>NC_083736.1:90326208-95326208 GCF_028564815.1 Eubalaena glacialis | reverse complement strand
CTACATTGACCATATTTGTCATGGGAGTATTTCAGCATGATAAAACACTAGAAGAGAAAGTGATGTGTCCAAAAGCACATATATTTTAAGGTTTAATATTGCCAAAATGACCTCCAGAAATGCACTATTTTATTCTTTTATTATTTTTGCATCTTGCTTGTACTTTTACTTTTTAAATTGAGGTATAAATGACATATAACACTATTATTAGTTTCAGGTGTACAACACAGTGATTCAGTATTTGTATATATTGCGAAATCACCACAATAAGTTTAGTTCACATTCATATATTATTTTATATTCTCAAAAGCACATGTGAATGTTTACTTTTCCATACCCTCACCAACTCTGAATATGATCAATATTTTTCATTTTTTCTAATTGCATAGGTGGAAAATTAACTCATGTTCTCAATAGATCTCATTTTAATTCTTAGAATTCTGATATGGTTGTTACATAATTAATTTAACCTGTTCCCTATTGTAAGCCATTTAATTTGCTTCTTAATTGCACCTTTTATAAAGAATTGTGTTGAATATCCTAATAGTCATTCTCCATTTCTAAATGGTACATACTGTTGGTGCAGTTTGAATTGTTTTAACAGAATTATGAAGTTTGCCTTCTTTAACTTGTAGCAAAATCATCTGGGAGAATCGTTGGTTTATGAGAATGTATACACACGTGTGAATGTGCAGGTGCATATGTACATGCTTGGGCACATGTCTGTTATTTCCTAGAACAATTCTCTTTCCTTCATTGCTGCCTTTCACCTGTGGCTTCTCTTTGCATATTCAGGTCCAACTCAAAGGATTGATGCCAGGAATTCAGGTCTACAAACTAACCCTGTTGTTGTAAATCATTGTGACTACTGTTAAATATTTCCTCAGGGTGAATACCTAAGAATGGATTTACAGGCTCAAAGGGAATGCATATTTAAGTACTTAGCAACTGCCTAAGAACTATCCATAAAGGTTGACCAATTCAGATTCTGTAACCTGGAAATAAGTGAGAAAGTCCTTGGGGGTAGTGCAAAGCTTGTCAAAAAGTGCTTGCATTGAACCTGCTTTCAGACAATAGCCACCATCAAGAGACATAAAACCCTTCAGGAGGAATGAGTGGACTTGACCCAGCAAGGCAGCATGAGACAGGCCAGGGTAAGACCACAGGGCCTAGGTTCAGTCAGACTGGTCTCTTCTTTCCTTCCCCCCTCCATCTAGGTCTTACCCACCCTGTGAGGCCCAGGTCAAGGTCTTTTACCTCCATGAGGCTTCCTCTGGCTATTTTGGGCTAACTGGCCTTTGCCTTCTCTGAGCTCCTATTGGCCTGGCAGTCCACCCTTCTTTAGCCCTTTCTCCAAATGGCCTCATATGAAGGGGGTTCTGCCTTTCCAGCTGTATCATCTACTCCAACCCTAGTGTGAACCCACAGGGGATGTGGGTCACTCTCAGGAGGATAGATCTGGAGAATAGGCATGAGCAGGTCTTGCATTTGGGCTCCAGGTGCTTTGGGCAGGATATTCTAGGGTCCTAGGTATCTAGAATGTGGTTTAGAAGGATAAAAGTGAAGTTTCCAAGTTGGCATATCTTCTTGCCCCGTTGACTCTTCACTACCTGGGGAAGAGGGCATCCAGAGGACCAAACCAATTACTTCTTGGCAAATACCACCACCAAGACTCTGGAGTCAGACATTACTTTTTGTCATTTTGAATCCTTTTCCCCAAACGAAATCCTAATATAATTATAATAATAGTTTGTATTTTTAAAGCACTTAGCATATGCCAGGCACTATTCTCAGGACTGTACACATACTACCTCACTTAACTAAAGTAATTCTGTCTTTGTCTTTTCCGACTATAAAAAGATAAAAATTTGTTAAAAAGAAAACCACAGGCCCCAAACCACATCTCTTGTGCTAAAGCCTATGATACCAAACCTAGATTTAATACCTGACCTAATTGCAGTTTCAACCTCTCCCAGAAATGTAATCTTAAATCAACCAGTCTGGAATTTTCTGGTCAAGCAACAGTAAGGTAATCTGTGGCATAGGCTCCACCATCTCCCAGAGAAAGAAGAAGCAATCTGCATGATAAAACCCTTGCTGCTCCCTTCCTCTCCCCTCGCCCCCAAAAAAGTTGTCCTGGCCTAAAAATAATCCTTTCTTTTATTTTGCTAATAGCTCCCTTGCCCCACTCTCCTGCCTATAAAAACCTTCCATTTTGTACAACCCGTGGGAGCGCCCTTCTAGCTGCTAGATGGGTTGCTGCCCTGTTCATGAATTGTTGTATAAAGCCAATTAGCTCTTCACATTTACTCAGCTGAATTTTGGTTTCTTCAGTTACTTTTTAAAAAATATAGAAAAGTATTAAGAATAAAGTAAAAAACTACATTAAAAAATCTTACTCCTGTCCCAGGCTTCCCCCACCACCCTTTTTTTTTTTTAAACAACCTGCTGCCAAACCAACCCTGCTCCACAACAGCCAAGGACTAGATTGCAGATGAAATGGAGGCTGGGGGAGGGGCGATGGATGTAGGTTGGAGTTCTTAATCCTGGGAGCAGAAGGCAGGAAAAGACAATTCTTGAAAAAAGTAGAAAAGTTTAGTAGCTCCAGAAAAAGATGCAGCCCCTCCCTAGTAATCAGAGAAAGGCAAACAACATTTTCCCCCTCTGGGATGGAAAGGGCCAAATGTATAAGGGGGGAGGGGGCAGAGGGCCGGCCCACTTCTGCCGCGCTTTTGGTGGGAGTGGAAATTGGGGACCCGAGCTCACTGGTGACGTAGATATCACGTGACCAGGAGTCGACGTGTGCAGAAGTCCTGCTAGTCTGGTCCTTGTTCCCGTCTGGGTACCAGCTTGCTTCAGCAGCGCAGCCGGTGGGGCCCGAGGCTAGGAGAAGGAGAAGGAGTCAGCTTGCCGGAATTTTGCAGGTTGGTGGCAAAATAGGTGCTGTCTGGGAATTTCTAGGGTGGGGGTGGCCTAGAGCAGAGACTTGAGGGAGCCCTGGTCAATTCCATCTCTCCACCTCCCACCTCCAGGTCTGCAGGAAATGGTGACCTTTGAGAAAGGGACTAGGGGTCCCGGGAGAAGAACAGGGAGACCTGTGAGAGTTTAAAAATAATCATCCTCTGCCACCTCAGACCGCTTTCCCAACACCTACCCACCCCCCAACCGCCCCCCTCAGTCTTAAAGATAGTTTGGAAATAATCTGCTTTTCCTACTCCCTGTCTGATGGAAAATTCGACTTAACTTGCAGTGTGGAGAGGGGGACAAATGCGGGAATAAGAAGGTGGGAAAGTTTCCATAACCGAGAACCTTAATGAGAAAAGTGCGTGGTGCTGGTCGGCCCACTGAGCGCTCGCCCCACCCCCACCCCCACCCTCACCCCTCCCCCTCCCGTTTCCCGTTTGTCCGCAGGTCTGCAGGTCTGCAGGTCTGTTGTTCATAGCAGTACGCAGGGCTAGAAAAGGCGAGGAAGAAACTGACCGGATCAGTACGGGTAGGTGAAGGAAATATAAAGACCCCTGGGGTGGAGGTGGGCAAGGGAGGGACTGAGGTTGTCGGCCCCTGTTCTTCCCCCGCACCCCCCTTCCCCCAGCCTACTCTGTTCTAGGAGGGTCTTGCGTTATGCCTTGTGACGGGAGAAATGGTTGAGGAGAGCCTTGGAAAAGGTTGGAGGGAGGGACGAGGGAGGTGAGGAGATGGAAAGTGGGGGTAGGAGCGGCAGGCTCGGGGAAACCCAGATGGCAGACTGAGTCTCCCAAGTGGAAAATATTTGGTGATAGCTCTGAATCACAAAAAGCAAATACGGAGACCTGTGTCCAGAGCACTGGTCCGTTCACCAAGCTTTTGACTTAATGTCTCCTTCTTGTTTCCTAGAAGTAGTTGTTTTCAAAGAAGAATAAGCAGAAAAAAAGAAAGGAAGAGGGAACGGAAGGAAGAGAGACAGATACAAGATGAAACCCTGTCAAAAGATTGAAGGAAAACCAGAAAATGAGAGTGAACCAAAACTTGAGGAAGAGCCAAAGCCTGAGGAAAAGCCGGAGGAGGAGGAAGAGCCAGAGGGGGAGGAAAAAACGGAAGGAACTTTTAGAGAAAGGCTGATTCAGTCTCTCCAGGAATTTAAAGAAGATATACACAACAGGCATTTAAGCAAGGAAGATATGTTTAGAGAAGTGAATGAATTAGACGAGATAAGGAGAGTAAGAAACAAACTTATAGTGATGCGTTGGAAGGTTAATCGAAACCATCCTTACCCCTATTTAATGTAGTTTACCTTGATTTTTATTTTTCCTGATGTTAACATTACTTTCTTTTGATTTGCGTTTTCCCAATACACCTTTGTCCATCTTTCTACTTTTAACTTGTTGCTATTAGTGGTTTTAGATGCATCTCATTGTTTATTTTACTTCAAACCAATCTACAAGTCTTTGCCTTTTAATAAGAGAACTTTACTCATTTGTACATAAAGAGGTTCCTGACAGGATATAAAATGAAAAAAAAAGTTGCTACGTAATATGTGAATATCATATTTTTGAAAGGGAAGAGTACATTTGTATATTACATATATGCACAGAAGAACATGTGAAGGATGAAGGACAAAAAGTACAGTCAGTGGTAGGATTATGAGTGATTTTTTTATTCAGCTTATTTGTATTTTTCCTTATTCCTAGAATGTACACACATTATTGTTAAAAATAATAAAAGTTTTATTTAAAAAAAGGAGTAAACAACAGTACTGAGTATATTTCTAAAGGCATTGGGACACAATATTTAATGGCAGAATTTTAGAAGCAAATGTGAACTCCAAATTACCACCAGACCACTTAGCTAGAAGAATAAATTTTACATCTTTTCTCATCTGCAAAATAGAGATAATAAAGAACTTTCAGGGATCTTATGAGGACCAAATAAGGTAGCGACTGTGAACTATATTTGACAAGCTTTTGTTCCCATCTGCTCATGCAGGATCCCACCTCCTAAGAGATTTATTTCAGGTATTTTGGAGGGAGAAAGTAGTTCTCACCTGTGCTTAAGAACAAATCCAGACAACTGTTAGGTGGGCACTACCTTTGTGTTTCTCTCCTGCTGTGCCTGCCCAACCTTCCATCCTCCTCCCCTTGATACTACCATGTGTATTGGGTATTTCTGCCCCTTCATTCAGGTTCTGTACTTCTCAGGCCCCTAACACTGCTGATGTGCTAGAAATCTCAAATAGTGAAGCCCAACATATTTCTTTGGAACCCCCAATGGACTGACTCTCCAGTCTGACCTTTACAGAAGTGGGGGAAACGCCCATCTCTTAAATTTAGATAGACATTTATGCAGGGCCACTTGGGCTGTGATATCTTATTGATACCTTGGCAACTTTGGGATTTTAATCACAGACCCCCTCTTCCCCATAAGACTCAGACACAATGGGTCTCTTTGGGGGTGGGACCAGAAGATAAGTCTGAGTAACAGACATTATGCTTTAGTCAGAGTTGCTTATGAGCCTAAAGATTGGTTTTATTTTCCTGACTCTTATTTCCTTAGGGTGAGCAATCTCTCCCAAAAGACTGGTGGCAGGCCCTCCTCACCAGCTCAAAAGATACCCTTAGACCTGTGTAAATTTTTAAAGGGAGGTTCAAGTAAGATTTCGGGATATTCCCATGCTTACTTGGAAATGTATGAAGTGCTGTGTAAGACTTACTGTGTATGTATATCTGCATCCAAATCTTCATAACTATATATGTATCTATATATGTATATGTGGCTCACAGTTGTGCCAGTTGTGTATTATTTTTCCTCTGTGATGCTCTTTTTGGGGCAATTAATCTCTCCAGACTATCCTTCAAGGTTGCAACAGTCTGATGGATGCTGGTCGGTCTGGATTCTGGCTGGAGTGAGATGAGGGTCCAAGGACTTACTGTGCCACTTTTATAGGATGGTATGAATCCAACCCCCTGACACTCTGAGGGGTGGAGCTGGGGCAGGATGTGGAAGGGCTCCCCCAAGGCACACCCCTCTCCAGGGTGGTCTGACTTTGGTTTCTGTGTTCCAGCCTGCAGCAGGCACCAGACTCTCCTAGGCTGAAAGCCAGGCTGTCCTGGACATACATACCTGGAGGACAATGACTGTCCCCATTGCAGGTCAGAGCACTGGACTTCCTTTACCCCTTTTTTCCTTCACAAGGGGGCTTGATGGGAACTTTTAAAGGAAAGAATATAACTTTTAAAGAAAAGACTTCAAAAGTCACTAACTAAAAACATTAGTTGTGATAGTCTTTGTCCCAGCCATGACTACTCTGGATGCAATCAGATAACTTGGGATTAACGTAGAAGGGCCTGGTGGTAGGTGGAGATGATTTCAGATAATACACAAATATTTTAAGTTGTAATATTCATGTATTGATATTTATTTGAATGTGTATTAATGAATACTCTCTTTAAGGCAAATGATGATAGTTTAGATTCAGGGTGGTGTTATAAAGTTTCCTTTTCAAAAAAGTACTCAAATTTCCTTTTCAAAAATATTCAAATTAAATGAGTCTGTTTGAAGACAAACATGAAGTAGAACACAGTGTTAACAGCAAAGGTGGTATATAGATATGGCAAAAATCATCCTAGTGGGAAACATTGCCCTAGCATAATTGATTTAGGGAATAATATCTGGAAACACCTGTCAAGAAGTGTGCAGTCTGAGATTTTACCCTACTTACAAATTAACAAGTTAACATTAACCTGCTACTGTTTAACCTGCTTTTGCTATGACAGAAGACACTAGAATCCTGATCAGAGACTAAGGACATTATTACTCATGGTAAAAGCAGTAGCAACGGCTTCATATTGGTTTATATCAGTTCCCCATTATCCTCAAGTCCCTTGGATGCCTGCACATGCAGTGCACTGTGTTTTAGGAAAGATACCTGAGTTTGGAGAATTCACTGCTTTCATAGTAAGCAAAAGCAAGCCTGCTCTGTGTCCAGGGAAAGACGTTACCTCATCCCTCAAAGTTGCCTGCTGCAAACACAACTCTGAGAAATGGACTGCCTGCATAAAGAGTGGTCAGGGCCTTACATTCTTGGTATATCCAATAAGAACATGCAGGGATGCTCAGGACCCAAGGTGGATTGCCTCTCCCGGTAACACTTTTCTCTGTGCAGTAAATCTTAATGTGAATGGTAAGCCTTTCCTAATATCACACATTTTGATTTATAATTCCAAGTTAAAGCAGATAATGCATTATACTGTAGACTGTAAACAGGGAATTTGTAACTTTCTAGTTTTTACTTAAATACATAGGATTTTGAATGAATCCTAATTAACTCAATGAAAAGAACATCAACTAAGAAACTAAAAGTAAATAATCTATGAGGAACTTTAAAGACATAGCTACCATGACACACAAAATTAAAGAAGTAGAGGAGCAAAACCAATGGATTTATCAAGATGCTAATGACAGGAGTAATCTTATGTGAAATTTTTCACTGAAAAACTAACAGGAGTATGTGTGTGTTTGTAAGGCAACCCCAGATCCCATATACATGTAATCGCCACTGCCTCTATAAAAGGAAAAGCCAAGAGCTAAGAGGAAAGCTGGTCTGTTCCCTCTATGGGGAAAGTTTCGAGGGAGGGGGAACCTTTGACACATAATGGTATCCAAAAGCAATTATTTGATATTTTGACACCAGCGTTTTGCAAGAGCCTTAGCAAAAACAGCTGCATCATTTGCTAGATAATTTAGTTGGGCATGGAGCATCTTTTCAGGTACTATTGACCATTTATACATCTTACTTTGAGAAATGTCTATTCAAATATTTTGCCTAAACACCCCCCTTAATATTTTCAATATAGTGTGGGTAAAGAATCTATTTAAAAGAATGAGGTAGATCCATACGTACTACATGTTCACCATGCATTATTAAAAGAAAAATGAAGGACAGGAGGTACAGTATAATATATACATATATACACACACATACATACACATACCCACAAATACCAAGATAAAGCCCATTAGCTCACTAAAGGGAGGGATTATGTCTTTTAAAGTGACATTTTGATATCTCACCAGGCCTCCTGCTATCTGATTGTTTAAGAAATGATTATTTAAAAAAAAAATTTCTCCTAATAGATAATTCTATTATCCTTGCATTGTAACTGTCAAAATAGCTTCTTGGGTTTATACAAAGTCCTTCTCCCCTTGCATGAATTCTGAGTGCTTTTCCAGGTGTTATATCATTAACCTACTATTTAATAGAAAAGGAAGTGAGGCTTAGAGAGATTACATGTCTCAAGCCAAGGTCGCCCAGCTGTTAAATGGAATGCCTGCCTAAGGTCAAAGCCCTCACTCCTAATCTCTGCTCTGCAACAGTTAGTATTTAATAAATACTAACAACAACAGCAACACTGTGCTAAACGGATTCCCATCATTTCCTTAAAGCTCCATGCACTTTCAAATGTTGGTCTTTGTTCCCATAGTTTTTCCTGCCTGAAACTTTCTCTCAACCACTCCTCACACACTTAGCCTGGATAACTCCTACTCATTTATCCGAGAATACATGTTACTTCTTTTTTTTTTTTAAACAGCTTTATTGAGATATAATTCACATACCATACAACTCACCCACCTAAAGTGTACAATTCAATGGTTTTAATATATTCACAGTTATGTGCAGCTATCACCACAGTCAATTTTAGAACATTTTCAAGTCAAAAAGAAACACCATACCTTACCTATGACCCCACCCGCTACGCCTCTATCCCCCCAGCCCTAAGTAAACATTAATCTACTTTCTGTCTCTATAGATTTGCTTATCCCTGGACATTTCATCAGAATGTACTCATAAAATGTGGTCTTTTGTTACTGGCTTCTTTCACTTAGCATATGTTTTCAAGGTTCGCCCATTGTGTACCATGTATTCATTTCTTTTTATGGCGGAACAACATTCTATTGTATGGATATGCCACATTTGTTTATTCATTAGTCCATTGGTGGATATTTGGGCTGTTTTCATCTTTTGCTTGTTATGGGTAATGCTGCTATGAACATTTGTGTACAAGTTTTCTAAGGACATATGTTCTTATTTCTCTTGGGTAGATATCTAGGAATTGAATTGCTGGGTCATACAGTAACTCTATGCTTAATTGTTTCAGGAACTGCCATACTGTTTTCTAAACTGACTGGCCATTATACCTTTCCATCAGCAGTGTGTAAGGGTTCCAATTTCCCCATGTCCTTGACAACACTTTTTACTTTCTGACTTTTTGACTGTAGCCATTTTAGCAGAAGTGAAGGGGTATCTTACTGTGGTTTTTATTTGCATTTCTCTGATTGTTAATGATATTGAGCATCTCTTCATGTGCTTATTGGCCACTTGTATATCTTACTTGGAGAAATGTCTATTCAAATCCTTTGCCCATTTTTTAATTGGGATATTTGCCTTTTTATTATTGAGTTCTAAGAGTTTTTATATACTCTGGATACAAGTCCCTTATCAGATACATGATTTGTACATATTTTCTCCCATTCTGTGGGTTATCTTTTCACTTTCCTGATGGTATACTTTGATGCCCTAAAAATTTTAGTTTTGATGAAATTCAATGTATTTTTTCTTTTTCTGCTCATTACTTTGGTGTCATATCTAAGAATCCTTTGCCATATCCAAGGTCATGAAGATTTATCCCTATGGTTTTTTTTCCCTGAATTTTATCATTTTAGCTCTTACATTTAGGTCTCCGATCTATTTCTAGTTAATTTTTTTGTATATGGTGTGAGGTAAGGGTCTCATTTCATTAGATTGCAAGTGGCTATCTAGTTGGTCCAGGACTATTTGTGAAAGAACTATTTTATTTTTCCCAGTGAATGGTCTTGGCACCCTCGTCAAACTGACACATGGTTTTACTTCTGGACTCTCAATTCAGTCCTGTTGACCTATATGTCTATCATGGGCCAGTATCACACTGTCTTGATTACCATTGCTTTGAAGCAATTTTGAAATCAGGAAACATGAGTCCTCCTACTTTATTCTTTTCCAAGATTGTTTTGGCTATTAGGGTCCCTTGCAATATATATGAATTTTAGAATCAGCTTGTCAATTTGTACAAAGAAATCAGCTGGGATTATGAAAGGGATTGTATTGAATCTGTAGATCAACTTAGGAAGCATTGCCATTTTAACAATATTAAATTTTTCAATTCATGAACATGGGATTTTTTTTCCATTTAATTGCATCTTCTTTAATTTCTTTCAATAATGGTTTGCAGTTTTCAGAGTATCAATTTTGTACTTCCCTTATTAAATTTATTTCTAAATATCTTGTTCTTTTTGATACTATTATAAGTAGGATTGTTTTCTTAATTTTCTTATTCAGATTGTTCATTGCAAGTGTATAGAAATATGGTTGATTTTTGTATGTTGATCTTGTATCCTGCAACCTTGCTGAAGTTGTTAGTTTTGTTAGTTTATCAGTGGATTCCATAAGACTTTCTATATATAAGATTATGTCATCTGTAAATAGAGATAGTTCTACTTCTTATTTTTCAATCTGGATGCCTTTTATTTCTTTTTCTTGCCTAATTGTCCTGGCTAGAACCTTCAGTGTAATGTTGAATAGAAATTGTGAGAGCACACATCTTTGTCTTGTTTCTGATACTAGGGGCAAGGCATTCAGTGTTTTAACATTAAGTATAATGTCAGCTGAGGGTTTTTTGTGATACCTTTTATTATGTTGCGGGAATTCCTGGCTTGGGGATGTTAAACCAAACTTGCATTCTGGGATGAATCCCATTTGGTCATGATGTATAATTGTTTTTATATGTTTCTAGACTTGTTTTCCTAGTATTTTGTTGGGGGATTTTTTGCATCCATATTCATAAGAGATACTGGTCTGTAGTTTTTTCTTGTCATATCTTTGGTTTTCGTACCAGGATAATACTGGTCTCATAAAATAAGAGGAGAAGTGTTCTTTCCTTTTCTATTTTTTTTTTTTGAAGAATTTGTGAAGGATTCTTCTTTAAATGTTTGATAGAATTCAGCAGTGAAGCCACGTGGCCTAGAATTTTCTTTATGGGTAGTTTTTAAAAATTTATTACTAATTAAATCTCTTCACTTGTTATAGGTCTATTCAAATTGTTTATTTCTTCTTGAGATAGTTTTGGTAGTTTGTATTTTTCTAGGAATTTGTCGATTTTGTCTGTTATATAACATAATGGCATGTCATATTTCATATTATTCGTTTATAATCTTTTTTCATATCTATAAGTTCAGTAATATTGACCCCTCTTTCATTTCTGATTCTAGTAACTTGACACACACATCTCTCTCTCTCTCTCGCTCATCAGTCTAGCTGGAGATTTGTCGATATTGTTGATCTTTTCAAAGAACCAGCTTTGGTTTCACTAATTTTCTCTATTCTCTTTCTATACTCCATTACTTTAATTTCTGCTCTCATCATTATTATTTCCTTCCTTCTGCTTGCTTTATGCTTAGTTTGCTCTTCTTTCCCAGCATCTTAAGGTGGAAAATTAAGATCTTGATTTGAGATCTTTCTTCTTTTTAATATAGGCATTTACAGCTATATATACAGCTATATATTTCCCTCTAAGCATAAGCTTAGCTCCATCCCATTGTTTTGAGTACATTGTGTTTCTACATACCAAAGTTCCATTCCCATAAGTTCTGGTATGCTGTATGTCATGTTTCATTTTTCATTAATCTCAGAGTATTTTCTGATATCCATTTTGATTTGTTCTTTGATGCATTGGCTGTTTAGGAGTGTCTTGCTTAATTTCAAGATATTTGTGACTTTCCTAATTTTTTTATGTTGTTTATACAAAATTTTATTGCACTGTGGTCAGAGAACATATCTTGTCTTACTTCTAACCCATTAAATTTATTAAGGCTTGTTTTATGGCCTTCATGGTCTACCATGAAGAATGTTCCATGTGCACTTGAGAAGAATGCGCATTCTGCTGTTGTTGGGTGGCATATTCTATATGTCTGTTAGGTCTAGTTGGTGTGTGGTGTTCTCATGTCTTCTACTTCCTGGTTGATCTTCTGCCCATTTGGTCTATTTATTATTAAAAGCGGGGTATTAAAGTCTCCAACTATTACTGTTGAATTATCTATTTCTCCCTTCATTTTTGTCAGTTTTTGCTTCATATATTTTGGTGCTCTGTTGTTAGGTGCCTATATATTTATAATTGTTATATACTCCTTATGGATTAACTCTTTTATCATTAAATTCCCTCTTGCTTTGGTTTGGCATGGAAAGAACTTAGAAGTCATCACTCCATTCTAACAATAAGTAAAAAGCTGAACAAACTGAAAATCAACAACTCTTCTTAGATCCATTAGAGAATTGAAGTCACAGAGCAAATCACTGCCCCCAAAAAAGGAGAGACAGACAGTCAGATACAGAGAATCACAATTTGCTGGAGTAAAACCTATTAACAGAAACTTCCCCAGGAATCAGTACTGATGTAGGAAAACCTAAACTATAATTTACGAATTGCTGGAAGTTCAGTGTGGGCAAGTCTGAGATTTAAAACTCCAGAGAGGCCCAGTCTTTTTTTTTTTAATTTTTTTATACAGCAGGTTCTTATTAGTTATCTATTTTATACATATTAGTGTATATATGTCAATCCCAATCTCCCAATTCATCCCACCACCCCCCACTTTCCCCCCTTGGTGTCCATACATTTGTTCTCTATATCTGTGTCTCTATTTCTGCCTTGCAAACCGGTTCATCTGTACCATTTTTCTAGATTCCACATATATGCGTTAATATACAATATTTGTTTTTCTCTTTCTGACTTACTTCATTCTGTATGACAGTCTCTAGGTCCATCCATGTCTCTACAAATGACCCAATTTCATTCCTTTTTATGGCTCAGTAATATTCCATTGTATATATGTACCACATCTTCTTTATCCATTCGTCTGTTGATGGGCATTTAGGTTGCTTCCATGACCTGGCTATTGTAAATAGTGCTGCAATGAACATTGGGGTGCATGTGTCTTTTTGAATTATGTTTTTCTCTGGGTATATGCCCAGTAGTGGGATTGCTGGGTCATATGGTAATTCTATTTTTAGTTTTTTAAGGAACCTCCATATTGTTCTCCATAGTGGCTGTATCAATTTACATTCCCACCAACAGTGCAAGAGGGTTCCCTTTTCTCCACACCCTCTCCAGCATTTGTTGTTTGTAGATATTCTGATGATGCCCATTCTAACGGGTGTGAGGTGATACCTCATTGTAGTTTTGATTTGCGTTTCTCTAATAATTAGTGATGTTGAGCAGCTTTTCATGTGCCTCTTGGCCATCTGTATGTCTTCTTGGAGAAATGTCTATTTAGGTCTTCTGCCCATATTTTGATTGGGTTGTTTGTTTTTTTTAATATTGAGCTGCATGAGCTGTTTATATATTTTGGAGATTAATCCTTTGTCCATTGATTCATTTGCAAATATTTTCTCCCATTCTGAGGGTTGTCTTTTCATCTTGTTTATAGTTTCCTTTGCTGTGCAAAAGCTTTTAAGTTTCATTAGGTCCCATTTGTTTATTTTTGTTTTTATTTCTATTACTCTAGGAGGTGGGTCAAAAAAGATCTTGCTGTGATTCATATCAAAGAGTGTTCTTCCTATGTTTTCCTCTAAGAGTTTTATAGTGTCCAGTCTTACATTTAGGTCTTTAATCAATTTTGAATTTATTTCTGTGTATGGTGTTAGGGAGTGTTCTAATTTCATTCTTTTTTTAAAAAATAAATTTATTTATTTTATTTATTTATTTTTGGCTGTGTTGGGTCTTCATTGCTGCGCACGGGCTTTCTCTAGTTGCAGAGAGCAGGGGCTACTCTTTATTGTGGTGCACAGGCTTCTCAATGTGGTGGCTTCCCTTGTTGTGGAGCACGGGATCTAGGCACGAGGGCTTCAGTAGTTGTGGCACGCGGGCTCAGTAGTTGTGGCTCACGGGCTTAGTTGCTTCGTGGCATGTGGGATCTTTCCGGGCCAGGGCTCGAACCTGTGTCCCCTGCATTGGCAGGCGGATTCTTAACCACTGCACCACCAGGGAAGCCCCTCTAATTTCATTCTTTTACATGTAGCTGTCCAGTTTTCCCAGCACCACTTATTGAAGAGACTGTCTTTTCTCCATTGTATATCCTTGCCTCCTTTGTCATAGATTAGTTGACTATAGGTGTGTGGGTTTATCTCTGGGCTTTCTATCCTGTTCCATGAGGCCCAGTCTTAAGGAGTGCTCCCACACTTTTATGAGTTTTACTTCTCAGAGCCCTATGAGGTTCTCACGGTGAATATTAGAGAAAATTTCCTTGTGCTTCTGGCAGGGGGAAAGGAAAAGTAGCCATTTTTTAATGCACCCAGAGCATTCTACTCTTCTTAAATAAGGCCTTCCCTCAAGAGAAACTATTTTACCAGAGCCTAACCTATAAGCCTAACTGATCTGAAGGAAGGACAGTATCCAATCCCAACCCCTCTCTAGTCATCCTGTCCCAACTAAGTGAGAGTGAGGTGAGGGACTGAGAAGCACTTGTAAAGGTCATAGCCCTGACCATACCCAGCTGTTAGGCTCCTATAATTGCCAGTTGATTAATCTGTTATTTTTAATAATGCCCTTGGGCATCAATTGCTCTGCAGCCTAATTCAATCAAATTTGGGCTCACTTGCAGGAATAGTTCCAAAGGTCAGTGTTTAATATTTGTTCCAAACAGGGTAAGAGAACTCCCCACAGCCATCTTCTTACCTGGCTTTTTAAAACAATCTAGCCAGCTTACAGTTAACTGTTATCTTCACCAAACCCAAGGATCACTTCCCAGTTGCCTCCACCACAACCACTACTGTTTTTAGAGCACCTTTGGCTTGAACAGTCTCCATGCTCTGTTGCAAATAAAGTAAGTTCCATTGGGGAAATTTTAGAACCTATATGACTTATGGCTTTCTTCTCTCCCCAGGCAAAATCTCTGAGCCAGGGCTCTGGATCTGGGAGTGGGGACAATGGCACTCTTATCTTTGAATGACACTTCTGCTTTAGGAGCTGGTGTCTCAATGTGGGTAGAAAGGAAACAGCAGCCTGATGTCCTCTCACCTTGCTTCTCATAGTGTGGAACCACGCCTTTCAAGCCAAACCAAGAATGATCAGGGCCCCAGTGTTCTCAGTGGTGCCACACCCATAGGACAGCCTCCATTCTATCAGTGGGGGCTGGTTGGAAGGAAAGAGCCCCCACCTCTCAACTGCACTCACCTGGAGCTTAACCTCACAATCTCAGTAGTTGGGGCAGGATAAGGAATGCTGATATCCTTCTCTTCCCAGGAAGAAATCCCCATGGCTGCAAGCTGCAGGAAGAGGATGTCCTGTGTTCTTAACTGACAGTTAGGAGTGCAGTTTATGCCTCCTTGACCTGGGAGTGAGAGGGAGGGAGAGGTCTAGGTTCAAATACCACAGACTCATATTTCTTATGAAGTTTTTATAGATTTTCTTGAATAGATGTTTTTCCACTTAATATATGCCCTTAAAACCATTTCTAGAGCCTTTATTTTGTTTGGTTTTTTTATGAGTTTCACAGGAAAGCAGTTCCACAGAGCTCCTCACACTGTCACAGCAGAAATTGATCTCCTAGACATTGCTTCTTCCTGGAAGACTTTACTGGCAACTGGTTTAAGTCCTCTTACTCAGTGCTCCAATCTCCCCTTCAGTACTTACCACACTCTCCTGGTTTCCTCCCACTAAACCATGAGCTCCGTAAGAATACGAAGGCTGTATCTGTCTTATTGTCTTTTATATCTCCAGGGCCTTGCCTGGGACATAGTAGATGCTCAATAAATTGATTGAATGAAAAGTATATTTCTTATATTTTTATTAAGTGGAAAGAACTATGTCAAGGGAATCAGAACTCCTAAATATGGTACTGAGATTGAGATGTGTAATGGGCAGGCAGTGCATAGCACAGAAAAGGTCTCAAACAATAGATGAATAAAAGAAAGAATGAGATATAGATTTGGGACTTATTAATTAATGAAACTGAGTAGAGGGTAAGAACATGGACTTCGGAACTAGACTGTATGGGTTTGAATTCCTGCTCTACCACCTCCTATCTGTTGCATAGCTTTGCTATCCTGCAATTCTCTTATTTGTAAAATAAGGTAGGGGATAATATTAGCACCTACCTCATAGGATTTGGGGGAGGATAAAGTGCAATAATGAATATACATATACAACAATGCTCGACATAATCAGCATTTATATAAGTGCTGTTTTATTTCATTTTCATCACTATGTATGTTGTTTGTTTTTTTTTTTACAGATACACAGTACTTCTTATTTATTTATTTATTTATTTATTTATTTATTTATTTATTTATTTGGCTGTGTTGGGTCTTAGTTTCTGTGTGAAGGCTTTCTCTAGTTGTGGCAAGCGGGGGCCACTCTTCATCGCGGTGCGTGGGCTTCTCACTATTGCGGCCTCTTGTTGCAGGGCACAGGCTCCAGACGCGCAGGCTCAGTAGTCGTGGCTCACGGGCCTAGTTGCTCCGCGGCATGTGGGATCTTCCCAGACCAGGGCTCGAACCCGTGTCCCCTGCATTGGCAGGCAGATTCTCAACCACTGCGCCACCAGGGAAGCCCTCATCACTATGTATGTTTAAGGAAACTAGGATAATTCTGCACATACTATTTCATAACCTGAATTTAAAAGAAAAATAAAGATTTTTCCCTTCTACTTACAAAAAGGATACATTGTCCTTTGAGATAATTTAGAAGATAGAGGTAATCACCACCTGATGTCCAGCATTAGAAATGCATTTTTAATCTCAGAGATGAGGACAACTAAATGGAAGGGGATGAGGGAAGAGTGGGAGTGGGGAGTCACCAAGTCACCAGGCATAGGTCTCTAAGTGTAAAATATGGCACAAGATACTGTCATGCTACAAATGCCTAAAAGTCTTAGATTTGTGGTGGGAAAAGTAGCCCTTGACTCAGGAGCTGGGGCAGGGGTGTAAAAAGAGAGGAGGAAGGGAGGAAGGGGAGAAGTGTGTGTGTGTGTGTGTCTGTGTGTGTGTGTGTGTGAGAGAGAGAGGGTGTTAGTTTACTCTTTAGTTAGAGATAGATAAACTCATCTGTACTAAAAACACATAAAATTATCAGTTTCACTAGTCTTTAATTTTTTGCTTATTCTCATATCTACCTAATTTATTGTAGAATATTTAGAAAATGTGGCAAATCATAAATTGGATTTATGATTTTAGCCTATCAACCATCACCACAAGAGCCAAAAACAATTATAAACAAAATGTTAGTGTATTTCCTTTGATTTTATATAAAATATGTATAGACCTACAAGGCAAATAGATAGATAGATAGATAGATAGATAGATAGATAGATAGATAGATAGATAGATAGATAGATAGGTAGGTAGTATTAGCCAAGAAAGCATAGGTGGTTCTATTTCTAGTTCTGCCACTATCTTATTTGGTAACCTAGCCAAGCCTCTTAATTGTTCTATCTTGGTTTCCCAACTTGTAAAATAGGCTCTTGGACTAAAATAATTCTAAGGTCGTTCCAGTTTTGACAATACATGATCTGTGAAAGCTTGGGACTGCAAGTGAGATCATAAATCCTACCCTATAAATCCAAAATTACGCAAAAGCACAGAAAACATGACTATAAAATCCAATGTCCTATAACCCTCCTAATCCATTCTTTTGGGCTCACAGTTTATTTTGATCTCCTATTTCCAATCCTTTCTGATAACTATGCACATCAGTACCCAATCAGTACACAGGTGGATAATTGTGGACAAATAAGCAAATATGCTAAATATTTTTCTAGTAAGAATTAATTTCTTAGAAATCCTTAAGGTAGGAAAAGTATGAGTGGAACTAAGCTGTGGGAATTCCATTTTAGGTCTTATTCAAAAATTATTTTGTACTTAATGATTGTAATCAAGCAAGTGTCAATAACATGTTGACTGCCTTGTCTTGCTGGAGGGTAAGAAAAGAATTGTGAGAAGCACATACCAGTAATGTGTGTGATGGTTTTAAAACATGGCTATAAATTATTTGGCACTCCTCCCATCAAGAGTTGAAGTCTATAGTCCCTCCCCTTAAATCTTGGAAGAGGACTTATGACTGTTTCAACCAATGGAGTACAGTAGAACTGATCTATGTGACTTCCAAGGCTAGGTCATAAAAGAGCATATAGCTTCCACCTTGTTTGCAGGGAACATTTGCTTTTAACGTCCTGAGATAGCCATGCTGGACTGGCTACTTGTGGGAGCTCTGGTTGATACTCCTACATAAGCCTGTCCTGCAGCCATTTCAGTCTCAGCTGTTTCAGGACCCAACTGTTTGAGTCATCTACAGCCTTTCAAGTTATCCTCAGCCAAGCCATCCTAGCTGAGGCCTCAGACATCCTAGAGCAGAGTAGCCTCCACTGTGTACTTTCTGAACCTCTGATTCACAGAGTCTGTGAGCATAAATATCAGTTATAGTTTACACCAGTGAATTTTGGGATGGTTTGCTACTTACCAATAGATAACTGGAAGAGTCCTGTGTCATGCCGCAGGCAATAGCTATAGGCACACAATAGTATGAAGCCAATGTTTTATCAAGTCTGCCAAATAGAGTTAAGTGTGAGGAAAGGTGAGAAAATGAATGCAGAATTTTAAATTAGCAGCTCATTTGGGGGGAGGGGGCAATTTCGCATAAACTTTTATATTTCTGATATCTCTTGAGGGAAAAAAAGGAATATTTGGCAACACCGGGCCTGAATTGTCTCATGACAATAATTGGCAGAGGCTATCTCTTTTTTTTTTTTTTTTTTTTTGGCTGCGTTGGGTCTTCATTGCGGTGCGCGGGCTTCTCATTGCGGTGGCTTCTCTTGTTGTGGAGTACGGGCTCTAGGCGCACGGGCTCAGGAGTTGTGGCGCACGGACTTAGTTGCTCTGCAGCATGTGGGACCTTCCCAGACCAGGGATCGAACCCATGTCCCCTGCACTGGCAGGCAGATTCTTAACCACTGCGCCACCAGGGAAGTCCCCAAGGCTATCTCATTTTGATAGAGCACATGCTCCCTAGTTAACCAGATTCCTGCTCAGCCGGCTTCACTCAATATATGTCACCTGTGGCCATATGAATTTCAACCCCTGAACTAATAGGGCCTACTGGGTACTAGGACCTTGCTAGGTGCTAAAACTGTATCAGTAATGGAACTTACATGGGACTAGCAACAGTAAGGCAAGGTAAACATTTATGCTAAGTTTCCTGATACTCTCCTAAGTTCATCCCAAAGTCCAGGGGAAAGTAAGAATGATGCTAGCCTAGGCCTGTAGCTAGAAGGGTCAAAGGAGTTCTCTTGGCCCATACATAGTGTAGTTCAATTAATCAGTTAGAGACTATACAGGACAGAACTTCTTTTTCACCAGAGTCCGAAACCACAGGAAAGAGTGGCCATGGGTCTCTGGTGTCTCAAGACAGCATCTGCAGTCTCTAAAATAAAATAACATCCCTCAGCTCTCTAATAGATAGTGAGGCCCTGAATATCTGTTGATTTCACACTCAGACGTCTTAGCCTTATAGCTTTGTTATTATTTAAGACTAGATCTCTTGAATGAAATACATTATCTTTCAAATGTTTCAAACTCTTACAGTAACACCCTTAAAATTTTATCAGGTCTGTTCTCAATTCTTCAAAGGTCTTGGCATCAAAGTTATAATGGCCATAGCTTATAGGGAAGCTAGAGTAGGCATAATTTCCTAGATTTTTAATACTTAGTTTCAATTTGTTAATAGGTGCTTAAATGTAGTAAAAAAAGAGAAGCACAATAAGACTGCAGCAATGAAGCATCAGGACGACACATAGAGAACCATTCTAGGCAGGAACAGAGATATCCACACCCACAGAGCCCACCATGCGCCAGACTATCTTCTCCCAAGCCTAGCACTCACCCAGGAGAGTATAATGAGAGGAAAATAGGACAATAACTACAGTCCAACTTGGTGCATTTCCAGCCAAATACATGTGAGCTACAATACATATCATGGCAACATGCAAAAAGATCTCAGCAAAAATGAGCTTCCTCTGTTGGAATATTAACCTGTTATCACCACAATTTGATTGAGGGATAACTAGTTGACGTAAAATTACAAAACAGTCTTATTTTTCCAATAGCTGCCTCAGTAGTGCTCTATCATCCCCACCCTCCACTTTCTACTGGATAATGGGCTTCTTTAACTGTATCTCAGTCCTGTTCCCCAACTTTTCAGTCACTTTTGCTTATTAAAATAGGTTCAGTTAAACTGTTAAAGATTTGGCTCTATGTCTTTTTTTAAATTTATTTTTTATTGTAGTTGAATTACAATGTTATGTTAATTACTGCTGTACAGCAAAGTGACTCAGTTATACATATATATACATTCTTTTTCATATTCTTTTCCATTATGGTTTATCACAGGATATTGAATATAGTTCCTTGTGCTGTACAGCAGGACCTTGTTTAACCTTTCTATATATAGCAGTTTTCTTCTTGGTTCTATGTATTTTAAAACACCAATATCACTTTTGATTCAGAATCCTCCTCATCCCTCTATGAGATTTATCTTTCTATCTAGAGTCTATCTATCTATCTATCTATCTATCTATCTATCTGAGTCTATCTACCTAGAGTCTATCTATCATTTAGATAGACTCTAGGTAGATAGACTCAGATAGATAGATAGATAGATAGATAGATAGATAGATAGGTTTATTGATTATAAGGTTTATAGACTGATTGATTACAAGTTCACATGATTATGTAGGCTGGGAAGTCCCATGGTATGCTGTCTACAAGCTGGAGAGCCAGCAAAGCCAATGGTGTACTTCAAAGACCTGAGAGCTGGAGAGCTGACATGCAGGTGCCAGTCTGAATCAGAAGTCCTGAGAACCAGGAACACCAAGGGCAGGAGATCAAAGTCCCAGCTCAAGCAATCAGGCAGAGAATGAATTCAACCTTCTTCTGCCTTTCTGTTCTATTCAGGCCCTCAATGGTATTAGATGATGCCCACTTACATTGGGGAGGGCCATCTGCTTTACTTGGTTCACCAATTTAAATGCTAAATTCTTCCAGAAACACCTTCACAGACACACACAGAAATATTATTTAACCACATATGTGGGTATCCAATGGCCTAGTGGACACATAAAATTAACAATCACACCCTCCTTCCCTGTGTTTACTCAGATGACTTGAGAGTTTGAAGACGGATAAAAAGACAACTCTTTATGTGAATACCTAGGGTAAGATTGCTATCCCCACGTGATTAATCATCACTGAAGCTCAAGTCTGACTTCTAGAGAACCTGCTGATAAGGACTCACATCCAAGCAGCTCCCTTCCAAGTGTCTCCTTGGAAGACTGGGCCATATCTTGCATGTGACTCTTATAACCCTCACATGGCATTCCTATGATTCATAGGTCTCTTTGCCCTACTCTGTATCAGTTACTGGTAAATCTGTATCTCAATAACTCCCCACTCCCCAACTCTGGAACCTGTAGGCATGGTAGGATTTATTTTTCATGCTTCTCCAGAATTGGGAACTTTGGTAGCCCTTTCTCTACCTGGCCACACCACCACATATTCTCTCCAAAATGTTCTTTCCAGTCTCCTATAGCATCTGGGTAGCTCAAAATCCCAATGGTAATGCAGATATCCAGCAAAGGAATAAGTGAAACTTAACATTTTGTAGATATCCCTAAACTTTATGTACAGTTCTTTTGGGATCCCACTCCCTTGGCTTTGGGGAAGGGAACCAATCAAGTGCCACCATCCACTATAATTACAGGAGATAAGGAGAGGAAATAGGTTCTTTTCACGAATACTGCGCTTCCCCAAACGTGAACCCAGTCTCCTCCTTCCCAGTATTACACTACTCTTCTATTATTTTAGGGTAAAAGCCATCAAACCAGTTCACCCTCTCTCTGTCCTTCAGGGCACATGAGTCCCAAACTAAGACTCTTGTGTCCTTCTAACTCAGCCTTAGAAATTAAAAACATTTTGTTCTCAATAGGTTGTTATCTTCAACTCCTCAGAAAACACCAAGGACAAGAAAAGATCTCAATCAATACCTCACAGCATTTTAGTGAAGATAACATCATTTCCAGGACAATTTTCACCTATCTTTAAAACAGCACTTCATTACAACTAATCTCCTATGTAGCATAACATCTAATCTGGAAAAATATACAGATGCATGTTTTCCATCCAAGAAAATTTGGTGGTTTCAAGCAAAAGACTTATCCAAGATGGGTCAAAAAGATAATAGCAAAACATTTAGCCACTGAGAGAACTAAAAATCCACTTCTTTAACTTTGTATTCAATGGTTATGTCATAGTGGTTTGTCTACTTTCAGGGGATTCTTTCTAGGTAATTCCTAATTTTCATGAAAGCTTTTCCATATTGCTCTAAATACAGTCCTCTGAATGAAAAGCAACCTATTAGCTTTAGTAGTGGATGTATCAGTCAACAAATATTTACCAATCACCTACTTGGTACAAGGAATTCTATAAGTCACTGGCTTTGCAAAGTATAAGACAGCAGATGTGTTTTGGGCTCTCACAGATTTTAAAGACAAGTGGATCTAGCTAAGGACGGAACTATGCTTTGCCTACTCTTCAAATCTTGTTAGAAACCATCTAATAATAGTAAACAAAAGTAATGAATCAACTTTCATTGATGGTTCTTTAGGGTCTGTGGTACATACTTGAAATATGTGATTTATTTCTTCTAACAATCCCTGTTGCACAGAGGAAGCACAGAGACCTTGATAAGTAATTGACCCAAAGTCATACATCAAGTAAGTAGCAGAAACAGGATTTAAACCCAGACATGTCTGATACTACAGCTCATGCCTCTAATCAGCATCCTTCCAGTGGATATCATTAATAGAGCTACCTATACGAAGAGTTGCTAACAGTGAGACAGAATCCAGGAATCACTAGCATTCCTTTAAAAGACAATTATTTTGTAATTTGAGCTTTTGGAGCTATATGTCAATATTTCTATATATCTCATATATATAATTTTATATATTTCAAACTACATATGCAGTAGGCATATACTCTTTCTTTATTCAATGTCCCAGCTAGTTTAGCAGGGTAGGAGATTACATAGTAGTTTGGAGCCAAAACTAGAGGCAGTAAGAATTTGCCTGGCCTGTCTTGACTCAGTACGTATAACTCTTTCGGTTCCTTTAACACAACCAACACTTTTTAATATTTTTTTATAATAATGCCACTTTCCTAAAGACATCTCTATTTTCTAACCGTGAAAAAAAAAAAAACGTTTTCAGTTATTTCAAGTTGAAAAAAGGAACAGTTACACTCAAGATGAGTTTCAAGTTTAATTGCTTCTCATACTCCATGCTTAATTCTAATATTTTTTGAAAACATTCACATTAAAAGCAAATGTCTTTGGAACTTTTACCTATTTTATACTTAACTTCTGAGATCATTCTAAGGAGATATGTGTAGGAGTGGTTTGGAAGGTTTGGAAAGGAAAGCAGAAAATAAAAAGGCTCCTTTTCTCCAAAAACTGTGGTATCAAGAACATCACATTACATTTACATAAAATGGCCAAGGTCTGACAACTGGACTTCTACCTGAAGATTTACTTTACAGGTCATTTTGAAAATACCAACTGTATTCAGGAAGATGCTTGTATTTTTTCAAAACAAAACTTCAAAATAAAATAAAATGTTTCGAAAGTGTTGTTGATGTGTGGAGCCCAGAGAAAATATTTTCTGGGTGGTATAGGTGAATGTAATCAAACAATGAGGCTTTTTCATCCCGCAGGATGAAGCATTTCTTTCAAAAATGAAACCTCATAATTTTTAATTTTTTGATGGCGCGCTGGTTTTCTTAAAAAGGAAATAAAGAGAAATTATTAGGAAGGATATATATTATACAGCCCACTTCTCCTCGCCTCTCTGACAAGTCGCTTGCTCCCTCCTCACCCCAGCCCTCAATCTAAATTTCCTAGAAGGGTATGAATTCAGGGGACATGGTGGGCAATGGTGGCTGTGCACATGCAGCCTGTGTGTGGCAAGGGAGTGGAGGCGGGGGGGCGGGGGGGGCCCGCGGTTAGCGAGAAGAGAGAGCAGAAAAAGCCAAAGCCTGGGGCGGGAGTGGGAGAGGTGGAGGGTGTTGCAGACCCTCCCTGGTAACCAGAGATGGGCAAACTCCAACCGCAGGGAGGTGATGCCACTTGTGGGCTCTCAGATTGGAGAGGAGCAAGATGAGTGACAGAGCGGTGCGCGCTGTGGCCCTGCGCACAAACAGGCGGAGGGGGCTGTCTGTGTGTGTGCACTAGGCTGGAGGGGGGCGCTCCTGCTGCACCGGCCGCAGGAGTTGGGGGAGAGCTCGGCGGTGACGCGAAGCCCTCACGTGACCGCGAGCTGCAGAGCGACGCAGCCTTTGGTGCAGTCGTCACTCGTGTCTGGGTACCAGCTCCCCGCTGCCCTGCGCACGGCGGGCTGGCATCGGGCCCGGGGGAAGCGGAGCAGGTAAGGGCCCCGGGGCCCGCGCGCTGACGCCAGGGCGGCAGCGGCCCGCCAACCCCAGAGGCCGGCGCAGGGGTTCAGCGCGGCGGGTCCCGGCGAGCTCTCTCCACGCCTCGGCTTTCTTGGGAACAGAAATGGGGGCCCCCTTGGGTGGGGGTGCAGGGACGGCAGGGTTCCAGGGAGGGCAGCAGAGCAACTAAGAGCGATGGGAAATCATTCCTGAGTTCCTGCAGGGCAATGGTGAACCCGGGAGGGGGGCGGGGATGGGAGCGGCTGAGGGTGGGGGCGGAGGACGCGGGGAGGGAGGGGTTGGCGGGGGCGTGGGGCCGGGAAGGGGCCGAGCGCCCGGCTGCAGCAGCGCCCTGCTCCCACCCCGGCCCTTTGCAGGTCTGCGGGAGTAGGCGTCGCGGCGGCGCACTCGTGGCGAGAATCAGGAGGAGCAGGAGACAGCGAGGATAGGCCCAGGTCGGTGCGGGGGGGTGCTGGTGCAAAGCCAGTCTGAGACCCCTTCCTAACTCCCCCAGGCCCTATCCCCCGTCCTCCATTTTGGTGCCTGCTGCGCTCTGGGAAAGAATCCTGGGAAAAGAAAAATGGTGGGCTTTGGGTTTGGGGGAGGGAGAGAAAAGGAGAGAGCTGGGGAAGGGGCTCAAATTGGAGGCCCCCTAGAAGGCGCACGAGGCTCCTGAGGTGGGAAAAAATAAAATTTAAAAGTCTTTGATATCAGGGCTCTGAATCCTGCTGGTTAGTGCACCAAGCATTCAGTCTGTCTCCTTGCCTTTGTCTTACTTGTTCAAAGAAAAATCACCAGGGAAAAAAATCTCATCATGGCAAATATCCACCAGGAAAACGAAGAAATGGAGCAGCCCGTGCAGAATGGAGAGGAAGACCGCCCTTTGGGAGGGGGCGAAGGCCACCAGCCAGCAGGAAATAATAGACGGGGACAGGCTCGCCGACTTGCCCCTAATTTCCGATGGGCCATACCCAATAGGCAGGTCAACGATGGGATGGGTGGAGATGGAGATGATATGGAAATGTTCATGGAGGAGATGAGAGAAATCAGGAGAAAACTTAGGGAGCTGCAATTGAGGAATTGTCTGCGTATCCTTATGGGGGAGCTCTCTAATCACCATGACCATCATGATGAATTTTGCCTTATGCCTTGACTCCTGCCATTTTCCATGAGATTAATACTGTGATTCCCACTGTTGTTCTCCTTTTCCTTGCATTTTCCTGATATGCCTTTACTGATCCGTTTGCTGTGAACCTTATGTAATTTCCATGTGTCAGGTGGGTTCTTGTGTTACCAGCTTCTAATTGGAGATTGCCTTGGCGCGCAATCTAAGTTTCTGTCAACAGTAGAGTTTCACCCATTTGCATGGAAAAATGTAAAGTTAATAAAGCAATTAAAAATCAATCTATACATTTATTATTGTTTCATTAAAATATATATATATTATATGAACCCTCCAAAAATCTGAAATCAAATACCCCAGGATGTTAATTGGAGCACATTTCTCTATGGTTGGATAATATGTGACTTTTTTCCCTTTAATTATCTGGAGTTTTAGAAGCAATGAAAACGGTTTTTCAATGAGTCTGTGAATGTACAAAATAATTACTGGTTCAGCAAACTTAAAGAAAAGTGAACTTTAAGCACCTTCCAGTCTTAACTGGAAGTAAACCCTCCCTTTATTACAGATACATTCCTGTAAAGAGTCAGTCTTCTCTTCTGTGAAATGGGGAATAATGCTTGCCTTACAGGGCTGCTGAGTGGAATATATGAGGTGTGGAACTGTGTTGTGCTGCCTCCTAGGCAACTCCCCAGCATTTAGCAGGACCCTGGCCCTTATCAGATACTTGGGAAGTACTAAAGGGAGTTTTCACCCAGGCTCACAAGTCCAGAGGGCAAAATAGGTGGGTTCCACCCTGTCATTCTGATCATATTTGCAGTACCCCTACTCACCTGATTATTGCCATGTCAGTTGGGTATACTTTCCCTTTTGCTGGCTCCTGTTTCTGTTCCTGTTGCTGATGTGCTAGAGTCCACGAGGTAACAAAACCCCACTGATCTCTCTGCAGTCCCTGGTGAGATAAATCCCCCCTTTGACCTCTGTAAAAGTGTGGAGAAGGCTTTTATCCTCACTTTGGAGTTATATTCCTGAGAGTACCATTCCCATGGTTCTTGTTCTTATGTTGGTTCTGAACAAAACAGCCCTTTTGGTTTTATTTTTATGCTCCTCCTTTTGAAAACTCAGACATGAATGCACTGGGGCCCAGCTCAGGAGACACATTTATATGCCCAGAATTGTACTACCTCAAACCTCCAAAACACAAACAGGCTGAAAGCTTTGTTTTGCCTGTGTTTCTACCCTATGTGGGGGATTTTTCTCAGAAAAGAGTCTGGGTAGGCCTGCCCAACCAGTTTAACAGACCCACAAGCCATGTAAATTATGTTAGAGGAACACATTTTAAAGCTGAAATGCACTCCTTTCCCATTTCTATCCCTTCCATACATGAAACATGAAACTGCTTTGTAAGTTCTTAAAAACTGTTTTGAATGTCTGGCTTTATCATTTTTATGTGATTGTGTGCCCATATGAAGACAATGATTTTTTCTTAATAATCCTGGAGCTCAGTTTCTAGTGTATTGTCTAACATAGTAGATATTTAATTATTAATTATTTTAATTGATTCACAAACTATAATGGAGTTCAGAACCAAGCTCAATACTGTTCCTGACTGTTCTTAATTAAGTGACCTAAGCAAGTAACTATTTACCTGTAAAGTATTAATTTCCAAAGGAACATAGCAAGGAAAGTCTCTAACCCAAGATCTGCAATCTTGTTTTAAAAACCTTGTATGTGCCAGTGTTTAGGTAAACGCAGACCCCTTACTTCCATCATAATCACCTGAGGGAAATGTTAAAAATGCTGACACGTGGGTGCCCTTCCCACTCCCACCTCCCATTGTCACCCTTGAATCACCTGATCAGTAACTACTGTTTTGAAAATTCCTCAGGTGATTCTAATGCATCTCAGTTTTGCCAGCATAGGCATGGAGAAACACTGACAGTGATTACACTGTTCTACAAACCTTGTGATCTAAATTACCTTACTTATTTGATTTCACAAGGAATATACCTTTCCAAATTTTAATATTTCTAAAATTGGATTGCATTCAACAGTCAATGTATGTCTATATTTAAACCAGTACCTTATTTTTATACATTCTTTTTTAATATTCTTTTCCATTATGGTTTATCACAGGATATTGAATGTAGTTCCCTGTGCTATACAGTACGACCTTGTTATTAAACCAGTACTGTTTTGTAATCTTTCCAAATATCCTGTTAAATTAATGCATTATTATGAATCTATTATTAATAATAAATGTATAATTATATAATTATTAAATAAATTAGGCATTATCTTTTCTATGCAAGCCTGTGCCCTTTTACAACAATGATTTTGTCTTAATCACCCTGGAGCTCAATTTCCAGCACAGTGTCTGATGTAGTAGATATTTAATAATATAATAATGCATTTAATTTTTATTATTAAAGATTTTAGCAATTATAATTTATCTAAAATAACATATAACAAAAATTAACATTGAGTCTTTGTGAGTTGTTTATTTCTTTACACGCTCATGTTTAAAAGTTCCTATGAGGAACATTTCTAAATGAAATACTTTTTATAATTATTTGTGTAATACAAGGTCATTAGACATTTGGATTATGCAGAAAATATAAGGAAAAATATAAACAAAACCATAATCCAATCATCCAAAGAAAGTACTTGTAAAATTTTCTATCATCATCCTATATTTAGTCATGATTAAACAAGGCTCAGAGCCTCTTAAGAGGAATACTGCCTCTTTCAAAGCCCCTGCCAAGGAGAGATGTTTAACTTGCTATGTTTATTTTTTATGTCTCCTCTCCTCTCCTTAAAGCTAATTGGATCACATTTGACCAACTTTCAGTTAGCTCCTGTTTTTCAAAACTGTGAAAATAACAGTCATGTTTCAGCAGGTCTACTCTCAGTTGGCAACTTTGGGAACATTAAGTGAATACATTTACTTAATAGAACGGAGCTATTTATATATGAAACTTAAAAGTTGTCCTGAGAGTAGAAAAAGGACTGGATTACATGAATGAAATGGACAAAATCCTATGTCTATTCACTGTCTTCTTCCCTGATATCACATATTTCATGTGATAAACATGCTGATTTTGTTTAGAAAGATCCCATTTTAAAATTTTCAAGCATATAGCATGTAATGTAGTTGCTATCTTGTGTAACCAGTCGAAGTGCTTTCTGAGTAATATAAACATACATAACCAAATAAATAAGGCATCCCTATAAATTTAAAAATCTTAACATTTATTTGTATATTTAATTTTCCCCCAAACATTGTTTTAAAAGTTACAATTAGCCTGTTTAGAAATTTACTCTTTCCCTTGTAGCTGATGGAAAATATTTTCCATTTAGTAAAAATAAACTTTGGTGAATTTCATATGAAGAGAGAAATCTTCAGATGTATGCCAATTAAAAAAAATCATTTCCCCACAAATGGAAAGAGCTTTATTGTGTTTCTGACTGTAAAATATGCATCCTAAAGTGGTTTTGTTGTTGCTTTGGAACAGAGAGAAAATGTATTAAGAAGAAAAATTTTAAATCTTACTTTCAACACCCTGTTTCCTTTACTGAGATCACACGTGTGTAGATTAATTTTAAGTTTTTATCTTTTTTTCCTAAATCAACAAGTATTACTTAATCTCTAATTATATTAAAGTTTGATTTTTAAAAGAGGAAGCAGGAATTCCCTGACAGTGCAGTGGTTAGGACTTCGCACTTCCACTGCAGAGGACCCAGGTTTGATCCCTGGTCAGGAACTAAGATCCTGCATGCTGCACGGCCAAAAAAAAAAAAGAAAGCAAACTAAATGTGTCAATCAACTTAAAGATAGTGAAGAACTTGATGAAAACTTGATGAAAAAGCAACAACAAACAAGAATAATGAATTTCAAATTACTTCTGAATCATTTAGCTAGTAATATAAACAGTGGTTGTTACCATGACAGTGCCTCAGTTATTTTACTCTGTTCATTGGTAAAATGGAGATAATTTCTAGGGCTGCCTAGAGAACTAAAATAGGTAAAGAGAGTGTGAGCTATGTTTAACTACTTCTTATGTTCATCTGCACTTGCAGGACCCAAGTCCCTCAGATTCCCCTCAGTTGTTGGAAGTAACATCCAAACTGTGTCACAAGCCCACTCCATTCCTCTGCTGTGGTGAGCCACCTCCACCCTCCATCATTACAGATTTCTCTTCTAAACACCTCAGTGTCCCAGTTTGTCTCCTATAGAGGTGTGCATTTTTATCCTCTACCTGACTTAGAATTGTACTAGCTTGGGTGAGTACTATCTTAATGATGCTTGGACTGTGGTATGTATATTTTTAGCAAAAAGATCTTTTTCTCAGCATGTGTATATGATTTTTTGTGTGTGCAGCCAGGCCTCTCTTCTCCATAAGATTCAGATATTAGGGGCTGAGTCTTTTATCCACTCTGACAATCTCTGTCATGTCATTAGAGAGCTTAGACCATTTCCATTTAAAATGATTATCAGTATGATTGTCCCACAACTCAGTAATGCTTGTTCATTTTTTTAATTGAAGTACAGTTGAATTACAATATTATATTAGTTTCAGGTATACAGAATAGTGACTCAGTATTTTTACAGATTATACTCCATTCAAAGTTATTATAAGAAAATGGCTATAATTCCCTGTGCTATAAAATAGGGGTATGGGATTAAGAGATCTGTTCATTTATTTGTCTTTTTTCTCTCTGTATTTCATTTTGAATTGTTTCAATTGCTGTGTCTTCAGGTTCACTAATCTTCTGCAAATCTAATCTGCCATTAACCCCATCTAACATATTTTTCATTTCAGACGTTGTAGTTTTTATCTCTAGATGTTCAATTTGGGTCTTTTTTATATTTTTTGTATTCCATGTCTCCACTAAGTACCTTCAGTCTTTCCTCCAGCTTCTTGAACACTATTACTTATTAAAAACAGCAAGAAATACTTTACTCAAGACTATTGCAATAAGGGAGAGAAATTGAACTCAACTCCAAATACAACAGGGACAGCTAGGGATTTATGGCCAATGGGAAGGGTGAGGGAGAAGATGGAAAATTATGAAGAGGAACTTGGTTATGTATCAAGCTTGATTAGATATCAAGGTTGGGGGAATTCTTGATAAATTGTCTAATCAGAATTTCTTGCTAAAACTGGGCTTACCAGGCCAAGGCCAGAACCAAGGACAAGACCTCATTGAAAAGAAGGCCAGAGGAGCCTGAGTAAAGTTTTGGTCTAAGAGGGAGTCCTTGTCTGTATGTATCAGTGATTTTTTGAAGCATTCCCCAAAGACTACCTGCTTCAGAATTTTCTGTCTCTCTTGCTAGTAATGTAGACTTTGGCACCTCTCTCCAGATTTCATGAATCAAACACACTTCCAACTGGGCCCCAAAACATACATTATTATCATGTTCCCCTGAGAGGTTCTAATGCACATTAACACCTGAGAACCACTGGTAGCATAGTGGAAACACAATTACATTGAATACAAACATGCCTAGAAACAGGCTACAAGGAAATACATGAAAATGCCAGAGATCCTAGCAACGCATATATCATATGACCTAAATTGTCTTACTCTATGTTATCATCAATTTTTAAAAAATCTTCAACATTTCTCACATTGGGATATGGCATAAAATATATGTGTAGATTTTATGTGATGGGTTTTGCTTTTTTCTCAAAAAAGTGTTTCTGAATCAATGGTGTATGTTACAGGCACTCTAATAAAAAAACTAAGGTATATAATTATATATGGGAATGTGCATATGAAAGTAGAAAAAGGCATAAAGGAATTCACAGCTAATGACATTTAGGAATGATGTGTGATAAAAGGTAATTTTTCTGCTGTTATTTACTTCAATGTCTGGTTTTTAGATTTTTATTTTTTGTACAGTTATAATCTTATTGCCATTAAAACAATTCTGAATATATATATGTCATCATGTTAATTTGGACTATGCAGAAAAATGGTAATAATAACAATATTCATAACATACTTTTAGCGTGCACCATATTAGTGACAGCGTTCTCAGCTATTTACAGGTACTAATCAATCCATTCCTCAGAAGAAATCTGTGAGGGCTATACTATCAATGTACCCATTTTACGTAGAAGGAAATTGAGGCACATAGAGATTAAGCAAATTACCTGTAGTTGTATAGCTAGTAAGTTTTAAAACCAGGATATAGCCCAAACTATTGGGTCCAGAATCAATGCTCTCAGCCTCTCAATAAAACAAATACCTAATCCATTAAAGCAATGATTGGAACAGCCACCTATTTTCTTAAATATAATTTTAAAATGGCTGTTTTTTAGATATCTTAGTAGTGGCAAATTCCAATCCTATTGTTTCCTCTAAAGGGAGACGGGTTTCCCCTCACATTGAATAAAATTAGGCATAGTAGAGATAATCAGGCCATCGATGTTGGGAACCAAAAAGGAAAAAAAGCAAAAGGAAAAAAATGGAGTCCCTAATATTGAGGACTTGAGAGGTAATCATGTTAAGTCCAAGGAGTTAAGGAACACCTGGAGACAGCCACCTATTTTCTTAAATATAATTTTAAATTTTTGTTGTTTTGAAACATATTTTAGTAGCAGCAAATCCTAATCCCACTGTTTCTTCTAAGAGGAATTGTATTTTCTCTCACATTGAATAAAACTGGACATAGTGGAGATAATCAGGCAATCGATGTTGGGAAGCAAAAAGGAAAAAAATGGAGTCTCTGACTGGAGAGGTAATCATGTTAAGTCCAACTTGTGAGGAAGATGAAATTAGGGGAGAGCAGAAACTATGAAGAAGTAGAAGCAAGGACACAGAGAAAAGCTTTCCAGGAGAAAATTAAGTCACCTGTCAGCAGTGGGTGAAGATAGGCATTTGTTGTATGAATGCATATTTTGTGGGAAAGGACGTGCCAAGTAGACTTTGTCAATCTCTTTGATTCATATACATTTTCAAAACTGAATAGGTACTGTGGGGTAGATAATATCTCCTAACTTGTTTTTAAAAATAATGACAGATTTATTTTTCTCTTTTAGCAAAACTTGGATGTCTAGTGAAGAAACTTATAAAGTAAAGGGTCACCTTTGTGACCAGAGCCAGCATTGCAGCTTGAACATCACTGAGCTGGAAGCCTGGGACAGAGAAACAGTGTTAATCTTGATTAATGGTGGAACAAATTTTGGACCTGTTGAGACTAAGGTAAGTTTGGGACATTCAGGAGGAAAGGTCCACTAGAGAATTGGATAAAAGTCTGTAGGGCCAAAGAGTAGTTTGGGCTGGACATGTGGAATTGTAGTGACAACTGCAGAAGTGAATGGGATCAGCCAAGGAGAGCATGGAGACTGAGAAGAGAGAGGACTTGCAATATTCAGGGAAGCAACACAGCTCAGGCTCTAAGAGTCCAGGTGTTGGAACTTGTCACTTCTAATTGGGTCTAAATCTCCACTCGGCCTCTCAGTATTCCAGTAAAATAAAACTATGAGATGGTTATATAAGATTCACGTTGAATATAAGAACAGAGAAAGGGTGAAACCAAGAGAATGCTGCAAGGTATATTATGTAAATTGTATCTGTAAGAATGCTGGTACCGCTTTTTAAATATCAAACACAAGGTAGAATTCAAGGCAATGGACATTTGTATAGATAAAGAGGGACATTTAATAAAGAGAAAAGATCAATCCACCAGATGGTATCCTAATCCTTTATTTATATGCACCTAAAGGCATAAAGCAAAAAATAAAAATCAGAATACCAGGACAAGTAGAAAAATGCATACTTGTAGTGAGAAAGAATAATACAAGGGATTTTTTTGGGTAACTAATAGTATTTTCAAAAAATATCAGTAAGGACCTCAAAGATTTTACAAAATTCTTAACATATTTGACCTTATCACATATATAGAGCCCAGCAAATAACAACTATTGAATAACTGGGGAGCTGCAGGTTGAAACAGTTTCAGAGCTTGCACAGGTGGGAAATCATTCAGTTGTCATCAGCCAAATTGCAGAGTCCTCCTGAATACTGGGAGCATTCAGTAGAGTCCTCAGAAGGAAAATATTTTAGTATTAGTAATAAAATAACCCTAGATTAAAACGTACCGTAAACATGCCTGATAAAGTTTAAAGATAAGCCTCAAAAGAGTTAAGATGTTCTGCCTGCCAGAACAAAATCCTGCACCCTTTAAAGGAAGAAAACATAATCCCGATATTCAACCACATAAAATTCACAATGTCCAGCATTTAATAAAAAGTTTCTAGCAATACAAAAACAGTAGGAAAATATGACCAATAATCAAGAGGGAAAAATAGTCAATATAAACAGCCCAGAAATTATAGCAGCATCTAAGTTGAGGTTAACATCCAAAGACTTAAAAGAGCTATTATAAATGTGCCCAAGGATTTAAAGGAAAATATTAATATAATAAGGAGTTAAATAGCAGATATAAAGGCTACCAAGTGAAGCTTTGAGAGATTTAAAAATACAATTTCTGAATGAAAATTTTATTCATTGAGGTTAATGGTAGACTCGACACTGCAAAATAAAAGGTCATTGAGTTGGCTGGCCTAGCAGTAGAAGCTAAGAGCTTCCTCAGTTATCTGTGGGACAATACCAAGATGTCTAATATATATATATATATATATATATATATATATATATATATATATACATAGTTAGGGAACAATAAAAATATTTGAAAAAATAATGGCAGAACATTTCCCAAATTTAAGGAAAACTAAAAACTCAGAGATTCAAGAATCTCAATGAAGCCAAGCAGGATAAAAACAAATAAGGCCACACCAAAGCATATAATGACAAAATATCTGAAAACTAGTAATAAAATCTTAAAAGCAGCTGTAGAAGTATGACAAAGAAACAGAAAGAAAAACAAAGGTAAAAATCACCATGCATGGATTACTTATCAGAAATAGTGTAAGCCAGAATACAAGGGAAAGTCATGTTTGAAGTGCTTAAAAAAAAAAAAACTGTCACACTAGAATTTGATGTCTATGTAAATATCCTTGAAAATAATGATAAAATACTTCAGTATTCAACAAAGCCTGAGAGAGTTTGTTGCCAGTAGACTAGCAATATAAGAAGTATTTTTAAAAATGTACTTCAGACTGAAGGAAAATGATGCCAGATGGAACACTGAATCTGGGCAAAGGACTAAAGAACACTAAATATGGTAAATATGTAAGTAAATATAATTTTTCTCAGTTTTAAATATTTTTAAAAGATTATTTTAAAACTAATATAAGATAAATATATTATGGAATTTATATGATATATACCAGTAAAACATACGACAAAAATACCACAATAAGGGAGAAGAAAATGGAATACGATTATTGTAGGATTCTTACATTTATATGTGAATTGCTAAATCAGTATTTGAAAGTAGGTAGTAAGAAGTTAAAAATACATTATGCAAATTCCACAGAAACTAGTAAAAATAAAGTGTACTAACAAGCCAACAGAGGAGATGACATAAATTACTAAAAATGTTCAAGTAATTCAAATGAAGGCAAGAAAAGAGGAAAAATTAAAAAAGAGACACAATCAAATAGGAAACAAATAGCAAAATATCAAATTTGAACCAAATTGTGTTGAAAATTACATTAAACATAAGTGTTATGAACACTCCAGTTAAAAGGCTAGCTTGTCTGACTGGATGAAAAGGCAAGACTCAAATATTTGCTCTACAAGAAATAGACTTTAGGGACTTCCCTGGTGGTCCAGTGGTTAAGACTTTGCCTTCCAGTGCAGGGGGTGCGGGTTCGAGCCCTGGTCGGGGAGCTGAGATCCCACATGCCTCGCAGCCAAAAAACCAAAACATAAAACAGAAGCAATATTGTTAACAAATTCAATAAAGACATTAAAAAATGGTTCACATCAAAAAAAATCTTAAAAAAAAAGAAATAGACTTTAAATATAAAGACACAAATAGGCTAAATTCAATGGGTAGAAAAGTATATTAAGAAAAACGCTAATCACAAGAAAGGCTTGTGGTTATGTTAACATTAGACAAAGTATACTTCAGAACAAGCAATATTACTTCAGAAAAACAAAGACATTTTTATAATGATAGAAAGATTAATTCATCAAGAGGTCATAGAAATCGTAAATATGCTGCACCCAATAATATGCTTCAAAATGCTTGAGCAAATCCTAACACTGAAAAGATACATAGACAAATCTGAAATTATAGTTGTAGATTTCAATGCTCCTCTCTCAATAATTGATGGAGCAAGTAGACAAAAAATTAAGGAAATAAAAACCTGAACATTAACACATGAAAATCTGCACACAAATATTTGTAGCAGTTTATAATTGCCAAAGTGTGGAAACAACCAAGATGTCCTTCAACAGGTGAATGGATAAACAAACCATAGTTCATCTATAAATGGAACAGTGTTCAACAATAAAACTACATGAGCTATCAAGCCACAAAAAGACATGGAGGAAACTTAAATGTTTATTTCTAAGTGACAGAAGCCAAACTGAAAAGGCTCCATACTGTATGATTCCAACTATATGACATTCTGGAAAAGGCAAAATTATGGAGACAGTAAAAAGATCCGTGGTTGCCAGGGGCCAGGGAGAAGAAAGCAAGGATGAACTGGTGGAGCACAGCGGATTTTTTGGGCACTGAAAGTATCCTGTATGATATTACAATGGTGGATAAATGTCATTATACATTTGTCAAAACTCATAGAGTGTACAATACAAAGAGTAGACTCATATAAACTCTGGACTTTAGTTAATAATAATGCATCAATATTGGTTGGTTCATCAGCAGATGTTAACTAAACTTATCGTGGTGATCATTTTGCAGTATATACATATAATCATTGTTGTACACCTGAAAGTAATATAATGTTAAATGTCAATTATCTCTCAATAAAAAATAAAATAATAAAATGAAAAAAATATTGGCTCATCAGTTGTAGCAAATGTACCATGCTAATGCAAGATGTTAATATTAGGGAAACTGTTGGGGGCAGAAGGTGTTTATGGGAACTCTGTACTTTTGATTTACTGTTTGTGTAAACCTAAAACTGCTCTAAAAAAATAAAGCCTATCAATTAAAAAAAAAAAAACCTGAACAACACTATTAACTTGACCTAATTGAAATTTGTAGAACAAATTTCAACCAACCAACAACAGCAGAATAAGTATTTTTGAGTAAACATGGAATATTCAAAAACATTCAACCATATTCTTAAGACAGACAAGTTTAAAAAAATATGAGGATTAAAATCATACAGAGTATGGTCACTGCTGGCAGCTGAATTAAGTTAGTAATGAATAACAGGAAGATATCAGAATATTCTCTAATACTTGAATTTTAAACAACATTATTATAAATAATCCATGGATCAATGAAGACCTCACAAAGAGAATTATAAAATACTTTGACCTGAGTAATAAGAACATAATATATCAAAATATGTGGGGTGTAGATGTGTCCATGCCATGACCAAGTGGTGTTTATTTTAGGGATGCAAGGCTGATTCAACACTCAAAAATCAACCAATGTAATCCACCAAATTAAAAAAAAATCATTTCAATTAATGCATAAAAAGCATTTGAGGGACTTCCCTGGTGGCACAGTGGTTAAGAATCCGCCTGCTAATGCAGGGGAAATGGATTCGAGCCCTGGTCTGGGAAGATCCCACATGCTGCGGGGCAACTAAGCCCGTGCGCCACAACTACTGAGCCCGTACTCTAGAGCCCGCAAGCAACAACTACTGAGCCCGCATGCCACAACTACTGAAGCCCGCATGCCTAGAGCCCATGCTCCGCAACAAGAGAAGCCACCGCAATGAGAAGCCTGTGCACCGCAACGAAAAGTAGCCCCCCCTGCTCCCCGCAACTAGAGAAAGCCTGTGCGCAGCAATAAAGACCCAACGCAGCCAAAAATAATAAAAATAACAATAATAATAAATAAATAAACTAAAAAAAAGCATTTGACAAATTCCAAACCCTTTCATGATTAAAAACTCTTAGTAAGTTAAGAATAGAGGGAAACTTCCTCCACTTTATACAGAGTATTGACAGTGACCTACAGATAACACTGTACTTAATGCTGAAAGACTGAATACTTTCCCTCTAAGATAGTGTCAGTCGCTGTTAGACTGAGGAACAAGTCCTGAGAGCAGGTGAGGGGATTAAGAAGAGACAGGGTCAGGATGGTGGTGGACAAGCACACACACTTTATTTCTCGTCAAACTTGTTTTTATATATTGCAGTAGACAATACATGTTTTTGTTAAAATCACCAAACCGAATCATCAGACAGTATTTCCTTAATGTTGAAATTATAGTACAAAACATTCTGCGAACCAGGATATAAACATGCGTGAGAGCAGACTGTGACTACCGAAGCATGCCGAGTACAAACTATTGTTAGAGAAATCGCAAGCAACCTCACGGGCTAAGACTCATATCTTCTCTAATAACTCTTTCGGGTCCTGTCAAGAATTAAGCAGGACTTTGCCATGCTTTAAGCTGCAAGGACTGTGTCAGCTTGCAGCTGGTTCCCGACAAGACAGGGTGCAAGACAAGAATGTCTGCTCTCTTCACTCTTATTAAACATAGTGTTGGGAGTTCTAGCCATTGCAGGAAGGCCAGAAAATGGAATGAAAAGCATACAAATTAGAAAAGAAGAAATAAAGGAAGAAATAAAACTGTCCCTATTTGCAGATGACATGCATGATTGCCTATATATTGTAGAAAATCCCAAGGAACCTACATTTTGTTATCTTTTAAATAACTCCCACATGAACTTGCAAAGAAATGTGTTTCAAAGAAGAATATATTCAAAAAATAAAATAAAAGAAGACCATTATTTGCTGACGTGTAAAGGATTCCTCTACTCTATACAAGTGTGTCATCAGGCTACTTATGAAATGTTAAGAGGCTTGGTTGTGTTGACTCTCCACCAGGCTGCAGCCTCAAAGTTCATGTTAAGCTAGGGGAAATTTGAAGTAGCCAGGAGAAATCATTCCATCTCACCAAGTTGTACACCCAGGACCACAAAGGACTGTCACACTCTATGCCCACCAGGGAACATCAAAGGGGAGAGTGAGTGTCTGGGGGTCATATGGTGTGGGTTTGAGTCCCAGCCTTGTCACTTATAATTAGCTGGTGCTGCAGACAAACCCCTTCAGCCTCTACTTCCTCTTCGGTAAAACAGGTATAAAAGTGGCACCTACCTCAGAGACGTGTGCTGAGGATTAGATGACTCAAGTAGAGCACTTAACACAATCCCTGTCACATAGTATAGGGTATTTACAGTAAAGGCTACTTACAAAACCTGTACAAAATGAGAAACTTCAGAGATAATGACAAAAATATGCAGAGGCAGAGACAAGGAAATTTGCTGATCTTTATGTTTTCTGCTCTTATGTCACATGGCGTGGAGATCTGTGGTTCTTTGAGCAAAGCCAGAGCCAGTTATTCAATGCCAAAAGGTGATGGTAATGGACTACATGATCTTCTCTTTCAGCCTGTTCTTTGTCTTTTTCTTCTGAGAGCTGCAGACACCAATGGAGTTTGAGAATCTTTCATCTTAGAGAGGCTGCATCTGCTGGAGTTAAGTTGTCCGAAGTTGTTTCCACATTTGAAAAGCCATGCGGGACGCTAATGAGATGAGGAGCAGAAGAGAGAGAATCAGCTGCAACATGAAAAAGTCATAGAGAATCATGTCTGACCAACCACCCATTGTGATGGACAGATTTTCACTCAGAGAAGGCCCTCTCTTCACTCTGCCAACAGCAAGGAGTCTATAATTTTAAAGTGTTGGAAGAGGAGCTGTCCCACAGTCACAAACTCTCTGGGTTGTCGTCTCCTCTTTCACTCAGTCTAAGTTCACAGCGATGGGTGATTTGGGCAAGAGGCTTAAAGGGAGGCTGACCAGAGGAGTTCAGTGTCTGTTGACCTGGCAACGGGGTGGCTCCATTATTACCTGCCTCCATTATTACCTGCCTCTTTTTTTCTCCTCTGAAACTTCCATTATTACCCTAGCATGCAGAGCTGCTTATCAGAGTCTTGGTTGCCAGTTCAGCCTTGGGTGGAGGAGCTACTGCTAGTTTTCCTAGAAACTTTATTCACTGACTAATTTATTTGGTGTTTCCCATTTTGTACTGAAAAAATGACTCGTGATTCTTTTCTGCCAGTATATGGGGTGGGAAAAGAAATGTTGTAGCACTCATCAAAAGTGTCCAGCCACTGCTTTGTCACATGTAGTTATCTCCTTCTGGGCTTCACTATAAATCCTTACTCTTGTTTTGGGTGGATTATGCTAGACATGGGGTTCTTTGTCCCCCAGGGCCCTCAAGGAAAGACCTCATCCACCCTCCTCCCCAATTAGTCTCAGGGAGAGGAGGTCATTTCTCAGAAGCTCTTTGCCTGGCTCTCATCAGAGGCAGCTCCCTTCACTTTGCCAGGAGGCCTAAATTAATTCCTTTAAAAGAATCTACCACATGAACAACCTTACTCTGTGACTCTCTCCATGTCTAAAACTGCTGGAACTGAATACAACCTCTGAGTTCTAATTCTTGCCTAGAAACAGCCTCCTTCCAAAGGAGGATCCCGCCACCTCCCTGCTCTCCTGGAGTGATCCACCAGCATCAGAAAGATGCTCATCAGGAGGCATCCAGAACCCTGGGAATGTGAGGACGGTACAGTCACTGTCTGACTTAGGGCCTTGGTCCCATTCCCTTCCAGCCTCAATGGGCCTGTGAAGACAGAAGCCGAGCCATACATTCAAAGGAAAAAGGAAGAGGGACTCACAATTTTTGAGGACAGATCTGCAGAGAGTCAGAAATCTGGTGGAGCTTTACCCTACTAGTAGTGGAGGGGGCAAGAGAGTGTGAACTACAGATGTGAATATATTTGAGGGGCAGCATGATCTGGAGAGCAGGTGGAGAGAAGAAGGAAAATAGACACACGTTTCCATTTTGACTGTGAGTCAACGCCGTTTCATGCGGTGGAATAAGTGCCCTGAGGGCTGGGGGAAAAAGGTGTTTGCACCATTTCCATTCAATTGAGTCATGTGCCCCATGAATGGAGTTTGGGGTAAGGGAATGAACTCACCACTGACTCCGTTTCCCGTGTTTCCCATGTTTTCCTGTCCCCTTATCTTATTTCCTTGTTTCACATGAGAGAAGAGTGATTCCTTTGAGATCCTGAAGGGTGAGATCAAAGCCACTTGTCTGCCAGACAGGACACTGGACACTGGATCAAGAGAGACAGGAGACCTCCCTGTTCATGTCTGTAAGTCACTTCACTCCTCTTAGTCTCACTTGGAAAATACATATTTGTGTTATGTGTGAGCTTCATTGCTATGGGGTAGAGTGATGGCACTGCAAACAGAAACAGGTGGAAACTGAGAGCTTGATGGATGAACCAATGGCCAGGGCATGGACTTCAGTACCTGTGTTTCCTGATGCACCATTCTGGTTGTCAGGCACCTCCCACCTTTCTGTCCCCACTATCAGGGCACCCCAGGTTCCTGGCTTCTGTCTACATTCCTCTAATGTCACAAAGGGCTGGGCTGGAGCAAAGGGGTAAGAAAGGGGGCAAAGAGAGAGCCCCTGGAAAACCTGCTGTTTTCTGCTCTCCTCCCCTGGAGAAGCTGGGGAAAAGGAAGAAAGTCATCATCCTGTTTGTTCTCGTTCCATGTGCTGTCATATTCTCTTACTTCTCCCTGCAGATAACTTCAAGAAAATACTTTTCCATTGAACCTTTGAAAGGTAGGGTGCTACATAGGATCAAAAACTATTTCTGTGTATTTTGTACAGGACCCTACAGTACCAGCCAGGAGATCTCCCTGGGTCCCAGCAGCAGACCTCACCTCAAAACTCTGGGATGACCTTGGGTAAGTCACCGCCCAAGGAGGAGGTGGTCTCACCTGTCAAAGAGGATCACACCAGCCTCTTCTCCCAGCCAGCTAGGTCTGGGCCAGAGAATAAAGTCATTTCTATTCAGAAAAACGCTTTGAGTTTCTAGAAGGGAGATATTTTTCCATGTAAGTTCAAGGAATTATTTTAAGAGTCATGCTGCAGGCTCACAAGAATTCTACATTCAGTCACTATATCTAAGTTCAATTCAGTTAAAAAGTCACCGAGTTCCAGACCCTGGGCAAGGCTTTAGAGATATCTGTTGATGCATGGTAGGATATCTTTGTGGTTAATATCAATGGGCTTTAATACCATACAGTCCTGGGAAGGGCCCTTCCTCTGTCTCCTACTAACCGTGTGACCTAGACAAGTTCCTTAACCTCTCCATGCCTTGAATTTCTGATCCATAAATGGTGATAAAACCTTAAAGGGCTGTTGTGAAGATCAAATATGTTAATGTCATTAAAGTAGTTAGCATGGCGTCTGTCACAGAAATATAGGGTACACTGGACCTTTAGTCTTCTGTTCCACCATCTTAATGTTGAGTTCTGGCTCTGGCTTTACCTGGTGGTAGTGTAACTCACTTAGACATGTTCTTCCATTTCAAATACATTACTTTTACAAAGGGAAACAAAAGCTAAGCAATAAATGTTGGGTTGAAAATGCAGATTTTGATAAAGTTTATAAGAATGATCCTACTTCAGTTTGTAGAACTGGTATAAGGATAGAAAAAGGCTTGACGACTCTCAATTTTATAAGCCATTTGCATTTATTTAACAAATATTTATAGGGCATCTATTACATGCCAGGCTCCATTAAGCCTACAAATCTTGTCTTCATCTCAGGACTTTTTTCTAGTCTCCAGACCCATGTATCCAACTACCTGTCAGAAATGTATATCTAGAGCAGTAGTTCTCAAATGGTGGTGATTTTGTTCCCCAGCTCCAGGAGACATGTGGAAATGTCTGAAAACATTTTTGGTAGTCACAACTGGGGGTGCTACTGAAATCTTGTGGGTAGAGGCTAAACATCCCACAGTACATAGAACAGCCTTCACAACAAGGAGTTCTCTGACCCAAAGTGTCAACAGTGCTGAGGTTGAGAAAACCTGCTCGAGAGCAAGGTAAACGTTACTACCCACCCTATGTGCACAGATTCAGGGTAGAACCCAACTTTGGAATCCAACAACCCTGGATTAGAATAACTATGCTGCCTCTTACCAGGTGTGTCCTTGGAAAATGTATTTAACCTCTCTGAGCCTCGGTAGAGTGTGCCTTGGAGGAGGAATGAGTTGTAACAGGGAATACTGATACTTAACTTACAGAACAGTTGTAAGAAGTTATAAAAACAGTATGTAGAGTTCTTAACACACTGTCTGGCCAGTAGTAGGCCCTTGAAGTGTTAGTTTCCTTCCTACCCCACTTCCTAACTTCTGCTTCCAAGATTACTTTAACCTAAACTACATAGCCCTAAACAGCATAACTATGTCCTAAAGAGCTTCTGGAACTATGACAACAAGAAGGAATGTAACTCACACAGACCCACCTTGTGTTTAAGAGTTGGTGCCACTTTTGTGTTGTAAAGTTGTCTAATGGAGGTGAGCTAGGGGAAAAATTGTCACCCCATTTCCATGGAAGCAGTGTACCTTTACTGAGCTCTTATGAGGCCCTCTTGGAGAGTTAACATCAGGAATGCCCATTAACTGGGTATGTGAGTTCATCTTGTGGCTCAGTAAACATAAACACCCAGAGAAGCACAAGCATGATGATGGGTGTTCTGGAGAAAGCAATGGAGCAAAAGGAAGGAAATGTTGGTCCCTAACTATTTTCTGTATGACCCTGGGTAAGATGCGTAACTTCTCCTGGCTTTTGACTCAGTTTTAGGGCATAAGATTTGAATTGATCTTCTATCAGGCCAAATTTGGGTATAAGCCATTTAGCTTCTCTCTTCACAAGCATTCCTGTCATCATTTAAATTCTCATATTCTAGTGTTACTGAAAGATTAGATGAGTGAAACTACTTCACAAGAAATCTGGGACATTCTGAGGCAGAGGGAAAAAAGAGTACTGACGGAACCTCTCAATGGTTCTTAACACTTCCACTCAAGGGGCATATTTGATTTCCTCTTATATTTGGCCACATCTAGTCACATGCCCAAGCCTGATGTCAGTGGGGTGGGATCAGTGAGCCTGGGAGTGATCTCAGGGACCAGCCAAACTGTGTGACCCCACCGCTAGGCATCTTGGTCCAAGGAGCAGGATTTAATCATCTATCATCTTCCTCAACAAGAGAAGTTGTTGAGTGTGTACCCATGAGGGCACAATACTGGGGAAGTGTAAAACTATCATCTTCTAAATGGGAAGCTCCTGGTCATACTGTGGAGAGGGAAAGAGATGGGACCTCATCCCATCCTGCCATTTATCTGAAAAGGTGACATAGGCTCTGTCAGCCTGAGCTTGGTTATCTGTGACTTATCTTGATACCTTTCTCACAGTGCTGTCCTGGGCTGTAAATGAGAAAACCTGTAAAGTACATATGGGACGTAGTAAGACTTCAACACGTGTCAGTTCTGGCCCACTGGGCTCCTCCCTTCCAGAGAGGAGATGACATTAACCTAATCCAAAGAGCACTACTGCCATAAAGAGCATTTGGAAAGGTAATAGCAAGAGCTGAAATATATCCCCATAATGTATTAGCTTTAGTGCCAGTTATGAATTACGGGATGAGTTACTTGTGGAAGTTGGGGAAAGAGAAGAAAATCACCGTTCCGTCTCCTGTTAAAGTGTATGCTTTCCTGTCCCCTTAGTTTATCATCTAGTTTGACACTAAAGGAAGAGCAGTTTCCCATTGATTCTGAGGTAGAAGAGATAGTACAGAGCAAAATAATGTGGATGCTGGAGAGGGAATTGGAGTCAGGAGACCAGACATATCCCTGACTATAGAACCTCGTTTGAGACACTCCCTCTGTTCTGGCCTCAGCCCTAACAATATGATGTTCTATACCAGTAGCCTGAGCTTTGGGTCAGAAAACTCAGTTTAAAGCTGGATATCACTGATTAAAGGTTGCACAACATTTTTTGGTCTGAAACTCCATGTGGTAGGCAGGATTCTAAGATGATCTCCAATGATCCTCAGACTTGTATAATCCCCTCACCTTTGAGTGTGGGTGGAACCAATGAATACGAAGAGATATCACTTCCATGATTATGGTATGTTATATTGCAAAATGGAGACTATCTGGGTGGGCCTGACCTAATCAGACAAGCCATTTAAAGCAGATAATTTTCTCTGGCTGTTTACAGGAGGAGAAGTCAGAGATTCAAAGTACAAGAAGGATTAAATGTGCTGTTGCTGGCTCAAAGAAAGAGGGGTCCACATGACAAGGAATTAGAGTTGCCTCTAGGAACTGAGAGCACCCTGAGCTGACAGCCACCAGACAGCCAACAGATATGCACTGTAGTCCTTGACCTTTGTGACAGTTCCAATGTAGCACTGCTGGGTGGATAAGTCTATCTGATTCTAGGTTCATTAATAGGAAATGCGGTGCCTGTAGATCTAAGCCACTTTCTCAATATCACTTTTATAAGGAATAAAGTTGATATATTCTTCTTATTCTTTTTTCATATTTCTTAATTGGTTTAGAGCTCAGATGTGGAACAGTGATGTATTAGGGGTGGGGGAGCCCTTAGAAGCCCAAGCATTTTGGAGCAAGACCATAGGAATAATTGGGAGCCAGCAAGACACAGAAAGGGGAGAGAACTGTGGGCCAATTGTAAGACCCACCTATGAGGGCAGAGCAGAACGTGTGCTCCATAAGGGCAACTCACCACCAAGAGTTTTGAAGGGAGCGGGCCTGGGCTGTGCAATTAGTTTCTCCTTCCAGTCTCACTAATCAGGTAAGTCGTTCCTGTGATAGAGAAGAAATGAGTGTATGGAGAGGCTAGAAGTGTTTTGGTCATGGATGCCCCTTTATATAGAAGAAGTTAACAGGAATGGAGGATTAGAATTCCCCAGGACAAACCAATGTATGGTCCAACTGACTAAGTTTCTGCCTACTAAATAACTATAATATTCTAGGCCTGCTTTCTTTAAATAATTCCCAAATTGCCTAAATGGCATTTATTTTGTGTGTTCCTCGATCATTCAGTCACATGATTACAGTCAGTCTCTTAGTTTTCTGCCACAGATAGCTAACTGCTTAGCATGGCCTTTGATTTTACACGTTCACCCTCCGAGGGCTAGTTCACCTCCAAGAACCCTAGGACACCTCCCTGAGTTTTGTTATACTTCCCTCCTGTCTCATTTTAAAGAACACAAAATTCCTGACGACAGGCACATGCCTTGTTACAACAACGTGGGCAGAATTCCGCCAACCGCCCGGGTCCCAGTCTAGTGCCTCTATTTCTCCGGTGGCAGCCTGAAGAGCAAAGGTACTCCGCTTTCAGCGAAATCCAGGGTGTGGATGGATGACTGTGAAGAGGCATTTCCGGTGTGGAGAAACAAGCCTGCGCCTCGCGGTTGCCATAGAAACCTGACGTCAATATGGCGACCGTGACGATTTTTTGTTACAGACGGGCGCTGCTTGATGAGAGAAGCAGGTCCCGCCTTCAGGTTTTTGGGACTCAGCTGAGAGTGTGGGTCCGTGAGGTGGGGGCTGGGCTGCCCTGGGGTGTGGGGAGATTAAGGGATCCACATCCAAGTCACCTCTTTCCCGCTTTGGGGCTCGGTGCCTCCGCTGTCTCGTAGGTAAAGCCATTGGGGTCCCTCCTGGCCCCAGTGGGTGCGGTGTCCTGCTCCAGGGGTGTCCTGGAGCCACTTTCCTTCTAAAGGCAGGGGCGCGGGAGGTGAGACAGGTAACGACTCTTTCTGAGCCTCAGCTTTCCCCTCTGTAAAATGGGGATAAGAATGCTTTCCCCACAGGATCGCTGTGAACGTTTAGCGATAACACGTGAATAAGCCGATGGTCCTGTGGTTATTGCACAGGATGTCTGTATGAATTCAGGCCACTTCTTATTCCTTTTCCACTTTGTTCTTAGGGGACATATGAGGAAAGGAGAAGAAAAAGGCCCTGGTGGGAAGCTCATTGTACCTTCTGGTGGTTAGGATCACTACCCAGTTGTTTCACTGTCATTGTCACTAACCCAGTGCTTAGCACGGTGCAGGGCACACAGTTACACCAGTAAAGCATGGTAATTGCTGGATCTGTCTCTCTCTGTGCAACTCCTCATGCCGATGGCCTTGCTCATATCACGTGTCTGAAGGGGGCAGGTTCTGAGGATCTGTGTCCTGATGGCTTCTGAAGCTTCTACTCCAGATTCAAAGGCAGCAGTCTTCAGGAGAACCCAACAGTTCACATCTTTATTTGGTTATGCCGCCTGGCTCAAGTGAGTTCACAGATCTGATAAAAGCATGCTGTGGAATAGCTCCTGTGAGGTTCACAAACTAGCCTAAAAGTAGAGAAGCTACTTTGATCTTATCATGGAAGAAGAGTTTTAGCAGGTGGAACTCCATTCTGTCAGCACCTGCATGCTTTGTAATAGCCCTTGAGGTCCATTAGAAATGTCTTCTTTTGTCTGAAAGCAATTATTTGTCCAGTCTGAGGGAGGAACTTGATCTTTAACATGCATTTGGAATAAATATACCTAAATTGTTCTCACTGGGTAAATATTATTCAGTGATTCCCATGTTTCTCTCAGGTGGTTGTTGAAATATTCATTTGGTTAGAAAGTCTTCCTAGCGATTTGAGATTGTAATATAGTTTCTTCCCTGGAAGCCACGTTTTTATCCATTCTATAATGAAAAGTTTTAAGAAGGCAGAAAATTTCCAAATGTAAGTTTAAAATACGTTTTAAGAATTTATATTTTTAAATAATTACTTTAGAGTGTCTTATTAATCTGCTAAAATAACCAGATACTCTTAAATATAGTTACGTTTACTTTCCCAGTACATAACAGTTTCAGCTCTTTATTACCTGGCCTCCCTCCCCCTCCCTCTGCAGTGTACCGAGGTAACCACTGAACTTCTCTCACTATAGATTAGTTTTCATATCCTGGAATTTTATTCAGATGGAATCATAAAGGTTTTTTTAGTTCATTGGTTTTGGTTTGGCTTCTTTCATTCAGCCTATTTATTTTAGATTTATCCCTTTTGTTGCATGTATCAATAGTTCATTCTTTTTTATTGATGACTAGTATCCCAGTATACGGATATACTGCAATTTGTTTGAAATTTGTTGTTGTTTTCTAATTATACCTCCAGTGAATATTTGTGTATTAGTTTTTGCATGGACATATGCTTTCTTTCTCTCAGGTAAATAGTTAAGAGTGCAGTGTCTGGATCATATGGCAGATGTAAGATTAACATTGTTAAGAAACTGCCAAACTGGTTGCACCATTTTTCATTCCCTCCAGCAGTGTGTGAGAGTTCCATCCTCCACAACCTTGCCAATGCTTGGGATGATCAGTCTTTTTAATTTTAGCTATTCTCATGTGGATGTAGTGGTATCAGATTGTAGTTTTAATTTGCAATTCCCTAATGATGTTGTTGAGCATATTTTCATGTGCTTATTTGCTAATTCTATATCTTCTTTGGTGAAATTTCTATTAAAAAATTTCCCCCATTTATTTATTATAGTATCTTTGTTTTCCTAAATGACTTTTGATAGATTTTCTATATTTTGGATATAGGTCCTTTGTCAGATATGTAATTTGCACATATTTTCTCCCACTCAGTGCCTTGACTTTTCATTCTCACACCAGTATCTTAGGAAGGGCAGTTTTTAACTTAGAAGCCCAGTGTATGTATTATTCACTTATGGATTATAGTTTCGGTGTCTCATTTATGAAATCTTCACCTAACCCAGGGTCACAAGGATTTTTCTCCTATATTTCGTCTAGAAGGTTGATAGCTTTAGGGTATATTTGGGTCTATGATCCATTTTGAGTGGACTTTTGTGTATAATGTGATATGTGGGTCACAGTTTATATTTGTGTATATGATATCCACTTGTCCCAGCACCGTTTGTTGATAAGACTATCATTTCTCCACTGAATTGCCTTTGCCTCTTTTTCAAAAATCAGTTTTCCATGTATGTTTGCATCTATTTCTGGACTCTTTATTATTTTCCTTCAATCTACTTATCTACCTTGATTCCAGTACCACACTGCCTTGATTGCCGTAGGTTTATAGTAAGTCTTCAAATCTGGGAGTGTTCATCCTTCAACCTTATTCTTCTTTTTCAAAGTTGTTTTTCATAGTCCATGGCCTCTGCATTTCCACATGAACTTCAGAATTGGCCCATAAATTTATTTTAAAAGATATTTTCTAAGATTTTTATTGGGATTGCACTGAATATATAGACCAATTTGGGGAGAAGTGCCATCTTAACAATACTGAATCTTCTGACCCTTAACGACAGTTGTCTCTCCATTTATTTAAGTCTTCTTTAATTTTTCTGAGCAATGCTTTGTAGTGTTCAGTACAGGCCTTGCATATTTGTGGACAGATTATCCATAAGTATTTCAGACTTTTTGATGCTATTGTAAAGAGCATTATTTTGTAAATACAGTTTCCAATTACTATATTTTCACTGAACTGTCAGCAGCCAAATGCTTAATAATAGCCATTGCAGGAACTTTTTGGTTGAAAGCATAGGCTACCCTAGGGTGGAAAAGCTACTTAATGCATAACATGCTTTTGACTGTGTTTCTATATCAGCTTTTAGATGTTATTGGCAATGTGCTGAAACTAGGCACGAAAATGTCATGGAGATAATTCTACATGACATCTCCAGAAAAATTAGCCACTGAAAGAAAATAGTTACGGTAGCTTTTAACTTCATGTGTGTGGTTAGAATTGAACCGATTTAATTGTGGGGTTCTTCTTTTCTGTCCCCCAGCAAGTCCTCCTCAATGAATTCCTGGGTTCTCGGATGGTGAAACAGACAGAAGGAGAGAGCATGTATGTATATGAGCATGTATGTTTGTATGTATATTGGGGAAGCTGCCAGGAATCTTTATTATAAGGAATACTTGAGATTAATCCTGTGGTCATGTCAGTCCTGTTAACTTCCTAGCACATAATCGGAACCAAATCACAGTGGTTGTTGTTCGTTTTTTTTCCAGCTTCACTTGGCCAGCATGGTTACCATGGTGACTCAGTGACTGCTGTGGGATTTGGCGCAGATTGAACATCATTTTATAATTCTAACCTGAATTATTTATTACTATGATAGTTGTCAAGTGTTGCTTTTCTGATTTGCTCATTCCTTTCAGTTTGTTCATTGAAATTTGACTGGAGGTAGAGCTTTCTCTTCTCTCTATTTTAAAATTTATATCAGTATGACTCATAGATTCCTATTTTGCTCAAAGGGCTACCATCTGATGCTATATTTATTTATTTATTTATTTTTAATTTTTTTAAAGGGAATGCACATTTTTATTTATTTATTTATTTATTTATGGCTGTGTTGGGTCTTCGTTTCTGTGCGAGGGCTTTCTCTAGTTATGGCAAGTGGGGGCCACTCTTCATCGTGGTGCACGGGCCGCTCACTATCGTGGCCTCTCTTGTTGCGGAGCACAGGCTCCAGACGCGCAGGCTCAGTAGTTGTGGCTCACGGGCCTAGTTGCTCCGCGGCATGTGGGATCTTCCCAGACCAGGGCTCGAACCCGTGTCCCCTGCATTGGCAGGCAGATTCTCAGCCACTGCGCCACCAGGGAAGCCCTATATTTATTTTGATGCTCAAAATGTCCCAGAATCGGCCGATAGAGGCCGCTTTAAGTTGGCTTCTGTGTCTATTTGATACTTCCTTAGAATTCTTTGAACATGTACTTTGTTCTCTAAACCTGAGTATCTCCTAATGTGTAGAAAGAAAATTATGATCCCCACCTCAGAACATCCCTTTGAGGAACTGAAGAGAAAAAGTCTGATAATTACAGCCTTCAGTGTGTGGCACCTATTAGGCCCTCAGCAATGTTAGTTCCCCATTCCAACTTTGCTTACTTCATTCTGTCAATGTGATGCCTCTGGCATTACCATAGTAGCATGACCTCCAGAGAGAATACTTGCAGGGATAAGCGCACATGCAGGGATAAGCGCACATGTCCATGACGTGTGAGCTTCAGTGTCACTGCTGTGTGTGCAGAGGGGGCTGTGTGATGGAGCTGGGGAAGAGGAAAAGCATCACTGCACAGCTTCCAGTGAACTGAGAGGGGGCAGGCAGAACATCCTCACCTCTTCCCCTGTGTTTCATGTACTTTCCCTTCATCTCTCTTTCCTCTCTATTCCATGTGCTGTCTTATCTCCTTACAGTGGAACATCAGAGAAGGGTGTGGACTTCGAGTCCCAGGAGCAGGATCCAATAGAGAAGAACCAAGTGTGATGTCAAGTCTACTAGACAGGTTCCTGGAACAAGAGGGTAAGGTAAGTCACCAGCCTTCCCTCCATTGTCTTCTATACATCAGGATAACAGTACTCAATGTTTCTGACCACCCAGGAGTATTGTGGGCTTTAGGTATGAGCCCATGTGGGAAAGCAATCTGTGCTCATAGATGGGAGGGAAGGACCAGTGCACATTCAAGTAATAACATTAACAGATACACCCCAGATATCATAGAACTCTGCATGGTAGGCATTAAATTAATGCTACGCAAATGTTAGCTGTTTGGGTCAGGATTTCTCCAAGTGGGATCCTCAAAGCACTTTATTAAACTCACTTGGGGTCTTGTTAAAAATCCCAGATTCCTGGGCCCACCCCAGGTCTGCTGAATCAAAACCAGGGAGGTAGAATGCAAGGTGTCTACATTTTGAGTAACATCTCCAGTGTTTCTGGTATTCATCCCATTTTAAACAGCTCTGCTGCAGATTTGCAACAAACACTTCTTAAAATTTTGAATCCTTTAATGTCTAATTTCCTTGTCAACTTCTCTTGTACCTCAGTCTTAAATATTTGTCTCTGCTCCTGTATGTCAAATAGGTAACAGTTCCTTCATGTAAGTAATATTTATTCAGAGATTTATATGTGAAGCACTGAACTAGGCACCAGGGACACAGCACAGAGAACAAGACAGGCAAGGTCTCTAGTGACATGCTCTGATTCACGTGCTCACAAGGTGACTCTGGCTGCTGTGTGGGGAATGGACTGGACAGGGACAGGATAGCTATGGGGATAACCATTAGGAGAATTTGCAGGGTCCAGGGGAGAGACGAGGGTGGATCGGCCCTGAGCTGCAGTGGTGTGCAGAGGATGGGTGACCTGGACAGGGCGTGTTGGAGGTAGGGCTGGAGGGACCTGCAGTGGATGTGCACGGGAGGTATGTGAGGATAAGGCAGGATCCTGCATGGGGCCTCAGCTTTATGTTTGGCCACGTGCAGAAATGGTGGTGTATTTCCTGAAATCAGTTGTTCCAAGTACTTTGAGATGTTCTCATAATTAGTTAGGTATCCAACAGTGGTTAACAGTGAAAGTTAATGATATACAAAATCTAACATTTGATGAAGAGGATTCAGTTGTAAGACTATTAAGCTTCATTAAACATATGTGTAAACTATAAAACTATAAAAATATCATATTGTCAGTATTTGTTTAAAGCAGCTAGCATTTAGTGAGCTGTTATTGTGTGCCTAGCACTGTTCTAATGGTTATGTATTAACTCAGTTCTTAAAGCAGCAGCCCATGACGTAGGGATGGTTGTTTTCCCCCTTTTACAGAAGCGGTAACTGAAGGGCAGAGTGGTTCTTTCAATCTCCCAAGATCACAGAGAGCCAGGTATCCCAATATCTCTGCAGTAGAATTTTTAAAATATTGGTATTCAGGACCATTTATCCTTGTAAAGACCAAAACACAAAGCCATATTTGTTTAGAAACGTTTCGTCTTCTACAGTAAGTACTGCACAATCCCAATTTTATACATAAGGCAATTGAGTGACTATAAGGTGAAGTAAGAGTATTCCAACTCACACAGTTTATAAGTGGCAGAAGGACGGTTTGGACCTGGTCTGTCTCCACAGCCCACACTCCTAACCAATACACTTAGGAAGAAGAAAGAGACATTTGTTGAACTATGTCAGCCCACGATGGGTGATGTTAGGTTAGGGCCATCCGTATCTCTTTGGGTGGAAACTATGCTTCGTTAGGCATTTTGCCATGTACTAGATGGTATTTATTTAATAAAAAGGTAATGATTATAGAAAAAAATGTCAAAGATGAACAAAGCCAGACCCTAGTTAAAGTGGTAAGGACATATTTTAATCAGTAATATACTATTATGACAGGGAAAAGAGTCCAGCGTGAACTGACCCCAACTTCAATTTGTGCAGAGGTGACTAGGCTTTTCAAAGTGAGCGTGAGGGAAAAGGGAGGGGGTGAGTAGGGGCCAGTACAGGCAGGGAAGTAAAAATTACAAAAAGCAGGAAAGGGGTGTTCATCCATGTGAAACCCATTTGGGTTTCTAACTGGCACTTGAATTCAAGTTAGATTTCTACCCTCCCACAGAGTCTGGGAGAGAAGGTCCTCTCCTCATGTGTTAGCTGGAACAAATAGTAAATTGTCCTGGAAGCCTTGAGTGTTCTCAGACAATCACTTTAAGGGAATTTAGAGTCATCTTAGGGATGCAGCCTTGAGCTGTTAGAAACTACGTTAGTGTTTTGTTCAAGACTATTGACCAGGTTGAGGCCTGGTTCAAAAGAGAGCTAAGAGGAGTGTAACTAGTGTTTAGTCAAGGAGAGAATCTTTTTCAAGGGCAATAATTATTTATTTATTTATTTTTATTGAAGTATAGTTGATTTAAAATGTTGTGTTTGTTTTGGTGTAAGCAAAGTGATTCAGTTTTATGCATATATATATATGTATATATTCGTTTCCATATTCTTTTCCATTATGGTATATTATAAGATATTGAATATAGTTCCCTGTGCTATATAATAGGACCTTGCTGTTTATCTATTTTATATACAGTAGTTTTTATCTGTTAATCCCAAACTCCTAATTTATCTCTCTCCCCCAACATCCCCTTTGGTAACCATAAGTTTGTTTTCTATGTCTGTGAGTCTATTTCTGTTTTGTAAATAAGTTCATTTATATTATATTTTAGATTCCACATATAAGTGATATCATACAGTATTTATCTTTCTCTTTCTGACTTACTTCACTTAATATGATAATCTCTAGTTGCATCCATGTTGCTGCAAATGGCATTTTTTCATTCTTTATTATGGCTGAGTAGTATTCCATTGTATATATGTACCACATCTTCTTTATCCATTCATCAGTCGATGGGCATTTAGGTTGCTTCCATGTCCTGGCTATTGAAAATAGTGCTGCAATGGACATAGGGGTGCATGTATCTTTTCGAATTATGGTTTTCTCTGGATATATGCCCAGGAGTGGGATTGCTGGATCATATGGTAGCTTTATTTTTAGTTTTTTAAGGAAGCTCCATACTGTTTTCCATAGTGGCTGCACCAATTTACATTCCCACCAAGAGTGTAGGAGGGTTCCTTTTTCTCCACACCTTCTGCAGCATTTATTATTTGTAGACTTTTTAATGATGGCCATTCTTACCAGAGTGAGGTGATACTTCATTGTAGTTTCGATTTACATTTCCCTAATAATTAGCAATGTTCAGCATCTTTTCATGTGCTTTTTGGCCATCTGTATGTCTTCTTTGGAGAAATGTCTATTTACGTCTTCTGTCAAGGGCAACAATTATAAAAACAAATGGAAAAAGGGAATACTAATTATAGTTCCTATGCATTAGACAACTTGGATGTTAAAATAATTACTTGGACTTCAATTATGAATTATTTTCCCTTTTATGAACTCAAGGTGCTTTTCAGATGGGAATCACATTGCTCTGTGCTCTAGGCTTCACTGGTTGGGAGGCAGGGATGGTCTGATAGGTGAGGCCAGAGGAAAAATTCCTGGAAATATGCAGCATGTACTCTTGAGTATGGTTCCTTTTAATCAACATGATGTATATATGAGTGATTTACGTTGCTGTCATTTAGAGTTGTAGATCATTCATTCTCATTGTGTATAGTATAGTATTACATTGTGTGGATATTTCATAATATATGTATCTGGACTTTTTGATGATGGCCATTCTGACAGGTGTCAGGTGATACCTCATTGTAGTTTTGATTTGCATTCCTCTAATGATTAGTGACGTTGAGCACCCTTTCATGTGTTTGTTGGCAATCTGTATATCTTCCTTGGAGAAATGTTTATTTAGGTCTTCTGCCCATTTTTGGATTGGGTTGATTGATTTTTTGATATTGAGCTACATGAGCTGCTTGTATATTTTGGAGACTACTCCTTTGTCAGTTGCTTCATTTGCAAATATTTTCTCCTATTCTGAGGGCTGTCTTTTCGTCTTGTTTATGGTTTCCTTTGCTGTACAAAAGCTTTTACGTTTCATTAGGTCCCACTTGTTTATTTTTGTTTTTATTTCCATTTCTCTAAGAGGTGGGTCAAAAAGGATCTTGCTGTGAATCATGTCATATAGTGTTCTGCCTATGTTTTCCTCTAAGAGTTTTAGAGTGTCTGTTCTTACATTTAGGTCTTTAATCCATTTTGAGTTTATTTTTGTGTATGGTGTTAGGAAGTGTTCTAATTTCATTATTTTACACGTAGCTGTCCAGTTTTCCCAGCACCACTTACTGAAGAGGCTGTCTTTTCTCCATTCTATATTCTTACTTCCTTTGTCAAAGATAAGGTGACCATACTGTGTGGGTTTATCTCTGGGCTTTCTATCCTGTTCCATTGATCTATGTTTCTGTTTTTGTGCCAGTACCATACTGTCTTGATTACTGTAACTTTGTAGTATAGCCTGAAGTCAGGGAGCCTGATTCCTTCAGCTCTGTTTATCTTTCTCAAGATTGCTTTGGCTATTTGGGGTCTTTTCTGTTTCCAAACAAATTGTAAAACTTCTTGTTCTAGTTCTGTGAAAAATGCCATTGGTAATTTGATAGGGATCACATTGAATCTGTAGATTGCCTTGGGTAGTATAGTCATTTTCACAGTATTGATTCTTCCAATCCAAGCACATGGTATACCTCTTCATCTGTTTGCGTCATCTTTAATTTCTTTCATCAGTATCTTAAGTTTTCTGCGTACAGGTCTTTTGCCTCCTTAGGTAGGTTTATTCCTAGGTATTTTATTCTTTTTCTTGCAATGGTAAATGAGAATGTTTCCTTAATTTCTCTTTCAGATATTTCGTTGTTAGTGTAAAGGAATGCAAGAGATTTCTGTGCATTAATTTTGTATCCTGCGACTTTACCAAATTCATTGATTAGCTCTAGTAGTTTTCTGGTGGCATCTTTAGGATTTTCTATGTATAGTAGCATGTCATCTGCAAACAGTGACAGTTTTACTTCTTCTTTTCCAATTTGTATTCCTTTTATTTCTTTTTCTTCTCTGATTGCTGTGGCTAAAACTTCCAAAACTATGTTGAAAAATAGTGGTGAGAGTGGGCACATTTGTCTTCTTCCTGATCTTAGTGGAAATGGTTTCAGTTTTTCACCATTGAGAATGATGTTGGCTGTGGGTTTATCGTATATGGCTTTTCTTATATTGAGGTAGGTTCCCTCTATGCCCACTTTCTGGAGAGTTTTTATAATAAATGGGTGTTGAATTTTGTCGAAAGCTTCTACTGCATCTATTGAGATGATCATATGGTTTTTATCCTTCAATTTGTTAGTATGGTGTATCACATTGATTGATTTGCATATGTTGAAGAATCCTTGCATTCCTGGGATAAACCCCATTTGATCATGATGTATGATCCTTTTAATGTGCTGTTGGATTCTGTTTGCTAGTATTTTGTTGAGGATTTTTGCATCTATGTTCATCAGTGATATTGGCCTGTAGTTTTCTTTTTTTGTGACATCTTTGTCTGGTTTTGGTGTCAGGGTGACGGTGGCCTCGTAGAATGAGTTTGGGAGTGTTCCTCCCTCTGCTATATTTTGGAAGAGTTTGAGAAGGATAGGTGTTAGCTCTTCTCTGAATGTTTGATAGAATTCACCTGTGAATCCATCTGGCCCTGGGCTTTTGTTTGTTGGAAGATTTTTACTCATAGTTTCAATTTCAGTGCTTGTGATTGGTCTGTTCATATTTTCTATTTCTTCCTGGTTCAGTCTTGGAGGGTTGTGCTTTTCTAAGAATTTGTCCATTTCTTCCAGGTTGTCCATTTTATTGGCATATAGTTGCTTGTAGTAGTCCCTCATGATCCTTCGTATTTCTGCAGTGTCAGTTGTTACTTCTCCTTTTTCATTTCTAATTCTGTTGATTTGAGTCTTCTGCCTTTTTCTCCTGATAAGTCTGGCTAATGGTTTATCAATTTTCTTTATCTTCTCAAAGAACCAGACTTTAGTTTTATTGATCTTTGCTATTGTTTTCTTCATTTGTTTTTCATTTATTTCTGATCTGATCTTTATGATTTCTTTCCTTCTGCTAAATTTGGGGGTTTTTTGTGCTTCTTTCTCTAATTGCTTTAGGCGTAGGGTTAGGTTGTTTATTTGAGATGTTTCTTCTTTTTTGAGGTAGGATTATATTGCTATAAACTTCCCTCTTAGAACTGCTTTTGCTGCGTCCCATAGGTTTTGGGTCATCGTGTTTTCATTGTCATTTGTTTCTAGGTATTTTTTGACTTCCTCTTTGATTTCTTAAGTGATCTCTTAGTTATTTAGTAGCGTATTGTTTAGCTTCCATGTGTTTGTATTTTTTATGGTTTTTTTCCTGTAATTGATATCTAGTCTCATAGTGTTGTTGTCGGAAAAGATGCTTGATATGATTTCAATTTTCTTAAATTTACCAAGGCTTGATTTGTGACTCAAGGTGTGATCTATCCTGGAGAATGTTCCATTTGCACTTGAGAAGAAAGTGTATTCTGTTGATTTTGGATGGAATGTCCTGTAAATATTGATTAAGTCCATTTGGTCTAATTTTCATTTAAAGCTTGTGTTTCCTTATTTATTTCCTGTTTGGATGATCTTTCCATTGGTGTAAGTGGGGTGTTAAGGTCCCCTACTATTATTGTGTTACTGCTGATTTCCCCTTTTATGGCTGTTAGCATTTGCCTTATGTATTGAGGTGCGCCTATGTTGAGTACATAGATATTTACAATTGTTATATCTTCTTCTTGGATTGATCCCTTGATCATTATATAGTGTTCTTCCTTGTCTCTTGTAATAGCCTTTATTTTAAAGTCTATTTTGTCTGATATGAGTATTCCACCTCCAGCTTTCTTTTGATTTCCATTTGCGTGGAATAACTTTTTCCATCCCGCCACTTTCAGTCTGTATGAGTCCCTAGATCTGAAGTGGGTCTCTTGTAGACAGCATATGTATGGGTCTTGTTTATGTATCCATTCAGCCAGTCTGTGTCTTTTGGTTGGAACATGTAATGCATTTATATTTAAGGTAATTATTGATACGTATGTTCCTATTACCATTTTCTTAATTGTTTTGGGTTTGTGTTTTTTTTTAATTTATTAAACTTATTTATTTTTGGCTGTGTTGGGTCTTTGTTGCTGCATATTGGCTTTCTCTATTTGCGGGGGGGTGGTGGGGTCCCCTTTTTTGTGGTGCGCAGCCTTGTCATTGCAGTGGCTTGTCTTGTTGTGGAGCTTGGGCTCTAGGCACGCTTGGGCTTCAGTAGTTGTGTCGCATGGGCTCAGTAGTTGTGGCTCGCCGGCTCTAGAGTGCAGGCTCAGTAGTTGTGGTGCATGGGCTTAGTTGCTCCACAGCATGTGGGATCTTCCCAGACCAGGGCTCGAACCCATGTCCCCTGCATTGGCAGGCGGATTCTTAACCACTGCACCACCAGGGAAGCCCCTTGGGTTTGTTTTTATAGGTCTTTTCTTTCTCTTGTGTTTCCTGCCTAGAGAAGTTCCTTTAGCTTTTGTTGTAAAGCTGTTTTGGTGGTGCTGAATTCTCTTAACTTTTGCTTGTCTCTAAAGCTTTTGATTTCTCCATCGAATCTGAATGAGATCCTTGCTGGGTAGAGTAATCTCGGTTATAGGTTTTTCCCTTTCATCACTTTAAGTATGTCCTGCCACTCCCTTCTGGCCTGCAAAGTTTCTGCTGAAAGATCAGCTGTTAACCTCATGCGAATTCCCATGTATTTTTTGTATTCCCATGTATTTTTGAATTCCCATGTATTCCCATGTTACTTTTTGCTTTTCCTTTGCTGCTTTTAATAGTTTTTCTTTGTATTTAATGTTTGTTAGTTTGATTAATATGTGTCTCGGCATGTTTCTCCTTGGGTTTATCCTGTATGGGACTCCCTGCGCTTCCTGGACTTGATTGAGTATTTCCTTTCCCATGTTGGGGAAGTTTTCGACTATATTCTCTTCAAATATTTTCTCAGACCCTTTCTTTTTTTCTTCTTTTCCTGGGATGCCTATAATGCTAATGTCAGTGCACTTAATGTTGTCCCAGGGGTCTCTAGACTGTCCTCCATTCTTTTCATTCCTTTTTCTTTTTTCTGCTCTGTGGCAGTTACTTCCACCATTCTATCTTCTAGCTCACTTATCCGTTCTTCTGCCTCAGTTATTCTGCTATTGATTCCTTCTAGAGTATTTTTTTCATTTATTGTGTTGTTCATTACTGTTTGTTTGCTCTTAAGTTCTTATAGTTCCTTGTTAAACGTTTCTTGTATTTATTCTATTTCCGAGATTTTGGATCATCTTTACTATCATTACTCTGAATTCTTTTTTAGATAGATTGCCTATTTCATCTTCATTTATTTGGTTTTGTGGGTTTTTATCTTGCTCCTTTATCTGCAAGATATTTCTCTGTCTTCTCTTTTTGCCTAATTTACAGTATTTGAGGTCTCCTTTCCCTAGGCTGCAGAGTTGTAGTTCCTCTTGTTTCTGTTCTCTGCCCCCGGTGTTGGGGTTGGCCCAGTGTGTTGTGTGGGCTTCCTGATGGGAGGGCCTGGTGCCTGTGTTCTGGTGGGTGGAGCTAAGTCTTTTCCCTCTGATGAGCAGGGCCCATGTCAGGTGGTGCGTTTTGGGGTGTCTGTGAAATTAGTATGACTTTAGGTAGTCTGTGTGCTGATGGGTGGGTTTGTGTTCCTGTCTCTCTTGTTGTTTGGTGTGAGGTGTCCATCGCTGGGAGCTGCAGGCAGTTGGGTGGAGCTGGGTCTTGGATTCAGAGAGAGGCCTCCGTGAGATCTCTCAGTGATTAATCTTCCGTGGGGCCAGAAATTCTCTAGTGTTCCAGCGTCCTGGACTTGGTGCTCCCACCCCAGAGCCTCAGGCCCAACTTCCGGTCGAGGAACCAAGACCCCGCAAGTCATTCAGCCTGGCAGTAAAGGGGATTAAAAGAAAAAAAGAATAACAAAACCCCAGACGAATGGTAAAAAGTAGAATCAAACAAACAAAACAGAAATAAGGAAATACACACACACACACACACAAAAGAAACAAAAACAGAACCAAATAAAACAAAAAGCAAGAGAACAACCACACAAACAAAAGAACTGCAGAACGAAATCAAACAATTAAAAAGAAAAGTAAAAAAAACACAAAACCAAAAACGAAACCAAAGCAGAGTACCAACTGATATGTGAAGCAAAGAAAAAACAAACTGACAAAAATGATTTTAAAAAATTAAAAAAAGAGAAAGGGGAAACAAGACAGAACAATAGAAAAGCAATGTAGAAATAGAAACATAAAAAATGAAAGATATATATATTAAAGAACGAAAAAAAAGACAAACAAAACCCCAGAGAAATGGTAAAAACAAAATCAAACAAACAAAAACAGAAACAAGGAAACACACACATGCAAAAGAAACAAAAACAGAACCAAATAACACAAAAAGCGAGAGAACCACCAGACAAACAGAACCCCCAAACGAAATCAAACAATTTGAATCAGAACTCAGAAAAACACAAAACCTAAAAACGAAACCATAGCAGTGTGCCAATGGAAGAATAAAGCAAGGAAACAGAACAATCTGATAAAACCGATTTTAAAAAAATAAAATAAAATGAAAAGGAAAAAAACACAGAACAACAGAAGAGGAAAGTAGAAATGGAAATATATAAAAAAATAAAAATATGTTATAAAACGCGAAGATCTCAAAAGACTGAATAAAAAAAATTTTTTTTTAAATACTAAAACAGGGACTTCCCTGGTGGCGCAGTGGTTAAGAATCTGCCTGCCAATGCAGGCGACATGGGTTAGAGCCCATGTCCAGGAAGATCCCACACACTGAGGAGCAACTAAACACATGTGCCGCAACTAATGAGCCTGCGCTCTAGAGCCCGCGAGCCACAACTACTGAGCCCGCGTGCCACAACTACTAAAGCTCGCACACCTAGAGTATGTGCTTCGTAACAAGGGAAGCCACTGCAATGAGAAACCCACGCACCGCACTGAAGAGTAGCCCCCGCTCGTCGCAACTAGAGAAAGCCCGCATGCAGCAATGAAGACCCAATGCAGCCAAAAGTAAATAAATAAATAAGCAAACAAATACTAAAACAACAACAAACAAACAAAAAAAGAGTGCTTATATAAATTAAGTATACTTTTTTCAGAAGTTTAGAAACTAACTGAAATATTTTTCAAATTCAAGTGATCTAGGTTAATCTTTAGTAAATGAAAAGCTTAATTTGTTGGTTTAATTAAAATAAACACATCAGAGTTATCAGTATTAAATATAATGCAGACATACAACTTTCATTTTATCTGGGTATAGTAGTCATAAGTTCAGGTTATCTGTTACAGAATTTGTTGGCAAGAAAAATAAATTAAGATTGTTTAAAACATGACAACAGGTCCAAAATGGAGTCACTTATGGTAAGCCCCGCCAAACCAGACTTCATTACTGTTTTGGCTTTCCCAGAAATGGAACCTTATACCAGTCAATCAGGAATTGCCTGATCAGCACTTGTTTGGTAATCTGCCTAATAGATCTCTTCTGTCCTCTGAAGAAAAGTAATCTGGCAATAACCAATCTACTTTGTTGCCTATATAACCTCCTTATTCCTACTCTCTTCCATGTATAAGTCATTTTGTACAGCTCTTCAGAGCTACTTTCTATCTGCTAGATTGGATGCTGCCCAATTCATAAATCACTGAATAAAGCCAATAAGATCTTTAAAATATACTCAGTTGAATTTTGTTTTTTAACAAGATGATGGTCAGCTGTTTAATGCCTCATGAAATTTTCATGAGTAATCTAAACATAATTGTTAAGAACAAGTAAATTAAATAGATGTAAGTAAGATAAAAGTTTACAAATGAACATTTCAATAAAAACTATGCTTTATGGTATATCTACTTAAAAATAGTCTCCAAAATCTTTTTGGTAACTTGAAACCTTAAAGTAACTAAATTAAGTTAAATGATGAATATTCATTGAATATCTAGATCATTTCCATATAAGATAATATACTGAAACATTGGTTACTGAACATAGGCTTATCTACTTTTTATTACAGAGGAACTAAAGATATTTGGGTCAGTTAGTCAACATATTTTATGGCAAATTAAAAAAATTTACTATGAGGAAGAATACACTTCTTGAAATTATGAAATGTATCTATAAATTTGCTAATCCACAGAATGGTAATGTAACAGGCAGTCCACGATTACTTCTTGGTTTTCACTAGAAATTAAGAATTCTAAGGGTTAAGAATTCTTATCACTCCAATAAAGATGTTAAAAAAAAATGGTTAAGATGGTTAAAAAAAAAAAAATTCTTATCAGTGTATGTAATTAAAACTTTGAAAGTAATAAGGGCAAAAGAAAACAACTGTGTATGAAAAGTGGGTAAGGGTATTAGAATGTGTTTTTTGAATAAGGAAAGGTATTAAGGACATGTTTTTTTCCTGAGGGAAAAGGAAAGTAATTTTGTCCTAAAGTAGACGGGCTGCTTGTTCCAGAATGAAAGAGAAGAGAAAATACAGGACAAAACCTGAATGTATAGAAGGTTTGTGGAAAAGGAATCTTGAGAAAAGAATTGTATGTGTGGTCAAGCTTGCTAAATTGGAATGAATTTATTTTTGTTTTTAAAGAATGAGTCTTAATATCAAAAGTACATTGGTGTAAAATCAGAATTTGGTTTTCTCTCTGTTAAAAAAAAACATTTTCTTGGACTATTGGTCTTATCTTGATAAGCTGTTGGGAAAGGTTTTTCTTTACCTTTTGGTAGTCTGCCTGGTCAACAAAGATTTTATGTCATACCAAAATGATTTCCTGTGCTTCTTGTTGTCTTTATCAGGTCTTTGGTTACTTGGGAAAACTGAGTCTTCTCAATATTAAAAGTGTTAAGTTTTCTTCACAACTATGTCACCTTCTGTATTTGCCTTTAAAATCTTCTATTGTCACTTTGGTTAAATAAATAATTAATTATTTCATAATGATCTATGATCCTATATAATCAAATGTTCAAACATTTTGACATTTTTGACAACTTCCCCAAACCAAATTATGAATGGAATCTTTTTAACTTTAAATTAACTTTGAGATTTCCTAGAGGGCTTCTGGAAAATCTCAAAGGTTTTGTCTCTCACCTGGTAAGATGTTAAAATAATTAGGTTTATTGGATATGGTGAAATACATGGGAAGCATTGTCAAATAAGTGATACTAAACCTTCTTAGGTTATATTTGTATGGATATACGTTTTTAATATGTGTTCCAGAAATTGTATGAAAGTCCTAGAAATCTAATATGTCCTGGTATAATGTTATCAGTCATAATCCTGGTTATTATCTTGATATGTTTTATGTCACATAAATAACCAAATTTCGTAGTCAATTTCATTATAATAAACTCTCATCAGATATTTAATCATGGGCATTTAAAATTTTTTTGTCATTTACAGACAGTTGTTGTTTTACTCTGATGCTTTTGCAAAAGTGATTCATCTTCAGAGAGATTCATGGAAAAAACTCTGAAAAATACTATAGAATACAGGTTTCTGAAAACTTTAAGAACGTACTACTGCCTGGGTAAGAATTTCCAGAGCTCTAGTGGAAAAACTAGATTCAAGCAGAACAAGAATTAATAACATGGGTTGAATGAACTGATGGGGATGATTATAATTTTTATGACTTTTTATGTGAAACATTGCTGGTTCTTTAATGTTTTATTTACAGGTTTAAAGAAACCTTTTTCTTTTAAGCTATCTATGATGTATAGCAATTTGATAAAGTATACCTTTGTAAACAGAATTGAAACATTTCATTTTTCTCCGTATCTGATCCCTCCAGAATTGGGAAATTTGTTGAGTGTTCTTATTTTCATGGCAATTTAGTTATTTGTATAAATTCAGTAAGAATCTGTTTTTAGAATACAATTTGAAACATTGTTTATATTATGGCTTTGACCGAATATCATATTTCAGAATATGCATAGAATATAGACCACACAACTTTAAGGAACTGAGGCTGACTTTGTGGAGCCAGTAAAGCCTCTTGGAAAACCAGCCAGTTACTTTGCTTGCTGGGTTCCCAGCAGCTTTCCCAGATAAGTAAGGAAGGTCTCTTCCTGCAGGCCCGGAAACCTCAAGAAATTGAGGAGACTTCAAGGAGAAAGGAATTAACCCAGATCTATAGGTATTGTAGGCAAAGTTTGATGGCAAGTCTTAGGCTTGGCTTCTTAGCCTCAAGAGGCTTTTAAATGTCCAATTGAGATTCCTTATGAAAAGTTCCAGCAAAGAAAAATTTAAAATAGCCTCTGTGGTCAGTCACTACTCTTGCTACAGTTATGTAAACATCAGGCCGAGTTTAATGAGACTAGACCTATTTTGCAAACAAATTGGTCTTACTGTGATTATCTTTAATAGAAGTGAGAGAGTGGTTGTAGAGAGAAGAAGATGTTTAGTAAAAAAGTATAAGACATCCTTGTGGATATCAGGTTCTATTCATGTTCATTATCTTTGAGGTTTTGTTATCTACCTGTAAATTGGACTGGATCCTGAATTCTTCCAGTTTCCTCAGATACTGGCTACAACTCTCCAAACTAACACTTCCAATTTTCTCCCACCCTTCTGATCTGAAATCAATAAGAACAAAGACTTCCGTTCAACCTCCTTGAAAGGGACCATACCATGTCCCCATCACTATCCAGAAAGCAGCCAAACTGCAGGCACTTGAATCTTGACCCAGGATTCAAGAGTCAAGTTTCAAGAATCACTTCCAGACTCTTGAAACTGCATACCAGCTGGAGATCTAAACTTAAAATTGACTAGGGAGGTTCCTCAGCATCTTGAGGCATCTAGAGGTGGACAGCTCTCCCAAGATCACAGATCAAGATCTTTATCTCCAATATGAAACTTTTATTCCTTTTGCCTTTTGGTACTTGCTTTTTGTCTCTGTTAATGCATGGGAAGACAATGCCTCTTAACTCTGGCAACTATTGCTGAATACAAAAAAAGGCCATAGTTATACAACAGAGTCCCTAGACTTTTCTTGCTAAGATGGCTTTAGATAAGAGATTTCCTTTAGATTACTTATTGGCTGAACAAGGAGCAGTCTGTGCCATAACAAATACCTATTGTGGTACCTGGATAAACACCTCTGGTATTGTAGCCAATACAAGGAATTAACAAACAAGACACTTATCTAAAACAAGTTGATGCCTTTTCAGGTACATTCTTTGATTTATTTGATGCCAACTGGTTTGGTTCATGGGGGCCCTAGCTAAAGAGTATACATTACTCTCTTGGTATTATCCTCCTGATAGTCATCATTGTAGTCTCCCTGGTGCTCTGTGTTCTCTCAAAGGTCTTAAATGCATGTTCACAGCCATCAGATGGTCTCACTGTGCTTGAAGAAACAGGAACAAGATGAACAATGAGATAAATAGCAAAAGTAATGCTTCTATGGACCTGATATCATAATCTACAAGGTTTCATGGTGAGACAGGAACAATTTTGATGGTGACTGAGAGTGACACTAATACCAAAAGGTGGAATTGTTAAAGTAATTAAACAAGGGGGCCATTAGTGGTGGCCCTAATGTCATGGTGGCCTATGTAAGCAAACCAAAATCTAAGCCTGTAAATCCCTCAAGGTTACAAAATCAAAAACCAAGGACAACCAACCACAAACAGCCAAGTGAGCTTTAAGCTGTTGCCAGCCAAATAATTTCTTTTCTTTGCTTCCATACCTTCCCTAAGTAAGTCATTCTCCTGGCTCCTGTCAGTGGAGCACCCCTATTCACTTCCCATTTGGTGCTCAATTAGAATCAATCTTTGTTCAATTAAATTTGTAAAAATTTTACTATGCCTCAGTTTATCTTTTAACAGAACTCAAGAAAAGAAGAACAGTCTATTATATTTACCCAGGTATTTACCATCCTGTTCCTTTTCCTCTGCAAGTATAGTCATACTTCTGTCTAAAAATAAAATTTAATCTTTCTTACAGTGTTATACCCTGCCTTTCTTCACTAGCAACACGAATTGAATGTCATTCAATGTCAATAAACATCCATTTGCATCATAATTTCAGTGCTTACAAGAATACTAATGGCCCATAAAAACATGAAAGTATTAAAATTAGCCAACATTTGTTTTGGGTCAAGTAACATTTATTCTCAGAATTGCAGTGTGACATTTTTCATTCTTATTTTACAGATGAAGATAGTAAAGAACTGGGAGGTTAAGTACTTTGCCTAAGCTAGCATACTTAGAAAGCGACACATCATGGATTTGAACCCAAATAGCATGGCTCCAGAGCCCATGAATATTTAGGGTGATAGAACTTGAGGCACAGAAGCACACAGATTAACTATCAAGTTTCAGCCACAGAAACCCAAACTGAGACACACTTACACATACAAATGCATTATCAAAAATTGTACTCAGCTTCTTTCCTCCATAAATGGGTACTCTTTGAGTATATTTCCAAAACACCAAAATCTCAAGTAACTTATTTATCTGTAAAAAGTATTTTCTATTTTCAAATTTTTCTCTTAATAAATTTTCCTGTTTACAGTTCTTCAAACAATACAGAAATGTATATTTATAATATGAAACTACCCTGACTCTCCCTTCTGCTTGATACCTGTCCTCTGACCCAAAGGTGTCCACTCTCAATAGATTGGTGCATTTTCTCCAGATGTGTTTGTCTGTAGGTGATACATTATCATAATCAGAGATACACAAAAATATTTATTCATACATGTTTTCTTTTTCAGTATAGAATCCCATTATTCATATTCTGCAACTTGCCTTGTTTTCATTGAAAATAACAGCTCTTCATGTTTTCATGTATTTTGTTAGCTAATGTGTCTTCAAATGTTACTTGGTATATATATTGTTCTTTACATGAATACTCCATTTATATTTGTACTATCCATTGCTGTGAAGGGTAGCAGAACATGCCACCCAAAATATGCTTCTGTGGTGTAAGGAATATTTTGAGCTGACTATTTTAAGAAACAGCAGACACAAGAAAATCTCTAAAAACAGAGTAGAAGTTACCCTTTTGTAAGGGACATTTACATTTATAAGGGAAATCTCCACTAGTAAGTGTCGTGTCTCCCTCTCTGTTCTTCCCTCTGAAGGAGGACTTTAAATCACATGAAACTCTTGTCAATGGAGAAGGCACCAACTTTAATCTGCATAACAAACCTTACCCTTGTTAACCTTGCTTTTCTTGGTAACCTCGAATAACTGGCCTCTCCTCCCACCCCCAACATCTTTCTTTGCCTTTGGCTGAAGATTGTTTTTAAGGTGGTGGCATGGGCCATTTCAAGGAGTTATTCAGTTTCCCTGGGTATCTCCCATGTGTACATGAAGTATACATATTAACAAACTTATTTGTTTTTCTCTTGTTAATGTCTTTTATTACAGGGGGTCTCAGCCAAGAACTCTGAAGGGTAAATTATTTTTCCTCTCCTACCATTTTGGCAACCATGAAGGGCTCCACTGGGGCACCTCACTTGCTCTGGAGTCTACAGATGGGATCCTGAAAAACTGGCAGAAGCTGGCTAAGGGTAAGAATTCTTACCAAAGTCAGCTCTCCTGGATCTCTGTCTGTAGTGTCCAGTCAAGAGGGGAAGGTTAAAATCTTACAGTGTCTCTTCATTTCCAAATTCCAATTGGCAGAAGAAAAACATTTGTAAGATTTAATTCTTTGAATTGTGACTGGTGAATTTGGTTTTAAGTACCCGTTGGCTATTGATCCTTTTCCTCCCAGGGACAGCTATCACTTTCCTGTTTGTCTTGTATGTTCTGAGAACTTGGCTTGGCTTTCTGCCTGCCCAGGGCACATAGGTTGTCATTTCTTGTGTGTGCAGGTGGCTCGAATGTCAGGATGTAGGTCCCAAGAATACAGTCAGACAGAAATGTGGGTTGCACCCCATTTGCAGCTAGTGTCCTACTGACTGTTGCCTACTCTTACGGGGCATATCGATAATTACCTTGAATGTAAATGGATTAAATGCTCCAACCAAAAGACACAGACTGGCTGAATGGATACAAAAACGAGACTCGTATATATGTTGTCTACAAGAGACCCACTTCAGACGTAGGGACACATACAGACTGAAAGTGAGGGGATGGAAAAAATATATACCATGCAAATGGAAATCAGAAGAACGCTGGAGTAGCAATACTCATATCAGATAAAATAGACTTTAAAATAAAGACTGTTACAAGAGGTAAGGAAGGACACTACCTAATGATCAAGGGATCGATCCAAGAAGAAGACATAACAATTGTAAATATTTATGCACCCAACATAGGAGCACCTTGATACATAAGGCAAATGCTAACACCCATAAAAGAAGAAATGGACCATAACACAATAATAGTGGGGGACTTTAACACCCCACGCACACCAACAGACAGATGATCCAGACAGAAAATAAATAAGGAAACACAAGCTTTAAATGACACAGTAGACCAGATAGATTTAATTGATATTTATAGGACATTCTACCCACAAGCAGCAGAATACATTTTCTTCTCAAGTGCACACGGAACATTCTCCAGGATAGATCACATCTTGGGTCACAGATCAAGCCTTGGAAAATTTAAGAAAATTGAAATCATGTCAAGCATCTTTTCTGACCACAATGATATGAGAGTAGAAATCAATTACAGGAAAAAATATATATAAAAAACACAAACACATGGAGGCTAAACAATATGCTACTAAAGAAGAGATCACTGAAGAAATCAAAGAGGAAATTTAAAAAATACATAGAAACAAATGACAAAGAAAAAGAAGGAAAATTTAAACAATAATTATCCTAGGCCTTTGATAATAGGCAAATATGCACCAAAACTCATTCTTAGAGAAAATTTACATCTTTTCTCAGTGCCTTTGAGATGTAGACTTTCAACTCTGTCTTCTCTAGGACCTGAGAGCATCTCTTTTAAATGCAAACTTCAGGGAGGTGATTCTTGTCAGAAGTTAAAGAAATAAAAAAGGAGCTATTTGGAAACTAGACAAATGAAAAAATCTTAAAAGTCTTCTCTACAAATAGTGGTAAAAAGCTTTAGCCATCTGAGCAGATAACCTTAACTTTTCCATCTGCCAGAAACACAGTTTGAATCCAAGTGTTCTATTATAAATTAGTGAGTTTTAAACTATTGCACCTATATCATTGCTAAATTTTAAAATGAAAGCTATATCTTTATTTGTCTGTATGTCTATGTGTATGTTAGAGATGTGTGATACTTCTCTACCTCCAAATGGTAAAAGATTTGTAAAAGATCTCTATTTGATTGGCTTAAAGAAAAATAAGTGCTTATATAAATTAAGTATCGCTAAACTCTCAGAAATAAAATAGAAACTAACACAAATGTTTTTCAAGTTCACATAATCTAAGATAATCTAAAGTAAATAAAAACTAGTTTGTTTGTTGGATTAATTAAGACAGACATGTCTTCAGAGTTATCAACATTAAATATAATGCAGATACAACTTTTGTTCTACCTAGATGTACTAGTCATAAGTTCATGTTAGCTCTTACAATATTTGTCAGCAAGAAAAATAACAAGATTATGGCTAGCTGCTTAATGTCTTGTTAAAATTTCATGAGTGATCTCCACATAATTGTTAAGAGCAAGTGAATTAAGTAAATGTACATAAGATAAAAGTGTATAAAAGAACTTTCAAACAGTAATTCTTTTTTAAAAAATATTTATTTAATTTATTTTTGGCTGTGTCGGGTCTTAGTTGTGGCACGTGGGATCTTTCATTGTGGCGCGCAGGCTCTTCACTGCAGCACGCGAGCTTCTCTCTAGTTGTGGTGTGTTGACTCCAGAGCACGTGGGCTCAGTAGTTGGGGCACACAGACTCTCTCGTTGTGGTGCATGGGCTCCAGAGTGCGTGGGCTCTGTAGTTGTGGAGTAATTATGTTTTCTAATGTCTCCTTAAAAATAGTTTCCCGGGCTTCCCTGGTGGCGCAGTGGTTGAGAGTCTGCCTGCCATTGCGGGGGACACGGGTTCGAGCCCTGGTCTGGGAGGATCCCACATGCCGCGGAGCAACTGGGCCCATGAGCCACAATTACTGAGCCTGCGCGTCTGGAGCCTGTGCTCCACAACAAGAGAGGCCGCGATAGTGAGGGGCCCGCGCACCGCGATGAGGAGTGGCCCCCACTTGCCACAACTAGAGAAAGCCCTCACACAGAAACGAAGACCCAACACAGCCATAAATAAATAAATAAATAAATAAATAATTCCCATTTTAAAAAAAATAGTTTCCCAAATTAGTAACTTTTAGTAACTTCCAACCTTAGAATTTTGCTGAGTTAAATTATGGATATTCTTGGAATATCTAGATCATTTCAAAATAATACACGGAAACATTAATTGCTAAACATACGTCTAGATTTACCTACTTTTGTCCCCTTATTTAAAAGGAACAAAAGATATTTGGTCTTGTTAGCAAAAATGTCTTGTGCCACATTGAAAGTTTGCACTATGAGGAAGCACATGCTTTTAAAAATTATCAAATGTATTCATAAATTTACCAATCTACAAAATGTTGGTATGGAACAGACAGTTCACAATTGCTTACTTCCTGGTTTTCACTATAGTTTATGGTTTGTAAGCATTAAGAATTCTAATTAATACATATAATTAAAACTGCTAAAATTACTATGGGAAATTATTTCATCTCTGTATGTAAGAAAAGTAGGATGTTTGGGGATAAGAAAAGGTGTGAGGTATGGAGATGCATTTTTGGTAAAGGAAAAGGTAATTTTGTCCTACAGTAGAATGACTTATTGTTTCAGAATGAGAAAGAGGAGAATACAGGACACACTAAATGGATATAGAAAGTAGAGGAGAGAGAAAGAAATTTACTTTGTATGGTCAAGCTGGCTAAAATTGAATGAATTTATTATAAAGGTTTAATTTTTTTATTTTATTTTTTTGGATGTATTTTTTTAAACTTTTTATTTTATATTGGTGTATAGCTCATTAACAATGTTGTGATAGTTTCAGGTGCACAGCAAAGCGACTCGGCCATACATATACATGTATCCATTCTCTCCGAAACTCCCCTCCCATCCAGGCTGCCACATAACATTGAGCAGAGTTCCCTGTGCTATACAGTACACCCTTGTTGGTGATCCATTTTAAATATAGCAGTGTGTACATGTCAATCCCAAACTCCCTAACTATCCCTTCCCTCCACCCTTCCCTCCTGGTAACCGTAAGTCTGTTCTCTAAGTCTGTGAATCTGTTTCTGTTTTGGAAATAAGTTCGTTTGTATCATTTCTTTTTAGATTCCCCATATAAGCGATATCATGCAATATTTCTCTTTCCTGTCTGACTTACTTCACTCAGTATGACAGTCTCTAGGTCCATCCATGTTGCTGCAAATGGCATTATTTCATTCTTTTTTACGGCTGAGTAATATTCCATTGTATATATGTACCACTTCTTCTCTATCCATTCCTGTGTCGATGGACATTTAGGTTGCTTCCATGTCTTGGCTATTGTAAACAGTGCTGCAATGAACATTGGGGTGCGTGCATCCTTTCGGACCATGTTTTTCTCTGGATGAATACCCAGGAGTAGGATTGCAAGATCATGTGGTAGCTCTATTTTTAGTTTTTTAAGGAACCTCCATACTGTTCTCCATAGTGGCTGTACCAATTTACATTCCCAACAACAGTGTAGGAGGGTTCCCTTCTCTCCACACCCTCTCCAGTATTTATTGTTTGTAGACTTTTTGGTGATGGCCATTCTGACTGGTGTGAGGTGATATCTCATTGGAGTTTTGATTTGCATTTCTCTAATAATTAGCGATGTTGAACATCTTTTCATGTGTTTGTTGGCAATCTGTATGCCTTCTTTGAAGAAATGTCTGTTTAGGTGTTCTGCCCATTTTTGATTGGGTTGTTTGTTTTGATGATATTAAGCCGCATGAGCTATTTGTATATTTTGGAGACTAATCCCTTGTCGATCACATCATTTGCAAACATTTTCTCCCAATCTGTGGGTTGTCTTTTTGTTTTATTTATGGTTTCCTTTGCTGTGCAAAAGCTTTTGAGTTTAATTAGGTCCCATTTGTTTATTTTTCTTTTTATTTCCATTACTCTGGGAGACGGATTGAAAAAGATATTGCTGCAATTTATGTCAGGGTGTTCTGCCTATGTTTTCCTCTAGGAGTTTTATAGTGTCCAGTCTCATATTTAAGTCTTTAATCCATCTTGACCTTATTTTTGTGTATGGTGTTAAAGAATGATATAATTTTATTTTTTTTACATGTAGCTGTTCAGTTTTCCCAGCAACATTTGTTGAAGAGACTGTCTTTCCACCATCGTATAGTCTTTCCTCCATTGTCGTAGATTAATTGACCATAGGTGCATGGGTTTATTTCTGGGCTTTCTATCCTGTTCCATTGATCTATATTTCTATTTTCGTGCCAGTACCATACTGTTTTGATGACTGTAACTTTGTAGTATAGTCTGAAGTCAGGGAGCCTGATTCCTCCAGCTCCATTTTTCTTTCTCAACATTGCTTTGGCTATTCAGGGTCTTTTGTGGCTCCATACAAATTTTAAGATTTTTTGTTCTAGTTCTGTGAAAAAATGCCATTGGTAATTTGGTAGGGATTGCATTGAATCTGTAGATTGCCTTGGGTAGTATAGTCATTTTGACAATATTGATTCTTCAAATCCAGGAACATGGTATATCCTTCCATCTGTTTGTCTCTTCTTCGATTTTTCCATCAGCATCTTATAGTTTTTGGAGTACAGGTCTTTTGTCTCCTTAGGTAGGTTTATTCCTAGGTATTTTATTCTTTTTGATGTGATGGTAAATGGGATTGTTTCTTGAATTTCACTTTCTGATCTTTCATTGTTAGTGTATAGAAATGCCACAGTTTTCTGTGTATTAATTTTGTAGCCTGCAACTTTACCAGATTCATCGATGAGCTCTAGTAGTTTTCTGGTAGCATCTTTAGGATTTTCTATATATAGTATCATCTGCAAACAGTGACAGTTTTACTTCTTCTTTTCCAATTGGATTCCTTTTATGTCTTTTTCTTCTCTGATTGCCATAGCTAGGACTTCCAAAAACTATGCTGAATAAAAGTTGTGAGAGTGGACATCCTTGTCTTGTTCCTGATCGAAGAGGAAATGCTTTCAGCTTTTCACTATCGAGTATGATGTTAGCTGTAGGTTTGTCATATAAGGCCTTTATTGTGTTGAGCTATGTTCCCTCTATGCCAACTTTCTGGAGAGTTTTTATCATAAATGGGTGCTGAATTTTGTCAAAAGCTTTTTCTGCATCTATTGAAATGATCATGTGGTTTTTATTCTTCAATTTGTTGATGTGGTGTATCACACTGATTGATTTGTGGATATTGAAAAATCCATGCATCCCTGGGATAAATCCCACTTGATCATGGTGTACGAACCTTTTAATGTACTGTTGGATTCGAATTGCTAGTATTGTGTTGAGGATTTTTGCATCTATGTTCATCAGTGATATTGGCCAGTAATTTTCTTTTTTTTGTGGTATCTCTGTCTGGTTTTGGTATCAGGGTTATGGTGGCCTCACTTGAATGAGTTTGGGAGTGTTCCTTCCTCTGCAATTTTTTGGAATGGTTTGAGAAGGATAGGTGTTAGCTCTTCTCTAAATGTTTGATAGAATTCACCTGTGAAGCCATGTGGTCCTGGGCTTTTGTTTGTTGGAAGATTTTTAATCACAGTCTCAATTTCAGTGCTTGTGATTGGTCTGTTCATATTTTCTATTTCTTCCTGGTTCAGTCTTGGGAGACTGTACCTTACTAAGAATTTGTGCGTTTCTTCCAGGTTGTCCGTACAGTTGCCTGTAGTAATCTCTTATGATCCTTTGTATTTCTGTGGTGTCAGTTGTAACTTCTCCTTTTTCATTTCTAATTTTATTGATTTGAGTCCTCTCCCTTTTTTTCTTGATGAGTCTGGCTAAAGGTTTATCAATTTTGTTTATCTTTTCAAAGAACCAGCTTTTAGTTTCATTGATCTTTGCTGTTGTCTTCTTTGTCTCTATTTCATTTATTTCTGATCTGATCTTTATGATTTCTTTCCTTCTACTAACTTTAGGTTTTGTTTGTTCTTCTTTCTCTAGTTGCTTTAGGTGTAAGGTTAGGTTATTTATGTGAGATTTTTCTTGTTTCCTGAGGTAAGATTGTATTGCTATAAACTTTCCTCTTAGAACGGCCTTTGCTGAATCCCATAGGTTTTGGATCATTGTGTTTTCATTTTCATTTGTCTCTAGGTATTTTTTTATTTTCTCTTTGATTTCTTCAGTGAACCATTGCTTGTTTAGTAGCATATTGTTTAGCCTCCACGTGTTTGTGTTTTCTATAGTTTTTTTCTTGTAGTTTATTTCTAATCTCATAGCATTGTGGCTGGAAAAGATGCTTGATACATTTTCAATTTTCTTAAATTTACCGAGGCTTGCTTTGTGGCCCAGCATGTCATCGGTCCTGGAGAATGTTCCACGTGCACTTGAGAAGAATGTGTATTCTGCTGCTTTTGGATGAAATGCTCTATAAATATCAATTAAGTCCATCTGGTCTAATGTGTCATTTAAGACCTGTGTTTCCTTATTGATTTTCTGTCTGGATGATCTGTCCATTGATGAAAGTGGGGTATTAAAGTCCCCCACTCTTATTGTGTTACTGTCGATTTCTCCCTTTATTGCTGTTAATATTCCCCTTAAATATTGTGGTGCTCCTATGTTGGATGCACATATATTTACAATTGTTATATTTTCTTCTTGGATCGATCTCTTGATCATTATGTAGTGTCCTTCTTTGTCTCTCATAACAGTCTTTATTTTAAAGTCTACTTTTTTCTGAGATGAGTATTGCGACTCCAGCTTTCTTTTGATTTCCATTTGCATGGCATACCTTCTTCCATCCTGTCACTTTCAGTCTGTATGTGTCCCTAGGTCTGAGGTGGGTCTCTCATAGACAGCATATATACGGGTCTTGTTTTTGTATCCATTAAGCCAGTCTGTGTCTTTTGGTTGGTGCATTTAATCCATTTACATTTAAGGTAATTATCGATATGTGTGTTCCTATTGCCATTTTCTTAATTGTTTTGGGTTTGTTTTTGTAGGTCTTTTTTCTTCCCTTCCTCTTTCGTTCTCTTCTCTTGTGATTTGATGACCATCTTTAGTGTTGTGTTTGGGTTACTTTTTCTTTTTTGTGTGTGTATCTATTGTAGTTTTGGGGTTTGCTCTTCCCATGAGGTTTTGATATAGCCATCTGTATATGTACAGGGTTGTTTTAAGTTGCTAGTCTCTTTCCCACCTAGGGGAGTTCCTTTAGCATTTGTTGCAAAGCTGGTCTGGTGGTGCTGAATTCTCTTTGCTTTCGCTTGTCTGTAAAGCTTGTGATTTCTCCATTAAATCTGAATTAGAGCCTTGCTGGGTAGCGTATTTTGGCTGTAGGTTCTTCCCTTTCATCGCTTTAAACATATTGTGCCATTCCCTTCTGGCTTGCAGAGTTTCTGCTGAGAAATCAGCTGATAACCTTATGGGAGTTCCCTTGTATGTTATTTGTCATTTTTCCCTTGTTGCTTTTAGTATTGTTTCTTTGTCTTTAATTTTTGTCAATTTGATCACTATGTGCCTCAGCGTGTTCCTCCTTGGGTTTTTCCTGCCTGGAACTCTGTGCTTCCTGGACTTGGTTGACTGTTTCCTTTCACATGTTAGGGAATTTTTCAGCTATTATCTCTTCAAATATTTTCTAGGGTCCTTTCTCTCTCCTCCTTCTGCGACCCCTGTAACGCGAATGTTGGTGCGTTTAATGTTGTCCCAGAGGTCTCTTAGGCTGTCTTCATTTCTTTTTTCTTTATTCTGTTCCACGGCAGTGATTTCCACCATTCTGTCTTCCAGGTTACTTATCCGTTCTTCTGCCTCAGTTATTCTGTTATTAATTCCTTCTAGTGTATTTTTAATTTCAGTTATTGTATTGTTCATCTCTGTTTGTTCTTTAGTTCTTCTAGGTCTTTTTCAAACATTTCTTGCATCTTCTCCATCCCTGCCTCCATTCTTTTTCCGAGATCCTGGATCACCTTCACTTTCATTATTCTGAATTCTTTTTCTGGAAGGTTTCCTATCTCCACTTCATTTACTTTTTTTTCTGGGGTTTTACCTTGTTCCTTCATCTGGGACATAATCCTCACCTTTTCATTTTGTCTAACTTTCTGTGGTTGTGGTTTTCATTCTGCAGGCTGCAGGATTGTAGTACTTCTTGCTTCTTCTGTCTGCCCTCTGGTGGATGAGGCTATCTAAGAGGCTCGTGCAAGCTTCCTGATGAGTGGAACTGGTGGTGGGTAGGCAGGGCATGCTCAGTAAAACTTTAATCCACTTGTCTGCTGATGGGAGGGCTGTGTTCCCTCCATGTTGGTGTTTGGCCTGAGGCAACGCTGCACTGGAGCTTGCAAGCTGTTTGGTGGGGCTAATGGGGGCCTCCGGGAGGGTTCACACCAATGAGTACTTACCAGAAGTGGTGCTGCCAGTGTCCTTGTCCCCATGATGAGCCAAAGCCACCCCCCACCTCTGCAGAAGACCCTCCAACACTAGCAGGTAGGTTTGGTTCAGTCTCCTGTGGGGTCACTGCTCCTTTCCCCTGGGTCCTGGTGCGCATAAGAGTTTGTGTGTGCCCTCCAAGAGTGGAGTCTCTTGTTTCCCCCAGTCCTGTGCAAGTCCTGCAATCACATCCTGCTGGCCTTCGAAGTCCGGTTCTCTGGGGATTCCTCCTCCTGTTGCCGAGCCCCCAGGTTGGGAAGCCTGACACGTGGCTCAGAGCCTTCACTCCAGTGGGAGAACTTTTGTCGTATAATGGTTCTCCAGTTTCTGAGTCGCCCACCCAGCAATTATGGGATTTGATTTTACCATGACTGTGCCCCTCCTACCATCTCATTGTGGCTTCTCCTTTGTCTTTGGATGTGGGGTATCTTATTTTGTGGGTTCCAGCGTCTTCCTGTCAATGGTTATTCAGAAGATAGTTGTGATTCCGGTACTCTGGCAAGAAGGGGTGAGCACACATCCTTCTACCCCCCCATCTTGAGCCAATCTTCCATAAATGTTTAAATGATAAGCTTTAATATCAATAGTATATTTATGTTAAAATAAAACTTAATTTTCTTTCATCTGCTATGAAGACAGGGTTTCTTTGACTGTAGGTCTGCTCTTGATAAGAGATTGGGAAAGGCTTTTCTGCACCTTTTAAATAATCTGCCCAGAAAGGAGATAGTTTTTCTCTTTCCAAAATAATTTCCTGTGCTTCATGTTGTGTTTATCATGTCTTTAACTACATAAGAAAACTGTCTTCTCAGTATTAAAATAGCTAAGTTTTGCTCACAACTATGTAACCTGCTGTATTTGCTTTTAAATTCTTTTATTGTCACTTCGGTTAAATAGATAATTAAATATTGTTCCATAATGATCTGTGATCCCATTTAGTCAAATGTCCCTTTCTCTTAAACTATCTAGAACCCCATGTTATTTTGGGGATCGCAAGAAGAGATAAAAATAGCAAAAATCATTAGAAAACCTTGGTGTCTACTATTCATGGATAAGTACTCTTAAGAGGTGAGTGTGTATTTGTTTTCAGAAATTTTGTTATGCAAATATAACCTGCATTTTTAAGATGAGCAATGAGATGATACCCTACGTATGGTTTTGTACACTGCTTTTTTTCTACAAACACCATATTATGGAGGTCAATTCACGCCAATCAGTATAAGCCCACATAATAATAAAATGGCCTTAAACACTAATGGTCAATTTAGGTATGAAAATCATAAGAACTGTTAATTATAACTGCTGACTCGCTCAGTTCCCCACACTGTGGTAAGTGCTAAACCTGTACTTGCTCATTTAATCCTCATCACAACCTATGAGGAGGAGCTCCTGTTGCCCGACTAACCATCAGGGAACTGAGGCACAGTGATGGCAGTGCTAGCCAGTCACAAGATTAAGATATGAACCGGAGAGGGGCAAGATGGCGGAAGAGTAAGACGCGGAGATCACCTTCCTCCCCGCAGATACATGAGAAATACATCTACACGTGGAACTGCTCCTACAGAACACCCACTGAACGCTGGCAGAAGACGTCAGACCTCCCAAAAGGCAAGAAAATCCCCACGTACTTGGGTAGGGCAAAAGAAAAAAGAAATAACAAAGACAAAAAAATAGGGACGGGACCTGCACCAGTGGGAGGGAGCTGTGAAGGAGGAAAGGTTTCCACACACTAGGAAGCCCCTTCGTGGGCAGAGACTGCGGGTAGCAGAGGCGGGAAGCTTCAGAGCCACGGAGGAGAGCGCAGCCACAGTGGTGCGGAGGGCAAAGCGGAGAGATTCCCGCACAGAGGAGCGGTGCCGACCAGCACTCACCAGCCGGAGAGGCTTGTCTGCTCAGCCGCCGGGGCGGGTGGGGGCTGGGAGCTGGGGCTCGGGCTTCGGTGCTAGCCGGGAGGGAGTCCGGGAAAAAGTCTGCAGCTGCCGAAGAGGCAAGAGACTTTTTCTTGCCTCTTTGTTTCGCGGCGCGCAAGGAGAGGGGATTCAGAGCACCGCCTAAACGAGCTCCAGAGACGGGCGCGAGCCGTGGCTATCAGCGCGGATCCCACAGCAACAGGGACGCAGAGGGAAAAACGGAGAGATTCCCGCACAGAGGCTCGGCGCCGAGCAGCAGTCACCAGCCCGAGAGGCTTGTCTGCTCACCCGCCGGGGCGGGCGGGGGCTGGGAGCTGAGGCGCGGGCTTCAGTCGGATACCAGGGAGAGGACTGGGGTTGGCTGCGTGAACACAGCCTGAAGGGGCTGGCGCACCACAACTAGCCGGGAGGGTGCCTGAGAAAAAGTCTGCAGCTGCCGAAGAGGCAAGAGACTTTTTGTTGCCTCTTTGTTTCGCGGCGTGCAAGGAGAGGGGATTCAGAGCGCCACTTAAACGAACTCCAGAGACGGGCACGAGCCATGGTTATCAGCGCAGACCCCAGAAGGGCATGAGACGCTAGGGCTGCTGCTGCCACCACCAAAAGGCCTGTGGGCGAGCACAGGTCATTCTCCACACCGCCCCTCCCGGGAGCCTGTGCAGCCCGCCACGGCCAGGCTCCCGTGATCTGGGGACAACTTCCCCGGGAGAGCGCACGGCGCGCCTCAGGCTGCTGCAACGTCACGCCGGCTTCTGCTGCCGCAGGGTCGCCCCGCCTCCTCCGTACCGCTCCCTCCCCCCGGCCTGACTGAGCCAGAGCCCCCGAATCAGCTGCTCCTTTAACCCCGTTCTGTCTGGGCGGGGAACAGACGCCCTCAGGCGACCTACATGCAGAGGCGGGTCCAAATCCAAAGCTGAACCCCGGCAGCTGTGCGAACAAAGAAGAGAAAGGGAAATCTCTCCCAGCAGCCTCAGAAGCAGCGGATTAAAGCTCCACAAACAACTTGATGTGCCTGCATCTGTTGAATACCTGAATAGACAACGAATCATCCCAAATTTAGGAGGTGGACTTTGGGAGCAGGATATATTAACTTTTCCCCTTTTCCTTTTTTTGTGAGTGTATATGTGTATGCTTCTGGGTGAGATTTTGTCTGTATAGCTTTGCTCTCACAGTTAGTCCTAGGGTTAGGTCCGTCCGTTTTTTTTTTTTTTTTTTTTTTTTTTTACTTAAAAAAAATTTTTTTCCCTAATAAATGTTTTTCTTAATAATTTTTTCCTTATTTTCTATTTTTAAAAAATTTAAAAAATTTTTTTAATAAGTTTTTTCATATTTTTTATTTTAAAAAATTAAAAAATTTTTTTTCTTAATAACTTTTTTCTTAATATTTTTTTCTTATTTTTAGTATAAAAAATTAATAAATCTATTTTTAAAAATTAAAAAAAAATTTTTTTCTTAATAAATTTCTTAATAATTTTTTTCTTATTTTTTATTATAATTGCTTTATTTTATTTTATTTTATCATCTTTCTTTCTTTCCATTTTTTTCTCCCTTTTATTCTGAGCCGTGTGGATGAAAGGCTCTTGGTGCTCCAGCCAGGCATCAGGGCTGTGCCTCTGAGGTGGGAGAGCCAACTTCAGGACACTGGTCCACAAGAGACCTCCCAGCTCCACGTAATACCAAACGGCGAAAATCTCTCAGAGATCTCCATCTCAACATCAAGACCCAGCTTCACTCAATGACCAGCAAGCTACAGTGCTGGACACCCTATGCCAAACAACTAGCAAGACAGGAACACAGCCCCATCCATTAACAGAGAGGCTGCCTAAAATCATAATAAGGCCACAGACACCCCAAAACACACCACCAGACGTGGACGAGCCCACCAGAAAGACAAAATCCAGCCTCATCCACCAGAACACAGGCACTAGTTCCCTCCACCAGGAAACCTACACAACCCACTGAACCAACCTTAGCCACTGGGGACAGATACCAAAAACAATGGGAACTACGAACCTGTAGCCTGTGAAAAGGAGACCCCAAACACAGTAAGATAAGCAAAATGAGAAGACAGAAAAACACACAGCAGATGAAGGAGCAGGGTCAAAACACACCAGACCTAACAAATGAAGAGGAAATAGGCAGTCTACCTGAAAAAGAATTCAGAATAATGATAGTAAGGATGATCCAAAATCTTGGAAATAGAATAGACAAAATGCAAGAAACATTTAACAAGGATGTAGAAGAACTAAAGAGGAACCAAGCAACAATGAAAAGCACAATAAATGAAATTAAAAATACTCTAGATGGGATCAATAGCAGAATAACTGAGGCAGAAGAACGGATAAGTGACCTGGAAGATAAAATGGTGGAAATAACTACTGCAGACCAGAATAAAGAAAAAAGAATGAAAAGAACTGAGGACAGTCTCAGAGACCTCTGGGACAACATTAAACGCACCAACATTCGAATTATAGGGGTCCCAGAAGAAGAAGAGAAAAAGAAAGGGACTGAGAAAATATTTGAAGAGATTATAGTTGAAAACTTCCCTAATATGGGAAAGGAAATAGTTAATCAAGTCCTGGAAGCACAGAGAGTCCCATACAAGATAAATCCAAGGAGAAACACACCAAGACACATATTAATCAAACTATCAAAGATTAAATATAAAGAAAGCATATTAAAAGCAGCAAGGGAAAAACAACAAATAACACACAAGGGCATCCCCATAAGGTTAACAGCTGATCTTTCAGCAGAAACGCTGCAAGCCAGAAGGGAGTGGCAGGATATACTTAAAGTGATGAAGGAGAAAAACCTACAACCAAGATTACTCTACCCAGCAAGGATGTCATTCAGATTTGATGGAGAAATTAAAACCTTTACAGACAAGCAAAAGCTGAGAGAGTTCAGCACCACCAAACCAGCTTTACAACAAATGCTAAAGGAACTTCTCTAGGCAAGAAACACAAGAGAAGGAAAACACCTACAATAACAAACCCAAAACATTTAAGAAAATGGGAATAGGAACATACATATCGATAATTACCTTAAATGTAAATGGATTAAATGCTCCCACCAAAAGACACAGACTGGCTGAATGGATACAAAAACAAGACCCATATATATGCTGTCTACAAGAGACCCACTTCAGACCTAGAGACACATACAGACTGAAAGTGAGGGGATGGAAAAAGATATTCCATGCAAATGGAAATGAAAAGAAAGCTGGATTAGCAATTCTCATATCAGACAAAATAGACTTTAAAATAAAGACTATTACAAGAGACAAAGAAGGACACTATATAATGATCAAGGGATCGATCCAAGAGGAAGGTATAACAATTGTAAATATTTATGCACCCAACATAGGAGCACCTCAATACATAAGGCAAATACTAACAGCCATAAAAGGGGAAATCGACAGTAACACAATCATAGTAGGGGACTTTAACACCCCACTTTCACCAATGGACAGATCATCCAAAAGGAAAATAAATAAGGAAACACAAGCTTTAAATGATACATTAAGCAAGATGGACTTAATTGATATTTATAGGACATTCCACCCAAAAACAACAGAATACACATTTTTCTCAAGTGTTCATGGAACATTCTCCAGGATAGATCATATCTTGGGTCACAAATCAAGCCTTGGTAAATTTAAAAAAATTGAAATCGTATCAAGTATCTTTTCCGACCACAACGCTATGAGACTAGATATCAATTACAGGAAAAGATCTGTAAAAAATACAAATACGTGGAGGCTACACAATACACTACTTAATAACGAAGTGATCACTGAAGAAATCAAAGGGGAAATCAAAAAATACCTAGAAACAAATGACAATGGAGACACGACAATCCAAAACCTATGGGATGCAGCAAAAGCAGTTCTAAGAGGGAAGTTTATAGCAATACAAGCCTACATCAAGAAACAGGAAACATCTCGAATAAACAACCTAACCTTGCACCTAAAGCAATTAGAGAAAGAAGAACCAAAAAACCCCAAAGCTAGCAGAAGGAAAGAAATCATAAAGATCAGATCAGAAATAAATGAAAAAGAAATGAAGGAAACAATAGCAAAAATCAATGAAACTAAAAGCTGGTTCTTTGAGAAGATAAACAAAATTGATAAACCATTAGCCAGACTCATCAAGAGAAAGAGGGAGAAGACTCAAATTAATAGAATTAGAAATGAAAAAGGAGAAGTAACCACTGACACTGCAGAAATACAAACGATCATGAGAGATTACTACAAGCAACTCTATGCCAATAAAATGGAGAACCTGGAAGAAATGGACAGATTCTTAGAAATGCACAACCTGCCGAGACTGAACCAGGAAGAAATAGAAAATATAAACAGACCAATCACAAGCACTGAAATTGAAACTGTGATTAAAAATCTTCCAACACACAAAAGCCCAGGACCAGATGGCTTCACAGGCGAATTCTATCAAACATTTAGAGAAGAGCTAACACCTATCCTTCTCAAACTCTTCCAAAATATTGCAGAGGGAGGAACACTCCCCAACTCATTCTACGAGGCCACCATCACCCTGATACCAAAACCAGACAAAGATGTCACAAAGAAAGAAAACTACAGGCCAATATCACTGATGAACATAGATGCAAAAATCCTCAACAAAATACTAGCAAACAGAATCCAACAGCACATTAAAAGGATTATACACCATGATCAAGTGGGGTTTATTCCAGGAATGCAAGGATTCTTCAATATACGCAAATCAATCAACGTGATACATCATATTAACAAATTGAAGGATAAAAACCATATGATCATCTCAATAGATGCAGAGAAAGCTTTCGACAAAATTCAACACCCATTTATGATAAAAGTCCTGCAGAAAGTAGGCATAGAGGGAACTTTCCTCAACATAATAAAGGCCGTATATGACAAACCCACAGCCAACATTGTCCTCAATGGTGAAAAACTGAAACCATTTCCACTAAGATCAGGAACAAGACAAGGTTGCCCACTCTCACCACTATTATTCAACATAGTTTTGGAAGTGTTAGCCACAGCAATCAGAGAAGAAAAAGAAATAAAAGGAATCCAAATCGGAAAAGAAGAAGTAAAGCTGTCACTGTTTGCAGATGACATGATACTATACATAGAGAATCCAAAAGATGCTACCAGAAAACTACTAGAGCTAATCAATGAATTTGGTAAAGTAGCAGGATACAAAATTAATGCACAGAAATCTCTTGCATTCCTGTATACTAATGATGAAAAATCTGAAAGTGAAATTAAGAAAACACTCCCGTTTACCATTGCAACGAAAAGAATAAAATATCTAGGAATAAACCTACCTAGGGAGACAAAAGACCTGTATGCAGAAAATTATAGGACACTGATGAAAGAAATTAAAGATGATACAAATAGATGGAGAGATATACCATGTTTTTGGATTGGAAGAATCAACATTGTGAAAATGACTCTGCAATCTACAGATTCAATGCAATCCCTATCAAACTACCACTGGCATTTTTCACAGAACTAGAACAAAAAATTTCACAATTTGTATGGAAACACAAAAGACCCCGAATAGCCAAAGCAATCTTGAGAACGAAAAATGGAGCTGGAGGAATCAGGCTCCCTGACTTCAGACTATATTACAAAGCTACAGTAATTAAGACAGTTTGGTACTGGCACAAAAACAGAAATATAGATCAATGGAACAGGGTAGAAAGCCCAGAGATAAGCCCACGCACATATGGTCACCTTATCTTTGATAAAGGAGGCAAGCATATACAGTGGAGAAAAGACAGCCTCTTCAATAAGTGGTGCTGGGAAAATTGGACAGGTACATGTAAAAGTATGAAATTAGAACACTCCCTGACACCATACACAAAAATAAACTCAAAATGGATTAAAGACCTAAGTGTAAGGCCAGACACTATCAAACTCTTAGAGGAAAACATAGGCAGAACACTCTATGACATAAATCACAGCAAGATCCTTTTTGACCCAGCTCCTAGAGAAATGGAAATAAAAACACAAATAAACAAATGGGACCTAATGAAACTTAAAAGCTTTTGCACAGCAAAGGAAACCATAAACAAGACCAAAAGACAACCCTCAGAATGGGAGAAAATATTTGCAAATGAAGCAACTGACAAAGGATTAATCTCCAAGATTTACAAGCAGCTCATGCAGCTCAATAACAAAAAAACAAACAACCCCATCCAAAAATGGGCAGAAGACCTAAATAGACATTTCTCCAAAGAAGATATACAGATTGCCAACAGACACATGAAAGAATGCTCAACATCATTAATCATTAGAGAAATGCAAATCAAAACTACAATGAGGTATCATCTCACACCGGTCAGAATGGCCATCATCAAAAAATCTAGAAACAATAAATGCTGGAGAGGGTGTGGAGAAAAGGGAACCCTCTTGCACTGTTGGTGGGAATGTAAATTGATACAGCCACTATGGAGAACAGTATGGAGGTTCCTTAAAAAACTAAAAATAGAACTACCATACGACCCAGCAATCCCACTACTTGGCATATACCCTGAGAAAACCATAATTCAGAAAGAGTCATGTACCAAAATATTCATTGCAGCTCTGTTTACGATAGCCAGGACATGGAAGCAACCTAGGTGTCCATCATCGGATGAATGGATAAAGAAGATGTGGCACATATATACAATGGAATATTACTCAGCCATAAAAAGAAATGAAATGGAGGTGTTTGTAATGAGGTGGATGGAGTTAGAGTCTGTCATACAGAGTGAAGTAAGTCAGAAAGAGAAAAAGAAATACAGTATGCTAACACATATATATGGAATCTAAGGGGGAAAAAAAGGTCATGAAGAACCTAGTGGCAAGATGGGAATAAAGACACAGACCTACTAGAGAATGGACTTGAGGATATGGGGAGGGGGAGGGGTGAGATGTGACAGGGTGAGAGAGTGTCATGGACATATATACACTACCAAATGTAAGATAGATAGCTAGTGGGAAGCAGCTGCATAGCACAGGGAGATCAGCTCGGTGCTTTGTGACCACCTAGAGGGGTGGGATAGGGAGGGTGGGAGGGAGGGAGATGCAAGAGGGAAGAGATATGGGAACATATGTATATGTGTAACTGATTCACTGTGTTATAAAGCAGAAGCTAACACACCATTGTAAAGCAATTATACTTCAATAAAGATGTTAAAAAAAAAAAAAGATATGAACCAATTCTGTGTGGCAGCTGAGCCCCACATCTAACTAGTGTACACTAGTGCTTCTTATCTGATAAGACCCTCAACCTTACTGTTCATCAGGGCGCAGCAAAATAAAACTAACATCCCATATTTTTTTCTCAGCTGGGCAAAAGTTTAAACAACAGATCTTAATCAGTGTGGTTTGGAATTTGGAGACCTGTGTCCTGTTATATTGTGGAAGGGGCTCCTCCAACATTCTGTCTCCCTTCCTGTGCCTCAGGGATATTCCCCTACTAAAGTGGATAACTCTCCTGTGCTTGGAGCAGAAAATGTTTATGTTTCTCCAGCCTTTTTAATATTTTGTATAATTGCAAGGGCAATAGGAATTTACTACAGTTAAAAATAGATAACATACAAAGGGAAATAAAATAATAATACCTCAAAGCCCACCATCTGAAGAAAAGCCCTTCTAGGCACTTAGCGCCGAGCCGGCTGAGAGGAAGATGTGTTGGGTGCAGGGCTTGGGCTGCTGCTCTCGCCCCTTCGGTCACCGCCCGTGGAAACCCCTTTTGTAAAGCCTATACAGTTCAGACCCCCGATCAGACCCCCGAGAGTACGTCTCCAACTGCTGCTACAGAGGTTTATTCAAAAGCTTTAGCTGTTTGCCATGGACCACTGGACCTCTCTGACTTTCTGATCAAAGCTCGTGAGCTAAAGGACGATGAACATCAAAGAAGAGTCATACAGTGTTTGCAGGAATTACATGAGGACCTTAAAGGATACCGTATAGAGGCAGAAGGCCTTTTTTTCTAAGGTACAGGGAAAACAATGGTGATGGACATGTTTTATGCTTATGTGGAAATGAAGAGGAAAAAACGGGTTCATTTTCATGGTTTCATGCTAGATGTTCACAAAAGAATACACCGCCTTAAACAGAGTTTGCCAAAAAGGAAACCAGGACTCATGGCTAAATCATACGATCCAATAGCTCCTATAGCTGAAGAAATCAGTGAAGAAGCATGTCTCTTATGTTTTGATGAATTTCAGGTCACGGACATTGCTGATGCCATGATTCTGAAACAGCTTTTTGAAAACCTGTTCAAAAATGGGGTCGTCGGGGATTAACCAAGATGGCGGAGTAGAAGGACGTGCTCTCACTCCCTCTTGCGAGAGCACCAGAATCACAACTGGCTGCTGGACAATCATCGACAGGAAGACACTGGACTTCACCAAGGAGGATACCCCACGTCCAAGGACAGAGGAGAAGCCACAGTGAGACGGTAGGAGGGGCGCAATCAGAGTAAAATCAAATCCCATAACTGCTGGGTGGGTGACTCACAGACTGGCGAGCACTTATACCACAGAAGTCCACCCACTGGAGTGAAAGTTCTGAGCCCCACGTCAGGCTTCCCAACCTGGGGGTCCGGCAACGGGAGGAGGAATTCATGGAGAATCAGACTTTGAAGCCTAGTGGGAATTGATTGCAGGACTTCGACAGGACTGGGGGAAACAGAGAACCCACTCTTGGAGGGCGTACACAAAATAGTGTGTGCATCGGGACCCAGGGGAAGGAGCAGTGACCCTGGGGGAGACTGAACCAGACATAACTGCTGGTGTTGGGGGGTCTCCTGCAGAGGCGGGGGCTGGCTCTGTTTCACCGTGGGGACAAGGACACTGGCAGTGGAGGTTCTGGGAAGTACTCCTTGGCGTGAGCCCTCCCAGAGTCTGCCATTAGCCCCACCAAAGAGCCCGGGTAGGCTCCAGTGTTGGGTTGCCTCAGGCAAAACAACCAACAGGGAGGGAACCCAGCCCCACCCAGCAGCAGTCAAGTGGATTAAAGTTTTACAGAGCTCTGACCGCCACAGCAACAGTCAGCTCTACCCACCTCCAGAGCCTCCCATCAAGCCTCTTAGATAGCCTCAACCACCAGAGGGCAGACAGCAGAAGCAAGAAAAACTACAGTCCTGCAGCCTGTGAAACAGAAACCACATTTACAGAAAGATAGACAAGATGAAAAGGCAGAGGGCTATATACCAGATGAAGGAACAAGAAAAAACCCCAGAAAAACAACTAAATGAAGTGGAGATAGGCAACCTTCCAGAAAAAGAATTCAGAATAGTGATAGTGAAGATGATCCAGGACCTTGGAATAAGAATGGAGGCAAAGATTGAGAAGATGCAAGAAATGATTAACAAAGACCTAGAAGAATTAAAGAACAAACAAACAGAGATGACCAATACAATAACTGAAATGAAAACTACACTAGAAGGAATCAATAGTAGAATAACTGAGGCAGAAGGACGGATAAGTGACCTGGAAGACAGAATGGTGGAATTCACTGCTGTGGAACAGACTAAAGAAAAAAGAATGAAAAGAAATGAAGACAGCCTAAGAGACCTCTGGGACAACATTAAACGCAACAACATTCGCATTATAGGGGTCCCAGAAGGAGAAGAGAGAGAGAAAGTACCAGAGAAAATATTTGAAGAGATTATAGTCGAAAACTTCCCTAACATGGGAAAGGAAATAGCCACCCAAGTCCAGGAAGCGCAGAGAGTCCCATACAGGATAAACCCAAGGAGAAGCACGCCGAGACACATAGTAATCAAAGTGGCAAAAATTAAAGACAAAGAAAAATTATTGAAAGCAGCAAGGGAAAAACGACAAATAACATACAAGGGAACTCCCATAAGGTTAACAGCTGATTTGTCAGCAGAAACTCTACAAGCCAGAAGGGAGTGGCATGATATACTTAAAGTGATGAAAGGGAAGAACCTACAACCAAGATTACTCTACCAGGCAAGGATCTCATTTAGATTTGATGGAGAAATCAAAAGCTTTACAGACAAGCAAAAGCTACGAGAATTCAGCACCACCAAGCCAGCTCTAGAACAAATGTTAAAGGAACTTCTCTAAGTGGGAAACACAAGAGAAGAAAAGGACCTACAAAAACAAACCCAAAACAATTAAGAAAATGGTCATAGGAACATACATATCGATAATTACCTTAAACGTGAATGGATTAAATGCTCCAGCCAAAAGACACAGGCTTGCTGAATGGATACAAAAACAAGACCCATATATATGCTGTCTACAAGAGACCCACTTTAGACCTAGGGACACATACAGACTGAAAGTGAGGGGATGGAAAAAGATATTCCATGCAAATGGAAATCAAAAGAAAGCTGGAGTAGCTATACTCATATCAGATAAAATAGACTTTAAAATAAAGAATGTTACAAGAGACAAGGAAGGACACTACATAATGATCAAGGGATCAATCCAAGAAGAAGATATAACAATTATAAATATATATGCACCCAACATAGGAGCACCTCATTACATAAGGCAATTGCTAACAGCTATAAAAGAGGAAATTGACAGTAACACAATAATAGTGGGGGACTTTAACACCTCACTTACACCAATGGACAGATCATCCAAAATGAAAATAAATAAGGAAACAGAAGCTTTAAATGACACAATAGACCAGATAGATTTAATTGATATTTATAGGACATTCCATCCAAAAACAGCAGATTACACGTTCTTCTCAAGTGCGCACGGAACATTCTCCAGGATAGATCACATCTTGGGTCACAAATCAAGCCTCAGTAAATTTAAGAAAATTGAAATCATATCAAGCATCTTTTCTGACCACAACGCTATGAGATTAGAAATGAATTACAGGGGAAAAAGCATAAAATACACAAACACATGGAAGCTAAACAATACGTTACTAAATAACCAAGAGATTACTGAAGAAATCAAAGAGGAAATCAAAAAATACCTAGAGACAAATGACAATGAAAACACGACAACCCAAAACCTATGGGATGCTGCAAAAGCAGTTCTAAGAGGGAAGTTTATAGCTATACAAGCCTACCTAAAGAAACAAGAAAAGTCTCAAGTAAACAATCTAACCTTACACCTAAAGAAACTAGAGAAAGAAGAACAAACAAAACCCAAAGTTAGCAGAAGGAAAGAAATCATAAAGATCAGAGCAGAAATAAATGAAATAGAAACAAAGAAAACAATAGCAAAGATCAATAAAACTAAAAGCTGGTTCTTTGAGAAGATAAACAAAATTGAAAAGCCATTAGCCAGACTCATCAAGAAAAAGAGGGAGAGGACTCAAATCAATAAAATCAGAAATGAAAAAGGAGAAGTTACAACAGACACCGCAGAAATACAAAGCATCCTAAGAGACTACTACAAGCAACTTTATGCCAATAAAATGGACAACCTGGAAGAAATGGACAAATTCTTAGAAAGGTATAACCTTCCAAGACTGAACCAGGAAGAAGCAGAAAATATGAACAGACCAATCACAAGTAATGAAATTGAAACTGTGATTAAAAATCTTCCAACAAACAAAAGTCCAGGACCAGATGGCTTCACAGGTGAATTCTATCAAACATTTAGAGAAGAGCTAACACCTATCCTTCTCAAACTCTTCCAAAAAATTGCAGAGGAAGGAACACTCCCAAACTCATTCTATGAGGCCACCATCACCCTGATACCAAAACCAGACAAAGACACTACAAAAAAAGAAAATTACAGACCAATATCACTGATGAATATAGATGCAAAAATCCTCAACAAAATACTAGCAAACAGAATCCAACAACACATTAAAAGGATCATACACCACGATCAAGTGGGATTTATCCCAGGGATGCAAGGATTCTTCAGTATACGCAAATCAATCAATGTGATACACCATATTAACAAATTGAAGAATAAAAACCATATGATCATCTCAATAGATGCAGAAAAAGCTTTTGACAAAACTCAACACCCATTTATGATAAAAACTCTCCAGAAAGTAGGCATAGAGGGAACCTACCTCAACATAATAAAGGCCATATATGACAAACCCACAGCAAACATCATTCTCAATGGTGAAAAACTGAAAGCATTTCCTCTAAGATCAGGAACGAGACAAGGATGTCCACTCTCACCACTATTATTCAACATAGTTCTGGAAGTCCTAGCCACGGCAATCAGAGAAGAAAAAGAAATAAAAGGAATCCAAATTGGAAAAGAAGAAGTAAAACTGTCACTGTTTGCAGATGACATGATACTATACATAGAGAATCCTAAAACTGCCACCAGAAAACTGCTAGAGCTAATTAATGAATATGGTAAAGTTGCAGGATACAAAATTAATGCACAGAAATCTCTTGCATTCCTATACACTAATGATGAAAAATCTGAAAGAGAAATTATGGAAACACTCCCATTTACCATTGCAACAAAAAGAATAAAATACCTAGGAATAAACGTACCTAGGGAGACAAAAGACCTGTATGCAGAAAACTATAAGACACTGATGAAAGAAATTAAAGATGATACCAACAGATGGAGAGATATACCATGTTCTTGGATTGGAAGAATCAACATTGTGAAAATGACTATACTACCCAAAGCAATCTACAGATTCAATGCAATCCCTATCAAATTACCAATGGCATTTTTTACGGAGCTAGAAAAAAATCATCTTAAAATTTGTATGGAGACACAAAAGACCCCGAATAGCCAAAGCAGTCTTGAGGGAAAAAAACGGAGCTGGAGGAATCAGACTCCCTGACTTCAGACTATACTACAAAGCTACAGTAATCAAGACAATATGGTACTGGCACAAAAACAGAAACATAGATCAATGGAACAAGATAGAAACCCCAGAGATAAACCCACGCACCTATGGTCAACTAATCTATGACAAAGGAGGCAAAGATATACGATGGAGAAAAGACAGTCTCTTCAATAAGTGGTGCTGGGAAAACTGGACAGCTACATGTAAAAGAATGAAATTAGAATACTACCTAACACCATACACAAAAATAAACTCAAAATGGATTACAGACCTAAATGTAAGACTGGACACTATAAAACTCTTAGAGGAAAACATAGGAAGAACACTCTTTGACATAAATCACAGCAAGATCTTTTTTGATCCACCTCCTAGAGTAATGGAAATAAAAACAAAAATAAACAAATGGGACCTAATGAAACTTCAAAGCTTTTGCACAGCAAAGGAAACCATAAACAAGACGAAAAGACAACCCTCAGAATGGGAGAAAATATTTGCAAACGAATCAACGGACAAAGGATTAATCTCCAAAATATATAAACAGCTCATTCAGCTCAATATTAAAGAAACAAACATCCCAATCCAAAAATGGGCAGAAGACCTAAATAGACATTTCTCCAAAGAAGATATACAGACGGCCAAGAAGCACATGAAGAGATGCTCAACATCACTAATTATTAGAGAAATGCAAATCAAAACTACAATGAGGTATCACCTCACACCAATTAGAATGGGCATCATCAGAAAATCTACAAACAACAAATGCTGGAGAGGGTGTGGAGAAAAGGGAACCCTCTTGCACTGTTGGTGGGAATGTAAATTGATACAGCCACTATGGAGAACAATATGGAGGTTCCTTAAAAAACTAAAAATAGAATTACCATATGACCCAGCAATCCCACTACTGGGCATATACCCAGAGAAAACCGTAATTCAAAAAGACACATGCACCCCAATGTTCATTGCAGCACTATTTACAATAGCCAGGTCATGGAAGCAACCTAAATGCCCATCAACAGATGAATGGATAAAGAAGTTGTGGTACATATATACAATGGAATATTACTCAGCCATAAAAAGGAACGAAATTGAGTCATTTGTTGAGACGTGGATGAATCTAGAGACTGTCATACAGAGTGAAGTAAGTCAGAAAGAGAAAAACAAATATTGTATATTAACGCATGTATGTGGAACCTAGAAAAATGGTACAGATGAGCCGGTTTGCAGGGCAGAAGTTGAGATACAGATGTAGAGAACAGACATATGGACACCAAGGGGGGAAAACTGCGGTGGGGTGGGGATAGTGGTGTGCTGAATTGGGCGATTGGGATTGACATGTATACACTGATGTGTATAAAATTGATGACTAATAAGAACCTGCAGTATAAACAAACAAACAAAACAACTAATACTAAACTTTCATTGGGTTATTTGTATGGAAATATGTTAATATAAATGTTTCAGACATTACATGAAATTTCTAAAAATCTTATATGTTCTGGTATAATGTTATAAGTCATAATCCTAGTTATTACTTTAAAATGTATATCTCAGAAATAACTAATTTTCTTGTCAACTGCATTATTATGAACTTTCATCAAATCTTTAACCGTGGTCTTTTTTAAGTCTTTTGTCATTTACAGACAGTTCTGGGTGTACTCTGATGCTTTTGTAAATATGTTCCTATAAAAGGGTTTCATCTTCAGGAAATTCATGGAAAAGACTCTGACAAGTACAAGTTTCTGGTACCTGACTGTACTGCTGAACTGAATGAATAAGCATTTTTAGAACTCTAATGAAAAACTGATGAGGTCATAAAAGTGCTAACAAAAGATCAAGATGAAAAAAAAATTAATTACATGGGACTGAGTGAACTGATGAGGATGAGTATAATTTTTGTGACTTTCTGGTTGAATTTAAAAAAAGAAAAAAATCCCACAAGAACTCAGAGGCAAAGAATATACAAATCAATTTTCACTGCAAAGTAAAGGAGCTGTTGCAGTGGAGGATTACTGGACTGAATGTCAATATTATGACATAGTATGAGTGTGTTTCATGTTTGGTAATTGCAATCATTGTTGCTTTTGTTGTGGTCATCCATGTACAATGCTTGGTGTCAGTCTATTTATCTCTTGTAAAAATAAAATACAGTGTGTGTGAAAAAAAAAAAAAGTAAAAAAAAAAAAAAATGGGGTCGTCGTTGTGGCAACATCCAACTGGCCACCAGATGATCTCTATAAAAATGGACTCCAAAGAGCTAACTTTGTACCATTCGTAGCTGTCCTGAAGGTCTCTGAGGCAATGAGAGAGTGGAATGCATGTATGTGGGCAATGCTGTATTTCTTTCTGGAATACTGTAATATGGTCCAGCTAGATTATGGGATAGATGATCGGAAAAAGGAACTTCCTGCTGCAGGAGAACTCTACTATCTCACAAGTGAAGCTGATGTGGAGGCTGTCATGGATAAGTTGTTTGATGAGCTGGCTCAGAAACAAAGCGATTTAACTAGACCAAGGACTCTAAAAGTGCAAGGCAGAGAGCTGCGGCTGCATAAAGCCTGTGGAGCCGTTGCCGACTGCACATCTGAAGAGCTATGTGAGAGAGATCCCATCCAGGACACCACATTACCTTTAGTCATCATGCCTCCTTAGATTCCTCTTAGTTGTGACAATTTCTCAGACTTTCCTTCTTTTTGATGACCCTGACAGTTTTGAGGAATACTGGTCAGTTATTTTGTAGACTGTCCCTCAAATGGGATTTGTCTGATGTTTTTCTCATGATTTGACTGGAACTGTGGGCTTTGGGAGGAAGACCACAGAGGTCAAGTGCTATTTTCATCAGATCATATCAAGGGCACATATGATCAATATGACTTAACACTGTTGATGTTAACCTTGATCACACTTGTCTGAGGTAGTGTTTGTCTCCACTGTAAAGTTACTCTTTCCCCCCTCTTTCCATAGTGAACTCTTTGGAAGGAAGTTCTTGCTGAGTTTTCATGTAGCAGCAAAGAAGAAAATCCACAATTATCTAACAAGGCTGTTAAAATACTTTTCCCTTTTCCAACTACATACTTGTGTGAGGCTAGATTTTCTTATATGACTCAACCAAAGCAACGTATAAATATAGTCTGACTGTAGAAGCAGGTATGAGAATTCCACTATCTTCTATTACGCCAGACATTAAAGAGATTTGCCCAAAGTATAAAACAATGCTACTCTTCTTACTATTTTCATTTTAGAAATATAATTATTTTCATAAAAATGTTATTTCTGTTAATTTTATGGGTTGAATATAATGGTTTTATCATTGTTGTTTTAAATAAATTAATAAATATTTTATAAAAAAAGAAAAGAAAAGCCCTTCTAATGTTTTCATCTGCATTATATTCCTCCAGAATTATTCTTTTGCAGGTATTATATATTTATACATGTATGCATACATTTATATATTTACATACAAATCATAAGATCTCATCTTACATTTAATTTTATAACTTATCTCACTGTAGTGGGTTGAATTGTGTGCCCCCCAATATTGCCAAATCGTAACACCCCCATACCTTAGTTGGAAATAGGGTCTTTGCAGATATAATTAAGTTAAAGATCTCAAGAGATGATAGGATTTAGGATGGTCCCTAAACCCAATGACTAATGTCCTTATAAAAGAAAGGAAGGGGGCTTCCCTGGTGGCGCAGTGGTTGAGAATCTGCCTGCCAATGCAGGGGACACGGGTTCGAGCCCTGGTCTGGGAAGATCCCATATGCCGCGGAGCAACTGTGCCCATGAGCCACAATTACTGAGCCTGCGCGTCTGGAGCCTGTGCTCCGCAACAAGAGAGGCCGCGATAGTGAGAGGCCCGCACACCGCGATGAAGAGTGGCCCCCGCTTGCCACAACTAGAGAAAGCCCTCGCACAGAAACGAAGACCCAACACAGCCATAAATAAATAAATTAATTAATTTAAAAAAAAAAAAGAAACGAGGGAGATTTCACACACACAGGGAAGAAGGCCATGTGAAGACAGAGGCAGAGACAGGAGTTATGCTGCCACAAACCAAGGGAAGCCAGGAGCCACCAGAAGCTGGAAGAGGAAAGGATGAATTCTCCTCTGGAAGCTTCAGAGGAAGCTTGGCCCTGCCGACACCTTGATTTCAGATTTCTGGTCTCTAAAACTATGGGATAATGCATTTCTCTTGTTCTAAGCCACGAAGTTCCTGTTAATTAGTAACAGCAGCCCTAGGACACAAACACACTCACTAACCATATACCCCAAATGTCATTGATTGTGAATAAACACCACTCTGTATCCTATTTTTTTGTGTGTGCCTGTGGGGATAGTAATGATAATAAAGGTATATACGAAAAATAAATATGGCTAAAGTTTTTAACTCCTAATGATTTTTACTGTATTGATTCATTTAATGCGCCAGGCACCCCTATGAGGGAGGTGCTGTTGCTCAACCCCATTTTGTAGATGAAAAACTGAGGGACAGAGAGAACCTGGCCTAGGACTACACAGTTAGAGAACAGGAAAGCTTGGGTTTGTACCTCACGCTCCAGAGCCTGGGAAACTGTCAAAGCTTTGTTGTTAAGTAACAGAAGCAGTCTGCATAGCATGTATAATTTAGGAGGTCATTAAGGCAATTTTCATGTATTAACATATTTATACAAATAGCTGGACCTAGTGACCTTGGTGAGAGCACGTTCATTGCAAGATTCAATAGTGCAGTGAGATAAGAGGTTAGTGGGAAGTGAAGAATGTTAACCGGGAATGCAGAAAATGCTTTCTGGAACTTTAATTTTGAAGGACGGGGGAGAAAGGGAGAGAGAAACAGAGACAGACACAGAGAGAGAGAGAGAGAGAGAGAGGGAAACAGAGACAGACAGAGAGAGCGAGAAGGCCTGTGACTGAATGGGGAAAAGAGGTCCAAAGAGGGATTTTTTTTTTACATCTTCAGTTCCTTGAAAGTATAAAAGTTAATATTGCAGGAGTCATGTCATCTCAGATTTAACCTTTGAAAGAATTTCCCCATATTTCCCTCTTATTTCCACTTTAGAGTTAATGGGATGCCTCCAATGAACAGTATGTGTTTTTGAGCTCAATATATATTTAGCTATGAGTAATAGGAAGAATGGATAATCGTGTGTCAAAGGAATGGTAGTAATTTGTGGATTTTTGCCTCTCAGGGAGGCAGCACATGGCTGAAATCCTTGTGTGACATGATCTGAGGACCCCTGCACAGTTGAATGGGAAACAGGTCTAGAATTTTCCTATAAACGTATTAACATGCAGAGCAGTCCAGGAGCAGCAGTTAGGCAAACACCACAGCTTGCTGCCCTGGTGCCACCTCTCACTGAGCTCACCACGTGAGTCAAAGGCAAGTCTGTCTTCCCAGCATGGGGAACTGGATTAGGGTCTTCTCAGAGGCACGATGTTGGGCAGCTCTTAGGAGCTTCTGAGTCTCCCAAGAAACTAGAGATCCTTCTGTCTTTAAAACTTTGAACCCAAGGCATACCAGAGAGAGATTTGCTTCCTTCATAAAGGTATCTATATTCTCATTAGGAGAAACAATGAAAAACACCTTTCCACAGTGCCTGCCTTAGCCCTAAGGCTCAGCCAGCCCCTGCTACTGAGTCTTGACTTTTAAAGAGCCCTCGAAGTCCCACAATATGCCATATACTTTGGGCAGGTTTTCTCATTTTCTCCTTGGGATGGCTGTGTGACAAAAGGATCCTGAGTCCCATTTCATAGACAACAAAGCTCAGGCTCATAGAACCGACAGCACCTCTCCAGATAAGTGGCAGGATTCAAATGAAGTTACATCTCTTGCCCTAAGGAGAGGACACAGAGCAGCCTCCCTTTGAGAAAATGGGCTTCCAAGGCTTGAGAAGTGAGCCTCTTACACTCCCCTGATATTGTGGCCCCATGGGTACTCACCCAAAAATCCCTCTTGACGATGAAGATGATAGTGCACATATGTGTGCACATACATTCTTCACGTTATAAACATTCATTATATTCAATTTTATAGAAGAACAAAGTAGATTTTAAAATTGAATTGACAGTGTGTGTATGTGTGTGTGTGTGTGTGTGTGTTTCTGTATGTCCTATGGCTTGTACACTCCACAATCTTTACCTTCATATCAGACCAGAGCTTGATTCCTATCTCAGATTTAGATATGCCAGAAAAATGGTAGATACAGAGAAATTGCCACCAGCAAGTGAAAAATTCCGGAAAACACTGGCTAAAACCATTAACCCAGAGCCCAAACTTCGTCCTCACTCTCCTTTGCCAGGCTCCCTGGTCGGAGCCTCAGAGCTGCAATCCTGGATCTGGCCAGCAGGTGGCTTCCACCTCCATTTTTCTTTTACAAAGAAAATGAGCACATGACGCCAAGAATAAGATCTTGGAATGTTTTGTTTACTAAGACACTAATTATGTTTGTGAAACTTATATGTATTACTAGAGCAGTCCCATCTGCTGTTGACCCGAAAAGAACATCGAGTTCATTGAGGTATCTCCTTCCCTCCTAAGTGTACGTTGAAGTGTCCACACTGCAGAGGGGGGGTCCCTCCCAGAGAGTAGGGTATTCACCCTCCAACCCCACCCACCCCGTAGAGTCTGTCCAGAACTTTTCCCACTCCTTGTCTGTCATACCCTGTCCATGACACTGGACACAGCCGCCAAGACCCCGCTCTGGAGCCCCATTCTCTCTTCCTCCTCCCACCAGTCCTGCAAAGCCTTTCAACAGCCGACCATTGCCAACACGCTACTGCCACCTGGTATTTCGTCTTCGTATTCAAGACCCGGAGTATATGTTTTTACACTCTCCTTTTACACCTAACAGGTTTTTCAGGCAAAATTAGAATCATTCTGTACATAGGTTCATGGGCTGGGTTTTGAGGAAGAGGATGGTATTTTCTTTGCTCTTTGAATGAACGTCTTTGTAGAGAAGTTTGACAATGGAGGTACGATGGTGCCACCTCGTGACAGTGGACTGAACTGCAGCATGAACATCGCTGAGCCAGAAGGTGGGAGGGAAAGGCCTAAATCCAGAGAGCTTTCTGGAAGTCTGGGTGGAAAAGGGACACACTCCGGGTACAGGGCTACTGAGGTATCTAGACAGAAAGTGCAGCCTCTTTCTATGCTGAGTGGAAAGCTCTATGTGATTTCAACAGAAAGACCATTTTTATTTTTATGTTTTAACAGAAAGATTTTTTTTTATTATTTTTAAAGACCTCTGGATAAAGAGGTATACACCTATATAAGCAAAACTGGATCCCTGTCATTTATGATCATTGTAACCCACCTTGGCACTTCTTGTGACCGTATTTCCATGTAAATGAATTTCTGTGATAACATTTTAAGTTACTTGACAATAAAATTTCACTTATTTTTTTATATTGACCTGTTGTTGCATGATATGGATGCTCCAGAATTCACTTTTCCAGTACTAGTGATGTAAATATAGTTCCTTTACCACGTTTTCTATTACAAACTATAGTGTACTTAACATTCTTGTTCATATACATGCAGGTATCTTAGTAAGCATTTTTATAAGTTCCCGAAGTGTTCTTTCAAAACAATGAAAAAACTATTTTATTTGAACAAACTATTACTGTTTTATATTTCTAACAATACTATATGAAAATTCCTGTTTCTGCACACTTTAGAAATAATGTGAATCGTTGCTAATCTGATAGGCAACAAATCCTCTCTCCTTGTCATCACTATAACTCGTTTTTGCTGCCTGACTAGAATTCCATCCTATGGATGTAACATAATGGATTCTCACTACCTCGTGTCATTTGGAATTCAGTGTTTCTTATATTCCCCATTGTCAAGGCTGTGTGGATGGCATTTAACTGTGCTGAAGGGCACAGTTCAGGATTCATGTGGCTATTTGCACATGAGCTGAACGTGTCCTCTTTGAGCACACATTGCACTCTCTTGTGAGAGTCCTAGGATTCAAAACGCAGCCTGGTCGATGTATGAATATATGTGGTGTGAGTGTGTCAGTGTATGGGTGCATGTGTGTGTGTGCGCACTGACAACCACATTTCCTTCTGTTTCTTTCAACCCCTTCATGGCCTTGCTTCTCATTCGTTCTCCCTTCCTAAATCCAGGCCCAGGAATGAAGGTAGGGAATTATCAGGATGGCAATCCTTATAACCAACTCCTATCGCCATCCTTAACTACGTCCGTCCTGAATGTAATTTGCTTGTTATGGTGGTACAAAAGAAGACCAGGACAACATCATATTTTATTTTTATTTTTTTTTTAATTTTAAACAGCTTTCTTTGGGTAAAATTTACAGGCAATAAAGTTCACACATTTTAAGGGTACAGTGTGATGATTTTTAGTAAATGAATGCAACCATCAACATAATTGAATTTAGGCATTTCTGTAGTTCCCCAAACTTCCACAATCCTTGAAAACACTAAAGCCCCATACCCAGAGTTAGTACCAGGCAAGCACTGATTTGCTGTCTGTCTCTATGGATTTGCCTATTTTGAACATTCCCTATAAATTGAATCATATAGTATTTGGTCTTTTATGTTTGACTTTGTACATTTAGCATAATGGTATCAAGGATCATATATGTTGTACATGTATCAGTGCTTCATTCATTTCATGGCTGAATAACAGTTTGTTGTATGGCTATGCCAAATTTTACTTGTGCATTTATCAACTGATAGGCATTTGAGTTGTTTCCACTTTTTGGCTGTTATGAGTAATGGTACTATGAATATTTTTCTCCGAGTTTCTATGTAGACGTGTTTTCATTTCTCTTGAGTATGTAACTAGAAGTGGAACTGCTGGGCCATATGGCGCCTCAACACGTGAGACAACATTACAATTTAGATGATTTCATTCCATAATTGGAAATACCTTGAGAAAAAAAAAAAAAGAGACAGGTGAGGCACAGTCTAGTGAAGCGACCCTAATAAACATTGTTATCCTGCTGTAGACCTATTCGTAAAATCCCTTTCAATGATGCAAAAGTATGAGACATGTGGGGGACATTTTCAACTTCATTTGAAAGCCTACTGTCTATAGCACACACTTCCCCATTATCTGACTTGGTCTCCATGGAAGGTGTTTTACAATTCTAGATTTCAGGTAACTGACAGTATCAGTTTGCAATGTAATCCTTGCCTGTAGACAAGCAACTTAATTGTATCTTGGGAAGAGAAACCTCTGTCTCCATTTGACCATGCATTTCAACACTCATGATGTATAAATGTGACAAAAAGGTGGTTGTTGACTTTGGCAAGATAAATTTCAGTGGAGGAGTGGAGGGACGTCCCCATTAGATGAGAGATGAAGGCTGAGTTGGAGGGGAGGTCGGGGGATGTGACTTGAGTATCAAGAATTCATTGTAGATCTTTGGTTGCAGAGTGCAGAATATATATGTAAAGAGGTCAGTAACCAGAGATGTAGACAGAGGTCCACAGCATTAAATGATGTTCTATAATCACCATTTATAAGATACTTGAGCAGCTTGAAATCTTAATGAGAAGGATCTATCTCTTCTTAGACTTAACATCTGAATTTACCACACCAGCCTTCCCACACTTTATTTCCTTGTTTCCATTCTGGAGAAGCCTAAAACTTACTGAAGGGATAGTGTAGAGTTTCTTCTTAATGTCTGTTAAACGTATGAACGGATGAATAGGTGGACGCACGACGTGTCGAAGATGTGCTAAGAATTTAAGGATTTTTATCCCTGAGTGCAGAGCTCCTCATGCAGATGACTGAACCCATGGCGGTGGGTGGCTGAGAGGATGCAGCTTCTCAGGACTCTGCAACTGACAGCTGCAAGATGGGAGCCCTCAACTTCAGTGTTCAGAAGCACATTTAGGCAGACTGCCACACCTTATGTCCTGGAGGGATCCATCCCTGACCTGAGCAGGTGAGTTCACAGACAGGCTTGCCTTCCACCTGGGGGAACGAGACTACTGTCTGCTCAGAAGCTTGCTGTGGTCCAACTCTTGTGCCATTTCGAAAGACTCAAGAACGAGCAGATCCAGCTCCTCTCTAAACTTGAACTCAACATATATCACAAAGAGATATTTTCAATCTCTTTCTAGGGATACACATTGTCCTTAGGAGCCCCCAGAGGACACACACACACACACACACACACACACACACACACACACACAACCTGGAGCCTTCATGCAGGCAGTAGCCCTAGGAGAACTTGCTGGCTTATAAGGCCGTCACTCATTGTTTGTTAGGTTGCAGATGTCACTGGACCTTTTTGCATTAATAACTAATGCAAACGATGATTAGCAGAATAGTCTGCATACTAGGAATACTTTTAAATAACCTTACTATCCAATTAAATCTGATGACAATAAGAGAATTTCTATGTTCATGTTTTTCAAGTGTAACAATAAACTACTGAGAATTTCCAGTGTGGGTGTGCATAGGGGGAATCCTACAAAGTCTGATATTGCTGGTGGGGATTGCACTTAGTACAACTTTTTCACAGGTTGATTTATCAATATGCATGAATGAATCCAGGAACTTTTGACCTTCACGCATTTGGAGACTGTTCCTTCAATTATTCATCCTCAGCATAACACCTGTCCCTCTATTATACTGTGCATATTCCTTATGCTGTCTGGGAATTCACTTTCAAACACCAATGACCTAATCACATTCCCTTGTCTCTACAGAACAGGAAATTGAAGTACAATTGATGTTCACCGACTTGCATAAATACAAGCAGGACTATCAGCCTGGCATCGGAAGTGAAGATAGATTTCAGAAGTGACACGGATCAGCAGGAAAGCAAGACTTATTTGAATACGGTGTCATGTGCAGCTGAGCATCATGCAGTCTGCACTTGGACATATAGGGCGTCAGTCTCTGCTTTTCCTCTTAAGAGAAGGATGACCCCCAGCCAAGTTGCTTAACCTCTGTACATCACTGTTTCTCCAGCTACAACATGATGTAGAGAGATGTTATTCTCTACCTTCCAGGAATGTTGTGGAGAATGCATGAGAGAGAAGAAATGCATGCATTCACAACAGATAAGTCCCTATGACTTTCTGGGTCAGAGGTCCTGCCCTAATATATAACTTTTCAGTTCCAACCACCCTAAGACTATTCACAAATGGCCGTTCAAGTACAAAGTAATGCAAGGACTTATGCCTATTGAATTCATTCAACACAGAGTATGATAATATCTGAAGTGTAGATTGGAAAGTAATTACGTAGAAATAATAGCTTCCTCCATCCTATCTAAGGTCTCAAAAGTGCTTTCCCAGATGGTATCTCATTAGCCTCTACATCTGAGAGGTTTTATCCAAAAAAATGGCCAGCATGGGGGAAACGATTTACCCAAGAACCTATGATGTGCCTGGCCCCCAGTGATCTACTGTAGTGTTCTTCTGCAAAGCCCATTCTTGCTGGGTTACAGTACATGTTATTCTTTTTTTTATTATTATTGAAGTATAGTTGATTTACAATGTTGTGTCAGTTTCTGCTGTACAGCAAAGTGATTCAGTTATACATATATATACCTTTTTACATTCTTTTCCATTATGGTTTATTACAGGATATTGAATATAGTCTCCTGTGCTATACAGTAGGACCTTGTCGTTTATCCATTCTATATGTAATAGTTTGCATCGGATAATTCCAAACTCCCAATTCGTCCCTTCCCCACCCCCTCTCCCCCTTGGCAACCACAAGTGTGTTCTCTGTCTGTGAGTCTGTTTCTGTTTCATAGATAAGTTCATTTGAGTACACATGTTATTCTTAAGAAATTAACATAATTATTAAAAGTGGAATGGGAAAGGATATGAAATAGTGTGAAATGGACCAATGGTTTTCTTTCACACACCCAATGGAAATGCTAGAGTCAGTTTCCCTTTTTCCTAAATTATCTGAGAAATGACTCCAGCACAGAGAAATGACACTGAAGTGAATACGGAATGAAAACTTATACATTTCCCTTCCATTTAATACTGCCACATTATTGTCTTATAATCATGCTGTTTGGATTGTATCAAGGGAATCTCCTTTAAAGGAAGGTCAGGTATGAAATAAGACTATTCATACCTATTCAGTACTGTATGTATCATCTGCCCGATTGACTTTTTGCTCCTCACAGTAATTGTCTAATATGGATAGAATTGTTTCCATTTTACAAGTGAGGAAAGGCAAATTCAGGGACACTGTGACGCAGCTATTATAAAATTTCCCATCTGCTTTTCACATCCCTTTTTTGCAGCCTCTAATGATCACTGCCTAGAGCTACATTTCATAAAAGGTTGCAAAAGCATGATGTACAAATTCTTTAATTACTTCTGCATGTATTAGCGGAAATCCTTTTATAAAAGAATTCTTCCCTCAACAACCATGCGTAGGTATAACATGCGCAGGAAAGGCAAGGTGTATATACAATTCATTGGCAATATTTCCACTTTCAAAAACCAGGTGTTTCCCTAGGACTCTCAAAGGTGAGCAGTGAGTTGGTTTTGTTGGCTTTTTTTTTTAAGAGTGTCCTAGATGTTTCTATATTTGACTTGTTTTAGTGCACGATACTCATTAATGTTTTTGATGTTCAAATTGTTCTACCTTTGGCCAATGGGAGGCCCTGAGGTTATGAGTCTTTTTGATATAATTTCTGGTATGAGAGTTCAGTCCAGACTCACCTGGTACAATCCTTACCTAGACCAAAAATCAGGCATTTCTCCAAGGAAGCCTGGTTCCTTTTAGTGGGAAATTCAGTCTAGGGACTACAGTTGCTGATTACTACTGTGTTGGTCATTGTTTCTTGCCCTTTCAGTGCATAGAGCCAGTAAACCTAGGTTTCATATTTAAGAGAATCTACATCATTGGCTCGCAACCTGGGCTGCTCTTCTGTCCCCTTATAGGTACGCATTTTTATCATCTTTTGTATTAACTGTACAGTTCTTAAAGTATAAGAAAATATAACATACATTTGTTTTCTCCCCCTTTCATATGTAAAAGTTGTCATATGCTACACCAGTGCTACCCAACAGAAACTTCTGTGGAGAAGGGAATGTTCTGTACCTGTGCTGCTCAACACAGCAGTCATTAACTACCTGAGTTTTATTCAGGAATTGAACATTTAGCACCTAAAACGTGGCAACTGTGACTGAGTAACTGATTTTTAAATTTCATGTAATTTAATTTAACTTACTGTAAATAGCTACTTGAGGCTAGTGGCCGTCACATTGGACAGCAGCACCTCTACACACTTTTCCGCACCCGGCTTTTATCACTGAACAAGATATCCCGGAGATGACGCCACAGCAGTACAGAGAAGGAGTCGCCATTGCTTTTTAATAGCTGCACAGTCCTCTCAGATGTAGATGGACCACGGCTTATCCAACCAGCCCCTTATTGGTGGATATGTCTTGTTTCTTGCCTTCTGCTGTATGAATTGTTCTGGCAGGAAAGGCTTTGTGTTTATGTCTTTTTGTCTTTTTACATTGTTACTTTGGGATAGATTCTTAGAAGAGACACTGCTGGTTCCAAGGGTAAGTACCCTGGTAATTTCATATCAAATCCCCTGGCTAGGAGTTATACCATGTTAACATTACCACCAGCAATGTACTTGATTGCCTATTTCTTCACAGACTATGTAAATGATGAGAAGAGGCCTCTCGGTGTTTTGTCTGTTTGTTTTCTTTGCATCTCTTAATCCAGAGCTAGGTTTCACACTTTTTAACATGTTTAAGGAACATTTTTTGGGGAAATCCTTTTTGTATCTAGTGCCCTTTCTCCTTCAGAACGTTCTACTTTGCCTTTGCTTTTTCATAATCTTTCTACTACAAGGTAGATAACCTTTGTCATTGATGTAAGCTGTACGTTTCCCAATTTGTAATTTTTCAGTTTAATTTGCTTATGGGATGCTTTCTGCCTTACAATTTTTAATGAAATCAGGTGTATTATGGTTTTCCCTTACTGCTTCTGGATTTGAAGCCATATTTAGAAAACTTTTCTTCACTACTAGCTTTTAGAGGAATTTATTGTGGGTATATGTTTGTGGACAGGAGAGAGAGAAAGGGATCATATTTGAGCGTCAGGTGTAAGAGGAACCCAGAAAAGAAGTGACCATCATGTGAGAAATATGTGAAAACCATTTCACTAAGTCAAGAGAATTAGGCGTTTGGACCAGAGTCTTGGTCCTGTGTTTGTCTTGATAGCTCGGTCTCTACTCTTTTCTGTCTCTTGTGGGTATGGATCCAGGCTCCCCCTGACTGGCAGAGAAGGTCTTCATGAAGCAGGAACTCCATGTCACCTCAAATGGACCTGTCAGATGACTAAATGGATAGAACCACCCTCTCAGGGATAAAACATACAAAACCAGTTCTGAAATGTACCACTCTGACAGAGCAAAGGTCTAAGAGAAAATAAAACCTCCAGCTGGAGCCTGTGAGGAGAAGCAAAACTGAAACCAACACTGTTCACCTCATCCTTGACTCTCTGAGTGATGTCCCGTCAGGAGAAGGTAATAGCCTATTCGTCCTATGCAAAAAGACGGGGGTTTGAGTGAGAAGGTGCCACAGTTTCCCAAGTTATAGCCTCTCCCACTAAGCTACATCATTTCCTGTTTCCATGCTGGTTTCCAGGACTCAGGGTCAAGCTTGGACTAATCTTGCTTAGAATGGAGCCTGAGGTCATGGGGCTCCATGGGGTGGGCACTAACATCCATCTTGTTTCCTGGGGGCTTTTCCAGTTATGCAGGTCTGGAGATGAAGAGAGGGAGGTTGGGATGCAGATAAGGAATTGGACTGACAGTTCCTGCCACATAGTACACACACAGTACACATTAATAAATTAATGAGAAGCAGGATAGAAACTACACATACGCCCTTTTAGTCTTTCTATACACATCTGAATTTTTCAAAGTAAGTTAAGATCACACTGTACTTGTTTTTTTCCAATAGACTTTGAGGAAACTTTTCACTTCTGTTTTAAAAATATGTATTTTCCATTGAGGGGGAAAAAGAAAAATGTGTAGAAAATGGAGAGCGATGCCACCTGGTGACCAGAGTCAGAACTGCAGGTGTAAAAGTCTGAACTGGGGGCTTGGCAAAGGATGGGGGATGGAAAGGACTGTGGTGTTGGTGGGGAGGGGAATGAATTTCATCCTAAAGGCAAGATTTCTAGGCTTCACACTGGCAGCGATCCTTCTGTATTCATGCCCATGCTGGGATCTTCAAGCCCTGGGACTGGAAATCTGGCCCGTAAGTGAACTGAGTAGAAAGCTGCATGAGTTAGTGTATGAATAATTGGTGTAAAGAAATTTGAGACAAAGAGACATATACAAATACACACACACAAAAAAAACTGTCAAATCAACTGTTTTGATCTGCTTCCGAATCCATGAATATATGAATAGCGTATTGGTAATCAGTTTGCAATTTTTTGTATTTTCAACATTTTATTCAATGTTTCCATTCTGGAAACAGCATAGAAATGCAAAGTTATAAAATAAAAACATCTTCTATCTTCAACAATCCACACTCAGTGATTTATTATCAAAGAAATCTGTTTAGTGTCTAAGTCAATAAATGTATTTCTACACTATTACTTTGTGACTTGGCTGCTGATATACCGGTTTTGCAAAACTTTATCTCAGTACTTTGTTAGGGCACCAATTAATACTTCTCTTTGTTTAACACATATGGAGAAATATAGACATGCGTTTTTGGAAACCAAAATTACATTGCCACACCCATCTGTCCCTACCTTTTGGCCACCATAATACAAAGAGAGTTTCTCTTAACTTATTGGTGCCTACTTTCCAGATTTTTCTCTGTATGTAATGCACTAACATATTTAATCACCCTCATACACCCATGTTCATATATATTCTTTTGCAGAAAAAGGGTCATCATATTTTACTTTGTACATCATGACAACCCTGTTCGCTTAATATGATTTATTTCCTATTAATTTATTTAGCTTGGTTTGTTTTCAAGTGGTTTTTCTTTGCATCTGCTCTTGATATTATTGACCTAACTCTACTGTTTATTTTGTACATTGAAGAGATAAACCTACGTCTGAATACAATATCCCCCAGATTTTCACACACCTTTTAATGTTTGTAATGCAGAGGATATCTAATCCTTTTTAATGAGTTTTAGTGTTTTTATTTCACTTCACGTTGTTTTAAAAGGAACAACTGAATAATAATGCCTTCTGGGATGTCGAATGTCAGTTCATAGGATAAAATGTAACTCCAGATTACTTTGTGTAACTCCAGATTATGAATCCTGGAGCAGCAATTGACAAGGTTGTTTCTAGGTCATGTTACTTAACTTTTAAATTCTGTTCCCTGAAATGAATTCAGCAAGGTAGCAGGGTACAAGATTAATATACAGAAATCTGTTGCATTTCATTACACTAATAATGAAATATCAGAAAGGAAAGTAAACAAATAATCCCATCAAAAAATGAAATACCTAAGAATAAACTTAACCAAGAGGTGAAAGACCTATACGATGAAAACTATAGAACATTGATAAAAGAAATGGAAGGTGATTCAAAGATATGGAAAGATGTCCCATGCTCTTAGACTGGAAGACTTAATATTGTTAAAATGGCCATACTACCCAAAGCAATCAACAGATTTAATGTAATCCCTATCAAAATACCTGTTACATTGTTCACAGAACTAGAGCTAATAATCCAAAAATGTACATGGAACCACAAAAGACCCAGAATTGCCAAAGCAATCCTGAGGAAAAGAACAGAGCTGGAGGCATAACCCTCCCAGACTTCAGGTTATACTACAAAACTACAGTAATCAAAACAGCATGGTACTGGCACAAAAACAGACATATAGATCAATGGATAGAATAGATAGCCTAGGAATAAACCCACCCACCTACGGTCAATTAATCTTCAATAAAGGAGGCAAGAATATACAATGGAGAAAAGACTGTCTCTCCAACAAGTGATGTTGGGAAAGCTGGACAGCTACATGTAAATCAATGAAATAAGAACACTCCCTCACACCATATACAAAAATAAACTTGAAACGATTTAAAGACCTAAATATAAGACGTGACACCATAAAACTCCTAGAAGAGAACATAGGTGAAACACTCTCTGACATAAATCGTAGCAATATTTTCTTAGATCAGTGTCCCAAGGCAAAAGAAATTAAAGCAAAAATAAACAAATGGGACCTAATTAAACTTAAAATCTTTTGCACAGCCAAGGAAGCCATCAACAAAATGAAAAGACAACTTATGGAATGGGAGAAAAATGTTTGCAAGTGATGTGACTGACAAGGGGTTAATATCCAAAATATACAACTCCATATCAAAATATAAACAACCCAATCAAAAAATGGGCAGAAGATCTAAATAGATATTTTTCCAAAGGAGACATAAAGATGGCCAACAGGCACATGAAAAGATGCTCAACATCACTAATTACTAGAGAAATGCAAATCAAAACCTCACATGAGTCAGAATGGTTATCATCGAAAAGTCTGCAAATAATAAATGCTGGAGAGGGTGCGGAGAAAAGGGACCCTCCTACACTGTTGGTGCGCATGTAAATTGGTGCAGCCACGTGGAGAACAGTATGGAGGTTCCTTAAATAGCTAAAAACAGAGCTGCCATAGGATCCAGCAATCCCACTCCTGGGTATATATCCAGAAAGAAATGAAAACTCATACACACACACACACATACACACACACACACACACAGTGGACAATTACTCAGCCATTTGCAGCAACATAGTTGGACTTAGAGAATATTATACTTAGTGAAGTAAGTCAGACAGAGAAAGACAAATATTATATGATATCACTTATATGTGGAATCTAAAAAATAATACAAATGAATCTATATACAAAACAGAAACAGTCTCACAGACATAGAAAACAAACTTATGGTTACCAAAGGGGAGAAGGAGGGGGGAGGGACAAATTAGGAGCATGAGACTGATAGGTACAAGCCACTATACATAAAATAGATAAGTAACAAGGATTTACGGTAAAGTACGGGGAATTGTATTCAATATCTTTTAATAACATATAATGGGAAATAATCTGATATCCAAATCACTTTACTGTGCACCTGAAACTAACACAATATTGTAAATCAACTGTACTTCAATTTTTAAAAATACACACAAAAAATTCTGATTCTGATCATTTATAAGTACCTATTGGTCTTGCAAAGAGTTTAGGATTAAATGAGATAACATGTAAAACCCCTTTCATATAGTAGTTGTGTACATGTTAATATCCTACCATTCCGGTTCTCTTTCCAAAGGGCAACAGCTTGTGCTGCTTTCTGGGTCCAGTTCAGCACCTCGAGAATCAGCTAGTCATTGTGGCCCCCACACCCAGTCCTCTTGGCCCACGGAGTAGGATTTCATCCCTACCATCATCTTCATGTCCAATGGGGAGCATGACACAGCCCAGATTCCACATCAGGCGAGTTTTCCACTATCAGTCTTTTAAGCCCTGGAATTCTATCATCTAAACAGGAGGCTGCTGCTTGATCTGTGTAGAGGGCAAAGTGTAGACATTTGACCCTGGAAAATTTACATACTCCGTGAGTCTGAGGTTGGCCCTCTGTAAAATGGGACTAAGGGCGCCTACTTCTAGACTTGTAAGAAGAAAAGGAGAAAACCTCAAAGAATGTCTGGCATGCAATAGGACTTTGAGATATATTACTCCTGGCCCACCTTGCCTCCTCTGTCCTATAAAATAGATTTGAAACAGCATCTGGAAATGTAGCAGCAAGAAGAGAACTTTGGTGCCATCTCATCATTTCCTTTTTCCTCATGCTTTCTTGTCTCCTGTTTTTCATTCCAGTTTGACCAGAAGCAATTTCTTATTGAGCCCCAGGAAGAAGAATTAGCACAGAAGAGCAAAGAATCGGAACAGGTCAGCTAGACAGAAGTCATCAAACATATGTCCAGTTCCAGAGCCATCAACTGACCACAGGACCCGGGTTGAGTCTCTTCCCCTGTGTCGGCCTGAGTCCTAACATAGAAGTACACTCAATATAGAAACAGGGGTTAGGGGTGGGGCCTTTTCGGTCAGAAGACCAGGATTTGATACTGGGAACCATTACTGGCTGGTTGACTTACCTTGAGCAAGTAATTTATCTAACATGTGTGCTATAATTGTTGCTATCTTTTATTACTATTGTGGGTTTATTATTCTTTCAGTTTTATGAGTATTATTATTTTTCTTACCACCCAGCCAAGTGTGAATGGTAGGAGTGGTGATTAGCACAAAGTTAGGGATGAACCCAACTGAGGGTGGAGAATATAGGAAGTGAAGACAGAGAATGGAGGTGAAGTAAGCAGACAAGCCCTGGGCCCTCTCTGGGTGCCAGGCCCTGTGCCCACCCTTTCATGACCCAGGGAAGGTTCTTACCCAACAGCACTCCTGGTTCTCAGCTGCAGACAGTGGTGACCTGGGGGCTGCCAGGGAGGTGCCCAGATGAAGGACTATACCCTTATTAGCTCCCTCCCCATTGAAGACCACCAGAGCTGCCTCTCCATTGCCATCTCCCTGCTCTTTGCTTCTGGGTATCGGAAAAGGTACCCCGTGGAAACTTCCACACCTGACCTTTGAAGGGCTTTCCTCATACAAAAGATACTCTACCTTCCTCAGTCCTCAAAAGTTGTCCTGCACAGCTTACATTCCCACCAACAGTGCAAGAGGGCTATGACCCAGCAATCCCACTACTGGGCATATACCCTGAGAAAACCATAATTCAAAAAGAGTCAGGTACCACAATGTTCATTGCAACACTATTTACGATAGCCAGGACATGGAAGCAACCTAAGTGTCCACTGACAAATGAATGGATAAAGAAGATGTGACACATATCTACAATGGAATTATTTACTCACCCATAAAAAGAAATGAAATTGAGTTATTTGTAGTGAGGTGGATGGACCTAGAGTCTCTCATACAGAGTGAAGTAAGTCAGAAAGAGAAAAACAAATACCGTATGCTAACACATGTATATGGAATCTAAAAACCAAAAACGGTTCTGAAGAACCTAGGGGCAGGACAGGAATAAAGACGCAGACGTAGAGAATGGACTTGAGGACATGGGGAAGGGAAGGGTAAGCTGGGACGAAGTGAGAGAGTGGCATGGACATATATACACTACCAAATGTAAAACAGACAGCCAGTGGGAAGCAGCTGCATAGCACAGGGAGATCAGCTCGGTGCTTGGTGACCACCTAGAGGGGTGGGATAAGGAGGGTGGGAGGGAGACGCAAGAGGGAGGCGATATGGGGATATATATATACGTATATCTGATTCACTTCGTTATACAGCAGAAACTGACACAATGTTGTAAAGCAATTATACTCCAATAAAGATGTTAAAAAAAAAAAAGTTGTCCTGCACACTAAGGAAGGGGGACTCTGAGGTAAAGAAGGAAGTGCCTGCCTCTCAGAGGTATGTCATCTCCACGTCTTTACCTGACATATTGTACTTTTATCACTAATGACTTTATACATTTCCTATACACAGCCCATCGATACACACACACAAACACACACACACACGGAGATACGCTGTCAATTCCACTTGGTTCTACTTTATCTCCCCCATGAAATTGAGCACAATGAATGCTTTTCCAAGTTAATGAATGCATGTGCACATGTATGTGCACTATCATATTCATCAATAGGGGTTTTGAGGGAGTACCCCTTGGGCCTGTTACATCAGGGGAGAACAAAATGACCATTTCTCCAGCCCTAGAAGCCCATTGTCTAAAAGGGAGGCTGCTCCATTGTCCTCTAGAGAGGGCGAGGGATGGAACCTCATTCCCAAACTCCCACTTATCCGGATAGGTGATAGAAGCTATATGAGGAGGAGCTTTGTCATCTGTGAAATGGGACTCATCTTTAACACAGAGCTGTCCTGAGGGGTGAATGAGAAAACCTGGGGCTAAGGCAGGCATTATGGAAAGGTGTTTCTCATTGTTTCTCCTAATGAGAATATAGATATCTTTATGAAGGAAGCAAATCTCTCTCTGGTATGCCTTGAGTTCAAAGTTTTAAAGACAGAAGGATCTCTAGTTTCTTGGGAGACTCAGAAGCTCCTAAGAGCTGCCCAACATCGTGCCTCTGAGCAGACCCTAATCCAGTTCCCCACGCTGGGAAGACAGGCTTGCCTTTGATTCACCTGGTGAGCTCAGTGAGAGGTGGCACCAGGGCAGCAAGCTGTGGTGTTTGCCTAACTGCTGCTCCTGGACTGCTCTGCATGTTAATACGTTTATAGGAAAATTCTAGACCTGTCTCCCATTCAACAGTGCAGGGGTCCTCAGTTCATGCGTCATCCAGCCACGTCACACCACAGTTTCAACCATCTGCTGCCTCCCTGTGAGACAAAAACCTAAAAAGTACTACCATTTCATTGAAATACAATTGTCCATTCTTTCATTCACTAATAACTAAATATATATTGGGCTTAAAATTTATACTGTTCCATTTGAGGTGTCTCATTAGCTCTGTAGTAGAAATAAGATAAGAAGGAAAATTAATATATGGGAAAATTTAAGAGTTAAAAATGAGCTGAGATGGCTCCTTCACATTAGCTGTTAACTTGCTCAAGTTTCAAGGCATTGAAGATTAAATAATTCCTCTTTGGACCCCTCTTCCCCATTCAGCCAAAAGCCTCTCGTTCTCTTTGTCTCTGCCTCTCTATTTCCTTCTCTCTCTCTCTCTCTCTCTCATGATGAGACCTCATTTTCTGTAGATAAATATAGAAATATATAAACGTGCATAATAAACATGTAAACACCTACATAAGCAAACTTACAGGAAGATGTGATGAAGATGAAAACATTCAACGGTTACCTTTGGGTAGTATGTTTTGGGGTAATGATTTTTTCCCCCTCCACATATACTGTGACATATACAGTGGAATGAACCTCATGCACACTCCTGAACACCCAACTGTCTGTTAATACAGAAGCAGCATCCATGAAATTAATAAAAATAATACAAGGCTGCCCAAAATAACTAGGTAGTTTCATATGTAACACGAATGAAATGCTCAGATTAAAAATGACTGAAATAAACAAGGAAATCAAATTACCTTCAAGTTCCCATTAATCACTCCTCTACTCCTCCCAGCTCCCTCCTATGCCCACGCAAACCCAGCACTCACTTCTGAGACCACTAGAGGTTCACCTCAGGTCGGGTGGAGGATGCCTGCATGATGTCCTGCTGCTCCTGGGAGAGGGTGTGCATGGAGCTGGAGGTGGGTGTAGGCACTGGGATGGAGAACACACTCTGGGTCTCACTGGGGCTGGCGTCCCTCACAAACAGCTCGTCATTCACGATGCACAGATTGAAGGAAAAGTGGGCCCTCAGACAACGCCTGGATGGACACCCACACCCCCAATATTGACTCTGCTCCCACTGGCACTCAGCAACCAGATTCCTCCCACGCCCATCCTGTGTCTGTCTCCCAGGTTCCTTGACTGGTACTCTGTCCCTCCCCACAGAGCCCACCTTTGGAGAGACTGTCTACCACCTTCACTCGATTCATAGGTTTATCCCCAACCCACGGGCAATTTCGCATTTACCCTTTACCACAGCCCAAGGGGTGGACGCTCTGATCCCCATTCTCGGAAGAAGACACTGAGTCACACAGAGGTCATGTGACTGGACCAAGGTCACACAGCGAGTGAGTGTTGGGTCAAGGAGAGAACGCATAGGCCGATTCCAGAGCCCATGCTCTTCTTAACCACTAGGCTAGACTGCTCCTGGGATCTCCCTGCTGGCGTTCCACAATACCGAGTAAACCTAAGGTCTGCACCACCACATTCCCACGCCCCTGAGCCCAGGCGGGGATGGGCATTCCCGCCCACAACAGGGCTCTCACCTGGAGTAGCTGGCAGGGGTAGCGATGAAGGTCCGGGTGAAGGCACGCACACAGCCCTGAGAACTTCCTTCCACTTCAACAGCAAACAAACAACAGTACCCCTTAGAGCCGCACGTGCTGTACACGCTCACACGGCGGTCCCCAGTCAGGCTGTGACTGGACACTCATGCTGAGAGGGCAGTTGTTCACGGGGGCCAGGGTGTCGGCAATGGGGAGGGCAACTATAGGAGCAGTCTGCGCCCAGTGACAGGGCCCCTGACAACCACTACACAGGTTCACGGGATGCGTTTTTCACAGCCGCCCAAGAGGTGGATACTACTACCCCATTTTGCAAATGAGGAAACTGAGAGGTTAAGTAACGGCCCAAGTTCTCAGAGTAAGTATCTGGGATGAGAGCCACCAAACTCCGCAGCCTGTGTCCCCAACGCCCAGGGTGTGCAGGGCAGACAGGCATGGACACAGCTCAAACCTGGATTGTCTGTGGGAAGCCTGAGGGCTGGAGAACACAGTGGTGAAGGGGAGGGGAGGAGAGGGGAGGGGAGGGGAGGTGGAGGGGAGGGGGGAGGGGAGGGGAGGGAAATGAAGGGAAGGGAGGGGAAGGGGAGGGAGGGGAAGGGAAGGGAAAGGGAGGGAAGAGAGGGGAGGGGAAAGGAGGGGAAAGGCAGGTAAGGGAAGGGAAGGGCAAGGAAGGGAAGGGAAGTGAAGAGATGGGTAAGGGAGGGGAGTGGAAGGGAAGGGAAGGGGAAAGGAGGGAAAAGGCAGGGAAGGGAACGGAAGGGAAGAGAAGGGAAGAGAAGGGGAAGGGAAGGGAAGGGGACGGAAGGGGTCAGGGAAGCTGGGTGGTTCTGGGAATGAGCCTGGCCAGGGGGAGGCAGCAGTGGGGAATCTGGCAAGGGGGCTCTACACACACTCACCTTCCTTGAACACCCCGTTGACAGAGAAGCAGAGCATCCTTTCCTGAAAAGGAAGAGCGGAGGTGCCCAGTCACCACTTCCACCTTCGACCCACCTGTGGCTTCCTGGGCCTGCCCGAGGGAGGAAGCAGGCGCTCACCGTCTGCGACCACGTGTCCACCACGAAGGAGCTGAAGTCATGCTGAGTCTTGGGCAACACACAGAGGGTGTGCACAATGTCACGTTTTGTGTGCTTCAGCAGCTGGACCCGCAGGTCTGTGAGGGGAGGGGAAGCGAGCGAAGGTCAGGGGCTGCCACGCCCTGGGCCCTATGATTGACCCCTTCACCGCCCTTTCCCACCCAGTCTTCCCATCACACACTCACGGGGGTCCTTGAGCTTCTTCATATTCCTGCTGTCCTTAAAGTACTCGTACAAGCTGCTTCTAGGAGACAAAGAGCAACAGTGGGTGGTGGGTGTTTGCAGGAGCTGGCCTGTGTCTGCTGGGGAGCCACACGGCCCAGGAGCAGAGCCTGTGCTGTGATACTCACGGGGCTGGGTCCTTGGGGTGGAAGGGAATGGTCAGGGAGAAGCAGGCCTGCTCGTGATAAGAACCCACGAGACACTGTCGGTCTCCACAGTCATGGATCAAGTAGAACCTGAGGGGGAGCAATGAGGACAGTCTATCTCTGTGGTCTGGACCTCAAATGAGACTTGGAAACTCCCCTGAGCAGACCTGTGCTTAGGTGGCCTCACCTGTCCTCGCCCTCCCCCCCTTGCTCAGCTTCCCAGAGGTACTTACTGCTGCAGGAATTGCAGGACTTGTCTCTTCAGCTTATCAGATCCAAAGTAGCTGCCCTGGAATCAAATGGCATTTGAGACTGTGCAGTGGATAAAGCCTCCCTGCAACACCCCAAATATTGTTTGATCCTCTTCCTCACCTTGCAGGGCTTTACTACATAGGGAGTGTCAACGTCAACGGTAACTGGTGACGGTAACTCCTGGCCATCCTGGAGAAGGGAAGAGGAAGTCAGGAGTGGAGACCAGGGGAGTGGCCCTGGATGATCCGGGAAAAGGATGGGCCCAGGAGGGTGAGGGTCAGAGGTCAGGTGTGAAAGGGCCCTGGAAATTCCATGGGAAAGCTTACAGTGGATGTCTTCATCATGAGGTCCTGGAAGTCTCTAGTGTTATATTCAACTTGTGTGTGTGCGTGTGTGTATTTATGGGTATTTTTCCAGCAAGTCCATCCATGTCATTTTCAGGAGTCCATGTCCCCCAAAATGGTTAAGGTTCTGATGCTAATATGTGATCTAGGCAAGACCCAAAGGGCTTGAGGGCAGGTGCAGAGATCACCGACATTCGTAAGAAACAATGATTTACGTAGGCACTTACTAGGCGTAATAACTTCGGGAAACGATCTCTGATGGCCCTGTCCAAAACCAAAAATAGAGAAGAGGTGGTTGATAGTTCAAGGCTGCAATGCTTCCTTTGAGTTAAAACAGTAATACCATAAACAGAGATCAGTGTGTTCTGGCCCATCCAGCAGCGCCCTTTGCCCACCTCTGCTTCTGATTTTAAGGGTTTTCGGTCCACTTCCCTGTTGAGCACTGAGCATCTGTCATCTTACTGTGTGAAAGGCACTGTCTCCTCATCTCTCTCAATACCTTCACTTTAATATTCCTTCCCTCCCTCCCTTCCTCTCCTTCGCCTGGGTAGCTCCCACCCAGACTACTCGGACTCCCTTCTCCAGTGCCACAGGGAGCAGCATTTCAAACCCATGCTGCAGGGCTTCCTTCTCCTCACTTCCTTCCTCCAGGGCCCCACTGAAGGCTGTGGGGAGAAGAGGGAATGGGGTGGGAGCCTGGGGCTCTGCTACCTCACTGGGGGTCCAGCACTCTGGCAAAACCCGGACACCCCCCAGGGATGGCCCAGGATGCTGGGCCAGGGAGGTGAGTGAGGTGGGGCTCAGGGAGGGGATGAAGACAGAAAGGGAGTGAAGGTAGGAGGGGAGAGATGACAGAGACATAGGGGCACAGAGACAAGGGAGAGAGAGAAAACAAAGGGAAGGGAAAGAAGCTCTCCCGTGGTCGGGGTCAGGGAAGAAGAGAGAAGAAAGGGGAAACGGCACACCTGTTGCGGCTCTTCACCTGCCCCAGAATCGCCCAGACACACCAGGTAGGAATGGAAAATATGCCCATGTTGGGCTGGGGGGCCCACTGGATGCTGGCTGAAACTTTGTCACCTGTGTGAGCTCAGCCAGACTTGGGCATGGGAAACAGAGCAGCCATGGGGGCACATCTTCCCCAGAATGAGGAAAGGGTCAGGTCCCAGCTCAGTATGGGGCTTAGGATCCGTGGCCCAGTCTTATGATCACCGTCTTCTCTCCCGATGACCCCTGCACCTGTCTGAGTTGGTTCTTTATCTGAGGAATCGTACCTGTCTCAGGCTGCCCAGGGCTCCTGTGAAGGACCAGGCGGGATGATGTGACTTGTGCAGGGAGGGATGGGAAGTGCCCCTGACAGGCCTGTCCTTCTGTCTCCCCTAACACCTCCGCCCTCTGCCTTCCACTCCTGCCTCAGGAAGCCCTCTGATCACTGGCGGGGGCCCACGTCTGGCCCCTTGACTCAAGGAGCCCTGCTTTTTCCCAAGGAGGGTCCAGCTCCTGGCGTTGGGCCAGCAGAATGGATGTCATGACAGCAGCCACCCACGGCCTCAGCCCTCAGCATGGCGCAGGAAAGCCCCCATGTCAACCTGGGAGAGGAGGGGGGACCCCTTTGGAGGAAGGGGAAGAGGGCCCCTCTCAGAACGGGGGAGGCAAACGCCATCTCAGCACGAAGAAGGAAGGCTTCTCTCAGCATGAGGCCCTGGGCTGGAGGACCCTTCTCAGTCCAGGGCGCCAGCATCTGGATCAAGGCTGGTCGCTCCTGGTCCTGGTGAGGAGGAGAAGCCCTGTTTCCTGGGGCACACTCTTGGGAGGCCTTGGTGGAATATAGCTGGGTGCAGAGAGCTGGAAACAGACCCCAGAGTCCCTGCAGAGGTGAGCAGGTCAGGGGAAGGAAACTCCTCACCGGTGATAGGCACAGAGAGAGCAGAAGGTGGGGCCTGTGATCCTCCCAGAAGACCAGGGCTGCCACCTTTGGCAAAGGGGCACTGTCACAGATAGTCTAGGCTCCCATGGGTGAAGGTCACCAAGAAGGGTGACAGGGTGTTCACACTGACCTTACATAGGTGGACCAGTCTGGGAAGGTGCCACACAATGGGTTCCCTTGCAGCCACAGCTCTTCAAGCTTCAGCCCTTTCATCTTGCTCAACTCCCACACAGACTTCAGCTGAGAAATATGGGGCGGAAGTGGGAAAAGGAATCCCAGGGAAAGAGGGACATCCGGATCCCTGCAGCCCCAGCCCCCTCCCTCCCTTCCCCACAGGTACCTTCACCTGCCTCCTGTCATCACTCTGATGGCCACTAACACGCCCAACACTTACTCTCAACCCAACTTTGATCTGGCTCCCCCTTCTCACCTTATTTTTGGAGAGGTTCAGGATCTTGACCGTGGGGGCCATCTGTATAATATCAGACAGGCCATCCAGCTGGTTCAGTTTGCTGCTGCTCAAGTTCAAGGACAACAGCTTTGGGGCAAGGAGAGGTAGAGTGAAGGTTACTATCTAGGACCTTGGAGACAAATCTGCCCTCCACCCCATCTCTTCCACCCCCTACCCTAATACCAGCACTGGGCCTACAGCCTCACCTCAGGGAAATTCTTTTTGATGATCTGCAGGGTGGCAGCCATGCAGCTTCTTCGATTCAGGATTATATCAATACCATGGCCCAACAAGCCTTCAGGAAGGAGAGGGGAGGGAATCAGATGGCTGAGTGGGGTCTGGGGCCAGCACCAGCCCCGCCCCACGTTACCATCCCTAAGTCTCCATCCAGGAAGACCCCTCTGCCCTCGCCCGCCCTAGTATTACTGCTGTCAGCCGTACCTGGGTCAACGCGGAGCCTCCGGAGGTCAAGAGCTTGCTGGGAGACATCAAATCGTTTGCTCAAGGTCAGCTGCGGAGAGAGAGGTGGAGAGAGCCGCTCTGAGGCTGTGGTGGTGGCAGGGAAATCAGGAGCGAGGGGGACGGGGGGCTGAAGGAAGGAGAGGTGGGTCTGAGCGCTGGCACACAACATGCCTTGAGTCTGCACTACCTTTAGATGCTCCATTTCTTCTGGCTTCAACTTATCGCGCACAGAGTAGGGAGCAGCGGAGGGGCTGACAAAGACAGGTATCTGCAGGAAGAAGAGGTGGGGTAAGCACCAGGAACTCTAGTTCCAAAGAAGACAACCAGCCCCTGGCCTGTACTCCTTCCTCAGGATGAGGTACAGGTAATGCCCATGACACACACCTTTCGGCTCTCCTCGTCACAAATCTTGTTGCTGACATCCATCAATGCAGAGGCAGTGCTAGCTTCCTGGACAAAGAACTGAGCCCCATTGTGCATAAAGTGGAACTACAGGGATTGAATGCAACAGCAATAGTATCAGAAGCCAACAGACCCTGCTGAACCAGGTCTCTCTCTCCCCCTTCCCTGTGCCCACGCGTCTGGCTTCGGCATCCTCTCTTACGTCCACTGGAGTGAAGGGGACACCGCAATGGCTCTGGATTGAGTTCATTAGCCATGTCTTGTCATACTGTATCCCACAAGGAATCTAAGGATGAAAAGAAGGGATGGGAGAGATGACAGACAACAGGGAATTTAGGCTGGAGGACGAACCTTTTCCTGTTCTTTTCTGGCCTTCTACTGAGCGTGAAAGGGCTTCTAAAGAAGGGACCACTGGCATGATTTCTTATGGGTGTGTGTAATATGGATTTCCTAAATACTCTTTCTCTCCAGTCAAACTCTCTTCCAAATAATCAAGGTGTCAGAGATGATCTTCCTTTTATAAATTTCCAGGAGACCCTACCCAGTGCAGACACTGCTTGCCCCTCAGACAAGGTCTCCAGAGGCTCGACCCTCCATCTCCCACACTCAGCTTGCCAAACTGAGACCTCCAATGTGGAGTTGCTCCATATCCTTGGCAGTAGTTTCCATCTTTGCTCTGACACAGGCTCCTCCGTTCTCCTCACAGTCAGCCTGTTCCCTTTACACTGCTTCTCTAAATCTGCCCTTAGATGAACAGGATTGTTAACTCCTGGTCATAAAAAGGACAGATTACAAACTGTCCCCAGTGAAATAAACCAGCATCTCTACATGAGACCAACACAACTCCCCCTGACTTTTCTCTCCTGCACATTCCATACATTTTTCAGGATACTCACTGTGACCCTGAACCAGCTCCCTGGGGTTCCATCTTGTGTGTTCTCCCACATTTCTCTCTCCAGAGGTTTTCTGTTTCCCCACACAGTAATATGCATGTGGCCTTCACTGTGCCATCTCACTCTCCTCTCGTTGCCTCGGATGGTACAGGGAGAGCTGCAGGGGGGATGTGGAGAGAAGGAGGGTGAGTGGCCATACGTGCTAAGAAAGTCTTCTGTACACCCTCGTCTCTTTGACACCAGCACTACAATTAGGATTGCTCAACCATTATTTCACTTCTAGCATGCTTCAGTTTTGCAGTGACAGAAGAGAAACAAGTCCACGGAGAGTGAGAGAGGTGCATAGTGCCAGGGGCTGCTGTGTACAAACCCTGCTGCCTGGTCACTTACTGTCTTACTTCGGGGTCCTTCTGGACATCCCTCTTCACCACGTTTCCATCATCCTCCTGGAGGTGTGAGCGCTGAGGCTCACCCCCACCGTGTTCATAATGAGGGCTCCTCTTGCCAGAATTACCTGGGAAAGAACTACAACCTTTCTTTCTTCCTTGAGGTGGTCTACCACCATCACTGTATTCTGAAAAGAGGAACAAAAATACAAGTTTGAAGACACATCTGTGGTGCACTTACCATGTACCATGTCTTAGGCTAACAGGATGGTAGGGCAGGCAAAGTGCCAACTTGGCCTAAGGGACCAATCCCACAAACCTCAGAAAGGACACTCTTATGCCTGTGCAGAGAGGACAGCCTTATCCGACAGATGGCACTATCAGGGGAAGAATCGAGGAGGAGCAGGATGAGGAAGAGGAGGACAAGGAGGAGAAAGAGGGAGGAGAAGGAGGAGGGAGGAGAGGACAACTGCGTTGAAACTTTTAACACAGTGGAGCAGGACTGATAAGGAACCGAGGTGTATGCGTCCATGGGTTAGACTGGACACCAGTCATATATGTACCAGGAAGGCACCCGAATCTTGCCTTCTCTCAGGACTTTCCAACAACCACACCAATACCTCTCTCGTGCTTCCCAAATCCAATCAGCCACCACACCGATTCCACTAACAACCAGCAAGCTAGCTGGACTTCCTTTGCCAGTGCACTAGGAGCTTTAATGTCAGGTGGCACTGATGTCACAGCCTCCTGAACTGTCTCCCTCCCTCCAGCCTTGCCCTGAACAATACTCTGTTTGAAAGAGCCAGAGTGAGCTCTCTTTTGGGCCAGCCTGAAATGCCTTTCAGCTCAGCAGGCAACTCTTCCTCACTTCAGCTCTTCTATAACAAGGGTGTGAATGGTAACCTGGAATGATGTGTCAGCCACCATTTCCAAGTGTTTAGGGATTCTTCTTTTTGTTTTCTATTACTGGTCTCTAATTTGATTCCATCGTGGCCAGGGAATACACTCTGGGAGATTTCAATTCTACTTTTTTTATTTTTATTTTTTTTAAATAAATTTATTTCTTTATTTATGGCTGCGTTGGGTCTTTGTTGCTGCACACGGGCTTTCTCTACTTGCGGCTAGCAGGGGCTACTCTTCGTTGCGGTGCACAGGCTTCTCGTTGCGGCGGCTTATCTTGTTGCGGAGCATGGGCTCTAGGCGCGCGGGCTTCAGTAGTTGTGGCACGCGGGCTCAGCAGTTGTGCCTCGAGGGCTCTAGAGCACAGGCTCAGTAGTTGAGGCGCACAGGCTTAGCTGCTCCGCGGCATGTGGGATCTTCCTGACCAGGGCTCAAACCTGTGTCCCCTGCACTGACAGGCGGATTCTTAACCACTGCACCAACAGGGAAGTCCCTCAATTCTTTTTGAATTTACTGAGGCTTGTCTGATGGTCAAGGAGATGGTCTAACTTGGTGAATGTTACAGAGACCCTCGGGGAAAAACCTGTACTCTGCTGTTGGTGGGCATACTGTTCTATTTATGTCATGCAGATCTCGTTAGTTTCCTGTGTTATTCAGGTCTCCTATATCCTTGCTGATTTTCTCTCTGGTAATTCTGTCACTTGCTAAGAGGGAGGTGGGTGTGGAAGGCCCCCACTATAATTATAGATCTGGCTCTTTCTCCTTTCAGCTCCACCAGTTTTTGCTTCATGTACTTTGAGGCTCTGTTGTTTGGTGCATACACATTTAGGATCTTTATGTCTCCCTGGTGTCCTGATCCTTTCATCATTCTGTAAGGCCTCTCTTTGGCTCTTGTTCATTTTCCTTACTCTGATATCTACTGTACTGGATACTGAAGCCACAGGCACGCTTAGAAAGTGTCCTGGGTATACCTCACCTTGTATTCACTCCTAGGAGTTGTGTTGCTGTTCACCCCCACCCCCGCCCACAAATTCTCCCCTCCAACATATCTAATTCACCATGGGAAAAGATTTGGAAGTTTTTCGGCACCTGCAGAAATAAGATCGTGTCAATTCTCTTCCCCATAGGTGGATTCACTAAGGGTATTTTATTTTTAACACATTCCACTGAAACAGTGAACCAGCAGATAATCATACCAGTGGCTTGTGGGGAGGGAGGATTATGGTAATTACACTGTTAGAAACCAGCTTCCTTTGGGTTGTAATACTTAAGGCTCTCTAGGTTTGTGGGCTGTGCCTTTTGTACATTAACTATTCTATGTTGTCTCAGGGCACGCTTATGAGTAAAGATCCGTCCAGGGCTGATCACTCCACGATGGAGTGACTACGACCAGGCCTCAGATGAACTCCTCTGGGGAGCCGTTGCTTTCCCTGTGCGGCCCGCTGTCAGGGCAATCCTGCTACTCACAACCTTGGGACTTTCCCTGTGTGGCACTGGAAGTGAAAGTAAACACAGATAGGGCATTGGACCCACAAATGCCACTTGCTCAGTCCCCAAAACTCGGAGGGGGCCTGGCGTGCTCTCTTTCTCCCACACTCCACATCCAACTGGTCAGGAAATTCCCTCGGCCCCTCTCTCAAAGTATGTCCAGAAGCCAGCCACTTCTCACCACCTCCATTACCACCACCCTGGCCAAGATACCAACATCTATCTCCTGGACTGTACTGCTGTCCAGCTGGCCCCTCTGCTTTCATCCTGGCTCCCTTACCTGTCTGCTTTCAACCCAGCAGCAGAGCGCAAGTCAAATCATTTCACTCCTCTGCTCAACACTACATAACAATGGTTTGAAGCCCACCAACATGTTCAAAAGCCAGGAGTTCATAATGATACTCATCAACAATAACAACAACAAAGAGGAAACTTATTGGTGACCTTTGGAGAATGCCAGGCAACCAACTCGTTTTCAGGAAAATCCAGCAATGAAAGGGAAAAATTCACATTTTAAAGGGAGCAGTAAGGGCATGTGGTCTATGTACGGTGTATAGGAAGAGTCAAGAGTCATTTGCAAGAACCCACATTCCTTCCGAAATAACGTTGCCGAGGGGAAAGCATAGAAGGGGGCTAGCTAACAGCTACCGCAGTCCCCTGGTTGACCAACTACGTCGGGTGCCTGAACAGGGCTAGAGACCTCCCTCATCAAGGTGATTCAGACACAAGCAATCTCAGACATTGCCTTGTCAAGTATTTCATAGAATAATCCAGTGAAGCCATGTGGTCCTGGGATTTACTTTGCTGGGAGATATTTGAGAACTGATTAAATCTCCTTACTCATTAATCGATCTGTTCATATTATGTATTTCTTTACGATTCAGTCTTGCTAGATTGTCTGTTTGGGGGACTTTATCCATCTCTTCTAGGTTTTCCAATTTGTTGGCATACAATTATTCACAGTATTTGCTAATAATCCTTTTAATTTCTGTAGTATCAGTTGTAATGTCCCTCTTTCATTTCTGATTTTAATTATTTGAGTGTCCTCTATTTTTTTTTCTTAGTGAGTCTAAGGGTTTGTCAATTTTGTGTAGCTTTAACAAAAAGCCAACTCTTAGTTTCACTTATTTTTCTTCTATTGTTGTTGTATTTTTTTCTCTATTTCATTTATCTCTGCTCTTATATATCTCCTTCCTTCTGCTAGTTTTGGCTTTAGTTTATTCTTCTGTTTCTAATTTCTTGAGGTGTAAAGTTAGGTTGTTGATTTGAGATCTTTTGTCTTTTCAATATACACAGTTAAAGCTATAAACTTCCTTCTTAGCACACCTTTGCTGCATCCCATAAGTTTTGGTATGATGGACTTTCATTTTAATTTGTCTCAAAGTAGTTTCTAATTTCCTTTGTGACTTCTTCTTTGACCCATTCATTCTTTATGAGTGTGTATGGAGATTCCAAAAAAAATGAAAAATACAACTCCCATATGACCCAACAATCCCACTTCTGGGTATATATCCAAAAGAACCGAAAGTAGAATCTTGAGGAGATACTTGCACATCTATGTTCATAGCAGCACTATTCACAACAGCCAAGAAGTAGAAACAATTAAAATGCCCATCAATGGATAAATGGATGAACAAATTGTGGTATGTATATATATATACAATGGAATATTATTCAGCCTTTTAAAGGAAGGATATTCTGTCATATGCTACAGCATGGATGAACCTTGAGAACATTATGCTAAATGAAATAAGCCAGTCACGAGAAGACAAATACTGTATGACTCCACTTACATAAGGTTTCTAGGGACTTCCCTGGTGGTCCCGTGGGTAAGACTCCATGCTCCCATTGCAGGGGGCCCATGTTCAATCCCTGGTCGGGGAACTAGATCCTGCAAGCATGCTGCAACTGAGAGTCCGCATGCCACAGCTAAGAAGCCTGCATGCCACAACTGAGTCCACATGCTGCAACTAAGAAGTCTGCATGCCGCAACTAGAGATCCCGCATGCTGCAACAAACAGCCAGTGCAGCCAAAATAATAAATAAATAAATATTTTTTTAAAAAGTTGGGAAAACTATAGTAAACAGAGTCCATGGGTTTAAAAAGAAAAGGTATCTAAAGTAGTCAGATTCATAGAAACAGACAGTAGAATGGGGTTACCAGGGACTGGGGGGAAGGGACAAAGGGGAATTGCTGTTTAAGGTGTAGAGTTTCAGAATTGAAAGACGAAAAAGTTCTGAAGATTGGTTTCACAACAATGTGAATCAACTGAACAGTACTGAACTGTACACTTAAAAATGGTTATGATGGTAAATTTTATGTTATGCATTTTTACCATAATTTTTAAACCTGTATATTAGAGTGTGATTACTCAAAAGGAAATATTAAGAAAAGTTTTTGTTTGGATATGTAAATACAAACGTAAAGAAGTCAACATAAAGGAACACGTGAGAATGTCAACTGTGCTTATGAGTAGGTGTTTGGAATGCACAAGAGGTGTACTTTCATGTCCATGCTCTACTTGTATAAAACGCTGGGTCAGGGTTTTGCCACGGGCTTGGGGGGAAGCACTATTGCTACTGACTCATTACCTAGCATAATAGAAACAATTACTGATAATCAGATACACCTGTCTTCTCTCTGATTATTAAGCTACTTCACTTTGGACAATTCACCCGACTTCTCCTGATCTCAAATTACTTACATGTAAAAATCGGGGATTAGAGCTAACCACCACCTCAATCAAGATATAAAGCATATACCACACTCCAAATGGTTCCCAGTTAATCTTTCCATCTCCCAGCTCCATATAAACCTTGATCTGCTCCCAGTCCCTATATATTCGTTTTGCCTGCTGCAGAATTTCTTGTAAATGGAATCATACATACTGCACACCTTTGTGTCTGGCTTTTTAAAGTCAGCATCATGTTTTTGAAATCCGTTTATGTTCCTGCCTTTTTTATTGCTGAGTGATATCCCACAGTATGGGTTGTAGTTCTCCACCTCGTTTACACAGTAGAGCCCCTTGGGGAGTTGGAGAATACCACCAGCTCCAAGCTATACCCACAATAATTAAAGCAGAATTGGGTTGAGACCCAGGCACCCACATTTTCTAAATTCTCCACGTGACTGCAGTGTGCAACCACAGTTGAAAGCTACTGTATTAAAGTATCAGCTTTTGGTTTATGCTTGCCAGAGACCCTAGGAATGGATGCCACCTCATTTTGCTGGCTTTCCACTCTGTTGTTTTAGGGACCTAGTGATTCCATTAGCTTAAATTAGAGATTGGCAGACTACAGCCCATGGGCCAAACCTGGCCTGTGGCCTGTTTTTCTAGGGCCTGCAAGCTAAGAATGGTTTTTACATATTTAAATGGTTAAAAAAATAATATTTCTTGACATGTGAGAATTATTTGAAATCCACACGCCAATGTCCATATGCAAAGTTTTATTGGAACACAGCCATACTTGTCTCTGGAGGCTTCCGCTCTACAACAGCAGAGCTGAGTAGTTACGAAAGAGACAAACTGGCCCACAAAGCCTCAAATATTTGTCACCTGGCCCTTTCCAGGGAGTTTGCTGAGCTCTGGCTTAGAGCAAGTGTCCTTAAAGCAAATGCACAGTAACTGTGGTAAATGGCTGACGGTCCCTTTGGCTAAGCCTGGGAAGAAGATTTACTGCAGTAACTTGCGACTTCACCGTAGGGTCCTTCCTCAGTAGTCCACTCATTCATGGTGTTCTGGCTCAAGTGTGGGAATTGAGTAAGGGACTACCATTTGCCATCAAGATAGGTCAAGTCACCAGATCTAATGCTTGATTTATTTATTTTTATGTTCTTATATTTTATTACAAATATTTATTTATATTTTATTTATGTTTACACTGATCAAATGCAACTTTGGAGTACGTCAGATATTTCAAGATCCAAGGGATCTGTTGATCAATTAGCCACCTTCAGAGGTTGCTACAGGTCAAACCAATGTGACTACCCTTCCATCCTTGCTGTTTATTAGGTAAACAGCACTCACCTTGAGGCAGGAGATTAAGTGCTCCTACTGGGCCTGCAACACCAGAACCCCAACATCTCCACTCAAATGAGGGTGACCATGTCAATGGCAGAATCTCCCATCTCATCTGTGGCCTACACAAGTCAGCCACTTCAGAACACTTCACAGGTGAAGATGCCCTCCGCACTAATGTGTTTCTCAATGCTGTGGGGGAAAGGAGTGTCCTCTGGGTCCCAAACAGCAGCTGCCTGGTCCACCAACACATTGACTTCAAAGGCATTTCAATTCAAGTGACCACAGGTGGTAACTCTTGAAACCGAGTCCCCCTAAAACCGAGTTCCCTTGCCAGGTTGATGATTAACTTCTCTATCCAAAACTTTATTCCCTCTCTTGTCCCACTCATGATCCCCTCAGAATTGAGGAGTATCAAAGGAAAGGGGGGACTGACACTGAACAGAACCCTTCAGGGCCCTCCTGGGTACAAAAGCCCCGCTGTGTTCCCTGTTTCTTGTCTGTAGAAAAAGGCTTTGGCCTCCTAGGCCCTCCCTGAATTCCAAAGAACTGACTCAAGCAGTTACTAATTAGGGAAGTAAGGAAATGCAGAAACAAAGGAAAAGCAGTCAAAGAAACGAAATTGAGTTATTTGTAGACAGGTGGATGGACCTAGAGTCTGTCATACAGAGTGAAGTAAGTCAGAAAGAGAAAAACAAATACCGTATGCTAACACATATATAGGGAATCTAAAAAGAAATGGTCATGAAGAACCTAGGGGCAAGACGGGAATAAAGACACAGACCTACTAGAGAATGGACTTGAGGATACGGGGAGGGGGAAGGGTAAGCTGGGACGAAGTGAGAGAGTGGCACGGACATATATACACTACCAAACGTAAAACAGATAGCTAGTGGGAAGCAGCCGCATAGCACAGGGAGATCAGCTCGCTGCCTGGTGACCACCGAGAGGGGTGGGATAGGGAGGGTGGGAGGGAGGGAGATGCAAGAGGGAAGAGATATGGGGACATATGTATATGTATAGCTGATTCACTTTGTTAGAAAGCAGAAACTAACACACCATTGTAAAGCAATTATACTCCAATAAAGATGTTAAAAAAAAAAAGAAAGAAAAGCAGTCAAGAAACAATAGTGCAGTGATAAAGCAGATTCCTAGTTTCTCCGTACGAGATAACAACTTGACACATATCTTTGAGCTGTTATGCAGAAACTAAGATCCCCTGACCAGGTGGAGAATGGTGACTCCATGCTGACCACAAGCACACAGACCCCAGACTGGTTAGAACCAGAATGCTGATGATTAAGATCCCTGAAACAGCACCCTGTTTCCTCACAACCAACCAATCAGAGGAAAGTCATGCACCCTGCAGCCCTCACCCCAGATGTTGCCTTTAAAAGCCTTCCCTGAAAGTCAGCAGAGAGTTAGAGTCTTCTGAACACAAGCAGCCAGTTCTCCTTGCTTGGCACCCGGAAAATAAACACTGTACTTTCCTTCACCAACAACCCAGTGTCAGTAGATTGGTTTTGCTGCGCAGCAGGTGAGTGGACCCAAGTTCTGTCCAGTAACGCAACTGCAACTCTTTCACCATTGTGTGCCATGGAACACTAATGATTCATCCTCTATTACCAACTGGGTCCTTACTATCTTCAGATCCACCTAGACTGGATGACCTATCCCCGATCCCCACTTCCTTCAGGGCCCTTTGCTTGCAACCAATTTTGGTGTCAAGTACTCTATTAATCAAAGTCCCCACTTCCTTATGCCAGATATTCATTCTAGCTATTTTATAAAAATAAGACATCTTTAATAAAACATATCACCCAGCTTACAAAAATTCTGTGAGGGCCAGAAAAGTGGGCCTGGATGCCGCACAGCCAGGGGAAGCCCCCTCACGCCATGGGACAGGTAGAGCTGAAACACCCCTGCTGCCTATGAGCTAACCAACATGTATGACAGAGACTGAATTCTAGGCACTCTGCTGTGGCTGCCCGTAATAACCAGAGACCTCTCCCATCATACATAGCTGATCCTGCATGTGGCTCCCACATTACTCAGTTCCTCCTCCAAGTTTCACTATGGTGCATAGGCTTGATACATAGAGATCTTCTTTGGGACCCTAGACAAAAGGGGGTCTAGGAAACATACACACACACACACACACACACACACACACATACGAACGGAGGTCTCCATTCTTGTTTTTAGCTTTCCAGTTCTCTACAGTACAGGAAAACATGTAAGAGTGTTTATGAGTGTTGGAATAGTTGCCAGCTCAGCCAACTTGAGGTATATTCCACAGGACCAATTTTTTTGCTATCGTAAATGGTATACTCACAATGAAAATATTATTTTCCATTTCGTGCAATTATTTTGTGTATATTAGTCTTACATCCAATAAACTGGTTAATCACTATTATTATAATATTCCATAGATCCTCTTGAGTTTTATATGAAGACAATTATACTCACAGTTTTGTTCCTTTTCACTTTTACACATGTATTAATTAATGTATGTATGTATTTTGGCTTACTGCAGTGCCTAGAAGACTCAGTAAGATGTTGAACAGAAGTGATTATATGAATCATGTTTGCCTCTTCTGAGTCTGAATGGAATGCTTTTAACGTCTCACTATTACGTACGGTGTTTGCTGTAGTTTTTGTAAAGTACACATTATCATTTTAAAGAAATATCTTTCTATTCCCACTTAGCTAAGAGTTATTTTTGTGGTTGTTTAATCTTGATTGGTTGTTGAATTTTATTGCATGCATTTTTTTTCTGGAATCTTTGTGATAATCATCCTTTTCTTGCTCCTTTATCCTATTAATGTGTTGAACTACATTATGAATCTCCTAATGTTAAACCAACATTGCAAGTTTGGTATAAACACAACTTTGTCCTGCTGTATTATCTGTTTTTGCCATTGCTGGATTAAGTTTGCCATTATCTTATTTCTATTTTTTGCATTTTTATAACTAATTAAGATTCACCAGTAATTTTGCCTTCTCATGCATGCTTTGTCAAGAATAAGCTTAATATTAATATTTTCTGTTTCCCCAATATAAAGTTCTTTTTTCTAGAATTCACCCATTTAGTATTAATTTTCAAATTATCAGCATATCTTTTTCATAATATTATCTTTTAAATCTTTACTGTCAGTACAAGCAAGACACCTTCTTCGAAAGTGTCTTATCTGTGCCTTCTAATTTTCTTGACCCATACTGCCAAAGCTTTCCTTATTTTTTTATATTTTGAAAGCACTAACATCTAGCATTTTTATTCAACTCTTCCATATCTGTTACCGATTTCACTAAATTTGGCTATTATTTTTTTCTTGCCAATATGGAAATGCATGAGATGATTTTTATCAAGTATGTGACAAATCCACAGTCTTTTCATCTACCATCATGTTTTCTTTTATAATTGCTATCCTCGAATAGCATGGATATCCAAATATCCAGTACATTTAATTACTTGGAAAAGACCTGTGGCTTACCAATGTGGGAGGTTTAACTAAATCCATTGTTGGAATATCAGATGATGAAGGGAGATGGAACTGCAGCATTGAAGCAAAGGAACTTCTATAAAAAGTACATATGAACTTCATTGAAGAGGACAGCATACAATATAGAAAGGAGTAGGAACAGAAAGAGCACGGACTTTGAAATCATATATCCAGAATGTGCTCTGTCACTTACTGCGTATGTGATTTTAGGCGAGTATTTTACCTCTCTGAGCCTCAATTTCATCATGCGGTAGTGCTGTTTGCCATGGGTTTCCATTTGTCCCTGTTCCGGGGACCTGGAAGAGCTGTACTTCTTGAACTCCTTTGTTGGGGCAGGGCTGTGTATGTGACTGGTTCTGGCTAATGGGTTGTGAGTGACATGTGCTATTTCTGGGCCAGAACATATGGTTGTTGGTTTGAGACCTTGCAGGGTCCTCTTCTCCTCAGGCACAGGGACTGACAACTCTCTAGATGATGGCTGCTCTGTCAGTTTGGGTCTCCAAATCATTCCAGTAAGAATGGCTCAGACCCCCAAAGTCCACCATCCTGTGAGGGGCATGCACCTGCCATGGACATGTAGTCGAAGTGAGGAATAAGCCCCTGAGATATGGGGACTGTCTATTACCACAGCATAATCTAGCCTATCTTGATTCTTGTATCTTATCTGTAAATTAAAATAACATCCTCTCAGGATTTTTCTGAGGATTAAATGAGAAAGCTGGTATGACAAGGTTGCCACAGTGCTTGACATATAACAGGAACTCAAAAAATGGCAGCTATAATTATTAAATAATAATAACAAACTAGTTTTGAAAAAGTGTGGAAAATTGGTATAAAATGAGAGCTATTTCATCCACTCATCCTTACGGGTAAGTTGTATCATCTTTTCAAGAGTGGGGCATTTTATTTTATTTTGAAGGCTTCCTAATGACTAGCACTTATGCACTTATTTCTTGCCATCATGATATCAGAAACATAAATTGAGGTTATATGTAAAGAATGAAAAGGTGGAAAGATTAAGCAAAAGAGAGAATGACTAATGACATAAGATAAAATGAGTTAGCAATAAGTAGTTTCTTAATGAGCAGAATAGATTATAATTATTAGTAAGCATACATTGTTCTTAGTAAAGAAAGGTACAAGGTATTAATGCGGTAGAAGAGATTTAGTTTGAACAGGCTTTCCCAAAATGTTTTCTGAGGAACACTAGTACTTCCAGTGGTCTGTGGAAGAATGTTCCATTCCCATATAGCTTGAGGAAACTACCTGCTACAGACTGAATGTTTATGTACCAACCTAGTCTCCAAGGTGACAGTATTTGCAGGTAGAGTCTTTGGTAGGTGATTAGGTCATGAGGGAGGTGCCGTCATGAATGGGATTAGTGCCTTTATAAAAGAGGACCCAGAGAGCTCCCTTGCCCTTTCTGCCATGTGAGGACACAGCGTGAAGACAGCCCTTTATGAACCAGGAAGCAGGCTCTCACCAGACACTGAACCTGCTGGTGCCTTGATTTTGGACTTCACAGACTCCAGAACCGTGAAAAATAAATTTTTGTAATTTATAAGCCACCCGGTCCATGGTGTTCTACTACAGCAGCCTGAACAAGCTAAGACACTACCCTTCTCTTTGAGATTCAAGTGGCATATTATCTTAAAAATATGACAATATAGAAATCCTTTTTACCTTCATTTTTGTATGTCCCGTATTTCTTCAATGGATAAAACCATTTTTGTTGTTGCTGTCTCTCAGACATAGTGTCTTGTAGAACAAACCTGAAAGTGCTGAAATGAGAGGAAAGAAATGGCTATTATATAATAAAAAATATATATACCACCCCTTTAACCATCTCTCAAACAATATTTAAATCCCTCACAAATGTAAACACCATCTTTTTCTTGCTGCATTTTACTCATTAAGTACCATCTACGTGATTTTTATGAAATGTATCATCTATAATTTTACTTAATATGGTTTTCTTAAATAAATTCACTGTTTTTTCCCACATGAAGGAAAGGGGAGAGCTTTCAAGGAATGTAACAAGGAATGGTTAGAAAATCAGGAGGAAAGTCAGACGCTAATAGTGTCTGGCTGGACTAATTTAAGCCGTTTAAGAGAGTCCAAGCAGAAAAAGATTATGGCATCCCACTCCACACACACTTTGGAAAACTACTGATCAGCAAAGCAAATACACAAAACAAATTCTGAACCTTAACGTGCTGGCTACTTTCACACTTTTACTGAAAAAATATCAAATTACAAAAAGTCTCTCTCCTTGCCTCTCTCTACAGAACAAATTAAGAGACAGAAATTCAGATCAGATTTGAAATCATCGATATGAACTGGCATCTAGGAGTTCTCTGGTGTTCTTAATAACAAACGTGGTCAGAGGAGGGCAGAGGACGCCATCACATGGCAGGCAGTGAACACGAATACGGAAGAGAGATAAGCAAGAGTAGGGCTTTAATGTGGGGGTTGGGAAGGAAGGGGGAAGGGTGGGGTCCACCCAGTTTCCCGAGCCTAGCTGCCGAGAGCAGCCCATGAACGCCTGCCGCCCGCTGTCCCGCCAATTCTGAGTAAACCTCTAGGACCGGCGGGCGCCCCTCCTACCCGACTACCGCCTACCACCTACCGCCTAACGTGTCAGAATATGAAAGTCGGGGGAAAGGTTGGGATCGGAACCAGAGTCTCATCAAAGTTCCCCCTCAGCCAGGACAAGTATCTTAATTCTAAAGGTCTTCTTCACCTCTCGGTCTGACGCCTCAGAAGGCCAAGCCGAGCTACCCACCGTTGGGCACGCTCTCCACACGCGGAAAGGGCGCCCCCCTCGGTCGCGACCTTACGGCGTCACATGACTGCGGGGCGTACGTAACGTAACGCGCGCCGCCGTGTGGCCCCACCTGACTTCCAGGGGCTTGGCTGGCGGAGGCCACAGAGTAGAAGGATGCAGGTGACCTCGGGGTTCAGGAGCCCTCAATCCTGAACTGACCGAGAGAACTGAGCCTCAAGACACCACAGCATGTCCCGTGACCATAGAATATACACGACCAACAGCCGAAAGCTAGGTGCGGTGCGGTGTTCACATGACTGCAGGCGCTTTGCCTGCCATGTGATGGAAGCGGCCACATCCCTGTTGACTCAGGGATCTGAAGATTCTGGTAGCCAGCAATCTTCACGAGATAGAGATGGCTGAGCCTGATATGTGACCAAGGGGGATATGTGACCGACCATAGCATCCATACGACTCTCAGAAGCGGGTCACCTTTGTGACTTGGAGGGCTGAGGCTTCCACATGCCACTAGCTAGTGAGGGCCACATGACAGGATGAATCCACATGATGGGCAGGGTTTAGGAGTCTGCCATGCTCTAGCGACTTGAAAAGCTGGATCTACCACATGATCATAGTGGCAGTAGGTCCAGAGGGACTACATGAGCTCAGGGTTTAAGGGCTCATGGTGCTGACATGACCGGCCACATAAGTGTCTGGGCCTGCCACTTGATGGCCGCATCCGTGTGACCATAGCCTTAGGAGCCCACGGTGCTCAAAAGCTGGGTCAGCCTCCTGAGTGTAGGATAGTGACAGTAGGGTTCTCCCGGCTGCATGTTTCAGGAGGCCGTTCTCTTCACGAGACCTGGAGAGCTGAGATTGCCCACATTCCTGGGCTTCCCGTTGATGGTGGTGCCTCCGGATGATCTTCCTCAGAACACAAGCTGGCTTCACCTGCCCCAACCTCTTTTTAATGTGCTAGTGTGCTTCGTTCATGTGCTAATTTTTTTTCCTAATAACATGTGAAATTTAACACATAGCAGTGGACTAGGTCCTCCCTAAATCCATAACCATTGCCATATTTTAGGGACTACTTCAAAAACCTAAGCGGTGGGTATAGGTAAGCTTTGTTGCCGTAATTTCATGCAAGTCTAAGAGAAATTAAAGCAAACTCAATAAGTGAATTTTAGCTGTTAATTTGAAAAAAAATGTATATAATGATTACTATGTGTCAGGCACTTTAAAACGTCAACTCCTTTAATAGTGGCAATTCTATAAACTAGGTACTATGATTATTATTCCAGTTTTCACAGATGAGAAAGTGGAGGCACAGATGTGTTAAGTCACTTGCCTAAGAGGTAACTGAACCTATAGGTGCCAAACCACGGTTTACTCCCAGGCACCCTGGCTCCAGACTTTGTGTTTTGATCACCCACAAGATTCTCCAAAGAAAATTAAGAATAATTCAGTCTTCCTTATTCAGACTAACTGGAAAGCCATCGGCAGTTACTGAAAAGTTGAGATCATAGAGGACCTCTTTAAAGTGCCGTTTAAATAATTTCCAGTACTACCAGTAATTACAACTAATCCAAGCTGAAGCCAGTTAAGGCCCTCAGATTCATTTTAAGGTATAAATATAAACTTATCCTTAATAAGTGAAGTATTTGTGTATATAAAAGGTGGTATAAAATGCTAGATGTTAGTTGAAAACGTTTTCTTCTTTTATTTTTAAACACTCTAAAGAGAAATATTGCAGACTTTATGGCTCTTAACGGAATTCCAGAAGTTAAAAATGAGCAGAATCTGAATTAGATATTACTGCACTTATATTTTGTTTGCATCTTCCTAGAAAGGACAGAGAAAGGGAAAGGAGAATATACAATATAGTTTTGGTTTGTGTTTTTTTTAATTGCAGTTTTACAAACGCCTCTTTTGCTGATTTGTGTGGAAAACTGAAGATCTGTCTGTATGTCCAAAATAGATTTGATGTGATCTTGCTCGTTTGCTGGCTTAGGCAAACTTAATGCTCTACAAGCAGTGGGATTATTTTGCTGGCACCCTGCAACGTGGCATGGCTACATAAATAACCTGAAGAAAATACAACAGACCAAATTTTGCACCATGGTTAAATTTGAATATACTAGTAAGGATAACAGACTGTGTTTGTAGTTCTAAGCCTACTGAAAGATGTAGTGATTTTTTGGAGTGACTCTGTTTGGGCACATTGGTGTTACTTAGATAATATTGGAAAATTATTTATGGGACACATGTAAATGCAGGGTATGAAAATGGAGCCACATGTTTACAACAGAGCCTATTATGAAACTTCAAGATGGATTTAGGAAGCATCTGTATACAATCACTGGATGGAATCTGACATCAAGATCTGATGTCTGTCCCAACTGTAGTTTCTGTACTGGACAAATCCACTAATGGTGATTGAGGTCAACTTCTTTCACCAAAAGAAAAACCCTGGAGTTCTAATTATAACTTTTCTTTGGAAGGGTCAGATATTCTCCTGTCAGAACTAATGGTCGTATCATTTATTCTTTCCCTGCGATGATTACCACGAGTTATTCTAGGCTTAAAATATATATTTAGTTACACCAGTGGGTGCCCGTCAGCTCTTTCTAACATACATTGGGGGAGGGACGCTAAGGCTATGGATAAACACCTGTATGAACACAGCTTATATGAGCTAGGCCGTTTAGGCACTGCATGTATCAGGTGCTGTGTCTATTTAGGTGAGGCAGGCTGATAAGCTATTCTTCTTGAATGTTGTTTGGCAAGGTTTACTGGGAACAACTTTTACTTCTTTTATATTTCTGTTTTGGAGGTCAGTGCTAGTGGCTTTGTTCAACACAGAGAAATGGGAAAGGAGAATAACAGACATTTGTGATGCTGCTAAATTAAACACAAATACACAAATGCTTTTGGTTCAAACACAAATATGTACAACTCAAGTAGAGATCCTATGTGAATTTACTTTCAGAAAGTAAAATTGACTTAATCTGGTAACGTTATCCAAGAGAACTTATCAGATATTGCTGTACCTTTATAGAAATGGTAATCGAAACGTTTTTCTTTGTTCCTTTAAGAAACTCGTTAATTAACTAGAAGTGACTTTACTGTCAGTGTCAAGCAGTGGGAAAGAAGAGAAACAATTGCAGATGGTGCTCCCTGTCAGAGTACTCAGTGTGCTCCCTTTCCCCAGCACAGTGTAAATTTTAACAGCTCTAGGGGATGAGCTCATTCTTGGGGACTACCACAGCCTGGAAACAGAAAATTACATCCACAGTGAAAACTTCTTTTGAGGCCAAAGGATGGAAAGGGGCGAAAAGGCAGGGATTCCTTACAGGGATTTTGCTCATAAACTATGTCATTTGTGATGGTATGAACCTCTGGTACAGTTTGAAAATCCCATCTGCGTGAAGACCATTTAAAATTTAAATAAGTGTGCTTCAAGGCTTTAAAAATTATTAGACAGGGAGAATTGAAGTGGTCCTAGCTTGTCTCTTGTTATCCACTCATTGTAACTATTTTTTTGCCACCCCCTCCAAATAATTCTAACTATAGTCTTTGAAAGTATTGTGAGACGGGTTTTTACGTAAACAGCCACATTGTTTTCTTGTTAAGATATCACACTGCCATCTACTGCTGGTGGATATGTTCCCATATGATGTAAATGAGTGACCTTTGCCAGTTTTCTTTAGAATAAAAGCAGGCTTTGAGGACTAAGTTCTATCAATGAACTTTGCATTTCCGTAACATCACCAGATGATTTTTGAATTATCTACTTCATGTAGCCTGTTTGGGTCCAATGATAATCTAAAATGTACATGATGCTCTACCTTTTTTTCCCCACAATATCTGGAAAAACATGGCATATCCTGTGCTCTCTAAAAACTGACAGGCACTTGCAATTGTTGACTATCACTGGATTCTGAAATTCTAATTTAGTCTAGTGTATCTGTTTTTATATGGGACACTTTGATGCAATTCAAAGTCTCTCAAATAGGGAGGGATATCAAGATGGTGGAGTAGGAGTATGTGGAGCTCACCTCTCCCCACAAACACATTAAAAATACCCCTACATGTGAGGCAATTCTCACAGAAAACAAACTGGAAACTGGCATTAGATCTCCTAAACAACCAAAGCTGCAAGGAATATCTCTACATATCCAGGAAGGACAGAAAAAAATTTTAAAGGCATGAGGACGGTCCTGGCACCCCTGGGAGAGATCTGTAAAGGAGGAAAGGTACACATAGGCAGACCCTTGCCCCGGGGAGCCCCCTTGCCTGCTGGAAAAGCCGCTGGGATAGATGGAGGGGCTGGAAAAGCCTAAATTCTACTCACGAGGAGTGCGTGCATGCTGGCTTGCGAACAATCAGGGCAGAGAGAGACTGGCACTGGCGGCTGCTGCCTTGCTGCACTTCCCAATCCAAAGCACACACAGTGTGGTGGGGCCACAGATGCACACACCAGCTGAGCATTGAATCTTAGGTAGACAGGTCCAGGGAGAGGACTCGATCTAGATGTGTGGAGACAGCCCGGAGGGCCTGGGGTATGGTCTGGGCCAAACCAAGGAGCCCATTGTCAGCCCGCACATAGTGGGGGCAGGTCCTGCCACAGTGCCCATTGTCAGTGTGCACACAGTGGGGGCAGGTCTGGCCATGGTGGACTTTGCCAGCACATGCACCAGATGGCACCACGGAAAGGCACAGCAGCTGGGCACTGCATCTCGGTTGGACGGGCTCTGGGCAGGAGTATGCAGCCGTTCATTTCACGGTGGGAGCACACTGGCCCCGCTCACTCTACACCATAGCTTGGAGCCAGATCTGGAGCTGGAAGGTCCTGGGAGAGGTCTGCCACAGAGGCAGCCCAGGTTGCAGGCAGCGGCACAACCACCTCAATTCCTGCAGCCACAGGGCCCCGGCCCCCAGCACCAGCCTACTCCACACCACAGCCCAGCACTAGGTCTGGGATGAACACAACAGAGAAAGGGATGCAACCTTGGGCTGCTTCTGGGCAGAACCATGGATGCCTGCACGGGAGGCACATAGGTTTGCAGTGACCACACGGACCTCATTTGCTTCAGTGGTCACCTCCTTTGCATCAGGGCATGTGCTCAGGGGCAATGGAAGCTGACTGAACCTGACCCTCAGGGCTTCTACTCCAACAGCTGGGAAGCAGACCCCAGCCCCAACAGGGCTGTGACAGCCATAGAGCAAAGAGGAGGCCCCAGCCAACAACCAGTGCAGGCTCTGGTCAACACAACTTCAAACACACCCCCTATCAAGGGAACAAGGGCCAGCACACTGTAAGGAAATACGTGGCAAGCACCCACACCCAAACCAGCCCTTGCACCAAAGATATTGGCTCATACCGTCTACACAGGGATCCTCTTCAAGAACACAGTAGATTCATGCTTCTCCTAAATTCAGAGACAAAGAAAGTTAGGTAGAATGAAAAACAGAGGAACTATCCCCAATGGAAAGAACAAGAGAAATCCCCTGAAGGAACAAATAATGAAAGAGACCTCACCAGTCTACTAGACCCCAGATTCAGAAAGGAGGTGATAAAAAGGGTAAAGAAATTAAGAAAGATTGTTGATAGAAATGCAGATCACTGCAACAAGGAACTAGAAACTATAAAGAGAAATCAATCAAAACTAGACCACTCAATTGCCGAGATAAAAAACAAACTAAAAGCAATAAATAGCAGACTAAACAAAGCAGAAGAATAAATAAGTGATCTGGAAGATAGAATAATGGGAATCACCAAATCAGAACAGCAGACAGAAAGATAAATTTTTAAAAATGAAGAAAACATATGAGATCTATAGGATAATATAAAGCATGCGTAATATGCATAATCATATGCATAATGTGCACAGTCATATGCATAATAGGGGTACCAGAAGAAGAGGAGAGAGAAAAGGGGATAGAAAATTTATTTGAAGAAATTATGGCTGAAAACTTCCCAAACCTATAGAAGAAAACCGATATCCAGGTACAGGAAGCACAGAGGGTCCCACACAAGAAGAACCCAAATAGAGTGACACCAAGACGTAGCATACTTAAAATGGCAAATGTGGAAGATATAGAGAACTACAAAGTCAACTGGAAAACAAGGTTTAAAATGGCAGTAAGTACATACTTATCAATAATTACTTTAAATATCAGTGGACTAAATGCTCCCATCAAAAGACAGAGTTACTGAATGGATTAAAAAAACAAAAAACAAAAACAAGAACCTACAATATGTTGCCTATAAGAGACTCACTTCAGGGCACAAGACACAGACAGATTGAAAGTGAGGAGATGGAAAGCTATTTCATGCAAATGGAAACAACAAGAAAGCGGGGTTAGCAGTACAAATATCAGACAAAATAGACTTAAAACAAAGTCCATAAAGACAAAGAAGGACCTTATATAATGATAAAGGGATCAATAAAGAAGAGGATATTACACTTGTTAGCATATATACACCCAATATAGGAGCACCTAAATATATAAAACAAATAGTTACAGACATAAAGGGAGAAATTAACAGGAATACTATAATGCTAGGAGACTTTAACACCTCACTGACATCAATGGACACATCTTCGAGACAGAAAATCAATACGGCAACAGAGGCCCTAAATGACACAATAGACCACTCGGACTTAATTTATACCTGCAGGACACTACATCCCCCAAATAAACAGAATACACATTCTTTTTAAGCGTGCAAGGAATGTTCTCTAGGAAAGGCCACATACTAGGTCAAAAAACAAACCTCAACACATTTAAGAGGATAGAAATGACTTCAAGCATCTTTTATTACCACAATGTTATGAAACTAGAAATCAACCACAGAAAGAAAAATGGGAAAAGAACGAATACATGGAGACTGAACAGCATGCTCCCAAAAATCCAGTGGGTCAATGATGAAATCAAAGAAGAAATCAGGAAATACCTCAAGACAAATGACAATGAAAACACAACCTTCCAAAATCTATGGGATGCAGCAAAAGCAGTTCTCAGAGGGAAGTACATAGCGATTCAGGCCTTCCTCAAGGAACAAGAAAAATCTCAAATAAACGAATAGAGGAAAAGAATTAGAAAAAGAAGAACCAAAAAAATCCCAAAGTCAGTTCTTTGGGTAAGATCAGAGGGAAACAAATAAAATAGAGATAAAAATAGAAAAGATCAATAAAACCAAGGGCTAGATTTTTGAAAAGACAAACAAAATCGACACACTTCTAGCCAGGCTCACCAAGAAAAAAAGAGAAAGGGCTCAAATAAACAAGAAGAGGAGGGAACAGTCCCAAATTCATTCTATGAAGCCACCATCACCCTGATACCAACACCAGACAAAGACACTACCAAAAAAGATGATTACAGGCCAATATCTGTGAAGAATATAGATGCAAAAATCCTCAACCACGTATTAGCAAACCGAATCCAACGATACATTAAAAAGGATCATACACCGTGATCCAGTTGGATTCATTCCAGTTGCTCTGATAGCCTTATGGGAGTTCCCCTGTATGTTATTTGTTGCTTTTCCCTTGCTGCTTTTAATATTCTCTCTTTATCTTTAATTTTTGCCATTTTAACTACAGTGTGTCTTGGTGTGATCTCCTTTGGCTTGACCCTGTTTGGGACTCTCTGAGCTTACTAAACCTGGATATCTCTTTCCTTTCCCAGGTTAGGGATGTTTTCAGCTATCATGTCTTCAAATAGGTTCTCTGCCCCTTTCTCTTTCTCTTTCTCTTCTCCTTCTCAGACCCCTATAATGCAAATGTTAGTACACTTGCTGTTGTCCCAGAGGTCTCTTAAACTGTCCTATATCTTCTTCTCTTTTTTCTTTTTTCTATTCTGCTTCAGTTATTTCTACTACTCAGTCTTCCAGCTTGCTCGTCCATTCCTCTGCATCATTTCATTTACTGTTGATTCCTTGTAGTGTATTTTTCATTTCAGTTACTGTATTCTTCTCTGTGTGGTTCGTCTTCATATTTTCTAAATCTTTGTTAAAAACTTCTCACTCTGTTCATCCAATCTTCTCCTGAGTTCTTTGAACATCTTTATGATCATTACCCTGAACCCTTTATCAGGTAGATCGCCTATCTCCACTTCACTTTGTTCTTCTTCTGGGGTTTTATCGTGTTCCTTGGTTTGGATTAGATTCCTTTGTTGCCTCATTTTGTCCAATTTGCTATTTTATGTCTCTGTATCTGGTAGGTTGGCTCCATTTCCCAACCGTAGAGAAGTGGCTTTTTGTAGGAGATGTCTTGTGTGTCCCAGCCGAACTCTCCCCTCTAGTCACCAGAGCTATATGTTCTAAGGGTGCCCCCTGTTAGGGCTGCGTGTGTCCTTCTGTTGTGACCAGCGCACTACTGTGGGTGGTGGGGTAGGTGTGGCTGTCCCCTGGTCCAGTGGGTTGCCAGGCCCTGCTTTGTGCAGAGGCTGGTGGCCACTGGCGAGTGAGGCTGGGTCATGAGGCTGCTGGCTGCAGTGCCCCAGGAAGTCCCGGGATTAGCTCTGGCCCACTGGTGGGTGGTGCTAGGCTCTGCAGTGGGTGGTGGTGGAGCTAGAGGTCCTGTATCTAGTGTCAGCCTGCTGGTGGGCAGGGCCAGTTCCACATGGCTGGCTGCCGGGTTTGGGGGTGTCCAAAAGCTGGTGTTGGCCCACTGTTGAGTGGGGCTGGATCCCAGGGCAGCTGGCTGAGGGGTCCAAGGTGTCTTGGAACTGGTGTTGGCCTGCTGGTGGGTGGGGCTGTGGCCCAGGGAGTCCTGGATCTAGTGCTGGCTCACTGGTGGGCAGGGCCAGGTTCCTGGGTCACTGGCTGCAGGGCCTTGGAGTCCTGAAGCTACTGTCGGTTTGCTGGTGTGTGGGGCCAGTTCCTGACATGGCTGGGTATGCGGTCTGGGGTGTCCCAAAGCTGGCGTCATCCCACTGGTGAGTGGGGCCAGATCCAGGAGCAGCTGCTTGAGGGGCCCAATGTGTCCCAGAGCTGGTGCCAGCCTGTTGGTGTATGGGCTGGGTCCTGGTATGCCAGGCGGCAGGGCTGCGGTGGTTCTTGGGCTAGTGTTCCAAGAGGAATATTCCTTTTTACATATTTACAAATATGTACATTAACAGATGTTCTTTAATTTTATTATATTTTTATGAGAAAGAATTTCTTCTAAAAGCTTGAAGCTTTTAGAGATATTCCATATTGAAATTTAATGGTGCTCTTTAAAGAAAATTGTTGCTGATCATAAATGTTGACAATTTTCTTGCTTCTCATCTTTCATATCTTTATGAACTCTGTGTTGTATGTTTACAGAATGGTAATACTTGATAAAATTGTAACTATAAAGAATCCATTCCGTTCTAGTCAAACTATCCTGACACAATAATATCAAAGTACGATAGTAAAGAAAAAGCTTTGCCAAAAATTTGAGAAAGAAAATGAGATTTAAGTACGCTACCATGGATGCCTTTGTGGTTCTTCCTAAACTTACTGCAGGGGTGAGAGCTCTAGTGCTTTGTAACTACCCATTCACTAATTCAATGTAGGTATTTCCTGAATAGAAGTATCTGCTACCTGGAAAGACATAGTAGTTGAAAACCATTTGAGCTTGAGTATTGTGGGTATTATGCTCGTATTGATAATTGTGCTTTCAAATGGTGCCTGAAGGTGACATTTTTGTTTACCTACGCAATATACATTCCTCTTCTTCCTAACTGGTTTCAAATTTTCATGAGTGCATTTCCTCCCTCATACAGTCACGTTTGGGGGGAATTTGACTGCTAGTTCCAAGGGTGAGACCAGAGTTACTTTAGATCTCACGCAATAATCCTATGTCCCTAGCCACAGTCATTGGTTCAAGATTGGGCCTGAGTCTTTATAACTTTGAGTCACTGGATCAACTAACCTAAAGTCTCCTCTACCTCTGGGTGCTCAGTTATATAAGCAAATATATTTCCATATCGTATACACAAAAGTGGATTTTACTTTCTGTTACTTGTAACTTCGTTACTTACTGCTATATATGTTTTTGAAGATATGTTATCAGGTGAATGTAAGTTCCGAATTTTTAATCTTCTTAATACATTTTCTTTTATGATTTGATAGTGGCCTTCTTTGTTGCAATTGCTTGATGCCTATTTTGCCTGATAGTAATACAAATTAACCATGTTTCTTTCAGTTTTTCTGATCATTGGTATTTTTTACCATCACTTTATTTTCATCCTTTCTCACAGTCTACTCTACCTGCTTCATGACCTGCTGAAACACATTCATAATGCCTGTATTAGACTGTTCAGACTGCCAGAACAAAAATACCACAGACTAAGTGGCTTAACACCAGAAATTTGTTTCTCACAGTTCTGGAGGCTGGAAGTACAAGATCAAGGTGTGAGCAGGGGTGATTTCTTCTAAGGCCTCTCTCCTTGGCTTGAAGATGGCCATCTTCTTGCTGCTTTTTCACGTGGTTGTCCCTCTGTGTGTACACACTTCTGCTGTCTCTCTGTGTGTCCTAAACTCCTCTTCTTATAAGCACACCAGTCAGATGGGATTAACGTATCCCCTAACAGCCTTAAATTAACTTAATCACCTTTTAAAGGCCCTATCTCCAAATCCAGTCACATTCTGAGGCACTGGTAATTAGGGCTTCAGTATATGAATTTTGGGAGAACACAGTTCAGTCAATAACAAAACCTAATGTTAAGATGATGTTATCATAGGAAACAAGAGAGCAGAGGCAGGAACAATGATGCGGAGCAGGCAGGAGGATGGTAGGTTAGGCTTTCATTTTCCTATAGCTTCTCCAGTTCCTAAAATTCTCTAATGGCCAATGAATCCCAGGCATTTGACTGAGAAATTTTCATTGCTACTACCTCAGCCTGGACCTAAAGCATGGGAACTAGTATTCCACACTAGTTAATAGCTCACAGCTTAAAATCTAACACTTTCCTATCATCAATAGATCTGCTGTTTTCTTCCAAGATACTTGACCCTTCTTAACCTCAGCTTCTTAATTAGATACAGAGACAAAATAATTAGTCATACAACTCCAACTGTGAGAATTAAATGAAATTGAGATATACTTCGGCACATAATCAGGGCTGTTTGCTGGGTGGAAGGTTTGGAAAGCTGTTTCCTCAGCCATTTATGCACAGAATGTTCAGGTTCATTCTACTCTCACAGCTCTATATTCTAGGTCATGCCACAGCATTGTCTATGAGACATGCAGAAGGGGAAGAGTTGCGTCTGTGCACTGGGGTTAGACCTTTTGGGGGCCCAATTATCTCACCAAATCCCTCCCTTACTATTTAGCAACCAGAGCCACTTGCAGTTCTCTATTTCGACTCCTAATCTTCAGGAAGACAGAGACATTGCCTGAAATTTTTCATGGTCCTATCTTCCCTTTTTAGCACTAATCTTGACATGCACTAGGTGCATGAATGAATGAATAAGTGGATGAATGATAGTTATATTCCAGACATATATCTTTCTTCTCTGACAGTTAGTAGCCCCTGGCAGCCCAGAGCCTTAGCCCTATAGCTAAGTCCAGTGGTTAGGACTCGGCGCTCTCACTGCAAGGGGCCCAGGTTCGATCCCCGGTTGGGGAACTAAGATCCTGCAAGCTGCGCAGCACAACCAAAAAAAAAAAAAAAACAGATGGATGCATTATGTTGAACATAAATTATAGCTCAGTGAAGTTGGTTTTTAGTATGTCTTTGTATCCCTTCCAGAATCTACAGCTGTGTCATGCTCATATGTGGAATCAACCTGTATTTTCAGATTGAACTGTACAGTTGGGTTTTTCATTTCTTTGCTTGCATGCTTGTTTTTTGTTTTGTTTTGGGTTTTTTTTTTTGCCACAGCCAAGAATATTCTCAGGATCTCCTGACTTATACATCCAACCACATGCTCCCCACCCAGATTTTTCATAGGCTCCACAAACGACATGGTCAAAACAGAACTGTCAGTTTCCTGGCATTGCACCGAAGCTGGTCCTCCATTCATTTCCCCATCGAAGAAAACCGCCCTAACCCAGCTGCAAAAATCCACATTCCAAGAGACACACTTAATCCCTCTCTATCCCTTACCACAAACGTGGACTTCATCAACAAGTTCAGTACTTCCGAGATACATCTCATTTCAAACCCCATCTCACCCCTTCCATTGCTACGACTGTGGTCTACGAGACTGTCACCTCTCACTGTCATGTGTGTAGTAGCCTCCTAATCTTGTCTCTTGATCTTACAGTTGCTCTATTTCAGTCTGTCCTCCAAAGAACATTTAGAATGAGCTTTAATAAAGTAGATGATAATAGTAACTTCCCTTCCTTTCAGAAAGCACCCAATGGCTCCATCATAATAAGAACAAAACCCAGAGTCCTTACCATGGCCCACAGGACCTTCTGTTATTGGGCCCCTCCTACCATTCTCACCTCATTTTCTAACACTGTCCTCCCAATACACACTGGCATACAAGCTGTTCCCTAAAACTGCCAAGCTTGCCCATATCTTAGGGCCTTTCGTCTTGCTCTTCCCTCTGTCTCGAGGGCTCAGCTCCTATATCTTCCCACTGCTGACTGTGTACTTGTTGTTATTTGAATATTAAATCTAAGTTACGTCTTCAGAACATCCTTCCTTGCCTTCCCCACCCTAGTCATTCTCTGTCACATTTTCCCATATTATTTTCTTAATGGCTCTTAAATCTTGAGTGTATCAACCCCTGTAGAATGTGAGCTCCATGAGAACCATGACCCTGTCTGTCAGGTTCTCTGATTTATCTCCAGTGCCTATCACAGTGCCTCACATATTATTGGTAACCAATAAATATTTGTTGAATGAATGAATGAGTGAGTGAATGACGTAGATTAAACATGCTAAGTTGTGAGGACTCAGGCATAGTCTGGGACATGGGATTTGGGAGGATGGGAGAGTGAGCTCAGGTGTCTCTGAAGCAGCAGTTTTGTTTGAACCCATGAAAACTATGGTTGGAAAACTGGGTAGAAAGGACATGATAATTGAGGTAGTGCTTCTAGCTGCCTTGGGTATGAAAGTGTAGCATATGTTCTATACCAATTCTCCTTCTTTCTTAATAAATGAATCCCAAATTTATTTGGTACAGTAATGTTTCCAGTAAAAGACCACATTTATAGCCTGCTTTGCAGCCAACAATGGTCACATGACCAACTTCTACCTAATGAGGTGATGGCTGAAGTGTTGTATAGTAGTTCCAGGAAGGTAGCTAAAAGGGAGATGAATTTCTCAGACCAAGGTATTTCTCATACCATCTGTTGTGGACTGAACTGTGTCCTACCCAAATTCATATGTTGACGCTTTAACCCCCAGTACCTCAGAATGTGACTGTGTTTGAAGATAGGGCCTTTAAAGAGGTGATTAAATTAAAATGAGGCCGTTAGGGTAGACACTAATCCAATATGATTGGTTTCCTTATAAGAGGAGCTTAGGACACATAAAGAGATACCAGGGTGTGTATGCACAGAGGAACAGCCATGTGAAGAAGGAGTAAGAAGGAGGCCATTTGCAAGCCAAGGAGAGAGGCCTCAGAAGAAACCAAACCTGTGGACACCTGGATCTTGGACTTCCAACCTTTGAAACTGAGAGAAATAAATTTCTGTTGTTTAAGCTACTCAGCCTGTGGTATCTTGTTATGGCGGCCATAGCAAACTAATACACCATCAGATAAGGTTTTCAATTTTGACAGCTCATTAGAATCAACTGAGGTGAACCTTAAAGATACTGATGACTGGGCTAACCCCTAGAGGGTCTGATGCAGTTGGTTGAATCCAAGCGTTAGAGGGGATCCTAATGGATATCCAGAGTTGAAAACCACATGTCTAGAATAGTTTTTTGCACTCCATTGAGCAGGCTGAGAGTGATGAATCTAGCATCATTTAGAAGGCATCCCCCCGTATCTCCCTCCTTCCACTGTTTTTCCTCTACCCCACATCCCCCTTCTTTTTCTGCCCTATCCAGATCTCCACAGATGGACCCAGAGATGCCCCCACCTCTTAATCCTGTTCCATATCCAAGTTCCGTCCTAATTTGAGGAACATTTAATAGCTTCAGCCCCACTTCTGCCCTCCCTCTCAAGAAAAGTGAGTCTCGAGGGGCCTCACTTTCTTACTCTGCCTGTTAGCCAGAGCCAGGGCAGCTCTCTAGAGATAACTTCTTGCCTCTTAATCCAATTATGAAATGGATGAAAGACATGAACAGAGGGCAAATAGGCTTAGGAAAAGCTATTCAACATCTTTAGCCATCATGGAAATGCAAATTAAAAGCACAATGAAATATTAAACCCACCTATCAGAATGGCTGAAAAAAACAGTGAGAAAACCAAATGCAGGCAACACTGGATAAACTGAGTCACTCATACATTGCCAATGGGAATGCAAAATGGTACAGGCCGTCTGGAAAACAATTTGGCAGGTTTTTCAAAACGAAACATGCAATTACCATATGATACAGCAGTTGCACTCTGGGCAATTTACCCAGAGAAATGAAAATTTATGTTTACACAGAAACCTTTACATGAAGTTCATCACAGTTTTACTCACAATAGTTAAAAAGTGGAAATAGCCCAGATGTCTTTCAACGGGGGAATGGCTGAACAAACGGTGGTACATTCACACCATGGAATCCTATTCAGCAATAAAAAGGAACAGACTATAGACCCACTTTACAACTTGGATGGATCTCAGGAGAGTTACGCTGAGTGAAAGAAATCCGTTCCTAAAGGTAATATACTATATGATTCCATTTCTATGACATTTAGGAAATTATAATAGTGTTTGACAGAGTTTAGGGATGTGGGATCAGGAAGAAGGTGGGTGTGGCTATAAAGGCTAACATGAGGGAAACGTGTGGTGATGAAACAGTTTTTGATCTTGTTTGCGGTGATAGAACACCTACATAGCTGGTAAAAGTGCATGGAATTATATATATAAGTATTATTCACAGGTGTTCTAACACACAAATGAGTGCATGTAAAATGGCGAAATTGTAGTAAGCTCAGTGGACTGTACCAATGTCCATTTCTTAGTTTCGATACTGTACTAAAGTAATACAAGGTGTTATTATTAGGAGAAGGTGAGTGATGGTTATACATGACCTCTCTGCACATTTTCTTGCAACTTTTGGTAAATCAATAATTATTTCAAAGTAAATAAGTTAAAAAAACAACACAGGAGTTGTGGGGAAAATAGTGTTAGTTACACAACCTAAGAACCTAATAAAAATGTTAGCACTGTTTTAGATCTGTTAAATGATTAAGAAAACCATAATTATTAGAGTAAATATGGTACTTTACTTGCTAAATACGTTATATTTGTTTATAGAAGTGAACATCAGAACGCTCACAACTTGTGAGTACTGAAGTGGTGGAGAGAAGGTTATCAGGAGGCAAAGCTTGCATTTTAGGGTAGTCCAGGAATGGAGCCCTTTATAATTTTCAAGCACTGTGTAGGTCAGATATAAATGCTAGAGACTGCCAGGGATGATGTGGGAGATGGGACCTTTTGGTCCTGACCCCACTAACTCATGGTTGGGTCAGGGGAAGAGCAATCCAAGACACACAACATACAATGTGCAATGTTACTCTTTAATATAAAGATAAACAAGGATCATGCGTGGGAAAAATATAGAACAACTGGCAGGCCTACACGGTAAACTTTGGTTTCCTGATTAGCTGGACTGCAAGCTTAGTCATGGATATGGCTTCAGTTAAGAGAAGAGAGGTAACAAATATGAGGAGGATGAAAATGACATCTAAAGGCTCATTTGCAGAGTTTTGTTCTCAAGATCCCAGGTCAGTGGATGAGGGTCTCATCTCAAAATTCATCTGGAATCTTGCCCTTGGGCTGAAGAAAGTAAAGAGAAAGAATTGGGATGTCAGCAGAGCCAGCAGCCGTTGAGTTTCAACCCCAGGGCACCTGACTTCTGTCCACCTTCACCTTCCTGAAACCCTAGAGGTCTATTTCTTCTTATCTCTGAATTCTCAGAATTGACTTTTTGATGAGTAAAGAATTTTTTAGTTCTGGTATAGTCTAGTCATTGTACTGAAAGCACCTGTAGTGAGGGAGGATAGATGACCTCCCTTAGGACCAAACTGGAGACACTTGACCACACAACGTCACAGCTAAATCTGTGCTACAAGAGCAAGCCTTCAAGTTTCCCAACATGTATGTACCAGAATGAGCAAACGCCACTGCATGTAATGCTGAAGATGTAGTGAGAAGATAAATGCCTATCAATAATAGCTTATGGCTTCCTGGAATTCAACTGTTTAATATATTGATCTTGGAAAGAATAAGTTAGCTTCACATATACTGAGAGGAAGCTATGCTGGTGCTAATGATAAACAAAAGAAGTTTCAAAACAGTATATAAGATGGGAAACCTGTATTTTATAATACATGGAAATGTATTAGTATGAAATTAGGGAATTTCTCACAACTAAACGTTTGTGAGAAAAAAATAGATTTAAAATAATTACCTTCAAGTTCCCATTAATCACTCCTCTACTCCTCCCAGCTCCCTCCTATGCCCACGCAAACCCAGCACTCACTTCTGAGACCACTAGAGGTTCACCTCAGGTCGGGTGGAGGATGCCTGCATGATGTCCTGCTGCTCCTGGGAGAGGGTGTGCATGGAGCTGGAGGTGGGTGTGGGCACTGGGATGGAGAACACACTCTGGGTCTCACTGGGGCTGGCGTCCCTCACAAACAGCTCGTCATTCACGATGCACAGACTGAAGGAAAAATGGGCCCTCAGACAACGCCTGGATGGACACCCACACCCCCAATATTGACTCTGCTCCCACTGGCACTCAGCAACCAGATTCCTCCCACGCCCATCCTGTGTCTGTCTCCCAGGTTCCTTGACTGGTACCTCTGCCCCTACCCACAGAGCCCACCTTTGGAGAGACTGTCTACCATCTTCACTCGATTCATAGGTTTATCCCCAACCCACGGGCAATTTCGCATTTACCCTTTACCACAGCCCAAGGGGTGGACGCTCTGATCCCCATTCTCGGAAGAAGACACTGAGTCACACAGAGGTCATGTGACTTGACCAAGTTCACACAGCTAGTGAGTGTTGGGTCAAGGAGAGAACGCATAGGCCGATTCCAGAGCCCATGCTCTTCTTAACTACTAGGCTAGACTGCTCCTGGGATCTCCCCGCTGGCTTTCCACAATACCGAGTAAACCTAAGGTCTGCGCCACCACATTCCCACGCCCCTGAGCCCAGGCGGGGATGGGCATTCCCGCCCACAACAGGGCTCTCACCTGGAGTAGCTGGCAGGGGTAGCGATGAAGGTCCGGGTGAAGGCACGCACACAGCCCTGAGAACTTCCTTCCACTTCAACAGCAAACAAACAACAGTACCCCTTAGAGCCGCACGTGCTGTACACGCTCACACGGCGGTCCCCAGTCAGGCTGTGACTGGACACTCATGCTGAGAGGGCAGTTGTTCACGGGGGCCAGGGTGTCGGCAATGGGGAGGGCAACTATAGGAGCAGTCTGCGCCCAGTGACAGGGCCCCTGACAACCACTACACAGGTTCACGGGATGCGTTTTTCACAGCCGCCCAAGAGGTGGATACTACTACCCCATTTTGCAAATGAGGAAACTGAGTTTAAGTAACGGCCCAAGTTCTCAAAGTAAGTATCCGGGATGAGAGCCACCAAACTCCACAGCCTGTGTCCCCAACGCCCAGGGTGTGCAGGGCAGACAGACATGGACACAGCTCAGACCTGGATTGTCTGTGGGAAGCCTGAGGACTGGAGAACACAGTGGGGAAGGGGAGGGGAGGGGAGGGGAAGGGAAGGGAAGGGGTCAGGGAAGCTGGGTGGTTCTGGGAGTGAGCCTGGCCAGGGGGAGGCAGCAGTGGGGCATCTGGGGTGGGGATCTACACACACTCACCTTCCTTGAACACCCCGCTGACAGAGAAGCAGAGCATCGTTTCCTGAAAGGGAAGAGCCCAGACGCCCAGTCACCACCTGCACCTCCTACCCACCTGCGGCTTCCTGGGCCCGCCCGAGGGAGGAAGCAGGCGCTCACCGTCTGGAACCACATGTCCACCACGAAGGAGCTGAAGTCATGCTGAGTCTTGGGCAACACACAGAGGGTGTGCACAATGACACGTTTTTTGTGCTTCAGCAGCTGAACCCGCAGGTCTGTGAGGGGAGGGGAAGCGAGCGAAGGTCAGGGGCTGCCACGCCCTGGGCCCTATGATTGACCCCTTCACCGCCCTTTCCCACCCAGTCTTCCCATCACACACTCACGGGGGTCCTTGAGCTTCTTCATATTCCTGCTGTCCTTGAAGTACTTGCACAAGCTGCTTCTAGGAGACAAAGAGCAACAGTGGGTGGTGGGTGTTTGCAGGAGCTGGCCTGTGTCTGCTGGGGAGCCACACGGCCCAGGAGCAGAGCCTGTGCTGTGATACTCACGGGGCTGGGTCCTCGGGGTGGAAGGGAATGGTCAGGGAGAAGCAGGCCTCCTCGTGATAAGCACCCACGAGACCCTGTCGGTCTCCACAGTCATGGATCAGGTAGTACCTGAGGGGGAGCAATGAGGACAGTCTATCTCTGTGGTCTGGACCTCAAATGTGACTTGAAAACTCCCCTGAGCAGACCTGTGCTTAGGTGGCCTCACCTGTCCTCGCCCTCCCCGCCTTGCTCAGCTTCCCAGAGGTACTTACTGCTGCAGGAATTGCAGGACTAGGCTCTTCAGCTCATCAGATCCAAAGTAGCTGCCCTGGAATCAAATGGCATTTGAGACTGTGCAGTGGATAAAGCCTCCCTGCAACACCCCAAATGTTGTTTTATCCTCTTCCTCACCTTGCAGGGCTTTACTACGTAGGGAGTGTCAACGTCAACAGTAACTGGTGACGGTAACTCCTGGCCATCCTGGAGAAGGGAAGAGGAAGTCAGGAGTGGAGATCAGGGGAGTGGCCCTGGATGATCCGGGAAAAGGATGGGCCCAGGAGGGTGAGGGTCAGAGGTCAGGTGTGAAAGGGCCCTGGAAATTCCATGGGAAAGCTTACAGTGGATGTCTTCACCATGAGGTCCTGGAAGTCTCTAGTGTTATATTCAACTTGTGTGTGTGCGTGTGTGTATTTATGGGTATTTTTCCAGCAAGTCCATCCATGTCATTTTCAGGAGTCCATGTCCCCCAAAATGGTTAAGGTTCTGATGCTAATATGTGTTCTAGGCAAGACCCAAAGGGCTTCAGGGCAGGTGCAGAGGCCACCGACATTCGTAAGAGACAATGATTTACGTAGGCACTTACCAGGCGTAACAACTTTGGGAAACATTCTCTGATGGCCCTGTCCAAAACCAAAAATAGAGAAGAGGTGGTTGATAGTTCAAGGCTGCAATGCTTCCTTTGAGTTAAAACAGTAATACCATAAACAGAGATCAGTGTGTTCTGGCCCATCCAGCAGCGCCCTTTGCCCACCTCTGCTTCTGATTTTAAGGGTTTTCGGTCCACTTCCCTGTTGAGCACTGAGCATCTGTCATCTTACTGTGTGAAAGGCACTGTCTCCTCATCTCTCTCAATACCTTCACTTTAATAGTCCTTCCCTCCCTCCCTTCCTCTCCTTCGCCTGGGTAGCTCCCACCCAGACTACTCGGACTCCCTTCTCCAGTGCCACAGGGAGCAGCATTTCAAACCCATTCTGCAGGGCTTCCTTCTCCTCACTTCCTTCCTCCAGGGCCCAACTGAAGGCTGTGGGGAGAAGAGGGAATGGGGTGGGAGCCCGGGGCTCTGCTACCTCACTGGGGGTCCAGCAGTCTGGCAAGACCCGGACAGCCCCCAGGGATGGCCCAGGATGCTGGGCCAGGGAGGTGAGTGAGGTGGGGCTCAGGGAGGGAGATGGAGGGGATGAAGACAGAAAGGGAGTGAAGGTAGGAGGGGAGAGATGACAGAGACATAGGGGCACAGAGACAAGGGAGAGAGAGAAAACAAAGGGAAGAGAAAGAAGCTCTCCCATGGTCGGGGTCAGGGAAGAAGAGAGAAGAAAGGGGAAACGGCACACCTGTTGCGGCTCTTCACCTGCCCCAGAATCGCCCAGACACACCAGGTAGGAATGGAAAATATGCCCATGTTGGGCTGGGGGGCCCACTGGATGCTGGCTGAAACTTTGTCACCTGTGTGAGTTCAGCCAGACGTGGGCATGGGAAACAGGGCCGCCATGGGGGCACATCTTCCCCAGAATGAGGAAAGGGTCAGGTCCCAGCTCAGTATGGGGCTTAGGATCCGTGGCCCAGTCTTATGATCACCGTCTTCTCTCCCGATGACCCCTGCACCTGTCTGAGTTGGTTCTTTATCTGAGGAATCGTACCTGTCTCAGGCTGCCCAGGGCTCCTGTGAAGGACCAGGCGGGATGATGTGACTTGTGCAGGGAGGGATGGGAAGTGCCCCTGACAGGCCTGTCCTTCTGTCTCCCCTAACACCTCCGCCCTCTGCCTTCCACTCCTGCCTCAGGAAGCCCTCTGATCACTGGCGGGGGCCCACGTCTGGCCCCTTGACTCAAGGAGCCCTGCTTTTTCCCAAGGAGGGTCCAGCTCCTGGCGTTGGGCCAGCAGAATGGATGTCATGACAGCAGCCACCCACGGCCTCAGCCCTCAGCATGGCGCAGGAAAGCCCCCATGTCAACTTGGGAGAGGAGGGGGGACCCCTTTGGAGGAAGGGGAAGAGGGCCCCTCTCAGAACGGGGGAGGCAAACGCCATCTCAGCACGAAGAAGGAAGGCTTCTCTCAGCATGAGACCCTGGGCTGGAGGACCCTTCTCAGTCCAGGGCGCCAGCATCTGGATCAAGGCTGGTCGCTCCTGGTCCTGATGAGGAGGAGAAGCCCTGTTTCCTGGGGCACACTCTTGGGAGGCCTTGGTGGAATATAGCTGGGCGCAGAGAGCTGGAAACAGACCCCAGAGCCCCTGCAGAGGTGAGCAGGTCAGGGGAAGGAAACTCCTCACCGGTGATAGGCACAGAGAGAGCAGAAGGTGGGGCCTGTGATCCTCCCAGAAGACCAGGGCTGCCACCTTTGGCAAAGGGGCACTGTCACAGATAGTCTAGGCTCCCATGGGTGAAGGTCACCAAGAAGGGTGACAGGGTGTTCACACTGACCTTACATAGGTGGACCAGTCTGGGAAGGTGCCACACAATGGGTTCCCTTGCAGCCACAGCTCTTCAAGCTTCAGCCCTTTCATCTTGCTCAACTCCCACACAGACTTCAGCTGAGACATATGGGGCGGAAGTGGGAAAAGGAATCCCAGGGAAAGAGGGACATCCGGATCCCTGCAGCCCCAGCCCCCTCCCTCCCTTCCCCACAGGTACCTTCACCTGCCTCCTGTCATCACTCTGATGGCCACTAACATGCCCAACACTTACTCTCAACCCAACTTTGATCTGGCTCCCCCTTCTCACCTTATTTTTGGAGAGGTTCAGGATCTTGACCGTGGGGGCCATCTGTATAATGTCAGACAGGCCATCCAGCTGGTATAGTTTGTTGCTGCTCAAGTTCAAGGACAACAGCTTTGGGGCAAGAAGAGGTAGAGTGAAGGTTACTATCTAGGACCTTGGAGACAAATCTGCCCTCCACCCCATCTCTTCCACCCCCTACCCTAATACCAGCACTGGGCCTACAGCCTCACCTCAGGGAAATTCTTTTTGATGATCTGCAGGGTGGCAGCCATGCTGTTTCTTCGATTCAGAATTATATCAATATCATGGCCCACCAAGTCTTCAGGAAGGAGAGGGGAGGGAATCAGATGGCTGAGTGGGGTCTGGGGCCAGCACCAGCCCCGCCCCACGTTACCATCCCTAAGTCTCCCTGCAGGAAGACCCCTCTGACCTCGCCCGCCCTAGAATTACTGCTGTCAGCCGTACCTGGGTCAACGCAGAGCCTCTGGAGGTCAAGAGCTTGCTTGGAGACATTAAATCGTTTGATCAAGGTCAGCTGCGGAGTGAGAGATGGAGAGAGCCGCTCTGAGGCTGTGGTGGTGGTAGGGAAAACGCGGCGAGGGTGACGGGGGCCTGGAGGAAGGAGAGGTGGGTTTGAGCGCTGGCACACAACATGCCTTTAGTCTGCATTACCTTTAGCTGCTCCATTTCTTCTGGCTTCAACTTATACCGCACAGAGTAGGGAACATCAGAGCGGCTGACAAAGACAGGTATCTGCAGGAAGAAGAGGTGGGGTAAGCACCAGGAACTCTAGTTCCAAAGAAAACAACCAGCCCCTGGCCTGTACTCCTTCCTCAGGATGAGGTACAGGTAATGCCCGCGACACACACCTTTCGGCTCTCCTTGTCACAAATCTTGTAGCTGACATCCATCAATGCAGAGGCAGTTGTAGCTTCTTGGACAAAGAACCGAGCCCCATTTTTCACAAAGTGGAACTACAGGGATTGAATGCAACAGCAATAGTATCAGAAGCCAACAGACCCTGCTGAACCAGATCTCTCTCTCCCCCTTCCCTGTGCCCACGCGTCTGGCTTCGGCATCCTCTCTTACATCCACTGGAGTGAAGGGGACACTGCAATGGCTCTGGATTGAGTTCATTAGCCATGTCTTGTCATACTGTATCCCACAAGGAATCTAAGGATGAAAAGAAGGGATGGGAGAGAGAACAGACAACAGGGAATTTAGGTTGGAGGACGAACCTTTTCCTGTTCTTTTCCGGCCTTCTACTGAGCTTGAAAGGGCTTCTAAAGAAGGGACCACTGGCATGATTTCTTATGGGTGTGCGTAATATGGATTTCCTAAAACTCTTTCTCTCCAGTCAAACTCTCTTCCAAATAATCAAGGTGTCAGAGATGATCTTCCTTTTATAAATTTCCAGGAGATCCTACCCAGTGCAGACACTGCTTGCCCCTCAGACAAGGTCTCCAGAGGCTCGACCCTCCATCTCCCACACTCAGCTTGCCAAACTGAGACCTCCAATGTGGAGTTGCTCCATATCCTTGGCAGTAGTTTCCATCTTTGCTCTGAGACAGGCTCCTCCGTTCTCCTCACAGTCAGCCTGTTCCCTTTACACTGCTTCTCTGAATCTGCCCTTAGATGAACAAGATTGTTAACTCCTGGTCATAAAAAGGACAGATTACAAGCTGTCCCCAGTGAAATAAACCAGCATCTCTACATGAGACCAAGACAACTCTCCCTGACTTTTCTCTCCTGCACATTCCATACATTTTTCAGGATACTCACTGTGACCCTGAACCAGCTCCCTGGGGTTCCATCTTGTGTGTTCTCCCACATTTCTCTCTCCAGAGGTTTTCTGTTTCCCCACACAGTAATATGCATGTGGCCTTCACTGTCCAATCTCACTGTCCTCTCGTTGCCTCGGATGGTCCAGGGAGAGCTGCAGGGGGGATGTGGAGAGAAGGAGGGTGAGTGGCCATACGTGCTAAGAAAGTCTTCTGTACACCCTCGTCTCTTTGACACCAGCACTACAATTAGGATTGCTCAACCATTATTTCACTTCTAGCATGCTTCAGTTTTGCAGTGACAGAAGAGAAACAAGTCCACGGAGAGTGAGAGAGGTGCATAGTGCCAGGGGCTGCTGTGTACAAACCCTGCTGCCTGGTCACTTACTGTCTTACTTCGGGGTCCTCCTGGACATCCCTCTTCACCACGTTTCCATCATCCTCCTGGAGGTGTGAGCGCTGAGGCTCACCCCCACCGTGTTCATAATTAGGGCTCCTCTTGCCAGAATTACCTGGGAAAGAACTACAACCTTTCTTTCTTCCTTGAGGTGGTCTACCACCATCACTGTATTCTGAAAAGAGGAACAAAAATACAAGTTTGAAGACACAACTGTGGTGCACTTACCACGTACCATGTCTTAGGCTAACAGGATGGTAGGGCAGGCAAAGTGCCAACTTGGCCTAAGGGACCAATCCCACAAACCTCAGAAAGGGCACTCTTATGCCTGTGCAGAGAGGACAGCCTTATCCGACAGATGGCACTATCAGGGGAAGAATCGAGGAGGAGCAGGATGAGGAAGAGGAGGACAAGGAGGAGAAAGAGGGAGGAGAAGGAGGAGGGAGGAGAGGACAACTGCGTTGAAACTTTTAACACAGTGGAGCAGGACTGATAAGGAACCGAGGTGTATGCGTCCATGGGTTAGACTGGACACCAGTCATATATGTACCAGGAAGGCACCCGAATCTTGCCTTCTCTCAGGACTTTCCAACAACCACACCAATACCTCTCTCGTGCTTCCCAAATCCAATCAGCCACCACACCGATTCCACTAACAACCAGCAAGCTAGCTGGACTTCCTTTGCCAGTGCACTAGGAGCTTTAATGTCAGGTGGCACTGATGTCACAGCCTCCTGAACTGTCCCCTCCCTCCAGCCTTGCCCTGAACAATACTGTTTGAAAGAACCAGAGTGAGCTCTCTTTTGGGCCAGCCTGAAATGCCTTTCAGCTCAGCAGGCAACTCTTCCTCACTTCAGCTCTTCTATAACAAGGGTGTGAATGATAACATGGAATGATGTGTCAGCCACCATTTCCAAGTGTTTAGGGATTCTTCTTTTTGCTTTCTATTACTGGTTTCTAATTTGATTCCATCGTGCCCAGGGAACACACTCTGGGACATTTCAATTCTTGTTTTTTTTTTTTTTAATAATTTAATTTCTTTATTTATGTCTGCGTTGTGTCTTCGTTGCTGCACACGGGCTTTCTCTACTTGCGGCTAGCGGGGGCTACTCTTCGCTGTGGTGCACAGGCTTCTCGTCGCGGCGGCTTCTCTTGTTGCGGAGCTTGGGCTCTAGGTGCGCGGGCTTCAGTAGTTGTGGCACGCGGGCTCAGCAGTTGTGGCTCGAGGGCTCTAGAGCGCAGGCTCAGTAGTTGAGGCACACGGGCTTAGCTGCTCCGCGGCATGTGGGATCTTCCTGACCAGGGCTCGAACCTGTGTCCCCTGCACTGACAGGCGGATTCTTAACCACTGCACCAACAGGGAAGTCCCTCAATTCTTTTTGAATTTACTGAGGCTTGTCTGATGGTCGAGGAGATGGTCTAACTTGGTGAATGTTACAGAGACCCTCGGGGAAAAACCTGTACTCTGCTATTGGTGGGCGGACTGTTCTATTTATGTCATGCAGATCTCGTTAGTTTCCTGTGTTATTCAGGTCTCCTATATCCTTGCTGATTTTCTCTCTGGTAATTCTGTCACTTGCTAAGAGGGAGGTGGGTGTGGAAGGCCCCCACTATAATTATAGATCTGGCTCTTTCTCCTTTCAGCTCCACCAGTTCTTGCTTCATGTACTTTGAGGCTCTGTTGTTTGGTGCATACACATTTAGGATCTTTATGTCTCCCTGGTGTCCTGATCCTTTCATCATTCTGTAAGGCCTCTCTTTGGCTCTTGTTCTTTTTCTTTACTCTGATATCTACTGTACTGGATACTGAAGCCACAGGCACGCTTAGAAAGTGTCCTGGGTATACCTCACCTTGTATTCACTCCTAGGAGTTGTGTTGCTGTTCACCCCCACCCCCGCCCACAAATTCTCCCCTCCAACATATCTAATTCACCATGGGAAAAGATTTGGAAGTTTTTCGGCACCTGCAGAAATAAGATCGTGTCAATTCTCTTCCCCATAGGTGGATTCACTAAGGGTATTTTATTTTTAACACATTCCACTGAAACAGTGAACCAGCAGATAATCATACCAGTGGCTTGTGGGGAGGGAGGATTATGGTAATTACACTGTTAGAAACCAGCTTCCTTTGGGTTGTAATACTTAAGGCTCTCTAGGTTTGTGGGCTGTGCCTTTTGTACATTAACTATTCCATGTTGTCTCAGGTCACGCTTATGAGTAAAGATCCGTCCAGGGCTGATCACTCCACGATGGAGTGATTACGACCAGGCCTCAGATGAACTCCTCTGGGGAGCCGTTGCTTTCCCTGTGCGGCCCGCTGTCAGGGCAATCCTGCTACTCACAACCTTGGGACTTTCCCTGTGTGGCACTGGAAGTGAAAGTAAACACAGATAGGGCATTGGACCCACAAATGCCACTTGCTCAGTCCCCAAACCTCGGAGGGGGCCTGGCGTGCTCTCTTTCTCCCACACTCCACATCCAACTGGTCAGGAAATTCCCTCGGCCCCTCTCTCAAAGTATGTCCAGAAGCCAGCCACTTCTCACCACCTCCATTACCACCACCCTGGCCAAGATACCAACATCTATCTCCTGGACTGTACTGCTGTCCAGCTGGCCCCTCTGCTTTCATCCTGGCTCCCTTACCTGTCTGCTTTCAACCCAGCAGCAGAGCGCAAGTCAAATCATTTCACTCCTCTGCTCAACACTACATAACAATGGTTTGAAGCCCACCAACATGTTCAAAAGCCAGGAGTTCATAATGATACTCATCAACAATAACAACAACAAAGAGGAAACTTATTGGTGACCTTTGGAGAATGCCAGGCAACCAACTCGTTTTCAGGAAAATCCAGCAATGAAAGGGAAAAATTCACATTTTAAAGGGAGCAGTAAGGGCATGTGGTCTATGTACGGTGTATAGGAAGAGTCAGAGTCATTTGCAAGAACCCACATTCCTTCCGAAATAACGTTGCCGAGGGGAAAGCATAGAAGGGGGCTAGCTAACAGCTACCGCAGTCCCCTGGTTGACCAACTACGTCGGGTGCCTGAACAGGGCTAGAGACCTCCCTCATCAAGGTGATTCAGACACAAGCAATCTCAGACATTGCCTTGTCAAGTATTTCATAGAATAATCCACTGAAGCCATGTGGTCCTGGGATTTACTTTGCTGGGAGATATTTGAGAACTGATTAAATCTCCTTACTCATTAATCGATCTGTTCATATTATGTATTTCTTTACGATTCAGTCTTGCTAGATTGTCTGTTTGGGGGACTTTATCCATCTCTTCTAGGTTTTCCAATTTGCTGGCATACAATTATTCACAGTATTCGCTAATAATCCTTTTAATTTCTGTAGTATCAGTTGTAATGTCCCTCTTTCATTTCTGATTTTAATTATTTGAGTGTCCTCTATTTTTTTTTTCTTAGTGAGTCTAACTAAGGGTTTGTCAATTTTGTGTAGCTTTAACAAAAAGCCAACTCTTAGTTTCATTTACTTTTTTTCTATTGTTGTTATATTTTTTCTCTATTTCATTTATCTCTGCTCTTATATATCTCTTTCCTTCTGCTAGTTTTGGCTTTAGTTTATTCTTCTGTTTCTAATTTCTTGAGGTGTAAAGTAAGGTTGTTGATTTGAGATCTTTTGTCTTTTCAATGTACACAGTTAAAGCTATAAAATTCCTTCTTAGCACACCTTTGCTGCATCCCATAAGTTTTGGTATGATGGACTTTCATTTTAATTTGTCTCAAAGTAGTTTCTAATTTCCTTTGTGAATTCTTCTTTGACCCATTCATTCTTTATGAGTGTGTATGGAGATTCCAAAAAAAATGAAAAATACAACTCCCATATGACTCAACAATCCCACTTCTGGGTATATATCCAAAAGAACTGAAAGTAGAATCTTGAGGAGATACTTGCACATCTATGTTCATAGCAGCACTATTCACAACAGCCAAGAAGTAGAAACAATTAAAATGCCCATCAATGGATAAATGGATGAACAAATTGTGGTATGTATATATATATATACAATGGAATATTATTCAGCCTTTTAAAGGAAGGATATTCTGTCATATGCTACAGCATGGATGAACCTTGACAACATTACGCTAAATGAAATAAGCCAGTCACGAGAAGACAAATACTGTATGATTCCACTTACATAAGGTTTCTAGGGACTTCCCTGGTGGTCCCGTGGGTAAGACTCCATGCTCCCATTGCAGGGGGCCCATGTTCAATCCCTGGTCGGGGAACTAGATCCTGCAAGCATGCTGCAACTGAGAGTCCGCATGCCACAGCTAAGAAGCCTGCATGCCACAACTGAGTCCACATGCTGCAACTAAGAAGTCTGCATGCCGCAACTAGAGATCCCGCATGCTGCAACAAACAGCCAGTGCAGCCAAAATAATAAATAAATAAATATTTTTTTTAAAAGTTGGGAAAACTATAGTAAACAGAGTCCATGGGTTTAAAAAAAAAAAAGGTATCTAAAGTAGTCAGATTCATAGAAACAGACAGTAGAATGGGGTTACCAGGGACTGGGGGGAAGGGACAAAGGGGAATTGCTGTTTAAGGTGTAGAGTTTCAGAATTGAAAGACGAAAAAGTTCTGAAGATTGGTTTCACAACAATGTGAATCAACTGAACAGTACTGAACTGTACACTTAAAAATGGTTATGATGGTAAATTTTATGTTACGTATTTTTACCATAATTTTTAAACCTGTATATTAGAGTGTGATTACTCAAAAGGAAATATTAAGAAAAGTTTTTGTTTGGATATGTAAATACAAACGTAAAGAAGTCAACATAAAGGAACACGTGAGAATGTCAACTGTGCTTATGAGTAGGTGTTTGGAATGCACAAGAGGTTACTTTCATGTCCATGCTCTACTTGTATAAAAGGCTGGGTCAGGGTTTTGCCACGGGCTTGGGGGGAAGCACTATTGCTACTGACTCATTACCTAGCATAATAGAAACAATTACTGATAATCAGATACACCTGTCTTCTCTCTGATTATTAAGCTACTTCACTTTGGACAATTCACCCGACTTCTCCTGATCTCAAATTACTTACATGTAAAAATCGGGGATTAGAGCTAACCACCACCTCAATCAAGATATAAAGCATATACCACACTCCAAATGGTTCCCAGTTAATCTTTCCATCTCCCAGCTCCATATAAACCTTGATCTGCTCCCAGTCCCTATATATTCGTTTTGCCTGCTGCAGAATTTCTTGTAAATGGAATCATACATACTGCACACCTTTGTGTCTGGCTTTTTAAAGTCAGCATCATGTTTTTGAAATCCGTTTATGTTCCTGCCTTTTTTATTGCTGAGTGATATCCCACAGTATGGGTTGTAGTTCTCCACCTCGTTTACACAGTAGAGCCCCTTGGGGAGTTGGAGAATACCACCAGCTCCAAGCTATACCCACAATAATTAAAGCAGAATTGGGTTGAGACCCAGGCACCCACATTTTCTAAATTCTCCACGTGACTGCAGTGTGCAACCACAGTTGAAAGCTACTGTATTAAAGTATCAGCTTTTGGTTTATGCTTGCCAGAGACCCTAGGAATGGATGCCACCTCATTTTGCTGGCTTTCCACTCTGTTGTTTTAGGGACCTAGTGATTCCATTAGCTTAAATTAGAGATTGGCAGACTACAGCCCATGGGCCAAACCTGGCCTGTGGCCTGTTTTTCTAGGGCCTGCAAGCTAAGAATGGTTTTTACATATTTAAATGGTTAAAAAAATAATATTTCTTGACATGTGAAAATTATTTGAAATCCACACGCCAATGTCCATATGCAAAGTTTTATTGGAACACAGCCATACTTGTCTCTGGAGGCTTCCGCTCTACAACAGCAGAGCTGAGTAGTTACGAAAGAGACAAACTGGCCCACAAAGCCTCAAATATTTGTCACCTGGCCCTTTCCAGGGAGTTTGCTGAGCTCTGGCTTAGAGCAAGTGTCCTTAAAGCAAATGCACAGTAACTGTGGTAAATGGCTGACGGTCCCTTTGGCTAAGCCTGGGAAGAAGATTTACTGCAGTAACTTGCGACTTCACCGTAGGGTCCTTCCTCAGTAGTCCACTCATTCATGGTGTTCTGGCTCAAGTGTGGGAATTGAGTAAGGGACTACCATTTGCCATCAAGATAGGTCAAGTCACCAGATCTAATGCTTGATTTATTTATTTTTATGTTCTTATATTTTATTACAAATATTTATTTATATTTTATTTATGTTTACACTGATCAAATGCAACTTTGGAGTACGTCAGATATTTCAAGATCCAAGGGATCTGTTGATCAATTAGCCACCTTCAGAGGTTGCTACAGGTCAAACCAATGTGACTACCCTTCCATCCTTGCTGTTTATTAGGTAAACAGCACTCACCTTGAGGCAGGAGATTAAGTGCTCCTACTGGGCCTGCAACACCAGAACCCCAACATCTCCACTCAAATGAGCGTGACCATGTCAATGGCAGAATCTCCCATCTCATCTGTGGCCTACACAAGTCAGCCACTTCAGAACACTTCACAGGTGAAGATGCCCTCCGCACTAATGTGTTTCTCAATGCTGTGGGGGAAAGGAGTGTCCTCTGGGTCCCAAACAGCAGCTGCCTGGTCCACCAACACATTGACTTCAAAGGCATTTCAATTCAAGTGACCACAGGTGGTAACTCTTGAAACCGAGTCCCCCTAAAACCGAGTTCCCTTGCCAGGTTGATGATTAACTTCTCTATCCAAAACTTTATTCCCTCTCTTGTCCCACTCATGATCCCCTCAGGATTGAGGAGTATCAAAGAAAAGGGGGGACTGACACTGAACAGAACCCTTCAGGGCCCTCCTGGGTACCAAAGCCCCGCTGTGCTCCCTGTTTCTTGTCTGTAGAAAAAGGCTTTGGCCTCCTAGGCCTTCCCTGAGTTCCAAAGAACAGACACAAGCAGTTACTAATTAGGGAAGTGAGGAAATGCAGAAACAAAGGAAAAGCAGTCAAAGAAACGAAATTGAGTTATTTGTAGACAGGTGGATGGACATAGTCTGTCATACAGAGTGAAGTAAGTCAGAAAGAGAAAAACAAATACCATATGCTAACACATATATAGGGAATCTAAAAAGAAATGGTCATGAAGAACCTAGGGGCAAGACGGGAATAAAGACACAGACCTACTAGAGAATGGACTTGAGGATACGGGGAGGGGGAAGGGTAAGCTGGGACGAAGTGAGAGAGTGGCACGGACATATATACACTACCAAACGTAAAACAGATAGCTAGTGGGAAGCAGCCGCATAGCACAGGGAGATCAGCTCGGTGCCTGGTGACCACCGAGAGGGGTGGGATAGGGAGGGTGGGAGGGAGGGAGATGCAAGAGGGAAGAGATATGGGGACATATGTATATGTATAGCTGATTCACTTTGTTAGAAAGCAGAAACTAACACACCATTGTAAAGCAATTATACTCCAATAAAGATGTTAAAAAAAAAAAGAAAGAAAAGCAGTCAAGAAACAATAGTGCAGTGATAAAGCAGATTCCTAGTTTCTCCGTACGAGATAACAACTTGACACATATCTTTGAGCTGTTATGCAGAAACTAAGATCCCCTGACCAGGTGGAGAATGGTGACTCCATGCTGACCACAAGCACACAGACCCCAGACTGGTTAGAACCAGAATGCTGATGATTAAGATCCCTGAAACAGCACCCTGTTTCCTCACCACCAACCAATCAGAGGAAGGTCATGCACCCTGCAGCCCTCACCCCAGATGTTGCCTTTAAAACCCTTCCCTGAAAGTCAGCAGGGAGTTAGAGTCTTCTGAACACAAGCAGCCAGTTCTCCTTGCTTGGTACCCGGAAAATAAACACTGTACTTTCCTTCACCAACAACCCAGTGTCAGTAGATTGGTTTTGCTGCGCAGCAGGTGAGTGGACCCAAGTTCTGTCCAGTAACGCAACTGCAACTCTTTCACCATTGTGTGCCATGGAACACTAATGATTCATCCTCTATTACCAACTGGGTCCTTACTATCTTCAGATCCACCTAGACTGGATGACCTATCCTCGATCCCCACTTCCTTCAGGGCCCTTTGCTTGCAACCAATTTTGGTGTCAAGTACTCTATTAATCAAAGTCCCCACTTCCTTATGCCAGATATTCATTCTAGCTATTTCATAAAAATAAGACATCTTTAATAAAACATATCACCCAGCTTACAAAAATTCTGTGAGGGCCAGAAAAGTGGGCCTGGATGCCGCACAGCCAGGGGAAGCCCCCTCACGCCATGGGACAGGTAGAGCTGAAACACCCCTGCTGCCTATGAGCTAACCAACATGTATGACAGAGACTGAATTCCAGGCACTCTGTTGTGGCTGCCCGTAAAAACCAGAGACCTCTCCCATCATACATAGCTGATCCTGCATGTGGCTCCCACATTACTCAGTTCCTCCTCCAAGTTTCACTATGGTGCATAGGCTTGATACATAGAGATCTTCTTTGGGACCCTAGACAAAAGGGGGTCTAGGAAACATACACACACACACACACACACACACACACATATACAAACGGAGGGCTTCATTCTTGTTTTTAGCTTTCCAGTTCTCTACAGTACAGGAAAACATGTAAGAGTGTTTATGAGTGTTGGAATAGTTGCCAGCTCAGCCAACTTGAGGTATATTCCACAGGACCGATTTTTTTGCTATCGTAAATTGTATACTCACAATGAAAATATTATTTTCTATTTCGTGCAATTATTTTGTGTATATTAGTCTTACATCCAATAAACTGGTTAATCACTATTATTATAATTTTCCATAGATCCTCTTGAGTTTTATATGAAGACAATTATACTCACAGTTTTGTTTCCTTTCACTTTTACACATGTATTAATTAATGTATGTATGTATTTTGGCTTACTGCAGTGCCTAGGAGACTCAGTAAGATGTTGAACAGAAGTGATTATATGAATCATCTTTGCCTCTTCTGAGTTTGAATGGAATGCTTTTAACGTCTCACTATTACGTACGGTGTTTGTTGTAGTTTTTGTAAAGTACACATTATCATTTTTAAGAAATATCTTTCTATTCCCAGTTAGCTAAGAGTTATTTTTGTGGTTGTTTAATCTTGATTGGTTGTTGAATTTTATTGCATGCATTTTTTTTCTGGAATCTTTGTGATAATCATCCTTTTCTTGCTCCTTTATCCTATTAATGTGTTGAACTACATTATGAATCTCCTAATGTTAAACCAACATTGCAAGTTTGGTATAAACACAACTTTGCCCTGCTGTATTATCTGTTTTAGCCATTGCTGGATTAAGTTTGCCATTATCTTATTTCTATTTTTTGCATTTTTATAACTACTTAAGATTGACCAGTAATTTTGCCTTCTCATGCATGCTTTGTCAAGAATAAGCTTAATATTAATATTTTCTGTTTCCCCAATATAAAGTTCTTTTTTCTAGAATTCACCCATTTAGTATTAATTTTCAAATTATCAGCATATCTTTTTCATAATATTATCTTTTAAATCTTTACTGTCAGTACAAGCAAGACACCTTCTTCGAAAGTGGCTTATCTGTGCCTTCTAATTTTCTTGACCCATACTGCCAAAGCTTTCCTTATTTTTTTATATTTTGAAAGCACTACATCTAGCATTTTTATTCAACTCTTCCATATCTGTTATTGATTTCATTAACTTTGGCTCTTACTTTTATTATTTTTTTCTTGCCAATATGGAAATGCATGAGATGATTTTTATCAAGTATGTGACAAATCCACAGTCTTTTCATCTACCATCATGTTTTCTTTTATAATTGCTATCCTCGAATAGCATGGATATCCAAATATCCAGTACATTTAATTACTTGGAAAAGACCTGTGGTTTACCAATGTGGGGGGTTTAATTAAATCCATTGTTGGAATATCAGATGATTAAGGGAGATGGAACTGCAGCACTGAAGCAAGGGAACTGCTATGATAAGTACATATGAATTTCATTGAAGAGGACAGCATACAATATAGAAAGGAGTAGGAACAGAAAGAGCACGGACTTTGAAATCATATATCCAGAATGTGCTCTGTCACTTACTGCGTATGTGATTTTAGGCGAGTATTTTACCTCTCTGAGCCTCAATTTCATCATGCGGTAGTGCTGTTTGCCATGGGTTTCCATTTGTCCCTGTTCCGGGGACCTGGAAGAGCTGTACTTCTTGACCTCCTTTGTTTGGGCAGGGCTGTGTATGTGACTGGTTCTGGCTAATGGGTTGTGAGTGACATGTGCTATTTCTGGGCCAGAACATATGGTTGTTGGTTTGAGACCTTGCAGGGTCCTCTTCTCCTCAGGCACAGGGACTGACAACTCTCTAGATGATGGCTGCTCTGTCAGTTTGGGTCTCCAAGTCATTCCAGCAAGAATGGCTCAGACCCCCGAAGTCCACCATCCTGTGAGGGGCATGCACCTGCTATGGACATGTAGTCGAAGTGAGGAATAAGCCCCTGAGATACGGAGACTGTCTATTGTCACAGTATAATCTAGCCTATCTTGATTCTTGTATCTTATCTGTAAATTAAAATAACATCCTCTCAGGATTTTTCTGAGGATTAAATGAGAAAACTGGTATGACAAGGTTGCCACAGTGCTTGACATATAACAGGAACTCAAAAAATGGCAGCTATAATTATTAAATAATAATAACAAACTAGTTTTGAAAAAGTGTGGAAAATTGGTATAAAATGAGAGCTATTTCATCCACTCATCCTTACGGGTAAGTTGTATCATCTTTTCAAGAGTGGGGCATTTTATTTTATTTTGAAGGCTTCCTAATGACTAGCACTTATGCACTTATTTCTTGCCATCATGATATCAGAAACATAAATTGAGGTTATACGTAAAGAATGAAAAGGTGGAAAGATTAAGCAAAAGAGAGAATGACTAATGACATAAGATAAAATGAGTTAGCAATAAGTAGTTTCTTAATGAGAAGAATAGATTATAATTATTAGTAAGCGTACATTGTTCTTAGTAAAGAAAGGTACAAGTTATTAATGCGGTAGAAGAGATTTAGTTTGAACAGGCTTTCCCAAAATGTTTTCTGAGGAACACTAGTACTTCCAGTGGTCTGTGGAAGAATGTTCCATTCCCATATAGCTTGAGGAAACTACCTGCTACAGACTGAATGTTTATGTACCAACCTAGTCTCCAAGGTGACAGTATTTGCAGGTAGAGTCTTTGGTAGGTGATTAGGTCATGAGGGAGGTGCCGTCATGAATGGGATTAGTGCCTTTATAAAAGAGGACCCAGAGAGCTCCCTTGCCCTTTCTGCCATGTGAGGACACAGCGTGAAGACAGCCCTTTATGAACCAGGAAGCAGGCTCTCACCAGACACTGAACCTGCTGGTGCCTTGATTTTGGACTTCACAGACTCCAGAACCGTGAAAAATAAATTTTTGTAATTTATAAGCCACCCGGTCCATGGTGTTCTACTACAGCAGCCTGAACAAGCTAAGACACTACCCTTCTCTTTGAGATTCAAGTGGCATATTATCTTAAAAATATGACAATATAGAAATCCTTTTTACCTTCATTTTTGTATGTCCCGTATTTCTTCAATGGATAAAACCATTTTTGTTGTTGCTGTCTCTCAGACATAGTGTCTTGTAGAACAAACCTGAAAGTGCTGAAATGAGAGGAAAGAAATGGCTATTATATAATAAAAAATATATATACCACCCCTTTAACCATCTCTCAAACAATATTTAAATCCCTCACAAATGTAAACACCATCTTTTTCTTGCTGCATTTTACTCATTAAGTACCATCTACGTGATTTTTATAAAATGTATCATCTATAATTTTACTTAATATGGTTTTCTTAAATAAATTCACTGTTTTTTCTCACGTGAAGGAAAGGGGAGAGCTTTCAAGGAATGTAACAAGGAATGGTTAGAAAATCAGGAGGAAAGTCAGAAGCCAATAGTGTCTGGCTGGACTAATTTAAGCCGTTTAGAGAGTCCAAGCAGAAAAAGATTATGGCATCCCACCCCACACACACTTTGAAAAACTACTGATTAGCAAAGCAAATACACAAAACAAATTCTGAACCTTAACGTGCTGGCTACTTTCACACTTTTACTGAAAAAATATCAAATTACAAAAAGTCTCTCTCCTTGCCTCTCTCTACAGAACAAATTAAGAGACAGAAATTCAGATCAATTTTGAAATCATCGATATGAACTGGCATCTAGGAGTTCTCTGGTGTTCTTAATAACAAACGTGGTCAGAGGAGGGCAGAGGACGCCATCACATGGCAGGCAGTGAACACGAATACGGAAGAGAGATAAGCAAGAGTAGGGCTTTAATGTGGGGGTTGGGAAGGAAGGGGGAAGGGAGGGGTCCACCCAGTTTCCCGAGCCTAGCTGCCGAGAGCAGCCCATGAACGCCTGCCGCCCGCTGTCCTGCCAATTCTGAGTAAACCTCTAGGACCGGCGGGCGCCCCTCCTACCCGACTACCGCCTACCACCTACCGCCTACCGTGGCAGAATATGAAAGTTGGGGGAAAGGTTGGGATTGGAGCCAGAGCCTCATCAAAGTTCCCCCTCAGCCAGGACAAGTATCTTAATTCTAAAGGTCTTCTTCACCTCTCGGTCTGACGCCTCAGAAGGCCAAGCCGAGCTACCCACCGTTGGGCACGCTCTCCACACGCGGAAAGGGCGCCCCCCTCGGTCGCGACCTTACGGCGTCACATGACTGCGGGGTGTACGTAACGTAACGCGCGCCGCCGTGTGGCCCCACCTGACTTCCAGGGGCTTGGCTGGCGGAGGCCACAGAGTAGAAGGATGCAGGTGACCTCGGGGTTCAGGAGCCCTCAATCCTGAACTGACCGAGAGAACTGAGCCTCAAGACACCACAGCATGTCCCGTGACCATAGAATATACACGACCAACAGCCGAAAGCTAGGTGCGGTGCGGTGTTCACATGACTGCAGGCGCTTTGCCTGCCATGTGATGGAAGCGGCCACATCCCTGTTGACTCAGGGATCTGAAGATTCTGGTAGCCAGCAATCTTCACGAGATAGAGATGGCTGAGCCTGATATGTGACCAAGGGGGATATGTGACTGACCATAGCATCCATACGACTCTCAGAAGCGGGTCACCTTTGTGACTTGGAGGGCTGAGGCTTCCACATGCCACTAGCTAGTGAGGGCCACATGACAGGATGAATCCACATGATGGGCAGGGTTTAGGAGTCTGCCATGCTCTAGCGACTTGAAAAGCTGGATCTACCACATGATCATAGTGGCAGTAGGTCCAGAGGGACTACATGAGCTCAGGGTTTAAGGGCTCATGGTGCTGACATGACCGGCCACATAAGTGTCTGGGCCTGCCACTTGATGGCCGCATCCGTGTGACCATAGCCTTAGGAGCCCACGGTGCTCAAAAGCTGGGTCAGCCTCCTGAGTGTAGGATAGTGACAGTAGGGTTCTCCCGGCTGCATGTTTCAGGAGGCCGTTCTCTTCACGAGACCTGGAGAGCTGAGATTGCCCACATTCCTGGGCTTCCCGTTGATGGTGGTGCCTCCGGATGATCTTCCTCAGAACACAAGCTGGCTTCACCTGCCCCAACCTCTTTTTAATGTGCTAGTGTGCTTCGTTCATGTGCTAATTTTTTTTCCTAATAACATGTGAAATTTAACACATAGCAGTGGACTAGGTCCTCCCTAAATCCATAACCATTGCCATATTTTAGGGACTACTTCAAAAACCTAAGCGGTGGGTATAGGTAAGCTTTGTTGCCGTAATTTCATGCAAGTCTAAGAGAAATTAAAGCAAACTCAATAAGTGAATTTTAGCTGTTAATTTGAAAAAAAATGTATATAATGATTACTATGTGTCAGGCACTTTAAAACGTCAACTCCTTTAATAGTGGCAATTCTATAAACTAGGTACTATGATTATTATTCCAGTTTTCACAGATGAGACAGTGGAGGCACAGATGTGTTAAGTCACTTGCCTAAGAGGTAACTGAACCTATAGGTGCCAAACCAGGGTTTACTCCCAGGCACCCTGGCTCCAGACTTTGTGTTTTGATCACCCACAAGATTCTCCAAAGAAAATTAAGAATAATTCAGTCTTCCTTATTCAGACTAACTGGAAAGCCATCGGCAGTTACTGAAAAGTTGAGATCATAGAGGACCTCTTTAAAGTGCCGTTTAAATAATTTCCAGTACTACCAGTAATTAGAACTAATCCAAGCTGAAGCCAGTTAAGGCCCTCAGATTCATTTTAAGGTATAAATATAAACTTATCCTTAATAAGTGAAGTATTTGTGTATATAAAAGGTGGTATAAAATGCTAGATGTTAGTTGAAAACGTTTTCTTCTTTTATTTTTAAACACTCTAAAGAGAAATATTGCAGACTTTATGGCTCTTAACGGAATTCCAGAAGTTAAAAATGAGCAGAATCTGAATTAGATATTGCTGCACTTATATTTTGTTTGCATCTTTCTAGAAAGGACAGAGAAAGGTAAAGGAGAATATACAATATAATTTTGGTTTGTGTTTTTTTTAATTGCAGTTTTACAAACGCCTCTTTTGCTGATTTGTGTGGAAAACTGAAGATCTGTCTGTATATCCAAAATAGATCTGATGTGATCTTGCTCGTTTGCTGGCTTAGGCAAACTTAATGCTCTACAAGCAGTGGGATTATTTTGCTGGCACCCTGCAACGTGGCATGGCTACATAAATAACCTGAAGAAAATACAACAGACCAAATTTTGCACCATGGTTAAATTTGAATATACTAGTAAGGATAACAGACTGTGTTTGTAGTCCTAAGCCTATTGAAGGAAGTAGTGATTTTTTGGAGTGACTCTGTTTGGGTACATTGGTGTTACTTAGATAATTTTGGAAAATTATTTATGGGACACATGTAAATGCAGGGTATGAAAATGGAGCCACATGTTTACAATAGAGCCTATTATGAAACCTCAAGATAGATTTAGGAAGCATCTGTGTACAATCACTGGATGGACTCTGACATCAAGACCTGATGTCTGTCCCAACTGTAGTTTCTGTACTGGACAAATCCACTAATGGTGATTGTGAGGTCTACTTCTTTCACCAAAAGACAAACCCTGGAGTTCTAATTATAACTTTTCTTTGGAAGGGTCAGATATTCTCCTGTCAGAACTAATGGTCGTATCATTTATTCTTTCCCTGCGATGATTACCAGGAGTTATTTTAGGATTAAAAAATATATTTAGTTACACCAGTGGGTGCCCGTCAGCTCTTTCTAACATACATTGGGGGAGGGACGCTAAGGCTATGGATAAACACCTGTATGAACACAGCTTATATGAGCTAGGCCGTTTAGGCACTGCATGTATCAGGTGCTGTGTCTATTTAGGTGAGGCAGGCTGATAAGCTATTCTTCTTGAATGTTGTTTGGGAAGGTTTACTGGGAACAACTTTTACTTCTTTTATATTTCTGTTTTGGAGGTCAGTGCTAGTGGCTTTGTTCAACACAGAGAAATGGGAAAGGAGAATAACAGACATTTGTGATGCTGCTAAATTAAACACAAATACTCAAATGCTTTTGGTTCAAACACAAATATGTACAACTCAAGTAGAGATCCTATGTGAATTTACTTTCAGAAAGTAAAATTGACTTAATCTGGTAACGTTATCCAAGAGAACTTATCAGATATTGCTGTACCTTTATAGAAATGGTAATCGAAACGTTTTTCTTTGTTCCTTTAAGAAACTCGTTAATTAACTAGAAGTGACTTTACTGTCAGTGTCAAGCAGTGGGAAAGAAGAGAAACAATTGCAGATGGTGCTCCCTGTCAGAGTACTCAGTGTGCTCCCTTTCCCCAGCACAGTGTAAATTTTAACAGCTCTAGGGGATGAGCTCATTCTTGGGGACTACCACAGCCTGGAAACAGAAAACTACATCCACAGTGAAAACTTCTTTTGAGGCCAAAGGATGGAAAGGGGCGAGAAGGCAGGGATTCCTTACAGGGATTTTGCTCATAAACTATGTCATTTGTGATGGTATGATTCTCTGGTACAGTTTGAAAATCCCATCCACGTGAAGACCATTTAAAAATCAAATAAGTGTGGTTCAAGGCTTTAAAAATTATTAGACAGGGAGAATTGAAGTGGTCCTAGCTTGTCTCTTGTTATCCACTCATTGTAACTATTTTTTTGCCACACCCCCCAAATAATTCTAACTATAGTCTTTGAAAGTATTGTGAGATGGGTTTTTACATAAACAGCCACATTGTTTTCTTGTTACGATATCACACTGCCATCTACTGCTGGTGGATATGTTCCCATATGATGTAAATGAGTGACCTTTGCCAGTTTTCTTTAGAATAAAAGCAGGCTTTGAGGACTAAGTTCTATCAATGAACTTTGCATTTCTGTAACATCACCAGATGATTTTTGAATTATCTACTTCATGTAGCCTGTTTGGGTCCAATGATAATCTAAAATGTACATGATGCTCTATCTTTTTTTCCCCACAAAATCTGGAAAAACATGGCATATCCTGTGCTCTCTAAAAACTGAGTGGGACTTGCAATAGTTGACTATCACTGGATTCTGAAATTCTAATTTAGTCTAGTGTATCTGTTTTTATATGGGACACTTTGATGCAATTCAAAGTCTCTCAAATAGGGAGGGGGATCAAGATGGTGGAGTAGGAGTATGTGGAGCTCACCTCACCCCACAAACACATTAAAAATACCCCTACATGTGAGGCAATTCTCACAGAAAACCAACTGGAAACTGGCAGATCTCCCATACAACCAAAGCTGCAAGGAATATCTCTACATATCCAGGAAGGACAGAAAAAAATTTTAAAGGCATGAGGACGGTCCTGGCACCCCTGGGAGAGATCTGTAAAGGAGGAAAAGTACACATAGGCAGACCTTTGCCCCAGGGAGCCCCCGTGCCTGCTGGAAAAGCCACTAGGATAGATGGAGGGGCTGGAAAAGCCTAAGTTCTACTCACAAGGAGTGCATGATACTGGCTTGTGAACAATCAGGGCAGAGAGAGACTGGCACTGTGGCTGCTGCCTTGCTGCACTTCCCAATCCAAAGCACACACAGTGTGGTGGGGCCACAGATGCACACAGCAGCTGAGCATTGAATCTTAGGTAGACAAGTCCAGGGAGAGGACTCGATCTAGATGTGTGGAGACAGTCCGGAGGGCCTGGGATATGGTCTGGGCCAAACCAAGGAGCCCATTGTCAGCCTGCACATAGTGGGGGCAGGTCCTGCCACAGTGCCCATTGTCAGTGTGCACACAGTGGGGGCAGGTCTGGCCATGGTGGACTTTGAACACAACAGAGAAAGGGATGCAACCTTGGGCTGCTTCTGGGCAGAACCGTGGATGCCTGCACGGGAGGCACGTAGGTTTGCGGTGACCACACAGACCTCATTTGCTTCAGTGGTCACCTCGTTTGCATCAGGGCATGTGCTCAGGGGCAATGGAAGCTGACTGAACCTGACCCTCAGGGCTTCTACTCCAACAGCTGGGAAGCAGACCCCAGCCCCAACAGGGCTGTGACAGCCATAGAGCAAAGAGGAGGCCCCAGCCAACAACCAGTGCAGGCTCTGGTCAACACAACTTCAAACACACCCCCTATCAAGGGAACAAGGGCCAGCACACTGTAAGGAAATACGTGGCAAGCACCCACACCCAAACCAGCCCTTGCACCAAAGATATTGGCTCATACCGTCTACACAGGGATCCTCTTCAAGAACACAGTAGATTCATGCTTCTCCTAAATTCAGAGACAAAGAAAGTTAAGTAGAATGAAAAACAGAGGAACTATCCCCAATGGAAAGAACAAGAGAAATCCCCTGAAGGAACAAATAATGAAAGAGACCTCACCAGTCTACTAGACCCCAGATTCAGAAAGGAGGTGATAAAAAGGGTAAAGAAATTAAGAAAGATTGTTGATAGAAATGCAGATCACTGCAACAAGGAACTAGAAACTATAAAGAGAAATCAATCAAAACTAGACCACTCAATTGCCGAGATAAAAAACAAACTAAAAGCAATAAATAGCAGACTAAACAAAGCAGAAGAATAAATAAGTGATCTGGAAGATAGAATAATGGGAATCACCAAATCAGAACAGCAGACAGAAAGATAAATTTTTAAAAATGAAGAAAACATATGAGATCTATAGGATAATATAAAGCATGCGTAATATGCATAATCATATGCATAATGTGCACAGTCATATGCATAATAGGGGTACCAGAAGAAGAGGAGAGAGAAAAGGGGATAGAAAATTTATTTGAAGAAATTATGGCTGAAAACTTCCCAAACCTATAGAAGAAAACCGATATCCAGGTACAGGAAGCACAGAGGGTCCCACACAAGAAGAACCCAAATAGAGTGACACCAAGACGTAGCATAATTAAAATGGCAAAAGTGAAAGATATAGAGAACTACAAAGTCAACTGGAAAACAAGGTTTAAAATGGCAGTAAGTACATACTTATCAATAATTACTTTAAATATCAGTGGACTAAATGCTCCCATCAAAAGACAGAGTTACTGAATGGATTAAAAAAAACAAAAAACAAAAACAAGAACCTACAATATGTTGCCTATAAGAGACTCACTTCAGGGCACAAGACACAGACAGATTGAAAGTGAGGAGATGGAAAGCTATTTCATGCAAATGGAAACAACAAGAAAGCGGGGTTAGCAGTACAAATATCAGACAAAATAGACTTAAAACAAAGTCCATAAAGACAAAGAAGGACCTTATATAATGATAAAGGGATCAATAAAGAAGAGGATATTACACTTGTTAGCATATATACACCCAATATAGGAACACCTAAATATATAAAACAAATAGTTACAGACATAAAGGGAGAAATTAACAGGAATACTATAATGCTAGGAGACTTTAACACCTCACTGACATCAATGGACACATCTTCGAGACAGAAAATCAATACGGCAACAGAGGCCCTAAATGACACAATAGACCACTCGGACTTAATTTATACCTGCAGGACACTACATCCCCCAAATAAACAGAATACACATTCTTTTCAAGCGTGCAAGGAACGTTCTCTAGGAGAGGCCACATACTAGGTCAAAAAACAAACCTCAACACATTTAAGAGGATAGAAATGACTTCAAGCATTTTTTTTTACCACAATGTTATGAAACTAGAAATCAACCACAGAAGGAAAACTGGGAAAAGAACGAATACATGGAGACTGAAAAACATGCTACCAAAAAACCAGTGGGTAAATGATGAAATCAAAGAAGAAATCAGGAAATACCTCAAGACAAATGACAATGAAAACACAACCTTCCAAAATCTATGGGATGCAGCAAAAGCAGTTCTCAGAGGGAAGTACATAGCAACTCAGGCCTTCCTCAACAAACAAGAAAAATCTCAAGTAAACAAAAAGAGGAAAAGAATTAGAAAAAGAAGAACCAAAAAAATTCCAAAGTCAGTTCTTTGGGAAAGATCAGAGGGAAACAAATAAAATAGAGATAAAAATAGAAAAGATCAATAAAACCAAGGGCTAGATTTTTGAAAAGACAAACAAAATCGACACACTTCTAGCCAGGCTCACCAAGAAAAAAAGAGAAAGGGCCCAAATAAACAAAATAAGAAATGAAACAGAAGCAACAACCAATACCACAAAAATACAAAAAAAAACCCCAAAAAACATAAAACATAAGAGAATACTATGAACAGTTATATGCAAACAAATTAGACAACCACGAAGAAATGGACCAGTTTCTAGAAATATACAGCCTGCCAAATTTGAGTCAAGAAGAAACAGATAATTTGAACAGACCAATCACTAGAAGTGAAATAGAATCTGTAATTAAAACAAAACAAAAACCTCCCTGCAAACAAAAGTCCAGTACCAGACAGCTTCAACAGTGAATTCTACCAAACATACATAGAACTTATACCTATACTTCTCAAACTCTTCCAAAAGACTGAAGAGGAGGGAACAGTCCCAAATTCATTCTATGAAGCCACCATCACCCTGATACCAACACCAGACAAAGACACTACCAAAAAAGATGATTACAGGCCAATATCTGTGAAGAATATAGATGCAAAAATCCTCAACCACGTATTAGCAAACCGAATCCAACGATACATTAAAAAGGATCATACACCGTGATCCAGTTGGATTCATTCCAGTTGCTCTGATAGCCTTATGGGAGTTCCCCTGTATGTTATTTGTTGCTTTTCCCTTGCTGCTTTTAATATTCTCTCTTTATCTTTAATTTTTGCCATTTTAACTACAGTGTGTCTTGGTGTGATCTCCTTTGGCTTGACCCTGTTTGGGACTCTCTGAGCTTACTAAACCTGGATATCTCTTTCCTTTCCCAGGTTAGGGATGTTTTCAGCTATCATGTCTTCAAATAGGTTCTCTGCCCCTTTCTCTTTCTCTTTCTCTTCTCCTTCTCAGACCCCTATAATGCAAATGTTAGTACACTTGCTGTTGTCCCAGAGGTTTCTTAAACTGTCCTATTTCTTCTTCTCTTTTTTCTTTTTTCTATTCTGCTTCAGTTATTTCTACTACTCAGTCTTCCAGCTTGCTCGTCCATTCCTCTGCATCATTTCATTTACTGTTGATTCCTTGTAGTGTATTTTTCATTTCAGTTACTGTATTCTTCTCTGTGTGGTTCGTCTTCATATTTTCTAAATCTTTGTTAAAAACTTCTCACTCTGTTCATCCAATCTTCTCCTGAGTTCTTTGAACATCTTTATGATCATTACCCTGAACCCTTTATCAGGTAGATCGCCTATCTCCACTTCACTTTGTTCTTCTTCTGGGGTTTTATCGTGTTCCTTGGTTTGGATTAGATTCCTTTGTTGCCTCATTTTGTCCAATTTGCTATTTTATGTCTCTGTATCTGGTAGGTTGGCTCCATTTCCCAACCGTAGAGAAGTGGCTTTTTGTAGGAGATGTCTTGTGTGTCCCAGCCGAACTCTCCCCTCTAGTCACCAGAGCTATATGTTCTAAGGGTGCCCCCTGTTAGGGCTGCGTGTGTCCTTCTGTTGTGACCAGCGCACTACTGTGGGTGGTGGGGTAGGTGTGGCTGTCCCCTGGTCCAGTGGGTTGCCAGGCCCTGCTTTGTGCAGAGGCTGGTGGCCACTGGCGAGTGAGGCTGGGTCATGAGGCTGCTGGCTGCAGTGCCCCAGGAAGTCCCGGGATTAGCGCTGGCCCACTGGTGGGTGGTGCTAGGCTCTGCAGTGGGTGGTGGTGGAGCTAGAGGTCCTGTATCTAGTGTCAGCCTGCTGGTGGGCAGGGCCAGTTCCACATGGCTGGCTGCCGGGTTTGGGGGTGTCCAAAAGCTGGTGTTGGCCCACTGTTGAGTGGGGCTGGATCCCAGGGCAGCTGGCTGAGGGGTCCAAGGTGTCTTGGAACTGGTGTTGGCCTGCTGGTGGGTGGGGCTGTGGCCCAGGGAGTCCTGGATCTAGTGCTGGCTCGCTGGTGGGCAGGGCCAGGTTCCTGGGTCTCTGGCTGCAGGGCCTTGGAGTCCTGAAGCTACTGTCGGTTTGCTGGTGTGTGGGGCCAGTTCCTGACATGGCTGGGTATGCGGTCTGGGGTGTCCCAAAGCTGGCGTCATCCCACTGGTGAGTGGGGCCAGATCCAGGAGCAGCTGCTTGAGGGGCCCAATGTGTCCCAGAGCTGGTGCCAGCCTGTTGGTGTATGGGCTGGGTCCTGGTATGCCAGGCGGCAGGGCTGCGGTGGTTCTTGGGCTAGTGTTCCAAGAGGAATATTCCTTTTTACATATTTACAAATATGTACATTAACAGATGTTCTTTAATTTTATTATATTTTTATGAGAAAGAATTTCTTCTAAAAGCTTGAAGCTTTTAGAGATATTCCATATTGAAATTTAATGGTGCTCTTTAAAGAAAATTGTTGCTGATCATAAATGTTGACAATTTTCTTGCTGCTCATCTTTCATATCTTTATGAACTCTGTGTTGTATGTTTACAGAATGGTAATACTTGATAAAATTGTAACTATAAAGAATCCATTCCGTTCTAGTGAAACTATCCTGACACAAAAATGTCAAAGTACGATAGTAAAGAAAAAGCTTTGCCAAAAATTTGAGAAAGAAAATGAGATTTAAGTATGCTACCATGGATGCCTTTGTGGGTCTTCCTAAACTTACTGCAGGGGTGAGAGCTCTAGTGCTTTGTAACTACCCATTCACTAATTCAATGTAGGTATTTCCTGAATAGAAGTATCTGTTACCTGGAAAGACATAGTAGTTGAAAACCATTTGAGCTTGAGTATTGTGGGTATTATGCTCGTATTGATAATTGTGCTTTCAAATGGTGCCTGAAGGTGACATTTTTGTTTACCTACACAATATACATTCCTCTTCTTCCTAACTGGTCTCAAATTTTCATGAGTGCATTTCCTCCCTCATACAGTCACGTTTGGGGGGAATTTGACTGCTGGTTCCAAGGGTGAGACCAGAGTTACTCTAGATCTCACGCAATAATCCTATGACCCTAGCCACAGTCATTGGTTCAAGATTGGGCCTGAGTCTTTATATCTTTGAGTCACTGGATCAACTAACCTAAAGTCTCCTCTACCTCTGGGCTCTCAGTTATATAAGCAAATATATTTCCTTATCGTATACACAAAAGTGGATTTTACTTTCCGTTACTTGTAACTTCGTTACTTACTGCTATGTATGTTTTTGAAGATATGTTATCAGGTGAATGTAAGTTCAAAATTTTTAATCTTCTTAATACATTTTCTTTTATGATTTGATAGTAGCCTTCTTTGTTGCAATTGCTTGATGTCTATTTTGCCTGATAGTAATACAAATTAACCACGTTTCTTTCAGTTTTACTGATCATTGGTATTTTTTACCATCACTTTATTTTCATCCTTTCTCACAGTCTACTCTACCTGCTTCATGACCTACTGAAACACATTCATAATGCCTGTATTAGACTGTTCAGACTGCCAGAACAAAAATACCACAGACTAAGTGGCTTAACAACAGAAATTTGTTTCTCACAGTTCTGGAGGCTGGAAGTACAAGATCAAGGTGTGAGCAGGGGTGATTTCTTCTAAGGCCTCTCTCCTTGGCTTGAAGATGGCCATCTTCTTGCTGCTTTTTCACGTGGTTGTCCCTCTGTGTGTACACACTTCTGCTGTCTCTCTGTGTGTCCTAAACTCCTCTTCTTATAAGCACACCAGTCAGATGGGATTAACGTATCCCCTAACAGCCTTAAATTAACTTAATCACCTTTTAAAGGCCCTATCTCCAAATCCAGTCACATTCTGAGGCACTGGTAATTAGGGCTTCAGTATATGAATTTTGGGAGAACACAGTTCAGTCAATAACAAAACCTAATGTTAAGATGATGTTATCATAGGAAACAAGAGAGCAGAGGCAGGAACAATGATGCGGAGCAGGCAGGAGGATGGTAGGTTAGGCTTTCATTTTCCTATAGCTTCTCCAGTTCCTAAAATTCTCTAATGGCCAATGAATCCCAGGCATTTGACTGAGAAATTTTCATTGCTACTACCTCAGCCTGGACCTAAAGCATGGGAACTAGTATTCCACACTAGTTAATAGCTCACAGCTTAAAATCTAACACTTTCCTATCATCAATAGATCTGCTGTTTTCTTCCAAGATACTTGACCCTTCTTAACCTCAGCTTCTTAATTAGATACAGAGACAAAATAATTAGTCATACAACTCCAACTGTGAGAATTAAATGAAATTGAGATATACTTCGGCACATAATCAGGGCTGTTTGCTGGGTGGAAGGTTTGGAAAGCTGTTTCCTCAGCCATTTATGCACAGAATGTTCAGGTTCATTCTATTCTAACAGCTCTATATTCTAGGTCATGCCACAGCATTGTCTATGAGACATGCAGAAGGGGAAGAGTTGCGTCTGTGCACTGGGGTTAGACCTTTTGGGGGCCCAATTATCTCACCAAATCCCTCCCTTACTATTTAGCAACCAGAGCCACTTGCAGTTCTCTATTTCGACTCCTAATCTTCAGGAAGACAGAGACATTGCCTGAAATTTTTCATGGTCCTATCTTCCCTTTTTAGCACTAATCTTGACATGCACTAGGTGCATGAATGAATGAATAAGTGGATGAATGATAGTTATATTCCAGACATATATCTTTCTTCTCTGACAGTTAGTAGCCCCTGGCAGCCCAGAGCCTTAGCCCTATAGCTAAGTCCAGTGGTTAGGACTCGGCGCTCTCACTGCAAGGGGCCCAGGTTCGATCCCCGGTTGGGGAACTAAGATCCTGCAAGCTGCGCAGCACAACCAAAAAAAAAAAAAAAAAGATGGATGCATTATGTTGAACATAAATTATAGCTCAGTGAAGTTGGTTTTTAGTATGTCTTTGTATCCCTTCCAGAATCTACAGCTGTGTCATGCTCATATGTGGAATCAACCTGTATTTTCAGATTGAACTGTACAGTTGGGTTTTTCATTTCTTTGCTTGCATGCTTGTTTTTTTGTTTTGTTTTGGGTTTTTTTTTTGCCACAGCCAAGAATATTCTCAGGATCTCCTGACTTATACATCCAACCACATGCTCCCCACCCAGATTTTTCATAGGCTCCACAAACGACATGGTCAAAACAGAACTGTCAGTTTCCTGGCATTGCACCGAAGCTGGTCCTCCATTCATTTCCCCATCGAAGAAAACCGCCCTAACCCAGCTGCAAAAATCCACATTCCAAGAGACACACTTAATCCCTCTCTATCCCTTACCACAAACGTGGACTTCATCAACAAGTTCAGTACTTCCGAGGTACATCTCATTTCAAACCCCATCTCACCCCTTCCATTGCTACGACTGTGGTCTACGAGACTGTCACCTCTCACTGTCATGTGTGTAGTAGCCTCCTAATCTTGTCTCTTGATCTTACAGTTGCTCTATTTCAGTCTGTCCTCCAAAGAACATTTAGAATGAGCTTTAATAAAGTAGATGATAATAATAACTTCCCTTCCTTTCAGAAAGCACCCAATGGCTCCATCATAATAAGAACAAAACCCAGAGTCCTTACCATGGCCCACAGGACCTTCTGTTATTGGGCCCCTCCTACCATTCTCACCTCATTTTCTAACACTGTCCTCCCAATACACACTGGCATACAAGCTGTTCCCTAAAACTGCCAAGCTTGCCCATATCTTAGGGCCTTTCGTCTTGCTCTTCCCTCTGTCTCGAGGGCTCAGCTCCTATATCTTCCCACTGCTGACTGTGTACTTGTTGTTATTTGAATATTAAATCTAAGTTACGTCTTCAGAACATCCTTCCTTGCCTTCCCCACCCTAGTCATTCTCTGTCACATTTTCCCATATTATTTTCTTAATGGCTCTTAAATCTTGAGTGTATCAACCCCTGTAGAATGTGAGCTCCATGAGAACCATGACCCTGTCTGTCAGGTTCTCTGATTTATCTCCAGTGCCTATCACAGTGCCTCACATATCATTGGTAACCAATAAATATTTGTTGAATGAATGAATGAGTGAGTGAATGACGTAGATTAAACATGCTAAGTTGTGAGGACTCAGGCATAGTCTGGGACATGGGATTTGGGAGGATGGGAGAGTGAGCTCAGGTGTCCCTGAAGCAGCAGTTTTGTTTGAACCCATGAAAACTGTGGTTGGAAAACTGGGTAGAAAGGACATGATAATTGAGGTAGTGCTTCTAGCTGCCTTGGGTATGAAAGTGTAGCATATGTTCTATACCAATTCTCCTTCTTTCTTAATAAAAGAATCCCAAATTTATTTGGTACAGTAATGTTTCCAGTAAAAGACCACATTTATAGCCTGCTTTGCAGCCAACAATGGTCACATGACCAACTTCTACCTAATGAGGTGATGGCTGAAGTGTTGTATAGTAGTTCCAGGAAGGTAGCTAAAAGGGAGATGAATTTCTCAGACCAAGGTATTTCTCATACCATCTGTTGTGGACTGAACTGTGTCCTACCCAAATTCATATGTTGACGCTTTAACCCCCAGTACCTCAGAATGTGACTGTGTTTGAAGATAGGGCCTTTAAAGAGGTGATTAAATTAAAATGAGGCCGTTAGGGTAGACACTAATCCAATATGATTGGTTTCCTTATAAGAGGAGCTTAGGACACATAAAGAGATACCAGGGTGTGTATGCACAGAGGGACAGCCATGTGAAGAAGGAGTAAGAAGGAGGCCATTTGCAAGCCAAGGAGAGAGGCCTCAGAAGAAACCAAACCTGTGGACACCTGGATCTTGGACTTCCAACCTTTGAAACTGTGAGAAATAAATTTCTGTTGTTTAAGCTACTCAGCCTGTGGTATCTTGTTATGGCGGCCATAGCAAACTAATACACCATCAGATAAGGTTTTCAATTTTGACAGCTCATTAGAATCAACTGAGGTGAACCTTAAAGATACTGATGACTGGGCTTATCCCTAGAGGCTCTGATTCAGTTGGTTGAATCTGAGCATTAGAGGGGATCCTAATGGATATCCAGAGTTGAAAACCACATGTCTAGGAGAATAGTTTTTTGCACTCCATTGAGCAGGCTGAGAGTGATGAATCTAGCATCATTTAGAAGGCATCCCCCCATATCTCCCTCCTTCCACTGTTTTTCCTCTACCCCACATCCCCCTTCTTTTTCTGCCCTATCCAGATCTCCACAGATGGACCCAGAGATGCCCCCACCTCTTAATCCTGTTCCATATCCAAGTTCCGTCCTAATTTGAGGAACATTTAATAGCTTCAGCCCCACTTCTGCCCTCCCTCTCAAGAAAAGTGAGTCTCGAGGGGCCTCACTTTCTTACTCTGCCTGTTAGCCAGAGCCAGGGCAGCTCTCTAGAGATAACTTCTTGCCTCTTAATCCAATTATAAAACGGATGAAAGACATGAACAGAGGGCAAATAGGCTTAGGAAAAGCTATTCAACATCTTTAGCCATCATGGAAATGCAAATTAAAAGCACAATGAAATATTAAACCCACCTATCAGAATGGCTGAAAAAAACAGTGAGAAAACCAAATGCAGGCAACACTGGATAAACTGAGTCACTCATACATTGCCAATGGGAATGCAAAATGGTACAGGCCGTCTGGAAAACAATTTGGCAGGTTTTTCAAAACGAAACATGCAATTACCATATGATACAGCAGTTGCACTCTGGGCAATTTACCCAGAGAAATGAAAATTTATGTTTACACAGAAACCTTTACATGAAGTTCATCACAGTTTTACTCACAATAGTTAAAAAGTGGAAATAGCCCAGATGTCTTTCAACGGGGGAATGGCTGAACAAACGGTGGTACATTCACACCATGGAATCCTATTCAGCAATAAAAAGGAACAGACTATAGACCCACTTTACAACTTGGATGGATCTCAGGAGAGTTACGCTGAGTGAAAGAAATCCGTTCCTAAAGGTAATATACTATATGATTCCATTTCTATGACATTTAGGAAATTATAATAGTGTTTGACAGAGTTTAGGGATGTGGGATCAGGAAGAAGGTGGGTGTGGCTATAAAGGCTAACATGAGGGAAACGTGTGGTGATGAAACAGTTTTTGATCTTGTTTGCGGTGATAGAACACCTACATAGCTGGTAAAAGTGCATGGAATTATATATATAAGTATTATTCACAGGTGTTCTAACACACAAATGAGTGCATGTAAAATGGCGAAATTGTAGTAAGCTCAGTGGACTGTACCAATGTCCATTTCTTAGTTTCGATACTGTACTAAAGTAATACAAGGTGTTATTATTAGGAGAAGGTGAGTGATGGTTATACATGACCTCTCTGCACACTTTCTTGCACCTTTTGGTAAATCAATAATTATTTCAAAGTAAATAAGTTAAAAAAACAACACAGGAGTTGTGGGGAAAATAGTGTTAGTTACACAACCTAAGAACCTAATAAAAATGTTAGCACTGTTTTAGATCTGTTAAATGATTAAGAAAACCATAATTATTAGAGTAAATATGGTACTTTACTTGCTAAATACGTTATATTTGTTTATAGAAGTGAACATCAGAACGCTCACAACTTGTGAGTACTGAAGTGGTGGAGAGAAGGTTATCAGGAGGCAAAGCTTGCATTTTAGGGTAGTCCAGGAATGGAGCCCTTTATAATTTTCAAGCACTGTGTAGGTCAGATATAAATGCTAGAGACTGCCAGGGATGATGTGGGAGATGGGACCTTTTGGTCCTGGCCCCACTAACTCATGGTTGGGTCAGGGGAAGAGCAATCCAAGACACACAACATACAATGTGCAATGTTACTCTTTAATATAAAGATAAACAAGGATCATGCGTGGGAAAAATATAGAACAACTGGCAGGCCTACACGGTAAACTTTGGTTTCCTGATTAGCTGGACTGCAAGCTTAGTCATGGATATGGCTTCAGTTAAGAGAAGAGAGGTAACAAATATGAGGAAGATGAAAATGACATCTAAAGGCTCATTTGCAGAGTTTTGTTCTCAAGATCCCAGGTCAGTGGATGAGGGTCTCATCTCAAAATTCATCTGGAATCTTGCCCTTGGGCTGAAGAAAGTAAAGAGAAAGAATTGGGATGTCAGCAGAGCCAGCAGCCGTTGAGTTTCAACCCCAGGGCACCTGACTTCTGTCCGCCTTCACCTTCCTGAAACCCTAGAGGTCTATTTCTTCTTATCTCTGAATTCTCAAAATTGACTTTTTGATGAGTAAAGAATTTTTTAGTTCTGGTATAGTCTAGTCATTGTACTGAAAGCACCTGTAGTGAGGGAGGATAGATGACCTCCCGTAGGACCAAACTGGAAACACTTGACCACACAACGTCACAGCTAAATCTATGCTACAAGAGCAAGCCTTCAAGTTTCCCAACATGTATGTACCAGAATGAGCAAACGCCACTGCATGTAATGCTGAAGATGTAGTGAAAAGATAAATGCCTATCAATAATAGCTTATGGCTTCCTGGAATTCAACTGTTTAATATATTGATCTTGGAAAGAATAAGTTAGCTTCACATATACTGAGAGGAAGCTATGCTGGTGCTAATGATAAACAAAAGAAGTTTCAAAACAGTATATAAGATGGGAAACCTGTATTTTATAATACATGGAAATGTATTAGTATGAAATTAGGGAATTTCTCACAACTAAACGTTTGTAAGAAAAAAATAGATTTAAAATAATTACCTTCAAGTTCCCATTAATCACTCCTCTACTCCTCCCAGCTCCCTCCTATGCCCACGCAAACCCAGCACTCACTTCTGAGACCACTAGAGGTTCACCTCAGGTCGGGTGGAGGATGCCTGCATGATGTCCTGCTGCTCCTGGGAGAGGGTGTGCATGGAGCTGGAGGTGGGTGTAGGCACTGGGATGGAGAACACACTCTGGGTCTCACTGGGGCTGGCGTCCCTCACAAACAGCTCGTCATTCACGATGCACAGATTGAAGGAAAAGTGGGCCCTCATACAATGCCTGGATGGACATCCACACCCCCAATATTGACTCTGCTCCCACTGGCACTCAGCAACCAGATTCCTCCCACGCCCCTCCTGTGTCTGTCTCCCAGGTTCCTTGACTGGTACCTCTGCCCCTCCCCACAGAGCCCACCTTTGGAGAGACTGTCTACCACCTTCACTCGATTCATAAGTTTATCCCCAACCCACAGGCAATTTCGCATTTACCCTTTACCAAAGCCCAAGGGGTGGATGCTCTGATCCCCATTCTCGGAAGAAGACACTGAGTCACACAGAGGTCATGTGACTGGACCAAGGTCACACAGCGAGTGAGTGTTGGGTCAAGGAGAGAACGCATAGGCCGATTCCAGAGCTCATGCTCTTCTTAACCACTAGGCTAGACTGCTCCTGGGATCTCCCTGCTGGCTTTCCACAATACCGAGTAAACCTAAGGTCTGCACCACCACATTCCCACGCCCCTGAGCCCAGGCGGGGATGGGCATTCCCGCCCACAACAGGGCTCTCACCTGGAGTAGCTGGCAGGGGTAGCGATGAAGGTCCGGGTGAAGGCACGCACACAGCCCTGAGAACTTCCTTCCACTTCAACAGCAAACAAACAACAGTACCCCTTAGAGCCGCATATGCTGTATACGCTCACACGGCGGTCCCCAGTCAGGCTGTGACTGGACTCTCATGCTGAGAGGGCAGTTGTTCATGGGGGCCAGGGTGTCGGGAATTGGGAGGGCAACTATAGGAGCAGTCTGCGCCCAGTGACAGGGCCCCTGACAACCACTACACAGATTCATGGGATGCGTTTTTCACAGCCGCCCAAGAGGTGGATACTACTACCCCATTTTGCAAATGAGGAAACTGAGAGGTTAAGTAACGGCCCAAGTTCTCAGAGTAAGTATCTGGGATGAGAGCCACCAAACTCCGCAGCCTGTGTCCCCAACGCCCAGGGTGTGCAGGGCAGACAGACATGGACACAGCTCAGACCTGGATTGTCTGTGGGAAGACTGAGGGCTGGAGAACACAGTGGGGAAGGGGAGGGGAGGGGAGGGGATGGAGGGGAGGGGAAGGGAGGAGGGGAGGGGAAGGGAGGAGGGGAGAGGACGGGGGAGGGGAGAGAAGAGAAGAGAAGGGAAGGGAAGGGAAGGGAAGGGAAGAGAAAGGGAAGGACAGGGAAGGGAACGGAAGGGAAGGGAAGGGGTCAGGGAAGCTGGGTGGTTCTGGGAGTGAGCCTGGCCAGGGGGAGGCAGCAGTGGGGCATCTGGGGTGGGGGTGTACACTCACTCACCTTCCTTGAACACCCCGCTGACGGAGAAGCAGAGCATCGTTTCCTGAAAGGGAAGAGCCCAGGCGCCCAGTCACCACCTGCACCTCCTACCCACCTTCGGCTTCCTGGGCCCGCCCGAGGGAGGAAGCAGGCGCTCACCGTCTGGGACCACGTGTCCACCACAAGGGAGCTGAAGTCATGCTGAGTCTTGGGCAACACACAGAGGGAGTGCACAATGTCACGTTTTGTGTGCTTCAGCAGCTGGACCCGCAGGTCTGTGAGGGGAGGGGAAGCGAGCGAAGGTCAGGGGCTGCCACGCCCTGGGCCCTATGATTGACCCCTTCACCGCCCTTTCCCACCCAGTCTTCCCATCACACACTCACGGGGGTCCTTGAGCTTTTTCATATTCCTGCTGTCCTTGAAGTACTTGCACAAGCTGCTTCTAGGAGACAAAGAGCAACAGTGGGTGGTGGGTGTTTGCAGGAGCTGGCCTGTGTCTGCTGGGGAGCCACACGGCCCAGGAGCAGAGCCTGTGCTGTGATACTTACGGGGCTGGTTCCTCGGGGTGGAAGGGAATGGTCAGGGAGAAGCAGGCCTCCTCGTGATAAAAAACCACGAGGCACCGTCTGTCTCCATAGTCATGGATCAAGTAGAACCTGAGGGGGAACAATGAGGACAGTCTATCTCTGTGGTCTGGACCTCAAATGAGACTTGGAAACTCCCCTGAGCAGACCTGTGCTTAGGTGGCCTCACCTGTTCTCACCCTCCCCCCCTTGCTCAGCTTCCCAGAGGTACTTACTGCTGCAGGAATTGCAGGACTTGTCTCTTCAGCTTATCAGATCCAAAGTAGCTGCCCTGGAATCAAATGGCATTTGAGACTATGCAGTGGATAAAGCCTCCCTGCAGCACCCCAAATGCTGTTTGATCCTCTTCCTCACCTTGCAGGGCTTTACTACGTAGGGAGTGTCAACATCAACGGTAACTGGTGACGGTAACTCCTGGCCATCCTGGAGAAGGGAAGAGGAAGTCAGGAGTGGAGATCAGGGGAGTGGCCCTGGATGATCCGGGAAAAGGATGGGCCCAGGAGGGTGAGGGTCAGAGGTCAGGTGTGAAAGGGCCCTGGAAATTCCATGGGAAAGCTTACAGTGGATGTCTTCATCATGAGGTCCTGGAAGTCTCTAGTGTTATATTCAACTTGTGTGTGTGCGTGTGTGTATTTATGGGTATTTTTCCAGCAAGTCCATCCATGTCATTTTCAGGAGTCCATGTCCCCCAAAATGGTTAAGGTTCTGATGCTAATATGTGATCTAGGCAAGACCCAAAGGGCTTGAGGGCAGGTGCAGAGGCCACCGACATTCGTAAGAGACAATGATTTACGTAGGCACTTACCAGGCGTAACAACTTTGGGAAACATTCTCTGATGGCCCTGTCCAAAACCAAAAATAGAGAAGAGGTGGTTGATAGTTCAAGGCTGCAATGCTTCCTTTGAGTTAAAACAGTAATACCATAAACAGAGATCAGTGTGTTCTGGCCCATCCAGCAGCGCCCTTTGCCCACCTCTGCTTCTGATTTTAAGGGTTTTCGGTCCACTTCCCTGTTGAGCACTGAGCATCTGTCATCTTACTGTGTGAAAGGCACTGTCTCCTCATCTCTCTCAATACCTTCACTTTAATAGTCCTTCCCTCCCTCCCTTCCTCTCCTTCGCCTGGGTAGCTCCCACCCAGACTACTCGGACTCCCTTCTCCAGTGCCACAGGGAGCAGCATTTCAAACCCATTCTGCAGGGCTTCCTTCTCCTCCCTTCCTTCCTCCAGGGCCCAACTGAAGGCTGTGGGGAGAAGAGGGAATGGGGTGGGAGCCCGGGGCTCTGCTACCTCACTGGGGGTCCAGCAGTCTGGCAAGACCCGGACAGCCCCCAGGGATGGCCCAGGATGCTGGGCCAGGGAGGTGAGTGAGGTGGGGCTCAGGGAGGGAGATGGAGGGGATGAAGACAGAAAGGGAGTGAAGGTAGGAGGGGAGAGATGACAGAGACATAGGGGCACAGAGACAAGGGAGAGAGAGAAAACAAAGGGAAGAGAAAGAAGCTCTCCCATGGTCGGGGTCAGGGAAGAAGAGAGAAGAAAGGGGAAACGGCACACCTGTTGCGGCTCTTCACCTGCCCCAGAATCGCCCAGACACACCAGGTAGGAATGGAAAATATGCCCATGTTGGGCTGGGGGGCCCACTGGATGCTGGCTGAAACTTTGTCACCTGTGTGAGTTCAGCCAGACGTGGGCATGGGAAACAGGGCCGCCATGGGGGCACATCTTCCCCAGAATGAGGAAAGGGTCAGGTCCCAGCTCAGTATGGGGCTTAGGATCCGTGGCCCAGTCTTATGATCACCGTCTTCTCTCCCGATGACCCCTGCACCTGTCTGAGTTGGTTCTTTATCTGAGGAATCGTACCTGTCTCAGGCTGCCCAGGGCTCCTGTGAAGGACCAGGCGGGATGATGTGACTTGTGCAGGGAGGGATGGGAAGTGCCCCTGACAGGCCTGTCCTTCTGTCTCCCCTAACACCTCCGCCCTCTGCCTTCCACTCCTGCCTCAGGAAGCCCTCTGATCACTGGCGGGGGCCCACGTCTGGCCCCTTGACTCAAGGAGCCCTGCTTTTTCCCAAGGAGGGTCCAGCTCCTGGCGTTGGGCCAGCAGAATGGATGTCATGACAGCAGCCACCCACGGCCTCAGCCCTCAGCATGGCGCAGGAAAGCCCCCATGTCAACCTGAGAGAGGAGGGGGGACCCCTTTGGAGGAAGGGGAAGAGGGCCCCTCTCAGAACGGGGGAGGCCATCTCAGCACAAAGAAGGAAGGCTTCTCTCAGCATGAGGCCCTGGGCTGGAGGACCCTTCTCAGTCCAGGGCGCCAGCATCTGGATCAAGGCTGGTCACTCCTGGTCCTGGTGAGGAGGAGAAGCCCTGCTTCCTGGGGCACACTCTTGGGAGGCCTTGGTGGAATATAGCTGGGCACAGAGAGCTGGAAACAGACCCCAGAGCCCCTGCAGAGGTGAGCAGGTCAGGGGAAGGAAACTCCTCACCGGTGATAGGCACAGAGAGAGCAGAAGGTGGGGCCTGTGATCCTCCCAGAAGACCAGGGCTGCCGCCTTTGGCAAAGGGGCACTGTCACAGATAGTCTAGGCTCCCATGGGTGAAGGTCACCAAGAAGGGTGACAGGGTGTTCACACTGACCTTACATAGGTGGACCAGTCTGGGAAGGTGCCACACAATGGGTTCCCTTGCAGCCACAGCTCTTCAAGCTTCAACCCTTGCATCTTGCTCAACTCCCACACAGACTTCAGCTGAGAAATATGGGGCGGAAGTGGGAAAAGGAATCCCAGGGAAAGAGGGACATCCGGATCCCTGCAGCCCCAGCCCCTTCCCTCCCTTCCCCACAGGTACCTTCACCTGCCTCCTGTCATCACTCTGATGGCCACTAACACGCCCAACACTTACTCTCAACCCAACTTTGATCTGGCTCCCCCTTCTCACCTCATTTTTGGAGAGGTTCAGGATCTTGACCGTGGGGGCCATCTGTATAATGTCAGACAGGCCATCCAGCTGGTTCAGTTTGCTGCTGCTCAAGTTCAAGGACAACAGCTTTGGGGCAAGAAGAGGTAGAGTGAAGGTTACTATCTAGGACCTTGGAGACAAATCTGCCCTCCACCCCATCTCTTCCACCCTCTACCCTAATACCAGAACTGGGCCTACAGCCTCACCTCAGGGAAATTCTTTTTGATGATTTGCAGGGTGGCAGCCATGCAGCTTCTTCGATTCAGAATTATATCAATACCATGGTCCAACAAGTCTTCAGGAAGGAAACGGGAGGGAATCAGATGGCTGAGTGGGGTCTGGGGCCAGCACCAGCCCCGCCCCACGTTACCATCCCTAAGTCTCCCTCTAGGAAGACCCCTCTGCCCTCGCCCGCCCTAGAATTACTGCTGTCAGCCGTACCTGGGTCAACGCGGAGCCTCCGGAGGTCAAGAGCTTGCTGGGAGACATCAAATCGTTTGCTCAAGGTCAGCTGCGGAGAGAGAGGTGGAGAGAGCCGCTCTGAGGCTGTGGTGGTGGCAGGGAAATCAGGAGCGAGGGGGACGGGGGGCTGAAGGAAGGAGAGGTGGGTCTGAGCGCTGGCACACAACATGCCTTGAGTCTGCATTACCTTTAGCTGCTCCATTTCTTCTGGCTTCAACTTATCGCGCACAGAGTAGGGAGCAGCGGAGGGGCTGACAAAGACAGGTATCTGCAGGAAGAAGAGGTGGGGTAAGCACCAGGAACTCTAGTTCCAAAGAAGACAACCAGCCCCTGGCCTGTACTCCTTCCTCAGGATGAGGTACAGGTAATGCCCATGACACACACCTTTCGGCTCTCCTCGTCACAAATCTTGTTGCTGACATCCATCAATGCAGAGGCAGTGCTAGCTTGCTGGACAAAGAACTGAGCCCCATTGTGCATAAAGTGGAACTACAGGGATTGAATGCAACAGCAATAGTATCAGAAGCCAACAGACCCTGCTGAACCAGGTCTCTCTCTCCCCCTTCCCTGTGCCCACGCGTCTGGCTTCGGCATCCTCTCTTACATCCACTGGAGTGAAGGGGACACTGCAATGGCTCTGGATTGAGTTCATTAGCCATGTCCTGTCATACTTTATCCCGCAAGGAATCTAAGGATGAAAAGAAGGGATGGGAGAGAGGACAGACAACAGGGAATTTAGGCTGGAAGACGAACCTTTTCCTGTTCTTTTCCGGCCTTCTACTGAGCTTGAAAGGGCTTCTAAAGAAGGGACCACTGGCATGATTTCTTATGGGTGTGCGTAATATGGATTTCCTAAATACTCTTTCTCTCCAGTCAAACTCTCTTCCAAATAATCAAGGTGTCAGAGATGATCTTCCTTTTATAAATTTCCAGGAGATCCTACCCAGTGCAGACACTGCTTGCCCCTCAGACAAGGTCTCCAGAGGCTCGACCCTCCATCTCCCACACTCAGCTTGCCAAACTGAGACCTCCAATGTGGAGTTGCTCCATATCCTTGGCAGTAGTTTCCATCTTTGCTCTGACACAGGCTCCTCCGTTCTCCTCACAGTCAGCCTGTTCCCTTTACACTGCTTCTCTGAATCTGCCCTTAGATGAACAAGATTGTTAACTCCTGGTCATAAAAAGGACAGATTACAAGCTGTCCCCAGTGAAATAAACCAGCATCTCTACATGAAACCAACACAACTCCCCCTGACTTTTCTCTCCTGCACATTCCATACATTTTTCAGGATACTCACTGTGACCCTGAACCAGCTCCCTGGGGTTCCATCTTGTGTGTTCTCCTGCATTTCTCTCTCCAGAGGTTTTCTGTTTCTCCACACAGTCATATGCATGTGGCCTTCACTGTGCCATCTCACTCTCCTCTCGTTGCCTCGGATGGTACAGGGAGAGCTGCAGGGGGGATGTGGAGAGAAGGAGGGTGAGTGGCCATACGTGCTAAGGAAGTCTTCTGTACACCCTCGTCTCTTTGACACCAGCACTACAATTAGGATTGCTCAACCATTATTTCACTTCTAGCATGCTTCAGTTTTGCAGTGACAGAAGAGAAATAAGTCCACGGAGAGTGAGAGAGGTGCATAGTCCCAGGGGCTGCTGTGTACAAACCCTGCTGCCTGGTCACTTACTGTCTTACTTCGGGGTCCTTCTGGACATCCCTCTTCACCACGTTTCCATCATCCTCCTGGAGGTGTGAGCGCTGAGGCTCACCCCCACCGTGTTCATAATGAGGGCTCCTCTTGCCAGAATTACCTGGGAAAGAACTACAACCTTTCTTTCTTCCTTGAGGTGGTCTACCACCATCACTGTATTCTGAAAAGAGGAACAAAAATACAAGTTTGAAGACACATCTGTGGTGCACTTACCACGTACCATGTCTTAGGCTAACAGGATGGTAGGGCAGGCAAAGTGCCAACTTGGCCTAAGGGACCAATCCCACAAACCTCAGAAAGGGCACTCTTATGCCTGTGCAGAGAGGACAGCCTTATCCGACAGATGGCACTATCAGGGGAAGAATCGAGGAGGAGCAGGATGAGGAAGAGGAGGACAAGGAGGAGAAAGAGGGAGGAGAAGGAGGAGGGAGGAGAGGACAACTGCGTTGAAACTTTTAACACAGTGGAGCAGGACTGATAAGGAACCGAGGTGTATGCGTCCATGGGTTAGACTGGACACCAGTCATATATGTACCAGGAAGGCACCCGAATCTTGCCTTCTCTCAGGACTTTCCAACAACCACACCAATACCTCTCTCGTGCTTCCCAAATCCAATCAGCCACCACACCGATTCCACTAACAACCAGCAAGCTAGCTGGACTTCCTTTGCCAGTGCACTAGGAGCTTTAATGTCAGGTGGCACTGATGTCATAGCCTCCTGAACTGTCTCCCTCCCTCCAGCCTTGCCCTGAACAATACTCTGTTTGAAAGAGCCAGAGTGAGCTCTCTTTTGGGCCAGCCTGAAATGCCTTTCAGCTCAGCAGGCAACTCTTCCTCACTTCAGCTCTTCTATAACAAGGGTGTGAATGGTAACCTGGAATGATGTGTCAGCCACCATTTCCAAGTGTTTAGGGATTCTTCTTTTTGCTTTCTATTACTGGTTTCTAATTTGATTCCATCGTGCCCAGGGAACACACTCTGGGACATTTCAATTCTTGTTTGTTTTTTTTTTAATAATTTAATTTCTTTATTTATGTCTGCGTTGCATCTTCGTTGCTGCACACGGGCTTTCTCTACTTGCAGCTAGAGGGGGCTACTGTCCGTTGTGGTGCACGGGCTTCTCGTCGCAGCGGCTTCTCTTGTTGCGGAGCTTGGGCTCTAGGCACGCGGGCCTCAGTAGTTGTGGCACGTGGGCTCAGCAGTTGTGGCTCGAGGGCTCTAGCGCGCAGGCTCAGTAGTTGAGGCGCATGGGCTTAGCTGCTCCGCGGCATGTGGGATCTTCCTGACCAGGGCTTGAACCTGTGTCCCCTGCACTGTCAGGCAGATTCTTAACCACCGCACCACCAGGGAAGTCCCTCAATTCTTTTTGAATTTACTGAGGCTTGTCTGATGGTCGAGGAGATGGTCTAACTTGGTGAATGTTACAGAGACCCTTGGGGAATAACCTGTACTCTGCTGTTGGTGGGCGGACTGTTCTATTTATGTCATGCAGACCTCGTTAGTTTCCTGTGTTATTCAGGTCTCCTATATCCCTGCTGATTTTCTCTCTGGTAATTCTGTCACTTGCTAAGAGGGACGTGGGTGTGGAAGGCCCCCACTATAATTATAGATCTGGCTCTTTCTCCTTTCAGCTCCACCAATTTTTGCTTCATGTACTTTGAGGCTCTGCTGTTTGGTGCGTACACATTTAGGATCTTTATGTCTCCCTGGTGTCCTGATCCTTTCATCATTCTGTAAGGCCTCTCTTTGACTCTTGTTTATTTTCTTTTTTATTTTGTTTTATTTTATTTATTTATGGCTGTGTTGGGTCTTCATTTCTGTGCGAGGGCTTTCTCTAGTTGTGGCAAGCGGGGGCCACTCTTTATCGCGGTGCGCGGGCCTCTCACTATCGCGGTCTCTCTTCTTGCGGAGCACAGGCTCCAGACGCACAGGCTCAGTTATTGTGGCTCACGGGCCCAGTTGCTCCGCGGCATGTGGGATCTTCCCAGAACAGGGCTCGAACCCGTGTCCCCTGCATTGGCAGGCAGATTCTCAACCACTGCACCACCAGGGAAGCCCTTGTTCATTTTCTTTACTCTGATATCTACTGTACTGGATACTGAAGCCACAGGCACACTTAGAAAGTGTCCTGAGTATACCTCACCTTGTGTTCACTCCTAGGAGTTGTGTTGCTGTTCACCCCCACCCCCGCCCACAATTTCTCCCCTCCAACATATCTAATTCACCATGGGAAAAGATTTGGAAGTTTTTCGGCACCTGCAGAAATAAGATCGTGTCAATTCTCTTCCCCATAGGTGGATTCACTAAGGGTATTTTATTTTTAACACATTCCACTGAAACAGTGAACCAGCAGATAATCATACCAGTGGCTTGTGGGGAGGGAGGAATATGGTAATTATACTGCTAGAAACCAGCTTCCTTTGGGTTGTAATACTTAAGGCTCTCTAGGTTTGTGGGCTGTGCCTTTTGTACATTAACTATTCCATGTTGTCTCAGGTCACGCTTATGAGTAAAGATCCGTCCAGGGCTGATCACTCCACGATGGAGTGATTACGACCAGGCCTCAGATGAACTCCTCTGGGGAGCCGTTGCTTTCCCTGTGCGGCCCGCTGTCAGGGCAATCCTGCTACTCACAACCTTGGGACTTTCCCTGTGTGGCACTGGAAGTGAAAGTAAACACAGATAGGGCATTGGACCCACAAATGCCACTTGCTCAGTCCCCAAACCTCGGAGGGGGCCTGGCGTGCTCTCTTTCTCCCACACTCCACATCCAACTGGTCAGGAAATTCCCTCGGCCCCTCTCTCAAAGTATGTCCAGAAGCCAGCCACTTCTCACCACCTCCATTACCACCACCCTGGCCAAGATACCAACATCTATCTCCTGGACTGTACTGCTGTCCAGCTGGCCCCTCTGCTTTCATCCTGGCTCCCTTACCTGTCTGCTTTCAACCCAGCAGCAGAGCGCAAGTCAAATCATTTCACTCCTCTGCTCAACACTACATAACAATGGTTTGAAGCCCACCAACATGTTCAAAAGCCAGGAGTTCATAATGATACTCATCAACAATAACAACAACAAAGAGGAAACTTATTGGTGACCTTTGGAGAATGCCAGGCAACCAACTCGTTTTCAGGAAAATCCAGCAATGAAAGGGAAAAATTCACATTTTAAAGGGAGCAGTAAGGGCATGTGGTCTATGTACGGTGTATAGGAAGAGTCAGAGTCATTTGCAAGAACCCACATTCCTTCCGAAATAACGTTGCCGAGGGGAAAGCATAGAAGGGGGCTAGCTAACAGCTACCGCAGTCCCCTGGTTGACCAACTACGTCGGGTGCCTGAACAGGGCTAGAGACCTCCCTCATCAAGGTGATTCAGACACAAGCAATCTCAGACATTGCCTTGTCAAGTATTTCATAGAATAATCCAGTGAAGCCATGTGGTCCTGGGATTTACTTTGCTGGGAGATATTTGAGAACTGATTAAATCTCCTTACTCATTAATCGATCTGTTCATATTATGTATTTCTTTACGATTCAGTCTTGCTAGATTGTCTGTTTGGGGGACTTTATCCATCTCTTCTAGGTTTTCCAATTTGTTGGCATACAATTATTCACAGTATTTGCTAATAATCCTTTTAATTTCTGTAGTATCAGTTGTAATGTCCCTCTTTCATTTCTGATTTTAATTATTTGAGTGTCCTCTATTTTTTTTTTCTTAGTGAGTCTAACTAAGGGTTTGTCAATTTTGTGTAGCTTTAACAAAAAGCCAACTCTGAGTTTCACTTATTTTTCTTCTATTGTTGTTGTATTTTTTTCTCTATTTCATTTATCTCTGCTCTTATATATCTCCTTCCTTCTGCTAGTTTTGGCTTTAGTTTATTCTTCTGTTTCTAATTTCTTGAGGTGTAAAGTTAGGTTGTTGATTTGAGATCTTTTGTCTTTTCAATATACACAGTTAAAGCTATAAACTTCCTTCTTAGCACACCTTTGCTGCATCCCATAAGTTTTGGTATGATGGACTTTCATTTTAATTTGTCTCAAAGTAGTTTCTAATTTCCTTTGTGACTTCTTCTTTGACCCATTCATTCTTTATGAGTGTGTATGGAGATTCCAAAAAAAATGAAAAATACAACTCCCATATGACCCAACAATCCCACTTCTGGGTATATATCCAAAAGAACTGAAAGTAGAATCTTGAGGAGATACTTGCACATCTATGTTCATAGCAGCACTATTCACAACAGCCAAGAAGTAGAAACAATTAAAATGCCCATCAATGGATAAATGGATGAACAAATTGTGGTATGTATATATATATACAATGGAATATTATTCAGCCTTTTAAAGGAAGGATATTCTGTCATATGCTACAGCATGGATGAACCTTGAGAACATTATGCTAAATGAAATAAGCCAGTCACGAGAAGACAAATACTGTATGACTCCACTTACATAAGGTTTCTAGGGACTTCCCTGGTGGTCCCGTGGGTAAGACTCCATGCTCCCATTGCAGGGGGCCCATGTTCAATCCCTGGTCGGGGAACTAGATCCTGCAAGCATGCTGCAACTGAGAGTCCGCATGCCACAGCTAAGAAGCCTGCATGCCACAACTGAGTCCACATGCTGCAACTAAGAAGTCTGCATGCCGCAACTAGAGATCCCGCATGCTGCAACAAACAGCCAGTGCAGCCAAAATAATAAATAAATAAATATTTTTTTAAAAAGTTGGGAAAACTATAGTAAACAGAGTCCATGGGTTTAAAAAGAAAAGGTATCTAAAGTAGTCAGATTCATAGAAACAGACAGTAGAATGGGGTTACCAGGGACTGGGGGGAAGGGACAAAGGGGAATTGCTGTTTAAGGTGTAGAGTTTCAGAATTGAAAGACGAAAAAGTTCTGAAGATTGGTTTCACAACAATGTGAATCAACTGAACAGTACTGAACTGTACACTTAAAAATGGTTATGATGGTAAATTTTATGTTATGCATTTTTACCATAATTTTTAAACCTGTATATTAGAGTGTGATTACTCAAAAGGAAATATTAAGAAAAGTTTTTGTTTGGATATGTAAATACAAACGTAAAGAAGTCAACATAAAGGAACACGTGAGAATGTCAACTGTGCTTATGAGTAGGTGTTTGGAATGCACAAGAGATGTACTTTCATGTCCATGCTCTACTTGTATAAAAGGCTGGGTCAGGGTTTTGCCACGGGCTTGGGGGGAAGCACTATTGCTACTGACTCATTACCTAGCATAATAGAAACAATTACTGATAATCAGATACACCTGTCTTCTCTCTGATTATTAAGCTACTTCACTTTGGACAATTCACCCGACTTCTCCTGATCTCAAATTACTTACATGTAAAAATCGGGGATTAGAGCTAACCACCACCTCAATCAAGATATAAAGCATATACCACACTCCAAATGGTTCCCAGTTAATCTTTCCATCTCCCAGCTCCATATAAACCTTGATCTGCTCCCAGTCCCTATATATTCGTTTTGCCTGCTGCAGAATTTCTTGTAAATGGAATCATACATACTGCACACCTTTGTGTCTGGCTTTTTAAAGTCAGCATCATGTTTTTGAAATCCGTTTATGTTCCTGCCTTTTTTATTGCTGAGTGATATCCCACAGTATGGGTTGTAGTTCTCCACCTCGTTTACACAGTAGAGCCCCTTGGGGAGTTGGAGAATACCACCAGCTCCAAGCTATACCCACAATAATTAAAGCAGAATTGGGTTGAGACCCAGGCACCCACATTTTCTAAATTCTCCACGTGACTGCAGTGTGCAACCACAGTTGAAAGCTACTGTATTAAAGTATCAGCTTTTGGTTTATGCTTGCCAGAGACCCTAGGAATGGATGCCACCTCATTTTGCTGGCTTTCCACTCTGTTGTTTTAGGGACCTAGTGATTCCATTAGCTTAAATTAGAGATTGGCAGACTACAGCCCATGGGCCAAACCTGGCCTGTGGCCTGTTTTTCTAGGGCCTGCAAGCTAAGAATGGTTTTTACATATTTAAATGGTTAAAAAAATAATATTTCTTGACATGTGAAAATTATTTGAAATCCACACGCCAATGTCCATATGCAAAGTTTTATTGGAACACAGCCATACTTGTCTCTGGAGGCTTCCGCTCTACAACAGCAGAGCTGAGTAGTTACGAAAGAGACAAACTGGCCCACAAAGCCTCAAATATTTGTCACCTGGCCCTTTCCAGGGAGTTTGCTGAGCTCTGGCTTAGAGCAAGTGTCCTTAAAGCAAATGCACAGTAACTGTGGTAAATGGCTGACGGTCCCTTTGGCTAAGCCTGGGAAGAAGATTTACTGCAGTAACTTGCGACTTCACCGTAGGGTCCTTCCTCAGTAGTCCACTCATTCATGGTGTTCTGGCTCAAGTGTGGGAATTGAGTAAGGGACTACCATTTGCCATCAAGATAGGTCAAGTCACCAGATCTAATGCTTGATTTATTTATTTTTATGTTCTTATATTTTATTACAAATATTTATTTATATTTTATTTATGTTTACACTGATCAAATGCAACTTTGGAGTACGTCAGATATTTCAAGATCCAAGGGATCTGTTGATCAATTAGCCACCTTCAGAGGTTGCTACAGGTCAAACCAATGTGACTACCCTTCCATCCTTGCTGTTTATTAGGTAAACAGCACTCACCTTGAGGCAGGAGATTAAGTGCTCCTACTGGGCCTGCAACACCAGAACCCCAACATCTCCACTCAAATGAGCGTGACCATGTCAATGGCAGAATCTCCCATCTCATCTGTGGCCTACACAAGTCAGCCACTTCAGAACACTTCACAGGTGAAGATGCCCTCCGCACTAATGTGTTTCTCAATGCTGTGGGGGAAAGGAGTGTCCTCTGGGTCCCAAACAGCAGCTGCCTGGTCCACCAACACATTGACTTCAAAGGCATTTCAATTCAAGTGACCACAGGTGGTAACTCTTGAAACCGAGTCCCCCTAAAACCGAGTTCCCTTGCCAGGTTGATGATTAACTTCTCTATCCAAAACTTTATTCCCTCTCTTGTCCCACTCATGATCCCCTCAGGATTGAGGAGTATCAAAGAAAAGGGGGGACTGACACTGAACAGAACCCTTCAGGGCCCTCCTGGGTACCAAAGCCCCGCTGTGCTCCCTGTTTCTTGTCTGTAGAAAAAGGCTTTGGCCTCCTAGGCCTTCCCTGAGTTCCAAAGAACAGACACAAGCAGTTACTAATTAGGGAAGTGAGGAAATGCAGAAACAAAGGAAAAGCAGTCAAAGAAACGAAATTGAGTTATTTGTAGACAGGTGGATGGACATAGTCTGTCATACAGAGTGAAGTAAGTCAGAAAGAGAAAAACAAATACCATATGCTAACACATATATAGGGAATCTAAAAAGAAATGGTCATGAAGAACCTAGGGGCAAGACGGGAATAAAGACACAGACCTACTAGAGAATGGACTTGAGGATACGGGGAGGGGGAAGGGTAAGCTGGGACGAAGTGAGAGAGTGGCACGGACATATATACACTGCCAAACGTAAAACAGATAGCTAGTGGGAAGCAGCCGCATAGCACAGGGAGATCAGCTCGGTGCCTGGTGACCACCGAGAGGGGTGGGATAGGGAGGGTGGGAGGGAGGGAGATGCAAGAGGGAAGAGATATGGGGACATATGTATATGTATAGCTGATTCACTTTGTTAGAAAGCAGAAACTAACACACCATTGTAAAGCAATTATACTCCAATAAAGATGTTAAAAAAAAAAAAGAAAGAAAAGCAGTCAAGAAACAATAGTGCAGTGATAAAGCAGATTCCTAGTTTCTCCGTACGAGATAACAACTTGATACATATCTTTGAGCTGTTATGCAGAAACTAAGATCCCCTGACCAGGTGGAGGATGGTGACTCCATGCTGACCACAAGCACACAGACCCCAGACTGGTTAGAACCAGAATGCTGATGATTAAGATCCCTGAAACAGCACCCTGTTTCCTCACCACCAACCAATCAGAGGAAGGTCATGCACCCTGCAGCCCTCACCCCAGATGTTGCCTTTAAAACCCTTCCCTGAAAGTCAGCAGGGAGTTAGAGTCTTCTGAACACAAGCAGCCAGTTCTCCTTGCTTGGTACCCGGAAAATAAACACTGTACTTTCCTTCACCAACAACCCAGTGTCAGTAGATTGGTTTTGCTGCGCAGCAGGTGAGTGGACCCAAGTTCTGTCCAGTAACGCAACTGCAACTCTTTCACCATTGTGTGCCATGGAACACTAATGATTCATCCTCTATTACCAACTGGGTCCTTACTATCTTCAGATCCACCTAGACTGGATGACCTATCCCCGATCCCCACTTCCTTCAGGGCCCTTTGCTTGCAACCAATTTTGGTGTCAAGTACTCTATTAATCAAAGTCCCCACTTCCTTATGCCAGATATTCATTCTAGCTATTTCATAAAAATAAGACATCTTTAATAAAACATATCACCCAGCTTACAAAAATTCTGTGAGGGCCAGAAAAGTGGGCCTGGATGCCGCACAGCCAGGGGAAGCCCCCTCACGCCATGGGACAGGTAGAGCTGAAACACCCCTGCTGCCTATGAGCTAACCAACATGTATGACAGAGACTGAATTCTAGGCACTCTGCTGTGGCTGCCCGTAATAACCAGAGACCTCTCCCATCATACATAGCTGATCCTGCATGTGGCTCCCACATTACTCAGTTCCTCCTCCAAGTTTCACTATGGTGCATAGGCTTGATACATAGAGATCTTCTTTGGGACCCTAGACAAAAGGGGGTCTAGGAAACATACACACACACACACACACACACACACACATACGAACGGAGGTCTCCATTCTTGTTTTTAGCTTTCCAGTTCTCTACAGTACAGGAAAACATGTAAGAGTGTTTATGAGTGTTGGAATAGTTGCCAGCTCAGCCAACTTGAGGTATATTCCACAGGACCAATTTTTTTGCTATCGTAAATGGTATACTCACAATGAAAATATTATTTTCCATTTCGTGCAATTATTTTGTGTATATTAGTCTTACATCCAATAAACTGGTTAATCACTATTATTATAATATTCCATAGATCCTCTTGAGTTTTATATGAAGACAATTATACTCACAGTTTTGTTCCTTTTCACTTTTACACATGTATTAATTAATGTATGTATGTATTTTGGCTTACTGCAGTGCCTAGAAGACTCAGTAAGATGTTGAACAGAAGTGATTATATGAATCATGTTTGCCTCTTCTGAGTTTGAATGGAATGCTTTTAACGTCTCACTATTACGTACGGTGTTTGCTGTAGTTTTTGTAAAGTACACATTATCATTTTAAAGAAATATCTTTCTATTCCCACTTAGCTAAGAGTTATTTTTGTGGTTGTTTAATCTTGATTGGTTGTTGAATTTTATTGCATGCATTTTTTTTCTGGAATCTTTGTGATAATCATCCTTTTCTTGCTCCTTTATCCTATTAATGTGTTGAACTACATTATGAATCTCCTAATGTTAAACCAACATTGCAAGTTTGGTATAAACACAACTTTGTCCTGCTGTATTATCTGTTTTTGCCATTGCTGGATTAAGTTTGCCATTATCTTATTTCTATTTTTTGCATTTTTATAACTAATTAAGATTCACCAGTAATTTTGCCTTCTCATGCATGCTTTGTCAAGAATAAGCTTAATATTAATATTTTCTGTTTCCCCAATATAAAGTTCTTTTTTCTAGAATTCACCCATTTAGTATTAATTTTCAAATTATCAGCATATCTTTTTCATAATATTATCTTTTAAATCTTTACTGTCAGTACAAGCAAGACACCTTCTTCGAAAGTGTCTTATCTGTGCCTTCTAATTTTCTTGACCCATACTGCCAAAGCTTTCCTTATTTTTTTATATTTTGAAAGCACTAACATCTAGCATTTTTATTCAACTCTTCCATATCTGTTACCGATTTCACTAACTTTGGCTATTATTTTTTTCTTGCCAATATGGAAATGCATGAGATGATTTTTATCAAGTATGGGACAAATCCACAGTCTTTTCATCTACCATCATGTTTTCTTTTATAATTGCTATCCTCGAATAGCATGGATATCCAAATATCCAGTACATTTAATTACTTGGAAAAGACCTGTGGCTTACCAATGTGGGAGGTTTAACTAAATCCATTGTTGGAATATCAGATGATGAAGGGAGATGGAACTGCAGCATTGAAGCAAAGGAACTTCTATAAAAAGTACATATGAACTTCATTGAAGAGGACAGCATACAATATAGAAAGGAGTAGGAACAGAAAGAGCACGGACTTTGAAATCATATATCCAGAATGTGCTCTGTCACTTACTGCGTATGTGATTTTAGGCAAGTATTTTACCTCTCTGAGCCTCAATTTCATCATGCGGTAGTGCTGTTTGCCATGGGTTTCCATTTGTCCCTGTTCCGGGGACCTGGAAGAGCTGTACTTCTTGAACTCCTTTGTTGGGGCAGGGCTGTGTATGTGACTGGTTCTGGCTAATGGGTTGTGAGTGACATGTGCTATTTCTGGGCCAGAACATATGGTTGTTGGTTTGAGACCTTGCAGGGTCCTCTTCTCCTCAGGCACAGGGACTGACAACTCTCTAGATGATGGCTGCTCTGTCAGTTTGGGTCTCCAAATCATTCCAGTAAGAATGGCTCAGACCCCCAAAGTCCACCATCCTGTGAGGGGCATGCACCTGCCATGGACATGTAGTCGAAGTGAGGAATAAGCCCCTGAGATATGGGGACTGTCTATTACCACAGCATAATCTAGCCTATCTTGATTCTTGTATCTTATCTGTAAATTAAAATAACATCCTCTCAGGATTTTTCTGAGGATTAAATGAGAAAGCTGGTATGACAAGGTTGCCACAGTGCTTGACATATAACAGGAACTCAAAAAATGGCAGCTATAATTATTAAATAATAATAACAAACTAGTTTTGAAAAAGTGTGGAAAATTGGTATAAAATGAGAGCTATTTCATCCACTCATCCTTACGGGTAAGTTGTATCATCTTTTCAAGAGTGGGGCATTTTATTTTATTTTGAAGGCTTCCTAATGACTAGCACTTATGCACTTATTTCTTGCCATCATGATATCAGAAACATAAATTGAGGTTATATGTAAAGAATGAAAAGGTGGAAAGATTAAGCAAAAGAGAGAATGACTAATGACATAAGATAAAATGAGTTAGCAATAAGTAGTTTCTTAATGAGCAGAATAGATTATAATTATTAGTAAGCATACATTGTTCTTAGTAAAGAAAGGTACAAGGTATTAATGCGGTAGAAGAGATTTAGTTTGAACAGGCTTTCCCAAAATGTTTTCTGAGGAACACTAGTACTTCCAGTGGTCTGTGGAAGAATGTTCCATTCCCATATAGCTTGAGGAAACTACCTGCTACAGACTGAATGTTTATGTACCAACCTAGTCTCCAAGGTGACAGTATTTGCAGGTAGAGTCTTTGGTAGGTGATTAGGTCATGAGGGAGGTGCCGTCATGAATGGGATTAGTGCCTTTATAAAAGAGGACCCAGAGAGCTCCCTTGCCCTTTCTGCCATGTGAGGACACAGCGTGAAGACAGCCCTTTATGAACCAGGAAGCAGGCTCTCACCAGACACTGAACCTGCTGGTGCCTTGATTTTGGACTTCACAGACTCCAGAACCGTGAAAAATAAATTTTTGTAATTTATAAGCCACCCGGTCCATGGTGTTCTACTACAGCAGCCTGAACAAGCTAAGACACTACCCTTCTCTTTGAGATTCAAGTGGCATATTATCTTAAAAATATGACAATATAGAAATCCTTTTTACCTTCATTTTTGTATGTCCCGTATTTCTTCAATGGATAAAACCATTTTTGTTGTTGCTGTCTCTCAGACATAGTGTCTTGTAGAACAAACCTGAAAGTGCTGAAATGAGAGGAAAGAAATGGCTATTATATAATAAAAAATATATATACCACCCCTTTAACCATCTCTCAAACAATATTTAAATCCCTCACAAATGTAAACACCATCTTTTTCTTGCTGCATTTTACTCATTAAGTACCATCTACGTGATTTTTATGAAATGTATCATCTATAATTTTACTTAATATGGTTTTCTTAAATAAATTCACTGTTTTTTCCCACATGAAGGAAAGGGGAGAGCTTTCAAGGAATGTAACAAGGAATGGTTAGAAAATCAGGAGGAAAGTCAGACGCTAATAGTGTCTGGCTGGACTAATTTAAGCCGTTTAAGAGAGTCCAAGCAGAAAAAGATTATGGCATCCCACTCCACACACACTTTGGAAAACTACTGATCAGCAAAGCAAATACACAAAACAAATTCTGAACCTTAACGTGCTGGCTACTTTCACACTTTTACTGAAAAAATATCAAATTACAAAAAGTCTCTCTCCTTGCCTCTCTCTACAGAACAAATTAAGAGACAGAAATTCAGATCAGATTTGAAATCATCGATATGAACTGGCATCTAGGAGTTCTCTGGTGTTCTTAATAACAAACGTAGTCAGAGGAGGGCAGAGGACGCCATCACATGGCAGGCAGTGAACACGAATACGGAAGAGAGATAAGCAAGAGTAGGGCTTTAATGTGGGGGTTGGGAAGGAAGGGGGAAGGGTGGGGTCCACCCAGTTTCCCGAGCCTAGCTGCCGAGAGCAGCCCATGAACGCCTGCCGCCCGCTGTCCCGCCAATTCTGAGTAAACCTCTAGGACCGGCGGGCGCCCCTCCTACCCGACTACCGCCTACCACCTACCGCCTAACGTGTCAGAATATGAAAGTCGGGGGAAAGGTTGGGATCGGAACCAGAGCCTCATCAAAGTTCCCCCTCAGCCAGGACAAGTATCTTAATTCTAAAGGTCTTCTTCACCTCTCGGTCTGACGCCTCAGAAGGCCAAGTCGAGCTACCCACCGTTGGGCACGCTCTCCACACGCGGAAAGGGCGCCCCCCTCGGTCGCGACCTTATGGCGTCACATGACTGCGGGGCGTACGTAACGTAACACGCGCCGCCGTGTGGCCCCACCTGACTTCCAGGGGCTTGGCTGGCGGAGGCCACAGAGTAGAAGGATGCACGTGACCTCGGGGTTCAGGCGCCCTCAGTCCTGAACTGTGACCGAGAGAACTGAGCCTCAAGACACCACAGCATGTCCCGTGACCATAGAATATACACGACCAACAGCCAAAAGCTAGGTGCGGTGCGGTGTTCACATGACTGCAGGTGCTTTGCCTGCCATGTGATGGAAGCGGCCACATCCCTGTTGACTCAGGGATCTGAAGATTCTGGTAGCCAGCAATCTTCACGAGATAGAGATGGCTGAGCCTGATATGTGACCAAGGGGGATATGTGACCGACCATAGCATCCATACGACTCTCAGAAGCGGGTCACCTTTGTGACTTGGAGGGCTGAGGCTTCCACATGCCACTAGCTAGTGAGGGCCACATGACAGGATGAATCCACATGATGGGCAGGGTTTAGGACTCTGCCATGCTCTAGCGACTTAAAAAGCTGGATCTACCACATGATCATAGTGGCAGTAGGTCCAGAGGGACTACATGAGCTCAGGGTTTAAGGGCTCATGGTGCTGACATGACCGGCCACATAACTGTCTGGGCCTGCCACTTGATGGCCGCATCCGTGTGACCATAGCCTTAGGAGCCCATGGTGCTCAAAAGCTGGGTCAGCCTCCTGAGTGTAGGATAGTGACAGTAGGGTTCTCCCGGCTGCATGTTTCAGGAGGCCGTTCTCTTCACGAGACCTGGAGAGCTGAGATTGCCCACATTCCTGGGCTTCCCGTTGATGGTGGTGCCTCCGGATGATCTTCCTCAGAACACAAGCTGGCTTCACCTGCCCCAACCTCTTTTTAATGTGCTAATGTGCTTCGTTCATGTGCTAATTTTTTTCCTAATAACACGTGAAATTTAACACATAAATTAACACATAGCAATGGACTAGGTCCTCCCTAAATCCATAAGCATTGCCATATTTTAAGGACTACTTCAAAAACCTAAGCAGTGGGTACAGGTAAGCTTTGTTGCTGTAATTTCATGCAAGTCTGAGAGAAATTAAAGCAAACTCAATACGTGAATTTTAGCTGTTAATTTGGAAAAAAATGTATATAATGATTACTATGTGTCAGGCACTTTAAAACGTCAACTCCTTTAATAGTGGTAATTCTATAAACTAGGTACTATGATTATTATTCCAGTTTTCACAGATGAGAAAGTGGAGGCACAGATGTGTTAAGTCACTTGCCTAAGAGGTAACTGAACCTATAGGTGCCAAACCAGGGCTTTCTCCCAGGCACCCTGGCTCCAGACTTTGTGTTTTGATCACCCACAAGATTCTCCAAAGAAAATTAAGAATAATTCAGTCTTCCTTATTCAGACTAACTGGAAAGCCATCGGCAGTTACTGAAAAGTTGAGATCATAGAGGACCTCTTTAAAGTGCCATTTAAATAATTTCCAGTACTACCAGTAATTAGAAATAATCCAAGCTGAAGCCAGTTAAGGCCCTCAGATTCATTTTAAGGTACAAATATAAACTTATCCTTAATACGTGAAGTATTTGTGTATATAAAAGGTGGTATAAAATGCTAGATGTTAGTTGAAAATGTTTCCTTCTTTTATTTTTAAACACTCTAAAGAGAAATATTGCAGACTTTATGGCTCTTAACGGAATTCCAGAAGTTAAAAATGAGCAGAATCTGAATTAGATATTACTGCACTTATATTTTGTTTGCATCTTCCTAGAAAGGACAGAGAAAGGGAAAGGAGAATATACAATATAGTTTTGGTTTGTGTTTTTTTTAATTGCAGTTTTACAAACGCCTCTTTTGCTGATTTGTGTGGAAAACTGAAGATCTGTCTGTATATCCAAAATAGATCTGATGTGATCTTGCTCGTTTGCTGGCTTAGGCAAACTTAATGCTCTACAAGCAGTGGGATTATTTTGCTGGCACCCTGCAACGTGGCATGGCTACATAAATAACCTGAAGAAAATACAACAGACCAAATTTTGCACCATGGTTAAATTTGAATATACTAGTAAGGATAACAGACTGTGTTTGTAGTCCTAAGCCTATTGAAGGAAGTAGTGATTTTTTGGAGTGACTCTGTTTGGGTACATTGGTGTTACTTAGATAAGTTTGGAAAATTATTTATGGGACACATGTAAATGCAGGGTTTGAAAATGGAGCCACATGTTTACAATAGAGCCTATTATGAAACCTCAAGATGGATTTAGGAAGCATCTGTGTACAATCACTGGATGGACTCTGACATCAAGACCTGATGTCTGTCCCAACTGTAGTTTCTGTACTGGACAAATCCACTAATGGTGATTGTGAGGTCAACTTCTTTCACCAAAAGACAAACCCTGGAGTTCTAATTATAACTTTTCTTTGGAAGGGTCAGATATTCTCCTGTCAGAATTAATGGTCGTATCATTTATTCTTTCCCTGCGATGATTACCAGGAGTTATTCTAGGCTTAAAAAATATATTTAGTTACACCAGTGGGTGCCCGTCAGCTCTTTCTAACATACATTGGGGGAGGGACGCTAAGGCTATGGATAAACACCTGTATGAACACAGCTTATATGAGCTAGGCCGTTTAGGCACTGCATGTATCAGGTGCTGTGTCTATTTAGGTGAGGCAGGCTGATAAGCTATTCTTGAATGTTGTTTGGCAAGGTTTACTGGGAACAACTTTTACTTCTTTTATATTTCTGTTTTGGAGGTCAGTGCTAGTGGCTTTGTTCAACACAGAGAAATGGGAAAGGAGAATAACAGACATTTGTGATGCTGCTAAATTAAACACAAATACTCAAATGCTTTTGGTTCAAACACAAATATGTACAACTCAAGTAGAGATCCTATGTGAATTTACTTTCAGAAAGTAAAATTGACTTAATCTGGAAACATTATCCAAGAGAACTTATCAGATATTGCTGTACCTTTATAGAAATGGTAATCGAAACGTTTTTCTTTGTTCCTTTAAGAAACTCGCTAATTAACTAGAAGTGACTTTACTGTCAGTGTCAAGCAGTGGGAAAGAAGAGAAACAATTGTAGATGGTGCTCCCTGTCAGAGTACTCAGTGTGCTCCCTTTCCCCAGCACAGTGTAAATTTTAACAGCTCTAGGGGATGAGCTCATTCTTGGGGACTACCACAGCCTGGAAACAGAAAATTACATCCACAGTGAAGACTTCTTTTGAGGCCAAAGGATGGAAAGGGGCGAAAAGGCAGGGATTCCTTACAGGGATTTTGCTCATAAACTATGTCATTTGTGATGGTATGAATCTCTGGTACAGTTTGAAAATCCCATCTGCGTGAAGACCATTTAAAATTTAAATAAGTGTGCTTCAAGGCTTTAAAAATTATTAGACAGGGAGAATTGAAGTGGTCCTAGCTTGTCTCTTGTTATCCACTCATTGTAACTATTTTTTTGCCACCCCCCCCCAAAAAATTCTAACTATAGTCTTTGAAAGTATTGTGAGACGGGTTTTTACGTAAACAGCCACATTGTTTTTTTGTTACGATATCACACTGCCATCTACTGCTGGTGGATATGTTCCCATATGATGTAAATGAGTGACCTTTGCCAGTTTTCTTTAGAATAAAAGCAGGCTTTGAGGACTAAGTTCTATCAATGAACTTTGCATTTCCGTAACATCACCAGATGATTTTTGAATTATCTACTTCATGTAGCCTGTTTGGGTCCAATGATAATCTAAAATGTACATGATGCTCTACCTTTTTTTTCCCCACAATATCTGGTAAAACATGGCATATCCTGTGCTCTCTCAAAACTGGCAGGCACTTGCAATAGTTGACTATCACTGGATTCTGAAATTCTAATTTACTCTAGTGTATCTGTTTTTATATGGGACACTTTGATGCAATTCAAAGTCTCTCAAATAGGGAGGGAGATCAAGATGGTGGAGTAGGAGTATGTGGAGCTCACCTCTCCCCACAAACACATTAAAAATACCCCTGCATGTGAGGCAATTCTCGCAGAAAACCAACTGGAAACTGGCAGAAGATCTCCTACACAACCAAAGCTGCAAGGAATATCTCTACATATCCAGGAAGGACAGAAAAAAATTTTAAAGGCATGAGGACGGTCCTGGCACCCCTGGGAGAGATCTGTAAAGGAGGAAAGGTACACATAGGCAGACCCTTGCCCCGGGGAGCCCCCTTGCCTGCTGGAAAAGCCGCTGGGATAGATGGAGGGGCTGGAAAAGCCTACACTCTACTCACAAGGAGTGCGTGCATGCTGGCTTGTGAACAATCAGGGCAGAGAGAGACTGGCACTGGTGGCTGCTGCCTTGCTGCACTTCCCAATCCAAAGCACACACAGTGTGGTGGGGCCACAGATGCACACAGCAGCTGAGCATTGAATTTTAGGTAGACAGGTCCAGGGAGAGGACTCGATCTAGATGTGTGGAGACAGCCCGGAGGGCCTGGGGTATGGTCTGGGCCAAACCAAGGAGCCCATTGTCAGCCCGCACATAGTGGGGGCAGGTCCTGCCACAGTGCCCATTGTCAGTGTGCACACAGTGGGGGCAGGTCTGGCCATGGTGGACTTTGCCAGCACATGCACCAGATGGCACCACAGAAAGGCACAGCAGCTGGGCACTGCATCTCGGTTGGACGGGCTCTGGGCAGGAGTATGCAGCCGTTCATTTCATGGTGGGAGCACACTGGCCCCGCTCACTCTACACCATAGCTTGGAGCCAGATCTGGAGCTGACAGGTCCTGGGAGAGGTCTGCCACAGAGGCAGCCCAGGTTGCAGGCAGCGGCACAACCACCTCAATTCCTGCAGCCACAGGGCCCCGGCCCCCAGCACCAGCCTACTCCACACCACAGCCCAGCACTAGGTCTGGGATGAACACAACAGAGAAAGGGATGCAACCTTGGGCTGCTTCTGGGCAGAACCGTGGATGCCTGCACGGGAGGCACGTAGGTTTGCGGTGACCACACAGACCTCATTTGCTTCAGTGGTCACCTCGTTTGCATCAGGGCATGTGCTCAGGGGCAATGGAAGCTGACTGAACCTGACCCTCAGGGCTTCTACTCCAACAGCTGGGAAGCAGACCCCAGCCCCAACAGGGCTGTGACAGCCATAGAGCAAAGAGGAGGCCCCAGCCAACCACCAGTGCATGCTCTGGTCAACACAACTTCAAACACACGCCCTATCAAGAGAACAAGGGCCAGCACACTTTAAGGAAATACGTGGCAAGCACCCACGCCCAAACCAGCCCTTGCACCAAAAATATTGGACTCATACCATCTACACAGGGATCCTCCAACCTAAAAACACACCTTCAAGAACACAGTAGATTCATGCTTCTCCTAAATTCAGAGACAAAGAAAGTTAAGTAGAATGAAAAACAGAGGAACTATCCCCAATGAAAAGAACAAGAGAAATCCCCTGAAGGAACAAATAATGAAAGAGACCTCACCAGTCTACTAGACCCCAGATTCAGAAAGGCGGTAAGAAAAAGGCTAAAGAAATTAAGAAAGATTATTGATAGAAATGCAGATCACTGCAACAAGGAACTAGAAACTATAAAGAGAAATCAATCAAAACTAGACAACTCAATTGCCGAGATAAAAAAAAAAACTAAAAGCAATAAATAGCAGAGTAAACAAAGCAGAAGAATAAATAAGTGATCTGGAAGATAGAATAATGGAAATCACCAAATCAGAACAGCAGACAGAAAGACAAATTTTTAAAAATGAAGAAAACATATGAGATCTATAGGATAATATAAAGCATGCGTAATATGCATAATCATATGCATAATGTGCACAGTCATATGCATAATAGAGGTACCAGAAGAAGAAGAGAGAGAAAAGGGGATAGAAAATGTATTTGAAGAGATCATGGCTGAAAACTTCCCAAACCTAAAGAAGAAAACCGATATCCAAGTACAGGAAGCACACAGGGTCCCACACAAGAAGAACCCAATTAGAGTGACACCAAGACGTAGCATAGTTAAAATGGCAAAAGTGAAAGATATAGAGAACTACAAAGTCAACTGGAAAACAAGGTTTAAAATGGCAGTAAGTACATACTTATCAATAATTACTTTAAATATCAGTGGACTAAATGCTCCCATCAAAAGACAGAGTGGCTGAATGGATAAAAACAAACAAACAAAAAAAAAAACAAGAACCTACAATATGCTACCTATAAGAGACTCACTTCAGGGCACAAGACACAGACAGATTGAAAGTGAGGAGATGGAAAGCTATTTCATGCAAATGGAAACAACAAGAAAGCGGGGTTAGCAATACACATATCAGACAAAATAGACTTAAAGTCCATAAAGACCAAGAAGGACATTACATAATGGTAAAGGGATCACTAAAGAAGAGGATATTACACTTGTTAGCATATATACACCCAATATAGGAGCACCTAAATATATAAAACAAATAGTTACAGACATAAAGGGAGAAATTAACAGGAATACTATAATACTAGGAGACTTTAACACCTCACTGCCATCAATGGACACATCTTCCAGACAGGAAATCAATACGGCAACAGAGGCCCTAAATGACACAATAGACCACTTGGACTTAATTTCTATCTACAGGACACTACATCCCCCAAATACACAGAATACACATTCTTTTTAAGCGTGCAAGGAATGTTCTCTAGGAAAGGCCACATACTAGGTCAAAAAACAAACCTCAACACATTTAAGAGGATAGAAATGACTTCAAGCATCTTTTATTACCACAATGTTATGAAACTAGATATCAACCACAGAAAGAAAAATGGGAAAAGAACGAATACATGGAGACTGAACAGCATGCTCCCAAAAAACCAGTGGGTCAATGATGAAATCAAAGAAGAAATCAGGAAATACCTCAAGACAAATGACAATGAAAACACAACCTTCCAAAATCTATGGGATGCAGCAAAAGCAGTTCTCAGAGGGAAGTACATAGCAATTCAGGCCTTCCTCAACAAACAAGAACAATCTCAAGTAAACAAAAAGAGGAAAAGAATTAGAAAAAGAAGAACCAAAAAAATTCCAAAGTCAGTTCTTTGGGAAAGATCAGAGGGAAACAAATAAAATAGAGATAAAAATAGAAAAGATCAATAAAACCAAGGGCTAGATTTTTGAAAAGACAAACAAAATCGACACACTTCTAGCCAGGCTCACGAAGAAAAAAAGAGAAAGGGCTCAAATAAACAAAATAAGAAATGAAACAGAAGCAACAACTAATACCGCAAAAATACAAAAAAAACCCCATAAAAACCAAAAAACATAAGAGAATACTATGAACAGTTATATGCAAACAAATTAGACAACCACGAAGGAATGGACCAGTTTCTAGAAATATACAGCCTGCCAAATTTGAGTCAAGAAGAAACAGATAATTTGAACAGACCAATCACTAGAAGTGAAATAGAATCTGTAATTAAAACAAAACAAAAAAACCTCCCTGCAAACAAAAGTCCAGTACCAGACAGCTTCACCAGTGAATTCTACCAAACATACATAGAACTTATACCTATACTTCTCAAACTCTTCCAAAAGATTGAAGAGGAGGGAACAGTCCCAAATTCATTCTATGAAGCCACCATCACCCTGATACCAACACCAGACAAAGACACTACCAAGAAAGATAAATACAGGCCAATATCTGTGAAGAATATAGATGCAAAAATCCTCAACCACATATTAGCAAACTGAATCCAACGATACATTAAAAAGGATCATACACCGTGATCCAGTTGGATTCATTCCAGTTGCTCTGATAGCCTTATGGGAGTTCCCTTGTATGTTATTTGCTGCTTTTCCCTTGCTGCTTTTAATATTCTCTCTTTATCTTTAATTTTTGCCATTTTAACTACAGTGTGTCTTGGTGTGCTCTCCTTTGGCTTGACCCTGTTTGAGACTCTCTGTGCTTACTAAACCTAGTTATCTCTTTCCTTTCCCAGGTTAGGGATGTTTTCATCTATCATGTCTTCAAATATGTTCTCTGCCCCTTTCTCTTTCTCCTTCTCTTCTCCTTCTCAGACCCCTATAATGCAAATGTTAGTACACTTGCTGTTGTCCCAGAGGTCTCTTAAACTGTCCTATTTCTTCTTCTCTTTTTTCTTTTTTCTATTCTGCTTCAGTTATTTCTACTACTCAGTCTTCCAGCTTGCTCGTCCATTCCTCTGCATCATTTCATTTACTGTTGATTCCTTGTAGTGTATTTTTCATTTCAGTTACTGTATTCTTCTCTGTGTGGTTCGTCTTCATATTTTCTAAATCTTTGTTAAAAACTTCTCACTCTGTTCATCCAATCTTCTCCTGAGTTCTTTGAACATCTTTATGACCATTACCCTGAACTCTTTATCAGGTAGATCGCCTATCTCCACTTCACTTTGTTCTTCTTCTGGGGTTTTATCGTGTTCCTTGGTTTGGATTAGATTCCTTTGTTGCCTCATTTTGTCCAATTTGCTATTTTATGTCTCTGTATCTGGTAGGTTGGCTCCATTTCCCAACCGTAGAGAAGTGGCTTTTTGTAGGAGATGTCTTGTGTGTCCCAGCCGAACTCTCCCCTCTAGTCACCAGAGCTATATGTTCTAAGGGTGCCCCCTGTTAGGGCTGCGTGTGTCCTTCTGTTGTGACCAGCGCACTACTGTGGGTGGTGGGGTAGGTGTGGCTGTCCCCTGGTCCAGTGGGTTGCCAGGCCCTGCTTTGTGCAGAGGCTGGTGGCCACTGGCGAGTGAGGCTGGGTCATGAGGCTGCTGGCTGCAGTGCCCCAGGAAGTCCCGGGATTAGCGCTGGCCCACTGGTGGGTGGTGCTAGGCTCTGCAGTGGGTGGTGGTGGAGCTAGAGGTCCTGTATCTAGTGTCAGCCTGCTGGTGGGCACGGCCAGTTCCACATGGCTGGCTGCCGGGATTGGGGGTGTCCAAAAGCTGGTGTTGGCCCACTGTTGAGTGAGGCTGGATCCCAGGGCAGATGGCTGAGGGGTCCACTTGCAGTTCTCTATTTTGACTTGGAACTGGTGTTGGCCTGCTGGTGGGTGGGGCTGTGGCCCAGGGAGTCCTGGATCTAGTGCTGGCTCGCTGGTGGGCAGAGCCAGGTTCCTGGGTCTCTGGCTGCAGGGCCTTGGAGTCCTGAAGCTACTGTCGGTTTGCTGGTGTGTGGGGCCAGTTCCTGACATGGCTGGGTATGCGGTCTGGGGTGTCCCAAAGCTGGCGTCATCCCACTGGTGAGTGGGGCCAGATCCAGGAGCAGCTGCTTGAGGGGCCCAATGTGTCCCAGAGCTGGTGCCAGCCTGTTGGTGTATGGGCTGGGTCCTGGTATGCCAGGCGGCAGGGCTGCGGTGGTTCTTGGGCTAGTGTTCCAAGAGGAATATTCCTTTTTACATATTTACAAATATGTACATTAACAGATGTTCTTTAATTTTATTATATTTTTATGAGAAAGAATTTCTTCTAAAAGCTTGAAGCTTTTAGAGATATTCCATATTGAAATTTAATGGTGCTCTTTAAAGAAAATTGTTGCTGATCATAAATGTTGACAATTTTCTTGCTGCTCATCTTTCATATCTTTATGAACTCTGTGTTGTATGTTTACAGAATGGTAATACTTGATAAAATTGTAACTATAAAGAATCCATTCCGTTCTAGTGAAACTATCCTGACACAAAAATGTCAAAGTACGATAGTAAAGAAAAAGCTTTGCCAAAAATTTGAGAAAGAAAATGAGATTTAAGTATGCTACCATGGATGCCTTTGTGGGTCTTCCTAAACTTACTGCAGGGGTGAGAGCTCTAGTGCTTTGTAACTACCCATTCACTAATTCAATGTAGGTATTTCCTGAATAGAAGTATCTGTTACCTGGAAAGACATAGTAGTTGAAAACCATTTGAGCTTGAGTATTGTGGGTATTATGCTCGTATTGATAATTGTGCTTTCAAATGGTGCCTGAAGGTGACATTTTTGTTTACCTACGCAATATACATTCCTCTTCTTCCTAACTGGTCTCAAATTTTCATGAGTGCATTTCCTCCCTCATACAGTCACGTTTGGGGGGAATTTGACTGCTGGTTCCAAGGGTGAGACCAGAGTTACTCTAGATCTCACGCAATAATCCTATGTCCCTAGCCACAGTCATTGGTTCAAGATTGGGCCTGAGTCTTTATATCTTTGAGTCACTGGATCAACTAACCTAAAGTCTCCTCTACCTCTGGGCTCTCAGTTATATAAGCAAATATATTTCCATATCGTATACACAAAAGTGGATTTTACTTTCTGTTACTTGTAACTTCGTTACTTACTGCTATATATGTTTTTGAAGATATGTTATCAGGTGAATGTAAGTTCAAAATTTTTAATCTTCTTAATACATTTTCTTTTATGATTTGATAGTAGCCTTCTTTGTTGCAATTGCTTGATGTCTATTTTGCCTGATAGTAATACAAATTAACCATGTTTCTTTCAGTTTTACTGATCTTTGGTATTTTTTACCATCACTTTATTTTCATCCTTTCTGACAGTCTACTCTACCTGCTTCATGACCTACTGAAACACATTCATAATGCCTGTATTAGACTGTTCAGACTGCCAGAACAAAAATACCACAGACTAAGTGGCTTAACAACAGAAATTTGTTTCTCACAGTTCTGGAGGCTGGAAGTACAAGATCAAGGTGTGAGCAGGGGTGATTTCTTCTAAGGCCTCTCTCCTTGGCTTGAAGATGGCCATCTTCTTGCTGCTTTTTCACATGGATGTCCCTCTGTGTGTACACACTTCTGCTGTCTCTCTGTGTGTCCTAAACTCCTCTTCCTATAAGCACACCAGTCAGATGGGATTAACGTATCCCCTAACAGCCTTAAATTAACTTAATCACCTTTTAAAGGCCCTATCTCCAAATCCAGTCACATTCTGAGGCACTGGTAATTAGGGCTTCAGTATATGAATTTTGGGAGAACACAGTTCAGTCAATAACAAAACCTAATGTTAAGATGATGTTATCATAGGAAACAAGAGAGCAGAGGCAGGAACAATGATGCGGAGCAGGCAGGAGGATGGTAGGTTAGGCTTTCATTTTCCTATAGCTTCTCCAGTTCCTAAAATTCTCTAATGGCCAATGAATCCCAGGCATTTGACTGAGAAATTTTCATTGCTACTACCTCAGCCTGGACCTAAAGCATGGGAACTAGTATTCCACACTAGTTAATAGCTCACAGCTTAAAATCTAACACTTTCCTATCATCAATAGATCTGCTGTTTTCTTCCAAGATACTTGACCCTTCTTAACCTCAGCTTCTTAATTAGATACAGAGACAAAATAATTAGTCATACAACTCCAACTGTGAGAATTAAATGAAATTGAGATATACTTCGGCACATAATCAGGGCTGTTTGCTGGGTGGAAGGTTTGGAAAGCTGTTTCCTCAGCCATTTATGCACAGAATGTTCAGGTTCATTCTATTCTAACAGCTCTATATTCTAGGTCATGCCACAGCATTGTCTATGAGACATGCAGAAGGGGAAGAGTTGCGTCTGTGCACTGGGGTTAGACCTTTTGGGGGCCCAATTATCTCACCAAATACCTCCCTTACTATTTAGCAACCAGAGCCACTTGCAGTTCTCTATTTCGACTCCTAATCTTCAGGAAGACAGAGACATTGTCTGAATTTTTTCATGGTCCTATGTTCCCTTCTTAGCACTAATCTTGACATGCACTAGTTGCATGAATGAATAAATAAGTGGATGAATGATAGTTACATTCCAGACATATATCTTTCTTCTCTGACAGTTAGTAGCCCCTGGCAGCCCAGAGCCTTAGCCCTATAGCTAAGTCCAGTGGTTAGGACTCGGCGCTCTCACTGCAAGGGGCCCAGGTTCGATTCCCGGTTGGGGAACTAAGATCCTGCAAGCTGCGCAGCACAACCAAAAAAAAAAAAAAAAAAGATGGATGCATTATGTTGAACATAAATTATAGTTCAGTGAAGTTGGTTTTTAGTATGTCTTTGTATCCCTTCCAGAATCTAGAGCTGTGTCATGCTCATATGTGGAATCAACCTGTATTTTCAGATTGAACTGTACAGTTGGGTTTTTCATTTCTTTGCTTGCATGCTTGTTTTTTTGTTTTGTTTTGGGTTTTTTTTTTGCCACAGCCAAGAATATTCTCAGGATCTCCTGACTTATACATCCAACCACATGCTCCCCACCCAGATTTTTCATAGGCTCCACAAACGACATGGTCAAAACAGAACTGTCAGTTTCCTGGCATTGCACCGAAGCTGGTCCTCCATTCATTTCCCCATCGAAGAAAACCGCCCTAACCCAGCTGCAAAAATCCACATTCCAAGAGACACACTTAATCCCTCTCTATCCCTTACCACAAACGTGGACTTCATCAACAAGTTCAGTACTTCCGAGATACATCTCATTTCAAACCCCATCTCACCCCTTCCATTGCTATGACTGTGGTCTACGAGACTGTCACCTCTCACTGTCATGTGTGTAGTAGCCTCCTAATCTTGTCTCTTGATCTTACAGTTGCTCTATTTCAGTCTGTCCTCCAAAGAACATTTAGAATGAGCTTTAATAAAGTAGATGATAATAATAACTTCCCTTCCTTTCAGAAAGCACCCAATGGCTCCATCATAATAAGAACAAAACCCAGAGTCCTTACCATGGCCCACAGGACCTTCTGTTATTGGGCCCCTCCTACCATTCTCACCTCATTTTCTAACACTGTCCTCCCAATACACACTGGCATACAAGCTGTTCCCTAAAACTGCCAAGCTTGCCCATATCTTAGGGCCTTTCGTCTTGCTCTTCCCTCTGTCTCGAGGGCTCAGCTCCTATATCTTCCCACTGCTGACTGTGTACTTGTTGTTATTTGAATATTAAATCTAAGTTACGTCTTCAGAACATCCTTCCTTGCCTTCCCCACCCTAGTCATTCTCTGTCACATTTTCCCATATTATTTTCTTAATGGCTCTTAAATCTTGAGTGTATCAACCCCTGTAGAATGTGAGCTCCATGAGAACCATGACCCTGTCTGTCAGGTTCTCTGATTTATCTCCAGTGCCTATCACAGTGCCTCACATATCACTGGTAACCAATAAATATTTGTTGAATGAATGAATGAGTGAGTGAATGACGTAGATTAAACATGCTAAGTTGTGAGGACTCAGGCATAGTCTGGGACATGGGATTTGGGAGGATGGGAGAGTGAGCTCAGGTGTCTCTGAAGCAGCAGTTTTGTTTGAACCCATGAAAACTATGGTTGGAAAACTGGGTAGAAAGGACATGATAATTGAGGTAGTGCTTCTAGCTGCCTTGGGTATGAAAGTGTAGCATATGTTCTATACCAATTCTCCTTCTTTCTTAATAAAAGAATCCCAAATTTATTTGGTACAGTAATGTTTCCAGTAAAAGACCACATTTATAGCCTGCTTTGCAGCCAACAATGGTCACATGACCAACTTCTACCTAATGAGGTGATGGCTGAAGTGTTGTATAGTAGTTCCAGGAAGGTAGCTAAAAGGGAGATGAATTTCTCAGACCAAGGTATTTCTCATACCATCTGTTGTGGACTGAACTGTGTCCTACCCAAATTCATATGTTGACGCTTTAACCCCCAGTACCTCAGAATGTGACTGTGTTTGAAGATAGGGCCTTTAAAGAGGTGATTAAATTAAAATGAGGCCGTTAGGGTAGACACTAATCCAATATGATTGGTTTCCTTATAAGAGGAGCTTAGGACACATAAAGAGATACCAGGGTGTGTATGCACAGAGGGACAGCCATGTGAAGAAGGAGTAAGAAGGAGGCCATTTGCAAGCCAAGGAGAGAGGCCTCAGAAGAAACCAAACCTGTGGACACCTGGATCTTGGACTTCCAACCTTTGAAACTGTGAGAAATAAATTTCTGTTGTTTAAGCTACTCAGCCTGTGGTATCTTGTTATGGCGGCCATAGCAAACTAATACACCATCAGATAAGGTTTTCAATTTTGACAGCTCATTAGAATCAACTGAGGTGAACCTTAAAGATACTGATGACTGGGCTTATCCCTAGAGGCTCTGATTCAGTTGGTTGAATCTGAGCATTAGAGGGGATCCTAATGGATATCCAGAGTTGAAAACCACATGTCTAGAATAGTTTTTTGCACTCCATTGAGCAGGCTGAGAGTGATGAATCTAGCATCATTTAGAAGGCATCCCCCCGTATCTCCCTCCTTCCACTGTTTTTCCTCTACCCCACATCCCCCTTCTTTTTCTGCCCTATCCAGATCTCCACAGATGGACCCAGAGATGCCCCCACCTCTTAATCCTGTTCCATATCCAAGTTCCGTCCTAATTTGAGGAACATTTAATAGCTTCAGCCCCACTTCTGCCCTCCCTGTCAAGAAAAGTGAGTCTCGAGGGGCCTCATATTCTCTTACTCTGCCTGTTAGCCAGAGCCAGGGCAGCTCTCTAGAGATAACTTCTTGCCTCTTAATCCAATTATGAAATGGATGAAAGACATGAACAGAGGGCAAATAGGCTTAGGAAAAGCTATTCAACATCTTTAGCCATCATGGAAATGCAAATTAAAAGCACAATGAAATATTAAACCCACCTATCAGAATGGCTGAAAAAAACAGTGAGAAAACCAAATGCAGGCAACACTGGATAAACTGAGTCACTCATACATTGCCAATGGGAATGCAAAATGGTACAGGCCGTCTGGAAAACAATTTGGCAGGTTTTTCAAAACGAAACATGCAATTACCATATGATACAGCAGTTGCACTCTGGGCAATTTACCCAGAGAAATGAAAATTTATGTTTACACAGAAACCTTTACATGAAGTTCATCACAGTTTTACTCACAATAGTTAAAAAGTGGAAATAGCCCAGATGTCTTTCAACGGGGGAATGGCTGAACAAACGGTGGTACATTCACACCATGGAATCCTATTCAGCAATAAAAAGGAACAGACTATAGACCCACTTTACAACTTGGATGGATCTCAGGAGAGTTACGCTGAGTGAAAGAAATCCGTTCCTAAAGGTAATATACTATATGATTCCATTTCTATGACATTTAGGAAATTATAATAGTGTTTGACAGAGTTTAGGGATGTGGGATCAGGAAGAAGGTGGGTGTGGCTATAAAGGCTAACATGAGGGAAACGTGTGGTGATGAAACAGTTTTTGATCTTGTTTGCGGTGATAGTTAGAACACCTACATAGCTGGTAAAAGTGCATGGAATTATATATATAAGTATTATACACAGGTGTTCTAACACACAAATGAGTGCATGTGAAATGGCGAAATTGTAGTAAGCTCAGTGGACTGTACCAATGTCCATTTCTTAGTTTCGATACTGTACTAAAGTAATACAAGGTGTTATCATTAGGAGAAGGTGAGTGACGGGTATACATGACCTGTCTACACAGTTTTTTGCAACTTTTGGTAAATCAATAATTATTTCAAAGTAAATAAGTTAAAAAAACAACACAGGGGTTGTGGGGAAAATAGTGTTAGTTACACAACCTAAGAACCTAATAAAAATGTTAGCACTGTTTTAGATCTGTTAAATGATTAAGAAAACCATAATTATTAGAGTAAATATGGTACTTTACTTGCTAAATACGTTATATTTGTTTATAGAAGTGAACATCAGAACGCTCACAACTTGTGAGTACTGAAGTGGTGGAGAGAAGGTTATCAGGAGGCAAAGCTTGGATTTTAGGGTGGTCCAGGAATGGAGTCCTTACTCTATAATTTTCAAGCACTGTGTAGGTTGGATATAAATGCTAGAGACTGCCAGGGATGATGTCGGAGATGGGACCTTTTGGTCCTGGCCCCACTAACTCATGGTTGGGTCAGGGGAAGAGCAATCCAAGACACTCAACATACAATGTGCAATGTTACTCTTTAATATAAAGATAAACAAGGATCATGCGTGGGAAAAATATAGAACAAATGGCAGGCCTACACGGTAAACTTTGGTTTCCTGATTAGCTGGACTGCAAGCTTAGTCATGGATATGGCTTCAGTTAAGAGAAGAGAGGTAACAAATATGAGGAGGATGAAAATGACATCTAAAGGCTCATTTGCAGAGTTTTGTTCTCAAGATCCCAGGTCAGTGGATGAGGGTCTCATCTCAAAATTCATCTGGAATCTTGCCCTCGGGCTAAAGAAAGTAAAGAGAAAGAATTGGGATGTCAGCAGAGCCAGCAGCCGTGAGTTTCAACCCTAGGGCACCTGACTTCTGTCCGCCTTCACCTTCCTGAAACCCTAGAGGTCTATTTCTTCTTATCTCTGAATTCTCAGAATTGACTTTTTGATGAGTAAAGAATTTTTTAGTTCTGGTATAGTCTAGTCATTGTACTGAAAGCACCTGTAGTGGGGGAGGATAGATGACCTCCCTTAGGACCAAACTGGAGACACTTGACCACACAACGTCACAGCTAAATCTATGCTACAAGAGCAAGCCTTCAAGTTTCCCAACATGTATGTACCAGAATGAGCAAACGCCACTGCATGTAATGCTGAAGATGTAGTGAGAAGATAAATGCCTATCAATAATAGCTTATGGCTTCCTGGAATTCAATTGTTTAATATATTGATCTTAGAAAGAATAATGTAGCTTCACATATACTGAGAGGAAACAATGCTGGTACTAATAATAAACAAAAGAAGTTTCAAAACAGTATATAAGATGGGAAACCTGTATTTTATAATACATGGAAATGTATTAGTATGAAATTAGGGAATTTCTCACAACTAAACGTTTGTAAGAAAAAAACAGATTTAAAATAATTACCTTCAAGTTCCCATTAATCACTCCTCTACTCCTCCCAGCTCCCTCCTATGCCCACGCAAACCCAGCACTCACTTCTGAGACCACTAGAGGTTCACCTCAGGTCGGGTGGAGGATGCCTGCATGATGTCCTGCTGCTCCTGGGAGAGGGTGTGCATGGAGCTGGAGGTGGGTGTAGGCACTGGGATGGAGAACACACTCTGGGTCTCACTGGGGCTGGCGTCCCTCACAAACAGCTCGTCATTCACGATGCACAGATTGAAGGAAAAGTGGGCCCTCAGACAACGCCTGGATGGACATCCACACCCCCAATATTGACTCTGCTCCCACTGGCACTCAGCAACCAGATTCCTCCCACGCCCATCCTGTGTGTGTCCCCCAGGTTCCTTGACTGGTACCTCTGCCCCTCCCCACAGAGCCCACCTTTGGAGAGACTGTCTACCACCTTCACTCGATTCATAAGTTTATCCCCAACCCACGGGCAATTTCGCATTTACCCTTTACCACAGCCCAAGGGGTGGATGCTCTGATCCCCATTCTCGGAAGAAGACACTGAGTCACACAGAGGTCATGTGACTGGACCAAGGTCACACAGCGAGTGAGTGTTGGGTCAAGGAGAGAACGCATAGGCCGATTCCAGAGCCCATGCTCTTCTTAACCACTAGGCTAGACTGCTCCTGGGATCTCCCTGCTGGCTTTCCACAATACCGAGTAAACCTAAGGTCTGCACCACCACATTCCCACGCCCCTGAGCCCAGGCGGGGATGGGCATTCCCGCCCACAACAGGGCTCTCACCTGGAGTAGCTGGCAGGGGTAGCGATGAAGGTCCGGGTGAAGGCACGCACACAGCCCTGAGAACTTCCTTCCACCTCAACAGCAAACAAACAACAGTACCCCTTAGAGCCGCACGTGCTGTACACGCTCACACGGCGGTCCCCAGTCAGGCTGTGACTGGACACTCATGCTGAGAGGGCAGTTGTTCACGGGGGCCAGGGTGTCGGCAATGGGGAGGGCAACTATAGGAGCAGTCTGCGCCCAGTGACAGGGCCCTGACCACTACACAAGTTCACGGGATGCGTTTTTCACAGCCGCCCAAGAGGTGGATACTACTACCCCATTTTGCAAATGAGGAAACTGAGAGGTTAAGTAACGGCCCAAGTTCTCAGAGTAAGGATCTGGGATGAGAGCCACCAAACTCCACAGCCTGTGTCCCCAACGCCCAGGGTGTGCAGGGCAGACAGGCGTGGACACAGCTCAGACCTGGGGTGTCTGTGGGAAGACTGAGGGCTGGAGAACACAGTGGGGAAGGGGAGGGGAGGGGAGGGGAGGGGAGGTGGAGGGGAGGGGAGGGGAGGGAGGGGAGGGGAAGGGAGGAGGGGAGGGGAGGAGGGGAGGGGAGGGAAGGAAGGGAAGGGGAAAGAAAGGGAAGGGAAGGGAAGGGAAAAGAAGGGGAAAGAAAGGGAAGGGAAGGGAAGAGAAGGGGAAGGAAAGGGAAGGGAACGGAAAGGAAGGGAAGGGGTCAGGGAAGCTAGGTGGTTCTGGGAGTGAGCCTGGCCAGGGGGAGGCAGCAGTGGGACATCTGCGGAGGGGGTGTACACACACTCACTTTCCTTGAACACCCCGCTGACAGAGAAGCAGAGCATCGTTTCCTGAAAGGGAAGAGCCCAGGCGCTCAGTCACCACCTGCACCTCCTACCCACCTGTGGCTTCCTGGGCCCACCCGAGGGAGGAAGCAGGCGCTCACCGTCTGGAACCACATGTCCACCATGAAGGAGCTGAAGTCATGCTGAGTCTTGGGCAACACACAGAGGGTGTGCACAATGTCACGTTTTGTGTGCTTCACCAGCTGGACCCGCAGGTCTGTGAGGGGAGGGGAAGCGAGCGAAGGTCAGGGGCTGCCACGCCCTGGGCCCTATGATTGACCCCTTCACCGCCCTTTCCCACCCAGTCTTCCCATCACACACTCACGGGGGTCCTTGAGCTTTTTCATATTCCTGCTGTCCTTGAAGTACTCGCACAAGCTGCTTCTAGGAGACAAAGAGCAACAGTGGGTGGCGGGTGTTTGCAGGAGCTGGCCTGTGTCTGCTGGGGAGCCACACGGCCCAGGAGCAGAGCCTGTGCTGTGATACTCACGGGGCTGGGTCCTCGGGGTGGAAGGGAATGGTCAGGGAGAAGCAGGCCTCCTCGTGATAAGCGCCCACGAGACCCTGTCGGTCTCCATAGTCATGGATCAAGTAGTACCTGAGGGGGAGCAATGAGGACAGTCTATCTCTGTGGTCTGGACCTCAAATGAGACTTGGAAACTCCCCTGAGCAGACCTGTGCTTAGGTGGCCTCACCTGTCCTCGCCCTCCCCCCCTTGCTCAGCTTCCCAGAGGTACTTACTGCTGCAGGAATTGCAGGACTAGGCTCTTCAGCTCATCAGATCCAAAGTAGCTGCCCTGGAATCAAAACAGTCCTCAGGACCAGGGCTGACACCCCCTTCTCATGCACCACTTACAACCCGGCTTGATCGTCCATCCTCACCTTGCAGGTTGGTAAGCGCTTGCAGGCTTCAATACCACACTTAGCCAGTGGGGATGTCTCCTGGCCACCCTGGGGAAGAGAAGAGGAAGTCAGCAGTGCAGACCAGGAAGTGGTACCGGATGATCAGGGAAAAGGATGGGCCCAAGAGAGGGTGAGGGTCAGAGGTCAGGGGTGAAAGGGCCCTGGAAATTCCATGGGCAGGACTACAGTTTGGATCATCACCGTGGGTTCCCCAAAGCCTGTGAAGAACGTGGTTGAAGAAGATCCAGAGCCTTTGTCAGGTTCCCACAGGGGCTGTACCATCCCCCTCCGCCCAGGACTTTTAAGGGTCAGTTTCAAAACTGTAACTGGAGCAAGACCCAACGGGGTTCAGAGTAGTTTGTGGGTGCTGTCAGTGCCAGTTAGAGGAGTCAGTGAACAAGGTATACACTTACCAAGGTTAGTAACTTGGGGAACAATTCCAGGATGGAGCTGCCAAAATCAAGACAAAACAGAAAAGTCAGTGAAACTATGGTGGTGACCCTCCTCCTCATGGGAGCAAGTACACCCACACCCCAGTGTCCCAGGCTTCCAGGGCCCTGAACACGTCCCCCATCGACTGACACAGAGGGAGAGCATGCCCTACCTCCCTCCCCGCCTCCCTCCCTCCCTTCCTCTCCTTCCCCTGGGTAGCTCCCCCACAGACTGCCCGGACTCTCTTCTCCAGTGCCACAAGGACCAGCATTTCAAACCCATGCTGCAGGGCTTCCTTCCCCTCCCCTCCTTCCTCCAGGGCCCCACTGAAGGCTGTGGAGAGAAGAGGGAATGGGGTGTGTGCCCGAGGCTCTGCTACCTCACTGGGGGTCCAGCACTCTGCCAAGACCTGGACCAAGACCTGGACTCCCCCCATGGATGGCCCAGGATGCTGGGGCAGGGAGGTGAGTGAGGTGGGGCTCAGGAGGCAGGGAGGGAGATGAAGGGGGATGAAGACAGAAAGGGAGTGAAGGTACGAGGGGAGAGATGACAGAGACATTCGGGCCTAGAGGCAAGGGAGAGTGAGAAAACAAAGGGAAGGGAAAGAAGCTCTCCCGTGGTGGGGGTAAGGGAAGAAGAGAGAAGAAAGGGGAAACGGTGCCCCTTTTGCAGCTCTTCACCTGCCCCAGAATGGCTCAGACACAGCAGGTAAGAATGTAAAATATGCAGATATTGGGCTGGGGGCCCATTGGATGTTGGTTGAAACTTTGTCAACTTTGTGATGCAGAGAGGAGAGCATAGGGCCTGTAGTCCTCCCTGAGGTCCATGTCAGCTGCCCCTTGCAAACAGGCACTTTCGGGAGTAGCTCAGGCTCCCAGTGGGTTACAGAGGGTACATCTGACCTTATGTTGGTTGACTTGTCAGGGAAGGTGGTGCACAGGGGGTTTCTGTCTGCACACATCCCTTCTGGCTCCAGCCGCTCACCCTTGTCCATCTCCCCTGCAGACTTCACCTGTGATTATGAGGAGGAACCACATGGGCCAGAGAAACAGAGCCAAGATGGCCGTGCACCCCTAGTCCCTTCCTTTTCCTACAAATCCATTTCCCTTCCTCTGTCACCATCACATGAGCCTTCCCACCTTCCCTTCAAAGATGGATCTGGGTACCACACCTCACCTCAGTGTTGGAGAGGTTCAAGTTCTTGGTGTTGGAAGCATTCGGCATAGTGTTGGACAGGCCATGCAGCTGGTAGGGTTTCTTATTGCTCAGGTCCAAGGGCAAAAGCTATGATGAGGAAAGAGTTAGAGTGAGGACCCCAGCAGGGGATACCTGAGACCAATCTGCCTCTTCTACCTAATCTCTCCCACCATCACCACCAGCCCCAACATTGGGTCTAAGGTCCTCACCTTGGGCATATTCCCTGGATGGATCTGCAGGGAGGCGGCCATGCCATTTCTAGGGTTTCGCGCCATTCCAGTATCACGGGTCATCAAGTCTCCAGGAAGCCAGGAGGAGGGAAACAGAGGCTGAGAGGCTCCTGGCTGGTACAGCTCCAGCACCAACCCCTCCCCGAGTTACCATTCCTGAGTATCCTTCCCAGCTAGACCCCTCTGCCCTCACCTGCTCTACAATTACTGCTGTAGCCATACCAGGGTCAGAGCAGAGCCTCTGGATGTCAAGAGATTGCTGGGAGGCATCATGTTGTTCCTTCACGGGCAGCTGCAGAGTTAGGGATGGGGTTCAGGGGCTCTGAGTCTGAGGTGGTGATCGGGGGCAATAGGTGGGTCTGGCTGTGAGTGCACAGGTTGTGTTGAGTCTGCATTACCTTTATCTGCTCCACCTTTTCTGACCTCAGCTCCTTCAGCACAGAGTGGGGTGCATCACAGGGATCAACAAAGATAGATATCTGTTGAGAACACAAGAGGGGCTGGGTAAGCTCCAGGAAATCTGAGCCCTGGGATCAAGCAAGACCATGCCCCTGTCCTGCCCTCTTGCCCCCAGCTAGCCCTGCTCATGCCCTTGACACACACCCTTTCATTAGCCTCATTGTAAATCTTGCCGTTGACATTCTTCAGTGCGAAGGCAATGTTGGCATTCTCAACGAAGAACTGGGCCTGCATTTTCTCATAGTGAAACTGTAGGGAGAGTGACAAGAGAAGCATAATATGAGACCAGAGCCTTTTCTCACCTGGGCCTGCCATCTACCCCGTTTCCTCTCATGGGCCTCCATGTCCTCTCTTACTTCGACTGGGGTGAAGGGGACACTGCATTGCTTCTGAATCAAATTCAGCAGCCACTTCTCATCATATTGAATACCGAAGGGAATCTAGGAGCCAAAGAAATAATTGGGGAAAGAAAACTGATACAATGGAATCCAAGGTTAAGATAAGACCCAGCTGTGTCTTGCTTTAGGACCTTTTTTCAGGCTTCAGGTAATTTCTTAAGATAGGACAATATCTGTTATCGCTAACTTTTACACCAGACATGGACTTCCTAAATACCCTTTCTTTCCATTTAAATACTTTTCCTGAAATAATCGACTTCATATCTTTCACATGTACTTACTTTTATAAAGTTCTAAGAGATCCTACCTAAGGCAGACCTGGCCTGCCCCTCTGACAAGGACCCCAGAGACTCAACCTCCTCCCCCACTCAGCTTGAGCCAAACTGCGTCTTCTGGTGTGAAGTCGCTCCATCTCCTTGGCAGTAGTTTCCTCCTGTGCTTTTAGACAGCCTCTCCCATGCTCCCTGCAGTCAGTCTGCTCCCTTTATGTTGCTTCTCTGAACCTGCCCTCACATGATCTAGGAAGTTAACTCCTAGTAATAACAAGACAGATTACCAATTCCACTGCCACGAGAGAAAAGTTCCCAGCATCTCTACACGCGCCCGACATGACTCCCTCTGTCATCTTCTTCTACATGTTAGGTCCATTTAGCCAGCACACTCACTGTGGTCTTGAACCAGCTCCCCAAGGTCTCATCCTGCCTGTTTCTCTCCATTCGTCTCTCTGGAGGCTTTTGCTCTGTCTCCTTGTTAACATGGGTTTCGTCTTGTTTCTGAAAATTGCCTCTCCGATGACAGGATGGAATGGCATAGGGAGCACTGTGGGGAAGTGGAGAGAAGAAAGTGGTCCGTATAGTCTTGGGAAGTCTTCTCTACATTTTCCCCAATGATAGCAGAGCTACAATAAAGATTGCTCAACCATTAACCTGATCCCATCATTCCTCACTCTTCCAGGTTAGAGAGAAGAATGACATATTTAACTACAAGGTTTTGTTTTTCACTGGTTGATACTTGTCAGCCATGCTGCCTCGTCACTTACTATCTTACTCCAGTATCCTTGTGAACATCACTTGTTGCTTGATCTCCATCTTGTTGTTGCTGGGATGAAGGATGAATACCAGACCTGACTTGTTCAGACCAATTGTTATACCTTCTTTGGTAAATACGCCAGCGTCTTGCTCTTCTTTGTAAGGAGGTAACTTGCTTATTGTACCCTGAAATTGAGAATATCACATCAATGGTCTCAGTACCAGAAAAATTCCTGGGTAAATATCCGGCTAATGAAGAAATATCACCAACTTCATAATCTAAATAGGAAATTATCATAGTTAGGAAGAAAAAAAAAGGCTGAGAGACTTCATTGTGTTTCTGCTTCTCAGGAAATGAGAGGTGGGGAGCATTCACAGCCAAGAAGAAAACAAGCACAGAGGAAAGGGTCTGGACCCAGGGTTTAGTCTGTGATGTTAGTCCCTGCTCTGCTTGGTTCAGGTTATGTGACCTGGGACAAGTGGCTTTTCATCTCTAACTCTCTCTTCTCTGCTCGGCTCTAGGAGCACAATAAAACCTACCCTGAAATCTACCCTGGTGTGATGGTTCAAGGGTCAAAGGTGACCTCCCTGCCTGACGGAAGAATTAGAGATATGAAAGATAAGTCTGATGAAAAGATCCAGAATGGAGCCTGGAGAGACATAACATGGAGAATACCAAAAGCGAGGGGCAGGTAATTAAAGGCGATGCAGTGAACATAGCTAACACATGGTTAATGTGAGTCCCGGAAAGAAGGGGAGGGAGCAGGAGAGAAGTGGTATTTGAAGAGATCTTGGTTGAGAAGTTTCCAAAAGTAACAAGATATCAACTCAGTGTAACAGTATTATTGTAACAGGAGAAAAAGTATGCTTTAAAGAAAAACATTCTTAAAGAAAAGGCATTCATTTCATCATCCTGTAACAAAAACTCGGAAAATTTGTGACCAGAAGACTCAAACTAAAAGAAATATTATAGGCTCTTTCTTGGGCAGAAGAAATATCATCCCACGTGGAGGCACATAGATACAGGAAAGAAAGACTAATGAAATTTGTGAATATGTAGGCAAATTTAAATAAGTGTTGATTATATAACACAATGATAATAATTTCTTCTGGGGATTTAAATATATAGAGAATGAAAATGCATGACAATAAATTTGGAGGGAGTATATGGAATCAAAGTATCTCAAGGTCCCATGATTGTCTGAGGAGTTCTAAAGAGCTAATTAACTAATATGAGACAGTGACAAGGCAAAAATGTACATTGTAATATTAAGGGTAAGCACTACCAGAATGGCAAAAGAATGTTTAACTAGATAGCCACATGAAGTGACAATTTAAGAGTTACAAAATATTAACCCTTTCAAAGGAAAGGAAAGGAAAAGGAACTTAGAAGAGGCAAAAATAAATATACAGTAACATGATATACATAAAGCGAATTACATCTATTTTTACATAAAAAGATTCAGGCTAAATATTCCAAATAGAAAGACAGCTATTATCAGACTGGACAAGAAACCTTCCATCAAATGCTCCTGAAAAGAGACACATGCAAATTTTAATCATCTAGAAAATTTGAAAATAAAAAAAATGGCAAAATGTATACCTTTTCCACAGTAACCTACAGAAAGCTGGTATAACCCTATTAGTAAAAGAAAAGGTACACTTTAAAGAAAAAAGCATCACTAGAGAAAGAAGGAGATTTCTTTGTGATAACAGGTTCAATGCAATAAGGAGATATTAATACAAAATTCTGAATTTGTTTGCATGTCTTAAGACAAAGCCAAAATATGCAAAGCAAATACCGACAGAAATAAACAGCAAATGGAGAAACCCACAGTCACAGTGGGAAATTTTAACACAGCTCACTGAGTGACCAATAAAGTGGCAGAGAAAAACTCAGCTACAGGGAGGAGATTTTAAAATGTGACTTAAATATATTAACAAATGTATTTAATTGACATAGAACAATTCACATAACAACTACTCATCGAACATTCCAGAATAGATCATATGCTGGGCAACAAAGCAAGCCTCAGTAAGCTTCTATGGACTAATACAATTTACCCTGACTAGTTAATGTAATATTCAGTGGTAATGGTGGGTTTTCTGCCCCTCCCCCACCTCGTATAAATCCAAGGAGTATTAGTTTACACAATCCCACGCCCCACCTAGGTGACCCTCCCTACTCTCCAAACCCTAGACCTGAGAAGATCACATGACTTGTGCCTTTTCCTTAGCCAGGGGAAATAATTCACCTCAGCCATGGCCATTTCCATAAGAGGGGAGGTTTTCCACATGGAATCAGGATGGGTGTGTCAGAGCCCACTTGGCCCATTTCCTCAAGAGAGTGGGAAATAGTGAGCCTGAGCCCTCTGCATGCCTCCTCTAAAGGAGGGTCAGCTTGTTGGGGGTCCTGTGGGTTGGGGTTAGGGAGGGAACCCAGAACCCCTCCTGCCCTGTGGGGATCTGAGGACAAGGTCTCATGCTGACCAACTCACCCATGGGGTGGCCTGAAGGCAGTGGTCTATCACCGCCCTCCTCACAGGCTGCTCGTGAAGAGAATCTGTGGGTCTGGAGCTGGAGGTTTGGAGAATATCAGGAAGGGCTGCCGAAGAAGGAGAGTGCAAGCCCCAAACCACTTTGTCAGAGCCACACAAACAAGATGGAGTCCTAACAGGAAGTCCCTTCCCCAAGGGCATAGAGTAGGAGAGCCCTGGGGGCCAGAGGAGACTTAACTTCCTGTAATTACTGCCCCCTGAGTTTGCTACCAGCCTAACACCCAGGGAACTCTTTCCAACTGTATCACCCTTGCAGAGGAGGCCATCTGGAATCAGGAGGCTTAGGGGACCTTGGTACTTCTGGTTACAAACACAGGGAGCTCTGTATGCCAGACTCTGGATCAGCTACACTACATTGTGTTCCTTCATTCGGCAAACCCAGAGAACTCTGTGTGCCAGCTGTAGGCCAGGCTCTGTACTTGCTACATTGCCTCTATTCTTTCATGAATTCCTCACAAGGGGACTCTGATATCAGAATCACCAACTTTCCAAGGTTGCTGAGGCTTACTGAGGTGCTGGAGCTTGTCTAGGGTCATTCAGATGCTACCTGGGGAAACAGAGACTGGAATTGAGCTCCACGGAATGGAAGATGACTTCTCCAAGCACAGATTTACTAAATTCTTGCTGTAATGTGGGAGATTGTCTTAAGTTAGTGCAAAGTAACTGAATTTTCTGAAAATAGTCAAATGGCTGGAATTAACACCAGTTCATCCTAGAGAGATAATGAAAAAAAAACACAATCCAAAAAGCTAGAAACAGACCTAGAACATATAAAGGAAATAGTAAACAGAGTTTGATGGGTCACTTGAATGATAGTAGAAGAAAACAAATGTCTTTTCCTTTAAAAAAAAAAAAAATCTATCTTAATGTAGATAGATGCCCCTAGTGGTCAAAGCCAGAATTGTAGCTCTGAACGTTCCAGACCAGAGGCCTTTCAAGGCCGAGTGAAGGAGGGAGGAGCCTGGGCTCCAGTGAATCAGCCCGAAAATTCTGTAATTTTCCAGTACTTTCTGGAATTTTCCACTCCTTGTCCACAATCCCTTCTTGGATCTCTATCCTTCCTGAGGGAGGAAGTTCAGCCACTGAGAGAGATGAAGAAAACTCTGCACATGAGAGTGTGAACATTTGGGGTAAATGAAGCGTAAGACAGAAAATCACACTCCACACAGATAAACTGTGAAGCCAAAAACTGGAATTTTTTATTTTTTATAAAACATGGGAACATTTTGATAACATGGCAAATATATGTGAACTTTTTTTGTCAGTTGGTTATTATTTTCAGTTGTTTCTCTCAACAAATTTTCCTAATCACAAGATATTAAACATTAAAAAATCTATACTTAAAAATGAACTTATTCTGTACCTTCCATATATATATGATCCCCTCACCATGACTCACAGATATCAAATATATCCAATGTAAAAGGATTGGTGCATATTCTCCAGATGTGCTTCTCTTTAGGTAATGTGTATACCTAACTTAAAATATTTGTGTAGTTATGTCATTATCGATACATACTTCTAAAATTTGTAATCACATATGGTTTTCTGTAATCTGAGTTTTTCACTTACCATGACAGCTCCAGTTTTTCATTTCCTCAGTTAATGTGTTTGGTCATCTTTCCAGATGTTTTTGGAAAAGCATTTTGCTTTTTAGGCGAATTGTTTGTGGTCATCTTTTGTCCTTTTCTCTACTGATTAATAAAAGTCTTTTCCGTTCTTGCACATGAGCACAAAATTTGTAATACTGTTTGAAATACTGACTTCCAGCTTTTCAATCTTTTAATTTTTTTTTCTTTTGACACTACAGAAATTGCATTAGTTTTTATGGATTTTTAAATTTAAAAATAATACACCTATGATAGAAAAAAATGAGTAATACAGAAAATTGCATCAAATACTGGTCCACTGGGAATTCTAGACTCAAAGCCTTGAGGGCTGCAGGACAAAATGGAAAAAAGCTTTAGACCAAATTCTACATTTGTGAATAATGGGGAAAATATTTGAATATGTGTTGGCTTATACTAGATACCATGTAAAGTGCCTCTGACCTAAAATAATTCCATAAATGATCAGATCCTTCCCTCCATGGAGGTTAATTTCTCGCTGCTTCTACCTGAGTCCCGCACAAATCCCCCAGGACAGTTCAATCCCCGTGGCCCTATACCCAGGCCTCCAGGCTTAAGGGAGTGGATTTCATCTCCATTATCTTCAAGACCAAGACATGGGGAAGAAGGTTGTTTGAGTACCCTATCAGCATGGCATTGACACCAGGGGAATTCAAAACTACATATGTGGAGGAGACCTTCAAGATGGCGGAGAAGTAAGACATAGAGATAACCTTCCTCCCCACAAATACATCAGAAATACATCTACATGGGGAACAGCTCCTACAGAACACCTACTGAACGCTGGCAGAAGACCTCAGACTTCCCAAAAGGCAAGAAACTCCCCACGTACCTCAGTAGGGCAAAAGTAAAAAGAGAAAACAGAGACAAAAGAATAGGGACAGAACCTGCACCTCTGGGAGGGAACTGTGAAGGAGGAAAAGTTTCCACACACTAGGAAGCCCCTTCACTGGTGGAGACGGGGACGGGGGTGGGGGGAGAAGCTTGGGAGCCACGGAGGAGGGCACAGCAACAGGGGTGCAGAGGGCAAAGTGGAGAGATTCCTGCACAGAGGATCGGTGCTGACCCGCACTCACTAGCCCAAGAGGCTTGTCTGCTCACCTGCCAGGGTGGGTGGGTGGGTGCTGGGAGCTGAGGCTCGGGCTTCGGAGGTTAGATCCCAGGGAGAGGACTGGGGTTGGCTGCGTGAACACAGCCTGAAGGGGGCTAGTGTGCCACAGCTAGCTGGGAGGGAGTCCGAGAAAATGTCTGAACCTGCCTGAGAGGCAAGAGACCATTGATTCGGGGTGCATGAGAGGGGATTCAGAGCACCACCTAAACGAGCTCCAGAGATGGGCGTGAGCCGTGGCTAACAGCGCGGACTCCAGAGATGGGCATGAGACGCCAAGGCTGCTGCTGCAGCAAACAAGAAGCCTGTTTGCAAGCACAGGTCGCTATCCACACCTCCCTTCCCAGGAGCCTGTGCAGCCCGCCACTGCCATGGTCCCTTGATCCAGGGACAACTTCCCCAGGAGAACACATGGCGTGCCTCAGGCTGTTGCAATGTCATGCTGGCCTCTGCTGCCACAGGCTCGCCCTGCATTCAGAGCCCCTCCTTCACGTGCCCCTGCCTGAGTGGGCCAGAGCCCCCTAATAGCTGCTACTTTAACCCCGTCTTGTCTGAGGGAAGAACAGACGGCCTCAGGCGACCTACATGCAGAGGCGGGCCAAATCCAAAGGTGAACCCCAGGAGCTGTGCGAAAAAAGAAGAGAAAGGGAAATTTCTCCAGGCAGTCTCAGGAGCAGCGGATTAAATCTCCACAATCAACTTGATGTACCCTGCATCTGTGGAATACCTGAATAGATATCAAATCATCCCAAAATTGAGGCGGTAGACATTGGGAGCAACTGTAGACTTGGGGTTTGCTTTCTGCATCTAATTTGTTTCTAGTTTTAAGCTTATCTTAGTTTAGTATTTACAGTTTATTATCATTGGTAGATTTGTTTATTGATTTCGTTGCTCTCTTCCTTTTTTAAAATATAGATATATATATATATTTCCTTTTTTTCTTTTTGTGAGTGTGTATGTGGATGCTTCTTTGTGTGATTTTGTCTGTATAGCTTTGCTTTTACCATTTGTCCCAGGGTTCTGTCTGTCCTATTATTTTCCTTTCTTTTTTTTATTACTTTATAATTTTTTAAATTTTTAATAATTTTTTATTTTAATAACTTTTATTTTATTTTATTTTTCTTTCTTTCTTTTTTTCTCCCTTTTCTTCTGAGCTGTGTGGCTGACAGGGTCTTGGTGCTCCGGCCAGGTGTCAGGCCTGTGCTTCTGAGGTGGGAGAGCCGAGTTCAGGACATTGGTTCACCAGAGACCTCCCAGCTGCATGTAATATCAAATGGTGAAAGCTCTCTCAGAGACCTCAATGCTAAGACCCAGCTCCACTAAATGACCAGAAAGCTACAGTGCTGGACACTCTATGACAAACAACTAGCAAGATAGGAACACAACCACACCCATTAGCAGAGAGGCTGCCTAAAATCATAATAAGGTCACAGACACCTCAAAACTCACCACCAGACGTGGAACTGCCCACCAGAAAGACAAGATCCAGCCTCATCCACCAGAACACAGGCACCAGTCCCCTCCACCAGGAAGCCTACACAACCCACTGAACCAACCTTAGCCACTGGGGGTAGACACCAAACACAACGGGAACTATGAACATGCAGACTGCAAAAAGGAGACCCCAAGTACAGTAAGTTAAGCAAAATGAGAAGACACAGAAACACACAGCAGATGAAGGAGCAAAGTAAAAACCCACCAGATCTAACAAATGAAGAGGAAATAGACAGTCTACATGAAAAAGAATTCAGAGTAATGATAGGAAAGATGATCCAAAATCTTGGAAACAGAATGGAGAAAACACAAGAAATGTTTAACAAGGACCTAGAAGAACTAAAGAGCAAACAAACAATGATGAACAACACAAAAAATGAAATTAAAAATTTTCTAGAAGGAATCAATAGCACAATAACGGAAGCTGAAGAATGGATAAGTGACCTGGAAGATAAAATAGTGGAAATAACTACCGCAGAGCAGAATAAAGAAAAAAGAATGAAAAGAATTGAGGACAGTCTCAGAGACCTCTGGGACAACATTAAACACACCAACATTCAAATTATAGGGGTCCCAGAAGAAGAGGAGAAAAAGAAAGGGACTGAGAAAATATTTGAAGAGATTATAGTTTAAAAATTCCCTAATATGGGAAAGAAAATAGTCAGTCAGATCCAGGAAGTGCACAGTCCCATACAGGATAAATCCAAAGAGAAACACGCCAAGACACATATTAATCAAACTATCAAACATTAAATACAAAGAAAAAATACTAAAAGCAGCAAGGGAAAAACAAAAAATAACATACAAGGGAATCCCCTATGGTTTACAGCTGATCATTCAGCAGAAACTCTGCAAGCCAGAAAGGAGTGGAAGGACATATTTAAAGTGATGAAAGGGAAAAACCTACAAACAAGATTAATCTACGCATCAAGGATCTCATTCAGATTAGACGGAGAAAGTAAAACCTTTACAGACGAGCAAAAACTAAGAGAATTCAGCACCACCAAACCAGCTTTACAATGAATGCTAAAGGAACTTCTCTAGGGAGGAAACACAAGAGAAGGAAAAGACCTACAATAACAAACCCAAAACAATTAAGATAATGGTAATGGGAAAATACATATCAATAATTACCTAAAATGTAAATGGATTAAATGCTCCAAGCAAAAGACATAGACTGGCTGAATGGATACAAAAACAAGACCCGTATATATGCTGTCTACAAGAGACCCACTTCAGACCTAGGGACACATACAGACTGAAAGTGAGGGGATGGAAAGAAATATTCCATGCAAATAGAGATCAAAAGAAAGATGGAGGAGGAATACTCATATCAGACAAAATGGTCTTTAAAATAAAAACTATTACAAGAGACAAAGAAGGACACTACATAACGATCAAGGGATCAATCCAAGAAGAAGATATAACAATTGTAAATATTTATGCACCCAACATAGGAGCACCTCAATACATAAGGCAAATGCTAAGAGCCATTAAAGGGGAAATTGACAGTAACACAATCAAAGTAGGGGCCTTTACCACCCCACTTTCACCAATGGACAGATCATCCAAAATGAAAATAAATAAGGAAACACAAGCTTTAAATGATACATTAAGCAAGATGGACTTAATTGATATTTATAGGACATTCCATCCAAAAACAACAGAATACACTTTCTTCTCAAGTGCTCATGGAACATTCTCCAGGATAGATCATATCTTGGGTCACAAAGCAAGCCTTGGTAAATTTAAGAAAACTGAGATCGTATCAAGTATCTTCCAAACACAACGTTATGACATTAGATATCAATTACAGGAAAAGATTTGTAAAAAATACAAACACATGGAGGCTAAACAATACACTACTAAATAACCAACAGATCACTGAAGAAATCAAAGAGGAAATCAAAAAATACCTACAAACAAATGAAAATGAAAACACGACGACCCAAAACCTATGGGATGCAGCAAAAGCAGTTCTAGGAGGGAAGTTTATAGGAATACAATCCTACTTCAAGAAACAAGAAGCATCTCAAATAAATAACCTAACCTTACACCTAAAGCAATTAGAGAAAGAAGAACAAAAAAACACCAAAGTTAGTAGAAGGAAAGAAATCATAAAGATCAGATCAGAAATAAATGAAAAAGAAATGAAGGAAACAATAGCAAAGATCAATAAAACTAAAAGCTGGTTCTTTGAGAAGATAAACATAATTGATAAACCATTAGCCAGATTCATCAAGAGAAAAAGGGAGAAGACTCAAGTCAATAGAATTAGAAATGAAAAAGGAGAAGTAACAACTGACACTGCAGAAATACAAAGGATCATGAGAGATTACTACAAGCAACTATATGCCAATAAAATGGACAACCTGGAAGAAATGGACAAATTCTTAGAAAAGCACAACCTTCTGAGACTGAACCAGGAAGAAATAGAATGTATAAACAGACCAATCACAAGCACTGAAATTGAGACAGTGGTTAAAAATCTTCCAACAAACAAAAGCCCAGGACCAGATGGCTTCACAGGTGAATTCTATCAAACATTCAGAGAAGAACTAACACCTATACTTCTCAAAGTCTTCCAAAATATAGCAGAGGGAGGAACATTCCCAAACTCATTCTATGAGGCCACCATCACCCTGATACCAAAACCAGACAAAGATGCCACAGGCCAGTATAACTAATGAACACAGATGCAAAAATCCTCAACAAAATACTAGCAAAAAGAATCCAACAGCACATTAAATGGATCATACACCATGATCAACCCAGGAATGCAAGGATTCTTCAGTATACGCAAATCAACCAATGTGATAAACCATATTAACAAATTGAAGGAGAAAAACCATATGATCATCTCAATAGATGCATAAAAAGCTTTCGACAAAATCCAACACCCATTTATGATAAAAACCCTCCAGAGAGTAGGCATAGAGGGAACTTACCTCAACATAATAAAGGCCATATATGACAAATCCACAGCCAACATTGTTCTCAATGGTGAAAAACTGAAACCATCTCCTCTAAGATCAGGAAGAAGACAAGGTTGTTCACTCTCATCGCTATTATTCAACATAATTTTGGAAGTTTAAGCCACAACAATGAGAGAAGAAAAAGAAATAAAAGGAATCCAAATCGGAAAAGAAAAAGTAAAGCTGTCACTGTTTGCAGATGACATGATGCTACACATAGAGAATCCTAAAGATGCTACCAGAAAACTACTAGAGCTAATCAATGAATTTGGTAAAGTAGCAGGATACAAAATTAATGCACAGAAATCTCTTGCATTCCTATACACTAATGATGAAAAATCTGAAAGTGAAATTAAGAAAACACTCCCATTTACCATTGCAACAAAAAGAATAAAATACCTAGGAATAAACCTACCTAAGGAGACAAAAGACCTGTATGCAGAAAACTATAAGACACTGATGAAAGAAATTAAAGATGATACAAACAGATGGAGAGATATACCACGTTCTTGGATGGAAGAATCAACATTGTGAAAATGACTATACTACCCAAAGCAATCTACAGATTCAATGCAATCCCTATCAAACCACTCATGGCATTTTTCACAGAACTAGAACAAAAAATTTCAAAATCTGTATGGAAACACAAAAGGCCCCGAATAGCCAAAGCAATCTTGAGAAAGAAAAACGGAGCTGGAGGAATCCGGCTCCCTGACTTCTGACTATACTACAAAGCTACAGTAATCAAGACAGTATGGTAATGGCACAAAAACAGAAATATTGATCAATGGAACAGGATATAAAGCCCAGAGATAAACCCACGCACATATGGTCACCTTATTTTTGATAAAGGGGGCAAGAATATACAGTGGAGAAAAGACAGCCTCTTTAATAAGTGGTGCTGGGAAAACTGGACAGCTACATGTAAAAGTATGAAATTAGAACACTCCCTAATACCATACAGAAAAATAAACTCAAAATGGATTAAAGACCGAAATGTAAGGCCAGACACTATAAAGCTCTCAGAGGAAAACATAGGCAGAACACTCTATGATGTAAATCACAGCAAGGTCCTTTTTGACCCATCTCCTAGAGAAATGGAAATAAACAAATGGGACCTAATGAAACTTAAAAGCTTTTGCACAGCAAAGGAAACCATAAACAAGATGAAAAGACAATCCTCTGAATGGGAGAAATTATTTGCAAATGAAGCAACTGACAAAGGATTAATCTCCAAAATTTACAAGCAGCTCATGTAGCTCAATATCAAACAAACAAACAACCCAATCCAAAAACGGGCAGAAAACCTAAATAGGCATTTTTCCAAAGAAGATAGACAGATTGCCAACAAACACATGAAAGGATGCTCAACATCATTAATCATTAGAGAAATGCAAATCAAAACTACAATGTGGTATCACCTCACACCAATCAGAATGGCCATCATCAAAAATCTACAAACAATAAATGCTGGAGAGTGTGTGGATGAAAGGGAACCCTCTTGCACTGTTGGTGGGAATGTAAATTGATACAGCCACTATGGAGAACAGTATGGAGGTTCCTTAAAAAACTAAAAATAGAACTACCATGTGCCGCAGCAATCCCACTACTGGGCATATACCCTGAGAAAACCATAATTCAAAAAGAGTCACGTACCACAATGTTCATTGCAGCTCTATTTACAATAGCCAGGACATGGAAGCAACCTAAGTGTCCATCGACAGATGAATGGATAAAGAAGATGTGGCACATATATACAGTGGAATATTACTCAGCCATAATAAGAAACGAAATTGAGTTATTTGTAATGAGGTGGATGGACCTAGAGTCTGTCATACAGAGTGAAGTAAGTCAGAAAGAGAACAACAAAAACCATATGCTAACACATATATGTGGAATCTAAAAAAAAGAAAAAAGGTTCTGAAGAACCTACGGGCAGGACAGGAATAAAGACGCAGACAGAGAGAATGGACATGAGGACACGGGAAGGGGAAGGGGAAGCTGGGATGAAGTGAGAGAGTGGCAGGGACATTTATACACTACCAAATGTAAAATAGATAGCTAGTGGGAAGCAGCCGCATAGCACAGGGAGATCAGCTCTGTGCTTTGTGACCACCTAGAAGGGTGGGATAGGGAGGATCGGAGGGAGACGCAAGAGGGTGCGGATATGGGGATATATGTATACGTATAGCTGATTCACTTTTTTACACAGCAGAAACTAACACACCATTGTAAAGCAATTATACTACAATAAAGATGTTAAAAAAAAAAACTACATATGTGACCCAAAAAAGCTTTTAACTCTGTTACAAACTTATTAGAGAAATTTAGGTGAAGTTAGAAAAAATTTTTTGTCTATCCCTAATAAAAATCTCACATATAAAGGCATGTGAATTATAGGAAAAATATTTTAAAAGCAAATGTTTAATATTCTATTATATTAATAAATCTGATTAGTAAAAGTGTGTCATTCAAAGTCTATTGAAATAATTTAAATAAGAAATATGCATTACAAACATATAAAGATTAAACAACTATATATGCATGTATGTATGTGTGTACATATATTTACATATACATATATAAATACATAAACATATGTAACATATGAAGAACAGTGTATATATATATGTGTGTGTGTGTATTGAGCAAAATTTCAAAGTATATATATGTTCATGTAAACATACTTATATAGTACTATTCACAGAGAAATATATCTGGGGAATATAATCTAAATTAGCAAGGATGTACATCTTGCTATGTAACAAGATGAAAAAATATAGAAAAATATTTTTTCTAGTAAATACACATTCCTGCACTTCATTAGCTTTTGAAATAAAAATATTAATTTGAAATCAGAAAAATAGCTGATGTACAATTTTATAACATTATGATATATACCCGGTTGGGAATTTCATTGCAAAAATAATATGTATATATGTGGCTTAACTGTATATATCGAAATCTATATATTTTTTTCACATTACCCTTGTCTCTCAATCACACACATATATATATTTCCTGTCACGATTGGGAGGAAGGGGCTGAAGAAAAATTATTGCCAATAGATTTAATGTACCTGGGATCTGACTCACCCTTAATGCTTCATTTGCCACAATATCTTCCAGATATTTCCGTCCGATGGGCACCTTGCTCCCTTCCTCCTTCCAAGGCTTCTTGCTATGTGACATCCAAGCTGCCATTCCAGATATGCTCACCAGGTGGCACAGACCTCCAATTTCTGAATTTTCTCCAGTGAAAAATGTTATTTGGGAAAGGGAAAGAAAAATCTCTCTAGGTGCTTTGTGACCACCTAGAAGGGTGGGATAGGGAGGGTGGGAGGGAGGGAGATGCAAGAGGGAAGAGATATGGGGATATATGTATATGTATAGCTGATTCACTTTGTTATAAAGCAGAAACTAACACACCATTGTAAAGCAATTATACTCCAATAAAGATGTTAAAAAAAAAAGAAATGAAACCTTGATCTTACTATCAGTTAAAAAAAAAGAAAGAAAGAAAGAAAGAAAAATTTATTAAAAGTTACCTTGCATTGCGAGTGGTGGAAGAACATGTAAAATAAAATCATGCTCAAATTGCTTTACCTAATGACTTTCTTCTTCTCTATGGTTTCACAGATAGAAATCATAGTAATAATATAGGACTCCTCTTAGAGGGCTGGCGGTCAGTAAAGGCCTGAGGTGGGAGCAAGGAGGGCAGAAGGGGTTCAGGTACTTTCTACAACTGTCCTGTTAAGTTTCACAAAGTTTTTCCCAGCGTGACAAACTTCTGGGTAAGGGATTGCCACTCTGGATTTTCCAAAGGGATGAACCAGGTTACAGGGTATTTCCTTCCTGTTACATCTGGCTAGTCTCCACCCTCTCCTCTTCTGCTGGCTAAAGTCTCCTTAGGCTCAGATCTCAGCTTAAACTTCATTTCACGTGAGAAGTCTCAGACATACCCTACTGGTGTGATTATCACTAGGCATCTAGTAACTGCACCACCTTTACCATCTCCGACACATTTTTCATGTGAAAGGGGACCAAAGACTGTGAGCTCACAATGTTTCATAGGCTGTAGCATCACACAGTGGACTTAAGATGCTGAAGTTTTCAAATATCTTATCCGAATACTCACATAAAATTCACTCTTCCACTTTTGAGGGTGATACTGGGGACACAGGTCAGTTCAGCAATGGAAATGCAGAGTTTTTCCACAGACAGCAATTGGAGCGTGTAATTCAGAGAAGCTAAGTGTCCATCAACAAATGAATGGATAAAGAAAATGCCATATATACATATATATAGTGTAATATTATTCAGCCAAGAGAAAGAAGGAATTCCTGCTATTTGCAACAACATGGATGAACCTTGAGGGCATTATGCTAAGTGAAATAACTCAGAGAAAGACAAATATTGTATGATCTCACTTATATGTAAAATCTAAAAAAACCAAATTTATAGAAACAGAGAGTAGACTGGTGGTTGCCAGGGGCTGGAGGTGGGGGAAATGGGTGATGGTGATCAAAGGTTACAAACTTCGTTTATAAGATTAATAAGTTCTGGAGATCTGATGTGCAGCATGGTGACTATAGTTAACAATACTGTGCTCTATACTTGGAAGTTGTTAAGAGAGTAGATTTTAAATATTCTTGCCACACACAAAGAATGGTAACTGTGAGACTGATGTACGTGTTAACTAACCTTACTGTGGTAATCATTTCACAATATGTTCATATATCAAATCTTCATGCTGTGAACCTTAAACTTACACAATGTTATGTCAATTGTATCTCAATAATGCTGGGGGAGAAAAGATCACCAAGCAAACTACAAAAATGACCAAACACCCTCTTCTGATGGTGAATGTGAGTGACTGATACTTCTTTACCAATTATAGCTTTAGTATTGGTCTATTGTTCTCTCATTTCAGACAAAATTTATTAATATACCCATTCATAGAATTACTCCCACTTCCTGACAGCACTCAACATGGAGCAACATGAACCCTTTTCAAAATCACCTAACACAAGTCCAAATCTTATAATACTTTATTTATTTATTTATGGCTGTGTCGGGTCTTCGTTTCTGCGCACAGGCTTTCTCTAGTTGAGGCGAGCGTGGGCTACTCTTTGTTGTGGTGCTCAGGCTTCTCACTGTGGTGGCTTCTCTTGTTGCGGAGCATGGGCTCTAGGTGCGCGGGCTTCAGTAGTTGTGGCACATGGGCTCAGTAGTTGTGGCTCGCGGGCTTAGTTGCTCCGCGGCATGTGGGATCTTCCTGGACCAGGGCTCAAACCCATGTCCCCTGCATTGGCAGGCGGGTTCTTAACCACTGCGCCACCAGGGAAGCCCTTCATTGTCCCTAATGTCCTCTTAAAGAATCCACAGGGTGCATTCTGTCAAAGTGTAATGAGTAAAATGCTCAACTTTGGCTACAGATGTGTTCCTGGTAGTCTTTTGGCTAGAGAACCCTGGCAGCAGAATGGTCCTGAATTGGTTGGCCCCCCAGGGGAGGCAATGCAGATTTTCCCAGGTGAGTGGACAATCTACCTGCACCTTAGTCCATAACACCACAAGGACCTGGAATGTGAAACGATTACCATGACCTGTGCAGCCCCTGGGTCCTGTGAGGTGTGAAGGGAGACAGATGCTCAGTGAACACCAGTGTGACAGTGCAGGTCACAGCAGGGGAAGGAACACACCTTTGGGTGGCTCAGGCACTGCGACCCAGGAGCTCTGACTCTTGCTACCTTGTCCCTCCCTGCAGACCCACAGTCACCTATTCCTGGAGTTTCAAGTAGGTCCGAGACCCTCAGGTCAGTGCAGTCGTGACGTGAACATAGAGGGTACCAACAGAGGACAGGAAAAGCACAATTACTCCATAGGAAGGGTGAGGACTGTCCCCCCAGCCCAGCTCCATTACCCTGCATATCACAGAGACGGCCCTGAAATTCCTACATTATATAGAGGAGTGTGTGGTTCCCTTCTTCTTCTTCTTACATTGCAAATACTCACTAAAATATGGTAATATTATTGAGGTAAGTAACCTCATCCCTGTCAAAGATCGAAATAGATGGGATGGGAAGGCAGCAAACATTGGTGATGTGGGTTATATGAAATACAGTGCTGGGATCTTGAGGGCGGTTCCCCTTGAACTCCTCACAATGCTCCCCTGAGGCAGGAGTCAAGACTTCCTTTTACACATCAGGAAGGTGAAGCTCAAGGAGGTTAAGAATGTTTCGAGGTTCACAAGACTACTAAGAGACAGAGCCACTATCATCTGGCCTGTTTGCCTGACTCCAAGAATTATGTTTGGAACCAAGAACACAATCTCCCCTTTGGATGCATGATTTGGGAAAGGAGAACTAACAGGTGCCATGGTGAGTGTAGAGACACTCTGGAGAGCAACAGAGTGACACCTAGCAAATACCTAGGAAAGCTGAAAGTGACTGGCTTGAAATAGGAAGCACACATATTAACCAACAGAGAGATGGACAGAGGACAGCAACGAAGAATTCGCTTAAAAATGTACATGCACAAAAATACTTTTAAATGCCAAAACCAGAGTAACCAATGAAATGCATGTAATAAGATGAATAACATTAAATGGGAAAGCAGGCTAAAGGCGAGTATGTATAACATGATTATAATTTTGAAGAATGTGTGAGTGTGAACACGTATTTGTTTATCTGCAAGTACAATACTCCACCTATGGATAAATACATCTGGAGAATATCTACCAATCTATTGACAGGCACTCTTTTGTACCTTTTGATGAGGTTTGGAAGGGGAAAGATCCCAGAAAACTTTATTTTATAAATACATATTCACTTATTGTTTGAAATGTTATATTAGGAAAAACATTAAGGAAATAATTTTGAGAGAAGATGTTTATAAACAGATTGACAAAGACATACACATATACTTACTACTTTTGAAATATGTACAAAATATAGTGCTCCTGGAGGAAAAAGCAAGTTAAAATAATTGCCTAGACATAGTAGACGTGTGTGTACTTGTGTTTACGTGTGTGTGTGTTAGTGTTTTTATGTCTGAAACTCTATCACTTCCCCTCCCAAACACAAACACTCAAATGTGAAGCTTTCTCTCCATCTCAGACAGGGGCTGGGCTTCCTCTCTTGGGGCTTACAGATGCCAAAAAGTGATGGATACAGGGGACTTCTGCCAGTGGGTGGAAACTTCCACAAGGCTCTGTCTGGTCCCATCAAGCCCAGGTCCCTTCCTCCCTCCCACCCCTCTGGCTGAATCCCCTTCGGAGATCTTTAGAGCTGCAATTCTGGATGTGATCAGCAAAGGGGCATGTGTCTCCATTTTGCTTTTGTTTTCTTTTCTTTAATATTAAACCCCCAATATTTGAAATGAGAAAACAGATGTTATTCTTTGGAATAAATCATGAAACAGTATGGAGAGTATGTTGCCAATTCTGTTTGGAAAAGTGCTATGTATATTAAAAGACTAAACATACGCTTCCTTTGGTGTTGACCCCATATCTGTCCATTGCTCATTGATCCATGTCTTTTACTCTCTGTCTTCCTTCAGCAGTATCCATTGACATGTCCACACTGCAGAGAGGCCCCTCCGAGAGAGCAGGCTGTTCTAGACCCCAGGGCCCCACCTCTGTAAAGACCTTCTCATGCTCCCTGTCTGTCATCCCCTCTCCAGGACACTATAGACACGACTGCTGATCGCCCACAGCATTTTCCCTGAGTGCTGCCAAATCTCAGAGGCAGACTGTTCCAAAGCAGCAGAGACTCAGAGCCAAATACAGTTCCTGGAAAGAACAGCAGTCCCAGGTAATGCCAGAGCTACTAGGAAAGTGGATAAAGACAATCATACCTCCAAATCACCCTCAAAGGCAGCCCACCTCCTCTTCCTGCCAAGGCCCCACATCCTATGGACCCAGCCTGTATTTCTAGCCCTGTGTGCCAAGCCCTCTGTTCTCTGGGCAAACTGCACCATGGGCTGATCCCTCTATTCCCAATCACCCCAGTGTCTCATTAACTGGAAAAGGTTATATTTGCATGGGGCTTGTTTTTCACACACACAGGATGGTGTCATATCTTCAGGACCATTCAGTAAGGGAGTGGTGTCACTCTCCCTTTTTTTTTTATTTTTTTTTTTGAGAGGAAAGGCAGCTTTGCAGTAACTCATGAGGAGAGCACAGAGCTGGGATTTAGCAGACCTGCATTCTAGTTCAAGTTAATGAAACATGTAAAAGTGCTTGAGAGTCCTCAGGCCAGCATCTCACTCAGCCAGAGTTGATGGTCAAGGTCCTCATTGTACCAGTGTGTGCTTCTTTCTTTAAGAGACACTTACCAAACAAAACGAATATTCCTACAGTCATATTAAAGATGGAAGTTATTAAGCTATGTTTTCTGTTTTGTAAACTGGGAATGGGAGTTGGATTTTATCTTACGTCATTTTCATATCTCTGGAATTGATTGTGTGAATTTGGCCTCTTCTTAGAGTGACATACTAGATTTTCTTTTATTTCTATTATTGCTTAGGAGATGCCCAGTAAATTTTACCACATGAAATGCAAGCAGTCTACTTCTGTAGGTGTTCTTAGATTAACGTGTTGAAGGGTATTTCTACATGAACATGCAAGCCTAGAGGTGGATTATGTGATGCCAAAGCACATGCTCTGGCGCACAGAGATGGATGGCAAATGCCAGAGCCGGGGGTGGGACCTGGCAGCCTGGGCACCTTTAGTTGCTGGTGGCAGAACTTTAGAAAAGGTATCAGGACATGTACTACTGAGGTGGTTAATCTCTGTTCTCCCTGTGTTTACCCTCTCTGCAGCAGGAATCCAGGCCTGGTGCTCCTTCCCCCTGCTGCATGGGATGTTTATGATGGGGCTGGAAGCAGAAGTTGTCTGAAGCCAGTGTTTCTTCTGTCCTTTGTGAAAGCTTAAACTTATGGAAAGGCTGGGGCTGCTTGTACCTGGTAGGGTAAGGAAGGCCTCTGAGGAACAGAATGCAGAAATGAAGGGAGATTTCTCCCAGATAGGGGTGAGGTGGGAGGTCCATAGGTCCTTCTGGGAGTAGGGACCAGGGCAGTGCTCCATATCAATGTTTAGGGTGACTCCATGGATGGTCAATTAAGTCTGGGCATCCAGTTGTAAGACAATTTTCCACTTTGGATGGAGGGATAGAAGGCACAGGGTCAGGGGGCTTCAAGACACTGTCACCAGGGCAATTATCAGCTCAGCCCTAAGCAGTGGGAACAGTTGAGTGATGATGGGGGCAGAGCCTCCCCTGCTGCATCAGGAGGCTATTGCCCACAAGTGGGACCGCTTTGCCAAAGGGCATGAGCATTTAACATTTTTAATACATACCATCTAGGTGAACTTTAAAATTTCATGATTAATGTATGCCCAAACAACTACAAGATGAGAGCATCTGTTTTCCTATGTCTGTGAAATAATGGTTTCACAACATTTTTAATATTTGGTAAAGTGATGTCCTGTTGTTAGATTATTAGGACACCTTTCATTTTTCCATATTGTATTTCCCAAAAATGACATGTTTCATATGTGCATTTCTAAATGCTTGCTAATTGTTCCATTTTATGCCTCAGAATATGCCCTGGAATCATTCTAGAGTTTGAAACAAAATCTATTTAGTGTGTTTCTGTTTATGCTACATCCTTTTTATATAAAAACTGTTATGGGGGGGAACATGAGTTCTTCATACACAGCTGGAGGAGGACTAATTGGTACAATCTCTTTGCAGAGACATTTGGCAATATCTATGAGTGGAGAAAGTGAGGACCCTTCAGCTCCTGCTAAAGACAAGTACAAGACAAGATGCCAACTCATCTCCTCTAATGTTTGCCATTTTGCAGGAGTTATTTTACAATGCAAGTGAACAAAGCAAGAAATTAAAAGCAAAAGGAGGTGGTAATATCTAGTTTTGCTGCTGATGTGATTATATATTAGAAAACCCAAAGAAAAAATGGAAAAACTTACCACAAACTAAAAGAGAATTTAGAAAAGTTACACTATTAACATCCAAAATCAATATGTTCTCATATACAACTGCTTTAAAAATTAGACAATATGATGAAAGAAAAGAAAATGTCTGGACATTAAACTTAAGAAGCAATGTTCAAAACCTGCATAGAACACAAAACTAGATTTGAACACATAGAAAAAGATATGATATTCAGGTAAAGGGAGTCAATAGCATAAAGATGCCAATTTTCCCAAGTTAACTATTAATTTAATGTCCATCTAATTAAATATCATTAGCATTTTTGTATGAATTTAGACAATTATATTAGACAATATAATATAGTTGATTATAAAATTTATTTGATAATTAGTTGATTATCAAATTTACTTGACAGAAAAAAACAGCAAGAATAGTCTAAAAAACCTGAAAAAGAAGCATGATGAGAGAGGGTGGCAGCTAGTCCCAACAGATACTAAAACATATAATAAAGAATGTAGAATAAAAGAGTGTGATATTGTCCCATGAATCAACAGAAAGACTAATGAAACACAATAGAAAATATTGATACAGGTCCAGTTATATTCAGAGATCTTAAATATGATTAAGGCAGCATTTTAAAAGAGTAGAGATATGATGGGTGATTTAAGAACTAGTATTTTGATAACCACATGTTTTAAAAGGTAAAAAGAGATCTATTTCTCCATTTTACATCAGGAGAAATGACAAGGGGTTGAGATTTAAATGTAAAAGAAAAAAATAATCCATACAAGTATTAGAAGAAACTATGGGTGAACCCCTCTATAATCTAGAAGTGGAGGTAACTTTCCTAACTATGACTCAAAATCCAAGCATATCAAGGATAAAAAGATTGATAGACATGACTAGGTAAAAATAATAAGAGGCATCAAACACAGTGACCTTATCAAAGATGTGTAACAAATATAAACAATTTACAAAAAGTATGCATGATGTCCTTAAACACATGAAAAGAATCTCAAACTTCATTTGAGTAAGAGAGATGCAAATACAACCACACTAGGATACCATTTCTAAGCTGTTAGATTGGCAGATCCAAAGGTCTGTCAACACACTCAGTTGGAGAGGATGTGAAAACGATGTCCTTTCCCACACTGCTCACAGGGATGCAAAATGGTATGATCACTGTAGTAGGCTTAACATTGGCTTCCAAAGATATCAGGCCCCAATCCTTGGAACCTCTGAATATTACCATATATGGGAAAAGGGTCTTTGTAAATGTGATTAAATTAAGGATCTTGAAATGGGGAGGTTATCCTGGATTATCCAGGTGGGTCCTAAATGCAATCACAAATGTCTTATAAGATACCACATTTGTGGCAAGTTGTTACAGTAGCCAAAGGAAATTAATACTACCACTATGGAGAGTAATTTGATAAAACCTAGCAAAATTATATATGCCCTTGCTCTCTGACTCAGAAATCCCACATCCAGAAATATATATATATGACATACATATGTATATATATATGTGTGTGTGTGTGTATATATATATATATATATATACAGTCTGTCCTCCATATCCACAGGTTCTGCATCTGCGGATTCAAATATTTTTTTTAAAATTCCAGAAAGTTCCAAAACAGAAACTTGAATTTGCTGTGTGCCAGCATCTATTTTCACAGTATTTACATTGTACTAGGTATTATAAGTAATCTAGAGATGATTTAAAATAGCTTATATGGGCTTCCCTGGTGGCGTAGTGGTTGAGAATCTGCCTGCCAATGCAGGGGACACGGGTTCGAGCCCTGGTCTGGGAAGATCCCACATGCCGCGGAGCAACTAGGCCCGTGAGCCACAACTACTGAGCCTGCGCGTCTGGAGCTTGTGCTCCACAACAAGAGAGGCTGCGATAGTGAGAGGCCTGCGCACCGCGATGAAGAGTGGCCCCCGCTTGCCTCAACTAGAGAAAGCCCTTGCACAGAAACGAAGACCCGACACAGCCAAAATTAAATAAATAAATAAATAAATAATAAGAATAAAGGAATTCCTTAAAAAAAATAGCTTATATGCAAATACTACACCATTTTATAAAAGGGACTTGAGCACCTACAGATTTTGGACCTGGAACCAGCCCCCCACAAACAATGAGAAACAACTCTGTATATATATATTTTTACATATAAATATATAATATATATATATACAAAGTATATATAAAGGATATATGTATACATATATGTCTACATATAAATATAAAGATATGCTGGTAGTGACACAAAAAGAGTACAGATATATTCACTCTGGTACCTACGTTTAAAAAGGAGGAAATCTTGGGTCTTCCCTGGTGGCGCAGTGGTTAAGAATCCACCTGCCAATGCAGGGGACACAGGTTTGACCCCTGCTCCAGGAAGATCCCACATGCCGCGGAGCAACTAAGCCCGCATGCCACAACTACTGAAGCCCACGCGCTTTGAGCCCGTGCTCAGCAACAAAGAGAAGCCACCTCAATGAGAAGGCCGTGCACCGCAATGAAGAGTAGCCCCTGCTCGCTGCAACTAGAGAAAGCCCACGCACAGCAAGAAGACCCAACGCAGCCAAAAATAAAAATAATTAATTAATTAATTTTCAAAAAAAAGAAGGAAATCTTGTCACATGCTACAACATGGATGAACCTTGATGATACAATGTTAAGTGAAATAAGCCAGTCACGAAATGACAAATGATGTATGATTCCAATTATATGAAGTATCTAAAGCAATCAAACTCATAGAGACAGATAGATGGGGGTGGTTGTCAGGGGCTGGGGGGAGATGGGAATAGGGAGCTGTGGTTTGGTGGGCACAGAGTTTCAGTTTTGCAAGATGAAAACATTCTTGAGATGCATTGCAGAGCAATGTGAATATACTTAATACTCCTGAGCTATACAGTTAAAAATGGTTGTGACTAAGATAGAAAATTATATGTTATGCTTTTTTTTTAACCACAAATAAAAATTTACAAAAGGTAGTGAGCATGAATGTTAAATTTGGGGTTAACTTGGCAAAACAGTGTTGTGTTTTGATACAATTCACTGAGCTGATGAAAGGAGTTCATCAACCAAAGAGGAGAAGGCCCTCGGTGAAAAATTTCTGGGAGGATGCAGAGAAAGTAAATCAAAGGGTAGAGAGAGTGCTAACACATGGAGAGAGGTTGTGTTTTCTGTCCAGATACCTCAGTGTACCTGGGTAACTGGGTTTCTCTCTTTACAAACACATTTTCAGAAAGCTCTGTCTGGTGAATTTTGGCCACACACAGGCCCTCCCTCTAACCTGCTTGCTCTGCCTGTTCAAGCTGCATTCTGGCTTCTGTCATGAGGTGGCACCAATGTACCTCCAGTATCAGAGTTCTCTACAAAGAACTTTATTGAAAGAGCAAAAAAATAAATAACTAAAATGTTCTCCCTTAAAAGCCAGTGTATTAACCTAATTCTAATTCTGAAAAAATTGCTAGGTGTTAAAGAAGCTGTAAAAACATACTCCATGGCATGAATACAACGACTCACCAGGTAACAGCAGTGCATTGACAGTCAGCGGCATAGGGAAACACATGGCCTTGGGAAGGTAACTGAGAGGAATGGGGGCACAGACTGGGGTCTGGACAGCTGTATCCAGTGTCCCGGTCATGGGATGACAGACAGGATGTTGGGGAAGAACTGGGCAGCCTGTACAGGGGTGGGTGATGGGGGGTAAACACCCTAATCCCTGGGAGGGACCCTCTACAGTGTGGACATGTCAACATACACTGATGAGGGAAGAGATACGTCAATGAACGTGATGTAGATTTGGGGTCGACAGCAGATGGAACTGCTTTGATATACATATGAATTTTCCAAACAGAACTGGATTCATAGTAAACAAACCATTCCAAGACATCTGTTATTCTTTGCAAAATGTACTCCTTTTCCTTAAAAATGAACAATGGAGATGGCTGCAACCAGGTAGCCAGATCAGAATGTCAACTCTGAGACTTTCAGACCAGGGTGCTCAGCAAGGGGAAAGGAGGGATGGAGGTTGGGATCTTGGTATAATGGCTTCAACCAGAGTTTTCTGGAATTTTTCACCACCTGGCAGCAATCCCTCTGTATCTATCATTTTCTGGGTAATTGAATCCTGAGATTGGAATCCAGCCAGAGTCTGAACTGAAGACAAAGTTACACTAGCGAGAGGGGGGTGATTGGGCTAGACAAGACCTAGAAAGAGAAACACACACACACAGAGATATGCTGTCAATTCCATTTTGATTCTACTTCATCTCCTCACAAAACTGAACACAATGATGCTTTTCCAAGTTAATGAATGTATGTGCACATGTATGCACACTATGATCTTCATCATCAAGAGGGGCTTTTTGAATGAGTATCCATGGGCCCAGAATATCAGGGGAGAGCAAAATGACCATTTCTCCAGACCTGGAAGCTCACTGACTAAAAGGGAGGCTGCTCTGTTGTCCATTACAGAGGGTGAGGGATGGAACCTCATTTCCAAAATGCCAGTTATCTGGACAGGTGATACGTATAGGCTCTACAACTTGCTTGGTCATCTTTGAAATGGGACTCACAATACCTGTGTCACAGAGCTGTCCTGAGGGGTGAATGAGGAAACCTGCCCAGAGTATATGGCACGTGGTGGGACTTCATTGCCCTTTCAATGTTGGGGTACAGCAGTAGGGGCTGCCTGAGCCTCGGGGCTAAGGCAGGTATCGTGAAAAGTTTTTTCTCATTCTTTCCCCAATGAGAATATAGATATCTTTATGAAGGAAGCAAATATCTCGCTAAAATGCCTGGAGTTCAATTTTTAAAGACAGAAGGATCTCTAGTTTCTTGGATGATTCATAATCTCCTAAGAACTGCCCAACATCATGCCTCTGAGCAGACCCTAATCCAGTCCCCCACTCTGGGAAGATAGGCTTGCCTTTGACTCATCTGGTGAGCTCAGTGAGAGATGGCACCAGGGCAGCAAGCTGTGGTGTTTGCCTAACTGCTGCTCCTGGACTGCTCCATATGTTAATACATTTATAGGAAAATTCTAGGCCTGTCTCCTATTCGACAGTGCAGGGGTCCTCAGATCATACATCATCCAGTCACTTCACAACAGATTTAGCCATCTACCATCTCCCTATGGAGTAAAACCTCCCAAATTACTAGCATTTCATTGACGTACAATTGTCCATTCTTTCATTCGTTAACAACTTAAAACGAACTTTCATTCGTTATTCCATTCAAGGTGTCTCATTAACTCTATGGCGGAAATAAGATGGTAAGAAGGGAAGTGAATGTATGGGCAAATTCAGGGGTTAAAATGAACTGGAATGGCTCCTTCACATTAACTTTTAAATTTTTCCAACTTTCAAGGCATTGAAGATAAACAATTCCCTCCTTGGAACCTTCATCCCCATGCTGCGAGTCTCTCTCTCTCTCTCTCTCTCCCTCCCTCCCTGTCTTCTCCTTCAAAATGTAAGTTTCAGAAAGAGTTTTCTACATTCCCTGTCAACATTCTTCACTTCCCACTAACTCCTTATTCCACTGCACTATCGATTCTTTCCCCATGATTGCAATGAACATGCTCCCACCAAGGTCAAGAGCAACCTTTTTGTCCTAGGCCTAGATATTTTGTACAAGTATTAACATACCAAACAAATAAAATGAAAATGAACCATATTAGTGAAACAGAGAAGTCATAAAATATAATGAGGGATATGATGGCTTTTCTGCAAAAGTATATATACCAACATGAATACACATGTATATGATGTATGTGTGTGATTACAAGTTAGTGTGTTACATACAGAGGAAAATCTGGAGAAGAAACACCAGTAAATTAACAGAGATGGGCTTTGTATTATGGTGGTCAGAAGGTGGGAGCAGAAGGGAAAGACAGAATAATTTCATCTTCTAAACATACATTTCTATATGGTTTGATAGTTGTTGGAAAAGAAAAGAATTAACTGGTAATCTGAAACAGTCATTGAGATAAAGTTTTGTAAAACAGAAGATGTGTAAACTATGTCACAAAAAAACAGTAGAAATACATTTATTTACTTGGAAACATGTTCATACACTATTGTATAAACATATCACATTAAAGATATTTCTCTGATAATAATTCAGTCTGTAGCCATTGGTGAGAGAGTGGAAACTTTCCTTTTCTAAATCTGCATTTGTATACTATTTTAAATATGGAAACTTTATTGAATAAAATGTTGAAACCTTAAAATACTTGAATCTGATTACAAATATGATGCTTATATATTCATCGCTTTGGAAACATGTTAATAGTACACTGTTTTGTGGGTAAAAGAAGCAGACCAAGACAATTTGCCTGACAATACTTCTGTGTGTGTGCATGCATGTGTTTCTATGTCTCAAACTTCTTCACACCAATTATTCACACTGACTCATGCAGCATTCTATTCAGTTCACACAGGGGCTTGACTTCCAGCTGTAGGAGTTGAAGACCCCAGGACGGACATCAATATGGAAAGATCTCTATCAGTGTCTGGAAAATTCCTGAAAGCTTTTGCCTATACAGTGAATTCATCCACCTCCCTCACTTCCATGAAACCTATCCCAAAACTAGCCCCCTAATTGAGACTTTCACATCTGCAATTCTGACTCTGATCACCAGGTGGCCTCTTTCTCTGCTTTCTACAGACTATTTTCTCCCAGTTGAAAATGCACTCTTTATAAACAGAAACAATTTTTTTTTTACTCAAAGCAAATTATGAAACAATGAGTACTGAGTGATCACAACTCTCTTTGAAAAATTCATATGTTTATAATAAAAAGACTGAGAGGACATATACATAGATCCTTTTTGCTTACTCCTGCATCTACATGTCATTAATTTATTAATGTGTGTTGGGTGTCTACTGTGTGCCAGGCACTGTCAGACCAATTCCATATCTGCATCCCACACCTTCATCATCTTGATCTCCAGACCTGCATGAAGTGGAAATGCTCACAGGGAGCAACATGCATGTTAGTGCCCACCCATGATGTATGACTTCAAATGGACTCCATTCTAAAAAGGTTAATCCAAGCTTCCTCTTGAGTCCTGGAAACACAGGATCTAAAGAGCAAATGATGTGGATGAGCAGAGAGAGGTGCTACCTTGGGAATCTGATGGACCTTATAACCCACCTCTGTCCTCTTGCATAGCAGTAATGATATACTATCTCCTCCTAGCAGGACCTCACTCAAAGAGGGAAAGACTGGGCAACCTTTGTATGGTTTCAGTCTGGGTTCTCATGGGCAGGAACTGGAGGTTTTACTCTTCCTTTAGCTCTTTGCAAGGTCATAATGCTAGATTTTGGAACTGGTTTTGTGTCTGTCTTATCCCTAGGAGTGTGGTCCCTCCCATTTAGTCATCTTAGTGGTCCATCTGAAGTGACATGGAGTTTCTGCTTCATGTAAGACCTCCTCTCCCACTATGGGGGGCCTGGACCCAAATCCAGAGTAGACAGAGAGGAGTAGAGATCAAGTTCACAAAGACAAGCACATGACTAGGACCCCAGTTCAAACACCTAATCCTCCTAATTTAGTAGAATGGTTCTCATTGATTTCTCACATTATGTTCACCTCCCCCAGAATTCCTCTTAGATAGTCTGTAAGAGAACAGGCATTTTCATACATTGCTGGAGGTAACGTAAAATGATACAACTCTGTAGAGGAGATTTGATAATATTAGTAAAATGTTATTGGTTTACTCTTGGAACTAGCAAGCTCACTTCTAAAAATCCATTCCAAAGAAACAATTTAAAAAGAAAAAAAATGTATAAGTACAAGGCCATTTCTAGCAGACCAATTCATAACAGAAGAAGACAAGAAACAAGACAGATGTCCCCTAACAGGGGGCTAAATGATAACCTATGGAACATCTGCATCCTAGAAGACTATGCAGCTATAAAAGTAGTGATGACTCCCTCTCTGTACTGCTATGGGTTAACTCCAATGTATATTGTTCAGTGGAAAAAGCAAAGTGCATAAAATGTTTAGAGCTGTTGCTGTTGAAAACAGAAGCCACTAGCCACATGTGCCTACTAAGATTCAATTCCTCAGTGGCATGCACTACGTTTCAGGTGCTCAACACACACAGGTAGCTAGTGGCTACCATGTTGGTCAGTGCACATTTCCTTTTCGGCACAAATTTCCACTGGACGGTGATGGTGTAGAATATGGCACCTGCTAACTGTGAATGGGGGCGAAAGCTAACATACATATTATATTTGCTTTTATATTTGCTTTTTTTTAGAATTGGAAGGTTAAAACAAAAGATGAAAAAAAGTCTTACCAATAAAGGGACAGAGGAGCAGCCCAGGATGGAAGCTGATGATCTCTAGCCTCTTAGAATATAGTACAGATTTACAGGCTCCATACACGGAAAATGGTAAGAAACAATGACCAACCCAGTAGCAATGCTCAACTCAACTACCCAGATTGAGTCCTCTGAAAACATTTCCCACTAGAAGGAACCAGGCTTCCTTGGAGAAATGCTAACTCCAGGTCTGGATAGGGATTATACCAGATGAGTCTGAACTCTCATACCAGAAAGCATGTCACAAAGACTCAGAAGCCAACATGAAGGGGCTCCCACTGGACAGAGAACAATTGAATGTCAAAAACATTAATGATTGCAATGGATTAAAACACATCAAATATAGAAACATCTATGAGCACATGGTGACACTCATAGGGGACACACTAAAACAAAACAAAACAAAACAAAAACAAAGAAACAAAACCAACTCACTACTCACCTTTGGTAAATACTAAGGACACAACTCATTTTAAAGTAGAAATACTGCACAAGAATTGAACATTCATTCTTCCCTACCTGATGTAGCATATCTCAGTGAACCTAAGAGTTGATGAGGAGAAGTTTCTTTTAGAAAAGAATTCCAGATAATAGGTGCAGAAGGAATTATAAAATTAAAATATTACCCTTTTGCACCCTTTAATGAAATGCGGGTCTAGGCAAAGATCTTCAGAGGTTGCAAAAGACCTAAGGTGAAGAGAAATGGGAAATTTTTATAATGGAAGGATCAGGTTGACAACATCTGAACTCAGTAATCCATCTTAAAGTCACAGGACAGACAACCAGACACAGTGAGCCTCCTGGTGTAATGCTATATGAATAGACAACATCACATATGTGGTACTCTTGCCAAAAAACTTGCAGCTGAACAAGCCTCTAAATCTAATTTAAAGATTTAAAGAAATATAGGGTCCAGTGGAACATAATAAACCTCAAAAGAGGATTACAAGGAGCAAAATCAAGAATTCAACTTTATCAGTCAAAAGATCTATTTTCTTAAGCAAATAAACTAGAAGTTTAAAAATAAGAAGGAATGAACCATCTTTAGATTACAAGAGACTTAACACTTCACAGAAATTAAAATTAAAACCATAATTAGATACCACTACTCACCCACCAGAACAAAAAGTTGGAAAAAGATGGAAATTACCAAGTATTGGCAAGGATGTGGAGCAAGTAGACACCTCATGCACTGTCGGTGAAATAAAGACTGGAAAAACCACTTTGACAAACTGCATGGCAGTGTCTATGGAGCTGAACATATACGTTCCCTATGACTCAGAAATGCCACTCTTATGTACATGTCCAACAGAAATGAAAATAAATGTCCATCCAAAAGATATGTACAGGGATTGGTTCAAGATGGCGGAGTAGAAGGATGTGCACTCACTCCCTCTTGCAAGAGCACCGGAATCACAACTAACTGCTGAACAATCATCCACAGGAAGACACTGGAACTCACCAAAAAAGATACTCCACATCCAAAGACAAAGGAGAAGCCGCAATGAGACGGTAGGAGGGGTGCAATCACAATAAAATCAAATCCCATAATGGCTGGGTGGGTGACTCACAAACTGGAGAACACTTATACCACAGAAGTCCACCCACTGGAGTGAAGGTTCTGAGCCCCATGTCAGGCCTCCCAACCTGGTGGTCTGGCAATGTGAGGAGGAATTCCTAGAGAATCAGACTTTGAAGGCTAGTGGGATTTGATTGCAGGACTTTGACAGGACTGGGGGAAACAGAGACTCCACTCTTGGAGGGCACACACAAAGTAGTGTGCGCATCAGGACCCAGGGGAAGGAGCAGTGACCCCATAGGAGACTGAACTAGACCTACCTGCTAGTGTTGGAGGGTCTCCTGCAGAGGTGGGAGGTGGCTGTGGCTCACCATGGGGACAAGGACACTGGCAGCAGAAGTTCTGGGAAGTACTCCTTGGTGTGAGCCCTCCCAGAGTCCACCATTAGCTCCACCAAAGAGCCAGGTAGGCTCCAGTGCTGGGTCGCCTCAGGGCAAACAACCAACAGGGAGGGAACACAACACCCCCCGCCCCATCAGCAGACAAGCAGATTAAAGTTTTACTGAGCTCTGCCAACCAGAGCAACACCCAGCTCCACCCACCACCAGTCCCTCCCATCAGGAAACTTGCACAAGCCTCTTAGATAGCCTCCTCCACCAGAAGACAGACAGCAGAAGCAAGAAGAACTACAATTCTGCAGCCCGTGGAAGGAAAACTACATTCACAGAAAGATAGACAAAATGAAAAGGCAGAGGACTTTGTACCAGATGAAGGAACAAGATAAAACCCCAGAAAAACAACTAAATGAAGTGGAGATAGGCAACCTTCCAGAAAAAGAATTCAGAATAGTGATAGTGAAGATGATTCAGGACCTCGGAAAAAGAATGGAGGCAAAGATCAAGAAGACGCAAGAAATACTTAACAAAGACCTAGAAGAATTAAAGAACAAACAAACAGAGATGAACAATACAATAACTGAAATGAAAAATACACTAGAAGGAATCAATAGCAGAATAACTGAGGCAGAAGAATGGATAAGTGACCTGGAAGACAGAATGGTGGAATTCACTGCCACGGAACAGAATAAAGAAAAAAGAATGAAAAGAAATGAAGACAGCCTAAGAGACCTCTGGGACAACATTAAACACAACAACATTCACACTGTAGGAGTACCAGAAGGAGAAGAGAAAGAGAATGGACCTGAGAAAATATTTGAAGAGATTATAGTCGAAAACTTCCCTAACATGGGAAAGGAAATAGCCACCCAAGTCCAGGAAGTGCAGAGAGTCCCAGGCAAGATAAAACCAAGGAGAAACATGCCAAGACACATAGTAATGAAATTGACAAAAATTAAAGACAAAGAAAAATTATTGAAAGCAACAAGGGAAAAATGACAAATAACAAACAAGGGAACTCCAATAAGGTTAACAGCTGATTTCTCAGCGGAAACTCTACATGCCAGAAGGGAGTAGCACAATATATTTAAAGTGATGAAAGGGAAGAACCTGCAACCAAGATTACTCTACCTGGCAAGGATCTCATTCAGATTTGACAGAGAAATCAAAAGCTTTACAGACAGGCAAAAGCTAAGAGAATTCAGCACCACCAAAACAGCTCTACAACAAATGCTAAAGGAACTTCTCTAAGTGGGAAACACAAGAGAAGAAAAGGACCTACAAAAACAAATGCATAACAATTAAGAAAATGGTAATAGGAACATACATATTGATAATTACCTTAAATGTGAATGGATTAAATGCTCCAACCAAAAGGCACAGGCTCGCTGAATGGATAGAAAAGCAAGACCCATATATATGCTGTCTACAAGAGACCCACTTCAGACCTAGGGACACATACAGACTGAAAGTGAGGGGATGGAAAAAGATATTCCATGCAAATGGAAATCAAAAGAGAGCTGGAGTAGCAATACTCATATCAGATAAGATAGACTATAAAATAAAGAATGTTTCCAGAGACGAGGAAGGACACTGCATAATTATCAAGGGATCAATCCAAGAAGAAGATATAACAATTATAAATATATATGCACCCAACATAGGAGCACCTCAATCCATAAGGCAAATGCTAACAGCTATAAAAGAGGAAATCGACAGTAACACAATAATAGTGGGGGACTTTAACACCTCATTACACCAATGGACAGATCATCCAGACAGAAAATTAATAAGGAAACACAAGCTTTAAATGACACAATAGATCAGACAGATTTAATTGATATTTATAGGACATTCCACCCCAAAACAGCTGATTACACTTTCTTCTCAAGTGCACACAGAACATTCTCCAGGATAGATCACATCTTGGGTCACAAATCAAGCCTCGATAAATTTAAGAAAATTGAAACCATATCAAGCATTTTTTTCTGATCACAACACTATGAGATTAGAAATCAATTACAGGGAAAAAAACGTAAAAAATACAAACACATGGAGGCTAAACAATACGCTACTAAATAACCAAGAGATCACTGAAGAAATCAAAGAGGAAATCAAAAAATACCTAGAGACAAATTACAACAAAAACACGATGATCCAAAACCTATGGGATGCACCAAAAGCTGTTCTAAGAGGCAAGTTTATAGCAATACAAGCCTACCTCAAGAAACAAGAAAAATCTCAAATAAACAATCTAACCTTACACCTAAAGGAACTAGAGGAAGAAGAACAAACAAAACCCAAAGTTAGCAGAAGGAAAGAAATCATAAAGATCACAGCAGAAAAAAATGAAATAGTAACAAAGAAAACAATAGCAAAGATCAATAAAACTAAAAGCTGGTTCTTTGAGAAGATAAACAAAATTGATAAACCATTAGCCAGACTCATTAAGAAAAAGAGGGAGAGGTCTCAAATCAATAAAATTAGAAATGAAAAAGAAGTTACAATGGACACTGCAGAAATACAAAGCATAATAAGAGACTACTATAAGCAAATCTATGCCAATAAAATGGACAACCTGGAAAAAATGGACAAATTCTTAGAAAGTATGACCTTCCACGACTGAAGCAGGAAGAAATAGAAAATATGAACAGACCAATCACAAGTAATGAAATTGAAACTGTGATTAAAAATCTTCCAAAGAGCAAAAGTCCAGGAACAGATGGCTTCAAAGGTGAATTCTATCAAACATTTAGAGAAGAGCTAACATCCATCCTTCTCAAACTCTTCCAAAAAATTGCAGAGGAAGGAACAATCCCAAACTCAGTCTATGAGGCCACCATTACCCTGATACTAAAACCAGCAAAGATGTCACAAAAAAAGAAAACTGACAGTGTTATTGAAGATGGCGGAAGAGTAAGACGCGGAGATCACCTTCCTCCCCACAGATACATCAGAAATACATCTACACGTGGAACTGCTCCTATAGAACACCCACTGAACGCTGGCAGAAGACGTCAGACCTCCCAAAAGGCAAGAAACTCCCCACGTACCTGGGTAGGGCAAAAGAAAAAAATAAACAACAGAGACAAAAGAATAGGGACAGGACCTGCGCCAGTGGGAGGGAGCTGTGAAGGAGGAAAGGTTTCCACACACTAGGAAGCCCCTTCGCGGGCGGAGACTGCGAGTGGCAGCGGGGGAAGCTTCGGAGCCACGGAGGAGAGCGCAGCAACAGGGGTCTGGAGGGCAAAGCGGAGAGATTCCCGCACAGAGGAGTGGTGCTGACCAGCACTCACCAGCCGGAGAGGCTTGTCTGCTCACCCGCCTTGGCGGGCGGGGGCTGGGAGCTGAGGCTCGGGCTTCGGTCGGATTGCAGGGAGAGGACTGGGGTTGGCGGCGTGAACACAGCCTGAAGGGGTTAGCGCACCACAGCTAGCCGGGAGGGAGTCCGGGAAAAGGTCTGGAGCTGCCGAACAGGCAAGAGACTTTTTCTTGCCTGTTTGTTTCCTGGTGCGCGAGGAGAGGGGATTCAGAGCGCTGCCTAAATGAGCTCCAGAGACGGGTGCGAGCCACGGCTATCAGCGCGGACCCCAGAGACGGGCATGAAACGCTAAGGCTGCTGCTGCCGCCACCAAGAAGCCTGTGTGCAAGCACAGGTCACTATCCACACATCCCCTCCCAGGAGCCTGTGCAGCCCGCCACTGCCAGGGTCCTGTGATCCAGGGACAACTTCGCCGGGAGAACACACGGCACGCCTCAGGCTGCTACAACTTCACGCTGGCCTCTGCCGCCGCAGGCTCGTCCCGCATCCGTACCCCTCCCTCCCCCCCGCCTGAGCGAGCCAGAGCCCCCGAATCAGCTGCTCCTTTAACCCCATCCTGTCTGAGCGAAGAACAGACGTCCTCAGGCGACCTAGACGCAGAGGCGGGGCCAAATCCAAAGCTGAAACCTGGGAGCTGTGCGAACAAAGAAGAGAAAGGGAAATTTCTCCCAGCAGCCTCAGAAGCAGCGGATTAAAGCTCCACAAACAACTTGATGTACCTGCATCTGTGGAATACCTGAATAGACAACAAATCATCCCAAATTGAGGAGGTGGACTTTGGGAGCAAGATATATTATTTTTTCCCCTTTTCCTCTTTTTGTGAGTGTGCATGTGTATGCTTCTGTGTGAGATTTTGTCTGTATAGCTTTGCTTTCACCATTTGTCCTAGGGTACTGTCCGTCCGTTTTAGTTTTTTTTTCTTTTTACTTAAAATTTTTTTTCTTTATTTCTTAATAATTATTTTTTATTTTTTATTTTAATAACTTTATTTTATCTTACTTTATTTTATTATATCCTCGTTCTTTTTTTCTCTCTATTTTTTCTCCCTTTTATTCTGAGCCGTGTGGATGAACGGCTCTTGGTATTCCAGCCAGGCATCAGGGCTGTGCCTCTGAGGTGGGAGAGCCAACTTCAGGACACTGGTCCACAAGAGACCTCCCAGCTCCACGTAATACCAAACGACGAAAATCTCCCAGAGATCTCCATCTCAACACCAAGGCCCAGCTTCATTCAACGACCAGCAAGATATAGTGCTGGACACCCTATGCCAAACAACTAGCAAGAGAGGAACACAGCCCCATCCATTACCAGACAGGCTGCCTAAAATCATAATAAGGCCACAGACACCCCAAAACACACCACCAGACGTGGACCTGCCCACCAGAAAGACAAGATTCAGCCTCATCCACCAGAACACAGGCACTAGTCCCCTCCACCAGGAAGCCTACACAACTCACTGAACCAACCTTAGCCACTGGGGACAGATACCAAAAACAACAGGAACTATGAACCTGCAGCCTGCAAAAAGGAGACCCAATACACAGTAAGATAAGCAAAATGAGAAGACAGAAAAACACACAGCAGATGAAGGAGCAAGGTAAAAACACACCAGACCTAACAAATGAAGAGGAAATAGGCAGTCTACCTGAAAAAGAATTTAGAATAATGATAGTAAAGATGATCCAAAATCTTGGAAATAGAATAGACAAAATGCAAGAAACATTTAACAAGGACCTAGAAGAACTAAAGAGGAACCAAGCAACGATGAAAAACACAAAAAATGAAATTAAAAATACTCTAGAAGGGATCAATAGCAGAAAAACTGAGGCAGAAGAACGGAAAAGTGACCTGGAAGACAAAATAGTGGAAATAACTACTGCAGAGCAGAATAAAGAAAAAAGAATGAAAAGAACTGAGGACAGTCTCAGAGACCTCTGGGACAACATTAATCACAAAAACATTTGAATTATAGGGGTCCCAGAAGAAGAAGAGTAAAAGAAAGGGACTGAGAAAATATTTGAAGAGATTATAGTTGAAAACTTCCCTAATATGGGAAAGGAAATAGTTAATCAAGTCCTGGAAGCACAGAGAGTCCCATACAGGATAAATCCAAGGAGAAACACACCAAGACACATATTAATGAAACTATCAAAAATTAAATACAAAGAACAAATATTAAAAGCAGCAAGGGAAAAACAACAAGTAACACACAAGGGAATCCCCATAAGGTTAACAGCTAATCTTCCAGCAGAAACTCTGCAAGCAAGAAAGGAGTGGAAGGACATATTTAAAGTGATGAAGGAGAAAAATCTACAACCAAGATTACTCTACCCAGCAAGGATCTCATTCAGATTTGATGGAGAAATTAAAACCTTCACAGACAAGCAAAAGCTGAGAGAGTTCAGCACCACCAAACCAGCTTTACAACAAATGCTAAAGGAACTTCTCTAGGCAAGAAACACAAGAGAAGGAAAACACCTACAATAACAAACCCAAAACATTTAAGAAAATGGGAAAAGGAACATACATATTGATAATTACCTTAAATGTAAATGGATTAAATGTTCCCACCAAAAGACACAGACTGGCTGAATGGATACAAAAAGAAGACCCGTATATATGCTGTCTACAAGAGACCCACTTCAGACCTAGGGACACACACAGACTGAAAGTGAGGGGATGGAAAAAGATATTCCATGCAAATGGAAATCAAAAGAAAGCTGCAGTAACAATTCTCATATCAGACAAAATAGACTTTAAAATAAAGACTATTACAAGAGACAAAGAAGGACACTACATAATGATCAAGGGATCAATCCAAGAAGAAGATATAACAATTGTAAATATTTATGCACCCAACATAGGAGCACCTCAATACATAAGGCAAATACTAACAGCCATAAAAGGGGAAATCAACAGTAACACAATCAGAGTAGGGGACTTTAACACCCCACTTTCACCAATGGACAGAGCATCCAAAATGAAAATAAATAAGGAAACACAAGCTTTAAATGATACATTAAACAAGATGGACTTAACTGATATTTATAGGACATTCCACCCAAAAACAATGGAATACACATTTTTCTCAAGTGCTCATGGAACATTCTCCAGATTAGATCATATCTTGGGTCACAAATCAAGCCTTGGTAAATTTAAGAAAACTGAAATCATTTCAAGTATCTTTTCCGACCACAACGCTATGAGACTAGATATCAATTACAGGAAAAGATCTTTAAAAAATACAAACACATGGAGGCTACACAATACACTATTAATAACGAAGTGATCACTGAAGAAATCAAAGGGGAAATCAAAATATACCTAGAAACAAATGACAATGGAAACACGACGACCCAAAACCTATGGGATGCAGCAAAAGCAGTTCTAAGAGGGAAGTTTATAGCAATACAAGCCTACCTCAAGAAACAGGAAACATGTCGAATAAACAACCTAACCTTGCACCTAAAGCAATTAGAGAAAGAAGAACAAAAAAACACCAAAGTTAGCAGAAGGAAAGAAATCATAAAGATCAGATCAGAAATAAATGAAAAAGAAATGAAGGAAACGATAGCAAAGATCAATAAAACTAAAAGCTGGTTCTTTGAGAAGATGAACAAAATTGATAAACCATTAGCCAGACTCATCAAGAAAAAAAGGGAGAAGACTCAAATCAATAGAATCAGAAATGAAAAAGGAGAAGTAACAACTGACACTGCAGAAATACAAACGATCATGAGAGATTACTACAAGCAACTCTATGCCAATAAAATGGAGAACCTGGAAGAAGTGGACAAATTCTTAGAAATGCACAACCTGCCGAGACTGAACCAGGAAGAAATAGAAAATATGAACAGACCAATAACAAGCACTGAAATTGAAACTGTGATTAAAAATCTTCCAACAAACAAAAGCCCAGGACCAGATGGCTTCACAGGCGAATTCTATCAAACATTTAGAGAAGAGCTAATACCTATCCTTCTCAAACTCTTCCAAAATATTGCAGAGGGAGGAACACTCCCCAACTCATTCTATGAGGCCACCATCACCCTGATAGCAAAACCAGACAAATATGTCACAGAGAAAGAAAACTACAGGCCAATATCACTGATGAACAGAGATGCAAAAATCCTCAACAAAATACTAGCAAACAGAATCCAACAGCACATTAAAAGGATCATACACCATGATCAAGTGGAGTTCATTCCAGGAATGCAAGGATTCTTCAATATACACAAATCAATCAACGTGATACACCATATTAACAAACTGAAGGAGAAAAACCATATGATCATCTCAATAGATGCAGAGAAAGCTTTCGACAAAATTCAACACCCATTTATGATAAAAGCCCTGCAGAAAGTAGGCAGAGAGGGAACTTTCCTCAACATAATAAGGGCCATATATGACAAACCCACAGCCAACGTCGTCCTCAATGGTGAAAAGCTGAAACCATTTCCACTAAGATCGGGAAGAAGACAAGGTTGCCCACTCTCACCACTATGATTCAACAGAGTTTTGGAAGTTTTAGCCACAGCAATCAGAGAAGAAAAAGAAATAAAAGGAATCCAAATTGGAAAAGAAGAAGTAAAGCTGTCACTGTTTGCAGATGACATGATACTATACATAGAGTATCCTAAAGATGCTACCAGAAAACTACTAGAGCTAATCAATGAATTTGGTAAAGTAGCAAGATACAAAATGAATGCACAGAAATCTCTTGCATTCCTATACACTAATGACGAAAAATCTGAAAGAGAAATTGAGGAGACACTCCCATTTACCATTGCCACAAAAAGAAGAAAATATCTAGAAATAAACCTGCCTAAGGAGACAAAAGACCTGTATGCAGAAAATTACAAGACACTGATGAAAGAAATTAAAGATGATACAAATAGATGGAGAGGTACACCATGTTCTTGGAATGGAAGAACCAACATTGTGAAAATGAGTCTACTACCTAAAGCAATCTACAGATTCAATGCAATTCCTATCAAAGTACCATTGGCATTTTTCACAGAACTAGAACAAAAAATTTCACAATCTGTATGGAAACACAAAAGACCCCGAATAGCCAAAGCAATCTTGAGAACGAAAAATGGAGCTGGAGGAATCAGGCTCCCTGACTTCAGACTATACTACAAAGCTACAGTAATCAAGACAGTATGGTACTGGCACAAAAACAGAAACATAGATCAATGGAACAGGATAGAAAGCCCAGAGATAAACCCACGCACATATGGTCACCTTATCTTTGATAAAGGAGGCAAGCATATACAGTGGAGAAAAAGACAGCCTCTTCAATAAGTGGTGCTGGGAAAACTGGACAGGTACATGTAAAAGTATGAAATTAGAACACTCCCTGACACCATACAGAAAAATAAACTCAAAATGGATTAAAGACATAAATGTAAGGCCAGACACTATCAAACTCTTAGAGGAAAACATAGGCAGAACTCTCTATGACATAAATCACAGCAAGATCCTTTTTGACCCAGCTCCTAGAGAAATGGAAATAAAAACAAAAATAAACAAATGGGACCTAATGAAACTTCAAAGCTTTTGCACAGCAAAGGAAACCATAAACAAGACCAAAAGACAACCCTCAGAATGGGAGAAAATATTTGCAAATGAAGCAACTGACAAAGGATTAATCTCTAAGATTTACAAGCAGCTCATGCAGGTCAATAACAAAAAACAAACAACCCAATCCAACAATGGGCAGAAGACCTAAATAGACATTTCTCCAAAGAAGATATACAGATTGCCAACAAACACATGAAAGAATGCTCAAAATCACTAATCATTAGAGAAATGCAAATCAAAACTACATTCAGGTATCACCTCACAACGGTCAGAATGGCCATCATCAGAAAATCTGCAAACAATAAATGCTGGAGAGGGTGTGGAGAAAAGGCAACATTCTTGCACTGCTGGTGGGAACGTAAATTGATACAGCCACTATGGAGAACAGTATGGAGGTTCCTTAAAAAACTAAAAATAGAACTACCATACGACCCAGCAATCCCACTGCTGGGCATATACCCTGAGAAAACCATAATTCAAAAAGAGTCATGTACCAAAATGTTCATTGCAGCTCTATTTACAATAGTCAGGACATGGAAGCAACCTAAATGTCCATCATCGGATGAATGGATAAAGAAGATGTGGCACATATATACAATGGAATATTCCTCAGCCATAAAAAGAAACGAAATTGAGTTATTTGTAGTGAGGTGGATGGACCTAGAGTCTGTCATACAGAGTGAAGTAAGTCAGAAAGAGAAAAACAAATACAGTATGCTAACACATATATATGGAATCTAAGGGGAAAAAAAAAAGGTCATGAAGAACCTAGTGGCAAGACGGGAATAAAGACACAGACCTACTAGAGAATGGACTTGAGGATATGGGGAGGGGGAAGCGTAAGTTGTGACAAAGTGGGAGAGTGGCATGGACATATATACACTACCAAACGTAAAATAGATAGCTAGTGGGAAGCAACCGCATAGCACAGGGAGATCAGCTCTGTGCTTTGTGACCACCTAGAGGGGTGGGATAGGGAGGGTGGGAGGGAGGGAGATGCAAGAGGGAAGAGATATGGGAACATGTGTATATGTATAACTGATTCACTTTATTATAAAGCAGAAACTAACACACCATTGTAAAGGAATTATACTCCAATAAAGATGTTAAAAAAAAAAGAAAGAAAACTACAGGCCAATATCACTGGTGAACATAGATGCAAAAATCCTCAACAAAATACTAGCAAACAGAATCCAAAAACATATTTAAAGGATCATACACCATGATCAAGTGGGATTTATCCCAGGGATGCAAGGATTCTTCAATATACGCAAATCAATCAATGTGATACACCATATTAACAAATTGAAAAATAAAAACTATATGATCATCTCAATAGATACAGAGAAAGCTTTTGACAAAATTCAACACCGATTTATGATAAAAACTCTCCACAACGTGGGCATAGAGGGAACCTACCTCAACATAATAAAGGCCATATATGACAAACCCACACAAACATTATTCTCAATGGTGAAAAACTGAAAGCATTTCCACTAAGATCAGGAACAAGACAAGGATGTCCACTCTTGCCAGTATTATTCAACATAGTTTTGGAAGTCCTAGCCATGGCAATCAGAGAAGAAAAAGAAATAAATGAATACAAATTGGAAAAGAAGAAGTAAAACTGTCACTGTTTGCAGATGCCATGATACTATACATACAGAATCCTAAAGATGCCACCAGAAAACTTCTAGGGCTAATCAATGAATTTGGTAAAGTAGCAGGATACAAAATTAATGCACAGAAATCTCTTGCATTCCTATACACTAACAACAGAAGATCAGAAAGAGAAATTAAGGAAACAATCCCATTCACCATTGCAACAAAAAGAATAAAATACCTAGGAATAGGGGCTTCCTTGGTGGTAGAGTGGTTAAGAATCTGCCTGTCAATGCGGGGGACATGGGTTCGAGCCCTGGTCTGGGAAGATCCCACATGCCACAGAGCAACTATATCCGTGCACCACAACTACTGAGCCTGCTCTCTAGAGCCCGCGAGCCACAACTACTGAGCCCATGTGCCACAACTACTGAAGCCCGTGTGCCTAGAGCCCATGCTCCACAACAAGAGAAGCCACCACAATGAGAAGCCCATGCACTGCAACGAAGACCAAATGCATCCATAGTAAATAAATAAATTAAATAAAAATAATAAAATAAATAAATTTATAAAAAAACAAACAAAATATTTAATGACTACTCTGCACAGTTCTAGCATATCTGGGTGTCTCTGTTAATGTAATTACTGCAAAGTGCACTGATCCTTCCCTCGACCTACGAGCACAGATTCTTTTCCCACATGGCATCACACTTAAATTCCACAATACTCCTGGGTGGTCAGGAGCATTGTGTACTGTTAGCCTGCTGTACAGACGAGGCATGTGAAAGGGTAGTGACTTACCTAAAGTGTCCCAACGATGGGGCCCGATCTCCTCACTCTTGCTCCAGGAACCTGTCTAGCAGACTCGACAACACACTTGGTTCTTCTCTATCAGCTCATGCTCCTGGGGCTCAGAGTCCACACCCTTCTCTGATGTTCCACTGTAAGGAGATAAGACAGCACATGGAATAGAGAGGAAAGTGAGATGATGGGAAGGCACATGAAACACCGGGGAAGAGGTGAGGATGTTCTGCCTGCCCCCTCTCAGTTCACTGGAAGCTGTGCAGTCGTGCTCTTCCTATTCCCTAGCTCCATCACACAGCCCCCTCTGCACACACAGCAGTGACACTGAGGCTCACACGTCATGGACATGTGCACTTATCCCTGCTTGTGTTACATGTCCAAGTACTCCTTCTGGTAGTCATGCTATTATGTTAATGTCAGAGGCATCAAACTAAACAGAATGAAGGTTACAAATTTGGAATGAGAACTAACGTTGTTGAGGACCTACTAGATGCCACATGCTATAGGTTGTTATTTTTATCTTCAAATTCTCAAAGCAATGTTCTGTGGGCATCATTACTTAACTTTCTACAGATGGGAGATAGGCACAGAGGAGAACGTACATGCGCAAAGAATTAGAGGGAGGTGTCAAATGGACACAGAGGTCAACTTGAAGGGCTAACACTGGCCAATTCTGGGACAATCTGAGCATCAAAATACTTAATGATAATAAACCCTTTGAGAAAAATAGGACTTTAGGGGTCATACTTATACAAATGAAAACAATTATTTAATAATTAATTAATGATGGGGAAAAGGGAAAGCTTGACCCTACACTCAAATGCTAAGTAATAATTCTAGAAGAAATGACAAAATTGGAAAAGCAATACTTAACAGAAACCATAGCAACAAGTGATTCAGGTAAGAATCATAAATAGATGCTCAGACTGTGTCAAATCTCACTGCAGTCACAGAGTCACCATGGTAACTATGCTGGCCTAGTAAAACTGGGAAAAAACAAACAATATCCACCCTGATTACATTCCAATATGTGATAGGAATTAAATAGAACTGACATAACACACAGTAATTAACCTCACGTATTCTGCACAATAAAGATTCCTGGAAGCTTTAGCAATATACACATAAGTGTATACATACATACATACATACATACATACATACCCACATACACACATGCTCTCTCTTTCCCTCTCCCTCCTTCTCCTCCCCCACCCCCCATTCTCTCTCACCACCCAATATCCCAGGAATTCACTGAGTGGATTCACTGGTGTATAAAGAAGAAAATCCCCACAATTCAACAGATTCATTTCTGATCACACATAAATTTCAAAGCTACTGGACTATTTTAGTGATGGATTTTTCTGGAGATGACTTGTAGAAATGTCTCTGGGACATTTTTCTCCATAATTTCAGTAGATTGCCAATAATGGGTAAACGCTGATGTGGAAATACAGGAAACGCAAGTTATGCATCAAATACCCTTTCCATTCTACAGTAGCCTGTGTTTTCACTCAAAAAGCTTCCCCAACACTTTCTGTTGAATATTTGGCTGCTGACAATTCAACAAAAATAAAGTACATGAAAATTTTAACATTTTAATTAAAAATACTGCCATTTATAATAGTAACAAGAAGTACGAGATACTTAGGAATAATTTGTCCACAGATGTGCAATGCCTATACTTTCAGCACTACAAAACATTGCTCATAAAAATTAAACAAAACCTGAATAAATAGAGAGACATGCCATCTTCGTGGTTTGGAAGACACAGTATTGTTAAGATGTCTATTCTCAAACTGATTTACAGATTTAATGAAATCACAATAAAAATCCCAGCAGACACTTTTTTAAAGAAACTGACAGGATGATTTCTAATTTCATATGGAAATAAAAAGGACCTAGACCATGAAAAATCACTCTGACAATAACAGGGTGGGAAGATAAACACTACCTGATTTCAAGACTCATTTTAATTCTGCAAGAATAAAAACAGTGTGGTTTGTGGTGAAGGTGAAAATGTATATCAAAGGAACAAAATGAAGAGTCAAAAAATAGACCCACACATATGTGAACAACTGATTTACAACAAAGCTACAAAGGTAATTTGGTGGACAAAAAATAGTCTTTTCAACAAATGGTGCTTGGAGAAGTGGATATCCACATGCACAAACATAAACTGTGATCCATATATAGTACCATATACAAAACTCAACTCAAAATACATCATAAACCTAAATATAATAGCAAAAACTGTAAAATTGTACCAGAAAACACAAGAGAAGGTCCTTGTGACACTAGATTAGGTAAAAATTTCATAGATGATAAATCAATACCACAATCTGTAAATGAACAAATTGATAAATTGTACTTCCTGAAAGGTAAAAATTTCTGCTCTTCCAAAGACACCGTTGAGAGAATGAAAAGACAAGCCAATGACTGGGAAAGTGTTTGAAAATCATATAACTGATAAAGGACTTGTATCCAGAATATAGAAAATCTCACAAAAGCCAATAAGAAGGAAAAAGACACTCAAATAAATGGGCAAAAATTATGAATAGACATTGTTCACACACCAAAAATCAAATATCAAATAAGTACTACATGGAACAATGCTCAACATCATTAATCATTAGGGAAATGCAAACGAAAACTTCAATGAAATACTACTACATCCCTGTGAGAATGACGAAAATTAAAAAGACTGAACACACCAAGTCTTGGCAAGACTATAGGGGATGGAACTCTCATACAACTGCTAGTGGAAATGAAAAATGGTGTGACCACTTTGGAAAACAGTTTGTCACTTTATTGTAATGTTAATCTCACATCTATCACATGATCCAGCCATTGCATGCCTAAGTATTTATTCTAGAAGAAGAAAGTCTATGTCTCTACAAAGACTAATATGCAAATGCTTATAACAGCTTTATTTAAAAGACCCCTAAATTGGAAACCACCCAAACATCCATTAACAGGTAAATGGATAAAAGAAATTGTGGTATATTCATATACTGGAATACTACTAAGCAATACAAAAGAATGAACTATTGATATATGCAACAAAATGAACAAATCTAAAAATAATTACAATGAATGAACAAACCCAGACCAAAAAAGAATAATAAAACCTCTTTGGTTCTATTTAAATACATTTCTGGGACATGAAAACTAATCCATAGTGGCAGATAACTGTTTTTGCCTAGGGACAGGGCAGTGGGAGGGCTAGGGAGGCCATGTAGTACAGAACTAAAAATGTTATGTGCTGGAAAAAATAATACTAATGACATTTAAACCTATCTGGTTATTTTAGGGGACATGGTTTGGTATCATTATAATAGGGCAAACCATAGGGTAATTAATATTTTTGAAAATACAAACATTCTTGTAACTGACATTTTAACTAACAGTTGAAAAATTCCTGGCATCTTAAAAATTTCATTATACAATGGATAAAAACATGGTGTCCATGGAAGAATCCATATTACAATATTAAATTGCTAGGAAGACCTTTGAACCAATGGCATATTTCAACAACCATCTGAGAGATATATAGGAATCACTGATTATTATTTATACAGTCAGAAAAATATATATAAATTTATGCACATGCATGTTAAACATAAAGATCCTTCCTCAAGCTAGACAATTCATTGCTTTCAAAGAAAGCATCTCTAAGATGGGCATCAGGGCTACTGCAAAGCATGTAGCTGCTGATGGAATTAAATGCCACCTGCTAAACCTCTTCTTCCAAGATGAGATCAAAGTAGCTTCCCTACTTTTAGGCTAGTTTGTGAACCTCACAGGAGCTATTCCACAACATGGTTTTGTTCAGATCTATGAACTCACTTGAGTCAGGTGTCATATCCAACTAAAGATGTGAAGTGTTGTGGTTTCCTGAGGACTGCTGCCCTTGAACCTGGAGTAGAAGCTCCAGCAGCCATCAGGACACAGATGCTCAGAACCTGCCTCTTTCAGACACCTGATATGAGCAAGGCCACCAGCATGAGGAGCTGCACAGGGAGAGACAAATCCAGCAATCACCATGCTTTACTGGTGTAACTATGTGCCCCGCACCGTGGTAGGCACTGGGTTAGTGACAATGACACTGAAACAATTGGGTAGTGATTGTAACAACCCAATGTTACAATGGGCTTCTCATCAGGGCTTTTCTTTTTTTTCTCAGTTATTCCTCTATCTACTACTTAAAAACGAAAAACAAAAAATGTTAAAAAGGAATAAGAAGTGGCCTGAATTCATACAGGCACTCATGATCCCGCAACAACCACAGGGCCGCTGGCTTATTCATGTGTTATCACTGAATGTTCACAGCGACCCTGTGGGGAGGGCATTCTTATCTCCACTTTACAGAGGGGAAAGCTGAGGCTCAGAGAGAGTCGTTACTTGTCTCACCTCCCGCAACCCTGCCTTTAGAAGGAAAGTGGCTCCAGGACACCCTTGGAGCAGGACACCGCACTCACTGGGGCCAGGAGGGACCACAATGGCTTTACCTATGAGACAGCGGAGGCACCGAGCCCCAAAGCGGGAAAGAGGTGACTTGGATGTGGATCCCTTTGTCTCCCCACACCCCAGCGTGGTCCAGCCCCCACCGGGGACCCACACCCTCAGCTGAGTCCCAAACACCTGAAGGCATGACCGGATCTTCTCGTCAGGCCACGTCTGCCTCGGTAGAAAAGTCATCACGGTCGCCATAGTGACGTCCGGTTTCTATGGCAACCACAATGCGTAGGCTTGGCCTCCACACCGGAAATGTCTCCTCACCCTGCTACACCAATGGTCTTTCGTTGAAATAAAATCACCTTTGCTCTTCAGGCTACCACCTGAGAAAGCATAATAATTAAAGGCACTAGACTGGGACCGGGTAGTTGGCAGAACTCTACACATGTTGTTGGAACAAAGCACGTTCCTACAGTCAGAAATTTTTTGCTTTAAAGAGGCAGTAGGAGAATATTGTCAGTATACAGAGACCCAGGGAGGTATCCTAGGGTTCTTGGAGATGAGAGGGTGAGCATATAAAATTACAGGCCATGCTAAGCAGGAATGACTTACCTGATTCATGAGGTTGGAAGGAGAAACAGGGGTTTCACAGCCCAGACCCTCTCTCTTCAAAACTCTTATAGCAAGCTGCCCATAGGTAGCATGTGTTCTGCCCTGCCCTTAGGGGTGTGTCTTACGATTAGCTTACAATTCTTCTCCCTTTTTTGTGTCTCTCTAGCTCACCAGCTGTTCTTATGTTATTGCTTTAAAATGCTTGTGTCATTACTGCCCCCTCAAATACACCTCTGCTCTATGTCTGATTTATGTAGACCAACCAAGAAATGAAAAAAAGAATAAGGAGAACAATACATCAACTTGATTCCTTATAAAGGTGAAATTGGAGAAAGTGGCTTAGATTTGCTGGCAAATGGGCTTCCTATTAATGATGTCCAGAATTGGACAGACTTGTCCACTCAGTAGTGCTGCATTGGGACAGTCTATAAGGCCAAAGACTGCAATGTATATCTATCTGCTGTCTGGTAGAAGAGTCTCGTCTATGTGTACTCAAAGAAAGTGACTTTCTTGCCATAGGCAGTCTCTGTAGCGAGAAAAACTGTTTCAGGACACCTTCTTTGAGAAACACTTCTCAAAGTGAAGAAATACCCCTTGTTCTGAATGAATACTCACCAAGCCACCTTCTGAGGCTCCTCCCATGGAGCCATTGTGGCAACACTTTCTTAGTACATTAATTTTGTGATTATAGTGTGATTCCATAATTATTATGGAATTATTTTCCAATTTCCAAGACTAATGTATCATATATCGTGAAAATTTCCCTAGGAAATCCCCTCAAGAAGGAGTTGATGGAATGCTCAGAAATGTTCTCCCTCTCATAAACCAACACACAAATTGTAGTCAAAATGATAACGAAGTCCTACCAAGCCTTCAAGGATAAGAGAATCTCTATATTATCCAATGATAACAGACTACAGGAAAAAACATTCACCAAGATCACAATGTTTTGAATATCCATTTCTGCTTAGCAATAAACAAAATAATAACCATGTATTATTTCTCAGGATTCTGTGGGTTGACTGGGTGTTTTTCTGCTCCGTTTGGTGTCTGTTACCTGAGGCTGCAGTCATCTGGAGGCACCTCTCATCTGGAACATCCAAGAAAGCCCATTCACATGCATGAGGGTTAATGTTGGCATATGTTGGGAGCTCACTGGGGCTGTTGACTGGAGCGCTTTGGGTCTTCTCCACAGAGCTCTCCACATGTAGGGCTGCCAGATAAAACAGAGGACACTTAGTTAAATCTGGATTCCAGACAACCAAGAAATGATTTTTAGTGTAAGTGTGATGATGGTTAATTTCATGTGTCAACAAGACTGGGCCAAGGTGCCCAGATATCTGGTCAAACATTATTCCGGCTGTTTCTGTGATGTTTGGATGATATTAACATTTAAATAGGGGGACATTGAGTAAAGCAGATGAAGGCCTGAATAGAACAAAAGATTGACCTCTAACAAGCAGAAGGATTCTGCAGCAGATGGTGTTCGGGCATTTTATAATGGCTTAATGGCCTTTGATACAGAGGTACTATTGATATTTCCACCAATAAGGGAGTTTCAGGTGAAAGTTTAGAAAGGGATCACCATGGTGATTCTAATGTGCCACCTGGTTAAGACTCCCTGGCTGAGGAGACACGTCAAAATGCAATAGGAGTAGCCTGATCTGGGGAGGAAAGACAGCTACTATTTATGAAGCAGATCATTTAGAGGGGCCCAGCACTACATTCTTCAAGTTAGTGGCTGGATTTAATCCTTATAACTACCCTGGTGGTGAGGTATTGCTATCGTCTCTTCATGGATGTGTGTGACTCCAAAGCACGTGCTTCTAAGCACAGAGACAAATGGCAAAGAGGTTGCTCCCATGCCAACTGCTAGAGCCAGGGGTGGGACCTGGCAGCCTGGGTACCTTTAGTTGCTGGTGGTAGTGCTTTAGCAAAGGTATCAGGACATGTACTGCTGAGGTGGTTAATCTCTGTTCTCTCTGTATTTACCCTCCCTGCAGCAGGAAGCCAGGTTGGTACTCACTCCCCCTGCCACATGGGAGGTTTATGATGGGGCTGGAAGTAGAAGCTGTCTGAAGCCAATGTTTCTTCTGTCCTTTGTGAAAGCTTGACTTTACACCATGGAATGTGCTGCCTGTACCTGGTAGGGAGGGGAGGACATCTGAGGACACAGAGGAGGCCTGGAAGGGAAATTTCGCCCAGACAGGGGTGAGGTAAGAGTTCTATAGGCCCTTCCTGGAGGAGGAGGGACCTGAGCACGGGTCCATATCAACACTTGGGGTTGCTCCTTGGATGGCTCATAAAAGCTGCACATCCAGCCATGAGACAGATTATCCTATTTGGATCAAGGGATGAGTCATGTGAGGTTGGGGCGTGAAGGCACAGAGCCAGCTAGGGCAAAGGTCAGCTCAGCCCTGAGCAGTGTAGACAGATGAGTATTGATGATAGGGGGCTCCCTAGGGTGTATCTGGAAATTGAATTCACACACGTGGGACTGCTTTGTCAAAGAACACGAATATTTAACATTTTAAATACTGTCTAGGTGAAATTTAAAGTCTCTTTACTAATGTATACCTCAACGAACTACAAGATGACAGCACTTGTTTATCCAGATTTATGCAATAATGAGTTTTACAACATTATTAATATTTGCTAATGTGAAACCCTATTGTTGGAGTGTTAGATTACTTTTCATTTTTTCCCCTTTTTCCATATAAATGGTATATTTCACATGTGCTTTTCTAAGTTAGAAAGTAGGGTGGGAAAGAAACTAACACTTCAAGGGCCCACTACTGGCCAGTGTGTTAGGAACTCTACATACTGTTTTTATAACTTCTTACAACTGTTCTGTAAGTTAAGTATCAGTATTCCCTGTTACAACTCATTCCTCCCCCAAGGCACACTCTACCAAGGCTCAGAGAGGTTAAATACATTTTCCAAGGACACACGTGGTAAGAGTGTATCCTAATCCAGGGTTGTTGGATTCCAAAGTTGGGTTCTACTCTGAATCTGTGCACATAGGATGGGTAGTAACGTTTACCTTGCTCTCGAGCAGGTTTTCTCAACCTTAGCACTGTTGATACTTTGGGTCAGAGAACTCCTTGTTGTGAAGGCTGTTCTATGTACTGTGGGATATTTAGCCTCCACCCACAAGATTTCAGTAGCACCCCCAGTTGTGACTACCAAAAATGTTTTCAGACATTTCCACATGTCTCCTGGAGCTGGGGAGCAAAATCACCACCATTTGAGAACTACTGCTCTAGATATACATTTCTGACAGGTAGTTGGATACATGGGTCTGGAGCCTGGAAAAACGTTCTGAGACGAAGACATGATTTGTAGGCTTATGGGGCCTGGCATGTAACAGATGCCCCATAAATATTTGTTAAATAAATGCAAATGGCTTATAAAATTGAGAGTCATCAAGTCTTTTTCTATCCTTATACCAGTTCTACAAACTGAAGTAGGATCATTCTTATAAACTTTATCAAAATCTGCATTTTCAACCCAACATTTATTGCTTAGCTTTTGTTTCCCTGTGTAAAAGAAATGTATTTGAAATGGTAGAACATGTTGAAATGGGTTATATTACCACCAGGTAAAGCCAGAGCCACAACGCAACATTAAGATGGTGGTGAAGAGTGAAGGTCCAGTGTAGCCTGCATTTCTGTGCCAGACCAATGTTAAGTATTTTAATGATACTAACATATTTGATCTTCAAACAGCCCTTTAAGGTTTTATCACCATTTATGGATCAGAAGTTCAAGGCATGGAGAGGTTAAGGAACTGGTCTAGGTCACATGGTTAGTAGGAGACAGAGGAATGGCCCTTCCCAGGACTATATGGTATTAAAGCCCATTGATACTAACCACGAAGGTACCCTACCATGCATCAACAAATATCTCTAGAGCCTCACCCAGGGTCTGGAACTCAGTGAATTTTGAACTGAATTGAACTTAGATATAGTGACTGAATGTAGAATTCTGGTGAGCCTGCAGCATGACTCTTAAAATAATTTCTTGGACTTACATGGAAAAATATCTCCCTTCTAGAAACTCAAAGTGTTTTTCTGAATGGAAATGACTTTATTCTCTGGCCCAGACCTAGCTGGCTGGGAGAAGAGGCTGGTATGATCTTCTTTGACAGGTGAGACCACCTCCTCTTTGGGCGGTGACTTACCCAAGATCATCCTAGAGTTTTGAGGTGAGGTCTGCCCCTGGGACCCAGGGAGATCTCCTGGCTGGTACTGTAGGATCTTGTACAAAATACACAGAAATAGCTTTTGGTCCTATGTAGCACAGGAAAACACAGGGAATGGGGCAAGTGGTGACTTCATTCCCTACCCCAAACTTTATTCATGGGTTACATGACTCAACTGAGTGGAAATGGTAATAATCACCTTCTTCCCTTCCCCAGCCCCATCATTCCACTACATAGAAATGGCATTGATTCTATCATAGTCAAGATAGAAATGTGTGTGTATTTTCCTTCTTCTCTCCACTTGCTCTCCAGATCATTCTGCCCTTCAAATACAGTCACATCTGTGGTTCACACTCTCTTGCCCCCTCCACTACTAGTGGGGTAAAGCTCCACCAGATTCCTGACTCTCTCGGCAAATCCGTTCTCAGAAAGTGCGAGTCCCTCTTCCTTTTCCCTCCAAATGTACTGCTCAGTTTCTGTCTTCACAGGCCCATTGAGGCTAGAAGTAAAAGGGGCCAAGGTCCCAAGACAGTGGTCTTATGGGTCCCCACATTCCCAGGGCCCTGAATGCCTCCTGATTTGCATGTTTCTTTTTTTTTTTTAATCAGACAACTTTAGGGAAGCAGAAGAAGTAAACATGTCAAATTTATATGTATTTTCTGTTGCACAAATTTGTTTGGGACTAAATGTTGTTCTGCACAATAATCTAAAATTTTTAAAGTATGTGTGACTACATTCCTTGTTAAGAGAAGCTGCCATAAGGTATGTCTTCAAATGGCTTTTAAAACATAGGGGGGAAATGGCATTTGCTTTATCGAGGGGCAGATATATTCTTTTTTGTGTGGACGATTCAATATTTTTATAGATTATACTCCATTTAAAGTTATTATAAAACATTGGCTATATTCCCTGTGTTGTACAACACATTCTTGTATCTTATTTTTTTAATTTTTATTGAAGTATAGTTGATTTACAATATTGTGTTAGTTTCAGGTGTATAGCATAGTGATTCAGTATTTTTGCAGATTACATTTCATTATAGGTTATTACAAGATAATAGGTATAATTCCTTGTGCTATACAGTATATCCTTGCTGCTTATCTGTTTCATATATAGAAGTTTGTATCTAATCCCGTACCCCTAAATTGTCCCTTCCCCTTCCCTCTCCCCTTTGGTAATCCCAGAATGTATGAGATTTTGTGTTCTTCTTGGCAACTCTGATACCAAAATGCAGTGGCAGGAATGTTTATAGTCCTCTCCTGGGATTTATAACCAGTGCAGTGTACCCTACACCCTTGGTATTGATAACCAGTGCACAGTAATCTGCTCAACAGAAAGAGTATGGAGGTTCTTTTAAAACTTGAAAATAGAAATACTATATGACCGAGCAATCCCAATTCTGGTTATTTATCCAAAAGAACTGAAAATCAGGATCTCAAAGAGATATTTGCACTGTGATGTTTATTTTAAAGCTATTCACAATACCCAAGATATAGAAACAACAGATAAGTAAATAAAGAAAATGTGACATATACATATAATAGAATATTACTCAGCCTTAAAAAAAAGAAAGAATTTCTGCAATATACAACAACATGGATAAACCTTGAACGCATTATGCTAAGTGAAACAAGCCAGGCACTGGAAGACAAACATTGTATGATTCTACTTATTTGAGATATCTAAAATAGTCAAATTGATAGAATTAAAGAGTAAAATGGTGTTTTCCAGGGGCTGGGGGATGGGGAAGTGAAAAGTTATTAATCAATGGTCATAAGGTTTCAGTTAAGCAATATGAATAAGTTCTAGGTGTCTGCTGTACAATGTTATATAAATAGTTATCAATACTGTATTGCACACTTAAATATTTTTAAGAGGGTAAATCTCATGTTAAGTGTTCTTATGAAAATAAAATAAAATAAAATAGGAAAAAAAAGAAGTCAACTGATAATTCTAAATCTGGCAAAACTGTCCTTCAAAAATGAGGGTGAAATTGTCTCCCTATTCCATTGCTGGTTACAGATTTTGTCTGTAACTCTAAGGGGATTGAAATTATTATAGAAATTCTTAGATTCATGAAGGCCACTGTCAGGTATTGAAGTGCTTCATTCAACAATGTATATATCAGAGAACATTGGGAAACATTCTACCAACACTGTACTGTATTTTGTAATAAAATATTTTGAAGATTGAAAAAAATGAGGATGAAATTAAGATATTCACAGACAAACAAAAGCTGAGGGAGTTTATTACCACTGGACCTGCTCATGAGAAATGTTAAAGAGAATCCTTCAAATTGGAAAGAAAAGATGACATACAGTTTCTTGAGGTCATATGAAAATATAAAGATCTCCAGCAAAAGTAAATAGATGGACAAATATAAAAACAAGTATGATTATAATTTTGGTTTGTAACTCAATTCTTTATTTTATACAGGAATTAAAAGATGAATGCACATAGCACAGGGAGATCAGCTCGGTGCTTTGTGTCCACCTAGAGGGGTGGGAGGGAGACACAAGAGGGAAGAGATATGGGGATATATGTATATGTATAGCTGATTCACTTCGTTATACAGCAGAAACTAACACACCATTGTAAAGCAATTATACTCCAATAAAGATGTTTAAAAAAAGACGAATGGACAAAAATTAATTACAAATCTATTTTAATGGGTACTCAATATATAACAATGAAATTAGTGACATCAGTAACATAAAGTTGGGGGGTGAGGTACAGAACAGTAAAGAGTAGAGTTTTTGTGTGTGATTGAAGTGAAGTTGGTTTCAATTTATATTACATCATTATAACTTCAGGATAGTATATGTAATGCCCATCATAACCACAAAGAAAATATTTATAGAATATACACAAAAAGAGAAGAGAAGGGAATAAAAATGTGTAGTGACAAAAATATCAAGTAAATACAAATGAAGGCAGCAATGAAGGAGATGAAGGACAAAAAAGCTATAAGCTATACAGAAACAATAAAATAGCAAAGTAAGTCCTTCCCTATCAGTAATGAGTCTAAATATATGGATTAAATGCCCCAATCAAAAGACATAGACAGCCAGAATGGATTTTTATAAAAGCAGTATCCAACTCTACATTGTGTCCAAGAGACCATTTTAGAATTAAGGACATGCATAGGTTGAAAGTGAATGGACGGAGAAAGATATTCCATGCAAATAGTAACCAAAGGAGAGCAGGGGTGGCTACTCTAATAACAGACAAAATGGATTTTAATACAAAAAGTGGTAAGAAGCAAAGAAGGACATTATATAATGATAAAAGGGTCAATTCAGAAAGAAGATATAACAGTTTTAAACATAGATGCATCAAACATCAGAGCCCAAAAATATATAAAGCAAACATTGATATAATTGAAGAGACAAATAGGCATCTTTACAATAACAGTAGGAAACTTCAGTATCTCACGTTTATTAATGGATAGAACAACCAGAGAGAAGAGTAATAAAGAAATAGAGGACCTGAACAACACTACAGACCAATTGGATCTAACAGACGTATACAGAACATCCACCAAGGAAGAGCAGAATACAATTTTTTAATTGCAAGTGGAGTATTCTCCAGGATAGACCATAATGTTATGTCACAAAACATGGCTCACTAGACTTGAAAAGATAGCTGTTGTATAAAGTATGTTCTCCAACCACAATGGAATGAATCGGTAACAGAAGGAAAATAGGGAAATTTACAAATATATAGAAATTAAACAACACAGTCTGAAAAACCAATGGGTCAAAGAAGAAGTCACAAAGGAAAATAGAAAATGTCTTGAGACAAATGAAATGAAAACACAACACACCAAAACTTATAGGATGCAATAAAACCAGTGCTAAGAGGGATATGTATGGCTATTATATTTAAAAAGGAAGAAAGATGTCAAATGAACAACCTAACTTTACACCTTAAAGAACTAGAAAAAGAAGAACAAACTAAACTCAAAGCTAGTAGGAAAAAGAAAATAATAAAAATTAGAGCTGAGATAAATAAAATAGAGAATAGAAAATTTAATGGAAAAAATAACAATAATAGAAAAATAACAATGATACCAAGAGCTAATTTCTTCAAAAAGATAAACAAAATGGACAAACTTTTAGCTAACTGACTAATAAAAAAGAGATAGAAGACTCTAACAACTAAAATCATAAATGAAAGTGGGGATATTTACAACCAGTTTCACAGAATAAAAAAGATAACACAGTACTATGGAAATTATATGTCAATGAATTGTATGACGTAAATGAAATGAACAATTTCTAGAAACACATAACCTACCAAAACTGAATATGAAGAAATAAAATGTCTGAAGAGATCAAAATATTTAGCAGATTGAATCAGTAAAAATAATTTTTAAAACTTCTCAATAAAGAAAAGCCCAAGACCAGATTGCTTTTACAGGTGAATTCTACCAAACATTTAAAGAAGAATTAACACCAATCCTTCTCAAACTCTTCCAAAAAAATTGAAGTGTAGGGAACACTTCCTAACTTATTCTGTGAGGCCAGCATTACCCTTATACCAAAGCCAGACAAAGACACTACAAGAAATGAAAACTACAGGGAAGTATCTCTATGAATATTGGTGCAAAAATCTTCAACTAGATACTAGCAAACTGAATTCATCTGCATATTAAATAGATTATATACCATAACCAATAAGATTTATTCCTATAATGCAAGGCTGGTTTAATATATGAAAGTCAATCAATGTAGTACACCACATTAACAGAATGAAGGGGAAAAAACCACGATCATCTCGATGTAGAAAAATTGTTTGACAAAATTCAACATATTTGCATGATAAAAACTGCAAAAAACTAGGAATAGACAGAATCTACCTAACATAATAATGGCCATGTATGAAAAACCCACAGTTAAAAGCATACTCCATGGTTAAAACAATAAGGTTTTCTGCTAATATCTGAAGCAAGATAATGATGCCCACTTTTGCCACTTCTATTCAACATAGTGCTGGAAGTTCTAGCCAGAGCAATTAAGCAAGGAAAAGAAATAAAGGGCATCCAAATTGGAAAGGAAAAGATAAAATCATCATTGTTTATAGATGACATGATCTTGTATGTAGAAAACCCTAAAGATTCCACAAACTGTTAAAACTAATAAATGAATTCATCAAAGTTACAGGATACAAATAAACCATGCAAAAATCAGTTTCATTTCTATACATTAACAATTGACAATTTGAAAAGGAAATTAAGAAAATAATTTCACACACAGTAGCATAAAAAATAATAAAATACTTGAGAATAAACTTAACCAAGGAGGCAAAAGATTTGTACACTGAAAACTGCAAAGCATTGCTAAAAAAATTTTTAAGAAGACATAAGTAATTGGAAAGCAGCCCACATTCCTGGATTGGAAGACTTAATATTGTTAAGATGTCAATACTACCCAAAGCAATCTACAGAGTCAATGAATCATTATAAAAATCCAAACAACATTTTTGCAGAAATAGAAAAATCCACCCTAAAATTCATATGGAATCTCAAAGGACACCAAATGGCCAAAATAATCTTGAAAGAGAGGAAGAAAGTTGGGGGACTCAGACTTACTGATTTCAAAAGTTACTACAAAGCTACAGTAATCAAAACAGTGTGATACTGGCATAAAGACAGACATATAAACCAATGGAATCGAGCACAGAATCCAGATATAAACCCTTACATATATGGTCAATTGAGTTTCAACAGTAGTGCCAGTACCATTCAATGAAGAACAGATAGTCTTTTCTGCAAATGGTTTTTGAAAAACTGGATATCCATATGCGAAAGAATGAAGTTCCACCTTTACTTTACACCATACACAAAAATTAACTCACAGTGCATCAGACTTAAATGTAAGAGTTAAAACTATAAAACTGTCGGAAGAAAACAAAAGGGAAAATTTTTATGACATTGGACTTGGCACTGATTTCTTGAGTATGACACCAAAAACACAAGAAAAAAATTGATAAATTGGACTTCATCAAAATTAAAACTTTTGTGCATGAAAGAACACTATAAACAGAGTGAAAAAGCAACCTGTGGAATGGAGAAAATATTTACAAATCATATATCTGATAAGAGATTAACATCAAGAATATAAGGAACTCTTACAACTCAATAACAAAAAATAAACAACTTGATTTAAAACTTGGTAAAGGACTTGAATACACATTTCTCCGAAAGGGATACATCAATGGCCAATAAGCACCTGAAAAGATGCTCAACATCACTAATCTTTAGGAAAATGCAAATTGAAACCACAATGAGATATCACTTCACACTCATTAGGATGGCCATTGTTAAGGAAAAAAAAACCAGGAAATAAGTTTTGGAGAGGATGTGGAGAAATTGGAAAACTTGTGCTTTGCTGGTGGGAATTTAAAATTGTGCACTGGCTGTGGAAAACAGTACGGCAGTTCATCAAAAAGTTAAACATAAAACCCAGTGATTCCATTCTGGATACTATATTTATAGCAGTATTATTCACAGATTCACAGAGCCAAGAGGTAGAAGCAATCCAAGTGTCCACTGACAGATGAATTGATAAATTACATATATATGTATGTATGTATAGGTATATATATATATTTTACACACACATACACACTGGAATATTATTCAGCTTTAAAAAGGAATGAAATTCTAACACATCCTACAACATGGGTGAACCGTGAAGACATTGTCCTAAGTGAAATAAGCCAGACACAAAAGGAAAATTATTTTATGATTCTACTTATATGAAGTACCTAGAGTAGTCAAATATTTATAGACACAAAGTAGAATGGGGTTGCAGGGGTTGGGTGGAGTGGGGAATGGGAAGTTATTGTTTAACAGGTATGGAGTTTCAGTTTGGGAAGACAAAAAATGTTCTGGAGATAGATGGTGATGATGGTTGCACCACAGTGTGAATGTATTTAATGTCATTGAACTATACACTTAAAAATGAATAAAATGGTAAATTTTAAGTTATGTGTATTTTACCACAATGAAAAAGGAATGAACTATTAACACATGCAACAAAATATTATGCTGAATGAAAGAAGCCAGATAAAAAGAGTATATACTGTATGATTCGACTTACATAAAATTATAGAAAATGAAAACTAATTCATAGTGACAGAAAGCAGATCAGTGGTTTCCTGGATGAGGGGAAGTTGGTACATGAAGAGATGAGAGGTAAGGTTACTAAGGGGCAGAAAGAAACTTGGAGGTGATGGATATGTTCATTATCTTTATTGTGGTGATAATTTCATGTGCGTCTACATATGTCAAAGCTTATGAAACTGTATACTTTAAATATGCACAGTTTATCGTAAGTAAATTATACCTCAATAAAGCTGTTTTTTAACTTGTGGTTAGACACTTAACATGAAATCTACCCTCTTAACATATTTTAAGTGTACAATACAGTATTGTTAACTAAAGACACAATGTTGCACAAAAGATTTCTAGAACTTACTCACCTTGCATAACTGAAACTTTATACCCATTAAATAACTAAAGCTGTTTTTAAAATGTGTGTTCCATGGATTGTAATCATCTGGGAGCTTGTTATAAATACAGCAGAGTCACAGGCTAATCTATTGAATCAGGATCTGCATTTTAATAAGATCTCCAGATGATTTGTATGTAAAATAAGTTTTCAGAAATCTGCTTTAATGAATATGTATTATTTTTGCAGAGAAGAATACAAGAAATAATTGTTAATTTTGGAAAGTGGATTATGAAACTACAGTATAATATGATTCTTTTTTCCCCAGTTTGAGATATAATTGACATATAGCATTGTATATATTAAAGGTGTACAACATGATTTGATACATGTATATACTACCAAATGTTTACGGCAATAAGTTTAAGATATTAATTCCATCACCTCACATACACATATTTTCCTTGTGATGAGAATTTTTAAGATCTACTCTCTTAGTAATTTCAAATATGCACTATAGTATTATTAACTAAAGTCATCAAGTTGTACATTACATCCCCAGAACTTATTTATTTTGTAACTAGAAGTTTGTACCTTTTGATCACCTTTATCCAATTCCCCCACCCCGACCCCTTGCCTCTGGCAAGCACAAACCTGTTCTCTGTTCCTATGAGTTTTTTTTTTTTTTAGATTCCACATATAAGTGAGATCATATAGTATTTGTCTTTGTATGACTTATTTACCATAATGCCCTCAAAGTCCATCCATGTTGTTGCAAATGGCAGAATTACCTTCTTTTTTTATGGCTGAATAGTATTCTAATGGTGTATATATATATATATATATATACACACACACATATATATACACACATATATATATCACACTTTCTTTATCCATTCATCCATCGATGAACACTTAGGTTGTTTCCATGTCTTGACTATTGTAAATAATGCTGCAATGAACATAGGGGTGCAGATATATCTATTTGGAATAGTGATTTCATTTCCTTTGTATATATGTCCAGAAGTGGAATTACTGTATCATATGGTAGTTCTTTTTTAATTTTTATTTATTTATTTGGTTGCACCGGGTCTTAGTTGCAGCTCATGGGCTCCTTAGTTGTGGCATGTGAAATCTTAGTTGTGGCATACATGTGGGATCTAGTTCCCTGACCAGAGATCGAACCCAGGCCCCCTGCATTGGTAGCATGGAGTCTTATCTACTGTGCCACCAGGGAAGTCCCTGGTAGTTCTAGTTTTTAATTTTTTGAGGAATCTCCATACTGTTCTCCATAGTGGATATAACAATTCACACTCCTACCAACAGTGCACAAGGGTTCACATTTCTCCACATTCTTGCCAGCATTTTCTATCTCTTGTCTTTTTGATGATAGCCATTTTAACAGTGAGGTGACATCTTATTGTGGTTTTGATTTGTATTTTAGTGATATTAAGCACATTTCATGTACCTGTTGGTCATATGAATATCTTCTTTGGAAAAATGTCTATTCAGGTCCTTTGCCCATTTTTTAATTGGAGTATTGTTTTTTGTTTGTTTGCTATTAAGTTGTATGAGTTCCTTATATAGTTTGGATATTAGCTTCTTATCAGATATATGATTTGCAAAGATTTTCTCCCATTTCTTAGACTGCCTTTTCATTTTGTTGATCATTTCTTTTGCTGTGCAGAAGTGTTTTAGTTTGATGTAGTCCCATTTGTTTATTTTTTATTTTCTTGCTTGTGCTTTAGGTAACATATCCAAAAAATCATCATTGTCAAGAACTCCTGTTAAGATTTTCCCCCTATGATTTCTTCCAGGAGTTTTATGGTTTCCGGTCTTACATTTACGTCTTTAATCCATTTCGAGTTAATTGTTGAGAGTGGTGTAAGATAGGGGTTTAGTTTCATTCTTTTGCATGTGAATATCCAGTTTTCCTAGCACCATTTATTGAAGAGACTATCTTTTCTCTATTGAGTATGCTTGGCTCCCTTGTCAAATATTAGTTGACTGTATATGCATGGGCCCTCAATTCTGTTCCATTGGTCCATCTGTTTGTTTTTATGCCAGTAGTATACTGTTTTAATTACTATAGTTTTTGTTTTTGTATAAATGCATATACATATACATATTTTTAAATTGCATAAATTTACATATAACATTTAGGTGTACAACATAATGATTTGATATTTGTATACATTGTGAAATTATGACCACAATAAATCTAGTTAACATTCATCATATGGTTGCAAAAAACTTTTTTTTCTTGTGATAACAATGTTTAAGATCTACTCTCTGAAAAACTTTCAAATATCCAATTCACTATTATTAACTATAGTCTATAGCTATAAACTATAGCTTTTTAATATAGTTTGAAATCAGAAAGCGTGATGCCTCCAGCTTTCTTATTCTTTCTCAATATTGTTTTGGCTATTTAGGGTCTTTTGTCATTCCATACAAATTTTAGGATTGTTTTTTTCTATTTCTGTAAAAAAGTCATTGGAATCTTGTTATGGATTACACTGAATCTATAGATGGCTTTGGGTAGTATGAACATTTTCACAATATTAATTCTTCCAATCCCTGAACATGGGATATTTTTCCACTTATTTGTGTCTTCTTCAATTTCTTTCATCAATGTCATAGCTTTCAGTTTAGTGATCTTTCATCTCCTTAGTTAAAATTATTTCTAAGTATTTTATTGTTTCTGATCCTATTGTAAATGGGATTGTTTTATTTTCTTTTCAGATAATTTGTTGTTAGTATATAGAAATGCTACTGATTTTTGTATGTTGATTTTGTATCCTGCAACTATATGATATTCGTTGATTAGATCTAACAATTTTTTGGTGGAATCTTTAGGAATTTCTATATAAAAAATCATGTCCTCTGAAAATAGAGAAATTTTACTTCTTCCTGTACAATTATGATACCTTTTATTTCTTTTTCTTGCCTGATTGCTCTGGCTAGGACTTCCAGTACTATGCTGAATAGGAGTGGTGAGAGTGAGCACCCTTGTCTTGTTCCTGATCTTAGAAGAAAAGCTTTCAACCCTTCACTGTTAAGTATGATATTAACTGTGGGCTTGTCATATATGCCCTTTTTATGTTGAGATATGGTTCTTCTATACCTAAATTATTGAGAGTTGTTATCATGAAAGGATGTTGAATTTTGCCAAGTGCTTTTTCTGTATCTATTATGATCATATAGCCATTATCTTTCATTCTACCAATGTCACGTAACACATTTATTGATTTACATATGTTGACTCCTCCTTGCATCCCAGGGATGAATCCTACTTCATGGTGTATGATCCTTTTAATGTGTTGCTGAATTTGGCTTGCTAGTATTTTGTTGAGAATTTTTGCATCTATATTCTTTAGGGATATTGGCATGTAGTATTCTTTTCTTGTAATGTCTTTCTCTGGCTTTGGTATCAGGGCAATGCTGGCCTCATGAGTTTTGAAGTCTTCTCTACTCTTCAATTTTTTGGAAGAGTTTGAGATTAATGGGCATTCATTCCTCTTTAAATGTTTGGTAGAATTCACCAGTGAAGATATCTGGTCCAGGGCTTTGCTTTGGAAGTTTTTGATTACTGATTCAATCTTCTTACTCATTATTGGTCAGTTCAGTTTTTCTCTTTCTTCCTGATTCAGTCTTGGTAGGTTGTATGCTTCTAGGAATTTATACATTTCTTCTAGGTTGTCCAGTTTGTTGGTGTATAGTTGTTCATAGTAGTCTCTTATGACCATTTGTATTTTAGTAGTATCAGTTGTAATATCTGAGTTTTCATTTATAATTTTGCTTATTATTTAGGTGCTCTTTTTAAATTGGTTAATCCATTGGTTGTTCAGGAGTGTGTTGTTCAATTTCCATGTATTTGTGAATTTCCCAGTTCTCCTCCTGTTATTGATTTCTAGTTTCATACCATTATGGTCAGAAAATATTCTTGGTATGATTTCAATCTTTTTAAATTTGCTAAGACTTATTTTGTGGGATAACATATGACCTAGCAAATGTTCCATGTGTGCTTGATAAGTCTGTGTATTCTACAGTTGTTGGACGAAATGTTCTATATATGTCTGTAAGGTAGAATTGGTCTATAGTGTTGTTCAAATCAGCTGTTTCCTTATTGATTCTCTGTCTGGATGATCTATCCATTGTTGAGAGTGGGGTATTAAAGTCTCTAACTATCATTGCGTTGATGTTTATTTCTCTTTTCTGTTTTGTTAGCATTTGCTTTATTTATTTAGGTGCTGTGATATTGGGTGCATAAGTATTTACAATTGTTATATCTTCTTGAATGACTCCTTATCATTATATAATTACCTTCTTTGTCTCTTTTCACCATTTTTAGCTTAAAGTCTATTTTGCCTGATAAAAGTAAAGTTACCCCTTCATTCTTTTGATTACCATTTGATTGAATCTTTTTCCATCCCTTTACTCTCAGTCTATGTGTGTCTTTAAAGCTAAAGTGAGTCTCTTGTAGGTAGCATGTTGTTGCATTCTGTTTTGTTATCTGGTATTCAGCCATTCTATTTTTTTGATTGGATAATTTAAATTATTTACCTTTTAAGTAATGATTGTTAGTTTAAGGACTTACTATTACCATTTTGTTAATTGTTTTATGACCATTTTGTAGGTCCATCATTCCTTGCTTCTTATCTTGCTATCTTCCTTTGTGATCTAATGACTTTTTTTAGCTTTGTGCTTTGACTCCTTTATCATTATCTTTTGTGTAAATACTACAGAGTTTTCTTGTGTGTGATTACCATGATGCTTCCTTAAAATATCTTATAACAACACCCTATTTTAAGCTGATAACAACTCAACTTTGATAGCATTCCTAAACTTTACACTTTTACTGACCCCTCTTCACATTTTAGGTTATTGATGTAACAATTTACTTATATTTTATATTATGTATCCAATAATGAATTATGGTAGTCATGATTATTTTTAACACATTTGCTTTTATACTACAATTGTAAGTGAATTACACAACACCATTACAATATTAGAGAATTTGACTTTGATTATATATTAACCCTTAGTAGTGAGTTTTACACTTACATTCATATGTTTTTATGTTATTAATTAGCATCCTTTTATTCCTGCCTAAAGAGCTCCCTTTAGCATTTCTTGTAAGGCAGGGTAATCTGATTATTTTTGAAAAATATAATACATACGCATAGGACAAGACTGTTAGGATAAATAGTAAGTTATATTTGCTGATGATTCCCAAAGTTATTTTAAAATATTTAATTTTTTCTCAGTTTTACTTAATAATATGGTAAATATCAATCAATATAACCCACATATAAACTAAAGTTCCTTGGGGTCCTCAATAATTTTAAAAGTGCAAAAGTCTTCTGAGACCAAAAGTTTAAGAACCGCTGCTCTAGGTGAATCTCAAGCATACACATGAGCTGGGTATCTGTGATATCCTTTAAGCCCTAGACAAACAAAGATACTAGACAAAATCTATGACATGGGTTTGCACAGACAGCAACTGGAGTGAAGATTAGGAGATCTAACTGGGTCCCGGTGTCTGAGCTACTGCTGATTATAGTGTACACATAAGCTAGGTGTCTGTGATATTCTTGGAGATCCAGAAAGACAATATATTAGAAGAAGCACAATGACAGATCTGCTGGCCAAGATGCTGGGGTAAGGGTCAGGAAAGTTTCCTGGGTCCCATGGCCAGAGGCATCACCAATGATAGGACATTGGGTGAGTCAATTCCCTTCTACAGGCCCGAACTGATCACCAGGTTGAAATTGGGGAAGCTGCCCAGCTGTCCTGGAGTATTGTGGAGACCCACAAGATCCCAGCTGGGAAAACACTCTGGGTTCTCAGCAGGGTAGGTAGGAAGGAAGGAACTCTGTTAAAGCCAAGGAATTATTTTAAGTATGGATGGAAAAGTTTAACAAAACAAAAAGAAAGTTGCATTCTGTTGCTTACTCTGATGTATTGATAGAAAGAAAAGAAGGAGCTCTGTTGAGTGCAAGGTCATCATTAGCTCTTATTATTAATGTTATTTATTGAAGTCCATTGATGCAGGTAGAATACTAAAGTCACCTAAAATAACGAGTCTCCTGTCTTCTAGGGAACTAGGGAAAATCACTAGCATCCAGTGTCTTCTGTGTGCTTTCTATGAGTTTTCTACTTTATTATCACTAGGTTTTGAGAGGTAAATTATGTTCTGACTGTTCTCATTCTTTCGGAAGTAATTTGGGTTTTTAATCCTTTCCTTTGCCTGAGGCTATTTTTAGTCACTGCCCATATAGTAGTTGTTTTGAAGTTATTAGGAAGAGTTAATATGGATATAACTGACAAATATACCCTCATTTGGATTTTTGTGCCTATTTTGGAGAACTGCAGGAAAATCAAGAGAAAAGAATCTGATCCTATTTTTTTTTGAATGGCAGCATCTAATTTCTAGCCCATTCTTTGCACTCAACAAATGAATTTCCTCATATTTGTCCACTCATTAACCAGTAGATATTTACTGAGCACCCACCAGTGACAAAAGGGCAGTAAAAGATAACATGATAAATGTAACACAAAGTGTTTCAGGGTGATGAAAATAATGATGTACCAGGTAGGCTGCCACTTTACAGCTGTGCAACCTTGAGCAAATGACTTTATCTCTGAAATAGTTTCCTTTAGGGAATATGATTGAAAATGGTGAAATGAGATGCCATAAAGTGCTTAGCACGGTGCCTGGCACATGGAAGATAATTTAAAAATCCTGCCCTCCCCTCAACCCTGCTTTTTTGCTCTAATTGCTACACCTCTTGGTACTTGAGGGACGTAAAATACGTCTCCTAGATTGAGTTTTATTGCGAAAAGAATAAGTACATTACAGTATTGTCATTAACATATAGTTACACAACACCCCAGGAAAAGCACATTACCTCTGGGGTGTTGCGTGAGTATCTATATGTTAATGACAGAGCATAGGCAGCATACCAGTTAAGGTTTAAACCAGACAGTCCCTGGACCATAAAAAAACTGCTATGTATAAGGGAGGATTCATTGAGCGTTAAGAGCACACACAGTCACTGAAATTAAACAAAACTATATGGGAATTCTGGCTCTGCCACTACTTAGCAATAACCTTTGAAAGGTTTCTTAACTTTGTTCAGCCTTAGTTTCTCCATCTATCAAATAAGGACAATGGTAAATACATCGGAGATTTTGTAGAGTCAGGAAGGGAAATAAGAACACATTTACATTATATATGACCTTCAGCACCATTTTTGTGTTGTAAAATGATTAGGGTGATATAATTGGGATAGGGATGAAAATATCACCCATTTCCATGTAAATGGTGTATGTACATTCCTGCTTCCTGTTTTCTTTTCTGTTGGTTGTATCCTTCAAGTTACAGAGAAACAGGATCCCACAAAAGAACAAAGCAAAATAATGATTCTGCCAAACAGGACACTATAATGAGAGGCAGGAAATCTGGGTCCCAGGGCTATATTCACCACATTCTCACATTATGACATTAAGTCATTCCACCCTTCCTTACTTCCATCAAAACAGTAATAATACCACTTAGACCTGATGGCCATCCAGAAGAAGAATAATGAAGAGAAACTTGCTCAGTTTTATACTAAAATAATTACAAGTCTAGAATAATTAAAACCAATGAAAGTATATATAATTTAATGAAATAGAATAGAAAGCCCAGAAAGAGACCAAAGTATTTATAAATGTATATTATGATAAAGTGGCATTTTCAAGTCGCTGGGTAAAGAAAACAACTTTAAAAATACTTTTATTAAATATTCAAAAGAAAATAAAGTTAGATTGCCTTCATCACAGCATATTATATAGGATATAATGTCAAATGATAAAAGTATTATTTAAAATCATATGTTCATTAATATACCAATATTTAATTAAAAAAAAAAAGAAAACAAACCCTCAATTATGCCTATACGTACAGAACATTTGGGAAAAAGTTCACATATGCAGTTTGAATTGGTTCATTTGAATCATGACGTTTACCTGATGATGGGGTGTGTGAATGATGACTGAAGAAGGGACCTACTCAAATTCAGTGCATTGTTTCTATCACAGTTTGAAATATCTCGAAGATGTCCATTCCATTCAAGAGATTTTTGTGTGAATAAAATTCCTGGTGGCAAAGGCTATCCAAGGAACTAATATTTATTTCTCAACTTACATTTTACAGATGAGGAATTGTTTTTTCAATATCTAGGGCCTTGTACCTCATTCATTCATTCCTTTATTCATGTAAAAAAAGGAACCCTCAGTAGTGACTAAGTGCTGTTTTTTACATTGTAGGATTTTAGATGGTAGTGAGGGTCTTGTGGCAATTATTAATCAATTGTGTTCCCTGATACTGGAACCATATTACCTTAACCAAAGGGTGAGAGTGTACAGAATGTCAGTTTCAAGGGAGAAGAAGAAACATCTTCGTTAGTTGCTTTTTTTTCCAATCACAGAATAATCCTAACTGTCTGGGAGGTATGACTCAACATAAAGCCACAACCATTTAACAATTTCTGTGTGGCTGGTGAAAGATAAAAACATAATAATTTTATTATTCTTTGCTTTTGACAAGATTTGATAGTCATTTTTTAAAAAAAGGAAGTCTGATATCTGAATGTAAAATAACTCTTTGCATTGCCAATAATGTATGCAATGCCTATCTGTGAATTTCCACTTCCCTTGATCAATTCCTCCAGGGAACAAAGCAGCTTTTCTCTTCCCATTATACACTTTCAGTGTTTATGTTAATCAGGTTTCTTGAGTTCTAGCTGTTTACAAAACTTACGAATTCCTGTAAGTCTCCCAGCATCTTGGGAGATAATCCCCCTTAATCATCTTGATGAAGGAAGATTCTGGCTTGCTAAATTAAACATCTGATTTACTTTGGGGATTACTATAGGTTTTAGCTCATATTTATGCCTTCCTTTTTATGATATTTTTGTAATTCCTAGACTAATATGGGTACTTGAAACTTGACTTTGTATCTTGCTCCAATAATTCACCCCTAAAGAATTACTATTTAACTGATATTTTCTTTATGGGTATATGCTCATCAGTTTGTATAACAAATCCTTCCTTATCAGATCTTCTCCTTATGTTATAATTTTATTACAGAAGTAGTATTTGTTTACCTAAGAAAAATTAAAAATAAGCTAAATAAAATAATAATAAAACACTCATGTCTCTCCAGCTATAACCAGTTGGATTTTTGGTATGTCATTCCAGTTTCTCTTTTTGCACATAACTATTATTTTTCAAAAAGATCATGCTTTAGTACATATAGATGTCTTTGATTATTTTTAACTGATGCATAATATCTCATGTTATGGAAATATTGTAAATTATTTACCTCATCTCCTATTCATGGATATCTGGAATATTTCTAGTTGTTAAATTACGAACAATGCTGCAATTAACATATTTATACATAAATTTTGCTGTTTTTATGAATTTTTCTGTAGGACATATATCTACTAATTTATCATTCAAAAGTATGAACATTTATATTTTAATAGATATTGGGAAATGACCATTAAAATGGCTATATCAAATTATCCGCCTCTACCTCCAATAGTATATGAAATTGCCTGATTCTTTGCAACAGTGGTTTTCAAATTTGACTGCACATTAGAATCACGTAGGGAGTTTTAAAAAAAATTATCAGCACCCAAGTTCCTCTCCAGACCAATTAAATCAACATCTCTGGGAGAAGAATCCTGGGCGTCCGTATTTTCTAAATGTTCTCCAGGTGATTATAATGCAACCAGGATTGAGAATCACTGCTACGCTTTCACCAACAGTGAAAAATGTTTTACTCTGACCTAGAAATTCTATTTCTAGAAATTTTTCTAGAAGAACACTTGGGCAAATGAGTGTGTGTACAGTCCAGGGCTCTACTTTTGGCAGAAAGAAAATAAGGCAAGGGAGTTGAGGACCCTGATATTAAAATAGCAGAAAATAATGAATTTGGGGCTTGTATTCAAAACTACTACTTACTCTGGTCTGCCATGTGTGTGACATCTTCCTTCAAAAATGGAATTTGTGTAAGTTCTCAGACTATATATTTGAAAGCATTGTACAGAGCCTTCAATAAAGAATGTAAAGCCTGAACACAGGGGAATCTTTTGGGAAACATAAATGATCTCCTTCAACTGAAAAAACTTAGTAGACACTAATAATGTCAGTCTTACAAATATGCAGAAAGGCAATTCAACGATTAGATGCAGATTCTTTTAAAAGACGGACGGATGACTATAGAAGTGGTCACAAAAATTTCTAACTGGGGAAATCTTTTCCCAAACACACTCTTACTCATAACCGCAAAGTGGAATTCCCTGGTGGTCCAGTGGTTAGGACTCTGCGCTGTCACTGCTGAGGGTGCGGGTTTGACCCCTGGCTGGGGAACTAAGATTCCACAAGCCGCACAGCTTGGGAAAAAAAAATATATATATTTATATATATATATATTTTATATATATATAGCATAACCGCAAAGTGAAGCTGCTTTGATTGAAGGTGCTGTGGAACACACAGAACCAACCCATGCACCCTCCCCTGATCCTCTGCGGTGCCTTCTGAAGCATTTTCAGATAATCCTAGAAGTCAAGGAAACACAGATTGAAAACCCCTGTCCTGGGGTAGAGCATCCCACTGGTATACTAGAAATGGGTTATAGGTGTGTCAGAGATACTGCTTCCCTCAATGCTCAGAGTAGTTGCAGCAGGGAATGCAACAGTGACTCCAGCTAGAGTCACTGGGGCTGATGCCTTTAATGGAGAGCAAATGTACAAATATGATCATTTTCTATGTGTGCCATTACATGATAAAGATTGGGGGGCACTGATCTAGAGAACAGAACTATTCAGTATATAGCCATGGATATAAAATAATGGTTCTGGTGTTCTTGTGTGACTCAGAAACTGGTTCTGAAAGTAGTTTCAATGTTTCAAACAATTACAGCATAAGTGTAGGGCTTTCCATGGGGGCCACTGTAAAGAATAATATTCATGGGCACTTACATTTTGATGTTTGTTAAGGAGTACAGTCAATCTCATATCATATTGTCATATTGTATAGAATCAAGATAGTTCTGATAAAAGATTAATGCTTCATATTCTTAAAACACAATAGCATAGCTATACATGAAAGTTACATAATATTTCATGGGCCTAGAGGAGTGTACTGTACTCTCTCCAATGCAACATTCACTTTCCATTGTCATGTTAAAATGACATTCCATCATCAAGGAAAGGGATTAGCACTTTCTTGATTCAAAGAATGCACCTGGAAACACATTTCATTCTGCATTACTATTCCTCCCAACCATTGCTAACATACTAGGCATTTTGTCTACTCTTGACATATTTTAGAGTTTTCGCAAAGTACCTAACTGGGCTGTGGGGAGTAGAATAGCAAGTCTCCCCTGCCCAGATGGAGGATTAACAACTTCTGGAGAAAAAAATTTCTACCCCACGCTTTTATACTGTGCTTTATTTTGAATACTACAACCTGAGAACAGCCAAGTTTAGTTTGCTAAATGTTCAACATGCACAACAAACATTTTGCAAGTTTCTGGAGTTCTCCTCTCCTTCAGGGAAACCTTGGCAATGACTATTGAGAGGGACGTGGCACCTCTAGGAAAGAGGTAGCCAGAGCTTTTTTCAGATTTGCTGACAGGGTACATAACACTGTGCAGCTGAGAGTAGGTGTCCAGAGATAAGCTAAGAGGGTCCTATGAACTCTTAAGGCAAAATCTGCACGTTGGTTTACTAAAGACTTTTTATCAACTCATGATTATGATGCCGTTTTGAAGCTTATTTTATAAAATAATGACCAATCTCTTTAATCTGAAGAACTTAAAATATTTATATAATCTTTATAAGGCTATAACTGGAAAGCAGTTTTGCTCACTGCAAAGCTTGTGCTTGTCTCAATAATAATAACCCCCATTGTCTTGAGTTGTACTTGCATGTACATATCAGTTGCCAGTCTACTGACTGTGGTTGTTGCCTAAGGGTGGGTCCGTAAGAGAGTTCAGGACCTAAACTCTGTAACACAATGTCAGCAAGCTAAACTCTTCACTCTTCTGTTTTAAATTTAGTTCACAAAGTGTAAAGTGGTACAACTTTTCTGGTTGTCAGTTGGTGGTACTTGTCGGGGCTTGAATCTGGAGATCATATGGGAGGGGCAGCAATGAGGGGGCATGAGTAAAATAGGCAAAGTGATGCATGCATGTATATACTCCACTCCTTCTCCCACTAGGTGATAGGGCCCATCCTTACATCCCTAGAATTAACCCAATGGAATATAGAGGTGTGATTCAACTGTCACATTCATATACAGAATATTATGTAACCTTTAAAATGTTATAAAAACAACAGAGATGATTTTTCTGCCTCTGAGGATAGCAACGATTGAAAATATTGATACTGAATGCTGACAAGAATATGAAGAAATAGACATTCATGCACCATGGGTTGAGGGGATATATTTTGAAGGTCAGTAAGCAAATATATATAAAAATTTGAAAATATCCATGAGAAGAAGAAAAGCAGCCCTTGACATCCAGGAGCTGGCCCAGCATTCACAGCTAAGCCTTGGTGTTCTCTTGTCGAATATAAACAATTTCACAGAACATTAACATCCGATAAGGCCACTCTGCGACTGTGATATATCAAGACAAAAACAAGCTTACTCTGTAATCATGTATGAACACAGAGAAACATTGTCCCAATCACAAAAATGGCCAAATATCCTCCTATCCTGGCTAATATAAGTGGCTGCTGCTTCTTTACCTATCACAACTTTAGCCTTGACCTAGTCTTCCCCACTTGTAGAACAAGATTTATTTAGATACCAAATCATAGAATTACAGTTGCCCCCTGAAAAACATGGGGGTTAGCAGTGCTGACCCTCCATGCAGTTGAAAATCTGTGTATAACTTTACAGTCGGCCCTCCCTATATGTGACTCTACATCCACGGATTCAACCAACCATAATCATGTAGTACTGTAGCACTATTTATTGAAAAAAATCCACTCAGTTCAAACCCATGTTCTTCAAGGGTCTACTGTACTCATATTTCCTGACAGCTTTCAATCTACAGCAAAGCCTCACTTCCTTAAACCCTCCTCCAAATCACCTAACACAAGTCCTAATCCTAAAATAAGTTGTTTCTAAAACCCCCTTATTGAAGCACCCCATGATTCCCCATGGTGTGTGTTCTTCCTCTCTACAACCTAACTTGTTCAAATATTGGTGGTTTTGGCTGGAGGGCATTGCCATTCATGATCTTTGACAAAGTGGTTCTATCTCAAGGAATTTGTCATACAGAAATATTCAAACAGGCATGAAGACATAAACAATGATGCATCACTTTTCACAGAAGAAAGAATATAAGAATATGCTAAAGAATAAGAATATGAAAGAATAAACTAATAAGTATGTTGCATAAAAACTATAAAACGCTGCTGAGAGAAATTAAAGGAGACCTAAATAAACAGAAGATTCAATACTGTTAAGATGTCAGTTCTCCCCAAATTTATCTACTGATTCAAAGCTATCCCAATCAAAATCCCGGCTGGAGTTTTTGTAGAAATGGACAAGCTGACTCTAAAATTCATATGGAAAAGCAAGAGTAAGAATAACCCAAATAACTGAAAAATAATAGAGGACTCACGCTGCCTGATTTCAAGACATTATAAAGCTACAGTAATCAAGACAATGTAGCATTGTAATGAAGATACACAAGTAGATCAATGGAACAGAATAGAGTCCAGAAACAGACCCATTACATACAGAGACAACTGATTTTTGACAAAGTTGCAAAGGCAACTCAGTGGAGAAAGAAGAGTCTTTTAAGCAAGTGATACTGTACCAACTGGGTATCACTATGCCAAAATTGAACATCAACCTATATATAAGGTGTACCATATATAAAAAACTCAAAATGGATCATAGACCTAAATATGAAACCTAAAACTGTAAAACTTTTAGAATATAGGATACAATCTTTATGACCTTGGTTAGGCAACAATTTCTTGTATTTAACACAAAAACACAATTGGTAAAAGAATTGTTCTTCATTAAAATTAAAAAGTTCTTCTTTCCAAAAGACATTTTTAAGAGAATAAAAAGACAATCCACAGACTGGGAGAAAATATTTGTAAAACATATATCTAATAATACACTTATATCCAGTATATATAAAGAACTCTTAAAAATCGACAATAAAAAGGAACCACTCAATTTAAAAAAATGGGGCAAAATATTTATACCTACTTCACCCAATATATATGGATGGCAAATATGCATGTGAAAAGATGTTCAACATCATTAGTGATTAGCGAAGTGCAAATGAGAACCACAATGAGATATGGCTAAAATTAAAAGACCAGCCACACCAAGCGTTAGCAAGGATGTGGAGGAATCAGAACTCTCATGCACTGCTGTGGGAATGTAATATGGTACAACCATTTTGGAAAATGTAAAAGTTAAATGTATACCTCCCATATGACCCAGCCATCCCACTCCTAGGTAGTTATCCAAGAGAAAAGCAAATGTCCATACAAACAGTTCTACAAGAAACAGTTGTAGCAGCTTTATTTGCAGTAGCTCAAATCTGGAAAAAACCCAAATGCCCATCAACAGATGAATGGATAAACTGTGCAAACTGTGGTATAGACATATAGTAGAATACTACTTGGCAATAAAAAGCAATGAACTATTGATACACAAAACAACATAGATGGATCTCAAATAATTATGCTGAGTGAAAGAAGTGAGATCCCCTTCCCTCCAAAAGAATATATGCTGTATGATTCCTTTTATGTAAAACTACAGAAAATGAAAATGATTCTATATTGTCAGAAAGCAGATCAGTGGTTGTTTGGGGACAAAATAGGGAGAGGTGGGAAGGAGGCATTACAAAGGGGCATGAAGAAACTTTTCGGGGTGATGGGTATGTTTGCTATCTTGATTGTGGTGATGGTTTCGTGTCTGTATACATATGTTAAAACTTACCAAACTGTATACTTTAAATATGTATGGTTTGAGGTATGTCAATTATATCTCAATAAAGCTATTAAATAAAAGCATGTGGTAGATCTGTATAATACTAAATTGGAAAGATAACTGAAAAGACAAAAAGGCAAGTTGCAGAATACTGTAGTTCTATTTCTGCAAGAGAATAAATTTATGCATATTCTTTATTAAGATGATATGCAATGAAAGATTAGGGTACTATGCACCAAATGTTAACACAGGAAAAACATTAAGAGATTCAAAAATATTTGTAGAAGCCTATTTATTGATATGGAAAGATGGTCACAATATAGTTAGTGGGAGGAAAAGCAAGTTACAAACAGTATTTACAGTATGATCTTGTTTTAATTTCTTAACTGTTTAAAAATCTCAAAGCATATAACCCAATATTTTTACACACTGAAACATTCTCTTCAGCTCAGACCAGGGGTTGTAATTCCTACCCTGAGTCTTAGAAAACACAGCTATAGCCCAAGTCCTGGGAATGCTTTCTGGACCATAGACTTCCAGGAACCACTATCATGTAGACTGAGGCAGCAGCTCCTCTCCTAGCTTTCCTGTTTTGTGTTGATGAAGCTGCAGTTCTGGGCCTGGGCCTAAATTTCTCCAATTAAGTTTATCCTGTACAGTTTTAGCTGGTACAAATGCAGAGAGTAGGCTTGCCTACTAGTAAAAGATAGAACCGTTTATCTTTTCATATGACACACAGGAGGATAAATTATAAATGGTAAACAAATTAAGGTATAATTTTGCAAGGAGGAAAAAAGCAATTATCTTTTAAACGGTAAGGTATGAAACAATGTACAGAATGATTCCAGTTCTTTATTGAAGAAGATAGGAAGGACACATAGCAAATTTCAGTTGTTTGACTCCAAATCTACATCTCATTCATTCACCAGTTTGGGGCACCTCCTGTTTCCCAGACACTGCCAGTTCAAATCCATACACTCATCCCAGACTTTTCTTCTGACTCCAGCAAGGTTTAGCCAAATGCCTAATGGACATGTGCATTTAGAGGAAGTTAAGAATTTCAAGACTGGCAGGGACATTATCTACAGCAAAATTGAATCATTAAAACCAGTCTGTGAGCCTTGAAGGCCGCCACACAAAAAAGTGGAAGAGGACTATAAGGTAGTGCAATGAGAGCGGGTTTTGGTATCAGACAAAACAGCTATGCCACACTTTCCTGCTGTGGGAATCTAGGAATAAGTATTCAACCTCCTTAACTGCCATTGGAGGCAATCCAGAATAACGAGTTATAATCATAAAAAAAAATACCAGTACATAGCTCAGAGAACCATTGTTGAGAAGAAGAAACCTGTAAAATATAATGCCAACACAGTATCTGACATGAGTAGGTACTCAGGAAATGTTTCCTCCCTACATCTACCTCCTTTCTCTTCTGCAAGATGACTTGACATAAATGAAATAGCCTAACAATTTAAGCGTTATAAATGTAGTAGCAAAATAAAAGATGAATATTACATTTTATCTGAGATTCAGGGCCATTTGTGTGTTGTAGAATGAGTTATCTGATGCAGGTAGAATAGGGGAAAAACAGTAATTCCTTTTACATTAAACAGCTGGTAGCAACCCTGCTTTCTTTACGTATTGAGAGTGCACATTTGGCAATGAGTGTGTGTGTATACATATATGTGTGTGTGTGTGTACTGTTAGATATCTTTTTGTGTGTATATGCTTTGTTTCTACAACTAGATTATAAATTCAAGAATATTATCTTTTTAAATCATTTGAAGCTGCAAATGGATCTAAGCAGATACTAATGAAAAGTTAGCTTACTTATGATGCACCAATTTGCTATCTTAAATGTTAAAAAGCTCCCCATCTACACAAGAGAATAATCAACAGATGTTTTCAACTCACAATGAAATATTAATTGATACCCCAAAATGGTCTAGCTCAGACCTAGACTGTCACAGGTAATATTGTGTTAAAGATGTAATTTATAACATGCACACTGTAATAACCAAAACATTATGCATGGCTCTTTGGGAACACACAGCCTGTTAGAGTTTGGAGATTGTTCAAAGGGTTCTCTTTTATTTCTAGCTCATTTTACATTGTTTCGATGATCACTTTAACTTCACGGAAAATGGCCATGAGTGTATTATAACTCAAATGATCAACAACTACAATTGAGCCCTTTCTGATATGCTCCTTTATGTTAATAAATATGGCCACAGCACTAACGAGATTGGCTTTTGCCTCTTTTTGGTTAAAGATGAGTTTTAATGCTGCTAATGCTTTTGTATTGATCATGTCTCTGGCTGCAGCTGGATTTTCAGACATATTCAAAAGTACTTTCAAAACAAGATTTCTGGTTTTACGATTTCCCAGGGAGAGCAAATGAAAAAGCTCTGAAAAGTAATTGGCAACAATGTGGTGATGGTTAGAATCAGTAGTCAGTTGTCCTAGTATCTTTAATCCGGATTGCTGTCCAGGTGAGTTCAAGGGAAAAGACATGGTTTCCTTACACATATGCTTAACATGTAATTCAACCTTGCGTTGTCTTTCATCCCCAGAGGGGGGATTCAGAGTAATTACAGCCTTTTTTCTCATTTCAGAGGAAGGAAAACTAAGCAAGCTTTCAATAAGTGTCACTACACCCACCTCATTAATGAACTCTTGGGCAAATGGATGAACATTAATGATCCCCATTGCAATTTGAGCTATTTTATGAATGAGAGGATCAGTAGTTGATTTAAGTAAGGTAACAAGTTTTTCAAACTCCTCAGAATCCATGTAGCATTCCATTTTGCAAGGGCAAGCAAATGGCTTAATCCCATTCACCTCCCTGATCCTGATTTGGCGCCTGATCTCCTCTATGGTCTGGATACAAGGGTCAGAACCAAATGGGTACTCAGAGACAGGCTGTGAGCTTGAGGGAGTGCTCCTAGAAGGGCACACCGCTGTTGCCACAGGCAAAGAATGGGTATTTTCCTCAGCGGAGGCCAGGACAACATATGAAGGAGGCTTTTTCTCAAATGGGACTTGGGATCTAAAGCCTAACACTGCTGGAGTTACAGCAGGAGCTTTGGGCCAGATAGTTACCTCAGACCAGTCCTTGGGCCTATCTTTTTCATTAATTTCATCCACAGGTTGGGGCTTAATTATCCTGCTCACAGGTCTAGGGTTAGGGTCAAAACTAGTTTCATCTCCATCCCAAAACCAGCTCCCAATAACGTTCTCCTCCTCCTCCTCCTCAGCCCCTGGCCTAGCCTTGCAGTTGGCCCCAGCCACAGGCTCCAACTTCTTAGCACAGGATGGGGGACAAATATCAGCTTTACCTTCATCCTTAGCACTGAAACGATTCCCAGCCTCTTCTCCATTCCAGAACCAGGAACCAACACTGGCTTCTTCCCCAGCCCAAAACCAGGTATCAATACCAGTCTTATCTTTACATGTAGACCTGGACTCAGCACTGGACTCAGCACTAGCCTCAGCCACAGAACAAAACCGAGATGCTCTAGTGGCCTCATCTTCAGCTTTGGGACTGAAATCTGCCAGAGCTCCTTCCTTCATCTCAGTAACAATCTTGTTCTTAGACGCTGCCTTCACCTCTGCCACTGCATCTTCCTGAGTCCCTGCCTTAGCTATTGCTTTGGCCTGGGTCTTGGCTACAGATCTGACTACGGCAGTAGCCTCCCTCTTGGCTTCAGCTTCTACACCAGCCCTTTTTTCAGTTTTGGCCTTCTTTTTACTCTCATTCTTTCTACTCCTATTCTTTCTACTTGCATTCTTAACCCCAGCCATGGTTGAAGCCCAGTTATATAGATAGCTCTATACAGTCTTGGCTTTGGTTCTCAATATGTCCCAGGTCAGTGTCTTAATATTCTTTTACTGGGTTGAAGGTGATGATCTTCTGTCACTTCAAGGCCACCACAGCCACCACTGGAGATAGGCCTGAGGTGGAAGAAGAAAATGGGCTTTGAGTCTCTTCCAACTGTGCTTTTCTATGCAGACAGCCACACAAGACATGAGAAAGTAGAGATAGATTGTGTGGTAAGAGAAGTAGAATAGTAGAAAACTCTGTTACCTCATTTTATCCCTTCCACAGTCCCACTAATGCCCAACAATGCCCTGCCCAGGCACTTCCATACTCTTTTCTCTGCATCAAATAGGAACGGAGACGATGGGAAAGCTTGGTGAAAGTGAGAGAGGCTAAGGAGTGTCCAGCCCCTTTAGTATATACCACTATACTCTATAGGTCTATCTGGTAGGCCTCACACCAACCTGCACTGATCTGGTGCAATTTTCTCCTTTCTTGCTTCCAGTGTTGATAAGCCCTATAGTCGACTCACAGGCAGACCTATGGACAAAAACACAGGAGGGATTGGAATTTTAAGTATTTGGTAGACAGACATGGATTCTGGCTTCTAAACCCAATAACTGCCTTTCCAAATCTAAGGCTTTGTGAATATAATGTTTCTGGCCTCCTTGGTCCTCCTCATGGCTTCCTTACCCACTTCCTAGGTATCTATCAATTACCCTATAGGCACAATCCTAGCTCACCCTAGCCCCATTTCCTATACATAAATGTGAGGGCAGAGGTGTGTGGGAAGTTGGAAGACAATGGCTCCAAGATATGATCTGGTCTTACTTGCCAACAGCCCATTCCCATTCCCAATCAATAGGGGTGCTCATGCTCACACTCACCTTGGATCCAAATGAATAGCTTTTGTCCTCTTTCTTTATCAAATTCAAAGAGAACAGCTACCTGCAGATTTCTACAGTACTCTATAAGGGAACAAACCTATGGATAGACAAAAAGAGGAAAGAAAACAAAAGAGACTGAGATGGCCCAACACCCATGACAAGTGTTACAACATATGCTTCTGTACATTCAAGGCCATGTTAAATATCTCCCACCTGTCTGCTCCTCCCAAATGATCCCCCATCCACTCCCCAAAGACCTGCAGCTTGTCTAATCACACCTCCCAACACTAAAGTCAGTCATGTTCCTAGCAGAGGCCACACCTCCTTCCTTGAACAAAAAGATGAGGTGCAAGAATGGGTAGTGGAACACAGGCAACTGTATTTAGAAGACAGGCAGTGAACATAATGGGGACTACTATTTCAATACCATCTTGCATGCCCCTGCCTTTTCCCCTTCCCCACACATACATAGTTCCTATCTCATTCACCACCTATGCCAGCCAGCCCACATAGCAGGTGTCCTCAGGAGATGCTACCCTTACCACTACAGAACAGTCCACTAGCTGGAGAAGAGTCACGCCCTATAGAAAGAGAAGGGGCATTCAGCAAAACACCAAGAGAGTATATTTACAATGGTAGAAAAGTATCAGGTTAATGAACAGATCCCCAGAATTCAGGTCCTAAAACCTCCTTTTGAAGAATCAAGGAATAAGTAAATAAATGTCTCTCATGTCTCAGAATTTCCCAGGAACTCCACAAAATCTTCTGTGGGACTGCTTCTGCACCAAAATGAGAGGGGGCTGTGAAGGGTAGATGGGGTTTGGGTTTCCAAAACCAGAAAATGAAGAAGCAAACTGACTTCACGCGTGCTAAATTGACCCTTCAGAAAAATTTCCTCTCTATTCTGCAGAGCCATTCCCACACCTCAACATATTAAAGTGGGCTAGGATGTTGAGAAAACAGATCCCAAATGCGAAAGATGGATTAATACATTATTTATTTACACGGATCCTTCCTATGAAAGCCTATTGACTCCTCAACCTGTCATTTGCTTGCATTTAATTGGGTCCAAGACCTAAATATGGAAGGCAACAAAACTGCTGTATTAAGAGGCACATAAACTTTTCATTTTGGTGTCTTCATAATCTACTCGCTCAGTTCCCCTTTCACTGAATGTGCCAGACCTACCGCGCACACAGGACACTCCGGCATCAAAGAGGCGCCTGTGGGAAGGGACAGCACCCGGCACGCGGGGTCCGACAGACCCCTTTCCAGAATCAGGGCCCGGGCGGGCGGCCCCCCGCGCCCGCCCGCTCGGCACCCGGCTCCGACCGCCACCCCCGGCGGCCTCCCCGACGCCCCCACCCCGGCTCCCCTCCGCCATTTCGCCCGCAGCAGCCTCCCCCACAGCCCTCTCCTGGCACAGGCACCGTCGACGGCGGGGCGCGGGAGCCCAGAAAGCCCTCCGGGGAGCGGCCGCGCCGTTCGCCTCCCCAGGATCCGAGGGAAGCCCTGTGGCCAAGACCTCGCGCCCCGGACCCGGTCCGCGCCGGTCGCCGCCTCCTCAGCGCCAGGGGTCCCCCGGCGCTGCGCACCTCTCTCAGGGACCCGCTCCGATCCGGTTGCCTCCCCCTCGTCAGGCTGCCAGGGTCCGCGGGGCAGGGTGTGAGCCGGTCGTCGCCCCCGAGACACCCCCACTTGCCTTCGCAGGCGCAGGGTCCCGATGGTCGGCCTACCCCTCCTGTCGTAGCTCCTCACTCGGATTCCCACCGCTCGCCGTGTGGGCAGAACGGCAAAGAGGCGTCCCGCCCCCCGCGCGGCTGCGCCAAACCGGGCAGGGGCTGCGAAGGCTGCGGCACCAACAGCTCGCGGCGAGGGTGTCGGGAAGGGGGCGGAGGGATACGGCACGAATGGGCTCGACGCCCCCTCCCAGGCCCACCGTAGTTCCGACCCAGAAAGGGGCGGGGCCGGGAGGAGTCCCGGCCTCAGGGGCGGGGCCACGCCGGCCCTCCACCGCCCCCCGTCGGGCGACCACCCTCCCCGCCCCGCACACTTCTGGCACCGCAGCGTGTGGGGCCGGCGGGCGGTGGGCAGTGGGGGCCGGGGTTGGGAGGGTAGGGAGGGGCCGCGCTGGAGGGAGCAGCGGATGGATACAGATCGTCCCGCGTCCCGGGGTGGGTGTGGGGTGTGTGTGTGTGTGTGTGTGTGTGTGTGTGTGACGGCAGCCCTAGCGTCCCGGGGTGGGTGTGGGGTGTGTGTGTGTGTGTGTGTGTGACGGCAGCCCTAGATAGACCTCTGGCCTGAGGGAACAAACCACCTGTCTGCGCCAGTGTCGTCATCCTCTCTGCCACACTGCCATTTTCTCAGTCGCAGTGGTAGCACGGTAGCACACTTTGCCATTTCGCCGCCCCCGCAGTTGCCCAGGAAAGAGGGCCTTTCCCTCTCAGGACCCGCACCGGCTCAGACAGTCCTCCCTGTCTCTCATCCCATAGCCAGGTGTCAGGCACCAGGTAGGCCCGGTCCTGGCTTCTCTCCCCGGGTTCTGTCAGGTCTTCTCTTGCAGTTGCCTCCAAGCGCTCATCATCTTTGGCAGGGTGGGAATGTGGCAGGGATTAGAACCAACTGGGATCTCACACACTTGCCATACACACCAGTCTAGTTTATCTATTAGGGCTGTTAACAAATAAATCATACTTATTTTAAATTCCAAAATCTGCATTATATCTGAGCCTGGTTCTGATGCTTTGTGTCCTTCAACAATGCTTTTTCTTGCCTTTATTATGTGTTATAATTTTGTGTTGAAAGCTGGATATGATGTGTTGGGTAATAGGAACTGAGGTAAACAGACCTTTAGTGAGAAGCTTTACGTTAAGCTGGTTAGCAGTTGGGCTGTGTGTAATGTTTGCTGTAGCTGCAGGTGTCAGTCTTCAAATTCCTCTAGCGTGTTTATTTTTGTCTCTCCTCTTAACTTTGTGTTTCCCTAATTACATCTTGCAGAGAGTCTGCATCTTGCAACTCTTTCAGCTGCACTCCACTGTTACTACACTGGAGGCCTGTTAGCATGTGGAGGAGAGGAAGTGTTATATAATCTTCTGGTTAAATTCCAGTCTTTTGTGGGCCTGTCTCTAGACCGTGACCTTCACAAGTGTTTCTTTAGCATCTTTCTCCCCCTTACAGGAGAATGGAAGGCTAGAGTGGGCTGGATAGGAGGAATGCCTTTCCCTCAGCTGGGATAAGGCTCTGGGAAAGTCTTTTCTGCTGGAGAGTAGGCCTTTGTTATGGAGAAGACTCGGGGGTGTATTTCTTGAGTGTACACTTCCCCTCCCACTGCCAGAGCCCTGAGGAGATCTTTCTGGGATCTTCACTATGAGAACCTGCTGGAGATCCTGGAGGTAAAGCCCACAACACTGCTAAGACTGCAGGTCCCTAGGGGTTTCTCACTCTCCTACTATTCCACCCTCAGTCTCCATCAATTTGTCAAAATTCCCACTTAAGTGTTCTTACCTGTTTATGTCTCTAGCAGTTTCTGCTCTATGTAAAGAGATATAGGCTGTGACTCTCTGGATGTCTTTTCTCCAGAATTTGGGGTGGTCATTTACCCTGTGACCTCAGTTCTCTGATGGGTCTAAGATAAGTCATTGATTCTCAGTTTGTTCAGCTTTTTTTCTTGTAAGTACAGGAACAATGACTTCCAAGCTCTTTACATGTCAGAACTGAAACTGGAAGTGTGTCCTATGGATTTTAACAGGATAACTAAAGACCAATGAACACAGCTTTCATCCTCTTCTTTTCAGCTGAACTTCAGATCTGGGAATAAAGTTGCCCTTGAAAACCTAGGTGCTCCATAAATATCTGTTCTTTTCCCTCCCAGGTATAGAAAATTTACACGACTCCCTGAACCTGGCATCTCAGCCCCCAAGTTCTTAACGTGGAGTGCAGATTAGAATTCAGACTTCCTGAATCAAAGTTCCTGGTGGTGAGGTCTGAGCAACTGTGACTTAACCCCAGTAGAAAAGTCATCTCTGTTACCACCACCACCACCATGAAGAGGCAGTGCACTATACTACTAGGTGCTTGCTTAGACTAGAGTTACCAGTTTCTGATCCCTGGAAGCACTTTCTAAAAGGAGGCTGCATGGTAGAGTACAGACTCTCTCCCCTGGGCTCTACTCTGGGACTTAGCCAGACTTCAGAGCCAGGCAGTCCAAAGTTTAAATAGAGATTTTTACCACTAACTATTTGTGTCACTTTGGAAAAGTTACTTAATGTTTTTATAACTCAGTTAAGTCATCCCTCAAAGGGGATTGGTAATAACTACTTCACAGGATTCTTGTACACACTAACTGAGAAACTATCTGATATTCTGAAATATCTGCAAGTATCAGGTCTTTCTAGTTCCTTTTAAAATTGTGATCTAGTCATATTATGGGGTGGGCTGGGGAAAGCAGTAAGAGTAGATGAAGTAAGTCAGAAAGAGAAAAACAAATACCGTATGCTAACACATATATATGGAATCTAAAAAAAAAAAAAAAAAGGTCATGAAGAACCTAGGGGCAAGACGGGAATAAAGACGCAGACCTACTAGAGAATGGACTTGAGGATATGGGGAGGGGGAAGGGTAAGAGGTGAGGAAGTGAGAGAGTGGCATGGACATATATACACTACCAAATGTAAAATAGATAGCTAGTGGGAAGCAGCCGCATAGCACAGGGAGATCAGCTCAGTGCTTTGTGACCACCTGGAGGGGTGGGACAGGGAGGGTGGGAGGGAGGGAGACGCAAGAGGGAAGAGATATGGGAACATATGTATAACTGATTCACTTTGTTATAATGCAGAAACTAACACACCATTGTAAAGCAATTATACTCCAATAAAGATGTTAAAAAACAAAAAAAAGAGTAGATGCGATCTCCACGGTGGCTTTTAGAGGTCATGATTGCTAAGACATCGCCACTGTGCTCTTTCTTACTGTAACCTTGGTGCTTTGTATATTCTGTGTTGCTTAACATAACCCTTTACTAAAAGAACATCACTTTTACATAAGTATGCCTCCCTCCTCCTTATAGTGATGTGCCACAGGGAGGCTGATCCAAATTCCAGAGGTGAGTCTGCTTGGTCTAAGGATAATTCATCCCCTTGGTACTCCGGTTCAGGAATGGGTGGTGATGTAACTCTGCTCAATGAGACATGAAGAGAAGATTGCAGAAGGATTTCTGAGGAAAGTGTCCTCACTCATAAGACGAGGCCATCAGTAAAGGTATCTCCTTTTCCTCCTTGGAAAGTTGCTTGACTCCTTGCAGCCATCAAGTTTCCAGCCTTAAGATGGAAGTTGATATTATGAATGGCAGAAGAAAGAGATGGAAAAAAGTTGAGTCCTTAGCTGAATCAAACAATCACCAAGACTTCTCTGCCTCAGTACTTCTGATCTGTGGATAATAAGTTTCCTTATTAAGTTAGTTTTAGTTGAATTCCTTGTTATATGGAACAATCCTAAATGTTATGTATGCTCAGGCACAAAACAACGCTTCAGTGAGTAATAGTTCCTGACTTCTGTCTGTCAGTAAGCCCTACCTCTTAAAACCAGTGGCAGAACTCATGTTTCCATGTGAAAGGAAAACTGTAGATTCTGAACATCTTGCCTAATGATTGCTAGAGGTCTGACAACTGTGATTGGCTTCTGTTTTAGATTGAAAAGGAAGGCTTCAGGCAGAAAACCTAAACCTTACTTATCTAGGGGGTTCAGAGGTACATTAAATACGTGAGCTTATAGATAAGCCTAGTTTCAATTCAGAGAGTCATTGTGTGGAAGTGCACCCATGTGAAATATCCATAGTGTAAAGATATCAAAGGTTATCTGCTTTCTATCCAGAGGACTGTACTGAGGTTGAGAAAGATAAATTCATAGTGTCAACAGCCAGAAAGTTTTGGTTAACTTTCCCCAGGTGCACTGTACTAAGCAACACAGGTATAGAAAGAGGTGGATATTTGGGATTTATCAAGAGCTGAGATTTTGCCAGGACAGTGGAGCCAGGCGCTAGAGGATGAGGTAGGCGAGTAGTAAAAATGATGGCCCATGATGGACCATTAAGTTGGGAAGGAAGGAAAATCTGGAGTATGCTGATTCACAGGTAGAAGGGGATAAGGGACAGGGAGTCTAGCAACACTCAGGTTCAAGTTTCTTTATGATGAATAAACTACTTTGCTACAAGCTGTAAGGAGGAGAAAATCTGATGATGAAGATAGTCCTGGTGATGATGGCAGCTTTTAGTGATACTTAGCACTAGAGGGATATATTGGGCTGGCAAAAAAGTTTGAACGAACTTTTTGGCCAACCCAATAGATGTAGTGTAGTGGCAACACATGCCAGCTCCAGATTCGAACTACAAAGGTTTGAATCTCAACTCCTCTGCTAATCAAATCAAGCTCTGCTAACTGAGCTTGCCAAGTTACCAGTCTGTGCCTCAGCTTCCTCATGTGTAGAACAGAGACAATAACAGCATCTACTCTATACAGTTGTTTTGAGGATTAAATAAGTTAATATATTTAGAACCCTTAGAAGAGTGTCTGGCACTCATAAAGCACTCATTAAATCTTGATATTAACAATAAGTACAGTCACCCTTCCATATCCTGGGTTCCACATCCACAGATTCAACCAACCAGGGATCAAAAATATTTGAATCAACGAACTCCAGAAAGTTCCAGAAATCAAAACTTTAATTTGACACACACTGGCAACTATTTATGTAGCATTGGCATTGTATTTACAACATTTACGCAGAATTTACATTGTATTAGGTATTGTAAGTAATCTAGAGATGACTTAAAGTATATGGGGACGGGACTTCCCTGGTGGTCCAGTGGTTAAGGGTCCGCCTTCCAATGCAGGGGACGCGGGTTCGATCCCTGGTCGGGGAACTAAGATCCCACATGTTACCAGGCAACTAAGCCCACGCGTCACAACCAGAGAGAAGCCCATGTGCCACAACGAAGAGCCTGTGTGCTGCAAGGAAAACCCAGTGCAGCCAAAAAAATAAATAAATAAAATAAAGATGTTTAAAAAAATAATAATAATAAAATAAAGTATATGGGGAGATGCGCACAGGTTATGTGCAAATAATATGCCATTTTATATAAGGGACTTGAGCATCTGTGGATTTTTGTATCTCTGGATGGTCCTGGAACAAATCCCCCCTGGATACAGAAGGATGACTGTACTATGAAAAGTAGTAAAAGGCTCAGGCATTGAGGTCAGACTGACTGGGGTCTGATTCACACTTTCAGAATCCAAGTTTCTTCCTCTATGCTACCTGGCCCTCAACACTAGTTCTGTCTTATTCATAAAAAAGGCCCCAGTGCATGATATAAAGAAACAAATGCTAAAATAGGGGTGAATAAAATACTGTGTAAGTACATAGGATGGAGGCATTACTTCCTACCAAGGGGCAAAGAGTAAGGGTGAGAGTATCAGAAAGACTTCAAACAGGCCCTAGCATTTGAGCTGAGCCTAAAAGGATGACTGTGTTTCCTACAGGCAGAGAAAGGGCATGAGGGCATTGAAGATTGAGGGAACAGCCTGGGGAAATGCACAAAAGTAGTAAAGCACAGAGTATAGTTGGGTTGGGAAAGAGCAGATAGTCCCATGTGGCTTAAGTGCAGGCAAAGTGGAGCAGGGCTTGGACTGGGTGAGGCACGAGTGAGTGCCTCCTTAAATTGTATCTTTATCTCATTCTAATCCTGGCCCTGACTTGGAAGAATGTGTTGGAAATGGAGATGGAAAGGTAGAATTGTATGGGAAAGTACAGGGCCTTGAAACCTTCCATTGGGGACCTGGTAGTATTTTATAGACGAGATCCCACTGAAGGCTGCTTTTTTGAAATTGGGGGCAGAGTAGAGGGTCAGCTGTGCTGTAAGATACCCTTCTTTCATTCATGATTGGACAGATGACAAATTCACTCTAATTTTATCCCCAGGCAGCAACATTGTAGGTCAAATGACATCTGAACGGGCCCTGATATTTATTACATGAGATAGCCCATAATATTTATCCAGAAAGGGGGCAGAAACAAAAGGGCCATATGAGTGTTGAGGTATTTACTTCAACTACACTCCCAGGAAAAAATTGAGGGATGATCTTGGCCCTTACAAGTGCTACTCAAGGAGTGATCAGAACAGAGATAATCATCTTCATGCATGGACACACACACCCCACACTTACCCAGTCCTTTGGCTGAGACTGAAAAAACCCACAGGCGTGAGTTAGTTAAGCATCTGCCCTGCAATGCATGTGAGACTTAGAGGTATCTCTCCAGACCGCAGTGTGAAGTTCCCCAAACATAAATGCAGTACCCCCAACAGGAAAAACAGGCTGAGGGAGCTCTGATAAGGAAAAAATATAGAGAGAACTTTAAAAATCATCTAAATTGTAGACGCATGCTACAAAAACATATGCTGCTTTTTTCACCCATAATACACTGGTAGGCTCTGCCTCCTTTATTTTAACTTGCTTATGCATGATGCATAGGATCAAAGGTCAGTTTACAGATATTAATCTAGGGGTGGCTGCTAAAAATAAGGATGTGTGACACTATTATTCTGACATCAGTTCTTTGACACCAACTACCTGGAGTTAGCATCAGACTCCACAGGTTTAAGGGTGCAGTCCCCAATAATACTGCCCCCACTTGAGATCAGATGTCAGTTACAAGACTTGGGGGACCACCCATACTTCTGACTGACCAGTTATAAATTCAGGGGTTCCCACGACCCCCTCAGGTTTGATAATTTACTAGAACACACTAAAAGTGCTATATGTAGAATTATCGTTTTATTAGAAAGGATACACATAGGACAAGGTCTTGAAGGGTCTGAGACATACAGATTCCATGTCCTCTTCACATGGATTCAGGGCAATATCACCCTCCCTGGATATCAGTATGCTCACCAACTAGGAAGAGTTTACACTGGGGTTTCATTACATAGGCACGACTGTTCACGTGATCGAACCCCAAATCCAGCCCTCCTTCCTTCTCTGGAGTTCCTGCTGGCCTAAAGCTCCAACTCTAATCACGTGGTTGGTCCTTCTAGCGACCAGCCCACATCCTCACAACCGAAGCTAACTAGGGACCCACCACAGCCCGTTCATTAGCATAACAAAGATACCCCCAGGGCTCAAGAAATTCCAAGGTTTTTCAGGCCCTATGCCAGGAACCAGGGACAAAGGTTAGATATATTCTTTCTTATACCACATGATGTTTGAGGTGTTTGTCAAACTCTAAAACGACACAGACAAGACAACAAAGCTTGAGGGGAAAGGCCACAACCTAAACATTGGTCCCGATACTTATATTACCAGAATTCTGGAGAGTGGAGGGAGGAGGATAATACAAAGGAGGCAGGGGGTAAGAGAGGAGGAGGTAGTCCTAAAGCCTCAATCTCTAATTTTACCCACATGCCCACTGCTCAATTCCAGCTTTTAAATATAAACAGGAGGGCCTGAAGTAGTAGTGCTGCATAGTTTCAACTCTATAGTGAGTATAAAAATAAGGATATGAGTGGGCTTAGGAAAATTCATTACTTCCTAGTGGCACTTTCTTGAACTGCCTTGGTATCCAGTGGATGCCAGGGTCGGGGGAGAGAGGTGGGTAGGGGGAGTGGGGATAATTCAGTTAGAAAGAGGACAAGGACTTACCAAAGGCTGCTACCTAGGATAAGACCAAAGGAACAAGCCCTAAGAAGTGGACAGAGAGCAAAACACAAGGAAGAGAGTGAAGTGTCTGCAGAGCGGACACATGAGACCATCCATAAAACAGTTTCCATAGGTGGTTCCCAGAAAAACCCTATTCTGAGGCCCAGCACAGTAGCAGGAGGGAGCCTCGATGGAGTATCAGCTTTTGAGTTCCTAGATGGGAGGGAGCTGCTGCCTGGAGCTCAGGTCCAGGAATCATCTTGGGAGTTGAGAAGCTTGGCAGTATCCCAAAGAGAAATCCGAAGTGAAGGGCCCAAAGCATCCAGATTCCCTCCTCCTGAGTCTGTTAGCTCCCCTTCCCCAGAGCTGCCCAGATTGGGGTTCATTCCTCTCTTGAATCTCCAGGCAGCTGGAGCCTTGGATCTCCCCCCTCCCCCAATTATGAGCTGGTCTCACAGTCTGGAAAAGACAAACAGTAAAGAGTGAGTGCCAACTAGGTGGGAGGAAGGGAGTGTAGCTCACAGTTCCTATCCTCACACCTGCGTTTCCTGATCCAGGGCCACCGGGGTTCACAAATTGTCACTTCACCGTTTCCTCTCTCTGGGCTCCCCTGAAGCCAACTGCTTCCACGTGTCCACCTCTCCCACCCACACAGAGAAACAGAGTCACGCAGCGCTGGGCGGGGAGACGGGGGGTGGGGTAGGGGCTTTCAGAAGGCAGGAGGGAGCGCGAGGCTCCGAGACACTTCCTCTACCCGGATCTAGTCTCCACCACCACCTCCCACGGATGCCAATATATGGCCTCGAGCCCACCTCCTCTAGCAGCGGCCGATGCTTCTCTCCACGTATGCCTCCCGCAGGATGACTTCCTGCCTCTTGAGCTCCCGGGCAAAAACAGACCCCGGCTAAGACGCTCGCGATTGGCTGAGGGATTGTGTCCTCCGCCAACAAAGGCCATAATTCTGGGCGCCTGAGGGATTAGCTTTCAGGCTAGTGCAGCACGGAGAGACACCCACCCACGCACCCACCATCACGTCCTACCACTCCTCTCACGGCCGTCTGTCAAGCGTCAGGTGCAAGTCTTTCCCGTCCCTTTCCAGCGCGACAAACCTCTACGCCGGTCCAAGTGAGAGTGCGGTCACGTGACCCACAGTCCCACGTGACCGCGCACTCTGGAAGTCTGCGCAGCCCTGCAGCACGCAAGGCACAGTCCTCTGCCTCTGGGGGTGAGCTGCTTGCTAGAACAATCTGAAGCTCCCGATGGGGGTGAAGATAGAGAGCTGAAAGGAAGGCTGGATTCGGAGCCAAAGCTTCCAGCCCTAAGCCTGGGCCTTGCTCTGTAGGAGCACAGGGCTGGCGAGGAACACCCCATGAGGAGTTTGGAGACCAACTGACTTTTAATATTCTGTGCAAAACTCGGGCGACATATTAAAACACACACAGGATCTGTCTTGAAAAATATTGATAGCCAAAACAAACATCCAATCTCCAATTTCCACCACCAGGACGATCTCTGTTAGCACTTGTGGTTTGTGAATGGAGGCAAAACTGCCACTTTGCCCTACTTCCATAAACCTTGCAGCCTAGAATCGGGTGGGGGGGGGAGGGGAAAGCAGGTTGCACTGTCAGAAAAATTATACAAAAATTGGGTAAAGACAACATAGGTTACTGGATACTAGTTCAGTGCAGTGCTGGGCTTCACTTTCTGTTGATAGAGCAAGTTTTCAACCCTGAGAGACTTATGTTAACTTGTAGGTATTTTGTCCAATAGCTATGGAAATGATTTATGTCCAGTGGAACAGATAACATAAATGGTTTCAATTTATCGCCCTTAAGATATCAATCAGTTTTGTACTTGATCCAGCAATGTTATACTAACATTTATTAATTTTCTGTGTATGAAATTTAATATACATGTTTTGTTTATATTATTATATTGTGTATATTGTATATACACATCTCCTTCAACCATTCTCATAATCTTAGCAGTTGTTAATTGTGTTGAAAAAAAACTTCCATGTGTTCATTTCTAATTTACATATCATTTTACCTTTTCAAAAATTAACAGTATCCTCAGACAAAACAGAAATAACATTTCACCATGTCTAAAAATAATAAAACATATATTTCCCATAAGCCTGTATTCCCTCTCCAAACCAACTCTATCCCTGACTTCCGCAATTCTTGTCTGAAGGTATGGTACGATGTTTTTACTTATTACTGTGGAAAACACACATAACACAAAGCTTACCATTTTAACCATTTTAAAGTGTACAATTCAGTGGCATTAAGTACATGCACAATGCTGTGCAAACATTACCACTATCTATTTCTGGAACTTTGTTGTCACTCCAAAAGGAAACGTGATGATCTTTCAAATGCAACAGTCATGTAAAAAGGCTGCCATCTTTGTACAAGAGACTAGTATAAACTTAGCAACCTTGGTAATTTTACTTTTCTTTAAAACACTTCATAAGCTAATCTTTCTGAAGTCTCATTCCTTTTCAACTTTTCTAAATGAGTTTATCTCTAAAAAATTCTTTTTAACATATATTCATTTACATAACTGTATCCTTTCCAACATGTCCACCTACAACTTGAGGCACTAGATGTAAGCATATTAAAAGAAAAAATCCTTGTCTAATTAATTTTTGTATCTCCCCAATGTCTGTCACTGAAAACTTTTTTAGCATAGTGTATTTTCTTCCAGATTATGGAATATATGAAGTTTCTTAGAAAGTCATATTGAAATTGCACAGAAATTGTGTCTATTTACACACAGGTTTTTAAAATGGGATCTAATTTTCCACAGATGATGTTACAGTCTTCTCTATTACACCAGATATAAAAGCATCAGTGTCATTTCATGCCAATAAATAGATCATTTTTAATAGCTGCGTGGTATTTCCTTAATACTTTCCTTGGATTAGGATCACAAAGGAAAGCTTATTCCTGACTCCATTTAATTGGTGTGCTGTTCTACTCTTTCACTCTTCAGGTGGCACTGAGCAACACCTGTACTTTGTGTTGCAAAATGTGCAGATTTGGCCAACTTAGTTCTCCAAAGTGGCCTCATTCCAACTGCATCCCTCACTAAACTTGTCTCACCTATTCCAGGCAGACAGATTATATCCATACTACTGGAACAGATTTTCCAATTACACACTTTTCTTTATACCGCCACTGCTCACTTCCAAGAATGACCTAATGGGTTGTCTTATCCTACTTTTCAGTGACCAAATTTAAGTGCGTGCCTCTTCTCTGAAGCATTCCTCAAGTACCACGGCCCACAGTAATCTCTTCCTTCTTAAGCTCCAGGAATGGGATTTTCCAATGAGGGTATGTATGTCATACTACTCATTGTCTATGTTTGTAACTGTGCACAATGTATCTACACCTGGATTTTAAACTGAAGAAGGGTCACTTCTGCCACTTTTCACACAGAACTTTATTGAAAACACAGACTTGAATAGAGAACCGTATGTTTAAACAATGAATAGCAGGGTAGGTTACACAGGCGGCTCAGTTCATTGGAAGCTCAATACTGAAAAATACAGCAACGGACAGCAAGACAAATATCAACAAATTTTTTTCAGCACTAATAGTCATTTGGCATCCACAAAATGATCCAGCTCAAACCAAGAATTGGACAAAGTTAACATCAGCATTAAAATATAAGTTACAAAATAAAACCAGACTGAAAACCAAAGCACTACTCAGGGTTCTTTGGGAACATAAGGCTGATCAGAGGCAGGTGGTTAATCATATTAGCTTTGCTGTCCCACCTCAGGATCATTCTGATTGTCTATTTGGACTTGCAGTTCCTCAGCTAACTTCTCAAATTCATGGAATGCAGAAATAAGCGGCTCAAGACTGAAATCATCATCAATTAAGGACATTGTTCCATTTTTTATAATACTACTGATATTCTGAAACATTTTAATAACAATTTGAATGTTATCATTTGTCTCTTCTATGTTAAAGAGACTCACAAATATCGATAGAGCCTTGGCACTGAATAGTTTTTTTGCCACCATAGGATTTTCAGACAAATTCAATAACATTTTCAGAACGTGAAACTTTGTTCTTGCATTGCCTGTGGTTAATAAGGAGAGAAACCCAGACATATAATTGGCAACCAGTGTGTGATAGTCTGTAGTTGTAGTGAGGTGTCTAAGCATCCTTAATCCAAGCAGCTGCTCAGGGGAACCCACGCTATGAGCAAGGGTTTCCTCACACACTTGACATATGAATGTCTCAATCATGTTTAGATTTGGGTAAGGTGGAGCCATATGAATCATATTTTCCAAAAAACTTGTCCTAACTCGGGAGGAGGGATAATTGAGCAAAGTTTCAATAAGTGAGACAACTCCTGAATCGCGAATGAAATCACGGGTAAACTGAGAAGCAGTCCTCATACCCATTGCAATCTTAGATATTTCATGAATGAAAGGATCTCGAATTTTGTCCATTAATAGAAGGAGTTCTTCAAACTCTTCAGGACCAATTTTAAGCTCACACTGTATGCAGCTGCAGGACCAACTCTCAGGCTCTGCACTCTCCCTGGTCCTAAGATGCTCTCGAATTTCCCTGACTGACCGGTAGGATGGATCATATTGAAATGGGAACTCAGGGTCAGGCTGATCAGGCTGAAGCAAAGATTCCTGCTCTTCCCCTTCTGGGGTAACTTCCACATTCTTGGGCTTTCCCTCAAACATTTCAGAGTATACCGATGCTGCTTCTTCAGGAATTCTAAAGGGGCTTGGGGATGGGAAGCCAATCCCATGACAAGGACCAGGTTTGAATTCAACAGTGACCTCTTCCCAGGTTTGGGGCCTGGATGATACATTAACTTCCTCCTCAGCTGTATCTCTGAACCTGGGGCTAGCCTTGTACACAGGATGGGGATTTAAGTCAAAGCAGGCCTCATCCCTGTCCCAGAACCAGGACCCAAATATGGCATCTTCTTCAGACTCTGGCCTGGTCTCTTCTCTGGCCACAGCACCCAAACTGGACTTTTCCTCTGCCCAGAACAAGGATCCACCAATGGCCCCCTCCTCAGCCCCTGGCTCAGATTCACAAATGGCTGAAGCCCCAGCCTCCATACTGACCTCTTTCTCTGCCCAGAACCAGGACCCAATAATGACTTCCTCCTCAAACCTGGGCTCTTGTTTGACCCTGTCACTGTTATTAACATCTTTCTGGGCCCTGGGCTTCAAGACAGTATTAGACTCTTCCTTGTCTCTGGGCCTGAATCTACTATTGGCCTCTTCTCCAGGCAAAAACCAAGACTCTTTATAGTACTCGTCTTCAGACTCAGATTCAAAAAAGTCCTCTCTCTTTGTCCTGAGCTTGGATCTCATATTTGCCTCATCCCTGACTCTGGGCCTGAATAAATTATTGGTATTTTCTCCAGCCCACAAGCAGAATGGGTTGCCAGACTCTTCCTCAGACCCAGACCAGGAATCAATATAGGGTTCTTGCTTGGATCTGGGCCTGGATCTGGGATTAGGCTGATGTTTGGCCCTGTGCCTGGACCTGCTATTGGCCTCTTCCCTAGGCCATGATCTGATACTGGCCTCTTCTCCAGCCCAGAAAGAGGACATTGTAGAGGTCTCATCTGCTGACCAGAATCCAGACTCATTAGAGGCCTCCTCTCTGGCCCTGGACCTGGGATAGCACCAAGACCCCATATTAGTTTCCTCCCCTGATCCAAACCAGGGTTGGATTCCTGTCTGAACCTGGGAGCCAGGAAAGGTCTCAGTGTCTACACTGACCAGTTCCCTATCCACAGATAGGGCCATAGGTTTAGCAGCTGACCGAGACTCAGTATTGACCAGTGGCCAGGTTACTGCATTGGTCTGAGACACGCCCTCTGCTTGTGACATTGCCTCAGCCCCAAACTCAGTCTGGGCCCAAGCCTGTGCTTCATCCTTGGGCCTTGCCCCAGGGATTGCCTTTGCTTCAGTCTTAGGACGTGCCCCACCTACTGCCCTGGCTTCAGTTTTGGGTCTTGTCCCTGCCATTGCCTGGGATTCAGTTTTGGGCCTTGCCCCGGCCATTGTCTGGGACTCAGCTTTGGGTCTTGCCCCAGCCATTGCCTGGGACTCAGTTTTAGGCCTTGCCCCAGCCATTGCCTTAGACTCGGTTTTGGGCCTTGATCCAGCCATAGCCTTGGACTCAGTTTTAGGCCTTGCCCCAGGTGTGGCCTGGGTCCTAACCTTGGGTCTGACCACCATTGGGACTTCATTCTCTCTCTCAGCCCCACCCCCAACCTCTTCTCTAGGCTTCTTTTCAGGCTTGGCCTGGACACCAGGCTCAATCTCAGCCCCAGTCATAGTACAAGTTACAGAGGAGTTCTGATTAAATACCACTATCCCAGTCTCAGCCTCTACCACAGATCTGTCACAGTTTTCTATCTTCACACTCTAATCTTTCGATGATTCAGGTGATACAATTGGAAACAAAAGTTAGAGTCAATCACCAGTCCAGCAGTCAATCAGCCTCCTTTCCAATCCCAGTCTCAGCCAATATTACAGACAGAGTGCAGAAGAAGCACAACCAAGCTGGGAGAGGATGGATGGTTCCCGGGTGGGTGCACACCTGTTGAGGGTGGTGGTTAGCAGCAATTCCACCACCACCAGAGATGCCACTGGAGATCAATCTAGGAATCGAGAACGACATGCGGCTTTGAGTCTCTTCCAACTGTGTCACTCCATGCAAAGACCCACACACAGAGACTGGACCTTGAATGCTTCGTGGGAGAGTTAGGCTCTCAGAAAGTCTCTCTGTTATCCTCATTTCACCCCACACCCTTTACCCCCAGAGCTGTCACATTGCTTTGCTTGCTACAACACAGGTGCGAAAATGGTGGGAAAGTATCTTGGCAATGGGAGAGGCTGAGGAGCCCTCAGACCAAACCCTAATCACCCTTGGACCTGTGCTGGTCTTCTCTACCCCACCCAAAAATTGTACCCATTCTCATACCTGCACTGTTGTGGTGCAATTTTCCTCTCCTTGCTTTGTTCCAGTGGTATTAAGCCTTAAGCAAACAGCAGGCCATCCTATGGATAAGTAAACATACAGGAGAAATGAAGTCTGAGTGCTTGGTGGACAGGCAGACACCCTGATCCCTGATGCAAATATCTCTTTCTGTTTAAGTGTCTAATTTGTCTGATGTTTCCTGTCGCTTGATTCCTGCTCTCAGGTCTTCTCTGCTCATTCACAGCCGAATCCACACCTACCCCAATAGTCCTAATACTCCTGCAGGAAATGAGCAACGGGTTCTGCAGCAGTGTGCAAATCTGAAAGAGAGTAAGACATGTGAATCAAAGACACCCAACTGGATCAAAAACACCTGTCAATCTTCCTCTGTAGCTGCCCCTTGCATTGCCCCATTTTGCACAAACCTCCAGAGATCTAAGGCAGTCTTTTCCTTCTTTCCTTCTTTGCAAAAGTAACCAGCCTTAAAGCAGACCTATGGACCAAAGATAAAAAGGTTAAGACAATCAGAAGACCATGGTAGCAACTAAGCGCCTGATGGACAGACCAACATCAAGGATAGGAATCCATATACTGTCTTTCAATATTCAGAGTCCTCTTAGTAGAATATTCTCATTTTATCTTGACCCTCTATTTCAGCATTCCAGATAACAAACATCTCCTCTTGACGTCATATTTTTCGCATTGCTCCCTTCTCCAATTCTGAGGATTCACCACTAGGTGCACCACATCCCTTTGCCTTGCGCAGCATAAATTGGGGGAAGGGCGCCCGCATATTCTAGAAAACAGGTTGTGCAGTGGTACTTGTATTTATAATTTGTCCCACCCTCACCTCCCAGTCCATCTTTTCCACCCCCAATTTTGGATGGAGGTGAGGGAGGAAGGCCAGGAAGTGTGGAGAAACAGGGTAGAGAGGAAAATTTTAGGAGGTATTCCTGGATGCCTGACCTGCTCTGGTCGCAGTCACCCCATCCCGATTCGGGTGTCCAGTCAATGGCTGCTGCCCACCCTCACCCCCCATCCCCACACAACTTAAGAAATACAGGCCGTTTTCCCGTCCCTAGTTTTTCTCAAGCCTCTCCTCTACAGATGCGCGCCGTGGACTGAAATCTACAGACCTACCGCGCACACAGGACACTCCGGCATCAAAGAGGCGCCTGTGGGAAGGGACAGCACCCGGCACGCGGGGTCCGACAGACCCCTTTCCAGAATCAGGGCCCGGGCGGGCGGCCCCTCGCGCCCGCCCGCTCGGCACCCGGCTCCGACCGCCACCCCCGGCGGCCTCCCCGACGCCCCCACCCCGGCTCCCCTCCGCCATTTCGCCCGCAGCAGCCTCCCCCACAGCCCTCTCCTGGCACAGGCACCGTCGACGGCGGAGCGCGGGAGCCCAGAAAGCCCTCCGGGGAGCGGCCGCGCCGTTCGCCTCCCCAGGATCCGAGGGAAGCCCTGCGGCCAAGACCTCGCGCCCCGGACCCGGTCCGCGCCGGTCGCCGCCTCCTCAGCGCCAGGGGTCCCCCGGCGCTGCGTACCTCTCTCAGGGACCCGCTCCGACCCGGTTGCCTCCCCCTCGTCAGGCTGCCAGGGTCCGCGGGGCAGGGTGTGAGCCGGTCGTCGCCCCCGAGACGCCCCCACTTGCCTTCGCAGGCGCAGGGTCCCGATGGTCGGCCTCCCCCTCCTGTCGCAGCTCCTCACTCGGATTCCCACTGCTCGCCGTGTGGGCAGAACGGCAAAGAGGCGTCCCGCCCCCCGCGCGGCTGCGCCAAACCGGGCAGGGGCTGCGAAGGCTGCGGCACCAACAGCTCGCGGCGAGGGTGTCGGGAAGGGGGCGGAGGGATACGGCACGAATGGGCTCGACGCCCCCTCCCAGGCCCACCGTAGTTCCGACCCAGAAAGGGGCGGGGCCGGGAGCAGTCCCGGCCTCAGGGGCGGGGCCACGCCGGCCCTCCACCGCCCCCCGTCGGGCGACCATCCTTCCCGCCCCGCACAGTTCTGGCACCGCAGCGTGTGGGGCCGGCGGGCGGTGGGCAGCGGGGGCCGGGGTTGGGAGGGTAGGGAGGGGCCGCGCTGGAGGGAGCAGCGGATGGATACAGATCGTCCCGGGGGTGTGTGTGTCTGTGTGTGTACAGGACTGCTCGGAGTCCGCTCCCCTACCTTCCCCCATCGCGCCCGCCATCCTCCCTGGGCGCCAGTGGCAGAGGAGCTGTGAGGACGGCCCTCCCCGGGTCTACTTTCCACCTTCTGGGGCCGCGGGCGGGAGGAAGGTGGGAGGCGGCGCCCGTGGAGGCCGAGCCACTGCCTCTCTTCTAAGGGAAAGCAGCCCTAGATAGACCTCTGGCCTGAGGGAACAAACCACCTGTCTGCGCCAGTGTCGTCATCCTCTCTGCCACACTGCCATTTTCTCAGTCGCAGTGGTAGCACGGTAGCACACTTTGCCATTTCGCCGCCCCCGCAGTTGCCCAGGAAAGAGGGCCTTTCCCTCTCAGGACCCGCACCGGCTCAGACAGTCCTCCCTGTCTCTCATCCCATAGCCAGGTGTCAGGCACCAGGTAGGCCCGGTCCTGGCTCCTCTCCCCGGGTTCTGTCAGGTCTTCTCTTGCAGTTGCCTCCAAGCGCTCATCATCTTTGGCAGGGTGGGAATGTGGCAGGGATTAGAACCAACTGGGATCTCACACACTTGCCATACACACCAGTCTACTTTCCCCAGCCATTATTTGGAGAAGGCCCCACCAGGCACCCACTTCCCCAAGACAGAAACCTGCTGGCCCTTGAATCCTCTGATTCCTGCACTCCTATATCCTTCCTGTAGTCTCCAGCCCCTCCTTTCTGTGCTCCATGGGGCAAACAGCAACCCTGGGTAAGCACACCTGTGGTTGAGCACAAACCTGCTGGCACTGTTGCCCGTTTTAAAACCCACCTAAGTGGCACCCTCGCTGTGGTAAGCTGAAAAAGGGTCCCCCAAAGATGTTCACGTCCTGTTCTCCAGAACCTGTAAATATGTGATGTTACATGGCAAAGGAGAATTAAGGTTGCAGATGGAATTAAGATTGCTAATCAGCTGAATGTAAAGTAAGATTACACTGCTGTATCTTGGCCAATGCCATGGCAAGGCTACTTTAAATGTGGAAGAGGCAGGCAGAAGAGTCAGTGTCACAGTGAAGTTGCATGAGAAGGACGCCACAAGTGGACGGGATATCACTAGTTTTGAAGATGGAAGGAAGCCAGAGGCCAAGGACTGCAGGCAGACCCAGAAATTGGAAAAGGCAAGGAGACAGATTCTTCCTAGAACCCCTCGGAAGAATGAAGTCCTCCTATCATCTTTATTTCAGACCAGAGAGACCCTTTTCCTATTTCCAACCTTCAGGACTGTAAGATAATATTTTACTGTTTTTGTTTTTTTAAGCCAGCAAGATTGTGGTAATTTGTTACAGCAGCAGTGGGAACCGAATTCACTCACCATCCTGATAAAGTCCATTCCCCTTCACTTTCTTGAATTGGGCTTCAGCCCCTGGAAGGATCAATTTGGGCGCTCATCTCTCACCACTGTAACCACCCTCTTAAGCGCCTTCTCTCTTTTCTAAAGAAGAGAGATTTTGCAATCATCTTTGAGGTTCGTCTTGGAGAAAGTCCCTATTTACTGAATATCATGGATGAAGGGAACCTTCAGGATGAAAAGGGAACCTTATTCTTACCATGAATTTTCATATCAGCTTTTACTTGTTATTAGATATTTATTATAACTGTACAATATTTAGGTGATAGAGAAAAAATCTAGAGATGATTCTGTACTATATCTAGAGACAACAGATGTCAGTTTTCAGAGGAAAGTCTTTCACTGTGCTCTTTCAATGGCCTCAGCTGAATTGTGGATTTTCTTTGTTCCAAAGTATACTCTCTTGGGTGAATGCCAGGGTGGAAGAAGGGAGTCTGAGCTCTTCTGGGATCTGTGCGTGTGCATGAATCTCTTTGCCTCTCTGAACTGTTCCTTCCCCTTCTGAAAGTGTCTGGTGCCTTTTATTCATTCAACAAATATATATGAGTATCTACTTTGTCCTAGGCACAAACAAAAAAGAAAGAAATCTCTGTTCTCGTGGAGGTGACATTTATTTGTAATTTCATTCTTATTAATTTCTTGTCTAAAAATTTACAGATTTATCCAAAGTCATACCAGCAATCTTATCTGATAATTCTGGATATTGTGAAATCTTGATTCCAAGATACTTTCTGACAGAGGAGTGAATCTACCACTAGCTGACAGATTATACTGTGAGATTTTGAAATACCTGTTGGACAATTTATTGTTAATTCATTTAGAGAACAGACACTACGACTCATTAACATTTATTGAACTGAGAAAAGTCCTATTTTAAGCTCTTTATGTGTATTAGCTCACAAAACTATTTGACATTATGGACTACTATCAAAATAATCTATTACCTTCATGTAACAGGGAAGGAAACCAGCTCAGATGAGTTGTTTCATCTTTAAAGTCAGAGGGAAAAATAAAAGATTAAAATATTAAAAGGATGCTGACCTATGTCTGTCTGACTGGTAGGCACTATTTACTTCATCCTAAAATGGATTCCAGGCTAATAGATTCTGATAGCCAAGGTTCCACTCCCCTGTGCTTCCACCAGACCTGTGTAACCCTGACTTACCCCTGAAATCTAAATCTCAGAACCAAATAACCTCCAAGCATTAAGCCCAGGATACAGATGCAGCTGTGCTATATCATACCTACAGCTCTGCCCCTGACCCCACCCCACCTCCTACATACTTATGCACGTGAACTTTCACACTAGCATATTCCTTGCCTATGCAACACACATGATCTACTCCTCTTCCCTCTTAATCACCATGGACACAGACCTGTTTTTGTCTATTAAGCTTAACTTGGCTATATTCTGTTGTTTTAATTTGCAATTCCATAATGACATAGGATGTTGAGCATATTTTCATATGCTTATTTGCCATCTGTATATCTTTTTTGGTCAATTATCTGTTCAGATCATTGACCTTTTTTTTAAATGAGATTGACTGTTTTCTTATTGTTAAATTTTAAGGGTTCTTTGTATATTTTGGATACCAGTCTTCTATCAGATGTTTTGCAAAGTTTTCTTCTCAATCTCCACTTGTCTTTTCATTCTATTAATAGAGTATTTTGCAGAGAAGGTTTATTTTTAATGAAGTCCAACTTACCAATATTTTCTTTCATGGATCACACTTTTGATGTTGTATCTACAAAGTCCTTGCCAAACACAAAATTACCTAGATCTTTTACTATGTTGTCTTCTAGGAGTTTTATAGTTTTGCCTTTTACATGTAAGTCTATGATCCATTTTAAGTTAATATTACTGAAAGATGTAATGTATGAGTCTAGATTTTCTTTGCATGTAGATGACCAGTCGTTCTAGCATCATCTGTTGAAATGATTATCCTTTCTCCATTGAATTACCTTTGCTCATCTATCAACAACTGGTTGAATATATTTGTGTGGGTCTATTTCTGGTCTCTCTCTTCTGTTGCATTGATCTATTTGTCTTTTCTTTTGCCAATACCACACTGTCTGGATTACTGTGGCTTTACGCAAAATATTGAATTTGGGTAATGTCAGTCCTCTGATGTTCTTCTCCTTCAATATTTGCTATTCTTGGTCTTTTGCCTTTCAATATAAACTTTATAATCTGTTTGCTGATATCCATAAGATAACTTGCAGGGATTTTGATTGGGATTGCATGGAACCTATAAGTTGGGAAGAACTGACATCTTGACAATATTGAATTTTCCTATCCTTGCACATGAAATAGCTCCACATTTATTTAGATCTTTGATTTTTTTCATCAGTGTTTTGTAGTTTTCCTCATATAAGTATTGTACATACTTTGTTAGATTATGCCTAAATATTTCATTTTTGGTGCTAATATAAACAGTATTGTTTTTAATGTCAAATTCCATTTTTTCAATGCTGGTATGTAAGAAAATTTGAATTCTGTATATTAACCTCGTATCTGGCAACAGTGCTATAATTGCTTATTAGTTCCAGGGGTTTTTTGTTGATTCTTTGAGATTCCTACAGATATGATCATGTCATCTGTGAACAAGTACAGTTTTAATTCTTCCTTCCCCATCTGTATATTTTAATTTCTTTTTCTTCTCTTATTGCAATAGCTAGGACGTCCTGTGTGATATTAAACAGGAATGATGAGTGGGGACATCCTCTCCTTGTTCCTAATCTTAGCAGAAAAGCATCTAGTTGCTCAGCCTTGTGATGTTAGCTGTAGGTTTTTTTGTAGATGTTCTTCATTAAGTTTAAGGAGTTTCCTCTATTCCTAGTTTTCTCACTTTTTATCATGAATGGGTGTTCAATTTTGCCAAATGCTTTTTCTGCTCTAAATGATCATATTTTTCTTCTTTAACCTTTGATGTGATGGATTACATTAATTGATTTTCAAAAGTTGAACCAGTATTGTATACTTGGAATAAATTCCACTAGGTTGTGGTGTATAATTCTTTTTATACATTGTTGGGTTTTATTGGCTAACATTTTGTGAGGATTTTTATACCTACGTGCATGAAAGATACTGGCCTGCAATTTTTCCTTTTTGTAATGTATGTGCTTGGTTTGGGTACTAGGTTAATGCTGTTCTCATAGAATTTGGGGGGGGGAATTATTCCCTCAACTTCTATTTTCTTTAAGTGATTGTGTAAAATTGGTATAATTTCTTCATTAAGTGTTTGATATAATTCACCAGTGAACCTGAGTCTGGTGTTTTCTCTTTTGTAAGGTTAATCATTGATTCAATTTCTTTAATAGTTATAGGTATATGCAGAGTACCTATTTATCCTTGTGTCAATTTTGGTAGATTGTGTCTTTCAAGAAATTGTAATTCTTCTAGGTTGTCAATGTTTTGGGACAAAGTTGTTCATAATATTCCTTTATTATCCTTTTAAGGTCCATGGGAACATTTCTGGTGTTAGCAATTTGTGTCTTTTCTCCCTTTTCTTAGTTAACTTGGCTAGAGGCATATAAATTTTATTAATCTTTCAAAGAACCAACTTTTGGTTTTATTGAATTTCTCTATTGATTTCCTGTTTTTAATAGCACTTATTTCTGCTCTAATTTTTAAAATCTCTTTTCTTCTGCTTACTTTGGATTTAATTTGCTCTTCTTTCTCTAGTGGCTAAGGTGGAAACTTCAGTTATTAATTTTAGATTGTTTTTCCTTTCTAATACATTCATTCAATGCTATAAATTTCCCTCTAAACATCCCACAACTTTGATAAATTTTCACAATTTTTTTTAGAATATTTAAAAATTTCTCTTGAGAGTTCTTTGACCCACGTGCTATTTAGAAGTGTGTTGGTTAATCTCCAAGTGTTTTAGGGTTTCCAGTTATTTTTCTGTAATTAGTGTTTAGTTTAATTTCATTGTGATCTGAGAGCACGGTTTGAATGATGTCTATTCTTTAAAAAATTTTAAGGTATGTTTTATATCCCAGGATGTGGTCTATCTTGCTGAATGTTCCATGTGAGCTTGAGAAGAATCTGTATTCTGCTGTTTTGGATGAACAAAACAGAATACACAAAAATTTATAAATATTAACTAGGTACTGTTGATTGATGGTGCTGTTCAATTCAAGTTTGTTTTTACTGATTTTTCTACCTTCTGAGTCTGTCAGTTACTGATAGAGTGGTGTTGAAGTCTCCCACTATAATAGTGGATTTGTCTTTTTTCCTTCAATTCTGTCCGTTTTTTCCCTATGTATTTCTGTACTTTTTTTGTCAGGTGCGTACACATTAAGGATTGTTATGTCTTCTTTGAGAACTGGGCCACTTATCAGTATGTAATTCCCCCTTTCTCCTGGTAATGTTCCACGCTCTGCATCCTGCTTTATCTGAAATTAATAGAGCTACTCTGGCTTTCACTTGTTTAATGTAAATTTGTTTAATGATGGTATTTCTTTCTCCATCCCTTTATTTTTAATCTATTGGTGTCTTTATATTTAAAGTAGGTTTCTTTTAGACTACATGTAGCTGGATCTTATTTATTTAATCCACCCTGACAGTCTATCTTTTTTGATTGGTGTTAGACCATTGACATCTATGATCATTGATAGAGCTGGATAAATACCTACCATATTTGTTACTGTTTTCCATATGTTGCCCTTTTTCTTTTTTTGTCTTATCTTTTTCTGCCTTCTCTGTTTTAAATTATACATTTTATATATCATTTCTCTCTTCTCTTAGCATATAAATGATACTTCTAATTTTACTTTTCTAGTGGTTGCCCTAGAGTTTGCAATATTCAAGGCCACTTTCAAATAACACCATACTGTTTCACAGGTAGTGCAAGTACTTTACAACAGAGTATTTCCAATTCCTCCCTCTTATCCCTGATAACATTGCTGTCATTCATTTCACTTATCTATAAGCTGTAATCACCACATACACTGTTGATATGCTTATTTTGAACAAACTGTAATCTGTTAAATCAACTAAGAATAAAAAGACTTCATTTCACCTTCATTTATTCCTTCTCTAACACTCTTCCTTTTTTCAATAGATATTAATTTTTGATCTATATAATTTTCCTTCTCTCTGAAGAATTTTGTTTAACATCCCCTGCAGGACAAGTCTACTGGGGACAAATTCTCTCAGTTTTTGTTTGTCTGAGAATGTCTTTATTTCTCCTTCACTTTCAAAGAATAATTTTACTGAATACAGAATTCTAGATTGGTAATTTTTTTCCTTCAACACTTTAAACATTTCTCTCCACTCTCTTCTGCTTGTATGGTCTCTGAAGAGAAATCTGATGTAATTCTTACTCCTGCTCCTCTATAGGTAATGTGGTAGGTTTCCCTGGCTTTTTTCAATATTTTCTCTTTGTCTTTGATGTTCTCCCATCTGAATATAATAGCCTAGGTATAGATATTCTGGTTTTTATCCTGCTTCATGTTCTCTGAGCTTCCTAGATCTATGGTTTGAAGTGTGTCATTAATTTTGGAAACTTCTCAGCCATCATTACTCAAATATTTCATCTGTTTCTCTCTTTTCTGTTTTTGTGGTATTTCTATTACATGTATGTTACACCTTTTGTAACTGTCCCACAGTTTGTGGATATTTTGTTCAGTCTTTTTCACTTTTTATCTCTTTGTATTCTCTTTCGGAAGTTTCTACTGACATTTCTTCAAGCTCATTGATTTATTCTCAGCCATGTTCAGTCTATTGAGGAGCCCATCAAAAACATTCTTCATTTCTTTTACACTGTTTTTGATTTCTAGCATTCACTTTTTGATTCTTTCTTAGGGTTTACAGCTCTGTGTTTATATTACCATCTGTTTTTGCATGTTGTCCACTTTTTCCATTAGAGCACCTAGCATATTAACCATAGTTGTTTTAAATTCCTGGTCTAATTCCAAAATTTCTGCCATATCTGGATCTGTTTCTGATGCTTACTCTGTCTCTTGATACTGGTGTGCTGGGGTTTTTTGTTTGTTCGTTTGTTTTGTTTTTGTGAGTTTTTTTGGCTTTTAGTATGCCTTGTAATTTTTTGTTAAAAGGTAGACAGTATGGGTTAAAGAAACTGAGGTAAATAGGCTGTTAGCATGAGGTTTTATGTTTATCTGGCTAGGAGTTAGGCTGTGTGTACTGTTTGCTATAGCTCTATGTGTCAGAGGCTAAATATTCTGTTGTCCTTGTTTTAGTTTCTCCTGTTGTCTTTGGGTTTCCCTAGAGACTTTTAAAAACAGAAATGTGACCTTGCCGAGGCTGGGAAGGCATCTTGGTACTGTATGTGATACAAATGATGCCCTTACAAGGATATCACATCTAGCTTTTATCTTAATATTTAGAAAGGAATGTGCAAACATCACAGAAGCATGTTTCCCAAATATTATTCCACTGAACGTGAGGCCATCAGGATGTTAAGGGGCATTCCATTTTTTAACGTGGTCTAATGAAACTGGGAAATGTTTTTATAGAAGACCCTGAAATATTTTGATTAAAATGATGTGAAAGACCTATGAGTAGAGTTTAAAAGAGAAGAGATTTTTTAGGAGTAAAATAAAGCTGAGGGGAGATGTAAGTAGTTGGAGGGTTATTATAAGCTAGATATACCACAGCTGCCTTATCTCCATAAAGTCAGAAGTTGACATACTGCAGCAAGAGAGAGATGGGTTAGAAATGGACTGCATAGTGAGGGTGTGAGAGAAAAATATTAACTTATTATTGTAAGAGATCATATCATCTTCAACTCTGGACACATGATAGGAAAGGCAAAAAACCATTTAAGGATGATTTATGTGTCTTGCTGCCTGAAGCTGCCAGGAAGGTAACTCTGAATTTCTTTCTCACTCCAGAATTCCATGACCCTAGTCCTGTAGGTCCTAGGATGCGGGGTAGAGACGTTTTCTTAAAGAAGGTCTGAGATGTACACTTCCTTCAACTTTAATCTGCTCTTATTATACATGAGCCTTATTGATGTGGTTGGAAGGTGTGGGGGGAATGGGAAACATTCTATGGTTCTATTATTTGGTCTCAGTGTTTCAGTGAGCCTTTGTCCCTGGTTTGTGACATTCACAAGTGCTTCTCAGTTTTTTTTTTTTTTAGGTGAGACAGGAGGTCTATAGGGGGCTAGAGTTGTGTATTTTCCTCTAGTCTGTGAACTCACAAATGTTTCTTACCTATTTTTCCTCCCAAGGCAAGATAAGAAATGCTAGATGGGGCTGGAATTGAAAAAAAAGCCTTTCCCCTGGTGGGATAAGGCTCTAGTAGTTTTTTCCCATTCAGAGCAGGCAGTTGTCATGGAGAATGCTCTGAGTGTATTTCAAAATGTTTGCTCTTCCCATCCCTCTGCTGTATCCATGAGGGAATACTTCTTGGCTCTTCACCATGAGAACTGAGTGGTTTTCCTGGAGGTCAAATCCACAAAAGCTCCTGTAAGACTGTGACACACAGAATTTCTCACTCCCTTGATGGTCCACACTCAGCCTCCAGCAATTTATCAAAATTACCATTCAACTGTTCCTACCAGTTTTGGCTCCAGTGGATTCTACTCCAGGTAAGCAGATCTCAACTGTGACTCTGAATTTGTCTGTTTCTCCAGATTTTGTAGTGGTGATTTGGCCTATGATCTTAGTTATCTGATGGGTCCAAGAAAAGCCAGGTATTTTCAGTTTTTTCAGATTTTTCTTGTGACTTTGGGAGTCACGACTTCCAGGCTCTTTATATATTGTAACTGAAACCAAAATTTTGGATGGAAGACTTAATTTATGCTGTTTGAAGATGTGTTGACAGCTATTTCCCCTCAAGTCTCTGTATACCCTTTAACTCATTCCTCTTCCTTATTCAAGTACTTACTCAAATTGACCACTGAATAAGTGTTACTGCGCCACCATAAAGGAAGTGACAGAAGGTGATTGCAATTTTTTTTTTTTACAACTAAGAGTTATTTAACAGAAATTATTTGAACCAGGAATTCTACTTCTAGGAGTATGTCCTAAGGAAATAGTTAAGGATGTGCAAGCCAGTTTAGCTACAAGTGTATCAGTCCTCTGCTATCCCTTCAACGATGGGATGACTGTAGAGAAGAAAAATATCACAGAGGGAGTGCACTGAAGGCATAGATGGAAACAGAAAAACTGAGACAAGTGGTCTAGACAGCAGCAAACACAAACACCTACATGATCCACAGATCTGTTTTTCAAAATCTGTTCTCAGTATTCTGGAATTCACCCAGGTGATAATGTGGGGTAGAAAAGGGCAAAAACAATAACTTGACTGAAATAAATAAAAACACACAGGTGAAATGTACCATTTAGTGACAGAAATTTACTACGGGAATGTTCATCACAGAATTGTTTTTAATAGGAAAAAATAGAGATAACCTAAATATATGAGTATAGGAAATTTGTTAATTATGGCAAGCTCAGTAGATGGGATTCTATGCCAACAATAAATGGAAGTGTCTGTTTCAGAAACACCTTGTCATCATTGGGCTTTATCCAACTTTTATTTTTGTCAATATGCTGGGTAAAAAATGGAATACTATTATTTTGATTTATATTTCTACAATTGTGCAGGAGCATATCAGGGCATACTACATTAAAGTAGCAGTAACAAATGACCCTCAAATCTCAGTAACTTAAAGCAACAAAAATGTATTTCTTGTTCATACTACATACCCAACACAGGTTGGTTGGGGCTACACTTACTAAGATTAAAGTGATGGAACAGTCACTGTATGGAACATTGCTGGTTACCATGGAATAGGAAAAGACAGATCATGACAAATCACCCAGTGGCTATTAAAATTTTACCCCCGAACTGACAAAAATTTTTCTGTTATGTTCCACTAATTAAAGCAAGTTATATGGCCATAGCTGTGTTCAAAAGGAATGGGGAAGTGCAAGACTAAGTGTCTGAAAATTACACAGAAGGAAATCTTGGTTAGATTGCCATATATGTTCTAACTAGTGTTTCTAGTATATGCTATCTTTTCACTTGTTTATGGTAATTTACAACAGCTTTATTGAGATACAGTCTACTTACCATACAATTCACCAATTTAAAGTGTACGATTCAATGGCATTTAATAGATTCAGAATTGTGAATGCATCATCAAAATCAATTTTGGAACATTTTCATTAGCCCAAGAATATACCCTGTAGCCCTTAGCTATCAGACTCCTTGCCCCTATTCCTAAACCAGAGACAACAACGAATCTGCTTTCTGTCTCTGTAAATTGGCCTTTTCTGGACATTTCATATAAATGGAATCATGTGATATGTGGTCCTTACTAGCTTCTTTCACTTATCACTTGTAACATGTATCAGTACGTCATTGTTTTATTGCTGAAAATTATCCCATGATATAAACAGGCCACATTTTATTTATCCATTTATCAGCGATGGATATTTGGGTTGTTTCCACTTATTGACTATTATGAATAATGCTGTTATGAACACTTGTGTTCAACATTTTGTTTGGACATATGTTTTCATTTCTCTTAGATGTATACCCAGGAGTAGAATTGATGGAACATATGGTCACCTTTTGAAGTTACTGTTTCCCAAAACAACCACACCACTTTACATTCCCACCAGCAGTGTATGAGGATTCCAATATCTCCCTATACTTTCTAGCACCTTTTATTATCTGTCTTTAGTATTATAGTCATCCTAGTGGGTATGAAATGGTACCTAATTGTGGTTTTGATTTTCCTAATGGCTGATGATGTTGAGCATCTTTTCATGTGCTTATTGGTCACTTTTATATCTTCTTTGGATAAACGTCTATCCAGGTCCTTTGACCATTTAAAAATTGGATTATTTATCTTTTTATTATTGATTTGTACCTTTATTATTGAGTTGGAACCGTTTTTTATACATTTTAGATCCAAGTCCCTTACCAAATGTATGATTTGCAAAATTCTCTCCAATTTTGTGGATTGACATTTCATTTACTTGATTGTGCCTTTTGAAGCACAAAAGTTTTTAATTTTGATGATGTCCAGTTTGTCTATTTTTCCTTCTGTTGCTTGTGCTTTTCATGTCATATGTTTGAAACTACTACTTAATCCAAGGTCACATAAATTTATACCTATGTTTTATAGTTTTAGGTCTTACATTTAGGACGTTGATCAATTTTGAGTTTTAAAATATGGTGTGAGGTAGGGATCCAAATTCATTCTTTTGCATGTGCTTATCCAGTTGTGCCAGCACCATTTGTTGAAAAGACAATTCTTACCCCATTGTATGGTCCTCGCATCCTTGTCAAAACTCAATAAATATAAAGATTTATTTCTGGACTCTCAATTCTATTCCACTGATATATGTGTGTGTGTGTGTGTGTGTGTGTATATATATATATATATATATATATATATATATATATATATATATATATATCTACCCTATGTCAGTACTGCACAGTCCTGATTACTGTAGCTTTGTAATAAGTATTGAAATCTCACAGTGTAAATCCTCCAACTTTGTTCTTTTTAAAGATTATTTTGGCTATTCTGGATCCCTTGCACATACATATAAGTTTTAGGAACAGCTTGTGAATGCCTGAAAAAAAACGGAGCTGTAATGTGGTAAGGATTGCATTTAATCCATAGATCAATTTGGCCAGTATTGGTACCTTAACAATACTAAGTTTTCCAATCCATGAACACAGGATGTCCTTCCATTTGTTTAGTTCTCTAATTTCTTTCAACAATGGTTTGTAGGTTTTCAGTGTACAAATCTTACACTTTTTTGGTTAAATTTATTTCTAAGTTTTTTATTCTTTTTAATGGTATTGTAGTTGTTTTTAAAATTTTATTGGTTTGCTCATTACTACTGTATAAAAATACAACTGTGTTTTGTATATTGATATTTTATCATGCGAATTTGCTCAACTTATTGGTTTTAATAGTTTCTTAGTGGATTTCCTAGGATTTTCTAAATATAAGATTAATTCACCTGCAAATGTTTCGGTATTATGAATCATGTCAACATTATCAGTTAACTTTATCAATCTTTTTTTTTAATGCCCCCATTGATTTCTATCTAACCAGCCATGGCATTTTCTCTCACCAAGAATATAAGTAAAAAAAATTCTCTTGGTACTTTTATGTTTCAATATTTGCGTTTAAATCTTTGAACTAATTGCAGTTTATTGTGGTGGAATGTATTTTATGTTATTTATCTCCAAATAGGTTGCCACTCTACCAAATTGTGGTAAAATATACATAATATTTATTACTTTAGTCATTTGTAAGTGTATAATTCAATGGCATTAAATACATTCACAATGTTGTATAATCATCACTACTATTTATACCAAAACATTTTCATCATTCCCAACAGAAACACTATACCCAATAAAAAATAACTCCTCTTTTTCTCCACCCCTAAGCTCCTGGTAAACACTATTCTACTTTATGTCTCCATAAATATGCCTATTCTAGGTACCTTATACAAGTGGAATACTATAATATTTGTGCTTCTGTGTCTGCCATATTTCACTAAGTATAATGTCTTCAAGGCCAATCCATGGTTTAGTACATACCAAAATTTCATTCCTTCCTATGGTTAAATAAAATTCCATTTTATGTATATACCATATTTTGTGTACCCATTCATCCACCAATGGGCTCTTAGGTTGTTTCCACCTTTTGGCTATTGTGAATAATAATGCTAGAACACTGGTGTATACATATTTCAAGTTACTGCTTTCAATTATTTTGGGTATATAGCCAGGTGTGGGATTGCTGGGTCATATGATAGTTCTATGTTTAACCTTGTGAGAAGCTGACAAACTGTTTTCAACTGCAGCCATGCTATTTTACATTCCCACCAGCAATGCACAAGAGTTCTAGTTTCTCCACATCCTTGCCAATGCTTGCTACTTTAGTTTAAAAAAATTATAGGTATCCTAGTAGGTGTAAACTGGTATCTCGTGGTTTTGATTTGCATTTCACTCATGACTAATGATGCTGAACATTTTTTCACATGCTTATTGGCCATTTGTTATGTTCTCTGGAGACATGTTTTAAGTCCTTTGCCCATTTTTAAATTGGGTTGTTTGCTTTTTTGTTGTTTAGTTTTAGGAGTTCTTTATGTATTATGGATATTAATCACTTTTAAGATATATCATTTCCAAATATTTTCTCCCATTCAGTAGGTTGTCTATCCACTTTCTTGATAGTATCTTTTGATGTACAAAAGTTCTTAATTTTGATGAAGTCCAATTTATGTATTTTTGTTGTTGCTGTTGCCTGTGCTGTTTGGTGTCATATCCATGAAATTGTTGTCAAACCTAGTATCATGAAATTTTCTCGAATGTTTTCTTCTGAGAGTTTTACAGGTTTAGCTCTTAAGTTTAGGTCATGGATTCATTTTGAGTTATGTTTTGTATATGGTGTAAGATAAGGGTCCAACTTAATTGTTCTGCATGTGGATGTCCAGTTTCCCTGCACCATTTATTCAAAAGACTGTCCCTTCTCAATGGAAGGGTCTTGGCATCCCTTGTGGAAAACCAATTGACTATTGATTTTCTGTTTATATCTGGGGTCTCTATTCCATTGGTCTATGTGTCTGTCCTTATTGCAACTACCATACTGTTTTTTGTTTTGTTTATTTACTTACTTATTTATTTATTTATTTATTTTTGGCTGCATTGGGTCTTCATTGCTGCACGTGGGCTTTCCATACTGTTTTAATTACCATAGCTTTGTAGTAAGTTTCGAAGTTGGGAAGTATGAGTCCTCAATTTATTTTTATTTTTCAAGACAGTCATGGCTATTCAAGGCCCCTTCCAATTCCATATGAATCTGAAGATCAGCTTTCATATTTCTGCAAAAAAAGGCTCTTTGAATTTTTATTGCATTGAATCTGTAGATCACTTTGGAAAGCATTGACATCTTAACAATGTTATGTCTTCCTATCATGAACACAGAATGTCTATCCATTTATTTAGGTCTTCTTTAATTCTTTCAGGAATGTTTTGTAGCTTTCAGCAAGCAAGTCTTTCAGCTCCTTGGTTAATTTATTACAAAGTATTTAATTATTTCAGATGCTATTGTAAAAGGAATTGCTTTCTTAATTTCCTTTTTGGATAGTTCATTGCTTCTGTATAGAAACACAAGTGATTTTTTTGAGTGTGTTTTGTACCCTGCAACTTTGCTGAGTTGGGATTGTTAGCTCTAATAGCTTTCTTGTGGATTATTTGGGATTTTCTGTATAACAGATCATATCAGCAGTGAATAGTGATAGTTTTACCTCTTCCTTTCCAATTTGTATGTCTTTTCTTTTTCTTGTCTAATAGCTCTGGCTAGAATTTCTAGTACAATGTTGACTTGCAGCAATGAAAGTGGGAAATCATGTCTTATTCTTGATTTTAGGGGAAAATCCTTTAGACTTTCACCATTGAGTATGATGTTAGCTGTGGAATTTTCATAAATACTTGTTATCATGTTGAGAAAATTTCCCTCTATTCCTAGTTTTCTGAGTGTCTTTATTATGAAAGGGTATTGGATTTTGTCAAATGCTTTTTCTGTATCAACTGAGATGATCATTTTGTCTTCTTTCATTTATATTAGTGTGATATATTACATTGGTTGATTTTCTTATGTTGAAACACCCTTGAATTCCCGGGATAAATCCCATTTGGTTATGCTGAATAATCCTTTTAATATGCTGTTGGATTTGCTTTGCTAATATTTTGTTGAGAATATTGGTATTATAGTTATAAAGGATATTAGTTTGTAATTTTATTTTCTTGTGGTATCTTTATCTGGCTGTGGTATCAGGGTAATGCTGGCCTCACAGAAAGAGTTTTAGGAAGTGTTCCCTTCTCTTCAGTTATTTTGGAAGAATTTGTGAAGGACTGGTGTTAATTCTTCATTAAATACGTAATAGAATTCACTGGTGAAAGTATCTGGTCCAGGACTTTTATTTGGGGGAGGTTTTTGACTACTGATTCAATCTCTTTATTTGTTTTAGGTATATTGAGTTTTTTTTTTATTATGGTAAAAACCACATAACATAACATTTAACATCTTAACAATTTTTCAGTGTACAGTTGAATAGGGTTAAGTATATTCACATTATAGTACAAAAGATCTCCAGAACTTTTTCATCTTTCAAACCTGAAACTCTACCCATTAAACAATTCCTCTTTTCCCCTTCCCCTGGCCCATGGAAACCATTATTCTATTTTCTGCAGCTATGATTTGACTACTTTAGAGACCTCATATAAGTGGAATCATATAGTATTTGTCTTTATGTGACTGGCTAATTTCACTTAGCATAATGTCATTAAGGCTATTTCCATATTGAAGCATGTGACAGGATTTCCTTCCTTTTTAGTGCTGAATAAAATCCCATTGTATGCATATACATATTTTGTTTATCCACTCATCCTTCAGTGGACATTTTGGTTGCTTCCACCTCTTGGTTATAGTGAATAGTGCTGAATTCGTTCATTGGTTCTATCAGTGTTTGTGTGTATGTAATTTTTAGCATTTTCTACATATAAGATCAAGCCATCTACAGAGAGAATTTTACTTCTTGCTTTCCAAATTGAATGCCTTTTATTTCTTTTTCTTGCCTAATTCCTCTGGCTAGGACTTCCAATACTATGTTGAATAGAAGTGGTGAGAGTGGGCATCCTTGCCTTGTTGCTGATTTTAGAGGAAAAGCTGTCAGGCTTTCACCACTGAGTGCAATGATAGTTGTAGGCTTTTCACATATGACCTTTATTATGTTGAGGAAGTTTCCTTCTATTTTTAGCTTATCGAGTGTTTTTGTCATGAAAAGGAGTTGAATATTTTAAAATTCTTTTTCTGCATCGATTGATATGATCATGTGGTTTGCTTTATAGTTCTATTTTTAACTTATCACGAAATCATCTAATTATTGCAGTTTCATGATAAACACTTACCTATTTTAAATTTAATTTCACATTTTGAATTTAAGGTCTGTTTAAGGTAGTGTTACACTAGAAGAGGAATGAAATAATAAAAGATACTAGTGAAATTCATGGTACACTCTAGTTTTCATGATCACTACCAAATTATGTCTGTGCATTTTGTCACTTTAACCTAGTGCCTTGCATGGTGCTAGTCACAGTGTCACTACTTGATAGAAGATGAGAATTCCTGGGTAGAATCTCTCAGATAGCAGTTCTTCACGCATGGAAGTAATGTCCTCAGTTGGCTAGAAGGGTACACACTCTGAGTACACTTTCTTGTTAACAGTTTTTGCCTTCCCTTTCAGAGTCTAATGACAGCAGCTGATAGGAGAACCTAACCCTTTGCCTTCTTGGTATGATGCAGTCTAGGTTTAGAGAATGTGAGGCAATTCTTGTGACATTTATAAAATTATCCAGAAAGGAGGAAAGCAATTGATATTTAACATTTGGATATGAGCCTTATTAGGTGCACACACTGTCCCTTCTCATCAGCATCTGCATTTCCCTTTAAAAGCTCCCAGAGCTCCCCATTATTGGTGGTTTAGATGCTGCCTATAGCACTTATTAGTGCTACCAGAAAGCTAAACTGTCACTCACTTTTAAAATATTAATATGAAATAATAAAGAGGCTAATGTATTAAGTTGTGATAACCATCCCCATAGACATATTTTATCTTGTCACACTTGTCTACCTAATTTCCTAATGAGGTATTTCTAAAAGTGAAAGTGCTGAAGCCAAAAGTTTGGGCCTCCTCTGTTCATTGATACTTACCACAAATTACTCCTGCTTAAAATTCATACCATATTACAGTCCTTACAGCAAGGTATTGGCACGCCTGTAAAATTAAAATTCCTCTAATTTTATGTACTCAATAATTTAAATGAAAAACCTCACCACTGTGAACCTCACCAATAGATGAAAATCAGTATGTTTCTTTCATTACGTGTGAATTTAAAGATACTCTTAGTACTTTAGTTGGCAATCTTTATTTCTTGTTTTGTGACAAATCTCTTCATGGTCTTTACTCATTTTGAGACAGGAGGTAGATGGGTCCCCCCAGGGTAAGGAATTGGAGATTCGTTCCCTGTGGACCGATACTCCAAGATGAGTATAGCAGGACAATCGAGAGAGGAGGCTAGAAGATAAGAGACCACATATTTCTCATCCTTGAAGTCAAGGAGACCTTCCCGACTAGAAAGCTCCTTGGAGGTCAAAAGGCAAGTGATGCTAAGCTACCCATAGGCCTCTTTGGTGGAATCCATCTTGGCTGAGAGATGCATGCACACACATGGGAGCATCCTGAGATATACCAAATACGTACTCCAGGCAAATCAAAATGATTGGCCAAAGGAAACCTGGAAGAAATGCCCCATATAAGTGATTTAAACTACCACGAGGGCATGAGTCTCTCTCTGCGTCTGCCCATGTGTCTATCCACGCATACTGTATGCTTTTTCCTCCTAATAAATGCTTTACTTATGTCACTACTTTCCATCTTTGTGGGAATTCTTTTCTGCAAAGCCGAAGGGCCAGGCCTTGTAACTGACCAGTGGTCTAGTGGTTAGGGTTTGGCACTTTCACCGCTGCGGCCTGGGTTCGATTCCCGGTGTGGGAACCAAAACCCTGCTTCAAGCCACTGAAGGCCGAGGCCACCCAAGATCATATTTGGTGCCGAAACCCGGGACTTCAAGGTAAACCGCGGGCTTCGCCCAGCTGCGGCTTGAGGCCTCTGACTTTTGCTCTTGCTTTCTTTCTTTCACTCTCCACTTTGCATTCTTTTCAAGACCTGCAGGGCATAACCTCTGTCCACCTACAGTGTTATGGCTCCCTCCAACATTGGGGGTGGCAGTGGGATTCCCCAGGCCGTGCAGATTAAAATAACGCTTGGGTGACAGCTGACGCTGTCCTTTGGGACCTGGTGGAAATGTGATTTCCTACCGTGCAGGAGCCCCAGGGGTCTCTCTCTCTTTCTCTCGCTCTCCCTCTCTCACTGCCCCGTATGGAACACTCCACTACGCTTTTCCTTCCCACCTTACTCACACAAGAAGGTCTCTTTCTCACTTCATATCTCCGTGCCCTTTTAGGGAAGGATTTCCTGGATATCATTCTTAAGATTCCTGGGCCCTACCACTGCCAAACCCAGTGCTGCTTGTGTCAGACAAAATTGTCAGACAATTCCCAATTCTATCTTAGCTGCCAGACAGGACAAAGGATTTTGGGTTCTTCTGCTGTCTAGTCTCTCACCTCACTCAACACCCGGAAATTTACTATGAGAATTTCTCCATCTCCTGCCCTTCGAGCCTTGAACCCCATGCCACCTTCCATAGCGCTCAACTCCAATTTCTCCAAGGGTTCTTCTTCGCATCTATCAGACCCCCTTTAGTCCAGGCCTTGGCAGCATACACACTGCTACGGACAGCCTATTGGGCTGGCCGCTACCCAGAAGCCCGAATTATAAATTTTGTAGATACTCAGTCATGAGGAATACACCCCAGCATAGGAAGACATCATAGGACATAAGCTCTATAGCCATGGGATCCCTCCTAAGGAAAGTCCTGGCAACCGGTCTGCACTAGTTCAAATGTCCTCCCCTGGTTATGTGGGGAGACACCTTGGGCAAGGTACCACGGAAGACCAGAGACGTCTAGTCAGAAATCGATGAGGGAGTAGAGGATGCTTGAAACCCCATCAGGTTCAAAGGGAATTTGGGGGATGCCCTGAACCCCTTCAGGTTAAAGCCTCCTGGTAAATGTTTCTGGGACGCCGGATTCCATTTCTAGGAGCGCTCTCTTGTTCTCAGTTGCAGGTTACTCAACAGGGCAGGATCCCCCTCCAAGCCAGAAGAAACACCTCTGGAGTGTATCCTTAAGAATTGGAATTTTTTTTTGGGGGGGCTGCATTGGGTCTTTGTTGCTGTGCGTGGGCTACTCTTTGTTGTGGTGTGTGGGCTTCTCATTCAGTGGCTTCCCTTGTGGAGCATGGGCTCTAGGTGCGCGGGCTTCAGCAGTTGTAGCATGTCAGCTCAGTAGTTGCAGCACACGGGCCCTAGAACGCGCAGGCTTCGGTAGTTGTGGCACGTGGGCTCAGTAGTTGCTATGCGTGGGTTCTAGGGCATGCAGGCTTCAGTAGTTGTGGCGTGCAGGCTCATTAGTTGTGGCTCATGGGCTCTAGAGCTCAGGCTCAGTAGTTGTGGTGCACGGGCTTAGTTGCTCCATGGCATGTGGGATCTTCCTGGACCAGGTATTGAACCCGTGTCCCCTGCATTGGCAGGCAGACTCCTAACTACTGCACCACCAGGGAAGTCCTAGAATTGGAAATTTTTTAAAATAGAGGGCTAAGAAAGGAAAAACTTAAGTTCTACTGTAACAGTGCCTGGCCTTTGTATAAGTTGGGGAATGGAGAAAAATGGCCTGAAAATGGGTCTCTAAATTATAATACTGTTCTACAATTAGGTCATTATTGCCACAGGATGGGAAAGTGGACTGAGGTTCCCTATATTCAGGCTTTCACGGTCCTTTACCAAAATCCCGCCCTATACAGCTCTTGTAATTCAAAACCTGGGGAACCAGAAAACTCTCCTGACATTTTAGACGATCCCCTTCTAAGCTATCCCGTCTCTCGGGGGGAAACCTAGCTCCTCCTAAGCCTGACAGTATCCCTACTTCTCCGGAGCCACCTACTTCTCTTGGTCCCTCTGACTGATCCCCAAATCCACCTCCCTATATCCCTCCATACCCTCTGTTACCCAAAGAAAGAGAGACTAGTCCCTCTGGGGTAACTGGCAGTGGAGCTTCCTATCACCCAGGATCAGGGAAATTATGCCCTCTTAGGGAACAACCGACTAGTGGTTATGCCCTGTGGGTCTTGAAAAGAAAGCAAAGCGGAGAGTGGAAGAAAGAAAGCAAGAGCAAAAGTCAGGGGCCTCAAGCCGCAGCTGGGCGAAGCCTGCAGTTTACCTTGAGGTCCCGGGTTTCGGCACCACATATGATCTCGGGTGGCCTCGGCCTTCAGTGGCTTGAAGCAGGGTTTTGGTTCCCACACCGGGAATCGAACCCAGGCCGCAGCGGTGAAAGTGCCAAACCCTAACCACTAGACCACTGGTCAGTTACAAGGCCTGGCCCTTCGGCTTTGCAGAAAAGAATTCCCACAAAGATGGAAAGTAGTGACATAAGTAAAGCATTTATTAGGAGGAAAAAGCATACAGTATGCGTGGATAGACACATGGGCAGACGCAGAGAGAGACTCATGCCCTCGTGGTAGTTTAAATCACTTATATGGGGCATTTCTTCCAGGTTTCCTTTGGCCAATCATTTTGATTTGCCTGGTTCAGAGTACGTATTTGGTATATCTCAGGATGCTCCCATGTGTGTGCATGCATCTCTCAGCCAAGATGGATTCCACCAAAGAGGCCTATGGGTAGCTTAGCATCACTTGCCTTTTGACCTCCAAGGAGCTTCCTAGTCGGGAAGGTCTCATTGACTTCGAGAATGAGAAATATGTGGTCTCTTATCTTCTGTCTGGGCAGGGCCCAGCCTCCTCTCTCGATTGTCCTGCTATACTCATCTTGGAGTATCGGTCCACAGGGAATGAATGTCCAGTTGCTTACCCTGGGGGGACCCATCTACCTCTTGCCTCAATTTTGCTTTAAATATCCTCATATGTTCCTTAAGATTTGTGCTTCCCCCTCCTGGTGCTGAGATGGATACCTAGGTTGGTTAAATACAAGCATTGTGGTCTTCTCATGAGTTACTGCAAAGCTGCTTCAGGAGGCACTTGTGCATAAGCTCTTGTCAATTACTAATCACTAGTAAGTCAACTAACTGTGGCTGAAGCCTGAAAGATGGTCCTTGACAGAAACTAGTGCCCATCCTTTGTGAAATAATGTCAGGATGGTTACATTCCTCCCTCCCCTGTGCCTTATTATTCAATTGCAATTTATGTCCTGTAAATTGGTACAGTTTTCTTGGTGCCACTTATGAAATTGAATTAAATTGGGGCATTCTATTTAAGTCAGCATTTCCAGTTATAAAAATTTATCCTAATGAAACAGTAAAGGACGTTCAAAATTAATTAAAATTGTCATCTTTGAAAATCACCAGCTTAATTCATCTGTAATAGCCCAGAATTTAGAAATGGCAGGGGTAGGGCAGCAATAAAGTTGCAAGGGGAAAGAGAAATTCTTTAGACGTCACCAGATATGCAATGTGTGCACGCATGTGCGTGCGCACACACACACACAATCATGCATACACACATATATACACAGTTCTATAGGTTCTGTTGTTAAAATCATAAATTTGGGGACAGAAGAAAGATGGCAAATTCGTTAATTCTTTGGTAAGTTGAGTCAAATGATATATATGAAAAATATACTTTAAGAAATAAAAATAACTAAAAGGATGTTAGTATTAGTTTGCTATTGCTCATGTAACAAATTGCCACAGACTGGGTGGCTGAGAACAACAGATATTTATTCTCTCACAATTCTGGAGGGCAGAAATCCAAAATCAGTATAACCAAGCTAAAATCAAGGTGTTGGCAGAACTGTGCCAGAGGCTCTCAGGAACAATCCCTTTCTTGCCTCTTCCAGCATCTGGTGGCTGCCAGCATTCCTTGGCATGCCCCAATCTCTGCCTCTGTAGTCACATTGCCTTCTCTTCTGTGCCTGTCTTCTCCTCTTTTGTGTGAAATATCCCTCTGCGTCTCTCTTAAAAAGACATTCTGATTGCATTTAGAGCCATCTCTACTAATCCAGGATAATCTCCCCATCTCAATTTCCATATTCAAATCCCAAAATAACCTTTTTTTTTTTTTTTTTGCCATATAAGATAACATTCACAGGTTCCAGGAATTAAGACATGGATAACTTTCAGGGGGCAACTTTTAGCCTACCACAATGTTCATTGTTGTATATTTTATTATAGGGAAAATGATAACCATCCTAGATAGTCAACAATATGAATTGGTTCAATCATGTCACAGTCATAGGATAGAATGCTACGTGAGCATTAAAATTAGTTATATTATTAAAATGTAAAATATAAAATAAGTTATATTGCTAACTGAAAATTTTTTCTATCAAACTACACAAAAATTAAAAATACAAAGAACAGCCCATGCTTGCAAAGGTGTGGGGAACTAGACACTAATACATTTTTGGCAGGAATATATTTACAATGTTTGGAAGATTTATTTGAAATAAATAATAAAATACACAATGTTCAGGCTTTTTGGTAAAAGTTTTAGGTCTAGGACATCATGTAGATATATTCCCTCCTCAAGTGCAAATTGTATGGGGAAGGTTGATTACTGTAGCTAGTTTGTAAAAATGGGAAAGAAGCACAACGTCCCTCACCCAGGAACAAATGGAAAACTAGGCAATCTTTAAAAAGAAGAGATTAGATTTGTAACTGCAATAGACCGGCATGATATATTAAGTGAAAAATCATGTAAAGATAGACTAGATGTATTGTTAATCCAAAAATCAGCCCAAGGTATTTTGTATAGGGAGGTAGAAGGAGAGAAGACACAGGGGATGTATGCATCTGTGTTGCTGGAATTAATTTACAACAAATGTTTAACACTTTTGTAGCCAGAAAGAAGTGATTGAGTTAAAAACCTGAAAATATGGGTAATATTGTGATGTATATTGACAAGGCTAGTTCTCACCCTCCTGAAGACAGTTTCCTTGTCTACAAAATGGAAAATCTCATAACATTTTCCTGAAGATGTAATGACATAATCTGTTTGTTAGGGTCAACCCAATGCAAATTTGATCCCAAGATGTTAATGAAGTTGTGGTAAAATATGTTTATTACTGTTCGGTTGTAAATATTTTATAACCTCCACATTGACTTCTTTAATCCATAGATTATTTTGAAGTGTGCCTAAATTTCAAAACACTTTTTGTTGTTGTTTCTAGTTGTCATTTTGCTACTGATTTCTAACTTCTTTGTATTATGGTCAAAGAACATAATCTATAGAACAACTCTTTGAAATTTGTTGAGATTTGATTTATAAATTTTGTGTGGTAAGTTTCAGTAAATGTTCTAGTTTTGTTCTAAAGAATGTATATTCTGGACTTTGATTAACCAAGATGGCGGAGTAGAAGGACGTGCTCTCACTCCCTCTTGCGAGAGCACCAGAATCACAACTGGCTGCTGGACAATCATCGACAGGAAGACACTGGACTTCACCAAGGAGGATACCCCACGTCCAAGGACAGAGGAGAAGCCACAGTGAGACGGTAGGAGGGGCGCAATCAGAGTAAAATCAAATCCCATAACTGCTGGGTTGGTGACTCACAGACTGGCGAGCACTTATACCACAGAAGTCCACCCACTGGAGTGAACGTTCTGAGCCCCACGTCAGGCTTCCCAACCTGGGGGGTCCGGCAACGGGAGGAGGAATTCATAGAGAATCAGACTTTGAAGCCTAGTGGGAATTGATTGCAGGACTTCGACAGGACTGGGGGAAACAGAGAACCCACTCTTGGAGGGCGTACACAAAATAGTGTGTGCATCGGGACCCAGGGGAAGGAGCAGTGACCCTGGGGGAGACTGAACCAGACATAACTGCTGGTGTTGGGGGGTCTCCTGCAGAGGCGGGGGCTGGCTCTGTTTCACCGTGGGGACAAGGACACTGGCAGCGGAGGTTCTGGGAAGTACTCCTTGGCGTGAGCCCTCCCAGAGTCTGCCATTAGCCCCACCAAAGAGCCCGAGTAGGCTCCAGTGTTGGGTTGCCTAAGGCAAAACAACCAACAGGGAGGGAACCCAGCCCCACCCATCAACAGTCAAGTGGATTAAAGTTTTATGGAGCTCTGACCGCCACAGCAACAGTCAGCTCTACCCACCTCCAGAGCCTCCCATCAAGCCTCTTAGATAGCCTCAACTACCAGAGGGCAGACAGCAGAAGCAAGAAAAACTACAGTCCTGCAGCCTGTGGAACAGAAACCACATTTACAGAAAGATAGACAAGATGAAAAGGCAGAGGGCTATATACCAGATGAAGGAACAAGAAAAAACCCCAGAAAAACAACTAAATGAAGTGGAGATAGGCAACCTTCCAGAAAAAGAATTCAGAATAATGATAGTGAAGATGATCCAGGACCTTGGAATAAGAATGGAGGCAAAGATCGAGAAGATGCAAGAAATGATTAACAAAGACCTAGAAGAATTAAAGAACAAACAAACAGAGATGACCAATACAATAACTGAAATGAAAACTACACTAGAAGGAATCAATAGTAGAATAACTGAGGCAGAAGAACGGGTAAGTGACCTGGAAGACAGAATGGTGGAATTCACTGCTGAAGAACAGACTAAAGAAAAAAGAATGAAAAGAAATGAAGACAGCCTAAGAGACCTCTGGGACAACATTAAACGCAACAACTTTCGCATTATAGGGGTCCCAGAAGGAGAAGAGAGAGAGAAAGGACCAGAGAAAATATTTGAAGAGATTATAGTCGAAAACTTCCCTAACATGGGAAAGGAAATAGCCACCCAAGTCCAGGAAGCACAGAGAGTCCCAGGCAGGATAAACCCAAGGAGAAGCACGCCAAGACACATAGTAATCAAAGTGGCAAAAATTAAAGACAAAGAAAAATTATTGAAAGCAGCAAGGGAAAAACGACAAACAACATACAAGGGAACTCCCATAAGGTTAACAGCTGATTTCTCAGCAGAAACTCTACAAGCCAGAAGGGAGTGGCATGATATACTTAAAGTGATGAAAGGGAAGAACCTTCAACCAAGATTACTCTACCCGGCAAGGATCTCATTTAGATTTGATGGAGAAATCAAAAGCTTTACAGACAAGCAAAAGCTAAGAGAATTCAGCACCACCAAACCAGCTCTACAACAAATGTTAAAGGAACTTCTCTAAGTGGGAAACACAAGAGAAGAAAAGGACCTACAAAAACAAACCCAAAACAATTAAGAAAATGGTCATAGGAACATACATATTGATAATTACCTTAAACGTGAATGGATTAAATGCTCCAGCCAAAAGACACAGGCTTGCTGAATGGATACAAAAACAAGACCCATCTATATGCTGTCTACAAGAGACCCACTTTAGACCTAGGGACACATACAGACTGAAAGTGAGGGGATGGAAAAAGATATTCCATGCAAACGGAAATCAAAACAAAGCTGGAGTAGCTATACTCATATCAGATAAAATAGACTTTAAAATAAAGAATGTTACAAGAGACAAGGAAGGACACTACATAATGATCAAGGGATCAATCCAAGAAGAAGATATAACAATTATAAATATATATGCACCCAACATAGGAGCACCTCATTATATAAGGCAACTGCTAACAGCTATAAAAGAGGAAATTGACAGTAACACAATAATAGTGGGGGACTTTAACACCTCACTTACACCAATGGACAGATCATCCAAAATGAAAATAAATAAGGAAACAGAAGCTTTAAATGACACAATAGACCAGATAGATTTAATTGATATTTACAGGACATTCCATCCAAAAACAGCAGATTACACGTTCTTCTCAAGTGTGCACGGAACATTCTCCAGGATAGATCACATCTTGGGTCACAAATCAAGCCTCAGTAAATTTAAGAAAATTGAAATCATATCAAGCATCTTTTCTGACCACAACGCTATGAGATTAGAAATGAATTACAGGGGAAAAAACGTAAAAAACACAAACACATGGAGGCTAAACAATACGTTACTAAATAACCAAGAGATCACTGAAGAAATCAAAGAGGACATCAAAAAATACCTAGAGACAAATGACAATGAAAACACGATGACCCAAAACCTATGGGATGCAGCAAAAGCAGTTCTAAGAGGGAAGTTTATAGCTATACAAGCCTACCTAAAGAAATAAGAAAAATCTCAAGTAAACAATCTAACCTTACACCTAAAGAAACTAGAGAAAGAAGAACAAACAAAACCCAAAGTTAGCAGAAGGAAAGAAATCATAAAGATCAGAGCGGAAATAAATGAAATAGAAACAAAGAAAACAATAGCAAAGATCAATAAAACTAAAAGCTGGTTCTTTGAGAAGATAAACAAAATTGATAAGCCATTAGCCAGACTCATCAAGAAAAAGAGGGAGAGGACTCAAATCAATAAAATCAGAAATGAAAAAGGAGAAGTTACAACAGACACTGCAGAAATACAAAGCATCCTAAGAGACTACTACAAGCAACTTTATGCCAATAAAATGGACAACCTGGAAGAAATGGACAAATTCTTAGAAAGGTATAACCTTCCAAGACTGAACCAGGAAGAAGCAGAAAATATGAACAGACCAATCACAAGTAATGAAATTGAAACTGTGATTAAAAATCTTCCAACACACAAAAGTCCAGGACCAGATGGCTTCACAGGTGAATTCTATCAAACATTTAGAGAAGAGCTAACACCTATCCTTCTCAAACTCTTCCAAAAAATTGCAGAGGAAGGAACACTCCCAAACTCATTCTATGAGGCCACCATCACCCTGATACCAAAACCAGACAAAGACACTACAAAAAAAGAAAATTACAGACCAATATCACTGATGAATATAGATGCAAAAATCCTCAACAAAATACTAGCAAACAGAATCCAACAACACATTAAAAGGATCATACACCACGATCAAGTGGGATTTATCCCAGGGATGCAAGGATTCTTCAATATATGCAAATCAATCAATGTGATACAGCATATTAACAAATTGAAGAATAAAAACCATATGATCATCTCAATAGATGCAGAAAAAGCTTTTGACAAAATTCAACACCCATTTATGATAAAAACTCTCCAGAAAGTGGGCATAGAGGGAACCTACCTCCACATAATAAAGGCCATATATGACAAACCCACAGCAAACATCATTCTCAACGGTGAAAAACTGAAAGCATTTCCTCTAAGATCAGGAACGAGACAAGGATGTCCACTCTCACCACTATTATTCAACATAGTTCTGGAAGTCCTAGCCACGGCAATCAGAGAAGAAAAAGAAATAAAAGGAATACAAATTGGAAAAGAAGAAGTAAAACTGTCACTGTTTGCAGATGACATGATACTATACATAGAGAATCCTAAAACTGCCACCAGAAAACTGCTAGAGCTAATTAATGAATATGGTAAAGTTGCAGGATACAAAATTAATGCACAGAAATCTCTTGCAGTCCTATACACTAATGATGAAAAATCTGAAAGAGAAATTATGGAAACACTCCCATTTACCATTGCAACAAAAAGAATAAAATACCTAGGAATAAACCTACCTAGGGAGACAAAAGACCTGTATGCAGAAAACTATAAGACACTGATGAAAGAAATTAAAGATGATACAAATAGATGGAGAGATATACCATGTTCTTGGATTGGAAGAATCAACATTGTGAAAATGACTATAGTACCCAAAGCAACCTACAGATTCAATGCAATCCCTATCAAATTACCAATGGCATTTTTTACGGAGCTAGAACAAATCATCTTAAAATTTGTATGGAGACACAAAAGACCCCGAATAGCCAAAGCAGTCTTGAGGGAAAAAAACGGAGCTGGAGGAATCAGACTCCCTGATTTCAGACTATACTACAAAGCTACAGTAATCAAGACAATATGGTACTGGCACAAAAACAGAAACATAGATCAATGGAACAAGATAGAAAGCCCAGAGATAAACCCACGCACCTATGGTCAACTAATCTATGACAAAGGAGGCAAAGATATACAATGGAGAAAAGACAGTCTCTTCAATAAGTGGTGCTGGGAAAACTGGACAGCTACATGTAAAAGAATGAAATTAGAATACTCCCTAACACCATACACAAAAATAAACTCAAAATGGATTAGAGACCTAAATGTAAGACTGGACACTATAAAACTCTTAGAGGAAAACATAGGAAGAACACTCTTTGACATAAATCACAGCAAGATCTTTTTTGATCCACCTCCTAGAGTAATGGAAATAAAAACAAAAATAAACAAATGGGACCTAATGAAACTTCAAAGCTTTTGCACAGCAAAGGAAACCATAAACAAGACGAAAAGACAACCCTCAGAATGGGAGAAAATATTTGCAAACGAATCAACGGACAAAGGATTAATCTCCAAAATATATAAACAGCTCATTCAGCTCAATATTAAAGAAACAAACAACCCAATCCAAAAATGGGCAGAAGACCTAAATAGACATTTCTCCAAAGAAGACATACAGACGGCCACGAAGCACATGAAAAGATGCTCAACATCACTAATTATTAGAGAAATGCAAAGCAAAACTACAGTGAGGTATCACCTCACACCAGTTAGAATGGGCATCATCAGAAAATCTACAAACAACAAATGCTGGAGAGGGTGTGGAGAAAAGGGAACCCTCTTGCACTGTTGGTGGGAATGTAAATTGATACAGCCACTATGGAGAACAATACGGAGGTTCCTTAAGAAACTAAAAATAGAATTACCATATGACCCAGCAATCCCACTACTGGGCATATAACCAGAGAAAACCGTAATTCAAAAAGACACATGCACCCGAATGTTCATTGCAGCACTATTTACAATAGCCAGGTCATGGAAGCAACCTAAATGCCCATCAACAGACAAATGGATAAAGAAGTTGTGGTACATATATACAATGGAATATTACTCAGCCAGAAAAAGGAACGAAATTGAGTCATTTGTTGAGACGTGGATGGATCTAGAGACTGTCATACAGAGTGAAGTAAGTCAGAAAGAGAAAAACAAATATCGTATATTAACGCATGTATGTGGAACCTAGAAAAATGGTACAGATGAGCCGGTTTGCAGGGCAGAAGTTGAGACACAGATGTAGAGAACAGACATATGGACACCAAGGGGGGAAAACAGCAGTGGGGTGGGGATGGTGGTGTGCTGAATTGGGCGATTGGGATTGACATATATACACTGATGTGTATAAAATTGATGACTAATAAGAACCTGCAGTATAAACATACAAACAAAACAACTAATACTAAACTTTCATTGGGTTATTTGTATGGAAATATGTTAATATAAATGTTTCAGACATAACATGAAATTTCTAAAAATCTTGTATGTTCTGGTATAATGTTATAAGTCATAATCCTAGTTATTACTTTAAAATGTATATCTCAGAAATAACTAATTTTGTTGTCAACTGCATTATTATGAACTTTCATCAAATCTTTCACCGTGGTCATTTTTAAGTCTTTTGTCATTTACAGACAGTTCTGGGTGTACTCTGATGCTTTTGTAAATATGTTCCTATAAAAGGGTTTCATCTTCAGGAAATTCATGGAAAAGACTCGGACAAGTACAGGTTTCTGGTACCTGACTGTACTGCTGAACTGAATGAATAAGCATTTTCAGAACTCTAATGAAAAACTGATGAGCTCATAAAAGTGCTAACAAAAGATCAAGATGAAAAAAAAAATTAATTACATGGGACTGAGTGAACTGATGAGGATGAGTATAATTTTTGTGACTTTCTGTTTGAATTTAAAAAAAGAAAAAATCCCACAAGGACTCAGAGGCAAAGAATATACAAATCAATTTTCACTGCAAAGTAAAGGAGCTGTTACAGTGGAGGATTACTGGACTGAATGTCAATATTATGACATAGTATGAGTGTGTTTCATGTTTGGTAATTGCAATCATTGTTGCTTTTGTTGTGGTCATCCATGTACAATGCTTGGTGTCAGTCTATTTATCTCTTGTAAAAATAAAATACAGTGTGTGTGAAAAAAAAAAAAAAGAATGTATATTCTGGCAATTGTTAGGTGCAGTGTTTTATATGCATGCTTTAAATTAAGCTTATTGTATTGTTGAAACTTCTGTGTCACTTGTTTTTCTTTTTTTTGTTCCATAATCTAACACTTATAATCTTTAAATCTTCCATCATGGTGATGGACATATCTATTTCTCCATGTAACTCACTGAATATTTATTTACATATTTTGAAATTGTTATTAAGTGATTACAGAATGTAATTGTTATGCATTCCTGATGAATTAGATATTTTATCATTATGAAGTTACCATTTTGATCAATTTCTATTTTTCAGAGTTTAATAAAGCTACACCAGAAATTTTTGATTAGCTAGCATGACATGTAATTTTTTATACTCTTAGTTTCAATCATTCTGTATCCTAGTTTTAGATATGTTTCTTGCAAACAGGATATGATTAGATTCTTTTTGTATCCAGTCTGAAAATCTTTGTCCTTTGAGTGTTAATCTTGTTACATTTTTGTAACAAATGACCTATTTAAATGTATCTTCCATTTTATTTTGTGCTTTCTACCTTTCTAACCTCATCTACTTTTCTCTCCTCTCTGTCTTATGAATTGGCTTGAGTATTTTTCCTCATTCCATGTTTTAAGAATCTGCTACTTCAAAAGTTACCTACTCTATTTCTATTATGTTAGTGGTTACCCTACACATTTTTATAAAAAAATAAAATAAAATGAAGAACTCTTAATGTTCCTCCCAAACTCAAAACATTTTAAACTCTAATCACCTCCTCCCAACTCACAATCTTGTATTGTCATTTACTTAATTCTTTACTATGTTCTCATCTTGCAAGATATTCTTTTTAAGCCAATGTTTCTTTAGATTTACACATATTTACCACTTCTGCTGCTTTTCATTCTTACTGCATCTCAAAACATCATCCTTTCTGCCCAAAATACAATTTTAAAATTTCTTTTTGTGAACTTACTTTTGGAAAATATCTCTATTACTATTTATCTGAAATGCCTTTATTTCAACCTCATTCTTTTCATTAATTTTTTAATGAACATTTAGAACATACATAAAGATAGAATAAGAAAATAAACACCTATATACAGACCTGGGTTCAATAAATAAATATTTTCTTTTACATAGTTTTGTCTAAACCTTTCAAAGTAAATTATACCATGTCAGCCTAAATAATTTACCATGTATCTTCATAGTATAAGAACATTCTCCTACATAATCAAAATACCATCATTGCTATATAATAAGATTAACTATAGTTCCCCATATCTGATCCCCTCCATATTTAAATTTTCCCAGTTGTTCCAAAATGTGGTATACAGCAGTTTTACAAACCAGGTTCCAATAAAGGATCACATACTCTATTAGTTGCTGTTACATTTCTTAAATCTCATTTATCTACAACATTTTGTCCTGTCGAACTTTTTTCATGACACTGACCTTTTGAAGAGACTGGGCTGATTGTTTTAAATAATGTCCTACATTCAGAATTTGTCTCATTGAATATTTATGACATTGTTTCACTTGTTTTCTATGCCCTATATTTCCTGTTACCTATGAGTTAGCTCCAATGCCTAACGTCATGTAACTTTTTCCTCTAATTCTCTAGGGGTAGCACTCTAGATTGACAGCTTTGTTTCTTTCATTATTGCTATTGAGAATTAGCTGCGTGTATAATTGGTATTTCTTTGAAGGCAATTTATTTTTATGTAGCTCCTATTAATATTTTCTGTATGAGTTTAACGTATACAACTTTACTATGATGTGTTTAGGTATGTATATCTTTCTCTTAAGTTGCTTTATATTTACTGGGGTTTATGAATATGTGGTTTCTATTTTTCATCAATTCTGAAAAATTCTGAGTCACTGTCTCTTCAAATTTTGCTTCTGTTTCATTCCTTCTTTCCCTTCTATATGGCATGTTCTGTCTCTTAATGCTAACTGTAGAAAAATTTATTCAAAAACCTCCCAACAAATAAAAGTCTAGGACCAGACAGCTTCACTGGTGAATTCTACCAAACATTCAAAGAAGAATTAATACTAGTCCTTCTCAAACATTTCCAAAAAATACAAGAGGAGGGACTCTTCCAAGCTCACGTTCTGAGGCCAGTATTCTCCTGATAACAAAACCTGACGGGGCACCGCAAGAAAAGAAAATTAGAGGCCAATATCCCTGATGACCATAGATGCAAAAATCCTCACCAAAATATTAGCAAACAAGATTCAACAATACATTAAAAGAATCATACACCATGATCAAGAGGGATTTATTCCAGGAATGACAGAGTGGTTCAACATTTGCAAATCAGTCACTGTGATACACCACATTAACAAAGTGAAGGATAAAAATTATATCATCACCTTAATAGACACAGAGAGAGCACTTGACAAAATTCAACATCCGTTTATTGTAAAAACTCTCAACAAAGTCAGTATAGAGGGAATGTACAGCAACGTAATAAACACCATATATGACAAGCCCACAGCTAACATCATAATGGTAAAAAGCTGAAAACCTTTCCTCTAAGATCAGGAACAAGACAAGGATGCCCACTCTCACCACTTCTATTCAACACAGTATTGGAAGTCCTAGCCAGAGCAATTAGGCAAGAAAAAGAAATAAAAGGCATCCAAATTGGAAAGGAAGAAGTAAAATTATCACTATTTGAATTTAACATAATATTATATATAGAAAACTCTAAAGACTCAATCAAAAAACTGTTAGAACTAATAAATTCAGTAAAGTGGCAGGATAAAAAATCAACACACAAAAATCTATTGCATTTCTACACACTAATAATGAACTATCAGAAAGAGAAATTAAAAAAAAAAAAACAATCCCAGTTACAACTGCATCAAAAAGAACAAAATACCTAGGATGAAATTTAATCCAGTAGATGAAAGACCTGTATATTGGAAACTACAAGACATTAATGAAAGAAACTGAAGATACAAACAAATGGAAAGACATTCCATACTCATGAATTGGAAGAATCAATATTGTTAAAATGTCTATACTACCCAAAGCAACCTACAAATTCAATCAAAGTCCTGTCAAAATTCCCATGGCATTTTTCAGAGAAATAAAACAAATAATCCTAAAATTTGTATGGAACCTCAAAAACCAAATAGCCAAAGGAATCTTGAGAAAGCAGGGCAAAGCTGGAGGCATCACACTCCCTGACTTCAAACTATATTACAAAGCTATAGTAGTTTAAACAGTATGGTATTGGCATAAAAACAAGACACATAGATCAATGGAACAGAATAGAGAGCCCCAAAATAAACCCATGCATATATGGTCAATTAATTTATGACAAACAAGCCAAGAATATACAATGGTGAAAGGTGTTGGGAAAACTGGACAGCCACATGCAAAAGAATAAAACACAACCACTATTTTACACCATACACAAAAAGGAACTCAAAATGGATTAAAGACAAATTTAAGACCTGAAACCATAAAACTCCTAGAAAAAGCCATAGGCAGTATGGTCTTTGACATCAATCCTAGCAATATTTTTCTGGATATGTCTCCTCAGGTAAGGGAGACAAAAGCAAAAATAAGCAAATAGGACTGCATCAAACTAAAAAGCTTCTAGACAGCAAATTAAACCATCAACAAAATTAAAAGGCAGCCTACAGAATGAGAGAAAATATTTGCAAATCATATATCCAATAAGGAGTTAATACACAAGATACATAAAGAACACATACAATTCAATACCAAAAAAATGAAACAATCTGATTTAAAGATCTGAGTAGACATTTTTCCAAAGCAAACATACAGATGGCCAAAAGGTACATGAAAAGATGCTCAACATCGTTAATCATCAGGGAAATGTAAATGAAAACCACAATAGACATCACCTCACACCTGTTAGAATGGCTTTTCTCAAAAAGACAAGAGATAAGAAATGTTGACGAGGATGTGGAGAAAAAGGAAGCCTTGTGCACTGTTGGTAGAATTGTAAGTTGGTGCAGTCAGTATGGAAAATAGTATGGATATTCCTCAAATTACTACAAATAGCACTACCATATGATCTAGCAATTCCACATATGGGTACTTATCTGAAGAAAATGAAAACGCTAACTCAAAAAGATATATGCCCATCCATGTTCAGTGAAGCATTATTTATAATAGACAAGATATGGAAAAAACCTGTGTCCATTAGTGGATGAATGAATAAAAATTATGGTAAATATATATACACAATGGACTATTATTCAGCCATAAAAATAATGAAATATTGCCATTTACAATAAAATGGATGGACCTCGGGCATTATGCTAAGTGAAATAAGTCAGAAAGATAAAGACAAATACTGTATGATCTCTCTTATATGTGGAATCTAAAAGGGAAAAAAAACCCAAGCTCATTGATATGCAGATCAGTTTGGTGGTTGCCAAAGGCTGGGGGTGGGGAGTGGGAAAAATGGGGAAAAGGGGTATACATTTATTTTAAAATTTTAAAATAGTGATATTAAAACAAGATCACTCAGAAAATTCACCTGAAGATTATCTTAAAATAAATTGTGAAAAAGTTAAATTTACAAAAAAGTAGAGAAAAGTTATAAAATTATATATCAAATACCATGTGTACCATATATTTGCTATGCCACATATGTAATAATTCTTTCATATCTCTTTTTTTAAGGTAATAACATTTATGGATACAATCAGAAACTCACCCCCATCCTTCCCCCTTTCTTACTTCCTCCTTCCTCAGAGGTAACCACTATACCGAGTGTGTGTATATTACTTATTTGCATGTTTATACATTACTACATACGTATGTATTTATAAATATATAGCATTACTTTTAATTAATATATATATTCTATTTTTGAAATTTATCCATATTGATTGTCAAAACAATCCTAAAATTCCAAAATCTGAAGTTCGTGGGAGTTTTGACAAGTTAGAACACTTGGTCCTTGAACATAATTTCCTCATGTGTGTTTGATGATTTTTCACTGTGAGGTTCATATTTTTGTTGAAGCTTCATCTGTGGAAATACTTTAAGACCTAAGGAAAATGTAGGTTTCCCCAGGGACTTGTTTGAGCAATGTACCTGGGTTCACTCTGTTTTGGGGACCTCAGAATTGTATACATGATATTTATTAGACCACCCAAATACTGTGACATAGAACTTCACATCGCTGTGTGAGTTGGCTTAAGAGTAAAAATTCTCATGGTACTGATGTCACTGAAAATGGTGGAGCAGGAAACTTCAAAACTTTATCCCTCCATCAAAGGAAGAATTAAGATGGCAAAAATTGTCAGAATCAAATGTTTTAGAACACTGTATTCTAATAAAAAGAATTTACAATAACCAAGGGAACATTTAATGAGGAAAAAAGTTGTTAACTTTCAGGAAGAAATTGTTGTGGCATATTATTTTTTATTTTTAAAATTTTTTTCACATTTAATTAATTAATTAATTAATTAATTAATTAATTTTAACATCTTTATTGGAGTATAATGGCTTTACAATGGTGTGTTAGTTTCTGCTTTATAACAAAGTGAATCAGTTATACATATACATATGTTCCCATATCTCCTCCCTCTTGCATCTCCCTCCCTCCTACCCTTCCTATCCCACCCCTCTAGGTGGTCACAAAGCACAGAGCTGATCTCCCTGTGCTATGCGGTTGCTTCCCACTAGCTATCTATTTTACGTTTGGTAGTGTATATATGTCCATGCCACTCTCTCACTTTGTCCCAGCTTACCCTTACCCCTCCCCATATCCTCAAGTCCATTCTCTAGTAGGTCTGTGTCTTTATTCCTGTCTTGCCACTAGGTTCTTCATGATTTTTTTTTTCCCCTTAGATTCCATATATATGTGTTAGCATACTGTATTTGTTTTTCTCTTTCTGACTTACTTCACTCTGTATGACAGACTCTAACTCCATCCACCTCACTACAAATAACTCAATTTCGTTTCTTTTTATGGCTGAGGAATATTCCATTGTATATATGTGCCACATATTCTTTATCCATTCATCCAATGATGGACACTTAGGTTGCTTCCATGTCCTGGCTATTGTAAATAGAGCTGCAATGAACATTTTGGTACATGACTCTTTTTGAATTATGGTTTTCTCAGGGTATATGCCCAGTAGTGGGATTGCTGGGTTGTATGGTAGTTCTATTTTTAGTTTTTTAAGGAACCTCCATACTGTTCTCCATAGTGGCTGTATCAATTTACTTCCCACCAACAGTGCAAGAGGGTTCCCTTTTCTCCACACCCTCTCCAGCATTTATTGTTTCTAGATGTTTTTGATTTTGGCCATTCTGACCGGTGTGAGATGATATCTCATTGTAGTTTTGATTTGCATTTCTCTAATGATTAATGATGTTGAGCATTCTTTCATGTGTTTGTTGGCAATCTGTATATCTTCTTTGGAGAAATGTCTATTTAGGTCTTCTGCCCATTTTTCCATTGGGTTGTTTGTTTTTTTGATATTGAGCTGCATGAGCTGCTTGTAAATTTGGAGATTAATCCTTTGTCAGTTGCTTCATTTGCAAATACTTTCTCCCATTCTGAGGGTTGTCTTTTGGTCTTGTTTATGGTTTCCTTTGCTGTGCAAAAGCTTTTAAGTTTCATTAGGTCCCATTTGTTTATTTTTGTTTGTTTTTCCATTTCTCTAGGAGCTGGGTCAAAAAGGATCTTGCTGTGATTTATGTCATAGAGTGTTCTGCCTATGTTTTCCTCTAAGAGTTTGATAGTGTCTGGCCTTACATTTAGGTCTTTAATCCATTTTGAGTTTATTTTTGTGTATGGTGTAAGGGAGTGTTCTAATTTCATACTTTTACATGTACCTGTCCAGTTTTCCCAGCACCACTTATTGAAGAGGCTGTCTTTTCTCCACTGTATATGCTTGCCTCCTTTATCAAAGATAAGGTGACCATATGTGCATGGGTTTATCTCTGGGCTTTCTATCCTGTTCCATTGATCTATATTTCTGTTTTTGTGCCAGTACCATACTGTCTTGATTACTGTACCTTTATAGTATAGTCTGAAGTCAGGGAGCCTGATTCTTCCAGCTCCGTTTTTCTTTCCCAAGATTGCTTTGGCTATTTGGAGTCTTTTGTGTTTCCATACAAATTGTGAAATTTTTTGTTCTAGTTCTGTGAAAAATGCCAGTGGTACTTTGATAGGGATTGCATTGAATCCGTAGATTGCTTTGGGTAGTAGAATCATTTTCAAAATGTTGATTCTTCCAATCCAAGAACATGGTCTATCGCTCCATCTGTTTGTATCATCTTTAATTTCTTTCATCAGTGTCCTATAATTTTCTGCATACAGGTCTTTTGTCTCCTTAGGTAGGTTTATTCCTAGGTATATTATTCTTTTTGTTGCAATGGTAAACGGGAGTGTTTTCTTAATTTCACTTTCAGATTTTTCATCATTAGTGTATAGGAATGCAAGAGATTTCTGTGCATTAATTTTGTATCCTGCTACTTTACCAAATTCATTGATTAGCTCTAGTAGTTTTCTGGTAGCATCTTTAGGATTCTCTATGTATAGTATCATGTCATTTGCAAATAATGACAGCTTTACTTCGTCTTTTCCGATTTGGATTCCTTTTATTTCTTTTTCTTCTCTGATTGCTGTGGCTAAACTTCCAAAACTATGTTGAATAATAGTGGTGAGAGTGGGCAACCTTGTCTTGTTCCTCATCTTAGTGGAAATGGTTTCAGTTTTTCACCATTGAGGACGATGTTGGCTGTGGGTTTGTCATATATGGCCTTTATTATGTTGAGGAAAGTTCCCTCTATGCCTACTTTCTGCAGGGCTTTTATCATAAATGGGTGTTGAATTTTGTCGAAAGCTTTCTCTGCATCTATTGAGATGATCATATGGTTTTTCTCCTTCAATTTGTTAATATGGTGTATCACGTTGATTGATTTGCATATATTGAAGAATCCTTGCATTGCTGGAATAAACCCCACTTGATCATGGTGTATGATCCTTTTAATATGCTGTTGGATTCTGTTTGCTAGTATTTTGTTGAGGATTTTTGCATCTCTGTTCATCGGTGATATTGGCCTGTAGTTTTCTTTCTTTGTGACATCTTTGTCTGGTTTTGGTATCAGTGTGATGGTGGCCTCGTAGAATGAGTTGGGGAGTGTTCCTCCCTCTGCAATATTTTGGAAGAGTTTGAGAAGGATAGGTGTTAGCTCTTCTCTAAATGTTTGATAGAATTCGCCTGTGAAGCCATCTGGTCCTGGGCTTTTGTTTGTTGGAAGATTTTTAATCACAGTTTCAATTTCAGTGCTTGTTATTGGTCTGTTCATATTTTCTATTTCTTCCTGGTTCAGTCTCGGCAGGTTGCGCATTTCTAAGAATTTGTCCATTTCTTCCAGGTTGTCCATTTTATTGGCATAGAGTTGCTTGTAGTAATCTCTCATGATCGTTTGTATTTCTGCAGTGTCAGTTGTTACTTCTCCTTTTTCATTTCTAATTCTATTGATTTGAGTCTTCTCCCTTTTTTTCTTGATAAGTCTGGCTAATGGTTTGTCAATTTTGTTTATCTTCTCAAAGAACCAGCTTTTAGTTTTACTGATCTTTGCTATCATTTCCTTCCTTTCTTTTCATTTATTTCTGATCTGATCTTTATGATTTCTTTGCTTTTGCTAACTTTGGGGGTATTTTGTTCTTCTTTCTCTAATTGCTTTAGGTGCAAGGTTAGGTTGTTTATTTGAGATGTTTCCTGTTTCTTAAGGTAGGATTGTATTGCTATAAACTTCCCTCTTACAACTGCTTTTGCTGCATCCCATAGGTTTTGGGTCGTCGTTTCTCCATTGTCATTTGTTTCTAGGTATTTTTTGATTTCCCCTTTGATTTCTTCAGTGATCACTTCGTTATTAAGTAGTGTATTGTTTAGCCTCGATGTGTTTGTATTTTTTTACAGATCTTTTCCTGTAATTGATATCTAGTCTCATAGCATTGTGGTCTGAAAAGATACTTGATACGATTTCAATTTTTTTAAATTTACCAAGGCTTGATTTGTGACCCAAGATATGATCTATCCTGGAGAATGTTCCATGAGCACTTGAGAAAAATGTGTATTCTGTTGTTTTTGGGTGGAATGTCCTATAAATATCAATTAAGTCCATCTTGTTTAATGTATCATTTAAAGCTTGTGTTTCCTTATTTATTTTCATTTTGGATGCTCTGTCCATTGGTGAAAGTGGGGTGTTAAAGTCCCCTACTATGATTGTGTTACTGTTGATTTCCCCTTTTATGGCTGTTAGTATTTGCCTTATGTATTGAGGTGCTCCTATGTTGGGTGCATAAATATTTACAATTATTATATCTTCTCCTTGGATCGATCCCTTGATCATTACGTAGTGTCCTTCTTTGTCTCTTGTAATAGTCTTTATTTTAAAGTCTATTTTGTCTGATATGAGAATTGTTACTGCAGCTTTCTTTTGATTTCCATTTGCATGGAATATCTTTTTCCATCCCCTCACTTTCAGTCTGTATGTGTCCGTAGGTCTGAAGTGCGTCTCTTGTAGACAGCATGTATATGGGTCCTGTTTTTGTATCCATTCAGCCAGTCTGTGTCTTTTGGTTGGAGCATTTAATCCATTTACATTTAAGGTAATTATCGATATGTATGTTCCTATTCCCATTTTCTTAAATTTTTGGGTTTGTTATTGTAGGTGCTTTCCTTCTCTTGTGTTTCTTGCCTAGAGAAGTTCCTTTAGCATTTGTTGTAATGCTGGTTTGGTGGTGCTGAACTCTCTCATCTTTTGCTTGTCTGTAAAGGTTTTAATTTCTTCATCAAATTTGAATGAGATCCTTGCTGGGTAGTATAATCTTGGTTGTAGGTTTTTCTCCTTCATCACTTCAAATATGTCCTTCTACTCCCTTCTGGCTTGCAGAGTTTCTGCTGAAAGATCAGCTGTTAATCTTATGGGGATTCCCTTGTGTGTTATTTGTTGTTTTTCCCTTGCTGCTGTTAGTATTTTTTTTAAATTAATTAATTAATTAATTTATTTTTGGCATGTTGGGTCTTCGTTTCTGTGCGAGGGCCCTGTCTAGTTGTGCTGAGTGGGGACCACTCTTCATCGTGGTGCTCGGGCCTCGCAGTGTCGCGGCCTCTCTTGTTGTGGAGCACAGGCTCCAGACGCGCAGGCTCAGTAGTTGTGGCTCACGGGCCTAGTTGCTCCGCGGTTGTGGGATCTTCCCAGACCAGGGCTCGAACCCATGTCCCCTGCATTGGCAGACAGATTCTCAACCACTGCGCCACCAGGGAAGCCTAGTATGTTTTCTTTATATTTAATTTTTGATAGTTTGATCAATATGTGTCTTGGCGTGTTTCTCCTTGGATTTATCCTGTATTGCACTCTCTGTGCTTCCTGGACTTGATTAACTATTTCCTTTCCCATATTAGGGAAGTTTTCAACTATAATCTCTTCAAATATTTTCTCAGTCCCTTTCTTTTTCTCTTCTTCTTCTGGGACCCCTATAATTCGAGTGTTGGTGCGTTTAATGTTGTCCCAGAGATCTCTGAGCCTGTCCTCAGTTCTTTTTATTCTTTTTTCTTTATTCTGCTCTGCAGTAGTTATTTCCACTATTTTATCTTCCAGGTCACTTATCCGTTCTTCTGCCTCAGTTATTCTGCTATTGATCCCTTCTAGAGTATTTTTAATTTCATTTATTGTGTTGTTCATCATTCCTTGGTTCCTCTTTAGTTCTTCTAGGTCCTTGTTAAATGTTTCTTGCATTTTGTCTATTCTATTTCCAAGATTTTGGATCATCTTTACTATCATTATTCTAAATTCTTTTTCAGGTAGACTGCCTATTTCCTCTTCATTTGTTAGGTCTGGTGTGTTTTTACCTTGCTCCTTCATCTGCTGTGTGTTTTTCTGTCTTCTCATTTTGCTTATCTTACTGTGTATTGGGTCTCCTTTTTGCAGGCTGCAGGTCCGTAGTTCCTGTTGTTTTTGGTGTCTGTCTCCAGTGGCTAAGGTTGGTTCAGTGGGTTGTGTAAGCTTCCTGGTGGAGGGGACTAGTGCCTGTGTTCTGGTGGATGAGGCTGGATCTTGTCTTTCTGGTAGGCAGGTCCACGTCTGGTGGTGTGTTTTGGGGTGTCTGTGGCCTTATTATGATTTTAGGCAGCCTCTCTGCTAATGGATGGGGCTGTGTTCCTGTCTTGCTAGTTGTTTGGCATAGGGTGTCCAGCACTGTTGCTTGCTCCAGCACTGTAGCTTGCTGGTCGTTGAGTGAAGCTGGGTCTTGGTGTTCAGATGGAGATCTCTGGGAGATTTTCGCTGTTTGATATTACGTGGAGCTGGGAGGTCTCTTGTGGACCAGTGTCCTGAAGTTGGCTCTCACACCTCAGAGCCACAGCCCTGATGCCTGGCTGGAGCACCAAGAGCCTTTTATCCACACGGCTCAGAATAAGAGGGAGAAAAAATAGAAAGAAAGAAAGAGGCTTTTGGGAAGTCTGAGGTCTTCTGCCAGCGTTCAGTGGGTGTTCTATAGGAGCAGTTCCACATGTAGATGTATTTCTGATGTATCTGTGGGGAGGAAGGTGATCTCCGCATCTTACTCTTCTGCCATCTTCTTTTTCGCACCGCCCTAGTCTCGAAGCTCCCGCCCCTGCTCCTCAGTCCGGGTCTCCATGGGAGGCCTGTTGTGGCATTTTAACTTACCACCTACCATCCTACACTACGTAGCTCAGAGGCAGCCATATGGATGGCTGCCTGTGTTTCTGGTGAAACTTTCTGGAGCCAGAGGGCAATACAGAACTTATTCTCAAAGAAATGTATTTTTGTGATTTGACCCATCTGGAGGTTTCCAGAGGGGCTGTCTAAGGAGTTGCCTTTTTTTGCCTGATGTGGAAGTTTCTCAAGGAAGAAGTGGCCTATCAGGCAACACTTGTTGAAATCATTTATAGGTAGACCTACTGCTGCAGCCTCCTGGGACACAGATAACAGAAGAGGTAAGCAACAGACAGACCAAAAAGCCTGGGAAGGAGAAACATGGGAGAATAAGTACTTTTAAAAGCACCCACATATAATAGAGAATGTATAAAGCCACACACATGTTCAGGGAGAGATGCATGCTCAGAAAATACTGAAAAGATTGTAAGATTTCATCTCCAGCTGATCTTTTGGTTCATGCAAGCAGGAAATGAAGGATGAAGCAAAAATGTAAATTGCAGATCTAAGCACTGAAAGAGTGCCCCAATACAGCCAATCTACAAGGACTTGGTGAGTGTCTTTTAAATTTTTTTTGGCCCCAGATATTTAAGAAAGTATCTGGAAAATCACTAGTTGGCCACTAAGATTACAGAACAGAGATGTTAGTGACCAAAAATTTTAAAAAACTACAGTCTCTAAAAATAGTTTTGAAGAGTCACTAAACAAACAAAACTTACAACATACAACAAAGTGCACCAACAAACTCTGGAGAGGGGAAAGAACCTGATTTATAGAGTTACCACGTAATGATATTCCAAATATCTAGTTTTCAACAGAAAATGAGGAATGCAAAGAAATAAGAAAGTATGGCTCATTTACAGGAAAAAAATAAATTAATATAAACAGTGTCTGAGTAAGCCAAGACATTGGACTTACTAAACAAAGACTTTTTTTTTTAATGTCTGAAACATTTATATTAACATATTTCCATACAAATAACCCAAAGAAAGTTTAGTATTAGTTGTTTTTTGTTTGTTTGTTTGTTTATACTGCAGGTTCTTATCAGTCATCAATTTTATACACATCAGTGTATACATGTCAATCCCAATCACCCAATTCAGCACACTAAACAAAAACTTTAAAGCAACTATTTTAAATATGCTCAAAGAGCTAAAGGAAACTATGAGAAAAGAACTAAAGGAAATCGAGAGAACAATGTCTCAACAAATAGAGAATATCAATAAAGAGATAGAAATTATAAGAAGGAAACATAAAAATTCTGGAAAATAAAGAACAATACTCAGAATTAAAAGTTCATAAGAAGGTTTTAAGAACAAATTTGAGCAGGCAGAAGAAAAAAATCAGCAAACTTGAAGATAGCTCAACTGAGATTATTCAGTCTGAGGAGAAAGTAAACAGAATTTTAAAAAATGAACACAACCTAAGATGCCTGTAGGAGACCATGAAGCACACCAACATACACAGAATGGGAATCACAGGTAACAAGAGAGAAAAAGGAACAGAAATAATATTTGAAAAAAATGGCTGAAAATTTCCCACATTTTGACACTTGACACCAATCTACACATTTAAGAAGCTCAATGAACTCCAAGTAGGAAAAACTAAAGATATCCTCACCTAGACGTATTATAATTAAACTGCCAAAAGGCAAAGACAAAGAAAATCTTAAAAGTAGCAGCAAAGTAGAAGGGATTCTCAATGAGAAAAACACTCAATTTCTCATAAGAAATATGGAGGCCAGAAGGCAGTCATATTTAAAGTGCTGAAAGAAAATACTGTCAAAAGTTATAAAGGTGTCAAACTATACTTCAAAGAGAAGGAGATATTAAGATATTTCCAGATAAACAAAAACTAAAAGCTTTTGTTGTTAGTATATCTGCCCTACAGGAAATGCTAAAGAGAACACTTCATGCTGAAATGAAATAACACTAGAAAGTAAGTATACAGGTAAACATGAAAGGCAGTATTACAATATTTTTGGTTTGTAACTCCTATTTTGATTTAAAATACAGAAAATAAATAATCATAAAAATATGTTAATGGACTCATGAGGTATACAGATATAATTTGTAACAATGACAACATAAGGGGGGTTGCAGCTGTACAGGAATAGAAACTTTGTATATTATTGAAACTGAGCATTAATTCAAACTAGACTGTTATAAATTTAGGACATTAATTGTAATCCCCAAGTTAACCAATAAGACAATAACTAAAATATATATAGAAAAGTAAATAAGAGAGGAATCAAAATGGTAGACAAGAAAAAGTTCAAATATAAAGAAGGCAGTAATGGTGGAAGTGAAGAACAAGAAACATATGACATACTGAAAACAAAGAGCAAAGTAGTAGAAGTTAAGTCCTTCATTTGTAATTGCATTCAATACAAATAGATTAAACTCTCCAATCAAAAGGCAGACGTGGCAAAATGGATTTTAAAAAAAGGAAACATGATCCAACTATATGTTGTCTACAAGAGACTTCCTTAGATCCAAAGACATAAATAGGTTGAAAGTGAGAGAACAGAAAAAAGTTATTTCATGCGAAGTTATTAAAAGAGACCTGAGGTGGTTATGCTAATATCAGACAATATAGGCTTTAAGACAAAAATTGTTACCATAGACAATGAAGACATTATATATTGGTAAAAGTTTTAATCCATCAAAAGATTTAAAAAATATAAACACAAATACACCTAACAACAGAACTCCAGAATATATGAAGCAAAAATTGACCAAATTGAAGGTAAAAATAGACAGCTCTGCAATAAGTTACAGAGACTACTATGAACAACTATATGCCAATAAAATGGACAACATAAGAGAAATAGACAAATTCCTAGAAACATACAATCTCCTAAGACTGAACCAGGAAGAAATAGAAAATATGAACAGACTGATTACCAGTAATGAAACTGAATCAGTAATAAAAAAAAATTCCCAACAAACATAAATCCAGGACCAGATGGCTTCACAGGTGAGTTCTACCAAACATTTAGAGAAAAGTTAACACCTATCCTTCTCAAACTATTCCCAAAAAACTGTAGAGGAAGGAAAGCCTCCAAACTCATTCTACCGCTATAAGGCCAGCATCAACCCAATACAAAAACCAGGAAAAGATATCACCAAAAAAATTACAGGTCAGGGACTTCCTTGGTGGCCCAGTGGTTAAGAATCTGCCTTCCAATGCAGGGGATGCAGGTTTGATCCCTGGTCCGTGAACTAAGATCTCACATGCTGAGAGGCAACTAAGCCCATGCCCACAACTACAGAGCCCACGTGCTCTGGAGTCTGCGCACCACAACTACAGAGCCCATGAACTCTGGAGCCCATGTGCCACAACTAGAGAGAAGCCCATGCGCCACTACAGAGAAGCCTGCATGCTAAAACGAAGAGCCCGTGTGCCACAACAAAAGATCTCACATGCTGCAACTAAGACCCGACTAAGCCAAAAATAAGTAAATAAAATAATAATTTAAAAAACTACAGCTCAATATTACTGATGAACATAGATGCAAAAATCCTCAACAAAATATTAGCAAACGAAATCCAACAATACATTAAAAGAATGATACACCATGATCAAGTGAGATTTATCCCTGGGATGCAAGGATGGTTCAATATCTGCAAATCAATCAATGTAATACATCACGTTAACAAATTGAGGAATAAAAGCCATATGATCATCTCAATAGATGCAGAAAAAGCTTTTGATAAAATGCAACATACATGTACGATAAAAACTCTCCAGAAAGTGGGCATAGAGGGAATATACTTCAACATAATAAAGGCCATATATGACAAACGCACAGCTAACATCATACTCAATGATAAAAAGCTGAAAGCATTTCCCCTAAGATCAGTAATAAGACAAGGATGCCCACTGTTGCCACTTTTATTCAACATAGTTTTTGAAGTCCTAACCACAGCAATCAGACAAGAAAAAGAAATAAAGGAATCCAGATTGGAAAAGAAGAAGTAAAACTGTCACTGATTGCAGATGACATGACACTATACATAGAAAACCCTAAAGATGCCATCAAGAAACTATTAAAGCTCATTGATGAATTTAGTTAAGTTGCAGGATACAAGATTAATATACAGAAATTCTGTTGTATTTCTATACACTAACACTGAACTATCAGAAAGAGAAATTAAGGAAAAATACCATTTACAATTGCATGAAAAAGAAGAAAATACCTAGGAATAAGCTTACCTAAGGAGGTAAAACATCTGTACTCGGAAAACTATAAAACACTGATGAAGGAAATTGAAAACGACACAAACAGAAGGAAAGATATACCATTTTCATGGATTGGAAGAATTAATATTCTTAAAATGACCATATTACCCCAGGCAATCTACAAATTCAATGCAATCCCTAACAAAATACCAATGGCATTTTTCATAGAACTAGAACAAATAATTTTAAAATTTGTATGGATTCACAAAAGACCCTGAATAGCCAAAACAATCTTGACAAAGAAGAACAGAACACTTCTCCACTTATTTTATGAGGTCAGAATCACGATAATAGCAAAACTGGACAAAGACATCAAAAGAGAAAAAAACCACAGGCCAATATTCCTGATTAACATGGATGCAAAAATTCTCAACAAAACATTAACAAACCAAGTTCAATAGCACATTAAAAGGACCATACACCCTGACCCTGACCAAGTGGGATTTTTCCCTGGGATGCAAGGATGTTTAATATATATACAAATGAATTAATATGATATACCACATTAACAGAATGAAGGATAAAAATCACATGATTATCTCAATAGATGCAGAAAAAGCATATGACAAAATTCAACATCTTTTCATGGTAAAACAATTAATTAGGTATAGAAGAAACTTACCTCACCACAATAAAGTATATATATGACAAGTCCACAGCTGGCATCACACCCAGTTGTGAATGGTTGAAAGTTTTGCCTCTATAATCAGAAACAAGACAGGAGTGCCCACTCTCACCATTCCTATTCAGCACAGTACTGAACATCCTTGCCAGAGCAATTTGGTGAGAAAAAGAAATAGAAATAATCCAATTTGGAAAGGAAGATATGAATTGTCTCTGTTTGCAGATGACATGATCTTATACGTGGAAAACCCTATTGCCTTCCCAAACAATCTGTTAAAACTAATAAATAAATTCAGCAAAGTTGCTGGATACAAAATCAATATACATTTCTCAAAAAATCAGTTACATTTCTCTATACTAACAATGAACTATCTAAAAAGGAAATTAAGAAACCAATTCCATTTACGACAGCAGCAAAAAGAATAAATTATTTCAGAATAAACTTACCCAAGGAGGTGAAATACTTGCACACTGTAAACTATAAAACACTGAGGAAAGAAATGAAAGCAAACACAAAAATGTAAAGACATCTTAAGTTCATGGATTGGAAGAATTAATATTGTTAAAATGTCCATGCTATCCAAAGCGATCTACAGATTTAATACCATTCCCATCAAAATACCAATGGCATTTTTCCCCCACAAAAATAGATAAAACAATCTTAAAATTCAAATGGAACCACGAAGGACTCCAATATAGCCAAAGCAATTTTGGGCAAGCAGAAAAAAGATGAAGGCATCACACTTCTTGATTTCAAAATATATTACAAAACTACAGTAATCAAAACGTTATGATATTGGCATAAATACAAAAAGACCAATGAAAAAGAAAAAACAGCCGAGAGTAAACATAAACATATATGGCCAATTGATCCTTGACATGGGTACCATGAATAATACAGTGGGGAAAGGATAGTCTCTTTAATAAATGATGTTGAGAAAACTGGGTATCTATATGCAAAAGAATGAAATTGGACCCTTATCTCACACCATACATAAAAATCAACTCAAATTGGGTTAAAGACTTAAACATAAGACCTGAACCTGTAAAACTCATAGGAGGAAACAGGGGGAGAGCTTCTTGACACTGGCCTTGGCAATGATTTTTTTGGATATGAAACAAAGAATACAGGAACTAAAAGCAAAACACACAAGTGGAATTACATCAAACCAAAAAGCTACTGAACAGCAAAGAACCAATTACCAAAATGAAAAGGTAACTTATGGAATGGGAGAAAATATTTGCAAATGATATATCTGACACTAGGTTAATCTCTAAAATATATAAGGAAATTCTACAACTCAATAGCAAAAAAACCCAAATAACCCAATTAAAAATTGGGCTAAGGATTTGAATAGACATTTCTCCAAAGAAGGTATAGAAATGGTCAACAGATTTCTGTATATTATTCTTGTATCCTGCTACCTTGCAGAATTCATTTATTAATTTGAATAGCTTTTGTGTGGAGAATATAAGGTTCTTTATATAGAGTATTATGCCATCTGCAGTAGTGACAATTTTACTTCTTCCCTTCCAATTTTGATAACTTTTATTTCATTTTCTTGTCTGACTGCTGTGGCTAGGACTTCCAATACTATGCTGAATAGAAGTAGTGATGGTAGGTGTCCTTGTTTTGTTCCTAAATTTAGCAGGAAGTCTTTCAGCTTTTCACTGTTGAGTATGATGTTGGCTGTGGGTTTGTCATAAATGGCTTTTATTATGTTGAGATATGTTCCTTCTATACCCACTTTGGTGAGAGCTTTTATCATGAATAGATGTTGAATTTCATCAAATGATTTTTCTGTGTCTATTGAGATGATCAAACAACCCAATCAAAAAAATGGGCTGAAGACCTAAATAGACATGTCTCCAAAGAAGACATACAGATGGCCAACAGGCACATGAAAATATGCTCAACGTTGCTAATTATTAGAGAAATGCAAATCAAAACTACAATGAAGTATCACCTCACACCAGTCAGAATGTCTATCATCAAAAGTCTGCAAATAATAAATGCTGGAGAGGGTGTGGAGAAAAGGGAGCCCTTGTACAATGTTGGTGGGAAGGTAAATTGGTGCAGCCACTATGGAAAACAGTATGAAGTTTCCTTTAAAAACTAAAAATAGAGCTACCGTATGATCCAGCAATCCCACTCCTGGATATATATCTGGGAAAAAATGAAAACTCTAATTAGAAAAGATACACGCACCCTAATGTTCATAGCATCACTATTTACAATAGCTAAGACATAGAAACAACCCAAGTGCCCATCAACAGACAACTGCCTTAAGAAGATGTGGGGTGTGTGTATGTATACACAATAGAATATTACTCAGCCATAAAAAAAGAATGAAATATTGCCATTTGCAGCAACATGGATGGACCTAGAGACTATTATACTTAGTGAAGCAAGACAGAGAAAGACAAATATATCACTTATATATGGAATCTAAAAAAATAATAGGAATGAATCGATATACAAAACAGAAACAGACTCACAGAGATAGAACACAAACTTATGCTTACCAAATGGGAGAGGGAGGGAAGGAGGGACAAATTTGGAGTATGGAATTAACAGGTACAAACTATCATACATAAAATAGATAAGCAACAAGGATCTACTGTATAGCACAGGGAATTATATTCATTATCTTATAATAACCTATTATGAAAAATAATCTGAAAAAAGTATACATATATAAGTGAATCCATTTTCTGTACACCTGAAACAAACACAATATTGTAAATCAACTATATTTCAATAATTAAAAAAAAAAGAAATGGCCAACAGGTATATGAAAAGGTGCTCAAAATCACTAATCATGAGGGAAAGGCAAATCAAAATCACAAAGAAATACCACCTCACACCTGTTAAGAGGGCTATAATTTTTAAAAAAGATAACATTGGTGAGGATATGGAGAAAAGGGAACTCTTGTACACTGTTGATGGAAATGTCAATTAGTGCAGCCACTATAGAAAACAGTATGGAGTTTCTTCAAAAAATTAAAACTAGAACTGCCATAGAATCCAACAATCTCACTTCTGTGTACACGTCCAAAGGAAATGAAATCAGGGTCTCAAAGAGATGTCTGCACTCCCAAGTTCATCGCAGCATTATTCATAGTAGCCAAGACATGGAAGCAACCTAAATGTCCATTGATGAATGAATGGATAAAGAAAATGTTGTATATACATACCATAGAATATTTTTCAGCCTACAAAAAGAAAGAAATCCTGCCATTTGCAACAAAATGGATGGACCTGGAGGATATTATGCTAAGTGAAATTAGCCAGGCACAGAAGGACAAATACTATACGATACCACTTATATGAGGAATATAAAATAGTGAATCTCATAGAAACAGAGACTAGAATGGTGGTTTCCAGAGGCTGCAGGGAGGGGGAAACAGAGAGGTATTAGTCACAGGATACAAAGTTTGTTATACAAAATGAATAAATTCTAGAGACCTACTGAACAGCAAAGTGCCTATAATGAACAATACTGTATTGTATACTTAAAAATTTTCTAAGAGGGTAGATCTTACTTTAAGTGCTCTTATCACACACAAAAATAATAAAGAGGGCTGGAAGAAACTTTTGGAGGTGATGGATATGTTTATGGCATAGATTGTGGTGATGGTTCCGTGGCTATATAATTATCTTCAAACTTATCAAGTTGTACATATGAAGTATGCACAACTTTTTATATGTCAATCATATCTCAAAAAAAGATAAAAAATATCATCTTAATACACCACATTAAGAGAATGAGGGAAAAATATCACAGGATCTTAGGAATTAATAGAAAAAATCATTTGATAAAATCCAATGCATTGGACACCAGGAACTCTGGTCTGAAGGGCTGGGCGTGAGGCCTCTGCACACAGCTCGCTGTGAGCCAGTGAAGCTAGACTCAGCACGAAGGAAAAGAAAGAGCTGACTTTCCAAGATGGTGGAGGAGTAGGAGGACATGGAGGTCAGCTCTCCTCACAAATGTATCAAGAATACATCTACAAATGGAACAATTCTCACAGAGCACCTGCTGAACACTAGCAGAGGACCTCGGACACCTAAAAGGACAAGAAAGATTCCCCATGTAACCAAATAGGACAAAAGAAAGAAGAAGTGAGAAGGAAGAGAAGAGGAAGCAGAACGGGACCTGCACCCCTGGTGGGGAGCTGAAGGTGAGGAGAGGTTCCTGCATCTGGGGAAGACCCATCGCTGGCAGGGAAATCAGATGGGACAGAGGGGAGCTTTGGGGGCTCGGAGGAGAGCCCAGCAACTGGTCTGTGGCAGGCAGGACAGAGTGAGACCTACACAGATGGTCCGTGCCACAGCCCTGTGCACCCCAGCCTGAGATGGGTGCCCACCAGTGCACACAGGGGCTGGGTGCTGGAACGTGGGGTTTGGAGAGCAGACCAAGGGAGGGGACTGATGATTGCTGTGAGGAGACAGCCTGAGGGGATGGAAATGAGGAGCTACGTAACTGGGAATGCTTGTAGAGGAAGCCCGGACCACCATAGAAGTGAAGCGCCACTGTTGAGTGACACACAAAGGGCGGGGCTGTATTGCAGCCTCTCTCCTCACGTGCCAAACCCTGCCTCCACAGGCACTAGGGAGGGCTCCCGCCAGAGCTAGCTCACACGCCCCTGCCATCGCCTCTTCCCCCAACCCCGGCCTGGGCAACCTGCTCGCCCCAATCGCCGCCTGACAGGCTCCTTCCTGCCTGACAGGCTTGTGTGTTCTGACAATCTCTGGAGCAGACTCTGGTGGGAGGAACGCATGCAGAGGTGGGGCTGAAACCACAGCTGAGCCCCAGGGACCACGTGGCTAAGGAAGAAGAGCTGAAATCTCTCCTCACGGCTGTGCACACCAAGGAGTTACATCTCCTCTGATGGCTTCCTAAATTCAGCACCTGCGAAACATCTGAAAGGATAAAAAGTGTTCCTGCAGCTGGGATGGGTCTGGCTTTAGCAGCTGTGGGCTTTGTGAACATGTATATGTGGTGGTTGGGCCAGGCCAGAGTCCGAGCTGCCTCCATAGCTCCCACAGTGGGTCCAGGTGCATGACTACTGCAGTCCTGGGACCTGACCTCAGTGGATCTGTGCTGGTGGCCTGGTGAAAACAAAGCCTGAGAGTCACCAGGGCCAATTACCAGCATACCCAAAGGTAAGGTGGGACTGAGAGCAGTGCTAACAACAGTGGACTTTGTGAGCCTGCACAACGGGTGAAAGGGGATAGAAGAGAGCACATTCACAGGTGAACAGCTCCAGAGAAGGAATACTCAGTGGCTTCTCTCCCAGTGGGAGTGCTCCAATCCCACCTACCTTGCACCGCAGATCAGGATCACAGCTAAGAAACAGATCTGGGGGCCTCTACTCCAACAACTAGGGAGCAGACACCGTTCCTGACAGGGCAGTGATAGCCACAGAGCAAAGGGGAGGGCCTGCTCAATATCCACGGAAGGCTCTGGTCACCACAATAGCAGTCAAACCTCGTATCAAGGGGATAATGGCACAAGCCTCTGGACCAACCTCACCCCCTAGGGAACAGACACCAGAAGCAAAAGGAACTATGATCCTGCAGCCTGTGGAAAGGAGACCACAAACACAGTAAGTTAGACAAAATGAGATGAAAAAGAAATAGATTGCAGACGAAGGAGCAAGATAAAAACCTACAAAAACAACTAAATGAAGACGAGATAGGCAATCTACCTGAAAAAGAATTCAGAATAATGATAGTAAAGATGATCCAAGATCTCAGAAAAAGACTGGAGGCACAGATAGAGAAGACAGAAGAAGTGTTTAACAAAGACCTAGAAGAACTAAAGAAGAAGCAAACAGAGATGAACGATACAATAACTGAAATGAAAAATACACTAGAAGGAATCAATAGCAGAATAACTGAGGCAGAAGAAGGAATAAGTGAGCTGGAAGACAGAATGGTGGAAATCACTGCCACAGAACAGAATAAAGAGAAAAGAATAAAAAGAAATGAGGACAGTCTCAGAGACCTCTGGGACAACATTAAACATACCAACATTCGAATTATAGGGGTCCCAGAAGAAGAAGAAGAAAACGAGAAAGGGCCTGAGAAAATATTTCAAGAGATTATAGTAAAAAGCTTCCCTAACATAGGAAAGGAAATAGTCACTCAAGCCCAGGAAGCACAGAGAGTCCCATACAGGATAAACCCAAGGAGGAACATGCCAAGACACATATTAATCAAACTAACAAAAATTAAATACAAAGAAAAAATCTTAAAAGCAACAAGGAAAAAGCAACAAATAACACACAAGGAAATCCCCATACGGTTATCAGCTGATTTTTCAGCTGATACTCTGCAGGCCAGAAGGGAGTGGCAGGATATATTTAAAGTGATGAAAGGGAAAAACATACAACCAAGAATACTCTACACAGCAAGGCTCTCATTCAGATTTGACAGAGAAATCAAAAGCTTTACAGACAAGCAAAAGCTAAGAGAATTCAGCAACACCAATCCAGCATTACAACAAATGATAAAGGAACTTCTCTAGGCAGGGGGAAAATAAGGGGGGGGCAAAAATAGAAATAAGAAAACCACAAATGGGAAAGCTCACAGGAAAATGCAGACCTACAGTAAAAGCAGGAAATCATCCATATACAAATATAATATCAAAACCAGCAACCGTGAGAAGAGTAGAGTATGAATGCAGGAAATGGGAATTGCATTTGAAAGTAAGCAACCAGCAACTAAAAACGACCTTGAATATATATAGACTGTTTTATCAAAACCTCATAGGATATGCAAATCAAAAAGCTACAGCACATACACACACAAAAAAACAAAAACCAACCCAAACACAACACTAAAGACGGTCATCAAACCACAAGAGAAGAGAACAAAAGGGGAAGGGAAAAAAAAAATCTACAAAAACAAACCCAAAAAAACTAAGAAAATGGAAATAGGAACATACATATCAATAATTACCTCAAATGCAAATGGATTAAATCCTCCAACCTAAAGACACAGACTGGCTGATGGGATACAAAAACAAGACCTGTATATATGCTGTCTACAAGAAACCCACTTCAGACCTAGGGACACATACAGACTGAAAGTGAGGGGATAGAAAAAGATATTCCATGCAAATGGAAATCAAAAGAAAGCTGGAGTAGCAATACTCGTATCAGACAAAATAGACTTTAAAATAGACTGTTACAAGAGACAAGAAAGGACACTACATAATGATCAAGGGATCAATCCAAGAAGAAGATATAAAAATTGTAAATATTTATGCACCCAACATAGGAGCACCTCAATATATAAGGCAAATGCTAACAGCTATAAAAGGGGAAATTGACAGTAACACAAAAACAGTGGGGGACTTTAACACCCCACTTACACCAATGGACAGATCATCCAGACAGAAAATTAATAAGGAAACACAAGCCTTAAGTGACACATTAGACCAGATAGACTTAATTGATATTTACAGGACATTCCATCCGAAAGAAGCAGAATACACTTTCTTGTCGAGTGCACAAGAACATTCTCCAGGATAGATAACATCTTGGGTCACAAATCAAGCCTCAGTAAATTTAAAATTGAAATCATATCAAGCACCTTTTCCAACCACAACGCTATGAAATTAGAAATCAAGTACAGGAAAAAAAATGTAAAAAACACAAACACATGGAGGCTACACAATATGTTACTAAATAACCAATGAATCACGAAGAAATCAAAGAGAAAATAAAAAATACCTAGAGACAAATGACAATGAAAACATGACGATCCAACACCTATGGGATACAGCAAAAGCACTTCTATGAGGGAAGTTTACAGCAATAAATCTTATCTCAAGAAACAAGAAAAATCTCAAGTAAACAACCTAACCTTACACCTAAAGTATCCAGAGAAAGAAAAACAAACAAAACCCAAAATTAGTAGAAGGAAAGAAATCATAAAGATCAGAGAAGAAATAAATGAAATAGAGACAAAGAAAACAATAACAAAGATCAATGAAACGAAAAGCTGATTCTTTGAGAAGTTAAACAAAATTGATAAACCTTTAGCCAGAAGCATCAAGAAAAAAAGGGAGAGGACTCAAATCAATAAAATAGGAAGCGAAAAGGGAGACATTACAACAGACACTACAGAAATACAAAGAATCATAAGAGACTACTACAAGCAACTATATGCAAGTAACATGGACAACCTAGAAGAAATGCACAAATCCTTAGAAAGGTACAACCTTCCAAGACTGAACCAGGAAGAAAGAGAAAATATGAACAGACCAATCACAAGTAATGAAATTGAAACTGTGATTAAAAATCTTCCAACAAACAAAAGTACAAGACCAGATGGCTTCACAGGTGAATTCTATCAAACATTTAGAGAAGAATTAACACCTACACTTCTGAAACTCTTCCGAAAAATTGCAGAGGAAGAAACACTCCCAAGCTCATTCTACGAGGCCACCATCACCCTGATTCCAAAACCCGACAAAGACATCACAAAAAAAGAAAATTACAGGCCAATATCACTGATGAACATAGATGCAGAAGTCCTCAACAAAATACTAGCAAAGGGAATCCAACAACACATTAAAAGGATCGTACACCATGATCAAGTGGGATTTATCCCCAGGATGCAAGGATTTTTCAATATCTGCAAATCAATCAGTGTGAAACACCACATTAATAAATTGAAGAATAAAAACCGTCATCTCAGTAGATGCAGAAAACTTTTGACAAAATTTAACATCAATTTATGATAAAAACTCTCCAGTAAGTGGGCATAGAGGGAACCTACCTCAACATAATAAAGGCCATATACGACAAACCCACAGCAAACATCATTCTCAATGGTGAAAAACTGAAAGCATTTCCTCTAAGATCAGGAAAAAGACAAGGACGCCCACTCTCGCCACTATTATCCAACATAGTTTTGGAAGTCCTAGCCAGTGCAATCAGAGAAGAAAAAAAATAAAAGAATCCAAATTGGAAAAGATGACATAAAACTGTCACTGTTTGCAGATGACATGATACTATACATAGAAAATCCTAAAGATACTACCAGAAAACTACTAGAGCTTATCAGTGAATTTGGTAAGGTTGCAGGATACAAAATTAATACACAGAAATCTCTTGCATTCCTAAACACTAACAATGAAAGATCAGAAAGAGAAATCATTTACCCCATTTACCATCGCATCAAAAAGAATAAAATACCTAGGAATAAACCTACCTCAGGAAGCAAAAGAACTGTACTCAGAAAACTATAAGATACTGACGAAAGAAATCAAAGATTACACAAACAGATGGAGAGGTATACCATGTCCTTTGATAGGAAAAATCGATATTGCCAAAATGCCTAAACTACCCAAAGTAATCTAATATTCAATGCAATCCCTATCAAATTACCAATGGCATTTTTTATAGAATTAGAGAAAAAATATTTATAATTTGTATGGAAACACAAAAGACCACGAACAGCCAAAGCAATTTCGAGAAAGGAAAACAGAGCTGGAGGAATCAGGCTCCCTGACTTCAAAATATACTACAAAGCTACAGTAATCAAAACAGTATGTTACTGGCACAAAAACAGAAATATAGATCAATGGAACAGGATAGAAAGGCCAGTGATAAACCTACTCATTATGGTCACCTAATCTATGACAAAGGAGGCAAGAATATACAACGAAGAAAGGACAGCCTCTTCAATAAGTGGTGCTGGAAAAACTGGGCAGCTACATGTAAACGAATGAAATCACAACACTCCCTAACACCATACATAAAAATAAACTCAAGGGCTTCCCTGGTGGCGCAGTGGTTGAGAGTCTGCCTGCCAATGCAGGGGACACGGGTTCGAGCCCTGGTCTGGGAAGATCCCACATGCCGCGGAGTGACTGGGCCCGTGGGCCACAATTGCTGAGCCTGCACGTCTGGGGCCTGTGCTCCACAACAGGAGAGGCCGCGATAGTGAGAGGACCACGCACCGCGATGAGGAGTGGCCCCCGCTTGCTGCGACTGGAGAAAGCCCTTGCACAGAAACGAAAGACCCAACACAGCCATAAATAAATAAATAAATAAATAAAATTTTAAAAAAATAAAATAAAAGGAAGATGTATTTATTAAAAAATAAATAAATAAATAAACTCAAAATGGATTAAAGACCTAAATGTAAGGCCGGATACTATAAAATTCTTAGAGGAAAACATCGGAAGAACACTCTTTGACATAAATCACAGCAAGATCTTTTTTGATCCACCTCCTAGAATAATGGAAATAAAAACAAAAATAAACAAATGGGACCTAATGAAACTTCAAAGCTTTTGCACAGCAAAGCAAACCATAAACAAAACGAAAAGACAACCCTGAGAATGGGAGAAAATATTTGCAAATGAAGCAACTGACAAGGAATTATTCTCTAAAATATACAAACAGCTCATGCAGCTCAATAAAAAAAAAAAACAATCAAAAAATGGGGGGAAGATCTAAGTAGACATTTCTCCAAAGAAGACATTCAGATAGCTAAGAGGCAGATGAAAAGGTGTTCAACATCACTAATTATTACAGAAATGCAAATCAAAACTACAATGAGGTACTACCTTACACCAGTCAGAATGGCCATCATCAAAATATCTACAAACAGTAAATGCTGGAGAGGGTGTGGAGAAAAGGGAACCCTCCTACACTGTTGGTGGGAAGGTAAATTTGTAAAGCCACCACAGTGAACAGTATGCAGTTCCTTAAAAAACTAAATATAGAGCTACCATATGATCCAGAAATCCCACTCCTGGGCATATATCCAGAGAAAAAGATAATTCGAAAAGATACACGTACCCCAATGTTCACTGCAGCACTATTTACAATAGCCAGGATATGGAAGCAACCTAAATGTCCATCAACAGAGGAATGCATAAAGAAGATGTGGTACATATACACAATAGAATATTACTCAGCCATAAAAAAGAATGAAATAATGCCATTTGTAGCAACATGCATGGACCTAGAGATTGTCATACTGAGTGAAGTAAGTCAGACACATAAAGACAAATATATGAAATCACTTATACGTGGAATCTAAAAAAAGGGTACAAATGAACTTATCTACAAAACAGAAAGTGTTACAGATGTAGAAAACAAACTTATGGCTGTCATGTGGTAAGGGGAGGGATAAATTGGGAGATTGGGATTGACATATACACACTACTATATATAAAATAGATAACTAATAATGACTTGTTGTATAGCACAGGGAACTCTACTCAGTACTCTGTAATGGCCTATATGGGAAAAGAATCTAAAATAGAGTGGATATATGTATATGTATAACTGATTCACTTTGCTGTACACCAGAAACTTAAACACAACATTGTAAATGAACTGTACTCCAATAAAAATTTTTCTTAAATTAAAAAATATGCCAGTATCACATCTAATACAAATACCACACCTAATGCAATACTCCCTAATAAAAGTATCATTGTTAAAAAACATCCAATGCATTGCCATGATAAATACACTGAATAAACTAGGAATAGAAGGGAACTTCCTCCACATGATAAAAGCATTTATGAAAAACCCTCAGCTAACATCATACTTAAGGATGAAAAACTTATAAGGAAACTCTTAAGATCAGAAACAAGAGAATATCTATCTTCACCACATCAATTCAAAATTGAAATGGAAGTTCTATCCAAACCAATTAGGCAAGAAAAAGGAATAAAAGTCATATAAATTGGAAAGCAAGAAGTAAAACTCTATTTGCTGATGATCCTGTACATTAAAAAATCCAAAGAATCTACAAGAAAGCTACGAGAGCTAATAAACCAATCCATCCAAATTATAGAGCATAACATCAACACACAAAGAATAGTTTTGTTTCTGCATGTCTGCAATGATTAACCTGAAAAGGAAATTAAAGTAATTTAAATTTCATTTAAAATAGCAACTAAATAAAATCTTTAGAAATTAAATGAAGGAAGGAGATGCAAGATTCATACTCTGGAAAGTAAAAAACACTACAGAAAGAAATTAAATGAGACCTAAGTATTTGTGAGACTCCCCATGTTTATGATTCGAAGACTTAATATTGTTAAGATGGCAATACTTTCCATATTGATATACGGATTCAATGCTATCTCTATGAAAATGCCAATGACCTTTTTTTAATATATGGAAAAACTAAACCTCAAAATCCTATGCAACAGCAAGGGTCCCCAAATAGCCAAAACAATCCTGAAAAAGAATAAAATTGAAAGCCTTACATTTCCCAATTTCAAAACTTACTACAAAGCTACAGTACTTAAAACAGTATGATATTGGCATAAGAATATACATATAGACCAATGAAATAGAATTGAGTGTCCAGAAATAAACCTACACATTTGTGGCTAAAACAATTTCAAGAATAATGCCAAGAGCATTCAATGGGAAAGAACAGTCTCTTCAAAAATTATGTCAGGACAACTGAATATCCACATGTAAAATGATGAATTTGGATCCTTGCCTCATACAATACACAAAAATTAACTCAAAATGGATCAGTGACCTGAACATAAGAGCTAAAACTATAAAACTCTTGGGCAAAAAACATAGGGATAATTCTTCATGACTTTGTATCTATCAATGGTTTCTTAAATATGACATGAAAAGTACAAGCTTCAACAGGAAAAAATAAATTGGACTTTATCAAAATTAAAAACTTTTGTGCATCAAAGGATATTATCAAAAAATGAAATGACAACTCACTGTTGGAAGAAAATATTTGCAACTCATGTATTTGATAAAGATCCACTGACCAGTACATATAAAGAAAGTGTACAACCCCCAAACAAACCCAATTAATAATAGGCAAAGTACTTGAATAGACATTTCTTCAAGTAAATATACAAATGGCCAACAAGTGTACAAAAAGCTGATCAACATCAGTAGCCATTAGGAAAATCCAAATGAAAACCACAATGAGATACAACTTCACACTAACTAGGATGCCTATATTAATAATTTTTTAAATGGCATTTAATAAGTATTGTTGAGAATGTGGAGAAGGTGGAACCCTTGTACATTGCTGGTGGGAATGTAAAATGTTACAGTCACTGTGGAAAAGAGTTTGGCCATACCTTAGTAAATTAAACATAGAATTACCATATGACCCAGCATATGACTTCAATATATCTGAGGTATTAAAATTTCCAGGGGTGGGTATGGGTAATGGGGAAAATATTGTCTAAAAAGCCTCCTTAGAAAGGTAAGAAATACAAGGTATTATAATTTCAAAATGGCTTTTTTTCAATTAGACCAGTGAATGGCGAACAGTGACATCTCACAATTTCAAGTATTTATTGGCCATTATTATATTTGTGATTGGGTGATATGGCTTTTTAAATTCCTTATAAATTTTTGGAGGTAGTAGTGTTTATTGATTTACAGAGCTTTTACATAATATATTAGATGTATTAACAGTTTGACATACATATTGTTATATGGACACTATTTTATGCAGCCAAATCTCTTAATCTCTTTTGTATTTTCCCCTTTTACTGTCATATGTAGGGAGTCCTTTACCATGCCAATATTATGTAACTTTTTAAATAGACTTCATTTTTGGGAGCAGATTTAGGTTCACAGCAAAACTGAACAGAAGGTACAGATATTTCCCATATGCCCCTTGCCCCCACACATTAGCCTACCCCGTTATCAACATCCCCCCCACAAGAATGGTACATTTGTTACAACTGATGAACCTACATTGACATATCATTATCACCTAAAGTCTATAATTTACATTAAGGTTAACTATTCATGTATATTATATGGGTTTGGATAAATGTATATTGACATGTATCCACCATTACAATATCATACAAAATGTTTCACTGCCCTAAAAGTCCTCCGTGCTCCACCTATTAATAACTCTCTCTCCCTTAACCCATGGCAATCACTGAAATTTTTACTGTTTCCACAGTTTTGCCTTTTCCAGAATGTCAAATAGTAGTAATTATATATTATGTATCCTTTTCAGATTTACTTCTTTCACTTAGTAATATGCATTTAAGTTTCCTCCACATCTTTTCATGTCTTGATAGATTATTTCTTTTAGTAATGATAATTTTCCATTGTCTGGATTTACCAAAGTTTATTTATCCATTTACCTGGGCACCTTGGTTGCTTCCAAGATTTAGCAATTATGAATAAAGCTGCTATAAACAATCTTGCGCAGGTTTTTGCGTGGACACAAGTTTTCACCTGCTTTGGGTAAATTATAAGGAATATGATTGCTGGATGATATGGTAGGAGTATGTTTAGTTTTGTAAGAAACTGCCAAACAGCCTTCAAGAGTGTCTGTACCATTCTGCATTCCCTGTAACATTGAGCAAGAATTCCTGTTCCTCCACATCCTCAACAGCATTTGGTTTTGTCAGTGTTCTGGATTTTGGTCATTCTAATAGGTGTGTAGTAGAATCTCATAATTGTTTTAAATTGCATTTCCCTGATAATATACGATGTTGAGCATCTTTTCATATGTTTATTTGCCATGTATATCTTTTTTGGTGAGGTGTCTGTTAATGTCCTTGACCCATTTAATTGGGTTGTTTGCTGCTTACTGTTGAGCTTTTAGAGTTATTTGTATATTTTGGGTAATAGTCCTCTATCAGATATGTTTTTTACAAATATTTTCAACCACTTTGTGACTTGTCTTCTCATTCTCTTGACAGTGTCTTTTGCAGAGCAGAATTTTAAAATTTCAACAAATTCCAGATTATCAATTATTTCTTTCATGGACTGTGCTTTTAGTGTTGTATCTAAAAAGTCATCACTAAACCCAAGGTCATCTAGATTTTCTCTTATGTCAGCTTATAGGAGTTCTATAGTTTTTCATTTAAAATTTAGCCCTGAGATCCATTCTGAGTTAATTTTTGTGAAGGATATAAGGTCTGTACCTCATAGATTAAGTTTTTTGCATGTGGATGTCCAGATATTTCAGCACCATTTATTGAGGAGACTAACTTTTCTCCATCCTATTGCATTTAGCCCTTTGTCGAAGATCAGTTGACTATATTTATGTCGGTATGTTTCTGGACTCTCTATCCTGTTCCATTTATCTATTTGTCTATTCTTTTGCCAGTATCACACCATCTTGATTACTAAGTCTTGAAGTCAGGTAATATCAGTCCTCTGACTCTGTTCTCCTTCAGTATTGAGTTGGCTATACTGGGTCTTTTGCTTCTTCATGTAAACTTTAGTATCATATAAACTTGCTAGGAGTTTGATTGGGACTGCATTGAACCGATAAATCAGGTTGGGAAGAACTGACATCTTGACAGTATTGAGTCATCCTACCCATAAACGTTGAGTGTTTCTCCATTTATTTAGCTCTTCTTTGAATTCTTTCATAGGAGTTTTGTAGTTTTCCTCATATAGATCTTACACATATTATGTTAGATTTATACACAAGTATTTCATCTTTTAGGTGCTAATGTAAATCTGTAATTTCAAGTTCCACTTTTTCATTGCTGGTGTTTAGGAAAACAATGGACATTGTAATATTAATCTTGTATCCTGCAACTTTGCTATAATCACTTATTAGTTCAGAAGCTTTTTGTTGATTCAGATTTTCTACGTAGACAATGATATCATTTGTGAACAAAGAGATTTTTTTTTCTTTTTGGCCGTGCCATGTGACTTGTGGGATCTCAGTTCTCTAACCAGAGATTGAACCCAGGCCATGGCAGTGAAAGCCTGGAGTCCTAACCACTAGGTCATCAGGGAACTCCCCAGTTTTATTATTATTATTTTTTGCTCTAAATCTGTATCCCTTTTATTTCCTTTTCTTGTTTTATTGCATTAGCAAGGACTTCCAATATGATGTTAAAAGCAGTGATGAAAGGAAACATCTTTACCCTGTTCCTGATCTCTTTGGGAAAGGTTCTAGTTTCTCACCATTATATATGATACTAGCTGTAGGCTTTTTGTAGATACTTTTTATCAATCTAAGGAAGTTCCCCTCTTTTCTTAGTTTGAAAGTTTTTATCATGAATGGGTGTTACATTTCTATCAAATGCTTTTTTCTGTATCCACTGATACGATCATGTGATGTTTCTTTTTTAGCTTGTTGATGTGATGGATTACATTAATTGATTTTTGAAAATTGAACCAGGCTTTCATACATCGAAAAATCCCACTTAGTCATGGTATATAACTTTTTGTACAAAGATCTTGATTTACTTTTGTAACAAAGGAGAAAGGGTTTTTTTAAAAAGTTAACCCATCTTATTGTTTTAGGTGTATGCTTTGGGTGGGAACCTGGGCTTATTTCCTATCAATAGTTAATCTGTTGTCACAATATGTCTAGGATATTTCATTCCATTCTCCTCTCATTCAGAATGTCACTTTATCTACTGTTTCTGCAATGAGCCTGTATTTTTATGACTTCTGCATTTAAATTCTTCACCTTATTCCATATATTAGTAACAATCTTTCTAGTAAACAAATTAAAAATACCAGAGCTGGTAGACTTCTAAATGGAGTTTTTGTTTCCCTCTGAAGGGATCAGATTTTTGTCCACATATCCTATAATGAAATATTCCATGTCAATACTCTTGCTAAAGTGAATATATGGACTGTTTTTCAATAGGTGGCAAACTGTTTGTTACCAGTTTGCAAAGACATAACTAGCTTTCATCAAAATGTAAACGTACTCATAGCTACTTTCATCAAGAAAATTTTGCTACAAAAATAATGTGTGCTTTGATGTAGTCCATTCAAATTTTGGCACAAATTCCTTTTTTTTCATTTTAGACTGGCACTTTGGGTAGCATCACTCAAGAATGATCATATGAGAGGAACATCAGCAAGATGGTGAAACAGGTGGTCCCTGGATTCAGTCACCCTCTCAGAAAGACAACTAGCATTTATTAGAGACAAGACACTTTTGTGAATATCCCAGAACCTGGGGGTGAGGCTGAAGCATTCCCTTGGACAGAAAAAAAAAAAAAAAGGCCAGAAAATCTACATTAGAAAAGATAGACGAGCAATTTCACTTTCATTGCATTGCCCCGCCTCCAGCCCAGCAGAATGCCACACTGAGGGTCCCTCTGGGTTTATGGCTACTCCAGCATGAAAAAGACAGCTCAAGGTGGACATCCAGGTTCCCCAGCAGTGTTAGACGATTCCTGGGAGTCCCACTTCAGTCTTACTTCATGGGGATCACTAGGGGAACCAGTGGGCCTAGACTACAGGGGATCTGCTAGAGATGAAAAGGGGGTGAGGCTCACAGCAACCAGCAAGCAGATCTTGGCAGACTGTATTCCAACTGGCAGCAGCTCCTGTGCAGAGAGCTCAGCCATCTGCAGAACCACGCCAGTGGACTCAAGTCGGCAGGGAGCTTGGCTGGCAGTTCTGCCTGGTTTAGGTCCTCAGCCAACAGGCTGTCCCATGGAGTCCATCATATGACTTCACTTGGACAGAGTGGCAAGCCAGTAGCCCTGCCCAACTTCTAAGCATAGTCTCCAGTCCCACCCAACCAGTAAGCCTGGCTAGGGACCCCAAGCAACTACAGAGCCCATCCTATGGCCCACTGAGGCAGTGAGTCAAGCCAGCAGTCCTGCTCAACTTTGGAGCATGGCTTCCAGCCTCTCCTGAGCTGGGAGCCCAAACAGCAACCTCAGATTACAGCCCATGACCCCCATCCAGGCAGAGAGCCAAACCAACAGCCCCATCAAACTACAGAATATAGCATCTGGTCCCGCTTGACCAGGGAATATAAGCTGTGACACCATGTAGCCATGGCACACAGTCTATAGCTCCACACAGGCAGAGAGCCAAGCTGAATTCCCTGCCAAATTGTTGGGCACAGCCTCCAGCCCTGCCCAATCAGGAAGCCTGGCCAGAGGTCCCGGACTGTGGACCACATTCTTCAGCCCCACTTGGGCAGGAAGCCAAGCAAGTAACCCTGCCCAACTGTGGAGGATAGCCTCTGCCTCGCCCCACCCTCCTCTAAGTGGGGAACCTGAATAATAACCTCGGACAGCCACAGAGCCCATTCTACAGGGCTATACTTGAATGGGTGGTCAAACCAGCAGCCCCACCTAACTGTGGAACAGGGCTTGCAGCTTCACCCAACAAGGGTGCCTGGGTAGCAACCCTGCTCAGCCATAATGTCCAGCCTATGGTACTGCCCAATTGGTGAACACAGCCTACTGCCTCATATGGGTAAGGAGCCTAACCACCAGCTCTGCCTAATCATGGAGCATCTACCATTGCCTCACTTGTCTAGGGAGAACAGAAAGCCATCCCACCCAACTGCACAGCACATCCTACAACCTCACAGAACTGCAGAGTATAGCTGGTGGCCATGCCAGACTAGGGAGCCTGGGCAAGTACCCAATTGGAGAGCCTACGCTATGGCCCTGGCCAACTGTAAGGCAAAGCTTATGGCTTTTCCTGATTATAGACAGCCTGAGGCCTGGTCTAATCATGAAACCCAGACTACTGGCCCACCTGACTCTGGAGCCCAGCTAACAGGTATGTCCAACCAGGGAGCCCTGACAGCAGCCCTGCCCTAACATGGAGGCCAGCCAGCAGGCTTAACTGACCATGGAGCATAGCCATTGGCCACCACTCCCCTGATCTCAGAGTATGGGAAGTGGTCCTGCCAAACTAGAGACCGTGATAGCAAGCCCTCTCTGCCCATGGACACTATAAGTGGTACATCCAGAACCCCAAACTGGACTGACTGATAAACAACTTTCCCTGCTAAATTGAATCTGTAAAGGTTAGAAGAAGAGACCGCTTCCTCAGTTACACAGATACTAACATACGAACACAAGGATCATGAAGGATCATGTAAACATGACACTACCAAAGAAAACTAATAAAGCTCCAATAACTGACCCTAAAAAAATGGAGATCTAAGAAATGATTGATGACAAATAATTCAGAATAATCCTCTTAAAGAAGTTCAGTGAACTACATGAAAACACAACTGGAAAACTGAACAAAACTAGGAAAACAATACATGAAAATAACTAGAAATTCCACAAAGAAATACAAACCATTAAAAACAACAACAGAAATCCTAGAGCTGAAAAATACAATGACTGAACTGAAGAATTCAATACAGCTTCAGCAACAGACTTGATGAAGCAAAATAAAAAATCCGACTTGAAGACATGTCATTTGAAATTATCAGGTCAGAGGAGCAAAAAGAAAAAAGAATGAAAAAGAGAGAAGAAAGCATACAGGACTTAAAGATCACCTTAAGGTGAAACAATATATCTGGGATTGTGGGAATCCCAGAAGGAGAGAGAAAGAAAGGGACAAATGTTTATTTAAAGAAATAATGGCTGCAAATGTCCAAACTTCGGGAGAGAAAAGGACATTGAGATTCACAAGGCCCAAAATTCCTTACATAGGATGAACATGAAAAGGGTTACACCAAGATACATTATAATTAAATTGTAAAAAGTTAAAGACAAAGAATTTTGAAAGCAAAAGGGAAAAGAAACTCGTTACATACAAGGGAGCCCCATAAGATTATCAGTGGATTTTGCAGCAGAAACCTTGCAGGCCAGGAGAGTACAGGAAGATACATTTAAAATATTGAAAGAAAAAAGTCAACCAAGAGTACTATATCCAGCAAAGCTGTCCTCAGATATAAAGAAGAGATAAAGATGTTCCCAAACAAACAACTGATGAGGGAGTTCATCAGCACTAGACTTGGTTTCCAAGGAATACTAAAGGGAGTTCTTCAAGCTGAAAAGAAATGATACCGTTTAACAGTGTAAAACATATGAATGAGTAAAACTCATTGCTGAAGGTACATATTCAGATTCTCTAATATTGTAATGGTGATGTATAAAACACTTTCAACTCTAAAATTTTTTTAAAAACCTTATATATATGACAGCAAGAGAAGAAAGGAAGAGACTACAAAAGCCAGAAAACAACAGAATGGCACTGGTAAGTCCTAACCTATCAATATTATTTTAAAGAGAAATGGATTGAATTCTCCAATCAAAAGACACAGATAACTTAGGCAAAACATTTTCTGACATAAATCATAGCAATACTTTCTTAAATCAGTCTCCCAAAGCAAAAGAAATAAAAGCCAAAGTAACAAATGGGCCCTAATCAAACTTATAAGCTTTTGCACAGCAAAGGAAACCATAAACAAAAAGAAAAGACAACCTACAGACTGGGAGAAAATATGTGCAAACAATGCAACCAACAGGGGATTAATCTCCAAAATATACAAACAGCTCACACAGCTCAATATAAAAAACAAACAACCCAATCAAAAATTGGGCAGAAGACCTAAATAGACATTTCTCCAAAGAAGACACACAGATGGTCGAAAGGCATGTGAAAAGGAATACTCAACATTGCTAATTATTAGCAAAACGCAAATCAAAACTATAATGAGGTATCACCCCACACCAGTCAGAATGACCATTATCAAAAAGTCTACAAATAATAAATGCTGCAGAGGATGTGGAGAAAAGGGAACCCTTGTACACTGTTGGTGGGAATATAAATTGGTACAGCCACTATGGAGAGCAGTACGGAGGTTCCTTAGAAAACTAAAAATAGAGCTACCATATATTCCAGCAATCCCACTCCTAGGCATATATCTGGAAAAGGCAAAAATTCTAATTTGAAAAGATACATGCACCCCAATGTTCAAAGTAGCACTATTTACAATAGCCAAGACTTGGACGCAACCTAAGTGTCCACTGACAGATGAATGGATAAAGAAGATGTGGCATATATATACAATGGAATATTAGTCAGCCATAAAAAAGAATGAAATATTGCCATTTGCAGCAACATGGATGGACCTAGAGATTATCATACTAAGTGAAGTAAGTCAGACAAAGACAAATATCATATAATATCATTTATATGTGATATCTAAAAAATGATACAAATGAACTTATTTACAAAACAGAAACAGACTCATAGACACAGGAAACAAACTTATGGTTACTGAAGGGGAAAGGGGGGGAGGGATAAATTAGGAGTTTGGGGTTAACAGATACACACTACTATATATAAAATAGATAAACAACAAGGTCCTACTGTATAGCTCAGGGAACTATATTCAATGTCTTGTAATAACTATAATGGAAAAGAATCTGAAAAAGAATATATATAAATAACTGAATCACTATTCTGTACACATGAAACACAACATTGCAAATCAACTATATTTCAGTTTAAAAAAGAATTATTAAAAAAGACATAGAATGGCTGAATGGATTTAAAAAAATAACAAGATACAATGATATGCTACCTATGAGAGATTCACATTAGCTCTAAGGACAGACATATGCTGAAAGTGAATGTTCTGTATATGTGTGGCAGGTACATTTGATCTATAGTGTTGTTCAAATTTGCATTTGATATTCCAAGCAAATGGGAACAAAAAGAACAGAGGTGGCTATACATGTATCAAGCAAAACAGACTTTAAGTTAAAAGTGCTTACAGGAGACAAATAAGATCATTATATAATGAAAAAGGGGTCAATTAATAAAGATGTAACAGTTGTAAATATTTATGCATCTAACATCAGAGCACTTAGTATTTAAAGCAAATGTTAACAGAATTGAAAGGAGAAATAAACAGCAATACAATAATAGTAGGTGACATTACTACTCCACTCTTAACAATGGATACATCATCCAGGCAAAAAATCAATGGGGGAAAAGCAAATTTGAACAACACTATAGATCAAATGTACCTACCACACATATACAGAACATTCTATCCAACAGCAGCAGAATACACATTCTTCTCAAGTGTACATGGAACAACCTCCAGGAAAGATCATATGTTAGGCCACAAAACAAGTCTTAACAAATTCAGAATTATTGAAATCATACCAAGAATCTTTTTCTACCACAATGGTATGAAACTAGAACTCAATAACAGGAGGAGAACTGGAAAATTCACAAATGTGTGGAAATTAAATAACACATTCCTACTCCTGAACAACCAATGAATCAAAGAAGAAATCTAAAAGGAAATTTTAAAAATCTTGACACCAGTGAAAATAGGAACACAATATACCAAAAGTTATGGGAGGCAGCAAAATTATTTCTGAATGTTTATAGTTATAAATTTTCATTTTAAGAAAAAAGAAAGATCTCAAATAAACAACCTAACATTACACTTCATAAAACTAGAATAAGAACTAAGCCTAAAATTAGCTGAAAGAAGTAAATAATAAAGATTAGAGCAGACAGAAATATCTGCAATAAAGAAAACAATAGAAAATATCAACAAAACTAAGAATTGTGTTTTGAAAGATAAACAAAATTGACAAACTTTTAGCTAGACTAACCAAGAAAAAAAGAAAGAGGACTCAAATAAATAAAATTATAAATGAAAGGGAGACATTACAACTGATACCACAGAAATACAAAGGATCATAAGAGACTACTATGAACAATTATACACCAACAAATTGGATAAACTGCATAATCCCTACAAACATGCAACTTACCAAGACTGAATCATGAAGAAATAGAAAATCTGAACAGACTAATAATGAGTAAAGAGATCAAATCAGTAATCAAACACCTCTCAACAGATAAAAGCCCAATACCAGATGGCTTCTGTGATGAATTCTACCACATATTTAAAGAAGAATTAATGCCAATATTTCTCAAAAATTGAAGAGAGGGAACACTCCCAAACTCAATTGATGAGGCCACCATCACTGTCATACCAAAGCCAAAGAAGGACACTACAAGAAAAGAAAATTAGATGAGTTGAAAAAGAATATATATGTATAACTGAATTACTGTGCTGTACACCTGAAACTAACATGACATTGTAAATCAACTAGACTTTAATTAAAAAATCAAAAAAATAAAAAACAATAAAACTATGCCACAAAAATTTTTTTAATTAAAAAAAGTAAAGAAAATGACAAGCCAATAACCATGATGAAAATACATGCAAATGCAAATATTCTGAACAAAATGCTAGCAAACTGAATTCAACAGTACATTGAAAGGATCATATTCCACGATCAAGTGAGATTTATCTCTGAGATGAAAGCATGCTTCACCATATGCAAATCAATAAATGAGATCCACTACATTAACAGAATGAAGGATAAAAATCATATGATCTTAATAGATGTAAAAAAAAGTATTTGAAAAAATTCAACACCCTTTCATGATAAACTCTCAAAAATAGGGTATACAAGGACGTACCTCAACATAATAAAGGCCATACATGAGAAGCTCATAGCTAATATTATAGTCAATGGTGAAAGCATTTCCTTTAAGATCTGGAACAAGACAAGTGTGCCCACTCTGACTACTCCTATTCAATATAGTACTGGAAGTCCTAGCCAGAGAAATTAGGGAGTAAAAAGCAACCCAATTGGAAAGGAATAAGTACAAATGTCTGTGTTTGCAAATGAAATAAACTTATATTTAGAAAAGCCTAAAGACTCAACCAAAAAACTGCTGGAATGAATTCGGTAAAGTTTCGGGTTACACGATCAACACAGAAAAATCAGTTGTGTTTCTATACACTAACAACAAACTATCTGAAAAATAAAGAAAGAAAACAATTGCAATTACAATAGCATCAATAACAGTAAAATTCTTAGGAATAAATTTAAATAAGTGAAAGATCTGTACATTGAAAGCTATAAGACTTTGATAAAAAGAAAGTGAAGAACAAACGAATAAATGGAAATATATCCTGTGTTCATTGATCAGAATAATTAATATTGTTAAAATGTCCATACTACCCAAAGTGATCTATAGATTTAATGAAATCCCTATCAAAATTCCTATAGAATTTTAAACAAAAAAACAATCCTAAAATTCGTATGGAACCACAAGCAACCAATGCAGTCCTGAAAAAAAAGAACAAAACTAAAGGAATTACACTTTGTAATTGCAAACTTTATTACAAAGCTATAGAATCATAACACTATGGTACTGGCATAAAGACAGACATGTAGACCAACGGAACAGAATCAAGAGCCCAGAAATAAACCCACACATATACAGTAAACTAATATTTGACAAGAAAGCCAAGAAAAATCAATGGGAAAATATAGTCTCTTCAATACATTGTCCTGGGAAAAGTGGATATTCACATGCAAAAGAATGAAACTGAACCCCTACCTTACACCACTCATAAAAATTCACTTGAAATGGATTAAATGTCACACCCGAAACAGTAAAACTCCTAAAAGAAAACATAGGGAAAAGGTTCCTTGACATTGGTCTTGGCAAAAAAAAATTCTTTATATGACACCAAAATCACAAGGAACAAAAGCAAAAGTAAACAAGTGGACTACATCAAACTAAAAAGCTTCTGCACAGAAAAAGAAATGATCAACAAAATGAAAAGACAACCTTCTCAGAATGGGGAAAAATATTTGCAAAACCTGTATCTGAAAACAGTTTAATATCTAAAATATATAAGGAAATCATATAACTGAATAGTAAAAATAATAATAATAATCTGATTTTAAAATGGGTAAAGGACCTGAATAGACAGTTTTCTACAAAAGAGATACAAACGGCCAACAGTTCCATGAAAAGATGACATCACTAATGTCATGAAAAGATGGCATCACTAGTCATCAGGGAAATGCAAATCAAAACCACAGTGAGGTATCACTTCAACCTGTTAGAATGACTATTATCAAAAAGACAAGAGATAATACGTGTTGATGAGAATATAAAGAAAAGCAAACTCTTATACACTGTTAGTAGGAATGTAGGTTAGTGCAGCCACTATGGAAGACAGCATGGAGGCTTTTAAAAAAATTAAAAATAAATTACCACATGATCCAGTAATCCCACTTTTGGGTATATATTCAAAGGAAATGAAATCACCATCTCTAAGAGATATCTATTCTACCATGTTCATTGAAGCATTATTCACAATAGACAAGACATGGAAACTACCTAAATATGCACTGACAGATGAATGGATAAAGAAAATGTTATATATATAAATACGTATAACATTTATTTACATATATAAATAAAATTCAGCCATGAGAATAAAAGGAAATTATGCCATTTGACATGGCAACACAGAGACATATTCTTTGGCCTGGCCAACACACTTTTCCATTTTGAAACTCCAAGAGAATTTCAAAGGAGTTATATGAGAATATTAGTACCCCTCCACCTCAATCAATATGATATTAAAGATAAGATAAAATGGTAAAATTAATTGGAGAGTAATCATGTATGAATTATGGATATTACGTTTCAGATAACCCACAGTGTTTGTTAGTTTGTTATAAACTGCAATAAGCAAACCTGTATGCTTCTAACACCAGAGAGAATTTACCTCAGAAACATATTTGAAGATAACTCCATATATTACAAAAGAGACATGAGAAATTGTTGGAGTAAGGGCATATTATTTAATAAATGATACTGGTATTATGTGGAAAGGATCCATTTCCATTTCCCTCTACATATCAGAAGCCAAAATTCATTCTAGGTAATTGAGTGTTTCTTTTTCTTTATCCTCCCACCCCTTTTGATATATTTAAGGTATGTAATCTTAGCGGAATTTGTTCACATGTACTGTGATATAACATTACTTGTTTTCCCAAATGATTAGCTAATTATTCTAACACCACTCACTAAATGTGTAGAAAAGAGTTAGCACAGCAGACCTGAGATTGCTAGCCTTATAAAGTGCTTACAGGGTTGGCCTTTGGCTGGACTCTGTTAACCTGGATTTAAAGAAGGTTCCCACCATTCCCAGAACAGATAAGATTGGCTCACTGTACCTAAACTCTTTGTGCAAACAATATGGTTTATGCTGAATAACTTCTTTCCTTCTGGGAGTCTGGAATTTCGGTACATGCTAGGCAAAGGGTACCCCAACCTCCCCCAAATTTTGGGCACTGAGTATCTAATAAGCTTCCTTGATAAATAACATTTCACACATGTTGTCATCAATTGTTGTTGGAGGAATTAAGTGTATTCTGTGGGACTCCACTGGGAGAAGGCTCCTGGAAGCTTGCACCTGGTTTTTTTTTAACTTTGCTCCATGTGCTTTTTTCCTTCACTGATTTGGTTTTGCATTCTTTTGTAATAAATCATAACTGTGAGTACAACTGTATACTGAACCTTGTAAGTCCTGCTAGCGAATCATTGAACCTGTGAATGGTCTTGAGGATCCCTGACACACTGAATCTTTCACTTTTCTCCATGACTCGGAACTGTCACCCTACTATAACTGCCCACATATATGTGGCAATATAAGGGCTCTCTATCTGTATTCCACTTAACTTTTCCTGAGTAGTTCTACTCTGTTTTGCCAACAGATTTGACAAAATTTTAAGAATTCTTTGTGGGGCAAATACTTTCCAACTTCCATATTATTTTTCTTTCAAAATTCCCTGGACTATTCACAGGCTTGTGTGTATATACAAATCAATAAGGAGTTCTTGAACCTTTAAGAACCTCTAAACCAAGAACCTTTAAAAGGCAAATGGGAAAAGCCTACACATACTCCGCTCACAAAAAGAAAACCAAACTGGCGAATAAACATCTCAAAGTAGGTTTAATCTCATTAATAATATCAAAACAACAATGCAATACCATGTTCCCCAATTCTATTAGTACAGGACTTAAAAATTTTGCTACTAGGGTTATAGACCTATTAAAAACTGTATCTACTAAGCTCACTATACAGTTCTAAGACAAATTATCCAGCCTACAGCCCCATCCCAAAGGAAGAAGTCCTTGCTTGACTCTTGAGTAAGGCATGACCACTCGACCAGCATTGGACACCTGAGGTGAGAGTTCATGGAGCTGATGATAGGGATCACGAGTGTCACTATGAAGGGGGTAGATGGCCTTCTAGAAAATCTCTGAAGAATGGATAGGCCTTTGAAAGACATTATAGGGGGCTGGAGATGACTGGTAGGAAGGGACAAGTGAGTGAGAAAGTTGACCCCTCCAGGTGCAAGGAACTGTGTGAATAAGCTGTGGTGAAGATAATGTCTGTGAAAGCCTATTTTGTGTTACCTGTAAAATGCTATATAATGTATATTCTGCCATAAAAGAATGTCTTTTTAAAGACATTCTTTATGTTATACAAACTCTTCCTGAGACTAGAAAAAGAACAAAAACTATCCTAACTCATTTAATAAGACTAATATAACTTTGAAACTATGGTGAGAAAACTACAGCATAAAAAAATAAAATCATAGACCAATATCACTCATGAAGAATAATGAAAAAACTGGCAAGTTGAATCTAGCAGTATATTAAAAAACAGTAACAACAAAAAAAATACTGTGATAGAATGTCAAGGAGATAGGCATATCCACAATTACAGTCAGATTTCAGCACCTCTCTCTCAATAACAAGTACAGACAAAATAAGTAAAGATATACAATAGAAGACCTAAACAAGTTTATGAACCAACTAGACCTAACTGACATTTATAGAACAGTTCACAGGACAACAGAAAAATACACATTCTTTTCAAGTGCAATTGGAATATTTACCAAGATAGACCATATTCTGGGCCATAAAGGAAGACTCAGTAAATTAAAAGGATTCAGGCCACACAAAGTAAGTTCTCTGACCACAATGATACTGTGGTCAGCACTGCAGAAATACATAACTGAAACATATCTGGAAAAGCCTCAAATACTTAGGAACTACATAGCCTACTTCTAAATAACTCTTGGATCAAAGAAGAAACTAAAAAAGAAATTAGTATGTAATTTCCATTGAAGAAAAATGAAAACACAACATATTAAAATTTGTGGGATACAGCTTAAGCAGTATTAGAGGGAATTTTACAGTACTAAAAAGCCTATATTAGAAAAACAATGGTCTCAAATTAATGACCTCAGCTTCTATTTCAAGTAGCTAGAAATAAAATAGTAACAAACACAAAGTAAACCAAAGAAAAAAAATAAGAGCAAAACCCAATGAAATAGAAACAAGAAAAACAATAAAGAAAACCAATAAAACTAAACACTAGTTTGTTGAGGTCAATAAAATTGATAAGCCTCTAGCCAGAATGATAAAGGAAAACAAAAGAGAAGACACAATTACTAACATTAGGAATGAGAGAGATGACATCACTAGATATTTTACAAACATCAAAAGGATAATAAGAAATTTATTGGCAAGGCTGAAGGTAAACAGACAACCCATAAATTGCTGATAGGGATGAAAATCTGTAATACCCCTTTGGAGGGATATTTCAGAGTATCTAATAAAACTACGTATGAAGTTATCATTTGATCAACCATCCCCACTTCTAAGAATCTACCCTGAAGATATACCTCTAACCATACAAAAATTACAATTGCACAAGGTTATTCTTCCAGCAGTGTTTGCAACAGCAAAATATTGGAAACAAATGCCTATATATAGGAGAGTAATTGAACAAATTATAGTAGTGACACATAATGGAGGAATATGAATCTGTAAAAAAGAAATGAAAAAGATTGCTATGTACTAATTGGCTTCAAATCTGTAAAATGTGCAAATAGTGAGGTTAATGGGATTAGTAAAATTTATTCTTTTCACTATACTCTCCTAAAAGGACTTTGGTATCTTGTGGATACCTCCTAAAGCTGAGCTCTGACCAAAATGGATTAGCACAAATAAGGGAGTGCCACTAAGGATAGATGCAAATCGCCAAGTCTAAAGCACTGGCCAGAAAAAAAATACAAGGAAAAGAGGAAAGGGTCAGCGGAGGTGAACTTGTGAGAATATTCATAAAGCAGTTTGTAGGTGGTTCCCAGAAGGACCCTCCTCTGAGACCCAAGACTGAAAAGGGAGGGAGCCTCAGATGGAGCAGGTGGAACAATGACCCTTGTGTCTCTAGATGGGAACTGTTGAGGGCACAATGGGACTAAGCTATTTCAGAATCTCACATCCAGGGCAGACCCCCAGGATGCTGCTGCCTGGGTTGAGATCCAGGGATCCTCTTGAGGGTTGAGAAGCTTGCTTATAACCCAATGAGAAATCCTATGTGAAGGGCCCAAAGCATCTAGGTTCCCTCCTTGTGAGTGTGTTGTCTCTCCCCTTCCCTAGAGCTGCCCAGATTGAGGTTCATTCCTCTCTTGCATCTCCAGGCAGCTGGAACCCTTAGAGTAAAAGTCAGTCCTGTTGCCCTCTCATTACCCCCACCCCACCCCCGCCACTAACTTGCCCACAATATTGAGCCCAGCCATCCCCGCTGTCTGACAGACAGACAGAAGAGTGAGTGCCAACTAGGTGGGAGGAAGGGAGTGTAGCTCACAGTTCCTATCCTCACACCTGCGTTTCCTGATCCAGGGCCACCGGGGTTCACAAATTGTCACTTCACCGTTTCCTCTCTCTGGGCTCCCCTGAAGCCAACTGCTTCCACGTGTCCACCTCTCCCACCCACACAGAGAAACAGAGTCACGCAGCGCTGGGCGGGGAGACGGGGGGTGGGGTAGGGGCTTTCAGAAGGCAGGAGGGAGCGCGAGGCTCCGAGACACTTCCTCTACCCGGATCTAGTCTCCACCACCACCTCCCACGGATGCCAATATATGGCCTCGAGCCCACCTCCTCTAGCAGCGGCCGATGCTTCTCTCCACGTATGCCTCCCGCAGGATGACTTCCTGCCTCTTGAGCTCCCGGGCAAAAACAGACCCCGGCTAAGACGCTCGCGATTGGCTGAGGGATTGTGTCCTCCGCCAACAAAGGCCATAATTCTGGGCGCCTGAGGGATTAGCTTTCAGGCTAGTGCAGCACGGAGAGACACCCACCCACGCACCCACCATCACGTCCTACCACTCCTCTCACGGCCGTCTGTCAAGCGTCAGGTGCAAGTCTTTCCCGTCCCTTTCCAGCGCGACAAACCTCTACGCCGGTCCAAGTGAGAGTGCGGTCACGTGACCCACAGTTAGTCCCACGTGACCGCGCACTCTGGAAGTCTGCGCAGCCCTGCAGCACGCAAGGCACAGTCCTCTGCCTCTGGGGGTGAGCTGCTTGCTAGAACAATCTGAAGCTCCCGATGGGGGTGAAGATAGAGAGCTGAAAGGAAGGCTGGATTCGGAGCCAAAGCTTCCAGCCCTAAGCCTGGGCCTTGCTCTGTAGGAGCACAGGGCTGGCGAGGAACACCCCATGAGGAGTTTGGAGACCAACTGACTTTTAATATTCTGTGCAAAACTCGGGCGACATATTAAAACACACACAGGATCTGTCTTGAAAAATATTGATAGCCAAAACAAACATCCAATCTCCAATTTCCACCACCAGGACGATCTCTGTTAGCACTTGTGGTTTGTGAATGGAGGCAAAACTGCCACTTTGCCCTACTTCCATAAACCTTGCAGCCTAGAATCCGGTAGGAAAAAAGCACTTTGCACCCTGAGACAAACGAAAAGTGAATAAAACTTTGTATATTTTCCTTTAGCCTGGACTACCCCCACCCCAAACCAACTTTATCCCTGACTTTTGCTCCTGTCTGAGGATACGTTATTACTTTTGTGAATCCGAAAAATGTGTACCATAAACTCAGAAACTTTGGAAAGTTTACAGCTTACTCCCTTTAAATTATGCATTTTTATTTAGCAAGCCAGTGCTTCTGAAGTTGTAGTCTCTCACACTTCTTTATTCCTTTGACATGTTTTACACGGTTGCAGGATTTTCCATAATCAAATAATATACATTTGCATAAATTCAGTCCATTTCACACATTTTTTGGGGGGTGGGATCATCTTTCCATGCATGATACCAGTCTTTTCTATTTCACCAAGTACAGAAGGTATCAGAGCTTTTCTTAGCCAATTTTAAAACCTATATATCATCACTTTTAGTGGCCTGTATGCTATTACCTTAACACTTTCCATGGCACCACCATGAAGAAATGGTCCTCCTGACAGTTAAATTTGTGTGCTTTCTGGTCTTATTCTTTGAACCTTTAAGCAAGATCAAAGAAACACCCATACTTTGAACTGCAAAATGCAACTTCTCAGCTCTTAAAAACTTACCTTATCCTCTATATCCCTTAATCCACTCCTCCCAGCCACTCCAGGCAGACTGGATACCTCACTCCCATAGGAACACTTTTTCCAACTCCAAGCTTTTCTTCACAACATCCAACCTCTTCCTTTCAGAGCCCAAATTAATTGGGTCCTTCTTCTCTGAAGCATACCCTGAGTAGCAGCCCATGGTAACATTTTCATTTAAAGATACGAGAATAGCTTTTTCAAGGAGCATTATTATTCATATGTTAATTACCTCTGTGTTATCGTATGTTATTTTTGCATCTATATTTTAAGTTCACGGAGAAGGGTGACTTCTGCCAACTTTAACACAGAACTTTATTGAAAACACAACATGATTCAAATAGACATCAATAACACTAGAACAACAATCAGAAGGGTAGCTTACTTATGATAGCTCAGTTCACTATAAGCTTAAATGGTAAATTCACAATCTAGACACAAACAAGTATCAACAAATGTGCTTTCAGTTTTAATATTCGTTTGGCATCAGAAGATTGATCCAGCTCATACACAGAGTTTGGCAAAGTCAGTATCAGCATTAAAGTGTACATTACAACATAGAACCAACTTTGAAGACTAAAGCATTATTCAAGGACCATAACTCAGGAACATAAGGACAATCAGAGGCAAGTGATTAATCATACTCATTTTTTTGTTCTGCCTCAGGGTCACTCTGATCATCTGTTTTGCCTTGCAGTTCCTTAGCAAATTTCTCAACTTCATGGAATGCAGAAATAAATGGCTCAAGACTGAAATCATCATCAGTGAACCACAATGCCTCTTTTTTAATATTGTTACCAATATTCTCAAGCATTGCTAGAACCACCTGAATATTGTCATTTGTCTCTTTCCTGTTAAAAAGGCCCATAAATTCTGACACTGCTTCAGCACTGAGTAGTTCTTTTGTCATGACAGGATTTTCAGACAAATTCAGTAGCATTTTCAGAACATGAAATCTTGTTTTGGTATTGCCCGTGGCTAATAAGGAGAGAAACCCAGATATATACTTGGCAACCAGTGTGTGATAGTCAGTAGTTGTAGTGAGGTGTCTAACCATCTTTATTCCAGATAACTGCTCAGGGGAATCCAACCTATAAGCAAGAGTCTCCTCACACACTTGACATACGTATGTCTGAATCATGTTTAGATTTGGATAAGGTGGAGCCATGTGAATCATATTTTCCAAAAACCTTGTCTTAACTCGGGAGGAGGGATAATTGAGCAAGGTTTCAATAAGTGAGACAACACCTGAATCGCGAATGAAATAACGAGTAAATTGAGAAGCACTCCTCATACCCATTGCAATTTTAGATATTTCATGAATAAAAGGATCTCGAATTTTGTCCATTAATAGAAGGAGTTCTTCAAACTCTTCAGGACCAATTTTAAGCTCACACTGTATGCAGTTGCAGAACCAACTCTCAGGCTCTGCACTCTCCCTCGTCCTAAGATGTTCTCGAATTTCCCTGACTGACCGGTAGGACGGATCATACTGAAATGGGAACTCAGGGTCAGGCTTATCAGGCTGAAGCAAAGATTCCTGCTCTTCCCCTTCTAGGCTCAGTTCCATGTGCTTGGGCTTTCCTTCAAACATTTCAGAGAACAGAAATGCTGCTTCTTTTGAAAATCTAAAGGGGCTTGGGGATGGGAAGCCAACCCTACCCCATGGGCCAGGCTTGAACTGAACAGCAACCTCCTCCCAGCTCTGCGGCCTGCGTAAAGCATCAGGCTCCTGCTCAACTGAACATCTGGACCTGCAAATGGCCCTGTACACAGGGCTAGGATTTGATTCAAAATGGGCCTCATCTCCTGCCCAGAACCAGGACCCCACTATGGCCTCATCCTCCTCAGCTACTGTCCTTGACTCATAGTTGGTTCCATTACCAGTCCTGTTATTGGCCTCATTTTTAGCTCCAAACCAGGACCCAACAACTGCCCTTTCCTCATTTTCTGGCCTGGATTCAGAGGTGGCCACAGTTTCAGTCTCATTAATGGCCTTGTCTCCAGACCAGAACCAGGACTCAACAATCATCTCTTCATCATCCTCTGGCTTATATGCACAGCATGTTTCTGCTTCTACATTGATTTCTTTTGCATCCCAGAACCAGGATCCAAAAGTGGTTTCCTCTCCAGACCTTGATGTGGTCTCTTCTATTGCCTGGGGTCCAACGTCTATATTATATTCTTCAGCCCAGAACCAGGACCCAACAATGATTTCCTCCTTTTCAGTGCCATGCTTGGACTCAAAACTATCCCCTGCCTCCAGACTGGCTTCTTCTTCAGCCCAGAACCAGGACTCAACAATGACTTCCTCCTCTTCAGCTTCTGGACTGTATTTGCTGCAAATGTTAGCCTTGTTCCTAATGGCCTCTTCCCTGGCCCAGAACCAAGACCCAACAAAATGTTCCTCTTCAGCTGCCAGCCTGTCCTCTTCTCTAGCCTCTGCTTCTGTTTCAAGCCTGTCTTCCTCCCCAGCCCAGAACCAAGAACCAATAATGTCTTCCTCTTCAGCAACTGGCCTGGATTCTTCTCTATCTGTAGCCCCTATAATGGCTTTATCCCCTTTCCAGAACCAGGACGTGATCATGGTCTCCTCCTTGGTTGGTGCCTTGGCTTCTTCTTCAGTCCTATCATCTATACTGCCCTCTTCCACAGCCCATAACCAGGGCCCTACAGTGGTCTCTGGCCTTGTATATTTTCTGGACCAGAACCATGGATCAACAGTGTCCTGTTCCTCCTCTGGCCTAGACTTCCAGCTGCCTCCATTGGCAGCAAACATACAGGGATCTTCTCCTGACCAGAAGTCAGACTCAGTATTGATCTCTTCAGCAGTTGTCATAAATTTACATTGGGCACCAGTGGCATACTTCATACTGATCTCTTCAGTGGTCCCAAACCAAGATGATATAATACCCTTTTCCTTGTCCTCCAGGCTAGACTTGTTGCTGACTTCAGCCCTCCCACAAGCTTCTACTCCAGCCCAGAACCATGACCGAATAATGGGCTCCTCCTCTTCAGTCTCTGGCATAGTGTCACAATTGACTTCAGCCCCAGAATCCATCTGGGCCTGGTTTCCAGCCCAAAACCAGGACCCAAATATTGTCTCTTCTTCAGCTCCTGGCCTGGCCTCTTCTCTAAACTCAGGCTCTGTATTGATTTCTTCTCCAGCCCAGAACCAGGGACCAATGACCTCTTCTTCCTCAGACCTTGGCCTGGACCCACAGCTGGCCCCAATACCAGCTTCCACACTGGCCTCATCACTGACCCAAAACCAAGACCCAAAAATGGTCTCTTCTTTAGCCTCTGGGTTGGTTTCTTCATTAGCCCAGAAGCAGAAACTGGCAGTGACCTTTTCTGTATCATCTGCTGGCACAGATTTGGAAGTGGCATCAGCCTCAGTTTCCACACTGGTCTTTTCCTCAGTTCCAAGCATAGAATTGCCAATAGGCTCCTGCTCAGTCTTTGGTCTGAATTTACCACTGGCCTCAGTCCCCATACTGGCCTCTTCTTCAGTCCAGAACCAACTGCCAACAATGGACTCATCCTCCACTTGAGAACAGGACTTGACAGTGGCCCCACCCACTATGCTGGACTCTTCTGCAGCCCAGAACCAGGCCCCAGTGAGGAACTCTTCCTCTGACCTGGCTTCTCGCTTTGTCCTGGCTCTGGCCTTGATTTTGGCCTCTTCCTTTGCCATTGCTCTAGCCCTGACCTCTTTCTTGGACTTGGGCCTAGACAAGTTATTAGCCTCTTCTCCAGGCCAGAACCAGGACTCTTTTTTGACTATATCCATAGACCCAGACATGAAATCAATGGAAGCTTCTCGCTTGGCCCTGTGCCTGACCCTGACATCGGCCCCTTTCCTGGCTCTGGGTTTGTACCTGGCCTCCTCTCCAGCCCAGAACCAGGATTTTACATTGTCCTCACATTCAGACCCAGAATTAGATTCAGAGACTTCTTTCTTAGACCTAAACCAGGACCTACTATTGGTCTCTTCCCTGGGCCTAGACCAGACACTGGTCTTTTCTCTGGCCCAGAACCAGGATGTCTTAATAGATTCATCCTCAGAACCAGAACTGGATGCAACATAAAGCTCCCGACTGGTTTTGGGCCTAGACATGGCCTCTTCTTTGGCCATGTGCCTGGACCTAGTACTGGCCTTTACCCTGTCTCTAGGATGAAGCCTTGTACTGACCTCTTCTCTACTCCAGAACCAGGAGCTCAGAGAGGATCTATCCACCCATCTGAAATCACAATTGTGAGAAGTCTCTTTTTTGGATGTAGGCCTGGGATGGCACCAGGACCCCATATTGGTCTCCTCCTCTGACTCAAACAAAGGCTGGATACCTGATTGGGACTTGACCTTGGTGCCAGGAAAGGACTCAGCATCCATACTGACCAGTTCCCTATCCATAGACCAGATCTTAGTTTTAGCAATTGACCCAGACTCAGTACTGATCAGTGGCCAGGATACAGCATTGGTTTGGGACACTCCCTCTGTCTTCAGTAGTGCCTCAGCATGAAACTCAGTCTTGGCCCATGAATAGGTTTCATCCATGGACCTTGCCCCAGTGACTGCCTTGGCCTCACTCTTAGGATGTGTCCCAACTACTGCCATGGTCTCAGCTTTGGGCCTTGCTCCAGGCATTACCTGGGCCTGGGTCCTAACCTTGGGTCTGACCACCACTGGGACTTCATTCTCTCTCTCAGCCCCACCCCCAACTTCTTCTCCAGGCTTCTTTTCAGGCTTGGCCTGGATGCCAGGCTCAATCTCAGCCCCAGTCATAGTACAAGTTACAGAGGAGACCTGATTAAATACTGCTATCCCAGTCAGTCTCAGCCTCTACCACAGATCTGTCACAGTCTTGTATCTTCACACTCTAATCTTTTGATGATTCAGGTGATACAGTTGGAAACAAAAGTTAGAATCAATCACCAGTCCAGCAGTCAATCAGCCTCCTTCCCAATCCCAGCCTCAGCCAATACTACAGTCAGAGTGAAGAAAAAGCGCAACCAAGCTGGGAGAGGATGGATGATTCTTGGGTGGGTGTAGACCTGTTGAGGGTGGTGGTCAGCAGCAATTCCAACACCACCAGAGCTGCCACTGGAAGTCAATCTAGGAAGCGAGAATGACATGGGGCTTTGAGTCTATTCCAACTGTGTCACTCCATGAAGACTCACATAGAGAGACTGGACCTCGAATGCTTGATGAGAGAGTTAGGCTATTAGAAGTCTCTCTATCACCTTCATTTTTTCTACAATTTTTATCCCCAAAGCTGCCATATTACTTTGCCTGTTATTAAACAGGTTATGAAGATGGTGGGAAAGTATCTGGGCAATGGAAGAGGCTGAGGAGCACCCAGGCCAGACCCTAATCACTCTTGGACCTATGTTGGTCTCCTCTACCCCACCCAAAAGTTGTACCCATTCCCATACCAACCTGCACTGATGTGGCACAATTTCTTGCTCCTTTCCTTGATTCCAGTGGCGTCAAACTCTACAGCAGCCTGCATATCCTGGGTACAAGTAAACATATAGCAGAGAATGGAGCCTGACTGCTAGATAGACAAGCAAGAACCCTGACCCCTGATACAAACATCTCTCTTTCTGTTTAAGGGTCTAATATGTCTAATGTTTTCTGTTTCCTGGTTCCTACACTTTGGTCTTTTCCTCCCATTCACGACTCAATCCACACTTACCCACTATTCCTAATATCTCCTGCAGGAAATGGGCAAGGGGTTCTGCGGCAATGTGCAAATTTGACAGAAAGAAGGAGAGGTGGAGGAGGCCCTGAAACCACTTGGATCAAAGAACCTGCCATGATAATACTGTGTAGCTGTCTCCTGCATCGCCCCTCTTCGCACAAACCTCCAGAGATTTGAACCAGACTCCTCCTCCTTTCTTTCCTTGCAGAAGTAACCAGCCTTAAAGCAGGCCTATGGAAAAACAGATCAAAAGGTAAGGTGGTCAAGAAATAATGGTAGCAGCTGAGTGCTTGGTGGACAAACAACAAACATAGGAGTACCCAAGTTATCTATCTTTTAACATTTACAGTCCCGTTGGTTAGAATATTTTCTTTTAACTTAAGCCCTATGGATCAGGCTTTGGGATAACTCATCTTCACATCACACACTTCCTCTTACTCTCTTCTCCAATTCTGAAGATTCACTACTTGGTGTTCACATCCCTTGTGCTATACAACATAGATTGGGGGAAGGGCGCTCGCATATTCTAGAAAGCAGGTTGTGCGGTGGTACTTCTATTTACGACTTCTGTCCCACCCTCACCTCCCAGTCCATCTTTTCCACCCCCAATTTTGGATGTAGTTGAGGGAGGAAGGCCAGGAAGTGTGGAGAAACAAGGTAGAGAGGAGAATTTTAGGAGGTATTCCTGGATGCCTGACCTGCTCTGGTCGCAGTCACCCCATCCCAATTCGGGTGTCCAGTCAATGGCTGCTGCCCACCCTCACCCCCCATCCCCACACAACTTCAGAAATACAGGCCGTTTTCCCGTCCCTAGTTTTTCTCAAGCCTCTCCTCTACAGATGCACGCCGTGGCCTGAAATTGCCAGACCTACCGCGCACACAGGACACTCCGGCATCAAAGAGGCGCCTGTGGGAAGGGACAGCACCCGGCACGCGGGGTCCGACAGACCCCTTTCCAGAATCAGGGCCCGGGCGGGCGGCCCCTCGCGCCCGCCCGCTCGGCACCCGGCTCCGACCGCCACCCCCGGCGGCCTCCCCGACGCCCCCACCCCGGCTCCCCTCCGCCATTTCGCCCGCAGCAGCCTCCCCCACAGCCCTCTCCTGGCACAGGCACCGTCGACGGCGGGGCGCGGGAGCCCAGAAAGCCCGCCGGGGAGCGGCCGCGCCATTCGCCTCCCCAGGATCCGAGGGAAGCCCTGCGGCCAAGACCTCGCGCCCCGGACCCGGTCCGCGCCGGTCGCCGCCTCCTCAGCGCCAGGGGTCCCCCGGCGCTGCGCACCTCTCTCAGGGACCCGCTCCGACCCGGTTGCCTCCCCCTCGTCAGGCTGCCAGGGTCCGCGGGGCAGGGTGTGAGCCGGTCGTCGCCCCCGAGACACCCCCACTTGCCTTCGCAGGCGCAGGGTCCCGATGGTCGGCCTCCCCCTCCTGTCGCATCTCCTCACTCGGATTCCCACCGCTCGCCGTGTGGGCAGAACGGCAAAGAGGCGTCCCGCCCCCCGCGCGGCTGCGCCAAACCGGGCAGGGGCTGCGAAGGCTGCGGCACCAACAGCTCGCGGCGAGGGTGTCGGGAAGGGGGCGGAGGGATACGGCACGAATGGGCTCGACGCCCCCTCCCAGGCCCACCGTAGTTCCGACCCAGAAAGGGGCGGGGCCGGGAGGAGTCCCGGCCTCAGGGGCGGGGCCACGCCGGCCCTCCACCGCCCCCCGTCGGGCGACCACCCTCCCCGACCCGCACACTTCTGGCACCGCAGCGTGTGGGGCCGGCGGGCGGTGGGGGCCGGGGTTGGGAGGGTAGGGAGGGGCCGCGCTGGAGGGAGCAGCGGATGGATACAGATCGTCCCGGGGGTGTGTGTGTCTGTGTGTCTGTGTGTGTGTCTGTGTGTCTGTGTGTGTACAGGACTGCTCGGAGTCCGCCCCCCTCCCCTCCCCCATCGCGCCCGCCATCCTCCCTGGGCGCCAGTGGCAGAGGAGCTGTGAGGACGGCCCTCCCCGGGTCTGCTTTCCACCTTCTGGGGCCGCGGGCGGGAGGAAGGTGGGAGGCGGCGCCCGTGGAGGCCGAGCCACTGCCCCTCTTCTAAGGGAAGGCAGCCCTAGATAGACCTCCGGCCTGAGGAAACAAACCACCTGTCTGCGCCAGTGTCGTCATCCTCTCTGCCACACTGCCATTTTCTCAGTCGCAGTGGTAGCACGGTAGCACACTTTGCCATTTCGCCGCCCCCGCAGTTGCCCAGGAAAGAGGGCCTTTCCCTCTCAGGACCCGCACCGGCTCAGACAGTCCTCCCTGTCTCTCATCCCATAGCCAGGTGTCAGGCACCAGGTAGGCCCGGTCCTGGCTCCTCTCCCCGGGTTCTGTCAGGTCTTCTCTTGCAGTTGCCTCCAAGCGCTCATCATCTTTGGCAGGGTGGGAATGTGGCAGGGATTAGAACCAACTGGGATCTCACACACTTGCCATACACACCAGTCTACTTTCCCCAGCCATTATTTGGAGAAGGCCCCACCAGGCACCCACTTCCCCAAGACAGAAACCTGCTGGCCCTTGAATCCTCTGATTCCTGCACTCCTATATCCTTCCTGTAGTCTCCAGCCCCTCCTTTCTGTGCTCCATGGGGCAAACAGCAACCCTGGGTAAGCACACCTGTGGTTGAGCACAAACCTGCTGGCACTGTTGCCCGTTTTAAAACCCACCTAAGTGGCACCCTCGCTGTGGTAAGCTGAAAAAGGGTCCCCCAAAGATGTTCACGTCCTGTTCTCCAGAACCTGTAAATATGTGATGTTACATGGCAAAGGAGAATTAAGGTTGCAGATGGAATTAAGATTGCTAATCAGCTGAATGTAAAGTAAGATTACACTGCTGTATCTTGGCCAATGCCATGGCAAGGCTACTTTAAATGTGGAAGAGGCAGGCAGAAGAGTCAGTGTCACAGTGAAGTTGCATGAGAAGGACGCCACAAGTGGACGGGATATCACTAGTTTTGAAGATGGAAGGAAGCCAGAGGCCAAGGACTGCAGGCAGACCCAGAAGTTGGAAAAGGCAAGGAGACAGATTCTTCCTAGAACCCCTCGGAAGAATGAAGTCCTCCTATCACCTTTATTTCAGACCAGAGAGACCCTTTTCCTATTTCCAACCTTCAGGACTGTAAGATAATATTTTACTGTTTTTGTTTTTTTAAGCCAGCAAGATTGTGGTAATTTGTTACAGCAGCAGTGGGAACCGAATTCACTCACCATCCTGATAAAGTCCATTCCCCTTCGCTTTCTTGAATTGGGCTTCAGCCCCTGGGAGGATCAATTTGGGCGCTCATCTCTCACCACTATAACCACCCTCTTAAGCGCCTTCTCTCTTTTCTAAAGAAGAGAGATTTTGCAATCATCTTTGAGGTTCGTCTTGGAGAAAGTCCCTATTTACTGAATATCATGGATGCTTACCAGGATGAAAAGGGAACCTTATTCTTACCATGAATTTTCATATCAGCTTTTGTTATTAGATATTTATTATAACTGTACAATATTTAGGTGATAGAGAAAAAATCTAGAGATGATTCTATACTATATCTAGAGACAACAGATGTCAGTTTTCAGAGGAAAGTCTTTCACTGAGCTCTTTCAATGGCCTCAGCTGAATTGTGGATTTTCTTTGTTCCAAAGTATACTCTCTTGGGTGAATGCCAGGGTGGAAGAAGGGAGTCTGAGCTCTTCTGGGATCTGTGCGTGTGCATGAATCTCTTTGCCTCTCTGAACTGTTCCTTCCCCTTCTGAAAGTGTCTGGTGCCTTTTATTCATTCAACAAATATATATGAGTATCTGCTTTGTCCTAGGCACTGGAGATGCAGTAGGAAAAAAAACACTGGAAAGAAATCTCTGTTCTCTTGAGTTTACATTTACTTGTGTTTTCTATTTTATTTAGCTTTCTATCCTAAAAGTTTATGGTCACACCAATGCAAGCTTCTCTGGTAATTTCCAGGTGCTGGGATATTGATCCCAAAATATTTACTGGCAGGGGAGTGGATCTACCAAAACTGACTGATTTTACTGTGAGACTTTGAAATATCTTTTGGACAATTTGTTCTAAATTCATTTACAGAAGACACTATTGCTGTTAACGTTTACTGAACTGAGAAAAGTCCTATTTTAAACTTTTTATGTGTTAGCTCTTTATGTGTATATATCAGATAGATTAAGTGTCATCTTTAAAATCAGAGAGCAAAGAAAAGATTTAAACAAGACGCTGATCTATGTCTGTCTGTTAAGTAATATTATATTTACTTCCTTGTAAAACGGATTCTCGTGTGATTGCAACAGCCACAGTTTCACTCTCCAGTGTCTCTACTAGCACCTGTGTAACCCTGACTAGCCTCTGAAATATAAATTTCTGTAGTGTAAGTGCTGGGCATTATGCTTTTTGATTTCAGTCTAAGTGCCTGACATTAAGCTTTTGATTGCCAAGGCATCCATTTCAAAAGAAAACCATCTTGAATAATCATATTATGGGCTGTAAGACATAGCTACCAGCAAAAGGACCTGAGAAGGAACTAGGCCACTCCCACTCATTAAGTTCCCTCTTTCAGAAAGCCTTGGTTAACCTAGACAACTGAGTCCTTGAGAGATCCTGCCTTTTCCTTCCTGAGACTACTATCTGCTCTTGTGCTTTATATTAGCCAATAAAGACAACCTGACAAACCCTAGGCTCCCTACACTGGGACCCTAATAAAAGCAGAGCCCCAGCTTCATGTTCTCTCTGTCTCTCTCTCCCCCCCAAATAATTCGCCCACCAGTAAGCCTGGGATACAGAAGCAGCTGTGCTGCTGCACTATACCCACCCAACCTCCCACATACATGCACATGAACTTTCACACTAGCATATCCCTTGCCTGTGCAGCTTGAGTGATCTACTCTTGTCTCTCTCAGTCATCGTGGTCATGGACCTAGTTTTGCCCATTTAGCTTAATTTACCTTTCTTCTGTCCTTCATGTGCCTCAGGCAAACTTTCCCTCTGGGATCTCCCTTTTGTTCAAGGTTGATCCAAACCCTATGTATTCTTAGAATATATCCATTCTCATATTCCTGAGTTTCAGGAGCTTTACACAGGAACTCAAGTCCCTTGCAGGTGGGACCAACCAGGCTGGGTTGCGTTCTTGTAAACTATGAAACTGGATCAATAGATGTCTACTGGGCTTCCCTGGTGGCGCAGTGGTTGAGAATCTGCCTGCCAATGCAGGGGACACGGGTTCAAGCCCTGGTCTGGGAAGGTCCCACATGCCGCGGAGCAACTGGGCCTGTGAGCCACAACTACTGAGCCTGTGCGTCTGGAGCCTGTGCTCCGCAACAAGAGAGGCCGCGATAGTGAGAGGCCTGCGCACCGCGATGAAGAGTGGCCCCCACCTGCCGCAACTAGAGAAAGCCCTCGCACAGAAACGAAGACCCAACACAGCCAAAAAAAAAAAAATTAATTAAAAAAATGTGCAAAAAAAAACAGATGTCTACTTTCAGTAGAGACTGAAGAACCTCTAGGAAAGATCTAAACTGTGTCTACTACTTGAGACAAAGCACATCTAAAGAACTTGTGGGGAGGCCTGACCCAAGAATATTTTCAGGTTATATTTGGAGTGGGTTCTTCTTTAAGAGAATTTATGCTGAAGGAAAACAGAGCCAGGCACAATGACCTCAGCCCAGGAACAATGCCTTTTCATTAGGGGAGTATAGCTATTCTAATGGCAGCACTGGGATTAGGACTCCTATTTTTGCCTCTTCTAACATATGCCTTCAACTGTATGTCTGTTACAACAAAGGCAGGTTCATAAGTTGTCCTGAAAAGCACAGTTTGCAAAGAAATTATATTCTGGGGTGCAGATCCCACTTATAAAGTATAACCTAAAGAGAGGAAAACGTCCTCCTCTCCAACATGGCTTTAAAATTTAGAGTAGTACTCAACTCTAACATGATGAGGACTCTGGGTATGGGTAGTGGTTGGACAAATTAGAGGGAGCAATTGGAGGGACTTAAGTGCTTCACAGTAAAGCTTACTGTGGCAACCACACATGGAAAAATCGTGTGAAAACCATCAAAATTCAGGACATGGGAAATACCCCTTGCAGATTTCTAGAACTAAAGGGGCTGGTGAGGTGAGTTCATGGTTATTAACTTTGCAGGGAGAAGAAATTCTGAATTTCCACAATGCCAGCGAATATTGGCAGTTAATTGAATGTTAAAGTAACTTTTCAAAACAGAAAAAATATGCGATGGGGCATCACCGTAGTCTGCGTCTAGCCAGCAAAATGGGAAAAAAAGAGTAGAGGTAGTCCACCTGCTTCTTAAAATCCATGGTAAAGAAATGCCTACATCATTTACACTTACATTTCATTGACTGGAATTCAATCACCATTTGTTGAAAATCCCGTCCATTCACAAGCTGTGCTGGGACAACTAGATATCCACATGCAAAAGAATAAAATTGTCTCAGCAAACTAGGAGTAGAGTAGAACTTCCTTGACTTGATAAAGAACATATACAGAAACACCACAGCTAACACCATACATAATGGTTAGGAACTAGCTTTAACATTAAGATCAAGAAAAGTCAAGGATGCCCCCTCTCACCACTCCTTTTCAAAACTGTACTGGAATTCCTAGCTAATGCATTAAGACCAGAAAAGGATATAAAAGGAATACAGATTGGGAAGAAGAAATAAAACTGCCTTTGTTTGCAGATGATGTGTTTGTCTATATAGAAAATCTAAAAGAATATCCAAAAAGATTGGAATAAGCAACTCCAGTAAGGTTAGAGGATAAGGTTAATATAAAAAAAGGCAATTGCTTTTCTATATACCAGCAACAAACAAGTGAAGTTTGAAATTAATAACACAGTACCTTTTATATTAGCACCCTCAAAAATGAAGTACATAGGTATAAATCTAACAAATATGTACAAGATCTATATGAGGAAAATTACAAAACTCTGATTAATGAAATCATACAAGAACTAAATAAATGGAGAGATAGTCCATGTTCATGGATAGGAAGACTCAATATTGTCAAGACTAGTTCTTCCTAACCAGCTCTTCCTAAACCAAAGCATAGCAAGTTATTTTGTGAATACTGACAGATACCAAAGTTTATATGAAGAGGCAAAAGACCCAGAATAGACAACTCAGTATTGAAGGAGAAGAACAGAGTCAGAGGACTGATATCACTTGACTTCAAGACTTACTATAAAGTTACAGTAATCAAGATGATGTGATATTGGTGAAAGAATGGACAAGCAGATCAATGGAACATCATCAGAACAGAACAGAGAGTCCAGAAATATACCAACATAAACACAATCAACTGATCTTTGACAAAGGGTCAAAGACAACACAATGGAGCAAAGACAGTCTTTTCAACAAATGGTGCTGGAGTAAATGAACATCCACATGCAGAAAACTGAATCTAGACACAGACCTTACATCCTTCACAAAAATCAACAGAAAATGGATGATAGACCTAAATATGAAATGCGAAACTATAAAACTCCTAGAAGATAACATAGGAGAAAACCTTGATGATGTTCAGTATGATGATGTCTTTTTAAAACAGCTTTATTGAGATATAATTGATATATTAAGAACAATATATTTAATGTATACAATTTGGTTAGTTTGGACATAGGTATACACTCATGAAACCATCATCACCATCAAGATAATAGACATACCTATCACCTCTAATTTTCTTTGTGCCCATTTGTTGTTGTTGTAAGAACACATGAGATCTACCTTCTTAACAAAATTTTAAGTGCACAACACAGTATTGTGAACTATAGGCACTATGTTGTGCAGCAGATCTCTAAAACTTATTCATCTTGCATAACTGAAACTTCATACCCATTCAACAACACCCTATTTCCTCTCCCCCAATCCCTGGTAACCACCATTCTCTCTTCACTATGAGTTTGACTATTTTAAATACCATGTATATGTGGAATCACGTAGTGTTTGTCCTTCTATGACTGCCTTATTTCACTTAGCATAATGTTCTACAGGTTCATGTTGTCACAAATGGTAGGATTTCCTTCTTTTTTAAGGCTGAATAATATTCAATTCTGTGTATATACCACATTTTCTTTATCCATTCATTTATCAATGAACATTTGGGTTGTTTCCACATCTTGGCTCTTGTGAATAATGCTGCAATGAACAAGGGAGAGCAGAAATCCCTTTGAGATCTTAATTTCCATTATTTTGAATATACACTCAGAAATGGAATTGCTGGATCACATGGCAATTCTATTTTTGTTTTTTAGTAAGTGCTTTTATTTTTTTAATTTTTTAACATCTTTATTGGAGTATAATTGCTTTACAATGGTGTGTTAGTTTCTGCTTTATAACAGAGTGAATCAGTTATACATATACATATGTTCCCATATCTCCTCCCTCCTGCATATCCCTCCCTCCCACCCTCCCTATCCCACCCCCCTAGGTGGTCACAAAGCACCGAGCTGATCTCCCTGTGCTATGCGGCTGCTTCCCACTAGCTATCTATTCTACGTTTGGTAGTGTATATATGTGCATGCCGCTCTCACTTTGTCACAGCCTACCCCTCCCCCTCCCCATATCCTCAAGTCCATTCTCTAGTAGGTCTGTGTCTTTATTCCTGTCTTGCCACTAGGTTCTTCATGACTTTTTTTTCCCCTTAGATTCCATATATATGTGTTAACATACTGTATTTGTTTTTCTCTTTCTGACTTCACTCTGTATGACAGACTCTAACTCCATCCACCTCACTACAAATAACTCAATTTCGTTTCTTTTTATGGCTGAGTAATACTCCATTGTATATATGTGCCACATCTTCTTTTTTTTTACATTTATTGTGCACTTTATTTCTACTATGATTACATTGTAACATATAATGAAATAATTATACAACTCACCATAATGCAGAATCAGTGGGAGCCCTGAGCTTGTTTTCACTTGCCACTCACTGACAGGGTTTTTTTTTTTAACATCTTTATTGCAGTATAATTGCTTTACAATGGTGTGTTAGTTTCTGCTTTATAACAAAGTGAATCAGTTATACATATACATATGTTCCCATATCTCTTCCCTCTTGCATCTCCCTCGCTCCTACCCTCCCTATCCCACCCCTCTAGGTGGTCACAAAGCACAGAGCTGATCTCCCTGTGCTATGCGGCTGCTTCCCACTAGCTATCTATTTTACGTTTGGTAGTGTATATATGTCCATGCCACTCTCTCACTTTATCACAGCTAACCCTTCCCCCTCCCCATATCCTCAAGTCCATTCTCTAGTAGGTCTGTGTCTTTATTCCTGTCTTGCCACTAGGTTCTTCATGACTTTTTTTTTTTCCTTAGATTCCATATATATGTGTTAGCATACTGTATTTGTTTTTCTCTTTCTGACTTCACTCTGTATGACAGACTCTAACTCCATCCACCTCACTACAAATAACTCAATTTCGTTTCTTTTCATGGCTGAGTAATATTCCATTGTATATATGTGCCACATCTTCTTTATCCATTCATCCGATGATGGACACTTAGGTTGCTTCCATGTCCTGGCTATTGTAAATAGAGCTGCAATGAACATTTTGGTACATGACTCTTTTTTTTTTTTAATTTATTTATTTTTTGGCTGTGTTGGGTCTTCGTTTCTGTGCGAGGGCTTTCTCTAGTTGCGGCAAGCAGAGGCCACTCTTCATCGCGGTGCGCGGGCCTCTCACTATCGCGGCCTCTCTTGTTGCGGAGCACAGGCTCCAGACGCGCAGGCTCAGTAGTTGTGGCTCACGGGCCTAGTTGCTCCACGGCATGTGGGATCTTCCCAGACCAGGGCTCGAACCCGTGTCCCCTGCATTAGCAGGCAGATTCTCAACCACTGCGCCACCAGGGAAGCCCCAGATGACTCTTTTTGAATTATGGTTTTCTCAGGGTATATGCCCAGTAGTGGGATTGCTGGGTAGTATGGTAGTTCTATTTCTAGTATTTTAAGGAACCTCCATACTGTTCTCCATAGTGGCTGTATCAATTTACATTCCCACCAACAGTGCAAGAGGGTTCCCTTTTCTCCACACCCTCTCCAGCATTTATTGTTTGCAGATTTTCTGATGATGGCCATTCTGACCGTTGTGAGGTGATACCTGAATGTAGTTTTGATTTGCATTTCTCTAATGATTAGTGATTTTGAGCATTCTTTCATGTGTTTGTTGGCAATCTGTATATCTTCTTTGGAGAAATGTCTATTTAGGTCTTCTGCCCATTGTTGGATTGGGTTGTTTGTTTTTTGTTATTGACCTGCATGAGCTGCTTGTAAATCTTGGAGATTAATCCTTTGTCAGTTGCTTCATTTGCAAATATTTTCTCCCATTCTGAGGGTTGTCTTTTGGTCTTGTTTATGGTTTCCTTTGCTGTGCAAAAGCTTTGAAGTTTCATTAGGTCCCATTTGTTTATTTTTGTTTTTATTTCCATTTCTCTAGGAGCTGGGTCAAAAAGGATCTTGCTGTGATTTATGTCATAGAGTGTTCTGCCTATGTTTTCCTCTAAGAGTTTGATAGTGTCTGGCCTTACATTTAGGTCTTTACTCCATTTTGAGTTTATTTTTGTGTATGGTGTTAGGGAGTGTTCTAATTTCATACTTTTACATGTACCTGTCCAGTTTTCCCAGCAACACTTATTGAAGAGGCTGTCTTTTCTCAACTGTATATGCTTGCCTCCTTTGTCAAAGATAAGGTGACCATATGTGCGTGGGTTTATCTCTGGGCTTTCTACCTTGTTCCACTGATCTATATTTCTGTTTTTGTGCCAGTACCATACTGTCTTGATTACTGTAGCTTTGTAGTATAGTCTGAAGTCAGGGAGCCTGATTCCTCCAGCTCCGTTTTTCTGTCTCAAGATTGCTTTGGCTATTCGGGGTCTTTTGTGTTTCCCTACAAATTGTGAAATTTTTTGTTCTAGTTCTGTGAAAAATGCCAGTGGTACTTTGATAGGGATTGCATTGAATCTGTAGATTGCTTTGGGTAGTAGACTCATTTTCACAATGTTGGTTCTTCCATTCCAAGAACATGGTATATCTCTCCATCTATTTGTATCATCTTTAATTTCTTTCATCACTGTCTTAAAATTTTCTGCATACAGGTCTTTTGTCTCCTTAGGTAGGTTTATTCCTAGATATTTTATTCTTTTTGTTGCAATGGTAAATGGGAGTGTTTTCTTAATTTCACTTTCAGATTTTTCATCATTAGTGTATAGGAATGCAAGAGATTTCTGTGCATTAATTTTGTATCCTGCTACTTTACCAAATTCATTGATTAGCTCTAGTAGTTTTCTGGTACCATCTTTAGGATTCTCTATGTATAGTATCATGTCATCTGCAAACAGTGACAGCTTTACTTCTTCTTTTCTGATTTGGATTCCTTTTATTTTTTTTTTCTTGTCTGATTGCTGTGGCTAAAACTTCCAAAACTATGTTGAATAATAGTGGTGAGAGTGGGCAACCTTGTCTTGTTTCTTATTTTAGTGGAAATGGTTTCAGTTTTTCACCATTGAGGACGATGTTGGCTGTGGGTTTGTCATATATGGTCTTTATTATGTTGAGGAAAGTTCCCTCTATGCCTACTTTCTGCAGGGCTTTTATCATAAATGGGTGTTGAATTTTGTCGAAAGCTTTCTCTGCATCTATTGAGATGATCAAATATTTTTTCTCCTTCAATTTGTTAATATGGTGTATCACGTTGATTGATTTGCGTATACTGAAGAATCCTTGCATTCCTGGAATAAACCCCACTTGATCATGGTGTATGATCCTTTTAATGTGCTGTTGGATTCTGTTTGCTAGTATTTTGTTGAGGATTTTTGCATCTATGTTCATCAGTGATATTGCCCTGGAAGAAATGGACAAATTCTTAGAAATGCACAATCTGCCCAGGCTGAACCAGGAAGAAATAGAAAATATGAACAGACCAATCACAAGCACTGAAATTGAAACTGTGATTAAAAATCTTCCAACAAACAAAAGCCCAGGACCAGATGGCTTCACAGGCAAATTCTATCCAACATTTAGAGAAGAGCTAACACCTATCCTTCTCAAACTCTTCCAAAATATTGCAGAGGGAGGAACACTCTCCAACTCATTCTACGAGGCCAGCATCACCCTGATATTTTTGTTTTTTTGAGGGGCTTCCATACTGTACCCTATAGTGGCTGCACCATTTGACATTCCTAGAGCAGTGTCTAAGGGTTCCAATTTCTCCAAATCCTTGCTAACACTTGTGATCTTTTGTTTTTCTGATAATAGCCATCCTAACAGGTGTGAGGGGATATCTCATTTTTGTTTTGATTTGCATTTCCCTGATGATTAGTGATGTTGAGCACCTTCTCATATACCTGGTTGCCATTTGTATGTCTTCTTTGGAGAAATGTCTATTCAAGTCCTTTGCCTTTTTTTTCTTTTTTTGGCTATGAAGTTGTAGGAGTTCGTTACATATTTTAGGTATTAGTCACTTAGATAGATGGTTTGCAAATATGTTCTCCCATTCTGTACTCTTCCTTTTCATTCTGTTGATTATTTCCTTTGCTGTGCACAACGTTTTAGTTTGATATGGTCTCATTTGTCTATTTTTGCTTTTGTTGCCAGTGGCTTTGGTGCTATTTTCAAGAAATCACTTCCAAGACCAACATCAAGACTTTCACCTATGTTGTTTTCTTTTTTTTTTTTTTTTTACTGAGGTATAGTTGATTTACAATACTATATGTTTCAGGTGTACAACACAGTGTTTCACAATTTTTAAAGATTATACTCCATTTATAGCTATAATAAAATATTGGCTATATTCCCTGTGCTGTACAATATATCCTTGAAGCTTATTTATTTTACACATAGTAGTTGGTACCTCTTAATCTCTTACCCCTATCTTGTCCCTCCCCACATCCCTCTCCCCACTGGCAACCAGTAGTTTGTTCTCTATATCTGTGAGTCTGTTTCTTTTTTGTTATATTCACTAGTTTGTTTTATTTTTTAGATTCCACATATAAGTAATAACATACAGTATTTGCCTTTCTGACTTATTTCACTAAGCATAATACCCTCCAAGTCCAATCATGTTGTTGCAAATGGCAAAATTTCATTCTTTTTTATGGCTGAGTAGTATTCCATTGTATATATATATACCACATCTTTTTTAAAATTTTATTTTATTGAAGTATAGTTGATTTACAGTGTTGTGTTAATTTCTGCTGTACAGCAAAGTTATCCAGTTATACATATATATACATTCTTTTTTATATTCTTTTCCATTATGGTTTATCACAGGATATTGAATATAGTTCCCTGTGCTCTACAGTAGGACCTTGTTGTTTATCCATTCTGTATATAATAGTTTGCATCTGCTAATCCCAAACCCCCAACCCATCCCTCCCCCACCCCCGCCTCCCCCTTGGCAATCACAAGTCTGATCTCTATGTCTGTGCCTCTGTTTCTGTTTCGTAGGTAAGTCCATTTGTACAACATCTTCGTTATCCATTCATCTGTTGATGGGCACTTGGGTTGCTTCCATGTCTTGGCTACTGTAAACAGTGCTGTGGTGAACACTGGGGTGCATGTATCTTTCAAATTAGAGTTTTTGTTTTTTCCAGATATATACTCAAGAGTGGAATTGCTGGGTCTATGGTAGTTCTATTTTTAGTTTTTTGAGAAACCTCCACACTGTTTTCCATAGTGACTGCACCAATTTATATGCTCACCAACAGTGTGTTATGGTTTCCTTTTCTCCACTCTTCGCTACCATTTGTTATTTGTGGTCTTTCTGATGAGGTATGATGTGATATCTCATTGTGGTTTTGATTTGCATTTCTCTGATGATTAGAGACATTGAGCATCTTTGATGATCATGAGCAATGTTGATTAGTGCCTGTTGGCCATCTATATGACTTCTTTGGAAAAATGTCTATCCAGGTCTTCTGCCCATTTTTTAATTGGGTTGTTTGTCTTTTTGATACTGAGTTGTATGAGCTATCTATATACTTTGGATATTAACCCCTTTATCGGTCATATCATTTGCAAATATTTTCTCCCATTCAGTAGGTTGTTGTTTAGTTTTGTCATCCTCTATGCTTTTATCTAACAGTTTTAGTTTCAGGTCACATGTTTAAGACTATAATACATTTTGAGTTGATTTTTGTAGATGTTAGGACTCTAACATATCTTTTGGGGGAACACAATTCAACTCATAACAAATGATTAAAGTTTTTGGAAATAGTAGTGATGGATATACAACACTATGAATGCAACTGATGCCACTTAGTTATCCACTTAAAATAGTTAAAATGGGTACATATATACAAAATGCAATATTACTCAGCCATAAAAAAGAACAAAATAATGCCATCTGCAGCAACATGGATGGACCTAGAGATTATCATACTGAGTGAAGTCAGACACAAAGACATATATCATATGCTATCACTTATATGTGAAATCTAAAAAAAGGGGTATAAATGAACTTATTTACAAAACAGAAATAGAGTCACAAATGTAGAAAACAAACTTATGGTTTCCAGGGGATAAGGGGGAAGGATAAATTGGGAGATTGGGATTGACATATACACACTACTATATAAAATAAATAACCAATAAGAACCTGCTGTACAGCAAAGGGAACTCTACTCAATACTCTGTAATGGCCTACATGGGAAAAGAATCTAAAAAAAAAAAGAGTGGATATATGTATATGTATAACTGATTCACTTTGCTATACATCTGAAACTAACACAACATTGTAAATCAACTATGCTCCAATAAAAATTTAAAAAAAATTTTAATATAGTTAAAATGGCAAATTTTATGTCATATATATTTAAAAAAAAGACATCATACCTTCTCTTCTCTCCTCAAACCCCAATTACCTCCTACCTATTCCTCAGTCTCAGATGATAACCTTGCTTCTTATTTCATTGAAAAAATAAAAGGAGTTTGAAGAGAACTTCCACAAACTCCTACTGCCATATCTACTTGCATCTGTGCCCATAATTTCTGCCTTTTCTGATGTTCTCTGAATGAATGTCCATGCTGCTATCTAAAGCTTGACTGTCCATTTGTCCATTGGATGATATCCCAACTCTCCTACTCAAGGTCATTGTTCCAAAATTTTCTTCTCTCTTTTATCCTAAAAATTTCCCTCTCTCATGGAATATTCCCATCAATATTCAAACATACTGTACTATCTCCTATCTTAAAAACAAAATTTTCTCTTTACCCCATATCATTCAATAGCTATTACCCCATTTCTCAGATTCCTTTTGCTACACAATTCCTTACAACTGTGGTCTTCAGTTACCATATCAATGCTGTCTCCTCCTTTTCTCTTGAAACCATGCTAATCTTTCATCTCCAACATCCAATTAAGTTTCACTGATCCACTGAAATTGCTCTTGTCAAAATTGCTGATGATGTCCATGTTGGTAAATCCAATAATCAGTTCTCAATCCTCATCTTGACCTACCATCCTAGTGACCATACAATTTATCATTCAAATTGGAACATTTCTGAGAGTGAAAAAGGATTTTGTTAACAATTATTTCTGTACAACAGACATAAACTGGGACTTTCCTGGGAAAATAGGAATATTCTGTCACCTTACCTATCAGCAGTGTCAGGCAGGGTTGAAAACTTCCTTCTTGAAACATCTTGACTTAGCTTTCAGGATACCATACTCTCCTGGTTTTTCTCCTACTTTACTGGCTACTCCTGACTGCACATTCTTAGCTTTCTTTTTTTGATTTTGCTTTTACTAGTTCATTATCATCTCCTATATCTCAATATTGAAATGCCCCAGAGCTCAATCTTTGGACTTCTTCCCTTGCTACTTACATTATCTATATTCCTTAGTGATCTCATCCAGTTTCATGGCTTTAAATACCATCTGTACCTTGATGACTCTCAAATTTCTATCTCTAATCTAGAACTCTTTCAACATTCCGAGACACATATATCCAACTGCCTACTTTTCATCTCCATGTATACATATAAAAGGCATCTCAAACTCAACATGTCCTAACCTTAGCTCATGACCTTCCCCCTAAAACCTGCTCTTCCCAGTCTTCATTCATCTCAGTAAATAACAGCTTTATTCACTCAGTTGCTCAGCATCAGAATCATCATTGATTCCTCTCTCTTACTTTGCATTCAATCCATGCATAATATCCATTGGATTTACCGCTAAAATATATGCCAAAGCTGGACACTTAATACCATTTCCACAGCTAACACCTTAGTCCAAGCCACTATCATCTCTGACCTAGACCACTGCAATTACTTCCTAGCTTCCAATTGGTCTCCCGGTTTCCATTCTTGTTTCCCTAGGGTCCATTCTTTACACAGCAGACAGGATTATCCCTTAAAAACATAAGTTGTATCACACTGCTCCCCTTGTCAAAATCCTCTAATGGCTTCCCATAACACTTAGAATAATACCTAATCTTCTTTCCATGGCCTACAGTATCTCACAAGATCTTGCCCCTGGCTACCACTTTACACTTCTCTCCAACCACTCTCTCTTTGCTTACATTTGAGCCACACTGGCCTCCTTGCTGTTTCTTGAATAAGCTAATCACATCTCTACCCAAGGAGCTCTACATTTGTTGTTCCCACTGCCTAGAATACTTCTTCCACAGATAGCTTCATGCTCCATTCCCTCAGTTCTTTCATGTATTTACTCACAGAGAACTTCTCTATCTCATCCAAAATAGTATCCTCCCTTCCAATATCCTCTATCCTCATACCCTGTTCTACTTTTCTCCATAGCATTTATCACTACTTAATATTACATTACATATTTTATATATTTACTTTATTATGTTTCCTTTCATCTCTAAATGTAAGCTCTATGAGGATGACACTTTATTTTTTTCTATGCTATATTCCCAGGACCTAGGAACAGTTCCTGGCACATAATAGATTGCTTAATAAATACTTGTTGAATATATAAATGCCTCCAGAACACTGGGGTGTCTTTTCTGTTGATTATATAAATCATATCAGTTTACATTATGATTTTAAATCTGAGAGTTATTACACTTTTATGTGCTTCTATCACTGACCAAACTAAGAAGCACCCCATTAAAAATCTTTAGACTAATTAGTTTGTTGGAGATAATATTTTTTGTTGGTAAAGGTGAAAGTACCCCACCCAGTGTTTTTTTATTCTGCCATCTAAAGCAGATAGAAAGTTAATGTATACACACTACCACACTGGAATTGGATATAATACTGAAAAAGGGCTATTGGTTTGCTAGGATTTATAAAATTTGGAATTTTAAAGAAATGTCCACAAAATTCTATATATTAACCATAAACATGGGTCTTCTGTTTTCCCAAACTGATGTAAGATGCCAAGCCAATAAATAAAAGTTTGAGGATGTATTAGTTTGCTGGGGCTGCCATAACAAAATATCACAGACTGGGTGGCTTAAACAGAAATTTATTTTCTCACAGGTATGTAGGCTAGAGGTCCAAGATCAAGGTGTCAGCAGGTTTGGTTTCTCCTGAGGCCTTTCCCCTTGGATTTCAGATGGTCACCTTCTTGCTGTGTCCTCATGTGGTCTTTCCTCTGTGCGCATGCATGTCTGATGTCTCCCTGTGTGTTCAAATTTCCACTTCTTATAAGGACACCAGTCTAATGGCCTCATTTTAACTTGATCACCTCTTTAAATGCCCTGTCTCCAAATATAATCACATTCTGAGGTATAAGAGGTTAGGATTTTAACATATGAATTTGGGGAAAGGGGAACAATTTAGCCCATAACAGAGGGTTATCATGATAAAGAGAAAGTTAAAATGAACCCTTATCATATGTACAGGAAGTCCACCACAGAACAGGTTTCCAAGTTGTTTAGTTCATTGTGAGGTGAAATGTACAGAATGGTAAAATTTTACAACTCCGCTTTGGAAAGGAAACCTGGGGAGTTTGACATCATCTGTTTGCACCTTATTATAATACACCCTTGTGTGAACTCATGGGTGATGACTCGATGGATGTCTGTCAAATATGTCCATATAATACTAAAAACTCAAAATATATGAATAGCCTGTTTTACCACAGTATCTACCCATCTGGAACTTGCTTTACTGTTTCTGTGACCACTGCCTTTACTGTAAGTTGTATGGTAGACTGAATAATGCCCCTCCCCTCCAGAGATGTCAATATCTTGATCCCTGGAACTTGTCAGTATGTTACCTTACATGCTAATGTAAATAAGTTAAGGATTTTGAAATGGGAAGATTATCCTGGATTATGAAGATGGGCAAATGTAAGTACAGGATCCTTAAAAGAGGGAAGCAAGAAGGTCAAAGACAGAAGGAAGAGATGGGACAATGGAATCAAAGTTTGGAATGATGCAAGGAAAGGACCATGAACCAAGGAATGTAGGCAGACTCTAGAGGCTCAAAAAAGACAAGGAAATGGATTCACCCTTCACAGCCTCCAGAAGGAATCAGCCTTGCCAATATCTTCACTATATCCCAGTGAGACTAATTTTGGACTTTTGACCTCCAGAACACTAAAATAATAAATTCATGTTGTCTTAAGCAACCATATTTGTAGTAATTTGTCACAGGACCAACAGGAAACTAAGAAAAGTGGTCTCTGATTTTAAGCAGTAGAGAGATATACTAGAACTCTTCTTTAGGGAATTACCTAGGTGAATTGTTGAGAATATTGATATTAAGCACATCACAAAGTCCCTATCCACTCTGCCCTAACCCTACTGCTGTATGCTCTAAATCATCAGGCTGTAAAACAACAGCTGATAAGACCTTGCTGGAGTTTAAGGGGATTATTTAGAATTTAGGAAATAGCACCAAGGCCTATTTTCAGGCTTAAAGATCTCAAGCTTGTTTACTGCTCTGTGAGGAAAGGTGAACTCATAAGTATTATTCTGTGATAACAGTGGCAGATAAAAATAAAGTAGGTGGAAAAACTCAGCATACGGTCTACAAGTGTATGATTACTAACTAGTATGTTCCCTAATGTCTACTGAATCCTTTGAGGAGTAGCAACAGCCCTTCTTTTCCTAAGTCCTGACTAGCCTCTCTATTCCCGGAAAAAGCTATTTGTAATTTTTAAAAAGGTACAGAAAAGCATATATGATATTATCAAAGTTTTTAAAGAGATGCTATAACTGCTAGCATCCTTTGAATAGCAAACTATAATAGCATGTCCCAAACATTCAATTTATGGTATTTTTCCCTGCAAGGATCAATGATGATGAATTATTTCCAACTAACATATAAATATGGTGGTTCTGGATCTCTGATACACAGAGTTTACGAAAGTGATGAGGTTAAAAAGTCTCCACATTGTGTTTACTACCAGAATCTAAGATTCATTTGCATCTTTGACAATGTAGCTTGCTAAATAAAAGAGCCTCATAATCAAAATGAACATACTAGACCAGAAACCATAAAACTCCTAGAGGAAAACACAGGCCGAACAATCTTTGTCATAAATCATAGCAGTATTTTTTTGGATCTGTCTCCTAAAGGAAAGGAAATAAAAGCAAAAATAAACAAATGGGACATAATTAAACTTAAAAGCTTTTGCACAGCAAAGGAAAGCATTCACAAAACGAAAAGACAACCTACTAAATGGGAGAAAATATTTGTAAATGATATGACCAATAAGGGGTTAATAGCCAACATATATTATATAAACAGCTCATACAGCTCAACATCAAAAAAACAACCCAGACTTCCCTGGTGGTCCAGTGGTTAAGACTCCATGCTTCCACTGCAGGGGGCACAGGTTCGATCCCTGGTCCCCCTGGTTGGAGAAGTTCCACATGCTGCATGGTGTGGCAAAAAAAAAAAAAAATGTTTGAAACATTAAAAAAATTTTTTTAAACTTTAAAAATTTTTTTTTAAATTAAAAAATATTTAAAAAACAAACAACCTGATTAAAAAATGGGCAGAAGACCTAAAGAGACATTTTTCCAAAGAGGAAATGCAGATGGCCAACGGACACATGTAAAGATGCTCAACATTGCTAATCATCAGGGAAATGCAAATCAAAACCACAATGAGATATCACCTCACACCTGTCAGAATGGCTATCATGAAAAAGAACACAAATAACAAATGTTGGCGAGGATATGGAGAAGACGGAGCCCTCGTACACTGTTGGTGGGAATGTATTGTAAATTGGCGTAGCCACTATGGAAAACAGCATGGAGGTTCCTCAAAAAACTAAAAATAGAACTACCATATGACCCAGCAATTCCATTCCTGGGTATATATCTGAAAAAAACAAAAACACTAATTCAAAAAGATACATGCACCCTAATGTTCAGAGCAGCATTGTTTACAATAGCCAAGACATGGAAACAACCCAAGTGCCCATCAATAGATGAATGGACAAAGAAGATGTGATACACAAACACACACACACACACACACACACACACACACACACACAATGGAATACTACTCAGCCATAAAAAAGAATGAAACTTTGCCATTTGCAGCAACATGGACAGACCCAGAGAGTACTATGCTAAGTGAAATAAGTCAGAGAAAGACAAATACTGTGTGATCTCTTTTATATGTGGAATCTAAAAAATAAACTAGTGAATATAACAAAAAAGAAGCAGACTCACAGATATAAAGAACAAACTAGTGGTTACCAGTAGGGAGAGGAAAGAGGGGAGGGGCAATATAGGGGTAAGGGATTAAGAGATACAAACTATTACATATAAAATAAGCTACAAGGATATACTGTACAGCAAGAGAATATGGCCAATATTTTATAATAACTATAAATGGAGTATAATCTTTAAAAATTGTGAATCACTATATTGTACATGTGTAACATATAATATTGTACATCAACTATACTTCAATAAAAAAAATGAACAGAGACCATGTGGCTCTTGCTAAAAATCCACAAATGCAATCAATATCAAAATTCCAAAGGCCTTTTTTTTTTTTTTAATTTTTTTTTTAAATTAATTAATTAATTAATTTATTTTTGCTGGGTTGGGTCTTAGTTTCTGTGCGAGGGCTTTCTCTAGTTGCGGCGAGTGGGGGCCACTCTTCATCGCGGTGCGCGGGCCTCTCACTATCGTGGCCTCTCTTGTTGCGGAGCACAGGCTCCAGATGCGCAGGCTCAGTAGTTGTGGCTCACGGGCCCAGTTGCTCCGTGGCATGTGGGATCTTCCCAGACCAGGGCTCGAACCCGTATCCCCTGCATTGGCAGGCAGATTCTCAACCACTGCGCCACCAGGGAAGCCCCCCAAAGGCCTTTTTAGCAGAATTGGAAAAACAGATTCTCAAATTCACATGGAATTGTAAGGGGCCTCAAATAGTCAAAACAATTTTGAAAAAGAACAACTTTGGGAGACTCACAATTCTTTTTTTTTTTTTTAAGATTTATTTATTGATTGATTGATTGATTGATTGCTATGTTGGGTCTTCGTTTCTCTGCGAGGGCTTTCTCTAGTTGCGGCAAGTGGGGGCCACTCTTCATCACGGTGCACGGGCCTCTCACTATCGTGGCCTCTCTTGTTGCGGAGCACAGGCTCCAGACGCGCAGGCTCAGTAGTTGTGGCTCACGGGCCTAGTTGCTCCGCGGCATGTGGGATCTTCCCAGACCAGGGCTCGAACCCGTGTCCCCTGCATTAGCAGGCAGATTCTCAACCGCTGCACCACCAGGGAAGCCCCTTCACAATTCTTAATTTCAAAACATACTACAAAGCTACGGTAATCAAAACAGAGTGGTACTGGCATAAGAATACATATATAGATAAATGGAATATATTTGAGAGTCCAGGCATAAACTCCTACATCTATGGACAACTGACTTTTGACAATGGTACCAAGACCATTCAATAAGAAAATAAATGTCTTTTCAATAAATGCTTCTGGGACAACTAGAAAGCCACATGCAAAAGAATGATGTTGGACCCCTACCTCATACCATATATAAAAAATAACTCTAGGGAATTCCCTGGTGGTCCAGTGGTTAGGACTCTGAGCTTTCACTGCTGAGGGCCTGGGTTCAATACCTGGTTAGGGAACTAAGATCCCACCACAAGCTGCGTAGCATGAGCCAAAAAAAAAAAAAAAAAAGACAAAGAAAAAACGTTGTTCTCAAACTTGTTTTTTTTAAGAAGGACATTATGATACCTACATGACCCTGTGACTAGGGGACTTATGACTAAGATAATATCTACCAAGAAATGTTCAGTAGCATGAAAGAACACTCAAAAAATCATAATACTGAGACTTATGGGTTCCAGTCTGACATGTAAAGAGCTTGGAAGTCATCATTCCCTTTGTCACTGTAAGAAAAAAACTGAACAAACTGAAAATCAGTATCTTTTAGATCCATCAGAGAATTGAGGTCACAGGACAAGCCAATGCCCCCAAAAGTAAAGAGAGAAGTGGATACTGAGAACCATAGGTTACTGAGAGCAGAAACCTACTGCTCTCAGTGGGCTCTCATGAAGTTTAAATGTTTCTATTAATACTGGAGTCAGTACTGGAACACTTATACAGTAATTGATGAATTGCTGGAGGCTCTGTGTGATCTAGTTTTAGAATTAAAAAATCCAGGGGGTCCCCTGAGAGGGGTCTCCATACTTTCATGAGTTTTACCATCAAGAGCCCTGCCAGGTTCTCAAGGTGAAGAGTGGAGAAATATATCCTTGTTCCTCTAGTAGGTGGAGGGAAAAAGTAACCATCTGAAATATACCCAGAGCATTCTGTTCTCCTTAACAAATGCCTGCTACCCCCAAGGGAAATTATTTTACCAGAGCCTAACTGAATTGAGTTTTACCAGAGCCTAACTGACCTAGGGGAATGGAACACCAAACTCCAGCCCCTGTTAGCATTCAATGTGAGGGAAGGGAAATACTTATCTCCAGTCCCCTCTAGCCTTCCTGTACCACCTAATGGGGAGCACAGAGCTGAGAAGCATGTATAAAGGTAGCAGCACAGGGGTACAGGTTCACTATAGGACTAAGACCTAATCATAAGACTATAGAAAAATTCCCCTTGTCCTCACACTTTATTACCATAGCAATTAGGCTCTTGTATACTAACAAGGTATTACAGCTGAAACAACTATAAGTCTCAGACCCTATAGAGGAAGGATTCTCTAAGGAAGCCAAAGACAACAGAGTGGGGAAAAGCAAGGACACTAGAGAAAATTTTAGTCTCTGACACCTACAACTACAGAAAACATTAAACACAGTCTAACGACTCCTAGACAGATAAACATAAAACCTTACACTAAAGGCCTATTTCAGTTCTGTTGCCCAGTATATCCTGTCTGGCTTTCAACAAAAAATTACAAGGCATGCTAAAAGGAAAAAACAGTCTGAAGAGAGAAAGCAAGCGTCAGAATCAGACTTAGATATGGCACAAATTTTGGAACAATCAGACCAGTATGCTAAAGGCTCTAATAGAAAAAGTGGACAACATGCAAAAGCAGATGGGTAATGTAAGCAGAGAGATGAAAACCCTAAGAGAGAATCAAAATGAAATGCTAGACATTAAAAACACTCTAACAGAAATGAAGAATGCATGTGAGGAATACCTTCATCAGTAGATGAGACATGGCCAAGGAAAGAATCAGTGAGCTTGGAGATATGCCAATAGAAATTATGCAAACTAAAAAACAAATAGAAAAAAGAATGAAAAACAAAGAACAGAATATTTAAGAACTGTGGGACAATTACAAAAGTTGTGCTTTCTGTGTGTAATTGTAAGCTTTTAGCAGTTTCTCTTCTATCTCTGGGCCTCGATGCGGGGCAGAAACTGCTATGAATTCCTGAAGAGGCCTGTAAGGCAAAATAAATATATCGAAAATAACTTATACCATTTAAAAAAAAATTTGTAACATATGAATAATGGGATAACAAAAGGAGATGAAAGAGAGAAATAAACAGAATACCTATTTGAAGTAATAATGGCTGAAAATTTTGTAAAATTAATGATAGATGTAAATTACAGAAAGGAGCTCAGAGAACACCCTACAGAATAAATATCAAAAAATCTACACTTAGGCATATCATATTCAAGCTTTAGAAAATCAGACAAAAGAAAATCTTCAAAGAAGCCAAAGGAAAAAATGCCTTACTTATAGGAGAATAAGGAAAAAATTACATTGGACTTCTCCTCAGAAACTATACAAGCAAGAAAAGAGTGGAGTAAAATATTTAGAGTGTTGAAGAAAAAAACACACTGACCTGGAATGTTGTATCGAGTAAAATACTCCTTCAAAAGTGAAGAAGAGATAAAGATTTCCTCAGGTAAATAAAAATTGAGAGAATTTATTCACAGTAGACTTGCCTTGTAAAAAATGTTAAATTCTTCATAAAGAAGGAAAATTATATAGGTGTGAAACCAAGATCTAGCTATGTGAAGAAAGGAAGAGAATTTGAGAATGAATAGATGAACTTAAAAGATATTTCATTTTTCTTATTCCTAATGATCAAATAACAGTTTGTTCAAAATAACAATAGAAACAATATATTCAGTGATTACTGTATATAGTTGAAATGAATGGCAACAATATTGTAATGGTTGGGAGAGAGGAATTGGGAGTACATTGTAATAAAGTATGAGAACTACACAAGCAGTATAGTATTATTTGAAACTGGACTTAGACTAGTCACCAATGTAAATGACAAACTCTAGAGCAACCACTAAGAAAATTTTAAAAAGCATACATAATTAATATGCTAACAGAGGAGAGTACACAGAATAATAAAAAATGCTCAATTAAAACAAGAGAAGGCAGAAAAAGAGTGGAAGACAAAAGATGAAACAAAAACATGGCAATGAACAGAAAATAGTTACAAATGTGGTAAATATTAATTCAATATAATCACTTTTGATATGAGTGGTATGAATACACCAATTAAAAGGAAGAGACTGTCAGGATAGGATTAAAAAACAACGAGATCTGACAGGAGACCTTCAAGACGGCAGAAGAGTAACACGTGGAGATCACCTTCCTCCCCACAAATACATCAGAAATACATCTACATGTGGAACAACTCCTACAGAACACCTACTGAACGCTGGCAGAAGACCTCAGACTTCCCCAAAGGCAAGAAACTCCCCATGTACCCAGGTAGGGCAAGAGAAAAAAGAAGAAAACAGAGACAAAAGAATAGGGATGGGACCTGCACCACTGGGAAGGAGCTGTGAAGGAGGAAAGGTTTCCACACACTAGGAAGCCCCTTCACTGGCAGAGACGGGGGGGGCAGCGGGGGGGAAGCTTCAGAGCCACGGAGGACAGCTCAGCAACAGGGGTGCAGAGGGCAAAGTGGAGAGATTCCTGCACAGAGGATCGGTACTGACCAGCACTCACCAGCCCAAGAGGCTTGTCTGCTCACCCGCCGGGGTGGGTGGGCACTGGGAGCTGAGGCTCAGGCTTCGGAGGTCAGATCCCAGGGGGAGGACTGGGGTTGGCTGCGTGAACACAGCCTGAAGGGGGCGAGTGCGCCACAGCTAGCCGGGAGGGAGTCCGGGAAAACCTCTGGACCTGCCTGAGAGGCAAGAGACCATTGTTTTGGGGTGCATGAGGAGAGGGGATTCAGAGCACTGCCTAAATGAGCTCCAGAGACAGGCGCGAGCCGCGGCTACCAGTACAGACACCAGAGACTAGCATGAGATGCTAAGGCTGCTGCTGCAGCCACCAAGAAGCCTGTGTGCAAGCACAGGTCACTATCCACACCTCACCTCCCGGGAGCCTGTGCAGCCCGCCACTGCCAGGGTCCCGTGATCCAGGAACAGCTTCCCCGGGAGAACACACGGCATGCCTCAGGCTGTTGCAATGTCACGCCGGCCTCTGCTGCCACAGGCTTGCCCTGAACTCCGTACCGCTCCCTCCCCTCGGCCTGAGTGAGCCAGAGCCCCCAGAATCAGCTGCTACTTTAACCCCCTCCTGTCTGAGTGAAGAACAGACACCCTCAGGCGACCTACATGCAGAAGTGGGGCCAAATCCAAAGCTGAACCACAGGATCTGTGTGAACAAAGAAGAGAAAGGGAAATCTCTCCGAGCAGCCTCAGGAGCAGTGGATTAAAGCTCCACAATCAACTTGATGTACCCTGCATCTCTGGAATACCTGAATAGACAACGAATCATCCCAAAATTGAGGCGGTGGAGTTTGGGAGCAACTGTAGACTTGGGGTTTGCTTTCTTCTTCTAATTTGTTTCGGCTTTTATGTTTATCTTAGTTTAGTATTTAGAGTTTATTATCATTGGTAGATTTGTTTACTGATTTGGTTGCTCTCTTCCTTTTTTTTTTAATATGTAGATATGTATATTTTTTTTCCTTTTTCTGTTTTTCTGAGTGTGTATGTGTCTGCTTCTTTGTGTGATTTTGTCTGTATACCTTTGCTTTTACCATTTGTCCCAGGGTTCTGTCTGTCCTTTTTTTCCTTTATTTTTTATTACTTTTTACTTTTTTTTTACTTTTAATAACTTTTCTATTTTTTATTTTAATAACTTTTATTTTATTTTATTTTTCTCTTACTTTCTTTCTTTTCTTCTCCTTTGTCTTCTGAGCCATGTGGCTGACAGAGTCTTGGTGCTCTGGCCAGGTGTCAGGCCTGTGCCTCTCAGGTGGGAGAGCCGAGTTCAGGACATTGGTCCACCAGAGATCTCCCGGCCCCACGTAAAATCAAACAGCGAAAGCTCTCCCAGAGATCTCCATCTCAACGCAAAGACCCAGCTCCACTCAATGACCAGCAAGCTACAGTGCTGGACACCCGATGCAAAACAACTAGCAAGACAGGAACACAACCCCACCCATTAGCAGAGAGGCTGCCTAAAATCATAATAAGGCGACAGACACCCCAAAACACACCACCGGATGCAGTCCTGCCACGAGAAAGACAAGATCCAGCCTCATCCACCAGAACACAGGCACTACTCCCCTCCACCAGGAAGCCTACACAACCCAATGAACCAACCTTAGCCACTGGGGACAGACACCAAGAACAACGGGAAGTACGAACCTGCAGCCTGCGAAAAGGAGACCCCAAACAGAGTAAGTTAAGCAAAATGAGAAGACAGAGAAACACACAGCAGATGAAGGAGCAAGGCAAAAACCCACCAGACCTAACAAATGAAGAGAAAATAGGCAGGCTACCTGAAAAAGAATTCAGAGTAATGATAGCAAAGATGATCCAATATCGTGGAAAAAGAATGGAGAAAAAACAAGAAACCTTTAACAAGGACCTAGAAGAAATAAAGAGCAAACAAACAATGATGAACAACACAATAAATGAAACTAAAATTCTCTAGAAGGAATCAATAGCAGAAGAGGCAGAAGAACGGATAAGTGACCTGGAAGATAAAATAGTGGAAATAACTACTGCAGAGCAGAATAAAGAAAAAAGAATGAAGAGAATTGAGGACAGACTTACAGATCTCTGGGACAACATTAAACGCACCAGCATTCGAATTATAGGGGTCCCAGAAGAAGAAGAGAAAAAGAAAGGGACTGAGAAAATATTTGAAGAGATTATAGTTGATAAATTCCCTAATATGGGAAAGGAAATAGTTAATCAAGTCCAGGAAGCACAGAGAGTCCTATACAGGACAAATCCAAGGAGAAACACGCCAAGACACATATTAATCAAACTATCAAAAATTAAACACAAAGAAAAAATATTAAAAGCAGCAAGGGAAAAACAACAAATAACACACAAGGGAATCCCCATCAGGTTAACAGCTGATGTTCCAGCAGAAACTCTGAAAGCCAGAAGGGAGTGTCAGGACATATTTAAAGTGATGAAGAAGAAAAACCTACAACCAAGCTTACTCTACCCAGCAGGAATCTCATTCAGATTTGACAGAGAAATTAAAACCTTTATAGACAAGCAAAAGAAAAGAGAATTCAGCAACACCAAACCAGCTTTACAACAAATGCTAAAGAAACTTCTCTAGGCACGAATAACAAGAGAAGGAAAAGACCTGCAATAACAAACCCAAAACAATTAAGAAAATGGTAATAAGAACATACATATTGATAATTACCTTAAATGTAAATGGATTAAATGCTCCAACGAAAAGACATAGACTGGCTGAATGGATACAAAAACAAGACCCGTATGTATGCTGTCTACAAGAGACCCACCTCAGACCTAGGGACACATACAGAAGGAAAGTGAGGGGATGGAAAAAGATATTCCATGCAAATGGAGATCAGAAGAAATCTGGAGTAGCAATTCTCATATCAGACATAACAGACTTTAAAACAAAGACTATTACAAGAGACAAAGAAAGACACTACATAATGATCAAGGGATCAATCTAAGAAGAAGATATAACAATTGTAAATATTTATGCATCCAACATAGGAGCACCTCAGTACATACGGCAAATACTAACAGCCATAAAAGGGGAAATCGACAGTAACACAATCATAGTAGGGGACTTTAACACCCCACTTTCACCAAGGGACAGATCATCCAAAATGAAAGTACATAAGGAAACACAAGCTTTAAATGATACATTAAACAAGATGGACTTAATTGATATTTATAGGACATTCCATCCCAAAACAGCAGAATACACCTTCTTCTCAAGTGCTCATGGAATATTCTCAAGCCTTGGAAAACTTAAGAAAATTGAAATCGCATCAAGTATCTTTTCCAACCACAGCGTATGAGATTAGATATCAATTACAGTAAAAAATCTGTAAAAAATACAAACAGATGGAGGCTAAACAATATACTACTTGATAACCAAGAGATCACTGAAGAAATCAAAGAGGAAATCAATAAATATCTAGAAACAAATGACAATGAAACCACGACGACCCAAAACCTATGGGATGCTGCAAAAGCAGTTCTAAGAGGGAAGTTTATAGCAATACAATCCTACCTTAAGAAACAAGAAACATCTCAAATAAACAACCTAAACTTACACCAAAAGCCATTAGAGAAAGAAGAACAAAAAAGCCCCAAAGTGAGCAGAAGGAAAGAAATCATAAAGATCAGATCAGAAATAAATGAAAAAGAAATGAAGGAAACGATAGCAAAGATCAATAAAACTAAAAGCTGGTTCTTTGAGAAGATAAGCAAAATGATAAACCATTAGCCAGGCTCATCAAGAAAAAATGGGAGAACACTCAAATCAATAGAATTAGAAATGAAAAAGGAGAAGTAACAACTGACACTGCAGAAATATAAAGCATCATGAGAGATTACTACAAGCAACTCTATGCCAATAAAATGGACAACCTGGAAGAATTGGACAAATTCTTAGAAAAGCACAACCTTCTGAGACTGAACCAGGAAGAAACAGAAAATATGAGCAGACCAATCACAAGCACTGAAATTGAGACTGTGTTTAAAATTCTTCCAACAAACAGAAGCCTAGGACCAGATGGCTTCACAGGCGAATTCTATCAAACATTTAGAGAAGAGCTAAAACCTATCCTTCTCAAATTCTTCCAAAATATAGCAGAGGGAGTAACACTCCCACGCTCATTCTACGAGGCCACCATCACCCTGATACCAAAACCAGACAAAGATGTCACAAAGAAAGAAAACTACAGGCTAATATCACTGATGAACATAGATACAAAAATCCTCAACAAAATACTAGCAAACAGAATGCAACAGCACATTAAAAGGATCATACACCATGATCAAGTGGAGTTTATCCCAGGAATGTAAGGATTCTTCAATATATGCAAATCAATCAATGTGATACACCATACTAACAAAATGAAAGGGAAAAACCATTTGATCATCTCAACAGATGCAGAGAAAGCTTTCAACAAAATTCAACATCCATTTATGATAAAAACCCTCCAGAAAGTAGGCATAGAGGGAACTTTCCTGAACATAATAAAGGCCATATATGACAAACCCACAGCCAACATCGTCCTCAATGGTGAAAAACTGAAACCATTTCCACTAAGATCAGGAAGAAGACAAGGTTGCCCACTCTCACCACTATTATTCAACATAGTTTTGAAAGTTTTAGCCACAGCAATCAGACAAGAAAAAGAAATAAAAGGAATCCAAATCGGAAAAGAAGAAGTAAAGCTGTCACTGTTTGCAAATGACATGATACAATATAGAGAATCCTAAAGATGCTACTAGAAAACTACTAGAGCTAATCAATGAATTTGTTAAAGTAGCAGGATACAAAATTAATGCACAGAAATCTCTTGCATTCCTATACACTAATGCTGAAAAATCTGAAAGTGAAATTAAGAAAACACTCCCATTTACCATTGCAACAAAAAGAGTAAAATACCTAGGAATAAACCTACCTAAGGAGACAAAAGACCTGTATGCAGAAAACTATAAGACACTGATGAAAGAAATTAAACATGATACAAACAGATGGAGAGATATACCATGTTCTTGGATTGGAAGAACTAACATTGTGAAAATGACTATACTACCCAGAGCAATCTACAGATTCAATGCAGCACTATCAAACTACCACTGGCATTTTTCACAAACTGGAACAGAAAATTTCACAATTTGTATGGAAACACAAAAGACCCCGAATAGCCAAAGCAATCTTGAGAAAGAAAAACGGAGCTGGAGGAATCAGGTTCCCTGACTTCAGACTATACTACAAAGCTACAGTAATCAAGACAGTATGGTAGTCGCACAAAAACAGAAATATAGATCAATAGAACAGGACAGAAAGCCCAGAGATAAACCCACACACATATGGTCACCTTATTTTTGATAAAGGGGGCAAGCATATACAGTGGAGAAAAGACAGCCTCTTCAATAAGTGGTGCTGGGAAAACTGACAGCTACACGTAAAAGAATGAAATTAGAACACTCCATAACACCATACACAAAAATAAACTCAAAATGGATTAAAGATCTAAATGTAAGGCCAGACACTATCAAACTCTTAGAGGAAAACATAGGCAGAAAACTCTATGACATAAATCACGGCAACATCCTTTATGATTCACCTCCTAGAGAAATGGAAACAAAAACTAAAATAAACAAATGGGACCTAATGAAACTTAAAACCTTTTGCACAGCAAAGGAAACCATAAACAAGACGAGAAGACAACCCTCATAATGGGAGAAAATATTTGCAAATGGAGCAACTGACAAAGGATTAATATCCAAAATTTACAAGCAGCTCATGCAGCTCAATATCAAAAAAACAAACAACCCAATGCAAAAATGGGCAGAAGACCTAAATAGACATTTCTACAAAGAAGACATACAGTTGGCCAAGAGGTACCTGAAAAGCTGCTCAACATCACTAATTATTAGAGAAATGCAAATCAAAACTACAGTGAGATATCATCTCACACCGGTCAGAATGGCCATCATCAAAAAATCTACAAACAATAAACGCTGGAGAGGGTGTGGAGAAAAGGGAACCCTCTTGCACTGTTGGTGGGAATGTAAATTGATACAGCCACTATGGAGAACAGTATGGAGGTTCCTTAAAAAACTAAAAATAGAACTACCATACGACCCAGCAATCCCACTACTGGGCATATACCCTGAGAAAACCATAATTCAGAAAGAGTCATGTACCAAAATGTTCACTGCAGCTCTATTTACAATAGCCAGGACATGGAAGCAACCTAAGTGTCCATCAATAGATGAATGGATAAAGAAGATGTGGCACATATATATAATGGAATATTACTCAGCCATAAAAAGAAACAAAATTGAGTTATCTGTAGTGAGGTGGATGGACCTAGAGTCTGTCATACAGAGTAAAGTAAGTCAGAAAGAGAAAAACAAATACCATGTGCTAACACATATATATGGAATCTAAAAAAAAAAAAAAGGTCATGAAGAACCTAGGGGCAAGACGGGAATAAAGACACAGACCTACTAGAGAATGGACTTGAGGATACGGGGAGGGGTAAGGGTAAGCTGGGACAAAGTGAGAGAGTGGCATGGACATATATACACTACCAAACGTAAAATAGATAGCTAGTGGGAAGCAGCCGCATAGCACAGGGAGATCAGCTCGGTGTTTTGTGACCTCCCAGTGGGGTGGGATAGGGAGGGTTGGAGGGAGGGAGACGCAAGAGGGAAGAGATTTGGGGACATATGTATATTTATAACTGATTCACTTTGTTATAAAGCGGAAACTAACACACCATTGTAAAGCAATTATACTCCAATAAAGATGTTAAAAAAAAAAGAAATGAAAGAAACAATATCAAAGGTCAATAAAACTAAAAGCTGGTTCTTTGAGAAGATAAACAAAATTGATAAACCATTAGCCAGTCTCATCAAGAAAAAAAAGGGAGACGACTGAAATCAATAGAATTAGAAATGCAAAAGGAGAAGTAACTGACACTGCAGAAATACAAAGGATCATTAGAGATTACTACAAGCAACTGTATGCCAATAAAATGGACAACCTGGAAGAAATGGACACATTCTTAGAAAAGCACATCCTTCCATCACTGAACCAGGAAGGAATAGAAAATATAAACAGACCAATCACAAGCACTGAAACTGTGACTAAAAATCTTCCAACAAACAAAAGCCCAGGACCAGATGGCTTCACAGGCGAATTCTACCAAACATTTAGAGAAGAGCTAACATCTATCCTTCTCAAACTCTTCCAAAATATAGCAGAGGGAGGAACACTCCCAAACTCATTCTACGAGGCCACCATCACCCTGATACCAAAACCAGACAAGATGTCACAAAGAAAGAAAACTACAGTCCAATATCACTGATGAACGTAGATGCAAAAATCCTCAATAAAATACTAGCAAACAGAGTCCAGCAGCACATTAAAAGGATCATACACCATGATCAAGTAGGGTTTAACCCAGGAATGCAAGGATTCTTCAATATATGCAAATCAATCAATGTGATACACCATATTAACAAACTGAAGGATAAAATCTATATGATAATAGATGCAGAAAAAGCTTTTGACAAAATTCCACACCCATTTATTATAAAAACCCTCCAGAAAGTAGGCATAGAGGGAACTTACCTCAACATAACCAAGGCCATATATGACAAAAGCACAGTCAACATCATTCTCAATAGTGAAAAACTGAGAACATCTTTTTGTGGTGTCCTTGTCTGACTTTGGTATAAGGGTAATGCAAGCCTTATAAAATGAGTTTGAGAATGTTTCATCCTCTTCCATTTTGGGGAAGAGTTTGAGAAGGACTGGCATTAATTCTTTTTGAAATGTTTGGTAGAATTCACCTGGGAAACTACATGGTCTTGGGCTTTTCTTTATGAGATTTTTGTTTACTGATTCAACCTCCTTACTTTGGTGATGTCATGTTTCCTTTGGTGTTGTCAAATTTCCTTGATTTTTCTTGTTCCTTGAAGTCTTGCATTGCACTCTTTGCATTTAAAGTAGTAGTCATCTCCTTCAGTCTTTACTAACTTAAGGAGAGAAATACCTTCCTTCAGTCCTGCTAGGGATTCTGAGGCTTTCACAGACCTTTTATGGATATGACTGCTTCTCACTTCTTGCTCCTGCTTGTGGCAGAATTCATAAATTTGTATACTTCTCTCAATCCTGCAATGCACCAGACTGGGTGCTGACAGCCTCCCTTTTGCTTTTCCAAGGGCAGAGCTAAAGCTAAAGAGGCCAAATTTGTGGCCTCTCCGTGGCTCTCAGATTCAGGTTAGCCTTCTGTGCATGCTCACAAGCCGTCTGCCAGAGCTTGCTCTTGCTGCCTTTGAGAACACAGAGTGGGCCACAGGGTGGAGGTTTGTGGGGGTGAGGCAAGCAGTGTTCTGGGGGTGCCAGTGGGCCAGTTGTAGGGATCCACACGTGAGATGTCCCAAGTGGCTTGTGGGCTGGCTTCTTGATAGAGTCCGTGAAGCAGTTAGTAGGATCTATGTCCCATTAGTGCCCTCCAAAAGTCCTATATGTCACTCTCTCAGCCTCTTCCCACTCCCAGTCATGCAGCTGATGACTCGGTACTCTGAATGGAATGAGAGAGAAATGGGCCTCTTGGCCGTGTCCCACACAGCTGGGAAAGCCAGGCACTCCTTAACACACTTTCACTCCTCCCCCCATCCCCGCAGGAGAAATCACTGGCCAAGAAAGTGTCTCTTGGAACTGAGGGGTATTGCTTGGGGGAGGGGTGGTGCAGGTAAAGTCAAAATGTTACTCCTTCCCTCTCCAATGCATCCAAACTCAAATATATATATTATATATTTGTTTATTTGTTTCCTCCAACAGCATGCTGGACCTTCTCTGCTGGAAACCTAGAATTCCATAAAGGCTTTCTTGTCCATGGGTGATTGTCTCATCCGTAGGTGATTGACAGTGTTCTTCAGGGTCTCCCAGACCATGGCTAAGAGGGACTGGGACCAGCACATGGTTCACTGCAGGGTCCGCAGCCAGGACTGAGATCTGTATTACCTGAGGCACGAGTGGGTGAGACCCCTTCCGGGTCCTGTGGCATATGGTGTTGGATCCCACAGCTTTCACAAAGGCACTTTTGTCTGTAGACGGATGCTAAATTGTTATTGTTGAATGGGGCATATGTTAGAGGAATGTCGCATTTGGCCATGTTGCTAACATCACTTCTGGCAATGAGTCCTTAAACACCAAAAGCATGATCTATGAAAGAAAAACCTCTTAAGTAGGACTTTATTAAAATTAAAAACCTCTGCTCCCTGAAAAAAAATTTTTTAAGATAATGAAAAACCAAGCCAGAGACTGGGAATAAATCTCTGCAAAATACATATATAATAAAGGACTGATATCCAAAATATACAAAGAATTCTTAAAACTAAACAGCAGGAAAACAAATACCCATTTAAAAAAACGGGCAAAAAGTCTGATTAGACACCCATTTCACCTTAATGGCTCTAAAGTGGATTTTAGGAACTGAGGACAGAGACCAAATATTATAACAAAAGATGCTCCAATTGCCTTATCACTCAGGAAATTCCAAGGGTTTTGGGAGCTGTGAGCCAGGCACCGTGAATGGAGACCAAATATATACGAGAAATATATTTTGATCATCTTAATGACAAAATATATTTCTTATAAATCACAATATTGCAGTCCACCTCTTGGTCTTTGAACACAGATCCCTTATAGCAAAACAATAAAAAATGTCAAAAGATATGGCACATTACTACAATCTCATTCAGTCACTAATAACTATTGAATCCATTATGAAATCTTATGAAAATGTCTCCCAGGGCAAGGCCACTGAGGTTTGCAGGCTTCTATTCAATCTTGTCAGTTTCCAAAAGCAGGAGTGATCTCAGCAATATATGGCTTCACCCTTTCAGTGATCTAGTATAATTGAGCCGAGAGGCAATATCATCTTTTGCTCTGGGCCTCTTTTGAGATGTTCATGTAATACTGGATTTCTCTCATTACATAACCATTTATTCATTTTCTAACCCACAGCTACTATTTTTCATTCTCTCCACTTACACCCAAACTTTTCCATCTTTGGAAAGGACATTAGGTTCAGTCACTGTACTGGTCTAGATGGCAGGCAGCAATACTAGTCTAGCAAGTCCCACCCCCTCAGCTCACTTCTAGTCAGATAAGGTAAGGTAACACAGGTGCAGAAGTTACACAGGTGAGCTATCTTTATCACCAGGCAATATAGCTGCATTCACTGTTAATCCTAATTTTCCCAGATTGGGTGAAGGCATATCCTGCCCCATCAGGCCCTTAGGAATTCTGACATAAAGGTAAATAGTTTCTTGCTTAGGAATCATCCTTGTTTCATGCCCTTGTAGTTGCAGCCCTGGTCCTGTGACCATTGTATCAAGTGGTGGGGAAAAGAAAAAGTTGAGGTGATATGGAGAAGACAGAATACCAACATTTTCCCCACCCCCTCTTCCCCTGATCCACCAGAAAAACAGAAATCTATCCTGTGGGGACACTCTTTTAGCCCCACTCATGTTCAGCTTGAGTGTGAGCACATACTCGTGAAGGCACGTAAGCCAGCCCTTCATGCCTTTATTTCCCCCCACCACCATTTTAGACAGCCAATATTTTAACTGCCCATTCCAATTCTCTATCAAACTATGACTCTAAAGAGGTTATTTTTCTGACCACTGCTGGACATCATGCGATGTAAAGTGTGTTTGTTCCTTGGTCTAAAGAAATGATTCTCAACCGTCCAAATTTGTGCAATATCTTCTGTTATAGTACTTTTGAGCATTTGCATCTACTACTGGGTAGGCAAAGCCCAGTGCAGAGTCAATGTCTATTCCTATATTCCTGTCAGGACTCATTTGTAGCCTCCCAGGGCTACCAGCATTAGTCTGACTTGTCAACTCTAATCAGGGCCTCCCCGCAACCCCCAAGGAATCTGCCACATAGCCATCTGCAGTCTGTCTCTTTTGCTGGCATACGGAACAGTTCTTATTGGCATTGCCTCAGAGGGTGCAAGAGAAATATGTCTAGATTCGGTCCATCTTTGCACTGCTGCAACTCCCCCATGTCCACTCATTTCATGGACCCAGGTGGCCACATCAAGGAAGCACACCAAAATGTCCACTTAGTGGTTCCAATCACCTTCTGAACCTTGGAAGGGGGTTCTTCTGATGGGCATCAACATGTCCTACTTTAATGTACCCCTTAAATTCCCAGTGATTTCCATGAGGCTGTGCCCTATTAAGGCCATCCCTTTAATAGTCCAGTTTTCCATTGCCTATCTACCTGACCATATGGCCAGGCCATGGGCTACTGTCCATGTGTAGGTAAAAACCCAAACATAAGGGCTTTTGCCATTGCTCAATTCTTCCACCACTGCTAGGAAAACAGCATGCAATTCAGCAGACTAGGCTGATCTGTTTTTACCTTCTTCAATCAGAGTGGTGACTTTCCAAACATTTCCAAGATATTGTCTGTTCACCATGGAACTGCCATCCACAAGCCAAGCAGCTCTTTGTTGGTCAGTTAAGGGCTCTTTACAGGGCACTGTCCAAGTTACAACAGAATCCAGTAGCTCCTCACACAGTTCCAGAGTCAGTCCTTGGTTAAAAGAGGCTCCCTGCTCTCAGGAGTATCTCCTCCTTGCATCTCCCAGGCAGCATGTTCCTTTATAAACCATTTCCATTTTATTATGGAACTCTTCTGGGCACTGCCATCCCCATAATCCTAGATATTATGGCTGTTTCAAGTTTCAAGATCACTTTATGTCCTTCAGTCAGTCTTAGGGGTAGCTTCAATTAATCACTGATTGCAAGGTAGTAAATGCCCCTCAAATGGAAATTCTCTAGTCCAAAGTGCCAGTAGTTGTCGAGGTGCTCACAGCTCTTGCCATATGCCCCAGTCTATCCTATGCCTCACATAGGGGTATCACACAGCCTATCAGCACCTCAGCCTCTACTCCACGCTGTTTTGGCTCGGGCAATCTTACTGGTTCCCATTTAGCATGTCCAATTAACACTGCTTGAAGGGTAGATTTACATGCCTTCTATTTACAATACTAGGTATGGGAAACATTCACCAGTCAGTTATAATGTCCATCCCCACAATACAATCAGGTAAAAAGAGAAAAAAAAAAAGATGCAACCACTTCACATAAAACCTGTTTAAATATACCAATTCTCCTACAAACTTTTACCTTAATTTAATCAACCCTTACATTCCTAACTGTAGCCTCCACTAGGAATTCATCAATAGGTTTTGGTTTTACAATACTAGGTAAGGGAGGTGTTCCCCAGCCAGACATAGTTTCCATTCCCAGAAAACATTCAGGTAACATTCCAACTTTCATAATTCAATTAACCATTACACTTTTATGTTCTCTCAATTGAACTGTAGCCCGAGTCAAGGTTTCACCAATGGATTTTGGTACCACAGTTCATAGGATTCCTGTATCAAGGAGTCCTGGAAACTTTTCTTCACCCTGACTATTTTACCCAAGCTTGTGCAAAAGGTTTTGGATCCTTAGCAAGGGGTAGAGCCAAAGGACTCTATAAGTCACATAAAGTCTTATGTATAAGACTTATATGAAGACTTATATAAAGTCTTATATATCTTAAATCTTATATAAGATTTGTCAATCTTATATTAATTGTCTTACCCATTGTCCTAAGTGATTGGTCAGATTTCTCATTGTAATTTCTGCTTTCTGGCTTTCAAAATTTCTCCAAATTGTGGTAAACAGAGCTGACTTCTTTAGGGCCCTTTAATGTTGGGGGGCCAGCAAGTCCTTTGGTAGTGTTGTATTAAAATCTCTGTTTTAAGCCCATCAAGATCTGTTTTATTCACTCTGCTTCTTAATTATCATCTAAAGATTTCCACCCTGCTGGGATGAGTCCCATGACTCTCCTCTTTCTATCTTCTTTGTTCCACTCCTATCAACATTTGCTTTATTCACCTTATTCCTTAATAACTGTTTAAAATTTCCTACCCTGCTAAAACTATTCTCTTGATTCTCTCCTCTGCTGTCTCCATTCTCTTGTTAATAACCTAATATTTTTATTAGCATCTATAAGACCATGAGGGGAAGCTGAGACAGCAAATTCCATAAGGCTTCTTGAACTATCCCTCGGTTTTGCAGCAGTAAGGTTACAATGGGGTATCCATGTAAAAGAAGCCCTTTAACCACAGCATCTACCATGACCTGGATAACAAGTATATTCATTGGGTGAATATCCTGGTCATCATAAAGCCAGTCCCACATGGCTTGCATACAAAGCATATCAGCTGCTTCATCTGGGGTGTTCCGCTTGGCATTCATAGAGGAAGATGGACAGTCCCCTTCTCAAGGTAAACAGACCTTACAGTGGTCTTTATCCCATCCACCAGGCTAGTTGTTCCTTTAGAAAAAACCTCCTGTGTGTCTGGATCACACATAGCCATCTGTGATTGTTCTATAGTGATCTGTGCAACCTGTACCAACCCAAACATGCTCTTTCATTCTGCAGCACTCAAAACCAAAGACACAGCTCCTAAATTAGTCACTCTCACAATTTATTTCAGTAAAGGTTCCTCAGTAAACTGATGATATCAATCTACCAAATAAAACAACTCCTTCACACTATGTCCTCTGGTTTCAATAGTTTCTTGGTTTTTCCCTCACCCTACAATGACTACCTTCTTGGTGACCAGAGGTCTTAGAGGTACTTTCTGTTGCCCCTGCATAATTTTTACCTTGGAGTGGGGGCAGCTGTGAGGCTAGTGGCTGAAGCTCAGACTCACTGAAATCTGAGCTTGGTCTAGCATCAGGGTCTGATCCAGCACTCTCTTTTACTTTTAGTTTAGCTATTAACAGATAACAATTATCAAGGGATTGTATATTTTACCTCTTCCTTATTAGTCTGCATTTCCTTATTCATCCAGTGAGACAACTCCCCAGAAGTTGGATTTGATGAAATAAAATTCATATTTTATGGCAAGACAAGAAAAATTTAAACGTAAAATTTTTCTCTGCCCCTTCGGGCTTCCTCCCTCTCCTCTAGTGTGTATTGTGCATCTGCACTAACCAGACCTCCCTAGGAGATAACCTTCCTTCTTAATCTTGTAAGGGGTCATGATGGCCCCCTACTCACTTTGTACATGCAGATCCTGATTGTGTAAACTGTCAATACATCACTTGATATATAATCCTTTGTCTCAAAAATGTATATAACTGTGCTTTGACCTCTAACAGGTGGAACAGTCCTCAGAGCTTTCTGAAAGTCTGCCTTCCTAGTTATAATCCTCAGGCTGTCTCAAATAAAATTTTCTATTTCTTTCTTAGACTGACTGTCAATTTTTCATCAACAGATCCATCCCTAAATTCCACTGTTAACTTTTACCCTTAGTAAGGGATTGTAGCACAGCTGTTGCTCCATACCATGCATGACCATGAATCAAAGGTTCCTCAACCCCCACCCTTTCATCCTTTCTTTTCCCAAACTACATGTTTATGTGAGCCAGGGCTTTCTAGCAAATCTCACTTCTCTGACACCAACTAAAGTGGTTCTGAACCCAATTCCAATGTGTGTGTGTCGGGGTGTTGGGGGGAAGATAGTTTCCTACAACAACAACAATTCTCAAATGCCAGCAAGGTGTCCTACGACTAAACTTAATTATGACACTATCTACCCAGAGAGAGCATCAGAGTCCACAGGTCAGGGGCTCAGTCCCACAAGACTGCTCTCCACTTCAAATGTCAATCTCAAGCCCAGGTTATTACTTGTGCTTCTGACCGACCAACTACAGATTGGAGGTTTCCACGACCCCCTCCTTGGACTTCAGATGCCAACTGCGAATCCAGGTTGCTACCTGTACGGCTAGCCAGCTACCAACTGGCTATAAATTAGAGGTTCCTATGGCTTCCTCCTTGATTTCAATTAATTTGCTAGAGTGGCTTACAGAACTCAGAGAAACATTTTACCTACCAGATTACTGGTTTATTATCAAAGGATGTAATTCAGAAACAGCCAGATGGATACGTAGGGCAAGGTATGGAGAATGGGTACAGAGCTTCCATGCTCTCTCCCAGCGCTCCACTGTCCCAGAATCTCCACATGTTCTCCAACTCAGAAGCTCTCCAAACCCCATCGTTTTGGGTGTTTACGGAGGCTTCATTACATAGGCATGACTGATTAAATCATTGGCCATTGGTGGTTGATTCAACTTCTAGCCTCTCTCCCCTCCCAGGAAGTAATAGGAGGGGTTTCGACTGAATATTACGACCTTCTAATCACAGAGTTGGTTCCTCCGGTGACGGACACCATCTTTGGTGCTTTCCAAAAGTCACCTCATTAACATAAACCCAGTTGTGGTGGAAAAAGGCTTGTTATGAGTAATAATACACCCGTTTCACCATAATGGCTCTGAAGTGGATTTTAGAAACTGAGGACAAGAGACCAAATATTATGACAAAATGGCTCCCATTGCTCTTATCATTCAGGAAATTTCAAGGGTTTCAGGAGCTGTGAGCCAGGAACCATGGATGGAGACCAAATATATATGAGAAATATATTTTGGTCCTCTGAATGACCAATTATATTACTTATAAATCACAACATCACACAAAGCTTACTACAATAACTACAGCAATCTAAACAGTATGGTACCAACATAAAGATAGACATATAAACCAGTGAAACAGAATAAAGAGCCATGAAATAAACCCTTGCATATGTGGCCAAATGACTTTTGACAAGGGTACCAAGATCATTCAATGGGAAATGGACATTCTTTTCAAGAAATGGTGTTGGGAAAACTGGATATCCACATGCAAAAGAATGGATTTGGAGCTTTACCTTATACCACATACTAAAATTAACTCAAAATGGATCAATGACAAACTCAAGAGCTAAAATTTTGAAACTCTTAGAAGAAAACATAGGAAAGAACTTTATGGCATTGAGTTTGGCAATGATTTCTTGGACAGGACACCAAAACATAAAAAAAGATAAACTGGACTTTGTCAAAATTAAAAACTTATGTGCATCAAAAGACCCTTTCAAGACAGTGAAAAGGCAAGCCATAGAATGGGAGAAAATACTTGCAAATCATAATATATGATAACGGGTTAATATCAAGAATATTTAAAGGACTCCTAAAACCTAACAACAATAACAAAAAAGACCAAACAACCCTATTTTTAAGGATTTATTTTTAAGGGCAAAGGCCTCAAATAGACATTTTTTTCAAAGAAGATATGTAAATGGCCAATAAGCACATGAAAAGATGCACAACATCACTAGTCATTAGGGAAATACAAAGCAAAACCATGAGATACCACCTCACACACATTAAGATGGGTATTATCAAAACACAGAAAATAACAAATGTTGGCAAGGATGTGGAGAAATTGATACCCATGTGAATTTTTGATGTGAATGAAAAATGATTCAGCCACTGTGGAAAACAGTATGTCAGTTCTTCAAATAAATTAAACATAGAATTACCATATGATGTAACAATTCCACTTCTAGTTATTTACCCAAAATAATTGAGAGCAAGGGCTCGAACAGGTATTTGTACCACGAATGTTCTTAGCAGCATGATTCACAACAGCCAAAAATTGGAAACAACCAAAATGTCCATTGACAGATGTATAGATAAACAAAATGTGGTATATACAAACAATGAAATATTATTCAGTCTTAAAAAGAAATAAAATTTTGATACATGCTACAAGGATGAACTTTGAAAATATTATGCTATATGAAACAGCCAGACAAAGTAACAAATATTATAGATACATTCTGGATACATTGTATCTAGATTTGTCATTTGTAGAGATAGAAAATAGAATAGTGCTCACAAGGGCCTGATCAGAGTGGGTAGTGGGAAGTTATTGTTTAATGGATACAGAGTTTCAGTTTGGGATGATAAAAAAAAGTTCTGGAGATTGATATTGATGATGGTTAAATGACAGTGTAAATGTACTTAATGTCACTGAATTATACACATAAAAGTGGTTAAAATGGCAAACCTTATATGTTATTTTACCATAAGTTTGAAAAAACCATAGAAATGTACAATACAAAGGGTGAACCCTAATATATACTAGGCACTTTAGTTAGTAATAATGTATCAATATTCATTCATCAACTGTAACAAATATATCACACTAATGCAAGAGGCTAATAATATGGGAAACTGTGTGTAGGGAAAGGAGGTGGTGGAGAAGAAGTAGTAGTATAGGGCTTCCCTGGTGGTGCAGTGGTTGAGAATCTGCCTGCCAATGCAGGGGACACGGGTTCGAGCCCTGGTCTGGGAGGATCCCACATGCCGTGGAGCAACTAGACCCGTGAGCCACAACTACTGAGCCTGCGGTCCGCAACAAGAGAGGCCGTGATAGTGAGAGGCCCGCGCACCGCGATGAAGAGTGGCCCCCACTTGCCACAACTAGAGAAAGCCCTCGCACAGAAACGAAGACCCAACACAGCCAAAAATAAATAAATTAATTAATTAATTAAAAAAAAAGAAAGGAGGGCAATGTCTACACTATATACTGAGTCCCCTTAAAAAAAAAAAGTAGTAGTAGTATAGGGGAGCTCTCTGTACTATCTGCTTAATTTTTCTGTAAACCTAAAACTGCTCTAAAACATAAAGTCAAATAATTTTTTAAATGCCAGTATTATTGCATTTTTGGTTTGTTATTCCTTGTTTTTATTCCAATGTATTTTATTTATTCATTTATTTTTATTAAAGTATAGTTGAGACAATATTATGTTAGTGTCAGGTGTACAACATAGTGATCCAACAACTAAATACATTATGAAATGATCACTACAAGTCCTGTAACCATCTGTCACCATACAAAATTATTACAGTATTATTGACTCTATTCCTTATGCTGTATATTACATCTCCATGACTTATTTTATGACTGAAAGTTTGTATCTCTTAATCCTCTTCATCTACTGCCCCATAATCCCCCACCCCCCTCCCCTCTGGCAACCACAAATTTGCTCCCTGTATCTGTAAGTCTGTTCATGTTTTTCCAGGGTTTCTTTTTGTTTTCTTTTTCTTTTTTTTTTTTTTGGCCGTGAAGTTTACAGAATTTCAGTTCCCTGACCAGGAATTGAACCTGGGCCACAGCACTGAAATCCCAGAATCCTAACCACTAGGCCACCAAGGAACTCCCACTGTTTCCATTTTGTTTTGTTTTTTAGATTCCACATATAAGTGAGCTCATATGGTACCTGTCTTTCTCTGTCTGATTTATTTCACTTAGCAAACCATCAACAAAACGAAAAGACAACCTACTGAATGGCAGAAAATAATTGCAAATGATATATCCAATAAGAGGTTAATATCCAAATTTTAAAGAAATCACACAACTCAATATAAAAAAAGGAAAATGAACAATCCAATTAAAAGATGGGCAGAGAACCTGAATAGACATTTCTCTAAAGAAGACAGACAGATGGCCAATAGACATATGAAAAGATGCTCAACATCACTAATCATCAGGGAAATGCAGATCTAAACCACAATGAGATATCACCCCATACCTGTTAGAAAGGCTATTATCAAAAAGACAAGAAGTAACATGTTGGCGAGGATGTGGAGAAAAGGGAACCCTCATGCACTGTTGGTGGGAATGTAAATTGGTGCAGCCACTATGGAAAACAGTATGGAAGTTCCTCAAAAAATTAAAAATAGAACTAGCATACCATCCAGCAACTCCACTTCTGAGTATTCACCGGAAGAAAACAAAAATACTAATTTGAAAAGATATATGCACCCCTATACTCATTGCGGCATTTAGAAGAGCCAAGATGTGGAAACAACCTAGATGTCCATCAATAGATGAATGGACAAAGAAGATACACACACTCATTATTGAGTAATAACTTTTCATTCTGTCTTGGTGTGTGTATGTGTGTGACATCATCAGTATCGGCATCTGAACCAAATCTGGGGTGATAGTGTATTCTGTCTCTGAGGGGTGGCCACAACAGTCCCAAAAAGAAAATATATTTTTCTGTACAGTGGAGCCATGGGTTTCTGGCAGAATGAAGAGAAAGGGAGAGGGAATTAATTGTAAAGCTTTTCACTTAATAGAGTTGTTCATCTAGGCTATCTTTGGTAATTTTAATATTGTATTTCAAAACTTACTATATATATAATGACATTAATGGATTTATGTAAATTATAAAAGTTCCTACCATTGTTCTTGGTATACCAGAAAAACGACATTACTTTAACAGGAGGCTCAAATGGAAAAGGCACAACCTTTGAGCCATTTCCTCTTGTTTCTTATCCATTTGAGATTTATACACCAAGGGATGACAGCCACAGAAGTTTTTGTTTTTCATACCAGACTAGTTTTGACTCAGAAGAAATTATCTGTTATGAAAACTGAAGGATGATAGTGTGCCCCTCCTCTAAAAGCTTTTTTGTACTTGGTCACTGGCTCACTGAGGGATGAATCATTAGTTCTGGATGAGGATTTCTCACCTAAGGTGCTTCAGAGAGCCTGAAGTCCCATGTGGCTTGAATGCAGGTGGGATATAATGGGGACAATGAAAATATGCTGAAGGATATAGAGCCTTGAAAGACTTGCTAGGGAATTTGGTGATGTTATATAGATGGATTCCCCTGAAAGTTCCTCATTTAAACTTGAGGGCAAATAAATAAATAAATAAATAAATAAAATTGAGGGCCCAGCAAAGGGTCGGTAGGTGCTAATAGTCCAGTTGTGTTGCAGGAAGGTTTCCTGCTTTACTTGATGACAGGAAAGATGAGAAATCTACACTGATTTTTACCCCCAGCCAGCAACATACTGAGACAAGTAACATCTGGATCGGCCCTGATACTACATGGGCTTGCCTGAATTATTTTTCCAGAAAAGGACATGAAACAAGAGATGAGCAATGGGGTTTTGACTTTGAGTACACCCCAGGAACAATTTGGGAACTGACTCTGTCTTCCATAATTCCTACTCAAGGACAGACCATCAGCTTCTTGCTTTGATACAAACACCTACATACCCCAAACTCACTGTTCTCTTTAACTAACGGAAAATTCCACAGTCATCAACTGATTAAGTGTGTGCTCCATAGGGCATTTGAGACACAGAATATTTCCAAAGGGTCTGGTCCAATTGTACTGTGAAGATCCCCAATTCTGAAAGCAGTACCCACAGCTGGAATTCCAGACTATGGGAGTTTTGTGGATTAAAAACAAGTTATAAAGAACTCCAAAAATCATCTAAGTTGCAACTGTATGTTGCAAAAAGCCTACCTACATTTTTTCACCCTTAATGCACAAATGTGGTTGGTTGTCTTTCATTTTAAGTCCTAGATATACAGAAGATAGATTCAGATTTGACCTCAACAGAAATTAAACTAAAGACAGCTGCTAAAACTAGGGGTACATGACACCTTGTTGAGATTTGTAGGTTTAGGCCTTCCCCCAAACACATAAAAAGTTAGGAGAGAGAGGAAGCTCAATAGAAAGACCAGTATTTGTACACTGTATTTCTCAATACCCAATTTCCCAATTCTGGGCAGTTAAGGAAAGAGGAATGATAACAGCAAAGGAGACAGAGGGTAGGAGAGGCAGAGGTGACCCCAGATCCCAATCTAAACTCTGGCATTCTATGCCACAAACTCTTAACCAGAACTTAGCTTTTGTTAGGTATAAACAGGAGGAGCTGAGGTAATGTAGACAACATGGCTTCAGCTCTGTAAACTGTACAAATAAATAGGATAGTGGGATTAGGGGAATTAATTTCTTCCTAACCACACACTCCTAAAGGACTTTGGTCTCCTGTGGCTGTCTCATAGAGCTGAGCTCTAATCAAAAGGGATCAGCACAAACAGGGCACTGTCATCAAGCATAGGTGCAAATCACCAAGTCCAAAGCATTGGTCAGCAAACAAAAGCAAGTATGAGAACAAACAGTCATAAAGATGGGGCAAATGAGATTTTCCATGAAGCAATTTTTGTAGTTAGACCCTAGAAAGGCCCTCCTCTGAGACCCAGGAATACAGGGGGAGGGAGCCTCAGATGAAGCAGTAAACTTGGTACCCCAAGATGGGGCACCTGGATGTTGAGGGCACAGTGGGACTAGGTCCTTTTAGAACCACACTTCCATGGCTTTGCTAAATGGGAATGAGAACCAGGAATTTTCTTGGAGGTTAAAAAGCTTCAAGATATCCTGATGAGACATCTTATGTGAAAGGCTGAGCACAAGTTCTGGGACTCAGACTGGAATGAAAGCATCTGTGTTCCTTTACTGCTAAGTCTATGTCTTCACCCCTTTCTCCAGGTCTGCCCAGATGTCAGCCAGTAGCACAGTCCCGTCTTCTTGTGTAAAGAGTGATTCTACTCTTTGAACATGCTGAAACTAAGTGATCTTTCAATGTAAACTTGTTTTGTTTGTACCCCACTACAGACACAGACAGTGCTCTTTACTATTCTGTTACTTGTGCTTTATCCCTCTGACTAGACTTCAACTGAAGAACTAGGACAATGTTTTCACCAGTTTTAGCATGCAACTTTATTTACACGTAAATGAAGTATTAAATGAATACACTTATGTCAATATAAAGCACAGAAGTATAGCTTACTCAGGATGAATAAGTTCATTATTAGGTCATATTGCACAAATACTAAAAATATCTCAATTTATATAGCACAATAAAAATCAACAAACATTCAAGCTCTCAAGATCATTTGGTATCCATAAAACTGGCTCCTTCAATCAGCACAGATGGCATAAATATTGAACTTACAATATGCATTCATTTCATATTACAATACCAAAAAATTATTCAAGGCTTTGTGAGAACATACGGCTATTCAGAGTTTGAGTATTAATCGTATAACTTTATCTCTCACCTCAGGATCACTGTGCTCTGCTAAGTCTTGTAGTTTCTGACCAAACTCTTTTGCTTCCTGGAATATGGAAATAAGTTCAGATTTAGTGAACTCTTCCTTGGTAAATAGCTTCACCTTCTTTTTGAATTGGAAATTTATATTCTCAAATATTTCAATGATATTAAGAATATTGGCCTTTGACTCATTTTTGTTAAAGGGCGCAACCAATGATGACAGTACTTTGGCACTGATCAGTTCTCTTGTATTGGCTTGATTTTTAGACAAGCGCGAAAACACTTTTAAAACATAAAACTTGGTTTTGCCACTTCCCTTGTTTAACAAGGCGAGGAAATCTGGAATGTAATTGACAATCATATGGTGGTCCTCAAATTTTACACTCAGCTGCACTAATAATTTTAGTCCAGCCAGTTGCTCAGGGGAGTTCAAAGTATAAGAGATTATGTCCTTACAAACTTGGTTTACATATGACTCTCCTGTTTTTGGTTCTCCAGAAGACTCAGAGTTGTCATCCACCATATTTAAAGTTCTAGGGTGTTCTTTAACATTGGGATTATTGACCAAGTTTTCAATCATAACAGTAATACCTACATCATGAATTATATCTTGGGTAAATGGATAAGCAGGACTGATACCCATTATCATTGTAGCTATTTCATGAATGAAAGGATCCCTAGTTAACTTAAGTAGGGCAACGAGTTTATCAAATTCTTTAGGCTCTAAACTAAAAACACGTGATTTGCAGCGGCAGGCTTTTGGATTGGGCCCATACTTTTCCCTATACTTAACCTGTTTTTTGAGCTCAGCTAAGGTCTGGAAGTAAGGCCCATTATAGGGTGGGATCTTGGTCAGAGGCCGAATCCCAAGAGGAGTTTCAATCAAGGTCTCAACCAGAGTCCAGTTCCCTTCTGGAGGCAAGGATCGCTCCCCTCCCTCTACTGGGACTAGGACACAAAACCTGGCCCTTGACCATGCTGCCGCTTTTTGCTTTATAGTAAGTTCGGGTTTGGGTTTGGGTGTGGGCTTGGGTTTTTCCTGGATCTTACGTAGAGGCTTATACACTTGAAAAGGGGTCTCTTCTTCAGGCCAGAACCAGGATCCTACACTAGGCTCTTCTCCAGTCCAAAACCAAGAGCAGACATTTTCTTCAGCCTCATCACTGGACTCGATTACAATACCAGCTCTGTCCCCCACCCTCAACTTGATGCTGGCCTCTCTCCTTCTCTGGGACCTGGACCCAATATTGTCTTTATCATCAGCCTTGGCAAAGGACCTGATATTGGCTTCACTTCCAGCACCAGCCTTGACTTCATACTTGGTCACAGCACTGACCCTGGACATAGGCATGGCCTTTGACTTGGTTTGGGACACTATACCAGGTTCTGTAGGGGGGTCTGCCTTAGTCTCAGCCACAACTCTAGTCTTAGTTTTAGCTTCCATCTTGCTCACTTCCCTTGTCAAGGCACGGCCTCAGCGTAGGTCACTGCCTGTGTCCTGGCCACTGCTCCATCCCCAGGCTTGGCCTGGGTCACTGGTCCTGTTTCCGATTCTGCCTCAGCCACTGCCTTGACTTGGATCTTAGCCTTGGCTCTAGTGTTGGCAGGGCCACTGATTCCAGCTTTCAGGCCAGCCCCAGCCCCTCCTCTGCCCTTGCCTTAGCCTCGAAGCCAGTCATGATCCAAGTTAAAGGCAAGGCCAAGTTATGTATCCCCACCCCCGTCTCAGCCTTGACTGAAGGTCTCTCCCAGGTTGGTGTTTTCATACAAAGTCCAGTTGTCACTCAGCCCCCTTTCCAACTATAGGCTCTGCCAGTGATATAAACAACGTGCAGAGGAAGCTCACTCAGGGAAGGGAAGGATGGCTGTGTGCCTGAGCGCAGCCCTGTGGAGGGTGGTGGTCTTCAGCCACTCCAAGGCCACCAGATCTGCCACTGAAGTTGGACCTAGGGGTGGAGGAAGGAAATGGGGCTTTGAGTCTTTTCCAACTTTTTGCTCATGTTGATTAGCACAGAGAGACAGGAAAGTATGAAAATTCAGTGCTAAGTGTAAAAGGCAGATAATTAGCAAACTCCTTCTCCCTTCATTTCATGCTCCCTACTACTGTAGTTGCAACTGATCTTTTTTCCAGACACAAAACAAGAGTATGGAGAGTGGAAAAGCTGAATGGGAGTGAGAGAGACTGAAGAATCCCTAGACTGGCTCTCTACCCCTACTGCACCCAAGCACATCTCCACTACTTCATCCTACAGATCTACTGAGGAAGTCTCCACATACACTAACCTTCTCTGATCTGGAGTAATTTTCTCCTCCTTTCCTTGTTTCCAATGATGACAAGCCCTACAGCAGACCTAAAGGCAGATCTATGGACAAATAAACAAACAGGAGGATTGGAAACTGATCTCTTCTTGGTAGACTGACCTTGGTCCCTGGTCCCTATATATGTAGTTTGTCTAGTGTTTCCCTCCTTCTGGTCCCTTCCCCCATTGCCTGCTTCAGGACTGCTCCTCCTCCCTGTTTCCCACCATTTTCCTCTTCAGTGACTGCCCTGGCATTTCCCTGTTTCAAAAATGGGCTGGGGTGAAGTATAAGAATAGGAAAACCAAGTGGGAAGTAATAAAAGCAGGTATTACCCTTCTATACCCCCAAAGCTTAGGAAGGCTCCCAACTAAATCAGCAGGGGACCAAACGGGTTAGTAAACTGGCAAAACAGAAGAGATAGAATTCTCTAGTCTCAATCACTCTACCCTCACACCAATCTAAACAGATATAGGACACATTTCTCTTCTTCATTATTTCCTAGCTTCAAGTTGGGTTACCATTTACAAGCCTTCACAACAACTGAGAGTTCCACAGACCTAAGGACAGACCTACACGCAAAGATTCACAAATGCAGAGATAAAAAAATAAATAGAGACAATAGAGACCGAGCCCTTGGTAGAGATCAGCACATAGGACACTGATCCTTTCTGGATACAAGTACCTGATTGCCAAAAATTTCTCTCTTTCTTCCTCCCCTCCCCCAAATCTCCAAGCTCCTCTGCTCCATTCTCAAAGTCTGACAATTCCCCTGCAGAGACAACTCAAAAATCGCTGCAAGATAGTGGTGGTGTTAGTAGGGATGGAATGCTCAAACCATGGAAATTGGCTTCGAAATCAATGAAAAGTATGATTTCCAAATTTCATCTAAGTTCTTGTGTTTCCTTTTTCTCCCCAAAGCCTATCATTTTCTTCAACACAACGGAAATAAGGGAGGGCTGTTTGGAAAGCTGGCAGAAAGGAGATCTGGAATTTCCCCTAGATCCCTACCTGGTCTAGTCTTAGCCATCTACCACATCCAAGCACTGACCTCTCTACAGATATTAAGCCAATTTTCTTTTTCTTATACCCTTTGAGGTTCACTGTCCCCTACCGGTCTTTATAGAAACATAGAGTACCGCAAATGCAGAAACAGACCTACACATATAAACGCATGATACATACTCAACGACCCAATGAAAAGACAGTGGGAGAGACTTGGTTATTAATAGTTAGCCTAGGAACCAGGACAGGAGACCCTTTTCTAATCCAGGGCCTTGATTATCAAACACTTACAACCGCTTTTTACACTCTTTCCCTCCCAGGGCTCCCCAGACCACTGCTCTCACAGACAGCAGCAGCCCCTCCTCCTATTAATGTAATCCATCATTTCTCCGCTAGAAGCCGCTACTACACTCCTTTCCCTCCCCAAACATGGTGGGTGGGGGGAGGGCAGTGTCTGGAAATCAAGCTAGCAAGAGGCAGATCATTTTAATTTCTCATTGCGTGCCGCTCAAATGACCCCTGTCCCTCTCTCCCTCTCACCACCCGCGCCCCATGACCAAGTCACATTTCCCACGTTCATCTCTGACACCCATATCCACACTCCCAAGCAATGCCCGCCTTCTCACTGACCTGCTCTGCTTGGATGAGAGGCAGTTTTTTCATTTCCTTGCCTCGAGGGTTGCCGAGCCCTAAGAAAGAGGGACGGACAGTCAGACGGATACAAGGACACGAGACAATGGCGGCGACTATGTTTGGGGTTTGGCCCGGCACGGCGGATTCACGACGAGATACCTGCTTTATCAGATGAAGGGCCGTAACTGGCAAACGACTGTAACTTTCTGGAATTTCCTTCTCCTTACCGCCTCCAGGACGCCTCAGGGACCCGCTCCTAGTGATTCTTTTAACAGCTACCTTTTCCTCCGCAGACTTTGTCTCTCCACGTCCCCAGAACCAAAACCGACAGCGGGAGCAGCAGAAGGGAATTGAAGGCGATCCGGCCTCACCGAAGCGGAGTGATACCAGGCCTTGCATAGCGCCGCTTTCTCTGTCGGCGAGCTCCGTCCCGCCTACCCTGGCTGTTTCGGTACTGGAATGGGCAGGGGCGGGGTCTGGGTTTTTAGAAAGCAGCGCTGGCCGGAGAGAAGCCGACTAAACCAAAGGGTCTCGGTATTAGTTCCCCTCTGTTAGGGAGCTCCTCCACCCCAAACCTACAATCTTTTCCCCTGAACTGAAATGTATACGGGTTTCGGGAGGTGGCATCAGTGAATCCGCTTCGGCCCGATAAGGCGGACGGATACCAAAATATAGTTGTTACAAATTCCCTCTCCAAAGCCTGCGGCCCGCCGTAGTGGGTGGGTTGGGGGAGGGGGCCGAGGTAAGAAGGTCAGGAAAGAGGCTCAAGACTGAAAGAGGAAGGTGAATTCTGATCTATTCCAAAAACTATGCGTCCCCTTTATGAGAGAAGCCCCTTCAAACCGCCCTTCTCAGCAATCAGCCTTTTGAACTAAAGGGCAGGGGCGGGGCGGGGCGTCTGGAAAGCTGCTCTAGTCCGACTTGCTGATCAATATCAAACACCTTAGTCTTTTCTTGTTCTTCTCTAAGTTTCTCGCCCTTATTGCCTACCGTATTTCTTGCACAGAAATAGTCGAAGGTAAGGTGGGATGAGAATATAGGGAAAGGACAGATGGACGGAGAGAAGCATATTAATACCAAACTACCCCGGTGTGTACATAAGGCATTCTTATGCCCTGCCTCCCCTCCTGACGCCCACGATATTTTCTGCACCTAAACATGCAGGAGCCTGAGCATGGGTATGTGGAAAACAACTCTGTCCTCATGGAAGAGGATGAATCTCAAATATCTTTGTACTCTTGAGCCACCTCCCACCCCACACCCCCACCGCAGGGTTTCCTTATTTGTCACCTAAAATGGAAGATGAAGTGGAAGAGAGTTAAGAAAGCAGCACTAAAGTGAGAAGGGATTAAATGCCAAACTATCTCGTTGCGGGGCCCTTTTTACGCCTGACCCACCATATTGCCTGCACAAAAAGTCAGATGAGGTAGAGGAAATATCAGAAAAGGAGGCTGGGAGAGGAGAGGCGATTTGAGGCCAGACCACCCCGGAGGTTCTGGGCAGCCCTCCCCAGTTCTGCTTTCACTGTTCCTGGGACCACGGACGGGAGGAAGGTGGGAGGTGGCGCCCGTGGAGGCCGAGCCACTGCCCCTCTTCTAAGGGACGGCAGCCCTAGATAGACCTCTGGCCTGAGGAAACAAACCACCTGTCTGTGCCAGTGTCGTCATTCTTTCTGCCACACTGCCATTTTCTCAGTCGCAGTGGTAGCACGGTAGCACACTTTGCCATTTCGCCGTCCCCACAGTTGCCCAGGAAAGAGGGTCTTTCCCTGTCAGAACCCGCACCGGCTCAGACAACCCTCCCTGTCTCACCCCACAGCCAGGTGTCAGGCACAGGTAGGGCCTCACCTGGCTCCTCTTCACTGTCCTCTCTAAGGAAAAAGGGACACTACCCATGCACTTCTCAAGGGAGATCCTAGCTGCTCTCCTGACTTCTCTCACCACTACATCCTGCCTAATGAATGCATATGCTCATTCTCCCTGAACATATAAATTTTTTTTGATTTTCCATTCCAAGTTGAAAAAAGTGAGGGGCCATTGAGTCATGAAAGTTCCATGGCACCTTCTACTGTTTGCAGATCAAGGCCTATCTCTAGGTTTGTCTTTGTCTTTGATGTCTGTAACCCCAAGGCTTAGCCTAGTGTCTGCCACATGGGAGATGCTCTGTGTATAATTTTCAATGTAGGAAGGAAGCAAAGATTTTTTTAAAAATACATTTTGGGAAGAAACCTGGAGAATCTTAATATCACATTTTGCAATGAACATTTGGGAGGATACACGTAATTTAGATTTGATAGCTTTTTTTTTTCCTTTTCTGTCTTCTTTTCATGCTTGAAACTATGCCTTACTAAGCTCCTTAGTATATAGCAAACCCCTATGAAATCATAAAGAAAAGACCAGTGACCAACAACCCAGTAGAAAAATAAGCAAATATATGAACAGATTGTTCATAAAAAAGACAAATCAACGTTTCTTAAATATATGAGAAAATGTTTCATCTCACTGATAATAACAGAAGTGCAAATTATAATTACAATGATATATTGTTTCTCATCAATCATATTGGCAAAGAACAAGAAGTTTGGAAACAAATTGGATTGGAGAAAAGGTGGGAAAACTGGCATCCTTATACATTGTTAGTGGCTTGCCTCTTTTGGAGGGTAACCTATTGATAGACAAAGATGTGAAAGAGACTTGGAGGCTTACTTGTATGAACTTTTGTGTGTGCTTTTCGAATTTCTAACCTCATTTATAATAACTATTCAAAAATAAATTTTAACTTAAATAAAATATGCCTTATAATCAGAGGATATTTAAAACACACCACATATTCTTAGAAATGCTCCAAATCCTCAGACTTACACGCTTAGATTCTAAACCAGGCCACCATGTAAGTAAAAGACAGTGAGAAAGGCCCACTGGTTGTCTTAGAAATGTTTCCAATTCTGAAATGGCATTAACGAGGGTAGATGGTTTATCCTCCAGATTTGAAGGACAAACTTCCAAGAGGCCCTTAACTACACATTTCTCCTGTGAGATTCACAATCTGTTTTACTGGGTAAGTCCATAATAAATGCTGTACGGACACTATTACTACTATTAAAGATAATTTTGCTTTCCATCGAGGAGACTGTATCTGGATCCATATAGAAGTGTGATGTGAAACAGCACTCTTGATACTTAGAAAATATCCAAAGAGCAGAAAGGGTAGCCATTGAAAATAATGATTATGGAAGATAAGCTTTCTATTTTTTAACACCTTTTTTGTTTTAGGGTGGTCCCAGATTTTGGTCCTTCCATTGGAGGAAACAAAGAATGGTGAGATAGTTCTCATGATTATACTCTTAACTGAATTCATATGCTGCTTTAGAAATGTCCTTTGTTCTGAAACTCATTTAACTTTTCTATTGCAATTTTTTTTAAATTAATTAATTTATTTATTTATGGCTGCATTGGGTCTTCGTTGCTGTGCGTGGGCTTTCTCTAGTTGCGGCGAGCAGGGGCTACTCTTCATTGCAGTGTGCAGGCTTCTCATTGCGGTGGCTTCTCTTGTTGTGGAGCACAGGCTCTAGGCATGTGGGCTTCAGTAGTTGTGGTACACAGGCTCAGTAGTTGTGGCACACGGGCTTAGTTGCTCCGCGGCATGTGGGATCTTCCCAGACCAGGGCTCCAACCCATGTCCCCTGCATTGGCAGGCAGATTCTTAACCACTGTGCCACCAGGGAAGTCCTATTGCAATTTGTTTAATTGAAGTTTCTGCGAATGTCTATTTTCCCTATCCTTTAACTTATTTTTTATTACCTAAGTTATATATGCTCACAGTAGAAAAATTGGTAATTATAAGAAAAACTTTTAGGAAAGGTATTGCATATCCTAACACTGATAAATACTGCTAACATTTTGGTATATATCCTTCCAGACTTATATCAGTGGCAGTCTGTGTCTACACAGACACACACATACACATGTATACACAAATATACACATATATCTTCACCAAAAATGATTTCATTATGTTTATTTCACTGTAATCAGTTATCTTTCCAGCAGCATAAAACACGCTATTATTTCTCCTATTTTATTTTATTTATTTAGTATTTTTTTATCATTTTTTAACATCTTTATTGGAGTATAATTGCTTTACAGTGGTGTGTTAGTTTCTGCTGTATAACAAAGTGAATCAGCTATACGTATACATATATCCCCATATACCCTCCCTTTTGCCTCTCCATTCCACCCTCCCAATCCCTCCCTTCTAGGTGGTCACAAAGCACCGAGCTGATCACCCTGTGCAATGCGGCTGCTTCCAACTAGCTACCTATTTTACATTTGGTAGTGTATATATGTCCATGCTACTCTCTAACTTCATCCCAGTTTACGCTTCCCCCTCCCTGTGTCCTTAAGTCCATTCTCTACGTCTGTGTCTTTATTCCTGTCCTGTTGCTGGGTTCTTCAGAACCTTTTTTTTTTTTTTTTAGATTCCATATATATGTGTCAGAATACGGTATTTGTTTTTCTCTTTCTGACTTACTTCACTCTGTATGACAGACTCTAGATCCATCCACCTCACTACAATTAACTCAATTTCATTTCTTTTTATGGCTGAGTAATATTCCATTGTACATATGTGTCACATCTTCTTTATCCATTCATCTGTTGATGGACACTTAGGTTGCTTCCATGTCCTGCCTATTGTAAATAGTGCTGCAATGAACATTGTACTACATGACTCATTTTCAGTTATGGATTTCTCAGGATATATGCCCAGTAGTGGGATTGCTGAGTCACATGGTAGGTCTATTTTTATTTTTTTATGGAACCTCCATACTGTTCTCCATTGTGGCTGTATCAATTTACATTCCCATCAAAAGTGCAAGAGTGTTCCCTTTTCTCCATACCCTCTCCAGCATTTATTGTTTGTAGATTTTTTGATGATGGCCATTCTGACCAGTGTGAGGTCATAGCTCATTGTAGTTTTGATTTGCATTTCTCTAATGATTAGTGATGTTGAGCATTCATTCATGTGTTTGTTAGCAATCTGTATAGCTTCATTGGAGAAATGTCTATATAGGTCTTCTGCCCATTTTTGGATTGGGTTGTTTGTTTTTTTGATACTGAGCTGCATGAGCTGCTTGTAAATTTTGGAGATTAATCCTTTGTCAGTTGCTTTGTTTGCAAATATTTTCTCCCATTCTGAGGGTTGTCTTTTCATCTTGATTATGGTTTCCTTTGCTGCGTAAAAGCTTTTAAGTGTCATTAGGTCCCATTTGTTTATTTTTGTTTTAATCTCCATTTCTCTAGGAGGTAGGTCAAAAAGGATCTTGCTGTGATTTATGTCATAGAGTGTTCTGCCTATGTTTTCCACTAATAGTTTGATAGTGTCTGGCCTTACATTTAGGTCTTTAATCCATTTTGAGTTTATTTTTCTGTATGGTGTTAGAGAATGTTTTAATTTCATTCTTTTACATGCAGCTGTCCAGTTTTCCCAGCACCACTTGTTGAAGAGGCTGTATTTTCTCCATTGTATATTCTTTCCTCCTTTATCAAAGATAAGGTGACCATATGTGCGTGGGTTTATCTCTGGGCTTTCTATCCTGTTCCATTGATCTATATTTCTGTTTTTGTGCCAGTACCATACTGTCTTGATTACTGTAGCTTTGTAGTATAGTCTGAAGTCAGGGAGCCTGATTCCTCCAGCTCCGTTTTTCTTGATCAAGATTGCTTTGGCTATTCGGGATCTTTTGTGTTTCCCTACAAATTGTGAAATTTTTTGTTCTAGTTCTGTGAAAAATGCCAGTGGTAGTTTGATAGGGATTGCATTGAATCTGTAGATTGCTTTGGGTAGTATAGTCATTTTCACAATGTGGATTCTTCCAATCCAAGAACATGATATATCTCTCCATCTGTTTGTATCACCTTTAATTTCTTTCATCAGTGTCTTACAGTTTTCTACATACAGGTCTTTTGCCTCCTTAGGTAGGTTTATTCCTAGGTATTTTACTCTTTTTGTTGCCATGGTAAATGGGAGTGTCTCCTTAATTTCTCTTTCAGATTTTTCATCATTAGTGTATAGGAATGCAAGAGATTTCTGTGCATTAATTTTGTATCCTGCTACTTTAACAAATTCATTGATTAGCTCTAGTAGTTTTCTGGTAGCATCTTTAGGATTCTCTATGTATAGTATCATGTCATCTGTAAACAGTGACAGTTTTACTTCTTCTTTTCCGGTTTGGATTCCTTTTATTTCTTTCTCTTCTCTGATTGCTGTGGCTAAATCTTCCAAAACTATGTTGAATAATAGTGGTGAGAGTGGGCAACCTTGTCTTGTTCCTGATGTTAGTGGAAATGGTTTCAGTTTTTCACCATTGAGAACAATGTGGGCTGTGGGTTTGTCATATACGGCCTTTATTATGTTGAGGTACGTTCCCTCTATGCCTACCTTCTGGAGAATTTTTATCATAAATGGGTGTTGAATTTTGTCAAAAGCTTTTTCTGCATCTATTGAAATGATCATATGAATTTTATCCTTCAATTTGTTAATATGGTGTATCACATTGATTGATTTGTGTATATTGAAGAATCCTTGCATTCCTGGGTTAAACCCCACTTGATCATGGTGTATGATCCTTTTAATGTGCTGTTGGATTCTGTTTCCTAGTATTTCTTTTTTTAAAGAAGATTATTAATTAATTAATTTATTTATTTATATTTGGCTGTGTTGGGTCTTCGTTTCTGTGCGAGGGCTTTCTCCAGTTGCGGCGAGCGGAGGCCACTCTTCATCGCGGTGCGCGGCCCTCTCACTGTCGTGGCCTCTCCCGTTGCAGAGCACAAGCTCCAGACGCACAGGCTCAGTAGTTGTGGCTCACGGGCCCAGCCGCTCCACGGCATGTGGGATCCTCCCAGACCAGGGCTCGAACCCATGTCCCCTGCACTGGCAGGCAGACTCTCAACCACTGCGCCACCAGGGAAGCCCCTGTTTCCTAGAATTTTGTTGAGGATTTTTGCATCTATGTTCATCAGTGGTATTGGCCTGTAGTTTTTTTTGTGTGTGTGACATCTATGCCTGTTTTTGGTATCAGGGTGATTGTGGCCTCATAGAATGAGTTTGGGAGTGTTCCTCCCTCTGCTATATTTTGGAAGAGTTTGAGAAGGATAGGTTTTAGCTCTTCTCTAAGTGTTTGGTAGAATTGGCCTTTGAAGCCATCTGGTCCTGGACTTTTGTTTGTTGGAAGATTTTTAATCACAGTTTCAATTTCAGTGCTTGTGATTGGTCTGTTCATATTTTCTATTTCTTCCTGGTTCAGTCTTGGAAGGTTTTGCATCTCTAAGAATGTGTCCATTTCTTCCAGGTTGTCCATTTTATTGGCATATAGTTGCTTGTAGTACTCTCTCATGATCATTTGAATTTCTACAGTATCAGTTGTTACTTCTCCTTTTTCATTTCTAATTCTATTGGTTTGAGTCTTCTCCCTTTTTTTCTCAATGAGTCTGGCTAATGATTTATCAATTTCGTTTATCTTCTCAAAGAACCAGCTTTTAGTTTTATTGATCTTTGCTATCGTTTTCTTCATTTCTTTTTCATTTATTTCTGATCTGATCTTTATGATTTCTTTCCTTCTACTAACTTTGGGGTTTTTCTGTTCTTCTTTCTCTACTTACTTTAGGTGTAAGGTTAGGTTGTTTATTTGTGATGATTCTTGTTTCTTGAGGTAGGTTTGTATTGCTATATACTTCCCTCTTAGAACTGCTTTTGCTGCATCCCATAGGTTTTGGGTCGTCGTGTCTCCATTGTCATTTGTTTCTAGGTATTTTTTGATTTCCTCTTTGATTTCTTCAGTGATCTCTTGGTTATTTAGTAGTGTATTTTTTAGCCTCCATTTGTTTGTATTTTTTACAGAATTTTTCCTGTAATTGATATCTAGTCTCGTAGCACTGTGGTTGGAAAAGATACTCGATACTGATTCAATTTTCTTAAATTTACCAAGGCTTGATTTGTGATCCACGATATGATCTATCCTGGAGAATGTTCCATGAGCACTTGAGAAGAAAGTGTATTCTGTTGTTTTTGGATGGAATGTGCTTTAAATATCAATTAAGTCCATATTGTTTATTGTATCATTTAAAGCTTGTGTTTCCTTATTTATTTTCATTTTGGATGATCTGTCCATTGATGAAAGTGGGATGTTAAAGTCCCCTACTATGATTGTGTTACTGTCGATTTCCCCTTTTATGGCTGTTAGCATTTGTCTTATGTTTTGAGCTGCTCCTTTGTTGGGTGCATGAATATTTACAGTTGTTATATGTTCTTCTTGGATTGATCCCTTGATCATTATGTAGTGTCCTTCTTTGTCTCTTGTAATAGTCTATATTTTAAAGTATATTTTGTCTGATATTAGTATTCCTCCTCCAGCTTTCTTTTGATTTCCATTTGCATGGAATATCTTTTTCCATCCCCTCACTTTTAGTCTGTATGTGTCCCTAGGTCTGGAGTGGGCCTCTTGTAGACAGCATATATACAGGTCTTGTTTTCGTATCCCTTCAGCCAGTCTATGTCTTTTGGTTGGAGCATTTAATCCATTTACATTTAAGGTAATTTTCCATATGTATGTTCTTATTACCATTTTCGTAATTGTTTTGGGTTTCTTATTGTACTTCTTTTCCTTCTCTTGTGTTTCCTGCCTAGATAAGTTCCTTTAACATTTGTTGTAAAGCTGGTTTGGTGGTGCTGAATTCTCTTAGCTGTTGCTTGTCTGTCAAGGTTTCAATTTCTCCTTTGAATCTGAATGAGATCCTTGCTGGGTGGAGTAATCTTGGTTGTAGGTTTTTCCCCTTCATCACTTTAAATATGTCCTGCTACACCCTTCTGGCTTGCAGAGTTTCTGATGAAAGTTCAGCTGTTAACCCTATGGGGATTCCCTTGTATGTTATTTGTTGCTTTCCCCTTGCTGCTTTTAATATTTTTATTTGTATTTAATTTTTGATAGTTTGATTAATATGTGTCTTGGCTTGTTTCTCCTTGAATTTATCCTGTATGGGACTCTCTGCGCTACCTGGACTTGACAGACTATTTCCTTTCCCATATTGGGGAAATTTTCAACTATAATCTCTTCAAATGTTTTCTCAGTCCCTTTCTTTTTCTCTTCTTCTTCTAGGACCCCTACGATTCGAATGTTGGTGCGTTTAATGTTGTCCCAGAATTCTCTGAGACTGTCCTCAGTTCTTTTCATCCGTTTTTCTTTATTCTGCTCTGCGGTATTTACTTCCATTATTTTATCTTCCAGGTCTTATCCTTTCTTCTGCCTCAGTTATTCTACTATTGATTCCTTCTAGAGAATTATTAATTTCATTTATTTTGTTGGTCCTCATTTTTTGTTTGCTCTTTAGTTCTTTTAGGTCCTTGTTAAACCTTTGTTGTATTTTCTCCATTCTATTTCGAAGATTTTGGATCATGTTTGCGATCATTACTCTGAATTCTTTTTCAGGGTGACTGCCTATTTCATCTTCATTTGTTTGGTCTGGTGGGTTTTTACCTTGCTCCTTCTTCTGCTGTGTATTTCTCTGTCTTCTCATTTTCCTTAACCTACTGTGTTTGGCATCTTCTTTGCACAGGCTGCAGGTTCGTAGTTCCCATTGTTTTTTGTGTCTGCCCCCAGTGGCTAGGGTTGGTTCAGTGGGTTGTGTAGGCTTCCTGGTGGAGGGAATGGTGCCTGTGTTCTGGTGGATGAGGCTGGATCTTGTCTTTCTGGTGGGCAGGACCCCGTCTGGTGGTGTGTTTTGGGGTGTCTGTGAACTTATTATGATTTTAGGCCACCTCTCTTCTAATGGGTGTGGTTGTGTTCCTGTCTTGCTAGTTCTTTGGCATGGGGTGTCCAGCACTGTAGCTTGCTGGCCGTTGAGTGGCGCTGGGTCTCAGCATTGAGACGGAGATGTCTGGGAGAGCTCTTGCCAATTGATATTACGTGGGGCTGGGAGGTCTCTGGTGGTCCAATGTCCTGAACTCAGCTCTCCCACCTCAGAGGCTCAGGCCTGACATCCGGCCGGAGCACCAAGACCTTGTCAGCCACACGGTTTAATCTTCTCAGCATCATAATGGATTTGTGAAAACCTACAATGACCATAAGAACCTCCAACAATCAGCAACTCCTTTCCTTGGCCTCCCAGTGCAGGGTCCTTATTTCTCCTATTTTAAAAACACACTCTCTTGACCCCTCTTCCTTCAAAATCTTCTGCTCCTGCCACTTCTTGCTTCATTGATTTTTCTATTTGTTTATTTTTAGTATTTTGCCATTTGACTTTCAAAAAATATTTAGGTATATTTTAATGACATAGGAAGAATTCTTATGAAATGATATCAAGTAAAAGAATATACTTTCAAAATTGATTTTATCCAGAACATATTATATAATTAAAAGATATGTGCATAGAAAAGCAAAAATCAGCAGTAGTGATTGCACTTATGATCTGGTTTATGTGAGGTTTCTTTCCCTATGGTTTATTCTATTCTGTATTTTCTACATTCCTACAGTAAGTATATTATATTCACGATAAAGTCAGTATTAATTTTAAAGGACTCCACTGTGGATTTTTTAAAATTATGGTAAAATACAGACAGCATAAAATTTACCATTTTAACCATTTTAAAGTGTGCAATCCAGTTGCATTAAGTACATCCACATGGTTGTATAATCATCATCATTATCTAGTTTCACAAATTATTCAGAAATCCTGTACTATTAAGCCCTCACTCCCATTCTGCCTCCACACGGCCCCTGGCAACCACTGATCTGTTTTCTTTTCCTGTTGCTTACCTATTCTGCCTATTTCATATAAGTGTCTTTTTTTACTTAGCAGAATGTCTTCAAGATTCATCCATGTTATATTTTTATTGTGGAAAAAGTCACATAGCATAAAATTCACCCCTTTAACCTGTTTAAAGTGTACAGCTCAGTGGCATTTAGTACAATAAAATTTTGTACAACCATCACCGATATCTAGTTCCAGAACATTCTCATCACCCCAAAAGGAGACCCCATATCCAGTAAGCAGTCATGCCCCATTTCCCCTTTGCCCTAGCCCTTGCCAAACACTAATCTACTTTCTATATCTATGGATTTTCATATTCTGGATGTTTCATATAGATGGAATCATACAGTATGTGGTCCTTTGTTACTTACTTCCTTCACTTAGTATAATGTTTTCAAGGTTCATCCATGTTGTAGCATGTATCAGAATTTCATTTCTTTTTATGGCTAAATAATATTCCACTGCATGTATTCAATATGTACCATATTTTGTTTATCCATTCATCTGTCAATAGATATTTGGGTTGTCTCCACATTTTAGCTATTGTGAACATTGGTGTACAGGTATCTGTCTGAGTCTCTACTTTCAATTCTTTTGGGCATATACCTAGGAGTAGAATTGCTGGGTCATATGTCAATTCTATGTTTAATTTTTTTGAGGAACCACCATGCTGTTTTCCACAGTGGCTGAACCATTTTTGCATTCCTAGCAGCAATACAGAAGGGTTTCTCCACATCTTCTCCAACACTTCCAACACTTATGTTCTGTGGGTTTTGTTTTTTAATATAGCCATCCTATGGGGTATAGAGTGGTGTCTTATTGTTGTTTCTAATTTGCATTTCCCTAATGTTTACTGGTGTTGATCATCTTTTGATATGCGTATTGTTCATTTATATATCTTATTTGGAGAAGTGCCTATTCAAGTCCTTTGTCCATTTTTAATTAGATTTTTTTGTCTTTTGGTTGTTGAGTTTAAGAATTCTTTATATATTCTGAATCCAAGTTTCTTATTAGATATATTTTTCATAGAAATAGACAACCAGATTCTCAAATTTAGTTAGAAATTCAAATGACTGGAATAGCAATAAAAATTTCGAAAAGGAAAAACAATGTTGGAAGAGTTACACTACTGATTTCAAGCTACAAGTGAGGCATTGGTTAAAGGACATACATTTAGATTAATGAAGCAGAATAGAGGCTCAAAATAGACCCACATATAAGTGGTCAATTGATTTTTGAAAAAGTACTCAAATACTTTGAGATATCAAGGGAATTGATAGTCCTTCCAACAAATGGTGCTGATACTACTTGATGTCCATTTTGGGGAAAAAAATGAACCTAGATTCTTAACTCACATACTGCACAAAAATTAACTTGAAATTTATCATAGACCTAAACATAACAACTCAAACTATAAAGCATCTACAAAACAACATAGGAGAAAATTTTTGTACCTTTGAGGTAGACAAAAGATTTCTTAGGACAAAAAGGCATGAACCATAAGAGAATAAAAATTAAATTAGACATCTTAAAAAGTTTTGTTCTTAGAAAAAAAACACCAAGATAATAAAAAGACTTGCTGGAGATTCTAACAAAGGACTTGCAAAAGGAATATATAAAAAGAAAACTTACAACTCAGTAATATAAAGACAGATGGCCCAATATAAAATCAAATAAAAAATATTTTAAAATCCTATAAAAATCCAATCTAATATAAAGTTCAAAATAAAATATAAAAATATCAAATGAACAAACAACTCGAATGAATTTATCACAAGTGGAGATACAAGTGACCAATGAGCATGTAAAGAAATGTTCAACATTATTAATCATCCTGAAAATGCAAATTAAAACTAAAATGCAAAACTTGTACGAATTCCCTATAACTGCTAAATTTAAAAAGGCTGACAATACTACCATACATTTCTGATGGGAATGAAAAACGGTACAACAACTTTGGACAACAGTTGGGCAGTTTCTTATAAAGTTAAAAATATACTTGCCATAATATGTGGCAAGTGATATGTCAATATCACTCCCAGATATCTACTCAAGAGAAAAAAAAGTTTATGTTCACGTGAAAACCTGCACGTGAAAGTTTATTCATAGTCACCAAAACTAGGCACTACCCAAATGTTCATCAATATGTGAACAGGAATGTAAACATTGTGTATACATTCAATGGAATATTATGTATCAAAAAAAGAAACAAACAATGAATACACGCCACAACATGGAATTGGAATGTCTCAAAAGCATTATACCCCAAAAAATAAGCCAGATACAAAGTACTACATAAGATATGATTACATTTATATAAAATTCTAGAAAAAACAAAAATCATCTACAGTGATAGAAAACGAATCAGTGCATTTCTGAGTGTGCAATGGGGGAAGTATGAATGCAAAGAGGCATGAGGAAACTTTTTCAGATAATGGAAATATTCTATATCTTGATTTTGATGGTGGTGAAGGGAGCGGGGCGAGGAAGTTATGCTAGCAACAAGGACATTGCTTATGGCAAGTTCATTGTTTTTTGCTATATCTTTTTTTTTAAACTTTTTATTTTATATTGGAGTATAGTTGATTAACAATGTTGTGTTAGTTTCAGGTGTACAGCAAATTGATTCAGTGATACATATACATGTTATCTATTCTTTTTCAAATTCGTTTCCCATTTAGGTCATTACATAATATTGAGCACACTTCTCTGTGCTATACAGTAGGTCCTTGTTGGTTATTCATTTTAAATATAGCAGTGTGTACATGTCAATCCCAAACTCCCTAACTATCCTTCCCCCCCACTCTCCCTCCCTAGTAACCATAAGTTCATTCTCTAAGTCTAGAGTCTGTTTCTGCTTTGTAAATAAGTTCATTTTATCATTTATCTTAGATTCTATAAGTGATATCATACAATGTTTGTCTTTCTCTGTCTGACTTACTTCACCAACTAAGTATGACAATCTCTAGGTCCATCCATGTTGCTGCAAATGGCATTATTTCATTCGTTTTAATGGCTGAGTAATATTCCATTGTATATATGTACCACATCTTCTTTATCCATTCATCTGTCGATGGACATTTAGGTTGCTTCCATGTGTTGGCTATTGTAAACAGCGCTGCAGTGAGCATTCAGACGTATGCATCTTTTTGAATTATAGTTTTCATCTTTTCCAGATATATGCCCAGGAGTGGGATTGCTGGATCATATAGTAACTCTAAGTGTTTTAAGGAACCTCCATACTGTTCTCCACAGTGGCTGTACCAATTTACATTCCCACCAACAATGTAAGAGGGTTCCCTTCTCTCCACACCCTCTCCAGCATTTATCGTTCATAGATTTTTTGATGATGGCCATTCTGACTGGTGTGAGGTGATATCTCATTGTAGTTTTGATTTGCATTTCTCTAATAATAAGCAATGTTGAACATCTTTTCATGTGCCTCTTGGCCATCTGTATGTCTTCTTTGGAGAAATGTCTATTTAGGTCTTCTGCCCATTTTTTTGATTGGGTTCTTTGTTATTATGATATTAAGCCTCATGAGCTGTTTGTAAATTTTGGAGGCTAATCCCTTGTCGGTCGCATCTTTTGCAAATAATTTCTCCCATTCGGTGGGTTGTGTTTTCGTTTTGTTTATGGTTTCCTTTGCTGTGCAAAAGCTTTTGAGTTAAATTAGGTCCCATTTGTTTATTTTTGTTTTTATTTCCATTACTCTGGGAGGCAGATTGGAAAAGATATTGCTGCAATTTATGTCAAAGAGTGTTCTGCTATGTTTTCCTATAAGAGTTTTATAATGTCTGGTCTTACATTTAGGTCTTTAATCCATTATGAGTTTATTTTTGTGTATGGTGTTAAAGAGTGTTCTAATTTCATTTTTTTTTTACATGTAGCTGTCCAGTTTTCCCAGCACCATTGACTAAACAGACTGTCTTTCCTCCATTGTATAGTATTGCCTCTTTATCATAGATTAATTGACCATAAGTGTGTGGGTTTATTTCTGGGCTTTCTATCCTGTTCCATTGATCTATATTTCTATTTGTGTGCCAGTACCATACTGTTTTGATGACTGTAGCTTTGTAGTATAGTCTGAAGTCAGGGAGCCTGATTCCTCCAGCTCTGTCTTTCTTTCTCAAGATTGCTTTGGGTCTTTCGTGTCTCCATATAAATTTTAAGATTTTTTATTCAAGTTCTGTGAAAAATACCATTGGTAATTTGATAGGGATTGCACTGAATCTGTAGATTGCCTTAGGTAGGATAGTCATTTTGACAATATTGATTCTTCCAATCCAAGAACATGGTATATCTTTCCATCTGTTTGTGTCATCTTCAATTTCTTTCATCAGCATCTTATAGTTTTTGGAGTACAGGTCTTTTGTCTCCTTAGGTACGTTTATTCCTAGGTATTTTATTCTTTTTGATGTGATGGTAAATGGTATAGTTTCTTGAATTTCTCTTTCTGATCTTTCATTGATGTGCATAGAAATGCAACATATTTCTGTGTATTAATTTTGTAACCTGCGACTTTACCAAATTTATTAATGAGCTCTAGTAGTTTTCTGGTGGTGTCGTTAGGATTTTCTATGTATAGTATCATGTCATCTGCAAACAGTGACAGTTTATCTTCTTTTCCAATTTGGATTCCTTTTCTTTCTTTTTCTTCTCTGATTGCCATAGCTAGAACTTCCAAATCTATGTTGAATAAAAGTGGGGAGAGTGGGCATCCTTGTCTTATCCCTGATCTTAGTGAAATGATTTCAGCTTTTCACCATTGAGTATGATGTTAGCTGTAGGTTTGTCATATATGGCCTTTATTGTGTTGAGGTAGGTTCCCTCTATGCCCACTTTCTGGAGAGGTTTTTTTTTTTTTATCATAAATGCGTGTTGAATTTTGTCAAAAGCTTTTTCTGCATCTATTGAGATGATCATATGGTTTTTATTCTTCAATTTGTTGATGTGGTGTATCACACTGATTGATCTGTGGATTTTGAAAAATCCTTGCATCCCTGGGATAAATCCCACTTAATCATGGTCTATGACCCTTTTAATTTATTGTTGGATTCGGATTGCTAGTATTTTGTTGAGTATTTTTGCGTCTGTGTTCATCAGTGATATTGGCCTGTAATTTTTCTTTTTTGTGGTATCTTTGTCTGGTTTTTGTGTCAGCGTGATGGTGGACTCATAGAATGAATTTCGGAGTTTTCCTTCCTCTTCAATTTTTTGGAACAGTTTCAGAAGGATAGGTATTAACTCTTCTGTAAATGTTTGATAGAATTTGCCTGTGAAGCCATCTGGTCCTGGACTTTTGTTTGTTGGGAATTTTTAAATCACAGTTTCAATTTCAGTACTTGTGATTCATCTGTTTGTATTTTCTATTTCTTCTTGGTGTATTGTGGGAGACTGTACTGTTCTAAGAATTTGTCCATTTCTTCCAGGTTGTCCATTTTATTGGCATATAGTTGCTTATAGTAGTCTCTTATGATCCTTTGTATTTCTGTAGTTTCAGTTGTAACTTCTCCTTTATCATTTCTAGTTTTTTTGATTTGAGTCCTCACCCTTTTTTTCTTGATGCATCTGGCTAAAGATTTATCAATTTTGTTTATCTTTTCAAAGAACCAGTTTTGGTTTCATTGGTCTTTGCTATTGTTTTCTTTGTTTCTATTTCATGTATTTCTCCTCTGATCTTTATGATTTCTTTCCTTCTACTAACCTTAGGTTTTGTTTGTTCTTCTTTCACTAGTTGCTTTAGGTGTAAGGTTAGGTTTTTTATTTGAGATTTTTCTTGTTTCCTGAGGTAAGGTTGTATTGCTATAAACTTCCCTCTTAGAACTGCTTTTGCTGCATCCCATAGGTTTTGGATCATCATGCTTTCATTTTCATTTGTCTCTAGGTATTTTTTGATTTCCTCTTTGATTTCTTCAGTGATCCATTGGTTTTAGTAGCATATTGTTTAGCCTCCACGTTGTTTGTGTTTTTTACAGTTTTCTTCTTGTAGTTTATTTCTAATCTCTTAGTGTTGTGGTCGGAAAAGATGCTTGATATGATTTCAGTTGTTTCAATTTACTGAAGCTCCGTTTGTGGCACAGCATGTGGTCAGTCCAGGAGAATGTTCCATATGCACATGAGAAGAATGTGTATTCTGCTGCTTTTGGATGGAATACTCTATAAATATCAATTAAGTCCATCTGGTCTAATGTGTCATTTGAGGCTTGTGTTTCCTTATTGATTTTCTGTCTTGATGATCTGTTCGTTGATGAAAGTGGGGTGTTAAAGTCCCCCACTATTATTGCATCACTGTCGATTTCTCCCTTTATGACTGTTAGTAGTTGCCTTATATATTGAGGTGCTCCTATGTTGGGTGCATATATATTTACAATTGTTATATCTTCTTCTTGGATTGATCCCTTGATCATTATGTAGTGTGCTTCTTTATCTCTTGCAATAGTATTTTAAATCTATTTTGTCTTATATGAGTATTGCTACTCCAGCTTTCTTTTGATTTCCATTTGCATGGAATACCTTTTTCCATCCCTTCACTTTCAGTCTGTATGTGTCCTTAGATCTGAAGTGGGTCTCTTACAGACAGTATATATATGGGTCTTGTTTTGGTATCCATTCAGCCAGTCTATATGTTTTGGTCAGAGCATTTATCCGTTTACAATTAAGGTAATTATTGATATGTATGTTCTTATTGCCATTTTGTTACTTGTTTTGGATTTGTTTTTGTAGGTCTTTTTTTCTTCCCTTCCTTTTTCATTCTATTCTCCTCTTGTGATTTGATGACTACCTTTAGTGTTGTGTTTGGATTCCTTTTTCTTTTTTTGTGTGTATCTATTGTAGATTTTTGTTTCCAGTTACCAGGCAGTTTTGATATAGCAGTCTATATATAAACAACATTGTTTTAAGTTACTGGTCTTTTAATTTCAATGCATTTCCAATATCCTGCATTTGTGCTCTCCTCTCCTCACAATTACTGATTTTGATATCATATTTGTGTGTGGATGATTTCCTACCTTTACTGTATGTTTGCCTTCACTGGTGAGCTTTTCCATTAGTAATTTTCTTGTGTCTAGTTGTGGTCTTTTCTTTTCCACTTAGAGAAGTTCCTTTAGCATTTGTTGCATAGCTGGTCTCATGGTGCTGCATTCTCTTAGCTTTTGCTTGTCTGTAAAGCTTTTGATTTCTCTGTCAAATCTAAATGAGAGCTTTGCTGGGTAGAGTATTTTCATCATTTTAAATATATCATGCCACTCCCTCTGGCCTGCAGAGTTTCTGCTGAGAAATCAGCTGATATCTTTATGGGAGTTCCCTTGTATGTTATTTGTTGCTTTCTCCTTCTTGCTTTTAATATTTTTTCTTTGTCTCTAATTTGTCAATTTGATTACTGTGTGTCTCAGCATGTTCCTCCTTGGGTTTATCCTGCCTTGCACTCTCTGTGCTTCCTGGACTTGGGTGACTGTTTCCTTTCCCATGTTAGGGAAATTTTCAGCTATTTTCTCTTCAAATATTTTCTCAGGTTCTTTCTCTCTCTCTTCTCCTTCTGGGGCCCCTATAATGTGAATATTGGTTCATTTAATGTTGTACCAGAGGTCTCTTAGACTGTCTTCATTTCTTTTCATTCTTTTTTCTTTTTTCTGTTCTGTGGCAGTGATTTCCACCATTCTGTCTTCCAGGTCACTTATCCGTCCTTCTGCCTCACCTATTCTGCTATTGATTCCTTCTAGTGTATTTTTCATTTCGGTTATTGTATTGTTCATCTCTGTTTGTTTGTTCTTTAGTTCTTCTAGTTCTTTGTTAAACATTTCTTGCATCTTCTTGATCCTTGCCTCCATTCTTTTTCTGAGATCTTGGATCATCTTCACTATCATTATTCTGAATTCTTTTCCCAGTAGATTGACTATCTCCACTTCACTTACTTGTTCACCTGGGGTTTCATCCATACCCACTCTGTGGGTGACCCACAAACTGGAAAATAGTTATATCAGAGATGGTATCCCACAGGAATGAAAGTTCTGAGCCCCACATCAGGCTTCCCAGCCTGGGGGTCCGGCAATAGGAGGAGTCCCTAGAGATTCTGGCTTTGAAGGCCAGCGGGGTTTGATTGCAGGACTTCCATAGGACAGGGGGAAACAAAAACTCTGCTCTTGGAGGACACACACAAAGTCTCGTGTACACCAGGACCCAGGGGAAAAAAGCAGTGACTCCATAAGGGATTGGGCCAGACCTACCTGCTAGTATTGGAGGGTCTCCTGCAGAGGTGGGGGGCAGCTGTGGCTCACTGCAGGGACAAAGACACTGGCAGCAGCAATTCTGGGAAATACTCATTGGCGTGAGCTCTCTTGGAGGCCACCATTAGCCCCACCAACAGCCTGTAGGCTCCAGTGCTGGGACACCTCAGGCCAAACAATTAACAGAGCAGGAACACAGTACCCCCCCACATCAGCAGACTAGTGGCTTAAAGTCTCCCTCAGCATGGCTCTGCCCTCCAGAGGGACAAGACCCAGCTGCACCCACCACTGGGCAGGAGCCAACCCCTCCCATCAGGAAACTTGCACTATCCTCTTAGACAGCCTCATCCACCATAGGGCAGAGAGCAGAAGCAAGAACTAAAATCCTGCAGCCTGTGGAACAGAAACCATAATCACAGAAATTTAGACAAAATGAGATGGCAGAGGAATATGTCCCAGATGAAGGCAAGGTCATTTTCCTTTAGAAGATGACAGGGGTCTACCAAGCAGACTACCTCATTAGTGCTGATCAGGCAGCTCCTGACTGACTGGTCCTATATTACACCTCTGGGAGAGGCCAAAAATGTAATTAAGTTAACTCTCAGTTTGGTAACAAGGATCTTGGCATAAGTGACTATTTTGGTTCTGTTGTCTTCGTTATAACAGGCATTTTGGGCCTGTTGATTTCAATTGTTGGAAATGTATTGAGAAATTTGTTCTTGTTTTGGTAAATGTTCCATATTCACTTGGGAAGTATGTATTTAATATGGTATATAAATGTATATAATGAAGAATGCATATTCTTTAATTGTTCATTTTAATATCCTATCTATGTCAATGAGGTTGTTTCTTAGTCTTTTTGTTCAAATTTTTCATATCTCAACTGGATTTTTCTGTTTGTTCTAACAGTTACCAAGAGAGCTATGTTAATGCCTCCCACTCTGTGTTTTTGTGTATTTGTTCTTTTAGTTCCACAATTTATCCTTTGTATGTTTTGGAACTATGTTATTTGGAATATGCAAATTTAGAATTGTAATATCATCATGGAGGACTGACCCTTAATCATGAAAGCATCCTATCTGATATAATGCTGCTTATTCCCTTCATGTCTACATTTTTAATATTATTATAGCTACATCAGTTACCCTTTGGTTAGTGTTTGCATGATATATTCATTTTTCCCCTTTAATTTTAAATTTTCCTGCGTTTTTATTTTTATGTATGTCTCTTGTTGCAGCTCAATAGTTTCTTTTTAAATTCAGCCTCACACTCATCCCTGTTAGTTCACTTTCATTTAATGTGATTACTTATATAATTGGTTTTAATTCCACCATTTTACTATTTATTTTCTATTTGTCCCACTTGTGGCATGATCCACCTTTCTCTCATTTGCTTTGTTCTTTTGGATAAATCAATTATTTAAAAAATTATTATTCAATTTTCCCCTCTATTAAGTTGTTAGGTGTGCATTCTTTTATCATTCCTTTAGGTTATCCTAGACTTTACAACATGCAGCTTTGACCTACTCAAATTTATGATAAATGAGTGTTTTTAAGTCTTCCCCTGTCAATGTTAAGACCATAGTACATTTTAACACTATATGCCTCCAGTCTTTTCTGCTACTGTTTCAATGAGGTTTTATCTCCACATATTATTTAAAGACATTATTATTGTTATTGTTTTATACAATCAGCATTCATTTACATTTGTCCACACTTTTACTTGTTGCAGTGATCTTCATCCATTTCTGCATTTTTCTACTTCTGTCTGGGATCATTTTTATTTTGCTTGAATAACTCCTGTCTTTTGATGTGGATCTGTGGGAGATGAATTCTTGTTTTGTTTGTCTGAAAATCCTTTATTTAACATAATATATAAAGATTACTTTTGCTCTGCGCAGAATTCTAGGTTGGTGCTCATTTCTTTTCACCACTTAAAAATGTCATTCTATTATCTTTTCACCTCCAATTGTTTTTTGTTGAAATTTAGCTATCACTTTTATTGGTTCTTCTTTCATGGTAATGGACTATTTTCCTTTGGCTGGTTTTAAGATTTTATTTTTTAACTTATTTTTTAGCAGTTTTATTAAGATGATGATCCCAGGTATGTAAGTGTGAGTGTGTGTATGTGTGTGTGTGTGTGTTTATCCTACATAGATTTTATAGAGATTCTTGAATATGTGACTTTATATTTTTCATCAGATTTGAAAATTCCTCATCAAGTATCTTTTCAAATATTGCTTCTGTTCCATTCAATCCCTCCCCCCAAGTCTTATGATGTCAATTACCCATATAGTAGAACAACTTACGTTGGCCTTTATGCCTTGTCTGTATTTTTCATCTGTTTTTTCTTTTTTTTCCTCTCTGTGGTTCTGCCTGGATATTTTTCTGATTTAGCTTTAAGTTTACTAACTCTCTTCTGCTATGTCTATACTGCTGCTAAACCTAATGAGATACTAACTTGAATTATCATATTTTTCAGTTTTAGTGAACGCTCAGAGGGAGGTTGGTCTTATATGAAATACTCCATAATATCCACCTAAATGACCATTTTTTGTTGAAATAACAAATTTTAAAGGGACTTTTAGAAATACACGAAATGGTATCTGTCATGAGCTTCCTGTCCTAACATAGCAAAATTTCAGAGATTTTAATTTTTTCTATGCTACGTTCTTTATTTAGTCCCATATTTTTAAATTCTTTTTAACCTCTTTACTGTGAAATAGTTATGGATACACATACAGTTGTTAGAAATAATACATAGTGATCTCATGTACTCTTTACCCTGTTTCCCCAGGGTGACATCTTACAAAACTATATTGCAGAGGAGCTTCAAGCAGGCGGAAGAGTAAGACGTGGAGATCACCTTCCTCCCCACAGATACATCAGAAATACATCTACATGTGGAACAACTCCTACAGAACACCTCCTGAACGCTGGCAGAAGACCTCAGACCTCCCCAAAGGCAAGAAACTCCCCACGTACCTGGGTAGGGCAAAAGAAAAAAGAAAAAAGAGACAAAAGAATAGGGACGGGACCTGCACCAGTGGGAGGGAGCTGTGAAGGAGGAAAGGTTTCCACACACTAGGAAGCCCCTTCGCAGGCGGAGACTGCGGGTGGTGGAGGGGGGCAACATCAGAGCCACAGAGGAGAGAGCGCAGCAACAGTGGTGCAGAGGGCAAAGCGGAGAGATTCCCACACAGAGGACTGGTGCCGACCAGCACTCACCAGCCCGAGAGGCTTGTCTGCTCACCCGCCTGGATGGGTGGGGGCTGGGAGCTAAGGCTCAGGCTTCAGAGGTCAGATCCCAGGGAAAGGACTGGGGTTGGCTGCGTGAACACAGCCTGAAGGGGCTAGTGCACCACAGCTAGCTGGGAGGGAGTCTGGGAAAAAGTCTGGAGCTGCCGAACAGGCAAGAGACATTTTCTTGCCTCTTTGTTTCCCAGTGCGTGAGAAGAGGGGATTAAAAGCACCTCTTAAAGGAGCTCCAGAGATGGGCGCGAGTCGCGGCTATCAGCACGGACCCCAGAATAGGCATGAGACGCTAAGGCTGCTGCTGCAGCCACCAAGAAGCCTGTGTACAAGCACAGGTCACTATCCACACCTCCCCTCCTGGGAGCCTGTGCAGCCCGCCACTGCCAGGGTCCTGTGATCCAGGGACAACTTCCCTGGGAGAACACATGGCGTGCCTCAGGCTGTTGCAACTTTATGCTGGGTTCTGCCACTGCAGGCTCACCCCACACTCTGTACCCCGCCTCCCCCCAGCCTGAGTGAGCCAAAGCCCCCGAATCAGCTGCTCCTTTAACCCCGTCCTGTCTGAGCAAAGAACAGACGCCCTCAGGCGACCTACACGCAGAGGCGGGGCCAAATCCAAAGCTGAACCCCAGGAGCTGTGTGAAGAAAGAAGAGAAAGAGAAATTTCTCCCAGCAGCCTCAGGAGCAGCGGATTAAATCTTCACAATCAACTTGATGTACAATGCATCTGTGTAATACCTGAATAGACAACAAATCATCCCAAATTGAGGAGGTGGACTTTGGGAGCAATGATATATATATATTTTTCCCTTTTTGTGTGTGTGTATGTGTATGCTTCTGTGTGTGATTTTGTCTGTATAGCTTTACTTTTACCATTTGTCCTAGGGTTGTGTCTGTACGTTTTTTGTTTTTTGTTTTTTTTAGTATAGATTTTAGCGCTTGTTATCATTGGTGGATTTGCTTTTTGGTTTGGTTGCTCTCTTCTTTCTTTCTTTATTTTTATTAATTAAAAAATTTTTTTAATAATTATTTTTTATTTTAATAAATTATTTATTTTATTTAATTTTATCTTCTTTCGATCATTCTTTTTTTTCTCGCTTTTATTCTGAGCCGTGGGGATGACAGGCTCTTGGTGCTCCAGCCAGGCGTCAGGGCTGTGCCTCTGAGGTGGGAGAGCCAAGTTCAGGACATTTGTCCACAAGAGACCTCCAAGCTACATGTAATGTCAAACAGCAAAAATCTCCCAGAGACCTCCATCTCAAAGCCAAGACCCAGTTCCACTCAACGACCAGCAAGCTACAGTGCTGGACACCCGATGCAAAACAGCTAGCGAGACAGGAACACAACCCCACCCACTAACAGGGAGGCTGCCTAAAATCATACTACGGCCACAGACACCCTAAAACACACCACCAGACATGGACCTGCCCACCAGAAAGACAAGATCCAACCTCATCCACCAGAACACAGGCACTAGTCTCCTGCACAAGAATGCCCACACAACCCACTGAACCAACCTTAGCCACTGGGGGCAGACACCAAAAACAACGGGAACTACGAACCAGCAACCTGTGAAAAGGAGACCCCAAACACAGTAAGTTAAGCAAAATGAGAAGACAGAGAAACACATAGCAGATGAAGGAGCAAGGTAAAAACCCACCAGACCTAACAAATGAAGAGGAAATAGGCAGTCTACCTGAAAAAGAATTCAGAATAATGATAGTAAAGATGATCCAAAATCTTGGCAATAGAATGGAGAAAATACAAGAAATGTTTCACAAGGACCTACAAGAACTAAAGACCAAACAAACAGTGATGACCAACACAATAGATGAAATTAAAAATTCTCTAGAAGGGATCAATAGCAGAATAACTGAGGCAGAAGAACGGATAAGTGACCTGGAAGATAAAATAGTGGAAAAAACTACTGCAGAGGAGAATAAAGAAAAATGAAGGAAAAGAATTGAGGACAGTCTCAGAGACCTCTGGGAGAACATTAAATGCACCAACATTCGAATTATACGGGTCCCAGAAGAAGAAGAGAAAAAGAAAGGGACTGAGAAAATATTTGAAGAGATTATGGTTGGAAACTTCCCTAATATGGAAAGGAAATAGTCTGTCAAGTCCAGGAGGCACAGAGAGTCCTATACAGGATAAATCCAAGGAGAAACATGCCAAGACACATACTAATCAAACTATCAAAAATTAAATACAAAGAAAAAATATTAAAAGCAGCAAGGGAAAAACAACAAATAACATACAAGGGAATCCCCATAAGGCTAACAGCTGATCTTTCAGCAGAAACACTGCAAGCCAGAAGGGAGCGACAGGACATATTTAAAGTGATGAAGGGGAAAATCCTACAACCAAGATTACTCTACCCAGCAAGGATCTCATTCAGGTTTGACGGAGAAATTAAAACCTTTAGAGACAAGCAAAAGCTTTGAGAATTCAGCACCACCAAACCAGCTTTACAACAAATGCTAAAGGAACTTCTCTTGGCAGGAAACACAAGAGAAGGAAAAGACCTACAATAAGAAACCCAAAACAATTAAGAAAATGGTAATAGGAATATACATATCGATAATTACCTTAAATGTAAATGGATTAAATGCTCCAACAAAAGACATAGACTGGCTGAATGGATACAAAAACAAGACCCGTATATATGCTGTCTACAAGAGACCCACTTCAGACCTAGGGACACATACAGACTGAAAGTGAGGAGATGGAAAAACATATTCCATGCAAATGGAAATCTAAAGAAAGCTGGAGTAGCAATTCTCATATCAGACAAAATAGACTTTAAAACAAAGACTATTACAAGAGACAAAGAAGGACATTACATAATGATCAAGGGATCAATCCAAGAAGAAGATATAACAATTGTAAATATTTATGCACCCAACATACGAGCACCTCAATAAATAAGGCAAATGCTAACAGCCATAAATGGGGAAATCGACAGTAACACAATCATAGTAGGAGACATTAACACCCCACTTTCACCAATGGACACGTCATCCAAATGAAAATAAATAAGGAAACACAAGCTTTAAATGATACACTAAACGAGATGGACTTAATTGATATTTATAGGACATTCCATGCAAAAATAACAGGATACACTTTCTTCTCCAGTGCTCATGGAACATTCTCCATGATAGATCGTATCTTGGGTCACAAATCAAGCCCTGATAAATATAAGAAAATTGAAATTTTCTCTCAAGTATGCTCTCAAGTATCTTTTCTGACCACAGTGCTATGAGACTAGATATCAATTACAGGAAAAAATCTGTAAAAAATACAAACACATGGAGGCTAAACAATACACTACTTAATAACCAAGAGATCACTGGAGAATTCAAAGAGGAAATCAAAAAATAATTAGAAACAAATGACAATGAAAACACGACGACCCAAAACCTATGGGATGCAGCAAAAGGAGTTCTAAGAAGGAAGTTTATAGCAATACCATCCTACCTTAAGAAACAAGAAATATCTCAAATAAACAACATAACCTTACACCTAAAGCAATTAGACAAAGAAGAACAAAAAACCCCCAAATTTAACAGAAGGAAAGAAATCGTAAAGATCAGATCAGAAATAAATGAAAAAGAAATGAAGGAAACAATAGTAAAGATGAATAAAACTAAAAACTGGTTCTTTGAGAAGATGAACAAAATTGATAAAGCATTAGCCAAACTCATCAAGAAAAAAAGGGAGAAGCCTCAAGTCAATAGAATTAGAAATGAAAAAGGAGAAGTAACAACTGACACTGCAGAAATACAAAGGATCATGAGAGATTACTACAAGCAACTCTATGCCAATAAAATGGACAACCTGGAAGAAATAGACAAATGCTTAGAAATGCACAACCTTCCAAGACTGAACCAGGAAGAAATAGAAAACATGAACAGACCAATCACAAGCACTGAAATTGAAACTGGGATTAAAAATCTTCCAACAAACAAAAGCCCAGGACCAGATGGCTTCACAGACGAATTCTATCAAACAGTTAGAGAAGAGCTAACACCTATCCTTCTCAAACTCTTCCAAAACATAGCAGAGGGAGTAACACTCCCACGCTCATTCTACAAGGCCACCATCACCCTGATACCAAAACCAGACAAAGATGTCACAAAGAAAGAAAACTACAGGCCAATATCACTGATGAACATAGATGCAAAAATCCTCAACAAAATCCTAGCAAGCAGAATCCAACAGCACATTAAAAGGATCATACACCATGATCAAGTGGGGTTTATCCCAGGAATGCAAGGATTCTTCAATATATGCAAATCAATCAATGTGATACACCACATTAACAAATTGAAGGAGAAAAACCATATGATCATTTCAATAGATGCAGAGAGAGCTTTCGAGAAAATTCAACACCCAGTTATGATAAAAACCCTCCAGAAAGTAGGAATAGAGGGAACGTACCTCAACAAAATAAAGGTCATATATGACAAACCCACAGCCAACATCGTCCTCAATGGTGAAAAACTGAAACCATTTCCACTAACATCAGGAACAAGACAAGGTTGCCCACTCTCACCACTATTATTCAACATAGTTTTGGAAGTTTTAGCCACAGCAATCAGAGAAGAAAAAGAAATAAAAGGAATCCAAATCGGAAAAGAAGAAGTAAAGCTGTCACTGTTTGCAGATGACATGATACTATACATAGAGTATCCTATAGATGCTACCAGAAAACTACTAGAGCTAATCAATGAATTTGGTAAAGTAGCAGGATACAAAATTAATGCACAGAAATCTCTTGCATTCCTATACACTAATGATGAAAAATCTGAAAGTGAAATTAAGAAAACACTCCCATTTACCATTGCAACAAAAAGAATAAAATATCTAGGAATAAACCTACCTAAGGAGACAAAAGACCTGTATGCAGAAATCTATAAGACACTGATGAAAGAAATTAAAGATGCTACAAACAGATGGAGAGTTATATCATGTTCTTGGATTGGAAGAGATAACATTGTGAAAATGACTCTACTACCCAAAGCAATCTACAGATTCAATGCAATCCCTATCAAATTACCACTGGCATTTTTCACAGAACTAGAACAAAAAATTTCACAATTTGTATGGAAAAACAAAAGACCCCGAATAGCCAAAACAATCTTGAGACAGAAAAACGGAGCTGGAAGAATCAGGCTCCCTGACTTCAGACTATACTACAAAGCTACAGTAATCAAGACAGTATGGTACTGGCACAAAAACAGAAACATAGATCAATGGAACAGGATAGAAAGCCCACAGATAAACCCATGCACATATGGTCACCTTATCTTTGATAAAGAAGGCAAGAATATACAGTGGAGTAAAGACAGCCTCTTCAATAAGTGTTGCTGGGAAAACTGGACAGCTACATGTAAAAGAATGAAATTCGAACATTCCCTAACACCATACACAAAAATAAACTCAAAATGGATTGAAGACCTAAATGTAAGTCCCGACACTGTCAAACTCTTAGAGGAAAACATAGGCAGAACACTCTATGACATAAATCACAGCAAGATCCTTTTTGACCCAGCCCCTAGAGTAATGGAAATAAAAAGAAAAATAAATAAATGTGACTTCATGAAACTTAAAATCTTTTACACAGCAAAGGAAACCATAAACAAGACGAAAACACAACCCTCAGGATGGGAGAAAATATTTGCAAATGAAGCAACTGACTAAGGATTAATCTCCAAAATTTACAAGCAGCTCATACCGCTCAATATCAAAAAAACAAATAACCCAATCCAAAAATGGGCAGAAGACCTAAATAGACATTTCTCCAAAGAAGATATACAGATTGCCAACAAACACATGAAAGAATGCTGAACATCATTAATCATTAGAGAAATGCAAATCAAAACTACAATGAGATGTCATCTCACACCGGTCAGAATGGCCATCATCAAAAAATCTACAAAGAATAAATGCTGCAAGGGTGTGGAGAAAAGGGAACCCTCTTTCAGTGTTGGTGGGAATGTAAATTGATACTGCCACAATGGAGAACAGTATGGAGGTTCCTTGAAAAACTAAAAATAGAACAACCATACGACTCAGCAATCCTACTAGTGGGCATATACCCTGAGAAAACCATAATTCAAAAAAAAAGAGTCATGTACCACAATGTTCATTGCAGCTCTATTTACAATAGCCAGGACTTGGAAGCAACCTAAGTGTCCATCAACAGATGAATGGATAAAGAAGATGTGGCACATATATACAATGGGATATTACTCAGTCATAAAAAGAAACGAAATTGAGTTTTTTGTAGTGAGGTGGATGGACCTAGAATCTGTCATACAGGGTGAAGTTAGTCAGAAAGAGAAAAACAAATACCATATGCTAACACATATATATGGAATCTAAAAAAAAAAATTGGTCATGAAGAACCTATGGGCAAGATGGAAATAAAGACGCAGACCTACTAGAGAATGGACTTGAGGATACGGGGAGGGGGAAGGGTAATCTGGAACAAAGATTTGGAAAAAGGATATCTAAAACATATCCATCTGGTATATCTACAATATACCAGAAATTACATCCTTTTCAAATTAAAAATATAAGAAGCCTGTTTTCAAGATTCTTGTAAGGGTATGAGAAGGAAAATATTACCTTAAAATTCTTCTTTTGAAAAGTTTCTGCTGTACTGGATCTTCACCCAGCAATGGTCCACCTAGAGGAAGATGTTAAGGGCATTATCATTGCACCCTGCCCATTTGCTGTCTGTGTAAGTGGCACACCAATTCAACCTATCAGTTGTTTTCTGTTCAGGATTGCCTAGGCAGAACCTGACATTAGGCTGGGCTAATGTCTTGTCCTTTGATGGAGGGAGAACTGGCTTTTTCATTATCCTTGCCTGGGGCTCTTTAGAAATTTTTCTGGACAGCCTAAGCACTTCAAATGACGATTACCCATTAAAAAAGGGATACTGGGTTTGAGATACGTTAAATACTTACATTTTCCTTAAACCACCTATGGTAAATAGTATTGACAGGGGTTATTATTCCCTTGGACTGAAACACAATCTAAAGCACAGTGTGGTTTAAAGTGACTTCTTGGACTTCCCTGGTGGCGCAGTGGTTAGGAATCCGCCTGCCAATGCAGGTGACACGGGTTCGTGCCCCGGTCCGGGAAGATCCCACATGCCATGGAGCGGCTAGGCCTGTGAGCCACAACTACTGAGCCTGTGCGTCTGGAGCCTGTGCTCCACAACAAGAGAGGCCGCGACAGTGAGAGGCCCGCGCACCACGATGAAGAGTGGCCCCCGTTCGCCACAACTGGAGAAAGCCCTTGCACAGAAACGAAGACCCAACACAGCCAAAAATAAATAAATAAATAAATAAATTTATTTTAAAAAATGCAGAATACAGTTTGCACATTCCTTAGTTTGGAGATATTTTTAAAAAATAAAATAAAATAAAGTGACTTCTTGGAAATTGAAAAATATATTTTTAAGCAATAGAGACTAGGAAGAACCCTAGATCTCTTGATGCTCAATTCTGATAACATAAGTCAATGATAATGATCATAATTATCCATTTATCATCACTGTCAAGTGTTGTGCTAAGCCCTATATATGCATTATCTGAATGGAACACAATCAACAGTCTTAAGAAGTCACATCAATTGCCACTCTCAGATAGCCTCATCCACCAGAGGCCAGACAGCAGAAGCAAGAAGTACTACAATCTTACAGCCTGTGGAACGAAAACCACATTCACAGAAAGATAGACAAAATGAAAAGGCAGAGGACTTTGTACCAGATGAAGGAACAAGATAAAACCCCAGAAAAACAACTAAATGAAGTGGAGATAGGCAACCTTCCAGAAAAAGAATTCAGAATAATGATAGTGAAGATGATCGAGGATGTCAGAAAAAGAAAGGAGGCAAAGATCGAGAAGATGCAAGAAACGTTTAACAAAGACCGAGAAGAATGAAAGAACAAATGCCTAGAAGAATGAAAGAACAAACAAACAGAGATGAACAATACAATAACTGAAATGAAAAATACACTAGAAGGAACCAACAGCAGAATAACTGAGGCAGAAGAACGGATAAGGGGCCTGGAAGACAGAATGGTGGAATTCACTGCTGTGGAACAAAATAAACAAAAAAGAATGAAAACAAATGAAGACAGCTTAAGAGACCTCTGGGACAACAATAAACGCACCAACATTTGCATTATAGGAGTCCCAGAAGGAGAAGAGAGAGGGAAAGGACCCAAGAAAATATTTGAAGAGATTATAGTCGAAAAATTCCCTAACATGGGAAAAGAAATAGCCACCCAAGTCCAGGAAGCACAGAGAGTCCCAGGCAGGATAAACCCAAGGAGAAACACACAAAGGCACATAGTAATCAAACTGACAAAAATTAAAGGCAAAGAAAAATTATTAAAAGCAACAAAGGAAAAATGACAACATACAAGGGAACTTGCAGAAGGTTAACAGCTGATTTCTCAGCAAAAACTCTACAAGCCAGAAGGGAGTGGCATGATACATTTAAAGTGATGAAAGGGAAGAACCTACAACCAAGATTACTCTACCCGGCAAGGATAGATTCGACAGAGAAATCAAAAGCTTTACAGACAAGCAAAAGCTAACAGAATTCACCACCACCAAACCAGCTCTACAACAAATGCTAAAGGAACTTCTCTAAGTGGGAAACACAAGAGAAGAAAAGGACCAACAAAAACAAACCCAAAACAATTAAGAAAATGGTAATAGGAACATACATATTGCTAATTACTTTAAATGTGAATGGATTAAATGCTCCAACCAAAAGACACAGGCTTGCTGAATGGATACAAAAACAAGACCCATATATATGCTGTCTACAAGAGACCCACTTCAGAACTAGGGACACATACAGACTGAAAGTGAGGGGATGGAAAAAGATATTCCATGTAAATGGAAATCAAAAGAAAGCTGGAGTAGTAATACTCATATCAGACAAAATAGACTTTAAAATAAAGAATGTCACAAGAGACAAGGAAGGACACCACATAACGATCAAGGGATCAATCCAAGAAGAAGGTATAAAAATTATAAATATATATGCACCCAACATAAGAGCACCTCAATACATAAAGCAAATGATAACAGCTATAAACGAGGAAATCGACAGTAACACAATAATAGTGGGGGACTTTAACACCTCACTTGCAGCAATGGACAGATCATCCAGACAGAAAATTAATGAGGAAACACAAGCTTTAAATGACACAATAGACCAGATAGATTTAATTGATATTTATATGACATTCCATCCAAAAACAGCAGATTACACTTTCTTCTCAAGTGCACACGGAACATTCTCCAGGATAGATCACACCTTGCATCACAAGTCAAGCCTCAGTAAATTTAAGAAAATTGAAATCATATCAAGCAGCTTTTCCGACCACAAAGCTATGAGACTAAAAATAAATTATAGGGAAAAAGACGTAAAAAACACAAACGCCTGGAGGCTAAATAATACGTTACAAATAACCAAGAGATCAAGAAGAAATCAAAGAGGAAATCAAAAAATACCTAGAGACAAATGACAATGAACACAAGAGGGAAGGAGGAGATATGGGGATATATGAATATGTATAGTTGAGTCACTTTGTTATAAAGCAGAAACTAACACACCATTGTAAAGAAATTTTACTCCAATAAAGATGTTTAAAAAAATGCCAATGAAAACACGACGACGGAAAACCTATTGGATGCAGCAAAAGCAGTCTAAGAAGGAAGTTTATAGCAATACAATCCTACCTCAAGAAACAAGAAAAATCCCAAATAAGCAATCTAACCTTACACCTAAAGGAACTAGAGAAAGAAGAACAAACAAACCCCAAGTTAGTAGAAGGAAAGAATTCGTAAAGATCAGAGCACAAATAAATGAAAAAGAAACAAAGAAGAGAATGGCAAAGATCAATAAAACTAAAAGCTGGTTCTTTGAGAAGATAAACAAAATTGATAAAACATTAGCCAAACTCATCAAGAAAAAGGGGGAGAGGACTCAAATCAATAAAATTAGAAATGAAAAGGAGAAGGTACAACAGACACAGCAGAAATACAAAGGATCATAAGACACTACTACAAGCAACTATATGCCAATAAAGTGGACAACCTGGGAGAAATGGACAAATTCTTAGAAAGGTATAACCTTCCAAGAATGAACAGGAAGAAATAGAAAATATGAACAGACCAATCACAAGTAATAAAGTTGAAACTGTGATTAAAAATCTTCCAAAAAACAGAAGTCAAGACCTGATGGTTTCACAGGTGAATTCTATCAAACACTTAGAAAAGAGCTAACACCCATCCTTGTCAAACTCTTCCAAAAAATTGCAAAGGAAGGAACACTCCCAAAGTCATTCTACTATGCCACCATCACCCTGATACCAGAATCAGACAAAGACACTACAAAAAAAAGAAAATTACAGACCAATATCACTGATGAATATAGATGCAAAAATCCTCAACAAAATACTAGCAAACAGAATCCACCAACACGTCAAAAGGATCATACACCAGGATCAAGTGGGATTTATACCAGGAATGCAAGGATTCTTCAATATATGTACATCAATTAATGTGATACACCATATTAACATACTGAAGGATAAAAACTGTATGGTCATCTCAATAGAGGCAGAAAGAGCTTTCAACAAAATTTAACACCCATTTATGATAAAAATTCTCCAGAAAGTGGGCATAGAGGGAACCTACCTCAACATAATAAAGGCCATATATGACAAACCCACAGCAAACATCATTCTCAGTGGTGAAAAACAGAAAGCATTTCCTCTAAGATCAGGAAAAGACAAGGATGTCCACTCTCACCACTATTATTCAACATAGTTTTGGAAGTCCTAGCCATGGCAATCAGAGAAGAAAAATAAATAAAAGGAACCTAAATTGGAAAAGAAGAAGTAAAACTGTCACTGTTTGCAGATGACATGATACTCTACATAGATAATCGTAAAGATGCCACCAGAAATCTACCAGAGCTAATCAATGAATTTGGTAAAGTAGCAGGATACAAAATTAATGCACAGAAATCTCTTGCATTCCTATACACTAACAACGAAAGATCAGAAAGAGAAATTAAGGAAACACTCCCATTTACCACTGCAACAGAAGAATAAAATACCTAGGAATAACCTACCTAAGGAGGTAAAAGACCTGTACTCAGAAAACTATAAGACACCGATGAAAGAAATCAAAGATGACAAAAACAGATGGAGAGATATACCATGTTCTTGGATTGCAAGAATCAACATTGTGGAAATGACTATACTACCCAAAGCAATCTACAGATTCAATGCAATCCCTATCAAATTACCAATGGCATTTTTTACAGAACTAGAACAAAAAGTCTTAAAAGTTATATGGAGACACAAAAGATCCTGAATAGCCAGTGCAATGTTGAGGGAAAAAAACGGAGTTGGAGGAATCAGACTCCCTGACTTCAGACTATACTACAAATCTACAGTAGTCAAGACAATATGATAGTGGCACAAAAACAGAAATATAGATCGATGGAACAGGGTAGAAAGCCCAGAGATAAACCCATGCACCTATGGACAACTAATCTATGCCAAAGGAGGCAAGGATATACAATGGAGAAAAGACAGTCTCTTCAATACGTGGTGCTGGGAAAACTGGACAGCTACATGTAAAAGAATGAGATTAGAACACTCCCTAACACCATACACAAAAATAAACTCAAAATAGATTAAAGACCTAAATGTAAGAACGGACACCTTAAAACTCTTTAAAGGAAAACATCAGAAGAACACTCTTTGACATAAATCACAGCAAGATCTTTTTTATCCACCTCCTAGAGTAATGGAAATAAAAACAAAAATAAACAAATGGGACCTAATGAAACTTAAAAGCTTTTGCACAGCAAAGGAAACTATAAACAAGACAAAAAGACAACCCTCAGAATGGGAGAGAGTACTTGCAAGCAAATCAATGGACAAAGTATCAATCTCCAAAATATATAAACAACACATGCAGCTCAATGTTAAAAAAATGAACAACCCAATTAAAAAATGGGCAGAAGACCTAAATAGACATTTCTCCAAAGAAGACATACAGATGGCCAAGAGGCACATGAACAGCTGCTGAACATCACTAATTATTAGAGAAATGCAAATCAAAACTACAATGAGGTATCACCTCACACCCGTTAGAATGGGCATCATCAGAAAATCTACAAGCAACAAATGCTGGAGAGGGTGTGGAGTAAAGGGAACCCTCTTGCACTGTTGGTAGGAATGTAAATTGATATAGCCACTAGGGAGAGCAGTATGGAGGATCATTAAAAAACTAAAACTAGAATTACCATATGACCCAGCAAACCCACTACTGGGCATATAACCAGAGAAAACCATAATTCAAAAAGACACATGCACCCCAATGTTCATTGCAGCACTATTTACAATAGCTAGGTCATGGAAGCAACGTAAATGCCCACCGACAGATGAATGGATAAAGAAGATGTGGTACATATATACAATGGAATATTACTCAGCCATAAAAAAGGAACAAATTTGGGTCATTTGTAGAGACGTGCATGGACCTAAAGACTGTCATACAGAGTGAAGTAAGTCAGAAAGAGAAAAACAAATATCGTAGATTAACACATATATGTGGAATCTAGAAAAATAGTGCAGATGAACCGGTTTGCAAGGCAGAAATAGAGACACAGATGTAGAGAACAAATGTATGGACACTAAGGGGAGAAAGTGGAGGGGGGTTGGGGGTGGTGGTGGGATGAATTGGGAGATTGGGATTGACATGTATACACTAATATGTATAAAATAGATAAGTAATAAGAACCTGCTGAAAATAAATAAATAAAATTCAATAAAAAATTGCCAATCTCCTTTTGAATATGGATAATGAAATCTTGGAAGAGTTGATGTGCCTGGCCAAGGTCATGTAGCTTGTGGTACCACTAAGTGGTAAAGCCATAAAACCAGGGATCCAGTCTTAAGATATTTGATGCCATTACCTCATCTACTGAAAGATGACATTGTGACATTGTACTGCAAAAATTAAAATGGGGGCTTCCCTGGTGGTGCAGTGGTTGAGAATCTGCCTGCCAATGCAGGGGACATGGGTTCGAGGCCTGGTCTGGGAAGATCCCACATGATGCGGAGCAACTGGGCCCGTGAGCCACAACTACTCAGCCTACGTGTCTGGAGCCTGTGCTCCGCAACAAGAGAGGCCGCGATAGTGAGAGGCCCGTGCACCGCGATGAAGAGTGGCCCACGCTCGCCGCATAGAGAAAGCCCTCGCACAGAAACGAGGACACAACACAGCCAAAAATAAATAAATAGATAAATTAATTTAAAAAAAAGAATACGAGGAGTGTCTTTAAAAAAAAAAAATTAAAATGGCCGTGGCTGGTCTACTTCTTTGTCTGCAATTAGAGTATAAGAAAAATTGTTGGGCTTCCCTGGTGGCGCAGGGGTTAACAATCTGCCTGCCAATGCAGGGGACACGGGTTTGAGCCCTGGTCCAGGAAGATCCCACAGCAAGGGGCAACTAAACCTGTGCACCACAACTAGTGAGCCTGTGCTCTAGACCGTGTGAGCCACAATTACTGAGCCCGTGTGTCACAGCTACTGAAGCCCGCACACCTAGAGCCCGTGCTCCACAAAAAGAGAAGCCACTGCAATGAGAAACCTGCGCACCGCAACGAAGAGCAGCCGACGCTCGCCGCAACGAGAGAGAGCCCATGCGCAGCAACAAAGACCCAATGCAGCCAAAAATAAATAAAAATTAAAAAGAAAAAAAAGAAAAAGTGTTGAAGAAAGAAAACAGAAAAAAACAAAAGTAAACTAAAGCAAAATAAAAACAAAAAGGAAAACAAACGAAAAAACAAAGAAAAACAACCCAGAAAAGCTATGATCAAATGCTAAGTGTCATGAAGAAAAGTAAGGCTTGTCTGATAAGGTGACAGAGATGTGAGTTTAGTGAGGAAGGTGGTTATAGGGCTATCTGGGGCAGGCTGTTACAGGAAAACACATAATTGTAGGGGAACATGTTTGGTGAGTTAGGGTTAGAGGCACAAAAAAGAGGCTAGTGTGGCTGGAGAAAAATTCATTCAACAAATATTCAAGTATCCGGTGAACCAGGCATTGCTATAGGCACTTAGGATATGTTAATGAACAAACCAACAAAGATTCCTGCCCTCCTGGAATTTATATTTTTCCACCACGGGAGATGGCCAATTTACAAATTAGCATATGAATAAAGTGTATTGTATTCCAAAAGGTGGTAAACAATTGGGACCAGAAAAGGAAGCAGACAGGGAAGAAGTGGAATCAGGAGTCCAGGGAGAGGGTTGGAAACAAATACTATTAGCTATCCTTGCAATTGATAGGAGAGTTATCAGTGGGCAGCAGTTTTCTCCATTCCGTTGCTTTTGTCAAATAATGTAAATGCTATGCTGGCTTTACTGCACAGAGGCAAGAATACATTTTTCCTATCTTTTGGTGGGAACTCGACCGCTTGTTTAATATAGCGGAAACTAACACACCATTGCAAAGCAATTATCCTCCAATAAAGATGTTAAAATATATATATATATATATATATATATATATATATATAGCGGAGCCCCAGGGACACTAAAGTCTGACGGCTTTTTGTCATCAGTGGCCACTCGTTTTGAAGTTCACACCCTCTGTTGTGTAGCCTATCAATTTGGACGTCAGTTCTCTAGGTTTGAGACCAGGCCTGGCAGAAACCCTGGCCAGGCGTTGCCCAGGCCATGAGGAGAGACACTGTGCCGAGGAGATGTAGGAGGGTGGGGCTGGCGCCTGAGAAGAACCCTCTCACGCATAAGGCTCTCTCCCCTCGGTCCCTCTGGGTGGGGTCGGGAATCTGGCCCCGCCTCCCAGTAGATTGAGTGATAGGGGTCACCTGACCTGAGCTGCACCAATCCAAGTCCTTTTCCGGCGAGTTTAACTTTGAGAGAGAAGCGTTAAGACGCCCAGTGCCGGTAACACTGAGGCTTGTCGACTGCGAGCTTCCGAGCAGGAGGAACGTGCTCCTACTGCTGGGGTCTTGGACAGCTCAAGTTTTTTCCAACTCTTGTTCCAATCAGGTAAGTTACAACAGCATTCTTTCTATAAATTACGCCTCTGTTGACCTAAATTAAATTACCCAGGGTCAAGGTTTGGGGGTTAATAAGAAAGGCAATCGAACGGATTGCTCGGTCCACTGTCCTGTCCACGCTCTGTGCGTTCCTCTTTCCTCAGCTGTGATTCGCTTCAGTCGTGTGGCTAATCATTTCGCGCTCTCTCTTTAAAATCCCTCGATCAGCCTTCCGCTTCTTAAAAAAAAAAATTGTATTTCTCCTTTGCACCTCAGTTTTGTTTGCGGTTTGTTTCCATATCTCAGACTTTAAATTGTAATTATTGAAATGTATGTCTCTCTCCCCCCTCCCCCACCTCTCTCTGTCTCTCTCTGGTCTCTCTCTCTCTCTCTATATATATATGGTATTCCATTGCTTTTATACTTAAAATGGTTATCTTCTGAAGAGCAGATAAATACTCATCTACATCTTGGAGATGACTGCACTTTCATTTATTTTAATGGGCTCTCTAAAGCAGTTTGAAATAGTTTTGTAATGGATGATGCGGCACGAGCATGTATCCATCCTCCTAACGGTATTTCAATTAGTTAAACTATTATTAAACAGTGTCGTTTATACAATAACCGTTCCTTTAACCACTGAATTTTTTTTAATGCTTTATTTTGAAATAATTTTAGGCTCACAGAAACTTTGTGAATAGTATAGAAAGCCTTCACCTAGATTTCCCTAATGTTAACATCTTACACAGCCATAGAAAAATTATCAAAATTAGGAAATTAACATTGATGCAGTACTATTAACTAATCTACATACTTTATTTGAATTTCACCATTTGTCCCAGTAATCTCATTTTTCTATTCCAGCATCCCATTCTGGATACCACATTGCATTTGGCCATCATTTCTCCTTAGTCTCCTCCAGGCTGACAGTTCCTTAAGCTTTCTGGGTCTTTCCCAATCTTGACGCTTTTGAAGATACTGGTCAGGTATTTTATAGAATGTCTGTCGACTTGGGTTTGTCTGATGTGTTCTTGTGATTTGATTGAACTTATACATTTTTGGCAACAATACCTGTTTTATTCTCCTCCCCTTCATCCCATTGGTGATGGAGGAATTTCCACCCTAGTGCTCTGGGGGTGGCTGAACACACGACACCTGACACTGGACAGAATTTCCACCCTAGTGCTCTGGGGGTGGCTGAACACACGACACCTGACACTGGACAGATACTACCCACAGCAGCTTATTAGTAACGTTTACTCACAGCCTGGGGAGGAGGACACTACGGGCCAGGTAGAGCCTCACAGGAGTCATTCTCTGGAAGAGAGTGAACAAGCAGGGGCTGTGGGGGGCAGTCTGTAGTAGCAAGAGGACGAGGTGACCCTTGGTTCACATGGGAGGATGTGATTGGCTTGTTTGAATACTTCTGTGAGCTGGTAGGGAACTGAAACCCGATAGTCAGGGGCAAGCAGGCACTGTGGCTAGTTCCCATGATAAGGCTGGTTCTTTGGCTAGGGGACCTTCTTCCTGGGAGCACAAAAGGGGACTGGGAACTTGTGGTTAGTCCATTTGAGACCCTCTGGGTTTTCCCCCGAATGTCAAGGCATACATGTCACTGTGCCTTAATTTTAGGTCTTATACCACGGCGCTGCAAAAGCGATTCTGTTCCCTTCTGCAAGCATCATGTGAGGGGGTACATGATGTCCATATGTTGTATTAATGATGATATTCATTTGCAACACTTGATTAAGGTAGGGACAACTGTGTTGCTCCATTGTAATGGTACTGTTTTCCTATTTGTAAGTAATAAATATCGTGTAGGAAATACTTTCAGACTATGAAAATGTCCTATTTCTTCTCAGACTGTTATTCACGACTTTTGAAATCCATCTGTTGATCTTGCCTACAACAATTATGACTTAATGGTGACTTTCTATTTCCTTATTCCTACTACATTGGTTCATTGGAATTCTGAAGAGCTGTCTTTTCTCCCCCATTTATTTATTTATAAATTTTCAAGTTGTTTATAAAAATTGTTTTATAAAAGTTATTTCAAATTATTGAATCAAATAACTAATCAAATTATTTATGTCAGTATTGAATCATGAATAACTATGTTATATTGTGACTTATAATCAAATTATATCATTATTTAGTTTCTTGAATTGTTCCAGCTTTGGTGACTGCAAGCTCCTTTTGGTGGGGTCTGTGCTCTTTCAGCATGACCTGATCCTTTTTTGTGTACTTCCTTGCTGGCATTGTAAGGTATTCCTGTTCGTCTTGTGTTTTTGTCCCCACCACGGCCCTGAAATCAAAACACTTCTGCAAAGAGCCATGCTTCCTTTTCTTGGAAAATGACATTTAGAAACCAATATCTCAGTGTGTGTTCATTGCTATTGCGGTTTCATTGCTGCTACGTCCTCCCTCTCCATCCACAAATGAAGGAAATATATTGTATGTATATACTCGTGCTTACAGATACTTCTCAATTTCTCTACCTATGTGTATAGATATTGAAAGCCAGGAGCTCATACTGATACTTCTTATTTTAATCCGTTGTAGCCTTGTTTGTAACTTCTTTGTCCGACCTGGCTCTCCTTATCTTCACTATTTACTTACTTGTTCATTCCTGATATATTCATGAAGTAGCTGCAGAAATGCTACCCAATACACCTGTTAGAAACAGATTTGATAACTTGTGTTTGTGTACAGTTCTTTACGCCTTAGGCCTCAGAGGATGCAATCAAAGAAGTACTATTTTCCCAAGTTGCTTAGCTTAGCTATTTTCTTTCTCACCTCTTCAGTTGTGGTTAAGACATTCATTTGTAGTATAGTTAGGTTAATTTGTTGGTGTTTGTGTTTGAGTTTGCCTCCTCCCCACGTCTTAGTTGATTTTAATTTTTTATTTAATTCTGGGGTATGTGAAATATTACTGTGATTCAAAGAGTCAGGGCTGCACAGAAACATCTGTTAGACAACTGTCACTCTTTCCTCATGCCTTCTAACCCCCTCCCGTTCCCCACTTATTTCCCACACTCCCCCTGTAGATAACCAATCTCTTTAGTTTCTGGTTTAATCTTCCCTGTATTTACTCTGCACAAATGAACTGATACATATATGTGTTCTTATATTCCCTTGTTTATTAAATGAAGGAGGGCATTTTATAATGCTCCTTTGCACTTTTCCTTTTTCAGTTAACAGCATTCCATAAAAAATCTCTTTATGCCATAGAGGGCTTCATTGTTTTTTGTTTTTGTTTTTGTTTTTGTTTTTGTTTTTCTACAGCTGCATTGGACTCCGCTGACATATGTAGGGGCATTTAACTTGTTTTCAACATTCTGCAACTACAAACAGTGCTGCAGTGAATAACCTTAGGCATAAGTATTTTTGTGTTGGTGGAAATGGATCTTCAAGTTTTGTTCCCAGCAGTAGTATTGTTGGGCCAAAAGTTAAGTGCATGTGTAGTTCTGTTAGGTATTTCCAAATTTCTCTCCAGAAGGGTTGTACTGGTTTTCACTCCCACTAGCTACTGTGACTGTTTCCCCACAGACTCACTAACAGAACATGTTGCCCTACTTTTGTGACCTTTGTTGATGTGGTAGGTGAGAAATGATATCTTGGCATTGTCTTAGTATGCATTTGTCTAATTATGAGAAAGTTTGACTCTACATTTTGAGGACTGTTTTATATATTTTTTGTGAATTTTCTGTTCATATCTTTTCCCATTTTTCTGTAGAAATATTAGCCTTTTGTCCTTCAATACTTCAGAGTTCTGTATATACTTGGACTATTATTCATTTGTCCGTGAGGCATGCTGCAAATACTTTATCTCAGTTTGTCAATTGCCTTTTGACTTAGTTATGATGTGTTTGCTGTACGTTAAAAAAATCCTTTGTAGTCACATAGATCACTGTTTTCTTTCATTGCCTCTGGAATTTGAGTCACAGTTAGAAAGCCTTTCCCTACGCTGAGGTTAAAGCAGAGTCCTGCCATATTTTCTTAAAGATTTTGTTATGGTTTCATTTGTTTAGATTCCTAACCCGTTTACAGTTTATTTTTGTGTATGGTGTGTGATATGGATCTACATTGATTCTTTTCCCAAATGTCTCAGTTGTTCCAGCGTCATTTATTGAACGTCCATCTTTGCCTCAGTGATTTTAAATGCCCTTTCATCATATACTGAAATTTCCATATATTATTGTTGTTTTTCTGGGTTTTCTATTCTATTTCACTGGACTATTTGTCTATTCATGTACCAGTACCACAGTGTTATAATTACCGAGGCTTTATAGCGTGCTTTAATGTCTGGTATCATTACTCCCCACTTATAGGTTTTCTTTTTCACTTATATCCTGGCTATTCTTGCATGATTTTTAAAAAAATATTAATTTTATTATCCATGGATCTAACTCCATAAAAACGTTTGCTGGTATTTTTGAGATTATATTAAATTTATACATCAGTTTAGGGAGAACCGACATCTTTTTAATGTTGAGTTATTCTATCCAAGAACATTGACCAATGTCTTTGTGCTTATTCAAGTTTCCTTCTATGTCATTCAGGAGTGTCTAAAAATTTTCCTTGCATAGATGGTCTCATTAAGTTCATTTCTATGCACTTAAGCTTTGTTTTTGCTACTGTATATGGAATTTTCTCTACTAAAGTGTCCTCCAGCTGTGTGTGTGTGTGTACACAAAGACCACTGACTTTTGTATGTAACTTTATATCCTACTACCTTGCTGATTTCTCTGATTGTTTTACTTAATCTGTCATTGTTTCTGTAGGGCTTTTCAGGTGTACGGTAATATCATCTGCACACAGAGGTGGCTTTACTTCTTGTTATTCATTCTCATAAATCTAACTGATTTCTCTAGTCAACTGACTAATGCTTGTAGTTGAAGATTGAACAGGAATGATATAATGGGCATACTTTTCTTGTTCCTGACCTTATTGGAAAACCTCTGGTAGTCCCCCACTAAATAAAATACTTGCATGAGGAATTAATTATATATCTTTTATCATGTTAGGAATGCATCCCTCTTTCCCATTCCTTGAGGTTTTTCTTTTCTTAACATGAATGGGTGTTGAAGTTTCCCAAAGATTTGTTTGGCATCTGTGGTTTTAATCATATGATATTTGTCCTTAATTATATTACTATGGTGAATGATATCAATGGAATTCCTAATATAGAACCAGCCCTGTATTAATGGAATAAATTGCACTTGATGACAGTATATTAGTTTCTAAATGTATTGTTGGATGTTTGCTAATATTCTATTTAGTATTTTGGTATCTACGTTTTACCTGTTAGCATGCTACTGGCTTCATAAAAGAAGTTAGGGAAGTTTCCTTCCTTTCTAATGTTCTTACATAACTCATAGAGCTTTGGTACTATTTGTTCTTTGATGGTTTACTAGAATTCACCTGTAAAACCATCTGAGCCAGGTGCTTCTTGGGGGTATTGCTGTAATAACTTTATTTCTTCTATGAAAATTGCCTAATTTAAGCTTTCTAACACTAGAATCAGAGTTTTGGTAATCTGTATTTATCTAGGAAGTTACCTATTTCACATAGATTTTCAAGTTTATTTGCATAGAGGTTGGCAAAGTAATCTCTTCTATTTTCTGTTTCAATGATTATTTCTCCTTTGTCATTTATTATTTTGTCTATGTGTGATCTCTCCCTTTCTTCCTTCATCAAGCCAGCTAGGGGTTTGTCCGTTTTGAAAAGCAAGATTTCGTTTTTCTATTTTGTATCTCATTCATTTCTGTTTTATGTTTTGCTTTCTTTAGTTGTTCTTTTTTTCCTAGTTTTTTTTTTTTTCGTTTTTTGAGGCCATGCTTTAATTCATTTATCTTCATTCTTCCATTTTTACTCATAAAAGTGTGTACTGTGTGAATTTGCCTCAGATCACCGCTCTAAATGTATCCCATAGATGCCGATATGTAGTTTTTCATAGTCATTCTTTGAAAAAATTTCTTTACAACTTGAGTTTGCATCTCCTCTTATATTCAACATTTTTTAAGAGAAGCTTTAAAAAGTTTTTTCAGGTGGAAAGGCCTTTCTGTTTTCAATTTTTGTTACTAACTTTTATTGCATTGGGGTTAGAGAGGATTGTTTGTACTATTTCTACTTTATAGAAATTAATTATCTCAACTCTGTGAGATAATTATGATGCATTTTTGACAAGAATATATTCCCTATATAACATTATTGATTAGCTTTCTCTTTTTTTTTATATGACTTGATCAGCCTTAGACTGAGTTTGGTGTATTAAATCTCCTACTGTTACTGTTTCCTGTTATTATTATTATTTTATCTATGTCTTCTTGCATTTTTGCTTTATAAAGGTGTTTGTTTGTTATTGGTGCATAAATATTCCTAAGGCTTATATCTTCATTGTGAGTTTTGGCTTTTATCATTAAGACATGTTTTTGGTCACATTTAACGCTTTCTTAAAATCATCCTGAACCACCTGTTTTCTTAACACTTTACTCTCTGGTCTATGCATTTTTTCCTCCAGTATCATTTAACACTCACCTAGTGCATTATGATAAAAAGTTTGTTCTATTTTCTTCTACTTCTCTCCCTTCTCTCATTATTAGTTGCACAGTTTCCGTGTTTTTTTTCACAGCATAAAACTTTTGTGCATTAGTCTTCTCCCCTTTCCTCCACCTTGATTTTATTATTGTATGTAAAATACTCACCATTAGGTATTTTGGTGAAGTTTTCCTTCTCATCGCAGTGGGATCACAATCCCAGTTCCTCTTTTAGATTACTTGGCAAACGTTCTGTAAAGAGAAGTATAGGAAATATTGTAAGTTCCTGGGTCACAGTGTCGCTGTCACTCTACTCAACTTTGCTACTGTAGTGCAAAAGCATTCATAGACAATACATAAATGATTGATCATGGCTGTGTTCCAATAAAACTTTATTTACAAAATCAAGCAGTGGGCTGGATTTGGCTCAGTGGGCCAGTTTGCAGACCCCTGCTCTAGTAGCTTCCTTAGGAAGGGCTGAGGGGTGCAGAATTTCCTAAGTTTCTACAAGTTGAAAAGCTTTTTCTGTAGGCTGTGATATTTAAGGGACACCCCAGTTGGTTATAAAATCTTTGCTTCGGCCTTTCTTTTTAGTCAATCTCTGTCTTTTGATTTTTTAAAATATTCTATTTAAGGTGGGTTTCATATCCTCCAATGCTTGCTTGAGTATAATTAATTTTGTTTGGAGTGTTGACTTCCAGTCTTTTTCTCCTTCGTGGCTGTTTAATATGTGTGCACTTTTGTTTCCTTATCTTTTTTTTTTTTTTTACAATGTTTTGTATGGAATTCCCTTCATTCTGTTCATCTGTATGATATTGGTTTGTTCGACAAGATTCCTAGTTTAATAATGTGATATGTGTTTTATTGTTTGTAGAGTTTTTGATGATGGCCATTCTGACCGGTGTGAGATGATATCTCATTGTAGTTTAGATTTGCATTTCTCTAATGATTAAAGATGTTGAGCATTCTTTCAAGTGTTTGTTGGCAATCTGTATATCTCCTTTGGAGAAATGTCTATTTAGGTCTTCTGCCCATTTTTGGATTGGGTTGTTTGTTTTTTTGATATTGAGCTGCATGAGTTGCTTGTATGCTTTGGAGATTAATCCTTTGTCAGTTGCTTCATTTGCAAATATTTTCTCGCATTCTTAGCGTTGTCCTTTCGTCTTGTTTATGCTTTCCTTTGCTGTGCAAAAGCTTTTAAGTTTCATTAGGTCCCATTTGTTTATTTTTGTTTTGATTTCCATTTCTCTAGGAGCTGGGTCAAAAAGGATCGTGCTGTGATTTATGTCATAGAGTGTTCTGCCTATGTTTTCCTGTAAGAGTTTGATGGTGTCTGGCCTTACATTTAGGTCTTTAAGCCATTTTGAGTTTATTTTTGCGTATGGTGTTAGGGAGTGTTCTAATTTCATTCTTTTACATGTTGCTCTCCAGTGTTCCCAGCACCATTTATTAAAGACACTGTCTTTTCTCCACTGTATATTCTTGCCGCCTTTGTCCTAGATTAGGTGACCATAGGTGCGTGAGTTTATCTCTGGGCTTTCTATCCTGTTCCATTGATCTATATTTCTGGTTTTGTGCCAGTACCATACTGCCTTGATTACTGTAGCTTTGTAGTATAGTCTGAAGACCGGGAGCCTGATTCCTTCAGCTCTGTGTTTCCTTCTCAAGATTGCTTTGGCTATTCGGGGTCTTTTGTGTTTCCATACAAATTGTGACATTTTTTGTTCTAGTTCTGTGAAAAATGCCAGTGGTACTTTGATAGGGATTGCATTGAATCTGTAGATTGCTTTAGGTAGTAGACTCATTTTCACAATGTTGATTCTTCCATTCCAAGAACATGGTATATCTCTCCATCTATTTGTATCATCTTTAATTTCTTTCATCAGTGTCTTATAATTTTCTGCCTACAGGTCTTTTGTCTCCTTAGACAGGTTTATTCTAGATAGTTTATTCTTTTTGTGGCAATGGTAAATGGGAGTGTCTCCTTAATTTCCCTTTTAGACTTTTCGTCATTAGTGTATAGGAATGCAAGAGATTTCTGTGCATACATTTTGTATCCGGCTACTTTACCAAATTCATTGATTAGCTCTAGTAGTTTTCTGGTAGCATCTTTAGGATACTCTATGTATAGTATCATGTCATCTGCAAACAGTGACAGCTTTACTTCTTCTTTTCCAATATGGATTCCTTTTATTTCTTTTTCTTCTCTGATTGCTGTGGCTAAAACTTCCAAAACTATGTTGAATAATAGTGGTGAGAGTGGGCAACCTTGTCTTCTTCCCGATCTTAGTGGAAATGGTTTCAGTTTTTCATCATTGAGGACGACGTTGGCTGTGGGTTTGTCATATATGGCCTTTATTATGTTGAAGAAGTTTCCCTCTATGCCTACTTTCTGGAGGGTTTTTATCATAAATGGGTGTTGAAGTTTGTCGAAAGCTTTCTCTGCATCTATTGAGATGGTCATATGGGTTTTCTCCTTCAGTTTTTTAATATGGTGCATCACGTTGATTGATTTGCGTATACTGAAGAATCGTTGCACTCCTGAGATAAACGCCACTTGGTCATAATGTATGATCCTTTTAATGTGCTGTTGGATTCTGTTTGCTAGGATTTTGTTGAGGAGTTTTGCATCTATGTTTATCAGTGATATTGGCCTGTAGTTTTCTTTCTTTGTGACATCTTTGTCTGGTTTTGGTATCAGGGTGATGGTGGCCTCGTAGAATGAGCGTGGGAGTGTTCCTCCCGCTGCTATATTTTGGGAGAATTTGAGAAGGATAGGTTTTAGCTCTTCTCTAAATGTTTGATAGAATTCGCCTGTGAAGCCATCTGGTCCTGGGCTTTTGTTTGTTGGAAGATTTTTAATCACAGTCTCAATTTCAGTGCTTGTGATTGGTCTGTTCATATTTTCTATTTCTTCCTGGTTCAGTCTCGGAAGGTTGTGCTTTTCTAAGAATTTGTCCAATTCTTCCAGGTTGTCCATTTTATTGGCATAGAGTTGCTTGTAGTAATCTCTCATGATGCTTTGTATTTCTGCAGTGTCAGTTGTTACTTCTCCTTTTTCATTTCTAATTCTATTGACTTGAGTCTTCTCCCTTTTTTTCTTGATGAGTCTGCCTAATGGTTTATCAATTTTCTTTATCTTCTCAAAGAACCAGCTTTTAGTTTTATTGATCTTTGCTATTGTTTCCTTCATTTCTTTTTCATTTATTTCTGATCTGATCTTTATGATTTCTTTCCTTCTGCTAAGTGTGGGGTCTTTTTGTTCTTCATCCTCTATTTGCTTTATGTGTAAGGTTAGGTTGTTTATTTGAGACGTTTCTTGTTTCTTGAGGTAGGATTGTATTACTATAAGCTTCCCTCCTAGAACTGCTTTTGCTGCATCCCATAGGTTTTGGGTCGTCGTGTTTTCATTTTCATTTGTTTGTAGGTATTTTTTGATTTCCTCTTTGATTTCTTCAGTGATCTCTTGGTTATTTAGTAGTGTATTGTTTAGCCTCCATGTGTTTGTATTTCTTACAGAGTTTTTCCTGTAATTGATGTCTAGTCTCATAGCGTTGTGGTTGGAAAAGATACTTGATACGATTTTAATTTTCTTAAATTTACCAAGGCGTGATTTGTGACACAAGATATGATCTATCCTGGAGAATGTTCCATGAGCACTTGAGAAGAATGTGTATTCTGTTGTTTTTGGATGGAATGTCCTATAAATATCAATTAAGTCCATCTTATTTCATGTATCATTTAAAGCTTGTGTTTCCTTATTTACTTTCATTTTGGATGCTCTGTCCATCGGTGAAAGTGGGGTGTTAAAGTCCCCTACTATGATTGTGTTACTGTTGATTTCCCCTTTTATGGCTGTTAGTATTTGCCTTATGTAGTGAGGTGCTCCTATGTTGGGTGCGTAAATATTTACAATTGTTATATTTTCTTCTTGGATTGATCCCTTGATCATTATGTAGTGTCCTTCTTTGTCTCTTGTAATAGTCTTTGTTTTAAAGTCTATTTTGTCTGATATGAGAATTGCTACTCCAGCTTTCTTTAGATTTCCATTTGCATGGAATATCTTTTTCCATCCCCTCACTTTCAGTCTGTAGGTGTCCCTAGGTCTGAAGTGGGTCTCTTGTAGGCAGCATATATATAGGTCTTGTGTTTGTATCCATTCAGCCAATCTGTGTCTTTTGGTTGGAGCCTATAATCCATTTACATTTAAGGTAATTATCGATATATATGTTCCTGTTATCATTTTGTTAATTGTTTTGGGGTTTTTTATTGTAGGTCTTTTCCTTCTCTTGTGTTTCTTGCCTAGAGAAGTTCCTTTCGTGTTTGTTGTAAAGCTGGTTTGGTGGTGCTGAATTGTCTTAGCTTTTGCTTGTCTGTAAAGCTTTTAATTTCTCCGTCAAATCTGAATGTGATCCTTGCTGGGTAGAGTAATCTTGGTTGTAGGTTTTTCTCTTTCATCACTTTAAATATGTCCTTCCACTCCCTTCTGGCTTGCAGAGTTTCTGCTGGAAGATCAGCTGTTTACCTTATGGGGATTCCCTTATGTGTTACTTGTTGTTTTTCCCTTGCGGCTTTTAATATTTGTTCTTTGTGTTTAATCTTTGATAGTTTGATTAATATGTGTCTTGGCGTGTTTCTCCTTGGATTTATCCTGTATGGGACTCTCTGTGCTTCCTGGACTTGATTAACTATTTCCTCGCGCCCTTCTCTGGAGCTCCTTTAAGCAGCGCTCTTAATCCCCTCTCCTCGTGCACCAGGAAACAAAGAGGCAAGAAAAAGTCTCTTGTCTCTTCGGCAGCTCCAGACTTTTTCCCGGACTCCCTCCCAGCTAGCCGTGGTGCACTAGCCCCCTTCAGGCTGTGTTCACGCATCGAACCCCAGTCCTCTCCCTGGGATCCGACCTCCGAAGCCCGAGCCTCAGCTCCCAGCCCCCACCCATCCCGGCGGGTGAACAGACAAGCCTCTCGGGCTGGTGAGTGCTGGTTGGCACAGATCCTCCGTGTGGGAATCTCCCCGCTTTGCCCTCTGCACCCCTGTTGCTGCGCTCTCCTCCGTGGCTCCGAAGCTCCCCCCTTCGCCACCAGCAGTCTCCGCCCACAAAGGGGCTTCCTAGTGTGTGGAAACCTTTCCTCCTTCACAGCTCCCTCCCACTGGTGCAGGTCCCATCCCTATCCTTTGTCTCTGTTTTTTCTTTTTTCTTTTATCCTACCCAGGTCCTTGGGGAGTTTCTTGCCTTTTGGGAGGTGTGAGGTCTTCTGCCAGTGTTCAGTAGGTGTTCTGTAGGAGTTGTTCCACATGTAGATGTATTTCTGATGTATTTGTGGGGAGGAAGGTGATCTCCGCGTCTTATCTTCTGCCATCTTGAAGCTCCTCAGAAGGAAGTAATTTGAGGAAGGCAGCTAGGTGGTCAGCATTGTCTTCTGCTAACTGACCTCTGATTTCTAATGGCATTTTATCTCATGTAAGTGTGTGTGTGTGTGTGTGTGCGCGCGCGCGTGCGCACGCGTGTGTGTTTACACATATATAATTAAATATACACACAAGTCCATTTTCATTCTATTCCTATAGTAGAGGTCACTTGAGTTGGCCCTATGATTCACCACATACTTATTCAATAAGTATTTTGTCCATAGCTAACCCTGGAAGCAAACAAGTGACTATAGATATCTTCTCAGGATTTCTAAATATTCTCTACTCTGAAGCAGGTTTTTGAAGATGGACCAAAAGACCACAGTCACACTCCTAGAGCTTGCTGCAAAGAGTCTGCTGAATAATGAGCCTGCAGCTATCCATGCCCTGGACGAAATCCCAAGAGACCTCTTTGTTCCATTGTTCAATGCTGCCTTCTTGGGTGGGCATAAGACGATGCTAAAGGCAATGGTGCGGGTTTGGCCTTTTCGCTGTCTCCATATTGGGTCATTGAACACACGAGAGTCATACTGTGACATCTTGGAAGCCATGATTGATGGTCTGCAGATCCTCCCTGCCCAGAACTCTTCCTCTTGGTAAGACTATGACCAGTAGAGACACAGGGAGTCAGCAGGAGGGTATGCTGTAGCCTGGGGCTGGGGAATACCTAACCGTCTCCCAACAGTAGCCAACGGTGAATACTGCAGTCTTTGCAGAGCTGTCGGTCAGCACTTGGGGTCACCTTCGGGACTCTATTGCCTTATAGAGTTGATTATAGAACAGAGGTGTTTGAGGACACTATGAATGGATCTGAGTGCGATTACACGGAAGTGGAATATGGGCATTGAGACAGGGAAAGACCGGAGGTGAAGGAGGGGGTGGGGAAAGGATGAAAGACGCTGCATTTGTGTGGCAAGAACTTCTTGGTGAATGGCAATGAAGTGAAAACCAGGGTTAAAGTGTTCTGTCCCTGCTTCTCATCATTGATCTTGCTGGGTTATATTAAAATCAGCTATCTCTCATGTGTTCTGTCTCTTCCTTTCCTTACAGGGGGCCCAAACTGAGGATCCTAGATTTAAGGCATGACCTGGACTGTGAGACAATATGCTCTGAGATTGGGACCGCATTCCCTTTCTGTTTTCAGTCATGCATTTACTCTCAGCACTCTATCCTTAAGATAGAGGAAGCTCAGCATAGTGTCAGGTGCCTCGGGATTGGTAATTCCGGGTCTGAGCCTCAGTCAGCTCAGGAACCCATGGAATTACTAGTGGATATTTCCCTCAATAGTACCTTGAGAACAGAGCAATTCCTCTCTTTCCTTTGTAGTAAAGTTCAGCAGAACTTTGGGTCCTTGCACCTCTGCTGCAGAGGTTTGCGAATCGATAGAATGTCTGCCCACAAAAGTATCCTGCAGTTTCTGGATCTGGGGTGCATTGAGCACCTGGAAATAGATCAGGCTAATCTGAGTGAAGTCGTCACCCTTTTGGCTCGGGTGATCCACCTGAACAGCCTTACTCTGTGTAACATCCCCTTTAAGTCTTATAAGAGAAGGAACTTCAGATCTTTTCTCCTCTGCCTTGGGCAGCTGGACAATCTCCAGGAGCTCAGCTTGACTTTCTTCTGCCTCACAGATCAACTGCACAAACTGCTCAGGTGAGGGGGTGGGGAGGAACCTGGGTTCCCTGAACACCTCATTGTTAAGACAGAAGAGACCATGCTTGGATCTTCCTAAGCTCCTTGTAACCCATTTCTCCTTTTGCCTCAGCATAGGCACTGCTGGGAGTTTGAACCTAGCCGGGGGAGAGAGGGCTACCTTATGGTGAGCAGCAGATGAGGTTAGAAAAGGAAGCTGTGCTCATTCATTCATTCATTCATTCAGTGGCCGTGGGCAGACACTATAATAAGTCTGTAAATATATTGGTGAAAAAGACTCAGTCCTTCTCCTATTGGACTTTACAGCTCTCTAGAGAGGAAGGGGAGGCATTCAGATGGAGAAACATTAAGCTATGGGACTAATGCACATGCCCATGGATGGGCCCCAATAGTTAACACTGCCAGATAATTTTGCTCCTGTGTTTTCCCCAAGGCTTAGACCCTGAACTGAGAGCTTGTCATCTGGGAACTAGTCAAAGGAAACCCTCAGTTGGCTGCTTTCCCAGACCCATCCTCGCCAAATTAGTGAATCAGATCCCACACTGATTGTGTCGTATATACTAAGTGCATGCAATTTCTTCACTTAATCTTTCCCGCACTTCTGTATAATAATTACTGCTGTGCACATTTTTCAGGATTAAAACCCTGTACCTCAGAGTGGTAAAGTAACTTTCTCAGGGTCACAAATCTATAAAGTCTGATCCCAAAGTCCACATTGTTAACCACCTATTGCAAACCATGAACACAGTAGTTTATTCTAGAGCCTTAGGTACCTATGATTTGGGGCTCATTGCCCTCATTCTTCTGAAATAAACTTACTTTTTTCTCTCTATAGAGTTGTGCCACCTCAGTTGGATACACTGTATCTACCTTTCTGTAGCCTTTCTAACAGAGATGTCACTGTCCTGTCCCAGAGCTCTCAGGCCACCCACCTAAGGGTATTGAGTCTCAGTAACAACCAGATCTTCTCAGAAGTTTATGAGCCCTTCCAGACTCTGCTGGAGAAGGTCTCAAGCACCCTGCAACATCTGGAGATAAATAATTGTATGATAACTGATTCTACTCTCTCTGCCGTCCTCCCAGCCCTGAGCCACTGTACCCACCTCCGTGTCCTTAGCTTTGCCTTCAATCCCATTACGATGCCTGTGCTCAAGAGCCTTCTGCAGCACTTGACATCCTTGACGAAGCTGAAGTATGTGATTTATCCTGTCCCTGTCCATTGCTACGAGGAATGGAATTTTCATGACAGTTTGGACCGACAGAAACTTGCTGAAGTTCAGGCTCAGTTGGAGGCGATGCTGCACGGGGCACAGCGGGACGACATGAACTGGGCCACTTGTTCAAAGTGATGTCCACAGTACAAGGAGGTGTTTCAACACTGATGTGTGGCCATTAAAGCGTTCACTTTTTTTTTTTTTTTTTTGCCTGAAGCCCAAGTTTGTAGAGACACATATGTAAAGTTCTACTGTTCTAGGAAACTGGGGTTAGGAACACTGGATATGTAAACTGATCTCTATAAAAGAGGAACTTTTAAAAGGAAATACAGGAATTTGAAAGGTCCTCTGGATCTCTTGCCCACTGCCCTCTACGTCTTCTGGTTACTAACCAGAGTGTTGGGTATGTGACGTAAGCTGACCCAGTCATGGTACATCATTTCCTTATCCACACTGATTGGTTCACTTATCCATTTATGGGCACTGGACACAAGTCAGATCAATTGAAACTCTTCCTAGAGGTGGTAGTTGTTGAATAATTTTACCCTCTAGGGACCTGCAAACTTCTTGTGTTTCTGATTACCTCAGGTGGCTTATGAGAAACCATATGCAACTAAAAGGAAACAAACAAACTATGCCCACTACCTACTGGTATCTTCATCAGCATATTGCTGCCTGATTTCCCAGGTCTCAGACCCCTGGCTCAGTTATTCCTTATTCCACACACATTCACCAAGTATCTGTTATGATTTAGGTACTTTTCCAGGTGCTAAGAAAGATAAAGTCCCTGATCTCACTCAGAGTGTAGACATTCCTATGATTTATCAGTTTCTCTACTCTTTCTTAGAGGACTTGGGAAATTATTTATTCCCCCATAACACAGTATTTTTTTCACTTTTTCCCCTTACATAGTCTGCTCAAATGATGTTGGCCTTTTTATGCTGTTGGATAGCTGCTCGGGCCTCAGGTCATGGCTTAAATGTTACCTCCTCAGATAGGTTTTCTCTTACTTCCCCATTTAAGTAGATTTATTCTGCTGCTGCTTGTTCTTAATGTACCATGTATATTTCCTTCATGGTACACATTGTTGCATATGTATTTGCTCCCTCTGCTCTTCCACTAGAGTTGCACTGCTCGGTATGGTGCACACTAACCATATGTGGCTTCTGAACTCTAGAAATTTGGCTACTCTCAAATGTGATGTACCCTAGGTGTTGAATGCACACTGTGTATCCAAGAGTTAGTAGGAAACAAAGGATGTAGAATAACTAATTGATAATTTACGTGTATTGTTTACCTGTTGAAATGGTAACATACTGCATATCAAAGACAGTAAAGATAAAAGAATGTAAATTAAATTCTTTATATCCTTACGTGTTAAAATGATAGCATTGTATTTCAAAGACTTAGTAAGAAAAATGTTATAATAATTACCTGTTTATATCTTTACGTGTCAACGGGATAAAACATTGCATTTCAAAGACTAACTGAGAGAAAATAAAGTTAATTAATAGGTTGTTCCTACTGTTTATATGTTGAAATGGTAACACAGAAAATGTCAACGATCTGATAACAGAAAAGAATGGAAAAATAATTAGTATTTTGTGTATAGTGTTTCCTTGTTGAAATGAAAACAGATTGCATTTTCCTTGTTGAAATGAAAACAGATTGCAGTTTAAAGACTTAGTAAGAAAGAAGAATGTAAAAGTAATGAATGAAGTTTACATTGTTTCCTTGTTGAAATGATAACACACACATTTTAAAGACTCAGTAAAAAATTTTTTACAATTATTTTTTATTATTGCTTACATGTTGAAGTGATAAACTGCATTTCAAAAACAGAGGAAATAATGTAAAAATTAATAATTATTAAAAATAGTTAATAACTTGTTCCTACCTCCATTTTGTTACTGCATTTCTGACTTAGAAAGACAAACAGGTTAAATGAATTGTATATGTTGTTGCTTTGTTGAAATGATAACACATGGCGTTTCAAAGACATCATAAAATAAGAATGCAACAAGGCCACCAATACCCTGACACCAAAACCAGACAAAGACACTACAGAAAAAGGAAATGAGAGGGCAATATCTTTGATGAATACAAATGAAAAGGTCCTGGACAAAATATTAGCAAAACAAATCCAACAATATATCAAAAGGACCATACACCATAAATCACGTAGGATCTATTCCAGGGTCACAAGGATGATTCAACATTTGCAAATCAATCAGTGTGAGACACCACATTAACAAAATGAAAGATAAAAATCACATGATTATCTCAATAGACGCAGGAAAAGCTTTTGACACAATTGAACATCCATTCATGACAACAACTCTCAACAAAGTGTATAGAGGGAACATGTCTCAACATGATAAGGGCATTTACGACAAACCCACAGCCAACATCATAGTGAATGGCGAAAAGCTGAAAGACTTTCCACTAAGTTCAGGAACAAGGCAAGGATGCCCACTCTCACCACTTATATTTAACATAGTATTGGAAGTCCTAACCACAGCAATCAGGCGAAAAAAGAAATAAAAGGTACCCACACTGGAAGGGAAAAGGTAAAACCGTTACTCTTTGCGGATGACATGATACTTTGTATAGAAAGTTCTAAAGCCTCCACCCAAAAACTATTAGAACTAATGAATGAATTCAGCAAACTTTCAGGATCCAAGATTAAAATACAGAAATCTGTTGCATTTCTATACACTAATAATGAAATATCACAAAGTTTTTTTTTTTATAACTCCGTTTAAAATCACATTGAAAAGAATAAAACACCTAGGAGTAAACCTAAGCAGGGAGGTGAAAGCCCTATCTGAAAACTATGAAACACTGATGCAGGAAACTGAAGATGAACAAAGAAATGGAAAGATATCCCATGCTGTTGGATTGGAAGAATTAATATTGTTAAAATGTCCATACTTCCCAAAGCAATCTACAGATTTAATGCAATCCCTATCATATACCCATGCCTTTTTTCACAGAACTAGAACCAAGAATCCAAAACTTCATATGAAACCACAAAAGACCCCACATTGCCAAAGCAATCTTGAGAAAAAAAAGGAGTGAAGCTGGAGGTATAACCCGCCCAGACTTCAGACTATGCAACGAAGCTAATCAAAACAGCATGGTACTGGCACAAAAACAGACACATCGATCAATGGAATAGAATAGACAGTCCAGAAATAAACCCATGCACGTATGGTCAATTAATCTACAGAAAAGGAGGCAAGAATATACAATGGAGAAAAGGCAGTTTCTTCAATCAGTGGTGTTGGGAAAACTCGTCATCTACATGTAAAACAAAGATTAGAACATTCCCTCACGCCATATACAAAAATAAAATGGTTTAAAGACCTAAATGCAAGACCTCAAAACATAAAACTCCTAGAAGAGAACATAAGCAGAACACTCTTTGACAAAAATCATACCAATATTCCTTTGGATAAATCTCCTAAAGCAAAAGGAATGAAAACAAAAATAATCTAACGAGTCCTAATTAAACTTAAAAGCTTTTGCACAGGAAAGGAAACCATCAACAAAAATGAAAAGAAAACCTAAGGATTGGGATAAAATATTTGCAAATGATGTGACCGACAAGGGGTTAATATCCAAAATATATAAACAGCTCATAGAACTCAATACCCAAACAACAAACAACCCAAAGATAAATGGGCAGAAGACCTGAATAGACATTTTTCCAAAGAAGATGTACACATGGTTAACAGGCACATGCAAAGATGCTCAGCATCGCTAATATTTAGAGAAATGCAAATCACAACAATGGCATATCATCTCGCACCTGTCAGAATGGCTATCATCAAAAAGTCTACAAATAACAAATAACAAATATTGGAGAGGATGTGGAGAAAAGGGAATCCTTGTATGCTGTTGGTGGGAATGTACATTGGTGCAGCCACTATGGAAAACAATATGGAGCTCCCTCAAAAACTAAAAATAAAACTACCATATGATCCAGCAAATCCACTCCCGGATACATATACAGAAAAATAACAAAAGCATTGATTTGAAAAGATACACGCACCCCAAGGTTCATAGCAGCACTATTTACAATAACAAAGATATGGAAGCAACCCAAGTGCCCATCAACAGACGAATTGATAGAAAAATGTGGCATACACACACACACACACACACACACACAGACACACAGTGGAATATTACTCAGCCATAAAAAGAATGAAATTCTGCTATTTGCTGCAACATGGATGGACCTAGACAATATTATGCTTAGTGAAATGTCAGATATAGAAAGACAAATACTGTATGATACCACTTATATGTGGAATCTAAAAAATAATACAAATGAATGCACATGCACAATGGAAACAGACTCACAGATATAGAAAAGAAATTTTTGGTTACCAGAAGGGAGAGGGAAGGTTGGAGCGACAAATTAGGGGCATGGGATTAAGAGATACAACTACTATGTATAAAATGGGAAAGCAACAATGATGTACTGTATAGCACAAGGATTTATAGGCATTATCTGATAATAACTTGTAGTGGAGTATAATCTGAAAAAATGCTGGATCACTCTGCTGTACACCTAAAACCAATATAATATTGTAAATCAACTATATTTCAATTAAAAGAAGAGAAAGGATGCAAAATTATTTAATAATCTGTTCATATTGCTTACATATTGAGATAATGCACCGCATTTCAAAGACTTACCAATAAAAAGAAAGAAAACTAAAATTAATTAACCATGGTGGTTAACACCATGCTTACATAAAACATCTTTAGTTATGCCAGTCTGCTTTAAGATGATAACAGCTTAACTTTGATCATATGCAAAATCTCTACACTTTTACCTCTTCCCACCTCATTTTATGTTATTGATGTCCCAGTTTGTATCTTTTATATTGTGAGCACTAATGAATTATTGCAACTGTATTTATTTTTAATACTTTTGTCTTTCCGTTTTTATACTAAAGTTAATAGTGTTTTACCCACCACCATTACAATGTTGGAGTGTTCTGAATTTGACTATATGCTTACTTTTACGTATGAGTTATATGCTTCCGTAGGTTTTCATGTTGTTAATTTTTTGTTTCCACTCAAAGAACTCCCTTTAGCACTTTTTGTAAGGCAGGTCGAGTGGTGAATAACTCCCTCAGCTTTTGTTTGTCTGGGAATGTCATCATCTATCTTTCATTTCTGAAGGACGGCTTTTCTGAATAGAGTATTCTTGGTGGTCGGTTGTTTTCTTTCAGCACTTTGAATATATCATCTCACTCTATCCTGGACTGCAAGGTTTCTTTTCAGAAATCTGATAGCCTTATGCTGTTCCCTTGTATATGACAAGTGGCATTTCTCTCACAGACTTAACAATTCTCTCCTCGTAAAGGGAACTCTCTTACACTGTTGGTGGGAATGTAAATTGATACAGCCACTATGGAGAACAGTATGGAGGTTCCTTAAAAAACTAAAAATAGAACTACCGGGCTTCCCTGGTGGCGCAGTGGTTGAGAATCTGCCTGCTAATGCAGGGGACACGGGTTCGAGCCCTGGTCTGGGATGATCCCACATGTCCCAGAGCAGCTAGGCCCGTGAGCCACAATTACTGAGCCTGCGCGTCTGGAGCCTGTGCTCCGCAACAAGAGAGGCCGCGATAGTGAGAGACCCGCGCACCGCGATGAAGAGTGGCCCCCGCTTGCCACAACTAGTGAAAGCCCTCACACAGAAACGAAGACCCAACACAGCCATAAATAAATAAATAAAAAATTTAAAATAGCTTATTTGAAAAAAAAAAAAAAAAAACAACTACCATATGACCCAGCAACCCCACACCTGGGCATATACCCTGAGAGAACCATAATTCAAAAAAATACATGCACCCCAATGTTCATTGCAGCAGTATTTACAATAGCCAGGACATGGAAGCAACCTAAATGTCCATCAACAGAAGAATGGATAAAGAAGGTGTGGTACACATATACAATGGAATATTACTCAGACATAAAAAGGAACGAAATTGTGCCATTTGCCCAGACGTGGATCGACCTAGAGACTGTCATACAGAGTGAAGTAATTCAGAAAGAGAAAAACAAATATCATATCATACACCTTATATGTGGAATCTAGAAAAATGATACAGATGAACTTATTTGCAAAGCAGAAATAGAGACACGGATGTAGAGGACAGACATATGGATACCAGGGCGGGAAGTGGGGGTGGTTTGAATTGGGAGATTGGGATTGACGTATATACACTACTATATATAAAATAGATAACCAATGAGAACCTACTGTATAGCACAGGGAACTCTACTCAATGCTCTGTGGTGACCCAAACGGGAAGGACATCCACAAGAGAGGGGATATATGTGTATGTATATATAGCTGATTCACTTTGCTGTAGAGCAGAAACTAACACAACATTGTAAAGCAACTATACTCCAATAAAAATTAATTTTTAATAAAGTTGACAAAAATTCTAGATTGTTGTAAGTATTCAAAATAAATAAGTAAAATATCAAGACAGTTAAGAAAAGAAAAACAATTCTTTCCTTGTCTTTGACTTTTGATATTTTTATTATAATGTGTCTTCATATAACCTCCTATGAGATGATACTGTTCGAGGACTTTTGAGTTTCGTGAACTTGGGTGTCCATGTTGCTCCCACAAGTTGGGTGGTTTTCAGCCATTATTTCTATAAATAAAATCCCCCCCCTGCCTCTCTGTCTCTGTCTCTGTCTCTGTCTCTCTCTCTCTCTCTTTCTCTCTCTCTCTCTCCCCTCCTCCTCCTCCAGGGTCTCCCATCATCCATATATGAGTCCATTTAATGGTGTTTTAAAAATCCCATAGATTTTCCCCACTCTTTTTCATTCTTTTTTTTTTCTCCTCTGATTAGATAACTTCAAATTACTTCTTTTTGAGTTCATAAATTCTTTCTTCTGCTTGATGAAGTCTGCTGTTATAGCTCTCTATTATATTTCTAAATTCATCCATTGTATTCTTCAGCTCCATAATTTCTCTTTGGCTCCTTTTTATGATTTCTATCTCCTTGTTGACTTTTTCATTTTGTTCAGGTATTGCTTTTCTGATTTCATTGAGTTGTCTTGTAGCTGGCTGGGCATCTTTAAAACAATCATGCTGAATTCCTTGTCAGGCAATTCATGGACCTCCATTTCTATGGGGTCAGTTACTGGGAAATTTTCTTGTTTCATTGGTGGGGTGTTGGGCTTCCTAGATTTTTCCTGCCCCTGAAAATCTCGTGTTGGTGTCTTCACATTTAAGGAAGCAATCTCCTCCATCAGTCTTTACTGACTTTCTTCAGGAGAGAAACACCTGCACCAGTCAGCCAAGCTAGGGATACTGGGGGGTCTCTGAGGCCTCTTCTGTGGATTCACCTGCTCTGCCCCTCTTGTTCCATCTTGTGAAGGAAGTGTTTGGATGATACACGCCTTTTCTCAATTGCACAAAGCCAGGACACATGCTGACAGCCTCCTGTTTATTTTCCCCATTTCGGTACCCTGAAGTGTTTAAGGTATGTCTGTTCTCACCATCCAGCAGAGTGGTGCCAGTTCTCTTTATGCACATGTGCATGATCTGTAGAGGCATGAGTGCACCTTCTGCAGGGGTGTCCATGGAATGCCGGTTCTGAGGGGGACAGGCACATGGAGTGCTGGATGTGCTCGTGGGCAAATTGAGGCTTCTGTAGGTGATGGGTCCTATGAGGTTTGTAGGGTACAGTCTGTGAGGCAGTTAGTAGAAACTGCAGCCCTTTGTTGAGCTTGGTGCCCTGTTTGCTGTGAGCCCTTGCCCTTTCCCCTTCTCCTTGCTATCCCAAGACTATTCAGCCATGCTCATCACCTCTGGGTTCTGGGTTTGGGCAAGAAAGAGGTGGGATTCCTGGGCAGCGTCTAGCACCACTGGGTATTCAGGTGCTCACCACACTCTCACTTTCCCCCAAGGGAGGAATTGCAGGCCTAGTGCATCTATCTAGGCATTGATATGTGTAGCCTTGGGGGAAGTTTGATATTGGTAAAGTGAAGCTGTTCTTCCTACTCTCTTCAACGTGTCTGTTCTTGGATTTTTTTTTCTTTTAATGGATCAGGGTGTTGGGGCTTCATCACTGGATACCGGGGCTCCCACAAAAACACTCTCGCCCATGGCTGATTAGGCAAAATGTTTATTTGGAGACTCCTATTCTGCCAACTTCCTGACGTCACACTCTAGAACTATGTTTTGAATGGAAAAATGTTTGAGTGGATAAAAAGAAGCAGCCCAGGAAAAAGTTCATTCTCGACTAGTACTATGAAAATCTATGAACCACAATTTATTTTCAATGGTTTTCACGTGGAAGGGGTTTCCAAATTGTACTGGAGAGTCATATCATCACAAATGACACAGCTCATGAATAAACACCCTGTACAGAATCCCTATCTTCTCACTTCTCTCCATCCTTTGCCCGGAAGAAATTTTAATTGTGGATGTAATTTCCTATTTCCATGCTATGGTAATCCTCACAGGATGAGCCTCTCATTCGACCTATTATATTCAACCTAGGGCTGTTGAATTTTACATCGTGATGGTTGGTGGGTAGGGATACTCAACTCTACGCCACAGGACAGTAACTGCAACCGTTTCTCTTCTTTCTCACTGCTTAACACTGACACTAAACTTACTTCCATATACCTTAACGCATTTCACAAAGAAACAAAGAAAAACAGGTTCTGAATGCAATTTCCATAATGATACAGCCCCGTCTGACGCTATCTCCTGTGTACTATTGCTAGGTAAGTCAACTTTGCTTTCTGAAAGTAAAGCCACATAGGACATCTAGTTCAGTTGTACATATGTGTGTTAGAACCAGAAGAATTTGAGTATTTACCTTTAGGTAAACAGCATCACAACTGTTCTGTTGCTCCCCTTTCCCACTTCTCTGTGTTAGATAAAGCCACTCCTCCTAAAACCACTGGCACCAACTTCCAAAGTGGCCACCTCAAAACAAAAAAGATAAAAGAAGGAAAATTTGTTCCCGTGAAATCCTGCCAAATCACATGCAAGAGAAATGGTTTAAAAAAAAAAAAAACAACACAGTGCCTGATAAATGTAATGCCTAAACTGGACCCCAGATACACAGATCTTTAACCATAGAGTTCCTCCCCCGCCCCCGCGATATATAGTAGAGGGTGGTGACAGGGCCCCACTGATGTAACTAAATGTTTTTGAAAGGTCCTGAGGAACTCCTGATCGTCATCTCAGAGAAAGAATGATTGATTTGAGTTATCAGGTCTGACAGGAGCAAAATCTGACTTAAGAGGGATAATGAGGAGGCCAGAATTGGTCTTTTGGTCAAAAAAGTTGACCCCAATCACCATCAGGTGAGCATAGTTAGGCTCGATAAAATTGTTCTGCATCTTACACTGTTGACCTGCTCATCTGTATCTAATCATAACAACTATATCAGGTCTTGGTGTCAGATTCCATCCTATGACTACATGGAGATGTTTCCTAAATCCAGCGTAAAGTTTCATAATAGGCTCTATTTTAAATAAAGATATGCCTCCTTTTTTGTCTCCTGAATTTATGTGTCCCACAAATAATTCTCCACAGTTACATGAGACACAGTGACCTGCACGAATAACTGTCTTCTGTTACTATTCTTTACCCCAAACTAGGACATTTTTCAGTAGGCCTAGAACCACAGAGTCTCTTGTCTTTTCTAAATACCTCAACTTTAACCACAGTGGAAAATTTGATCTGTTGCATTTTCTTCAGCTCATTTATGCAGCCATGCCACATTGCAGGAACCTAGCAAAATAATCCGAACAATGTATAGCATTGTTTACCAAAGCCAGCAAACCAGAAAGATCAGATCACACTTATTTTGGACATACTGATGATCCTGCAGTTTCCCACACAAATCCACAAAATAGGTGTTTCTGGATTTGCAATAAAATAAACCCTACAATATATATTCTCCTACTCCTTCCTCTGTTCTTTCTGGGGAGACACAGACAGAATATACACTGTAAAATCTAATGAATTCAGATTCCACTCACTTGTAATTGTTGTAATTCAGGCACGGGGAGTATGGTGACTAAACTTTATGATACCTTCTTTTCAGTGTTTATTTAAAAGAAGGAAATGTTTTCAGCTATCATCAAGCAATTCATAAACCACTCATATGCACATATTTCACATATTAGAGATACGTTTACATCTATACACACACCTTAAATAGAGGCCATGAAATAGACTCAAATTTGACTGGGTCTAATTAGTGTGGCATCCCAAAGAGATCTCTCATGATCTCAACTTTTCAGTAACTGCAGCTGATTTGCCAGATTTTGTGAATTAGTAAGGCTGAACCCAATGTTTCCTTCCGGTGAGGAACCTGGTGGGTGAGCAGAACACAGAGTCTGGAGCCAGACGGCCTGTGGGCCACTCTTGGTGTGCCACCTGCAATATCCGTGACCTTTTAGTCAACTGATTGATTTAATACCTCTGGACTTCAGTGTTCGCATCTGTAAAGTTCTGTAACAGTACGTAATCTATAGAGTTACCTCTCTTAAATGAGTTATCCTTTTCAAGCGCGTGGCCCGCAGTAATCACTATACACTTTTCCTCCGAAATTAAAAACTACAACTCATTAGATTTGCTTTAATTTCCTTTAGACCTGCATGAAACTGAAGTCAACAGCGCTTACCTGTACCCACAGCTTAGGCTCTTAACAGTAGTCTCTACAGCATGCCCAGGATTGTGGTTTTGGGGAGGACTTATTTCATCCTTATGTGTTCATTTGGTATGTGTTAAATTTCATGTGCTATCAGGGGGGGGAAAAAGCACATAAAATTAACACATTAGAGAGGGGTGGGTGTAGGTAAAGCCCAAGCTTGTGCGCTTAGAAGGTCACTCGGAGGCACCAACATCACGGAGGAGATGAGGAATGTGGGCAATCTCAGATCTCCTGTCCTCCCGAAGGTAATGTTCCCCTGAAACATGCAGATCAAGGAGAACCCTACTGTCATTGGACCCTACTGTCAGAAAGCTGACTCAGCCCTCCCAGGCACATGAGCGTTGTGGGTTCCTAAGGCTGTGGGTCATGTGGATGCTGCCATCCTGTGGACAATATTTACCTGACAGGCCCAGCCCTTCTTGTCCGGTCAGAACCTTGGGCTCTTAAACCCAAAGGGCATGTGGTCACTTTGGCCCTGTTGCCGCCATGACCCTGTGGTAGATCCAGCCCTTCAAGTCACTAGAGCATGGTGGACTCCTAAACCCTGCGTGTCACGTGGCTCCTTCTGTCATGTGGCCCTGACTAGCTACCAGCATGTGGTAGCCTCAGCCCTTGATGTGATCTACTGCTTAGGGTTATGTGGATGCTATGGTCTGGTACCCTTCCCAGCATGGTACATGTCAAGCTCAGCAATCTCCATCACGTGAAGGTTGTGGGCTACCAAACGCTGTAGATCCATGTATGGGCAACAGTGTGGCTCCTACCACACGTGGCACCCAAAGTTCTTCCACTCATGTGAGCTCTGCAGCTTCTGGACCGCTGTTGGTCAAGTGGACCTTATGGTCATGTGCCAGGATGTGGTCACGTGAGACTCAGCGCTCTCAGTCACGTGAAGATTGAGGGCTCCTCAGTTCGGTGGTTCAGGTGGTCCCCGACGTCATGTGATCACCTACGGTCGTGCAGGAGGGTCTGCCTTTTAAGAGTGGGGAGGGTCTATTGAACTGCAGTTCGGCTTAACCTTCAGAAGAGTCAGACCCATAGGTGCAGAAGACCTTTAGACCTGTGGTGGGCGCTCTGGCTGAGGGGGGACTTTGAGGAGACTCAGGCTCAGATCCCAACCTTTCCACCAACTTTTATATCCTGCTGCGGTGGGCGGTACTCGGGTAGGAGGTGCTCCCGCCGGTACTAGAAGTTTACTCAGGGAACTGGGCTTTTAGAGGTGCCCAAGCAACGTCAGACCGAGGTCCGGCAAAGAGCCGAGGGCCCGAGAGAGAGTGTTGGACGGAGGTGGGGGCGGGGAGGGGGCTTCTGGATACGGCCTAACTGTTGTACAGCTGGCAGAGAAAGCCTCTGGGTGTGTGCGACCTGAACCTGGACTTACGGGAGCAGCTGCTGGTAGAGAGTGAAGTGGAGGAGGAGGATGGCCTGGCCTGGGTGGGTGGGGCGGCCGTGGACGGGGTGGCTGGAGTTCATGGACTTGGATGTCATCTCTCAGCAGCAGGATCCTGGTCCGTCATGAAAGTGGTATTGAATGAGTCAAGTTGAGCAGATAGCGAGATTGTGTTTACATTTATGGGGGATAAATACTTCTTGATACATGGCTCAAGAATATTGTCACTTGTGATAATTTATATTACATGATGCTTAAATAATCCACTTTATTTTTCTCTCACTTCAGCATTTCCAAGCTTGTTCTGCAAAACACTAGGGCCACAAAAAAACAGCAACAACGAAATTGGACTCTACTTCAGAGATGTGTGGAACATACAGGACTAAAGGTAAATGAATTTCCATACCGTAGGATGTTTTTTAGATAATATGCTAATATGCAATATGAATGTCAAAGGGAGGGATAGTTTCTCCAACTTATGCGGGGATGATACATTTTTCCACAGAGCATCTGAGGAACGAGTGTTCCCAGAAAATATTCTGGGAAGACCTGTCCACACTAAATCTCCTACCACTTTAAAACCTTGTGCCTTTGCTTACTAAGAGCAAGGGAATGTATGTTTATAATTATTATAATCTATTCTTCTTCTCTTTAAGAAATTACTTATTGCTCTGAAATGCATTTTATCTTATCTCATCAGCCAGTCTCTCTCCTGCTTAAATCTATTCACTTTTTAGTCTTCAGAGGTAACCTCAATTTCTAAACATATGTCTGCTAGCGTGGTGGCAAAGACAAGTGCATAAGTGCAAATCAGTAAGCAGTCTTATCTATAGCAACAAATATAGCGGCCCCCTCTGGAAAGCAAAGTACAACTTACCTGTCAGGATGAGCAGACGCAATACCTCTCATTTTATACAAATATCCCACACTTTTCCAAAACAGTTTTATTATTATGTAATAATTAAAGCTGCCATGTTTTGAGTCCCTATTATGTGCCAAGCACTGTGATAACCTCGTCATGTAAGTTAAGTCATTTCACCCTCAGAAAAATCCTGAGAGGGTGTTATTTCAGTTGGCAGACGAGACACGTGAGTCAGGAGAGGCTGAGCTATGCTGTGGTCATAGACAATCCCCAAATCTCAGTGGCTTATTCCTCACTCCCACTACATGTCCATGGCAGGTGCACATTGATCACAGGATGGTGGATGTCGGAGATCGGATCTCTTCTTACTGGAATGACTTGGAGACTGAAACCGACAGAGCAGCCACCATCTAGAAAGTTGTCGATCGCTGTGCCTGAGGGAAAGAGGGCCCTGGGCCTGGGGGGAGGTCTCACACCAACAACCATATGTTGTGGCCCAGAATTATTTCACATATCACTCAAACCCATTAGCCAGAACTAGTCACATTTATGGCCCCGCCCAAACAAAGGGGATAAAGCAAGAAGTGCAGTTCTGCCAGGGGCCTGGAACAGGGGAGAAATGGAAACACTTGGCAAACAGGACCACTGACTGCTGCATGATGCAACTGGAATGCAGAGAGATTGAGTACTTGCGTAAAGTCACATGGGCAGTAAGGGACAGAGCAGGATTTGAATCCACACAGGTATGTTTTCAAAGTCGATGTTCTTTACATACTCTTTTCTATATTGTATGCTATTCTCTTAAATGAAATACATATATACTCTTGACCCCTGAACAATGCGGGGGTTGGGGACGCCGACCCCCTGCACAGTCAAAACTCCGCAGATAACTTTTGAGTCCCCCCAAAACGTAACTACTAATAGCCTACTGTTGACTGGAAGCCCTCCTGATAACATAAACAGTGGATTAACAGATATTTTGTGTGTTATATGTGTTATATAGTGTATTCTTGCAATAAAGTAAGCCAGAGGAAAGAAAATGTTATTAAGAAAATCATAAGGAAGAGAAAATACATTTACAGTACTGTACTGTATTTATTGATACCGAAAGTTTGCATCATCTGCTTACAAAATGAATCGTCTGTTCGTCAGTTCCTACATCAATACTGTCTTATATGATACAAAACATGGTAGATGTTATATGTACTACTAACACTAGACACCAAAAGTAGAAAGATCGTGTGAAAAAGAAATTCATATTTTTTTACGGGTATAGGGATTCGTGCATTGATAACGAAGAAGCAGCAATATGATTGCTTTATGGTTGTCTAGTGTGATGGATACCATTGCTTCATGGTAGCCTAGACCATACACTAATGAATGAATCATTATAAAACTTTTATGGCATACAGTATCACAGTCATATTCACAATACAGCATTGGAAACATTGTTATACTAAAAAAAACACATACCTGTGGTGATGATAGGCTGATACGTAGTTTCTCCAGCTATGAGAGAGACAGAGACAGAGAGACAGAGAGACGTACTGTATGGGTATGTAATTCTTTGAAAGCAAAGTTATAAAACAGTAAGAAAACTAACACGTCATTAGTTTTTTATTAAATATCACTCACCTTATGCCTGTGTAAGGATAGGCTATCCACTTCGATACCTGTCTTGTACACGATGTTCTACACGTGTATTTTTTATACATCTGTTGAAAAAAAATGCACGTATAAGTAGACCCACGCAGTTCAAACCCTGTTGTTCCAGGGTCAGCTGTATTTATAGTAGAGATCCTATTACTTCAGTGCTCCAGTTCCCTCTTCCTTAATCATCTGATATGCCAACAGTGGAACTGAATAGACGTGGTGGCAGTGGCAGCATTGCAAAGCTGCGGGCCTCTTCCAAACAGATGAATGGATTGGATATTTGAGTGTTCATTATATTCAAACATAAAAATTAGAAAATAAAACCTGGTGGTAGATGAAAAGCCTGTTATGGATCATTTACTTTATAAAAATTAATCTCATGTCTTTCCACTCTTGTCAAGGAAAAATAATAAAAATAAGAACAGAAATTAGTGGAACTGATAACAGATATGACAGAGTTCAACAACAACAACAAAATGCTAGCTGCAAGCACTTTAGAGAGATAAGATAATAAGGAAACATCTGGCAACAAGGGTCAAGAAAATTAGAGATAAGGCACAGAGAAGCCACTCTGAAATGAGAAAAGTTGTCACACTTTCAGTTTCAGCAAAGATTCAAAAGATACAACAGTGTTATGGAAAAGATATGCTGATAAATTTACAATTTAGAGAAAACAGATAAATCCCAGAGAAAAACACGATTTTCCATGCTAAAGAAACAGAAAATCTTAATATTATTAAAAGTATTCTTGACAAAGAATACACGAGAAGGCAAAATTATTAGCCAATCTCAGTTAGTTACACAAATGCAAAAAGTATGCATAAATTAATAGCAAGCTAAATCCTGCCACGGCTAAGACAGGAAACACAGTATGACAAAGTCGTGTTTAATCCCAAGCATGCCACGTTGGTTTAACATTAGGAGATCTGTGAAGTTAATTTAGCCCATTAGTGAAATAAAGGAAGGAGGAAAGGAGGATTATCACAAAATATTCAGTAAAAAAAGGCCTACAAAAATTGAAACAACCAATCAGCAGTAAAACTGACAATAACAGGAATTCTCAGCAATTCATAAATAGAAAGATGTTTCTTTAGACTGACAACAAATATTAAAAAAGGAGTAAACTACATCAAACATCATACTTAATAGCGAAATGTTGGAAGCATTCCCTTTAAAATCAGAAGAGAGACAAAGATGACTTACATGACCACTTTGTTTTAGCATCATACTACATCTCCTAGGCAGTACAGTGAGCCAGAATGTATATATGCATCTATACACATGTGAATTAATAAATGTGTACAAGTGAAAATAAAGCTGTCAAGGTAACATAGTTACCTTCATGTAAATTCAAGAGAGGCTAAGGAAATTAAGATAGAGATTAATAAGTTTGTTGAGTATAAGACTAATATACACAAAATGATTGTAACAAATAGAAAGTACCATTTTCATTCTGAATATACCATTTACAGAAGCAAAAATTATAACGTTCTATAAAATCAACTATGAATAGGATTCCATTGGCAACTCTTCTGACATACATGAACACTCATATGCTTTCCTGTTCTTTAGTGACCAAAAAGCTAAAAACATGAAACCAGTGTGTGTGTGTGTGTGTGTGTGTGTGTGTGTGTGTGTGTGTGTACACATTAACCAGAACCCCTCACAGCTCGGGTTCTAAATGGGATCTCGGTTGTATCAAGCATATGCACCATCCTGAGACTTGGAGGCGTAACTGAATGACATGGGAGCCACGTATGGCTCAGTGACATGGTCAACTGTGTATGATGGGAGGGGTCTCTGGTTCTTATGGAGCAGTCACAGCAGAGTGCCTGGAATGCATACATGTCAGCACGCAGGCAGCAGTGGTGTTTCAGCTATAGCAGTCCCATAGCGTGAGTGGGTTTCCCCTGGCTGCATAGCATCCAAGCCGGCTTTTCTGGCCCTCACAGAGTTTTTGTCAGCTATGTAATATATTTTATTAACAAGGTCTTATTTTTATAAAATAGCTATTAGAACGAATAGCTGGCATAGGCAAGTGGGAACTTTGATTGATAGAGTACTTGACACCAAAATTGGTTGCAAGCCAAGGGCCCTGAAGGAAGTGGGAATCTGAGAAAAGTTATTTGGCTTAGGTGCATCTGAAGACAGTAAGGATCCAACTGACATTAGAGGATGAAATATTGGTGTTCCATGGCACACAATGGTGAAACAGTTGCAGGAGTTGTCGCCTGTGGTCACTTGAATGAAATGCCTTTGAAGTCAATGTGTCGGTGGACCAAACAGATGCTGTTAGGGACTCAGAGGACGCTCCCTTCCCCACAGCACTGAGAAACACATTAGTGCGGAGGGCACCTTCATCTTCGAAGTGTTCTGAAGTGGCTGGCTTGTGTAGGCCACAGATGAGATGGGAGATCCCCTCATTTCAGTGGGGATGTTGGGGTCCTGGAGTTGCAGGCCCAGTAGGAGCACTTAACCTCCTGCCTCAAGGTGAGTGCTGTTTACCTTAATAAGCAGCAAGGCTGGAAGGGTAGTCACATTGGTTTGACCTACAGCAATCTTTGAAGGTGGCTAATTGATCAACAGATCCCTTGGATCTTGAAATATCTGAACATACTCCAAAGTTGCATTTGATCAGTGTAAAAATCAATAAAATATAAATAAATATTTGTAATAAAATATAAGAACATAAAAATAAATAAATCAAGCATTAGATCTGGTGACTTGACCTATCTTGATGGCAAATGGTAGTCCCTTACTCAATTCCCACACTTGAGCCAGAACACCATGAATGAGTGGACTACTGAGGAAGGACCCTACGGTGAAGTCGCAAGTTACTACAGTAAATCTTCTTCCCAGGCTTAGCCAAAGGGACCGTCAGCCATTTACCACTGTTACTGTGCATTTGCTTTAAGGACACTTGCTCTAAGCCAGAGCTCAGAAACCTTTTCCTGGAAAGGGCCAGATGACAAATATTTGAGGCTTTGCAGGCCTTTCAGTTTCCGATGGAGCTATCCAGATCTGCATTGTAGAGCAAAAGCTGCCCCAGACACAGCATGGCTGTCTTCCAATAAAACTTTATATACGGACAGGGACATGTGAATTTCAAATAATTTTCACATGCCAGGAAATACGATTCTTCTTTGGATTTTTTTAACCATTCGACTATGTAAAAACATTCTTAGCTTGCAGGTCATACAGAAACAGGCTCATGGACCATAGTTTACCAATCCCCACTGTAAGCTAATGGAATCACTAGGTCCCCAAAAGAGCACTGAGTGGAAAGTCAGCAAAGTGAGGTGGCAGGCATTCCTAAGGTCTTCTGGCAAGCATAAGCATCACCCCAAAGCTGATGCCTTTTAACATAGTGGTTTTCAACCTTGGTTGCACACTGCAATCACATGAAGAGTTTTAAAAATGTGATTGCTTGGGTCTGCCCCCAAATCTGTTTTAATTGTTGTGGGTGTAGGCTGGCGCTAGTGATTTTTTCAATCTTCCCAAGTGACTCTAGTGTGTAAACAAGGTTGAGAACTGCCTGAACCATTTAAATGATGAGAGTGCAAGTATTTTACAATATTTAGTTTAAAAATCTTATAATTGTGGTTTTGGAATAATAATATTCCAATAATGAATACATAGAATAGTCCAATCGTAATGAATACATAACTGTGCTGGAAAGTATGAAATAAGAATTCCCATGTAATAAACGGAGAATGCTGTCCTTCAAGGAAGGAAAGAAGGAAGGGAAGGAGCGAGGGAGGGAGGGAGCGAGCGAGGGAGGGAGGGAATGGGAAAACACAGTGGTAAGGCAGGGGCCACCAGTGGTAGGGTCAGGGAGGAAGGCTAAACCACTGATGAGCCCAGAGCCAGGTATGGGTTAAAGCCAAGCACCCAGGAGCCCAGGGCTGACTCGACAGTGAAGTCTTCTCTGCAGGAGACGGTCACAACCCAGGGTAAGCGTGGAAGGGACAGAACAAACGCAACACATGGAGTGATTGGTACTGAGGGAATAGGAAAAATAGAAAAGCCTGGAAAAGACCTAAAGGTAGTATTTCCCTAGAGAGATAAAGGAGTGGTAAAGGTTGAAATTATATCCATTGTATAAGAACAGAACAGTGACCAGGAAGATGGCTGATTGAACACAAGGGTGGACTTTCACTTCCTCCTGAAACTTCATTAAAACAACATTAAAGGTAAACAAATCAATACAATGGTATATTACCCAGCAATAAAAAGGCAAGAACACGGGTGGATCTCAAAAAAAAAAAAAAAATTATGCTAAGTTAAAGAAGCCAGACACAAAGGAGTACAGGATGTGTGATTCCATTTATACGAAATTCTAGAGCAGGAAAAGCTAATGTATGGAAATGGAAAGCAGATCAAAGTTTGCATGGGGCCAGAGGAAGAAGAGGAGATTAACTGGGAACCTTTAGGGAGTGTGGTATGTGTTCTATATCTTGATTAAGCTGGCGGTTAGCCCTAACCCCTGATTTTTACATGTAAGGAACCGGGGATCAGGAAAAGTTGGGTGAGTCATGTAAAGTGTTGCAGCTTATTAATCAGCGAGGAGATACTCATATCTGCTTATCAATGATAAATTGTCCTTGTTATGCTGCGTACGGAGCCAACAGGTATAGTGCTTCACCCTAAGCACCTGGGAAGACGCTGACCCAGACACAAACATCCTTTTATACAAGCAAAGCATAGATCTGAACGAATAACTATTGTGCATTCCAATCACCCATTTATAAACATAGTTGACACTCTCACGCGTTCCTTTGCCTTGACTTCTTAATGTTTATAATTACACATAAAAACATAAGCATTCATTAATATCTTCTTCTGAGGAGCCATAAAAACATTAACATTCATTAATATCTTCTTCTGAGGAACCATACTGTAATATACAGTTTTATACCCTGACTTTTTTTTTTCACATTGTATCATGCGGTGTCAGGAATATTCTGTCTTGCTTTTTGTAACCTACCACTTAAACCCAAACTGTTTCTTGAACAATGATGCTTTTTCTTTTTTTGTGCAGCGTTTGGAAATGGGAACTTCAGCCCCCCCCCCGCCCCATTAATCCTTCCACATGCCTGTTTCAGGCTCTGAACTTTTAATTTTGGTCCCCTTAAACAGTATGTCAGGTTGCTTCCCACTGGGGCTGCCCGGTTTTACTATTGCCACTTTATAAGATACATTAGTAGCTGACACTGCAACCTGCCCCCATACAGCCATCCATTTTCCTTTTCATAACAACAAATGCTACTAATACACATTCATCCCTTACTGAACACCAGATACTGTATTAAGTACTTGACCTAGGAATAGCTAGCTTATTTGTAGTGCTCATTAGGTCACAGGCACTTCTCCAGGGGCTTTCCATGTATTTCCACATACCAACTCAATTCTCACAATTACCTCATGAGGTAAAAACTATTACTGTCTTCACTTTGGCCGGGTGGGGGGGGGGGCGGAGGAACTGAGTCACCGTAAGGTCAAAGTTACTTGCCTTGGACCATAGAATTTAGCACCAGTATTCAAACTCTGATCGATCTGACCTCAAATCTTTTGCCCATAATCATTAATGTGTGACTCTGTGTTCAGACTGAAACGAGCACTGGGATGGGACTCACAAAGTCGGGTAGGCAGTGATGAGTGTGGGGTCTGAGACCAAGATGCCCTGAACTCCAGCCTTCTGTCTGAGAGGCCTATCGTTGGACGCTGTTGCCCTGTACTGTCTCTCCTTTCTCAGACTGTGTGGGAACTGTTTCTCTGGTGTTCAAACTGAAGGTGAAGTAACAGAGACAGACAAGCTACACATGGAAAGAAAGGAAGGTTTCCAGAGGGTGTGTGCATATCGCCAGGATGAATTCAGTCCTTAGAGGCTTTTTTCATTTGTGTTTCGTTCTCTTCCCAGTGCTCACCCTCATTTTTCCGGCCCCTACATCCATCCCTTGGCCTTTACACTCTGTATGTCAGGTACTCACGTCCCTTCTTTTCCACCTGTGCTTGATTCCAATGACAATCATTTCTACCCCTCTTGTGACAATAGCAGCCACTCTGGTCCCATCGTCCTTCTGTGCCAAAGAGCCTGTAAAGCACAGCCGTGTAGCTGTAGGTATATATTTAGGCAGGAAACATTTTGTATGATAAATTCAAAAAGGGAAATGTTTGGGTCAAAGTATAAGAATGACTTCTGAATGGTTTAAGCATACTGTAGGCAATTAGGTTCTCATACACTGTTAGAGGAAATGCATATTGCTGTAACTGTCATCACACGTCCTTAGAAAACTATGTTTTACATTGAAAAATATTGGTGTGGTTCTTCTGGGAAGCTGAAGAACAGAGACTCAAGTCCTGGACTTACCCTGAAGCCCAAGCTGTGCTCCACTGGGTTCTTTGGCCTCCACCACTGGGGATGCTCTATAACCCTGGTCAACCCATGGGTATTGTTCCTTTTTTTTTTTTTGGTACAGAGAACTCTATCACAGTACTTTCGTAATTTAAAGAAATCAGTCAAACACCAATATGAAAAAAAAATCATTAAAAAGCATATTAAGACTAAGACCAAGGAGCAAAAACTGGTCATATGTAATACAGTGGGATCCAGAAAATGTAGAGTAGGATCCAGTTAGGGGGGCAGTGCATTTACCAACATGATTTGGAATACATGTATCTGTAACCTTTTTATAAATGCTTATAATGCAAAATATTAACACGCACCCATGCACACTCACACTTTTCTCTTCCTCTGAGAAGTAAGCCATGCTTACTGTCTGTCACAAAGCTGAGCACCCACAGTCATGCCTGTGGGTCCGGAACTTTCTTCCCCCACCCATCAGACATCCTGGAAGAAGCTGTGTCTGCTGGATTCAAAGAAAGTTTCTCCTTGTTTCTGTGTCCCCACTGTTTGCAAAAGCCTCCCTTCCTGTGATCAGAAAAGCTGTAGTTTTAGTGTTAGTCAACAGGGAGGGGCTTAGCTCTATTTCTAACTGTACATGAATGAAAAATATTAATTTTGCAAAAGCAAGAATCAACACATGCGAGTTTTACAAGCAGGTTATGAAACAGTTTTGCAGCCCAGTTTTTCTTTTTTCTTTTTTCTTTTTTTTGTCTGAAATAAATAGATGTGGGTGGAAATGGTTGAGATCTGCGGATTCTCAAATGTGGCTTTGTTGATGATCCCAAGTCGCCATTACACACATTCATTTAACAGATATTAATTAGTTGTTATTCTACACCAGGCATTGCCAGCCCAAAGGGATTTCTAATCTGCAAACCCTGTGATCCAGACTGATTTCTCCTCTACTTCAAGACAGATATCTCCACTTGGTCCGAGGTACCTGGACCCACCCAAGCAGGAGCGACTAGCACCTGGTCACAAAACATCATCCCAGGTCTGCTCACAGAAATCTGTCCCCGAGACCTGAAAGCTCACCATTAAAGGAGAACCAGTGCAGTAGCTGGAGGAACACTTAAGATGTGGAGGGAGACTGATAGGTGAGGACACAATCCCCCTTCTGCCACTTACTTGGCTGAGAATCCTGGAAAATTTATTGTATCTAACCCCTGTGAGCCTGAGAAGGAACCGTGGATACAAACGTCATGGGGTATTTGTGAAGAGGTCAAAGAAATCTAGTGAGTCTGCCCAACACTGAGCAAATGTTGGTTGCTGCTGGGCAAGTGTTGGCTTACTTCTCACCGTGTTCTCTCCCTACCATAGCGGGGATGCTGTTGCCATGTACTCAGTGGCATAGCAATGACGTAGGCAGAATTCCAAAACGACACAGGAAGTCACCATATGAATACACATGATGTCATAAAGGATACTAACGACTATTTCTTCGTGGGAGGATCAGCTCATAAGTGGTGGAGCCTGAGGGGCAACCCAGGCAGCCTGAGCGGGAGGCACTAGTTGCTTTATAATACTCCTGTGATCGCCTTTGATTCTGGCAGCACGACTGTGAGACAGGGATCAGACTGAGTTGCAAATGTTCAGTAAGTGAATGTATGCGTGTGCGTGTGAGCGTGTGTGTGGGCTCGCGTGTGTGTGTGATGACCCCTCTGTGGCTTTTGATCACATACCCACTCTCCTGGAAGAGTTCCAAAACAAGGCAATGCCTGAGATTCCTATGTCTTAATCACCTTGCTGAGGGAGGTCTCTAGCCCTGTTTAGGCACCCGATGTAGTTGGTCAGCGGGGGGACTGCGGTAGATGTTAGCTAGCTCCCTTTTACGCTTTCCCCTCGGCAACGTTATTTCGGAAGGAATGTGCGTTCTTGCAAATGACTCTGACTCTTCCTATACACCGTACGTAGACCACATGCCCTTACTGCTCCCTTTAAAATGTGAATTTTTCCCTTTCATTGCTGGATTTTCCTGAAAACGAGTTGGTTGCCTGGCATTCTCCAAAGGTCACCAATAAGTTTCCTCTTTGTTGTTGTTATTGTTGATGAGTATCATTATGAACTCCTGGCTTTTGAACATGTTGGTGGGCTTCAAACCATTGTTATGTAGTGTTGAGCAGAGGAGTGAAATGATTTGACTTGCGCTCTGCTGCTGGGTTGAAAGCAGACAGGTAAGGGAGCCAGGATGAAAGCAGAGGGGCCAGCTGGACAGCAGTACAGTCCAGGAGATAGATGTTGGTATCTTGGCCAGGGTGGTGGTAATGGAGGTGGTGAGAAGTGGCTGGCTTCTGGACATACTTTGAGAGAGGGGCCGAGGGAATTTCCTGACCAGTTGGATGTGGAGTGTGGGAGAAAGAGAGCACGCCAAGCCCCCTCCGAGGTTTGGGGACTGAGCAAGTGGCATTTGTGGGTCCAATGCCCTATCTGTGTTTACTTTCACTTCCAGTGCCACACAGGGAAAGTCCCAAGGTTGTGAGTAGCAGGATTGCCCTGACAGCGGGCCGCACAGGGAAAGCAACGGCTCCCCAGAGGAGTTCATCTGAGGCCTGGTCGTAGTCACTCCATCGTGGAGTGATCAGCCCTGGACGGATCTTTACTCATAAGCGTGACCTGAGACAACATGGAATAGTTAATGTACAAAAGGCACAGCCCACAAACCTAGAGAGCCTTAAGTATTACAACCCAAAGGAAGCTGGTTTCTAACAGTGTAATTACCATAATCCTCCCTCCCCACAAGCCACTGGTATGATTATCTGCTGGTTCACTGTTTCAGTGGAATGTGTTAAAAATAAAATACCCTTAGTGAATCCACCTATGGGGAAGAGAATTGACACGATCTTATTTCTGCAGGTGCCGAAAAACTTCCAAATCTTTTCCCATGGTGAATTAGATATGTTGGAGGGGAGAATTTGTGGGCGGGGGTGGGGGTGAACAGCAACACAACTCCTAGGAGTGAATACAAGGTGAGGTATACCCAGGACACTTTCTAAGCGTGCCTGTGGCTTCAGTATCCAGTACAGTAGATGTCAGAGTAAAAAAAATGAACAAGAGCCAAAGAGAGGCCTTACAGAATGATGAAAGGATCAGGACACCAGGGAGACATAAAGATCCTAAATGTGTATGCACCAAACAACAGAGCCTCAAAGTACATGAAGCAAAAACTGGTGGAGCTGAAAGGAGAAAGAGCCAGATCTATAATTATAGTGGGGGCCTTCCACACCCACCTCCCTCTTAGCAAGTGACAGAATTACCAGAGAGAAAATCAGCAAGGATATAGGAGACCTGAATAACACAGGAAACTAACGAGATCTGCATGACATAAATAGAACAGTCCGCCCACCAACAGCAGAGTACAGGTTTTTCCCCGAGGGTCTCTGTAACATTCACCAAGTTAGACCATCTCCTCGACCATCAGACAAGCCTCAGTAAACTCAAAAAGAATTGAGGGACTTCCCTGTTGGTGCAGTGGTTAAGAATCCGCCTGTCAGTGCAGGGGACACAGGTTCGAGCCCTGGTCAGGAAGATCCCACATGCCGCAGAGCAGCTAAGCCCGTGCGCCTCAACTACTGAGCCTGCGCTCTAGAGCCCTCGAGCCACAACTGCTGAGCCCGCGTGCCACAACTACTGAAGCCCGCGCGCCTAGAGCCCATGCTCCGCAACAAGATAAGCCGCCGCAACGAGAAGCCTGTGCACCGCAACGAAGAGTAGCCCCTGCTAGCCGCAAGTAGAGAAAGCCCGTGTGCAGCAACGAAGACCCAACGCAGCCATAAATAAAGAAATAAATTTATTAAAAAAAAATAAAAATAAAAAAAGAAGAATTGAAATCTCCCAGAGTGTATTCCCTGGCCACGATGGAATCAAATTAGAGACCAGTAATAGAAAACAAAAAGAAGAATCCCTAAACACTTGGAAACGGTGGTTGACACATCATTCCAGGTTACCATTCACACCTTTGTTATAGAAGAGCTGAAGTGAGGAAGAGTTGCCTGCTGAGCTGAAAGGCATTTCAGGCTGGCCCAAAAGAGAGCTCACCCTGGCTCTTTCAAACAGAGTATTGTTCAGGGCAAGGCTGGAGGGAGGGAGACAGTTCAGGAGGCTGTGACATCAGTGCCACCTGACATTAAAGCTCCTAGTGCACTGGCAAAGGAAGTCCAGCTAGCTTGCTGGTTGTTAGTGGAATTGGTTTGGTGGCTGATTGGATTTGGGAAGCACGAGAGAGGTATTGGTGTGGTTGTTGGAAAGTCCTGAGAGAAGGCAAGATTCGGGTGCCTTCCTGGTACATATACGACTGGTGTCCAGTCTAACCCATGGACGCATACACCTCGGTTCCTTATCAGTCCTGCTCCACTGTGTTAAAAGTTTCAACGCAGTTGTCCTCTCCTCCCTCCTCATTCTCCTCCCTCCTCCTTCTCCTCCCTCTTTCTCCTCCTTGTCCTCCTCTTCCTCATCCTGCTCCTCCTCGATTCTTCCCCCGATAGTGCCATCTGTCGGATAAGGCTGTCCTCTCTGCACAGGCAGAAGAGTGTCCTTTCTGAGGTTTGTGGGATTGGTCCCTTAGGCCAGGTTGGCACTGTGCCTGCCCTACCATCCTGTTAGCCTAAGACATGGTACGTGGTAAGTGCACCACAGATGTGTCTTCAAACCTGTATTTTTGTTCCTCTTTTCAGAATACAGTGATGGTGGTAGACCACCTCAAGGAAGAAAGAAAGGTTGTAGTTCTTTCCCAGGTAATTCTGGCAAGAGGAGCCCTCATTATGAACACGATGGATGTGAGCCTCAGCCCTCACACCTCCAAGAGGATGATGGAAACGTGGTGAAGAGGGATGTCCAGGAGGACCCCGAAGTAAGACAGTAAGTGACCAGGCAGCAGGGTTTGTACACAGCAGCCCCTGGGACTATGCACCTCTCTCACTCTCCGTGGACTTGTTTCTCTTCTGTCACTGCAAAACTGAAGCATGCTAGAAGTGAAATAATGGTTGAGCAATCCTAATTGTAGTGCTGGTGTCAAAGAGACGAGGGTGTACAGAAGACTTTCTTAGCACGTATGACCACTCACCCTCCTTCACTCCACATCCCCCCTGCAGCTCTCCCTGTACCATCCGAGGCAACGAGAGGAGAGTGAGATGGCACAGTGAAGGCCGCATGCATATGACTGTGTGGAGAAACAGAAAACCTCTGGAGAGAGAAATGCAGGAGAACACACAAGATGGAACCCCAGGGAGCTGGTTCAGGGTCACAGTGAGTATCCTGAAAAATGTATGGAATGTGCAGGAGAGAAAAGTCAGGGGGAGTTGTGTTGGTCTCATGTAGAGATGCTGGTTTATTTCACTGGGGACAGTTTGTAATCTGTCCTTCTTATGACCAGGAGTTAACAATCCTGTTCATCTAAGGGCAGATTCAGAGAAGCAGTGTAAAGGAAACAGGCTGACTGTGAGGAGAACGGAGGAGCCTGTCTCAGAGCAAAGATGGAAACTACTGCCAAGGATATAGAGCAACGCCACATTGGAGGTCTCAGTTTGGCAAGCTGAGTGTGGGAGATGGAGGGTCGAGCCTCTGGAGACCTTGTCTGAGGGGCAAGCAGTGTCTGCACTGGGTAGGATCTCCTGGAAATTTATAAAAGGAAGATCATCTCTGACACCTTGATTATTTGGAAGAGAGTTTGACTGGAGAGAAAGAGTATTTAGGAAATCCATATTACACACACCCATAAGAAATCATGCCAGTGGTCCCTTCTTTAGAAGCCCTTTCAAGCTCAGTAGAAGGCCGGAAAAGAACAGGAAAAGGTTCGTCCTCCAGCCTAAATTCCCTGTTGTCTGTCCTCTCTCCCATCCCTTCTTTTCATCCTTAGATTCCTTGTGGGATACAGTATGACAAGACATGGCTAATGAACTCAATCCAGAGCCATTGCGGTGTCCCCTTCACTCCAGTGGACGTAAGAGAGGATGCCGAAGCCAGACGCGTGGGCACAGGGAAGGGGGAGAGAGAGACCTGGTTCAGCAGGGTCTGTTGGCTTCTGATACTATTGCTGTTGCATTCAATCCCTGTAGTTCCACTTTATGCACAATGGGGCTCAGTTCTTTGTCCAGGAAGCAAGCACTGCGTCTGCATTGATGGATGTCAGCAACAAGATTTGTGACGAGGAGAGCCGAAAGGTGTGTGTCGCGGGCATTACCTGTACCTCATCCTGAGGAAGGAGTACAGGCCAGGGGCTGGTTGTCTTCTTTGGAACTAGAGTTCCTGGTGCTTACCCCACCTCTTCTTCCTGCAGATACTTGTCTTTGTCAGCCCCTCCGCTGTTCCCTACTCTGTGCGGGATAAGTTGAAGCCAGAAGAAATGGAGCAGCTAAAGGTAATGCAGACTCAAGGCATGCTGTGTGCCAACGCTCAGACCCACCTCTCCTTCCTCCAGCCCCCCGTCCCCCTCGCCCCCGAATTCCCTGCCACCACCACAGCCTCAGAGCGGTTCTCTCCATCTCTCTCTCTGCAGCTGACCTTGAGCAAACGATTTGATGTCTCCCAGCAAGCTCTTGACCTCCAGAGGCTCCGCGTTGACCCAGGTACGGCTGACAGCAGTAATTCTAGGGCGGGCGAGGGCAGAGGGGTCTTCCTGGAGGGAGACTTAGGGATGGTAACGTGGGGCGGGTCTGGTGCTGGCCCCAGACCCCACTCAGCCATCTGATTCCCTCCCATCTCCTTCCTGAAGGCTTGTTGGGCCATGGTATTGACATAATTCTGAATCGAAGAAACTGCGTGGCTGCCACCCTGCAGATCATCGAAAAGAATTTCCCTGAGGTGAGGCTGTAGGCCCAGTGCTGGTATTAGTGTAGGGGGTGGAAGAGATGGGGTGGAGGGCAGATTTGTCTCCAAGGTCCTAGATAGTAACCTTCACTCTACCTCTTCTTGCCCCAAAACTGTTGTCCTTGAACTTGAGCAGCAACAAACTGTACCAGCTGGATGGCCTGTCTGATATTTTACAGATGGCCCCCACGGTCAAGATCCTGAACCTCTCCAAAAATAAGGTGAGAAGGGGGAGCCAGATCAAAGTTGGGTTGAGATTTGGGGGGGGGGCCGTGTTAGTGGCCATCAGAGTGATGACAGGAGGCAGGTGAAGGTACCTGTGGGGAAGGGAGGGAGAGCGCTGGGGGTGCAGAGATCCGGATGTCCCTCTTTCCCTGGGATTCCTTTTCCCACTTCCGCCCCATATTTCTCAGCTGAAGTCTGTGTGGGAGTTGAGCAAGATACAAGGGCTGAAGCTTGAAGAGCTGTGGCTGCAAGGGAACCCATTGTGTGGCACCTTCCCAGACTGGTCCACCTATGTAAGGTCAGTGTGAACACCCTGTCACCCTTCTTGGTGACCTTCACCCATGGGAGCCTAGACTATCTGTGACAGTGCCCCTTTGCCAAAGGTGGCAGCCCTGGTCTTCTGGGAGGATCACAGGCCCCACCTTCTGCTCTCTCTGTGCCTATCACCGGTGAGGAGTTCCCTTCCCCTGACCTGCTCACCTCTGCAGGGGCTCTGGGGTCTGTTTCCAGCTCTCTGTGCCCAGCTATATTCCACCAAGGCCTCCCAAGAGTGTGCCCCAGGAAGCAGGGCTTCTCCTCCTCACCAGGACCAGGAGCGACCAGCCCTGATCCAGATGCTGGCGCCCTGGACTGAGAAGGGTCCTCCAGCCCAGGGCCTCATGCTGAGAGAAGCCTTCCTTCTTTGTGCTGAGATGGCGTTTGCCTCCCCCGTTCTGAGAGGGGCCCTCTTCCCCTTCCTCCAAAGGGGTCCCCCCTCCTCTCTCAGGTTGACATGGGGGCTTTCCTGCGCCATGCTGAGGGCTGAGGCCGTGGGTGGCTGCTGTCATGACATCCATTCTGCTGGCCCAATGCCAGGAGCTGGACCCTCCTTGGGAAAAAGCAGGGCTCCTTGAGTCAAGGGGCCAGACGTGGGCCCCCGCCAGTGATCAGAGGGCTTCCTGAGGCAGGAGTGGAAGGCAGAGGGCAGAGGTGGTAGAGGAGACAGAAGGACAGGGCTCTCAGGGGCACTTCCCATCCCTCCCTGCACACGTCACATCATCCCATCTGGTCCTTCACAGGAGCCCTGGGCAGCCTGAGACAGGTATGATTCCTCAGATAAAGAACCAACTCAGACAGGTGCAGGGGTCATCGGGAGAGAAGACGGTGATCATAAGAGTGGGCCACGGATCCTCAGCCCCATACTGAGCTGGGACCTGACCCTTTCCTCCTTCTGGGGAAGATCTTCCCCCATGGCTGCTCTGTTTCCCATGCCCAAGTCTGGCTGAGCTCACACAGGTGACAAAGTTTCAGCCAGCATCCAGTGGGCCCCCCAGCCCAACATGGGCATATTTTCCATTCCTACCTGGTGTGTCTGGGCGATTCTGGGGCAGGTGAAGAGCCGCAAAAGGTGTGCCGTTTCCCCTTTCTTCTCTCTTCTTCCCTGACCCCGACCATGGGAGAGCTTCTTTCCCTTCCCTTTGTTTTCTCTCTCTCCCTTGTCTCTGTGCCCCTATGTCTCTCTCATCTCTCCCCTCCTACCTTCACTCTCTTTCTGTCTTCATCCCCCTCCATCTCCCTTCCTGCCTCCTGAGCCCCGCCTCACTCACCTCCCTGCCCCCGCATCGTGGGCCATCCCTCGGGGGTGTCCGGGCCTTGGCAGAGTCCTGGACCCTCAGTGAGGTAGCAGAGCCCCGGGCTCCCACCCCATTCCCTCTTCTCTCCACAGCCTTCAGTGGGGCCCTGGAGGAAGGAAGGGAGGGGAAGGAAGCCCTGCAGCATGGGTTTGAAATGCTGGTCCGTGTGGCACTGGAGAAGGGAGTCCGAGTAGTCTGGGTGGGAGCTACCCAGGGGAAGGAGAGGAAGGGAGGGAGGGAAGGACTATTAAAGTGAAGGTATTGAGAGAGATGAGGAGACAGTGCCTTTCACACAGTAAGATGACAGATGCTCAGTGCTCAACAGGGAAGTGGACCGAAAACCCTTAAAATCAGAAGCAGAGGTGGGCAAAGGGGGCTGCTGGGTGGGCCAGACCACACTGATCTCTGTTTATGGTATTACTGTTTTAACTCAAAGGAAGCATTGCAGCCTTGAACTATCAACCACCTCTTCTCTATTTTTGGTTTTGGACAGGGCCATCAGAGAATGTTTCCCGAAGTTATTATGCCTGTTAAGTGACTATGAAAATCATTGCCTCGTACTAATGTCGGTGACCGCTGCACCTGCCCTCAAGCCCCTTGGTTCTTGCCTAGATTACATGTTGGCATCAGAGCCTTAACCATTTTGGGGCACATGGTCTCCTGAAAATGACATGGGTATAATTCCTGGAAAAATACTGTTAAATACACACACACACACACACACACACACACACACACACACACACACACACGTTGCATATAACACTAGAGACTTCCAAGACCTCATGATGAAGACATCCACTGTAAGCTTTCCCATGGAATTTCCAGGGGCCCTTTCACACCTGACCTCTGACCCTCACCCTCCTGGGCCCATCCTTTTCCCGGATCATCCAGGGCCACTCCCCTGGTCTCCACTCCTGACTTCCTCTTCCCTTCTCCAGGATGGCCAGGAGTTACCCTCACCAATTATCATTGACGTTGACACTCCTTACGTAATAAAGCCCTGCAAGGTGAGGAAGAGGATCAAACAACATTTGGCGAGTTGCAGGAGAGGCTTTATCAGCCACACAGTCTCAAATGCCTTTTGATTACAGGAAAGCTATAAAGGATCTGAGACACTGAAGAGTCTAGTCCTGCAATTCCTGCAGCAGTAAGTACCCTTGGGAATCTGAGCAAGGGGAGGAGGGCTAGGACAGTTGAGGCCACCTAAGCACAGGCCTGCTCATCAGAGTTCTCAAGTCTCATTTGAGGTCCAGACCACAGAGATCAACTGTCCTCATTACTCCCGCTCAGGTATTACTTGATCCATGACTGTGGAGACCGACAGCATCTCCTTGGTGCTTATCATGAGGAGGCCTGCTTCTCCCTGACCATTCCCTTCCACTCCGAGGATGCAGCCATGTGAGTATCACAGCCCAGACTCTGCTCCCGGGCCGTGTGACTCCCCAGCAGACACAGGCCAGCTCCTGCAAACACCCACCACCCACTGTTGCTCTTTGTCTCCTAGAAGCAGCTTGTGCGAGTACTTCAAGGACAGCAGGAATATGAAGAAGCTCAAGGACCCCCGTGAGTGTGTGTTGGGAAGACTGGGTGGGAAAGGGCGGTGAAGGGGTCAATCATAGGGCCCAGGGTGTGGCAGCCCCTGACCTTCGCTCGCTTACCCTCCCCTCACAGACCTGCGGGTCCAGCTGCTGAAGCACACAAAACGTGACATTGTGCACACCCTCTGTGTGTTGCCCAAGACTCAGCATGACTTCAGCTCCTTCGTGGTGGACATGTGGTTCCAGACGGTGAGCGCCTGCTTCCTCCGTCGGGCGGGCCCAGGAAGCCGCAGGTGGGTCGGAGGTGGAGGTGGTGACTGGGCGCCTGGGCTCTTCCCTTTCAGGAGATGATGCTCTGCTTCTCTGTCAACGGGGTGTTCAAGGAAGGTGAGTGTGTGTAGACCCCCTCCCCAGATGCCCCACTGCTGCCTCCCCCTGACCAGGCTCACTCCCAGAACCTCCCAGGTTCCCTGACCCATTCCCTTCCCTTCCCTTCCCTTCCCTTCCCTTCCCTTCCCTTCCTTTCCCCTCATTTCCCTCCCCTCCCCTCCCCTCCCTTCCCCTTCTGCACTGTGTTCTCCAGCCCTCAGTCTTCCCACAGACACCCCAGGTCTGAGCTGTGTCCACGCCTGTCTGCCCTGCACACCCTGGGCGTTGGGGACACAGGCTGTGGAGTTTGGTGGCTCTCATCCCAGATCCTTACTCTGAGAACTTGGGCCGTTACTTAACCTCTCAGTTTCCTCATTTGCAAAATGGGGTAGTAGTATCCACCTCTTGGGCGGCTGTGAAAAACGCATCCCGTGAACTTGTGTAGTGGTCAGGGCCCTGTCACTGGGCGCAGACTGCTCCTATAGTTGCCCTCCCCATTGCCGACACCCTGGCCCCCGTGAACAACTGCCCTCTCAGCATGAGTGTCCAGTCACAGCCTGACTGGGGACCGCCGTGTGAGCGTGTACAGCACGTGCGGCTCTAAGGGGTACTGTTGTTTGTTTGCTGTTGAAGTGGAAGGAAGTTCTCAGGGCTGTGTGCGTGCCTTCACCCGGACCTTCATCGCTACCCCTGCCAGCTACTCCAGGTGAGAGCCCTGTTGTGGGCGGGAATGCCTATCTCAGCCTGGGCTCAGGGGCGTGGGAATGAGGTGGCGCAGACCTTAGGTTTACTCAGTATTGTGGAAAGCCAGCAGGGAGATCCCAGGAGCAGTCTAGCCTAGTGGTTAATAAGAGCATGGGCTCTGGAATCGGCCTATGGGTTCTCTCCTTGACCCAACACTCACTCTCTGTGTGACCTTGGTCCAGTCACATGACCTCTCTGTGACTCAGTGTCTTCTTCCGAGAATGGGGATCAGAGCATCCACCCCTTGGGCTGTGGTAAAGGGTAAATGCAAAATTGTCCGTGGGTTGGGGATAAACCTATAAATTGAGTGAAGGTGGTAGACAGTCTCTGCTCTGTGGGGAGGGGCAGAGGGACCAGTCAAGGAACCTGGGAGACAGACACAGCAGGGGTATGGAAGGAATCTAGTTGCTGAGTGGCAGTGGGAGCAGGATCGTTGTTTGGGGTGTGGGGTGGTCCATCTGTCCAGTTGTCTGAGTGCCCATTTTTCCTCCAGTCTATGCATTGTGAATGACGAACTGTTTGTGAGGGACGCCAGCCCCAGTGAGACTCAGAGTGCGTTCTCCATCCCAATGCCTACACCCTCCTCCCTCTCCCAGGAGCAGCAGGAAATGGTGCAGGCTTTCTCCACCCTGTCTGGGATGAAACTCGAGTGGTCTCAGAAGTGAGTGCTGGGTGTGCATGGGAATGTGCTTGGGTTGGAATGGCGGGGGAGTGAATCATGGAAACTCGCAAGCAATTTGGAAAAATAGCCTTTTGAATATTTTGCTTCCAAAAAATAAAAGTGAGCCCATGAAAAAGGTATCATACTATTATATGTGTAAAGGGTTTTCAAGATAGTATAATGCTCAGTGACATTATCTTGTATACGGAAAATCCAGGACAATCCACACACACACCAACCAACCAACAAACAAACAAAACACCCCACTAGAACTGATAACCAAGTTCACCAGAGTTGCAGGATACAAGACCGATATACAAAACTTATTTGTATTTCCGTGTACTTGCAATGAACAACCCAAAAATGAAATTAAGAAAGCAAGCCCAAGAGGGAAGAGATATGGGAACATATGTATATGTATAACTGATTCACTTTGTTATAAAGCAGAAACTAACACACCATTGTAAAGCAATTATACTCCAATAAAGATGTTAAAAAAAAAAAAAAGAAAGAAAGCAAGCCCAGTTACCATAGCATCAAAATAGTACAACGCTTTGAAACAAATGTAACAAAAGAAGTGCAAATCTCATACTCCGGAGTCTGTAAAACGCTGTTGAAAAAAATAAAGAAGACCTAAATAAATGGAAAGACACTCCATTTTCATGGGTTGGAAGGCAATATTATTAAGATGGCAGTACTATCCAGAGCAAACTAGGTTCAATGCAGTCCCTATCAGAATCCTTCTTTGCAACAATTGACAAGGTTATCCTAAACTTCATATGGAGGTGCACAAAAACAATCTCGAAAGAGAAGACCAAAGTTAGAAGACTCACACTTCGCAATTTCAAAACTTGCTACAAAGCCACAGTAATAAAGACTACGTGGTACTGGCCTGTGGACAGTGTATGAATCAATGGACTAGAACTGAGAGTCCACAGATAAACCCTCACATTTATGGTCAACTGATTATCAACCTGACAGAGTGCTGAAAAAATCTGATGGGAAACTAATAGTGCTTTCAACAAATGGTGCTGGGACAAGTGGGTATCCGCGTGCAAACCAAAGATTTTGACCCCTGACTCACACACCATGTACAAACATAGCCTGAAAATGGATCAAAGATCTAAAAGTAAGAGCTAAGACTATAAAAATCTGGGAAGGAAACATAGGTGTCAGTCTTCACGAATTAGGCAATCATTTCTTACATATGACACCAAAAGCACAAGCAACCAAAGAAAAAAAGTAGATAAATTGTTGACTTCATCAAAATTAAAACCTTTTGAGCATCAAAGCACCGTATCAAAAAGGTGAAAAGCCCACCAACAGAACGGGAGAAAATATTTGCATATCACATATCTGGCAAGAATATGTGAAGAACCCTTGCAACTCAACAATAAAAAGGCGAACACCCCAATTTTTTTAAAATGGGGAAAGGCTCTGAATGGACATTTCTCCAAAGAAGACATATAAATGGCCAACAAGGAAATGAGAAACTTCTCAACATCGTTAGTCATCAAGGAAATGCAAATTGAAACCACAGTGAGTTACCAGGTCACACCCACTAAGATGGCTTTAATCAATGAAACGAATGATAACAAGTGTTGGTGAGGATGTGGAGACATTGGAATTCTCATGTGTTACTGATGGGAATATAAAAGGGAGCAGTGGTTTGGGAAAACAGTTTGGCACTTCCCCAAAATGTTAAACACGGAGCTACCATATGACCCAGTAATCCCACTCCTAAGTATCCTACCAGGAGAAATGAAAACATATGTTCACTCTAAAACTTGTTCAGGAACGTTCATAGCAGCATTATTGATAATAGCCGAAAAGTGGAAACAACCCAAATGTCCTGTAGCTGATGAATGGATGAATAAATCTTGGTACATCCATATAGTAGAATATTATTCAGTCATAAAAAAGAATACTGTTCTGATACACGTCATGACATGGATGGACCTTGAAAACATGATGCTAAGTGAAAGAAGCCAGTCACAAAAAGTCAAATATTGTATGAAATGTCCAGAAACGGCAAATCCACAGGGACCAAAAGCAGATTAGTGGTTGCCAGGGTCTGGGGGAAGGGGAGGAATAGGGAGTGATCACTAATGGTTAAGGAGCTTCTTTTTGAGGTGGTAAAATTAGTTTGGAATTCGATAGTTGTGGTGGTTGCACAATCGTGTGAATGTACTAAAAAGCACTGATTTGTATACTTTAAAATGGTGTGTGCATTATACCTCAATAAAAGATGGTTGGAGACTTGTACTTTAGAATTTTTCATTTGTTATTTTCTTGAACATCTTTCTTGATCAGTATATATTGAATTTCCTTGTTCTTTTGCACAGCTCTACTTTTCTGTTTTGAATTCTAGTGGGCATGAATGCTAGTGATAGATGGTTTGGTTTTCACTGGGTCTTTCTTCGTCGTTACACATAGTGTTCATACTGGTACATGTGTCCCAGCAAGAAAGTGGCATAGATTTAGCGGTGGCATTGCATGGTCAGCGTGACTGTACTGTGGTACTAATGGAGATCACCTGTTGTTCTCCCACTGCAGGTGCCTTCAGGACAACGAATGGAACTACACCAGAGCTGGTCATGTCTTCAGTATGCTCAAGGTGAGGTCTGGGAATCAAGTGGGTTAAAGATGAACGTTTCTGGGCCTTCAGGGAGGCCAAGAAGGTGGAGGCCGGTGGCCTGGGAATGGAACTCGGGGAGCAGGCTCTTCTGACATTCCGACTCCTTCTCTCCAGACCGAGGGCAAGATCCCAGAGGAGGCCTTCAAAGAAATCCCCTAAAAGGAGCCCTTGGATGTCATCTTTGTCTTCATCCACATCATCTTTTCTCTCCAGCCTCAGGCCACGCCCATGACTGGGGTTGGAGGCCTGGCTGACCAAGAAGCCAAAGTTACGTTGTAGACCAGGTAACATAGCCACCTGAAGGGTCAGCAGTTCTGTGTCTTTTCCCCACTCACGATTGCTGTTTGGTTTCATAATAAAGAGTGCTGTTGCAAGCTGTATGTTGTGTGTCCTCCATTGCTCTTCCCTGCCCCAATCATGAGCCAGTAGGTCCAGGCCTGAAAGTCCCTGCCTTCCTCCCCGAGGAGGAGGCACCTCCTAACCCAAACAAGTGGGTTTTTTACACACTTTTTTTCCATTTATAAAACATGAAGATTCTGCACAAAAATGGGATAACAATGCGATTTAAAGTACATGCATCAAAATTCCTTTATGTCCCAGCTAGATGGGTTTACATATATCATGCATCAAGTTGGGAAATTTAAAAATACGTTTAGACAATTGAAAATGGAAACACAGCATATCAAAACTTGTGTGACAGAGCAAAAGTAATGATCAGAGGAAAATCTATTAGTCGTTAGGTAAACGCAAATCGAAGCCACCATAGGATGCCACTTCACACCTACCACATTGGCTATAGCTTTTTTTTTTAAAGGAACATAACAAGATGAACTTTGGTGAGGATGTGGAGAAATTGGAACTTCTGTACATTGTTGGTGGGGATACAAATGGTTTCACTGCTGTGGAGAACAGTTTGTTGGTTCCTCACAAAATTAAACCCAGAAGTACCATATGACCCAGCTACTCCACTCCTAGGTGTATACCTGAAAGAATTGAAAGAGGTGCCGAAACAAATTACTGTACGTGAATGCTCACAGCAGCATTATTCATTATATTCAAAAGGTTGAAACAACCCATCTGTCCATCAAGGGATGAGTGGATAAACAAATTGTAGTATATACACACATTGGAATATGTATTTTTGCAAAGATTGAAATCCTTGTCATATGTGGTCACGGAAGTTGTCCTTCTATTTTATCAGTGGTCAGATAGTGACTTGACGGAGATTTCCTGAAGGGCCTGGAGCCAAAAAGGAAAGGAAAACAATATTGTCTAGTCTTTGCAGATTGGCTTCTGATCTGGGGCACTCCACCAATGCTTAGCCAGGCTGCCTCCAACTCTGCCTTAGCCTTCACCTCCTGCCTTTGAGGAGCCCAAAGGTCAGCCACATGTGCAAGCCTGGCTTCCTGTCAGACCTTTGCTGAGCCTGTGTCCTACCTTGTGCATATGCATTGCACACTGGAATCTCTGCTACGCCCTTCAAAACTCTTATTCCCCCAATAATTTTCCTCAACACCCTCACCCTTCCCAGGCTTTGGGGGCTCTCTGCTGCTTGCCTTATCTTCTTTCCCTTGCCCCAGGCAGCTATGGGTATGATACACTTTTAGATATTTTTGAGAGACGCAACCGAGAAAGCCACTCCATGCCTGGGAGGGGCAGTGGGAAACAAAAGTCATCCTCTGTGCCATTCCCTCAGGGGTCCTCCATAGAGGTCAGAAGGCACAATCACAGTTTTGGGGGAGAACAAGATCCATATTATGACCCCTGGGACCAGCAAGAAGCACCGTGAATGTGGCTGCCAGTCTCATGGCCACCACGGCTCTGGAGGATGGGGAACGTTAGGCAGAAGAGCAAAAACTCCGCGAAGTATTCTTACCAAAATTTAGCAGCCTCTTTCTTCACTGTGCACTCCTCTGGCTGCTGTAAGTTTGTTTGTTTGTTTGTTTGTTTGCTTGTTTAATTAGATTCCAGAGTTCTGAAAAGTGGCAGAGGAGGATGTCACTCCTTCATGATGGCTTTCTTTTATTCTTTTTTATTTTTCTTTTATTCTTGATATTGGTAATTTGTGCCCTGCCCCCGCCCCACGTCTCTCTCTTTTTCTTCATCAGCCAAACTAGTGGTTTATCAATTTTGTTGATAGTTTCAAAGATCCAACTTTCTTTTTCCCTTGATCTTTCTGTACTGTTTGTCCAGTTGCTATTTCACTGATTTCTGTTCTCATGTTTACAATTTAGTATTTCCTTTCTTCTACTTACCTTGTACATAATTTTCTCTTTTTCCTCTAGTCTTTTAAGGTGGAAGCTTGTGTTACTGATTTTTATCTTTTCTTCTTTTCAAATGTAAGCATTTAAAACTATAAATTTCCCTCTAAGCACAGTTTTTCCTATGTCTCACAAATTTGGACACGTATTTTTATTCTCATTTTAACTTTTTCTGATTTATTTTTTAGCCCATGGGATAATTAGAATTTTGTTGTTTAGCTTTCAAATATTTTTGGATTTTACAGATATCTGCCGGTTACAAAAGAATGCATTTTGAGTCTCTGTTTCCTCATTTGTAATATTACCCTAAATATGTACCAAGGTTGTAACCACATTATAACTACAAAGGATACAATGGCAGGGAAATACTGGCAGGTTGAAAAGTAACAGCTGAGCATCATAACCAAAAGGAAAATAGACTACAACAGTATGCCATGAAATGATTTTCCTCACCTCAAAAAGCCCAGGTGATATTACTGTATAATATTTGGTTGACTTATTCATTCATTCATGCAGTGAGCAACAATTGGTGAGAATCTCTTATGTGTTTAAAACCACGACCCTGAGGAATCAAGAAGAGGTTAAGTGTTGTCACAGAGACAATGTCATGTGTTCACCCAATCCCTTCTTTTTGTCTTTGTCACACAGACACTTTACAAATTTATGGGGAGTTGGGTGAAACCTCTTATGACTGAGTTTTTCTGACCAATGGAATGAGGATTTAAATAATATATGCATCTTTCAGATCTGGACCATAAAAGCTGCAAGATCCTGCAGACATGTTTTCTTCCCTCTCTTTGTCCGATGCCTGGATAACAAGGATACAGTAACGAACTCCAAAACCTCAGGGAATTAAGTCCCTATACCCAAGCAGTCTGGGTCTCAGAACCACTGCATGGTTCATGCATTGGACCATGGACAAGAGTGAAAATTAAACTAGTGACCCTAGTGGAAAGTAAACCTTTTCTGGCAGGTGAAATTATAAGATGACCCTAATATCCCCGCCTCCTGGTGTACACACCCTGTCTAATCCCCAGAACTGTAAATATGATGGATTTTACTCCCATGACTAGGCTATGTTAGATGGCACAGTTGACTTTAAAAAAGGAGTATTATCTGGGTGGTCCTAATCTAATCACATAAGCCCTTTAAATCTGGGTCTAGACATCAGCAACAGAGGATTCAGAGGTTGGAAGCATGAGAAGGATTTGACACATTGGTGCTGAGTTGAATATGGACTGGCCAAAGTGGCAAAGAATGTGAGTCACCTCTAAGAGCTGAGAGTGTCCCCTGGCTGACAGTCAGAAATGAAATGTGGACCTCAATCCTACAGCCACAAGGAACTGAAATCTACCAACACAACAAAAAGAATGAATTTGGAAGCATATTTCCCCCCCAGATGCTCCAGTGAGAAAGCAGTTCAATAGACACCTTGATATCAGACTTGTGGTACCTTGAGCAGAGAACCCAGTCACATGCCAGAATTCTGGTCTACAGAACTTTGTGGTAATTAGTTATATAGCAATACAAAACTAATGCAGAGATATAATATGGTTAATATTAAAAGGAAGGAAGGAAGGGAGGGAGGGAGGGAAGAAAGGAGGAAAGAAAGAGAGAAAGAGAGAAAAAGAAAGAAAGGAAGAAAGGAAGGAAGAAAGAAAGAAAGAAAGAAAGAAAGAAAGAAAGAAAGAAAGAAAGAAAGAAAGAAAGAAAGGGAGAAAATCTTTAGTCAGTTACCCAGAAGATGGATTTCCTAGGAGTTTATAATAATGAGGATTATTCCTAAAGCCTGAAATGACCTTTGATGGGGTGTATGGCTCAAGAAGGGGGTGACCACAGACAGAATGGGCAGAGCCTAAGGGAACATGGAAAACAAGGCACTGAATTCACTAATACCCTGTTATGAGAAACAAGGCAAGTGAGTCAGAGTTGGAAGTGCTAGCATGATGTGATGACAGGGAACTAATGCTCTATATTTATGCTTACACATCATGGAAAAGGCAGTTTACAGTACCACTATATCACTGACTACAAACATATGCAGCACCTTTATCTATTATGGACAAAAAGTAATTCTTCTTAGAATTAATTAATTTAGTTACATGTATTATACTACATTTAAACTCATTTATTTTTTATTAAAAAAATTTTTTAACATCTTTATTGGAGTATAATTGCTTTACAATGGTGTGTTAGTTTCTGCTGTATAACAAAGTGAAGCAGCTATACATATACATATATCCCCATACCTCCTCCCTCCTGCATCTCCCTCCCATCCTCCCTATCCCACCCCTCTAGGTGGTCAAAAAGCACCGAGCTGATCTCCCTGTGCACTGTGGCTGCTTCCCACTAGCTATCTATTTTGCATCTGGTAGTGTATATATGTCCATGCCACTCCCTCACTTCGTCCCAGCTTACCCTTCCCCCTCCTCGTGTCCTCAAGTCCATTCTCTTCGTCTGTGTCTTTATTTCCGTCCTTCCCCTAGGTTCTTCAGAACCTTTTTTTTTTTTTTTTTACATTCCATATATGTGTGTTACCATACGGTATTTGTTTTTCTCCTTCTGAAGTACTTCAATCTGTATGACAGATTCTAGGTCCATCCACCTCACTACAAATAACTCAATTTCGTTTCTTTTTATGGCTGAGTAATATCCCATTGTATATATGTACCACATCTTCTTTATCCATTCATCTGTCGATGGGCATTTAGGTTGCTTCCATGACCTGGCGATTGTAAATAGTGCTGCAATGAACATCAGGGTGCATGTGTCTTCTTGAATTACGGTTTTCTCAGGCTATATCCCCAGGAGTAGGATTGCTGGGTCGTATGATAGTTCTATTGTCAGCTTTTTAAGGAACTGCCATACTGTTCTCCATAGTGGCTGTATCAATTTACATTCCCACCAACAGTGCAAGAGGGTTCGCTTTGCTCCACACCCTCTCCAGCATTTGTTGTTTGTAGATTATTTGATGATGGCCATTCTGACTGGTGTGAGGTGATACCTCATTGAAGTTTTGATTTGCATTTCTCTAATGATTAGGGATATTGAGCATCCTCTCATGTGTTTGTTGGCAATCTGTATATCGTCTTTGGAGAAACGTCTATTTAGGTCTTCTGCCCATTTTTAGATAGGGTTGTTTGATTTTTTCATATTGAACTGCATGAGCTGCTTGTAAACGTTGGAGATTAATCCTTTGTCAGTTGCTTCATTTGAAAATATTTTCTCCATTTCTGAGGGTTGGCTTTTCGTCTTGTTTGTGGTTTCCTTTGCTGTGCAAAAGCTTTTACTTTTCATTAGGTTCCATTTGTTTATTTTTGTTTTTAATTCCATTTCTCTAAGAGGTGAATCATAAAGGATCTTGCCGTGATTTATATCATACAGTGTTCTGCCTAGGTTTTCCTCTAAGAGTTTTATAGTGTCTGGCCATACATTTAAGTCTTTAATCCATTTTGAGTTTGTTTTTGTGTATGGTGTTAGGGAGTGTTCTAATTTCATTCTTTTACATGTTGCTGTCCCGTGTTCCCAGCACCACTTATTAAAGACACTGTCTTTTCTCCATTGTATATTCTTGCCACCTTTGTCATAGATCAGGTGACCATAGGTGCGTGAGTTTATCTCTGGGCTTTCTATCCTGTTCCATTGATCTATATTTCTGGTTTTGTGCCAGTACCATACTGCCTTGATTACTGTAGCTTTGTAGTATAGTCTGAAGTCCGGGAGCCTGATTCCTCCAGCTCTGTGTTTCTTTCTCAAGATTGCTTTGGCTATTCGGGGTCTTTTGTCTTTCCATACAAATTGTGAAATATTTTGTTCCAGTTCAGTGAAAACTGCCCTTGGTAGTTTGATAAGGATTGCATTGAATCTGTAGATTGCTTTGGGTAGTATAGTCATTTTCACAAGGCCGAGTCTTCCAATCCAAGAACATGGTATATCTCTCCATCTGTTTGTATCATCTTTAATTTCTTTCATCAGTATCTTATAGTTTTCTGCATACAAGTCTGTTGTCACCCTAAGTAGGTTTATTCCTAGGTATTGTTCTCTTTTTGTTGCCATGGTAAATGGGAGTGTCTCCTTAATTTCTCTTTCAGATTTTTCGTCATTAGTGTATAGGAATGCAAGAGATTTCTGTGCATTCATTTTGTATCCTGCTACTTTACCAAATTCGTTGATTAGCTCTAGTAGTTTTCTGGTAGCATATTTAGGATTCTCTATGTATAGTATCATGTCATCTGCAAACAGTGACAGCTTTACTTCTTTTCCAATATGGATTCCTTTTATTTCTTTTTCTTCTCTGATTGCTGTGGCTAAAGCTTTCAAAACTATGTTGAATAAAAGTGGTGAGAGTGGGCAACCTTGTCTTGTTCCTGATCTTAGAGGAAATGGTTTCATTTTTTCACCATTGGCAAGGATGTTGGCTGTGGGTTTTTCATATATGGCCTTTATTATGTTGAGGTAAGTTCCCTCGATGCCTACTTTCTGGAGGGTTTTTATCATAAATGGGTGTTGAATATTGTCAAAAGCTTCTTCTGCATCTATTGAGATGATTATATGGTTTTTCTCCTTCAATTTGTTAATATGGTGTATCACATTGATTGATTTGCATATATTGAAGAATCCTTGCATTCCTGGGATAAACCCCACTTGATCATGGTGTACGATCCTTTTAATGTGCTGTTGGATTCTGTTTGCTAGGAGTTTGTTGAGGATTTTTGCATCTATGTTCATCAGTGATATTGGCCTGTACTTTTCTTTCTTTGTGACATCTTTGTCTGGCTTTGGTGTCAGGGTGATGGTGACCTCGTAGAATGAGTTTACTAGTGTTCCTCCCTCTGCTATATTTTGCAAGAGTTTGAGAAGGATGGGTGTTAGCTCGTTTCTAAATGTTTGATAGAATTCGCCTGTGAAGCCATCTGGTCCTGGGCTTTTGTTTGTTGGAAGATTTTTAATCACAGTTTCAATTTCAGTGCTTGTGATTGGTCTGTTCATATTTTCTATTTCTTCCTGGTACAGTCTCTGCAGGTTGTGCATTTCTAAGAATCTGTCCATTTCTTCCAGGTTGTCCATTTTATTGGCATAGAGTTGCTTGTAGTAATCTCTCATGATCGTTTGTATTTCTGCAGTGTCAGTGGTTACTTCTCCTTTTTCATTTCTAATTCTATTGATTTGAGTCTTCTCCCTTTTTCTCTTGATGAGTCTGGTTAATGGTTTATCAATTTTGTTTATCTTCTCAAAGAACCAGCTTTTAGTTTCATTGATTTTTGCTATTGTTTCCTTCATTTCTTTTTCATTTATTTCTGACCTGATCTTTATGATTTCTTTCCTTCTGCTAGATTTGGGGTTTTTTTGTTCTTCTTTCTCTAATTGCTTCAGGTGCAAGGTTAGGTTGTTTATTCGAGATGTTTCCTGTCTCTTGAGGTAGGCTTGTATTGCTATAAACTTACCTCTTAGCACTGCTTTTGCTGCGTCCCATAGGTTTTGGGTCGTCGTGTCTCCACTGTCATTTGTTTCTAGGTATTTTTTGATTTCCCCTTTGATTTCTTCAGTGATCACTTCGTTATTAAGTAGTGTATTGTGTAGCCTCCATGTGTTTGTATTTTTTACAGATCTTTTCCTGTAATTGATATCTAGTCTCATAGCGTTGTGGTCAGAAAAGGTACTTGATATGATTTCAATTTTCCTAAATTTACCAAGGCTTGATTTGTGACCCAAGATATGATCTATCCTGGAGAATGTTCCATGAGCACTTGAGAAGAATGTGTATTCTATTGTTTTTGGGTGGAATGTCCTATAAATATCAATTAAGTCCATCTTGTTTAATGTATCATTTAAAGCTTGTGTTTCCTTATTTATTTTCATTTTGGATGATCTGTCCATTGGTGAAAGTGGGGTGTTAAAGTCCCCTACTATGATTGTGTTACTGTTGATTTCCCCTTTTATGGCTGTTAGTATTTGCCTTGTGTATTGAGGTGCTCCTATGTTGGGTGCATAAATGTTTACAATTGTTTTACCTTCCTCTTGGATCGATCCCTTGATCATTATATACTGTCCTTCTTTGTCTCTTGTAATAGTCTTTATTTGAAAGTCTATTTTGTCTGATATGAGAATTGCTACTCCAGCTTTCTTTTGATTTCCATTTGCATGGAATATCTTTTTCCATCCCCTCACTTTCAGTCTGTATGTGTCTCTAGGTCTGAAGCGGGTCTCTTGTAGACAGCATATATATGGGTCTTGTTTTTGTATCCATTCAGCCAGTCTGTGTCTTTTGGTGGGAGCATTTAATCCATTTACATTTAAGGTAATTATCGATATGTATGTTCCTATTCCCATTTTCTTAAATGTTTTGGGTTTGTTATTGTAGGTGTTTTCCTTCTCTTGTGTTTCTTGCCTAGAGAAGTTCCTTTAGCATTTGTTGTAAAGCTGGTTTGGTGGTGCTGAACTCTCTCAGCTTTTGCTTGTCTGTAAAGGTTTTAATTTCTCCATCAAATCTGAATGAGATCCTTGCTGGGTAGATTAATCTTGGTTGTAGGTTTTTCTCCTTCATCACTTTAAGTATATCCTGCCACTCCCTTCTGGCTTGCAGAGTTTCTGCTGAAAGATCAGCTGTTAACCTGATGGGGATTCCCTTGTGTGTTATTTGTTGTTTTTCCCTTGCTGCTTTTAATATGTTTTCTTTATATTTAATTTTTGATAGTTTGATTAATATGTGTCTTGGTGTGTTTCTCCTTGGATTTATCCTGTATGGGACTCTCTGTGCTTCCAGGACTTGATTAACTATTTCCTTTCCCATATTAGGGAAGTTTTCAACTATAATCTCTTCAAATATTTTCTCAGTCCCTTTCTTTTTCTCTTCTTCTTCTGGGACCCCTATAATTCGAATGTTGGTGCGTTTAATGTTGTCCCAGAGGTCTCTGAGACTGTCCTCAGTTCTTTTCATTCTTTTTTCTTTATCCTGCTCTGCAGTAGTTATTTCCACCATTTTATCTTCCAGGTCAGTTATCCGTTCTTCTGCCTCAGTTATTCTGCTATTGATCCCATCTAGAGTATTTTTAATTTCATTTATTGTGTTTTTCATGGTTTCTTGGTTCCTCTTTAGTTCTTCTACGTCCTTGTTAAGTGTTTCTTGCATTTTGTCTATTCTATTTCCAAGATTTTGGATCATCCTTACTATCATTATTCTGAATTCTTTTTCAGGTAGACTATCTATTTCCTCTTCATTTGTTAGGTCTGGTGTGTTTTGACCCTGCTCCTTCATCTGCTGTGTGTTTTTCTGTCATCTCATTTTGCTTATCTTACTGTGTTTGGGGTCTCCTTTTCACAGGCTGCAGGTTCGTAGTTCCCGTTGTTTTTGGTATCTGTCTCCAGTGGCTAAGGTTGGTTCAGTGGGTTGTGTAGGCTTCCTGGTGGAGGGAACTAGTGCCTGTGTTCTGGTGGATGAGGCTGGATCTTGTCTTTCTGGTGGGCCCATCCACGTCTGGTGGTGTGTTTTGGGGTGTCTGTGGCCTTATTATGATTTTAGGCAGCCTCTCTGCTAATGGATGGGGCTGTGTTCCTGTCTTGCTAGTTGTTTGGCATAGGGTGTCCAGCACTGTAGCTTGCTGGTCGTTGAGTGGAGCTGGGTCTTGATGTTGAGATGGAGATCTCTAAGAGATTTTCGCCATTTGGTATTATGTGGAGCTGGGGGGTCTCTTGTGGACCAGTGTCCTGAAGTTGGCTCTCCCACCTCAGAGGCACAGCCCTGATGCCTGGCTGGAGCACCAAGAGCCTTTCATCCACACGGCTCAGAGTAAAAGGGAGAAAATATAGAAAGAAAGAAAGAGGATAAAATATAGTGAAGTAAAATAAAGCTATTATAAAACAAAGGTATACAGACAAAATCTCACCCAGAAGCATATACATATACACTCAAAAAAAAAAAAAGGAAAAGGGGAAAAATTAATATATCCTGCTCCCAAAGTCCACCTCCTGAATTTGGGATGATTTGTTGTCTATTCAGGTATTCAACAGATGCAGGCACATCAAGTTGTTTGTGAAGTTTTAATCCGCTGCTTCTGAGGCTGCTGGGAGAGATTTCCCTTTCTCTTCTTTGTTCGCACAGCTCCCGGGGTTCAGCTTTGGATTTGGAGCCGCCTCTGCTTGTAGGTCACCTGAGGGCGTCTGTTCCCTGCCCAGACAGAACGGGGTTAAAGGAGCAGCTGCTTCAGGGGCTCTGGCTCACTCAGGCGGGGGGAGGGAGGGATACGGATGCGGGGCGAGCCTGCGGCGGCAGAAGCCGGCGTGAGGTTGCACCAGCCCGAGGCGCGCCGTGCGTTCTCCTGGGGAAGTTGTCCCCTGATCACGGGAGCCTGGCCGTGGCGGGCTGCACCGGCTCCCGGGAGGGGCGGTGTGGAGAGTGACCTGTGCTCACACACAGGCTTTTTGGTGGCGGCAGCAGCAGCCTTAGCGTCTCATGCCCGTCTCTGGGGTCCGCGCTGATAGCCGTGGCTCGCGCCCGTCTCTGGAGCTCGTTTAGGCGGCGCTCTGAATCCCCTCTCCTTGCGCGCCGTGAAACAAAGAGGCAAGAAAAAGTCTCTTGCCTCTTCGGCAGCTGCAGACTTTTTCCCGGACTCCCTCCCGGCGAGCTGTTGTGAGCTAACCCCTTCAGGCTGTGTTCACGCGTCAACCCCAGTCCTCTCCCTGCGATCCGACCAAAGCCCGAGCCTCAGCTTCCAGCCCCCGCCCGCCCAGGTGGGTGAGCAGACAAGCCTCTCGGGCTGGTGAGTGCAGGTCGGCACCGCTCCTCTGTGCGGGAATCTCTCCACTTTTCCCTCTGTGCCCCTGTTGCTGTGGGATCCGCGCTGATAGCCGCGGCTCGCGCCTGTCTCTGGAGCTCGTTTAGGCGGCGCTCTGAATCCCCTCTCCTCGCGCACCGGGAAACAAAGAGGCAAGAAAAAGTCTCTTGCCTCTTCGGCAGCTGCAGACTTTTTCCCGGACTCCCTCCCGGCTAGCTGTGGTGCACTAACCCCTTCAGGCTGTGTTCACGCTGCCAACCCCAGTCCTCTCCCTGCGATCCGACCGAAGCCCGAGCCTCAGCTCCCAGCCCCCGCCCGCCCCGGCGGGTGAGCAGACCTGAACCCCATCTTCTTTATCCATATATCTGTTGATGGACATTTAGGTTGCTTCCTTGCCTTGGCTATTTAAATACCGCTGCAATGAGCATTGGGATGCATGTACCCTTTCAAACCATGTTTTATTCCAGATATATGCCTAGGAGTGGGATTGCTGGATCATATTGTACCTCTATTTTTAGATTCTTAGGGAACCTCCATACTGTTCTCCATAGTGGCTGTACCAATTTACATTCCCACCAACAGTGTAGGAGTGTTCCCTTTTTTCCACACTCTCTCCAACATTTATCATTTACAGATTTTTTGATGATGGCCATTCTCACTGGTGTGAGGTGACATCTCATTGTAGTTTTGATTTGCCTTGCTCTAATAATCAGTGATGTTGAGCATCTTTTCATGTGCCTCGTGTCCATCTGTATGTCTTCTTTGGAGAAATGTCTATTTAGGTCTTCTGCCCATTTTTGGATTGGGTTGTTTATTTTTTCTCTATTTGAGCCACATGAGCTTTTTGTAAATTTTGAAGATTAAACCCTTGTCGGTTGCATAGTTTGCAAATATTTTGTCCCATTCTGTGGGTTGTCTTGTTGTTTTGTTTATGGTTTCCTTTGCTGTGCCAAAGCTTTTGTGTTTAATTAGGTCAAATATGTTTACTTTTGTTTTTATTTCCATTACTATGGGAGACGGATTGAAAAAGATATTGTTGCAATTTATGTCAAAGAGTGTTCTGCCTATGTTTTCCTCTTAGAGTTTTATAATATCCAGTCTTACATTTAGGTCATTAATCCATTTTGAGTTTATTTTTGTGTATGGTGTTAAAGGATGTTCTAATTTCGTTTTTTTTACATGTAGCGGTCCAGTTTTCCCAGCTCCATTTATTGAAGTGACTGTCTTTTTCTCCATTGTATAGTCTTGCATCCTTTATTGTAGATTAATTGACCATAGGTGCATGGGTTTATTTCTTGGCTTTCTATCCTGTTCCATTGATCTATATTTCTGTTTCTTGCCAGTACCATACTGTTTTGTTGCCTGTAGCTTCTTAGTATAGTCTGATGTCAGGGAGCCTGATTCCTCCAGCTCCGTTTTTCTTTCTCAAGATTGCTTTGGCTATTTGGGGTCTTTTGTGTCTCCATACAAATTTTAAGATTTTTTTTTCTAGTTCTGTGTAAAATGCCAGTGGTAGTTTGAGAGAGATTGCATTGAATCTGTAGATTTCCTTGGGTAGTATAGAAATTTTGATAGTATTGATTCTTCCAATCCAAGAACATGGTATATCTTTGCATCTGTTTGTGTCATCCTTGATTTCTTTCATCAGTGTCTTACAGTTTTCGGAATACAGGTTTTTTGCCTACTTAAGTAGGTTTATTCCAAAGTATTTTATTCTTTTTGATGCGATGTTATTCAATGAATAGGATTGTTTCTTTAATTTCTCTTTCTGACCTTTCATTGTTAGTGTATAAAATGCAACAGATTTCTGTGTATTTATTTTGTATCCTGCAAGTTTATCGAATTCATTGATGAGTTCTGGTAGTTTTCTGGTAGCCTCTTTATTATTTTCTATGTATAGTATCATGTCATATGCAAACAGTGACAGTTTTATTTCTTCCATTCCAATTTGGATTCCCTTTCTTTCTTTTTCTTTTCTGATTGCCATGGATAGGACTTCCAAAACTATGTTGAATAAAAGTGGCAAGAGTGGACCTCCTTGTCTTGTTCATGATCTTAAAGGAAATGCTTTATATTAGCTGTAGGTTTGTCATATATGGCCTTTATTATGTTGAGGTAGTTTCCATCTATGACCACCTTTTGCAGAGTGTTTATCATGAATGGATGTTGAATTTTGTCAAAAGCTTTTTCTGCATCTATTGAGATGATCATATGGTTTTCATTCTTCAGTTGTTGATGTGGTGTTTCACACTGATTGATTTGTGGATTTTGAAAAATCCTTGCATCCCTGTTATAAATCCCGCTTGATCATGGTGTTTTATCCTTTTAATGTATTGTTGGATTCCGTTTGCTAGTATTTTGTTGAGGATTTTTTTCATCTATCTTCATCAGTGATATTGGCGTCTAATTTTCTTTTTTTGTGGTATGTTTGTCTGGTTTTGGTATCAAGGTGATGGTGGCCTCATAGAATGAGTTTGCAATTGTTCCTTTTTATGCAATATTTTGGAATAACTTCAGAAGGATAGGTGTTAACTCTTCTCTAAGTGTTTGATAGAATTTGCCCTGTGAAGCCATCTGGTCCTGGACTTTTGTTTGTTGGGAATTTTTAAATCACAGTTTCAATTTCATTACTTGTGATTGGTCGGTTCATATTTCCTATTTCTTCCTGGTTCAGTCTTGGGAGATTGTACCTTCCTAAGAATTTGGCCTTTGCTTCTAGGTTTTCCATGTTATTGGCATAGAGTTGCTTGTAGTAGTCTCTTATGATCCTTCATATTTCTGTGGTGTCTGTTGTAACTTCTTTTTCATTTCTAATTTTATTGATTTGAGTCCTCTCCCTCTTTTTCTTGAATGAGTCTGGCTAAAAGTTTATCAATTTTGTTTATTTTTTCAAAGAACAAGCTTTTAGTTTCATTGATCTTTTTTTATTGTTTTCTGTGTCTCTATTTCATTTATTTCTGCTCTGATCTTTATGATTTCTTTCCTTCTACTAACTTGGGGTTTGTTTGTTCTTTTTTCTCTAGTTGCTTTAGGTGCAAGGTTACGTTGTTTATTTGAGATTTTTCTTGTTTCCTGAGGTAATATTTTATTGGTATAAACTTCCCTCTTAGAACTGCTTTTGCTGCATCCCATAGGTTTTGGATCGTCATGTTATCATTTTCATTTGTCCTAGGTATTTTTTGATTTCCTTTTGATTTCTTCAGGTATCCGTTTGTTGCTTAGTAGCATATTGTTTAGCCTCCACGTGTTTGTGTTTTTTACAGTTTTTTCTTTTTTTAAATTTTTATTTATTTTTATATTTTTATTATTTTTGGCTGTGTTGGGTCTTCGTTTCTGTGCGAGGGCTTTCTCTAGTTGCAGCAAGCAGGGGCCACTCTTCATCGCGGTGTGCAGGCCTCTCACTATCGTGACCTCTTTGTTGTGGAGCACAGGCTCCAGACACGCAGGCTCAGTAATTGTGGCTCATGGGCCTAGTTGCTCTGTGGCATGTGGGATCTTCCCAGACCAGGACTCGAACCCGTGTCCCCAGCATTGGCAGACAGATTCTCAACCACTGCGCCACCAGGGAAGCCCTACAGTTTTTTCTTGTAGTTGATTTCTAGTCTCATAGCATTGTGGTCGGAAAAGACGCTTGATATGATTTTAATTTTCTTAAATTTACCGAAGCTCATTGGGAGGCCCAGCATGTGATCAATCCTGGTGAATGTTCCATGAGCACTTGAGAAGAATGTGTATTCTGCTGCTTTTTGATGGAATGCTCTATAAATATCAATTAAGTCCATCTGGTCTACTGTGTCATTTAAGTCCTGTGTTTTTTTATTGATTTTCTGTCTGGATGATCTGTCCATTGATGAGAGTGGGGTGTTAATGTTCCACACTATTATTGTATTACTGTCAATTTCTCCTTTTATGGCTGTTAGTAGTTGCATTATATATTGAGGTGCTCCTATGTTGGGTGCATATATATTTGCAATTTTTATATCTTCTTCTTGGATTGATCCCTTGATCATTATGCAGTGTCCTTCTTTGTCTCTTGTAATAGTCTTTATTTTAAAGTCTATTTTGTCTGAAATGAGTATTGCTACTCCAGCTTTCTTTTCATTTACATTTGCATGGAATACTTTTTCTATCCCCTCACTTTCAGTCTGTATGTGTCACTAAATCTGAAGTGGGTCTCTTGTAGACAGCATACATAGGGTTCTTGTTTTTGCATCCAATCAGCCAGTCTGTATCTTTTGGTTGGAGCATTTAATCTGTTTACATTTAAGGTAATCATTGATATCTATGTTCTCATTTCCATTTTGTTAATGGTTTTGGATTTGTTTTTATAGGCCTTTTATCTTCTCTTCCTCTTTTGTTCTCTTGTGATTTGATGAATAACTTTAGTGTTGTGTTTGGATTCTTTTTCCTGTTTTTTGTGTGTATCAACTGTAGGTTTTCACTTTGCAGTTACCATGAGTTTGTGTTTTTTTCCTTAGTTGAAATATGGTTGATTTACAATGCAGTGCCAATCTCTGCTGTACAGCAAAGTAACTCAGTTATACACATATAAACATTCTTTTTTTCCATATTTTTATCACAGAATATTGAATATATTTCCCTGTGCTATACAGTAAGACAGAGAAAGACAAGTATCATATGATATGGCATCTATGTGGATTTTTTAAAAAATGATACAAATGAACTTATTTACAAAACAGAAACAGACTCACAGACTTAGAGAGTGAACTTATGGTTACCAGGGGGGAAGGGTGGGAGGGAGAGACAGATTGGGAGTTTGGGATTGACATGTACATACCGCTATATTTGAAATAGATAGCCAACAAGGACCAACTGTAAAGCATAGGGAATTCTGCTCAATACTCTGTAGTAACCTAAATGGGAAAATAATTTCAAAAAGTATTGATGAATGTATATGTATAACTAAATCACTTTGCTGTACACTTGATACTAACACAGCATTGTTAATCAACTATTCTCCAAAATAGAATAAAAATCAAAAAAAAAAAAGGAGAGTCATTCAAGATGGCAGAGGAGTAAGACGTGGAGATCACCTTGCCCCCCAAAACACATAAGAAATACATCTACATGTGCAACAACTCCTACAGAACAGCTGCCGAACACTGGAGGAAGACCTCAGACTTCCCAAAATATATATATATATTGTTTCCTTTTTCTCTTTTTGTGAGTGTGTATGTGTATGCTTCTTTGTGTGATTTAGTCTGTAGAGCTTTGCTTTTACCATTTCTGCAAGGGTTCTGTCTCTCCGTTTTTTTCTTTTTTCTTTTGTATAGTTTTTAGCTCTTGTTATCATTGGTTGATTTCTTTTTTGGTTTGGTTGCTCTCTTCTTTCTATCCTTTCTTTCCCTTTTTTATTACTTTTTAATTTTTTATTTTTAATAAGTTTTTAATTTTTTATTTTAATAACTTTATTTTATTTTACTTTTTCTTTCTTTCTTTATTTTTCTCTCCCTTTTCATCTGAGCCGTGTGGCAGACAGGGTCTTGGTGCTCTGGTCGGATGTCAGGCCTGTGCCTCTGAGGTGAGAGAGCTGAGTTCAGGACATTGGTCCTACCAGAGACTTCCAGGCTCCACGTAATATCAAACAGCAAAAGCTCTCCCAGAGATCTCCATCTCAACGTTAAGACCCAGCTCCACTCAATGAGCATCAAGCTACAGTGCTGAACACCCTATGCCAAACAACTAGCAAGACAGGAACACAACACCACCCATTAGCAGAGAGGCTGCCTAAAATCATAAGGCCACAGACACCCCAAAACACACCACCAGGAGTGGTCCTGCTCACCAGAAAGAAAAGATCCAGCTTCATCCACCAGAACACAGGCACCAGTCCCGTCCACCAGGAAGCCTACATAACCCACTGAACCAACCTTACCCACTGGGGACAGACACCAACAACAACGGGAACTATGTACCTGCAGCCTGCAAAAAGGAGATCCCAAACAAGTAAGTTAAGCAAAATGAGAAAACAGAGAAATGCACAGCAGATGAAGGAGAAAGGTAAAAACCCACCAGACCATACAAATGAAGAGGAAATAGGCACTCTACCTGAAAAATAATACAGAGTAATGATAGTAAAGATGATAAAAAATCTTGGAAATAGAATGGAGAAAATACAAGACACCTTTAACAAGGACCTAGAAGAACTAAAGAGCAAACAAACAATGATGAATAACACAATAAATGAAATTAAAAATTCTCTAGAAGGAATCAATAGCAGAATAACTGAGGCAGAAGAACGGATAAGTGACCTGGAAGATAAAATAGTGGAAATAACTACCGCAGAGCAGAATAAAGAAAAAAGAATTAAAAGAATTGAGGACACTCTCAGTGACCTCTGGGACAACATTAAACGCACCAGCATTCGAATTTTAGGGGTCCCAGAAGAAGAAGAGAAAAAGAAAGGGACTGAGAAAATATTTGAAGAGATTATAGTTAAAAACTTCCCTAATATGGGAAAGGAAATAGTCTGTCAAGTCCAGGAAGTGCAGAGAGTCCCACACAGGATAAATCCAAGGAGAAACACGCCAAGACACATATTAATCAAACTACCAAATTTGAATACAAAGAAAAAATATTAAAAGCAGCAAGGGAAAAACAACAAATAACATACAAGGGAAGCCCCATAAGGTTAACAACTGATCTTTCAGAAGAAACTCTGCAAGCCAGAAGGGAGTGGAAGGACATATTTAAAGTGATGAAAGGGAAAAACCTACAACCAAGAGTACTCTACCCAGCAAGGATCTCATTCAGATTCGATGGAGAAATTAAAACCTTTACAGGAAGCAAAAACTAAGAGAATTCAGCACCACCAAACCAGCTTTACAACAAATGCTAAAGGAACTTCTCTAGGCAGGAAACACAAGAGAAAGAAATGACCTACAATAACAAACCCAAAACAATATTTAAAGAAAAGGTAATAGGAACATACATATCAATAACCACCTTAAATGTAATTGGATTAAATGTTCCAACCAAAAGACATAGACTGGATGAATGGATACAAAACCAAGACCCATATATATGCTGTCTACAAGAGACCCACTTCAGACCTAGGGACACATACAGACTGAAGGAGATGGAAAAGGATATTCCATGCAAATGGAAAACAAAAGAAAGCTGGAGTAGCAATACTCATATCTGACATAATAGACTTTAAAATAAAGACTGTTACAAGAGACGAAGAAGGACACTACATAATGATCAAGGGATCAATCCAAGAAGAAGGTATAACAATTGAAAGTATTTATGTACCCAACATAAGAACACCACAATACATAAGGCAAATGCTAACAGCCATAAAAGGGGAAATCAACACTTACATGATCATACTAGGGGCCTTTAACTCCCCACTTCCACCAATGGACAGATCATCCAAAATGAAAATAAATAAGGAAACACAAGCTTTAAATGATACATTAAACAAGATGGACTTAATTCATATTTATAGGAAATTCCATCCAGAAACAACAGAATACACTTTCCTCTCAAGTGCTCATGGAATATTCTCCAGGATAGATAATATCTTGGGTCACAAAACAAGCCTTGGTAAATTTAAGAAAATTGAAACCGTATCAAATATCTTTCCCAATCAGAACGCTATGAGACTAGACATAAATTACAGGAAAAAATCTGTAAAAAATACAAACACATGGAGGTGAAACAATAGACTACTAAATAACCAAGAGACCACTGAAGAAATCAAAAACTACCTGGAAACAAAGGACAATGAACACACAAAGACCCAAAGTCTTTGGGATGGAGCAAAAGCATTTCTAAGAGGGACGTTTACAGCAATACAATCCTACCTAAAGAAACAAGAAACATCTCAAATAAACAACCTAACTTTACACCTAAGGCAACTAGAGAAAGAAGAACAAAAAACCCCCCAAATTTAGCAGAAGGAAAGAAATCATAAAGATCAGATCAGAAATGAAGGAAACGCTAGCAAAGATCAATAAAACTAAAATCTGTTTCTTTGAGAAGATAAACAAAATTGATAAACCACTAGCCAGATTAATGAATAAAAAAAGGGAGAAGGCTCAAATCAACAGAATTAGAAATGAAAAAGGAGAAGTAACAACTGTCACGGCAGAAGTACAAAGGATCATGAGAGATTACTACAAGAAACTATATGCCAATAAAATGGACAACCTGGAAGAAATGGACAGATTCTTAGAAAAGCACAACATTCCAAGACTGAATCAGGAAGAAATAGAAAATATAAACAGACCAATCACAAGCACTGAAATTGAGACTGTGCTTAAAAATCTTCCAACAAACAGAAGCCCAGGACCAGATGGCTTCACAGGCGAATTCTATCAAACATTTAGAAAAGAGCTAACACCCATCCTTCTCAAACTCTTGCAAAATATAGCAGAGGGAGGAACACTAGTAAACTCATTCTACGAGGTCACCATCACCCTGACACCAAAGCCAGACAAAGATGTCACAAAGAAAGAAAAGTACAGGCCAATATCACTGATGAACATAGATGCAAAAATCCTCAACAAAATCCTAGCAAACAGAATCCAACAGCACATTAAAAGGATCGTACACCATGATCAAGTGGGGTTTATCCCAGGAATGCAAGGATTCTTCAATATATGCAAATCAATCAATGTGATACACCATATTAACAAATTGAAGGAGAAAAACCGTATAATCATCTCAATAGATGCAGAAGAAGCTTTTGACAATATTCAACACCCATTTATGATAAAAACCCTCCAGAAAGTAGGCATCGAGGGAACTTACCTCAACATAATAAAGGCCGTATATGAAAAACCCACAGCCAACATCTTTGCCAATGGTGAAAAAATGAAACCATTTCCTCTAAGATCAGGAACAAGACAAGGTTGCCCACTCTCACCACTTTTATTCAACATAGTTTTGAAAGCTTTAGCCACAGCAATCAGAGAAGAAAAAGAAATAAAAGGAATCCATATTGGAAAAGAAGTAAAGCTGTCACTGTTTGCAGATGACATGATACTATACATAGAGAATCCTAAATATGCTACCAGAAAACTACTAGAGCTAATCAACGAATTTGGTAAAGTAGCAGGATACAAAATGAATGCACAGAAATCTCTTGCATTCCTATACACTAATGACGAAAAATCTGAAAGAGAAATTAAGGAGACACTCCCATTTACCATGGCAACAAAAAGAGAACAATACCTAGGAATAAACCTACTTAGGGTGACAACAGACTTGTATGCAGAAAACTATAAGATACTGATGAAAGAAATTAAAGATGATACAAACAGATGGAGAGATATACCATGTTCTTGGATTGGAAGACTCGGCCTTGTGAAAATGACTATACTACCCAAAGCAATCTACAGATTCAATGCAATCCTTATCAAACTACCAAGGGCAGTTTTCACTGAACTGGAACAAAATATTTCACAATTTGTATGGAAAGACAAAAGACCCCGAATAGCCAAAGCAATCTTGAGAAAGAAACACAGAGCTGGAGGAATCAGGCTCCCGGACTTCAGACTATACTACAAAGCTACAGTAATCAAGGCAGTATGGTACTGGCACAAAACCAGAAATATAGATCAATGGAACAGGATAGAAAGCCCAGAGATAAACTCACGCACCTATGGTCACCTGATCTATGACAAAGGTGGCAAGAATATACAATGGAGAAAAGACAGTGTCTTTAATAAGTGGTGCTGGGAACACGGGACAGCAACATGTAAAAGAATGAAATTAGAACACTCCCTAACACCATACACAAAAACAAACTCAAAATGGATTAAAGACTTAAATGTATGGCCAGACACTATAAAACTCTTAGAGGAAAACCTAGGCAGAACACTGTATGATATAAATCACGGCAAGATCCTTTATGATTCACCTCTTAGAGAAATGGAATTAAAAACAAAAATAAACAAATGGAACCTAATGAAAAGTAAAAGCTTTTGCACAGCAAAGGAAACCACAAACAAGACGAAAAGCCAACCCTCAGAAATGGAGAAAATATTTTCAAATGAAGCAACTGACAAAGGATTAATCTCCAACGTTTACAAGCAGCTCATGCAGTTCAATATGAAAAAATCAAACAACCCTATCTAAAAATGGGCAGAAGACCTAAATAGACGTTTCTCCAAAGACGATATACAGATTGCCAACAAACACATGAGAGGATGCTCAATATCCCTAATCATTAGAGAAATGCAAATCAAAACTTCAATGAGGTATCACCTCACACCAGTCAGAATGGCCATCATCAAATAATCTACAAACAACAAATGCTGGAGAGGGTGTGGAGCAAAGCGAACCCTCTTGCACTGTTGGTGGGAATGTAAATTGATACAGCCACTATGGAGAACAGTATGGCAGTTCCTTAAAAAGCTGACAATAGAACTATCATACGACCCAGCAATCCTACTCCTGGGGATATAGCCTGAGAAAACCGTAATTCAAGAAGACACATGCACCCTGATGTTCATTGCAGCACTATTTACAATCGCCAGGTCATGGAAGCAACCTAAATGCCCATCGACAGATGAATGGATAAAGAAGATGTGGTACATATATACAATGGGATATTACTCAGCCATAAAAAGAAACGAAATTGAGTTATTTGTAGTGAGGTGGATGGACCTAGAATCTGTCATACAGATTGAAGTACTTCAGAAGGAGAAAAACAAATACCGTATGGTAACACACATATATGGAATGTAAAAAAAAAAAAAAAAAAGGTTCTGAAGAACCTAGGGGAAGGACGGAAATAAAGACACAGACGAAGAGAATGGACTTGAGGACACGAGGAGGGGGAAGGGTAAGCTGGGACGAAGTGAGGGAGTGGCATGGACATATATACACTACCAGATGCAAAATAGATAGCTAGTGGGAAGCAGCCACAGTGCACAGGGAGATCAGCTCGGTGCTTTTTGACCACCTAGAGGGGTGGGATAGGGAGGATGGGAGGGAGATGCAGGAGGGAGGAGGTATGGGGATATATGTATATGTATAGCTGCTTCACTTTGTTATACAGCAGAAACTAACACACCATTGTAAAGCAATTATACTCCAATAAAGATGTTAAAAAATTTTTTTAATAAAAAATAAATGAGTTTAAATGTAGTATAATACATGTAACTAAATTAATTAATTCTAAGAAGAATTACTTTTTGTCCATAATAGATAAAGGTGCTGCATATGTTTGTAGTCAGTGATATAGTGGTACTGTAAACTGCCTTTTCCATGATGTGTAAGCATAAATATAGAGCATTAGTTCCCTGTCATCACATCATGCTAGCACTTCCAACTCTGACTCACTTGCCTTGTTTCTCATAACAGGGTATTAGTGAATTCAGTGCCTTGTTTTCCATGTTCCCTTAGGCTCTGCCCATTCTGTCTGTGGTCACCCCCTTCTTGAGCCATACACCCCATCAAAGGTCATTTCAGGCTTTAGGAATAATCCTCATTATTATAAACTCCTAGGAAATCCATCTTCTGGGTAACTGACTAAAGATTTTCTCCCTTTCTTTCTTTCTTTCTTTCTTTCTTTCTTTCTTTCTTTCTTTCTTTCTTTCTTTCTTTCTTTCTTTCTTTCTTTCTTCCTTCCTTTCTTCCTTTCTTTCTTTTTCTCTCTTTCTCTCTTTCTTTCCTCCTTTCTTCCCTCCCTCCCTCCCTTCCTTCCTTCCTTTTAATATTAACCGTATTATATCTCTGCATTAGTTTTGTATTGCTATATAACTAATTACCACAAAGTTCTGTAGACCAGAATTCTGGCATGTGACTGGGTTCTCTGCTCAAGGTACCACAAGTCTGATATCAAGGTGTCTATTGAACTGCTTTCTCACTGGAGCATCTGGGGGGGAAATATGCTTCCAAATTCATTCTTTTTGTTGTGTTGGTAGATTTCAGTTCCTTGTGGCTGTAGGATTGAGGTCCACATTTCATTTCTGACTGTCAGCCAGGGGACACTCTCAGCTCTTAGAGGTGACTCACATTCTTTGCCACTTTGGCCAGTCCATATTCAACTCAGCACCAATGTGTCAAATCCTTCTCATGCTTCCAACCTCTGAATCCTCTGTTGCTGATGTCTAGACCCAGATTTAAAGGGCTTATGTGATTAGATTAGGACCACCCAGATAATACTCCTTTTTTAAAGTCAACTGTGCCATCTAACATAGCCTAGTCATGGGAGTAAAATCCATCATATTTACAGTTCTGGGGATTAGACAGGGTGTGTACACCAGGAGGCGGGGATATTAGGGTCATCTTATAATTTCACCTGCCAGAAAAGGTTTACTTTCCACTAGGGTCACTAGTTTAATTTTCACTCTTGTCCATGGTCCAATGCATGAACCATGCAGTGGTTCTGAGACCCAGACTGCTTGGGTATAGGGACTTAATTCCCTGAGGTTTTGGAGTTCGTTACTGTATCCTTGTTATCCAGGCATCGGACAAAGAGAGGGAAGAAAACATGTCTGCAGGATCTTGCAGCTTTTATGGTCCAGATCTGAAAGATGCATATATTATTTAAATCCTCATTCCATTGGTCAGAAAAACTCAGTCATAAGAGGTTTCACCCAACTCCCCATAAATTTGTAAAGTGTCTGTGTGACAAAGACAAAAAGAAGGGATTGGGTGAACACATGACATTGTCTCTGTGACAACACTTAACCTCTTCTTGATTCCTCAGGGTCGTGGTTTTAAACACATAAGAGATTCTCACCAATTGTTGCTCACTGCATGAATGAATGAATAAGTCAACCAAATATTATACAGTAATATCACCTGGGCTTTTTGAGGTGAGGAAAATCATTTCATGGCATACTGTTGTAGTCTATTTTCCTTTTGGTTATGATGCTCAGCTGTTACTTTTCAACCTGCCAGTATTTCCCTGCCATTGTATCCTTTGTAGTTATAATGTGGTTACAACCTTGGTACATATTTAGGGTAATATTACAAATGAGGAAACAGAGACTCAAAATGCATTCTTTTGTAACCGGCAGATATCTGTAAAATCCAAAAATATTTGAAAGCTAAACAACAAAATTCTAATTATCCCATGGGCTAAAAAATAAATCAGAAAAAGTTAAAATGAGAATAAAAATACGTGTCCAAATTTGTGAGACATAGGAAAAACCGTGCTTAGAGGGAAATTTATAGTTTTAAATGCTTACATTTGAAAAGAAGAAAAGATAAAAATCAGTAACACAAGCTTCCACCTTAAAAGACTAAAGGAAAAAGAGAAAATTATGTACAAGGTAAGTAGAAGAAAGGAAATACTAAATTGTAAACATGAGAACAGAAATCAGTGAAATAGCAACTGGACAAACAGTACAGAAAGATCAAGGGAAAAAGAAAGTTGGATCTTTGAAACTATCAACAAAATTGATAAACCACTAGTTTGGCTGATGAAGAAAAAGAGAGAGACGTGGGGGCGGGGGCAGGGCACAAATTACCAATATCAAGAATAAAAGAAAAATAAAAAAGAATAAAAGAAAGCCATCATGAAGGAGTGACATCCTCCTCTGCCACTTTTCAGAACTCTGGAATCTAATTAAACAAGCAAACAAACAAACAAACAAACAAACTTACAGCAGCCAGAGGAGTGCACAGTGAAGAAAGAGGCTGCTAAATTTTGGTAAGAATACTTCGCGGAGTTTTTGCTCTTCTGCCTAACGTTCCCCATCCTCCAGAGCCGTGGTGGCCATGAGACTGGCAGCCACATTCACGGTGCTTCTTGCTGGTCCCAGGGGTCATAATATGGATCTTGTTCTCCCCCAAAACTGTGATTGTGCCTTCTGACCTCTATGGAGGACCCCTGAGGGAATGGCACAGAGGATGACTTTTGTTTCCCACTGCCCCTCCCAGGCATGGAGTGGCTTTCTCGGTTGCGTCTCTCAAAAATATCTAAAAGTGTATCATACCCATAGCTGCCTGGGGCAAGGGAAAGAAGATAAGGCAAGCAGCAGAGAGCCCCCAAAGCCTGGGAAGGGTGAGGGTGTTGAGGAAAATTATTGGGGGAATAAGAGTTTTGAAGGGCGTAGCAGAGATTCCAGTGTGCAATGCATATGCACAAGGTAGGACACAGGCTCAGCAAAGGTCTGACAGGAAGCCAGGCTTGCACATGTGGCTGACCTTTGGGCTCCTCAAAGGCAGGAGGTGAAGGCTAAGGCAGAGTTGGAGGCAGCCTGGCTAAGCATTGGTGGAGTGCCCCAGATCAGAAGCCAATCTGCAAAGACTAGACAATATTGTTTTCCTTTCCTTTTTGGCTCCAGGCCCTTCAGGAAATCTCCGTCAAGTCACTATCTGACCACTGATAAAATAGAAGGACAACTTCCGTGACCACATATGACAAGGATTTCAATCTTTGCAAAAATACATATTCCAATGTGTGTATATACTACAATTTGTTTATCCACTCATCCCTTGATGGACAGATGGGTTGTTTCAACCTTTTGAATATAATGAATAATGCTGCTGTGAGCATTCACGTACAGTAATTTGTTTCGGCACCTCTTTCAATTCTTTCAGGTATACACCTAGGAGTGGAGTAGCTGGGTCATATGGTACTTCTGGGTTTAATTTTGTGAGGAACCAACAAACTGTTCTCCACAGCAGTGAAACCATTTGTATCCCCACCAACAATGTACAGAAGTTCCAATTTCTCCACATCCTCACCAAAGTTCATCTTGTTATGTTCCTTTAAAAAAAAAAGCTATAGCCAATGTGGTAGGTGTGAAGTGGCATCCTATGGTGGCTTCGATTTGCGTTTACCTAACGACTAATAGATTTTCCTCTGATCATTACTTTTGCTCTGTCACACAAGTTTTGATATGCTGTGTTTCCATTTTCAATTGTCTAAACGTATTTTTAAATTTCCCAACTTGATGCATGATATATGTAAACCCATCTAGCTGGGACATAAAGGAATTTTGATGCATGTACTTTAAATCGCATTGTTGTCCCATTTTTGTGCAGAATCTTCATGTTTTATAAATGGAAAAAAAGTGTGTAAAAAACCCACTTGTTTGGGTTAGGAGGTGCCTCCTCCTCGGGGAGGAAGGCAGGGACTTTCAGGCCTGGACCTACTGGCTCATGATTGGGGCAGGGAAGAGCAATGGAGGACACACAACATACAGCTTGCAACAGCACTCTTTATTATGAAACCGAACAGCAATCGTGAGTGGGGAAAAGACACAGAACAGCTGACCCTTCAGGTGGCTATGTTACCTGGTCTACAACGTAACTTTGGCTTCTTGGTCAGCCAGGCCTCCAACCCCAGTCATGGGCGTGGCCTGAGGCTGGAGAGAAAAGATGATGTGGATGAAGACAAAGATGACATCCAAGGGCTCCTTTTAGGGGATTTCTTTGAAGGCCTCCTCTGGGATCTTGCCCTCGGTCTGGAGAGAAGGAGTCGGAATGTCAGAAGAGCCCGCTCCCCGAGTTCCATTCCCAGGCCACCGGCCTCCACCTTCTTGGCCTCCCTGAAGGCCCAGAAACGTTCATCTTTAACCCACTTGATTCCCAGACCTCACCTTGAGCATACTGAAGACATGACCAGCTCTGGTGTAGTTCCATTCGTTGTCCTGAAGGCACCTGCAGTGGGAGAACAACAGGTGATCTCCATTAGTACCACAGTACAGTCACGCTGACCATGCAATGCCACCGCTAAATCTATGCCACTTTCTTGCTGGGACACATGTACCAGTATGAACACTATGTGTAACGACGAAGAAAGACCCAGTGAAAACCAAACCATCTATCACTAGCATTCATGCCCACTAGAATTCAAAACAGAAAAGTAGAGCTGTGCAAAAGAACAAGGAAATTCAATATATACTGATCAAGAAAGATGTTCAAGAAAATAACAAATGAAAAATTCTAAAGTACAAGTCTCCAACCATCTTTTATTGAGGTATAATGCACACACCATTTTAAAGTATACAAATCAGTGCTTTTTAGTACATTCACACGATTGTGCAACCACCACAACTATCGAATTCCAAACTAATTTTACCACCTCAAAAAGAAGCTCCTTAACCATTAGTGATCACTCCCTATTCCTCCCCTTCCCCCAGACCCTGGCAACCACTAATCTGCTTTTGGTCCCTGTGGATTTGCCGTTTCTGGACATTTCATACAATATTTGACTTTTTGTGACTGGCTTCTTTCACTTAGCATCATGTTTTCAAGGTCCATCCATGTCATGACGTGTATCAGAACAGTATTCTTTTTTATGACTGAATAATATTCTACTATATGGATGTACCAAGATTTATTCATCCATTCATCAGCTACAGGACATTTGGGTTGTTTCCACTTTTCGGCTATTATCAATAATGCTGCTATGAACGTTCCTGAACAAGTTTTAGAGTGAACATATGTTTTCATTTCTCCTGGTAGGATACTTAGGAGTGGGATTACTGGGTCATATGGTAGCTCCGTGTTTAACATTTTGGGGAAGTGCCAAACTGTTTTCCCAAACCACTGCTCCCTTTTATATTCCCATCAGTAACACATGAGAATTCCAATGTCTCCACATCCTCACCAACACTTGTTATCATTCGTTTCATTGATTAAAGCCATCTTAGTGGGTGTGACCTGGTAACTCACTGTGGTTTCAATTTGCATTTCCTTGATGACTAACGATGTTGAGAAGTTTCTCATTTCCTTGTTGGCCATTTATATGTCTTCTTTGGAGAAATGTCCATTCAGAGCCTTTCCCCATTTTAAAAAAATTGGGGTGTTCGCCTTTTTATTGTTGAGTTGCAAGGGTTCTTCACATATTCTTGCCAGATATGTGATATGCAAATATTTTCTCCCGTTCTGTTGGTGGGCTTTTCACCTTTTTGATACGGTGCTTTGATGCTCAAAAGGTTTTAATTTTGATGAAGTCAACAATTTATCTACTTTTTTTCTTTGGTTGCTTGTGCTTTTGGTGTCATATGTAAGAAATGATTGCCTAATTCGTGAAGACTGACACCTATGTTTCCTTCCCAGATTTTTATAGTCTTAGCTCTTACTTTTAGATCTTTGATCCATTTTCAGGCTATGTTTGTACATGGTGTGTGAGTCAGGGGTCAAAATCTTTGGTTTGCACGCGGATACCCACTTGTCCCAGCACCATTTGTTGAAAGCACTATTAGTTTCCCATCAGATTTTTTCAGCACTCTGTCAGGTTGATAATCAGTTGACCATAAATGTGAGGGTTTATCTGTGGACTCTCAGTTCTAGTCCATTGATTCATACACTGTCCACAGGCCAGTACCACGTAGTCTTTATTACTGTGGCTTTGTAGCAAGTTTTGAAATTGCGAAGTGTGAGTCTTCTAACTTTGGTCTTCTCTTTCGAGATTGTTTTTGTGCACCTCCATATGAAGTTTAGGATAACCTTGTCAATTGTTGCAAAGAAGGATTCTGATAGGGACTGCATTGAACCTAGTTTGCTCTGGATAGTACTGCCATCTTAATAATATTGCCTTCCAACCCATGAAAATGGAGTGTCTTTCCATTTATTTAGGTCTTCTTTATTTTTTTCAACAGCGTTTTACAGACTCCGGAGTATGAGATTTGCACTTCTTTTGTTACATTTGTTTCAAAGCGTTGTACTATTTTGATGCTATGGTAACTGGGCTTGCTTTCTTTCTTTTTTTTTTTTTTAACATCTTTATTGGAGTATAATTGCTTTACAATGGTGTGTTAGTTTCTGCTTTATAACAAAGTGAATCAGTTATACATATACATATGTTCCCATATCTCTTCCCTCTTGGGCTTGCTTTCTTAATTTCATTTTTGGGTTGTTCATTGCAAGTACACGGAAATACAAATAAGTTTTGTATATCGGTCTTGTATCCTGCAACTCTGGTGAACTTGGTTATCAGTTCTAGTGGGGTGTTTTGTTTGTTTGTTGGTTGGTTGGTGTGTGTGTGGATTGTCCTGGATTTTCCGTATACAAGATAATGTCACTGAGCATTATACTATCTTGAAAACCCTTTACACATATAATAGTATGATACCTTTTTCATGGGCTCACTTTTATTTTTTGGAAGCAAAATATTCAAAAGGCTATTTTTCCAAATTGCTTGCGAGTTTCCATGATTCACTCCCCCGCCATTCCAACCCAAGCACATTCCCATGCACACCCAGCACTCACTTCTGAGACCACTCGAGTTTCATCCCAGACAGGGTGGAGAAAGCCTGCACCATTTCCTGCTGCTCCTGGGAGAGGGAGGAGGGTGTAGGCATTGGGATGGAGAACGCACTCTGAGTCTCACTGGGGCTGGCGTCCCTCACAAACAGTTCGTCATTCACAATGCATAGACTGGAGGAAAAATGGGCACTCAGACAACTGGACAGATGGACCACCCCACACCCCAAACAACGATCCTGCTCCCACTGCCACTCAGCAACTAGATTCCTTCCATACCCCTGCTGTGTCTGTCTCCCAGGTTCCTTGACTGGTCCCTCTGCCCCTCCCCACAGAGCAGAGACTGTCTACCACCTTCACTCAATTTATAGGTTTATCCCCAACCCACGGACAATTTTGCATTTACCCTTTACCACAGCCCAAGGGGTGGATGCTCTGATCCCCATTCTCGGAAGAAGACACTGAGTCACAGAGAGGTCATGTGACTGGACCAAGGTCACACAGAGAGTGAGTGTTGGGTCAAGGAGAGAACCCATAGGCCGATTCCAGAGCCCATGCTCTTATTAACCACTAGGCTAGACTGCTCCTGGGATCTCCCTGCTGGCTTTCCACAATACTGAGTAAACCTAAGGTCTGCGCCACCTCATTCCCACGCCCCTGAGCCCAGGCTGAGATAGGCATTCCCGCCCACAACAGGGCTCTCACCTGGAGTAGCTGGCAGGGGTAGCGATGAAGGTCCGGGTGAAGGCACGCACACAGCCCTGAGAACTTCCTTCCACTTCAACAGCAAACAAACAACAGTACCCCTTAGAGCCGCACGTGCTGTACACGCTCACACGGCGGTCCCCAGTCAGGCTGTGACTGGACACTCATGCTGAGAGGGCAGTTGTTCACGGGGGCCAGGGTGTCGGCAATGGGGAGGGCAACTATAGGAGCAGTCTGCGCCCAGTGACAGGGCCCTGACCACTACACAAGTTCACGGGATGCGTTTTTCACAGCCGCCCAAGAGGTGGATACTACTACCCCATTTTGCAAATGAGGAAACTGAGAGGTTAAGTAACGGCCCAAGTTCTCAGAGTAAGGATCTGGGATGAGAGCCACCAAACTCCACAGCCTGTGTCCCCAACGCCCAGGGTGTGCAGGGCAGACAGGCGTGGACACAGCTCAGACCTGGGGTGTCTGTGGGAAGACTGAGGGCTGGAGAACACAGTGCAGAAGGGGAAGGGAGGGGAGGGGAGGGGAGGGAAATGAGGGGAAAGGAAGGGAAGGGAAGGGAAGGGAAGGGAAGGGAAGGGAAGGGAATGGGTCAGGGAACCTGGGAGGTTCTGGGAGTGAGCCTGGTCAGGGGGAGGCAGCAGTGGGGCATCTGGGGAGGGGGTCTACACACACTCACCTTCCTTGAACACCCCGTTGACAGAGAAGCAGAGCATCATCTCCTGAAAGGGAAGAGCCCAGGCGCCCAGTCACCACCTCCACCTCCGACCCACCTGCGGCTTCCTGGGCCCGCCCGACGGAGGAAGCAGGCGCTCACCGTCTGGAACCACATGTCCACCACGAAGGAGCTGAAGTCATGCTGAGTCTTGGGCAACACACAGAGGGTGTGCACAATGTCACGTTTTGTGTGCTTCAGCAGCTGGACCCGCAGGTCTGTGAGGGGAGGGTAAGCGAGCGAAGGTCAGGGGCTGCCACACCCTGGGCCCTATGATTGACCCCTTCACCGCCCTTTCCCACCCAGTCTTCCCAACACACACTCACGGGGGTCCTTGAGCTTCTTCATATTCCTGCTGTCCTTGAAGTACTCGCACAAGCTGCTTCTAGGAGACAAAGAGCAACAGTGGGTGGTGGGTGTTTGCAGGAGCTGGCCTGTGTCTGCTGGGGAGTCACACGGCCCGGGAGCAGAGTCTGGGCTGTGATACTCACATGGCTGCATCCTCGGAGTGGAAGGGAATGGTCAGGGAGAAGCAGGCCTCCTCATGATAAGCACCAAGGAGATGCTGTCGGTCTCCACAGTCATGGATCAAGTAATACCTGAGCGGGAGTAATGAGGACAGTTGATCTCTGTGGTCTGGACCTCAAATGAGACTTGAGAACTCTGATGAGCAGGCCTGTGCTTAGGTGGCCTCAACTGTCCTAGCCCTCCTCCCCTTGCTCAGATTCCCAAGGGTACTTACTGCTGCAGGAATTGCAGGACTAGACTCTTCAGTGTCTCAGATCCTTTATAGCTTTCCTGTAATCAAAAGGCATTTGAGACTGTGTGGCTGATAAAGCCTCTCCTGCAACTCGCCAAATGTTGTTTGATCCTCTTCCTCACCTTGCAGGGCTTTATTACGTAAGGAGTGTCAACGTCAATGATAATTGGTGAGGGTAACTCCTGGCCATCCTGGAGAAGGGAAGAGGAAGTCAGGAGTGGAGACCAGGGGAGTGGCCCTGGATGATCCGGGAAAAGGATGGGCCCAGGAGGGTGAGGGTCAGAGGTCAGGTGTGAAAGGGCCCCTGGAAATTCCATGGGAAAGCTTACAGTGGATGTCTTCATCATGAGGTCTTGGAAGTCTCTAGTGTTATATGCAACGTGTGTGTGTGTGTGTGTGTGTGTGTGTGTGTGTGTGTGTGTGTGTGTGTATTTAACAGTATTTTTCCAGGAATTATACCCATGTCATTTTCAGGAGACCATGTGCCCCAAAATGGTTAAGGCTCTGATGCCAACATGTAATCTAGGCAAGAACCAAGGGGCTTGAGGGCAGGTGCAGCGGTCACCGACATTAGTACGAGGCAATGATTTTCATAGTCACTTAACAGGCATAATAACTTCGGGAAACATTCTCTGATGGCCCTGTCCAAAACCAAAAATAGAGAAGAGGTGGTTGATAGTTCAAGGCTGCAATGCTTCCTTTGAGTTAAAACAGTAATACCATAAACAGAGATCAGTGTGGTCTGGCCCACCCAGCAGCCCCCTTTGCCCACCTCTGCTTCTGATTTTAAGGGTTTTCGGTCCACTTCCCTGTTGAGCACTGAGCATCTGTCATCTTACTGTGTGAAAGGCACTGTCTCCTCATCTCTCTCAATACCTTCACTTTAATAGTCCTTCCCTCCCTCCCTTCCTCTCCTTCCCCTGGGTAGCTCCCACCCAGACTACTCGGACTCCCTTCTCCAGTGCCACACGGACCAGCATTTCAAACCCATGCTGCAGGGCTTCCTTCCCCTCCCTTCCTTCCTCCAGGGCCCCACTGAAGGCTGTGGAGAGAAGAGGGAATGGGGTGGGAGCCCGGGGCTCTGCTACCTCACTGAGGGTCCAGGACTCTGCCAAGGCCCGGACACCCCCGAGGGATGGCCCACGATGCGGGGGCAGGGAGGTGAGTGAGGCGGGGCTCAGGAGGCAGGAAGGGAGATGGAGGGGGATGAAGACAGAAAGAGAGTGAAGGTAGGAGGGGAGAGATGAGAGAGACATAGGGGCACAGAGACAAGGGAGAGAGAGAAAACAAAGGGAAGGGAAAGAAGCTCTCCCATGGTCGGGGTCAGGGAAGAAGAGAGAAGAAAGGGGAAACGGCACACCTTTTGCGGCTCTTCACCTGCCCCAGAATCGCCCAGACACACCAGGTAGGAATGGAAAATATGCCCATGTTGGGCTGGGGGGCCCACTGGATGCTGGCTGAAACTTTGTCACCTGTGTGAGCTCAGCCAGACTTGGGCATGGGAAACAGAGCAGCCATGGGGGAAGATCTTCCCCAGAAGGAGGAAAGGGTCAGGTCCCAGCTCAGTATGGGGCTGAGGATCCGTGGCCCACTCTTATGATCACCGTCTTCTCTCCCGATGACCCCTGCACCTGTCTGAGTTGGTTCTTTATCTGAGGAATCATACCTGTCTCAGGCTGCCCAGGGCTCCTGTGAAGGACCAGATGGGATGATGTGACGTGTGCAGGGAGGGATGGGAAGTGCCCCTGAGAGCCCTGTCCTTCTGTCTCCTCTACCACCTCTGCCCTCTGCCTTCCACTCCTGCCTCAGGAAGCCCTCTGATCACTGGCGGGGGCCCACGTCTGGCCCCTTGACTCAAGGAGCCCTGCTTTTTCCCAAGGAGGGTCCAGCTCCTGGCATTGGGCCAGCAGAATGGATGTCATGACAGCAGCCACCCACGGCCTCAGCCCTCAGCATGGCGCAGGAAAGCCCCCATGTCAACCTGAGAGAGGAGGGGGGACCCCTTTGGAGGAAGGGGAAGAGGGCCCCTCTCAGAACGGGGGAGGCAAACGCCATCTCAGCACAAAGAAGGAAGGCTTCTCTCAGCATGAGGCCCTGGGCTGGAGGACCCTTCTCAGTCCAGGGCGCCAGCATCTGGATCAGGGCTGGTCGCTCCTGGTCCTGGTGAGGAGGAGAAGCCCTGCTTCCTGGGGCACACTCTTGGGAGGCCTTGGTGGAATATAGCTGGGCACAGAGAGCTGGAAACAGACCCCAGAGCCCCTGCAGAGGTGAGCAGGTCAGGGGAAGGGAACTCCTCACCGGTGATAGGCACAGAGAGAGCAGAAGGTGGGGCCTGTGATCCTCCCAGAAGACCAGGGCTGCCACCTTTGGCAAAGGGGCACTGTCACAGATAGTCTAGGCTCCCATGGGTGAAGGTCACCAAGAAGGGTGACAGGGTGTTCACACTGACCTTACATAGGTGGACCAGTCTGGGAAGGTGCCACACAATGGGTTCCCTTGCAGCCACAGCTCTTCAAGCTTCAGCCCTTTCATCTTGCTCAACTCCCACACAGACTTCAGCTGAGAAATATGGGGCGGAAGTGGGAAAAGGAATCCCAGGGAAAGAGGGACATCCGGATCTCTGCACCCCCAGCGCTCTCCCTCCCTTCCCCACAGGTACCTTCACCTGCCTCCTGTCATCACTCTGATGGCCACTAACACGGCCCCCCCCCCAAATCTCAACCCAACTTTGATCTGGCTCCCCCTTCTCACCTTATTTTTGGAGAGGTTCAGGATCTTGACCGTGGGGGCCATCTGTAAAATATCAGACAGGCCATCCAGCTGGTACAGTTTGTTGCTGCTCAAGTTCAAGGACAACAGTTTTGGGGCAAGAAGAGGTAGAGTGAAGGTTACTATCTAGGACCTTGGAGACAAATCTGCCCTCCACCCCATCTCTTCCACCCCCTACACTAATACCAGCACTGGGCCTACAGCCTCACCTCAGGGAAATTCTTTTCGATGATCTGCAGGGTGGCAGCCACGCAGTTTCTTCGATTCAGAATTATGTCAATACCATGGCCCAACAAGCCTTCAGGAAGGAGATGGGAGGGAATCAGATGGCTGAGTGGGGTCTGGGGCCAGCACCAGACCCGCCCCACGTTACCATCCCTAAGTCTCCCTCCAGGAAGACCCCTCTGCCCTCGCCCGCCCTAGAATTACTGCTGTCAGCCGTACCTGGGTCAACGCGGAGCCTCTGGAGGTCAAGAGCTTGCTGGGAGACATCAAATCGTTTGCTCAAGGTCAGCTGCAGAGAGAGAGATGGAGAGAACCGCTCTGAGGCTGTGGTGGTGGCAGGGAATTCGGGGGCGAGGGGGACGGGGGGCTGGAGGAAGGAGAGGTGGGTCTGAGCGTTGGCACACAGCATGCCTTGAGTCTGCATTACCTTTAGCTGCTCCATTTCTTCTGGCTTCAACTTATCCCGCACAGAGTAGGGAACAGCGGAGGGGCTGACAAAGACAAGTATCTGCAGGAAGAAGAGGTGGGGTAAGCACCAGGAACTCTAGTTCCAAAGAAGACAACCAGCCCCTGGCCTGTACTCCTTCCTCAGGATGAGGTACAGGTAATGCCCGCGACACACACCTTTCGGCTCTCCTCGTCACAAATCTTGTTGCTGACATCCATCAATGCAGACGCAGTGCTTGCTTCCTGGACAAAGAACTGAGCCCCATTGTGCATAAAGTGGAACTACAGGGATTGAATGCAACAGCAATAGTATCAGAAGCCAACAGACCCTGCTGAACCAGGTCTCTCTCTCCCCCTTCCCTGTGCCCACGCGTCTGGCTTCGGCATCCTCTCTTACGTCCACTGGAGTGAAGGGGACACCGCAATGGCTCTGGATTGAGTTCATTAGCCATGTCTTGTCATACTGTATCCCACAAGGAATCTAAGGATGAAAAGAAGGGATGGGAGAGAGGACAGACAACAGGGAATTTAGGCTGGAGGACGAACCTTTTCCTGTTCTTTTCCGGCCTTCTACTGAGCTTGAAAGGGCTTCTAAAGAAGGGACCACTGGCATGATTTCTTATGGGTGTGTGTAATATGGATTTCCTAAATACTCTTTCTCTCCAGTCAAACTCTCTTCCAAATAATCAAGGTGTCAGAGATGATCTTCCTTTTATAAATTTCCAGGAGATCCTACCCAGTGCAGACACTGCTTGCCCCTCAGACAAGGTCTCCAGAGGCTCGACCCTCCATCTCCCACACTCAGCTTGCCAAACTGAGACCTCCAATGTGGCGTTGCTCTATATCCTTGGCAGTAGTTTCCATCTTTGCTCTGAGACAGGCTCCTCCGTTCTCCTCACAGTCAGCCTGTTTCCTTTACACTGCTTCTCTGAATCTGCCCTTAGATGAACAGGATTGTTAACTCCTGGTCATAAGAAGGACAGATTACAAACTGTCCCCAGTGAAATAAACCAGCATCTCTACATGAGACCAACACAACTCCCCCTGACTTTTCTCTCCTGCACATTCCATACATTTTTCAGGATACTCACTGTGACCCTGAACCAGCTCCCTGGGGTTCCATCTTGTGTGTTCTCCTGCATTTCTCTCTCCAGAGGTTTTCTGTTTCTCCACACAGTCATATGCATGCGGCCTTCACTGTGCCATCTCACTCTCCTCTCGTTGCCTCGGATGGTACAGGGAGAGCTGCAGGGGGGATGTGGAGTGAAGGAGGGTGAGTGGTCATACGTGCTAAGAAAGTCTTCTGTACACCCTCGTCTCTTTGACACCAGCACTACAATTAGGATTGCTCAACCATTATTTCACTTCTAGCATGCTTCAGTTTTGCAGTGACAGAAGAGAAACAAGTCCACGGAGAGTGAGAGAGGTGCATAGTCCCAGGGGCTGCTGTGTACAAACCCTGCTGCCTGGTCACTTACTGTCTTACTTCGGGGTCCTCCTGGACATCCCTCTTCACCACGTTTCCATCATCCTCTTGGAGGTGTGAGGGCTGAGGCTCACATCCATCGTGTTCATAATGAGGGCTCCTCTTGCCAGAATTACCTGGGAAAGAACTACAACCTTTCTTTCTTCCTTGAGGTGGTCTACCACCATCACTGTATTCTGAAAAGAGGAACAAAAATACAGGTTTGAAGACACATCTGTGGTGCACTTACCACGTACCATGTCTTAGGCTAACAGGATGGTAGGGCAGGCACAGTGCCAACCTGGCCTAAGGGACCAATCCCACAAACCTCAGAAAGGACACTCTTCTGCCTGTGCAGAGAGGACAGCCTTATCCGACAGATGGCACTATCGGGGGAAGAATCGAGGAGGAGCAGGATGAGGAAGAGGAGGACAAGGAGGAGAAAGAGGGAGGAGAAGGAGGAGGGAGGAGAATGAGGAGGGAGGAGAGGACAACTGCGTTGAAACTTTTAACACAGTGGAGCAGGACTGATAAGGAACCGAGGTGTATGCGTCCATGGGTTAGACTGGACACCAGTCGTATATGTACCAGGAAGGCACCCGAATCTTGCCTTCTCTCAGGACTTTCCAACAACCACACCAATACCTCTCTCGTGCTTCCCAAATCCAATCAGCCACCAAACCAATTCCACTAACAACCAGCAAGCTAGCTGGACTTCCTTTGCCAGTGCACTAGGAGCTTTAATGTCAGGTGGCACTGATGTCACAGCCTCCTGAACTGTCTCCCTCCCTCCAGCCTTGCCCTGAACAATACTCTGTTTGAAAGAGCCAGGGTGAGCTCTCTTTTGGGCCAGCCTGAAATGCCTTTCAGCTCAGCAGGCAACTCTTCCTCACTTCAGCTCTTCTATAACAAAGGTGTGAATGGTAACCTGGAATGATGTGTCAACCACCGTTTCCAAGTGTTTAGGGATTCTTCTTTTTGTTTTCTATTACTGGTCTCTAATTTGATTCCATCGTGGCCAGGGAATACACTCTGGGAGATTTCAATTCTTCTTTTTTTATTTTTATTTTTTTTTAATAAATTTATTTCTTTATTTATGGCTGCGTTGGGTCTTCGTTGCTGCACACGGGCTTTCTCTACTTGCGGCTAGCAGGGGCTACTCTTCGTTGCGGTGCACAGGCTTCTCGTTGCGGCGGCTTATCTTGTTGCGGAGCATGGGCTCTAGGCGCGCGGGCTTCAGTAGTTGTGGCACGCGGGCTCAGCAGTTGTGGCTCGAGGGCTCTAGAGCGCAGGCTCAGTAGTTGAGGCGCACGGGCTTAGCTGCTCTGCGGCATGTGGGATCTTCCTGACCAGGGCTCGAACCTGTGTCCCCTGCACTGACAGGCGGATTCTTAACCACTGCACCAACAGGGAAGTCCCTCAATTCTTTTTGAGTTTACTGAGGCTTGTCTGATGGTCGAGGAGATGGTCTAACTTGGTGAATGTTACAGAGACCCTCGGGGAAAAACCTGTACTCTGCTGTTGGTGGGCGGACTGTTCTATTTATGTCATGCAGATCTCGTTAGTTTCCTGTGTTATTCAGGTCTCCTATATCCTTGCTGATTTTCTCTCTGGTAATTCTGTCACTTGCTAAGAGGGAGGTGGGTGTGGAAGGCCCCCACTATAATTATAGATCTGGCTCTTTCTCCTTTCAGCTCCACCAGTTTTTGCTTCATGTACTTTGAGGCTCTGTTGTTTGGTGCATACACATTTAGGATCTTTATGTCTCCCTGGTGTCCTGATCCTTTCATCATTCTGTAAGGCCTCTCTTTGGCTCTTGTTCATTTTTTTTACTCTGACATCTACTGTACTGGATACTGAAGCCACAGGCACGCTTAGAAAGTGTCCTGGGTATACCTCACCTTGTATTCACTCCTAGGAGTTGTGTTGCTGTTCACCCCCACCCCCGCCCACAAATTCTCCCCTCCAACATATCTAATTCACCATGGGAAAAGATTTGGAAGTTTTTCGGCACCTGCAGAAATAAGATCGTGTCAATTCTCTTCCCCATAGGTGGATTCACTAAGGGTATTTTATTTTTAACACATTCCACTGAAACAGTGAACCAGCAGATAATCATACCAGTGGCTTGTGGGGAGGGAGGATTATGGTAATTACACTGTTAGAAACCAGCTTCCTTTGGGTTGTAATACTTAAGGCTCTCTAGGTTTGTGGGCTGTGCCTTTTGTACATTAACTATTCCATGTTGTCTCAGGTCACGCTTATGAGTAAAGATCCGTCCAGGGCTGATCACTCCACGATGGAGTGACTACGACCAGGCCTCAGATGAACTCCTCTGGGGAGCCGTTGCTTTCCCTGTGCGGCCCGCTGTCAGGGCAATCCTGCTACTCACAACCTTGGGACTTTCCCTGTGTGGCACTGGAAGTGAAAGTAAACACAGATAGGGCATTGGACCCACAAATGCCACTTGCTCAGTCCCCAAACCTCGGAGGGGGCTTGGCGTGCTCTCTTTCTCCCACACTCCACATCCAACTGGTCAGGAAATTCCCTCGGCCCCTCTCTCAAAGTATGTCCAGAAGCCAGCCACTTCTCACCACCTCCATTACCACCACCCTGGCCAAGATACCAACATCTATCTCCTGGACTGTACTGCTGTCCAGCTGGCCCCTCTGCTTTCATCCTGGCTCCCTTACCTGTCTGCTTTCAACCCAGCAGCAGAGCGCAAGTCAAATCATTTCACTCCTCTGCTCAACACTACATAACAATGGTTTGAAGCCCACCAACATGTTCAAAAGCCAGGAGTTCATAATGATACTCATCAACAATAACAACAACAAAGAGGAAACTTATTGGTGACCTTTGGAGAATGCCAGGCAACCAACTCGTTTTCAGGAAAATCCAGCAATGAAAGGGAAAAATTCACATTTTAAAGGGAGCAGTAAGGGCATGTGGTCTACGTACGGTGTATAGGAAGAGTCAGAGTCATTTGCAAGAACGCACATTCCTTCCGAAATAACGTTGCCGAGGGGAAAGCGTAAAAGGGAGCTAGCTAACATCTACCGCAGTCCCCCCGCTGACCAACTACATCGGGTGCCTAAACAGGGCTAGAGACCTCCCTCAGCAAGGTGATTAAGACATAGGAATCTCAGGCATTGCCTTGTTTTGGAACTCTTCCAGGAGAGTGGGTATGTGATCAAAAGCCACAGAGGGGTCATCACACACACACGCGAGCCCACACACACGCTCACACGCACACGCATACATTCACTTACTGAACATTTGCAACTCAGTCTGATCCCTGTCTCACAGTCGTGCTGCCAGAATCAAAGGCGATCACAGGAGTATTATAAAGCAACTAGTGCCTCCCGCTCAGGCTGCCTGGGTTGCCCCTCAGGCTCCACCACTTATGAGCTGATCCTCCCACGAAGAAATAGTCGTTAGTATCCTTTATGACATCATGTGTATTCATATGGTGACTTCCTGTGTCGTTTTGGAATTCTGCCTACGTCATTGCTATGCCACTGAGTACATGGCAACAGCATCCCCGCTATGGTAGGGAGAGAACACGGTGAGAAGTAAGCCAACACTTGCCCAGCAGCAACCAACATTTGCTCAGTGTTGGGCAGACTCACTAGATTTCTTTGACCTCTTCACAAATACCCCATGACGTTTGTATCCACGGTTCCTTCTCAGGCTCACAGGGGTTAGATACAATAAATTTTCCAGGATTCTCAGCCAAGTAAGTGGCAGAAGGGGGATTGTGTCCTCACCTATCAGTCTCCCTCCACATCTTAAGTGTTCCTCCAGCTACTGCACTGGTTCTCCTTTAATGGTGAGCTTTCAGGTCTCGGGGACAGATTTCTGTGAGCAGACCTGGGATGATGTTTTGTGACCAGGTGCTAGTCGCTCCTGCTTGGGTGGGTCCAGGTACCTCGGACCAAGTGGAGATATCTGTCTTGAAGTAGAGGAGAAATCAGTCTGGATCACAGGGTTTGCAGATTAGAAATCCCTTTGGGCTGGCAATGCCTGGTGTAGAATAACAACTAATTAATATCTGTTAAATGAATGTGTGTAATGGCGACTTGGGATCATCAACAAAGCCACATTTGAGAATCCGCAGATCTCAACCATTTCCACCCACATCTATTTATTTCAGACAAAAAAAAGAAAAAAGAAAAAAGAAAAACTGGGCTGCAAAACTGTTTCATAACCTGCTTGTAAAACTCGCATGTGTTGATTCTTGCTTTTGCAAAATTAATATTTTTCATTCATGTACAGTTAGAAATAGAGCTAAGCCCCTCCCTGTTGACTAACACTAAAACTACAGCTTTTCTGATCACAGGAAGGGAGGCTTTTGCAAACAGTGGGGACACAGAAACAAGGAGAAACTTTCTTTGAATCCAGCAGACACAGCTTCTTCCAGGATGTCTGATGGGTGGGGGAAGAAAGTTCCGGACCCACAGGCATGACTGTGGGTGCTCAGCTTTGTGACAGACAGTAAGCATGGCTTACTTCTCAGAGGAAGAGAAAAGTGTGAGTGTGCATGGGTGCGTGTTAATATTTTGCATTATAAGCATTTATAAAAAGGTTACAGATACATGTATTCCAAATCATGTTGGTAAATGCACTGCCCCCCTAACTGGATCCTACTCTACATTTTCTGGATCCCACTGTATTACATATGACCAGTTTTTGCTCCTTGGTCTTAGTCTTAATATGCTTTTTAATGATTTTTTTTTTCATATTGGTGTTTGACTGATTTCTTTAAATTACGAAAGTACTGTGATAGAGTTCTCTGTACCAAAAAAAAAAAAGGAACAATACCCATGGGTTGACCAGGGTTATAGAGCATCCCCAGTGGTGGAGGCCAAAGAACCCAGTGGAGCACAGCTTGGGCTTCAGGGTAAGTCCAGGACTTGAGTCTCTGTTCTTCAGCTTCCCAGAAGAACCATACCAATATTTTTCAATGTAAAACATAGTTTTCTAAGGACGTGTGATGACAGTTACAGCAATATGCATTTCCTCTAACAGTGTATGAGAACCTAATTGCCTACAGTATGCTTAAACCATTCAGAAGTCATTCTTATACTTTGACCCAAACATTTCCCTTTTTGAATTTATCATACAAAATGTTTCCTGCCTAAATATATACCTACAGCTACACGGCTGTGCTTTACAGGCTCTTTGGCACAGAAGGACGATGGGACCAGAGTGGCTGCTATTGTCACAAGAGGGGTAGAAATGATTGTCATTGGAATCAAGCACAGGTGGAAAAGAAGGGACGTGAGTACCTGACATACAGAGTGTAAAGGCCAAGGGATGGATGTAGGGGCCGGAAAAATGAGGGTGAGCACTGGGAAGAGAACGAAACACAAATGAAAAAAGCCTCTAAGGACTGAATTCATCCTGGCGATATGCACACACCCTCTGGAAACCTTCCTTTCTTTCCATGTGTAGCTTGTCTGTCTCTGTTACTTCACCTTCAGTTTGAACACCAGAGAAACAGTTCCCACACAGTCTGAGAAAGGAGAGACAGTACAGGGCAACAGCGTCCAACGATAGGCCTCTCAGACAGAAGGCTGGAGTTCAGGGCATCTTGGTCCCAGACCCCACACTCATCACTGCCTACCCGACTTTGTGAGTCCCATCCCAGTGCTCGTTTCAGTCTGAACACAGAGTCACACATTAATGATTATGGGCAAAAGATTTGAGGTCAGATCGATCAGAGTTTGAATACTGGTGCTAAATTCTATGGTCCAAGGCAAGTAACTTTGACCTTACGGTGACTCAGTTCCTCCGCCCCCCCCCCCCACCCGGCCAAAGTGAAGACAGTAATAGTTTTTACCTCATGAGGTAATTGTGAGAATTGAGTTGGTATGTGGAAATACATGGAAAGCCCCTGGAGAAGTGCCTGTGACCTAATGAGCACTACAAATAAGCTAGCTATTCCTAGGTCAAGTACTTAATACAGTATCTGGTGTTCAGTAAGGGATGAATGTGTATTAGTAGCATTTGTTGTTATGAAAAGGAAAATGGATGGCTGTATGGGGGCAGGTTGCAGTGTCAGCTACTAATGTATCTTATAAAGTGGCAATAGTAAAACCGGGCAGCCCCAGTGGGAAGCAACCTGACATACTGTTTAAGGGGACCAAAATTAAAAGTTCAGAGCCTGAAACAGGCATGTGGAAGGATTAATGGGGCGGGGGGGGGGCTGAAGTTCCCATTTCCAAACGCTGCACAAAAAAAGAAAAAGCATCATTGTTCAAGAAACAGTTTGGGTTTAAGTGGTAGGTTACAAAAAGCAAGACAGAATATTCCTGACACCGCATGATACAATGTGAAAAAAAAAAGTCAGGGTATAAAACTGTATATTACAGTATGGTTCCTCAGAAGAAGATATTAATGAATGTTAATGTTTTTATGGCTCCTCAGAAGAAGATATTAATGAATGCTTATGTTTTTATGTGTAATTATAAACATTAAGAAGTCAAGGCAAAGGAACGCGTGAGAGTGTCAACTATGTTTATAAATGGGTGATTGGAATGCACAATAGTTATTCGTTCAGATCTATGCTTTGCTTGTATAAAAGGATGTTTGTGTCTGGGTCAGCGTCTTCCCAGGTGCTTAGGGTGAAGCACTATACCTGTTGGCTCCGTACGCAGCATAACAAGGACAATTTATCATTGATAAGCAGATATGAGTATCTCCTCGCTGATTAATAAGCTGCAACACTTTACATGACTCACCCAACTTTTCCTGATCCCCGGTTCCTTACATGTAAAAATCAGGGGTTAGGGCTAACCGCCAGCTTAATCAAGATATAGAACACATACCACACTCCCTAAAGGTTCCCAGTTAATCTCCTCTTCTTCCTCTGGCCCCATGCAAACTTTGATCTGCTTTCCATTTCCATACATTAGCTTTTCCTGCTCTAGAATTTCGTATAAATGGAATCACACATCCTGTACTCCTTTGTGTCTGGCTTCTTTAACTTAGCATAATTTTTTTTTTTTTTTTGAGATCCACCCGTGTTCTTGCCTTTTTATTGCTGGGTAATATACCATTGTATTGATTTGTTTACCTTTAATGTTGTTTTAATGAAGTTTCAGGAGGAAGTGAAAGTCCACCCTTGTGTTCAATCAGCCATCTTCCTGGTCACTGTTCTGTTCTTATACAATGGATATAATTTCAACCTTTACCACTCCTTTATCTCTCTAGGGAAATACTACCTTTAGGTCTTTTCCAGGCTTTTCTATTTTTCCTATTCCCTCAGTACCAATCACTCCATGTGTTGCGTTTGTTCTGTCCCTTCCACGCTTACCCTGGGTTGTGACCGTCTCCTGCAGAGAAGACTTCACTGTCGAGTCAGCCCTGGGCTCCTGGGTGCTTGGCTTTAACCCATACCTGGCTCTGGGCTCATCAGTGGTTTAGCCTTCCTCCCTGACCCTACCACTGGTGGCCCCTGCCTTACCACTGTGTTTTCCCATTCCCTCCCTCCCTCGCTCGCTCCCTCCCTCCCTCGCTCCTTCCCTTCCTTCTTTCCTTCCTTGAAGGACAGCATTCTCCGTTTATTACATGGGAATTCTTATTTCATACTTTCCAGCACAGTTATGTATTCATTACGATTGGACTATTCTATGTATTCATTATTGGAATATTATTATTCCAAAACCACAATTATAAGATTTTTAAACTAAATATTGTAAAATACTTGCACTCTCATCATTTAAATGGTTCAGGCAGTTCTCAACCTTGTTTACACACTAGAGTCACTTGGGAAGATTGAAAAAATCACTAGCGCCAGCCTACACCCACAACAATTAAAACAGATTTGGGGGCAGACCCAAGCAATCACATTTTTAAAACTCTTCATGTGATTGCAGTGTGCAACCAAGGTTGAAAACCACTATGTTAAAAGGCATCAGCTTTGGGGTGATGCTTATGCTTGCCAGAAGACCTTAGGAATGCCTGCCACCTCACTTTGCTGACTTTCCACTCAGTGCTCTTTTGGGGACCTAGTGATTCCATTAGCTTACAGTGGGGATTGGTAAACTATGGTCCATGAGCCTGTTTCTGTATGACCTGCAAGCTAAGAATGTTTTTACATAGTCGAATGGTTAAAAAAATCCAAAGAAGAATCGTATTTCCTGGCATGTGAAAATTATTTGAAATTCACATGTCCCTGTCCGTATATAAAGTTTTATTGGAAGACAGCCATGCTGTGTCTGGGGCAGCTTTTGCTCTACAATGCAGATCTGGATAGCTCCATCGGAAACTGAAAGGCCTGCAAAGCCTCAAATATTTGTCATCTGGCCCTTTCCAGGAAAAGGTTTCTGAGCTCTGGCTTAGAGCAAGTGTCCTTAAAGCAAATGCACAGTAACAGTGGTAAATGGCTGACGGTCCCTTTGGCTAAGCCTGGGAAGAAGATTTACTGTAGTAACTTGCGACTTCACCGTAGGGTCCTTCCTCAGTAGTCCACTCATTCATGGTGTTCTGGCTCAAGTGTGGGAATTGAGTAAGGGACTACCATTTGCCATCAAGATAGGTCAAGTCACCAGATCTAATGCTTGATTTATTTATTTTTATGTTCTTATATTTTATTACAAATATTTATTTATATTTTATTGATTTTTACACTGATCAAATGCAACTTTGGAGTATGTTCAGATATTTCAAGATCCAAGGGATCTGTTGATCAATTAGCCACCTTCAAAGATTGCTGTAGGTCAAACCAATGTGACTACCCTTCCAGCCTTGCTGCTTATTAAGGTAAACAGCACTCACCTTGAGGCAGGAGGTTAAGTGCTCCTACTGGGCCTGCAACTCCAGGACCCCAACATCCCCACTGAAATGAGGGGATCTCCCATCTCATCTGTGGCCTACACAAGCCAGCCACTTCAGAACACTTCGAAGATGAAGGTGCCCTCCGCACTAATGTGTTTCTCAGTGCTGTGGGGAAGGGAGCGTCCTCTGAGTCCCTAACAGCATCTGTTTGGTCCACCGACACATTGACTTCAAAGGCATTTCATTCAAGTGACCACAGGCGACAACTCCTGCAACTGTTTCACCATTGTGTGCCATGGAACACCAATATTTCATCCTCTAATGTCAGTTGGATCCTTACTGTCTTCAGATGCACCTAAGCCAAATAACTTTTCTCAGATTCCCACTTCCTTCAGGGCCCTTGGCTTGCAACCAATTTTGGTGTCAAGTACTCTATCAATCAAAGTTCCCACTTGCCTATGCCAGCTATTCGTTCTAATAGCTATTTTATAAAAATAAGACCTTGTTAATAAAATATATTACATAGCTGACAAAAACTCTGTGAGGGCCAGAAAAGCCGGCTTGGATGCTATGCAGCCAGGGGAAACCCACTCACGCTATGGGACTGCTATAGCTGAAACACCACTGCTGCCTGCGTGCTGACATGTATGCATTCCAGGCACTCTGCTGTGACTGCTCCATAAGAACCAGAGACCCCTCCCATCATACACAGTTGACCATGTCACTGAGCCATACGTGGCTCCCATGTCATTCAGTTACGCCTCCAAGTCTCAGGATGGTGCATATGCTTGATACAACCGAGATCCCATTTAGAACCCGAGCTGTGAGGGGTTCTGGTTAATGTGTACACACACACACACACACACACACACACACACACACACACACACTGGTTTCATGTTTTTAGCTTTTTGGTCACTAAAGAACAGGAAAGCATATGAGTGTTCATGTATGTCAGAAGAGTTGCCAATGGAATCCTATTCATAGTTGATTTTATAGAACGTTATAATTTTTGCTTCTGTAAATGGTATATTCAGAATGAAAATGGTACTTTCTATTTGTTACAATCATTTTGTGTATATTAGTCTTATACTCAACAAACTTATTAATCTCTATCTTAATTTCCTTAGCCTCTCTTGAATTTACATGAAGGTAACTATGTTACCTTGACAGCTTTATTTTCACTTGTACACATTTATTAATTCACATGTGTATAGATGCATATATACATTCTGGCTCACTGTACTGCCTAGGAGATGTAGTATGATGCTAAAACAAAGTGGTCATGTAAGTCATCTTTGTCTCTCTTCTGATTTTAAAGGGAATGCTTCCAACATTTCGCTATTAAGTATGATGTTTGATGTAGTTTACTCCTTTTTTAATATTTGTTGTCAGTCTAAAGAAACATCTTTCTATTTATGAATTGCTGAGAATTCCTGTTATTGTCAGTTTTACTGCTGATTGGTTGTTTCAATTTTTGTAGGCCTTTTTTTACTGAATATTTTGTGATAATCCTCCTTTCCTCCTTCCTTTATTTCACTAATGGGCTAAATTAACTTCACAGATCTCCTAATGTTAAACCAACGTGGCATGCTTGGGATTAAACACGACTTTGTCATACTGTGTTTCCTGTCTTAGCCGTGGCAGGATTTAGCTTGCTATTAATTTATGCATACTTTTTGCATTTGTGTAACTAACTGAGATTGGCTAATAATTTTGCCTTCTCGTGTATTCTTTGTCAAGAATACTTTTAATAATATTAAGATTTTCTGTTTCTTTAGCATGGAAAATCGTGTTTTTCTCTGGGATTTATCTGTTTTCTCTAAATTGTAAATTTATCAGCATATCTTTTCCATAACACTGTTGTATCTTTTGAATCTTTGCTGAAACTGAAAGTGTGACAACTTTTCTCATTTCAGAGTGGCTTCTCTGTGCCTTATCTCTAATTTTCTTGACCCTTGTTGCCAGATGTTTCCTTATTATCTTATCTCTCTAAAGTGCTTGCAGCTAGCATTTTGTTGTTGTTGTTGAACTCTGTCATATCTGTTATCAGTTCCACTAATTTCTGTTCTTATTTTTATTATTTTTCCTTGACAAGAGTGGAAAGACATGAGATTAATTTTTATAAAGTAAATGATCCATAACAGGCTTTTCATCTACCACCAGGTTTTATTTTCTAATTTTTATGTTTGAATATAATGAACACTCAAATATCCAATCCATTCATCTGTTTGGAAGAGGCCCGCAGCTTTGCAATGCTGCCACTGCCACCACGTCTATTCAGTTCCACTGTTGGCATATCAGATGATTAAGGAAGAGGGAACTGGAGCACTGAAGTAATAGGATCTCTACTATAAATACAGCTGACCCTGGAACAACAGGGTTTGAACTGCGTGGGTCTACTTATACGTGCATTTTTTTTCAACAGATGTATAAAAAATACACGTGTAGAACATCGTGTACAAGACAGGTATCGAAGTGGATAGCCTATCCTTACACAGGCATAAGGTGAGTGATATTTAATAAAAAACTAATGACGTGTTAGTTTTCTTACTGTTTTATAACTTTGCTTTCAAAGAATTACATACCCATACAGTACGTCTCTCTGTCTCTCTGTCTCTGTCTCTCTCATAGCTGGAGAAACTACGTATCAGCCTATCATCACCACAGGTATGTGTTTTTTTTAGTATAACAATGTTTCCAATGCTGTATTGTGAATATGACTGTGATACTGTATGCCATAAAAGTTTTATAATGATTCATTCATTAGTGTATGGTCTAGGCTACCATGAAGCAATGGTATCCATCACACTAGACAACCATAAAGCAATCATATTGCTGCTTCTTCGTTATCAATGCACGAATCCCTATACCCGTAAAAAAATATGAATTTCTTTTTCACACGATCTTTCTACTTTTGGTGTCTAGTGTTAGTAGTACATATAACATCTACCATGTTTTGTATCATATAAGACAGTATTGATGTAGGAACTGACGAACAGACGATTCATTTTGTAAGCAGATGATGCAAACTTTCGGTATCAATAAATACAGTACAGTACTGTAAATGTATTTTCTCTTCCTTATGATTTTCTTAATAACATTTTCTTTCCTCTGGCTTACTTTATTGCAAGAATACACTATATAACACATATAACACACAAAATATCTGTTAATCCACTGTTTATGTTATCAGGAGGGCTTCCAGTCAACAGTAGGCTATTAGTAGTTACGTTTTGGGGGGACTCAAAAGTTATCTGCGGAGTTTTGACTGTGCAGGGGGTCGGCGTCCCCAACCCCCGCATTGTTCAGGGGTCAAGAGTATATATGTATTTCATTTAAGAGAATAGCATACAATATAGAAAAGAGTATGTAAAGAACATCGACTTTGAAAACATACCTGTGTGGATTCAAATCCTGCTCTGTCCCTTACTGCCCATGTGACTTTACGCAAGTACTCAATCTCTCTGCATTCCAGTTGCATCATGCAGCAGTCAGTGGTCCTGTTTGCCAAGTGTTTCCATTTCTCCCCTGTTCCAGGCCCCTGGCAGAACTGCACTTCTTGCTTTATCCCCTTTGTTTGGGCGGGGCCATAAATGTGACTAGTTCTGGCTAATGGGTTTGAGTGATATGTGAAATAATTCTGGGCCACAACATATGGTTGTTGGTGTGAGACCTCCCCCCAGGCCCAGGGCCCTCTTTCCCTCAGGCACAGCGATCGACAACTTTCTAGATGGTGGCTGCTCTGTCGGTTTCAGTCTCCAAGTCATTCCAGTAAGAAGAGATCCGATCTCCGACATCCACCATCCTGTGATCAATGTGCACCTGCCATGGACATGTAGTGGGAGTGAGGAATAAGCCACTGAGATTTGGGGATTGTCTATGACCACAGCATAGCTCAGCCTCTCCTGACTCACGTGTCTCGTCTGCCAACTGAAATAACACCCTCTCAGGATTTTTCTGAGGGTGAAATGACTTAACTTACATGACGAGGTTATCACAGTGCTTGGCACATAATAGGGACTCAAAACATGGCAGCTTTAATTATTACATAATAATAAAACTGTTTTGGAAAAGTGTGGGATATTTGTATAAAATGAGAGGTATTGCGTCTGCTCATCCTGACAGGTAAGTTGTACTTTGCTTTCCAGAGGGGGCCGCTATATTTGTTGCTATAGATAAGACTGCTTACTGATTTGCACTTATGCACTTGTCTTTGCCACCACGCTAGCAGACATATGTTTAGAAATTGAGGTTACCTCTGAAGACTAAAAAGTGAATAGATTTAAGCAGGAGAGAGACTGGCTGATGAGATAAGATAAAATGCATTTCAGAGCAATAAGTAATTTCTTAAAGAGAAGAAGAATAGATTATAATAATTATAAACATACATTCCCTTGCTCTTAGTAAGCAAAGGCACAAGGTTTTAAAGTGGTAGGAGATTTAGTGTGGACAGGTCTTCCCAGAATATTTTCTGGGAACACTCGTTCCTCAGATGCTCTGTGGAAAAATGTATCATCCCCGCATAAGTTGGAGAAACTATCCCTCCCTTTGACATTCATATTGCATATTAGCATATTATCTAAAAAACATCCTACGGTATGGAAATTCATTTACCTTTAGTCCTGTATGTTCCACACATCTCTGAAGTAGAGTCCAATTTCGTTGTTGCTGTTTTTTTGTGGCCCTAGTGTTTTGCAGAACAAGCTTGGAAATGCTGAAGTGAGAGAAAAATAAAGTGGATTATTTAAGCATCATGTAATATAAATTATCACAAGTGACAATATTCTTGAGCCATGTATCAAGAAGTATTTATCCCCCATAAATGTAAACACAATCTCGCTATCTGCTCAACTTGACTCATTCAATACCACTTTCATGACGGACCAGGATCCTGCTGCTGAGAGATGACATCCAAGTCCATGAACTCCAGCCACCCCGTCCACGGCCGCCCCACCCACCCAGGCCAGGCCATCCTCCTCCTCCACTTCACTCTCTACCAGCAGCTGCTCCCGTAAGTCCAGGTTCAGGTCGCACACACCCAGAGGCTTTCTCTGCCAGCTGTACAACAGTTAGGCCGTATCCAGAAGCCCCCTCCCCGCCCCCACCTCCGTCCAACACTCTCTCTCGGGCCCTCGGCTCTTTGCCGGACCTCGGTCTGACGTTGCTTGGGCACCTCTAAAAGCCCAGTTCCCTGAGTAAACTTCTAGTACCGGCGGGAGCACCTCCTACCCGAGTACCGCCCACCGCAGCAGGATATAAAAGTTGGTGGAAAGGTTGGGATCTGAGCCTGAGTCTCCTCAAAGTCCCCCCTCAGCCAGAGCGCCCACCACAGGTCTAAAGGTCTTCTGCACCTATGGGTCTGACTCTTCTGAAGGTTAAGCCGAACTGCAGTTCAATAGACCCTCCCCACTCTTAAAAGGCAGACCCTCCTGCACGACCGTAGGTGATCACATGACGTCGGGGACCACCTGAACCACCGAACTGAGGAGCCCTCAATCTTCACGTGACTGAGAGCGCTGAGTCTCACGTGACCACATCCTGGCACATGACCATAAGGTCCACTTGACCAACAGCGGTCCAGAAGCTGCAGAGCTCACATGAGTGGAAGAACTTTGGGTGCCACGTGTGGTAGGAGCCACACTGTTGCCCATACATGGATCTACAGCGTTTGGTAGCCCACAACCTTCACGTGATGGAGATTGCTGAGCTTGACATGTACCATGCTGGGAAGGGTACCAGACCATAGCATCCACATAACCCTAAGCAGTAGATCACATCAAGGGCTGAGGCTACCACATGCTGGTAGCTAGTCAGGGCCACATGACAGAAGGAGCCACGTGACACGCAGGGTTTAGGAGTCCACCATGCTCTAGTGACTTGAAGGGCTGGATCTACCACAGGGTCATGGCGGCAACAGGGCCAAAGTGACCACATGCCCTTTGGGTTTAAGAGCCCAAGGTTCTGACCGGACAAGAAGGGCTGGGCCTGTCAGGTAAATATTGTCCACAGGATGGCAGCATCCACATGACCCACAGCCTTAGGAACCCACAACGCTCATGTGCCTGGGAGGGCTGAGTCAGCTTTCTGACAGTAGGGTCCAATGACAGTAGGGTTCTCCTTGATCTGCATGTTTCAGGGGAACATTACCTTCGGGAGGACAGGAGATCTGAGATTGCCCACATTCCTCATCTCCTCCGTGATGTTGGTGCCTCCGAGTGACCTTCTAAGCGCACAAGCTTGGGCTTTACCTACACCCACCCCTCTCTAATGTGTTAATTTTATGTGCTTTTTCCCCCCCCTGATAGCACATGAAATTTAACACATACCAAATGAACACATAAGGATGAAATAAGTCCTCCCCAAAACCACAATCCTGGGCATGCTGTAGAGACTACTGTTAAGAGCCTAAGCTGTGGGTACAGGTAAGCGCTGTTGACTTCAGTTTCATGCAGGTCTAAAGGAAATTAAAGCAAATCTAATGAGTTGTAGTTTTTAATTTCGGAGGAAAAGTGTATAGTGATTACTGCGGGCCACGCGCTTGAAAAGGATAACTCATTTAAGAGAGGTAACTCTATAGATTACGTACTGTTACAGAACTTTACAGATGCGAACACTGAAGTCCAGAGGTATTAAATCAATCAGTTGACTAAAAGGTCACGGATATTGCAGGTGGCACACCAAGAGTGGCCCACAGGCCGTCTGGCTCCAGACTCTGTGTTCTGCTCACCCACCAGGTTCCTCACCGGAAGGAAACATTGGGTTCAGCCTTACTAATTCACAAAATCTGGCAAATCAGCTGCAGTTACTGAAAAGTTGAGATCATGAGAGATCTCTTTGGGATGCCACACTAATTAGACCCAGTCAAATTTGAGTCTATTTCATGGCCTCTATTTAAGGTGTGTGTATAGATGTAAACGTATCTCTAATATGTGAAATATGTGCATATGAGTGGTTTATGAATTGCTTGATGATAGCTGAAAACATTTCCTTCTTTTAAATAAACACTGAAAAGAAGGTATCATAAAGTTTAGTCACCATACTCCCCGTGCCTGAATTACAACAATTACAAGTGAGTGGAATCTGAATTCATTAGATTTTACAGTGTATATTCTGTCTGTGTCTCCCCAGAAAGAACAGAGGAAGGAGTAGGAGAATATATATTGTAGGGTTTATTTTATTGCAAATCCAGAAACACCTATTTTGTGGATTTGTGTGGGAAACTGCAGGATCATCAGTATGTCCAAAATAAGTGTGATCTGATCTTTCTGGTTTGCTGGCTTTGGTAAACAATGCTATACATTGTTCGGATTATTTTGCTAGGTTCCTGCAATGTGGCATGGCTGCATAAATGAGCTGAAGAAAATGCAACAGATCAAATTTTCCACTGTGGTTAAAGTTGAGGTATTTAGAAAAGACAAGAGACTCTGTGGTTCTAGGCCTACTGAAAAATGTCCTAGTTTGGGGTAAAGAATAGTAACAGAAGACAGTTATTCGTGCAGGTCACTGTGTCTCATGTAACTGTGGAGAATTATTTGTGGGACACATAAATTCAGGAGACAAAAAAGGAGGCATATCTTTATTTAAAATAGAGCCTATTATGAAACTTTACGCTGGATTTAGGAAACATCTCCATGTAGTCATAGGATGGAATCTGACACCAAGACCTGATATAGTTGTTATGATTAGATACAGATGAGCAGGTCAACAGTGTAAGATGCAGAACAATTTTATCGAGCCTAACTATGCTCACCTGATGGTGATTGGGGTCAACTTTTTTGACCAAAAGACCAATTCTGGCCTCCTCATTATCCCTCTTAAGTCAGATTTTGCTCCTGTCAGACCTGATAACTCAAATCAATCATTCTTTCTCTGAGATGACGATCAGGAGTTCCTCAGGACCTTTCAAAAACATTTAGTTACATCAGTGGGGCCCTGTCACCACCCTCTACTATATATCGCGGGGGCGGGGGAGGAACTCTATGGTTAAAGATCTGTGTATCTGGGGTCCAGTTTAGGCATTACATTTATCAGGCACTGTGTTGTTTTTTTTTTTTTTAAACCATTTCTCTTGCATGTGATTTGGCAGGATTTCACGGGAACAAATTTTCCTTCTTTTATCTTTTTTGTTTTGAGGTGGCCACTTTGGAAGTTGGTGCCAGTGGTTTTAGGAGGAGTGGCTTTATCTAACACAGAGAAGTGGGAAAGGGGAGCAACAGAACAGTTGTGATGCTGTTTACCTAAAGGTAAATACTCAAATTCTTCTGGTTCTAACACACATATGTACAACTGAACTAGATGTCCTATGTGGCTTTACTTTCAGAAAGCAAAGTTGACTTACCTAGCAATAGTACACAGGAGATAGCGTCAGACGGGGCTGTATCATTATGGAAATTGCATTCAGAACCTGTTTTTCTTTGTTTCTTTGTGAAATGCGTTAAGGTATATGGAAGTAAGTTTAGTGTCAGTGTTAAGCAGTGAGAAAGAAGAGAAACGGTTGCAGTTACTGTCCTGTGGCGTAGAGTTGAGTATCCCTACCCACCAACCATCACGATGTAAAATTCAACAGCCCTAGGTTGAATATAATAGGTCGAATGAGAGGCTCATCCTGTGAGGATTACCATAGCATGGAAATAGGAAATTACATCCACAATTAAAATTTCTTCCGGGCAAAGGATGGAGAGAAGTGAGAAGATAGGGATTCTGTACAGGGTGTTTATTCATGAGCTGTGTCATTTGTGATGATATGACTCTCCAGTACAATTTGGAAACCCCTTCCACGTGAAAACCATTGAAAATAAATTGTGGTTCATAGATTTTCATAGTACTAGTCGAGAATGAACTTTTTCCTGGGCTGCTTCTTTTTATCCACTCAAACATTTTTCCATTCAAAACATAGTTCTAGAGTGTGACGTCAGGAAGTTGGCAGAATAGGAGTCTCCAAATAAACATTTTGCCTAATCAGCCATGGGCGAGAGTGTTTTTGTGGGAGCCCCGGTATCCAGTGATGAAGCCCCAACACCCTGATCCATTAAAAGAAAAAAAAATCCAAGAACAGACACGTTGAAGAGAGTAGGAAGAACAGCTTCACTTTACCAATATCAAACTTCCCCCAAGGCTACACATATCAATGCCTAGATAGATGCACTAGGCCTGCAATTCCTCCCTTGGGGGAAAGTGAGAGTGTGGTGAGCACCTGAATACCCAGTGGTGCTAGACGCTGCCCAGGAATCCCACCTCTTTCTTGCCCAAACCCAGAACCCAGAGGTGATGAGCATGGCTGAATAGTCTTGGGATAGCAAGGAGAAGGGGAAAGGGCAAGGGCTCACAGCAAACAGGGCACCAAGCTCAACAAAGGGCTGCAGTTTCTACTAACTGCCTCACAGACTGTACCCTACAAACCTCATAGGACCCATCACCTACAGAAGCCTCAATTTGCCCACGAGCACATCCAGCACTCCATGTGCCTGTCCCCCTCAGAACCAGCATTCCATGGACACCCCTGCAGAAGGTGCACTCATGCCTCTACAGATCATGCACATGTGCATAAAGAGAACTGGCACCACTCTGCTGGATGGTGAGAACAGACATACCTTAAACACTTCAGGGTACCGAAATGGGGAAAATAAACAGGAGGCTGTCAGCATGTGTCCTGGCTTTGTGCAATTGAGAAAAGGCGTGTATCATCCAAACACTTCCTTCACAAGATGGAACAAGAGGGGCAGAGCAGGTGAATCCACAGAAGAGGCCTCAGAGACCCCCCAGTATCCCTAGCTTGGCTGACTGGTGCAGGTGTTTCTCTCCTGAAGAAAGTCAGTAAAGACTGATGGAGGAGATTGCTTCCTTAAATGTGAAGACACCAACACGAGATTTTCAGGGGCAGGAAAAATCTAGGAAGCCCAACACCCCACCAATGAAACAAGAAAATTTCCCAGTAACTGACCCCATAGAAATGGAGGTCCATGAATTGCCTGACAAGGAATTCAGCATGATTGTTTTAAAGATGCCCAGCCAGCTACAAGACAACTCAATGAAATCAGAAAAGCAATACCTGAACAAAATGAAAAAGTCAACAAGGAGATAGAAATCATAAAAAGGAGCCAAAGAGAAATTATGGAGCTGAAGAATACAATGGATGAATTTAGAAATATAATAGAGAGCTATAACAGCAGACTTCATCAAGCAGAAGAAAGAATTTATGAACTCAAAAAGAAGTAATTTGAAGTTATCTAATCAGAGGAGAAAAAAAAAAGAATGAAAAAGAGTGGGGAAAATCTATGGGATTTTTAAAACACCATTAAATGGACTCATATATGGATGATGGGAGACCCTGGAGGAGGAGGAGGGGAGAGAGAGAGAGAGAAAGAGAGAGAGAGAGAGACAGAGACAGAGACAGAGACAGAGAGGCAGGGGGGGGATTTTATTTATAGAAATAATGGCTGAAAACCACCCAACTTGTGGGAGCAACATGGACACCCAAGTTCACGAAACTCAAAAGTCCTCGAACAGTATCATCTCATAGGAGGTTATATGAAGACACATTATAATAAAAATATCAAAAGTCAAAGACAAGGAAAGAATTGTTTTTCTTTTCTTAACTGTCTTGATATTTTACTTATTTATTTTGAATACTTACAACAATCTAGAATTTTTGTCAACTTTATTAAAAATTAATTTTTATTGGAGTATAGTTGCTTTACAATGTTGTGTTAGTTTCTGCTCTACAGCAAAGTGAATCAGCTATATATACATACACATATATCCCCTCTCTTGTGGATGTCCTTCCCGTTTGGGTCACCACAGAGCATTGAGTAGAGTTCCCTGTGCTATACAGTAGGTTCTCATTGGTTATCTATTTTATATATAGTAGTGTATATACGTCAATCCCAATCTCCCAATTCAAACCACCCCCACTTCCCGCCCTGGTATCCATATGTCTGTCCTCTACATCCGTGTCTCTATTTCTGCTTTGCAAATAAGTTCATCTGTATCATTTTTCTAGATTCCACATATAAGGTGTATGATATGATATTTGTTTTTCTCTTTCTGAATTACTTCACTCTGTATGACAGTCTCTAGGTCGATCCACGTCTGGGCAAATGGCACAATTTCGTTCCTTTTTATGTCTGAGTAATATTCCATTGTATATGTGTACCACACCTTCTTTATCCATTCTTCTGTTGATGGACATTTAGGTTGCTTCCATGTCCTGGCTATTGTAAATACTGCTGCAATGAACATTGGGGTGCATGTATTTTTTTGAATTATGGTTCTCTCAGGGTATATGCCCAGGTGTGGGGTTGCTGGGTCATATGGTAGTTGTTTTTTTTTTTTTTTTTCAAATAAGCTATTTTAAATTTTTTATTTATTTATTTATGGCTGTGTTGGGTCTTCGTTTCTGTGTGAGGGCTTTCACTAGTTGTGGCAAGCGGGGGCCACTCTTCATCGCGGTGCGCGGGTCTCTCACTATCGCGGCCTCTCTTGTTGCGGAGCACAGGCTCCAGACGCGCAGGCTCAGTAATTGTGGCTCATGGGCCTAGCTGCTCTGGGACATGTGGGATCATCCCAGACCAGGGCTCGAACCCGTGTCCCCTGCATTAGCAGGCAGATTCTCAACCACTGCGCCACCAGGGAAGCCCGGTAGTTCTATTTTTAGTTTTTTAAGGAACCTCCATACTGTTCTCCATAGTGGCTGTATCAATTTACATTCCCACCAACAGTGTAAGAGAGTTCCCTTTACGAGGAGAGAATTGTTAAGTCTGTGAGAGAAATGCCACTTGTCATATACAAGGGAACAGCATAAGGCTATCAGATTTCTGAAAAGAAACCTTGCAGTCCAGGATAGAGTGAGATGATATATTCAAAGTGCTGAAAGAAAACAACCGACCACCAAGAATACTCTATTCAGAAAAGCCGTCCTTCAGAAATGAAAGATAGATGATGACATTCCCAGACAAACAAAAGCTGAGGGAGTTATTCACCACTCGACCTGCCTTACAAAAAGTGCTAAAGGGAGTTCTTTGAGTGGAAACAAAAAATTAACAACATGAAAACCTACGGAAGCATATAACTCATACGTAAAAGTAAGCATATAGTCAAATTCAGAACACTCCAACATTGTAATGGTGGTGGGTAAAACACTATTAACTTTAGTATAAAAACGGAAAGACAAAAGTATTAAAAATAAATACAGTTGCAATAATTCATTAGTGCTCACAATATAAAAGATACAAACTGGGACATCAATAACATAAAATGAGGTGGGAAGAGGTAAAAGTGTAGAGATTTTGCATATGATCAAAGTTAAGCTGTTATCATCTTAAAGCAGACTGGCATAACTAAAGATGTTTTATGTAAGCATGGTGTTAACCACCATGGTTAATTAATTTTAGTTTTCTTTCTTTTTATTGGTAAGTCTTTGAAATGCGGTGCATTATCTCAATATGTAAGCAATATGAACAGATTATTAAATAATTTTGCATCCTTTCTCTTCTTTTAATTGAAATATAGTTGATTTACAATATTATATTGGTTTTAGGTGTACAGCAGAGTGATCCAGCATTTTTTCAGATTATACTCCACTACAAGTTATTATCAGATAATGCCTATAAATCCTTGTGCTATACAGTACATCATTGTTGCTTTCCCATTTTATACATAGTAGTTGTATCTCTTAATCCCATGCCCCTAATTTGTCGCTCCAACCTTCCCTCTCCCTTCTGGTAACCAAAAATTTCTTTTCTATATCTGTGAGTCTGTTTCCATTGTGCATGTGCATTCATTTGTATTATTTTTTAGATTCCACATATAAGTGGTATCATACAGTATTTGTCTTTCTATATCTGACATTTCACTAAGCATAATATTGTCTAGGTCCATCCATGTTGCAGCAAATAGCAGAATTTCATTCTTTTTATGGCTGAGTAATATTCCACTGTGTGTCTGTGTGTGTGTGTGTGTGTGTGTGTGTGTATGCCACATTTTTCTATCAATTCGTCTGTTGATGGGCACTTGGGTTGCTTCCATATCTTTGTTATTGTAAATAGTGCTGCTATGAACCTTGGGGTGCGTGTATCTTTTCAAATCAATGCTTTTGTTATTTTTCTGTATATGTATCCGGGAGTGGATTTGCTGGATCATATGGTAGTTTTATTTTTAGTTTTTGAGGGAGCTCCATATTGTTTTCCATAGTGGCTGCACCAATGTACATTCCCACCAACAGCATACAAGGATTCCCTTTTCTCCACATCCTCTCCAATATTTGTTATTTGTTATTTGTAGACTTTTTGATGATAGCCATTCTGACAGGTGCGAGATGATATGCCATTGTTGTGATTTGCATTTCTCTAAATATTAGCGATGCTGAGCATCTTTGCATGTGCCTGTTAACCATGTGTACATCTTCTTTGGAAAAATGTCTATTCAGGTCTTCTGCCCATTTATCTTTGGGTTGTTTGTTGTTTGGGTATTGAGTTCTATGAGCTGTTTATATATTTTGGATATTAACCCCTTGTCGGTCACATCATTTGCAAATATTTTATCCCAATCCTTAGGTTTTCTTTTCATTTTTGTTGATGGTTTCCTTTCCTGTGCAAAAGCTTTTAAGTTTAATTAGGACTCGTTAGATTATTTTTGTTTTCATTCCTTTTGCTTTAGGAGATTTATCCAAAGGAATATTGGTATGATTTTTGTCAAAGAGTGTTCTGCTTATGTTCTCTTCTAGGAGTTTTATGTTTTGAGGTCTTGCATTTAGGTCTTTAAACCATTTTATTTTTGTATATGGCGTGAGGGAATGTTCTAATCTTTGTTTTACATGTAGATGACGAGTTTTCCCAACACCACTGATTGAAGAAACTGCCTTTTCTCCATTGTATATTCTTGCCTCCTTTTCTGTAGATTAATTGACCATACGTGCATGGGTTTATTTCTGGACTGTCTATTCTATTCCATTGATCGATGTGTCTGTTTTTGTGCCAGTACCATGCTGTTTTGATTAGCTTCGTTGCATAGTCTGAAGTCTGGGCGGGTTATACCTCCAGCTTCACTCCTTTTTTTTCTCAAGATTGCTTTGGCAATGTGGGGTCTTTTGTGGTTTCATATGAAGTTTTGGATTCTTGGTTCTAGTTCTGTGAAAAAAGGCATGGGTATATGATAGGGATTGCATTAAATCTGTAGATTGCTTTGGGAAGTATGGACATTTTAACAATATTAATTCTTCCAATCCAACAGCATGGGATATCTTTCCATTTCTTTGTTCATCTTCAGTTTCCTGCATCAGTGTTTCATAGTTTTCAGATAGGGCTTTCACCTCCCTGCTTAGGTTTACTCCTAGGTGTTTTATTCTTTTCAATGTGATTTTAAACGGAGTTATAAAAAAAAAACTTTGTGATATTTCATTATTAGTGTATAGAAATGCAACAGATTTCTGTATTTTAATCTTGGATCCTGAAAGTTTGCTGAATTCATTCATTAGTTCTAATAGTTTTTGGGTGGAGGCTTTAGAACTTTCTATACAAAGTATCATGTCATCCGCAAAGAGTAACGGTTTTACCTTTTCCCTTCCAGTGTGGGTACCTTTTATTTCTTTTTTCGCCTGATTGCTGTGGTTAGGACTTCCAATACTATGTTAAATATAAGTGGTGAGAGTGGGCATCCTTGCCTTGTTCCTGAACTTAGTGGAAAGTCTTTCAGCTTTTCGCCATTCACTATGATGTTGGCTGTGGGTTTGTCGTAAATGCCCTTATCATGTTGAGACATGTTCCCTCTATACACTTTGTTGAGAGTTGTTGTCATGAATGGATGTTCAATTGTGTCAAAAGCTTTTCCTGCGTCTATTGAGATAATCATGTGATTTTTATCTTTCATTTTGTTAATGTGGTGTCTCACACTGATTGATTTGCAAATGTTGAATCATCCTTGTGACCCTGGAATAGATCCTACGTGATTTATGGTGTATGGTCCTTTTGATATATTGTTGGATTTGTTTTGCTAATATTTTGTCCAGGACCTTTTCATTTGTATTCATCAAAGATATTGCCCTCTCATTTCCTTTTTCTGTAGTGTCTTTGTCTGGTTTTGGTGTCAGGGTATTGGTGGCCTTGTTGCATTCTTATTTTATGATGTCTTTGAAACGCCATGTGTTATCATTTCAACAAAGCAACAACATATACAATTCATTTAACCTGTTTGTCTTTCTAAGTCAGAAATGCAGTAACAAAATGGAGGTAGGAACAAGTTATTAACTATTTTTAATAATTATTAATTTTTACATTATTTCCTCTGTTTTTGAAATGCAGTTTATCACTTCAACATGTAAGCAATAATAAAAAATAATTGTAAAAAATTTTTTACTGAGTCTTTAAAATGTGTGTGTTATCATTTCAACAAGGAAACAATGTAAACTTCATTCATTACTTTTACATTCTTCTTTCTTACTAAGTCTTTAAACTGCAATCTGTTTTCATTTCAACAAGGAAAATGCAATCTGTTTTCATTTCAACAAGGAAACACTATACACAAAATACTAATTATTTTTCCATTCTTTTCTGTTATCAGATCGTTGACATTTTCTGTGTTACCATTTCAACATATAAACAGTAGGAACAACCTATTAATTAACTTTATTTTCTCTCAGTTAGTCTTTGAAATGCAATGTTTTATCCCGTTGACACGTAAAGATATAAACAGGTAATTATTATAACATTTTTCTTACTAAGTCTTTGAAATACAATGCTATCATTTTAACACGTAAGGATATAAAGAATTTAATTTACATTCTTTTATCTTTACTGTCTTTGATATGCAGTATGTTACCATTTCAACAGGTAAACAATACACGTAAATTATCAATTAGTTATTCTACATCCTTTGTTTCCTACTAACTCTTGGATACACAGTGTGCATTCAACACCTAGGGTACATCACATTTGAGAGTAGCCAAATTTCTAGAGTTCAGAAGCCACATATGGTTAGTGTGCACCATACCGAGCAGTGCAACTCTAGTGGAAGAGCAGAGGGAGCAAATACATATGCAACAATGTGTACCATGAAGGAAATATACATGGTACATTAAGAACAAGCAGCAGCAGAATAAATCTACTTAAATGGGGAAGTAAGAGAAAACCTATCTGAGGAGGTAACATTTAAGCCATGACCTGAGGCCCGAGCAGCTATCCAACAGCATAAAAAGGCCAACATCATTTGAGCAGACTATGTAAGGGGAAAAAGTGAAAAAAATACTGTGTTATGGGGGAATAAATAATTTCCCAAGTCCTCTAAGAAAGAGTAGAGAAACTGATAAATCATAGGAATGTCTACACTCTGAGTGAGATCAGGGACTTTATCTTTCTTAGCACCTGGAAAAGTACCTAAATCATAACAGATACTTGGTGAATGTGTGTGGAATAAGGAATAACTGAGCCAGGGGTCTGAGACCTGGGAAATCAGGCAGCAATATGCTGATGAAGATACCAGTAGGTAGTGGGCATAGTTTGTTTGTTTCCTTTTAGTTGCATATGGTTTCTCATAAGCCACCTGAGGTAATCAGAAACACAAGAAGTTTGCAGGTCCCTAGAGGGTAAAATTATTCAACAACTACCACCTCTAGGAAGAGTTTCAATTGATCTGACTTGTGTCCAGTGCCCATAAATGGATAAGTGAACCAATCAGTGTGGATAAGGAAATGATGTACCATGACTGGGTCAGCTTACGTCACATACCCAACACTCTGGTTAGTAACCAGAAGACGTAGAGGGCAGTGGGCAAGAGATCCAGAGGACCTTTCAAATTCCTGTATTTCCTTTTAAAAGTTCCTCTTTTATAGAGATCAGTTTACATATCCAGTGTTCCTAACCCCAGTTTCCTAGAACAGTAGAACTTTACATATGTGTCTCTACAAACTTGGGCTTCAGGCAAAAAAAAAAAAAAAAAAGTGAACGCTTTAATGGCCACACATCAGTGTTGAAACACCTCCTTGTACTGTGGACATCACTTTGAACAAGTGGCCCAGTTCATGTCGTCCCGCTGTGCCCCGTGCAGCATCGCCTCCAACTGAGCCTGAACTTCAGCAAGTTTCTGTCGGTCCAAACTGTCATGAAAATTCCATTCCTCGTAGCAATGGACAGGGACAGGATAAATCACATACTTCAGCTTCGTCAAGGATGTCAAGTGCTGCAGAAGGCTCTTGAGCACAGGCATCGTAATGGGATTGAAGGCAAAGCTAAGGACACGGAGGTGGGTACAGTGGCTCAGGGCTGGGAGGACGGCAGAGAGAGTAGAATCAGTTATCATACAATTATTTATCTCCAGATGTTGCAGGGTGCTTGAGACCTTCTCCAGCAGAGTCTGGAAGGGCTCATAAACTTCTGAGAAGATCTGGTTGTTACTGAGACTCAATACCCTTAGGTGGGTGGCCTGAGAGCTCTGGGACAGGACAGTGACATCTCTGTTAGAAAGGCTACAGAAAGGTAGATACAGTGTATCCAACTGAGGTGGCACAACTCTATAGAGAGAAAAAAGTAAGTTTATTTCAGAAGAATGAGGGCAATGAGCCCCAAATCATAGGTACCTAAGGCTCTAGAATAAACTACTGTGTTCATGGTTTGCAATAGGTGGTTAACAATGTGGACTTTGGGATCAGACTTTATAGATTTGTGACCCTGAGAAAGTTACTTTACCACTCTGAGGTACAGGGTTTTAATCCTGAAAAATGTGCACAGCAGTAATTATTATACAGAAGTGCGGGAAAGATTAAGTGAAGAAATTGCATGCACTTAGTATATACGACACAATCAGTGTGGGATCTGATTCACTAATTTGGCGAGGATGGGTCTGGGAAAGCAGCCAACTGAGGGTTTCCTTTGACTAGTTCCCAGATGACAAGCTCTCAGTTCAGGGTCTAAGCCTTGGGGAAAACACAGGAGCAAAATTATCTGGCAGTGTTAACTATTGGGGCCCATCCATGGGCATGTGCATTAGTCCCATAGCTTAATGTTTCTCCATCTGAATGCCTCCCCTTCCTCTCTAGAGAGCTGTAAAGTCCAATAGGAGAAGGACTGAGTCTTTTTCACCAATATATTTACAGACTTATTATAGTGTCTGCCCACGGCCACTGAATGAATGAATGAATGAATGAGCACAGCTTCCTTTTCTAACCTCATCTGCTGCTCACCATAAGGTAGCCCTCTCTCCCCCGGCTAGGTTCAAACTCCCAGCAGTGCCTATGCTGAGGCAAAAGGAGAAATGGGTTACAAGGAGCTTAGGAAGATCCAAGCATGGTCTCTTCTGTCTTAACAATGAGGTGTTCAGGGAACCCAGGTTCCTCCCCACCCCCTCACCTGAGCAGTTTGTGCAGTTGATCTGTGAGGCAGAAGAAAGTCAAGCTGAGCTCCTGGAGATTGTCCAGCTGCCCAAGGCAGAGGAGAAAAGATCTGAAGTTCCTTCTCTTATAAGACTTAAAGGGGATGTTACACAGAGTAAGGCTGTTCAGGTGGATCACCCGAGCCAAAAGGGTGACGACTTCACTCAGATTAGCCTGATCTATTTCCAGGTGCTCAATGCACCCCAGATCCAGAAACTGCAGGATACTTTTGTGGGCAGACATTCTATCGATTCGCAAACCTCTGCAGCAGAGGTGCAAGGACCCAAAGTTCTGCTGAACTTTACTACAAAGGAAAGAGAGGAATTGCTCTGTTCTCAAGGTACTATTGAGGGAAATATCCACTAGTAATTCCATGGGTTCCTGAGCTGACTGAGGCTCAGACCCGGAATTACCAATCCCGAGGCACCTGACACTATGCTGAGCTTCCTCTATCTTAAGGATAGAGTGCTGAGAGTAAATGCATGACTGAAAACAGAAAGGGAATGCGGTCCCAATCTCAGAGCATATTGTCTCACAGTCCAGGTCATGCCTTAAATCTAGGATCCTCAGTTTGGGCCCCCTGTAAGGAAAGGAAGAGACAGAACACATGAGAGATAGCTGATTTTAATATAACCCAGCAAGATCAATGATGAGAAGCAGGGACAGAACACTTTAACCCTGGTTTTCACTTCATTGCCATTCACCAAGAAGTTCTTGCCACACAAATGCAGCGTCTTTCATCCTTTCCCCACCCCCTCCTTCACCTCCGGTCTTTCCCTGTCTCAATGCCCATATTCCACTTCCGTGTAATCGCACTCAGATCCATTCATAGTGTCCTCAAACACCTCTGTTCTATAATCAACTCTATAAGGCAATAGAGTCCCGAAGGTGACCCCAAGTGCTGACCGACAGCTCTGCAAAGACTGCAGTATTCACCGTTGGCTACTGTTGGGAGACGGTTAGGTATTCCCCAGCCCCAGGCTACAGCATACCCTCCTGCTGACTCCCTGTGTCTCTACTGGTCATAGTCTTACCAAGAGGAAGAGTTCTGGGCAGGGAGGATCTGCAGACCATCAATCATGGCTTCCAAGATGTCACAGTATGACTCTCGTGTGTTCAATGACCCAATATGGAGACAGCGAAAAGGCCAAACCCGCACCATTGCCTTTAGCATCGTCTTATGCCCACCCAAGAAGGCAGCATTGAACAATGGAACAAAGAGGTCTCTTGGGATTTCGTCCAGGGCATGGATAGCTGCAGGCTCATTATTCAGCAGACTCTTTGCAGCAAGCTCTAGGAGTGTGACTGTGGTCTTTTGGTCCATCTTCAAAAACCTGCTTCAGAGTAGAGAATATTTAGAAATCCTGAGAAGATATCTATAGTCACTTGTTTGCTTCCAGGGTTAGCTATGGACAAAATACTTATTGAATAAGTATGTGGTGAATCATAGGGCCAACTCAAGTGACCTCTACTATAGGAATAGAATGAAAATGGACTTGTGTGTATATTTAATTATATATGTGTAAACACACACGCGTGCGCACGCGCGCGCGCACACACACACACACACACACTTACATGAGATAAAATGCCATTAGAAATCAGAGGTCAGTTAGCAGAAGACAATGCTGACCACCTAGCTGCCTTCCTCAAATTACTTCCTTCTGAGGAGCTTCAAGATGGCAGAAGATAAGACGCGGAGATCACCTTCCTCCCCACAAATACATCAGAAATACATCTACATGTGGAACAACTCCTACAGAACACCTACTGAACACTGGCAGAAGACCTCACACCTCCCAAAAGGCAAGAAACTCCCCAAGGACCTGGGTAGGATAAAAGAAAAAAGAAAAAACAGAGACAAAGGATAGGGATGGGACCTGCACCAGTGGGAGGGAGCTGTGAAGGAGGAAAGGTTTCCACACACTAGGAAGCCCCTTTGTGGGCGGAGACTGCTGGTGGCGAAGGGGGGAGCTTCGGAGCCACGGAGGAGAGCGCAGCAACAGGGGTGCAGAGGGCAAAGCGGGGAGATTCCCACACGGAGGATCTGTGCCAACCAGCACTCACCAGCCTGAGAGGCTTGTCTGTTCACCCGCCGGGATGGGTGGGGGCTGGGAGCTGAGGCTCGGGCTTCGGAGGTCGGATCCCAGGGAGAGGACTGGGGTTCGATGCGTGAACACAGCCTGAAGGGGGCTAGTGCACCACGGCTAGCTGGGAGGGAGTCCGGGAAAAAGTCTGGAGCTGCCGAAGAGACAAGAGACTTTTTCTTGCCTCTTTGTTTCCTGGTGCACGAGGAGAGGGGATTAAGAGCGCTGCTTAAAGGAGCTCCAGAGAAGGGCGCGAGGAAATAGTTAATCAAGTCCAGGAAGCACAGAGAGTCCCATACAGGATAAATCCAAGGAGAAACACGCCAAGACACATATTAATCAAACTATCAAAGATTAAACACAAAGAACAAATATTAAAAGCCGCAAGGGAAAAACAACAAGTAACACATAAGGGAATCCCCATAAGGTAAACAGCTGATCTTCCAGCAGAAACTCTGCAAGCCAGAAGGGAGTGGAAGGACATATTTAAAGTGATGAAAGAGAAAAACCTACAACCAAGATTACTCTACCCAGCAAGGATCACATTCAGATTTGACGGAGAAATTAAAAGCTTTACAGACAAGCAAAAGCTAAGACAATTCAGCACCACCAAACCAGCTTTACAACAAACCCGAAAGGAACTTCTCTAGGCAAGAAACACAAGAGAAGGAAAAGACCTACAATAAAAAACCCCAAAACAATTAACAAAATGATAACAGGAACATATATATCGATAATTACCTTAAATGTAAATGGATTATAGGCTCCAACCAAAAGACACAGATTGGCTGAATGGATACAAACACAAGACCTATATATATGCTGCCTACAAGAGACCCACTTCAGACCTAGGGACACATACAGACTGAAAGTGAGGGGATGGAAAAAGATATTCCATGCAAATGGAAATCTAAAGAAAGCTGGAGTAGCAATTCTCATATCAGACAAAATAGACTTTAAAACAAAGACTATTACAAGAGACAAAGAAGGACACTACATAATGATCAAGGGATCAATCCAAGAAGAAAATATAACAATTGTAAATATTTACGCACCCAACATAGGAGCACCTCACTACATAAGGCAAATACTAACAGCCATAAAAGGGGAAATCAACAGTAACACAATCATAGTAGGGGACTTTAACACCCCACTTTCACCGATGGACAGAGCATCCAAAATGAAAGTAAATAAGGAAACACAAGCTTTAAATGATACATGAAATAAGATGGACTTAATTGATATTTATAGGACATTCCATCCAAAAACAACAGAATACACATTCTTCTCAAGTGCTCATGGAACATTCTCCAGGATAGATCATATCTTGTGTCACAAATCACGCCTTGGTAAATTTAAGAAAATTAAAATCGTATCAAGTATCTTTTCCAACCACAACGCTATGAGACTAGACATCAATTACAGGAAAAACTCTGTAAGAAATACAAACACATGGAGGCTAAACAATACACTACTAAATAACCAAGAGATCACTGAAGAAATCAAAGAGGAAATCAAAAAATACCTACAAACAAATGAAAATGAAAACACGACGACCCAAAACCTATGGGATGCAGCAAAAGCAGTTCTAGGAGGGAAGCTTATAGTAATACAATCCTACCTCAAGAAACAAGAAACGTCTCAAATAAACAACCTAACCTTACACATAAAGCAAATAGAGGATGAAGAACAAAAAGACCCCACACTTAGCAGAAGGAAAGAAATCATAAAGATCAGATCAGAAATAAATGAAAAAGAAATGAAGGAAACAATAGCAAAGATCAATAAAACTAAAAGCTGGTTCTTTGAGAAGATAAAGAAAATTGATAAACCATTAGGCAGACTCATCAAGAAAAAAAGGGAGAAGACTCAAGTCAATAGAATTAGAAATGAAAAAGGAGAAGTAACAACTGACACTGCAGAAATACAAAGCATCATGAGAGATTACTACAAGCAACTCTATGCCAATAAAATGGACAACCTGGAAGAATTGGACAAATTCTTAGAAAAGCACAACCTTCCGAGACTGAACCAGGAAGAAATAGAAAATATGAACAGACCAATCACAAGCACTGAAATTGAGACTGTGATTAAAAATCTTCCAACAAACAAAAGCCCAGGACCAGATGGCTTCACAGGCGAATTCTATCAAACATTTAGAGAAGAGCTAAAACCTATCCTTCTCAAATTCTCCCAAAATATAGCAGCGGGAGGAACACTCCCACGCTCATTCTACGAGGCCACCATCACCCTGATACCAAAACCAGACAAAGATGTCACAAAGAAAGAAAACTACAGGCCAATATCACTGATAAACATAGATGCAAAACTCCTCAACAAAATCCTAGCAAACAGAATCCAACAGCACATTAAAAGGATCATACATTATGACCAAGTGGCGTTTATCTCAGGAGTGCAACGATTCTTCAGTATACGCAAATCAATCAACGTGATGCACCATATTAAAAAACTGAAGGAGAAAACCCATATGACCATCTCAATAGATGCAGAGAAAGCTTTCGACAAACTTCAACACCCATTTATGATAAAAACCCTCCAGAAAGTAGGCATAGAGGGAAACTTCTTCAACATAATAAAGGCCATATATGACAAACCCACAGCCAACGTCGTCCTCAATGATGAAAAACTGAAACCATTTCCACTAAGATCGGGAAGAAGACAAGGTTGCCCACTCTCACCACTATTATTCAACATAGTTTTGGAAGTTTTAGCCACAGCAATCAGAGAAGAAAAAGAAATAAAAGGAATCCAAATTGGAAAAGAAGAAGTAAAGCTGTCACTGTTTGCAGATGACATGATACTATACATAGAGTATCCTAAAGATGCTACCAGAAAACTACTAGAGCTAATCAATGAATTTGGTAAAGTAGCCGGATACAAAATGTATGCACAGAAATCTCTTGCATTCCTATACACTAATGACAAAAATCTGAAAGAGAAATTAAGGAGACACTCCCATTTACCATTGCCACAAAAAGAATAAGATATCTAGAAATAAACCTGCCTAAGGAGACAAAAGACCTGTATGCAGAAAATTATAAGACACTGATGAAAGAAATTAAAGATGATACAAATAGATGGAGAGATATACCATGTTCTTGGAATGGAAGAATCAACATTGTGAAAATGAGTCTACTACCTAAAGCAATCTACAGATTCAATGCAATCCCTATCAAAGTACCACTGGCATTTTTCACTGAAATAGAACAAAAAATGTCACAATTTGTATGGAAACACAAAAGACCCCGAATAGCCAAAGCAATCTTGAGAAAGAAACACAGAGCTGAAGGAATCAGGCTCCCGGTCTTCAGACTATACTACAAAGCTACAGTAATCAAGGCAGTATGGTACTGGCACAAAACCAGAAATATAGATCAATGGAACAGGATAGAAAGCCCAGAGATAAACTCACGCACCTATGGTCACCTAATCTAGGACAAAGGCGGCAAGAATATACAGTGGAGAAAAGACAGTGTCTTTAATAAATGGTGCTGGGAACACTGGAGAGCAACATGTAAAAGAATGAAATTAGAACACTCCCTAACACCATACGCAAAAATAAACTCAAAATGGCTTAAAGACCTAAATGTAAGGCCAGACACCATCAAACTCTTACAGGAAAACATAGGCAGAACACTCTATGACATAAATCACAGCACGATCCTTTTTGACCCAGCTCCTAGAGGAATGGAAATCAAAACAAAAATAAACAAATGGGACCTAATGAAACTTAAAAGCTTTTGCACAGCAAAGGAAAGCATAAACAAGACGAAAGGACAACGCTAAGAATGCGAGGAAATATTTGCAAATGAAGCAACTGACAAAGGATTAATCTCCAAAGCATACAAGCAACTCATGCAGCTCAATATCAAAAAAACAAACAACCCAATCCAAAAATGGGCAGAAGACTTAAATAGACATTTCTCCAAAGGAGATATACAGATTGCCAACAAACACTTGAAAGAATGCTCAACATCTTTAATCATTAGAGAAATGCAAATCTAAACTACAATGAGATATCATCTCACACCGGTCAGAATGGCCATCATCAAAAACTCTACAAACAATAAAACACATATCACATTATTAAACTAGGAATCTTGTCGAACAAACCAATATCATACAGATGAACAGAATGAAGGGAATTCCATACAAAACATTGTAAAAAAAAAAAAAAAGATAAGGAAACAAAAGTGCACACATATTAAACAGCCACGAAGGAGAAAAAGACTGGAAGTCAACACTCCAAACAAAATTAATTATACTCAAGCAAGCATTGGAGGATATGAAACCCACCTTAAATAGAATATTTTAAAAAATCAAAAGACAGAGATTGACTAAAAAGAAAGGCCGAAGCAAAGATTTTATAACCAACTGGGGTGTCCTTTAAATATCACAGCCTACAGAAAAAGCTTTTCAACTTGTAGAAACTTAGGAAATTCTGCACCCCTCAGCCCTTCCTAAGGAAGCTACTAGAGCAGGGGTCTGCAAACTGGCCCACTGAGCCAAATCCAGCCCACTGCTTGATTTTGTAAATAAAGTTTTATTGGAACACAGCCATGATCAATCATTTATGTATTGTCTATGAATGCTTTTGCACTACAGTAGCAAAGTTGAGTAGAGTGACAGCGACACTGTGACCCAGGAACTTACAATATTTCCTATACTTCTCTTTACAGAACGTTTGCCAAGTAATCTAAAAGAGGAACTGGGATTGTGATCCCACTGCGATGAGAAGGAAAACTTCACCAAAATACCTAATGGTGAGTATTTTACATACAATAAAAAATCAAGGTGGAGGAAAGGGGAGAAGACTAATGTACAAAAGTTTTATGCTGTGAAAAAAAAACACGGAAACTGTGCAACTAAAAATGAGAGAAGGGAGAGAAGTAGAAGAAAATAGAACAAACTTTTTATCATAATGCACTAGGTGAGTGTTAAATGATACTGGAGGAAAAAACGCATAGACCAGAGAGTAAAGTGTTAAGAAAACAGGTGGTTCAGGATGATTTTAAGAAAGCGTTAAATGTGACCAAAAACATGTCTTAATGATAAAAGCCAAAACTCACAATGAAGATATAAGCCTTAGGAATATTTATGCACCAATAACAAACAAACACCTTTATAAAGCAAAAATGCAAGAAGACATAGATAAAATAATAATAATAACAGGAATCAGTAACAGTAGGAGATTTAATACACCAAACTCAGTCTAAGGCTGATCAAGTCATATAAAAAAAAAGAGAAAGCTAATCAATAATGTTATATAGGGAATATATTCTTGTCAAAAATGCATCATAATTATCTCACAGAGTTGAGATAATTAATTTCTATAAAGTAGAAATAGTACAAACAATCCTCTCTAACCCCAATGCAATAAAAGTTAGTAACAAAAATTGAAAACAGAAAGGCCTTTCCACCTGAAAAAACTTTTTAAAGCTTCTCTTAAAAAATGTTGAATATAAGAGGAGATGCAAACTCAAGTTGTAAAGAAATTTTTTCAAAGAATGACTATGAAAAACTACATATTGGCATCTATGGGATACATTTAGAGCGGTGATCTGAGGCAAATTCACACAGTACACACTTTTATGAGTAAAAATGGAAGAATGAAGATAAATGAATTAAAGCATGGCCTCAAAAAACGAAAAAAAAAAAAACTAGGAAAAAAAGAACAACTAAAGAAAGCAAAACATAAAACAGAAATGAATGAGATACAAAATAGAAAAACGAAATCTTGCTTTTCAAAACGGACAAACCCCTAGCTGGCTTGATGAAGGAAGAAAGGGAGAGATCACACATAGACAAAATAATAAATGACAAAGGAGAAATAATCATTGAAACAGAAAATAGAAGAGATTACTTTGCCAACCTCTATGCAAATAAACTTGAAAATCTATGTGAAATAGGTAACTTCCTAGATAAATACAGATTACCAAAACTCTGATTCTAGTGTTAGAAAGCTTAAATTAGGCAATTTTCATAGAAGAAATAAAGTTATTACAGCAATACCCCCAAGAAGCACCTGGCTCAGATGGTTTTACAGGTGAATTCTAGTAAACCATCAAAGAACAAATAGTACCAAAGCTCTATGAGTTATGTAAGAACATTAGAAAGGAAGGAAACTTCCCTAACTTCTTTTATGAAGCCAGTAGCATGCTAACAGGTAAAACGTAGATACCAAAATACTAAATAGAATATTAGCAAACATCCAACAATACATTTAGAAACTAATATACTGTCATCAAGTGCAATTTATTCCATTAATACAGGGCTGGTTCTATATTAGGAATTCCATTGATATCATTCACCATAGTAATATAATTAAGGACAAATATCATATGATTAAAACCACAGATGCCAAACAAATCTTTGGGAAACTTCAACACCCATTCATGTTAAGAAAAGAAAAACCTCAAGGAATGGGAAAGAGGGATGCATTCCTAACATGATAAAAGATATATAATTAATTCCTCATGCAAGTATTTTATTTAGTGGGGGACTACCAGAGGTTTTCCAATAAGGTCAGGAACAAGAAAAGTATGCCCATTATATCATTCCTGTTCAATCTTCAACTACAAGCATTAGTCAGTTGACTAGAGAAATCAATTAGATTTATGAGAATGAATAACAAGAAGTAAAGCCACCTCTGTGTGCAGATGATATTACCGTACACCTGAAAAGCCCTACAGAAACAATGACAGATTAAGTAAAACAATCAGAGAAATCAGCAAGGTAGTAGGATATAAAGTTACATACAAAAGTCAGTGGTCTTTGTGTACACACACACACACAGCTGGAGGACACTTTAGTAGAGAAAATTCCATATACAGTAGCAAAAACAAAGCTTAAGTGCATAGAAATGAACTTAATGAGACCATCTATGCAAGGAAAATTTTTAGACACTCCTGAATGACATAGAAGGAAACTTGAATAAGCACAAAGACATTGGTCAATGTTCTTGGATAGAATAACTCAACATTAAAAAGATGTCGGTTCTCCCTAAACTGATGTATAAATTTAATATAATCTCAAAAATACCAGCAAACGTTTTTATGGAGTTAGATCCATGGATAATAAAATTAATATTTTTTTAAAAATCATGCAAGAATAGCCAGGATATAAGTGAAAAAGAAAACCTATAAGTGGGGAGTAATGATACCAGACATTAAAGCACGCTATAAAGCCTCGGTAATTATAACACTGTGGTACTGGTACATGAATAGACAAATAGTCCAGTGAAATAGAATAGAAAACCCAGAAAAACAACAATAATATATGGAAATTTCAGTATATGATGAAAGGGCATTTAAAATCACTGAGGCAAAGATGGACGTTCAATAAATGACGCTGGAACAACTGAGACATTTGGGAAAAGAATCAATGTAGATCCATATCACACACCATACACAAAAATAAACTGTAAACGGGTTAGGAATCTAAACAAATGAAACCATAACAAAATCTTTAAGAAAATATGGCAGGACTCTGCTTTAACCTCAGCGTAGGGAAAGGCTTTCTAACTGTGACTCAAATTCCAGAGGCAATGAAAGAAAACAGTGATCTATGTGACTACAAAGGATTTTTTTAACGTACAGCAAACACATCATAACTAAGTCAAAAGGCAATTGACAAACTGAGATAAAGTATTTGCAGCATGCCTCACGGACAAATGAATAATAGTCCAAGTATATACAGAACTCTGAAGTATTGAAGGACAAAAGGCTAATATTTCTACAGAAAAATGGGAAAAGATATGAACAGAAAATTCACAAAAAATATATAAAACAGTCCTCAAAATGTAGAGTCAAACTTTCTCATAATTAGACAAATGCATACTAAGACAATGCCAAGATATCATTTCTCACCTACCACATCAACAAAGGTCACAAAAGTAGGGCAACATGTTCTGTTAGTGAGTCTGTGGGGAAACAGTCACAGTAGCTAGTGGGAGTGAAAACCAGTACAACCCTTCTGGAGAGAAATTTGGAAATACCTAACAGAACTACACATGCACTTAACTTTTGGCCCAACAATACTACTGCTGGGAACAAAACTTGAAGATCCATTTCCACCAACACAAAAATACTTATGCCTAAGGTTATTCACTGCAGCACTGTTTGTAGTTGCAGAATGTTGAAAACAAGTTAAATGCCCCTACATATGTCAGCGGAGTCCAATGCAGCTGTAGAAAAACAAAAACAAAAACAAAAACAAAAACAAAAACAAAAACAAAAACAAAAAACAATGAAGCCCTCTATGGCATAAAGAGATTTTTTATGGAATGCTGTTAACTGAAAAAGGAAAAGTGCAAAGGAGCATTATAAAATGCCGTCCTTCATTTAATAAACAAGGGAATATAAGAACACATATATGTATCAGTTCATTTGTGCAGAGTAAATACAGGGAAGATTAAACCAGAAACTAAAGAGATTGGTTATCTACAGGGGGAGTGTGGGAAATAAGTGGGGAACGGGAGGGGGTTAGAAGGCATGAGGAAAGAGTGACAGTTGTCTAACAGATGTTTCTGTGCAGCCCTGACTCTTTGAATCACAGTAATATTTCACATACCCCAGAATTAAATAAAAAATTAAAATCAACTAAGACGTGGGGAGGAGGCAAACTCAAACACAAACACCAACAAATTAACCTAACTATACTACAAATGAATGTCTTAACCACAACTGAAGAGGTGAGAAAGAAAATAGCTAAGCTAAGCAACTTGGGAAAATAGTACTTCTTTGATTGCATCCTCTGAGGCCTAAGGCGTAAAGAACTGTACACAAACACAAGTTATCAAATCTGTTTCTAACAGGTGTATTGGGTAGCATTTCTGCAGCTACTTCATGAATATATCAGGAATGAACAAGTAAGTAAATAGTGAAGATAAGGAGAGCCAGGTCGGACAAAGAAGTTACAAACAAGGCTACAACGGATTAAAATAAGAAGTATCAGTATGAGCTCCTGGCTTTCAATATCTATACACATAGGTAGAGAAATTGAGAAGTATCTGTAAGCACGAGTATATACATACAATATATTTCCTTCATTTGTGGATGGAGAGGGAGGACGTAGCAGCAATGAAACCGCAATAGCAATGAACACACACTGAGATATTGGTTTCTAAATGTCATTTTCCAAGAAAAGGAAGCATGGCTCTTTGCAGAAGTGTTTTGATTTCAGGGCCGTGGTGGGGACAAAAACACAAGACGAACAGGAATACCTTACAATGCCAGCAAGGAAGTACACAAAAAAGGATCAGGTCATGCTGAAAGAGCACAGACCCCACCAAAAGGAGCTTGCAGTCACCAAAGCTGGAACAATTCAAGAAACTAAATAATGATATAATTTGATTATAAGTCACAATATAACATAGTTATTCATGATTCAATACTGACATAAATAATTTGATTAGTTATTTGATTCAATAATTTGAAATAACTTTTATAAAACAATTTTTATAAACAACTTGAAAATTTATAAATAAATAAATGGGGGAGAAAAGACAGCTCTTCAGAATTCCAATGAACCAATGTAGTAGGAATAAGGAAATAGAAAGTCACCATTAAGTCATAATTGTTGTAGGCAAGATCAACAGATGGATTTCAAAAGTCGTGAATAACAGTCTGAGAAGAAATAGGACATTTTCATAGTCTGAAAGTATTTCCTACACGATATTTATTACTTACAAATAGGAAAACAGTACCATTACAATGGAGCAACACAGTTGTCCCTACCTTAATCAAGTGTTGCAAATGAATATCATCATTAATACAACATATGGACATCATGTACCCCCTCACATGATGCTTGCAGAAGGGAACAGAATCGCTTTTGCAGCGCCGTGGTATAAGACCTAAAATTAAGGCACAGTGACATGTATGCCTTGACATTCGGGGGAAAACCCAGAGGGTCTCAAATGGACTAACCACAAGTTCCCAGTCCCCTTTTGTGCTCCCAGGAAGAAGGTCCCCTAGCCAAAGAACCAGCCTTATCATGGGAACTAGCCACAGTGCCTGCTTGCCCCTGACTATCGGGTTTCAGTTCCCTACCAGCTCACAGAAGTATTCAAACAAGCCAATCACATCCTCCCATGTGAACCAAGGGTCACCTCGTCCTCTTGCTACTACAGACTGCCCCCCACAGCCCCTGCTTGTTCACTCTCTTCCAGAGAATGACTCCTGTGAGGCTCTACCTGGCCCGTAGTGTCCTCCTCCCCAGGCTGTGAGTAAACGTTACTAATAAGCTGCTGTGGGTAGTATCTGTCCAGTGTCAGGTGTCGTGTGTTCAGCCACCCCCAGAGCACTAGGGTGGAAATTCCTCCATCACCAATGGGATGAAGGGGAGGAGAATAAAACAGGTATTGTTGCCAAAAATGTATAAGTTCAATCAAATCACAAGAACACATCAGACAAACCCAAGTCGACAGACATTCTATAAAATACCTGACCAGTATCTTCAAAAGCGTCAAGATTGGGAAAGACCCAGAAAGCTTAAGGAACTGTCAGCCTGGAGGAGACTAAGGAGAAATGATGGCCAAATGCAATGTGGTATCCAGAATGGGATGCTGGAATAGAAAAATGAGATTACTGGGACAAATGGTGAAATTCAAATAAAGTATGTAGATTAGTTAATAGTACTGCATCAATGTTAATTTCCTAATTTTGATAATTTTTCTATGGCTATGTAAGATGTTAACATTAGGGAAATCTAGGTGAAGGCTTTCTATACTATTCACAAAGTTTCTGTGAGCCTAAAATTATTTCAAAATAAAGCATTAAAAAAAATTCAGTGGTTAAAGGAATGGTTATTGTATAAACGACACTGTTTAATAATAGTTTAACTAATTGAAATACCGTTAGGAGGATGGATAAATGCTCGTGCCGCATCATCCATTACAAAACTATTTCAAACTGCTTTAGAGAGCCCATTAAAATAAATGAAAGTGCAGACATCTCCAAGATGTAGATGAGTATTTATCTGCTCTTCAGAAGATAACCATTTTAAGTATAAAAGCAATGGAATACCATATATATATATAGAGAGAGAGAGAGACCAGAGAGAGACAGAGAGAGGTGGGGGAGGGGGGAGAGAGACATACATTTCAATACTTACAATTTAAAGTCTGAGATATGGAAACAAACCGCAAACAAAACTGAGGTGCAAAGGAGAAATACAATTTTTTTTTTAAGAAGCGGAAGGCTGATCGAGGGATTTTAAAGAGAGAGCGCGAAATGATTAGCCACACGACTGAAGCGAATCACAGCTGAGGAAAGAGGAACGCACAGAGCGTGGACAGGACAGTGGACCGAGCAATCCGTTCGATTGCCTTTCTTATTAACCCCCAAACCTTGACCCTGGGTAATTTAATTTAGGTCAACAGAGGCGTAATTTATAGAAAGAATGCTGTTGTAACTTACCTGATTGGAACAAGAGTTGGAAAAAACCTGAGCTGTCCAAGACCCCAGCAGTAGGAGCACGTTCCTCCCTCTCGGAAGCTCGCAGTCGACAAGCCTCAGTGTTACCGGCACTGGGCGTCTTAACGCTTCTCTCTCAAAGTTAAACTCGCCGGAAAAGGACTTGGATTGGTGCAGCTCAGGTCAGGTGACCCCTATCACTCAATCTACTGGGAGGCGGGGCCAGATTCCCGACCCCACCCAGAGGGACCGAGGGGAGAGAGCCTTATGCGTGAGAGGGTTCTTCTCAGGCGCCAGCCCCACCCTCCTACATCTCCTCGGCACAGTGTCTCTCCTCGTGGCCTGGGCAACGCCTGGCCAGGGTTTCTGCCAGGCCTGGTCTCAAACCTAGAGAACTGACGTCCAAATTGATAGGCTACACAACAGAGGGTGTGAACTTCAAAACGAGTGGCCACTGATGACAAAAAGCCGTCAGACTTTAGTGTCCCTGGGGCTCTGCTATATATATATTTTAACATCTTTATTGGAGGATAATTGCTTTACAATGGTGTGTTAGTTTCCGCTATATTAAACAAGCGGTCGAGTTCCCACCAAAAGATAGGAAAAATGTATTCTTGCCTCTGTGCAGTAAAGCCAGCATAGCATTTACATTATTTGACAAAAGCAACGGAATGGAGAAAACTGCTGCCCACTGATAACTCTCCTATCAATTGCAAGGATAGCTAATAGTATTTGTTTCCAACCCTCTCCCTGGACTCCTGATTCCACTTCTTCCCTGTCTGCTTCCTTTTCTGGTCCCAATTGTTTACCACCTTTTGGAATACAATACACTTTATTCATATGCTAATTTGTAAATTGGCCATCTCCCGTGGTGGAAAAATATAAATTCCAGGAGGGCAGGAATCTTTGTTGGTTTGTTCATTAACATATCCTAAGTGCCTATAGCAATGCCTGGTTCACCGGATACTTGAATATTTGTTGAATGAATTTTTCTCCAGCCACAGTAGCCTCTTTTTTGTGCCTCTAACCCTAACTCACCAAACATGTTCCCCTACAATTATGTGTTTTCCTGTAACAGCCTGCCCCAGATAGCCCTATAACCACCTTCCTCACTAAACTCACATCTCTGTCACCTTATCAGACAAGCCTTACTTTTCTTCATGACACAGCATTTGATCATAGCTTTTCTGGGTTGTTATTCTTTGTTCGTTTTTTTTCCTTTTTGTTTTACTTTAGTTTACTTTTGTTTTTTTCTGTTTTCTTTCTTCAACACTTTTTCTTTTTTTTTCTTTTTGGCTGCATTGGGTCTTTGTTGCTGCGCATGGGCTCTCTCTAGTTGCGGCGAGCGTGGGCTGCTCTTCATTGCGGTGCGCAGTTTTCTCATTGCAGTGGCTTAACTTGTTGCGGAGCACGGGCTCTAGGTGTGTGGGTTTCAGTAGCTGTGGCACATGGGCTCTGTAATTGTGGCTCACATGCTCTAGAGCACAGGCTCAGTAGTTGTGGTCCACGGGTTTAGTTGCTCCCTGGCTGTGGGATCTTCCCAGACCAGGGCTCGAACCCGTGTCCCCTGCATTGGCAGGCAGATTCTTAACCCGTGCGCCACCAGGGAAGCCCAATGTTTTTTCTTATACTCTAATTGCAGACAAAGAAGTAGACCAGCCATGGCCATTTTAATTTTTTTTTTTTAAAGACACTCTTCGTATTCTTTTTTTTAAAATTAATTTATCTATTTATTTATTTTTGGCTGTGTTGTGTCCTCGTTTCTGTGCGAGGGCTTTCTCTAGTTGCGGCGAGCGGGGGCCCTTCTTCATCGTGGTGCGTGGGCCTCTCACTATCGCGGCCTCTCTTGTTGCGGTGCACAGGCTCCAGATGCGTAGGCTCAGTAGTTGTGCCTCACGAGCCCAGTTGCTCCGCATCATGTGGGATCTTCCCAGACCAGACCTCGAACCCGTGTCCCCTGCATTGGCAGGCAGATTCGCAACCACTGCACCACCAGGGAAGACCCCATTTTAATTTTTGCAGTACAATGTCATCTTTCAGTAGATGGGGTAATGGCATCAAATATCTTAAGACTGGATCCCTGGTTTTATGGCTTTACCACTTAGTGGTACCACAAGCTACATGACCTTGGCCAGGCACATCAACTCTTCCAAGATTTCATTATCCATATTCTAAAGGAGAATGGCAATTTTTTTTTGGAATTTTATTTATTTATTTATTTATTTATTTTCAGCAGGTTCTTATTACTTATCTATTTTATACATATTAGTGTATACATGTCAATCCCAATCTCCCAATTCATCCCACCACCACCCCCAACCCCCCTCCACTTTCTCCCCTTAGTGTCCATACATTTGTTCTCTACATCTGTGTCTCTATTTCTGCCTTGCAAATCCGTTCATCTGCACTATTTTTCTAGATTCCACACATATGTGTTCATCTACGATATTTATTTTTCTCTTTCTGACTTACTTCACTCTGTATGACAGTCTTTAGGTCCATGCACGTCTCTACAAATGACCCATTTTTGTTCCTTTTTTATGGCTGAGTAATATTCCATTGTATATATGTACCACATCTTCTTTATCCCTTCATCTGTCGATGGGCATTTACGTTGCTTCCATGTCCTGGCTATTGTAAATAGTGCTGCATTGGGGTATGTGTGTCTTTTTGAATTATGGTTTTCTCAGGGTATATGCCCAGTAGTGGGATTGCTGGGCCATACGTTAATTCTATTTTTAGTTTTTTAAGGAACCTCCATACTGCTCTCCCTAGTGGCTATATCAATTTACATTCCCACCAACAGTGCAAGAGGGTTCCCTTTTCTCCACACCCTCTCCAGCATTTGTTGCTTGTAGATTTTCTGATGATGCCCATTCTAACGGGTGTGAGGTGATACCTCATTGTAGTTTTGATTTGTATTTCTCTAATAATTAGTGATGTTCAGCAGCTGTTCATGTGCCTCTTGGCCATCTGTATGTCTTCTTTGGAGAAATGTCTATTTAGGTCTTCTGCCCATTTGTTAATTGGGTTGTTCTTTTTTTAATATTGAGCTGCATGTGCTGTTTATATATTTTGGATATTGATCCTTTGTCCGTTGATTCACTTGCAAATACTCTCTCCCATTCTGAGGGTTGTCTTTTTGTCTTGTTTATAGTTTCCTTTGCTGTGCAAAAGCTTTTAAGTTTCATTAGGTCCCATTTGTTTATTTTTGTTTTTATTTCCATTACTCTAGGAGGTGGATAAAAAAGATCTTGCTGTGATTTATGTCAAAGAGTGTTCTTCTGATGTTTTCCTTTAAGAGTTTTAAGGTGTCCCGTTCTTACATTTAAGTCTTTAATCCATTTTGAGTTTATTTTTGTGTATGGTGTTAGGGAGTGTTCTAATCTCATTCTTTTACATGTAGCTGTCCAGTTTTCCCAGCACCACGTATTGAAGAGACTGTCTTTTCTCCATTGTATATCCTTGCCTCCTTTGGCATAGATTAGTTGTCCATAGGTGCATGGGTTTATCTCTGGGCTTTCTACCCTGTTCCATCGATCTATGTTTCTGTTTTTGTGCCACTATCATATTGTCTTGACTACTGTAGATTTGTAGTATAGTCTGAAGTCAGGGAGTCTGATTCCTCCAACTCCGTTTTTTTCCCTCAACATTGCACTGGCTATTCAGGATCTTTTGTGTCTCCATATAACTTTTAAGACTTTTTGTTCTAGTTCTGTAAAAAATGCCATTGGTAATTTGTTCGGGATTGCATTGAATCTGTAGATTGCTTTGGGTAGTATAGTCATTTCCAGAATGTTGATTCTTGCAATCCAAGAACATGGTATATCTCTCCATCTGTTTTTGTCATCTTTGATTTCTTTCATCAGTGTCTTATAGTTTTCTGAGTACAGGTCTTTTACCTCCTTAGGTAGGTTATTCCTAGGTATTTTATTCTTCTGTTGCAGTGGTAAATGGGAGTGTTTCCTTAATTTCTCTTTCTGATCTTTCGTTGTTAGTGTATAGGAATGCAAGAGATTTCTGTGCATTAATTTTATATCCTGCTACTTTACCAAATTCATTGATTAGCTCTGGTGGCATCTTTACAATTATCTATGTAGAGTATCATGTCATCTGCAAACAGTGACAGTTTTACTTCTTCTTTTCCAATTTAGGTTCCTTTTATTTATTTTTCTTCTCTGATTGCCGTGGCTAGGACTTCCAAAACTATGTTGAATAATAGTGGTGAGAGTGGACATCCTTGTCTTTTCCTGATCTTAGAGGAAATGCTTTCAGTTTTTCACCATTGAGAATGATGTTTGCTGTGGGTTTGTCATATATGGCCTTTATTATGTTGAGGTAGGTTCCCTCTATGCCCACTTTCTGGAGAATTTTTATCATAAATGGGTGTTAAATTTTGTTGAAAGCTCTTTCTGCCTCTATTGAGATGACCATACAGTTTTTATCCTTCAGTATGTTAATATGGTGTATCACATTAATTGATGTACATATATTGAAGAATCCTTGCATTCCTGGTATAAATCCCACTTGATCCTGGTGTATGATCCTTTTGACGTGTTGGTGGATTCTGTTTGCTAGTATTTTGTTGAGGATTTTTGCATCTATATTCATCAGTGATATTGGTCTTTAATTTTCTTTTTTTTTGTAGTGTCTTTGATTCTGGTATCAGGGTGATGGTGGCATAGTAGAATGACTTTGGGAGTGTTCCTTCCTTTGCAATTTTTTGGAAGAGTTTGACAAGGATGGGTGTTAGCTCTTCTCTAAATGTTTGATAGAATTCACCTGTGAAACCATCAGGTCCTGGACTTTTGTTTTTTGGAAGATTTTTAATCACAGTTTCAACTTTATTACTTGTGATTGGTCTGTTCATATTTTCTATTTCTTCCTGTTCATTCTTGGAAGGTTATACCTTTCTAAGAATTTGTCCATTTCTTCCAGGTTGCCCATTTTATTGGCATATAGTTGCTTGTAGTAATCTCTTATGATCCTTTGTATTTCTGCTTTGTCTGTTGTACCTTCTCCTTTTCATTTCTAATTTTATTGATTTGAGTCCTCTCCCCCTTTTTCTTGATGAGTTTGGCTAAAGTTTTATCAATTTTGTTTATCTTCTCAAAGAACCAGCTTTTAGTTTTATTGATATTTGCTATTCTCTTCTTTGTTTCTTTTTCATTTATTTGTGCTCTGATCTTTATGAATTCTTTCCTTCTACTAAATTGGGGTTTGTTTGTTCTTCTTTCTCTAGTTCCTTTAGGTGTAAGGTTAGATTGTTTACTTGAGATATTTCTTGTTTCTTGAGGTAGGATTGTATTGCTATAAACTTCCTTCTTAGAACTGCTTTTGCTGCATCCAATAGGTTTTCCGTCGTCGTGTTTTCATTGGCATTTTTTTAAACATCTTTATTGGAGTAAAATTTCTTTACAATGGTGTGTTAGTTTCTGCTTTATAACAAAGTGACTCAACTATACATATTCATATATCCCCATATCTCCTCCTTCCCTCTTGTGTTCATTGTCATTTGTCTCTAGGTATTTTTTGATTTCCTCTTTGATTTCTTCTTGATCTCTTGGTTATTTAGTAACGTATTGTTTAGCGTCCAGGCGTTTGTGTTTTTTACGTCTTTTTCCCTATAATTTATTTTTAGTCTCATAGCTTTGTGGTCGGAAAAGCTGCTTGATATGATTTCAATTTTCTTAAATTTACTGAGGCTTGACTTGTGATGCAAGGTGTGATCTATCCTGGAGAATGTTCCGTGTGCACTTGAGAAGAAAGTGTAATCTGCTGTTTTTGGATGGAATGTCATATAAATATCAATTAAATCTATCTGGTCTATTGTGTCATTTAAAGCTTGTGTTTCCTCATTAATTTTCTGTCTGGATGATCTGTCCATTGCTGCAAGTGAGGTGTTAAAGTCCCCCACTATTATTGTGTTACTGTCGATTTCCTCGTTTATAGCTGTTATCATTTGCTTTATGTATTGAGGTGCTCCTATGTTGGGTGCATATATATTTATAATTTTTATACCTTCTTCTTGGATTGATCCCTTGATCGTTATGTGGTGTCCTTCCTTGTCTCTTGTGACATTCTTTATTTTAAAGTCTATTTTGTCTGATATGAGTATTACTACTCCAGCTTTCTTTTGATTTCCATTTACATGGAATATCTTTTTCCATCCCCTCACTTTCAGTCTGTATGTGTCCCTAGTTCTGAAGTGGGTCTCTTGTAGACAGCATATATATGGGTCTTGTTTTTGTATCCATTCAGCAAGCCTGTGTCTTTTGGTTGGAGCATTTAATCCATTCACATTTAAAGTAATTAGCAATATGTATGTTCCTATTACCATTTTCTTAATTGTTTTGGGTTTGTTTTTGTTGGTCCTTTTCTTCTCTTGTGTTTCCCACTTAGAGAAGTTCCTTTAGCATTTGTTGTAGAGCTGGTTTGGTGGTGGTGAATTCTGTTAGCTTTTGCTTGTCTGTAAAGCTTTTGATTTCTCTGTCGAATCTATTCTTGCCGGGTAGAGTAATCTTGGTTGTAGGTTCTTCCCTTTCATCACTTTAAATGTATCGTGCCACTCCCTTCTGGCTTGTAGAGTTTTTGCTGAGAAATCAGCTGTTAACCTTCTGCAAGTTCCCTTGTATGTTGTCATTTTTCCTTTGTTGCTTTTAATAATTTTTCTTTGCCTTTAATTTTTGTCAGTTTGATTACTATGTGCCTTTGTGTGTTTCTCCTTGGGTTTATCCTGCCTGGGACTCTCTGTGCTTCCTGGACTTGGGTGGCTATTTCTTTTCCCATGTTAGGGAATTTTTCGACTATAATCTCTTCAAATATTTTCTTGGGTCCTTTCTCTCTCTCTTCTCCTTCTGGGACTCCTATAATGCAAATGTTGGTGCGTTTATTGTTGTCCCAGAGGTCTCTTAAGCTGTCTTCATTTGTTTTCATTCTTTTTTGTTTATTTTGTTCCACAGCAGTGAATTCCACCATTCTGTCTTCCAGGCCTCTTATCCGTTCTTCTGCCTCAGTTATTCTGCTGTTGGTTCCTTCTAGTGTATTTTTCATTTCAGTTATTGTATTGTTCATCTCTGTTTGTTTGTTCTTTCATTCTTCTAGGCATTTGTTCTTTCATTCTTCTCGGTCTTTGTTAAATGTTTCTTGCATCTTCTCGATCTTTGCCTCCTTTCTTTTTCTGACATCCTCGATCATCTTCACTATCATTATTCTGAATTCTTTTTCTGGAAGGTTGCCTATCTCCACTTCATTTAGTTGTTTTTCTGGGGTTTTATCTTGTTCCTTCATCTGGTACAAAGTCCTCTGCCTTTTCATTTTGTCTATCTTTCTGTGAATGTGGTTTTCGTTCCACAGGCTGCAGGATTGTAGTTCTTCTTGCTTCTGCTGTCTGCCCTCTGGTGGATGAGGCTATCCAAGAGTGGTAATTGATGTGATTTCTTAAGACTGTTGATTGTGTTCCATCAGATAATGCATATATAGGGCTTAGCACAACACTTGACAGTGATGATAAATGGATAATTATGATCATTATCATTGACTTATGTTATCAGAATTGAGCATCAAGAGATCTGGGGTTCTTCCTAGTCTCTATTGCTTAAAAGTATATTTTTCAATTTCCAAGAAGTCACCTTAAACCACACAGTGCTTTAGATTGTGTTTCAGTCCAAGGGAATAATAACCACTCTCAATACTATTTACCATAGGTGGTTTAAGGAAAATGTAAGTATTTAACGCATCTCAAACCCAGTATCACTTTTTTAATGGGTAATTGCCAGTTGAAGTCCTTAGGGTGTCCAGAAAAATTTCTAAAGAGCCCCAGGGAATGATAATGAAAAAGCCAGTTCTCCCTCCATCAAAGGACAAGACATTAGCCCAGCCTAATGTCAGGTTCCGCCCAGACAATCCCGAACAGAAAACAACTGATAAGTTGAATTGGTGTGCCACTTATACAGACAGCAACTGGGCAGGGCGCAATGATAATGCACTTAACATCTTCCTCTAGGTGGACCATTGCTGGGTGAAGATCCAGAACAGCAGAAACTTTTCAAAAGAAGAATTTTAAGGTAATATTTTCCTTCTCATACCCCTACAAGAATCTTGAAAACAGGTTTCTCATATTTTTAATTTGCAAAGGATGTAATTTCTGGTATATTGTAGATATACTAGTTGGACATGTTTTAGATATCCTTTTTCCTAATCTTGGCACTATAAGTATAGTTCACTCAGTTTATGGAAAATGTTTAGCATATGACTGAACAATTGGAAATATAGTTCTCATCGAAAAAAATTTCAAATGTGAAGAGAATTACCGTTTATAAGTAAAAGTCTGACTTCATTTGTCAATTTTAGTAAATGTATAAATGACACTCTATTGTATCTTCCTTCTGAATTCCAAATCTAATATTAATCGTTGGATAGTAAGATAGAAAGCAAGGTAGAATAAGCCCACTTTGTGGTCTCAGAACTATCTCCCAGGATCCATGCAGTTTCAATAAGAGAGACACTATTTTGAGTTCTATAGTTTCCACTTGTTTCTTTCTTTTAAATCCCACTTCTTTGCTGAGATTTTCATTTGTTTTAAGAGAATTTGTTACTGCTTCATAATTACTTTTAGGATGGTCACTTCAAAATTCTTGTCATTATTCCAACATTATTCACTTCAGCATTGGCATGTGTAGGTTGTCTTTTATTATTCAAGGTGTGATTTTCTTGATTCTTGGTATTGTGATCTCTATCATATCCTGGGCATTTTGAATACCACATTATCAGACTCTGGACCCTATTTATCTTTATTTTTTGTGTGATTCTTGGGTGTAACACAGAGTGGTATGGGTTATATGTTCAGATTCCTGTTCTGATTCCACCCTAGCAAAAGTGGATTACTCTGTCACACTGCCTCAGTGGCAGCTGAACTCCCACCCCAGCCCTGCCTACCTTTCCAATGAACGACAGGCACCAATTCACAACATTTTGTTGCCTCAGAATGGGAGTATAAGCTCAGTTCCCCTCTGGGCGTTGGACACCATGGAAGGGGGAAGGGAATGGCAGACTGAATAATTTGTGGCTGCCTGCAGGGCTGGGGGAAGAAGCTTGGCTAGCTTGCCACTGGTCTCTGAGACATCAAGGGGAAAAGGGGGAAAGCTGAGTGCTAAGCAACCCTGCCTCCCACTACCGGGTTTTGTCTTGATGATTGGTGGAGGTGAGGTGAGGCTCTCAAAAGAGCCCAGCACACAAAGAGGGGTGAGGGAGAAAGTGGAGTGTTGAGTAGTCCCACCTGATACCACCTCATTAATGCCGGGTGGATGTGGAGGTTCAGCTAACCACTGGCATCACTGACACCAGAAATGGGGATAAATGGAATGCTTACTAGTCCCAATCTTCACTGCCTCCTTCAGTGTCATTGTTGTTGAATGGGGGCGGAGCCTTAGGTTGCTGCTGGACCCCTCTGACATTACCCTGACGGACGAATTGAATGGTCATCACCTGCTTCAGAGAGGCAGGGTGGCAGATTAGCCCCCCACCCCGGCCTCTGAAACCTCAGGGGTTGGGGTAAAGTTCTTCCATTGATGTTTGTCTGGAGAGGAGGTACATTATTACCAAACAGGTTTTCTGTGTTTAGACTACTCTTTTCATGATCCTTTGGCTAGAGGAATAGACTTTTCTTAGAGCTTTGTGTGTATCATTGTTGGTGTTTCTGAGGCTTCTGCAGTGCCCTATCTGGGATATTTTGGAGGAAATAAGAAAACTGAGGGAACTTTACTCTTGTGTCCTTGTCCAAGTCCCAAGGACAGTAAGCAGTTCATCTTCTGCCTTCTACCCTTTACATTTTCCTTTGCTTTTTTGCTATGCTATAGCCAGGTTGTTGTTATGATGTCCTCAAGCTTAGCCGGCACTGGAAGTTTCAAGGAAATTGATTTTAATCAGTATTTTTTTTTATGTGACCATTTTTAAAGTCTTTATTGAATTTGTTACAATATTGCTTCTGTTTTACGCTTTTGGGTTTTTTGGCTGCGAGGCATGTGGGATCTTAGCTCCCCGACCAGGGATCAAACCTGCCCCCCTGCATTGGAAGGCAAAGTCTTAACCACTGGACCATGAGGGAAGTCCCTAATCATTATATTTTGATGACTCTGTTGAGCTTACCAAAATCTGCTCATCTTTTGATCACGCACTGGATTGGAAAGCAGTTCCTCAATAAGAAAATGTAACATCAAGCTTGCCGTTGCAGTCCTTTGCTTCTCCTTGAATTTCCTGATGCCTGAGCTGCCATGGCCCATCATGGGCTCTTTCTAAAATGTGGCAGATCAAATTCATTTTCTGTGTTTTCAGGTTTCCAAGTACGATGCTCATTTAACTCTCTAAGTTACATATTATTTTTAAAATATGTTTCTCTGAGTAGTAAGACAATACTAGTTGCAAACCACTGAGTTTTGCTTATTCAAAAGTTTTCTTTACCAGTGAGAGTCTAAAAGATCTGGTCTGGTTTGCTGATGGAATTCATGAATGAAAATTTCAGCTACAGAGAAGAGACTGGTAAACTTTTCTCTCAGTTTAGAGACTGGTGTCCTAGTTTTGATAACTAGGTTCAAGACTGGAAGCCTGTGAAACCTTCAAAATGTGAAAAAGAGTATTATGTTTTTTTGTTTAATGAATTCCATGGGTTGGGAAGGGGGTCATGAAATTCTTGAGTGAATGTGAAAGAATGGAGAGAATATTATATGAAGAACACATAAAGTTCCTATACGAATGAGTAAAAAGGCCAAGTATCCATTCTCTGTCATCTCCTTTTAATGATTGCTATTTTTTTTCCTGCAGAATTTGTTTGCATATGTATTTGTGTCTGATTTAGCATTAGACTCATTGGTCAGGTTGTGGAGCTGAAGCTGTGAGCTCTCTGTCTGTGAATCTGTAAATGAAAAGCTTTTCTTCCTAAGATTGTGAGGGTTTAATATTTTTTATACTTAAAAGGATTTAATAAGTCTGATTATTTTCTTAAAATTAATCATATCCTAGTTTGTTTGGCTTATTGCATCTGAAAAATCTTTAAATAGCTTTAATAAAAAGAAATACAATAAGTCCCAGAGAAGAGACTAATCTTCCACTACTTTCAATTTGCTGGCCTTTCAATATAAGATCAATATACAGAAGTCACTTGTCTTTCTACACACTTGTAATGAGCAATCTAAAATGAAATTAGGAAACATTTCCATTTACAATGGTAGCAAAAAAATAAAATACTTATGAGTTAATTTAACAAAAAAATCACAGAATCCACATCTGAAAAATACAAAATATTGTTGAAAGTTATTAAAGAAGATCTAAATAAATGGGAAAATATCCCATGATTGTGGATCAGAACACTTAATATTATTAGGATGGCAATACTCTCCAAATTGATCTACAGATATAATGCAATGTCTGTCAGAAACACAGCAGATTGCTTTGTAGAATTTAACAAGCTGACTTTAAAATGCATACATATGGAATTGTAAGGAACTCAGATTAGTCAAAACAAACTTGAAAAAGGATAAAGCAAGAGGACTCCCAGTTCTCTATTTCAAGGCTTACCACAAAGCAATGGTAATCAAGATACTGTGATACTGGCACAGGGATATACATACAGCTCAACAGAATAGAATGGAGAGTCCAGAAACAACACCAAGCATCTTTGGTTAAGCAATTTTTGACAAGGGTTTCAAGGCCATTCAATGGGAAATAAGAATAGCCTTTTCTGCAAATGCTGCTGGGACAACTAGAGAGCCACACGCAACAGAATGGAGCTGGAACTTTAATCTCACATGATATACAAAATTAACACCAAATGGATCAAAAAACTAAATGTGAAATCTGAATCCATAAAATCCTTAGAAGAAAATATAGGGGTAAATCTTGATGACCTTGGATTTTGCAAAGAATTATTAGATATGTCAACAAAAGCACAAGCGAGAAAATATAGACATTAGGGACTTTATCAAAAGTGAGACTTTTCTTCAAAGGACATCATCCAGAAAATGAAAATAGCACCCACAGAATTGAGGGAACTATTTGTAAATCATATATCTGATAAGAGACTTGTATCCTTAATATGTAAGGAGCACTTACAACTCACTAATAAAAAGACAACTAACCCAATTTTTAAAACTGGCAAATGATCTTAATAGACATTTCTCCAAGCAACATATAAAAATGGGCAATGAGATACTCAACATCATTAGTCATTGGGGAAATTCAAATCAAAACCACAATGAGATACCACTTCAAACCCACTAAAGTAGCTGGAATGAGAAAGTCAGGTAACACCGAACATTAGTGAGGATACGGAGAAATCAGAACCCTCATACACTCCTGGTGGGAATGTAAAATGGTACAGCCACTTTGTAAAACAGTCTGCAAGTTCCTGAAATGAACAAACAGAGTTACCATACAACCTAATAATTCCACTCTAGGTATATATCTATGAGAAATGAAAACATATGTTCACACAAAAATTACAGATTAAAGTTTATAGCAGCATTATTCATAATGGCCAAAAGTGGAAACAATCCAATTGTCCATCAACTGACTGACAGTTAAACAAAGTGAGGTATATCCACACTACAGACTATTATTCAGAAATAAAAAGGAGTGATTTACTGATATATCCTACAACATGGATCAACATTGAAAATATATACTAAGTGAAAGAAGCCAGTCACAAAAGACCACATATTATATAATTTCATTCGTGTAAAATATCCAAAATAAGCAAATCTATAAAGACAAAGTAGATTATTAGTTGCTTAAGGCTTAAGGGATAGGAATATAAATGGTGACAGCTCAAGGGTTGGGTGCTTCTTTTTGAAGTGATGAAAAAGTTCTAAAATTGGCTATGGTGGTGGTGGCTGTGAATATCCTAAAGACAACTGAATTGTACAGTTTGGGTGAATTATATCTCACTGAAGCAGTTAAATACACAAACAAAACAAAAAAAAACCCCAAGAGACATAAATCTATATATTTCAAACTTAAAATATATTTCAAATAGACAATTTTTATAAGCCTATATCTGTTAAAGAAATTGAATCAATAACTAATAACTTTTTAAAACAGAAAGCATCAAGCCCAGATGGTGATTTATACCAACACATTTATGTTGGTGATTTATACCAACACATTTATGTAAGAAATTAGACTAGTTCTCTATAATCTCTTCCAGAAGATAGAAGCAGAGAGAATACTTCCTAACTCAGTCTATGAGGCCAAAATTAACCTAACACCAAAACCAGACAATCACCGTTACAAAAATAGAAATCTACAGACCAATATTTCTCATGAAGATAGATGCAAAAATCCTCAGCAAAGTGTTAGCAAATAGAATCTAACAATATGTTTAAAAATTATACACCATGACCATGTGGGATTCATTACAAGTATGTAAGGTTGATTCAACATTTGAAAATCAATTAATGTAATCCTTCAAATCAACAGCATAAGGAAGAAAGCTCTCATGATTATATTAATCGATGCAGAAGAAGTATTTGACACAATCCAACACCCATTAATGATAAAAACTCTCAACAGACTGGAAATAGGGGATAATTTCCTCAACCTAATAACAAACATCTATAAAAACCCTGCAGATATCATTATACCTAATGGTGAGAAACTAGAAACTTTCCTGCTAAGATCAGGAAGGAGACTAGGATTTCCCCTCTCACTTCTCATTTTCAACTGTGGACCGGAAGTCCCAGCTAACGCAATAAGGCAAGAAGTGAAAACTAAAGGTATACAGATTAAGAAGGAAGAAATAAAAATGTCTTTGTTCACAGATGATATAATTGTCTGTGTGGAAAATCTGAAAGAATCTACAAAAATCTCCTGGAACTAATAGATACAGCAAGATTTCAGGATACAAGATTAAGATACAAAAGTCATTCACTCTCCTATACAGTATGAGGACATCTACCAAACTCTGATGAATAAAATCAAGAACTAAATAAATGAAAATGTTCCATGTTCATGAATAGGAAGATTCAATGTTATCAATATGTCATTTCTCCCAAACTTTATCTATAAACTCAGCACAATCCCAATCAAAATACCAGAAAATTATTTTGTGTCTACCAAAAAACAAATTATAAACTTTATATGGAGAGGCAAAAGACCCACAATAGCCAACATAATACTGAAAGAGAAGAACAAAGTTGGAGGACTGACACTACCCAACTACAACACTTATTATAAAGCTACAATAATCAAGACAGTGAGGAAATGGTGAAAGATCAGACAATAGATCAAAGGAACAGAATAGAGAGCCCAGAAATAGACCCGCATAAATAGAATCAACTGATCTTTGACAAAGGTGCCAAGACATTACAGTAAACATAGTCTTTTCAGCAAATTGTCCTGAAACAACTGGACAGACACATGCAAAAAATGAATCTAGACACAAACCTTACACTCTTCACAAATATTAACTCAAAATGGATTACAGGCCTAAATGCAAAATGAAAAACTGTAAGATACCTAGAATATAACACAGGAGAAATTTTAGATGACTTTGCATTTGGCAATGACCTTTTAGATATAATATGAACAGCACAGTCCATGAAAGAAATAATTGATAAATTGGACTTCATTAAAATTAAAAACTACTACACTGTGAATGACACTGTCAAGAGAATGGGAAGACAAGACTTTGAGAAAATATTTGCAAAAGACATATCTGATGAAGGACTGTTATCCAAAATATAAAAGGAACTCCTAAAACTCAACAAAAAGAAAATGAACAGTGTGATTAATAAGTGATAAAATATCTGAACAGACACTTCACCAAAGAAGATATACAGAGAGAAAATAAACTTATGAAAAGATCCTCAATACACTATGTCATTAGGGGATTACAATTTAAAACAACAATTGCATACTATACAAAACTTTTGGAATGGCAAAAATCCAAAACACTGACAACACCAATTGCTGTCAAGGATATGGAGCAATAGGAACACTCTTTTATTGCTGGTGGGGATGTAAAAAGGTAGAGCCACTTTGAAAGCTAGTTTGGCAATTTCTTTCAAAACTAAACATACTCAGAACTAAACAAAACAGAAGCTTTAAATGACACAATAGACTAGATAGATTTAATTGATATTTATAGGACATTCCATCCAAAAACAGCAGATTACACGTTCTTCTCAAGTGTGCACTGAACATTCTCCAGGATAGATCACATCTTGGGTCACAAATCAAGCCTCAGTAAATTTAAGAAAATTGAAATCATATCAAGCATCTTTTCTGACCACAACGCTATGAGATTAGAAATGAATTACAGGGGAAAAAACGTAAAGGCACAAACACATGGAGGCTAAACAATACGTTACTAAATAACCAAGAGATCACTGAAGAAATCAAAGAGGAAATCAAAAAATACCTAGAGACAAATGACAATGAAAACACGATGACCCAAAACCTATGGGATGCAGCAAAAGCAGTTCTAAGAGGGAAGTTTATAGCTATACAAGCCTACCTAAAGAAATAAGAAAAATCTCAAGTAAACAATCTAACCTTACACCTAAAGAAACTAGAGAAAGAAGAAAAAACAAAACCCAAAGTTAGCAGAAGGAAAGAAATCATAAAGATCAGAGTGGAAATAAATGAAATAGAAACAAAGAAAACAATAACAAAGATCAATAAAACTAAAAGCTGGTTCTTTGAGAAGATAAACAAAATTGATAAGCCATTAGCCAGACTCATCAAGAAAAAGAGGGAGAGGACTCAAATCAATAAAATCAGAAATGAAAAAGGAGAAGTTACAACAGACACGGCAGAAATACAAAGCATCCTAAGAGACTACTACAAGTAACTCTATGCCAATAAAATGGACAACCTGGAAGAAATGGACAAATTCTTAGAAAGGTATAACCTTCCAAGACTGAACCAGGAAGAAACAGAAAATATGAACAGACCAATCACAAGTAATGAAATTGAAACTGTGATTAAAAATCTTCCAACAAATAAAAGTCCAGGACCAGATGGCTTCACAGGTGAATTCTATCAAACATTTAGAGAAGAGCTAACACCTATCCTTCTCAAACTCTTCCAAAAAGTTGCAGAGGAAGGAACACTCCCAAACTCATTCTATGAGGCCACCATCACCCTGATACCAAAACCAGACAAAGACACTACAAAAAAAGAAAATTACAGACCAATATCACTGATGAATATAGATGCAAAAATCCTCAACAAAATACTAGCAAACAGAATCCAACAACACATTAAAAGGATCATACACCACGATCAAGTGGGATTTATCCCAGGGATGCAAGGATTCTTCAGTATACGCAAATCAATCAATGTGATACACCATATTAACAAATTGAAGAATAAAAACCATAAGATCATCTCAATAGATGCAGAAAAAGCTTTTGACAAAATTCAACACCCATTTATGATAAAAACTCTCCAGAAAGTGGGCATAGAGGGACCCTACCTCAACATAATAAAGGCCATATATGACAAACCCACAGCAAACATCATTCTCAACAGTGAAAAACTGAAAGCATTTCCTCTAAGATCAGGAACAAGACAAGGATATCCACTCTCACCACTATTATTCAACATAGTTCTGGAAGTCCTAGCCACGGCAATCAGAGAAGAAAAAGAAATAAAAGGAATACAAATTGGAAAAGAAGAGGTAAAACTGTCACTGTTTGCAGATGACATGATACTATACATAGAGAATCCTAAAACTGCCACCAGAAAACTGCTAGAGCTAATTAATGAATATGGTAAAGTTGCAGGATACAAAATTAATGCCCAGAAATCTCTTGCAGTCCTATACACTAATGATGAAACATCTGAAAGAGAAATTATGGAAACACTCCCATTTACCATTGCAACAAAAAGAATAAAATACCTAGGAATAAACCTACCTAGGGAGACAAAAGACCTGTATGCAGAAAACTATAAGACACTGATGAAAGAAATTAAAGATGATACCAACAGATGGAGAGATATACCATGTTCTTGGATTGGAAGAATCAACATTGTGAAAATGACTATACTACCCAAAGCAATCTACAGATTCAATGCAATCCCTATCAAATTACCAATGGCATTTTTTACGGAGCTAGAACAAATCATCTTAAAATTTGTATGGAGACACAAAAGACCCCGAATAGCCAAAGCAGTCTTGAGGGGAAAAAACGGAGCTGGAGGAATCAGACTCCCTGACTTCAGACTATACTACAAAGCTACAGTAATCAAGACAATATGGTACTGGCACAAAAACAGAAACATAGATCAATGGAACAAGATAGAAAGCCCAGAGATAAACCCACGCACCTATGGTCAACTAATCTATGACAAAGGAGGCAAAGATATACGATGGAGAAAAGACAGTCTCTTCAATAAGTGGTGCTGGGAAAACTGGACAGCTACATGTAAAAGAATGAAATTAGAATACTCCCTAACACCATACACAAAAATAAACTCAAAATGGATTAGAGACCTAAATGTAAGACTGGACACTATAAAACTCTTAGAGGAAAACATAGGAAGAACACTCTGACATAAATCACAGCAAGATCTTTTTTGATCCACCTCCTAGAGTAATGGAAATAAAAACAAAAATAAACAAATGGGACCTAATGAAACTTCAAAGCTTTTGCACAGCAAAGGAAACCATAAACAAGACGAAAAGACAACCCTCAGAATGGGAGAAAATATTTGCAAATGAATCAACGGCAAAGGATTAATCTCCAAAATATATAAACAGCTCATTCAGCTCAATATTAAAGAAACAAACACCCCAATCCAAAAATGGGCAGAACATCTAAATAAACATTTCTCCAAAGAAAACATACAGACGGCCACGAAGCACATGAAAAGATGCTCAACATCACTAATTATTAGAGAAATGCAAATCAAAACTACAATGAGGTATCACCTCACACCAGTTAGAATGGGCATCATCAGAAAATCTACAAACAACAAATGCTGGAGAGGGTGTGGAGAAAAGGGAACCCTCTTGCACTGTTGGTGGGAATGTAAATTGATACAGCCACTATGGAGAACAATATGGAGGTTCCTTAAGAAACTAAAAATAGAATTAACATATGACCCAGCAATCCCACTACTGGGCATATAACCAGAGAAAACCGTAATTCAAAAAGACACATGCACCCGAATGTTCATTGCAGCACTATTTACAATAGCCAGGTCATGGAAGCAACCTAAATGCCCATCAACAGACGAATGGATAAAGAAGTTGTGGTACATATATACAATGGAATATTACTCAGCCATAAAAAGGAACGAAATTGAGTCATTTGTTGAGACGTGGATGGATCTAGAGACTGTCATACAGAGTGAAGTAAGTCAGAAAGAGAAAAACAAATATCGTATATTAACGCATGTATGTGGAACCTAGAAAAATGGTACAGATGAGCCGGTTTGCAGGGCAGAAGTTGAGACACAGATGTAGAGAACAGACATATGGGCACCAAGGGGGTAAAATGCGGTGGGGTGGGGATGGTGGTGTGCTGAATTGGGCGATTGGGATTGACATGTATACACTGATGTGTATAAAATTGATGACTAATAAGAACCTGCAGTATAAAAAAACAAAAAAACAAAACAACTAATACTAAACTTTCATTGGGTTATTTGTATGGAAATATGTTAATATAAATGTTTCAGACATTACATGAAATTTCTAAAAATCTTATATGTTCTGGTATAATGTTATAAGTCATAATCCTAGTTATTACTTTAAAATGTATATCTCAGAAATAAAAAAAAAAAACTAAACATACTCTTACTATATGATTTAGCAATTGTGTTCTTTGGTATTTACCCAAATGAATTGAGAACTTATACCCATACAAAAACATGCAAATGGAAGTTTTTAGCAGCTTTATTCATAATTGGAAGCAACCAAGATGTCCTTTAGTAGGTGAATGCCTACATAAACTCTGGTACATCTCTATGATGGAATACTATTCAGCACTAAAAAGAAACGAGCTATCAAGGCATGAAAAGATGTGAAAGAACCTTAAATGCATATTATTAAGTGAAAGAAGCCAATATTATAAGGCTACATAATGTATGATTCTAATTATATGATATTCTAGAAAGGGCAAAACTATGGAGACAACAAAAAGATCAGTGGTTGCTAGGGGTTGGGAGGGATAAAGGGATGAGTAGTTAGAGCACAGAGGATTTTGGGGAAAATGACATTATTCTGTATGATACTATAATGGTGTATACATGTCATTATACATTTGTCCAAACCCCATAGAACATACAATACAGAGTGAATCCTAATGTAAACTATGAACTTGGGTAATAATGATGTGTCAATGTAGATTTATCTATTGTAAAAATTGTACCACTCTGATACGGGATGTTGATAGCAGAGGAGGCTGGGGGGTGAGAGGTATCTGGGAACTCTCTGTCCTTTCAGCTCAATTTTGCTATGAAGCTAAAAGTGCTCTAAAAAATAAAGTCCATTAAAAATACATTTCACAACTTCAGATTTGAGATTTCTTCATCAAAACTGAACAAAACAAAAATTAGAGACAGAAGAGAGATAAAATTATATAGAAAAGTGAAAAATAAGTTTGCAATATTTCAAAGAGAAAGCATGAAATTATGGAAACAAGATGTGAATATAAGAAAAAATATTTTTAAAAGATTTTGGGAAAGTGGAGGAGCCAATGGCATTGGCCTGGAAGTCCCAACTGTATTGAACCATAATTATGAGTAAGCACTTGAACAAGCCAGTTGGAAGGAGGAAAGGTTGTAGCCAGAGAGTGGGAAGTTTGAATTCATTGTTTCAGAGATAATGAAGCAGTTTTGAGTTATTTTCATTCACTCATTTAATACATTTTTATCAGATGCCTACTATGTGCCAGACACTATTCAAGGTACTTGAGATAACATCAATAAAAAAAAAAACAACAACAAAGATTCATGCCATTGTGGAGTTGACATTTTAGTAGCCTTTTGCTTCCTGACAAATTACTCCAAAATATATCAGCCTCCAACGATAAACATTCATTATCTTACACAGGGCCAGGAATTCAGGGGAAGTTGAGACTCTTTCATGAGGTTACAGTTAATATGTCGGCCAGGGCTGCAGTCATCTGAAGGCTTGATGGGCTGGAGGATCGGCTTTCAGGTTCACTCACATGGCTTTTGGAAATGGCCTCATTTTCTTGCTAGCTGTTAGCCAGAGGCCTCATCTCCTCACTATATGGGCCTCACCACAGGACTTCTCATGACAGGGCAGCTAGCTTCCCCCAGAGTGAATGATCTGAGAGTGAGAGAGAGAAACTAAGATACAAGTTCTTTTGGAAACAAATCTCAGAAGTAGCATACTAGCATTTCTGTCACTTCTAGATACTGAGGATAAAACAGTGAGCAAAGAGGTCAATACCCCTGGCCTCTTTCAGGAGAATCAGCAGGCATGAGGGCCTGGAGATGTACATACAGTTATAGTAGCTCCAGGGCAGATGAATTAGAGTAGAGGCAGTCAAGGCGTTCTCTTTAGACTGGGTAAATTTGAAGGATGGAAGGCTTTGGTCATGAAGATTTGTCTATGCCCTTTGGGATTCAGGCACCAGATCTTAATATTCAGAAGGATTAACCTCTGAAGGCTGGGAATTGTCAAGTGATGGCCCAAATAAGATCAAGGACTTTTGTCTTGCCCCTGCCCTTGTGCACAATGAGAAATGCTGCCCTAACACAGAAGTGAGGGGCACCCTCACCCCTAACTACAGATTATGATCAGTCATAAACTCTTTTAGAACAAAGCCTTTCTCTGTCTCCATAGTGCCTAGCACAGGGCCTACCACATTGTATGTGCTCAATAAATGTTTTGCCCTGTGCTTGGAACAGGAGATTGTGTGATACATTCCACATATTAGATGCCCCCCCCAATATTTGAATCAATGAATTAAATCCAATAATTCCTACATAACATGTCTCAGCTGCATCAGAGAAGAACCCAGAAAGGACAGGCAAGATGAGGTCTCTACATGATTTCACGATGTGAATGAGGTGAGCTAAGCAGCACTACTGAAGTTGACTGTTTTTTGGCTAGAAAGTCCACTGAGACAAAACATAAAATATAAAAGTGAGTTGTTACCATATACTTAATTTTATTTCCTTCAAGCTATCTTTATTAATATGTCCACATCAATATGTTGCAAAAAGGTAGGGAACATATTAGCTAGAGCCACTAATTTAAACATTTGTTGGCCACAACCTATAACAAAATTGACATTGGAATATAATTGGCATGCCCCTCTAGTTCTAACCCTAGTAAAATAAATATGCCAGAAATATCAAATATATTACATTTGATATCCAATTATCATCTCCAGAAGTATTTTCCAAATCGGATTGCCTTGCAGCTGGTAAAATAATATTTTGTCTTCCTGAGTTCATAGATCCTGATTGGAATTTTCCTTACAAAAACATTTTGATATGAATCAAAACTACACTTTGATATGAATCAGTTTAAAAATATTCAGTAACCTTATTTGTAATAAAATAACCACTGAACCATTTTTTATATAGCCACATTTGGTGGATTTTCTTTGGATGCAAACATTTCTCAATGTATAGAATCATGTGATTGTAAATAATTTTGTTATTAGTATCTATGTTAGTTCAGGTTCCCTGAGAATCAGACACCAGGTTGAGGCTTCTAGGAAAGAGATTAATTGGGGGAAAAGCTTGAAAAAAATAAAGGGGAGGGAGTAGAAGAGGGCAGGAAGAGCCTTCAGACCATAGTGCAGAGATGACATCTGTGAAAAGAGAGAGAGAAAGAAAAAGGATTTGGTAGGAAGACTCTCAGACTGCCACACAGTTCTAAGGTTTCTGACAGGCTGATAGAGATACCATGAGCCAAAGTTGCCTGTTAGAGGGGTCCCCATCCCGAAAGAAAGGATATGCATTGGTAGCCCCCACCTACACTATTACTTCCCACTTAGTGATCATTTGGGAGCATTTCAAGGGAAGCATGGTTTTGGTACAAAGGCAATGGTGGATGGAGGGGGGCAGCAGCTGAGGCTGTCAGTCAGCTAGGCTCCCCATAGCCACCAGACCTCATAGCAGGAGATCTGAGTGGCACATTTTCATAGCCACCACCATTCACCTTTGTACTGCACAGATCTACTTCTCAGTGCAGGTTTAGAGAACAGCTCCTCCCTCATTCTTGCGGGCCTGTCTTCATGAGGAGAAACTTTGAAGGGAGAGGTTAATAGGATAAACTACGGCCCCTACTGTTGCATTTTGTCTTGGGGCCAGAATTCATAATTATTCTTTTCCTTTTCCACTCTCCATTTTAAATTTCCCTCACTCTCAGTTATTATCTTAACAAGTCTTGGAGGCTTATCTAGTTGTGTGAACCAAACCTTCATTCCTGAGGGGCCTGAACCCTTAGCAATAATATTCTCCTCAGACTGGGATTGCTGCATATCCATTAAGTTACAATAGGGCAAGAGAGTACCAGGAGGCACCCAAGTAGATCACCTGGTTCCACATGCATTTCTCCCTGACCCATTGTATAAAAGCAGCCCTACCTCCTCCTATTGATCATAGTCAATTATTCCTGCCACAATGTGATTTCTCTTCTTGCCTGCAGGTCCCTGGACACCAGTAGTCCAATGCTTGTCATTTGACGGGATACCTGCTATGACCCCATGGGCCATTTTGGTGGGAAGTAGACACACTCCTGCTTCTACCCTTGATTCCAGATCCAATTCTTCCAATTAAGGCCAAAGCCCAATATTGTGGTCTATATACTGTATCCTAGAGAATGATACCTATTTTTTTCAGTGTTGCCTTTGGTGCTTTAGCTGTGCCTTTAAACGTGTTCTATGTGGTCAGCTGTTTCTGGATAGTGCAGAGTGTGATATGACCAATGGATCCCCTTGTCATGGACCCATTTCTGCACATCCTTTACTGTGAAATGGCTACCCTGTACAGATGTTATTCTGGGTGGGATTCCATGACCATGAATCAGGCATTCAAAAAGACCTCAGTTAGTGGTGCTTACTGAGGCTGTGCAAGCAGAAAACAAAATCTCATACCCTGTCAGCATGAACCTCTGACCCTTCCAGGATAGAAGGGGTCCAATGTGGTCAACTTGCCACTAAGTGACCTGTTGGTCTCCTTGAAAATAATGATATATTTGGGAAGCAGCCTTGGCTTCTGTTGCCACAGGTTGGATATTCATAACAGGAAGCAGCTAGAATGTTTTAGTGTATAGATTTTTATGCTATTGGGCCCATACATAGGCTCCATTTCTGCCACCATGGCCACTCCTTTGAGGTGCCCATTAGGCCAGTCCTGAGGTAGCCAAGATGGATGCTGGTTAATGTCAATTAGCCAAGTCACTTTGTCTACTAGTTGTCCAGTTACTCTTTTATGATGGATAGTTTCAAGTAGCCATTAACGTAGGATTGATTAAAAAAAATCTTCCTATTTCATGACCACTCCCATATGTCCATTCACATGCCTCTACTCCAGATTACCTTTTCTCTGATCTTTTCTTTCCAGGCTCCTGACCAGATGGCCAGATCATTGGTCACTACATATGAATCCATGTATACTCTCACCTTGAGCCACTTCTCCTTCCATACGTAGTGAATGATCAGATGCACTGCTTTTAGCCCTACCCACTGGGAAGATTTTTCATCCTTGCTTCTTTTCAGGACCACCCCTAAATGTGGCTCTAATGCATTCACCATCAATTTTTACTTGCATCCACCTACCAAGCTGATCCACCTATAAACCAACCTTGAGCTTTTTTCCCTCCTCCTTCAGTAGGTTATATGGGACCACACACTCTCCCCACCCATAAAGCTAAAGGTACAAGCCAAGAGAGAGGCACTGGTACAATTGTGGTGGGCAACATGCGGACCTAAGCTACCTGCTCATGCACCTATCCTGTGCCTTCTGGTCCTCTTTGCAACTAATTCAGATGTTCTGTTTCCAACTTATGGCCTGAAAGAATTCTGTGGATACTGAAAGAATCCATATTAATGGATAGTTCCATATGTATGGTCACTTGGTGTTACATAGTCAAGCATTCTCTGTCTACCAGATCCTGGTACCAAACCAGGAGCTCTCTCTCAAAAGGGATATAATTATCAGCTGTGGATGGCATGGCTTTACTCTAGAATCCTGGGACTTCTCATAAGGTCCACATTGCATCCTTTTCTACCCAAAGCACAGAGACTACTGAATCATGTGGCCCAAGCAACAAAGCTGATGGCAGCATGGGCTGGCCCTACTGCAGAAACCCTTCCTGCATAGAAGACTCCACTGAAAGCTGGAAGCCTTCTATGCTAACTAGGATATAGGCCAGAGCAGTATACCTAAGTGTTGCTTCCAAAACCCAAAGAGGCCTCCCAAGTGCTGTGCGTCCTTATTTGTTGGAGGGGATGCAAGGTGCCGCAACTTGTCTTTTACTCTGGAGGAGGTATCCTGGCATCCTCTTGACCACTGTAATTTAAAAAAGGTTAATAATGTAATAAGTCTCTAAATCTTCTTAGGGTTTATCTCCCACCCTCTAGAGCACATGTGTCTTACCAAGGCCTCTAGTGTAATAGCCCCTTATTGCCCTTCCTTTCCAATCAGTATAATGTAATGGACATAACAGATCAGTATGATGTTCTGTGAAATGGCTTGGCAGTTCAGATCTTGTTTGTGGTAAGCAAAATCTATAAATGAATATGTTATCTATTCCAGATGTGGATGTGAAATTTTTCTTTTCCCCCCAGATTTATTGAGATATAATTGACATATAACGTTGTGTGTGTTTAAAGCTTACAACATGGTGATTTGATACACCTTTATACTGAGAAATGATTACCACCATAGGGTAAGCTAACATCTCCATCACCTCACATAATTACCATTTTTTTAGAATGAGAACATTTAAGATCTATTCTCTTAGCAACTTTCAAGTATATAATACAGTATTATTAACTATAGTTACCATACTATACATTAGATCCCGAGAACTTATTCATATTATAACTGGAAGTTTGTGCCTTTTGACCGACATCACTACATTTCCTCCCCACCCCAGTCCTTGGCAACCACCATTCTACTCTCTGTTTCTGTGAATTTGGCTTTTTTAGATTCCACATATAAGTAATAACATACAGTATTTGTCTTTCTCTGTCTGACTAATTTCACTTAACGTAATACCCCCAAGTTTCAATCATGTTGTTGAAATGGCAGGATTTCCTTATTTTTCATGGCTGAAAAATATTCTGTTGTACATATATACCACAAGTTCTTTAACCATTCGTCTATCGACAGACACCTAGGTTATTTACATGTCTTGGTTACCGTGAATAATGTCATAATGAACATGGAAGTGCAGATTGTTTTTTTGCGGTATTGATTTCATTACCTGTCTTTGTGAATTTTCCATAGTGGTGTGTTTTGCTTCCCTTAGCTTTATCTTTGTGTACCTTCTGGAGGTTTTTGCTTTGTGGTTACCATGAGGTTTACATAAAGTACACTTATAGATATAACAGTCTATATTAAACTGATAACAATTTAAATTCAATCACATACAAAAGCTCTACCAATGTATCCCCCAACAATTTTATGTTTTTGATGTCACACTTTATCTCTTCTTATATTGCGGATCCATTAACAAATTATTTTAGCTATAGTTATTTTTAATACTTTGTTCTTTAACCTTCATACTATAGTTAAATGATTAACATACCACCATATTACACTACTAGAGTATTCTGAATTTGACTATATGCTTACCTTTACCAGTGTGTTTTATATTTTAATATGTTTTCAAGTTATTAATTAGGGTCCATTCATTTCACCTTGAAGAACTCCTTTCAGCATTTCTTGTAAGGCTGGTCTAGTGATGATGAACTCTCTTAGCTTTTGTTTGTTTGGGAAAGTCTTTATCTCACTGTTATTTCTGAAAGATAACTTTGTTGGTTAAGTATTCTTGATTGGCATTTTTTTTCTTTCAGCACGATGAATATACTATTCCAATCTCCCTTGTTCTGTAAGGTTTTGGCTGAAAAATCCACTGATAACCTTATGGAAGTTCCCTTGTATCTGAGGACTTTTTTCCTCTTGCTTCTTTCAAAATTCTGTCTTTGTGTCTTGTTTTAGGTAATTTTATTATAATGTGTCTTGGAGATGATCATATTGCACTAAAAGTTTCAGGTGGCCAATTAGCTTCATGAACTTGGATGTCTAAATCTCTCCCCAGATTTGGGAAGTTCTCAGCCATTATTCCATTAAATAAGCTTTCTGCCCCTTTCTACCTCTCTACTCCTTCCGGGACTCCAATAACACATAGGTTGTTTCTCTTGATGGTATTCCATAGTTCACATAGGCTTTCTTCATTCTTTTTTTCTTTGCTATCCTCTGACAGGATAATTTCAAAGGTCCTGTTTTCTACATCACAAATTCATTCTTCTGCTTGATCCAGTCTGTTGTTGATGATCTCTATTACAGTGTTCATCCTATTCATTGTAATCTTTAGCTCCAGAATTTTTGTTTGGTTCTTTTATTATGATTTCTATCTCTCTGTTAAACTTCTTTTTTTTATTGGAGTATAGTTGCTTTACAATGTTGTGTTAGTTTCTGCTGTGCAGCAAAGTGAATCAGCCACATGTATACATATATCCGCTCTTCCTTAGATTTCCTTCCCATTTAGGTCACACAGAGCATTGAGTAGAGTTCCCTGTGCTATACAGTAGGTTCTCATTAGTTACCTACTTTATACGTAGCATCAGTAGTGTATATATGTCAATCCCAATCTCCCAATTCATCCCACCCTCCCCTTTCCTCCTTGGTATCCATATGTTTGTTCTCTATGTCTGTGTCTCTATTTCTGCTTTGTAAATAAGATCATCTATACCAATTTTTTCAGACTCCACATATATGCATTAATATGCAGTATTTGTTTTTCTCTTTCTGACTTACTTCACTCTGTACGACAGTCTCTAGGTCCGTCCACACCTTTACAAATGACCAAATTTCACTCCTTTTTATGGCTGAGTCATATTCCATTGTATACATATGTACCACATTTTCTTTATCCATTCCTCTGTTGATGGACATTTAGGTTGCTTCCATGTCCTGGCTATTGTAAATAGTGCTGCAATAAACATTGGGGTGCATATATGTTTTTGAATTATGGTTTTCTCTGGGTATATGCCCAGTAGTAGGATTGCTGGGTCATATAGTAGTTCTATTTTTAGTTGTTTTTTTAAATTTTATTTATTTATTTATTTTTGGCTGCGTTGTGTCTTCATTGCTGCGTGAGGGCTCATCCCAGTTGTGGCGAATGAGGGGCCACTCTTTGCTGCGGTGCACAGGCTTCTCATTGCTGTGGCTTCTCCTGTTGCAGAGCACAGGCTCTAGGCATGTGGGACTCAGCAGCCGTGGCACGTGGAATCAGCAGTTGTGCTCACAGGTTCCAGAGCGCAGGCTCAGTAGCTGTGGCACATGGGCCCAGCTGCTCTGCGGCATGTGGGATCTTCCCATGTCCCCTGCATTGGCAGGTGGATTCCCAACCACTGCTCCACGAGGGAAGCCCTATTTTTAGTTTTTTAAGGAATCTCCATACTATTCTCCATAGTGGCTGTATCAATTTACATTCCAACCAACAGTGTAAGAGGGTTCCCTTTTCTCCACACCCTCTCCAGCCTTTATTGCTTGTAGATTTTTGATGATGGCCATTCTGACCAGTGTGAGGTGATACCTCATTGTAGTTTTGATTTGCATTTCTCTAATAATTAGTGATGTTCAGCATCATTTCATGTGTTAGTTGGCCAACTGTATGTATTCTTTGAAGAAATATCTATTTAGGTCTTCTGCTCACTTTTTGATTGGGTTGTTTGTTTTTTTGATACTGAGCAGCTTGAGGTGTTTGTATATTTTAGAGATTAATCCCTTGTCAGTTGTTTTGTTTGCAAATATTTTCTCCCAATCTGAGGGTTGTCTTTTCAACTTCTTTATGGTTTCCTTTGCTGTGCAAAAGCTTTTAAGTTTAATTAGGTCCCGTTTGTTTATTTTTGTTTTTATTTTCATTACTCTAGGAGGTGGGTCAAAAAAGATCTTGCTGCGATTTATGTCAAAGTGTGTTCTGCCCATGTTTTCCTCTAAGAGTTTTATAGTGTCCAGTCTTACGTTTAGGTCTTTAATCCATTTTGAGTTTATTTTTGTGTATGGTGTTAGGGAGTGTTCTAATTTCATTCTTTTACATGTAGCTGTCCAGTTTTCTCAGCACCACTTATTAAAGACACTGTCTTTTCTCCATTGTATATTCTTGCCTCCTTTGTCATAGATGACAAATGGATGATCTGTCCATTTGTGTAAGTGGGGTGTTAGTCTCCCACTATTTCTGTGTTACTGTCGATTTCCCCTTTTATGGCTGTTAGCATTTGCCTTATGTATTGAGGTGCTCCTATGTTGGGTGCATAAATATTTACAATTGTTATATCTTCTTCTTGGATTGATCCCTTGATCATTATGTAGTGTCCTTCCTTGCCTCTTGTGACAGTCTTTATTTTAAGGTCTATTTTGTCTGATATGAGTATTGCTACTCCAGCTTTCTTTTGATTTCCATTTGCATGGAATGTCTTTTTCCATCCCCTCACTTTCAGTCTGTATGTGTCCCTAGGTCTGAAGTGTGTGTCTTGTAGACAGCATATATATGGGTCTTGTTTTTGTATCCATTCACCCACTCTGGTCTTTCGGTTGGAGCATTCTCTGTTAAACTTCTTATTTTTTTCATGTACTGTTTTCCTGATTTCATTACATTGTCTTTGTTTTCTTGTAGCTCACTGACCTTTTTAAAAAGCAACTCTATTAAATTCTTCATTGGGCAAATCACAGATCTCCATTTCTTTGGGATCAGTTACTGGAAAATTATTGTGTTCCTTTGGTGGTGTTATGTTTCCTTGATTTGTCATGTTCCATGAAGTCTTACAATGCTGTCTTCACATTTGAAGGAGGAGTCATCTCTTTCAGTCTCTCCTGACTAGCTTCAAATAGAAATACCTTCCTTAATCTTTGTTAGGGATTCTGAGGTTTTCTCAGTCCCTATTTTATGATTATGCCTGCTCCACACTCCTTGTTCTCTCTTGAGGAGGAATTCTTAAGATTGTATGCCTTCTTTTCATCCTGCAAAGCCACCTACCTTCTGTAGTCTCCTGTTTTCTTCATAATTTATTTATTTATTTATTTTTGGCTGTGTTGGGTCTTCGTTTCTGTGCGAGGGCTTTCTCTAGTTGCGGCAAGTGGGGGCCACTCTTCATCGCGGTGCGCGGGCCTCTCACCATCGCGGCCTCTCCTGTTGCAGAGCACAGGCTCCAGACGCGCAGGCTCAGTAGTTGTGGCTCACGGGCCCAGTTGCTCCGCGGCATGTGGGATCTTCCCAGACCAGGGCTCGAACCCGTGTCCCCTGCATTGGCAGGCGGATTCTCAACCACTGCGCCACCAGGGAAGCCCGTCTCCTGTTTTCTTGCTTTCCTTAGGGTGGTGCTGAATTTTTAATTTTTTGGCTTTCTCCCAGGGTCCTGCCAGCTTTCTGCACATGTTCACTAGTCATCTGCAAATGCTTACTCTTGCTGCCCTTGGGGGCATGCACAGGGAGCCAGCTATGTGATGCAGGTGGGTGTGGATGAGACACATGGAGCATTGGAGGTGCCCATGGGCCAGTTAGGGGTATCTCCAGGTGAGGAATTGCCAACAGCAGCTCAGAGGCAGGCTTCCTGATGGAATGCATGAAGTGGTTAGTAGGATCTGCATCCCTTTGATGCCCTTTGAGACCCCTGGCTGCTGGTCTCCTAGCCACTCCTTGCCACCCAGCCATACAGTACACTTCAGTCTTCTGGATGGGGTGAAAAAGAAGTGGGTCTCTTTGTTGTTGGGTCTCTTTGTGGGTCAGCAACCCACAGAGCTGGGGGAGCTGGGTGCTCACTCACACACTCTTAATTTCCCCCATGGGTGAAATCACATGCTCAGAAGTTCTCTCTAGGCACTGAGCTGTACTGCCTTGGGGGAGGGGTGATATGGGTAAAGTGAAATTGTTCCTCTTACCATCTTCAGTGGGTCCAATCTCGGCATTTTTTATTGTGTGTGTGTGTGTGTGCTCCAACAGTGTGCTGGAATTTCTCTGCTTTACTCCTGGACTTTAACTCACCTGTGAGTGATTGTCAAAATCAGTGTTCTTTGAGGGGAAGACAGTAGAACACTCTTTTTACCATTTTGATGATGTTACTCTCAAAATGTGAACTGCTTCTGATTCTCTTTTCTAAGTAGATACAAAGAACACATTCACCAAATGAATAGCTACATAACATGTACCTTAGGCCTTATAAATCTGCTCTAGCAGTGATACCACATCCAGCACAGCAGCTCTGGGGCTACTATTTGGTTGAACTTGTGGTATTATACTGTTCTTCTCCAGGATTGAATAAGTTTCTGCAAGAGCAAGACTGACAAAGTAAATGGAGATATGATAGAGACCATGCCCTTGTATCCATTAGGTCTTTAACAGTGGCACTAATTTCCTTCTTTATCCCAAGGATGTTATATTATTTAGTATTATTTAATTCCTTGTTCAAGTGGAAGGACATTTTCATAAGTTTCCACTTGACTTTTCCCACTATGAGAGCTCACACTCCACAGGCCAATGACTCAATAGGGCTGTTACTCCAAATACAAAATATATATTACAATTTTATAGTCAGGGAGTGGGGGAAAGCACATGGAAGCTGTGACCCCCAATGTGAGCTAGACTTAACAGAGGAATTCATTCATTACATGGTCTCTCTAAACCCTTGCTCTAACAGTTGTGCCATGATGATGCTTTAGGTCTCCAGATATCAATGTCAAACACAGGTCCTGTGGTCAGTAGTTGTTGAAATGTCTGGGTATTCTTATTTTCCTTGTATACAGTCACCTGAGTGAATAGCTATAGTTCCCTTTGGGGAAGGACTAGCATAATCATTATAGTATATATTTATTATGACGTTGCAAGGTTCTTTCTTCTAGAGACCTGGCTCCCTCTTTAATAAATGTGTTCTGGATGTTAAAATTTGGTTGGGTCCAGAAACTAAGCAAGGGGTCATGACATTTTATTGGGGACACCTCCCTCAGCCTGCTTCTCTTACACTCTTAAATTTTTCAGCTGATAGATATTGAGCAACACCCTTTTGGGCTGTCCAGCTATGTTCCTCCAAGGGACATCATGTTCCATTAACCATCTCCACAAGTCCCTATGGGTAAAGTCCCTCGGTTGCCCCACTGATGTGGCTGATTGTTATTGTAATTGTGGCCTCCTGGCTTCAGGAAGTTAAGACCTGCCTTCATCCCCATGGATATTAATGAGCCCAGCTCTGTGACTGCCTCTCCTACCATCATCCCTGGTCTGCAGAGAGCCACCAATAAACTTCTTATTGATGCTGGTGCCCCTCTCCCTATAGATTCCTGATGGCCTAGATGAATGGTGTGTCCTCTGGGACTCTATCCTCAGCTGGGTCTTTCCGTCTCCCATGAAATAGCCATTCCATCTTGGCCACCTCCCTGAGACTTTGTATTTCTTCCTCTATTGTATACCAGGGTACCTCAAGCATTTCCACTTCATTAAGCATGGGCCATTGTGTTCTCCAGGCTTCTAAGAATCACACTAACAGCAAATTTGCCCTGTCTCCTGGGGTCCTTGCTATCGTTGAATCCCGTGTCCCTAGAAAGTGCTCCCAAGTTAATGAATTCTTGCTTATCCAGTCTTACATTCAGGTCACCTTGATCAAGTACCTGCAAAATCCAATTCCAGGAGTATATCCCTGGCTTCGGCTGGTACATGCTAGGTAATTCTTACATGAAGCAACTTCGAGGTATTATCTCTTTTCTTCCTTATCATTCCTTCCTCAGAATGTTCCCAGATGGGTCATTCTGTGACTTAATACTAATTAATGGTCTGGCAGCCTTGTGAGGAAGTAAGTGCAACTCCTGAGTGTAACACCTATTGCATTGCTGGGGCGAGGCCTCTGTAGTATAGGGGAAGTGCTTACGCTTACTAGACAATCATGGGCCATCTCTGCAACTTCTGAGGGTTCAGAGTAATCTGCAGAACCAACATCCTCAGGGATGCCCTCGGGGACATCAGTCCAGATGTACCCACCCCATGTTTCCGTATTTTGAATATTTTCAACCAGGGTCCTGACATTAATATAACACACTTGCTCTGGTTGAGTACTTAAATGTCTCTGAAGCTCTGCAACTCTATCAGGGTCCAAGTGTGCTACTCAGCTGTTTCTGCTCTTCTACTGAAGGCGATAAGAGCCTCTTTAAAAGCTACCAGAAAGGTCTCAGATTCTCATACTTAGCTTTAATTGCTTGTTGATGACTTTCTCATTGTCGCTCTGCAGAGCATCAATAAAACTTAGCCAACTATTAATAGCCAACTCCACTCTCTTGATAGGCATTATCCCTCCCCTTTCTTTTAAATGTCTGTATACCAGTAAGGGTGGTCTCATACAGGATATTTTTCCCAGCTCAAGACTAATGAAATCTCTAGCCATTTGGCCATCTTCTTGTGCCAAAACCTCTCTGTGTCCCCATACCATTCAGGATATTGATTTGCCTGTTGGGCAGTAAGTGAGCCAGAACACAAACTCCCCCTTACCCTCAATTTTCTTGGGCAATTCCTGACACCATTTGTGTTAACACTGGTCCTCTGAGAAGTAGCCACCCAAATGGGAATAGATGAGCAAGAGATTAATTGGGGTAAACACTGCTAAGGGTAAAAGGGAAGGAGTGGGAGAAGGTGAGGAGAGGCTTTGGATGGCAATGCAGATCTGACGTTGATGAAGGAGAGGAGGAAAAGAAGGAGGATTTAATGGGAAGAGGCTTAGACTACAGTGCCATCCTAGGGTTTCAGCTAGGCTGAAGGGGAGCCCTGGAGCCAAAGACTCTGGTTAGAGAAGTCTCACGTCTCACAGAAATGCAACTACATTAGTACCATTTATTGGCAAAGATTAGCCCATGGGATGCATGGCCTCAACATGATTGTGGTGGTGGATTCAGAAGGCCAGCAGCTGGGGTCATCAGTCAACAATGCTCTCCATCACAGGAGATCTGTGGTGCGTTTTCGTGGTTGTTAATAACAGAGGTAAAATTCCAGTTATATGGATGCTTTACTACTTATGATCCCTTTAGTTTTTTCAGCTTATATTGATCAATGATGCATTATTCCAATCTTGTAAGAATATCTAATGTATTCATGTGTGAATTTACATTTGAATCAGCCATCAAATTGTACCTAAAGATCATCTCACCACAGATATAAGACATAAACTAAAGGTGTCATACAAGCAATACCGGAACTTTTATCAACTTGGATTATAAAATATATACCAGACTATAAATGTGTTCTATAACAAAATAAATTCAATGAGATATTGTGTTATGTGTTGTGATAATTTTAATTTATTCAAGTTTTAAACCAAAAATCTTATGCATCATATCCAGATTGGCTGGTCATATATTTATTTCAGCAGCTGTTATGCCATTTTCTCTTTTGCCACACAATATGGAACTACATATGGCAATGATAAAATTTTCTCACAACAGTCATTTAGCAATTAGGAAGAAATCTCAACATGTTCTTTTTTTTTTCATTTTTGATAGTGTATACAAGGCTTACTGACAAGCTTAGCCTTCTGTGTTTTCAATCATCTTCTAAATTTTGAAGGCTTTGAACGTTCATTTGTGGAAACAACATTAAACATATGTTAAGGCCTTCATTTTCATTGGGTTTTGTACATTTGAAAAAGCATGTTTTAAATAATTTTAATATAAGCAAGTATTTTTTTAGGAATGATGTTCAAACAAAGTTGAAGTTTGCTGTCTGTAGGGGAAAATGTCCTCAGTGTTTTGTTTTTTTTTTTTAACTTTCTCATCCAGATCCAGAATTTGACCATGAATATGCCACTTTATTTTTGCTTCATCATTAAAATCATCCAATATAAGGACATTTGTATTAATTAAATTAAAATGTTACCGAGTCTCAAGCATGAAAAACATCCCATTTGATAAGCTTCATTTCTTTAAAACCCCAACATTTCAAAACTGATATGTTGCCAAAAGTGAAAATAAACCTTCTCCACACCTTACTTCACAAGTAACTGAATTGTGTTAATAAAAAATCAGACTCTGCCTTTTCAATTATCCTATTAAAGTGATGTTTAAATTGAAAAATAAGTTGAGACACTAGTGAGCATTCTATGGAAGGGCAGGCATTCATCATACCACTGCTTTGAGACTCTCATTGGCTTTGATGGATTCAGTATTTGTTGCAATGTGCACAGTTGTTGCTACACCTGTAATGATTTCTAATTTTCCCCTTTTCTATTGTTTTCTAACAAACTCCTAGTCATCACCCACTATGTTGGTTTAATGGCCCACTAATGGGTCTCAACTTGTACTTTTGGAAATGTCTCTCCTGGAAAATGAACTACAAGTTGCCAGTGTTTGGCAAGCTGGCATATCGGTTACATTTAAGAGAAGGAATGCAGATTCTTCCTAATTCTGGCAAGGTAGGTAAGTGGAAATTGGTTAAAGAGGCTTCTACTATAGTTTTATCTGGAAAAATTCTTCCCCACCTCCTCCTCTAGCTAGTGTCATTCTGGGGACGGTATCAAGCACCAAAATAAAAAAAAATAATAACAAACGAAAACCAGCAATGGCTAGAACAAATAATACAGTATGACAAAGTTGTGCTTATCCTAAGTGTCCAATGTTGATTTAACATTAGTGAATTAGTAATTAGTAATTTGCCACATTCATAGACTAAATGAGGGGAGAAAAAGATGATTTTCTAAAAAAAATTTCCAGAAAAAAGTATACAATGAAATTAAACAACCATTCTTTATTAATAAACAATTTAGGGACTTCCCTGCTGGTGCAGTAGTTAAGAATCCGCGTGCAAATGCAGGGACATGGGTTCAAGCCCTGGTCCGGGAAGATCCCGCATGCCCCGGAGCAACTAAGCCCTTGCACCACAACTACTGAGCCTGCGAGCCGCAACTACTGAAGCCTGCACGCCCAGAGCCCGTGCTCTGCAGCAAGAGAAGCCACCGCAATGAGAAGCCTGCACACCGCAACGAAGTGTAGCCCCCACTCACTGAAACTAGAGAAAGTCCGCATGCAGCAACAAGGACCCAACACAGCCAAAAATCAATAAATGAATAAATAAATTTATAAAAAAATAAACAATTTAAAAACAACAGTAAACTTCAGCAAACCTGGAATAGAAGGCTGGTCTTTAAAATGATAAATGGACATCAAACAAACTATAGTAAACACCATACTTAATAGTGCAACTAGAAACATTCTCTTTAAACAGAAGGATGACTCCTATAACCATTCTTGTTCAACATGATACTGAGTGTCTTAGCCAGTGCAGTAAGACAGAATAAATATATGTATACATATATACATTATTAAGTGTATAAAAGTGAAAAGTAAACTGTTAATATGACTGTCTTCATATAAAACTCAAGAAAATCTACAGAAATTTATAATAATAGTATGTATTAGTAGTTTGCTGGATGTAAGACATATGCACAAAACAATTGCAGCAAATACAGTTTTCATTGTGAATATACAATTTACAATAGCAAAAAAAAGTTTTTTAAAGAATTTGAAATATACTATGAGTTAGCTCACTTGGAAGCTATTCCAACTCTCTTATTTGCTTTCTTGTACTATAAAGTCTGGAAAGCTAAAAACAAGAAAGTAGACCTATATGAGTGTGTGTGTGTGTGTGTGTGTGTGTGTGTGTGTGTGTACACGTCAACCAGAACCCCTTACATTTGGGTTCTAAATGGGATCTCGGTGTATCAAGCATATGCACCATCCTGAGACTTGGAGGCGTAACTGAATGACATGGGAGCCACGTATGGCTCAGTGACATGGTCAACTGTGTATGGTGGGAGGGGTCTCTGGTTCTTATGGAGCAGTCACAGCAGAGTGCCTGGAATGCATACATGTCAGCACGCAGGCAGCAGTGGTGTTTCAGCTATAGCAGTCCCATAGCGTGAGTGGGTTTCCCCTGGCTGTGTAGCATCCAAGCCGGCTTTTCTGGCCCTCACAGAGTTTTTGTCAGCTATGTAATGTATTTTATTAGGGACATCTTGTTTTTATAAAATAGCTATTAGAATGAATAGCTGGCATAGGCAAGCAGGAACTTCATAGAGTACTTGACACCAAAATTGGTTGCAAGCCAAGGGCCCTGAAGGAAGTGGGAATCTGAAAAAAGTTATCTGGCTTAGATGGATCTGAAGACAGTAAGGCTCCAACTGACACTAGAGGATGAAATATTGGTGTTCCATTTTCACACAACGGTGAAACAGTTGCAGGAGTTGTCGCCTGTGGTCACTTGAATGAAATGCCTTTGAAGTCAATGTGTCAGTGGACCAAACAGATGCTGTTAGGGACTCAGAGGACGCTCCCTTCCTCACAGCACTGAGAAACACATTAGTGCGGAGGGCATCTTCATCTTCAAAGTGTTCTGAAGTGGCTGGCTTGTGTAGGGCACAGATGAGATGGGAGATCCTGCCATTGACATGGTCACCCTCATTTCAGTGAGGATGATAGAATATAGAACAGTTCCATCAAGTCAAAGCATTTCCCCGTGCCACTTTGTAGTCACAACCTCTATCCACTGATCAGTTTTTTATCCCTATAGTTTTATCTTTACCAGAATGTCTTATAAATGGAATCATATTATAGCTGTTTTAAATGTGTCAACCTGGGTAGAATGGACTAAATTTTCTAGGATTCACTTACCTATATGTCTGTGGTTAGAGTTAGTCACAAGAGAGATTATTAAGGGAGATTTTGAGTGTAGAAGTGAAGACATTGCCTCTTTGTAGTTCAAAGACATTGCTGGCTCACCTCAATGGTGTGAGACATCAGCCAAGCCTGCAACTGTTCCAAATTTCCCCTAGATCCTCTTTGCTTTTCTGACTTCTGGGTCTGGCATGTGTATTTAGATATATGTTTAGGGGTCCCAGATTCTGCATGACACCCATGCCACTAAGTATAGAGGCCCTAAGAACATACTCAGTCTGTTCTCAAGGTCTCCAGCTTGTGCTTATGCATTATGGCTTGTGCTTGTACTCCCCCAGGTTACACCTAGTTTCTCTTTATGACTGTTTGCACTTTGGTCTTCAAGCTTCAGCATCAGATGTGAAGAGACAGCCTTACAGAACCTGCCTAGCTCCCACAGTTGTGTGAGGTCAAATATCCGTAGTGATGAGCTGATTGCAAGGAATACCAGCCCCAAAGAGACACAAAGTAATTTCTCCAAGTCAGCACCCACACCCTCCTCCAGTTCCATGCCCATCTTCTCCTACGAACAGCTAGAAATGGTGCAGGCTGTCTCCACTCAGTCTAAAATAAAATTTGTTTGGTGTTATAAGAGAGTGATGGGAATATACAGGGATAGGAGTGAGTTGAGAGGAGCAGGGGAGTAAATAATGGGATCTCATAGATTTTTTAAAAATCTCTATAAATACATCCAAATTAAATTATAATATATGTAAGCAAATTTTAAACCAAAAAGATGTTCCACTATTCATACTACTATAGTCATTCCCTTTTTTATCACTCAGTACCCAGAACATCTTTCTCTCTCAGTAAAAATTAAGCCACCTTTGTGCTTTGAACATGTGTACAGTAATGTTCTGAATTCCATGGACCCTGTTCCATGACTGACATTTAGATTTACACAAGTTTTTCCCCAATACACACTGTGCCACAGTGTCCATTCCAGGGCATATGTCACAGCAAATTTGAAGGGATGTTTTTGTCACATAGATTAGGAAATGGCACTGTGCAGTCAGTGTGTCTCCACTTTGGTCCTAATGGATGCTGTCCGTCTTTCATCCACTCCAGATGCCTTCATGACAACCACTGGACTACATCAGAGCCACAAAGTTTCTTGCTCTGCCCAAGGTGAGATCTGGGAATTGAGTTGAAGAAAGTAGAGGTTAGATGGCTTGGGGATGAAACTCAGGGCTCCTGGCACTGATGATCCCCCAACTCCCTCCTTTCGCTTCCTACAAACTGTAATCAAGGTCCAAGAAGAGGCTTTCATGAAAAGATCCACGGTCCTGAAAACAAAAACTCTAAAAGAAGCACTGGACTTGTAATCATCATTCTAATCTTCCTCTTTTCTCTAGCCTGTGACTGAAGTGAGAGGTACAGATTGTCCAGAAAGCAAAAGCTTACCTTGGAGGACTGACACTCATCCACCCAAAAGGTCAGTTGTTCTGTCTATTTGTCCTACCCAGAATCCCTACTTCTTTTCAAAATAAAGAGTGATGTTGTTTGTTCTGTAAGTGATGTTAAATGTTGTATGTTGTATATCCTGGATTACTTTTTCCAACCATGAGCCAACAGGGCCAGGACCAAAAGGTCCTACCTCACCACTCAAATCTGGGCAATCCCTAGCACTCACATTACTTCAGTGTAGCCCCAGAGAGTTGTAAATAAAACCTGATGAATGAGGGCACACATTGTTCTGGGGAGGAGACTTGGAGACAAGGCGACTAAGCCAGATGCCATATCTGGAGACTGGCAGAAGCAGGGATGTTATCTGGCTAACAGGACTTTTGCAAGGGATGCCCACTATCTCAATGGAGTAAGTGGAAGTAAGGCAATTCCCACTGTTAATTCACACACTTTTTATTGTTTGAATTATTTCTCAAAGAGCATATAGCACATATTTTTAAGATTTACAAAAATAGGAATTGTATAGTGGCCTTATTAAACTTCTCACATACCTTTCATCAGTCTTCATCCTAAATACCTACCAATAAAATACTGTACTCCTTATCCATGTACCCAAGAAATTTTGACACAAAACAATATGAATAGAAAACATCAGTCAAAGTAACTATATGGGTAAAAACAAAAGTCAGAATTTTATTATGTTTTTGGCTTGTAACTCCTCTTTTTTTCCCTACATTATTTAAAAGACAAATACATAAAATAATCATTATAAATCTATATTAATGGGCACAAAATGTATATAGATGTAATTTGTGACAATAATAACATAAAGGGAAAGGATAAAATTGTATAGAAGCAAAATTTATGTAAAGTATTGAAACTAAGTTGGTATTAATTCAAACTAGATTGCTATAAATTGAAGTTACTAATTGTAATCCCCACAGTAACCTCTATGAAAAAAGTATATAAATTACTTAAACACAAAAGAAAGCAATGGGGGAACTGAGAACAAAATAGGTATAAGATATACAGAAAACAAATAGTGAAATGACAGAGAGAAGTCCTTTCATATTAGTAATTACTAATTAGTAATTAGTAAATGTGAATGGACCAAACTTTTCAATTAAAGTACAAACATTGAAAGAATGGATAAAATAACATGATCAAACTATATGCTGTCTACAAGAGACTCATTGTAGATCCAAAAACACAAATAGTGTGAAAGTAAAATGATAGAAAAGATATTTCATGAAAATTGTTATCAAAGAAGAGCTGGGTGGCTATACTAACATTAGACAAAATCAACATTAAGTAAAAAGAAAAATTATAAGAGATGAAGAAATATATAATATATTGATAAAAGGGTCAATACATCAAGAAGATAACAATTATAAACATATGTACACCTAACAAAAGAGCCCCAAAATATAAAAAGGAAGAACTGATAATTGAAGGGAGAAATAGTTCTAGAATAATAGTTGGAGAATTTAATACTCCATTTCCACTAATGGATGGCACAACTATACAGAAGATCAATAAGGATAATAGAGGACTTGAACAACACTCTAAAATCCAGTAGGCCAGATAAGTATATACAGAACACTCTACCCAACAGCACCAGAATACACATTCTTCTCAAGAACATATGAAACATTCTCCAGGATAGACCATATATTAGGCCAGAAAACAAGTCTCAAAACATTTAAAAAGATTAAAATCATACAAAATATCTTCTAAAACAACAATGGATGAAACTAGAAATCAGTAACAGAGGAAAACTGGAAAATTTACAAATATGAGGAAATTTTAAAAAGCACTTATAAATAACCAATGGGTCAAAGAAGAAATCACAAGGGCAATTAGAAAATATTTTAAGAATGAAAACAAAAACACAATATACCAAACTTATGGGATGCAGCTAAAGCAGTGCTGAGGGAAATGTACAGCTGTAAACATGTACATTAAAAAGAGGGGCACACTAAACCCAAAACTAGCAGAAAGAAGGAAATAATAAAGATTATATTAGAAATAAATAGTGACTAGAAATCAGTCGACAAAATCTTCAACATGGAATTACCCTATGACCCAGCAATACCTTCCTAGATGTATACAGAAAAAAAATTGAAAACAGGTGTTCAAACAAGAATTTGTATACAAATTTTCATAGCAGCACTATTCATGATAGCCATTAGATGGAAATAACCCAAATGTCCATCAGCTGCTGCATTAATGAAGACAATGTGGCATATCCATGCAATATAATATTACTCAGCCATAATAAGGAATGAAGTAGTAAAACTGCATGGGTGAACTTTGAAAACATCATGTTAAGTGAAAGAAACCAGAAACAAAAGGTGATATATTGCATGATTCCATTTATATGAAATATCAAGAATAGGAAAACCCACAGAGACAGAATGCAGATTTGTGGTTGCCAGAGGTTGTGGGGAGGCAGTAATAGGGAATGATTGCTTAATAGATATGGGATTTTCTTTTGGGGTGATGAAAAAATTTATGCAACTAGATAGGGGTGATGGTTGCAAAACACTGTCAATGTACTAAATGCCACTGAATTGTACACTTTCAAATGGTTAAAATGTTGAATTTTATGTTAGATATATTGTATCTCAATTTAAAAAGAAAAATGGTTTAGGTAGTGTGGTAGAGAGAATTCTAAGATACCCCCCACAAGATTCCAGACCCCTGGTTATTCTATCACATGCTAATCAAGGCACTTCTGCAATTCAATTTGGCACATGTAATTAAAGTCCCAAATGAGTTGACTTTAAAAGGTTAAGATTATCTAGGTGGATTGGACTTAATCACATGAACCATTCAAAAGTAGACAATTTTCTCCAGCTTTAAGCAGAAGTGGAAGTCAGAGCAATTCTAAGTGTGAAAGGGATTTGAAGTAAGGGCAGTTCTCTCTTGCTGTGATTGAGAGAACCACATGGTAAGATATGAGAGCAATCTGCAGTTGCTGAGAGCAGTCCCTGGTTGACAGCTAGTAAGAAAACTGAGACCTGCATCTTACATCCCCCAGGAACTGAATTCTGACAATAATAAGAATGTGTTTAAAAGCAGATTTTTCCCTAGGCTTGTCACCAGATGAGGACACAGCAAGCCAACTTCAGCCTTGTGATTCTCTGAGCAGGGAACCCAGCCTTGTTGTGCCTGATTTCTGACCTATGGAAACTGTGAGATGAATTTTGTTGTATATGCCTCTAAGTTTATGGTGATTTGTTACACAGCAATAGAAGACATGGAAATATGTCCAAATATACTGTTAAGTTTTTTTTAAAAAGTCTCAGGAAACTATACATGGTTCAACTAAAATATGTGCATATATATTGTGTTATTTTAGTAACATATTTTAATAAAGAAAACAACTTTTGTAATGTGTTTAAGATTGGGAAAGCCATTAGAATCTCCTTTATTTCTACTACAGAAGGGAGATTTATTTTAAACCATTCTTATTAATATTATCAAGAAAAACTGAGTTTTAATAGCATTTGGGTACAAAGCTTTCTTTAACAAAATCTTACTAAGCTTAACAAAGGGATGTTTTACATTAGCCAATAGAATTTTTTAAACAATAATTTTCCCACTAATCTTTGCTGTATGACTCATGCTGTATTACAATGTTTCAAAATTTTTTAAAGCTTTTGAAGTAACAAAAGAACAAATAATCTTTTATGACCATGAAATTTTTACAACTTTTAGCATTAGAAAAAAATTGTAATCATTAAAAAAAAAACCTAGTTGAGCGGTGAACAATAGTTTCTTGTGCTGAGTAAATGGGGAAAAATGTAGTGACTTTAAAACTATTTTTCTTCAAACTTTCATCTTGCTGTTAAGCATAGTTCTGTACCTTTCTTAAAGGAGAAGCTCACATTTATATAATTCTTCCCTGATTTAATAACATTTTCCTTTATATAAGTATATGCATAGAAAACGATTTCCAATAATATACACCAAAGTGGATGGTTTTATTTCTGAAAAACAATTCAATCATTAAAATTAAACAATTTAAAAAGAACAGAGACTGAAATAAAAGTAGAAGAAACGGAAATTACAGATCAATGAGGGACGTGTGTGTGTGTTTGTGTGTGTCTTAACCAATTTCAGGGTTTACCAAAATAGATTGTTTGCTTGTACAGAAATCTTAGGGAAATGTATTCAGTTTGAAACTTTTCCCTTCAACCTAAAAATCTGTTTTTAAGTGTTACTCTATTTAGAAGCTATGTAACATCCTAAATATTAAAGAACAATTTTAAGTAATATTTCATCCTTGCTTGAGCTAAGAAAGTATTCCTATACATAAATACATACAAAATAAAACTTCTGAAAGACTATATAGCAAACTCATGCACTTTCTACATTATTCAGATCTGTATTACTCTACTTTTAAAAACCTAACCATTAAGGATAATAAAGATATTTAAAAATAGAAGTTGAACTACACTAAGAATTAAAGAAAATAAATCAGCAAATTAATGGGATAATTTTTAAAACCCATCAAAGTGTTTCCCAGACTTGCCTGATCTTATAAATTACCTGGGGTACTTCTGAAAATACACTCTCATGTCCCATCCGAGACCTACTAAATCAGAACCTCCAGAGGAAGAACCTGTGTATCTAGGTGTTATTTCCATATCTAGGATGACATCCCAAAAGGGGCAGATTTGGAAAATCCTGGCAGATGAGGCTTAACAACAACAACAACCCTAAAAACTAAAAACAAATAAATGCAACAAAAACAAAATTTTGCTGTTCAAATGAAGAAGTACAAAGGAGCCATACACAAGGATGTTCACTGAAACTATGGCTATATTAGAAAAAAATAGGGAAAAAATTTAAATGTGCATCAACAGGAAAACAAAAAATGAATTACAATACAATTATACAACGGAATACTATACTGCTGTAAAAATAAAGGACCTACATCTATATATATATCAACATAGATGAATCTCAAAAACATGATTTCTAAGAAAAAGTAGGTTGTGTAAGAAAAGTAGGTTGCGTGTTTGTGTATGTATGCATATATATGTGTGTATGTATATATACACACACATTTAAAGTACATAAAATAACTATGTATGTGTTTATATATATACACATGTATGTATTTATTATATATATTTCAAACTATATATATTATAAAAGTATGGATGTATGCTGTATTCTCTCAATCTAGTTTTATATGATTCCAATATTTCATAAATTAGTATGATTGGTTACAACCTGTGTTGGTGAGGGTGTGAACAATCTTTTTGGAGGGCAATCTGCATATACACATTTATTGAAACAGTACTGATTACTGTAAATATATGGAAATAATACCCATATGAGTCAATTGGGGATTGGTTAAATAAATTATGATAATTTGAACAGTTTTGAGACGTTAAAAACAAGGAGAGTAGTAAAATTGTTACTAACCTGAAAATATTTTTAAGCAAATAAATAAGCAAGTAGCAGACCAGCTTATGGTATATTATTCCATTAAAATAGATGCATGAATAAATTATGTATAATACTGAGTAGAGAACATTTAGTAAGATTATACACTAAAATATTTATCTTTATACATTACAAGTTTATGTGTGTATATATATATATATATATATATATATATATTTTTATATATAAGAAATCTCCAAAGACCAAAACATAGGCTCATCTTTAAGAAAATTTTATATGGAATGAACTGAAGTAAATATTTTTAAATGACCATTCGATCTTCAACTGACTCAAATGGTTCAGAAAATAATATGTCCTTCTACATGAAGAGAGAATGATAACGCAAATGTAGCAAAATGTTAAAACTGGGGAATACAGTGAAGGACACGTGGGGGTTCTTTGTGCTATTTTCAAAACCATTCTGTAATTTTGAGGCTATTTCATAATGGTAACAATGGGAGCTTTTAGGTTTGTTTCATTTTGTTTTTTTGCCTATGACATGGATTCCCAACCCTACCTAATATTAAGAATTGTGTAAAAACCTAAGTGCAAGTTCTCAGGCCTGGCTCCAATCTACTGAACTAGAATCTTCAGAGAATAGTCTGGGAATCTTAATCTCAGGTGTCTGCTATGATCTGGCAGGTTTAGAAAACATTACCTGATGACTATGACAACACTTTTTTAAAGAATAAATGAAATAAGACAAAATGAAACAAAATATAAAATAAAACAAAATTTAAAAAATATAATAAACCAGTGTTGGTGAACACATAAGCAAACAGGAATGCTCATACATTATAGGTGCCAAATTGGGACAATATTTTTCAAGGCCAATTTCTATGCCAGTTAAAAGCATCCATAGTCATGTACAGCAATGACCATTCTAGGAATTTAATACCTTCATATTATTATCAAAACTTTATGTACAAAGAAGTTCAATCAACATTGTGTCTCATAATGAAAACTACAGACAGCCCAATATCCATAAACATGGGAATGGATGTGTGTGTATTATCTTTATTTTGAAGGTAAATATTTGGGCTGATTTAGAGTAAAATGTGAATAGTATAATTCTTGAGGCAGGGATAAAAACGATATTGTCCTTCCACTTTATCTTATTTCTAAATTTTACTGAGGGCTTTTTCTGGCACCTTGGGAGCTTGCTCAGCCCAGGCTTAGGACAACCTAGATGTGCCAGAGATTTTAACATTCCTAGGGTAACATCCACCAATAAAGGACCCACATCTGTGGATAAATGCTCCAGTTTCCCATCTTTTATTGGGATAATTCTGAGGAGCATTGTACATGGTTCCTTAGACTTAGAGGGTCCCCAGCAGGATTGGACCAATTGTCTTTTGGCTATGTCTGTCTCTGGTGCTATATTTTTAAAAAAACATTTTCATCCTAAAATTATATACAAAATAACATTTCTTATATACTATTTCAATGATTTATGTCTTTTTATCTAAATATTTAGTGTCTGTATTTAAGTGTATAACAGGAATAACACACTTCGTTTTTTTCCCAATAGTTAACCAATTATCCCAGCACCATTTCTTCAGTAAACTAACCTTTCCCCACTGATTCAAAATATTTCAGATTACTAATATTTCTCCATATTTGGGTTTGAAAATTGGCTTTCTCTTCTGCTTCATTTGTCCTATATTTATTCTGGTATAATATTGTTTTAATATTGTAGCTTCACAATACTTTTTACCTGTCAGCATAACTTTCCCAAATTACTGTTCTGAATTGTTGGAAGACCTCAGTGTTGCTCTATTTTAGAAGCTATGCTAGAGTCTTTTTGTAAAGTGAAGTTGTACTAATATAATTTAAATATAATTTAGAGGAGATGATAAATTTGTCACAGGTTCTCAAAATCTGAAAATCCACCATCAAGACTCCATTAGACTCACTGCCTCATCTCATAAAAGGACTGCACAGAGGCCCTTCATAAGGGAAACCAGCAGCATAGGTTTATATTTCAAAGTCCTTAAAAGGGGGTGAGGGTGCAATCTGGAGGGTCTATATTTATAGGATGATTCAACAGCAGAAACATGTTGCCAAGTTTTTGCAACTTGAAGTCGGTTTTCAACTGAAAATAATTGCATTGTCTAATTATAACAACCAAAAAATGAATGCATGCTGATGGGAAACAGAACAAAAACAATCACCCACCCCTTCAAAAAGTAAATAAACAGAAAGGGAAATAATTAGAGTGAAAGTGTTTTTAAAAATGCTACCTCCGGGGGCTTCCCTGGTGGCACAGTGGTTGAGAATCTGCCTGCTAATGCAGGGGACACGGGTTCGAGCCCTGGTCTGGGAAGATCCCACATGCCGCAGAGCAACTAGGCCCGTGAGCCACAACTACTGAGCCTGCGCGTCTGGAGCCTGTGCTCCACAACAAGAGAGGCTGCAATAGTGAAGAGGCCCGCGCACCGCGATGAAGAGTGGCCCCCGCTTGCCGCAACTAAAGCCCTGGCACAGAAACGAAGACTCAACATAGCCAAAAATAAATATAAAAATAAATAAATAAATAAAATATTAAATATCCTGTGTCAGTAAGTTTACCATTAAAAAAAAAGAAACGTTACCTCCTACCTATTTTCCAGACTCCCTAGCCTTGCACCCCCCTCCCCCGTCCTGGTTCCAGCCTGGGACAAAACCAACAAGACTGGTAGGGTCAATTCTAGGCTTTACTTGCTGGTGAGTGGAAGGGAAAGAAGTGGGCATTTAATATTATAGAAGAGGAAGACGCAATTCTTTAAAAGCTCCAGCAGAAATCAGGACAAAGGCAAATACAAACGACAAAATATTATGACCCGTTTGGTGTCGAGGATGCTAAATAGGAAAATAAATAAATAGATAAACAAACAAACAAATAAATAGATAAATAAATAACGGATGGGCAGTACCCAGTGGTATTGGTGGGGGGAAGGTGGGAATGAGGAGAAAGGTGGCCCCGCCCACAACCCTCTGCAGCACCGCAGGTACGAACCATAATTGGGGATCTGAGCTCACAGTGACGTAGCCCTTACGAGACCTAGATCCCGCCCTTGGATTAGTCTCTCCTCCCAGTTGCAGTCCTTAGTCGTTTGTGGCTGTTCGCCGCCTCGCTATTGCCTTGAAGACGGGCGAACCTGTACCCAGGAAGGAGGAAGTCGTAGAAGCTGACCCAGATTCTTGGCAGGTTGGAGGGCGCTGACTGGGGAGGGGAGCGGGGGCCTCAGGGCAAAGACCAGAGCGGGTCCAGGACTGGATTCTCTCTATCCCTTCCCCGATGTCCACACGTTTGGTGCAAGAAATGGAGGGCTTGGTGGGAGGAGATCAAGAGGGGCCAAGGGTTAAGAATGGGTACCAGTTGGTATCTCCTAGGAGGTGGGCGATCGGGCGACGCCTGGACGGGAAGGACCAGAAAAGGAGACGGCGAGGAAACGGCCTGATTCCTGCAGGGCGACGGGAGGGGGCGCGCAACGGGTGACCCTGGGTTGGGGATGGCGGACTCTGCATCGGGTCTAGGCCACCGTTCCCGGTATTTCTTCTCCACCCTCCTTCCATTTTGGAGCCGGAAATGGTGGGCTGCGGGAACTCCGGGGAGGGGTGGGGGGCGGGGACCGGGGCGGCTGCTGCAGAGGATAGGGACAGGGATTAGGTCTGGGGAGCACGTCCCTTCTGTGGAGGAGGCAATCGATCGGGCGGGCTACCGACTTCGGGATATAGGCGGGGAACGAGAAACAGTTTCTGGTCCCTGCAGGTCGGTGTAAGCGTGGGCGCTGCCTGCGGACCCTGGGGTAAGCCTGACAAAGCGCTGGCGCCGCAGCGGGGACAGGTTTGCAATGCCCACGTTACCTCTTCGCCCTTCATCCATCTTGATGCATAGAATGGTGGGCAGTGGCCCGAGGGTGAGCTCCAGAAAGTCCACGGGGTCCCAAAAGGTCCTGGCAGATACCCAGATTGAAATTCTTTATAAATGAACCACGTAGCCACCCAGCAAGCTCTTCGGACTCCCCCGCCCCGCAAGTTGTCCATTTGCGTTCAAGAAATGGTAATTAGATGACGGGAAGGACGAGACAGTGGAGATAAGGGGCCTAAAGAAGAGGTGAAACTGGTTTGGAAATAATCAGCTTTGATTTCTTCTGGAAGGCAGGGTAGCGCGTCACAGGGCGGGAAAAGAAGCTGTGAGACAGGATGGAGGAGAAAGAGAAGGCAGCAACATATTTCTAGCAGAGTCCTAAACCAACAACGGAGCTGGTGTCCCCCGATACTGGTCCTTTAATCGAGTGATCAGTCCTGGCCATTGTCGAATTTCTGTCTGCAGGTCTTTAGGTCCGTTGGTGCAGCAGATTTCAAGGCTACGAGAGGAAGACTGCTTCTGATTCCTGCAGGTATGGGAGGTGCCTGGGACCCTTTGGTGTAGGGGTATCAGGGATCAGAACAGAATTTGGGGGACTCCCAGCCATCCCTGCCCCCCTTAAGTGCAGGAGAAACCTGGCCTGAGTCTTTAGAAACTGTGGGCCTGTGGCTGGTGAGGGAAGAAGGGAGTAAAGGGGCAAGCTCTGGGGTGCCCCTGGAGGGCATATGAAGATCCCTGGAGGCTAAGACCTGGTTTTTCAGCGACGGTCCAGCCCACTACCTGTCCTACGTTTTTGTGCCAGGAGTGGCCCTGGGAATGATTTTCAGGGAAAATCGTGGGCTTTGGGGCAGGGCTAGATCTGGGGCACCCCCTAGAGGGCACATGAAGTCTCTCAGGTGGGAAAACCTTTGCTTACAGAGCTCTGAATCCTGTTGTTACAAAACATTCAATCCTTTTATCTACTAGGAAGAAGAAGCAGGAAAAAAAAATCTCAAGATGGAAAATGTCCCCAAGGAAAGCAAAGGAGAGGAGCAGGTTCCAGTGCAGAATGAAGAAGCCCGCCCTTTGGGAGGTGGTGAAGGCCAAGAACCTGGAGGAAACATTAGAGGGGAATGGGCTCCACCTGCCCAGGATTTTAGAGAGGATATGCCCAATAGGCTTGTCAATAACATTGACATCATAGATGGAGATGCAGATGATATGGAAAGGTTCATGGAGGAGATGAGAGAGCTAAGGAGGAAAATTAGGGAGCTTCAGTTGAGGTACAGTCTGCGCATTCTTATTGGAGATCCTCCTCACCACGACCATCATGATGAATTTTGCCTTATGCCTTGAATGCTGAGGTTAATAATCGTAAACCCCCCTGCTTCCCAAACTTGCATTTTCTTGATGTACCCTTTACTGTGAACCTTTCGTGTTCTGTCATTTTTCTGATTAGAGATTTAATTTTCACTTTTGACTTAGTCTGTAAGTTTTTCTGTCAGCAGGGGAGATTTTATCAACTTGCATGGAAAGATGTCTATTACATATTGTAAAGCTAATAAAGCAGTTTAGAAAGCAGTCTGTAGATATACTATCTCATTTAAAAGCATGCATATTATTTATATATATATATATATATACACACATCAGAATGCGTCTTTTTCTTATTTTCTTTATTTTATCTGTTTTTTCCTCATTTTTCCAAAATGAATACACATGTGTCAGAAAAAAATGTAAGATGCAAATAACTTACCAATCAGCTTATAAAGGGAATGGAGACAATAAATACTTGAGGCACAATTTAAAGACATAAATCTTATATTACCTCTGGATCTCTTATTTAGAAGCACAAACCTGGCAATTATTACAGATATGTTTCTTTAAAATCAGCCTATTCGTCTATAAAATGAAGATAGTACATGCTTTATAGAGCTACTGTGGGAATCAAATGAGGTAATGACCGAACTCTGTGGCTGGCTCAGTCGACACATGCAAGGCCCAGCCCTCTAGGTGTCCTTCATATTTAGGTAAGGACCAAAGGAGTAGGCCTACAAGCAAGTCCAATTGACTGCCAGGTAGGAGACACCTTTCTACACCTATGCTGCTGTGTCTCCTTTCCCTGGATAATGCCATGACTGCTAGGCACTCCTTCCCCTTCTGCTAGGTTTTCCTCCCTCCACTGGTCCCCACCACTGCTGATGTGCTGGAGTCTTAAAGGTGACAAAGACCCACTGATTTTTTTGGAGCCCTCAGTGGTCTGAATCCCCAGTTTGCCCATTCAGAAATGTGGAGAATGCCCCTTCCTGCTTTAGAGTTATACTTAATTCAGGTGGGTACTTCCCCAGTGCTGCTTAGGGATCCAAACAGCCCTTTGCGGTTTTTCTCAGACTTTTGTCCTCACCCCCCTTCCCCAAGATAAATCTGAGTGACACTCATGATAGTGTGCTCAGAATTCAACTATCTCTTCTATCCTCCCATGAATATGGCCCAGTCTTCTTGGCAGTCCATTTTCTGCATAGACACTGCTACAGGTTTCACTCTTTGCATACACAGGTGTTGTGGGGGTGGCTTTATGTCCCCAAGACTGTTCTGGTCCACACCACCCTCACCGCAGGAGTCCCTGGTAGTCTCTACTCACACCAACCTACATGGATCCAGAGCAGTTTCCCTCTTCCTTTACTTTGATTTTTGCTCTGCTCAATAAACCTGTAATCACAGATCAGTGGGAAACAGGCTGAGACTGGGGATCCAGGAGATGGACCCTTGTTTTAGGACATGTTCCACCACCCAGTCATCACTGCTCCCTAACTAGACTGCCCTTCTTACAGTAAATATATTGTCTCATTTGTCCTGGTACCCTCAGTGCCTAGCACAAGGTCTGGTAAGTTGTACGGCACTGCAGGTAATTATAACTGAGTTGAAAGTCCTGCAAGCTGGGCCCAGGTTTGCCTCTGATCATTTGTGAGCAAGTGACTTCTTTTCTCTGTAGACTGTAGCTTGCAATTGAAAAAGGAACACAACGGAGAAAGCATTATACATCAGTTTCAACGCATGGACGTTGTAATATTAATATATGTCAGTGTTTATCAACGTGTGTTATAAAGACCAGCTGCATCAGAATCACCTGTGAACTGATTAAAAATTCAGGAAACTAGGTTTTACTCCACACCCACTGCATCCTACAAGTTCATCAGACATCTCTGGACTTAAAGTGGAGGCCCCAACTTTAGTTCAAGTTTGGACACTCCCCTCCTCATTATACACACACACACACACACATCAGACTTTATTTTACCACTAGGCCATCCCCTTTTTAAAGAGACAACTGTTCTATTTTTATGCTGTTATCTTTAGTGCATAGGTTGTAACCTTGGCTGCAGGCTTGAATTACCTCAGATTTTAAAGTGGAGCTCAGGACCCAATTCCAACCTATTGAATCAGACTCATTAGAAGTGAGATCAAAGGATCATTACATTGTAAAAGCACCCACAATGATTCTGATGTACATGTAGAGTTCAGAACAACTGGGTATAATTTGTCACTAAAATATCTTTGGTTTATTTTCTCTGCACTATCCTTGATTGACTGTGTGAGCCTAAGGAAGTCATTTCATTTATCTAGAATGTTTTTCTTGTGAAAGACACATCAGAGAGGAGGAATTACACCCCAAAATCAACACATGAGATCCTTTTAAGATAGTAATGTCAGTGCTCCTCGAAGTTTGCTAGCCTATCAAATGCTTCAGAATCACATGTGGAGCTTGTTTAAAATACAGAATCCTAGCCCCACACCAAAGAACCACACTTTGATAATGGTGCCCAGGTAACTGCATTGTTAACAGGCTCCCAGGCAATTCTGATGCACACTGGAGTTTGAGAATTACCCATGCACATATTTTTATCCCAAGTATATTGAGGACAAACCAATAAAATAACTAAAAGAAAATATAGATATATGTTAATCTGAATCCAAGGAAAAGATCAGAGAAGAGAAGGCCTGCCTATCTGAACATTAGAAAAAGAAGAAAAGATGAAACTATAAGGGGAACAATTGGTATATACTATGTAAAAATATTAAATATTCTGTAAAGCAAGACTATAAATAAAAGTTCAAGGGGAGGGTCTGTATGTCTTAAGATGAACTGAACACCATGTAATGCCTTTCACTCTCTTTACAATATGGGGAAAATATAAACAATAAAATTAATAAAAATTACATTCCTTTTGCACATTTAAAACCTTGCTTGAGGGACTTCCCTGCTGGCACAGTGGTTAAGAATCCACCTGCCAATGCAGGGGACATGGGTTTGAGCCCTGGTCCGGGAAGATCCCACATGCCACGGAGCAACTAAGCCCATGCACCACAACTACTGAGCCTGTGCTCTAGAGCCCACGAGCCACAACTACTGAGCCTGCGTGCCACCACTACTGAAGCCCACGTGCCTAGAGCCCGTGCTCTGCAACAAGAGAAGGCACCGCAATGAGGAGCCTGTGCACTGCAACAAAGAGTAGTCCCCCGCTCACCATAACTAGAGAAAGCCCACGTGCAGCAACGAAAACTCAATGCAGCCAAAAATAAAATTAATTAATTAATAATTTTAAAAAAACTTGCTTGTAAGAGTCTGTCCTAGCCATTTTGGGTTTATCCATTAACAAAGGGGAGTTTATCTGCTTGTCTCAGGGAAAAGGTGGTAAGGTGAAAATAGGGATAAATACTCATTTGCCACTGAGCCTGCCACTCACCATTGGTATTGGTTTCCTGTGGCTGCTGTTTAAAAAAAAAAAAAACACAACAGAAATTTATCCTCTCACAGTTCTGGAGACTGGGAGTCAGAAATCAATGTCTGGGCAGGGCCAGGCTCCCACTGGAAGCTCTACTGGAGAATCCGTTCATTGCAATGTAACCCCTATCAAAGCTACAATAATCAAAATAGTGTGGTACTGGCATAAAGACAGACATATAGGCCAATGAAATAGAATAAACATCCAGAAAGAAGCTCGCACAGATATGGTCAGATGATTTTCAACAGGGTGCCAAGACCATAAAATGGGAAAAGGACAGTCTTTTCAACAAATGGTGTTGGGAAAACTGGATATCCACCTGCAAAAGAATGAGGTTGGACCCTTACATTACACCATATACAAAAATTATTTCAAAATGGATCAGAAACCTAATGTAGGAGGTGAAACTGTAAAACTCTTAGAAGGAAACATAGGGGGAAATCTTCATGATTTCTCCCTTTGGAAAAAGAATGTCTATTTTATGCCTATTTCACCACTGAATTTGGAAACATGTAATTTCTTAATTTCACAGGCTCACAACTGGAGAGGAGTTTTGCCTAGGAATGAATTATACCTCAAGTCTCATCCAGACATGATTTAAATGATATTTAGATGAGACTGAACTTGGAGTTGATGCTAGAATGGGTTAATGCTTCGGGCCTGTTGGGATTGGATGAAGTTGTCTGTTTTTTTTTTTAATATGAGAAGGACATGAATATCGGGGAGACAGAGGGTTAAATGTTAGGTACTGAACTGTGTCCCATAAATTCATAGGTTAAAGCTCTAACTTCCAGTGTAGCTATATTTGGAGATAGGGTCTTTAAGGAGGTAAGTAAGGTTAAATGAGGATATAGGGTGGGGCCACAATCAAATATGCCTAGTATGCTTGTAAGAAGAGGAGGAGAAAAAGGCCAAATGAGGGTATAATGAGATCTGGAGAAAGCAAACCCGCTGACAACTTGATCTTGGAGTTCCAACCTCCAGAACTGTGAGAAATTAAATTTCTGTTGTTAAGGTCACCTAATCTGTGTATTTTGTTATGGAAGACCTAGAAGAAGACCAATACAAGTTATAACACAGATTGATGGCTGCCAGGGACTGGGGGGAGAGGGTAAAGGAGGGAAACTGCTTAGTGAATAAGGAGTTTTACTTTGGGGTGATGGAAATGCTTTGGAACTAAACAGAGATGGTGGTTGCACAACACTGTGAATGTACTAAATACCACTTTATTGTTCTCTTTAAAACGGTCCAATTTTCTAGATTTTTTATTGTGGAAAAATATACATAATATAAAAATTACCTTTTAACCATTTATAAGTGTGCAATTCAAGGGCATTAAAGTACATTCACATTTTTGTGGAAGCATCACCACTATTCATTTACAGAAATTTTTCATCATTCCAAACTGAAACTCTGTACCCATTAAACAATAACTTTCCATTATTCCCTTCCCCACAGCCCCTGGTAACCACTATTCCACTTTCTGTCTATATGAATATGACTATTCTAGGGAATTTACATAAGTGGAATCATACAGTATTTGTCTTTTTGTGTCTGGCTTATTTAACTTAGCATAATGTTTTCCAGCTTCACCCGTATTATAGCATGTAGCAGAATTTCATTCCTTTTTAAGGCTGAATCATGTTCTATTGAATGTATATACCACATATTATTTATCCATTCATTTCTCAATGAACAACTGTGTTGCTTCTCCCTTTTGACTATTGTGAATAATGCTGCTATGAACATGGGAGTACAGATATCTGTTTAAACCTCTGCCCACAATTCTTTTTTGAGTATATACCCAGAAGTGAAATTGCTGGAATATATGGTAATTATATGGATTTTTTTAAAGGAAATGACAGTTTCCCACAATAGCTGCACCAATTTACATTTCCACCAGCAGTGTACAACTGTTCCAATTTCTCCATATCCTCACCAACACATTATTTTCTGAGTTTCTTTTTATAGTAGCATCCTAATGGATGTGAAGTCATATCTCACTGTGGTCTGGGTTAACATTTCTCTAATGTTGAGCATCTTTTTACATACTTTGGCCACTCGTGTGTCTTCTTTGAAGAAATGCCTATTCAAGTTCTTTGTCCAATTATTAGTTGGGTTCTTTTTGTTGTTGTTGAGTTGTACGAGTCCTTTATATAGTCTCGATATTAACCCTTTATCAGATATATGATTTGCAAATACTTCCCAATCCTGTATATTGCTTATTCACTCTCTTGATAGTGTTCCTTGATGCACAAATTATTTAATTTTGATTAATTCAAATTGTCTTAGTTCTGCTGCTATAACAAAATAATATAGACTGGGTAAATTAAACAATAAATACTTATTTCTCACGGTTCTGGAGGCTGGGATGTCCAAGATCAAGGTTTTGGCAGATTCAGTGTCTAGTGAGAGCTCTCTTCCTGGTTTGCAAATGGCTGATTTCTTGCTGTATCCTTACATGGTGGAGAGAGAGAGAGCTCTGGTCTCTTCCTCTTCTTATATGGACAATGATCCCATCATAAAGGCTTCACCTCTGTGATCTCATCTAAATCTAATTACCTCCCAAAGGCCCCATCTCCAAATGCCATCATATTGGGGATTAGGGCTTCAATATATGAATTTGGGAAGGACACAAACATTCAGTCCATAGTATTCCACCCCTGGTCCCCAAAATCTCATCTAAATAGTATCTAAATGAGATATGGGTGGGATTCTAGGTGTGATTCATCCTGAGGCAAGATTACTCTCCATCTGTAAACCTGTGAAACTGAATAATTTATGTGCTTCCAAAATACAATGTGGAACAGGTATAGGATAGACATTCTCATTCCAAAGGGAGAAATAGGAGATTAGAAAGGGGTGATGGGGGACTTCCCTGGTGGCGCAATGGTTAAGAATCTACCTGCAAATGCAGGGGACACGGGTTCGATCCCTGGTCCTGGAAGATCCCACATGCCGCGGAGCAACTAAGCCCGTGTGCCACAACTACTGAGCCTGCGCTCCAGAGCCCACGAGCCACAACTACTGAAGCACGTGCGCCTAGACCCTGTGCTCTGCAACAAGAGAAGTCACTGCAATGAGAAGCCCGCGCACCACAATGAAGAGTAGCCCCTGCTCGCGCAGCTAGAGAAAGCCCACGCGCAGCAACGAAGACCCAACACAGCCAAAAATAAATAAATAAAATAAATAAATGTATAAATAAAAAAGAAACGTCACATGTAAGAAGCACCATTAAAAAAAAAAAAAAAAAAGAAAGAAAGGGGTGATGGGTCCCAAGCAGGTCAAAACCTAGCAAGGTAAATCCCATTACATCTTAAGGCATGAGAATAAACCTCTTTGGTTCCATGCTCTGTCCTTTGAAGTTTTGTTATTTTTCTGAAAAGTTCATCAGCCACTGCTTCATGTTTATTCCTGCACCGTGTCTTCTCAAAGCTCTTGTTTAATTTTTTTAGTTTTGAGTGTGCTATTGCTGTATTCACTGTTCTAAGATACATACTTTAAATGGGAAATGCCTGAGAGATCTCCTTCTAACCCCTCCTTGTTATTCGAATGTGACCTCAATAGGTTTCCAATATGTTCACTTTCCCTCTGACATGGGACACGACACCCAGAAAGGTCTTCCTGGCATTGAAGGACAAAAGGCCACTGAATCTAGTAAAACCTGACTCTTGATCAGTAATGCTTTCAGAGAAAAATTTTGATCAAAAGGGTGAAAATATGAAAACTAATAAACAAAAACCTCTTTTAAAATGGAGTCAGGGGGCCAGAACGGAAAGCTCTCATGCCCTGCCACTCAAAGTCAATTGCAGACCCAACAGAAAGAGAAGTAACTTTACATCCCCAACAGGAAGAAGGTTACTACTTTACTACCCAGCAGGAAGAAGGAAGAATATCTCCTTGCCTGGTACAGCTCAGCCAATGAGAGATTGTCACAGCTCAGCCAGTGAAAAGCCACTACACTTTGAACTCTCAATTTCCTCCAAAGGACTCTTTGTATATAACAGCTCCTCCCAACTCCCCCTTCTACTCTATTAAAGAGCATTCCTCTCCTCTGTTCCCCAGACTTTGCCTGTGGTTTGCCATAGCTTACATGTCCCGAATTGCAATTCTTTGCTATTCCTGAATAAATCTATTCTGTTGGTAAAATAACTGGCTGTTTTGGGACTTCTCTGGTGGTCCGGTGGGTAAGACTCCACGATCCCAATGCAGGGGACCAGGATTCGATCCCTGGTCAGGGAACTAGATCCCGCATGCATGCTGCAACTAAGAGTTCACATGCCACAAGTAAGAAGTCTGCACACCACAACTAAAGATCCCGCATGCCACAATGAAGATCCCACATGCTGCAACTAAGGCCCGGTGCAACCTAAAAAATAAATAAATAAATATTTAAAAAGTTAAAAACTGGCTGTTTTATTGTTTTAGGTCAACAGCACCAATTATCTAACTATTTTGTCTGTGCTTTGGGTGTCATATTCAATAAATAATTGCCATATTCAATGACATGAAGTTTTTCCCACCTTTTTCTTCCTTGGTGTTCAAAGTTTTAGTTCTTATGTTGAGATCTTTGATCCATTTTGAGTTAATTTTTATAAACGGTGTAAAGTAAGGGTCCAACTTCATTATTTTGCATGTGGATATCCAGTTTTCCCAGCACTATTTGTTGAAAAGGCAGTTTTCCCCCCATTGAATAGAAAGTAACTGGAATGAGAAATTCACTAGAGCACCTCATTAGTGGACTGGCTGATGAAAGAGTCAGTGATATTGAAGATAGGCGAATAGAGATTTTTGAGTCTGAGAAACAAAAAATAAATAAAAAATGAAGAAAAGTATACAGACACAGAGAATCCTGAGACACCATCAAGCATACCAACATAGACATAATGAGAATACCAAAAAGAGATGAGAAAGAGAAAATGTCAGGAAAATACATTCGAAGATCAAATATGATGAAAAACACTAATCTATAACTGACTTCTAATCAGAAATCATGGTGATCAGAAGACAGTGGCACATCATTTTCAGAATGTGGAAACAAAATGACTGTCAACCAAAATTCCTTAACCAGAAAACTCTCCTTTAAAATTAAGGATTAATTAAGACTTTCCCAGATAACAAATACTGAGAGAATTTTAAAATATTTAGTACTGTTCTATAAGAAATACTAAACAGAATCCTTCAGGTTGAAATGAAAGGACACTAGATGGTAACTTGAGTCCACATGAAGAAATGAAGAGCACTGGCAAGGTAACTAACTAGGTAAATATAAAAGACAGAGTGGTAGGCCAAATAATGACCTCCCAAAATATATGCATGTCCAAACTCTGTAACCTATGAATGTTACCCTATATGGCAAAAAGGGACTTTACATTTGTGATTAAGTTAAGGATCTTGAGATGCAGAGATTATTTGGATTATCTGGGTGGACCCTAAATGCAATCACAAGGGTTCTTATAAGAGAGAGACAGAAGGAAATTTTAAGCAGAAGAGGAAAAAAGTGATGTGATGATGGAAGCTGGGAGACATTTGAAGATGCTATGCTACTGGCTTTGGCGATGGAGGAAGGGGACACAGTCAAGGAATACAGCCCTAGAAGCTGGAAAAAGGCAAGAAAATGGATCCTCTCCTAAAGCCTCCAGAGGCAATATAGCTCTGCTGATACCTTGGTTAAACCCCATGAAATTATTTCAAATTTATGAACTCCAGAATTATAAGAGAATAAATTTCTGTTGTTTTAAGCCAGTAAATTTGTTGTACTTTGTTACAGCAGCAATAGAAAATTAATACAGACAGTATATGTATATTTGTTTATAACTCTTTCCTCTCCTATTTGATTTAAATAGGATAATTATAAAACAGTGTTCATGGGCTTATGATGGCTAAAGATGTGGTTTCAATGACAATAATACCACAAAGGAGGAAGGAGGGAATGCAGGTATATCAGAACAAACTTTTTTATACCATTGAAATTAAGTTAGAATTGACAAAAGTAGATTGTTTTAATCTAAGATATTAATTTTAATCCCTAGGGTAACCACTAAGAAAATAATTTTTTAAATATTGTAAAAGAAGCATCAAGAGAATTAAAATGGCACAAAGATATTTTTCTATCTTTAAAAAAGAATCAATAGTGGAGAAACAGAGGAACAAAAAAGGCAGAAGACATATAAAAACAGATAATAAAATGGCAGATATAAATCCTACCTTATCCATGTTTATATTAAATGCAAATTGATTAAATGCTCCATTCGAAGGGAAAATTTTAGCAGAAAGGGGAAAAAAAGCATTATCCAATTATACACTATCTAGAAGAAAAACATTTTTAGGTTCAAAGAAAGAAATAGAATGAAAGTGAAAAGACAGAAAAATACATACCATGCAAAGGGTAACAAAAAAGGAGTGGTTATTTTTAATAGCAGATAAAATAGACTTTAATACAAAAAATGTTACTGGAGAACAAGAAAGGTGTTTATAATGATAACAAGGTCAATCCATAAGGAATATAAAAAAATGAACATATATGAACATCAAAATACTTAAAGCAAAAACTGACAGAGTAAAAGGAAAAAACAGACACTTTGATGATAACAACTGCAGACTTAAAAAAGACAATTTCAAAATTTGATGGAACAAGTAGGAAGAATACCAACAAAGAAATAGGACAATTGAATAAAACTACAAACCAACTAGAATAACAGACACCTACAGAATACTCCAAGCAACATCAGAATATACATTCTTGTCAAGCACCCATGGAGCATTCTCCTGGATAGATCATATACTAGGCCATAATAAAATCCTATATAAACTTAAAAGGATTGAAATCATACAAAGAATATTCTCTGATCATAATGGAATTAAATTAGTAATCAACAACATAAGGAAATCTGGAAAAGCTACAAATACATAGAAATTAAACAATATACCTCCATTTAATCAGAAGAAATCATAAGAGAAATTATAAAGTACTTTGAGATGAATAAAAACAAAAACACAACATACCAAAACATATGGGATGTAGTTAAACAGTGCTTAGAGGGAAATTTATAGCTTTAAATTCTTATATAAAGAGAGATGAAAATCTGAAATCAATCATTTAAATTTCTACCTTAAAACACTAGAAAAAGAAAAGCAGCTTAATCCCAAAGAAATCAGACAATTAGAGTGGATATAAATGAAATAGAGAATAGAAAAACAATGGAGAACATTATTAAAACGAAAAGCAGGTTCTTTAAAAATAGTTTTTTTAAAAAAACCTACAAACCTATAAGTAGACTGCCAAGGGAAAAAGGATGAGGATTCAAATTAACGAAATCAGGAATGAAACAGTGGACATCACTCTCAATTCTATGGGTTTAAAAAGGATTATAGGATAATACTATGAACAACTGTATGACAACAAATAAGACCAGATAGATGAAATGGACAAATTCACATAAAAACACAAACTACCAAACTTGACAAATAGAAATAGAAAGAAAAGTAACATTACTGAAAGTGGCAGGGTATGGAACTCCAGGACTTCATCCCCTGGCCCCCAAAAGCAATTAATAAACTGGTAAAAACTATCAGAATCAACTTTTGCAGAACTCTGGAATCTAGTCAAAAAAATTACAACTGGGGGAAATTTGGCGCAGAAAGAAGCTCCTGCTTTGTGGCAAGAAATTTTAAACTGCCTGTCTACCATCATCCATGCCCCAAATTGGCAGTAGTTTGTGGATGGCAGCCCACTATCCTGGTTAAGATTGCTAGTGACAGGAGGAGGAATCTGGATCCTATTCTCATAGAATTGTGTTTGATCTTGGTCTGTCTGGTGGCGGCCTCAAGGACAAGCACAAAATTTCCCTTTGTCACGGTAGACTGAGAGCATTCCCAGGACTGGAGCTGGAACAGTAGCTTCCTGGGTGGCATTTGCCAAAAGTATTTAAAGTCATAGGTATTGGCCACAGCACCCTGGGGCAAGGAACAACATTTGGGATAAGCAAGAGACAGACTGAGAAGCCTAGGTAGGAAGCATTAGGGAAAAGAGATACATGGCGAAACAAGCGCTTTTAAACACTCACATATACTGGGGAATCAAGAAGCTTATGTACATGCCCGAGATTGAACACATGCTCAGAAAAGGCCACAGAAGACCCTAAGCATTCACCTTAGTTGGCCTTCAGGCTCTGCACAAGCAGAAAGTAAAGCATTTAAAAAGTGCTCCAGCGCAGAGCTCATCTGTAAAGACTGGGAAAGTAGTTTCTTTTTTCTTTTGTTGGCTGTAGGCATTTAAAGTAACTCTGTCCGAACACCAGTTGACCACTGAGCTAATGAAACACAGACTTCAGTGGCCAAATATGACCAAAAATGCAGAATTTAAAAAAGTATTTTTTAAAAGTCTCTAAACAAGGAAACAATAACCCACAACAGAGAGCAACAAATCCTGTGAAGTGGGGGAATCTGATTTCTAGAGTTGACACTTGCTAATATTCAAAACACTCAGATTCCAACACAAATTGTGAGGTATATAAAGAAATGAGAAAGTATGGTCCATTCACAGGAAATTTAAAAAATTATTAGAAACTGACTGAGAAAGTTCATGTATTGGACTAACTAGGCAAAGATTTTAGATGAATTGTCTTAAATATGCTCAAAGAGCTAGAGGAAACCCTGGATAATGGACTAAAGGAAATGAGAAGAATGCCTCAGAAGATATAGAATATCAGTAGAGAGATAGAATATAAAGAGAATGAAACTATGAAAAGAAACTAAACTGAACTTCTGGAGCTTAAAAGTACAATAACTACAATGAAGAGCTCAGTAGAGGGGTTCAACAGCATGTTTGAGTAGGGAGAAGAATGAATAAGCTAACTTGAGGACAGGTCAATTGAGATCCTTCAGTCTGAGCAGCAGAAAGTGAAAAGAATGAACAAAAATGAACAAAACCTAAGAGACCCATGAGACACCATCAAGCATACTAACATATTCACGATGGGAATCCAAGAAGCAGAAGAGAGATAGAAAGGGGCGGAAAGAATTTTTGAACAAATAATGGATGAAAATTACTCAAATTAGAAGAGAGACAATAATCTGTGCATCCAAGAAGCTCATTAATTCCAATCAGGATAAACTTAAAGAGATCCAAACCAAGACACCGTATAGTCATATCATCAAAACCAAATATATGGCACTACACTGTAGCAACTATAATATTGTCAATTTTCTAGTTTTTGAGTTGGGTCGTGGTTTCACAAGTGTGAAAGAGGAAAGGGAAGGGAAGGGATGGAAGGAAAGGAAAGAGGGTCAACACGGGTCAATGATAAGAGTAAGCTGTGAACCAAGGATTTTGATGAATCTGTTCATCTGTGGTCCATAATTTTAAATGTTTTAATGCATCCTTTTTTCTTTTTTAACATTTTAGCTGTCTGACATTCTCTCTAGATGAGACTAGTTTAAATGTTGGAGTGCAAGTTTCCAGTGTGGAGAGAAGTGAACAGAGAAGGCGAGAAGGAAGTTGGTAAAATCAGTTTGGGGTTATGGATTTTGAGGTCCCTCAGGGACATTCAGGCGGTGGTGTCCAATAGACAGTTGGCAAAGAAGGTCTGAGACTCAGGGGAGGGAATAACCTGGATATGTAGATTTGGGAATCATCTGTGTTTAGAGGGAAATGAACAGAGACCAGCCAGGAAGAGAGAACACATGGACCGAGAAGAGCAGAGGCTCAGGACATAGCTGCTACTCAAGGAGGCAGCGCAGCTTCCTGGCAGACACCACCACCAGCGCTCTGGAGTCAGGCGGAGCTGGTCTTGAAAGCGGGCTGTGGGGCTCCGTGTGGAGCGCTCTTGGAGAAGTCGGGTACCCTCCCTGTGATCAGCTGTCACAACTGGGGATAATGGGCATCTCAGAGGGATGCTGAGCGAGGACCTGAGAGGCGCCAGGTAAAGCACCTGCAGTCAGGAAGCCTCCCCCGACCTGCCCTGTCGGTAACTCTTCCTTCTCCAACCACCCCGCCCCCCCACAGTCCTCAGCTGTACGGTCCCTCTGGGATGGGGGTGACGGGCGGGATGGGGGGGGAGACTGAGCTCCGGTGACGTGGCGCTCACGTGACTGGCCGGGCACCCTGCAATCTGGTCCCGGAGCCGTCCGCTCGCGTTGCCCGCGCGGAACCAGCTCCCGGAGCTGCCCGGGCGGCGGGCGAGGGGCGAGCGGGCTTAGGCGAGCCAGAGGAGGCGCAGGCCCGGCCTGGGCGCTGCAGGTCAGTGTGAAGGTGGGCGCTGCTGGCGGCCCGGGTGGGGGTGGAAGCGGGTGGGACTAGGATTCGGGAGCAGCGGGGAGAGGGGAAGAGGTCCCGAGATGGGTGAGGAGGGGCACGGGGCGCGGCGTGGGCAGGTGGGAAGGGAGGACCCTGCAACTGGCCCCGCGCCTCCTCGACGCCCCTCCTCTGCGCCCTCCATCCATTTTCTAGCCTGAAATGGGGTCGGGGGGACGGGGGGGTAGCAGTGCAACCGTGAAACGTAGACAAATTCTGGAAATAACCCCCCTCTCACACTCTGAGCCTATGAGGAAATATTGACCTCAGCGTAAAGGGGTGGGGGCGGGGCGGGTTGCCTGACGGGGAGGGGTCCCAGCGACCCAAACAGTTTGTAAAGCATCCTGGTCTGGTCCTGAGGCCTGACAAAAAGATATGGCGACTGAGGTGCGGGGTCAAGGGAGGTGGGGGAGGCAACGGTGGATGAGGAGGGCCCCGATTGCGTCCTCGGAGCTCCCAGCCCCTTCTGTCTGTCTGCAGGTCTGTGAGGCTGTTGTTCCCAGCATTCTGCTAGGCTACAATAAGAGGAGAAATTTGTCCAGATCCCCGCAGGTCAGTGAAGGAGGAGGGCACTGGACAGGGACCCAGAGGGGTGGGGAGTGTGGAGGGCACGGCCCGGGCAGAATTGGGGGCCCCACTGCCCACTTCCCAACACATTTACACACACTCTGCCTTGCTGAGCAAGCGTAGGGAAAAATGGCAGGGTCTGTCTGGGAAATGGTTGGCTCACGTGTGCACGAGGAATGGTGGGGTAAAGGGTGGGAAGAAGGCACACTAGGAGGGCCGGGCCAGGTCAGGGGACCCCTGACAAGGGGCGAGAAGCGACTGCTACTATCCGGACCTGCATTCCATTCCCAAGCCCTCATCTCCCTTGTTTCCTCTTTGTCTTCTCTTCCCCTTGCCCCATCCCCCAGGACAGAAAAGGAGGGGACACTCAACATGGAAAAACTCTGCAGTGAAAATGAAGGAAAGCCTGAGAACCAAGGCAAGATGGAAAACAAAGAACAGCCACTGGATGCGGGAAAGCCGGGAGTAGCTTGTACTGTGGAAGACAAGGAAAAGTTAGAAAACAAGGGAAGGACAGATCTCAAGGGAAAGACAGAAGATGAGGAAGTACTAAAGGATAAGGAAAAGCCAGAGAGTGAGGCAAAGCCAAAAGAAGGAAATCCAGAGACCCAAGCAAAGCCAGTGAGTGAGGGAAAACCAAAAGAAGGAAAACCAGAGAGTGAGAGAAAGCCAGTAAGTGAGGGAAAGCCAGTGAGCGAGGGAAAGCCAAAAGAAGAAAAGCCAGCCAGCGAACCAAGGGCTGCAGGAAAGCGCCCAGCTGGGGATGATGTACCCAGGAAGGCCAAAAGAAAAACCAACAAGGGGCTGGCTCAGTGTCTCAAGGAATACAAGGAGGCCATACACGATATGCATTTGAGCAATGAAGAGATGATAAGAGAATTTGACGAGATGGCCAGGGTGGAGGATGAGGTGAAGAAAACCAGACAGAAATTGGGGGGGTTTATGTGGATGCAAAAAAGTTTACAGGACCCCTTCCACCCGAGGGGCCCAAGGGAACTCAGGGGTGGCTGCAGGGCCCCACAAAGGGGCTTTGAAGACATTCCTTTTGTGTAGTGCCCCTGGCAGGCGTTTACCAGGCCCTGTGCTTTAAAGTTTTGCAAATACTTTGCTTTAGGCGTCACTCTTGTTATCAACAACCTTTTGATCCAACTAGAGTACTCTGTCAGTAGGGGATTTTTACCCATGTGCATTACAAAGGTGTTATGATTCTTGGAAAAATAAAGCAGCTTATAATATCATCTACAGAATCGGTCCACTTTTGTAAAAGAACAGAAATTTATATAGTACATCTATGCACAGGAAAAATAGAAAACTTTGTTCACTAAAAGGTTAACAGTGGTTTTATGAGTTGTGAGATTGTGGGTGATTTATTTTCTTTGTTTTCTTTCTACTCATCTGTTTAATTTTTCCTAAGGAACACAGATTACTTTTCTTATAAAGAAATGCTAAAACATAAAAAAGGAAAGCAATACATAAAAAGCAATACAAAGAACTGTTTACTGAGTTTATGAAGGCAGTGGAGACACTGTAAATTCTTGTTGTCAGAACTTAAAATGTTATGTAAAACTCACATTACTTCTGGACTCGTATCTGGAGGAATCAACTTGGCAGTTATAACAGATCAATTGCTATAAAGAGCAGTCTTGTCATCTGTGAAATGGGGATAATAATTGCCTCACAGGATTGTGGAATGGATTAGATGAGGTACTGAGTATGTAAGCTGTGTTAGGCTGGCTTCTACCTTTCCCCTATACTAGCAGGACCAGGACCCCATCAGACACTTGGAAGAGGGTTGACGTACATCTCACCTATGCCCAGGAATAAGTTCCAGGAAGCCAAAAGGTGGGTACAACCCTCCCCTGGGTATTGCCATGTCTGCTGGGCACTGTGCCACTTCTCATGAGTCCTCCATCTTCTTAAGGTCCTCACTGCTGCTGATGGACTGATGTCCTCAAGATGACAAAGCTCAATGGATTTCCCTGGAGTCCCCAGTGAGCCCTAAACCTGCCCCACACCATGACACCGATTGAAGTGAGGATAAAGCCCTTTTCTTCACTTTAGAGTTATACTTATCCAAGTGGTAATACCTCAGTGCTCCTTTGGTCACTAATGGATTTCAGGTTTTACATACAGCCATCTTTCCATCAGATTCAGATATGGGAAGCTGGGATAAAATTTGAGTGGCGCACACTGTGCTTTTCTCATCTGTCAGTACCTTCTCTGCTCCATTCCTTTTTCCTTAGAGGAAATTATCTCCTAGGAGACTCCTGCTGGGTCCTGCATTACAAGGTTAGCACACCTACCCATAATTGTGGTTTTTAGAGCATTGCTACTCAAATAGTGGTCCATGGACCAGCTGCATCAGCATCATCTGAGAGATAGAAATGCAGGATCTCAGGTCCCCATCCTAGACCTACTGATTCAGAATCTTCATTTAAACAAGATCTTCAGGTGATTCCTGTGCACTTTGAAGTTTGCAAAGCACTGGTTTATAAGGAGACTCTCCTTAGCCTCCCACTCCCACCATCATGTGAAATATGTGCCTAAAAGGATAAATACATGTGCTACATGTATTTATAAGATACATCCTGCAGATTATTAAGTAGGCCTGTGTTTGTTGAACTGCAGTTCCACATCCCCAACAGTAGTAGAACCTGAAACAAATTCAATGAGTCAATACCTGAAATTGTTTAATGAAGTAGGGTAGAATAGCATTGGTTAGAGCTAAACAGTAAATATCAGATTGTATCCCAGGTAGGTAGGGTGAGTATTGTTTTGTGAAAATAGTATTTCACTTATATATGTACGTATGTTTGTACACCTTGAGTTGTGATGAAAAATAAATTTCTGATTGTGGGCTAAATTTTTTAAAAATTGAGAAACACTGCTTTGGACTCTGCTTCTCAAAGCACAATTTGTCCTTTTTATCCTGGTACCTCTAATGCCTAGCACAGTGCCTGTCAAGTAATAGGTTCTTAATAAATTTGTAAATGATGATAGCTGAGTTAGGCATTCTTGCCTCAGATCATTCCAGGTCTAGATAAATAACTGTGGACTCTATTTCTCTAGCAGGGTTTACTTGCAGTTCCAAACGAAACGCCATGTAGAAGGGTTTGTACCACAAATTTAACCCTATCTCATTTCATTAATGCATGCATGTTTTTAAAGTGTGCAAATTTGCCACGATAAAATCACCAGAGGACTTTGTTGAAAATGTGAACTCCTGACCCCCACTTCGGATCCACTGAGTGGAGCGCTGGAATCTCCATTTTTAACAAGCTTCCTAGGTGATTCTGATTCACACTAAAGGCTAATGTCCACTGACTTATATATTCATTATGATTGCAGTTGTATTAAGTGTAAACCATAAGGTGAGCAGAAGAGTTGCAATGTTTACTTGGTGGGTGTGGGGGAGAGCTGAAGGCCTTTGTAAGGTATAAAATTTGGGAGTAAGAATCCATAAAGGCAAGGATTAATATATCTACTGAAGAGAACCTGAAAATGTTTTTAGAGCAAATCATGACTATAAACAAAGGCAAATGGAAGGCATCTCATAAGATGGTGTATTTCCTTCTTTAGATGCCATAACTATGACAGCTAAACAGTTCCATTGCTAAAGAAGACTCATGAGACCTCAAATGTCAAACCTTGCAAATCTGTAGTTTAGCACAGGGGGGAAAAAAGGATGCAATGTAGCAACAGCATTGAGGATATGCCTCACAGCCAAGAGCTGTCTCATACCCAGGGGTCTAAAGTGGCCAGATGCAAGCTCCAATTGCCTTCCCTCTCTATAAGAGCCCTGGAAATATGCACTTCTTTTGGAATAGGAACCACTGATGTGTTCACAGAGTACCTTAGAACCAGAGACCACAAAATGGAGTCTCAGCCCAGGATTCTCTTGCAGTGATGGTTACGTAGGCATATTCTTGCTATGTTGTAGCTCTTCAACAGCAGAGCTCTTGGTGGGGATGTTCACCAAGACCAGGTGCAAACGATCAACCTTTTTGTTACCAATAAGCAAAGCTGACAAGCTGGTACAAACCATCCAAACTCCTCGGACCAGTGGTTCTAAAACAACACTCTTAGTATGTTTCATGCCTTTACCATGAGTCAGTAACTCACAGGTGCATTTCTTATTTTAGTAGACCAGCTTGGGCAAATCCCAGTCTTGCTGGAATTAACCCTCTAAAAACAATATGCCTTTTACCCTCCTCCTCACAGTGTAATAACAGCTGAATAGGGGTACCCTTTCTCACTGCAGGCACAACTCCCAGTGAGTACTGCTAACATGGCCCTCGCTTATTTGCTAGAAATCTCTCCATCTTCCCATTGGGATTCAGTCTCCACCCTCCTCCACCCTGCTCTACATCCCAGGGAATCTGACCTGTATTGATTACATCAAAGGGCTCCCTTGTCCTTTGGGAGTAAGTGGTGGACAATGTGGTCAGGAACTTTACTTCCCAGCTTGTTCCCTGTAGTGTCACCAGATGCTGACTGAGTCTCTTCTCTAAAGTTTCCTGGGGGGTTGCCCTCTCCAAATAGGCTCTGTATCTCAAGCTTTCAGTAACCCCTCTTTCCCTTTGTCCCTCAGGCCTAGATAATCCTACCTTTACTAGCCATGGAGTATTGCACTACCCCGTGGTTCTCCAGTACCCTTCCCACATCTTTGTATATTGTACTTTTTTAAAAAGTCTCAAATTTCCTAATGCAGATGGGCTCCCTCTTTCCTGTCATGCACTTCTCAGAATCAGTTACCCCAGAAATTGGGTTACTAATTTGAGGAGGGAAAAATAACCTCTTTGCAATGGGGGTTGGGAGAGTAGGGGGCAGGTGTTAGGAGAGGTTCCTTGGTACATGGCATGTAGTAGTATCACACTTACTCAACACCACAGGTGGCATAGAATGAAGTACAGGTGGAATCCAAAGTTTGGGGAATCAAGCTGCTGTGTCATTTAAGCACTGTGTCAAAAAGCATTATCCAAAAGGTTGTGGAGTTTCCCATGTTCATCTGATGGTCCTAAAGAATATGCATAGGAAAAAGGAAATTGAAAGCTATATAATATGACAGAAAACACATGTAGAGCGCCAGAAAGCCTGCATGGCATGTTTGAAGAAGTTCCTCATCTTAGGGATGGAAAAAAAGGTGAGGACAAAGCTCAGGTCCTCATACTGTCACCGAGTTCCACTGCCAATTAAATGCCCTACCTGCTATGGATTTTACAGTAAGGTAAAGACACTAGTAGGGAAAGAGTGGAGCCCTGATATATGGGATAGGGTATTTGTGCAGACATGCTCCAAGGCATTAAAAATCATTGGTGAGAGGGTCACGGACATCCTTGAAGATTTCTGTGGGCCTGTGCTCTGTAGGCTGGAGATGATGGTGGAGAATGCTGCAGTGGAATTGGGCTACTTGATCTTAATGTGAATGAAGGGATCTTAGAGTGCTAGAGGTCAGGTGATAGTGCTTAATCATATGTGACAAGGTGAGTGCAACTACTACAATGAGCCACAGGGATAAAATGGTAATTAGAGGATGTTTGACCCACAGGGATCTGTGGTGATGGCTAATCAGAGCATTCTTAAAAATGAAATAATTGGGCAGCCTATAGGATGCTGCCTGACATATTGAGGCAGAAAAAAATTCTAGGTCTGCTGTTTCCTAATTTGAGTTGCTGTAGTGGGGTTTTTCAACTTCTCATCCAACTGAGGGGAAGGCAGGTTACCTCTAAGGTAGGACCCGGCAGCCACTGGTGTATACTATGAATCTTACATGAAATCTTTTCCAGTGGAACCTGCAGACACTTTTCAGGGTGACTGTGCCCTAGGGACATAGAAATACCAAGACCTCCTGGGAGTTACTAGCTAAAGGCTCTAAACTGGTGCTAATCTCTAGACTGAGGGAGAGAGAGAGGCAAAAGGATAGACAATACAGAAAAGATTGTGACAGTCTAATGGGATATGGTGGGGAAAAAAATCTAATGTATATACAACTGACCCTTGAACAACATGGGTTTGAACTGCTTGGTCCACTTATATGCGGATTTTTTTCAAGAAATATACAAAAATATGTGTGTAGAACATTGTGTGCAATATTTATATTGAAGTGGATAGCCTATTCTTACATAGGCATAAGGTGACTGATATAAAATTAATAATGTGTTCGTTTTCTTACTGTTTTATAACTCTGCTTTCAAAGAATTACATTACCATACAATATACCTCTTTCTGTCTCTCTCACAATTGGAGAAACTGTGTATCAGCCTATCATCATCACAGACAGGTGTTTTTCTTTAATGTAATAATGTTTCAGTGCTGTATTATGAATATGACTGTAATACTATATGCCATAAGAATTTTATAATGGTTCATTCATTAGTGCCTAGGCTAGGCTACCGTGAAGCAATGGTATTGATTATACTATGCTACTATAAAGCAATCATATTGCTGCTTCTTTGTTATCAATGCATGAATCCTTATACCTGTAAATAAATATGAAGTTCTTTTTCACATGATCTTTTCATTTTTGAAGTCTAGTGTTAGTAATACATATAACAGCTACAGTGTTTTGCATCACATGACATTATTGATGTAGGCATTGACAGGCTATGTAAACAAACAACGTAAACTTACAGTATTGATAAATACAGTACAGTACTGTACATGTATTTTCTCTTCCTTATGATCTTCTTAATAACATTTTCTTTTCTCTAGCTTACTTTGTTGTAACAGTATATAACATATAACACACAAAATATGTGTTAATCGACCCTTTGTGTTATCAGTAAGGCTTCCATTCAACAGTAGACTATCCGTAGTTAAGTTTTGAGGAAGCGAAAAGATGTACATGGATTTTCAACTGTGTAGGGGGTCAGCACCACTAAACCCTGCATTGTTCAAGGGTCAAATGTATAATCAAAGTCTCAGAAGAAGAGGGGATGAAATACTATAAAGAAATAATGGAAGATTGACTTCTGACATGGCAGCATGAGGAGCTCCACTGACCTGATCCCCAGTGAAAGTAGTAAAAATCATATTTTAAAAAAACGAAATCAGCCATTAAAGGCCTTTGGAAATGGTCCTAAGGACAAACAGCACACGAAGAAATATCTGCTCAAGAAAAGCTACAAAAATTCAGTAAGAAAGCTAAAAGCCTCTAATATATGAACCAAGACTGCTTCCTCCCCACTTTCCAAGTTCAGTGAGGTGGATACTCCATTCCAGACTGCCGTAGCCAAAACACAGGGCTCCCTCCTCCCCACATCCCAGCTGTGTGAGACACTGTCAGGTAATAAATGTCTTATTTTAAGCCACTAAATTTAAAGTAATTTGTTACATAGTAATAGAAAACTAATACAGATATTGGCATTGAAAGTACCAAATACCTAAAAATGTGGAAGTGGCTTGGTAACTGGGCAGTGGGTGGAGGCTGGAAGAACTTTGAGGAACATTATTGCTTTGAACCACCTGTAAGTAAAAATATACACCTCATAGACCCTGCTAGCACAGGTCCAGAAGGATGTGAGGAGCATGTTATTGGAAACTGGAGGCGTGAGATCCTCATATGCAGTAGCAGAATGATTAGTGAAATTATCTCCTACAGTTCACTGGAAAGCAGCACTTGTAAGTGATAAACTTGGACATTTAGCTGAAGAGATTTCCAAGCAAATTGCTGAGGTATGGCCTGGTTTCTTCTTACCATTTATGTCAAAATGTGGCAGGAGAGAGACAATGAGGGAATATCTGTTAAACAAAAAGAAAATAGGACTTGATGATTTGGGAAATTCCCATTCTATTCAAATGGAAAAATACACTCAGATTAAGAGATACCTTCTGAAAGAATGGCATAGAGAAAAACTTGAGTGTGTAACTAGTATAACCTTTTGCTGAAACCTCCAAAAGTTAAAAAAGTCAGAGTACTCAGTCACACAAAGCTCATTTTTCAGCAAAACCCGACAGCCTCTAGGAAGCTTAAGGGGTCTAGAGGTCAGAGACAAAGAAGTCAATAATTTGAAGTATGAGAATGATTTAATGTACCACTACTGGCTTGGTGATGGAGGCACCATGTGGCAAGGAATATGCACATCCTTTAGGAGCTGAATGCATGCACACTCAGCCACCTCAGCAGGAGCCAAAGATAGAGAAAAATGATCTCAGAAATAATTGTGTGTGTGGATTTTGTCCAGTGGAGTAAAACCCAGTACAATTTATTCCAGACTAACAAGGTTCTTAAGAAAATTATATCAATGGAAATATTGTCAGCTTGTAATGAAAGAGATAGAAGAGCACAAAATGAAAGCAGAATATCTGAACCCCCAAATTTTTATGGTGGGAAGCAGCCTGATAAAGCTACTTAACTGGGAACACATGCTACCTTTAATTAAAAAGGAAGGATGAATCAGAGGACAGAACCAAGAGCTCAGAATACAGAGCTAAGAGTCAAGAGTCTGGAGCCATGAGCACAGAGGGTGAAGCTAAGAGCCGCAGAGGATTATTCTCAGGCCTTGAAATCTAATAATGGAAGTCCAGCTCTTTTGGGATAGTGACTCCTTTTTATCTTCCATTTTCCCCATTTTCATCTATAACTGTTATCCTGTGCCTCTCCCATCATTATATGTTGGGAGTTTTGTGGGCAGAAAATTTGTGTCTTTAGTTTCATAGGTCCACAGAGGAGAGGAATATCTTTAGGAACTGCACTTAATGAATTATGCCCAAGATTCTCATCCACATCTGGTTTAGATAATTTAGATGATGAGATTTTGACTTCTGAGCTAACACTGTAATGGGATGAGATTCTTGGGAACCTTGGGAGAAGGTGAATGTATTTTGCATTTGGGAAGGACATGAATCTTTGGGGACCAGAAGGCAGACTGTGGTAGGCATAATTTTAAGATGGCCTACCAAATTACCAGCCGATAGTGTATACATACCTTCTTCCAGTTATTCAGTCAAACACTAATCCATATATTTCTGTGAAGTCACCTTGTAGATGTAATCAGGGTCTCAAATCAGTTGGCTTTAACATAGGAAGATTATCTGGGTGGGCCTTACCTAATCATATCATCCCTTTAGATAAGGGGTCTAGAGTTAGAGACAGAAAAGTCAGAGATAAGAAGCATGAGAAAGAGTCAATGTGCTATTGCTGGCTTGAGAATAGAGTGAGTCTCATGGTAGAGAATGCAGGTAGCCTCTACAAACTGAAAACAGCCTGACCACCAGCAAAAAAGTGTACGACCACAATCCTACAGCTGCAAGGAGCTGAATTCTGAAAACATCATAAATGAACTTGGAAGCAGAGTTTTTCCCCAGAGTTACTAGAAGAGAACTTGGTTTGGCTGACATCTTGATGTTAACCTTGTGACACCCTGAGCAGAGAAAACACAACCATGGTGTGCCAGACTTCTGACCTATAGATGGGTGAGCTAATAAATTAGTGATCTGTTAAGCAGCTAAGTGTGTGGTAATTTGTTGTGCAGTAGTAAATGATTATATCTTGAGACATAAATATCTGTACCATCTGTGCCCTTTATGAGTGGCCATCTACAAACCTATTCCTCAGACTCCCTCATCATTAATTTTCCAATTTAATTCTCTCCAAGTCCCTGACCAATCTTTTAATCATTGCACATGAACCAGAGTAGATCCATACTTACCGCCATGATGTCTTCACACAAAAATTCTACCCACTGGTATCATTTCTCTTTCCCACTATTTTCTGAGTCATTCCTGAGTGGGGCTATAGTGCAGCAGACACCCATTTGCACCTACTGTCAACATACCAAGAAAATACATCCATGAACTGGACCACTGTTGTATCCCTCTTTTTCTAACTGGTCTTGAGGAACTCCCCATGAGACAATATATGTTTTGAGAGACAGACAATGAAATAACAGGAGTAGGTCTGTAATTTACTTGTGCCTTCTTTACTTACTCAGGCCCAGTCTTTTAAATCCATTTGCAATTAATGGTAGAAAGCTGGTGCTCACACCAAACTTTATTATTCAAAAGAGTATATAGAAACAAGTTCATAGTGGATGTCTCATTTGTGCAGAAAATTAAAACCTCATGATCAGATGTTAAGTCTTTACCAAGGACTGGTAGCAAGCTACAAGCAGTTTTCAAATGGAGACTAGCTGCCAACAGAAGAGGGCATGTTGTTTTCTCTAAAACACTAGGGTGTGTATTGTAATTCTACTACTGGGGCTTTCTAAGGCTTCATAGGCTCTGTCTAGCAGGAGTACAATACAATCAGGTCTGCAGAGTCATGAAGCTGAAGTGTCAGAGAAACTTGCCCTACAGCCTGGACCTACTGTAGATCTTTTTCTTGCTCTGGGCACCACACAGAACTGGAAATCATAGGGAGTTCAAGCACAAAACCAACATGATATATGTTGTCTCTAAAACCCGAGGCCTTGATTCCCCCAGGCTAAGTGGAGAAAGACCATCTGCTGGTAGCTCAGCTGCTATCCCTCCAGGGCAGCCCCTCACCTCTGGCCTCCCACCCTGGCAGGCATGCTTCTGTTCTTTTGTGAGGCTATGCTCCTGTGGCAACACAGATCCCTTCACTGGGCCCTTTTACAGCACAGATTCCACAGCTGTGGAAGGTTCACTTTGCAGAACCTGTCTTCCTGGGCTTAAGAAATTCCACTTTCTCCAGCCCAGGAGCTCTCCTTGGTGCTGCTGAGTGTATATTTCTTTTACTAATGACAGCTCTAGCTGTGAATTGCAGTAGTTCCTATCCAGCCTGTGAAGCCCAAGGCTTGTGGATCATTTTGGAATTGTAAGTAACCCCTGTTCGACAACTGAAGTTATTTTTCCAAGGTTATTTGTGTAGACAGAGGCTAAACTTGGAGAAAAATTTGAGTTCCTAAATTAGTCATTATCATTTACACTTTTAATAAGTACCTACTATTTGTCAGGTACTGTGCTGGGCACTAGGGATACAAGTACGAAATGGACTGGATATTCTTTGCAATGCAAAGAGTCCAGTGCCGAGTTTCTCAATTTTTTAAAAACCACAGCCCACAGTCAGAAATATACTTTTCATCACAACTCATGGTGCACATACATACATACATACATACATAACTGAAACATAAATTTCACAAAACAATATTCACCCTAACTACCTTCAATTTGATATTTTATATTTGACTCTAATCAACTTTATTCTAGTTCATTAAAAAATTACAAGTCCTGACCCAGTGAATTAATTTCAAGACCTACTAATGCATGGGGGGAGGGGTAACTGCAGATTGACAAACATGGGTCTGTTTAATTATCTATGATGTGTATCTTATATGGGGCATATATTTATCCTTTCAGGCACATCCTTCATGTGAAGGTGGGAGTGGGGAGCCTAAAAAGAGTCTCCCTCTAAGCCAGTGCTTCTCAAACTTCAATGTGCATAGGAATCATCTGGGGATCTTGTTAAAATAAAGATTCCAAGTCAGTAGGTCTGAGTAGGGCCTGGGACTCTGCATTTCTAATTAGCTCACAGGTTATGCTGATGCAGCTGGTGTATGCACCACATATTCACTATTAAGGATCTAAAAATCAAATATGTTGATGGGTCTGCTGAACTGCTAACGCAGGGCCTGACAAGAGTTTCCTGGGAGAGAATTCAACCTAGGAAAGAGAGACTGCAGGTGAGATATTAACCTGTGAGAATAGCACAGTTTCTACCATGCAGATATTTCCCCCCTGGTCTAACCTGCAACATCTGAATTTGGTAAGAAGGATGCTTATGTATGCAAAAACACGCAAACCAACAAAATACACATAAATGATCATTTTGCTTAAAAAGAGTCTGAAAGGTATTAGTCTCAAGTAGCACTAGGGGGATACTCACAGGTAACAGGGTAACCGTAACTCTAAAGTGAAGAGAGGGCTTTATCCACACTTCTATAGAGGTGGGCACTGACTCCAGAGAAATTGATATGGCTTTGGCACCTTACACCCTCCAGCTCATTACACAGTATCAGTAATGAGTACAGGACCCAGGAGAAGAGGCACAGTGCCCAGCAGATATGGCAGTATCCCAGAGAGAGTGGCACCTATCTCTCATCTGCCTGAACTTGTTCCTGGGCACAAGTGAGACCTCCCTCAGTTCTCCTCTAAGAGTCTGATTCCATCCACGTACCTGCTACTGCATGAGAGTGGTATAGGAGCCATTCCTCCCCCAGGTATCTGGTGGGGGCTAGGTCACAACACATCTCATATACTCAGTACCTCATTTGATCCACTTGGCAGTCCCATGAGGCAAATATTATCCCCATTTTACAGATGACAACACTGACCCTTACAACAGTGTGTCTGTTATAACTGCCAAGTTGATTCCTCTAGCTCTGGGTACCAGAGTTAATATGAGTTTTACCTATTATTGTACATTCTAACAACAGGAATATTGTGTCTTCATTGCTCTCATAAACTCACTGAACAGTCCAATCACTTATCATGTATTGTTTTCTGGTCTTAGTTTTTTTTTTCCCCCCCAGTACATTTATTTATTTATTTATTTATTTTTGGCTCCGTTGGGTCTTCGTTGCTGCACGCAGGCTTTCTCTAGTTGCAGCGAGCAGGGGCTACTCTTCTTTGTGGCGTGTGGGCTTCTCATTGCAGTGGCTTCTCTTGTTGTGGAGCATGGGCTCTAGACACGCGGGCTTCAGTAGTTGTGGCTCGCAGGTTCTAGAGCACAGGCTCAGTAGTTGTGGCGCATGGGCTTTGTTGCTCCGCGGCATGTGGGATCTTCCCGGACCAGGGATCGAACCTGTGTCCCCTGCATTGGCAGGTGGATTCTTAACCACTGTGCCACCAGGGAAGTCCCTTAGTTGTTTTTTAATGACTAACATAATGTATATCATTTAGGAAAAAGTGGAGATGAGTGAGCAAAGAAAGATAAAGAATCACACATGGTGGGAGCCATAGGACGGTAAAGGCCTCAGAGAAGGGATAGCAGTGCCCATTGACATGGTTACAACTAGGAGAAGACATGGGGATGGGCACATCTGCAGAGGAATGGCATGGAGGTACCATCAGGTGACTGGAATTATTTTTGAGTGCAGGTGAGACCTATTTTTGGCTACCATTCAAGAAAAAACCATCAGTTAATTTTTAGTTTTCTCTGTGCACAGATGCATTACACAAACATTTATACTTTTACAAAAATGGTTTGATGCTATATATTCCATTCTGAAAACTGTTTTTTCTTTATTGTTATTTTACAGTGTACCATGAACATCTCTTCCATGCACGTGGGTGAAAATCCCCTACTGAAACACAGAGAGCACTGTAGTTGGATCAAAAGGCTGCTGGTAATGAGAGTGACACCTAAAGCAAAGTATCAGCTTAAGGTTAAAGCACATAGCCTGGCAAATGCCTGCCAGGGAAAGCAGGGTCAGTGATATTCTCATCAGAGGAGTCAGAATTGAAGGTCAAAGGCATTAAAGGTATGGGATATCATGTAAGCCCCTCTGGCCCCTACCTCCGTCCCTCATTCCCCTGACACCCCGTTGGCCCCTTTGGGTGAATGGATCCTGTACATCTGTTTGCATCCAATGAAAACCACCCATTTTCTGTCTTTTCCTTAGCTCTTCCTGAGCCCTTGACATATCTGCACATTCTCTCATCATCTCCTCACTGCCCAGATGCCTTTCCTGTAAGTTGTCCTGATAGTCCTTGGGGGAATCGTCCGTCCCCCTGTCCGTTTTTCTTTTTGCTTTCCGGGGCACATAGTCTTCAGCAGGGCGCTTTTCAGCAGCCCACAGCTGACTCTCTGGCTTTGCCTGGGATTCCAGCTTGCCCTCACTGTGTGGTTTTCCCTCAGCTTCAGACTTGCCCTGCTTTTCTTGCTTCCCCTCATCTTCTGGTTGTCCCTCATCTTCTGGCCGTCCCTCATTCTGGAGCTCTCCCTCATGTTCTGTCTTCCCCTCCACTTCCGGCTTTTCTTCCTCATCTGACTTTCCTTCATTTTCAGGCTCTACTTCATCTTCTGGCTTTCCCTCGCCTTCCAGCTTTCCTTCATTTCCATTGCAGAGTTTTTCCATGTTGAGATGTCCCCTCGTTTTCCTGTCCTGGGGGATGGGATGGGGTGGGGTGGGGGGAGAGAGACAAGAGGAAACAAGGGAGACTGAGGGCTTGGGGGTGGAATGCAGGTCCGGATAGTACTGGCATCTCAGCCTTGTCAGCATTCCCCTGACCTGGCCCAGCCTAGTGTGCCTTCTGGCCACCCTTTACCCCACCATTCCTCCTGCACTGAGAGCCAACCATTTCCCTGGCAGGCCCTGCCACCTTGTACCATCCTTCAGCGTGGCAGGAAGTGTGTATATTACATATGGTGGGGGGATGGGCAGTGGGGCCCTCAAATTCTGCCCAAGCTGTGCCCTCCATACCCGGCCCCCAGCCCCATGCCTGTCCAGTGCTTCTCCCTCCTTTCACTGACCTGCAGGGTTTCTGGACAGGTTCCTCCTTTTCTAGCCTTGCAGAGTGCCGAGAACAGACACGCAGACCTGCAGACAGGAGACAGAGAGGGGCTGCACGGTCAGTGGATTGAGGTCCCTTTCCTGAATCCGGGCCCTCCTCATCCAACGGTTCCCCCTGACCTCCCCTGACCCCGCACCTCAGTCGCCATATCTTTTTGTCAGGCCTCAGGACCAGACCAGGATGCTTTACAAACTGTTTGGGTCGCTGGGACCCCTCCCCGGCAGGCAACCCGCCCCGCCCCCACCCCTTTACGCGGAGATCAGTATTTCCTCATAGGCTCAGAGTGTGAGAGGGGGGTTATTTCCAGAATTTGTCTCCGTTTCACGGTCGCACTGCTCTCCCCCCCCCGTCCCCCCGACCCCATTTCAGGCTAGAAAATGGATGGAGGGCGCAGAGGAGTGGCGTCGAGGAGGCGGCGGGGCCAGTTGCAGGGTCCTCCCTTCCCACCTGCCCACGCCACGCCCCGTGCCCCTCCTCACCCATGTCGGGACCCCTTCCCCTCTCCCCGCTGCTCCCGAATCCTAGTCCCACCCGCTTCCACCCCCACCCGGGCCGCCAGCAGCGCCCACCTTCACACTGACCTGCAGCGCCCGGGCCGGGCCTGCGCCTCCTCTGGCTCGCCTAAGCCCGCTCGCCCCTCGCCCGCCGCCCGGGCAGCTCCGGGAGCTGGTTCCGCGCGGGCAACGCGAGCGGACGGCGCCGGGACCCGATTGCAGGGTGCCCGGCCAGTCACGTGAGCGCCACGTCACCGGAGCTCGGTCTCCCCCCCCATCCCGCCCGTCACCCCCATCCCAGAAGGACCGGACAGCTGAGGACTGTGGGGGGGCGGGGTGGTTGGAGAAGGAAGAGTTACCGACAGGGCAGGTCGGGGGAGGCTTCCTGACTGCAGGTGCTTTACCTGGCGCCTCTCAGGTCCTCGCTCAGCATCCCTCTGAGATGCCCATTATCCCCAGTTGTGACAGCTGATCACAGGGAGGGTACCCGACTTCTCCAAGAGCGCTCCACACGGAGCCCCACAGCCCGCTTTCAAGACCAGCTCCGCCTGACTCCAGAGCGCTGGTGGTGGTGTCCGCCAGGAAGCTGCGCTGCCACCTTGAGTAGCAGCTATGTCCTGAGCCTCTGCTCTTCTCGGTCCATGTGTTCTCGCTCCCTGGCTGATCTCTGTTCATTTCCCTCTAAACACAGATGATTCCCAAATCTACATATCCAGGTTATTCCCTCCCTTGAGTCTCAGACCTTCTTTGCCAACTGTCTATTGGACACCACCGCCTGAATGTCCCTGAGGGACCTCAAAATCCATAACCCCAAACTGATTTTACCAACTTCCTTCTCGCCTTCTCTGTTCACTTCTCTCCACACTGGAAACTTGCACTCCAACGTTTAACCTATTCTCATCTACAGAGAATGTCAGACTGCTAAAAAGTGAAAAAAGAGAAAAAGGATGCATTAAAACATTTAAAAATATGGACCACAGGTGCACAGATGCATCGTGTAACCCATGTTTGTCCCTCTTCCTTCTCTTCCATTCCCTTTTTTTCCCCCTCTTTCACATTTGTGAAACCACCACCCAACCCAAGACTAGAAAACTGCCAATAGTGTAGCTTCTACAGTGTTGTCACAGACACACACACAAACACACACAGGGTATACGTGTGTCTGAGTGTTCATATGTGTAACTATGGGACACCACCGTTTCTATTTTGATTTGCAAAATACCACATCTTCTTTACACAATTATTAATTACATGTGTGACACAACCAATTCTGATTATATTTCTGATGCATGTGTTTCTTAATTTAGTAAAGCATTTATCTTCCTACAACATTTTGTTCCACCAAAATGTGTATTCTCATTAACACATTAACACCACATCACAAGTAATTTTATCCTCAAAGTTGAATTTATTAACTGAATTCACAATGCCATTAATAACAAGGCTACATGTTTCCCTTTCATCAATAATACAAAAAATGCATTATTATTGTATTATTATTCCATTAATTTGATGAAAGTAATATCAAATCACTGTTGCTAGTAACTGATTTTCTTTGTAATCATCTGATGATGCTGATTTTAACTATCATCAATAATTGTTTCCTAAGTTCTTTTGCTAACAGAGCCAACATATTAGGAGCTATCGCTCCTACCTTTGAATATGCACACAAAAACTTGGGATTCAAAATCTGAATAATTAAATTAGAAGAAAAATAATTTCTTCTAAATTAGAAGTTCTGTTCATAGAATGAGAAGTTAACACAACTTCTGCATCTGTATGTACTAAATTGACATATTCTTTTAAAAATAACTACTATCTTCTGAAGTAGATGCGAATGTTTCTTTAGCAGGTTTGTAGATTTGGGTTTTCTTGAGGTCAATAATATCACTACAGTCCCCTTGGTGCATAGTAAATGTCAGCAAACATTTTGTGGGAGTTAAATGTTTATCACCAAAGAAAGCAGAATTCGTTACTTAATTTTTCATTCAATCTTATTCAAAGATTGAAGAATCATTTCCAACAATAAAATAAATATAGATGTAGATTTACACTGCATAATAAATGACAAAACCACTGTACCAAGGATGTTCAAGCTCCATGGCAGCACAGCTCAGCTTTTACTTCCCTCACATATTTCTCATACATTTTCATGCATTTTAAATGTCCTTGGCATGGTCATGGCCCAACTAGCTAATCACATATAACCAGCAGAGGTAGCAGCATCAAATGCTTTTGTCACTACCACTCAGGACAAAAAGGGGCTCGCTCTCTAGCTGCTCCTGTGTGAATTTACTTCATTTTAATAGTGAATACCCTGCATGTTGTCCTTGAAAGGGATGTGTTAATTATGTTGAATTAGAAAAGGGACTTTGCAAATGTGATTAAGTTAAGAATTTTGAGACAAGAAGAATATCCCGGATTATCCAGGTAGGCCTTAAATACGATTACAAGTGTCCTTATAAGAGGGAGATAGAGGGAGATTATACTACAGAAGGCGGCAATGTGACAACTGAAGCAAGGTGCTAAATTGCTGGCTTCAAAGATGGAGTAAGGAGCCATGAGCCAAGGGATGCAAGGAATGCAGCTCTATAAACTAGAAAAGGCAAGAAAATGGATTCTCCTCTAGAGCCTCCAGAGGGAACACAGCCCTGCCAATAAACTTGATCTTAGCCCAGTAAAACTGATTTTGAGCTTTTGACTTCCGCAGCTGTAAGATAATAAATGTGTATTGTTCTAAGCCTTCAAGTTTGTGGTTATTTTTTTACAGCAGCATTAAGAAACTAATACAAGTAAACAAGGTCTACTAAACCCATTCTGGCTTACTTTTGTAACAAGGAAGAACAACTCTTACTCTATCTTGAACCTATTTTAGTTCTTACCTTTGTATTCTGTTGTTAGTTGCCTTTGCTTAGTTATGCTAGCTCTGCACATAACCACATTAATCATTGAAGGAATTTTGCCTGCAGCTTGGGGTGTAGGTGATAGCCCCCTTTTGAAAAAACTCTACTTCCCCCCCCCCCGAGGTGATAAGGAAACAAGAACAAGAAAAATTAACCTTTGTCTTATCTAGTTCTGCAGGAACATCTTGACCAGACCTGATTAACTTCAATGGGAGTTTCATAACCTCCCTCAGACCACCACCCACGCACAGCTGCTTGAGGCTATTCCTCACCACCCGACCTCACCTCCTCCTGCTTCTCCTTTTGCTAGCATAAAAGAAGGTTGAACTCTACCCCAAATTAACATGGTTCTTTAGGACATTAGTCTGCCATCTTCTCAGTTTGCTGGCTTTCCAAATAAAGTCGATTTTCCTTGCCCCAACACCTTGTCTCTCGATTTATTGGCCTGTCTTGTGGCAAGTGGTGTGAGCTTGGACTCAGTAACACTTTAATGTAAATATCAGCAATAATAATACATTGTTTAACAATGAAGATTTTTGGACAAATGTTAAACTATATGCGATGCCAGGTCAACAGGCAACCCTTCTGTTCAGGGCAGATCAGGAAGTATTTTTATCCTAGAGGTAATTCATGTAAAGCCACATGCCTGGGCTTCCCTGGTGGTGCAGTGGTTGGGAGTCTGCCTGCCAATGCAGGGCACACGGGTTCGAGCCCTGGTCTGGGAAGATCCCACATGCCGCAGAGCAACTAGGCCCGTGAGCCACAGCTACTGAGCCTGCGCGTCTGGAGCCTGTGCTCCGCAACAAGAGAGGCCACGACAGTGAAAGGCCCGCGCACTGCGATGAAGAGTGGCCCCCGCTCGCCGCAACTAGAGAAAGCCCTCGCACAGAAACGAAGACCCAACACAGCCAAAACTAAATAAATAAATAAATAAAAATTTTAAAAAAAAAGCCACATGCCCCACTGCCTAGCACATAGCAAGTGTTCAATTGGAGGTGAGTTTTCTTAGTTTCCTAAATGAGAAAAACCTATTTTTAGACAATTGTAGATTTACAGGTATTTGTAAGAAACAATAGAGAGAGATGTCTTATGCCCCTTACCCATTTTCCCTCAATGGTAACTTGGGTAGCTACAATAAAATATCACAAACAGAAGATTGACATTGATATGATGAAATAAAATTCATAGTTTAAGGTAAGACAAGAAAAATTTAAACATAAAAATTTTTCTCCACTTCTTTGGTCCTTCTCCCTCTCCTCTAGTGTGCATTGTGCATCTGCATTATGCATTGACCAGACCTCCCCAACAGCAGAAATACCTGCTCAACCACAAAGGACAATTTTTCTTTTTCTGATGCCAGCCATGTAACTCCTTAGAAGATAACATTGCTTTCTTAATCATGTAAGGGGACACGATGACCCACCGTTCACCTTGTACATACAAACATCTTTGGTGAACTTTATGTACAATGCCAATATATCACTTCCCGTAAAGATAGTGATTGGTGAAGAACAGGCTGGTCATATGACCTGGGGAGGTACTGGGCGCCCCACCTAATGGAAGGTCTTAGCTTAAACACTTACTTATGACCTTACTAATGTTACTATGTATATTACTTGTATTCTGCCTATTTTATGATTTTTTTTTCTTGCATTACCAAATGTGTGACTGAGACTCCAATAAAAATAATGAAGACTAGGAGACTTGAAACAACTGACCAAATATGTAATTCTATATGAGAATAATGATTGTAATAGTGTAACTCTAGATATGTGAAGAAGCAACAAGAGGGAATCTTTTCCTGGACCATAACAAACTAGTAAGACAGGCGGTCTAGAGAGTTTTAGCTACTGTTAATAGGGCTTAGTCCAGTAATAGCACATTGAGTGGCCTGTCAACGAAATCCTGGCCTGACCTGGGAATGAGCATTTCTAACACCATGGGACAAAATGGTCATGAAATGTCTCCCAACCCTTGGTCATATTTATGACTATGAGGGAGCCGTGCCAACTAAAGAAGGTTGCTTACCATGAGGCTCTACAAGTCTCTGACCTTCAACACACCCTGAAAGGAGTTCAGGGTGGAGATCAGGAATGAGGCACTCTGTGCTCTGGGAAAAGTGGCAGAACTGGCCTTCAGATAGCTAGATATTTTCAGGAGAAAAATTTTATGAATCCAGTTTCTTGCATCTTCTCATACTTAGAAAAGCACTAAAACCATTAACTAAGATATCTGTCCCTTGCGAATAGCAGTAACCTTCTACCAAGATGTGTGCTTGATTGTACATACCTCTTCTCTAAAATCACATATATACTGGTCTCCCCTTTTACCTCTTTGGAACAGTACCCAGTGCTTTCTGAAAGACTGTCTCCTGGGTTGTAATCCTCAGGTTGGCTTGAATAAATTTTCCATTTCTTTCTTAGATTGACTGTTGATTAATTTTTTTGTCAACAGATATAACCCACCAACCTTATTCAGATTTCACCATTTTACATGCACTCATTTCTGTGTGAGTGTGTGTATTTAGTTATATGACATTTTATCATATGTGCTTTCCCAGATGGGATCTCATAAAGCCCTGCATCTATCTGGGATGTTATCCAAAAAACAACCAGCACAGGGGAGATTACTTACCCAAGACCCTATGGTGTGCCTGGTCCCCAATGTTCTATTGCATTGCTCCACTGCAAAGCCTCTTCCTTATGGGTCACATTGCACAAATTATTCTTGAGAAAATAACGTAGAATTAAAAAGTAGGATGGGGAAATATATGAAATAAAATGGGATGGGGTGATGGTTTTCTTTTGCAAACCCTATGGAACTGGCCCAGTGATTGTTTTTCTTTTTTCTAAATTATCAGAGAGATCACATCCATACATAGAAATGACACTGAAGTTAATACTTAATGGAAGCTTGTACATTTTCTTAATTAACATTTCCACATGATTAACATGTAATCATGCTATTTGGATTATGTCAAAGGAGTCTTCTTTAAAGGACGGATGGATGTGAGAAAGGAGGGGAACTCACGTCTGTTGAGTACGAAATAACCATATGCTGTGTATGACACTTGAAATATTTTGCTTTTTTGCTTCTCACATTAATTGTCTGATATAGATAAAATTATTCCCATTTTACAAATGAGAAGAAGAAAACTCAGAAACATCAGGTAATTTTTAAACATCTTCCCATAGGTATAGTGATCACAGAAAAACTAACTCTGAGCCAGTAGTTCTCAAATAACACACTGAATCCTTTTTATTTTGCGGTCATGCGGGACTTAGGGATAAGTGTTTTGAAATGTGTATGTTCTTTTTTTTTTGTGGCTGTGTTAGGTCTTCGTTGCTGCACGCAGGCTTTGTCTAGTTGTGGTGAGTGGGGGCTACTCTTCTTTGCAGTGCATGCCCTTCTCATTGAGGTAGCTTCTCTTGTTGCAGAGCACAGGCTCTAGGCACACAGGCTTCAGTAGTTGTGGCTCACAGGCTCTAGAGCACACGCTCAGTAGTTGTGGTGCACGGGCTTAGTTGCTCCACAGCATGTGGGATCTTCCCGGACCAGAGATTGAACCCCTGTCCCCTGCATTGGCAGGCAGAATCTTATGCATTGCGCCACCAGGGAAGCCCGAAATGTGTATGTTCTTGTTGATAATTCATGCATGTATGGATGGATACTAATACTTTTCTTTCTTCAAGTGGTCATTTCCAATAAATATAAGCATCTAGATCTCAGAAGAAAGATCTGGGACATGAATTTTGGCTGTAGTGTCTGGCAAATAATAAACACCCAATAAATATCTGTTGAAATAATAAATATATGTATCAGTGAAAGATATTAGCCATAATTCCTTAAGAGCCCCTATAACAAAATAGCAAAATGGACAAAATTTGTAAACAGTGCACAGATGACGAAATGTAGCTGGTCAATAGCTACAAGAAAAAGTTCAAACTTACTAATAATTTAAGGAATGCAAATAAAAGCATCTAAGTACACTTTTATCACCTATCATCTGACAAAAATTAAGTATAGAAAGAAGCCCCAAAAATGGACCAAAATTTACACAAGAAGAATTTTAAAATTGGCTCTGTATGTGTGTGGAGAGAGAGAGAGAGAGAGAGAGAGAGAGAGAGAGAGAGAGAGAGACTCAGTTTCAATACAAATCAAGGAAATAGAAGCACACTTATCAATTAGACATGAGTTTAAATATTTTGGTGACACCAGGAATAGAAGTGAAGTGAAGAAATGAGAACTCTCATATACTTTTTGAGAGAGTTTAAATTATTGAAATAAAATCCCAGGGAATATATGTGTAAGCATGTAATATAGGGAAATTTTCTCACATGTACAAGAATAGGCTGGCAAAAGGATATTCGCTTCAGCATTGCCTGAAACAGAAAACAAAAAGGGGTGAAATAAACAGTCCAAAAACCTTTGTCTGTCTGTCTATCTACCTATCTACCTATCTATCTATTCCTTACTTAATAGATAATTTCAACTAGTTCATGATATCTATACAATTATGACTCGCCAAGTCCATACCTCACTCCTGATATCTGGGTAATATTATTTGACTTGCTCTGCAATTCATTCTTTTCCCTTTAAAATGCATTTCAGAGAACTTTCCATTAATGAACGCACTTCATAATTTATTTAAATATTCTACTTCTTTATGAAAATTTAGGTTGTTTCCAATTTTCTTTACCTCTACAGGACACAGCTATACTACATTGTTTAACTTCCCTTGTAATTAGGTGAAGGTCATGTGTAGCAAGAAGTTTTGGTGCCTCCTATCATATCTCCTTGGCATGCATCCACAGCTATCGTGGACAGTTGCCTGTGAGCTCACACTGATAGCAGCAGTGTCCTACTCAAGCAGGCCACTTTCATTCACCTTCTTGTATCAGATTCTTCTTATTCGACTCAAGCAACCCTCATAACCCCCACAGAAGCTCATCCTTGAATTGCAGGGGAATTAATGCCCTCCCCCACTCCCGGAGCAATCCTTAACCAACAGAACATGGAGACATGGAGAGATAAATAAACCTTCCAGCCCTCCAACTTTTTAGCAGACAATTCTGGGAGACATATTGTATGCTTCTCAGAGGTCACAGCTAACCCTAGTCCCCATTCCTTACCTACAGCAGTCATGTTGACAATGCACCATTATATTGGCTTTAACTCTTTCTTGACTCAATTCTGGCTCTTACCTCTTTGTTGCTTCCTGGGATCACCTCCCAAATAAACTATCAGCACCCAAATTCTGCTTTGGGGGGAACCCAAACTGAAACACGGAACAATGGAGTTCTATCCAATGGATGTGGACAGAAGTGATATTTGTCACTCCTACATCTGTCTTCTAAAAACCTCCCAAGCAATACTCCATGCCCTCACTCTCTGTCAGCAGAGAATTGGTCATAGAACTCTGAGTATCAAGGGAGTGGCAAGGCTACAGGATGGAAGAACCTGGGTCCCTGTAACCCCCTTGCAGGGAAGGCATCCATGAAAAAAACCTGACAAGTAACACCAGAGTTGGACTGTTTTATGAGAGAAGAATAAACTTCTATTATATTAAGTCAAAGAAAAATTAGCACTGTATGCTATACCATCTTGAAAAATACAGTTGGGTACCATCTTTTTTTTTCCATTGGTAACAGTTTAGAAGTTATAAATCATTTCTCATTGTTTTCTCATAATGAGAGTGCAGGCATCCAAATGATGGAGCAAATATCTCTCTGGTTGGTCTTAAGTTCAAAGGTTTGGGGACAGAGGTTCTCTTCTTTCTAGGGTGATTCACAAGCTCATAAGAACTGTTCCACACTGTGCCTCTGAGCAGATCCTAATCCAGTTCCCCATGCTGGGAAGACAGACTTGCCTTTGACTCACCTGATGAGCTCAGTGAGAGATGGCACCAGGGCAGCAAGCTGTGGTGTTTGCCTAACTGCTGCTCCTGGACTGCTCTGTATGTTAATACATTTATAGGAAAATTCTGGACCCATCCCACAGTCACCAGTGCAGACATCCTCAGAGCATGCATTACCTAGCAGCTACATCCACCAGGACTCCAGCTACCTGTTGCCTCCCTGAGAGGCGAAAATCCCAAAAGGACTAGCACTCCTTTGATACACGAGTACTCATTTTTCTATTCACTAATAACTAAATGCATATTGAGCTTAAGACCCATAATGTTCCATTAGAGGTGTCATTAAACCTATAGAGGAAATAGGAGGGTAAGGAGGGAAATGAATATATGGGAAAATTCAAGGATTAAATCTGAGAAAAGATGGCTCTTTAACATTAACTTTTAAACTTACTCAAGTTTCAAGGCATTGAAGATTTAAAAAAAAAACTCTCTTTGGACCCCTCATCCCCACTCAGCCACAAGATATCTCTCTCGCTTCACCCCCAATGTCCCTCTCTCTCTCTCTCTCTCCCTCTTCAAAGACATTTTCTGCATTCCCTGTTAACATTCTTCACTTCCAACTGACTCATTATCCCACTGCACTATGGATTCTGTCACGTGCTCTCAAAATGGTCACAAAACACCTTTTTGTCACTAGGTCGAGATATTTTGCATAATATATTAACATACTTAGTGCTACTTTTAATGACCTCCTAAAATATGAATGTTTGTGCAGACTGCTCCTGTCACTTAACAAATCTTTGACAGTTTCCCAGGCTCTGGAGCATGAGGTTCTGGGTACAAATCCAAGCTGTCCTGCTCCCTAAATGTTCAGTCCTGGGTCAAGTCCTTATTTTCCCTGTCCCTCAGTTTTTCATCTATAAAATGAAGATTAACACCATATCTACCTTATAATGGTGCTGTGATCATTAAATGACTCAATACATGAAAAGCACTCAACACATAAAAATTTTACTCATTTTAATTTATTTTTCTCTATCTTTATCAGGCATTAGTATACCTACTATCCATATGGTATAGACTGATGTTTATTCACAGTCACTGACTGAGGAATGTTATTAGTGAGATAAGCAGGTTACAAAACTAAACGTAAATGTGACCTTATATTTGTACATAAATCTATAAATGCATGCACACATGTATAACTATATAAATTCTTGCATAAGAAAACTACTAGAAGAATACAATGCAGATGAAAACATTAGTGGTTTTTCTGGGTTGAATTGTATCCCCTGAAAGATGTATGCTGAAGTCCTAATCCCAACTATCTCAGAATGTGACCTTGTGTGGAAATAAGGTCTTTACAGAGGTAATCGAGTTAAAATGAGGTTATTAGGGTGGGCTCTAATCTGATATGACTGGTGTCTTCATAAAAAGGGGAAAGTTAGACACAGAGACACACACAGATAGAAGATAATATGAAGAGACAGAGGGAGAATGTCACATGGAGACGGAGGATTGGGAGTGATGCATCTACAAGCCAAGAAACACCAGAGATTGCCTTCAAACTGCAGGGAACTAGGAAGAGGCAAGGATGAAGTCCTATAGGTTTCAGAGAGAGCATGGCCCATTGATACCTTGATTTTGACTTTTAGCCTCCAGAACCATGAGACAATAAACTTCTGTTTTTAAGCCACCTACTTTGTGGTACTATTTTAAGGCAGCCCTAGGAAACAAATACAGTGGGTATGCTTTAGATGGTGTGTTTTGGGGTAATGTTATTTTATTTCCTTTCTATGTTATATATTTTTACCTATAGTACACATTTATTGATCTTGCAGCAATACAAAATAATTAAATGGTATGGAAACAAATATTTTCAGTTCTACCAACAGGAAACTCACTCAGCTTTAGAATGGGGAATGCACCTGAGGCACAGGAAGGGAAACAAGATGGGGAGAACTTTTGCAATATACCAGGACACATTTCCCCAAAACTCCAAACCACACTGATTATTATCAATATTTTAAATTTCTGCCTAGTTAACTGGGGAAAAAAAACATGGCACCTCAGGTTCTTTTATCTTACTTTGCCCTGAATAACAGTAAGGTTGAAGGCCTTGTCATAGGAGAGGCAATAGCATATCCTGGTTAGATGTATGGGCTCAGGAGCCATACAGTATATCTTACCCTTACCACCTGCTAGCCCTGCCCTTAGTTTCTTTTTTTAGAATTTATTTTATTTATTTATTTTTGGCTGGGTTGGGTCTTCATTGCTGCGCATGGGCTTTCTCTAGTTGCGGCGAGTGGGGACTACTCTTCTTTGAGGTGTACGGGCTTCTCATTGTGGTGGCTTCTCTTGTTTTGAAGCATGGGCTCTAGGCATGCGGGCTTCAGTAGTTGTGGCACACGGGCTCAGTAGTTGTGGCTCACGGGCTCAGTAGTTGTGGCTTGCAGGCTCTAGAGTGCAGGCTCAGTAGTTGTGGCGCACAGGCTTAGTTGCTCTGTGGCATGTGGGATCTTCCCGGACCAGGGCTCAAACCCGTGTCCCCTGAACTGGGAGGCGGATTCTTAACCACTGCACCACCAGGGAAGCCCCTGCTCTTAGTTTCTTATGTTTAAAGTTGGGCAACAATAGCTCCTCCTCATAGGTTGTGCTGAGGATTAAATGAGTAATATAGGTTTAGCACTTATAACAGTGTCAGGCACTGAGGAAGTCAGCAATAAATAGTAACCATTGCCATCATTATTTTCATACCTGAATTGACCATTAGTGCTTCTATTGTCATTTTAATTATGTGGATTTATATTGATCGGCATGGATTGACATTCATAATATGATGTTTGTCTATAAATAAATCAGTTTGCAAAACTGTAAGATAACATCTCATTGTTACTCTTAAATATGGTTATAATTAAATATGTGGCTATATTTGCATAGAATTCTGAAAACAATATGTATGTTCAAATGATAACAGTGCTTACTCAAGACTAGTAGAGTTTTAAGGGTTTTTAATGATTTTTTTTCTTTCCTGCATTTTCCATCTTTATCTACAATGAAAGTGTCTTGGTTTTGGAAGTGAAAAGATAAATAAAAAACTTCCTAGCCCTTTCCATAGGAAAGTGCCTCAGTGTCATAATGGGGAACATCCTTAAGCCAAGGCTACCACCTGACAATCCCCATTTGGCAGCTCCAGAGAAATTAAAGATGTTTAGGGGAAGAGCAAGCACAAGCATGTCTCTCAAATAAACCTATATTCCACAGTCAGACAATGTCTCCACTTCTCTGGATATTTGTGAAGTTCATGAGATGAAAATAGTTTCACAACATGCTTCTTTCTGTTCTCTCCCAAGTAAAGCCCCTTGAATTGAAACCATATTTAACCACCCAGTTAGCCAAGTAGTGAGTGCCTAAGGGGAGGGAAAGGGTCTGCATGAGATCACCCATCATTCGGCCCCACAGCTTCTAGAAAGGGAGAATTCTTAAACAGAGGCTTTCAGAGTAAAAGTTTAATCACAGTCTCTTTCAGCCTAGGACCCCAGGGCAATCGACACAGGCAGATTAAAACACCTTTGATATATTTTCCCTGTGCAACTAAAAATAATAAAAGGAGAGAAAAATACAGTTGTCCTTCGTTATTCACAAGGGATTGGTTCCAGGATGCCCCACAGACAGCAGAATCCATGGATGCTCAAGTCCCTTGTATAAAATATATAAAATGGTGTAGTATTTTCATATAACCAATGCACATCCTCCCTCCCATATGCTTAATTTTTTTAAATTAATTTTTATTGGAGTATAGTTGCTTTACAATGTTGTGTTAGTTTCTACTGCACAGCAAAGTGAATCAGCTGTATGTATATATATATCCCCTTTTTTTTGGATTTCCTTCCAATTTAGGTCACCACAGAGCACTGAGTAGAGTTCCCTGAGCTATACAGTAGGTTCTCATTAGTTATCTATTTTATTCATAGTACCAATAGTGTATATGAGTCAATCCCAATCTCCCAATTCGTCCCACCACCACCCCCCTTCCCCCCTTGGTGTCCATACGTTTGTTCTCTATGTCTGCATCTCTATTTCTGTTTTGCAAATAAGATCATCTATACCATTTTTTTAGATTCCACATATATGCTTTAATAGACGATTTTTGTTTTTCTCTTTCTGACTTACTTCACACTGTATGACAGTCTCTAGGTCCATTCACATCTCTACAAATGACCCAATTTCGTTCCATTTTATAGCTCAGTAATATTCCATTGTATATATGTATCACATCTTCTTTATCCATTTCTCTGTTGATGGACATTTAGGTTGCGTCCATGTCCTGGATATTGTAAATAGTGCTGCAATAAACATTGGGGTTCATGTGCCTTTTTGAATTATGTTTTTCTCTGGGCATATGCCCAGTAGTGGGATTGCTGGTTCATATGGTAGTTCTATTTCTAGTTTTTAAAGGAACCACTATACTGTTCTCCATAGTGGCTGTATCAATTTACACTCCCACCAACAGTGCAAGAGGGTTCCCTTTTCTCCACACCCTCTCCAGCATTTATTGTTTGTAGATTTTTAAAAAAAAATTATTGGAGTATAGCTGCTTTACAACATTGTGTTAGTTTATACTGTACAGCAAAGTGAATCATCTGTGTGTATACATATATCCCCTCTTTTTTGATTTCCTTCTCATTTAGGTCACCACAGAGCACTGAGTAGAGTTCCCTGTGCTATACAGTAGGTTCTCATTAGTTATCTATTCTATACATAGTATCAATAGTGTACATATGTCAATCCCAATCTCCCAATTCATCCTATCCCCCCTTTCTCTTGGTAGCCATACATTTGTTCTATGTGTCTCTATTTCTGCTTTGTAAATAAGATTGTCTATGTCAATTTTTTCAGATTCCACATATATGTGCTAATATACGATATTTGTTTTTCTCTTTCTGACTTACTTCACTCTGTATGACAATCTCTAGGTCCATCCATGTCTCTACAAATGACCCAATTTCATTCCTTTTTATGGCTGTATATATGTACCACATCTTCTTTATCCATTCCTCTCTTGATGGACATTTAGGTTGCTTCCATGTCCTAGCTATTGTAAATAGTGCTGCAATGAACATTGGGGTGCATGTGCCTTTCTGAATTATGGTTTTCTCTGGGTATATGCCCAGCAGTGAGATCGCTGGGTCATATGGTAGTTCTATTTTTAGCTTTTTAAGGAATTTCCATACTGTTCTCCATAGTGGCTGTATCAATTTACATTCCCACTAACAATGCTTGAGGGTTCCCTTTTCTCCACACCCTCTCCAGCGTTTATTGTTTGTAGATTTTTTGATGGCCATACTGACTGATGTGAGGCAATATCTCACTGTAGTTTTGATTTGCATTTCTCTCATAATTAGTGATGCTGAGCATCTTTTCATGTGTTTGTTGGAGATCTGTACATCTTCTTTGGAGAAATGTCTATTTAGGTCTTCCACCCATTTTTTGATTAGGTTGTTTGTTTTTTTTTGATGTTGAGCTTCATGAGATGTTTGTATAATTTGGAGATTAATCCTTTGTCAGTTGCTTCATTTGCAAATAATTTCTCCCATTCTGAGAGTTGTCTTTTCGTCTTGTTTATGGTTTCCTTTGCTGTGCAAAAGCTTTTAATCAGGTCCCATTTGTTTATTTTTGTTTTTATTTTCATTACTCTAGGAGGTGGGTCAAAAAAGATCCTGCTGCAATTTATGTCAAAGAGTGTTCTGCCTATGTTTTCCTCTAAGAGTTTTATTGTGTCTGGCCTTACATTCAGGTCTTTAATCCATTGTGAGTTTATTTTTGTGTATGGTGTTAGGGAGTGTTCTAATTTCATTCTTTTACATGTAGCTGTCCAGTTTTCTCAGCACCACTTATTGAAGAGGCTGTCTTTTCTCCATTGTATATTCTTGCCTCCTTTATCAAAAATAAGGTGACCATATGTGTGTGAGTTTGTCTCTGGGCTTTCTATCCTGTTCCATTGGTCTATATTTCTCTTTTTGTGCCAGTACCATACTTTCTTGTTTACTGTAGCTTTGTAGTATAGTCTGAAGTCAGGGAGCCTGATTCCTCCAACTCCATTTTCTTTCTCAAGATTGATTTGGCTATTCACCTCCCGTATATTTTAAATCAAATCTAGATTGCTTATAATACCTAACTCAATGTAAATGCTATGTAAATAGTTGTCAGTTTGTGGCAAATTCAAGCTTTGCTTTTTGGAACTTTCTGGAATATTTTTTTTCAACTATTTTCCACCCATAGTTGGTTGAATCTGCAGATGTGAAACCCGTGGAAACAAAGAGGCAACTATATACACATGACCAGCACTTGTAATACAAAATCAGCTAAAGTTCAAAATGGAATGCATCTTTATACCAACCTAAGGTTATGGGTGTTAGTCAGGACACCAGAAAACTAATCTTTTGTGTCTTTTTTCACCAGGATGGCCCAGATTAAGTTCTGGATATACAGGCCTAAAGGAGTAACAGCATGAATAAAAGACAGAAAATTAAGCCTAGACAAGTATGAAGATGTTTCATGTTCAGAATACATTGAACATTGTTTTAGAATAGCTGGTACCAGGGAAACTCTTAGACTTTGAACACATCAGGAAAAAAGTGCTTGCAAATAGTATGTGCAGATTCTGTTAGTGCCTCCTTCAGCATATTAAACTGAAAAAATAATGGGTGTGTCCATTTTAGAAGTTCTGAAAGAGAATACACATTGCAAGGAAGGCACATATACAGGTCATACTGTCAAGCTGTTATGTGTATTTGTTCTCCTTTTTTTTGTTCTTCCTCCTTTCTATCATTCATCCAGGCATCTACAGATAAACACACGCAACAAAACAGTACCATATTTCACTTAGGAATATATGCATATGTAATAAAACTATAAGTTCCTAAGAATGAAAACTCAAATTCTTTATAGTAGTTACCTCTGAGGAAGAAGGAGACTAATGTAATCATAAAAGAATTCAAAGTGCGTTTCAACTGCATATGTAATGTTTTATTTCTTAAGTTGAGTACATAGAAGTCTGTTTTATTCTTTTCTGTAACTTTTTGAATATCTGAAATATTTAATAACAAGTAATGTTTCTATGAGCTTTGATTTTGATTTTTAAAATGATCCATACAAATTTAGAAAAAGTGGAAAACATAGTAAAGTACAGAGATAAATGTGTAACTAATCAGTAACACTACCACTCATTAATTTTTAAAAAATGTATATTGTCTGGCATTTTCTCTCATTATTGTGTTTATGCATGCATATAACAATGAATATACATATATCATTTGCAAGATTAAGATCACATACATAATTTTCAGCATCATGCCTTTTTCACTCATCATGATAGCCTAGGATATTAACTTGAATTTCTTTAGCTGTTGTAATTTGGTATATTTTAGAAAGTTTTATCAGTCTGTATATTGCTTTTTTATGTGAATTATCTGCTGATATCATTTGCCAATCTCTCTATTCATTATGTATATATACACAAATATATATCATTTCTATGTATGTATAATCCATATGACAAAACTGAGCCCAAATGACCAAACACATTGGTCATATCAAATACTTGTAAATGAGCTTAACTCATCTATTAAAAAGTTTCTCATGTTGCCTATCGAAGCAAAACCCAACACAATGCTTTTTCAAATGATATACCTAAAACAAAGACAGTCAGAGAGGTTAAAATTCTAAAATAAGCAAATATATACCAGGCAGTTATAAATAAAAAGAAAGAAAAGGTTATAATCTTGGTGTTTAAGGAGTAAGAATTGAGATCAAAATGGATTAAAAGAGATTTTTAAAAACACACTTGATAACTGTAAACACTAAAATTCACAAGGAAGATGTGTTATTAATATTTATGTCCACAGACACATAACAAAAATATTCATAAAATAAACACCACAGGAGGTGTAAGGAGAAATAGAAAAAAACACCAATAATATATAATTCTACTATAACTTGCCTCAATCCAAGAATATTCAAGTGGACAAAAAATTTCAGTTAAGTATAGAGAAGCTCTAAAGAACATAATCCAAAGGGTAGATCTTATGTATTGAACTATGATGCCTGCTAACAGAGAACAAAACTACAGTTCAGATAAACATGGAATATTTATGCAAAGTGACTGTATCTGAGGCTCCTAGACAAATTTGGGATAAAGTGGAAACAGATTAATTTTGCACAATTTGATTACAAAAATGATAATGAAAATACAACATATCAGAATCTACAGCTAGAGCAGTTGTCAGAGGGAATTTTTATAGTATTAAATAACTATAACAATAAAAATTAAAATAAATTAATATTCATTTCAAAAGCCTGATAAAGAACCACAATATAAGTTTAAAAATGCAGAAGGAAAGAATCATTAAAGGTAAAAGTAGAAATGAATGAGTTAGAAAAAACTACAGCAGAACTTAGGTCAACAAAATGAACAAATCCCTAGGTAAATTAATCAAGAAAACAGAGGGAAATGAACATATACAACATCTAAAATGTCAAAGGAGAAATAGTCATCCAGTTTTATCTATTTTTATTTTATTTATTTATTTATTTATTTATTTATTTTGGCTACACCGAGTGGCTTGCAGGATCTTAGTTCTCAGACCAGGGATTGAACCCAGGTCCTCGGCAGTGAAAGCACCAAGCCCTAACCACTGGACCGTCAGGGAATTCCTGAGAAATAGTCATATAACCAAAGAAAAATTTCAAGATTCTTAAGTGAATAATTTACATAACTCTACTTAAATACATTTGAAAACACATATGAAGTAGATGTTTCTAGAAAAATGCAACTTATAAAAATTTACCCCAGTAGAGACAAAAAGTTCAAACAGACCAATTACATTGAAGAAATAGAGAAATTGGTTAAATTTCTCCCCTGAAAATGTAGCAGGCTCAGATGCTTCAGTAGGAGAATTCTACCAAACCTTTTTGTTTGTTTATTTCTTTTTTTGGTTTGTTTTCTACCAAACATTTAAAGGTAAGATAATCCCAATGCTACTCACACTATTCTGGGGGTATGGAAAAGAAGAAACACTTCTAAATTCTTATGATGAAGCAAGTATATAATTGATTCCAAACCTAATAAAGATTGCATCACAAGTGAGAATTATAGAACAGTTTCCTACATGAATATGAAGGAATATTCTTAAGTAAAATATTAGCAAACACAATCCAACAGCACATTAAAAAGTAGATCATAACATGTGGAGCTTATTCTAAGAACAGAAGGCTGTTTCAATATCAGGAAATCCATTAATATAATCTAGTGTAATAATAGAGTCAAGGAGAAAAATGCCCACGTCTATAGATGCTTTCAAAAGGTATTTGAAAGCATTAACACCCAGTAGAAGTAGTGAAATGTTAACAACAACAGACAGTGATAATATATCTCTAGCAAAAAATTCTATACAGAGAGATATACTCAAAAAAACAATAAATAAATAAAATTGGAATTCTAAAATTTGTTCAAGTAACCTATAGGAAAGCAGGGAAAAGAAAACAGAGAAACAAAAAAGAGAGGGAACAAACAAAACAAAAAATAAAATTACAGACAATCCATTACATATCCATGATTACATTAAATGTAAATCATTTAAATATACCACTTACAAGACAGATATTGGCAGAGTGGATTAAAGAAAAGAATGTGACCCAACTCAATGCTGCCTATAAGAAACTCACTTCAAATACAATGATATAGGTTGTTTGAAAGTGAAAGGATGTAAAACGGTAACAACAGGCAAATTTTATTGATAGAAAGCAAGAGTGGATATATTTGCATCAGATAAGGTAGACTTCAGAGCAAAGAAAATTACCAGACACAGAGAGGGTTATTACATAATGATAAAGGGGTCAATCCACCAACAAGATATAGCAATCCTAAATGTGTATTCATTGAACAGCAGACCTGCAAATTATAGACATATAAACATATAACTACATTTCAGATAGGACTGAAGTAAAAAAAATCTACAATTTATTCAGACTTCAAAACTCCTTCCTCTAAAATTGATACAACATCTAGACAATCTCTGTCATTTAATTGGTGTGTTTAGACCATGTACAGTAATTGTTAAAGTATTTGAATTTCGGTCTACCACTTTTTTTTTTAAATTATTATTTATTTATTTATTTATTTATTTGGCTGTGTTGGGTCTTCGTTTCTGTGCGAGGGCTTCCTCTAGCTGCGGCAAGCAGGGGCCACTCCTCACCGCAGTGCATGGGCCTCTCACTATCGTGGCCTCTCTTGTTGCAGAGCACAGGCTCCAGACGCGCAGGCTCAGTAGTTGTGGCTCACGGGCCTAGTTGCTCCGCGGCATGTGGGATCTTCCCAGACCAGGGCTCGAACCCGTGTCCCCTGCATTGGCCGGCAGATTCTCAACCACTGTGCCACCAGGGAAGTCCGGTCTACCACTTTGTTGTTCCTTTTCAGTCTGTTCCCTCTGGTTTTCATTCCTCTGCTTCCTCTTCTTTGCATTCTTTGCTTTCTTTTGGCTTATGTGAACATTACTTGATACTTCATTTTAATTTTTCTATTTTGATTTTGACAATGTCTCTTTGTATAACATTTTTGGTTTTGTATAACCATTTTTAGTGGTTGCTATAAAACTCCCTATTCAACTTTTCAAAGTCTGTTTAAAATCAATATTTTACCACTTCAAATGACATGTAGTAACCTTACCATGTTGTAGATCCCTTTGCCCTCTGCTCTTAAGGTTATGGTTCTCTAATGTATTTTACTTACATTCACTGACATGTCATCAGAAAATGTTATATTTTTTGCTTTCAATGATTAAAAATTTTAATGAACTCAAGAGGAGATGAATAGTCTATTATATTTACCCAGACATTTACCATTTCTGTTGCTTTGCCTCTGCAAATACAGTCATGATACTTTTAAAATTTAAGATGTTTTCCTCCCTGTAATATTGTAACCTGCCTTTATTCACTACTAATATATACTGAATGTCGTTCAATGTCAATAATCTGCCATTTACATTATAGGTTTTAGTGCTTGCAAAAAGATTGATGCTCATAAAAAATGAAAGTATTAAAATTAGCTAACATTTGCTTTGGATCAAGTAACGACATTTAATTCTCACATCTACACTGTGAGGTTGTTCATCCTCATTTTACAGATGAAGAAACTGAGAGACAGGGAGGTTAAGTACTTTTCCTAAGCTTGCACACTTAGAAAGTGACACATTGTGGATTTGACCCAAATCATAATGGCTACAGCCCATGAATATTTAGGGTGATAGAGTTTGAGACATACAATCACACAGATAGTATCAAGTTTCAGGAATAGAAACATGCTGATGTACACTCAAACATACCATATATTTCCAAAACAATAAAATCATTAGTAAATTATCTCTTAATCTCTTTAAATGTCACTTCTGTTTTAAAATTTTTATCTTCATACTATGTCCTGTTTATAGCATTTCAAGCAATATAGAATTATATTCTAAAAATTAAATGTATATATTTGTTTACATATTATGTATAAATTTGCATATTTATATGTATAAATATATATTTTATATTCATAAAATGAAATCACCCTGAATCTCACTCTTGCTTAACTCTCACGCTCTGAGCCAAAGGTGTTCAATATCAATAGGTTGTTGTGTGTTCACCAGATGTGTTTCTTTGTAGGTGAATTATTATCATATAGTCACAGACACACAAAATATGCATACCTTTTCTTCAATATTAGAATCACATTACCCCTATTGTTCTGCAACATGCCTTTTTTCATCTAATTTAGTATATCTCTAGTTTTCATTTGTACTTCATTAGATAAACTGTTTTCAAATGTTTGTTGAACATGTATATTGCTCTTTACATGTATTCTGTGATTATATATGTATTAGTTATCTATTGATGCATAATAACATACTCCAAAATAAAAGCAGTTTGAAGTAACAAACATGTAGTAATTCACCATTTTGGGGGGTCAGGAATCTGGATGTGGCTTAGCTGGGTGCTTCTGGCCCAGAGTCTCTCGCAAGGATTCAATTAAAGTATAGGCTGGGGCTACGGTCATCTTAAGGGTCAATTGGGTGAGGACCCACTTCTAAGCTCACACTTTTGTCTTTTGGCAGGCCTCAGGGCCTCACCGGTTGCTGGCCAGAGACATCGGTTCCTTGACATGTGGGCAACACACAGCATGGTGGCTGGCTTTCCTCAGGGTGAGCATAAGAGCGTACTTCAAATGAAGCCACATCCTCTTTGTAACTAATCTCAGAAGTAACATCCCACCACTTCACAAGTATTCTATTCCCTAGAAGCAACTAACCTCAGCCCACATTCAAGGAAAAGTGATTACAAAAGAGCATGAATACAGAGGTGTGGATCATTGAGTGTCTTCTTGGAGGCTGCCTACCACTTCATTTGCCCATCTGTTATATATCACAAGAATTAGCCTATTATCACAACATTGTAATTCAACTATACTTCAATAAAAATAAATTTAAAAAAGAATTACCCTCATATAATTTGAAAATATTTACTCTAGCCTTTTCAGACAAGCTTTGCTGATTATTTTTTGCCATACAAAATGTTTTTAATTACAATACTATTTTAATTAAAAATATAATACAATTCACTATAAAAAAATAGCAGTATATGGGCTTCCCTGGTGGCACAGTGGTTGAGAATCTGCCTGCTAATGCAGGGGACACGGGTTCGAGCCCTGGTCTGGGAAGATCCCACATGCCGCGGAGCAACTAGGCCCGTGAGCCACAACTACTGAGCCTGCGCGTCTGGAGCCTGTGCTCTGCAACAAGAGAGGCCACGATAGTGAGAGGCCTGCGCACCGCGATGAAGAGTGGCCCCCGCTTGCCGCAACTAGAGAAAGCCCTAGCACAGAAACGAAGACCCAACATAGTAATCAATCAATCAATAAATCAATAAATCTTTAAAAAAAATAGCAGTATATTGGATAGCATCAATTGCCCAGATACAATGGGAAAAGCTTTAGAATAATTCCAGCTTTAACTACTGAGCAGGCATTTGCAAAGAAATTTCCCTGATTTACTTAACCATCTCCAAACTTACTATGGTCTGATCTGAATTATGGATTTAATAACGTGTAACTTGAATAAATGTTAAAATGAAAGGAGACACAACTTAGAGTTCCACTTGCTTACATTAGTTTTAAAAACATTAATATCCTACTCTCCAGATCATCTTTTCCAGAAGAGACATCTACTCTTCTGACTGAGCCCCTGTCTGCCATCTTAAAAACCAGTCAGTTCACACGGTCTCCATACCCAGGTCTTTTGACCCCAGGGACAGGATTTCATTTTCTTCATCATCATCATCATCACCACCACCACCACCACCACCAAGATTGGCCGTTAAAGAGTGAGCATCGATGAGGGAATGTAAAATGACCAGTCCTTAAACGCTGGTGGCCCATCATCTACATGCTAGATCACTGAATATATGAATGTTTCTCAACCTTTTTTCATTATCATCCACTTTATGGAGGTTTTTTAGACACTTTTTTCCCTAATCATTGCCCCATCCACAGAATGTGAAATTTTTAATACCAGAGATGTGGTGTATATCTGTTTATGTACCTTGATCTTTCTGGGGGCAACACAACATAGTACTATCTAAGATCTCTTCACCCCTAAGAATCAATTTTCAGTTCCTTGGAGGTGATGCTGCTTCTGTTATGAATGCAAGGTATATTGTGATGTGGGCAAAAGTTGAACCCCCATTTTTGCCCCTAACTTCATGTGTGATGCTGGAATACTTGCTTAGCCTCTGTAAGCCTGCCCTTGGTCATCTGTAAAGGAGACCCATGATGTCTTTCTTACAGAACTGTTGTGAGGTGCAAATGAAAAACCCTGTACAGAGTGTATAACATGTAGTAGGACTTCAACAAATGTTAATCTTGGCCCACCTTTCTCCTCTCTCCCAGAGAAAAAATGACTTTTGCCTAAACCAAACAGCATAACTGCCATAAAGACCACCTGGAAATGTAGCATCAAGATGTAAAATGTGTAGAATGTGTAGAATGAAGTTTTGGGACCACTTCTGTTTTGCAGGATGACTTTTCTGAGGTATTTATGGTAAGGGAAGATCATCAAACCATCTTTTGGTGTTCCTACATCATCCAGTCACATAATTATAGACAGTCTGTTAGTTTTCTGCCACATTAACTCTCTGCTTAGCATGGCCTATGATTTTACATGTTCACCCTCTGAAGGCTAGCTCATCTCCAAGAACCCTAGGATACCTCCCTGGGTCTCTGTGTACTGTTAATACTCCCTACTGTCTCTTTAGAGCAAACAAACTTCCTGACAGCAGGGACATGCTCTGTTCCACCAAACTAGGCAGAGTTCCGTCTGTATCTCAGTCTAATTCTTCTAATTATTACGCTTTCTCATGTGGTAGCCTGAAGAGCGAAGGTGTTTTGCTTTCAAGCGAGAAGCCTGGGGGTGGAGGAGTGTGCAGTGGCATTTCCAGTGTGGGGGACTAGCCAGCGTATCGCAGTTGCCATAGAAACCTGACGTCAATATGGCGACCGTGACGACTTTTCTACAGAGACAGACGTGGTCTGACGAGAAGAGCAGGTCCCGCCTTCAGGTGTTTGAGACTCAGCTGAGGGTGTGGGTCCCGGCGGTGAGGGCTGAACAGCCCTGGGGTGTGGGGAGACAAAGGGATCCAAGTCGTGTCTTTCCTGCTTTGGGAATCGGTGTCCCGGCTGTCTGGTGAGGCAGAGAGATGTGCCCTTGGGGTCCCTCCCGGCCCCAGTGAGTGTGGTGTCTTGCTCCAGGGGTGTCCTGGAGCTATTTGCCTTTTAAAAACAGGGGCGAGGGAGGATAAGGCAAGGTCTTGGGTAGTGAGAGAGAGGGAGAGAGCACGTGCGTGTGTGTATGGGTGTGTGTGCGCGTGTGTCTGTCCTATTCAGTTCCTAGCACATATTAGGAACCAAATTGGGTTATTGTTTCGTTTTGGCAGCTTTCCTTGGCCAGCTTGGTTACCATGGTGGCTCAGTGACTGCTGTGGGATTTAGTGCAGACAGATCATCCATTTTTGATTCTTGGCTGAGTCATCTGTTACTATGATAGTTGTCAAGTGCTGCTTTTCTGATTCCTTCATTCCTTCCAGTTTTATTAGTTGGCACTTGAGTGCACGGTAGAGCTTTTCCCTCCCCCTTATTTATGTATTTATTCATGTATTTATATCTGTATAACTCACAGATTCCTACTTTGCTCAAAGGGTTACCTTTTTTACATTTGTTACTATCATTATATATTTTGATGCTCAAATTGTCACAGAATTGGCCAGTGTTAGCCCCTTCAGGTTGGCTTCTATATCCGTTGACACCTCCCTAGAATTTTTTGATCATGTACTTTGCTCTCAGAGCCTGACGATCTCCCTGTCTGTAGAAAGGAAATAATGATGCCCACTTCAGAGAATTGCTTTGAGGATTTGAAGAGGAAAAGTCCAAAAATTACAACCAACAGTGTATGGCATCTAGTAGGCCCTCACCAAATTGTATTTCTCCATTCCAACATTACCTCCTTCATTCTGTCAAGTTGATGCCTCTGACATTACCATAATAGCATGACCTCCAGAGAGAATAGTTGGACATGTAACACAAGCAGGAATAAGCGCACATGTCCATGATGTGAGAGCCTCAGTGTCACTGCTGTGTGTGGAGGGGGCTGTGTGATGGAGCTGGGGAAGAGGAAAAGTATCATTGCACAACTTGCAGTGAACTGAGTGGGGACAGACAAGCACATCCTCAACCCCTTCCCCTGCATTTCACGTGTTTTCCCATCCTTTCACATTCCTCTCTATTCCATGTGCTGTCTTATCCTCTTACTCTTCCTTACAGTGGAACATCAGAGAAGGTATGGACTCTGAGCCACAGAAACAGGATCCAGTAGAGAAGAACCAAGTGTGATGTTGAATCTGCTAGAGAGGTTCCTGGAGCAAGAGTGAAGAGATCAGGCCCCATCCCTGGGACATTTTAGGTAAGTCACCACCCTTCCCTCCATTGTCTTGTATACAACAGGATAACAGCACCCAATGCTTCCGACCGCCCAGGAGTATTGTGGAGTTTAGGTATGAGCCCATGTGGGAAAGCAATCTGTGATTGTAGGTGGGAGGGAAGGACCAGTGCACTTTCAAGTAATAATATTAACAGACACACCCCAGATATCATAGAACTCTGGTGCATGGTTCCAGATGCATGGTAGGCATCAGATTAATGCTACACAAATGTCAGCTGTTTAGCTCAGGATTTTTCCAAGTGTGGTCCGTGGACCACCTCATCAAAATTGTCAGGTGGTGCTGGTTAAAATTGCAGATACCTGGGCTCACCCTAGGTTGCTGAGCCCAAACCAGGGAGGTGGGGTGGTAGGTATCTACTTTTGAATAATTTCTTCAGTTCATTATGGTACTCACCCAAGTTTGAAAAATACTGCTATAGATTTGCAACAATATCTTCTTAAAATTTTGAATCCTTTGATGTCTAATTTTGTTGTCATTTGTTCCTGACACTCAGCTTTAAATCTGTGCCTGCTCCTTTGTGTCAAATAGGTTAACAATTCCTTGATTTACATAATTTTTATTCAATGATGTGTATGAGAGGCACTGGGGACACAGCACAGAGAACAAGACAGGCAGGATTCCTGGAACTTTCATTCTAGTTTGGGAAAACTAGAGGTAAGGAGGTAAATCAATAAACGGGGCAATTTCATATGGGGATTTGCACTTTGAAGAAAATAAACACATAAATAGAATAGAAAATGACTGGGACAGGGATTATTATACAATAGATTATTATCCAATAGTTGTCAGTGAATCTCTTTATCAGGAAGTGACATTTGAGTTGAATCCTGAATGACAAGAGGAAACCAAGGCAGGCCTTTGGGTCATTCACCCTGTGATGTGAGTCACACCAGTTGTTCCAGGAGCAAAGGACAAGCTCAAGTGGCAGTTGCTTGGCAGACAAAGTGCAGATGGTAGGAGATTAGGTCAAGGGCAGACAGGAGCCACATGGTGTGGGCTGTGTAAGGAGTTTGGAGTTTATTCTGAGGATGGAGGGTTAGAGGGTGGGAGTGACATGCTCTGATTCACGTGCTCACAAGGTGACTCTGGCCGCTGTGTGGGGAATGGACTGGACAGGGACAGGATAGCTATGGGGATAACCATTAGGAGAATTTGCAGGGTCCAGGGGAGAGACGAGGGTGGATCGGCCCTGAGCTGCAGTGGTGTGCAGAGGATGGGTGGCCTGGACAGGGCGTGTTGGAGATAGGGCAGGAGGGACCTGCAGTGTGTGTGCACGGGAGGTATGTGAGGATAAGGCAGGATCCTGCATGGGGCCTCAGTTTTATGTTTGGCCACGTGCAGAAATGGTGGTGTGTTTCCTGAGATTAGTTGTTCCAAGTGCTTTTGAGACGTTCTCCAAAGAACTAGGTCATTCAACAGTGGTTATAGTGAAATTTAGTGATTTAAATATGCATCAATTGATGACTAGGATTCAGTTGTTAGATCATTAAGCTTTATTAAAGACACATGCAAACTCAGACTATCAAAATGATAAAAATCTCAACTTGTATTTCTAAAAATCATATAGCATTTATTGAGTTGTTATTGTATGTCTAGTACTGTTCTAAGAGTTTTCATGTATTAATTCTCAGAACAACAACCCCTGAGGTACAGATGATTGTTTTTGCCATTTTACAGAAAAGGAAACAGAGGCACTGAGATACTTTCACTCTCCCAAGATCACAGAGAGTACAGTATTCCAATGTCTCTGCAGTTGATTTTTTAAAATAATGTGATTCTTGAACATTTATCCTTGTAAAAACCAAAACACAAGGCAATATTTTAAAAAGTTTTTTCTTCTATGATCAGTACAGTAAGTCCCCTACATACGAATGAGTTCCATTCCTAGAGCATATTCATAAGTCCAATTTGTTTGTTAAGTCCAACAGAGTTAGCCTAGGTACCCAGCTAACACAATTGGCTATATAGTACTGTACTGTAATAGGTTTATAATACTTTTCACACAAATAATACATAAAAAACAAACACAAAAAATTTAAAAAAATTTTAATCTTACAGTACCTTGAAAAGTACAGTAGTACAGTACAACAGCTGGCATACAGGGGCTGGCATAGAGTGAACAGGCAAGAAGAGTTACTGACTGGAGGAGGGAGAGGAGGTGGGAAATGGTAGAGCTGAAGGATCGTCCTCAATAGGAGACGGAGGGCAAGCTGCAATTTCACTCATGCCTGACGTTGATTGCACAGGTTCTGGTTCCTTGCTGGATTTAATTCTATCTACCCTCTTGAAAAAATAATCCAGTGATAGCTGGATAGTAGCTCTTTTTTCTCGTCATAGATGACATTATAGTACAGGATTGCATTCTGAATGGCTGCTGCAACCTTCGTGTACTATTCTACATTTGGGTCCTGTTCCTCAAAAACTAGCAGTGCCTCCTCAAATAAAGAAAATCCTCTTGCCATTTCTTGCATCGTGAATCTCTTTAGTTCTTCAGTTACTTCTTCTTCCTCTTGTCTCTCGTTGTCCTTTCTCTGGGCCTCCAATTCCATCAGGTCATCATTAGTAAGCTCCTCATTTTGCACAGCAACAGTACTGTACAGTAAAGTACACAAAAGCACAACCACTTGTAGAGGATGCACACACGTGACAATGTACGCCAGACACGTGAACTAACTTACGTGACTGGACATGCGAACGCACATTTGCATTTTTGAAAGTTCGCAACTTGAAGGTTTGTATGTAGGGGACTTAACTGTACCGTATAATCCTGGTTTTGCAGATGAGACAATTGAGTGACTGTAGGGTGAAATAAAATTATTCAAACTCACACAGTTTGTAAGTGGCAGAACTAGTGGCAGGACTGTGTTTCTAGAACCCACACTCTGAACCAGTGCACTTAGGAAGAAGAAAAAAGACCTTTTTTGAACTATCTCCGCCCACAGTGGTTAAGGTTAGGCGGGGTCGTATCTCTTTGTGTGGAAATTATGCTTCAGGAGTCATTTTGTCATATACTAGAGTTTTAAGAAAAACAGAAAGGGAATAATTATGAAAACAAATGCATTGTGTGGATATTTCACAATATCTTTGTTATGGAGATTTGGATATTTTCCACTTTTTTGTCTTATTGAATAATGAGGCTATAAACTTTCTTGAATGGGCTTTTTTTTTTCCATTTCTTGGGTATGTACCTAAGAGTAGCATTTCTGAGTCAAAGGGTATGTGTATGTTCAGTCAGTACTTCCAATGAGTTTTTTAAAGTAGTTGTTCCAATCTATATTCCCCCACAGCAGGATATAAGAGTTCCATTTGCTCCACATCCTTGCCAACACTTGGTATTTTCCACCTTTTTCATTCTTGTTCTTCTACTGCGTGTGCGGTAGTAGCTCATGTGATAGTAGCTCATGTGATTTTAATTTTAATTTCTCTGAAATCTCTTTTTATCTAAAGAATGTCTACCCTCTTTTTTTTTTAACCTTCCAGTTTATTTGCTTAAGAAACTATAACTTTTGTCCTGTGGAGTTTTCTTTCTGGATTTTGATGATTGTATCCCTATTGTGTTTTTATGTATTTATTATGTTCTACTGGCCCCCTCCTATTTCCTTTAAATTGGTAAGTAGATTTAGAGGCTTGATCAGATTCAGGTTTTTGGCAAGAGTACCTCAGATGTGGTGGTGCATTTCCTGTTGTGTTATACCTGGGGGCTCATCTTGTGTGGTTGTCTCTCCTTCTGTGTTGTTGAGATTGATCACTGGGTCTTAGGTGTTGTCAGCCTGATCCATCCATTTTCAAATTTTGCATCTGCTTTTCATCACACATTTTTTGCAGCCTCTGAAGTTCATTGCCTAGATCTGCTTTTAAAGGTTGCAGAAAGGTGATGTTTTAATTCTATACTTACTTCTGCATTTATTAGCTGGAATTCTTCTATAAAGTAACTATGAGGTTACACTGAGGTGTGGTACATACAGGAGGGTAGGAGGAACGTATGTGTAATTCTTTTGCATTATTTCCACTTTTCAGAATAAAGAGTTCTTTCCCTGGGATCCACCAAAGGTGAGCAGTGAGTTAGTTTGTTTGTTTGTTTTAAGTGCCATAGTGAGCTCACAGATGCTTACATATTTGATGTGGTTTAACCCATTGTAGTCATTAACCTTTTTGATGTTCAAATTGTTCTCTTTGTCTGGGGGGGTGCCCTTCAGGTTGGCTTGAGTCTTTTTGATATGCTTTCTGGTATGAGAGTTTGGTCTAGACTCACCTGGTACAGTCCCTGCCCAGACCTAAAAGGAAGCCTGATTCCTTTTAGTGGGACATGTTTTCAGACGACTCAATCTGGGGACTAGAATTGAGCATTGCTACTGGGTTGGTCATTGTTTCTTGAACTTTTCAGCTCATGAAGCAAGAGAATACACATCATTGCCTTGCCTCATGGGCTGCTCCTCCATCTGCTTGTAGGTAATTTTGTCCGTTTTTGTTTTAACTTTCCATATTTTAAATATGCAAGCAAATGAAATATGTGTATTAGTTTCCTTCCCCATCCAGATTTAAAAGGTGGCACATTCTTCACCAGCACTGTCCAATAGAAATTTCTGCAGAAGTGAAAATGTCCTTTATCTGCACTAACACTATAGCCACTAGCAACAAGTGGCGGCTGAGCACCTAAAATGTGGCCAGTACAATCACTGAATTCTTAGTTTCATTTTTTTTTTAAATTAAATTTATATAGCTGTTTCTGGCTAGTGGCAACCATATTAGCAGCAGCTCTATACATTTTTTCTGCACCTTGCTTTCTTCATGTAACATTATATCCTGGTGATCACTCCTTAACAGTCTAGAGAGTGAATCCTCATTGCTTTTTATGGCTGCAGAGTACTCTCTGATGTAGATGTACTTTAGATTACTCAACCAGCCCCCTGTTGGTGGACATTTGTCTTGTTGATAATCTTCTGTTGTTATGGACTGTTCTGCGAGGAATGGCCTTGTGCTTATTATGACTTTTTGTATTTTTGCATTGTTTTGGGGGGATAAATTCTTAAAAGAGAGATTACTGGTTCCAAGACTGAATACCTATGTAATTTTACTAGATAGTATCAAATCCCCTCTATAGGGCAGTATTATTTTACATTACCACCAGCAATATATGAGAATGTCTATTTCTTCACAGACTATCTAATTGGTAAGAAAAGGTATCTCATTATAGTTATTTTTCTTTGCATTGCTTATCATGAGTTAGGTTGAGCATTTTTCTTGTGTTTAAAGACTTTTTTTTTTACTCTTGCATCTACATCTTTTTGGTGAAATACCTGCTTGTATCTATTGCCCCTTTTTTTCTCTTATGTTGTTTTTTGCATCCACTTTTTCATAAGACTTCTACATATTAGGGATATAACTGTTATCTAAATTGTAAGTATTTTTCCCAGTTTTTAATTTTTCATTTTACTTTACTTATGTTTTTCTTTAGCCATTCAATTTTTAATGAAAAAACAAATTATACATATCACTCTTTCCCCTTATTACTTCTGGAATTTACGTCATAGTTAAACAAGTTTTCTCCACTACCAGGTCATAGGAGAATTTCTCTGACAGTGTACTTTAATAGGCAGGAGATAGAGAAGGGAACTTGGATCATATTAGGGTGGTGGGTATAAGAGGAATGCTGAGGGGAGGTGTCCATCATGTGAGAAGTCTACAAAAACTGTTCCACTAAATCAGGAGAATTAGATGTTTAGACCAGTGTCCCAGTCCTGTGCTTGTATTTGAGAACTTGGTCTCTACTCTTTTCTGTCTCCTGTGGAACTTGGGCCAGGCCTGCTTACTGGTAGAGATCTTACTTGAAGCAGAAACTCCATGTCACCTCACATGAACCTCTCAGATGACTAAATGGAAGGGACCATCCCCTAGGGATAAGACAGACACAAAACCAGTTCTGAAATCTACCACCAGACCTAGACAAGGAGTAAAGAGAAAGTAAAACCCATGAGGAGAATCAACACTGAAATCACACAAGGGTCACTGCATCCTTCACTCTGTATCTGAGAGTGAGATCCTGTCAGAAGGTAGTAGCCCCTTAGTAGTATGCAAAAGAACAGACATGAGGATTATAAAATGCAAACTTTCCCCACTCAACGGCATCATTTCCTGTTTAGATGTTGGTTTTCCAGGACTCGGAGTGAAGCTTGGACTACACTTGCTTGGAATGGAGTCTGTTTTGGGTAGGCACTAACATCCATCTTGCTCCCTGTGAGCATTTCCAGTTATGCAGGTCTAGAGATCAAGAGAGGGAAGGCGTGGGATGCAAATGTGGAATTGGACTGACAGTGCCTGGTACACAGTAGAGACTATACACATTAATAAATAAAAGAGATGTAGATGCAGATGTAGATGTAGGAAACAAAACTAAGTATACGTCCTCTCAGTCTTTTAAATACATATGAATTTTACAAAGAGGGTTGGAACTACACTGTACTTTTTTTTTTTTTTTTTTAATTTTGGCTGCACTGGGTCTTCATTGTGGTGCATGGGCTCTTCGTTGTGGGCTTCTCTCTAGCAGCAGCACGCGGGTTTAGTTGCTCTGTGGCATGTGGGATCTTAGTTCCCCCGACCAGGGATCGAGCCCGTGTCCCTCGCATTGGAAGGCAGATTCTTAACCACTGGACTACCAGGAAAGTTCCTGTACTTATTTAGTTATCTACTTTTCAGAAACTATTTTGTGTCTATTTCTAAAAATTATGCCTTTTTTGGGGAAAAAATAATCCATAGAAAATGGAGAAAGATGCCACCTGGTGATATGCATCAGAATCACCAGCCCCCTAAGGGGCTTGGCAAAGGGTGAGGTAATGGAAGGGGGATTGAGGGGTGGGGGGGTGAATGAATTCCATCGTATAGGCCAAAGCTTTCTGGAACTTTCCACATACTGGTGGTGATCCCTCTATATTTGTGCCCATTCTGGGATTTTGAACCCCTAAATCTAGAAGTCCCATCCCATGTGAGCTAAATGGAAAGCTGCATGAGTTGGTATATGAGTAATTGGTATGAAGTTTGAGACATAGAAATACACACATACAGAGAAACAGTGTCAAATAAATCGTTATGATCTGCTTCTTTTACTCATAAAACAGTATGCTATGAACATGTTTCCAAAGCAATGAATATATGAGCATGATATTTATAACCAGATCATAATTATTATGTTTTTAACATTTTATACAATAAATGCTCCATATTTAAAACACTATGGAAATGCAAATTTATAAAATGAAAGTATCCTCTCTCTCCCATCAACCCACACACATTGAATTATTATCAAAGAAATCTTTTTAATGTGTTATTTTCACACAACAGTATATGAACATGTTTCTAAATCAATAAATGGATCTTTGCACAATCATTTTGTGGCTTGGCTTGAAGGTTTTCCTATTTTACAAAACTTTATCTCAATAACTTTTTCAAATTACCAGTTAATACTTTTTGTTTTTTAACAAGCTTTAAACAATATTGAAATGTATATTAAGAAACTGAAATTATTCTATCTCTCCCTCTGCCTCCATCTTCTGCTCATCATAATACAGGTATCATCTTTTAATTTATTGGTGCCTACTCTCCAGATTTTTCTCTGTATGTAATGCACTAACATATTTAATGACACGCACATACACACATTGATGTGTATTCTTTTGCAGAAATAGGATCACATTCTACATACTTTATGACTTCCTTATTTCATTTAATAAAATTCATTTTCATTTCATTTGTTTATTTGACATGGAATGTTTCCAAGTATTTATTGGGAATTTATATTGCTTTTTATGCACATTATCACTTGATGTCATTGACCTATCTTTATTGTTTGAGTATTTTGCACATCAAGGTTATAAACCTTATGTCTGAATATAAGTGGTAAATAATTTTCCCAACTTTTCACACACATTTTGATTTTTAATTTTTGTTATTCACATGGTATTTTATATTTTATAGTGATTTTCATTATTTAAAGAGTGCTTCACTCCATTGTTTGAAAAAGTATAACTGAATAGTAATGCTTTGAGGTAATCTGAATGTTAGCTCACAGGACAGAGGGGGGAAAAAACTTAGTCTTTTTGTCATTTTGGGTTTTGAGTCCTGGAGCAGTAATTTATAAGGTTGTTTCCCTAGGTCAAGTTGCTTAACGTTTTACTTCTGTTCCCTTATCTGAGTAATAGGGATAATTATTCATCTTAAATAGAGTTAGCATTAAATGAGATAAAATGTAAAACCCCTTTCATAAAGTAGCTGTGTACATGTTAATATCCTACCATTCAGGTTCTCTTTCCAAAGGGTGACAGCTTGTGCTGCTTTCTGGGTCCAGTTCAGCACCTCAAGAATCAGCTAGTCATTGTGGCCCCCACACCCAGTCCTCTTGGCCCACAGAGTAGGATTTCATTCCCTACCATCATCTTCATGTCCAATGGGGAGCATGACACAGCCCAGATTCCACATCAGGTGAGTTTTCCACTATCAGTCTTCAAGCTCTGGAATTCTATCATCTAAACAGGAGGCTGCTGGTTGATCTGTGTAGCGGGCTAAGTGTAGACATTTGACCTTGGAAAATTTACATACCTCTGAATCTGAGGTTGGCCATCTGTAAAATGGGACTAAGGGTGCATATTTCCAGACTTGTAAGAAGAAGAGGAAATAAAAACCTCAAAGAATGTCTGGCATGTAGCAGGATTTTGAGATATATTACTCCTGGCCCATCCTTCCTCCTCTGTCCCATAAGATAGAAGATTTGAACCAGCATCTGGAATTGTACCAGTGAGAAGTGAACTTTGGTCCCATCTCATCATTTCTTTTTTTTCCACGTGCTTTCCTGTCTCCTTATTTTCCTTCTAGTTTGATATGAGTGAAGCAGTTTCTTATTGAGCCCCAGGAAGAAGAAATAGTGCAGAAGAGAAGGAATAATAATGGGTCAGCTAGACAGAAGATGAGAATCATCAAACATGTGTCCCAGTAGCCAGACCTATCAACAGAGCACAGGACCTTGGGTGAGTCCCTTCCCTCGTGCTAGCCTCGGGCCTAATATAGAAAGGCACTAAATATAGAAACAGTGGTTAGGGGCATGGGCTTTGGAGTTAGAAGGACTGGGATTTGATATTGGGACTCATTACTTGCTGGTTGCATGATCTTAAGAAAGCAGTTTATCTATTATGTGCTCTATGATCATTGGTGTCTTTTATTATTGCTTATTATTGTTATTATTATTATTATTATTATTCCTACCACCCATCCAAAGGGTGAATGATAGGAGTGAAGATTATACTGCCTGGCATTACAGTGTTCCACCGAACTATGATTTTATAACTGTTGGATAGAGTGATTGACACACAGATAAAAGGAGGTCTATAGACAGCTCACGAGCAGACCCAGACATGTAGCATTATTTAATATGTTACAGGTATGGCATTTCCAATCATATATATTGTTCAAGAGTTGGGGCTGGGTTAACTGGTAAAGGCTTCATTACAAATCATAGTTACATCTCATCTTATACCTTGTCATTTAATCAGAAAACTTTCTCTACATGCTAGTACTCAAGGCAAGAATTAAGATAAAAGCAAAACCAAAATAACAACAATAAAAAAGGATACTGAATTGTATCTAGAGTAAGATAATAGTTATAGGAAATGTGTATGTAATACATTTATATTATGTTTACATATTTACATGCAGAGGAAAATAATGGAACGAAATAGCATAGTGTGAATTTCAATGATGATGGGATTGCTGGGTATTGATATTTTTTAACACTGCATTTGACTCAAAATATTAAATATTTGCTAAATGGAGTATGTATTACATTTATGATAAAAAAAAAACTGAATCCCCTAAAAGTGCTACTACTTATGAAGGATTTCAGATGAAGAGCATAGAACTATAAAATCAATCCAGATTAAGAAAAAACTTCACTCCTCCCTGATTGTATCCCCTTCCTCTCCCCTAGAGATAATTAGTATCCAGAAAGGGATGATTATTATTCCTATGCATCGCTATATCCTTTTATTCCATATGAGAACCTTACTAAACAAATTATAATATTTTTCTGCATGTTGGCACTATACACACACACACACACACACACAGAGTAAGTGTTCTTATCCTCTAGCTTGCTAAGTTATTTAATATATAACGTGTGCACACACACACTCACATATACACACATATGTATATGTGTATATATATATTTATATGTGTGTATGTTTATGTGTCTATCTCCTGGTCCTTACACTCAAAGGAGTGATGTGAGGAGTTCAAGGGTAAAATTTCATCAAGATCCCAGCACAGTATTTGGCACATCGTCCACAACACCAATGTTTGCTTCCTTCCTATCCTAACTTCCAATCTTTAACAGGGTTGTTGTTTATTAACCTCAATAGCATTACTATATTTGAGTGAGCATTTGGGGATGTAAGAAAAGGAAGGGAACCACACACCTAACTATATTACATAGGAATTTCAGTGCCATCTCTGTGATATGCAGTGTAATGGAGTTGGGCTGGGGAAAAATCCTCATTCTTTCCAGTGAATAATAGTGCTTTTCCCGTCCTCTGTTGGTGACCTGAGGGTTCGGGACCTACTTGGAGTTCTAGGAAGAGGTGACTGGGGGTTGGCAGGGAGGGACACTGGAACAAGAATCAGGATCTCTTTCTGGGTCCCAGAGCCTGAGCCACCCAGGGTGAGTTCCTTCCCCTGCTGTGTGTTATGAAGCATGTGTCACTATTCATACCTCTACTGACTCAGGGGCTACAGAGGTCATGTTTATGATTTCACACATTCTTGTTCCTTGTGGTGTTATGGTCACCTCTGTAGAACCCTCTTAATTTATAAAGAGGAGGAAGTTGTCAGAGACTCCTCAAAGAGGAGCTGGGCCTGGGACAGTGGGCCAGACTTATGGGGGCTGTATGGGAGAAAGTGGGGGGGAAGTCCACCCTGACTGGAGTGAAGAGTGGGGGCTCCCGGGTGAGCAGACAGAGCTCAGAGGTAACTGATGGGACACTCCAGGGGTCTGAGGCTGTCCGGGTGTAGGACTGATTGGGGAAGGAACACATTCGCTTCCATGGGACACTACATAGCCCCTTTATACACTGAAATGGGACAACGATGGTAAGGAGGAAAGTGCCCTGCTGGTGTGTTGCTGGTCCATGGGGGCAGAGGAGAACCGGGAGCACAGACAGTAGAGAAGCTGAGTTGATGCTCAGTTCCCTAAACCTCCATTAAAGTAGGAAGCAGACATCAAGGGGAAGGATTCACGACTAATGGATCCCCCACACCATCTGGAAACCATACCCCCTCTAGTTTCTCTCTGACCCCAGGTCCCATGGACTCCATCTGCCAGCGAGGTTCTACCTGCCTCCTGGAGTCACATTCTTAACCAGAACACTCTGTCCACCTGTTAGCTCTCCCCACACTCTCCTTTGTTTCGTCTCTGCGTCATCCCTGAGGTCACTCAGGCTTTTCTCCTCCTTTGTTGCTTTTCTCCTTTCATCCGTTCAGTGAGGTGTATCACAACACAGCACTGCTCTGACAAGTTTAGGCTTTTTTTTTAAAAAAACACATATTTTTCTTGTGCACTTATCATTTCTGCAGAGTTAAGATCTGACCCTTGCCCCAAACAGATCTTTTTTGACAAAACCCCTCCTCCCTTCTGCTTGGGTAACTCTGTGCTGTTGTAGACGCATGGGCTCAGTATACTTAACTTAAATGTGTTATCATCCATACTTCCTGACCTTTTTCAACCCTGTTCAGTAGAGTCTCTGCACAGTATTTCTCCTGTGATATAATAGTTTGTTTCTGGATTTCAGCCATGTCATCTGCACACGTTCTTTCATAGACAGTTGGCCCTATCACTGGATCTTTTTTGGAGGGCTTCAGTAGTTTACCATGTGGGCCCACAATGCCTCTTTCCTTGCCTCTAAATTCATCTCTCTGCCAACTTACTGAAGGTAGGGATTAATGAAGATGCAGGGTAAAATTCTTGGGCTTCCCTGAGTCCCTTGGCGTTGGAATAGAAGCATTTAATAACCAGGGAGTGGATATTACAGAATGCAGTTGGTGGTGTTAGAACAGATTTGAAACATCTGAAAAGCACTGCATTCCGATAGAGATATTTTCTAAGGGCAGAGGAAAGAGCATGATACCAAAGTAAGTGAGTGTTCATGAGATGATGTAGAGATTTTAATTATCATTTAGAATCTGGGGAATATTTGTGCCCTTATCCTAGGATATCTTTCATTCATTCACTGATTCATATCTACATGGGTAATAGGTAGCTCAAACAGTGGTGGGTATCTGCATGCCCAACTCTTTCCATTGTGTGATCAACAAAGTTCCATTATTATCCACCTTTTGTAGTAGAATAGTCTTCAGTATTTTCTCTACATTCATTGAGAACCACATAACATAGTGTAATACTTTTTGATTCAACCATTCAACAGAATTTTAGAAATTTCAAGAGGAAAAGGAAAAGCTACTATGTTTATATTTTTGCTCTTTCCAATTTTCTTTCTTCCTTACTGACATTCTAAGAGCACCTCTATTATCAATTCCTTTCTGTCTTAAGAACTTCCTTTAGCCATTCGTTTACTTTACATTCTGCTGGTGATAAATTCTCTTCATTTTCCTTCATCTGACAATGTCTTTGCATACCCCACCTTTCCTGAAGGATAACATAACCACCGGATATAGAATTTTAGGTTAACTGTTTTCTTTCAGCACTTGAAAAATGTTGTGCCACTTCCTTCTATACTCCATGGTTTCTGATGAGAAAATTGCTGTTATTTGAATTGTTTTTTTCCTTTAGATAACGCATCATTTCTCTCTCCCTGCTTTCAAATTTTTTCCGATTTTTTTGGGGGGTTTGTCTTTAATATTTTCCTAAGTTTGATCATGATGTGTGTTTCATGGATTTCTTTGGAACAATTCTTTTTGGGGTTCGCTCAGCTTCTTGAACCTCTAGGTTTATGTCTTTTGCTCAACTTGAAATTTGTTAGCCATAATTTCTTCAAACACTTTTTCTCCCATGCACTTTTTCTCCTCTCCTTCCAAGAAAAAATGACATGAATATCACATCTTTTGTTTATGGTCCCATAGGTAGGTCCCCGAGGCATTGTTCTATATTTTTTTAGTCTATTTTTCTCGGTCGTTAAAGTTGGGTTGTTGCTGTTGTTCTGCCTTCACGTTAACTTTCCTCTTTCCTCTCCATTCTGCAGTTACATCCATCCATTGAATTTCTATTTCAGTATGTTTCAGTTCTAAAATTTCCATGCTTTGTGACCACCTAGAGGGGTGGGATAGGGAGGGTGGGAGGGAGGGAGACGCAAGAGGGAAGAGATATGGGGATATATGTATATGTATAACTGATTCACTTTGTTAGAAAGCAGAAACTAACACACCATTGTAAAGCAATTATACTCCAATAAAGATGTTAAAAAATAAATTAATTAATTTAATTAAATAAAATTTCCATTTGGTTCTTCTGTGTATCTTCCATTTCTTTGCTGAGTCTTTCTACTTTTTTCATTTGTTTCAAGCATGTTTGTATTTTCTCATTGCAATATTTTTTGAAACATTTTTATGATGACTACTTTAAAATTTACGTTAGAAAATTCCAGTATTATTATCTTGGTGGCGTTGTTTGTCGTGGTGGTGGTGTTTGTCGATTATATTTTTTCACTCAATTAAGATTTTTTGGATAGAAGAGTTTTTATTATATCCAGGACATTTTGGGTATTATGTTATGAGACTGTGTCTTATTTAAGTCATCTGTTTTAGCAAGGCTTCAGTGACACCATGCCAGTGGGGGAAAGGGATCACAGTCTCATAGCAGCCAGGTGAGGATGAAAGTCCAGGTTCACCACTCAGTCTTCTCTGACTCAGGAGTTGGAGGGTAGAGAGGGAGAGGAAGGGGTGCCTGCCTCATTAGTGCTTGGTAGAGGTGGAATTTCAGGCTCCCCACCAGGCCTCCACCTACACTACCCTGGCTGGGAGAGGGAGCACACCTCCTTACTGTTCTGTATGTGGCCTCCATTGACACCATCCCAGGGGGAGGGGGCGTTCATTACTGCCAGGTGGGGATAAAAGTCCAGGTTCCCCACTCAGGCTCTACTAACATGGGGAATGGGGCAGGCATGGGGGTGGAAGGGAAGTGGAGCCCTGTTACTACTGCTTGGTGGAAGAAGGATTTCACTCCCCACCAGGTCTCCACTGACACCACCCAGGTAGGAGTGGGAAGGCACTTCTTGCCTGCCTTCCTTGTGGCCTGCCCTGACACTGTGGAGGGGAGGAGGGCTCCTCATCGGATGGTCGTGAAAGTTCCACTGTTTCACTTGGCTTCGGGTGGCAACAGCCCAGAGAGGGGAAGGGTGCCTTCCCTTCCATGAGAGAGGAGGGGAAGGGGAGCCTAATTTTCACTGGATGTGGGTGGAAGTCAGACTCCTTGCATGGTTTCCACTGACACCATGGGTGGGGTGTGTGCTCATTTCCACCAGGTGGGGATGAAAGCCCTTCTTTCCCATGGGGTCTTCTCTGATACCACCCCAAAGAGTGGGGAGGGGTATTTGTTTATAATCAAGTGAGCATGGAGTCCACATTTCCCACTCAGTCTTTGCTGCCATGGTGAGGGTGCAGCTGTGTTTCACTCTGTGATTTTAGGGCAGTTGTTGTCTAAAAGCTTTGTTTCTTGCTAGGTTCCTCCTTTTTCTGGTTCTGTGTCTAAATACAGCAGGCTTTTCTTAGAGCTCTTTTTGTCTTTTCCTTTTGGTGTTTTAGGGTCTCCTGCTTCTCCAGCACCCCATCTGGCATGTATGAGGTAAAAATAAAGCCAAGGGAATTCACTGCCTTATTACTTGGATCTCAAAGTCCCCAGCCAGTCTGCCTTTTTTCTTTTCACTTTTCAGAGGCATCGTATATTTGTTTTACCTGTAATATCCAGGATTTTTAGCATACCTAGCCAAAGTAATAGGGAGAAGTATGTCTATTAAATCTTGTCCCCCAAACAAAAGTCCTTTCCTTTTATTTTTTAATATAACTAAAAGTGTATATACAGTTGACCCTTGAACAATACAGATTTGTCCACTTATACATGGATTTTTTTTTCAGTAGTAAATACTGCAATACTATTTGATCCAAAGTTGGTTGAACCACAGATACGGAACCACAGATACAGAGGACCCATGGATATGGAGGAACTGAGTACATGGAGGGCCAACTATGAGTTATGTGCAGGTTTTCGACTGTGTGGAGGGTCAGTGCCCCTAGTCCCTGTGTTGTTCAAGGGTCAACTGTATTTGAATTCCCCCAATTCTTAGATTAAAAAAATACCATGCTATATACCTTTGTGTACATGGACTTTTTCTTTTAGCAGTATATCCTGGATGTCCCACCGTAGCTTTATGTGGAGCTATTCATAATTCTTCTTTGAGCTTACTTAGTGTATACTGTGGGTTGTGTGATAGTTCATCCAGCACAGAATTGATGGATATTTAAGTTGCTTCCATTTTTTCTTATACAAATAGTGCCTCAGTGAATATCTGTATTTATATCTGTCATCTTTTTGTGTCATTACCCATATATCTTTAGTATATAGATATAATGTTTCTGGAAATGGGATTTCTTAGTCAAAGCATAAGAACATATATAATTTTGCTAGGTATAATCAAATTCCCTTTTATAGTGGTTGCATTACTTTCCTATAGCTACCGTAATAAATAACTACAAACCTGGTATCTATAAAAAACAGAAATTAATTCACTCACTGGTTTAGAGGTCAGAAGTCCAAAATTAGTTTCACTGGGCCAAACTCAATGTGTCAGCAGCATGACGTTCCTTCTGGAGGCTCTAGAGGAGAATCTGTTCCTTGCCTCTTCAAGCTTCTCTTGGCTGCTGACATTCCTTGGCTTGTGCCTGCGTCACTTCAACCTTTGCATCCTTGGTCACATTGCCTTCTCCTTTTGTGTCTGTGTCAATTCTCCCTCTGCCTCTCTGTTGTAAGGACACTTACGATTGCCTCTAGGGCCTGGATAATCAGGATAATCTCTCCATTTCAAAATCCTTAACTTCATCACATTTGCAAAGACGCTTTTTCCAAATATAGTAAGATTTATAGGTTCCAGAGATTAGGATCTGATATCTTTTTTTTTAGTTTATTTATTTTGTTTATTTATTTTTGGCTATGTTAGGTCTTTGCTGCTGCGTGCGGGCTTTCTCTAGTTGTGGCGAGCGAGGGCTACTCTTCGTTGCGGTGCGCGGGCTTCTCATTGCAGTGGCTTCTCTTGTTGTGGAGCACGGGCTCTAGGCACATGGGCTTCAGTAGTTGTGGCTCACGGGCTCAGTAGTTGTGGCTCGTGGGCTCTAGAGCGCAGGCTCAGTAGTTGTGGCACATGGGCTTAGTTGCTCCATGGCATGTGGGATCTTCCCGGACCAGGGCTCGAACCCGTGTCCCCTGTGTTGTCAGGTGGATTTTTAACTACTGCACCACCAGGGAAGCCCTAGGATCTGATATCTTTGGAAACAAATATTAAACCTACTACGGTAATCATAACCTTTTGCATCGCCGTGAGCAGTATGTGAAAGGACATGTTTTTTTTTACATCCTCATCAAATGAGTGTGTTGATAATCTTTTGGATTTGCCAATCTAATAGTTTAGAAATGGTATCTTACTGTAGTTTTAATTGCATCTCCCTTACTAAAAGCAAGTTTGAGCATCTTTTACATATGTTTAAAGACAATTTGCATTTTTTCCATTAATTGTTTATTTCTTCCATGTCTCTGATAGGGTTGTTGTTTATTAATGACTGTTTCTTAATGACTCTGATAAGCTTCTATATAGAAGGAATATCAACAGTTTGTTAGATATTAGTTACACATATTTTTCTTGTGTCTTTTTAATTGTCTAGCATGTTTTATGCCATGCCAAATTGTTATTGTTATTTTTATGTAGTCAAATTTACTAATCTTTTTTCCTTAATGTGCTTGAATTTTGAGTTGTAGTTAGGAAAGTTCTCCTTCCCATAAAAGAGACTTTAACATGAATATCTCATAGAGATCAATTGAATTTGAAGCAAAAGGAAATGAAATATATGCATATTTATATGATGGATAAGCTTTGCTGACATTCTTATAGGATGAGATACCTGAGGATGTTGAGGAAGAGGAAGTAATCATCCTTTCAATACTTATTTTTAAACAATAAGGGGAGTTTTCTCATTTAACAAGAAATCTGGCAGAAAGCCAATTCCATGATTGGTTTAATTTAGCTGTTCCAACAGTGTCATCAAGGACTCAGGTTCTTTCCATCGTCAGTGCGTGTTGGTTTGTCTGGCTCTCGTGATCTCAAGATGGCTGCCATAGTTCCAGGCTTCACACCCAATTAACAACATTCAGAGACAGAAAAAGAGTGTCAGCATGTTTCTCTTTCCCACCCCCCTCTTTTGTTATTTGTGGCAAAATATACATAACAAATTTATCATTTTAACCATATTTAAATGTACTGTTCAGGGGCTTCCCTGGTGGTGCAGTGGTTGAGAATCTGCCTGCCAATGCAGGGGACACGGGTTCGAGCCCTGGTCTGGGAAGATCCCACATGCCGCGGAGCAACTAGGCCCGTGAGCCACAGTTACTGAGCCTGCGCGTCTGGAGCCTGTGCTCCGCAACGAGAGGCCGCGATGATGAGAGGCCCGCCCACCGCGATGAAGAGTGGCCCCTACTTGCCACAACTAGAGAAAGCCCTTGCACAGAAACGAAGACCCAACACAGCCATAAATAAATAAATAAATAAAATAAATAAAACCCAAAAGTTTAAAAAAAAATGTACAGTTCAGTGGCATTTAGTGCATTCACATTGTTGTACAACCATTGCCACTTCCTATTTCTGGAACTTTTTTATCATCCCAAACTGAAACTCTGTACCCATTAAAAAATAACTCCCTGTTATCTGCTCCCCGAAGCCCTGGTAACCACTATTCTACTTTCTGTCTCTATGACTTATTATTATATATATTTCATATAAATGAAATAATACAATATCTGTCCTTTAGTGTATGGAATATTTCACTTAGCATAATGTCTTCAAGGTTCACTCATGTTGTAGCATGTATCAGAATTTCATTCCATTTTAAGGCTGAATAATATTCCATCGTATGCATATACCACAATTTGTTTCTCCATTCATCTGTCAATGGACATTTGAGTTGTTTCTGCCTTCTGACTATTGTGAATAGTCTGCTAAGAGCTTTGTTGTGCAAATATCTGTTTGAGTGCTGCTTTTAATTCTTTGGGGTATATACCCAGAAGTGTAATTGCTGGATCATATGAAAATTCTTTGTTTAATTTTTTTGGGGAGCCATCATCCTGTTTTCTACAGCAGCTGCACCATTTTATATTCCCACCAGCAAGGCACAAAGTAATGATTTCTCAACATCCTCACCAACACTTGCTAATTTCTGGTTTTTGTTATTTATTAATTTTTAATTGAAGTGTAGTTGATTTAGGATATTTTAGTTTCAGGTGTACAACATAGTGATTCAATATTTTTGTAGACTATACTCCATTTAAATTTATTACAAAACAATGGCTATATTCCCTGTGCTGTACAATATTTATATCCTTGTTGCTTATCTCTTTTATAACATAGCAGTTCGTATCACTTAATCCCATACCTCTCTCTTGCTCCTCCCCTCTGCCCTCTCCCCATACTGGTAACCACCAGTTTGTTCTCTGTGAGTCTTTTTTGTTATATACATTTGTTTTACTTTTTAGATTCCACATATAAGTGATAACATAGGTTGTCCTTCTCGGTCTGACTTATTTCACCAAGTATAATACTGTCTAGGTCCATCACGTTGTTGCAAATGGCAGAATTTCATTCTTTTTTATGGCTGTGTAATATATATATATATATATATATATATATATATATATATATATATATATATATATCCCAAATATTCTTTGTCCATTTATCTGTTGATGGCCACTTAGGTTGTTTTCATATCTTGGCTATTGTATATAATGCTGCTATGAACATTGGGGTGCACGTATCTTTTCAGATTAGTGTTTTCATTTTCTTCAGATATAAAAAAAAAAAAAGAATTGCTGGATCATACAGTAGTTCTATTTTTAGTTTTTTAGGAAACTCCATACTGTTTTCCAAGGTGGACGCACCAATTTACATTCACACCGACAGTGTACAAGGGTTCCCTTTTCTCCAAATCTATGCTAACATTTGTTATTTGTAGACTTTTTGATGATAGCCATTCTGATAGGTGTGAGGTGATACCTAATTGTGGTTTTGAGTTGCATTTCTCTCATGATTAGTGACGTTGAGCATCTTTTCATGTGCCTGTTAGCCATCTGTATGTCTTCTTTGCAAAAATGTCTATTCTGTTTGTTTTTTTTTATTAATAGCCATCCTAATGGGTGTAAGATTGTTCTCATTGTGGTTTGGATTTGCATTTTCCTAATGATTAGTAATGTTGAGCATCTTTTCAAGTACTCATTGGCTATTTGTACATATTCTTTGGAGAAATGTCTATTCAAGTTCTTTGCCCAGTTTTTAATCAAATTGTTCATTTTGTTGTTGTTATAGGAATTCCTTGTATGTTCTGGACGTTATTCCCTTATCAGATATATTATTTGCAAATATTTTCTCCCATTCTTTGTGTTGCCTTTTCACTCTGTTCATGGTGTCCTTTGAGGCATGAAAGTTATTGATGAAGTTCAATTTATTTATTTTATCTTTTGTTTCCTGTGCTTTTGGTGTCATTTCTGAGAAGTTGTTGCCAAATCCAACATTATGAAGCTTCTCCCCTATGTTTTCTTCTGAGTTTTATAGTTTTAGTTCTTACATTTAAGTCTTTGATTTATTTTGAGTTAATTTTTGTATATGGTGTAAGATAAATGCCCAACTTCATTCTTTTGCATGTGGATATCAGTTTTCTCAGTACCATTTATTGAAAACACTGTCCTTTCCCCATTGAATGGTCTTGCACCCTTGTTGAAAATCATTTGACCATAAGGGTGAGTGTATATTTCTGGGTTGTCTCTTACATTCCATTGATCTATGTGTCTGTCTGTATGATAATAGCACACTGTTTTGATTATTATATTTTTGAAATAAATTTGATAGAGGAATTTGTGTCCTCCAAATTTGTTCTTCTTTTTCAAGATTGTTTTGGCTATTCTGCATCCCTTGAGATTCGATATAAATTTTAGGATATGTTTTTAAAATTTCTCCAACAACATAATTGAAATTTTGATAGAGATTACACTGAATCTGTAGATCACTTTGGGTAGTTTTGACAATTTAACAATACTAAATCTTCTAATCCATGAACACAGGATATCTTTCCATTTATTTATGTTCTCTTTAATTTCCTTCAACAATGTTTTGTAGTTTTCAGTTTGCAAGTCTTTTGCCTCCTTGGTTAAGGTTATTCCTAGAGTATTTTATTCTTCTTAGTGTAAATGTAATTGTAATTGTAATTTTTCATAAATTCCTTTTTGGATTATTTATTTTTAATGTATGGAAATATAATTTATTTTTGCAGGTTGATATTGTATCCAATTTTGCTGAATTAACTTATTAGTTCTAATAATTTTTTTGTGTGTGGAATCTTTAGGGTTTTCTACATGTCAGATCATATCATCTCTGAACAGAGATAGTTGAACTTCTTCCTTTCCAATTTGGATACTTATTATTTCTTTTGCTTGCCTAATTGCTCTGGCTAGAGCTTCCAAAACTATGTTGCACAGTAGTGGTGAAAATGGGCATCTTTCTCCTATTCCTGATCTTAGTGGAAAAGCTTTTGTTTTCACCATTGAGTATGATGTTAGTTGTGGGTTTTCATATATGGCATTTATTATGTTAAGGTGGTTTCCTTCTATTCCTAGTCTGTTGAGTGTTTTTATCATGAAAGGGTACTGAATTCTATCAAATGCTTTTTAAACATGAATTGATTGTGTGTTTTTTACCTTCATTCTGTTAATGTGGTATATTACATTGTTTAGTTTTTGAATGGTGAACCACACTTGTATTCCATGATTAAATTCCACTTTGTCATTGTGTATAATCCTTCTATATGCTTCTGAATTTGGTTTGCTAACATTTTTTAGGATATCTGTATCAATATAAGGGATATTGGCCAAGTATTCTTTTCTTGTAGTGTATATGTCTGGTTTTGGTATCAGAATAATATTGGTCTTACAAAATGAGTTAAGAAGTGTTCCCTCTTCTTCAATACTTTGAGAATATTTGAAAATAGACCATTTTCTTACAGCAGTTTTAGGTTCCCAGAAAAATTGACAGAAAATTAAAGAGTTCCCATATGACCCCTTCTCCAGCACACACACAGCCTCCCTCACTATCAAAATTCCACACCAGTGTGGCACATTGATGAACCCACATTGACACATCATTATCACCCAAAGTCCATAGCTTACATTAGGGTTCACTCTTGGTGTTGTACAGTCTGTGGGTTTAGGCAAATATATGCTGAGATATGTCCACAATTGTAATATCATACAGAAAAATTTCACTGCCCTAAAATTGTTCTATGCCCAACCTATTCATCCCTCCCTTCCCCCAACCACTGGCGATCACTGATCTTTTTACTGTCTCCATATTCATGCCATTGCCAGAATGTCATATAGTTGGAATCATACAATGTGTAGCCTTTTCTGATCGACTTCTTTAATTTAGTAATATGCATTTAAAGTTCATCCATGTCTTTTCAAGGCTTGATGGGTCATTTCTTTTTAGCAATGAATAATATTCCATTGTATAAATGTACCACAGTTTATCCATTCACCTACTGAAGGACATCTTGATTGCTTCCAAGTTTAGGCAATTATGGATAAAACTGCTATAAACATCCTTGTGCAGGTTTCTGTGTGGACATAAGTTTTCAACATATTTGGGTAAATCCTAAGGAGTGCAATTGCTAGATCATGAGGTAAGAGTATGTTTAGCTTTCTAAGAAACTGCCAAACTGTCTTCCAAAGTGGCCATACCATTTTGCACTTCCAGCAGCAATGAATGAAAGATTTTCTGTTTATTCATGATTCAATTGGTAGGCTGTGTGTTTCTAGGAATTTGTTCATTTCATCCAGGTTATTCAGTTTCTTGGTGTATAATTGTCCATTGTATTCTCCTATAATCCTTTTCATTTCTGTAAAATCAGTAGTAATGTCCCCACTTTCATTTCTGATGTTAGTATTTGTGTATTCTCTTTTTATTCAGTCAGTGTAGCTAAAGATTTGTCAATTTTGTTGATATTTTCTAAGAACCATTTTGGTTTCATTGGTTTTTTTCTTTTGTTTTTCTACTTTCTGTTTTTATTTATCTCCACTCTAAACCACACATATTATTTCCTTCCTTTTGCTAGCTTTGGGTTTAGTTTGTTCTTCTTTTCCTAGTTCCTTAAGCTGTAAAGTTAGGTTGTTAATTTGAGATCATCTCTTTCATGTAAGCATTGACAGTTATAAATTTCCACCTCAGCACTGCTTTGCTGTACCATAAGTTTTGGTTGTTGCATTTTCACTTATATTTGTCTCATGGTATTTTCTAAATTCCCTTGTGTTTTTTTCTTTGCCCCATTGGTTGTTGTTGTATGTTGTTGTATTGGAGTATGTTGTTTAATTTCCACACAGTTGTGAATTTTTCAGTTTTCCTTCTGTTATTGATTTCTAGTTTCATTCTATTGTGATTTAAAAAGATAATTTGTATGATTTCAATCTTTCAAAATTTATTAAGACTAGTTTTGTAACTATCATGGCCTATTCTGGACAATATTCCATGTGCAGTTGAGAACAATGTATATGTTGCTATTGTTTGTTGGAGTGTTCTGTATATGTCTGTTAAGGCCAGTTGGTTTATAGTGTTGTCCTCCTTCCACCCACTTTATGTTATTGATATCACCAATTACATTTTTATACATTGTGCAACTATTAAAATAGATTTTTTTGATGTATTTGTCTTTTAAATCCTGTACAAAATTAAAAGTGGATTTAGAAACCAAAAATTTTTAAATACTGATTTTTATATTTGTCCATATATTTACCTTACCAGAGATCTTTATAGTTTTATATAGCCACAAGTTATTGTTTAGTGTCCTTTCATTTCAACTTGAAGGACTCCCATTAGTCTTTCTTGTAGGGCAGGTCTAGTGCTAATGAACTTCCTCAGCTTCTGTTTATCTGGGAATGCCTTGATTTCACCCTCATTTTTGAAGGACAGTTTTGACAGATATAGAATTCTCATTTGATAGATTCTTTCTTTAAGTACTTTAAATATATTATCCTACCACATCTGGCCTCTAAAGTTTCAGCTGACAAATCAGCTGGTAATATTATTGAGGATCCCTTGTATGTGATAAGGTGATTTTCTCTTGCTACTTGCAAGATTCTCTCTGTCTTTTCCTATTGACAGTTTGATTTTAATGTTTGTTGGTGTGGGACTGTTTATGTTTGTCATAGCTGCGGTTTGTTGAGCCTCTTTTACTTGTACATTTACATATTATGTCAAAGCTGGGAAGTTTTTGGCCATTATTTTTTTCATGTAATCTTTCTGCCACTTTCTGGCTCTCTTATCCTTCTGGGACTCTCATGATGTGTATTTTGGTCCTCTTGATGGTATCCCATAAGACCCTTAGGCTCTGTTCACTTTTCTTCATTATTTTTTTCTTTCTGCTCCTCAGACTCAATACTTACAAATGTCCTATCTTTGAGTTCGCTGATTCTGTCTTCTGCCTGATCAAATCTACAATTGAACCATTCTAATGAATTTTTCAATTACATTATAATATTATTCAGCTCCAGAATTTGTTTCGTTCCTTTTAAAAATTTCTGTCTCTGCTGATATTCTCATTTTATTCATACTTCTTTTTCCTGATTGCCTTTAGTTCTTTGTCTGTTTTCCTTTGTATCTTGAGCATATATAAGACAGTTGCTTTAAAATCTTTGTCTAGTAAGTCCTATGTCAGGGCTTCTTTGGGTGGAGATGGTTCTATCAATTTTTTCTGTGCCTTTGAGTGGGCTATATTTTCCTGTTTCTTTGTATGCTTTGTCATTTTTGGTTGCAATATGAACATCTCAAATAACAACACCTCTACCAGTCTTTGCAGACTTGCTCTCTACAAGGGTAATCCTTTACCAATGAGCTGGACTTGCTCTGATCATAGGAATTAGCCTGAAGTGAAAGCTTAAGATCTTCTCAGGCCTTTTCTGCACATGCATGTTGTGTGGGCCTGTGTGTGAATATCTCAGTTCCCCTTTATACATGGCTACTTTTAAATGTCTTAATTTCCCAAAGAGTCTCACACCAGATTCTTCTTGGCACCTTAGATAGTCTATTGTATGCCTCCACCTATAATCTCTTGTCTCAGCTTTCTGTAGACCTATAGTCTCCTTGCACCTTTCACAGGCACTGTCGCCTTTCCTGCCTGTCTTCAAAGTTAGGAAAAACAAAGAGGAGTCCTTCAGGCAGCACTCAGACAAGTTAGAATATTGGAAATAAGGTCTATTCTACTTCCTCTGGTTTGAAGGACGGACTGGGAACTGGGCTGCCACCTCCTCCAAATCAAAACTGCTGCCACACTGGGCAGGTGGTAAGGAAAGGGTAAGTAATGACTCAAAACTTTCCCTACCATTTTTAATTAGGTCTTTTCCTGACTGGGTGTTCCTTAGTTGCTGTAGACCTTTGACTAGTCTCAGATCTCTTATAAAGTTATTTTATCAAGTCTCTAGTTATTTTTTATAATGTTTTTGTGGGTGAATGAGGGCCTGGAGCTTCTTAGCCTGCCATTTTGCTGACATCACTTCTCTTATTAGTTTTTAATGTATTTTCTTCTCTCCCCCTTTTATCTTCCATTTTCACATTGGAATAGCATTAACCCATTGAGCGCCAGAAAGAAGAAAGTACAAAATAACAGAGTATTAAGAAGGGTCTGCTATATAACACACTGAAATCAGGATACCTGTGTCCTAAATACCAGATTTATTTTTTTATAGGACCAAGCATAGTCATTTCCCTTGTGTTGGCCTCATCCATAACAGAAAAAGTTTGTATATCCCAATGGTTAGCAACATGGGCTTTGGTGTTAGATAAAGTTAGATGTGAGCTGGGCAAATTTAATTACTGATTTCATGATCTTTATAGCTAATATTGAGCCTCCAGAGATATGAGACCCATATGTAATATATAAGCATTATATGTACATACATGGAGGATATGATTAGAGTAAATGCACAAACATCATACATTATTTTTAAATCACTGAATGGTAGGTTTCTGGTTATTTATTTATTTATCTCTGGACTCGACAATATTTTCCACAATTTCTAAGTTAGTAATGGATCATTTTTCAGAGCAGAATTAAAGCTCATAGAAAGAATGCTTGTTTTGAAAATTTCAGACATAGATTTATAGAAAATAATGTAACAGACTTCTGTATATTCAAATTGAGAAATAAAATATCACATATGCAGTTGAAACTCACTTTGAATCTTCTCTGATTATATTAGTCTCCTTCTTCCCCAGAGGTAATTTTTATCAAGACTTTGGGTTTTTCATACTTAAGACTTTTCTTTATAGTTTATTACCTATGTATATATATATTAATTTTATTACGTATGTATATATCCCTAAGTGAAATATGGTATTGTTTTCTTGCATGGTTGTATCTATAGGTGCTGGCTACCTGATGGAAAGGAGGAAGGAAGAAACATAAGGAGAACAAATACACATTCACATCTCAACATTGTGACCTGCCATATATGCCTTCCTTGCCGTGTGTATTCTCTTGCAGAGCTACTAAAATGGACACAATCATTATTTTTAGCTTATGTGCAGTAGGGAGCACTAACACATTCTGCAGATACTATTTTCAACCCTTTTTTCCCTGATGTCTTCAAAGGCTTAGTTTCCCAAGTGCCATCTAGCTCAAAGTTCAGGCCTAATTTACTGGCTTTCATTCAGTTACTCATGTAGGCCTGTGTATCTAGAATCTAATCTGTAGCATCCTGGTGAAATTTAGTTTTTCTGTTTCCAGACTACTACCCATATCCCTTGATTGGCTTAAGGATGCATCCCATTTTGAACTTGATCTGATTTTGTATTACAAGTGCTGGGCATGTGTATATTTTCCTTTCCTTTTATTATTCTTAATTGCACAAGGAAGGTGATTCAGTGGTGTTTTAATATGCATGTGTTGATTGCTCCTGAATAAGCCTGTGACTAAACTTTAACCCTGAATCCCACTGTTTAAGGGTTTTCCCCCTCTGGATGCTGTGGAGCTGAGCTCTGGGTGATCCCATGCAGACTGTCACCCTTTTACTCCCTTGTGGCATTCATTGTTTAGATTATTGGGAGGTTAAGCTGATGAGCCTTCTTTTAATTCAAGGAGCTTTATTTGGGAGAGTACATAAAGAATGTTGTGAAACTACTTTTATCTAAAATCCAGGGAAGTGGAGATGTCATCTGACTGTCAAATCTAAGGTTTATCTGAGAGACATGCTTGCCCTTCCCCTAGGCAATTATATTTTCCCTGAAGCTACCAAAATGGGTCTGTCATGTGGATAGATTCATAAATTAGTTTTGTGGCCACCTCATTACCTAATTCCCTTGGTTTAGGAATGTTCTTTATCTGACACCGACCCACTGTGGAATGGCCGGGGATACCTATTTTTTCTCTTTATTCTTTTTGCTTCAGAACCCAAGTGCTTTTGTTGTAGATAAAAATGGGAAATGCAGGAAAGGTAAAAAAAAAATTAGAAACCCTTTAGAAGTCTACTACTTGTGAGTAGGCACATTAAATAGTTGAATATAATATTTTTCAGAAAACAAGACCTACCCATATGTTGTCTACAAGAAACTCACTTTAAATACAAATATTCATATAGATTAAAAGTAAATGGGTGGGGAATATGCTAACATCCTAACACTAACCAAAAGAAAGCAGAAGTAGCTATATTCATTTCAGACAGAGCAGACTTCAAATCAAGGTGAGTTATCAGGGATAAAGAAAGGCATTCTGTAATGATTAAAGAAGTCAGTTCTCCAAGACATAACAGTCTTTAACATTTATGTGCTTAACAGCAAAGTATAAAAATATGTGAGGCCAAAACTAGTAGAATTGCAAAGGGAAGTATAATAGATTGATCGCATGATCACATCAATGCATTTGACAGAAGCATTTGACAAAATGCGACACTCATTCATGATTGAAAAAAAAAAACCTCAGTAAACTAGGAATAGAGGAGAAATTCCTCACATTGATAATGAATATCTACAAAAAACCTACAGCTAACATCATATTAATGGTGAGAAACTTAAAGGTTTCCCACTAAAATCAGGTACAAAGCAAGGATGTTCACTTTCACAACTCCTTTTCAGTATCATACTGGAAGTTCTAGCTAATGCAAAAAGGTAAGAAAAGGAAATAGAAGGTATACAGTTTGGGAAGGAAGAAATATAATTGTCGTTGTTCACAAATGACATTATCATCTATGTAGAAAATCCAAAAGAATCAACAACAAAAATACCCCTCTAGAACAAATAAGCAGTTATGGCAAGGTTGCAGTATACAAGGTTAAAATACAAAAGTCAGCCACTTTCCTATATACCAGCAAAGAGCAAGTAGAATTTGAAATTGAAAATACAATGCATTTACATTATCACCTTCCAAAATGAAGTACTTATGTATAAATCTAACAAAATATGTACAAGATCTATATGAGGAAAACTACAAAACTCTGATGAATGAAATCAAAGAACTAAATAAATAGAGATATTCCATGTTCATGGACAGGAAGTCTCAGTATTGTTAAGATGTCAGTTCTTCCCAACTGGATCTGTAGGTTCAATGCAATAACCCCCTCCCCAAATCCCAGCCAGTTATTTTGTGGATATTGAAAAACTGATTCTAATGTTTATATGGAGAGATAAAAGACCCAGAATAGCCAACACGATACTGAAGGAGAAGAACAAAGTTGGAGGGCTGATGCTACCCAACTTCAAGGCTTATTATAAAGTTCACAACACTGTGGTATTGGCGAAAGAACAAATAGATCAATGGAACAATAAAGAGCCTGTAAATAGGCCCACATAAATATAGTCAACTGATCTTCAACAAAGGAGCAAAGGCAAAAGAATGGAGTAAAGATAGTTTTTACTACTAATGGTGCTGAAAGAACCAGACATGCACATGGGAAAAAATGAATCTAGACACAGACCTTACACCCTTCACAAAAATAACTCAAAATAGATCACAGACCTAAATTTAAAACATAAAACTATAAAATGGCTAGAAGATTTAGGAAAAAACCTAGTTACCCTTGTTTATGGCAATGTCATTTTAGATATAATACCAAAGGCACAATCTATGAAAGAAATAATTGATAAGCTGGAATTCATGAAAATTAGAAACTTTTGCTCTGCTAAGGACAGTGTCAAGAGAAAGAGAAGACAAGTCAAAGAATGGAAGAAAATATTTGCAAAAGACACATCTGATAAAGGACAGTCATTCCAAATATACAAAGAATTCTTAAAACTCAGCAATAAGAAAATGAACAAACTAATTTTCAAGTGGGACAAAAACCTTAACAGACAACTCATCAAAGAAGATATACAGATGGCAAATAAACGTAAGTAAAGATACTCCACATCATATATCATCAGATAAGTGCAAATTAACAATGAGATACCACTACACATTTATTAGAATGGCCAAACTTCAGAACACTGGCAACTGGAGTTGGATTTGGAGAGGAATTGGAGCAACAGGATCTCTCATCTATTGCTGATGGGAATGCAAAATGGTTACAGCACTTTGGAAGACAGTTTGGTGGTTTCTTACCAAACAAACATACTCTTACCACACAGTCCAGTAATCACACTCCTAGGTGTTTACCGAAAGGAGTTCAAAACTTATGTCCACACAAAAACCTGCACACAGATGTTTATAGCAGCTTTATTTGTAATTGCCAAAACTTGGAAGCAACTAAGATGTCCTTAATTAGGTGAATGGATAAATAAACTGTGGTACATTTATACAGTGGGATATTATTATTCAGCATTAAAAAGAAATTATCTATTAAGCCTTGAAAAGACATGGACAAACTTTAAGTGCATATTACTAAGTGAAAGAAGCCAATCAGAAGAAGACTATATCTTTTTTGAAGTAGTGTTTTCATATTTGGATAAATACCTAGAGGTGGGATAGCTGGATCATATGGTAGTTCTATTTGTAATTTATTGAGGCATCTCCATACTGTTTTCCATACTGATTTTACCAATTTACATTCCAACATACAACCTGTATATAGGTTCCCATTTCTCCACATCTTTGCCAACACTTGTTATTTCTTGCCTTTTTGATAATAGCCATTCTAATAGTGTTCATTGCAGCATTATTTACAATAGCCAAGATATGGAAATAACCTAAGTGCCCATCAATGGATGAATGGATAAAGAAGATGTTATACACGTACACACACCACACACACACACACACTCACACACACTCACTGGAATACTACACAGCCATAAAAAGATGAAATCTTGCCATTTATAACAATATGGATGGACCTTGAGGATATCATGCTAAGTGAAATAAGTCATATGAAATGAGACAAATACCATATGATTTCACCCATATGTGGAATAAAACAATGAAACAAAATAAATGAACAAGCCAAACAAAAGCAGAGAGGGGGAAGGTAAAATGTGTAAAGGGGATAAACTGTATGGTGACAGTTGGAAACTAAGTTTTTGGCAGTGAGTACCCTGTAGTGTACACAGCATTAGAAATATAATGTTGTACACATGAAACTTATATAATGTTATAAACCAATGTTACCTTAATAAAAAATAAGAAGGGACTTCCCTGGTGGCACAGTGGTTAAGAATCCGCCTGCCAATGCAGGGGACACAGTTTCGAGCCTTGGTCTGGGAAGATCCCACATGCTGTGGAGCAGATAGGCCCGTGCACCACAACTACTGAGCCTGTGCTCTGGAGCCCGTGAGCCACAACTACTGAGCCCATGTGCCACAACTACTGAAGTCCACATGCCTAGAGCCCATGCTCTGCCACAAGAGAAGCCACTGCAATGAGAAGCCTGCCCACTGCAACGTAGAGTAGCCCCCACTCGTCGCAACTAGAGAAAGCCCACGCACAGCAACGAAGACCCAACACAGCCAAAAATAAATACAAATAAATAAATAAATTTATTTTAAAAATAACTTAAGAAAAAGCTACATATTGTATGATTCCAACTATATGACATTCTGGAAACAGTAAAAATATCAGTGATTGCTAGGATTTTCAAGGAGAAAGGAAGAGGATGAATAAGCAGAGCACAGAGCATTTTTAGGGCAATGAAACTACTCTGTGTGGTATCATAATGATAGATACATGTCATTATACATTTGTCCAAACCTATAGAATGTACAACACCAAGAATGAACCCTAAGGTAAACTGTGGACTTTGTGTGATTATGATGTGTCCACGTAGTTTCATCAATTGTAACAAATGTACCACTCTGGTGGGGGATGTTGATAATCAGGGAGGCTATGCATGTATGGGGACGGGGGGGTGGTATATGGGAAATCTCTGTACCTCCCAGTCAATTTTGCTGTGATTGTACAACTGTCTAAAAAAATGTAGTCTTAATTTTTAAAAAAAGTTAATGTGAAGGAGCCATGTCATCTCAGATTTAACCTTTGAATTTGCCCATAATTCATTTCCCCTCTTACCCTCCTATTTCCAATATAGAGTTAATGAGATGCCTCCAATGGAACAGTATGGGATTTAACAATATATATTCAGTTATTAGTGAATGGTAAGATGGATACTTGTGTGTCAAAGAAATGGAAGTAATTTGTGGAATTTTGCCTCTCAGGGAGGCAGCGGATGGTTGAAATTGTGGTGTGACGTGGCTGGATGACGCATGAACTGAGGACCCCTGCACTGTTGAATGGGAGACAGGTCTAGAATTTTCCTATAAACGTATTAACATGCGGAGCAGTCCAGGAGCAGCAGTTAGGCAAACACCACAGCTTGCTTCCCTGGTGCCACCTCTCACTGAGCTCACCACGTGAGTCAAAGGCAAGTCTGTCTTCCCAGCATGGGGAACTGGATTAGGGTCTTCTCAGAGGCATGATGTTGGGCAGCTCTTAGGAGCTTCTGAGTCTCCCAAGAAACTAGAGATCCTTCTGTCTTTAAAACTTTGAACTCAAGGCATACCAGAGAGAGATTTGCTTCCTTCATAAAGATATCTATATTCTCATTAGGAGAAACACCTTTCCATAATGCCTGCCTTAGCCCTAAGTCTCAGCCAGCCCCTACTACTGAGTCTTGACTTTTAAAAAGCCTTTGAAGTCCCACCACATGCCATATACTCTGGGCAGTTTTCCTCATCCACCCCTCAGGACAGCTCTGTGACATAGGTATCGTGAGTCCCACGTCACAGATGCCCAAGCTCAGGCTGACAGAGCTTAGGTCACCTCGCCACATAAGTGGCAGGATGGGATGAGGTTCTATCCCTCGCCCTCCCTAGAGGACACAGAGCGGCCTCCCTTTTAGACAGTGGGCTTCCAGGGCTGGAGAAATGGTCAGTCACACTCCCTGCTATTGTGGCCCATGGGTACTCACTCACCAGCCCCTCAGGGTGAGGAAGATGACAGAGGAGATGAAATTCTGCCCCTTCTGCCAAGAGACCTGGGTGTCTGGGCCACATCCATTGGCTGATCCCTGAAGCGGGGAGTAGGGCTCAGACAGAAGCTCAGGTGTTGCCCTTGAGACAGGTGATCTGGAGGGAAGGAAAGTGATATGTAAGGAAGTGCTTTAAGAAATTGTACTTTATATTTTGTCTTCTTTAATCCTAACAGCTATTCAAGTTACCCATCATTTTGGCCAACATCATACCAGGGTACTGATTTTAGGGGAGTTTATGTAAATCAGGTAGACACCTTTGTTATCTCCAGGTCAGCAGCCAACTGTGGAAACACTTTAAAGATTTTTTCCATTTTCTCTTGATGCCTCCAGGACTCTGAATGCTCTAACCTCCCTGGAGGCTGGCGGTACATGCTCCTCACATTTTTTTTTCCTTTTTAAATAATACTTGCATTGTTTTTAAGTCTAATTATTGAAATTGAAAACTTTCTAAATTAAAAAAAAGAGTTATGTTAAAAGAGGGGAGAAAACATTTGTAAACTACGCCTCATAGTGGGTTAATATCCATGATTTGTGAAGCACACTCAGTAACAAATGATTGGCAACTAATTTCAACAAAGAACTCAAATAAATATATATATGAATAGCAAACATGTTAAAATATGCCTAAACCACTAGTGTGTTATTCAGGGTTCTACAGAGAAATGGAAACAGCAGGATATGTATTTATATATAAAAGGAGATTCATCACAAGGAATTGGCTTGTGCAGTTATGGAGGCTGAGAGGTCCCACAGTCTGTCCTTTGCAAGCTGGAGACCCAGGAAAGCTGGTGGTGTAGTTCAGTCCGAGTCCAAAGGCCTGAGAACCCTGGAAGCTGATGGTTTAAATCCCAGAGTGAGGGCCAGAGAAGATGAGATGAGATGTCAGGCAGTGCAGCAGGAAGCAGAAGGGGGGGAATTCCTCCTCCCTCTGCCTTTTGTTCAATTCAGGCTTTGAACAGATTGGATGAGTCCCACCCACAGCGGGGAGGACAGTCTACTGAGTCCACCAGTTCAAATACTAATCTCATCCAGAGACACCCTCAAACACAACCAGAATCATGTTTAATCTGGGCATCCCATAGCCAGTTGAGTTAACACATAAAATTAACCATCACAACTACAACTAGTGAGATGAAAATATAAACCCTAAGAAGAATATTAAGTGGAAAAGACAAGATGCAAAAGATGAATAATGTGATTCCTCTTTAGGAAAAGACACCTGTGTGTGTGCAGTTGTCTATGATCATGTACCCTCACCTACAGGGACACGTCTGGAGGGGAGGCACTGTTCTATGACAACAGATCCTTTTGGGTCAAGGGGCGGGAGTCAGGCCTGTAAGACAGGTGAGAAAATGTACTTTCACGTATTGTTTGGAATGTATTCAGGAAAAAAGCATTTTCATAAAAATTTGAAAACAAAGTACTGTGAACAGACTGACAAAGGTAATGTGAACATGTATTTATTACTTTGGAAAAGCATTCATTGTATTCAGTTTCCTGGGGAAATGAAGTAGATTTTAAAATGGAATTGACTGTGTGTGTGTCTGTGTCTGTGTGTGTGTGTTTCTAGGTCTCCTCTAGCTCTATAACCCCAAACACATGCTTACAAGTGCAGCTTTCTCATTAGTTCGGGCCAGGGCTGGACACCCTATCTCAGGTTTAGAGATCCCAGAAAATGATGGACACAGAGGGATTGCTCACAGTAAGCGCAAGTTTCCAGAAAATACTGGCTGCAATCACTAAGCCAAGATCACAACCTCCATCCCTTCGTTCCTCTTGCTGACCAGTCCCCTGGGCTGAGACTCTCAGAGCTTGCAATCCTGGGTCTGGCCACCAGATGGCATCCATCCCTTTTTTTTCCCTGTTTTAAGGGAAAAAAGTACCTTTTCCAAAAGTAACAAACGATATATGATTTGTTTACTATGATACCAATTCTTTTTGGAAAATTCATATCTATATTAAAACAGTTCCACCTGCTTTTGACCACAAATCTACATCGCGTTCATTGATGTATCTCTTCCGTCAGTGTAGGCTGAAGTATCTAGGCTGCAGAAGGTCCCTCCCAGAGAACACAGCATTTCACTCTCCATTACCGCACCCCTGTACAGGCTTCCCAGACCTTCCCCCACCCCCTGTCGGGCATCTCTTGTCCATGACCCTGGACACAGCTACCCAGACATCGCTCCTATGCCCCATCCTCTCTCAAGTCACCTCTGCCTGCGGTGCCTTCCACCCTCCTTCCACCCACTGCCAAGGAGCTATTGCCACCTGGTGTTTCATTGTGTGCAGTCCCTGGAATATATATCTTTACAGTCTTCTTTTACGATGAGTTTTTTTTTCAGACAATATTAGAATTATTCAGTGCATAGGTTCAAAGGCTGGCGTTTAAGGGAGAGTACTGTATTTTTTTGCTCCTTGAATAAATGTCTTTGTAGAGAAGTTTGACGATAGCGGTACGTTGGTGCCACCTCGTGACACAAGCCTGAACTGCAGCTTGAACTTCCCGGAACTGGAAGGTGGGAGGGAGGGGTGGCCAAAACTCACCGGACAGGTTTCTGAAAGTCTGGGTGGAAAGGGGGGCATTGCTAGTGTACAAGGATACTGAGAGGCACCAGACAGAAAATTCAGCCTCTTACCATGCTGAAGAGAAAGCTCTATGTGAGAACAAAAAGATTTTTATTTTTATCCTTTGAGACCTAAGGCCAAATAGCTAGAGACCTGTATAAGCAACAATGCATCCATGTCATTAATGATCTTTTTTTAACATCTTTATTGGAGTATAATTGCTTTACAATGTTGTGTTAGTATAACACAGTGAATCAGCTATACGTACACATATATCCCCATAGCCCCTCCCTCTTGCATCTCCCTCCCACACTCCCTATCCCACCCCTCTAGGTGGACATAAAGCACCGAGCTCATCTCCCTGTGCTATGTGGCTGCTTCCCACTAGCTATTTTACATTTGATAGTGTATATATCTCCATATCACTCTCTCACTTCGTCCCAGCTTACCCTTCCCCCTCCCCGTGTCCTCAAGTCCATTCTCTACATCTGCGTCTTTATTCCTTTCTTTTTTTAGATTCCATATATATGTGATACCATACGGTATTTGCTGTTCTCTTTCTGACTTACTTCACTCTGTATGACAGACTCCAGGTCCATCCACCTCACTACAAATAACTCAATTTGTTTCTTTTTATGGCTGAGTAATATTACATTGTATATATGTGCCACATCTTCTTAATCCATTCATCTGTCGATGGACACTTAGGTTGCTTCCATAATCTCTTCAAATATTTTCTCAATCCCTTTTCTTTTGTCTTCTTCTTCTGGGACCACTATAAGTTGAATGTTGGTGCGTTGAATTTTGTCCCAGAGGTCTCTGAGACTGTCCTCAATTCCTTTCATTCTTTTTTCTTTATTCTGCACTGCGGTAGTTATTTCCACTATTTTATCTTCCAGGTCACTTATCCATTCTTCTGCCTCAGTTATTTTGCTATTGAGTCCTTCTAGAGAAATTTTAATTTCATTTATTGTGTTGTTCCTCATTGTTTGTTTGCTCTTTAGTTCTTCTAGGTCCTTGCTAAATGTTTCTTGTATTTTCTCCATTCTGTTTCCAAGATTTTGGATCATGTTTACTATCATTATTCTGAATTGTTTTTCAGGTAGACTGCCTATTTCCTCTTTATTTGTTTAGTGTGGTGGGTTTTTACCTTGCTCCTTCATCTGCTGTGTGTTTTTCTGTCTTCTCATTTTGCTTATCTTACTGTGTTTGGGGTCTCCTTTTCGCAGGCTGCAAGTTCGTAGTTCCCGTTGTATTTGGTGTCTGTCCCCAGTGGCTAAGGTTGGTTCAGTGGGTTGTGTAGGCTTCCTGGTGGAGGGGACTAGTGCCTGTGTTCTGGTGGATGAGGCTGGATTTTGTCTTTCTGGTGGATGAGGCTGGATTTTGTCTTTCTGGTGGGCATGTCCACGTCTGGTAGTGTGTTTTGGGGTGTCTGTGGCCTTATTATGATTTTAGGCAGCCTCTCTGCTAATGGATGGGGCTCTGTTCCTGTTTTGCTAGTTGTTTGGCATAGAGTGTCCAGCACTGTAGCTTGCTGGTCGTTGAGTGAAGCTGGATCTTGGTGTTGAGATGGAGATCTCTGAGAGATTTTTGCCATTTGGTATTACGTGGAGCTGGGAGGTCTCTTGTGGTCCAGTGTCCTGAAGTTGGCTCTCCCACCTCAGAGGCACAGCCCTGATGCCTGGCTGGAGCACCAAGAGCCTTTCATCCACACGGCTCAGAATAAGAGGGAGAAAAAATAGAAAGAAAGAAAGAGGATAAAATAAAATAAAATAAAATAAAGTAAGATAAAATAAAATAAAGTTATTAAAATAACTTCCTAATGTGTGGAAACCTTTCCTCCTTCACAGCTCCCTCCCACTGGTGCAGGTCCCGTCCCTATTCCTTTGTCTCTGTTTTTTCTTTTTTCTTTTGCCCTACCCAGGTACATAGGGAGTTTCTTTCCTTTTGGGAGGTCTGAGATCTTCTGCCAGCGTTCAGTAGGTGTTCTACAGGAGCAGTTCCACGTGTAGATGTATTTCTGATGTATCTGTGGGGAGGAAGGTGATCTCCGCGTCTTACTCTTCTGCCATCTTCTCCTCTCCCTCGGCTTGACACATTTAAATGTACATTTTACTGCTCTCCACACTACCTGACTTATTTAACTGTGTTCAGTAGAATCTCTACACAGGATTTCCCCTGGGATGTGATGGACTGTTTCTGGATTTCAATTATGTTATCTGCACATGTTCCCTCATAGATAGTTAGCTCTATCACTTTGGATTATTTTTGCAGAGCTTCAATGGCTTATCAGGTGGGCCCATAATGCCCCTTTCTTTTGCCTCTTAATTCATCTCATTGCCAGCTTACTGACGGTAGGGATTAGTGAAAATGCAGGGGATGATTCCTGGGCTTCCCTGAGTCCTTTGACCTTGGAACAGAAGCATTTTAATACGTAGGGAGTGGATCTGACAAAATGTAACTGGAGGTGTTAGCACAGTTCGGAACATTTGGAAAGCTTGCATTATAATAGAGATTTTTAAAGGGAAGAATAAAGAGTATTGAGGCCAAAATACCTGAGTGTCCAAGGGGATTGTTAAGGGTTGAATTGTGTACCCCAAAATGATATGTTGAAATCCTAATGACAACATACCTCAGAATGTGAACTTGTTTGGAAATAGGGTCATTGTAGATGTAGTTAAATCAAGATGGAGCCATGCTGGAGTATGGTAGGCCCTAAGGTAAGGAAGCAATGTTAAGAAACTCTCCACCAGGTTTCACCTACAATAAATGCCTTTTTTTTATCACGTTTGGGAAGTTCACCTCTATTCCTAGTTTTTTGAGATTTTTTTTTACCATGTAAGGTTGTTGGTTGTTGTCAAATGCTTTTTCTGCATCTGTTGAGATGATCATGTGTTTCTTCTTTTATTCTATTAATAAAATGTATTATATCAATTAATTTTTAGATGTTAAGGAAATCTTGCCTTCCTGGGATATATTGCTGGATTCAATTTGCTAATATTTTATTAAGAAATTTAATGTCTATGTTCATGTGGGATATTAGTTTGTAGATTAATTTTCTTTCGCCACCTTGGTTCAGCTTTTATATCAAGATAATACTGCTATCATTTTCCAAAACAGTTTGTTAAGGATTTTTCTTTTTTCTTTAAATATTGGTGGAGTTCTCTGGTGAAGCCATCTAGGCCTGGACTTTCTTTTGTTGGAGTATTTGTAATTACTAATTAATTTTCACTACCTGTTGTTGGCCTATACAGATCTATTTCTTATTGAGCTAGTTTTAATAATTTGTGTCTTTTCTAGGAATTTGTCCATTTCACCTAGGTTATCAAATTTGTTGGCATAAAGTTGTTCATTGTATTCCTTTAAAATCGTTTTACTTTCTGTGGAGTTGGTAGTGATGTGCCCCTTTCATTACTTACTTTTGCCATTTTTGTCTTTTTTCCATGGCCAGTCTAGCTAATAGTTTGGCACTTTTGCATACATTTTCAAAATACAAACTTTTGATTTTATTGATTTTTTTCTATTGTTTTGCTAATGTCCATTTCATTGATTTCTGCTCTATTCTTTCTTGTGCTGCATTGGGCTTAGTTTGCTCTTCTTGTATATAGATTTTTAAGATGGAAGTTTAAGTTATTGGTTTGAGACTCTTCTTTTCTGATATAGGTGTTTGAAGGTATAAATTTATCTCGGAGCATTGCCTTAGTTGTATTCCAAAACTTTGATATGCTATGATTGAGCATTCATTTCAAAATATTTTCTAATTTCCTTTTTTGCCTTTACCCATGTGTTATTAAGAAGTGTGTTAATTTCTGAATGTTTTGGGATTTCACAAATTTGTTTCTCTCTTGATACTTAAATTAATTCTCTTGTGGTCAGAGAAAATATATGGCATGATTTTCATTATTTTAAAGTTATTGAGACTTGTCTTACTGCTTAGTATATTGTCGACCTTAGAGAATGTTCCATCTCCATTTGAAAAGATTGTGTATTCTGCCAATGTGGAGTGAAGCATTTTATATATACAGGCACATGCACACACACATGCACACCTGTAATACTTGTTGATAATTTTGTTCAAGTCTTCTATATCCTTGTTAATTTTCTATCTAGTTGCTCTACCAATTACGATAGAGTTTTGAAGTTTCCAACTATTCCTTCTTTCAATTGTCAGTTTTTGTTTCACGTATTTTGGGGCTCAGCTTTTAGTACACATACATTTATAATTGTTTTATGTTCCTGAGGTATCGGCCCTTTTATCGTTATGAAATATTCCCTAATATCCTAATGATATTTCTTATTTTAAAGTCTATTTTTTCTAATATTAATGAATTCATTCCAATACTCTTGTAGTTACTGTTTGCAAGACATATCTTTTAAGAATCTTTTACTTTCAAACCATTTGTGTCTTTGAATCTAAGGTGTGTCTCTTTAAGACAGCATATAGTTGAGTCTTGCTTTGTTATTGAGTTTGTCATTTGTTTCCTTTTGATTAATGTAATTATTGATGTGCTTAGATTTTCATTTCTCATTTTTGTATTTGTTTTCTATATGTCTCTTACCTTTTCTGTTCATCTATTCTTACTGGACTCCTTTCTTTAGGTTAAAATTATTTTTGGTATCCATTTTAATTCTTTTGTTGGTTTTATGTTTTTACAATAGTTTTTGAGATTTTTTTTGTTAGTGGTTGCTCTAGGGATTACAACATGCTTCTTAATTTATCATAATCTATTTCAGAGTAATACTAATTCAATTCCAAACTAATAAAAATAATTTGCTCAAATGAAAGTGCATTCCATCCCTCCCTCCTCTGTGCTATTGTTACCAAGTCCAAGTTCATACTACTCACTGCACAACAGGCCAAAAATTGTGAGACAAGGTGTTGAGACAAGGAATCGTGACTTTATTTGGAAAGCCAGCAGACCAAGAAGATGGCGGACTAATGGCCTAAAGAACCATATCAATTTGGGGTATAATTCATGCTTCTTTTATGCTAGTGAAGGGAGAAGCAGGAGGAGGTAAGGTCAGGCGGTGAGGAATAGCCTCAAGCAGCTGGGCACCAGTGGTGGTCTGAGGGAGGTTACGAAACTTCTTTGTTCTTGGTCAGTTGACTCTGATTGACATTAATCTGGTCTGATGTTCCTGCAGAACTAGAAAAGACAAATGTTAGTTTTTCTTGCTCATGTTTCCTTATCACCATGGGGGAGGTAGAGTTTCTTTGAAATGAGGCTATCATGTACACCCCAAGCTTTGGGCAAAATTCCTTTAGTGACTAATATGTCTATGTGCAGGGCTAAGCAGAGGATTATGACTCAGAGGTTAAAGCAGCAGAAGAGATAGATACATTATGGTGTCAGAGTCCTTCCCTGTTATACTATTATTGTCATATATGTTACATCTATATATGTTATAAATTCAACAATACAGAGTTATAATTATTGCTTTGTACCATCTTATGCCTTTTAAAGAATTTAAGAGAATAAATGAGAAAATACATTGATAAGTTCTCTTAAATTAGCCCATATATTTACCATTTCTGTTGCTATTCATTTCTTCCTGAGGATTCAAGCTACAGTCTGGTGTCATTTCCTTTCAGCCTATAGGACTTCCTGTAGCATTTCCTGTAATATAGGTATGCACAACAAATTCTCTCATCTTTTTCTGAAAATGTCTTTATTTAACCTTAGCTTTTAAAGGATAATTTTGCCAGATATAGAAATCTTGGTTGACAGGATTTTGTTCTACCACCATTGCCTCTGACACATTACTTCCAATAAGAAGTTGAGTACTAATCATATTGTTGATCCTCTGTATGTGCTGAGTTATTTTTCTTTTGCTGTTTTCAAAGTTTTCTCTGTCATTGGTTTTCAATAGTTTAACTATGATGTGTCTCATTGTAGATCTTTTAGTAATTATTCTACTTGGGGTTGGTTGAGCCTCTTGTTACTGTAATGTTTGTCATCAAAATTTGGGAAGTTTTCAGGCATTATTACTTCAAATATATTTCTTCCCCCCTCTCTCTCCTCCCCTACTGCAACTCCTGTTGCTTGTTAAACTTCATGATGTTCTTCAGTTCTCTGAAACTATTAATTTTTTATCATTCTTTTTCTCTATGTTCTTTGGAGTGGATAATTTCTCATGATGTCACCCCTTTTTGGTGTTTTGATTATTGGTTTTGCTATTTCAAATATGCTATTGAGCTTCTAGTGAAATTTCATTTCATTTATTATACTTTACAACTTCAAAGAACCAAATGGAAATTTGGTTATTTTATTTCTTTCTCTTTATTGGGGATCTCTATTTGTTGATTAATTGTTGCCACACTTTTGTATAATTATTTTTAAGTGCTTTCTTTAGCTCTTTGAACATATATTTAATTTAAAGTGTTTATCTGCTAAATCCAATATCTGGGGACCCTCAAAGACAGTTTCTTTTGGCTTTTTTTTCCATGAAAATGTGTCACAAATTCTTGTTTCTTTTCATGTCTTGTAATATTTTGTTGAAAACTGGAAATTTTCGATAATATATTTTCAACTCTAGTAGTTGTTATTTTCATTGTTTGTTTAGTAACAAGCCTGGGCTAAAACTGTCTCAGCTGTGATATTTGGCAACTGATGTCTTTGTTCAATTGTGTATTTGTACGTGTGTGTGTGTGTGTGTGCATACACACATTTGTTTCTATTTATAAGGTGAGCTATGTAGGAGTAGCCCCTGGTCTCTCTAGCTTAATGGTCAAACAAGATTGGATACAGTTTGTGCTCAAATAACTCAAGCCACTAAGGTTTCTGACCCCTGTCATTGTATCTATGTGTGAGTAGAGGAACACATTCAAAGTTCTGGCCATTTTCAAGTCTATTTGTCCCGGCTTTACTTTTTCTTTAAAGAATTGTCTACAGAGTATTATTCATTACACCCCAGAGTAAAAACTCCCAAATGCCTCCCATATACCTCCTTCCTATACAAGGAAGGCCAGAGGTACAGTGGGCTTCTGGGTTGGTTGAGTCAGCAGGTCAGTGATATAATCAAAGTCCCAGATTTTGTCCACTTCTTTGATCTGCTGTCTTAAGTGTTGACTCCACCTGCAGTCTGGAAACAAGAAAGAAGAGACGTTCCAGCGTCACCTCCAGACACCTGGGGGTGGCAGGTGAGAGGCGGCTGGGAATGTTGTGTTTCTTTAAGTGGATGCTGGTTACACAGTGTGTTCATTTTATGAAAATTCTTTAGGCTGTACACTTAAGATGTATGTACCTTTCTGTGTATATAATATACTCAGGAAAAAGTCCTATAAAGTGAAGCAATTTATGGAAAATATTAGCAAAGCAATACAACTGATGGTGTATGATTATGTGGTACTGGTGTATGATTATGTGGTACTGGTGTATGATTATGTGAAGGTGTTCAAGAATAACTGATACCTGGGAATCTGCCTTATACCATCAATAGTGTCATGCCTGTTTTTGGTGGATGGAATTGAATAAGCAGTAAACACCCATTGTTGATAATTCAGACTAAGAGAAGAGGCTTAGGAGAACAGACCCTTCATAAAGAGTACTATTTGCTTAGCTATTATTTCATTTAGCCTCAGATGGAAATAAATCTATTTGCACTTGTTGGGGTGGCCTCTTGACTTCCCCTCTCTTTGGAATAAGACTTGGGAAAGACAGACCCAGTCTCAGCAAATATTAGGAATATGCACTATTCTCTCATCTTCTATACCCAAGGCAGGCATTGCTAATTGATCCCAGCACTCTTGCCCATCGTTTCCAGATAAAATCTTGAATTCTTTGCAATACAGTGTCAAAGGCAGTTGCTGCCAACAATTGAAGCTGGCACTTGAATGACATTTACTTGACATTCTAGACCTAAACCTCCATCCCTGTCTTAATCTGGAAGGTGCCAAGATATGGACCCCACCTTTGCTAGGGGCACACCCAGAAGACTTGCTATGCCCAGAAGAGAGCACAGAAGAGAAGAGGGTGACAGCTTCTGTCTAAAACTAGAGCTCAACACTCCATGTCTTCTAGACACCATGTCTGTGATCTCAATCCCACCTGCCCTGATTACAGCTGCCTTCTCTGAACCCCAACTCTTCCTCCCCTCAGCAATATCAAAGTCTCAGGAGCATGGCCTTTACTTCTAGATGGAAGGGGCTTGCCAGGATCCACCTGCATAGCCCAAGAGTAACAGCACATAAAAGCATATCCCACAAAAACACCTTCTAATTTTTATGGCCCAAAGTACAGTTGACTCTTGAACAACACAGGTCCACCTATATGCAGTTGTTTTTCAATAAATACATTGGAAAATATTTAGGAGATTTGTGACAATTTGAAAACACTAGAAGATGAATTGTGTATCCTAGAAATATCAATAAATAAATTAAGAAAAAGTTTGGTATGTCATGAATGCATAAAATATATGTAGACACTATTTTATATTAACTACCATAAATATACACAAATCTATTATAAAAAGTTAAAATTATTAGAGAAATGTAAATCAAAACTACAATGAGATATCACCTCACACCAGTCAGAATGGCCATAATTAAAAACTCTACAAATAACAAATGCTGGAGAAGGTGTGGAGAAAAGGGAACCCTCCTACACTGTTGGTGGGAATGTAAATTGGTGCAGCCACTATGGAAAACAGTATGGATGTTCCTTAAAAAACTAAAAATAGAGCTGCGATATGATCCAGCAATCCCACTCCTGGGCATATATTCAGAGAAAACTCTAATTTGAAAAGATACATGCACCCCAATGTTCTTAGCAGCACTGTTTACAATAGCCAAGACAAGGAATGTCCATCGACAGAGGAATAGATAAAGAAGATGTGGTATGCATATATATATATATATACACAATGGAATATTACTCAGTCACACAAGGAATGAAATTCTGCCACTTGCAACAACATGGATGTACCTTGAAGGTATTATGCTTAGTGAAATAAGTCAGACAGAGAAAGACAAATACTCTGCTATCATTTACATATGGAATCTAAAAAATAAAACAAATGAATGAATATAACACAACAGTAACAGACTCACAGATACTGAGAACAAACTAGTGGTTACCAGTGGGGAGAAGAATGAGGGAAGTGGAAAGATAAGGGAAGGGAATTAAGAGGTAAAAACTACTAGGTATATAATAAATAAGATACAAGTTTGTAATGTACAGTACAGGGAATATAGCCAATATTTTATAGTAGCATTAAATGGAGTATAATCTATGAAAATATGGAATCACTATGTTGTACCCCTAAAACTAATATAATATTGTAAATCAACTGTATTTCAATAAAATTTTTTAAATAAAATGTCTATGCAGCTTATAAATAGACAAAAAATTACTAGAGTAAATTGCTTAAAAACACATGAGTTAAGAATAAGCATTCTGGCTTTACTTTTTGATGGGCCTTTTCACGTCTCCTCTGTCCCTTCACACAATCTCAGTATCGGACAGGAGTGTGTGACTAGCTTGGCCCTTCCTATTTTCTGCTTTGAATTCACATATATACAAACATGATAGCAATGTTGGTAGAATTCAGGTAGATTTTGTTTTCCTTTCCTGTATTTCATAGTTTTCCTACAAAATAATTCACATTATTCGTGCAGTTAGAAATAATGATAACTTGATGGAAATAAAAATACCCATTCACTGTGATAGAAAACTAACTCAATCCATAAAGAAGAAGACCTCTAAGTCCATAGACAAATTGAGGAACAGTATATTGACAGAGAAGTGCTTGTTTACTCATCTCATTGACTTCTACCAACAAAACTGTCCCAAGTGTGCAAATTAAAATATCATACAAACTTCTGCCTCTGGAGAGATGGAGTACAAGTACTGTTCTTTATTCCTCTCCCTAAATTCAACTAAAAATTAAGGACATTATATAGAATACAAACTTAAGAAGACTCTGAAAGGTGGAAAGGAGAAGAGAGACTGACTAAGACCTCAGAACCCAAGGAATGACATCATGGTGAGTTCCTTGGGTTCTCTTTTTATCTCATGAAGGAAATATAAAAATAAGACAAGAAATTATTTAAGTTGAAAACAAAAACAATAGAGAAAATCAAACAAATAGCTGGTTCTTTGAAAAGTTGGATAATATTGACAAACCTCTACAAGAATGACAAAACAGAAAGAAAGAAGACATTTATCAAGAGTGAAACAGGAGACAGAGTTTCAGAACCTGCAGACATCAAAATATAATAAGAGAATAATTTGAACTGTACACACAGAAATTTCACAACTTAGATGAAAGTGACAAATTCCTCCAAAAGCACCAACTACCACAACTCACCCAATATGAAATAAATAATTTGAACAGCCATATAACTGCTAAGAAAATGGAATTTTTAATTTAACAACTCTCCAAAAACAAAATCCGCAGGCCAAGAGATTTCCCTGGAAGATTCTCACAAATATTTAAAGAATAATTAACACTAATTCTACACAATCTCTTCCAGAAAGAAAAGAATGGAACACTTTCAATTCATTTTATGAAGCTAGAATGACTCTGATGCCAAAACCAGGCAAAGAGCACAAAAAAACAAAAGAAAATACAGAGTGATAGGAAGTCCAGAGACAAATCCACACACCTGTGGCCACCTAATCTACGACAAAGGAGGCAAGAATATACAATGGAGAAAAGACAGTCTCTTCAATAAGTGGTGCTGGGAAAACTGGACAACTACATGTAAAAGAATGAAATCAGAACACTCCCTAACACCATACACAAAAATAAACTCAAAGTGGATTAAAGACCTAAATGTAAGGCTGGATACTATAAACCTCTTAGAGGAAAATATAGGCAGAACACTCTTTGACATAAATCACCGCAAGATCTTTTCCAATCCATTGCCTAGAGTAATGAAAATAAAACCAAAAATAAACAAATGGGACCTAATTAAACGTAAATGATTCTGCACAGCAAAGGAAACCATAAACAAAATGAAAAGACAACCCTCAGAATGGGAGAAAATATTTGCAAAAGAAGCAACTGACAAGGGATTAATCTCCAAAATATACAAACAGCTCATGAAGCTCAATATCAAAAAAACAAACAACCCAATCAAAAAATGGGTGGAAGACCTAAATAAACATTTCTCCAAAGAAGACATACAGATGGCCAACAAACACGTGAAAAGATGCTCAACATCACTAATTATTAGAGAAATGTAAATCAAAACTATAATGAGATATCCCCTCACACCAGTCAGAATGGCCATCATCAAAAATTCTACAAACAATAAATGCTGGAGAGGGTGTGGAGAAAAGGGAATGCTTGTACACTGTTGGTGGGAATGTAAATTGGTACAGCCACTATGGAGAATAGTATGGAGGTTCCTTAAAAAACTAAAAATGGAGCTACCTTACGACCCAGCAATCCCACTCCTAGGCATATATCTGGAGAAAACCATAATTTGAAAGGATGCATGCACCCTGATGTTCATTGCAGCACTATTTACAATAGACAGGACATGGAAGCAACCTAAATGTCCATCGACAGAGGAATGAATAAAGAAGATATGGTACATATATATACAATGGAATATTAGCTATAAAAAGGAATGAAATAGTAAATACCATTTGCAGAGATGTGGATGGACCTAGAGACTGTCATACAGAGTGAAGTAAATCAGAAAGAGAAAAACAAATATCATATATTAACACATATATGTGGAATCTAGAAAAGTAGTACAGATGAACTTATTTGCAAAGCAGAAAGAGAGACACAGATGTAGAGAACAAACTTATGGATACCAAGGGGAGAATTGGGGGTGGGACAGATGGGGAGATTGGGATTGACATACATATATATATATATATATATATACACTACTATGTATAAAGTAGGTAACTAATGAGAACCTACTGTATAGCACAGGGAACTCAATGCTCTGTGGTGACCTAAATGGGAAGGAAATCAAAAAAAGAGTGGATATATGTATATGTATGACTGATTCACTTTGCTGTACAGCAAGAAAATAACACAACATTGTAAAGCAACTATACTCAAATAAAAATTAATTTAAAAAACAGAAAAAAGGAAAATATAGAGCAATACCTTTCATGAATATAGATTCAAAAATGCTTAACAAAATATTAGCAAATGGAATTCAGCAATATATAAAAAGAATTATACATCATGACCAAGTGGAGTTTATTCCAAGGATGCAAGACTAATTCAACATTTGAAAATCAATAATTAGTAGTCTACAGAAGAAAAATCATGTGATCAATCAGTGTAGAAATAGTATTTCATAAAGTTCAACACCCACTCATGATTAAAAACTCTCAGAAAACTAGGAATAGAGGGAACTTCCTCAACTTGGCAAAAGGCATCTACAGATAACCTACAGCTAACATTATGCTTAATGCAAAACAGAATGCCTTTCTCCTAAGATCAGGAATAAGACAAGGATGTCTGCTCTTGCCATTCTTATTCAATGTACTACTGAAATTGCCCCTAATTGCACAAGACATAGTTTTTACATAGAAAATCCCAAGGAATATAAAATTTTAAATGTCTAGAACTAACAGGGGAAGTCAACAAGACTGTAGGATATAAGCTAAGCATACAAAAGTCAATTTTATTTCTCTATGCTAACAATGAACACATGGACACCAAAATTAAAAACGCAATACCATTTACAATTTCTCAAAAAATTAAATACTTAGGTATAAACTAACAAAACCAGTGTATGACTTATCTGCTAAGAACTGGAAATGCTGAAAAAAAATGAAAGAAAAATCCAAATAAATTAGGAGATATTTTGTGTTCATTGATTAGAAGTTTACATGTGGTAAAGGTGTCAATTTCACTCATATTGATCTACAGATTTATGCAATTTCTATCAAAATAAAAGTCAATAAATTGGACCTCATGAAACAAACACTTTTGCTCTGCAAAGGATCCTCTGAAAGGATGAAATGACAAGCTACAGACTAGGAGAAGATATTTGCAAGTCACACACGAGACAAAAGACTAGTATATAGAATATAAGAAGTAGTCTCAAAACTCAACAATAAACAATGAAATAATCCAATTAGAAAATGGCCAAAAGACACTAAGAGATACTTCACCGAAGATGGCAAATAAGCACGTGAAAAGATGTTCAGAATTGTTAGCTATTAGGTAAATGCAAGTGAAGACCATAATGAGCTATTACTATGTCATTAAGGAATTTCATATCATATATCACCAAGGAATTTCAAATTAAAGCAATAAGATACCACTGCACACCTATTAGAACAGCTAAAATGAAAACAGTAACAACGCCAAATACTGGTGAGAATGTGGAGAAACTGGATCACTCCTACATTACTCATAGGTATTTATAATGATACAGCCATTTGGGAAAATAGTTTGGCAGTTTCTTTTTTATAAAATAAATGTACACTTACCATACTATCTAGCAATGGCTCTCGTGGGTATTTATCTCAGAGAAATTAAAACTTATATCCACACGTACACAAAAATCTGTAATAGCCCCAAACTGGAAATAACCCAGATATCCTTCAATGGGTAAATGGTTAAAGAGTCTGTGGTACATCCATACCACCAGCTACTATTCAGCAGTTAAAAGGAATTAGCTTTTTTTAAAGCAGATATATGTTTCTCTTTTCCCCTATTTTCTTATATTAAAAGAAACACATACATTTTTAAACTTTGATTTTTTTTCACTAAAAATTATCCTGGAAATATCTGCATATCATTATATAGATATCTTTATCATTGTTTTTTAATAGCTGCATAGTGTGTTTACTATAGTTTGTTCAACTAATATCCTTTATTTGGGCATTTAGATAGTATTCTGGTGTTTTGTAACTGTAAATAATGCTACAATGAATAACCTTTTGTATATGTGTTTTCATATTGCTAGAATTTTATCTTTAGGATAAAAATCCAATAAATGGAATTGCTGGGTCTAAGGGTAAATGCAAGGAATGAACTACTGATACATGTAACAACTATGATGGTTTTCCAGGGAATTATTCTGAGTGAAAAAAGCTGATTTCAAAAGTTTCCACACTGTATGATTCCATTTATGTAACATTCTTGAAATGACAAAACTTTAGAAATGGAGGACAGTTTAGTGGTAGCCAGAGGTGAACGAAGTGGGGATAGGAGTACAAGGTTAAGAAGTTGTAGCCAAAAACAAAAAAACACCCTAAACAACAAAAAAAAGCAACAGGTAAGATCCTTGTGTAGTGGAATTGTTCGGTATCTTGGCTATATCTGTTTCCTGTTTGTAAGAGGTTACCATTGGGGGAAACTTGGTAAGTGGTACATGGATTTCTCTGTATTATTTCGTACAACTGCTTGTGAATTTGTAATCATCTCAAAAGAAAGTTTAATTTTAAAAGTTTAATCTTTAAAAAAAGGATTTTGCAGGTGCCTGGGAGAAGGAAAAGTATGTGACTCAAATAGGTCTTTTATTCTATAGGCAAATAAGTACTTTCCTGCTTCCTGGATGTTTGAAGAGTATCATGAGAGGTGTTTCATAATGAGTCTCCAAACAGATGCAAATCGATGCCCTTGAAAGGAAATCAGACTTATATCTAATGATCCATTTTGTTATTCAAGCTGTCGTTGTATTAGTCAGTTAAGGCTGCCAAAACAAAATACCACGGACTAGGTGGCTTAAACAATACGAATTTATTTCCCACAGTTTTGGAGGCTGAGAAGTCCAAGATCAAGGTGCCAGTGATTCAGTTTCCCAGTGAGCACTCACTTTTTTTTCAGATGTCATCTTATTGCTGTGTCCTCACATGGTGGAGAGAGAGAGAGAGAGAGAGAGAGAGAGAGAGAAAGCAAATTCTCTGGTATCTCTTCTTAAAAGGGCACTAATCCCATTATATGGACCCCACTCTTATGACTTCATCTCAACTGCACAAAGGCCCCATTTCCAAATACCATCATATTGAAAGTTAGGGCTTCAACATATGAATTGGGGGTGGGGGAGCGGGGACACAATTCAGTTCACAGCAGTCATCAATGCAGTTTCAGAACAAACAAAAGAATTCAGGTAATTGTTTGTACAAAGGACAACTCACTCACTGCCCTCTCTCAGTCTCTCCTACCTCAAGATGGTTGAGCTTAGGTCCCAGGTGCACAAGTGTTACATAGTAACAATGTGAATAAAAGATATTTTTAACAAACCCTGATTCAAAACAACATGGATGACTCTCACAAGAATAATGTTGGTCAAAAGAAGCAAGGCACAAAAGATGCACACATTATAAGATGCCAATTATATAAAATTCAAAATCAGGCAAAACTAATGTATGGTGTTAGATGGCATGACAGTGGTTACCTGTTTAGGATGGGCCAGTAGTGATGGGGGAGGGAGAGCTCATAAGTGGCTTCTGGATTTGAATATAGTGTTCTGTTTTGTGATCGGGTTGCTGATTACACAGGTGTGTTCACTTTATGAAAATTCATTGAACTGTACTCCTATGATTTGTGTACTTTTCTATATGCATGTGACATATCAATAAAAATTTCTAAAAGAACCCTATAAAAAGAAGGTCTGAATGAATGGAAATCTATACCACATTCAGGATACATTGTTGAGGCATCATTTTACACTGGAAAACTTTAGAAACTTGAGCTCAAATAGCTAAAATATTGAGTAAAATTCTTAATTTAGGTTCCTAATACTTAATATAAGTTCCTGTGATACTCACAGCATATGAGCTAAGAGAATGGATGTTTGTGAATTTTAGAAATATCTAAGAAGGAAAACCATACGTAGCAGTACATTCTTGTGAGGTATTGTTTACTTCCTTTCCTTTTGTTTTTCTAATTTCCTACCCCTTTTTCAGTAGGAAGCTTCAGTGTGGCATTTTGGCAGGGATGGAAGCAGAAGTGCTTACAGTCAGTGAGTCATCCTATTATCTGTAACTCATTGAATAAATTTTGTGTCCCTGGATTGCAAGGGAAAACCCTGGAGGATACTCTTCCATCTCAAGACCAGTGGTGGCTCTAGGTGTGTCTAGGGAGGCTGGGAAGCCAGCCTTGCCAATGATTCACCAACCTGGAGTGTGGAACTGAAAGAATAAGGTCACATGACCCAAAGACATGCCAGCCAGGTTAAGGTTTATCTCTAAACTATTTGGCAAGACAGTTGATAACAGCAGGGAAAGGTACAGGATTCAGTGCTAGATAAACCCAACAGTATTGACTCAGATCAGATAGCCTATCAGCTTGGCAGGAATGAGTTTCAGATTATTTTCCGTTCATTTGAAAGCCTTCTCTGATCACTTTGACCCGTACAATTTGGAATCAATTGTATTTCCCTTTGTTTTTCCACATGATTTCACTTGTTGCTACAGAGGATAGGGCATATTTCCTACTGTGTGGCTAAGGACCCATTCCCATGGCTTGTGACTATGTATGTGCACCAGAGTGTGCTTGAGTCCGGTGTGTGTGTGTGTGTGTGTGTGTGTGAGAGAGAGAGAGATAGAGAGAGAGAGAGAGAAAGAGACGTGAATGAATAAGTGTTTTAGACTATATTCTTTGAGCATTTAAGTGGAAATATAAACCAAGACAATCAGGTTGAAAATATTTATACAGATAAGATTTTGGTAAATTTATATTAATAAACATTTATATTCTTATATATGAAAATTCTTATTTTATCAATACACTGATGGTAATGCACATAAAATTTGTCATTCGGTTCTGTTTTATTCCTATAGAATGCAAGGTGTCAGAGAGGGATTTGGCACAACGTATTCTGATGATTGAGAGAAAGACATGGTGTTTCCCTGTTTTATAGATGAGGACAGCAATGGGGGAGAGACTTACCCAAATTCCCAGAGCTAGTGATGATTCAGGGACCAGCACCCAGATCTCTTGATTCCCTTTCAATGCTTTGACCAGAAGCTCAATTATTATGCCTAGATTTTTTCCACAGGAACTTCTCATCAAGGGTACATTTGTCTTCCAGGGGCTCAAAATTATTTATAGATATGCAGTTCATAAACTTTCTGATGTCAACCTAAAGCACGAAACAAATCAGACAAGAAAGCACAATGATTAAATGGCAGGATTATTAAGCAGAGTATCAGGAAAAATCACAAAAGTGTTTTCTGCTTTGGGTCCTGCCACTCTTTTGGCTAATAACTAATCTAGCCTCTCGGAGCTTCAGATTATCTTAAACTGAAGTTGGTGGATCAGATAACCTCTAAGACCATTACATTTCTTACAATCATAAGCAGATGAAAGACTTGGCTACTAAGAAGCTTTTGTCATCTATAAGATGAGCGAAAATTTCCTGGTGCTAACACAGAGGGAACTTTCTTCACTACATGTTGGAGGAGGTTTGAGACTGACCCTGTAAACTCTGTCACATATGGCTTCAGCATTAGCCACAGGCATTTAATCATCTAGATACTATAAACATAGTTGTGTACTAATCACCCATCTAGTCCTAGTGTTATGTCGATGAAAATTCAATTAACTATCAAGTTAAGAAGAAAAATAAAGGAATTTTATTTGCGCCAAACTGAAGATTATAACCCAGGAAGCAGAATCTCAGAAAGCTCTGAGAACTGTTCCTCCCATTAGAAGTTGAAGGCACAGTCATACACATTTTCAATACAAAGGATTGTACATCAAAATGACATACTGATATTTTATGTAAAGTTCACCAAGGATACACAGTCCAGGTAAGCATATACAAAGCAAGGAGCAAGTCACTATGACCCCCTACAGAGTTGGGAAAGAACGCTATTCTTTTAAGAAGTTACATTACTAGCGTCAGAAGAAAGAAAAACAAACAATCACGCAGAGAGAGTATTTTATGTTTAATTTTTCTTGTCTTGCCTTAAAATATAAATTTTATTTCATCAGTTAGAAGCAGAGTATGAAGTGAAGGGGAAAATGACATCAGTTGAATGCAAATGCTGTATTGGGCACCTTATATTGATTGTTTCTTTAGCTACTCACAATACTTCACTTATATAAGAATCATTGCTCACACTTTACAAATAAGTAAATAGGTACAGAGAGGTTAAGGGCATTTTTAAAGTAACAGTATTAATAAGAGGTATAATATGAATATTAACTCACATTTGACACTGAAGCCTAGACTGTCCCTCTACCACACTGCCTCTTAGAGTGCATGCTACTGAAATAATTACATAACTGCTTTTCCTCTAGACGTTCATTCTACTTTGAAATACAGCAAAAGCTCTTTGTGTATACTTACCTCATCACGCAGAATATTAAACGTACATATCCTCAATGGTTCAGCTCTGATAAAATTAATTTTAACTGCTTCATGTAGGATATTCTTCAGTGAAGTATTTTTGTTTTCTTTTTTTTCTTTTACTATGAATATGTGCAGTTGAAGAATTAATGAATGCTAATACAGTGTGACGCCACAGCTTTGATTCTTGCTCAGGTGTCTTTTCCACTGTTTGGATATTTGCATTGTTGATGCAAAAGAATGGTTGGTAAAACTGGAAATCAGGTTGCCAATAAATTTAGCAGTTTATATAAAATAGGAAAAATTCCTTGAAAAACAAAACTGTCTACATGGATCCAAGAGGAAACAGAAAATCTGAATAGTCTCATACGTATTAAAGAAATTGAATCTGTAAATAAGAACCTATCCAAAAAGAAATCTCCAGAACCATATAGCTTCACTGGTGAATTCTTCCAAACATTTCAAAAACAAATGATACAGATCATACATAAATTCTTTAAGATAACAGAAAAGAGAAAATGAATCTCAATTTGTTTTGTAAGTCAAGCATATTCTTGATACCAAAACTTGGAAAGGAGCTTATAAGAAAGGAAGATCATAGGTCAATGCCTTTCATGAACACAGACACAAAAATAAAAAACAAAATAGAAGAAAAAGATGTTATATAAATGGAACCATCTTTTTGAGAATGACTTTTTCACTCCGTGTAATTTCCTTGAGGTTCATCCAAGTTATTTAATGTATCAGTAGTTCTTTGTTTGTTTTTATTTTTGTTTTTTGCGGAGTAGTATTCCATGATATGGATGTGCCACAATTTGTTTAATAATTCTCCTGTTAAATGACACCTGGGTTGTTTCCAGCTTTTGGGTTTTATGAACAAAACTGCTATGAACATCTGTGTACAGGTTTGTGTGTTAACATCAATTTCCATTTCTCAGGAATAAATAACCAAGAGTTCAATTGCCAGGTCATATGATAGTTGCATATTCAGTTTTTAAAGAAACTTACAAAGTGTTTTCCAGAGTGGCTTTTTACATTCCTGCCAGCAATGTATTAGAGATCCAGTTTCTCTACATCCTTACCACCATTTGGTGGTGCTCCTATTTTCTATGTAAGCCATTCTGATAGTGTGTAGTGATATCTCACTGTGGTTTTAGTTTGCATTTCCCTAATGATTAATGATATTGAACATGTTTTCGTGTGCTTATTTGCCATCTCTATATCCTCTTCAGTGAAATGTCTCTTTATGTATTTTGCCAATTTTCTAATTGGATTTTTTTTTTACTGTTGAGTTTTGAGAGTTCTTTATATATTCTAGAAACAAGTCCTTTGATGAATATGTGATTTGCGAATATTTTTCTCCCAGTCTGTAGCCTGCCTTTTCATCCTCTTAACATGGCCTTTCATAGAGCAAATGTTTTGATTTTCATGTGGTCCAATTTATCAGTTTTTGCTTTTTAAAGCTTTATTGAGGTATAATTGATATACAAAAATGCACATATTTAATGTATACATTTTGATGAGTTTGGACATATGCATACACCCATGATACCATCTCCACAATCAAGGAAATAAACATACCCATCAACTCCACAATTTTTCTTGTTTCTTTAATGGTTATTTTTGTGGTAATAACACATAACATGAAATCTATCCTCTTAACATATTTTAAAGTTCACAATAACATATCGTTAACTATAGGCACTATGTTGTACAGCAGGTCTCTAGAACTTATGCATCTTGCATAAGTGAAACTTTATACCTATTGAGCAACAACTTCCCATTTCCTCTCCCCCGCCAGCCCCTGGCAATCACCATTCTATTTTCTATATACTTCTAAGAGTTTGACTATTTTAGATGCCTCATTTATAGTATTTGACCTTCTGTGACTGGCTTATTTACAATGTCCTCTAGTTTCATCAATGTTGTCACAACGGAAGGATTTCCTTCTTTTTAAAGGCTGAATAATATTCCATTACATGTATATATCACGTTTTCTTTATCCACTCATTTGTAAGTTGTACATTTGGGTTGTTTCCATATCTTGGCTATTGTGAATAATGCTGCAATGAACCTGGAAGTACAGATATCTCTTCAAGTTCATGATTTCAATTCTGTATACCCAGAAGTGGGATTGCTGGATCATATGATAGTTCTATTTTTAGATCTTGCTTTTGATATCCTGTCTAAAAAGACGTGTACACTGAAAAGTATAAGACACTGATGAAAGAGATTGAAGAAGAGACAAGCAGATGGAAAGACATCCTATGTTCTTGGGTTGGAACAATTCATATTGTGAAAATGTCCATACTACCTATAGTGATCTACAGATTCAATGCAATCCCAGTCAAACTTCCAATGGCATTTTTCACAGAAATAGAAAAAATTATCCTAAATTTTGTTTGGAACCATAAAAGGCCCCAAATAGTCAAAAACAATCCTGAGAAAGAAGAACAAAGATGGAAGCATCACACTACCTGATTTTAAGCTGTATTACAAAGCTATAGTAATCAAAGCAGTATGATACTGGCATAAAAACAGGTATATAGACCAATGGAACAGAATTGAGAGCCCAGAAATAAACCCACACATATACAGTCAACTAATTTTTGACCCAGATGCAAAGAACACACAATGGGGAAAGGACAGACTCTTCAATAAATGGTGCTAAGAAAACTGGATATCCACATAAAAAAGAAGGAAACTGCACCCCTATCTTACATCACTCAGAAAAACTACCGTATGATCTAGCAATCCTGTACCTGGGTATATATCTGAAGGAACTGAAATTAGTATTTTGAAGAGATATCTGCACACCTATGTTCATTTCAGCATTATTCACAATAGCCAAGATATGGAAACAACTTAAATGTCTTTCAACAAATGAATGGATAAAAAAATGGGAATATTCTATATGTATATATTACACACACACACACAATGGAATATAATCCAGCTATAAAAAAGAAGGAAGTCCTGCCATTTGCAACAACATGGATGAATCTGGATGGCATTACGCTAAGTGAAATCATGCAAAGACAAATACTGTATGGTATCACTTACATGTGGAATCTTTTTTTAAAAAGCTGGTTTCATAGAAACAGAATAGGATGGTGATTGCCAGTGGCTGGGGAGAGGGGGAATGGAGAGATTTAGATCAAAGGGTACAAAAGTTTAATTATAAGAAGAATAAGTTCTGAGGATCTAATGTACAGTATGGTGACTACAGTTAATGCTATGGTATTATATACTTGAAATTTGCTGGGTATAGATCTTAAACATTCTCATCACAAAAAAAGAGTTACCTATATTAACTATGTGAGGTGGTAGATATGTTAATTATCTTGATCTTGGTAATTATTCTACAATGTATACATATATCAAATAATCACATATATATATACAATTATATTTCTTAATTATTCCTCAAAAAAGTAAAAAAAAAAGTAAAAATACATCCCCCAGACTAAGGAAAATATTTTCAAATCTTATATATAAGAAAGTAGTATCTACAATATATGAAAAACTCTTACTGCTCAATAACAAAAAGATGACTCAACTGAAAAATGAGCAAATGTTTGAATAGACATTAATCCATGGAAGATATACAAATGGTCAATAAGTACCTGAAAAGATGCTTCACATCATTAGTCATTAGGGAAATGCAAATCAAAACTACAATGAAATACCACTTCACACTCCCTAAAATGGCTAGAATCAAAAAAACAGGTGTTAACAAGTGCTGGTGAGGATGTGAAGAAATTAGAACCCTTTTAAACTCTTGGTGGTAATTTAAAATGGTGCTGCCACTTTGGAAAATAGTCTGGCAGTTCCTCAAAGTTTGAAAACGGTGTTACTATATGACTCAGCAATTTAATTCCTAGGTATATACTTAAGAGAAATGAAAACATATGTCCATGCAAGCACTTGTATACAAGGTTCATAGCAGCATTACTCACAAGACCAAAAAGTAGAAACCACTCGAATGTCTATCAATTGATGAATGAATAAATAAATGTGGTATATCCATGCAGTGGAATATTATTTGGCAATGAAAAGAAATGAAGTACTGATGCATGCTACAACATGAATGAACCTTGAATACATTACGCTACATGAAAGTCATCAGAAACAAAAGTTCAAATGGACTGTTTGATTCCATTTATATGAAATGTATATAATAAGCAAATCCATATAGACAGAAAGTAGATTAGTGTTTGCCTAGGGATGAAGTGAGTGTTGGAGGGAAAGGGGGAGTGATTGCTCAGGAATACATGGGTATGGGGGTAATGAAAATGTTCCAAAATTGATTGTGGTGATGGTTGCACAACTCTGTGAATATAGTAAAAATCAATTATTTTAAATTGTTGAATTATATATGTGAATTATAGCTCAATAAAGCTGTTCTAACAACAAAAAATATGAAAATATATGAAACAGAAAGTTAATGTTTTTTTAAATTCCCACTTTCAGAAATTACCACTGTTAACAGTTCTGAGTATATCCCTTAAATTTGTCTAGGTACATTTTAATATGATTTATTCAATAATTATTCTTTTAATAACATATCATAATAGCTATACTGTTCTTCAACTTGCATTTTTCAGCTAGCATTAATACCCACTGCTTTATTATCTGATCTTTTTTCTTCCTAACTCCCATAACAAAAGAAAATAAAACCCCAAACAAAAATCAAGGCATAAAAGGGGAAAAAGAACCTAACCCTAAGCAAAAACCTATTAACACAACACAAAAACATTCTGAGGTATGTAATATATTGTTTGTTTGTCCCTCTTGGGATGTCCAACTTTATCTTCCTAACAATATAATTGTAAATATGCTATAGCAGATATTCTGTTTCTCAATTTCTCTCCCTACAATTTTTGCCTTAATCCTAATCTACTGATTGCCTGAGATACCAACCTAACACATTTCTATTCCTTTAGCATTCATTTCGATGAGAATGCTCTGGTCTTCAGTGCCCTCAAAAATGAAGTGGCAAACTTGTTAAATAATATTGTATATTGCCTCATGGAGGAAGGGTATTATGCACTTATAAAAACTTGAACACACAGATTTATGGCCATTTTGTGTTTTTCTGGGAGAGATCACAGGCATGGTGAATGGACAGATGAACTTTAACTGCAAATGAGAAGCTAATATTCCTCTTCTTCTTCTTCATTATTTAGAAAATAAAAACATTTGTAGTTTACAATATCAATTGGAAATGCTATTTAAAAATTTATTAAGAAAAGGATGCTTATATTTCTTGAACAACTTTCCATACCAATAAAATGCAGTTCATTGCTTTTGCCTGCTGTGCAGAACTTATGTAAGTCTATATTATAAGTCTATATTATATAAGTCTATATTATAAGTCTGTAAGTCTATATTATAACTCACTGAGCAAATTTCTTAATAATGGACAAGTTTTCTGTTTCCTGGTGTTAGCTCTTACAAACAATGCTACAATAAGCATCTCCATGCATGTATTTCTGTGGGCAAGATTCTTAGAAGAGGATATACTTGATAAAAAGGCATGAACATTATAAACTTTGATGGATGTAAGGTGTCTAAAATAATAACAATTATTTTAATATGAATATATAATCATTTAAAAATTTTGGAAAAAAGAGAGGAAAATAATGTTAAGCATTAGCACACATTCCCAAAGGTAAAGATTTATCTTCTCACTGATTTGAGATGACATGGTGGAGCCACGCCTTGAGGAACCCAGAGTTGTCTGACTCCAAAGATTATGTTCCTAACTATTAATATAAAGGTTTATTCTCTTTTACACCAGTAGAAGGGACCTGATTTATCTGAGTTCTTCTATTCAGCTAATCAGTGGGACCTCAAACTTTTGACATTTATTCCAGTGTCCTGTTCAGCAGAGCCAGCATTAAGCTATGCTTTCCTTTAGTTACTTTGTATCTCCTGGCATTAAAGAAAAGGTGCTTCTGTGATATGAATCTGGAAGATTAATTAAAGGGACAAAAGACTATATGAAATGTCTAAAAGTGAGGTGATAAATTTCTACCACTGCCCAAATCTCCACTGTGTAGTACTTGTCACACAGAAATGGAGTGATCATGTCCTTTCTTTTCCCCAGTCCCATAAGATGAGATGATAGTGACTGACTCCTGAGCCAAGGGCTGCCTCTACCTTCCTCCATCCCTGCCTTTTTCCTATCACCTTTTCTCCCAGCTTTGATGATTATAAGTGTGTGTGTGTTGGGGTGTCTAGGGAGGGATATAGGCAGATATAAGGTAGAGGTGGTTATTAGATGAGCTCTCAGAGGGAAAAATGTGAGGGCAGAAATATGACAAACCCACAGCATTAAATTATGAAGAAAAAAAATTGGGACTCAATGTATGAAAGTGCCTGTTCCTTCCACACACTTGCCAAAATGATCACCACCAATTTCTTAAAATTCATATTTGCCAGTCTTAAAGGTCAAAAAATAATTTCTCTTTGCTCAACATAATTAATTTTAATAGTTGCCTAAAATTCCATCATTTGTTTAGACTTGCTTTAATTAAAGACATTTCCTGTTTTGGATATTCAGTTTCTTTCTATAATTTCCCTGCTTTAACAATGCTCTGCTAAACATTTTTACAGTCAAGTTCTATTGAAAAAGGATATGGTTTTAAGGGTAGGTTGAATAGGCTCAACTAAACTTTTTCCCCTCTCTACCCCCAGCAAAATCACAAAACCTAATATGAAAATCCATGAACACCTTAATAGCAAAAAGCTGAGCAATGGGCACATGAGTCTGGTGCTTCTCTATTCGTATTACTGTCAGTTATAGGTACCAGGATGTGTATGTGTGTGTGACCTCTGGGAGCTCCTAATGAGAGTAGGGGTGCCTGGAAAAGGGTTTCTCAACCTCAGCACTATTACACTCTGGGCTATATAATGTTTTTATTGTGGAGGCTCTCCTGTGCATTGTAGAAAGTTAACCAGCATCTCTGGCCTCTATCCACTAACTGCTCATAATACAACTTCCAACCTGATCTGTGACGACCAAAAATGTCTCCAGACAGTGTCAAATATCTCCTGGGAGGGGATGAGGATCAGCGCCTGTTTGGCAGGCTTCAGTAGCATAACCCTGATTTAGAAATGGGGCCAGTGGAGGGGAGGAGACTTACTCAAGTCCTCAGAATCAGCGATGGGTCAGGAACTAGAAGAAACAGCTCTTAACTCTCCTTCCATTGTCCTTCCCAGCAGACCTGTTATCACAGTTTGTTCTTCTGCTGTAACTTATGATCCAGTGGTTCAAAAGATATTACAGATATCCAGTTCAGATGTTTCTCTGACCTAACCTAAAAGGCAAAAAATAAAATAAAAATAAAACAGGAAAGCATACCAATTAATTGGAAGGAATACATTTAATCGTGAAATCTCATCAAAGTTTTTCCAGTCCTTTTTAGGTCTTAATTTCTTCTTTTATAGATTGTGGCTGATAATCTCTACCACACAGGAGCATTGTGAGAAATGCATATGGTGACAAATGCAAAGTGGCAGACACTCAGGAAACGTGAGTTCCCATGGTTCCTTGAGGCCAGTAATCCTCCAGTTAGCCACAAATTGTCATTCAATTAAAAATAACAAAAATACTTAGCATATTATTGAGTTCATCCAATGCAGAACTTGATGATATCTGCCGTGTAAGTTGGAAAGTAATTAGTTGGCAGTCACTGCTTTTTTTTTTTTTCCTATCTAAGAACCCAAAATGCTTTTCCAGAGGGGATCTCATGAAGCTCCATGAACTCCTTAGGTGACAAGGAGGCCAGTTGAGGCCAGTAGAGGAGAAGTGATATATTTGACAATAACAGCACAAAAAAAGGCAGGTGGGAATAAAACTGCATTAGAGTAAGAAAATAACACAAGATGGTAATTCAATCTATAGGAAGAAATGAGGAGACTCAGAAATGAAAATTTAGATGGCTAATATACCAAACTCATAAATATATACTTGTTATTTCTCCTCTCTTCTTTAAAGACAGAAAATTATATAAAGTGAAGGAATCATCATAACAATATATCACTGGGTTTATTTTATATATATATATATATAGGCAATAAGTATAACAATAATAACAAAAAGTAGAGGAGCAAATGCAGCCATACGGGAGTAATCTTTCTATATTTCACTGAAATTAGTCTAAATCTAAAGTAGATTCTGATAAGTTAAGATATATTTTGTAGGTCCTAAATCACTATTTTAAAAAAATAGTGAGAGACTTCCCTGGTGGCACAGTGGTTAAGAATCCGCCTGCCAATGCAGGGTACATGGGTTCGAGCCCTGGTCCGGGAAGATCCCACATGCCACGGAGCAACTAAGCGCTACAACTACTGAGCCCATGTGCCACAACTACTGACGCCCATAGGCCTAGAGCCCGTGCTCCACAGCAAGAGAAGCCACCACAATGAGAAGCCTGCACACTGCAATGAAGAGTAGCCCCCACTCACTACAACTAGAGAAAGCCCGCACCCAGCAATGAAAACCCAATGCAGCCAAAAAATAAATAAAGAAAGAAATTATTTTTAAAAATAGTGACAAAATTATTCGAGGAATCAAAATATTCCTCTAGTGAAATATTTGAATATTAAAAGTATTTGGAAATTGAAATATTTGAATATTGAGAACATTCACTTAATACAAAAGAAAAAATAAAAGAGGAAAAAGAGGAACAGAAGAATAAGAAAGACATGATACGTTAATAAATCAAAAGTAAATTGGCAGACATAAATCCTACCATATTAATAATAACATTAAACATAAATGGATTAAACAATCCAATCAAAATAAGAGACTGTCAAACTGGATTAATAAAAGGCAATCCAATAATATGCTGCCTGTAGGAGACACAATTCAGATTTTAAAATACAAATAGGTTTGTGTGAATGGGTAGAAAAAGATACACCATACAAACAGCAACCATAAGAGAGCTGGAGTGGCTATACAAGTATCAGATAAAATAGAATCAAAATACACACAAAAATGTTACTAGAGATAAAAGGTACATTTTATAATGATAAAAGGGTCAGTCCAAGATATAACAATTATAAACATATGCACACATAACAACAGTCTCAAAATACATTGTCATGGGTAGAATAATGTCTCCCCAAAGATACCCTCATCCTAATATCTAAAATCTGTGAATATGTTACCTTACGCGTCAAAAGGGACTTTTTAGATGTGATTAGTCAAGGGTTCTGAGATGTGAATATTATCCTGGATTATCCAGATGGGTGCAATGTAATCACGAAGGTCCTTATAAAGCAAAGGAGGAGAGTCAAAAAAGGAAATGTGACAACAGAAGCAGAAGTCAGAGTGATGTGGCCACAAGCCAAGGAATAGGGGCAGCCACTAGAAGCTGGAAAAGGCAAGAAATGATCCTCTCCTACAGTCTTCAGAAGGAAAAAAGCCCTGCCAAAACCTTGATTTTAGTCCAGTGAAACTGATTTCAATTGTCTACCTCCAAATCTATAAAATAATAAGCATGTGTTGTTGTGAGCCACTAAAATTGTGGTAATATGTTACAGCAGTAGTAGGAAACTAAAACATATATGAAATAAAAATTGGCCAAAATGGGGAAGAAATAGATAATTCTACAATAATTATTGGAGACTTCAATCCCATACTTTCCATAATGAAAGCAAAGCTAGGCATAAGATCAACAAGGAAATGGAGGTCTTAAACACAATCATCCAAACATATCAAAGGACATGTATGTGAACCTACTGGGCCCAAATAGGCCACAATTCGATAGGAAAGAGTAAGCACTTTCCCCCACCCCAATTCCATCAGATACCTCATTCTGTAACATTCTGTATAACAGAAATGCCCCTGAATCTGTTACATAACATACACGAATATGTTTGTTTTCCTTTCTCTTATAACATTCGCAAATGTTTTCTAAGACAGTAATAATATTGAGGTTAAAATAATATCTGTCTTAAATAAAGGAAAGATGGAATGGGAAGGAAACATACATTTGCTGCCAGTCTATATGTTCCAGATATTCTGTTTGGTATCAGAATGTCCTTTTACATATTATAAGAGTGAGGCTCAGAGAGGTTAAGTCCATGTTCCAGGGTCACACAGCTACTAAGAGAAAGAGCTGTTATCATAATCCCCATGTGCTTGACTCAAAGGTCTGTGTTTGGAATCAGGCACTCAGACTCCGCTTTAGATGGACAATGTAGAGCAACGGGAACTCCCATACACAACTGGTTGGATTGTGACCTGGTACCTCAACTCTGCAGAGCAATTTGGTCATGTTTAGCAGATTGTATCTATCTGATGACACCTTAAATGGACCCACAAATACATACCCAGAATCCCTGGCAGGTGTGCCTAAGGAAACCTATACAATAAAGGGCAACCATCAATTAATAGTGCCTTGGTTCAAACTCCAGTTTATCAGACTCCAAAGCCCACAACCCTGACCATAAGGTGAGAGTCAGTATGACTCTGTGTTAGGACTGAGGCCAGCATAGGAGAAGTGACTCATCCAAGGTTCAGTGATGGGTCTGCTTGGGGCTCTTGGGACCCAAGTATCCTGGCTCCAATCTTCTGTCCAGCAGACCCTTTATTAGGTGTTGTTCCCCTCAAATGTCTCTTTTATCTAGAGTTCAAAGGGAATCTGCTTTTCTCACATTCAGCCTACAAGGTACAGAGACAAGGAAAGGACACTTAACATGAGATTTACCCTCTTAATACACCTAAAAGAAGATTTTTTTTTAAGAAACAAGGAAAGGATTACACATAAGATTTAAAAAAAAGGCATGATGATCTTCCTCCATTATCTCAATTCAATCAGAGAATATATCCTAAAATACAGAAATGGCACCGAAGCTCATATATTATATAAAAGTGTGTGTGTGTGTGTGTGTGTGTGTGTGTGTGTGTGTGTGTGTGTGACTTCCTGATGCTACATTCTAGATGCTATCTATGATAGCTATGCCCTTTGTTTTGGGTCAAAGTCATCTCTTTCAGGAGAGAGAGGAGGCAGGGTGGGGAAAGAACAAGCATTTGTTGAAATCCTATTATATAGCACCCATGTTTCCTCGATTTTAACATTTTATCTTCACAAATGAGAAGGTAACCTCATTTCCAATGTACAGATGATGAAGCTCAAGCTCTGAAAGGGTCATACTCTTCAGGGTTAAACATCTATGGGTGACTGGATTGGGTCTCCATCTCTTGCCCACTCCACAGGACACTCAGGATCCACAGTTTTAGACAATGAGCTTTCTGGCTTAATTTTAAATACCACCCGGGTGACGAAGGTGGCAGTGGAGATGGGATCTTGCTCTTTGGGCCAAGAGGCCAAGATATGGGGTTGAGGGATTGATTAGTTGGTTCCTGAGGGACTCTGTGGGGCTCAGGCACAAACAGAGGTGTTGTTCTTTCCTGAAAGAAAACCAGGAAAGAAAGAAAAAAAAAAGGTCACAGTACTTCTTTAAGCAAGAGATATTTTACATTTTATCTGCCTTAATCTTAGCAGCTATTCACACTACCAGTGATTATTCCCATTTTCCAGATCAGATTACAGCAGTTAGGAGATGGTTAAATAAATCAGGGAAACAGCCTTGTAAATGCTTGTGCAGTAGTTAAAACTGGAATTACTCTAACGCTTTTCCATTGTGTTCTGAAAGCTCCAGGGCTTTGAATGCTCTAATGTGGGTAATCGATGATGGCTAGGGTATTGCTCAGTTTCTATTACAATGATCTGTATTGCTTTAAAATCAACAAATTAATGAAAAATTTTGAACACTTTCTGTTTGGAAAAATAAGTAACAGTTGACTGAAAATCCAAGAGAAAACATCTGCAAACAATGTAGGGTTTATATCAATAGTTTATAAAGCATGCTTACTATTAAACAGGAAGAGATCGGCAGATGATAAGAACAGGATATCCATTTAAAGAATAATCAATATTCATGCCCAATAAATATCTGAAGGTATTCCAAAACACATTAGTTAACGAAATGAAAATTAAAATCCTGAGAATAAAAATCCTGGATGAGATTGCAATATAGAAAAAGAATATGTGAATGTGAATACATATTTGTGTATACATAAATACAAATTAATATATCATTTTCAGAGAACCACAAATACATCTGGAGAGCATGCACCAATCTACTGACAATGGACAACTTTAGGTCAGGGATGGAGATTAGGCAAGTGAAGGATACAGGATAATTTTATTTTATAAATATACATTTCTACATTGCTTGAAATGTTGTAATTAAGAAAATTATTGAGATAAAAATTCAAAACAAAAAAGAAAATACTTTAAAGAAATGTACTCGATGTTATTGCTTTGGAAATATATTGAAAGTAAATTTTATGGGGAAAAGAAGCAAATTTAACAAATTTATTTGAAAACAGGTATTTATGTGTGATTATTTAGCTGTGTCTGTTTCTATGGTGGAGATTTATCAGTGAATCTGTGTGTGTGTGCCTGTGTGCGCATTTGTGTGTTTATGTTTCTATGTCTTAAACTCTTTCACCTCAAATATTGACTTGCTGCTATATGCAGCTTTCTCATCAGTGCTGTATTTCGTGTCTGGAGTTTAAACATCAAACATCTTAGAAAGTCATGGATTTAGAAGGATTGTTGCCAACGGGCGGAAAATTCCAAAAAACTCTGCTGATGTAATCAAGCAAGACGGTTCTCTCACTCCCACACCCCTTGCTGGACTCCTGGTCTGAGACTTTCAGAGCTGCAATTCTGATGCTGACTGGTGTATGGGCTCAATTTTATACATGTTTTCTCCTCCACTTTCTACATGTTTTTCCCCCAATGAAAAGGCATATTTGGAAAGAAAAACAAAATGATAACTCTGAACCCAAAATTTCAAATAGTACTTACAGCAGAGTTCCCAGTTCTTTTTGAACAAGTGCTGACATGCTAATTTCTCTGAAGGGATATCACTCCCAGACAGAGCTGGATGCAGAATGAAGGATAAGGCAACTTTTGGAGTGCTTTGATTCTCACTGATCTTCAAGGGCAGGAACAAGAAGTTTCAGATACTGTTGTTTAGATCTTTGCTGGGTCATGGGTCAAAGTGGGAGATTTCTGGACTGGTTTTGTGTGTGTCTTATCTCTAGAAGAGTGACTCCTCCCATTTAGGCTTCCTATTATTCTCTGTGTCTGAACAATCACCCTTGAAATGGCATGAAGTTTCTTCTTAATATATCACCTCTTCTTCTAGTTTTGGAGCTCTGGGTATAGAAAGACACATAGATGAGCATATGTGCGAATAGAGATGAGAAAGTTCATATTGGAGGAAGTACTCACGTGGGTACTCACTTACCAACCCCTCTGGGTGAGGAAGATGACAGAGGAGAAGAAATCCTGCCCCTTGTGCCAAGAGACCTGGGTGTTGGACCGCATCCCTTGGCTCCCCACTGAACATTCACAAACTCACAAGTGCAGCTTTCTCTTCAGTTTGGGGCAGGGCCGGGCATCCAGTCTCAGGTTCAGACATCTCAGAAAATGGTGGACACAGAAAGACTTCTCATAGTAGGTGCAAAATTCCAGAAAATACTGGCTGATACCACTAAGCCAAGATCCCACCTCCTCCTCTCCCTCCCCCTTGCTGGTCTGAGCCTCTCAGAACTGCAATCCTGCATCTGGCCACCAGATGGCATCCCCATACCCATTTTACTTTTTAATGAAAAGGAGCACATATTGCAAAGAATAACGTATGTCTTGGAATGGTTTGTTTACTATGATATCAATCCTGTTTAGAAAATTCATATCTATATGAAAGCTGTTATATTTGCTGTTGACCCCAAGTCTACTTCTCGTTCATTGATGTATCTCTTCCTTCATCAGTGTAGGTTAACTTGTCCATACTGTAGAGGGGTCCCTCCCAGAGAGCAGGATGTTCACCCTCCCTTAGCCGACCCCACGTACAGGCTTCTCATCTGTCTGTTCCCCATCCTCTGGCATCCCCTGTCGAGAACAGAGGAGACAGCTGCCCAGACCCGCTCTAGCGCCCCGTCACCTCCCGCCTACTCTGCACTGCCCTTCTCTTGTCTGCTGCCGGCTACCAAGGCGCTCCCGTTACCTGATGTTTCATTGTATGCAGGCCCCAGAGTATGTGTTTTTACAGTCTTCTTTTACACCCATCAGGTTTTTTTTCAGACAGAATTAGAATCATTCTGTACATTGGTTCAAAGGCTGAGTTTTGAGGGAAGGTATTGTATATTTCTGCTCGAACTTTGCAGAGAAATTTTAAAATAGAGGTGTGTTGGTGCCACCCCGTGACAGAAGCCTAAACTGCAGCTTGAACTGGAAGGTGGGAGGGAGGGGCTGTGACCAAAACCTGCCAGTCAGAGCTTTCTGGAAGTCTGAGTGGAAAGGGCGGGGGCGCGGGGCCAGCGTGCAGGGATACTGACTGCCTCCAGGCAGAAAGTGCAGCCTCTTATTATGCTGAAGAAAAAGCTTTATGTAGGAAGAACAAAAAGATTTTTCTTTTGAGACCTGTGGATAGAGACCTATATAAGAAAAAAATGGATCTCTGCCACTTATAATCTTTGTAAACTGCACTTGCACTTATTATCACCATCTTTCCATGTAAACACATTTAAAAATACGTTTCTGTGGTAGCATTTCGAATTACTTCACAATAAAATTTCGGTTATTTTTTTACATCGATATAGTGGTTCATCATTATGGATGCCCCCCAATTTTTTCATTGTTACCATAGTGATGAAAATTTATTTCATATTTCTAATACAAAGATACATGTCTTCTCACTATGTCCTCACATGGTGGAAGGAGCAAGGGAGCTCCCTAGGGTCCCTTTTGTAAGTCCACTAATCCCACTCATGAGGGCTATACCTTCATGAGCTAATCACCTCTCAAAGGCCCTGCCTCATAATACCATCACATTCAGGGTTAGGATTTCAACATACGAATTTTGAGGGGGCACAGACATTCAGTCCATAGCTGAAGGATTAATATATTACCTATGTTTTGCCATCACAACTGTCCAAATTGCTCAGCTTCGAAGAAGTTGCAGAGAAGCAGGGAAGCCACAAGGTGAGCTTGGAATATCTTATTGTGTTCTAAATATATGTATGATTTGAATGAAAACAAAGTTTGTTCTTTGGCTAAGGGTAGATTCCGATATTTGTGATAGAATGATTGAATGAACAGTGGTGTAACTGCACAAGCTAATAATCTTACCTAAAAGAAATCTAGAAGTAGGCAATTGGTTCCATTGGTTCCGTGAAGTGGCTAGTGATCCAGGCTCCCGGCATTCACTATTGCGAGGCAATTCTTCATGGCATTTCTACATGTCTTATGACAACTTTTGTCTAAAAATATCTTCTCAAGGTTGTTTTCAGAGCAAACAGCCTTGGAAGATGAGATAGTATCTACCTCTGGGTCAGAGAACAGATTTGATTCCTGAACAGGATAGTAAAGATAATGCCTCTATGCTGGGCAAAGTTTGCCAGCAGTCTCCTTATAAAATCGGGGTGTTCCTAAGCTCAATGTTCCTTAGCTGTGATGCAGATCCACTGGATATACAGTATCAACCTGGCTGCTTCACATCATCCCCATAGGACTTAGACGGCAAGGGAAAACAATGCTAACATGAAGCTTATGCTACCTGCTGTGCCAGAAGTAAATAATGGTCTAAATCCATTTAGACAGTTGTCTCCTTGTCTTCTTACCTAATCTATGAAAGTGTACCCAGCCAACGTAGCAGCTGCAGTAGCTTCTGCTGTATAGGAATCGATTGATCACTTGAAACTCACTACACTGTACACGTGGTGTGTGGCCCTTATCCTCATGATTGAAGTGATCTCATCCAGCCCATAAGGACGGAGGAAAGGGAGAAAAAGAGGCAGTGGCACATGCCACCAAGGCAGTGTCTTGGAGCTGCCACACCATGTTTCTACTTACAGCCAATAACCCCAAATTATCTGTATAAATATGCAAGCAAAACATTCCAAAGTCTTAAAAGTAGTTGTCGCTGGAAAATGAGAATATGGGAGTGGGGTGTGTTTTCTCACTATCTACATTTTACATTCTCTGTGTAAGTTGAATATAATGTTTATTTAGGTCAAGTTTAAGTTAATTTTTAATTGATCAAAACATTTAAACAATAATATCAGTATCAATTCATAGTCATTCTTTCCAGTTTGCCAAATCCAAAATTATAATTTACCCCTATGTTTTTTTTCTAATAGTTTTATAATTTTAGCTCTTATATTTAGGTTGTTGATCCATTTTGAGTTAATTTTTGTATATGGTACAAGGTAAGGGTCCAACTTCATTATTTCACATGTGGATATCCAGTTGTTCCAGTGCCATTTGTTAAAGAGAATGCTCTTTCCTCATTGAATGATCTTGCTCCCTTATCAAAAATCAATTGGACATAGATGTATGGATTTATTTCTGAAATCTCAAATCTATTCCATTGGTCTATATGTCTCTCATGCCAATACCACACTGTTTTGATTACAGTAGCTGTGTAGTTAAGTTTTGAAATTGGGAAGTATGCATCCTCCAACTTTATACTTTTTCAAGACTGTCTTCACTGTTTGGGGCCCCTTGCAATACCATATGAATTTGAGGATTGGCTCTTCCATTTCTGAAAAAAAAATTGTTGGAATTTGATAAAGATTTCATTGAATCTGTAGATTGCTTTGGTAGTGTTTCCACCATAGCAGTATTAAGTTTCTAATCCATGAACATGGAATGTCTTTCCATTTATTTAGGTCTTCTTTAATTTCATTCACAAATGTTTTATAGTTTTCAGTGTACAAGTCTTTCACCTCCTTGGTTAAATTTATTCCTATGTTTTATTCTTTTGGATGCTATTATAAATGAAACTTTTCTTAATTTCCTTTTTGGATTGTTCATTTCTGGTGTATAGAAACACAGTGGATTGTTGAGTGTTGATCTTGTACCTTGCAAATTTGCTGAATTTATTAGCTCTAGTAGATTTTTTGTGGATGCTTTGCAATTTTCTACATATAGGTTCATGTCATCTGTGAGTATAGGTAATTTTACTTTTCTTCTTTCCAATTTGGACCACTTTTATTTATTTTTCTTGCTTAATTGCTCTGGCTAGAACTTCTACTACAATATCAAATAGCAGTGGCAAAAGTGGGTGTATTTATCTTGTCCTGATCTTAGGGGGAAAGCTTTCAGTCTTTCACCATTTATTATGATGTTAGTTGTATGATGTTAGTTGTATTGAACTGTATTTAAATGTTAGGAATGATGTAGGGGAAGTATAGTCTTTCCCATGCTGTTAGTGGGAATTTAAATAGATATAAATATTTTAATGTTATTTATTGGCAAAAATCTTGAAATGTAAATAAATGCATATACTTTGCCTGCAAAATTCAACTTTTAATAATTTATCTTCAGGAAAAGGTGGAAATAAATGCAAAGAATGTATTCATGGTTATGTCCATAGTGCCATGATTTTCTTTTATTTATTTATTTTTTCAGGGCTTAGTGTGGTGGAATTATGAGCCTCTTCCATTTTTACTACTATAAAAATGTTTTTTAAATGCTCTAAGAGATGATGCTTTCAATACTGAAAGGAAAACAATACATAATAATAGTTCCCACTTCCACAGTACCTAGCTTTCATTTCAAAGGCCCAGGGAATACAGAATTCAGGCTTCTCAAGGCATGACACTGATAGTGGAGATTTTGGCTATGGAGACACCATCCAGGCAGACAGGTACTCTCTCTAGGACTTACATTTTGCCTGAAAGGAAGAATCAATAACTCTTGGTTGCCGCAAGTTCTTCCTAATGCATCATTTAAATTAAGCAGTGGGTGTGGTGGCTTATCCCTGGTTAAGGAATCAAGTGATGGGTTCAAGTCTTTCTTAGGTCCCTGATTTGCTATGTAATACTTGCATCACTTTTCTCATCTGTGAAAAGCATAGGTCTAAAATGGCTTTGGAATGAGTATAGAAAAGTATTGATGGCAACAGGAACTTTCATGCATAGCTGGTGGCAATACAAAATGGAACAGCCATTTTGGAAGACAGTTTGGCAGTTTCTTACAAAACTAAACATACTCTTACCATATAATCCAGCAATCACACTCCTTGATGTTTACCCAAAGGAGTTGAAAACTTTTGTCTACCAAAAAAAACAAAAAAACCAACCTGCACAAGGATTTTTGTAGCAGCTTTATTCATAATTGCCAAAACTTGGAAGCAAACAAGATGTCCTTCAGTAGGTGAATAAATAAACTGTGGTACATCTGGACGATGGAATATTGTTCAGTGCTAACTAGAAATGAGCTATCAAGCCATGAAAAGCCACGGAGAAACCTTAAATGCATATTACTAAGTGAAAGAAGCCCATCTGAAAGACTGTATACTGTATGATTCCAACTATACGACATTATGAAAAAGGCAAAACTATGGAGATTTGCCACAAAGATCAGTGGCTTCCAAGGGTATGTGTCAGGGGAAGAGATGAAATGCCAGAGCACAGGATTTTTAGGGCAGTGAAAATACTCCATATGATATTATAATGATGGATACATGTCACTATACTTTTGTCCAAAGCCATAGAATGTACAACACCAAGAGTGAACCCTAAGGTAAACCATGGACTTTGGGTGATTATAATGTGTCAATGTAGACTCATCCTTTGTAAAAAAAAAAAAAAAAAAATTTTAGCGAGTGATGTTAATAATGAGGGACACTATGCATGTGTGGGGGCAGGGGTATACTTTCCTCTCAATTTTGTTGTAAGCTTAAAACTGCTCTGAAAAAAATCTGTTTAAAAAAAAAACTACATATGTGAGCTGCAGGCATGCCTAAGAACCACTCTGTTCTGTTGACTTAAATCAGAAGACCCTCTGTCCTTGGTCTCTGTGAGGCATACTTGGGAAGCACCTATACTCATGATGAAAGCCTGTCTACTGCATTGTTCCTAACAGAATCTGCATGGCAGAATTGAAGGGGCTCTCAACCCTGTAGATCCCATTAAAATCGTATTCCTGGGCCCCATCACAGACCCGTTCAGATTATCTGAAGATTCTGCCAAGGATCCCAGATGAATCTTATGTGGCAAGACTTTCAGTATTTGAGAACCATTCATCTAAGCCATGGTCTTCATACGCTAGCGCTTTTGGAGACTTCAGTGGAGCCCAAGAAGGGGCTGGACACAGTACATGTTCATGAAAGACAAGTTATTATTGAAGAATAATATTCCATTGTATGGACATAGCAGTTTGTTTATCCATTCATCATTTGATGGACATTTGGATTGTTTCCAAATTTGGAAAATTATAAATAAAGCCATTATAAACTTTTGTGTATAAAATTTTGTGTAGAAATATGTTTGTATTTACCTTGTATTTCCCTATCCAGAGAAGAGCCACCACAACCACTGCTAAATTTAACAGATGCATTGAGAACTTGCTGAAAGAGACAACCCAAGAAGGTTATTGATTCTTCCTCCCAGGCAAAGTTTAACTCTAGGTTTAGCATTTAGTGGAACTGCCAAAATATTTTCCAAAGTGACTATCATTTTATATTCCCACTAGCAATATGTAAGGGTTTCATTTCTTCCACATCCTCACCTATACAAACAATAGTCTTTTTTATTACAGCCATTCCAGTGGGTGGAAAGTGGTATCTCATTGTGGTTTTGATTTGCATTTCTCTGATGACTAAAGATGTTGAGCATCTTTTCATGTGTTCACTGGCCATTTGTATTTATTTGGAGTGATGTCTCTTCAAACCTTTTGCCCATTTGTAAAATGGGTTATTTGTTTCTTTTATTGCTGAGGTATAAGAGGTTTTTATACATTGTGGTTTTATATATTGTGGTTTTTATACATTGTGGTTGCTTGTTCCTTATCAGATATATGATTTCCAAAATTTGCTCCTAATCTGTGTGTTGTCTTTTCATTTACCTGTGGTGTCCTATGCAACACAAAATATTTTGATTTTGTTGTCCAATTTAACTATTTCTTTTTGGTTTTTTGCTTAGTGTCATGACTAAGAAACCATTCTAAGAGTTTTATAGTTGTTGATCTTAAATTTAGGTTGATAGGCTTATAAACCATTTCGAGTTCATTTTTGTATATGATATGAGGTAGGTTCCAACTTAATTCTTTAACATGAGGATATTCAGTTATTGCAATATTGTTACCGAGTCCAAGCTTGTTCTGCTCGCTGCACGACAGGCCAATAAATCGGAGACACGGTGTTGAGGCAGGGAATACGACTTTATTTGGAAAGCTGGCAGACCGAGAAGATGGCAAACTAATGTCTCAAAATAACCATCTTATCGGGGTTTAGATGCCAGTTTCTTTTATAGCATAGAGTGGGGGAGGAGATGAGGAAGTAAAATAAAAAGGCCATAAGTTTTGCAAATATCCCCTGGAATGGCCAGCCTCGGAGAGGGGATGTGTTAATTTCTTCTTTCTTGCAGCCATCCACAGGTGGACAGGGTCCAGATGTTTCCCTGAACAAAGGCACTTTGGTTTAACATTCAGGCAGAAGGGCAGGGTTCCCTGGGGTAGGTCATTATGTATAGACATAGACAGTATCCTTTTAGTGAACAAAAGCAATGGGAAGCAAAGTTTTTTTTTTAAATTAATTAATTAATTAATTTATTTATGGCTGTGTTGGGTCTTCGTTTCTGTGCGAGGGCTTTCTCTAGTTGTGGCAAGCGGGGGCCACTCTTCATCGCGGTGCGCGGGCCTCTCGCTATCGCGGCCTCTCTTGTTGCGGAGCACAGGCTCCAGATGCGCAGGCTCAGTAATTGTGGCTCACGGGCCCATTTGCTCCGCGGCATGTGGGATCTTCCCAGACCAGGGCTCGAACCCGTGTCTCCTGCATTGGCAGGCAGATTCTCAACCACTGCGCCACCAGGGAAGCCCGGGAAGCAAAGTTTAAAGTAAAAGAAACAGATCCAACATGTAGTCAAATTTGGCTCTTCCCTGTTACAATATCATTTGTTGAAAAGACTATTCTTTCCCATTTAATAGTCTTGACAGCCTTGTTGGAAAATCAATTGATCATAAATGTAAGGATTTATTTCTGGACTCTCAATCTATTCCATTGATCTGTATGTCTGTACTTATGCCAATACCACAAAATCTTTATTAATGTAGCTTTGTAGTAAGTTTTGAAATAGGGAAATGTGAACCCTCCATCTTTGTTCTTTTTCAATACTGTTTTGGTTATTCTGGGTCCCCTGTATTTGCATGTGAATTTTAAGGTTACCTTGTCAATTTCTACATAAACATCCATTGGGATCTTGGTAGGGATCGTGATAAATCTATAGATTGCTTTGGGTAATAGTGACATCTTAACAATATTAAGTCTTTCAATCCATGAACATGGATTTTTTTTTTCAATTTTTATTGAAAGAGGAAGCAAATTCTTTTCCTCAGCCAACTTTCTGGTGGGAAATTGTAAGATAATAACTTACTATGTACGACAGTAAGTACCATAGTAAGTAAATACTTACTATGTACCAAAGATTATTCTAAGAAATTGACATGTATTAATCAAATGTGTCCTCGTGAACTCCTATGAAGTAGAATTATTATTATCCCTATTTTGCAGATGAAGAATCTGTGGCAAAGGAAATCAAGCAATTTGCCTGAAGTCACACAGCCAAAAAATGGTAGAGCCAGGGTTTGAATCCAAGCATTTTGACTCTAGAGTACATGCTCTTAAACTACTACACACTACTGCCTATTACCAAACATCAGGAGCTTTTCATGGAAGACATGTTTCTTTAGAGAGAAAAAAGTGAGACCAACCCACAGAGGTGGCAGATGTAAGAGACAAATAAAGTGAAACCTGACTCTACCTCTTTCTAAGAGCTAGCAGGATCTTTGCCCTTCCAAAGTATTATCTCAAGTGTCTGGTTAAGAAACAAATCACTCTAAGGTATTTTAGGTAGAGAGGGATTTAATGCAGAGAACTGTTTGCAGAGATGTTACAAAGGGCTGTTGTAGGAAAAAGGAGAAAGGGGTGTTACCCAGAGATAAGGAAGCTGTTACCACTCTTGTTGAGCTCTGGATGTGTCCTACCACTGCTGCCAAGCAGGAGCTTCCTCTACCAAGTACCCCATGACCTCATCCCATGACCTTATTTTTCTGTTGTTTCATCACAACATGTTTCACTATTTCACATTGTATAATTTCTTTATACTTATTAGCTTATTTCTGTTATCTATTATTCACTTATCTCTTTTATCTATAAAAATTACCAAATTATTAGTTTAATTTTCTGTTGTCTATTCTCTACCTCCATCTACAGTAACATGGATTCCATGAAGACAATGACTTTATCTGTTTTATTCACTGCTATATCCCTATGTCTAGAGGAGTCCCTGACACAAAGCAAGCTGTTATAATTTTGGATAAGAGAATGAAAGATTTAATAAAGTTTATATCTGTATTTCACAGCAAGTATGCTAACACAAATCTTGCCTGTAACAATTAATAAGTGATGTATACTCTTTATCTTGAATGAAGCCACTGAACAAATGAATCTTCCCTGGTATCCCTATCAAGGTCTAACAAATGAGCTAGTTTGATGTGTTAATTAAGAGAGTTGGTTTCAGGAGATGGAAACCAACTTGAGCTGGGTGTGATCAGGATATATTCTCTCCATTGACCCAGTTTGAGGGGCTCAGCTCTCTGTAATCTAACATCCAAGGTTCAGAGCTCAGTCTTACTACTTTGCCAGGTGTCTAAGTATCCCCTTTGATCTGAGACTTGTCCTGAAGACCTTGAGAAAACCCCTTTTTGTGAAAACCAGATGGACAGAGGCAAAAGCATTGGCTGGACAGGGTACTGGATGCATATATGGTGCATTCCTGTAAAGACAGGCAGGGCCTATGTTACAGACCATGTGAGGTCTCCAGTCATGTGAAAACTAGAAAGTAGGTGGCAGGGATTCTGATCCATCTGACGCTGTTGCTGGTACTTAAGCTTATTGCATGAATTTGATTCAGTAGGGAGCAAACAGAAAGCAACTTTATTCTTTCTCTCATTGAACCTTTAAATCTGCTTAAGGGAATTATTTCCTCCTCTTTAAGAAATCTTGGAGAAATCTCACAGCTTTGGGTGTTCCTTTCACATGTAATAACAGTTTGATTTCTGTCACTAAAAATTTACATCAAATGTAATATGAAAACTCAAATATTTAGTTTGAAACTACACTCTCTTAGCTCTGGCCTGCTTCAGGCTGAGAAACCCATGACTGATGGGAGGGGTAACATTGTCCTCTTTACTCTTTCCTTTCTCCACTTTCTGCCCTACTCACTAAGTACTCCTTTGAGCACCTACAGTAATGGAGAGGAAAGAGGAAGGAGAATTAAGAGCAGAACAGGGCTTGCTGGCTGGTATGGTTGCCATCTGACATCAGGACCTTCAACATAGTGGATAAAAAGTTGGTGACCCTTCTCACAGAATGTTTTGACAGGTTCCTTGGTGATCCCTCACTGGAAACATCGGACTATGGGCCATGCCCCTTCAGCTGTTATTTTTGAGTCCTCCCTCAGCCCCTGAGCTTCTGATGGTCTTCTTTTCCAATGGAATCTTGGTGCTTTCTGGGTAGTCTTCTTGGATGGGGTCCATTGTAAGATGACCACAGAAGAGTCCCCTTCTGTTGGAATCAGACTGTGTCCTGCTTTCATGGAAAGTGCAGTTTGTTCCCAACATAGCCATAGTATCATTTTGGCACCAGGCTGAGGCCACTTTAGTCACAGCTTCTTCCCTTCCAGCTTCCACAGGCAGGACTCAAATACTGATCTCTTTTAGCCCTCAAACTCCAGAGATCTGGGTTAAGATTTTCAGGTGGTTTTTATGAAACCTTCCCTGTGGTGAGGCGTGGATATCCAGAACACTGAAAACTCTCCCTACCAGCGCTCATTGCAAGCCTTTTTTATCTCCATTTTTTCACAGCCTTGAGGTACATGATTAGCTAAAAATGCTGGGGAATCAATATTACCATCTGCACATCCTGTACTAGTGTCTAGAATCTCCTAGAGGGAGTGGTCATACTTGGTAACCATAGTATTATTCTCAGCCCAGGTAGGTATGCTCAGCTGAAATGTAACATCCATGCTCCTTCTCATCTTATCTGGCATCTCCTAAGTACTGCCCAAGCTCTGCTGGCCCAGGTCCCCCTACCTTAAGCTGCTCCATCTTCTTCCCTTTTTCTCATTTTCTCTGATCTCCATTACCCAGACACACAAAAGAAAGATCCTGGATGCTTTAACGCTACAAATCATTAATAACAACATCTCCCTCTTTTTTGAGGGAAAGAAGGTTCCTCTACTGATACTTCATTGCCCAGCTTAAGTCAGGTCAAGTCAGCCCTGACTAGGTAGGCATAGTTATTTAGGGTGCATAGCACTTCTCAGGGGCCCATTACTCTGAGAGGTGAGGGTCAGATGTCAGATAAAGGGAAGGGTCATGGATTGGACACTATAGTGGGCCATAGACAATAACCAAAGGGGAACTTCTAATTTCCATAGCTACCTCCTTATTTCAAATGCCCTGTCCCTCTTTCACAAGGTAGCAATTGATATCATATTTAGTCTTTCACTCCTTCACTCCTGCTCTCAGTCAACCTTTTTTGATATAATAAAATCACAAAGCAAGGAGTCCTGGGGAAGATGGTAGAATCCCAGATGTGGAAGGAATCTTAGACTGCATCTAAAGCCGAGTTTCCTGACCTAAGGTATATTATGACTAAGTTATCTCAGTACTCTGACTTGTACTCTAGGAAAACATAAGACTAAGGTGGGGACAAGAATGTTTGAGCTTCAAACTGCAGAGAATAAACAAAGAATTAGGGGAGAGGTAAATGTATGTTACTGTACACTCTTCATGAATCCCAGGCATACTTGGAGATACTGCAGGTTCTGTTCCAGACCACTACAATAAAGTGAATATCACAATAAAGCAAGTCACAGGAAGTTTTTGGTTTCTCAGTGCATATTAAAGTTATGTTTACACTATACTGTAGTGTAGTGGCTGATGGCTTGATGGCAGGCAACATTAGTTGTTTACAGAAATGACAGGCAACATTTTTTATCTGCAAATCTCTTCATTTTGGACCTCAGTTCTCATTCATAAAAGGAGAAAGTTGGACTAACTTATTATTGGTTCCTTCAGACAATGACAATCTATTATGTGACCAGTTGCCTTTCTTATTCTTATGATTTATCCCACCCTGATAATGCCATTAGAATGCAAACCTTGGAGATTGGTTCAGGATGGTGGAGTAGAAGGACATGCTCTCACTCCCTCTTTCAAGAACAACGGAATCACAACTAACTGCTGAACAATCATCGACAGGAAGACACTGGAACTTACCAAAAAAGATACCCCCACCTGCAAAGACAAAGGAGAAGCTGCAATGAGATGGTAGGAGGGGCGCTATCACAATAAAATCAAATGCCATTACTGCTGGGTGGGTGACTCAAAAACTGGAGAACACTTATACCACAGAAGTCCACCCACTGGAGTGAAGGTTCTGAGCCACATGTCAGGCTTCCCAACCTGGGGGCCTGGCAATGGGAAGAGGAATTCCTAGAGAATCAGACTTTGAAGGCTAGCAGGATTTGATTGCAAGATTTTAACAGGACTGGGGGAAACAGAGACTCCACTCTTGGAGGGCACACACAAAGTAGTGTGTGCATTGGGACCCAGGAGAAGGAGCAATGACCCCACAGGAGACTGAACCAGACCTACCTGCTAGTGTTGGAGGGTTTCCTGCAGAGGTGGGGGGCAGCTGTGGCTCACCAAGGGACAAGGACACTGGCAGCAGAAGTTCTGGGAAGTACTCCTTGGCGTGAGCCCTCCCAGAGTCCACCATTAGCCCCACCAAAGAGCCCCAGGAGGCTCCAGTGTTGGGTCGCCTCAGGCCAAACTAACAACAGGGAGGGAACCCAGCCCCACCCATCAGCAGTCAAGCAGATTAAAGTTTTACTGAGCTCTTCCCACCACAGAAACAACCAGCTCTACCATCCACCAGTCCTTCCTATCAGGAAACTTCCACAAGCCTCTTAGATAGTCTCATCCACCAGAAGACAGACAGCAGAAGCAAGAAGAACTACAATTCTGCAGCCCGTGGAAGGAAAACCACATTCACAGAAAGATAGACAAGATGAAAAGGCAGAAGGCTATGTACCAGATGAAGGAACAAGATAAAACCCCAGAAAAACAACTAAATGAAATGGAGATGATAGGCAATCATCCAGAAAAAGAATTCAGAATAATGATAGTGAAGATGATCCAGGACCTCGGAATAAGAATGAAGGCAAAGATCGAGAAGATGCAAGAAATGTTTAACAAAGACCTAGAAGAATTAAACAACAAACAAACAGAGATGAACAATACAATAACTGAAATGAAAACTACACTAGAAGGAATCAATAGCAGAATAACTGAGGCAGAAGAACGGATAAGTGACCTGGAAGACAGAATGGTGGAATTCACTACTGTGGAACAGAATAAAGAAAAAAAGAATGAAAAGAAATGAAGAGAGCCTAAGAGACCTCTGGGACAACATTAAATGCAACAACATTCGCATTATAGGGGTCCCAGAAGGAGAAGAGAGAGAGAAAGGACTCGAGAAAATATTTGAAGAGATTATAGTCGAAAACTTCCCTAACATGGGAAAGGAAATAGCCACCCAAGTCCAGGAAGCACAGAGAGTCCCATACAGGGCAAACCCAAGGAGAAACATGCTGAGACACATAGTAATCAAGTTGATAAAAATTACAGACAAAGAAAAATTATTGAAAGCGGCAAGGGAAAAACGACAAATAACATACAAGGGAACTCCCATAAGGTTAACAGCTGATTTCTCAGCAGAAACTCTACAAGCCAGAAGGGAGTGGCATGATATACTTAACGTGATGAAAGGAAAGAACCTACAACCAAGATTACTCTACCCAGCAAGGATCTCATTCAGATTGAAGGAGAAATCAAAAGCTTTAGAGACAAGCAAAAGCTAAGAGAATTCAGCACCACCAAACCAGCTCTACAACAAATGCTAAAGAAACTTTTCTAAGTGGGAAACACAAGAGAAGAAAAGGACCTACAAAAACAAACCCCCCAAAATTAAGAAAATGGTAATACGAACATACATATTGATAATTACCTTAAATGTGAATGGATTAAATGCTCGAACCAAAAGACACAGGCTTGCTGAATGGATACAAAAACAAGACCCATATATATGCTGTCTACAAGAGACCCACTTCAGACCTAGGGACACATACAGACTGAAAGTGAGGGGATGGAAAACGAAATTCCATGCAAATAGAAATCAAAAGAAAGCTGGAGTAGCAATACTCATATCAGATAAAATAGACTTTAAAATAAAGAATGTTACAAGAGACAAAGAAGGACACTACGTAATGATGAAGGGATCAATCCAAGAAGAAGATATAACAATTATAAATATATATGCACCCAACATAGGAGCACCACAATACATAAGGCAACTGCTAACAGCTATAAAAGAGGAAATCAACAGTAACACAAAATAGTGGGGGACTTTAACACCTCATTTACACCAATGGACAGATCATCCAAACAGAAAATTAATAAGGAAACAGAAGTTTTAAATGACACAATAGACCAGATAGATTTAATTGATATTTATAGGACATTCCATCCAAAAACAGCAAATTACACTTTCTTCTCAAGTGTGTGTGGAACATTCTCCAGGATAGATCACATCTTGGGTCACAAATCAAGCCTCAGTAAATTTAAGAAAATTGAAATCATATCAAGCATGTTTTCTGGCCACAATGCTATGAGGTTAGAAATGAATTACAGGGAAAAAACACACAAAACACAAACACATGGAGGCTAAACAATACGTTACTAAACAACCAAGAGATCAATAAAGACATCAAAGAGGAATAAAAAATACCTATAGATAAATGACAATGAAAACACGATGATCCAAAATCTATGGGATGCAGCAAAAGCAGTTCTAAGAGGGAAGTTTATAGCGATACAAGCCTACCTCAAGAAACAAGAAAAATTTCAAATAAACAATCCAACGTTACACCTAAAGGAACTAGAGAAAGAAGAACAAACAAAACACAAAGTTAGCAGAAGGAAAGAAATCATAAAGATCACAGCAGAAATAACTGAAAGAGAAACAAAGAAAACAATAGCAAAGATCAATAAAACTAAAAGCTGGTTCTTTGAGAAGATAAACAAAATTGATAAACCATTAGCCAGACTCATCAAGAAAAAGAGGGAGAGGACTCAAATCAATAAAATTAGAAATGAAAAAGGAGAAGTTACAACAGACACCACAGAAATACAAAGCATCCTAAGAGACTACTACAAGCAACTCTATGCCAATAAAATGGACAACCTGGAAGAAATGGACAAATTCTTAGAAAGGTATAACCTTCCAAGATTGAACCAGGAAGAAGTAGAAAATATGAACAGACCAATCACAAGCACTGAAATTGAGACTGTGATTAAAAATTTTCCAACAAACAAAAGCCCAGGACCAGATGACTTCACAGGTGAATTCCATCAAACATTTAGAGCAGAGCTAACACCCATCCTTCTCAAGCTCTTCCAAAAAATGGCAGAGGAAGGAACACTCCCAAACTCATTTTATGAGGCCACCATCACCCTGATACCAAAACCAGACAAAGATACTACAAAAAAAAGAAAATTACAGACCAATATCACTGGTGAATATAGATGCAAAAATCCTCAACAAAATACTAGCAAACAGAATCCAACAACACATTAAAAGGATCATACACCATGATCAAGTGGGATTTATCCCAGAGATGCAAGGACTCTTCAATATATGCAAATCAATCAATGTGATACACCATATTAACAAATTGAAGAATAAAAACCATAAGATCATCTCAATAGATGCAGAAAAAGCTTTTGACAAAATTCAACACCCATTTATGATAAAAACTCTCAAGAAAGTGGGCATAGAGGGAACTTTCCTCAACATAATAAAGGCCATATACGACAAACCCACAGCAAACATCATTCTCAATGGTGAAACACTGAAAGCATTTCCTCTAAGATCAGGAACAAGACAAGGTTGCCCACTCTCACCACACTTATTCAACATAGTTTTGGAAGTCCTAGCCACGGCAATCAGAGGAGAAAAAGAAATAAAAGGAATACAAATTGGAAAAGAAGAAGTAAAACTGTCAGTGTTTGCAGATGCCATGATACTATACATAGAGAATCCTAAAGATGCCACCAGAAAACTACTAGAGCTAATCAATGAATTTGGTAAAGTTGCAGGATACAAAAGTAATGCACAGAAATCTGTTGCATTCCTATACACTAATGATGAAAAATCTGAAAGAGAAATTAAGGAAACACTCCCATTTACCATTGCAAGAAAAAGAATAAAATACCTAGGAATAAACCTAGGGAGCCAAAAGAACTGTATGCAGAAAACTATAAGATACTTATGAAGGAAATTAAAGATGATACCAACAGATGGAGAGATATACCATGTTCTTGGATTGGAAGGATCAACATTGTGAAAATGACTATACTACCCAAAGCAATGTACAGATTCAATGCGATCCCTATCAATTTACCAATGGCATTTTTTACAGAACTAGAACAAAAATTCTTAAAATTTGTATGGAGACACAAAAGACCCTGAATAGCCAAAGCAGTCTTGAGGGAAAAAAACAGAGCTGGAGGAATCAGGCTCCTGGACTTCAGACTATACTACAAAGCTACAGTCATCAAGACAGTATGGTACTGGCACAAAAACAGAAATATAGATCAATGGAACAGGAGAGAAAGCCCAGAGATAAAGCCACACACCTATGGTCAACTTATCTATGACAAAGGAGGCAAGGATATACAATGGAGAAAAGACAGTCTCTTCAATAAGTGGTGCTGGGAAAACTGGACAGCTACATGTAAAAGAATGAAATTAGAACACTCCCTAACAATATACACAAAAATAAACTCAAAATGGATTAGAGACCTAAGTGTAAGACCGGACACCATAAAACTACCATACGACCAAGCAATCCCACTACTGGGCATATACCCAGAGAAAACCATAATTCAAAAAGACACATGCACCCCAATGTTCATTGCAGCACTATTTACAATAGCCAGGTCATGGAAGCAACCTAAATGCCCATCGACAGACGGATGGATAAAGAAGATGTGGCACATATATACAATGGAATATTACTCAGCCATAAAAAGGAACGGAATTGGGTCATTTGTTGAGACGTGGATGGATCTAGAGACTGTCATACAGAGTGAACTAAGTCAGAAAGAGAAAAACAAATATCGTATATTAACGCATATATGTGGAACCTAGAAAATGGTACAGATGAACTGGTTTGCAGAGCAGAAATTGAGACACAGAAGTAGAGAACAAACATATGGACGCCAAGGGGGGAAAGCGCCGGGGGGTGAGGGTTGTGGTGTGATGAATTGGGAGATTGGGATTGACATGTATACACTCATGTGTATAAGATGGATGACTAATAAGTAAATAAATAAATAAATAAAAAGAAAAAAAGAATACAAACCTTTTTGACTCATTCAAAATCCTAAATTGGCATCAATTTTTCCCTGAACTCCTTTATATATGTACATGTAAATACGGATATTGTAAATAATTTTAGTTTGTCCTCTGTGTGTTAAGGCCATTTATGTTTTTTTTTTCTATTTGTTTCTAGCTCCACCCATGGATTCCACATTGGAGATATTTGCCAATTCCTCAAAGTTGAGAAAACAACCTTCTTCCTCCTTCTTTGGCTCCTCCTCCTCTCCCCCTTGATCCTAGTTCCCATCTCCCTGTTTTCCTTCTATTAGTTTTGAGGCTTCTGATCAGAGTCCAGTTATCACTGCCTGAACCCTTTAAATCATGTCCGTGCATCAGAAGAAATGTAAGCCTTTACTCTAGTTCAAACCTGGAGCAAACTATAGGAACCCTCTCTTCTCAGAGGAGGAGCCTGTTTTGTATAATCTACGTAATTAGGTAATAATAATTAGCTAGGTTGTTTGAAAATATTGGCCATTGACTTAAAACTGTGATTCACTTCCAGAGCTCCAAGTGATATGTTCTCTTGCAACAAATTTGAGCAAGATCTGTATTAGTGTCCTGAGTGCATGGCCAGGAGGTTCATTAAGAATTTTGAGATCTGAAGATGATGAGACTAGCAACCAGTAATCATAAATAGGAGTGATTTCTGAGATCTAGTACTTGGGTTACAAGGAGATGTTGTATTAAAGTAAACATGCAGACCGTCAGATGTGAAGAGCATGTCTGGAATACCAACCATAACACTCTGCATGACCTCTTCTGACAAATGGCCTTGGTACAAATGAACTTAAGAAAGCAAAAACACTCATTGAAAAGACTTGTCTGAAACAAAGAAATGATCCAAGTTAACAGAAGGCTAAATCATTACTCTATTGAGTGAATTTAGTTTTTCTCTGTAGACATTAGCCAGTTTCTAGTAGTTGGTTGTCTTAGGAGCATGAATGAATTCTCTAATACTGGTGGAAAGTAGGCAGCTCCTAGACTTGTGTGCTCCGGGATGCTGTTGGAGAATTTAGGAGCAATCTTAGTTTACTAGTGCTCAGTGAGTTAATATGAGATCTGGAAGATAAGGTTTCCTGAGTCTTTTCAGCTCTATGCTGCCTTTTAGGAAGCTCCCATAACTGCTCTTTGGGTCTGAAGTCCCAGTGTTGTCAAAGACAGAGCTAACTGTAAGAGTAAATAAAAATAATTGTGTCTGTTTTTAATGGGCAAATAGATCATTTGCCCTCTCCTTCTAAGACCCTTTGGGAAACCCAATTCAGCCGGAGTCCGTAATCTAACCTTTTGGAATGTAAATAACTCTCTTCAAGGGTCTGGATTTCATCCCCTTTGAAATGTAAACACCTAGCAAAGTCTTCCTGGCACTTGCTAGCTTAACCAGCTCTGTCTTAGGCTGTAACCATTTGCTTATAGAGGAGATAAGAGAGGATTTACTATTCCTATGGGAAGGTAATTAACTAGAACAAATACCTATCTCAATTCTCAAGTGAACTTAGGATGAACTATATGAAAAAATATATATATACAAATTGTCCTGTTAAGTCCTCTTATAGGAGACACAAGGATACCATTAAACCTGAAGAGCATGTGTTATGTATGGCTGCAATCTATCTATATAAATGTATGTGAAAATGCCCTGACTTTATAGTTTTATATTACAAACTGCCTATGCACACATAACTTGGATATGTTTATTCAAAAATAAAACATCAATCTTTCCTTTCTACACTTTGTGGTGAATACTCTGCATTGTTAGCAGGATTTTTATTTCCACAATACTACAGACATCCACAGGTTTGAGACAGGGTAAAGAATGTGCTAGAAATCAAGGGTACAGGCAATGGTGATCCAGGCAGGGAAATAGCTGGAAACCTGAAATCAAACCCAAATCAAAGGTCAAGGCAAAGATCAAATCAGAAACCAAGCCTGCAAGCAAAAGACATGGGATTGGTAGACCCTGCAAGCAAAAGACATGGGATTGGTAGACACATGTGATGGGGAAATCCTGAGGACAGGCACAGGTAGGCATGCTGAAGAAATTCAAGGAGGACCAAAATGCAGAAAGACAAGGTAAAGAGGGTAGTCAAAAGTTCAAGCACAGTCAGGAACTTCATAGAAGCCAAAATGGGTGGCATGAGCTGAAGAGCAAATATATTGTCCCCTGCATTCAGAGACCTGGCCCCAAAGCAAGCTGTCCTGACCAGAGGATTCATATATTTTCTGCAAGATGAATGCCAATTGTAGGGCTGGCCTACAGCAGCTAGAAAAAATGTGAGGGAAGATTTTGATTTCCTCTACAAAGTAAGATTGTTTCTATTCTATTGGAACTAATGCCTGCTCTTTTGTTACTTTTTGGTAGTCTGGGGAGGCTGAATTTATAAAACAATGTGTGCAGCAAATCTAAAGAACTGTTGAGTCCAATTCTAATAAGAAAAAAAAAAAGGACATAGGGAACTGGTTAAATAAAGTATGCTAACTCCATACAGTGAGAAATTATATAGCTATTAAAAAGTATAATGTAGATCTCTTTTATTGACATGGAAAATATCTACAATATATATTAATGTGTGTATATATATAATTTTAAAAATTCAACCAGTATACACCGGTAAGGCAACAAAATAGTAATTGTTTATGACCAGTGTCTGTTCTGTTTGGTAACTGCCCTATACTGTTTGTTTCATATTTTAAATATCGTCTTTCTGTATATGCATAGAATGTTCACCAAAAGTCTAACTGTGGTCATCTCTGGGCAGGGGCAGGTTTGAGAGATTATACTTTATTCTCCTTTAGACAAAGAAACATGCTAATTCATTTTGCCCACTTGCAGCAGAGTGTAGTAAAGTTAATCTGAAACCTCACAGTGTATCAGAACCACCAGACACTTTTAAAAACTACAAATGCTAAGGTCCCATTCCCAGAGATTTGTTTTACTTGGTCTTGGGTAGGGATATGAATATATTTTAATGGCTCTCTGGGTGAGTTTAATCTGTACTCAGGATTGGGAATCAGCCAAGGTTAGGAACACAGGCTGGGGAGCTGGACTGCCTGGGTTTATATCCTGGCTGTGTCACTTATTCTTCCTGTGATAGTGAGCAAACTAATTAATCTCTTTGTGCTTTAGTTTTTGCACCTGTAAAAAAATGAGAATTTTAGTAACATCTAACTCTTAGGGTTGTTGTGGGATTACCACACACACACGCACGCACACACTTTTATAAAGTAGTACAAAGTATGCTTAATAGAGTTTGTTATTATTATTATGCCAATTTATTTTTTAAAACATTGCATTTATCATACCTCTCAGAAGTCATTCCATATTTCCCTACTGCATACTGGACTACATGAAAACTCCTCACCCTGGTATGTCAGCTTTCTCTCTCCTTTTACTTCACATACACTATATCTTAGTTAAATAGGAGTAGGGATTTCCAAACCCTTTCAGAACATTCCCACATGTAAAACAAAATGAGTGCTCCATGTCATCATGATGCTCAAATATGCTCAAATAAGCATGTGCCCTAAAGCAATAGGAGATAAGACTGATGACTCATCTGGGTTGTGAAATTATGTTAGAAGTGCCTGTAGACACAGGAGCCAGCATTTTCCCACCCAAACATCTACATGCTACCTATTCTGAGCATTGTTCCTGAGGTCTTTTCCTACCTCCAGGCATTGAGAAGGTCTCAGACTATGACAAGAGGATGATGGATGTGTCCGTGAAAATAATCAATAAACAATCAATAATAAGAATAGAAAAGAGTTTTATTTGAGCCAAACAGAACTAGCCTGGAATCCTGCTTCCTAGATTACTCTGAGAAACTGCTCCAGAGAAGCAGGGTTTTTAGCACAGTTTTATATCTTGTCAGAACAAAGAACATTAAACAAGTCAGAGATACATTTCTTCAATGTTTAAAAAAAACAGACCAGCACATACACGTACAGAACAGCACGTACAGTACGGCCTTGGCAGCTAGGAAGGGAGTCTTATCATCAAAGGAGTACCAGCATTAGCATCCCAGAAAGAAGGGCATTTAATCTTTATTTTTAACGTGGACATTCTTTACTTCTGGTCAGTGTGCCCTTTTCTTTAATAATTAAAGCAGATGTACAGCGTATGTTTGATAGGCCACAAACAGGCATAAAATTCAAGTTAAATCATGCATAAGCCAGAAAGACTTCCCTATATCTCAGTATGTAAAAATTTCTTTTATCGGATGGTTACATATAGGTTATGATCATAGGTCCTGGACAGTCACTTATAAGTGTGTCTATCCCAGATACAGCAACTATATGGCATCCGTATAGCCACTTCTTCCTATACCCATAGTAGCATCAATAATTGAACATGGTTCGCTTTACCACTGAGCCTTTTTACCACAGTCCTCTGAACAGCTAGACCAAGCAAATCAGATATGGTACCAGAAAATATGGCAAACCATCCTTTGTCTTTTCACAATCTGCAGCTCATCTATCATTTTGGTAGCCTCTTCTGCTTTGATTTCTTTAAAGTGAGATCCAGCTTAATTTTAAGGGGTTGGAAAAGTTTCTTCTCCCCTTAACAATCACATAGAAAGCCCTTTCATTTTCTAGAGACAACATAAAGCAATAGTACTTGCTTTTGGTTAAAAAATATGAGCTGTCAGCCAGCAACAGTTATACATTGTAAAATGCAGCACTCATGCCTTCTCTCTTCCATTTTCCTCTGTTGCATTCTGTATTCACATTGGCATGTGAGCTTGCATTCTGGCCAAAGGTGTTAGTTGATATGAGAAGTTTCATTTCTTTGAGAGGTTATTAGATAAAGAGCTAAAAGAAAGCACTACCAAGATAGCACTGAGAAGGTAAAAACACAAATCTGGCGCCTCTTTCCCATAAAGATTTCATCTGAATTTGGAAACAGTATGTTGGGAGCTCTCAGAAGCATCTTAGCCCTCTCCCTAGAATATTTTCAGGGAAAACAATTGAAATTCAGGGAAAAAATAACCTGAATATCTTTCTCAGGATGGAATTGTGTTTTCACCTGCTTAGCACCAACTAAGTGATTGAAACAGGATTCAAGTCCTGTCTGGAGGCTCCGACATCCATTCTCTTTCCAGTATAAGACACAGCCTGCTGTTAGACACAACACTGCCTGCCCTGATATATCTCAAAATATTTTCAAGAATGTAAATACAGAAGGAAAATAAAAATAAAGCTAACATTTATTAAATGCCTACTAGAGGCAGGCTCTGTAGGAACTGCTTTACATAAAGCACTTTGTAAATAGCAAACCATTTTTGAAATTTTATTCATTATAGTAAAGGGTAAGTGAGATTTGTTTTTACCACCTGCGAGTACTTTCCTTTATCAGCACCCCAGTACTCCCTTTAGTACTTCTTTAGACTTCATTTCTCCAGTTATTCAGTGTCCTTCTTCTTTTCCCTTACTTTTGAGGCAGAAACTCTGGTGTCTGCACTGGTCTGCCTTTCTCTAGTTGTAGATCTTTCCTTTCTTCCTCCTCCTCATTAAAAATGACTTTCCTATGTCTCATCAACTAATTGCTTAGCTAATACATTTTATAGCAGGATTGCTCTTTGTGCAAATGAGTGATGGAGACAGACGGTTTAAACACCTGAAACTAACACAACATTGTAAATCAACTATACTTCAATAAAAGAAAAAAAAGACAGACGGCTTAACACAAAACCTATAGCAAAGGAAGTTACTATTGATGGACTTGCACTCACTGCAGTAGGCCACTGGAGGAAACACCTTGTGGATGGTAGTGAGATTTTGCAGTAAGAAAGACATAGGTTAGATTCTCAGTTCTGTCACTAATGAGCTCTATGTTATTGGGCTAGTCACTTTTCCTCTGGCAATCTCATTTTCTCTGTCTGTAAAAGGAGTGACAAAAAAGGATTGTTACCATCTATTTTAGCACTAAAATTGTGTGATTTTAATAGTAATGCATCTTCTTAACAAAAAGTTATAAGGAGAAAGAGCATTATAAACAGTATATTATGCTGTCTTTTTGCAATTCCCATTAAAAGCAGGTAAAAAAGTCACAGTTGTACAGTGATTTAGGAGCTACAACCTGGATATCTGCACGAGAATCTTGGCTCCATCACTTAATAGTGCCACTTAGCTGTGTGGCTTTGGGCAAATTGATCTCTCAGTTTCCACATCTGAAAAAATGGGGATAACATTAGTATTTTTGAATTAAATTGTTGTGTGATATAATTAATGTATGGGAAGCCCCTAACAAACACTAGCTATTACTGTTATAAAGCTCTGTATAAGTCCCAGTATCTTAATCTGTTACAAGAATTCTTGAGAAAAGTAGAAACAACCATCAGAGAGAGGTAGTGTGGAAAAGGATGTGTATTAATGTTTGTGTTGGGTGGAGGGGCAGATGTTAAGTAGTAGTAATCCATGAGCTGAAAGTGACAGGGTAACGATGAGTCCAGATTGATTCTCATCCATATCTTGTGTGTATTTAATGGACTGCTGGTCTTTCCTGTCTTTTACCCGTTTTCCTTTGCCAGTCTCTGTTTTGATTTGGAAATCACAGAGCCTTGCCCAACAGGATGGATGGTGTCTAATTTCCTTAGATTAACATGGAGTTATGATGAGGGGGTTGTTTTGTGCCATTTAGGTTTTGCTAAGAGTACTGAAACCTTTTCTAAGTGAGGCTTTGGCAGAAGTGAGTGGGTGCTCAACCTAATCTTCCAGAAGATTCATTTTAAAGTCTAGATCTCAAAAATAATTCCAGAAATATCTCTTGAAGCAAGATATTGTCTCCCCACACCCACCTTTTCCACCAAGCTTTGTGGGTTTTTAAAAATTATATGAGAGCTGTTTGGACACTTTTCATATCTAAGACTCTTCTGCAGACTTCCTTGGATGATTATGGGTCTGATCAGGGGTGAAGCTGAAGGAAAACCTTAGAAGTACACATGTATGATGATTAAGGGTACCAGGTGAGGAAGCAGAGTTGACTTTCTGGGGTTTTATAAGATTATATATGCCAGGGTGCCCTTTATCATTTTAGCCCACATCATAGGTCCCCAACAAAGTTCAGTGTTTACATTGAACAAATATTACTTCTAGGGGGAAGCTTCAGAGCCACGCAGGAGAGTGCAGCAACAAGGGTGCAGAGGGCAAAGCGGAGAGATTCCCCGCACAGAGGATCAGTGCCGACCAACACTCACCAGCCTGAGAGGCTTGTCTGCTCACCCGCCGGGGCGGGCGGGGGCTGGGAGCCGAGGCTCGGGCTTCGGTCGGATCGCAGGGAGAGGACTGGGGTTGGCTGCGTGAACACAGCCTGAAGGGGGCTAGTGCGCCACAGCTAGCTGGGAGGGAGTCCGGGAAAAAGTCTGGACCTGCCGAAGAGGCGAGAGGCTTTTTCTTGCCTCTTTGTTTCGGGATGCGTGAGGAGAGGGGATTAAGAGCTCCAGAGACGGGCGGGAGCCGCGGCTATCAGCACGGACCCCAGAGACGGGGGCATGAGACGATAAGGCTGCTGCTGCCGCCACAAAAAAAACCTGTGTGCAAGCACAGGTCACTCTCCACACCTCCCCTCCCGGGAGCCAGTGCAGCCCGCCACTGCCAGGGTCCCCTGATCCAGGGACAACTTCCCGGGAGAACACACGGCACGCCTCAGGCTGTTGCAGTGTCACACCGGCCTCTGCCACAGGCTTGCCCCGCACTCCGTACCCCTCCCTCCCCCCCGCCTGAGTGAGCCAGAGCCCCCTAATCAGCTGCTACTTTAACCCCGTGCTGTCTGAGCGAAGAACAGACGCCCTCAGGCGACCTACATGCAGAGGCGGGTCCAAATCCAAAGCTGAAACCCAGGAGCTGTGCGAACAAAGAAGAGAAAGAGAAATCTCTCCCAGCAGCCTCAGGAGCAGCGGACTAAATCTCCACAATCAACTTGATGTACCCTGCATCTGTGGAATACCTGAATAGATAACAAATCACCCCAATATGAGGTGGTGGATTTGGGAGCAACGATATATATATTGTTTTCCTTTTTCTCTTTTTGTGAGTGTGTATGTGTATGCTTCTGTGTGTAATTTTGTCTCTATAGCTTTGCTTTTACAATTTGTCTTAGGGTTCTGTCTGCCCGTTATTTTTGTTTTGTTTTGTTTTTAGTATAGTTTTTAGCACTTCATATCATTGGTGGATTTATTTTTGGTTTAGTTGCTCTCTTCTTTCTTTCCTGTTTTTTATTACTTTTTAATTTTTTAATTTTTAATAATTATTTTTTATTTTAATAACTTTTTATTTTATTTTATTTATTTTTCTTTCTTTCTAACTTTTTTCTCCCTTTTATTCTGAACCGTGTGGATGACGGGATCTGGGTGCTTCGGCCGGGTGTCAGGCCTGTGCCTCTGAGGTGGGAGAGCTGAATTCAGGTTATTAGTCCACCAGAGATCTCCCAGCTCCACATAATATCAAAAGGCAAAAATCTCCCAGAGATCTCCATCTCAACACCAAGACCAAGCTCCACTCAACGACCAGCAAGCTACAGTGCTGGACACCCTATGCTAAACAACTAGCAAGACAGGAACACAACCCCACGCATTAGCAGAGAGGCTGCCTAAAATCATAATAAGGTCACACACACCCCAAAACACACCACCGGATTCGGACCTGCCCACCAGAAAGACGAGATACAGCCCCATGCACCAGAACACATGCACTGGTCCCCTCCACCAGGAAGCCTACACAACCCACTGAACCAACAAAAGCCACTGGGGGCAGACACCAGAAACAAGGGGAATTATGAACCTGCAGCCTGCAAAAAGGAGACCCCAAACAGAGTAAGTTAAGCAACATGAAAAGACAGAGAAACACACAGCAGATGAAGGAGCAAGGTAAAAGCCCACCAGACCAAACAAATGAAGAGGAAATAGGCAGTCTACCTGAAAAAGAATTCATAGTAATGATAGTAAAGATGATCCAAAATCTTGGAAATAGAATGGAGAAAATACAAGAAATGTTTAACAAGGACCTAGAAGGACTAAAGAGTAAACAAACAATGATGAACAACACAATAAATGAAATTAAAAATTCTCCAGAAGGAATCAATAGCAGAATAACTGAGGCAGAAGAACGGATAAGTGACCTGGAAGATAAAATAGAGGAAATAAATACTGCAGAGAAGAATAAAGAAAAGAGTGAAAAGAATTAAGGACAGTCTCAGAGACCGGTGGGACAATATTAAACGCACCAACATTCGAATTATAGGGGTCCCAGAAGAAGAAGAGAAAAAGAAAAGGAATGAGAAAATATTTGAAGAGATTATAGTTGAAAACTTCCCTAATATGGGAAAGGAACTAGTGAATCAAGTCCAGGAAGCGCAGAGTCCCATACAGGATACATCCAAGGAGAAACACACCAAGACACATATTATTCAAACTATCAAAAATTAAGTAAAAAGAAAAAATATGAAAAGCAACAAGGGAAAAACAACAAATAACATACAAGGTAATCCCCATAAGGTTAAGAGCTGATCTTTCAGAAGAAACTCTGCAAGCCAGAAGGGAGTGGCAGGACATATTTAAAGTGATGAAAGGGAAGAACCTACAGCCAAGATTACTCTACCCAGCAAGGATCTCATTCAGATTTGACGGAGAAATTAAAACCCTTACAGACAAGAAAAAGCTAAGAGAACTCAACACCACCAAACCAGCTTTACAAGAAATGCTAAAGGAACTTTGCTAGGCAGGAAACACAAGAGAAGGAAAAGACCTACAATAACACACCCAAAACAATTAAGAAAATGGTAATACGAACATACATATTAATAACTACCTTAAATATAAATGGATTAAATGCTCCAACCAAAAGACATAGACTGGCTGAATGGATACAAAAACAAGACCCATATATATACTGTCTACAAGAAACCCACTTCAGACCTAGGGACACATACAGACTGAAAGTGAGGGGATGGAAAATATATTCCATGCAAATGGAAATCAACAGAAAGCTGGAGTAGCAATTCTCATATCAGAAAAAGTAGACTTTAAAATTAAGACTATTACAAGGACAAAGAAGGACACTACATAATGATCAAGGGAACAATCCAAGAAGAAGATATAACAATTGTAAATATTTATGCACCCAACAAAGGAACACCTCAATACATAAGGTAAATGCTAACAGCCATAAAAGGGGAAATTGACAGTAACACAATCATAGTAGGGGACTTTAACACCCCACTTTCACTAATGGACAGATCATTCAAAATGAAAATACATAAGGAAACACAAGCTTTAAATGATACATTAAGCAAGATGGACTTAATTGATATTTATAGGACGTTCTATCCAAAACAACAGAATATACTTTCTTCTCAAGTGCTCATGGAACATTCTCCAGGCTAGGTCATATCTTGGGCCACAAATCAAGCCTTGGTTAATTTAAGAAAATTGAAATCGTATCAAGCGTCTTTTCTGACCACAATGCTATGAGACTAGATATCAATTACAGGAAAAAATCTGTAAAAACTACAAACACATGGAGGCTAAACAATACACTACTTAATGAGCAAGAGATCACTGAAGAAATCAAAGAGGAAATCAAAAAATACCTAGAAACAAATGACAGTGAAAACACGATGACCAAAACCTATGGGATGCAGCAAAACAGTTCTAAGAGGGAAGTTTATAGCAATACAATACTACCTTAAGAAACAAGAAACATCTCAAATAAACAACCTAACCTTACACCTAAAGCAATTACAGAAAGAAGAACAAAAAACCTCCAAAGTTAGCAAAAGGAAAGAAATCATAAAGATCAGATCAGAAATAAATGAAAAAAAAATGAAGGAAATGATAGCAAAGATCAATAAAACTAAAAGCTAGTTCTTTGAGAAGATAAACCAAATTGATAAACCATTAGCCAGACTTATCAGAAAAAAAGGGAGAAGACTCAAAGCAGTAGAATTAGAAATGAAAAGGAGAAGTAACAACTGACACGGCAGAAATACAAAGGATCATGAGAGATTACTACAAGCAACTATATGCCAATAAAATGGACAACCTCGAAGAAATGGACAAATTCTTAGAAAAGCACCACCTTCCAAGACAGAACCAGGAAGAAATAGAAGATATAAACAGACCAATCACAAGCACTGAAATTGAGACTGTGATTAAAAATCTTCCAACAAACAAAAATGCAGGACCAATGGCTTCACAGGCGAATTCTATCAAACATTTAGAGAAGAGCTAACACCTATCCTTCTCAAATTCTTCCAAAATATAGCAGAGGAGGGAACACTCCCAAACTCATTCTATGAGGTCACCAACACCCTGATACCAAAACCAGACAAAGATTTCACAAAGAAAGAAAACTACAGGCCAATAGCACTGATGAACAGAGATGCAAAAATCCTTAACAAAATACTAGCAAACAGAATCCAATAGCATATTAAAAGGATCATACACCATGATCAAGTGGGGTTTATCCCAGAAATGCAAGGATTCTTCAATATACACAGGTCAATCAATGTGATACACCATATTAACAAATTGAAGAATAAAAACCATATGATCATCTCAATAGATGCAGAAAAAGCTTTTGACAAAATTCAACACCCATTTATGATAAAAACTCTCAAGAAAGTGGGCATAGAGGGAACCTATTTCAACATACTAAAGGCCATATATGACAAACCCACAGCAAACATCATTCTCAATGGTGAAACACTGAAAGCATTTCCTCTAAGATCAGGAACAAGACAAGGATGTCCACTCTCACCACTGTTATTCAACATAGTTTTGGAAGTCCTAGCCACGGCAATCAGAGAAGAAAAAGAAATGAAAGGAAAACAAATTGGAAAAGAAGTAAAACTGTCAGTGTTTGCAGATGACATGATACTATACATAGAGAATCTTAAAGATGCTTCCAGAAAACTACTAGAGCTAATCAATGAATTTGGTAAAGTAGCAGGATACAAAATTAATGCACAGAAATCTCTTGCATTCACTTACACTAATGATGAAAAATCTGAAAGAGAAATTAAGAAAACACTCCCATTTACCATTGCAACAAAAAGAATAAAATACCTAGGAATAAATGTACCTAAGGAGACAAAAGACCTGTAGCAGAAAACTATAAGACACTGATGAAAGAAATTAAAGATGGTACAAACAGATGGAGAGATATACCACATTCTTGGATTGGAAGAACCAACACTGTGAAAATGACTATACTACCTAAAGCAATCTACAGATTCAATGCAATCCCTATCAAACTACCACTGGCATTTTTCACAGAACTAGAACAAAAAATTTCACAATTTGTATGGAAACACAAAAGACCCCGAATAGCCAAAGCAATCTTGAGAAAGAAAAACAGAGCTGGAGGAATCAGGCTCCCTTACTTCAGACTATACTACACAGCTACAGTAATCAAGACAGTATAGTATTGGCACAAAAACGGAAATATAGATCAATGGAACAGGAGAGAAACCCCAGAGATAAACCTACGCACATATGGTCACCTTAATTTGATAAAGGAGGCAAGAATATACAATGGAGGGGCTTCCCTGGTGGCGCAGTGGTTGAGAATCTGCCTGCCAATGCAGGGGACACGGGTTCGAGCCCTGGTCTGGGAAGATCCCGTGTGCCACGGAGCAACTGGGCCCGTGAGCCACAATCACTGAGCCTGCGTGTCTGGAGCCTGTGCTCCGCAACAAGAGAGGCCGCGACAGTGAGAGGCCCGTGCACCGCGATGAAGAGTGGCCCCCGCTTGCCACAACTAGAGAAAGCCCTCGCACAGAAACGAAGACCCAACACAGCCATAAATAAAATAAAAAAAAAAAATTTAAAAAAAAAAGTCTCTTTTAAAAAAAAAAAAAAAAGAATATACAATGGAGAAAACAGCCTCTTCAATAAGTGGTGCTGGGAAAACTGGACAGTGACATGTAAAAGAATGAAATTAGAACACTCGCTAACACCATACACAGAAATAAACTCAAAATAGATTAAAGACCTAAATGTAAGGCCAGACACTATAAAACTCTTAGAGGAAAACATAGGCAGAACACTCTATGTCATAAAACATAGCAAGATCCTTTTTCACCCACCTCCTACAGAAATGGAATTAAAAACAAAAATAAACAAATGGGACCTAACGAAACTTAAAAGCTTTTGCACAGCAAAGGAAAACACAAACAAGATGAAAAGACAACCCTCAGAATGGGAGAAAATATTTGCAAATGAAGCAACTGACAAAGGACTAATCTCCAAAATTTACAAGCTGCTCATGCAGCTCAATATCAAAAAAACGAAGAACCCAATCCAAAAATGGGCAGAAGACCTAAATAGACATTTCTCCAAAGAAGATACACAGATTGCAAACAAACACATGAAAGGATGTTCAACATCACTAATCATTTGAGAAATGCAAATCAAAACTACAATGAGGTATCACCTCACACCAGTGAGAATGGCCATCATGAAAAAATCTACAAACAATAAATGCTGGAGGGGGTGTGGAGAAAAGGGAACCCTCTTGCACTGTTGGTGGGAATGTAAATTGATACAGCCACTATGGAGAACAGTATGGAGGTTCCTTAAAAAACTAAAAATAGAACTAGCATACGACCCAGCAATCCCACTACTGGGCATATACCCTGAGAAAACCATAATTCAAAAAGAGTCATGGGGCTTCCCTGGTGGCGCAGTGGTTAAGAATCTGCCTGCCAATGCAGGGGACATGGGTTCAAACCCTGGTCCGGGAAGATCCTACATGCTGCGGAGCGGTTAGGCCCGTGAGCCACAACTACTGAGCCTGCGTGTTTGGAGCTTGTGCTCTGCAACAGGAGAGTCCGCGACAGTGAGAGGCCTGCGCACCGCAATGAAGAGTGTCCCCTACTCGCCGCAACTGGAGAAAGCCCTCGCACAGAAACGAAGACCCAACACAGCCAAAAATAAATAAATTAAAAAAAAAAAAGAGTCATGTACCACAATGTTCATTGTAGCTCTATTTACAATAGCCAAGACATGGAAGCAACCTAAGTGTCCATCGACAGATGAATGGATAAAGAAGATGTGACACATATATACAGTGGAATATTACTCAGCCATAAAAAGGAACGAAATTGAGTTATTTTTAGTGAGGTGGATGGACCTAGAGTCTGTCATACAGAGTGAAGTAAGTCAGAAAGAGAAAAACAAATACCGTATGCTAACACATATATATGGGATCTAAAAAAAAAAAAAAAGGTTACGAAGAACCTAGGGGCAGGATGGGAATAAAGACCAAGACCTACTAGAGAATGGACTTGAGGACACGGGGAGGGAGAAAGGTAAGCTGGGACAAAGTGAGAGAGTGGCATGGACATATATACACTACCAAATGTGTAATTGATAGCTATTGGGAAGCAGCCACATAGCACAGGCAGTTCAGCTCGGTGCTTTTTGACCACCTAGAGGGGTGGGATAGGGAGGGTGGGAGGGAGGGAGATGCAAGAGGGAAGAGATATGGGGATATATGTATATGTATAGCTGATTCACTTTGTTATACAGCAGAAACTAACACACCATTGTAAAGCAATTATACTCCAATAAAAATGTTAAAAAAATATTACTTCTACATAATTTCTTCCACTGCACCCCTCCCCAATTCTTTTCCCTCCTTAAGGAGCTGCTGGTCTTTTTGCCAGAAGGAATCATCTACTCAGGTCCACTGTACAACTGAGTAAGTATATTTTTAAAATTGTAGCCAACATCTCCCCATTTTCTGGCAGGCTGCTTTTGTGTCTCTGCTAGTAGCGAGGGTCTTGGGATCAGTTGACTCAGTTAGCATGTTACTCTAAACTAGAAATTCTTCTGAGACCTCCAAACATTTCAGCAAAGCCCTCTTCTATCTTCTTTTTTATTCTACACCCCCTGAGACCACACTTGTTCCTGATTTTGAAGTCAGGTGGTCCCAGCATACCCCATATCTGTTACCTCTGTCCATAATGTTAGCTTTTCCATTTCCTCATACTTTTATACCCAGAATACTTCCCGTCCTCTGAACCCTGTCTATTGCATGTAATCTCCATCTCTTGGAAGAATTCTTGCAATTGACACTCAGCTCTCATTTGAGGACATTTCCTTTTCTTGCAGCTTCTATGGGAAAGTTGATAGTTCTTTCAAGCCCCGATACTACATTCCTAGAGATGTCTCTGAGACCCAGTTGCCACTTCGAAAGCATTATTTTTATACCCTCATATAAAAACTTCCTCTCATGCCATCTGATTGTATATAATCAGCTACCCTTCTTGATCATTACTGTCTGCTAACCCCTGGTCATTTTCCTTATGTTCATGTCCTTACTATCTATCCTATCCATCTCATCTTCACTGCCTTCAATATCTGCTTATACAAGTCAACTAACTCCCTAACTTCACGGATTCTTGGTTTACTCAATTCCAGTTGTCTTCCCCTTTCTTCCATACCAGGCATACCCTCTCATGGCCACATCCTGGACACAGTCATAATTCATAACTTCTATACTTCTGACATTTTAAACTCTAGTGCTACTTTCTAATTACCACTTCCTACCTTTTCACCTATCTTTCCTTTCTTTCCACTAAAATTAGTGTATGATCTCATGGAGACCTCAAGTATTTGACATTCTATTTTCTCTATCAGCAATCTCCCGTCTGCATATCTTTCCTTATCTTGCCAGTTCATAACTTTAACCACTTTCTTGCCAATGCACTCAACCCTCTATCCTTCTTGACCATTCTACCCGCTTGTTTGGCAGCATTCGAACCAATTTTATTTAACTGTCTGTTTTTTTCCTACTTCACTTGAGGGTGGTAATCATAGCTTTCCTTAGTTATTTTCCTTAATAGAACATCTCCAAGCACATGTGCCTCTACAAGCTCCAGTTCTACAGTCTCAACTTGGCATTCAGTGCTAGCCAGAAATGCTTCAATGGATTGATTTAAAAAAAAAAAAAAAAGAAATACTTCTATGTGTCCCGCATTGGCTCTCTCTCCCCTTTAACTCAGTAGTTATTTCAGACATTCACTACTGTCCTTGAGTCCTCTGTTTTCATCAAATGATGTCATCTACTTGTCAGAGAAAACAGAGTCCAGAACATGTGATTCCCTACAGTTCCTCCTCCTACCCTTATGACAATATCTGTATCTCCACTCATCCTTACAATCTTCCCTAGAAGTTTAGTGGAATGGGAGACCTCCTTTTTCAAAACTAAATCATACATCTGTGTTCTGAAATTCCCCTGCCCTCCTGTGACATTAGGACCTTCCTCCTTAAATTGTCCTTTCTCCTTCCCTTGACATTTCACTATCCACTGGATTTTTCATTGCAGTCAATAAACAAGATGGAGATTCTTTGGTCATTGTTTTCACAACCAAGTTTTTTTTTATTTATTTTTTTTATTTTTGGCTGTGTTGGGTCTTCGTTTCTGTGCGAAGGCTTTCTCCAGTTGCGGCAAGCGGGGGCCACCCTTCATCGCGGTGCGCGGGCCTCTCACTATCGCAGCCTCTCTTGTTGCAGAGCACAAGCTCCAAACGCGCAGGCTCAGTAGTTGTGGCTCACGGGCCCAGTTGCTCCACGGCATGTGGGATCTTCCCAGACCAGGGCTCGAACCCGTGTCCCCTGCATTGGCAGGCAGATTCTCAACCACTGCGCCACCAGGGAAGCCCCCAAGTATCTTTTTAAAGAAGAATTGTCTCTTATAGTTATCTCCACTTTTTTACTTCCCATTCCTTCTTGAACCTACTGTGGACTACAGGCCTCCCATCCCTCCAGTAAAATGGCTTTTACCAAGGCTAATTCCAGCAGATACTTTTCAGCCTTTATCTTATTTGAACTCTTCATCAATTGATACTTCCTACCCTTGATTCTGTGACACCACTTTCTTGTGATTCTCATGAAATGTGCCTAGTGCGTCTCAATTGCCCTTGTTGGCTTTATTTCTCTAACTGCCCCTGATATATTAGCCTTTCCTATGGCAGGCTTTATTGTTAGCTCATTCTCATTTCACTTTATACAAGCTTGTTACATGAGCCCAGACAGGCCCTTAGCCTTAACGGCCACCTATAGGCTGATGATTCACAAATCTCAACCTCCTGATCTTGTTCCTAAATTGTAGACCCACACACTCAGTTGCTTCTAAGACACTCTTCAGAGCTCATCAAACTGGACATACAAAATAAAAGTCTTCCCCTTTTTTTCTTTCCTCTTCTTCCACCAAAACTGTTTCTTTCTCTTGCTCTCTCTTTCTTTCCCTCTGGTATTTTCTACCTTAACAAACAGCCACGTGGTCCAAGTCAGAAATTTGGAAGTCATTTTTGATCACTTCTTATCATTCTCCTTCATCCACTTAGCTGCCAATTCCTACCTCCTAATTATCACTTGGATTTGTTCACTCTTCCTTATTCCTATTGTCAGTGCCTTAATTTTAGCTATTGTTACATCAATAAAACTGCATCACTGGATACAGATCACTGCTAAATTCTTTTAACCAGCCTCTCCCGTCTCCTAATTAAATTGCCCTCCACAGTGCTATCAAAATGCTATATCTCAAAAACAAACCTGATTCTATCACTTCCCTGCTTTAAACTCTTCAGTAACTCCCACCAACCAAAGAATAAAATCCAGACCCCTTGGCATACCACCCAAGACTCTTAATGATTTGACTCCTGACATTTCCTTCTTTAGCTTCTTCTCTATGTACACCCTATACTTCAGCTGAATCCAATCACCCACTGACTTTTGAATGGACTATATTTTCCCATGTCTCCCTGACATCATGCATGCTCATCTCTTTTGAATTCTGAAATATTATGTCTAAAACACCCTCAAACTGTTCCACTCTTTTTCATCCTTAAACACCAGTTTAGAAGTCACTTCTCTGTGAAGCCTCACTGAAACCCCTATATTCAGTTAATTACCCAACAGGGATCTCTCTCCTTTCATCCTGGAATATCCTCGTAGCACTCTTTACATGTATCTTAAGCCTGATTACTTGTCTGCCTACTCCATCAGACTATAAACTCCCTGAGGTCAAGGAGTATGCTCTCTTATTCACCTTTCTTTCTCCAACATCTAGTACAATTCCTGGAACATAGTGGATATTTAGTAAGTGTGTGTTGAATTAAATGGATGAATTTGCTTATATCATAGCAAAAGTCTTTCCCCTGTTTTTGTCTTTTCTCTCCAAAAGGACAGAATTCCTCCCTCCCCCAATTTGGTTTTCCTCTCCAAGAAAGACAGATTTTTCAGATTATAACGTATTCATTGTTTCTCAGAGTTCCCATCTCCTTTTCTTCATCCTCTGCCCTATTGCTTAAATAGATGTGCATGTGAAATGGTGGTGGTCTCCCTTTCCAGATATGTTGCATTGAATGATATAGAATGGAGCCTGAGGACAGTGAGTGGGAGCAGAGGCCTCTGGTAGGATTCAGCTGGGCATGTGTACCTGCTTGCCTAGGCAGACTCAAACCAGTTGGAGGAAGGACAGCCTATCCCGATTGTTTTGGCTGTTGTGGAGGGTAAATAAACCATCTTGTTATACCATCTCGACTGTGACATCTATAAAAAACAAACAAACAAAAAACAAAATAAATGAACAAACCAAATCAAAAAAAAAACACATAGATACAGAGAACAGAGTAGTGGTTACCAGAGGGGAAGGGGTGGGGAGGGCAAAATGAGTAAAGGGGATCAACTATATGCTGATGGATGGAAACTAAATTTTTGGTGGTGAGCACACTGTAGTGTATACAGAGGTAGAAATATAATGTTGTACACATGAAACTATGTAATGTTATAAACCAATGTTACCTCAATAAATAAATAGATAAATATTTAAAAAATAAAACCTCCTTGCCTGCAAATATTAGGTTCAGATACTGAAAATCAAGACAGTAATTCTTTGGTACTATCAAAGAAAGATGTGTTACTCACACAAGTGGGGAAATTCTGAGGCAAGATGCTAGGAAGATGGTTGTTTTGGGAAAAAGTCTGGGGGGAGAGAAGGAGAGAGAGAGAGAGAGAGGGGGGGGGGGTGGGGAGAGAGGCAAGTGCACGGGCATTTTATAACTAGTGGTTACCAGAGGGGAGAAGGATGGAGGGATGGGCAAGATAGGGGAAGGAGATTAAGAAGTACAAACTAGTAGGTATAAAATAAATAAGATACAGGGATATAATGTACAGCACAGGGAATATAGCAATATTTCATAATAACTTTAAATGGTGTATAATCTGTAAAAATACCAAATCACTCACTATGTTGTACAGCTAAAAACTAATATAATATTGTAAATCAACTATACTTCAATTAAAAAATATGGAATCCCAACTGGCATGAAATTTAAGAGACAGCTATTAGCATAAAGTTTAAAAGAGGCATCAAGAGGGTGCAATAGCTTGTGGAGTATGTGTGTGGGCAGGGTGAGCCTTATTAGGATGCTGAAGGAGGCAACAGACACAAATAGGAAATGTGGCCTAGAGGTCGCTGGTACTAAATCAAACATCAGTTAGGATACAAATTTTTTCCAGTGGTCTTTGCAGTTTATCCCTGAGGTCTGAGTTAGCACAGCAACCTACTACATTTCCTGTAGATAAATGTATGCTTGAGAGAGATCAAATTTGCAAAACCAACTCAAAATAATCAGACCAGCAATTATTATAATGCCTTGAAAGATAGTACAGCACCTTCACTGCAGGCAGAAGGAGAAATCCAGGAGAAGAAATCATCCAGGGCCCAGGGAATCTCTTAGAGTACTTTTGTAATATTATTTATTATTTGGTTTGCTCTATCTGTTGGAATATTCCAAAGACCTTTCCTGTACTATTGGCCCATCTTTAAGGCACAAACTTCACCTTGATATGGCAGTAGGTAGTCCAATGCTAACTTTTAATCAGTTACCATAGGAGCTAGAGAAATTTATGCCACATTAAGGGCTTCTAAGGCTTGAGCTGCTTGATATACATGGTCTTCTAGGAGTGATGCCATTGTCTGGGTGGCCTATATGAATTGAGTTTGTGTCAATAAATTGAAAATACCTAAATTTGTGTCTGTTATACCAAAGGTTTTGAAGAGGCCCAATATAATAGGTAAAAAGATAATTTGCTGCTACTTTTTGTGGGAAGGCTAGATAAGAGAAGTTGATTTTCTGATTGGATATAACGAGACCAGAGACTAAATATGCATAAAACAAAGGTCAAGGTGCATAAGGCAGAAGGGGGAGGAATGGAGGAGTAGAATATGCTACCCTACTGAACAGGAGTGGTACCACAGGAGAACCAGTAGCCCAAGGGGGCTTGGAGAGTGGGGTTTCTGATGGGAAAATTTAGATCAGTGCAGACATGTGAGGATCAAATAGTCTTAATGGAGGGACATGGCTGTGTATAATATTGATTGATGGTGGGAGACAGGAAGGATATACGGTCCATGAAGGGAAATGTAATGAGGGCAAGGGAATGCTGGGAAGAAATGCAGGGGCGCCAGATGAGGAGAAAATGATGAGTAGTCAATATGGACATCAAACACCTCCGAGGGGACAGGGGTTAGTTGCACAACTGGTTGTCCAGGCTGGAGCACCAGGTAGCAGGTCCAGCATTATTAGAGGTTTAGCTCTTAGGTAACATGTTGCATAAATATTTTCCAGCAAGTCAAAGAAAGGAGGAACTGGGAATTATGACTGCGAAATAGTGGAGAGTGAAGTGTGGGTTGTTGGACAAGGGGAAATCATAGCTACTGCAGTTGTGGGGGCCACAATGGAAAATGATGTGGGAACGATTATAGGTACAGTAATCATGGCCAGGTCCCAATTGCTATGCATAGTAGTAGGTAGTTTTAGGCCTTTGTGAAGAGATAGTGGAGGTGAGGATCCCAATTCAGGTTTTAGGTACCCAAGAGGAGAAATTAAATGGTGTGGCACCAGTAGGAATGAATCAGCTAACTTAGAGGGTGCTAGTTTACACCAAAAAGGCAGTGCATGGAGATGGAAAAGAGTGGGTCAAGAACAAATCTAAATAATCTGCAAGGAGTTCTTTGATGCAGCAGGATAGATAATGGGGCCTGCCAATAGGCTTTAGTTCTTGCAAGGTATTCTTACATGGTATAAGAGAGGATATGAAATCATAGAGATGTAGGTAAGCAGGATGGGTAGGATCTTCATTTAAGCAGTTGACAATAACCATGGTGGCACTGGCATCATCTAGGTAGGGAACGAGGCCTGCATAGATTGAAATTGAGGGATAAGGTAGGAGGAGAGAGAAGAGAGGGCAGTTAGGGAAATTATAGGGGATCCAGGTGGGTATATAGGTGGGGTGGAAGAGCCAAGGTTTGAGTCTGGGAACAGAGAAGGTGAGCCTGGTCAGAATCTTTATTTGGTGGGTTTTGGCATTGGATTGTGTTGGCAGGACATCTTGCAGTGTCAGCGTCAAGGCTAGGACTGCCAAGTTGTGCTGAGATCGTCATTTGAGATGTGTTCATCTACTGGGCAGATGTCATCATCTTGAAAGTGCTGGGCTGCTGGGCTGAGGCCATCATTTCTGAGGTGATGGTTTGTTGTCTGTGTCCTTGTCCATTACTGGCTTGTGGGTGATACCTGTAAGGAGCCTAGTGGGGCAGGGGGACCAGGAGCTCCTGACATGAATCCTGAGCTACCTTTAAGACTTTAAAGCAAAGTTTTACATTTGGAAAAATATTACAAAAGTGGCTGAATATTTGCCTTTTGCCCTCCAGGTGTTACGGAGTAACTTCTTATGGGGAAACTGTGAACTGATTGAATACTTCAAACAAGTAGGATAAAAAGGAGCCCAAGCAGTTTGGCATTGAGCTGAAGTGGTGGAATCCCACATCCAAACCATGAGCCAAATAAGGCACAGGAAGAACAAGCAGAACTAGCACGTTCCACAACTTTGGGCCTTTGGCATATAGTCCCTGGTGTGCTGGGGCTGCCTGTTTATTATGATGAGAGTCATAGGCATTGTCATCCCAGATCTTGTAGTGGCTCCTCATTTGGTATCACTGTAATGAGGTGGATCCACAGCTGGTATCCTATTTAGCAATACTGGCCCAGAGAACTAAGTTAAGATCTTTCTTCACTGGAAGAGCCACACAGTTGTAAGTAGTATCAGATGTGGAGACTTCTATTCCTTGGAAAGAGGAACCTCTAGTTAACCAAACTTTAAAACCATCATATTGGGAAAAGACAGCAGACTTTTGTGGAAAGCTTCCTTGTGGCATACAGAATAACCTTTTGGGGTGGAGGCAGACTAAATTTTTGGTGAGTCTCATTCTATTATTTGCCCTTCATCCAGGCACCAATTCAGCATGATTTGTGCCAGGATAGAAATGGGGTAATAGAATGGGGATATGTCATTAATTTGAAGGTGCTGTTACATTTGGATATTGTATACCTAGACCTATAAGTGAGAAGTGCCCATTTATGGCTAGAAAGGGGATGACAAGTCGTTCAGGAATAAAATGGCATGTTCAAAAAGAGATCCAATATACAGACATATTTAATAAAAACTTCAAACTTCAAACTTCTTGACTTCAAACTTATTGCTGGTTACATGATAATTGACCAGAGTTATGTATTTTCCCTAAACATTTATTTCCCCATCTGTGAACTAGAAGTGGAAGTACGCACCATATAAAAGTGTAGTGAAGAGTAAAAGAGAGAATGCACATAACTTAAGCAGTATTGATCCTGGCATTTAACATATTCTCAATATATGTTTGCTGAATATATCATTACTTGTATTCCTCCCAGCCAACCAGAAAAAGAATAAAGGTTAGTGGTTGGAGACTGGGGAAGTTTATTGCATTTTGTCCAATCCAGTACCCTCCTTCTGGCACTGTTATATGAACAGACCACATAGACCCTCTGCTGGGAAATGGATGGTCTGAGAAGTTTCTTGGTGGCTAAAGTGAAACTGGTTAGCTCTGGTTGTGGGTAGTTGACATCCTGGCATCTGCTGCTTCAGTCTGTATCCAGGCCACTGTGCTAAGGTCCCTAAGTCCCTGCACACTGTGGACTCTGTTTGCAGGCCTTTTACATCCACTGACCCTAAAAGCACCATGTGATAATGTAAATGCAAAATTTTATTATTTGCATTCATAATAATAATTTAAGAGTGAAGAAAAAGGTTAACACTGAATATGGCTATTAGGGTTTTTTCTATACTTTTTCACAATCTATATTTAAAATAGATTGCTATATATATTGTTTTCAGTCACAGGTCAGTGCCATCTGGCGAAGACTCCCAATATTATAGTTTGGACATCACGTAACAGGTAACAAGGAGTTGAAGGGGCATGAAGGGGTTTTATGTGGTACAGGAAATCAGGCAGAGCACTCAAACACTAAATCACATGACAAAAAGTATTCTTTAGATCTTTTCTCAGCTAACAAGAAAGGTGTGTGTGTTTGTGTGTTTGTATGTGTGTGTTTGTGTGAGACACGGGGAAAAGAGAGAGAGAGACAGAGAGAGAGAGGGAGAGGAAGAGAAAGGTGTAAGGAGTGTTCAGAAGCTAATGACATACTAAGAGAATATATAGTATTATATATTATATTATTGAAAAAATATATACTATATATTAACACTATACATATACTGTGATATATGACTGAACAAAAGATGCAGGTAAAAGGTGTTTATAACCTCATTTTTTTCTGTCAATGATACATATTTAACACCTTTGAATGTAAGAGAAATACATTTACACAAAATAATTTTTTGATTCAATTTAAAACCCCATTTCTTACATTTTAAACATGTATATCAAGTTCTTTTCCTGATGACCAAATTAATATATTTGAGGCAAGCATTGGAAAATATATCAATATAAGAGGAAATTTTTATGTTGTTGCCTCTCTTCTTGCCACATCACAAGATAAACCAATAGCAATATTTGGATGTATAGTCTCCAGACGTGTGTGTGTGTGTGCGCGCGCGTGCCTATCCCAGGAAATGTAATTTACCTCCTGTAACTGAGGCATTGCCCATCTTCAAAATGGGAGCAATGGAACCTTCCTTGCACGATCACTGGGCTCATGCAAGGAAGATGAGAAAATGAGAAAACCTAAGAAGGTTTGCCACATTGGGCACATTCAGAAACTGGCCTCACTCTGCTTTCTCCCTCACATAAAGAAGTCACTTTAATACCTACTGTTCCAGTTATCTATTGCTGTGTAACAAACTGTCATAGAATTTAGTGGCATTAAATATTTCTTTGGAGTCAGACAGTTATGCATTCGAGTCCCAGTTCACATTGTTTTCAACATTCAGTGGTTATAGGATAAATTACCTAATGGAGTTGGTAAAGAGAAGGATAATTTTTATTATTTTCTTTTCTTTCATGTGTTTTCCTAACCCTTGAAATTATTGTATAGTATGATATAGGAGAAAATTTTCCATTGATCTCCAAAAGGAAAAGATGGACAGAGTGACAGAGCATAATAGTGGGACTGCTAAACAGAGAAATGGATTCAGGAGATACATACTGTTGGGCCCACACATAACCTACATCATTTTCATTAATGAACATTAATTATATTAATTGATTAATATAATTCATTAATTATATTAATGCTCCCTTCAAGTAACCATTTTGCTAGCACTATAGTAGGCTTCTAACAGGAACTGTTTAAGGTCAACTGGCTAGTTTATTCTGTCTGCTTGATTGTTTAGTACCTCTTCTGTGGTAGGTGCTCTTTAGTGGGTATTAATATGCAATACAAAGATGTTCACTTTTTGCCTACTCCCATTAGTCCATCCACATAACTCCTCTCCAGATTTTCTTGTACTGGATATTCTATCTTTCTCCTTCCAGGACCCTGACCAACTTGACAAGTCATTCTCCATTGCCTGTGAATTCATATATATTCTTACCTTGGGCCAGTTCTCTTTGAACCAAGGTGAATGACCAGATGCTCTCCCTATAGCGCTGCACATTGGGAAACTTTACCCTTAAAATGTATGTCTTTCAAGGCTACCTCTGAGCGAAGCTTAGTGCAGCAGCATTCCATGTTCAGCTTGTACCTGCATACTGGGCCAACCCATACATGAATGTTTCTTTCTCCAAGCGAGTCATAAGGAATCTCCCGTGGCCACAAGTGTGACTTGAGACTTGAGCCTCTGATGCAACAGTTTTGCTAACTTGGGAGCCTGGGCCACCCACACCAGTAGTTTAATTGTGCTTTGGGGACCTACCCATGCCCAATCCCAGCCATATCACTTCCAATTTACAATGAATCATTGCTGGACCCACTCAAGTTTATGATTTTGTGGGTCTGACAGTATTCAGCTCATGATGGGAAATTCTAGCTGTATATTCACTTAGTGTCAAAGGATCAGGTGCTTTGTCTCTACCAAGGCCCAATAATGTGCTGGGGGGTCGTTTTTGAATGGTATCTAATTCATTGCACATGGCATGCCCTTGCTCCAGGACATAAGAGATTATGTTGTAAATATCCTGCTGAGGCTTGCCATAAAGTACATGTCATCTATTCCCTCTACATGTACCTACCTTTAATATCATAGGATCTGTTGGGTCATATGGCCCAAGCAGCAAGGCTGCATACACCCCAACTTGGACCTACTACAGAGCCTTTTCTCGATTAAGCCCAACTCAAAGTTGGTATTCTTGCATACCACTAGGTAAATGTGTCAGAACAGTACTTCCAAGTTGGAATATGCTGCCTCCAAAATCTGAAGAGGTCTATCAGGTGTCTTATCTATCCTACTTGATGATGGATGGCTAAAAATGCTATAATACATCCTGTACGTTCATATGATTGTCCCTGTGTGCCCAACACCACTAGACCCCTAAACACTTCACTGATGTGAATCTGTGATGGTTTTATCTCCCACCCTCTGGAACATTATCTGTTTTACTAAGGACTCAAATGTACCTACCAGTTCTTTCTCATCTGATCCAATTAACATGATATCATCTATATAGTGGACCAAAGCAATATTCTGCAGAATGTCCACATGTTCCATATCTCTTCAAACTATGTTATAATAGAATTGGAATGTTAACGTATCTCTGGGACAAAGGCTTACATTAATTAGGTTGTCCAAATCATGTGAATGTGAACTGTGCCTGGACGTTCTTCATGGTAAGGATGGGAAAGAACTCATTTGTTAGATTAGTGGCCATGTCCTGTGTACTTAAAGCCATGTTAATCTGCTCTAGCAAAGATACCACAACCAATATGGCAGCTGCAATTGAGGCTAATACTTGTTTCAGTTTGTGGTGGCTTATTCTCCTCCTCCATAGTCCCTCTGGACTTTTTTATGGTCCAGACTGATAAATTAAGTGGGAAAATGATAGGCATTATTACCACTGCATCCTCTAATTCTTTAAGGGTGGGACAAATTTCTGCCACTCCCCACAGGATTTTTTAAAATTTACTGTCTTGGCCAGAGTACTAGCAATTTCAGAGGCTTCCACTTGGATTTCCCCAGAATAATAGCTTTTTCCTCACAGGCTAAGGAACCGATGTGGAGGTTCTGCCACCTGCCATGTACATTTACTCTAATTATATATTTGTGGATCAGGGAGATGCCAAGCAGATTGTTTCATAGACTTATTAGAACCACAGTGAGTCAGACCTGGGATAATTCATATGCTACCTCTCAAACAGAGAGCCATGAATATGCTTTAGGTCTTCAGGCATCAATGTCAACTAGAACTCCATGTCCAAGAGCCTAAATATGCCTGGGTAATTGTTCCCCAATGTACAATTAGTTAAGTAAAAGGCTATAGGTGTCTTTGGGGAAGGACTCTGTGAACTATCACTATATAAACTTGCTATAGAGTTGCAAGATCCTTACTTCTGGGGACCTCACATCTACGCTGTCCCTGGAGGCTGACAAGACAAAATACTGAAGGGAGTAGGTCTGTTAGATTGAGTGCTAAAGTGAGAGTCAGCCGGTGTGTATCCCATAGTCAGACTCATCAGTCTTTGTAGGACCTGAGGTAGGTCACATTCTCTGTCATCATGTTCAGCACCCAATAAATGCCAACTCATTATTATAGTGAAGTAAATGTCCTGTGGTGCTTTGGAGTAGTTTTACAAGACCCTGTAAAAATATTCAGACCCTCACCCAAACACTTCTAGAATGGAGCTATTTTAAAAGAAAATCTTTCTTGAAGAAAAGACTTGTGAGTGGCTCTGTTGAAGAGAATTTCAAAGACGTGGATCTGGTCTATTCAGTACACACACACACACACACACACACACCAAATATCAGCAAACTAAATTCTCAGACACTTCCTGTAGCATAAAATCGCTCTATAATAGAGCTAAATATTTTTTAAATGCTCACGTGAAATACAACCTTTTGCAATAACAAAAAATGGCTACAGTGACATTTATTCTGACATTCTTTACATACAGAAAATAATTATTGGCTGGGTAGTAAGATTAGTTCTAAATTTAAAAAAATTTTCTAGCTCATACTATTACTTAGGCAATTACTTTTATTTAACTTCATTGTCACTTTAATGCTGAGTAGTCTCTAGCTGAAAGAACAACTCTAAATAGGACCTAAGAGGGCAGTTGATGTCTCTTAAAGCAAGAGCTGCATGGCGATGTAAAGAGGATGGATAACATAAAATGTAAAAATCAGAAGTCAGGAAAGCACATGAAACAAGTGAAGGTGGGGCGCTGAAATTTGTCCCTGACTCCAAACTCCATTGGGTGATTAAGTGACCAATACTTAAACTGCTCTTCCCTTAACCCATCATAGATGATAAACTTAGGTTTAGGAAAACACTTCCCTATAGTTCTCAACCAGTAAGAATTTTCTGGAATTTTCTGCATGTTTATGGAGCATATGGAGCATTAAGAGTGATTCTGGTAGAGATCTGGATGCTAAATCACATGGTAGGATGTTCCCCTCAGACCCTCTCTAGACTGACAAGAGAGTTCTGTGTGTGTGTGTGTGTGTCTGTCTATGTGTCTGTGTGTCTGTGTGATGGGGGTGGGGAGCAGAGAACAAGAATGAGAATATAAGCAAGTGTATACCATGAGACCAAGACATTAGGCATACACAGATATATTTTCTGTGAAGTCTCTGTATAACTTCCTTTTCATTTAACTGTATAGATATTTGACAACTTTCATATTAATAAAAATACACTTCTATAACATCAATTCCTAATGAGATACATCTTATGCTGTCATAATTTTATCTATATAACTATTACTGCTTCAACAATGGAGAAATATGAAATACTCTTAGTATTCTGCAGATACATTTTATGTGTTTGTACATAATTCAGTTGTTATATCTGTATGTTCATATGCATATATTTTGTGTTTAAAACTTTGTCACATTATACATGCTATTTTATGTCTTTCTTATTTGTACATATCAATGTGTCTATTTGCTTTTCTTTAATTTTACTGTTGTTGAACAACCGGATATTTGATTGCCATTGTTTTTCAGCTTTGATTTATTTGTTGATAAAATTTGAACATCACTGTTTTACTTAGTCAGATTCATTTTTTTTTAACATCTTTATTGGAGTATAAGTGCTTTACAATGGTGTGTTAGTTTCTGCTTTTTAACAAAGTGAATCAGCTATACATATACATATATCCCCATATCTCTTCCCTCTTGCGTCTCCCTCCCTCCCACCCTCCCTATTATGTCAATCACACTAGCTATATGCCACTAAATTATGTTCTAATTATTTTTTCCATTTTCTGATATCTTTAAGTGTATCGTGTTTGGCAATAATGAATTTTTAATTTCCCCACATTATTCCAAACAAAGCATATTATGTTTCACTATAGAAATAGCGAAATAACAATTGGTATGCTTTTTCTTATTGATTTCTCAAATATTCAAAGATATACTCCTTTATTTATTTTTGACCTCCACCTTAGACCCACTTCCACAACCCCCCACCCCTGTCTTCTATGATTTGGGGAGTTGGTAGTTAAAACTCATTTCAACCAATACTGTCCTCCTCCCTCTGGTCCAGTGATATAAACAAACCATTTCAATCACTAAATTGAAAATCATGGAAAAGTTAGTTACATCCATGAGGCTGAGTGCATTCTTTAAATGGGGTTAATGAGCCCAGTGTAATATCACTGTTGTGAGACGACTGGGAAATTATGGGAAAGGACTAGCCCATAGCAGGCTTTCATCAATTGTTACTCTCTGCCACATTCCACCTCCTCTCTCTTGTGAAAGAAATTACTTTGGCATTCACTTAATAGCATTACTGTCATAGAGAGCAATGAGAAGTATAAGAGGAAGACAGGAAAGTAGGTGCATATTGTCACAGTGTATAACTCAGATTTGGTGGCATTTTTGTTTTATGGCATGTCACCAAATGGAGTTGGGGAATGGGCAGAAAATTAACTACTTTCTTTTATTTCATGCATTATCCTCTCCCCTCTTTTTACTGTTTGATTGAACAGCAGACACAGAATTTTCCATAGAGCCTAAGAAGGAAGAAGTAACTCTATAATTTAATAAATATTTGTTGACTGCTATAGTCCAAAGACAGGAAATTGTAACTGTCACACAGAGGTCAGCGGGCTCCAGAAAACCACTGCTAATCTTACAGGTCCTCCAAAGCCTTTGGGTGCAAACCTTGCAGAAGAATGTTAAGGCCACCACAAAAACTCATGTTTTGTAACTGTTGGAGTGCATGTAAAGAATGGTTTTTATCTCCATTCTATTCTAAAATGTTTACCATTGGTGAGACCTAAACCATATTCAGAATCCTGCTGGCCAAAAAGTCTGGGAAATGTAATTCATAGGCTTCCAGCTTCTGCAACACAGGGGAGAGCATAGAAGGGGATGGAAAGGCTATCCAATACTAGCTGACAGTATTCGGAAAAGTCCTCTGAGTTTTATTCCTCTAACCTTTCTGATTTTTAAAAAATACCTGATTCCCTACATTAAATCATTTCTGTTCGAAATACCTAGTGCAGTTTCTCTTTTGCTGACTGAATCCTGAGTGATGCACACTCCCAGGAGATTCTGACTGAATAGTTCTTATACAGTAGACTGTGATTCGTATTTTCAGAAACAATGCTATTGAGGGATTCCCCCTCGCATATTGGAAGGAATAAAGTTACACTCCTTTTTATGCTTACCTGGTCCTACTGGCTATTTCAGTGGAATATTTCTTGTGCATGATCTTTCCAGTAGTTTCTTTGATGAGTGAATGCTGCACTAACTTAGAGAAGGACAGGAAAGAACATTGGAGAAACCACCTAATGACTCAGGTAATCTTGGGTAAATTATTGAACCACAAAAACAACATAAAAAATGTCCTTAAGAGCCTAGCACTCCAAGTCTCTGAATTTGCTATTCAGCTCCAGCCAGTTGTTGCCAGTCAGGAATACACAACCAATGCTGCCAAATGTTCAAATGCTTTTAAGAGACTTTTTTCTTTTGTATGAAATGCCCCTTTCAAATGTTGACAGGCAAGTAAATAAATAATTGTGCAGTTAAAACATATCTGTGGACCAGACCTAAGGACTTAGGGACCTAGGCTTGGGGACCACTGGTTTTTGACCTTTGCCCTAGGACTTTACTGTGCTGGACCATGAGAAGTCAGAAATAAAACAAACTGTCTTTTGTCTCAAAATGGTCCCAGGCTATGGACAAGAGAGGCACACAATAAAAATGTGCACAAGATATAGGTGTAGCACAGAGGAGGGTGGAATTAAGTCTAAGCAGGGACAGGACATGTTACCTGGAAGAAGTGATGTATTATTTGGGTTTCCAGGGGTGTATAAGGATTCAGTAGGAAGGTGCCTAATGTGGGGAAAGGGGCATTTCAGGAAGAAGGAGCAATATATACAATAGCATTACATCATGAAATAACAGTTTTTATAGGAATCTGTAAGAAGATTTAATACAGCTAAATAATAAAGTAAAAGAAGTGTGGGGAGGTGGGGGCAGTGGAAGGGTATGAGATAAGGAAGTAAGAGGGGAGACTAATAGTGCAAAGGTGTGTCCTTTGACTGTCTAACAAGCAAAGGTGAGCTAGTGATAAATGGCAGCAATATGGAAATAGATTGGAGGGTTTGAGATCAGAGAAAAGGAGACCAGTGGGACAGATATCATAGTTCTGGCAAGAGATGATGAGTACTTGAAATAGGGCAATGGAAGTGAGACTGGAAAGGAGAGCATACCCAAGAGAAACTTTTGCACAGATGCACCATGACACATACCCATCAACAGAGAAATGGATGGATATTGTACAGCATTGACAGTGAGTAAACTACAGCTACATGGATGAATCTCAGAAACAAAATTTTAGCGAAAGAAACAAGCCCCAAAATGCTACCTAGAAAAATATATAAATTTTTGTTAAATTTGAAAACAAAAACTAAACAACATGGTTTAGGCACACATCTATGTGCTAGAATGTATGTAAAAGGGATATGGAAATAATAATATAAATCAAGATATTGGTTTCTTTGGAAGTTGGGGAAAAGATGGTGAGGAGATTCAAATTATAAGTAATATTCTAGTTTTTTGGTTGGGTACTGGATTCCCAGGTTTTTATTGTAATTTAGTCAGGTAGATCCATAGTTAAGCAGGACCTTAGGGACCATGATGAAACCCTTCATGACCAAGGCTTCTGCTGACTTCTGTTCACTGAGGGCTGTAAGAAAGGCAGGAGAAGATATATTTTAGAGATATTTTGGGGGTGGAACAAATTGGTTTCCAGACATTTTTTCCCCTTAAATTGGTTTTAGATTAGCTCCTCCAACGGAAGAGGCTTCACTGTGTGAGGCCCACGTGCTTTTACATCCCGCGCTTTTTGCCCTTTGCCCTTGGTCACCGTTGCTTCCCCTCCGAAGGGAGGCGGGTGACGCCGAGCCGTGGGGGGAGGGGAGGGGTGGCCCGCGGATCTGAAGCGTTCCTATTGGTGGAGAGAAGGAGCGAGAACGAGGCTTGAGCCGAAGAGAGAAGAGGGGCAAGGGGGCGAGGCTAAGAAGGAGGCGGAGACAAAGGAACTTAACTGAAGAGAGACGAAGTGCAATTGTCCGCGCCTCGCTGCGATGGCGGCGGCGCGGAGCACAGCCACACTGCTGGCGGCGGCGCGGAGCATAGCCACACCGCTGGCGGCGGAGTCTTCCCCTCAGGAAGCTACCGTCTCTGCCGCCTCCTCCTCCTCCTCCTACACCGCCTGCGCGGCGGCGGCGGCGGCGGCGGCAGCGGTTGTGCCTGCCTCCTCCGCCACCTCCACCCCTGCCTGCCCGCCTGCCGGTGGCTGCGGCGACGGCGGCGGCGGCTTTGGCGGCTCCACTATGGCGGCGGCGGGGAGGGGGGGCAGTAGTTTTAAAGTAGACACCCGCCCTTGCCTCAGAGAAGGTGAGTTCCCGTCCCGGGGTGTGGGGGCGGCCCCATCTCCTTCGCTGCCTCAGTTCAGTCAGTCCGAGATCGGACTGGGCGCGGTTCGTTAGCGCCCCACCCCCCACCTGCTGTGGCGCAGTAAAGGCCAAGCTCGCCCCGCCCCGCCCCGCCGTTCTAGCCCCAAATGTGCCAGACGGACGAAGCAGAGAGGGGCTTCCCTACCTCCCCCTGCCCCGAAAAGGATGGCCCCCAGGAAAAGGAACTGCAGGTATTCACAAGGCAGGAGTTCGAAAGGAAAAAAAATACCACATAATTTCTCTCCCAGTCAGGGCGCTTTAGTATTCTCTGTAGGAAGCTGAGGTGTGATTTGGTGAAAGCAGAGGAGGCAAGGTAGAAAAGTGCGGTGGAACTAGAAGGTCAGGGAAAGGGAAGGGGGACTGACGGAGAGAAGGGGTAGAGATGAGAGAGAAAAGGCCAAAGAAACGAGAAGGAGGAAATCTCCCTTTGGGGAAATTCAGCATCCCGCAGTGTAGAAACTTGGCAGTAGTATACGCAAGGAGAGACAACATTAGACATTTGGGGAGGTTAGAGTGTATATTGAGCTTTAAGGTAGGATCGGTTGGATTTTAGGATCGTAGGGTCTGGTGGAGGGGGTTGTACTGAGGAAAGAGGAGAGGCAGAAGCACAGATTTCAGAATTTTCTTTGGCTATTTGAGGGTGTGACCTTGTAAAGCAAGGTTTTCATACCCATCTTTAAGGTGGTTTTGGTTTTAATAAGTGCTTTTGTACCTACCAACAGGTATTACTCCTAACATAAAAAGATATTTCTTGATTATTTCAGTAGAAGTGGTATTTAGTTCACACAAAGTATATTATATACTTGTAAACAGCCTACTAATAGCAAACTGTAAAATTTGCCATTGAAATGTGTTTTAAAGCAGTTTTGGAAATGCTTCTTAGGTGGTTGAGACCAAGTCCACCGCAGAAGATCTCAGTAAAGCATTTTGCCATCGTAAAGTTCATAATTAATTTCCAGTATATTCTGTTTTACTGTATGCTGCTAATTTGCCTCCAAAGTGAAAGACCGTGGACGCCAAAATAGAGTAAAATAATGTAAGTTACTTTTTCTTAGGAGGACACTGCATTAAAATTATCCCATAAAAATAATTTTCTCTTCACATTCTTAAATTATATATCCCATAACCTTTGACACCTTTCACTTTGGAGGAATGGCAAAGCAGTAAAAAAAAAAATCCCTTACAATATTTGTCATACGCACATTACATAAATGGCACTTACTAAATATGGAAGTTAGAAATACACTGTAACATGATGTTTTTAAAATTTATTAACTCTCTTACTGAAGGCAACTTTTGAAAGACTCTCTTTAGTGCATTCAGTCAGGCTGCATTTGTACAGTTGTTCTGGGATGAAAGTATGAAATCTCCTGGATTTTTTGTTTTTATACCAAAGTTTCTGTCTATAACCAGCAGGAAGGAGAGAACAGTTTTTCAGGGGTGACGATCACAATTCAGTTTGGCTCTCATGGCCTTTTCACAGTAAGGTTTAGGACCAGCATCTTACGGAAAAATGGCTTTTTGCCTGGCTCTGTGACTGGCTTGGTTGCATTATCTTTGATAATGCAAGTATTAATGGCTTTAAGAGATATAAATTCAGAAAGTAGCAGCAATACCCTGTCTGTACTACTGCTAGCTGGTAAAAATGAGGAGAGCCCTTGAATAGGAGTCTGGTGTAGTGAATCTAGCTTCTGTTGTTAGTTTATCCGCTAGATTTTTCTGACCCTGAACAGATCCCAAGCTTCCTGGATTTGGGTCTTGACATTTTTGAAATAGAGGTATTGGAGTAGCCAAACTCGAGGTTGATTTCAGATCTGAAAGCATGAACCATGATTTTGCAGTTCTGCATTGATAATCTTTCGATGGCACTTCCATGGCTGTGCACTAGAACAATGATTCATAAGCCATAGAAACCTTCATCGAGAGTTATGACCTGACATTCAGTGAGTAATGAAATCTGTGTTGTTAGTGTTGAGACAATTTACTAGGATATGAGAAACCAAATATAAATTGCTACCTAAAAATTATCTCTTACCATTTCATTTTGGGTAAATATCCTTCATTAACTGTTCAGTCCAAACCAAAGCTCTTAAATTTTCACCTAACAAATGATGCATATTTGATATAGTACACTGTCCAAAACACTATTAGGTCTCAAAATATTTTTGTTTAGATATTTATAAAGGCCATAAATGGTTACCAGTTATGATAGTGGCTAAAAGAGAAGAGAGAAAAATGTTTCTTAGTGGTGTGCCAATGTCTTTTGCTTGTTTATTTTTTTAAATCCTAGTTAGGAGATGGCTCTAACGGGTGGCAAAGAATTGTCAAGATTCAGATTATTACAAATCCACTCCAGATAGGACCATTAAAAGTTGTTTGATAAAGCATTTGCTGATTCATTTTCAACTGTAGTCAACACTCCTGAGGATTTCATCTGTCTTGGGGTTGATAATGAGCAAATATCAGTGGAGATTAGAGATTGCCAAGCAGGGAAGATTAGAAACTCTGAAAGGTTACAAGTGGGAAATTGGGCAATCAACTTAAAAACAATCAACAAATGAAAGAAATGCCAAGTGAACACACATGAAAAAAGCACATACCTACCCCAAATTCATGGCAAGGGGAGTCATGAGATTTTGAGGGACCCTTCATATTTCATTCAGTGAAGTTTTTCAAAAATGTTTAATGGCTCAAAACTGAATTTTCACATATGATCATAGTAAAAATCAAAGCAAAAATAAACAAAAACTCTCTTGTTTATTTCCTTCTTCCTTTTAAGAAAAAGAAATTATTAAATGGATTCTGTTTTAGATTGGAGGACATGCTGGCATTTAATTTAGTTAATGATCTGTTTGCACAGCAATTACCTAACAAGACTTTCCTTTGTCTTGATGTTATTCAGTAAAGTTCAAGTGCAGCATAAGAAAACCTAGTTAATAGCCTTTCCTTCATTTATTCAGGAATCATTTATTGAACACCTGTGTGTGTGTGTGCGCGTGTGCAGGCACACGTGCACCTGTGCCAGGCACTTGGTTCAGTGCCCAGAATATACAGGTGAACTAGACACAGCTATATTATAGAGCTCAATAGTAGTGCTTGATAGTAAAATTATAAAATGAAAAAATAATTGCGGAAAAAGCAGTTTTAAGGGTAACTAGCCAGACTCCTAAACTATCAAGGCTGCACCATCATTTATTGTAAATCTGTACTTTGCCCATGGTGTTTCAAATACTATAGGCAAACTAAAACACGTTATATTATACATGTAATGTTAGTACTAAGGAAGAATAATTAGCCAACTGTTAGAATTAATTTTTTTTTCAGACTGAAGCAATTTATTTAACACTTGAAGTTGTTGGCATATTTAACAATCATCAGATAGACCATAATACTGATAAAGCATTATATGGGTTAATTTATAAAATGTATTCTTAGCAGTTGTCTAATAAACAACATTTGTCATTGATTACCTACTGGCATAATTGCTTTGCTTTCCAAATTGAGACAATCTTCCAATGTCACATAAAGTATTTTAAACTACTATGAAACATACATTCATTCGCTCATAAACTGAAGATTTTATAAAAAGGGCAAAATAATTAAAATTTTAAAATCAAAATCATAGGTTTTTTTTCACTGTATTTTATTTTTACAAGAGATAAACTGACACCAAGCATTGTAAATGGATGACCACAACAAAAGCAAAAATGATTGCAATTACCAAACATGAAACACACTCATACCATGTCATAATATTGCCATTCAGTCCAGTAATCCTCCACTGTAACAGCTCCTTTACTTTGCACTGAAAATTGATTTGTATATTTTTTGCCTCTGAGTCCTTGTGGGATTTTTTTTTTTATTCAAACAGAAAGTCACAAAAATTATAATCATCCTCATCAGTTCACTCAGTCCCATGTAATTAATTTTTTTTCATCTTGATCTTTTGTTAGCACTTTTATGAATTCATCAGTTTTCCATTAGAGTTTTGAAAATGCTTATTCATTCAGTTCAGCAGTATAGTCAGTTACCAGAAACCTGTACTTGTCAGAGTCTTTTCCATGAATTCCTTGAAGATGAAACCCTTTTATAGGAACATTTTTGCGAAAGCATCAGAGTACACCCAGAACTGTCTGTAAATGACAAAAGACTTAAAAATGACCACGGTTAAAGATTTGATGAAAGTTCATAATAATGCAATTGACAAGGATATTTAGTTATTTCTGAGATACACATTTTAAAGTAATAACTAGAATTATGACTTATAACATTATACCAGAACATATAAGATTTTAAGATATTTCATGTAATGTCTGAAATATTTATATTAATGTATTTCCATACAAATAACCCAAAGAAAGTTTAGTATTAGTTGATTTTTTTTGTTTGTTTCTTTATACTGCAGTTTCTTATTAGTCATCAATTTTATACACATCAGTGTATACATGTCAATCCCAATCGCCCAATTCAGCACACCACCATCCCCACCCCACCGCCGTTTTCCCCCCTTGGTGTCCACACGTTTGTTCTCTACATCTGTGTCTCAACTTCTGCCCTGCAAACTGGTTCATCTGTACCATTTTTCTAGGTTCCACATACATGCGTTAATATACGATATTTGTTTTTCTCTTTCTGACTTACTTCACTCTGTATGACAGTCTCTAGATCCATCCACGTCTCAACAAATGACTCAATTTCGTTCTTTTTTATGGCTGAGTAATATTCCATTGTATATATGTACCACAACTTCTTTATCCGTTCGTCTGTCGATGGGCATTTAGGTTGCTTCCATGACCTGGCTATTGTAAATAGTGCTGCAATGAACATTGGGCTGCATGTGTCTTTTTGAATTATTATTTTCTCTGGGTATATGCCCAGTAGTGGGATTGCAGGATCATATGGTAATTCAATTTTTAGTTTTTTAAGGAACCTCCATACTGTTCTCCATAGTGGCTGTATCAATTTAAATTCCCACCAACAGTGCAAGAGGGTTCCCTTTTCTCCACACCCTCTCCAGCATTTGTTGTTTGTAGATTTTCTGATGATGCCCATTCTAACTGGTGTGAGGTGATACCTCACTGTAGTTTTGATTTGCATTTCTCTAATAATTAGTGATGTTGAGCAGCTTTTCATGTGCTTCCTGGCCATCTGTATGTCTTCTTTGGAGAAATGTCTATTTAGGTCTTCTGCCCATTTTTGGATTGGGTTGTTTGTTTCTTTAATATTGAGCTTCATGAGCTGTTTATATATTTTGGAGATTAATCCTTTGTCCGTTGATTCGTTTGCAAATATTTTCTCCCATTCTGAGGGTTGTCTTTTAGTCTTGTTTATGGTTTCCTTTGCTGTGCAAAAGCTTTGAAGTTTCATTAGGTCCCATTTCTTTATTTTTGTTTTTATTTCCATTACTCTAGGAGGTGGATCAAAAAAGATCTTGCTGGGATTTATGTCAAAGAGTGTTCTTCCTATGTTTTCCTCTAAGAGTTTTATAGTGTCCAGTCTTACATTTAGGTCTCGAATCCATTTTGAGTTTATTTTTGTGTATGGTGTTAGGGAGTGTTCTAATTTCATTCTTTTACATGTAGCTGTCCAGTTTTGCCAGCACCACTTATTGAAGAGACTGTCTTTTCTCCATTGTATATCTTTGCCTCCTTTGTCATAGATTAGTTGACCATAGGTGCATGGGTTTATCTCTGGGCTTTCTATCTTGTTCCATTCATCTATGTTTCTGTTTTTGTGCCAGTACCATATGTCTTGATTACTGTAGCTTTGTAGTATAGTCTGAAGTCAGGGAGTCTGATTCCTCCACCTCCGTTTTTTTTCCCTCAAGACTGCTTTGGCTATTCGGGGTCTTTTGTGTCTCCATACAAATTGTGAAATTTTTTGTTCTAGTTCTGTGAAAAATGCCAGTGGTCATTTGATAGGGATTGCATTGAATCTGTATATTGCTTTGGGTAGTAGAGTCATTTTCACAATGTTGGTTTTTCGAATCCAAGAACATGGTATATCTCTCCATCTATTTATATCAACTTTAATTTCTTTCATCAGTGTCTTATAATTTTCTGCATACAGGTCTTTTGTCTCCTTAGGTAGGTTTATTCCTAGATATTTTATTCTTTTTGTTGCAGTGGTAAATGGGAGTGTTTTCTTAATTTCACTTTCAGATTTTTCATCATTAGTGTAGAAGAATGCAAGAGATTTCTGTGCATTAATTTTGTATCCTGCTACTTTACCAAATTCATTGATTAGCTCTAGTACTTTTCTGGTAGCATCTTTAGGATTCTCTACGTATAGTATCATGTCATTAGCAAACAGTGACAGCTTTACTTCTTCTTTTCCAGTTTTGGTTCCTTTTATTTCTTTTTCTTCTATGATCGCTGTGGGTAAAACTTCCAAAACTATGTTGAATAATAGTGGTGAGAGTGGGCAACCTTGTCTTGTTCCTGATCTTGGTGGAAATGTTTTCAGTTTTTCACCATTGAGGACGATGTTGGCTGTGGGTTTGTCATATATGGCCTTTATTATGTTGAGGAATGTTCCCTCTATGCCTACTTTCTGGAGGGTTTTTATCATAAATGGGTGTTGAATTTTGTCGAAAGCTTTCTCTGCATCAATTGAGATGACCATATGGTTTTTCTCCTTCAATTTGTTAATATGGTGTATCACGTTGATTGATTTGCGTATATTGAAGAATCCTTGCATTCCTGGGATAAACCCCACTTGATCGTGGTGTATTATCCTTTTAATGTGCTGTTGGATTCTGTTTGCTAGTATTTTGTTGAGGATTTTTGCATCTATGTTCATCAGTGATATTGGCCTGTAGTTTTCTTTCTTTGTGACATCTTTGTCTGGTTTTGGTACCACAGTGATGGTGGCCTCATAGAATGAGTTTGGGAGTGTTCCTCCCTCTGCTATATTTTGGAAGAGTTTGAGAAGGATAGGTGTTAGCTCTTCTCTAAATGTTTGATAGAATTCGCCTGTGAAGCCATCTGGTCCTGGGCTTTTGTTTGTTGGATGATTTTTAATCACAGTTTCAATTTCAGTGCTTGTGATTGGTCTGTTCATATTTTCTGTTTCTTCCTGGTTCAGTCTTGGAAGGTTGTGCATTTCTAAGAATTTTTCCATTTCTTCCAGGTTGTCCATTTTATTGGCATATAGTTGCTTGTAGTAATCTCTCATGATCCTTTGTATTTCTGCAGTGTCAGTGGTTACTTCTCCTTTTTCATTTCTAATTCTATTGATTTGAGTCTTCTCCCTTTTTTTCTTGATAAGTCTGGCTAATGGTTTATCAATTTTGTTTATCTTCTCAAAGAACCAGCTTTTAGTTTTATTGATCTTTGCTATCGTTTCCTTCATTTCTTTTTCATTTATTTCTGATCTGATCTTTATGATTTCTTTCCTTCTGCTAACTTTGGGTTTCTTTTGTTCTACTTTCTCTAATTGCTTTAGGTGTAAGGTTAGGGTTTTTTTTTGAGTTGTTTCTTGTTTCTTAAGGTAGGATTGTATTGCTATAAACTTCCCTCTTAGAAATGCTTTTACTGAATCCCATAGGTTTTGGGTCGTTGTGTTTTCAGTGTCATTTGTTTCTAGGTATTTTTTTATTTCCTCTTTGATATCTTCAGTGATCTCTTGGTTATTAAGTAGTGCGTTGTTTAGCCTCCATGTGTTTGTATTTCTTACAGATTTTTTCCTGTAATTGATATCTAGTCTCATAGCGTTGTGGTCAGAAAAGATACTTGATACAATTTCAATTTTCTTACATTTACCAAGGCTTGATTTGTGAACCAAGGTATGATCTACCCTGGAGAATGTTCCATGAGCACTTGAGAAGAATGTGTATTCTGTTGTTTTGGGATGGAATGTCCTATAAATATCAATTAAGTCCATCTTGTTTAATGTATCATTTAAACTTGTGTTTCCTTATTTATTTTCATTTTGGATGATCTGTCCATTGGTGAAAGTGGGGTGTTAAAGTCCCCTACTATGATTGTGTTACTGTCGATTTCCCCTTTTATGGCTGTTAGTGTTTGCCTCATGTATTGAGGTGCTCCTGTGTTGGGTGCATAAATTTTTACAATTGTTATATCTTCTTCTTAGATTGATCCCTTGATCATTATGTAGTGTCCTTCTTTGTCTCTTGTAATAGTTTTTGTTTTAAAGTCTATTTTGTCTAGTATGAGAATTGTTACTCCAGCTTTCTTTTGATTTCCATTTGCATGGAATATCCTTTTCCATCCCCTCACTTTCAGTCTGTATGTGTCCCTAGGTCTGAAATGGGTCTCTTGTAGACAGCATATATACGGGTCTTGTTTTTGTATCCATTTAGCCAATCTATGTCTTTTGGTTGGAGCATTTAATCTGTTTACATTTAAGGTAATTATTGATATGTATGTTCCTATTACCATCTTCTTAATTGTTTTGGGTTTATTATTGTAGGTCGTTTCCTTCTGTCGTGTTTCCTGCCTAGAGAAGTTCCTGTAGCGTTTGTTGAAAAGCTGGTTTGGTGGTGCTGAATTCTCTTAGCTTTTGCTTGTCTGTAACGGTTTTAATTTCTCCATCATTCTGAATGAGATCCTTTCTGGGTAGAGTAATCTTGGTTGTAGGTTTTTCTCCTTCATCACTTTAAATATGTCCTGACACTCCCTTCTGGCTTGCAGAGTTTCTGCTGAAAGATCAGCTGTTAACCTTATGGGAATTCCTTTGTGTGTTATTTGTTGTTTTTCCCTTGCTGCTTTTAATACTTCTTCTTTGTATTTAGTTTTTGATAGTTTGATTAATATGTGTCCTGGCGTGTTTCTCCTTGGATTTATCCTGTATGGGACTCTCTGTGCTTCCTGGACTTGATTAACTATTTCCTTTCCCATAATAGGGAAGTTTTCAACTATAATCTCTTCAGATATTTTCTCAGTCCCTTTCTTTTTCTCTTCTTGTTCTGGGACCCCTATAATTCGAATGTTGGTGCGTTTAATGTTGTCCCAGAGGTCTCTGAGACTGTACTCAATTCTTTTCATTTTTTTTTCTTTATTCTGCTCTGCAGTAGTTATTTCCACTATTTTATCTTCCAGTTCACTTATCCATTCTTCTGCCTCAGTTATTCTGCTATTGATCCCTTCTAGAGAATTTTTAATTTCATTTTTTGTGTTGTTCATCACTGTTTGTTTCCTCTTTAGTTCTTCTAGGTCCTTGTTAAACGTTTCTTGTATATTCTCCATTCTATTTCCAAGATTTTGGATCATCTTTGCTATCTTTATTCTGAATTCTTTTTCAGGTAGACTGCCTATTTCCTCTTCATTTGTTAGGTCTGGTGGGTTTTTGCCTTGCTCCTTCATCTGCTGTGTGTTTCTCTGTCTTCTCATTTTGCTTAACTTACTGTGTTTGGGGTCTCATTTTTGCAGGCTGCAGGTCGTAGTTTCCATTGTTTTTGGTGTCTGTCCCCAGTGGCTAAGGTTCGTTCAGTGGGTTGTGTAGGCTTCCTGGTGGAGGCGACTAGTGCCTGTGTTCTGGTGGATGAGGCTGGATCTTGTATTTCTGGTGGGCAGGTCCATATCTGGTGGTGTGTTTTGGGGTGTCTGTGGCCTTATTATGATTTTAGGCAGCCTCTCTGCTAATGGATGGAGCTGTGTTCCTGTCTTGCTAGTTGTTTGGCATAGGGTGTCCAACACTGTAGCTTGCTGGTCGTTGAGTGAAGCTGGGTCTTGGTGTTGAGATGGAGATCTCTGGGAGATTTTTGCCATTTGATATTACGTGCAGCTGGGAGGTCTCTTTTGGACCCGTGTCCTGAAGTTGGCTCTCCCACCTCAGAGGCACAGTGCTGACGCCTGGCTAGAGCACCAAGAGCCTGTCCTCCACACGGCTCAGAATAAAAGGGAGAAAAGAAAGAAAGAAAGAAGAAGATAAAATAAAATAAAGTAAAAAAATAAAATAAAGTAAAATAAATAAAAAATAAAATAAATGAAATTTAAAAAATTATTAAGAAAAAAAATTTTTTAAGTAATGAAAAAAAAACCAGACAGACAGAACCCTAGGACAAATGGTAAAAGGAAAGCTCTACAGACAAAATCACACACAGAAGCATACACATACACACTCACAAATAGAGAAAAAGGGAGAAAAATATACATATCATTGTTCCCAAAGTCCACCTCCTCAATTTGGGATGATTCATTGTCTATTCAGGTATTCCACAGATGCAGGGTACATCAAGTTGATTGTGGAGATTTAATCCGCTGCTCCTGAGGCTGCTGGAAGAAATTTCCCTTTCTCTTCTTTGTTCGCACAGCTCCCGGGGTTCAGCTTTAGATTTGGACCCGCCTCTGCATGTAGGTCGCCTGAGGGCGTCTGTTCTTCGCTCAGACAGGGCAGGGTTAAAGGAGCAGCTGATTCGGGGCTCTGGCTCACTCAGGCCGGGGGGAGGGAGGGGTACGGATGCGGGGCGAGCCTGCAGCGACAGAGACCAGCATGACGTTGCACCAGCCTGAGGCGCGCCGTGCATTCTCCTGGGGAAGTTGTCCCTGGATCACAGGACCCTGGTAGTGGCGGGCTGCACAGGCTCCTGGTAGGGGAGGTGTGGATAGTGACCTGTGCTTGCACACAGGCTTCTTGGTGGCTGCAGTAGCAGCCTTAGCGTCTCATGCCCGTCTCCGCACCCCTGTTGCTGTGCTCTCCTCCGTGGCTCCGAAGCTCCCCCCCTCTGCCACCCTCAGTCTCCGCCCACGAAGGGCCTTCCTAGTGTGTGGAAACATTTCCTCCTTCACAGCTCCCTCCCAGTGGTGCAGGTCCCGTCCCTATTCTTTTATCTCTGTTTTTTCTTTTTTCTCTTGCCCTACCCAGGTACGTGGGCAGTTTCTTGCCTTTTGGGAGGTCTGAGGTGTTCTGCCAGCGTTCAGTAGGTGTTCTGTAGGAGTTGTTCCACATGTAGATGTATTTCTGATGTTTTTGTGGGGAGGAAGGTGATCTCTGCATCTTACTCTTCCGCCATCTTGAAGCTCCTCTCATATCCCATTTTAATCACTTCTTTTCCCTTGTTGAATGCAGAATTAAGTCCAAATGCCCTAATGAAGCTAATTATGATTTGGCCTCATTCCAAGCTTTCAATTATTGTCCTTCATATTCTTGTGTGCCCCCAGGTCCCTTTATTCCACTCTTTTTATCTGAATTTTATACATCTTTTAAAGCTTAGTTCAAAACCTGTTCTCCTCTAGAAAGCTTTTCCCAAACTCCTCAGCAGGAACCCACTGTACCTTATGTCTTATATCACTTATGACATTTTGATCTTGGAATCATAGTTCTTTAAATAAATAAATAAATAAATAATAAAAAATAATAAATAAATAAATAAATAAATAAATAAGCTGCACCAGGTCTTAGTTGTGGCACGGGGATCTTTAGTTGTGGCATGTGGGATCTTCGTTGCTGCACGCAGAATCTTTAGTTGCGGCCTGCAGGATCTTTCAGTTGTGACATGCGAACTCTTAGTTGCGGAATGTGGGATCTAGTTCCCCCACCAGGGATTGATCCCAGGCCCCTGCATTGGGAGTGTGGAGTCCTCGCTACTGGACCACCAGTGAAGTCCCCATGGTTCTTTCTATACACATCTTCCTTACTAAATTGTAAATTCCTTGAGATTAGGAGTTATTCACTTGCTGTGTCATTTCCAACATGTGGAACAGTTATGTATTTATAATGGAAAAAAGTCAAGATAAAACAAAGTTCCGCTCCACCAAATAACACATTTGACAAGTTATTTCGATTTCAGTGAATCCTAATTTCCTAACCTTCAGAATGTGGGAAATATCACTTACCTTGCAGACTTGTTTAAAGAACTAAAGGGGTAAGCTGTTATCTTGTTTACACATAGAGGGCCTTCAATAAGTGCTCGTTCTTTTTTCTTATCTCTTTCCAAAATGTGTACCATAGTACTTTGAAACTAACCTCAGTAAATACCAATAAAGCTAAATGATGTGCAAGACATTGAGGGCCTGAACTTGGGTAGTGTTATGGGGAATTAAAAGGAAGAGATGGATATCAAATAACGTTATAAGCTAGAATTGACATGAAACAGTGATTTGCTGGGGAGGAGAATGGCTGAGATTTTGAGTCTGGAATATTATGCCATTTAATAAAGAAAAACAGACCAAGATCTTGTTTGAGAAAATGAGTCAAAGGCAATAAGTCTAGGCAATACCATTCTAAAGGAAATGTTGTAGGGGTACCAATAACTTCATGGACTTCATGGAAATTTATCTGGGTCACCAGTAATGAAAGGCTAGGTTAAAATACTTAGCCTTCATATTTCCCGACTTGAGTGTCAGTGTCAAACTTTGACTATTAGAAGTGGGGAAATCTGGAGTTAAAGGTTGATCTAGGAAAGAAATGAGTGTTAAATTTTAGGAATTGTTGAACCTCTAAATTAGTAGTTTCCTTTTGTCTTCTTAATGGAAACTTTCCCTCTGTAACAAGTTATATTGCCACCAAATGATAATATTTACTTATTATTAAAGATTTTAATAGGAAGTTCAATATCTTATCACTATGCTCAGATTGCATATAGTAGTTAATTCTGAAACAAGGGAAGTCCTGAAATACACTTTAGTTAAACTCTCTACCTTGCTGACTTTAAGAGTCAAAGTTAGAGAAATCATATATTTTAAAACAACCTAAAAATAATTCAGAGAAGATACTATATATTATAGGGATAAATTTTTAAGTGTTCATCAACTTGTTTTTGACATGTTCCAAGTTACAGTTATTATTATCTTGAGCATGCAATTTAAGTAAGCATTTTTAGTCCATACAGTGGTACTGAAAACAAAGCTTAGTTGCAGATATCCAACATAACTTTTAAAATAAATACCTCTAAAGGTTTTTAAATAGAAAGTCCTACATACTTCTTGCAAAAATTGAAAGAAAACAGTTGTACAGAAAATAAAATGTTAAATTTTCTCCCTTTCTTGCTTTTCTAGCCCCGCTTCCCAAAGTTAATCACTTTTAAATTTAATTTATATCTTTCCATATTTTTTATATGTGATGTATATTTAATTTTTGTTAGTGTTGGAAATGGATGTATTGTATTTATTGTTCTACAACTTTTTATCCATTTAATATATCATTGGCCTTTCTCTGTGAAAGTATGTTTGGTATCAGCTTATTCATTTAAATAGCCAAATAGCAAGCAAAATTTTGATGTTTTGTGATTTATACCTTATAGATGCACTAATAAATTTTGGCGGAATACATTGCAGCTGTTAAGAAGTTTAGATAGAAGTGTGGACCTCAAGTGTAAATTCAGAAAGTTTTGGCATGTGTTATTTATTACAGTGAGAAACATTTAGAAATAATACTTCTAGATGTTATTATATGAACATTACTTTATAGCTTTGGGGGCTTCTGTGAGACTTGTTTGGCCAGATGAGTGTGCTAATGTTCGTACAACAATGGAAAATGTTTGCCTACTATGGGCAAAGTTTTTTTGTGGTTCCATGTGATTTTTAGATAACATTGGAGCCATAGCTCCAGATAAGTGACAGTCTTATAACAATGCCTCTTTAAGGATTGTCTACTGTAAAACACAAATTCCAAGCCTTGGTGTTTTAATCCTGCTGCTCGTTATTGGTGCCCCAAATCAGTCTACGAAGCTCATGAAGTTACTGGTACCCCCATAACTTTTCGTTTGGAATGGTATTGCCTAGGCTTATCATGTTAAATAAATAACTCTTGCTATATCCTACATTAGAGGCATATTTATTATGCTCATATTAAATTGCATACTCAATAAGCAAAAAGCTTTTACTGTAGCCTCACAAGCACTCAGGTTTGAGGTGGTATATGAAACAATATGTAGTTGAAGAATGAAAATGATACTTCTAAATATTCATTTATGTGATATATAGTCTCATTACCCTTTATTTTATTCATAGATATGACTTGGAAAGAACAAGAAAAGACTGAACTTTTTACAGATAATTTTTGTAATATATGTGGAGTGGTGCTGCAGTTTGAATCACAAAGGATTTCACATTATGAGGTAGGTTAAAAATAATGGGAATAGAATCTAAAATAGGTTTTTAAATATGGCAGATAAACTTCATATATTATCTGTTTTTGATTCTTAAGAGAATCCTGTGTATTATTTCCCTTTGATGGATGAGGAGCCTGGCTCAGAGAGGGACAGTAACTTACTAGCTTAAGTTTGGAGAATTCGGGTTTAAACTTAGCCTTTTTGACTCCAAAGCATGTTTTCTTTTCTTCACATCATTCTGCCTCCATTTGTATCTATCAAGCCACTATATCCTTCGTGTCCTTGTAGTAAATATAAGGGAAGTTTTATAAAGCTTGAGTAGGAAACAGTTAATGTGAATCAAGGGATATTATTGAACTCCAGAGTTTTCCTTTACAGTAAATGAAGGATAAAAACAAAATGAACTAGTCTTGCACTTGATTTAGCTACATGTTTTTAAGCACAGTACCATAGAATTCTAGAGTTAAAAGAGGAATGTTTAATGTTCTTACTTCTTTAGTTTATTGATTAGAAAACTGAAACCCAGAGGGATAGTGATTCTGCATAGCTAATCTTGGCATGACTAAGCTTAAAAATGAGTTCTTCTAATTTCATATCCAGTGTTCTTTCCTTTCTTTTAGTGTTGTCTCCCATTTCTACATCATATTATGAACTATTGGATTTTTTTTCATATCTGGTATCCGTGTTAACAAAAGTACTAGATACATTTACTTAAAAGAAATATAATGCCAGTTCTACTTTTTTAAACACCTCATCTTGTTTTGCCCATTGCTAATCTTATTGGCAACTATATTTCAGTCCTTATGTTGATTGGGATTCAATTACTGTAATTACAGATAGTGAAACTGTGTTGGCTGTGGATTGAGAGGACGTAGGTTCAAGTCTTAACTCCACCATTGTTGTGAAACCCTGGGCAAGTCACTTTACCTATCTGAGCATGTTTCTTGAGCCTGCAAAATGGGGGCATAAAATCTCTCTTACTATACTTGTGAGAATTAAGTGAAATCAAATATGTAATTGTGCCTAGCATATCCTGGGACCTCGAAGCTCAAAGATTTAGAGTTAATAAAGAGAGACGCATAATCAAGGTGCTCTGTGATAACTGTGGTTGGAACCATTTGAATTTAAATTTGAAAAATCACTTTTATGGGCTTATGAAGTACTATTCAGTGTAGAAAATATACAAAAATATAAGAAAATATGAATCAATCATAATTCTGTTGCTTGTAAGTAAGCATCATTTAATTAACTTCTATTTAGCTTATATGATTCCAGTATGCTTTCTAAACACACAGACATATTTTTACAAAAGAGAATTGTATGTTGTTTTGCACTTGCTTTTTCATATAAGAACATATTCTGAACACTTTGACCTATCATTACATCTTTTTACTTTTCTATAAAGTTTAATGGCTATAAAGCATTATGTTATGTAATGTTGTAGCATATTTTTAAATTTAAATTTCAGTGCCATCTGTAAGTTTGGTACTTAAGCTTGTTAAATAATCAAATCAAAACTATACATGACTTTCCATATATATGAAAGCACTTCTGTGCAAATATCCTACTTGAAAAGGTGATTTTTTTTCTCTTTAGTATACAGCTTGGTTAATAGTGTCAGACTATCTCAGCATAGTATTTATTGTACATGTAAAATAGGACAGTACTGCAGAAGTTTTGAATTTTAATGAGGTTGCACTTATTGATATTTCCTTTTGTATTTATACTTACATGTTTAAGAAACCATTCTTTGTTCTTTTGTCATATAGATATTTCTGTCTATTTTCTTCTAATACTTTTAAAAGTTTTATTTTTTAGGTTAAAGTGTTTGATCCATCTGGTATTGATTTTCACATATGGAGGGTGGTAACATTATTTTCCATACAGATAGCCAGGTATCCCAGCAATATTTATTTAAACAGTCCATCCTTGCCTCACTGATTTGTAGTGGCATCTCTATCATAAGTTAATTTTCGTATATACATATATATATTTATAATGTTATTATGTTTTATTGTATTGCTCTGTTTGCCTGTCTCTATAATAATTTCACCTTATTAGTATAGCTTTAAAATATGCCGTGATACCTGGTAGGGAAAATTTATATGACAAAAAAACTCATTATAAAGTTAAAAGACAAGCCACAGATTGAGTGCTATTTATAACCGATATAACTAACAAAGGATTAGTATCTAGAATATATAAAGAACTAATATCAATTAGAACAAGAAACAACCCAATAGAAAAATGGGAAAGTGTTATAAACAGGCTATAGAAGAGATACTTAACTTCAGAAGTGATCATATGGGAAATGAAAGTTAAAGTGATAATGAACTATCTTATCAAAACCATCATGCTCGCAAAAATTGAAATCTAATAGCACTTAACAATTCAGGAGAATATAGGAAGACAAATCACTCATATGTGCTACATTTGGAGTTGTAAACTGCTTCAACATCTTTTTTTAATTAATTTTTATTGGAGTATAGTTGCTTGCTTCAACATCTTTGGAGAAAAATTTTATAATACCTATTAAAGCTGAAAACCCTCATACCTTATAAGCCAAATAGTCCATATTTAGGTGTCTACTTTAAAGAAACTCTTGGACATTATATTAGGAGATATGTTTACATATGTTCAGTGCAGAAATGCTTGTGATAGCAAAATAAACAGAAACATAACTGCCTTCAGTAGGGGACTTGATGGGTAGCATATGGAGTGGAATATTATGCAGCATGTAATATGAATGAACTAGAGCTATGTGTATCAATATGGGCAAATCTTACATAATATCGAGTTATAAAAAGTTGAGAAGGATATGAATAAACTGATTCCATTTTCATAAAATTAAAAAAAAATGACAGTAGTACATAATACTGTTTATGGGTACATGCATATCTAGTAAAAGAAGAGAAGCATAGAGGAAATGATATAGACCAACTTTAAGATAGTGGTTACCTATCGGGAGAGACTGAGGAGGGGAGGGATTGTTGGCATGAGGAGATAGGACTGTATGTGTAAAATTTTACCTCTTTTGAAAAGGAGATCTGAAAGAAATATAGAAAAATGTTAATAATATCTGTTAAAACTGGGCAGTGGGTATGTACTTCAGCTATATTATTTCCTGTGTTTTTCTATATGTATATATTTCACAATTTAAAATGTTGTAGAGAGAGAGTAAGTAGTTGCCTCACAGTATATGTTCAGGAATGTTAGTTTCCCTTCTATTTATACCATTTTCGTTATTATGTATTTTGTTATACATTTGTTCAGAGATTTTTCTAATGTGCCTAACCTAGAAGGGTTAATTTCCTCACATAAAAGAATTTGAGAGGTAAGCAGTACAGGGCTGATGTGACAGCTCCATAACATTATCAGAGATCTAGGCATTTTCTGTCTTTCTACTCTCATGAACTAGCCTCTGTCCTCAAGATCCCCCATAGTCCCAGATGACCTTTAAATCTTAATTCCAGAAGCAGGAGGGAAGAAGGTTAGAAGAAGGGTTCATCCTCCATCCTGTTAGGAGGCTTCCCAGAAGTTCTACCCAGCATTTCAGATTACATCTTATTGGCCAGAATAGAGTCACAAGGTTACATCTTGCTGAAAGGGAGGCTGGAACATGCAGTCTTTTAGCTGGGTATATTGCCTAAGATGTGTAACTAAGGAAGAAGAAGAAGTTTGATATTAGGCAAAAAAAACTAGGAGTCTCTGTCAAAAACAAAAACCTAGAAGTTATTGGACTCTAAATTACAGCATTATTTTCATTTTAACTGAGATTTAGAGATTTGAAAGCATGTGAAGCCTTTTCGTAAACTTGGTATGGTACACATTAAATATATTTCAATTCACGGGTACTGTCCTCAAATTTGAAGAGGTGTAAATTTGGGGTACCTCTGTTATTGAATAAACAAAGTCATATTATATCTTTTTTTCAGAGTGAAAAACATGCTCAAAATGTTAGGTTTTATTTTCAAATGCATGGGGAACAAAATGAAGTGCCTGGTAAGAAAATGAAGATGGATGTTAGGAATTTTCAGGTGAGTGGCCTTTGTTGATGGTGTAATTCGAAACTTTGAGTTATTGAATCTTTCTAACAAGATTGTTCTTATTTCAGATGCATAGGAGTGAAGTAGTGGACAGAAACAAATTTTGTGGTCTCTGCAACATCATTTTTAGCTCCCCTGTTGTTGCTCAGTCTCACTATGTGGGGAAAGTCCATGCTAAAAAACTGAAGCAATTAATGGAGGAGCATGATCAGGTATCTCCATCAGGATTTCAGCCAGAGATGGGTAAGATGACATTCACCTCTTTAGCTTCAATACAGGGTCTCTCTATAATTTTTTCCCATCTCTGCCATCCATTTTTTATTGGAGAGACTTTTACTCTGCCACAGTAACTTGGTTCTTCTTCTGCCCGGTTAATCTCTTTCTGTATCCTTGTAATTTAATATAGAGATCATAATTGCTAGCTGAATTTTAAGAAATGTTGCGACCTCTCCTTTTCAGTTTATTAAATCCAAATAAAAGCAAATTATTTGCTATGTTGCTATAAAGAAAGAACAATAAGCAACCTGAGCTCTCCAGTTTCTAATCAAATTATAAAGTCTTAGCTCCTTCTTACTTCTTCCCCTTGGCATCTATCTCATTCTTTTTTTTGCTTTAGTGCTTTCCAAAACATTATCTCATAGTGTGTGTTCAGACCAATGTCTTCACCATAATATAGTTATGTTGCAGCATTTTCTGACTATAACTATAGCCAAAAAAAAAAAAAAAAGGTACGGAATCTTCTTCTACCCGATTGCTCATTCCTTTCTTCCTATGAATATAAAGAAAAAGTACTACTAGCATTATCAATCAGCAGTTATTGAGTACTTATTTTATGTTAGATGCCAAAGATACAGAGAACTGTAAAACGTTGCTGTTTCCTCCTTCCAGTGACGTTGGGCCGCCAGCTCATGAGAGAACTGACCCACAGATCTCACTTCTGGCCTGAAGTGGCAGAGTACACCCTGGAAAACCCAGCCTGTATTTTGAAAGTGTTGTGTGCTAGAACAAAAAATAAGATGATCAATTCTCTGGAATAAATAATTTACCACATTCTTACTAGCTTCAACACTTTAGGAATAAAGCATGCCTAGCATGGAAATTTTACCAACATTAATTTCCAACTCATAGCATAGGCCTCATCAGCATTAAAACATATAGTTTTCTTAATAAATGAAACCAGAATTATTTTTAAATTTATTCTAGTCTCTCTAATTTTTGTATATTTGTTTTTCTGCCTGTCAGTCAAGAGGGACAGAATCAGTGTGCCCTACAAAAGAAAGCATCTTGTAAAGCCTTATCTTTAGTCCCCAAAATTCATAAATTTGGTCTCAGAGAGGAGACTAAATGAAAGAGCTCTGAAATAACTGTAATTGTGGAAACGTATAATTTTATAGCCTTAAACAACTGCATAAATTTTATTTTGATACAGACACCACAAATCTGGACTGAATAGGTGATATACTGTGCTACTCAAGAAAGACACCAACTTAGAAGTTGGTACCATCTCTTTTACCCTCACTAATTTCAAGAACCATCCTAAGACATCTCTTATGCCTTCACTGATTTTTCAAATGAATAAAATTCATTTGAAATAAATGCCTAATGCTGAATATTCTTTCCTGTATCTTTGTTGGAGAAACTTGGTGACAGATTTGTATTCAAATTTCTATTCTCACAGAAGGAAATTCTTTTTAGCCTGAGTACCTTTATCCAACAGCCCTATATGGAAAAAGTCCAGAGACAGTAGGTTTTTAAAGAACTCTAACTTTCCCTAATACTTTATAATGAATGCAACTCTAATAGCTGGACACATGTTGATCACTTTTCATTATGACTATTTCACCAGGTGTGCCTATTACTACTTCTGCAGAGTCAACTTTTCTGAAGCCCCTTGTTGTCAAGCCTCCTCCAGCTGGGATTAAAGACGAGACTATGCCTTCCTCTTCCAGCAGTGCTTTGGATTTGAATAATCCAAACAAGTATTGCAAGCTCTGTCCTGCTTCCTTTAATAGTCCATTAATGGCCCAACAACATTATGTTGGGAAAAAACACAAAAGAAATGAAGCTAGGAAGAAGTTTGTAGCCAAGATAAGAGAGAAACCTCTTCCAGCAAAATCAGATGCAAACGGTAAACAGTAAAAATATCCCAAATCTCTTTCTTAGGATGTTTATATTTTATAAAACATACTGGCTTATGTATATACTATTTTGCTTTTACTTAATACGAAGTTGATAATACTCATGGGATCATAGAATTTTCGATAAGTAAGGACTTTTGAGTCCATGTAGGTCTGTCTGTTGGTTTTCTAGAAAATGAGACCCAGAAAGGTTTAGATGACTCTTACTAATAAAATACAGGTATTACCACGGTTTCATGTTATATCATAGGTACGTAAGGAAGTATTTTAAATTAGTATCACGTAGTTATATCGTTCGGTCACTAAGTATGACTTAAGTGTCTCTTAGGTGCTAGGCTAGTCATTCTTGGGAATACAAATGAAGATATACTATTTTCCCTGAAGGGGCAAGTGTATAACTACTTGGGTTAATAATACTTCATTGCAAGAGGCTGCAGACATGGATTTTTGTGTACATATTTTTGGTAACCAGAGGAGCCAAACATCATGGTTCAGAAAATCTTTATAGAGGAAGTATATGATTTAGATTGATAGCAGTGGGAAGGAGAGAGGATGAACAAAGGAGCTGAGAAAGAGTGGCAAGAATTCAGGCACAATAAAGATTCTGATCCTGACTGGAGTGATCCACTTGCTCTTCTAACCATGTGTTTTTTCATTTTTCCCCCACAGGCACCTTCTCACTACTAGTATATTTTATTCCCTTTTCATATTCTCTTCTCCACCCACTTCTTTTCCTCTACTCAACCATTATTTTGCAATTCTTTCCTTACTAGACCTTTCTGCTTAATGTGAAAATGTTCATTATTCCCTCCTTGAAGCTCTATTCTTTGTCATTAGTAACTCCTTATGCTATTGTTCTTTTCCCGTGTTTCTATTTCTTTTCGGTTTTCTTTGGGGGCTCTTTTTTAAATTCATTGTCTAAATGTAGGCGTTCCCATGGTTCCATTCTTGACCTTAATCTATAACATGATCTAATCCGTTCCTCTGATTTCATCTCTCATCTGTATGCTTATGACCTTTCTGCAAAGCTTTAGATTCATATATTCAAAGAGCAGCTACCTCTTCACCTGTATACCTCATAGCCATTTCAAATCCACTCAGTCATTCAAAGTAGAAACCTGTAGTTAATTGTAAATCCCACAGCACCATCTACTTCACTTCCTATATCTAATGAGGCACCAAGCCATGACTGTTTTACCTCCTGAATCTTACTGTTACCTTTTCTCCAGCCATGCTTTTCCCACACTAGTTCAGGCCCTCAACATCTTTTCTAGAGTTTTGCTACTCAAAGTGTGGTTTGTGGCCAGCATTATAAACATCACTTGGGAGCTTGTTAGAAAAAAGAATCTCAGGCCTCACTGCAGACCTACTGAATCAGAATCTGCATTTTAACAAGATCCCTAGGTGATTTGTACTCACAATAAATTTTGAGAAGCATTGTTCTAGAATATTGCCACAACCTCTAACTACTCTCCTTGCCATCAGTTTTGTCTCCCCAGATCCACCCTCAATTTAACCACTAGAGTGTTTCATCTAAAGTGTACATCTTTTCATGTCATTCCCCTGCTTAAAAGTCCTTATTTCTCTATTTTCTAAGGATAAAAATCTAAGCTTCATAGCTCTCTACCATCTTGTCCCTATCTCCTTCTCCAGGCTTATTCCCTGCTACTTCCTGCTATGATCTATGTGGGTCAGAATCTAAAAACTGCTTATGGTTTCCAGAAACCATTACCCCATTTCTTGTCTCTGTGCCCTTCATGCTGCCATTTTGCCTAGAACATCTTCATGTCCCTCTTCTCTTGACCAACTCCTACTCATTTCACTGCTTTCAAGCCTTTTCACTTCCTTCAAGGCTTATCTTCTGTGCTTCCTTAACCTGCATATCTAATTATCTCTCCCTGTGTCTTTATCTCCCACTAGAATGTAAGGTCTTTGAGGGAAGGGACTTCATCTAACTCATCTATATTTCCAGTACTAGAGATAGAAACTGGCACAAAGTAGGCCTACCTCAATAGAGATTAGTTTAATATATGAATCAGTGAACTATTAACCTTTATTTATTGAGTGCTAACCCTGTGTTTGTACTATTAAGTTTTCTGCTTAATGTGATTCAACATATCCCCAAAAGTTACATAGAGATCTGTATTTTTATCTAGGATTTTAAAGAACGTTGATTTAGGCAAGTGTAGAAATAGAAGTAGTAGGGCTTCTGAAAGTCGTAGATGTTTGGAGAAATGACAGACTTCCACTTGTTAGGGTATTTTTCCCATCGCTATGCTGAGGGTAATCTGAAATAAGTGGCTTCTAGTTTGTGGCATTAGGTAAATTGGAACTGAGAAGTGTGTCAGCCATGAGAAATGTGTGCACTTTGGTCACTTCTGAAAGGAGGGTCATTTTAGCACTCTGAAGTTTCAAGGTTATTAGATTGAGAGAAGGATTTTGGTGAAATTTTCATCTGGCTGGGGAAGCGGGTGCTGATCATCAGCATAATTTAATCCAGTCATTGAAGTCATTTTACACTAGCCTCTGAAGGTGAAGCTCAAAGAACAGATTTTCAACCCTGCCTTGACTATTTCATTTTGATAACAGTAAACATTTGAGGATTAAAAAATAGCTGGAGAATTTAAAGTAGCTAATGAGAATTGCAAAGAACAGCTACAGCAGAAGCCCATATTATAAGTGAGCAAGCGGTAAGACAAAAACAACTTAACCTGTGCCACTTTAACTATATTCACTATTCACCCATTTTCTCCCTTCTTTCTGTCTCTGCCTTCATTTCTATCTGCTATTGTTTATATATGTTTCTACTATATCTAATCTCTTTCTCTTTTTCTTCATCATTCTTACTGCTCTCTTCATGTCCCTCATTCAGTCCAGATCTTATTAGCACAGGAATGGCTACCATAACGATATGGAAATAAAGTATGTATGTATTTTTAATTTACTGTATTTGTTTTGTTTATTTTACTAATTTCTAGCCCCATTATTGCACTTAGATGTCTCACCTTCACCTGTAACTCAACATATCTAAAATTGAATTAATAATCTTCCCTAAAACCACCTTAAATTTACCAAGTTTTCTTTCTTTGCCAGTAGTACCACTATTTATTAGTCACCCACACTTGAATCTTTGAGGGCATCTCTGACTAAATTTCCCTATCTCCTATCCGTCCACAGTCTTATCAGGTCTTCTTAGAACTATTTCTCCTTCCTTTATCCTTCCATTGCATTTTCACTACCATCATCTCACACTTTAATGCTGTAACCACCTTCTGGAAGGCTTTACTTATACCTCATTGTTATTCTTTCACTACCTGGTAGCAAGATTTCAACCCAGGATCAATTCCACAGTCCACTCGTTCTACTTTTACATTCAGAACACTGAGTGATGCTATGGAGAATTATATAAGGCTAGAGATTGGGTACCTCTACAGAGTCTTAGTATCCAATCTCTGTGGCCTTTTAGTCCTGCTTAATACTTTTCCTTTTCCTTCACTTTCCTTTCAGCAGTGATTTTTAAGCCTACACCACTCTCCAGGACTCTCTTCTACTGTTCAACACGCCCCCTCCTCACAACATTCAGGCAAGCTTATTCCTTATTTCATCAAGAAAAATGTGGCCATCAAATGTGGATACCAAGTATCTTGCCTTAACCAAATAATCTCTTAACCTTGAGTTTCCCTTTAACTACTACACTTTCCCCTTCTCTTCTTTGCCAAGTTTTTTTTTTTGTTGTGTTGTTGTTTTTGGTTTTCAAATATACTCTTAACTGTCTTTACTGATATTCACTCCTCAACTCATTACTATTTGTTGACACACATTCCCCCAGCCCTCCACACCACCACTGTACCGTTCCACTGAAACTGTCCCTCACAGGGTTATTGTGACTTCTAAATTTCTAAATACAATGGCCATCTTTACTCCATTCACTAAACATTCCTCCTTTGACATCACTCTCTCCTGTTCATCCTTACAACTCTGTCCTTTACTTCTTGATTTTTCATGGACCCCCTCCTCCTCTACCATCTAGTTTAAAGAGTGGCGCTCTCCAGGGTTTTTATCATTATGTTGGTGTTCCTATGCCCACCCATACATTATCCTCAGGACATCTCACCCACTCTGATTGTCTTAACTAACCCCCATCCCCTGACTTCTCCAAAATTAATCTATCTTCTGCCTTTCAAATTCCCATATCTAACTGCCTATTGGACACCTTTACATGAAAATCTCACAGATATATCAGACTCTGTGTGTCCAAATTCAAACTCACCAATGCTTATTCTCCCACCTCCTAAAATAGTACTTCCTTATGAAGTTCCAATTTCAGTTAGGATCACCACCCACTCAGTCACCAAACTATGCTGAGAGGTATTTTAGACTTCTCTAGATTCCTCCTTCTCCCTTATCTCCCACATTCACTCAGTCATTAAATTTTGTCTGTTTTAATGGTAAATATTTCACCAATATCCCTGCTTCTCTCTACCCCTACTGTGACCTTTCTAGCCTATGCCCTCCTCATCTCTTGCCTTATGTAACTGTGGTCTCCTTACTTCCAGGCTTGCTCCTCTTAAAATTACCCTCCATATTGCAGTTAGAGGAGAGATTTCTCTAAAACACACAGCTGACCATGTTACTTACTACTTAAACCACTTCAAGGTTTCCCAGCCCACAGAATAAAAATCTAGGCTCCTTAGCATAATATAAAAGTCTGTTTGATGTGATATACTTTTGCCTCTCCCATCTCGTCCCCTTATATTTTATTCTGCAACAATTCCAAATTTTAACTAGTTCCTGTAAACACTTCTGGGTTTTTTTCATGCTATTTCCTCTGCCTACAGTACTCTTCTCAACTCTTTTAACCGTTAACTATTTTTCATTTTTCCAAGTTTAACTAAGGCATCATCTCTTCCAGTAGCCCTCTTCAGACCCCCATATTGTACTAAGTGCCTCTGCTTCCTTGAATTCCCATACCTCTTAAGCATACTTGTCTTACCTTTTACCAAATGAGATTGAAATCCTCTGTTCATGTGTCTGTTTCTCACTTGGATTTGTGAGCAACCTGCCCATTTTATTCATCTTGTACCTCTAGCATCTAGCATGATGCTTGGTGCCACAGAGGTGTTTAGTGTTGGTTGAACAGATTATTTGAATTCAGCACAACATGCTCATTTCTGTCTCTTCCATACCTGATATTGTTTTCATCCTCTGGAATGCCCTAACTGCTTTCCTTACAATTCAAATCCTTCTTTTCCTCCAAAGTCCATCACAACTTCCCTCATTTCTCTAGCTCTTGGTATTCTCCCCTTCCTCTGATTTCTCATAGGTATTACTGTTCATTGACAGTTGCATTAATTATAGTCCCTTAACTGAATTGGCCCCCTTGAGACAAGGGATTGTATTTTATTCTGCAATATCCTTCTCAGTGCTTTATATGGGAATGAGTATATGGTTTTTCTCAATATTTGATAATTGTTTATTGAAAGGCAGTGTTGTGTAGTGGGATAAACATAGATTTGGAGAAATGTTTGAAGTCAGTTGCCCAGTTGCACCTCAGATTCCTCAGGTATAAAATGAAAATAAGGCTACTTCACAGGATTGAAAGAGGATGAAATGAAGCAGTGTATACAGTACCCATCACAGAATAGGTCCTCAACAAATGTTAGTTTTCTTGAAATATTTTGTTTTCCTGCCGTAATTTAAAAACATGTAAACTGGACATTTTCTATTTTTCTTCATAAGCTAAATGCCACATTAAGTTGCATTTTTGCTTGCATGTAGCTCTCAGTTGATTTTCCCCATTTAAGATATTAGATCAATGGTTCTCATTCTTGACTACATACTAGAATCATGCAGGCAGCTTTTAGAAATTCCAATGCTCAGGCCATCCCTAAAATCAATTAAATTAGAATCCCTGGGACCCACACATTAGTGTTTTGTTTTCTCTTTTTTAACTCCCCAAGAGATTATGATATAGAGCCAAGATTGAGAACCAAAATGTTAGACTATAAAGATATGCAGTTCCTCAATCTATCTTTTGAAAACAAAGACCTTGGTCCAGGGAGTTATGAGATAGGGCTGTGATTAGGAGAAAAGTGGGCTCCACAAGTGTTAGGTTATTGATGATTCTGAAAGTTACAGGTTGCAAAGAAGCTTGAGTTTCTGGGTGAAGTCAGAAACAGGGAATCCTAGCAGGACTGAGGGGAGCAAAACTTGACAGGCCCAAGGAGCAGACTCAGATAGGAGAATGGACAGTGTAAGGAACATAGTAGAGGCAGGTTTCAGTAGGATCAGACCAGGAATTTTGATCTTGGGGCCAATAAATAGACTTCACATCTTCACAGAAAGGGTTTACACCATTTTTATATATTATTTTCTGAGATGTCTATATCCTAGAAAAAGATAAAGAATATCAGTGTGTGAAAAAGACAAGGGCTAAGGTAATAGAAAGCAGACCATAGTTCCAGAACTGCCTCTGGATCTTTCATATGTGACCTGCAGCTCCTCTAAACTACTATATTGCCTATATTATAATCTTCTGGTCTAATTTGTGAAGAAACCAAGGAGGAACTGAGGAGAACATTATATACAATATACTCTATAAGCACTAAACAAATATGTAAAACCTCTGAAATATAATCTGAGTTTATAATCATAATGAAGATCATTGACTCGATAATCTAGGCAGTGGTGCTCAACAGTGGCTGCACAGAAAAATCATCTAGAGTGCTTTCAAAAAGTAAGAAAGCCTGGTTCTACCCCTAGAGATTCTGATTAAATTAATCTTATGTGGAGCTGTAACATGAATATTTTTAGAGTTCTCCACAAGCTTCCAATGTGTAACTAACATTAAGAACCACTAGTCTAGAGGAAACCAGGATTCCTGCTTATCTTGCATAACTTGGGTGCCCTCAAAATACATGGTATTGGCCAAGTGAATCTGAGCCTTAATTTTCCCACCTGTTAAGTAAGGTTAGTAATAATTTCCTGAAAAGGGTTGTTATGAGCATGTAGAGTCCTGGATTTAGTCCTCAGCTTTGCAGGAAGTCCAGAGTCTTCAGAGGTGATCAGCCTCAAATCAGGGATCCTCAAACCAAAAACAAAATTGGAAGATGCAGATAAATAACCAAGGAACTGGAAAGGTATTCCCTTTGTGGTTTTTTCCACACATTCTCTGACAATAATTAGCTGGGGTATTGTTAAAATAAACATCCCTGTCCCAGTGAATCATATTCTCCAGAGGAGGGGGTCTGGGGATCTATATTTTAAACTCACACTCCAGGTGATTCTTACCAGAGAAGGCTGAGAAACGTTGTAGTTTAATACACTGTCATTCTGGTATTGATTTATCGTAGGAGGAGAAATATATATTTCCAGTTCCCAGGTTTTTAAAAAAAAATCTATCATCTAGGGTATCCTCTTTTTTGTATCAGTAATATGGGAAACCAAATTATAATCAGAAGTGACTTGGCAAGCACAAAATCAGAGCACAGGAAAAGAGGATAGTTTTGAAGAATTATTTATTTAGACTTTGACATAACTGGCTGAGCTCTCCTGGGCCCACCATAGAGTATATGTCAATAGTGAACATAGTCCTCATGTTCTTCAAAGTCAAAATCTTTCTTTCTCCTTGACAATAATCTCCTGTTTCTATGAATAATCTTTGCTTAGACAAGGCCAATACACTTAGTAATAATTAATTTAGTGGCCTTTAAATGATTAAGTTGCTGTTTGATTTAAAAGAAGATGGTCTTGCCTGACCCTAAAAATCTCTGCAGCCATCAGTTTATTGCCTCTTCCTTAGGGTGGGATTGTTTTTATATTTAGCTTATGAAATTTATTAATTTGCTTCTTCAGACCAAAGAGAAAGTGGAAGGATAATAAGATTAAGAAAATAAGACTTAATCTGTTACCTGCTTCCCGTTCTACCTATGAATCAGAATAGAGAGGTAGCTAGTATATCTATTCTATAGTTCTTGACTCTTGTGAAGTGGTAACTAGCAGTTTTGTTTTAGAATTTTGCTTTCAGCATTTATACTGAGAGTGGGGCTCACTGAACCTCTCTCCTTTCTAAAATCTGTCTGTGGTAACTTTTGGTAAACTAATGCACTACAGTGATTTCAGGTAAGAGAGTAAGAATTTGCTTTTATTTGTTTTTAATATTTTGGGATGTTTCAAGTTTTAGTTGGGTAGAAAGAGAATTAGGGGCAAACAAAAAAGAGGTTGGTTGAGGGATTAAGAGGCAAAGATTGATTGGGCATGCTAAATTTGAAGTGTCTGTTGTACTTTCATGTAGCAACAATAAACAGGCAGATAGCAGTTTCTTAGGAAAGAGGCCAAGGCTAGAGAGGCAGTGTGGTGTAGTGTGAAAAATTTTGGACTTTAAATTAAGAGACATGGGCTCTGAGAGGCTATCTCTCTTACTAACGCTGTGTGACTTTGACCAAGTCATTTGACCTCTCTGGGCCTTAGCTTTAAATTGGGAAAGTTCAAGTAGATGATCTCTAGTAAATTCCTGTCCAGCTATGTGATTCGAAGTGTATTCCTATTGACCTTCTTAACTTGAACTCTCTGTTTTTTCAGCATTTAGTATGAAAACCTACGTTTGTCATATTTGTAATATCACCTTTACATCTTTAGAAATGTTCCGGTCCCATATGCAAGGAAGTGAACATCAAATTAAGTAAGTATTTCTTGCCAAAATGCTCCTATGATACCAAAGACTAGGGCTTCTGTCAAGTACCTTTGCATGTACTTTACAAACTTTCTAGGCATTTATTTCCCTAAGAGTTGATCCTGGGTATGGTTGGTGATATTTGTAACATATTGTATGCTAGTTCCATCCCCCAGGGAGTTCTCTAGCCATGATAGTAACTGACAGAGCTGGCTAACTGGCACCCCTCCTGACCAGACAGCATTGTCCTTCTTTAGAAAGATGCTAAAGGATCATTCTCAGGCTAACCATATAAATTCAAATAATCCCTGTAATCCCTGGAAGGTTGGCTAGTTCCAGAGATTCAGTGATCCAGTCATCATCCTTCCAATGAGGTATAGTGGTTAAGAAAGAAGGTCTTGTTGTTAGACAGAACTGAATTGGAATACCAGATCTATCTTTCTGCCAAGTATGTAACTTTGGACAGCTCTGACATAAAGTGGTTATAATGAAATATAAAAATATGTGCAAGGTGCCTGACCTGGCACATAGTAGGAGCTCAATACACATTTATTCCAATCTGTTTTGTTATTTTAAGGAGGAAAGGATTGAGTGGACAATTGGGGATCGGATAAGTCAGGTAGTGGGGCAGTGGGGCACTTAACTATTGTATATTTTTTTTTGTTGCTTTTAAAATCAAAGTATACTATTTCGGTTACATTATTTTAGTGGAAAATATTTATATTATTGAGTCTGAATACTAAGTAGCTAAGTTGTCTCACTCACCAAATTAACCTTCATTTAGACTCTTTTTTAAAATCTCAGGGTTCCAGAATAAATAGCTGTCACATTTATAGATCTGTACAGGGAACTAATAATCAAAAATTTTTAAAGCAATGTGACATTCAGATCAGACCATCTTTAGGGCATTAAATATTATTGGTCCTTTCCCACACATCCCAACATGCCTTATATTTTTAAGTACTACAGCAGTGTCAAATATGTCTGCTTCTTTGTACCCATCTTTCCCTTCATCCCAGGCCTGAAAATTTTTTTATGTGTAAAACATTGTGAGGTGCTTAGGAGATATCTGACTATCCCTGCTGCTTCTCTTTGACATACAAAAAGTCACAATTTATAGCTTTTATATTGAGGTAGGTTTTAAAATTTTGTTTGGGCCTCTGTTGTATTTGTTTTTTCAAACTAATATTTTTGAAAGCAAAGCAAACATTCCAAATAAAATAATCTAGTAACAAGAACTTTCTACTGTCTTCTTTGCAGAGAATCCATTGTTACCAATCTAGTGAAGAATCCGAAGAAGCCGCCAGACTCTTACCAAGATGAAAGTACAGATTACATCAAAGTACAGAAAGCCAGAGGACCAGAACCAAAGACTTGTTTCAGAAAGATGGAAGAGACTTCTTTGGAAACCTGCAGGTACAGAGAAGCGGTTGATTCCAGATCCAGACATAGAATGTTTGAACAAAGACTCCCATGTGAGACTTCCTGGACATACCCAGGATCATGCAATATTTCACGAACAATGGAAAACCAGTTACCTCATTGCTTACCAGCTCACTCAAAGAACACATATGACTCTTTCCAAGATGAACTGGAAGATTATATCAAAGTGCAGAAAGCCAGAGGACTAGATCCAAAGACTTGTTTCAGAAAGATAAGTGAGAGCTCTGTGGAAACCCATGGGTACAGAGGAGTTGATTCTGGACCCAGACCAAGAATGTGTGAGCGAAGATTTTCATTTGAGACTTCTCAGACCTCCCAACGACCATACAGTACTTCACCAGTGGAAAGCCAATTACATCACTGGTTACCAGCTCATTCAGAGAGGTCATATGACTCTTTCCAAGATGAACTTGAGGATTATATCAAAGTGCAGAAAGCCAGAGGACTAGAGCCAAAGACTTGTTTCAGAAAGGGAAGAGATAGCTCTGTGGAAACCCATAAATACAGAGAAATGGTTGATTCCAGACCCAGACATAGAATGTTTGAGCAGAGACTCCCATTTGAGACTTTCCAGAATTACCCAAGATCATCCAATATTTCACAGGCAGCGGAAAACCAGTTACCTCATTGCTTACCAGCTCATGACAGCAAACAGAGATTAGACTCTATGACCTACTGTCAACCCACCAGAGACTATTTCCCAGAAAAACCAGTACCCCTGAGCCTTAGTCAGCAGGAAAACAATTCTGGCCCATACAGTGTAGAATCTGAAGTTTACAAGCACCTCTCCTCAGAAAACAATACCAGTGACCATGAAGCAAGTCATACGCGGAAACATCAGAAGAGAAGAAGGCACCTGGAGGAAGGTGAAGAAAAGCCAGAGAAGGAGCAGTCGAAGCATAAAAGGAAAAAGAGTTATGGGGATACAGATCTAGACAAGGACAAGAGCATCCAGGAAAGGAAAAGAGAGGGAGATAAAGTCAGTTCAGGAAAGCTTAAGCATCGAAAAAAGAAAAAAAGCCATGGTGTTCCCTCTAAGAAGGAAGAACATAAGCACAAGAAAGAGAAAAAGAAATCTGTTGAAGAAAAGACAGAAGAGGAAATGCTTTGGGATGAGTCTATTCTTGGATTTTGAACTTTTAGCTTTGTTTACCCAACGAGAAATCGGTTAAGAATAGGGGAATTTAGACAAAGACAGGAACATCCAATGAAGAAAAGGAGAGGTGAATACAGTCAGTGTCAGTTCAGGAAAACTTAGTTTTTTGTGTGTAAAAATTGAAATTGAATTGAAAGAAAAGACAAGCCTAAACCTAGTCTCTGAGAAAGAAGAACCTAAGAAGAACCTAAGAACACAATAAGAACATAAGAGAAAAGGAAGCCTGTTGAAGAAAAGACAAAAGTGTCAGTGCTTTAGGATGAGTCTTCTCTTGGATTTTGAACTTTTCAGTTTTGTTCCCTTAAGGTTGAATTGAAGAAATAAGTTGAAGAGTTTGGTTTTGTTAAATTCATGTTATTGAATTTTCCTAAGTGGACAGTTACTTTAACCGCTAACAAAAGCCAAGTTAAGTAAGAGTATTTAATATGCCTTTTCCTCAAGTTATTTTTCCTCATTTATTAAAGTGAAAGAAAAATTACATGTTTCCTGTGTATAAAGTAATTTCCCTTAATGAGGTTGTCTCTGCTCCTGTTCTTCAAATTGCTGTGATAGTGAATTACTTACCTGTGGGAGATAATTTATTTTAAATGAGAGAATTACCAGGCATTACAGAATCCATCCCTTGTTTGGGTTTCTGTTAGTGTTGGTGGTATTTTATTGTTGTTATTATGTGTTTGTTTATGTTTCTTGGTTTTCTCCAAGGAAAACGTGTGAAGCGATTTAGACTAATTTTTTGTTTGTTTGTTAAATCTAATTTGCAGTGTATTTTTGTATTTTCTAGTTCTGAAAGTGGAAAATGAAACAGTCTATAGTAAACTTAGATGATATATGGTTTTAAAGAGCTCTAAAAAAGTACTGATAAAAAATCAGTCTATATTCTGGAAATGTTTATATTATATTAAAGTGTTTTAATTTCTACGTATTGTTTTATGTAAATGATCATTTCCCAGCTGGATATTATCTTACTTTGGGAGTGAGAGGGGAAATAATTAAACAGTTTGCACCTCTTGGGGGATCACACTATAAAGTTTTAATAGTTTCATTTATCTTACATCTAGCTTAGGAGAAGCTGATATTCAGACTTGAGCTCAGTTTTAAGTTAGAAAAATATGACCAGCTAAATACTTGAAACTGAAGAAGGAAGAATTTATAAGTGGGAGAGGACTGTGAGGAGGGGGCATTACCTTTATTTATTTATTTAAAATTTATTTATTTATTATTTATTTTTGACTGCATTGGGTCTTCGTTGCTGCGTGTGGCTTTCTCTAGTTGTGGCGAGCGGGGACTACTCTTTGTTGCAGTGTGCAGGCTTCTCATTGCGGTGGCTTCTCTTGTTGTGGAGCACGGGCTCTAGGCCTGTGGGCTTCAGTAGTTGTGGCACGTGGGCTCAGTAGTTGTGGCTCATGGGCTCTAGAGTGCAGGCTCAGTAGTTGTGGTGCATGGGCTTAGTTGCTCCACGGCATGTGGGATCTTCCCGGACCAGGGCTCGAACACGTGTCCCCTGCATTGGCAGGCAGATTCTTAACCACTGCGCTGCCAGGGAAGCCCGGGCATTACCTTTAACTTGTTTCATCTTGATTATGTTTTTTACTCTGGTGCTCCATTTTTTATGTTTTATGATATACACCTCCTGTAAGCATTTGAGCGTCATCATGGTATAGTATAAAGAGTCGTAGCCTGGGAATCTAAATCCCAGGATTCTGGTCTCAGTTGTACCATCAAGTTGCTGTGTGACCTTGTAGAAATACCATCAAAATCCAAACATGGAGTCATCAGGAATAGGAAAAATAGGCTATAGTATTCCCTTGATGTGTTAATCCTATCAAAAAGCAAATAAATTTAGATGGTGATTTATCTGCACTTAGGCAAGGCATTTAATGGTTGTTTTTTCTTGAGATTTGAATAAAATGGTAAATATTAACTGAAGCATAATATGATTGTTGGGCTTATACCTGGTTGAATGAATAGTCCAAAGGGGAGTTCGATGGTCCTCAAATTAACTTTTCTTCCAGAAGACTGTTGGTATAACATTATTGGTGTTACAATATCACTTCCCCTCTTTTTAAAAAATCCATCTGGTGTACTAGTGAAAGGAGAGGGGAAAGAAGAACCAGAGTAGAGCAAATAGAGTGTTAATTGGCCACAAAAATGGCAAATTCTCTTTTCTGAACATGTAAAAAAAAGTAGCAGTTTTTTCCACAGGAAGTACAAGATGAGTTCAACTGAATTGTAAGCATTTTTAGAATTGGTAAATTCTTTTGCAGAAGTCCATTTTGCGTTTAAAGCTGGAGGGTGGGAATTCAAACTATATATCGTATGAATATTCACTAAGATACCAAATTACTATGATCTTTCCAAAATAAATAGGTGAATTATTTATTAAAATTAGCTGCACACATCAAAAATTAAAATTTTAGTCAATACTGGGTAAATCATTTAAATTGGTGGTGTGGCAAGTTGGGGGAGGGATAAGGGTGTGGTGTTGACTGCATTCTTGGAGAAGTTATCAGTGACCTGCTCTAGTAAATGGTTTAAAAAATTTTTAGGACAAAACCCTTTTTTTTTTTTTTGCCAAAAATGGGCTTTATCTTAACCCCACCATAAAATAAATTTTCTGTTAACCAGAAAGTATTATTTTCTGCTTGAAGCTGGGGACAAGGACTTGGATCCAACTTTAGCACATTTGCTTTGCTTCCAGCTTCTGCCTCTGAGCACTTGAAGGTCAGAGTATGTCAAGATATTTAAATATATATGCAGGGATCCAAAATGATCTCCACTTCTGGAGTTGAGTGCTGAATCTAGCAAGATGAATTTAATAGCGTAAATATTAAATCCACATTTGGCTATGGAAGACAATACAAAAACATGTTTGAGGAGACATAGTTTTTAAGATATTATGTGGTAGGGGGGGCTAAAAAAGATACTACATGTGAAAACAATGTTGGGATTTTTATTACATGCTTGTTTTGAAAGACTAATAGGCTTTTATATATATACATATATAATCACATATGATCTAAGGCAAGTTATCGAAGTCAGTATTTAGACAAGTAAATTAATAGCACTTAGCTTCATAGGTATATCCTCATTTGAATAGAAGGTAGAGGGAAGCAAATTTTGGCTGAATTTAAAAAATAATTTTCAATAATTGGAGCTATGGTGAAAAATGGAATTGGCTGCCTGGTTTATATGCATGCATTGAACAAATAATAAGAGGTGACTGTTAGCACTGAGCCAGGAAGGAATCTGAGAAAAAAATGAAGAACATAAGTTCTGTTCCACAAACAGCTCACATTCTAACAGAGAAAATGGACCAATAAATAAGAAGCTGCAATATAAATTTGATAAAAGCTACAATAGGAGTGATGAAGGATGCTGTGGGTAGCAGGGGTAATAAGCTTAATGGGGTGGTAAGTGGGTATTCAGGAAAGGCTTCCCAAAGGAAATGACATCTAAGCAGACCTTTTCCTCTCAGTTCAAAGACTTACTTCTTTGATATACCCACTTGGCTATCTAACAGGTACTTCAAACTTAATTTATCCAAATAGAGTGCCTGCTTCTGCCATTACCAATCATTCATCTCCCAGTTTCCCCCATTTCTATAAAACCTTCATTCAGTTGCTCAAGCCAAAAACCATTTTTGAGCACCTCTTCACTCCTACATTAGACCATAAGCAATTCCCCTTGATCATATCACCAAAATATCTCTTGTAATGTCCAATTCTCTTCATCTTCACTGTTACCAGTCTCATCTGAGACATCATTATTTCTTGATCAAACTGAGAAAATAGGTTTGTGAGCAACTGAAACATTGAAAGAAGTCACTACAGGCTCTGAATTACAGGTGAGTGGAAAAAATTGCATAGAATCAGCAAGAGATCAAAAAGTGCTCAGGTGAACTAAGCCCTTGAGGACTTCAGAACTATCCAGCATATAGTTTCCTCCAGAAGAACAAACCCACATATAAAATGAAAACCACTAGTTTCAGAAATCAAATTCAACAGGGCAGAAACATTGTGGGTAAGGGGAAGGAAAAGTTCAGATAGCAGTGGATGAAGGAAGAGTCTAGAGAAAGCAGATCCCAGGAAGTATTATGACAGCAAAGTAAACTTAAATTGGAAGGAATACAAGAGAGAAGAGACTGTGGTAAAGATAGTAAGGAAAATAATAGAAAAAATATAAATGAAGATAAATTTTTGAAAATTATATAGATTGATAGAATAGGTAACACAGCAATGGAGATACAAATAAATTTGTTGTAATGGGTGCTGTGTTGTGCTCCCCAGAACTGCCACACCTTTTCAGGACAGAGGCACTCATTTACCCTTCTGGGGAATTGGCCTTGTCTGAAGGGAACTGACTCTCCTAAGGTCATGCCTTCTGGGGGCAGCCCACATTGATGGGATAATGTAGGTATACAGAAACCAGGCCACCTGTTTCAATTTTGGGCAACTCTGAAAGACCATGGGATCAGCTGAGTCCTTTGTTGGAACTGTATCACAGTTCAATTTCTCTACTAATCTCCTGCTTCCCTCACAAGTGTTGTTCTTGTGAACATACCCCTGTAAATTACCTACAAACAAATCTCCGTCTCATTGTCATTTTCCCCCAGAAACTTACCTGAGACAGGAGGTACTGGGAGTAGTCCTAGGGAATAGACTCCATTTTGGAGCAGGCTATGAGATTCTGTCATTGGTAGTTGGCAAAATACTGGTAGTAAGTTGTTCCTGGCATGCTGTAGCAGTACAATTTTTAAAATTTTCACAGGTGATAATAGCAGAAAGGAATGCACGTGCAAGTGTAATATCTCAAGCAGTTAAGAGGATTGGGGGAAATAACCATTATATGGAATTATATGGAATCTGATGACTTGTTGAGTGACACTGATGCATTGGAGAAAGAAAACAAAAGACTGAGAGAATTAATTACCAAATTAAGGCAAAATGTGAAAGTCAGAAGGCATCCTGGGTAGCAGAGAAAGGGACTTCCATCTCTTCATCTTGAAATCCCACCTCCCCCTGAACCCTCTGAACTTGAAAATGTAGACCAATTCTAGGATTACCAGATAAAACATAGAATGCTCAGTTAAATTTGAATTTCAGAAAAAGCTAATTTTCAGTATAAATATGTCCAGTGAAATATTTGGAACACACACTAAAACAAAATGTCATTGTTTATCTGAAATTCAAATTTAACTGGATGTCCTTGTATTTATTTTTGGTTAAATCCAGCAACCCTATCCATTTCTCCCAATTAATGGCTAGCATTGCCACCTTGCTTCCAGATGATATTTAGCCCTCTGCCTTGCGAAACAACAAGCCCCCTCCCCTAGTATCTATCCCCATCACTCCTGCTGGCTACCAGACTGATAACTATGATCAAATCACAACTTAACCTGGCCTAAAAAGTGTTGGTCTGATAAGGTAAAAAAGGGCCTAGGTACACTCTAAGGGAAGGAAAGAACTAGGAGAAGGCTTGGTGGGCTTGAGCTCGAAGGCCACATAATTTGTGGCCATACTGTAAGAGGGCTAGGGATTTCCAGGAAGAGCCCCATAGTGCAGGGGTGGTTACAGATAGAGAGTAAAGATAGAGGGAGCAACCCATCAGAGGATGTATAAGAGAATATGCACAGGAAGAGTAGGGTCAGACCTGGAAGACTTTGACAGAGAGGGTTTTAGTCATTGACTGTTAGGTAAAAGGGGTCATTGAGGATTTCTAACCAGAAAAAGAAAATGAGAGGGAGTTGGACTGGATGGTCTTAAATGAATCTAATGTGCTCATAAAAAAAAGAGTGTTAGTGTGAAGCTGGAAAGGTAAGCAGGGGAGGAGACCAGACACAGGATCTGTGTGATATCAGGGGCAGGGTGGTATCAGAGAAAACTGGGAGTAAGAGACGGATGAAGAGAGACTGTGAAGTTCTCTTGACAAGACTCTGAAATGCCAGGGATAGGTCATAGGTGTCTGAGAAATATAAGAGTTGAGATGCAGGAAAGTGGGAAAGCAAAGCCCAGCTGCAGACAGGCTAATTTCACAGTGACTGATATCAAGAAAGTCAAATAAGCATCATGATGTCATTAAAGGAAAGAGGTAGCCTTCAGATTGAAAGAAGCTTAATTTAATTACAGACCCAAGTTTTTTGGGACCTTTTAATCAAGTCCAAAGAGAATTAAAAACTTTAAGTACATTACAATTGACCCATGGGACTTGGAGTCAGTAAAGTTTCACTCTGCACCTCAATTTAAGACAGGAACTTGGAAAACAGATGTTTGGGAGTAGCAATGACAAATCCTATTCTGGAAAGATAGAAACGGATTCCCCACAGATCTATAAACAAAATAAAATTATTAGCATAACCTCACTAGAGGTTTGCTCCATTTATGTTTTCTTCCATTTGTTTTTATATAATTTTTAGGTATATTGTGGCAAGACACAGGAGGGAGAATTCATAAAATCTTTAATTGTCTCACTGAGGGTAGAACAATGCATCAGGAAAATCTAACTGTGTTGTATTTCTTTTCAAAAGATTAGATGCATGTCAATTTTACCTCACCTGATATGTATACAAGGAGGGAGATTTGTTAGAAAGAGGAAGTGTAGCTGGTACCCACCCCCCAGCAAGAGGTGGACAAACAAGAAGTGTGCAGTACCCTTTTGCCTTCATTTAGGAAATAATCTAAGCAAGCAAGAGCTTTATTTGGTTCCTCAAATTTTCAGCCACCATAAAATAGATGAATCTATAAATACCAGGGCAGCTATGGGGAGAGCAAGAGTGAGAGCCATGGCGTATCGAGCTCTCATTTATCCTGAAATACGGAATAAAGTAACCAAGAAAGTAATCATTAATTTGGCTTGTATATACTCCACATCATGTTTTTCTTTTCCAAAGCTGACAGAGCCCTTAAGAGGTTGGGTGGAGCAGGGCTCATTCCCATCCTAGAAAAGAAGAAAATCCTATCCTTACATATTTCTGTATCTTATATCCAGTGAAGTCAGGAGGTGATTCCTGAGGCTTTCCCTGAATTCACTTCAGTGTAATATTTGTTACTCAATAATTGGTAGCAACCTACCAAGTGCCCAGGTAGTTTATAGTGCAACAGGGGGATAAAAAAACCATATGCATTATGGGGAAATGACATGGAGTAGTGCAGGCATTGGATTCAGATTCAGAAGACCTATGTTTGGAAGACCATTCTAACACTCATTTGCTTTAAGGTAACTAGAAGCAGGTCATTCAACCTCTGAAACCTTACTTTTCCTCATCTGTAAAATGAAGATTTAAAAAACTCACCTTACAAGGTTATTTAAAGATTAAACGAGATAACGTATCAATACAATTTCTGACGCATATTGAACTCTCAGTAAATGTTAATTAAATTAGAATATCAAGTAGAGAGTGTTAGGGAGACCAAGACTAAGTGCTAAATTACATGGTGGTGATCCTAAGAAAAAGCCCTTTCTAGTGGTCATAGTTGTTCAAAAGTAAACTAGGTTATCTCAAGAAGTACTGAATACTGGCAGTGTTCAACAGCTGGATGATTATTAGGCTAGGTTTTACAGGGTGCTCTGAAGCATTGAATACGGGGTTCAATACCAACCTAACCCTCATTTTTCACTCATAACTTCACTCTTATTTTTTTCTACTTTTCTTTATCTACAATTTCATCACTTAAATTTTTTTTTTACCATCAAGCCTCTGTCTTTGTAAGCTGCCTTGACATTTTTTTTAAATGAAGCCTGATATAAACAAACAAATAAATTTCACAAAAATTATATGTGGAATTAGACCTGGTAATTAAAAATTCTGTGGTTTCGTTTTTTGTACTAGGAGAGATTTGATAGGGAAAGTCTGCCTTCAAGAAGGCTGAAGGAATAAACGTGTCACGAACTCCTTGCATTGACACCGTTTTCACGCTATTGCTTTGCGGGTCGGCATTTTTTTACTATCAGCTAAGATTTTATAACAGTGGATATATAAATGAATAATTATACTGCCTTACATTGGTTAAGTTTGAGTTTGTAAAGTATTTTCACATGTCACCTTCATTATCCTCAGTTCACAGATGAGCAAGGTAAGGATTCACGTGATGTGCCCCAAATCACACAACTCCCTACCTGCAGGTAGTTAATATCTGCATATCCATCATAGTGTGTCTAATTTATCAAGCATCATGTCCTCTGCAAGAGTGGAATGTCATCATCTACCAAAGATCTTCCCTTATCAAAAACACATGCCAACGCCCAAAGTATATGCAAAGATAAGGGGACTCGTTCCTCTTCCTAAACTGTACTCCCAAAAGAAATGAGACTTTTAATTCCATCAGAAAAGTTTAAATCCTATGGGCTGAAGATTGTCCTTTATGAGAATGCAAACACTCTTCAAAGAGTAATTTATTAAGCCATTACCAGTCACTAATTTCACCTGTGGAAAAATGGCAAGAGAGAAAATAGACGGCTCATGGAAGATTTGAATGTGAAGAGAGGGAACTGGAACTAGATTTGAGTATCAGTATTGGGCTAGACACTTTCAGATTTGCTATCTCTTTGAGTTATTACTTTAATTCTGAGAACCAAATGGAAAAAGAGGAAAAGTGAATCTCAGAGTAGTTAAGTCCATTACCCAAGATCATAGAGTTAGTGGCAGAGCTGGGAATTGAATCCCCATTTTTCTGACCACTGAAGCTGACCTGAGACAGGAAGTTCACTATCCCTGGGGAAGGGCTGGCTCAGAATGGCTTCTAGGTACCAAGATTCTGGGCAGACCCTGGGCCATCTTATCAATTAAGCACAGTAGTCACAATGCCTAGGTCCCATGATACTTTCAGGGGTCCATGAAAGTGGTTTAATTTAGGGGAGTGATGTCACTCAAAATGGTACAGTAGCAAACTCCAGGGCCCTGCTCATCTACAAAAGCAACTAAGCTGGCAAAAACTGTCAGATTCAACTTTCTCGGAACTCTAGAATCTAGTCAAAATCTTACAACAACCAGGAGAAAGCTTAATGAAGAAAGAAGCTGTGACATTTTAGTAAGAGAGAGCTATGGCATTTAAAATAGTTCTCTTACCATCCCCATTCCCCAGATCAGCAGCAGCCATGAAGATTCCTGGTGCAGGTTGCTAAGTGCCGGAGAAAATAGTACTTATTTTCTCAATATTGGACCAATAGTACTTATTATTCTCAAAGAATAGTGGTTGTATGCTTTGACTAGTATGGCAGCTCTGTGAAAGACCACCTCAGGGGCTTCCCTTTGTTTTTTTGACTTGGAGAGTTCCCAGGGCTGAAGTGACTTCCCAGGCAGCACTTGCTGACAGCATTCGTGATGGTTTATTTTATGGGTCAACTTGGCTGGGCCATGGTTCTAAGACATTTGGTCAAACATTACTCTGGATGTTTCTATGAAGGTGTTTTCTGTGTTGATGGAAATAATCAATAAACCAATCTATACTAATAGAGGGGAGTTTTATTCGAGCCAAACTGAGGTCTATTGCCCGGGAGACAGCCTCTCAGATAGCTCTGAGGAACTGCTTCAGCGAAGCATGGTTTTCAGCACAGTTTTATGTCTTGTCAGAACAAAGAACATCAAACGTGACAGAGGTACATTTCTTCAAGATTACAAAAAAGACAGATCAGCACATACACAGTGAGTCAGTATGGCATTGGTGCCTGGGAAAGGAGCCTTATCATTGAAGGAATACTAACATTGATGTCCCAGAAAGGGAAGCATTTATCTCTATCTTCCAAATGGACATTCTTTACTTCTGGACAATACACCCTTTTCTTTAATGGTTAAAGCAGATGTACAATGTATTTTTTTTTAAAGATTTTTTTGATGTGACCTTTTTTTTTTTTTGGCTGCATTGGGTCTTTGTTGCTGCACGTGGGCCTTCTCTAGTTGCAGTGAGCAAGGGCTACTCTTTGTTGTGGTGCGCGGGCTTCTCATTACGGTGGCTTCTCTTGTTGCGGAGCACGGGCTCTAGGTGCACGGGCTTCAGTAGTTGTGGCACGTGGGCTCAGTAGTTGTGGCTCATGGGCTCTAGAGCACAGGCTCAGTAGTTGTGGCGCATGGGCTTAGTTGCTCCGTGGCATGTGGGATCTTCCTGGACCAGGGATCAAACCCATGTCCCCTACATTGACAGGCGGATTCTTAACCACTGCATCACCAGGGAAGTCCATGGACCATTTTTTTTAAAAGACTTTATTGAATTTGTTACAATATTGCTTCTGTTTTATGTTTTTGGTTTTTTGGCCATGAGGCATGTGGGATCTTAGCTCCCCGACCAGAGATCGAAGCTGTACCCCCTGTATGGGAAGGCGAAGTCTTAACCACTGGACCATCAGGGAAGTCCCTACAATGTATGTTTAATAGGCCACAAAACAGGCTGTTCTGGTTAGCATAAAGTTTAAGTTACACCATGTATAAGCTAGAATGACTTCCCCATACCTCAATATGTGAAAATTTCTTCCATCATTTGGATGAATTTAACATTGAAATCAGTGAACTTTGAGTAAGGCACATAACCCTCCATAATGTGGGTGGGCCTCATCCATTCAGTTGAAGAACTGACTGACCTCTTCCTTTGTTGTTTTTTTTTTTTTTTTGGCCGTGCCGCTTGGCTTGTGGGATCTTAGTTCCCCGACCAGGGATCAAACCCGTGGCCCCTGCAGTGGAAGCTCGGAGTCCTAACCATTGGACCACCATGGAATTCCTTCCAGATTTTTACTTACCAAACCTCCATAATTGTGTGACTCAATTCCTTAAAATAAATAAACATCTTGTTGGTTCTGTTTCTCTGGAGAACCCTAATATGGATTTTGGTACTGAGAAGAGGGGTACTGCTTTAACAAATGCCTGAAAATGTGGAAGTGGCTTTGTATCTGAGAATGGATAGAGGCTGGAAGAGTTTTGAAGTGCATGTCAGAAAAAGTCTAGTTTGCCATGAAGAGACTGTTGGTAGAAAAGTGGACATTAAAGGAGATTCTGATGAGAACTTAGAAAGAAAAAAGGAACATGTTATAGGAAACTGAAGGAAAGGTGATTCTTGTTACAAAGTGGCAAAGAGCTTGGCCAAATTGTGTTCTAGTGTTTTGTGGAAAGTAGAAACTGTAAGTGACAAATTTAGATATTTAGCAGAGGAGATTTTAAGCAAAACGTTGATGGCATTGCCCAGTTTCTCTTTGCTGCTTATAGCAAAATGTGTGAGAGAGAGAAAAATTGAAGAAGAAATTAAGCAAAAAGGCATCAGAACTTAAAGATTTGAGGAATTCTCAGTCTATCCATATTGCAAAAAATGAGAAAGCATGCTCTGGAGAGAACACCAAGTATGTGATTAGACAGTCACTCCATAAAGAGAGTATGGGTATGACTCATGGTCTAATCAGCCATCTCAGCAGAAGCCAGGAATAGAGATGGGGTTATACCAGCAGAAACACTGCCAGCTTCGACCGAAGAAGACAGAGATGGGACAAAGTGAAGGAAGACTGTTGGACCTCTGGGATTCTACAGGACAGGACAACAGACATATCCAACTGTGAACATGTGTTATCCTTCAAGAAAAGGTAGAAATGACCCCAAAGATGGGGCTGTCTCCTCCTTGGTTTCAGCAAGCCAGGCCTGGGGCCTCAGGAGTGGGGCTGCTATCCCAGTGGGCCCAGAAAGTAGAGCTTCCATCCCTATGGGCCTGGAGGACAGAGCATTGAGCCAAAGAGGATTATTCTTGACCCTTAAAATCTAATGGAATTTTCTGCCTAGGTTTCAGACTTGCTTATGACCCATGACCCCTTTCCTCTTTCCAATTTCTTCTTTTTGGAATGGGACTGTCTATCCTATGCCTATCTCACTATTATATTTTGGAAACAGATAACTTATCTGGTTTCACAGTTTCACAGCTGGAAAGGAATTTTGCTTCAAGATCAATCATCTCTCGAGTCTCCCCTACACTTGATTTAGATGATATTTAGATGAGATGTGGGACTTAGAGTTGAAGCTGAGATGGGTTAAGACTTTTGGTCTGTTGAGATAGGGGTGAATGTAATTTGCATGTGAGAAGGACATGAAATTTGGGTATCTAGAGGGTGGAGTGTTATGAACTGAATTGTGTCACCTCAAAATTCATATGTTCAAAGTCCTAACAACCCCTGCTTCGGAATGTGACTGTATTTGGAAATAGGGTCTTTAAAGAGGTGATTAAGTTAAAATGTGGCATTTAGGATGGGCCCTAAACCAATCTGACTGGCGTCATTATAAGAAGAGAAAATTTGGACACACAAAGAGACACCAAAGATATGTGCACACAGAGTAAAGATCATGTGAGGACAGAGTGAGGAGACAGCCATCTGCAGGCCAAGAAGAGAGGCCTCAGGAGAAATCAAGCCTGCTGACACCTTGATCTTAGACTTCTAGCTTCTAGAACTGTGAAAAAATTAATTCCTGTTTTTTAAGCCACCCAGTCTGTGGTATTTTGTTATGAAAGTCCTAGCAAAATAATATAACATTCAAAGGTAAAAGTACTGACTGCAGCAGCCTGGAAAAAAGAGCAACAGTCAGGACAAGGAATAGACAGACTGAAAAGCCCGGGAAGGATGAAGTTGGGACAAATAGATATGTGAGGAAATAAGAGCTTTTAAAAGCTCCTGTGTATATCAGGCAATCCAGAAGTTCTCCTAATGCCACTGGCATCAGCTACTGTATTTTTTAAATTTCAGTTGAAAGAGGGCCAATTAATATAGTCTAAACACTACTTTGGGTTATAGCTTTCCACAACCTATTAAAAGTTTAAGAGATTTATTTAGTATCTATATTAAAGACTCACCTACAGACATTTTCACGTTTCATGATTTATGCTTGTCTGTTATTTAAGTTTTTAGGGAATATACAGTGATGCTTTCATAATTGCCTGATAAATTAATCAATTAAAGGAAAAAAATTAGCCTCATCACCACTTCCTCAACCCTTCCGTTAGCCCACTCCCACAAATATACTGCTCCTTGCTCATTTCTGAAGATCTATGGTGTGAGATGTTTTACATACGGACCTCCCTCCCTTCCTTCCTTCCTTCCTTCCTTCCTTTCTCTCTTTCTCTCTTTCCTTTGTCTGGTTTTGGTATTAGGTTAATATTGTTACTTGCTTCACACAATGAATTGGGAAGTATTCCCTCCTCTTATTTTCTGGATAGAGATTTTGTAGAATTGATGTTAATTTTTCTTTAAACATTGGATTTTTCAGTGCTATCATGTGGGCCTGGATCTTTTGGGAGAGTTGTTAAATTACAAGTTAAATTGCCTCAATAGTTAGATGGCTATTTAAATTATCTATTTCACATTGGTTGAGTTGTAGATTGTATTTTTCCAAAAATTGGTCACTGTTGTCTAAGTAGTCAAACTGATGTGTGTAGAGTTGCTTGTATTTATTCTCTGATTATCTTTTTTTTTTTTTTTTTAATGGCTGTAGGGTCTATGGTAACATCTTCTTTTATCCATGATTCTGGTAACTTGTGTCTTTTTTTTTTTTTCTTTAACAGTCTTGCTGGAGGTTTGTCAATTTCATCTTTTCAAAGAATCAGGTGTTTGTTTCATTCACTTTATTTTTCTCACTTCAATTTCTTTAATTTCTGCTCTTTATTATTTTCTTCCTTATTCTGATTTTGGTTTATTTTGCTATTCTTTTTTCTAGATTCTTGAAGTGAGAGCTTGGACTATTGATTTGAGACATTTTTGTTTCTTCTAACGTATGCATTTAGTGCTGTAAATTCCTTCTCGGTGCTGCTTTAGCTGAGGCCCACAAATTTTGATACGTTGAGTTTTCATTTTCATTCAGCTTAAAATTTTAAAATTTCCCCTGAGACTTCAACTTTGACCCACTGGTTATTTAGAAGTGTGTTTTTTAGTTTTCAAGTGTTTGGAGACTTTACTGTTATTTTTTTCTATCATTGATTTCTAGTTTGATTCCATTATGGCCAGCGAACACACTCTGTATAATTTTAATTTCTTTAAATTTGTTGAGGTTTGATTTATGATATATCTTGTTAAATATTCCATGGGCACCTGAAAAGAATGTGTATTCTGCTGTTGTTAGGTGAAGTGTTCTATAAACTTCAATTAGACCCTGTTGGTTGTTAGTTTTGTTGAGTTCTTCTATATCCTTCCCAATTTTCTGTCTCATTACTCTATCAATTCTCAAGAGAGGGTTGTTGAGGCCTCCAACTTTAATTGTGGATTTGTCTATTTCTCCTTTCAGTTCTATCAGCTTTTGCTTCATGTATTTTGTCTATCTGTTGTTTGGTGTGCACACATTTAGGATGGCTATGTCTTTTGGTAGATTTAGCCTCTTATCATTATGCAATATCCCTTTATGTCTCAGAATTTTCTTCCCTCTGAAGTCAACTTTATCTGATGTTAATTTAGCCACTTCTGCTTTCCTTTGATTAGTGTTCACATGATATATCTTTTTTCATCCCTTACTTTCAACCTGCCTTTGTTATTATATTTGAAGTTAACTTCTTAAAAGCAGCATATAGTTGGATCATGTTTTTCAATCCACTATGCCAATCTCTGTGTTTTAATTGGTGTATTTAGACCATTCACATTTACTTGAGATTACATTTAGTGTAATTATCGATATGTTACATTTTAAGTCTGCCACTTTATTATTTGTTTTCTGTTTGCTCTCTCTGGTTTTTGATTCTCAGTTTTATTTTTTCTAAATTTATATAGGTTGCTTGAACAATTTTTAAAACTTTAATTTTTATTTAGAGTTTTTGAGTGTATCTCTTTGTATAGCTTTTTCGTGTGTGGTTGCTTTTTGTAGTACATTATATAAACATAACTTACCACAGTCTACTGGAGTCACCATTTTACTAGTTCAAATGAAGTACAGAAATTCCATCTCCCTGTATGTCCCTTTATCCTAACCCATTTATAATATAATTGCCTTAGTTACTTCATCTACATACATTTAGAATTATATGATACGGTATTATAATTCTTGCTTCAATCATCAAACATAATTCAGAAAACTCGAGAAGAAAAAATGCCTATTGTGTTTACCTACGCATTTGCTTGCTGTTCTCTATCTTCCTTCCTGATGTTCAAATGCTCCTTTTATCATTTGTTTTCTGTTTAAGGAACTTCTTTAGCCATTCTTTTAGAGTAGATCTGATGGTGACAAATTATTTCCCTTTACTGGAGAAATGTCTTGATTTCTCTCCTTCATTCCTAAAGGATATTTTCCCTGGGTGTAGGATTCTGGGTTGACAGGGACGTTCTTCAAACAGAAAAGAAATAATGAAAGGACTCTTGGAGAATCAGGAAGGAATAAAGAAGAAGAGAAAGAGCAGAAATATGGGTACATGCAATAAACTATCCTCATGAATTTTATAAATTATATTCAATGATTAAAGATATTTGCTATCAATATGATAGATATTGTGCTAATACGTGACTATAAAGGAATTTGCTAATCAGTAGAGAGAAGGACATAATAGATCAACAACAGAAAAAAATCACCTGAAAAGTAAAATGCATTTCCAATAAACATCTGGAGAGACACCAAACCACATTAGCTGATGAAATAAAAATACGGAGAGTTATAATAATTAAAAAATAGACTTTACAGAAAAGTATTCAAGTAGTTGCAAAGCTGAAAAAAATACACAAATATATAAAATATTTATAAATACTTAAAGGTACATAAACACATCTGTATACACAGAAAACTACATCTGGAAAATATGTACTAATGTATTTACAATGGGTATCTGTAGGTCTATCTTCTTATAGATGGAATATATATAATTTGATATCTAAATATACTTTTAGCTGCTTAATATTTTGTAATTAGGAAATTTTATTAAGAGAAATCTAATAACTAATAACCAACTGACAATAATTTTACATATATTTATTGTTTTAGAAAAATTTTCACACTGTACTGTTTCATTAAAAAAAAAAGATCACAACTCTTGACATGACAGTTTATCTGTGTATGTGTGTGTGTTTCTGTCTTACACTTCCCTCACCCCAAAGTTTCACACAGTCTCATATGAAGATTTCTCCTTAGCTCATTCAGGGGCTAGGCTTCCTTTCTGAAGGCATGGAGCTCAGAAAGAGATTGCTGCCGGGGGGGGGGGGGTTGAAAATTCCAGAAAGTTCTGGCTGATGCACTGAAGCCCAAGTCTCCACTTCATTCCCTCGCCTTTCAAAGCCTCCTGTTCTGAGACTTTCAGAGCTACAATTATAGCTCTGACCACCAGGGGACATCTATCTACCCTGAATACTTTTTTTTTTTTTTTAAGGAAAGGGCATGACGTTTTCCTTCCACTCTCATTCCGGTGGTCCACCAAACTCTGTTTGCAATTTCCTTTATATATTTTAGGTCTGTTTTGTTTGACCTCTCTGGGATGTGCTGGAGTTATTTCCTGACATGTGGCTATTTTCTGTTCTTTCTATTACTTTACCCTAACTTAAGAAAACTCCATATATTGCAACAAGAATTTATTAAAGCTATGCAGGGTGGGGTCATCCCCATCCATGGAACTCAGTTCCAGTCTCTTTTGTCCCCTGTAGCATCTGAATGACCTCATACAAACTCCTGAAACTCAGTAAGCATCAGCAACCACAGAGAGGACAAGGACCTGGTGATTCAGTGTCCTCTCATGAGGAATACATGAAGGAAGAAAATGTAATGCAGCAGGCTCACATTCCTTTGGAGTTCCCTGGATTTATAGCTACAATTACTTGGGATCTTGGCTTCTTAACTGCAGTTGGTGTCCTCTGCAAGGGTGCCTCAGTTGGAAATGATTTCCTGGGTGTTACGCTGGTAGCAAACTTAAGCGGCAGTAATTACAGGAAGTTAAGTCTCCTCTGGCTCCCAGGGCTCTCCTCCTCTATGCCCTTGGGGAAGGGACTTCCGGTTAGGACTCCATCTTCTGTGGCCCTGAGACAGAGTTTGGGGCCTGCTCTCTCCTTCCTTGGCAGCCCTCCTTGATATTCTCCAAACCTCCAGCTCCAGACCCACAGATTCTCTTCACGAGCAGCCTGTGAGGATGGTGGTGACAGATCACTGCCTTCAGGCCACCCCATGGGTGAGTTGGTCAGCATGAGACCTTGTCCTCAGATCTCCATAGGGCTGAAGGGGTTCTGGGTTCCCTCCCTGACCCCAACCCACAGGACCCCCAACAAGCTGACCCCCCTTTAGAGAAGGGGTGGAGAGGGCCCAGGCTGACTAGTTTCCACTCTCTTGAGGAAATGGGCCAAGTAGGCTCTGACACACCCATCCTGATTCCACATGGAAAACCTCCCCTTCTATGGAAATGGCCATGGCTGAGGTGAATTTTTTCCCCTGGTTAGGGAAAAGGCCTGAGTCATGTGACCTAGGGCTTGGAGAGTGGAGACAGTCCCCTAAGTGGGGGGTGGGGTTAGTATAAGCTAATATTCTTTGGATTAATAATAGAGGTGGGAGAGGGGCAGAGAACCCACGGTTACCCTTGAATTTTCACACCAACCATTCAGGGTATAATATATTATCCCCATAGAGGTGTCTCCAGGCTTTATGGCCCAGCATATAATCTATTCTGGAAAGTTTTGTGTAGTTAATTGTTATGTACAGTATTATATTTCAATTAAGTAAACTTTGTTACTCATGTTTAATTTTCTACATCTAACCAAATTTTCGTCTGCCTGTTTTATCTGTCACTCAGTGAGTTATGTTAAAATGTCTCACATGTCTGTGGATTTGTCCATTTCTCCATTGCTTTTATCAATTTTATTTATTTAGGCTGCGTTGGGTCTTTGTTGCTGTGCATGGGCTTTCTCTAGTTGTGGCGAGCGGGGGCTACTCTTCGTTGCGGTGCGCGGGCTTCTCATTGTGGTGGCTTCTCTTGTTGCGGAGCACGGGTTCTAGGCACGTGGGCTTCAGTAGTCGCAGCATGCGGGCTCAGTAGTCGCGGCACGCGGGCCCTAGAGCATGGGGGCTTCAGTAGTTGTGGCACACAGGCTCTAGGGCACGCAGGCTTTAGTAGTTGTGGCGTGTGGGCTCAGCAGTTGTGGCTCGCGGGCTCTAGAGCGCAGGCTCAGTAGTTGTGGTGCACGGGCTTAGTTGCTCTGTGGCATGTGGGATCTTCCTGGACCAGGGCTCGAACCCGTGTCCCCTGCATTGGCAGGCAGATTCTTAACCACTGTGCCACCAGGGAAGTCCCTCAATTTTCAATTTGCATATTTTGGCTCTATCAAGAGGTACATACAAATTTAGGATTGTTTAATTATTATATTCTTGATGAATTGATCCTTTTTTCTCTAGTAATGGTTTTCCTTAAAGTATACTTTTTCTCTAATTAATATAGTTTTACAAACTTGATGTGTTTTGACCCTTTTGGAAATTTCTCAATCATGATTTCTTCAAATATTGCTTCTCCACTTTTCATGTTCCTTGCCTCCAGGGCTCCAATTAAACATATCCCTGTTAAATCTTTCCCCCTTTCTTTTGGGATTGCCACCTATTGCCCCCAATCACCACCTCAGACTCAGAGCCACTGAACCCCATCCCTAACTCTGCAGCTGACTGTGAACAGACAATATGATGCTTCCCAGCAATCTCTTGACATCCAGAGGCTCCACTTTGACCCTGGTATGGCTACAGCAGTAATTGTAGGGCAGGTGAGGGCAGAGGGGTCTGTCTGGGAAGGATGATCAGGATAGTAACTTGAGGAGGGGTTGGTGCTAGAGCTGTACCATCCAGGAGGCTCTCAGCTTCTGTTTCCCTCCTCCTGGCTTCCTGGAGACTTGATGACCCGTGATATTGGAATGGCATGAAACCCTAGAAATGGCATGGCCGCCTCCCTGCAGATCCATCCAGGGAATATGCCCAAGGTGAGGACTTAGGCCCAATGCTGGGGCTGGTGGTGATGGTGGGAGAGATTAGGTAGAAGAGGCTGATTGGTCTCAGGTATCCCCTGCTGGCATCCTCACTCTCTTTCCTCATCATAGCTTTTGTCCTTGAACCTGAGCAATAAGAAACCCTACCAGCTGCATGGCCTATCCAACACTATGCAGAATGCTTCCAACACCAAGAACTTGAACCTCTCCAACACTGAGGTGAGGTGTGGTACCCAGTTCCATCTTTGAAGTGAAGGTGGGAATGCTAATGGGGTGGTGACAGAGGAAGGGAAATGGATTTGTAAGGAAAGGAAGAGACTAGGGGTGCAGGGCCATCCTGGCTCTTTTTCTCTGGTCCATGTGGTTCCTCCCCATAATCACAGGTGAAGTCTGCAGGGGAGATGGACAAGGGCCAGCGGCTGGAGCCAGAAAGGATGTGTGTAGACAGAAACCCCCCATGCACCACCTTCCCTGATAAGTCAACCAACATAAGGTCAGATGTATTCTCAGTTGCCTGCAGGATCCTGAGCTACCCATGACAGTGCCTGCTTGCAGGGAGCAGCTGACCTGGTCCTCTGGGAGGACCACAGTCCCTATGCTCTCCTCTCTGTGTCATAAAGTTGACAAAGTTTCAACCAGCATCCAATGGGCCCCCAACCCGACATGTGCATATTTTCCATTCCTGCCTGGGGTGCCTGGGCCATTCCAGGGCAGGTGATGGAAAGGGCTGCAGCAGGGGTGCCATTTCCCCTTTCTTTTCTCTTCTTCCTGACCCCCACCACAGTAGATTTTCTTTCCCTTCCATTTGTTTTCTCTTCTTCCTGACCCCCACCACAGTAGAGCTTCTTTCCCTTCCCTTTGTTTTCTCTCTCTCCCTTGTCTCTAGGCTCTTATGCCTCTCTCATCTCTCCCATCCTACCTTCACTCCCTTTCTGTTTTCATCCCCCTCCATCTCCCTCCCTGAGCCCCACCTCACTCACCTCCCTGGCCCAGCATCCTGGGCCATCCCTGGGGGGTGTCCGGGTCTTGCCAGAGTGCTGGACCCCCAGTGAGGTAGCAGAGCCCCGGGCTCCCACCCCATTCCCTCTTCTCCCCACAGCCTTCAGTGGGGCCCTGGAGGAAGGAAGGGAGGAGAAGGAAGCCCTGCAGCATGGGTTTGAAATGCTGCTCCCTGTGGCACTGGAGAAGGGAGTCCGAGTAGTCTGGGTGGGAGCTACCCAGGCGAAGGAGAGGAAGGGAGGGAGGGAAGGACTATTAAAGTGAAGGTATTGAGAGAGATGAGGAGACAGTGCCTTTCACACAGTAAGATGACAGATGCTCAGTGCTCAACAGGGAAGTGGACCGAAAACCCTTAAAATCAGAAGCAGAGGTGGGCAAAGGGCGCTGCTGGATGGGCCAGAACACACTGATCTCTGTTTATGGTATTACTGTTTTAACTCAAAGGAAGCATTGCAGCCTTGAACTATCAACCACCTCTTCTCTATTTTTGGTTTTGGACAGGGCCATCAGAGATCGTTTCCCGAAGTTATTACGCCTAGTAAGTGCCTACGTAAATCATTGTCTCTTACGAATGTTGGTGATCTCTGCACCTGCCCTCAAGCCCTTTGGGTCTTGCCTAGATCACATATTAGCATCAGAACCTTAACCATTTTGGGGGGCATGGACTCCTGAAAATGACATGGATGGACTTGCTGGAAAAATACCCATAAATACACACACGCACACACACAAGTTGAATATAACACTAGAGACTTCCAGGACCTCATGATGAAGACATCCACTGTAAGCTTTCCCATGGAATTTCCAGGGCCCTTTCACACCTGACCTCTGACCCTCACCCTCCTGGGCCCATCCTTTTCCCGGATCATCCAGGGCCACTCCCCTGGTCTCCACTCCTGACTTCCTCTTCCCTTCTCCAGGATGGCCAAGAGTTACCGTCACCAGTTATCATTGATGTTGACACTCCCTACGTAATAAAGCCCTGCAAGGTGAGGAAGAGGATCAAACAACATTTGGGGTGTTGCTGGGAGGCTTTATCCACTGCTTACTCTCAAATGCCTTTTGATTCCAGGAAAGCTATAAAGGATTTGAGACACTGAAGAGTATGATCCTTTAATTCCTGCAGCAGTAAGTACCCTTGCGACCATGAGGAATAGAGAGGGTTGAGATTGGGCCAGGGCACCCAAGCACAGGTCTGCTCACAGAGACTTTCATGTCATATTTGGGGCTCAGATCATACAGACAGCCTGTCCTCATTGCTCTCCCACAGGTATTACTTGATCAGTGACTCTGGAGACCGATATGGTCTCCTCGGTGCTTATCACCACAGGGCCTACTTCTCCCTGACCATTCCCTTCCACCCCGAGGACCCAGCCGTGAGTATCACAGCACAGGCTCTGCTCCTGGGCCGTGTGGCTCCCCAGCAGACACAGGCCAGCTCCTGCAAACACCCACCACCCATTGTTGCTCTTTGTCTCTTAGAAGCAGCTTGTGCAAGTACTTCAAGGACAGCAGGAATATGAAGAAGCTCAAGAACCCCCGTGAGTGTGTGATGGGAAGACTGGGTGGGAAAGGGCGGTGAAGGGATCAATCATAGGGCCCAGGGCGTGGCAGCCCCTGACCTTCGCTCGCTTCCCCTCCCCTCACAGACCTGCGGGTCCAGCTGCTGAAGCACACAAAACGTGACATTGTGCACACCCTCTGTGTGTTGCCCAAGACTCAGCATGACTTCAGCTCCTTCATGGTGGACACGTGGTCCCAGACGGTGAGCGCCTGCTTCCTCCCTCGGGCGGGCCCAGGAAGCCACAGGTGGGTAGAAGGTGGAGGTGGTGACTGGGCACCTCGGCTCTTCCTTTTCAGGAAAGGATGCTCTGCTTCTCTGTCAATGGGGTGTTCAAGGAAGGTGAGTGTGTGTAGAGCTCCCTCCCCAGATTCCCCACTGCTCCCTCCCCCTGGCCAGGCTCATTCCCAGAACCACCCAGCTTCCCTGACCCCTTCCGTCCCCTTCCCTTCCCTTCCCCTTCTCTTCCCTTCTCTTCCCTTCCGTTCCCTTCCCTGCCTTTTCCCTCCTTTCCCCTTCCCTTCCCTTCCACTCCCCTCCCTTACCCTTCTCTTCACTTCCCTTCCCTTCCTTGCCCTTCCCTTCCCTTACCTGCCTTTCCCCTCCCCTCCCTTCCCTCCCTTTCCCTTCCCTTCCCCTCCCTTCCCTTCCCCTCCCATCCCTTCATTTCCCTCCCCTCCCCTCCCCCCCTCCCCTCCACCTCCCCTCCCCTCCCCTCCACTCCCCTCCCTCAGTGTGTTCTCCAGCCCTCAGGCTTCCCACAGACAATCCAGGTCTGAACTGTGTCCATGCCTGTCTGTCCTGCACACCATGGGCGTTGGGGACACAGGCTGCGGAGTTTGGTGGCTCTCATCCCAGATACTTACTCTGAGAACATGGGCCGTTACTTAACCTCTCAGTTTCCTCATTTGCAAAATGGGGTAGTAGTATCCACCTCTTGGGCGGCTGTGAAAAACGCATCCCGTGAACCTGTGTAGTGGTTGTCAGGGGCCCTGTCACTGGGCGCAGACTGCTCCTATAGTTGCCCTCCCCATTGCCGACACCCTGGCCCCCGTGAACAACTGCCCTCTCAGCATGAGTGTCCAGTCACAGCCTGACTGGGGACCGCCGTGTGAGCGTGTACAGCACATGCGGCTCTAAGGGGTACTGTTGTTTGTTTGCTGTTGAAGTGGAAGGAAGTTCTCAGGGCTGTGTGCGTGCCTTCACCCGGACCTTCATCGCTACCCCTGCCAGCTACTCCAGGTCAGAGCCCTGTTGTGGGCGGGAATGCCCATCCCCGCCTGGGCTCAGGGGCGTGGGAATGTGGTGGCGCAGACCTTAGGTTTACTCGGTATTGTGGAAAGCCAGCGGGGAGATCCCAGGAGCAGTCTAGCCTAGTGGTTAAGAAGAGCATGGGCTCTGGAATCGGCCTATGCGTTCTCTCCTTGACCCAACACTCACTTGCTGTGTGACCTTGGTCCAGTCACATGACCTCTGTGTGACTCAGTGTCTTCTTCCGAGAATGGGGATCAGAGCGTCCACCCCTTGGGCTGTGGTAAAGGGTAAATGCGAAATTGCCCGTGGGTTGGGGATAAACCTATAAATCGAGTGAAGGTGGTAGACAGTCTCTCCAAAGGTGGGCTCTGTGGGGAGGGGCAGAGGTACCAGTCAAGGAACCTGGGAGACAGACACAGGAGGGGCGTGGGAGGAATCTGGTTGCTGAGTGCCAGTGGGAGCAGAGTCAATATTGGGGGTGTGGGTGTCCATCCAGGCATTGTCTGAGGGCCCATTTTTCCTTCAGTCTGTGCATCGTGAATGACGAGCTGTTTGTGAGGGACGCCAGCCCCAGTGAGACCCAGAGTGTGTTCTCCATCCCAGTGCCTACGCCCACCTCCAGCTCCATGCACACCCTCTCCCAGGAGCAGCAGGACATCATGCAGGCATCCTCCACCCGACCTGAGGTGAACCTCTAGTGGTCTCAGAAGTGAGTGCTGGGTTTGCGTGGGCATAGGAGGGAGCTGGGAGGAGTAGAGGAGTGATTAATGGGAACTTGAAGGTAATTATTTTAAATCTGTTTTTTTCTTACAAACGTTTAGTTGTGAGAAATTCCCTAATTTCGTACTAATACATTTCCATGTATTATAAAATACAGGTTTCCCATCTTATATACTGTTTTGAAACTTCTTTTGTTTATTATTAGTACCAGCATTGTTTCCTCTCAGTATATGTGAAGCTACCTTATTCTTTCCAAGATCAATATATTAAACAGTTGAATTCCAGGAAGCCATAAGCTATTATTGATAGGCATTTATCTTTTCACTACATCTTCAGCATTACATGCAGTGGCGTTTGCTCATTCTGGTACATACATGTTGGTAAACTTGAAGGCTTGTTCCTGAGGCATAGATTTAGCAGTGACGTTGTGTGGTCACAGTGTCTGCAGTTTGGTCCTAAGGGAGGTCATCTATCTTCCCTCACTACAGGTGCTTTCAGTACAATGACTAGACTATTACAGAACTAAAAAATTCTTTACTCATCAAAAAGTGAATTCTGAGAATCCAGAGATAAGAAGAAATAGACCTCTAGGCTTTCAGGAAGGTGAAGGTGGACAGAAGTCAGGTGCCCTGGGGTTGAAACTAAAGGCTGCTGGCTCTGCTCACATCCGAATTCTTTGTTTACTTTCTTCAGTCCAAGGGCAAGATTCCAGATGAGACCCTCATCCACTGACCTGGGATCTTGAGAACAAAACTCTACAAATGAGCCTTTAGATGTCATTTTCATCCTCATCATATTTGTTACTTCTCTCCTCTTAACTGAAGCCATATCCATGACTAAGCTTCGAGTCCAGCTAATCAGGAAGCCAAAGTTTACCTTGTATGCCTGCCAGTTGTTCTATATTTTTCCCACTCATGATCCTTGTTTATCTTTATATTAAAGAGTAACATTGCACATTGTATGTTGTGTGTCTTGGATTGCTCTTCCCCTGACCCAACCATGAGTTAGTGGGGCCAGGACCAAAAGGTCCCATCTCCCACATCATCCCTGGCAGTCTCTAGCATTTATATCCAACCTACACAGTGCTTGAAAATTATACAGTAACGACTCCATTCCTGGACTACCCTGAAATCCAAGCTTTGCTTCCTGATAACCTTCTCTCCACCACTTCAGAACTCACAAGTTGTGACCATTTTGATGTTCACTTCTATAAACAAATATATTTAGCAAGTAAAGTACCATATTTACTGTAATAGTTATGGATTTCTTAATCATTTAACAGATCTAAAACTGTGCTAACATTTTTATTAGGTTCTTAGGTTGTGTACCTAACACTATTTTCCACACAACTCCTGTGTTGTTTTTTTAACTTCTTTATTTGGAAATAATTATTGATTTACCAAAAGTTGCAAAAAACTGTGTAGAGAGGTCATGTATACCCGTCACTCACATTCTCCTAATGATAACACCTTGTATTACTTTAGTACAGTATCAAAACTAAGAAATAGACATTGGTACAATCCACAGAGCTTACTAAGATTTCGCCATTTTACATGCACTCATTTGTATGTTAGAACGCCTGTGTATAATACTTATATATATAATTCCATGCACTTTTACCAGCTATGTAGGTGTTCTGACTATCACCACAAACAAGATAAAAAACTGTTTCATCACCACAAGTTTCCCTCATGTTAACCTTTATAGCCACACCCACCTTCTTCCTGTTCCCACATCCCTAAACTCTGTCAAACACTATTATAATTTCCTAAATGTCATAGAAATGGAATCATATAGTATATTACCTTTAGGAACGGATTTCTTTCACTCAGCGTAACTCTCCTGAGATCCATCCAAGTTGTAAAGTGTGTCTATAGTCTGTTCCTTTTTATTGCTGAATAGGATTCCATGGTGTGAATGTACCACCGTTTGTTCAGCCATTCCCCCGTTGAAAGACATCTGGGCTATTTCCACTTTTTAACTATTGTGAGTAAAACTGTGATGAACTTCATGTAAAGGTTTCTGTGTAAACATAAATTTTCATTTCTCTGGGTAAATTGCCCAGAGTGCAACAGCTGTATCATATGGTAATTGCATGTTTCGTTTTGAAAAACCTGCCAAATTGTTTTCCAGACTGCCTGTACCATTTTGCATTCCCATTGGCAATGTATGAGTGACTCAGTTTATCCAGTGTTGCCTGCATTTGGTTTTGTCACTGTTTTATTCAGCCATCCTGATAGGTGGGTTTAATGTTTCATTGTGCTTTTAATTTGCATTTCCATGATGGCTAAAGATGTTGAATAGCTTTTCCTGAGCCTATTTGCCCTCTGTTCATGTCTTTCATCCATTTCATAATTGGATTAAGAGGCAAGAAGTTATCTCTAGAGAGCTGCCCTGGCTCTGGCTAACAGGCAGAGTAAGAGAATATGAGGCCCCTCGAGACTCACTTTTCTTGACAGGGAGGGCAGAAGTGGGGCTGAAGCTATTAAATGTTCCTCAAATTAGGACTGAACGTGGATATGGAACAGGATTAAGAGGTGGGGGCATCTCTGGGTCCATCTGTGAAGATCTGGATAGGGCAGAAAAAGAAGGGGGATGTGGGGTAGAGGAAAAACAGTGGAAGGAGAGAGATACGGGGGGATGCCTTCTAAATGATGCTAGATTCATCACTCTCAGCCTGCTCAATGGAGTGCAAAAAACTATTCTAGACATGTGGTTTTCAACTCTGGATATCCATTAGGATCCCCTCTAACGCTTCGATTCAACCAACTGCATCAGACCCTCTAGGGGTTAGCCCAGTCATCAGTATCTTTAAGGTTCACCTCAGTTGATTCTAATGAGCTGTCAAAATTGAAAACCTTATCTGATGGTGTATTAGTTTGCTATGGCTGCCATAACAAGATACCACAGGCTGAGTAGCTTAAACAACAGAAATTTATTTCTCACAGTTTTAAAGGCTGGAAGTCCAAGATCCAGGTGTTCACAGGTATGGTTTCTTCTGAGGCCTCTCTCTTTGGCTTGCAAATGGCCTCCTTCTTACTCCTTCTTCACATGGCTGTCCCTCTGTGCATACACACCCTGGTATCTCTTTATGTGTCCTAAAATCCTCTTATAAGGAAACCAATCATATTGTATTAGTGTCTACTCTAACAGCCTCTTTTTAATTTAATCACCTCTTTAAAGGCCCTATCTTCAAACACAGTCACATTCTGAGGTACTGGGGGTTAAAGATTCAACATATGAATTTCGGTAGGACACAATTCAGTCCACAACAGATGGTATGAGAAATACCTTGGTCTGAGAAATTCATCTCTCTTTTAGCTACCTTCCTGGAACTACTATACAACACTTCTGCCATCACCTCATTAGGTAGAAGTTGGTCATGTGACCATTGTTGGCTGCAAAGGAGGCTATAAATGTTGTCTTTTACTGGAAACATTACTGTACCAAACAAATTTGGGATTCTTTTATTAAGAAAGAAGGAGAGACATTCACAGAAAGATAGACAAAATGAAAAGGCAGAGGGCTATGTACCAGATGAAGGAACAAAATAAAACCCCAGAAAAACAACTAAATGAAGTGGAGATAGGCAACCTTCCAGAAAAAGAATTCAGAATAATGATAGTGAAGATGATCCAGGACCTCGGAAAATGAACGGAGGCAAAGATCGAGAAGATGCAAGACATCTTTAACAAAGACGTAGACAAATTAAAGAACAAACAAACAGAGATGAAAAATACAATAACTGAAATGAAAACTACACTAGAAGGAATCAATAGCAGAATAACTGAGGCAGAAGAACGGATAAGTGACCTGTAAGACAGAATGGTGGAATTCAATGGGCGGAACAGAATAAAGAAAAAAGAATGAAAAGAAATGAAGACAGCCTAAGAGACCTCTGGGACAACATTAAATGCAACAACATTCGCATTATAGGGGTCTCAGAAGGAGAAGAGAGAGAGAAAGGACCAGAGAAAATATTTGAAGAGATTATAGTCGAAAACTTCCCTAACATGGGAAAGGAAATAGCCACCCAAGTCCAGGAAGCGCAGTGAGTCCCATACAGGATAAACCCAAGGAGAAACACGCCGAGACACATAGTAATCAAATTGGCAAAAATTAAAGACAGAGAAAAATTATTGAAAGCAGCAAGGGAAAAACGACAAATAACATACAAGGGAACTCCCATAAGGTTAACAGCTGATTTCTCAGCAGAAACTCTACAAGCCAGAAGGGAGTGGCATGATATACTTAAAGTGATGAAAGGGAGGAATTTACAACCAAGATTACACTACCCGGAAAGGATCTTATTCAGATTCGAAGGAGAAGTCAAAAGCTTTAGAGACAAGCAAAAGCTAAGAGAATTCAGCACCACCAAACCAGCTTTACAACAAATGCTAAAGGAACTTCTCTAAGTGGGAAACACAAGAGAAGAAAAGGACCTACAAAAACAAATGCAAAACAATTAAGAAAATGGTCATAGGAACATACATATCAATAATTACCTTAAACGTGAATGGATTAAATGCCCTAACCAAAAGACACAGGCTTGCTGAATGGATACAAAAATAAGACCCATATATATGCTGTCTACAAGAGACCCACTTCAGACCTAGGGACACATACAGACTGAAAGTGAGGGGATGGAAAAAGATTTTCCATGCAAATGGAAATCAAAAGAAAGCTGGAGTAGCTATACTCATACCAGATTAAATGGACTTTAAAATAAAGAATATTACAAGAGACAAGGAAGGACACTACATAATGATCAAGGGATCAATCCAAGAAGAGGATATAACAATTACAAATATATATGCACCCAACATAGGAGCACCTCAATACATAAGGCAACTGCTAACAGCTATAAAAGAGGAAATCGACAGTAACACAATAATAGTGGCGGACTTTAACACCTCACTTACACCAATGGACAGATCATCCAAAATGAAAATAAAGAAGGAAACAGAAGCTTGAAATGACACAATAGACCAGATAGATTTAATTGATATTTATAGGACATTCTATCCCAAAACAGCAGATTACATTTTCTTCTCAAGTGTGCACGGAACATTCTCCAGGATAGATCACATCTTGGGTCACAAATCAAGCCTCATTAAATTTAAGAAAATTGAAATCATATCAAGCATCTTTTCTGACTACAACGCTATGAGATTAGAAATGAATTACAGGGAAAAAAAAGTAAAACACACACACACATGGAAGCTAAACAATAAGTTATTAAATAACCAAGAGATCACTGAAGAAATCAAAGAGGAAATCAAAAAATACCTAGAGACAAATGACAATGAAAACACGATGATCCAAAAACTATGGGATGCAGCAAAAACAGTTCTTAGAGGGAGTTTATAGCTATAGAAGCCTACCTCAAGAAACAAGAAAAATCTCAAATAAACAATCTAACCTTACACCTAAAGGAACTAGAGAAAGAAGAGCAAACAAAACCCAAAGTTAGCAGAAGGAAAGAAATCATAAAGATCAGAGCAGAAATAAATGAAATAGAAACAAAGAAAACAATAGCAAAGATCAATAAAACTAAAAGCTAGTTCTTTGAGAAGATAAACAAAATTTATAAGCCATTAGCCAGACTCATCAAGAAAAAGAGGGAGAGGACTCAAATCAATAAAATTAGAAATGAAAAAGGAGAAGTTACAACAGACACCACAGAAATACAAAGCATCCTAAGAGACTACTACAAGCAACTCTATGCCAATAAAATGGACAACCTGGAAGAAATGGACAAATTCTTAGAAAGGTATAACCTTCCAAGACTGAACCAGGAAGAAACAGAAAATATGAACAGACCAATCACAAGTAATGAAATTGAAACTGTGATTAAAAATCTTCCAACAAACAGAAGTCCAGGACCAGATGGCTTCACAGGTGAATTCTATCAAACATTTAGAGAAGAGCTAACACCCATCCTTCTCAAACTCTTCCAAAAAATTGCAGAGGAAGGAACACTCCCAAACTCATTCTATGAGGCCACCATCACCCTGATACCAAAACCAGACAAAGATACTACAAAAAAAGAAAATTACAGACCAATATCACTGATGAATATAGATGGAAAAATCCTCAATAAAATACCAGCCAACAGAATCCAACAACATATTAAAAGTTTCATACACCATCATCAAGTGGGATTTATCACAGGGATGCAAGGATTCTTCCATATACGCAAATCAATCAATGTGATACAGCATATTAACAAATTGAAGAATAAAAACCATATGATCATCTCAATAGATGCAGAAAAAGCTTTTGACAAAATTCAACACCCATTTACGACAAAAACTCTCCACAACGTGGGCATAGAGGGAACCTACCTCAACATAATGAAGGCCATATATGACAAACCCACAGCAAACATCATTCTCAATGGTGAAAAACTGAAAGCATTTCCTCTAAGATCAGGAACAAGACAAGGATGTCCACTCTCACCACTATTATTCAATGTAGTTTTGGAAGTCCTAGCCACGGCAATCAGAGAAGGAAAAGAAATAAAATAAATACAGATTGGAAAAGAAGAAGTAAATCTGTCACTGTTTGCAGGTGACATGATACTATACATAGAGAATCCTAAAAATGCCACCAGAAAACTACTACAGCTAATCAATGAATTTGGTAAAGTTGCAGGATACAAAATTAATGCACAGAAATCTCTTGCATTCCTATACACTAATGATGAAACATCTGAAAGAGAAATTAAGGAAACACTCCCATTTACCATTGCAACAAAAAGAATAAAATACCTAGGAATAAACCTACCTAGGGAGACAAAAGACCTGTATGCAGAAAACTATAAGACACTGATGAAAGATATTAAAGATGATACCAACAGATGGAGAGATATACCATGTTCTTGGATTGGAAGTATGAACATCGTGAAAATGACTACAGTGCCCAAAGCAATCTACAGATTCAATGCAATCACTATCAAATTACCAATTGCATTTTTTACGGAACTAGAACAAAAAAATCTTAAAATTTGTATGGAGACACAAATACCCCGAATAGCCAAAGCAGTCTTGAGGGAAAAAAATGGAGCTAGAGGAATCAGACTCCCTGACTTCAGACTATACTACAAAGCTACAGTAATCAAGACAATATGGTACTGGCACAAAAACAGAAACATAGATGAATGGAACAATATAGAAAGCCCAGAGATAAACCCACACACCTATGGTCAACTAATCTATGACAAAGGAGGCAAGGATATACAAAGGAGAAAAGACTGTCTCTTCAATAAGTGGTGCTGAGAAAACTGGGCAGCTACATGTAAAAGAATGAAATTAGAACACTCCCTAACACCATACACAAAAATAAACTCAAAATGGATTCGAGACCTAAATGTAAGACTGGACACTATAAAACTCTTAGAAGAAAACATAGGAAGAACACTCTTTGACATAAATCACAGCAAGACCTTTTTTGATCCATCTCCTAGAGTAATGGGAATAAAAACGAAAATAAACAAATGGGACCTAATGAAACTTAAAAGCTTTTGCACAGCAAAGGAAACCATAAACAAGACGAAAAGACAACCCTCAGAATGGGAGAAAATATTTGCAAATGAATCAATGGACAAAAGATTAATCTCCAAAATATATAAACAGCACATGTAGCTCAATATTAAAGAAACAAACAACCCAATCCAAAAATGGGCAAAAGACCTAAATAGACATTTCTCCAAAGAAGACATGCAGATGGCCAAGAAGCACATGAGAAGCTGCTCAACATCACTAATTATTAGAGAAATGCAAATCAAAACTGCAGTGAGGTATCACCTCACACCAGTTAGAATGGGCATCATCAGAAAATCTACAAACAACAAATGCTGGAGAGGTTGTGGAGAAAAGGGAACCCTCTTGCACTGTTGGTGGGAATGTAAATTGATACAGCCACTATGGAGAACAGTATGGAGGTTCCTTAAAAAACTAAAAATAGAACTACCATACGACCCAGCAATCCCACTACTGGGCATATACCCTGAGAAAACCATAATTCAAAAAGACACATGCACCCCAATGTTCATTGCAGCAATATTTACAATAGCCAGGACATGGAAGCAACCTAAGTGTCCATCGGCAGATGAATGGATAAAGAAGATGTGGCCCATATATACAATGGAATATTACTCAGCCATAAAAAAGAACGAAATTGAGTCATTTGTTGAGATGTGGATGGATCTAGAGACTGTCATGCAGAGTGAAGTAAGTCAGAAAGAGAAAAACGAATATCGTATATTAACGCATGTATGCGGAACCTAGAAAAATGGTACAGATGAACCGGTTTGCAGGGAGAAGGTGAGACACAGAGGTAGAGAACAAACCTATGGACACCAAGGGGGGAAAGCCGTGGGGGGTTGGGGATGGTGGTGTGCTGAATTGGGCGATTGGGATTGACATGTATACACTGATGTGTATAAAATTGATGACTAATAAGAACCTGCTGCATCAAAAAATAAATAAAATAAAATTTTAAAATTTTAAAAAAAAGAAAGAAGGAGAATTGGTATAGAACATATGCTACACTTTCTTACCCAAGGCAGCTAGAAGCACTACCTCAATTATCATGTCCTTTCTACCCAGTTTTCCAACCACAGTTTTCATGGGTTCAAACAAAACTGCTGCTTCAGAGACACCTGAGCTCACTCTCCCATCCTCCCAAATCCCATGTCCCAGACTATGCCTGAGTCCTCACAACTTAGCATGTTTAATCTACGTCATTCACTCACTCATTCATTCATTCAACAAATATTTATTGGTTACCAGTGATATGTGAGGCACTGTGATAGGCACTGGAGATAAATCAGAGAACCTGACAGACAGGGTCATGGTTCTCATGGAGCTCACATTCTACAGGGGTTGATACACTCAAGATTTAAGAGCCATTAAGAAAATAATATGGGAAAATGTGACAGAGAATGACTAGGGTGCGGAAGGCAAGGAAGGATTTTCTGAAGACGTAACTTAGATTTAATATTCAAATAACAACAAGTACACAGTCAGCAGTGGGACGATATAGGAGCTGAGCCCTCAAGGCAGAGGGAAGAGCAAGACGAAAGGCCCTAAGATATGGGCAAGCTTGGCAGTTTTAGGGAACAGCTTGTATGCCAGTGTGTATTGGGAGGACAGTGTTAGAAAATGAGGTGAGAATGGTAGGAGGGGCCCAATAACAGAAGGTCCTGTGGGCCATGGTAAGGACTCTGGGTTTTGTTCTTATTATGATGGAGCCATTGGGTGCTTTCTGAAAGGAAGGGAAGTTATTATTATCATCTCCTTTATTAAAGCTCATTCTAAATGTTCTTTGGAGGACAGACTGAAATAGAGCAACTGTAAGATCAAGAGACAAGATTAGGAGGCTACTACACACATGACAGTGAGAGGTTACATTCTCGTAGACCACAGCCGTAGCAATGGAAGGGGTGAGATGGGGTTTGAAATGAGATGTATCTCGGAAGTACTGAACTTGTTGATGAAGTCCACGTTTGTGGTAAGGGATAGAGAGGAATTAAGTGTGTCTCTTGGAATGTGGATTTTTGCAGCTGGGTTAGGGTGGTTTTCTTTGATGGGCAAATGAATGGAGGACCAGTTTTGGTGCAATGCCAGGAAACTGACAGTTCTGTTTTGACCATGTCGTTTGTGGAGCCTATGAAAAATCTGGGTGGGGGGCATGTGGTTGGATGTATAAGTCAGGAGATCCCGAGAATATTCTTGGCTGTGGCAAAAAAAAAAACCCCAAAACAAAACAAAAAAACAAGCATGCAAGCAAACAAATGAAAAACCCAACTGTACAGTTCAATCTGAAAATACAGGTTGATTCCACATGTGAGCATGACACAGCTCTAGATTCTGGAAGGGATACAAAGACATACTAAAAACCAACTTCACTGAGCTATAATTTATGTTCAACATAATGCATCCATCTTTTTTTTTTTTTTTTGGTTGTGCTGCGCAGCTTGCAGGATCTTAGTTCCCCAACCGGGGATCGAACCTGGGCCCCTTGCAGTGAGAGCGCCGAGTCCTAACCACTGGACTTAGCTATAGGGCTAAGGCTCTGGGCTGCCAGGGGCTACTAACTGTCAGAGAAGAAAGATATATGTCTGGAATATAACTATCATTCATCCACTTATTCATTCATTCATGCACCTAGTGCATGTCAAGATTAGTGCTAAAAAGGGAAGATAGGACCATGAAAAATTTCAGGCAATGTCTCTGTCTTCCTGAAGATTAGGAGTCGAAATAGAGAACTGCAAGTGGCTCTGGTTGCTAAATAGTAAGGGAGGTATTTGGTGAGATAATTGGGCCCCCAAAAGGTCTAACCCCAGTGCACAGACGCAACTCTTCCCTTTCTGCATGTCTCATAGACAATGCTGTGGCATGACCTAGAATATAGAGCTGTGAGAATAGAATGAACCTGAACATTCTGTGCATAAATGGCTGAGGAAACAGCTTTCCAAACCTTCCACCCAGCAAACAGCCCTGATTATGTGCAGAAGTATGTCTCAATTTCATTTAATTCTCACAGTTGGAGTTGTATGACTAATTATTTTGTCTCTGTATCTAATTAAGAAGCTGAGATTAAGAAGGGTCAAGTATCTTGGAAGAAAACAGCAGATCTATTGATGATAGGAAAGTGTTAGATTTTAAGCTGTGAGCTATTAACTAGTGTGGAATACTAGTTCCCATCCTTTAGGTCCACGCTGAGGTAGTAGCAATGAAAATTTCTCAGTCAAATGCCTGGGATTCATTGGCCATTAGAGAATTTTAGGAACTGGAGAAGCTATAGGAAAATGAAAGCCTAACATACCATCCTCCTGCCTGCTCCGCATCATTGTTCCTGCCTCTGCTCTCTTGTTTCCTATGATAACATCATCTTAACATTAGGTTTTGTTATTGACTGAACTGTGTTCTCCCAAAATTCATATACTGAAGCCCTAATTACCAGTGCCTCAGAATGTGACTGGATTTGGAGATAGGGCCTTTAAAAGGTGATTAAGTTAATTTAAGGCTGTTAGGGGATACGTTAATCCCATCTGACTGGTGTGCTTATAAGAAGAGGAGTTTAGGACACACAGAGAGACAGCAGAAGTGTGTATACACAGAGGGACAACCATGTGAAAAAGCAGCAAGAAGATGGCCATCTTCAAGCCAAGGAGAGAGGCCTTAGAAGAAATCACCCCTGCTCACACCTTGATCTTGTACTTCCAGCCTCCAGAACTGTGAGAAACAAATTTCTGTTGTTAAGCCACTTAGTCTGTGGTATTTTTGTTGTGGCAGTCTGAACAGTCTAATACAGGCATTATGAATGTGTTTCAGTAGGTCATGAAGCAGGTAGAGTAGACTGTCAGAAAGGATGAAAATAAAGTGATGGTAAAAAATACCAATGATCAGTAAAACTGAAAGAAACATGGTTAATTTGTATTACTATCAGGCAAAATAGGCATCAAGCAATTGCAACAAAGAAGGCCACTATCAAGTCATAAAAGAAAATGTATTAAGAAGATTAAAAATTTGGAACTTACATTCGCCTGATAACATATCTTCAAAAACATATATAGCAGTAAGTAATGAAGTTACAAGTAACAGAAAGTAAAATCCACTTTTGTGTATACGATAAGGAAATATATTTGCTTATATAACTGAGCGCCCAGAGGTAGAAGAGACTTTAGGTTAGTTGATCCAGTGACTCAAAGTTATAAAGACTCAGGCCCAATCTTGAACCAATGACTGTGGCTAGGGACATAGGATTATTGAATGAGATCTAGAGTAACTCTGGTCTCACCCTTGGAACTAGCAGTCAAATTCCCCCCAAACGTGACTGTATGAGGGAGGAAATGCACTCATGAAAATTTGAGACCAGTTAGGAAGAAGAGGAATGTATATTGCGTAGGTAAACAAAAATGTCACCTTCAGGCACCATTTGAAAGCACAATTATCAATATGAGCATAATACCCACAATACTCAAGCTCAAATGGTTTTCAACTACTATGTCTTTCCAGGTAACAGATACTTCTATTCAGGAAATACCTACATTGAATTAGTGAATGGGTAGTTACAAAGCACTAGAGCTCTCACCCCTGCAGTAAGTTTAGGAAGACCCACAAAGGCATCCATGGTAGCATACTTAAATCTCATTTTCTTTCTCAAATTTTTGGCAAAGCTTTTTCTTTACTATCGTACTTTGATATTTTTGTGTCAGGATAGTTTCACTAGAACGGAATGGATTCTTTATAGTTACAATTTTATCAAGTATTACCATTCTGTAAACATACAACACAGAGTTCATAAAGATATGAAAGATGAGCAGCAAGAAAATTGTCAACATTTATGATCAGCAACAATTTTCTTTAAAGAGCACCATTAAATTTCAATATGGAATATCTCTAAAAGCTTCAAGCTTTTAGAAGAAATTCTTTCTCATAAAAATATAATAAAATTAAAGAACATCTGTTAATGTACATATTTGTAAATATGTAAAAAGGAATATTCCTCTTGGAACACTAGCCCAAGAACCACTGCAGCCCTGCCGCCTGGCATACCAGGACCCAGCCCATACACCAACAGGCTGGCACCAGCTCTGGGACACATTGGGCCCCTCAAGCAGCTGCTCCTGGATCTGGCCCCACTCACCAGTGGGATGACGCCAGCTTTGGGACACCCCAGACCGCATACCCAGCCATGTCAGGAACTGGCCCCACACACCAGCAAACCGACAGTAGCTTCAGGACTCCAAGGCCCTGCAGCCAGAGACCCAGGAACCTGGCCCTGCCCACCAGCGAGCCAGCACTAGATCCAGGACTCCCTGGGCCACAGCCCCACCCACCAGCAGGCCAACACCAGTTCCAAGACACCTTGGACCCCTCAGCCAGCTGCCCTGGGATCCAGCCCCACTCAACAGTGGGCCAACACCAGCTTTTGGACACCCCCAAACCCGGCAGCCAGCCATGTGGAACTGGCCCTGCCCACCAGCAGGCTGACACTAGATACAGGACCTCTAGCTCCACCACCACCCACTGCAGAGCCTAGCACCACCCACCAGTGGGCCAGCGCTAATCCCGGGACTTCCTGGGGCACTGCAGCCAGCAGCCTCATGACCCAGCCTCACTCGCCAGTGGCCACCAGCCTCTGCACAAAGCAGGGCCTGGCAACCCACTGGACCAGGGGACAGCCACACCTACCCCACCACCCACAGTAGTGCGCTGGTCACAACAGAAGGACACACGCAGCCCTAACAGGGGGCACCCTTAGAACATATAGCTCTGGTGACTAGAGGGGAGAGTTCGGCTGGGACACACAAGACATCTCCTACAAAAAGCCACTTCTCTACGGTTGGGAAATGGAGCCAACCTACCAGATACAGAGAAATAAAATAGCAAATTGGACAAAATGAGGCAACAAAGGAATCTAATCCAAACCAAGGAACACGATAAAACCCCAGAAGAAGAACAAAGTGAAGTGGAGATAGGCGATCTACCTGATAAAGGGTTCAGGGTAATGATCATAAAGATGTTCAAAGAACTCAGGAGAAGATTGGATGAACAGAGTGAGAAGTTTTTAACAAAGATTTAGAAAATATGAAGACGAACCACACAGAGAAGAATACAGTAACTGAAATGAAAAATACACTACAAGGAATCAACAGTAAATGAAATGATGCAGAGGAATGGACGAGCAAGCTGGAAGACTGAGTAGTAGAAATAACTGAAGCAGAATAGAAAAAAGAAAAAAGAGAAGAAGAAATAGGACAGTTTAAGAGACCTCTGGGACAACAGCAAATGTACTAACATTTGCATTATAGGGGTCTGAGAAGGAGAAGAGAAAGAGAAAGAGAAAGGGGCAGAGAACCTATTTGAAGACATGATAGCTGAAAACATCCCTAACCTGGGAAAGGAAAGAGATATCCAGGTTTAGTAAGCTCAGAGAGTCCCAAACAGGGTCAAGCCAAAGGAGATCACACCAAGACACACTGTAGTTAAAATGGCAAAAATTAAAGATAAAGAGAGAATATTAAAAGCAGCAAGGGAAAAGCAACAAATAACATACAGGGGAACTCCCATAAGGCTATCAGAGCAACTGGAATGAATCCAACTGGATCACGGTGTATGATCCTTTTTAATGTATCGTTGGATTCGGTTTGCTAATATGTGGTTGAGGATTTTTGCATCTATATTCTTCACAGATATTGGCCTGTAATCATCTTTTTTGGTAGTGTCTTTGTCTGGTGTTGGTATCAGGGTGATGGTGGCTTCATAGAATGAATTTGGGACTGTTCCCTCCTCTTCAGTCTTTTGGAAGAGTTTGATAAGTATAGGTATAAGTTCTATGTATGTTTGGTAGAATTCACTGTTGAAGCTGTCTGGTACTGGACTTTTGTTTGCAGGGAGGTTTTTGTTTTGTTTTAATTACAGATTCTATTTCACTTCTAGTGATTGGTCTGTTCAAATTATCTGTTTCTTCTTGACTCAAATTTGGCAGGCTGTATATTTCTAGAAACTGGTCCATTTCTTCGTGGTTGTCTAATTTGTTTGCATATAACTGTTCATAGTATTCTCTTATGTTTTATGTTTTTTGGGGTTTTTTTTTTGTATTTTTGTGGTATTGGTTGTTGCTTCTGTTTCATTTCTTATTTTGTTTATTTGGGCCCTTTCTCTTTTTTTCTTGGTGAGCCTGGCTAGAAGTGTGTCGATTTTGTTTGCCTTTTCAAAAATCTAGCCCTTGGTTTTATTGATCTTTTCTATTTTTATCTCTATTTTATTTGTTTCCCTCTGATCTTTCCCAAAGAACTGACTTTGGAATTTTTTTGGTTCTTCTTTTTCTAATTCTTTTCCTCTTTTTGTTTACTTGAGATTTTTCTTGTTTGTTGAGGAAGGCCTGAGTTGCTATGTACTTCCCTCTGAGAACTGCTTTTGCTGCATCCCACAGATTTTGGAAGGTTGTGTTTTCATTGTCATTTGTCTTGAGGTATTTCCTGATTTCTTCTTTGATTTCATCATTTACCCACTGGTTTTTTGGGAGCATGTTGTTCAGTCTCCATGTATTCATTCTTTTCCCATTTTTCCTTCTGTGGTTGATTTCTAGTTTCATAACATTGTGGTAAAAAAAAAATGCTTGAAGTCATTTCTATCCTCTTAAATGTGTTGAGGTTTGTTTTTTGACCTAGTATGTGGCCTCTCCTAGAGAACGTTCCTTGCACGCTTGAAAAGAATGTGTATTCTGTTTATTTGGGGGATGTAGTGTCCTGCAGGTATAAATTAAGTCCGAGTGGTCTATTGTGTCATTTAGGGCCTCTGTTGCCGTATTGATTTTCTGTCTCGAAGATGTGTCCATTGATGTCAGTGAGGTGTTAAAGTCTCCTAGCATTATAGCATTCCTGTTAATTTCTCCCTTTATGTCTGTAACTATTTGTTTTATATATTTAGGTGTTCCTATATTGGGTGTATATATGCTAACAAGTGTAATATCCTCTTCTTTATTGATCCCTTTATCATTATATAAGGTCCTTCTTTGTCTTTATGGACTTTGTTTTAAGTCTATTTTGTCTGATATTTGTACTGCTAACCCCGCTTTCTTGTTGTTTCCATTTGCATGAAATAGCTTTCCATCTCCTCACTTTCAATCTGTCTGTGTCTTGTGCCCTGAAGTGAGTCTCTTATAGGCAACATATTGTAGGTTCTTGTTTTTGTTTTTTGTTTTTTTAATCCATTCAGTAACTCTGTCTTTTGATGGGAGCATTTAGTCCACTGATATTTAAAGTAATTATTGATAAGTATGTACTTACTGCCATTTTAAACCTTGTTTTCCAGTTGACTTTGTAGTTCTCTATATCTTTCACTTTTGCCATTTTAATTATGCTACGTCTTGGTGTCACTCTATTTGGGTTCTTCTTGTGTGGGACCCTCTGTGCTTCCTGTACCTGGATATCGGTTTTCTTCTATAGGTTTGGGAAGTTTTCAGCCATAATTTCTTCAAATAAATTTTCTATCCCCTTTTCTCTCTCCTCTTCTTCTGGTACCCCTATTATGCATATGACTGTGCACATTATGCATATGATTATGCATATTACACATGCTTTATATTATCCTATAGATCTCATATGTTTTCTTCATTTTTAAAAATTTATCTTTCTGTCTGCTGTTCTGATTTGGTGATTCCCATTATTCTATCTTCCAGATCACTTATTTATTCTTCTGCTTTGTTTAGTCTGCTATTTATTGCTTTTAGTTTGTTTTTTATCTCGGCAATTGAGTTGTCTAGTTTTGATTGATTTCTCTTTATAGTTTCTAGTTCCTTGTTGCAGTGATCTGCATTTCTATCAACAATCTTTCTTAATTTCTTTACCCTTTTTATCACCTCCTTTCTGAATCTGGGGTCTAGTAGACTGGTGAGGTCTCTTTCATTATTTGTTCCTTCAGGGGATTTCTCTTGTTCTTTCCATTGGGGATAGTTCCTCTGTTTTTCATTCTACTTAACTTTCTTTGTCTCTGAATTTAGGAGAAGCATGAATCTACTGTGTTCTTGAAGAGGATCCCTGTGTAGACGGTATGAGCCAATATCTTTGGTGCAAGGGCTGGTTTGGGTGTGGGTGCTTGCCACGTATTTCTTTACAGTGTGCTGGCCCTTGTTCCCTTGATAGGGGGTGTGTTTGAAGTTGTGTTGACCAGAGCCTGCACTGGTTGTTGGCTGGGGCCTCCTCTTTGCTCTATGGCTGTCACAGCCCTGTTGGGGCTGGGGTCTGCTTCCCAGCTGTTGGAGTAGAAGCCCTGAGGGTCAGGTTCAGTCAGCTTCCATTGCCCCTGAGCACATGCCCTGATGCAAACGAGGTGACCACTGAAGCAAATGAGGTCTGTGTGGTCACCGCAAACCTACGTGCCTCCCATGCAGGCATCCATGGTTCTGCCCAGAAGCAGCCCAAGGTTGCATCCCTTTCTCTGTTGTGTTCATCCCAGACCTCGTGCTGGGCTGTGGTGTGGAGTAGGCTGGTGCTGGGGGCCGGGGCCCTGTGGCTGCAGGAATTGAGGTGGTTGTGCCGCTGCCTGCAACCTGGGCTGCCTCTGTGGCAGACCTCTCCCAGGACCTGTCAGCTCCAGATCTGGCTCCAAGCTATGGTGTAGAGTGAGCGGGGCCAGTGTGCTCCCACCGTGAAATGAATGGCTGCATACTCCTGCCCAGAGCCCGTCCAACCAAGATGCAGTGCCCAGCTGCTGTGCCTTTCTGTGGTGCCATCTGGTGCATGTGCTGGCAAAGTCCACCATGGCCAGACCTGCCCCCACTGTGTGCACACTGACAATGGGCACTGTGGCAGGACCTGCCCCCACTATGTGCAGGCTGACAATGGGCTCCTTGGTTTGGCCCAGACCATATCCCAGGCCCTCCGGACTGTCTCCACACATCTAGATCGAGTCCTCTCCCTGGACTTGTCTACCTAAGATTCAATGCTCAGCTGCTGTGTGCATCTGTGGCCCCACCACCTTGTGTGTGCTTTGGATTGGGAAGTGCAGCAAGGCAGCAGCCACAGTGCCAGTCTCTCTCTGCCCTGATTGTTCACAAGCCAGTATCATGCACTCCTTGTGAGTAGAACTTAGGCTTTTCCAGCCCCTCCATCTATCCTAGTGGCTTTTCCAGCAGGCAAGGGGGCTCCCCGGGGCAAAGGTCTGCCTATGTGTACTTTTCCTCCTTTACAGATCTCTCCCAGGGGTGCCAGGACCGTCCTCATGCCTTTAAAAATTTTTTCTGTCCTTCCTGGATATGTAGAGATATTCCTTGCAGCTTTGGTTGTATGGGAGATCTGCCAGTTTCCAGTTGGTTTTCTGTGAGAATTGCCTCACATGTAGGGGTATTTTTAATGTGTTTGTGGGGTGAGGTGAGCTCCACATACTCCTACTCCACCATCTTGATCCCCCTCCCTATTTGAGAGACTTTGAATTGCATCAAAGTGTCCCATATAAAAACAGATACACTAGACTAAATTAGAATTTCAGAATCCAGTGATAGTCAACTATTGCAAGTCCCACTCAGTTTTTAGAGAGCACAGGATATGCCATGTTTTTCCAGATTTTGTGGGGAAAAAAAGATAGAGCATCATGTACATTTTAGATTATCATTGGACCCAAACAGGCTACATGAAGTAGATAATTCAAAAATCATCTGGTGATGTTACAGAAATGCAAAGTTCATTGATAGAACTTAGTCCTCAAAGCCTGCTTTTATTCTAAAGAAAACTGGCAAAGGTCACTCATTTACATCATATGGGAACATATCCACCAGCAGTAGATGGCAGTGTGATATCGTAACAAGAAAACAATGTGGCTGTTTATGTAAAAACCCATCTCACAATACTTTCAAAGACTATAGTTAGAATTATTTGGGGGGTGTGGCAAAAAAATAGTTACAATGAGTGGATAATAAGAGACAAGCTAGGACCACTTCAATTCTCCCTGTCTAATAATTTTTAAAGCCTTGAACCACACTTATTTGATTTTTAAATGGTCTTCACGTGGATGGGATTTTCAAACTGTACCAGAGAATCATACCATCACAAATGACATAGTTTATGAGCAAAATCCCTGTAAGGAATCCCTGCCTTCTCGCCCCTTTCCATCCTTTGGCCTCAAAAGAAGTTTTCACTGTGGATGTAGTTTTCTGTTTCCAGGCTGTGGTAGTCCCCAAGAATGAGCTCATCCCCTAGAGCTGTTAAAATTTACACTGTGCTGGGGAAAGGGAGCACACTGAGTACTCTGACAGGGGGCACCGTCTACAATTGTTTCTCTTCTTTCCCACTGCTTGACACTGACAGTAAAGTCACTTCTAGTTAATTAACGAGTTTCTTAAAGGAACAAAGAAAAACATGTTTCGATTACCATTTCTATAAAGGTACAGCAATATATGATAAGTTCTCTTGGATAATGTTACCAGATTAAGTCAATTTTACTTTCTGAAAGTAAATTCACATAGGATCTCTACTTGAGTTGTACATATTTGTGCTTGAACCAAAAGCATTTGAGTATTTGTGTTTAATTTAGCAGCATCACAAATGTCTGTTATTCTCCTTTTCCATTTCTCTGTGTTAAACAAAGCCTCTAGCACTGACCTCCAAAACAGAAATATAAAAGAAGTAAAAGTTGTTCCCAGTAAACCTTGCCAAACAACATTCAAGAAGAATAGCTTATCAGCCTGCCTCACCTAAATAGACACAGCACCTAATACATGCAGTGAGTGCCTAAACTGCCTAGCTCATATAAGCTGTGTTCATACAGGTGTTTATCCATAGCCTTAGCGTCCCTTCCCCAATGTATGTTAGAAAGAGCTGACAGGCACCCACTGGTGTAACTAAATATATTTTTTAATCCTAAAATAACTCCTGGTAATCATCACAGGGAAAGAATAAATGATACGACCATTAGTTCTGACAGGAGAATATCTGACCCTTCCCAAGAAAAGTTATAATTAGAACTCCAGGGTTTGTCTTTTGGTGAAAGAAGTTGACCTCAATCACCATTAGTGGATTTGTCCAGTACAGAAACTACAGTTGGGACAGACATCAGGTCTTGATGTCAGATTCCATCCAGTGATTGTATACAGATGCTTCCTAAATCCATCTTAAAGTTTCATAATAGGCTCTGTTGTAAACATGTGGCTCCATTTTCATACCCTGTATTTACATGTGTCCCATAAATAATTTTCCAAAATTATCTAAGTAACACCAATGTGCCCAAACAGAGTCACTCCAAAAAATCACTACTTCCTTCAATAGGCTTAGGACTACAAACACAGACTGTTATCCTTACTAGTATATTCAAATTTAACCATGGTGCAACATTTGGTCTGTTGTATTTTCTTCAGGTTATTTATGTAGCCATGCCACGTTGCAGGGTGCCAGCAAAATAATCCCACTGCTTGTAGAGCATTAAGTTTGCCTAAGCCAGCAAATAAGCAAGGTCACATCAAATCTATTTTGGATATACAGACAGATCTTCAGTCTTCCACACAAATCAGCAAAAGAGGCATTTGTAAAACTGCAATTAAAAAAAAAAACAAACCAAAACTATATTGTATATTCTCCTTTCCCTTTCTCTGTCCTTTCTAGGAAGATGCAAACAAAATATAAGTGCAGTAATATCTAATTCAGATTCTGCTCATTTCTAACTTTTGGAATTCCGTTAAGAGCCATAAAGTCTGCAATATTTCTCTTTAGAGAAAAAGAGCCATACATGATATACTTAAAGTGATGAAAGGGAAGAACCTACAACCAAGATTACTCTACCTGGAAAGGATCTCATTCAGATTTGATGGAGAAATCAAAAGCTTTACAGACAAGCAAAAGCTAAGAGAATTCAGCATCACCCAACCAGCTCTACAGCAAATGCTAAAGGAACTTCTCTAAGTGGGAAACACAAGAGAAGAAAAGGACCTACAAAAACAAACCCAAAACAATTAAGAAAATGGTCATAGGAACATACATATTGATAATTATCTTAAACGTGAATGGATTAAATGCTCCAACCAAAAGACACGGGCTTGCTGAATGGATATAAAAACAAGACCCATATATATGCTGTCTACAAGAGACCCACTTCAGACCTAGAGACACATACAGACTGAAAGTGAGGGGATGGAAAAAGATATTCTATGTAAATGGAAATCAAAAGAAAGCTGGAGTAGCTATACTCGTATCAGATAAAATAGACTTTAAAATAAAGAATGTTACAAGAGACAAGGAAGGACACCACATAATGATCAAGGGATCAATCCAAGAAGAAGATATAACAATTATAAATATATATGCACCCAACATAGGAGCACCTCAATACATAAGGCAACTGCTAACAGCTATAAAAGAGGAAATCGACAGTAACACAATAATAGTGGGGGATTTTAACACCTCACTTACACCAATGGACAGATCATCCAAAATGAAAATAAAAAGGAAACAAAAGCTTTAAATGACACAATAGACCAGATAGATTTAATTGCTATTTATAGGACATTCCGTCCAAAAACAGCAGATTACACTTTCTTCTCAAGTGCGCACGGAACATTCTCCAGGATAGATCACATCTTGGGTCACAAATCAAACTTCAGTAAATTTAAGAAAATTGAAATCATATCAAGCATCTTTTCTGACCACAACGCTATGAGATTAGAAATGAATTACAGGGGAAAAAACGTAAAAAACACACACACATGGAGGCTAAACAATACGTTACTAGATAACCAAGAGATCACTGAAGAAACCAAAGAGGAAATCAAAAAATACCTAGAGGGGCTTCCCTGGTGGCGCAGTGGTTGAGAATCTGCCTGCCAATGCAGGGGACACGGGTTCGAGCCCTGGTCTGGGAAGATCCCACATGCCGCGGAGCAACTAAGCCCGTGAGCCACAATTACTGAGCCTGCGCGTCTGGAGCCTGTGCTCCGCAACAAGAGAGGCCGCGATAGTGAGAGGCCCGCGCACCGCGATGAAGAGTGGCCCCCACTTGCTGCAACTAGAGAAAGCCCTCGCACAGAAACGAAGACCCAACACAGCCATAAATAAATAAATAAAAAATTAAAAAAAAAAAAAAAAAAAAAAAAAATACCTAGAGACAAATGACAATGAAAACACGACGATCCAAAACCTATGGGATGCAGCAAAAGCAGTTCTAAGAGGGAAGTTTATAGCTATACAAGCCTACCTAAAGAAACAAGAAAAATCTCAAGTAAACAATCTAACCTTACACCTAAAGGAAGTAGAGAAAGAACAACAAACAAAACCCAAAGTTAGCAGAAGGAAAGAAATCATAAAGATCAGAGCAGAAATAAATGAAATAGAAACAAAGAAAACAATAGCAAAGATCAATAAAACTAAAAGTTGGTTCTTTGAGAAGATAAACAAAATTTATAAGCCATTAGCCAGACTCATCAAGAAAAAGAGGGAGAGGACTCAAATCAATAAAATTAGAAATGAAAAAGGAGAAGTTACAACAGACACCACAGAAATACAAAGCATCCTAAGAGACTACTACAAGCAACTCTATGCCAATAAAATGGACAACCTGGAAGAAATGGACAAATTCTTAGAAAGGTATAACCTTCCAAGACTGAACCAGGAAGAAATAGAAAATATGAACAGACCAATCACAAGTAATGAAATTGAAACTGTGATTAAAAATCTTCGAACAAACAAAAGTCCAGGACCAGATGGCTTCACAGGTGAATTCTATCAAACATTTAGAGAAGAGCTAACACCCATCCTTCTCAAACTCTTCCAAAAAATTGCAGAGGAAGGAACACTCCCAAACTCATTCTATGAGGCCACCATCACCCTGATACCAAAACCAGACAAAGATACTACAAAAAAAGAAAATTACAGACCAATATCACTGATGAATATAGATGGAAAAATTCTCAACAAAATACCAGCCAACAGAATCCAACAACATATTAAAAGTTTCATACACCATCATCAAGTGGGATTTATCACAGGGATGCAAGGATTCTTCCATATACGCAAATCAATCAATGTGATACAGCATATTAACAAATTGAAGAATAAAAACCATATGATCATCTCAATAGATGCAGAAAAAGCTTTTGACAAAATTCAACACCCATTTATGATAAAAACTCTCCACAAAGTGGGCATAGAGGGAACCTACCTCAACATAATGAAGGCCATATATGACAAACCCACAGCAAACATCATTCTCAATGGTGAAAAACTGGAAGCATTTCCTCTAAGATCAGGAACGAGACAAGGATGTCCACTCTCACCACTATTATTCAACATAGTTTTGGAAGTCCTAGCCACGGCAATAAGAGAAGAAAAAGAAATAAAAGGAATACAAATTGGAAAAGAAGAAGTAAAACTGTCACTGTTTGCAGATGACATGATACTAAACATAGAGAATCCTAAAAATGCCACCAGAAAACTACTACAGCTAATCAATGAATTTGGTAAAGTAGCAGGATACAAAATTAATGCACAGAAATCTCTTGCATTCCTATACACTAATGATGAAACATCTGAAAGAGAAATTAAGGAAACACTCCCATTTACCATTGCAACAAAAAGAATAAAATACCTAGGAATAAACCTACCAAGGGAAACAAAAGACCTGTAAGCAGAAAACTATAAGACACTGATGAAAGAAATTAAAGATGATACCAACAGATGGAGAGATATACCATGTTCTTGGATTGGAAGTATCAATATTGTGAAAATGACTATACTACCCAAAGCAATCTACAGATTCAATGCAATCCCTATCAAATTACCAATGGCATTTTTTACAGAACTAGAACAAATCATCTTAAAATTTGTATGGAGACACAAAAGACCCCGAATAGCCAAAGCAGTCTTGAGGGAAAAAAACGGAGTGGGAGGAATCAGACTCCCTGACTTCAGACTATACTACAAAGCTACAGTAATCAAGACAATATGGTACTGGCACAAAAACAGAAACATAGATGAATGGGACAATATAGAAAGCCCAGAGATAAACCCACGCACCTATGGTCAACTAATCTATGACAAAGGAGGCAAAGATGTACAATGGAGAAAAGACAGTCTCTTCAATAAGTGGTGCTGAGAAAACTGGGCAGCTACATGTAAAAGAATGAAATTAGAACACTCCCTAACACCATATACAAAAATAAACTCAAAATGGATTCGAGATCTAAATGTAAGACTGGACACTATAAAACTCTTAGAGGAAAACATAGGAAGAACACTCTTTGACATAAATCACAGCAAGATCTTTTTTGATCCACCTCCTAGAGTAATGGAAATAAAAACAAAAATAAACAAATGGGACCTAATGAAACTTCAAAGCTTTTGCACAGCAAAGGAAACCATAAGCAAGACGAAAAGACAACCCTCAGAATGGGAGAAACTATTTGCAAACGAATCAACGGACAAAGGATTAGTCTCCAAAACATATAAACAGCTCATTCAGCTCAATATTAAGGAAACAAACAACCCAATCCAAAAATGGGCAAAAGACCTAAATAGACATTTCTCCAAAGAAGACATACAGATGGCCAAGAAGCACATGAAAAGATGCTCAACCTCACTAATTATTAGAGAAATGCAAATCAAAACTACAATGAGGTATCACCTCACACCAGTTAGAATGGGCAGCATCAGAAAACAACAAATGCTGGAGAGGGTGTGGAGAAAAGGGAACCCTCTTGCACTGCTGGTGGGAATGTAATTTGATACAGCCACTATGGAGAACAGTATGGAGGTTCCTTAAAAAAGTAAAAATAGATTTACCATATGATCCAGCAATCCCACTACTGGGTGTATACCCAGAGAAAACGATAATTCAAAAAGACACATGCACCCCAATGTTCATTGCAGCAATATTTACAATAGCCAAGTCATTGAAGCAACCTAAATGCCCATCGACAGACGAATGGATAAAGAAGATGTGGTACATATATACAATGGAATATTAGCCATAAAAAGGAACGAAATTGAGTCATTTGTTGAGACGTGGATGGATCTAGAGACTGTCATACAGAGTGAAGTAAGTCAGAAAGAGAAAAACAAATATTGTATATTAACGCATGTATGTGGAACCTAGAAAAATGGTACAGATGAGCCGGTTTGCAGGGCAGAAGTTGAGACACAGATGTAGAGAACAGACATATGGACACCAAGGGGGGAAAACTGCGGTGGGGTGGGGATGGTGGTGGCTGAATTGGGCGATTGGGATTGACATGTATACACTGATGTGTATAAAATTGATGACTAATAAGAACCTGCAAAATAAAAAAACAAACAAAACAACTAATACTAAACTTTCATTGGGTTATTTGTATGGAAATATGTTAATATAAATGTTTCAGACATTACATGATATTTCTAAAAATCTTATATGTTCTGGTATAATGTTATAAGTCATAATTCTAGTTATTACTTTAAAATGTATATCTCAGAAATAACTAAATTTCCTTGTCCATTGCATTATTATGAACTTTCATCAAATCTTTAACCATGGTCATTTTTAAGTCTTTTGTCATTTACAGACAGTTCTGGGTGTACTCTGATGCTTTTGCAAATATGTTCCTATAAAAGGGTTTCATCTTCAAGGAATTCATGGAAAAGACTCTGACAAGTACAGGTTTCTGGTAACTGACTGTACTGCTGAACTGAATGAATAAGCATTTTTAGAACTCTAATGAAAAACTGATGAACTCATAAAAGTGCTAACAAAAGATCAAGATAAAAAAAAATTAATTACATGGGACTGAGTGAACTGATGAGGATGATTATAATTTTTGTGACTTTCTGTTTGAATTAAAAAAAAAACTAAAAAAAAAAAAAGAGCCATAAAGTCTGCAATATTTCTCTTTAGAGTGTTTAAAAATAAAAGAAGGAAACGTTTTCAACTAACGTCTAGCATTTTATACCACCTTTTATATACACAAATACTTCACTTATTAAGGATAAGTTTATATTTATACCTTAAAATGAATCCGAGGGCCTTAACTGGCTTCAGCTTGGATTAGTTCTAATTACTGGTAGTACTGGAAATTATTTAAATGGCACTTTAAAGAGGTCCTCTATGATCTCAACTTTTCAGTAACTGCAGATGGCTTTCCAGTTAGTCTGAATAAGGAAGACTGAATTATTCTTAATTTTCGTTGGAGAATCTTTGGGTGATCAAAACACAAAGTCTGAAGCCAGGGTGCCTGGGAGTAAACCCTGGTTTGGCACCTATAGGTTCGGTTACCTCTTAGGCAAGTGACTTAACACATCTGTGCTTCCACTTTCTCATCTGTGAAAACTGGAATAATAATCATAGTACCTAGTTTATAGAATTGCCACTATTAAAGGAGTTGACGTTTTAAAGTGCCTGACACATAGTAATCATTATATACATTTTTTTTCAAATTAACAGCTAAAATTCACTTATTGAGTTTGCTTTAATTTCTCTTAGACTTGCATGAAATTATGGCAACAAAGCTTACCTGTACCCACCGCTTAGGTTTTTGAAGTAGTCCCTAAAATATGGCAATGGTTATGGATTTAGGGAGGACCTAGTCCATTGCTATGTGTTAATTTATGTGTTAAATTTCACGTGTTATTAGGGAAAAAAATAGCACATGAAAGAAGCACATTAGCACATTAAAAAGGGGTTGGGGCAGGTGAAGCCAGCTTGTGCTCTGAGGAAGATCATCCGGAGGCACCACCATCAACGGGAAGCCCAGGAATGTGGGCAATCTCAGATCTCCAGGTCTCATGAAGAGAACGGCCTCCTGAAACATGCAGCCGGGAGAACCCTACTGTCACTATCCTACACTCAGGAGGCTGACCCAGCTTTTGAGCACCGTGGGCTCCTAAGGCTATGGTCACGTGGATGCGGCCATCAAGTGGCAGGCCCAGACAGTTATGTGGCAGGCCCAGACCTACTGGTCATGTCAGCACCATGAGCCCTTAAACCCTGAGCTCATGTAGTCTCTCTGGACCTATTGCCACTATGATCATGTGGTAGATCCAGCTTTTCAAGTCGCTAGAGCATGGCAGACTCCTAAACCCTGCCCATCATGTGGATTCATCCTGTCGTGTAGCCCTCACTAGCTAGTGGCATGTGGAAGCCTCAGCCCCCCAAGTCACAAAGGTGGCCCGCTTCTGAGAGTCGTATGGATGCTATGGTCAGTCACATATCCCCCTTGGTCACATATCAGGCTCAGCCATCTCTATCTCGTGAAGATTGCTGGTACCAGAATCTTCAGATCCCTGAGTCAACAGGGATGTGGCCGCTTCCATCACATGGCAGGCAAAGTGCCTGCAGTCATGTGAACACCGCACCTACCCTTTGGCTGTTGGTCGTGTATATTCTATGGTCACGGGACATGCTGTGGTGTCTTGAGGCTCAGTTCTCTCGGTCACAGTTCAGGATTGAGGGCTCCTGAACCCCGAGGTCACCTGCATCCTTCTACTCTGTGGCCTCCGCCAGCCAAGCCCCTGGAGGTCAGGTGGGGCCCCATGGCTGCCCGCGTTACGTTACGTACGCCCCGCAGTCATGTGACGCCGTAAGGTCGCGACCGAGGGGGGCGCCCTTTCCGCGTGTGGAGAGCCTGCCCAACGGTGGGTAGCTCGGCTTGGCCTTCTGAGGAGTCAGACCGAGAGGTGAAGAAGACCTTTAGAATTAAGGTACTTGTCCTGGCTGAGGGGGAACTTTGATGAGGCTCTGGCTCCAATCCCAACCTTTCCCCCAACTTTCATATTCTGCCACGTTAGGCGGTAGGCGGTAGTCGGGTAGGAGGGGCGCCTGCCGGTCCTAGAGGTTTGCTCAGAATTGGCGGGACAGCGGGCGGCAGGCGTTCATGGGCTGCTCTCGGCAGCTAGGCTCGGGAAACTGGGTGGACCCCTCCCTTCCCCCTTCCTTCCCAACCCCCACATTAAAGCCCTACTCTTGCTTATCTCTCTTCCGTATTCGTATTCACTGCCTGCCATGTGATGGCGTCCTCTGCCCTCCTCTGACCACGTTTGTTATTAAGAACACCAGAGAACTCCTAGATGCCAGTTCGTATCGATGATTTCAAATCTGATCTGAATTTCTGTCTCTTAATTTGTTCTGTAGAGAGAGGCAAGGAGAGAGACTTTTTGTAATTTGATATTTTTTCAGTAAAAGTGTGAAAGTAGCCAGCACGTTAAGGTTCAGAATTTGTTTTGTGTATTTGCTTTGCTGATCAGTAGTTTTTCAAAGTGTGTGTGGGGTGGGATGCCATAATCTTTTTCTGCTTGGACTCTCTAAACGGCTTAAATTAGTCCAGCCAGACACTATTGGCTTCTGACTTTCCTCCTGATTTTCTAACCATTCCTTGTTACATTCCTTGAAAGCTCTCCCCTTTCCTTCACGTGAGAAAAAACAGTGAATTTATTTAAGAAAACCATATTAAGTAAAATTATAGATGATACATTTCATAAAAATCACGTAGATGGTACTTAGTGAGTAAAATGCAGCAAGAAAAAGATGGTGTTTACATTTGTGAGGGATTTAAATATTGTTTGAGAGATGGTTAAAGGGGTGGTATATATATATTTTTTATTATATAATAACCATTTCTTTCCGCTCATTTCAGCACTTTCAGGTTTGTTCTACAAGACACTATGTCTGAGAGACAGCAACAACAAAAATGGTTTTATCCATTGAAGAAATACGGGACATACAAAAACGAAGGTAAAAAGGATTTCTGTCTTGTCATATTTTTAAGATAATATGCCACTTGAATCTCAAAGAGAAGGGTAGTGTCTTAGCTTGTTCAGGCTGCTGTAGTAGAACACCATGGACCGGGTGGCTTATAAATTACAAAAATTTATTTTTCACGGTTCTGGAGTCTGTGAAGTCCAAAATCAAGGGACCAGCAGGTTCAGTGTCTGGTGAGAGCCTGCTTCCTGGTTCATAAAGGGCTGTCTTCACGCTGTATCCTCACATGGCAGAAAGGGCAAGGGAGCTCTCTGGGTCCTCTTTTATAAAGGCACTAATCCCATTCATGACGGCACCTCCCTCATGACCTAATCACCTACCAAAGACTCTACCTGCAAATACTGTCACCTTGGAGACTAGGTTGGTACATAAATATTCAGTCTGTAGCAGGTAGTTTCCTCAAGCTATATGGGAATGGAACATTCTTCCACAGACCACTGGAAGTACTAGTGTTCCTCAGAAAACATTTTGGGAAAGCCTGTTCAAACTAAATCTCTTCTACCGCATTAATACCTTGTACCTTTCTTTACTAAGAACAATGTATGCTTACTAATAATTATAATCTGTTCTTCTCATTAAGAAACTACTTATTGCTAACTCATTTTATCTTATGTCATTAGTCATTCTCTCTTTTGCTTAATCTTTCCGCTTTTTCATTCTTTACATATAACCTCAATTTATGTTTCTGATATCATGATGGCAAGAAATAAGTGCATAAGTGCTAGTCATTAGGAAGTCTTCAAAATAAAATAAAATGCCCCACTCTTGAAAAGACGATACAACTTACCCGTAAGGATGAGTGGATGAAATAGCTCTCATTTTATACCAATTTTCCACACTTTTTCAAAACTAGTTTGTTATTATTATTTAATAATTATAGCTGCCATTTTTTGAGTTCCTGTTATATGTCAAGCACTGTGGCAACCTTGTCATACCAGTTTTCTCATTTAATCCTCAGAAAAATCCTGAGAGGATGTTATTTTAATTTACAGATAAGATACAAGAATCAAGATAGGCTAGATTATGCTGTGGTAATAGAGAGTCCCCGTATCTCAGGGGCTTATTCCTCACTTCGACTACATGTCCATGGCAGGTGCATGCCCCTCACAGGATGGTGGACTTTGGGGGTCTGAGCCATTCTTGCTGGAATGACTTGGAGACCCAAACTGACAGAGCAGCCATCATCTAGAGAGTTGTCAGTCCCTGTGCCTGAGGAGAAGAGGACCCTGCAAGGTCTCAAACCAACAACCATATGTTCTGGCCCAGAAATAACACATGTCACTCACAACCCATTAGCCAGAACCAGTCACATACACAGCCCTGCCCCAACAAAGGAGTTCAAGAAGTACAGCTCTTCCAGGTCCCCGGAACAGGGACAAATGGAAACCCATGGCAAACAGCACTACCGCATGATGAAATTGAGGCTCAGAGAGGTAAAATACTCGCCTAAAATCACATACGCAGTAAGTGACAGAGCACATTCTGGATATATGATTTCAAAGTCCGTGCTCTTTCTGTTCCTACTCCTTTCTATATTGTATGCTGTCCTCTTCAATGAAGTTCATATGTACTTATCATAGCAGTTCCTTTGCTTCTGTGCTGCAGTTCCATCTCCCTTAATCATCTGATATTCCAACAATGGATTTAATTAAACCCCCCACATTGGTAAGCCACAGGTCTTTTCCAAGGAATTAAATATACTGGATATTTGGATATCCATGCTATTCGAGGATAGCAATTATAAAAGAAAACATGATGGTAGATGAAAAGACTGGATTTGTCACATACTTGATAAAAATCATCTCATGCATTTCCATATTGGCAAGAAAAAAATAATAAAAGTAAGGGCCAAAGTTAATGAAATCGATAACAGATATGAAAGAGTTGAATAAAAATGCTAGATGTTAGTGCTTTCAAAATATAAAAAAAATAAGGAAAGCTTTGGCAGTATGGGTCAAGAAAATTAGAAGGCACAGATAAGCCACTTTCGAAGAAGGTGTCTTGCTTGTACTGACAGTAAAGGTTTAAAAGATAATATTATGAAAAAGATATGCTGATAATTTGAAAATTAATACTAAATGGGTAAATTCTAGAAAAAAGAACTTTATATTGGGGAAACAGAAAATATTAATATTAAGCTTATTCTTGACAAAGCATGCATGAGAAGGCAAAATTACTGGTCAATCTTAAGTAGTTATAAAAATGCAAAAAATAGAAATAAGATAATGGCAAACTTAATCCAGCAATGGCTAAAACAGATAATACAGCAGGGCAAAGTTGTGTTTATACCAAACTTGCAATGTTGGTTTAACATTAGGAGATTCATAATGTAGTTCAACACATTAATAGGATAAAAGAGCAAGAAAAGGATGATTATCACAAAGATTCCAGGAAAAAAATGCATGCAATAAAATTCAACAACCAATCAAGATTAAACAACCACAAAAATAACTCTTAGCTGACTGGGAATAGAAAGATATTTCTTTAAAAGGGTAATGTGTACTTTACAAAAACTACAACAAACACCGTACGTAATAGTGAGACATTAAAAGCATTCCATTCAAACTCAGAAGAGGCAAAGATGATTCATATAATCACTTCTGTTCAACATCTTACTGAGTCTCCTAGGCATTGCAGTAAGCCAAAATACATACATACATTAATTAATACATGTGTAAAAGTGAAAAGGAACAAAACTGTGAGTATAATTGTCTTCATATAAAACTCAAGAGGATCTATGGAAAATTATAATAATAGTGATTAACCAGTTTATTGGATGTAAGACTAATATACACAAAATAATTGCACGAAATGGAAAATAATATTTTCATTGTGAGTATACCATTTACGATAGCAAAAAAATTGGTCCTGTGGAATATACCTCAAGTTGGCTCAGCTGGCAACTATTCCAACACTCATAAACACTCTTACATGTTTTCCTGTACTGTAGAGAACTGGAAAGCTAAAAACAAGAATGGAGACCTACGTTCGTGTGTGTGTGTGTGTGTGTGTGTGTGTGTGTGTGTTTCCTAGACCCCCTTTTGTCTAGGGTCCCAAAGAAGATCTCTATGTATCAAGCCTATGCACCATAGTGAAACTTGGAGGAGGAACTGAGTAATGTGGGAGCCACATGCAGGATCAGTTATGTATGATGGGAGAGGTCTCTGGTTTTTACGGGCAGCCACAGCAGAGTGCCTAGAATTCAGTCTCTGTCATACATGTTGGTTAGCTCATAGGCAGCATGGGTGTTTCAGCTCTACCAGTCCCATGGCGTGAGGGGGCTTCCCCTGGCTGTGCGGCATCCAAGCCCACTTTTCTGGCCCTCACAGAATTTTTGTAAGCTGTGTGATATGTTTTATTAAAGATGTCTTATTTTTATAAAATAGCTAGAATGAATATCTGGCATAAGGAAGTGGGGACTTTGATTAATAGAGTACTTGACACCAAAATTGGTTGCAAGCAAAGGGCCCTGAAGGAAGTGGGGATCGAGGATAGGTCATCCAGTCTAGGTGGATCTGAAGATAGTAAGGACCCAGTTGGTAATAGAGGATGAATCATTAGTGTTCCATGGCACACAATGGTGAAAGAGTTGCAGTTGCGTTACTGGACAGGACTTGGGTCCACTCACCTGCTGCGCAGCAAAACCAATCTACTGACACTGGGTTGTTGGTGAAGGAAAGTACAGTGTTTATTTTCCGGGTGCCAAGCGAGGAGAACTGGCTGCTTGTGTTCAGAAGACTCTAACTCCCTGCTGACTTTCAGGGAAGGCTTTTAAAGGCAACATCTGGGGTGAGGGCTACAGGGTGCATGACTTTCCTCTGATTGGTTGGTGGTGAGGAAACAGGGTGCTGTTTCAGGGATCTTAATCATCAGCATTCTGGTTCTAACCAGTCTGGGGTCTGTGTGCTTGTGGTCAGCATGGAGTCACCATCCTCCACCTGGGCAGGGGATCTTAGTTTCTGCATAACAGCTCAAAAATATGTATCAAGTTGTTATCTCTTGCGGAGAAACTGGGACTGCTTTATCACTGCACTATTGTTTCTTGACTGCCTTTCTTTCTTTTTTTTAACATCTTTATTGGAGTATAATTGCTTTACAATGGTGTGTTAGTTTCTGCTTTCTAACAAAGTGAATCAGTTATACATATACATATGTCCCCATATCTCTTCCCTCTTGCGTCTCCCTCCCTCCCACCCTCCCTATCCCACCCCTCTTGGTGGTCACCAGGCACCGAGCTGATCTCCCTGTGCTATGCGGCTGCTTCCCACTAGCTATCTATTTTACGTTTGGTAGTGTATATATGTCCGTGCCACTCTCTCACTTCGTCCCAGCTTACCCTTCCCCCTCCCCGTATCCTCAAGTCCATTCTCTAGTAGGTCTGTGTCTTTATTCCCGTCTTGCCCCTAGGTTCTTCATGACCATTTCTTTTTAGATTCCCTATATATGTGTTAGCATATGGTATTTGTTTTTCTCTTTCTGACTTACTTCACTCTGTATGACAGACTCTAGGTCCATCCACCTGTCTACAAATAACTCAATTTCGTTTCTTTGAGTGCTTTTTCTTTGTTTCTGCATTTCCTCACTTCCCTAATGAGTAACTGCTTGAGTCTGTTCTTTGGAACTCAGGGAAGGCCTAGGAGGCCAAAGCCTTTTTCTACAGACAAGAAACAGGGAACACAGCGGGGCTTTTGTACCCAGGAGGGCCCTGAAGAGTTCTGTTCAGTGTCAGTCCCCCCTTTTCTTTGATACTCCTCAATCCTGAGGGGATCAAGAGTGAGACAAGAGAGGGAATAAAGTTCTGGATAGAGAAGTTAATCATCAACCTGGCAAGGGAACTCGGTTTTAGGGGGACTCGGTTTCAAGAGTTACCACCTGTGGTCACTTGAATTGAAATGCCTTTGAAGTCAATGTGTTGGTGGACCAGGCAGCTGCTGTTTGGGACCCAGAGGACACTCCTTTCCCCCACAGCATTGAGAAACACATTAGTGCGGAGGGCATCTTCACCTGTGAAGTGTTCTGAAGTGGCTGACTTGTGTAGGCCACAGATGAGATGGGAGATTCTGCCATTGACATGGTCACCCTCATTTGAGTGGAGATGTTGGGGTTCTGGTGTTGCAGGCCCAGTAGGAGCACTTAATCTCCTGCCTCAAGGTGAGTGCTGTTTACCTAATAAACAGCAAGGATGGAAGGGTAGTCACATTGGTTTGACCTGTAGCAACCTCTGAAGGTGGCTAATTGATCAACAGATCCCTTGGATCTTGAAATATCTGACGTACTCCAAAGTTGCATTTGATCAGTGTAAACATAAATAAAATATAAATAAATATTTGTAATAAAATATAAGAACATAAAAATAAATAAATCAAGCATTAGATCTGGTGACTTGACCTATCTTGATGGCAAATGGTAGTCCCTTACTCAATTCCCACACTTGAGCCAGAACACCATGAATGAGTGGACTACTGAGGAAGGACCCTACGGTGAAGTCGCAAGTTACTGCAGTAAATCTTCTTCCCAGGCTTAGCCAAAGGGACCGTCAGCCATTTACCACAGTTACTGTGCATTTGCTTTAAGGATACTTGCTCTAAGCCAGAGATCAGCAAACGCCTTGGAAAGGGCCAGGTGACAAATATTTGAGGCTTTGTGGGCCAGTTTGTCTCTTTCGTAACTACTCAGCTCTGCTGTTGTAGAGCGGAAGCCTCCAGAGACAAGTATGGCTGTGTTCCAATAAAACTTTGCATATGGACATTGGCGTGTGGATTTCAAATAATTTTCACATGTCAAGAAATATTATTTTTGTAACCATTTAAATATGTAACAACCATTCTTAGCTTGCAGGCCCTAGAAGAACAGGCCACAGGCCAGGTTTTCCCATGGGCTGTAGTCTGCCAATATCTAATTTAAGCTAGTGGAATCACTAGGTCCCTAAAACAACAGAGTGGAAAGCCAGCAAAATGAGGTGGCATCCATTCCTAGGGTCTCTGGCAAGCATAAACCAAAAGCTGATACTTTAATACAGTAGCTTTCAACTGTGGTTGCACACTGCAGTCACGTGGAGAATTTAGAAAATGTGGGTGCCTGGGTCTCAACCCAATTCTGCTTTAATTATTGTGGGTATAGCTTGGAGCTGGTGGTATTCTCCAACTCCCCAAGGGGCTCTACTGTGTAAACGAGGTGGAGAACTACAACCCATACTGTGGGATATTACTCAGCAATAAAAAAGGCAGGAACATAAACGGATTTCAAAAACATGATGCTGACTTTAAAAAGCCAGACACAAAGGTGTGCAGTATGTATGATTCCATTTACAAGAAATTCTGCAGCAGGCAAAACGAATATATAGGGACTGGGAGCAGATCAAGGTTTATATGGAGCTGGGAGATGGAAGGATTAACTGGGAACCATTTGGAGTGTGGTATATGCTTTATATCTTGATTGAGGTGGTGGTTAGCTCTAATCCCCGATTTTTACATGTAAGTAATTTGAGATCAGGAGAAGTCGGGTGAATTGTCCAAGTGATGTAGCTTAATAATCAGAGAGAAGACAGGTGGATCTGATTATCAGTAATTGTTTCTATTATGCTAGGTAATGAGTCAGTAGCAATAGTGCTTCCCCCCAAGCCCGTGGCAAAACCCTGACCCAGCCTTTTATACAAGTAGAGCATGGACATGAAAGTACACCTCTTGTGCATTCCAAACACCTACTCATAAGCACAGTTGACATTCTCACATGTTCCTTTATGTTGACTTCTTTACGTTTGTATTTACATATCCTAACAAAAACTTTTCTTAATATTTCCTTTTGAGTAATCACACTCTAATATACAGGTTTAAAAATTATGGTAAAAATGCGTAACATAAAATTTACCATCATAACCATTTTTAAGTGTACAGTTCAGTACTGTTAAGTTGATTCACATTGTTGTGAAACCAATCTTCAGAACTTTTTCGTCTTTCAATTCTGAAACTACACCTTAAACAGCAATTCCCCTTTGTCCCTTCCCCCCAGTCCCTGGTAACCCCATTCTACTGTCTGTTTCTATGAATCTGACTACTTTAGATACCTTTTTTTTTTTAAACCCTTGGACTCTGTTTACTATAGTTTTCCCAACTTTTTAAAAAAATATTTATTTATTTATTATTTTGGCTGCGCCAGCTGTTTGTTGCAGCATGCGGGATCTCTAGTTGCGGCATGCAGACTTCTTAGTTGCAGCATGTGGACTCAGTTGTGGCATGCAGGCTTCTTAGCTGTGGCATGTGGACTCTCAGTTGCAGCATGCTTGCAGGATCTAGTTCCCCAACCAGGGATTGAACACGGGCCCCCTGCATTGGGAGCATGGAGTCTCACCCACGGGACCACCAGGGAAGTCCCTAGAAACCTTATGTAAGTGGAGTCATACAGTATTTGTCTTCTCGTGACTGGCTTATTTCATTTAGCGTAATGTTCTCAAGGTTCATCCATGCTGTAGCATATGACAGAATATCCTTCCTTTAAAAGGCTGAATAATATTCCATTGTATATATATATACATACCACAATTTGTTCATCCATTTATCCATTGATGGGCATTTTAATTGTTTCTACTTCTTGGCTGTTGTGAATAGTGCTGCTATGAACATAGATGTGCAAGTATCTCCTCAAGATTCTACTTTCAGTTCTTTTGGATATATACCCAGAAGTGGGATTGTTGGGTCATATGGGAGTTGTATTTTTCATTTTTTTTGGAATCTCCATACACACTCATAAAGAATGAATGGGTCAAAGAAGAAGTCACAAAGGAAATTAGAAACTACTTTGAGACAAATTAAAATGAAAGTCCATCATACCAAAACTTATGGGATGCAGCAAAGGTGTGCTAAGAAGGAATTTTATAGCTTTAACTGTGTACATTGAAAAGACAAAAGATCTCAAATCAACAACCTTACTTTACACCTCAAGAAATTAGAAACAGAAGAATAAACTAAAGCCAAAACTAGCAGAAGGAAGGAGATATATAAGAGCAGAGATAAATGAAATAGAGAAAAAAATACAACAACAATAGAAGAAAAATAAGTGAAACTAAGAGTTGGCTTTTTGTTAAAGCTACACAAAATTGACAAACCCTTAGACTCACTAAGAAAAAAAAATAGAGGACACTCAAATAATTAAAATCAGAAATGAAAGAGGGACATTACAACTGATACTACAGAAATTAAAAGGATTATTAGCAAATACTGTGAATAATTGTATGCCAACAAATTGGAAAACCTAGAAGAGATGGATAAAGTCCCCCAAACAGACAATCTAGCAAGACTGAATCGTAAAGAAATACATAATATGAACAGATCGATTAATGAGTAAGGAGATTTAATCAGTTCTCAAATATCTCCCAGCAAAGTAAATCCCAGGACCACATGGCTTCACTGGATTATTCTATGAAATACTTGACAAGGCGATGTCTGAGATTGCTTGTGTCTGAATCACCTTGATGAGGGAGGTCTCTAGCCCTGTTTAGGCACCCGACGTAGTTGGTCAGCCAGGGGACTGCGGTAGCTGTTAGCTAGCCCCCTTCTACGCTTTCCCCTCGGCAACGTTATTTCGGAAGGAATGTGGGTTCTTGCAAATGACTCTGACTCTTCCTATACACCGTACATAGACCACATGCCCTTACTGCTCCCTTTAAAATGTGAATTTTTCCCTTTCATTGCTGGATTTTCCTGAAAACGAGTTGGTTGCCTGGCATTCTCCAAAGGTCACCAATAAGGTTCCTCTTTGTTGTTGTTATTGTTGATGAGTATCATTATGAACTCCTGGCTTTTGAACATGTTGGTGGGCTTCAAACCATTGTTATGTAGTGTTGAGCAGAGGAGTGAAATGATTTGACTTGCGCTCTGCTGCTGGGTTGAAAGCAGACAGGTAAGGGAGCCAGGATGAAAGCAGAGGGGCCAGCTGGACAGCAGTACAGTCCAGGAGATAGATGTTGGTATCTTGGCCAGGGTGGTGGTAATGGAGGTGGTGAGAAGTGGCTGGCTTCTGGACATACTTTGAGAGAGGGGCCGAGGGAATTTCCTGACCAGTTGGATGTGGAGTGTGGGAGAAAGAGAGCACGCCAGGCCCCCTCCGAGGTTTGGGGACTGAGCAAGTGGCATTTGTGGGTCCAATGCCCTATCTGTGTTTACTTTCACTTCCAGTGCCACACAGGGAAAGTCCCAAGGTTGTGAGTAGCAGGATTGCCCTGACAGCGGGCCGCACAGGGAAAGCAACGGCTCCCCAGAGGAGTTCATCTGAGGCCTGGTCGTAGTCACTCCATCGTGGAGTGATCAGCCCTGGACGGATCTTTACTCATAAGCGTGCCCTGAGACAACATGGAATAGTTAATGTACAAAAGGCACAGCCCACAAACCTAGAGAGCCTTAAGTATTACAACCCAAAGGAAGCTGGTTTCTAACAGTGTAATTACCATAATCCTCCCTCCCCACAAGCCACTGGTATGATTATCTGCTGGTTCACTGTTTCAGTGGAATGTGTTAAAAATAAAATACCCTTAGTGAATCCACCTATGGGGAAGAGAATTGACACGATCTTATTTCTGCAGGTGCCGAAAAACTTCCAAATCTTTTCCCATGGTGAATTAGATATGTTGGAGGGGAGAATTTGTGGGCGGGGGTGGGGGTGAACAGCAACACAACTCCTAGGAGTGAATACAAGGTGAGGTATACCCAGGACACTTTCTAAGCGTGCCTGTGGCTTCAGTATCCAGTACAGTAGATATCAGAGTAAAGAAAATGAACAAGAGCGAAAGAGAGGCCTTACAGAATGATGAAAGGATCAGGACACCAGGGAGACATAAAGATCCTAAATGTGTATGCACCAAACAACAGAGCCTCAAAGTACATGAAGCAAAAACTGGTGGAGCTGAAAGGAGAAAGAGCCAGATCTATAATTATAGTGGGGGCCTTCCACACCCACCTCCCTCTTAGCAAGTGACAGAATTACCAGAGAGAAAATCAGCAAGGATATAGGAGACCTGAATAACACAGGAAACTAACGAGATCTGCATGACATAAATAGAACAGTCCGCCCACCAACAGCAGAGTACAGGTTTTTCCCCGAGGGTCTCTGTAACATTCACCAAGTTAGACCATCTCCTTGACCATCAGACAAGCCTCAGTAAATTCAAAAAGAATTGAGGGACTTCCCTGTTGGTGCAGTGGTTAAGAATCCGCCTGTCAGTGCAGGGGACACAGGTTCGAGCCCTGGTCAGGAAGATCCCACATGCCGCGGAGCAGCTAAGCCCGTGCGCCTCAACTACTGAGCCTGCGCTCTAGAGCCCTCGAGCCACAACTGCTGAGCCCGCGTGCCACAACTACTGAAGCCCGCGCGCCTAGAGCCCATGCTCCGCAACAAGATAAGCCGCCACAACGAGAAGCCTGTGCACCGCAACGAAGAGTAGCCCCTGCTAGCCGCAAGTAGAGAAAGCCCGTGTGCAGCAACGAAGACCCAACGCAGCCATAAATAAAGAAATAAATTTATTTAAAAAAAATAAAAATAAAAAAAGTAGAATTGAAATCTCCCAGAGTGTATTCCCTGGCCACGATGGAATCAAATTAGAGACCAGTAATAGAAAACAAAAAGAAGAATCCCTAAACACTTGGAAATGGTGGCTGACACATCATTCCAGGTTACCATTCACACCCTTGTTATAGAAGAGCTGAAGTGAGGAAGAGTTGCCTGCTGAGCTGAAAGGCATTTCAGGCTGGCCCAAAAGAGAGCTCACTCTGGCTCTTTCAAACAGAGTATTGTTCAGGGCAAGGCTGGAGGGAGGGAGACAGTTCAGGAGGCTGTGACATCAGTGCCACCTGACATTAAAGCTCCTAGTGCACTGGCAAAGGAAGTCCAGCTAGCTTGCTGGTTGTTAGTGGAATTGGTTTGGTGGCTGATTGGATTTGGGAAGCACGAGAGAGGTATTGGTGTGGTTGTTGGAAAGTCCTGAGAGAAGGCAAGATTCGGGTGCCTTCCTGGTACATATACGACTGGTGTCCAGTCTAACCCATGGACGCATACACCTCGGTTCCTTATCAGTCCTGCTCCACTGTTTTAAAAGTTTCAACGCAGTTGTCCTCTCCTCCCTCCTCCTTCTCCTCCCTCTTTCTCCTCCTTGTCCTCCTCGATTCTTCCCCTGATAGTGCCATCTGTCGGATAAGGCTGTCCTCTCTGCACAGGCAGAAGAGTGTCCTTTCTGAGGTTTGTGGGATTGGTCCCTTAGGCCAAGTTGGCACTTTGCCTGCCCTACCATCCTGTTAGCCTAAGACACGGTACATGGTAAGTGCACCACAGATGTGTCTTCAAACTTGTATTTTTGTTCCTCTTTTCAGAATACAGTGATGGTGGTAGATCACCTCAAGGAAGAAAGAAAGGTTGTAGTTCTTTCCCAGGTAATTCTGGCAAGAGGAGCCCTCATTATGAACACGGTGGGGGTGAGCCTCAGCCCTCACACCTCCAGGAGGATGATGGAAACGTGGTGAAGAGGGATGTCCAGGAGGACCCCGAAGTAAGACAGTAAGTGACCAGGCAGCAGGGTTTGTACACAGCAGCCCCTGGGACTATGCACCTCTCTCACTCTCCGTGGACTTGTTTTTCTTCTGTCACTGCAAAACTGAAGCATGCTAGAAGTGAAATAATGGTTGAGCAATTCTAATTGTAGTGCTGGTGTCAAAGAGACGAGGGTGTACAGAAGACTTCCTTAGCACGTATGGCCACTCACCCTCCTTCTCTCCACATCCCCCCTGCAGCTCTCCCTGTACCATCCGAGGCAACGAGAGGAGAGTGAGATGGCACAGTGAAGGCCACATGCATATGACTGTGTGGAGAAACAGAAAACCTCTGGAGAGAGAAATGCAAGAGAACACACAAGATGGAACCCCAGGGAGCTGGTTCAGGGTCACCGTGAGTATCCTGAAAAATGTATGGAATGTGCAGGAGAGAAAAGTCAGGGGGAGTTGTGTTGGTCTCATGTAGAGATGCTGGTTTATTTCACTGGGGACAGTTTGTAATCTGTCCTTCTTATGACCAGGAGTTAACAATCCTGTTCATCTAAGGGCAGATTCAGAGAAGCAGTAGAAAGGGAACAGGCTGACTGTGAGGAGAACAGAGGAGCCTGTCTCAGAGCAAATATGGAAACTACTGCCAAGGATATGGAGCAACTCCACATTGGAGGTCTCAGTTTGGCAAGCTGAGTGTGGGAGATGGAGGGTCGAGCCTCTGGAGACCTTGTCTGAGGGGCAAGCAGTGTCTGCACTGGGTAGGATCTCCTGGAAATTTATAAAAGGAAGATCATCTCTGACACCTTGATTATTTGGAAGAGAGTTTGACTGGAGAGAAAGAGTATTTAGGAAATCCATATTACGCACATCCATAAGAAATCATGCCAGTGGTCCCTTCTTTAGAAGCCCTTTCAAGCTCAGTAGAAGGCCGGAAAAGAACAGGAAAAGGTTCATCCTCCAGCCTAAATTCCCTGTTGTCTGTCCTCTCTCCCATCCCTTCTTTTCATCCTAGATTCCTTATGGGGTAAAGTATGACAGGACATGGCTAATGAACTCAATCCAGCGCCATTGCAGTGTCCCCTTCACTCCAGTGGACGTAAGAGAGGATGCCGAAGCCAGACGCGTGGGCACAGGGAAGGGGGAGAGAGAGACCTGGTTCAGCAGGGTCTGTTGGCTTCTGATACTATTGCTGTTGCATTCAATCCCTGTAGTTCCACTTTGTGAAAAATGGGGCTCGGTTCTTTGTCCAGGAAGCTAGCACTGCCTCTGCATTGATGGATGTCAGCTACAAGATTTGTGACGAGGAGAGCCGAAAGGTTTGTGTTGCGGGCGTTACCTGTACCTCATCCTGAGGAAGGAGTACAGGCCAGGGGCTGGTTGTCTTCTTTGGAACTAGAGTTCCTGGTGCTTACCCCACCTCTTCTTCCTGCAGATACCTGTCTTTGTCAGCCCCTCTGATGTTCCCTACTCTGTGCGGTATAAGTTGAAGCCAGAAGAAATGGAGCAGCTAAAGGTAATGCAGATTCAAGACATGTTGTGTGCCAACCCTCAGACCAACCTCTCCTTCCTCCAGCCCCCCGCCCCCCTCGCCCCCGATTTCCCTGCCACCACCACAGCCTCAGAGCGGCGCTCTCCATCTCTCACTCCGCAGCTGACCTTGATGAAACGATTTAATATCTACAAGCAAGCTCTTGACCTCCAGAGGCTCTGCGTTGACCCAGGTATGGCTGGCAGCAGTAATTCTAGGGCGGGCGAGGTCAGAGGGGTCTTCCTGGAGGGAGACTTAGGGATGGTAACGTGGGGAGGGGCTGGTGCTGGCCCCAGACACCACTCAGCCATCTGATTCCCTCCCCTCTCCTTCCTGAAGACTTGGTGGGCCATGATATTGATATAATTCTGAATCGAAGAAGCTGCATGTCCGCCACCCTGCAAACCATCGAAAAGAATTTCCCTGAGGTGAGGCTGTAGGCCCAGTGCTGGTATTAGGGTAGGGGGTGGAAGAGATGGGGTGGAGGGCAGATTTGTCTCCAAGGTCGTAGATAGTAGCCTTCACTCTACCTCTTCTTGCCCCAAAGCTGTTGTCCTTGAACTTGAGCAGCAACAAACTGTACCAGCTGGATGGCCTGTCTGACATTATACAGATGGCCCCCACGGTCAAGATCCTGAACCTCTCCAAAAATGAGGTGAGAAGGGGGAGCCAGATCAAAGTTGGGTTGAGAGTAAGCGGGGGGCGTGTTAGTGGCCATCAGAGTGATGACAGGAGGCAGGTGAAGGTACCTGTGGGGGAGGGAGGGCGCTGGGGGTGCAGAGGTCCAGATGTCCCTCTTTCCCTGGGATTCCTTTTCCCACTTCCGCCCCATATTTCTCAGCTGAAGTCTGTGTGGGAGTTGAGCAAGATGCAAGGGCTGAAGCTTGAAGAGCTGTGGCTGCAAGGGAACCCATTGTGTGGCACCTTCCCAGACTGGTCCACCTATGTAAGGTCAGTGTGAACACCCTGTCACCCTTCTTGGTGACCTTCACCCATGGGAGCCTAGACTATCTGTGACAGTGCCCCTTTGCCAAAGGTGGCAGCCCTGGTCTTCTGGGAGGATCACAGGCCCCACCTTCTGCTCTCTCTGTGCCTATCACCGGTGAGGAGTTTCCTTCCCCTGACCTGCTCACCTCTGCAGGGGCTCTGGGGTCTGTTTCCAGCTCTCTGCACCCAGCTATATTCCACCAAGGCCTCCCAAGAGTGTGCCCCAGGAAGCAGGGCTTCTCCTCCTCACCAGGACCAGGAGCGACCAGCCTTGATCCAGATGCTGGCGCCCTGCACTGAGAAGGGTCCTCCAATCCAGGGCCTCTTGCTGAGAGAAGCCTTCCTTCTTCGTGCTGAGATGGCGTTTGCCTCCCCCGTTCTGAGAGGGGCCCTCTTCCCCTTCCTCCAAAGGGGTCCCCCCTCCTCTCCCAAGTTGACATGGGGGCTTTCCTGCACCATGCTGAGGGCTGAGGCCGTGGGTGGCTGCTGTCATGACATCCATTCTGCTGGCCCAATGCCAGGAGCTGGACCCTCCTTGGGAAAAAGCAGGGCTCCTTGAGTCAAGGGGCCAGACATGGGCCGCCGCCAGTGATCAGAGGGCTTCCTGAGGCAGGAGTGGAAGGCAGAGGGCAGAGGTGGTAGAGGAGACAGAAGGACAGGGCTCTCAGGGGCACTTCCCATCCCTCCCTGCACACGTCACATCATCCCGCCTGGTCCTTCACAGGAGCCCTGGGCAGCCTGAGACAGGTACGATTCCTCAGATAAAGAACCAACTCAGACAGGTGCAGGGGTCATCAGGAGAGAAGACGGTGATCATCATCAGAGGGGGCCACGGATCCTCAGCCCCATACTGAGCTGGGACCTGACCCTTTCCTCATTCTGGGGAAGATGTGCCCCCATGGCGGCCCTGTTTCCCATGCCCACGTCTGGCTGAACTCACACAAGTGACAAAGTTTCAGCCAGCATCCAGTGGGCCCCCCAGCCCAACATGGGCATATTTTCCATTCCTACCTGGTGTGTCTGGGCGATTCTGGGGCAGGTGAAGAGCCGCAACAGGTGTGCCGTTTCCCCATTCTTCTCTCTTCTTCCCTGACACCGACCACGGCAGAGCTTCTTTCTCTTCCCTTTGTTTTCTCTCTCTCCCTTGTCTCTGTGCCCCTATGTCTCTGTCATCTCTCCCCTCCTACCTTCACTCCCTTTCTGTCTTCATCCCCTCCATCTCCCTCCCTGAGCCCCACCTCACTCACCTCCCTGGCCCAGCATCCTGGGCCATCCCTGGGGGGTGTCCGGGTCTTGCCAGAGTGCTGGACCCCCAGTGAGGTAGCAGAGCCCCGGGCTCCCACCCCATTCCCTCTTCTCCCCACAGCCTTCAGTGGGGCCCTGGAGGAAGGAAGGGAGGAGAAGGAAGCCCTGCAGCATGGGTTTGAAATGCTGCTCCCTGTGGCACTGGAGAAGGGAGTCCGAGTAGTCTGGGTGGGAGCTACCCAGGCGAAGGAGAGGAAGGGAGGGAGGGAAGGACTATTAAAGTGAAGGTATTGAGAGAGATGAGGAGACAGTGCCTTTCACACAGTAAGATGACAGATGCTCAGTGCTCAACAGGGAAGTGGACCGAAAACCCTTAAAATCAGAAGCAGAGGTGGGCAAAGGGCGCTGCTGGATGGGCCAGAACACACTGATCTCTGTTTATGGTATTACTGTTTTAACTCAAAGGAAGCATTGCAGCCTTGAACTATCAACCACCTCTTCTCTATTTTTGGTTTTGGACAGGGCCATCAGAGATCGTTTCCCGAAGTTATTACGCCTAGTAAGTGCCTACATAAATCATTGTTTCTTACGAATGTCGGTGATCTCTGCACCTGCCCTCAAGCCCTTTGGGTCTTGCCTAGATCACATATTAGCATCAGAACCTTAACCATTTTGGGGGGCATGGACTCCTGAAAATGACATGGATGGACTTGCTGGAAAAATACCCATAAATACACACACGCACACACACAAGTTGAATATAACACTAGAGACTTCCAGGACCTCATGATGAAGACATCCACTGTAAGCTTTCCCATGGAATTTCCAGGGCCCTTTCACACCTGACCTCTGACCCTCACCCTCCTGGGCCCATCCTTTTCCCGGATCATCCAGGGCCACTCCCCTGGTCTCCACTCCTGACTTCCTCTTCCCTTCTCCAGGATGGCCAAGAGTTACCGTCACCAGTTACCGTTGACGTTGACACTCCCTATGTAGTAAAGCCCTGCAAGGTGAGGAAGAACATCAAACAGCATTTGGGGTGTTGCAGGGAGGCTTTATCCACTGCATAGTCTCAAATGCCATTTGATTCCAGGGCAGCTACTTTGGATCTGATGAGCTGAAGAGCCTAGTCCTGCAATTCCTGCAGCAGTAAGTACCTCTGGGAAGCTGAGCAAGGGGGGGAGGGTGAGGACAGGTGAGGCCACCTAAGCACAGGTCTGCTCAGGGGAGTTTTCAAGTCTCATTTGAGGTCCAGACAACAGAGATAGACTGTCCTCATTCCTCCCCCTCAGGTACTACTCGATCCATGACTGTGGAGACCGACAGGGTCTCGTGGGTGCTTATCATGAGGAGGCCTGCTTCTCCCTGACCATTCCCTTCCACCCCGAGGATCCAGCCCCGTGAGTATCATAGCACAGGCTCTGCTCCTGGGCCATGTGGCTCCCCAGCAGACACGGGCCAGCTCCTGCAAACACCCACCACCCACTGTTGCTCTTTGTCTCCTAGAAGCAGCTTGTGCGAGTACTTCAAGGACAGCAGGAATATGAAGAAGCTCAAGGACCCCCGTGAGAGTGTGATGGGAAGACTGGGTGGGAAAGGGCGGTGAAGGGATCAATCATAGGGCCCAGGGCGTGGCAGCCCCTGACCTTCGCTCGCTTCCCCTCCCCTCACAGACCTGCGGGTCCAGCTGCTGAAGCACAAAAAACATGACATTGTGCACACACTCTGTGTGTTGCCCAAGACTCAACATGACTTCAGCTCCTTCGTGGTGGACACGTGGTCCCAGACGGTGAGCGCCTGCTTCCTCCCTCGGGCGGGCCCAGGAAGCCACAGGTGGGTAGGAGGTGGAGGTGGTGACTGGGCACCTCGGCTCTTCCTTTTCAGGAAAGGATGCTCTGCTTCTCTGTCAATGGGGTGTTCAAGGAAGGTGAGTGTGTGTAGAGCCCCCTCCCCAGATTCCCCACTGCTCCCTCCCCCTGGCCAGGCTCATTCCCAGAACCGCCCAGCTTCCCTGACCCCTTCCGTCCCCTTCCCTTCCCTTCCCTTCCCCTTCTCTTCCCTTCTCTTCACTTCCCTTCCCTTCCCCTTCTCTTCCCTTCTCTTCCCTTCCCTTCCCTGCCTTTCCCCTCCTTTCCCCTTCCCTTCCTTTCCCTTCCACTCCCCTCCCTTACCCCTCTTGTTGCTTCCCTTCCCTTCCTTGCCCTTCTCTTCCCTTACCTGCCTTTCCCCTCCTTTCCCCTCCCCTCCCTTCCCTTCCCTTCCCTCCCTTTCCCTTCTCTTCCCTTCTCTTCCCCTCCCTTCCTTTCCCCTCCCTTCCTTTCCCCTCCCTTCCCTTCCCCTCCCTTCCCTTCCCTTCCCCTCCCCCTCCCCTCCCCTCCCCTCCCCTCCCCTCCCCCACCCCCTCCCCTCCCCTCCCCTCCCCCACCCCCTCCCCTCCCCCTCCCTCCCCCTCCCTCCCCTCCCCCTCCCTCCCCCTCCCTCCCCTCCCCCCTCCCCTCCCCCTCCCCTCCCCTCCCCTCCTCCCTTCCCCTCCCCCTCCCCTCCCCTCCCCTCCTCCCTTCCCCTCCCCTCCCCTTCCCCACTGTGTGCTCCAGCCCTCAGGCTTCCCACAGACAATCCAGGTCTGAGCTGTGTCCATGCCTGTCTGCCCTGCACACCCTGGACATTGGGGACACAGGCTGCAGAGTTTGGTGGCTCTCATCCCAGATACTTACTCTGAGAACTTGGGCCGTTACTTAACCTCTCAGTTCCCTCATTTGCAAAATGGGGTAGTAGTATCCACCTCTTGGGCGGCTGTGAAAAACGCATCCCATGAACCTGTGTAGTGGTTGTCAGGGGCCCTGTCACTGGGCGCAGACTGCTCCTATAGTTGCCCTCCCCATTGCCGACACCCTGGCCCCCGTGAACAACTGCCCTCTCAGCATGAGTGTCCAGTCACAGCCTGACTGGGGACCGCCGTGTGAGCGTGTACAGCACGTGCGGCTCTAAGGGGTACTGTTGTTTGTTTGCTGTTGAAGTGGAAGGAAGTTCTCAGGGCTGTGTGCGTGCCTTCACCCGGACCTTCATCGCTACCCCTGCCAGCTACTCCAGGTCAGAGCCCTGTCGTGGGTGGGAATGCCCATCCCCGCCTGGGCTCAGGGGCATGGGAGTGTGGTGGTGCAGACCTTAGGTTTACTCGGTATTGTGGAAAGCCAGTGGGGAGATCCCAGGAGCAGTCTAGCCTAGTGGTTAAGAAGAGCATGGGCTCTGGAATCGCCCTATGCGTTCTCTCCTTGACCCAACACTCACTCACTGTGTGACCTTGGTCCAGTCACATGACCTCTGTGTGACTCAGTGTCTTCTTCCGAGAATGGGGATCAGAGCGTCCACCCCTTGGGCTGTGGTAAAGGGTAAATGCGAAATTGCCCGTGGGTTGGGGATAAACCTATAAATCGAGTGAAGGTGGTAGACAGTCTCTCCAAAGGTGGGCTCTGTGGGGAGGGGCAGAGGTACCAGTCAATGAACCTGGGGGACAGACACAGGAGGGGTAATGGAAGGAATCTGGTTGCTGAGTGCCAGTGGGAGCAGGTTTGTTGTTAGGGGTGTGGTGGTGTTCATCTGTCCAATTATCTGAGTGACCGTTTTTCCTCCAGTCTTTTCATCTTGAATGACGAGCTGTTTGTATGGGATGTCAGCCCTAAAAAGACCCAGAGTACATTTTCCATCCCAGTACCCACACCCTCCACCAGCTCCATGCCCAGTTTCTACTGGGAGCAGCAGCAAATTGTACAAGCTTTCTCCACTCAGTCTGGGATGAACCTCCAGTGGTCTCAAAAGTGAGTATTGTGTGTGCATGAGGATAAGAGGGAGCTGGGAGAATGAGGGAATTAAAAAGGGAACACACAGACAATTTGGAAAAATAAGTATTTGGATATTTTGCTTCCAGAAAAAATGGAAGCTCATGAAAAACGTATCCTAATTTTATGATGATATATGTGAAGCATTTTAAAAATAGTATTATGCTCAGATGACATGATCTTTTATATGGAAAATCCTAAGAAATTTGCTAAGAAACTGTAAGAATACATAAACAAGTTCAGCAGAATCTCAGGATATAAGATCAATACACAAAAATCATTTGTATTTCTGTGCACTTACAATGAAAAATCCTAAATTGAAATTAAGAAAACAATTTGATTTATCGTAGAATCAAAAAGAATAAATACTTAGAAAGAAATGTAACTAAAGAAGTGAGAAACTTATACTTTAAAATCTTCAAAACATTGTTGGAATAACTTAAAACCTAAAAAAATGGAAGGACATTCTGTGTTTGTAGACTGGAAGACTTAATATTGTTAAGATGGTAGTACTATTCAAAGTGGTCTACAGAGTCTACACCATATCTATCAAAATCCCAGTTGGCTCCTTTCCAGAAATTGATAAGGTGATCCTACAATTCACATGGAAATGCAATAGACTCAGAATAGTCAAAGCAATATTGAAAGAGAATAAAGCTGAGGACTCACAAGTCCTGATCTTCACAATTTCAAAACTTACTACAAAGGTACTATAATCAAGACTGCATGGCACTGACATTTGATAGGTCAATGCAATAGAACTGAGAGTCCAGAATGAAACCCTGACATTTGTAGCCAATTAATTTTCAATAGGTGCCAAAATAATTAATGGAGGAAAAAATAGTCTTTTAAACAGGTGGTGCTGGGACACATGGGTATTAACATGCAAAAAAAAAGAATTTTGACCCCTATCACACACCATATAAAAATATTGACTCAAAATGGATCAAAGACCTAATGTAGAATCTACAACTGTAAAAACTCTTACTGACTTATTTCACTTAGTATGATAACCTCTAGGTCCATCCATGTTACTGCAGATGGCATTATTTCATTCTTTTTAATGGCTGAGTAATATTCCACTGTGTATATGTACCACATTTTCTTTATCCATTCCTCTGTCGATGGACATTTAGGTTGCTTCCATGACCTGGCTATTGTAAATAGTGCTACAATGAACATTGGGGTGCATGTATCTTTTTGAATTATGGTTTTCTCTGGATATATGCTCAGGAGTGGGATTGCTGGATCATACGGTAGCTCTATTTTTAGTTTTTTAAGGAACCTCCATACTGTTCTCCATAGTGGCTGTATCAATTTACATTCCCACCAACAGTGTAGGAGGGTTCCCTTTTCTCCACACCCTCTCCAGCATTTATTGTTTGTAGATTTTTTGATGATGGCCATTCTGACCTGTGTGTGGTGACACCTCATTGTAGTTTTGATTTGCATTTCTCTAATAATAAGTTATGTTGAGCATCTTTTCATGTGCTTTTTGGCAATCTGTATGTCTTCTTTGGAGAAATGTCTATTTAGATCTTCTGCCCATTTTTTGATTGGGTAAGTGAAGTAAGACAGAGAAAGACAAATATCATATGATATCACTTATATGTGGAATATAATAAAAACGATACCAATGAACTTATTTACAAAACAGAAACAGACTCACAGTTCTCAAAATGAAACTTTATGGTTACCAAAGGGGAAATCTGAGGGGGAAGTGATAAATTAGGAGATTGGGATTAACATATACACACTACTATATATAAGATAGATAACTAATAAGGACCTACTGTATAGCACAAGGAACTCTACTCAATATTCTGTAATAACCTATATGGGAAAAGAATCTGAAAAAGAATGGAGTCATATATAACTGATGCACTTTGTTGTATACCTGAAACTAACACAACATTGTAAGTAAACTAAACTCCAATAAAATTTTAAAACAACACTTAGACGAAAACAGAGGTGTATATCTTCATGACCTTGAATTAGGCAACGGTTTCTTGTATATGACACCAAAAGCACAAGCAACCAAAGAAACAAATAAATTGCACTTCATCAAAAGTAAAAACTTCTGTACATCAAAGGACACTATCAAGAAAGTGAAAATACAACCCACGAAATGGGAGAAAATATTTGCAAATCTCGTATCTGATAAGATCTACTATCTAGAATATTGAAGGATTTTACAACTCAACAATCAAAAGATAAATATCCAATTTAAAAATGGGGAAAGGATTTGAATAGATATTTCTCTAAAGATTGTATACAAGTGACCAACAAGCACATGAAAACGTGCTCAACATCATTAATCATTAGGAAAATACAAATCAAAACAACCACTTCACATACGCTAAGATGGCTTTAATCAATTAAACAAAAGATAAGCATAGGTGAGGCTGTGGAGAAATTAGAACTCTCATATATTACAGGTATCAAGGTTCAGTGGAGCACTCACTTTGGGAAAAAATTTGGCAGTTCCTCAAAATGTTAAACACGGAGTTACCAAATGACCCAGTAATCCCACTCCCAAGTATCTACCAGGAGAAATGAAAACATATGTTCACTCTAAAACTTGTTCAGGAACGTTCATAGCAGCATTATTGATAATAGCCGAAAAGTGGAAACAACCCAAATGTCCTTTAGCTGATGCATGGATGAATAAATCCGGTACGTCCATATGGTAGAATGTTATTCACTCATAAAAAAGTACAGTTCTGGGGCTTCCCTGGTGGCACAGTGGTTGAGAATCTGCCTGCCAATGCAGGGGACACGGGTTCGAGCCCTGGTCTGGGAGGATCCCACATGCCGCGGAACAGCTGGGCCCGGGAGCCACAATTACTGAGCCTGTGCGTCTGGAGCCTGTGCTGCGCAACAAGAGAGGCCGCGATAGTGAGAGGCCTGCGCACTGCGATGAAGAGTGGCCCCTGCTTGCCACAACTAGAGAAAGCCCTTGCACAGAAACGAAGACCCAACACAGCCATAAATTAATTAATTAATTAATTAATTTTTAAAAAAACTAGCTGTTTATCCTCAAAAAAAAAGTACAACTCTGATATATGTCATGACATGATCAACCTTGAAAACATTATGCTAAGTGAAAAGCCAGTCACAAAAGTTGAATATAGTATGAAATGTCCAGAATCGGCAAATCCACAGGGGCCAAAAGCAGATTAGTGGTTGCCAGGTTCTGGGGGAAGGGGAGGAATAGGGAGTGATCACTAATGGTCAAGGAGTTTCTTTTCGAGATGATAAAATTATTTTGGAATTAGTTGTACAATCTTGTGGATATCCTAAAAAGCACTGACTTGTATTCTTTAAAATAGTGTGTGCATTATATCTCAAAAAAAGATGGCTGGAAACTTGTACTTAAAAATTTTTCACTTAATGGCCATCATCAAAAAATCTACAGACAATAAATGCTGGAGAGGGTGTGGAGAAAAGGGAACCCTCTTGCACTGTTGGTGGGAATGTAAATTGATACAGCCACTCTGGAGAACAGTATGGAGGTTCTTTAAAAAACTAAAAATAGAACTACCATATGACCCAGCAATCCCACTACTGGGCGTATACCCTGAGAAAACCATAATTCAAAAAGAGTCATGTACCACAATGTTCATTGCAGCTCTATTTACAATAACCAGGACATGGAAGCAACCTAAGTGTCCATCAGCAGATGAATGGATAAAGAAGATGTGGCACATATATACAATGGAATATTACTCAGCCATAAAAAGGAATGAAACTGAGTTATTTGTAGTGAGGTGGATGGACCTAGAGTCTGTCATACAGAGTGAAGTAAGTCAGAAAGAGAAAAACAAATACCGTATGCTAACATATATGGAATCTAAAAAAAAAAAAAAAGGTCATGAAGAACCTAGGGGCAAGACGGGAATAAAGATGAAGACCTACTAGAGAATGGACTTGAGGACACGGGGAGGGGAAAGGGTAAGCTGGGACAAAGTGAGAGAGTGGCATGGACATATATACACTACCAAATGTAAAATCGATAGCTATTGGGAAGCAGCCGCATAGCACAGGGAGATCAGCTCGGTGCTTTGTGACCACCTAGAGGGGTGAGATAGGGAGGGTGGGAGGGAGGGAGACGCAAGAGGGAAGAGATATGGGGATATATGTATATGTATAACTGATTCACTTTGTTAGAAAGCAGAAACTAACACACCATTGTAAAGCAATTATACTCCAATAAAGATGTTAAAAAAAAAAAAAAGACCAGTATGGAATCTAAAAGAAAAAAATGGTTCTGATGAACCTACGGGTAGGACAGGAATAAAGATGCAGACATAGAATGGACTTGAGGACACGGGGAGGGGGAAGGGAAAACAAAACAAAAACAAAAACAAAAGCAAAACAATTTTTCACTTGTTATTTTCTTGAACATCTTCCTTGATGAGTGTATATTAAGTTCCCTTGTTCTTTTGCACAGCTCTACTTTTCTGTTTTGAATTCTAGTGAGCATGAATGCTAGTGATGGTTTGGTTTTCACTGGGTCTTTCTTCGTCATTACACATAGTGTTCATACTGGTACATGTGTCCCAGCAAGAAAGTGGCATAGATTTAGCGGTGGCATTGCATGGTCAGCATGACTGTACTGTGGTACTAATGGAGATCACCTGTTCTTCTCCCACTGCAGGTACCTTCAGGACAACGAATAAAACTACACCAGAACTGGTCAGGTCTTCAGTATGCTCAAGGTGAGGTCTGGGAATCAAGTGGGGTAAAGATGAATGTTTCTGGGCCTTCAGGGAGGCCAAGAAGGTGGAGGCCGGTGGCCTAAGAATGGAACGTGGGGAGCTGGCTCTTCTGACATCCCGACTCCTTCTCTCCAGACCGAAGGCAAGATCCCAGAGGAGGCCTTCAAAGAAATCCCCTAAAAGGAGCGCTTGGATGCCGTCTTTGTCTTCATCCATATCATCATTGTTTCTCTTTTCTCCAGCCTCAGGCCATGCCCATGAACAGGGTTGGAGGCCTGGCCGACAAAGAAGCCAAAGTTACCTTGTAGGCCAGGTAACATAGCCACCTGAAGGGTCAGTTGTTTCTGTATTTTCCCCACTCACGATTGCTGTTTGTTTTCATAATAAAGAGTGATGTTGCATGTTGTATGTTGTGTGTTCTGCATTGCTGTTCCCTGCCCCAATCATGAGCCAGTGGGTCCAGGCCTGAAAGGCCTTGGTTGCCTTCCTGCCCGACCCCCATTGACCCTGGCAATCCCTAGCAGATATATCAGGCTTGACTCCATAGGTAGTTTGTCAGTAAATTCTGATGAGAGGGGACATGATATGCTTCCAGGAATTGGTTTTTGGAGGCAGTGTGACTCAGTCAGATGCTCTACCTGGAGACTCTCAGAAACAGGCATATGACCCAGAACAACAGAGGCTTTGCAAGGGATGCCGACTGGCTAGTGGAGGGCTTTGGAAGGAAGGAAGGAAGATGAGGATGTACATGTTTTACTTCTTGTCCATAATCATTTCCAAAGACCATACCGTGAACAATTTCAAGATTTGCATACAGGTGAATGAGAAACAGGCCTTTTCACACCTCTCACCATGCTTCCATAGGGATTCTCATCCATCCACTGTACTGCCCCCTCTCCCTTTCTGAAGGTGCACTGTGGGAGGGATCTCACCTCAGTACCTTAGAGTAGGGGAGAGTCAGCCTGTCTGCCCATGCATTTCTCATGTGCTTGAAGGGGTTGAGGCATTTCATTTCACTTCCAAACAAACAACAATAACATGGAATCTCACATTACGGTCAGGTCTGTGTGACCTTTCTCATCGATGCAATTAGCAGTACAGAATTGCAGGCAAGAGTTGAAAGGGACACTTGCACAACTTATTTTCTGTACTTCTGTAATTTTTGCACTTCAGACAACAAGCAGGCATAATTTTTGAAATTAAAATAATAGCAGTACCAAATTTCAAGTTACAATCGTATAATTGAAGACACAGGTGAGGTACCACCAGTTTACAAATTATGCCTCCATTTTTGGGTCTTGCATAAGTTATTTCCTCCCACTTGCCACTTTTCAGTTCTTTATGTCATTTACATGAAGCATCCATATATTGGCTTGTGAATGTCTTTAAAAATATGAACTAAGGAGATGATTGCCATTACATAAGGAATAATTCCATGTTATTCCATGTAGTGCCTCAATGATCAGAGACAATCTTGGCATTCTCACCTAAAGAACTGAACAGAGATCACAGTGTATACTTCTCAGCTGCACTGTGAAGAATAGAGGTAGACTCAGATGTAAACCAACAATTGCATTGTCTGGCTCAACTCAGGCTCTCCGAGCTGTTTGAGTTCCCTCATGGACAGGGAAAATGGAACTCATCACATGGCCCCTCTACTTCCTCTCTCTACATCATCAGGCTTCCACATCCTTCGCCTCCTTCCCTAGCCAGCTCAGATGCTGCCTTGGTCTTCCATTCACTTGTTCTCCTGCCAATTCCTTGCTTTCAATTCCCTTGCTCTTATGATCCTAGGCAAATGCTAACCCTGCAGCCTGCCTCTCTCTCTGTCTCTGTCTCTCTTTTTAATCTCCAACTAACTTGTGTGCCTTCCCTCAGAATTGCTCTGGCTCCTGTGTGGTACTCTCCACTCCCAACACTTTGTCCCAGAACTTTTGTCTGAACTGATGCCCTTACCCCTGGGATCCCTGCTTGTACCCCCCCACCCCCAGCCATACAACTGCTTATCTTCCAAAATGTATTCCATTTATCCTATTTACCTGCTCATAAGGTTTTAATGGTATCATTCCCTGAATGATCACAGGATTTCCCTCCAGGCACTACTCCTTATGATCCTACCACCCTGTAACCCCTGTGCTGGAGAAAGCCAGTGTTTGGATGTGAACACTTCATTCCCTCAGTGGCCATATCGAAGGGAAGAAACCTCAGACCCATATCATGCAAGATTAGACATTGTACCTCACCCACACCAAAATAATATAAAGAAGGAAGAATTGGTGTTCAGCTGTTCTTAGCACCCTAACATGCATCAAAGAAAGGTGGTGAAGTACTGGTAGGAGGGCGCAATTCCTAGGGGTTGAGGATGGCGAGTGTCCGTGGCAGGGCCTGAAATTCTGCAGCTGTAACAGGATCCCAGGTGTGATGGTTAATTTTATGTGTCAAATTGTCTAGACTGTGGTACCCAGATATTTGGTCAAACAAACACTATTATGGATATTTCTGTGAAGGCATTTTGGGGATGAGATTAATATTTGAATCAGTAGACTCTGAGTAAAGTAAATGGCTCTCTATAATATAGGTGGGTCTCATCCAATTGGTTGAAGGCTTGAATAGAAAAATGACTGACCTCCCCAGAGAGAGAGGGGATTCTGCCAGCAGACTGCCTTCAGACTCTAACTGCAGCTCTTCCCTAGGTCTCCAGCCTGCCAGCCTACCCTGCAGATTTTGGACTGGCCAGGTTCCACAGTTGCATGAGCCAATTCCTTTTTAAAAAAATGAACAACTAGATGCCAACAAATTGGACAACCTACAAGAAATGGGAAAATTCTTAGAAACAACCTACCAAGATTGAATCAAGAAGAAATAGAAAATCTGAACAGACTAATTACTAGTAAGGAGATTGAATTAGTAATAAAAAAATCTCCCAATGAAGAAAAGCCCAGGACTAGATGGCTTCACTGGTAAATTTCACCAAAAATTTAAAGAATTAATGCCAATCCTTCTCAAACTCTTCCAAACAATTGAAGAGGAGGGAACATTCCGAAACCATTTTATGAAGCCAGCATTATTACCCTGATACCCAAACCAGAAAAGGACACTACAAGAAAAGAAAACTACAGGCCAGTATCCCTGATGAATATAGATGCAAAAACTCTCAACAAAACACTAACAAACTGAATTCAGCAACATATTTAAAGGATCATTCTTGTCTTTTTGACAATAGTCATTCTGACTATTCTGTGACGTATCTCATTGTGGTTTGGATTTGCATTTCCCTGATGACTACTGATGTTGAGCATCTTTTCACGTGCCTGTTGGTGAAGATGTGGAGAAAAGAGAGCCCTCATTCACTGTTAGTGGGGATGCAAATTAGTGCAGCCACTATGGGAAAAAGTATGGAGGTACCTAAAAATATTAAGAATAGAACTTCCATATGATTCAGCAATTCCACTACTGGGCATTTATCCAAAGAAAATGAAAACACTAATTCAAAAAGATATATGCACCTCAACGTTCATAGCAGCATTATTTTACAATAGCCAAGATATGGGAGCAACGTAAGTGCCCATCGACAGACAAATGAATAAAAACAACGTGGTGTGTGTGTGTGTGTGTGTGTATATATATATATATATATATATATATATATATATACTATAGAATATTACTCAGCAATAAAAAAGAATGAAATCTTGCCATCTGTGACAACATGGATGAATGTGGAGGGTATTATGCCTAGTGAAATAAGTCAGAAGGAGAAAGACAAATACTGTATGTTTTCACTTATATGTGGAATCTAAAAAATAGAACAAATGAATACATATAAAACAGAAGCAGACTCACAGATATGAAGAACAAACAGGTGGTTGCCAGAGGGGAGAGGGGTGGGGGGAGAGGCAAAGTAGGTGAAGGGGTTTAAAAGGTACAAACTACCAATTATAAAATAAATAAGTTACAGGGATGTAATGTACAGCACAGAGAATATAGTCAATATTTTATAATAATTTTGTATGGTGTGTAATCTATAAAAATATTGAATATGTTTTACACCTGAAAGTAATATAATATTGTAAGTCAACTATACTTCAATGAAACATTCAAATAAAAATAAAGGATCAGGGGCTTTTCTGGTGGCGCAGTGGTTGAGAATCCGCCTGCCAATGCAGGGGACACGGTTCGAGCCCTGGTCCGGGAAGATCCCACATGCCGCGGAGCAACTAAGCCCATGAGCCACAACTACTGAGCCTGCGCTCTAGAGCCCGCGAGCCACAACTACTGAAGCCCGCGTGCCTAGAGCTCGTGCTCCGCAACAAGAGAAGCCACAACAATGAGAAGTCCATGCACCGCAACGAAGACCCAACGCAGCCAAAAATAAATAAATTTATTAAATAAATAAATAAATAAAATAAAAAATAAAGGATCAGTCACCATGATCAAGTGTGATTTATCCCTGAGATACAAGCATGATTCAATATATACAAATCAATAAATGTGATTCATCACATTAACAGAATGAAAGAAAAAAATCATACGATAATCTCAATGGACACAGAAAAAACATTTGACAAAATTCAACATCCATTCATTATTAAAAACTCTTAACAAATTAGGTATAGAAGGAATGTACCTCAACATAATAAAGGCCATATATGACAAGCCCACAGGTAACATCATACTCAATGATGAAAGGCTGAGAGCTTTTTCTCAAAAATCAGGAATAATACAAGGGTGCCCACTCTCACCACTCCTATTCAACATAGTACTGGAAGTCCTAGCCAGAGCAATTAGGTGTTAAAAAGAAATAAAATGCATCAGAATTAGAATGGAAAAAGTAAAATTGTCTCTATTTGCAGATGACAGTATACAGAGAAAATCCTAAAGACTGCCAAAAAACCTGTTAGATCTAATCAATGAATTTAGTAAAGTGGCAGGGTACAAAATTAACATACAAAAATCATTAGCATTTCTAATGCAAATCAAAACAACAATGAGGTATCACCTCACACCGGTCAGAATGGCCATCATCAAAAAATCTAGAAACAATAAATGCTGGAGAAGTTGTGGAGAAAAGGGAACCCTCCTGCACTGTACGTGAGAAGGTAAAATGATACAGCCACTATGGAGAACAGTATGGAGGTTCCTTAAAAAATGAAATATAGAACTACCATATGACCCAGGAATCCCACTACTGGTCATATACCCTGAGAAAACCATAATTCAAAAAGGGTCATGTACCACAGTGTTCATTGCAGCAGTAATTACAATAGCCAGGGCATGGAAGCAACCTAAATGTCCATCGACAAATGAATGGATAAAGAAGATGTGGCACATATGTACAATGGAATATTACTCAGCCATAAAAAGGAACGAAACTGAGTTATTTGTAGTGAGGTAGATGGACCTAGAGTCTGTCATACAGAGTGAAGTAAGTCAGAAAGAGAAAAACAAATACCGTATGCTAATGCACATATATGGAATCTAAAAAAATGGTACTGATGAACTTAGCGGCAGGGCAGGAATAAAGACGCAGATGTAGAGAACGGACTTGAGGACACAGGGAGGGAAGGGGAAGCTGGGACAAAGTGAGAGAGTAGCATTGACATATATACACTACCAAATATAAAATGGATGGCTAGTGGGAAGCTGCTGCATAGCACAGGGAGATCAACTTGGTGCTTTGTGACTACCTAGAGGGGTGGAATAGGGAGGGTGGGAGGGAGGCTCAAGAGGGAGGGGATATGGGGATATATGTATACATATAGCTGATTCACTTCGTTTTACAGCAGGAACTAACACAACATTGTAAAGCAATTCTACTCCAATAAAGATGTGAAAAAAAATCTTTAGCATTTCTATACACAACAGCAAATTATCTGAAAAAGAAAATAATCCATTTACATTAGCACGAAAACAATAAAGTACTTAGGAATAAATTTAATAAAGGAGGTGAAATATATCCCTACACTGAAAACTACAAAACATTGATGAAAGAAATCAAAGAAGGCACAAATAATTGGAAAAGTCTCTTATGTTCATGGATTGGAAGAATTAATATTGTTAAAATGTCCACACTACATGAAGCTTTCTATAGATTCAATGCACCTATCAAACTTCTAATGGCATTTTTTACAGAAGTACAAAAAATAATCCTAAAATTTATATGGAAACACAAAAGACCCTGAATAACCAAAATAATCCTGAGAGAGAAGAATAAAGCAGGGGTATCACACTTCCTGATTTTAAGCTATATTATAAAGCTATAATAATCAAAACTGTATGGTACTGGCATAAAAACAAACACAAAACCGATGGAACAAAATGGAGAGGCCAGAAATAAACCCAAGCATATATGGTTAACTAATATTTGACAGGGGAACCAGGAATACTCAATGAAAAATAATCTCTTCAATAAATGGTGCTGGATTGGATATACACATATAAAAGAATAAAACTAGATCCTTATCTTACACCACTAACAAAAATTAGCTAGAAATGGATTAAAGGCTTAAACATAAGACCTAAACCATAAAATTCCTAGAAGAAAACTTAGGGGAAAATCTCCTTGACATGAGTCTTGGGAATGATATTTTGGATATGACAACTAAAGAACAAGCAACAATATAAAAAATAAACAAGTCAGACTACACCAAACTAAAAAGCTTCTGCACAGCAAAAGAAATTATCAACAAAATGAAAAGGCAACCTATGGAATGGGAGAAATTTTTGCAAATCATATATGTAATAAGGGGTTAATATCCAAAATATATAAAGAACTCATACAACTCAACAACAGAAACAATCCAATTAAAAAATGGGCAAAGGACCTGATTAGATATTTTTCCAAAGAGGTCATACAGATGGCCAAGAGGTACGTGAAAATGTATTCAACATCACTAATCATTGGGGAAATGCAAATCAAAACCTCAATGAGATATCACCTCATGCCTGTTAGAACGGCTATCATCAAAAAGACGAGATAATAAATGCTGGTGAGGATGTGGAGAAAAGGGAACACTTGTGCACTGTTAGTGGGGTTGTAAATTGACACAGCCACTGTGGAAAATAGTATGGAGGTTCCTCAAGAAATTAAAAATAAAACTACCATGTGACCTAGTAATTCCAATTCTGGGAGTATATCCATAGGAGCAAAAATCACTATGTCAAAGAGATATCTGCATCTCCATATTCATTGCAGCATTATTTACAATAGCAAGTCGTGGAAACAACCTAAGTGTCCATCAACAGATGAATGAGAAAAGAGAATGTGTATATATACATATACAGTGGAATACTATTCAGCCTTAAAAAAAAGAAGGAAACCCTGCCATTTGCTATAACATGGATAGACATTGAGGGCATTATGCTAAGTGAAATAAGTCAGACAGAGAAAGAAAAATAAGTATGATCTCATTTACATGTGTAACCTAAGAAAACTCATAGAAAAAGAGACCAGATTTGTGGTTACCAGACATGAGGTTTGAGGGTGGGGAGATTGGATTAAGGTGGTCAAAAGGTACAAACTTCCAGTTATAAGATTAATAAATACTGGGGATATCACGTAAAACATGATGACTATATTTAAAACTGCTGTATAGTATATTGGAAAGTTGCGAAGAGAGTAGATTCTAAAAGTTCTCATCACAAGGAAAACAACCCTTTTTTCTTTTTTTAATATCTGTAGGAGAGGATGGATTTTAAAGAAACTTACTGTGGTGATCATTTCACAATATATGTAAGTGGAATCATTATGCTGTACACCTTAAATTTATACAGTGCTGTATGTCACGTCTCAATAAAACTGAAAGATAAGGAAATACACACACACACACACACACACACACACACACACATGTTATTGGCTCTGTTTCTCTGGAGAACCCTGACTAATACAACACGCAGTGCTGAAGCTGCTATTCCATGGGTCATACTTTGAGTAGCAAGGAACTAGAGAATATCTGGCATGTGGGGAGACAGCCTCATCTATAATAATGCTCATTTCAGCACTGATTGTGAGAGCAAAACTGTAAGAAAGAACAAAATGTCCATCAACAGTGGTCCAAAAAAATACATTGTGATTCATTCTTACAGTGAAATATTATATAATAGTAAAAATGAATGCCCTAGACATATAGGATTTAGGCCATATATACATCTGAAACCTGTATGTTAAAATCAAGTTATCAAATGGAAGATAAGGTCACTTACAGTATGAAATACATATATATATATATGTACATACATATATATATGTACATCTGAGGGGGAAGGAAGGATGGTGCAATAAGGAGATGGACTCAAAGAATTTGTCAGGTTTATTGCTTATAACCCGCATAGTAGGGTACGCGTGTCCTTTTTATAGTTCTTTATACAGTTTTGTAATTTGATATATTTGATAAGTAACAAATCTTTTAGGGGCTGAAAGTTTTTTTCATCGTAAATGTAATGGACATTCATTTTACCAAATGATTGAAATACAGTTCACTACAGAGATGAAAACATCAATAATCAGCAAACCCACCATCACTGGAAAAAAAAAAAACATTTTACTGAGTTCTGTTCCCTTAGTTTTAATTTGCTTGCATATATGCAAATATATTGTATATACATTACATTGACATTTCATAGAACTGTGATGCCGTATATACAGTTTTATGTTATTACTGTCTTGTTGATTTTGTAATTACTATTAAATCACTTGGTATGGGGAAACAATTTAACTTTGATTTTTTAAAAAGACTTTATTATTTTAGAGCAGTTTCAGGTTCATAGCAAAATTGAGTGGAAGGTGCAGAGATTTCCCTGCTCCCACACATGCATAGCCTCCCCTATTATCAACATCTGCACCAGAGTTGTACATTTGTTACCGTTAATGAACCTACACTGACACATCATAGTCACCCAAAGTCCATAGTTTACTTTAGGGTTCACTCTTGGTGTTGTACACTCTATGAGTTTGGACAAATGTATAATGGCATGCATGCATCATTTTAACTTTGATTTTTATTGAACGTTTATAGTTGTACATATCCAATTTCTTGAGCCACACATCTTAATCCACACCCTTGGAAATGACACACCCATTTCATATTAAATAACGTATATATCTGGTCCTGCTCATGAGCCATGAGCTTTCGAGCCATGAGCTTTCTACAGTTTTTTTAAAAGATTTTATTTATTATTTATTTATTTTATTTATTATTTTTGGCTGCGTTGGGTTTTTTTTTAACATCTTTATTGGAGTATAATTGCTTTACAATGGTGTGTTAGTTTCTGCTTTATAACAAAGTGAATCAGTTATACATATACATATGTTCCCATATCTCTTCCCTCTTGCATCTCCCTCCCTCCCACCCTCCCCATCCCACCCCTCCAGGTGGTCACAAAGCACCGAGCTGATCTCCCTGTGCTATGCGGTTGCTTCCCACTAGCTATCTATTTTACATTTGGTAGTGTATATATGTCCATGCCACTCTCTAACGTTGTCCCAGCTTACCCTTCCCCCTCCCCATATTCTCAAGTCCATTCTCTAGTAGGTCTGTGTCTTTATTCCGGTCTTGCCACTAGGTTCTTCATGACTTTTTTTTTTTTTTTCACTTAGATTCCATATGTATGTGTTAGCATACTGTATTTGTTTTTCTCTTTCTGACTTACTTCACTCTGTGTGACAGACTCTAACTCCATCCACCTCATTACAAATAACTCAATTTTGTTTCTTTTTATGACTGAGTAATATTCCATTGTATATATGTGCCACATCTTCTTTATCCATTCATCCAATGATGGACACTTAGGTTGCTTCCATTTCCTGGCTATTGTAAATAGAGCTGCAATGAACATTTTGGTACATGACTCTTTTTGAATTATGGTTTTCTCAGGGTATATGACCAGTAGTGGGATTGCTGGGTCATATGGTAGTTCTATTTTTAGTTTTTTAAGGAACCTCCATACTGTTCTCCATAGTGGCTGTATCAATTTACATTCCCACCAACAGTGCAAGAGGGTTCCCTTTTCTCCACACCCTCTCCAGCATTTATTGTTTCTAGATTTTTTGATGATGGCCATTCTGACTGGTGTGAGGTGATACCTCATTGTAGTTTTGATTTGCGTTTCTCTAAGGATTAATGATGTTGAGCATTCTTTCATGTATTTGTTGGCAATCTGTATATCTTCTTTGGAGAAATGTCTATTTAGGTCTTCTGCCCATTTTTGGATTGGGTTTTTTGTTTTTTTTGTTATTGAGCTGCATGAGCTGCTTGAAAAGTTTGGAGATTAATCCTTTGCCAGTTGCTTCATTTGCAAATATTTTCTCCCATTCTGAGGGTTGTCTTTTGGTCTTGTTTGTGGTTTCCTTTGCTGTGCAAAAGCTTTTAAGTTTCATTAGGTCCCATTTGTTTATTTTTGGTTTTATTTCCATTTCTCTAGGAGGTGGGTCAAAAAGGATCTTGCTGTGATTTATGTCATAGAGTGTTCTGCCTATGTTTTCCTCTAAGAGTTTGATAGTGTCTGGCCTTACATTTAAGTCTTTAATCCATTTTGAGTTTATTTTTGTGTATGGTGTTAGGGAGTGTTCTAATTTCTTACTTTAACATGTACCTGTCCAGTTTTTCCAGCACCACTTATTGAAGAGGCTGTCTTTTCTCCACTGTATATGCTTGCCTCCTTTATCAAAGATAAGGTGACCATATGTGCATGGGTTTATCTCTGGGCTTTCTATCCTGTTCCATTGATCTATTTTTCTGTTTTTGTGCCAGTACCATACTGTCTTGATTACTGTAGCTCTGTAGTATAGTCTGAAGTCAGGGAGCCTGATACCTCCAGCTCCATTTTTCGTTCTCAAGATTGCTTTGGCTATTCGGGGTCTTTTGTGTTTCCATACAAACTGTGAAATTTTTTGTTCTAATTCTCTGAAAAATGCCAGTGGTAGTTTGATAGGGATTGCATTGAATCTGTAAATTGCTTTGGGTAGTAGAGTCATTTTCACAATGTTGATTCTTCCAATCCAAGAACATGGTATATCTCTCCATCTATTTGTATCATCTTTAATTTCTTTCATCAGTGTCTTATAATTTTCTGCATACAGGTCTTTTGTCTCCTTAGGTAGGTTTATTCCTAGATATTTTATTCTTTTTGTTGCAGTGGTAAATGGGAGTGTTTTCTTAATTTCACTTTCAGATTTTTCATCATTAGTGTATAGGAATGCAAGAGATTTCTGTGCATTAATTTTGTATCCTGCTACTTTACCAAATTCATTGATTAGCTCTAGTAGTTTTCTGGTAGCATCTTTAGGATTCTCTATGTATAGTACCATATCATCTGCAAACAGTGACAGCTTTACGTCTTCTTTTCCAATTTGGATTCCTTTTATTTCTTTTTCTTCTCTAACTGCTGTGGCTAACACTTCCAAAACTATGTTGATTAATAGTGGTGATAGTGGAGAACCTTGTCTTGTTCCTGATCATAGTGGAAACGGTTTCAGTTTTTCAACATTGAGGGTGATGTTGGCTGTGGTTTTGTCATATATGGCCTTTATTATGTTGAGGAAAGTTCCCTCTATGCCTACTTTCTGCAGGGCTTTTATCATAAATGGGTGTTGAATTTTGTCGAAAGCTTTCTCTGCATCTATTGAGATGATCATATGGTTTTTCTCCTTCAATTTGTTAATATGGTGTATCACGTTGATTGATTTGTATATATTGAAGAATCCTTGCATTCCTGGAATAAACCCCACTTGATCATGGTGTATGATCCTTTTAATGTGCTGTTGGATTCTGTTTGCTACTATTTTGTTGAGGATTTTTGCATCTATGTTCTTTCTTTGTGACATCTTTGTCTGGTTTTGTTATCAGGGTGATGGTGGCTGCGTAGAATCAGTTGGGGAGTGTTCCTCCCTCTGCAATATTTTGGAAGAGTTTGAGAAGGATAGGTGTTAGCTCTTCTCTAAATGTTTGATAGAATTCGCCTGTGAAGCCATCTGGTCCTGGGCTTTTGTTTGTTGGAAGATTTTTAATCACAGTGTCAATTTCAGTGCTTGTGATTGGTCTGTTCACATTTTCTATTTCTTCCTGGTTCAGTCTCGGCAGTTTGTGCATTTCTAAGAATGTGTCCATTTCCTCCAGGTTGTCCATTTTATTGGCAGAGAGTTGCTTGTAGTAATCTCTCATGATCGTTTTTGTATTTCTGCGTGTCAGTTGTTACTTCTCCTTTTTCATTTCTAATTCTATTGATTTGAGTCTTCTTTTTTTTCTTGATGAGTCTGGCTAATGGTTTATCAATTTTGTTTATCTTCTCAAAGAACCAGCTTTTAGTTTTACTGATCTTTGTATCATTTCCTTCCTTTGTTTTTTATTTATTTCTGATCTGATCTTTATGATTTCTTTCCTTCTGCTAACTTTGGGGTTTTTTTTGTTCTTCTTTCTCTAATTGCTTTAGGTGCAACGTTAGGTTGTTTATTTGAGATGTTTCCTGTTTCTTAAAGTAGGATTGTATTGCTATAAACTTCCCTCTTAGAACTGCTTTTCCTGCATCCCATAGGTTTTGGGTCATCGTGTCTCCATTGTCATTTGTTTCTAGGTATTTTTTGATTTCCCCTTTGATTTCTTCAGTGATCTCTTGGTTATTTCGTAGTGTATTGTTTAGCCTCCATGTGTTTGTATTTTTTACAGATCTTTTCCTGTAATTGATATCTAGTCTCATAGAGTTGTGGTCGGAAAAGATACTTGACACGATTTCAATTTTCTTAAATTTACCAAGGCTTGATTTGTGACCCAAGATATGATCTATCCTGGAGAATGTTCCATGAGCACTTGAGAAAAATGTGTATTCTCTTGTTTTTGGGTGGAATGTCCTATAAATATCAATTAAGTCCATCTTGTTTAATGTATCATTTAAAGCTTGTGTTTCCTTATTTATTTTCATTTTGCATGATCTGTCCATTGGTGAAAGTGGGGTGTTAAAGTCCCCTACTATGACTGTGTTACTGTCGATTTCCCCTTTTATGGCTGTTAGTGTTTGCCTCATGTACTGAGGTGCTCCTGTGTTGGGTGCATAAATATTTACAATTGTTATATCTTCTTCTTGGATCGATCCCTTGATCATTATATAGTGTCCTTCTTTGTCTCTTGTAATAGCCTTTATTTTAAAGTCTATTTTGTCTGATATGAGAACTGTTACTCCAGCTTTCTTTTGATTTCCATTTGCATGGAATATCTTTTTCCATTCCCTCACTTTCAGTCTGTATGTGTCCCTAGGTCTGAAGTGGGTCTCTTGTAGACAGCACATATATGGGTCTTGTTTTTGTATCCATTCAGCCAGTCTATGTCTTTTGGTTGGAACATTTAATCCATTTACATTTAAGGTAATTATCGATATGTATGTTCCTATTCCCATTTTCTTAAATGTTTTGGGTTTGTTATTGTAGCTGTTTTCCTTCTCTTGTGTTTCTTGCCTAGAGAAGTTCCTTTAGCATTTGTTGTAAAGCTGGTTTGGTGGTGCTGAACTCTCTCAGCTTTTGCTTGTCTGTAAAAGGTTTTAATTTCTGCATCAAATCTGAATGAGATCCTTGCTGGGTAGAGTAATCTTGGTTGTAGGTTTTTCTCCTTCATCACTTTAAATATGTCCTGCCACTCCCTTCTGGCTTGCAGAGTTTCTGCTGAAAGATCAGCTGTTAACCTGATGGGGATTCCCTTGTGTGTTATTTGTTGTTTTTCCCTTGCTGCTTTGAATATGTTTTCTTTATGTTTAATTTTTGATAGTTTGATTAATATGTGTCTTGGCATGTTTCTCCTTGGATTTATCCTGTATGGGACTCTCTGTGCTTGCAGGACTTGATTAATTATTTCCTTTCCCATATTAGGGAAGTTTTCAACTATAATCTCTTCAAATATTTTCTCAGTCCCTTTCTTTTTCTCTTCTTCTTCTGGGACCCCTATAATTCGAATGTTGGTGCGTTTAATGTTGTTCCAGAGGTCTCTGAGACTGTCCTCAGTTCTTTTCATTCTTTTTTCTTTATTCTGCTCTGCAGTAGTTATTTCCACTATTTTATCTTCCAGTTCACTTATCCGTTCTTCTGCCTCAGTTATTCTGCTATTGATCCCTTCTAGAGTATTTTTAATTTCATTTATTGTGTTGTTCATCATTGCTTGGTTCCTCTTTAGTTCTTCTACGTCCTTGTTAAATGTTTCTTGCATTTTGTCTATTCTATTTCCAAGATTTTATATCATCTTTACTATCATTATTCTGAATTCTTTTATAGGTAGACTGCCTATTTCCTCTTCATTTGTTAGGTCTGGTGTGATTTTACCTTGCTCCTTCATCTGCTGTGTGTTTTTCTGTCTTCTCATTTTGCTTATCTTACTGTGTTTGGGGTCTCCTTTTCACAGGCTGCAGGTTCATAGTTCTTGTTGTTTTTGGTATCTGTCCCCAGTGGCTACGTTTGGTTCAGTGGGTTGTGTAGGCTTCCTGGTGGAGGGGACTAGTGCCTATGTTCTGGTGGATGAGGCTGGATCTTGTCTTTCTGTTGGGCACGTCCACGTCTGGTGGTGTGTTTTGGGGTGTCTGTGGCCTTATTATGATTTTAGGCAGCCTGTCTGGTAATGGATGGGGCTGTGTTCCTGTCTTGCTAGTTGTTTGGCATAGGGTGTCCAGCACTGTAGCTTGCTGGTCGTTGAGTGAAGCTGGGTCTTGGTGTTGAGATGGAGATCTTTGGGAGATTTTCGCCATTTGGTATTATGTGGAGCTGGGAGGTCTCTTGTGGACCAGTGTCCTGAAGTTGGCTCTCCCACCTCAAAGGCACAACCCTGATGCCTGGCTGGAGCACCAAGAGCCTTTCATCCACACGGCTCAGAATAAAAGGGAGAAAAAATAGAAAGAAAGAAAGAAAGAGGATAAAATAAAGTTATTAAAATAAAAAATAATTATTAAGAAAAAAAATTTTTTTAAGTAAAAAAAAGAAAAAAAAATAAACGGACAGACAGATCCCTAGGACAAATGGTGAAAGCAAAGCTATACAGACAAAATCTCACATAGAAGCATACACATACACACTCGCAAAAAGAGGAAAAGGGGAAAAAATAATATATCTTACTCCCAAAGTCCACCTCCTCAATTTGGGATGATTCGTTGTTTATTCAGTTATTCCACAGATGCAGGTACATCAAGTTGTTTGTGGAGGTTTAATCCACTGCTTCTGAGGCTGCTGGGAGAAATTTCCCTTTCTCTTCTTTGTTTGCACACCTCCCAGGGTTCAGCTTTGGATTTGGACCCGCCTCTGCATGTAGGTCGCCTGAGGGCATCTGTTCTTCGCTCAGACAGGATGGGGTTAAAGGAGCAGCTGATTCGGGAGCTCTGGTTCACTCAGGCTGGGGGGAGGGAGGGGTACGGGTGCGGGGCGAGCCTGCAGCTGCAGAGGCCGGCGTGACGTTGCAGCAGCCTGAGGCGTGCCGTGTGTTCTCCTGGGGAAGTTGTCCCTGGATCACGGGACCCTGGCTGTGGTGGGCTGCACAGGCTCCCGGGAGGGGCGGTGCGGATAGTGACCTGTGCTCGCACACAGGCTTCTTGGTGGCGGCAGCAGCAGCCTTAGCGTCTCATACCCGTCTCTGTGGTCCGCGCTGATAGCCGCGGCTCGCGCCCGTTTCTGGAGCTCGTTTAGGCGGCGCTCTGAATCCCCTCTCCTCACGCACCAGGAAACAAAGAGGCAAGAAAGAGTCTCTTGTCTCTTCGGCAGCTCCAGATTTTCCCCGGACTCCCTCCTGGCTAGCTGTGGCGCACTAGCCCCCTTCAGGCTGTGTTCACGCAGCCAACCCCAGTCCTCTCCCTGCGATCCGACCGAAGCCCGAGCCTCAGCTCCCAGCCCCCGCCCGCCCCGGCGGGTGAGCAGACAAGCCTCTCGGGCTGGTGAGTGCTGGTAGGCACCGATCCTCTGTGCGGGAATCTCTCCGCTTTGCCCTCCGCACCCCTGTGGCTGCGCTCTGCTCCGTGGCTCCGAAGCTTCCCCCCCTCTGCCACCTGCAGTCTCCGCCCGCGAAGGGGCTTCCTAGTGTGTGGAAACCTTTCCTCCTTCACAGCTCCCTCCCACTGGTGCAGGTCCTGTCCCTATTCTTTTGTCTCTGTTATTTCTTTTTTCTTTTGCCCTACCCAGGTACATGGGGAGTTTCTTGCCTTTTGGGAGGAGGTCTGACATCTTCTGCCAGCGTTCAGTGGGTGTTCTATAGGAGCAGTTCCACGTGTAGATGTATTTCTGATATATCTGTGGGGAGGAAGGTGATCTCCGCATCTTACTCTTCTGCCATCTTCTCTCTCTGTGTTGGGTTTTAGTTGCGGCACGCGGGATCTTCGTTGAGCCGTGCGGGATCTTTTCCTTGCGGCGCGGGGGCTTCTCTCTAGTTGTGCTGTGCGGGTTTTCTCTTCTCTAGTGCGTGGGTTCCACGGGGCATGAGCTCTGTAGTTCATGACACGCGGGTGCTCTCGTTGAGGCACATGAGCTCAGTAATTGTGGCGCGTGGGCTTAGTTGCCCCAGGGAATGTGGGATCTTAGTTCCGTGACAAAGGATCAAACCCATGTCCTCTGCATTGTAAGGCGGATTCTTTACCACTGGACCACCAGGGAAGTCCCTTTACAGTTTTTCTCCCAACAGTGATGAAATTGACAGCACCACAGAACAATTACGTTTCCTGGCCATGCAAATCTCCCCCTGCAGGACTCTCCTTTTGGATGGCTGTAGGAGTAATGGTAATTACAATGAATACTGCAAACATGTATTCAGCACTGCAGGTGCTGCTCATTGCTCTGAGTGCTTTCAATGTAGTGTTTCATTTAATCTTCACCATAACCTTAAGGAGCAGATACCACCTCAATTCCCACCTAAGAGAAAATGTGAGACTCAGAGAAAGGAAACTAACTGCTTACTAAAGATCATGCATTCTGCAACTAAAGGCACCTAGGATCAAACCCACGCCTTGAACCACAGTTTCTGTATTGATCATTCTTCTGTGTTAAAACTGAGGTCAACATAAGGTAAGGGACTCACCGAAGGTCCTGTGTTTTGGCATGGGCACAGGCTTGCTGAACACAGTCTTGTCCAGGAGACCTTTTATTGATTTGTACCCATATACGCTCTCTTCATCTGAGGCTCAGTTGGAAACTGCTGCTCCAATATCAAACCAGAAGGTAAAAGAAGGGGACAGGAAATCACCTGGAGTAAAAGCAAATTATTTTCTTTTCTTTCTCAAAATTCTCACGTAATTCATCCCACAACACAGAAATGACACCAAAAGCTCATGCATCAGGTAAATATCTGTAGTTTCTCTTCCTTGGCTACATTTCCAGGTGCTCTCTATGACAGATATGCTCGTTGGTTTATTTAAAAGTAGTCTCTTTCATGGGAGGGAGGAGCAGGTTGGGCAGCACTGTTTGTCCTAGTCCTACAATGTGCCAAACATTTCTGTAGGTTTTCTCTTTTTTTTCACACCAGGGCTCTGTGAGGAAGGTATCATTATTCCCATTTTATGAATGTTCAAGGATAGGCCCACAGAGCATGGTACTCTTCCAGGGTCACGCATCGAGTCAGGAGCAGAAATGGGGTACTCTCTCTTCCCCCCCCAATATATCCATTAGCTTCCCTTTTCAAGGATGGGCTTCCAAAGCTTAAGGACTGACTGTTTCAAACTCTCCTGGAATTGTGTCCATGGATACTTACTCAACGTGATACTGATTATGAGATGAAACCTTTCACCAGGATGGTTGAGCTGGTCCCTGAAGTGTTAAGCAAGGCTGACGTGAAAGCAGAGCCATTGCTCTCTCTGGATGGTGACCTGAGAAAGGGTTACTGACATTTACACAAGGACTTTAATCAATAGGTACTTTATACTTTATCTAATTTAATCCTTACAGCTATTCAAGTTGCTGCTCATTGTTGACATAATTCAGATCAGGGTACAGGACTTATGAGAAGTTAGGCAACTTTCCCCAGGGAAAAGAACTTTGTAAATTAATGCTCAGAAACTCAAAATCTGGAATTACACAAAGTGCCAATGTTTTACTGCTCTGTTATGTGGGCAGGCAGCCCACAGGAAGCCTAAGTGTATTGTTTAGGGTTTCTCTTTAACATGAGCTTTACTGCTTTTATGTCTGAAGATATATATTATATATATATGTGTGTGTGGTGTTGTGTGGTATATATCTGTATATATGCTATATATACACACTGTATATACATAAAAACACATAAAAGTACAATGTATATAAAAGGGTGGAAGAAAATATTTGCAACCTGTATTGCAGATATGGAGTTAATATCTTTGATCTCTTAACCAACAGAGAAATGAGCCAAAGATTACAACAGAGAATGTGCATTAAAAGCAATATAAATACCCAATGAAACACTTGAAAACATGCCCGAACCTATACTGATGAAATGCCAAAAGAGCTCTCATTCTAAGTAAAACAGGTAAATATCAACACAATATGCAGAGAGTGATCACAAGTTTGTAAAAGAATATGCTTTTAGGGCTTCCCTGGTGGTGCAGTGGTTGGGAGTCCGCCTGCCGAAGCAGGGGACACGGGTTCGAGCCCTGGTCTGGGAGGATCCCACATGCCACGGAGTGGCTAGGTCCGTGAGCCACGACTACTGAGCCTGCGCGTCTGGAGCTTGTGCTCCGCAACGAGAGGCCGCGACAGTGAGAGGCCCGTGCACCGCGATGAGGAGTGGCCCCCGCTTGCCGCAACTGGAGAAAGCCCGTGCACAGAGACGAAGACCCAGCACAGCCAAAAATAAATAAATAAATTAATTAATTAAATTTTTTTTTAAAAAAAGAATATGCTTTTATACTTGGATAAATATGTATACATTTTATTAAGATATATACTGGAAATATCAACAGAATATGTATCAAATGATTAATAATGACTATCTTCTGGTTGGGGTGGGAGTTTGGACTAGAGTATTAATATCCTGATACATTAATTTGGCAAAATGAATAAAATCCCCAAAATGCTATTTTCAAATACTGGTGATGGAACACTCTTTTCAATAAAATAATGATTATCCCTATTCTGAAGTGACTATTTTCCCTTCCTCTTTCTTATTTTAAAATACGTAATTCAATTTAAGAGCTACCATATTTAAATGGCTACAACCCTTTGCTGAGAGAGCCAGTGGACAGAACTGCCTAGGGTCACAGTAAAGAAGCTACAATGTGCACAGATGTAATGCCCCTAGAGCAGTGGCCTGGATACCAGAAGTAAGTGATGGGTGCCAGTATATGTCACCTCCCTGAAGGCGGAAGGGACCAGTTACAGCTCAGTAGTAGTGAACAGTGGATGCCAGAGGATATCCTTCTCAGGAGAATATCCATAAAGTGTCTGTGCAAGGGGGAAGTAGGCAGATATAGGATCAGTGTTAGGGGGGAGTGTCTACACCGGACACAACACATTTACAGACATAATTAATACGCCTGATGTATTAGGAAATCTGACTAGTTGAAAGAGTCTTGTTCACATGTACCAACAGGTAATTCAAAGAAGAAAAATGAATGACAATCAAACATAAGTAAAATTGCTCAACCACACCAAAAATGAAAGAAATGTAATAATGAGATACAGAACATAATGTACAACATGATCTAAATTTTGAAGAACATACATTTTCATAAGAATGTACATATGTTATTTTAAAATAAACAATCTCACACAAACATATCTGGAGAATATTAAGAAATATATCAAATGGTTATCTTGAGGTGGGACATAGAAGTTGAAGAGGGGAGATACAAGATAATTCCTTTTATAAATGTATATTTTGTCAGTGTTTCCAGGGGCTGGGGGGAACATGTACACTAATTTTTAGTAAGCAAAATAACTAAGATAAAACTATGACAGCATGAGATAAACCTGGTTGCGTTTTTATTTACAAAAGTAATGCTCAGAGGAGTGGATAAAGAAGATGTGCATATATACAGTGGAATATTACTCAGCCATAAAAAAGAACGAAATAATGCCATTTGCAGCAACATGGATGGACCTAAAGATTGTCATACTGAGTGAAGTTAGACAGAGAAAGACAAATATCATATGGTGTTTCTTATATGTGGAATCTAAAAAAAATGGTACAAATGAAATTATTTACAAAACAGAAATAGAGTCACAGATGTAGAAAACAAACTTATGGTTACCAGGCGGAAGGGGGTGGTGGAGGGATAAATTGGGAGATTGGGATTGGCATATACACACTATTATATATAAAATAGATAACTAATAAGGACCTACTGTATAGCACAGAGAACTCAGTACTCTGTAATGACCTATATGGGAAAAGAATCTTAAAAAGAGTGGATATATGTATATGTATAACTGATTCACTTTGTTGTACACCTGAAATGAACACAACATTGTAAATCAACTATACTCCAATAAAAATTTTAAAAAGTGATGCTGAAAAATATATATTTAGGACATTAAAAGATGTTAAATATATTGTAAAGTTAAAAAGTTACACAGATTTATAACTACACACATACATGCACTTTTTTAATTTGAGAGAAGGGCCAAAGAAAACTTCCTGTCAAAGGAGTTAATATCCATGGGTTCTGTCTGCATCACCATTTAACATTTCCTTTGCCATTTAAATACCAGAAAGTTTCCTCCAGTGGGCTCTGACAGAGAAAGTCCTGGGACTTGCCTGGTGGTGCAGTGGTTAGGAATCCGCCTGCCAATGCAGGGGACACGGGTTCGAGCCCTGGTCCTGGAAGATCCTACATGCCGTGGAGCAACTAAGCCCGTGTGCCACAACTACTGAGCCTGTGTGCCAAAACTACTGAAGCCCACGTGCCTAGAGTCTGTGCTCCACAAGAAGAGAAGCCACCGCAATGAGAAGCCCGTGCACCGCAACTAAAAGTAGCCCCTGCTTACTGCAACTAGAGAAAGCCCACGCGCAGCAACGAAGACCCAACACAGGCAAAAATAAATAAATAAATAAATAAATATTTTTTAAAAAGAAGAAAGAAAAAAAAAAAAAGTCCTCTTTCCCTATCTCCCTTGTAGGCCTCTTGCTAAAAAGTGATGCCAAGCTGCAATTTTGGATTTGGTCACCAGATGGCACTGACCTTCAATTTTAATTTTATCTTCCAATGGAAAAAATAATCATTTGGCAAAATGAGCAAATTCTACTTTGAATGGAGGTTATGAAACTATGTAAAATAAAATCATGATTAATTCCTTAATTCAGCAATAAAAACATTTCAAAACACTCCTTCAAAACATTGACAATGAACTGTACTGATTTCTTCATTATAAAAATCAATGAGATTGAGAGATTAAAAGATGTATGAAAAATTGGAAAGGAAATTATCCACATACACCTCAGAAAACACTTTATATGCCAAGAACTCTCTTGAACTAGGATACAGATAAATAAATGAAAACTATAGGATTGTGATTAAACTTATGAAAAGATACCAACTATAAATATACAAATTAAAGTTTTGGTAATTTTATCCTTAGCTAAAAAAAAGGTAAATTGCATGATAATGTTTGCTGTAATCCCATTCTCACACACAAAATATGTGTACATCTGCTCATACATCTTGTACATCTGCATGTATTGTGTACATATGTATTTGAAAAAAGCCTCTGCAGAATGTGTTCCACACTACTGACAAAGGGTATCTCAGCAGAGGGAAATGAGGTAAATACAGGATCATTTCATTTTCTACATATACATATCTTTATCTTTTGATTTCTACCAATTACAAACATACATTAGTTTTATAATTGAGTAAAATGAATGAGATACACTTTTGAAAACAGGATAAAGACTTGTTATAATCCAATCTCAGAAACGTTTCATATAAATCTACTGGCCTGAAAAGGAATTCACAGTTAATTGTTGAATTAAAAAAAAAAAGGATTACATGATGTATGAACAATATAATCCCAATTGTTGTTGATAATACACCTATGTGTATGTGTAAATACATATATAAAGCATTGTGTCTAAAAGGATATAACCAAAAACATCCATGCACGCACAGATATACATTCCCTCAGAGACCCTCACTCTGGCTGCTTTCTCTACATGAGGTAGGGGTGGAACTTCCTGTGGAGAGCTCAAGAGAACCAGGCAGCATCTGATACTGTAAGAAGGCCTGTCTGTGCCATTCAAGCTTCCAGCAAGCCCTGGTTGGTGGGTCAGACCAGAGACCCCTCCCTTCCAGAATCCTTACCTAGCCGCCTCCCAGAGATATTGAGAGATGTCGTTCTGGCTCTGACCAGCAGGTGACGATCATCTCAATAGACTACCTTTACTGCAAAGAAAATGTATCAATTTTTGCAAAGAGAAACAAAGACAATGTGAAATGAATAGTCCTAAATATACTTGAAAATTTCATACATATATGAATTTTTCATATATATATGAAACTGAAAGTGTATGTACAGTTTCACTTGTTGGTAATGATTCACAAAACTGAGTCTTTCACAACAATTTATTTATTCAGCACACCTACATAGGGCACTGCTAGCTTGAGTCCTTTTGTCCATCCCACTCTTCTCTCTGATCCCCGGATTCTCATTTCCAACTACCTACAGGACGGGTTCACTTGGAGAAAGACGACTACAATTCCTTTCTACATGAGTGGAGTCAGTGTGTGTGTGTGTGTTTCTGGTGTTAAACTGAAGAGTAAAGAATCAGATAGGATAACTCATTAAATAATAAAAAAAAAATGGCACAAATATCCTATCCTCTTCCAAACTCCATCAGGAAACATATACAACAACAAAAACAACAAAATAGCACCACAGCCCATAAATGTGTGTACACTTCATGTCTTGTGGATAAATATACATATGCCCTTTATTATAGTTATGCTATTTATTTTACATCAAACTCTCCTCATTTATGGAAGGGAGGACTCTGGGACTAACGTTTCTTAAAGGCCTAGTATGTGCCAGATACTTTCTATAGTTCATCTGTTCTTCATAAAAATTCTGTTAGCAGGATTTTTGCTGCTAAGTAATATCTATTTCTTTTGTTATTATTTTCCATTCATATGTACATATGATAAAATATTACATATGTGCATGTGGTAATAAAGATGTAATTAACTATCTATGAAAACACTGCATTGATGCAAAGGATGGAGACAAAGAAAAAGGTCACAGCCAACATCTATCACACTTCAGCAGTAACCAGTGCAGAGAGCAACCTGGTGCCACAGGGTCAAGTAAGCCACCACTGCCCCTGGCCTACAGACACCACCCTACAAACACCCATATAACCAAAACCTCATGAAGGAGAATAGTTGGGTTGAGGGAAATGCCACCCTGAGATACTGTATAGTCTCAAGGGGACAGATGGAGGGTGCTGGACTAAGCAAAGCCAGGTGCAGTGGGAACCAATGAGGACAACCACACGAGTTATACAGAGATAAAAGCCCTACGTAGTTTTGCTCCTCTGAGTGCAGAGTGAGCAAATTTGGGCACTACTGTGCTAGAAGGTAATCAAATTGGAATTCTCTGTTTAGTGCTCAATGTATAAGTCCATATTTCAAGTAAAAAGTCTATTGCCTTTTCATTGTGGACATTTACCTCTTCACTATGTAGTAACACCCTGGGGGGAGACCTTCAAGATGGAAGAGGAGTAAGATGTGGAGATCACCTTCCTTCCCACAAATACATCAGAAATACATCTACATGTGGAAGAACTCCTACAGAATACCTACTGAACGCTGGCAGAAGACCTCAGACGTCCCAAAAGGCAAGAAAATCCCCACATACCTGGGTAGGGCAAAAGAAAAAACAGAGACAAAAGAATAGGGATGGGACCTGCACCTCTGGGAAGGAGCTGTGAAGGAGGAAAAGTTTCCACACACTAGGAAGCCCCTTCACTGGTGGGGATGGGGAGTGGGGGGGTGAAGCTTCAGAACCATGGGGGAGAGCACAGCAACAGGGGTGCAGAGGGCAAAGCGGAGAGATTCCCGCACAGAGGATCAGTGCCGACCAGCACACATGAACCCGAGATGCTGATCTGCTCACCCGGTGGGGCGGGTGAGGGCTGGGAGCTGAGGCTCGGGCTTCGGAGGTCAGACCCCAGGGAGAGGACTAGGGCTGGCTGCGTGAAGACAGCCTGAAAGGAGCTAGTGCACCACACCTAGCCCAGAGGGAGCCCAGGAAAAAGTCTGGACCTGCCAGAGAGGCAAGAGACCATTGTTTCCGGGTGCGCAAGGAGAGGGCATTCCTGCTCTGTGTGCCCACAGATGGCAGAACACTGACTAAGTGAGGTCCAGAGATGGGCCTGAGCCACAGCTATCAGCTTGGATCCCAGATGGGCATGGACCGCTAACGCTGCCACCGTTGCCAGCAAGAATCCTGTGTGCAAGCGCAAGTCACTACCCACACCCCCCTGGGAGCCTGTACAGCACGCCACTGCCAGGGTCCTGTGATCCAGGGACAACTTCCCTGGGAGAACACACAGCACACCTCGGGATGTTGCAATGTCATGTTGGCCTCTGCTGCCGCAGGCTCGCCCTGTATTCCAATTATGACTACCATACCCCTCCCTCTCCCCAGCCTGAGTGAGCAAGAAAGACCTAATCAGCCACTGCTTTAACCCCCTCCTGTCTGGGCAGGGAACAGACGCCTGAGGGTGGCCTACACTCAGAGGTGGAACCAAAACGCAAGCTGAATCCCAGGAGATCTGCGAACAAAGAAAAGAAAGGGAAATTTCTCCATGCAACCTCAGGAGCAGCAGATTAAATACCCACAGTCAACTTGATAAACCCTGCATCTGTGGAATACCTGAATAGACAAAGAATGTTCCCAAAATTAAGACAGTGGATTTTGGGAGCAAATGTAGACTTGGGGTTTGCTTTCTGTGTCTGAACTGTTTTTGGTTTTATGTTTATCTTAGTTTAGTTTTTAGTGCTTGCTATCACTGGTGGATTTGTTTATTGGTTTCATTGTTATCTTCCTCTTCTTTTATTAATATTTTTTTTAACTTTTAAATTTTTGTTTTATTTTTTAATTTTTCAAATTTTTAATTTCTTTACCTTTTTCTCTTTTTGTGAGTGTGCGTGTGTGTATGTTTCTTTGTGTGATTTTGTCTGTTTAGTTTTGCTCTTACCATTTCGTTTGGGGTTCTATCTGTTCAGTTTTTTTTTCTTTTCTTCCTTTTCTTCCAAGAAATGCAGCAGGCAGGGTCTTGGTGCTCAGACTGGGTGTTGGGCCTGAGCCTCCGAGGTGGGAGAGCCGAGTCCAGGACATTGGGCCACAAGAAAACAGCCGGCCCCATGTAATATCAATCAGTGAGAGCTCTCCCATATATCTCCGTCTCAACACTAAGACCCAGCACCACCCAATGGCCAGTAAGCTCCAGTGCTGGATGCCCATGCCAAGCAACTAGCAAGACAGGAACACAACCCCACCCATTAGCAGAGAGGCTGCCTAAAGTCATACTAAGTTCACAGACACCCCAAAAAACACCCCTGGACATGGCCCTGCCCACCAGAAGGACAAGAACAATCCTCAACCACCAGAACATAGGCACCAGTCCCCTCCACCAGGAAGCCAACACAAGCCACTGAACCAACCTCACCCACTGGGGGCATACACCAAGAATAACGGGAACTATGACCATGCAGCCTGAGAAAAGGAGACCCCAAACATAGTAAGTTAAACAAAATGAGAAGACAGAGAAATACACAGCAGATGAAGGAGTAAGGTAAAAACCCACCAGACCAAACAAATGAAGAGGAAATAGGCAGTCTACCTGAAAAAGAATTCAGAGTAATGATAGTAAAGATGATCCAAAATCTCGGAAATAGAATGGAGAAAACACAAGAAACGTTTAACAAGGAACTAGAAGAACTAAAGAGCAAACAAACAACGATGAACAACACAATAAATGAATTTAAAAATATCTTAGAAGGAATCAATAGCAGAATAACTGAGGCAGAAGAACGGACAAGTGACCTGGAAGAGAGAATAGTGGAAATAACTGCAGCAGAGCAGAATAAAGAAAAAAGAATGAAAAGAATCGAGGACAGTGTCAGAGACGTCTGGGACAACATTAAACGCACCAACATTCGAATCATAGGGGTCCCAGAAGAAGAGGAAAAGAAAGGGACTGAGAAAATATTTGAAGAGATTATAGTTGAAAACTTCCTTAATATGGGAAAGGAAATAGTCAATCAAGTCCAGGAAGCACAGAGAGCCTGATACAGGATAAATCCAAGGAGAAACACACCAAGACACATATTAATCAAACTATCAAAAATTAAATACAAAGAAAAAATATTAAAAGCAGTAGGGAAAAGCAACAAATAAAATACAAGGAAACCCCCATAAGGTTAACAGCTGATCTTTCAGCAGAAACTCTGCAAGCCAGAAGAGAGTGGCAGGACATATTTAAAGTGATGAAAGGGAAAAACCTACAACCAAGGTTAAACTATCCAGCAAGGATCTCATTCAGATTCGACGGAGAAATTAAAAACTTTACAGACAAGCAAAAGTTAAGAGAATTCAGTACCACCAAACCAGTTTTACAACAAATGCTAACGGAACTTCTCTAGGCAGGAAACACAAGAGAAGGAAAAGACCTACAAAAACAAACCCAAAACAATTAAGAAAATGGTAATAGGAACATACATATCGATAACTACCTTAAATGTAAATGGATTAAATGCTCCAACCAAAAGACATAGATTGGCTGAATGGATACAAAAACAAGACCATATATATGCTGTCTACAAGAGACCCACTTACGACATAGGGACACATACAGACAGAAAGTGAGGGGATGGAAAAAGGTATTCCAGGCAAATGGAAATCAAAAGAAAGCTGGAGTAGCAATTCTCATATCAGACAAAATAGACTTTAAAATAAAGACAAGAGACAAAGCAGAACACTACATAATGATCAACAGGTCATCCAAGAAGAAGATATAACAATTGTAAATATTTACGCACCCAACATAGGAGCACCTCAATACATAAGGCAAATGCTAACAGCCATAAAAGGGGAAATCAACAGTAACACAATCATAGTAGGGGACTTTAACACCCAACTTTCACTAATGGACAGATCATCCAAAATGAAAATAAATAAGGAAACACAAGCTTTAAATGACACATTAAACAAGATGTACTTAATTGATATTTATAGGACATTCCATCCAAAAACAACAAAACACACTTTCTTCTCAAGTGCACATGGAACATTCTCCAGGATAGATCATATCTTGGGTCACAAATCAAGCCTCAGTAAATTTAAGAAAATTGAAATCGTATCACGTATCTTTTCTGAACACCACGTTATGAGACTAGATATCAATTACAGTAAAAACACTGTAAAAATACAAACACATGAAGGCTAAACAATACTTTACTAAATAACCAAGACATCACTGAAGAAATCAAAGAGGAAATCAAAAAATACCTAGAGACAAATGACAATGAAAACACTATGACCCACAACCTATGGGATGCAGCAGAAGCAGTTCTAAGAGGGAAGATTATAGCAATACAATCTTACCTCAAGAAACAAGAAACATCTTAAATAAACAACTTAACATTACACCTAAAGCAATTAGAGACAAAAGAACAAAAAAACGCCAAAGTTAGCAGAAGGAAAGAAATCATAAAGATCAGATCAGAAATAAATGAAAAAAAATGAAGGAAACAATAGCAAAGATCAATAAAACTACAAGCTGGTTCTTTGAGAAGATAAACAAAATTGATAAACCATTAGCAGACTCATCAAGAAAAAAAGGGAGATGCCTCAAACGAACAGAATTAAAAACGAAAAGGAGAAGTAACAACTGACACTGCAGAAATACGAAGGATCATGAGAGATTACTACAAGCAACTATATGCCAATAAAACGGACAACCTGGAAGAAATGGACAAATTCTTAGAACAGTACAACCTTCCAAGACTGAACCAGGAAGAAATAGAAAATATGAACAGACCAATCACAAGCACTGAAATGAAAACTGTGATTAAAAATCTTCCAACAAACAAAAGCCCAGGACCACATGGCTTCACAGGTGAATTCCATCAAACATTTCGAGAAGAGCTAACAGCTATCATTCTCAAACTCTTCCAAAATACAACAGAGGGAGGAACATTCCCAAACACATTCTATGAGGCCACCATCTCCCTGATACCAAAACCAAAGGTGTCCCCCAAAAAGAAAACTACAGGCCAATATCACTGATGAACATAGATGCAAAAATTCTCAACAAAATACTAGCAAACAGAATCCAATAGCACATTAAAAGGATAATACACCATGATCAAGTGGGGTTTATCCAAGGAATGCAAGGATTCTTCAATATACACAAATCAATCAACATAACACACTATATTAACAAATTGAAGGATAAAAACCATATGATTATCTCAATAGATGCAGAAAAAGTTTTTGACAAAATTCAATACCCATTTATGATAAAAACTCTCCAGAAAGTTGGCATAGAGAGAACTTACCTCAACATAATAAAGGCCATATATGACAAACCCACAGCCAACATCGTTCTCAATGGTGAAAAACTGAAACCATTTCCTCTAAGATCAGGAAAAAGACCAGGTTGCCCACTCTCACCACTATTATTCAACATAGTTTTGGAAGTTTAGCCACAGCAATCAGAGAAGAAAAAGAAATAAAAGGAATCCAAATCGGAAAAGAAGTAAAATTTTCACTGTTTGCATATGATATGATACTATACATAGAGAATCCTAAAGATGCTACCAGAAAACTACTAGAGGTAATCAATGAATTTGGTAAAGTAGCAGGATACATAAATAATGCACAGAAATCTCTTGCATTCCTATACACTAACAACGAAAGATCAGAAAGAGAAGTTAAGGAAACACTCCCGTTTACCATTGCAACAAAAAGAATAAAATACCTAGGAATAAGCCTACTTAGGGAGGCAAAACACCTATATGCAGAAAACTATAAGACACTGATGAAAGAAATTAAAGATGATACCAACAGATGGAGAGATATACCATGTTCTTGGATTGGAAGAATCAACATTGTGAAAATGACCATACTACACAAAACAATCTACAGATTTAATGCAGTCCCTATCAAACTACCAATGGCATTTTTACAGAACTAGAAGAAAAAATTTCACAATTTGTATGGAAACACAAAAGACCCCAAAGAGCCAAAGCATTCTTGAGAAAGCAAAATGGAGCTGGAGGAATCAAGTTCCCTGACTTCAGACTATACTACAAAGCTACTGTAATCAAGACAGTATGGTACTGGCACAAAAACAGAAAAATAGATCAATGGAACAGGATAGAAAGCCCAGAGATAAACCCATGCACATATGGTCACCTTATCTTTGATAAAGGAGGCAAGAGTATACAATGGAGAAAAGGCAGTCTCTTCAATAAGTGGTGCTGGGAAAACTGGACAGCTACATGTAAAAGAATGAAATTAGAACACTCCCTAACACCATACACACAAATAAACTCAAAATGGATTAAAGACCTAAATGTAAGGCCAAACACTATAAAACTCTTAAAGGAAAACATAGGCAGAACACTCTATGACATACCTCACAGCAAGATCCTTTTTGACCCACCTCCTAGAGAAATGGAAATAAAACCAAAAATAAACAAATGGGACCTAATGAAACTTAAAAGCTTTTGCACAGCAAAGGAAATCATAAACAAGATGAAAAGACAACTCTCAGAATGGGAGAAAATATTTGCAAATGAAGCAACTGACAAAGGATTAATCTCCAAAATATACAAGCAGCTCATGCAGCTCAATATCAGAAAAGCAAACAACCCAATCCAAAAATGAGCAGAAGACCTAAATAGACGTTTCTCCAAAGAAGATATACAGATTGCCAACAAACACATGAAAGGATGCTCAACATCACTAATCATTAGAGAAATGCAAATCAAAACCACAATGAGGTATCACCTAACACTGGCCATAATGGCCATTATCAAAAACTCTAGAAACAACAAATGCTGGAGAGGGTGTGGAGAAAAGGGAACCCTCCTGCACTGTTGGTGGGAAATGATTCAGCCACTATGGAGAACAGTATGGAGGTTCCTTAAAAAACTAAAAAAATAAATAAATTGAGTTATTTCTAGTGAGATGGATGGACCTAGATTCTGTCATATAGAGTGAAGTAAAGTTAGAAATAAATGCTGTATGCTAACACGTGTATATGGAATCTAAAATAAATGGGTCTGAGGAACCTAGGGGCAGGACAGGAATAGAGACGCAGACATAGCAAATGGACTTGAGGACACGGGGAGGGGGAAGGGTAATCTGGGACGAAGTGAGAGAGTGGCATGGACATATATACACTACCAAATGTAAAATGGATAGCTAGTGGGAAGCAGCTGCATAGCACAGGGAAATCAGCTCGATGGTTTTTGAAGACCTAGAGGGTTGGGGTAGGGAGGGCGGGAGGGAGGCTCAAGCGGGAAGGGATATGGGGATATATGTATACATATAGCTGATTCACTTTGTTATAAAGCAGAAACTAACACACCATTGTAAAGCAATTATACTCCAATAAAGATGTTAATAGTGAAAAAAAAAATAAGGTAACACCCTGCACTCATGCCTTCTGCCAAATCATTTCTTTTCCCAGTGCATGAAAACGTACTGTCTCAATGGGAGAACAAGGATGCTTTGTATTCAGTCATATCTATTTTGAGAATTTAATAGAGAGTATTCAGAGTGAGACTATGTTTTTGTCAGACAGCCCTTAAATAGGAATGAAGGCAATCTAATTTTGTTCTCAATTGGTGTGGTCTGAATTTATATTACCCACAAGCAAATATATTGTCATTCAATCTCGTATTGGTGATTGCATTAAAATTAAAATATTTAATTTCAAGAAAAATCCTGCAGTAGGAAATTATGTTTTTCTATGCTTCCTGCGTAGTTTTGGGACAATGAGATTTTTGAACTGGTGAATTTTTTTTTCAGAGTCGAATAAAAAATAGGCTTCTTTTCTCTTGTAAACACTGTTCATGTATTAGCAGATAAAACTTTATGAATTAAGGTAAAAGGTGTCCTGAGTCTTTTGTATTAATAGGATTTTAAAAAATAGTATTCAAAGCTCAGCAAAGACTAGTGCTGACTTTCTGTAATCTAGACATCCGGTTGACATTTCTGCCTTCACTATGTGAACTTGTAACTGAGATTTGCATGAATAAAAGGTTACTTATTTCTAGTCCTTTTTCTGTAACATCATTTATGTTCTTGATTTCCTGATCTATGAAATGTGGATCATCACTCCTTGACAAAAAGGGGACTGTGGTCATTATACAAGAGCTTATAAAAGGAATCCTTGTACAACAAAAGAAAGTAATATTTACACCACTCATGGCATGTAAAAAATGAGAGCCATTCTTATTTTAGGAAGGCTCTTGGAGGTCAACCATAGTGTCCCCATTTTTCTCATTGAATAATATATTTACCCTTGATAGTTCTGAATTTTTGGTAAATGTTTTCATTAACCTCCATAATAACTCAAACAATAAACTCTTCTCATCTCCTATTGTCTGGAAGAAGTATGTAATGTCAGCTTCTTTGCCTTTCTTTTCTTAATTTCATTCCTTCTTTTTCTACTTCTGATTCCTTAATTGACTTTTTAATCTAAAGATAATTGTGAAATACTAATCAAATACATCTTTAGTCTTGATTTTAGCTTATCTGGTTTTAGATATCATATTCCTTCAATTAATATTAGTTTACAACAGAGAATAAAAATTGGTGGTTCGAGGAACACAATTTTTTCCATATAATGTTTAATTTTTTAAATAGTTTCCAACATCTAAAAATTGGAAGATTTCATATATAAATGCAGTTCCTGGGCTTATCTTGAAAAATGAAGTTTGGCCCCCTGGGGCCTACATTTTTACACTCCCTCAAGGAAACAAGTGGCTGGACCTGATAGCAGTTTCCTCATCCCATTCACCACAGTTCTTACTGCTCTCTATTGTATAACCTCCCCCCTCCACTGACACAGAATATTAGTTTCTATTTTACTGTTATTGCTATTGCTTTTCTGAAAAAAAAATTGAAACATTTCTTGCATCCACTTAGTCAATCAAACATGGGGGACCAAAAGACCAAGAGCATTGTTCATTTTAAGAAAACTGGAGAGACAGCATTTACCTGTGGAATCAAAGGCTCATCCCAAGATTTATATATATATCTGTCTCTATTATTTACATTACCAATGTGGCCCCCATAGGCCTTTGAGTTTAGCCTTCCTGGAATTAAAAGTTTTCCATGTCACACCACTAATGTGCCACACAGCCTTTCTGAGGAGAGTATGATGCATATGCACATTGTAAAATCTTTACATAAGTTAAGGATAAGCCTATTTGAAGCAACTTTTTAAATGACAGACTAGAGGAATGCTTGATAGGATATAATGAACCATCATTTGCCATATTTAGTGCTGTCATATTTTCTTATCACAAGAAGGATTATATTCTTCCTGCTGGCAGGTCACAAAGGGATTTTTGAGGATAATACATCATCTGAATTTATTAGATAAATTCAGTTCTGTGCCAAGTTACCTCTGGCCATGATATTTTCCTCTGACCCAATGAGTTAAGTTATGTGGGAATAACATCTCAATTGTGCCAACTCAGTTTTAGAGGTAGATACTGGTCTGCATTAGAAACCTGTAAGACAAACTTTGTCTGTTTTCAGAATGGTTTGCTTTATGACCTTACGAGAATTGCATTGCAAATATTCAACATAACTATAAGCACCTAAAAGCTTATGGAAATGAATTTAATGGACTTGGATTGTAGGTAACAGAAGTAATTCCTGCTGCCTTCTACTTTTGTAACTTTTATTTGTGAACCATGAGAAAGCATTAACTTAACTGCTAAATGCCCTCCCTTAAAATTTCAGGTATTTTATTTGTTCATATTCCTTGATGGTCCTTGCTCATATCCAGCTGTTTGGTAATACCATGTTTATTTCTTTGCCTATTTGTTTAATCAATTATGCACAGTTATTATCTGCCTTGGTTTAAAAATGAGCACATGATATGCAATTCCACTTCAGGGTGTATACACAAGAGAATTTAAAACAGGTGTTCAAATAAAAATGTATACATGAAAGTTTAAAGCAACATTATTTATAATAGCCAAAAGGTGGAAATAACTCAAATGTCCATCAGTGGATGAATGGACAAATGAAATGTGGTATATCCATATAATGGAATATTAGTCAGCCATAAGAAGTACTGCTACATGCCCCAACATGGAAGAAACTTGAAAACATTATGCTAAATGAAAGAAACCAGGGGCAAAAGGTCACATATTGTATGATTCCATTTATATGACATGTCCCTAATAAGAAGAGTCATTGAGACAGAAATAGATTAGTGGCTGCTTAGGGCTGGGGGGAGAACAAGGGGCTAGGAGAGTGATAGCTAAATGTACAGGGTTTCTCTCTATGGTGATGAAAATGTTCTAAGATTGACTCTGATGATGGCTGCATATATCTGTAAATATACTAAAAACCATTGAATTGTACACTTTAAATGGGTAAATTTTATGGTATGTGAATGATATCTCAATAAACTGTCGCAAAAATGTAAATTTTAAAAATGAACACGTGAGCCCACTGGTTTTGATCACTGAACTTTCAATTCAAGTAGTACTTGGGTCCACCATATTCAAGTTTTCAGATTGACTCCCAGTACAAATCCAGCAGGGCAGAGATTTTTGTTTATTTTGTTTAACACTGTATCTTCTATGTCTAGCACAGTGCCAATGAATTCCCTTTCGAACACTGTGGGTAATTCTCCAACATTTAAAATCATTACCTGCTAAAATATAAGCTTCAGGATGGCAAGGATTTATGTCTCTTTTCTTCACTGCTGCTTCTCCCAACCTTGAAGAATGCCTGGTACAAAGATGGCACTCAACAAATATTTGTAAAATGAATGTACTGCTTTTTCTGTCCGCTGCTCAGTGGAAAACTATATCTAACATCCAACCAGGTAGTAAAATGGTGGGAGAGGACAGTAAATGAAAGAAAAGGAATTGGCAATGAATAAAAACAGATCATTCTAAGAAGAAATGGCAATCAAATATGTAAAAATTTTTCACACCTCCTAACAACCGAAGGAATTAAAGGAATGCAAAGTGCAGGCTGACTGCTCTGAGCACTTGCTGAAAGTAAAGCTCAGGTCAGCACTGCACTAAAATATTCAGTTCATGTCTCCCCTACAGACACACACAAGCACAGCTGGAGAGACAAAGGACTTCACGCTTGGTGAAGATGGAGGTGCATTAAGAGTGGTCCAGAGAGCTGACTCTCCTGATAGGGGACTTGGTTGTCAAACATGTCATACATCCGCATCCTCTCCTCTCTTCCTTACACTTGGAGTGTGTGTGTGTGTCTGTTTATATGTCTGCTGTGGAGTGAATCAGATCCAGGTCTTGGAAACCCCCTTCAACCAGAACCTCTCATCTTACATCTGTTCATCAGGTAAGATTTAGTGTAAGAAAGGTTCACACCTGAGGTTTTCAAGAGAGTGCCTGCACATCATTACCTTCAATGCCCAAAGGAGGAGACAGTGAAACATAAAGCTGATGTAAAAAAGTCAAAGAAAACTTGAAGATCCATCCCAAATCCAGGGCTTTTACATATAATTCAACTGGGGAATGAGAGGTCCAATGAACTAAGATGACGCAGTTAATTAATCAGAGAGAGAAGTCTGGGACTTAATTCTCAGAAATAAATCGTATCCATTACCCTGCACGGTAAGTCAGGACGTTTATATCACCTGATTTATAACTGTGGGATTTACTGTTGAGGCTCCATGGCATTCAGAAAGGAATGTAGGACTGTCAGGCAGAAGGGTTTTAGTCTCAAATGTTTAACATTCAGTGGCTGTGTGATCCCAGACAAGATGATTCATTGATTTGTGTCCCAGTCTTTTTACCTAGGAAATGGAGGTGTTAATTCCCCACATCACAAGAACGTAGAGGAAAAATCTGACAGCACTGATAAGGCAGCAGTCACAGTGCCTGGCACACAATAAGCACTTGGAGTTCCCTCAGCTCCCAAGCAGGCAGAAACCATGTGCTCTATTTCTCGACTCCTCTTCTTCTTCCCTACACCTCAGCCTTCTGTGGTCCTAACGGCCTTCCCCAGCACAGTGACTAAACACAGAAAGGGCAGTGATGTTCCTCCAAGAGGGAAACTCCAAAAGGAACCTAATGCCAGTGTGAATTTGATTCCTCATTCTATTGCCAATGCTCTTGCTGACCTTAACATTAACCTCCAGATCAGGTGCCTCCCTTTGTTCAACCCCTGTGACCCCACTGAATATCAGACCCTCCCCCTCCACTAGGCAGCCTCAATGCCATTGCTTCAACAACCTACAGAATAGGAGAAAATATTTACAAACTATGAAACCGACAAGGGATTAATTTTCAAAATATACAAACAGCCCATACAGCTCAATATCAAACAAACTACCCTCCCAATAAAATACTGGCAGAAGATCTAAATACACATTTCTCCAAAAAAGATATACAGATGGCCAAGAGGCACATGAAAAGCTGCTCAACATCACTAATTATTAGAGAAATGCAAATCAAAACTACAATGTGGTATCACTTCACACTGGTTAGAATGGGCATCTTCAGAAAATCTACAAACAACAAATGCTGGAGAGGGTGTGGAGAAAAGGGAACTAAAAATAGAACTACCGTATGACCCAGCAATCCCACTACTGGGCTTATACCCAGAGACAACCATAATTCAAAAAGACACATGCACCCCAATGTTCATTGCAGCACTATTTACAATAGCCAGGTCATGGAAACAACCTAAATGCCCATCGACAGACAAATGGATAAAGAAGATGTGGTACATATATACAATGTAAAATTACTCAGCCATAAAAAGGAATGAAATTGGGTCATTTGTAGAGATGTAGATGGACCTAGAGACTGTCATACAGAGTGAAGTAAGTCAGAAAGAGAAAAACAAATATCATATATTAACGCATATATGTGGAATCTAGAAAAATGGTACAGATGAACTGGTTTGCAAGGCAGAAGTAGAGACACAGATGTAGAGCACATATGTATGAACACCAAGGGAGGAAAGTGGGGGGGTGGGGGTGGGATGAATTGGAGTTTGGGATTGACATGTATACACTAATATGTGTAAAATAGATAACTAATAAGAAAAAAAGAGTAAGCCTAACTTACTTTTGCGCTGAGGGCTTTTGCTCACGCAGGCATAATCAAGCCACATGTTGGTGGCTTCATGAGGTAGGAGACATAACACAAAACCCAGCGCCTGCCTAGTAGTAGCAAATATAAATAATATTTTAAAAAATAAGTAAGTAAATAAACATTGTCTACAGGAAATGCAATTTAAATATAAAGGTCAAATAGGCTGAAAGTAAAAGGAGAGAAAAAGATGTACCATTCAAACAGTAAGCATATGAAAATTGTAGTGGCTATACTAATATCAGATTTTTGACTTGGTAGCTACAGGATTCTCTGTATCTCTGCCTCAGAATATAATCATTAACAGAGTCCTTGCCTTTACGGAGCTTATGATATAATGGAGTGGGTAATAGACAGTAAACAAGAAGTAAAATATGGAGTATGTAAGATGGCATAGGCGCTTTGGAGAGGAGCAACAGGATAACGATTAAGATCAGGGAATTAGGAGCCAAGATGATGAGTTTCAGTGACAGTTCTGCCCCCATTACAGCTGTGTGACCTTAGGGAAGGTACTGAAAACTCTCAGGGCCTTCCTTTCCTCATCACATAGATGTATGTAATAATAACAACAACAATAATATTGGTTATAATAATAGTACCTCCCTTGATGTGAGAAATAAATGTGTTAGTACATACAAAGCACTTAAAACAGTGTATGTCTAAGAGTGAGCATTGCCTATGTTTTTGGAAAAACTAATGAAGGGAGAGGGGATAGGGAGTGCCTGGGAGAGGGGGAGATGAATTTTTTAAGTAGTGTAGTCATAAAAGTTCTCACTGAAGAAAGCAACACTTGAGCAAATACATATTTCTATATGGAGGATTATTGTGTGTTAGAGTAGAAACCAGCATAGGGCAAGTGATTCACTTAAAGTCTTTTATTTATTTATTTATTTATTAATATTTTTTCCACTTTAAGGGTAATTTATTTGTAGAGATTTAGCTTTTCCAAACATTAGTATTAATTAATCTTTTATATTTAAAAAGTACTTCATCATTTTTTATAACTTATTTCTCACCTAAGACATATGGACCACCCAAAAAAAAACAACTGAAAAAAAACCACTCCCCTTATTTTAGGTTTTATCTGTGCCAGTTCTGCAAATAATTTTGTAAAGCTAATAAGGCTCCTATAATTCTATTAGGCATATAATATTTGTATTAAACCTCTCTACATTTAATAATGTCAAAATTTCATTGAAATGTTTAACTTACTTATTCTCATGGCGCCAATCCAATGCAAAACATGCAAACTTAAATAAATGGAGAGGAATGAAACTAACCTTTTTAAATACCATTTATATGCCAGGCATTCTTCTTGCCTGCAAATACTGTATTTCCTTCTTCCAACAATTCTGCAAGGTAAGGATTGTAACCCTATTTTGTAAGTGAGAAAATAAAAGTTCAGAGTATTTGGTAAAACTAAAACTGTCTGACTTCAATGGGTGGTCTTTCTTATTACTTCAATATACTGTATTCCCAACAGCAGTAAAACACACTCCAAATTCCTTCACTAACTAGGAACATCAAACAAAATGACCCTGAAATATGTGTCTGAAACGTTTTGTGTTCACTAATCAGTGGTAGTGTCGAGCAATGGGTGAAATATGGTCTTTCAACCAAGGTGAACACTGGTTAAGAAACAGGATCTGCCTCTTACAAGATGTATGTATGACCTTATTTCCTCTTCTACAAAATGCAGGTAGTAATAACTACCTTGCAGTGTTTTTGTGAAAATTGCCAACAATTAATTTTAATCATGTAACACTTTTCTTGAAACACTATGGTTTCAATAAACGCTATCTGTTAATATATTAGAAGAAATTATACCAGTTTCAACTGTACAAATTTTTTTGTCCTATGCTACTAATCTAATTTGTCTGGCTGCTAAAATGCAAAGGTGTTGTACAAATATGGAAGTAGTTAGATTTTAGTAATTCTAACTTTATCAAAGAAGTAATGCAAGGGGTCATTTTTTTCCCCAAGAATTCTTTTTCCATTTACTTTTTTTTCCCCTGCCTATTTGTTTGAAATCAAAAGGAGGGAGAACGGGTGAACTAATAACTACGCTCTGTGTCCCTCTTTTTCAATTTATTAATTTCTCTTTTAGCTATTTTATAAAACGGGATTTCATGATATTTTGTTTAAATAAAGAGCTCCTTAGCCAACAGACAAACAACAAACATACACTTTTAAAAACCTTCCAGGCTTATGGATACATAAAATTAGGCCCAGGGAAAACAGCATACAAATGTAGAAAATATGGACCCAAGGCCATAACAGAATCAGGTCTAAGATGTACTTATGTCTAGGGAATTTCAGTGGTATTTTAGTCCAAATTTATTTATTTATTTAATTTTATTTATTTTTTTTATACAGCAGGTCCTTATTAGTCATCAGTTTTATACACATCAGTGTATACATGTCAATCCCAATCGCCCAATTCATCACATCACTACCCCCCCGCCGCTTTCCCCCCTTGGTGTCCATACGTTTGTTCTCTACATTTGTGTCTCAATTTCTGCCCTGCAAACCAGTTCATCAGTACAATTTTTCTAGGTTCCACATATATGCGTTAATATATGATATTTGTTTTTCTCTTTCTGACTTACTTCACTCTGTATGACAGTCTCTAGATCCATCCACGTCTCTACAAATGACCCAATTCCGTTCCTTTTTATCGTTGAATAATATTCCATTGTATATATGTACCACATCTTCTTTATCCATTCGTCTGTCGATGGGCATTTAGGTTGCTTCCATGACCTGGCTATTGTAAATAGTGCTGCAATGAACATTGGGGTGCATGTGTCTTTTTGAATTATGGTTTTCTCTGGGTATATGCCCAGAAGTGGGATTGCTGGATCATATGGTAATTTTATTTTTAGCTTTTTAAGGAACCTCCATAGTGTTCTCCATAGTGGCTGTATCAATTTACATTGCCACCAACAGTGAAAGAGGGTTCCCTTTTCTTCACACCCTCTCCGGCATTTGTTGTTTGTAGATTTTCTGATGATGCCCATTCTAACTGGTGTGAGGTGATACCTCACTGTAGTTTCGATTTGCATTTCTCTAATAATTAGTGATGTTGAGCAGATTTTCATGTGCTTCTTGGCCATCTGTATGTCTTCTTCGGAGAAATGTCTATTTAGGTCTTCTGCCCATTTTTGGATTGGGTTGTTTTGTTTTTTAATATTGAGCTTCATGAGCTGTTCATATATTTTGGAGATTAATCCTTTGTCCGTTGATTCGTTTGGAAATATTTTCTCCCATTCTGAGGGTTGTCTTTTAGTCTTGTTTATGGTTTCCTTTGCTGTGCAAAAGCTTTTAAGTTTCATTAGGTCCCATTTGTTTATTTTTGTTTTTATTCCCATTACTCTGGGAGGTAGATCAAAAAAGGTCTTGCTGTGATTTATGTCAAAGAGTGATCTTCCTATGTTTTCCTCTAAGAGTTTTATAGTGTCCAGTCTTACATTTAGGTCTCTAATCCATTTCGAGTTTGTTTTTGTGTATGCTATTAGGGAGTGTTCTAATTTCATTCTTTTACATGTAGCTGTCCAGTTTTCCCAGCACCACTTATTGAAGAGACTGTCTTTTCTCCATTGTATATCTTTGCCTCCTTTGTCATAGATTAGTTGACCATAGGTGCGTGGGTTTATCTCTGGGCTTTCTATCTTGTTCCATTGACCTATGTTTCTGTTTTTGTTCCAGTACCATATTGTCTTGATTACTGTAGCTATGTAGTATAGTCTGAAGTCAGGGAGTCTGATTCCTCCAGCTCTGGTTTATTCCGTCAGGAATGCTTTGTCTATTCGGGGTCTTTTGTGTCTCCATACAAATTTTAAGATTTTTTGTTCTAGTTCCGTAAAAAATGCCGTTGGTAATTTGATAGGGATTGCATTGAATCTGTAGATTGCTTTGGGTAGTATAGTCATTCTCACAATATTGATTCTTCCATTCCAAGAACCTGGTATATCTCTCCATCTGTTGGTATCATCTTTAACTTCTTTCATCAGTGTCTTATAGTTTTCTGCATACAGGTCTTTTGTCTCCCTAGGTAGGTTTATTCTTAGGTATTTTATTCTTTTTGTTGCAGTGGTAAATGGGAGTGTTTCCTTAATTTCTCTTTCAGATTTTTCATCATTAGTGTACAGGAATGCAAGAGATTTCTGTGCATTAATTTTGTATCCTGCAATTTTGCCAAATTCATTGATTAGCTCTAGTAGTTTTCTGGTAGCATCTTTAGGATTCTCTATGTATAGTATCATGTCATCTGCAAACAGTGACAGTTTTACTTCTTCTTTTCCAATTTGTATTCATTTATTTCTTTTTCTTCTCTGATTGCTGTGGCTAGGACTTCCAAAATTATGTTGAATACTAGTGGTGAGAGTGGACATCCTTGTCTTGTTCCTGATCTTAGAGGAAATGCTTTCAGTTTTTCACCATTGAGAATGATGTTTGCTGTGGGTTTGTCATATATGGCCTTTATTATGTTGAGGTAGATACACTCTATGCCCACTTTCTGGAGAGTTTTTATCATAAGTGGGTGTTGAATTTTGTCAAAAGCTTTTTCTGCATCTATTGAGATGATCATATGGTTTTTATTCTTCAATTTGTTAACATGGTTTATCACACTGATTGATTTACGTACATTGAAGAATCCTTGTATCCCTGGGATAAATCCCACTTGATTATGGTGTATGATCCTTTGAATGTGTTGTTGGATTCTGTTTGCTAGTATTTTGTTGAGGATTTTTCCTTCTATATTCATCTGTGCTATTGGTCTGTAATTTTCTTTTTTTGTAGTATCTTTGTCTGGTTTTGGTATCAGGGTGATGGTGGCCTCATAGAATGAGTTTGGGAGTGTTCCTTCCTCCACAATTTTTTGGAAGAGTTTGAGAAGGATGGATGGTAGCTCTTCTCTAAATGTTTGATAGAATTCACCTGTGAAGCCATCTGGTCCTGGACTTTTGTTTGTTGGAAGATTTTTAATCACAGGTTCAATTTCATTACTTGTGATTGGTCTGTTCATATTTTCTATTTCTTTCTGGTTCAGTCTTGGAAGGTTATACCTTTCTAAGAATTTGTCCATTTCTTCCAGGTTGTCCATTTTATTGGCATAGAGTTGCTTGTAGTAGTCTCTTAGGATGCTTTGTATTTCTGTGGTGTCTGTTGTAACTTCTCCTTTTTCATTTCTAATTTTATTGATTTGAGTCCTCTCCCTCTTTTTCTTGATGAGTCTGGCTAATGGCTTATAAATTTTGTTTATCTTATCAAAGAACGAGCTTTTAGTTTTATTGATCTTTGCTATTGTTTTCTTTGTTTCTATTTCATTTATTTCTGCTCTGATCTTTATGATTTCTTTCCTTCTGCTAACTTTGTGTTTTGTTTGTTCTTCTTTCTCTAGTTCCTTTAGGTGTAACGTTAGATTGTTTATTTGAGACTTTTCTTGTTTCTTGAGGTAGGCTTCTATAGCTATAAACTTCCCTCTTAGAACTGCTTTTGCTGCATCCCATAGGTTTTGGATTGTCGTGCTTTCATTGTCATTTGTCTCTCGGTATTTTCTGATTTCCTCTTTGATTTCTTTAGTGATCTCTTGGTTATTTAGTAACGTATTGTTTAGCCTCCATGTGTTTGTGTTTTTTTCCCTGTAATTCATTCCTAATCTCATAGTGTTGTGGTCAGAAAAGTTGCTTGATATGATTTCAATTTTCTTAAATTTACTGTGACTTGATTTGTGACCCAAGATATGGTCTATCCTGGAGAATGTTCCGTGTGCACTTGAGAAGTGTAATCTGCTGTTTTTGGATGGCATGTCCTATAAATATCAATTAAATGTATCTGGTCTATTGTGTCATTTAAAACTTCTGTTTCCTTATTTATTTTCATTTTGGATGATCTGTCCATTGGTGTAAGTGAGGTGTTAAAGTCCCCCCCTATTATTGTGTTACTGTCGATTTCCTCTTTTATAGCTGTTAGCAGTTGCCTTATGTATTGTGGTGCTCTTATGTAGGGTGCATATATATTTATAATTTTTATATCTTCTTCTTGGATTGATCCCTTGATCATTATGTAGTGTCCTTCCTTGTCTCTTATGACATTCTGTATTTTAAAGTCTATTTTATCTGATATGAGTATTGCTACTCCAGCTTTATTTTGATTTCCATTTGCATGGAATGTCTTTTTCCATCCCCTCAGTTTCAGTCGGTATGTGTCCCTAGGTCTGAAGTTGGTCTCTTGTAGACAGCATATAGATGGGTCTTGTTTTGTATCCATTCAGCAAGCCTGTGTCGTTTGATTGGAGCACTTAATCCATTCACGTTTAAGGTAATTATCGATATGTATGTTCCTATGACCATTTTCTTAATTGTTTTGGGTTTGCTTTGTAGGTCCTTTTCTTCCCTTGTGTTTCCCACTTAGAGAAGTTCCTTTAGCATTTGTTGTAGAGATGGTTTGGTGGTGCTGAATTCTCTTAGCTTTTGCTTGTCTCTAAAGCTTTTGATTTCTCCATCAAATCTGAATGAGGTCTTTGCCGGGTAGAGTAATCTTAGTTGTAGATTCTTCCCTTTCATGACTTTAAGTATATCATGCCCTTCCCTTCTGGCTTGTAGAGTTTCTGCTGAGAAATCAGCTGTTAACCTTATGGGAGTTCCCTTGTATGTTATTTGTCGTTTTTCCCTTGCTGCTTTCAATAATTTTTCTCTGTCTTTAATTTTTGCCAATTTGATCACTATGTGTCTCGGCGTGTTTCTCCTTGGGTTTATCCTGTATGGGACTCTCCGCGCTTCCTGGACTTGGGTGGCTATTTCCTTTCCCATGTTAGGGAAGTTTTTGACTATAATCTCTTCAAATATTTTCTCGGGTCCTTTCTCTCTCTCTTCTCCTTCTGGGACCCCTATAATGAGAATGTTGTTGTGTTTAATGTTGTTCCAGAGGTCTCTTAGGCTGTCTTCTTTTCCTTTCATTCTTTTTTCTTTATTCTGTTTTGCAGCAGTGAATTCCACCATTCTGTCTTCCAGGTCACTTATCTGTTCTTCTGCTTCAGTTATTCTGCTATTGATTCCTTCTAGTGTAGTTTTCATTTCAGTTATTGTATTGTTCATCTCTGTTTGTTTGTTCTTTAATTCTTCTAGGTCTTTGTTAAACATTTCTTGCATCTTCTCAATCTTTGCCTCCATTCTTTTTCTGAGGTCCTGGATCATCTTCACTATCATAATTCTCAATTCTTTTTCTGGAAGGTTGCCTATCTCCACTTCATTTAGTTGTTTTTCTGGGGTTTTATATTGTTCCTTCATCTGGTACTTAGCCCTCTGCCTTTTCATCCTGTCTATCTTTCTGTGAATGTGGTTTTTGTTCCACAGGCTGCAGGATTGTGTTCTTCTTGCTTCTGCTGTCTGCCCTCTGGTGGATTAGGCTATCTAAGAGGCTTGTGCAAGTTTCCTGATGGGAGGGACTGGTGTTGGATAGAGCTGACTGTTGTTCTGCTGGGCAGAGATCTGTAAAACTTTAATCCGCTTGACTGCTGATGGGTGGGGCTGGCTTCCCTCCCTGTTGGTTGTTTGACCTGAGGCAACCCAACAGTGGAGCCTACCTGGGCTCTTTGGTGGGGCTAATGGCAGAGTCTGGGAGGGCTCACACCAAGGAGTACTTCCCAGATCTTCTGCTGCCAGTGTCCTTGTCCTAAGGCGAGCCACAGCCACTGCCCGCCTCTGCAGGAGACCCTCCAACACTAGCAGGTAGGTCTGGTTAAGTCTCCCCTGGGGTCACTGCTCCTTCCCCTGTGCCCCAATGTGCACACTACTTTGTGTGTGCCCTCCAGGAGTGGAGTGTCTGTTTCCCCCAGTCCTGTCGACATCTTGCACTCAAATCCCACTAGCCTTCAAAGTCTGATTCTCTAGGAATTCCTCCTCCCGTTGCCGGACCCCCAGGTTGGGAACCTGACGTGGGGCTCAGAACCTTCACTCCAGTGGGTGGACTTCTTATACTGTGGTATAAGTGTTCTCCAGTCTGTGAGTCACCCACCGAGCAGTTATGGGATTTGATTGTACTGTGGTTGTGCCCCTCCTACCATCACATTGTGGCTTCCCCTTTGTCTTTGGATGTGGGGTATCTTTTTTGGTGTGTTCCAGTGTCTTCCTGTCGATGATTGTCCAGCAGCTAGTTGTGATTCTGGTGTTCTCGCAAGAGGGAGTGACAGTACGTCCTTTTACTCCACCATCTTGGCTCCTAATCTCTATTTATTTATTTTTTAATTAAAGTATAGTTGCTGTACAATATTATATGTTACATGTGTACAGTATAGTGAGCCACAATTTTAAAGGTTATACTGCATTTATAGTTATTATATAATATTGGCTATATTCCCTGTGTTGTACAATATATCCTTGTAGCTTAATTATTTTATACCTAATAGTTTGTACTTCTTAATCTCTTACCACTATATTGCCCCTCTCTCCTTCGCTCTTCTCACTGGTAACCACCAGTTTGTTTTCTATATCTGTGAGTCTGTTTCTTTTTTGTTATATTCACTAGCTTGTTGTATATTTTAGATTCCGTATATAAGTGATACCGTATAGTGTTTTTCTCTGTCTGACTTATTTCATTTAGCATAACGCCCTCCAAATCCATCCATGTTGTTGCAAATGGCAACATTTCATTTTTTTTTTATGGCTGAGTGGTATTCCATTGTATATATATACCACATCTTCTTTATCCATTCATCTGTTGATGAACACTTAGGTTGCTTCCCTATCTTGACAATTATAAATAATTCTGGTATGACTATTGAGGTGCATGTATCTTTTCAAATTAGTGGTTTTTGTTTTTTCCAGATATATACCCAGGAGTGGAATTGCTGGGTCATTTGGTAGTTTTATTTTTTAGTTTTTTTGAGAAACTTCCATACTGTTATCTACAGTGGCTGCACCAATTTACATTCCCACCAACAGTGTAGGAGGGTTCCCTCTTCTCCACATCCACACCAACATTTGTTACTTGTGTTCTTTTTGATGATAGCCATTCTGACAGGTGTGAGGTGATATCTCATTGTGGTTTGATTTGCATTTCCCTAATGATTAGCAATGTTGAGCATCTTTTCATGTGCCTGTTTGCCATCAGCATTTCCTCTTTGGAAAAGTCTATTCAGTTCTTCTGCCCATTTTTAATTGGGTTCTTTGTTTTTTTGATATTGAGTTGTATGAGCTGTTTATATATGTTAGATAGTAACCCCTTATCAGTCATACCATTTGCAAATATTTTCTCTCATTCAGTAGGTTGTCTTTTCGTTTTGTCAATGGTTTCCTTTGCTGTGCAAAAGCTTTTAAGTTTAACTAGGTCCCATTTGTTTATTTTTGCTTTTATTTCCTTGGCTTTAGGAAATGAATCCAAAAAAATATTGCTGCAATTTATACCAAGGAGTATTCTGCATATGTTTTCCTCTAGGAGTTTTATAGTACCCGGTCTTGCATTTAGGTCTTTAATCCATTTTTATTTTATGTTTGTATATGGTATCAGAAAATGTTCTAATCACACTCTTTTACATGTAGCTGTCCAGTTTTCCCAGCACCACTCATTGAAAAGACTGTCTTTTCTCCATTGTATATTCTTGTCTCCTTTGTCATAGATTAATTGACATAAAAAGATATATATATACATACATTTAATATGCATGCATAGATACACACACATATATATATAATTTAAAAACGGAGGTTACAGAAAGTTTTACAAAATATATACCTGTATGCAGGCATTTATGTATGTGTCTTCTATATATATCTAAATTTTTTTTAACATTACTCCTCTCTCTCTTTTTCTCTGTATCACAAACACACACACACACACACACACACAAAGGCAGCTTTTTATATCCTGGAGGATGATGAAGAAGACTTCCTGTCATATCATTTAATGTCCTTGGGCTCTGTCTGAATTACTTTATCTGCTTAATAAACTTCCAGAAAGTTCCTTCTGACAGGGCTACTCCTTCCCTACTAAATTATGTCCAATCCACCATTCTGGGTCTTATCACTAGATGATACTAATCTCCAATTTCTGATTTTCTCCAATAGAATATATTATTTGAAAAAATGAAACAAACACCTATTAACAAACATCTACTTTGCATTGTGAGTGGTGTCAGTGTATGTAAAACAAAATCATGTTCAAATTCCTTTATTCAACAGTTTTCTTCTCTATGGTTCCACGATGTAAAACATAGTAATACTATCACACTCTGCTGTAAGGACTGGTGGATATTACAGGCCTGGGGTAAGAGTAAAGAGGGCAGAAGGGGTTCAGATAATTCTACAATTGTGCCATTAAGTTTCACATAGTTTTTTGGACATGTCCAACTGCGGGTTGTGTCTTTCCACACAGGATTTTCACAAGAGTGAACCAAGTCATAGAGTATTTTCTGACCCTTATAGCTGGTTATGGTCTCAGATAAGCTCTGCACTCCCCTCATCACCTGGCTAATGTCTCCTTACCCCTCAGGTCTCAGTTTAAGCATCACTTGCTGTGGGAAGCCTTCTCAGACACACCGTCATAGTTTGATTATTGTTAGTCATCTAGGAACTCCACCAGCTCACCATTTTCAGACACATTTTTTTTCATTTGAAAGGGGTCCAATGAGAGTGAGTTCAAAATTCCTCATGTGTTGTGGCTTCACACAATGGACTGAAGACTCTAGAACTTTCAAATGTCTTATCTGAAGCTTTGTCCCAGGATTCGGCTCTTCCACTTTTGAGGGGGATGCTGGGGACACATATCAGATCAGCAGTGGAAGCCCAGAGTTGTTCTACAGACAACTGTGGCATGCACTTCAGAGAAGCTGTGGAAGTTGTTGATTGATGCTTCCTCCTCTAAAAGATCCCATGAAAGTTCTGGAGTGACAGTCTGTGATTTTTAGCAGATACATTTTTACCTGACAAAGTACATATGAGGTAGAATTACAGGTTTGAAAGTTTTAAAACTATTGACGTTGTGGAATATTTTTTTATTTAAATAAATTTGGAAAAGAGGAAAAACTAAAGAAGCAAGCCAAATTTTCTATTAAGCTCTTGTTAGATATGATCATTCTTTATATTCTCACTAATTGTGTGCCTAATATGACAGTGACTTATCTTTTAATCTACAAGGTCCACATGGTGTTTTCCTCTTTAAAGATGAGGAAGCTGAGCCTCACATCCCAGGCCTGACTAAGGCCAAAGCACCTGTATGACTTTCATTGCCTTGTGATTTCATCAAATGCCAACAAGAACCCTCTGAGGGAGGGTCCTCTCTTCATCCACTGGCTGGAGAATCTGAGGCTCAGGGAGCTCGGTGCCCTCTCCTGCTATATGCCATCAGCAGAGCCCACACTGGAGCTGATGGCTTTCTGACTCCAAAGCCCTTACTCTTCCCATTGAGAATACTGTTATGTGTTTTGTTTCTGACCATAACAAGAGTTCACACTCAGTTTAGACAATGTGGAAAATACGTCCAAGGATGGAGGGGAAAATATAAATAATCAGCAAACCCTACAACCCACTGACAGTTAACTTTTGGTGTTCCCTTCCTGGCACTTAAACACTATTTACAATATAATTTCAATTTATTGTGATGATTTGTGGCAACTCTATGTTTTCATTGCTATAGTACTAAATCATATTACATGGATATTGATTTTAATACATAAGGAAAGCAACATATCATTCATCTTTGAAAATGAACTAACTATTGCAAGAATATCACTGGCAAAACCTGGCAGACACATTCAAGGAACATAGTTCCTTGTTTCTTAAAGAGCTTCATTTTAAAGCAAATTACAATTAAATTCTGTATAACAGCATGTTTGCTTATAGGCAATGCAAATTCCAGAGTACATAAACTGAAGCCAAAATTAAGTCACCTTCATACATGTTCATAGGACTCTTGAGAGAAGTACTTAGATGGGCCTAAATTGTTGAGCTACCAAGACCCAGTTTATTTATTTATTTATTTTTATATCTTTATTGGAGTATAATTGCTTTACAATGTTGTGTTAGTTTCTGCTGTGCAACAAAGTGAATCAGCTATATGTATACATATACCCCCATATTCCCTCCCTCTTGATCCTCCCTTCCACATTCCCTATCTCACCCCTCTAGATCGTCACAAAGCATCAAGCTGATCTCCTTGTGCTATGCAACAGCTTCCCACTAGCCATCCATTTTACATTTGCCAAGACCCAGTTTAAATAACATTCATTACTTTCTCAAAACATATGTGGCCGGATACAGAGTAATCCCTGTCCTCCCATCAAGACAATCCATTTTCAGGAGATAGAAAAACTACAGAGGTGAATGTGCACAATGGAGAGGAAATTGACTTTCTACTGGCAAATGTATGATGTACTCATACTTTAGTATATTGAGTACTATCCTGAGCATGAGAAGAAAAAAGTTGAAAACTTGATTCATGACAATCTACACCTGTAGAAACCCCAGGTGTGTGTGATAGAGCACTGTGTGAGAATAAATAGCCACACCTCACTTCCTCCACACCCATCCTCGGCCTTAACTGGTTACAGCAATCTAGGATCCTCCTCATGTCTCACTTCCTTACACAAAAAACACACTCCTCACCCCTGAATGAGTTGTGTCCCTTCCCCTGTGCTGGCCTTATCTGTAAAAGAGGTTAGTGCCAAATGTCAGTGGTTAAGAGCCTGAACAAGGGAGTGAGGATGGAATCATGCATAGTGGTGAAGCATGAATGGACTATAACTACAGGTATGAGCACACAGAGCATCTCAAAAACATAAGGTGAGGTGACAATAGCAAGAGAGATAAGGACACCTACATTATCAGATCCATTCTGCTTAGGGATGTAGTCACTGCTAATGAAAGTATAAAGTAAAGCATGGGAATCATAGAAACCAATTTCAACCTCTGGGAAATGGGAAAGTACAATAAGAGAAAAGTATACAGCGGGCTTCCAAAGTAATTACAGCTATAAATTTCCCTTTTAAAGTACTTCAGCTGCATTGCATACTATTTGGTATGTTGTGGTTTTGTTGTCATTCATCTCAGAGTGCACATAGAATACTCTCCAGAATAGACCATATGTTAGGCCACAGTACAAGCCTCAATAGCTTTAAAAAGAGCAAAAGCTAAGAAAGCATCTTATCTGACACAATGGCATGAAACAAAAAAATCAATAACATAGTGAAAATTCAAAAAATCACAAATATGAAATTAAACAATGTACACTTTAACCACTAATGGTCAAAGAAGAAATCGCAAGAGAAATTAGAAAATACTTTGAAATAAAAATAAAAATAGCATACCACAACTTATGGATGAAGTTAAAACAGTGCCCAGAGGGAAATTTATAGCTATAAATGCTTACATTAAAAAAGAAAAAGATTTCAAATCAGTAACTTACATTTATACCTTAAGGAAATAGAAAAAGAAGGACAAACTAAACCCAAATCTAGCAGAGGAAAGACATAGTAAATATTAGAGCAGAAATAAGTGAATAGAGAATAGAAAAACAATATAGAGAATTGACAAAACTAAAAGTTGGTTCTTTGAAAAGATCAACAAAATTGATAAATCCTTAATTATAATGACAAAAGAGAGAAGCTTCGAATAACTGAAGTCACTAATGATAGTCAGGGCATTCCTACTGACCTTACAGAAATAGAAAAGTATAAGAGAATACTATGAACAATGATATGCCAACAAATTGTATAATCTAAGTGAAATGGACAAATTCCTAGAAAAACACAAATGATCACAACTTAAAAAGAAAAGAAAATCTCAACAAAGCTATAACAAGTGAAGAAATTGAATCAGTAATCTAAAATCTCCGAACAAAGAAAAGCCCAGGACCAGATGGCTTCATTAATGATTTTTACCAAACATTTAAAAAGGAATCAACACCAATCCTTCCAAAACTCTTCCAAAAAATAGAAGAGGAGAGAGTACTCCCTAACTCATTCTCTGAAGTCAATATTCCTCTTATACCACAAGAAAAATATAAACTAGTCTCCCTTTTGAATATAGATGCAAATATCCTGAATGAAACACTAGTAAACTGAATCCAAGAGCATGGTAAAAAGATTTTACACCATGACCAAGTGGGATCTATCCCATGAATGCAAGGGTGATTTAACATAAGAAAATCAATAAATGTACTGTATCACATTTATAGAAAAAAAGGGGAAAAATACATGACCATCTCAATTGATGCAGAAAAAGCATCTGACAAAATGGGACACGCTTTCAAGATAAAAGCACTCAGAAAACTAGGAATAGAAGGGGACTTTCCAAACATGATAAAGGGCATTTCTAAGATCAGTAAGAAGACAAGGATGCCCGCTTTCACCACTGCTATTCAACATAGTACTGAAAGTTCTAGTCAGAGTAATCAGGCAAGAAAAAAAATAAAAGACATGCAAACTGGAAAGGAAGAGTTAAAACTATTTCTACTAACAGGTGATGTGGTCCTATATGCAGAAAATCCCAAAGAATCCACCAAAGACTACTCTGGCAAGTTTCAGAGTACAAGATCAACACACAAAAATCAGTTGTATTTCTGTACAGTAAAAATGGACAATTGAAAAGGAAATTAAGAAAACAATTTTATTTACAATAACATCCAGAGTAATAACATACTTAGAAATAAATTTAACCAAGGAGGTGAAAGACATGTACAATGAAAACTACAAAATTTTGCTGAAAAAATTAAAGAAGACCTAAATGAATGGAAAGACAGTCCTTCCTTGTTCATACTTAGAAAACTTAATATTGTTAAGATAGAAATACTACTCAAAGCAGCTTACAGATTCAACACAATCCCAAGAGTTATAAAACAAAAATCCACACAAAAATGTGTACATGAATGTTCATAGCAGCATTATTCATAATAGACAATAAGTGGAAAAAACCCAAACGTCCATCAACTGATAAATGGATAAACAAAATGTGGTATATTCATTCCATGGGATATTATTTGGCAAAAAAGAAAGAATGAACTAACATGGGTGAATCTCAAAATAATTATGTTTAGTGAAAGAAGCCAGACCCCTCCTGACCCCGAAAAGAATATTTATTATATGATTCCATTTATATTAAATTCTGGAAAATATTAAACAATAGAAACAAAAATCAGATCAGAGGTTGTCAGGAACTGGTGGGAGAGAGGAGGAGATTGACTACAAAAGGGCACAACTGAACTTTACCTGATGATAGAAATGTTTATTTGTAAGTCTATTATGGTGGAGGATGCCAACTGTATGCATTGTCAAACTTACAAAACTGAACACCTAAAAAGAGTCAGAGTGACTATACCTCAGTAACCTGAGTTGAAAAAAACAGACCACATTTTAGATCAGTTCTGAGTTGAAGAGGCTGGTACAACACTTAGAGAAGAATACTTGTCTGAAACTACAGGAAACATTTAAAAACAATTAAGACAGCAATTGTTAACATTTGGTTATTTTTCTTCCCCTCTGTGCAAACTTTCTGTTTTTAAGATAAAGTGAGCAAACTGTAAAAAAAACAACAAAACTTAATGGTAATGACTAAATAATAATAAGTTAAAGTATAATTCCCAGAGAAGTAGAATTAAACCAAGGATTTAAAAGGGGAAAAAAAGCCTGAAAGAATCCAAAAGATTTCAGGAAAGTAGAAAAAAATAGGAGCATAGAAAAGGCAGGAAAATAGAAAGAACAAAATAAAATTGTATAAATAAATCCAAATGTATAAGAAATCATTCTAAATATAAATAAACTAACCCAACCAGTTTTTAAAAAACATATCTGATTGATTTTTTTTAAAGTCTAGGTGTACGCGATTTATAAGAGACACGCCTAAAATGTAATGGTACAGAAGGGAAAAAATAATTCCAGATATACGGAGTTAACAAGATTTACAACTGAAATATAACAGCATAGAACTGTTGAAAGTAAGTGGACAGAAAAAGATATGCCAGGCTAATACTGAACAAAAGAAACCTGATGTAGCTATATTATTGTGAGGGAAAAAAAATAGTCTTTAAGGCAAAAAGCATTATTAAGGATAATCAGGGTCAGTACAAAATGATGAAAGGTATAATTCTCCTGGAAGGCATCACAGTTATATGCTTTTATGCCTCCTAATAACACAGCTTCAAAGCCCGCAAAGCAAAAATTACAAAAAGAAATTGACAAATCTACCATTACAGTGAGAGTTCTTAACATACCTCTCTCAGTAACTGATAGATCAAGCCAGCAAAAAAAAAAAAAAAAAAAAAAAAAGAACAGTAAAGATATAAAAGACTTGAAAAATAAAATTAACAAGCTTGATCTAATGGACTTAGGATTCTACACCAACAATAATTAGAGAAATCAAGTTCTTTTCAAGCATTTTGTAAATGAAACTATTATAAAAATGGACATTATACTTGTCCATAAAATAAGCCTCAAAAATTTGCAAGCTGATTCTTAACTGTATAGGGAAGAGCAAAAGTGCCAGGAATAGCAAAGAAATTCTGAAGTCAAAAACAAGGTAGGGAGACGTGCTCTACTGGACACCATGACCTATTAGAAATCTATAGTAATTAAGACAGTATGATGTATGCACAGGGACAAACAAATAGGCTTGTCAGATAAAATACAGGAAGCCCGGTTAAACTGGAATTTCAGATAAACAATGGGTATATGTGTTATGTGCTAAATCTGGCAATCCTATAAATAAATAAATCATTGGAACCTAAGAAAGAGCCTGGACACAGAACCATCCAGGTATAGAACCTCAATCTATGACAGAGGTAGCAGATCAGGTCAGTCGGAAGAGATGGGATATTCAATAAGTGGTATTGGGACAATCGTTTATTTATATGTAAAAATAAAATAAAATAAAATTGCATCTGTATCTCACACTAACCAAAACCCAATCCCAAGTGGATTAAAGATTAAATGTGAAAAACAAACTTGAAACATTTAGAATTAAATATAGAAATTAACTTTTTGACATTGGAGTAGGAAAACTTTCTAAAACAAGACCCAAAGAGTACAAACCATAAAGCAAATGACTGATAATTAAAGTATAATAAAAGATAAAACTTCTGTGTATCAAAACATGCATTTTAAAGCCCAGGAAAAGGCAAACCTCAAACTAGAAAAACATATTTGCAACAAATTCATGTATAATATGTAATGCATTGTATGAATCAATAAGAAAAAGACACCACACAGTCTATGTAAGCTTCTAGAAAATTCAAATATCTTGACCGTTCTGAATTTTGGGTAGCTTCTACTCTTCATCCTGTAGGTCTGGTCACTAATGGACTTCTAGAAGGCCCTTAAGCTTCTTAGACTGAAGAGGGATGGAATGTGAAGCAGTGTGAAGCTACTTTCTCTGAATGGCTGCTATGAGTGGTAGAAATTCCTTCATACGGGTCAGAGGCAACATGATGCCCCACTTTTTTCTTTTAAGCAAGGAACAGTTTTGTTTAGAATTTTAAAGTCTTGTAAAAACAGAACCAGTCAAATGCTTTTACCTTCAGGCCTGCAGAAGCAGATGTGAAGTATCACCCAACAGGGTCTTGGCAAGTGATGGACACTTTCAGATTTTACTTTATGTGTTCACTTACTTTTTAAATTGTTAAAGGCACATATAGTAAACAATATTATCTTCTTATAATCCACACAATATAAACAAAAATGGCTTTATTTTGTGTTTCAAAGCTCTCCCATTTGTCTTTCCTCTGGAACACTCTGCTCCCTCCTTTTTGAAGGTGCATTTTGTGATGCGTCTCACTTTAGCACATTTAGCTGCTTGGTCTCTACATTTTAGGAAGAGAAAAACATGGTGCTCTATGTCCATGCACATTGGGAAATTTATATTTCATTTAAAAGCAAGCAATAACAATTAATCTCATATGAGGGTCAATTCTGTATGGTGGCATTTAGCAGTACAGAGTAATAAGGAAATATAGAGTCAGGGAGACTTTTATATTTTACTTTACACATGTCTATATTGTTGGCATTTAACAGAACAAGTAATATTTTATTATTAAAATAATGCTGTGAAAAGGAAATGAAAGTGAAAATTCTGGAACTAAAGTTTTAGCCTCTTGAACTTGCCTTTCTCACATCCTCCCTCAGTTTTCTTTTATTCAACTAGAATTTTAATGCCCAGCCAAACCCATATTAATGTTATGTCAACGTTCCCTCAATAAAAGAAAGTTTTTAAAAACACATTTATTTGCTACCTTTAGTAATCTTTCCATGTCTTTTATAGGCAAGCCCTTTACCAGGTTTTGCTTATTTCCAACATCCTGGCACTTTCCATTTGTTTCTGTATGTACATGTCCTGCAGTAAGAAAACTCCATATATAGTAATGTGGATTCTATTAAGTAGGAAGCATGAAGGAGTAAATCCCATTACTTAGCAATGCAACCACACGCATCTTTCAAAAAGAACACCCTCCAACATCTCACCCCACTCCCAATCAACCCTGGCCCCTGACCAGAAGGTATTAACTAAATCTTTAAAAATTATTCTGTAAGTAACACATGGAAGGGAGGCAGAGCCACATAAGGCTGAGTGCCAGGCAAGTGAGAATTTTAGATAACAAAATGTGAATGGGTTAAAGTGGTCCTGATGATAGAATCCATCTTCATAATATTTATTTACAGCTGAGGAAAATGTGGCACACGGATATGCATTGACTTGCCCAAAGTGCACAGAACCACTGCACAGGAGGGAACAGACTAGCATCTAGCTATCAGAAACAAATATAAATATTTCTACCATATCACATAATAAAGACAATAGGAGAAGAAAACATTACCTGATTTATACAAGTCTGATTTACCACTTAATTTTTTAAATTATACCAATTATATTTTCTGATATCAGAAAAACATAGGCTTCAATCTCAATTTTCAACAGAATAGATGCATGGCCCTACACAAATTGTTGCATTTCACCCATTCTAAGACACACTTTTTTTTTCATCTCAATCACTGGTATTTTATAACAGCAAGCATTCTGTCTTTCTTAGTAGTGCCTAAAATAGCATGTGTCTTAAAAGCGATGACATCTTAAATTCAATGAAACATAGTTCTTTACCTGTTAGAGCCTCAGTTTCCTCCTCTAGAGAGTAGAGCTGAAAACATTCCCTTCACATAACAGTTATGAGGATTAAGGGAGGTTAAACTATATATGGCAGCAATCCCAGTGCCAGGCACAGAGCAGGCACCCAGAATTCCCTTGGTTCCCTGGGGGTGGGAGGCATGGACCAGGAACCCATCATCTTACCCTTCTACATTCTCCTCGTGCATCAGCCCCCTTAAATCTGTCACTCTTTCCCCATCCAGCTTACAGTGTATGGCCCATCACTTCAACAGTTTCACTTCAGTAATCTTCAACTCTCCTGTTCCTTGATCCTTCTGCCTCAATCATGGGGTAAATCTCTGTAATAGAGTTCTGTGCAGATTGCCCTGCAGGACAAGTTCCTGCAAGAGGAATTTCTGGGTTGTAGTGCATAAGCTCCTTTTTAAATGATTGGGTCTCTGTGGAGAAAGAGGAATTCTCACCCATCTTTGGTGGCAGTGGGAATTGGTGTTGAACATTTAAAATCTGCATTTGGCAACGCCATATGCTTTGGCTGAAAATTTTAGCTCTCAGGAATTTATCCCATGGAAAATCTTACACAAGTTGCAAAAAGATATGCATAATCACCATAACTGTACCATTGTTTCAAATAGGAAATTCCTGAAGCAAGTTTTGTTGTAAGATAAATTCCTCAGGGCAGAATGGCAGGATCAAGGCTTTGCAGGATAGAAAATATTTAAATAGAAGAAAGTAAGAATTACTTAAAGAAAATAAAAATTACCATTAACTCTTCTGCCACCAGTCAGAAAAAACCACCTCTTTATTTTCTATTACTGGTAGGTGTAATATTCATGGAAATAGGTACCTGGGGGAGTGTCTACCATGACACTATGTTTGACAGCTAACATCATATATAATATCTCAAGATCAATATTATCACTACATTTAAAGATGAGGAAACTGAGGTTCTGAAGGGTGAAGAAACTTGTAGGAATAAGTAGCAGAGTTGGAATGGGATCCCAGGTATACTTGAGAATAAAGCACAACACAATAATCTATAGTCCGATAATTCTATCAAATTACTTAGATAACCCTATAAAGAAAGGATTACTTTCCTTCTTTGCAGAATGGGAAAACTGAAGCTCAGAGGGGTTAAGTAGTGGGTTGGCCAAAAAATTCATTAGGGTTTTTCCAAGCCATCTTACAAAAAACCCGAACAAACTTTTTGGCCAACCAATACCTTACCTTCCGGTCACTCTCCAGTAATGAGCAGAGCCCAGATGAGAACACAAACTGTGTATGACCCCAAAGCTTTTTCCTCTTTCCAACCCCTCATATTGCCTTGTGTTCCTTAACTATAAAAGATTTTAGGCTTTCTTTCTGACTATAAAAGTAATTCATGTTCACTCAGGATATTATCAAAAGTATAGACAAGTATAAAAAGATACAAATAACCTCCAATCTCACTCTCATTCATAAAGAGCGTTCATGGTTTCTTGCATCCCTTTGCAACCAGAAACATCCACATATATGCACAAACATGTACAGCTGCACATACTTTTATGTAACTAGAATCACATTAGATGTATATGTGGTACTGTGTATGAATATTTTGGCCTTCACATCATATCATATGGCATGTGGATAAGATCTCCCTTTCCTTTGCAGTGAACAGTTTACCAATGATCTAGAACCAATTCTTAGTCTATGAATTCTCAAGAAATTGAAAAAGCAAAATTTATCGGATACTTAATATTTCTGCTCACTTGGTTCTGCTTCTTATTTTTCTATTCTGTCCTATTAAAATATATGTCAGTTCTTTCACCAAGATTGAAGTGTTTTAATACTCCATCTTTGGGGGACCTTCAAGATGGCTGAGGAGTAAGAGGTGGAGATCACCTTCCTCCCCACAAATACATCAAAGATACATCTACATGTTGAACAGCTCCTACAGAACACCTACTGAACACTGGCAGAAGACCTCAGACTTCCCGAAAGGCAAGAAACCCCCCCCCACGTACCTCGGTAGGGCAAAAGAAAAAAGAAAAAACAGAGACAAAGAATAGGGACGGGACCTGCACCTCTGTGAGGGAGCTGTGAAGGAGAAAAAGTTTCCATGCACTAGGAAACCCCTTCACTGGTGGAGACGGGGGGTGGCAGGGGGCAAGCTTCAGAGCCACGGAGGAGAACACAGCAACAGGGGTGTGGAGGGCAAAGCGGAGAGATTTCCGCACAGAGGATCTGTGCCGACCAGCACTCACCAGCCTGAGAGGCTTGTCTGCTCACCCGCCGGGGCGGGTAGGGGCTGGGAGCTGAGGCTTGGGCTTCGGAGGTCAGACCCCACGGAGTGGACTGGGGTTGGCTGTGTGGACACAGCCTGAAGAGGGCTACTGCACCACAGCTAGCCGGGAGGGAGTCCAGGAAAAACTCTGGACTTGCCTAAGAGGCAAGAGACCATTGTATTGGGGTGCGCAAGGAGAGGGGATTCAGAGCACCACCTAAACGAGCTCCAGAGACAGGCGCGAGCTGCAGCTATCAGCACGGACACCAGAGATGGGCATGAAACACTAAGGCTGCTGCTGCAGCCACCAAGAAGCCTGTGTGCAAGCACTGGTCACTATCCACACCTCCCCTCCTGGGAGCCTGTGCAGCACGCCACTGCCAGGGTGACGTGATCCAGGGACAGCGTCCCCGGGAGAACACATGGCGCGCCTCAGACTGTTGCAATGTCACGTCAGCCTCTGCCAATGCAGGCTCGCCCCGCATTCCGTACCCCTCCCTTCCCCCGGCCTGAGTGAGCCACAGCTCCCTAATCACCCGCTACTTTAACCCTGTCCCGTCTGAGTGAAGAACAGACACACTCAGGCGACCTACACACAGAGGCAGGGCCATATCCAAACCTGAACACCAGGAGCTCTGTGAAAAAAGAAGAGAAAGGGAAATTTCTCCCAGCAGCCTCAGGAGCAGCGGATTAAATCTCCACAATCAACCTGATGTACCCTGCATCTGTGGAATACCTGAATAGACAACGAATCATCCCAGAATTGAGGCGGTGGACTTTGGGAGCAACTGTAGACTTGGGTTTGGCTTTCTGCATCTAATTTGTTTCTGGCTTTATGTTTATCTTAGTTTAGTATTTAGAGCTTATTATCATTGGTAGATTTGTTTATTGATTTGGTTGCTCTCTTCCTTTTATATATATATATTTTTTTTTTCTTTCCTTTTGCTCTTTTTGTGAGTGTGTATGTGTATGCTTCTTTGTGTGATTTGTCTGTATAGCTTTGCTTTTACCATTTGTCCTAGGGTTCTTTTTTTTTTTTTTACTATAGTTTTTAGTGCTTGTTATCATTAGTGGATTTGTTTTTTGGTTTGGTTACTCTCTTCTTTCTTTATTCTTAATTATTTTTTTAATTTTTAAATTTTTAATAATATTTTTTATCTTTTATTTAAATAATTTTATTTTATTTACTTATTTTTTCTTTTTTTTTCTCTCTTTTCTTCTGAGCCGTGTCGCTACAAGGGTCTTGGTGCTCCGGCCAGGTGTCAGGCCTGAGCCTCTGAGGTGGGAGAGCTGAGTTCAGGACATTGGCCCACCAGAGACCTCCTGGCTCCACATAATATCAAACGATGAAAGCTCTCCCTGAGATCTCCATCTCAACACTAAGACCCAGCTCCACTCGATAGCCAGCAAGCTACAGTGCTGGACAACCTATGCCAAACAACTAGCAAGACAGGAACACAACCCCACCCCTTAGCACAGAGGCTGCCTAAAATCATAATAAGGTAACAGACACCCCAAAACACACCACCAGACATGGTCCTGCCCACCAGAAAGACAAGATCCAGCCTCATACACCAGAACACAGGCACCAGTCCCCTCCACCAGGAAGGCTACATAACTCACTGAACTAATCCTACCCACTGGGGGCAGACACCAAAAACAATGGGAACTACGAACCTGCAGCCTGCAAAATGGAGACCCCAAACACAGCAAGCTAAGCAAAATGAGAAGACAGAGAAATACACAGCAGATGAAGGAGCAAGGTAAAAACCCACCAGACCAAACAAATGAAGAGGAAATAGGCACTCTACCTGAAAAAGAATTCAGAATAAGGATAGTAAGGATGATCCATAATCTTGGAAATAGAATGGAGAACACAGAAGAAACGTTTAACAAGGACATAGAAGAACTGAAGAGCAAACAAAGAATGAGGAACAACACAATAAATGAAATTAAAAATTCTCTGGAAGGAATCAAGAGCAGAATAACTGAAGAAGAAGAATGGATAAGTGACCTGGAAGATAAAATAGTGGAAGTAACTACCACAGAGCAGAATAAAAAGAAAAGAATGAAAAGAATTGAGGACCAAAAAAAAAAAAAAAAAAAAAAAAGAATTGAGGACAGTCTCAGAGACCTCTGGGACAACATTAAATGCACCAACATTCAAATTATAAGGGTCCCAGAAGAAGAAGAGGGAAAAAAAGGAGACTGAGAAAATATTGGAAGAGATTATAGTTGAAAATTTCACTAATATGGGCAATGAAATAATCAACTCCAGGAAGCGCAGAGAGTGTCATACAGGATAAATCCAAGGAGAAACATGCCAAGACACATATTAATCAAACTATCAAAAATTAAATATAAAGAAAAAATATTAAAAGCAGCAAGGGAAATGCAACAAATAATATACAAGGGAATCCCCATAAGGTTAACAGCTGATCTTTCAGCAGAAACTCTGCAAGCCAGAAGGGAGTGGCAGGACATATTTAAAGTGATGAAAGGGAAGAACCTACAACCAAGATTACTCTACCCAGCAAGGATCTCATTCAGATTTGACGGAGAAATTAAAACCTTTACAAACAAGCAAAAGCTAAGAGAACTCAGCACCACTAAACCAGCTTTACAATAAATGCTAAAGAAACTTCTCTAGGCAGGAAACACAAGAGAAGGAAAAGAACTACAATAACACACCCAAAACAATTTAAAAAATGGTAATAAGAACATACATACTGATAATTACCTTAAAAGTAAATGGAATAAATGCTCCAACAAAAAGACACAGATTGGCTGAATACATACAAAAACAAGACCCATATATATGTTGTCTACAAGAGACCCACTTCAGACCTAGTGACCCATACAGACTGAAAGTGAGAGGATGGAAAAAGATATTCCATGCAAATGGAAATCAAAAGAAAGCTGGATTAACAATTCTCATAACAGACAAAATAGACTTTAAAATAAAGACTATTACAAGAGACAAAGAAGGACACTACGTAATGATTAAGGGATCAATCCAAGAAGAAGATATAACAATTGTAAATATTTATGCACCCAACATAGGAGCACCTCAATACATAAGGCAAATGCTAACAGCCATAAAGGGGAAATCAACAGTAACAAAATAGTAATAGGGGACTTTAACAACCCACTATCACCAATGGATGGATCATCCAAAATGAAAATAAATTAGGAAACACAAGCTTTAAATGATACATTAAACAATGTGGACTTAATTGATATTTATAGGACATTCCACTCAAAAACAACAGAATACACTTTCTTCTCAAGTGCTCATGGAACATTCTCCAGGATAGATCACATCTTGGGTCACAAATCAAGCCTTGGTAAATTTAAGAAAATTGAAATCATATCAAGTATCTTTTCCAACCACAATGCTATGAGACTAGATATCAATTACAGGAAAAAATCTTCAAAAAATACAAACACATGTAGGCTAAACAATACACTACTTAATAATCAAGAGATCACTGAAGAAATCAAAGAGGAAATCAAAAAATACCTAGAAACAAATGACAATGAAAACACGACCACCCAAAATCTATGGGATGCAGCAAAAGCAGTTCTAAGAGGGAAGTTTATAGCAACACAATCCTACCTCAAGAAACAAGAAACATCTCAAATAAACAACCTAACCTTACACCTTAAGCAGTTAGAGAAAGAACAAAAAAACCTCAAAGTTAGCAGAAGGAAAGAAATCATAAAGATGAGATCAGAAATTAATGAAAAAGAAATGAAGGAAACAATAGCAAAGATCAATAAAAATAAAAGCTGGTTCTTTGAGAAGATAAACAAAATTGATAAACCATTAGCCAGACTCATCAAGAAAAAAAAGGGAGAAGACTGAAATCAACAGAATTACAGATGAAAACGGAGAAGTAACAACTGACACTGCAGAAATACAAAGGATCATGAGAGATTACTACAAGCAACTGTATGCCAATAAAATGGACAACCTGGAAGAAATGGACAAATTCTTAGAAAAGCACAACCTTCGGAGACTGAACCAGGAAGAAATAGAAAATATAAACAGGCCAATCACAAACACTGAAATTGAAACTGTGATTAAAAATCTTCCAACAAACAAAAGTCCAGGATTAGATGGCTTCACAGGCAAATTCTATCAAACATTTAGAGAAGAGCTAACACCTATCCTTCTCAAACTCTCCTAAAGTATAACAGAGGGAGGAACACTTCCAAACTCATTCTACGAGGCCACCATCACCCTGATGCCAAAACCAGGCAGGATGTCACAAAAAAAAAAAAAAAGAAAACTACAGGCCAATATCACTGATGAACATAGATGCAAAAATCCTCAACAATAGCCTAGCAAACAGAATCCAACAGCACATTAAAAGGATCATACACCATGATCAAGTGGCATTTATCACAGGGATGCAAGGATTCTTCAATATAAACAAATCAATCAATGTGATACACCATATTAACAAATTGAAGAATAAAAACCATATGATCATCTCAATAAATGCAGAAAAAGCTTTTGACAAAATTCAACACCCATTTATGATAAAAACTCTCCAGAAAGTGGTGATAGAGGGAACCTACCTCAACATAATAAAGGCCATGTATGACAAACCCACAGCAAACATCATTCTCAATGGTGAAAAACTGAAAGCATTTCCTCTAAGATCAGGAAGAATACAAGGATATCCATTCTCACCACTATTATTCAATATAGTTTTGGAAGTCCTAACCATGGCAATCAGAGAAGAAAAAGAAATAAAAGGAATACAAATTGGACAAAAATAAGTAAAACTTTCACTGTTTGCAGATGACATGGTACTATACATAGAGAATCCTAAAGATGCCACCAGAAAACTACTAGAGCTAATCAATGAATTTGGTAAAGTTGCAGGATACAAAATTAATGCACAGAAATCTCTTGCATTCCTATACACTAATGATGAAACATCTGAAAGAGAAATTAAGGGAACACTCCCATTTACCATTGCAACAAAAAGAATAAAATACCTAGGAAAAAAGCTACCTAGGGAGACAAAAGACCTGTATGCAGAAAACTATAAGACACTGATGAAAGAAATTAAACATAATACAAACAGATGGAGAGATATACCATGTTCTTGGATTCGAAAAATCAATATTGTGAAAATGACTATACTACCCAAAGCAATCTACAGATTCAATGCAATCCCTATCAAATTACCAATGGCATTTTTTACAGAACTAGAACAAAAAATCTTAAAATTTGTGTGGAGACACAAAAGACCCCGAATAGCCAAAGCAGTCTTGAAGGAAAAAACTGGAGCTGGAGGAATCAGACTCCCTGACTTCAGACTATACTACATAGCTACAGTAATCAAGACAATATGGTACTGGCACAAAAACAGAAATATAGATCAATGGAACAGGATAGAAAGCCCAGAGATAAACCCACGCACCTAAGGTCAACTAATCTATGACAAAGGAGGCAAGGATGTACAATGGAGAAAAGACAGTCTCTTCAATAAGTGGTGCTGGGAAAACTGGACAGCTACATGTAAAAGAATGAAATTAGAACACTCCCTAACACCATACACAAAAGTAAACTCAAAATGGATTAGAGACCTAAATGTATGACTGGACACTATCAAACTCTTAGAGGAAAACATAGGAAGAACACTCTTTGACATAAATCACAGCAAGATTTTTTTTGATCCACCTCCTAGAGTAATGGAAATAAAAACAAAAATAAACAAATGGGACCTAATGAAACTTAAAAGCTTTTGCAAAGCAAAGGAAACTACAAACAAGACAAAAAGACAACCCTCAGAATGGGAGAAAATATTTGCAAATGAATCAGTGGACAAAGGATTAATCTCCAAAATATATAAACAGCTCATGTAGGTCAATATTAAAAAAATAAACAACCCAATCCAAAAATGGGCAGAAGACCTAAATAGACATTTCTCCAAAGAAGACATACAGATGGCCAAGAAGCACATGAAAAGCCGCTCAACATCACTAATTACTAGAGAAATGCAAATCAGAACTACAAGAGGTATCACCTCACACCTGTTAGAATGGGCATCATCAGAAAATCTACAAATAAGAAATGCTGGAGTGGGTATGGAGAAAAGAGAACCCTCTTGCACTGTTGGTGGGAATGTAAATTGATACAGCCACTATGGAGAACAGTATGGAGGTTCCTTAAAAAACTAAATAGAACTACCATATGACCCAGCTATCCCACTACTGTGCATATACCCTGAGAAAACCATAATTCAAAAAGAGTCTTGTACCACAATGTTCATTGCACCTCTATTTACAGTAGCCAGGACATGGAAGCAACCTAAGTTTACATCCACAGATGAATGGATAAAGAAGATGTGGCACATATATACCATGGAATATCACTCAGCCATAAAAAGAAACGAAATTGAGTTATTTGTAGTGAGGTGGATGGACCTAGAGTCTGTCATACAGAGTGAAGTAAGTCAGAAAGAGAAAAACAAATACCATATGCTAACACATATATTTGGAATCTAAAAAAAAAAATGGTTATGAAGAACCTACGGGCAGGACAGGAATAAAGACGCAGGCATAGAGAATGGACTTGAGGACACGGGGAGGGGGAAAGGTAAGCTGAGATGAAGTGAGAGAGTGGTATGGACATATACACACTACCAAATGTAAAATAGATAGCTACTGGGAAGCAGCTGCATAGCACAGGGAGATCAGCTCAGTGCTTTGTGACCACCTAGAGGGGTGGGATAGGGAGGATGGGAGGCAGACACAAGAGGGAGGAGATATGGTGATATATGTATATGTATAGCTGACTCACTTTGTTATACAGCAGAAACTAACCCACCATGGTAAATTAATTATACTCTAATGAAGATGTTAAAAAAATCCTGCGTCTCCATGGAATCTCATCATCTAAGGTGATACTCTACATCCCTCCCCAGCTACAAGCCTTTTATCCTTCTTCTGATTGGCTTGAGAAGGCTAATAATAAAAGAATATGAAGATAAAATTTATGGCGCACTTAGTGCCAGACATTTTACTAAATGCTTTACATGCACTTTCTCATTTAATTTTCAGTACAACCTAATGAGCTGTTGCCATTGTAATAGCCATTTGCAAGATTGTTTTAATGGGGCTGAGAAAAGTTAAGCAATTTGCCAAATATCATGTAACCTGAAAATAATAGTACCCAGGGCCCAAACCCCTATCCATAGTTATATTTTGTGTGACCCCATATTAGAGATGAGGACGACACAGGGAAAATGACTCATGTAAGGTCCTGAGCTCCGTTATTATGCTTGATTCCTCTGTAACGTCTCCTCTTTCCAGGGCTTAGTGAAAAACTGTTTCTTTGGATGTTCAAATAGAAAGTGAAGTAACAGGGAAAGGAAATCACATGGAATAAAAGGAAACAGTGCAATGACTGTCTTTCCTTTCCCTAACTTCCTCAGATCCCACAGCACAGAAATGGCACTCAACTTCATACATTATGTAAATATTTAAACATTTCATTTCTTGTCGCTACATTTCCAAATGTTCTCTCCGACAATTCTGCTCTTTGTTTTATGTCAGTCTCTTTCATGGTGGAGAGGAGTCACGGTGGGCAAGACAAACATTTGTTGAAGTCGCATACAATGTGCAAATATTTCTTTTAAGTTTTCTCATTTTCCCCACACAACATCTCTGTGGAAAAGGTATTAATTTTTTCCCATTTTAGAGCAGATGAATTCAGGTTCAGAGGGAGTAAAAAATTTTCCAGAGTCACACATCTGGTAAGAGGCAGGAATGAGGTTCCAGCTCTTGCCCTCTCCACAATGTACAGAGAGCAGCAGCTGCCCTTTTAGAAGATGGGCTTCCAGGGCTGGAGAAATGGTTGGATCACACTCCCTGCAATAGTCCCGCGGGTACTCACTCACCACCCCACCATGTGAGGAAGATGACAGAGGAGATGAAGTTCCACCCTTTGTGCCAAGAGACTTGGGTGTTGGGCCACATCCATTGGCTCATCCCTGAAGCAGTGAGTTGGAGTCTGCCAGAGGCTCAGGTTTTTAAACACTGGGAGGGTGATCTGGGAAATGGAAATGAACATTCATCAAGCATTCTATATCATAGTGATTTCATATCTCATCTCCTTTAATCCTGAAAATAAACATTCAAGTTAGAGATTACTATCCTCTTCCTAACCTACAGCTCAAGCCAGAATTTTCAGGTCAGTAATATTGTAAATTACAGACCAGGCACTCTAAGCCTGGAATTGTACTAAAACCCAAGCTTTTCCCACTGCGTCCTGTGGCCTCATGGGCTTTGAATGCTCCCTCCGTCTAATCTCCCAGAAGACTGCCAATTACTCCACCCCAGTGTATTCTTCAAACATTTATAATTAACCATATTGTTTTTAATAATAAAAATCAATATGATTTTAAAACATTTGCGTTATAAAAAATAAAATGAAATATAAAATGGGAAGGAACGTTGTTCACATATATTACAGACATTGAGTTAATATTCATGTTTTATCAGAAGGTGACCATACAGCTTGATATGCTCCCAATTTATGTCTATTGTTTAATAGTGCACTTTTCACTCTCAAAAGTGCCCAGTTCAAACAATAAATTATATGGTCATCCTCATTATAAATAATCCTTTTTAGTTGCAGTTTTCATAAAAAGCAATATAAGTGCCCAACAAACCTATGAAAAGATAACCCAAACACAATAATGAAAGAAATACAAGTTAAAACCTTAAGATTTCATACGTGAAAAAAAAGAGAGCTGCAGATTAGCGTGTTGTCCCCCCTTTTTTCCTGAAGAATAGATATGCATAGCTGTATATTTATATAGTGCATATATATGTATTTTGTGTATATATTTGCACAAAAGTACTTATATATTCTAGTACACTGTATAGGGATAAAAACCTTTGCAGAATGTATTAGCACTCTATTAAGAATGTTTATCTTAGGAAGGTAAACCGCAGTTTCATTTCTATTTATACATTTCTCTATGATTTGATGTCCTTAATACACAAATCTAATGATCTGATTCACGCAACTAATGTTATAGAAATATTCACTTGGAACAGTATTGACTATTAAGCATAAAAGCAGATTATACACTGTGTGTACAATATGATTCCATTTATTATTGATAATACTCCTATGTTTATGAGTAAGTACATGTTATAAAGCAAATGTGTCTAAAAGCTATGACCCCAAATACAAAATATGCACGCACACACACACACAGATATACATTCCCTCATGGACCGTCACTCTGGCTACTTTCTCTACATGGGATAGGGGTGGAACTTCCTGTGGGGAGCTCAGAGAACCAGGCAGCATCTGATTCTGCAGGAAGGCCTGTCTGTGCCATTCAAACCTCGAACAATCCCTGTTTAGTGGGTCAGACCAGAGGCCCCTCCCTCCCCAAATCCTTACTTAGCCGCCTCCTAGAGATATTGAGAGATGTCGTTCTAGTTCTGACCAGCAGGTGGCGATCATCTCAATAGGCTACCTCCGCTGCCGTAGAAAAGCATCAATTTCTATAAGGAGAAACACTAGTAATTGCTGTGACATTAATAACAGGTTACGAATCTGTATGTACACTATGATCCAAAATATGTTTAAAAAATTATCATGGATAGGAAAAGATCAAAAGAGTGTAATTCTTTTTTGTGTAATTCTTTTTTATTTCTTGATGATGACTCCTGAATCTGTACTTCTCTCATTAATTCATTCATTCTGGAAATATTTATTCAAAGGAACAGACACTTTCGTCTGAGTTGGGTTAAATTTCTGTACAAGATTTCCTCGTGGATAGAGTCGTAGCTTGGTGGATTATCTGGCTAAGCTGTATGTTTTACTTCTCCTTCTGCTTTTTGTCTATCTACTTATGTTGCCAAGCTGGGTTTTTGATCCACGATTTTGTGGAACTTTGTGGTCACCTTTATTAGAAGGGTTGCCATTGGATATAGCTGACTAAGACCCAAAAAACCTTACTGAAGAGTCAGTCTGATGTAACTAAATTGGACAAATATTTATTGAGATCTAACCATGATCTGGGCATAGTGAATTCTCATAAAAGGGAGAGTTTCTATGTAGTCCTTTCTGACGGAACAGAGTGGTTGACTTCTGGAAGAGTTTTGGGCTTATCTCACTCCTGGGAGCGTGACCCATTCAATTTAGAATCCCTGTTGTACTTTATCCCCAATGTCCTCTCTGAAAAGGGGAGCATTTTTCTGCTTCAAGTCAGAGTTCCCTTCTCAAGGGCACAGGAAATTCTAGGGGGTGGGAGTGGAGGGAGGTAAAAACAAATAACATTATACATACGCTTCTTATGTTCCATGTGCTTTCTTGTCTTCTTATTTTACTTACTGGATGTTAACATCAGAAAATCATTTTTTGTCCTTTAAAAAACAAGCCTCTCATAGGAACAAAGCCAGTACTTTGGCTTCTAGAGAGTCCACTTAGGTCAGGAAACCTCTCTGTATCCTTAACCCAGACTTAACCCAGTAACTCTCTAACAACTTTGGGTAAATCCCTTCACCTCTTTATAACCTCGCCTATCTGAATTTCACCTACCCTGCCTCTCAACCATACAAGATTTTTCAGGAGAAAAATGAGATGTATATTATAATCAAGTGTCTGAGACGATAGGGAATCAATGTATAGTAGCTTGGAGCTAATTACTGCTAATGGCACAGGCCTTGGACTCATTGCCCCAGGTATCATTCCCGCTTTAGGAGAAAGATATGAAGGTACTTTAAAGGCTCCTGAATTAGTTTTAGGTTATTGCTTTACTGCAAAATAGAACCCAGTTAAGCACTGTATTCAGAGTTCACTTAAGAAGTCCCCGTGAAACTGCAGTATGTCCTTTGCTTTTAGATACACCATCTAGTTGCTCTCTCACATTATCTATGGTGTCCTCTTCTTCTAAACTGGAGGGCCCTTTTCCATACTCAAGTGATAATGGAGTAATGAGGTGTACCTCTGTCCTTTCTCATCAACATCAGAATTTAAAATGCAGACCAGGATTGCTCTTCAAAATAGACCTCCAGTCCCATGAATCATACACCTGCACAATGACATTATCATTGACCAAGACTCTGGCAACTGGCTTCACAACTAGTTTATGATCCTCAAAAGAACACTAGGGTCTATTGGTATATATACACAATGGAATATTACTCAGCCATGAAAAAGAATGAAATGATGCCATTTGCAGCAACAAGGATGGAGCTAGAGATTATCATACTAAGTGAAGTAAGTCAGACAAAGACAAATATCACATGATATTGTTTATGTACATTCAACACACAGAAAACAGCTGGTTTTAAACTGAATCACAAAACCGATAATGTAAAATATATGCATTGATATTGAAAGGTGTTTACAATATACTCTTCAATGGGGAAAAATCTAATTACAAACTATGTGGTAAGATCCTACTATTTCAAAATAAATCAATGTATGTGTAAAGTATAATATGTTAAAATATATAACTGCAAATATTTACACACACATGCGCACACACACACACACACACACAATTTCCTCCTAAGTTGGGGCTGGGGCTCTGATTCCTCCTCTCTCAAGTCTGAGGCAGTTGCTGAGTTCCTTAGCAATATTCTTGCTCCAGGAGACTTCCAGAAAGCTCTGTCGGGTTGATGGAGCATAGGCAGCTCCCTCATTCCCCAACTTCCTGCTTTATGATATCCAAACTGCAACTGTCATTAACGTCAATAGGTATTTTTCTGAATTTTAATGAAAGGAAAAAAATGACTTTCTGTTAATTAAAATCAATAATATTTTAAAAATCAGATTAGAGTGGAGATATATAATACAATCCCAATCCATTTCAAAAGATAAATACGGATGGAAACACCATGAAGAGATAAACAGCTTCATTTTCTGCTGTCTCCAAAAATCTGTCGTTCGTTCATTCGTTCATTCATTCATTCATTCATCTTTCCATTTATCACATAGTGTTTGAATGTCTCCAGTGTGCCAGCTACTGTCAGCCTAAATCTCTGCCTCCTGATTTCCTTTTTCCTGAGCTCCAAAACTGTAATAGTCTATACTCCACTATACCTGTCTAGTGTTAGTGTTTACCTCTACACATGTGACCAGGCTCAGACATTGTAGCCCACCAGCATAAACCAAAGAATCTAGGAACCCTGGAAGAGGAAGGGAGTAGAGTAGAGATATCCTGATGCTTTGAGCATTTCAGCTACTCATCCATTCACTTTTTTACATACTAATGATTTGTAACTTTCTCCTGATTGGAGCTCACTGCTAATATAGTATAGAAAGAGTTAAAGATGAGACAATTCTTGGGAAGTCTCATTCTTGGTTTCTCTCATGGACATGAACTGCAGAGTTCAGGCACTTTCTACAATTGCGTTGTTAAGTTTCACACAGTTTTCCGGACATGCCCAACTGCTGGGTAGTGGATTTCCACACAGGATTTCCCCAGGGATGAACCAGGTCAGAGAGTATTTCCTGACTATTATATCTGGCTAAGGTCTCAGATTAGCCTTGCCCTTTCTTTACCCAGCTAATGCCTTCTTATCCCTCAGGTTCCAACTTAAACATCACTTCCTGTAGGAAGCCTCCCCAACACACCCAAGACCAGTCAGGTACTTGTGCTCTCTGCTCTGTTCCCACAGCACTCTGACTTCCCCTATCAGAGCAGCTACAACACGTCATCATTTTAGCTGGCTTTAGACTGTAAGTTCAAATAGTGTAAGGATGATGTCTGTGTTTTGTTTTGTTTGTTTTCACCATTGTAATGTGTTATACCTCTAAGGCTTCATGTCTATATTTTTACTTAAGTTCAAAAGTAATGTGGATTCTTAGTGATGATTTTTGCTATACCAAAGAGTGTCCTCACCCTTTTGCAGTTTCATTATAATTTAATTTGATTTAGGTCATACCAAACAAGTTTCTGCATGCTGTTAAAATTACAGAAGTTTGTGTACTTATACTAATGAAAGCATTGCAATTTTTTGTTGATAGGCCTTCATTCTTTAATTTTATGTTTTATCTCATAACACCTATCCATGAAAGAAAAAATTAATACAAAAAGATAAAAATAACATAAATCTTTCATAATCCTACCACACAGCTAATACATTTTTCTTATAATAAACAATGGTGAGATGAAAGCCAGCCAGTCACTTTCTGTTGCTAAATAAGGTATTTCACATTTGCATTTAGAATAGATCTAGCTCATTTATAAGTTTGTCCTCTTTGTGCCTCTGAAACCCATATGGGTACTTTTTAGGCTTTTGTGAATAAACCTGGATGTTGTGAGTGTGTGTTTGTGTGTTCCTAGAACACTTATGTATGTTTCCATATACCCCTTTATTGATAGATATCCTTTGTGTTCTTTTTATCCTTCAATAAATTTACGTTTGTGGTAAAACACAAAATTAGGTATTTAGGTTGATGAATGTTATTGTTTCCAAACAGTTGTGAACATCCTTAACAATTTCCTTAGGGTACATTTCAAGACATGGAATAGCTGCCTCAAATGGTATACACATGCTTAATTTAATTCCCCACCCGCCACCCAGAAAAGTTGTACCAATTTAAAGTCCATAAACTGGAATTAAGTGGAAGAAAAGCCTCAGGGAAGTAAGGAGCATGGCTGTACTGATGTCCTGTTAGAAAGTGCCAACCTTAGATTCCACTGAGCAGCTGCTTTAAGGCCACAATAACAGTAAATACTCCTCAGAGCGGTCAGTAGTGAGCAGTAATAGTAAACATAGCACATCGTGATACAGCATGGGGGTAGATAATGGCAAGAGCACAGAACTTGGAGTCAGTAGCCCTGAATTACAGTTGTAGTTTGATGAAAAATATTAAAAACTGGTTTAAAATCCTTGTATTCTCATTGTTATGAAACAAATTGTACCCCCCAGGCCAGTACCACATTTAGCCAGAGTTAATCCAAGTTCTCATTGAACCAATGTATTGATCCCTCCCACCCCAGTTCCTCAGCAGAAGGAGACTGCTCTGTCCGCTGATCACAAGAGTTTTCTGAGAGGATCCTGCTCTCCTTATTACCTGAACACTCATTGCCAAAGATTCTTTATAAAGAGAAAGATGCTTGAACTTTGCAAGATGTTGCAGATGCCTGCATAGCACCTCTCTTGAAACTGAAAAGTTCGTACTTTCATGTTTTGGAGTCCAACACATAGAAGGGCTTAAACAAATGACTTGGAGAGAAATTGCTGATTTTGGTGATGGATTGGCCTTGTCCCCAAGAGAAACCTCTGAATAGTAAAAGGTTCATATAAGTGTCAGATGACTGAGGTAGAAAACAATTCTAGACACTCTGCCTTAGACCCTGAAAAGAGAGAGCCATTCATTTTTCTACTTGAATGTAAGCTCTTCTTTCTCTTTTTCAGCAGATATAGTTTGGCATGGCAGAGACCCTCTGAAACAGTATGACTCAGCCAGATGCTGCAGAAAGAGGCCTGAAAAAGCAGGTTTGTTCCATTGAATTAAATGAGAATTTTCAAAGGGTAGACAGGCATTATTACATAATACAATTGGTCATAAGGGCTAGACTTTCATATTTTATTTCAGACACTACTAGAATTGAAATTTTTAATGATTACCATCAATATTTTTTCACAATTTAACTACCATAAATTTGTAATTTGTAATTAAAAATAAAGTTTTAAATGATCAAAATATAAAATAAGAGGGGAAATAAGGAGAAAAAAGCATTACCATGATAAACTGGGTTTTACAGCAGTCTTCTCTAACCTTTATTTCAAGCAAAATTTCAGTGGCCAGTAAAATACTATTTTATACTCTTTCATTTTCTTTGTTTTTCCAGAGATACGCTTTGTATTAAGCTCTCTCCATTTATGGAATTCTGAATAAGTGAATTAGGAACTGGTTATTATTATAACTTAAAAGAGATTCCTTTTAAAGAGAGACAAACCCCTAATTTAAACTGCTGTTCAGTTATTGTCCATTATCCTAATATCAAAAAGAGGCACAAAACCATAAGCTTATATGGAAGGTCCACTGAAATAATACACCAGTGGGTGTGAAAAGGATAAGGCCCCTTGATCAATCCAGTTCCCTTATTTTTATTGTTGAGGAAACAGAAGCTAAGAGAGGCTCAGTGACTTGATGATAGAGCTGATTTGTGGATGAGAAAGGACTAAGTATCAGAAATGGAAAACAGCACTACAAATGATTCTGAACAATGGACATGTATTTTCCACTGTCCCTGTGGTAGACAAACAAGTTACCTTCAATTTCCCACCACCACAAATATATCCTTATACATATTCCCTTACTTAACTTTGTAAAAACTGACTCTGAGATATATATCTATGAGCAGAATTGCTGGGTCATTGACCATGTGTACCCTTGCTATGACTAAGCACTTCTATTCAATATATTGATCTCCAGAATGAGTGCACCAGTATGTACTTCTACCAGCTGTTTGTGAGGGTCCCCATAAACCCCCAGCACCACTTGGCATTATCCACCATTCTAATTTTTGCCTGTCTATGAGGTAAATGATATTTCTTTGCTGTTTAATTGTAAACTACTAATGAATTTGATTGCTAAATACTTAAAATACATACTGTATAATTTGGCTATGTTTCTGGGGTTTTTTTTTACTATTATTATTGTTATTATTATTTACCACTAAGCTATATATTAGTTTTTGCATCAGTACCATGGTGGGTTTTTTAATTTCATATTTTATAGCATGAGAAAAGGATCAAAAGTTATGTTTTTTAATGAAAGATTTACCAACTGACCCAATACCACTATCAGAATAATCCATGTTGCTCACTGATAAGAAATGCCAAGTTTATCACATTTAAAACTTTCTTAAGACTGAACTTTTATTCTGTTCCATTAAATTTTATTTAGATTTTTCCATCAGTCTTATCCTGTTTTAATATTGTTGCTTCACAAAACATTTTAGTAGCTAAAAAGTAACATTTCCCCCATTATTTGTTCTCTGGAAAGTCAGGAATAGCAACAACAACAACAATAAATGTAGCTAACATTTATTGAGCATTTGCAATGTATCTGACACTTTACTTACACTATAACACTTAATCCTCAATTACAAATAAGGGTGTAGATACTATTCTTATCCCCATTTGAAAGATGAGAAACTTGAGGTATAGAAGACTCAACTGGTTTGATGTGGAACCTAGTCTCAAACCCAGGCCTTACCACAGCAAATTCATACTCCTAACCACTGTTATATTAAAATGAACTGTATGAAATTGTCAAAATTTGAGCATTTCTAACCAAGAAAAATGTCAATTTCTTATTGATCAACCTAATATACGGTATTTTGTATTTTAAAAATGAGGCCATCTGAGAGGAAGAAATGTGCCCGTGGTCCAGTAATTGGTAACGGGTCAGCTCTCTGGATCCCTGGTCTTCTACTCCAGTATTCTAACCAGGAGAGTCATTACTGTCATTTATTTCTCGAACTCAAGAGGAAACTATTTCTCTGATGACCCACTAGAAGGCAATGTAAGAGAAAGTAAAGGAAACGGCATAATGGCTATTTTTCCCTTTGCCAATTTCATCAGGTAATCCATCCTACAACTCAGAAATGACACTGAAGCTCACAGATTATTAAAAATGCATTGATATTTCACTTGTTGCTGTTACACTTTCAAATATTCTCTATAATAATTTTGCTATTTAATTTATGTTAACATCATATCTTTAATGGGAGAGAAAAGGTAAGGAGGCAGGAGTAATACTTCTTCAAAGTCTACTATGTTCTAGACAATACAAAAGGTGTTGCAGTTTTCACATTGCATTAGCTCTGTGAGTGCACAGTGTATTATGTTTATTAAAAATATCATTTCAGGGCTTCCCTGGTGGCGCAGTGGTTGAGAATCTGCCTGCCAATGCAGGGGACACAGGTTCGAGCCCTGGTCTGGGAAGATCCCACATGCCACGGAGCAACTAAGCCCGTGAGCCACAACTACTGAGCCTGCACGTCTGGAGCCTGTGCTCCGCAACAAGAGAGGCCGCGATAGTGAGAGGCCCACGCACCGCGATGAAGAGTGGCCCCCACTTGCCGCAACTAGAGAAAGCCTTCGCATAGAAACGAAGACCCAACACAGCCATAAATAAATAAATAAATTAATTAATTAAAAAAAAATTTCACAACATAAAATAAATAGACTTTATTTTATTTACAAAAAGCATTTTTGGAAACAGCTTATACAGAATTATCCCAATTCTGTTTTCAATCACATATTTTAAAATGAGATAGTCATTCATTTTTATTTGCTAATTTGATGATGACTAACAAATATACATTTCTTTCTCTCTCTTTCTTTTATTCATTCAACAAATATTTACTTTACACCTAGTAAGTTTAAGGCACTGCTAGACCAAATCATATCTTCACTACAGGCCTTTTCTTCAGCTTTCCAGACCCTGTTACCTACGGTAACATGATACATACTCAAATGTAAGACCAGGCATGGATACTTTACCAAGCCAATTCAAATGATACAGTCCTTGAGTTCTGAAAGTTTACCATCTAAGTAGTAGTAGCAGTGGAAAAGCCTAGGGTTTGGAAATGGGCAAACATGGGTTAAAATTCCTGTTCTGCCACTTATTTAAGGTGTGGAAACTTGAAAATTTCACTTAGCATCCACAAGATTTAACTTCCTGATCTATACAAGGGGATTGTTATCTGTGTTTCAAAAGAAAGCCTATAAAGAAAAAAAGAAGAAGAAGAAGAAAGCCTGTGAATGCACTGCGCCCAACAGTTCTGTCTGGAAATTCAACATGTTAAATTTTTTTTACTCCATCTCTTCCTTTTCTTAGCAGAAATGACTCTGCCATAATTTCAATTGCATAACTATACCATAGAAAACATCCAGAAATGTCACAGCAAAAAGAAAATTAAACATGTTTACATTATGAATGTGATCCAATACAATTTCTATGTAATACAACAAGTTGCTGATAGAGTTCAATCATTGTGCATTTCCTAACACATTTGGACCTTGTAGATTAACATGATGCATATGTATGGCTTGGGATGTTCTAGTGTTCTTTTAGTCTCAGAATGTTAAGCTATAACAGAAACATAATGCATAAGGTTGACTCTGCATAAGGGACACAAGAACAAGAGTCAGAAGCTCTGTCTGGGTCTCAGTTCCTAAGCAATACCTGATGACGTGACAAAATACTCTTTTTTTTTAATTTTTAATTTTTATTGAAGTATAGTTGATTTACAGTGTTGTGTTAGTTTCTGGTGCAGAGCAAAAGTGATTCAGTTATACATATATATATTCTTTATCATATTCTTTTCCATTATGGTTTATTATAGGATATTGAATATAGTTCCTTGTAATGTACAGTAGGACCTTGTTGTTTATCTATTTTATATACATTTTATTATATATATTGTAATATACGATTTGCAAATCCCAAACTCTTAATTTATCCTTCCCCCCACCCCCTTTCCCCTTTGGTAACCATAAGTTTGTTTCTATGTCTATGAGTCTGTTTCTGTTTTGTAAATAAGTTTATTTATATCATATTTTAAATTCCACATATAAATGATATATGGTATTTGTATTTTTCTAACATACTTCACTTAGTATAATAATCTCTAGGTCCATGCATGTTGCTGCAAATGCCATTATTTCATTCTTTTCATGGCTGAGAAATATTCAATTTTATATATGTACCATATCTTCTTTATCCGTTCATCTGCTGATGGACATTTAGGTTGTTTCCATGTTTTGACTATTGTGAATAGGGCTGCTATGAACACAGGGATGCATATATCTTTTTGAATTATAGTTTTGTCCAGGTATAGGCCCAGGAGTGTGATTGTGGACCATGTGATAATTCTATTTTCAGTTTGCTGAGGAACTTCCATACTGTTCTCCATAGTGGCTGTACCAGTTTACATTCCTGCCTACCAACAATGTAGGAGGGTTCTTTTATTCCACATCCTCTCCAGCATTTGTTATTTGTAGACATTTTAAAGATGGCCATTCTGCAATGAAAATTGTGGTACATAACTCTTTTTTTTTAAATTTCATTATTTATTTATTTAATTTTTGGCTGTGTTGGGTCTCCGTTTCTGTGCGAAGGCTTTCTCTAGTTGAGGCAAGCGGGGGCCACTCTTCATCGCGGTGCGCGGGTCTCTCACTATCGTGGCCTCTCTTGTTGCAGAGCACAGGCTCGAGACGCGCAGGCTCAGCAGTTGTGGCCCACGGGCCTAGTTGCTCCGCGGCATGTGGGATCTTCCCAGACCAGGGCTCGAACCCGTGTCCCCTGCATTGGCAGGCAGACTCTCAACCACTGTGCCACCAGGGAAGCCCCATGACTCTTTTTGAATTATGGTTTTCTCAGGGTATATGCCCAAGAGTGGGATCGCTGGGTCGTATGGTAGTTCTATTTTAAGTTTTTTAAGGAACCTCCATATTGTTCTCCATAGTGGCTGTATCAATTTACATTCCCAACAACAGTGCAGGGGGTTCCCTTTTCTCCACACCCTCTCCAGCATTTATTGCTTGTAGATTTTTTGATGATGGCCATTCTGACTGGTGTGAGGTGCTACCACATTGTATTTTTGATTTGCATTACTCTAATGATTAGTGATGTTAAGCATACTTTCATGTGTTTGTTGGCAATCTGTATATCTTCTTTGGAGAAATGTCTATTTAGGTATTCTGCCCATTTTTGGATTGGGCTGTTTGTTTCTTTGATATTGAGCTGCATGAGCTGTTTGTAAATTGTGGAGATTAGTGCTTTGTCAGTTGCTTCTGTAGCAAATATTTTCTTCCATTCTGAGGGTTGTCTTTTCGTCTTGTTTAAGTTTTTCTTTGCTGTGCAAAAGCTTTTAAGTTTCATTAGGTTCCATTTGCTTAGTTTTGTTTTTATTTCCATTTCTCTAGGATGTGGGTCAAAAACGATCTTGCTGTGATTTATGTCATAGAGTGTTCGGCCTAAGTTTTCGTCTAAGAGTTTTATAGTGTCTGGCCTTATATTTAGGTCTTTAATCCATTTTGAGTTTATTTTTGTGTATGGTGTTAGGGAGTGTTCTAATTTCATTCTTTTACATGTACCTGTCCAGTTTTCCCAGCACCATTTATTAAAGAGGCTGTGTTTTCTCAATTGTATATTCTTGCCTCCTTTATCAAAGATAAGGTGACTATATGTGCGTGAGTTTATCTCTGGGCTTTCTATCCTGTTCCTCTGATCTATATTTCTGTTTTTGTGCCAGTACCATACTCTCTTGATTACGGTAGCTTTGTAGTATAGTCCGAAGACAGGGAGCCTGATTCCTCCAGCTCCATTTTTCTTTCTCAAGATTGCTTTAGCTATTCGGGGTCTTTTGTGTTTCCATAAAAATTGTGAAATTTTTTGTTCTAGTTCTGTGAAAAATGCCATTGGTAGTTTGATAGGGATTGCATTAAATCTGTAGATTGCTTTGTGTAGTATAATCATTTTCACAATGTTGATTCTTCCAATCCAAAAACATGGTATATCTCTCCATCTGTTTGTATCATCTTTAATTTCTTTCATCATTGTCTTATAGTTTTCTGCATACAGCTCTTTTGTCTCCTTAAGTAGGTTTATTCCTAAGTATTATATTCTTTTTGTTGCAATGGTAAATGGGGGTGTTTCCTTAATTTCTCTCTCAGATTTTTCATCATTAGTGTATAGGAATGCAACAGATTTCTGTGCATTAATTTTGTATCCTGCTACTTTACCAAATTCATTGATTAGCTCTAGTAGTTTTCTGGTGGCATCTTTAAGATTCTCTACGTATAGTATCATGTCATCTGCAAACAGTGACAGCTGTACTTCTTCTTTTCCGATTTGGATTCCTTTTCTTTCTTTTTCTTCTCTGATTGCTGTGGCTAAAACTTCTAAAACTATGGGAATAAAAGTGGTGAGAGTGGATAACCTTGCCTTGTTCCTGATCTTAGATGAAATGGTTTCAGTTTTTCACCATTCAGAACGATGCTGGCTGTGGGTTTCTCATACATGTCCTTTATTATGTTGAGGTAAGTTCCCTCTATGCCTACTTTCTGGAGGGTTTTTATCATAAATGGTTGTTGAATTTTGTTGAAAGCTTTTTCTGCATCTATTCAGATGATCATATGGTTTTTAACCTTCAGTTTGTTAATATGGTCTATCACATTGATTGATTTGTATATATTGAAGAATCCTTGCATTCATGGGATAAACCGCACTTGATCATGGTGTATGATCATATTAATGTGTTGTTGGATTCTGTTTGCTAGTATTTTGTTGAGGATTTTTGCATCTATGTTCATCAGTGATATTGGCCTGTAGATTTCTTTTTTTGTAACATCTTTCTCTGGTTTGGGTATCAGGGTGATGGTGGCCTCGTAGAATGAGTTTGGGAGTGTTCCTCCCTCTGCTATATTTTGGAAGAGTTTGAGAAGGATATGAGTTAGATCTTCTCTAAATGTTTGATAGAATTCGCCTGTGAAGCCATCTAGTCCTGGACTTTTGTTTGTTGGAAGATTTTTAATCACAGTTTCAATTTCAGTGCTTGTGATTGGTCTGTTTATATTTTCTCTTTCTTCCTGGTTTAGTCTCGGAAGGTTGTGCTTTTCTAAGAATTTGTCCAATTCTTCCAGGTTGTCCATTTTATTGGCATAGAGTTGCTTTTAGTAATCTCTCATGATGCTTTGTATTTCTGCAGTGTCAGTTGTTACTTCTCCATTTTCATTTCTAATTCTGTTGATTTGAGTCTTCTCCCTTTTTTTCCTGATGAGTCTGGCTAAAGGTTTATCAAATTTGTTTATCTTCTAAAAGAACCAGCTTTTAGTCTTATTGATCTTTGCTATCATTTCCTTCATTTCTTTTTCATTCATTTCTGATCTGATCTTTATGATTTCTTTCCTTCTGCTAACTTTGGGGTTTTTTTGTTCTTCTTTCTCTAATTGCTTTAGGTGTAAGGTTAGGTTGTTTATTTGCGGTGTTTCTTGTTTCTTGAGGTAGGATTGTATTGCTATAAACTTCCCTCTTAGAACTTTGTTTGCTGCATCCCATAGGTTTTGGGCCATCGTGTTTCATTGTCATTTGTTTCTAGATATTTTCTGATTCCCTATTTGATTTCTTTAGTGATCTCTTGGTTATTAAGTAATGTATTGTTTAGCGTCCATGTGTTTGTATTTTTATAGTTTTTTTCCCTGTAATTGATATCTAGTCTCAAAGCGTTGTCGTCAGAAAAGACACTTGATACGATTTCAATTTTCTTACATTTACCAAAGCTTGATTTGTGACCCAAGATATGATCTATCCTGGAGAATGTTCCATGAGCACTTGAGAAGAAAGTGTATTCTGTTGTTTTTGGATGGAATGTCCTATAAATATCAATTAATTCATCTTGTTTAATGTATCATTTAAACCTTGTGTTTCCTTATTTATTTTCATTTTGAATGATCCACCAATTGGTGAAAGTGGGGTGTTAATGTCCCCTACTATTATTTTGTTACTGTCGTTTTCCCCTTTTTTGGCTGTTAGCATTTGCCTTATGTATTGAGGTGCTCCTATGTTGGGTGCATAAATATTTTCAATTGTTATATCTTCTTCTTGGATTGATCCCTTGATCATTATGTAGTGTCCTTCTTTGTCTCTTGTAATAGTCTTTATTTTAAAGTCTATTTTGTCTGATATGAGAATTGCTACTCCAGCTTTCTTTTGATTTCCATTTGCATGGAATATATTTCTCCAACCCCTCACTTTCAGTCTGTATGTGTCCCTAGGTCTGAAGTGGGTCTCTTGTAGACAGCATATATACAGGTCTTATTTTTGTATCCATTCAGCCAGTCTATGTATCTTGGTAGGAGCATTTAATCCATTTACATTTAAGGTAATTATCAATATGTATGTTCCTACTACCTTTTTCTTAATTGTTTTAGGTTTGTTATTGTAGATCTTTTCCTTCTCTTGTGTTTCCTACCTAGAGAAGTTCCTTTAGCATTTGTTGTAGAGCTGCTTTGGTGGTGCTGAATTCTCTTAGCTTTGGCTTGTCTGTAAAGGTTTTAATTTCTCCATCAAATCTGAATGAAATCCTTCCTGTGTAGAGCAATCTTGGTTGTAGGTTTTTCTCCTTCATCACTTTAAATATGTCCTGCTACTCCCTTCTGGCTTGCAGAGTTTCTGCTGAAAGATCAGCTGTTAACCTTATGGGGATTCCCTTGTGTGTTATTTGTTGTTTTTCCCTTGCTGCTCTTAATATTTTTTTTGTATTTAATTTGTCATAGTTTGATTAATATGTGTCTTGGCGTGTTTCTCCTTGGATTTATCCTGTATGGGACTCTCTGCTCTTACTGGACTTTACTGACTATTTCCTTTCCCATATTAAGGAAGTTTTCAACTATAATCTCTTCAAATATTTTCTCGGTCCCTTTCTTTTCCTCTTCTTCTTCTGGGACCCCTATGATTCGAATGTTTGTGCATTTATTGTTGTCCCAGAGGTCTCTGAGACTGTCCTCAATTCTTTTCATTCTTTATTCTTTATTCTGCTCTGCAGTAGTTATTTCCACTATTTTATCTTCCAGGTCACTTATTCGTTCTTCTGCCTCAGTTATTCTGCTTTTGATTCCTTCTAGAGAATTTTTAATTTTTTTTAGTGTGTTGTTCATCATTGTTTGTTTGCTCTTAATTCTTCTAGGTCCTTTTTAAACGTTACTTGTATTTTCTCCATTCTATATCCAAGATTTTGTATCATCTTTACTATCATTACTCTGAATTCCTTTTCAGGTAGAATGCCTATTTCCTCTTCATTTGTTTGGTCTTGTGAGTTTTTACCTTGCTCCTTCATCTGCTGTGTATTTCTCTGTCTTCTCATTTTGCTTGACTTACTGTGTTTGGGGTCTCCTTTTCACAGCCTGCTGGTTCATAATTCCCATTGTTTTTGGTGTCTGTCTCCAGTGGGTAAGGTTGGTTCAGTGGGTTGTGTAGGCTTCCTGGTGGAGGGGACCGGTTCCTGTGTTCTGGTGAATGAGGCTGGATCTTGTCTTTCTGGTGCACAGGATCACATCTGGTGGTGTGTTTTGGGGTGTCTGTGACCTTATTATGATTTTAAGTAGCCTCTCTCCTAGTGCGTGGGGTTGTGTTCCTGTCTTGCTAGTTGTTTTGCATAGGGTGTCCAGCACTGTAGCTTGGTGGATATTGAGTGGAGCTGGGTCTTAGCATTGAGATGGAGATCTCTGGGAGAGGTTTAACTGTTTGATATTACAATGAGCCAGGAGGTCTCTGGTGGACCAATGTCCTGAACTCGGCTCTCCCACCTCAGAGGCTCAGGCCTGACACCTGGCTGGAGCACCAAGACCCTTTCAGCCACACGGCTCAGAAGAAAAGGGAGGAAAAAATAAAAGAAATATTCGAAAAAATAATAAAATAAAATAAAGTTGTTGAAATAAAAAATTTAAAAAATATTAAAATGAAAATTAAAAATATTAATTAAAAAAAGAGAGCAACAAAACAAAAAAATAAATCCACTAATGATAACAAGCACTAAAAACTATAGTAAAAAAAAAAAAAAAAGAACCCTAGGACGAATGGTAAAAGCAAAGCTATACAGACAAATCACACAAAGAAGCATACACATACACGCTCACAAAAAGAGCAAAAGGAAAGAAAATAAATATATATATATATAAAAGGAAGAGTGCAACCAAATCAGTAAACGAATCTACCAATGATAATAAGCTCTAAATACTAAACTAAGATAAACTTAAAACCAGAAACAAATTAGAGGCAGAAAGGAAAACCCACGTCTACAGTTGCTCCCAAAATCCACCGTCTCAATTTTGGGATGATTCGTTGTCTATTCAGGTATTCCACAGATGCAGGGTACATCACGTTGATTGTGGAGATTTAATCCACTGCTTCTGAGGCTGCTGGGAGAAATTTCCCTTTCTCTTCTTTGTTCGCACAGCTCCTGGGGTTCAGCTTTGGATATGGCCCCTCCTCTCCATGTAGGTCACCTTATGGCATCTTTTCCCCACCCCAACAGGACGGGGTTAAAGTAGCAGCTGATTAGGGGGCTTTGGCTCACTCAGGCAGGGGTACGGAGGGGTACGTAATGGGGGGCGAGCCTGCGGCGGCAGTGGCTGGTGTGACATTGCACCAGCCTGAGGCATGCCATGTTTTCTCCCAGAGAAGTTTTCCCTGGATCACAGGACCCTGGCAGTGGCGGCCTGCACAGGCTCCTGGGAGGGTAGGTGTAGATAATGACCTCTGCTTGCACACAGGCTTCTTATTGCCTGCAGCAGCAGCCTTAGAGTCTCATGCCCGTCTCTGCTGTCCGTGCTGATAGCCGTGGTTCATGCCTGTCTCTGGAGCTCTAAATCCCCTCTCCTCACGCACCCCGAAACAATGGTCTCTTGCCTCTTAGGCAGTTCCAAGCTTTTTCCTGGACTCCATCCCAGGTAGCTGTGGTGCACTAGCCCCTTCAGGCTGTGTTCATGCAGCCAACCCCAGTCCTCTCCCTGGGATCTGATCTCCGAAGCCCGAGCCTCAGTTCCCAGCCCCCACCTGCCCCAGGGGGTGAGCAGACAAGCCTCTCAGGCTGGTGCGTGATGGTCAGCACCGATTCTCTGTGAAGGAATCTCTCCGCTTGGCCCTCTGCACCCCTGTTGTTGCACTCTCCTCCATGGTTCTGAAGCTTCCCCCTCACCCACCCCCCACCCCCACCAGTGAAGGTGCTTCCTAGTGTGTGGAAACTTTTCCTCCTTCACAACTCCCTCCCAGAGGTGTAGGTCCCATCCCTATTCTTTTGTCTCTGTTTTTTCTTTTTTCTTTTGCCCTACCCAGGTACTTGGGGATTTTCTTGCCTTTTGGGAAGTCTGAAGTCTTCTGCCAGCGTTCAGTAGGTGTTCTGTAGGAGCTGTTCCACATGTAGATGTATTCTGATGTATTTGTGGGGAGGAAGGTGATCTCCACATTTTACTCCTCCACCATTTGAAGGTCCCTCAGACAAAATACTCTTAAACATTCATAAATGTTGTGGAGATCAATGAGATTCCCATTTTTGCAAGCAGTCTGAGTTCTCATAATGGAAGGAAGAAGTTCTCTTATGTGCAAGGAATCAATTTGAGAAGAATTATCTGTAAGAAAATTGAAACTCTAAAGAGTTGTCACCCAATAAATGTCTTCTATTAATTTTATATTTTAAATGCCTCTTGTGTTTGGCAAGGAGTCTGGTAGAATTCGGAGACCACTCAAAACACATGAAACCTGCCCATTAGGGAACAAGCTAAAGGAACTATCATTATGATAAATTCTTTACATTGCCAACTCATTTAATTATGTCAGCAAGCCTCTCAGATAAATTGTTCTGGAAGAAGGATTGTTTGGAGACAGTAGTGTTCTATAAGTACACATATACAAACATACATGTGTTGTTTGTATCTCTTCTCCTGTCTGTAGCTATTTTCTACATGCCTTTCTGAAGTTTCATTGCTGCCCTCTTTTTGGGGATTCTCTTTTTATCTCTAAATGTGGGCCTTTATCAAATGGTTTAAGCTCACTTTTAGATGAATGTGAACTGGGTTCTCTGACAGTTCTGGCTACGCTGACCCTGATGCCAGACCTTTGCTAACAGAGGAGTGGATCTGCTGAATGTTAATGGATGTTATTGCGACAGTCTGGAACAACTGTACATTCCATTCTAGATATGTAATCATGACAACAAGGTGTCCAAACAGCCAATATTCAGAATCCTTTCTGTCTATTAAAATGATATGGTATATTTTTCTTATTTTAAGATTTATTTCCTTTTCTCCTGCCTTCCTTCTTTCCTGTAACAAATTGAATTGTAGCAGTAGCTCATGTACAGCCTTTTTCACTGGATTTTGTAGTGAGGATCTGTTGGTGATTATGGAATACTGCAGCACCCCTTAGACATTGATCAAATTCTCCCTTCCAAAATGAAAGAAATCAATCCAGGATACGAAATAATCAGAGAGAAAGAGGCCATTTTATTCCTTTCTGTTTCAAAATCATGGGACAATTCTTACCACTCTTCATAAAAATACAAACACAAACAAAAAGCAATCAGAAGGCATTGTGTGCATACATTAGGCTCTAAAAGTCATTAACTATGTAGTAGCATCTCTTTGCAACCCCCTGTTTTAAAATTTTTGAATTATAGTCTGAAGCTTGTGTCTCTCTTTTCTGAGAGGCCCCTGTATAGGAAAGACCCTTTCATGGGGTGGGCCAGAGAGTCATGGTTCATCAGATCTTGAGCCTTCAAAAACATATAATCTCATTAGCACTTCTGAACGCTTCAGAGAGGAAGACTCCAGGAATCTGTCTCTTAGTGTCCTGCATTAGAAAGGTCCATTTTTCTACCTGCCAGAATCATTCTCTCAGGATGAGTCCACCCTTCTACCCATCCTAGACTTCATCCATTCAGCCATCCCTGAGCTGGGTCGTTGTGTTGTGGATAAAGAGGTGAATAAGGTAGACCCATGTGGTTGAGGAATGTACTTTCATAGTTAAGCAAAGAAAATAAAAAAGTAAACACACCTTCACAGTAAGGTGAGGCTTATATAGAGACCATTATTAATTTCTGTGGGGTCTCCAAAAAAAATACCTGACCCAACCAGAGATGGGAGAAGAAAGTCACTGAAGGCTTCTCAGAAGAGAAGGAGAACACATGGTGCACCTCAGGCTGTTGCAACGTGACACTGTCCTCTGCCACCGCAGGCTCGCCCTGCATTCCGTACACTTCCCTCCACACGGCCTGAGTAAGAGAGAGCCACCTAATCAGCCAATCTTTTAACCCCCTCCTGTCTGGGTGAAGAACAGATGCCAGAGGGCAACCTACATGCAGAGGGGGGCCAAATCCAAAGCTGAGCCCCAGGAGCTGTGGGAAAAAGGAGGAGAAAGGGAAATTTCTCTGTGCAGCCTCAGGAGCAGTGGATTAAATCTCCACAATCAACTTGATGTACCCTGCATCTGTGGAATACCTGAATAGACAACGAATCATCCCAAAACTGATGCAGTGGACTTTGGGAGCAACTGTAGACTTGGGGTTTGCTGTATGCAAGTGACTAGTTTCTGATTTATATGTATATCTTAGTTTAGTTTTTAGTGATTGTTATCATGGGTGGATTTGTTTTTTGATTTGGTTGCTCTCTTCTTCTTTTTTTATTAATATTTTTATTTTAGTAATTTTAAAATTTTTTTACTTTAATAACTTTCTTTTATTTTATTATTTTTTTCTATTCTTTCTCTCTTTTTTTCTCCCTTTTTTTCTGAGCCGTGTGGCTGAAAGGGTCTTGGTGCTCCAGCCAGGTGTCAGGCCTGAGCCTCTGAGGTGGGAGAGCCGAGTTCAGGACATTGGTCCACCAGAGACCTCCTGGCTCCACATAATATCAAACGGTGAAAGCTCTCCCAGATATTTCCATCTCAATGCTAAGACCCAGCTCCACTCAATGACCAGCAAGCTACAGTGCTGGACACCCTATGCCAAACAACTAGTAAGACAGGAACACAAGCCCACGCACTAGGAGAGAGGCTATCTAAAATCATAATAAGATCACAGACACCCCAAAACACACCACTGGAAGTGATTCTGCCTGCCAGAAAGACAAGATCCAGCCTCATTAACCAAAAGACAGGAACCGGTCCCCTCCACCAGGAAGCCTACACAACCCACTGAACCAACTTTACCCACTGGAGGCAGACAACAAAAACAATGGGAATTATGAACCTGCAGCCTTCAAAAAGGAGACCCCAAACACAGTAAGTTAAGCAAAATAAGAAGACAAAGAAATGCACAGCATATGAAGGAGCAAGGTAAAAACCCACAAGACCAAACAAATGAAGAGGAAATAGGCAGTCTACCTGAAAAAAGAATTCAGAGTAATGATAGTAAAGATGATCCAAAATCTTGGATATAGAATGGAGAAAATAAAAGAAACGTTTAAAAAGGATCTAGAAGAATTAAGAGCAAACAAACAATGGTAAACAGCACAATAAATAAAATTAAAAATTCTCTAGAAGGAATCAATAGCAGAATAACTGAGGCAGAAGAACAAGTAAGTGACCTGGAAGATAATATAGTGGAAATAACTACCACAGAGCAGAATAAAGAAAAAAGAATGAAAAGAATTGAGGACATTTGGTAGTGTATATATGACCATGCCACTCTCTCACTTTGTCCCAGCTTCCCCTTTCCCTTCCCTGTGTCCTCAAGTCCATTCTCTAGTAGGTCTGCATCTTTATTCCCATCCTGCCCCTAGGTTCTTCATGACTTTTTTTTTTTTTTTAGATTCCATATATATGTGTTAGCATACGGTAATTATTTTTCTCTTTCTGACTTAACTTCACGCTGTATGACAGACTCTACTTCCATCCACCTCACTGCAAATAACTCAATTTCATTTCTTTTTAGGGCTGAGTAATATTCCACTGTATATATGTGCCACATCTTCTTTATTCATTCATCTGTTGATGGATGCTTAGGTTTCTTCCATGTCCTGGCTATAGAAAATAGACTGCAATGAACATTGTCGTACATGACTCTTTTCAAATTATGGTTTTCTCAGGGTATATGCCCAGTAGTGGGATTGCTGGGTTGATAGCTAGTGGGAAGCAGCCACATAGCACAGGGAGATCAACTCAGTGCTTTGTGACCCCCTAGAGGGTTGGGCTAGGGAGGGTGGGAGGGAGAAGCAAGAAGGAGGAGATATGGGGATATATGTATATGTATAGCTGATTCACTTTGTTATAAAGCAGAAACTAACACACCATTGTAAAGCACTTATACTCCAATAAAGATGTTAAAAAGAAAGAAAGAAAGAGAAGGAAAGAAAGAAAGAAAGAAAGAAAGAAAGAAAGAAAGAAAGAAAGAAAGAAAGAAAGAAAGAAAGAAAGAAAGAAAGAAAGAAAGAAAGAAAGAAAGAAAATACATGGTATTTTTAAAAATAATAATAAAAATAAGACACACACAAAAAAGAATTGAGGACAGTCTCAGAGACCTCTGGGTGAACATTAAATGCACCAACATTCGAATCATAGGGGTCTCAGAAGAAGAAGAGAAAAAAAAAGGGACTGAGAAAATATTTGAAGAGATTATATTTGAAAACGTCCCTAATATGGGAAAGGAAATAGTCAATAAAGTCCAGGAAGTGCAGTGAGTCCTATACAGGAAAATCCAAGGAGAAACACACCAAGACACATATTAATCAAACTATCAAAAATTAAATATAAAGAAAAAATATTAAAAGCAGCAAGGGAAAAGCAACACATAACATACAAGAAAATCCCCATAAGGTTAACAGCTGATCTTTCAGCAGAAGCTCTGCAAGCCAGAAGGCAGTGGCAGGACATATTTAAAGTGATGAAAAGGAAGAACCTACAACCAACATTACTCTACTCAGCGAGGATCTCATTCAGATTCGACGGAGAAATTAAAACCTTTACAGACAAGCAAAAGCTAAGAGAATTCAGCACCACCAAACCAGCTTTAGAACATATGCTAAAGGAACTTTTTTAGGCAGGAAACACAAGAGAAGGAAAAGATCTACAATAACAAACCTGAAGCAATTAAGAAAATGGTAATAGGAACATACATATTTATAATTACCTTAAATGTAAATGGATTAAATGCTCCAGCCAAGAGACATAGACTGGCTGAACGGGTACAAAAACAAGACCCGTATATATGCTGTCTACAACAGACCCACTTCAGACCTAGGGACACATACAGACTGAAAGTGAGAGAATGGAAAAAGATAATCCATGCAAATGGAAATCAAAAGAAAGCTGGATTAACAATTCTCATATCAGACAAAAGAGACTTTAAAACAAAGACTATTACAAGAGACAAAGTAGGACACTACATAATGATCAAGGGATCAATCCAAAAAGAAGATATAACAATTGTAAATATTTATACACCCAACATAGGATCACTTCAATACATAAGGCAAATACTAAAAGCCATAAAAGGGGAAATTGACAGTAACACAATCATAGTAGGGGACTTTAACACCCCACTTTCACCAATGGACAGATCATCCAAAATGAAAATAAATAAGGAAACACAAGCTTTAAATGATACATTAAACAAGATGGACTTAATTGATATTTATAGGACAGTCCATCCAAAAACAACAGGATACACTTTCTTCTCAAGTGCTCATGGAACGTTCTCCAGAATAGATCATATCTTGGGTCACAAATCAAGCCTTGGTAAATGTAAGAAAATTCAAATTGTATCAAGTATCTTTTCCAACCACAACGCCATGAGACTAGATATCAATTAAAGGAAAAAAATGTGTAAAAAATACAAACACATGGAGGCTAAACAATACACTACTAAATAACCAAGAGATCACTGAATAAATCAAAGAGGAAATAAAAACATACCTAGAAACAAGTGACAATGAAAACACCACGACCCAAAACCTATGGGATGCAGCAAAAGCAGTTCTAAGAGGGAGGTTTATTGTAATACAATCCAACCTCAGAAAACAAGAAACTTCTCAAATAAACAACCTAACCTTACACCTAAAGCAATTAGAGAAAGAAGAACAAAAAAACCCCAAAGTTAGCAGAAGGAAAGAAAACATAAAGATCAGATCAGAAATAAATGAAAAAGAAATGAAGGAAACGATAGCAAAGATCAACAAGACTAAAAGCTGGTTCTTTTAGAAGATAAACAAATTTGATTAACCTTTAGCCAGACTCATCAGGAAAAAAAGGGAGAAGACTCAAATCAACAGAATTAGAAATGAAAATGGAGAGGTAACAACTGACACTGCAGAAATACAAAGCATCATGAGAGATTACTACAAGCAGCTATATGTGAATAAAATGGACAACGTGGAAGAAATGGACAAATTCTTAGAAAAGCTCAACCTTCCGAGACTGAACCAGGAAGAAATAGAAAATATAAACAGACCAATCACAAGCACTGAAATTGAAACTGTGATTAAAAATCTTCCAACAAACAAAAGTCCAGGACTAGATGGCTTCACAGGCGAATTCTATCAAATATTTAGAGAAGATCTAACACCTATCCTTCTCAAATTCTTCCAAAATATAGGAGTGGGAGGAACACTCCCAAACTCATTCTACGAGGCCACCATCACCCTGATACCCAAACCAGAGAAAGATGTTACCAAAAAAGAAGTCTACAGGCCAATATCACTGATGAACATAGATGCAAAAATCCTCAACAAAATACTAACAAACAGAATCCAACAGCACATTAATATGATCATACACCATGATCAAGTGCGGTTTATTCCAGGAATGCAAGGATTCTTCAATATACACAAATCAATCAATGTGATAGACCATATTAACAAACTGAAGGATAAAAACCATATGATCATCTCAATAGATGCAGAAAAAGCTTTCAACAAAATTCAACAATGATTTATGATAAAAACTCTCCAGAAAGTAGGCATAGAGGGAACTTACCTCAACATAATAAAGGCCATATATGAGAAACCCACAGCCAACATTGTTCTCAATGGTGAAAAACTGAAACCATTTCATCTAAGATCAGGAACAAGACAAGGCTATCCACTCTCACCACTATTATTCACATAGTTTTGGAAGTTTTAGCTACAGCAATCAGAGAAGGAAAAGAAAGAAAGGAATCCATATCGGAAAAGAAGAAGTAAAGCTGTCACTGTTTGCAGATGACATGATACTATACATAGAATCCTAAAGATGCTGCCAGAAAACTACTAGAGCTAATCAATGAATTTGGTAAAGTAGCAGGGTACAAAAGTAATGCACAGAAATCTCTTGCATTCCTATATACTAATGATGAAAACTCTGAAAGAGAAATTAAGGAAACACTCCCATTTACCATTGCAACAAAAAGAATAAAATACCTAGGAATTAACCTACCTAAGGAGACAAAAGACCTGTATGCAGAAATCTATAATACACTGATGAAAGAAATTAAAGATGATACAAATAGATGGAGAGCTATACCATGTTCTTGGATTGGAAGAATCAACATTGTGAAAATGACTATACTACACAAAGCAATCTACAGATTCAATGCAATCCTTATCAAATTAACAATGGCATTTTTCACAGAACTAGAACAAAAAATTTCACAATTTTTATGGAAACACAAAAGACCCCAAACAGCCAAAGCAATCTTGAGAAAGAAAAATGGAGCTGGAGGAATAAGGCTCCCTGACTTTGGACAATACTACAAAGCTACCGTAATCAAGACAGTATGGTACTGGCACAAAAACAGAAATATAGATCAGTGGAACAGGATAGAAAGCCAAGAGATAAACCCATGCACATATGGTCACCTTATCTTTGATAAAGGAGGCAAGAATATACAATGGAGAAAAGGCAGTCTCTTCAATAAGAGGTGCTGGGAAAACTGGACAGCTACATGTAAAAGAATGAAATTAGAACACTCCCTAACACCATACACAAAAATAAACTCAAAATGGATTAAAGACCTAAATATAAGGCCAGACACTATAAAACTCTTAGAGGAAAACATAGGCTAAACACTGTATGACATAAATCACAGCAAGATTCTTTTCGACCCACATCCTAGAGAAATCGAAATAACACGCAAGGGCATCCCCATAAGGTTAACAGCTGATCTTTCAGCAGAAACTCTGCAAGCCAGAAGGGAGTGGCAGGATATACTTAAAGTGATGAAGGAGAAAAACCTACAACCAAGATTACTCTACCCAGCAAGGATCTCATTCAGATTTGATGCAGAAATTAAAACCTTCACAGACAAGCAAAAGCTGAGAGAGTTCAGCACCACCAAACCAGCTTTACAACAAATGCTAAAGGAACTTCTCTAGGCAAGAAACACAAGAGAAGGAAAACATCTACAATAACAAACCCAAAACATTTAACAAAATGGGAATAGGAACATACATATCGATAATTACCTTAAATGTAAATGGATTAAATGCTCCCACCAAAAGACACAGACTGGCTGAATGGATACAAAAACAAGACCCATATATATGTTGTCTACAAGAGACCCACTTCAGACCTAGAGACACATACAGACTGAAAGTGAGGGGATGGAAAAAGATATTCCATGCAAATGGAAATCAAAAGAAAGCTGGAGTAGCAATTCTCATATCAGACAAAATAAACTTTAAAATAAAGACTATTACAAGAGACAAAGAAGGACACTATATAATGATCAAGGGATCGATCCAAGAGGAAGGTATAACAATTGTAAATATTTATGCACCCAACATAGGAGCACCTCAATACATAAGGCAAATACTAACAGCCATAAAAGCGGAAATTGACAGTAACACAATCATAGTAGGGGACTTTAACACCCCACTTTCACCAATGGACAGATCATCGAAAATGAAAATAAATAAGGAAACACAAGCTTTAAATGATACATTAAACAAGATGGACTTAATTGATATTTATAGGACATTCCACCCAAGAACAACAGAATACACATTTTTCTCAAGTGCTCTTGGAACATTCTCCAGGATAGATCATATCTTGGGTCACAAATCAAGCCTTGGTAAATTTTAAAAAATTGAAATCGTATCAAGTATCTTTTCCGACCACAACGCTATGAGACTAGATATCAATTACAGGAAAAGATCTGTAAAAAATACAAACACATGGAGGCTACACAATACACTACTTAGTAACGAAGTGATCACTGAAGAAATCAAAGGGGAAATCAAAAAATACCTAGAAACAAATGACAATGGAGACACGATGACCCAAAACCTATGGGATGCAGCAAAATCAGTTCTAAGAGGGAAGTTTTTAGCAATACAAGCCTACATCAAGAAACAGGAAACATCTCGATTAAACAACCTAACCTTGCACCTAAAGCAATTAGAGAAAGAAGAACAAAAAAACCCCAAAGCTAGCAGAAGGAAAGAAATCATAAAGATCAGATCAGAAATAAATGAAAAAGAAATGAAGGAAACAATAGCAAAAATCAATGAAACTAAAAGCTGGTTCTTTGAGAAGATAAACAAAATTGATAAACCATTAGCCAGACTCATCAAGAGAAAAAGAGAGAAGACTCAAATCAATAGAATTAGAAATGAAAAAGGAGAAGTAACCACTGACACTGCAGAAATACAAACGATCATGAGAGATTACTACAAGCAACTCTATGCCAATAAACTGGACAACCTGGAAGAAATGGACAGATTCTTAGAAATGCACAACCTGCCAAGACTGAACCAGGAAGAAATAGAAAATATGAACAGACCAATCACAAGCACTGAAATTGAAATTGTGATTAAAAATCTTTCAACACACAAAAGCCCAGGACCAGATGGCTTCACAGGCGAATTCTATCAAACATTTAGAGAAGAGCTAACACCTATCCTTCTCAAACTCTTCCAAAATATTGCAGAAGGAGGAACACTCCCCAACTCATTCTACGAGGCCACCATCACCCTGATACCAAAACCAGACAAAGATGTCACAAAGAAAGAAAACTACAGGCCAATATCACTGATGAACATAGATGCAAAAATCCTCAACAAAATACTAGCAAACAGAATCCAACAGCACATTAAAAAGATTATACACCATGATCAAGTGGGGTTTATTCCAGGAATGCAAGGATTCTTCAATATATACAAATCAATCAACGTGATACATCATATTAACAAATTGAAGGAGAAAAACTATATGATCATCTCAATAGATGCAGAGAAAGCTTTCGACAAAATTCAACACCCATTTATGATAAAAGCCCTGCAGAAAGTAGGCATAGAGGGAACTTCCCTCAACATAATAAAGGCCATATATGACAAACCCGCAGCCAACATTGTCCTCAATGGTGAAAAACTGAAACCATTTCCACTAAGATCAGGAACAAGACAAGGTTGCCCACTCTCACCACTATTATTCAACATAGTTTTGGAAGTGTTAGCCACAGCAAGGAGAGAAGAAAAAGAAATAAAAGGAATCCAAATCGGAAAAGAAGAAGTAAAGCTGTCACTGTTTGCAGATGACATGATACTACACATAGAGAATCTTAAAGATGCCACCAGAAAACTACTAGATCTAATCAATGAATTTGGTAAAGTAGCAGGATACAAAATTAATGCACAGAAATCTCTTGCATTCCTATATACTAATGATGAAAAATCTGAAAGTGAAATTAAGAAAACACTCCCGTTTACCATTGCAACAAAAAGAATAAAATATCTAGGAATAAACCTACCTAAGGAGACAAAAGACCTGTATGCAGAAAATTATAGGACACTGATGAAAGAAATTAAAGATGATACAAATAGATGGAGAGATATACCATGTTCTTGGATTGGAAGAATCAACATTGTGAAAATGACTCTGCTACCCAAAGCAATCTACAGATTCAATGCAATCCCTATCAAACTACCACTGGCATTTTTCACAGAACTAGAACAAAAAATTTCACAATTTGTATGGAAACACAAAAGACCCCGAATAGCTAAAGCAATCTTGAGAAAGAAAAATGGAGCTGGAGGAATCAGGCTCCCTGACTTCAGAGTATATTACAAAGCTACAGTAATCAAGACAGTTTGGTACTGGCACCAAAACAGAAATATAGGGCAATGGAACAGAATAGAAAGCCCAGAGATAAGCCCATGCACATATGGTCACCTTATCTTTGATAAAGGAGGCAAGCAAATACAGTGGAGAAAAGACAGCCTCTTTAATAAGTGGTGCTGGGAAAATTGGACAGGTACATGTAAAAGTATGAAATTAGAACACTCCCTGACACCATACACAAAAATAAACTCAAAATGGATTAAAGACCTAAGTGTAAGGCCAGACACTATCAAACTCTTAGAGGAAAACATAGGCAGAACACTCTATGACATAAATCACAGCAAGATCCTTTTTGACCCAGCTCCTAGAGAAATGGAAATAAAAACACAAATAAACAAATGGGACCTAATGAAACTTCAAAGCTTTTGCACAGCAAAGGAAACCATAAACAAGACCAAAAGACAACCCTCAGAATGGGAGAAAATATTTGCAAATGAAGCAACTGACAAAGGATTAATCTCCAAGATTTACAAGCAGCTCATGCAGCTCAATAACAAAAAAACAACAACCCAATCCAAAAATGGGCAGAAGACCTAAATAGACATTTCTCCAAAGAAGATATACAGATTGCCAACAGACACATGAAAGAATGCTCAACATCATTAATCATTAGAGAAATGCAAATCAAAACTACAATGAGGTATCATCTCACACCGGTCAGAATGGCCATCATCAAAAAATCTAGAAGCAATAAATGTTGGAGAGGGTGTGGAGAAAAGGGAACACTCTTGCACTGTTGGTGGGAATGTAAATTGATACAGCCACTATGGAGAACAGTATGGATGTTCCTTAATAAACCAAAAATAGAACTACCATACGACCCAGCAATCCCACTACTGGGCATATACCCTGAGAAAACCATAATTCAGAAAGACTCATGTACCAAAATATTCATTGCAGCTCTGTTTACAATAGCCAGGACATGGAAGCAACCTAGGTGTCCATCATCGGATGAATGGATAAAGAAGATGTGGCACATATATACAATGGAATATTACTCAGCCATAAAAAGAAATGAAATGGAGGTATTTGTAGGGAGGTGGATGGAGTTAGAGTCTGTCATACAGAGTGAAGTAAGTCAGAAAGAGAAAAACAAATACAGTATGCTAACACCTATATATGGAATCTAAGGGGGGAAAAAAAGGTCATGAAGAACCTAGTGGCAAGATGGGAATAAAGACACAGACCTACTAGAGAATGGACTTGAGGATATGGGGAGGGGGAGGGGTGAGATGTGACAGGGTGAGAGAGTGGCATGGACATATATACACTACCAAATGTAAAATAGATAGCTAGTGGGAAGCAGCCGCATAGCACAGGGAGATCAGCTCGGTGCTTTGTGACCACCTAGAGGGGTGGGATAGGGAGGGTGGGAGGGAGGGAGATGCAAGAGGGAAGAGATATGGGAACATATGTATATGTATAAGTGATTCACTTTGTTATAAAGCAGAACGTAACGCAACATTGTAAAGCAATTATACTTCAATAAAGATGTTTAAAAAAAAAAAACACAAATGACACCTGGATGGACATGGATACTGCCCTCTACAAAACTAGGGAAACTCAATGTGAATTGTACCTGCTAGTGTGCTATGAGCTTTCCATGCACTGCCTCCTTTAATACTTAAAGTAAGCCTATGAGGCAGCATTTAGTATTTCAATTTTTCAGATGAGTATTTTTACATTTCATTAATTCAATCTTAACTATGTAAATAGCAGAGCCCAGAATTCACATCTGGCCTTTCTATTTCCCCAGTCTGTGCTCTTTCCTCTCCAGTACATTGGTATGGGGCGAATCAAGTTCCTGGTGTGTCCAGTCCTAGGCCTTTTATCCCAATGACAAGCATGGCATGTCTGTTACCAACACCACCAAGCAATCAAGAATATGACTGAGTGCGTGCTTGTGGTATATGACACAGCATGCAGATGGAACAATGTGAGCAAAAACATGGAATTCAAGGGACTGTTTGGTTTGAGAATTGGAACTGGACTGGACACTGCAGAAAGGAGTTCTTCAGACTAGAGTGGTCTCATCAGTCAGAAACCCAACTGTATATTTCAGGCAACAGTATAGCACAACTGGAAGCCAAATGAGTTATAAAAATTATGTGAGACTTAATGTTCTTCACTATTAGTTTCACATTCATAAATTAGTTCAAATTTTAAAACCAAATTTTAACAGAACTGGAACGAAGTATTGAGGTCCTTATATCTGCCTAGAGCAGATGGGCAAAATTTGGAGGAAATAGCATTCTCTTTGTTGTTACCTCTAGCTCAAATTGCAGGTTGAATTTTGTCATCAGAATTGTGGACCATGTCCTCCTTGTTCCTCATCAACCTCCCCTGGGTTAATAATGGACTGGGAGATGAAAGCCTCATCCATGGTAGGGTGCGGGGTGTGCTTGTTTCTGCAGCTGTCCAAAGTAAGTCCTGCTGTTATTTCTCTCTGTGTGTGTGAATGTGTCTACGTTTGTGTGCTTCTGCCTAGAGCAGTTCTGTGTCTTTTTCTTTGTTGTTGCCAGTTTCTCAGTTTCTCTTTTGTTCTCTAATTCAGGTCTTTGCCAAAGATGTTAATTCAAAATTTAAGTGAGTAGAGATATCATACTTGGCCTGGCTTCCTTGGCAGTTCTGTGTAATATGTCCTTGATGTCAATCTTTGCTGACTGAGGAGTGGACCCACAAAATGTTGATAGACCTTATAGTGACAAGCTAAGGCATCTGCCAGATGACACGTAACATTCTAGAGATATAAGTCCAAGAATAAAAGGGAGCTTTATGGTCAAGAGAGTGGAGTTTCCAGACAGCCAATATTTGAATTCTGACTCTTTATTTAAGAAAAATGGAGCATTTGTTTGTTTGTTTTTCCTAATGCAGAGTATCCTCCATTATTCATTCATTTATTTCTTTATTCATTCTTATATTATTCCCAACTCTGAGAGTATCTAGTGTTCAGTACTTTTCACTGGAGGTTCTGCTGACATTTTGCTGATGTGTTTAAGTTGCTACAACAGCCCTTCTATATTGGTATCATTTTTCTTTAATAAATGCAAGGAAAGAGTCCAAAACATAAAATGGTCAGTGAGAGAAAGAGACCTTTTCATTTCCTCATTTCTTTTCCAAACTCATTCCTACAAACAAACAATGTCTCAGAACAATCCTGGCAGTCAGAGACATCGTTTGCAGACATTAAGCTCCAGACCCACCACCTGTCCCTGCTGTGACTCATAATATAAACATAGACCCTCTGTATAGCGTGTTTCCTAGAACTTTAACATATAACTCACAGCTGGTGTCTCTCCTTATGAGAGGCCCCTGTGTATGAGAGGCCCTTTCATGGAGTGGGCCAGAGAGTTCATGGTCCAGCAAAGCCTTGCATGAATTTCCAATCTTAAGAGACTTCACAAACTTATGCTTTTCTCCAAGTGCATTAGTACAATCTGAAGCACCATCGCTCCCAGATCCCTACAATGTCCTATAGGACATCCCCATCATCCATTTCAAACTTCTGCCACAAAGATCCCACCCCTTCTCCTCACCTACATCCAGAAGAAGTCATGCTTTCTTTTCTCTTAGACTTGTGTATTCTGTTGAGGAGTCCTCAGGCCTCAGTCATCCATATCTGTGAATTTGATGCCACTTGACACAATGACAGAATGGTCAAATTCAATTGCCTCTCATCCAGGTTTGATAGTGTGTATTTTTGTTTACTTTTAAAATAGTCTTTAGACAGAAATAAAAGTTATATAAATTTCTTAATCATATTGTCCCTAGGAAGACTGTAGCTCATTGAGAATGAAGATACTGTAACCTAGGGTAGTCATCAGTTACATCCATTAAACTATAACTTGCTTAATAAATAATGAACTGCAACCTGCCTTCACTGATCAAGCTGCCTTTAATTGTTTTTACAAAAACTTGCATGTCCGCCAAGCATCACATAGCCTAAACAATAAAATACTTGCCCAAGTTGTTTTTCAGGAACTTGAAGTCAGCTGTGTCCAGTTCGAGCTCGGGCCAGTTAAGACTGGTTGGGACTACCAACCCTCCAACTGGCCATGCGCGAATGTCCATTCAGTGACCTCTTGACATCAGAAGGCCAAAAACTCCACCCTCAGAACATGCTAATGCCACAATTTTCTGAAAATGTGTCCCATGAAGAAGCCTGTAGCTTAGTTGTGCCTGTGCAGAAGGACGATTACCTCACCTTTTTCTTATCTTCAGTCACATTTCCCCATACTCCTCCAGCTTTACCCCATAAATATCCCAAGCCCCTCACCTTTAGGGAGTGGATTTGAGATTTGTTCTCCTGTCTCCTCTCTTGGCTGACTCATCAATAAACTTTTTTGCTGCAGACCTCGGTGTCTCAGCCTTTGGCTTGCTGCACAACAGGCAAAGGAACCTGGTTTGGTAACAAGATGAGTCCCCAGGTTTGTGAATTCTAGAAATATAGAGAATGGGCAACAAGAACAGAAGACCCAATACAGAATTTGGCAGGCTGACCACGAGATGGACCTGCTGAAAGAATTATATTTGTTATTCTGTATCTGTGTTGACCATCTAGCCCAGGGGTTGGCAAGCTTTTTTTTTTTCAGTAAAGGACCAGATAGTAAATATTTTGGCCTTTGGGGGCCATGTAGTCTCTGTCTCAACTATTCAACCCTGCTATTGTAGTGCTAATGCATTGTGGGTGTGTTCCAGTAAAACTTTATTTGATTTGGCCCACAAGCCACAGTTTACAAACCCCTTATCTAGCAGATGGTATAGTCCGTACCTGCTTGTACCTGAATATCCAAGCAATCAATATGCAAATCATAAGTGTTGGTTAAGAGGTAGTGCTTCTATTCTTCAATTCAGTGCCTATCAGCTCACTGATTCATGTTATAAATGGATACTTACCATTGGTAAGCATTTTTATTGGAGTTGATGCTGAGTTCCATGGGTACTTGTAAATTGCTACAACATCCCATGGAAGCTGGAATCATTATCTCTTCACATATAGAGAGAAAGGGTTCAGGATACTAAAAGGTAACAGGGAAAAAAGAGTTTTTATTTCCTAACACTTGACACCAGTCTTATAAATAAATCTTCAGTGTAGTAACAACACTCAGAAGTAATATTCCAGACCAGCCACCTGTTTCTGCTGCTACTGCAAAATGCAAACATAAATAACCTTTAGATTCATTTTCTAGTTGGCAGTACTCTTGTCTCCTTTTAAACTATAAGTATGAGTAATATTATGGTAATGTTAGAATAGAACCTCAAATTTTGAATGTCGAATGAAGACTAAAATAAAATTAAGAGATAATAATGAGGAGTGTAATATACAACATGATAAAGATAATTAACACTGCTGTATGTTATAACTGGAAGTTGTTGAGAGAGTAAATCCTAAGAGTTCTCAGCACAAGGATAAAATAATTTTTCTATTTCTTTAATGTAGTATCTATATGAAAAGACAGATGTTTACTAAACCTATTGTGGTAATCATTTCATGATGTATGTAAATCAAATCGTTATGTTGCACACCTTAAGCTTATACAGTGCTGTATGTCAATTACATCTGGAAAAAATTTTTTTTTAAAAATCTAAAAAAGGAGACAATAATGATAATTTTTTTCTTTTTTGTTCCTTCCATTTATTTCAAGATTTACCTAATCATGCTGCTATAATTTTTGCTCTTGAGTTAGGGAATCCTACCTTTGACATTTAAACCCACTGGCCACTTTTTATATATATATTGTGTGGTTTTTGCTTGCCTTTCAGAGATTGATTTTACTTCTAAGTTAGAGGGAAGGGATATGCTTTAACATTCACTCAGAGAGATGTTATCCCCCTTTATTTTCTTAAGCAGATCTTATTTCGGTCTTGAGTATCCATTGATTAACTTTCAGTTTGATCGTGTTCCCCATATTGGGCCAGATGGATACAAAGTTCTCTTACATCACTTTGTCTTAATTTTCTGGAGCTGGGTCTAAATTCTGCAGTGTGGAGTCTTATATAGTATGAGAATATTGTTAGGGGGAAACTTCTGGTCTCCGAAGCTCTTGTCCAAGAAGGTATCTGCTGAGATGTCTCTATCCTATCTGTTGCTTGGTTATCTGTTTATACCAGTGACCCCATAGATATTAGAATCAATCATCTGAAATATAATACATAGTTCTTTGCAACAAAGTTCAGCCTACTGTCTCTGTACCAGGCTTCCTCTGATTACCTTGTGATCTTTCTCACTATAGTCCTGCATTTATCCACAAAGATGTTATATAGGCTGGCGGTTCACTATGGCCATCTTCCCTTGCAGACACCCTTTCCTTAAAGGCCAGAGATCCAGCATATCTTAGATATGTTTGGGTCATTTTACATCTCCTTTTCCTCTTCTTGAATCCTTCTTAAGTTCTGCCACATCATGAGTTATACTTATGCCATCCATTCCTTGGTTTTCTTTAAAAAATATCTTTCTACATTTTCCCTAGGACTGCTGACGTCTGTTTTTTATCCCAAGCCTCCTAATGTGTCTCCTGGACACAGCTTAAATTTTGCTCAATAAATGTAAGTTCATTTCAGCTCTGCCACCATAGGATTACTGCCATTTCTCCTTGGTTGGAGGAGTAGTACACAAATTCTTCAGTAATACATGTAGTGTTTATCTCCATCTTTAGTCTCAGAGTTGGATAACAACCAACACTGCCAGTAGATTATTATTCTTAAACTCTCAGGTTGTATGCTTTTTTTCCAAGTTATCTTGGGGTTTGGGTAAGTACCTCAATGTAGCTCTCATGTATTTATATTAATCTCTTTATTTGGGGTCTTCTTTTAAAAAAGAGATAATCGATGACAAGTATATGACCAGTTCCATCAAACTGGTTGAAGAAATGGTCACATTTTTCCAGTCACTAGAGGCAGAGTTTGGGCAAGTATTATTCTAACAACCTGGTAGGTTTTCTTATTACAGGTCTCTGTTCAATCCCAAGTATCTCAGAGCATGCTCATTGCCATTGTTCATGCCAGTTTCCCTTTCAGAGACCCTTTCTCTCAGACGAAAGCAGGACATTTTTACAAGGCTTATTTAATGCAGCTGTTTTGCCAGAGTTGCTTCAAAATGTCAGTGCTGAATATCAAAGACTGTTTTTGATTAACAAGCTATGTACATAACAGCCATCCCTGACCCTCACCCTATCCGTGACCTTTTCTTCCAGAGAACAGACTGGCTTTTCTCTTAACATTTTCCACTTTCAACATCTATGGTCAGTAAGTCTCTGTGGGATCTGGGGCTATTTTTCAAACACTCTTTATCCAGTCAGCTTCTCAGTGGAAAGTCTTACATGATATTTCCCCCATCATTTGCATCTTGATGAGACCACTGGCATTTCTCCTGCATCTGATTTACATAGTCTAGGAGATTCACACTTTTCTCTTTTTTTGGACACATTATTATTATTCCTTAGATTTTACCTAATGTTTCTCTGTTCCAGGATTCCATCCATGATACCACATTACATTCAGATGACATAATTTCTTAGGCTTCTCTACACTGCAACATTTTCTCAGACTTTCCCTGTCTTTGATGACTTTAAGAGTTTTGAGGACTTCTAGAGAGACGTTTTGTAGAATATTTATGAATTGGGATTTCTTTTTTCCTTATGATTAAACTGCAGTTATGGGTTTTTGAGAAAAAGGTCACAAAGGTAAGGGGCCATTCTCATCAGAAAGCAAGAATTCATGCTACCAACATGACGTCAATGTGGATATAAACCATGATCACCTGGCTGAGGTAGTGTTTCTCAGATTTCTCTAATCTAAACTTACTCTTTTTCCTTCTTTCCATAAAGTACTCTTGGAAGGAAGTCACACTTAAGGGATGGAGAGTTATGCCCACTCCCCTTACCTTGAAAAGGAAGTAACTATATAAATTATTTGCAATTCTTCTGCAGAGGAAACATGGCTATTCTTCTCTATTTATTTATTTATTGAAGAAGTTATTTATATAAGTATGGGCTTATGATATAATTTTTATACTTTGTTATAATGCAATACTATGTTATTTATTTTATTCCTCAAATTGTTTTAGCCTTGGCCGTTGGGAGCTCTTTCAGTTGGCTTATGTGCTCTTTGGCATATTACCATAATTGTGTATGGCATTTTGTTTTATTCTGTTTAGTTTCATATTTTTATATCGACTTCTAGTTGTTCTAGCACCATTGATTGGAAAGACTATCCTTTCTCCATTTTAAAAATTAAATGTATTTAAACTAAAAAAAAAAACCAAAAACAGAAACAGTTCACCCATTTCTCCTACCCCCACCCCTTGCCTCTGGAAATCACCAATCTGTTCTCTGTATCTGTGAGCGTGGAGACATATATATATATAAAATAGTCCCCATATAAGAGAGATTATATGGTATTTGTCTTTCTCTGTCTGACTTATTTCATTTAGCATAATGCCATCGAGGTTCATCCATGTTGTCAAAAATGGCAAAATTTCATTTTTTCATGGCTGAATAATATTTCATTGTATATATGTACATATATACTGTAATTTCCTTATCCATTCATCCATTGATGGACACTTATGTTGTTTCCATGTCTTGGCTATTGTAAATAATGCTGCAGTGAGCATGGGGATGCATATATAACTTTTCAAATTAGTGTTTTTGTTTTCTTTGGAAAAATATGCAGAAGTGGAATTGCTGGATCATATGGTAGTTCTGTTTTTAATTTTTGAGGAATCACCATACTGTTTTCCATAGCGGCTGAACCAATTTACATTCCCACCAACACTGTACAAGGGCTCCCTTTTCTCCACATCCTCACTAGCATTTACTAACTCTTGACTTTTTTTTTTTAAACATCTTTATTGAAGTATAATTGTTTTACAATGGTGTGTTACTTTCTGCTTTATAACAAAGTGAATCAGTTATACATATACATATGTTCCCATATCTCTTCCCTCTTGCATCTCCCTCCCTCCCACCCTCCAACTCTTGACTTTTTGATGGTAGCCATTCTAACAGGTATGAGGTGATAATTCATTGTGGTTTTGATTTGCATTTTCCTAATTATTATTGATGTGGAGTATCTTTTTATGTGTCTGTTGACCATCTATGTCTTCTTTGAAAAAGTGTTTATTCAGATCTTCTGTCCATTATTTAATTGGATTGTTTGTTTTTTTGCTATTGAGTTGTGTTAGTTCTTTGTATATTTTGGTTATTAGCCTCTTATCTGATATATGATTTGCAAATATTTTCTCCCATTTAGTAAGTTGCCTTTTCATTTTGTTGATGGTTTCCTTTGCTGTGCAGAAACATTTTAGTTTGGTGTAGTTCCACTTGTTTTTTGCTTTTGTTGCTTTTGCTTTTGATGAGAGATTCCAAATATCATTGCCAAAACCTACGTCAAGAATCTTACCATCGATGTTTTCTTTTAAGAGCTTTATGATTTTGGGTCTTACGTTCAAGTCTTTAATCTATTTTGAGTTGATTTTTGTATATGGTGTAAGATAGAGGTCCAGTTTTATTCTTTTGCATGTGGCTGTCCAATTTTCCCAGCACCATTTATTGAAGAGACTGCACTTTCCTCATTGTATACTCTTGGCTCCTTTGTCATAAATTAGTTGGCATATATGTGTGGGTTTATTTCTGGGCTCTCTGTTCTGTTCCATTGATATGTGTGTCTGTTTTTATGCCAAACTTATACTGTGTAATTACTACAGCTTTGTAATATAGCTTGAAATCAGGGAGCATGATGCCTCCAGCTTTGTTCTTCTTTCTCCAGATGTTTTTGGCTGTTTGGGAATTTACACTTTCTTACTTATTTTTTGTCTTTTATTTTCTGAAGTAATGTCAATTCCTGAAAATGGCTTTGAATACACTTTACATTGTCACCAAGGTGTGGCCTCACCCTTTTAAAATTTCACATATAATTTCTCTGAAATTATACCCTCATCTATTGATATATTGCATAGAGCCAAAAAAGAATTTAGAGCAAGTTAAATTTAATGGACATTATATAACCTAGGCTTCCATTAATAAACCCTAATAATTTCTGATGAAAGTATATTTTCATTCTTTAATTTTTTATTACACAAAGTATACATTTTCATTATAGAAAATTTAGAAATACATAAAAGCAAAAAGGGAAAAATCACTTTTTGCCACTTCCTGATTAAAAACATTATTAACATTTTATGTGTATGTTTCATTAATTTGAGGGTGTATGTATGCATTTACACATTTTTTTTTACAAAATAATTACAATTTTGTTGCAAGATATTTTCCCACTTTATCTTGGATATGTTATTGTCAATACAAATAAAGCTTCTTTATTTTCTTTATATCTGGAATATTTTATTGTTTGAAGATAATAAACTCAAATATAATTATCCTTTCTCCCATTTATAGAAATTTAGTCATTTCCGGTTTTTCACTGTTTTTTCCTCGTGTTTTACTCTTCTAATTTTTCAATATTATAAATATTGCTGCAATTAATTTTTGTACATACATGTTTGTATATTTAAAAGAGGACTTTTGTAAGCTAAATTCCTAAAAGTGGAATTTCTGAATATTGTAGTAGATAGTGCCAAATTATCTTATGAAAAAAATGCAGTAATTTGCACACCTTCCACACAGTATAAAAATGCCTCTTTTGCCACATCTTACATAGTGCTGGCTGTTATTTACATTTTTCATCTTTGCCAGCGTGATAGGCACAAATGGTAATTTTATTTTCCTTTACAATTTTTGAGTTATTAATGTTATTGAGCATCTCTTTAAATTGATTTTTTTCTTGAAATCTCTTGTTCATTTCCTTTGAATAGCTCTCTGTTGGAAGATGTAAGAGATACTTATATATTAAATATATTAGCCCTCTGCCTGCAGTATGTAATGCAAATGGTTTATTACTGTTTTTCATATACATTTCAATAGTGGTTTAGGCAATACAAAAAGCATTTATTTATTGACTATAAAACACATCTCATTGTAAAATATTTAACAATATATTGACATACATTCAAAAGAAGTGTTACCAATCTATAGATTTTGTAGTGCCTTGACAATCCCTATATAAAAGTGAGACTAGATCCAAAACTGGAGGTGACCAGGATGAGGACTGCACTAAACTTCTGACAGTCTGTGGGTGAATATCAGCCCATTGAGCTTCAGAACCATATTTGATATTAATTCCCTGTTCAGTCACTTTCAAGCTGCGTGGTCTAAATCAAGGTACTTAACTTTTTAAGGTCTTAATGTCTTCATCTTCATAATGGAGATAATAACACTTACCTCAAAAATCGCTGTGAGAAGAAGTAAAATTTAGATGCGTCATACATGTTAGTTTCCTTTCCTCCGTGCCATCTTCTCTCCTTCCTAAGGCCATTTACCTGTCTGATGACCATGCTGACTAGAGACCATCCAATCTGTGTGGCTCACAGAATCAGGTTTCTTAGTCCAAGGGGCAGAGTTGCAAATCCACCTTTGATATCAAGAGATTCATTCATTCGACAAATATTTATTGAGCACCTACTATGTGCCAAGCATCATTCTAAGTGCAGGAGTCACAGCAGTGAATAAAATGGCAAAGCATCTGCCCTCTCAGAGCTATATTCTAACTGGGAAAAACATACAATAAACAAATACCTATTTAATAATATGTTAGAAAGTAAAGCACTTTAATGTAGTAGTTAAGAGAGCAAATTATGGTTTGTGGGTTCAAATTTTTCAGAGGGTTAAGCATAGCCCAAAAAAACATGACTCAATAAGCAAACAGAGTTGTGTGGGAAGTGTCTGGACAGCTGAAACTATTAAAGAATATCTATATACTTCTCTTATTTTTACACTTTCTATGAGTATTCATCCATTCATGCATTCAAAAATATCTATTTAGTGCATACCATGTAGTAGGCACTGTTTTAAGCACAGAAGATATATAGAAGGGATCAAGATATACATAGTCTTCACCCTTCTGTATGTTATTGTCTAGCTTTTGGGTTAGGGACATAAAGCAAAACAAGTTTAAATAGATAGAAAGCAGTAAGTACTATGAAGAATATGAAACAGGAATACTATAAAACTCCTAGAAAAAAAAATAGGCAGAACACTTTTTAACATAAATCACAGCAATATTTTTTGGATCCATCTCCTAATGTAATGGAGACAAAAGCAAAACTAAACAGAAGAGACCTAATTTAACTTAAAAGCTTTTGCACAGCAAAGGAAACCATAAACAAAAAAACAACCTACAGAATGGGAGAAAATATTTGCAAACTATGAAACCGACAAGGGATTAATTTCCAAAATATACAAACAGCCCATACAGCTCAATATCAAACAAACAAACAACCCACCCAATAAAAAATTGGCTGAAGACCTAAATAGACATTTCTCCAAATAAGACATACAGATGGCCAAGAGGCACATGAAAAGATGCTCAACATCGCTAATTATTAGAGAAATGCAAATCAAAATTACAATAAGGTTTCACCTCACACTGGTCAGAATGGCCATCATCAAAAAGTCTACAAATAATAAATGCTGGAGAGCGTGTGGAGAAAAGGGAACCCTCCTACAGTGTTGGTGGGAATGTATGGAAAACATGGAAAACAGTATGGAGGTTCCACTATGGAAAACAGTATGGACGTTCCTTAAAAACTAAAAATAGAGTTAGCATATGATCCAGCAATCCCACTCCTGGCCATATATCCAGAAAAGAAAAAATCTCTAATTCAAAGACACATGCACCCCAATGTTCATAGAAGCACTATTTACAATAGCCAAGACATGGAAGCAACCTAAATGTCCATGGACAGATGAATGGATAAAGAAGATGTGATATGTGCGTGTATGTATGTATATAATGGAATATTACTCAGAGATAAAAAAGAGAGATACAAAGAATAAAATAATGCCATTTGCAGCAACATGGATGGACCTAGAGATTATCATACTACGTGAAGTAAGTCAAACAGAGAAAAATAAATATAATATGATATCACTTATATGTGGATTCTAAAAAAAAAGATACAAAGGAACTTATTTACAAAACAGAAATAGACCCACAGACAGAGCAAACAAACTTATGGTTGCCAAAGGGGAAAGTGGGGGAGGGATAAATTAGGGATTTGGGATTAATAGATACACATTGCTATATATAAAATAAACAACAAGGTCTTACTGTATAGCACAGGGAACTATATTCAATATCTTGTGATAACCTATAATGGAAAAGAATCTGAAAAATAATATATATATATATATCTGAATCACTTTGCTGTACACCTGAAACACTGTAAATCAACTATACTTGAAATTAAAAAAATTAAAAGAAGAATACAGAACAAGGCAAGGAGTAGAAAGTAACTTTAGATTCATTTAGATTAGATGGTCAGGAAAGCATTCTCTGAGAGGGTGACATTTAAACTAAGCCCTGAATGACAAGGAATCAGCCACGTAAAGATCTGAAAGAAGAGAGAAAACAAAAGGAACGAATATGCAAAAGTCACAAGACAGGAAAGGAAAGGCCTGCGTTTATAGAAAATAAAGGAAGGAAATATACCAAAATAGTAGTTTTTAGTGGGCGATAGGATGATTTTTTTATGTATATTTTTTGGTCTAAACTTGAGAATGGTTTCTATAGTTTCACAGATGAGAGTAAATTACTTTCATAATCTTCATAATCATTAAAATCCATAAAAATATTAATAGTAAGAAGACATGGAAAAAGTAATCTAGAAGAAAATACAAAGGCTTTGAAGGGAGACCTGGGTTGGAAACTCAACCATGTCAGTTACTTATTGTTGACCCAGGGCAAGATGCCTAAACTTTCTCTAAGCCTCAGTTTTCCAATCTAGAGAATGGAGATAATAGTTCCATGTATTGCACATGTAGGGACCCTAGCACAGTGCTTTGACCAGAATGCTATTACTCACTAGTTGTGTGACCATCAATAAGTTTTCTCATCCCCTCCAAGACTTAGTTTCTTCATCTATAAAATTATATATAATAATGTTGACCCTTCAGGACTGTCATAGGGGTTAAATGAGCTAATGTATACAAAATGACAGCATAATACCAGTGTAGACACACACTAAATGGTAGATAAAATTGATCGCCCATGAATAGGAGATAGTAATACTTTTTATTTTCTTTAAAACTTGATAGACTGCCTAAACTTTTAAAACAACCTCATATTTGTAATAAAATAAAAATTATCCTCTTACATCATTAACACAGTTTCATTTTAGCTCTACACTTTTGTCCCACAGAAACACATAATTTACAAGAATGTTTATTACAGCATTGTGTGTAATTGCAAACTTTTATAAACAAACATCCATCAATATAGTAGAGTTCCATAAATTAAGTAAATGCTTGCCATGGAAACATGATGAATCATTTAAAAGGAGTGAGGTAGAACTATAATATGGACTAATATTGAAAATGGTCCAAGATACAAGTTAAAAAATGAGGTTGCAAAACAACTGTGAGTAATATAAGCTCTTTTTTACCAAAGATAATTATTACATACAGTATATTAATTTTGGTACAGAAAAAATGTCTGGAAGAATAAACACTGATCTAACAGTCCTGATTGTTGCAGGATGGGATTACAGGGCTCTTTATTTTTTTTTATTGTATATTTCTAAACTGTCTAGATTTTTTAAAAGGCATTATAAAGTTGTCTTGTATATAGAAAAAGAAAAGTAATTTAGAAAAAGAGCTGGTGACCAAAAGCTAGCAAGAGATCACTTGTATGTAAAGACTGAGAGTTACCCATTTGATTCTGCAACAATGAAGTCATTTATGAAGAGCAATTTCATAGGAAAGATAGTGCTACAAACCAGACTAGAAAAAGTGGGAGGGGAGAAAGTGGAAATGGAGAACGTATACAATTCTTTGTAGTACTTTGTCTGGGAAGGGCAGGAAAGAGAGAGAGGGCAATAGCTAGAGCGGGGTGTAGGGGCAAAGCAGGGCTTTGTTTGGTTGATTTGTTTGTCTTTTTTCTGGGAACAATTTGAGTATATTTAAAATTTATTGGGAAAGGAGCTGGGTGAAAGGTTGAAACTACAGAAGAAATTGAGAATAATTGATGGAGTAAGTTCACAGAGGAAGCAGATCCAAAACAAAAGTGAAGGGCTTAGCACTAAACAAGAAAAGGATGAGATAGTGGGGAAGGTTTAGAGGTTTAAGAAGAGTGGAAAAAGTATCGACACTGTGAAAATGAATGAGAGACAAAAACAATGAAACACTGAAGAAACCCTGGGCATACCCGGACTTTGAGACCAAATCTTGATGTTACATAATTTTTCCCAGAAGCATTCAGAAACATTATTAAGAACAAAAGGATGGAAACTGGATTGTTCATCCATGGATGGGGGTTTTCCAGGTGGTTTCAAATTAGCACAAAGAGACAAGGGAGTTAAAGAAATTTATTTGTCCAAAGAAAGGGGTAGCATGTGTATAGGGCTTGTGGCAGGATAGAACATGGTGCCTTTTAGATCCTTTAATGGTTTATGTGGCTAGTGTGCAGAGAGTAAAAAGTGTAATGTGAGATAAGATTAGAGAAGGAGAGCATGAAGGGCCAAGAAAAATAATTTGGGTATTCTAAGTATGACAAGAATACACTGGAGTTTTTAAATGATTGCTCTAGATGCAGAATGAATCAGGAGCAAGATTAGATGGAGACACTAAAATCAAGAACAAAGCAAGGATCCTCATTTTGCCACTTCTATTCAACAGTGTACTGGATGTTCTTGCCAGGGAAATTAGGAAGAAAAAAAAAGTTGTCCAAATAAGAAAAGAAGTAAAACGATCTCTATTTCCAGATGACATGATCTTGTACATAGAAAATCCTCAGGAATCCACAAATAAACTATTAGAATTAGTAAACAAGTTCAGAAAGGTTTCCAGGCTAAAAGATCAATATGCAAAAATCATTTGTATTTTAATACACCAGCAATGAACAATCCAAAAATGAAATCAAGAAAACAATTTTATTTAAAATAGCATCAAAAAGAATACAATTCTTAGGAATAAATTTAATCAAGGAAAAGCAAGAATTATACACTGAAAACTACAAAACATTTTTGTAGGAAGTTTTTTAAAGACCTAGACCTACCTAAATGGAAAGGCAGTTATGTTAATAGATTGGAAGATTTAATATTGTTAAGATAGCAGTACTTCTCAAACTGGTCAACACATTCAACACAATCCCTATCAATATCCAAGCTGGCTTTTTTTTTTGCAGAAATACACAAGCTGAAACTAAAATTAATATCAAAGTATAAGAGACAAAGAATAGCTAAAACAACCTTGAAAAAGAACAAAGTTGGAGGACTCACACAACCAAATTTCAAAACTTACTACAAAGCTACTGTAACTAAGACTGTGTAATACTGATATATAAGGACAGTCATAAATAAACTCATATATTGGCATCAATTGACTGTCAACAAGGATACCAAGACCACTCAATGGGAAGAGAATAGTCTTTTCAACAAACGGTTCTAGGACAAGTGCATATACTCACACCAAAGAATTAATTTGAACCCCTGCCTCACACCATAAACGAAAGTTAACTCCAAATGGGTCAAACACCTAAATGTAAGAACTAAAACTACAAAACTCTTAGAAGAGAACATAGGGAGAAATCTTTGTGAACTTGAATTAGGCAATGGTTTCTTAGATATAACACCAAAACCACAAGCAAGAAAAAGAGAAAATAGATAAATTTGACTTTATCAAGTTTAAAACTTTTAGTGCTTCAAGGGATTACCATCAAGAAAATGAAAAGACAGTCTATAGAATGGGAGAAAATATTTGCAAGTCACGTGGCTGAAAAGAGTTTAATATCCAGAATGTATAAAGAATTCTTGGGCTTCCCTGGTGGCGCAGTGGTTGAGAGTCTGCCTGCCAATGCAGGGGACACGGGTTCGAGCCCTGGTCTGGGAGGATCCCACATGCCGCGGAGCAACTGGGCCCGTGAGCCACAACTACTGAGCCTGCGCGTCTGGAGCCTGTGCTCTGCAACAAGAGAGGCCGCGATAGTGAGAGGCCCGCGCACTGCGATGAAGAGTGGTCCCCGCTTGCCACAACTAGAGAAAGCCCTCGCACAGAAACAAAGACCCAACACAGCCAAAAATAAATTAATTAATTAATTAAAAAAAAAAAAAGAATTCTTACAACTGGGGGCTTCCCCGGTGGCGCAGTGGTTGAGAATCTGCCTGCCAATGCAGGGGACACGGGTTCGAGCCCTGGTCTGGGAAGATCCCACATGCCGCGGAGCAACTGGGCCCGTGAGCCACAATTGCTGAGCCTGCGCGTCTGGAGCCTGTGCTCTGCAACAAGAGAGGCCGCGATAGTGAGAGGCCCGTGCATCGCGATGAAGAGTGGCTCCCGCTTGCCACAACTAGAGAAAGCCCTCGCACAGAAATGAAGACCCAACACAGCCATAAATTAATTAATTAATTAATTTTTTAAAAAAAAGAATTCTTACAACTGAACAACAAGAAAAAACTCAATTTAAAATAGGTGAAGGCTGACATGCTCACGGACCATAATAATGCCCTGCTCAAATGGTTCATCTCTCCAATTAGAAGACATTCCTAAGGGAGAAGCTTTGAATGGCTTGACCTCACCTGCTACTCTGAAATTCCTCTGAACATGAGCTGTCTCCTAAAAGAACTATTGTATTTGTGTTAATAGCCTCTATTAGGCCTATGTTATTGCACCTTGAATAGATGCTGTACTCAATATTAATATGTACAGAAAAGTACTTTATATAAGTAAATTCAATTGAACACACAAGATATTATTTATTGCTGAAATTCAGTGAGTTAAATATCAGGAAATCTGTGGAATAATGAGATACAGCAATAGATTAAAGGCAAAAGATATGGTCATCTCAACAGACTCAAAAAAGAGAAGAGACAAAATTTCAATAATAATCTTGATTATTTATTAATAGTAAACTAAAACACCCAATACTACTGATATAATACTACGATTTGTAATACTAATAAAACCTGACAGAATTTCAATTTTTAAAAGATGAGAAAAGGATTTGAATAGATATTTCCTCTAGTATAAGAAGATATACTAATAGCCAATAAGCATATGAAAAGATACTCAAAATCATTAGTCATTAGGAAAATGCGTATCAAAACCACAATGAGACACTACTCAGCGCCCACTAGACTAGCTATAATCAAGCAATCCCACTATTGGGCATATACCCTGAGAAACCATAATTCAGAAAGAGTCATGGACCACAATGTTCATTGCAGCTCTATTTACAATAGCCAGGACATGGAAGCAACCTAAGTGTCCATCGACAGATGAATGGATAAAGAAGATGTGGCACATGTATACAATGGAATATTACTCAGCCATTTAAAAAAAATGAAATTGAGTTATTTGTAGTGAGGTGGATGGACCTAGAGTCTGTCATACAGAGTGAAGTAAGTCAGAAAGAGAAAAACAAATACCGTATGCTAACACATATATATGGAATCTAAAAAAAAAATGGTCATGAAGAACCTAGGGGCAGGACAGGAATAAAGATGCAGACCTACTAGAGAATGGACTTGAGGACACGGAGAGGGGGAAAGGTAAGCTGAGACAAAGTGAGAGAGTGGCATGTACATATATACACTACCAAATGTAAAACCGATAGCTAGTGGGAAGCAGCCGCATAGCACAGGGAGATCAGCTCGGTGCTGTGTGACCACCTAGAGGGGTGGGATAGGGAGGGTGGGAGGGAGGGAGATGCAAGAGGGAAGAGATATGGGGATATATGTATATGTATAGCTGATTTACTTTGTTATAAAGCAGAAACTAACACACCATTGTAAAGCAATTATACTCCAATAAAGATGTTAAAAAAAAACACTCGATTGTGCAATTTAAAATTTATTTTATGATGTGTGAATTATATCTCAGTAAAAAGAAGGAAGGAAAGAAAGGGAAGGGAAGGAGGGAGGGTGGGAGTGAGGGAGGAAAGAAAAAAGAAGTGAATTTGGTTAGAACTAAGGATAGAGAAAAGTGAGCGTTTGTTCTCTGCGATTTCTCAGCTAATTGAAAAATTCCGCTATGTACATTTTCCCCATTCATTTTAGACATCTTAGAAGGGGAAATTACTGCCTGTTTGTTTCTAAAACCAGAAAAAGAAACATTAAATTTGCATTCTGAATTCTAAACTCTTCTCTATGTCCATTGTGTTATCAAAATAGTTAAGATTTGCATGTGACCACGTGTCTACTAGTATTTCCAAAGCCTAAAAAGAATTTCTAAATTGTTTTATCAATTATTTTGGAAAAAACATTTTTTTTCAAAAATTTTATTACAACATTTGCTCTTTTTTTGTCCGTTTACTCTGAGACTTTCCTTATTAATGGCATCAGTTTTCAAAAAATGAAAGTCAGTGCCTTTTGCTTATTTAATATGCAAAAAGTAAAGGCTAAATGTTAAGAATTGTATGAAATAGATAAATTCAGTGTTTCTATGTGGATGGTAACATAATTTGGCTGTGTTTCATATTCCTGGAAGTTCATGTAATAAATGGCATTTACTCTGAAATATATGGATAAAGAAAGTAATTTAGGAGGCCTTATAGTAGTTTAGCTAAGAAGAGATGTTAGTTTGGACTAGTGCGCTAGCAGTGGAGTTGGAGGGAGACAGAGATCTTGAAAATACATTTAGGAGATAGAATCAACAGGACTTGGGAGAAACTGGGGGTGAATGTGACAAAGAGATAGGAGTCACAGTTTCTGGTTTGTAAAAACGGGTGATGTTACCTACCATTCACTGAGATAAAGAAAGGTAAGGGAGGACCGTGTTGGAGGATGAGAGAGAGCAGAAATGATTAGATTAATCTTGGACATCGTGAGTTTGAGATGTTAAGGTGAGAAGCAGGTTGCTTAATACAGGTCTGAAACTCAGAGGAGATTTTGGACAAGAGATAAACTTGGGAATTATAAGCATATAAATAAAGCCTTTGGCTTTATAATATATGTATCCTTTCATCCAGCAATCTCACTTCCAGGAGTTCAACCTAAGAAAATAGTTCAGGATATGAATAAGGATAAAGCTCAGGAATGTTCATCTCTGTAAATCCCTAGTTTCAGTATTTGGGCAAGGACAAGAATTTAGAGAAGGAGTAATTGCCACACAGGAAGAGTGTCAAAGAAGGTTCAAAAGGAAAAAGAGTTTTAGGCAGTTGCAAACATTAGCAGAAACACAAACACATCATTACTATCAGCAACACCACCAATACCACCGACAACAGCAATGGTCAGATTCTCTTCTCCAAATCCTAGGATTTACATGTGTGATTTTGCTGGAGGGGCAAACATATTTTAGAATATCTTTATGATATATGGTGTTCCAGAGGGTGTGTAAAAATTGTCATTCTCATACACCCTTGGTGTGGCTATAAATTGCTTCAGACTTTTGAAGGCAAATTTCAAATGTGCTTGTTCTTTGAGACAGTAATTTCACTCTTAAGAATTTATAACAAAGATAATGGGTGCACTTGGAATTCCCTGGCGGTCCAGTGGTTGGGACCCTGTGCTTCCACTGCTGGGGGCCCGGGTTCTATCCCTGGTCTGGGAACTAGGATCCCACAAGCCTCGAGGTACAGCCAAAAAAAAAAATGGGTGCACTTAAGTGACAACCATAAATCTGTTCTTTATATATATATATATATGAGAAAAGTCCACTTCAGCGTGATTTGTAATAGTGAACCTAAAGGGCATTTATAGCTTATGGGTTAAATTAAAAATTGTACGTTCTTACAATGGAATCCTCTGACTGGGTTAAAGGAAATTAGGTGGAGCTATATCAAATGTAATGGAAAGATGTCAAATATATATATATTTAAGTAAAAAGAACCCAACAAGTTGTTACACAATATACTCAATATGATCTCATTTTGTGCAAAAGAATGTGTGTGTGTGTGTGTGTGTGTGTGTGTGTGTGTGACAGAGAGAAAGACAGGGAGGGAGGGAGAGAGAGAGACTGGCATTTTGCAAAGAAATAACTGGAAGAATAGATACCAATAGCTACCTTGACAGAGGAAAGGAGATATACAGGGAAATTTCATTTCCTAATTTATGCAATTTGTATCCTTTGAATTTTTGCTGCAAGCACATATAATTTGTAATGAGAAAAAAATCCTAAAATTAGAAGCTATCTTATTGAATAATGAGTGATTCATAAAATGATGTAGAAATAGGCACTTCCCTGGTGTCACAGTGGTTAAGAATCTGCCTGCCAATGCAGGGGACACGGGTTCAAGCCCTGGTCCGGGAAGATCCCACATGCCGCGGAGCAACTAAGCCCCTGCGCCACTGAGCCTGCGCTCTAGAGCCCACGAGCCACAACTACTAAAGCCCGCACACCTGGAGCCCGTGCTCCGCAACAAGAGAAGTCACTGCAATGAGAAGCCCGCGCGCCGCAACAAAGAGTAGCCCCCGCTCGCCGCAACTAGAGAAAGCCCGCGCACAGCAATGAAGACGCAATGCAGCCAAAAATAAATTAATTGATTCATTTTAAAAAATTATGTAGAAATATATTTATTGACCTGAAATATATTGAGTTTATTGCTAAGTGAAAAGTGCAGCCTGCAAACATTGTAAGCATGTGATAGATTTAGAAAAATACATGCAGAATAATAACTATGTTTTTAGTATTGTCTCACTTTTGCAATGAAATATATTTGTGTATCCCCAAAGAAAATTCTCTGAAGGAATGTTCTCAAAGCTATAAACAGAGAATATTTCCACAGATTTGACGGGTGAAGGAGATGTGAGACAATTTCATTATCTCTGTTAAACATTTGTATTTTATTTGATCTTTATAAGGATATTTTACTTTTGAAATTGGAAGAATAGAGATTAAAGTTTAAAACTTGAAAAGTTTTATTTTAAAGTGATTTATAAAATAAAGTACAAATCTATTTATTGACACTGAAAGATATTCACAACACATGGTTAAATTTAAAATGGTGGTTACAAATTGTATGTACATATATATTTGTGCATAGAAAAATTCTAAACTCTACAAACGTACAAAACCACGAGTGAACACCTGAATTTAGGAGTCTAGGTAATATATATTTTCTTCTTTACGCTTTTCTGAATTCTACAGATTTTTCTTTACGGGCAAGTATAACTTTCATAATCAGAAAAAAGCTGCAAACGAGATCCTATTTTTATTTTAAATCCATGCATGTGTGTGTGTGTGCGTGCACACACACACACACAGCTTCTCTTCAGCTGAGAGTGGAAGATTCCATAGGACTGAGATGGCTTCCTGCCTGCTCTGAACAGGCCTTGGCTTTTGTTCCCACCCTGATTTGTGTATGTTGTAGGAGGAGGAGGCTGATGAGGAAGAGAGGGGAGAAGGAAGAGGAGGGGGAGGAGAAGGAGGGGAAGGAAGGAGAGGAGGGGGAGAGAGAGGAGGAGAGAAAAGAGGAGGAAGGGAAGGAGGGGAGGAGGAGAAGTGGAAAGCACAGTAGGGGCCTTTCTGACTTGCTTGGAGAAAATCTCAGCAGAGACTGCCTGTTCCTGATGTGTTTCCTATGCCACGCAAACTTCTGGAAAGCTCTGTCTGGACGTTAGAGCAGTAGTCCCTCCTCCCTTTACTCCCTCCTTCCTACCTTGCCTCCCAGCATTCCTGCTCTGTGATGTTCAAGCTGCAGTTCTGACTTTGAACTCCAAGTGGCACTCAATTGTATTTTCTAAATATTTCCCAATTCACATGTATCATTAGTACAAGGGGAAAAAAGCAATGAAAGTCATTTTCTAAGCAGACTATGAGCCAATATGTACAGAAATTATCCATTTTTCTGTAAATAGATATAGTTAGAAAAAACTGGAAAGATAAACATTGCTCAGTTGATTGATAGGAGTTGAAAAGAAAAAAAAACCAATGATACAGTGTCTAGCAGATATTCGGCACTTGGCTAAGGGTAATACCCTTCACTATTGTTCTGAGTTCTTCCCATCCAAAGCAGCCAATCTGTTAATCAACAAAGCTTACTATGTCATGGTAAGCCTTCAAAAGGTAACAGCAAAAAAAAAAAAAAAAAAAGGTACAGCAAAAAGGAAAAGACCCACTATCATCTAGATGATGTAAAAATGTCAGTGTTATTTCTATAATTTAGGGTGTTGTCTAATGGAGTAGACTGGGCAAAAGTCCTTACCTCTTTCCTATTGAGTCAGGGTGACTTTTTGTTCCCTTTAGGAAATACACATGAACTGGATGTCAGTGTTGTCATTGAACCCTAGAATATTAAGACATTATAGGGCCGCAAAGCACAATCACGATCTGATGCACAGGATATTGGCATGAGACTCAGAGGATATAGCTAGGTGTGTGAGTCCTTGGGAACGTCACTACTACCTTACTACTAAAATTATTTCATGTTGAAATTTTTTCCTATAATTCATTCTACTACCCTCTCTTTACACAGCATCTTTTTGCAATTAAAAGGCATACTTCTGGCGCTTGAAAGAATAAGGTGACTTACACCACATTACAGAAAATCAATTGAGTCTACAAAGCAGCCAACTTGACAAGGATTCCCGACACCCAGGCAATAGCCTGCTTCTCAAGCATTATTTGTTAGCCATGTTAATGACTAGGTAACCATGACAACCATCAGGACTCTGACACCAAACCCACACTCTTCACCGTTAGTTTATGCTGCATCTTAATGTACTTGTCTAGGAAGTCCCCACCAGCAGGCTCTGGCAGACAGAACTGCACAAACAGCCTGGAAGAGGAGGGGAAAAAAGAAACTGCCTCCTCGAAAGAGGAGGAACAGCAAGAGCCCTCAAATACAGCCCAAAGAATACAAGGAGAGGAAAAGGATGACACACCCTTCCCCAGGCCACCCCACCTCCAGATACACAGATACACATGAAACGGCGTTGACTCACAGTCAAAATAGAAACGTGTGTGTATTTTCCTTCTCTCCACATGCTCTCCAGATCATGCTGCCCCTCAAATATATTCACATCTGTAGTTCACACTCTCTTGCCCCCTCCACTACTAGTAGGGTAAAACTCCACCAGATTTCTGACTCTCAGCAGATCTGTCCTCAAAAATTGTGAGCCCCTCTTCCTTTTTCCTTTGAATGTATGGCTCGGCTTCTGTCTTCACAGGCCCATTGAGGCTGGAAGGGAATGGGACCAAGGCCCTAAGTCAGACAGTGACTGTACCGTCCTCACATTCCCAGGGTTCTGGATGCCTCCTGATGAGCATCTTTCTGATGCCGGTGGATCACTCCAGGAGAGCAGGGAGGTGGCGGGATCCTCCTTTGGAAGAAGGCTGTTTCTAGGCAAGAATTAGAACTCAGAGGTTGTATTCAGTTCCAGCAGTTTTAGACATGGAGAGAGTCACAGAGTAAGGTTGTTCATGTGGTAGATTCTTTTAAAGGAATTAATTTAGGCCTCCTGGCAAAGTGAAGGGAGCTGCCTCTGATGAGAGCCAGGCAAAGAGCTTCTGAGAAATGACCTCCTCTCCCTGAGACTAATTGGGGAGGAGGGTGGATGAGGTCTTTCCTTGAGGGCCCTGGGGGACAAAGAACCCCATGTCTAGCATAATCCACCCAAAACAAGAGTAAGGATTTATAGTGAAGCCCAGAAGGAGATAACTACATGTGACAAAGCAGTGGCTGGACACTTTTGATGAGTGCTACAACATTTCTTTTCCCACCCCATATACTGGCAGAAAAGAATCACGAGTCATTTTTTCAGTACAAAATGGGAAACACCAAATAAATTAGTCAGTGAATAAAGTTTCTAGGAAAACTAGCAGTAGCTCCTCCACCCAAGGCTGAACTGGCAACCAAGACTCTGATAAGCAGCTCTGCATGCTAGGGTAATAATGGAAGTTTCAGAGGAGAAAAAAAAGAGTCAGGTAATAATGGAGGCAGGTAATAATGGAGCCACCCCGTTGCCAGGTCAACAGACACTGAAGTTCTCTGGTCAGCCTCCCTTTAAGCCTCTTGCCCAAATCACCCATCGCTGTGAACTTAGACTGAGTGAAAGAGGAGACGACAACCCAGAGAGTTTGTGACTGTAGGACAGCTCCTCTTCCAACACTTTAAAATTATGGACTCCTTGCTGTTGGCAGAGTGAAGAGAGGGCCTTCTCTGAGTGAAAATCTGTCCATCACAATGGGTGGTTGGTCAGACATGATTCCCTATGACTTTTTCATGTTGCAGCTGATTCTCTCTCTTCTGCTCCTCATCACATTAGCGTCCCGCATGGCCTTTCAAATCTGGAAACAACTTTGGACAACTTAACTCCAGCAGATGCAGCCTCTCTAAGATGAAAGACAAAGTCTGTTGGTGTCTGCAGCTCTCAGAAAAAAAGAACAAAGAACAGGCTGAAAGAGAAGATCATGTAGTCCATTACCATCACCTTTTGGTATTGAATAGCTGGCTCTGGCTTTGCTCAAAAACCATGGATCTCCACGCCACGTGACATAAGAGCAGAAAACATAAAGATCAGCAAATTTCCTTGTCTCTGCCTCTGCATATTTTTGTCATTATCTCCTGAAGTTTCTCATTTTGTACAGGTTTTGTAAGTAGCCTTTACTGTAAATACCCTATACTACGTGACAGGGATTGTGTTAAGTGCTCTACTTGCGTCATCTAATCCTCAGCACAAGTCTCTGAGATAGGTACCACTTTTATACATGTTTTACCAAAGAGAAAGTAGAGGCTGAAGGGGTTTGTCTGCAGAACCAGCTAATTATAAGTGGCAAGGCTGGGACTCAAACCCACACCATATGATCCCCAGACACTCACTCTCAACCACTGTTATGTTCCCTGGTGGGCAGAGTGTGTGACAGTCTTCTGTGGTCCTGGGTGTACAACTTTGTGAGATGGGATGATTTCTCCTGGTTACTCCAAATTTCCCCTAACTTAACATGAACCCCTTATAGCCTGGTGGAGAGCCAAGACAACCAAGCCTCTTAACATTTCATAAGTAGCCTGATGACATACTTGTATAGAGTAGAGGAATCCTTTACACATCAGAAAATAATGGTCTTCTTTTATTTTGTTTAGGATATTTTTCTTTGAAATACACTTCTTAGCAAATTCATGTAAGAGTGAAAGATAACAAAATGTGGTTTCCTTGGAATTTACTATGTAGGCAATCATGTCTTCTGCAAATAGCAAGTTTTCTTTCTTTCTGATCAGTATGCCTTTATTTCCTTTTCTTGCCTTATCACAATGATTAGAACTTCCAGTACTGTGTTGTATAAGAGTGCAAGAGCAGAAATCTTTCCTAGCTCCTGATCTTAGGGGAAAAAGCATTCATTCATTCACGATTAAATACAGTGTTAGCTGTAATCCTTTGTAGATATTCTGTTTCAAACCAAGGAATTTCCCTCTCTATTCCTAACTCGTTGAGAGTTTTTGTTATGAATAGGTGTTGAATTTTGTCAAATTCTTTTTTTTTTTTGTCAAATTCTTTATCTCTGTCTACTGATCTATTATTTTTCTCCTTTAGACTCTCCATATGGTGGATTATATTGGTTGGTTTTTGAATGTTGAACCAGACTTGCATCCCTGAAATAAACCACACTTGATCATGGTGTATATTTCTTTTTATATATTGCTGAATTCTATTTGTTAATATTTTGGTAAAGGTTTTTGTCCTTATATTCATGAAGGATATTGGTCTCTTGGTTTCTTTCTCTTTGTACTGTCTTTGTTCTGGTTCTGGTATCGGGATAATACTAGCTTCATGAAATGGAAGTACTCCTTCCTCTTCTATTTTCTGGAATCAGTGTTAATTCTTCTTTAAACACGTGGCAGAATTCTTTTATGAAGCCATCTGGGAAATTAGTGTGATTCAGCCCAGTTTTGTTTTTAATGGTCTTTGTTTCAGTATCCATCGCTGAGGTCCCTTCTTCCATTTTTTTCATCCTTCAAATGGGTGTTTTATTGTAATTTTACATTCACTCCAAAGCTTAAGGTGTTTCAATTAGTGGGACTGTACATCTGGCACTTTCCTCTTCAGAACTACTGGGAGCTACATCCATAACCCCATGCCCTCCTAGAGGACCCACAGCAAGAGAAAGAGCTGGGAGTCTCTCTGAGATGCTGTAAGGGCTCAAGTCTTGTCTTGGCCCCCCTCTCTCATGCCTGCCTGGAGGGCGCTGGGCTTTGTACTCCCTGTCGCAGGCTAGTCCACACAGCGAAACAGACACTACAGAAAAGGCAATCAGTCTGAAACTTAGAAACGTGAGACTTGGGAGAAGAGGTGGTGCCGGGAACCAAACTCAGGAATGTAAAATTGCCATGGGACAACTTCCTCCTGCCCTTACTAAGCTGTATTCAGAATATAAAACATAGTGTTTGGTTGGGTATTGGTATTATAGTTGGAAAAAGTCAGGGGAAAAAATCCAAGAGAAACTTAATTTATACTGGCAATCTTTATTGTTTTTTAAAAAATTCTCCCTTTAAAAAAGAACATTATCAATTTTTTCCTTTGTTATTGTTTCAAATCCCAAAAGTAATCATTGTGGTAAAAATTCAACAGTGTAAAAGCATATAATGTAAAAGGTGAATTTCTCCCCTCTCCTTTTTGCTGCCCTTTCTCTTCTATTTTTCCAACCCTTCTCAGATTTCAACTTCGTGCTGAGCTTGCCCACATTCCCATTTCCTTGCTCTTCTTCCCCATCCCTTTGCATAAGAGTTCTAAACAATTTTCAAAGTAAGCCAAGGTTTTCAAAAAGCCAAGGCTACTTGTGTTTGCATAAAGCACTGACTAGCAACCTTTTATTACACACACTGCCTTGATGTATTACCCACCCTCTTCCCGTGCAAATGTCCCTGCCAGCAACAGCTGTACAGGCACCTACTTCCAGGATCTGGCTGAGCCACACCATTTTCACGTTAACGTAACCACATAGAACTATTTCTGGTGAAATCTCTAATATCTTGATTAAAAAAATATATTCTTAGCACTTGTTGAGTTATGATTTGAGATGGACTATTACTGTGTGGAAGACTGCTAATAATATGGTTTTGGCAGTGAACTCTGAGGAAGAAAACTTTTCTGACTTTACTCCCTCCCCATTAGCTGGTACTTAAAGCAGGATAGCTCTGAATGGTCAATCATCTGAGGAAGGCATTCCTTTGTTCTTTTACTTCCTGGTTAAAGGAGTTGGGGTATTTCTGTTAAGCAAACATGCCTCAGGCTTTGGAGTTGGTTACAGCCCTCCTGTTAGTCAAGTACACTAAGTAGCAAAGGTGAAGTGGTTCCACTTGTGGATTCTGGAGCCATACTTCCTACCTGCCTGCCAGTCTGCCTGCCTAGCTTTTAAATCCCAGAACTACCATTTACTACCTGTGTGGTGTTGGATAAGGTAGCTAACCTCAGTGTGCATCAACTTGCTCGTCAGTGAAATGGTGACGATTATGGCAGTATATACTTCCGCAGGGGTGTTGTAAGGATTACATGAGTTAATATATGGAAAGGACTTAGAACAGGGCCTGGCACACAGTAAGTCCCATACAAGTATTAGCTCTTAGAGTGATTACATAGAAAATATCTGGTAACTTATATTTGGCAGAAGGACCAAAGAATCTGTGTGGTCATGGCTTATATGGAATATAAAAGTGTGAGACAGTCATTCACTGAGCAAGAAAAAAATCAGAGACCATCATCCCCATACACTCAGGAAAAGGGGTAAAGGTTGTAGCAATTACTAATTTCTTTGGTGTCTCCTGATAATATTTAATTAACTCTTCCCACCCTTATTCCACTTGATCGTTTGCATGGCTATAGTGAAGACAGAATTCCTGGCAGTGGAAGTGATAAAAACAGGCCTAACAGAATATTTATGGTAACTTCTCTCTGAAGCCACTTGGGTTGGGAGTAGACTTCACTTCTATAGCCTGGAAGGATGCTATATTGAGAGTAAATAGGATTTCCTTCCAACAGTCTCTCTCTTTCTTAATTTATATTACCCAAAGGCCCTAGAAGCCACAGATACCCTTTAAGGAAGAATCCTACAACCCATCTCCAACGCTTTCTCTTCAATATGTTTTCCCATTAATTCAACATGCCTGCAGGTACTTCCTATCTTGCTTTAATCTTGATTCAGTGAGATTTCACAGGTAATTGTCCTCTCAATAGTACCGTCAATTCTCTGAGCTCATAATCATTTTAATCCACATTCCTCTGCCACTCACTAGCCCTGAATCAGTTTTCTCTGCTGCTGCTCCAAGGGGCTCCCAGACTCCACTACTGCTGCAGTTGCTGCCACTGGAGAAAATCCTGACGACAAGGTGCTCAGGGACTTCAGTTATACATTCATGAGCCCAACGTTCAGCTGGGCTCTCTGTCTCATCCTACAGCCATTTTAATTAGTCCTAGTCATTTCTCCATGCTGTGGTCTATGGAAGAACAGAGCACTTGGGGTTTTGCAAATGAAAAACCTCTCCCTCTTATGACTGCATCGTGATGATTTGCATAAGTTGATCTAAGTGCTGTGCTACTGAATCAGATGCCCCCTCACTGATGTTAACAACATGCATTATTTTGCATGCATTCCTCTACCTTAGCTGTGTGGGAAATAATATTTTTGAGACATTAACCTATATTCTTGTGGCTCCTCTGGGCATTTCACTCTTTTGCCTTCCTGTCATTCATGCAGATATCCGTGAAAGTTTGTAGCAGGGTTTCCTGGTTTTTGTGTTTCTATAAAAACCTGAGCCCATTATTCTAGGAGCCTCTGAAGCAAAAAACAAGAATAATAGGGAGGAGGATTTTTCCCAGATTAGAGAAAGGGCCCTCCCCCAACCCAGTGGAGAGGAGAGAGAAGGAAAGGAAGTGATAAGAGCAGAGATTCCAGGAAGGAAATGAATGCAAGTTGTGTAGAGGTGCATGAGGCCCTGGGCAAACTTACAGAGTTCCTGTGCCTTGGTATGGAGAGGAAGCATCTGACAGAGGTTTTAGAGTTGAAGGGGCCATCAGACAGGAATGAGGGACTTTCAGCAGCAATCTCCAAGGATCGATAACCCAGACCTGTGTGACGTATGACTCAGGACCAGATGTCCACCTCCAACCAATATCTTTGCTCCCATCTCCTTTTTGCACTGGAATTTAAACACAACCCTGCAAAAAGAGAAGAATTCAAACTACATGGGAATTAAATTTCTGCCATCCCAGGGGAGTGATAGGCTCAAAATAGAAATTAGGTTGAATCAGTTTTTTAAAGTTTTGTTTCTTGCTAATTAAATTAGATTCTTAAAAAATAATCTTTGCAGACCTGAGTGTGCGAAAGGCTTGCACACCCAAGTTTGTGAACACTGCTTTTTCATAGAGCTTTCTCTCCGCTGCTAATATTTTTAATATAATACTGGCAGCCATGTAAAATAGTGGCTTTCCAACTGTGTTCTACAGAGCTCTGGGTTTCAGGCAAGTTTCTTATGGACCTGGGTAGAGACTGAGGGGATAGCAAGTTGGCAGGAGTCTGGTCATCCCCCAGCACAGCATTTTCCAGATTACTTTCCCTATTATCTATTTAGTATGAAGCTTATTATAACATTCCCTTTAAATAGAAGATTCAGCAGCTCAGAAAGTTGGAAAGTCATTTATGTAAAGTATAAAATAACTCATACTATGAAATATATCTATACAGGCTTTTTGTTTTCGTTTTGACTTGTTTTTGTTTTCGTTTTGACTTGTTTTGTTTTGCCTGTATAAGTTTGGAACCAGTTCTGAAAGCAATTCCCAATGTATTTTAAGCAAAGACAACAGAGGCATATGGCTTCTTTCAAAGGTAACTATTTTGAAAAAAAAAAAAAGGTAACTATTTTGAAGGTCAGTACTTGTTTGCATTTTAAGTTCCCATGTTTGTTAAAGAAGAAAGTCGGTCTCTTGGCCAGCGTCATATGCCACCTTTTCACTGTCAGTACAGTTCTGGTAAAACAGGATTAATATTTCTGTTCCTTAAAATGCAAGGGCAGAGCTATGAATAAGTTATGTTTTAGTAGGAGCTACTGGATGGAATATTCTTTGGCAGTTGAGTTTATTAGTTCCACTGCAATAATCTTTCCCATTTCACAATCAAATGACCATCCTGTAACAATATAGGCAATGATTTTCTCTTTCCAAGTTTCAAGGAAGAATACTTGGAAATGAGTAATATTTTTCTCCATCACCTCTTACTCCCTTAATCCAATGCTAACATACTGGGTATTTCTTCCTTCCTAAGACTATGCAGAACTTTTCGGAGGGAAACTCCTTGGGCTCTGGGCTGTAGCAGGAGCCCTCCAGCAGAGGAATAACTGCCGGAGAAGAAACAATCTCTGTCTAGATCATTGGTCTGTACTCAGCTTTCTCTTGGACACCACAGTCTGAGAGCATCTGGTTTTGGTTTGCTGTTAAGGAGTTCAGCTCACACAACAGGTAGCTGCTGCAGGTTGGAAGATTCAAAAGTCTTATTTTACTTCATAAAACCCTTGGTACTGACTAGGCTGGTAAAGAGTAGAAGCAGAAAGCCTCTAGGAAAGAGGAGGGGGAATTCCATTCAGAATGCCCTGCTGACACTTAGTGGATAGAACAAATCAGAACTGATCATAGGACACTAGGGATAATATACCAGGGCGGTTAGTCACTCTTAGGTAGAGCAAGATGCATGTGTTTTAACGAAGAGTAGTGCCATCTCTGGTCTCTGTTGTTCTCTCTCCTTTCTCAGCAAGTCAGGTCTCTAAACATCTATTTATCATGTGGGATTTTATTTCCCAAATGGTTTTGAATTTAATTGATTTACAAATTAAATGCAGAGAAGCATTCCTCTTAGTCTTCTCTGAATGAAACCTGAGACGATAATAAAAGGTACATGGAAATGGTTTGAGCTCACTGGTTTCAGTGAGTCAATGAAGTATAAAATCTCAAAAGGACTAAATATTCAACATCCTTAGCCTGAATATTAGAAACTTACTGCAGTCTCTGTAAACGTACATTTCTATCTTGGATAGGAATAGCAAAGAAGTTACAAATAAACAAAAGATCACTTAGCATGAAAAAGTTAATTGTGTAACACTGGATTTAAGTGATAAATCTCTCATAAATTAATAATAAAATTTTAAATTGAGAAGATAGTTTTACTGAACAAAACTGTTCAGTGTATTTAGCTTAAAATTTTTGAATGTTTGAATTTCTTTTCCTTGTAATCTTTGAATAAAATAACGTTAAGAAGTCAGAAAAAAAACAAAAGCTAAATTAGAAGTTGTGAGTAAATACCTCCAACTCTGCAATGAGATGCAGCTACTAATAAGTATTAAACTATTTCTTTTACAAAGACCCATAATTTTTATTTCAGAAAATTACAGTTACACTTGCAGAGTATTTTGCATTTTTTCCTTTAAACTTAATTTTAAAGTTAATCAATATTGTGAAAATAATTTGTGGCTCAAAACTCACCTTTAATATTTGAAAAAAATCCTATGGCTCTAATCAAGAATTATACACTCAAGATTTTCATCATTCTTCAAAAAGTCACAAAATTAGAACAAATGACTTAAGCATTTTAGTATCAAAATCTCCTATAAAGAAACCCTTCCTTTGTGTAACCCAAATTACTCAGAAAAAATATTTCAACTTTTAAAAATCATGTTCATTTGTTCTACTTTCTTACCATCCTTTCATTACTTCAGTGGAGCAGGAAAGGAAAAAAGGAAGGTGAATTTTTTTCTTAAATAAACTCAGTGGTGTCATAAAAAGTCTTACCATTGTCCCTGTTCTAAAAGAAAACAGACTTAAACTTCTAACCTCATAAAACAAATCATGTGTGAACTCTAAAGGTTGTTCTTTCCACCGCTGCTCTTTTCTCATTATTCAAAATGGTAATTTTTTTTCAGTTACACAATCACTGGAATTGCTCAAGAGAAAGGGAATTTACCTTTCAAAATGTGCATTAGATCACACAATCTTCCCACTCTGTCACTCAATATTTGGCATCCTGTATTTTATTTGGCAACACTAACAGTTACCAAATTCTCTCTCTCCTTTTATTGAAGTGTCTTTTACTTCCACAACAGCGCCTCCAATTCCAGCATTCTCACCTCTTCCTCTTGTAACAGGCCTTCTTCATCTCATGCTTGTACCATTACAATGACTTCCAGACTGTTTTCCTGTCTCCAGTCTCTCTCCTCTGCACATCGCTGCCAGGATAGTTTTTCACTAAGCCACTTCCCAGATTAGAACTTCAATGGTTCTTTAAGAAGCAGATAATTCCCATGTTATTTAAACTATTCGAAGCATGAAGAAAATTTTAAAACTTTCATTTTCTTTTTTATAATGCTAGCAATAATTATAGAAGTTATAAATATATTTTCCCAATACATCTTCCAAAATCGAACACTTGGACTCTTTAGGAATAACAATGCAAAAATCCTGTATGTAAAATAGAGAAACAACAAGGACTTACTGTATAGCACAGGGAACTACATTCAATATCTTATAATAACCTATAATGGAAAAGAATCTGAAAGAGAATATATACATATTTATAACTGAATCACTTTGCTGTACACTTGAAACTAACACAGCATTGTAAATTAACTATACTTCAATAAAAAAATTAAAAATGCAAAAATCTCAAATAAAATATTAGCAAATAGTATCCGACATTACATTAAAAATAATACTCTTTGTTAAGTTTCATCTCAGTAGGGTAAACTTGTGACAATATTAAGAAATCTAGGGGCTTCCCTGGTGGTGCAGTGGTTGAGAATCTGCCTGCCAATGCAGGGGACACCGGTTCGAGCCCTGGTCTGGGAAGATCCCACATGCCGCGGAGCAACTGGACCCGTGAGCCACAACTACTGAGCCTGCGCGTCTGGAGCCTGTGCTCCGCAACAAGAGAGGCCGCGATAGTGAGAGGCCCGCGCACCACGATGAAGAGTGGACCCCACTCGCCGCAACTAGAGAAAGCCCTCGCACAGAAACGCAGACCCAACACAGCCAAAAATAATAAATAAATAAATAAATAAAAAATTTTTTTAAATCTATTGCTATCATTAATTAAAATAATAGTTATAGGAGGAAAACCATATGATCATTCTTAAAGATGCAGAAAAGGAATGTGCCAATATTTATCACCTAATCCTGGCTTTTAAAAAGACTTTATAAAATTGATAAATATATTTTCAGTCAAAGCCACAGTCATTAATGAGGGAACACCACAGAAGCATTTTCAGCAAAATCAAAAACAAGGTAACAGTGCTTTCATCATTATATTTTAACATGGTTCTGGAAGTACCAGCCCAGTGCAATCAGAAAAAAAAAAAGGATATATAAATACTGGAAAGGAGGAAGCAAATTTTATCTTTATTTATAGATGATATGATTTAATACCTGGAAAAATCCAAGAAAAAAACTGGAAAGCCATTAGAAGCAATGAGCCAGTCCAGTAAGTGACCATTTACAAGATTAATACATAAAAATTAATAGCTTTCCTGCGACTAAATAAAAACCAGCTAGAAAACAAGGAAAAGGAAGTTTTTATTACTGCAGTTCCTAAGAAACCCACTAAGTCTCTGTTGCTGGAATATGTGAAAATCAGTAATTTTCTTGGGGATTAAGAAGGAATAATGTAACCTGATGTGATGAACTGGCATCCAGCTGAGGCTCAATAAAGGCTATTTCCTTCCTTCTAGAAGCTCTGACTTCAACCTCCACACATCCAAATTGGAACTTAACCCTGAACTAAAGCCCCAGTAAGATCTGCAGTAGATCTCTTATGGAACGGGTGTTTTCCTTGGTGCCTGTGGATGAATGAACTGTTAAGGACATGGCTGGGGTGGGGACTCTTTATATCTGCACCTCCTTAGCAACTCACCGACAGCAGTGCTTAAAAGTAGAGTAGCTGTCTCCATGCCCAGATCAGAAGCAGGGAAAAGATCAGCCCAGAACACTGATCTCAAAACTCATAGTTCCTGGTTCTGGGTAGTGGTCTTCAAACATTTATCACCTCACCATTACCCCTCTTATAACTTGCCTTCTTACACACACACACACACACATTGATAAAGTTATAAATGACTGCAAGTGTAATGTCTGGTCTCCGCTCTACCCAACCAGAAGCCCAGGAAGTTTCCAGTTAAAGAGAAGCTAAGACTGTTTATACAGAATGTTTTCAACTACATAAAAAAGTCTCTAGATTGTAGCAGAGTAACATGGAATTAATTTCTTCTTCTTTATACTCAGTTATACTTCCTAAACTGCCTTAGTATCCTATTGCCTTTTCACTGGGTTGAGTCATTGAGGTTGGTCTCTAAGCAAATGGGAACCAGAATAGATCTAAGTATTCAAGTTCAAAGCTGTAGGTAAAAAGAAAAACAAAAGCAAGTCCAGGAGAATATCAGTAAGATTTTCCTTGAGGCAGGATGGCAGAGTATGGGAGCCTCAGATAGAGAAGCAAACCTAGTATTCCTGAATGGAGAGAAAGCTGTGGAGGACACAGCTGGATTGTTATCTGGGATGTGAACCAGGAGTCTTCTTGAAGGTTATAAAGATTTTCAGTGTCCTAATAAGACAGGACTTAGCAGTAGACCTGGCACCCAGACAAAACCCAATTTGCCTGTACTCCCTTTCCCTTGAATCTCTGTCCTCATCCCTTGCCTCCAAATTCTATACCCTGGATTAGGATTCAATCTTAATTTAGTGCTCTGGTTGAGACTTGCAGTCAGCTAGAGTCATGGTTCTATTTTTTTATGTGCAAGGTGATGTTCCAAACACTCGTTGAAGCTATGCAGAGATGTCCAGACTATTCTTCATCTACAGTTGCATAGAGAGCAGGAGACATTGGAGACTGCTTTGTGGACTGACCATCATTGGCCATCAGTGCCAATACCTGTTATTTCTGATGCAGGGCCCTGGTTTTCTACTATTTCCTACTTTGTGGACTTGCTCTTAGGCAATTCCATGACACCTGTTTCTAGCTACATTTTCCCTCTCTCCACAGATCAACATGTGGACAGAAAGTGTAATCATACAAGGAGATAGAAAAAGGAGGATTGAGAGAGGCTGAAGCAGCCCCTCCCCTGAAAGAAAACTAGACAAATATTGAGCATTAAATGTTTGAGGGAAGGACAACTACTTGCAGTTCTTTATTCATGGCCATGCTTGTCAAGCTGTTCCCACTTGGAAGTCTATTCCTTTTGTGGCTTCCCTACCACTCTCTCCCTTCATACATCTCACTGACCAGAAACACACCCCCGCCCCAGCGCAGTACAATCAGGGGTGTGTGGAGGGAGACTGATTGAAAATAGGAAAGTAATCAAAGAGTGGGAGACAAAATTGGGAATCCAGACTTTGAGCTGGTCCTTACTCCCTGGGCAGACAAACAAACAGAAAGTAGGGCAGCAGAGATTGCAGAGGTATTCAGAAGAGATAAATAGGCAGCACAGAGTGCAAGAGGTCGTGGCTGCCCCAGGATCCCAGCTGGCCTCAGTCATTCCCACTCCGAAGACAAACAAAAGTGGAGAATTGAGTACTCAATGAGTATCCAAGTACTCAGTCAGCCCCAGGACACGAGTCTTAATATCAATCTTTGCTGATTGAAACATCCCACTTCAAGATCTATCCACTGTGTCCCCAAATCCCACTCCAGGCTCCTCTGTTACCAACCACTTCCCTAGAAAGTCTTTAAATATTTAAATTCATAATTTTTAAGGTAATCATGGTATTTTAACTAGGTATTGACAAGGCACAGGCCCAAATTTTAGGATAAAGTAAAGTATACAGCATGAACTTAACTATAGTTTCTCTCTCTCTCTCCTCTCTCTCTCTCTCTCTTATTCTCATTCGCTCTTCCACTCTTTTTCTTTTCCTCTCTTAATATCGAGTTTTTTCTTGATAAATATGGCCTTGAGCCATCCATAAATCTGAAAGAGGCAGTATGATTGGTGAACTAAGGTACATCCTGAAAACAGGGTTTCCTGGTTGCCAGAGAATCCTGACATTGTGATACACTGAAGCACAGGATAAGGGAAGTAGTTTAAATGTCCGTGCTTCCAACACCTCATCCTGTGGCCCACCTTCATTCACCCCCTCCTGTGAGCTGGCTGCCCAGAGAAGCTTTTTAATGATGTGATTATTCTAACTCAATTAGCAGGGAATGAAAGGAACAAAGGAAACCTATTTTGCAGCTGGCTGGTCATTCAAAAGCATCCTAACTTAAAATGTCAGCTAATTAGGACATGGTAGGAGGGAGAGATTTTGCTTGAGTACTTAGACCTTATTAACAGACCTCACTGTGATTATTAATATTATACTTCAATAAAATAAACCAAAAACATATTACATATCCAATTTTATTTGAAGGGTGAATTTCTATTGCTCTCACCCCAGACAGACATTAGATTCATAATGTCCCAAATCATAGGAACAATTAATTCCCAAATTAGTGTTTTCTCCATTAAGCACTGACCAGTTCTTTTTAATTCCTTTTTGGTCTTTGAAGCTGTAATAATCTTTGGATACATTTAACTCTCAATTTATAAATGGGAGAGAAGCCGAGAGAGTAAGGTATGTTTGAAAAAATACAATTGGAATAGACCTAATGGCTACAGACTCTAAAATGCAGAGAGAGTAACTGTTCTGTTCTCTGAGAAGAAAAGGCATATGCAAGAGAAAACAGCATTGAGGATGACAATTTTAGTTAAATTTACTGAGCACTTACTATGTACCAGGCTCTGCTCTAAACATTCTACACTCAATTATACCCTGTGAGAAAGGATGTTTGTTATCCTAATTTTTCACATAAGGAAAAAACACAAAGAAGTTAAATGACTTGTTCAAAGTCATACATATAGCAATAAAAAAAAGATTTGTACCTAGGCAGTCTGACTGGAGAGTCCAAATTCATAACTATTATGCAATTCTGATAAAAAAATATAAAACCACAGATATTATTGGGCATCAGTAAAGATGCATAATGAGAAAGTATGCTAGAGGATTAAAGGAATGCATGACTAGAGACAAAGGGCTAAACTCAGTCTCTAGCAATAAATTATTAAATCATCCTATAACCAAGGTGTTTTTTTTTTTAAGGAGGGAAATATAGACACACACACATACATACACACATTGAAGAGCTTAGAAGTGAGGTTTCCATCTGAAAGCTAAACAAGTAAACCCAGCCACAGTGGATTTGAAGAGTAGACTGTAAGACACAATCAAAGGACTGCCTGCCCAGGTACAACAGCAGAACATGCACACACCCAACATGCCAGTCAAGGTTAAGTGGGGACCATCCAGATGAAAGTGAAGAAAGAGCGTGTTCCAGGCAAAAGGGACAATATGTGCCAAAGCTAGGAGATGAGAGACAGCATGGTGCATTCAGAGAACATGAAAAGGTTCAGTATGGCCAAAGCAGTGAAGAAGGAAGAGTAGGCAGGGGCAGGGCTGTGGAAAGCTTAGCTGTTTGGAACTTATCCCCAGTGCAGTGGGAAGCCAGCCATTGAGGTGTTTGAAGTGAGACATGGAGGAACACAGATTGGAGGGAGATCTCTGGCTGCAGAGTATGTTGGAGCTCTCCCCACCCCACCCCATAGCAGAGGCGGGTAGACCAGTTAGGAGCTGCTGCAGTCATCCAGGAGAGAGATGGCCAGGCAAGGTTGGCAGAAGTGGTGACTGGGAGGAGGGGACTGATGGGAAATATTTCAGAAGTAGATAGATGGGGTGTGGGGGTGAGGCAGAGGAGAGGGTCTGGTTTGGGCAGCAGAATGTGTTGTTGGTGCCCTTCACTGAGAGTGAGACCTTTCAGAGGAGGAGGAGGGGGAGGGAGAAGGGCAGGGCGGGGAGGAGGAGGAACAGTTTGAGGAGGAAGTGGAGGAGCTCAGGTTGAGAAAAGTTGAGTTTTAGGAGTTGGTGAGTTGTCTAAATGGAGCTCTTCAGTGACCAGTTGATGATATGGGTCTGGAGTTGGGCTGTGACGTCTGCCCTGGAGATAAAGATGTGGGTATCATCAGCCTCAGACCCTGTGAGTGGATCAGCTGGCTAGAGGAAGGAGAAGGGAAATGGGAACCAGGAGAAAACTGGAGGCTCAGACAGCACAAGTCAAATGGACATCACGTGGTGTGGAAAAGAAGGACTTTTGTACTATCTCAAAGTCAGTATCATTTCTTTCCTCACTACTTTGTTTTCCTATTTACTGTGTATCTGTGTATCTGGAGGTGGGGTGGCCTGCGGAAGGGTGTGTCATCCTTTTCCTCTCTTTGAATTCTTTGGGCTGTATTTGAGGGCTCTTGGTGTTCCTCCTCTTTTGAGGAAGGCAGTTTCTTTTTTCTTTTTTCCCCTCATCTTCCAGGCTGTTTGTGTAGTTCTGTCTGTCAGAGCCTGCTGGCAGGGACTTCCTGGACATGTACATTAAGATGCAGCATAAACTAGTAGTGAAGGGCGTGGGTTTTGGAGACAGTTCAGACTCTAACTCCACTAATTTCTAGCTTTGTGTACATTATCAAAGTTGATTAACTTCTTGAGTCTTTATTTCCTCATCTGTAAACTAATACCTATCCACGATGAGATTTTATAAAAATGAAATAGATAACACATAGAAAGCTTTCGTTACATTTATCTTTATTATTATTATTATTATTACTATTTCTATTTTTATTATTCTTGCTCCAGGACAATCTGGAGCCTGCCATCCTAGGGCTTTTATGCCAGGCATCAGGAGGAAGAAAGAGTGCCTGAGAAGCATATTGTATTCATGAACTATAATAAACTTTGTACTTTCTAGATGAAGAGAAAGCCACAGGGCTAGTTAGAGCCTGATGAGCAGTTCTGGGTGTTGATTCTGAAAGCCAAAGGTAAGGGTTCCCTTTCCCAAAATACCATCTCATCTACTACAATATATGATATGGGAAGTTCTCATATTCCAGCAGATTGGGTTGGAGTCCCAGCATCTTTCTTAATGAGATTTTGATTGGATGGTCAACCAGTAAACCAGTTCTACACTCACTCTTCAAAATAAAACTAAAATAGGTGAAACATGTTTTTCTGGATTTCTGATCCCTGGGGGGCCCTAGATGGAGATAACAGAAAGGCTCTTCTCCACTTAGTAGTCAGAATTGTCATGGTTACCAAATTGTTCACAAGACTCACAAGTACACCCTGCTCTCCTATGAAGCGGTATTTGCATTTCAAAGGAACCAACAGTTTCAAAATTCCTCTCTAAAAAACATTTGTTTCAGTGGGGAAAATGGACTTAAGTCTAGAAAACTTGATACTTGCAATAGCAAATTTATATTTGCTGCAGGAATTTCAATAATAAAGGTTTTATTAAAGCTATACGTGTATAGCTATAAAACATAGACTTACGATGACAAATTCAGGTTTTGATTACATGGAGCATTTGTTCAGGAGTAATGGCTTTTCTTTTCCTTATCACCAAAAGCTCTATCATTAGCACAAACCTTCTTACACATTCTTATCAATTTTTATCACTTTTATCACCCACTGTTAGGATAAACAAAATTTAAAGGCATCTCAACCAAGTTGGTATGTTCTTTAAAAAAAAATACAAGTGATAGTGGCTCCTGATTTTGATGGCATTAATACCAACCACTCTTTACATAATGTAAGTTAGGTTTCCTAATTAATCAAAGACCTTATATCCGATTTGAATTACGAAAACATGGTTGTGAGAGAAATGCGCACACTGAATAAAAATAGGCCATTAGCTGGGACTTGGGAATCCTTGTCATGTAGACATTGTAAACAGACTCTTACATAATATCCTACAGTGTGCTGTAATATTTAATTATCTCACAACATTAAAAGCTATGACTTTTAATTATAAGTGAAACTGGTTAGGGATAGGAGAGGGAAGTAAATTGAATTATAGTGCAATTTCTCAATATTTAATTATTTTAACGAGATGTATGTTTTTAAAATGAGAAAGAACTTATCCAATGACCCATCAGTATCTATAGGGTCTTGCTTAATTTACTTACCCCCTCTTGACCTCATCTGTCAAGTTGAGCAAGATAACTTATGGTTTAAAGAGACAGGAATTTCTCCCTAGTCACAAAAAAAAAAAAAATTCCTCTGTTCTGGGAAAAGGTTAGTGCAAATGAAGAAATGAGGGACTCCTAAACAAGGAGATACCTGTGCCCTGCCCCAAGAGTGCCTCAGTGATGTGGCAAGTCTCAGATAGGACAGCCATGATGAGATGCTCAGCAACTCCAGCTTTGACAAAGATTTCTGGTCCTCTAGTATAGAGCAGAAGCACCAGAGCCTTGAAACCTCAAATGGATTTGCAATCTGGAACAATGTGTGTCTCAGCAGACTATGTGAATAGGCCTGCCTTTCTGAGACTCTGGCTCCCAAATTTTGACAACATTCGAGGAGTAAGGGAACCACAAAAATAAATGAGGCTGCTCTTTTTTGCATATTAGCAAGATGAGGGCTCAAAGTTTAAATTCCTCCAAGGTACCTTCTATCCCCAGGAACCCACGGCCATCACATGGATGTTAAATTAATGGGCAACCCATTTGTCAGGCTAACAAGGTCCCTTTGCCTTGACACCCTCCCACCTCTGCTTGGGTCATCTGGTCTAGGTGAATAGCACCTGCCCTTCCTCTAGTAACTTCTCTGCTGGTTTCAAGAATTTGGAAGAGAGTTGTATGGCAGTCAATTTAACACCTGCCAAAGCCTGTTCTAAATGGGCCAGAGCCATACATCCTATATCTGCACATCCCTCAACCTTTGTACTAGCCTACAATCTCATAGGCAGAACACATTTTTGCAAGGTGCTAAACTACGTGCTACACGGCGCCCCTCCAAAATCTGTACACTGAAGGAGAAGATTTGATTCTTACTCAGGTTGTAGAGAGAAAATTAGCCTCTGAGGGAGAGTGTTTCTGAGACAACCACTAGAAGGCTAGAGAAGTACGAGCACTCTCCTCTTTTTGTTTTGTTTATGGAGAAGCTGGGCATTTCCTGATAGACCGCACCCATGAAATAACTCCACAGCTAGTAATGCTGAAGTTAAGGCTTCCTGATGGGAAGATCACATGGATAGGAAGCACATTTTCATCACAAGAATGCAGATTGGTTGAATTGGGCGATTGAGATTGACATGTATACACTGATGTGTATAAAATTGATGACTAATAAGAACCTGCTGTATAAAAAATAAAATAAAATAAAATTCAAAAATTTTTTAAAAAATTAAGGAAAAAAAGAATATTATACAATAACAATGATAGGTTTATATAAAAAAAAAAGAATGCAGATTGGCTAGTTATAGTAGAAGTAGTAGACACTATTGATGCCCTGTGCAGATTCCACTTACTGGGCTAGTACATCCATCCCCCTAAGGTGCTATGAACATTGGTTGCTAAAGACTCACAGTCACACCCTTGTCAGAGGATACCTCGGAGCTAAAACCCCTTTTCTCTCACTCCAACTCACCCATACACCAAGGCTTTCAGTCAGTGGATACAAAAGCCTGGCTCCTTTGTCTCACAATGGATCAGTTCTGTGGCGCCCTTCACATCCCAGATCTGCCCTGGGCTCAAGCTGAAGTTACACTTCAGCTGAACTACAGCTATGCCTAGTTTCTTCCCCTGTCCTATCCTGCTCCCCTCATCTCCATACACGTTTCATCTGAGAACACTCCCTCAATAAACTACTTTCAGAAGAATCCCCATGTCAGGCTCTGCTTCTAGGGAACCCCACTTAAGACACAATGCTATTAATTTATGTTTCATCTCTATGGCTGTCTGTGTTCTCTGCTTTCCCTTTCTCAGTCCAGCCAGTTCTGTACTTCCTTGCCTCAGAGAAAGTTTGTGGCAGGACTTCCCAGATTTTATTTCCTCCAAACCCCAAATCCACTGTGAAAAATGAAGTTCAGGGAGTGAAGGATTTCCCTCACACTAAAAAGAAATCCCTTCCCTCACTCAATGGAAAAAGGGAGAGGTCTCTGAGTCCCTTGAATAGATGAGACCACTGGCCTGCTCCCTGACAGCCCAAAGAAAAGAGGAGGAACTCAAAGCTGCTGGCCATATGATGCCCCTGGAAGTCTGGATCTTACCCAGGGCTCCCAGGCTCACCAAATTCCTATGCCCTCTATGCCAAGCATGGCACAGAAGCTGCCTAACTGGTCATTCTGGAATCTGGGATGATGGATATCACAGCTATAACTAGTGTGGAAAGACATCCTCTCGTAAGTCTATGTAGATTTTCTCTATATACGGTTATTTTTTAGAAAATTAAGATATCTAATATTTCTTTCCCATCTGAAAGGCCGGCAAAAGGAGAAGATTATGATTATGCTGTTATTATGAAACAATCTGTTAAAAGACTTTATGAAGCATTTTCATTAACTAATAAAAGGCATACCCTGCAATGTAACCTGAAAAAAATAATTCCAGGATATCGTACACAGTGTAATTGCAATAATGTTAAACACATCCACATTCTTACACAGATAGAAAGACAAGGAATAGTAATTGGTGGCTTATTTTTATTTTCTTCCTTACAGTTTTCTGTATTTTCTAAACTTTTTGTAGGCAGGATTAATGTCTTTCGCATCAGCTGGCCTCTTCTTATTCTGCTCTCCCAACGTCAGTCGGTATATGTAGTACCAGGAGCCAGCCCCGACCACCAGGCCTGTTGCCATCAAGCCCAAATTCTGAGCGCGGCCCATGCTGCAGCTGGAGCGAGGATCTCAGGGGACTCTCTCTCAGGCTAGTGAGAGCCGCTGGGACGCAGGAGTCTGAAACTGCAGTCAAGGGGGCGGGGGTGTTCGGGGCGGAGGAAGGAAGAAGGAAATGAGGCGTTGAGCTTCTTTTTCTTTTGCATCATCAACCCACTGATAGATGGACCGGCAGACAGGGACAGACCAAAGCCAGAACCAGACAGGAACAAACAGGAGACAATGAGGACTCAGTGCTCTGGTGAATGCGGTGAACGCACCAACACCCGAACGTGGGTTCAATCCCGGACCTTTCCCTCTCCGTCCAGGTGGTCAGGCCTGTCTCTCACCTCACAGTCCCCCATCGCTCCACTCCCCGATAGCCGCCTCCTCCCCTCCCTTCCGCCCGCTCGAGTCACCCACGCCAACCATTTCAGCTGCCTTTTACAAGGCACAACAGGAAAAAGAGTCTGGGTTCGGGTGTCTCCGCGGGGAAATAGGGAAGCGCCTCCAAACTCGAAAATCGTGCTGCTACCCTCCACCCTCACTCCAGGAGTCTCCAATCAATACCCACCCTCACCGTGACCGGCAGGAATCAGGACGGGTTTCCTCTTGTCCTCCTCCTTCCTTGCCCACAGCCACGCCACCTCAAAAGAAATTGGGAGCCGGTTACCTGAGCAAGAACCGCTATCTGGACAGACCAGCACACAGGCTCCTGGTCACGTGAAGTTACGTCACTGGTGAGTTCGGGGTCCCAAATTTCCCCTCCTATTATTGGCAAAGCAAAGGGTGACCCGCCCCCTCCCAACCCCCCCCCAACCAGCACCACACAGGACACTGTCGCTCTTTCTAGTCTTTGCACATCCAACAAACGTGTTGTCTTTGATTATTGGAAGGGGCAATGTTTTCTCCTGGGCTACTGGCCAATTCTACTGCTTCTCTGGAGAATGGCCCCGTCCTTTTCCGTGCTCCCTCCACCTTTTTTTCTTTGGAATCCTTAATGTTCACCTCTGCAGTCCTGAAAATACCTGTAAATGGGGATGGTGGAAGGGGTGTCAGGAAAAGAAACAGAGAGTGGGAATGGATTTGTTATTTTCTTGTTAGCAGTATTGTGTTTCTTTTTTTTTGCCCAAATTCTATTATGGCAAAATAATGATAGAACTATTTTCATTTAAGAAAAAAAGATTATTTTTTTAAAAGGCATGTTTCATAAACAATCATTCTCACTGCATAATGAGTTTTATACATGCCACTCAAAGCAATCTTAATGTCTTCCACATCTTGTCACATGACAAGACCCTGATTTAGCTAATCATTTATTTGAGAGTTAATAAATCTGCTAATGCAGCATAACCAATTGGCTTTATTTCTGGACTGCAAGAGAGTCGTTGTAAGTGCAATGTTGGAAAGCCATTCCTTTATTTATTCATTTGTTCAACATATTTACCGAGCACCTACTACATACCATGCATTGTTCTCCATGCTGTGGTTACAAGGGTGAATAAAACAGACCTAAATCTCTAAATCATGTGGCCCTTACATTGTAGTGAGAGAGACAAGCAATAAACAAGTAAATAAACTATATATATACTATACTGTTAGTGATACATACTAAAAAATTTTAAAGCAAGAAAAGGAGATATGAAAAGTCGAGATGGGTTAAACTTTCAGATAGGGTGGCCAGAGAAGGCATCACTAGAAAGGTGACCTTTCAGTAAAGATCTGAAGTCAGTGAAGGATCTAAGTGTGGTGATATCTGGGGGAAGAATATCCCAGGCAGGAGGACAAGCAAATGCAAAGGCTCTGTGAAGGTAACAAGCCCAGTATGTTCCAGGAACATCAAGGAAGCCAGGATCGCTGAGCTAGAGAGAGAGCAGTAGAGGATGAGGCAGAAAGGTAATAAGGTTGAAGAGAGTAGGGCCTTGTCAGTTGTAGTGAGGACATTTGCATTTACTCTAAACAAGGGGAAGTGGGTGGGGAGTTTGAACTTGGGGGAGGTATTGAGAATAAACTATAAGGAGACTAGAGTGAAAGGGAGACTGGTTTATCTACATCATTCATTGCAACAGCAAACTGAAGGAGAAAATAAATCTTACAATTAAAGCATTTGATAAACTGAGTCAGCCAGTCCTAAATTTTAAAAAAACTATTAGTAAAATAGGAATAGTGGAAACTTTGCCTGTGCGGTAAAGAGTTATATATTTATAATTTAATGAATTATTCTTGGTTAAATTAAATTAAGTATAAAAGAAAATAGCCTTAGTCTGATGAAGACTATATCAGAGGCTCTTTTGACCTAACAGATTCCTCACTCCTTGTGGGCTACCAAGACCACAGAACTTGTGACTTACCTCTACTCGCTGATATTATTTCCTTCTGCTACTTTTTGTGCAGTACTGGTAAACATAAATAAAAGTAACCTTGAAAAACAGATAAAATATATCAGAAACAGCAAAAGTTACACTAAATGATGAAACTTCGTAAGAGGTATTCCCATTTTCTTCAAGAACAAGATCAAGAGGTTCTCAAGCACCACCATTGCTCAACATAGTTCTGGTCAATATAACACATGCAGAAAAAAAGGGGAAAAAAGTTATAAATATTGGAAAGGAAGAAATGTAAAAAATCATCATTTGAAGATGGTTATGTATACATACCTGGAAAAACCAAAAGTATCACTTGAAAACAATTGAAATTAATCAGACAGATCACAGAAATTGGCAGATACAAAATAAATACATAATAGTAGAACACTTTCCTTAAGCAGAAAATCACCTATAAGAAATTACAATTGGAGAAAGGAATAGCATTTCAGCAACATAAACTACTAATACCTAGGGAAAACCTAACAAGTAATAGGAATTACTTAGCTGAAGAAACTTACAAAATTTGATTAACAAACATAAAAATAGATCTGAGCAAAATGGAAATATATCATATTCCTGGAGGGGAAGCCTCAATTTTAAGATGCTAATGTTCCTCAAATTAATCTGCAGATTTACCACAATTACAATACAAATTCTAAATGCTTATTAGTTTATTGTTGTTCAATTCAGAACTTGATTAATAACCACAAATGCACTTACTAATATGTGCATAAAAAGAAAGTTGGAAATCTTTAGCAGTGACTAGCAATGGAAAAGATATCATGGAGCACTTTCCCTGCATACTTTATACATTTCCTTATTGTTTTGAATATTTTTAACCACTAATATATATATTACTTTCATTACCAGAAAAAAAAAAAACCAAGATATTTCTAATCTGGACTATTTTATATAACACAGACTCTCTAGGCCATTGTATTGGTTCTTAATATCTAGGGCAGGGATCCTAGACCCCTTGAGAAACTGATGAGGTCAATGACCTTTATTCCCCTTTCCCCCCAAAAAATGCACTTAATCACACATACACTCAAAAACAAAACCTTGCATACAATTTCACCTAGAGCACAGAGGTAGCCAGTTGAGAACGCCTACTCTAGGTTAATCAGTATGGTCAGTGGGGAGAGACCCTGGGGCCCAGGTATACATTTGGCTGAGGAAGTATCAAAGTGGGTGTGGGCTTCGGGCAGTGACCCTGCAGCAAGGCTGGGTTCTCCCTGGGTGCCCTGAGATGAGGAGGCCAGAGGTGAGAGGTCAACAGGCTGCAGGCCAGGTGGTAGCAGCAGACAGCATCAGGAACAAGGTTAACTCGGCCACACCATGAATAAGGGCAGAGCAGGGCAGGCAGGCCTGGGTGCTTCCCCCAGCAATCTTTGTGGAAACCTGCAGCTGCAGGGGTAGGTGGGAACTGCAATCCCTTCTCTGCATCCCTAAGTTACCACTGTGGGAATTTGAGGGAGGGAGTGACGGAAGAAGCCAAAGGCATTTACTCAAATTGGTCATCTGAATAAAGATGGCATTTACCACCCTGGTCACCTGTCCATGTATACTTTTAGGATGAACAACAGAGTCAGGTGCCAGAACGCAGGGGATGAGAGGCTCTGGAATATAGGAGAGGTGGGAGGGCAAGCACCTTCCTCCCTCCCCTCTTGACAGGACTGGAAGGATTTGACCATCTCTGCATCCCTCATATCCATCATTTCCTTCGTCTAATAGTTCTTCCTTTTGCCCAGAGCTGAATCGCAAAACTGGAACCTAATCCAGGGACAGGTGTTCAAAACTGTCATGGTTACAGCCATCAAATTACAAGAGGTTCACACAGCAGTCAGCAATGGTTTGGGAACATTAAATAAATGTGTTTCTCTAACAGAACAAGACAGGATCATTTATTTACCCAACTTAAAAGCTGTCCCAGAAGGAGAAAAAGTAGGATATTATTTGTTCAAAATAAATAAGATCAGACAACTGAACATCTCTCCATGGATCAATTTACAGATCGTATGGAAACATGCTTATCTTGTTGAGAAAAATTCCATTTTTAGATATTCAAATACCTTAGCATGTTTTGAAAACTATTTCCTATGTGGCCAATAGAATTTTCTATGTGGTAAAAATTAACTAAAATTAATGGTGTCTTCCAATATTAGTGGGAAATCTTTTTTCTAAAACATGCCTACTCTTTTTCTTTTGTTGCTGCTTCCCACACTGAACTCTTGTTTTGTTGTATTTTCTTACTATAATAATAAAGAGTGGTGATAGCTTTAAAAACAAAACAGGGCTTCCCTGGTGGCGCAGTGGTTGAGAATCTGCCTGCCAATGCAGGGGACACGGGTTCGAGCCCTGGTCTGGGAAGATCCCACATGCCACGGAGCAACTAGGCCCGTGAGCCACAACTACTGAGCCTGCGCGTCTGCAGCCTGTGCTCCGCAACAAGAGAGGTCGTGATAGTGAGAGGCCCGCGCACCGCAATGAAGAGTGGCCCCCGCTTGCCACAACTAGAGAAAGCCCTCGCACAGAAACGAAGACCCAACACAGCCAAAAATAAATAAATAAATAAATAAATTTAAATTATTAAAAAAAAAAAAACAGAGACGTATTACAGAAGTAAAGACCCCACTACCATTCCTACCCCTTACCTATACTGGAGCAGGGGCCCAACTGCAAGGTAAATGGTGGGCACTAGTGGATGGGGGATTGGAGGTGGAGCGAGGGGAGAGTATCCAGTTGCCCAAGAAAGGATGAGATGATTCCCCAACAAGAAAAGCAAAAACTGTCAATAGCCCTCCAAGAAGGTGCATCCCCTCCCCGGTAACCAGAGAAAGGCAAGTTCTAACAGAAGGAGAAGGGGCTACTTGTGGCCTCTGGGACTACAAAGACAAAAAAATGAGTGACAGGACCTGATGTGGTGGGGTGAGGTGCTAGTGGGGGTAAAGGAGGGGGCTCCTGCTCTTGGTGGGAGTGGAAATTGGGGACCCAAGCTTACTGGCGATGCAGCCCTCACGTGACCAGGAGCTGACGTTGGCAAAGGTACTTAAAGCCCTGACCGCCGTCCTCCGTCCTCCTCTGGGTACCAACTCTATTGCGCTGCGCACTGCCGTGCGTTTAACCCAGGCGAGGAGGAGGAGGAGAAAATTCCCCCAGATCGGGCAGGTGGGTGTGAGAGTGGGCATGGCCTGGCACCCCCGAATAGGGGTAGCCCAGAGATGAGGGAGTCTGAGGCCGCGGGTGTCTCCGCCTCGCCCGCCCCTGGCCGGCTCTCCAGACCCCCGCGCTTAGTCGCAGCTCATTTTGGTGGGCGGCGGGAAGAGGGGGAGGGGGGAACGTAAAGACGCTGATATACTTGCGGAGAATCCGCTTACTTCCCCTCCCAGCCAGTGTTTTTTTGGTTTTGTTTTTGACACTCAGGCCCCGCACCCCACATCCCGTCCTGTTTTGAAAGGAGGAGGGAAGATAAATAAACGTGGCAGCGCATATAAGGCCAGTGGGGAGGTTGGGGAAAGGGTGATCGGAGGGGCACGCAATTAGTAAACAATCCGGCTTATTCACTCCCACTCTCACTTTGCAGATACCTCTCCGAACCACCGCCCCCGCACCCTCCCCTCTCCCCCGGCCCACCCCACGTCTTTTGGGGGTGCTGGGAAATGGGTGTGACAGCCTTTGTAGGGGAGGTGGCGGTCTGGCTCTGGGCTTTACAAGAGGGGAGGCCCTGAGAGAATCTGGTATTAAACCGCCGTGCTAAGTCCTAGGCTGCTTTCCAGACACCTCCGGCGCATACAGCCCTTCACCCCCGTTTCTTCAGTCCTGAAAAAGGAGTTCGGGTACCCTGGCGGGAGAAATGGCGGTTAACAGGAGACTGCGATGGGGTGTGGGAGGTGGAATCCAGAGCGGAGAAACAGTGGAAAATCATGACCCTCAAACCGAAAGGGCAGACACTGGGGACCCGTTGTGCAGGCTGATGCTAGGCCTGGGGGCTGGGGACTGAAGGACTGGTGGTCATAGGAAGGAGACGCTAGATTGTCTGGCCGTAATCCCCAGTCCCGCGTCCCGTCCAGCCTTCTGTGCACCCTCGCTCCGCCCCCTCCCGCTTCGGTGCAGGAGAAGGGGTGTGGCCGTCTGTCCGGGAGAAATGGCGGACGGGGGGGCGGGGCAAAGGGAAGGCGAGGTTGACTGCCTGGGGAGTCTGCGCAGGGGCGGGGGTTGGGGTGCGAGGGGAGGGGTGAGAAGAGTTGAAGGAATTGAGAGGTGGAACCGTTTGTCATTCTGGTATGTGAATGCTGAAAGGCAATTGGGGACTTTGGTCTTCAGTCCGTTCCATCCGCCAGGCTCTCAGTCTCCAACGTCTTGCTATCTGTATTTCTGCCCTTCAGTCTGTCCTTAGGATGGAGCTCTAACTGAACTGAAGAAAGGAGAAACAGCCCTGAATCACTGGAGGTCAGTGTGGGGGCTGGGAACTGTCTGGGAACCCCTGGTATGGTGTGGCAGAAACCAGAGCAGAAATTGGAGGCAGGGGCTCCTCTTCCCCCATCTTCTTCCTCTTTACAAGAAACCCTTGCCCCGGGCCTGTCCTTTTTGGTGCAGCGAAAGGGGTGTGGCATTTGCCTTCTTAAATAAGGGCTTGAGGAGGAAGGGATATGGAGGGAGTGAGGAGCCCTGAGAGGGGGAAACTTGCCCACAAGGGTTCAAATCAAGAAAAGAAGAGAATCCATCTACCAAAGGCCCCCGAAACCCCCTTTCTGGGATCTATCCACAGGTCTGTCTGCCTTTTGGGCCCTGCACAACTGCAAGCCTGGTGGAAAAGAGCAAATTGCTTCTGCTCCCAGCAAGTTGGTACGTGTATGAGAATCATCTGGGGACCTTTGGGGTGGGGGTGAGGGAATCAGAGAAGAATCTGGGGTTCTTTCTGGCTCTCCACCAGCTTTCCTGAAGTCTATATGGCCTCTCATCCCCCATTTAGGTGCTGGGAAATTAGATGTGTTTACATTGGGCAGTGAGGGCTAGGGATAAAGATGTAGAAAACATCAGACAACCAGGGTCCTGAATCAGCACACAGAGGCCTGGACACTTGTATCTGCGTACTAGTCCATCCACCAAGCATTATGTCCCCAAACTCTCCTTTAAGTAGGCCTGGTTAAGCATGAAGTGAGCCAGAGCCCTAAGCCTCATTTTTATCCTTTACCCCAGGTCCAGCTTGGCTTGCAACCTCAGCAGAACTTTCGAGCCTGAACTGAAGCACCTTACCTTGTCGTGCACGCACCCCACTTGGGCACACCGGCTCCACACCCTGGATCAGGGAATCACTCCAGCTGCATCATGAGCCGTGTTCGGGATGCTGGCTGTGTAGCCGCTGGGATAGTGATCGGGGCCAGTGCCTGGTACTGTGTCTACAAATATGCCAGGGGAAGAAACCAGATGAAGAAGAGACTGGCCAAGCCCAAGACCAGGGCTGTGGCCGGGACTGGAGCCCGGGCTAGAGCTGGACTAAGGGCTGGATTCACAATTGACCTTGGGCCAGGATTTGGTCCTCCAACCCCAGTCCGCACTGGGGCAGAGGTCAGGGTCCAGGATGAAACCTCTGCTCTGGACATGGCTGGAGCTGAAGCAGTGGCCCCAGCTGCATCTAGTGCCGAGGCTCAGAGTGGGGCAGGAAGTCAGGCCCAGGAGGCAGAAGGGGCCGGGGTTGGGCCTAAAGCTGAATCAGAAGCCACAGTGACTTCTGCAGTGGCACCACCTCCCTGGGAGGCAGAGGCTCCCGTGGCTGCAGAGACCTCCACAATGACAGGGGCTCCTAAATTAGCAGAAGCCCCTGGCACAGCAGAGTCTCCTGGGGCACCAGCTCCTACTGAGGCAGCACCACCTACCGAGGCGGTGGAGGCTCCCATACCAGCAACGCCTACTGAGGTAGCAGCACTTTCTGGGGCAACAGCATCTTCTGGGGCAGCAGCACCTTCTGGGGCTGCAGTGCCTTCTGGGGCAGCAGCCCCTACTGGGGCTGCAGAGGCTCCTGGGACTTCAGGGTCCTCTAGAGCAGCAGCAGCCGCCAAGAAAACAACCCCTGGGGCTCATACTGGGGCTATACCTAAGGCCGGGTCAGCTACTGGAGCTGTACCCAAAGGTGGAGCTAAGGGTGGAACCAAGTCCCGGACTGGAGGCAAGGGCAAAGGCAAGAAAAATAAGGTTGAAGTAGATGAATTGGGGCTGGGCTTCCGCCCTGGAGATGGGGCTGCGGCAGCTGCCGCAGCCTCCGCTAATGGAGGACAGGCTTTCCTGGCAGAGGTTCCTGATTCTGAAGAAGGGGAGTCTGGGTGGACAGACACAGAATCGGAGTCAGACTCTGAGCCTGAGACCCAGCAGAGAGGGAGAGGGAGGAGACCCGTTCCCATGCAGAAGCGCCCCTTTCCTTATGAAATTGATGAGATTCTGGGTGTCCGAGATCTCAGGAAAGTCCTTGCTTTGCTTCAGAAATCGGATGATCCTTTCATCCAACAGGTAGCTTTGCTCACTCTGAGCAACAATGCCAATTATTCATGCAACCAAGACACGATTCGCAAATTGGGAGGCCTCCCGATTATTGCAAACATGATCAACAAAACTGATCCCCACATTAAGGAAAAAGCCTTAATGGCCATGAACAACCTGAGTGAGAATTATGAAAATCAGGGCCGGCTTCAGGTATACATGAATAAAGTGATGGATGACATCATGGCCTCTAACCTGAACTCAGCAGTACAGGTAGTTGGACTAAAATTTTTAACAAACATGACTATTACAAATGACTACCAGCACCTGCTTGTCAATTCCATTGCAAACTTTTTCCGTTTGTTATCTCAGGGAGGTGGAAAAATCAAGGTTGAGATTTTGAAAATACTTTCGAATTTTGCTGAAAATCCAGATATGTTAAAAAAACTGCTCAGTACCCAAGTGCCATCATCATTTAGTTCCCTCTACAATTCTTATGTGGAATCAGAAATTCTTATTAATGCCCTGACTCTATTTGAGATCATCTATGACAATCTCAGAGCAGAAGTATTCAACTACAGAGAGTTCAATAAAGGCTCCCTTTTTTACTTATGCACCACATCTGGAGTGTGCGTTAAGAAAATTCGAGCCTTAGCAGATCACCATGACCTCTTGGTGAAAGTGAAAGTTATAAAACTAGTGGACAAATTCTGATTGGCTATGTGTCTCAGAGACTTGAAGAAATGTCTGGTTTTGCAGTCTGGAAGCAATGAAAATTGAAAGTTACTGCTTTTCCACTTGCTTATATAGTAAAGGGATCCTTTCAGCTGCCAGTTTTGAATAATGTATCATCCAGAGTGATGTTATCTGTGACAGTCTCCAGCTTTAAGCTGAACAATTTTATGAATACCAAATAAATAGTCCTCTTGTACTGAAAACACATTTGTGACTTTAATCGTGCTGCTTGAATGGAAATATTTTTACTGGTTCCTCTATGTGAATTGACAGTGAACCTGTCCATCATGAATAGCCTACACTTCTATCATCTGTTTTGACTTGAATTTATTCACCAAAGACTTCATTTGTGTATCATTAATAAAGTTGTATGTTTCAACTGACAAAAAAAAATTGTTCTCTTGCTTGAATTTAAAATCTAGCTGGAGAGATAAGGTACATAAATAGAAAAAGATTACAGTACCTGAGCATATGCTTATTGTCAAATATATGCTATCTGTTTAAATGAAGCAGAAGTGGCTAGAATGCTTCAATGAGGAAGGGCACACTTAAGGTGGGCCCTGAAGGACAGCATGAGAAAACACAGAAGGGTATTCCAGGAGAGGAAATGGCTTGAAGAAAGACGCGGAGGTAGGAAATCTGTTCCAGTGACAGGAAGGTAACCAGTTTGCCTGGAATGGAAAGTATGGGAAGAGGAGTGATGGGAGATAAGGGTGGAAATGTAGGGCGAAAAAAGTTTGGGAAGACCCGGAACCCCAAGCTGAAGATTGAAATATGATCCTGTCATTTTCTGGGAGTTACTGGGCATTTTTGGCAAAAGGAAAAATAATCTGGTGGCAATGTGCAAAATGGATTGGAGCTGGGATGGGGTTAGGTGTAGAGACATTTGTTAGGAAATTATAAACCAAGCATGAGATGATGAAGAGTGAAATAGGGCGATGGCTATAGGAAATGTTAGGGAATGATGATAAGAGATGCTTACCAAAAAAAGTACCAAAATCTGCTATCTTGGCTATAGGTCAAGAGAGAGGAAGGATTGTATGATCTTGTGCAGGTTCTGACAGAGAAAGCCCTCTTTCTTGGGCAGTTCTGGCAACCAAGCAATGCCAAAGTGAGTTACCATTTTTTTTCTTTCCATTTTTTTTTCTTTTTATTGAGTCACCATTTATAATGACGAGAAAGAGCAGTGCTACAAAAAGAATGACTCTTGGTGCAAAGTGATTTTTTCCCCCCTCAGGTTAGAGGTCTAGGTCCTCCTTTGTTTAGAAGAGGGGCAGTGGTGAGGCCTTTATGGGAACCCCACCCCCACCTCTGAGTTCACTTAAGAGCAGGAAAATCTTCCTTCCTCTGCTCCCTGGCCCAGTGAAGCAATGAAAGAAGAAAATGGGAGAAGTTGCAGAGATTTTCCAAACGCAACCTGCTCTCCTGACACCTCTCATGAAATCTTCATTTTGGTGCAAGTGTATGGTAGGCTGTGGCAGAAATACAGACAGGGACTCCTGGGAGGGGGGCACATAGAAAACGGACAGGTTGGCCTAATATACTGGCACAACTTATCTGGAAGGCAATTTGGCAATCTATATAAGAAGCTTTAAAGGTGCACCTGCCTTTCAGCCAAGCATTGCACTTGTAGGATATTTTTCCCTACGGAAATAATCAAATAATTGTATACAGAGGAATATCAAGGGTATTCAATTGAGCAGTGTTTCTAAGAGAGAAAAAGAAGCAACTTAAATATCTAACACTATGGAATTGGCTAAATAATAGGTGGTATGTCCACACAGTAAAATAGTATGCAACTGTTAAAAACTGTGATGTACTTTTATATTATTGGCATGAAAAGACATTCACCATATGTAAGAGTCTGTGGCATCAGTCGAAAAAAGGCTCCTGCAATTGAAAGTCAGTGAAAATTCTTTCAGATGTTTATTATGTCATCTCAGTGTATTTTTACACAGAATTGGAATCGTATTGTACATCAGTGGTTCTCAATGTGTAGTTCACAGACCACTACAGGTCCCTGAAACTGTAAGGTCAAAATTATTTTCAAAATAAAGCAATGGTTGGTAAAACTGCTGGTGCCTCAGCATAGATCAAGGCAGTGTCCCCAAACTGTACTAGTAGTGATTGAATTCTTTACAGCCACACACTCAACAAATTTTTGTAATCCAGTTTCATTTCTAAATGTCTTTAATGGAGTCCTTATTTATAATAAAATTATATTTTTATTAAATCTTGATGATTGAGTGCATATCTTTTTAAAATTCTGTGTAACACGAAGTGTGCACAAAGCACTTCTCCTGCATAGCTTAATACAGTGGTTGTCTCGAAGGAAAATGTTTGCACAATCATTTGAGTTGTGCACTGCATTAGCTGCTTTTGACATGGAACACAATTTTTACTTGAAAGAATGACTGGCAGAAAGACTGTGGTTTTTCAGACTTGAGTACTGGGCAGACATTTTCTTGAAAATTAATGAGGTGAACCTTCAAGAAAAACAACTGACTGTATTTGCCACCAACAATAAAATTTGAGCTTTCAAGCAAAATTAGAATTTTGGAAAGCTTGTATCCACAACCATAGGCTTGACAGCTCGTAATATTTAAGGATTTTCTGAAGAGATCAGTGGTGATAATAATGAAGGTGAAAGCCTTTTTTGTTTCTCCTTTTAGGAGAGAAATGATGGAGGACTCTGGGGCCTAATGTTGACCTTACTCAGTTTTACTGTGACCATTGTAACCCATATGACATCAAACCCATGGTCATTTAATAAAGAATATCATTGCTCTGGTAACGAGGTGACCCTGGGTGAGGCTGGACCCAAGATTGTTTGAAACCTTAATAAGGAGAATCTGAAAAGATGTCAATCCTGGAACAGCAATGTCTTCTTCTGGATGAAGTAGAGATGGTATCTGAGCTCATATACTGAAGATGGATGCATTAACGTCTCTTGGCTTGATCCCAGATATGAAGGTAATCCAACCAGCTTCCTTTGCTCTGATTAGCAGTGGAAATTTCCATCGCCTTCAGATGGAACCTATTCCCATGCAGAGACATGTAGTCTGGTCTTATGAATGAGCTAAGAATCACACAATAGGCAAATATTTCATTTCCTAAAGTCTAGGTTTTTGCGTCTTAAATCACATCGCATGAGAACGATCAACAGCATAGTCCAGGTGGTGCTGAGATTTAAAAAGGTAGTTCTTTGGAAAGATTTAACCTAGTAAAATTATGACAATAGGCACCAGGAATTGAGCACCAGCTATATAGTGTTCTATTATTACTTAAGCATGATTGTTGAAACATTCCTTAGACATTCTGTAGTACTATAGTTTTTACCTTCTACATTGTGTGTTCAGGGCATGGTTGAAGTGGGGGCAATTCTCACAACCATGTTTGCACTGAATAGTCCTGCCTTCCTTGCTTTAATTTATTGGTCTGGGTAAACAACTGGATCGAAAGTTATCATGGTTTTTTAAATTATTTTTAAAGAATATCAACTGATAAATGCAAGAATTGAGAATACAGGGCTGTCATTTTAGTGGTAGAGCACAAGGATGAAGTGATACAAACTCCTGCTCTTGGAGTCCCTGAGCTGCACTTGTTTCCATCCTTTATCAGGCCAGATATTCAACTTTTCCATTACTTGTAAGATATATCACAACATCTTTCCTTAAATTCCCTTGTTGTGCTTAAACAAAAGTCTACAGACTAAGAGTAAGACCAGAAGTGGGTAGTAAGCAATAGAGTCTCAAGAAAACGTGAGGTATTTGGGTTGAGGTGGGCAAAATGCAAATAAGAATTTTTTCCACAGTCTGGGTTTGAAAACTAATAGCCTACAATTAACTGAGTGTCCTTTCCCACTGACAATGGGTTCTAGGTGACAAGGTTGTTCCTCCCATAGAATGGTTTCATGGAGAAGAGGATTTGGGTGAGATCAGATGTTTGTTTCTAAAATCATTGAGCAAATTCCAGTGAAAACAATGAGTAGACTAAATTATGAAATACCTGATTCAATGTAAAAGATAAAATAAAGCAATTACAAAATCCTACTGCATGAATCTTTCTCCACTTAAAGCTGTCAGAGACAACTTGAAGAATAAGTTTAGAAACTGGCCTTTTCCATTACTTAATTGTTATATCAGTTGAATGCACCATTTCATCAGATTTCTTTAGTAAAATGGGAACACTGGTAACTCAAGAAGGTGATCTGGGAAATTCTGAGCCTTTCTAGGCCTTTTTAAAATAGTTACCACTGTGCCCTGCTTATAAGGAAAATAAATAGCAATTTGCCTCCTGCCTTAACTGAGATTCATACTTTCAAATGTGAAAACACCTTAGGTCTGAGGGTGATATTGCATTATCAGAACAAAAAAGAAAAGAATTATAGATTTTGAGTGTGCCTAAGAACATAAGTTTATATCAGTCCAAATTAATCACAATTGGGACTCTCATCTATTCTTAATATAATTGATTAACTCTAGACTTAAGTTAGATATGAATGATAAAATTGCAAGAGTGACCACTAAAATAATAGAGAGTGTAAAATGTCCAATGCATTAAAGGGAAAAATGCACTAAGAAGAATAATTTAATCCAAAAGAAGGTGAGAAATGTGAAGCCTTAAAAGAGCAAGAAAAAGAGAAAGCACAGAACTCACATGTATTAGTAATCATAATAAGAAAAAATGGGCTAAACTTACTAGTTAAAAGATTTTGTCAGATTTAAAAAATCAAGCTACATGATAAAGAATAAGCATGCAGAAACTTTGAAAGTAAAAGTCAGAAAAATATACCATGTAAACACTAACCAAAAGGAAGTTGGAAGAGCCAAATTAATAAGACAAAAATAGGTTTTAAGACAGAAGGCATTATTAAAGATAAAAAATATGTGAATGGTTAAACAAACCATGGTATATCCATACCATGGAATATTACTTGGCTATAAAAAGGAATGAACTATTATTGATACACAAAGCAACTTGAGTGGATCTCAAGGGCATTGTACTGAGTGGGGGGAAAAAAGCCAATCTCAAAAAAAAAACACATACTCTATGATTCAATTTATATAACATTCTTAAAATGAAAAAAATTATAGAAATGAAGAATAGGGAGTTAGGGATGGTAAGGGGGAGAGTGTGTGTGACTAGAAAGAGATAACACAAAGGAGATCTTTGCGTTGTTGGAAGAGTTTAGAATCTTGGTTGCCATGGTGAGAGAAAATGGCATAGAGCTAGACACACATATTGTACCAATGTCAGTTTCCTAATTTTCATATCACACTATAGTTATGTAAGATGTAACCATTGGGGAAAACTGTGTGAAAGGTACAGAAAAATTCTCTGTATTATCCTTGCAACTTCCTGTAAATCTATAATTATTTCAAAGTAAGATTTTTTAACTGATGATAAATGGTTCAATTCACCAAAATAAATAACAATTCTAAGTGTGTGGGCATTTAATAAAGTAACCTCAAAATATGTAAAGAAAAAAAGAAATGAAAACATCAACGATCACATGGGATAATTCGACACACTTTTCTAAAATATTTAAAGGACAAGTATTTGCTAAAAATGGTAAAGTTATAGAATAGAGAACAATACAATCAACAAGCTGATTTAATGAAAATAAACAGAATCCTGCACCCAATAATAGGAGAATACATTTTCTTCTCAAGCATACACAGGACTTTTACAATAATTGATCACATAGTTGGCCATAAATCAAGTCTCAACAAATTTCTGAGAATCAGTTTCATAAAGTTCACCTTATCTGACCAAAATGCAATTAGAATAAAAATCAATAATAAAAAGACAACATTTTAAAAATCCATGTGCTTGGAAATTTTAAAACATATTTTTAAATAATCAATGGGTTAAAAAGGAAGCATAGTGGAAATTTTTAAATACTGAGAATTGAATAATAAGAAGAATGCTAAAGATCAAAATTTGTGGGATTCAGTAAAAACGGTATTTCAAGGGAAATTTATGGCCTTAAATCTTTATGTTGTACGATACGTCCAGAATAGGTGAATCTATAGAGACAAAAAGTAGAATCATGGTGGACAAGTGCTGGAGGGGCAGTGGAGGAGAGATGAAGAGTGACAGCTAAAGGGTACAGGGTTTCTTTTTGGAGTGATAAAAATGTTTTAAAATTGATTGTGGTGATGGTTGTACAACTCTGTGAATATACTTAAAACACATTGAATTGTACACTTTAAATAGGTGAATTTAGTATGTGAATTATCTCTCAATAAAGTTATTTTTTTAAATCTTATTTTAGACTAGAAAAAAAGGCTAAACATTGATAAGCTAAGCATCCAAATTAAGAAGTTAGAAAAAGACCAACAGAATAAAGACAGAAGAATGAAAAAGACAAGAGCAGCAATAGATGAAATAGAAAGTAAAAATACATTAGACAATATCAACAAAGCCAAAACCTGGTCCTGTGAATGGTATAATTTAAAAAAGCAAACCTTTGGTGAGACTAATCAAGGAAAAAAAGGTGTTAAGAAAAAATATTAGCAATGAACAAGAGGACATAATAATGAGTAAGCAAATATTTTTAAAGATAAAAGAATATTATGATTAACTTTATGCAATGAATTTGAAAATGTGGATGAAATGTTTGAATCCCTTGAAGAATAGAACTTACCAAAACTGACTCAAAAAGATACAGAAACTCTAAAGGGTCCTATAACCACTGAGGAAATTAAATCAGTAGTTTAAAAGTCCCTCTGCTCCCCAAAATAGGCCCAGATGGAATTGATAATTCCAATCTCGTACAAACTCTTCCAGAGAACAGAAATAAGTAATACTATCCAATGCATTTTATGAGACTAGTACTAACCTGTATATCAAAACCAAAGTTAGTATGAAAAAGGAAAACTATACATGTCTTACCTATAAACATAAATGTAAAATTTTTAAACAAAATACCAGCAAGTGGAATCCAGCTATGTATAAAAAATTTTTTCATGATCAACTTGGAATGCAAAATTGGCTTAACATGAAAAATAGCTATCAAAGCTTGACTGACACATTCTAACATATATATATATGAAGTATTAAGACTCTAAAAGAGCTATGCCAATTTTGAAAAATAAGGATAAAGAGGGGAGACTGATTCTACCAAATAGTAAGATATACTACAAAATTATATCATTAGTCAAGATAACAATAGGTTATGCTGCAGTAACAAATGAACCCCCAAATCTCAGTGAATACACAAAAGTTTATTTCTTGTTTACATAAAATTCAATGCCGGTTGGGCAGCTCTCAGTCTTCCATGCTGTTACTCTTCCATCTTGTGGTTTCTTCTATCTCGTGCCTCCTCCATCTCAAATGTGGCCTCTTATACAGGATTTTAAACTACCTTGGGCCAGAAGTAATTCACATTACTTTTGCTTATAGTACCTTGTCCAGATCTAGTCATATGGCCTCAATTATTATAAATGCAAGGCAGGCAGGAGAGTAGGAAAAAACAAAGATCATTTGGTGAGTACTAGCTGTCCCTGCCATATCACAGTAATAAAAGAAATATGTAAGAGATAAACAGATAAATGTAAAAGCTTAGAGACAGACTTAAGTAAATATAAAAACTTAATATACTATAAAATTGGCACTACAAATCAATGGAAAAGGATGGACTGTTTAGTATATGGTATTGGGAAGACTGGCTCTCGATTTGGAGAAAAATAAAACTGGACCCCTGCCTAACACCAAATATAAATCTGGACTCTGGAGGATGAAAGACCTAAATATGAAAGTTAAAATTATGAAGTTAATAGAAGATAATATAGGAGAATATCTTTGTGGCCTAGAATTGGACAAAAATTTCTTAAACAAAACCTCAGAAATACATACCATATGGCAAAAAAGATTAATAGATTTTGTTATATAAAAATCAGAATTTCTATTCAATAAAGGACACCATGAACAAAGTTAATAGATGACAGACAGAAAAAAAGATATTTGCAATATTTTAAACTAACAAAGGATTAATATCTAGCATATGCACAGTACTCTTCAAATCCAAGAGAAAAAGACAGAGACACACCACCCTAAATTGGCAAAATATATGAAAAGTACACCTAGAGAAGAGGAAAACCAAAATGCTTAAAAATACATGGAGAGGGCTTCCCTGGTGGCGCAGCGGTTGAGAATCTGCCTGCCAATGCAGGGGACACGGGTTCGAGCCCTGGTCTGGGAAGATCCCACATGCCGCGGAGCAACTAAGCCCGTGAGCCACAACTGCTGAGCCTGCGCGTTTGGAGCTTGTGCTCCGCAACAAGAGAGGCCGCGACAGTGAGAGGCCCGCGCACTGCGATGAAGAGTGGCCCCCGCTTGCCGCAACTAGAGAAAGCCCTTGCACAGAAACGAAGACCCAACACAGCCAAAAATAAAATATATATAAATTAAAAAAAAATACATGGAGATGTTCAAACTCATTATTAATCAGATAATTGCTAATTAAAATATAGTTATAAATACAGGTTTCCCCCACTGGCCAAAAGTAGAGTGTTTCATAAGCAGAAATGGTCTAAAGTGAAGAAACAATTACCTTAGGACACATCTTGCTAACGGATGCACAAAATAAATCAAGATAAAACACAGATGCTCACAGACACAGTTCAAAGCTATGGTAGCTTGATACTGAGTGTAGTTCCGGGAGAAGGAACTTGATGGTGCTACTCCTGCTGCTCTGGGTGCACGCTGCCTCTATAATGGCTTGCTGCAAAACAAACCCTGAACTGCTATTTTCACTTTTCTCCATTTTTCATAAGAGCAAAATCCTCTTCAGATTTCTTTCTGTTAGCAGAAAGAGCTACTAAGGTTAAGTCTTTCGTAAAAGTGAACTTTCAAAAAGCGGAGGATACCTGTACACTTACAACCTATTTGGCCAGCAATTCAAAAGATGGGAAATGCCAAGTGTTAGTAAGAGTGCAAGGATATAGGAACTCTTACACATACAGGCAGCTAATTAGATTTTAGACTGTCACTGCTATTCCAAAAAGCAATCTGACAGTATTTAATCACATTAATTGTATATGTGCCCTATGACCTAACAATTCCATTTTTATATTCCAGAACACTTCTCACACAGGTCCATAAGGGGACATATATGAGGACATTCATCTCAGTGTTTGGGGTAGTAAGGAGTTGGAAGCAGTCTAGATTCTATTCCTAGGAAAATGAAGAAGTAAATTAGAGTGGATGAACACTTTCGTACATCATGCAAAAGCTGGAAACTACAGATTAGATGTACCCAGAGTAACATGTAACATAAAAAAAAAAATACTGCTGAGTGGGAAAAGAAAAACAAAATAAGAACCACAGCAACATACCACTATCTAAATTAAAAATTCATGCATACTAAATAACGTAAGTTCTAAAAGAACTCAGACAAACAAGAATATACACATCAAATATATTAGAACGGTTGCCCGTTGGGAGGAAGATGGAAGTGAGGAATAGAGATGAAAGAAACAAAGTAGTAAATGAGTGAATAAAGAAAAGGGGTCTTTTAAACTTATTTATATATTTATTAAAATAAGCAGAATAGATCTTGTGCCAAAAAGCCTTTCAAAGAGGAAAAGGTTTTGATTAGACCTATGCAAATGGTATGATATGAAGGAAGGAATCTGATTAGTGTAATCTTCATCATCTGAGGTCCAAAAAAAAAAAAAGGAAGGAAAGAAAGCCATCAATGTCATAGTAGCATAAAAGGGTAAAACTGTTACAACAAAAGACTTAAAAAAGTATGATTTTGAAAGCAAAAATAATTTTTTCCCACAAAAGAGTCTCAAGTTAATGTTTCAGTTCAGCAGGGAGGTTTTGCTGTCCATCCATTCAGCTGGTGGATGGGAAAAGAGAGAGGACAGGTCAAGCATGGAGAGGTTTTACGTGGAAAAATCCGGAGGTGACTTACATCACTTCTGCCACAATTCTTTGGCCCAGAATCAGACTTATGGCTGCACTCAATCAAAAGGGACACTTACCATTGTCATCTAGCTGGATACCCAGGAGGAAGCGGACAACATGAATATTGGGGAGCATTAACAGCCTCTGCCACAATAGGCAAGAGCTTTGTGGAAGGAATTATAAAATGTTATTAAAAGACATTAATCATCCAGGATGCTGGTCTCAGTAGCTGCTTTTTCTGACTCTGGGTAACAGTTTTCAAATGTTTTCAGCCCCATCGATATCTTTCACAAGATTAGCCTGATCCTCAGGCCCCCTCCCTCCACCTTCAATCCCCTGGGGCAGTAACATCTTCGATCTCCCCTGCAACCATATCCATATACCAAAATGGAGCAGGGGATTGGGGTTAGAGAGTGGGCAGGAAGTCAGTAGTAGAGACAGAGAGTAAACATGAGATTTGTACTTACTTCCTCGTATTTTCTAGTACTATTGCAGCCCTTAAAAATAAGCATCAGCATGCAATCATTTTTTACCATCAGAAAAAAAGGCAATGAAATTACTTTCACTGAAAAAGTAACAAGGAATCAATTCGAGGAAAAATATATCGTAAAAAATATTTCCAACTTAAGAAGGAAGCTTTGCTTCATGCAAGTGCCTTAGTCCAATTAAGTTTTACGATTGTACTGTTTTTCTACATATGAAGTGTTATAAACATGCTTAAAGTACATTTTTCTAAGATTTTTTTAATGTGGACCATTTTTAAGGTCTTTATTGAATTTGTTACAATATTGCTTTCATTCTACGTTTTGGTTTTTTGGCCACAAGGCATGTGGGATCTTAGCTCCCCAACCAGGGATTGAACCCGCACCCCCTGCATTGGAAGGCGAAGTCTTTAACCACTGGACCACCAGGGAAGTCCCCCACATGCTTAAAGTATTTGATAAGTTTTTAGACTGAATCCTTCTGAACAGTGAGATTCAACTGAGCAAAGGGAAGAGCTGTGAGGCCGAGGCAGCTGAGAGTGTAAGGGTTGCAAAGATGGTCTGATTCTCCCTGTCCTGTCAAGATGGGCATAAGGTGCTGTTTCCCAACCCCTTCCCATATTCCACAGCCTCTCATTCTTTGCACCTGACTCTGTTGCTCACTTCAAAAATATACACTAACAGGTGACCAAGGTGGTAACCTGGGTAAATGCCTTTGGCCCCTTCCATCCCTCTCCCAAATTCCCATAAAGATAACTCAGCCTCAACATAGATGGGAGCACTGTTCCCACCAATGGAAAACAGAATGGGATCGCTCTCTCCTAGACCCCTGCACCTGAGGGTTTCCATGTAGCCTAGAGAAGTGATCACTGCGGGGAGAGCCCCCCAGACACACTTGTTCTCTCCCTGAGTAGAAGCCTCCCTGGACCGTGTCTACTACCTCCCACCTAGCCTGAGGAGTGCAGTCTGGTAGGCCTCTCATTCCCAAACTCCAGGGAACCCAGGAGGAGCCTAGCCTTGTAGCAGGGTTGCTCCCTGCCATTCCACGTCCTCTCTGGTGGCCCCTCAGCCAGGCTTAGGCCAGTGTCCAAGGAACTCTCACCCACTGACCATACTGATAAACCTAGACCAGGTGTTCTCTGGCCAAGTCTAGAAATACCTAAAGTATATGTAAAGTTGTGTGTTAGGAATGAAAGGAGGGTGTATGTGGATTTTTCAGGAGAGAGAAGCTATAATTACCAACACATTCTTATTAGGAAGTGTGACCCTCAAATAATCACCGGCCCAGAAGATCTATGTTTATATTTGTTCTAAATAGGATAATCTTTATTTTCTTTTAATAATGAAATTAATACAATCATTGTAAAATATTCAAACAATGTAGAAATGTATTTATTTATCCATTTAGTAAGTCTTTATTGAGTGCCTATGCAAGGTACTGAGAATACAATGGTGAGAAAAACAAACTAAGTCTTTGCATTCATGAAGCTCACAGACTAGTGGGGGATATACATTAATCAAATAATCACACAAGTGCATGCATAATTATAATTCCATATAAGTACAAAGAAACAACGGGACACCGGTATATAAGAATATACATCAAAGCTCTCTGAAGGGGGTAGAAAGGGGACAGAAAAAATTCCCCAAGGAGTAAAATTTGAGCTAAAATACGAAAAAGTGTAGTTAACTAGGCAAAGAAGAAAATATAAATTAAATGTCTTGTAATCTTACTGCTACAGAATGCCATTCTAATACACTGTGGTATATCCTTCCAGCTTGTTTACTATCCATATACAAATATGCATGTGTGTATATATGTATGTATTTATATGTAACTGGAATAAATCTCAGTCCACAAATTCAAGTGTGTAAGACATCCAACTTTTATTTTCCATAGCAATACTCACAATTTTCATTTTGTCTTCTCATTCCATGGGGGTGACTGAAACAGTATCAGTTCAAGATCTACTGTTTTCTCCATGCTGTGTCTAAGTTCAAGAATGCTTATGGAGTGCCTTAGAGTTCTTAGAAGGAAGGAGTCCATGTGGTTCTAGTATTATTCTACATAATTCACCACTTCCATTCCCTCCTTGTGGCCCCTTCAGACAAGATGGCTCTCTATTTGCTTCTGTGTCTTCCTTGAATGATCAAGGCTTTCTCTGCTGCTTCCCTGCCATTGCCATTCTGGGATACAGAAAGCTTGGTAAGACCCTATATTATTTGGCTGGAAGAAATATAAAACAGCATTCCCCCAAGATATCTCTTAAGAGGCATCACATAAGTCACCTACACAATCCAATCCCACAAACCTATATGAGGAACTTCCAGTCAATAGCATGCTGAACTGACTCGGAACTGACCCCTTCCACTTAAAACTCACAGAAATTATAGAATATGAACCCCCTCTAAAAGTAGTAATATAGTCAAGCTCATAATCATGAAATGGAAATCCCCAAGGAACAAAGAAGGAACTTACAGCAGTGAGCAAGAGATAAAGACGAACAGATGGATATTGGCTTTAAGGGCTGGGGAACAGGGTTTTAATCCCACATGGCCACAGGAGGCAATGCCTCTAGTCAGTGGAAGATGGGAGGCTGGTACTGAGCTCCTGTCTAAATCCAGATCTCATAGAAGCACAACCAGTACCTAAAATGATGACTAGAAAACCTTTTCTCACAGCAAAGATATATAACAAGAAAGCTTGTCTTTTATGTGAGGTTATGGGTGGATAAAGAGATCCCTGAGAGCAATCAGAACCCAGGCCAGCTCCACCCATAGGTGTAGGGTTGAATTCACAGTTCCTACATGTTAGTGAACCCAAAGGACACAAACTACATAAAAATTAATCTGGAACTGGTTAAAGTTGTATGATTCTAGCAGAGGTAAACTCAAACCCAAGGAGATAATTAAGACATTTAAAGATATATCTCAAAAAATAATCACCCAGAATGCAGCATAAAAAGGTAAAGTGGTGCAAAATATGCATGAGAAGCTAGAAGACATGGCAGAAAGAATGAAAAATATCAAAATACGCTTGGAAGAAGTTCCATAAAAAAAGACTAGAGAGAATAAGCAAAAGGTAATATTTGAAGAGATTGTGGCACAGAATTTTCAATAACTGAAGCAAGACATGAATCCTTATATGGAACACACTGACTCTTGAGCAGGTTGAATACAAATAAAACCATAACTAGACACATCTTAGTGTAGAGCATCAACTATACCTAGCATGATACTTTCATGTGTTTGGGCTTTGGGAAATGACAAAGCCCTTCCATAAACTTTTCCTGAAGAAAGGAATGGGGAAAATGGAAAAGTAAGAAATACTGTGGGAGAGAAAAACAAGAATATAAGTTTATATCTAAAACATAATATTATATCATATATGCATACACATAAATATGTGAGAGAGTACATGGAAATGTTCATGTAGTTTTTGGTGTCTGTCATCCCATCCCTTAGTAAATTACTGTATATTTTTTTCTTTCTGACTATTCAGAGGTTTCCCTCAGAGACATAAGTAGGATGAGCCCATTGGGAAATGGTATCAGCTGTTGGTCAAGCCATAGTCTCTACACAGCTTATTTGCCTGCACCCTGTTTTCTCTTGGACACTAAATTCTGAGCATAGCTTTTTTAAGCTACAACTAAGGTAATCAACGTACAATACAATACAATAATGATAGCTGGAGCACTGTGTTAATGAGATACATTGCAAATCTGGAAGAGGTAAGAGAGACAGAGTGAGAAAACAAACGAATTATGGGTAAGAGTCTAAAGATACTTTCTAAAAAATCTTTAATCTACCACTTAGGTAGGCATCACTAGGTATGTCTAAGAAACAATGTTTGAAGAAAATGCACATATAGTGAAGAATAAATGCAGAATCATAAAATTATTTCAATCAAATCCCAGTCCTGCCTCCAAGGGATATCTCCCAGAAGACCTTCCTTGGAGTTTCTATTCTCCAAATTTCTCCAGTCCCTTGTATTACTTCCACAGATGACTATTCATATTCACGTCTGTGCACTTCAAAACTTATATTATCTCCCACTGAAATAGAACTACTTAAGGAGTCAGATATAATCTTTAGCAAAATAAGTAATAAGAGCACTGAAAGGAATACAAGTAAAGCAGAAAAAAATAATTTCTGGGATTGAAAAACATGATTTTCAAATTTAAAAACAGATTAAATATAAGAGAAAATACATTCTAAAAAGGAGAGAATTTATAGGCACATCCTCTTACCTTAACAAAATAAAATTAGAAATAAATAATAAAAGATCACCATTAAACGTAACTGCCTGACAATATAGCACTGTTCTCCATAATAACCCCTGGGTCAAAGAGGAAATTAAAAGTAAAATTGCAAGCTATAAGGAAAGCAAAGAAAAAGAGAATACATCATATCAAAGCTTATGGGGCATGGCTAAAGCTGTATTCAGAGAAAAATAAATAATCTTAATTACCATTATTATTCAAGAAGGCCATAAATAAAAGAAATAAGCCCTATTCTTGAAGCATTAGACAAGCACAATAGAACAAATCCAAAGATAGAAGAAATTAGTAAAGTTAAAGTTAAAAATAATGACCACAAAAAACATTGTAGAAATGATAAATAAAAGCCTGGTTCTTTGAAAAGGCCAATAAAATAAACACACTCTTCATAAGTAAAACTAAGTAATAATGGAAGAAAAGCAAAAGTATACAAATTATGAATAATAAAGGATTTCACTACAAAAATAGATGTGATTAAAAGTTATAATTTTACATATACATCTTTGACATCAAATTTAAAAATCTAAAGGTAATGGATGATTTCCCAGTAGAATAGAAGTTACCAACATTAACCCAAGAAATAGAAAATTTGAGTAGACAAATTACAAGAGATAAGATTGGAAATGTGACTGTAGACCTACCACTAAAAAAAGGAATCAGGATCAAATGGTTTTGCAGTTCAGTTCTATCTAACATTTAAAGAGGAGATAATACCAATATTATTTACACTCTACCAGAAAAGAGGAAAAAAATTGAAAGTTCACTAATGAATTTTATAAAGCTAGCAAACCTAAGACCAAAACCTGCTAAAGGTAGTACATAAAAGGTAACTATAAACAAATATTAATAATAAATATAAGAATCAAAATAAAACATTAACAAACTATAAAACTTATAAACAAACAGAACTCAGAAGTTTGGCAATAAAAAGCTCTACTATGACCTAGTAGGATTAGAAAAAAATCAGCAGCTACTTCTAATGGGTACCAACAAGAATAGAAGGGAATAACTTAAATATTGAAAGTGCTTTTTACCAACAGTCAACAGCAATCCTCATTCTAACCATGAAATGCCAAAGTCATTTCCACTAAAACCAGGAACAAGTCAAGGTCATCCACAATCTCCATTTTTATTCAGTAGTATTTTGGGTGATTCTAGTTATTGCAATAAGATAAGAAAATAAATAATTAGTGTAAAACTGGGAAAAGTTAAAAGCAATTTCTATTTACAATTGATATGACTGTATTTGTCTAAAACACAGAGGACTATTTAAAAATCACAAAGTCAATAAGCAAAATAGAAAAGGTGGTGAGGCAAAGATAAACACAAAAAAATCAATAGCTTTCCTCTATTCTAGCAAGTTTTTAGGAAGTATTGCACTCTAGAGACCATGTGCTAACATTATTTTCTTATTTCTTTTGCTTAAAAGGATATATATTGCTAATGAAAGGAGTATCCTCTATCAAACTCATCCATAGAATGTTTTAGTCAATTGCTACTTCAACCAATTGTTTCAGTGTCAATGTGTCACTGATGTTTATTTCAGTTTTTTCATTATATTATTTTCTCTATTTGTACACAAGTGTCTTTTATAAATTTAAATCTGTATCTCTTCCAGTTTTTTGATAAGAATATTATTTTATCTTGTAAGTGTCCACCAAAATGTCTTAATTCATAGTGCTCAAGCCTTCTAGATCTAACAGTTCATTCCATGTTTCAAAAAGATCGGTTTCTTATCTTCGGTTCCAAGGCACATGTGACAATATGTAACAACTCTCCTGCTTGGAAGACTGAGTTAGCTAGCAGATTTTCAAACTCTCAAATACACCGATTAGCTTGTTCATTGTCAATGCTTTGAGTGAAGTGTTGTCACACTCGTGTAAGTCACTTGCTAGACTACTTTTTACAAGTTGTGGCATTTTCACAGCCCATAGTGCACTGTATATACCCTTTGGTGTTTCAAATTTCTTCATAATAGACCCATAAACAATTAATTACTAGTATCACAACCCAATACTATTCATTCCAACTTTAATAAAACAGGTTCTGTGATATAGGACTTCACCAACAGTCTTCAGTGCATCATGCCTCAAAGATAGCAAAAAGAGCAATAATGTTTCCATTTATAGAGAAGAATAACATGTGGTAAATAACCTATAACTAATAATCTCTAAAAAGTTCTGTCAAAAAGTGGAGAAAAGGATGGCATATTCAATGTCTGGGGATGGGAAAAAGAAATAAAATTACATCTCTACTTCATACCACATACAAAATTATATACCAGAAGGATTAAACACACACACATACAAATAGCTATTTTTAAAAGCTTGAAGAAAATATTAAAAATTATTGTAAACTCTTGGGGTAGGAAAAGCTTGCCTCAGCATGTCCAGAATCCTAGAAGCCATAAAGGGAAAGGCTGAATTATATGACTACCTGAATATGTAGCTCTTCTACAGAAAAAGACACCATGAACAAAGTTAAATGAGGTAGGATATGCATGGAAATATACACATGATGTATTTTAAGTGAAATAAAAGTTGCAGAACAGAACAATATATGGACTGTGATTTCATTTTCCGATAAAAATATGAATACGTGTATCATTTATGTTTAAATACACATAAAACACATTCATAGTAGGTAACTGTAAAAATGGGCGAGAAAAGGGCAGTTTTACGTTTTAATTCATATTTATCTGTTTTAGTTTTTAATAGAACTGCTATGGTTTAAGAAAATACAATAAAGAAGATTAAAATAGAGTTCATTATGAAAAATAATCTCTCAGACTGGTGTTAATTCCCAAATCTGTCTCAGAGTGGTAGTCAAATGCCCAGGTGGATGCATAATCCTGTCCACCAATGCAGAAGCTATAATATGGCCTTCTTCCCCAGATACTAACTTTTCCCCTTTCTAAGTTAAAACAAATATATCTGGGACTTCTATTGATAGTTTTAAAATAGCTGAAAAACAATTCCAGAGTGTTACTAATATCTTAATATTTCCCCAATTATAGTCATTTCCACCTAAACACATGTGATGATATATGTATGACATATTTATAGACATTCACAAGTTATGACATTCATAACATAAAGATTTAACTTTTATATCGGAAGAAAATCAACCAGAATTTAATGGAATTATAAGCGACATGGTGCAATTTAATACTTCCAATTTTGGCTATAGATTACACAGACCAGCATAACAAGAGCTGATGATTGATGATGTTAAATAATAAGTGATTACAAAGAATCATTCCCCAAGTCAGCTTAAATGGATTTAAGATTTAGAAAATATTTTAAATATTGTATGTTTTATTTGGTCTTGCCTAGATTTCATCCTTTCTAATATCAAAAAGAGAATCCAATTTAATTCATTTTAAATGATGGAAGAAGGTAAAAATTAAAAGTTTTCTTTTATTGATCCATTTCATTATGTCAGGGTTTTCATTACAGCTTATTGAAAGAAAGCCACAAAAATTAGCAAGATTATAGTTAAACCACATTTTAGCGAAGACTGAAATAGAGATGGAAAAAAAACTAAAGAGGTGACAATTCATTTTGCTTGAGATTCAAAAAAAAATCAATAACAAATTATCATTACTCATCAAAAAAATTCCAGAAAAGAAAGATACTAATCAACATGTAAGAGAGAATGCATTGCAAATACTACAGTTTTCTCCTGTTGTAAAAGTATACATCTCTCACTCTGTATGAAAGCTAATTGATAATATATCTTAAAAGTCATAAAACTACCATCAACTGATGATCCACCTCTGGCAAAGGGGTATCTAGGCAGACAAAATTTTTAATTGTGTCCAGGGAGAAAGATGCTCTAGCTCTTGAATACAAGTATTTGATTTCAGCCACAAGTCAATCTCCATAGCAGACGTGGATGCACCTGGTTCTTCTACTTTGACAGCACTAACATCTACCTAAGTCAGCTTGCTCTGATTCCCTGAGCACTAAATAAACAACCTTCTGATGATAATTTGGTTTCTGATGCACATTGATCTTAGGGAGAGAATGTTCTGAGCAGCCAACACTAAGAATCTGATCTATTTGGTAATTACATTTCTTATAGTAACATAGACTGTCATTCTGTTATTTTATTTTCAAAACGAAATTCCACCCCATTTAATAACACGTTATGTCCATGTGCAAACTTAGAAAAATGCTCAATAAACAGAAGGCTCTAATGCCCAAACAAAGATGCTTGTATTACACTTACTCTTTCACTTTTTAAAATGTAAATGGTCAACAGGGCCAAAGAGTTACACTTAGCCCACTGCCAGTGCTGGATTGAATTCCATTGACATGAACCTGTTAGGATAAAGTTACCCATCCAATAAGGCTTCTTTCCCACCCCCTACCTTCTCCCTCCACTCAGGCTTACCCCCAAACCCAACATTGCCCAAGCCCTTAACACAAGGCCTGAGAGGGACCCAATGGAGAGGGGAAAGCATGGAAATACACATCTCTGAAAGTAAATATGTGTTATCCTGCTTGACACCACACCTCAGGGCAGAGCAAACCAGGGGTCATTACCCTAGTCTTCTGCACCCCGAGATGGCAGCACGATAGTTCTGCTTTAAAGGCAAGGAAGAGCCACAGTTTAAACAGAGAAATCAGAATAAAACGTTCAACCTGGGATGTGATGTAAAATGAATGTAAAAAGATAGCATTGAAAATAGTCATAATCACTCTTCAAAAAAACCATTCTCAAGGGAATTTAGCGGAGAAATTAACCAAACAGAGGCATAAACACAAAATTTGCCTGAACCACATCAATTTGCTAAACCTACACTTAGAATCTCTTTTGAAACAAGGCAAGTAAAATATGAATTTAAAAATAGAAAACCAGTTTCCTGAGCCTTGAAATATTATGCTTTGGGTGACAATTTATAAGAGAACTCTACTCCACCTTTGTAAAATTCCCTTTGAACACATTTGACTGGGATAGACCCACTTAAATTCCTAAAACCATTAGATGAGAGAAAAACCAAAATAGCAGAATATCCTCTGAGTTTCTAATTTCCTCGGTTACCCAGAAGTTGCCATCCTCTCTAAAGAGAAGACACTGCCCCCTCCCTGCCCCGATGAGCTGCCACAATCACAGAACTGTGCCCTTCCCAAAATGTTTGAGAGTGGCAGCCTCCGATGTGAAAGCATGAGGACATCTGCGTGTGGCTGGGCCGGCCCTGTGGCCTCCCTGGACCAGGCAGTCACATATCTGTCTCACACAGCACTTACCAAAGTCTGGGTGATTCCGTGCCAAACAATACCAGGTGTGGGACATCAAAATTACATGCAGTGCACATAGGGCTGTGCCACGTTAAGACTGGTGCCTTCTCAGTCTCTGTTCAACAAAGGTCCAAAAAATCTTGGCATCCAGCCACACCCAGGTCACCGTATTACCACAGCAATGACAATTATTATTCTGTATCAAATGCCCACCGGTGCATGACCTGGTGTCACGGGAATTAAGCGGTCACCCACAAAAGACACAGAAGCACAAAGAGACTACTGCCAATGGTCTCTCAGAAGGAGGAAATAAAAAGACAAGTGTGAGGGAGGGAGAGGGAAGAAGAATGGGAAGGGATGAGAAAAGAGACCTGCAGGAACAGATGGACACTGGTCAGACCTGTGCCCCTGCTGCACGGTGGCTTTTCATTACGCAAGTTGACCTCATTTTTCACCCCATGTAGAAAAGTCACTCAGCACCCCAAGTTCAACATGGCTTGATCTGAATATTTTTTAGGTGTTCAAGATACAGATCCGGGTCAGGGGACAAGTTTGTTCTTGTTGTCTCTATTTTCTTAAGGATCTCCAATGAATAATTTTTAGTAGAAAAATAGAAAAATTTTAAATCAGGCTCTGAAAATTCATCTACAGTATCATCCAATTTGATGTATAGAATATATAGGTATATGGATAGTACAAGTGTCTGGAAGGGTATCCACAGGTGCAATTCTATGCTTCTCTCCCCAGCTGCCACAGTCCCTTACCCAGTTCTTTCTGCAGCCCTCCACTCTTACTCTCTGCACCTTCTCTCTGGGGATCACATCCACTCCAATGTCCTCAATTATCATTCATCCTCCAGTGGCCCCCAAATCTGTATCTATAGCCTAGTCTTCTCTGAGCGCCAGATCAATACATTCAAGTGACAATAGGGTGTATCCATCTGGATGTCACACAGTTACCTCAAACTCAACTTATTTTAAATGGATTAGGCTTCCCCTCCCAAATCTTTTTCTCCTGCCTAATAATAGAGCAAGAAAAATGTTAGTTCCCTTTACCCTCATCCCATCCTTAAAATTGATGTCAAATTAGCCCCCACGTGTTCATGATTCAATAGGGTCACCATACCCAACAACTTTAAGCTAACCAGTCCTTGGTCCTTTTGTCTACTATAGGCAACATTAGAGTAAGTATATGGAAGCCTGGGGCTAAAACCAGATCATAACTGAACAGAGATTTTACCCTTTCCTGGCCTCATGTATAAAGCAGGATAACATCTCCAAACTGACTAGGAATATGTTGTGAGGGCGGGTGAGATCATGTCTGATGAAACACTTTGTGTCCTTAGAAATAAGAAAACCCTATTTCTTTGAGAAATTATTGTAACAGTTGCCTTGCAGGAATGACATCACTCTACACAGTGGTCACTTAATAAGTGCTAAACTTTATTGTTGTTATTATTTATTAAATGATGCTGACACGTGGCAGAATGCCCCCAGCGAAACAAAGGTCAACCAAAAAAGCTATCAACCTTGAATTCGAGGGAATTAAGCGTGCTCACTTTTCTTAATTAACTGCTATGTGCCAGAATATTCTAAGTATTTCCCATGTATTACTTCATTTAATCCTCACAACGAGCCCCATCTTCAGCACTCATCTATTATTTCAGAGAGAAAACTTCAACCCACCTCATGTTTAATCTAAATATTTTTTCCACTCAGTACATGCTCCAATCAATCACCTGCTCCATTCCCAACACTTTTCTTTTTCAAAAATTTTTGAAAAAAATCAGTATTTGTTTTAGATAAATAAGAACACATAGATGAATAAAAAGTAAAAAGTTAAAGATTACTCTATCCTTCCACCCAAAGATAACCACTGTTACTATTTGGGTGTCTGTAATTCCAGAGTTTTTAGTGTCTACTTAAACGTCTTATATTCTCAAAAAAATGGAATCATACTATGAATACTGCTATCTAACCTACCTTTCTCACTTAACAATGCATGATGAATATCGTTCCCTGGCAATATGGATTGCAAGTGACATATTTATCTTATACCACGTGAATATTCCTTAATTTATTTAACCAATCCAGTGTGCTAAATTGTTTAAGTTGTTTCCAGTTTTTACTATTTCACACATTGCTGGGATGAACAGCCTTGTACATACAGTTTTTGGCCAATGAATCAATTATTTCCTTAGGACAAAGGGTTTACCTATTTTAAGGCTTATGATATGTATTACAAAATGGCCCTCCACAAACCTTGTGCCAGTGTAAGCTCATTCCTGCCACCAGGGTTTGAAAGGATCCATTTTGCCACACCCTCAAGCACACTGCACAGTGGGTGAGAGAGGAACTTTTATATGAATTCCAATTATTCTTTCTAGTCAAAATTATTTACTGGCTCTCAGCGTTCAGTGGGATAATATTCAAACAGTTCTCCACAAACTGGCTTCAGCCAGCTTTCCAAATTTATTTACTTCCCATCCTTACATTCTCCACTCTAAGCAGACTAGTCTCCCCCTTACTGTCATAAGAAGAGTTCCTGCCTCCATGCCTTTCTCACACCAGTCCCCCGTCACTCCCATCATACGGAATGCCTTAACTACCTATCCCATAGAGGACTCATTTTAAATGGCCACTTCCTCCATAAATCTGTAGCTGACTATTGTATCCCACAGAAACCTTTGCTTCCTCTGTGCTCTGAACACACATATTTGACGATGAATATATGCTTGAGATATTCTGTTATCTTTTTGTTTGTATGTTTCTTATCTCTCCAACTAGATTATAAACCAAAAGACAAGGATGGTTTCTTTTTCTTCTTTCTTTTTTTTTCCAGCATTAACACACAATTTTATTGATAATACACAAATTAAGTCAATGCCCATGACAGGAGGGAGCTTATTTATGACGAATTGGTTCACTGTCACTTATGCAGAAGAAATAGTAAAAATATTTCAATCTAGGCAGTGAGATAAAAAGCAACAAACTTGTTTTCAGAACAGGTAGTGATATTCATTCATCCAGCTTAGACCTGAAGACCAACTCAGATAAATATCAGCGTTGATGATACAATATGATATTCATTACTCAAAATTGGCAGCTGAAAGGATTCCTTTACCATATAAACAAGGTGGAGAAAAGGAATAGTTTACAATGTGTGTTGCTTCTAAACTACAAAATCAAGAAGTTATTCCTGGCTCTTTGGGAACATATGCTCAGCCAGTTTGGCCATGAATTTTCCAACTTTTACTTTCACCAAAAAATCATGATGGCTTTCTATCCCCAGAATCTTATCAGCACACACTTGAAATTCTTTTAAAAAGAAAAAAAGTGAACCTTCGCTGAATTGATTCTGAGTAGGTTCATTTTCCTCCCATTTAAAATTGTCATTTATGTTCTCAAATATGACCAGAAGTTTAAGAATCACCTCTTTGTTCTCCTTCTTATTAAACAGGGAACCCAGTGAAGATGGTACTTGGGCCCTGAGCAGTTCTCTAGTCATGGCTGGATTTTCAGCCAAATTCAAAAGGAGTTTCAAAACCTGAAATTTGGTTTCTTCATTTCCTGCTGAAAATAAACGAAAAAAGTCTGAAATGGAATTAGCAAGCATGTGCTGATACTCATTAGTAACAGTCATGTTCGTAAGCAATCTTAGTCCCGCCAGCTGCACAGATGAGTTCAAGCGAGAAGTGATTGTGTCATCACACACTTGATTCATGTATATCTTAAGCCTGCGCTGATTTTCAGCATTCACACTCAAGTTATTTAGGACAATTAAAGCCTTTTCCTTAACTATGGGATCCCGAGTATTGAGAATCTTTGCAACAATTGGGAGACCACCCAGATCACGAATAATATCTCTGTTAAATGCGTAAGCAGCGTTGTTACCCAGGGCAATTAAAGCTGCTTCAAGAATATAAGGCTTTTCAGACATCTCAACCAAGCAAAGAACTTTTTGCAACTCTTGAGGGGACAAAATAGTATCATCTGAATTGGGGGAAGCCCTTTTCTGCACGGCCCGACGAGCCCGGGTAGCCCTGGCCCTTGCCCTGGCCCTAGCTCTGGTCCCAGCCTCAGTCCCAATCCGGGCCCAAGGTGGGTACCATACTATACCTTTGTTCTCACTGTTGTCATCATCATCATCAGACCAGTCATTGTACCTGGCCCCAGGACAGTCCCCAACATCATCCACATCCCCAGACCCGCCCTCAGCCATTTTCTCCTTGTTCTGTTTTCTTCCCCTGGTCAGTCTATAAATGCAATAGCAGGCGCCAGCCCCAATCACCAGTCCTGCAGTCACCCAGCCTACTTTCCTGGCGTAGCCCATGCAATCGTCCCTGACGATATCAGGGACCAAGGAACAGAGTAGTCACAGGCTGGGGGAGGAGGGCTATGGGCCTGGCCTGGGTGCAGGCCTTCGGAGGATGATTGTCTTCAGCCACTTCAAGGCCACAACAGCTGATTCTGGAGGTGGACCTAGCGGGTGGAGGAAGGAAAAGGGGTTTGAGTTTCTCTTCTCCTTGTGTTGTCCCATGCAGACAGTTGCACAGAGGGATAAGTAAATGAGTTCTTGGCAGGAAGTGTAGATTGTTAACAAACTCTTTCCTCCTCATTTCACTCTCCCCCTACCCTCCGCAGTCCACCCCCTCCCCAAGCCTAGATAAAGGCAACGGAGCCCATAGTCTCTGCTGGGCCCTCAGCCACCCCAACCTCGGGTGTTCCCAGGGAGTGGCACCTTGCACTAACCTCCTTCAGACAGGCAGTTTGCCCCTTCTTCCCTCCCCTGGAGGTGTGCCACGCCTAACAACCCTTGCAATCTGCAGAGAGACCAGAGCCAGTGAGAACTGAAGCCTTGATGGATTGACTGTACATTCGTTGCTTTCCTGATTCACCTATATAGGTTGTCAGATTTTTTTTAAAAAAAACCTCTCTATGCCATCCAAAACATGCACGTGCCTGCCCCTTCCCTAGCCTGAAATGGGAGGGATGTTAGGGAAATAAGGTAGGATTGGGTGAGCCTGTCCAACCGCGGGCGATTTCCAACCCCTCCCCCATTCCAAGCAGCCCCCACGCCCACACCGACCTCTACTGATCTGAGGAAACTTCCTCCCTCGCTTCAAGTGGTGCCACCTGCTACAGCAGACCTGCAGGATGACAGATCGAAAACATGGGGACTAAATGCTGTTGAGAGAAGAGGATTATGAACAAACTATCTGATAGGTTTCCCTTCTGTCATTCTCCCCCACCCCACCCCCCGCGACACACGCGCGCGCGCGCGCACACACACACACACACACACACACAACGCACGCCATTTCGCCACAGTCCCAGGAGTGCAAGAAACACACTCAGACTCAGACCCAACCTAGATTATTGCCATCTCTGGTTTCTCCCCACCCCCACCACCGCCCCTGTTAGGGTCCCCATTTGGTCTTACCCTCAAATCGACCTTCACCGATCGGGGTTAATTTCCTTCCTCTTCTCTAGCCTGGCGTAGTGCCGCAACCTACGGAAAGACTGGCAACCCGGGAGAGGCTCGGACCCACAAGACACAGAGCCATGGTCAGGAAGACACAGTCACAGTCAGAAAGACGGGAAACAGCCGCTACCAAGTGCTTGGTGGACGGACCGGTCCCCAGAACAGAAAACTCTTTCCTAATTCGGAGGCCTGGTTGTCAAAGGTTTCCCACCCCTATGACCCCTCTCGGGGTTCTGCTGACACATCACGTTGCACACCCCTCTCCCCATGTCCAGCCTTTCCCCGCCGGCACTGTCCTGGAGTACTGGGGGCAAACACCCAGGCCGCAGCTCCCTTTCCAGATTATGGCCTCGGTTCCACCAGATTCCCACCTCCTAATCTCTGAGCTCCTCCCCAAACACCCCGCTGCTCACCATTTCGCAGCAACGAAATGGGCTGCGGGCGGGACAGATGTCTTGGAAAGCCGGCGGCGAGTGGGAGAGACGACGGAGGCGCCCCAGGACCCGCGACGGTCTCCGCCCTGCGCCCTCGGCCACCCCCACCTTCTGGAATCTCCGAGGCACTGACCTGCAGGGATCCGGGACAATTTCCTTCTCCTCCTCCTTCTTGCCTCTGCTGCAGGCCCGCTCGCCCTCAGGGCAATGGGGAGCTGGTACTCAGACGGGAACAACGACCAGAACAAGAAGGACTTCTGCACACGTCAGCTCTTGGTCACGTGAGAGCTACGTCATCCACCAACTCGGGTCCCCAATTTCCCCTCCCACCAGCAGTGCGGCAGAAGAGGGCCCGCCCCCCTCCATTCCCTCCCCCATATCAGGCCTTGTTACTCTTTCTTCTTTGCTAATCCCATCTCCCTGTAGTTGTGTTTGCCTTCCTCTGATTACCAGAAAGGGACAGCATCTTCCCCTGGGGTTACTGGCCACTTGTACTTTTTGAAAAATTGCCTCTTCCTTCCCTAGGCTCCTGGGGCAGCAACCTCTCCTTCCACCTCCCCACCTCCCAGCTACAAATGTCTACCGTTTCCTCTGAAATCTAGTCCCAGATCTGAAAAGAAAAAGCCATCAGAAAAGGAGACCTGGAGTGAGTGTGGTTTTTTTCTTTCTTAATGCTTTTTTGTTCTTTCAGTTCTGCCCTCTCCCACCCCCAGCCTACATTCTTTTTGTGAGAAAAGAATTTCTGTAAAGCTATTTTCATTTGAGAAAAAAAAAAAGAGTGGGAGTTGGAGAGTGATGTTGGGTGATGGCCTCCAAAAGTCCCACATTTTCTCACTTGCAGGGAGTGTTACACACTTCACTCAAAGCAATCTTAATGTCTTCTGGGGCCTAGCACATAACACAATCCTGAATGAGCTCATCACTGTGTCTGAGGATACATAAATCTTCTGACTAGGCCAGTCTTCTAAACAGGAGACTTTCACTCCCATCAGTTAGCAAGGAAGAGGCATGGAGACCTCAGAAGCCAGTGACACAGAAAAGGTTGAGTAGAAATCACAACTATGTCGTGGATGTCCGTCAGATAGAGAGGCACGCACACTGACAAAGTGAGTGGCAGACAAAGAACATTACAAAATATACAAATAGTATCATCTTTAAATGAAATAGGTGTTAGAGGAACACTGAGACCAAGACAAAATTTGCTGAACTCGGAATCTAGCAATTAGTGTGAAACCTTTTCACTGACTGCTTTGATGAACTCAATGATTCACCTGTCAGCAATGAGCAAACTATTTAAGAGTGGGAAAAATAATAAAATAATGTCAGAACACAGAGTCTACAGTGGGATATGCCCTAATATTTAAGATATAAGTTTATTATCTGAGTATAAATTTTAAGATCCACAGACCATATGGGAGTAAATCAAGAGTCTGGGAAGTTTGGGAACAGGCAAAACTCCAGGGAAATTCATATCGATGTAACTTCTGGAAGGCAGTACTAGGATATGACTAAAATTTATTTTTTTTCTTCCAGTATGAGATATAATTGATATACAACACTGTGTACGTTTAAGGTGAACAGGATATGACTGAAATTTAGTAAGCAGAAACCAAATCAACTATATGATTCTGTGTTTGGAGAAAGATCATGTGCAGCGAGGGGGCTTCTTTAAGCACAGGAATATATGAAAAGGAGAGTCAGAGGAAAGTGTTGATAGTTCCCACCCAAGCACTGTCTGGAGGAAAGGGAGTCTTGGCGAAGATGAATGGAAAAAATAGCTTTCTTTGGCAGAGCCATCCCCGTGATGCGTAAGTGTACTTCAAATTTCTTAGCTGAGAGACACTTCTTAACGTGCACCAATGCCCTTGCTCTGACTTCAGGCTCACCACACAACCTTCTGAGGTTGTGGCTTCCCAAGGAGTAGCTGGCCAACAGGGAGAGAATGGGCTGGTAAAACTGACAGAAACCTCTAGTACCCCTGAAGGTTGTATTTCTCAGGATAAATTTTTCAGTTGCCATTCCTTTGTGAGACTCAGCTTCTCTTGTGGCCTTCTTACAGGGAGAGAATGCAAAGATCCATGGGTTTGGGCCTTCAGATATAGATTTATATATGTCTCTATGAATGGGAGTCTTTCCTTGACAGAGGCATCTGCTCTCATCGTACAGACAAAATCAGGTATTGATCATGAAGAGATGAGGACAAGACTGAACTGTAGATGCAACCTTGTCTACAGTCTTGTCAGGGAAGCCAGGTAGCTTTAGCTTAGAAGACAGCCTTGTGCATCACCATTTCAGAATTGTACTTCTATAACGTTCACTTAATGTGAAAGTGAAAACTAAAGCATGCTGTGGCAAATAGGCCCCCAGCACCTCAGTCACAGCTGAACAAAGGATTCATATCCAAAGTAGTTAAAGGGCTCCTGCAAATCAACAATAACATCTGAAACAGTTTACATTTCTCTCTGGGAAAAGAAAGGAAGTGCATTTTACATTTTACATCCCCTGTCATTTTCCCCAGCAGAAGGGTGGGCATTGTGCCCAAAACAGACCAACTCAATACTCTCTTACTGAAATTTAAACCTTGAGCAGAGATAGAAAACCAAAAATCAGTGGAAGTATGGCATCCTGAAAAGACCATATATCAATTCCTTCTACCTAGACACCTCAGAGCTGATGCTGGTCTTCAACATTCATTTAAGTTAAACAGATTTGCTTTCTGTTGCTTACAATTAAACAAAATTAACTAATACACAACACAAGAAACAAATAACACAATACAAAAAGTAATATAGCTTTTTAAGATAACAATCTTCTATAATTTATTTTTCTCACCCTCCAAAATTCCATTAGTGTTACCATCTGCTGATCCTTTTCTGTTTTTGGATACTTTATAAATCACACATCACATGTGATCATATACTGATTTAAGCCAAAAGGTTCTTTTTGGCAGTGGCTTCACATAGTCTTTTGAAGGCTTGTCTGAAGAATTGCTTAAGGATTTTCCATTTTTGCTGTTGAAATGGTATGTCAGGCAAATAGCATGCCCTTAAATAAATATTTGTTGGTGGATTTATAATGGAGAGAAAAGTAGATTTTAAATGCTAGTCTCGGGCTTCCCTGGCGGCGCAGTGGTTAAGAATCCGCCTGCCAGTGCAGGGGATAAGGGTTCGAGCCCTGGTCCGGGAAGATCCCACATGCCGTGGAGCAACTAAGCCTGGGCGCCACAACTACTGAGCCTGCGCTCTAGAGCCCACGAGGCACAACTACTGAAGCCCCTGCGCCTAGAGCCCGTGTTCTGCAATAAGAGAAGCCACCGCAGTGAGAAGCCCGCGCACCGCAAGGAAGAGTAGCCCCCGCTCGCCGCAACTGGAGAAAGCCCGCGTGCAGCAATGAAGACCCAACGCGGCCAAAAATAAATAAATAAAATATAAATTTTTTAAAAATGCTAGTCTCCAGGTTCCTTGGTAGAAATTGTGGATCAAAATTACAAAGTAAGAGAACGGAAAGTGTTATCATTCCCATGGGGTTTAGGAAGTTTAAGAGAGGGAGTGGATCCAAACAGAAAAGGTCTGACAGCCTGGGAGAATAGTGGTCAGGGGTTATACATTGGAATAATTGAAAAATATACCAAAGGGGAGAGATATTTTTTACTAATGAGGAGCGGTAAGAGTGGAGCTTTTGTCCTTGAAGGCTGGCTGAGTTGTGAGAATGAGTTCTTATTGGAAAGCCACGTCAATGACACTGAAGCACCTGCCTCTTTTACGCTTTACATACTCCTTAGTTCTTTCTAATGTATATATTCAAAATAAATAAAAGCCACTTATATAAGTTCTTAGCAGCCAAAGATTGAATGATAACAGTTGAATCTGCGAGTTCTGTTAGTAAGGTTTCATAAATAGAATTCACTTGCCTCGGAGAAGCAAATAAAGGGCAATGAAAAGAACGGTGTAAGGAGATGATGGCAAAATAAATGAGGTAGGGGTTTAGAGAGATGAGCTGTAATACTGGTTTGTTTGGTCTATAAAAGTTTGAGGAAGACCAGAAAGCTGTGACATGTTCTTGACTTCTGAATTTTCACCAGCAAGGCACTCTGGGCTTCCTGGCTCACCTCCTGAAAGGGCCTCCCCCACACTGGGGCCCCTCACACAGGGAGCTTCCTGCTGGGGTGTCAGATTTCAGCGTTCTAAGAAAGAGGCTGCCTGAAGGGACTATATTTAGAGTATGACTCCCCAGCGGGGACAGCTGAATGTCTGGGGACTAAGTTCTGCATACTTTGTCCCTGAGTTCTGGGATTATTCTGAGGGGCTTGTATGCGTGGTGCAGTGAAATTGTAACAGAAGGCAGGGAATGAAAAGGACTCTTTCCCCTGGCGACTGCTTGGGATCCTGTAAACTGTGCCTTTTGTGAGAGAAAAATGACGGATCTCAAGGGTTGTCGCAGTGATTTACAGTCACCCACAGACTCTTAACTACTATTTCCACTGGAAAATGCTGGACACTAGCCGCTGCTAGGGGGACATACAGTGCACGAATGACAGATACCGGAGATATTTCACCAGTGTAATGATGAAATGAAAATTCCATCTACCAAGTCTCATTTTCATCAATGGGATAGCAGGGAATCCTCTAATTTCTGGATGGTTTATGGGTTACACCATGAAACTTCAGAATAGATTTAAATAAAGACCTTTGAATGAAAAGCAAGCTCATCTGTGAAGTTACTAATTTGTAAGATTCATCTGAATTTGGGGTCTGCAGAAAGTCTGTCCTTTGAAGCCAGAATGAAAGCCATCTAGCAGTCCCCTCTGACGATCTCAATCGTGTGACGCCTAACACTAGGAGTTCATCCAGGAAGAAGGGATAGTGGTTCACTTAACTAAACTGGTCACAATTAAAGCACTGACCACTTCACTATAGATTCATTTTATCCGTCAATTTATAAATCATATTGAAAGCACACTGGCTTTGTTTGTAAGGATATGTTTTTAAATTTTAATATGCTGCTTGAAAGCTGCTATTTCCTGTGCAGTCAGAAGAAAATATTTTCAGTGTGGTATAAATTAGCTTAAATCGATGAGGCCTCCTTATTAACTAGGAAATCTTGTTATATATATATGTGTATATATATATATACACACATATATATATTTGTATTTTCTGATCACAAAATAGTGTAGCTTGAGTCAATAAAAAAAGGAAGGACCGACGAAAGCGAACATAAATATATTAAAAATACTAACAAAAATCTCACTGCTACTTGGGCTTTTCTTCCCCGCCCCTCCGCTTAATTTTGGTGCAGAGACTGGTTGTGGGAAAGGGTAGAAATTAAGAAAGAGAGGACAGGAGCTTCAGAGCCAAGGAAAGGATAAGACATTTCCCCCAAAAGAAGTATAAGTAATGATAGACCCAGGAAAAGATGCTGCCCCTTCCTGTAATTAGAGAAAGGCAAATGCGAACACCAGAGAGCCATGGTCACTTCTGGTTTCTGGTATTGTTACAGAGGAAAAGAGTGACAGGGCCCAGTGTGATGGGGGGAGGTACGGGGCAGGCTGGCGCCTGCCGCACTGCTTGTGGGAGTGGAAGTTGGGGGCCAGAGCTCACTGGTGACGTGGTCGTCACGTGACCAAGAGCTGCCTAGAGCAGAAGTACTGCTAGTCGCCTCCGTCTGGGTACCAGCCCCCTATCACACTGCAGGCGTGTGAGGGAAGAAGGAAAGTAGCCCCGGACCGTGCAGATCGGTATGAGCGTGGGCTCTGCTTGGAGGGAGATGGGATGGGAGAAGGCCAAGAGCGCCACGGATCCACGTTCGGGCCGATGGGGGCTGTGTCCCCTTCTCGCCTACTTTCTAAATACCGCCGCCCCCCCATGCCCATTTTAGTAGAGAGAGACCTGGCGGACTTCGGGCGGCGGGTGAGGGGAGTGAATGGCTGGTACAGAGACTCCGAGGAAAGAAAGGTTCCACAATCAGGGCACTCGTGTCCCGAGTGCCGCTCCGTCCACCAAGCACTCCGTCCCCTCGGTCCCCCGTCTGTCTGCAGGTTTGTAGACCTGTTGGCCAGTAGGTCGCCGGGGAAAGTCGCGGCGAGCGAAGGACCAAAGTGCCTGGGGACCGTGCAGGTCGGTGTGAAGGTGGGATGAGCCCTGGCCCCTGGGTGGGGGTGGCGGTGGCGGTGGGGATGGCGCAGAGGGGGTGCTGGGATCGGTGCGGGCCGGGTCCGAGTCGCCCCCTCCCGGCCCCTTCTTTCTCCACACCCCCTCCCATTTCAGTGCAGGGAAAGGGGTGTGGCGGCCTTTGCTGGGGAAATGGCGGACGCCAAGGGGGGTGGGGCGGGGAAGCCCGCGTTAGGAAAGTCAGGAGGGTGTGAGAAATATTTTAAACTCAAAGGCTGGAAATTCAGAAAAGCGGGTACTGGGACCTGTGTTCTCAGTGCTGATCCATCCACTACACTTTCAGTTCCCCAAAGGCGGCTGTCTTTCCATCTGTCCTTCTGCCAGACTGTGTGTCCGTCAATCACTGTGGAAGGCGCACTGACCACAGAAGACAAGAGAAGGAGAAGGAATTTACCTGACTTTGGTAGAGGTTGGTGGGAGAGACTGCCTCTGAGTCTTTGGGGGTGGGGGTGTGGTGGAGGAGGAGACTACCTGAGGGTTAGCCTCTCCTGTCACCCTCCTGGCTGTCACAGCCCAGCCCCACCTCCTGCCCTTCTCTGTAGGCCCTGGAAGAGAAATGGTGGGTCCTGAGGGTAGACAGAGGATGACAGAAAAGAACAAAGAAATAGTTGCCAAATAATCCACCTCTCTCAACCAGAACTCAAACTCCACTCTGTCTGCCTGGTGAGGCACAAATCCAGGCACAGCCCAAAGCCCTAATATTATTTTTCACCCATAGATTCATCACAAGAGAGCCTCAGGAGCCTGGGATAGGCTGAAGACGTCTCCCCTCCACCATCATTCAGGTGGAGCCTTAAGAACACTCTTCATTCGGGTGGAGCAAGGCCCTCTCCTGTCCTGCCCCCAGGCTGGCACGGACCTGAGCATGGGCCGGGCTCGGGAAGTGGGTTGGATGGCGGCAGGACTGATGATTGGGGCAGGTGCCTGCTACTGCGTTTACAAACTAACCATAGGAAGAGATGACAGTGAGAAGTTGGAGGAGGAGGAAGAGGAATGGGATGATGAACAGGAGCTGGATGAGGAGGAGCCCGAGATTTGGTTTGATTTCACAACTATGGCTCGGCCCTGGAGTGAGGATGGGGATTGGACTGAACCTGGGGCCCCTGGTGGCACCGAGGACAGGCCTTCAGGTGGGGGCAAGGCCAACCGAACACATCCGGTAAAACAGCGCCCGTTCCCTTATGAACGTAAAAATACTTGGAGTGCTCAAAGCTTTAAAAATTTCAGTTGTGTTCTTGGCCTCTCCAAGTGCCCTTCCATTCAGGGAAAAGTGTTGTTAGCTCAGCCCAGGGACACTGGTTTTTCATTTAGCCACGATATCAATAGTCATTTGGCCAGACTCTCCATTGCTGGAAACACGATCCCTATTCCCGACCCTGCTGTTGAGGCTTTCTGTGCCCCGGATAACTTGAATGCCAGTGTTGCAAATCAGGGCCAGATTAAGATGTACATCAACGAAGTGTGTCGGGAGACTGTGCCACTTTGCTGCAACTCATTACTGCAGCAGGCCGGATTAAATTTGTTAATAATCATGACAGTTATTAATAACATGCTTGCCAAGTCCGTTTCAGGCTTGAAGTTTCCTTTGATACCAGAGGGAAGTGAATGTGCTGAGGGGCACGTTGTGAAACCCTTGATGGGTTTGTCTGAAAAGCCAGTCTTGGCGGGGGAGTTGCTGGGAGCCCAAATGTTGCTCTCCTTCCTGTCCCTCTTTATCAGGAACGCAAACAGACAGCTTCTCCCAGAAATCCCGGCCTCTTAAATGGCCCCCTCCAACAGGATGGGACTGATCCACCCCGAACCAAAACCCGATCAGTGAGCACACACTTGTGTTCTCAGTCAAAGACTCTGCAGCGGGTGCTATTGAAGATCCAGCCTTAGCCAATAGCCATATCTCTGGGTGAAAGTTACACTTGCTAAATCCAGGACCACTCTCTTGTTGGCCAGGCAGGGGTTCCCACAGAGCTCTGAGTAACCTCTTGGTTTTGCAGTCTGCAGGCAGTGCGCATTGTAAATTGCTCCCTTGCAGCCTTCTTCCTGTGGTAAAGGGATCATTTCAGCTGTGTGGTGAAAGAACAACATTTTCTAGCCTGACGAGGGATGCCTTGCCTGTGGTGGTCTCCCTGTCTAAGCTGGACCATCTTGTGGAGACCAGACCCATGTGGGAGCTTGTGCCGAAAATGCATTGGTTGCTGCGTAGGTTGAATTCTTTTTCATTTACTCTCTTTTCTTCACGAGCCTAAGGATGGCAAACCTATTCAGCAAAACATGTACACTCCCCTTCTATGAGCTGTACTGACTCAGCCTCGTCCACCAAGTCTGCATTTTTATGTATCACCAATAAAGCTGTGTGCTTTAACTGGCAAAAACGAGACATGGTACTTGTCTTTGAGTTTATAGTCTGCGTGAAGAGGAAGCCCAAAATACACGGTCAGTGCTAACTAACTGGGGCATTTGCTCCTGAAAAATGTCCGCCTAGCAGTGCCCACAGGAGGCAGGGGAAGAGATGGGCTGCAGCGTTCAGGATAAGCTCCCAGAAGGGGCTGGGGGCGGGGCTGGGGCAGGGGAATGGGGTGGAGGGTGGAATTAAGAAGGACTGTTGGGAGGACTAAAGGAGACAGCACCTGTGAAGCAGGCAGCCCAGTGCCTGATGCAGAGGAATCCTTCCCTCGATGAGGGTGTCTTTCCTCGCCTGCTGGCCTAGAGAGGAAGGTCAGTATCCTTGAGGCTTTGCCTACACATCCTTGGGGGCCACAGGGCAACCCATCCCTGCACAATTTAGTGCACAGTTATAGCAGTAACAGTTGCTACTTGCTGAGTGCCTGCTTTGTGTTGTTCTCTCTCCTGAGAAGCAGCTGTGAAACCTACTTCCAGGCCCCCTCCCTTCCTTGGGATGCCAAGCTCAAATTCCTGGCTGAGTGAAAAGGCTTGGCCGTTGCTTCCTCTGGGGAACCTCCTTTCTGCCCTATCCCTGGTACTTCTGTGGGATCCAGGAAGGGGACAGTGGAGGCCTCCGTGAATCCCCGAAGGGGTGGGAGGGCAGATGCTGAGGGGCGTGGCATGGCCATGGCTGGTCCATCCATCAGGAGACATATTCATGCCCTCCATCCAAGCCCCTGGCACCCCTTGGAGGAAAGGAAGAAGGCAGCCCTGCACACTGAACCACTCCATGAATCTGGGCAACTCATTCCACCACCCCGTCCCAACATTTCCAGACCCCTCCCAGCAAGCCTCAGCCCCTGCATCACCAAAGCCAGGTTCCCTGCGTGTTTTTGATGTGTCGTGAAATGGTTCTCTTCCTCAAAGCGCTGGCTAACAGAGGGGACAAGAAGCTTCCTTTGGGCAGTGCTGCTTCTGAGCCCGGTGCCCTCTCCTGGTCTCCCTGGGATGTGACTCTGGGCCACTGCTCCCTGGGCATCAGCTGTGTACAAGTGCTCTGCCTTCTGACTGCCCTCCTCCATACAGAACATAGTTTTATTTCAAATTTTTAGTTTTTTTTCAATGTTTTCCTCCCTTCTCCTGGAGTTTGGGGGGCAGGTGGGTTGCCACTCTCCTGCTTGTACTCATCCACCCCACAGTTTGGGCTGACTAGTAGTCATGGGTGCCTGCCAGGGACTCTGCCCCTCCCCAGGCCCTGGTGCCTTGATTGGCCAGCATGTGACTGTGGTTGCTGCGACATCACACCCCCAGCAGTGTTCACCCCGCCGGGGCTTTGTTTGCTGGCTCTGGGGTCCTGTCTTGTTTTCAAAGAGCTGCTAACGTGGTCCCCCCTTTCTCCCAAGCCAGCCTCAGGTGGGCTGGGCAGTCTGTTTCCCACGCAGGATTGCCCTGCGGGCAGTCCCGCATCTACTCGTCCCAGTGGAGCCTGCTGGCCGATGGTGTCTTCAGCGACACCTTATTGCTCAGCCTCTGTAATCTCAGCCCAAAGGCAGAGCATTTCTCCTTCCTCCTGGCTCGGGGTCCCAAATTAACACGTGCTTCCCTCCCGCTCTGCACTCTGCCGAGTCCCCGTTTTGAGTCCTGCCACAGGCAGTAGGTCCACCATCTCCGAGGCAGGCATTTGGCGCTTTCAGGCCACAGCTGACTCCTGTCGCAGGGAGGGCCTCGGAGACCTTCTGCCCATCTCCTGAGCAATTCTGTCACAGGGCAGCCTGCCAGCATTGACGTGTCTCCACGGTGTGGTCTTGGCCCAAGTCAAGAGCCCCCTCTCCATTTGCTGGCACTGCCCTCCCGAAAACACTCCCTGCGTGTGGAAGCGCAGGGCTCTGGTCTGCCCTTCGTCCCTTTGTAGGTTGCTGTGCCAGGGCAGGAGCCCAGTTCCCAGTTCTGCCTACTACGGGGGTGCGGAGGGGCACTTCAGCGGGGGGCGTGGAGGGGGGGGCGCCGGGGGCGGGGCGCATGCCTGCCAGTCAGGGCCTGATCAAGACATTCAGAGGCTTTCAGCACTGGAAAGACTAAGGTGCCTCCTCCCATGCTTAATTCAAGAATGAAACAGCAGGGGACCACCAAGCACAAACTAACCCACCTGTCTTCTGCAACCAGATGAGTTTCTTGCCAGGTTTCCCCATGGCAAACATTAGACAAGGTCATCAAAGCTTGAGCTTGTCACACTCTGTGGGGAGGTGCCTGCCTTGATGGGGCCGCCCTAGCCGAAGCTGTCTCTTCGGTAAATCTGGAACTGCCTCCACAGACTGCCCTCCAGCTCCAGAAAGGGCCCTGGATTCCCTTCTTCTTCATCTCATTATCTTGTCTACACTTTGTGCCTGTAGGTACTGATTTCTGCACTAACTCCCAGGGCCCTCCCAGCCTGCTACCTCTCCTGGGAATTTTGTTATTTGACCCCCCACTGCACCCCTCCCTGCCATAAGTGCAGGCAAGGTTGCAGACATCCAGCTTCCCAGCTGGTACACCCAGTCTCACACACTGCATCCCCACGGGGGCCCTTAGTGCCACTCTCAGAGCAGTTTCAACCACAATCCCCTCACTTTGAAATGTCACCAGGGACAGGCACAGCCCTCACCAAGTCAGTCCCTACACTGGGCCACCACAGCACCTTTTGGCTAAGAGTTTGACAGCTGTGTGGAGCACTGGCCCCACCTCCTCCTAGAGGCCACCGGTTGGTCTAAGATGCGATGGGCACTGCAGCACAGTCCCGTGGGGCATCAGCCAGTCCCTTGTCTGTCCTCATGCTGCATGGATCACCTTACACTCTGTCACTTCCCCCTTCACTTTACTCACGACCTCCTCTTCCCCTGAAGGCTCATTTTCCCTTATTGCCTCTTGCTTTTGCGTGTGGCTTAGGACGGCCTTCCCCACTTCCCAATTACAAAAGGAGTCTCCTATATGGTTTCCTAATTCTTTCATACCTTTCCACTTAAAGGGTTGTCTCAGGGATATACTTGGAATTTCCTGACTCCTTTTCCAAATGGATAACCTGCTAACCCAGCACCACTTATCACTCCATTCCCACGGTATAATTGGTGCATTCTGGGACCTTCATGCACCCAGCTGAGCATCCCCTCTGTGGCTTCCTGCTGTGGAATTCCTCTTGGGGCACACCCCTTTCTCCCAGGAACCCCTCACTGACTCGGGGACCCTCTGCTCACTGGGTGGCCTGTGGCACGTGGGGTGCGTGTGTTGGCAGGGAGGGTGTGTTGGTGCCTGTGAGCAGGAGTCTGCCCCAGGTACCTTCTCAGGACGTGCTCTGGCCCACAGGAAACTTAGGAACCCCCCGCCCTGCCTGCTTTAGCACCAAGGGAAATGGGACTGTTTTCTTCCCTCACCAAAATTGCCTCATTTTTGTGAGAGAAAGCAAGTTGGAGCACACTGTGTTGTGTATAATATTATAAACATTTTATATAATATATTCTTTCATGTATGATTTAAAATTTTCTATTTTAGTAAAAATTATCTTCTTTTAAATCATCATATAAAATTGTGTAGTGATACACAATTAAAGGCATAACACTTTTTGCCTCCTTGTGGATATATTGGGTTTGTATGGGAAAAAGTCAGTAAAAGACTCATTTTTATTTTTCTGTCTTTTGTGCCTTTTGAATTTTGTACTTATATATATATTTTTTCCATCAAAAGTAAGTATTATGGGAAATGATTTTTGCTTGTTTGTATAAAAGCTCTTGATGTAACATTGTTTCTACAGTCAGGCTCCTTTGGTGAACTCTCTTATTATATTTATTATTTTGCCTCTTTTTTCTTTCTGACTTTTTAACTAGACAAACATAGTTTACAGATTATGACAGTTTTATCTCCTCTTATTCAATATTTTATAGCTTGTTTCTTTTTCTTATCTCATTGCACTGTCAAGGACCTCCAGAGCAACAGTATTGATGATACAGTGCATACTTGTCATGTTTCTGATTTTAATGGCTGATGTTTCAGCAGTAAGGTTGATATTTGCTGTAGATTTTTGAATAATATAATATGTCATCTATCTATATAATAGAATTTATAAAGCAGTAAAAATAGGTGAACTAGGTCTCTACAGATCATTCTAGACAATTCTCAGAAACCTAATGTTGAGTGAAATAAGCAATTTGTAGAAAGATACAATATAATGCCATTTATATAATTTTAAGATTATAAAACAATACTATATATTATTTTGGATACAAAATTAAAAATGGGTACTGAAAGATGCACACCAATTTTACAATATCACTTGCTTCTGGGAAGAGATTGAGGAAAATGTGACCCTAACAATTTTGTAGTTTAATTTTGTCTATTAATAAAGAAATTATAAACAAATACAACAAAGTGTTAATGTTTGTTGTTAATTATGAATGATTTATATGTAGATCTTCATTATTTTTCTCTGTATTTTTCTTTTTTTAATTAAAAAGAAACCTGCATTTTGTGTCCAATACAATGAATTAAAAAACCCTCATCTAGACATATCGCCAAGAAATTTTAGAATAATAAGGATTAAAAGGAGACCCTAAAATTTCTCGACGGTAGGAATAAAGTCATCTGCAAAGCAGAACTGGCATCAGACATGTTATTCATAATACTGGATATGATATGATAATGTATAAATGCCTTCAGATTCTTAGAAAATATGCTTTTCTCTAGTATTCTATTTCTAAACAGACATACCCACATATCAAATAGGTATGTGATGACCATACAGATGTTTTCAGGACTGAAAGTACACAAATTTTTCCTCTTGTGGACCTTCTCTTAGGAAATTATTTGAACATGGATTTCAAGAAAAGAAGGTAGTAATCAAGTCAAAGGTAAATATGGAATCAAGGAAATGGTGATCACAATTTGGGAAAGCAATAAAGGTTAGTTTTAAGATGACAGCTAAATAACAGTCCCTGGTTTATCAGACCAAAGTGGAGCAAGAAGACAGAAGATTTGGGGTAGTAGGTGAACAAAAGGGGACTTGTTAAAATCAATTGAGAGGTTAGAAGAACTAGAGGGTATGATACAGGCAAATAAGGGAAGAAAAACAATTAGAAGGACCTCTAAGAAAATATTACAGTAATAGCCCCCAATGGACCATGCCTCCTTGTTACCATACCATTGTATAATCCCCTGCCACACTGAATCTGGGCCTGGCATGTGATTTGCTTTGACCAGTTTGAACATTAGAAAACATGATCCATGAAGAGGCTTGAACAGTGCATTTTCAGTGGGCATTACACTCTTCCTGCTCTGAAACCACCATGTGCTAAGCAGACTAGCCCGCTAGAGGATGAGACCATGTAGAACAGACATGAACTGTTCTGAGGACTCCTAGGAAGAGCTGCCAGATAAAATACAGGACTCCCAGTTAAATTTGAATTTCAGATGAACATAAAACATTTTTCAGTATAAGTATGTCCCAAATATTGCATGGGGCATACTTATACTAAAACAATTATTAATTATTTAACTGGAATTCAAATTTAACTGGGCATCCTGTATTTTTATTTGTTACATCTGCCAACCTTAGTCAGAGGAAAATCAGCCCCCAACTGATTTGCCAGCTGACTCCAGTCACATAAATGACCTCAGGCAAGACTAGCAGAAGAACCAACCAGTGCAAATTCCTGATACGCAAAATAATGAGCAAATAAAATGGCTTTTTTAAGCTACTGAATTTTGGAGTGCTTTGTTAGGCAGCAATCAACAACAGACTTAAAAAAAAAAAACAAAGTGCAAAGTGTGTACTTGCTTCAAATATGCAGCAAATTAAGATAAAGAGTGAGTTCAGCATTTGAAGGAGTATAAGGAAAAAGAATCTATTTAGTCTTGAATCTAACAACAGTATCCTTTAAGTGACTCAAGTCAAGAGCCTTGACCTCGGATTCCAGAACATTTCTAAGTGACTATAGTGGACCAGATTGAAGCAAAAGCTAATCTTAGGTGTCTGTGGGATCCGGCCATGTCACCTAGGATGGTGCAGGCTTGAATGAGCTCCTAAGTTACTAAGTAAATATTCTCAGGATAAGTTACATCCATACACTGATAAAATTGATTTATAACTTACACGTAGTTCTACCATACCAGACGACAGTGCATGAGTGGACCATGGCTACATGGCTCCCAGAACAGTCTGAAGTGACCAAATAGATATAAAGGCAACCCTTCTGCATCCCAAGAAAGACCTACGTTGAACATGTGAAGGCACCTGAGGGAGTCAGGTGGTATCATCATCAAAAGGGTGTCTTCATGGGGTCTTGAAAGCAAGGGGAACTTACCCTTCTAATGGAGAAAATGTTCCTAGTTTTTTTGCTTTACATAGCCATATGTCTATTTCTCTATATCTATCTATCTATCTATCTATCTATCTATCTATCTATCTATCTATCTATCTCTATCGTGAGTTCCAGTTAACTTTTACATTATGTTCTATAACAACCAAGTCTTCCATTAAAGCTTTCTGCCTTCAACTCTATGCATTGAAAATCGATAAACAGTATATACTTTTTATTGAAGTATAGTTGATTAACAATATTATATTAGTTTCAGGTGTACAGCATACTGATTCAGTACTTTTACAGATTAAAAGTTATTACAAGATAATGGCTATAATTCCCTGTGCTATACAATATATCCTTGTTGCTTATCTATTTTATACATAGTAGTTTGTATCTCTTAATCCCATACCCCTAACTTGCCCCTCCCCCCTTCTCTCTCCCCTCTGGTAACCACTAGTTTGTTTTCTGTATCTGTGAGTCTGTTTCTGTTTTGCTATATTGGATTATTTTTTAGATTCCACATATAAGTGATATCATACAGTATTTGTCTTTCTCTGTCTGACATTTCACTGAGCATAATATTCTCTAAGTCTATCCACATTGCTGCAAATGGCAGAATTTCATTCTTTTTTAATGGGTAATATTCATATATATATCTCACATCTTCTTTATCCATTTGTCTGTTGAAGAACACTTGGGTTGCTTCTTTGTCTTGGTTATTGTAAATAGTGCTGCTATGAACATTGGGGTGCATGTATCTTTTTGAATTAGTTTTTTCATTTTTCCCAGGTATATACCTAGGAGTGGAATTGCTGGATCATATGGTAGTTCTATTTTTAATTTTTTTAGGAACCTCCATACTGTTTCCCATAGTGGCTGTACCAATTTACATTCCTACCAACAGTGTACAAGGGTTTCCTTTTCTTCACATCCTCTCCAACATGTGTTATTTGTAGACTTTTTGATGATAGCCATTCTGACAGGTGTGAGGTGGTAACTCGTTTTGATTTGCATTCCTCTAATAACTAGCCATGTTGAGAATCTTTTTATGTGCCTGTTAGCCAACTGTATGTCTTCTTTGGAAAAATGTCTATTCAGGTCTTCTGCCCATTTTTTGATTGTGTTGTTTGGTTTTTTGATATTGAGTTGTATAAGCTATTTATATACTTTGGATATTAACACCTTGTCTGTTATCATTTGCAAATATTTTCTCCCATTCTGTAACTGTCTTTTCATTTTGTCAATGGTTTCCTTTGCTGTGCAAAAACTTTTAAGTTTAGTGAGGTCCCATTTGTTTATTTTTGTTTTATTTCTTTTGCCTTAAAAAAACAGATCCAAAAATATATTGCTGTGATTTATGTCAAAGAATGTTCTGCCTATGTTTTCTTCTAGGAGTTTTAAGGTTTCAGGTCTTACATTTAGGTCTTCAATCCATTTTGAATTTGTTTTTGTATGTGGTATGAGGGAATGTTCTAATTCATTGTTTTACATGTAGCTGTCCAATATTCCCAGCACCACTTATTGAAGAGGTTGTCTTTTCTCCATTGTATATTCTTGCCTCCTTTGTCATAGATTAATTGACCACAGGTGTGTGGGTTTATTTCTGGGCTCTTTATTCTCTTCCATTACTCTATGTGTCTGTTTTGTGCCAGTATCATGCTGTTTTGATACTGTGGCTTTGTTGAATAGTCTGAAGTCTGGAAGGGTGCTACCTCCAGTTTTGTTTTTTTTTCTCAAGCTTGCTTTGGCAATTCAGGGTCTTTTGTGGTTCCATATGAATTTTAGGGTTATTTGTTCTAGTTCTGTGAAAAATGTCCTAGGTATTTTGATAGGGATTGCATTAAATCTGTAGATTGCTTTAGGTAGTATGGCCATTTTAACAATATTAATTCTTCCAATCTAAGAACACAGAATATTTTTCCATTTCTTTGTATCATCTTCAATTTCTTTCCTTAATGTTTCGTGAACAGTATTTAGATGATTATGACTATATAAATGCTGTTCATTGCTGAGCTGAAGTAGTCTCCTAACATGTGAATCTATTTTGTATAGTTTTAGAAAATGATTCACATATCACCTGTGGGGAGGAAATTTTAAGTAGGCATGAGACAATAAAATATAGCTGACAGAATGTGGGATGTAGAAGAAGATGATAAAAGACAGAAGAAAAGACAGCAGAGCTGATATCCTCATTTTATAAAGTGAGAAGTGAACAAGTCCTGCTGGAAGTTTATGAAACAAAATAAAGGTCTATGTATATAATTTAAAGTTAAATTTAGCTACTTTATTTAGTTTAATTGATTTTATGGCCTACTTCCTCCATAAGAAAGCAAGCTTAATAAAGGCTATGTCTGTCTTGCTCACTACCGAATTCTAAATGCTTTGAATAGTGCTTGGCACACAGTGGTGTTCAATAAATAATTGTTGACTGTATGATTAAACTAAAATAATAATAACACTACAAACATCAAGAATAAGAGAAAGGAAGGAAGGGCTGTAAGATTAATGAGCTAAGTGTCCTATTTACATATCAGAAGTTCATTAGAGTACAAGTATATTTTTGGCATTTTGAAGATGACCACAAGAACAGTTCTCAGTCTTGGCACTATCAACATTTTGGGCTGGGGGCTGCCTTGTGCACTGGAGGATCCCTGGCATCTACCCACAAGATGCCAGTAGCACACCTGTCCTCTGTTGTGACAACCAAAAATGTCTCCAGACACTGACAAATGTACTCTGGAAGCAAAATCACCCCTGGTTGAGAAACACTGCATCAGAAGAAGCTAACATCAGATAAGTGAAGAAAAGTTGCCTCTGGACTCTAGAGAGTGGTCCTGAGTCTAGGGAAGAGCAGGAGGGGAAATGACTCATTTTCATCATAAACTCTGTACTAATTGCTTTGCTATTATGTATGTATTGTTCTGATAATATTAACATTTGTAAAAAATATTAAATAAGTGGAATAAAAGGGATTTTGAGATAGGCTAGCAATATGGGATGAGAGAGAAGGAAGGAGTCAGTAATGACTAGGTTTCTGGCAGGTGCAACTGAGTGGATGGTGATTGTGCTCACCAAGACAGGGAAGACAGGAAGGGAAACAGTTTTGGTGTGGGACTGGGGAATGATGACTCCAATTTCGAATTTGTTGAAGTTGAAATATCTGTGGGATATGAAATCTGTAGGCATCAAATAAATTAATCCTGGACTCTGGATATATAGACTTGTGAGTCATTAACATACAGGTGATAACTGAAGCCATGGCAATGGATGAGATTCCTGGAAAGAGAAGAGACTTGAGAACAGGACCTCAAGATACAGAGAGTGTAACGTTCTTGTCTTTTTCAAGTACCTGCATCTTTAAAATTAATTAGGGCCATATTGTAAATATTGTTTAACATACCTTTAAAACAAATTTCTCTTTGCAAACATAATGCACATTTATTGAAGATATTTCTCAAAAATATCTAGATAAGCACAAATTCCTGTCCAGAGCCAAAACTGCAGCTTGAATGCTAGACAATCAAATTGAGTAGACACTGAGCACTAATTATGTGCAGGGCAGATGGAGATTCAATAGTAAACAAAACAGGTACCATTCTTGGGTTTATAGAACTTATCATCTAGTGGGGAATACAGGCAAAGAAAATGGAAAATACAATGGAGTGTGATGAATGCTAAGAAAATTAATCATGAAAAGCCACTTCAACTAAAGATGCAATGAGATGTGATTTAAGCATCTTCGTGTCACCCAATTTTCTCTTAATTGGCACAAGCTCAGTTACTGGGACAGGAAGAAACTTTGTTGTGTGTTACTTTTCCCCCTGTGTCATGTAGTAAGAATGCTCAGGAAGGCTGGCAGAGAACATGGAGTTATTTGTCTTTCTGGGCCTGACTAGAGGCTCTGTCTAAACTAAGGCTCGCAGTATGCTGGGCTCTAACTCCTTCACAGAGAACATCTCCATGAATTGTAAATTAGTTTTATGCTTTACAGTCTGTTCAGTTAATTTTCCAGAAACTCTCTAGCTGTGATTCTACTTTCTCAAGTAAGCCACAAGACAACAATGAATTCCAGAAAAGAAAAAGACTGTTTCTTCCTCCCTTCCTTCCTTCCTTCCTTCCTTTCTTCTTTATTCCTTTCTTTCTTTCTCATTATGGTAAGAACACTTAACATGAGATCTACCCTCTTAACAAATTTGTGTATTTCTTAAAGATAAGAAGCATGCACAACTTGACAGCTGGAGCCACCATGGAGCAGAAGATCCATAATAAGAAGGAAAGAGAGATTGGGCCAAATAAGGAGTCACAAAGGTCATATTTGCGGGAAATAATCTGTCGCCAAAAAGCATTAGAGATGAGTGTGGCCTCGAGCAGCAGGAGAGAAGAAAGACTGCACTTTTAGCAGCCTCACAGCTACCTCTCTCTAATGACTTGAGCCATAAAAAAATTCTTGGTATCAGACAATCCTGGCCCTTGTCCTAGATGAACATTCTGCAAAAAAACTTGTTCAATAAAACCTGATATCCCTCAAAGATGGGGAATCAAAATGGAACTGACACAAGAGGTAAACAGAGGTAATGCAGGGGAAAAAAGAAGAAAAGGGACCTGAAAAATGCATGACAGATAAAGAAAACTCATCTGAAAAATAGTAGGTGAAAATTGTCACCAGATATTTCACCATGAATTAGAAAGTTTTAATGAAGCAATTAAGCAAGAGCTCAAGAAAAGGATGGTAAGACAAGAATGAGCTGAAATGTGAGCTGTCAGGCCTCAGGGAAAATGTAGAAGAAATTTAACAATCACAGAGATGAAGGCAAAAGTGACAGGAAAGGAAGAAACCTTAGCAAAAGTCTAGCAATTAGTGTCAAATCTATGCAAATTTAAGACGAAGACCAAAACAAATGTGGTGATTATGGTTACAGAACAAATGTAATGGTGATAAACCCAGATGGAGTAGAAATGATATAATTAGCAACAATTGGGAGAGAAAGAAAGAAAAGGAAAGTGAGAGGTAATGTAAATATGTTGGTTTTCTTATCCTTAGTACCTGGGGGTCAAACGATGACATCTAAAGCAGACAAATCTGGCAATAGGGGTCCAAGTATATTGAGTAGTAAAAAGACAAACACTAAGAAATATAATTTAATCAACTAAAATTGGGTAGATGAAAAAAGGAAAGAGAGGGGAAGAAAAAGAAATATGTATAATATGTAAATATGTATAACCATTGAATCATTATTTCTAATATCAAGAAAAATGGTGAAAAACCCTAAATATCCACACATAAGGGACTGACTAAATAATTATGGCATATTTATACAATAAAATACTATTCAACTATAAACTAAAAAGCAATTTTTTATGTAATGATATCAAAGGATTGACAAGATTATTATGTGTCTGTGAATATATATATACAAACATATATTACATATTTTGCCATATACTCCCTCCCTCTCTCTATATATAGATGCACAAGAAATTGATAATATTGTCTCTGGTGGGGGAAAACTGGGTAGTGGCAACACAGAGGTGAGGGAAACATTTACAATGTATACCCTTTGTTATTTTTTGAATTTTGAACCATTAGGCTCCTACTTATTTTTTTTAACAAATTAAATTTAAATTTAAGATGGAATATAAAGAATTGGTTGACCTGTCTTTGCCCAGCCTTGTGGATATAATGTTATGTGAGATGCCTGATATATACTTTGTAGAGCTTCCTGACTCCACATACATCTCTCTCTGTTCTAGCTCCCTGAGGAGTGAGACAAACATACAGGGCAGTGCCCTGGTTGCCCACCTGCCCAACTGTGTCCCTGCCCATTCTTAATCCTGATCTGGCGCAGTCTCATTAGCATGTAACAGGAATGATATTATAAAAAATATTTAACCAAACTATATCTAACTCCCCCTGTAAATAATGTTGTTGTATAGCCCATTCATCATTAAGATTAAATAATTAGGATTATAACCTCACACAAAGAGAAACAAACTACTGCTTATACCTGGATCAAGAAACTTAGGGTTCTCAAAGCTAATTTTTCTTTTTAAAGTATTTGTTTATTTATTTATTTATGGCTGTGTTGGGTCTTCGTTTCTGTGCGAGGGCTTTCTCTAGTTGCGGCAAGCAGGGGCCACTCTTCATCGCGGTGCGCGGGCCTCTCACTATTGCGGCCTATCTTGTTGCGGAGCACAGGCTCCAGACGCGCAGGCTCAGTAGTTGTGGCTCACGGGCCCAGCTGCTCCGCGGCACGTGGGATCTTCCCAGACCAGGACTCGAACTCGTGTCCCCTGCACCGGCAGGCAGATTCTCAACCACTGAGCCACCAGGGAAGCCCTCAAAGCTAATTTTTAAAACTCATAACCATCGATTTAGAGTTTTCCTAAATCCCCAAAACTCTCATTACATATAAAAATCAGGCTTGGAGGACTCTGACCATAGATCTCTACCACAAGCTATAGGTAGTGAGAACTTGGAACCTAAAGGAAGTGTCCATCAGAGAGGAACTGTGGAGTGAGAGACGGGAGAAGAAGGGAAAACAGCCAACCACATGTCTCCTGGCTCAAATCAATTCCTAGATTGAAACCCTACAGGGGGGTGGGTGTTGGTAATGACCAGATGAGTTATTGGAAGATCTCAGAGCACTGGGATTAGTTTCTCATTTCCCCACGCACAAGTTTGGAAAAGTGTGGGGTCTGACATGGGGCAGCACAAGTGGCAGAGTAGAAAAGGCTGAGAGAGGCAGCTGGTGGGAACATCCCCCATCACTCCCCTTACCTCCACAGGCCCTCCCTAGTTGAGAAAGTCACCAAATCCACCTACTACTTAATTTAAAGGCCTGGATAATGAAAAATACAGAATTCTGGATATATAGTTATGCATTGACAATTGCTCTTTGTGAGATGCAAATATTTATTCTGAGGGGGGTTGTGTGACATGGTTATTTGGAGTGCTTATTTGTGGAAATAACTTGAGCCATCAAACTACCTTTCCTTCCTTCAAAATCATCCCATATTCAGATATCCAAGAACAAAGAACAATAGAATACTGATGGCTAGACTTAATGGAGACCTTGCCAGGGTTAAAGAAACATGATTGGATAAACCAGAAGAACCTGTTTGAACTACTCCTCCACTGCCAGGGGAGAGGGAGGAAGAAAATATAAAAGTAAAATGAAAGAAATGAAAGGACTACAGGGAGAGTTCTAAGAAAAGAGCATTTGTGGAAAAATAGGGCTTAATGCCTTGTCTTTTCCCCTTCCCTCCTCTTTATGAGTAATGATGCTGAGGCACTTGACCATCCCTTTTCACTGTTGTTCCAAAGCAGCAGAAACCACAGATATGTCCAGTGTGCTGGCAGATGGGATAGGGACAGCAGAGTTGAAGTAGCATAGCACTGTAGGAGAGGTAAAGACCATGACCCTTCACAAAGCAACAAAAATAGACCCCAAAAGAAATGTGAAAGATCATTACGAAGAAAACTTCACTAAGTGACAAAAAGGATCAAAATAAATGTGCCTAGATGGGAAAATTGTAAAGTTGCCAATTAATCCATCAACTTAGCACATTTCAATCAAAACATTAAAAACAGATTCTGCAAAAAATGACATTAGTGTAATTAATTACACATTCAGAGAAAATTAAGGTACGAGGTCTACCTCAAACCAAATGTACACACACACATGCACACAAACACACACCACTAACAGGTTAACAAAGGAACTTACTTTGAAAAGGAAACTATCTGTATTAGAAAGAAATATAGCCAAATGTTTTCTAGTAACCTTGGGCCGTCAAAGACTATCCAAAGTAAAATAAAAAAATAAAAGTTTAACAGGAAAATATTGAAAGACACAGAAAATGTAAATTCCTGATTGACCAAATATACCACACAAAAGAAAAATAAAGGGAAAGGTTGAGAGAAACCATGGTGAGTTCAACATGTAACAATAGCCATGTTTCCAGTGTGGGTAATGACTACCATGTAAATTTTTGAGCAAGTCTATATACAGAAAAAAAACTTGCTTTCTCTCACAAAAATGAGGCAATTTTGGTGAGGGAAGAAAACAGTCCCATTTCCCTTGGTGCTAAAGCAGGCAGGGCGGGGGGTTCCTAAGTTTCCTGTGGGCCAGAGCACGTCCTGAGAAGGTACCTGGGGCAGACTCCTGCTCACAGGCACCAACACACCCTCCCTGCCAACACACGCACCCCACGTGCCACAGGCCACCCAGTGAGCAGAGGGTCCCCGAGTCAGTGAGGGGTTCCTGGGAGAAAGGGGTGTGCCCCAAGAGGAATTCCACAGCAGGAAGCCACAGAGGGGATGCTCAGCTGGGTGCATGAAGGTCCCAGAATGCACCAATTATACCGTGGGAATGGAGTGATAAGTGGTGCTGGGTTAGCAGGTTATCCATTTGGAAAAGGAGTCAGGAAATTCCAAGTATATCCCTGAGACAACCCTTTAAGTGGAAAGGTATGAAAGAATTAGGAAACCATATAGGAGACTCCTTTTGTAATTGGGAAGTGGGGAAGGCCGTCCTAAGCCACACGCAAAAGCAAGAGGCAATAAGGGAAAATGAGCCTTCAGGGGAAGAGGAGGTCGTGAGTAAAGTGAAGGGGGAAGTGACAGAGTGTAAGGTGATCCATGCAGCATGAGGACAGACAAGGGACTGGCTGATGCCCCACGGGACTGTGCTGCAGTGCCCATCGCATCTTAGACCAACCGGTGGCCTCTAGGAGGAGGTGGGGCCAGTGCTCCACACAGCTGTCAAACTCTTAGCCAAAAGGTGCTGTGGTGGCCCAGTGTAGGGACTGACTTGGTGAGGGCTGTGCCTGTCCCTGGTGACATTTCAAAGTGAGGGGATTGTGGTTGAAACTGCTCTGAGAGTGGCACTAAGGGCCCCCGTGGGGATGCAGTGTGTGAGACTGGGTGTACCAGCTGGGAAGCTGGATGTCTGCAACCTTGCCTGCACTTATGGCAGGGAGGGGTGCAGTGGGGGGTCAAATAACAAAATTCCCAGGAGAGGTAGCAGGCTGGGAGGGCCCTGGGAGTTAGTGCAGAAATCAGTACCTACAGGCACAAAGTGTAGACAAGATAATGAGATGAAGAAGAAGGGAATCCAGGGCCCTTTCTGGAGCTGGGGGGCAGTCTGTGGAGGCAGTTCCAGATTTACCGAAGAGACAGCTTCGGCTAGGGCGGCCCCATCAAGGCAGGCACCTCCCCACAGAGTGTGACAAGCTCAAGCTTTGATGACCTTGTCTAATGTTTGCCATGGGGAAACCTGGCAAGAAACTCATCTGGTTGCAGAAAACAGGTGGGTTAGTTTGTGCTTGCTGGTCCCCTGCTGTTTCATTTTTGAATTAAGCATGGGAGGAGGCACCTTAGTCTTTCCAGTGCTGAAAGCCTCTGAATGTCTTGATCAGGCCCTGACTGGCAGGCATGCGCCCCGCCCCCCGCGCCCCCCCTCCACACCCCCCGCTGAAGTGCCCCTCCGCACCCCTGTAGTAGGCAGAACTGGGAACTGGGCTCCTGCCCTGGCACAGCAACCTACAAAGGGACGAAGGGCAGACCAGAGCCCTGCGCTTCCACACGCAGGGAGTGTTTTCGGGAGGGCAGTGCCAGCAAATGGAGAGGGGGCTCTTGACTTGGGCCAAGACCACACCGTGGAGACACGTCAATGCTGGCAGGCTGCCCTGTGACAGAATTGCTCAGGAGATGGGCAGAAGGTCTCCGAGGCCCTCCCTGCGACAGGAGTCAGCTGTGGCCTGAAAGCGCCAAATGCCTGCCTCGGAGATGGTGGACCTACTGCCTGTGGCAGGACTCAAAACGGGGACTCGGCAGAGTGCAGAGCGGGAGGGAAGCACGTGTTAATTTGGGACCCCGAGCCAGGAGGAAGGAGAAATGCTCTGCCTTTGGGCTGAGATTACAGAGGCTGAGCAATAAGGTGTCGCTGAAGACACCATCGGCCAGCAGGCTCCACTGGGACGAGTAGATGCGGGACTGCCCGCAGGGCAATCCTGCGTGGGAAACAGACTGCCCAGCCCACCTGAGGCTGGCTTGGGAGAAAGGGGGGACCACGTTAGCAGCTCTTTGAAAACAAGACAGGACCCCAGAGCCAGCAAACAAAGCCCCGGCGGGGTGAACACTGCTGGGGGTGTGATGTCGCAGCAACCACAGTCACATGCTGGCCAATCAAGGCACCAGGGCCTGGGGAGGGGCAGAGTCCCTGGCAGGCACCCATGACTACTAGTCAGCCCAAACTGTGGGGTGGATGAGTACAAGCAGGAGAGTGGCAACCCACCTGCCCCCCAAACTCCAGGAGAAGGGAGGAAAACATTGAAAAAAAACTAAAAATTTGAAATAAAACTATGTTCTGTATGGAGGAGGGCAGTCAGAAGGCAGAGCACTTGTACACAGCTGATGCCCAGGGAGCAGTGGCCCAGAGTCACATCCCAGGGAGACCAGGAGAGGGCACCGGGCTCAGAAGCAGCACTGCCCAAAGGAAGCTTCTTGTCCCCTCTGTTAGCCAGCGCTTTGAGGAAGAGAACCATTTCACGACACATCAAAAACACGCAGGGAACCTGGCTTTGGTGATGCAGGGGCTGAGGCTTGCTGGGAGGGGTCTGGAAATGTTGGGACGGGGTGGTGGAATGAGTTGCCCAGATTCATGGAGTGGTTCAGTGTGCAGGGCTGCCTTCTTCCTTTCCTCCAAGGGGTGCCAGGGGCTTGGATGGAGGGCATGAATATGTCTCCTGATGGATGGACCAGCCATGGCCATGCCACGCCCCTCAGCATCTGCCCTCCCACCCCTTCGGGGATTCACGGAGGCCTCCACTGTCCCCTTCCTGGATCCCACAGAAGTACCAGGGATAGGGCAGAAAGGAGGTTCCCCAGAGGAAGCAACGGCCAAGCCTTTTCACTCAGCCAGGAATTTGAGCTTGGCATCCCAAGGAAGGGAGGGGGCCTGGAAGTAGGTTTCACAGCTGCTTCTCAGGAGAGAGAACAACACAAAGCAGGCACTCAGCAAGTAGCAACTGTTACTGCTATAACTGTGCACTAAATTGTGCAGGGATGGGTTGCCCTGTGGCCCCCAAGGATGTGTAGGCAAAGCCTCAAGGATACTGACCTTCCTCTCTAGGCCAGCAGGCGAGGAAAGACACCCTCATCGAGGGAAGGATTCCTCTGCATCAGGCACTGGGCTGCCTGCTTCACAGGTGCTGTCTCCTTTAGTCCTCCCAACAGTCCTTCTTAATTCCACCCTCCACCCCATTCCCCTGCCCCAGCCCCGCCCCCAGCCCCTTCTGGGAGCTTATCCTGAACGCTGCAGCCCATCTCTTCCCCTGCCTCCTGTGGGCACTGCTAGGCGGACATTTTTCAGGAGCAAATGCCCCAGTTAGTTAGCACTGACCGTGTATTTTGGGCTTCCTCTTCACGCAGACTATAAACTCAAAGACAAGTACCATGTCTCGTTTTTGCCAGTTAAAGCACACAGCTTTATTGGTGATACATAAAAATGCAGACTTGGTGGACGAGGCTGAGTCAGTACAGCTCATAGAAGGGGAGTGTACATGTTTTGCTGAATAGGTTTGCCATCCTTAGGCTCGTGAAGAAAAGAGAGTAAATGAAAAAGAATTCAACCTACGCAGCAACCAATGCATTTTCGGCACAAGCTCCCACATGGGTCTGGTCTCCACAAGATGGTCCAGCTTAGACAGGGAGACCACCACAGGCAAGGCATCCCTCGTCAGGCTAGAAAATGTTGTTCTTTCACCACACAGCTGAAATGATCCCTTTACCACAGGAAGAAGGCTGCAAGGGAGCAATTTACAATGCGTACTGCCTGCAGACTGCAAAACCAAGAGGTTACTCAGAGCTCTGTGGGAACCCCTGCCTGGCCAACAAGAGAGTGGTCCTGGATTTAGCAAGTGTAACTTTCACCCAGAGATATGGCTATTGGCTAAGGCTGGATCTTCAATAGCACCCGCTGCAGAGTCTTTGACTGAGAACACAAGTGTGTGCTCACTGATCGGGTTTTGGTTCGGGGTGGATCAGTCCCATCCCGTTGGAGGGGGCCATTTAAGAGGCCGGGATTTCTGGGAGAAGCTGTCTGTTTGCGTTCCTGATAAAGAGGGACAGGAAGGAGAGCAACATTTGGGCTCCCAGCAACTCCCCCGCCAAGACTGGCTTTTCAGACAAACCCATCAAGGGTTTCACAACGTGCCCCTCAGCACATTCACTTCCCTCTGGTATCAAAGGAAACTTCAAGCCTGAAACGGACTTGGCAAGCATGTTATTAATAACTGTCATGATTATTAACAAATTTAATCCGGCCTGCTGCAGAAATGAGTTGCAGCAAAGTGGCACAGTCTCCCGACACACTTCGTTGATGTACATCTTAATCTGGCCCTGATTTGCAACACTGGCATTCAAGTTATCCGGGGCACAGAAAGCCTCAACAGCAGGGTCGGGAATAGGGATCGTGTTTCCAGCAATGGAGAGTCTGGCCAAATGACTATTGATATCGTGGCTAAATGAAAAACCAGTGTCCCTGGGCTGAGCTAACAACACTTTTCCCTGAATGGAAGGGCACTTGGAGAGGCCAAGAACACAACTGAAATTTTCAATATCTTAAGCATCACTAAAAAAAAGTCCTCATTTTCATTAGTGAAAGAGTGATTTTTCTTCGTTCAGACTATTTCCTCTTTGAGAGGCCCTAGCTTCTTACTGCCCATGTCTCATGTCAGCCTCATCCCCAGGACTTGGCTTTTCCTGGATCTTTGAGTAAAGACCAGACCCCTTACCCATCCTTATCCATATGAAGTTCCCTACAATTCCGGTTGTTTCTCACTGTGGTTATATCCTCTTCTGATTAGTGGATGAACACTGTAGCAACTTCTAGCCCTGACCTCCAGAACTGCTTTCACTAAATCAGCATTTCGAGCACACTCTATATCTGTGACAAGTCACAGGAGGTTCTCACTCTTTTAAAAGCCATCTAATTTGTAGTGTTCTAGGTAGGAGACTGTTGGATGTTCTTTTCCTGGACACAAATTGCACTAACTGCCATCTGACAGGAAACTAGGGGAAATGCAAATACATAGAGCTTTCATATGAGTTTCCATAGATATACATGTCAATACTCAGGATACAAGGGTATCAATATCTCTCTTTCCTGAGTTAGGGTCTTAACTTTCAAACGTTTCTCCTCTGGCATTTATCTCCCTTAAGCTCATTCCCACTGTTTCCTCAGAGGTACAGCATTTAACTTTTCCAGCACCCAAGTAGGAGGAGAGGAGAGCAAAGGCTGGGAGAGGTACCTGAGTTGCCTCTAGACCCTGCATTCTGACTCCAACCTCCCTCCCCATCCCTATCTCCAAGAGATAACAATGTGTGGAGCAATTTCCTTCTTCCTTTGCCTAGATTTATGTCTACTTGTAGACACAGAAGAAAGAATGGAGACTGGTAGATGTACAGGCACATAAGTGTCCTCTCTCCAGAGTGAGAAATCTGGCTTTCAAATGTCTCCCATTTAGGTCTTAGGCACAGCCCCTACCCTGCCCTCCAGACCCTTTCATCACCCCATCCTTCCCCCACAAATGCCCACCTTTTCCATTCCTCTGCACCCCAGTCACTCTCTTGACCTCGCTTTCTCCCATCAAATGGCCACTTTTCTGTTCTACCCGTCATTTCTGCTCTATAAACACTGCTTCCCCAGAGCCAAAAAGGATTGGGGTTAAGTAATGCTTTTCTGAAGGCAGGATAGTGAAAGAACAGGTTCTGGTTTTGGGCTTGCCTCTACCGCCACCTTGTGACCGGTCCAGGCCCCACGTTTCCTTGAAAGAACTGCTCACTTCAGTTTCTACTAAATATCCTGTATGTAATGGGTTTCCTCTTCCTTTCCTTTGGGTTGTGCTGCCCCCTACAGACAGACAAGCTAACCAACAGATAAAGGTCTGTGAACATTTAGTGCAGGGTGTTAGGCCACAGTTCCTACCTTTTACTGATTCAAGACTGTCAAACGGTCCCCACCTCTCACTCCCAGATCCCAGCATCAGCTCTCCCCCCGACCTCATGCACCATTTAGAGAACTAAAATGAGCTGGTGGATAGTCTGAGGGTGTGGGGAAAGCTGACTCTGCCCCGTCAGGTCTCTGCTACCTAACTCCACCGCGACCCCAAGACTCCCCAGGCAATGCTCACTCTCACACCAACCTGCACACAATCAGAGCAGTTTCTTCCTTCTTCACTTGGCTACAGACACATCTCCCTGATATCAACAGGAAGCTGATGGCTGGACCAAAAAGACCACCTCTCCACAATTCTTGGTCACCTGAGATACGTCACCAATGAGCCATGGTCCCCAAGTTTCTCTCCTACCAGTAGTGATGCAAGAGTATGCCCGCCTCTCTCCTTTCCCCCCCAGCACACCAGACCTGTCACTCATTTTTTCTTTGCCAATCCTAGAGACCAAAAGATAAGGCATTTCCATTTTGTTGAAATTTGCCTTTCTCTAATTTCCAAGGAAGGAACCTATCTTCTCCTGGAGCAACTATTTCAGTTTATATTTCTTTATCTTCTCTTAGAATATAGGGCAACAGCCCATCTCTTCACTTCCCCTCCACTCAGCCGCTAATATCCATCATCTTTCTTGGACCCATGAGAAAGCACATTGCATGAAATAAGACATAGAGCAAGAGATAATTTAGATATTTATTGCCTCTGCTCATTTTCTTGGAAATACTGGCTTTTTATAAAGATTTGTACATGCTTTTATATGCATAAGGAGTTTTCAGGAGTGATGTTTGCCAAAATGTCACCACTGGTTATTTCTGAGACATATATTTAAGGCATAATACATTCTAGGTATAGTGCCAACTGCTAAGGTCAATGGGACATGGAGATGAACAGATTTGTCTCTTGGTAAAGACCACCTGGTTTCTCAGACAGGCCCCCACAAGGCAGCATTTACCTTGCTGAGTTCACACACTCCAGGATCTAGATCTTAATTTTGTCTTCAGACTAAAAGTATGCACAGCTGATGACCTTATGCACAACACAAATGCATACATATGTTCACCAAAAGACAAGAATAAGAATATGCATAGTAGCACTGTTCATATTATCCCCAACCGGAAACAACTCAAATATCCATTAACAGTAGAATGGATAAATAAAATACAGTATATTCATAAATGTGGTGTATATTCATAAATGGCAATGAATATTATATATGCAACAGTATGGATTAATCTCACAATGTTAGCTAAAATAAAAAAGATACAAAAGAATACATACTGTGTGACTTCCTTTACAGAAAGTTAAAAAAAAACACGCAAAACTAATCCATGGTTTTAGAAGTCAGAATAGTGGTTACCCTTGGGATGCACTATTGACTAGATGGGCACATGGGGGAAGCTTCCAATGTGCTGTTCATGTTTTGTTCCTTACTCACTTTGTGAAAATTTATTGAGCTGAACACTTAGGATTTGTTCACTATTCTGTGTATATGGTATACTTCTACAAAAATTTACCAAAAGTCCTCAATAACGTGTTAGGGAAATGGGAGATGAGTAAATGAAACCAATCCTCCTGCTGATCTGGAGAAGCTGGACAAAACATAGATTTTCATTTCCCTGAAGGCACTAGAGGGCTAACAAGATGGTGAAGAATCCCTGGTTCAGAATAGGAGTGGGAGAAGTTGAGCTTAATGTTACGGCCACTTTTCCCAATGGCGCATATGCAGTTATTGAGGGAACTACTGAGAGGCTATGTAGAATTTTGGGTAGCCTTGGGGGGCTAGGGAGACAGACACTGGAATCCAAATCTTGCCAAGAGGTATACCTGGTAAACCCTAAAATCTTTGGATTGTGATGCTGAAAGAGCTGCACCTCAGAGTCAGAGTGAAGGAGACGTAGACAGGCTTTTTTTTTTTTAACATCTTTATTGGAGTATAATTGCTTTACAATGGTGTGTTAGTTTCTGCTTTATAACAAAGTGAATCAGTTATACATATACATATATCCCCATATCTCTACCCTCTTGCGTCTCCTTCCCTCCCACCCCCCCATCCCACCCCCCCATCCCACCCCTCCAGGTGGTCACAAAGCACCGAGCTGATCTCCCTGTGCTATGCAGCTGCTTCCCACTAGCTATCTATTTTAAGTTTGGTAGTGTATATATGTCCATGCCACTCTCTCACTTTGTCCCAGCTTACCCTTCCCCCTCCCCGTGTCCTCAAGTCCATTCTCTAGTAGGTCTGCGTCTTTATTCCCGTCTTGCCCCTAGGTTCTTCATGACCATAGGGTCTGTCATACAGAGTGAAGTAAGTCAGAAAGAGAAAAACAAATACCGTATGCTAACACATATATGTGGAATCTAAAAAAAAAATGGTCATGTAAACAGGCTTTTACAAGGGCTTCAGTTTAACTTTAAGTAATCTCAACCATTGGAAATTGGATTAAGGTAATTCCAGAGTGCTAATGCCTCTAGGTGCCTTGCAGAGACAAATACAAATTCTCTTCAGAGAGAAACAATATCGGCCTCAAATTATTTCTGAAGTTTCGTAAAATACTATATCTAGCACACAAAAGAAAACAACCAAGTACACAAGAAGACAAGACAAAACTAACAAAATTCATCAGAAATGACACACAATAGAAAAAGACACATCAGGGCTTCAGATATTAGAGTTATCAGACATAGATTTAAAATAAATATGCTTACTATGCTTAAGGAGATAAAGGACAATATAGAGAATTTCTGCAGATAAATGGAAACTATTAAAAAGTATAAAACAGAAATTCTAGACCTGAAAAATAGAATAATCTCAATTAAGAACTGAATGGAAGGATTTAACAGCAGAGTACATATAGATGAAGAGAAAATTATTGAACAGGAAGGTAGCTTGGAAGAAACTATCCAGAAAAAATGCCAGAGTCACAAAAGGATGAAAAAATTGAGTGGCTAAGAAACAGAGAATACAGAAAGATTTCAAGTAACGTATGTATACTTGAAATCCAGGAAGAGAAGAGAATGAAGAGAGGAGAGAATGAATGAGGCAGAAGTAATATCTGAGGAAATAATGGTTGACAATTTTCTGAAACTTTCCAAAATGTCAAGCTACATATTCAAGAAGCCATTCAAATCTCAAGTAGGATAAAATTTAGGATTAGAAGATGTGGTATATATCATGATTTCATATATACTTATTTTATATATTACCACTGAACTCTCTTATAGTTCTTATAGTTTTATATCTTTTTCGGTAACTAATTATGTGATATGCAATATGTGGCATAAATGTTGCAAGTACTTTCTCCAGGGTCAGTGTCAGAAATCATTAATTGGTCATCTGATCGAGGCTAGGTGCAATAAATCCTTCTCAAGCTGCACTCTGTTGGGAGACAATTCTCTATGGCTTTGTCATGTGCCTGCACATATTCTGAGTAAGGCACTCACTGCCCATTGTTCTGAACTATCTTTTCAAGGTTGTATAGCAAACAGCCTTGGAAGATAGAGATAGTGTCTCCCTCATGAGCAAAGGTAAGATTTGCTAGTAAGGATAAAAGACTCAGATTCTTTAAGCTCAGAGTTCTTCTGTGACACATCTCATTGCGTGTGTTGGTGTCATCTGGCTCTCTTAATATCACCAGCTGGGAATTGGGATCCAGGAACTGGTGTAAAAATGCTGATACTCTGGCTACTGCTATTGATGTGAGTAATAAATTGTCTTTCATCTCTGAAAAAAAAAAAGATGTGGTATATAAAGCAAAAAATGGACAGAACTATAAGAAATAATAGAGATGCCCAATCATAGTGGGAGATTTTTAAATATCTTTTTTTGTAGCTGACAGAATAAGCAGATAAAAATAGCAGAAATATAGAAGATTTGAACATGATTAGCAAATATGACTCAATTAGTTCAATCCCTAATTGGTATAAAACTACACTCAACAATCACAAAAGTTTCATTCAAAAAAACATATGGAACATATACAAGGCATACCTCATTTTATTGTGCTTCCCTTTATTGCACTTCGCAGATACTACATTTTTTACAAATTGAAGGTTTGTAGCAACCCTGCGTCAAGTCTATTGGTACAATTTTTCCAACAGCATTTGCTCACTACATGTCTCTGTGTCACATTTTGGTAATTCTCACAATATTTCAAAGTTTTTCATTATCATTATATTTGTTATGGTGATCTGTGATCAGTGATCTTTGATGTTATTATTGCAAAAAGAGTACAACTCGCTGAAAGCTCAGATGGCGGTTAGCATTTTTTAGCAATAAAGTATTTTAAATTAAGGTATGTACATTATTTTTTAGACATAATTCTATTGCACACTTAATAGACTACGGTATACTGTAAGCATAACTTTTATAGGCACTGGGAAACTAAAATATTCATGTGATTCACTTTATTGTGATATTCACTTTGTTGTGGTGATCTGGAACTGAACCCACAATATATCTGAGGTACGTCTGTATCAAAATTGATCATATACTGGGACATAAAGCAAGTTTTAACAAATTTCAAAAGATTAAAATCATACAGTGTGTGTTCCCTAACCATGGTGCAATAAACTAAAAATCAATCATAAAAATATAACCAATAATCTGCATATTTTTTGGAATTAGGAAATACATTTTTAAATAACCCATGGGTCAACGAAGAAATCATAATTAAAATTTGAAAATATTTTGCATGGAATGGTAATAAAAATATTACATTCAAAGTTATAGAGGATAGTTTGCTTCTGGCTATGACAGCCTACTAATAGAAGACCAATTCTCTCACTTAGAAGGACAAGAAAAGCTGAAAAATAAATTGTTATTACATTTAAACAAGTTAAATTGTTTAAAGACATTGGAGAGGGACTTCCCTGGTGGTGCAGTGGTTAAGAATCCGCCTGCAAATGCAGGGGACATGGGTTTGATCCCTGGTCCGGGAAGATCCCACATGCCGCGGGGCAGCTAAGCCTGTGCACCACAACTACTGAGCCCACGCTCTAGAGCCTGTGAGCCACAACTACTGAAGCCCACCCGTTCCAGGGCCCGCGTGCCACGACTACTGAGACAACGTGCTGGAAGTACTGAAGCCCACGCGCCTAGAGCCCGCACACTGCAACGAAGAATAGCCCCTGCTCACCACAACTAGAGAAAGCCTGTGCACAGCAATGAAGACCTAACACAACCAAAAAAAAAAAGACATTGGAGAGCTATGAAAGCAGCCAGGATTTGAAGTACCAAAATCGTGGAGAGAAGGGAAACTTAAAGAGGTGAAACACATTTGACACCAATTTTCCTCCTGAAGCATTTGTCAATTCATTATCAACATGGGTGGAGAGACTGAAAAATAAGCTGCTAAGAGTCAAAAAAAACCTTAGTAGAACTTTCAGCAGTTACACAGAGTTAAGGATTCAAAATCTAGAACTTAGAGCTACCTACACATCCAGGATTTGATGGGCTAAGATCCTGGAGAAAGGAAATTACAAAGAAATGAAACTGATTTTCTCTTTGAGGCATTCACCAATTCTTAATGGGTGTAGAGCTAGAAGCAAAGAAACCAAGTAGAAAAAGGCAATTAAGAGGCTAGGAAGATAAACTGAGCTTTTGGCAGCTTCATAGTGCAGGGAAGATAAAAATTGGAGTTTGTAGATTTCCAAGGGTGGGGGACCTAATAAATTCCCTAGGCTGTCAGTTAGAACCCCTGAAGGATTACACCCTAGGAATAAGGGTGAACTAGAAATAGAATAGGTCTGACAAAGATTGAAATCCAACCTCAAATTAGTTCAATTCTGGATTAGCTTAAGGTAATTTACTCTTATACTGCCTTGCCAAAGCCAAAGCAAATCTTCTACAAATCAAGACAAAGTCATCTACATTTTCTAGAATTTTTCATTCATAATGTTTAGCACTCAAACAAAAGCATACCAAGAGATATGACAAACAGAATTTTTTTAAAGGAGAAAAAGAAATAAACAATAGAAATGGACCTATAGAAGATTAAGCTATTAGAGGTATCAGGCATAGACTTTAAAAGAATTGTGATTAATATGTTCAAGAAAACAGAAAACAAGATAGATGTTTTCACCCAATAACTGAAATGTGGGGGGAAAAGAATCAAATGGAAATTCTCAAAGTAAAAATGTAATAGTGACCTTCAGCTTCAGCTCCAACATATGAAGAGTTGAAAGTCCTCATTGCCCTCCTTACAATAAGAAAAATGTTGAACAAATAGAAAATCAACAAATTCTCTAAGATTGATCAGAGAATTGAGGTCACAGGGCAAAACAACACCCCCAAAGTCTGGAGATATAGGAAGAATCACAGCTAAGATGAGACTACTTGAAGCAGTAACTGGTCAGAATACCTTCAATGGTCATTTTGAATTGCTAGAGGCTGGATGTGGATTAGCTTAAGAGTTAAAAATCTATGGGCAGGGGCACTTTTGCAGGGATCATCACATTTTCACTATTTTCTTCCCTGATGGAACCCAACAGGTTCTCACAATGAAGATCAGAGAAAATTTCCCTCATGTTTCTGTCAGGGGGAGGGGAAAATAACCATTTTGAATTATACCCAGGGGAAAAATAACCATTTTGAAATACATCCAAAATGTTCTCCATAACAAAGCCTATCCTGAAAGGGAAACTACTTTACCAGGGCCTTATCTGACCTGGGGGAAGGACAACTGGTTGGCTCCAGCTCCATCTAGACTTCCTGTCTCATGTAAAGGGAGAAAAAAAACACCATTAATCAACTGGATCTAATTAACATTGGTAAAATATTTAATCCAACAACAGCAAAAAATACACATACTTCTTAGGCTCACATAAAATATTAACCAAGACAGACCACATTTTAGGCCATAAAACACACTTAACAAGTTTAAAAGAGTAGAAAGCATACAAAGTATTCTCTCAGACCACATGGAATTAAACTAGAAATCAATAACAGAAAGATAGCTGCAAAATCTCTAAATATTTGAAGATTAAACAACACACTCCTAAAACATGGGTCAAAGAAGAAGTCACAAAAGAAATTTTTAAATATTTTGAAATAAATGAAAATCAAAATATTGATACAACTTATCAAAAATTATGGTATCCAGTGAAAACAGTGCTAAATTTATGGAATTTAATGCATACACAAATTTCCCCTGCTTTTTGAAAGTTTGCTTCATGCTACTTGTTTTTTTACAAAAGACCTACATTAGTACCTGTTTTCACAAACTGAAAGAAATCCAAAGGCAATTTTTGCTTTTATGGAAAAAGATGAAAAGAGAAAATAGCATTCAGCATTTGTTTTGCAGCAAGCCAAGCTATTATGGAAGCAGGATGTACCCCAAGGAGTGAGAGTAGCATTCACTGCCAAGCTCCTTCCCTGTGAACTACACTCATCATCTCAGCATCAAGCTGCCATAGCTTTGAACTGTGTCTGTGAGCATCTGTGCCTTATCTCAGTTTATTTTGTGCATCCATTAACAATATTTATCCTAAGGTAATTGCTTCTTCACTTTAAGCCATTTTGGCTTGTGAACACTCTACTTTTGGACAGCAGTGGAAACCTGTATTAGAAAATAAGAAAGAGGGGAGGTGTGGCCAAGATAGTGGAGGAGTAAGCCCCTGAACTCACCTCCTTTCATGGGAACATCAAAATTACAACTATTTACAGAGCAACTATCTATGGGAATGACCTGAAGACTAGCAGAAAACATCTTCCACAACTGAAGATATAAAGAAGGAACCACAGTGAGATGGGTAGGAGGGGCAGACACACAATATATCCAAGACTCACATCCTTGGGTAGATGACCCACAAGTGGGAGGATAAACACAATCACAGAGGTTCTCCCCAAAGAGCAAAGGATCTGAGCCCCATATTGGGCTCCCCAGCCTGGGGGTCCTGCACCAGGGAGACAAACCTCCAGAATGTCTGACTTTGAAGGCCAGTGGAGCTTGCAAACAGAAGAGCCTGAGGGGTATAGGAAACAAAGATTCTGCTCTTAAAGCTCGTGCAGCTGTTTTGGGAGTTTCCTCGTTAGCATCAGTGTCCTTGTAGTAGAAAGAACTCCCACATGCCACGGAGCAGCTAAGCCCGTGTGCCACAACTACCTGAACCTGCGCTCTAGAGCCCACAAGCCACAACTACTGAGCCCATGCACCACAACTACTGAAGCCTGCACACCCTAGAGCCTATGCTCCACAACAAGAGAAGCCACTGCAAATGAGAAGCCCACGCACTGCAACAAAGAGTAGCCCCCGCTCACCGCAACTAGAGAAAGCCTGTGCATAGCAACGAAGACCCAACATGGCCAAAATTTTTAAAAAGTACACTAGAAGGAATCAACAGTAGATTAGATGATACAGAGGAATGGATCAGTGAACTGGAAGACAGTAGTGGAAATCACACAAGCTGAACAGAAAAAACAAAAAAGAATTTTAAAAAATGAGGATAGTTTAGGAGACCTCTGGAATGACATTAAGCTAACATTTACATTATAGAGATCCCAGGAGAAGAGAGAGAGAAAGGGGCAGCGAACTTATTTGAAGAAATAATAGCTAGAAACTTCCCTAACCCAGGGAAGGACACAGACGTTTCCTCTAATATCAGGAACAAGACAAGGATGCTCACTCTCACCACTTTTATTCAACATACTATTGGAAGTCCTAGCCACAGCAATCAGACAACAAAAAGAAATAAAAGGCGTCCAAATTGGAAAGGAAGAAGTAAAACTGTCACTGTTTGCAGATGACATGATACTATTTATAGAAAATCTCAAAGATGCCACCAAAAAACTATTAGAACTAATAAATTCAGTAAGGTTTCAGGATACAAAATTAATATACAGAAATCTGTAGCATTTCTATACACTATCAACAAACTATCAGAAATAAAAATTATGAAAACATTTACAACTGCATAAGAAAAGAATAAAAAAACCTAGGAATAAATCTAAGCAAGGAAGTAAAAGACTGGTACTAAGAAAACTATAAAACATTGATAAAAGAAATTGAAGACAACACAAAGGGAAAGATATACCATGCTCATGGACTGGAAGAATTAATATTGTTAAAATGACCAATCTACAAATTCAAATGGAATCCTATCAAAACACCAATGGCATTTTTCAAAAAAAAACTAGAACAAATAATTCTAAAATTTATATGGAAATACAAAAGACCTGAAATAGCCAAAACAACTTTGAGAAAAAAAGAACAAAGCTGGACATATCACACTCCCTGATTTCAAATTATACTACAAAGCTACAATACTCAAAACAGTATAGTACTGGCACAAAAACAGAAACATGTATCAATGGAACAGAATAGAGAGCACAGAAATAAATCTACACTTACAAGGTCAATTAATCTATGACAAAAGGGGCAAAAATATACAATGGGGAAAAGACACTCTCTTCAATAAATTGTGTTGGGAAAACTGGACAACTACATGCAAAAGAACCAAACTGTACTACTTTCTCATACCATATACAAAAGTAAACTCAAAATGGATTAAAGATTTAAATATAAGACCTGAAACCACAAAACTCCTAGAAGAAAACATAGACAGTATGCTCTTTGAATCAGTCTTAGCAATATTTTTTTTGATGTCTCCTCAGGCAAAGGCGATAAAAACAAAAATAGACAAACGGGACTACATCAAAGTAAAAAGCTTTGCACACTGAAGGAAAATATCAACAAAAGAAAAAGGCAGCCTACTGAATGGGAGAAGATATTTGCAAATGATATATTTGATAAGGGGTTAATATCCAAATATGCAGATAATTCATACAAATCAATAACAATAAAACAAACAACTCAATTAAAAGATGGGCAGAGAACCTGAAAAGACATTTTTCCAAAGAAGACACACAGACAGCCGACAGACACATGAAGTGATGCTCAACATCACTAATCATCAGGGAAATGCAAATTAAAATCACAATGAGATACCACCTTACACCTGTTAGAATAGCCATTATCAAAAAACACCAAAACAAAACAAAAAAAGAAAAAAAAATAACAAGTGTTGGTAAGGATGTAGAGAAAAGGGAACCTTCATTTACTGTTGGTGGGAATGTAGGTTGGTGTAGCTACTGTGGAAAACAGTATGGAGACTCCTCACAAAATTAAAAGTGGGACTACCATGATCCAGCAATTCCACTTTTGGATATTTTTCCAAAGAAAACAAAGACACTAATTCAAAAAGATATATGCACCCCTATGTTCACTGCAGGTATTATTTACAAGATAATATGGATAATATGCCAAGATATGGAAGCAACCTAAGTGTCCATTTATGGATGACTGGATAAAGAAATTGGGGTATACATATATACCATTGTGTTAGTTTCAGGAATACAGCAAAGTGATTCGGATACACACAGTGAAATACTACTCAGCCATAAGAAAGAATAAAATCTTGCCATTGTGACAGCATGGATGGACCTTGAGAGTATTATGCTAAGTGAAGTAAGCCAGACAGAGAAAGACAAATATTATATGACATCACTTATATGTGGAATCTGAAAAAAAGTACAAATGAACTTATTTACAAAACAGAAACAAACTCACAGATATAGAAAACAAGTTTATGGTTACCAAAGTTGAAGGGGGGAGGGATAAATTAGGAATATAGGATTAACAGATATACACTACCATATACAAAATAGGTAAACAACAAGGATTTACTGTTGCACAGGGAACAATGTTCAATACCTTGTAATAACCTATAATGGAAAAGACTCGAAAAAATATATATATAATATCCAAATCACTTTGCTGTACACCTGAAACTAACACAATATTGTAAATTAACTGTACTTCAATAAAAAAATTTATCTTATTTTTTAAAATATTTATTTATTTATTTATTTATTTGGTTGAACCTGGTCTTAGTTGCAGAAGGTGGGCTCCTTAGTTGCAGCACGTGGGCTCCTTAGTTGTGGCAGGCGGGCTCCTTAGTTATGGTAGGTTGGCTCCTTAGTTGCAGCAGGAAGACTCCTTAGTTGTGGCATGCAAACTCTTAGTTGCAGCATGCATGTGGGATCCATTTCCCTGGCCAGAGATCAAATCTGGGGCCCCTGCATTGGGAGCACAGAGTCATATCCACTGTGCCAATCCCCAATAAAAAATTTTTTAAAAAACGTTTATCCATCCAGAAATAAAAAGAAACTTCCATAATTTGATTGAAAACTATCTGCAAAAACAAAGGAACAAACATCACAGTTAATGTTGAAATATCAGGAGGTTCCACCTGAGATACGTAATAAGAAAAGGATGGCCACTGTCACCATTTTTATTCATCACCATGATGGGGATGCTAGACTGTGCAAAAAGGGAAGAAAAAGAAAAAGTACAAGAATTGAAAAGGAAGAAAGACAATTTGCATACAAAATTATTGCATATGTAGAAAATCCAAAAGAATCTATAAATAAACTATTAAAATTAATAAATGATTTAACAAGATCACACAATACAATGTCAATATATTATTAAAAATCAGCTCTATTCCTATAACAGCAGCAAGAAATTAGAAAATGAAATTTTAAGAACAAAGTCACAAAAACCACCAAGTCCTAGAAATAATTCTAACAAAATATGTACAAGTCTGAAGATGAAAATTCAGACATTATTGAAAGAAATTAAAGAAGACATAATTAAAGGATGAAATATACCATGTTAGTGTATTGGAGAACTCAATATTGTAAATATGTTAATTCCTTCCAATTTGATCTATAGATTCATTGCAATCACAATTAAAATCCAAACAGGTGATGTGTCTGTCTGTGTCTGTGTCTGTGTGTGCATAAATTGGCAAGCTTATTATTTAAACCTATATGGAAACACAAAGTGCCAAGAATATCGAAGACAATTCCGAAAAAAACAATAAAGAGGATTTATACTACCAAATGTTAAGATGTATCATAGAGTTTATTTTTATAACTTAGAGGTAAGAAAAACTTTCCTCAGAATGAACAAAAGCCCAGAAGCCATAAAGGGAAAATATGAAAAATTTGATCACCTGTAGGTGATCACCTATAAAGGGGAAAAAATCATGAATGACGCTAAATGAATTAGATATCCATCTACTTTGAGAGCACTAATTTCTACCTAAGTCAGCTTGCCCTGATTCCCTGAGCACTAAATAAACAACCTTCTGATGATAATTTGGTTTCTGATGCACATTGATCTTAGGGAGAGAATGTTCTGAGCAGCCAACACTAAGAATTTGATCTATTTGGTAATTACATTTCTTATAGTAACATAGACTGTCATTCTGGTTTTTTTATTTTCAGAAAGAAATTCCACCCCATTTAATAACACGTTATGTCCATGTGCAAACTTAGAAAAATGCTCAATAAACAGAAGGCTCTAATGCCCAAACAAAGATGCTTGTATTACACTTACTCTTTCACTTTTTAAAATGTAAATGGTCAACAGGGCCAAAGAGTTACACTTAGCCCACTGCCAGTGCTGGATTGAATTCCATTGACATGAACCTGTTAGGATAAAGTTACCCATCCAATAAGGCTTCTTTCCCACCCCCTACCTTCTCCCTCCACTCAGGCTTACCCCCAAACCCAACATTGCCCAAGCCCTTAACACAAGGCCTGAGAGGGACCCAATGGAGAGGGGAAAGCATGGAAATACACATCTCTGAAAGTAAATATGTGTTATCCTGCTTGACACCACACCTCAGGCAGAGCAAACCAGGGGTCATTACCCTAGTCTTCTGCACCCCGAGATGGCAGCACGATAGTTCTGCTTTAAAGGCAAGGAAGAGCCACAGTTTAAACAGAGAAATCAGAATAAAACGTTCAACCTGGGATGTGATGTAAAATGAATGTAAAAAGATAGCATTGAAAATAGTCATAATCACTCTTCAAAAAAACCATTCTCAAGGGAATTTAGCGGAGAAATTAACCAAACAGAGGCATAAACACAAAATTTGCCTGAACCACATCAATTTGCTAAACCTACACTTAGAATCTCTTTTGAAACAAGGCAAGTAAAATATGAATTTAAAAATAGAAAACCAGTTTCCTGAGCCTTGAAATATTATGCTTTGGGTGACAATTTATAAGAGAACTCTACTCCACCTTTGTAAAATTCCCTTTGAACACATTTGACTGGGATAGACCCACTTAAATTCCTAAAACCATTAGATGAGAGAAAAACCAAAATAGCAGAATATCCTCTGAGTTTCTAATTTCCTCGGTTACCCAGAAGTTGCCATCCTCTCTAAAGAGAAGACACTGCCCCCTCCCTGCCCCGATGAGCTGCCACAATCACAGAACTGTGCCCTTCCCAAAATGTTTGAGAGTGGCAGCCTCCGATGTGAAAGCATGAGGACATCTGCGTGTGGCTGGGCCGGCCCTGTGGCCTCCCTGGACCAGGCAGTCACATATCTGTCTCACACAGCACTTACCAAAGTCTGGGTGATTCCGTGCCAAACAATACCAGGTGTGGGACATCAAAATTACATGCAGTGCACATAGGGCTGTGCCACGTTAAGACTGGTGCCTTCTCAGTCTCTGTTCAACAAAGGTCCAAAAAATCTTGGCATCCAGCCACACCCAGGTCACCGTATTACCACAGCAATGACAATTATTATTCTGTATCAAATGCCCACCGGTGCATGACCTGGTGTCACGGGAATTAAGTGGTCACCCACAAAAGACACAGAAGCACAAAGAGACTACTGCCAATGGTCTCTCAGAAGGAGGAAATAAAAAGACAAGTGTGAGGGAGGGAGAGGGAAGAAGAATGGGAAGGGATGAGAAAAGAGACCTGCAGGAACAGATGGACACTGGTCAGACCTGTGCCCCTGCTGCACGGTGGCTTTTTATTATGCAAGTTGACCTCATTTTTCACCCCATGTAGAAAAGTCACTCAGCACCCCAAGTTCAAGACATCAATACAGAAGTTTTTATTATTTGCTCCATTCTCCAACTGCTCACCCTACCTGACACATAGGAGCAGCAAGATAAATATGAGTATCTCTGTTTCTCACCTGAGCCTCGCCTATAGGCAACCCCTAAGACTTTACTCTTTCTTCTACACCTTGCTGTGTGGGTATCTACAAAGTTACGTAGTCAACATACAGAATCTCATCTCCGTCTCTGTCTTCATCAAGGGGAGTTTTGTGTTGGGTATCTATGGAGGCATTATACAGATGTTTGGCTCCATACTAAGCAATTTTAAAGCAACCAGTTGCTCAGGTTTGGAAGGCCACTGGCTCTGCCTCTTACTAATGGAGTGATCTTGGGAATCTTACCCAACTTATCCAAATCCCATTTCTTCTTCAGCAAAAATATAATAATATTTACTTGACATGATTATTGAGACTAAGGTGGGGGTGGGAGGGAAATATATAAAATGCCAATGTCTGACAAATGCTAGATACCACCCACCTCTTTTCTTCTATTATATACATGCCTTTGACATACATATCTTGCTTACCAAATTTGAGTAATATTATTCTAAAAAGGAGAAAACTCAAGGGCTTCTAATATTGTCTGAAATTATTATTATTATAATCTTATTTAATTATTTACAACCTAAAATTAGGCATCAATGCCTTTACTTATAGCTCTTGGAGAGAAAAACATCTTTCCTCTACCCATCTTGGGTTCTGGGCTGGGACTCTGCGACAAAAGACAGATTAACAAGAGAAAAGCATACACATTTATTTAACACAAGGTTTACGTGATATAGGAGGCTTCATAAGGAAATGAGATCCAAAGAAGTGGCAAAACCTAAATGCTTATATATTGGATTGAAGGAAGAAAAGCAATTGTGCAAAAGAAACTAAAATATGTGGAGACTAAAGGAAGATAAAATTTATTTTGACAAGAACTGTTTTACAGAATTCTCTCAGCCTCAACTCCCCATCTCTGGTGACAAGAATATGTCTTTCCTCCTGGTATAGGAAGGGCATCGTTCACATTGGATTTTTATCTCCTGTCTTCAGGAAGAAAAGGGAAGTTCAGAGCGCACTTCTTGTACCTGCTATTTTTCAAGTGCTTTTAGCTCAAAATAATCCTTATGCCAAAGTGGCATATTTTGGGGTAGCATATTCTGCCACTCTTCACTCTCATACAAAGTACAAAGCAAAAAACTCACAAATTAAAAATAAATCAAGCTACATAACTAAACAAATTTAAATTGACATTAATTCCATGAGATTGATAATGTTGCTTTGGTGGCTCTAAATCAGTCTGCAACATAAATATGATACCAATGGCAAGAACACAGATTCTCTTGATTTAAACATTCCTTCAGTAGGGTGAGTCTAATGACTGCCCCTCAACCCTCTGCCAATTTCGTAACTCAAACTACTGCAAAACCTCTATCAGTACAAAGTGATACTTAACTTACTATGGAGCAAATGCATCTTCTATGTATTATGTCTTTACGTAGTCTCATTGATGAGAAACAATTTCATTGATCTAAGATGCCTTTGATTTTTAGATACATCATTATTTTATATACCACTAAGAATGAAAAAAATATACTTCTATTTAAACTATGACACAATGCTAAGGTGCCACCAACTATAAGATCTATCATAACTTCAGAAATACTAAAACTGGGGGGCAGGGGGTGGCAGGGAAACATCTATCTTATGATCAATGAATACAGTGGTGCTCACACTTAGTGCCGTGACAGTATTTAACATAAACACAAAATTTGGCTCCCAAGTCACCGGGTGACACTTGAAAATACAGAATATACTTATAATGAATTTCTTTAATGAAAACAGAACGCTTAAAAAACATTTATAGGAAACGCCTTAAACCCAGAAACATGTACGTGTACTCCCAGAATTCCACCAACCCTACTTTGAGAAATACTTAGGCTTCATGTCTTCATGTCTAAACCCAGGCATTAGGAATGTTGTAAAAATTGATGAGATGGAATTGAGGAAACATATTCGGTTCTTAGAAGGGAACAAAGACCCTATTCCTCAGAGGAATTATTTTATCAGTTTATTTATTAAAATCCACTGGGCCAACAGGTACATGAAAAGGTGCTCGACATCCACTAATCATCAGGGAAATAGAAATCAAAACCACAATGAAATATCACCTCACACTTGTTATAATGGGTATCATCAAAATGACAAGAGATAACAAGTGTTGGCGAGGGCATGGAGAAAGGGAACCCTTGTGCACTGTTGGTTGAAATGCAAATTGGTACAGCCACTATGGAAAACAGTATGGAGGTTCCTTTAAAAAATTGAAAAATAGAACTATCATATGACCCAGCAATCCCACTTTTGGATATATGTCCAAAGGAAATAAAAACAAGATCTCGAAAAGATATCTGCACACCCATAAGCATTGCAGCATTCTTCACAATGGCTAAGATATGGAAACAATCTAAGTGTCTATTAACAGATGAATGGTTAAAGAAGATGTAGTATATATACCACAGCCATGAGAAAGAAGGAAATCTTGCTGTTTTCAATAACTTTGGGAAAACTTGTAGGCAATTATGCTAAGTGAAATAAGTCAGACAGAGAACGATAAATACTGTATGACATCACTTATATGTGGAATCTAAAAAAGACAAACTCAGAGAGTAGAGTGGTAGTTACTGGGGACTGGGGGTGGAGGAAATGGGGAGATATTGGTCAAATGGTACAAATTTCCAGTTATAAGATTAACAAGTTCTGAGGATCTAATGTACAACATGGTGATTATAGCTAGTAATACTGTATTATATATTTGAATGTTGCTAAGAGAGTAGATTTTAAATATTCTCACCCAAAAAAAGAAATAGTGATTATGTGACAGGATGTAGGTGGTAGCTAATGCTATGGTGGTGGTCATTTTGCAATATATATACATACATATGTATCAATCAACAGGTCATACACCTTAAACTTACACAATGTTATGTCAATTATATCTCAATAAAGCTGGGGAAAAATAACACTAGTGTATGGCAGAAGGACACCTTAGAAAAAAAGGTAAATTAAAAATTATCCACCCTGTCTTTTAGCTAATTAAGGGTGTTCACTTTTATCAATTAAGTCCTATGTTCCAGCACTACTTTAGCAGTTTACCCACATTACCTCATTTAATCATATGATATAAGGACTCTTATTATCCACATCTTGACAGCTCATCTATCATTTCAACACATCTTCCTTTTTGGTCTAAATATTTTCCTACTCAATATGTGGGAAACATATCCACATAAACCTCACCCATTCTCCCATTCTATCATCTCCTTCACTTCCAACCTAGCCTGTATCCAACATTTTTATTTTCCAACAATTACACAGAAAATCAATATACATTACAGATAAGAAAATACAGATGAGGGAAAAGATTCAAATATTAAATTCATGCACTGTCTTATTACTCATAGCCATTTTTCTTATTTTGGTATATAGCCTTTCAGAAGTTTTAATGCATGTAAATATTTTATATTTCTCAAAAATGGAATACAGTATGTATATGGTCATGTAACTGGCTTTTCCACTTAAAATATATGCTGAATTTTTTCCATGTAAATAAGTGTAGTTGCCCATCAACATTTTCAAGAGCCGAATAATGTTTCAATACCTTAATTTCTTAGCCAAGTGCCTATTTCAAGACACTTGGGTCATTCACAGTTTTTCACTCTTCAAAACAGTGCAAAGATGCACAAACTTGTACAAGCCTGTTATTCCTCCTAAGCCAATTATATCTCCTAAGGACAAATTTGTGTAAGTGGAATTGCTGGGTCAAAGTGCATGCACATCTTGAAAGCTTCTGAAACATGTATCCAAACGGATCTTGTACCAAGTATGCTCCCACCAGCACAGTTTGAAAGTGTCGCTCCACCCACACCTTCACCATACTCTGGGTTGGAAAAGAGGTGGATTTTCTCCAGTATGGATGCCAAGAGCCCTCTCGATGGTTCCATAAAGACCCTGCCCCAGGGGCTTCCCTCGTGGTGCAGTGGTTGAGAATCTGCCTGCCAATGCAGGGGACATGGGTTCGAGCCCTGGTCTGGGAAGATCCCACATGCCGCAGAGCAACTAGGCCCGTGAGCCACAACTACTGAGCCTGCGCGTCTGGAGCCTGTGCTCCGCAACGGGAGAGGCCGCGATACTGAGAGGCCCGCGCACCGCGATGAAGAGTGGCCCCCACTTGCCGCAACTAGAGAAAGCCCTCGCACAGAAACGAAGACCCAACACAGCCATAAATAAATAAATAAATAAATAAAAATTAAAAAAAAAAAGACCCTGCCCCAACCAATCTTGTAAAAGAAATCTGATAGAAGCACTAAAAATTATTCTTTTATATTTTCTATTATATCTTCTCATAATTTCAAAATAATCACTAACATATTCACTCCCATAGACACCAGAGTTGGACAAGAAAGAGGATGTTTTCCTATCAAATGCCCTCAGGACCCTACAATAAAATTGTCCCTCTCTGTATGTCCCCAGGATAGGTTCCAGCACTTCTTCATTCAAAGCATCTCTCACTTCCTTCCTCCCCTTGCCACTCCCATTACCACCAGTGAAATTTCACGCCTTTAGCATCTGTGCCTGAAGTATGGTGGTAACTTCCTACGTGGTGTTCCAATCTCCAGTGGCCACTCCTGTCCCCACCCCAACTCTGACCCATTCTGCACACAAGTCAGCCACATAATGTTCCTTTCATCCTGTCACTCCTATGGTCACAAAAGGGTTTGGTGTCTCCCAGGGGTTGGTGGAATAATATACAGACACCTCAGTTTAGAAATCAGGGATCCTCCATGAATGGAACTCACCCAACTGCTAGACTGTATTTTCCATCACTCCCCTCCCCCCAGTTTGTTCACAGAGGAGAGGAACAGCCTCCTTCTTCTGTGGAGAAAAATTCCCACCTCCATGCCTTTCTTCCCATCACTCCTCCTTCCTCCAATGCCCTTCCGCCCTGTTTTTATCCCATCCTTCATGCCCAGTTCTACTTAAGCATCCAGAGGAGAGCACTGTTGCCTGCAGAAATAGGAAACAGATGGCCATGATTAGAGGTTCTCAGTTTTGTTAGTATCTTTTTGATTCCATACATCTTGCCTCTCCAAATATATCATAAACTCAAGAACATGATAAATTTTTTTTGCTGGTTAAAACACACAACTTTATTGATGAAACACAAGATTAACAAATGTAAACCAATACAAAAGTATAGCTTATTCGTGATTAGTTCGCTGTCAGTTTAAGTAGAGGAAAGAGTAAAAATATCTCAATCTAGGCAGCAAGATGGAATCAATAAATGCTTTCTTTGTACAAGCTCTAGTATTCATCTGACATCCTTAAAATGGTCTAGCCTAAAACCAACCATCACAACCAGCATCACTGTTGATATGTGATATTCATTATTCCAAAATAGCAGCTGAAAGGATCTCTTTGCCATATAAGCACAGTGAAAAGCAAAGAATTTACAAAATGCATTGTTCCCAAGTGCAAACTAAAAAAATTACCTCAGTATTGTTTGGGACAGACCCCCAGTTAAAGTTTGGTCAATACTTTTAGGACTTTTACTTTCACGACCAGATCACTGTGATTTGCTAATGCTTTGATTTTCTTAACACACACTCCAGATTCTTTGAATAAGAAAAAAAGTGAACTTCTGCTGAATTCTTTCCTGGATGAGGCAAGCCCTTCATTTTTTATGTTGTCATTTATATTCTCAAATAGGGTAAGGATATTAAGAAGAATCTCTCTGTCCCATTCTTTATTAAAGAGGGAAATCAATTCTGATGGTACTTTACAACTGACCAGCTCTCTTGTCATGGCTGGATTTTCAGTAAAGTTTATGATTAGTTTCATAATCTGAATCTTGGTGAAGTAATTTCCCAGGAATAACAAAGCAAAAAAGTCTGGAAAAGAATAGGAAAGCAAATGTTGGTAGTGATTTGTCACAGTCATGTTGGTTAACAGTCTTAGACCAGCCATCTGCACAGCTGAGTCCAAACGACAGATCATGGTGTCATCACACACTTGACTGATATATGTCTTAATCTTGCCCTGATTTTCCGCATTCACACTCAAGTTATTAAGGGCATTGTATGCCTTTTCCCTAATAATGGGATCTTTCGTTTTTATCAGTTTTGCAATAATTGGGAGACCACCCAATTCACGAATGGCATTTTGGTTAAATGAATATGCTGCATTGTTACCCAGAGTGACCAAGGCTACTTCCTGAATAAAAGGATCGTTAGTTCTTTCTAGGATGTTAAGGACCTTTTGAAGGTCAGTAGCACCCAGAATATCATCAATTTTATAGGGAAAGTTGAACTTGCCCCTTCGAACAGGCCATGATGTGGCTGGAGTCCTGGTGCTCTTACCTCTGGTCCTTCCCTTGGACTTGCCACTAGTCCTGCCCCCAGCCCTAGCTCCATTCCTCACAGGGTGGCAGCCTCCGCCCCTGACTCCTGGGCAGGGTAAACCAGGTGTAAGGGTCCTGGTCCCGGAGATGGTACCCAACCTGGCCCCTTTGCCCGCCTTTGCACTTGCCTGTTCCTTCAGGGTGCTGAAAAGGGCCTTGGCCTTGGCCTCTAGGCCACCTCCGCTCTGGGCCTTCAAGTGGGCCTCTGCCTTTACATCAGGTCCACTCTTGAGTTCCACGGACACCTCAGCCTTGGCCTTTGAGTCACCCTGAAGTCTGGCTCCAGCCCCTGCCCCAGCATTAGCCTTAGCTCCTTTCCCAGTCTCTGCAATATCGCTAGATTCCTCCTCATCATCGTCATCGTGGTCGTCCCAGATTTTCTCGCTCTCATCTCTTCCCCAGGTCAGTCTGTATACGCAGTAGCAGGCGCCAGCGCCGATCACTACACCAGCGGCCAAGCAGCCAGCTTCCCGAGTTCGGCCCATGCTGCCGCGAGTGTCTGGAGGGTTTGCTCTGGCCAGAAGAGTGCTCCCAAGTCAGGGGGCAGGGGGAGGGGGCTGTGGAGTCTTCAGCTACAGCCAGCAGGCTCTGCTGCAGCTACAGATACTGGGGGACCTAAGAATGAAAGAAAGATTTGAGGCTTCAGTCTCCTCCTTCTGTGCCTTCGCATGCAGACAGACTGAACTACAGACCTACAAACAGACAAAACAAATGGGGACATGGCAGGGACTCAAGGGTAGATCACTGATTCCTTTTTTTAATCAGGAAGGTAATTTTGAAAAATTTCCCCACCTCCAGATTCTCCAACCTCATGTTCAACCACCCCACCCCGGTATGTTAAATTTAAGACAGCTAATCAGTTCCCTACCTCCCCTGCCCCTCCAGATGTCCTGGGGGCAGTGGCAGCCCCACATACACCCGCAGGGGTCCAGGCAGTTTCTTCCTTCTATTTCTTGCCTGGAAGTACACTGAGTCCTGCAAACCTGCATACAAAGCGGTGGGGGGAGTGGTGCTGAGAGCTCATGGGACAGACAGATGAACCTCACCCGGGACGGGACACACGTTCCTCTGCGGAATCACTGGCCCTAGTCCCGCGGAGCCCAATATTTCCCACGTTCGGTTCCCCTCCTCTCCTCACTGAGCTGCGGCTTTGAAGTTCATTATGACCCGCCCCCCCCCCCGCCCGCCCCGTTCCTTCGATCTCCTCCAATCCTCCACCCAGCCCCCACCCCCGAAAGTCACTGCCTTCGAAGGTGACTGCCACAACTCCTTCCCTGTAACAAAATGGATGGTGGTGGAGGGAGAGTGTCTAGAAGCCAGACAGGCGTAAAATGCACAAAAGTCTCGAACTCTGCCCTTGCCTCCGCCACCCCCACCAACTCAGAGGTACCAGGATACTCCTACCCCCACCCATTATATCCACTGCTCCGGAGCAATTTCCTTCCTCCCTCATCTCGGTTTCCGCCTCCACCTAACCTAAAGACTGACAACTCTGGGACCAAAGAGTAATTTGGAGAAAGGTCCTCCCCACCCCCACCCCAGGACTCTCGTGACACCTTCGTCCTCCCAGCCACTTCTTTCCGTGCAGAGCACTTTCTTTTGCAAGCTCCGCAATGGTCCAGAGAGGAGAGGAGGAGGGGTATGTGGGGGAGGTCCACGGGCCCACTGGAGTTTGCAGTCTTCACCATTCTCCAGCCCAGGGATCCCTAAATAGTGCCACCACTCTCACTCTGACATACTTGTTTCTGGACAATTTTCCTCTTCTTCCTGCTCCTAGAGTTGGATTGGCCTTCAGCCGCAAGATCCAAAGACACAGACAGGCGACAGGGCAGAGACAGATTGCTAGGCAGACAGAACAGCACTTCAGACAGTCCCAATACCAGCCTTTCCGAATCCAAGGTCCTGGTTGTCAAACGGATTTCACCTTTTGGTCTCTCACCCTACCCCCACTTCTCAGGACTCCGCTAACAGCAGCCCTCTTCCAGCAAGGGCGTCCATCCACCCCCTCCCCCAGCCCCCAGTCCCAGCCCCAGCCCCAGCCCCAGCCGTCGGCCATTTTCCCAGGAAAAACCACACCCCTTTCGAACAACTGGAAAGAGGGGAGGCGGGGCGAAGGAGTGAGAAAAACCGGAGGAGCAAAAGAAAACCCAAAGATCTCTTTGATTCCCCTGCCCGACGCAGTCTCAGCCCCAACGACAACTATGTTTCCTGTACGCGCTGTCATCTCCTATTTCCTATATAAAAGAGCAGGGAGGTAACTGGGGAGTCAGTAATGCGCCCGAGTTAGGAGGAGGACCCCAGCCATCCCCGCCCTTCTGGGGGCCGCGGGGCAATCCCACCTTTACACTGACCTGCAGGGGTTCGGGGCAGATTCTTTATTCCTTTGCTCCGAGTGGTACAGCGCCCTACTGAAAGACACGGGGAATGACAAGACAGACGCCCAGCCCCAAGATACTGGCTTGCTAGATGGACCGGCACATAGGACAAGAATCTTAACATCGGCCCTTCCCGATTCAAGGCCCTGGATGCCAAAGGTTTTCAGGTTTCCCCCCTCCTGGTCTGGGGTCTCCCCTGGAATCTGGCCCCCAAGGTCCACCATTCTTGTTCTCGAAAGGGCCGGGGATAGTGCAAGGGTGTGGAGAAAGCGAGCCTCGTCCTTCTTTAGTCTCCACCCTCCGCTACCCGCACCGCGGGAATCCCTCGGGCAAGCACCCATCCGCACATAGACTGGCTGGGATCAGGGCGGTTACCTCCTCCTCCTCCTCTCCTGGCCACAGGCCCGCCAGCCCTCGAGGTAATAGGGAGATGGCAACCGGACCAAACGAAAGACCGGGATTAGAAGGACGTCTGCACACGTCGGCTCCCGCTCACGTGAGAGCCACGTCACTCGTGAGCTCAGAACCCCAGTTACCACTCCCACCAGCAGTGCGGCAGGAGCCGGCCCACCCCTTTCCTTTCCCTTCACAGCAGGTCCTGCCACTCATTTTCCACTGCCAATCCCAGAAACCAGAAGTAGCTTATCTTGTGGTTGGCATTTGCCTTTCTTTGGTTAGCAGAGAGAAACTACATCTGCTCCCATGTCCATTGGTCTTGTCTTCCTCTTTGAGGAATAATTTTTCTCTCCTCTACTCCCTGTCCACCCACCTCTCCCTTCACCCCCCACCCCCCCACAACGCAGCCTCAGTGCTCAGCGTTTCCCCTGCACCCCTATACGAAATGGGATTCAAGATCTCAGAAAAGGATATGGGTAGTGGGAATGTCTTACTTTCTTAAACTTTTCTGTTCATTTTTTAAAAATCAGTAATGCATTACTCTTATATTGAGAAAATAAAATGATGCTATCTTCGTTTGACTGGAGAAGAATTTAAGTCGGAGGGGAAAACCCAAAAGGCCTCGCTAATTTTACTATATTTATTTATAACACAAGGAAAATGTTTCCACTGGTTACAGTCAAGAAGAAGCTTTCAAAACGTAGTAACCTGTTTTAAAATGGAAAACTGCTATTTTTCACACGGTCTATGAATTAGTCCACAAACATGACTAGTTGTCTAATCTTTGCCATTTTACATAAATGATCTATTACTTTTTCTAATTTTGGATCAACTTACAATTTGATAAAACAAAAACAATAAAATCTTATATTGTTTGATTAAAGAAAGACATGCATTCAATGTCCCAAAGTCTTGGCTGACTGCTGTGTGAACCTCTTGTGATTTGATGGCTGTTCTGAACACCTGCCCCAGATTAGCTTTTAGTCAACTAAAGCTGAGGAAGCTGAGGGTGTGAGGGATGCAGAAATCATCCGATCTTCCCGGCCTTGTCAAGAAGGAAGGGTGGAAGGTGATGCCCTCCCATCTCTCCTATATTCCAGAGCTTCTCATCCCCTGCATTATAGAACCTGACTCTTTTTGCACACTCTAAAAATATACATGGACAGGTGACCAAAGTGGTAAATGCCACCTTTACTCAGGTGACAAAACTGAGTAAACACCTTTGACTTCTTTCCTCCCTCCCTCCCTCAAATTCCCACAGAGGTAACTCAGGGATGCAGAGAAGGGACTGCTGTTCCCACCTACTCCTGCAGCTGCAGGTTTCCATGAAGCCTAGAGAAGCAATTGCTGGGGGAAGCACCCAGGCCTGCCTGTCCTGCTCTGCCCTGATTAATGGTGGCCCAGTTAACCTTGTTCCTGATGCCGTCTGCTGCTACCACCTGGCCTGAGAGGGGCAGCCTGCTGGCCTCCCACCCCTGGCCTCCTTACCTCAGGGCACCCAGGGAGAACCCAGCCTTGCTGCAGGGTCACTGCCCACAGCCCACACCCACCTTGGTGCTCCCTCAGCCAAATGTATGCCTGGGCCTGAAGGACTCTCCCCACTGACCATACTGATTAACCTAGAGTAGGTATTCTCAACTGGCCACCTCTGCGTTCTACCTAAAATTGTATCAAAGTCATGTGCACGCATATGTCCATCTTAGTGGGAAGAGGGGTCATAGCTCTCATCAGATTCTCACAGGCAACTAAGACTTAAAAAAAAACTATACATCCCCTTAGTAGAAATCAATCTCTGTCTCTCTCTCACACACACATTATACACACTTTTTATTTTTAAAAAAATGTGCAAACAACACAGAAATGTATAAAGTAGAATGTGAAAGTTCCCTGCAATGCCTGTTCCACCACCAACCACTTATAACAATTTCCACCTTTCTTCATGCAAATACAAAGAGTCTATGTATGCATATGTGTTGAACAACAATATACAGAACAACTATACACAGAACAAAAAGGCTCACACTGAGTGACATAAAGTGCAAAGAATCTGCACTTTAATTTGAGAACTGGTATCTTTAAAAATTGTGTCTTTCTATCCATGTCAACTTTTATGATCTTCAATAAATTTTGTGTTTCTTCAGATAGGTCATACTCATTATTTGTTAAGTTTATTCCTAGGTGTTTTATGGTTTTGTTGCTTTGGGGGATGACATTCCTTTTATGATTATATTTTCTACCAGGTTATTGCCGAAGGAAATAATTCTGACATATTTACTTTTAGTGACCTTTCTTAATATTTCTAATAGAGGCATAACTCATTTTATTGCGCTTTGCTTTATTGTGATTCACAGACATTGAGTTTTTTACTAATTGAAGGTTTGTGGCAACCTTGTGTCAAGCAAGTCTATCAGTGTCATTTTTCCAACAGCATGTGCTCACTTCATGTCTCTATGTCAAGTTTGGTAATTCTCGCAATATTTCAAACCTTTTCATTATTATTATATTTGTTACGGTGATCTGTGATCAGTGATCTTTGATGTTACTATTGCAAAAACATTACAACTCGTTGAAGACTCAAATCATGGTTAGCATTTTTTAGCAGTAACATATTTTTAAATTAACATATACACATTTTTAAAGACATAATGTTTTGCACACTTAATAGACCACTGTATAGTGTAAACAAAACTTTCATATGCACTGGGAAGCCAAAAAAATGTGTGACTCACTTTATTGCGATACTGGCTTTATTGTGGTAGTCTGGAATTGAACCCGCAATATCGCTGAGGTACGCCTGCAGTTTTTCAGTTGATAACTGGTTTTTCTAGGTATGCATACATAATCATTTGAAAATGATGATTTTTTAAATTTTGTCTTTTCCAATCATTATTATCTCTTATTCTTTCATTTTCTGGATGTACTTCATCAACCAGAACCTCCAGAACTATGTTGAATAATAATGGTGATTTGAGAGCCTCCTTATCTTGTTCTTGAAGTAAATGAGAATGCCCCTAATATTTCACCATTTAGTGTAATGTTAGCTATTTGTTTCTGCTGTGCTTTTCTTCATCTGTGTTTCTGTGATGGGGGGAGATGTTTAAAACCTGCACTCTCATAACCCTTTATGTAAGACTGAGAAAATGTAACTGTCTACATCAAAATATTGGGAGGGGGAGAGAAAGAGGGAGCATTGACACAAGTGCTGTGCTTATTGTGAATATGTTGATGAGCAAAAACAGACACTAATTCTGCTCTCATAGTGAAAACAAGACCTTAATGAAATAATCACATATACATACAAAGTGAGAAAAATACTTTGAAGGAAAGGAAAACTGTTAATACAGTAAAAGAAGTGGCAGAGTCTGGGGATCAGGGAAGGCTTCCTTGATGGGGAGAGGAGTGAAACTTTGAACTGAGATTAAGGGAAGCAGGTGTTAACCAGGAAAAGAGAAGAAGAAAATAAAAATGTCTCAAATTCTCCACCTTTCTTATAACCACCATGATAAACCATCTACCTCAATCCTAGGATAAATCCTGTGAAAACCGCTGCTAACTTTTCAATTGACTCTTTCAGGTTTTTTTGTTGTTTCCTATATATCAACAAAAAAATTATGTAGATATATGTGAATGTGTGTACATGCATATCTTTTAAAAATAACTTGGGATCATACTGTGCAAACTATTCTGCAAACTACTTTTTCACCTAATATAACATGTACATCATTTTATCAGCTACAATAATATTCTCTAGTGTGGATTTATCAAAATTCAACCAATCTATTACTGGTTGATATTTAGCCTCTTCCCAAACTTTGTCTATTACCAAAATGTTACAGTGGAGACCTTTGTTTACATATATATTTGACAATTGTGGCATTATTTCCTTAGGATAAATTCCTAGAAGTGAAATCACTGGGTCAAAGTGGAAGTTCATTTTAAATTTTATCCATGCTGCCAACTCTCACCTCTTAAACTTTGATATATATTTTCCATGTTGTGCTCCAAAATTTTTTGATTTTTTAAATTATAAGTGAGATTAAGCATTTTCCCATAGGTTTAACCGTTCGTATTCCTCTTTCTATGAACTGCCTTTCCCAGTTTTTCCACTAGGTTTTTCATCTTTTTCTTATTAATACATGAGAACTTTCTGTAAATTAAGGAAATGAGCTCTTAGATTGTCATAAGTATTATAAATATTTTCCCAGTTTATAATTTTCTTTGGACTTCTGCTATATAGAATTTTAAAAATCTTTATGATACAAACTGTATCAATTCTTTCTTTACATTTTTGGGGGTTTGTGTCCTGCTTAGGATGGCCTGTATGTTTTTCTAATTTTATGTGTGTTTTTTAATATTTAAATTTTGATCCATATAGAATTTTTTTTGTTGCGTTGCTTCTATTATCAGTAAGCCAGAAATTTTATCCACCCTTGCTTTTGCTCCATTTATATAAATGTCAACACAGTGAAAAAAGCAAATGACATCTCAGTGTTATTATGAATATATTTTTTCCAGCTTTATTAAACATATGGAATTAATATTTTCCAAATAGTTAGCAAATTTTCCTAATACCCATTATCAAATAATACCTCTCTAGCTCCTGATTTTAAATGCCACCTTTATCATGAGCTAAATAGCCACATATATTTGGATCTATTTTTTGATTCTCTATGTTCCTTTAATCTGTTATTTTTTTCTTTTTATGTCCCTAACTGTTTTAATTATAGTATCTTTATAATATGTTTTAATATCTGGAAGGGTAAGGCCTCTCTAATTATTCTTCTTTTTCATAATTTGCCTGTCCACTCACATTTGTTTATTTACAGATAAAATGAATTATTTTGTTAAATTCCCTTTAAAATTCTGTTTTTAATTTCAATTTGGATGAAGTTAATTCTAAGGTTAACTGAGGGATAATTGGCATTTTTATAAGAATATGTTACCACTTCACACCAGTTAGAACGGTTATTATCAAAAAGATAAGAGATAACAAGTGCTGGTGCAGATGTGGAGAAAAGGAAACGCTGTTGGTGGGAATGTAAATTGGCGCAGCCACTACAGAAAACAGTATGGAGTTTCCACAAAAAAATAAAAATAGAACTACTGTATGATCCAGCAATCTCATTCTGTGTACATATCCAAAGAAAATGAAATCACTCTTGAAGAGATATCTGAACCCCCATGTTCATTGCAGCATTGATCACAAAAGCCAAGACATGGAAACAACCAATGTGTCCATCAATGAATGAATGGATTAAAAACAAGCATCATGTACATATGGTACCCTGTAGGTTATCAATAAATAGTTGTTGAATGAATGAGTATATCTTGCAAATTTTTTGTTAATCCTTAAGCTTACTTTTTATATGTATAGTGGAATATTATTCAGCCATAGAAAAGAAGGGAATTCTACCATTTGCAACAACATGGATGGAACTATATGTGGAATCTAAAAAAGCCATGAAAACATAGAGTAGAATGGTGGTTGCCAAGGGCTGCAAGGAAGGGGAAATGGGAAACTGTTGGTCAAAGGGTACAAACTTCCAATTATAAGATGAATAGTTCTGGGGATCTAATGAAGAGCATGGTGACTATAGTTAACAGTACTGTAGTGTATACTTGAAAGTTGCTAAGAGAGTAGATCTTAAATGTTCTCACCATAACAATTACAAAAAAATGGTAATTATGGTAGATGTGTTAACTAACCTTATTGTGATAATCATTTTGCTATATATACATGTATCAAATCAGCACATTGTACACCTTAAACTTACGCAATATTATATGTCAATTATATCTCAGTAAAGCTGGGGAAAAAAGAATATTTTTCTACCCAAGAACCCAGTTTCTCTAGTTATTTGTCTTCATTTATTTTTCCAGCAGAATTTATACATTAAAAAATATAACTGGGCTTCCCTGGTGGCGCAGTGGTTAAGAATCCGCTTGCCAATGCAGGGGACACAGGTTTGAGCCCTGATCCGGGAAGATCCCACATGCCGCAGAGCAACTAAGCCCGTGTGCCACAACTATTGTACCCGCGTGCTGCAACTACTGAAACCCGTGTGCCTAGAGCCCGAGCGCCGCAACTAGAGAAAGCCCGCGTGCAGCAACGAAGACCCAACTCAGCCATAAATTAATTGATTAATTAATTTTAAAAAAAGGAATAAGATTGTCAGAGCTGCAAGGGATTTAAAAAAAAAAGATAACTGAATCTTTTCATTGCAGAAAATCATAGCTGATGTGTAAAAATTAAAAGTCAAGAAATAAAAGTATAAACAGATTATTTAGAAATATGGAGTGATACCAGAAGAAATAGTTAAAAGATTTGAAAGTGATTCTCTCTGAGGAGGAGAAATGTGGGATGGGGAAGGATGAAGCAAAGTTCTGGTAGATTTTTATTGTTGCTGTTATAAGCCTTATGGTACTCTATAACTATAAAAATTACATTTTAAAAAACCAGGACTCCAAACGTGTACAGAAAACTTAAGGACTGTTATGGGCTGAATGTGTGTCCCCCGCAAATTCATACGTTGAAGGCCTTACCCCCAGTATGGCTGTATTTGGAGATAGGTCCTCTAAGGAAGTAATTAAGGTTAAATCAGTCCATAAGGGTGGATCCCTGATCCTATAGGATTAGTGTCCTTATAAGAAGAGATATCAGAAAGCTCACTCGCTCTCTCTCCACACACATGCACCAAGAAAAGGCCATGTGAGGTCATAGTGAGAAGGTGGCTGTCTACAAGCCAAGAGGAAAGCTCTCACGGAAACTAAGTTTACCAGCACCTAATCTTGGACTTCCCAGGCTCCAGAACTGTGAGAAAATAAATTTCTGTTTTTCAAGCCACCCAGTCTGTGGTATTTTGTTTCAGCAGCCCAAGCAGATTAATACAGGGACATTATCCTCAATGAAATAAGCCAGTCATAGGGACATTCCTGGCAGGCGAGTGGTTAAGACTCTGTGCTTCCACTGCAAGGGGCATGGGTTTGATCCCTGGTTAGGGAACTAAGATCCCACATGCTGCGTTGCGCGGCCAAAAAAAAAAAAGAAGAAAGAAAGAAAGAAGCCAGTCATAAAAGGACAAATACTGAACGACTCCACTTAAATGAGGTACCTCAAGTAGTCAAATTCATAGACAGACAGTAGAATGGTGGTTGCCATGGGGATGGGATAATGGGGAGTTATTTTTTTTAACATCTTTATTGGAGTATAATTTCTTTACAATGTTGTGTTAGTTTCTGCTGTATAACAAAGTGAATCAGCTATATGTATACATATATCCCCATATCCCCTCCCTCTTGCATCTCCCTCCCACCCTCCCTATCCCACCCCTCTAGGTGGTCACAAAGCACCGAGCTGATCTCCCCTTGCGATGCAGCTGCTTCCCAGTAGCTATCTATTTTACATTTGGTAGTGTATATATGTCAGTGCTACTCTCTCCGTCCCACCTTACACTTCCCCCTCCCCGTGTCCTCAAGTCCATTCTCTACGTCTGCGTCTTTATTCCTGTCCTGCCCCTAGGTTCTTCAGAACCATTTGTTTTTTTGTTTTTTGTTTTTTAGATTCCATATATATGTGTTAGCATACGGTATTTGTTCTTCTCTTTCTGACTTACTTCATTCCATATGACAGACTCTAGGTCCATCCACCTTAATGGGGAGTTATTGTTTAACGGGTATAGAATTTCAGTTTGGGAAGATGGAAAGAGTTTTAGAGATGGATGGTGGTGATGGTTATGCAACAATGTGAATGTACTAAATGTCAATGAACTGTACACTTAAAAATGGTGAAGATGGTAAACGTTTTCTGTATTTTACCACAATTCTCTTAAAACGGAAAAAAGAATGTATAGAGGTATGCATTGTAATATAGATGGGAGGCTGTACGCTTGGTTTCAGTTCTGCATTCCTGCTTGCCAAAGTCTCACACATATAGAGCTTCCTCAGCATTCTGCTCTCAGTTTTTCAGTCTGTACCCCTTGCTGGGGCTACCTGACTCACTCCCTGGCTTCAGTTATCATCTACAATACATATCTTTAGTCAGACCTTTCTTCTGTGCTCTATATCCATATTTTTCAAATGAACACTGAGCATCTCCACTTGAAAGTCCCAAAAGGACCTCACATTCAAAGAATTCAAACCAGATTCATTCCCTTCCTCTCCCAATTCTACTCCTTCATGTTTGAAAAATAGAAAGAGAAAAGAAATGTTAATACCCTTCCTCCTTCATTCCGTACTCCAGACTGTACTCTTTCTCCTACACCACACTGCCTTCAGGGCCAATTAGTTCATGTGTTTCCCAGAAATAGGCCTTTTTCCCCTAGAAGAAGGACTGAATTTTCATCTTCAAAAAGTGATGTTAAATTATACTTCATATGTGCATGACCCAGCAAGGCCACTGTACCCAAAACCTTAAACCAACCCCTGATCCCTGAGTATGCTATAACAACAACACTAGAGTAAGAATCTGGGGACCCAGGGCCACAGTCAGACCTAGAACTGGCTATAAGACCACTTAATTTTCCAAAACATCTAGGAGTGTTATCCACTGCTATCTTAGCCTCATTGCTGCCCCTAGAACTGGGGACGAGGGCCACCCTAAACCCCATGCTTTGAAGGGTCCTGCATATCACACACAAACACACACACACACACACACTTATTAAAGAACACATGGGTGCCTGTGTTACATGGGATCTGGTGCTCATTGTTGGTACAATGCAACTTATAGGCCTAAACATCTGTACTTTGACTAACACTGTTCAGGCTCCAGGAAAATGCTTCTCTACATCTGTTTCCCTGTCTCCTTTAAACAAAAGCCAACTGTGTCCAAATGCCATGAAGATTTGTGGATTGTGCCACTGCTGACATAAGAAATAGACATTATTTCAGACTACAGGGAAGATTCTAGCAGTGAGCCACTTAGGGAAGAGAAAAAAACAAGCTACCTTGTCAGAGCCTTCTTCTCAGATACATGAATGCCATAGATTTTTGCTTAACAAACTTTAATTTCCCAGGAGTGTCCATTTTCTTGTTTGTATTTATTCTCTGGTTTGTGGTTCCAAAGTAATAAAAAATTAATGCAATATTTGCAACAGTTGCATATAGAGGCTAAAGAATATTTCACAACATTAAACAACAGATATGACTCTTGATTTTGGGATGTATGGAGAGAGAGAAACACGCATGAATCGTTGTCACAGATTGGATCCCCAGGAAACAGATTATGAGACAAAGATTAGTATAGGAGGTTTATTGGGGAGAGCTCCTGGGATAAACATTTATGGAAGAAAAGGGAGAAAATAAGCAGGAATGAAAAGAGGAAAAAATCAAATGTCAGTGCACTATCAGTAGAATGCCTCAGCATACACTGTAGGGAATTCTGAAGTTAGGATGAAACTTCAAAGCTATCTCAAGTAGGGGCAAGAGGACCAGGCCTTTATACACAGCATCAGTGAGCCATTGGATGTGGGACACTCTGAGAATAGGGTGTGATCTTGAACAAGACAATTCTCAGCTGATGAGATGCTTGAATGGGGCTGGCAGCCAAGGGCTCTCTGATGGCAACATTCTTAACAACTGAAGTAATAAGGCCTTTATTGCTAAAGGGAACTCTGGGCAGGGCATTGCAGTATCCACCACAGTCCACCCCTTGTGCCTCCCCAATCCGCTTTATGTAAGTTCCAGGATCAGCTCTTCCAGGGGTCTGGTAGGCCTCTCTTCCTAGGGGAAACTTAAACTATAGTCCCCAACACTGCAGCTGGTCTCAAAGCTGAAAATGACCATCCCTCTCTTCCACTATCAATTACAGATCCCAATCACTCTTAGGGTCTTGGTGGTTTGCCTGGTGGTATGATCCAGACCCTCATTCCTGATCATCATGGGTTTCTCAGGCTGGAGTTGCTGTCCTGGTTGATACCCACATACCAAGCCCACCAATCTATAAATAAGGCTGGGGTTTTTTCCTTCTCAGTCAGCTTGTCAAAAAAGATCTCCCATGAGGCCACAGGTGTAAGGAGTGTGAAAGGTGCTAGCGCAACAGTGGTGGATATCATGGAGGATCTGCTCTAGCTGATTGTGCAGGTGCTTATACCCTCCAGTCCTGCTTGTGCTTGATCCTGTGTGTAAAACTTCCATCTTGTTGCTGGGCCTGCCCTCCCTTATACCTTGGAGGATCTGACAGAACTCAGTTCATAATGGGCAGTTCTGGTTGTATGGTCACTTGCATGGTCATTTGATGTCCTATGACCATGTATTCCATCTCTACCAGGACACAGTAGCATATCAGGAGCTGTTTTTAAAATATATATAATTCTCCACTGCATGTGGCATGACTTTGTTCCAGAATCTAAGTTCTGGTCAAAGTTGTGACCTTCCCATTGGGGCTTACCAAAAACTCCACATGGCATCTTCCACCAACACAGATATCTCTAATACCTTAGAGTCTATTGACTGCATGGTCCAAGTGGCAGGACTGCTTGAAACCACGGCCTGGACCTGCTATAAGGCCTTCTTTTGTTCTAGGCCCCACTCAAAGTTGGCAGCTTTTCATGTTACCCAATATGTGGGTCAAAACAGTAATTCCAGATGTGAAATGTGCTGCTTCCAGAACCCAATAAAGCCTACAAGACATTGAGCTTCCTTCTTCATGGGGAAGGTGGAAAATGCAATAATTTGTACTGTACTTTTAGAGGGAATCTCCTGGCATGCCCCAGACAATTCAGCCCCTAAAAACTGTACTTAATGTAGCCAGCCCCTGGATCTTTGTAGGGTTTATCTCCCATCCTCAGGAGTACACATGTCTTACCAAGGCCTCCAACGTGCTACCCACTTCTTAGCCATTTGGTCCAACTAGTATGATGTCATCAACACAGTGGACTAGTATCATATTCAGATGGTCCAGATCTCTTCAGACTATACCATGACAGAGGACAGGAGAGTGAGTAGAGTCTTCAGGAAAAACTATAAATGTATACTGTTGTCATTCTATGTGAATGTGAACTTTTATGATGTTCCATTCTGATAGGGATAGGAAAAAAATATTTTCCAAATCAGTAGCTGATTACTGTACTAGGTACCTAAGGCCATGTCATCTTGTTCTAGCAAAGATATCGTATCTGACATGGCAACTGCCTTTGTGCCACTAGTTGGTTGAGTTTACAGTAGTCTACTGTCATCTACCAGACTCTGTCCACATTTTTCAGGGGCCCAAACTGATGCATTAAATGGAGATATGATGGGGACCACATCCCAGCATTCTTTAGGTCTTTAGGTGGCACTAACTTCAGCCATCCTCTCCAAGATGCTATCTATATGTTTTCATTTACTATCTTTGCCAAGGAAGAGGACAGCAATTTCAAAGCTTCCACTTGGCCTCATCTACAAATAGCTCTGACTCCACATGCCAAGGAACCAATATGGGGCTTGTACCAACTATCATAATGTCTATTCCAATTATATACTCAAAAACCAGAAAAATAACCATTGAGTGAGTCTGTGGACCCAGTGGAGCCACTATAAACCCAACATAGACTAGGAGCCTATATAACTTCTGGCTTCCATCTGCCCCTATTCTAACAAGGGTGAGGCATGATGACACGTTAGGTCTCTGGGTATCAATAGCAACTCACAACCAGGGTCCATCAGCCCTCAAAATGTTTGGGTATTCCTCTTTCCCCAGCACACAGTTACCTTCGTAAATGGAAGGACTGGAGGAATCAGTCCTGGGTACCCCACTGCTTCAAACAGTGCTCTCTGGATCAAAAACTGACTTAAGGCCAAAGCTGAGCAGGAGAGTGTGACTTCTTATTGAGGCACCTTCCCTCAGACTTCTGAGTATCTTTGATTTTTTTTTGATTGTACAGATTGAATACAAATTGTTGGACGCCTATTTTCCCTAGGGCAATGTGTTATATTGACCACCCACATTCTATTAACTACCTCTTAACCATCTATCTACCAGGAGGAGCACTGTGTTCTATTAACCCTCTCCAAAGCTCTCTGCAGATCAGGCCTCCCGGCCTATGACTCTGACCCTGTGGTGCATTATGGTATTTGCATCTACCTGACTTCTGACAACTGAGTACAGTTATCCTGTCTCTATTGTTTCAGTGGCATCACCATTTCTATCAGTGATCTTCATCCTATAATATCCTCCCCTACTCTAAGCCCTGCTCTGCAGAGGCAAGCCACCACTGAACTTCTCAGTGATGCTGGTAACCCTTTAACCAGTGCATTCCTTATAGCTTTAGCAAATGGTGTGCCCTTTGGGTCCTCCTCCAGAACATAGTCCTCTGGAGGGCTTTCTGGCTTTATAATATATTTATTCTATTCCCACTTCCCTGAGCCTTTAATCCCTTCTCCCACCATCTGCAAAGGCAACTCTGGCCTTTATACCTCAATGTAGGCCATTGGTTTTTTTCCATTCTTTGAGGAGCCATTCTAATAGTGAGTTCACACTGATCTCCTGGGATCTTTTCCAGGATGTTAAATCCTGTATCTTGGTAGAGGACTCTCTAATCAATTAATTCTCCCTTATTCAATTTTATATTCTACCTCCCCTGATCAAGGCCCTCAGAATTCAGTCCCATGCTTACTCCCTCAGCACCTGCTAGAACATGCTGGCTAGGTCCTGCAGCTCCTTCTTGAGATATTCCCTTTCCTTCCTTATTAGGCCCAGCACACCACCAATGAAGTTATGTAACTTAACCCTAGACATAGGCCCAGTGGCCAGGATGGGAGGTGGGGGCAGATTCTGTGGGAAACACACATTATCTTACAAGGGAAAAGGCTCTGCATGTTCAAGCAGGGTGAAGCACTAACCCTTAATAGGAAGGAGTGGGACACTTCTGAACGCTCAAGGAGCTCAGGGAAATCTGAGGATATAAGACTTTTAGGGACATCAATCCAGATGTCCCCATTCCATGTGTCAGGGTCACATTCCTTCCTAACCAGGGCCCTGGTTTTGGCATAGCAGACTTATCTTGGTTTAGATTTTAACTTTCTTTGAAGCTTGTTTCAATAAGTCCTGGGCTTGGTCCTCAGATTTCTCTATTCTCTACCTGAAAAAGATGAGGGCCTCTTTATATGCTGTGAATGAAACCCTCTGGCTTCATACATAGCTTAAATTGTTGACTAATTTAATTCAGCTTTTCATTATCTTTTCCTAGAGGTCCATCAAGCTGAGCAATAGCCACCCAATTTTCTGGACTTCCTTATATTTAATATACCTCACATATTTCTCAAATGTCTACCACATGGCACCAGTTAATGCATTCCCTTCCATGAATGCCATTCTAGTTCACCTCCAGTGAAAGCTCTAACTCCTCTGCTACCTGTTCCACGTGTCTATCTACTCCACCTACCACAAATGATGGGGTCCTCATTGCCAGCTGGGCAGAAGATGATCCATCTCCTAAATTTCATCACAGTGTATGCTTTTCTGAACCTCTTCTTGTACCAACTGTTGTAGGTTGGCTTCCTGGAGGGCAGACTCAGAGACAGGGTTCAGCATGAAGGGCTTTTATTAGGGAATGCTCTTAGGATTAAAACCTGTGGAAAGGAAAAGAAGGAAGCAGGATTGGACAGAGGGAGAAGTTAAGCTGTCCCATTTGGGGCAAGAAGGCCATGTAGATCAGTCATTGAATGTGAAGTACCCCAGAAAGGAGGTATGACCTTGGGGGAGGTGGCTTTCTAGCTGAGGCAATTCCTGAAGAGGGCTGACAGCTGAGGGCTGTCTGCTGGCAGCACTCCTAGCAACTGAAATAATAAACTCTTTATTCCTGAAGGAGGATTAGGGCAGCAGATTGCAGAATTCACCACAAGTATGACATCATTTTTTCCACTGGAAAGTTGGTGACCATCAAATGGTAGAATTGAGAACAGCTTTACTTTCAAAACGATTAATGAAATTTAAAATTTCAAACATCTATACTTATATTTATGGCTTTATTTAAGTAATATTTATTTTAAAATTTTATTTATACCTTCCAAATATTCAGACATAAATATGTGAACCTCCATTTATACTTTTGCTCTAGTGCCCTGAAATGCTATTAACAGGCCTGCTTAGCCTGAATTCATCCGTTTCCTTTTAGTAAATTATGCAAAAAGTCCTGGTTTATTATATAAATATCAGAAAATACAGATGAGTAAAAAACAGGTAAAATTACCCATTAATCTTACACTCACAGGGAACTATCCACATTCTCAAGAGTATACACACCAAAGTTTATACATAGACATAATTTAAATATATGTTCTTTCTTCATAAAAAGTACAGCATGTGCTTTTGCAGCCTATTTTCCCCATTTAAGATTATATGCTGAATTTTTCCCATGTAAATAAGTGTAGTTGCCTATCAACATTTTCAAGAGCTGCATAATGTCTCAATGTGTAGACATACCTTAATTTCTTAGCCAAGTGCCTATTTCAAGACACTTGGGTCATTCACAATTTTTCACTCTTCAAAAAGGTACAGATGCACAGCCTTGTACAAGCCGATTATTTGATTATCTCCTAATGATAAATTTCTACAAGAGGAATTTCTGGGTCAAAGAGCGTGCACATCTTGAAAGGTTCTAAAACACGTATCCAAATGGATCTTGTACCAAGTATGCTCCCACCAGTACAGTTTGAAGGTGTCCCTCCACCCACACCCTCACCATACTCTAGGTTGGAAGAGAGGTGGATCTTCTCCAGTATGGATGCCAACAGTCCTCTCGATGGTTCCATAAAGACCCTGCCCCAACCAATCTTGTAAAAGAAATCTGATAGAAGCTCTAAAAATTATTCTTTCTTCTATTATATTTTTTCATAATTCCAAAATAATCACTAACATATTCACTCCCATAGACAAGAAAGAGGATGTTTTCCTATCAAATGCCCTCAGGACCCTACAATAAAATTGTCCCTCTCTGTATGTCCCCAGGATAGGATCCAGCACTTCTTCATTCAAAGCGTCTCTCACTTCCTTCCTCCCCTTGCCACTCCCATTGCCACCAGTGAAATTTCACCCCTTTAGCAACTATGCCTGAACTATGGTGGTAACTTCCTAAGTGGTGTTCCAATCTCCAGTGGCCACTCCTGTCCCCACCCCAACTCTGATCCATTCTGCACACAAGTCAGCCACATAATGTTCCTTTCATCTTGTCACTCCTCTGGTCACAAAAGGCTTTCGTGTCTCCCAGAGGTGGGTAGAATATACAGACACCTCAGTTTAGAAATCAGGGATCCTCCATGAATGGGACTCACCCAACTGCTGGACTGTATTTCCCATCACTCCCCTCCCCACACTTTGTCCTCTAGGCAGGCCAGCCTCCTCTGTGGAGCAAAATTCCCACCTCCATGCCTTTCTTCCCGTCACTCCTCCCTCCTCCAATGCCCTTCTGCCCTGTTTTTATCCTGTCTCTCATGCCCAGCTTACTTAAGTGCCCCCTCCTCTGCAAAACTTTCCCTGAACACTGTTGCATGCAGAAGTGTCTTCTGCCTTTAAGCACTAATAGGAAACAGCTGGCTATGATCAGAGGTTCTCGGGTTTTGTTAGTATCTTTTTGTTTCCATACATCTTGCCTTTCCAAATAGATCACAGATTCAAGGACAAAGACGTGTCTTTTTTTCTGCTTAAAACACACAACTTTATTGATGACATAAAAATAAAGTCTCAAATGTATAAACATAAGTCCACACAAAGGACCAAAGATTACCTTACTTATGAAGAATCAGTTCAGTTTCTGCTCATGAAGCATACCAAAAATATCTCAATCCAGACAAGGTAAAAATCAACACATGTATTTTCAGTACAAGATTGAATTCATTTGGTGTTCATAAAATGGTCCAGCTAACGACCATCATAAGCAACATCACTTTAGAAATTATAATGCAATTTACAATGTGCATTACTTCCAGGCTGCAAAACCAAAATATTACTCAAATTTGTTTGGAAAATTACAACTAATCAGAGTTTACTTAATAATAGCTCAACTCTTTCTTTCACCTCAGGGTCATTGTATTCTGCTGCTAAGACTCGAAGTTTCTTGGCACATGCTTTAGGTCGTTGGAATATGAAATAAAGGGAATTTTTACTGAACTTGTCCTGGGTAAATACTTTTGCTCTTCTTTTAAAATGGTAATTTATATTTTCAAATAGTGAAAGAGCATTAAGAATATTTTCCTTTGTCTCTTTCTTGCTAAAGATATTAATCAGTGATGCCGGTGCATTGGCAATGAGCAAGTCTTTTGTCATAGATGGATTTTTAGAGAAATTTAAAAGCATTCCCAAAATATGGTCTTTAGTTTCTCCACTTCCCACAGTTAACAAACGAAGAAATTCTGAAATGTAATTTGTAACCATATGCTGATATTCACTAATAATAGTCAGGTGCTTTATCAATCTCAATCCAGCCAGCTGCACATTTGAATTCAAGGGATAGGTGATGGTGTCTTCACATACTTGGTTTAAGTATGTTTTAACCTTCCTATGATTTTCAGCAGCCACCGAGATGTTATTCAGTGCATTTAAAGCCTTCTGCCTAACACTGGGGTAGGGATTATTGAGTAAGCCTTCAATAATTGAGATTCTACCTGCATTACGAATGACTTCATGGGAAAATGGGTAATCACGACTGTTATACAGAGCATTATTGGCTATTTCATGAATAGAAGGATCTTCAGTCATCTCAATCATGCAAATGAGTTTTTCAAGCTCTCGTGGATCCATATTAGTTTCACGTCTACAGCGGCAGGCCCAAGGCTGAGTTTTCTCCCCAGACCTGATCTGCTTTCTGAGCTCATCTTCAGGTGGGAAGCAGGACTCATTTTGGTATGGAAATTTCATTTCTGTCCAGATCATGGCTCCGGCCCATGACCCCATTCCTGCCCCAGGGACCATGGATGGATATGTGACTCTTGACTCAGCTGACTTTTTGGCTTTAGTCTTAGGTGCAGATTTATCCTCACTTCTGTTTTCATTACCATCCCAGAAACAAGACTTTACATCGACTCCACCAGCAGCTTCAAGCTTGTCCTTGGTGCTGGCCTTATCTCCAGCCCTACACTCAAAATTGACATCTTTCTCACGCTTAGATCTGAATGCATTATTGTTCTCACTCTCAGCCCAAAACAAGGACCTTAAACTTATCTCCTCAATATCAGGGCTGGATGCCCTACTTAGCTCATCCTCATCTACATCCCCAGCCAAAGTCCAGGACCCCATGCCAGCCTCTTCCCCAACCCCAAGCCTAGACCCTGTAGTGGCTGCATCTCCATCCCAGAGCCAAGACTCCTGCCTGACCTCAGCCCCAACCCCAGCCCCAGCCTCAGCCCCCACACAGGAATCCATACAGGCAGCCTCATCAGATCTGATCCAGGACCCAATACTGTTTTTGTTCTCAGCCCCAAATCTAGAACTAATGACAGCCTCTTCCCTAACCACTGAGCTGGATTCAATACTGGCTTCATTTTTATCTCCAGGACTAGACACAATACCAGCTTCTTCCCCTCTCCAGAACCAAGACCCTGTACTAGCCTCACTCCCAGCCCCAAACCAGGATCCTTCATTGGCCTCTGTCCCAGCACTCACCTGAGACCTTCTACTGGTCTGGTCTCCAGGCCTAGCCCAGGACCCTCCACTTGCCTGCTCTTCAGGCCCCAGGCTAGACCCTCTACTCGCCTCATTCCCAGGCTTAGACCCAGCCCAGGATTTTCCACAAGCCTGATCCCCAGTGCCAGCCCAGGAGCCTCCTCCACTGGCCTGATCCTCAAACCCAGCTTTGGAACAGCTACCAGCTTGATCCCCAGCCACAATCCAGGACCTTCCACTGGCCTGACTCCCAGTGCCAACCCAGGACCCACCCCTGGGCTGGTCTGCAAGCCCTGGACTAGACCCTCCAATGGCCTGGTCCTGAGCACCAGACCAGAACGCTCCTCCACTGGCCTGATCCTCAAATCCAGGTTTGGAACAGCTACCAGCCTGATCCCCAGCCCCAGCCCAAGACCCTCCACTGACCTGACTCCCAGTATCAGCCCAGGACCCACCACTGGACTGGTTCATGGGCCCGAGCCCAGGCCCTCCAATGGCCTGGCCACTAGCCCCACCCCAGGACCCTCCTGTATTGGCCTGACTCCCACTGCAAGCATAGAACCATCCAGTAGACTGATCCTTGAGCACCGGCCTGGATCCTCCACTGGCCTGGTCCCCAATGCCAGCCCAGGAATCTCCAACGGACTGGTCCCTGGGCCCCAGTGTAGACCCTCCACTAGCCTGGCCCCCACTGTCAGCCCAAGACACTCTTCCAGATTTGGCCTGATCCTCGTATCTAGGCTTTGCCTCACCACCAGCCTGATGCCCAGGTCCAACCCAGGACCCTTCATTGGCCTGGTCCACAGCCCCAACCAAGAAACCTCCACTGGCTTGGTCCCCAGAGTCAGCCCAAGACCCTCCACTGGACTGGTCCTCAGGTCCCGACCTAGTCCCTCCACCAGCCTGGTTACCAGCCCCAGCCAAAGACCCTTCTTCACTGACCTGATCCTTAAATCCAGGCTTGGACCCACCACCAGACTGATCACCAGTCCCAGTCCAAGAACCCCCACTGGCCTGATCCACGGCCCCCACCAAGAATCCTTCACTGGCCTGGTTCCCAGCGCCAGCCCAGGACCCAACACTGGACTGGTCTGCAAACCCAGGCCTAGACCCTCTATTGGGCTGTTCTCCAGCCGTAACCCAGGACCCACCACTGGACTGATCCACAAGCCCTAGCCCAGACCCTCCACTGGCTTGGTCCGCAGTGTCAGCCCAGGCCCTTCCACTGGACTGGTTTTCAGGCCCCAGCCCAGCTCCAGCCCAGGACACATTTTCATTGGTCTGATCCTCAAGTCTAGGCTTGGATCCACCACCAGACAAATCACTAGTCCCAACCCAGGATGCACCGCCAGACAGATCACTAGTCAGAATCCAGGACCCTCCAGTAGCCTGGTCCACAGCCACAGCCCAGTACCCAATGTTAACCACATTCCCAGCCGTAGCCTGAGCCCAGGACCCTCCATTAGCCTGAATCCCAGCCCCATCCTGGGACCTTCCACTGGCCTGTGCCTCAGCCCCAGCCCAGGATGCTCCATTGGCCTGGTTCTCAACCACAGTCCAGGACACTCCAATGGCCTCTCCCCCAGTCCAGGATACCCCACTGGCCTGGCCCCCAGCCCAGGAGCTCTCACTGGCCTGAGCTCCAGTCCAGGGCACCACAACAGCCTGGTTCCCAGTGCCAGCCCAAGAAGCCCCACTGGCCTGGTTCTCAGCCACAGTCCAGGACCCTCCAACAGCCTTGTCCCCAGCCTCTACCCAGTAACCCCCACTGGCCTGGCCTGCAGCCCAGGACTGTTCACTGGCGTGACTCCCAGCCCAGAGCCCTCCACTGGCCTGGTCCCCAGCTCCAGCCCAGGACTGAATACCAACCTCATTCTCACCCCTAGCCGCACTCCAGGATTCAACATTGGCTTCATTCTCATCATCAGCCCAGGACATGCTATTCTCCCAGTATCCATCCCTAGCCTGAAACCTAAATTTGATCCATCGCTCAGAAGCAATCCAGTCCTCAACACCAATCCCATTCCAGTAGTAGTCATGGACCTTAGGCTGAGACTTTTTGCAGGCCTGAGTGCCTGCCTCACCCTCACTCTCAGAAGTGGGCGTGGCTTTAGCCTTGGGCTTTACAGAGACATCTCCTGTGGCTTCTGCCTCAGACTTACGCATAGCCTTGTCCTTTGCCCCAGACGAGGTCTTACTCTGGGAATGGGCTACAGACTGACGCTGGCCAGAGCCCATCGTACATGCTCCAGCCTCTACCTTAGACTCAGCAACACGATTGCCCCTAACCTTACTCCTGGCACCAAGCAAGGCCTCACCCTGGGAATTGGCCACAGCCTGGGGTGGGGCAGAGCCTGTTGTACCTGGTCCAGTCCCTGCTTTAGACACAGCATTGGGATTGCCCTTGACCTTACTCCTGGCACCAAGCAAGGCGTCACCCTGGGAACTGGCCACAGCCTGGGGCTGAGTAGAGCCTGTTGTATCTGTCTGAGGCTGGGCAGAGTCTGCTGTATCTGGCCCAGCCCCTGCCTTAGACACAGCACTGGGATTGCCCCGGACCTTATTCTTAGTACCACACAAGGCCTCACCCAGGGAAGTGGCTGCAGCCTGGGGCTGAGCAGAGCCCTTCGTATCTGTCTTAGACCCTACCTTAGACACAGCATTGGGATTGCCCCGGACCTTATTCTTAGTACCATATAAGGTCTCACCCTGGGAATTGGCTGCAGCCTGGGGCTGGGCAGAGCCCTTTGTATCTGGCCCAGACCCTACCTTAGACACAGCATTGGGATTGCCCCGGACCTTATTTCTGGCACCAGGTAAGGCTTCACCTTGGGAATTAGACTCAGCTTGGGGCTGAACAGAGCCCACTGTATCTGCTCCAGCCTCTGCCTTAGACACATCATTGGGATTACCCCTGACCTTATTCTTGGCACCAGGCAAGACCTCACCCTGAGAATTGGCCACTGCTTGGGGCTGGACAGTGTTTGTTGTATCTGTTTGAGGCTGGGCAGAACACGTTGTATCTGGCCCAGACCCTGCTTTAGACACAGCATTGGGATTGCCCCAGACCTTATTCTTAGTAGCAGGCAAGGCTTCACCCCAGGAATTGGCCACAGCCTGGGGCTGAGCAGAGCCTGTTGTATCTGTTTGAGGCTGGGCAGAGCCCTTTGTACCTGGCCCAGCCCCCACCTTAGACACAGCATTGGGATTGCCCCTGACTTTAATCTTGACACCAGGCAAAGTCTCACCTTGGGAATTGGCCACAGCTTGGGGCTGGGCAGAGTTCTTTGTATCTGGTCCAGTCCCTGCTTTACACAGAGCATTGGGATTGCCCCGGACCTTATTCTTAGTACCACACAAGGCCTCACCCTGAGAATTGGCCACAGCCTGGGGCTGAGCAGGGCTTGTTGTATCTGTTTCAGGCTGGGCAGAGCCCTTTGTATCTGGCCCAGTACCTGCCTTAGACACAGCATTGGGATTGTCCTGGACCTTCTTCTTGACACCAGGCAAGGCTTCCCCCTGGGTATTGGCCATAGCCTGGGGCTGTGCAGAGCTCTTTGCACGTGGCCCAGCCCCTGACTTAGACACAGCATTGGGATTGTCCTGGACCTTCTTCTTGGCACCAGGCAAGGCCTCGCCCTGGGAACTGGCCATTTCCTGAGGCTGAGCACAGGCCCTCAGTTCTGCCTTAGCCCCTGCCCCAGAAATGGTATCAGGATCACCCCTGCCATCAATCCTGGAATCAGGGAAAACATCAGCTTGGGCCTTGACCCCAGCTTGAGGCTGTGCACAGGTTTTCATGTCTGCTCCGACCCCTGCCTTACACTTGCCTTTGGCTTTGCCCCTAGCTTTACCTCTAGTACTAGGTAGAGCCTCAACCTGGCTCTTAGTGGAAGTCTGAGACTGTGCCTTTGTGTCTGTCCCAGCCTCTTCTTTAGGCTTGGTGTTGGCATTGCCCTGAGCCTTAATCCTGTCATCAGGCAAGGCATCAGCCTGGACATTGGCCTTAGGCTGAGGCTGTGTATAGGACTCAGTGTCTGTCCCAACCCCCACCTTAGATACGGCATTGGAATTGCCTCTACCCTTACCCCTGGCATCAGGCGTAGCCTCAGCCTGAGCACTGGCTACGGCTTGAGGCTGAGCGGCAGCCCTCGTGTCAGCTCCAGTCATTGCCCTAGATGTGACATTGTTATTTCCCCTATCATCAACCCTGGCACCAGACATTGTCTCAGCCTGTTTCTTGGTCACAGTCTGAGATTGTATAGAAGCACTTGTACCTGCCCCCACCCCTGCCTCACACATGGCATTGGTATTAACCCCAGCATCAACCGTTGCCCTAGGCACGGCCTCAGTCTGGGCCTTGGCTACAATCTGAGGCTGAGCAGAAGCCCTCATATCTGCCACAGACCCTGCCTGAGACACGGTTTTGCAATTCCCCTTGGCCTCAACCCCAGTACCAAGCATGTCGTCAACCTGGATCTTGGCCACAGCCTGAGACAGTGCACAGGACTTCATGTCTGCTCCAGCTTCTGCCTTGGACTTGGTGTTATGATTTCCCTTAGCCTCAACTGAGGTACCAGACCTGGCCTCAGACTGAGTCTTGGCCACACTCACAGTCTCTTCCAGGGCTCTCAACTTGGTCTCAGCCACATTTCCAATCTTGTTTATGGTACCCATCTTGGCCACTTCCCTGATTACTGCCAAGGCCTCATTCTGTGTCACCATCACTCTGTTCATTTCTGTCTCTTTTTCAGCCAATATACGAGTTTCTGCTTTGGTCTGGGTCATTGCTTCTTTCTTGGTCTCTGCCCTAGCACCAAGTGCCCAAGCTTTAGCCTTGGTCTGGGTCACTGCCTCTTTCTTGACTAGTCTCCCAGACTCAGAGTCAGTTTGGGTCACTGCTTCTTTCATGGCCACTTCACTGGCTTTGGCCTCAGTCAGAATCACAGCCTCTGTTATGACCACTGTTCCAGCCACTGTTTTGGCCTCAGATTGGGTCTCTGTCTCTGCCTCAGCCATTGCCTTGGCTTGAGAGTTGGCTTTGATTCTGGCTGTAGCAGTGGTCTTAGTCTCTACTTCAGCCCCAGCCCCACCTCCTGCTCCAGTTTCTGCTCCAGTCCTGGGCTTGGGTCTAGTCTCAATCTCTGTCCCAACCATGGCTTCACACATCGCCAAGGTCTGGTTCTGTATCCCAACCACAGTCTCCATCTTGACTCTGGACCCATTTCTGGCAAGTCTCCTCACACTCTGGGCTCTTCCCTTGGTTAATCTGTAAATGCAGTAGCAAGCACCAGCCCAGATCATCAGTCCTGCGGTCACCCAGCCCACTTCCTGAACACGACCCATGTAATCACCCCTGCTGAAGACACGAACAAGGTACAGAGGGGCTCAATCAGGCTGGGGAAAGTGGGTAGTAGGTCTGCGCGTAGGCCTGTGAGGGTGTTGGTCTTCAGCCACTCAAAGGCCACTACAGTTGCCACTGGAGGTGGACCTAGAAGTGGAGGAAGGAAATGCACTAAAATTTCTCTTCTAATTCTGTGCATCGCACAGATAGATACAGAAGGACAGGAAAGTGTAAAAATGATGTGCTTGGTGGAAGAAGAGGACGATTAGCAAATTCTCTCTCCATCCCTTTTATTTTATCTCCTCTCCATCTTTCCCAGTGCCCAACAATTTCCCCCAAGGTACTTCCATATACATTTCCTTATACCAAATGAACAGTGGAAAGGATGGTGTTAAGGCTGACTATGAATGGTAGAGACTGGGAAGCCCTCAGACTTCGATTTTTACTGGACCTACTCTGGTCACCACTCCCACAGGTCCCCACCCTCATACCAACCTGTAATGATCAAGGCAGTTCCCTCCTCTTTCCTTCTCTTGATTGGAGATATACCGTAAAGTAGATCTATAAACTCATGAGATCTGTGGACCTAGAGACAGACAGATGGACAGGCGGAAGTGAAGATTTTGCTCTTGTTGTGACAGATATATTATTAGCAAACTACCTCTCTATCCCCTTCAATTCGCCCCACTCCCTGTGCCAAAATAAAGGTGAAGGTGTGGGGTAAGTGAAGAGATGGTGGGAAAAGTGACTGGAAAAAGGAGAGACTGAGGATCCTCCAGACTGGACACTGGCCCTACTGGATGGACACTGGTCTCCAACAACCCATCTTAGATGTCTACCCAGCCAGTCCCCATCCTCTTACCAGTCTATACCTATCAGGGATAATTTCCTCCTTGTTTCTTTGCTTCCAGTGATCTCAAGCCTTTCAGACCTGTAGACCAACCTGTGGACAAGTAAACAAACAGATAGTAGAGACCGGGTCCTTCACAGAACAAACAAGCACCTTGATCCCTGACTCCAGTCCCTGCCTTGTGAGAGCCCATGTCCAGTTTGCTAATATGATCCATCCTTTCAAGTCTTCTCTCCGTCACACTCCAGCCCACCCTTAACCCAATATTCCTACTATTTCCTGCACTGAAATCAGTAGGGGGCGTAGCAACACTGTGGAAATCTGGCAGAGTGTAGGAGGGGCAGAAGAACCCTCCACTGAGACCCTCTCAAGTCTCAGCCACCTTATATGCCCACCCTCTCTTGTTACCCCCAGGCACTGCCCATCTTCACACCAACCTCCACGGTCCCAGGCCAGTCTCCCAATTTCCCTTGCTTTCAGTGGTAAACAGCCCTACTGTCGTCCTATGGGAAGACCTAGGAAAAAACAGAGAAAAAAGGGAAGGTGAAAGTTGAGTGCTTGTGACATCCCAGCATCTGAAACATGGGTCCCAGTACCTGCCTTACTGGATTTAGAGATCTGTTCTCTGGCAAGCAAAACCTAGGGCTTCTCCAGCACTGAAATGGGCAGGGTGGAAAGGGGAGGCAGGAAAAACGGGAGAGACAGAAGCGAATTATTCTAAAACCACCTGTAGGATTCTAGGGCTTCTCCCAAAAGTCCATCTTTTCCTTCACCTGTGCAGACAGGTGGGAGAATCTGAAAAACTGGAAAACCAGGAGACACATAGAGGCCCCCATACCCCATATTCTAGAATCACAGCCTACTGCCATCTACTTCTCTTTAAACCCATCTCTAGGAATCTCCAGCATATGAGACACGGTGTGTGTGTGGTGGAGGGAGGCTTTTGCTTCTGCAAAATCACCATCCCTGCCCCGCAAAGGCTATCTCCAAAAAAAAAAAAAAAGTAATTCTTTGAGACAACAATTTGTATTTTCTGAGGCGCAAATAAAAACATCCCTAGAAAAGTTGCTGTCTTTATTGGTCTTCAACATACACTTTACGTTAAAAAGCCCAAGCTTGGTAAGTAAACGCAGTTCAGGGAAAGTCCACTATAGCCCCACCCTATATCCCAAACAGACAGAGGCGCCTAAGTTCCTGTCACAGAGAGTATTCATAGAGCGCTTCAACTGTTCACAGCGGGTGCCCGTGCCCACACTAACCTCCGCAGATCCTGTGCAGTTGTCTCCTCTCCTTCCCTCGCCTTGCCGCGAACAGTGCCACCCCGAATTACTGTCTTCAGACAGGAGATAGTAAAGGCACTGAGTGCTTGGACCAGTACCCAGGACACAGATCCCAACGCTGGATTCAGGAACCCAGTTATCAAACGTCCCTCCCCACATTGCGAGACGCCACCCTCACCAACCCCGCCGTCCAGTCACTAAGGCCCACCATTTTCTCTGCAAACGCCACCGTGGCGTGTCCCTTCCACTGAAATGAGCAGGAAGCGGAGCGGGCGTGTGTGGTCTGTGATTAGATTCAGAGAGAATGGGGCATCTCAATCTCTGCATTTCCCTCTTGAGACACTCCCTCCACCATTCGCCCTGTCAAAGCTCACGGTTCCCCAGCACAGACGTAGGGAGGAGGAGGAGGGCTCGGGAGAATTTGAGCGAAGGCTCTGGGAACTTGAGCCCGCTTTGTCCGCCACCCCCGGACCAGCTCCGGGGATCCGCAGTCCGCTGCCGCCCTGGCTTCGGCGCACGGAGCCCTTACCTGCTCCGCTTCCTCAGGGCCCGATGCCAGCCCGCCGTTCGCAGGGCAGCGGGGAGCTGGTACCCAGACACGAGTGACGACTGCACCGAAGGCTGCGTCGCTCTGCAGCTCCCGGTCACGTGAGGACCCCGCGTCACCGCCTAGCTCGCCCTCGGATCCCCCCCCCAACCAGGGCCGGCGGGGAGTTCAACAGGACCCTCCCCTCCACCTCCGCGCGCAAGATCTCCCCCTCCACCCAGCTGTGCGCGAGGCCCGGTCACTCAGCTCCTTTCCCTCCAATCTGAGAGCCCACAAGTGGCATCACCTCCCTGCGGTTGGAGTTTGCCCTTCTCTTGTTACCAGGGAGGGTCTGCGTCCCCCATCCACCCTCAGGCCTTGGCTCCGGCCTTTTCAGCTGCTTCTTTGAGGACTCTTTCTCTCTTACACTATAAGACTAGCGTCCCCATTGGGTACGTTGCTGCACCAAAATGGGCAAGGGAAGAGGTGTCAGGAAGGGGAGCAGAGAGTGCAAGGAGAGGTTTAACTTTCTTTTTTATGTTCCTTTTTTTTCCCTTTTAACGTCACATTCATTGTTTTTGTAATGGGGAAATGGCGTCAAGCCATTTTCGTTTGACATTTACAAATTAGGTTGTAAAAATAACAAAAGGCTCATCCATTTGTTGACGTTATTTTGTGCCACATTAAGAATGTTTTCGAATTGCTATAAATTATTTCACAGCTTTCAAAACAGACTGGTAATTATTAACATTTTAAATATAAAATTTTCCTGAACAAAACCAATAGGTTTTCAATGTGACCTATAAATTCATCTTTGGAAAGACCAATCTTGGCAATTTTACACAAACGATTTACAACCTTTCGAAGTTCTGGCTGAATTTACTGATGATCTTGTGTCAGGTGTCTGAGATCTTCTTCATAGATGACTCCTGGGTGATGGAATGGAGACCCCACTCCTGATGAACCCAGCGCCTGAAAACTAGTGACTTCCCAGATTAACCTGTTTTCCACTCAAGGAGTTTTATTGGGATTTTACATAAGCGTGTGATCAAATCAGTCTCATCACACCCAGGAAAGGACCAACTGTGCTATCCCACTAATGGAAATGAAGCTTAACAGGTGGATTTTCATTAGATCATGACACTGGTGAGATAGCTCCACTATCTGCCATTCATGCACTGTGTGTCCCCATAGCAGCTGGGACCCAACCCTAACCCTAGCAGCGGGGGCATACAGTGTTCAGCATCTTTCAGTAGAGATAGGGGGTAAGGTCTGTGGCTGACTACGGGTCTGTGGGCAATACTCCTGAAATCCATGTCATTTTTCTCTCACAAAAAGCAGTTTACAGGATCCCAAGCAGTCGCCAGGGGAAGTCCCTGCCTTCTGTTACAGTTTCACTGCACCACCCATACAAGCCCCTCAGAATAATCCCAGAACTCAGGGACAAAGTATGCAGAACTTAGTCCCCAGACATCCAGCTGCCCCTGCTGGGGAGTCATACTCTAAATATAGACCCTTCAGGCAGCCTCTTTCTTAGGTTGAAATCTGACACCCCAGCAGGAAGCTCCCTGCCTGAGGGGCCCCTGTGTGTGGGAGGCCCCTCTAGGAGGTGAAACAGGAAGCCCAGAGTGCCTTAGACCCTTACTAATGGCTTTTCAGAACTCAATCGACTGTGAACAATTTATGTTCCCCATCAGAGGGAAGCATTTAGAAATTGATTATGAAGACATTTAAAATTTTAGTAAACTTAAAAAAACAAATAAAAAACTCATGAGCATAGGATGTCAAACAGCTTATTTGTAATAATCTAAAAACTCTTACAAATCATTAATAAAATGGTAAGCCAATAGAAAGCATGCCAAAGATGCAAATGGATTTGTTTGCAGAAAAGAAATACCAATGACGGATAAACATATGAAGAAAAGCTCAACTTCAAAGAAATGCAAATCGAAACAACTATGTGTTGCCATGTTTCATCTAGGAGTGCCAAAATTTAGAAATTTGATAATGTTGTTGACTGGTTTATGGGGAAATGGGCACTCCCACACTCCGTTGGAGGCAGATACTGTGATGCAACAGTTTTACAGAGAGCTATTTGGCAAAATCTATTATATGATAAATATAATATCCCACAAATTCTTTGACTGAGCAATTCTATTCCTAGGAGTTTAGCCAGCCTGATACCTACACAGTTTCACAAAGATTCATATACTAGGATATCTATTGCAGTGCTTGCAAAGGTTAAAACAACAGAAGCAACATAAAAAGTCCATCAATAGGGAAAACATTAAATAAATTAGGTTAAATTTATGCAATATGGCTGATAAAAAGATTTAGATCTACGTATCCTGATGGAAAGATACTTAAGGTATTTTACTGTTTGCTTATTTTCTATTAAACTCTTTGTTTATTTGTAATTGCATGCAAATTCCGCAAGAATACATTCTAGTATAAGATTCAAACCCAGAAAAAGCACTAGTACAGCTTTAACACCACTGTCCTCATCAAAGCACAGTTACCTCCCCTTTTTATAAATTTTCTGTGTTAAATGCTTTTCTGTACATTACACATACATGTCTTATTAAAATATATAAATGGGTCTCTTCAATAAGTGGTGCTGGAGCTTGCCTGGTGGCACAGTGGTTAAGAATCTGCCTGCCAATGCAGGGGACACGGGTTCGAGCCCTGGTCCGGGAAGATCCCACATGCCGCGGAGCAACTAAGCCCGTGCGCCACAACTACTGAGCCTGCGCTCTAGAGCTCTCGAGCCACAACTACTGAAGCCTGTGCACGTAGAGCCTGTGCTCCTCAACAAGAGAAGCCACTGCAATGAGAAGCCCGCACACCGCAAGGAAGAGTAGCCCCCGCTCGCCACAATTAGAGAAAGCCCACGCGCAGCAACGAAGACCCAACGCAGCCAAAAATAAATAAATTAATTAACTAATTAATTTTTTTAAAGTGGTGCTGGAAAAACTGGACAGCTACATGTAAAAGAATGAAATTAGAACATTCTCTAACACCATATACAAAAATAAACTCAAAATGGATTAAAGACCTAAATGTAAGACTGGATACTATAAAACTCCTAGAGGAAAACATAAGCAGAACACTCTTTGACATAAATCACAGCAATATTTTTTTGGATCCGTCTCCTAAAGTAAGTCTTGATTTCCACTATTCATCCTATCTAAAATGCAAGTCATAATTTTTTACCACTAAATTTGAATTTCAGACAAAATGGATCATATAAGTTATCAAAATTGGCTCAAGAAGAAGTAGAAAACCTGAATAGACCAATAACCAATGAAGGTGATAACCTGTTCCACATCGCCTCCTTCAGAGGGACCACTGCCTCTTTCCACGTTCCTAGCTAAAAGTAAAAGCTTTACTTTTTAAACTTTTCCACTAAAAATAAAAGCCAAAGTTGTAAGATTTCTAGCAGAAAACATAGAGGAACATATTCATTACCTTGGAGTAGGCAAAGATGTCTTGGACAGGATACAAGAAGCATTAATAATAAAAGAGAAAGGTAGACTTTATCAAAATATAAATTTTCTGTTCATCTGTACACATTATTAACAAAATGAATAGGCAAGCCACAGACTTGGAAAAAATTATATATGCAGTTCATGTATCTGACAAAGGACTTTTATGCAGCATATGTAAAGACATACAAATGAACAATCAAAAGAAGAACCCAATGTAAAATTGGGCACAAACTTAAATGGACACTTCACAAAAGAAGATACCCAATCCTCAACATCTTTAGTAATCAGGGAAATGCAAATTGAAACCACAATGAGATATCACCACACACCCACTAGAACGGCTAAAGCCAAAGACTAACAACACCAAATATAATCTAAAAACTCTTATGGAGAAACCAGAACTCTAATATACTAATATATTGCCATTAGGGGTGTAAAATGGTACAAGCATTTTGGAGGACTTTTCTGCAGTTTCTTACAAAGTTTAATGTTCACTTACCCTATGAACCAGCAGTTTCACTTCTGAGTATTTAGTCAAGAAAAATGAAAACATATGTCCACGCAAAGACTTGCACATGAATGTTTATATCAGCTTAATTCATAATAGGCTAAAACAGAAAACAACAGGAGAAAGGATAAACAAATTGTTGTATGTATATACAATAGAATACCACTCAGTAATAAAAAGTAATGAAATACCGATACATGCAACAACATGGATAAATCTGAAAAGCAGTATGCTGAATGAAAGGAGCCAGACACAAAGGAGTACTGTAGGATTCCATTTATATGAAACAGAGAACAAATAAGACTAATCTGTGATGATAAAAATGAGAAAGTGGTTGTCTGGGAGATAGAGGGGAATTAACTGGAAAGAAGTACAAGGGATCTTTCTGGCGTGATGGAAATATTCTGTATCTTGGTTTGTGTGGTAGTTACATGGTTATACACAATTGTTAAAACTCTAAAAACTGAACATTTAAGATACGTGTGATATATTGCATATAAATTATACCTCAGTACACACCAATTTCTTCCCCAGAGAGAGTTGCCTTATTAGTTTGGGTATAGCACAACAGACCTTTTTCTATGAATTAAGTACACATATGTGTACCTACAGAAATACTGTTGGGGGGCATCATATTGTAAATATGTTTCACAACTTGATGGTTTTTACTCATCAACATATCTTGGAGCTCTTTTCATGCCAGTAAATGTGGATCTTTTTAACTGTTGTATTGTATTCCATAGTGTGGCTATAGCATGGTTTATTTACCTATTCCTCTACTGATGGACATTTATGTTTTAATTTTGAATAATATCAAACAATACTACAAAAATTATCTTTGAAAATTTTGCCAATTGGAAAACTGAGAAGTGGTATAGCAATGTTGTAGATTACATTTTGCTTTTAAGTAGTGAGGTTGTGCATTTGTTCACATGTGTGTTGGACATATGTAGCTCTATGAATTGCCTGCTCACATCCTTTTTCTATTTTTCTGTTGTATTATCTTTATCTTATTGTCTTTGCAGAAGAGCTGTATTTAGTGTGGATAGAACTTGTTTCTCTGTTTATTATGTTACAAATATTTTCTCCCACTTTGTAGCTTGTTTTGATATTGTTTATGTTGTCTTTCCACGTACTGAAGTTTTTCAATTTTGATGTGATCAAATGAATTGTTTTTTTCATTTATGGAATTTTTAATTTTAAAAATGAAAAATTACATAGTTATTGACTATATTCCCCACACTGTACATTTCATAACTGTGACTCATTTATTTTGCAACTGGAAGTTTTTACCTCTTAATCTCCCTGACCTACTTTCCTCCACCCACCCTCCTTTCTTCTGGCAACAACCTCTGTATCTATAACTCTGTTTCTGTTTTGTTATGTTTGTTCATTTGTTTTATTTTTCAGATTCTACATGTAAATGAAATCATACAGTACTTGTTTTTCTCTGACTTATTTCACTTAGCGTAATACCCTCTAGGTCCATCCATGTTGTCACAAATGGCAAGATTTCATTCTTTTTAATGACTGAGTAATATTCCATCATATATATATATATATATATATATATATATATATATATATATATGTATGTATGCCACATCTTCTTTTTTCCATTCATCTATTGATGGGCACTTAGGTTGCTTCCATATCTTGGCTACTGTAAATAATGCTGCAATGAACATAGGGGTGCATATATCTTTTTCGAATTACTGTTTTTGTTTTCTTTAGATAAATACCCAGGAATGGAATTGCTGGATCATATGATAGTTCTACTTTTAATTTTTTGAGGAACCTCCATAGTATTTTCCATAGTGGCTGCACCAATTTACAATCCCACCAACAGTGCATGAGGGTTACCTTTTCTCCACATCCTCATCAACACTTGTTATTTCCTGTCTTTTTGATAATAACCATCCTAATGGGTGTAAGGTGATATCTCATTGTGGTTTTGATTGCATTTCCCTGATGATTAGTGATGGTGAGCATCATTTAATGTGCCCGTTGGTCATCTGTATGTCTTCTTTGGGAAAAAAAATGCATATTCAGATCCTCTGCCCATTTTTTAATCGGGTTGTATGTTTGATGTTGAGTTGTAGGAGTTCTTTGTATATTTTAGATATGACCACCTTATCATACATACCATTTGCAAATATCTTCTCCCATTCAGTAGGTGGCCTTTTCGTATTGTTGATTGTTTCCTTTGCTCTGCAAAAGCTTTTTCATTTGATTTGGTCCCATTTGTTTATTTTTGCTTTTGTTTCCCTTGCCTGAGGAGACATATCCATAAAAATATTACTAATATGGATGTCAAAGAGCTTACTGCCTATGTTTTCTTCTAGAAGTTTTATGGTTTCAGATCTTATATTTAAGTCTTTTAATCCATTTTGAATTTATTTTTGTGTGTGGTGTGAGAGAGTCATTTATGGATTTTTTTCCTCCCCAACTAAAGTTTATGAAAAATAGTATAATACTATTATAAGTTTTAAAAATCCATTTGGAACTTAATAATTGGCATGAGATAATTCTCTGATATTATTTTTTTTCCAAATGGATATCCAACTTCCCAAAAGCATCTACTGAAGAATCTATCCTTCCTTCCACTGTATTGAAGTAGAACCTTTACCATATATTTAATGCCCATATGTACTTGGACCTCTAGGAGAATATATTGGTTAAATACAAGAATCTTATTGTACATACTATTCTGTACTATGTTTTTCCTCAAATTAATTTATAAATTTAGCACTATCCAGTCAAACCAGTTCTTTTTTAAATAACACCTGAAGCAACAGTTTGAACTGAAACAGAATTTCTTAAATTTTCTAAAACTGCTGGACTGAGCAAAACTAGACTGAGCAAAACCAAGGCAGAGCATTCTTGGGAGAAATCAGTTGCACTAGAGGAAGGGAATTAAGCATTTGCCTACCTTTCCAGTAAGATCTATATTTCAAGTAACCAAATAGCCCTGTTAATGAAGGAAAACACTTTCTTTCAGATTAGAAGAACATTAACTAAGAAGCATATAAGAATGATAGGATTCAAAAATTATCATTTTGTGATCCCCAATGAAATAATTGATTTAGGCAAGGATTATCAATACATGCCTAAATCATCAGATGCCAGTCATAAGGGGAAAAACATAACTTTAGAAAAGAGGAATTATATCATCACCAGCTTAACCCAGTTTAATTTAATTGAGTTTTTTCCCCTAGCTGCTTGAGATAGATGTTTTGATGGTTTATTTCCAGCCTTTATTAATTTCACAGGTTTGTTTGCTCAGGTTTATCAAAGTAAAATTTACACACAGTAAAATTCAGTTTTTTTAGATGTAAAGTTTTATGAGTTTTGACAAATGTATGCAGTCATGTAACTACCATCACAATCAAGATACAGAATATTTTCATCACCCTAAAAAGTTCCTTTGTGCCCTTTATAGCCAATCCTCTCTCCCCAACCTCAGCCTCTGGAAACCACTGATCTGATTTCTGTTCTTGCAGTTTTGCTTTCTTCAGAATGCCATATAAATGAAATAAGCCTTTTGTGTCTGAGTTTCTAAGATAGTGCTTTTGAGCTTTATATACGTTGTTACTTGTATTAATAGTTCAGTCTTTTCTATGGCTTAGCATTGCACTGTATATATGTAGCACAATCTGTTTTCCATTCACCAGTTGATGAACATTTGAGTTGCTTCCAAGTTGAACCCATTACCAATGAAGCTGCTATAAATGTTTTCATACAAATCTTTGTTTACTCCTCCCTGGGTATATACTTAGGAGTGGGATCGCTGATTTTCTATTAAAAAACTGTTTTACCAAAGTGGCTGTGCTATTTTACATTCCCGCCAGAATTATGTGACAGTTCCAGTTGCTCAAATCCTCACCTGTACTTGGTTTTGTCATTTTGTAACCGAACAAAATTTGGGTCCACTCACCTGCATGCAGTAAAGTCAATCTACTCACTCCCAATTGTGGTGAAGGAAAGTGCAGTGTTTATCGCAGGGGGCGAAGCAAGGAATCCAGGTAGCTAATGCTCAAAAGACCCGAACTCCCCGATGTATTTCAGGGAAAGATTTTTAAAGACAGGGTGAGGAAGAGGGTTGCAGGATGCATGATCAGCTCGTGGACATTCTTCTTATTGGTTGGTGGTGAGGTAATCAGGAGTCAACATCATCAGCCTTCTGGTTCCCACCAGTCTGGGGTCTACATGCTTGTGGGCAGCATACAGTTTTCTTCCACCTGGTAGGGGTTTCGATATCTGCAGAACAGCTCAAAGGATGTGGCTCAGAATATTATCTACATTCCTTGAGGAGGAACTAAAGGTCCTTGACTTTGTGTAATGGCTAAACTATTATCATTTTGTCTTGTTTGACTGTTTTACTTTGTTTCTGAATTTTCTCACTTTTCTGATTACATTTATTCTTTGGAACTTGGGGAAGGCCTAGGAGGCTAATGTTTTTCTACAGACAAGATATGGAGGTGTGGGGCCTGTCCTGGGGAGGCCCCATAGGGTCCTGCTCCATTACAATTTTTTAAAGTCATTGTAATAGGTATGGCTATTCTAATCTTTTGCCCATAATTTTAAATTGGGTTGTTTTTTTCTTATTATTGACATGTAAGAGTTCTTTATATATTCTGGATACAAGCCAGAATTATATCAGCTATGCTGACTTGCAAATATTTTATCCCAGTCTATGATTTGGCTTTTCATTTTCTTAACAGCATCTTACAAACAGCAGTAGTTTTTAATTTTGATAAATCCAATTTATTTTTTCATTATGGTTTGTACTCTTTGTGTCCTAGAGAAAATTTTTACCTGACCCAAGATTACAAAGGTTTTCTATTATGTTTTCTTCTAGACATTTTATAGTTTTAGCCCTTATATTTAGGTAGATGATACATTTTGAGTTAATTTTTGTGTAAAGTGTGAGGTTTATTTTTTTTTTCCATATGGGTGGCCAATTGTTCCAGCATCATTTGTTAAAAAGACTACTCTTTTTCCACTAAATTACCTTGGCACCTTTGCTAAAAATCAACTGACCACATGTGTGGGTCTGTTTCTGGACTCTTTATTCGGTTTTGTTGATCTATAAACTTATCCTTTCACCAAAACCACATTCTTTTGATGACTATACTTAAGTCTCAAAATCAGGTACTGTGAGACCTCCAATTTTGTTCTTTTTCTAAGTTTTTTTGGTTATCCTAGGTCCTTTGTTTTTTCTGTATAAATTTTTAAATCAGCTTGTCAATTTCTAATCCAAGAAAAGGCCTCCTGAGATTTTGCACCCCACAAATTCTAATATGTCACAATTTCATTAATGCTCAGTTCAAAATACTTTCTAGTTTCCATTTTTATTTCTTCTTTGACACACACATAGGTTATTTAGAAATGTATTACTTAATTTCAAAACATGTAACAATTCCCAATTTATTTTTAATTAATTTCTAGCTTAATTTCACAATGGTCAGAGAACATACTTTGTGTTATTTCAATCTTTAGAGTTTGTCAGGACTTTTTTTATGTCCTTCACATAGTCAAATTTTGTAGATGTTCCATCTGTACCTAGAAAGAAAGTGCATTCTGCTGTTTTAGAGTATGGGGTTCTATATTTGTTGATTATGTTAAGATTATTAATTGTGCTATTCAAATATTTTGTATTCTTATTGATTTTTGTCTGATTTTGTACTGAGAGAGGTCTGTTCAAAATCTCCCATGACACTTCTGCCATGGAACTATACAATAATGATAATGAACAAATTGAAACTGCATGCAACCACATGGATGAATCTCAGAAATATAAAGTTGAGTGAAAGAAGGCAGACACAACATAGCATGGAGTGGATGATTCTATTTAGATAAAATTCAAAAACAAGCAAAACTAATCTATGTTTGTAGAAGTCTGAATAATGGTTACTCTTGGTAAGGAGAGAGGGTTTAGTGACTAGAGGGGGATAACATTGGGGCTTCTGGGGTGCTGGTAATGTTCTCTTTCCTGATCTGGGTTCTGGCCACACAAATATGTTCATTTTGTGAAAATTTATCAAGGTGTACATTTATGGTTTGTGCACTTTTCTGTCTGTTATATCTCCTAAAGCTTACTTTAAAAAAAAATAGTCAACCTCACCAGTGATCAAATTCTGCAAATTCAAACAACAGTGAAATATTATGTTTTCTCACCAGAATTATAATTCTCTGTATTTGTATAGAGGTAGACAAATGAATACTCCTTTGCATAATTGTCAGGAGTATAAACTAGTACAATTTTTTGAATGAATATGTGTATTAGAAAGTTTTTAAAATGTGTATACCTTTGAACCCAAGAATTTAATTTCTGGGAAAGCATCCCAAAGAAATGAGAAAACAAATGCACAAACATGTATTCATAAAGATGCTCATTGCAGTGTTATTTATAATTCTATAATGCTAAACAACTTGAATATCCAGTAGGGGATAGGTTAAAGAAATCATGATACTTTCATATAATAAAGTACAGTGTAGTCTTTAAAAACTATAACAGAACTAAAATTTTTCAATGGAAATATATTTATGATATACATTATTTTTAAGTTAAAAATAGGTAACAAGATGATATGTATATTATGGGTTTTTTATTCAAATACATATGTATATACACATATATACAAATATACAGGGAAAACTCTACATGGATATATATACATATAAAATAAAATGTTAACAACCGTGAAATGTCCCTTTTTGTCTTTACTGATACTCCTTGTTTTAAAATCTACTTTATCTAATGTTGCCATGGCTACATCAGATTTCTTTTGTTAATATTTGCATGGTATATCTTTTTCCATCCTTTTACTTTCAACCTTCTGTGGCTTCGAATTGAAGATGAATCTTTTCTAAGCAGCAAATAGTTATTTTTTTAATCCAGTCTGACAAGTTTTGTCTTTTGATTGGAATGTTTAGGCTGTGTACCTGTAAATTTGTGGAATATTTGGGCTTAAATCTACCATCTTACTATTTGATTTCTACCGTATTTGTTCTGCCTGTTCTATATTGTTCTTTCTCTTTTCTCTTGCCCTTTTTTGGATTGCTTAATATTTTTAAATTCTATTTTCCCTCTTTATTACCTTGTTAATTATACATTTTTTACGATTATTGCAGTGGTCACCCTAGAGATTACGAAATGTGTCCTAGACATTATTAAAGTCTAATACAAATAATTTTACCACACTGTCTGACATAAAGTGCTCCTAAAATATTGATCCCTTGCCTGCATTCCCCACTTCCATCTGTGATTTTGAAGCCTGTGCTTTTCTGTCTATATATCACTGCCTTGGAAACCTAATGATGTCAGCCCTACACTTCAGCCCTTTAACACAATGTAGGGGTTTTTATCTCCCTTTCCTCATCTCATCAAAAGAAGTTGATGAACTGGCACCCATATGCATGTGTCACTTCCAAGCAACTATAACATAGTCAGATCTTGATCCCTGGAATTCCATCATCTAAAAGGGTAAATGTGGTAAAATTGGGAAGTTGTGCATGTCAAGTCAGGGTAAGAACCCAGACTGGATTCAGGAAACCTGGAAACGTTTTTACCCCATCTTGACCTATCTTCATTTATAGGTCACTTGATATTCTTGGCTCTACCACTAGATGTCAGCAAATCCTAGAAAGGGATGGGTTGTTCAGAGTGTAGGATTCGGGGTGTTTATTCCTATTCTCTTTCTGTTTTAATGTATTTTCCAAATGTTCTACAAAAAAAAAAGGTATCACTTAAATTCTAGGAAAAAATATAATTAATATTACCCATATCAGGCACTTACTAGCACCATATCCATTCCTCTTTGTTATAGAGCAAAATAATACAGTTCATTATCACAAGCTATAAGTGGGTATCTTACTTCTGTAAATCCAGTATCTTTCCCAAAGACAAGGCTGGTTCTCACTCTCCCCGACTCAGTTTCCACAACTTTAAAATGAGGATAACAATTCTCCCCCAAAGTGTTGATCAAAGTATGTAATGCCACCATGTAGGTGCGAGAGCCAAGGTCTGTGCAAATCGATCCCCACCCAGTTCAAGAGATATGCAGCAAACACAGGAGTACTGTAGGGAGTAGCCCACAGTGCAGGTTGCCCAGAACACAGAGCACTTGGGAGACAAAACTGGAAACGTAGTCTGGATCCATGGGGTAGAGAATGCAAGCTGGGGAAAGGAGTTTGAAGTTCTCTTGGTAGGTAGTGGATTGCTTCTGAGAGTGTTTGTGTAATTATATCAGGGTCCACTTTAGGGAAACTACTATGGGCAGCTGTGTGTAAAGTGGCCTGGAGAGAGGCAGGTGGAAGGTTTGGGAAGCCATTACAGTGGTATGATACTTGGGGGCTTAAACCACCTGCTTTCTCCAGGGGACCTTCTCTACAGTGTGGACAGGTCAGCAGACCTTGATGAAAACTGGGGGTGGGGGGAGGGGCGGGGCAAGAGAGAGGTTGATAGATCTATGAATAACGCATATATGAAACTAAATAGATATCCTTTTAGTCTTTTTATATAAAAAAATCTTTCAAGCACAATTTCAAGCACATATACAATAAGTATATGTACTGCTTAACAAGCAACTTTAAAAATAACATTTTGTTTACTCTAAAAAAAAGGCTTTTCATTAGAAAAGAGAAAAATATGAAGACAGATGCTGCCTAGTGATCAGAATCAGAGTTGCAATTCTGAAGGTCTCGGTACCAGAGGCTTTGCAAGTGGAGGAGAGAATGGAGAAGGGACTTGGCCTTGGCCTCACAGCCAGGTCTTTGCAGAATTTACCACCCGCTGGCAGCAATCTCTCTGAATATAAGACATTCAGCGGTCTCTAAGCCCTAAAACTAGACATCAACCTCCTGCCTGAGTTGAAGAGAAAGCTGCATGTGTGAAGACGTTTGAGACATAGAAACAAACACATACACAGATACACTGTCAAATCAGTTGCTTTAACCTACTCTTTTCTCAACAAACAAGTATAGTGTGAACACATTTCCAAAACATAACATATGAGTACATAATTTTCGTCAGTTGGGTCACATATTTTTGCTCTTTAGTAATTTTTATCTTAATAAATTTTCCTGAGTATAAATTTCAAACAAGACAAATATGTATATGTGTAAATTGAAATTATCCTGAAATCCCATCTGCCTGACCCTCAGTCCTTTTTTTTTAATATTTATTTATTTATTTGGCTGTGTCGGGTCTTAGTTGTGGTGGCATGTGGGATCTAGTTCCCTGACCAGAGATCGAACCCAGCCCCCCCTGCATTGGGAGCGTGGATTCTTAGCCACTGGACCACCAGGGAAGTCCTGACCCTCAGTCCTTGACCCAAAGATATTCACTGAAAATAGACAGATGTCTATTCTTCAGGTGTGTTTCTCTGTATGTAATTTATTAATGTATAATTACATATAATCAGATATTTACATAAAATATACTAAAATGCACATATTCTTCAAAATTATAATCATGTTATACATATTCTTCTGCAACTTGCTTATTTCACTAATATGATTTCTATTATTTGCTAATGTTTATTAGCCACAAATATTGGTCCTCTAGTGAATTTTCTGTTGACATCATTGACCTGTTGGTTAGTAAATCTGCCTAACATAGCAGAAATATAAACCCCATGGAGTTTGCAAATATTTTCTCTCTAATTTTCACATAACTTTTACTTTTTTCCTGCCATACAAAGTGTTTTACATTTTTCAATATTATTGACTAAAATTATACAGTTATATATAAAATTATTCAAAATAAAGATTATTTTTAAAATAAATAGAAGTCATACCCATTAGGATGGCTATTATATTTTTTAAAGCAGAAAATAACAAGTGTTGGTGAGAATGTGGAGAAATTAGAAATTTGTGCATTGTTGGTGGGAGTGTAAAATGGTACAGCTGCTGTGACAAACAGTAAGGAGGTTCCTCAAAAAATTAAAAATAGAATTACAATATGATCTAGCAATCCCACTTATAGGTATATACCCAAAAGAAGTGAAAGCAGGGATTCGAACAAATATTTGTGCACCAATATTCATAGCAGTATTATTCACACTGATAAGACTTTCTCCTTCACCAAATTTTAGTCAGGTTCCTCTGAACCTTTTTCTCAACTAGGTCTCAACCTTTGGACTCTTGTGTTCATCCTTGCATAGCCCAATTTTAATAAAAATCCTGCTAAGTCAACTTAGCAAGAATCCCCACTCTCAATATCTGATCACCATGGCCTGCCTTCAGCAAGAACCCTGGTCAGGTTGGTTTAACCAGAATCCCCCCCTCTGCTTCAATTTTCCATCCACTGACTCCCCACTCTGCTCCTGGGCTATGAACTTGTATTTGCCCATGATGTACTCAGAACTGAGCTCAGTTATAATCTGAGGTTTCTTTACTCTTATTACAATAGTTCCTGAATAAAATCTGTTCTTAACACCTTAACTACTATACAGCTCTGGTTTTCTTTAACAGCAGAAGCCAAAAGATGGAAACAACCCAAATGTCCACCAATGGATGACCATCATACAGTGGAATATTATTCAGCCTTAAAAAGAAATGAAATTCTGATACATGCCAAATGAAAGAAGACACACACACACATACACACACCCCAAATACTGTATGATTCCACTTACATGAGGCACCTGGAGTAGTCAAATTCATAGAGACAGAAAGTAGAATAGTGGTTACCAGGGGCTGATGGAAACAGGAAATTAATGTTTAATGAGCATGGAACAAGATGAAAAGAGTTCTGGAGATGGACGGTGGTGATGGTTGTACAACAATTTGAATGCACTGGATACCACTGAACTGTGCACTTTAAAAAGATTATAATGGTAAATATTATGTATATTTTATAAATAAATAAATAATACAGCCCATTGTAATAGAAATTGAGCAATACCCTGGGGGGCATCAAGTGCCAGCCCCTAGAGAGATTAGAGCCCAGGCGGCTTCAGGACACAAAGGACAAAGCTTTAGAGTAATTCAAGGCTTCACTATTTATCTCTGTTAACCCAGCCCACACTCAAGTATAAGGATTACGCATGCACCTGCATGAATACTAGGAAGCGTGGCTCATTGGAGCCATCTTTTTTTTCACAATTTATATACGTATTTTCCCTTTACTTCTTTTCATTCACTTGGATACTTAATCTACCCATATGTTCTAACTTAGTTATCTCAATTACAGACTTAAGGAATGGGTCTCTATCAAGAGTCACTGTCAAATCTCGCTTTATTTTGAAAATGGATGACCTAAGTAAGTGGTTCTTTCTCACATTCATGGCCCTTTAATATGTCTTCTTCCTAGGTTCTGTGTGCTGGACTAGTGGATATATATTGCTTCACCTCTACAGACATCATAAGCCAGAGGGGAAGAGGGTGGGGGACTGGACGAAATAGGTGAAGGGGATTAAGAGGTACAAACTTGTAGCCATAAAATAAATAAGCCACCTGGATGTAATGTACACATAGGGAATATAGTCAATAATATTGTTATAAGTTTGTATGGTGACTGATGGTAACTGGACTTATTATGGTGATCACTTCATAATGTATAAACTATTGAATCACTATGTTGTACACCTGAAACTAATATAACATTATACGTTAATTATAACTCAATTAAAAAAAAAAAACCCAGGTTTGCTTTTTGAAAAATAACCTAGACTGAAAGAAACAATCATATCAAGTCCGTAGAAAGAGATGAAACACAGAATCAAAATGATGATCTTTTTATAGTTGCTCTCATCTCAGGGCTCATTTTTAAATAGGTTCTTAACAATTTATATTTTTTATTAGAGTCCACAGTCTGCTAAATAAAAGCAGTAATAAGATATTTCATAAAGTATCATACAATTTAAATCTTATGAACTTAATTTCATAAAAAAATTAGGTGCATATTCATACTGGCTACCTTAAAAATGCTATGTTTCATCTATGGTCTAAAATACTGTATAAGAGATTTAGTTCCACCACTAAAAACAATCCCGTCACTAGATTTTTTACATGTTTTACAACAAAAAGTTTGTGCTCTTAATCAAAAAGAACCACAGACTAATTCAGCATGTAAAAAATAATTTTACAAAAACACCAAGAAAACCTTTCAAACTCACTTTTATTTTCCTTTTTCTTCCTCACAGAACTTCTCCATACATCACATGTCTTGCAGCTATAAAGTCACTTGATGTTGGTCAGGTACCATTTTATGCCTAAACTTTGCTGGCATGAAAATGACACTTAACCAGTGTTAAATCTATAAAATATTTATATAGGGCAGCACACTAAGGTTTATACACTTGGCAATTAAACCACATAAAAATAGGACAAGACCCCCATTCCACATGTTTCGAATCAAGTGTTCACAGTCCCTATCTGGTGACTGTCCACTGATCCAAAAGGCAGCGGAGGCAACAGGCAGTTACTTCAAAGGACATTGAACACTATGACCTAGAAGCATATTATGATGTTACCCCAGTGTCATGTACCACCCTACCTTTGTCCTGGGTGGTCTCATAATTCTAGAATGGCAGGTCCAGCTGATACAAAATAAAGACAGACAACATAACATTTAGTCTGTGGAGATATCCTAACTCATCACTATGCACACACTGTGATTTTGAACACAACTCGTCCTAAAAACTTGTCAAGAACATCCTGGTGTTTTCGGTTGGGTAATCCATCTACCTTTCACTTGACTGTTACTTCTTTTATGGTACTGCAGGGTCAAAGGTGACCTAGATGGCAACTAATGGCTGTAGATACCTCACATGCAGTTTTTTCTCAGAATATGGAAAATATTTTATTCCTATAATTCCATTGGGAGGATAAGTTGATAGAGTAGCTGTGTTTTCATCCTTCGAAATACATTCTATAGTTGGTTCTTCTTAAAGCTTTAATTCAATTACTCTGTTTGTTTCCACATGAATACAAGGCTTTCCTCTGGTATAACCAAACTCAGGATCATCCACACCACCACATGCTTGAAGTAAGACAGTAAAAAACTGACATGCAACATAAATTGGACTTCTCTGTTCAAAAGGCACTTCATCAGGACAGACTGTGAGATTCTTCTGTTCTTCTAAGTCATATGGCTTTAGGTCTTCAATGTACCCTGTATAGGAATCTGGATCAGACAGATTGAATGAATATTCCACCGCAGTCACTGATTTTGGAAAAACCATAAGTCCTGGACTATCTGGTCACGATATTTTGGAACCTCATGGTTCAGATTCTGAAACATAGCCCACATTGTGAATGAGAAGAGTGCAGCCAGGAACCCATAAAAGCCTGGGTAAAAGAGCAAGATCAAACCTTTGTTTAAGGGTCTTTTCACTGTTCAAATACAAGTGCGTTTTCGTGTATGATGCGCTTGTGTGATTAACCCACTGCTGTACATTCAGTGTACAGTACACACTCAATACTCCCACTCTTTCCGACTGGTTGGGGTGGCAGCGTGAGTCACAAGACAGCTGCAGGGGTGGAAATTTCCTCTTCCTGGGAGTGGAGCAGGGTCTGGCTTCGCTGAACCGCTCAGCACCTCCGCCAGAGTCTCTCCGTACGAAGGCGCGCTGCGTACAAATAAGGCCCCGGGGGCGCTCGGGCCGCAGGCTCCGGGCTCCAGGAAGGGGTCCCCGGCTTCCCGGCGCCGCTCAGGAAGGGAGGCTCCGGCTCATTGGAGCCGTCTTAGAGGCTGCTTACCACAGCATCATTTGTCCATCTCTCTATACTGGTTGCTGAGAATGCTTTCATATATCATGAGAATTAGCCCTAATTTGCAAATATTTACTGTAACCATTTCAGACAAGCTTTGCTGGGATGTTATTGTTTTTGTTATTTGCCATAGGGCGTTTTAAATTTTTCAGTAATAGAATCATTTACAAGTAATACAGCTCACTATAAAAAATGATCGAAAAGTAATATCCTGGCCACCATCGACTGCACAGGGAGATTAGAGCATTCAGAGCTCTGGTAGTTTCGGGACACAGTGAGAAAGCTTTATGGTAATTCCAGGTTTCACTACTGAGCAGGCATTTACAAGACAGTGTCCCTGATTTACTTCACCTCTCCTAACTTCCCATAGCCTGGTCTGAATTAGGGATTTAATAAGAAGTAACCTGAATAGCTCTTAAGATCAAGGGAGATTTGGGGAGCCTGGTGCTTAAACCCTCACCCACAGGGCTCCCCAGGGCGGGAGACATGATGAAATCACAATGTCACATGAACAGTTCTGTGGACCAGTGACTGGTCCCCTCACACTTTAGGAGAGTGACATAGTGTCAGCCACTGTCTGAGTCAATGGTGCAAAGCATGGGCCTGGGCACACTGCACTCTGTATCCCCTTTGCTTTGACCCCAGGCCATGTACCTCCACCAGCCCTCTCAGCTCACAGTGATTCTCTAGGTCCTCGTAAAAGGTAAATGTCATTTTTGTTTGTTATTCACATCAGTAGTTCTCCAGCTGTGGTCCCTGAACCAGCAGCATCAGCATCACCTGGGAACCTGTTAGAAGTGCACATTCTTGGGCCTCACCCAGATGGGGCCCAGCAATTAGTGTTTACACGTCATACAGATGACACAAAGTAGTTTGAGAACCACTGCTCTAATCTAGAAATGACTGATAGAGTTTTATATGTTATCACCTCTCTGAGCCTCAGTCTTCTCAGTGGATGTGACAAAATCCCTCACTTTACCACAGTGGTGTGAGGAATAAATGGGAAATCCTTTGCAAATGGTATCTGTTGACACTTCTGTGTTGTCAGATGAATTACCTCCTGGAGCTAGGAAAAGAATGGAAAATCCTTACACTATTTCCTTTTTTTTAAAAAAAAGTGCTATAACTGATCTAAAAAAAATAAAGTCTTTTAAAAATGTGCTTTCTTTTCCTCCTTACTTTACCTTCCAGGGGACTATAATACAAAATATAGTGAGAAAATCTATTTTTAAATGTCTGGCACGCAATAAGACTTCAACAAATGTTAGTCCTGGCCTACCCTGATTTCCCTCTCACATAAAAGAGATGAGTTTGATGTAAACTACATAGAATACAGCTATCATAGACAGCATCTGGAAATGTAAGCAGTAAGTAAAATATACATATACTTGCGTAATGTATGAAGCTTTGGTGCCATGTCTTCATTGCATGAAGGAGGAGTCCTGAGGGAAGAAAATACTCCCACCATGTCCTTTCTTTAAGATTTATTTATTTATTTATTTAATTTTTGGCTGCGTTGGGTCTCCGTTGCTGTACGTGGGCTTTCTTTAGTAGCCGTGAGCTGGGGCTACTCTTCATTGCGGTGCATGGGCTTCTCACTGTGGTGGCTTCTCTTGTTGCGGGCTTCTGTAGTTATTGCTCGTGGGCTCTAGAGCACAGGCTCAGTAGTTGTGGCACATGGGCTTAGTTGCTCCACGGCATGTGGGATCTTCCCAGACCAGGGATCGAACCCATGTCCCCTGCATTGGCAGGCGGATTCTTAACCACTGTACCATCAGGGAAGTCCCATCCACCATTTCCTTTTATTCCAAGTGGTTACTTGACCCTATTAGTTTAGCTTAAGTTTGACATTGAAGAGGAATCATTTCTGCCTGATCAGTGCGGCTAGAGGTTTTGCCTGAGCCTCAGGCCTAATGCAAACATTACCAACTTGCCTAGAACACTGTCTGTAACATACCAGCCACTCAGTACATGGGAATGAACGAATGAATGACAGTGACTCCTGGGCTCAGTCTCCGGATGATCACCCATCTCCTCATGTAGAGGGCTGCAATCATGACCTCTGATAAATGGAAAGAAGCAGGTTTTGAGAACCTCTGTGTATCAGGTTTTGTTCTAGGTGTTCGAGATACACTAGTGAACAAAACAAAGTGTTCGCCCTCCATGCAGCTTACATTCTAAATTCTTAGAATATAGAGGAAGAGGCAGACAATATACACTGTAATGTCAGGTAATGATAAGTGCTATGAATGTGCATGTGGATATGAGGCTTAGCAAATAGAATTATTATTCGGCCAGCAGCTTAGAGAAATGGCTGATGCCAATTCTGAGGCATTTAATGTACAAGATAAGTCTAGAATATCTTGTCATATCATTTAGCAAAGAAGCGGTCAAAGATTACTAGGGTAAAAAAATAAAGGAATGCTGAAGTCATGTCCAAAGGACACAGGAGATAACCTGAAGAGTTTTCCACTGGCGTAAGATAAAACTTGAGCATAAAAAAAGGCTATAACAAAAAAAAAGACTATAACAGATTGAAACACATTGAACACGTTTTTTAAACTGTCAAGACAGCTCTCACAAAAAGATATAAATGACTCTTAAATATATGAAGTAAATTCAACCTTACTCATAATAAGAGAAGTATAAATAAAAACTAAAATAAGATATAATTTCTCACTTATCAGATTAGCAAAAAGTCAAAGGTTTGACCACATAGTCTTTGGTGAGGCTGTGAACAGACATTCTCAGGCTTTGATGGTGGGAATGTAAAATAGTACCACCCCAATGGAGGGGAAGTTGTCGAATCTTGCAAAATTACATAAAGCTTTTTCCCTTTGACCCTGTAATCCACTTCTAGGAATGTATCCCAAGGATACACTGGCAAAAATACAGTAAAGCATATGCAGTAGATTATTCACTGCAGTTCTATATGTAATAGCAGAAGGTTAAAAAAAAAAAAGTCCATCAATAAAGGACTGTTTGAATCAATTGCAATACACCCACATGAAGGAGTATTATGTAGCTGTAAAAAGAATGAGGAATACATACTCTATATACTACTTTGGAATGATCTCCTGGTATATTGTTAAGGTGAAAAAGACAAGATGGAGAAAAGCATGTATAGTATGCTACCATTTACCTAAAAAGGGAGAGAGAGGGATGAGTACATAGATGATAGTGATAGAGGATGATAATAGATAGAGAGAGAGAGAGATAGATTCCTGATATTAAATCAAAATAATGGGCAGACATCTGATCCACTCCCATCTTGGGCCCCAGGAGTTCAGGCTATGGGATTGGCAACAGCAAAGTAGCCCAGCTTTGTGAAGACTCCTAGGCACCCAGGCACGCATCTTCCTCACTGAAGCCACCACCAAGATTTCTAAGAAGAAGGTCAATTCAGCTAACGAGGCAGTAAAGAAAGACCCCAAGAGGAGATTCACAGGTTGTAGCCAAACCTGTTCCTTCCAAAGTTGAGACTAAGCCAAAAACAAAAGGCAACAAGAAAGAATAAACCTTCAGGAAAAATGTGCAAACAAGAGGGAAAGGAGGAGCAAAAGGGAAATCCACTGGGACTGGGGTGACTAACCAAGACACTAAAGGCTGCAAAAAAGAAGAAACAAAAAAGGAGAGCATGGCCTCTGATGCAGCAGGACGGAAAGAAACCAAGTCTTACTGGTGGTCCCAGTGCCTCCCTTCTTCAACAATATGGAGGAATGTTTTTTATCAGCTATTTAGAAAATGCAAATTTTTTAGTAGTTCCAGAAACATATTTTTAAGGAGGAAGAAATTCCACCTCATTTAAAAAACATATTTAGATAAGTGTAAATGCTTTCTTTAGGAGGTGAAATCATGTGCTGGCTGTTTATTTTTCTGTAAAGCCATAAATCAGTCAGATATTGAATGAAAGGAAGCTTTGACTGCCTTGTGTGTCAACTTAGCATTCCGTAGACTGCAGACGAGGGTAGTGTTTATATCCTGTTATAAAAAGCATAGCTAAATGGTAATTTAGAGCCACAATCATGCACTTAACATATCATAAATATTTAAAATTATTTATTCATATTGTTTTATTAATTATCATATCAGAAAGCAAGAAAGCTATCTTTCTTGCAAAGACGATTGGGGTAGTGTCAAAAGCACTCAGGAACCAACTTGAAAAGAGCTACAATGCCAATTTGAATATCATTAAGAATAATAACGGCAATGAACTCATGAATTGAAACACATCAAAAATGTTAAAAACCCATGAGTAATAATGATTCTGAAAAATATATTCATTATTATATTCAGACCAATATATTGGTCACCTTTGGAGGATGGTGCTAAGGGAATCCAAGCTGCCCCTCAGAGTGATGAAATAGCTTTCGAGAGGAATTTTTCCTTTATAGACATATCGCAACTAGTAAATGAAGGAAGAATTATAGAATTGGAATATCACCATCTTATAAACCCCCAATGAAATAATGAATCTAGGTAATGATTATCAATGACCACTAATATCACAAGGAAGAGATTCAGCCAGATATTCTGTACCTCTTGATGGAAATACACACAACTTTTATGAAATATTCCTGCCCAAAAAAATCAATCTTGAATCAGATCAAGGCTCTAGATCTACCAGTTTACAGGAAGTATAAGGAACAAAAGAATATGTTAATCAACACTTCAGAGATGTGATCAGCAAAATCCAAAATGTGAGAAACTTTACAGGATAAACAACCTGTTTTCTTCAACAAATAAATTGAAATAATAATTTTAAAATAAAAACAGAGACAGGGAACCAATGAATTGAGAGACTTAAGAGACATCCACAAAATACAATGTATGGACTTATTTGAATCCCGTTTCAAAGAAACTGTAAAAGGAAAATTAGGCATTCAGGAAAATTAGAACACTAAATGGAAATATAATGTTAAGAAATATTGTTAATTGTTTTATGAATAATAGTGATTTCTTTAAAGTCCATCCTGTTTGGATGGATTAAATACAATTGACTATAAATTGATAATTATTGAAGTTAGTTGGTGAGAATATGTTAATCTATTACTATCTACTTTTAGGTATATATGTTTGAAAAAATCCATATTAAAAAATATAAGAAGCATACATCTACAGTGTCCCTACTATAAATTCATGTCCCTACTAAGAGTTGAACTCATCATGAACATAAATGCACCATTGGTCTAGTTTGGTAGAAATGGTTCAGAAAAAGCAATAATGAGGTCAGAAAAAGAAGTATAATTAAATGAATTATGAAGGTCAAACACAGTAAGTCAAAAAACGTAAGCTAAACCCTTTAGCCATCCATAGGCACTCAAGATATTAAGAAGATAAAAGTAATACTAGAGCTTTTCAGATATTCTTGGAATTGTATTTGATTGGAGTCTTACCAGATGCATCTGGTAAGAGAATGATGATAGTGAGTTAGTTCTTCTAAAAAACCAAACTTTGATCATCTGCAGCCTCCTCTTCTGCCTTTCTTCTCTGTCTCAGTAAAAGCTGCCATCGCCTCATCCAACCAGTTGTTCAAGCCAAAAACCTAGGAATCATTGACACGTTCTTCTCCCTCATTCTCCACATCCAATTCTTTACCAAGAGCTGTTAATTTGCAAATAATTCTAAAATACTTCTACTTCTCTCCATCTCTACCTCTACCATCCTAGCAAATGTCACCATAATTTCTCATCCAAACAACTGCAATAGCCTCTCAACTCTTTCAGTCATCCCTCCACTCTTGCCCCCTCCAATCAATTCTCAGAAGTGCAGCTAGAATGTTTTCAAAATGTAAATCCTGTCAGGTTCATTTCCCTGCCTAAATCCCTGCTGTGTCTTCCCCTGGGTCTTGAGATAAATATCAGAATCCTAAACATAGTATATAAGGCCCTGCATAATCTGGTCCCTGCTACCTCTCCAGCTTCATCTTCCACCATTTTGCCTCCCACTCTCTGCAGTCCAGTCACACTGACCTTATGTTCTTCAACTGCATCACACTCCCTCGGTGTCAAGGTCTTCATGTATATGGTTACCTCTGCCTGGAACTCTTCCTCACACCCTACTTCTTGACCCCATTCTTCTGGATAACTCCTACTTATCTTTCAGATACCAACTTAATATCTCTTTCTAGAAGTCCTCTGACCCTAACTCCTCCACTCCCAGATAAGGTAAAGTGTTGACAGAGTACTTCTCCCATCATAGCCCTTATCACACCGTATTACAATTATTTGTTTAATATGCTTCTCTCCCAGTAGACTCTAAGCTCCATAAGAGAAATAATCAGGTATGACTTGTTCACTATTTTATTTCCAGCATTTAGATCATTGCATGGCACAATTTACTCAAAAAATAGTCGTTAAATGAAAGACAAATAAGTCCCTTGTTGTTTTGAGGATTTCCCTGTTCTGAAGGTGACACAACTGTTTTATTAATGTTTATTAATGAATACTGGTTTAAAAAACATCAGAAGAGTCTAAATGTTACAATATTTTCATGTCCTGATGTTCCGCCTATCCACAGACGGTGAGACATTCTATCAATAAGGCCTGTGCCTAAGAATGAGTTTATACATTATGAGTGCCTGCTGTTTAAGGTCAATTCTCCACCTGTACTCTGCATCCATTCCTGTCCAGTATCTTCAGATACTTTGCTTACATCCTTATCTCTCTTTATAGATCATTCTAATAGATCATAGTAGCATCTAAGCCTGCTCTAGTATCACTCATCTTTGAAAAGCCCTCACTTGATCCATATTCCTCTCCACCTACCACTCAAGTTCTCAACAGCTCTTGAGAGTAAAATTTTTCTAAAGAATTATCTATTCTCATTGACTCCTCTTCTTAATCTCCCATTCACTCTTCAGTGTACTCTGAAATGGCTTCTCTATCTGAAATGGAATCTCTATCACACCACTGAAACTACTCTTGTCAAGGGCACTGAAGACCTCCATGTGCCAAATCCAGTGGACACATCTCTGTTGTCTTCTTGTTTGATGCCTTAACAGTTGAATTCCTTTTTTGAAACAGTTTCCTCTCTTGAATCCTGGAGTACCACTGTCTACTAATTTTCTTCTTACTCCACTAATCACTCCTTCTCAGTTTCCTTTGCTGGATTCTTCCATATGCTGGGGTTCCTCAGGGATCTTTTCTTGACCCTCTTCTCATTTCCCACTCTATACCCTTTCCCTAAGAGGCATTCTCATGATTACAATTACAGCCTATGTACTGGTGACTCCCAAAACTATAACTCCAGCCCAATCCTCTCTGCTGAGCTTCAAATTCATATACCTGACTGCCTACTGGACATCTCCACTTGATGTTCTTCGAGTACTTCAAATTCGAACGTGTCTGATAGCAGAGTCATCATCTTCATTTTAAATGTGCTCCTCTTCCAATGTTACCTATCTCATGGGCACTACCATCCAATCACTTGCAGAAGCTAGAAAACCAGAGTAATTCTTGATTTATTCTTCCCCTCTATCCCTAATCAGCCATGAAATTCTACAGCATTAATATCTTTTGACTCTTTCCAAGTATCTTTTCCCCATCCCCAGAACCAGAAGCCCTATGAATTAAAAATATTGTGGTACTCTCATTTCTGCTCTAATTCAATAGTACTAAACTCACATGTAAGTTAAAATTAAAATAGCTTCTGACAAAGACTCCCTCCTTGACCAAACTTTAATTAGGCTTCTCTGAGCCCTCTTCTTGACTAAGACTCTACCTTGGCCTACCTTTAGCAAAGAATCCTGTTAAGACAGTTTTGCAAGAATATCCCTATCCTTGATGTCTCCTCTTAGTAATTTTCTATACACTGACCCCCTCACTCTTCTCATAGACTATAAATCCCCAGCTGTCATTGTGGTACTTGGAGTTGAGTTCAGTCTCTCTCCCTTGCTGCAATAGTCTCTCCCCTGTTGCAATAATCTTGAATGAAGTCTTCCTTACCATTTTAACAAGTGTTATAATAATTTTTCTTTGACATTTCTTCCAAATTTATTGATTATACACTTAATAATTTCATCAGAACTAATTTTTTCTTTTCCTTGGTTCCTTCACCCTTCTGGTGCCCTAAATATCAATATATGCTTAGTCTGCCTACTGGGAAATTTAACACTATTCTCTCCTACACTTTAATTCAGACTATCAACACTTACTGGCAAAGCACCATGTTTCCTATGACCATGCTGAGTTATTTGTATTTGTTGTTTCTTCTAACTGGAATCCCTTTGTCTGTCCTCCACATTTGATGGACTAACTTTAGCTTTCCTTCAAATCTCTTCTTAGACATAATTCACTTTGGGAAGCCTTCTCTACCCCAATGGTGTGCTAGAATTAACTTATCCTGACTTTCAAGAGCCTATTATGCACAACTCCATGTTCAGTGACATCAATTTGGTGGCTTGAAACTGGCCATGATGGGAGCATTTCCACCATGAAAATCAGCAAACACTAACAAATCAGGGCTTTTATTTTTCTCAGAGAACTGATTGTTAAACATTAACCAGCACACCACTGCCCTGCCTCCTCCCCACCCATCCCAAATTTGGGTTAGATGGCTCTGCTATGGGCTCTGATAATAACCCTAACACCCATCATTATGTACTGTAGGTTACTTGTCTGTGTCTCCCTCCATACTGAAATTTTCTTGAGAGTAGAGATACTATATTTCTAGAATCTTAGCCAGTACTTGGTTCACGTAAGTTACTAATTAGTGTTAGTAGTCTTTGACAGATTGTTTATCTGAATGAATGACTAGAATGCATGCTTGTTAAACACTTGCCAACCCTGGGAGAACCATTAGCAGAGATGATGGTTCTTGACTACCATCTTCAGTGATCACTTATTTGCCTGAAAAGCATGGAATCAGAGCAAGGGGACTGAGCTGGATACTTTCCATGGCCTGTGCCATCAAGCTGTGATTTGATGCAGATATTTCATCTACACCACAGGTATATGTTTGTCCTACAGAATGAACCATGCTAACCATGGTCCAGGGCTCCCTCTCTCTCTTCCCTCTCAAGCAGCAGAAAAGACTAGTGTTTGCCTGTCTGATTCACCCTCTTCTTGGCTGCTATTGTTCATCAGCCAGCATTTACGGTTAACATCAAGGGACTACAATAGCATGCAGATCCAGTAATATCTGGCATAGCAGATTTCCAAATCCACTCATATAAGGAGATAGAAATGGTACCATAAGCAGAGTTCTGGTGTAGAGGAGAACCTCTCTAAAATAGCTACGGCCAGAAGCTTGAGAGTTGTAACTCAGCTAGACATCCTTGATCTGTGACTACAAATTCCTGGATAGCTAGAAGCACCCCTGGGGATTCCAAAAATAGTTATGGCGGAATACTCCATAGTCCTGCTACTCAAAATATTATCTGAGATCAAACAGCGTCAGCACCACCTGAGAGATTGTTAGAAAAGCAGAATCTGGGACTTCCTTGGTGGTGCAGTGGTTAAGAATCCGCCTGCCAATGCAGGGGACACAGGTTCGATCCCTGGTCCAGGAAGATATCACGTGCCGCTAAGCCTGTGGGCCACAACTACTGAGCATGCATGCTACAACTACTGAAGCCCACGTGCCTAGAGCCCGTGCTCTGCAGCAAGAGAAGCCACTGCAATGAGAAGCCCGTGCACCACAAGGAGGAGTAGCTCCCGCTCGCCGCAACTAGAGAAAGCCCGTGCGCAGCAACGAAGACCCAGCACAGCCAATAAATTAAATAAATAAATAAATAAATTTATAAAAGAAAGAAAAGTAGAATCTTAGGCTCCACTCTGGACCTATTGGATTAGAGTCTGCATTTTCAGCAGATTCCTCCAGGTGATCTGAATGCATATTTAAGTTTGAAAGGCACTGATCTATAGAACATCGAATTTTCTGTAACCAAGCAGTTAGAGCCATGGAGTTTAGGGTGTTAATGCTAATGACACTTCATAATAATAAATACTATTTATGTACCATGAAGATATTTACATTCATCTGTCATTGAATGAAAAAATAACTCTACTACTTAGTCAATTAAAATCAACATGACGCTGAAGCTTGAAAGCTCACCATCTGAAAAAGAAGCACCCTAATAAACATCACAGGCTTGGGAGTTAAACAAAGCCTGGATTTGAGTCCTGCTTATTTCATTCACTTGTAGAATGATCTTGAAAGAACTACTTAACTTTTCTAAATATCCATTTCTTCATCTGTAAAATGGAGATAGTAATAGTATTTTATTTTCAGAGTGGTGGTGAGAATTAAATGCAAAAATATATATAAAATGTCTGGCATATGGTAGTTACTCATTAAATGTAAGTTCCCTCCCTCCCTGCAACCTCCTTTCTGAAAAGAAATTAAATTTAGAATAAAACAAACAGCCCAATCATGCCATGGAGAGCCTTTGGAAATTTAACAGCCAAAAGGAAAATAAGTTCTATTTTGTACATGATGTGGTAAATTCAATACCATTTCTGTGTGATGCAATGAATTGGTTTGATAGAACCTGGGTTGAAAGAAAGACCGTTACATTCTTTTCAAATCAATTGGTGGGATTTCCTTTTAGTTTTTGGATTTCCTAGGTTTCTATCAGAGATGCATGTTGTATTCTTCCATGCTCTCTGGGAAGCATATTTTGGCCTGGTGTTTTTACCTATCAAAACAGAGACACAAGCCTAGACAGAGAGGAGAGAGTAAATACTGAGTACTGGGTGGGCAGCCCAGGTCCCACACAGTCTTTCCCAATCCAGGGCCACCACCATTAAAGTTTCTTCTCTTTACATCTTTACATCTGTTTCGTCATCTGATTGTTCTCTGATATCCCTGTTCCCCCCTCCCATCATGCTCTATGAATACCAGAAGCAAGTTTTTCAGGGTTTTGTTGTTGCTTCTGCTGTAAGGAAACAACACGATGGTGACAGCAGCAGCTTCCCCTCCCCTTAAGTGTGGGCTGGACTCACTTCCAACCGAAAGAATATGGCATAAGCAAGGGTGTGTGTCTAGGTCACAGGTCTCATAGCTTCCTGTTCGATCTCTCTCAGGTCATTCACTCTGGAGGAGGTCAGTAATTGTGTCATAAGGACTCTCAACCAACCCTATGAAGAGATCTACATGGTGAGGAACTGAGACATCTTGCGAGCCCCATGAGCCCATCTTGGAAGTGGCTACTTCAACTCCAGTCAAACCTTCAAATGGCTGCAGTCCTGGCTGACATCTTTTTTTTTATAGGTATATTCTTTTTTTAATATAAATTTATTTATTTTATTTATTTATTTTTGGCTGCGTTGGGTCTTCATTGCTGCGTGTGGGCTTTCTCTAGTTGCAGCGAGTGGGGGCTACTCTTTTTTGCGGTGCATGGGCTTCTCATTACGGTGGTTTCTCTTGTTGCGGAGCATGGGCTCTAGGTGCGCGGGCTTCAGCAGTTGTGGCACGCGTGCTCAGTAGTTGTGGCTCGTGGGCTCTAGAGTGCAGGCTCAGTAGTTGTGGGCTTAGTAGTAGTATGGGCTTAGTTGCTCCACGGCATGTGGGATCTTCCCAGACCAGGGCTCGAACCCGTGTCCCCTGCATTGGCAGGCGGATTCTTAACCACTGCACCACCAGGGAAGCCCCCCCTGGCTGACATCTTGACTGCAACCTCATGAGAGACCAGAGCCAACTTAGCCACTCCCAGATTCCTGACCCTCAGAAATATGTGAGATAATAAATGTTTGTTGTTTTAAGCTGCTACATTTGGGGGTAAGTAGTTATGCAGCCATAGATAACTAATAAGAGACTTCAAATAATTTGCTCACCTCAAAAGGCAGACATATATACTACTGGAAACAATGTATAAAGTTGCCATTCTCTGTCCCCTGGTTTTGTTTAACAATTCTCCCTATAAGAGACATCACATGTCTGCTCTTCTTCTTGTATTACTCAATCAGCTTTTGTGGAAGCCATAGTATTTGTTTAGGGGTAACACTGAATGAACAAGGTGAGTACACCTGAAACTATAAGAGACCAACCAAGGGGGATTTAAAATCTGCTCAAAAAGAACCAAGAGATAAGAAATCGGGGTGGCTGGAGAAGTAAAAAGTGGTTTCAAAGAAGAGGTAAAACATTTTCAGTATATTCTGCAGAGAATAAAATTGTTTTTCTAACCAAAAAAGTAAACTAATATCAATTGAGAAATACTGAATTGGGAACAAGTCGAAGAACCAACATTACGTATAGCAAATTTTCCTATCCAGCTCACATACACTTCTGTAAATTTGAAGATAATGCTGTAACAGTTTGGGAACTATTTGTCCTTGATCTAGTCAGAAGTGAGACCTTCTAGAACAGAAAGAAAGTGCGTCATCACAGTCCATAAACAATAAAGCCAACTGTCAACTGGAAATAAACATATATTGAGCACCTACTGTGTGCCAGGCAAGGGACTCTGCATGGGGAAAGGTGGCTTGCCTTAACCACCCCTACTTGGTAGCTGCAGCCCAAGTACAGACTCTTCTCCCCAGGGTTGGCACCCCTCCTTTTCGCCCTCCTTGATACTCTTCCTCCACGAAATAGATAAGAGTAGGGGCAAGGAATCTAGAAATAGAGCTAGAAGGGGAGGGGCAAATTCCTGTCACTGCCACTAATGAGACTTCATAATAAACATGTAACATGAGTATAAACTAAAGATTATATTCATTTTGCCATTTAATCTAAAACCAACTGCATTTTCTCCACTCCTCTCTAATTTCCAGCAATCTGCCTTTTTACCAAAATAAGGCTGGTTCTCCCCCCTCCTTGAGACTTGGTTTATTCTTCTCTGAAATGAGAGTAACTATGCTCCCTCATGGGGTTGATCTGAGGATGTAATGACATCATGTGTGTGTGAGAGCCAAACCCTGTGAAAATTGAACTCTAGCATGTTAAAGGGGTGTGGAGAATGCAGGAGTCTCTTGAGGGAACAAACAATGGTATAGTTTGCCAAGAGCACAGATGGGTTGGAAGAGAGGACTAGAAATGTACTTTGGATCCATGGAGTGGGGAGCATTGAATGCCAGCTCAGGACTCTACAAATAATGTCAGAAAATCCAGCCTGGATAATGTGTTGGTTGGGGCAGGGGTGAGAATACTTTGGCATAAGAATAATAATATTATTTCAAGTGATAATGGCATACAAATGTTATCTTTTATCTCTTTCCACTTATTTCAAGATCTTATTTATTGTGGTTAATATGCAACATGTCTTATTTTCTAGAACCTTAACTCCTAAATTTCATCTCAAATGAAGCTGTATACATATATAACATTTGTATTTTACTCACAACTTTCTGACAACAATGTTATTCCAAGACCTTGGGAGATGGAGGGAAGTGACAGCCAGGGTAAGCAGTACGTCCTTCTATTGATAGGCAGTGGGATGCCTCTGAGAGTGTCTGGATAATGAGATCACAACCAGCTTCAGGAATCCTCTTGGGGTTTAATGAGCTTCCCAGGATCCCATGGAACTGACACCACCTATGCTCAGTAAATATGACTTTCTTTCCTTCTGAGACTCTATTCCCACTCGTTACCCTAACCCTAAAGCTGTTCACTCCTGACACAGGCCCCTATGGGGGTCATGTTTTATTTGTGGAAAATAAATGGTTCCATTTTGGGGTTAACAGTCACACCTCACATGAGACTTAGCACATGATCAGTGCTCAATAGATATTTTTTGAATGAATGAACAATGGATGGATAGGTAAATGGAAATTTGGCCACACTGCTCTCCCGCTGCCTCTTACCTCCAGCCATACTGGCATTCTTTCAGTCCCTTTTACTCACCATGCTCTCTCTGAACACGTAGCCTTAAGCCTTCTCCCCAACCCCCAGCTCCAACCTAATTAGTCTCTTCTTCTGTTACCTCTCAGCTCAATAATCTGTTCTCAGAGCAACATTCCTGACCACCTTGACTAGTCAAATCTCCCTATTTTATAGGCCCTCGTAGCATAATGGACCCCTTCTTCCTGGTACTTGTCCTCACTGGCAAGTGCACTCTTGTATGGATATCTGCATGCTATTTGGCTCCCCTACTAGATTGTGAGCTCCATGAAGACAGAGACCTTGTAGATGATTTTTGCTCACATCTGTTTCCTCAGCATCTAGCACAGTGCCTGGCAAAAAGTAGGCCCTCAATATGTATTTCGTGAATGAATGAGTAGGCATTTTTAGGTGGTCTTTAAAAAAATTGCCCTCCCCCCAGCAGGCCAGACTGATATATACTACTAGAAGCACTGTCTGAGAATGCCTTCTGTCAAAGAGAAACAGAGCCAGACACCAGATAAAAGCAGTAAAGACAGATTTTTTGCAATAGGGGAAAAGAGACTTCAGTACAGAACTGGGCTCAATTATGAATACAACAAGGACAAGTGGGGATTTATAGCCAAAGGACAGAGTGAGAGAGTCAGCAGATGGAAAAATTACTAAGAGGAGACATCAAGGGGAGGGAGATTCTTGCTAAACTGACAACAGAATTTTTGCTAGAGGCAGGCCAAGGTGATCAGATATCAAGGGTGGGGGATGACTTCGCAGGAGTCTTGCTAAAACTTGGCTAGGCATGCCGAGGACACCATCACAGGACAGGGTCCCAGAACAAGGCCTAATTGTAAAGGGGGCTTAGAAGAGCCTGTCTAAAGTTTGGTCAAGGAGAGAGTCTTTGTCAATTCCTCAGGCTGTTGTATTTTTATCATTATGACCTACCTTTCCTTTTAGTCTTCCCACAAAATATATCATATCTCCACTATTCTTTACTTATTACTCCATAGGCATTTAAAGTATTTCTTTGAGGTATAATTTATATTCATAAAGTTCACCCATTTTAAGTCTACAATTCAATGGCTTTTAGTAAATTTACAGAGTTGTACAAACCATCACCATAATCTAAGTTTAGGACATTTATCTCTAAAAGATCTTTCATGCCCATTTGCAGTCACTCCCCCATCCCCACCCCATAGGCACTTTTGAAGACCCTCATATTTGCTTAAGGATAAAAGATACAGCCTAACCATCAAACAAAAATCAAAACTACCACATGTGAATAATTTGAGAACCACCAAGTAAGAACTGTACCGTCTGATTATTTGCTTTAAAAGATTTAGGAGAGGACAAATCAGTGTGAACTGAGGAACGAGAGAAAGTTTCAAGGAAGACGTAGAATATTTTAAGGCTTTGCTACAAGGAAAAAAATGCAAAAAATAAAGGATAATAATATGAGTTTATAAATACTCAAGCAAACAAAAGATCCAAGATGTTTTCAGAACTTTTAAAGTTCCAATATGGTGTTGTGACAGTTGGCTAGTCAACAATGGGAGCTTCTATAACAGAAGAAAAAGGATTAATCACAAGCCATAAAAGTTGAATCAACACTCAACTGAAAATAAACATATATTGAGCACTCACTGTGTCCCAGGCAAGGGGCTCTGCATAGAGAAAAACCGATCACCACAGCTCACAAGAGGCCCCCTCCCACCTGCTCTCTGGGCTTCCCTGGGGTGGGGGAGCGCTGGGCACGAGAAGCACAACTCCCTGGGGGACCAGCCCAAGATGACCCACAGAGGGGGCACCCAGGGAGGTTACAGGGCCATTCCTTCCCTGGCCTGTAGCCTGGTTTGGCCTTGGGCCTCCTACTCCTAGTGCCCAGCTGGACTGAAGGGAGCCAGAGGGGCTTGGGAGGGCAAGCGAGGTTCCCAGGTGACGAAATAAAAATTCACATTTTAAGTTAAGACAAGAAAAATTTACACATAAAACCTTTTCTCTGCCCTTTGGCCTCCTTCCTCCCCTCTAGTGTGTATCTGCTTTATGCATTAACCAGACCTCCCCAATGGCAGAAATACCTGCTCAATCATGAAGATCAATTTTTCTACTTCTGGCGCCAGCCACGTAGCTCCTTAGAAGGTAACACTCCTTTATCAATCCTGTAAGAGGTCACAATGATCCACCACTCACCTTGTATGTGTAGACATCTTTGCTGAACTTTATGTACAACATGTATGCCAATATATCATTTCCCTTAAAGATAGTACAGAACAGACTGGTCATATGAGCTGGAGCGCTACTGGGCCACACCCAGTGGAAATTAACTTAAATACTTACTTATTATCTTATTAATGTTACTAGCTATATTACTTGTAATCTGCCTATTTTACAAAACTAATGTTTCTTGCGTTACCAAATGTATGACTGAGCCTTCAATAAAAAATATTGATGACTAGGCTACTTGAAACAATTGACCAAATATAGTCCTGTAAGATCAATGATTGTAATGTGTAACTCTAGATATGTGAAGAAGCAACAAGAAGGAATCTTTTCCTGGACCATAGCTGTCTAGTAAGACAGGTGGTCCAGAGACTTTTGGCTACTGTTAACAGGGCCTAGTTCAATAGTAGCACATTGAGTGGCCTATCAATGAAATCTTGCTGACCTAGAAATGAGCATTCCTAGCACCGTTGGACAAAATGGTCATGAAATGCTTCCCAAACCTTGGTCAAAATTAAGACCAAAAGGGAGGGCATCATAAAATAAAGAATGTTGCCCACTATCCAGTTCTACAAGAATCAAGTTATTAGCCACTGCAGTCGCTGACCTACAGTACACCCTGAAACGAATTCAGGACAAAGATCAGGATGAGGCACTTTGTGCCCCGGGAAAACTGGCAAAACTGGCCCTCAGATAGTTTGATACTTCCAGGAGAAAATTTTATGAACCCAGTTTCTTGCATCTTCCCATACTTAGAAAAGCACAAAAACCATTAACTAAGATATCTTTTCCTCTCAAATAGCAGTAACCTTCTACCAAGATGTGTGCTTGATTTCAAATACACTTTGTCAAATAAAAAATGTCAATGGCCATCTGGCTCTACAAGGATTGAGTCATTAGCCACTGCAGTCATTAGCCACACACCCTAAAAGGAGTTCAGGATAGAGATCAGGAATGAGGCACTCTGTACTGTGGGAAAACTGGCAGAACAGGTCTTCACACAGATATTTCAGGAGAAATTTTTTATGAACCTGGATTCTTTCATCTTCCCCTACTTAGAAAAGCATGATAACCATTAACTAAGATATCTGTTCCTCATGACTAGTAGCAACCTTCTACCGAGAGTGTGCTTGGTTGCACATAACCTCTTTGCCAAAATCACATATATGCTGACTTCCTCTCTTACCTCTTCAGAGCAGTTCCTCAGAGCTATCTGAAAGGCTGTCTTCCAGGCTATAGTCCTCAGTAAGTCCCCAAATAAAACTGAAACTCACAGCTCTCACATAGTGCGTTTTTAGTTCAGTTGACAGTTTTGGCAACCATGAAGAGACCCAGAGCAGACTTCTCTCCTTAGCTTGAACTCTACAAGGATCTGGAACCTTGGTACCAGCAGGACCCCTTGTGCCCATCCACCTTTTCAGTGAGTTCAGACAAATTTGAGTAAGCCTCTCCTGGTTCTTGGATCTCCTGATTATTGGTTCATGATCCAAATTGAGTTTTATTTGGCAGTGTATAACAGGTACCTGGCCCCCCCAGTTGAAAGATACTGTGGGAGTCCTGTTGAAAGACAATGGGAAAATCAGTCTCCCCCAGTTAAAAGATACTGGGGGAGCCTGGTTGAAAGACGCTAGGATTTACTCAGTTGAAAGACACTGAGTTGTCTGGACTGGGTGATTATGTGGGAGGTTGGCCTAATGTCTTTCCTAAACAAGGTGTGTCAAAAAGCCAGCCTCCAACTAACCCCCCATCCAGGCTAATATACATACAAAACTTATATTTACAAGTACTTACTTAATTGGAAATTAATGGAAATCTCACCCTGAAAATGGCCGAAATGAGGCTCTTTTATTGCGTATGCAGTTAAGTTAGAGAAAGCTGACTTGGTAAAACATCTTTTCAGAATTTTGACCCTGAGGGAACAAGTCCTCCTAGAAGAACTTGCTTTTCTCTCCCTGTGCCTTGAGATATAAATGTTATAGCAGGGCTCTCAGGAATACTTATCTTATCAAGACCATCTCTAATTCCTGAGACTGAGAAAAAAAAAGGAGAAAAACTCAAGCGAGTAAACTTAACTTACTATAACTGTTATTTATAAACTAGTGAGTTTTATATTGGAATACTTGATTCATGACTAAGTTTTAAAAATAAAACTGTAAGATCTCTGGATGTATGTATGTCTACGTGTGTATATTATAAATATGATATGTCTCTACCTGTGGACGATATTACCAAAGTTAATTTGTAAATGAGTTCTATTTAATTGACTTGAAAGAAATTAAGTACTTATATAAATTCTCAGAAATATAAAAGAAATTAACCTAAATGAATTTGAGGTTCATGTGATCTGGAAAATATTCAGTATTAAATTAATATCTGATATTAAAATTAGTTTAAGCTTGTTGGTTTCATTAATATAGACATTTCTTTAGATTCATTGACATTAAGTATAATACTTTTATTGTACCTAGGTTTACTGGAAGTCAAATAATATATCTGTTGCAAAATTTGTCAGCAAGAAGAATAACTTGGTATGATGAAAATTTTTATAAGTAAATTAAATGTAAATGAGATAAGAGCTTTTAGGTAAACTCTTTAGGAATAATTATGTTTTAGGAATATCTAGTTAAAAATAGTCTCTCCAGATTTTGGTAACTTGAAACCTGAGTTTTGCCAAATTAAGTTAAATGATGGAAGTTTATTAACTGTATAGGTCATTTCCAAATAAAATACGATATTGGAATATTAATTACTGAACATAGGCTTCCTTTTACAAAGAAAATAAAGATATTTAGGACTATTAATAAATATGTTTGGTGCCCCACTGAGACATTTTCTATAAGAAAACACATGTTTTTTAGAAATTATAAATAGTGTTTATAAGTTTGCCAATCTACAGATTGCTAATGTAAAAGTTCATAATTGCTTACTTCTTAGTTTTCATAGAAATTAAGGTTTTTAAGGGTTGAGAATTCTAATTAATATATGTAACTAAAACTACTAAAAATTAATAAGGAAAACATTTTCATATGCAAGAAAAAAGAAAGGATAAGAAATAGAAATGCATTTTGTTAAGATAAAAGAAAGTAGTTTTGTCCTAAAGCTGGTTATTTCTAAATGGGAAAGAAAATAAGGGACAAATTAATATGGAAATAGAAAGTTGTAAGATGTTTGTAAAAAAGAGAAAAAAGAACCTTTAGAAAGGAAGTCTCTATGGTCAGGACTGACTAGGATTAGAATAAATTTAACTGAGTAAATGAATTTTAATATTAAAGGTAAGGTAGTGCAAAATCCAAATTTGGTTTTTCTCTCTGTTAAGAGAACAAAATTTTCTTGAAATATGGAGCTGCTTTTGATAACAGATTGTAAGTTACTTTACCTTTTAAATAATCTGTTGTACTTTCTGTATTTACCTTTGAAATCTTTTATTGTCACTTGGTTAGGTGAATAAGTATTATTCCACAGTGCCCGATGATCCTATTTGTCCAAATGTTTTAAAACCTTTTTGAGGGACTTCCCTGGTGTCACAGTGGTTAAGGATCCGCCTGCCAATGCAGGGGACATGGGCTCAAGCCCTGGTCCAGGAAGATCCCATGTGTCGCAGAGCAAATAAGCCTGTGCGCCAAAACTACTGAGCCTGTGCTCCAGAGCCTGCGAGCCACAACTACTGAGCCCACGTGCCTAGAGCCCGTGCTCTGCAACAAGAGAAGCCACCGCAATGAGAAGCCCACGCAGTGCAACGAAGAGTAGCCCCTGCTTGCCGCAACTACAGAAAGCCCGCGTGCAGCAATGAAGACCCAACGCAGCCAAAAATAAAATAAATTAAATAAATAAATAAATAACTTTTTGATATTTTTGACAAACTTCCCAAAGATCATATACTAATGAAGTCCTTTTGACCTCTAGCCAGGGTTGGGATACTTCAGAGGTCCCCTGAGACATCTCAGAAAGAGATATTAAAATAATTAGGCTTATTTGGTATGTTAAATTACAAAAGAAGCATTGTCAAATGAGTGATAAGCCTCCTAAGTTATACCATATGGGTAGATGTTATTGATATAGATATTCTAGAAATTATATGGAATTCCTAAAAATCTGGTATGTCCTGGTAAAATATTATCATTCATAACTCTAGTTATTATCTTAAAATGTTGTATGTCACAGCAGTAACCAAGTTTCTTTGTCAATTGCATTGTAATCAGGTCTTTTTTTTTTTTTTACTGAAGTATAGTTGTTTTACAATGTTGTGTTAGTTTCTGGTGTACAGAAAAGTGATTCAGTTATATATATTACTTATATAATATATATATATATTCTTTTTCAGATTCTTTTCCATTATAGGTTATTACAAGGTATTGAATATATCAATAGTTCCCTGTGCTATACAGTAGGATCTTGTTGCTTACCTATTTTATATATAGTAGTGTGTATCTGTTAATCCCAAACTCCTAATTTATCCCTCCCCTCTCCTTTCCCCTTTGGTAGCCATAAGTTTGTTTTCTATGTCTATGAGTCTGTTTCTGTTTTATAAATGAGTTCATTTGTATCATTTTTTTTAGACTCCACATATAAGTGATATCATATGATATTTGTCTTTCTCTGTCTTACTTCACTTAGTATGATAATCTCTAGGTCCATCCATGTTGCTGCAAGTGGCATTCTTTCATTCTTTTTTTTGACTGAGTAGTATTCCACTGTGTATATATCCCACATCTTCTTTATCCATTCACTGTTGATGGACATTTAGGTTACTTCCATGTCTTGGCTATTGTAAATAGTGCTGCTATGAACATTGGGGTGCATGTAACTTTTCGAATTAGAGTTTTTGTCATTTTTGGACAGGAGTGGGATTGCTGGATCATATGGTAACTCTATTTTTAGTTTTTTAAGGAACCGCCATACTGTTCTCCTTAGTAGTTGTACCAATTTACATTCCCACTAACAGTTTAGGAGGGTTCCCTCTTCTCCACACCTTCTCTAGCATTTATTATTTGTAGATTTTTGATGATGGCTATTCTAACTGGTGTGAGGTGATACTTCATTGTAGTTGTGATTTGCATTTCTCTAATAATTAGTGCTGTTGAGCATCTTTTCATGGGCTTGTTGTCCATCTGGATGTCTTCTTTGGAGAAATGTCTACTTAAGCCTTTTGTGCATTTTTTTGTTGGGTTGTCTGGTTTTTTGATATTGAGCTGTATGAACTGTTTGTATATTTTGGAAATTAATCCCTTGACAGTCGCACTTTTTGCAAATATTTTCTCCCAATCTGTAGGTTGCCTTTTCATTTTGTTTATGGTTTCCTTTGCTGTGCAAAATCTTGTAAGTTTGATTAGGTCCCATTTGTTTATTTTTGCTTTTATTTCTTTTGCTTGGGGTACTGACCTCAGAAAACATTGCTATAATTTACATCAGAGAATGTTTTGCCTATGTTCTCTTCTAGGAGTTTTATGGTATCATGTCTTATACTTAAGCGTTTAAGCCATTTCGAGTTTATTTTTGTGTATGGTGTGAGGGAGTGTTTTAACTTCATTGATTTACAGGTAGCTGTCCAGCTTTCCCAACACCACTTGCTGAAGAGACTGTCTTTTCTCCATTGCATATTCTTACGTCCTTTGTTGAAGGTAATCAGGTCTTTGTGCCTTTTGTCATTCATAGACGGTTACTGTTTTACTCTGATACCTTTGCAAAAATGCTTCATCTTCAAGAAGATTCATAGAAAGGACTTTTTGACAAGTATATGTTTCTGACAAATTTCAGATCATACCACTGAATTGGATACAAAATTAAATAATTCTAATGGAAACCCTGATGGCTTCATAAAACTGTTAACAAGAGATTAAGAATTAGCTACGTAAGACTGAGTGAACTGATGAATATGGTTATAACTTTATGGGGTTTTTTTGTCTGAAATATTACTGGGCTTTAATCTGTGTTTTCCAGATATGAGGAAACCTTTCTCCTTAAGCTAATTATGACTTACAGCAATTTGGTAAATTATACCTTTGTAAGCAGAACTGAAACATTTATCTTTTCTCTCTACCTGATCCCTCCAGAAACTGGAAATTCTTAGGTTCCCAACAGCCTTACCAGGTGAATAAGAAAGGCCACCTCCTGACAGGTGCAGGAATCTCAAGATATCTTGGGGACCTCAAGAAGAGAGGAATTCATCCAAATCTATAGATACTGCAGGTAGAATCTGATGGCAAGCCCTTGCCATGGCTTTCCTGGCCTTGAGAGGCCTTTTGAAACTTGAATCTGAGATTCCTTATGAAAAGTTCCAGCAAAGCCAATTTTTTTTAAAAGCCTGTATGATCATTTACACATATGTAAATAATCAGGCCAAGTTTATTGAAACCAGACTTATTTTGCAAACAAATTAGCCTTAATTTGGCTATATTTGGTAGAAATAAGGGTAATTTTAGAGAGAAAAAATTATGTTTCAATAATAAACCTTTGTGAACATTCTCTGACATAAATCGTACCAATGGTTTCTTAGGTCAGTCTCCCAAGGCAATAGAAATAAAAATTAAAATAAACAAATGGGACCTAATCAAACTTATAAGCTTTTGCACAGCAAAGGAAACCATTAAAAAAAAAAAAAAACGAAAAGACAACCTACAGAATGGGAGAACATACTTGCAGATGATGTGACAGACAAGGGCTTAATCTCCAAAATACACAAACAACTCATACAACTCAACAACAAGAAAACAAACAACCCAATTGAAAAATGGGCGGAAGACCTTAATAGACATTTCTCCAAAGAAGACATACAGATGGCCAGTAGGCACATGAAAAGATGCTCAACATCACTAATTAATTATTAGAGAAATGCAAATCAAAACTATAATGAGGTACCACCTCACACTGGTCAGAATGGCCATCATTTAAAAGTCTATAAATAACAAATGCTGGAGAGGATGTGAAGAAAAGGGAACCCTCCTACACTGTTAGTGGGAATGTAAGTTGGTACAGCCACTATGGAAAACAGTATGGCAGTTCCTCAGAAAACTAAAAACAGAATTACCATATGATCCAGCAATCCCATTACTGGGAATATACCCAGACAAAACTATAACTCAAAAAGATACATGCACCCCTATGTTCATAGCAGCACTGTTCACAATAGCGAAAACATGGAAAAAACCTAAATGTCCATCTACAGATGAATGGATAAAGAAGATGTGGTACATATTTACAATGGAATACTACTCAGCCATAAAAAAGAATGAAATAATGCCATTTGCAGCAACATGGATGCAACTAGAGATTATCATACTAAGTGAAGTAAGTCAGAAAGAGAAAGACAAATATCATATGATATCACTTATATGTGAAATCTAAAATATGGCACAAATGAACCTATCTACAAAACAGAAACAGACTCATAGACATAGAGAACAGACTTCTGGTTGCCAAGGCGGGGTGGGGAGGGAGAGAGATAGATAGACTGGGAGTTTGTGGTTGGTAGATGCAAACTATTACATTTAGAATGGATAAACAACCAGGTCCTAATGTATAGCACAGGGAACTATATTGAACATCCTGTGATAAACCATAATGGAAAAGAATATAAAAAAAGAATGTATATATGTGTATAACTGAGTCACTTTGCTGTACAGCAGAGATTGGTACAACATTGTAAATCAACTATACTTCGATTTTGAAAATTTTTTTTAAAAATTAAAAAAATATATATACTTTTGTGGATATTAAGTTCTAGCACTGAGGTTTGGTATTCACTGCCTAAGACTCACTTCCTAGATGGCTCCTTGTTGCAATGTTACACTATTATAAAGCTTAATTGAATTATTTTTTTTTAATTTTTTTATTTTTTTAACATCTTTATTGGAGTATAATTGCTTTACACACAATGGTGTGTTAGTTTCTGCTTTATAACAAAGTGAATCAGCTATACGTATACATATATCCCCATATCCCCCCCCCTTGCGTCTCCCTCCCACCCTCCCTATCCCACCCCTCTAGGTGGTCACAAAGCACTGAGCTGATCTCCCTGTGCTAGGCGGCTGCTTCCCACTAGCTATCTATTTTACGTTTGGTAGTGTATATATGTCCATGCCACTCTCTCACTTTGTCCCAGCTTACCCTTCCCCCTCCCCGTATCCTCAAGTCCATTCTCTAGTAGGTCTGCATCTTAATTCCCGTCTTGCCCCTAGGTTCTTCTGACCAATTTTTTTTTTTAGATTCCATATATATGTGTTAGCATACGGTATTTGTGTTTCTCTTTCTGACTTACTTCACTCTGTATGACAGTCTCTAGGTCCATCCACCTCACTACAAATTATTAAAAGAACATTCTAAGTTTGTTTCTGAAGCTTATCACAGTAATCTATCTTTGGATGAAGATCAGCTGTCCCATGACCTGCAACTAGGAGATTATGCATACTGGAAAAGACATCATTTAAAGGGTTATCTCCAACCTAGATGGAAGAACCCTTATCAGGTTCTCTTAACTAGCTCATACACAGAAAAACTGAAGGGAATTGACTCTTGGATTCATATTTCTCACTTAGAAAGTGCTCCTGCATTGGACTGGTCTATAGAGAGGACTGCTGACCTCAAAATCACCTTAAAACAATGCTCAAACCGAGGAGAAACTACACCCATACCAGGATGAGAAGAAGATGACATCAGAAGCAGAAAGCTATCCCAAGGTACTGGACCTGAGCCATATTATTATTTACAGTGCTTTCTTAATTTCTTGGACTTTTGCATAAATCAATGTTTTCCTATCATGGGCACAAATCCTATGCAGAGTTTAAAAATTAATCCAATTTTTGGGTTTATGGTCAATTACCTACATCCAGTACTTCTGGGTTACCTTGGTGGATTTCTCCTCTCCAAGGCTCTAATTGGATGGCCCTTAGGAAATTTATTCTAGAAGAAAGAAGTTATAGCTCTGTTTGGGCCACTATTGATATTACTAGCTGGGACCCCCTCACTTGGCCAATCAGTCATACTTGCTCTGACCATGACCATAAATATGACTTTTCTTTTAAGTTACGCAAGCTCAGTCAGAGCAATGAGCTAAATTTCAGTCAAAGAATATAACCTTCCTCAGTTATGGGATGGATTAATATGACTAACATCAGGCTACAGTCATCTAAGTTTAAAGCCCCCTAATGTTGGGAACAATTGAATCATACTAAGGATAATCAGCCTAATAATCAGCCTAATAACTAAGGATAATCAGCCTAATAACATACTAAGGATAATCAGCCTAATAACAGTAGGTAATTGAGCTGGGTGCCTTATGAATAATGACAATACATCATTACCTTAAAGAGAGATTGGTATGGAACAGACCAGGTCAGATGCCCTGGGGATATACTGGGCTGCACCTAATGGAAGTTCTTAGCATAAGTATTTACTTATAACCCTATTAATGTTACTAGCTGGGAATTCCCTGGTGGTCCAGTGGTTAGGACTCCATGCTTTCACTGCCGAGGTTGCAGGTTCAATCCCTGGTCAGGGAACTAAGATCCCACAAGCTGCACGGTGTGGCCAAAAAAAAAAAAAAAAAATAGCTATATTACTTGTATTCTGTCTATTTTACAAGATTATTGTTTTTTGCATTACCAAAGTATGACTGAGCCTCTGATAAAATGATGACGACTAGGCGACTTGAAACATCTGACCAAATATAGTTCCATAAAATCAATGATTATAATAGTGTAACTCTAGATATGGGAAGAAGCAACAAGAGGGAATCATTTCCTGGACCATAACAGACTAGTAATACAGGTGGTCCAGAGACTTTTGGCTACTGTTAAAAGGGCCTAGTCTAGTAATAGCACATTGAATGGCCTATCAATGAAATCCTGGCCTGACCTGGGAATTAGCATTCCTAACACTGTGGGACAAAATGGTCATAAAACGCCTCCCAAACTTTGGTCACATTTATGACAAAAAGGGGGCACTGCCAACTGAAGAAGGTCACTCACCATCCACTTCTACAAGGATTGAGTCATTAGCCACTGAAGTCACCGACCTTTAACACACTCTAAAAGGAGGTCAGGGTAGAGATCAGGAACGAGGAACTCTGTGCTCTGGGAAAACTAGCAGAACAGAGCTTCACATAGTTAGATATTTTCAGGAGAAATGTTTTATGAACCTGAATTCTTTCATCTTGCCCTACTTAGAAAAGCACTGTAACCATTAACCAAGATATCCATTCCTTGGGACTAGCTGCAACCTTCTACCAAGATGTGTGCTTGGTTGCAGGTACCCCCCTCTGCCAAAATCGTACGTGCTGACCTCTCCCCTTACCTCTTGGGAGCAGTTCTTCAGAGCTCTCTGAGAAGCTGTTTCCAGAGCTATAGTCCTCAGTTAGTCCCCAGATAAACCTGAAACTCACAGCTCTCACTTTTCGTTTCTCTAAAATCTCCCCCTTCACCTCTTTGGAACAGTGTTCAAAACTCTGAGAGGCGGGTCGCCCAGGTTATAATCCTCAGGTTGGCTTGAATAAAAATTTCCATTTCTTTCTTAAATTGACTATTGATTAATTTTTTTTTCACCTACAGGGGCCAGACTTAGCACGCCCTGGGTGGTTACCAAAGTAGGTATCTCCCCTCTCCGAGCTGGGCAGGGACTCCGGAAGCCCCTTCCTCCCGGAAGCCACGGGCATCAGTCACCACGCTAACCACGCCCCCTCAGCCGCGGCCTGTCCCAGGTTGGCCATTGCCAGGCTTCTTCCCCATCCTGCCTGGGAAAGGAAATATACTGGGGGCGGAGATTGCGGGGATCGAGGGTCGCTGGAAAGCTGGAGGGGAGAGGGAATAATGAATTCTTATCAAATTCTTTCTCCGTCCTCCTGAGGCGCCCCTACCTGACCCTTTCCCCGCCACTCGCGGGCTAGCAGTGGGGAAAGGGAACTTCGGTCTGGGGAGCGATAGAAGAGCTCGACCCAGCGCTGGTCTGCGCCACCCTCCTCCCTCATGTATCAGGGCACGGGTACCCTTCCACCATCCCCTGAGGATCTGAGACATTTCCTTCTCTTTCCCTGGCCAGACGTCATTTCCTCCACTCTCCAGCATCCTGCTTCTTTCCCAAAGGCAAGGTTGATTCCTACCCTCCCTGAGACTCAGTTTCCTCATCTCTGAAGTACTGACATGCGTGCATGAGAAATGAGCCCTGTGCGAAGGAGGGAGGGAGGCAGAGAAGGAGGGAGAAAAAGGACTCTTGGAAAAAGTCCTTCTACAGACAGGCTCCAGGCACAACCTAACCCCCTCACCTCCCAAATGGGGTCTTGCACCACGCTAAGCTGGTGACCCCATAGACGTGCGTGTTTTGTATTCACAAGACTGAATTTTGGTCAGTGTGGGAGCAGGTTGTGAAATGGCCCTTGTGACAGTCCCAGCCTGTATCAGGCACAGCAAGTGGAATTTCATTCCATCAGCAGCTGTTTTGCAACAGTGCTCAAGGCCCAGCTTGGAGAAATCTTCATTTTTGCTGACAGATTAGGCATTTTCACTGAAGAAAAAGGACCTTGATTTGTAAGTGAACTTGCAATGCATTTTCATATCAATTCGCGGGGTGGAGGGTACAGGCTGTCAAGGTACAAAAGATGTGCCGTGTTTACAGATAGGATTGTCTCTGGCTTACTGACCTCCTTTATGGTTGGATGAATAAATGTAGAAATAAATGAATGGGTGAATAAGGAAATCCATATAAAAACCAGTGGTTCTGAGCATCAGAATCACCTGTAGGGCTTGTTAAAACACAGATTTTGGGACCCACCCCCAGAGTGTCTGATTCGGTCTGGGATGGGGCCAGAGAACTTGCATTTCTAACAAGTTCCCAGGTCTGCTGATTGCTGGTCCAGGAGCGGCACTCGGAGAACCACTGGCATAAGCTATCAGTGGAGACTCCCTTAGGCCATGATTGTTGTCACTGCAAACTTTCGACCTGATTCTGCCAAGTAGCCCAAGGGGGCAGTCTAAAATGAATCCTGACTTGGTTGCAGGGTATGGGTGGGTTGCCCACTTTACCTCCCAGCAAACTCTCCCGGGTAGTGTTAGTGTTCGATTTAAGAGAGTTAGAGGTGTTTTGTGCGTGTGTGTGTGTATGTGTGTGTGTGTACACGAGCATCTGTGCTGCTGTCCCCACAGGTACTGCTATCCCTTTTCACACCTCTAGTGCTGCCCGCTGGCCTTCTCCAGGGTCTCTCTCTTTTAACTGCTTCCCTGAGCCTTTCTGAGTTTTCTTCTCCAGCACAGAGGAAGCAAACACCATTGATGGCCAGGCTCAGCCAATCCTTTCCCGGGGTTTGGTGACATCTAGTGGCTAACTGGAGAATCTTTGCTTACTCTAAGAGAATGTTCTGGAAAATTAACTGAGCAGCCTGGAAAGCAAAATCACCTACTTGTGAACCCTCTGCAAAAGCCCTCCTAAAGGCCTTAGGAGGGCAAGGTAAATGACTGGCTCAGTATGACATGAGTTGAAATGGATATCTTGCTCTATTGGCAGCTGTGACAGAAATTAGAAGTCATCAAAGAATCTCAAATCACCACCCACTGTATCCTCAGCATGAATGGTTTTCAATAAAAAGTGTCCTTGAATAAAATGGAGTCAGGTACTACCAATTTGGTATTTGCTTCCCTTCTCATAGCGTTTCTCTGGGCCTCAAGCTCTGAACAGACCAAGGATTTCCAGGCTAGTCACGAGATCTACAAAAAGATCTATTGAAGTTCAGGTGCATCTGGTACTGACCTGAGGGCGTCCAGACCTGAAGGTCATTGAGAGGTGTTGTTAATGGCCACTATGATATGGGCGGAAGTGTAAGATAATCCCAGATGTCACATGTTTTCAAAGTTCTCATGGGAGGTGCAAGGTATTATAAATAGTCAAATGCAATTTATACTTTCATAGAAAGCTTAAACTACTTGTTACAGGAAAGAGGCAATCGGGGATCATGAAGGAAGCGGCTTCTTAGAGTTGCCATTTCAGGGTTTATAGGCCTGTAGCCATTAGAGAACTATGATGGATCACAAAACATGGTCTTGAGACCTGCAGGATCATCAGATTCTCAAGCACCACCCCCGAACTACTGAATTTCAGAAACTCTAGGAGTGGGCGCCAGTAATCAATGTTTTAACAAGCCCCAAAGATGATTCCGGTGCACACTAAAGTCTGAGAACCATTGGTTTAAAACAAGCTTTAAATGCCCCCTGAAAAACCTTGAAGTGTTTAGAGACTATTAATGAATTCATGAAGGAAACTGAATTATTTCTATAACATAGGCCTACTTCTTTTAAACATATAAAGGTGTCTTAGATTTTCTAATTTATGGTTAAATGAAAGGAAGAGAATTATTTATTTGCCTTTACTTCTTTGGATTTTGGAGCGTGCTGTCTTGATAAAGTACAATGTCTCCAGAGTAGCTCAATAGTCCTGTGGATGTGGTGAGGATAAACGTAGAAAAAAACAGAAAAATGCTCCATCTTAATATTAAGCTAAGGAGCACAAATTAAAATTATAACGGGATACCACTTTTCAACTAACAAACTGGCCAAGATCAAGCAGAATGATGTGTTTCATTGAGCAGGCTATGGGGGAAAATTTTTTTAAAAAATACACTCCTAGTGGAAACACAAAGTACCATAATCTTTCTGGCAATACAAATCAGAAGCCTTAAAAATGTGTGGACCTTTGACTAAGCAATTCCACCTCTAGGAATATATCTTAGAAATAATTAATGATATGTGCAATAATGTATTATAAAGATGCTAAGGTACATTTATAATAATTAAAAAATTAAAAACAATTTAAATTTCATTAGCACAGGACTGTATAAAAGAAATGGCTCATATGATAGAACATAATACAAATCAAGCTATACAAGATTTTTCCAGTTTTCAAAAGGAAGATTTATTTAACAAGTTTCACTTAGTACAATACATCTAATGGAAATCACAATACAAGGAAAGATTTAAACCAAAGCCTCAGAATTTCATACAAACGACATGACCAAACTCCTAAAGTATTGGTATTACATCTCAAAATTGTCCCAGAGCGTTTTTTTTAAAAAAAAGTAAAAGTGTACACTCACGTGCCTTATAGGATATTAAACCGAAAAGCTAGAATTAACAAACATGCCAAATGTTTTCACTTTAAATCGTAGACACAGCTCCTATATTTGAGTTTTACAGAAAAGCATGTTTCTCAACATGCATCCAAAGTTTTCAATGTATTGTGGTATAAGAGCAACATTTAACATAAGTGAAATTGCTTTAACCTAAATACGCTTACTGCTTAGGTACACTCCTACAACATAACTAACTTGAGGAAAGCTGAAAGTTGTTTTAACAGTTATGGTCAATACTGAACTTTGTTATTACATCCTAGGTGAATGTTTCAGTGTTCAAAATTACTGAGCTTGAAGTTTTAAAACAATCTTGACTTCCACTTTACAGTAAGCATGAATCACAAGCCTGTAATGCGAAACCGTTAAACTTAATTTTTGTTTGTTTTCTTAAAAAAAAAGGAGAAAGCAAAAGGAAGAAAGAAAGAAAGAAAGAAAAAGAAAAAGAAAAAGAAAAAGAAAGAGGGAGGGAGGGAGAGAGAGAGAGAGGGAGGGAGGAAAAAGAAAAGGAAGCTAGCTGACCAAGAGTGATCAGAATCAATGATATTTCCCATTTACCAATCATACTGGATATGCCTAACATCATTCCCATTCTAGTCAACTCCCATAAATGCACGGCTGTTATTTGTTGCTGTTGTTTAGTACTCCTTCTCTAAGCGAGGTTTGATTGATAGTCACTGGAGTTTTCCTGCAGAACTTGGTCATATCCACTCATACTGCTCTGACCACCATAACCACCTCCGTAACCACCACTCAGCTGCTGGCTAGCAGGACCTCCATAACTAGACTGGTTGGATATGCCCATCCCTCCCATCATTTGGCTACCATAAGCACCACCACTTGCCCCTGCTGTAGAATTCAAAAAGAGCTCTACGTAGCTGTGATCATAAGCACCCCCACTTGTGCCTGCGGTAGAATTCAAGAAGAGCTCCACGTATCTGTGTTGCATGTTAGCTTTGTCTTTTGCCATAGCTGCCACAGCATCTTCATGAGTAGCAAATTCAACATCTGCCTCACCAGTAACTCTGCCATCGGGTCCAATTTCAATGTGTACTCTCATGGGGTTAAGAGGTGAGAAAAAATTGTAAATATCATTCTCAGTGGCTCTGTAAGGTAATCCCCTCATGTGTACACAGTGCCCTGTGGTGCTCTGAAAACTGGACCCACCATCTCCATATCTATGATCAGACATTCCTGAAAAACAGTAATTGAGGTCTCTTCCAAATCTATCAGACCCAAAGCCATACCCATCATTATAGCCACCATAGTCATCATAGCCTCCATACCCTCCACCATAGGCACCCCGCCTCATCCTTTCAAACCCAGCCCCTCTGCCAATGCTATTATACCCCCTGCCAGCCCCTGGCCTATCATAGGGACCCGGCCGCTGCATAGCCATGAGCTTTCGAGGGGGATCGTAGTGGGTTCGCACTTCAGCTCGGCTACTCTTGAAGATTTCAATGTACCTGTGCCCTATTCTTTCCTTGTGTTTCTTTAAGGCCTTTTCAGCTATCTCCTGTGAAGCAAATTGCACAAAGGCCTCCCCTGTGCTCCGCCCCTGAAAGTCCACCGGCAGTGTCATCCCATTTGGCACAATTTCCAACCCAGAAAAGAACTGAACAATCTCTTCCTTGCTACAGCCAAATGGGAGTCCTCTAAGCCGGACGAAGCCATCATTGGCAGTATCAGGACTATTTGGACCTGTATGCTTCAACACCCAATCCATTTCAACACTGTTGGACTTGAACACTTCAACGTATCTGTGTCCCATGGTTTCTCTGTCCTTCTTCAAAGCCAATTTCACTTCATCTTCGGACTCAAGTTCGACAAACGCTTCACCACTTGGTCTGCCTTCTCTGGTGTAGATGAAACGAATACCTGATGTGCCATTTTGGATTTTGCAATCGGAGAAGAAGCGCATCACTTCATCAGCTGAGCAGGACCAGGGCAGGCCCCTGACCTTCACCACGAACCCCTCCCTGCCTTCTGTGCTCAGCATCATGGTGACTGTTGGGCTCTTGCTGGCAGGCTCGGTTCAGTGTAATTTCGGTGTAGCTGAAAAAAATTAAGACTAATTGTCATGGAAAAATGTTCACAATACAGTAAGAGAAAAAAGCAAACTATTAATAGAAAACTCAATTACGCTGATAGCTTTTTTGTAAAGGCATTTGTATAAACAAAAAGACTTCACCAAATTTCTAAGTCATTCATTCAACAACTATTTATTTGATACCTATTATGTGCTGGATACCATTAATGGTGGCTATTTCTGGGTGGTAAGATTATGGGAGCTTTCTGTTTCAGAGAATGTTTTCTTTGGCCATTTCTGTATGTTCTAAGTTTTCCACATTGATCATATATAAACACATAGTCAGAAAAGATATACAAAAGATGAAAAGATATACAAAGTGAATGGCAACAAAAACAGTGGAAGAGGTCAACAAATAAAAGATGGTTATATCTGATTACATAAAAATGAAAAACTTCGTTACATCAAAAGTAAGATTAAACATAAAAGACAAACAATACGCTTCAGAAGATACCTACAACAAATACTATCCTTATTATATTAAAAAACTCATACAAATTAATAAAATCACGGAAATACTAAGGCCAAAGAGATAAGTGGAAAAAAGACATTATAGAGCATTCACACCTTCACTTTACATTTTTCAGTTGCCAGGTCCAGTACTTGGCTCTGGCATACAAGGCTCAATAAGCCCAGAAAGGGCTTATGGTCCTACAGAGGCACTGTACATCTTTACTAAAGACAAGAAGGGCAAATAAACATTATCCCTGCTATGACATAATTCTGTGCAGGGTGAAAGAGTGTTATAAAGCAGGGACTGGTTGGTCAATTCTATCAGTGTAGAATGGTTAAATGAAAGGACTAACCGGCTCAGGGATCCAAAAATTCTTAAAATTATGATGGAGTATAAAATAGAAGGAGGCAAGGCAAGAGATAAGGCTGGCTAGGTAGAGATCGATCCAGGAGGTCTTTTGAGACAGACAAAGGCTAAGGACGTTTTAAGGGTTTTAAACAGGGGACTGAGGGGAGGGGAGAGAGGGGAGGAAAGAGAAGAAGGAAAGTGAGGGGAGGAGAGTGAAGTAATCAGAACCTTTCAGAAAGGTCACCATGGCAACAGTGCGGCAGTCACAGAGGGGATTGGGGTGACACTAGCAAGAGCAGTTAGAACTCTGTCTCTTAGAGATATGTTAAGGGATCCACCTAAGGCAACAGCAGTTTAAAAAAAGGGGGGAGGAAAGATATGATCTACACATTCAAAGCAGTGGACTCTGTGGGACTTGGTAACAGATTAAATATACCGGCAATACAGATGTGAAGATACAGGGGAAGAGTCTGGGAAATGTTCAAACCTCATCAGTCATCAGAAATACAAGTTAAAACCAGAATTAACTGCCATTTTTCACCCATCAACATAGTGAAGTTAAGCAGGGAGGATAAGTCAATACTGATATTCAGGGTTCACAAACTAATATACTCCCAGAGGAGTGAAAGTTCATACAGTATCTCTGGAAAGCAATTTGGAAATATGTATCACGCCTTTTGATACAGTAAACCCACTTCCAGTTATGTGCCCTAAGGAGAGGATCTGAAATTCAGACAAAGATTTATGGAGCTATATATTCTTTGAAAGGTATTTTACTAAGAAAGATAAAATATTACACACTTTAAAAATTATAAAAATATCTAATAACATGAGAAATTACTTATGCTATAATCTTAAGTGACCCAAGATCATAACTGTTTTATAATCTCAACTATGAAAAAGATATATGTTCACATATCCTTCGATCATGCTAGAATTCCTTCCAGGAACCTGGTCAACAGAAATACTCACAAATGTTCACTGCCACACTGTTAGTAATGGCAGAAAATTAGAAACCTAATTATCCATTAATAGGGGGGTGGCTGAGTGAATTATATTTTATCCTTAAAACAGAATGCCGTGCTGCTGTTTAAAAAAAAATCTGCCCTGACCTAGGAAGATTTCCAAAATATATTAAATGAAGGAACATGTAGAGTATGAGCCTGCTTATTTTAAAATATAAGCAGGCACATATATATGTATGCAAATTCACAGACGTTCTGGAAGCATTTAAGTTGTTTTCTGAGAAAATGAGCACTGGCGGGTAGGAAGAGTGTAGTGGAATTTCACTTTTTACCCTATATACTTCTAAATAGTTTTAATTTTTAAAAATCACTGTAATTGGAATTAAAAAAACAATGTTACAAAAGTACATGCATGGGGAATATGTCACATGTTAATAGTGGCTACTCTAGGTGGTAGGTTTATAGCTTTCTCAACTTTCTTTTTCAATTTTTTGTGCATTCTTAATTTTCTATAGAGAGCAATCACTTTTATTTCAGCAAAAAAATAACAGAAAACAAGTTTAAATGTTTACTTTTCTGGGATTTAGTATAGCAAATTTGATAAAATTTTCTAATTTTGTATGTGCATGGCTTATCTGACATGGTCTGGGAACACTGGGCCACTTGGAAAGAAAGTACAAAGTGTACTAACTGCCCTAAAACTACACTGAGGATTCAAGTCAACATTCACTAATTGCCTATTATGTGCCTGGAACACTGCACGTGCAGTGATAACAGTCTTCCTGTAGACCATCTTTAGGTCTGAGTGACAGATTAACGCCCTGGTTTTTGCTTGCCTTATCTCTTGGACGACCCATCCCATTTAATGTCCCTGCAGCCCTCTAGGCCTTAACATCCCCTCTGTGGTGGCAGGGAGGTTCTGCTTCATCACTGTGTCTCCTGGGAAGGCCACGAGGACTCTGTTGCCTGAAGTAGGAACCAGGATTTCCACTTGTGAGTTAAGAATTTGTGCATTTATGTGTGTGTTATATACAGACGTTTTACAGACCAAAATGCTGAGTAGTTATCTCCGAGTGATGAATTACGTGTATTTTTTAAAATTTACAGCATACTATTATTTTTCCAAAGTCCAAAACCGAACACGTAGATTGTTACAAGCCGAAAAATAAACGTTATTTAAATATTTAATTCAGTAAAAAAATTCATTGGGCGCCTCGGTCAGGCACGCAGCATTTGCCTACATGTGCCTCCCCCTACAGACAGACAGACAGACAATCAGGCACTGGAGACTGGGTGCCTGAATGGACGGACCAGCATTCAGGCCACTGGACTCAAGATCTGTTTTTCCTAATCCAGGGACGTGGTTTTCAAATGCTTTCCAGCTTACGGTTTCTCTTAAGGGTCCTTTGAGACCCGCCCAGACAGACAGATATACAAAAAACACAGACACAGTCACGAGCGTCCACCATTTCCCCACCAGGCGCAGCAAAGGCGGCTTCCCGGCACTGAGATGGGGGGAGGGGGGTGCGGGGGAGGGGAAAGCAGGGAACGAAAAAGGCGGAGGCGGCCCGCGGACCCCGCTTTGGTCTGCATCATCACCACCCCCGGGTCCCCGTTTCCCACCCACACACCAACCTCTAACGATACCGGATAATTTTCCTCTTTCTTCCCTCAAACGGCTTATAGCGAGACGGTAGACGACGACCAGAACTACTTCTGCTCACGTAAGCGTTTGGTCACGTGAGGATCTACGTCATGTGAGATCTGGATCACGTGAGCACCGCTCTGCTCTAACTCGGGATTATTAAAGTGCCGCACTTCCTTCTGGTACGAAAATAGGGCGGGTCGATATCCAGAAAGAGAGAGAGTGGTTGGTGGCGGCGCGTCTTCTATGACTGGTCATTGGTCCGCCTCTGGGAATAACCGTCCCAGTTGCCGGAGAAACAATCGGGTCAAGGCTTAATAACTCACCGGTGATTGGTGATGAGGACGAAAGCGGGTTCCCCGGGCCGCCTCTGCCTTTTTAGCTCTTAAGGTTAAATTTAAAAGCCCAGGTGACTCGTGGAAATCTGTGCTGCGTGATGACAGCGACGATGAAGCTGGTGAGCGGAGTCCGGCGGCTGGGCTGCGTGCTGGCCTTTTGCTTCCTGGCCCTGTTTCTCTGGGGGCTCCCTGTGGCCCGGGCCCTCGACAACGGCTTGGCGATGACCCCTACCATGGGCTGGCTGCACTGGGAGCGCTTCATGTGCAACGTGAACTGCCAAGAAGAGCCGGATTCCTGTGTCAGGTATCAGCGTTATTGGCTACCCGCTTCCCTTCGCCTTAACGTGTATTTGTCTGGCTGTGTTTGGAGGGGTGGGGGGTCTCAGCGAGAAAATTTGAGCCCGAGGGAGAGCTCCCCTGTTGCTGCTGCTTTTTTATCCCCAGCAGACTGCCCTGGATGGGGACTAGTCCTAAATTCTCTCCATGTGACCCCTCTTGGCGTGGGAGTCCGGCCAGCGACCTCTGCTTCTCCGCCTCTCTCTGCTTGATCATCCAACTAAGGACTTTCTCCATTTATCATCCAGTTCCGTTCAGACCCTTATTGAGAGCTGCTGCTCTGTCTCTGCTGGGTACTGGCAGTGAGGACAGCTGTGGTGAGTAGGAGAGACAGAGGACTAAGACGCGTGCCGTTTCTTCTCCTTTTGGGGTCACGGGTTCCTTGGCTGTAACTGGAAGGAATTTAGAGTGACCATGGAGTCTCTGAGATCTCCCCACCCCATAGCCCTTGGGTATGGCGTGTGCTTGGAAGGTTGAAGTGGAGGATCTTTATCTGTGGAAGGTGGATAAGACAGGTATGGATCCTTTCTGACTCACACATCCCTCGTCTGTAAATTGGGAAAACAGCTCATCTCAGGGAACGACTCTGAGGATAGGTAAAATAGTTCTTGTCTCACACAGGTTGGCTTTCAATTAGATAACCCATTTAAAGGAGAAAGTACAATGCAGTACCAGACTCCTCAATTAGGCATATAGAAGAAATGTTCTTAACCTGGAATCTGTGGGAAAATTAATGCAAATCTGCAAATATGAGTATGTATGTTTTTCTGAAGAGAGGATCTTGAGCTTTGTTCACATTCTCAAAGGGATCCGTGACCTAGAAACGGTTAAGAATCACTGATAGATATTGTTTAAAACATAATAAAGACACCCTTGGTGCAAAGACCCCTCTGTAAGCAGCGGTCATGGTAACATCCCAGTGGCCATAAGTTATTCCTATGAATGTCTTTACAGATGAAGTCAGGATGTTGGTCAAACATGACAGAATTAATTGGCTTGCTAAGTTTCAGACTAAATCCATCCATCGTGACCCTGGGGTAAATTATGGCCATCACATATTTCTTTTTTTGTCTCTTCCTTTTTTCCTAAGTGGTGGTTGTCTTGTTTTTGTATCTGATTGTAAAATTAATGCATGATCATGGCAAAAATTGTAGATGGTAAAGAAGAGTATAATAAAAATAAAGATTCCCCTCATTCCACCACCCAGAAATAATCATGGTTAAAATGTTAATATACGACCTTTCAATTTTTTTCTATGTAAATAAAAACAGATATATTTTTAAAGTGATTTTCAATAAAAATGAGATCACGTTTATGTTGTGAGCAGTTAACCACAAGACTCTGAAGTCTGCCTGCCTGGGTTCAAATTCTAGCTCATTATTACTTAGCCAGGTGATCTTGGGCAAACTAATTACCCTTTCTAAATTAAAGAGTGAGTGCCTGGCACAGAATAAGAGCTTTAAAAGTTAAATTGGCTCTTTGCGTGGTTTCTTTTCTGCACTTTGTTAGTTCCCTATTTTCCATCTGGTATGTTTGGGGTTCTTTTTGTTTGTTTACGTTTTGGTTTTTCTTTGTTTTTGGTCTATCATATGTTGTGAATACAGTGGTTCTTTTTTTTTTTTTTTTTTTTTTTTTTTTTTTTTAAAGCCACGCTGCACGGCTTGTGGGATCTTAGTTCCCTGACCAGGCATCGAACCTGGGCCCTCAGCAGTGAAAGTGCAGAGTCCTAACCACTGGACCACCAGGGAATTCCCAATACAGTGGTTCTTGCTGTATTTTGGTTTTGATATTTATGTATCAAACATCAGGTTTTTCCTTTATTATTTCTGGCTCCGGCATCATGCAGAGAAAGTTCTTTCCTACCTGAAGATAACATAGTCATGTATATTTTGTACTAGTATTTTTATGTGTTTTTAAAGTATTTAAATCTTTAATCCATCTGGACTTTATTCTCCTGTAAGCAATACTACATTTAATATATACTAAATTTCATGATATCAAATGGCTGGAAGGATCTCTTTCTGAACTTTCTCTTTGATTACATTGATCTGTGTATTCTAATGCTAATGGTACTACACTAGCTTCATTTATCTTTTGTAGACTGTTCACCTGTTTAATCTTTGAGGTAAACTTTTTGAGTCATGTTGCGAAGTTCCTTAAAAAGTCCTTTGGGTATTTGTCCAGGGTTTTATTAAATGTCTAGAAGTGTATAGGGAGAATTACCTTTTTTTTAGTATTGAGTTTTCCTATTCAAGAGCAAAATAATGTCTCTCCATTTATTCAAATAATTTGGGAACATCACAGTTTTATTCAGATGAGCCCGGCACATAATTTTAAAATTACCTCTAGGTATTTTAGGTTTTATTTGTTGCTTTTTTGGTTTCTCTTGTGAATGGTGTCTTTTTCTCCGAATAGGTCATTGCTGATATCTAAAGAAGCTGTTGATTATGTTAACTTTGTAGTTTTACTTTAGTGAACTGTCTTCTTAATTCTAATAGCCTTTTCAATTTCATGTATTTCTCATTCCTCTTTTAATTGTTTGGCGTTCTTAGGGTAGAGGGGAAAGGAGTGAGAAGAAAAAGGGCCTAGTCCATTTTTACCTTGCATTGGTTGTGATTACTACCAAATTATTACTGGGTTGAAAAATAAATTGCAAAACCCCAAGATGCTTAACAAATAGGAGTACCCAAGCATTTGTTTAATGAATTGTAATGATTCTTGGAATTTCTCTTTCAGTGAGAAGCTCTTTCTTCAGATAGCTGAGATCATGGCCTCAGATGGCTGGAAGGATGTAGGCTATGAGTACCTCTGCATTGATGACTGTTGGATGGCTCCCGAAAGAGATTCAGAAGGCAGACTTCAGGCAGACCCTAAACGCTTTCCTGGTGGGATCCGCCGCCTCGCTAATTATGTGAGTTTATAGATATTTCTCTTTTTCATTCAGGAGACTATAAGCACTTCTGTACCTAAGCTTGCTCAGAAACACTTAGAAAGTAAAATAGCTGCGGTTATCCAAACAATGAATTCTAAGGCTTATCAGGTGGAATTTTCATCCCATCAGCAGATCTGTGTTTTGCAATAGTTCTTGAGGCCCATCTTGAAGAAGTTCTCCTTTTGCAGAAACCGGTGAATTCTCTAGGAGGAAAAAGGAACTTGGTTCTTGACATGTGTGCATGTATTTCCATATAAGCTTTGAGCAGCTATCACAGTTGTACTATAAACTAGAGTTTTAGAAGATAGAAGGGATATATTCTGGAGATTGTTAAAGAGTAATAGAGCTGGACACTAGTTAAAGGCAGTGAAGAGAGATACTGCGTACAATTCAGTACTACTGCAATGGGGGGAAGAGCCAAGCTCAGTCCCAAATCCACCAAAGAGGAGTGGGGTTTTATAGCCAAGGAGCAGATTGTGGGGGTCAGTGGATGGAAAGTTACTAAGATGAGACATCAGGAGGAGGGGAATTCTTGCTAAAGGCAGGCTGAGGACTTAGACATCAAGGGTGGGGCATAAGGAATTTGATCAGATATCAAAAGGTGGGGAGATGACTTCGCAGGATTCTTGCTAAAACTGGACACGGAAGACCAAGGTAGAGGCCTACATGAGAAGAGGTTTCAGAGGGGCCTAAGGTTTGGTCAAGGAGAGAGTCTTTGTCCAGATAAATCTATCATTGACCTGAAAAGGTAACTTTTAAGATCCCATCAGAGCCCGAGCAGCGCAACGAAGAGGAGCCCCTGCTCGCCGCAACTAGGCCCGTGAGCCACAACTACTGAGCCCGCGTGCCACAACTACTGAAGTCCGCACACCTAGAGCCCGTGCTCTGCAACAAGAGAAGCCACTGCAATGAGAAGCACACGCACCGCAATGAAGAGTAACTCCCTGTCGCCACAACTAGAGAAAGCCCGTGCGCAGCAACAAAGACCCAACGCAGCCAAAAATAAATAAATAAATTTATAAAAAAAACAAAGATCCCATCAGAGGAAGATTAGAGCAACTGACAACTTTCCCTTCAGTTCTATGCTATAGTTACATGTATAGTTTGAACTCAGCAGAATTGGAGACTTTGCTCTTTATCTTCCAACAAACTCATCTGGATAATTTTGGGGGTTTTGGGATGGGGGCAAAGCCCCCCAGTACCTGGTGAAGTGTACTGGTCTCTGCCTCCAGCCTGGAGTGGTTCTCTGTACTTCAGGATTGCCCTTCTACTGAGGTGACTCTTTTCTCTCATTTCAGGTCCATAGCAAAGGACTGAAGCTAGGGATTTATGCAGATGTTGGAAATAAAACCTGCGCAGGCTTCCCTGGGAGTTTTGGATACTATGACATTGATGCCGAGACCTTTGCTGACTGGGGAGTAGATCTGCTAAAATTTGACGGTTGTTACTGTGACAGTATAAAACATTTGGCAAATGGTATGTTTCATTCAAAAGATTTAGCCATGAGCAAAGGGCAGAACTTTGAGGCCAAGGTAGCTGAGCATCCAAAGAACTAATCCTCACGTTAGAAATACCCAGTCACAATACTGGAAATAATTATTCTCAATGTGCCAGAGCTCCTACCTCTTCTCTTCTTGCAGTTTGTCCATGCATTTGTTCATTCACGCATGTAAAATCCACGTGTGCCTAACCACAGCTAATACCGTGCACTTTTAATTCAAGAGGGCTCTGAGTTAATTACAAATAGTAATTGTAACTCTCCATCCATCACTTGGAAAAGCATCCAGAATGTCAAACAGTCACAGAGAGAGGAGCATCTTCATTCCTGCCTCTCCTCAATATATGCACCATCCCACACTGTCTCCTTGGAACAATCCCAGCAGTCTGTGCAGTACTACACACAGTGTAAGCACAGAGCAGTCACCTGTCTCTGCTGCTGGTTTAAAATATAAACATGGCCCTTCCAGGCAGCCTCTTTTAAAAATATACAGCCCCAGCTGGAAATTCCCTTCTTTCCCTTATTTTACACATTGTTTTCTCATACAGGTTATAAGCATATGTCCTTGGCCCTGAACAGGACTGGCAGAAGCATTGTGTACTCCTGTGAGTGGCCCCTTTATATGTGGCCCATTTTTAAGGTGAGCTAGTGAGCGCAGAATCCAACAGAGCCTTGCTGATAGATAGATATTCAGAACCCAAGAACAAAGGAGACGAAGGTCCCTGTCAAAGTCCAACCTTACTTAACACTCTCATCCTACCATCTCTCCCAGGATCCACCCACTTCTCACCATCCCCACTGCTATAATTGGAGACTAAGCTACCATCAATTGGGAAGCCAGTCATCTTTGATTCTTCCTTTTGTCTCACGGTTCCCAACCTATCCACCAGCAATCCTCTTAGTACTATCTACAAACTATATCCTGAATCAGCCCACTTCATTCTTTATCATGTTAACCTATTCGATTTCCTTCTAAGGGCTTAGCACTATATGGAATTATTTGTTGATTTGCCTATTGTCTGTCTCCTCCATTAGAATGTAAGCTCCAGGAGGGCAGGGACCTTGTCTGACTTTATCACTGTATCCCTACCATATGGTAAGTGTTGAATAATTATTTATGGAATGAATCCCTGTTGTCTCCTTCTGATCTCTGCAAAATTCTCTCACCTCTTTCTCAACATCTTAAACGTCAGATATTCCACCTGCCTATCTACAAACTTTTATTCATTCCTTCAACAAATTATATGCCTAGGATTCAAATTGCCTTATCATATGCTTGCCGAGTCCTGTGTAATTTGCAGCTTTTACTTATTAAAATCATTTTAGTTATTTATTATTGAAGTATAGTTGATTTACAATATTATATTAGGAGATCGTTGTATTTATTTCTGATTATAAAAGTAATACATGTTCATTTTGGAAAAGTTTGAAAATACAGTGAAGTGTGAAAAAAATTAAAATCTTCCATAATCCCAGTACAGTAGTCCCCCCATCCATGGTTTTGCTTTCTGCAGTTTCAGTTACCCACTGTCAAGTGCAATCTGAAAATATTAAATGGAAAATTCCATAAATAATTCATAAGTTTTAAATTGCACACCATTCTGAGTAGCGTGAAAGAATCTCGCACCATCCCACTCCGTCCCGCCTGGGACATGAATCATCCTTTTGTCCAGCGTATGCATACTGTGTACGCTACCCACCCATTAGTACCTGTATAGGAAAAAACGTAGTATATATACAGTTTGGTACTATCTGCGGTTTCAGGCATCCACTGGGGGTCTTGGAATGTATCTCCCGCAGATAAGGGGGGACTACTGTACCTAGTTACCGTTTGGTAAATTTCCAGCAAGAACAGTGTTAAAGCCATTTTAAGTAAGATTTTAAGTTATATAGCCTACTTCTGAAGCAAACTTCTTACAACGAAATTCCATTATAATAAGGATTTAGCTCTCCTCATGGAGACCTTTAATCTGTAAACTAAAGAGGCTACGAGAGCCTTTTTTAAACGTGATTGTTTTCATATCACAAGAATATTAGTAGAAAGTAAACAGAAGAGTTATCTCTGTTTTCACAGCCCAATTACACAGAAATCCGAGAGTACTGCAATCACTGGAGAAATTTTGCTGATGTTTATGATTCTTGGCAAAGTATAAGGAGTATCTTGGACTGGACAACTTCTAACCAGGAGAGGATTGTTCCTGTTGCAGGACCAGGAGGTTGGAATGATCCAGATATGGTAAGAACCTGAGCCCTCCTGTTCAAGCCCCTGCAGTGGACCTGTTTCCTACTTGACACTCAAGATAAATCAGAAGGGAGAAGTTCCTGGGAGCAGGCTTTATGTGAGAGTACTCAGAGCAGGGTGCCCTGGAAGGTGACTTGTATGTCTAGGCAACTTTAAGAATGTTTTGTCTTATCTCACTTGAATTCTTTTTTTTTAATCTATTTATTTATTTATTATTTATTTGGTTGCGCCAGGTCTTAGTTGCAGCAGGTGGGCTCCTTAGTTGCGGCTTGCAGGCTCCTTAGTTGTGGCATGCATGTGGGATCTAGTTCCCTGACCAGGGATCGAACCCAGGCCCCCTGCGTTGGGAGTGTGGAGTCTTAACCACTGCGCCACCAGGGAAGTCCCTAACTTGAATTCTTCATTCTTTGTCCCAGTTGGTGATTGGCAACTTTGGCCTCAGCCGGGATCAGCAAATAACTCAGATGGCCCTCTGGGCTATCATGGCAGCTCCATTACTCATGTCCAATGACCTCCGACACATCAGCCTTGAAGCCAAAGCCCTTCTTCAGGATAAGGATGTAATTGCCATCAACCAGGACCCCTTGGGCAAGCAGGGGTACCGGCTTAGAAAGGTACAGTAAATAATGTTCTATGGGACAAACTAGGAATTGGCCAGGAACATCTTCTCCTGCCTTCTAGTTTACAGTTCATCCAAATGTTTATTTGGGGTGTGTATTTTAAGATGGTTTAATATCCAAGTACCAAGTTTGTCTTGCACCTAAATCTGTTACATTGGAGGATCTGCACTGATATTTTGAGAATGTATTTTTTAATCTTGATATCATAATCAGTAATGAGGCTCCCTTGTGCTAATTTTTCCTAGAAGTGCTCGATAGTTCTGATTATAAGACTTAATGCCACAACTAACAAGGCTGCTTATTGCTAGTTACCAAGCTATCACACCTATTTTCTTGGCTTACTTTTCAGGAGGACAACTTTGAGGTGTGGGAACGCCCTCTCTCTAACTTAGCCTGGGCTGTGGCTATGGTAAACCTGCAGGAGATTGGTGGACCTCGTTCTTACACCATCTCTCTTACTTCCCTGGGTCAAGGACTGGCCTGTAATCCTGACTGCCTGATCACGCAGCTCCTCCCTGTGAAGAGGAAGCTTGGGTTTTATGAATGGACTTCAAGTTTAAAAACTCAAATAAATCCCACAGGCACTGTTTTGCTTAGGCTAGAAAGAGCAAGCTAGACTGCATTAAAAAGCTTCCTTTAAAATGTATTATTTTGTTGCCAAAGTGACTATGCCACTTTTGTCCACCTTCAGCTGCTCTTATTTCCTTGAGAAAAGTTTCTACACTTGAGCTTTTTGATTACTACTTCTAAAGCTATCTGGAGAACATTTTGGGGAAAAGCCTTTGAACCTAATGTAAACTGCTGAGAAATAATAGCTTAATAATATAATAAGTAAAATAATAATTTACAGACATACCTCATGTCATTGCACTTCACAAATACTGTGGGTTTTTTTTGGTTTTGGGGGTTTTTTACAAATTGAAGGTTTGTGGCAACCCTGCGTGTATCACAAGTCTATTGGCCCTATTTTTCCAACAGCATTTGTTCATTTCGTCTCTGTGTCACATTTTGGTAATTCCTGCAATATTTCAAACTTTTTCATTATTATTATATTTATCATGGTGATCGCGATGTTACTACTGCAAAAAAAATTGTTTCTCTGAAGGCTTAGATGATGGCTAGCAATAAAGTATTTTTAAATTAAGGTGTATACATTGTTTTTTTAAGACATAATGCTATTGCAAACTTTAATAGATTACAATATAGTTTGAACGTAAGTTTTATATGTACTGGAAAACCAAAAAATTGGTGACTACCTTTATTGGAACCAGACCCGCAATATCTGTTGCCTGTATTGGAACTATGTGCCAGGCACTATTCTAGATGCATAAGGTGTAGTGACTCATTTTTATCCTCCCAACAACCTTGATGTAGGTACTTATTCACTGTAAATTACAGCCAGGATTTAAACCCAGGCTTTTAACCCTTACACTGCCACCTACTGAGGTATTAATACTTGGATGGCACTAATTATAACCTTGGCCTAAAGGGAAGATAAAAACTACTTCCTCAGTTGAAGGGCAAAAAAATACCTGAACAGGAATAACCTTCATAAATGGACAATTTAGAGGCAACCCAACAGACGACATTACTGAATTTTTATGGAAGAATCTTGCCAAGAAAGGCACCTCCTAGGTTTCCAAATCCAAGTTGTTTGCAGTCTAGATCCAACAAATGCAATTGGCTTACTTTCACCAACAATAGTTGATACATTATGACCTAAAATACTAAACCTCTGGCCAGGAGACCCCTTCCACTTTAAGATGAATTGCCTTATCTCTTGAGGTTTCGTGATGAGGCAATGAACTTCAGACTGGCATATGGAGGAATGAGTCATTGAGGCAATTTCCAGATACTCTTAATTCCTTGCTTTTCCTCCAATTGGTTTACCTGAGGACCAACCTGCAGTCAATGCTTCAGGCCTGCTCCTTCCCCACCTCCCCTTTTACTATCAATCAATCACCCTTCTCCCACATAAGCAAAAAAGGGTGTATTCATCTCACCCATCCAGAATGCAGGACAGTACAAAAGCTAACAGGGCACAAAAGGCCCACTCAAAATACAAAGTGCATGTTGTTGTAACAATCCCTTTGCCTGTCAGGTGATTACCAATTATTTTCAATAAAATTGGAGGGCTAAGCATTGTCAGTTAATAAAAATTGGAATAGAATTGGTAAATCCAGACAATTCAATCACAGAAACTAACTTGGAAGAAAACTGCTCTCATTTTGAGATGTGCTTCCAGTCACCAAAATGTGTAGCTTATTTGCTTCACATCCAGAGTTTTGCAGCACAAGAATGAAGCATACAATAGCATACAAAGAGGATTCCAACTATTAGGCATTTCACAAAATGGACAGTTATCCCCCATAGGTTCCATTGGGGAGTTTCACTAGAAATTCTATCCTTTGCAATTATTTCAACATGATGAAAATAATTTATATCTACTTTAAAATGTGAGGAAGTATATAAAAATGTTTAGGGGGCATGAAAATAAGTCTAATGACATATATAATATAGTATGCTGTGCCTAGAGAACCGGGTTGAAATTCCTCATTCAGTGACTTTAGTAGTAAACATTATTTGAGACAAATTATTTCACTCCTGGTGAACCTCATATTCACTATGGATGTAATTGTTACTGATCTCATTCTATTTGCCCTGAGTTCAGGTCTCTACTTATATCCCATTATAACCAATAACAGCCTTTGCTTTTTAACAAAAGGAATCCCATGAAGTCCCATCGTAGCATCTGATGTGAGTTCAACCAGTCAGATTCAACCCCTAATAAGTATCCAGAACCATCAAGCATAAATTTCCCAAGGAGAATTTTATTGATGGCACTAGTTTATTTCCCTTCCCAAAAAATAAATAAACAATTGAAACTAAACGAAGTAAACAATCTCAAATGTTTATTGTCTTCATAACAAAACAAAATATGAAGCTCAGAACTGGATCACTTGGCCCTGTAAAAGAACAGGAAGAAACAAGGTGAGTTTTTGTATTTTGCAAAGAACCTTTACTCCATCAAGAACAGTGTCTATTCCTAAAGGGATCACCATCCTTTATTAAGGCCAGTCTTCTCATTCCCCCCTTCCTACTCATGTCAAAACCAACACCAAAATACTTTGAGCTATGGATCTAGTTTAGTTATTTTGAGAGGATTGCCCCTGATCTTGATGCCACAAAAATAAGTAGGCAGAAATGTTCACCTCTCTCAATATAATAAAGCCGTAGAGAAAAGATTGCACCTTCCACCCCATAATTATCTACCTTTCTCTTCTTATCTCCTCCCAGCTCAAAATGCTTGCATCTCTTAATAGCCAGCATTCTCTTAGATCTGCAGTTCGGCTCAACACATTCAAGCCTCAGCACAATCTTCTTTGTAGTTTTAGCCTGGAAAATAAAATTAAGTCAAAGCCTTCATAAATCACTACAGAAAATCTTTCTTCAAAAGTATGACTCTGTTGGGTCAAGTACTACTTAAAGCTTTGCAAAGTTTAAGAGTTGTGACAATTTGTTTTCAGCTATAGGGAGAAAACATAAATGTGAAAATCAGTGTATTTAAGAGAAAATGGTGGCAGATTATCTAGTTGACATCAAGTTCTCCACTCATATCAAACATCCTAGAGGGCTTCTTAAATAGGCATTCATCACACCACCCTGACCTTTCAGCTCTAGGTAGTTAAGTATTCCACACACCCAAAAATGGGTCAACTGAGTCCATGCAACCATGAAATAAACACAACTTTCACAACCCATTTAAGTAAGAGTTAGTACTACTTAATATCTATTCTCTGGAGACTACCAACAATTACATCTAGGTTTTATGTGCATTCAACTGTATTATTTAACTCCCCACAAATACTCAACTTCTAAAGCCTGTTCCTGTAGTTAGAATTCTATTCTTAAAAGTTCTCAAAAGAGCAGAAACCTAAGTACAATGTCCCTATCTCCTAAACAAGTTACCCAAATGTGAAAAGGCATATCACCACCTAGAGATCAAACCATTTATTGCACCTAAATGAACACTAAAATCATTCCTGAATACTTTCTGGAACCAGGCTGAATGTGGACCTAAGTGCCAAAAGAAATGCTATGTTCCTGGGAAGGCTATGCTCCAAGCACTGTATACTTTAGGGGGTAGACAAATCACCTGAGGTAGAAGAGAAACTCCGAAATTCAGCCTAAGACCAACAGGGAATTCAGGAAGCCAGTGGAAGACCTAAATAGCTATTTTTTTTAAAATTTATTTTAATTTTGGCTGTGTCGGGTCTTCGTTGTTGCTGCGCACGGGCTTTCTCTAATTGCGGCAAGCGGGGGCTACTCTTTGTTGTGATAAGCCGGCTTCTCATTGTGGTGGCTTCTCTTGTTGTGGAGCACGGGCTCTAGGCACGCGGGCTTCAGTAGTTGCAGCACACGGGCTCAGTTGCTCCGTGGCATGTGGGATCTTTCCAGACCAGGGGTCGAACCCGTGTCCCCTGCATTGTCAGGTGGATTCTCAACCACTGCGCCACCAGGGAAGCCCCTCTAAATAGCTATTTTAAAGAGCTTTAAGACTTCATGAGTTAGGTAGCAGACTGACTGCAGGCTTCTGAACTGAGAAGCAAAATAAGAGAACAATTCTTACTGCAAGCATGAGCTAAGGATTCATTAGGACATGGCAACGGATAAGGAAGAGGGCGAAGAAAAGGATTTACGGGTGTCCTCAAACTTCAGTCCTGAGGAAGGCAGGGCACATTCCTTGATGTTTGCCTCTTCAAAAAGGGGACAAAAAATATAAAACACTGAGGCAGTGCAGTATTTGTAGACTGGAGTGAGACCTGGATTGCACTTCCAGCTCCACGGCCTACTAGATGTATGTCTCTGCAGGTAATTGAGATAACTTCACTGAAACTATGAAAACACATACCTATATTGTAGAGATGTGTGGGCTAAAAACAAATGGAAAGTCTCTGTCACAGTAAGTGGGAAGCATGTCACACAGTGACCACTACAAACCTTTTTCCGGAAAATCGGCTTAGTCTGCCCACCATAGCCACTCTGCTTCCTGTCATACCGCCGCTTTCCTGGGAGAATGAAAGTTATTTGTCAGGGTTTATCAAACATAACAAATCACAACAGACAAGTGGAAAAGTCGTCTCAGCGGTTTTATCTTGGGCTTTCCAGCAGAAATATCAATGCCAGAGTGGGGAAGGGAGGGGGGACTGGGCTCGTGTATTCTATAACAAAACAAATGCCACATTAAAACCAAATCACGTATGCCCGTCTTACCCTGGGCATACAGCGAATCCTTGCCCTTCTTGTACTGTGTCACTTTGTGGGGTTGGTGCTTGCCACACTTCTTACAGAAAGTCCGGCGGGTTTTAGGAACGTTCACCTAGTAAATAAACCGTTCAGAACGCGCAGTGTTATCAGACCAGCCGCACAAAACGCCCGATCCGACCCAGCTAAAGCTAAGGCATCCCACGAGAACTAAACTCTCAAACTCGCTAACACATAACGCTGAGTTGAAGGTGGTCTGGCCCCATGTGCTTCAAATACAGCGGCCTCCGCCGAGCCCAAACTAAAACGAGAACATTCACTCTACCGCTGGCTAAGTCTACCGCTTTGACCCCATCACTTCAGTTCCTGGCCCCGAAGCCCGGTCCCTTTGGGCTCGATCGCGGCAACATTGGGTTTCTTTGGTACAACGAGTCCACGTAGGAGCCTGGACGCATCCCGGGAAAGCACCATCAACCGGGAAGGAAAGATTAAACTGGATGTTGCCTGGCCCCCACCCAAAGGTCCTACCATGTTTGCGAGAGCGCTATCGGCACGGAAAGAGAGAGGCCTGGCCGGAAACGGAAGTATATAGGAGGTTTCTGGTCGCGCTTCCTCATGGGAGTCGGTGGGAAAGACCATAGAGTTTAAGGCTCTGTGCATCGCGCCCTCTGGCGGCTGAGAGGACTCGATTCAGAGTCGCGGGCGCGAGCTTAAGGAAGGGCTCCGGCTGAGGCTGATCCACTCTCTTCAACTTCCACCCGCCTCCCTCCAGCTTTGCAACTTTTCCTCACTTCATCACTTTTGGTGGATACTGCTGCGTAGCACCGTTAAGTGAAGGAAGCAGTGCTCTTCCCAGACCATCTGGCCTCCGTGTGCCTATCCCCGAGGGAAGCCAGGACTAGGGCCGGTCAAGTGGAGGAGCCCTCCACCCCCATGTCCCATTCCCGTTCCACTTCAAGGACACTGGGAACAACATCTTTCACAGTGAACTGCTGGTTCACTGAAGGCTTGGAGGGAACCAGTGCTCTAGCTCATCAGATGTTTATTGAATGCCTATTCTGTGTTGGGCACTGTTCTAGGGGAGGGACACAGTAATCGAATAATCAATGTCATAAATGTATAATTACAGACTAAATACTTTGTAAGAAAGGAACAATGCTCGGCATTAAACAGCCCCCTTTTGTTGAGGGAGCAAGTTGGCTGACCTAGGTTCTGAAAAGTGAGGATGAAATTGTTCAGCTCCAACAATAGCAATAACCAGGCCAAAAGATAGAAAGTATCCAGCATTTCTTCACTTCCCAGCATACCTGGCAGAAGGCATGTGCTAGGTTTCAAGAGAGTCCAGCAGAGAAAGACTGCAGGGTATTGAGCATTTAAAATGAATTGTCCCATAAAATTCTCACAGTAATTCTAAGAGGTAGGTGATACTATTATTCCCATTTTACAGATGAGGAAATTGAGGCCATAGGGTGTTAAACGATTTGCCCAATGCTGATAGTATTTAGTGGAGTCAGGATACAAACACGGGTGATCTGACTCCAGAGCTTGGGTTCCTTTACCATTATATGATATGATTGTGTGGCCTGGTAATTATAATAGCTAACAATTATTGAACAATTATTATATGCCAGGCATTTTCCTAACTACCTTACACGCTACCTCTTTTAATCCTAACCACCCAGGTGGTATGTACATTTATTAGTGTTTAACAGGCAAGAAAACTGAGGCACGAGAGGCCTTAAATTCGCTTACCCAAAGTCACACCAGTGGTTATTTTATGGAGCTGGAATTTGATCCCAGGTAGTTTAACACCACAGCCTTGCACTTAACCACAAATCACACAGGGGAAGCAGGAGCATCTGCAGGGTAGAGGATGATAAGGAGTCAGAATTGGGCAGGGACGCAGGAGGAGGTGTCAGTAGATTAGGGCTAAGGAACCATGAGAGCTTGGGTTCTCCTGCTTGCATAACCCTCCAGAAACACCCATAGGTTCAGAACTGACTCTCTGATCAGCTCTATTTTGTTGGACGTTCTCTGGGAATGAGATAATAAAAACATTACCACTGCCTGCTACATTTCCTAAAAGTTTCTTTGCCAAACAGCCAGCCTGTAGGCTCAGAGCATTTCCTTCTCTCCAGGCTGTTACGCCGTCTTACTGGGCTTTGAGGAGTTTCTAGAGGTTTTTGATGTTAGTAACATGGAAATATGAAGACAGTGAACATGGCCCCTCTTAGTCTAATCAACCTTAGTTCTTTCTATCACACCTTTATGTGGCATGGCTTTGGTTTAGATTCCTTCACCAATCCTGGTCTCTGGTTTGGTCCTGCTTATTGATTTCCCCTAAGGTGAGAAACTCAGAATTGAACACAGGACTCTAGATGTGGCCTGGCGTCGCAGAGTAGGTGGTTGTTCACTTTCCTATGTCTAGATATTGGCACTATTTGGGTGCAGTCCTTCCATCACGTAGACAAGTCTGTGAGGAGAGTGCACATGGGCAGAGGGTGAAGACTCGCCTAGTTTTACTTTCCCCTCTCCCTTGTCCTGCTCTCCCTTGTCTAGATCCCCCATCAACGCCCAGTCTCCACCCCCAGAAGGACCTTGAGAAGGGACAGGGCATGTGACAACAAGTAGCATCTGACTGAAGAAAAGGGGAGGGAAGGCGAATGTCTGTGACCAACTCTCAGGCAGGCCACTGGAGCAGCTATTTAGAGGTGACTAGTGAAAGGATATAAATCGTCAATAAAATAGAGAGATCATACAACACTTGCTGCCCCTTTATCTCGTGTGGACGTGAGGATTAACTAGTCTACTATCCTACAAATACTTTAAAAAAATATATCCTGTTCCCTTAAAAATTCTGACGGACTTCTTCTAGTGGGATTTATGATCTGTTCCTACATACAGTGCCTGGAGTAAGTAAATATGGCAGTGGCTGATGTGTCAAGATGGGCAATCAGATCAGTCACCAGGGGCTCTGTGGCCATCCTGGTCTACAGCCAGTACTGTCTGCATTTCCTAGGAGAGTCCTCCAGGAGAAGATCGCTGCTAGAACATAGGCTAGGAGGTGGCTAATGAAACATTCAGGTTTCAGGTAACACATCTAGTCTGGTTTATTGTTTTACAAGATTAAAGAGAAAGTTGTAAATTAAGAGTTAATCCTTGAGGCCGAATCTAAAATGGAGAAAAATCAACATCCACAGAAAATGGGAAGGACACAAGTCAGTATGTGGGCTTACATTCGGACATTTTTATCTGTAGAAAAAAATGCTTTCTTAGAAAATGACTCAGCAGGGGGAAGTCTTGTCTCTACCTCTGTCAGGATCTGTACTTTGGGGTCCCTTCGTGAACACTCTCCATCCTTCACTAGCAAGTTTAGCCGTGTGGCCTTGAGTCTCTGCCTTAGAGGATATGAGAAGCTAAAGACGCCCTTCCTCGCCAGTCCCTTTGTTTTGTCTCCACATGTCTGCATTTCTCCTCTTTTCTGTAAGTCTCCACTCCCTGTGCTGACCACCCCCATGGTCCTTTACCTCGGGGAGGTCGGCCTGAGGACGTGTCTGCTCAACCCAGCCCAGTCTAGAGTCTCAGTGGCCCCAGTAATGTTGAGAAGGGTTCTTTCACAGCAGACTCAAGAGGTCCCAAGCAAATGAAGGGCGGGGACAGCTGGGGCGGGGAGTGGAATAGGGACAGCAGCAGGGAACCAGATACCATGCTGCTGAGAAGAAGAAAAAAAAAGACATTGGTTTAAGTCAGGAAACAAAAAAAGGGAACTGAGTGGCTGTGAAAGGGTGGGGTTTGCTCAGACTGTCCTTCCTCTCTGGACTGTAAGAATATGTCTCCAGGGCCAGTGTCTTCTGAGATCGAGTCCCACCTTCAAAGTCCTGGCATCTCAATGCATCCGGGAAGCTACCTGCATTAAAGTCAGGACTGAGGTGGGTCTGGGGCATGGCAAGGGCTGGGCAGCAGCAGCAAGTACCTTTCGTGGGACCTTGGGTCCCTTGAAGGCCAGATAGAAAGCGTGGCTGGTGCCATGTAGTCTGCTGGCAGAGGAGGCTGACAGAGGGTGGGAGTGTCATCAGCACAAGGCCCTGACAGTCTCTTCAGATGATCAGAAGGGGCTGGAAGGGTCCTTTCTGAGGAGGTTGTGGGGGGAACAAGAAGAGAAAAAAGCGATATGAGGTGACCATCTGAACAGGTAGCAGATGTTGGAAAGAGGCACCTCTGCACAATTTGGCAGAAAAGTAAGATTTATTGCCGGTGGCAAAATAAGCCAGGATAAAAATAAGCCCTTTGGTCAAATATTGCCGGAAGACCCAAAATGGATATGTGTGTCAATGAGACCCTTAGAAGAAGGAATTTTTAAGAGGCAGATTGTCTGAGAAAATGGTCAAAGCTCACATGCCACAATAGGCTTTTGAGCTCTGTAAGCTAAGGAAAGGCGAAACCAGGGTGTAAAGCCTTAGGCTGCATCGAGCCAACATTGCTGGGATCAGAGCTGGCTTGTTGGAAGGACTGTGTACGCCAACCTCGTGGTAACAGTGGGTAAGAGGCTGGGCCAGAAAAAAGCAGCCTCAGCCTCAGCCCAGACAGTGTGGCCAACCCCTGAGGTCGCGGGGAAGCTTTTTCCTATTACCATTGCCTGCCATGTGCACGGCTCTCTTTTCTCTAGGCTTCATCATTTTCTTCTCTTCTTTGCTCTCCTCTCCTCCTCTCCATCGTCCTCCTCCTTCTCCTCCTCTTCCTCCTTCTCCTTCCTCTACCTGTATCCCCTCTTCTTTATCCCCTCCTTTATTTTGTTCATTACCATCCCTGAAACAGAGTCAGTGCTTAATAAATAATTGTGGAATTGCATTGAATTATTCTTGCCCCTCTCTTCCCCTCCTGTTTTCCCTTTTCCCTTTCCCCCTATTTGCCTAGTGCCTTCCCCATAGTATTGTTGTTAGCAGTAAGTGTGTTAATCTCTGTAAAGTAGTTAAAATAGGGTCCAGCAATAGTCAGTGCGCCTATCTCACTGTTTGCTATTATTTTTATTCTGCCTGAGACCTGCCAAGGTCCCCAGAGGACCTGCCTAGAACAAATAGTGTGGCATTTAAAATAAAAGGGATTGCTGGGCCTGACCAAGACATCCTTGGGTGAGCTGCTGGACCTCCAAATGGAATCCTTGTCCAGTTTCCTGGCCACCCAGCTCTCCAAGCTCAAAGTCTCTATCTCATGCTGTTTGTTTCCAGAGGCAGGGCAGCAGCAAAGCCCAGAGGCAGGGGTCTATACAGCTCAGGGGTTATCTTCTGTGCTGTTAGTTGTGTGCTGGTTCTGCTCCTTCCCTCATTTTGCATGCCAAGCCCCTGACCAAGGGTGCTACAGCCGCTTGGAGCCTCAGTTATTTGATAAAACAATGTCACCTACCAAATAAGCCACAAAATGCAAATACCCTAAATAATCTAATGCATTCTACTGAAACAGGATCCCTTAGTGTTAGCCCTATCTGGTCTATTCTGACCCCTTTTATATTCAGAATATTTAAACTATCTGCTTGCATTAAAGTCCAAATTCCTGTGGCTTATGGCTAGTGATGTGTTTGTTTAGAATCTTTTGTAAACTCCTCATGTTGAGAACTAGTGCAACTTTCCATCCACTTCTAGGGTCTTGGTGCAATTTAAAATTATCATCAGTATGATTTACTATTTCCATTCGAGCAAATTTCCTATAGAGAGTTTCCTTTCAGTGGACTAGACCCATACCAGGAAGTGACTTAGGTATAAGGGGAAGATATGGCTTTTGAAAACCAGTTTGGGTGTTCTCCAAAGAGTCATCAGATGCCTGCTGCTTTTTGCCCATGGATGCCATGCCGATATCCGATTTCTCGCTCCTGGGAATAAGGGAGAGCTAGAATTTTCAGTGAGGCAGTGCTCAGCAAGAAGCTAGAGACAGACCTTGACCTAATTCACTCCAAAGCTGCTGGGTTATGCAAATGAAGCCATCAGGGGATGGGGAGAGAGAACTCCTCTGAGGACCCTGAAACAAATGGGCCACGTGTGACTTTCAGTTTCTCTGGAGGTTCATGTGCACTGACTGAGGGTGTTGGGAGAGCATTCGAAACACAAAAGCCTTGATCCCAGGCTTTCCACCTCCCTCTCGGAGAGCCATCGCCACATGCCTTAGGGTTAGCATCAGTTAGCTGAACTTCAGGGAGAAGCTCTACTCACTGCCTTGACTCCCAGAAATGAAAATGAACTATAGTCTATTAACTCATCCTTACATATCTGTCTGTAATAGAAACAGTAAAAAAAAAAAAAAAAAAAAAAAACTGATTAGAAGTGGAGCAGAAAAGAGACAAAAGTATGGGAAAAGCAGGCTCTCCAAAACTGCTATTTGGAATGGAAATTGGTTACAGTGTTTCTGGAAACTATTTTGTCAATATATTTCAAAATGCAAAATGTACAAACTTTTTGACTTGGTAAATGATGCTTTTATAGAGATCCTAATATCATGGGAAAATAATCAGGAGTAACGTTAAACAAGAACTTTAGATATTTTGAGGACAATATGTGTTGGGTGGATGGATGGATGGATAGATAGATGGATACTTAGACAGATAATGTTAAGAAAAATAAGCAAACTACAAATAGTATGTGCAATATGATCTCAAATATAGTCAGAAAAATGCAGAGAAAAAGAATGGAAGGAAATATGCCTAAATGTTAATGTCTCTGGATAATGAGCTTATAATTGATGTTTTCTTTTTAATATCCCTGTACTTAAAATATTTTCTATAATGAACATGTGTTATTGTGATATTGACGGAAAAAATAAAATGTTTAAACCAGGGAAAACAAAAACTAAATTGAAAAAGAAGGCCAAAGGGTCACACAAGTCCAGAGTGAAAGACGGACAACCCAGCAGTCACCCTCAGAGCAGAGGAGCAATGCTGAAAGTATTACCACCAACCTGATGCTCAGTGTAAACTTGCAGATTCGCTATCTGGCTCTCCTTTCATCATTACTTGGCCAGAATCTATTGTCTCTAGTGCAGGGCAGAAGAGATGACAGACCCAGAAGTTTCCAAAACCACAGAAGAAAATTGTAAAATGTTAACAACATGAAATGCTGAAGAAGACCAGAGCACCGAGACGTCTTAGAAATGATTACAGTAGATGAGAATTTCCCTGGTTAGCCAGCAGCCAGAAAACTGATTTTGCTGGAAGTCTTCACCACAAATTTGGTCACCTGTAGCACTGACCCTGAAACTTATCATGAAATAATTAGCTTTCATTAGGGCTTGAACAGAGCTTCTTGGGAACTTAGCAAGAGTAATTATGTCTCTTTGTTGCTATGGGTACGATATTTTAATGACGACTTCTCTTCTGGTTCCAAGACTGGGGAATTCTCAATCAAAATCTCAATCAAAACCTGAGAGATGCTTCTTGGGCTTGAGAAGAGATTTTTAGTAGGCCTATCAGTTATACTCTACTCTAATGAGAGACCATTGATAAGTCTACCAGATTTCATAGTAAAGCCTCAGGAAGATGGGACTAAAAAACGAACAAGGGATTACATGAAGTGCATAGTCCAACACATAAGCCGGACCTGGGTTTGCCACGTTGTCTAAGTAACTGAGAATTCATTCTGAGAGTGGAAAACTATGACCACATGTACAAGATTGTTCATGGTAGCATTATTTATAATTGAAAACAAACAACCTAAATATCCATCAGTAGGAGAATGGATAAATAAATTGTGATGTATTCATCATATAGAATACTGATACATATCAAAATGAATTAAAATGTATGAACTAGAGGTGCCAAGATAAATAAATCATAAAACATTACATTGAGAAAAAAAGTAAGTTGCTGAAGACTATGTAACACTTATATTAAAATGTGAAACATGTAAACCAATACTAAATGTCTTTTTTGGATACTTACATATGTTGTAATTATATAAAAACATGCCTAGGAATGATAAATGCCAAATTCCAGATATTGGTAACCTCTATGGAGGGAGGGAACTAAGATTGTGGAAGAGTACACAAGGGTGTTTTGACTGTATGGATAGTATTTCATTTCTAACAAAACACCAGAAACAAAATGGCACAATGTTAGGATTCTATAGAGCTAAGTGGTGAGCACATGAGTGTAATGTTATTCTCTTTACTTTCTGCCTATTTGCAATATTTCACAATATAAAAGACAGTACATTCAAGCAAACTTTTATATTCACAGTAAGCAATAACAACCCTAGAATAAAGAGTTGGTGTTCTGCCTAAACCCTGTGCTTTCATCCCATTAACAACGAAAAATCCTGAAGGAAAAAACAGCTGGCAACTCTAGAAATCGACCAGTTAAACAAGATCTCCTTATAGAGGATTTAAAGGAAAATGTAAGAAAACCTTGGCGGAACTGAGAAGAATCCTCATGTGGGAAAAAGTACTGTTGTCAGTTAAGAGGGACATATCATCCTTTCTAGCCTAGAGGAATATTGCAGAGGAAAGTGCCCCTGGATCCTGAATTCTCTCTTACTTATCCCCTGTACTTAACCACCATTTCCTCCTTTGCCAAATGTTCTTAGAAGATGGAGAGGGGTCTGTCCCCAGTGCTCTTTGCTGATAGCCATGGAGAATAACAGGGTGCTGAGGTGAATGGCATCACACTTCCTTGAAGGCAAAAAGAAAAATCCCTCTGGGAGGCAATGAGGTACAACAGAAACAACAAGGGTGTGGAGTCACAAATGGATAAGGTTGGGCCAGTCACATAACCTCCATGAGTCTCATTTTCCTCATCTGTTTGCCTTGAGGAATAAATGAAAGAATGTGTGTAAAATGTCTGATGGATGGACTGCACTGGGAGAAGCATGAGTTCCCTTCCATTCCCCTGGGGAGAAAAAGAAATGGCTAGAATCTTGCTGGACAATTAAGTAATGCTTTAAAGGAGAAATAAACAAAAAACGCAGCTTATTGGATATTTTGGCTTAATAGTTATTTGAACCATGACTGACTATTTCTAACTAGCTTCTCCTGGACCCTTCCCAGTCATAGACAGGCTGTGTCTTTTTCTCTGGTGTTGTCCCTAATGGTGTTTTGTTTTGTTTTTTTAATAATAGCCAATTTAAAAAAAAATAAATTTATTTATTTATGGCTGTGTTGGGTCTTTGTTGCTGCACGCGGGCTTTCTTTAGCTGCGGTGAGCGGGGGCTACTCTTTGTCGTGGTACGTGGGCTTCTCATTGTGGTGGCTTCCCTTGTTGTAAAGCACGGGCTCTAGGCGCACGGGCTTCAGTAGTTGTGGCATGCGGGCTCAGTAGTTGTGGCTCGCAGGCTCTGTAGTTGTGGCTCACGGGCTTAGTTGCTCCACAGCATGTGGGATCTTCCCGGACCAGGGCTCGAACCTGTGTCCCCTGCATTGGCAGGCGGATTCTTAACCACTGCACCACCAGGGAAGTCCCCCTAATAGTGTTTTATCTTAGCATGAGCAAAGATAGGAGCCAAAGGTGGTTTAGTTTACCGATTCTACAAGTGCTATTTACATTAATTCCTTGGCATAGCACAGTTTGTAAAGTGGCTGAACTCTTACTACTAAGCATTCTCTTTTGGAATTCTACTGCTCCATAAAGAGCTGCGAGGCAAAAGGTGGCCGTGTGAAAATCTTTGCATTTGTAGTTTAATAAAGAGAACATTATAACACTGGAACTTTATATTTTAAATGAAGAGCTCTGTGTGTGTCTTTCTATTCTTTTTTCTCCTCCTCTTTCTTTCTCTATGTGAAGTGTGTGTGTGTGTGTGTGTGTGTGTGTGTAATATTCATGTCACTTCCGTTTCCACCCCCAACCCCACCACTTGAGTGAGGTGCAGGGTCAGCCCTCACTGTGCATCTTTTGTGGTCAAATTGACTCTGTGGGCTGCTGAAATTGTTAGAAAAAAATTAGGACCTTTCACAATAAGTACCCAAAGAAGCTGCAACTATCCTCTAAAGCAGAGTGTCCATTACACACCAACCTTCAGGAAGACATAAAAGCAGATGCCTCTCCTTTCATATTAGTGGTGGATGGACTAATGGTGATTCAGGAAGAACTACCACATTTTCAGGCTGTGTGTGCCTGGAGTGGATCACAAGGAATGGGGGAAAGCAATCAAAGAGGGAGCAACCAGGCCATGGAAATCCCAGCAGTCCTCCAGCTCAATGATCTAGAAGTAGAGGCCATTTCACCCCATGCTCATAGGGGCGATGGCTAGTGAGAGGCTTACTTACTTCCTCATACTTAGACCAGCACTAAACCCTACCCCAACACAGACACTTAAAAGAGAGGAAGGCTTCCTCCTGTACAAACTGGATTTGTTCTAAAAAAGAAAAAGAACAGCGGCAGCTTCCAGAAGGACCTGTCTTATAGGAAACAAGAGCAGAGGCCAAGACTGAAGCAGATGCTGGGTCTGAACAGGGAGTGTATCCACCAAGAGCTTGCAACAAAACTAAAGGTAAAATGATGGGTGTGCTTTACTCAGCTAAAAGAGGAACAACTGGACGTGGTTTGTTCGGATGCTTCTGATCCAATTTACTGGTCATGCTACTCAATTTCTTTAGGGTATTATTTTGTCTTCTCTAAGTTGAGTCTTTGGTTGTGAATAGGTACTTAATTGGAATTCACCATGGGAACAAATGTGATATTAGTACAGGGATCTCGATGAGTTGGCAGTTCCTGAGAATAGACTATTATTACTTGGTTACCACTACTTCTGAGTAAATGAAAAACCTTAATGTTAAAAGAAATCTTTTTGCGGTTTGAGCTGAATCTGAATGCTAGATAGAACTCTAGTTGGTTGCAAACTCTTATCAGTTTGTCACTCCTGTGAGAGACGATTTAAACCGAGGAGTCAGGGAAGAGAGCTGTGTGGAGGGTGTAGGGAAAGGTTTGCTCCTTTGCCCAATTTTCTCAAAAGATCATTTATAAAAAATTGAACAAGTCTACCACCAGAAAACAGTGGCATCCACATGATGAATAAATAACAAAGTGATCATTCTGAACATCCCTGGTGTTCCTGTAACCTATTTTTGTCTCCTCAGTACAATAATAGAACATTTTACACCACAGGAAAGAGCAAAATAATGGTGTGGATAGCCTCAGGCTTCGATAAGAAACCATTCCCTTGCTTTCCTGGTGTGAGAAGTAACCTATGCTTGACAAGTACAAAAAACTACTGACTTTATTCTGCTTCCATGGTGCCACCAAAATCATAAGGAGTTTAGTTTAAAAAAAAAAAAAAACCTACACCCTTCAGGAAAAAACTTACCTCCAACAAAACTTGAGGGAGAAGGGGCTGGTGATTTGGTGATATTTTTCAGTATTTTTTTTAGTGCTCTATTTTTGTGGCAGTATTTATATTTTCACTTTATCTTTCTAACGAAGGTTTGGGTTGGTAATAAAAGATAGTGCATTTAAGTGAATAACTGTGTGTTTTGTGTGAATAAAAAAGCCAACGGTGACTTTTTGTAACTTTCTTTGCCTTTCTGTATTTCAGTTACCTAAACTGAATCTTTCTGAAGTACTGTAAGTTTGGAGAGGCTAAACAAGTTACTTTTCATAAATGATCAGAGAGAGCATCTATAAGATTAAGACAGTTGCATCAGCTGTCTGAAAGAACTAATCTAAGCAAAAAGGAAGGGAAAATCAAAAACAAAACAAAACAACTACCTCTCAAAAATTGTTTTTCAATTTTAGAACAAAGCTTCTATCCTTTGTAGCTCAGCCAGAGGGTGATGGGCAAAATCAGTTGGGTGGCAGTTAGTATATGTCCATAACTGCAGGTGCAGCCTCCGTATCCTTATTAGACCCCTTGGTTACAGACCCCAGTGGGACAATGTATGAAAAATTACACTCACTGTCTAGGAAACTGGGAACTGAAAGTCCAATATCTGCCTCAGTGGAGTTCTGGCACCTGCATTATCCCTTCTGGGGATATAAGGGTCAACAGCTGCACAGAGACTTTTACTGTTCACAGATTCTGCACGTATCATAAAAGGGTGGTTAGTGTAGAGCTGCCTCTAGACATTACCAAGCACATGGGTACACGTCACTTGATATCCAGAGCATTCCATTGCCTTATACAAGAACCCAGTTTATATGAACTCGTGATGTAGAATCAATCACCCGACTTCGATGTGCATCCATTATACCTGAAAACTGGCAGAAATGGGGGCTATGGAAGGAGGACGTCAAAGTAAGAAGGTTCTTTGTTAGCTTTGAACGTTTCTGTTCCATTTGAAACTAGGTGGCTAGGCTGAGGGGGAACCAGGAGGGATGAGGTTCAATGTGTTGGGTCCTCAAGAACTTTCATTATCAACAGCACCCAGTGAGCTCCAGAAAGAAGAAGCTATGGCTGCAGTGATATTGGAGAGCATCTTTCTGAAGCGATCCCAGCAGAAAAAGAAAACATCACCTTTAAACTTCAAGAAGCGCCTCTTTCTCTTGACCGTGCAAAAGCTTTCCTACTATGAGTATGACTTTGAACGTGGGGTGAGTTTCTCTGCTGTGAAACCTGAGTTTTAAGGACTTGGCCTTAGATCTGCCTTGGGGGGAGGTAGATCCTTTTTGGTTGGAGGGGGTAGATGGAAGGGACCCAAGTACATTTCAAACTCAGCAAAATGTTTCCTAGCCCAGAACTAGCTACAGACATACTGGAGCAAAAATTCAAAGGTGCTAAGAAGCTATGGGGAAAATCTCACCATGGATTCTTGCAGTTGGTGAGCACTCATTAAATGATTGTTGAGAATGAAATCCAAGACTTGGAAATTGCTTCCTTATTTTTTATGTTAAAGGCACACAAAGTCATCCACTCTTCTATAGTGTTTGCCCTCCATCTGGTAGTCAAAAAAGTTTAGGTTAATAGATCTGGAAGTTGTTTGGGTTTTGTTTGTTTGTTCGTTTTTTCAAAATGACAGGTCCTGATATAGAGTGTGGGTGTCACCTCACTGTGTTGAATGATGAGATAGCGAAATCTAATCATCTGGTTGCTTAATCGCTCTTAATCTTTCTCCATTTTCTTCCTCATTCTTTTTCTCAGAGAAGAGGCAGTAAGAAGGGTTCAATAGATGTTGAGAAGATCACCTGTGTTGAAACAGTGGTTCCTGAGAAAAATCCTCCCCCCGAAAGACAGATTCCGGTGAGAAGAGGCCATGGTTAGAACTGGGCATGGGGTGGGGGGTGGGCAGGAGGGTTGCAGTTAAGAAACTTGGAACATTTCAATTCTCTGTAAATAAACCTGTGATGCTCTGCAGTGTGGGACACATAAAGCTCCCTATATGTTCTTCACTCTGCCACATATTGGTTATGCTGAGTCTCAGCGTCTTTTCCCCAGATGCAGAACAACTCACTTAATCTGGAAAACTTGTAACGCCAATCTTAAGATGATATCACATCAAGTTTTCAAACTGATCAGAGATGATTGGTTTTACTCCCTCGGTCACCAGGATCAGATTTACAAGCTTGAGTTAGTCTGAAAGCCAGAACTCTAGGGCTCTGAGTCATGAGATTCTTTAGTAGCTCACTGTTTCTTCTCTCATTTCCCAGAGCCTCTCGAGGACATAACGTCTACTGATTTCCTAGTTGATTTTTTTAAATATCATTTTTTTCTTGACGTCAAGAGTAATGCGTATTTATTATAGAAACTTCGCAAGATACAAAAAAAGCACAAAAAAGAAGATAAAATCATGCATAATCTCATTATTCAGCTAAAACAACTATTAACATGTTCGTGTATGGACTTACAGATGTTTTTCTCCATTAACAACACATACACTCACACTAATATATATGTTATACATTTAAAACATAGAATCATATTATACTACACATCTTACTTTGCCACCTACATTTTCAATTTAACAATATAAACTTTTCCCCATAACAATAGATACTCTTTAATAAAATGATTTTAATGACTGTATAGTATACCCTATCATGGATATATTGTAATTTGTTTAACCAATCTCCTATTACTAGACATTTAAGTTGTTTCCAATTCATTTGATATCATAAATCATGTTGAAAGGAACATTCTTGCATACATCTTTATGTACTTTTGTTATTCTTTTCTTTATAATAACTTCCTAGGAGTAATATTTTGTTCTTTTCTTTATGAAATCTGTATGCTTTGGTTATTTTTATAGTTTTATTCTATTTAATTTTGTAGAAGTAGAATTTGAATATCATATACACCTACAAGCTCTGTATGGCAGTATCTATTCCTCTACATTCTTTCCAACGCCAGATATTTTAAATATTTGTTAATTTGAAAGCCAAGAAAAATGATACTTCATTGCTGACTTATTTTGCAATTTTTTTGTTACTCATAAGGTTGGACAATTATACGTCTACAGCTCATTTACATTTTTCCATTTGTGAATTCCTGTTAATTTTTTGGCCAGTTTTTCTATTGAAATGTTACCTTATTCCTAGTACTTTTTAAGAGATCTAGATATGTTAACTTTAACTATATGTTGAAAATATTTTCCAGTTTTTCATTTATCTTTGAATTTTGTTTATACTTGTTTTTTTTAACCATAGTGGGTTTTAAAGTCTATGTCATCAAATTAGCTCATCTTTCTCTTAATGGTTCTAACTTTTAGCATTATATTAGAAAGGCCTTGCCTCTCACAAAATTATGTAAATAGTCAGTTATTTTTTTTCTGTTAGTCATAGTTTCATTTTTTTATATAAAGCTCTTGAATCCATCCAGAATTTACGTTGGTGTATGGTGTGAAATAGCTACCTTAACTACCCGCCCCCCACCTCTGACAATATTAGTGGTTAAATGTTTGTCCCAGCATCATTTATTGATTAACCTCCCTTTCCTCAATAGTTTGAGATACCTGAGATTTTTCTTGAATGAGTATGTGCTGGATCCTATGGATATGTTTCCTTACTGGGATATAGGAAGCAATCACTAAGGATTAGCATTGTCCATGCAGGAGAGCCTTCTGGAACCACTGCAAAAGACCCCCAGTACCTAGGGAAATCCAGAAAAGAGCAATGCATCAACCAATAACTATGATTTCTTCTGTCACTGCAGAGAAGGGGAGAAGAGTGCAGTGAAATGGAGCAGATTTCAATTATTGAAAGGTTCCCTTACCCCTTCCAGGTAAGGTATTTTCTCTCACTAGCTCACAAAGGGACCTGTAATATAATCGTTAGGGATGGCATGGGCTGTGAGTGTTTGCTTTTCTATTTTTCCAATCAAACATAGTTTCTTTTAGTCTCTACACCTCAAAGAGAATCCATAATGGCACTAACTCTATTATGGTGTGTCTTGTCTATGGTAATGGCATTGAGAAAGATGCTCTGTTTGTTAAGTGAGCATTTCACTTCCTTCTGGTTCTGCCTATCTGTCTAATGGTGGTCATGTGGGTTGAAAAGACAGAAGAGGGGAGGGAAGGAGTAGTATTAGGAAGTTCGGTGTAGGGAAGGCTTATTAGACTTACGTATAAACTTAAATTCTATTCTAGTCTGGAATAACTGAAGAGCCACATAGACATCTGTTTGGTAGATGCAATGTAAGCCATAAAAGAGAGCAAGAGCTTCAGATTCAATCTCCGATTTGGTTTGCTTATGTCCTGAGAACCCTGAGGCCACATGTCATGAATATAGCAGCCTCTGCAACAGTGAAAGCCAGAAAAGGAAGTGGAAAGTCTCAGGGGAGGGGGCTTTCTGTCATGGATTTATGAGCACAGCAAGACTAACAAGCAAAAAGAAAAATGTAAAAGGATCTTGTTCATGTCCCTGACTGTAACAAAGTTTACAAAACCTGTGAAGGAGGGGTGTTTTAGACACAGTTTTTAACTACCATTGTCTTTCAATAAGTTGATGTTTGACTGGGCTAGTGGATACTGGTAAATAGCAGATAATTCAAAATTAATTTACATTTGACTTTAGAATCCACTGTGATGTCTATCAAGTCTGTGAGGGTTGGAACCTCATCTTATATGTTTTGTACATCTCCATAACACCTAGCACAATGCCTTGTACATGCGTGGTGTTCAAAAACTACTGACTGATTTGATGACAATGCTTAATATATACTTCACTCTTTTTGAAGTAGGTATGTAGTTCCAAACTTGGTTTATTTTGGCTAATATTGGCAAGGGGAGGCCACTAGGCAGTGGGGGAAAATCAGCCAAGAGTTAAAAATTTGCTCCATATTGACGAAGTGTATAATCCACTTGTACTAATCAAGATTGTTACATAAATCATTACTTCAATTATCTGCTATACAAACTCAAGGTTTAATAAGATCATAAAATATCCTTCATTGGATAAACAAAAATCTTGACTCCACCAAGGGCTGAAGATTATGAACTAAGTTTACACACAAATTGAAATACAAGTCAAGAGGACCCAGGAGTATTCACAAAGCAAAGAGTTTCTAAGTCCTACATCCCTGGATATGAATTGTTCAAGAATTCTTCAGATGGTTCACATGACCCCAGCTCCACGGCTCACTGAAGACCCTGCCTTTTTTTTGTTTTCCAGTATCATTATACAAAGTTGTAGCTTAAGATTAGTTCCTTCAAGGTCTTTTTTTTTTCTGACTCCTAACTGCTGAAGTCTGTGTGTCCATTGCCCCAGGTTGTATATGATGAAGGGCCTCTCTATGTCTTCTCCCCAACTGAAGAACTGAGGAAGCGATGGATTCACCAGCTCAAAAATGGTGAGAATTATTTGGAAAATAAACTAGTTTCCAAAGAAAGAAGGAAAGGAAGGAAGGGAGGAAGGAAAGAGAAAAGTTGGGAGAGAGGGAGAAAAAGAGAAAGGAGAGAGAAAGAAAAGAGAAAGAAAGAAAGAAAGAAAGAAAGAAAGAGGAAAGAAAGAAGGAAAGAAAAAGGGAACAGGGAGGGAAGGAGAGAAGAAGAAAGGGAGAGAGGAAAAAAGAATGGATGGAAGAAGGGAGGTGAAAGAAAGAAGAAAGAGAGGGAGAAGGGAAGGAGGGAGAGAGAGAAGGGAGGAGAGAGAGAGAATGGGGGGAGAAATATTGCATTTTCTTCAATATTAGTGATACAATTGAGTTTAATATTCCATCATATGAATAAAAGATCACATGCTAGACTAAGATTTTCAACTCAGTTCTACCACTCTCTAATGCAATTTTGTAATTGTAGGCCCTTCCATTTCCCTATTTATAAAAGAGGTCTCATTCTTTATACCAATTACAAGGGTGGTATGGTGTGGCATTCAATGGTTATTTCAATATTTTGAATCCTAGGTATGAAATATCTAGTTCCAAAAAAATTAAATACATGATTATGAGAGTGCTTGGGGTCAGAGTAAAGAACCTGGTTCCAAGCCCTCTTCTACCACTAATAAGCTGGGTGACCTCTGGCAACTAGGCCAACAAGCTTCTTTGAGGCTCAGGTTTTTCTTCTGAAAGAGGAATAATAATGATGCCTACAGCACCTACCTCCAGGGTTGTCCTAAGGATCAAATGAGGTAATGTATGTGAAAGCACATGGAAAACTGTAAAGCACTGTACAAGAAAGCACTGTACATCTTTTCATTGTGGATAAATATTTTCCAAGGAACTATTTCATGTTCCTTGCTTTGTGAGGACCTCAACTTGAATATAGTTCAGTATTTCACACAGACCATACAGTGTGCTCAGATAAACTTGACTGTAAATGCTTACAGCACAGGATGCATGCACACATATTTGTGTGTATATATAGCCACATGTCAAGTGACTGAGAGATTAACTGGTTGAGTTGACATCAGGAAAGGCTGCCTAGAGAAACAGGAAGGATGGCAGACTGATAACGGCATGGTTGGGTTATTGCGTGACAGCCCTTTGTCTTAATAAACATTTAGACTCTGATATGCAGTGGCTGACTACACCAGCTTTGTTCACTCCCTTGAATGTAAGTCTGGTTAACATAAAAATCATCAAATCTTTCAAGCTGAAAGAGGAGAGGAGAAAGAAAGAGAAGTGTCATTTACTTAGTTCTTTCTATGTGCCAGACACCAAGCTAGACACCTTGTATTTATTATCTCATTTAATTCTCACAGCAACCTTGGGCTAAAAACAGCAACTAACACTTAATGAGCACTAACTCTGTACCAGGCTCTGTGCCAAGTGCTTCAAACGGACTAGCACATTTAATCCTTACAATAAGCTTATTAAGTATGTATTATTCCCCTATTTACAGATGAGGGAACTGAAGCTCAAAGAGGTTAAGTAAGTTGCTCAAGGGCACATAGCTAGTGAGTGGTGGAGCCTGGGTTCTTACTACACCCCTAGGTCTGTTTGACTCCAAAGCCTAAGCTCATTGCATATTTTTGTGCTGCTTGGTTCTCAAGCCCAGAAATTGCACCTGTAGTTGGCTGCAAGATATTTTAGAGTAAGGCCATGTGAAGATTACAAATAGGTCCTATCTTGCACCACACAGTTCAGTTCTTGACATGTTTTGAAGTAAGAGGTCGGCTTTAGCCCTGGGGGTACAAAATGAGCAAACACTTCAGTAATGCTTATTATGATCCAGGATCTTCTCTAAATTCTTTACATATATTAACTCATTTCTTCTTCATATCAACCATATGAGGCAGTTATTTTCACCATCCCCATTTTAGAGATGAGAAAACAGAGGTATAGAGAGGTTAAATAACTGGCCCAAAGGCACTCAGTTAGTAAGTGGCAGGGTCAGGCTTTGAACTCAGGCTCTAGAGTCTGTGCTCTAAATCAAGATGCTACCTCCAAGGCAGAGAAGTACACACAGAGCTCCAGAGGGCATATATATTTGTACTTCTTTGGTTCTCTCCACAGTGCCTCATAAATTGCTTTGCACAGAGAAAGGGACCAACAAATAGGTGTGTTAATTGATTTTTCTCCAAGAGTAAACAACTACCACCAACTTGGGATCCACATTGATGGACAGCTAGGATTTAGTTTGGAAATAGGGGAAGGTGGGACATACTAGCTGAGGGAGAAACCAGTTGTAGGTTAGCCCAACAAATATTTATTGAGTGCCCAGTCTAGTGATAAGTTATCCCACTCTGAGGTAAAATGCACCAATTGGTAATCACTAACATGAAAAGGGGACCTCATGGTATACTGGCTACCTCTGTAGTGGTATTGGCTGTGAAGAGGCATGAGGGAGCCTTCTGAGGTGCTGGATCTGAGGTGGTTAAATGGTTGTACACAAATGTGGTTAGCTGGATATCTTAGATTGTACATTTTATTATATGTAAGTTATACTTCAATTTTAAAAGTAGGGCCTCAGGTACCTCATATTGAGCTGCCATCTTTTTTCAGTGGTACTTTCCATGCAAAGTTTATATTCCTGAGGACTTAGCCCTGGGCTCTCTCCTTCCACTTCGTTGAACATGGCAGTGGGCACTTTAATGTTACAGCACCACAGATATTTGTCTACATTCACCCTAGACTCTTCATTTGGTCAAGCTCAATAGAGCCTATCCTAACTGCAGCTTCAAAAATAAGCAAATGACCTGACCTCACCAAAATGAATGAAAGAGTGGCATTGGTGAAACTCCAATGACATATATGGGGAGTAATCATTCATTCATTCCCCAAACAGAATTTTAGCCATTATCCTGAAAAAAATGAATATGAGAGATCAACCCATCAAGTACTTGGAATGTGCATTAACCATTAGTGCTTCCCAGATAGGGCTGGCCCCATGCACTGGTGAAGTAAGCAGTTTTCTCCTAGTCCTCCCACTAGGACGCTGTCATAGTCAGCTTGGGCTACCATAACAAAACATCATAGACCAGGTGACTTAAACAACAAACATTTATTTCTCACAGTTCTGGAAGCTGGGGAGTCCAAGATCAAGGTGTTGGCCAATTTAGTTCCTGGTGAGAACTCTCTACCTGGCTTGCAGACCGGTCACTTTCTCACTGTGTTCTCACATGGCAGAGAGAAAGAATTTCTCTCCAGTCTCTTCTTCTAAGGGCACTAATCCCATCATGAGGGCTCCACTCTCATGACCTAATTACCTCCCTAAGGCCCCACCTCCTAATATCATCACACTGGGGGGGCTTCATTATATGAATTTGGGGGGACACAAACATTCAGTTTGTAACACTCTGCTTTTGCAATTCTCTCCTAAGTAGCTGGAAATACCAGCGCTGCGTTAACCAACAAAAGAAGGGGTGCCATCTTCGAGGGACCTCTTAATTATTTGGGAATGTAGGGTGGGTTCATAATGAGTGTGCTGGAGGTAGGGGGGCTGGAAGCCCTATAGCCTCTCATTAGCATATTAGCATAGCTTAATTTATCAGAGCAGCTAGTTGTTGATTAAGAATTTTTGAAATGTCTACTGGTGCCCAAGCCTGCACCCAAGAATCTTCAAATCCCTGGGTGATGGTAGTGGCATGGGGGGGAAGGGCAGAGGGTGGGAGCAATCAGTTCTGGCTGGGAGGAGTACCTGGAACATTGTTCAGAACTGCCAGTGCCTGGTAATAATAAAAGTCAGACAGACTTTTGCTTGGTTTTATTATTTTAAAGTTCTCTACAGACGACGTAGCCCCCTATAGCCTGCACCCCATCTGAACAGCTCCCACCACCCTGCATTTGGTGCAATAGTGAAGGGGTATGCTGAAAAAGCGAGGGGTGAGGGTGGGCAGGGTAGACTGGTTAGAAGCCTTCAAATCCATGTTTAGAAAAGCATCAAGATAGCACTTTAAAAAAAAGATGGCACTTTTTGTTCATTTGCCTATAAAATGCATCTGGCCACCAGTAGCTTCTAGGCCTCCCCCAAGGTCTTAAGTGAGTGGAGTGTGACTAGCAAGCTCTTAAGGACTTAAGTTGGTCTCTACAGAGGAAGCTTTTATTTTGTTCTTGTTTTTATCTTTAAAAAAAAGTTATGCAGAGCTTCTTTTTAGCATCAATGCTGAAATGTGTATGTCCTCAAATATGCATATTCTTAGACCAGCCTAGGTCTTTGCCCCAGTGCTAGCTATTGTCAATTATTTCATTTGTCTTTGCTTTTCTGTTATCTGGCAACATGATCCCAGGATGACTTGTCTAATTGACTTCCGGTTAAGATTCTTGCAATGCCACAGTATTAAAAACTGTAAAACTAATTCCTCTTATCTGCAAATCTCTCATCCTGAGAGATCTTTTGGGCCTCACAACCCTGTAAGGGAAATGGAACTGCTGTGTTTGTCTCCCAAAATGAGCTCAACCTACCTCAGTGGCCCTAGGAAGACTGAACTATGTTTATTCTAGAGGCAGAATCACCTTCATTTGATCCTGAGCTCTGCTCTGTTGACTGTTCTATGAACACAGAAAGCGTGAGGCAGAAGTTCTCACAAAGACAAATATCTCTAAAAGATCACTCCAGGAGCTGGGACATTGGTATATTGAGAGCCTGAGTGACAGTCTGGCTTGTCACGTTGTTTCCCTTATCTGGAAAAGACCACCATAGTCAACACCTGCCTTACAGGAAGACTGTAATGGCTACCGGAAAAACATAGATAACATATTTTTGTTCTGGGGCTCTGGAGAATCAGATATTCTTATCACTTTGGTCACCGGTTGGGAGATAGTCATCATAACAGACCACTGAAGAGAACTGCACAGGAACTCTCTGGGGCCAAGCATGTGAGCCAACTGGTCCTGTGTCTGCTTCCCTTCAGGGTGGCTGAGGAAGGGGCAGTTGTTTGAAGCTCACTACTAAACTCAAGGAGGAAAACATGCCTATGGTGGCTTCTCCCACATGTCAGATGTGACCTCTTTCTCTCTCTCTCTCTTCTCTCCTGTTACAGTAATCCGGTACAACAGTGATCTGGTACAGAAATACCACCCCTGCTTCTGGATCGATGGGCAGTATCTCTGCTGCTCTCAGACAGCCAAAAATGCTATGGGCTGCCAAATTTTGGAGAACAGGAATGGAAGTAAGAGATCTGATCAATATAATTTCTCCCTCCTTTGACTATCCATCACTTTCTCAGGGCTCTATCAAACCCAGGTTTGTACATTTTGGCCAGTGCACAAAGGAGGGTGGGAGAGGGGATCGGTGGGGGCCAAAATTCAGCTGGTGCTCTGCTCTTCCAGCTGGGCGACCTAGCATTGGGCTGTATCATTCCAGACTTTTCCTAACTTACGTAAAGTCAATGAGTACAAGAGTAAATTTCCTGACCAAACCTGTCCCTGGGCCCTTTCTGAAGATGCACTCTGTATCTATCGTCACTGGTTTCTCACTTTGCAGGCTTAAAACCTGGGAGTTCGCACCGGAAGACGAAAAAGCCTCTTCCTCCCACGCCTGAGGAGGACCAGGTATACAGGGAAACTGGGTGCTGCTACTGTTTAAATTGAAACTTACAATCACACCCTGAAAACAGACCAAAGTCTTAGAATTCTCCCTGGGATTTGGCAGTGTAAATTGGTATTCTTGCTGAGACAGGGGCTTTGTCCTTCTAATTAGGACTTCCTCTTCAGTGGAGAGATAGAGGGCTAGTAGGAAGCTCTTGGCAACCATTTAATCCAATCACCTGTTTAAAACAAAACAGCCTGATTTTTTTAAATGAAAAATATTTTCAAACATAAAGTTGAAAATATTTAACAGTGAATATCCATATACCCAATATCTGGATTTTATCACTATTATATTACTTTAAAACTTGATTTTGGGGGTTACTTTTTGAGGTCTAGAAAGCCCTTTCTTATATATTGTAAGTAAGCAAGGCAGGAATTATTATACTCATTTTACAAACTAAGAAAAGAAGATTCAGAGCCACTTAGTAGGTCCATGTACTTAGTAGAAGTCCATGTACTTCTTGGCTTCTTCGTAGTGCCAAGAAGCTTTCCCGATTATGGCTGTACATGGTTTTTGTCCAGGAAGTTTAAAAATACTGATGCCTGGGTCCAGCCCTCAGAGATTTTGACGTAATTGGTCTTTGAAACTGCTTAGGTGTCAGGATTGTTAACCACCTGCTAGATGGTTCTGATGTGCATTCCAGGCTGAGAGCCCCTGCATGGGTGCTTAAAACTGGTTGTTGAATGAATGCTGAATAAACCTTTTATTTTGCCTGATTTGGGTTAGAACAGTGTCTCCAGTAAGCCAGAGAGCTGGGGAAGAACAGGAGAGTGCTTCATATCTAGCCAACCCCACCCCTACTTTTTCCTCTTAACAACACAGATCTTAAAAAAGCCACTGCCCCCTGAGCCAACAGCAGCACCTGTCTCGACAAGTGAGCTGAAAAAAGTTGTAGCCCTTTATGACTACACGCCAATGAATGCAAATGATCTACAGCTGCGGAAGGGCAACGAGTATTTTATCCTGGAGGAGAGCAACTTACCCTGGTGGCGAGCCCAGGATAAAAATGGGTGAGTCCACGCCTGCCCTTCCTGAGCCTTGTGCCCACCTACTCTATACACACGCAAAGTCCTGCAGCATAATTCCCCTACTCAGTATCCTGATCAGAAATTGTTCTTCCCACACCAAAAGGAATATGCTCTCCCTCCAAGTACTTCTCAGAGGGCAGCTCTACACATGGCCACCTCTCTGAGCCTGTAGAGTCTGGCCCACATGTTGTCGAGCACATGTAATCAATGCCGCATGTGCAGAAGCTACACACTTCACTGGCCTAGCCATGCATTGGCAACATGATTCTCTTTGAAGGAGGGGCATTTTATATACCTCCATTCGAGATTGGTTCTGAGCCCAAGGATACAGGGCATCCAAATCTGTCTATCATCCAGGATGGGAAGTGCTGGATGATCGATCACGTTGTCTCCTCTACAGGCAAGAAGGCTACATCCCTAGTAACTACGTAACCGAAGCAGAGGACTCCATAGAAATGTATGAGTGAGTATGCTTATGTTCCTAGCGCACAATCTTCCCAGAGGAACTAACTATAGTATAAACTTTTTTTATACTTTCAACAAAATTTTGATTTCAAGATACCTATTAAAATCAGTGTCAACTGGGTCAAATGATGCCACTCAAGTTAGTGCCTCTGTCTTACCCTCATCCCAAACACCCTGTTGATGAAAGCTGGAGAGGTCACCACACCCCCTCCTCCCCCCAAATCCAGAAGAACCACACTACGACAACCTGATAGGAAACATTTGAAAAGGTGAAAATGGCAAACTTCTGTGGATGTGCTTTCTCCCTAATCATGGAAGTGGGTTGTCCTTGAAGGCCCTGTCCCTGATCCCTTCCCTGCAACCTTCTGCCACCTGCCTTTGCCCTCTACTCTCCATTTCCATGATTCTTCAGTGCCAAGCACGCTTTGGGAAAGGGATGTAGTATGCTATGCACATGATAAGACACTCAGTAAATAGAGGTTGAGTGAATTGACTGACTCACTGGCATGGAGGAGCCACAGATAGCACTCTAATCTCTGAGCCACTTACACCATGGCCTAGGAGCCACACAAGCACTCTCCCTTTACAGGTGGTATTCCAAACACATGACTCGGAGTCAAGCTGAGCAACTGCTAAAGCAAGAGGTAAGTATGTGACCACAAGCAAATGGCATTCTCCTTGCACAGCAAGCAAGGATCCTGAATTGCGGGCTTGCTGCTGTCCGCCATCTCCAGGCAAAGCAGTGTCAACGCTGTCATTTTATGGGGTCCCAATTATACTTTTCACTGTCAAAAGCAATGAGGCTGCAGCTCAAACATGGAACTTGGCAGTGAAATCAAGGCTTCTATAATATTTTCTCTCGGGTTTGGGCAGGTGGGATCCAGGTGTGAGCACCACTTCCTCCTGACGGTCAGCTGCTTTTTCATCGTTTCAGGGGAAAGAAGGAGGCTTCATTGTTAGAGACTCCAGCAAAGCTGGAAAATATACTGTGTCTGTGTTTGCCAAATCTACAGGGTAAGTGTTACTGTTTCAAGGCCCTGGGGACAAAGGACAGGGGTGCCCAACCAACAGTTCCTTAATGAAGTGCTCCTCTCACATCCTCTGTCACTTAAACTCAAAACTCATCTCACTTCACTTCTTGGGTCCTTTGGACCCTTGTTCCCAAGTTGCTGACTCAGCGTCCACTTCTTCAGGGAACCTCAAGGGGTGATACGCCATTATGTTGTGTGTTCCACACCTCAGAGCCAGTATTACCTGGCTGAGAAGCACCTTTTCAGCACCATCCCTGAGCTCATTAACTACCATCAGCATAACTCTGCAGGTAAGTACCAGGGGAACCAGAGAAGAAGGGTGTGACAAGTACCAGGAGAAGCAATTTGGGACAAGGTGGTTAGGGGAAGAATAAGCCTCACAGGGTAGTGGGAATTAGCTGTGAAAATAAACCCCTGTGATGCTGGGTCGAGGTCAAGTGAAGAGGTGGTCAAAGGCAGACCTTATGCCCAGTAGGGACTGACTTCTTATTTGGTGATTGATGCTCAGTGCTAAGGAAAGTCATAAAGGAGACTGGTAATTAATCAGTCAGCAATATTCATTGTGTTCCTGGTGTATACTCAGCAATTTTCTTGTTACTAGAGAACACACGAAAACTATTAGTTGAAGTCCTTGCCCTCAAAGGACATACAGGCTCAAAAACATCAGAAGAGAGTTTCTAAGCAGTGCAGACATTCTAAAAACTGGGAGATGGGTGAGAGCACGAATACATGGGAAAAACTTCATCAAGAAGGCTTGCTGCTATCCACCATGTCCAGGCAAGGCAATATCAAGGCTGTCATTTTATGTGGTCCCAATTACACTTTTCAGTATCAAAAGCAGAAGTAGGATGTGAGTTAAGGCTAGGCTGGGAGGTGGGGATATATTTAGCTGGGGTGTATATTTCAGTTAGCATTCTCTCTTTCTTGTCCCTGAAAAACATCTGTAAGAGGAGAAACTTCCAGAAAAATTTGGGTTCATGGAGATCTTCTGGGATTCAAAATGTACTAGAAAGATGAACACTGGAAGCGTGAGGCTTTAAGTGAGGGTGTGTGAGGCATCTCACCCCTGCTCCGCACCAGCAGCATGACTCTCTTTGTATGTTTCAGGACTCATATCTAGGCTCAAGTATCCAGTGTCTCAACAAAACAAGAATGCGCCTTCCACTGCAGGCCTGGGCTATGGTAACTGATTATTTCTCTAGGGTAGGGTGGACCGGCCAGTTGGAAGGACTACGTCTGGCAGACCCAACCAGACCTTGCCTCTCAATCATCCTTGCAGCACACTGTTCTATCCCAGCTGCTGCAAGGAAGGTTAAGACGGAGCCAAACCAAAGTTATCTAATGATTTTTCTCCCTCTGGTGGCTCCTACTGGGACTGCAAAAACATAGATTCATAAAGGGATTTTTTTTTTAATTGTGGGGAAAAAAATCATAAAGGGATTTTAAGAGGATGTCTAGTTTATCTTCTTGCTTTATGCCTGACTTGTACCTAAATTCCCAGACTCCTCCAATCAGTAATCCCCTGTCCCTGAGATTTACCTGAGCAAAGATGGATTAGTACCCCTGAGAATTTCCCTTTTACTGCTTGTCTATTTCTACCCCCAGTAGGGATTCTTATCTATTGCAGAAATTATACATACATGACTCCCAAATAATCACATCAAGGCTTTGTTGTTATAGGATCATGGGAAATCGATCCAAAGGACCTGACCTTCTTGAAGGAGCTGGGGACTGGACAATTTGGAGTAGTGAAGTATGGGAAATGGAGGGGCCAGTATGACGTGGCCGTCAAGATGATCAAAGAAGGCTCCATGTCTGAGGATGAGTTCATTGAAGAAGCCAAAGTCATGATGTGAGTTACAGTCCAAACTCAACTCTCCATCCAGTCTAGGAATTACCAGGATGGTTCCCACTGGGGTTTAAGGTGATTTATAGTAAGAGAGATTTGGGACCACGGCCTGAGGTCAAACTTTGATTAGTGGGAGTAACTGCTAAGGTAGTCATTTCTCTTAGATATTGGTGGAGAGTAGTATTGATCATGGGCGTGTACCATCTCAGTAGCATTTGGGGGTAAATGTAGAAAATGAGACTTTCAAAAGGAAGACATTCTGATGTAGCCTTAGTGTTCATTCAGCCCTGGGCTTGTTTCCTGTTCTACTGATGGACTCCAAATCCTGGCTCACCCTATATATTAGGCACTTTTGGAGTTTAGGGTAGGAAGGAGGAGCGTCAACTTGTTATTTTGGTCCCTCATCTGACACTCTACTCCCAGGCCAACTCCTTTCCTCCTCAGCTCCTTTCTGAATAGTATTCAGAGCCAGAAAGGGAGGACTGGTTCACTGCCTTTCCTGTAGGAATCTGTCCCATGAGAAACTGGTGCAGTTGTACGGCGTCTGCACTAAACAGCGCCCCATCTTCATCATCACTGAGTACATGGCCAATGGCTGCCTCCTGAACTACCTGAGGGAGATGCGCCACCGCTTCCAGACTCAGCAGCTGCTGGAGATGTGCAAGGATGTCTGTGAAGCCATGGAATACCTGGAGTCAAAGCAGTTCCTCCACCGAGACCTGGTAGGACCTCAGAAGGATTGGCCTGGGTCCGAGGGCTGAGGGGGTGGAAGTAGCAAAGGAAGACCTATAATACATGGCTGAGGAGGTGGAAGTAGCAAAGGAAGACCTATAATACATGGCTGAGGAGGGTGGCAGGAGCCATCATTTCAGTTTTATATAGAAAACACTATAAGTTTGGTGAGCCTCTGCCCCAGTGGTCAGCCAGTCAAAGATCTCCAGCCTCAACACCACAAGTTCTGCCATGGTGGGAGCTAGAGCACTCACTCCCAGCCCCCTACCATGACAAGGAAATGGTGGGGTCCTTCAGGGGCAGAAGGGCAGCCCTGCTTCCTGATGGGACTGCTCTTAGCACAGAACCATCATTTTGGTTATATCAGAGTCACAAACTGGGGGTCTGTTGGAGCATTTGGGTTCTTTTTTTTAAATGTTATATATTAGTTAGCAAACACTTAAAAACATTTCACATTAAAGAACTGAATTTCCAGCTTCTCTTGAAAATCTAGACCGTCTTGTAACACCAGGCCCACATTCTCATAGGCCATGCTAACAGTTGGCTGGAGCTGACACCTAGGAAAATGTGGGCCTGGTGTTACAATATGGTCTAGCTGATTACAGGAAAGTGGCTGGCCTCCTTTAGACCAGACACTTTCCTGACACCTCCACCCACCCACTTCACTCTGTTACTTCACCTGCCTGGCCTCTGGAGGCATCCGAGTTTGGGCCCCTGTTTATTTCAGCCAGGCCAAGGCTCAAATCGCCCTAGTCCCACTGGTAGAAAAGCAGAAAACAAAACACACTTGCCTTCTGCTCTCCCTTAATTCTCTCGGCATTTCAATGCAGGAAGGGTTGTCGTGGAATTGCCAATGTGAGTGAAGTCATTCTGCAAGTCCTCAGTGCTTTACTTATGACTACGGGGGTTGCTCTATATGTGGTGGAAGTGCATCAAAATTTCTCAGTGGCATCAACTGACTCCTGTTAGGTGGGAAGGTGTCTCTATGTGAAGATGAGGCTTCCCTGGCTTCACTCCCCTGGTGGGCAGAAGTTTTGTGCCTTTAACCTGTGTGCCAGGGACAGAGTCTCACTGGTATGTGTTGCACTACAGGCGGCTCGAAACTGTTTGGTAAACAATCAAGGAGTTGTTAAAGTATCTGACTTCGGCCTGTCCAGGTGAGTGTGCCTTTTTCATCTTTCCCTCTCAAAGTAAAAATGGCACGGTACAAACATGAGGTGACACTGTAATTTTTAATCCTCTCCCTTTTCCCCCTAATTCTAGTCTTTTCCACCATCTTTCTATACCTTTTCTTTCTCTGAATGGTTTAAGTCACTTTTCACCTCTTGTTTTATTGTTATATCCCTCTCTTCTCCTTTCTCCTTTGCTCTTTTTTTAAAAGCTAATTTCTCCAATACTTTATGTTGATCTGTTAATCCTGTTGACTTTACTCCATGTCTCATTCTTTCCTAAGCAGTCTAATTCCCACTGACAACTGCAGAATAGAAGGAAGGGAAGGACACGAAAAGAGAAAGGAAAGAAGGCTAGAGAAGAGGAAGGGAGTACCTATTAGATCTTATTTCACTTCATCCTTGCTGTAACCATATTGTCAACCAGGAAAGCTAAATTGGATACGAAAACAGGAATCTGTTAGAAATAACATTTGTAAAAGACACTGGTTGGCCTGTAGGCGTATATTTGTGCAACTCTTGTGGCTGTGCCAAGAAAATTTAAGCAAATATCAAGCTCTCCAAATTCTAACAGTAACAGGTCCTGAATCCTTTGCAGGTATGTTCTGGATGATGAATACACAAGCTCAGTAGGCTCCAAATTTCCAGTCCGGTGGTCTCCACCAGAAGTTCTTATGTATAGCAAGTTCAGCAGCAAATCTGACATTTGGGCTTTTGGTGAGTGAATAAGATCACATGGATTATACAGCTCAAAGGAAAAGGAACGCAGTGGGGGAAATTCACACTCTGCAACCTGCACAGAGACACTGTTATTTGTTCTTGCTTTCATTCATCTAATTATTAGGGAGTCAGGCACCACAGAGGTTTCTGGGGATTAAAAACAGTAAACTAGACACGATCCCTGCCTTCTTAGAACTTAGAATATATTGAGGGAAACAAACAATTCATTCAGTATGCCACAGCTTCTGAATACTGATTATGTACCAGGGACTCTGCCAGACCCTATAACTATAAAGACAAATAAGATGCTGTCTCTCTCCTAAAGGACTAATAGTCAAGGGCAACCCTGATTACGCTCCAGTGTACTCAGTACTATAGCAGAAGTCTGAACAAAATGAAAAAAAGCACAGAGGGGAGAACCAGGTGAACGTAATGTTTGAGGTTGATTTAGGGAGACTAGGATCCCTACTACCCAGAAACAACACATTTTTTTTCATTTTCTAGGGGTGCTGATGTGGGAAATTTACTCTCTGGGGAAGATGCCATATGAAAGATTTACTAACAGTGAAACAGCTGAACACATTGCCCAAGGCCTACGTCTCTACCGGCCTCATCTCGCTTCAGAGAGGGTATATACCATCATGTATAGCTGCTGGCATGAGGTAAGTATTTTACTGGGACCTCAAATTATTTCCTTGAACCTGCTTTCCCATTTAGCTGGCCAAGCACCCCGGCCCCACTCTCCCGGGCCACATAGCAGCTGGGCACAGACAGATAGCTGTGCACATTCTTGGATCCTGGCCTACATCCCAATCCTTTCACGGCCAGAAGTTTTTCCAGGCCCGTTCCAATTCTCACTAGAGTATCATTAGCAGACCCCAATACCAACTCGGCTTTAGGGAGAGAGGTGTTGCGGGGCCATGTCACCTAGCATAAGCAGGCAGCCAAAGGCACTCAGACAAGCGTATGGACATTAAAAAAGAAAAGTCATTAAAATCTGTGTTCATTCCTTTGGGAGTCATTGGCCCTTTCTTCTACTTTATTAACTGCACACCTTTTCTGGCTGTGGTCCTAAATGAGATTTCTTTTAAAACCCTAAGGCCTGAAAGGAAACTAAAATAGGTAGTGCTCATGGTTTGTTTTTTTTTTTTTAAATACAGTGCATTACGGGATATGTGGGTAGATGTGGTATTTTGAAAATAAAGAGCCTGTCCCACTATTAAAATGCTTTGCTGCTCTCACCTTGGGTTCTTCCAGGGGTGCCTTCTCCACTTTCAGTAGATCCCTGGCAACCTTAATTTGGCAACCTAAATGTCTAGTAGGAAATGAGTGCTCAGCTCTTAGTTCTGCCCCACTAGAAACAGGGAAAGAAACAGTGTCCAACAAGCATATATGTGAACCTGGAGCCATCTCTGTGGGGTGAAAAGTGGGCATTTGGATCAGAACACGGCTCCTTTCCCTTCAACAAATCACTGAGGTCACAAAGAAAGTGTGGAGAAAGGGAGAACCCCTAGGAGCCATTTCCCTTCGCTCTCCCATGCCAAGCAGGATGAAGGGTGATTGACTATGCTCCCTCCCAACTAGGACATGCTCACTCTGCTAGTTAAGTATTTCAGACAGGCACTTTCTCCACAGCCTGTTTAAAGCAGTAGTCATGAAACTGGATTCACATCAGAATCCCTGGGAAACTCTTAAAACTGCAGATGACTGGGCCTTATCTCCAGAGATTCTGATTAGGTATGTCTAGAGTGGGACTCGGGTATGTCTTTTTAAACTTCCCAGGAAATTCTGATACTCAGCTAGGTTTGAGAATCACTGATTCAAAGGAACAAGAAATTGATGACTTTTTAGTTCTGATGGACTGAGACCTTTCTTGCATGAATATGCCCTGAATCACTAAATACCTCAGGGGCTTATGGACCAATGGCTATCACAAAGGGCCTTAGTCTGGAGGCCAGACGGTGGTAATAAGAGGTCCCAGATGCTTAGGATCCCTACCCAGTGATGCAGCCCATGGTCTTGAAATGTTAATTCCTTTGTTAACTTTGGCTACAGGATGGTAGAAACAAGTGTTTGAAACCAAACTAAAAATTATCACAGCTTATAGGATTTCAGCTCTGTCAACCACTTAAACTTCTTTGGTAGCCACCTGAGGTTCCAAAATAAGAATGCATTGGTGCACAATTATGTAATGAATTTTGCCCTTAGTTTTAATCAGTGTTTGTCAGTGGAATTTCCACACTGTCCTCACCACATTAATAAGCCAAGTTACTAAAGATTTAAAGCGCACAAGGACTTTATGGAGCACTTCTATTTCTCCCCCCACCCCTTTTTTTCTTTTGGTAATCCACAGGGTATGCTACTGGGCACATAGCATAAACTTCATAAACATTTGCTGTTTACTCACTGTGTTTCCCTTGAATTTTGGACTCTAGTCCACTATAACACTATTTTTTCTTTGGTTTTAGAAAGCAGATGAACGTCCCACCTTCAAAATTCTTCTGAGCAACATTCTAGATGTCATGGATGAAGAATCCTGAGCTCACCAATAAGCTTCTTGGTTCTACTCCTCTACTCCACAAGCCCCAATTTCACTTTCTTTGAGGAAATCCCAGGCTTACAGGCCCTGGAGCCTTTGTGCTCTTGCTGAATACACAAAGGCCCCTCTCCACATCTAGGAATGCCTTTCTATCTCTTCCCTTGGATAGTACCTTCTGAGCAAAGGCCAAGGAATTATTGTGCCTGGTATTTTCCCCCAGAGAGGAAATTTCCCAAGAGTATTAAAACAGACTGAATTTGGGATGGAAACATTTTTGGGGAGGGAGGGAATGTAAATAGCCTCACAATGGGTCCAACTGCTCTTTGGGTAGGCAATAGAGCTTGCGGGGAGGGAGGTAGAATTTGGCAGGAATAAAATGGTGTCATAAAAATGGGAGGGGAGGGTGTTTTGATAAAATAAAATTACTGGAAAGCATGAAAGTTTCTTGCTATTTCGATTAATCATGCAGCCTCTCTGAAGCGCCCTATAAAACTGCTGTGTGGCACTGGTTTGTCATATTCCTACTTGGAGAACTCCACAGGATTCTCCGCATTTAACCCCTCTGGCTCTTGGAAAATTCTGCTTCTGAATCAGAGACAGTGATCACAAACCAAAGCACACTGCCTGACACGCAGTAGGCATTAGATGCTATTGGAATGAATCTGACAGTTGGAGACAAACACTGCCAGATCCTCTTTTCCCTACCTCAGGCGGGGTAAACTCCATTAAACAACTAGAGCCAGGGGCCCAGGACAGCTAAGTGACGGGCCCAGCAGTCCGGACCGAGCACTAGCTTGGCAGTGGGGAAAGCGCGGGTCAATTTGGAAGCCGGCAGGGGCGGGGCTATTGGGCCGGCCAGGAACGGGCCACATGGTCTGAAGTAACTTCCTTTTTTTACCTTCTTTCTTTCTTGTCTTTTTGAAGTAAGGTCTCAACAGCGCCACGGCGCTGTGCGACGAGTCCTGAAACCTCAGGGCGCAGGTGCGGCGCCGCCGCGGGGTCGCGCGCGGGCAAGTGCGAGGCGCGCGGGCGGCTGGGAGGAGCGCCCAGAGCGGGGGGCGGCCCCGCGAGTAGGGCCGTGCGCCGGCGCAGTGCGCTCCCCGGGCAGTCCCGGAGGCAGTGGATTGTGGTTCCGGTTCCGCCGCGGAGACACGTGAAGGTCGGCGAGTTGGTGCGGAGTTTGTCTCGGCACGCGTGGCCGCGCTGGGATGGAGTCCTCCTCGTCTTCCTCCGCAGCGGGTTTGGGCTCGGTCGACCCGCAGCTGCAGCATTTCATCGAGGTAGAGACTCAGAAGCAGCGCTTCCAGCAGCTGGTGCACCAGATGACGGAACTTTGTTGGGTGAGGAGCCTGGGGCTGGGACCTGGCCACTGTACCTACTTTCCTGCCCTTGCCTCGCGCAACTCGCCACGACGCCTGGGATTCGGGGAAGGGAGAGGACCCAGCAGCACCCCTTGGTTTCCTTAGGTTCCTCAGGTCGAGCCGGAAGGGAAAAAGAGTGACTCCGCTTCTCAGAGGGCTGTCACGCCGGACCTCGGCTTTGTTAGTGCAGAGGATTGGAGATCGTAGAAGACTTATGCCATTGTCCCAACCAGCACTTTAGGCACCTAAGGTTGAAGCTGCCAGTGCTGGTCACCAAGACTGAGGAGAGCCCCCAGTACTGGGATTTCATTTTTGGCACCCTGAGTCCCAGAGAATCAGTGAATCTCCTGTCCCTGCACTCTTCAGAGTTTGCCTTGATTACTCAGTTGCTCTAAGCGTCCCTCGTGAGAAGTGAGTGACTCTAGCCCACTAACTATAAAAGTGGGGTAATCTCTACCAACATACACACGTTTTTGCCTTCTTGTTGGATTGTTGTGTAATACCAAGCCGTTTCAGGTCTGAAGGTTGAGGAATTGAGTATGCCCTGTGAGGGGACTTTGGCAAAAGGGTAGAAGGCATTTATTTGCAGCTTGGGATCAAAGTGTTCTTTGGCAGCCAAAGACAGCATAACTGCCCTGCCTTGACATACAAAATTCACAGAATTCAGAGGCCAAGGATAATTTTCCTTGGAAGTGGAGAGTCTGAGGCTTGTGTACACAACAGAGAATAATGAACGAAATTCATTTGAACCATAAACTTATGGTATTGCTGGACTCTGACCCTTAAAAAATGCTTACTCAACTCCTGTCTTCCTTGAACCAGAGTGCTTTGATTCTTTTTAAAAATCTGATTCATTACATTTGGACCAGCAGGTGGTGTGGTTAAGGACTCCTTTAAGAATCTGAAAGCTGTGGGCCCTTTAGGAAAATTCATACAATTTTCCATTCGTCTTGAGAGCGGATTCAAGAGCCTCTGGCTTACGTAGACGTTACAGAATCTCCAGTCATAGATATTCTTTTTTTCCTTTGGTAGGTTTTAGTGTGTCTTAAAGGCATTTAATGCAAGCAGCATTGTAGAGTTCGAACCAAATTCAGCGAAGGGTTAACTTCCCTTGTATTTTGCTACCTATCTTGCTTTGTAATATCTCAGCTCCACCATTTTCTGGCCCCATGACTTAGGACAAAGTATCTCTGTGCCACAGCTTCCGTCTTTGTAAAATGAAGATTAATAATAGTATCTATTCCATAGGGTTGTTGTGAGAATTTAATGTAAGCCTGTAGAAAATTGCCACAAAGTAAGCTGCCAAATGTGAACTATTATTAACATATCAGATACTGTTTTTAGGTGAAGTTTTTCCTCTAAGCAACAAGAAGCTCCCCTTCCTTTTTTTTCCAAGTTCCCTTTGTGATTCTGTATCTTGTCCTGAGCAGGAAAAGTGCATGGACAAGCCTGGGCCAAAGTTGGACAGTCGGGCTGAGGCCTGTTTTGTGAACTGCGTTGAGCGCTTCATTGATACAAGCCAATTCATCTTGAATCGACTGGAACAGACCCAGAAATCCAAGCCAGTCTTCTCAGAAAGCCTTTCTGACTGACCTGAGTATTACCTCTTTGGAAAAGGAAGGTAGTTCAAGAAATGAAGAGCAGTTGATGGGATGGTTGAAGAAAAGGCTGTGGGGGGATCGGCTCCCACCTTTGTCACTCTTGGGACATCCTGTCATCTGAGAATGAACAAAGACCAATTTTTGTGTGTGGGGGTGGTTTGAGGGTCAAATGTGTTTGGGGTTGTGTTTTTTAATGCTAATCTTGGGGAAACAATTGACAGATGAATGGAAAACTCTGCTAGATGTATGTTACTGTATGTGGGACGATGCTTTCCTCATAGTCCCATTAACTGCTTCCTATAATTTTAATAGTGGAGCTGCTCTATAATTTGATAGTGGGACCACATAGGTAATAATCTGTTATTTGTGTGGATTCCTTTCAGATTTCTGGAGAGATCGATATACATCTTTGTGTCTCTCAGAAAGGGCAGCAGTGGGGGAAAGAGTAATTTGGTACTTGACTGTAGGCCTCCTTATCTAGTGTTTGATTATCAGTGCTGGAAAAAAAATGTATGGAGTATTCATACAGTACATTTCACCTTTCTAGATTATCTCCCTCCCTTATACTGTGATTCACTTAAATATCTATATATAAAGTACAGTCTTGAGCTAGTACAGGTAGCCTGAGAGTCTAGAGGCCTTTAATTAAAGGAATCTAGCCAGCGAACATAATTCTAATACTAAACTGCCACAAGGAAGAAGTTAACTTACCCTGTATTTCAGGGTCCAAAAAAATTTAAAGATGTGCCTAAATGAAAAGATAAGTTATAAAGATTTAGGCCAGTCAAAAACTAACAGCAGTTTCAGGTAGAGGTGCATGCCTAATGTAAACCAGCATAGTTTCCATTTACTGCGTTCTTTTAATCACTGAAATAAAAGCTTCTACAAGATTCAAGTCTGATTGAGAAGGCTTTCTATTCTGGTTATCACCTACACCCAGGAGAGATTTGGTGTGGGCTGGTTCCAAGGCTGAAATGTAGTCAGCCTGGGTACCTGTTCTGTGCAAATTATGGCACAGTATTCCAGGGACCCCTGACCTTTTTGTTAGAAAAGAGAACCTAGATACGAGATGGAGAGGGAAGGAATTCAGTGCTGATGGTTAGTTCCCTGAGTGTAGTAGAAGAGATTATAGTGACTGGATTCCCCTCCTCTTACTTCAGATCCTAGTGGACTGGAGTATAGACCTAAAGTGGAACTACTTGTTGGGAGCCTCTAGTGCAAATCCATGAAAGTTGAGAAATACACATTTCTAGAAGCCTCAAGTCCCTGTTTAACTTCCCACCATATAGGCACTACAAGGAAATTTTTAAAACTCCTGATGAAAACACAATTCACCAAACATTTAAGTACCTACTCTGCCGGACACTGTTTTTTTTTTTTTTTTAAGTATTTATTTATTTATTTATGGCTGTGTTGGGTCTTCGTTTCCGTGCGAGGGCTTTCTCTAGTTGCGGCAAGCGGGGGCCACTCTTCATCGCGGTGCGCGGGCCTCTCACCATCGCGGCCTCTTGTTGCGGAGCACAGGCTCCAGACGCGCAGGCTCAGTAATTGTGGCTCACGGGCCTAGTTGCTCCGCGGCATGTGGGATCTTCCCAGACCAGGGCTCGAACCCGCGTCCCCTGCATTGGCAGGCAGATTCTCAACCACTGTGCCACCAGGGAAGCCCCCGGACACCGTTTTTGATGCCAGGAATTCAGCAGTACACAGAAACAGTCCCTGCCTGTGTGGAGCTTCTGTTTTAGTACGGGGAGACAGGCAACAAACACATCCATATGTCAATATAATGAGTGCCGAGGAGAAGCAGCAGAGTAAGGGTGTCAGGGAATGTTTGTGGGGCATTGTTATTTTAGCTAAAGACGATTGGAGAAGGTCTCTTTGGGGAGGTGGCATTTCAGCAGAGACCTGAAAGAACTAAGTGACCAAGCCATGTAGGTATCTGAAAGAAGAACGTTTCAGGTAGGGGTGACGCCAAGTCCAAAGGCCCTAAGGTGGAACTGCATGCTGTGACACCAGTGTAGAAGAAAAGTCGAAGGTCAGTGTGGCTGGAGTAAAATGAGTAGGAGAATAGTAAGAAATATGGTCAGAGACAGATGGGGGGACGGCGGGTGGGGATGTGCTGATCATGTAGGGCGTTATAGGCATTGTGAGGACTTGGCTTTTACCAAGCAAGATGGGGAGCCACTTGAGGGTTTTTAGCAGACAGTGACGTGATATGACGTGATATAACTTAAGTTTTAACAGTGCCTGGCTGCTGTTTGGATAACATGTACATGGTAAAGAAGTAGTAGTAGCAGCAGCAGAGTAGTAGGAATAATGGCATTTGAAGTCCAGGAGAAATCAGGCTTTTAGGATGGGTATCTGGTGTATACCTTGTATCTATATGCCCGTGTTGATTTTCCCCCCCTATAAAATTTAAGTGTTCATGTAACACCTCAAGTCATAAAGGAAGGATCCTTTAGTCTTTTCCATATTCTTACTTCTTCCTTTTTATTATATATTACTTATTATATTTTTTTTACTGTATCATTATTTCTTATTCTTCATTACCTGTTAAAGTATTCTCATTACCTTTAGACACAAACTGATATGTCTGTTTTACAAAGTATTATTGCTTGCTTAGCTAACATACATAATGAGAAAGAGGGTCTGTCAGATTCATGCAATACGCTTGAGCACCAAGTATATTTTCGACACTACTAGACACAGGACAAGGGGAACAAAAAGGTAGACCATTTGCCTGCATCCTCTTGGAGGTTACGTACCAGAGCAACAATTTGAGCTCTTGTTTGTCTTGTCAGCCTAAGAAATTTATTTTCAGAACCTTGATAGAAAGGGTACTGTCAGCCCTAATGACATTCAAAGTCCTCATTTCAAATATTCAGGGTAGAAAATTCAGGACTCAATATAAAACAAAAGGATTGGATTAGCAGACTCTTCCTGAAATGAAAAGAAGCCTAAGATATAAAATATAAATACAAAGCTGCTCTGGTGGTGGAGGTGTCTGGAAGCCTGCTTGCTCTTGTCTCCTGCCCATCCCTATGCACCGCCTCCCCATCCCTATGCACCACCTCCCCCTGGTTCCTAAGGCACTGTCTCAGGACCTCTAGGGTTTATGCAAGCATACTGTGAAAACTGGAACCAGACTATCCCTAAAGCCCCCGCCCATGAATGAACATTAGGGATAATGGATACAAGGAAATCAAGCAAGAACTTCATATTTATTTATGCTAACAAATCTCCAAGAGGAGTGTGAATTAAAAAACATAAGTCAAAAAAAAAACATAAGTCAATAAACCCCATGTAAAATAGCCTTTACATGGAAAACAATTGATGGTCCTTTTTAAACCAATTTTTCCTTGTATCAGTACCTTAGTACAAAATTTTGGCCTAGGGAGATTTTAGCCCAGAGTCCTCCCAATAGGGCTTCTTGTAAGACTCCTCATGCTCCCTCTCAGCCTCATTTTTTTGTTGTTGGCATCTTCTGGACTCAAAAGAGGTTGATAGAGAAAAGTCTGGTAACCTTCATTTTCACTCCATGGAGGAGTAAGGGTATTGTTTACATTTATTGATCTTAAGTTAAATGACAGTAGGTATGGACCAAAAGGGATATCTCAAAAGCTATAGAGGAAAAATGGCCAAGAGCTATGGAAAGGAAACCACAGGAGGTACCACTAAAATTGTTGAGGGCCATATGCTGCCATTTCTTGAAAAGAATGGCAGAGCAGGTCATGACAGCAGTAGGGAAAAGGAAATACTACATGGGAATGACTGCATAAGTACTGAAAATATCCAAGGCCCTGTTCAGATAGTTTATCTGAATGCTTACACAAATCACAAGGCAAATCAAGAGTATCCAGCCCAGGGCTGGTTTTGTGATTGGCTTCCCTAAAACAGCTGCTCAAGGCAACGTCCAAACTTGATACCGGACACAGAAAGTGAGCCAACGGAAGAGCAGATGAGAATATACACCCGAGGTTACTCTGGTCATCCCGAGGTCCCACTATGAAGACAAGTAAGTGGAACTGGTCACAATACACAGGGCAAAAAAGATGAATCCTGCAATAAAAGAATTGAATTACTATTTTTAGCACTTATATAAGAAATGCTAAAGCTATTTGACAATTAAATCATTACATTCTTAACACCTTAACAAGTGAGCAGCAATTGAGCAATTAGCTGTTTAATCTATGAATTAAAAGTTGTATATCTAAAGCTATGTCTTGGAAAAATCCCTCAAAAAGGCAAAGCCTATACAATATAATTATGCCACACAGAAATACATAGAAGGGATAATTAGGATATGGCAAACCAGGATTCAGAGGTACTGACCAGGAACTCCAGATGAGCAAAAGGGCCAACAGAATTTTGAGATGTATCTGCAATATAATAATAATAGCTATGCTTTATTGAGGGTATGCATACTGCTTGCCACACAATGTACTAAGTATTTTACATTGGATCATCTTTTTAAAAATTAACAATTCTGTGTGAGAGGAGCTATTATCATATTCATTTTACAGATGGAGAAGCTGAAGCTCGGAGAAATTATTCAAGGTTAGGAATAGGATTTGAGCCCAGGCAGTTTCACTCCAGAGCTCATGGACCAAAATACTATACTAAACTTCCTCCTAAAGTGTTTAAAGATAGGAAGTAATGTTTCTCTAGAAGGTGGGGCCAGAATGACGGGAACATTTCATTCTAGAGATGCCATCGTAGAGTGGAAAGAGCCGAAGTTTTAGAGTTAGGCAGAACTGGGTTCAAATCTTGACTCGGCCAGTACCTGCGTGACATTAAGGAAGTCACTTAACCTCTGATCTTCAGTTTCCTTATAAAAAACTTAGATGGTAATGCCTACCTCACAGGGTTGAAAAATGAGATTGCATGTAAAGTGCTTGGCACACTGTAAGTACTTTAATGTAGCTATTATTTATTATTATTATTCAGAACTGAGCAACTTTGATCATCCTGGAAGAGTTGTTGTCTGGGAGAACAAGAAAAAAGCAAGAAGTCACTTCATGAAGCTAACTAGTTGATAAAGTGGCAGAGCTAAAGGAGCATGTAATGTTAAGAAGTTTGAGTTTTATGTTGCAATCAATGGATAGCTGTTGGAGAATTTTAAAGTGGAATAATATAATATTTGTACTTGTTTCATGACAAAAGTACTACCTGCATGTTTTAAAACTTTCAAACAATATAGAATTGCTTACGATAAATGAAAGTCCTCCCCTTACCCTCATATATGCATTTAGAAAGATCATTTTCACAGCTATATGGTAGTTGGATTAAGACTAGGAGAATAGTAAGGGTATTTCGTTAGTTCAGGCAAGAGACTGTGGAGGATTGAATTCAGATAGTGGAAGTGGGGATGGACAGGAGGGGACATGTTAGGAATATGAGGGAGCTGTGAGAGAAATCTGGAGTAAAGTGGAGAGGGAGTAAAACAGATTATAGGGAAAGAGGTAGGGGATAGAATAATGTGCCAGTGAGACCATGCCTTGGGATTCAAAGGGCAGCAAAAGTGACTGGGAAGAGAGGGAGATAACACAACTGATCACGTTGAACAGGCTTCAGAGAGGAAGTTACACAAATGGCCATCTCCATGGGTAACCCCTGGAATTTATTGCTGCCCTCCAATTTGAGGAACATAAGCATATCGCCAAAGTCACAAGATTACACACAATGTTCTATAAACTTTTCACGGGAAAAGTTAGAAACAAGCCAAGAGGAAAAAAAAGATAAAATATCATTTGAGTTTTAAACTGTATTCTGATAAGGTAAGGAGGAATGAGTAGAAAGACAAAAAGGAAAAAGGAAAAGTGGGGAGGCAGGGAGTCAGCAGTACAGTCATCCCTACAGGGGGATTGGTTCCAGGACACCCCCCCCCACCTCTGCAGATACCAAAATATGCAGGTGCTCGAGTCCCTTATATAAAATGTAGTATTTGCATATAACTTACACACATCCTGCTGTATGTATATTTTAAATCACCTCTAGATTACATATAATGCCCAATAAAATACAATGTAAGTGCCATGTAAATAGTTGCCAAAGTTCAGGAAATTAAAAGTTTTGCTCTTTGGCACTTTCTGGATTTTTTTCCGAATATTTTCAATCTGCGGTTGGTTAAATCCACAGATGTGGAACCTGTGGATACAGAGGGCCTACTGTATTTGTTAAACTGTCCTTCAGACCTATAGTTATTTCCTTAAAGCTTAAACCATTTGCTACATAACATGACTGACCTGTGTACTAAACCAGTATTGTTCAAATTAAAAATCTCAGGTGGTCATGATATTGCTAGATGTACCTTGTCACTACAAAGGAAACATTATCAACACGGCTTAGTTGTTTTTCTCAACAGCTCTCCATCATTATGTGGCAGCATACACCACCAGGTTGAAAGAGCTGATCCCCATTTTTCAAGCACTTTCTTTTTTTTCTTTCCCTTAGGCAGGTCCCAGGGATGCTTCATTTTCTTCTTTTTTTCTTGAAGCTGCCAACACTTTGAGGTTCTTCCCATCAGATTAACTATAATTCCTAATCACTCCATTCTCCACAAGACAAGCATATAGGCTCTTAGCATAGTAAGGGTTTTGCTTTGAATCACCATGGGAGAATAGACATGGGACAACATGCAGAATAAATACAGGGAAGTTACAAAGGTTACAGAATTTTACAAATTTCTAACAGTCAACTCTGATTCATATTCCCTTCCTTACTGATATAGTGATTACCAAGATCTCCTTCGGTCTTTATTCTTTAGTGGGCTTTCAGCTTCCCCACTTCACACAAAACTCAGAAGTGAAAAAAGAAAGGGTTATTAATTTTGTCTACATAAAAAATTATGAACAGCAAAAACTTCCATAAGCAAAGTTAAAAGAAAAACAAATGGGGAACAAATATTTGAAACTTTTCTACAAAGGACCTAATTTACTTCTTATATAAAGGGCTCCTACAAGTCAATAATAAAAGAACAATCACTCGATAGATGGGCAAAGGATATAAAGAGACAGCACAAAGAAATAGAAATGCACGTGGCTCTTGAACATGTGAAAAGATGTTTATATTTAAGAGAAATTTTTAAAACCTGCACTGAGATACCATCTTTGTGGGTGCAAGGAAGCAGGTACTCTTTACTGGTCAGAATGTAAATTGGTACCACCTCCATGGACAGCAGTTTAGCAATATCTACCAAATTGATAGATGTATAAACCTATTCCAGAAATCTGACTTCTAAGAACTCATCCTGCAGATATACTCACATGTACAAAATGAGGAACCTCTTTATATACCGATATGGAATGAACTCCAATACATATTGTTAAATTAAAACAGCAGTATTTAAGACACAATATGCTACCATTTGTGCAAAAGGGGGGGATTAAAATACATGTACACATTTGCTTGAATAAGCATAAATTATCTCTTGAAGGATATTGTTAACATTGCTTGCAGGGAGAGGAACTGGGTGGTTAGAGAGTAGGAGTGAGAGGGAGGCTTTTTACTATATATCTTTTCTCTATGCCTTTTGAATTTTGAATCATGTGACTATATTACTTATTCAAAAATCTTATTTTTTTGGAAGAAAAATCAAACTCTCATTTTTATATATCCTTGTACCCAGTAGTTTGTAGATCCTCTTGGATTTTTCTAGTAGAAAATTAAAAAAAATATCATCTGTAACAACATTGCTTTTGTTTCTTTCTAAGCCTTACACTTTTTGGTTTGTTTTGCTTTATTCACGGGCTTCCAGTATAATAGTGAGTAGAAGCAGTGCTGGTCAGCATCCTTGTCATCTTCCTGACTCTTCTATTCGCTCTTCTAAAAAATTAATATTATGTTAAAAATAAAATTTCTCCCCACTTCAGAACTCTGAGCTCTGTACTAAGAAGCGGAGAGGTGATGGAAACCACTTCCAGGAATAAAAATCCTATATCTCAGCTACAGTAATTTCAGATGCCCACTAGTTGCAAATAGATTATTTATATATCTAAGGACCTCAAGTAGGGATGGGATAAGGGGGGGGGGTGAGTAAGGCATTCACCTTGTGCGCAAAATTTAAGGGGATGCCAAAAAGCTCAGTGATCAAGATAAATACTTTAATGCAATATTTTAAAAATCAAAATTAGTGCAAAAATTCATGATGAACAAAACGTCAAAATTTTAAATAAAGACAATGCCATACTGAGCCATACTGGAGTGTGAGGAAAAAGGAAAAATGTGGGCCCCATATATGTGTTTTTGTGTATTCTTGAATGGTTAATTTTTTCCAGAACATTAAAGCAGTTGAAAAAATGTTGGAAAAATTGAAAAGTAGATACATTACAAGTCACAGCATTAAGTTTAAATATTTTATCAACACTAAAAGCAGAATTAAATTTTACTTTCCTGCCTTTAATGGAAGCAAATTCATCAATAATATTTTCATTAAAACCAATAATAGTCTCATTAAATATTTTCTTAGGCCTAATAAGAATATATAGAATTTGGGGGAAGTACTAGTAATCTAGTGGGATTTAAATGCAATGTAGGGACTTCCCTGGCACAGTGGTTGGGAATCCGCCTGCCAGTTCAGGGGACACGGGTTCGAGCCCTGGTCGGGGAAGATCCCACGTGCCGCGGAGCAACTGGGCCCGTGCGCCACGGCTGCTGAGCCTGCGTTCTGGAGCCCGCGAGCCACAACTGCTGAGCCCGTGTGCCACAGCTACTGAAGCCCGCGTGCCTAGAGCCCATGCTCTGCAACAAGAGAAGCCACCGCAATGAGAAGCCCGCGCACAGCAACAAAGAGTAGCCCCCGCTTGCCGCAACTAGAGAAAACCCGCGCGCAGCAACGAAGACCCAACGCAGCCAAAAATTTTTTTAAAATAAATAAAATAAATTTATTAAAATAAATAAATAAATAATGCAAGGTGGATATTGGAGAATCTCTGGAAATAAGGATCACAAGGTAGACATGTACTATTTAGTTATGCCATGTTAAGGAGTTTAGATTTTATTTTGAAGGTGATGGTGAACCTCTAAAGTATTTCAAGCACATGTTTTAGGAAGATTACAATCACACCAGTGCCAAGGACTGAAAAAGGACAAGAATGGAAGTAGGGACCTGATAGATTTTTAAGTCAGAAATGTAATTCCAAGGTAGATAGGGTAAGTTTTGATGACTAAATAAGAGGAGCAAGGGACTTCCCTGGTGGTCCAGTGGTTAAGACTCCGCGCTTCCACTGCAGGGGGCGCGGGTTTGATCCCTGGTCGGGGAACTAAGATCCTGCATGCCGCGCAGTGCGGTCAAAAGAAAAAAAAAAAAAAAGGGAAAAAATGAGGATGACCCACCATTCAAGATTCGCCCATTTACCACCTGTTGTGTATCCGTATTACACATTTGTTCTTGAAATGTGTGAAAGGAAATATATTACTCTCTCCTTTCTAAGAAGCATGCCAAGCACCTTTTATTTTTGTAGCTGAACTCACTAAAAAAGTTGAGGATCATTAATCTGGTCAATTTTCTCATATTAAAAATGACCTGGGCTTCCCTGGTGGCGCAGTGGTTGAGAATCTGCCTGCCAATGCAGGGGACACGGGTTCGAGCCCTGGTCTGGGAAGATCCCACATGCCGCGGAGCGACTAGGCCCGTGAGCCACAATTGCTGAGCCTGTGCGTCTGGAGCCTGTGCTCCGCAACAAGAGAGGCCGCGACAGTGAGAGGCCCGCGCACCGCGATGAAGAGTGGCCCCCGCTTGCCGCAACTATAGAAAGCCCTCGCACAGAAACGAAGACCCAACACAGCCATCCATCCATCCATCCATCCATCCATACATACATACATACATACATAAATAAATACCCATCCATTATATATATATGACATATGTCATTATATGTCATTATATGTCATTATATGTCATTATATGTCATTATATATATATGACATATGTCATTATATGTCATTATATGTCATTATATGTCATTATATGTCATTATATGTCATTATATATATGACATATGTCATTATATGTCATTATATGTCATTATATGTCATTATATGTCATTATATGTCATTATATGTCATTATATATATATGACATATGTGAAATGTATCCTTCTCACCCTCACCTTTTCAACAAAGTTCTTTTCAAGAAACTGGCACAAAATCTGGTATTCTACCAAATATGCCAAGATTAGGATAAAAGAAAAAAGGCAGCAGGCCTCAGATAACTGGTAGGTTGACAGTTTTGTTTTCTTTTTTAGGCAAGCAGAAATATTTAAAGATGATGAAATAGGGCAGAAAAATCCATTTACATTCTTCCATGAAAGAAAGGAGGATGACCTTCTAAATAAGAATTTTTAAAATTGAAGTATAGTTGATTTACAATATTATACTAGTTTCAGGTGTACAGCACAGTGATTCAGTATTTTTACAGATTATACTCCATTAAAAGTTAGTACAAGATAATGGCTGTAATTCCCTGTGTGGTACAATATATCCTTGTTGCTTATCTATTTTATGCATAGTAGTTTGTATCTAACATCTAAGACAATGCTGCCTGCCATCCTAGGATTACTTACCTTTAAAAATAATCTTTGATATCCATTTTCAGTAATGCGGTGGCCAAAATAACCTGAAAGTCCAACCACGTTACAAAACACTTGGAAATACAGAATAAAATATAACATACTTTTAAATGTATAGCTGAGTTTACAGGTAAGTAAAGGAAATCACTAGGGGTCGAAACACATAGTGGAAAACTGAACACAAGAACATTTAGTGAATGTTGAAGTTTTAGCCGCTCTGATGGTGTGGTGGAAGTGGCTTGGTTATCTCACAAAGTAGGGTGCTTAGATTCTGATGCCCATGTAGAGGCAGGAGACAGAGCCTTGGGCCTAAGTAAGGCAGAGAGTTGGAGCTGGGGCACCTGTAGAAAGTTGGAACTCTCAAAGGACTACATCTTCAGTAAGGGGGAACTAGACAAAAAAATCCATTCTCTAGTATCGAGAAACAACCTGGGATCTGGGAAGGTGGAAAAAAGGTCTTCCCACGAGGATTTGTATCCTCAAGCCTTCTTTCACATGGGTTTGAGATTCAAAATGTATACTTCTTGCACAGTCCAAGAATCCTCCAGATCCAAAAATTAGCACAAAGTGGGTCCTAGCTGTTGATATCCCTCAAACTACTTGGCAGAAGCAACATAAAACAGCTCTAAAGGGACAAATCCTCCACAAGATCCCCACAGGTAAAGCTACACTGAACATGACTTACAATAAAAAATTATAAAACACATGAAGAAACACCCCGCCATAAGCCAATGTCTCAAGATACAACAGCAGGATTAGACCCCAAATCTTCAGATAATAGAATCATCTAATGCACACTGTAAAATAACTATGCTTAAGATTAAAGACATAAGTGAAACGTGAGAAAAAAACAAGACGCTATTTTTTTAAAAAAGACCAAGTAGTTTTGAAAGGGAATTCTAGAAATTAAAAAAGAAAGTTTTAATATTAAAAACTCAATGGATAGATTAAACCATAGATTGGGCACAGCTAAAAAGTGGTAAACTGGAACACATCTACAAAATATAACACAGAGAGATAGATAAAGAATTAAAAATATGAAAGAGAGGTAAAGAGACATAGAGGACAAATGGAAAAAAAAGTAATATTCAAAGAAGTAATGGCTGAGAGTGTTCCAGAACTGAAGAATTAAAGATGTGAATTCTCAGATTCAGGAAGTATGAGTCCTGAGCAGGAAAAATACAAACTAAATTCACATTTAGACCATTTTGGTGTATCTTCAGAACATCAAAACAAATGATCATAATGATAATACTTAACATTTCCTGTGTGCCAGGATTGTTCTCAACACTTTACTCAAAAGACAATCATTTTAATATATTGGCATATTTTTCTTCCAGTCTTTTATCCATGCATGTTCATGTACATATGCAAAAATTTCGAAGACAAATAAGAATAATACTACACATATAATTTTGTATTCTATTTTTTTACTCAACATCTTTCCATAATCATTTGCCTATGTCATTAAGCAGCAGCAGCAGCAACAAAGGCACAAGTAACAGCTAACATTTTAGTGTCGTGGTTATGAACATGGGTTTTGAAGCCAAACTTTCTGTGTTTGAATCCCAGCTCACCACTTACTAGCTGTGTGACCTTGGGTAAGTGACTCGTCCTCTCTCCGGTCCCATTTTCTCATCTGTAAGAACCTACATCCTAGAGTTATTGCGAGTTACTATTAACTAAGCTATCTGCCAGGCACTGTGCTAGACGCATGAATAATCTCATTTAATCCTCACAAAATCCCTGTGGGTTAAAACTGTTATTGCCCCTATTTTACAGATGAGAAAAGTGGGGCTTAGAAAGACTAAGTGATTTGCCCAAAATCACATAGCCAGTGATGGTGCTTCAACTTGAATTCAGCTGTCTTCAAAACCTATACTCTTGATTGTCATGCTACACTCTTCTTCAATATGTTTGAATGGCTTCATAGTATGTAGAGATCATAAAGCTCATCACAATATTCCCCAAATGTTGCACATTTAGATCTTTTCCACTTATTTCCTATTACAAATAACCCAGTGAAGAACATCTTTGCCCATAAAATATTGTGTGCACTTCAGATAAACCCCTTAGGGTAGTTATTCTGAAGTGGACTTAGACTAAGTATGAACATTTTAAGGCTCTTAATATAAGCTGGCAAACTGCTTTCCAGAACTTTGGTAGTTTATGAGAATAAGGTTAAATATTTTTTCATATGCTATTTATATGCTTTGACCATGTTTCTTCAAAGACGTTCATTTTTCTAATTTGTTTGTATGCTAAATAGTTATATATTATGTTATGGTATATACATTATATGTTATATGTATATATTTACATGTTATATATAATATATATTAAGTTATACGTTTTATAGTTATATAGTATGGATATTAGCCAGTTTTATCATATAAATTTTTAATAAACTTTTTATTTTAGAATAGCTTTAGACTTTCAGAAAAGTTGTGAAGACAGTACAGAGTTTTCATATACTCCACACCCAGTTTCCTCTATTGTTACACCTTACATTAGTATGGTACAGTTGTCACAACTAATGAACCAATACATTATTAACTAAAGTTCATACTTTATTCAGGTTTCCTTATTTTTTTTTTAACCTAATGTCCTTTATCATCCAGGATGCCACAGTACATTTAGTCATCATGTCTCCTTAGGCTCCTTTTGCTGTGGCTGTTTTTGCCTGTTACACTTTTTTCTGCAAATCTTTTACTTCCAATTTATAATTTGCCTTTCTCATGTATGTGTTTTTTTTTCTGATGCATATAAAAAGTAAATTGTATTTTCTTCTGTGATATCTTCTCCTGTATTTATACTTAGGAAGTTCTTCCCCATATCAGATTGAGGAAAATGTTTACCTATATAATTTCTTATTGTTTCATATTTTCACTTTTATATTTATATCTAACTCACTAGTCCACATGGAATTTATTTTGGTATATGGTATGAAGGAGGCAGTCTAATTTACTTTTTCCCAAATAGTTACCATTTCTCTGAGCACCATCTCTTATAAATTCCTTCCTTTTCCCACTGATTTGTGATTCTCTATTACCTATTAAGGTTTGTTTCTGGGCTGTCTATTCTCTTCCACTGTTAGGATGACCAATCAACCCAGTTTGCTCAGGACCGTCTCAGTTTTAGCACCAAAAGTCCCATGTCCTGGGCAACCCCTCAGTCCTGGGTAAACCCCCCATTGGATAGAGTGGTTGGTCAACGTATCCACTGTCTTTTCTTGTGCCGTTGCTATGCTGTCTTATTTACTGTTGCTTTATAATACATCTTAATATCTAATAGAGCAAGTACCCATCACTGTTCTCTCCAAAAATTGATTGTTTCTCCTTCTAGATGAAATTCAGAATATTTTACCAAATCCCAAAATAAAAATTCTAGTGGGATTGCGTTACAGTTACAAATAATTTGAGGACAGACATTTTTGCAATATTGAGTCTTCTCATGCAATATGGAATGCCTCTTTCAAGTCTTCTTTCATGTTTCTCATCAAAGATTCAAAGTTCTTTTCATATAGGCCCTTACATACATTTCATTCCTAGGCAATCTAAAATTTTACACTGCTATATTAAATGGGATCTTTTTTCCTCCATTATATTTTCTAAATAATTTAAAAAATATTTTTATGTATATCCACAGAATTTTACCTAAATGCATAAATGTGAATTATACACATGCTTTATTAACCACAGCCTTTTTTTTCTTTTGTTTTTTGCTTGGCTACCCCAACTCTTCTCCACTTCTACCCCTGCCACACATGTTAATAACCTAATATGTATCTTTCTGTTTTCCCCATACTTAGAGAAATCTATACAGATAGATATAGATAGATGATAGATGATAGATAGATAGATAGATAGATAGGTAGATAGATAGATAGATAGATAGATAGATAGATAGGTAGATAGGTAGATAGATGATAGATAGGTAAATATGTTTTTTGGTCATTGTTTTTTTGTGTACTTTTATTTATTTTTAACATCTTTATTGGAGTATAATTGCTTTACAATGTTGTGTTAGTTGCTTCTGTATAACAAAGTGAATCAGCTATATGTATACATATATCCCCATATCCCCTTCCTCTTGAGCCTCTCTCCCACCCTCCCTATCCCACCCCTCTAGGTGGTCACAAGGCATCGAGCTGATCTCCCTGTGCTATGCAGCAGTCATTGATTTTTTAAAATGGAATCATATTATATACATCAGTAGATATTTCCAGATTGTTTACCATGGCTATAATACTAAATATTTCTACCATCAATGTGTAAGAACACCTGTATGGGAAAAAGCACTCTTTCTCCTGTGTTTCTCCTTTACTCTCACACTACTACCACACAATATCTCTGACACCAGATGTGTGGTTTTTCCACACATCAAGCAATTCTCTGACACCAGATGGGTGTCCTACAATTCAATTTAGTCCTAACGCTATCTACTTAGCGTCAGATCTCACAAATTAAGGGTTCAGTCCCACAAGACTCCCCCTACTTCAGACACCAGTTGAAAGTCCCAGCTTGTCACCTGTACTTCTCACTGACCAGCTAAAAATCGGGATTCTGATGACCCCTCCTTGGGTTTAATATCGATAATTTTATGTTTACCAGTTTATGATAAAGGATATAATAAAGGATATGAATGTACAGCCAGATGAAGAGATACATAGGGCGAGGTCCAGAAGGGCACTGAGCACAGGGGCTTCTGTCCTCATGGATTTGGGATGCGGCACCCTCCCAAACTTCTAATCATGGTTTGGTCTTTCTGGTGACGAATTCCCATCCTGAAGTTATACAGGAGCCCACTAAGAGTTGCCTCATTAGAACAAAAGACATTCCTATTGCCCAGGAAATTACAGGGGATTTAGGAGCTCTGTGTCAGGAACCAGGGGCAAAGACCAAATGTTAGAACAAAAGATGCTACTGGTGCTCTTATCACTTAGGAAATTTACAAGGGTTTCAGGAGCTCTGTGCCAGGAACTGGGGGCAGAGACCAATATATATTTTTTTCTATTATTTCACAGTATTCTTTTTCCCACATATCCACCAGCAATAAATTTTTGCCACTCCTAAACCACCCAAATGTCCATCATAGGAGATTTGCTGGGTAAAAGATGGCACACTGGCACAATGGAATACCATGCAGCTGTAAAAAGAAATTTAAAAGTTTCTATATACTGCTATGGAGTGATCTCCGTGAAGTGAAAAAGCAAGGCGCACAACAGTATTATGAAAGAAAGTGGGAAAATAAGAACATATACAAGTTTGTTTATGTTTTCAAAAATAAACAATGGAAGTATAAACTAAGAGCTAATAAAAATTGTTACCTCTAAGAAGAAGAAGGAACAGTCTATTGGGGGTCAGGAATGAAAGCTAGACTTCTCTGAATGTGCCTCTAGTTTTGACTTTGGAATCATGTAAATGTTTTTCACAATTATAACAAAAATTAAACAAAAAACTCCCTAAAATTTTAAAACAAAATAAATACAACAAATTACATATATATCAGTTGTTGGCAGAGCAACACAGAATTATTCCATGTTTCTTTAAGGCACAGTAATTTGACTCAACTGGTGGGATAGACCCCAAAGAGAAAAAAAATCACAAAGAAATCAAATTACTTTCAATAACCGTATTTGTTAGCAATAGTACTGGAATTGTTATTTTAAAACTATAAGATATGTATTGTAGAATAGAGTAAATAAATATTTATGTTAATGTCATTAGCAACTGAGATTTCAGCATGAGAAAAGGGACACAAATATAAAATCAAAGCAGTTGAGAACAAATTCTATAATTTCAGTTTTGAGCTGAAAATATCAGAATGAACTGATTTATTTTTCTCTTTCTAAAAATATACTTTTAATGTTTTTATAGTTGAATACATCTATCTCTTCTTTTACATAACTTCCAGATATACAGCCTTTATTAGAAAGATTTCTTCTGCCCCTGCACTGTACCCACAGTCTACCAGACTTTCCATGTTTACCATTTTACTTTTATATTAAGTATTAAACTATCTGGAATCTATTTTTCAAAAATGTGTAAGATAAGAATACATTTTAATTTTCTTCCAAATGGATAGCCAATTGTGCCAGTATCAATTATCAAATAATCTATACTTTTCCCACTGAACTGAACTATATTGTCTTGGTCATACATTAACTTTTCACATATCCTGGTGTCTCATTTTGGATTTACTATTCTGTTACACTGATCTTTTTGTCTAATCTTATATTAATATTATGTTGATTTGATCACAATGGCTTAATAGCATTTCCTAATACCTGGCAAGACAAATCCTCCTTCAGTGTTCTTATTTTTCAGACTTTTCTTGACTACTCATTTTATCCAATTCTTCCTAAAAAATCTTGTTGGGATTCTATTTGGAATTGCATTACATTTATATATTAATTCTGGGATAACTGACATTTTTCCATTAGGTCTCCCCATTCAAGAACACTGCATGTGCCTTTTCATTAGCTCACTAGATTGTCTTATATTTATAAAATATTTATAATGAAATTTTATAGGTTTCTTCATATAGATCCTGTGACTTTCTGGCAAATATATTCCAAAGTATTTTATAGGTTCTTGAAAAAGTTTTTTTCCAGCTTTATTGAGGTATATATACTTGACAAATAAAAATTGTATATATTTAAGGTGTACAACGTGATGTTTTGATATACCTATATATTGTTAAATTATTACCACAATTAAACTAATTAACATATCCCTCATTTCACATAGTTATTATCTTTTTTGTGTGTGTGAGAACACTTAAGATTAACTACATTTAAGTTTTTATTTAATCTTAATTAACTTAAATGTAAATAGCTACACGTGACTAGTAGCTACCATATCGAACAGCACAGGTCTATATTATCTAAAATAATGTTAAATAATAACAATAGTAGGAATGTCTTTATAGTCCCTGCTTTTAATCAAAATGGTTTTAACTTTTGCTACTTAGGATACTCTTTGTCTTGGTTTTTGGTAAACAGGCTATTATATTTAGGGCTTTTTTCTATTCCTATTTTACTTAGAGTTTTTATTAGGAATTCCTGCTGAATTTTATCAAATTACTTTTACTATTTATTTATGTGATCATAGGGCTTTTTCCTTTAACTTGGTGGTATAATGGATTATGATGATAGATTTTCTTATGTCTAACCACTCTCATTCCTGGAATAACCCATATTTAGTCATAGTCTAATTTGTTATTAAATGATTTTAAAATAAAAATTTTAAGTGATTTTAACTAGAAATTATGTTATTTCTTTTTTTAATTTTTATTTTATATTGGAGTATAGTTGATTAACAATGTTGTGTTAGTTTCAGGTGTACAGCAAAGTGATTCAGTTATACATGTACATATATCCATTCTTTTTCAGATTCTTTTCCCATTTAGGTTATTACAGAATATTGAGCAGAGTTCCCTGTGCTCTACAGTAGCTCTATTTTCTTCAAGAGTACCTAGATCTTTCTGTTTCTCCGCTGTGACAAGGTAGAACTCTGCTCCCCCTGTTGGGCATAGATCACCATTTCTGTAGAGCTCAGATCACTTAGGATGCAGCCCATCTTCACATGCATATTCAATTACTTATTCGAAAGGTAAGAAGATAGAATTGGACTAGGGGAAAACAGATAAAAGGTAAATAAACCTAAAATTCCTTCTCTAGACTTAGACTAGGCAGTTCTTGGAAAAATGGTAAAAATGACCAAGTTGATTACTATTCCTTTTACCACATAGATTTTTTTTCTAGTGTATCAATAGGAATAAAAACTGGCATTAATTTAAATCTAGTGGGAAGTTCCCAGGAACAAAGTAAAGAGGCAGCAAGGGGCATGTAAGACAGATAAATTAAAGAAAATGATTGCAGAAGTAACAATTTAAGCAAAATTACAGTTGGTGAGCTTTATATACAGGCAAATATTCATTGAAATATATAGTATCTTCTAAATACTCTAAAAATTAAAATTTCTACCAAATAAAGAGACAAGTGAAATAAAAGACCATCTTTGGCAGAAGTAAAATACTATCAGTTAGAACTAATTTGGGAGTATAACAATTAAAAATGAGAAAGATAGAGTAAAAATTATGATGATACTAATAGACATCCCAGATAAAGCACCTTCATTCTGCCTACCTAATACCCTCAATGCACCCAAGGGTTGCTAAGGCAAAGACACAGGCTACAGAATTGGCAGCTTCTCTGACTACCACTTCAAAGGAGACACAAAGTTCATGGTTACATGAGGGAACATGACTATGTATAAACCAAACTTGGCATATCTGTACTATTTTTTACATATACTACACTTCTTAAAGTTAAGTCCAGCCCACGTAAAGAATCAAAAGCTCTTATACATCCACTTGTGCTGTATAAACTCTGAACTTCTACCAAATTCCAGTTCAGCACTATCTTTTCTCATGACTAAATAAATCCCACAGCAGCTATAAAGCAAGACAGTTCTTACTGATGCCCTAGTAATTTTTATCATTATTCCAGTGAGCCAAGGTTGATAGTTTTTTTTAAGTTGATAGTTTCTAATACGTTATGACCCACTAATCAAAGTATCAGTAAATGTGCACAAATGACTGGTAAATAAGGAGCAAATGCATCATGTTTCCAGAGAAATGAGCAGCAGATAAGCATTTGATTTATATTTTACTGTGAGTAAGAAAACTGTGCTTCTGCCAGAACAGAAGACCAAAAAGGCAGGATTTTATTGAAAAGCTCACAGACAGCCTCAATTTCTAGAATCTGACATCAACTTTATCCTCATCTCTTTATGTTATTTGTTCCCAGGATGCCTCCATCATTTGGATAATTTTCCTAGTGAAGTTGCTTCATCCCTAACATAGAGCCAATCTGCAAAGACTGGGACAGATCTCTCTTTTACTTCCTCCCTCCCTTCCTTAAAAGAAGTTGCTTCCTTATAGTGCAGGCCTTGAGAAGTGAGATTCAACTGTAACTCTAGGCCAAGGCAACAGGAGCTGAAGTTAAATTTGCTTTTGCTTAGCCACACAGAAATGGATCTGAATGTAGGGCAGAGACAGAAATATACTCGAGATAATTTTTTATTATATAAAAGTAAGTAAATATGTATCTATGCTTATGTAACTGTGTATGTGAGTGTGCATGTAATTATGGGCGGAAATGAGGTTTTACTGAAAATATCTGGGAAAAAGAGAAACCCTGAATGCTTGTTGGCTTATTCTAAACCTGGCTGTGATCCATGAAAAAAACACTGTCAAAATCAACTTTATAAGAACTCTGGAAACAAATCAAAAGTTTATAGCAACTATACTTGTTGAGTGACATCACCAAAAATGGCAGAGTAGGGAACTCCAGGGTTCCATCTCCATGAAAACAACTAATAAGTGGTCAAAAACTGTCAATTTTTTCAGAATTCTGGAATCTAATTTAAAAAATACAAGCAGTGGAAAGTTTAATGAGGAAAAAATTGGCTACACTGCAGTAAAAGAGTGCTGTGGTGTTTTTAATCACCTACCTACCGACTCCTCACTCCCCAGGTCAGTGGCAGCCATGAAGATGACATCCTGCACTCTTGGCACAGGTTGATATTGCCAGAGTGAGCAATACAGACCTTGTTCCCAAGGATTGTGATTGTTTGTTTCAACCTGACTAGTGGCTCCCTCAAGGACTGGTATAAGGGCCTGCCTTTATTTCACCTGAATTAGAGCATTCTCAGGGCTTCCTCAGTGGCTTTTGCCAAAAGCATTTAAAAGCAAAAGTATTGTCTGGAGCAGCCTGGGGAAAGGGATAACAGTAGAGACAAGAAATAGACAGCCTGAAAAGCCCTGGAAAAAGGGAGTTGGGAAAGGAAGACTTCCAACAGCTCTCATGTATACCAGGGAATTGAGAAAGCTACATGCATGCCAAGAGCTAGACACATGTTCAGAAAAGGCCTGAGAAGATCTAAGCTTTCACCTCTGCCTGATCTTCAGGATTTGTCCAAGCAGGAACTGAAGGTTAAGGCAGAGTTGTAAAGGAACTGGCTAAGCATTTACAGAGTCCCCCAACGCAGAGGCAATCTACAAACATTGGGAGAGTACTTTTCTCTTTCTCTTTTTTCCTTTCTGTATTTCTTTTCTTGGCTCTAAGCATTTAAGAAAATTCCATCAAAATACTAGTTGACCACTAATCTAATGGAATACAAACCTAACTGGCCACATTACACAATACAGTAGTCTCCCCTTACCTATGAGGGATATGTTCCAAGACCTCCAGTGGATACCTGAAACTGAATATAGTACCAAATTCTATATATATGAATACTGTGTTTTTTCCTATACATACATACTTATGATAAAGTTTAATTTATAAATTAGGCACAGTGAGAGACTAACAATAGTAATAACACTGAACAATTAGTATACTGTAATAAAAGTAATGTGAATGTGGTCTCTCTCTTTCACTCTCTCTCTCAAAATATCATATTGTACAAACTTAATGCCTTTTCCATCTTAACCAAACACTTACCATGCACTGTGGCCATAATTCTTGTAGTTTGAGGTGCAACAGGAAAACTATCATGAATTTCTTTTTCCTTCTTCCTGATTTCACAGATAGAAGATTCTTTCTTACTGTAGATCTTAGCAACCTCAGCAAACAATTTTTTTATTTCCTTATTAAGTCAAGAACTTCCACCTTTTCATTTAAAGGAAGCACTTTAAAGCTTCTCTTTGGCATATGTGAATTGCTAGCATCACTACTCTTATGCTTTGGGGCCATTATTAAGTAAAATAAGGGTTATTTGAACACAAGCACTGCAATACTGTGACAGTTGATCTAATAACCAAGATGGCTACTAAGTGACTAACAGGCAGGATATGCTGGACAAAGGGATGATTCATGTCTCAAGTGGGACGGAGTGGGACAATGAGATTTCATCATGCTACTCAGAACAGCACACAATTTAAAACCTATGAATTGTTTATTTCTGGAATTTTCCATTTAACATTTTCAGACCATGGTTGACTGTGGGTAACTGAAACCATGGAAAGTGAAACTGAGAATAAGGGGGAACTACTGTAGAGATTTTATAAAAATAGTTTAGAAAAGTTATTAAATAAACACAGGCCACAATAGGAAGCAAAACACACCCTGAGGAAGAGGAACAATCGTATTTCAAAAGTTGCCATATTATAACATTCAAAATATCCAGTTTTCAACAAAAATTTAAGGCAGCCAAAGAAAGAAGAAAGAATGGCACATACACAGGAAAAAAAGAAATTAATAGAAACTGTCCCTAAAGAAGCTGAGACATTGGATTTACTAGACAAAGAGTTTAAATCAACTGTCTTAAATATGCCCAAAGAGCTAAAGGAAACCAAGAACAAAGAACTAAAGGAAAGAGTAGAACAATGTCACACCAAGCAGAGAATATCAATAAAGAGATATAAATTATAAAAAGGAACCAAAAAGAAATTCTGGAGTTGAAAAGTATAATAACTGAAATAAAAAATTCACTAGAGGAGAGAGTTTTGAGCAAGATTTGAGCAAGGAGAAGAAAGAATCAATGAAATTGAAGATAGATTAATCCATATTATCTGGTCTGAGGAGCAGGAAGAAAAAGGAATAAAGAAAAATTAATAGAGCCTAAGAGATTGATAAGACACTATCAATCATACTAACATATGCAAATGGGATTCCTGGAGGGAGGGAAGAGAGAGAAAAGGGAATAAAAAATATTTAAAGAAATAATAACTGATAACTTCCCAAATTTGATGAAAGACATGAACCTATATATACACGAAGAAGCTAACAACCTCCAAGCAGGGTAAATTCAAGAGATCCACACTGAGACACATTATAGTCAAATGGTCAAAATACAAAGCCAAAGAGAGAATTTTGAAATAATGAAGAAGTGACTCATCATGTACATGAAAGCCACAATAAGATTAACAGCCTATTTCTCTTCAGAAGCCATGGAGGCCAGAAGACAATGGGGTCACATATTCAAAGTGCTGAAAGAAAAAAACTGTCAAGCAAGAATCCTATATGTGGTAAAACTATGCTTCAAAAACAAAGTAGAAATTAAGATATTCCCAGGTAAACAAAAACTGAGGGAGTTTGTTACTAGTAGACCTGCCCTGCAAGAAATGCTAAAGGGGTCCTTCAGGCTGAAATGAAAGGACACTAGACAATAACTCAAAGCCATATGAAGAAATAATGAACAACACAAAGATAGCTACAGAGGTAAATGTATAGGCCAGTATTATTGCATTTTTTGTTTGTAACTCCTCTTTTTTTTCCTACAGTATTTAAAAGACAAATACCTAAAAATAATTATAAATCTATGTTATTGGACACACAATATATAAAGGTGTAATTTGTGACATTAATAACATAAAGAGTGGGGGACAGGGCTACACAGGCATAGGGTTATTGTATGCCATTTAAATTATCGATATCAATTCAAATTATTGGGTTGGCCAAAATTTTCATTTGGTTTTTTTCTGTTAGATGGCTCTAGTAGCACTTAGTTGCCTTTAACTTTGTTAGAAACAATTTTGCTAGATTGTACGTGACAGCTGTCATATCAGCGTGCATTTTAAAAAAGACTTATCAAAATTGGTGAATTTTTGTGTAGCCATTTTAATATTGAAGATGGAAGGAAAAAAGCAACATTTTCAGCATGTTATGCTTTATTATTTCAGGAAAGGTAAAAATGCAACTGAAACGCAAAAAAACGATTTGTGCAGTATATGGAGAAGGTGCCGTGACTGATCGAACGTGTCAAAAGTGGTTTGTGAAGTTTTGTGCTGGAGATTTCTCGCTGGACGATGCTCCATGGTCAGGTAGACCAGTTGAAGTTGATAGCGATCAAATCGAGGCATTAATTGAGAACAATCAATGTTATACCATGTGGGAGATAGCCAACATACTCAAAATATCCAAATCAAGCATTGAAAATCGTTTGCACCAGCTTGGTTTTGTCAATCGCTTTTGTGTTTGGGTTCCACATAAGTTAAGTGAAAAAAATCTTGACTATATTTCCACATGCGATTCTCTACTGAAACATAATGAATAGTTCCATTTTTAAAACAAATTGTGATGGGCAATGAAAAGTGGATACTGTACAATAATGTGAAATGGAAGAGATCGTGGGGCAAGCGAAATGAACCACCACCAACCACCCCAAAGGCCAGTCTTCATCCAAAGAAGGTGATGTTGTGTATATGGTGGATTGGAAGGGAGTCCTCTATTACAAGCTCCTTCCAAAAAATCAAACAATTAATTCCAACAAGTACGGCTCCCAATTAGACCAACTGAAAGCATCCAGACAAAAAGCGTCCAGAATTAGTCAACAGAAAACACATAATTGTCCATCAGGATAATGCAAGACTGCTTGTTTCTTTGATGACCAGGCAAAAACTGTTACAGCCTGGCTGGGAAGTTCTGATTCATCTACCATATTCATCAGACATTGCACCTTCGGATTTCCATTGATTTAAGTCTTTACAAAATTCTCTTAATGGAAAAGATTTCAATTCCCTGGAAGACTGTAAAAGGCACCTGGAAGAGTTCTTTGCTTAAAAAGATAAAAAGTTTTGGGAAGATGGAATTATGAAGTTGCCTGAAAAATGGCAGAATGTAGTGGAACAAAAGGGTGAATACATTGTTCAATAAAGTTCTTGGCGAAAATGAAAAATGTGTCTTTTAGTTTTACTTAAAAACTGAAGGCACTTTTTGGCCAACCCAATAGACTGTTATAACTTTAGGATATTAAATGTCTTCCCCATGGTAACCACTAAGAAAATATCTATAGAATGTACACAAAAGGAAATGAGAAGGGAACCTAAATGTGTCACTACATAAAATCAACTAAACACAAAGGGAAATGAGGGGAAAAAAAAACTATAAGACACATAGAAAATAAACAGCAAAATGGCAGAAATACTTTATTTTTCCTGAGGAGTAAGGGATTTAAGCTCCACATCAGGCACCCCAATTCTTAGATCCTGCACAGAAAAGAGAAGACCCTCAAACACCTGGCTTTGAAAACCAATGAGTAATAGTCCAGGAAAACTGTAGAATTACAGGGAACAGAAAAACCCACTCTTGAAGGGCTCATGTGCAGCCATAGCCCTGGCACAACAGGAGGGTGCAAGCAGCCCACACAGGGGACATCCCTTGAGTGCCTGGCTCTGGTGGCTAGGTGGGATTGCACTTCCAAACCCCACAGACATCTCCTACATAAGGCCATTCCTTCAAGACTGGGAGAGGTAACTGATTTACCTAATACATAGAAACAAATGCAGAGAGTTAGGCAAAAGAGGAAACAGATTGTTCCAATCAAAAGAGCATGACAAAACCTCAGAAAAAGCACTAAACAAAATGGAGATAAGCAATATACTTGATAAAGAGTTCAAAGTAATGGACATAAATATGCTCACCAAATTCGGGAAAAGAATGGAGAAACACAGTAAGACCCTCAACAAAGAAATAGAAAATATAAGAAAATACCAACACAACTACCATATGACCCGGCTATTCCACTTCTGGGTATTTTCTAAATAGGACAAAAACACTAATTCGAAAAGATATATGCACCCCCATGTTTATTGCAGCATTATTTACAGTAGCCAAGATATGGAAACAACCTAAGTGTCCATCAGTGTATGAATGGATAAGGAAGATGTTATATATATGTACAATGGAATACTACTCACTCATAAAAAAATTGAAATCCTGCCATTTGTGACAACATGGATGGAACTTGAGGGTATTATGCTATATATATATTCTTTTTCAGATTCTTTTCCATTATAGGTTATTACAAGATATTGAATATAGCTCCCTGTGCTATACAGTAGGTTCTTGTTGTTTATTTATTTTCCATACAGTAGGGTGTATCTGTTAATCCCAGATTCCTAATTTATCAGTCCCCCTCCCTTTGCCCTTTGGTAACTATAAATTTGCTTTCTATATGTGTGAGTCTATTTCTGTTTTGTAAATACATTCCTTTGTATTGTTTTTTTAGAGTCCACATATAAGTGATATCATGATATTTGTCTTTCTCTGACTTCACTTAGTATGATAATCTCTAGGTCCATCCATGTTGCTACAAATGGCACTATTTCATTCTTTTTTTATGGCTGAGTAACATTCCATTATATATATAATATTCCATTTTACACACATATATATATATATATATATATATATGTCTCACATCTTCTTTATCTATTCATCTGTCAATGGACATTTAGGTTGCTTCCATGTCTTGGCTATTATAATAGTGCTGCTATGAACATTGGGGTGCATGTATCTTTTCAAATTACAGTTTTCGTCTTTTCCAGATATAAATCCAGGAAAGGGATTGCTGGATCATATGGTAACTCTGCTTTTCGTTTTTAAAGGAACCTCCATACTGTTCTCCATAGTGACTGCACCAACTTACATTCCCACCAACAGTACAGGAGGGTTCCCATTTCTCCACACCCTCTCCAGCATTTACTATTTGTACTTTTTGATGATGGCCATTCTTACTGATGTGAGGTGGTAGCTCATTGTAGTTTTGACTTGCATTTCCCTAATAATTAGTGATGTTGAGCATCTATTCATCTGCTTCTTGGCCATCTCGATGTCTTCTTTGGAGAAATGTCTATTTAGGGCTTCTGCTCATTTTTTGATTGGGTTGTTTGTTTTTTTGATATTGAGCTCTATAAGCTACTTGTATATTTTGGAAATTAATCCCTTGTCAGTCACATCATTTGCGAATATTTTCTCCATTCCATAGGTTGTCTTTTCATTTTGTTTATGGTTACCTTTGCTGTGCAAAAGCTTATAAGTTTAAATTAGGTCCCATTTGTTTATTTTTGATTTTGTTTCCATTACTTTAGGAGACGATCCAAAAAAATATTGCTATGATTTATGTCAAAGGGTGTTCTGCCCATGTTTTCCTCTAGGAGTTTTATAGTATCCAGTGTTACATTTAAGTTTTAATCCATTTTGAGTTTATTTTTGTATATGGTGTTAGAGAATGTTCTAATTTCATTTTTTTACATGCAGCTGTCCAGTTTTCCCAGCACCACTTATTGAAAAGACTATCTTTTCTCCATTGTATTTTCTTGCCTCCTTTGTCATAGATTAATTGATATGGTCAGTTGATTTTCCACATGGGTGCCAAGACCATTCAATAGGGGAAAGGATAATCTCTTCAACAAATTGTTTTGGGAAAACTGGATAAGATGTCCACATACAAAAGAATAAAGTTGGACCCTTACTTTACACCATATACAAAAACTAGCTCAAAATGGATCAAAGACCTAAATATAAGACCCAAAACTATAAAACTCTTAGAAAAAAACCTAGGGGAAATGTTCATAATAGCGGTTTTGGCAACAATTTCTTGGATATAACACCAAAGGTACAGGGAACAAAAGAAAAAATACATTAGATGCCATAAAAATCAAAAATTTTGTGCATCAAAGGATACTATCATGATTATGAATTAGTAATCCACAGAATAGGAGAAAATATTTTCAAAGCATATATCTGATAAGTTGTTAGTTTCTAGAATATATAAAGAATGCCTACAACTAAACAACAGCGAAAGATAAAAACCAACCAACTCAATTTTAAAAATGGGCATAGGACTTGAATGGACATTTCTCCAAAGAAGATATACAAATGACCAATTACCACATGCAAAGATGCTCAACATTACTAGGGAAATCAAACATCACTAGCGAAATGCAAATCAAAACCACAATGAAGGTGATATCAGCCCTGAACCAAGATGGCAGAGTAGAAGGACATGCTCTCACTCCCTCTTGTGAGAACACCAGAATCACAACTAGCTGCTGGACAATCATCGACATGAAGACACTGGAACTCACCAAAAAAGATACCTCACATCCAAAGACAAAGGAGAAGCCACAATGAGATGGTAGGAGGGGCGCAATCACAGTAAAATCAAATCCCGTAACTGCTGGGTGGGTGACTCACAGACTGGAGAACACTTATACCACAGAAATCCACCCACTGGAGTGAAGGTTCTGAGCCCCACATCAGGTTTCCCAACCTGAGGGTCCGGCAACAAGAGGAGGAATTCCTAGAGAATCAGACTTTGAAGGCTAGTGGGATTTGATTGCAGGACTTCGACAGGACTGGGGGAAACAGAGACTCCACTCTTGGAGGGCACACACAAAGCAATGTGTGCATCAGGACCCAGGGGAAGGAGCAGTGAGCCCAGGGGAAACTGAACCAGATCTACCTGCTAGTGTTGGAGGGTGTCCTGCAGAGGCGGGGGGTGGCTGTGGCTCACTGTGGGGACAAGGACACCGGCAGCAGAAGTTCTGGGAAGGACTCCTTGGCATGAGCCCTCCCAGAGTCTGCCATTAGCCCCACCAAAGAGCCCAGGTAGGCTCCAGTGTTGGGTTGCCTCAGGCCAAACAACCAAGAGGCAGGAAACCCAGCCCCACCCATCAGCAGTCACGCGGATTAAGGTTTTACTGAGCTTTGTCCACCAGAGCAACAGTCAGCTCTACCCACCGCCAGTCCTTCCCATCAGGAAACTTAAACAAGCCTCTTAGATACCCGCATCCACCAGAGGGCAGACAGCAGAAGCAAGAACTACAATCCTGCAGCCTGTGGAACAAAAACCACATTCACAGAAAGATAGACAATATGAAAAGGCAGAGGGCTATGTACCAGATGAAGGAACAAGATAAAACCCCAGAAAAACAACTAAATGAAGTGGAGATAGGCAACCTTCCAGAAAAAGAATTCAGAATAATGATAGTGAAGATGATCCAGGACCTCGGAAAAAGAATGGAGGCAAAGATCGAGAAGATGCAAGAAATGTTTAACAAAGACCTAGAAGAATTAAAGAACAACAAAACAGAGATGAACAATACAATAATTGAAATGAAAACTACACTAGAAGGAATGAATAGCAGAATAACTGAGGCAGAAGAATGGATAAGTGATCTGGAAGACAGAATGGTGGAATTCAATGCTGCAGAACAGAATAAAGAAAAAAGAATGAAAAGAAATGAAGACAGCCTAAGAGACCTCTGGGACAACATTAAATGCAACAACATTCGCATTATAGGGGTCCCAGAAGGAGAAGAGAGAGAGAAAGGACCAGAGAAAATATTGGAAGAGATTATAGTCAAAAACTTCCCTAACATGGGAAAAGAAATAGTCACCTAAGTCCAGGAAGCGCAGCAAGTCCCATACAGGATAAACCCAAGGAGAAACATGCCGAGACACATAGTATTCAAATTGGCAAAAATTAAAGACAAAGAAAAATTATTGAAAGCAGCAAGGGAAAAACAACAAATAACATACAAGGGAACTCCCATAAGGTTAACAGCTGATTTCTCAGCAGAAACTCTACAAGCCAGAAGGGAGTGGCATGATATACTTAAAGTGATGAAAGAGAAGAAACTACAACCAAGATTACTCTACCGGGCAAGGATCTCATTCAGATTCGATGGAGAAAACAAAAGCTTTACAGACAAGCAAAAGCTAAGAGAATTCAGCACCACCAAACCAGCTCTACAACAAATGCTAAAGGAACTTCTCTAAGTGGGAAACACAAGAGAAGAAAAGGACCTACAAAAACAAACACAAAACAATTAAGAAAATGGTCATAGGAACGTACATATCGATAATTACCTTAAACGTGAATGGATTAAATGCTCCAGCCAAAAGACACAGGCTCGCTGAATGGATACAAAAACAAGACCCATATATATGCTGTCTACAAGAGACCCACTTCAGACCTAGGGACACATACAGACTGAAAGTGGGGGGATGGAAAAAGATATTCCATGCAAATGGAAATCAAAAGAAAGCTGGAGTAGCAATACTCATATCAGATAAAATAGACTTTAAAATAAAGAATGTTACAAGAGACAAGGAAGGACACTACATAATGACCAAGGGATCAATCCAAGAAGAAGATATAACAATTATAAATATATATGCACCCAACATAGGAGCACCTCAATACATAAGGCAACTCCTAACAGCTATAAAAGAGGAAATTGACAGTAACACAATAATAGTGGGGGACTTTAACACCTCACTTACACCAATGGACAGATCATCCAAAATGAAAATAAATAAGGAAACAGAAGATTTAAATGACACAATAGACCAGATAGATTTAATTGATATTTATAGGACATTCCATCCAAAAACAGCAGATTACACTTTCCTCTCAAGTGCGCACAGAACATTCTCCAGGATAGATCACATCTTGGGTCACAAATCAAGCCTCAGTAAATTTAAGAAAATTGAAATCATACCAAGCATCTTTTCTGACCACAACGTTGTGAGATTAGAAATGAATTACGGGGAAAAAAACGTAAAAACCGCAAACACATGGAGGCTAAACAATACGTCACTAAATAACCAAGAGATCACTGAAGAAATCAAAGAGGAAATCAAAAAATACCTAGAGACAAAAGACAATGAAAACACGATGATCCAAAACCTATGGGATGCAGCAAAAGCAGTTCTAAGAGGGAAGTTTATAGCTATACAAGCCGTCCTCAAGAAACAAGAAAAATCTCAAATAAACAATCTAACCTTACACCTAAAGGAACTCGAGAAAGAAGAACAAACAAAACCCAAAGTTTGCAGAAAGAAAGAAATCATAAAGATCAGAGCAGAAATAAATGAAATAGAAACAAAGACAACAATAACAAAGATCAATAAAACTAAAAGCTGGTTCTCTGAGAAGATAAACAAAATTGATAAACCATTAGCCAGACTCATCAAGAAAAAGAGGGAGAGGACTCAAATCAATAAAATTAGAAACGAAAAAGGAGAAGTTACAACAGACACTGCAAAAATACAAAGCATCCTAAGAGACTCCTACAAGCAACTCTATGCCAATAAAATGGACAACCTGGAAGAAATGGACAAATTCTTAGAAAGGTATAACCTTCCAAGACTGAACCAGGAAGAAACAGAAAATATGAACAGACCAATCACAAGTAATGAAATTGAAACTGTGATTAAAAATCTTCCAACAAACGAAAGTCCAGGACCAGATGGCTTCACAGGTGAATTCTATCAAGCATTTAGAGAAGAGCTAACACCCATCCTTCTCAAACTCTTCCAAAAAATTGCAGAGGAAGGAACACTACCAAACTCATTCTATGAGGCCACCATCACCCTGATACCAAAACCCAACAAAGATACCACAAAAGAAGAAAATTACAGACCAATATCACTGATGAATATAGAGGCAAAAATCCTCAACAAAGTACTAGCAAACAGAATCCAACAACACATTAAAAGGATCATACACCATGATCAAGTGGGATTTATCCCAGAGATGCAAGGATTCTTCAATATACACAAATCAATCAATGTGATACACCATATTAACAAACTGAAGAAGAAAAACCATATGATCATCTCAATAGATGCAGAAAAAGCTTTTGACAAAATTCAACACCCATTTATGATAAAAATTCTCCAGAAAGTGGGCATAGAGGGAACCTACCTCAACATAATAAAGGCCATATATGACAAACCCACAGCAAACATCATTCTCAATGGTGAAAAACTGAAAGCATTTCCTCTAAGATCAGGAACAAGACAAGGTTGCCCACTCTCACCACTATTATTCAACATAGTTTTGGAAGTTTTAGCCACGGCAATCAGAGAAGAGAAAGAAATAAAAGGAATCCAAATTGGAAAAGAAGAAGTAAAGCTGTCACTGTTTGCAGATGACATGATACTATACATAGAGAATCCTAAAGATGCCACCAGAAAACTACTAGAGCTAATCAACGAATTTGGTAAAATTGCAGGATACAAAATTAATGCACAGAAATGTCTTGCATCCTTATACACTAATGATGAAAAATCTGAAAGAGAAATTAAGGAAACACTCCCATTTACCACTGCAACAAAAAGAACAAAATACCTAATTATAAACCTACCTAGGGAGACAAAAGACCTGTATGCAGAATACTATAAGACACTGATGAAAGAAATTAAAGATGATACCAACAGATGGAGAGATATACCATGTTCCTGGATTGGAAGAATCAATATTGTGAGAATGACTATACTACCCAAAGCAATCTACAGATTCAATGCAATCCCTATCAAATTACCAATGGCATTTTTTGCGGAACTAGAACAAAAAAATCTTAAAATTTGTATGGCGACACAAAAGACCCCGAATAGACAAAGCAGTCTTGAGGGAAAGAAACGGAGCTGGAGGAATCCGACTCCCTGACTTCAGACTATACTACAAAGCTCCAGTAATCAAGACAATATGGTACTGGCACAGAAACATAGATCAATGGAACAAGATAGAAAGCCCAGAGTTAAACCCATGCACCTATGGTCAACTAATTATGACAAAGCAGGCAAGGATATACAATGGAGAAAAGACAGTCTCTTCAATAAGTGGTGCTGGGAAAACTGCACAGCTACATGTAAAAGAATGAAATTAGAACACTCTCTAACACCATACACAAAAATAAACTCAAAATGGATTAGAGACCTAAATGTAAGACCGGACACTATAAAACTCTTAGAGGAAAACATAGGAAGAACACTCTTTGACATAAATCACAGCAAGATCTTTTTTGATCCACCTCTTAGAGTAATGGAAATAAAAACAAAAATAAACAAATGGGACCTAATGAAACTTAAAAGCTTTTGCACAGCAAAGGAAACCATAAACAAGATGAAAAGACAACCCTCAGAATGGGAGAAAATATTTGCAAACGAATCAATGGACAAAGGATTAATCTCTAAAATATATAAACAGCTCATGCAGCTCAATATTAAAAAAACAAACAACCCAATCCAAAACTGGGCAGAAGGCCTAAATAGACATTTCTCCAAAGAAGACATACAGATGGTCAAGAAGCACATGAAAAGCTGCTCAACATCACTAATTATTAGAGAAATGCAAATCAAAACTACAATGAGGTATCACCTCACACCAGTTAGAATGGGCATCATCAGAAAATCTACAAACAACAAATGCTGGAGAGGGTGTGGAGAAAATGGAACCCTCTTGCCCTGTTGGTGGGAATGTAAATTTATACAGCCACTATGGAGAACAGTATGGAGGTTCCTTAAAAAACTAAAACTAGAATTACCATATGATCCAGCAATCTCACTACTGGGCATATACCCTGAGAAAACCATAATTCAAAAAGACACATGCACCCCAATGTTCATTGCAGCACTATTTACAATAGCCAGGTCATAGAAGCAACCTAAATGCCCATCGACAGACGAATGGATAAAGAAGATGTGGTACATATATACAATGGAATATTACTCAGCCATAAAAAGGAACGAAATTGGGTCATTTGTTGAGACGTGGATGGATCTAGAGACTGTCATACAGAGTGAAGTAAGTCAGAAAAAGAAAAACAAATATCGTATATTAACGCATATATGTAGAACCTAGAAAAATGGTACAGATGAACTGGTTTGCAGGGAAGAAATTGAGACACAGATGTAGAGAACAAACGTATGGACACCAAGGGGGGAAAGCCGTGGGGGGGGTGGTGGTGGTGGTGTGATGAATTGGGCGATTGGGATTGACATGTATACACTGATGTGTATAAAATTGATAACTAATAAGAACCTGCAGTATAAAAAAGTAATTAAAATAAAATTCAAAAATTAAAAAAAAACAATGAAAATGATGGCTATATGTGTTCTGTGCAAGCTAATTTGACAAGAGTGTTACTTCGACAAGAGTGTTACTTCAGGGAATGGATGTGATTGCTGTTTTGTAATGTTCTAGGGATTTGTTCAACAATACATCTAATAAAGATGAATACGAGTGCTAAAAAAAAAAACCCACAGTGAGATACCACTACATACCCATTAGGATAGCTGTTGTTTTTAAAAAATGGAAAATAATAAGTGTTGGTGAGTAGGTGAGGATGTGGAGAAATTGGAACCCTGTGCATTGTTAGTGGGTTGTGAAATGGTGCACCCACTATGGAAAACAGCTTGGTGGTTCCTCAAAATTTTAAACATAGATTTACCATATGATCCAGCAATTCAACTTCTAGGTATATAATCTGAACAATTGCAAGCAGGGGCTCAGATACTTGTACACCAATGTTCATAGCAGCATTATTCACAGTAACCAAAGGTAGTAACATCCCAAATGTCCATTGGCAGATAAATGGATAAAGAAAATGTGGTATATCCGTACAATGAAATATTATTCAGCCTTTAAAAGGAATGAACTCTGATACATGCTACAACAGGGATGCACCTTGAGAATATTATGCTAAGTGAAAGAAGCCAGATACAGAAAGACAAATATTGCACAATTTCACTTATATGAGGTACCTGGAATAGGCAAATTCATAGAGACAGAAAGTAGAAGTTACCAGGAGCTGGGGGGAGTGGGGGAATGGAGAATAACTGTACAACTGTTTAGGGGAAGTCCGAATATGTAGACATAGACACAGAGTCAAATGGAACTGAGCTTAAATTAAATATTGGCTCTGCCATTTACTAGATGTGTGACATGAGTCAAGATAACCTTTTAAAATCTCAGTTTACTCATCTGAAAAAAGCAAAAACAAAAACAAGAACAGGATCATAGTAACATCAAACTCACAAAGCAGTTGTGAGCATTAAATGAGATAATGCATGAAAAACACTTAGTAAAGAGCTTAGCACCTAATAAGTGCTTAATGATTATTAACCTTAGAACATTTCCTGGCACATAACTCAAACTTCTTTTGAAGGAATACATGCAACTGCATATTTGCTATAATGATGAAATTGACTGAAGCCATAGTTAAGGGAGAGGAAGGAAGGCTTTGGAGGGGATGGGGGTTCAGAAGAACATATCAGAAAGACAGCAACATGACAGGACAAAACCCAGAAAAATATTCTGACAATACGACAGTGTGTATATGACAGGTTTTTACCTGTACATCAGAGCTACTTCTTGGATCTGCTCTCCCCCACCAAGAGAAACCATAATTCATGCCTTTTCCTTTTTTTCACTTTTCATTCCATTCTTCCTCAAGAAGGGGCTGGATATCTGGCAGTAAAGGAAAAAATTACATATATGTATGTTTGTGCCTTAATTTTTGCCTCCTTTCATGAAAGTCTTACCATATTTTAAGCATTTAATAAATATTTCAAATCAAGTCTGGCATATTAGATTATCAATTAACATTTAATTTATAAGTAAGCAGTTACTTACTATGCTCCCCTCCTTCACCCATAGGGATACTCCCTGTGACACTTCTGTCAGAGCACTATTTTTATTTATCTATTATTTATATCTGATTCTCTTCACAAAAACTTTTGAAGCAGTTTTCAGTGTTATTTACCACACCAGATAAAAATAATTAGGGATTGGGAGACAATGTGATGATTCAAAACAAGAGATCAACATATGCCAGTGAGGTTCACAGTTGTTAGAGGTGGGTTGCAAAATTGATTCTGAGCTTCCTAGCAGCCATCAAAAGGAAAGTTAATTACATAATTCACATTGTCCACTGATTCAAAACACACAATTACTCGGGTATTTCAGTTACTGAGAATAGAAATTTTCCTTTGAGTTATTATTATTTTTGATATAAATGCCATCAAGAATTTTCTACAGTACATGAAAAACGAGTTTCATTGGTCCATTTTGTATTATAATCTTCAATGTACCTCACCACATTATGCTAAAGTAAAGATCAGTGGATGAATTCTCAAAGGGAGAAAAAACGGTTTTGTCTCGGTCTGAAGCTCTGGCGATTTAGCTTCACTGAAGGGAAAAAAAAATATCACGTATCCAGAAGAAACCACTGTACAACAATTAGTCTTATAAAAATATTTATTCCTTACCATGAAGTTTAGATAAGTGAAGGCAACAGAGACTTCAAGTCTATAATCTCTAAGAGGTACCACTTAATGTCTCTAATATTACCCCTGTGTCTTTAAGGAGACCATTTTAGGAACGGTTTCATTTTAGGAACGTTCTGGAAACTTTTAGGTCACATGACTAAATAGGAAGCCATTTTATTACCTCAACGAGAGACCATGGAGCGCCCGAAGGGACGGCGCCGCGGTTCCTCAGGAAATGATTTAACACCAACTTCAACATCAGAAGTAACGAGCCTCCGATATTCCCAAACTGCCGTTGACCGTAGAGCTCAAACTGCCGGCGGTCTTGGCGCCCAAACTGCCATTGGTCTTGGCGCCCAAACTCCTGCCAGCTATGGCGCCCAAGCTCATGCCGCCATCGGCAACCAGGCTGCTGCCAGAACCCCTCTGGAAAACTTACGAGAAGGGAAAGGTAAGTGGTTTTAAGATTTTTCCCGTAAGTTAAGGATCTGTGGGAGAAGCGAACTGCTAGAAGTTTATTTGAACTGCGATGCCCATTTAAGAGAAATAAGTGGAGTATGCTGTATCGCTGTCCAAAAGATGTAAAATAGTGACTGTTTCGAAGGGATCAGCTAATTAGTTTGGGCGCGGATTCTAGTTATTTAATGGGTTTGCGCGGTGGTGTAGTTGTCACCAGGCGAGGTGACAACTACACCAAGGAACAAATCGGTCCAACCTAACGGATTTGAGGAGCAACCGATTCTGCCAGCCCTTTTACAGTTATCACTGTGTGCTGGTAAAAATCCCGTGGCCGTCCCAAGGGTCGTTCCTGTGTAAAGGGTATTTGTTCTGAAGCCTTGCTCCGCGAGGTCCTTGAGCGGCCACAATCAGCACCCTTCGAGTCTACCGCCCGGGCACGTGGCGGGCTGGCCGCCGCCTCGAGGCCATCCGCCTATCCGCGGTGGCGGAAGCGTGGGGAGGGGGTAGCGCGCGAGGCTCCTACTTGTCGCCACACAGTCCGCCCGCCGCCCGGAGCCCACTCGCTCCCTCTGGAACCACCCTGTACAGAGAGGCCGTCCCGGCGCGAGTCGGCTGAGGAGCGTGTGAGTCCGGCGGTCGGAGGGCTCTTGGCGCCTCGTTGGCGCCAAGGGCTGCGCGCTGCTCTTCCCTTCCCAGCCCACCTGGGGTGGCGCGAAGGCTTAGGGCCCCTTGGCCTGGTAGGAGGTTTTCTAGGGAAATGGGATCAAAGCCTAGGGCTGCGGTCTTCCCTTGGGAGCTTAGTGCACCTGGGATAAGGATGGAGTGGTCATTGCCTCCAAACTGCAGCTAGCGGCTATGAACTTGAGAAACTACCAGTTTAGTTTTGTGCTGACTTGTGCTGCTGGGAGCTTGCGGTCAGGCGCCCTACATTTAGTTATAATTCTGATTCCAATTCTAATTCTGATGAAGTGAGATGGAGCTGGCTGGGTGGGGGCGGTGAATGGTGGAGAGCGGTCCTGTTAATTTAATTAGGTATCAAAGAGTGCTTGCTGGAAAAATGTGGATGGCTTTTCTTAAAAGAAATATGATGCAACCAGTTCATTGTATAAATGCAGATAGCAAATCTAAAAAATCATTAAAACTCATTTCTACCAGGGGTGTCTACCTTCTCTGAAATGGTTCCAGTTCTTACATTCTTTCTTTCATAAGAGAGGAGTTGCCAGAAAGGCACTGAAATGAACAAAATGCCTTAGTCTTAATTCTGCTGAGAAATCTAAAAGTTACTACTGATCTGATAAAATCTTGCTTAGCAGCTAGTTCTTCAAATCTGTATTTCTGCTCCCAACCTTAAATGTTTGTTACTCTTACGTTAGGCAATGTACCCAGTCCCAAGATTTTTTATTCAATTTACTTTATTTTAATTAACTTTCCCCCTTACCTTTACATTTAGTTTTTGTATTTGTGTGTGTGTGTGTGTGTGTGTGTGTGTGTGTGTGTGTGTGTATATAACTGTATGAAGCAGGAAAAGGAGAGAAATGGCTATCACAAATAATCAATCTCTCTCTTTTTCTCCCTTTCTCTTTTTCTCTCTCTCTCTCCTCCCCCCTGCCCCGCCCTCCCATTCTGGGTGTCTGATTTTTCACTCCTGATTTCTCTTGTGCTTTCTATGCCTTTCTGGTAGTTTCTGAAGTCAGCCTAAAGGATTGAAATCATAACTGATGAATGATTTACCTGTAATAGGGTCTCAGACTCACTTGTATGAGGTTTTGTTTGTTTGTTTTTCCTTTTCTCTATTTTAACTGGTAGTGCTAAATATTCTTTGTCCTTCCCCCACTTTTTCCAATTTTTGTTATTGAAGTATAGTTGATGTACAATATTATATAAGTTACAGGTGTACAATATAGTGATTCACAATTTTAAAGGTTATGCTCTGTTTATTGTTATTATAAAATATTGGCTATATTCCCCATGTTGTATATCCTTGTAGCTTATTTTATACCTAATAGTTTGTACCTCTTAATCCTCTACCCCTACATTTCCCCTCCCCCTTCCCTCTCTCCACTGGTAACCACTAGTTTGTTCTGTATATCTGTGAGTCTGCTTCTTTTTTGTTATATTCACTTGTATGTGTTTTTAAAAAAGGTTCCAGTGCTTTTAAGTGAGATTCGAATTCAAAACTCAGAACTCAATTAATGGTTTACAGAGTATTAGGAGCTATACATTATCTGGAGCTTTTCATCTAACTTAAATTATAAGATTTTATAACTTGGTGTATAGCATAGTGTCCTTAGAACATAAGAAAACTTTGTCAGTTTTCATATATGTACACTGCTTTTTTCCATTTATTTATTTATTTGTTTATTTATTTATTTATTTATAGCTGCTCTGGGTCTTCGCTGCTGCGCGCGGGCCTTCTTTTTAGTTACGGCGAGCGGGGACCACTCCTCGCTGCAGCGCGAAGTCCTCTCATTACGGTGGCCTCTCCTGTTGAGGAGCACAGGCTCCAGGTGCGTGGGCCTCAGTAGTTGTGGCTCGCGGGCTCTAGAGCGCAGGCTCAGTAGTTGTGGCACATGGGCTTAGTTGCTCCACGGCATGTGGGATCTTCCTGGACCAGGGCTTAAACCCACATCCTCTGCATTGGCAGGCAGATTCTTAACCACTGCACCACCAGCGAAGCGCCCTTTTTTCCATTTTTGAGAAAAAATTTCCTCAGAATTAGTGTGGGCCCTAAAACTCAAAATGCAAGCCACTACAGATATATCCCTAATAGATGGAAAATAAGGTGAAAAAATGAAGATCAACTTGGAGATTATTCACTTTACAGAAGGTGCATTTTATATATATATGTGTGTATATGTATGTGTGTGTGCATATATATATATATATATATATGTATATATATGGATTCATCGTAGGATTCCTTCAAATGGCTTTTAGAGGTATTTCACATAAGTGGTGGTTGTGAGGATTAAATGAAATAATAGACCTCAATGTAGAGCCTGGCACATGGAGTGCATGTAGTAAATGTTAGTGATGAATAAATCAAATTAGATTTTACGTTTTTTCATTATCATCCCTTCAGAAATGAGTCTATTCCATGAAGTTAGATGTACTTATATAGATAGCCCAGCCATAAGACTGGGACTCCTAACTTTTCCCCGAGGTAGCTTGGAGCTGTTGATGTTGGCTTTAGAGTCATAAAAAGCTGCCTGCTCTCACACAGACTGTTTAATTCCTACCATTTTATTGATCATTAAGGTGAAATACTGAAAATTAAGCTCTGTTTCCTTCAAATCATCATAGAGCATTTCTGCCAGTGGTTTTTTGGGTTGATTTTGGCCTTTGGTTGGCAGTCTTCTCTGCAGAGGTATGTAGCTTGCTTGCTTTGGTAGTCACCACTGTATTGATGAGTTAATCCTTTACTGGAGAGTCTAAGAATATCAAGAAGACTAAATCATGTGTAACAGCTCTTACTTCATTTGTTATCATGTAATTAGTATTAACGTTGGAAAATCTGCACATATGGGAGGGGAGATAAGGTGACTTTATAAATAATCAAGTTATGTCAAATAAAGTGTTTTGAAGCTGTACACACATCATTCCAGTGAGGGTTATCAGCAAGATATTGTATAATTTAACCAGTACTACCAGAAGTGGTCAGTAGAGGGACCAAGAGGAGTTTTTGGTAACTTTCTGTTGGTTTTGTTTTTGTTTTCGTGAACTCAAAAACAAGAGATGAGTAGAAGCCAGGATGAACCTCCTTGCGAACTTGAGGACCAGTTTATATTGCGTCTGCCTCTGGTAAGAAACCCTTGTATCTGAGGCCAAATATCTTCAGTGCATAAGTATTAGCTCTGCTTGTATTCTGTAGCATTTCTGTTTATTTAAGGTAGGCTATAAAAACCAAGAACATTTGTTTCCCAAGAGTTGTGTTCTATTTAGCAGTCCTATCCTAGCATGTACTCTTTTAAGCAGCATTTCTTTTGTCCTGCACATGCCACCTACTGTGTGGGTTGATTTCCTGGCAAACAGGTGGGACAATGATGGATTCAGTCACTTATCACAGATGCCAACAGCCTTGCTCACTGGACAGCCATGAAAAGACTCTTCTAAAAGAGAGTTCCCTTCTGTCACCTCAAAAGGGGCAATGGAGGGGTTAGCACTGTCTCCTCAAATTCATCATCATGCAAGGCTGTTGAAGCTCATTTCAGCATTGTGTTAGGGTCTCTTCCCCTATTGATACCTATATTTAAGTATTATTTAGTCTAAGAAAGGTATATTAAGGATGGGCTTCAGAAAGGTATTTCCCCAATTAAGGTTAATTAATATAGCCAGTAAACTGCAGCTAAGCCTTCTGTTAGCAACTACAACTTGAAGGGTAACAGTGAGAAACAGGAATGTACAGCTAGGAGAAGGCATTATCTGTAGCTACTAAAAGACAACAATGAGATTAGAGTCAACCTCATCCTAACTTGACTTACCCAGTGCACAGTATCTCATGGTACATGGCATTGTTCCTGACGTTTGGGAAGTTTAAGGTTCTATTTAAGGGAGGACTGTCTCTGACATATCTGTTCTATTAGCTGCTAAGTAGACAATTCATCCTTCTGATTTTTCAATCTACCTCCTTTTTAGGAACATGTTTCTACTGTCAGGAAGATAGTACGTTCTGGAAGTGCTGCCATGAAGGATAAACTGAAAATTGACTTACTTTGTAAGTAGTTAATATCCATTCACCATACATGGAACAGTAATTTATTAAGGGATTGCTATGTGCCAGGCACAATACTAGATACCAAGGATGTGACAAAGAATAGAATGTGGTCTCCGTCTTGATGGACTCAAAGAGAGGCTTCAGTCACTTCCATCTCTTCCTTTTAAGAGAAAGGAAGTAGAACTTATACAACTTGAGGTAATTATCATGGTGTGTATAAGGAAGAACTTGGAGGTCAACTGTGGGATTTGCATACTGCTGATTGTCTCCTATATGAAACTTCTGTGATTTTTGACTGTCCAGGGGAATGACAGGTGGATGTACTATTCTTTGTTTACAAAAGTGACATATCTTTATCTCTTTTAAATAATACTTATTAGATTTTTAAATACAGAGAAGTATATGAAGAATAAAATTTTAAATGGCCCATAATCCCAGCACTCCGGTAGCCCTTATTGACACTTTAAAAAAAAAGGAATACAAATGCATGGCTAGAAAATTCAAATAAAACAGAAAGGTTCAAAAGGAGAAGTGAAACTCTCCTTCACAGTGCCTCAACCTCAATGCCAAAGATAACTAATATTGGCCTTTTCTCCTTGTGTTTCCTTCTAGACAAAACTTTTATGCATAATACCAACATATAAATAATCTCTCTATATTTTTAAAGATAATTTACACAAAAAGGATCATGTCAAACATAGTTCTGCATCTTTATTTTTTCACTTAATATTAGAAGATTACACTTGAATCCTTTTGTATCAAGAGACATTCATGTTTGAGACATCTGGGCAGGATTCAGAGTTGTCAGTATATGGCTGACTCTCTCTCTCTCTCTCTCTCTCTCTGGCTATTGTGTAGAATTTTATCTTTGTGAAACTAACTAGAGATTATAACTTGAGACTTATTAGTACTAGTCTAGAATCAACCCTCCCCTTACCCAACCCTTTGAAAACACCCATGTACAATGACATGATCGAATGCTCCTGATGGTGTCCAAACGAATGGGTTTGAATGAATGGAGTTGGCCTTTCAAGATGAGAATGAAACAGTTACCACTTCATTCACTTTAGTTCACAACCATGACCAAGAAACTTAGCTACTTTTGATGGAATGACATAAACTAGAAAAAAAAGAGCTTCATATACTCTGCCTTCTTTGCTGTGGGAAGTTACTAATTGTGTACACAATTCTGGCATTGTGAGAAATAGTAAGTTTCAATGAAAGACTCATCTGTCCCCCATAAGTCTTCATTATTCAAACCCCAGGAGTCTTGAGAGTACATTGGGAAGATGTCAGCTTTAATCTTTTCTACTTCTGTTCAGCTGATGGACGTCATGCAGTTGTTGGGGTTGAAGGTGTCTCACTATCTGCTAAGCTGGTTGATTTGCCTTGTGTTACTGAAAGCCTGAAAACTCTGGATAAAAAAACCTTTTTTAAAACGGCAGATATTTCCCAGGTATGGACAAGTTTTCTTAATCTACTCGCCCACACATCCTTCAAGGATTTCCTTTCTTCCTCCTTTTCTTTCTTTCAATTCTCCTTTCACCTGCTTGTCATTTCTAATTTCCAGCTCAATTGCACAGGAATACAATGTCATGTTCTGGTTTGGTGTTTGATCCATCACTTTTCACTGCTTTATTTTATCCAAATAGCTTTTAGAGCCTCCTGTTTGCCATTTATAGTGCCTTTCATTATTTGAAAAATATGAGCATCTGGGATCTTCGTCTGAAATTCCTGTTAAAGCAGTGTGCTGTTAACTCTGGAGGTTTACATTGGTTCTTACTCATCATCTCTACTGTTGATTTTTTGTTTCCTTTATAAATCAAAATGCTAAGATATATCTTGTTTTCAACACATTCCTTCTGCAGTGGTAAGCACTGGAGCTAAAAAAACAACAACAACCTCAGAGTCCATATGCTGTGCTGCCGAGATAGAGAGAGAATGCATATGAGTGTATGTAATACTTGGTTTTCTGGAAATGCCAAGTAGCATTCTCCTTACTTTTGTGCTCCAGGATTTCTGGTGGTAAGAATGATCATCATCCATTACTAACCCAAGATTTGTGGCCACAGTCAACTTCTTTGTCTTTGTTAAATGCAGATGCTTGTGTGCACTGCTGATGGTGGTGTCCGCTCTCATCCTGAAAAACTGGTTACCTCTACTGATCATAAAGCAATCAGGAAAAGTGAAAAGGAGAGACAGAAAAAATATATCTGGAAGCATGGCAGTAAGTCATCAGTCCCTTGCTCATTCTGTCTAACTACATTTATCTGCTGGATCCTAATTACTTGTGAGCCAGGGATCTGTTACCACACTTAGGTATTTGGTTCAGTAGGCATCCAGACACTCTTAAAGGAACGAGTCGTGTCATGAGCCAGTGGCTTAGAGCATGACCTTATCAAATTCAGATAGATATGTGACTACCATCAGTCATATATACATTTCACCATGTTGAATTTATTTTAGTTACTCCACCACTTAGGAATGTCAGGAAGAGAAGGTTCTGCAAAACAACAAAAAAGGTTAGTGGCATGCTATTTCTGTGTCTACTGGTTGGATTGGAAGAGGATTATGAATGGGGGGGAAGGGAGACAGTCAGTTGGGTATTCATTTGTTCAGTCATTTATATGTCCAATAAACATTTGTTGAGTATGAGCAACATGCCAGGCACTGTGTGCTAACAATTGGAAATATGTAATGAACAAAAACAGACTTGACCCTTGAAGTTATAAAGTAGTCACTTAGGGATCTAGATGTGTCATGAACTTGAAACTTCTGCTAATGCTTTTAAAAGTTTCCAACTCTAAAATCTTGTTTTAAAGTGAACCCATCCAGAACCTGAGAATTGGGAATTGTGGTTGTATTTCTAACCTTACCTCAGACTTGTAGAACCCTGGGCAAACTACAGGAGTACTATGCCTTGGCTTCTTTTTTAATTAAATTTTTTATTTTGAAATAATTGTAGATTCACATGCAGTTGTAAGCAATAGAAAAGAGATACTGTGTACCCTTTACCCAGTTCTTCCCATTGTAACATTTGCAAAACTATAGTACAATATCACAAATAGGAAATTGACATTGTTACTATTCACTAATCTTATTCAAATTGCTCCAGTTTTACTTACTCCTGTGTATGTGTGTGCATGTGTTTAGTTCTATGCAATTTTATCCCATGTGTACGTTAGTGTATCCACCCACGCAGTCAAGATACTGAACAGTATTGTCACCACCAGGATCCCTCATCTTGCCCTTTTAAAGCCACACCCATCTCCTCCTCACCCCAAACCACCAGGCTCTAACCCCTGCTAATCACTAGTTTGTTCTCCATCTCTATAATTTTGTCATTTTGAGAATGTGGTATAAATGGAATGATACAAAGTATAACACTTGAGACTGGCTTTTTTTTTCACTCAGATTAATTCCCTTAAGGTACATGTGGATTGTTGCATGTATCAATAGTTCCTTCCTTTTTATTGCTGAGTGGTATGCCCTGTTATGAATGTACCACAGTTTGCTTAATTGTTCACTCATAGAAGGACATCTTGGCTGTTTCCATTTTTTGACTATTATAAATAAAGCTGCCAGCAGGTTTTTGTGTGAACATAAGTATTCATTTCCTTGACATAAATGCCCAGGAGTGCAATTACTAGGTATGTTGCATGTTTCGTTTTATAAGAAACTACCCATAGTGTTTTCCAAGTGGCTGCACCATTTTACATTTGCCCCAGAAATGTACGTGTGATCCAATTTCTCTACATTTTCACCAGCATTAGGTGTTGTCACTATTTTTTATTTTAGCCATTCTGATAGATGTGTAGTGATCTCATTGTGGTATTAATTTGCATTTCCCTGATGGCTAAAGATGTTGAGCATCTTCTCATGTGCTTGTTTGCCATCTATATGTCCAGTTCAGTGAAGTGTCTGTTCATGCCTTTTGCCCATTTTCTAAATGGATTGTTTTTATTGTTGAGTTTTGAGAGTTCTTTTTTATATTCCAAATACTAGTTTTCAGATATGTGGTTTGCAAATATTTTCTCCCAGTCTGTAACTTGTCTTTTTATGTTCTTCACGGGGTCTGTCAAAGAGCAAAAGTTTTTTTGTTTGATGAAGTCCAATTTATTGATTTCTCCTTTTAAGGATCTTGTTTTTCATGTCAAGTATAAGAACTGTTTGCCTAGCCCAGATTCTGAAGATTTCTCCTAACTATCTTTTTAAAGTTTTACATTTAATTTAAGTCTGCAATCCATTTTTGAGTTAATTTTTGTAAAAGGTTTGAGGGTTAGTTCAAGGTTGTTCTTTTTTTTTTTCCCCCTTTGCATGTCCAATTGTTCCAGCACCATTTGTTAAAAAGGCAACCCTTTGTCCATTGTATTGCTTCTGCACCTTTGTAAAAAATAAGTTGGGCGTATTTGTGTGAGGTTTTTTTTCTGGGTTCCATTAATCTGTGTTGATCACCGATTCCACAGTGTAGCTTTGTAATAAGCCTTGAAATCAGGAAGACTGATCTCACTTTATTTTTTATTCAGGATTGTTGTAGCCATTCTAGAGTCTGTAACTTTCCATATACATTTTAGAGTAAGTTTGTCTATGTCTATAGAAAACCTTGTTGGAATTTTGATAGGAATTGCATTAAACCTATAGATCAATAGCTTTACTATGTTTAATCTATGAACATGGTTGCTTTGGCTTTATACTGTCAGTCAACAGCATTCATTGAGTGCCTACTAAATATAAAACTACATTAAGAATGATTCTAGAACTCTTTAAGCTTTAGTAAAGTAGAACAATTATAATATAACTTCATTGTTCATTGTGTTTTATTTCATAGGTCCCTGATTTCAAACAAATTGAAGAAGTCAGCTCTCCTGAGGTAGACAAATCGTAATATAACTTTATTGTTAACCTATGCTGTGTTTTATTTCACAGCTCTTTAATTTCAAACAAATCAAAAAAATCATAAAGATTACTTTCAAGCCTTCCTTCTCACCTGTAACCCCCGCTCCCATACACATACACTGAATTTGATTCACTGAAAAATGAATTCATTGTTTAATGTCTGACGACTCCTAGAGCAAAAGATACAATTTGATCAGTGACCCTGTGTATTTTAATCTGCTTCTTTTCTGTGATATTTATTTTTAAAAACCATTTCTTGGAAGCCAGGGTTCACTCTTACCAGCAGTTGTTTGCAATTACTTATTCCCCCTCAAAGTTCTAATTTCTATTTGTGGCATGATGAATTGGTTGCTGTGGAGATAATTGTCTAAAACTGGATTTAAAGGAGAATGTGTGGCTAAGACCCAGTTTTTATAGGAAACTCTAATAATAAAGATGTGGAGAAGTGGAATCTGGAAATTTGGATCTTTAAACCAAATTACTTCCAAGTAACAAAAAAATTATAGTTCTTTGCCAGTGTGGGTCAGCGCAAATAATTAACAACTGAGGCTTAAGGGTCGTGCCTCTGAGGAGGTCTTTAATATAGAGTTGCAGATTGAAAAGATTAAATGTCTCAAGTAATTCGATTGGGAAAAAATAAGCTTACTGTACAAAAATATAGACCCTGATCAAAGTTTCCTTCATAAATAGCATTGTTTAAAGTAGAAATTTGATTGGATGTATCTTAAAGAGGCCTACTTATTTGAATTCATTTGTATGTAGGAAGAGGACATTTCTGCAAGACACAGGGTGTTAAGTGATGTTACTGGTATTCCTTCTCCAACTTTGGTTCAGCACGTTGACTCTCCTGATGTGGAGAAGCAAGTGAAAAGACTGCTGTGCTCAGATACTGAAGCTGTCAGTGTCCGTATCCTTTTACACTAAATATTTTCTGTGTAGTCTGTTACACCCCAAATGCACTTGGTGACAAGCTCTCATTTCTGATATTTGTGTGCTGATGTTAATGTACAGAACTTATGATTTTTGGAAATGTTACTTTCTAGCTAGGAACAGTACATTCATGTAATAGAAATTATTTACTTGCGTAATTCAGTATAAGGCACTTTTCTATAGTAGGAATCCAGATACAAATGGCCTGAAGTTGGACTAAATTAAATAGCACTTTCAGCCAGAGAGCCTCTTCTCTTTCAAGTTTGCCTTCTGCTTTCTTTCTGCTTTTTCCTTGACTGCCTCTCCTTTCAGGATGGGAGGTCGTTGCTGAAGGTGAAACCGAGGAAATAGAAAGTCAAGGCTTCATTCCAGGCTTTGAGATAGCCTCAGAAATGAGTGGCTATAAGCAGCGTCATACCTCACCAGGTGCATTAATAAAGGCAAAGCAGGAGCTTCAGAGAGGGCAGGTGTTGACTGTGTGTAGGACCATTCTCCGTAAACTCACAGGCCAATCACAGAAAAAGGGTGCCTTTGCCCTTCTCTCCTCGTATTGGTCCCACAAGTTTAGGGGTTTTAGATTGGGGTTCTAATATCCCATCCACCCCTGCTATTCTAAATTCCTGTGGGCCCTTGAATTCTCTGAATATTTTGATCATTGAATACATGAATGAATGTTACAGTGTTTTGCCTTTCCTGTCCTTGTTTTATAAAGGGAATAATCTTCCTGTGAGAAAAATTATTTTTAAAATTCATTGGTTGCCCAGTAAACTTGAGGGGGAGTATAGTTGCAGCTGGAGTGGGAGTCATTTGAAAAGCTTCAGATGGTTTCACCTTCCTTTTGCTTAAAACCCATAGAATATGGTGCGTTTCGGGAGATGGTCAATGACTCTAGCAGTAACAGTGATGAAGTTGAGGATGATAAGGAGGAAGATGAAGAGGGAGAGGATGACTATGATGATGAGGATGAAGACAAGAAAGAGGAGGAAGATCGTTATGAGGTGTATATAGAAAGGGAGCCACAGGCCAAATTCATTGAATCTGGCCAGTATGAGGCAAAGGAGGGAACCAGCTCAATGGGTAAGTTAGGGAAAAACAAAGGGGTGGGACAGAGTGGGTGGCAGTACTAAAGACTGACTCTCAACACGTGTTAGTTGCAAAGTTAAGTTTGAGAAATTATTGCTCAGATGCGTAGTGGAGTTTTAGTTGATTTGGATCTTGGTCCACTAGTTTAGGCCATGTTTAGATACATGAAGTTTTTGTCTATCTCTGTTAGTCATGGAAATTCAGAAGCAGACTCATTACGTGGAGAAAAAGCTCCAAGAGATTCAGCGCAAAGCACAAAGACAGAAGGAGCTCGTTATGAAAGTGGAAAACCTAACGCTCAAGGTAAATTCTTGTTGGCTGGTATAAATATATCCTGATATCTAACTTTCAAAATCCCATCTTTGTGTTTCCACTCATGTCATCTCTGTGCAGCATTCTGGTTCATTCATGAACCTGAACAACCTCTTAGATACCCCTAATAAAAGATAGCCCTATTTCCTTTTACCTGAGTAATTTTGATCATCTTATATAAGCATTTTTGGGAGGGGACCAGGAGACTTGAGATAATAATTGCCAATATTGAACATTTAACTATGTGAAAGGCATGTACAGAGCTAAGCATTTTACGTGTATTATCTCATTTCATCCTGACATCCCTGAAATATAGGTGCTGTCACTATTCCCGTTTTATAGATAAAAAATTGAAATTCAAAGAGATTAAGTAACTTGCCAAGGACCACAGTAAGTGGTAGGGCATAGATTGAACCCTGTTGCTCTGTACCAAAATGTATTCATTACAATGAAAGAGAAACTAAATTAATTTAAAAATTTTATGGTGCCTGCTTGAACAAAAATTAATATCATGCTTTATTTTTATTAATACACACTAATACATATTTTATTACTACACATATCAGCAAAAGGAAAATGTATGTTTAGGCCATGTTTGCTTCCCTTTTTATAGTGAGGGAAATTCTGAAGCATCTGGAGAATTCCTTGCCAGATTTCTTTTTCTGTAGAGCTGTTGTCATCGAAGGGGAGCAACTTGACACAGAACTATACTTATTTAGAGTGTTGTCCTTCAGAATAACCAAGTTAGATAATAGATGTGGACATACTTTGAAAGATACAGATATATGGTATTATGATTGTTGTCGTGTGCAGTACTAGTTAAGAATGGTAATATTCTGCCCTAGTGCAGGGAAATGAAGGAGTCAGCACCGGAGTCCAAGCCAGCTCTTTAAGTAGGTCACCACAGTCAAAGGATTTGTGCTAAACTAGAAAAAGGTAACATGAAGGCATTCTAACTCTTTGTTTTAGGGCAAGAAAAAAAAATGCCGTGTAGGGTGTATAAAATCAAATCGAATGGCCCTGCAGTTGGAGAGTGTAGTTTTTATACTCTAAATCCTTTTTAAAATGTGTTTTTATTGAAGTAGAGTTGATATACCATGTTGTGCCAATCTCTGCTGTGCAAAGTGACTCAGTTATACACATAGAGACATTCTTTTTCTAAATCCTTTTTTTAAAGTACTCTTTTGTTACGACTGACAGTTTTCTTACTTATCAAATTATTTGCCAAACTCTTTGTCTCTCTTGGTTCTCTTTTCCTTTGAGACTCAGCATTCATCTTTTATATAATTTGTTTTCCAGAGTCATTTACAGTCTATGCTGGAGCAGCTTAAGCTACAGGAAAAACAAAAAAATGAGCAGGTGAGAAGTGTGTTTTCACATCAACCAGAAAACATTTGATGCAAAGAACCCCACCCCCCCAATCTCATTTCTGGCTGTTCTTTTCACAGGAACAGTAGTGGCCAAATCTTGTAAATGAGGGTAGCAGGTTGGAACAAAGTCTTTGTGAAAATTCGTTCATTCAGCAGATATTGAATGTCTATTAAGTGGAAAGCACTGGATGTACACACAGTGTTGAATAAGACGACACATACAATACTTGTCCTCATGGAGCTAACAGTCTAGCAGGGAAGATCAACAGCAAACAAATTATCATACAAATATAAAGGTGCAAATCATAAAGAAGTGCTGTGAAGGAGAAAGAGTCAGTGGTGCTATCTGAATAGAGTCCTGAATTAAATTGGGGAGATCATAATCAGCCTTTCTGAGGAAGTGATACTTAAGAGACCTGAAGGAAAAGTCCAGGCAAAAAGTGTATGGAGAGCTTCTTGGGTGGAGCGTATGCCAGGTCCCACATCGGAAAAGAGCTTGGCCTCTTTGAGAACCTCTGCAGTATTTAAAGCGAGGAAGAGAGTGACTTAACGTAAGGTTGGAGAAGTAGGCGGAGGCCATATTGTATGGTCCCTTGCAGTCCATGATAAGGAGGATGGGTTTTAGTCTTAAGTGCAATGGGGAGCCCTTGGAGAGCTTTAAGCAGGAGAGTCACATTTAATTTAGAAGTTTTAAAGATCACTTTGATTATTATCTGGAGAATGGATTGTGAGAGGGCAGGACTAGAAGCAGGGAGGCCAGTTAGGAGGCTGTGGGGTCGTCTAATAAAAGGTGATGGTAACTTGAAATAAGGAGGTGGCAATGGAGATGGAAAGAATAAATATTTTTTCTTTTTTATTGAAATATCGTTAATTTACAATGTTGTGTTAGTTTCAAGTGTACAGCAAAGTGATTCAGTTATATATATATGTATGTGTGTGTGTGTGTGTGTGTGTGTGTGTGTATATTCTTTTTCAGATTCTTTTCCATTATAGGTTACTACAAGATATTGAGTATACTTCCCTGTGCTATACAGTTGGTCCATGTTGTTTATTTTTTATCTATTTTATATATAGTAGTGTGTATATATTAATCCCAAACTCCTAATTTATCTCCCCTCCCCCCTCCTGCTATCCCCTTTGGTAACCATAAGTTTGTTTTCTATGTCTGTGAGTCTATTTCTGTTTTGTAAATAAGTTCATTTGTATCATTTTTTTAGATTCCATATGTAAGTGATATCATGATATTTGTTTTTCTCTGACTTACTGCACTTAATATGATAATCTCTAGGTCCATCCATGTTGCTGCAAATGGCATTATTTCATTTGGAAAGAATATATATATATTTAACTGCAATAAAAATGTTTTATAACAGCTTTATTGGGATATAATTCATATACCATACAATTCACCCATTTAAATTGTACAATTCAATGACTTTTAGTATATTCACAGAATTGTGCAACCATCACCACAATCAATTTTACATTTTTATCACCCAAAAAAGAAACCTGTACCCATTAGCAGTCATTTCCCGTTTCTTCTGACCCTCCCACTCACCACCCGCCCACCCAGTTCTAGGAAACCACTAATCTACTTTCTACTAGCCTACTTTGCCTATTCCAGTTATTTCATATAAAAAGGAAACATATACTACAAGGTCTGTTGTGTCTGGCTTCTTTCACTTGGCATAATGTTTTCAAGGTTAACCCATGTTGTGGAATGTATCAGTACTTTATTCCACTTTATGGCTGAATAATATTCCATTGTACAGATATACAACATTTTTGTTTATCCATTCATCCATCAGTCGACATTTGGGTTGTTTCCACTTTTTGGTTATCATGAATAATGCTGTTTTGAACATTTATAAGAGAATGTATTTTAAAGGTAGAATTGATGGGAATTGGGCCAATTACTGGGTGTTGAAGGAGAAAGGAGCGTTAAGGATGTATGCCAGATTTCTAACTTGAAAGACTATTATTTAAAGCCACAAGAGAGTGAGCAGAGTGAAAAGAAAAGAGGGCAGTGGGGGATAAATGAGGGTCAAGTAGCTGTATAGAAATGTATGCTGGTTCCAGCCCTATACTGTTGAGGGTAGGGTAACAGTTTTAAAGAGACTGGAGGTCGTATTATGAGGATGGACTTAGCATGGGGCTTTTTGGGGGGGGGCCCGCGCCGCGCATCTTGCGGGAACCCGCACCTTCAGCAGTGAAAGTGCGGAGTCCTAACCACTGGACCGCCAGGGAATTCCCGAGCATAGAGCTCTTAAGGTAGTGATGCCATCCCCCATGCTCATCCCCATACAAACAAGGCCAGGAGAATTCTTATGTTCTATATATTCCCTTCCCCTCAGCACATCACTCATCCAAGTACTGCTTATAAACAGACATGTGAACAGTTAATGCCAGGATTGCCTTAGCACCCACTAAACATCTTTGTTTTCCTCCATGTAAGTAGTTAGTATTGGGGGAGTGCTATTTTCAACATAGAACTATAGCTGTAAACTTTATTCACTCAGAACCCTTTATGTTAGCTCATTTATTCAACATAGATTTATTGGGCACCTACTTAAAGCTAGGTTCCACAGGGAACTACAAAATGCTTATGACACAGTCTCTGCCTCCAGTTGGGGAGAAATACATGAGAGGGATAGGAATTTAAAGGAATGAGATCTCACTTTTGTCCATGGAGATTAGGGGAAGCTTCATAGAGAGATGGTGTTTCGGGCCTTAAGAGGTGGGTAAGGTTCTAATAAAGAGATAGAGAAATGAAGGCATTCTGTATAGAAAGTAGCATTCACAATGGCTCAGAGGTGGTGATGCCAGGCTTAAGAGTTTAGATTTTTGGTGTAGGTCATAATAAGCCCTTAAAGCTTTTTCACCTGGGGAGTAACTCAGGAAATTTTCTCTGCCAGCAGTATATAGGAGAAATTGGAGGGGGGAAAGACTAGAGGAAGATGCAAGTGATAGAAGGAATCAGAACTTAAAAATTGATTGGATTTCCAGGACAAAAAGGGAACAAAGAGTAGTGCAGAGCCTGGGTGACTGGAAAATGGTGAGCCACTAACAGGAATGAAGACAACTTGAAGAGGATTCTTGGCGGGTGGGGGATGGAAAAGATGATGAGTTGAGTTGGAAGCACTTTTTAAAATGGGAGATCAGAGAGTGCCTCATGCATAGAAATGATCATTGAAGCTGTGGGGATAGATGAGTTAGCCAGGTTGACTATTCAGCAAGAAGTCTGAACCTAAGGATAAACCTCCCTTTAGGAGGTGGTGGGAGGAGAAAGCACCCGTAAAGGAGAACTGGAGAAGTCAGTGGTCGTAATCGTGGTCAGCATCTTAGTGAAAAGATGCTCTCAATTACTACAGCTAGCAAGTATAGCAGTTTGGTAGCTCATGTCCAGCACAGGATCATTTTGTAATGCTCCATTCCTGTCATTCCACAAAATGAAAATCCACACTGATACGGGGCGAGCTAAATTGAATAATACTCAAAAACAATCTTTGTCTCAAAGACAGTATACCTGAGTGTTATTGGTCACTTTGCCATTTCAAGTAAATAAAAAAAATTAACTCTTACATCACAAAATGTTCAGAGCTTCTGACTTAGAAAGCATCAGGGTAAGTAGAACGTCATCAGACTCATCATTGGTTAGGACTCTGAGCCAGTTTTCAAGGGTCTCATAACATGGCAGGAAGCAGCAGCTAAGACTCAGTTTAAGACACGGTGCGGGGCTTCCCTGGTGGCGCAGTGGTTGAGAGTCCGCCTGCCAATGCAGGGGACACGGGTTCGAGCCCTGGTCCGGGAAGATCCCACGTGCCGCGGAGCAACTAAGCCCGTGTGCTACAACTGCTGAGCCTGCGCGTCTGGAGCCTGTGCTCCGCAAAAAGAGAGGCTGCGACGGTGAGAGGCCCGCGCACCGCGATGAAGAGTGGCCCCCGCTTGCCACAACTAGAGAAAGCCCTCGTGCAGAAATGAAGACCCAACACAGCCATAAATAAATAAATAAACAAATACTTTTTTAAAAAAAAAGAAAGAAGGAAAAAAAAACTTTAAAAAAAAAGACACGGTACGTTCAGTGGGGCAAGAGGCTATCACAACTGCCTTATCTTCTGAGTCTTAGACTATGGCTACAGTGGTCCCATCTCCTTTGTCCCTACAGTGAGCTGTGACCTCTGTACACTCTTCCCAGAAGTACAAATTCTTAACAGCAAGCATATTTAATTTCTTTAGTATATTCAGTTTTGAAGCTTCCTTTTATAAGTTTGGCATGATAAAGGACAGCATCATTGTGTTTGCGTTCTTGACTGTGGCACTGTTTTTTGGAACATTGTAAGACTAAGATAACCTTATAAATGCCAAATTACAGTCTTTCTTTTTGGTTTATATAAGTAAATTCTAGATCAAGTAATGGAACTTAAGATTTCAGATGAATTTTTCGTGTTTTTCTGCCTCTCCCTACAGCTCATTTCTCTACGGGAAAAACTGAACTATTTTCTGAAGGATTGAGGAGAGCCTTCAGCCTGGCATACAAACCTTGGCTTCACCATCCATATTGAAGACTAGATGAAATTGTGCCTGTTTCTTCTCCTTTCATTGCCTTGTGTTGCATCATTTGTATTTGTTTCTCTGAACGATTTTTTTTTTTTTGCTAGTTATATTCAAAGTTTGTAGCCATGTAGAAAGGGACAAAGTATAAAAAAGTAGTAGACCTGAAGACCCAACTCAACTATGGGACTTTGCTTCTCTTTATCAGTTTGAGAATTAAATTGTTTCTTTTATGGTGTCTCAGATGATTCAGCCATGCTTGCCAAAGGCAGACAGTCTAACCTGAAGGCTATACAGCTGGTTTGCATAGATTTTTAGCTTTTTCTTCTTCTCTTTGTTTCAAATATTTCCTAAAACATAGAGTCAAACCATTTCTACCAAGGGCTAGGACCTGCCACAGTGATTAAGTGCCTATCTGGCAGCAGTTGATACTAGGTTGTATCCTGTCTCTGTTCAGGCATTAAAGGCTGCTTTCCGGCTCAGGGATGATTTCTTGCTGCTGCTATCTTTGTTCTGTTCTTAATGGTTTTAGGATTGTGTCTGGTTGTTATTTGGCAGCTATGGGACTAGTTAGAGCAGAGATGAAATTCTGAGTTGTTATCCTTATTCTGAGCCTCTTCTTCCTAACCCCCATCAGAAAAGGTTAGGAAAAAAACAGATACCTGTGGGAGCTCCCTGGTTGCCTAGTGGTTAGGATTCCAGGCTTTCTCTGCCATGGCCTGGGTTCAATCCCTCGTCTGGGAACTCCCATAAGCCTCGTGGCCAAAAAAAAAAAAAAAAAAAAAACGAACAAAAAACAGATACTTGTATTGCCTGTGAAAACTTCCTTAAAATCCCTGGGCCAGTTTGGTGATTTTTAGCTATGTTAAGATTTTCTAGTCTGTATTCTTTAAGCAATAAATAAATTCCTTAAGTGGATTACTGTCACTTTATTAAACAGCTCCCATGATAAGTACATTCATATCCAAAAGGAAACTGGTGAGACAAGCAATGAATTCTGCAGTTAGGAAATGAAAGAAAATGCTGTCAGCACTGGGACATCCTTCTAAAGAGCTCTTAGGATAACTCCTAATGAACTAAGCAGATCATCTCATATTCACCATACATCATTGGGATTTTGAGAGAAGGTACAGAGAAGTAACAAAAATGGCAGCTCCAATATTTGCACTGAATTATGTTGTAGTGGAAGGAACACAAGATTGGAATCCTGGGTCTGCTACCTACCTTGGGCAAGTCCCTACACCTCTTAGAGCCTCTATGTCCTTATTTGGAAATCAAGGGTGATAATGCTTATCACCAAGAGACATCTGAAGGTTTTCTGGAAGTAGCCCAGCTAGACCCAGGTCTGGTCCCAATTGATGAAGTCGGTGCCACTCTAGGAAATGAACCCGCAAGATTTCTCTGCCACTTTTAGTGCTCTCATTCCAAGTTGAAGGTAATAAGCCAAGGGCAGAGAAGGGGAAGTCAGTATGCATGGGCAGGGCCTATGGAGAAGGGATGAAGACAGAAGGAATGCTGGGGACAAATGCAGGGAAGAAGTGGGTCTGAGGGAGAGATACATGGACAAACAAAATGAAGCCAAGATTAGGAGAAAAGTTAGAGGATAGCTTGAAAACCAAGATGACATTTTTAAGTTTTTTTTTTTCAGAAACCCAGAATTTAAAAGATGAGAAGAAAGAATAGGGAAAAGGAATTGTCAGAGGCAGAAGGTGGGGGAAGAGGCAGGGTTTGAAAAGAAGATAGACCTTTCCAGATGAAGGATGGCATAGGACTGGGGCAAAAACATAAAAAGTACCCTGGGGACGTGGCTGGAGAGACTGAGGCCGGAGAGAGTGGCACATAGACCACAGGTGGCATCCAGGGGTGAGAGAAGTAGAAGAGCCCTAGTCCAGCCTCTGTCCAATACTGTAGCCCAAGAGCAGCCAGAGCTCTGCTGAGAGGCAGTGGGGAAGGGAAGACAACGGGAAGGAGCAAATTTGTGTATCTGTGGTGCCCTTCTGTTCCCTCTACTACCACGTCTTGTAACCCTGGGTAACTGCTTCACCACTGCCCTCCAGTCACCCAAGGCTTATTGCCGCCCTGACTCCCTCCCTCCCCCCAACACACACACGTAATATATCATGAAGGTTTCCTTTTCTATAGCACAGTGATTGAGACTTTGGCATGTTACAGAACTGCACTGTCCAATATGGTATCCACTAGCCATGTGTGGCTTTTGAGCACTTGACATATGGCTAGGCCAAATTGAGGTGTGTCTTTCCACATAGGCAAGGCTCAACTGCAGGTGGCCCCAGGCCTTGGCAGAATGCCCTGTGATCCTCCTGGAACCTGGGAAGACTGGCAATCTCTTGAGAGGATTTGAGACAAGACCATTTCTCACTCACCTCCCTGTTTTGAGGGAGGCTGTCATGGGGCAGTTTCTCATCTGCCTCCCTCATTCTGGTGAGCATGAGACTTTCTGCCTGCCTCCCCACTCCCCTGCCCTTGCCCCAAAGGGTCCAGCTGCAGGCCATAGAGCTGCTTAGCAGCGGTGTGGAGTTGGTACTCAGCAACATGGTGTCCTGCCATTCATGTTGCATGTCATCTGGCCCCTTTTGTTTCAGTGTCATCCTGTGCAACAGCAACACGGAACGGATCCCATTGCTGGTCTTGCTTTTGCTGTCTCTAAGTAATAAAGTGCCTGGATGTATGTGGGTTTCCTGTTCTTTTTTACCAGTTGAATCTGTCAGCTTACTTGACAATTTCTAAGACTTAGTAAAAAAAGAAAGAATATAAAATATCTCAATAATGGTTTTATACTGATTACATGTTGAAATGATAATACTTTGCATATATTGGGTAAAACGAAATATTAGTTAAATTAATCTCACTTGTTTATTTTTACCTTTTTAATATGGCCGCTAGAAAATTTAAAATTGCATATATGTGACTCACATTATATTTCTGTTGGACAGGGATGTTATAGATCAGTGAAGAAAGAAAAATTGGTGGTGGGGAGGAGGGACTGACAGGGTTTTACTTTGCCAGAAAATGGCATTAAAAAAAAAACTATCGCCACCAATTCACAGGGACATTTTAACACACCCCCCCAAATATATAACCATAATCTCAGAATAAAGGATAGATTTTTAAATTGAATATATGTAACTTTATGGAAACTCACTGCATTGTCCAGATTTTTCTCTTAATGCGTTAGGCTGGTGAAAAATTCCTCAGATTGATGAGGATGGTGTTGAAGAACCATTGCTATAAAGAGCTCATCCCATGAGCTGATAACTAGCTAATTTGTGTGGGGCTTTGAGAGGCGACCAGTCCAGGTAACAGTGGTGGATGGGGCTAGTGGGGGTGTCTTCTTGTCCTGTAGGTGTTGGACTCTTCTGGTGGCCTATGTTTTGCAGTGTTCCTGTGGCTTCTTGGCCCCACCCTCTTCTCCCACACCCAAATAAGGTAAAGATGTGGAGTGTCAGAGTCAAAGAGTGTAACCAGAGGAACCAAAGTAAACAAATACGAATTTATTCTTTTCAAAGCAGAATTTAAGGGAAAGGGGGAAAGCACCACAGTGAGTGGCAAAGTTAACTAATTTGTCCCCAGCCCCGCCCCTTCATCCCAAACTTTTCTAGACTTGTGCGCCACCCTTGCCACTTCCCCAAATCCCATCCTTGTGACCAGTCCTTGCAGCCAACGAGCAGCATCGCAGGCTTCGGTCTGGCCTCAAGACTGCCCTGGGGACAGCAAAGACATTGGGCAGGTGCCCCCCAAAATGCGGCAGCTGTGGGAGGAGATGGAGGCTGGGAGCTGAGCCCCGGCCTTGAGCCTTTCCCTCTCCCACAGTCATTGGTGTTTAAAGAACAAGAAGGAGCTGAAGTATTCCTTTGTTCTCAGGGCCAGATTTTGGCAGGAAGGCCCAGAGACAGAGTTGCCTAGCTGAGCAGGTGAGTCTCCACAGCCCTAGGGCAGGGCCCCCACTTTCTCCTCCAGGACTGTTCATCTTAAGGTAGCTACTTTCTTAGCTATCTGTCACCCATGTCAAGGGAACTTTGATGAGAGTCTTGGCCTGAAATGGTCTCAGAGGCCGTGAGTCTGCCATTGAGAATGCCTCTTCAAGGAATGCTCTAGCCCAGAGCTGACTATGGAGCCCAGATCCCAAACACACACCTCAAGCATCATGGGTATTCATTAAAATTCATCGGGAAGGAAACCATCTCCCAGGATTTGCCTCTGCTTGGCCTCAGGGTTTCGCATTACCATGGCCTGCCAGCCCAGCTCCTAAAGTACAACAAACTCAAACAGGTTTCTCTACAAGGAAATATCTCCAAACTTTGGGCCTGGAAGGAAATGGGCATTTGAAGGCCTTTCCATTCTGGAGGGAAGGGTGCATATCCTCCTGGGTAGGACCCTCTCTAGGGAACCATACAACAAACAGCCTGATGTCCTCCAGCCAGTCAGCCTTCCTTAATAATTTCCCAGTCAACCTGTGTGGGAAGCATGCAGTCTTAGCCGGAGGTAACTCCTGGAGGAGACAGTATGTCTCTCACAAAAAGCAAAGCCCTTACCCTTGACTTGGAATGCACTCTTTTTCCCAGGCCTGAGGAATGTAAAAGAGATTAGCAAAGCTATCTCAAGCCAGGAGACCTCAGGGAACTGAGAGTCCTGGTTGTTCCTTATGGCTGGGGGCTGTGTGTGTGCCTGGTTAAGGGAAGATAATGTTCAAGGATAGTTGTTGTAAACTTGTTGACATCCATGGTGGTGACTGAACTGAGACGATAAGCAATTCCATGGGTTCATTGTCTAATAATGAGTTCCTCTTCTGTCTATATTAGATTCAGTAAATTCTAAATAAAGTGCCTTGCAACCATCAGTTGTCTTGGTCCTTCTGACCCCATACTCGCGGTGCTATTCAGTCCCTTACCCCTCTCCGTCGGGACCTGGAAGACCCCCTGCGGTGGCTGGACCATCGCAACCTGACTCCACTCTGCTCTCACTAGAAGCAGAGGCACCTTCATAATGGTTTTTTGGCCTCTACCAGATTCTGTCGAGAATACATTATCTATCAATCCTAACTGTTCCCCGATACTATTTGACAACAACCGCAGCAAACACATTCCTTATCGCTGATGCTAATCCCACAAGCCAGGGGTTTTCATTAGGTTGCCTACCCAGCAACTCCCTTCGCCACCCTTCCAGTACGGGGCCAAAAACTACGCAGCATCACACACAATACCTCTAGGAGACAAGATACACGACAGATGCTTAACAACATGCAACACATCTCAGTAAATCCCACCTTAATTTGAATTCACAGTGCCCAAAGACCCATTTACCTCACTGCGGGAAAACTGCCCACACATGCTGCAGTGACTATCACTGGACCCTCAAGCGATATACTCACCTCGGGCATCAAGGTAAACCCAGGACCACTAAGTGTCATTGACCCCGTTACTGAGAATTCAACTCTTGACTTGCTGCTTCAGTCTACCTATAGCACAAATCCTACATAACGAGATCTACGTCTTCTCTACCATGGCCCACTGCAGTTGCCACAGGCCCTCAACAGCCCAAGATCTCTCGGGTGGAGTAGCAGTTACGAAAAGGATTTTCCAGGACTTTCCTGGTAAGATTGTTTCATAACCTCTGCCCTCTTTACCAGCTGAGCAGGTAAGTCTCCACAGCCCTAGGGCAGGGCCCCCACTTTCTCTTAGGCAGGTGTATGCCTCAAAGACCCTGAACTCTGTGTCCTAGAGCAAATTTTTTCTATACTCTTCCTACCTACAATCTAGGCTCCTACAAATATAGCTCCCCCGCGCCCAACCCCAGTAACTGATGTCCAGGCTCTGTGTTTGATGCCCACCTGCCACCTGCTCGCCATACATCACCAGTGCTCCTGCCCAGAGACCTCATGAGCTCTAAGGCAGATGTCATGATGAAGTCTGACACCCTGAACCTGTGGCTTAGTGCCCCCTGGTGATTCTAGAAGGAGGCAATCCTTGGCTTCTGGACCCAAGCCACTGCCTTCCCTGCCCAGCAGTAGATAAATCTACCTTCCCAGCAGTTCTACCCACTGGCCTACTGCTTGATTATAAGAGAGCACCCCAACCATCTCACACCCTCCTGACCTTGGTAGCAACTGCCACTTTCTTTAAGGCCCTGAGCCAGACTTAGAAACTGGAAGGGGCAAGAGGATGTACTCTGTGTCTTAGCCTGGCTATTTGTTCCTCCCTTTCTGCATGGGGTGAGTAGAGCTTGGATTTGTTCTATTTTGGCCTCTGAACCATTGTTTAGAGGAGCCCAGGAAGATTCATCCAAGGCCCACGTCTCCAGGGAACAAGGTGTGGAATGAATGAAGAGAGCAGAGTGACTCTTCCTGTTAGATTCCTCTGTGGCCACAGGCTTCTGTTGCTTTGGTCTTGAGGGCAGCTCACCTCAAACATGAATGGAGAGACATCCTAGGGGAGCAGCCAGGAGGCATCTGTCTGTCCAACCAGAGGCTGGGACTAACAAAGAGCAAGGCAGAACATTAATACTTCAAGAGGTATTAGAATTTAATGTGTGAGTGAGGCCAGGGGAGTACTGATGTACAGTAGATATGTAGGATAGGTATGTATGTATATAAACTTAGGCAAATTAAGTCAATTGCAGGGTTCTAAGTTATAAAGCTCCTTTTGGTAGAAAGCTGCCTAAGTGGGTTCTGACTCTGTTCAAAGTCCCCAAGCCCACCCCCCACTACCCCCCACCCCCACTATCTACTCTGAACAGTTTCTGGATAAAGGGATCATGGTATATGTTGCCTAGGAAGAGTTAGCTCAGTTTGAGGACTGGGTTCACCTTCCAGAGTTAGAAAGAATGGTTTTATGCAAAGGAAGGCCTTGCTGTTGTCTCTGTGGAAAGTGGCCAACTTCCTGATCTGTAGCCCGTGGATACTAGAAAAGGGCCACTATTCAGGATGGCCTGTTGCATCTGCCTTCTGACTAGCTGGGGGATATCAGCCACCTCATCTGATTCAGCCTAAGAGAAAGAAGGGTCACAGCCTGAAAGGGTGTTGGGTGGTCATGCTCCTCCAGTCTAGAGGGTGGCTTCCCCTTCCTCACCCAAGGAGAAGACCCCCTTGCTGAGCAGCTGCCAGCCCTCCCCCAGGGCTGTGAAGGCCAACTCAGAAGAGCCAAGGGTGGCTTCAGCTGGGTTCCCAGAGCAACTCAGCTGGTCTCTCGGGATGCTGAGGTTTTCAGGAAAGAGGAGGATCTGGGGAAAATATCTAAGCCCATAAGTATTTCTTTAATGTTTCCCAATATAAGGTGAAAATAGGAAACTGAATGAACTGTTTCCCCCCTTGAGAAAGGTCTGCCAGGGACTGAGGCAGAAGGAACTGAAGATATTCAAGGAGGAAACAGCATCTAGGTAGCATCGGGATGACTAGATCTATGCCTTTGAGCTGAAGTTATATGACACACGTTGCCCAGACTTTTTCAGGGGCACTTTGGGTGGGGTGGCGGGAGTGTCTTCAGTGTCACTTCCCTGTGTTGGGCCAGAGAGTAGGGCTAAGTCCCGTGTGTTCACAGTGCTGGAGCCCTCGGGTCATTAGGCTCCCCCAAATCCATCATTCCATGGAGAATGGAAAGGGGCCAATGGGCACTGCTTCACTCTGCAAGGCAGCTTCTCTGCTCCCCATCTGAATGGCCTCCAAGTGCCATTAGCCTGGGCTGCAACAGAATTGTACTTAAGGGACTGATCTCAAACTTGAAGATTAAAGGGCACATTTCTAGAGTCAGAGGAATCATGCTTCTCCCTCCCCCGGCCCTCACACACCCACCTCGCATACCATCGAATCCCTGCTGCTGCCTGGAGCCCAGATAACTCCGGCTGAGGAATGTGGGGCCAGTGGGGACTGGAAAGGTTGGGTGAAGGCTGAGGGAAGGCTTTGACCAGAACTGGGAGAGGACCGTGGACTATAGGATGGGGATCTGGTTCCATCAGGAGGCCAGCAGAGTGTTGGTAGTCACATCAGAACTTCGCACACTGGGGAAGGCATGGCGGAGCTTCTCCATAATGTCTTCCAAGCACAGGCTGACATCTTGGCTCTTTGACCCCACATCATCTGAGTTGGAGAAGAAAGATGTGGGAAGAGAACTCGAAATTCCCTTATGAGGCCAAGGGGCCGAGGTAGGATGCTGCCGGCTGAAGGGTGAACCTATAGCATTTGTATCTTCCCGGCACGATGCCTAGGTACATATGAGGTACTCAACATACATTTGTGGAATAAAGAAATGAATGAATCGGTCAATAAGCCAATCATCCCTGACCCTAAGCTCAAAGCCATGAGGAGAAACCAGTCCCAGCCCTAGCAGAACCCTAGGCAGGAGACCTGGGGCAAGACAAAGCCATGGAGGAAGGGGTTGGGAGGGGCTGGGGGAACTCACCTGCAGCTTGAGTGTCTGGAGTAGTCTGTCCCTTCTCCTGGGGGTGACTGCCTTCTGACTGCTGCGGAGAGGAAGCCAGGGACGAGCCTGCAGAGCCATTGCCATCCGATTCAGTATGTGGCTAGCAAGAGGTAAGGCATGACTTAAGTGGCTTTGCCTTCCTGACCTTACTTTGACAGACTCCTGAGCTTAGAAAGGTCCTTAGAGACATCATGCCCATCCCTTTGCCCTTGGACTTTAAGAAGCTTTTGGTGGTACCCCAAACAGTGGTTTCCCCTTTCAGGAAACTTCTTAGAATATTTAATTACTGGATACCCTCTTCCTTCAACAACATGTATCAAAGGCTCCCAGTTCTTCTAAGGATGCCATTGCCCCTAAATATCTCTTGCTGTCATTTCAGCTATAATTAAGCTATCTAGAACTCAATTCCCTCTGGAAATGTAGAGTTGCACACCTGATCCTTGGTTCATGACATAATATCATATGTTAAGACCTCCAGGAATTCATCTAGAGGCCATCCCTTGGAGGATCTGGGGAAGAGGCACAGTGTGGTATTACCTGGTATGGATAATGACAATAATTATTCATAAATTATTTATTTATGAAATGTTTATTATAGTCCTGGCATCATGCCAAATTGTTTAAATGCATTATCTCATTTGACGTTCACCACAATTCCATGAAGTTGGTATATTTTTATCCCTGTTTTACAGATGAGGGAACTGGGGCTTAGTGAGGCTAAGTAACTTTCCTAACATCCCACGGCCACTAATCGGCAGCACTACACTCAAACTCAGGGCTGTCTAACTCCAGAACCACACTACATCCTATACACTGCCTCTTAAAGAGGAAAGGGACAAAAAGTAGTAAGTGAACCCTTCACAGCGAAAATCTTCCTCTTGCCAAGCATGTCCAAACTCGCTTCTTTCCAGCAAACATCAAAGTAGCAAAGTCAACGTTTTGGATGATTCTTTGAACTTTGTTCTTTCAATACCAGATTCAAATGGGTTGTGGGGAAGTGAGCCCTCAAAAGCCCTCCCTCTGCCCTAGGCCCCACGGTGGCTTGAGAGTAAACACACAAGGATGGAGTGGAAACTAGGTACAAGAGAATTGGCCAAGCGATGTGATATAGCAGCCCATTCCTCCCCCCAACTTTCCTGATCGCCAGCCCAGTTCTCTTCAGAAAGTCTTCTAACAGACACCTCCCAGGAGAAAGGAGCACCTTTCCCCGGCCCGCCTGTGCTCGGAGGCTGCTCTGATTCTTCCCCTGGCCCCAGACTCACTTGCAGGAGCAGCTCCCTTAAGCGCTGCAGCTGGGACTCGAGTTGCTTGTTGTGGTCTTCAAGAATCTGCATGCGTGTCTCCAGGCGGCTCTTGTGCTGCCGAAGGATCCGGGCCTCAGCCAGCAGCTCCTCATTGCGGTGGTCCTGTGCCACCTCGGCAGAGCCCTCAGCCAGGGTGGGTGCCTCAGCAGCCTCCTCATGCTGCCACTTCAGGCGCCTCAGCTCCCCCTGGAGAATCCTGCCAAGGATGGAGAAGCCAAGGCCAATGACCTTCACAGGGTATTGACTGTCCAGGGCTCAGTGTCCCCTCATACCTAGGTGTGAGCAATCCCTTTGCTCTCCCATCCCCACCCCCATCCCAGCCCCCAAGCTGTGCTTTTTTTTTTGGTCGCAGCATGTGGGATCCTAGTTCCCCAACCAGGGATCGAACCCGCGCCCCCTGCAGTGCTGCAGTGGAAGCGTGGAGTCCCAACCACTGGATGGCCAGGGAAGTCCATCCCAGCCATGCTCTTGCTTGAATGGCCATAACCACTTCCTCTCCAACACATATGTCATTTACTTTGCCATCCTTAGGCCACAGAGCAGAGAGAGCTGACATTTCATATAACAAATGTCTCAGGGCTTTGATGTGCTGCTTCGGGGATTAATTCTGACCTTAAAATCCGGCAGAAACACAGTCTGCAAATAAATGAGGCATTAGGGCCACTGACTCACCTACTCCATTTTTAGATTTTTAGATTCCAGGGGAAGACATAACATAAACAAAGGATCACCCATCTTTCCTCTTCTCTCTACTACCCTCCTCTTTGACCCACTTTAAACACCCATGTTGAGTCATCAAGGAAACAGATTCCAAAGAGATGGTCTCCTTTGGAGGACATTACTATTTTTTTCTTTTTTGCAACAGAATCACTCTCTCCCTAGTGTTTCCCAGGGTCCCCCCACCACTGCTCTAGTGCAGTGCTTCTCAAACTATCCATAGCCAAAAAACAGGGGGATTTTTCAATCCATCATGGATCAATACATGGTCTGAATGTGCATAGCTAGTACACAGCTCACACCACACATGAGTTGCTGCCCAAATTCAACAGCACTCAACCTGGCCTATACCCAATTCAATGAAGACAAGTCCACTAATTATGTGCGTGGATACTGTGGCAATGTCAAATTGCTATGAAAATTTCTAAAAGTTTACTCTCTATTTATGTATTTATCTTGTCTTGAACCAGTAACAAATACTTTGCAGATAGGTCCTGTTCTAAGGACTTGCTAATCCAAATACAGTCTGTAGGCCTGAGGCATGGGCATCCTTTAGCAGCTGGTTAGAAGTACAGGAACTAAGGCCCCACCCCAGACCTTCAAATCAGAATCTGCATTTCACCAAGCTTCCCAAGTGACTTGTATGCACACTAATGTTTGAGAATTACTTTTCTGGGGGTTGTTATTGATTCCACTACACACCCCCAAAGTGTCTTGGATGCTCCTCAGACTCGTGCTGCCCTCCATGCTTTACAGAGATCAATGCCATCCCCATAATCTTCTTCACCTTCCCTCTTCCAGTCCTCAAATGCTCTATGCAGTATCATCCTCCTCTTATTACTTTCACTAAGTGGTAAGGACCTCTTTCCATTTCCAACAACTGAAAGTTCCTTGAGGGCAGAGGCATCATCTCTTCTGTATTCTCTGTGTTTGCATTCTCTCTGCCTGTTTCTATTGGGTACTTGGAGATATTTGGGTTGAGTTAAAAGGATTCAAATAATTATTAGGATAGCTAGCTTTTATTGAACACTTCCAATAAGACAGACACTGGCTAACACATTATATGCCTGATCATTTGATCTTCACAAGTGACCTTAAGAGGTAGGTAGTCTTACCATCATCCCCATTTTACAGATGAGGAAATGGAAGATCACAGAATATAAGTAACTTGTTCAAGGCCACATAGCTAGGATGTGGAAATTCAGGACTTGAATTAAGCCGTCTGACTCCAGAACCCACGCAGATCTGTGCCGTTGCCACACCTACCGGTTCTCATCCTCTAAGTGGGCCAGGATCTTTTCGAGCTCCCCTTTGCTTTCAGTGACCATGCTGCACGGAGCCTGCTGTCCAAAGGCTGGCTCCCGGTCTGTAATGGGGCTGGAGTGCCGCAGCAAGTACTGGTCCTCGTCTCTGTGTGGGGGTGGGGAGAGGAAAGAGGGGCCCAGGCATTGAACTGAGAAACAGCTCAGGGTGTGAGTTCTCAGCTCCCACCTCAAGCCCCAGGAGACACATGCTGGAGGATTCCCTCTCTAAGATACATAGAGAGGGAAAAGGCCATGTATTCAGGTTTAAGAGGGATGGAAGTGTTCAAAGGTGGTAGGGGTCATTGTTGGGGGTAGTAGGAGAGAGTGTTTTCAGGATGCCGAGGCTCCTGGGTTCTACTTATAGTGACCTGGGAAACAATGAGCAAATCACTTCCCTTTCTGTGATGTTCCCCCACCCCACCCCCCTTCGCTTTCCCATCCCCAGGGGAATTGTGGCCTGCCTGAGTCCCAGTCCCAGGGCTGGATTTATCCGTGTAGCCAACAGTTCCTAGGTCCTCTGAGGAGGCAGGGGACCTCCCTAGAGATGAAGGGCCCCTTCTCTGGGCTATAGCACCAAGGAATCTCTCTGGCCACACTTCAGTCAAGCCCCTGGTATCTCCCCAGGGTTGATGTGGCACTAGATGGGGCATTGGCATTTTGAGCATAAGATAATGGCTCATTTCTGCAACTTTAGTTGAGGGCATATTCTTCTTCCTTCAGAGTTAGGAATAGAAGGATGGGATCTTGCAACAGAAAGGGACCTTGGCAGATGGCAGGGAGGTAGTTCATCCTTCATTACCCTGCTCAGTTGATAGAGGGCAGACTGCTTCTCTCATTAAATACTGTGCCCAGAAAGCAGACTGCCTTCCTTAGGGTGTCAGGGACCCTATCCACACACACCCCACCTCCCACTGAAGATATACCCTCCCCAAGTGGTGGTAGAAGGATCCCAAAGGAGAGCTATTCCTGGCAAATATGCAGCTGTGAAAACTCACATGCTGTCGTCTGGGGACAGGCTGTCATTAAAGAAGGAGCAATTTTGACTTTCCATCTCAGCAAGCCTAGGAAGAAAGAGCAGGAACAGAAGGGAAAACAGTATGTGAAGACGGCTTTCATCTCAAGGACTGTAATCCCACAATAGGATAATCAGGTTTGGGGGGCTGTCCCAATTTCCCCCTCCCCCGCCCCAAACGTTAGGCCTCACTGGCTGCCGCAAAGCCCGCTGTGCATGTCCCCCTGGCCCTGACTTCATTCTCTTTGCCCCAACTGAAAACCCCTTCCCCCTTGGACTCCTTACAATTCCCCTCCCCAAAATCTGGTGGTACCTGCTGGCAAAATGCTCAATGCGGGAGTGTGTGTCAGCGTGTGGCAACATCGGAGAAGAAGCAGGCCTAGAAGAAAGCAGCAAAGACACAGAAGACCAAAGACTGGGTAGCTGGGCAGCCTGTCTCCTCACCACCACCCTTCCACACCCCGCAACACCACCACCAAATTAGGGAGCTCCCAAGAGCTGATGGGAACAAGATACAGAGACTGGATTCTAGTCTGTTTCTCAGGTCAGATTCCTGGTCAGGCCCCAGCTGAACTGCCCTGTCACTAGTTGGGTTTGCCCTGGAAGACTGCCCTAGCCCATGTGGGACTCAGTCCCTTCACAGCACATCCCTAGGCTCAATGAGGATGCCTGCAGCCCCCGTTCAGCTACCGGTACTCACGTCTCACTGTAGTCGGCCTCCAGCACTGATTGCACAGGCAGATAACCTCGCTGAGGGTGTTTGCTGAAATAATGCTTTGAGCGGAATTTGTTCTTTAAGGTAGTGGCAAAGTCCCTCATGTTCTCACTGGATGTGGTCTGGGAGGAGACAAGATAGAGGGACTCACCCTAATGGGCTATTCTAGGGAGGTGTGGCCACTCCCCTGGAGCAGGGACCATGACTGGTAGTCCACTCTTGTTCATATTTACCACACCTCGCTCCTAGAAAAAGATCTAGAAGGATACATGCCAAACTGTGAACACGGCTTGCCTCAGGGAAGTTAGACTTGAGGGGTGGGGAACGCACTGAGGAGAAAAGGGGACTTGGTTTTATACTTTAAACACCTCTATATAATTTGAATCTTTTACAATGATCGTATATTTGTTAACTTTTAAATATCTTTTACGTAAATTCTAGGGGTGTAGAAGATGAGCAGGAGCTAGACAATTATCAATCTACCATCTCTAGCCAGTTTCCCATGTATGACTTTAATAATGTTTATTTTAAAATGATAATAAAAGAAAAATAAAGGTCAAGGTCACTGCTTCCATTGGGTCACACATGTTTCTGTGTCAACAGAATTTGGAGAAGAGATGACAGCTCAGGGAGATGGATTGTGGAGATGGGGAGGTAAGATGGGAGAGAGCAGTGGGGGGAGCTGGGGATATGCTTGGGACTTTGGGAGTATGTGTGGGGAGAGAGGAATAAAAGAGTTTAGGGAGCAGAGTCAGCTCAGGAAGCTAAGCCTGGAGGTCTGAGTCCTGAACATAGCAGAGGAGAAATTCTGTGGCTGGAGTTCAGGGATGCTGGGCTCAGGAGGCTATGAAGGGCACAGTTTCCAATGAAAGCCCAGTGGATTTTGGGGACCCAGGTAAAGAGCATACCCCCTTTTCACGCAAAAGATTGAGTAATGAATTTGAGCACAAACTTTGGTATTGACTAGAAGGGATGGAAGCAATGACAAGGTAGCAGGTGAAGACCAGGGGACAGAAACAATCCAGGAAGCTAAGCAGGAAAAACTAAATTGAGCGATCGAAGGCTAGTCACCTGTAACTGCCTTGCTGTCTCTATTTTTTCCTGAGGCTTCTCTCTGCAGGAGAATAGTGAGTGCCTTTTAGATGGCCAAGAATGTCCTGGGCTGCTCCAGCCAGCTACCGCCCTGGTGAGGGTGAGGGAGAAGCTCTGCTAGAAGGACAGCCCTGGATCCCCCAAATTGGTCAATCACCAGGCCTGTTTGGAGGATGCTCCCCAACGGAGAGCAGAATACAGTGAGCTAATGCTGGACAAAATGGATCAAGCACCCAGAAGCTGAGAGCTGCCTGCCCCTCCCGCCTGGCCCAGAGGCTCCATACCGGGGTGTAATACTCCATGATGGGATAATGAAGCTTGTTGCCCTTGCTGGCCCTGCCTGTCAGGAAGCAGGTCTGGCAGATGTCCACGTTAAATTGTTTCAGACTCCGGTACCTTGGGGAAAGGAGAGGTGGTAGGAAAGAGGATGCAATATACTATAGTGACCTCCCCCTCCCCCAAACATCCAAATATACACATACATTAAAAGGGTTACTCCAGAGACTACAAATCTCCATGAAATCACATGCTCAGAATCCCAGGAAGTTCGGGAAGTAGCCCTGTCTCACCATCTTTTTTTAAAAGGAAGGGTGGGATAAACAACAAGGTCCTACTGTATAGCAGAGAGAACTATATTCAATATCCTGTGATAAACCATAATGGAAAAGAATATAAAAATGTATATATATGTATAACTGAGTCAATTTTCTGTACAGCAGAAATTAACACAACGTTGTAAATCAACTATACTTCAATGAAAAAAATAAAAAATAAAAGGGAGGGTGGGACGGGGTAAAGAGCTCATTATATCAAATAGCCTTCTAAACAAAGGTGGCCTGAAAGGGTCCAGTTTCACAGGTATGACCACCTTCCTTGGAGAAGGCACACTTTCAATATGAAGACAACTGATTCTATCAGCCGTGGGCAAGTTGGCTAAAAATTATTCCCCAAAGTTATTTATAATAATAACGCTATTATGACCGAATATAGACTAGCCCTTCAGATCCAATTCCAAAGCCTGATTGGACTGCCCAGACCTAACAGCATAGCATGGTGAAATGTCTAGACTTAGAGCAGTCAGAGAATCCGACATCTTGTCCTGGAGCTACACTAGCCAGCAGTGTGAACTCCACCTCTGTGCCTCATTTGCTTATAAAAAGCAGGGTGGTTGTAAAGAGAGTATGTGCTAGTGCTTTAAAGTGGTAAAAACAAGCATTTTATGATGAAAGCCAAATTCAGGATAGCGGCTACCTTTGTGGGGACAGGAGGAAAATGTAATCAAGGAAACTTCAAATATATTGTTTTATATATTATATAAAATATGTATATAATATACAAATTTGTAGATATATAAATATATAAATATATAATATAATGTATATAAATATATTGTAAAATATTGTTTGTTTCTTCAGCTTGGTGCTGGGTGCCCACTGTGGGGTGCTGGAGCCTGCTCATACAAGCTCACGAGAGCTGGTTGTTAAAATTTCAGGAATTTTCCAAGCCAGTTGTTAAATATAGCTATTATTTAAAAATTAAATTGTATAAACTCACAATTAAGCAAATGGTATTAAAAACAAAGGTAATAAATACTCAAACGCATCACTTCCTAACTATTTCACCATTATCTATGCTCTCGAGGTTGTCTACATCTGTTATACCTGGTGGTGGAAATACTATAAATGGTGTGCAACTGTGCGTCTCTTCCTGACCTCCTATGGGTGGCCTGACACTGGCCACAGTGGGAGTATTTACATCATGGAAATTAGCCAATGCTATATCACGTTTCTCTTTTGCTTTCTAGAGAGTAGCACATTTGCCAGCACACCTTTTGGTGCGTAGGTGTTCTCATATGTCAGGATGCTGGGGCTTCTGGGTTCTACTTAATGCTCCCTGGGAAACAATGAACAAATTACTTCCCTTTCTGTGCTGTTCTCCCACCCCACCCCCTTTTGCTTCTCTATACATTTTTATAGGTCTGAATACTTCATAACACAACTAACAGAAAAAAATTTCATCGTTTATGAGTTTTTTAAAAGTTAAACATTCTGCAGTAGAAAGGATTATAACAGTATATAACAACATACAATAGATTAGTTGTAATTATATAATTATGTAATGCCCTGTTTTGCAATATATGATTTATATGTAACATGGCCTATTTATTATTAGTATCACTCCAGCAGGTATTTCTTTCCCTACCTGAAGCCTTTGATGGGGCACTGCCTACAGATAGAGCACTTGGTCTGATGCTTCACTTGTTCAGCAATGGTGACCCGATGCAGAACAGCCAGCCACACCATGGACTGGGGCTCCAAGTTGACCCATTCCAGGAACTGTGAAGCTTCAATGACTGGCTTCCCAGTGCTCTAGGGAAACAAGAAGCCCAGTAGTGATGTCTGAGGCCCAGTGTCTTGTGCCTAGAATGGCAGCCCTCGGGGGAGGAGGAGAAACAGCAAGACCTGGTTGGACTCTGGGTTAGACCGTTCTCCAGAGGTGTCCACCTTCTACCCTGCCCTAGTTGACCTGGTGCCCTCCCCTCAGGACTCTGACCCTAAAAGCCCAGAGAACCCTCTGCCCTGTTGCTCCAGCCCAACAAACTCCCTTGCATCTGAGTACTTCAGATCAAAAGCCCAGCTCTCAGTCCTCCCTCCCTTCTTCCCACCCTCTGTCCCATCATTCCTCCTTTCCTCCCTCCCCAGTTCCATACTCACAAAACGGAAGCAACTACGGACGCTGGGCTCCACGTTGCTGCCCCCAAAGGCCGCCACTTCCCCCAGCTGACGGGGCACCTGAATGGCCTCATGAAGCAGGACACCAAGGTGGCGTTGGTCACACTGGCTGCCTGAGTTGGCCACTTGGCTGAAGAGGTCTGCTGGCCCCACCGTAAGTCATGGCCAAGCCCGATACAGGAATGGCCAGAGAATGGTGTGAGGAGAAAGAACGGAAAAAGAAGACAGGGAAAGAGCACATTGACTTAGCTAATGACTTTTGAAACTGGAATACCTAAAGGTCCATCCCTGACCTTCTAGAAGTCCAGGAGTTCTAAAAGCAGCATTCCTCTGGGTTCAGAGAGAAAAAAGTGAGTCAGACACAAAGATGGAGAGCATCAGAAAGAGCAGGGGAGAGAGGGGTGAAGACAGAGAGCAAGCTGTGTGTGAGAGTGGTGCCAGACACAGATATGACACTGCTGGGAAAACAAAGTCTCAAGAAGCAAGATGAAGGGGTGTGGGGTTCAAGGGTGCCTGAATATGAGTTGCAGTCAGTCTGCCCTATCCCCTCCTGTTCATGTAGCCCATGCAGTCTGATACTGCAGTAATCTCTCAGTTATCCACATAAATGAAAAGAAACACTGGCATGGATAATCCAAAAAAAGGGGATAATTCAACACACTTGATCATCTAAGAATTCACTCTCAATCATTGTGGAACAGACTATGGTACTTATATATTTGAGCATGGTCTATATCTGCCCTTGTGGGAACTCCCCTGTCCCACCCCAACTTTAGAAAACCTCCTCCAGAGGTTCTTGTCTGTCCGTCTCATACCTCACCTAAGGCCCAGAAAAGGAACAAAACCAAAAGGCAGAGGGCCTGGGGTTTATTTCTGGATCCATTACTGACTAGCTTGTAAAACCTTGGGTAAGTCATGAACCTCTCTATGCTGCAGTTTCCTTACTTATAAACGGAGACTAAATCATCACTGTCCATCCCATCTCAAAGGAACATTGGGAGAAATAAATTATATCATAACTATGAACATACTTTGAAAAGTCTTCTTCCCTGTAAATCTTTCCTAGATGGCTGTCCTCACTCTTCTGTGATCTGATATAGCACATATCCTTTGCCATTCAGATTATTCTAATTAGCACTCTAAAAAATGCTTTCTGTGTACTTCTGTCTCCTCTTCTGGACTGTAAACCACTTGAGGCAGGGACCATGTCTAACTGGACCTGGTACTCACCACATGTAGCACAGTGGTCAACGCACATTAAACACTTGACATTAGTGATGCTGTTGCAGAAAAATGCAAAATGCTGTACAAATGATGGAGGATGGAGGGGAAAGCAAAGGTACTGTACACCAGAGAGGTTCAAACCTACAGAATTACATGTTGTCCACCTCCCAGATAATGGGGATTATTGCACACCACCCACGTTATCACATGGGAAGTCTCCAACAGAATATGTGACGTGTTTTTTTTTTTTATTAATGTATAGCTTTTAATTTTATTTCAGATGCCTGTGTTGATGATGCAGGTTCTCAGGAAACCCCCAAAACCATAAATGCCTTTCAAAGCTTTTGACAGTCAGGGTAAATTGAACAATTCTCAGTGATGTATTATATAGTAAAAACCATTCCATTTATAAAAACGAGCACACACCTGCCTAGTAAACAATAAAACTGTCCTCTTCCGCATTTGTGTGACGTGGTTTGAGCTTCAGATTGGGAGAGGGCTAAGCCTGATAGGCCACAGGGAAATGGAACTAGAAAGTCCAGGTCCTGGGTATCCCAGGATCCCAACTCAGATCCCCATCAAGTAATTACACCAGATCAGAAGAAACCAATGCCCTTGGAGTAACAGTGGGAATAATAACAGGCCTTAGACCCATCTTGGCCTTTGGCTGTTGTGGATTCTTTGCAATAGCTTGGACCAGGAAGCATTACAAGGTAGCCTGAGTAGCCCTCTGCTGAGTCAGAAGACTGATCTTCTGCTTATCTTAGGCTTTTCTTCCTCCCACCACACCTCTCCCTCCACACAACTGTACTCCAAACTTTGGAGTTGTACTCACACTGCAGTTTTTCCTTCACTTCTGTGCCACACAGGCATGCGATGCCAGTCTTAAAGGACAATGCCCGCATCTTTCCACTGCGACCACTAGGTTTAAAAGAAGAGACTGAGAATATGAATATCTGTAAAGGGTTAACGTCTTGGCAGTCATGTCCCTCACAGGGTTGATCCCAGCAGGGCTCTGTGCCAGCCATGCCCCAAGCTGAGCTGAGTCCAAGTGCACCAGGGGAGCAATTCCTTCCCACCATGCCCACTCCAGATGTCCCACTGAATTTCACCATGGAGGCTGTCAGGGCTGCAAGTCCTTACCTATCAAAAACATTGAGGAGCCAGTTGAGGCTCATGTCCACACAGAGTGGCACGTTGACCAGGATGCCTCTTTCCTCCTCCAGCCGTTCATATAAGGCAGTCAGGCAGTGAATGACCTCCACCACATCCATTACATGCTCACTGGCCTGCAGATCATGCTCATTGAAGATCTCCAGGGCTGTGGTTAAAGTTACCAGGTCCACTGGGAAGGAAAGGAGAGAAGGAGAAAGTATAGCCAAAAGTAGAACCCCAGGGACTAGACAGGAAGATACGGCCACCAGCATCACCAAATCTGACTCAATCTCCAAACTAACCATTGGTAAGTATGAAACAAACTTGCCCTTTACCAAGACCCTCAACCCAAGTAAGGAGAAGGCAGCAGAAGGCCCCCTAAATTAACCCCAAATGTTTCTATACCCAAATGTTTCTTGACATCAGTTTCAAGAAGATGGTGGGATCTGGGTAAACTCCCAGGGGTTGAATACCATTTTTTTAACTTTCTTTGTCTTTACACGCATTTCAACTGCAAATAAGTTGGTCTGTGAACCTCGTTCTGAAAACCTAGACACTGGTTATGAAGGCTCATGTATGCCTGGGTAAATGTGACATAACGCAGGAGGATTTTTTAACTACACCCAATGCTGGAATCAGCCTAGCCAGATAACCTGGTCCAGGAAGACTGAATGGACAGTGTCTCAGAGAAAAGACAGAAGGCACATTATATCTGCAGCCATGTTGTCCCCTAACCACTGGCATTCGCTTCAACAGTTCTGCTGCTACATCAAATAACCCCAAGATGGTGAAAGAACACAAGCCTCCAGTGGTTCCAAACCATTTGGTGGGATAATTCTTGCCATGAAACACTTGCTTGATTATCCGTTTTGGGCAGGGAAGAAGGGACAAGGAAGAGGATAGCTGTGGGTTAATTTGGAAACAAGTCTGGGGGTTGGGGAAAATAGAAGGGCCCTGGAAAAATCACGTGTCCACAGCCAGCATATCCCAGCCTTTGGAGAGTCCCCACAAAGCCAATCAACAACACTGGACAGGTGGGATGAAAGTGGGAAACAGTCAACAGATGAGGAAGGGTAGGAGTGGGATGAAGGCTATAAGGGAAGTGTAATGGGAGACTTACGACGCAGTGCCTTCTGGACTCTGCGTAGCTTCATGGCAGTGCGGTAAGCTGAGAACTTAATGTTGTTCAGATCAGCTGCAGAGAATGGAAAGAGACCCACTCAGATCAGGGAAATGCAAATTAAAACCACAACAAGATACCATGTTACACCTGCCAGATTGGCAAAAAATAAAAGTCTGACAATAGCAAGTGTCAGCAAAGATGTGGATGAATGAGAATTGCTGGTGGAAGTGTAAACTGATACAACCACATTGGAAAACAACTTGGTATTACCTAGTAAAATTGAACATTCATATATTCTACGACCCAGCCAGCTATATATCCTAGAGCAGTGATTTTCACATGTTTTGTTTGTTTGTTTGACCAAGCAGCACAGTTCTTGTTAGCTCCAAACTAGAAATGACCGAAATGTCCATCAACAGTAGAATGGTTGAGGAAACTGTGGTATATACAGCGGAACACTCCACGGCAGTGAAAATGAATGAACTACAGTCACATGCATCAACATGGGTAAAATTTACAACATAATAGGAGTCTCTCTTGGCAGTCAAAGATAAGGCACATGAGAGTCATATTCGTAGCCTGGATAGTATCTTTCAAAGAAGATCTAATATACATCTATAAGCATAATTACCTAATGTGATGATAAAATCGTTCAGGGAGAGTATAGAGCTTCCAGTTGAGGGAGGTGCAGAGGGGAAAGGAAAGAAGGCTACTGGAAAAAGAACAAGGACTCACTTCCACCCTCACCTGCTTGTTGAATAGGATTCCCTTCTATTTTTTTTTAATTTATTTTTTATTGAGGTAACATTGGTTTATAACATTTTGTAACTTTCATGTGAACAACATTTTATTTCTACTGCTGTATACCCTACAAAGTGCTCACCACCAAAATTTAATTTCCATCTGTCACCATACAGTTGAACCCCTTTACCCATTTCACCTTCCCCCTACCCTTTCCTCTCTGGTAACCACTACTCTGTTCTCAGTATTTATGTGTTTGCTTTTGTTTTGTTCATTTATTTTGATTGTCTCTTTTTATATTCCACATATAAATGGAATCATATGGTATTTGTCTTTCTACTCATGTCACTCAGCATAATATCCTCAAGGTCCATCCGTATTGTCACATGTGGCAAGATTTCATCTTTCTTATGGCTGAGTGCGTGTGTGTGTGTGTGTGTGTGTGTGTGAGATCCAGCTATCCCACTTCTGGGTATTTATTCAAAGAATATAAAAACACTAATTCAAAAGGATATATGCACTCCTATGTTCATCACAGCACTATTTACAATAGCCAAGACATGAAAACAACCTAAGTGCCTGTAGACAGATGAATGAATAAATAGGATATAGTGTATATATATACACACACACACACAATGGAATACTACTCCCTTATATTCTTATAGGACAAAGGCAACTGTATAGATCTCCACACTATACAGGAACCTTGAATTCTTACCTAGGGTTTGGTATAACTCAGTCATCTTGGGATGGTCCCAGCATGTGGTCTGAGCCTGGTGGCTACAAACAAAAGCATCAATAGTGCCAGTGTCTATACCACCCTCCAACCCCTCAAACACACATGCACGCACCCCTCAGCGATAGGTTGGATGCAAGGAGCAGCAAGATCTGAGGGTGAACCCTGAGGATCCCAAAGCACAAGGGTTCACCTTTACCAGGTAGAATCTTGAGCTCTTGAGATGAGTAGGAGGAAAAACTGGAGTGGATGGAGGAATCCCAACAGGTAAGGGGTGAGAGGGATAGATAGAAAAAAAGACAGGAAAAGGAGGGGGTGGGCAGGTGACTGACCCATTTCCGATTCAGATGGTCACTCACTTGATATAGTAGGGAACTTTATTGGGTGAAATTGCTCTTTCCCAAGGAACCTGAACAGAGGCTGGTGAGGGAGAAGAGAAAGAGAAAGAAGCTGACCACTAATGCTCTTCAGGCCCCTGGTTACTCCCCTGCTCTATCCTCTCAAAGAAGTAGTTAAGCCCCAAAGGGGATGCCTGACTCTCATTGCCAGCTCTTAACAGCCCCTGAGCATGGGGTAAACACTTTTAATGAACACACTTCTCTCCCTGACGTTTGGGTGAGGGAAGGAGAAGAGGTTGTCACTGATACCCTCATGTGCCAGAGACATGACAAGGTCATGAACAGGTGGCCTGGGCCACCCTATCTTCTCCCTGAGCTGTCTGCCATTTTATCCATTCAGCAGAAGGCAGCTGGTGTGCTGCTGTGGATATGAAGTGGACCCTACTTTCCTCATGGGGCTCAAAGCCCTTCCCCCAGAAGGTCAAGCTTCTCAATCCTGTGGGACAATGGGGAATGGGACTGCTCACTCCTCTCTGGTGAGGAACTCTGGAAAAGGATGTCTCTCTCTGCTCTGTGTCTTTAACATCCGAATGCTCCAGGAGAGGCTCAGTCACCTGGCCAACCTCCTCATTGCAGTTTCCCTGGGTACAAGAGCCCTCTGCAGGTATATCTGCATGCCAGTGATTATAATTTAATAGTTCTAATCACCATTAACATTGATTAAGTTCCTACTATGTGCCAGATACTCTGCTGAATGCTCTGTGTGCCTATCTAATTTTCATATCTGTACATTCCCACTATCTCCACTGCTGCCACCCTGATCTGGGTCACCGTCATCCCTCATCTAGATTGTTGCAATATGCATCCTAATAGGTCTCCTTCCTCCCACTCTTGCCCGCCAACACTCTGTTAAAATATAAGTCGGATCATGTCATCCCTCTGCTCAAATCCCTGCAATGCTTCTCCATTCCATTCAGAATAAAATCCCAAGTTCTTACCATAGCCCTCCAGGCCCTCCATGCTCTGGCCTCCTGCTCCCATTCTGACCTCTTTCTCTCTCCCCTCGTCACTCACTTCTACACTGGCCTCCTTCCTGTTCCTCAGGTATGCCCCTGCCTTAAGGTCCTGGAAGTTGTTGTTCCCTCTGTTCTTCCCTAAGATATCCACATGGCTCATTCCTTCACCTCCTTGAGGTTTCCACTCAGTTGCCTCCCTCATTAAGTCCAGCACTCCCTAACTCACGTCTTCCCTGCTTTACTTTTTTTCCATAGCACTTGTCACTGATTGACTTTATATATATTTTACTTATTTGTTTATGGTCTGGCTTCCTCCTGTAGAATGTAAGCTCTCCACGTCCAAGGATTTTTGTCTGTTTTGTTCACTGATGTAGCCCCAGTACCTAGAACAGTACCTGGCCCACAGTAGGCCATCAAGAAATATTGTTGGAACAATAAAGTCATTTAATTCCCATAACTCTATCAGCTATGTAATATTTTCCCTCTTTTTACATATGGGAAAATTGAGGTTCAAAAAGGTTAAGCTATTTTTTTCAAGCTTGCACAGATATAAAGTCGAGCAGCTGTGACTCAGATCCAGGTCTCTCTGACTCAAGAGCCTGTCCTTTTAACCACTACACTACACTGTTTTATCCTACTGCTTCTTAGATGCCAAGGTACACTGCGCTCCCACCAGGCCCCCAAGGGACAAGAGTAGACCCTCTTGGAAGGTGGCTGAGTTTCTACCAAGTGAAGCCCAGTTTGTCTCACATACAGGAGAGGAAGTGCTGTGACCCAGGCCCAAAGTCCCGGTGGGCATCCTGGAGCTGCTTAAGTCTCTCACCAACTGACACCTATGGAAAGAAGACGCAAGAAGTCAGTGGACTCATTCCAGATATACAGGGTAGGATTTCCACGTGCCTCTGGCAATCTTTGTGAATTTCCTCAGAGGCTGCCTCATCTCCAGTTCCAGATCCTCCCACCATTCGCCCAAATCCTAGCCTTCCCATGGCACTCCCAGGGGTCAGAGAAGAGCATCCCTAATTCCAGGCCACAGTCACCGTTCATCTGCCCCTGTCTACCCTGAGGGGCAGACAGGCCCCTCTTAGACCATTTTAATCACTTCCTGCAGTTTAGAGGTTGAGAAACCTGTTTCCTGGCCCCAAATTCTCTACAACTCTTTTCCCACATAGATCCCATTTCAATGCCCCTTCACTTCCTTTGGGCCTGGGTAAGTTCCCCCCCAAGCCTAGTTATACCAAGCCTTTTCCTCATGCCTCACTCCAGGCTTCTCTTTTACCTGTAGCTGTTTCCACCGGATGTTGATCTGCTCCAGGGCCCGGGAGTTCTCCATTGACAAGTGCACATCAGAAATGGCAAGTTGATGGGCCAGATCATTCACCAACTTCACTCCATCTTTCATGGGGAAGAATTCTTCTTTGAATAGCTATAGAACCAAAACCCAAGTGCCGCAGTAGGTAGAAAATAGGAAAGAGGAACCATTAGTCATTTTGTTTTAATAGCGCAACCTCAGTGCTTGCCTATTAGGGCAACCAGACTAAGGTGTGTGTGTGTGGGGGGGGCATTGTCCTTATCCTCTTCCTTTTCTACTCTCAGAAGACACCAGGGAAAGAGAAGACAGTAGAAGGACAGAGGAGACTTCAGCTAAACCAGCCCCCAAATCTAGCACGGAAACTGGGAGAGACTCTATTGAAGTCCAGGGCAACAATGGAGCCTCAGCAGCAGGAACACTGTCAGGGTGTGGGAGGAACGTCTGGTCCCGGGGTGGACTGTAGCCAGGGGAGGGGGCCTGCATACCTTAAGAGCCTGGATGTGCTCAGGAAGTGAATCAATGAAGAGATCCCCAATGGGCTCCCAAGTGGCTCGGACTCCCTCGGCCTGAGTCAGAGTCGCACTTAATTCCTCCATTGCCCCTTGGATCTCCAACAGCTGCTCCAGAGTGCGCTCAATGTGGCGGTGCTGGTCCACGCAGCGGGCTGTCAGCTTCTCCCATAGTTCACTGGCCACCGTTGCCTGCTTCCACACAAAGCGGCTAAGATTCTGGATCCGCTGTCTGGGAGAGGTATCTGCAAGGGCAGGCACGAAGTCAGGTCAGGCCAGCCAGGCAAGGATAGCCCATGGAAAGACAGAGACAGATAGCCCTTTGTAAAATGTGTGTGTGTGTGTGTGTGTGTGTGTGTGCGTGTACATGTGTATATATATTCATACACACACAAATACATTTTTTTCATAGTTGAGCTCCTTTTGAAGATTCAGCTTTTTAAAAAATTAAAATTTTTATTTTGAGTTCGTTGTAGATTCACATGCAATTATAAGAAATAATACAGAGGGACTTCCTTGGTTGCACAGTGGTTAAGAATCCGCCTGCCAATGCAGGGGACATGGGTTTGATCCCTGGTGCAGGAAGATCCCACATGCCGCGGAGCAACTAAGCCCGTGCACCATAACTACTGAGCCTGCGCTCTAGAGCCCTCGCTACACAACTACTGAAGCCCACATGCCTAGAGCCGGCGCACCGCAACGAAGAGTAGCCCCCACTCGCCGCAGCTAGAGAAAGCCTGCACGCAGCAACAAAGACCCAACGCAGCCAAAAATAAATTTAAATAAATAAATAAATAAAGCTTTCCTGTGCTCTCACATCACTTCCAGCTCCTGCCTAAATTCTTTAAAAAAAAAAAAAAAAGAAAGAAAGAAATAATACAGAGATCTCATTTACCCTTTAGCAAGTTTCCCCAAATAGTAACATCTTGCAAAACTATAGTATAATATCACAACCAGGATATTGACATTGACATAATCCACTAATTTTGTTCAGAGTTCCCCAATTTTACTTGTACTCATTTCTGTGTGTGTGTGTGTGTGTGTGTGTGTGTGTGTTTTGTTCTATGTGATTTTATCACATGTGTAGGTTCATGGACCCACCACCACAGTCAAGAGACCATACTGGTGTTTTCCACTTATTATATCATGAGGATTTCCTCATATTCTTAAAAAATGGGCAAGGTAAAGAATGAGTAAAATATTTAAGACGTGTAGTGAGGCAAATCATTGAGTCCTATTCACATGACCTTGGAATGCGATTTTGCATTAGTGTCTGCTGCCCACTTCCTTCCAAAAAAGGGAGGTATTTTATGAAGACCCAACAAAGGAGAGGTTAGTATAATTTGCCCAGCCTTTCCACCTAGGCTCCTAAATTGTAAATTTCCTCTTCCTCCCTCAGACCTCCCCTCAGAAGTAGATTCAGAGCCCCCAAACTCCAGACTAATTGGAATTGTCCTGCTCTCTTGAGCTCGTTCTATCTGAGGCCCATTGGACAGTAAATTGAGTACTAGTTAGTACTCAGTAGGAGGGGCTCGAGGTAAACTGAGAGGGTCAACAGCATTGACAAAGGACTGCATTAACAAAGGGTCCTTTCAGGCTATACATAACCAATCTCAGAGGGTTGAAGCCTCTTTCTGGAGAAGAGGGCGTGCTGGGCCACCACTCAGACCTGAGCACCACGGATCCCACCCTGCTGCCTTATTTAAACCTAGACCTACAGTGACCCGCTCTGATGATGAAAGGGGGCAAGAACTCACCAGGGTCAGAATTAAAGAGCCACGATCAGTTTTCTTTTCAAATGCAATCACCAAACTTTTTAGATTTTTTTGAAAGGTTTTTTATTTTCTGGTTGATTACAGCAGTGCCACATGCCTCTCTATGTTGTAATAAAGCAGTATGCTTTTAAAGGACATACTACTACTTTTACTTACTGAGTTAGTTTAATGCATTTGAGTCTTTTTTTTTTTCTTTTTCATGCCTTATTAAATGGCCACACATGATGCTCCAGAGAGCCACATACAGCTTTAGGCCACACGTTCATCTCCCCTGCTCCAGGCTCTGTTCTCTTTGCTTTTTCTTATAGTGTGAATCTGGCTTCTTCCCAACTTTGGACTGCTAGGAGAAAATTATCCTCCTAGGTAACAGCTGAGAAAATGAGTTTGGGGAGGGCAGGAAGGTGTTTAATGGTTCACAGCTCAAGAAGAAGATGAAAGAGAGGAAGATCACCCACCTTTGCTCTCAGAGCGAGGATCCTCTAATTCATCAAATGGGTGCTGGGACAGGAAGGCCTGAGCTGACTCCAACACAGAGTAGATATAGGGGCCCCGAGACTTGACATCTTCCATAAAGGCCTGTGAAGTTAGCAACGTGGTCAATGGGGAAGGAAAGTCTTTCAACTGCTTTGAAATCCATCCTGCAATCGACAATCTTTCTTCTCCTCAGTGCAGCTTGATCCTTTGGCGTTATCCTGTATCTTTGGGCTACTCAGACTAAAGAGGAGCAGTCGTCTCCTTAGGCAGAAGAATAACTCTGACACTGGAAAGTCTATTTACTCCGAAATGGGTCTGTCTATGCCACAAGGTAGAGTGAAATGTGGGGATTTGGTGCTGGGAATCTTGGTTCTCTGGAAGACTCAGAAAGTTCTCTGTGAGGGGCTTAGAGAAATCAAAGCCAGGATGGGCAAGATTTATATTAAAATTTTAATTAGTTTTTTTGTTGAAATATACACTAATAAGTGTATACAAATCAAAAGTGTACAGCTCAATGAATTTCCATAAAGTGATTCAATCTCTGTAACCAGTACTGAGATAAAGAAACAGAACTCCACCAGCATCCTGGAAGGCTCCCTCATGACCCCTTCTGGTCACTCTCTCATTCCCCCCTCCCCCAAGGTAACCACTATCCTGACTTGTAACACCACCGATTAATTTTGCCCATTTTTGAACTTTATATAAATGGAATCATACAGTGTGTGCTCTTGTTTGTATTTGGCTCTTTTTTCACTCAGCATATTGTCTTTAAGATGCATCCATGCTGTGGCACACATTTATAGTTAATTTTCTTGTTGTATGGTATTCCATTCTGTATTCATCTTTTAAATTGAGATATAAATGATATATAACATTGCATAAGTTTAAGGTGCACAATATACTGATTTCAAACATTTATGTAATATGATTGCCATTAGCTAACACCTCTGTCACATCACAAAATTATCATTCCTTCTGGTGCATTATGGATTCATTTTAAGAAGCATGTTGTTATTTTCTGATTATAGAGGTAATATATGTCACAGAAATCTTAGAAATCTCAGAAAAGTATGAAGAAGAAAATTAAAAAGAAGTCTGATTTCATCACTTGGATTTAACCATTGTGAAGATTTTGATACAGTTCCTTCTTCTGTTTGTATACATGTGTATACATACATACACATCTATATCGATTTTTATACAGTTGAGATCCACCTGTATATAGTTTTGTATCCTGTGTTTTTTCACTTAATATTATATTATGTTCATTTTCCCATGTCCCCATTACAAATCAGGGCAGAATTTTAAGGGAGGTCCATATTTGATGGGAAGAATAGAGGGGAAAGATTTGACTTATTCTCTGGAGTACTATCCACAGACCAGTAGGACTGTACACAGCTTCCTGTGACTTTAAGCATCTAAGCACACACTGGGCATCCATCAGTCAGGGTGTTGCAGAAGAGATCCCTTCCCGATGGAGAGGCTACACACCACGGCCTCTGTTAACTCTAACCTACCGCGTGCGTCTCCTTCTCCTGTTGCACCAGGGCCACATCCCCTTGTAGGGGCAGCTGAGCTGACAATTCCTCATCCTTTTGGCTGAGCCAGTCAATAATCTCTTGGAGAGGGAGCTGAAGCTTTCCACTGTGATCTGAGAAGGCCTCTAGGCGGGCGCTGCACACAATGGTAAGACCAGTGATTTTCAATCCTCTTGTTAAGTTGCAAAACATTTTCCCCAACAAATACATATGTGGAACCTTAATATATAAACAGATGAAAGAGGTGCTGCTCTGGTCGAAGTGGGAGGAAGCCCAGAGCCCTCCCTCTGACCCACCCACAAAGGCTCTCAAGGCACCTCCAGAGGGAGTACGGTACCAAAACACTTGGCAGACGTCAGTTAATTCAGTTGAGTGCCCAGCATCACGCTGGGAAGGGTAGCGAACTGAGCAAGGCCATTAGAGGTGACAGCTGTCTCGTCGCCCTCTTGTCCTAGAGGACCTCAAGTCATGCCAAACTGCTCATCCTCAGAGGCTTCTTGGAGGCTGCCTTCTGAGCAGAAGCGGATGCAGTAGGTGGAAAGGGCGCGTCAGGTGGCTGAGTTTGGGCACGCATGTGTGTGAGGCTGCATACAAATACAAGCAGCCCAGGGGTCCCAAAGGATGAGGACAGCATAGGCTAGAAGTTTGACATATGGAAGGAGGAAAATGGGTACCGCATAATCACCTCTGCTTGCCTTCCCCCGCAAATGAGCCATGAGCTGAGGTCCAAGTGGTAGGAAGCCAGAGGCCAGCCCAGGCTGTGTGCAGCCATCGAGCCCATTCCCCTCAGCCGACAGTGCTAACTAGTCATTGCGTCCCTACCACCTGGGCCAAGCCTTTTACCTACATTTTTGCTTCCACTAATTCTCAGAGCAACCTCGTGAGGTAGGCACTGCTATTGCCCAGAGAGGTTAAGTAATTTGTCCAAGGTCACACAGTTCAGTCACTGGTACAGTGATGATTTGAACTCAGGTTTGTCCGATTCCAGAGCCTGCATTCTTTCAGCTTCTCCACACTCTTCATCCCCGCCAGAACCCACCAGAAGCCAGGAGCTTGGTCTTTGATGATAGGGAGTAGAGAGGAAAAGTGTGTGGGGGAGGTGGAGGCGTCAGGGGTTATAGAGAAGGGTAGAGGAAAGAGGAACAACTGATACAGAAGTTGCCTTCAGGCTCTTACTGATTCGCCCTTAGTTTGGGGAGGCATGGGTGGGTGATAAGCAATAGATGGGAATAGAGGGATAAAAAGATGGGAAAGAGAGCAGATGAGATCTACCAAAATGGAGGACAGTTATGAGAGGAAGAGGGGGAGGCAGTAATCATATCCTCCATTTATACATCAGCGCTTTTAAGTTCAGAAAGCATTTTCATATCTTATTTGAGTCCTCACAACAACACTGGGAGATAGTTAGGACAACTATTATTCTTCTACTCATTTTTTTTCCTTTAAAAAAATCCAAACAAGTGTAAGCTAAAATTCAGAGACTACTCAAGCCAATTATGCAAGGTGACAGCAGCTATTCAAGACTGAGGTTCAAATCCAAGTCTCCTGACTTCTGACCCAGTGTTCTTCCCCCAGTGCCAGAGAAGGAAAAGGAGGAGAAACAGAGGGTGAGGCTGACGAGAAGGCTGAGAAGAGGATGGTGAGCTACAGCAGCAAGAGGAACCCGACACCGTCCCAGACAACTCCCTAAAGCCCCTGTTTCGAGGGGCCAGGCCTTACCGGAGGCTGTGCGACTTCTTTTTGATTTCATTCCAACACAGGTTCATGGCTGGTGGTTCCAGGGGTCCAGCGGCACCAACAGACCCGTTGAATAGCTTTGGGCTTAGGTAGGGCACCCCAGCACCATCGTGAGGAGGCGCAGGGGTGGTGGCAGCAGCTCTAACCTGGACAGAAACACAGACACCTCTGTGATCCCTGGAGTGTGCCACACCCTGGTCTGCACCAAGCCAAGCGTGGGACAAGTGTGAACAGAGGGAGAGAAGGGCTGGTTCTGGGGTGTGTTCAGGGGTAGGGGGTGAGAAAAAGGATGACTCCGTGGCTCTGTTCATGGCAAGGTCCTCTCTTGGTACAGGTCGGTCACTTTTAACTGCTGACTCCTATCATTATCACTCTTATTATTTCAAATTTTGCCAGGACTACTGCCCAGATGGGACCCTGGAAGTATTTGTGTTAGGTAAGAGCTGCTCAGAATTGCCCAAACACAGGCAACCATGGCATTCAAGGTGAGTTGCAGCTCTTACTTCAGTGTCCCACAGTTTAGCCAACCTTCTGGAAAAGAAAGCTGAAGGGCTGTCTCACAAAGTTCCAGAGAGAGAGAAAGAGAGAGAGAGAGCAGCCAGAGAGAGCCATCAGTGGTAGATGTCCTACTTCCAAGTGAATCTAGGCCTTGGTGCCCCCTCTTCCTCTTCCCCGCTCGCATTTCCCGCCATAGTCAGGAAGGCTGGAAAGAGTCCTAAAGAGCATTGTTCATCTTCCATGGGTTGCGAAAGGGCTAAAGCAGCATTTTGGGTCCTGATCGCCAAAGGACTCTGACCAGAGTCGACAGCTAAGACGACCAGCCGTGGAGCCTGCCAAAGTCTCGCCTTGGGCCGTCAAGTTCAGAGCCCGTCACTTGCTCACCCTGTAGGGTATTGTGGGGTTTGGGGGAGTGTGGGCTGTGCCAAGTAGCCCTTCAGGAGTTAGCTACCTTCAACGCAGTGCCAGACCTACGCAGCCAGGGGCAGAAGGGGGTGGAGAGCAGGGGAGTGTGGAGAGGAAATCTCAGCCTCGGGAAGCCCACCTGCCTGCCTGTCTGTCTACCTCCTCACCTTCTGTGGAAAGCACACGGTCCTGGTGGCTGAACCTCCTTTTGTCTCCCCTTGCCCCCAAACCATACTTCCTCCCCTCACAAGGCTCTCCGGAAGTTGGGAAACCAATCATCCCATTCAAACCACAGCTCGAAGTGCTTAACACATAGTAGGTGCTTAATAAATATCTGTTGATAAAATTAATGATGCCCAATCTATAGAATAAAAAATATTCAAGATTTAAAAAAAGAACCCACAGCTCGCAGCCACACACGGAAGGAGAAGCGGGAGAGCAGCCAGGCTCTGGGGCAAAGCTCTGAGTTCAGTTGCCTTGTGTCCCCGGGAGCAGACCCTACCTGTGCCGCCTGGGGACCCAGTTGCAGGATTGGACAGCTCCATGATGATCCCTCCACACAAATCAGGACCCAGTGCCTGGTGAGCTAAAGGGAGAGTCCCGACAGGCTCTGAGCAGGCTCCCTCAGGGAGGGTGGGCAAAGCTGAGCCAGGCCAGGAGGCGGGATCTGTCACCCTGTTTGTTTACTGACCCCCCAGGAATCCAGAGGGGGCGACTATGTCAGGACTCCAGACGGTGAATCAGGGCTTTGTCCCTGGGGAATTCCGGCTCACTCCCAACTGGGCCCGCCACACCGGGGCCAGGAGGGCCCTCCCAGACTGGCAAGGATGGTGAGAGTGGGACTGAGCATTCCATGGTGCTGAGGAGGGGCACAAAGAGGGGAGCTTCTGTTGATTTATGTTCCCTTTCCCTGGAAGACACAAAGGACTCACTCTGCCTCCACCCCCACCTCCTGAGGTGAAGGAAAGGATCAGACTGCTTTGGTGACAAACCTCTGGTAAGCAATTTCCCCAAGGTCTGGAAGGATGATGAGCTTGGTGAGAAGCCTTGTCCTTGACTAAGTAAGCGTCCTCAGAGGCAGTGAGAGGTGTGTGTGGCACACCTGGGGACAGAGCTGTGGTTGGGAAGGTGGGCAGCAGAAGACTGACCCAAGCCCGCAGTGAAAATGAGAAAAGAGGGAGAGACTTGTCCCCACAGACCTCCCCCTGCACTCTAAGGCCAGGGGGAGATGGATGGTCAATGGGCATCCCCCCCTGGACTTTTGCAGGGTGGGGAGAGGGCAAGAGGGAACCCAGAAACTCCATGCAGGGATCCAGTGCCAGGGAGGCTCCTGTGCCCTGCCTGTGCTGTCCTAGGTCCCTGGCCTGAGGGGCAGGGCCCCTTCTGGAGGTGGCCACTCTTCTCCTTTGCCAGCAGACTTGGCTGGAGAAAGGTTAACATTCCCGAGCTGGGCCTCCACCCCTCAGCACTGAGGCAAAACACTTCATTTTGACCAAAAAGGGTTCTGTTCCAATCCTCATTTATCTCCCACAGAGTCTTCTGGGCTTTCCACAGTTCCACATTGTTTCCATGCTGAGACCCACCTACAGGAATAGTTAGAGCAGCTGCCTGACCCTTTCTGGGGCTACTGGGTAGAGCCTTGTGGGGTGGATGGGGGATGGCAGGGGATAGCAGGCCAAGAGCAGGGAGTGGCTCTAGCTCTGGGTCGCAGCTTGGCTTATGCTGGGATAATTGGTCCCAAGCCAGTCTCACAGAGTCCCCCAGACTGGGAATGCCCCAGAGTTAGAAATGGCCTCTTGTGATCCAGCCACAACCTAGTTGTCTGGTTCTGATGGAAGCGCCCACGATGAGCTGGGCTCCACCCATGCTAGCCTTTCATTCCCTCCAGCCTTCTTCTCAGTTTCCTATGCCCCCATTTGGCTCCTTTACTATGCTGCATCACCCTGTTCTCCCCCTCCGAGTTCCCCCTAATAATCACAAGTCCCCGGCAAATAATGAATAATCATAGTTTTCTTTCCCTATCAATAGCCTTCTACTTCTGGCTTTTGTGGCCAAGATGTTTGCTTCTCACTCCCCACTCCCCATAGGACTCTCTCCTTATCTCTTGAAACTTTAAGACAAAGTCAGAGCCATAGAGAAGGAAGAGAAGAAACTAGACAGTGACCGAGGAGAGGGCTTGGTCTCACCATTCTCTGTCACAAAATGAAGCCCTCAGGTCCCGTTGCCAGGTGGAGAAGTTTGGAGGGGGTGGGCAATGAGCAGGGCAAGCCTTATGGAAGGACCCATGCTTCTCAATCCCTCAACCTTCTGAAAGTCCCAGTCTGGGGAAGGGGTAGGTGCACAGGGGGACTCTAAGTTGACACTGACTTTGAGAATATGTTACAAGCAGCAAATTGTCTCTGGCTAGACATGTGAAAACAGCTTGGGAGGACCTGGGTCTTATGCCTCTCTGGACCTTGACTTTCCCCCATTATTCTCCCCCAGATGGGCTCCCCAGCACCTACATTCTCCATCCATGCCAGCTCTCCATCCGTGTCTCTCTCTTCCTCCTCCCTGTATATTCAGCTGCTGTTTGCAGCTGAATAGTGACTCAGCGCCACAGCCCATCTGTGAGATACTAAGAAACATAGTACTTTCACACACTCCCATGGCCTCTGGACCCCAATGCATTGTAGGCAAGCCAAAGTATGCTGATACTTCTCTCTTGTCTAGTCAGCTTTCCCTTGGACCTCCCTCATTGTCAGGAAAGGGGGCTGCCCTCTTGGGATTACTGCCTCTCACACATACTCTGACCACCTAGAACGTATGCAGGTGGGCACACGCAGCACCACCACTCCACTTCTAGGGGAGGAGAGAGACAGGAGAGGCCAGTATGAAACTCAGGGGAGCCTTAGTGGGGTTAACCCACTGCGAGTAAGACTAGGGACTTGAGAAGAAGGCCAATAGAATGAGAGGGAATATTCTGCAGGTGCAGAATATGAGGTAAGCCACAGAGAAGTCAAGACAAAGGAAGGTCCTGTCTTGTCCTTGGCTATACCCTGAAGGATCATGCTTTTCTGGGCCCTCCCTTGGGATGTTAACATAAAACCAGCCCCCTCAGCCATTGTGGGCCCTTTGGCTTGTCCAGCTCAACACACTTCCTTTGCCCCATGCCCCCCATAAAAGGTCTCATGAGTGACAAGGATGGGCCAAAGGAGGCCCCGTGCTGTCCAAGAGGTTTCGTGTATATGGACAGTACCCCTGAGCCTTAGGAAGCATGGATACCCACAAGATCACACACAGATCCTGTGTCCACCCTGTCTCTACAGGTCTTTCTTTTGCTCTCGGCCTCTTACCTGAGGCTGGGGGCAGGTGCTTCGGAGGCTGCTGCTGTGATGGAAGTGGTCAGCTGCCCGCCACTCATGACATCGTGGGAGGGTGTAAGGGCATCCCTGCATGACCATAGGTTGCATCAGAACCGAGGCTCATGGGGGAGTGAGGATAGGCAGTGCACCAGCTGTTGAGCATAAGCACCTGGAAGAGTAACAAGGAGAAATTTAGAGTCAAGATCTAGAAAAGGACTGCAAATCCACCACTTCCCTAGAGGTGCCTTGACCAGTTATGTAAATAAGTAATCAAAGCTTACTGACCTATCCAATAGTTTTTCCCAGGCTATCATATACCATAAAAATTTGATTTAATTATTGATCAAGGAAGTATTTATTGTTTCTCTATTGTGCTTTGTGCTAGACACACAAAGATGATATGCTGAGATTTCACTGCCTGGGGATGGGGTGTGGGAGAAGGAGGGAGGCAGTCATATAAGCTGATAATGATAATAAAACACTTATGTGGCAAATGCTATAATCGAGGTTTGACCAGAAGGCTAGGGGAGCACAGAGTGGAGAACAACTAACTCTATCCGAGATTTCAGAGAGACTGCATTTGAGATGAGTCTTGAAGGACGAGTAGATGCTTGCCTGTGCAGAGAAGGGAAGAAAGGGAGAAATGCATTCCCAGCAGAGGGACGCACCTGTGCAAAGGCGGATGTCACCAAAAAAGCACAGCATGTTCAGAGAACAGTAAGTTCAGTATGGCTGGAGTTTGGGAGGCACAGAGATGAAAAAGACATGGTGCCTGTCCCTGAGGAGTTCACATACAGAGAGAACAGACATGGGGAAAATCAAGCCATAAAGTGTTACTTGCATTAATTGTAGAAGTATTTATGGGTTGGAGTGAAGGGATGGATGAGGTGAGTTCTACCTGGTCATGTCAGGAAAACTCTCCTTAGAGGAAATATACTTGAAGTGAGTCATAAAAGAGAAATCAGATTGCCATTAGGCAGAGAAGATAAAACAAAAAAGAACATTCCAAACAGCACAAAAATAGAATGTATGGTGTGACCAGAGTACAAGGTAGGTGCCTTGTGGGGAGTAGCAGGTGAGGCTGTGGCCAGATTGGGTCATGCCTTGAATGATAAGCAGAGGATTCTAAGGCTTCATCTTGTAGACAATAGGGAAGCACTGAAGACTTTAAGCAGGGGAGTGACATGACTAGATTTGCATTTTAGAAAGAGCCCTCTGGCTACCTTGTGGAGAGATTCTCTCGGGCAAAAACCCATTGAGGAGCTGTCAAAATAGGCAGGCAGTTGCAGTGAAGAGGGAGCAGAGAACATGGCTTTGAGTTACATTGAAGAGGTAAAACACACTGGGCTCGGTGATCACTTGAAGGTGAAGGGTGAGAGAGGTGAAGGAGTCAAAGGTTTTTAATTTGGGAGCTGGGTGGATAATGTTGCCAACAGCAGGAAAGGAAAGACAAGAGAAGAAGCAAATTTGGTGTGGCGGGGGCGGGTGAGAGCAGTATTCCGTAATAAGCTATTCTTTAGACATGTTCAGCTTTTGATGTCAAGAGCTAAGCTTAGAAAAGACATGAATGAAAAAGTTAAGTGTACAGACCAACTGACAGTTTAGTGAATGTACACAAGTGTGATGAGGATGGATGGCTAAAACAATGCTTACAGATGATAAAAGTGATATCTTTTAGTGCTGGGCAAAGATGTGCCAACTTTGATCCAATGGGCAGGAAGTGAACATCTTTGATTCCTGATCCTGATGATTAAATAGCCACCATTTTTAGTCTCTATTTCAGTGGTTCCCAACATTTTAGGTATAAGGGCCTCTTCTTAAAATAAAAAAATCTCACTTCACCCACTCACACCTACATAGTAGCTGTACTTTTAGCACTTACAGAGTGAGAAAAACACTTATACATTTAAAGATCTGTGGACTCCTCACATTAAGTACCCTTCCCTCCTCCTCATGGGTCTATGGTCCAAAGATTGGGACTATTACAGATCATGAAGGTGCAAGAATTTATTGTCTGAAGGACACTTTATTGTAGTCAAAGTCCCTAGAGATCACACAGCTACATCGTTCCTCATCCCCAAAGAGATTGCCCTAAAGAACGGTTGAAAACGTGGCTCCCCTCTGATTCAACACCAACATAAAAGAATTAATCATTCAGATCAAAAATGGAGTACTGCTATGGACATATTGTAAGTATTATGGCTACAAAAGTCTTGCTTTCAGACCTCTTTTTACATTAATATTTTTTATACAAGTAATGCATGTTCTTTATAGAAAAACTGGAAAATATAGAAAACCATAACTGAAACTAAAAATAACCTATAATACTAGTATCCAGAGATACCCATTACTAACAGGTATGAATCCTTATGGTAGTTTTTCTGTGAAAAATATATACTTACACTTTGGAAATAAAATTGTCATCATATTATTTATATATTTATTATATATTTATAATTTTGTATCATGCTTTTTTTATTTGCCTTTTATATCATGATCAGTTTAGAATTTCACTAACTATTCCTCTAAAAGATGATTTCTAATGGCTGCAAAGCTGTTAGAGTGCTATGGTTGAGGCCATGGGTTTTGGCATCAGACAGACCTAGGGTCAAACCCACACTATTCAACCTAATATCAGTGTGGCCTGGGACAAGTTAACCTCTCTGAGCTTCAGTGTCCTCATCTGTAAAATGGGGATGACTGCCCTCGTAGACTACTTCTAACGATTAAAATTAATAATGTATTTAAATAACTTAGCACAGTGTCTGGCAATGGCACACTGTTCAATAAATGTTAGCTGTAATCATTGTTGTATACTATCCCACTGAATGGATATACCAAAATTTATTTTAACAATTAAACATGTCACACTGCAATGAACAGCCTTGTGCATATTTGTGATTCTTTCCGTAGGATAATTTCCTAGAAGGGAAAATTCCTGGATCAAAGGGCATGAACCATTTTCAGACTTGTAATACATACTTCTTTTTTTTAAATGTATTTACTTTGTTTATTATTGGCTGTGTTGGGTCTTCGTTGCCGCACGAGGGCTTTCTCTAGTTGTGGCGAGCAGGGGCTACTCTTTGTTACAGTGCGCCAGCTTCTCATTGTGGTGGCTTCTCTTGTTGTGGGGCACAGGCTCTAGGCACGCGGGCTTCAGTAGCTGTGGCGCATGGGCTCTAGAGCGCAGGCTCTGTAGTTGTGGCGCACGGGCTTAGTTGCTCCGCGGCATGTGGGATCTTCCCGGACCAGGGATAGAACCTGTGTCCCCTGTGTTGGCAGGCAGATTCTTAAACACTGCGCCACCAGGGAAGTCCCAGACTTGTAATACATATTTCTAAATTGCCCTAGAAAAAAGTTAGATCACTTTGTACTACCCCCAATGTATGAGAGAGCCAGTTTCCCAGCACACTTGCCGGCAGTTAGTATTCTTATTTTTAAAATATCTTTGCCAATTTTGTAAGTGAAGATGGCATCTTGAGGATTACTTTGTATCCTTAATTACTAGAAATGCTTAACTTTTTCCTTACATTTTTAGTGGCCAGTTGTAGTTTTTCTTTCATAAACTATCCCTTTTTCTCTTTTGAGGTTCACCTCTCTACAGATTAAATTTCTTCCTTCCTATTCTCCTCTACTGACCTGATGTTAGTTTGATGCTTCACAAAATAAAAATAAAACAAATCCAGGAATCAGGGAATTCAGATCTTCTAATCCCAACACAGGCCAAAAAGGGATAAACTCTTTCTAGTACTAGCATGACTACCTTCTGTTATGTTCAGACTTTGCCACTGATTGTGACAAGTCATTTCACCTCTCTAGACCTTGGTTTGCTAAAATGTTAATGTTTAACAGTTGCCACACATCAAAATACTAGCATTTGCTGTATTTGTAGGGCATGCTTTGTAGCCTGCTGTATTGTCTTTCTTGATCCTCAATGGACCTGGTAAGGTTGGCCCAGCCAGAATTATGATCCCATCTGACAGATGAAGATGCTGAGACACAAGTGAACCTGGACCTCCTGACTCCTGGCCAGTGCTCTTTGGTCTACATAAAGATGCTTCTTGCTGCCTCTTTATTTATTTCCATCCTGTCCCAATTACTACCTGTACATACTGATTGTTCTCTTCCAATTCCTCCTTTTAACTTGCAGAGTCTGTGAGGAATTGGAGATGAATCTGACTTGGTACCCAAACGGTCGAGTGTGGGAAATAAGACATATAAACAAGTATCACAGGGGAGAAATGATTCATACCTTATGTGGGGCACAGAAATCATACTCTGAGAGGTCACAGAGTAGGAACTGTTCACTTCAAGCCGGAGGGATATAGGATATATTTATGGATGTTTTTGAGCTAAGGTGAGAGAGAAGATTTGGATGCATGAAGTAGTATGGAGGATGCTTTTGCCGCGGAACCAACTCATCTGTGCTCTCCCCTAGGGATCCTGCTAGATACCAAGCTGTGGCTTTTTCCCAATAGGAATACTCTTTTCCTAGTTCTCAAAGCCATATACAGGCCCTTCTGGGAGGATTCAGGGAGGAGACATTGTTTAACTTAGGCAGAGATAAAAGCTTTAAATATATGTGGAATACCAGGATTTCAGCATGAAAACAAGTTTGTTGGCTGGTAGAGGACAAGATTCATGCCCAATATTTATTTCTACCTCACATATTTTTAACACAGAGCCAGGCACAGAGCAGGCACTCGGTGAATGTTTTCTGACTTGATTTTCTTAATTAAAGTATAGTTGATTTACAACATTATATTAGTTTCAGGTGTACAACATAGTGATTTAGTATTTTTATAGATTATACTCCATTTAAAGTTATTATAAACTAATGGCTGTATTCCCTGTGCTGTACAATATATATCCTTGTTGCTTAATTATTTTATGTGTAGACAAATACTCTGTTATCACTTATATGTGGAATCTAAAAAATAAAACAAACAAGTGTATATAACAAAAAGAAAACAGACTCACAGATATAGAGAAGAAACTAGTGGCTACCAGTGGGGAGAGGGAATCAGGAAGAGGTGAGATAGGGGTATGGGATTAAGAGACAAAAACTAACTTGAGAGGGAGGGGCAAGATGGCGGAAGAGTAAGACGCGGAGATCACCTTCCTCCCCACAGATACATGAGAAATACATCTACACGTGGAACTGCTCCTACAGAACACCCACTGAACGCTGGCAGAAGACGTCAGACCTCCCAAAAGGCAAGAAAATCCCCACGTACTTGGGTAGGGCAAAAGAAAAAAGAAATAACAGAGACAAAAGAATAGGGACGGGACCTGCACCAGTGGGAGGGAGCTGTGAAGGAGGAAAGGTTTCCACACACTAGGAAGCCCCTTCGTGGGCAGAGACTGCGGGTAGCAGAGGGGGGAAGCTTCGGAGCCACGGAGGAGAGCGCACCCACATTGGTGCGGAGGGCAAAGCGGAGATTCCCGCACAGAGGAGCGGTGCCGACCAGCACTCACCAGCCCGAGAGGCTTGTCTGCTCAGCCGCCGGGGCGGGCGGGGCCTGGGAGCTGGGGCTCGGGCTTCGGTGCTAGCCGGGAGGGAGTCCGGGAAAAAGACTGCAGCTGCCAAAGAGGCAAGAGAATTTTTCTTGCCTCTTTGTTTCGCGGCGCGCAAGGAGAGGGGATTCAGAGCGCCGCCTAAACGAGCTCCAGAGACGGGCGCGAGCCGCGGCTATCAGCGCGGATCCCACAGCAACAGGGACGCAGAGGGAAAAACGGAGAGATTCCCGCACAGAGGCTCGGCGCCGAGCAGCACTCACCAGCCCGAGAGGCTTGTCTGCTCACCTGCCGGGGCGGGCGGGGGCTGGGAGCTGAGGCGCGGGCTTCGGTCGGATCCCAGGGAGAGGACTGGGGTTGGCTGCGTGAACACAACCTGAAGGGTCTAGCGCACCACAACTAGCCGGGAGGGTGCACGAGAAAAAGTCTGCAGCTGCCGAAGAGGCAGGAGACTTTTTCTTGCCTCTTTGTTTCGCGGCGTGCAAGGAGAGGGGATTCAGAGCGCCACTTAAACGAACTCCAGAGACGGGCGCGAGCCGCGGCTATCAGCGCGGACCACAGAGACGGGCATGGGACGCTAAGGCTGCTGCTGCCGCCACCAAACAGCCTGTGGGCGAGCACAGGTCATTCTCCACACCGCCCCTCCCGGGAGCCTGTGCAGCCCGCCACGGCCAGGCTCCTGAGATCCGGGGACAACTTCCCCGGGAGAGCGCACGGCGCGCCTCAGGCTGCTGCAACGTCACGCCGGCTTCTGCCGCCGCAGGCTCGCCCCGCCTCCTCCGTACCGCTCCCTCCCCCCGGCCTGACTGAGCCAGAGCCCCCGAATCAGCTGCTCCTTTAACCCCGTTCTGTCTGGGCGGGGAACAGACGCCCTCAGGGGACCTACATGCAGAGGCGGGTCCAAATCCAAAGCTGAACCCCGGGAGCTGTACGAACAAAGAAGAGAAAGGGAAATCTCTCCCAGCAGCCTCAGAAGCAGCGGATTAAAGCTCCACAAACAACTTGATGTGCCTGCATCTGTTGAATACCTGAATAGACAACGAATCATCCCAAATTTAGGAGATGAACTTTGGGAGCAGGATATATTAACTTTTCCCCTTTTCCTTTTTTTTGTGAGTGTAGATGTGTATGCTTCTGGGTGAGATTTTGTCTGTATAGCTTTGCTCTCACCGTTAGTCCTAGGGTTAGGTCCGTCCGTTTTTTTTTTTTTTTTTTTTTTTTTTTTTTTTGGCTTAAAAAAATTTTTTTTCCCTAATAAATGTTTTCTTAATAATTTTTTCCTTATTTTCTATTTTTAAAAAAATTTTTAATAAGTTTTTTCATATTTTTTATTTTAAAAAATTAAAAAATTTTTTTTCTTAATAAATTGTTTCTAAATAATTTTTTTCTTATTTTTAGTATAAAAAATTAATAAATCTATTTTTAAAAATTAAAAAAAATTTTTTTTTCTTAATAAATTTACTCTTAATAATTTTTTTTCTTATTTTTTATTATAATTGCTTTATTTTATTTTATTTTATTTTACTTTATTTTATCCTCTTTTTTTCTTTCTTTCCATTTTTTCTCCCTTTTATTCTGAGCCGTGTGGATGAAAGGCTCTTGGTGCTCCAGCCAGGCATCAGGGCTGTGCCTCTGAGGTGGGAGAGCCAACTTCAGGACACTGGTCCACAAGAGACCTCCCAGCTCCACGTAATACCAAACGGCGAAAATCTCTCACAGATCTCCATCTCAACATCAAGACCCAGCTTCACTCAACGACCAGCAAGCTACAGTGCTGGACACCCTATGCCAAACAACTAGCAAGAGAGGAACACAGCCCCATCCATTAACAGAGAGGCTGCCTAAAATCATAATAAGGCCACAGACACCCCAAAACACACCACCAGACGTGGACGAACCCACCAGAAAGACAACATCCAGCCTCATCCACCAGAACACAGGCACTAGTTCCCTCCACCAGGAAACCTACACAACCCACTGAACCAACCTTAGCCACTGGGGACAGATACCAAAAACAACGGGAACTACGAACCTGCAGCCTGTGAAAAGGAGACCCCAAACACAGTAAGATAAGCAAAATGAGAAGACAGAAAAACACACAGCAAATGAAGGAGCAGGGTCAAAACACACCAGACCTAACAAATGAAGAGGAAATAGGTAGTCTACCTGAAAAAGAATTCAGAATAATGATAGTAAGGATGATCCAAAGTCTTGGAAATAGAATAGACAAAATGCAAGAAACATTTAACAAGGACGTAGAAGAACTAAAGAGGAATCAAGAAACGATGACAAGCACAATAAATGAAATTAAAAATACTCTAGATGGGATCAATAGCAGAATAACTGAGGCAGAAGAACGGATAAGTGACCTGGAAGATAAAATGGTGGAAATAACTACTGCAGACCAGAATAAAGAAAAAAGAATGAAAAGAACTGAGGACAGTCTCAGAGACCTCTGGGACAACATTAAACGCACCAACATTCGAATTATAGGGGTCCCAGAAGAAGAAGAGAAAAAGAAAGGGACTGAGAAAATATTTGAAGAGATTATAGTTGAAAACTTCCCTAATATGGGAAAGGAAATAGTTAATCAAGTCCTGGAAGCACAGAGAGTCCCATACAGGATAAATCCAAGGAGAAACACACCAAGACACATATTAATCAAACTATCAAAAATTAAATATAAAGAAAACATATTAAAAGCAGCAAGGGAAAAACAACAGATAACACACAAGGGCATCCCCATAAGGTTAACAGCTGATCTTTCAGCAGAAACGCTGCAAGCCAGAAGGGAGTGGCAGGATATACTTAAAGTGATGAAGGAGAAAAACCTACAACCAAGATTACTCTACCCAGCAAGGATCTCATTCAGATTTGATGGAGAAATTAAAACCTTTACAGACAAGCAAAAGCTGAGAGAGTTCAGCACCACCAAACCAGCTTTACAACAAATGCTAAAGGAACTTCTCTAGGCAAGAAACACAAGAGAAGGAAAACACCTACAATAACAAACCCAAAACATTTAAGAAAATGGGAATAGGAACATACATATCGATAATTACCTTAAATGTAAATGGATTAAATGCTCCCACCAAAAGACACAGACTGGCTGAATGGATACAAAAACAAGACCCATATATATGCTGTCTACAAGAGACCCACTTCAGACCTAGAGACACATACAGACTGAAAGTGAGGGGATGGAAAAAGATATTCCATGCAAATGGAAATCAAAAGAAAGCTGGAGTAGCAATTCTCATATCAGACAAAATAGACTTTAAAATAAAGACAATTACAAGAGACAAAGACGGACACTATATAATGATCAAGGGATCGATCCAAGAGGAAGGTATAACAATTGTAAATATTTATGCACCCAACATAGGAGCACCTCAATACATAAGGCAAATACTAACAGCCATAAAAGGGGAAATCGACAGTAACACAATCATAGTAGGGGACTTTAACACCCCACTTTCACCAATGGACAGATCATCCAAAATGAAAATAAATAAGGAAACACAAGCTTTAAATGATACATTAAACAAGATGGACTTAATTGATATTTATAGGACATTCCACCCAAAAACAACAGAATACACATTTTTCTCAAGTGCTCATGGAACATTCTCCAGGATAGATCATATCTTGGGTCACAAATCAAGCCTTGGTAAATTTAAAAAAATTGAAATCGTATCAAGTATCTTTTCCGACCACAACGCTATGAGACTAGATATCAATTACAGGAAAAGATCTGTAAAAAATACAAACACATGGAGGCTACACAATACACTACTAAATAACGAAGTGATCACTGAAGAAATCAAAGGGGAAATCAAAAAATACCTAGAAACAAATGACAATGGAGACACGACGATCCAAAACCTATGGGATGCAGCAAAAGCAGTTCTAAGAGGGAAGTTTATAGCAATACAAGCCTACATCAAGAAACAGGAAACATCTCGAATAAACAACCTAACCTTGCACCTAAAGCAATTAGAGAAAGAAGAACCAAAAAACCCCAAAGCTAGCAGAAGGAAAGAAATCATAAAGATCAGATCAGAAATAAATGAAAAAGAAATGAAGGAAACAATAGCAAAAATCAATGAAACTAAAAGCTGGTTCTTTGAGAAGATAAACAAAATTGATAAACCATTAGCCAGACTCATCAAGAGAAAAAAGGAGAAGACTCAAATTAATAGAATTAGAAATGAAAAAGGAGAAGTAACCACTGACACTGCAGAAATACAAACGATCATAAGAGATTACTACAAGCAACTCTATGCTAATAAAATGGACAACCTGGAAGAAATGGACAGATTCTTAGAAATGCACAACCTGCCGAGACTGAACCAGGAAGAAATAGAAAATATGAACAGACCAATCACAAGCACTGAAATTGAAACTGTGATTAAAAATCTTCCAACACACAAAAGCCCAGGACCAGATGGCTTCACAGGCGAATTCTATCAAACATTTAGAGAAGAGCTAACACCTATCCTTCTCAAACTCTTCCAAAATATTGCAGAGGGAGGAACACTCCCCAACTCATTCTACGAGGCCACCATCACCCTGATACCAAAACCAGGCAAAGATGTCACAAAGAAAGAAAACTACAGGCCAATATCACTGATGAACATAGATGCAAAAATCCTCAACAAAATACTAGCAAACAGAATCCAACAGCACATTAAAAGGATCATACACCATGATCAAGTGGGGTTTATTCCAGGAATGCAAGGATTCTTCAACATACGCAAATCAATCAACGTGATACATCATATTAACAAATTGAAGGAGAAAAACCATATGATCATCTCAATAGATGCAGAGAAAGCTTTCGACAAAATTCAACACCCATTTATGATAAAAGTCCTGCAGAAAGTAGGCATAGAGGGAACTTTCCTCAACATAATAAAGGCCGTATATGACAAACCCACAGCCAACATTGTCCTCAATGGTGAAAAACTGAAACCATTTCCACTAAGATCAGGAACAAGACAAGGTTGCCCACTCTCACCACTATTATTCAACATAGTTTTGGAAGTGTTAGCCACAGCAATCAGAGACGAAAAAGAAATAAAAGGAATCCAAATCGGAAAAGAAGAAGTAAAGCTGTCACTGTTTGCAGATGACATGATACTATACATAGAGAATCCAAAAGATGCTACCAGAAAACTACTAGAGCTAATCAATGAATTTGGTAAAGTAGCAGGATACAAAATTAATGCACAGAAATCTCTTGCATTCCTGTATACTAATGATGAAAAATCTGAAAGTGAAATTAAGAAAACACTCCCGTTTACCATTGCAACAAAAAGAATAAAATACCTAGGAATAAACCTACCTAAGGAGACAAAAGACCTGTATGCAGAAAATTATAGGACACTGATGAAAGAAATTAAAGATGATACAAATAGATGGAGAGATATACCATGTTCTTGGTTTGGAAGAATCAACATTGTGAAAATGACTCTGCTACCCAAAGCAATCTACAGATTCAATGCAATCCCTATCAAACTACCACTGGCATTTTTCACAGAACTAGAACAAAAAATTTCACAATTTGTATGGAAACACAAAAGACCCCGAATAGCCAAAGCAATCTTGAGAACGAAAAATGGAGCTGGAGGAATCAGGCTCCCTGACTTCAGACTATATTACAAAGCTACAGTAATCAAGACAGTTTGGTACTGGCACAAAAACAGAAATATAGATCAATGGAACAGGATAGAAAGCCCAGAGATAAGCCCAAGCACATATGGTCACCTTATCTTTGATAAAGGAGGCAAGCATATACAGTGGAGAAAAGACAGCCTCTTCAATAAGTGGTGCTGGGAAAATTGGACAGGTACATGTAAAAGTATGAAATTAGAACACTCCCTAACACCATACACAAAAATAAACTCAAAATGGATTAAAGACCTAAGTGTAAGGCCAGACACTATCAAACTCTTAGAGGAAAACATAGGCAGAACACTGTATGACATAAGTCACAGCAAGATCCTTTTTGACCCAGGTCCTAGAGAAATGGAAATAAAAACACAAATAAACAAATGGGACCTAATGAAACTTAAAAGCTTTTGCACAGCAAAGGAAACCATAAACAAGACCAAAAGACAACCCTCAGAATGGGAGAAAATATTTGCAAATGAAGCAACGGACAAAGGATTAATCTCCAAGATTTACAAGCAGCTCATGCAGCTCAATAACAAAAAAACAAACAACCCAATCCAAAAATGGGCAGAAGACCTAAATAGACATTTCTCCAAAGAAGAGATACAGATTGCCAACAGACACATGAAAGAATGCTCAACATCATTAATCATTAGAGAAATGCAAATCAAAACTACAATGAGGTATCATCTCACACCAGTCAGAATGGCCATCATCAAAAAATCTAGAAACAATAAATGCTGGAGAGGGTGTGGAGAAAAGGGAACACTCTTGCACTGTTGGTGGGAATGTAAATTGATACAGCCACTATGGAGAACAGTATGGAGGTTCCTTAAAAAACTAAAAATAGAACTACCATATGACCCAGCAATCCCACTACTGGGCATATACCCTGAGAAAACCATAATTCAGAAAGAGTCATGTACCAAAATATTCATTGCAGCTCTGTTTACAATAGCCAGGACATGGAAGCAACCTAGGTGTCCATCATCGGATGAATGGATAAAGAAGATGTGGCACATATATACAATGGAATATTACTCAGCCATAAAAAGAAATGAAATGGAGGTGTTTGTAATGAGGTGGATGGAGTTAGAGTCTGTCATACAGAGTGAAGTAAGTCAGAAAGAGAAAAACAAATACAGTATGCTAACACATATATATGGAATCTAAGGGAAAAAAAAGAGGTCATGAAGAACCTAGTGGCAAGATGGGAATAAAGACACAGACCTACTAGAGAATGGACTTGAGGATATGGGGAGGGGGAGGGGTGAGATGTGACAGGGTGAGAGAGTGTCATGGACATATATACACTACCAAATGTAAAATAGATAACTAGTGGGAAGCAGCCGCATAGCACAGGGAGATCAGCTCGGTGCTTTGTGACCACCTAGAGGGGTGGGATAGGGAGGGTGGGAGGGAGGGAGATGCAAGAGGGAAGAGATATGGCAACATATGTATATGTGTAACTGATTCACTTTGTTGTAAAGCAGAAGCTAGCACACCATTGTAAAGCAATTATACTTCAATAAAGATGTTAAAAAAAAAAAAAAAAAAAAAAAAAAAAACTAACTTGATCTATTGAATTGAACTCCAAACAGGTGAGTGTACAGGTCCTCAACTTTGTAGGTACAAATTCCAAGAGGTATGAAGAGAAGGACTTTGGATATACACATTTCTTGCATTTGTGTGAAATGATGTGTACAGAACATTAGCATTTGAAGCAAGGCTTGAAATGGCAAAAAAACTGCAAACAACCTAACTGTCCATTACTAAGGGACTTGTTAAATAAATAATGGTGTATCCATACAATGGAATTCTATACAGCTATTAAAAACAGAATTAAGAACTATTTATGTGCCAATATAGAATGATCTCTTAAGATATATTTTTAAGTAAAAAGGAAAGAAGAAAAAAAATAAAGTGGTTAGTTTACATTAGTGTTAAAAAAAGGAAAATATGTGCTTATATATGCAATAAAATATCTTTGGAAGTATAGAAAAGAACCCGTTAACATTGATTGCCTTTGGAGAATGGTGTCAAGTGGCTACTAGGCAGAGATGGGAGAATTCCTTCCATTCCTTTGGGATTTTTCCTTATTTTCTCTCTTTCTAAAACTGAGAAATATAACTTACAAAAAAGTGCATAAAACATATGTGTAAAATATATTGAATTATTACAAAGTAAATCCCCATATAATCATGGCTTGGGTTGAGAAATAGAATAATTACTCATACCCACAAAAGTCCCATGTCACCAATAGGAGATATAATTTTTACTGAATATCTTTTTGTACCTTTTGAATTTGGAGCTGTGTGAGTATATTAGCTATTTAACGGCTATTCTCTCCCTCCCTCCCCACTCCTCACCAAAGTGCCATGGACATCTTCAGCTGTTTTATGGAAAGGTAGGTGTAGCAGCTTTTCCACAGTCAAGTAAATAATAACAGTTAAAATTTACTGTATTCCATGTTTTACGTATATTAACCAATCAGTCTACATACATCAAGCATTGAATCCTCAGGACAATCCTATGAAGTAGTTACTACTGTTGTCTGCATTGTGCAGGTAAGAACACGGAGGCACATAAGCAGTAAGTAACTTGTTCAAAGTGATATTGTGACTATGAGGTGAGGAACTGGGATCTACATCCAGGCTGGTGTGTCTCAGAATACAAGTTCTTCACTGCTACACTATTCTGCCTCTGTAAATTCTAGAACCCAGGCTCTGAGGCACTGTGGGCACTGACACTTAGTAAGTAGGGAAGATTCTTGGCTATGGGCCACCAGGTGGGAGCCCAAGGGCTGACTCAGATATGCCACTACCCAGGCAAAGACACAAGCAATTAAGAATGGACAGGATGCAGTTGTTCTGGGGTATCACCCAGCTGGCAAATCCTACAGAGCATTTAAATGACCTTCCAAGGACATCTGGGAAGTAAAATGCTAGTCAACTCTCCCAGTCTGACCGCAGAGCTTTCCCAGTGCCTTAGAGCTCAGTAAATGTTTTTTGAACAAATGAATAAGCTCTTTCCACCTATAAACTGGAGAAGTTTAGGAACCTATCCTACAGAAATACTTGCACAAGTGGATGAGGGTGTCTGCTACAGTATTGTTTGCAATAGCAAAACTGCAATCGACTCAAATGTCCATCAACAAGGGACTGGTTAAGTGGATTGTGTCGGAGAGGTGGCACCGCATAACAGTGAAGAGTGTGGGCTCTGAGCCAGCACACTAGGTTTTGCATCCTGACTCCAAGACCTAACAGCACAGGTTTAGACAAGCTCCCTGACTTCTTGCTTCAGTCCCTGCATCTGTAAAAAAGGGGATAACGAAAAGACATACTTCATAGCCTTGTTGTAAGGAGTTAATTCATAGTTTCTGACATCTAGTGAGTACTCAAATCTTTTCTATTATTGCAGCCACTCATGCTATGGAATATTATGTAGCTGTTAAAAAGAAAGAGGTAGATATGTGCTCACTGATTTGAACAGATGCTGAAGATATATATTTTAGGTTAAAAAAAAGTGTCAGAATGAACAAGTCTGGTATAACTTCAGTTTTGTAAAAAACCTTTTTTCTGTGTATGCACAGAAAGAAAGCCTACAAGGATACACAAAACTGTTTAGCGACATTGCTTCTGGAGAGTTGTATGAAGGGGACCCTCATTTTGACTTTATACACTTCGTGTGTGTGTACATATTTTATATATATATATAATTTTTACAACAATCATTTATTATTCTTGGAAGAAAATAAATAAGGAAGACTTCTAAATCATGAGAGGCTCGGGAAAGAACAGGGAAGTGAAAAGAAGACCGCTTCCTGTGAGCTACAGATTCCTCTCTCCAGTCCAAGGTGACATTGCATGATGGCCCTCCCTCTCACAGCACTGCCTTTCTACCTGACAGCATGGCACTAAGAGACAAGACACACATTTCATTTGTACCAAACCTTGTTATGTGTTCCTAAAATAATTCCTGCAATGTAACCAAAAACCAAGGTTCTGCTTCAGATGCTCTCACTAATGAATAACTCATGGGAACACAGATTGTCAAGCTGGTAGGGACCTTAGAGGTTATTTAGGCCAACCCCTTCATTTACAAATGGAAACAATGAAATGTGTTCCTGAGAAGGTAGATGTCAAGTAATTTTGAGAAATAAAATTTCTTTTCCAGTGGGAAGAAAGATCAGAGATGCATCCTCATGAGGAGAATTGTATTATAAGAACCAATTAATAAACAAACTTATGGTTACCAAAGGGGAAAGGGGGGGAGGAGGGATAAATTAGGAGTTTGGGATTAACATATACACACTACTATATATAAAATAGATAAACAACAAGGACCTACTGTATAGCATAGGGAACTGTAGTCAACATCTTGTAATAAACCATAATGGAAAAGAATATGAAAAAGAATATGTGTGTGTGTGTGTGTGTGTGTGTTTATAACAGAATCACTATGCTGTACACATGAAACTAACACAACATTGTCAATCAACTATACTCCAATAAAAAAAAAAGAAAAAAGAAAACCAAATGAAATAAAAGATATAGGAATTGGAAAGGGAAAAAGAAAGAATCAATTAATGCAATACATCTAAAACCTTTATACACTGCTGGTGGGGGTATAAGTTAGTAAACCATCTTGGAGAGCAATCTGACAATATCTCCCAAAAGTGAAAATTCTCATACCCTGCAATGGGACAATTCCCTCCTAGATATATACCCAATAGCAATAGTCACATAAGAATATCTACACAGGAATGATCACAGTAGCCCTAACTGTGAGCCAGAAACTGGAAACAGCCTAAATGTCCATCAACTACAGAATGGATAAATAAATCATGGCATATTCATTAAATGGAATACTATACAATAGTGAAAAATGAATGAACTAGAGTCACATATCACAACATGGATGAATTTCACAAATATAACATTGAATAGAAAAAAACAAATTGGAAAAGAATACATACCATTGATATACATTTTAAAAACACATAAAGCAGTGGCATTTGCTGCTTAAAGACCCATACATATATAGTAAAAGTATAAATAGATGCATGAGAATAATAAATGCCAAATCCAGAGAGTGGTTACTTTGGAGGGAGGAAAGGAGGAAGCTTTGATCACAGAAGGATAGAGGGTTTCAAGTCTACTGGAGATGTTTTTCTTAAGCTGGGTGGTGGATATCCTGATTTTCATTATATTATTCTTTATACCTCTTTGAATGTCTAAAAATTTTCATAGCACATTGTTTAAAAGAATGCAACAAATCCCAGGCTGAAAGGGAAATTCAGAATTTTCGGATATAACAAAATAACTAAAGAAATGTATAAGATACAAACATCTCACTCAAAATGACAGGATTATTCCTTCAACCTGCTTCATTTTCCTGGGACTAGTTCAACAGGAGGGAACCTGCTAGAGGAGCAGCAAATGGGAACAGGGGGACTAAGAATTAGGAGATAAGGGTTCCATTCTCTCAAATACTCAGAAAGAACAATTTCATTAACTTCTCATTTTTTCACACTTAAAAATGTGGTGCTGGATTAGATTATTTTAAAGTTTTTTCCATATGTCAATTTCTTCCAGGATTTTTTTTTTTTGAGCAGCAATTTCTAAAACTGTGTGTGCAAGATACAAACACTTTTTCCATGTAGAAAAGAGTTCCCTGGTCAAATCTGTTTGGGATATACTGGGTTAAACAGAATTAAACAGATTTCTTTACAGCAGTACTTCTCAGAGCCTTTAATACGTTTATATATATTATGACTCTTCAAGAGGGGAATTCAGTTATGAAGCATTTTCAAAAAATTATTGGACCATAGAAAACGCCCCCCTGAGACAGCAGAAGTAAGAAGAACTACAGTTCTGCAGCTTGTGGAAGGAAAACCACGTTCACAGAAAGATAAACAAAATGAAAAGGCAGAGGACTTTGTACCAGATGAAGAAACAAGCTAAAACCCCAGAAAAACAACTAAATGAAGTGGAGATAGGCAACCTTCCAGAGAAAGAATTCAGAATAATGATAGTGAAGATGATCCAGGACCTCGGAAAAAGAATGGAGGCAAAGATCGAGAAGATGCAAGAAATGTTTAACAAAGACCTAGAAGAATTAAAGAACAAACACCTAGAAGAATTAAAGAACAAACAAACAGACATGAACAATACAATAACTGACATGAAAAATACACTAGAAGGAATCAATAGCAGAATAACTGAGGCAGAAGAATGGATAAGTGACCTGGAAGACAGAATGGTGGAATTCACTGCCGCAGAACAGAATAAAGAAAAAAGAATGAAAAGAAATGAAGACAGCCTAAGAGACCTCTGGGACAACATTAAAAGCAACAGCATTCGCATTATAGGGGTCCAAGAAGGAGACGAGAGAGAGAAAGGACCAGAGAAAATATTTGAAGAGATTATAGTCAAAAACTTCCCTAAGATGGGAAAGGAAATAGCCACCCAAGTCCTGGAAGCACAGAGAGTACCAGGCAGGATAAAACCAAGGAGAAACATGCCAAGACACATAGTAATCAAATTGACAAAAATTAAAGACAAAGAAAAATTATTGAAAGCAACAAGGGAAAAATGACAAATAACATACAAGGGAACTCCCATAAGGTTAACAGCTGATTTCTCAGCAGAAACTCTACAAGCCAGAAGGGAGTGGCATGATATATTTAAAGTGATGAAAGGGAAGAACCTACAACCAAGATTACTCTACCTGGCAAGGATCTCATGCAGATTTGATGGAGAAATCAAAAGCTTTACAGACAAGCAAAAGCTAAGAGAATTCAGCACCACCAAACCAGCTCTACAACAAATGTTAAAGGAACTTCTCTAAGTGGGAAACATAAGGGAAGAAAAGGACCTACAAAAACAAAACCATAACAATTAAGAAAATGGTAATAGGAACATACATATTGATAATTACCTTAAACGTGAATGGATTAAATGCTCCAGCCAAAAGGCACAGGCTTGCTGAATGCATACAAAAAGAAGACCCATATATATGCTGTCTATAAGAGACCCACTTCAGATCTAGGGACACATACAGACTGAAAGTGAGGGGATGGAAAAAGATATTCCATGCAAATGGAAGTCAAAAGAAAGCTGGAGTAGCAATATTCATATCAGATAAAATAGACTTTAAAATAAAGAATGTTACAAGAGACAAGGAAGGACACTACATAATGACCAAGGGATCAATCCAAGAAGAAGATATAACAATTATAAATATATATGCACCCAACATAAGAGCATCTCAATACGTAAGGCAACTGCTACAGCTATAAAAGAGGAAATTGACAGAAACACAGTAATAGTGGGGGACTTTAACACCTCACTTAACACCAATGGACAGATCATCCAGACAGGAAATTAATAAGGAAACACAAGCTTTAAATGACACAATAGACCAGATAGATTTAATTGATATTTACAGGACATTCCATCCAAAAACAACAGATTACACTTTCTTCTCAAGCGCATACGGAACATTCTCCAGGATAGATCACATCTTGAGTCACAAATCAAGCCTCGGTAAATTTAAGAAAATTGAAATCATATCAAGCATCTTTTCCAACCACAATGCTATGAGATTAGAAATGAATTACAGGGAAAAAAACGTAAAAAACACAAACACATGGAGGCTAAACAATACATTACTAAATAACCAAGAGATCACTGAAGAAATCAAAGAGGAAATCAAAAAGTACCTAGAGACAAATGACAATGAAAACACGATGATCCAAAACCTATGGGATGCAGGAAAAGCAGTTCTAAGAGGGAAGTTTATGGCAATACAAGCCTACCTCAAGAAACAAGAAAAATCTCTAATAAACAAACTAACCTTACACCTAAGGGAACTAGAGAAAGAAGAACAAAAAAACCCAAAGTTAGTAGAAGGAAAGAAATCATAAAGATCAGATCAGAAATAAATGAAATAGAAACAAAGACAACAACAGCAAAGATCAATAAAACTAAAAGCTGGTTCTTTGACAAGATAAACAAAATTGAAAAACCTTTAGCCAGACTTATCAAGAAAAAAAGGGAGAAGATCCAAATCAATAAAATTAGAAATGAAAAAGGAGAAGTTACAACAGACACCACAGAAATAAAAAAGATCATGAGAGATTACTACAAGCAACTATATGCCAATAAAATGGGCAACCTGGAAGAAGTGGACAAATTCTTAGAAAAGCACAAACTTCCGAGAGTGAACCAGGAAGAAATGGAAAATATAAACAGACCAGGGGCTTCCCTGGTGGCACAGTGGTTAAGAATCCGCTAGCCAATGCAGGGGACACAGGTTCGAGCCCTGGTCTGGGAAGATCCCACATGACATGGAGCAACTAAGCCCGTGTGCTACAACTACTGAGCCTGTGCTCCAGAGCCCGCAAGCCACAACTAATGAGCCCACGTGCCACAACTACTGAAGCCTGCGTGCCTAGAGCCTATCCTCCACAATAAGACAAGCCACCGCAATGAGAAGCCCATGCACTGCAATGAAGACCCAATGCAGCCAAAAATAAATAAATAAAATAAATAAATTTTTAAATATATATATATAAACAGACCAATCACAAGCACTGAAATTGAAACTGCAATTAAAAATCTTCCAACAAACAAAAGTCCAGGACCAGATGGATTCACAGGTGAATTCTATCAAACATTTAGAGAAGAGCTAACACCTATCCTTCTCAAACTCTTCCAAAAAATTGCAGTGGAAGGAACACTCCCAAACTCATTCTATGAGGCCACCATCACCCTGATACCAAAACCAAAGACACTACAAAAAAAGAAAATTACAGATCAATATTACTGATGAATATAGATGCAAAAATCCTCAACAAAATACTAGCAAACAGAATCCAACAACACATTAAAAGAATCATACACCATGATCAAGTGGGGTTTATCCCAGGAATGTAAGGATTCTTCAACATACGCAAATCAATCAATGTGATACACCATATTAACAAATTGAAGAAGAAAAACCATATGATCATCTCAATAGATGCAGAAAAAGCTTTTGACAAAATTCAACATCCATGTATGATAAAAACTCTCCAGAAAGTGGGCATAGAGGGAACCTACCTCAACATAATAAAGGTCATATATGACAAACCCACAGCAAACATTACTCTCAATGGTGAAAAACTGAAAGCATTTCCTCTAAGATCAGGAACAAGACAAGGATGTCCACTCTCACCATTATTATTCAACATAGTTTTGGAAGTCCTAGCCACGGCAATCAGAGAAGAAAAAGAAATAAAAGGAATATAAATTGGAAAAGAAGAAGTAAAAGTGTCACTGTTTGCAGATGACATGATACTATACATAGAGATTCCTAAAGATGCCACCAGAAAACTACTAGAGCTAATCAATGAATTTGGTAAAGTTGCAGGATGCAAAATTAATGCACAGAAATCTCTTGCATTCCTATACACTAACAATGAAAGATCTGAAAGAGAAATTAAGGAAACACTCCCATTTACCATTGCAAGAAAAAGAATAAAATACCTAGGAATAAACCTACCTAAGGAGGCAAAAGACCTGTACTCAGAAAACTATAAGACACTGATAAAAGAAATCAAAGATGACACAAACAGTTGGAGAGATATACCATGTTCTTGGACTGGAAGAATCAATATTGTGAAAATGACTATACTACCCAAAGCAATCTACAGATTCAATGCAATCCCTATCAAATTACCAGTGGCATTTTTTACAGAAATAGAACAAAAAATCTTAAAATTTGAATGGAAACACAAAAGACCCTGAATAGCCAAAGCCGTCTTGAGGGAAAAAACTGGAGCTGGAAGCATCAGACTCCTTGACTTCAGACTATACTACAAAGCTACAGTAATCAAGACAATATGGTACTAGCACCAAAACAGAAATATAGATCAATGGAACAGGATAGAAAGCCCAGAGATAAACCAATGCACCTATGGTCAACTAATCTATGACAAAGGAGGCAAGGATATACAATGGAGAAAAGACAGCCTCTTCAATAAGTGGTGTTGGGAAAACTGGACAGCTACATGTAAAAGAATGAAATTAGAACACTCCCTAACACCATACACAAAAATAAACTCAAAATGGATTAGAGACCTAAACGAAAGACCAGACACTATAAAACTCTTAGAGGAAAACATAGGAAGAACACTCTTTGACATAAATCACAGCAAGATCATTTTTGGTCCACCTCCTAGAGTAACGGAAATAAAAACAAAAATAAACAAATGGGACCTAATGAAACTTAAAAGCTCTTACAAAGCAAAGAAAGATACAAACAAGATGAAAAGACAACCCTCAGAATCGGAGAAAATATTTGCAAATCAATCAACAGACAAAGGATTAACCTCCAAAATATACAAGCAGCTCATGCAGCTCAATATCAAAAAAACAAACAACCAAATTCAAAGATGGGCAGAAGACCTAAATAGGCATTTCTCCAAAGAAGATATACAGATTGCCAATGAACACATGAAAGGATGCTCCACATCACTAATCATTAGAGAAATGCAAATCAAATCCACATTGAGGCATCACTTCACACCAGTCAGCATGGCCATCATCAAAAAACCTACAAACAATAAATGCTGGAGAGGGTGTGGAGAAAAGGGAACCCTCCTGCACCGTTGGTGTGAATGTAAATTGATACAGCCACTATGGAGAACAGTATGGAGGTTCCTTAAAAAACTAAAAATAGAGCTACCATATGACCCAGCAATCCCCTACTGGGTATATACCCTGAGAAAACCATAATTCAAAAAGACACATGCACCCCAATGTTCATTGTAGCACTATTTACAATAGCCAGATCATGGAAGCAATCTAAATGCCCATCAACAGACGAGTGGATAAGGATGATGTGGCACATATATGCAATGGAATATTACTCAGCCATAAAAAGGAACGAAATTGGGTCGTTTGTAGAGATGTGAATGGATCTAGAGACTGTCCTGCAGAGTGAAGTAAGTCAGAAAGAGAAAAACAAATATCATATATTAACGCATATACGTGGAACCTAGAAAAATGGTACACATGAACCGGTTTGCAGGGCAGAAATTGAGACACAGATGTAGAGAACAAACGTATGGACACCAAGAGGGGAAAGTGGGGTGGGGGGGTGGTGGTGGTGTGATGAATTGGGCGATTGGGATTGACATGTATACACTAATATGTATAAAATAGATAACTAATAAGAACCTGCTGTATAAAAAATAAAATTCAAAAAAAAAAAAAGAAAGAAAACGTCCCCCCCCCACCACGTGCAACACACCACCACCACTCCTTATTTTAAAACAGAATCTATTAACATTCTTTCCTAACAGTGTTCTGTGGAACATCGGTTTGGTAAATGTCGTCCTAGAAGGATTTATCTCACTTGCTCTTTCAGTTGCTGATGGATGTTTAGAATCTTTTGTAAGAGTGGAATGTAGTTTCCTAGTTTAACTTCCACAGAGTGGGTTTCCTTTGAGTGAGTGTTCATGGCCAGTGTAGAAGGCTATCTTCTTAGGCTTCATTAGTGAGAGCCCATCCTATCTCGCACTTTGGCAGATTTAACATGAGAAACTTCTGAGTATCTATGGTTAGAAGTGCTGCATCCCAGATGTGCCCTCTGTACCTGGCTCTTGGGCCTTTGCTAAGTTTGCTGCTTCAAGCCGTGTTCCCTTCCTTTGGGTGATTGCAGAGCTGAGGAGTGCTCTGGCCCAGAGCTCAGGGCCGAATTCCTGGGGGACAAGTCTCACGGGAAGAGGACCCCTAAGTGCCTTCATCGCCCAGCACTGGTTTGCAGTAGACAGGACTGCAGAGCCGAGGCCAGTGCACCCAGGAAAAGAGGGGCTCCGACTTCTTTCAGGGACAGGACACTTATCACTTCCACTGGCAGCACTGCCTTTTGGGGGGAGGGGTTCCTTAGAAGATCCCAGGGTTATCTGGAACTATCTCCCCATCCATAACCCAGAGGGGAAATCTCCTGAGGTTTGTGGCTCCCACAGGGCCTTTTAAAAGGTGATTTACCTGAGGGCCTTTAATCTAGAAACAAGGATTCCTTTGGAAAAGTCAGATGCTAAGGTGAATGAGACAGAGAGATTTTTTTAAAGGCTTTTGTTCTTTTGAACAATCAAAAGGAAAACATGAGAAAAGTATGTTCTTTTCCAGGCAGCTGCTGCTGCTGCCCTTCCTCCTTCTCTACCCCACTCCACCCCAGCCCGGCCCTGCCCAGCTACCTGCTCGGACCCAACACCTCTGAGGCCTGGCTTTCCCTGCCTACCAAAGGCAAGATAAGCCTTAACTACCCACACAGTGTCAGGCCCACTTACCAGGCTGGGGCATTGGGCCTGATGCTGGGGAAAGCTGAAGAGAGGAAAAGGAACAGGGTGTTTGATGCCAGAAGAGGTGAGCCCCGTTTCAAAGCTCTCCAAGCTCTGCTCTCAAGAATGGAGAGGAGCCTCCTGGTTACAGGGGGTAGAAAGGAAATCAAGGGAAGCAACCAGAGGAAAACTGCAACGGGGGAAGCCGGATTGAGCCAGGAAGTAAATGCAGAGATTAGGATGCGCCTTCAACCCCAGGCTCCTAGGTCAGAGCCCGGTTTGCTCCAAGGAAGTGCTCCTGTGTCCTGTCTGCTGGCCAGACACTCATTTGTTCAGGAAACCTGCTCCGAGGTCCCACGTTTCCTCTCTCCTCCCTTTTCAGCTAATGCTTTCCACACCCCTTCCCTTCCCTCCCTCCAGGAAATCCATCCATGGACAAAAAGCCTGTCATTGAGAACAGACATAAATAAATAAACAAACAAGTCAATAAATAAATACCCCTCTCCTCTCAAAGCAGCAAACTGTGGACCTTCCTCTTATTCATTTTTAGACCATAGTTGCTCAAATTGGATGGAGTTTCTATTCCTGGGCATCTTTTTTTTTTTCCTTCTATGAATCCAAACGGTGGCTACTTCATTGTGGGCATTTTTTAAATGCAAGTTTTCCCCTAAAGGCACAAGCAGGCGACAGGCAGGCAGGCAGGTGCATACACACACACACACACACACACACACACACACACACACACACACACACGGGCGCACACAGAGTACCTCTGGAGCTTCCCCTCCCTCAGTCATTTCCCCTCAGTGGGCTGAAAAAGGGTGAGGCTTGGAAATCATTTCTCTGTGGCCTACCTTCTGATTCCAGCAGGTCTGAGGAGCAGGCGACAACTGGGAGCTGGGCGGCCAGGGCTGGGTTGCCTGTGTGAATCAGCAAAGAAGTCCCTGAGACAGGGATGCTGACAGCTGCTGTATGCACACTCTCCCTCTGTCTCTCCCACCTCCCTGCCCTCCTTCTCCTGCTCCTCCTCCCCTCTCGGAACCGCTCTGTGTTGCTATGCAATCATATCACAGGACTAACAGCATCACTCCGACCTCAGGCAAAGATACCCTTGACTGGGCAAATGCAGGAAGAGCAAGGACAGTTTTGTAGAACTACCAGAGCCTTGGCGGCTCTCTCGGAGATTTCAATTTATTAGGAGCAGAGAAGGAAAGCGGAAGACGTTGAGAGGCAGAGGGGGAGAGGGGGAGAGGCTTCCACTGGGGAGGAGGAGACAAAAGAGGCTGAGAGATCAATACAAGCTGCTGAGCGAGGAGCCTGGGCCTCAACTTCCACAGATCTAGCTCAGAGCCAAAGCCAACTTCAGAGCCAGCAGCTGGCAGGGCCTCTCGTTAGCCAGTCCAGGATTCAGTTTCTGTGTTAGAGGTTGAAACCTCTGCTCTAGAATCATCACTTGTACCCAAGGTAGAGTCTTGGGCCCAGGGCAGTCTGCCAGTCACCCGTAAGTTCCATCCTTACCTCCTCTTAGATCTAAATGTAGAGAAAGCCTTGACAATGAGAGCAGCAAAATGCACCTTGAATGATTTAAGAAAATACAGCTCCTCCGTGCCTCCCCTCACCCACTACCCCAGTCACTCTCCTTCCTTCTGTCCATACCAGCCCTTACAACTTTAACTGTCACCCCTGTTAAAGAGAAGAGGGTATGAACGCCAAACACACTGAGAGACCTGGGAGAAGCCACTAAAGGGATGGAGGGGATTATACCCCTTTACAGAGTGCCCAGCACACAGTACATTAACTCAATAAATATTTGTTGAATGAGTAAATTGAAAAGATGGATGGCTGGATGGATAGATGGATGGATAGATGGGTGGATAGCAGTCAGAAGGCCCCCATCCCCATCCTCCTACACAAACATACTCATAATTAAAGCCCCAGCAGCTCCAGGCTGGGGCAAAGGATAAGAGAAGCATTTTTCTTTCCTCTCTCCATTTCTGAGAACAGGGTGTGTATGAGAAGGAGAAACAGGTTGGTTTGGGGGTGGGTTGCTTAACTTTACTGATTTGCCTCTAAGAACTCTATAAGCTCTGATGGCAATGGAATTTAGAAGACAAAATACTTCCTGGCCCAAAGGACTTGGGACTAGTGTTTACAAAGTTTCTACAAAGACTGAGAATTATTATTATTATTATTATTATTATTATTATTATTATTATTATTATTATTTTTATCTTTATGGAAAACGCTCAGGTAGGAAATAACTAGTGTGTATGTGTGTTCTTTTGAGATAAAAATGTTAAAAACTTAAGCTGTTGGTTTCAGTAAAAGATTAGCCATAAGGCCTGATCTCTCTTTAAAACGAGCAAAGAGAATGGGAACCAACTGCTCCCTCCCCCAAATGAGGCTTTTAGAGCTGTGTGAGCGGCCCCCCCTGCCCGGCCCCCATGCAGGCGCAGAAAGGGCCTTTGATTTCTGAAGGGGTTTTGGAAGCACATCCGGCTTCTCAGTCTACACACCCCCGCCAGAGCAGTTCTGAGCTCCCCAGCCTCACCCGGCCTGGCCCCAGTCTTAGCCCTGGCAGCGTGCAGGGTTTCTCAGTACCATCCAGATCCAGGGCCCCAGGAGCCCTTTACTACTGACTCAGAATGACTTGGAGGGGGCAGTTGGCTAGAAGAAAGACCAGAGGAACACTCTGAGAAACTGGGCTGGCACAGCACAGAACACACACCAAACACATGGGGACCTGACTCCATGCTCACTCCTGGCACCAGTGCGCTGGCACACCAAGTCAAAGCCGAACCTGGGTTTCGAAAGAAGAAGGAGAGTGAGCCGGATGGGGTACTTGCTGCCCACTTTTTTAAAAAATTTATTTATTTTATTTATTTATTTTTGGTTGCATTGGGTCTTCGTTGCTGCAGGCAGGCTTTCTCTCTAGTTGCGGCGAACGGGGGCTACTCTTCTTTGCGGTGCACAGGCTTCTCATGGTGGTGGCCTCTCTTGTTGTGGAGCACAGGCTCTAGGCGCGCGGGCTTCAGCAGTTGTAGCACACGGACTCAGTAGTTGTGGCTCGTGGGCTTAGTTGCTCTGTGGCATGTGGGATCTTCCCGGACCAGGGCTCGAACCCGTGTGCCCTGCATTGTCAGGTGGATTCTTAACCACTGCGCCACCAGGGAAGCCCTTGCTACCCACTTTGACTGCACTTGGACTGGCCCAGATCACCATGAGCAGTCAGAATCCTCCTTAATTTTTCTATCTCTAGAGAAAGCATTCAGGCTACTGTTACAAAAAGACAATACCAGCCTCCAGGAAAATAAACCCGCAGAGTTTGTTTTGAGGGATACAACAAAATCTTTCCCTAAATCTCTCTCCCGTTGACCCGATCATGATGGAAAAGACCCCCCCTCCTTGTTCCTTTGCTTTAGGCACTCAGAGCTCTTGTGTAAAATGAGGGTATTACCAGTGAGACAAAAAAAACGTTAAGCTATTATCAGCTAGCAACACCTAAGATTTAATTATTAGATTATAATTATGGCTAACATTACTGAGCATTTACTCTAGGCTAGGCACTGTTTGAAGTGCTTTGAACATGTTATTAGCTCATTTCATCTTCATAGCAGATTAAAAATAGCTTCTATTATCCCCCCACACACTTTATAGATAAAGCACTGTAACACAGTGAGGTTACATGACTTGCCCAAGGTCACACAGCTATGCATTATGGAGCTAAGACTTATCCTAGATCTCTCTGGGCAATGCCCACATGATTAACCATGATGCTATACTGTCTCCATCTATCTTGTAGTGGCCTGATCAGATGTCAAGCCTAGGTAGGTCATTGAGACAAATGTGACTAGGGCAGAAGTCCCTGGATAGTTTTTCTAATCTTTTTGTCTTTTCTCAGGCTGTTTCCTCAAAATGTCTCCCTTCCCTTTAGAGGTCAGAAATACAAGGGACCTTAGACGTAAGATTTCTCTCTCTGAGAAGTCCCAAGTGAGCAGAGTCCACACAAATTTTGGTTAAGGCTATGAATGGAGTATGAAAGGGAAAAGACAAATGACCTTGAGATGAGGTGGAGTGCTCCAGTTTGCTATGGTTCCCACACTGCCCACTGTACTCTAGTCATTTATATTACCTGTTCAGCTCCTGTGGCTTTTCAGTGGGTGCCGTCTCACAGGCTACCGAAGGTACATTCCTTACTGTCGTTGGTCTTCTGGTGTATTTAGAAGAGGATTGTTTGGTTTTTGTTTCCTGGAGGGTGTCAAGATGGGTAGAGTCTCTAGCTGTGTTTCAGGAAAGGTAATATCTTGGCTTGAACATCGCAACTGGATAGAAAAGTTCACTCTGACATTTAAATCCCAGGGAGACCCATTTTCACCCAGGAGACATCTCAACAAACCAGAGCAAGCACATAGGCTAGCCTCAACTAGTTTTCTGATGAGGACAAAGAAAGATGAAAGGGGGTCAGGCCACAAGCTTTGATTGTATCTCCACCCTGGTAACCTATAGGAGGATGTTTGACACCCATCCTAGCATCACTGAGCAGGACTTTGCTCAGTGGACAAGGATAGGTGGGGCGTTTCAGGCAGAGAGAAAACATGTGCAAAGGCACAAAGCTGAGAGGACACAGCTTGCTAAGGGACTGTAAGTACTAACTCATTTTGACTAAGCTAAGATGGGGTTACAGGTGGGAAATGGCAGGATGCGGCAGGAGATGAAGCTTTGGAAGCACACAGAGGCACTAGGGTCATTTATGTTTTTGTTGTTTTTGTTCCAAGCAGGGAAGTGGCATGGTCAGATTTATGTTTTAGAAGTATCATTCTAATGGCTTTCATTGAAAGAACAATTTTTTTTAATTGAAGTATAGTTGATTTACAATATTAGTTTCAGGTGTACAACATAGTGATTCAATTTCTTTTATAGATTATACTCCATTTAGAGTTATTACAAAATAATGGCTCTATTTCCCTGGGCTGTAAAAGATATCCTTGTTGCTTATTTATTTTATACATAGTAGTTTGTGTCTCCTAATCCCCTCCCCCATCTCACCCCTCCCACCTCCCCACTGGTAAACACTAGCTTGTTCTTTGTATCTGTGGGTCCGCTTCTTTTTTGTTATATTCACTAGTTTGTTGTATATTTTAGATTCCACATATAAGTGACATCATACAGTATTTGTCTTTCTCTGTCTGACTTGTTTCACTTAGTATAATACCCTCCAGGTCCACTCACGTTGTTGCAAATGGCAAAATTTCATGAGCACTTAGGTTGCTTCCATATCTTGGCTATTATAAATAGTGCTGCTATGAACATAGGGGTGTATGTATCTTTTCTAATTAGTTTTTTTTCTTTTAATATATACTCAGAAGTGGATTGCTGGATCATATGGTAGTTCTATTTATAGGTTTTTGGGGAACCTCCATACTGTTCTCCATAGTGGCTGCACCAATTTAGAATCCCACCAACAATGTCCTAAGGTTCCCTTTTCTCCACATCCTCTCCAACATTTGCGAAGAACAATTATTGAGTGCCCGCTGCATGCTAGGTCTGTGCTAGACCCCAAGAGCACAGAGAAAACTTGAAAACTACCTTCAAGTTGCTCACAGTCTAATGGGTGAGACAACTAATGAAACATAAATACAATCGAGTGCAATGAAGGATGAATTGGAGGGGAGAAAGCCGGGAAGCTTGGACACCTAGTAGGAGGTGGTTGTAGTACTCATCTGATGAGGGCCTGAAGCAGAGCAGTTGGTAGTGAGGGTGGGACAGTGCCCCCATCTTTAATGGATCTTCCTCATATTCTCCTTTCCTTTTATCATTTCTTCCTAGCTTTACTACTTGCCAAGTTGCTAAAAGAGAAATAAACTGTGAATAGCTTTTTTGTCCTTGGTGGATGGGGGAGAGGTAGTATAGGTAATTCCCATTGTCATTCCACAACCTTATTCATTGCCCCCCTGACCATGTTTACCAAAAGTATTACTTCAAATCATTTCTACTCTTCTCAAACACCCAACCCATGCCCACCTACCTCAACAAATAACCTCCATTCTTGTTTTGCTGAGAAGGTGAAAGCTATCCCTGCAAAAGTCTTCTCTGCCTCAGAACTTCTTTCTATCTTCTTCCCCTTCCATTATCCCCAGACAAAGGACCTCCCCCTGCTTTTTCCTCACCAAGGTCAATACCTCTGCTCATGACCTCACACCATTCTCTTCCTATCTTCTCTGGGAACTTCATAATTTTTGTCTCTCTCTGGCTTTCATCTTCAACCTTTTCCTTGCTTTTGACACTTTTCCCTGCTTTCTAAAAACATGTGAGGAGAAGGAAGTTTGCTGACTCCCGTGAGCTGGGAACTGGGAAGAATGTTCCCCCACTAGAGAAAGCCCTCCCCTCTGCCCTATAGGAACCCACCACACACACAACCAGGTCAAAACTGTCTTACCAACAAGTTTGGAGGGAAGAAACATCATCAGGACAAAGAATTCCCAGGTTTCAGGTCAGGCTGGGACATAAAAAGTAGAACTAAGAAAATGCAGAGAATAAGAATAATAAACATTTTTACCAAAAGGGAAAGGGGTGAGGGATAAATTGGGAATTTGAAATGAACATATACACACTATTATATATAAAGTAGGTAAACAACAAGGACCTACTGTATAGCACTGTATTCAATATCTTGTAATAACATATAATGGAAAAGAATCTGAAAAATTTATATATATATGTATAATTGAATCACTTTGCTGTACACCGGAAACACTGTAAATCAACTATACTTCAATAAAAAATTAAAAAGTAAAGAATAATGAACCTTTGCCAGTTATTTGCAGAGTGCTTTTTGCCACATTGTTTTGTTAATCTAGCAGAGATTGCTTCCAACGAATGGGAATTTCATGTAGCAAAATAGAAAGGATTAAGTAGAGGGACAGACAGAGGTGAAATGCCTGAAAAGTTGGGATTGTGAGAATGAGTCAGAGAGTAGGGGGGAGGGAGTTTCACCAAGTGTGTATGACATAGACAATGGAGCAGGAAATTGGGTGATAAGTTGGAGGAACATGTTAGGAATGTAGGGGCGCACTGCTGAAAAGGCTGGATTTTGTCATTGAAGTTGGTAAGGAATAAGGCGAAGCCACAACAGAGAAGGGCTGAAGAATCAGTGTTGTCCCAGTCAATGTCCTGAGCATCCTCTGCTGTTTCTGCTGAACATCTCAAAATGTGGAACTCATCTTACACACTTGGTTACCTCCCACCCTCTTCTGCTTTTCAAGCTTCTGCTACACCAGACCCAGCAGCTGGGATGTTATATAACCAAATATTATGTTCTATTTATGTTTTTAAATATATTCCATTTAGACCAAAACCATTCAAGCTACAGTAAAAATGGTACAGTGGAAAGAACACTGAATTAGGAGTCAGAAGACAAAGGTTCTAGTCCCAATTTTGCTATTAAATTGCTGTTAACCTTTATGAGCCTTAGGGTTTTTTCCTCCACCAGAAAGAGGGTAATATCTGCCCTATTCACATGATTAGGTTGAGAATCAAACAGGATAATTGATATGAATATATATTGAACATACTGAATTTATAAAGTGTTATTTAAATATAAGAGATTATTATTTCCATTGCTTCAACGTCCTGGTGATTCTTCTATCTGCAGAAGACATAAAGACCCAGAGTAGATTATAGCAGCTAAGGAAGCAGAGCCAGAAAGGTAATTAGCTCCCTGTTTCCATGATAGATCAGATACTATGGTGCTTTAAGCAGACATACCAACAAGGCAGTCAGAGTCTTATTCACATCCTTCACATTATCAACCTTCCCATCCCTCCTTCCAGCCCAGAAGGCTAGATATACGCACACACACTAACAACCTTCACATATGAGATTCTAGGCTAGGACGTACAACCCGATAAGAACTATTGGTTTTCTAGGCTAAAGGACACTGCTACTGATTTGTACTTTCATTGTGTTTAGGTTGCTGGGCCAAGATGAGCATTTCTTGCTTGTAACTTGCATTGAGAGGAGAAGGGAACTAACATTTTTGGAGCTCAGCCTCTGTGCCAAACACAGTGTAAGACACTTGACAGCTATTACCTCCTGTAATACTCACAACAACTAGGTGAGGTAAGGATTATTGTTCCCAACTCTATAAACAAGGAAACTGCATCTCGGAAATGTTAAGTAAGTTGTTCAAGTTCATTAAGCTAATAAGACATGCAAGCTGGAATTCCATCCCAAATCCATCTGACTCCAATGCTGATGCTCTTCCCACTTCTCTCCTTCTTCTAGGCAGGACGTCAATATTCAAAGCAGGGCACATCCTAGAAATTACCACTTCTTGTTGCACTCAAAAGTACATATTGGCATAACATCTGGCAAGTACCTTGGCCACCAACAGGTAGAGTCCCCTTTCAGTGATGCCTCTAAATCTTGAAGTTGTTTTGGAATCTAAAGAAAGCCAGGACCTGGACTTCCCTGGTGGTCCAGTGGGTAAGACTCTGCACTCCCAATGCAGGGGGCCCAGGTTCAATCCTCAGTTGGGGAGCTAGATCCCACATGCATGCTGCAACTAAAAGATTTTGCATGTAGCAACTAAAGATCCCTCACGCCACAATGAAGATCCCACACACAGCAACGAACATCCCACGTGCAGCAACTAAGACTCGGCACAGCCAAAATAAATAGATAAATAAATATATTTTTAAAAATAAAGAAAGAAAGAAAGCCTGGACCTAACAGAGAAGAGCTATCTTTTACATCAAGTAGTGAGCTCTACACATCTCACAAGACAGGCAAGATATTTGCTTGGCAGAGGCAAAGTGACAATTTCAAGGTGAGACTGTCAGTGTTAAAAGGATGCCTCACACAGTGTTCTCTGGCCAATAACCAATCAAACTCAGAGCTACCACACTGTTCCCTCCTCAGATTCAACCTTATAGGGGTGAATAGAGTTGATAGGTATCTACCTGGTATGATTTGAGGAGGACTGAAATGCTATCACTAATCAAAATGATTTCCCCTGCTGACCTTGCCATGAGACCTGCAATTTCCTACTAATCACTTCTTTCAGGTTAAGGCATCTGTCAAAATGTAAGTGCTATCTTCAGTCATGATATATTATAATCATTAGTTTATCACTTTCATTCTAATCACCAGACAGGTATGGGATACAGGGCAAATCATATTGAAGAAGGCAGAGAGGAAGCTTCAGTGTGATGTACAATGGGCAGCTAGAGTCGAGCAAGTCCAGATCAAGACATTTAGAAACCCTAAGCACCGAAGAGATAGAGTTACAAACTCTATAAACTAAACATAAGATGTAAACCTATAAACTAAGCATAAGATGGTTCAACAGAATCTGACCTTTCCCATAATTACTACTGCAATTCTTTTTTATTGCCATATAATTCAGTCGTTAAAAGTGTACAATTAAATGGCGTATAATATATTCAAAGTTGTGCAACCCTCACAACAATCAATTTTAGAATATTTTCATCACTTTCCCCCCCCAAAAAACCCATATCAGTCACTCCCTTTACCCCCCACTCCCTCCCAGCCCTAGGCAACCACTAATCTACTTTTGGTCTATGTAGATTTTTCCTATTCTGGACATTCTACATAAATGGAATCATACAATATGTGGTCTTTTGTGTCTGGCTTCTTTCACTCAGCATAATGTTATTCTCAGCATAATGTTACCAAGGTTATTCTTTGTTGTAGCATGTATCAGCACTTCATTCTTTTTTATGGTTGAATAATATTCCCTTGTATGGATATAACACATTTTGTTTAGCCATTCATCAGTTGATAGACATTTGGGTTGTTTCCACGTTTTGGCTATTATTGAGTATTGCTGCTATGAACATTTGTGTACAAGTTTTTGTATGGACATATGTTCTCAATTCTTTTAAGTATATACCTAGGAATGGAATTGCTGGGTTATATGGTAACTCTCTGTTTAACTTTTGAGGGACTACAAGACTGTTTACCAAAGTGGCTGTACCATTTTACATTCCCACCACACCAATACTTGTTATTGTCTTTTTGATTATAGCCATACTAGAGGGTATGAATTTGTATTTCATTGTGTCAATCCTTTTTTGAAATATCAAATATCCAATTCTTTAAAAAAATCTTTAATGCCTCTATTTAGTTGGTTTCCTAAGTATATGCTTGATCTGCCTATTATTAAAGCATCCAGGACTGGGATCAGCTAGAATTGATTTGGTTCCTCGGGTTGGAGGGCTATAAGGGAGGGCTTATCAGGTAAAACATTTCTAACACCAAACCAAGACACAAAGATGACTAAGCCACATTTCCTGTTTAATAGGGGAGCCAGTCACCTACCCAAAATGACTACAAAACAAAGTAGAATGAGGGAAGTGCTATAATAAGGCAAGGGAAGTACAGAGGGGTATCAGGGCAAAACAGATGCAGTTCTCTCAAAATACAGTGCTAAGCAACCTCAAACATCACCAAAGCAAATTGGCTCTCCACGCTTACCCAGCCACAGCGTGAATCCAGAGTCTTCTTGGAAACAGTTACAAGAGCAGGGAACAAGGCTCTTAGAGATATACTGTACTGAACCTGAGAAGTATATTTGTCATCTTCTCATTTCAATTACTATTCATACTTACTACCCACTGTCTGGCTCTTTCAGACTTGGCCTCATTACTTTCAGTCTTACATCAATTTGTAAGACTGCACTGAAGAATGGTTGTAAAGTACTTTGTAAATCTAAAGTGCATTATAAATAATAATCTCCTATTGCAACCTTCTTAGCAACAACAAACAAGTCCTATTCCAGCAGTTCCTCATTGCCCTCTCCCCAATCTACCATTTTACCTGAATTGTTCCCATCACACCTCTTTGCACCAGTACACCCCAACTTCTGGAGATGATGCTTGCAATCAGCTAAGCCTTCAGAGAACCTTTGCAGTCTTAGAAGCATTTTGATTCTGTATTTTGCTTTGGAAATAGAAAGCAAGCCAAAGAGATTGCTCCCATTTCATCATGGAGAGGCTGAGGCATATGAAGATTAAGTGACCCAATAATTTTAAAGAAATCATGTTATCAGACTGAAGTTCTGTGTGTCCTCCCTGGTTTACCCCTACCTCTACCCATGAGAAAACTGCAGCTATTGAGGTTGTGGGTTTGGGATACCTACTCCCCAGGTCCCAAGCCTTTCTCCTGAAAGTACCTAAGAGTAAGTGGGCTGCCTGAGCACAGCTAACTCATATTCAACAGACCAGAGAAGGTAATTTCACTTTTGAACTGCTCTCTACTTTTCTGAAGTGGGACTCAACTGTGCTTGAAAAAGTCAAGCACAACCTAATTGCCCTCAACCATCTGTCTAAACCCTGCTCAGGGCAATGGGCCAGGGCATTGTAAAAACACGTGATTCTGCCTGAGGGAGGCCTTGGAGGAAGCTCTTTGAAAAATAGAGACCTCTAATCATTTCTTTGTTTATTCAAATATTTATTGAGCACTTACTAATTTGAATACTTCAGAGTAGTAATAGCAGAGGGGTCACCAGCACAAGTTCTGAAGGCCAACTGCCTGGGCTCAAATCCTGACTCTAATGCCTGCTTACTGACTTTAGTTTCTCTCTTGGTAAAATGAAAATAAAATTACTCATGCCATAGAGTAGACGTAAGGACGAAATGAGATCCACATGTGAAGTGGCTAGTGCATTGCTTGGCCCATGGGAAGTTTTCAATAAATGCTAGCTAATATTGCTATTCATGCAGAATCAGAGCAAACTTGTCAGGGATCAATGGATGGGAATAAAATTTTACAGCCCTTCAGCCAGTTTCATGGGCCCATTGCTGGAACTGCTCTGGGGAAGAAGCACGTGCTGAGAAGAGTGGTAGGAAAAGTGTCATGATTGGAGGAGGTAAAGTAGAAACAACACTTGGATTTCAGGGAACTACTTGTTGCACTACGGAAGTTTCAGAAGAATATCAACACCAAAGAAGAAATTATTGCACATCAATGCATTCTGCTCTAGGGTAAATGATTCCTGCTAACACAACCCAGCCCCTGCCTGTCCAGTTTTCCATCACATGACAAAGAGGACAATGCAGACTTAGGGAAGTGATTGTTAGGTGCAAAGCCCGGAACCTAACAAATTATTTTAACTTCCTCCCAGCAACACTTTTCCTGGAATTAGTCCTGTGAGTTGGGGTACCCAATTGACCCCAAGAAAAGACAAATATGGCAGAGAGAAAATCCAGTTGATGAGCCAACTGAGGAGAAGACTGATTTAGGACTAACTTGAGGGAGTAGAGGGTCTTTTGCTGAGACAAGGCTCAAAAGGAACTAGGGAGAGTGGGGCGTGAAGGTGAGAATACTGTTTTGACCATGCTAATGGCTGTCAAGCAGGAATCTTTAAAACCCTTTCCTGGCTTTCATGTTTATCGAGTGTTTCCTGTGTGCACAGTAATGCTGAGTATTGCAAGGGTCCCAAAAGAAGCAACAAATGCGCTTCCTGCTTCCAAACTGTGATTAAACTGAAGTGGGAAAAATAGTCTACACTTTCTGCCTGTAACTTAATTCCAGATTGGAGAGTACAATGGTAACAGCTGCACTAACTGCTTTTATTTTACATACAGCACTTAGAGTCAGAACCTCTTGAACTCAATTCACAAAGTGACATAAAATCATACGTGGGCACTTCTGTTTGTTATAGGATTGTAGCCAGAACTGTATTAAATTCTATGTTTATGTTCTCTGCTGCACCAGTCTCTCATTGGACTGGCATTCCATAGTCTTTAAACAACAACCAACCCAGTGAAATGTCTCTGGTCCTCCCAGGGAAGGGCTGGAGGGTCCCAAGGGCATACACACAGTGTGTTAACATCATTGGGCGTTCCTGTGCCAGGTCTGCTGTTTTCTCTCAATCCTTGTGCCATTTGAAGGCCCTGTTTTTGTTTTCCACTCCTGATGGGCTGAACCTCAGAAACAGTGGGCTTGTGAACAACCATTTGTGACCAATCTAATTCTGAGGGATCGAAGGCAATGGCAGACTGAGCAGAATGAACCCAAAGCTCCAATGAGCTACCAACTCGCGCATCGGTACACTCTCTGGATTCCTGTATCCCAGTCCCTCACACCTCCCACTTAGGGTAACAAGGCTCACAGTGAGGGGGAGGTACCAAGCAAGGCAAGTAGTTTGCTAGGATTATTTTTCTCTTCTATAGGACATTCTCAAAAAGTTCTCCTTTGCTTGTCTAAAGTGGGTTAGGTGTAGTTCTGCTGAAAGCAAAGAGATGGCCCCTTCCAGCCATGTGAATCTCTGGTTACACTTCCTGACCCCCACAAAGATGAGCCACCTTGTTTAGCGCCCACGCTGTCTAGTCTTTTTTTTTTTTTTTCCTGTTTAAATCTACCAAGGACCAAGCTATCCAAGAGATCTCTGCTTATTGAAAGCTTGCTGCTACTGCTATTACTACGACTTTTATCACTGTTTCCTCCTCTTGGGGAAGCTCAGTCTGATAGCACAGTCATTAAGAAATTAATTCTGACCACAAGGGGAGAGTCTGTGAGACTTCCAACAGGAGCTGCTGTTTAAATTGGTCACCAGGCAGGGAAGGGCATTCCAGGATGAGAGCAACATGAGCAAGGGTTCAGGGGTACGTAAGTGCATGGTGGATTCAAGAAAGTGAATAGCTGAGCAGGACTACAGTGGAAGGTATCAGCGAAGTGAGAGTGATGCCTGGGAGACTGGAACAAGGTAAGGTGGGGCAGAATGTGAAGGGCATTGAAAGCCAGGTTAAGCGGGTGGACTTACTCCTCTAGGCAATGGGGTGTTCTAAGCAGATGAAACACAATCCAATCCACATTTACAAAGAGAGCTCTGTGGGAGTATGGAGGCTTGATAGGCAGAGGTAAAGAGACCATTGAGGAGGCTCTAGCAAAGGGCTAGATAAGAAATGAGAGCTATATCTAGGGTAGTGGTAGTGTGAACTGAAAGGTGGCAGATTTGAACACACTAAGAAGCAGTGATGTGCTGGTAAACAACTGGCTCTCCAGAAAAGAAAAGGAAAAAAAAGCCCCGATTTACAGTGTTTGTTGATTTCCATGGTGTAAATACTTCCCCATGGCTGATACACTACCAAACGTAAAATAGATAGCTAGTGGGAAGCAGCCACATAGCACAGGGAGATCAGCTCGTTGGTTTGTGACCACCTAGAGGGGTGGGATAGGGAGGGTGAGAGGGAGGGAGACGCAAGAGGGAAGAGATATGGGAACATATGTATATGTATAACTGATTCACTTTGTTATAAAGCAGAAACTAACACACCATTGTAAAGCAATTATACTCCAATAAAGATGTTAAAAAAAAAAAGGTACCACTAGACGTCGCTGGACGTGGAATTGGGAAGAGGTGCGCTCAGTCAGCTCTCTTGAGCCAGTGTGAGACGGCATACCACTACCAAGTGACCAGTTCAGTGTGGGGGAAGAAAGAGAAAAATCAAAGGTGATGGACATGGCTAATTTGGATGACTCCTTAGATGTTAATAGAGAAAGGGAACTCAGGAGGAAAAACAGACTTTATTTATTTATCTGTCTGGGGTGGGGGAGGATTAAGAGGTAAGAGGCATATCAGGAGGGAATGATGACTTTGGTTTTGGACATGTTGACTTGGGAATCCTAGCCTTGGAATTCAATTTTCAATGAGGCTCTGTCTTATAACAATAACTCACATTAATGGAATACTTATATTGTGCTAGGCACATTATATATTTTTATGATCTTTCAGTTATACCACAACCCTATGGCTCTAGTAGAAAAGCTGGCAAATAGTAGTTACACAACAAATATCTTTTAAATGAATGAATGAATTAGGTACTCTTGTTTTTTTCATTTTACAAATGAGAGAAATAAGACACAAATTGATAGTAACTTTCACAAGGTCATTCAGCTGGGACTCAAACTCAAGCCTGTGTGATTCCAAAACCACTCTGCTATACTATATGTGTGTGCTGTGGAGATGAACCATGTCAGGGACCTTTTCTTTTTTATCTTTCTAAATCTAGTCTATCACAATGCTTATACATAGTGTTATAGACTGAATGTTTGTGTTCCCCCAAATTCGTATGTAGAAGCCCCAACCCCTAATGTGACTGTATTTGGAGATAGGGTCTTTTCGGAGGTGACTGGTGTTAGATGAGGCCATAAGGGTAGGGCCCTCATCCAATGGGATTAGTGTCCTTGTACGAAGAGGAAGAGAGACCAGTGCTCGCTTGTGTTCTCTCTCTCTCTCTCTCTCTCTCTCTCTCCATTCACATGCACCGAGGGAAGTCTATGTGAGGGCACAACAAGAAGGTAGCCATCTGCAAACCAGGAAGACAACTCTCACCAGAAGCCAAATTAGCACCTTGACTTTGGACTTTCCAGCCTCCAGAACTGTGAGAAAATAATGTCTGTGTTTAAGCCACCCAGTCTGTGGTATTTTGTTTTGGTAGCCTGAGCTGACTAATACACAAGTACCGGATCATTAAATATTTGTTGAATGAATGAGGACTGATCCTAATATTTATATTGGAATTACTATTTTTCAAAGATAAGGCCTAGTAGGACATAAGGAAGGTCTAGGAGTAAAAAGAGGCTCCACCTGAGAGATCTTTGGTAGGGGATTTTTCTCTGACGGAAGTTTTTCTCTGTGGGGCTGGTGAGGAGTTTCTTGCCAGGGTTTTACAGCAATATTACTGACCAGCCTCAGAAATATCCTGTCCTGGGGATCTTCATATTCTGCTTCCTCCATTCTTGATATACTTATGACATTAGGAATGCAATGGGAGAATAAGAAAAGTATTTATTAATTTAACTAATATGTATTGAGTATCTTCTGTGCTGTACAATATGTCTATTATGGTATTTATTTTTTTACCACAAGCCTGGGAGGTAGTTCATATTATCCCGTTTTTGCAATGAAAAAATTGAAGTTAGTAGAGGCTAAGTAATTTGCTCAAGGTTAAATTATAAGTGGAATCACACATTTAAACTTGTGTTTGACTTTTTAAAAACATTACCTTCTCCCTTTCTTTACCCTTCCTAACCAGAGAACGCATTTTTATTTTAATTTTTTGCTGTTTGCAATCAAAGGACTCTGATTAAACCAAACTCAGTGAGTGGTACTATTTTATTTACCCAGTAGGTTAGGTCAGAAACCTGAGAATTCTGGGCTGATAAGACACTCCTATATCATCAGTCACAAGTCTGATACTGAGTCTACTTCTTAAATCTTTCTAATCAGTCTCTCTATTCTTATAGCTACTGCCTTGATTCAGGCCCTGTCTTGCCTTAATTGCAGCAAAAACCTCTTAGTTGGTCTTCTTGCTTTCCGAAAACCCAAATCTGATCATGTTGCTCCTCTATTTAATACCTGTTGTGGTTCTTCATACCATTTAATATGTTTGAATTCCTTAGCTTAGCACAAAAGGCATTTATGACTAAGCCCCTGCCCACAATTCTCCCTCTTGAATAAAATATAAAGTAAAACCACTATTTTTGTGCTAACATTCAACTACCCCCCCACACACACAGCACAAACCAATAGGCAGGAGATATTTTCAAAATATTCACCCAAAAGACCTTAACTCCTGGAGGGGGCAGACCATATTTTATTCACCTTTGTACAGTGCCTACTCATCATAGATACAATACTTAATTCCCTTCACTCTCTTTCCCATGCTGAATATTCCCCAGTAATTCCTCAGTGGTATAATTTCATTCCATTTCCTTCTTGCTTCGACTCTTCTCTACAAGCCAAAATGTATACATTATTGTCTTTTCTTCCTGTGGTGGTCCCCCAATGAGCCCATGCCTCCCTGTATTCACACCCTATGTGACCTATCCCATATCCTTCCCTTCCCCTTGAATCTTGACTGGTCTCGTGACCTTCTTTTAACCAACAGATAGAAGTGACTGTGTGAATGCTGAGGCAAGGTCAGAAAAAGCCTTACAGCTTCTCCCTGGGCCACTGGGACCATTCCCTCTCAGAACTCAGCCATTATATTGTGATAAGCCGAGGCCACATGGAGACGGAGCAGGTAGTTGTTCCAGTTGACAGTCCCAGCTGAGTTCCTAGCCCAGAGCCAACATCAGCCACCAGTGATATGAATGAGCCACCTTGAACATCCAGTCCAATAGAGCCTTTTGATGATTCCAACCCCAGCCAAGAATTGCCCAGCTGAGCCTAGTCAGCCCACAAAAATGTGAGGAGACAAAAATACAGTAATTTTAACTTTGGGGTGGTTTGTTACGCAACAAGAGATAATCAGAACACTTTTCTCATTCCACCTTGTATCTAAAAAAAAATTCTCATAGGTAAACTAGATAAAGTTGTATTGAACTTTCTTTCCTAGTCATACTATCATCTAGTCTAATAAGTTTTTCATCCTAGGACAAGCATTCAGAGACTCACCTAGATGATTCAGCCTTAATCTACATCTTCTGCAATTCCGAATTTCTCTTTAAAAGATTGAATATACTCTTTTTAGACTTTTTAAAAAATAGGACTATTACTGATTATAGGATTTTAGTAATTGTAGGCTTGTGATGAAGTATTCTGAAATTCATCCTAAGTAATGGCTGGGTACTTTTTCTTTCAACTCTAAATGTCTGCCCTAGAACTCTTCTATTGGTAACTACAGATCCCATAGATATCTTTATCCCTACACTTGGTCTCCAGGAGTAAATCCCTCTTCTGTTTGCAATAGAAAGATGCTTAACAAGAGTAGACTACTGACATCCCCATTTCTTTCCCAATGCTTCCCTTTCTTTTTTTCGTAGTGGCTATTCACTGGATTGTCAGTTTTACTTTCACTTGGTATGTTTTTCTGACAATATATATCAATGTCAAACATTAACAAGAACAAAGTTAACTATTTTCTCTATCTCACAACTCCTTCCTGAAAATCCTCAGTGTCTTCGTGACTAAAGATTCTCACTTCAAAGGAGAATTGCTAGGTAAGGATTATGAGTCCATCAATTACTATCATGTTAAGCAAAATACTTCCTTCAAAACTAAATTGATGTTGGAGAAATGAAAGCTTATTGCTTCCTCCATATTAGTACTTAACGGTGGTAAATTGCATGAAGAAGTAATGATAATAATGGTTAACATTCATGAAGTGATCATTATATACTAAGCACTGTTCTAAGCGCTTTACATGTACTAATTCACATAATTCTTATAACAACCCTAAAAGGAAGATGATATTATTACCCTTATTTTACATATAAGGAAACTGAGACACAGAGAGATTAAATAACTTGCCCAAAGCCACACACCTAGAGTGTGGCAGAGTCTAGATTCTAAACTAGACAATCTAGCCTCTTAACCACTATACCATTAGTTCAAGTTTTTATTCAAAGTTTCCAGATACTTAAACTTTAAAGAATGGAATAGAAAAAGCAAAATTACCCAGTATCTATTTTTCTTCTATTTCCTCTGTGTTAGAAAATGATTATTCATTGATTTGGAAAGGGTAGAACAATTACTCATATGAATATTATATACAAAGATGAATTAAGCAACACTTAAGACATCTCAACAATCTGTAAAAATTAAATTCTAGGGACCTGTGCCAGCAATTTACTCATTGCCCCTCAACTCTACTCCTACCATTCTATACTTCGTGCATTTCCCAGGCTCTCTTGCTAACTAAGCTTACTGTTGGAGTCTGCCAATAAGAGGCAGTGACAAGAGATCAGAAGGTGGAGGAAGAGAGATGCTTCCTGCTTTTGGCTCTGATGGGTCGTAGTTGCTGATAGAAGATGTAGTGACAGCAATAGCAGTTTCTGGCCCTGGTTAGGTGATACTACTTTGGCAGATCTAGAATTGATTGTGATGTCTCTAACAGTGCAATAGTAGATACAAGCTTGTGAACTACACTCCAAGAATATTAGTTTCTGATCTCTTGGTATCATCTTTTCTTCCATTTGCCCACCCACCCTTCTCCATTTTGCTCTACCAGTCCTTTCAAAATTGTCGTAACTAATTCTTTTTATTAAATTCCCTGTTTGAAACACCAAGAGTAATTTCTTTTTACCTGGCTGGACCCTAAAACCCCAAAGAACTTACAGATGAGACTATTGGATCCCTCTCAATGATTTTTGAGAAACTGATGGTTACATCAGAAGATTGAAAGCAGCAAAACATTGTACTTAAAAACTTTTGGGGGGGGGTTGGGGGAAGGAGAGAAATAGGTGAGGGGAAATTAAGAAGTACACACCTTCAGTTACAAAATAAATGAGTCATGGGTATGAAATGTACAGTGTGAGGAATATAGTCAATAATTATGTAATATCTTAGTATGGTGACAGATCATAACTAGACTTATGATGATCATTTTAAAATGTGTAGAAATATCGAATCACTATGATGTGTAATAGGAACTAACATAATGTAGGTCAATTATACTTCAAAAACAAACAAACAAACTCACAGAAATAGAGATCAAATATTTGACCACCAGAGGTGGGGGCAGGGGGAATTAGATGAAGATAGTCAAAAGGTACAAATTTCCTTTTATAAGATGAATTAAGTACTAGGGATCTAATGTACAGTGTGATAAAGATAATTAACACTGCTGTATGAAAGTTGTTAAGAGAGTAAATCCTAAGTGTAAAAAAATCCTAAGGTAAAAAATTTTTTTCTATTTCTTTAATGTTGTACCTATATGAGACGATGTAATCATTTCATGATGTATGTAAGTCAACTCATTATGTTGGACACCTTAACCTTATACATGTGCTGTATGTCAATTATATCTCAATAAAACTGGAAAAAATTAATAAATAAATAAAAATTTAAAAACATTTTGTATTGTAAAGAATAACACATACAGCAAAGTGAGCACACAGAAACATATAGCTCAATGGTTTACCAAGAATCAGCCAAGTAATCAGCACCCAGATCATGAAACAGAACATTACCAGCACCCCAGAATCCCCCTGCCAAGCACTAAGTCCTCTCTCTTCAGCAAAGGTAACCATTAACCTGACTTTTACGAGAATCATGTCCTCATCTTTCTTTATAGCTTTACCACCTAAGCATGTATACCTGAACATAAATGGTTTAGTTTTTCTGTTTTTTGAACTGTTATATACGTAATCAAAAAATATGTGTTCTTCTGTGTCTGGCTTCTTTCACTCAACATTATATTTGTGAGGGAACAGTTCTCAGAGCTTTCTGAGTGGCTCTTCCTGGGTTATAATACTCAAATTTGGCTCAAATAAAATTTTCCAATTCTTTCTTTATGTTTTTTTTAAATCTTTTGGCCACGCTGCGCAGCATGTGGAATCTTAGTTCCCCGACCAGGGATTGAACCCACGCCCCCTGCATTGGAAGTGCAGAGTCTTAAACACTGGACCGCCAGGGAAGTCCCTCCAATTCTTTCTTTAAAAAAATATATATTTGTGAAATTCACCTATTCTGGTGCAAGGAACTGTAATAATTTATACATTTTATTGCTGTATAATATTCTATTGTATGAACAAACGTGGCTACCAAACAAGGTTTAATCTGAGGTTATATTAATAAAGTAGGTGACGTTAGGTAAAATATCAGTGAATTAGAAGGCATGCTATGAAGGATGACCAAGACCGTAAAGGTCCAGTTGTTTACACTGCTCTGGAAAGAGAAGGCTTTGGGCATAGAAGAAAAGGAGCCACAGCTGTTTTATAATTTTAAAAAGCTACCATATGAAAGAGGAATTAAACTTATTCTCTGTACTTTCAGAGGGCAGAATTAGGACCAATAGGTGTATGGTGTAAATAAGTATATTTCAGCCATCTTGTCACTATATTCTTGTCCTTATCATGCCATAAAGTTCTTGGAGATAATCTGGTCAGATTGGCAGACCATAGCAGGCAATCTAAATATGGATAAAATAAAATGAACTGCATGGTTAATTGCCTGAGTCCAGGGTTTTCAAATGTAATAAAATAGTTATAGAAATGATCCTCATCTCAGCATTCTCTTCAAGCTTTTTGTTGAGAGAGACTTTTCAACTGGAGCAAGCAGAAGCAAATCAATAGAAAAGATAGACTAGGAACTGTAGTAGATACTGACCATAAAAATCATGGGAAGTAAATAATGTGAAGATCTGTGAGTTGGAAAATTCGGATGCCATTTGGGTTTTACAGTAGTCTTAAAAAACAATTCCTATACTAGGCAATCTTGGCAATTTTTCTAACAAGGAGGTGACCCCAAATATATGAAGTTAGAAAAGACAGCAGAAATTTCTTGGAACTTCTGTGTGTGTATGTGTGTGAAAATGCTATCTGCCTTACAGAGTTATAAAGTTGAAACAAGATAAAGTAAATATAAACACTTCAAAAACTCTAAGGTGCATTAAACTAGAAGGTGAGCTTTAAAAAGCAAGGTTTTAAACAAAAACAAACACGTAGATACTGAGAACAGAGTAGTGATTACCAGAGTGGGGTGCAGGAGGAAGGGCAAAATGGGTAAAAGGGAGCAACTGTATGGCGACAGATGGAAACTACATTTTTGGTAGTCTGTAGGGTATACAGAAGTAAAAATATAACATTGTATATAAACTTCAAAAAATAATAAATAAAAATGAATGCATGCTTTATTATTATGAATTAAAATTTTTTAATTAAAAAATTTTAATAAAAAAAAGAAGGTTTCAAAGAACTCTCAGAAGAATCAGCCTGAAGTTCCAAACCAAGGTTTAGTCTGAATAATTTTTCAAAATGAGGTTCCTAAAAATTTCCTGGTGAGATTCTGAACAGAATTAAAGAGATAATAATAACCTTTAGAGAGGGAGTTAATTTTGTGAATAACAAACAAAACACAAAAGAATACAATTAAACATTAGACCCTCAGGTCGAAATTTTGCTAAGAAAAAGCCTCTTGTAGTCTACCATCTTATTTTTTTAACCTATCTAATTAATAGATTTTATTTTATTTTTTAATATCTTTATTAGAGTATAATTGCTTTACAATGTTGTGTTAGTTTCTGCTGAATAACAAAGTGAATCAGCTATAAGTATATGTGTATCCCCATATACCCTCCCTCTTGAGTCTCTGTCCCATCCTCCTTATCCCACCCATCTAGTTGGTCACAAAGCACCAATCTGACCTCCCTGTGCTATGCAGCTGCTTCCCACTAGCTAGCTATTTTACATTTGGTAGTGTATATATGTCAATGCTACTCTCTCACTTCGTGCCAGCTTCCCCTTCCCCACCTGTGTCCTCAAGTCCATTCTCTATGTCTGCGTCTTTATTCCTGTCCTGCCCCTAGGTTCTTCAGAACCATTTTTTTTTTTAGATTCCATATATATGTGTCAGCATACAGTATTTGTTTTTCTCTTTCTGACTTACTTCATCCTGTATGACAGACTCTAGGTCCATCCACCTCACTACAAATAACTCAATTTTGTTTCTTTTTATGGCTGAGTAATATTCCATTGTATATATGTGCCACATCTTCTTTATCCATTCATCTGTCGATGGACACTTAGGTTGCTTCCATGTCCTGGCTATTGTAAACAGAGCTGCAGTGAACATTGTGGTACATGACTCTTTATGAATTATGGTTTTCTCAAGGTATATGCCCAGTAGTGGGATTGCTGGGTCAAAAATAGTAGTGCTATTTTTAGTTTTTAAAGGAAGCTCCACACTGTTCTCCATAGTGGCTGTATCAATTTACATTCCCACCAACAGTGCAAGAGGTTTCTCCACACCCTCTCCAGCATTTATTGTTTTGTAGATTTTTTGATGATGGCCATTCGGACCAGTGTGAGGTGATACCACATTGTGGTTTTGATTTGCATTTCTCTAATGATTAGTGATGTTGAGCAACCTTTCATGTGTTTGTTGGCAATCTGTCTATCTTCTTTGGAGAAACGTCTCTTTAAGTCTTTTGCCCATTTTTGGATTGGGTTGTTTGTTTTTTTGATATTGAGCTGCATGAGCTGCTTCTATATTTTGGAGATTAATCCTTTGTCAGTTGCTTCATTGGCAAGTATTTTCTCCCATTCTGAGGGTTGTCTTTTCATCTTATTTATGGTTTCCTTTGTTGTGCAAAAGCTTTTAAGTTTCATTACGTCCCATTTGTTTATTTTTGTTTTTATTTCCATTTCTTTAGGAGGTGGGTCAAAAGGATCTTGCTGTGATTTATGTCATAGAGTGTTCTGTCTGTGTTTTCTTCTAAGAGTTTTATAGTGTCTGGCCTTACATTTAGGTCTTTAATCCATTTTGAGTTTATTTTTGTGTATGGTGTTAGGAAGTGTTCCAATTTCATTCTTTTACATGTAGCTGTCCAGTTTTCCCAGCACCACTTATTGAAGAGGCTGTCTTTGCTCCATTGTATATTCTTGCCTCCTTTATCAAAGATACAGTGACCATATGTGTGTGGGTTTACCTCTGGGCTTTCTATCCTGTTCCACTGATCTATATTTCTGTCTTTGTGCCAGTACCATACTGTCTTGATTACCGTTGCTTTGTTGTATAGTCTGAAGTCCAGGAGCCTGATTCCTCCAGATCCGTTTTTCTTTCTCAAGATTGCTTTGGCTATTCAGGGTCCTTTGTGTTTCCATACAAATTGTAAAATTTTTTGTTCTAGTTCTGTGAAAAATGCCATTGGTGGTTTGATAGGGATTGCATTGAATCTGCAGATTGCTTTGGGTAGTATAGACATTTTCACAATGTTGATTCTTCCAATCCAAGAACATGGCATATCTCTCCATCTGCTTGTATCATCTTTAATTTCTTTCATCAGTGTCTTATAGTTTTCTGCATACAGGTCTTTTGTCTCCTTAGGTAGGTCTATTCCTAGGTATTTTATTCTTTTTGTTGCAGTGGTGAATGGGATTGTTTCCTGAATTTCTCTTTCTGATCTTTCGTTGTTAGTGTATAGGAATGCAGGAGATTTCTGTGCATTAATTTTGTATCCTGCTACTTTACCAAATTCATTGATTAGCTCTAGTAGTTTTCTGGTAGCATCTTTAGGATTCTCTATGTATAGTATCATGTCATCTGCAAACAGTGAGAGTTTTACTTCTTTTCCTATTTGGATTCCTTTTATTTCTTCTTCTTCTCTGATTGCTGTGGCTAAAACTTCCAAAATTATGTTGAATAATAGTGGTGAGAGTGGGCACCATTGTCTTGTTCCTGATCTTAGAGGAAATGGTTTCAGTTTTTCACCATTGAGAATGATGTTGGCTGCGGGTTTGTCATATATGGCCTTTATTATTATGTTGGTGTAAGTTCCCTCTATGCCCACTTTCTGGAGACTTTTTATCATATATCGGTGTTGAATTTTGTCAAAAGCCTTTCCTGCACCTATTGAGGTTATCATATGGTTTTTATCCTTCAATTTGTTAATATGGTGTATCACATTGATTGATTTGTGTATATTGAAGATTCCTTGCATTCCTGGGGTAAACCCCACTTGATCATGGTGTATGATATTTTTAATGTGCTGTTGGATTCTGTTTGCTAGTATTTTGTTGAGGATTTTTGCATCTATGTTCATCAGTGATATTGGCCTGTAGTTTTATTTTTTTGTGACGTCTTTGTCTAGTTTTGGTATCAGGGTGATGGTGGCCTCATAGAATGAGTTTGGGGGTGTTCCTCCCTCTGCTGTATTTTGGAAGAGTTTGAGAAGGATAGGTGTTAGCTCTTCTCTAAATGTTTGATAGAATTCGCCTGTGAAGCCATCTGGTCTTGGGCTTTTGTTTGTTGGAAGATTCAATTTCAGTGCTTGTGATTGGTCTGTTCATATTTTCTATTTCTTCCTGGTTCAGTCTTGGAAGGTTGTAGTTTTCTAAGAATTTGTCCATTTCTTCCAGGTTGTCCATTTTATTGGCATATAGTTGCTTGTAGTAGTCTCTCATGATCCTTTCTATTTCTGCAGTGTCAGTTGCTACTTCTCCTTTTTCATTTCTAATTCTGTTGATTTGAGTCTTCTCCCTTTTTTTCTTGCTGAGTCTGGCTAATGGCTTATCAATTTTGTTTATCTTCTCAAAGAACCAGATTTTAGTTTTATTGATCTTTGCTATCATTTCCTTCATTTCTTTCTAATCTGATCTTTATGATTTCTTTCCTTCTGCTAACTTTGGGGGGTTTTGTTGTTCCTCTTCTTATTATTCTTTCTCTAATTGCTTTAGATGTAAGGTTAGGTTGTTTATTTGAGATATTTCTTGTTTCTTGAGGTAGGGTTGTATTGCTATAAACTTCCCTCTTAGAACAGCTTTTGCTGCATCCCATAAGTTTTGGGTCATCGTGTTTTCATTGTCATTTGTTTCTAGGTGTTTTTTGATTTCCTCTTTGATTTCTTCAGTGATCTCTTGGTTATTAATAGCATATTGTTTAGCCTCCATATGTTTGCATTTTTTACAGTTTTTTTTTCCTGTAATTGATATCTAGTCTCATAGCATTGTGGTTGGAAAAGATACTTGATATGATTTCAATTTTCTTAAATTTACCAAGGCTTGATTTGTGACCCAAGATATTGTCTATCCTGGAGAATGTTCCATTTGCACTTGAGAAGAAAGTGTATTCTGTCGTTTTTGGATGGAATGTCCTATAAATATCAATTAAGTCTATCTGGTCTAATGTGTCATTTAAAGCTTGCGTTTCCTTATTTATTTTCATTTTGGATGATCTGTCCATTGGTGAAAGTGGGATGTTAAAATCCCCTACTATTATTGTGTTACTGTCGATTTCCCCTTTTATGGCTGTTAGCATTTGCCTTATGTATTGAGGTGCTCCTATGTTGGGTGCATAAATATTTACAATTGTTATATCTTCTTCTTGGATTGATCCCTTCATCATTATTAGTGTTCTTCTTTGTCTCTTTTAATAGTCTTTATTTTAAAGTCTATTTTGGGGACTTCCCTGGTGGTGCAGTGGTTGAGAGTCTGCCTGCCAATGCAGGGGACATGGGTTTGAGCCCTGGTCCGGGAAGATCCCACATGCTGTGGCGCAACTAAGCCCATGCGCCACAACTACTGAGCTGATGTGCCACAACTACTGAAGTTCGCATGCCTAGAGCCCATGCTCTGAAACAAGAGAAGCCACTGCAATGAGAGGCCTGCGCACTGCAATGAAGAGTAGCCCCCGCTAGACACAACAGGAGAAAGCCTGTCCACAACAACAAAGAACAAATGCAGCCAAAAATAAATAAATAAATAAAAATTAAAGTCTATTTTGTCTATATGAGTATTGCTACTTCAGCTTTCTTTTGATTTCCATTTGCATGGAATACATTTTTCTATTCCCCCACTTTCAGTCTGTATGTGTCCCTAGGTCTGAAGTGGGTCTCTTGTAGACAGCATATATATGGGTCTTGTTTTTGTATCCATTCAGCCAATCTGTGCCTTTTGGTTGGAGCATTTAATCCATTTACATTTAAGGTAATTATCAATATGTATGTTCCTATTACCATTTTCTTAACTGTTTGGGGTTTGTTATTGTAGGTCTTATCCTTCTCTTGTGTTTCCTGCCTAGAGAAGTTCCTCTAGCATTTGTTGTAAAGCTGGTTTGGTGGTGCTGAATTCTCTTAGCTTTTGCTTGTCTGTAAAGGTTTTAATTTCTCCATTGAATCTGAATGAGATCCTTGCTGGGTAGAGTAATCTTGGTTGTAGGTTTTTCCCTTTCATCACTTTAAGTATATCCTGCCACTCCCTTCTGGCTTGCAGAGTTTCTGCTGAAAGATCAGCTGTTAACCTTATGGGTATTCCCTTGCATGTTATTTGTTGCTTTTCCCTTGTTGCTTTTAATATTTTTTCTTTGTATTTAATTTTTCATAGTTTGATTAATATGTGTCTTGGCGTGTTTCTCCTTGGATTTATCCTGTATGGCACTCTCTGCACTTCCTGGACTTGATTGACTATTTCCTTTCCCATATTAGGGAAGTTTTCAACTATAATCTCTTCAAATATTTTCTCAGTCCCTTTTTTTTTCCTCTTCTTCTTCTGGGACCCCTATTATTTGAATGTTGGTGCGTTTAATGTTGTCCCAGAGGTCTCTGAGACTGTCCTCAATTCTTTTCATTCTTTCTTCTTTACTCTGCTCTGCAGCAGTTATTTCCACTATTCTATCTTCCAGGTCACTTATCCATTCTTCTGCCTCAGTTATTCTGCTATTGATTCCTTCTAGAGAATTTTAAATTTCATTTATTGTGTTGTTCATTACTGTTTGCTTGCTCTTTAGTTCTTCTAGGTCCTTTTTAAACGTTTCTTGTATTTTCTCCATTCTGTTTCCGAGATTTTGGATCATCTTTACTATCATTACTCTGAATTCTTTTTCAGGTAGACTGCCTATTTCCCCTTCATTTGTTTGGTCTGGTGGGTTTTTACCTTGCTCCTTCATCTGCTGCATATTTCTATGTATTCTCATTTTGTTTAACTTACTGTGTTTGGGGTCTCCTTTTTGCAGGCTGCAGGTTCATAGTTCCTGTTATTTCTAGTGTCTGCCCCCAGTGGGTGAGGTTGGTTCAGTAGCTTTCGTAGGCTTCCTGGTCAGGGGGTCTGGTGCCTGTTCTCCGGTGGGTGGCGCTGGATCTTGTCCTTTTGGTGGGCAGGGCCACATCCAGTGGTGTGTTTTGGAGTGTCTGTGAACTTAGTATGACTTTAGGCAGCCTCTCTGCTAATGGGTGGAGTTGTGTTCCTGTCTTGCTGGTTGTTTGGCATAGGGCGTCCAGCACTGGAGCCTGCTGGCCGTTGGTGGAGCTGTGTCTTAGTGTTGAGATGGAGATCTCTGGGAGGGCTCTTGCCAATTAATATTACATGGGTCCAGGAGGTCTCTGGTGGTCCAATGTCCTGAACTTTGTTCTCCCACCTCGGAGGCTCAGGCCTGAAACCCGGTTGGAGCACCAAGACTGTGCCAGACACATGGCTCGGAAGAAAAGGAAGAAAAAAAAAAGAACAGGTAGAACCCCAAAACAAATGGTAAAAGCAAAACTAAACAGACAAAATCACACAAAGAAACATACACATACACAGTCATAAAAAGAAAAACAAAACCAAACAAAACAAAGAAACTAAAATAACAAAACAAAACAAAACAAAACCAAACAGGCAGAACCCTAGGATAAATGGTTAAAGCAAACCTAAGCAGACAAAATCACACAAAGAAACATACACACACACTCACAAAAAGAGAAAAAAAGGAAAAAAAAGGGAAGAGAGCAACCAAACCAATAAACAAATCCACCAATGATAATAAGCACTAAAAACTAAACCAAGATAAACATAAAACCAAAAACAAATCAGACACAGAAAGTAAACCCCAAGTCTACAGTTGCTCCTGAAGTCCACTGACTCAATTTTGGGAACATTCTTTGTCTATTCAGGTATTCCACAGATGCAGGGTTTATCAAGTTGATTGCAGGGATTTAATCCACTGCTCCTGAGGCTGCACGGAGAAATTTCCCTTTCTCTTCTTTGTTCGCACAGCTCCTGGGGTTCAGCTTTGGTTTTGGCCCTACCTCTGTGTGTACAGACCCTCAGGCGTCTGTTCCCTGCCAAGACAGGAGGGGGTTAAAGCAGCGGCTGATTAGGACTCTCTTGCTCACTCAGGTCAGGGAGAGGGAGGGGTATGGTAGTCATAGTTGGAATGTGGAGTGTGACTGCAACAGTCTGAGGTGCGCCGGGTGTTCTCCTGGGGAAGTTGTCCCTGGATCACGGGACCCTCGCAGTGGTGTGCTACACAGGCTCCCGGGGGGGTGTGGGTAGTGACCTGCGCTTGCACACAGTATTTTTGGTGGCAGCGGTAGCAGCGTTAGCAGTCCATGCCCGTCTCTGGGATCTGAGATGATACCTGCAGCTTGCGCCTGTCTCTGGAGCTCATTTAGGCTGTGCTCTGCCTTCTGTGGGCAGACAGGGAAGGAATCCCCTCCCCTTATGCACCCCGAAACAATGGTCTCTTGCCTCTTAGGCAGTTCCAGACTTTTTCCCAGACTCCCTCCTGGCTAGCTGTGGCACACTAGCTCTCTTCAGGCTGTCTTCATGCAGCCAACACCAGTCCTCTCCCTGGGATCTGACCTCCAAAGCTGGAGCCTCAGCTCCCAGCCTCCACCCACCCAGCGGGTGAGCAGACAAGCCTCTCAGGCTGGTGAGTGATCGTTGGCAGTGATCCTCTGTGCGGGAATCTCTCCACTTTGCCCTCTGCACCCCTGTTGCTGCGCTCTCCTCTGTGGCTCCGAAGCTTCCCCCCACCCCCACTGCCCACTCCCCGTCTCTGCCAGTGAAGGGGCTTCCTAGTGTGTGGAAACTTTTCCTCCTTTGGAAACTTTTCCTCCTTCACAGCTCCCTCCCAGAGGTGCAAGTCCCATCCCTATTCTTTTGTCTCTGTTTTTTCTTTTTTCTTTTGCCCTACCCAGGTATGTGGGGATTTTCTTGCCTTTTGGGAAGTCTGAGGTCTTCTGCCAGCATTCAGTAGGTGTTCTGTAGGAGTTGTTCCACATGTAGATGTATTTTTGATGTATTCGTGGGGAGGAAGGTGATCTCCATGTCTTACTCCTCTGCCATCTTGAAGTTCTCTCTTACCATCTTATTAAATACACTGCCAGAGTTCTTCATTTTATAGGCTGGCAAAAGCACTAAAGGGGTTGCTTAAGTGGTAATTGCAGAGACTGATAACCGAAGTAGTTATTGCTAAAATTTATTCTCCTAATCTAAGCATACTGAAGAAAGGGATATGGAATCTGATGTTAATAGTAATAGTAAGATGAAAAGGCTTTCTCAGAGCCTTCAATACTATTAAGATTTTGGTGGAGAATTTCAGTGATTTATAATAATACAAGAACAATGATTTCAATTATACTTCTCTCAATTTACCTTTAGCCATAGTACAATGCTTTATTGTACTTTTGTGGGGGGAAAAATAGAGATAGAGAAAAAACAGAATATTTAAGAAAAATTCATGTCTAACAGAAAAACCAAGTAGAAGTGGTTGAGTATTTTTTTGAGGCTAGAGAAAATGAAAAGACAAAATAGAAATTAAAATGTTATTTTATATCATATGATATCACTTGTATATGGAATCTAAAAAAAGGGTACAAATGATCTTATTTACAAAACAGAAATAGAGTCACAGATGTAGAAAACAAACTTATGGTTACCGGGGGTAAGGGCAGGGAGGGATAAACTGGGAGATTGGGCTTGATATATACACACTACTATATATAAAATAGATAACTAATAAGGACCTACTGTATAGCACAGGGAATTCTACTCAATACTCTGTAATGGCCTATATGGGAAAAGAATCTAAAAAACAGTGGATATATGTATATGTATAACTGATTCACTTTGCTGTACACCTGAAACTAACACAACATTGTAAATCAACCATACTCCAAGAAAATTTTTAAAAATCTTATGTAAAAGTTGCAGAAGACAGCAAATTACAAAATATTGCTGAAACTTTTTAAAAACCTAAATATACCACTCTGGTAAGGGATGTTGATAATGACGGAAGCTATGCATGTGTGGGAGCAGGGGATATATGAGAAATCGCTGTACCTTCCTCTCAATTTTGTTGTAAACCTAAAACTGCTCTAAAAAAGTAAAGTCTTAAAATTAAAAAAAAAACCCTAAATAAGTGGATTGGTATACTATGCTCATGGATTAGAAACTCATTATTTTAATGTGTTAATTTTATCCAAATTGATATATAGATTCAATACAATCTCAATAAACTTGCCAATAAGTTTGGTTGTGGAAATCAACAAGATGATTCTAAAATTTATATGAAAATGCAAAGGTCTTGGAAGAACCAAAGCAGTCTTAAACAACAACACAGCTGAAGGGCTTACACTATTAGATATCAAGAGTTGTATTATAATGGTACAGTAACTAAGACAGTATGATATTTGTGTGATGACAGTCAAATATACCAATGGGAGGAGTGACATCAGCAAGAACGCCACCCAAGATGTCCCTTGTTCATATTCCCCTCTCAACACCAATTTGGCATCCATCTACATACAAAAGCATGTGTAGGAGCTGTGGGAGCTGTGGATTCTAAGTAAGTGATTGTGAAAGCCTGGTACAGTCTGAGATTGCAGAGAGCTGTTTTGAGAAGACAGGCCTGAACCCGGGCTGCTGACTTGCCCACCGCAGCCACAGCTATAGACCCAGAAACAGCTCTGTAAACCTAAAGACTCGACTACAGCCGCATTTAGCTTTGGCTCTGTCACCAGCACCACACGCCAAGGGATTCAGGAGGACTCTCACCATCTGTATGTTGGGTAATAGGCATATATATCCCAGTCCACTCTGTGGACCCTGAAGTGGCTCGAGAAACAGGTCTAGTCCCTTTTGGCCACAGTCCAAGGAGCCTCTAGAGAATACTGATTTAGACAATTACCCATGGACAAGAGAGCCTTTGTGGAAGCCTAGGAGTCCAGTGGAGAAGTTCCAGCACACCACTGGAGAAAAAAAATCCAAGACTGGATGCACTGGAGAGAGTAACATGAACAATATGACTTTACCTGCATCACCCTTCCCTGAATGCAGTGTAGCTTAGTGCCAAGAGAGCACTTCTCGGCCCATGATTTCCCCCACAGGGGAAAGTTAGAGCATGTGAGTGAGCACTCGGCTTCCCCAGCTGTTCAGGACACTGCTTAAGAGGCCCATTTCTCTCTCACCCCACCCAGAGTACTGAGTCATGAGTTGCACAACTTGGGGCAGTGAATGGCTAGGAGAAGAGCAGAATGGAACGTATCAAAGGCACATGGATCCTAATAACTGTGTCAGGAGTCTGTCCATGAGCTGCTGGGGACCAGTCATCTGCAGATCACCCCAACTGGCCCATAGGCAGCCCCATAGCTCCATGTGCCTCACCTACATCTCCCGCATCCTTTGGCCAGCTCCCTGTGCAAGCTTCTGATGACAGGGAGATTAAGCTTTTGTAGACAGCTAGTGAGCATGTGCAGAAGGCCAGCCTGAATCTGTGGGCCTGGGAAAGACTACAAACTTGAACATTTAGCACCACAGTTGGGAAAGCAAAAGGGAGTCTGTCAGAACTTGGCCTGATGCTTTGCAGAATCAAGAGAAGATATATAAGCTTAAGAATACTACCACAAAAGAGAGCAAGAAGTGTGGAGCAGGAATACAGACAGTCTGAGAACCCTAGCAGGGCTGACAGAAGGTATTTCTCTCCCAAAGTCATTTAGTAAAGACTGAAGGAGGTGACAACTACTTCAAATGTGAAGACAGCACTGCAGGACTTCAAGGATCATGAAAAATCAAGGAAACATGACACCACCAGTGGTCAATAATTTTCCAGCAACTGACCCCAAAGACATGGAGATCTGCAATTTACCAGATAAAGAATTTAAAATAGCTCTTTTAAGGAAGCTCAAAGAACTACAAGAAAACACAGAAAGACAATTCAACAAAATAAATAAATAAATAAATAAGTAATACACAAACAAAATGAGAAGTTTAACAAAGAGAAAGAAATCATAAAAAAATAACCAAATAGAAATTCAGGAGGTGAAGAATACAACAAATGAAATTTTAAAATGCAATAGAGAGCATTAATATCAGAATGGATCAAGCAAAAGAAAGAATCTCTGAAATAGAAGAAAGGACCTTTGAAATTATCCAGTCAGAGTAGAACAAAGAAAAAAGAGTGAACAAAGCTCACCTGAACTATGAGATATCATCAGGAGGAACAATCTGTGAATTTTTGGAGTCCCAGAAGGAGAAGAGAGGGAGAAGGGTCAAGAAGTTTATTTCAAGAAATAATGGCTAAGAATTTCCCAAATCTGAGGAGATATTTGGCTATCCAACTTCACAAAGTGCATTGGTCCCCAAACAAATTCAACTCATGAAGACCTTCCCCAAGACACATTATAATAAAACTGTCAAAAATCAAACACAAAGAGAGAGTCTTAAAAGCAGCAACAGGAAAGAATCACTTTCAAGGGAACCCTCATAAGGTTTTCATTGAATTTCTCAGCAGAAGGCCAGGAAAGAGTGGGATAATATATTCAAATTGTTGGGGGGAAAAACGCTGCCAACTAAGAATACTTTATCTGGCAAAGTTATCCTTCAGAAATGAAGGAGAGACCAGGACCTTCCCAGACAAACAGAAGCTGAGGAAGTTCATCACCATTAGATCTGCATTACAAAAAATGCTGGAAGGAGTTCTTCAAGCTGAAATGAAAAGACACTAATAAGTAACATGGAAACATATGAAAATATAAAACACTCTGGTACAGGTAAGTATATAGTCATATTCAAAATAATAGTGTAATATGATGGTGTGTTAACTCTAGTAAAAATGTTAAAGGACAAAAGTATTAAAATAAGTATAGGTACAATAATTTGTTAATGAATACACAATATAAAAAGTGGTAAATTATGACATCAAAAACATAAAATATGGCAGGGAGTAAAAGGATAGAGTTTTTGTTTGCAAAGTTAAGTTGTTAACAGCATAAATAGACTATTATATATATATGATGTTTTATGTAAACCTCATGGTAGCAACAAAACAAAAACCTACAGTACATATACAAAAGATAAAGAGAAGGGAATAAAAAAAATCACTATAGAAAATCATCAATTCACAAAGTAAGGCAGCAAGAGAGGAAGAAAGGAACAAAGCCAGAGAACAATGGATTACTAAAAGTCCATACTTATCAATAATTATTCTAAAATGTAAATGGATTAAATCCCCCAATCAAAAGGCATAGAGTGGCTGGATGAATAAAAAATAAGACCCAATTATATGCTGCCAGGAAAGACTCACTTCAGCTTTAAAGACACACATAGGCTCAAAGTGAAGGGATGGAAAAAGATATATCATCTCAGTGGAAATCAAAAGACAACAGGGGGAGCTATGCTTATATCAGACAAAATAGACTTTTACTGAAAGGCTGTAACAACAGACAAAGAAAGTCATTATATAATGATAAAGGGGTCAACTCATCAAGAAAATAAAGCAGTTATAAATATATATTCACCCAACATTAGAGCACCTAAGGGAGAAATAGACAACAACCCAATAATAGTAAGGGACTTCAAAACCCCATTGTTGAATGGTGGATAGATCATCCAGACAGAAAAAAAAGCAACTAAAAAACTTTGGATTTGAACTATACTAAATACCAAATAGACCTAAAAGACATATGCAGAACATTCCATCCAATAACAGCAGAATATACATTTTTCTCAAGTGCACATGGAACATTCTCCAGGATAGATCACATGATAGCTCACAAAACAAGTCTTAGCAAATTTAAGAAGATTGAAATCATAGCAAGTATCTTTTCCAATCACACTGGTATGAAACTAGAAAAAAATTACAGGAGGAAAATTGGAAAATTCACAAATACGTGGAAATTAAACAACACACTCCTGAACAACCAATGGGTAGATGAAGAAATCAAAAGACATCTTGAAACAAATGAAAATGAAAACACAATGTACCAAAACTTATGGGATGCAGCAAAAGCAGTTCTTAGAAGGAAGTGATAAATGCCTACATTAAAAAAAAAATCTCAAATTAGCAACCTAACCTTACACCTCAAGGAACTAGAAAAGCAAGAACAAACTAAGCCCAAAGTTAGCTGAAGGAAGTAAATAACAAAGATCAGAGTGGAAATAAATAAAATACAGACCAGGAAAATAATAGAAAAGATCAACAAAACTAAGAACTGTTTTTTAAAAAAGATGAAGAAAATTAACAAACTTTTAGCTATACTAAGAAAAATAGAAAAGACTCAAAAATCAGATATGAAAGAAGAGACATTACAACTGATACCATAGAAATATGTAGGATCATAGAGACTGCCATGAAAAATTATATGCCAACAAATTGGATAACCTAGAAGAAATGGATAAATTCCTAGAAATATACAACCTATCAAGACTGAATCATGAAGAAAAAAAATATTCTAAACAGACCAATAATGAGTAAGGACACTGAATCAGTAATCAAAACCCTCCCAACAACAACAACAAAAAAAGCCCAGGACCAGTTGAGCATCAGAATTCACTGGTGGATTCTACCAAATATTTGAAGAATCAATGCCAATTCTTTGCAAACTCTTCTAAAATATAGAAGAGGAGGGAACACTTCTTAACTCATTCTATGAGGCAAGTATTACCCCAGTATCAAAACCAGACAAAGATATGACAAGAAAACTACAGACCATTATCACTTATGAATATAGATGTAGTAAATCTTCAATGAAATACTAGCAAATCAAATCCAGCCACATATAAAGAGTATTGTGAAGCAAATGAAAAGATACTCATCATTGCTAATTATTAGAGAAATGCAAATCAAAACCACAATGAGGTACCACCTCACGCCAGTCAGAATGGCCATCATTAAAAAGTCTACAAATAATAAATGTTGGAGAGGGTGTGGAGAGAAGGGAATCCTCTTACACTGTTGGTTGGAATGTAAATTGGTGCAGCCATTATGGAAAACAGTGGGGAGGTTCCTCAAAAAACTAAAAATAGAGTTTCCATGTGATCCAGCAGTCCTACTCCTGGGCATATACACAGACAAAAATAATTCGAAAAGATACATGCACCCCTATGTTCACAGCAGCACTATTTATAATAGCCAATCTATGGAAATAACCTAAATGTCCAACAACAGATGAATGGATAAAGATGTGGTGTGTATATACAATGGACTGTTAGCCATCAAAAAGAATGAAACAATACCATTTGCAGCAACATGGATGGACCTAGAGATTATCACACTAAGTGAAGTAAGTCAGACAGAGAAAGACAAATACTGTATTATTGAATATATCACTTATATGTGGAATCTAAAATACAACACAAATGAACACATCTATGAAACAGAAACAGACTCGCAGACATAGAGAACAGACGTGTGGTTGCCAAGGGGTGGGGGGGGTGGGGAAGGGAAGGACTGAGAGTTTGGGATTAGCAGATGCAAACTAGTATATAGAGGATGGATAAACAACAAGGTCCTACTGTATAGCACAGGGAACTAGATTCAATACCCTGTGATAAACCATAATGGAAAAGAATACAAAAAAGAATATACATATATATAACTGAGTCACTTTGCTATACATCAGAAATTAACACAACATTGTAAATCAACTATACTTTAATAAAATTTTTAAAAATAAATAAATAAAATGTTTTTAAAGTATTGCATACCATGACCATGTGGGATTTATTCCAGCAATGTAATGTTGAATCAGCATAAAAAATCAATCAATGTAATTCACATTATTAATAGAATAAGAAACAAAACTCGAACCATATGATCATCTCAATAGATGCAGGAAAAAAAACACTTGACAAAAAAATTCAACACCCTTCTTTTTTTTGGCTGTGCCTCTCAGCTTGCAGGATCTTAGTTCCCTGGCCAGGGATTGAACCCGGGCCACGGCAGTGAAATCTCCGAGTCCTGATCACTGGACTGCCAGGGAATTCCCTCAACACCCTTTTATAATAAAAGAACTCAGCAAATGAAAAATAGAAGGGAATTTCCTAAACCTCATAAAGAGCATACCAAATATCCACAGCTAACACCATACTTAATTCTGAAAGGCTGAAAGCTCTCCCCCTGAGTTCAGGAACAAGGAAAGGGTGTCCTCTCTCCTCACTTCCATTCATCATTGTACTGGAGGTTCTACTAGCCAGAATAATTAGGAAAATTAAAGATATCCAAATTGGAAAAGGAGTAAAAATAACTCTATTTGCAGATGACATCATCTTGTATATAGATAATCCAAATAAATCCTAAGGGAATTCCCTGGCTGTCCAGTGGTTAGGACTTGGCACTTTCACTGCCATGGCCCAGGTTCAATCCCTAGTCAGGGAACTAAGATCCTGCAAGCCACGCGGCATGGCCAAAAAAAAAAAATTGTAAAGGCAACCCATTATTTGCAAATCATATATCTGATAAACATCTTGAATTCAGAATATATAAAGAAGCCTTACAACTTAACCACAAAAGGACAAACAACCTAATTTTAAAATAGGCAAAGGACTCGAATAGGCATTTCTCCAAAAAAGATACACAATGTCCAACAAGACACAAAAAGACATGCAACATCATAAGTCATTAGGTAAATGAAAATCAAATCCACAATGAGATAACACTTCACGCCCACTAGTATAGCTATCATTTTTAAAAATGAAAAATAACAAGTATTAGCAAGGATGTGGAAGAAAATGGAGCCCTCATACATTGCTAACAGGAATGAAAAGTGGTGCAGACACTTTGGAAAACAGTTTGGCAGTTCCTCGATAAGTTAAACATGTAATAACCATGTAACCCTGTAATTCTATTCCTAGGTATACACCCAAAAGAACTGAAACACGGGTGTAAAAATAAAAATTTATATAAATGAATTTTCATAGCAGCACAATTTACAATAGCCAAAGGTAGAAACAAATCAAATGTACATTAACTGATGAATAAAAAAAATGTAGTGTGTCCATACAATAGAATATTATTCAGCCATGAAAAGGAATGAAGTTCTGATACATGTTTTGTGGGGTTTTTTAACATTTATTTATTTATTTTGGCTGCACTGGGTCTTAGTTGCAGCACATGGGATCTTCGTTGAGGCATGCAGGTTTCTTAGTTGTGGCATGCATACTCTTAATTGTGGCATGCGGACTTCTTAGTTGCGGCATGCATACGGGATCTAGTTCCCTGACCAGGGATGGAACCTGGGCCCCCTGCACTGGGAGCTTGGAGTCTTACCCACTGGACCACCAGGGAAGTCCCTGATACATGTTGCATAATGTTGAAGTCTTCATGCATATGAAATAATTTTGAAATCATTATGCATATGAAAGAAGCCAGACACAAAAGGCCACATATTGTATGACTCCACTTATATGAACTATGCAGCAAATGGGGCTGGGAGAAGAGGGGGAAATGAGGAGCAACTGTTTAATGGGTGTGGGGTTTTCTTTTTGAGTGATGAAGAAGTTCTGGAACTAGATATTGGTGATGGTTGCACAACATTGTAAATATACTTAGTGCCAATGAATTGTATAATTTAAAATGATTAAAATAGTAAATATTATGTGTATTTTACAGAATAAGAAAATGTAGTAAAATGTAAAAGAAAAAGTCATCTTACTAAAACTAGTCTTACAAAGTTCTTAAAGAAACCTAATAACACAAAAATGCAAAATATGAAACGTTTAACTTGTCAAAGTTAAACCTATTTGGTGTTAGAATAAGACAGAATGCTAAGAAAAAATTAACCTTTATTAATGTCAAGGAAAAATCTGAGGTCCAGGGTAAAAAGAGCTAATGTAGTTTATTAGTCAATATGTCTCAATATGTCTACTCTTATGTAAATGGCTGATAGGGGTAGGGTTTTTCAAGTGTAGGTCCCAGCCAGACTCAATTACTGTCTGACCCCCTAGACCCTAAGTCATAGGCCAAGAATCCTCAAGCTGAGGGAAGCTCAATTCATTTCCAAACCCAAGGGAAGTGGATCTTTGAAGTCGGGAAGGGCAGAAATCAGAAGAACTGTACTCTAGCTCGCCATTCAGCTCAACACACTCATTTCCTCTTCTTTCTCTGCACTAGCAGAGGCTAAGAAGCAGAGGTCGAATTCTTAATTCCTTGTAGTGGGGTAAACGTCCAGCAGGGGGAGATGGTAGGCTATCCTAGATTCAATAGTAATAAGGAATTCTAAACACAACCAAGAATTTTTTACACAGAGCATCTTAGAAACTCGGTTAAATAATTGAAATAAGCTTAACTTTTACAATTCTCACCTGAAATTAAATAGATTAATAAATTTTTCTTTACAATTATCCATATAAAAACGTGAAAATTGGACTTCCCTGGTGGCTCAGTGGTTAAGAATCTGCCTGCAATTTCAGAGGACATAGGTTTGATGCCTGGTCCGGGAAGATCCCACATGCCACGGAGCAACTAAGCCCGTGCGCCACAACTACTGAGCCTGTGCTCTAGAGCCCACGAGCCACAACTACTGAGCCCGCGTGCCACAACTACTGAAGCCCACGCGCCTAGAGCCTGTGCTCCACAACAAGAGAAGCCACCGCAATGAGAAGCCCGCGCACCACAACGAAGAGTAGCCCCCGCTCACCGCAACTAGAGAAAGCCCGTGCGCAGCAGTGAAGACCCAACACAGCCAAAAATAAATAAATAAATAAATTTATTTTTTTAAAAAGTGAAAATTTCCCATTTCTATTTAAAATATCATTCACTCTGGCTGTATCCTCATTCAGAATAAGGAAAATTAACTAAATATTTTGTTAGAAATTCAGTTGCACTTTATTTGTTTGAATACATCCATTATAGCTATATTATATTTTTATTTTTGGTAGAAAAATATGCAAATACCTCTAAAATTGATCAGAAACCTTTTTAAAGAGAAACAATATTACAATGATTTTTACCCACTATTTCATAACCTACTTCCACTTGCCTATCTATACTTTAGAAAATTATTCCAGCCTATCTTTTTTCCTTACTGACCCTAAAATATCTCAAATAAACATGTAAATCTGGTATCTACCTTTAAAAATTCTTTAAAATGCTTGATGGCTGCACAATTACCACATAAAATTCTCTTTGCATATACCTAATTTCCTAGACTGGAAGAGGACAAGGTATGACATAGAAGAGAAGCAAATAATGATTTTATGACTAGAATTTTTCCAAATTTCTTATTATACAGTTAAGATAATCATTATGCAAACATGCGACCTTTAAGATTACTCATCTCGGGCTTCCCTGGTGGCGCAGCGGTTGAGAGTTTGCCTGCCAATGCAGGGAACACGGGTTCGAAAATAAAAAATAAATAAAATAATTTAACAAAACAATAATAAAACAAAAATAATACAAAAATAAATAAATAAATAAACAAAAATAAATAAAAATAAATAAATAAATAATTTTTTTAAAAAAAGATTACTCATCTCATCCTTTTCCAAAACAGGAGTTGAAACAGTTCTTTTTTTTTTTTAATTTTATTTATTTATTTATTTATTTGTCTGTATTTGGTCTTTGTTTCTGTGTGAGGGCTTTCTCTAGTTGCGGCGAGCGGGGGCCACTCTTCATCGCAGTGCGCGGGCCTCTCACTGTCGCGGCCTCTCTTGTGGAGCACAGGCTCCAGATGCGCAGGCTCAGTAGTTGTGGCTCATGGGCTCAGTTGCTCCGCGGCATGTGGGATCTTCCCAGACCAGGGATCGAACCCGTGTCCCCTGCATTGGCAGGCAGATTCTCAACCACTGCGCCACCAGGGAAGCCCGAAACAGTTCTTATAAGTTTTTTTTAAGAGCTTTAGTGATATAATTTAATAACATAAAATTCAGTGTTTTTTATTATATTTACAGAGCTTAGAACACTTTTATCATCTTAAAAAGAAACCTCATACCCATTAGCAGTCACTTCCCGTCTTAGTCCTTTGGGGCTGCTATAACAGAATACCATAAACTGGGTAGCATATACACTATAGAAATTTATTTCTCATAGCTCTGGAGGCTGGGGAGTCCAAGATCAAGGTGCTGGCAGATTCAGTGTGTCTGGTGAAGACCAGCTTCCTGGTTCATAGACAGCCATCTTCTTGCTATAACCTTACCTGATGAAAGAGGCAAGGAAGATCTCTGGGGCACTCAACCCATTCATAAGGGGTCCACTCTCCTGACCTAATCATCCCCAAAGGCCTCACCTCCAAATATCATCACATTGGAAATTCAGCATATGAATTTTGGGGGCACACAAACTTTCAGTCTATAGTACTCCCCATTACCTCCACCCTATCCCCGTCAGCCCCAGACAACCACTTAACTACTTTCTGTCTTTATCAATTTGCCTACTGTGGACATTTTCATGGAAATGGAACCATACAATATGTGCTCTTTTGTGACTGGCTTATTTCACTTTGTATAATGTTTTTGAGGTTTGTCCATATTATAATATGTATGACTTCATTCCTTTTTTTTTTTTTTTTTGCTAAACAGTATTCCATTATATGGAAATAGCATATTTTATTTATCCGTTCATCAGTAGGACATTTGGGTTGATTCCACTTTGGGGCTATTATGAATAATGCTGCTATGAACACTTGTGTACAAGTTTTTGTGAGGACATGTTTTCATTTCTCTTGAGTATATATCCAGGAGTGGAATTGCTCAGTCATATGGTATCTCTATGTTTAAAATTTTGAGGAACTGCCAAATTGTATTCCAAAGTGGCTACAACCATTTATAGCCCAGGCAGCAATGTATAAGTTTTAATTTCTCCACATCCTCACTTCTGTCTTTTTTATTATAGCCATCCTAAAGGGTGTGAGGTGGTATCTCACTATGGTTTTGATTGAATTTATCTAACGACTAATGATGTTGAGCACCTTTTCATGTTCTTATTACCCTTCTTTTCTGGGAAGAAATATTCAGATCCTTTGCCCATTTTGTAATTGAGTTGTCCTTATTCGTGAGTTGTAAGAGTTCTTTATGGACTCTGGATACAAGACATTTATCAGATATATGATTTGCAAATATTTTCTCCCATTCTGTGAATTTTCTCTTCGCTTTCTTGGTGGTCTCATTTGAAGCACAAAGTTTTTAATTTTGATGAAGTTCATGAATTTTTTCTTTTATTGTTTGTGCTTTTGTTATCAGAGCTACAAAATCAATGACTAACTTAAGGTCATGAAGATTTACTCCAATGTTTTGTCTAGGAGTTTTATAGTTTTAGACATTACATTTAGGCTTCTTACCCATTTTAAGTTAATTTCTGTATTTGACGTGATAAACAGTCCAACCAGACTCTTTTACATGGGGATATCCAGTTTTCCCAGCACCACTTTCTTTCCCCATTGAACTGTCTTGGCATCCTTGTTGAAAATCAAATTGACCCTAGATGAATGGGTTTATTTCTGGACTCTCGATTCTATTCCATTGATCTTTGTGTATCCTTATGCCAGTACAACACTGTCTTGATTAGTGTAGCTTTGTAGTAAGCTTTGAAAGCGGGAAGTATGAGTCCTCCAATTTTGTTCTTCTTTTTCAGTATTGTTCTGGTTATTCATGGTACTTTTCATTTCCATTTGAATTTTAGGATCATCTTATCAATTTCTGCAAAATGCCAGCTGGGGTTTTTTTGTTTGTTTGTTTGTTTTTTAACATCTTTATTGGAGTATAACTGCTTTACAATGGTGTGTTAGTTTCTGCTTTATAACAAAGTAAATCAGTTATACATATACATATGTTCCCATATCTCTTCCCTCTTGCATCTCTCTCCCTCCCACCCTCCCTATCCCACCCCTCTAGGTGGTCACAAAGCACAGAGCTGATCTCCCTGTGCTATGCGGTTGCTTCCCACTAGCTATCTATTTTACGTTTGGTAGTGTATATATGTCCATGCCACTCTCTCACTTTGTCACAGCTTACCCTTCCCCCTCCCCATATCCTCAAGTCCATTCTCTAGTAGGCCTGTGTCTTTATTCCCGTCTTGCCACTAGGTTCTTCATGACCTTTTTTTTTTTTCCTTAGATTCCATATATATGTGTTAGCATACTGTATTTGTTTTTCTATTTTTGACTTACTTCACTCTGTATGACAGACTCTAACTCCATCCACCTCACTACAAATAACTCAATTTCGTTTCTTTTTATGGCTGAGTAATATTCCATTGTATATATGTGCCACATCTTCTTTATCCATTCATCCGATGATGGGCACTTAGGTTGCTTCCATGTCCTGGCTATTGTAAATAGAGCTGCAATGAACATGGGATTGCATTGAAACTGTAGATCAGTTTGGGGAGTATTACTATCTTAATAGTATTCAGTCTTCTGATGTATGATCATGGGACGTCTTTGCATTTATTAGATGTATTTGTACTTTCTTTAAACAACATTTTGGTATGGTGTATTACATTGATGTTAAGCCAACCTTGCACTACTGGAGTAAATCCCAGTTGGTCATGGATTATAATCCGTTTTATATGTTGCTGGATTTGCTTCGCTAGTATTTTCCCAAGCTTCTTGAATGTATAGACTGTTTTTCATCAAATTTGGGGCATTATCAGCCATCATTTCTTTAAATATTTTTTGTCCCTTTGTCTCCTCCTCTGGTATACCCATTATGAGTGTGTTTGTGTGCTTAATGCTGTACTACATTTTCATAAGGCTCTGTTCATTTTTCTTCACTGTTTTCAAGTCCAGCACTTCCATTTGGGGTGTGGTGTGTATGTATTCGATCCTTTACTGGTATTTTCTTTTTGATGAGTCATTGTCATTACATATTCCTTTAATTATTTAAACATGGTTTAAGTTCTTTGAACATATTTATAATAGCTGCTTTGAAGTCCTTGTCCACCACGTTCAATATTTGATCCCCCCTCAAAGGCAATTTGTCTTTTTTTCCCCTGAATATGGGTCACACTTTCCTATTTCTTTATTAATCTGAACAATTAGGTAATGTATTGTAACAGCACTGGATTGTCCCTGCTCCAGAGTCTTACAGCAACTTGGCTAGACTAATTCTGTGAAATCAGTTCCCCCATAGTGTGTAGCCTCTAATTTTCCTGTTTGGATTTTTTATTTTTCATCGTGACACCTGGGTTCCTAAGGGTAATCCCTGGGTCAGTATAGTTTAGCAGTCATCCACTGATTGATTGGAGTTGTACTTAAGCCCCTGAGCCAATAAGGTTTTCATTTTTTGCTGTTTGACCTGTGTGGCTTAAAGACTGCTTTCACACTTCAGGGAGCTTACAAGTTTGTCTCACATTTAGTCAAGGACTAATAGCAAAGCAGTTTCCTCTCCAGTTGCTCCTGAGAGAGTGTGGCCTTAGGTATGTGCACACTCTTCCATATCACCAGGCCTCCTTTGCTGGCTCTTTCTCTGGTCTGTTAAACTTCTGGCTGGTCTGCCTCTATTAGTATCATACCATGCTTTTGGCCTCCACTGATTGTTTGCTGATTTTTATTTTGGACAGTTCCTTTGAGGCACAAATTGCTCCACAATCCAAATAAAGTCAGGTCCCTCAGGCAGGGCCAGGGTGTTGCCAGCCTTTGAGGTTTTCTCTGACCCTGTTGGAACCTCTATATTATGGAACAGTATCTGGGGGAGATAGGAGCTGCCACTTGGCTGCCAAGCTCACTGTAATACCTCTTCTGCAACGCAGAGTTGGGTGGGAAAATGGGTGTAACCTCTATCTCACATGTTAAAGACTCCTACTACTATTACTGAGTTTTGTACATTTTGAATAAATGGTTTTCAATTTGTTGCAAATCCCTTTATCATTCTCCAGAGACTCTGAATGACTGTCTTTGCTAATCTTGACCAATTAGGTAGATATTTTTCTAGGGAGAAGTTCCATTGAGCTTGACTATGCAGAAACTGACGATCAAGTTTGTGAATTTAACCTAGTCCACAAAACTGATTACAAATAGAAAAAGGATTCAGTTTTTTTAAGTTGAAATTCACGTCTAATTAAACAATTATATACTATCTTCTTCCTCACTACCCCAGGTAATAGAAAGTTCACCTACAAATAGATACAAGGGGAAAGTACAGCATATTAAAAATTCAATCTTGTTCAATTTCATATGTGATATTAACTATGTTATTGTATCCAGGGCTGGAATACTCATAAATGTTTAGGATGTCAAACTGTTAAGTAGGTGCTTATTCATTCATACTTTCAGCACTTTTCTCAGAAAGGCTCAGGAAACCTCTGTTCACACAGAAAGTAAAGTACAGAGAATGCACATTACTTCAGTAAGCCAATACCTCCTGGGATAGTCTTTAATTGCATTTCTATAAGATATACTTTGATCAAATACAGCTTCCAAAGTAGGAAAAACTTTTGTATCTCTTTTCCCCTTAGTGGGTTTTCAATGAAAATTCTACAAATTTTCTATTCTTTTATATGCCAAACCTTTGAAAGACAGACATCAGAATCTAAATTTTACCAAAGAGAGAATCAAGAGGCAAAGTATTTAAGTGACTTCCAAGGTCGTACAATTCACTAATGATGAACCCAAAACTAGAAGCAATTGAAGGACTCCTTAACATCCAGCCTCCAGCTCTGTGCACCAAATCTATTTAGATAAGCTAATATTCTTCCTGGCAAGCTGAAAAATGTTGCATTCCTGTTATATACTTTAAAATGGACTTTAATTCACATGTACTATTATGCTCCTTGGGAAGATATCCTCTTCTGAATATTATAAAAATAAAGCATTAATGATTCTGGTCAACAGTATATTCTGTTAAACACTATTGCCCATTGTCTTAGTCAGATCAGGCTGCTATATAACAAAAATACCACAGACTGGGTGGCTTTAAAAAACAAATTTACTTCTCACAATTCTGAAGGCTAAAAGTCCAAGATCAGGGTGCCAGCATGGGTCCTCTTCCTAGCTTGTAGACAGCTGCCTTCTTGCTGGATCTTCACACAGTGGAGAGAAAGATCATATCTCTCTTGTCTCGTCTTATAAAGGCACTAATCCCATTAATTGGAGCTCCACCCTCACAATTGAATTACCTCCCAAAGGCCCCATCTCCAAACGCCATCACATTGGGGGTTAGGGCTTCAACATATGAATCTGAGGGAAACAAACATTCAGTCCATAGCATCCATCTTTAATTGAAACTAATTTTTTTTTTACATGACAGAAACAGAGGCTCTCTATATTAAAAAACCTAGTAATTTAAACAAAGTGAAAAGTAGTATCAATTGAAAAAAATCTTAAAAATATAATACCAATTTTAGAGAATAATTTTTCTTCTATCTAGTAAACCATTTTGTGATAAAAAAATGTATCTGATATAAAGAGAATTTCTACTATGTTAATAAAAGTTATGTGAGGCACCATAGACTTATCTACTTTTCTTTCCAGATTGTCCCCAAGACCAAAGGAGAAGTTATGATAAAAAGAAAAATAAAACGTTAGAAATCTAATAGCAGTGTTATTATTGAATATTAAGTCAATATTTATAACATCAACAATTTTACACAAATACTGGGTAAACAAAGTGTTCTTTTTGTACAATTGGGAAAATAAACCACATTTTCTATTTCTTTTCTTTTCTAGACATGTTTGGCACTGAAACAAAATAGCTATTCTTATTTAAATTTTGTTTTTCTTTGCCATGAAGATTCTTCAAAAAAGACTTTTCAAATAACTAGATTTGGCATACTTGCATAGCTGTATATCTAATCTTAAGTGGGTTAAAAAAATTGATCAAGAGAAGAATATGGTCAAAAAGGTACCCAGGGAATCATTATTGAACAAAAAGGCAAACTAAAGGAGAAAATTTTTTTCTCCCAGAACATAAACTTAAGTTTAGAAAAGTTTCTTCCATGATCTGAAGATTGTTACTGGTTAAATTTCATAAAAACTAATCAAACCCCTTCTCACAATTTAAAGTTCTACATGATCTTAAGTATCAAAATACCATGTTCTGAAAAACAATATGGGAAGTTATTTGGAGTACAAACGTAAAAACAAAAGAGAATTCTCTAAATAGTTACCCATTGGGGAAGCTATCAGATTTACCTCAAAGCAGCTAAAGCTTCTTTTATCCAGGTATATAGGCTACATTCCACACCATTAAATAACCCTTCCTTTTTGAAACACTTTCGGTACTTGGCTTCCAGCACACCAGTCTCCTGACTTTTCTTTAAGCTCACTGGTGGGTCCTTCTCAGTCTTTTGCTGGTTCCTCCTCTTCTCCTCTACTTCTTAACATTGGCATACTCCAGGGCTCAGTCCTTTGCCATTTTCTTTTCAAGCTGTACTAAGTGATCTCATCCAATGTCATGGCTATTCAGGAAAGATTCCCAAATCAATTTTGTCAGTACCAAATTGTACCCTGAACTCTAGATTTGGATAGCCAACTGCCTATTTAGCATCTCCAAACTAACATGACTGAAAAAGAACTCGTGATTCCACATTCTTCCAAATCTGTTCATCTCTCTGTTCCAGAATTCACCCAGCTACTCAGTTAAAAACCTAGGAGTCATCCTTTACTCCTCCCTTTCTCTCTCCTCATATCCAAGCTATCAGCAGATCCTATCTTCTTTACCTTTAGAGCTTGCGGCCAGTATCTAACTACCCCCCCACTCTCCATCATCCACCACACTAGTCTAAGACTCTTGCCTGGAACACTGTAATAACCTAACTGGTCTCTCTGCTTTCACCCTTAATCCTCTTCAGTCTAACCTTCACACTGCAGTTCCATACAGGTAAGTAAAATGATGTCACTCCTCTGCTCTCAGTCCTTCTAATGGCTTCACATTACGTATCCATACCAGGCTATAAGGATCTTCATGAACTACTCTCTGGCTTTCTCCCCTATTTCTTTTCTTACCATGTTTCTCCCTTAATCACTATGTTGTAACCTTACTGGCCTCTGCTATCCCTCAAACATGCCAAGTAAGTTAACATTTTTAAGCCTTTTTACTTGCCTTTACCTCTTCCCAGAATGCTCTTTCCCCAAATATTCACATGGTTCATACACTTATTTCATTAGGGCCTCTGCATATGTCACCTCTTCAAACAGGCCTTCCCTAACCATCTTATCTAAAGTAGCAACCCCCTCAAACATGTACATCTCTTTATGTATAATTTGGTGGAAGGCAGAGTCTGATGATGAAGTCATTTTTCCCTAGTGGACTAAAGAATCTAGATCCTGAAAAATAAAATTAGCCATATTGAGGCTCTCTCTCCTGAGTCATGGATAGAAAGACAATCCAAGCACTCCCTAAGGATGGCAGTGTATTGGTGATGAGTATGGAAACTCAAGTGGAGCCACTTGGCCTCTCTACCAATGAGGAAAGAATTTAGTCCCATACGCTCAGTTTGTTTCTGTCCCTATTCCTTGCTTTTTCACCTGATATTATACATTTGTTTACATCTGTATTATATGTCTTCTCCAATAGAATGTAGTAAATTCCACAAAAGCAGATACTGTATAACCAGCACACAGAAGAATACATGGTACATGGTAAGCTCAATAAATATGTATTAAATCAAAAATGAATGAATAAATAGTATTTCTAGTTTGAACACCATCCAATAATATAGTTTAGGGTTCTGTTTTGCTTTAAAAGGAAAAAAAAGAGCCACAATGTGCACTTAAAAATAAAAATAAATTCAGCTTGATTTCTTTCAAATGATACGAATTTTATTAAAAGAGGGAGAGTTATTCAGTAGCGCGGAAGCAAAATTTTGTAGTCAATTTTCAGCAAGATACTCTAGCTATTATACAACTTTTTAAAAGCTTCAGAATTATTCCTGAAAATAGTTACAGTTAGTTTATTTGGACCTAAACACTCAAAAATGGGATATATACATACACATACATGCGCACACACACAAAATAGAGCAGTTTCGTGAAATCAAACTGGTATAAATAGGAATGTAGATTATCCCACAATCCTCTTCCCTTCCTTCTCTCATCAAACTGCTACCAGTGAAGGCCCAGGAATCTACCAACTACTTAGAGCCACCTTTTAGAGTTAGAAATGTATCCTCTTAACTTGGTGTTGGTGTGGTTGTTCACAATAAGAAAAATGGCAATATCCACAGAGGTTTTACAGAGGCAGCTGAGTATTTTGCATGAATATGTCTGTAGCTTAACTGCCACCATATATTATTTACCTGCTCTCTTCCATCAAAAATGCAGCTCATAGTCCACAAGAATGTGAAAAATCCCACCACATAACAGATATGTCTCTTCATGTATAATTTGGTGGAAGGCAGAGCCTGATGATGAAGTCATTTTTCACTAATGAGCTAAAGAATCTAGATCCTGAAAAATAAAATTAGCCACACTGAGGCTCTCCTGAGCCATGGATAGAAGGCCAATCTAAGCGCTCCCTGAGGATGGCAGTCTGTTGGTGAAATGAGTATGGAAACTCAAGTTGAGCCACTTGACCTCTCCAGCAACAAGGAAGGAATTTAGTCCCATATGCTCAGTTTGTTTCTGTCAACATTCATTTAATGTTGATCAGGTGATTTATGCTCTCTGCTCAGGGGACAGAAGAACGATGAATACTGCTTCTTATGAAAAGTTTCAAGCCTTGTAACCCTTCTGAAAATAAATAGTCCAAATACCAGTTCCATTTCTTCCCCTGCAGGCACAAAAAAGGGAAAATTACTTATCAAATATTTCGTTTGCTTGTTCTCTACCTCCTCTTCTTTGCCTAGGAAAAGTTCCCAGCATCCTGGATGCACATACCAAGAGTTAGCTCGAGTGGCCAGGTTCGTAACTGAAACTCAGTCACTAAGTAACAGTCAAACCAGAGAGTACCCGAAGTTTAAGGGCTAAATATTCCTTTTATTATATTGGCAAAAAAATTCAGCTGTTCAAATGAACAAGTACTGTGAAATGGAAATGGGTCATCATTCCTGAACTCTAAGAATTTAACATCTAAAACAGACAACACAGACATTATTATATTACTTCCTATATTAAATATGTACACAGCAGAGTTTCTATATTGAGACAATTGTGCTTGGCTTTGTTAAATAAGACGCATTACAGTGACACTTTGACTACATGCAAGTGTATTATAAAATAAGATGATGCACAGACACAACAGCAAGAGTCAAACTATGAATAGTTTTATCTATGTAGAGGGTATGTGCCAACGAAGTCACATAAAAGTCATTGGAATTAATTCAGAAGGCAAACACTTCACTTTGACTTTGTCTAGGCATCAGACTTGGGATTTGGGAAAAAGTAAAGGTATAAATTCTTCTGATGAAATGAAGCTTTATGAAATCCCTGAACATGATGAAAATAAATTTACTTACCCAAATAGAGCTCATGTTTACTTTCCTTTCTTTTGGCCATTCCTTTCAAAACAAAAACAAAAAACAAACAGAAAAGAAAATGGAGAGAAATGGGGATGAAAATATTTGGTTAGCAAAAATTACCAGAAAATTAAGATGGCTCTTCACTATCTGATTCATTTGCTACGTTCTATTCCTACCAACACTCTTGGATTCCTTTTGAATAAGCACCCACTATAACCTTCCATATTTCTCCCTAGAAGCACAAACAGAAAAAAATAAAATCACAGTGGATAAAGTGAGCACCATTTTGCTAATATTTGGCTTCATTTTTTAAAATTCTGTACTCAGCCACTGGGGTGGAGATGGAAGGTGGGCTTTTTCTGAGGAATATGATTACCTGAATTGAGTTTTGAAGGATGAGGATGAAGTCTGGTGAGGTAGTCTGGGTACACAGTAGATTCTATGAATTTGTAATTCTTTATAAAAACTCAGAGCTAGGTAAGCTAGCTAGTTATTCCCCGGCTTTAACTATCACCTACTGTACTTCACTGAACAGCCATCAATTCTAACAACTTTTTTTATGTATCACTAAGAAAAAACTCTGCCTATTGAACTATATATAACACAATGCACTTTTAACACTTAGAAGTTTTTATTTTATAATGATTGAAAGAGTTTTAGATGTAGGCAGATTTTGATCATATATCATTTTTACAAACATGAAATGGTAAATATAAACAAAATTAAGTGGTGAAAGTATTTCTAAAACTTCACATTCAGAGTCCAACTCTTCTGAATTACTTCTCTACTCAAGGGTTGTGGATATCTATGTTTTTTCACAAAATATCATCCTCTGTGCCAGAGTGTTGATTATGTAGCATTTCTTAAAGGAACTAATAAAGGCTATGGTGCTTGGGTCCCAACTGCATAAATCTAACCTACTTTTGGCCCTTACTTCAAGGAAAGTCCATAACATGTATGGTTCACCACTTCCCTCCCTTCTTCCTCCAAGTCATTTGGTTTTGAGAGCTTAAAACAGTGCTCCAGCATCGTCTCCAATCTTTCCCCCATGCTGCTGACATCCAATCTGCAAGGTCTGATTCTGGCAATCTGCCTGCGCACACTCAAAAACAGCAAATGACAACTATATCATGATCGCTGCCTGGCTGACATCGATCACAAGATGCATCTTGATCTCTGAGAAGTTATAAAAAGTGAAAAAAAAATGTGTGTTTTTGGAACTGATGAAGTATAGTCCATGCTGATGAATTCCATATTGATTTCTCTCATTCCAACCACTCTCTTGAGTTCTAAGCCCCTATTTCAAACTGCCTACTTACACTTCTTCTTGGATACCTAACAGGCATCTCAAACTTAAGTAGGTCAAAACAAAACTTGATTCTCAACTTGTCCTCCGCAAAAAACAAAATAACCTATCCTGTTCTTCTATCAGTATTCCTCTTATTAATAAATGGAACCACCAACAACCCACTTGCTCAATTCAAAAAACTCAAAAGTCCTTTCCTTTTTCTCATTCCCACTTCTGATCAAGCCATCAGGCCCTGTCTGCTCTATCTCTGCAGTATATCTCCAATCAGTCCACTTCTATGCATCTTCACTACCACCACTTGTATACAGATCACTATCAATCTATTTTGTCTAGACCAAGAGCCTCCTAATTGGTGCCTCTGCTTCCACTCAGGCCTCCTCTTATAACTCTATCCTCCACTAAAAAGCCAAAGTGATCTCCACTAAACATCACCTCAAACCATACTACAACCCTGCTTAAAAATATTTCACAAAAGACCCCGAATAGCCAAAGCAGTCTTGAGGGAAAAAAAGGGATCTGGAGGAATCAGACTCCCTAACTTCAGACTATACTACAAAGCTACAGTAATCAAGACAATATGGTACTGGCACAAAAACAGAAACATAGATCAATGGAACAAGATAGAAAGCCCAGAGATAAACCCATGCACCTATGGTCAACTAATCTATGACAAAGGAGGCAAGGATATACAATGGAGAAAAGACAGTCTCTTCAATAAGTGGTGCTGGGAAAACTGGACAGCTACACGTAAAAGAATGAAATTAGAACACTCCCTAACACCATACACAAAAATAAACTCAAAATGGATTCGAGACCTAAATGTAAGACCGGACACATAAAACTCTTAGAGGAAAACATAGGAAGAACACTCTTTGACATAAATCACAGCAAGATCTTTTTTGATCCACCTCCTAGAGTAATGGAAATAAAAACAAAAATAAACAAATGGGACCTAATGAAGCTTAAAAGCTTTTGCACAGCAAAGGAAACCATAAACAAGACCAAAAGACAATCCTCAGAATGGGAGAAAATATTTGCAAACGAATCAATGGACAAAGGATTAATCTCCAAAATATATAAACAGCTCATGCAGCTCAATATTAAAAAAAACAAACAACCCAATCCAAAACTGGGCAGAAGACCTAAATAGACATTTCTCCAAAGAAGATATACAGATGGCCAAGAAGCACATGAAAAGCTGCTCAACATCACTAATTATTAGAGAAATGAAAATCAAAACTACAATGAGGTATCATCTCACACCAGTTAGAATGGGCAGCATCAGAAAATCTATAAACAACAAATGCTGGAGAGGGTGTGGAGAAAAGGGAACCCTCTTGCACTGTTGGTGGGAATTTAAACTGATACAGCCACTATGGAGAACAGTATGGAGGTTCCTTAAAAAACTAAAAACAGAACTACCATATGACCCAGCAATCCCACTACTGGGTATATACCCAGAGAAAACCATAATTCAAAAAGACACATGCACCCCAATGTTCATTGCAGCACTATTTAGAATAGCCAGGTCATGGAAGCAACCTAAATGCCCATCGACAGATGAATGGATAAAGAAGACGTGGTACATATATACAATGGAATATTACTCAGCCATAAAAAGGAATGAAATTGGGTCATTTGTTGAGACGTGGATGGATCTAGAGACTGTCATACAGAGTGAAGTAAGTCAGAAAGAGAAAAACAAATATCATATATTAACGCATATATGTGGAACCTAGAAAAATGGTACAGATGAACCGGTTTGCAGGGCAGAAATTGAGACACAGATGTAGAGAACAAACGTATGGACACCAAGGGGGAAAAGCGGCGGGGGGGGGGGGGCGGTGGTGGTGATGTGATGAATTGGGCGATTGGGATTGACATGTATACGCTGATGTGTATAAAACTGATGACTAATAAGAACCTGCTGTATAAAAAAATAAAATTAAATTAAAAAATTTTAAAAAAAATCTTTCAATTGTTTCCCACTGCACTCCTAACAGATCTGTAAGATAGTGGCCCCTGCTTCTCTCCAACCTTATTTCATTCCATTCTCCCTCTTGTTCCTTAATCTAAGCCACACTGGCCTTTTTTTCTTTGAACCCCTTAAGTACTGCTCCCACTGCCTGGAATGCTCTTCTTCCAGCTATTCCTAGGCTGGCTTATTCTCATCTTTTAGAAGAAATCTCAAATCAACTGTCGCCTTTTCAAAAAGGCCATCCTTGAACACCCATCCCTGACAACTCCCCACTCACAGTCTCTCTCACTCCACCCTGTTTATGTCCTTCATAGCATTTCTAAAAATTTAAAATTATCATGTTTACTTATTTCATTACTTGTTTATTGTTTGTTCTCATTAGAATATAAACTCCATTTGGACAGAGATGGTATCTATCTTCTTAAGCACTGTATTCCCAGTGTCCAAAGCACAGTGGACACCAAATATTTGTTGAATGAATAAAGAAATAACTAGTTATTAATTCAAAGGTAATTGATGATAAGAAAACCTAGAGCTTCTGAATTTCCTGAAATGTAAGCTCTACAAATGTCCAAACTCATGAAATGACCTGAGCTCTTTTGATACTGAGAACTGATTGGCCAAATAAAATTTACTAAATTATCTCTAAAAATATGGCCAATTTGAAATATTTACAATGTGATAATTCAGCAAAGTAAAACTGTCAGAATTACATCACATTACCACGGTATCAGAGGTTATTTTTACCACCCCAAAGGTATGATACTTAGATATTGAGCAGTTAGTTGGTGACGAGGCTCAAAAGGCATTCTTTTATAAGAAAATTGACATTAAAGCCTAGTATTTTCAGAATCATACAGAAACATCATCAATTACAAAACGGTAGTTTCACAGTTTGCCAAATGTGCTCAATGCTGCTAGAATTAAACCTTCAAGAATTAACCTTCCTAAAATATTTTTTAAAACGCTTCAATTTAAAAGAATATATTAATTCCTGATCCTCCAAAACAACTTTGCTTACCTATGCCTAAGTTGATAATATTTACTACTTTAGAGACTGAATCTTATAATTAAGACACATACACACACAGTCTGGAAGAAAAAAAAGAACTGACTTACAAAAATCAATTCCACTCTATGATTCGTCGCATACTTTTCCAAGTAAGAATTGGATGCAACTGTATTGACAGGGTATGGAAAACTGGACACCCATTCATTGTTAGCAGTAATGTAAATTGGTATAACTTCTACTGAAAGCAATTTGACAATACCTAACAAAATTACGAAGATATACCCTCTGAAATCAATTCCACTTGGAGCAATTTTATCCACCAGACACACCTGCATATGTATGAAATGATATATATAGTTCAAACACATTCATTAGAGTATAATCTAATAACAAGATTAGAAATAACTCAAATGCTCAATTTATAAGTTATATGCTTAACTGGTACTACATCCACACAATGGAATACTACAGAGATAACAAAAAGAATGAGGCAGTCCTTTATGTACAAACATGAAACAAAAGCCAAGATATTAAGTCAAAAAAAATCAAGAGGCAGAAAAGTGTTGAAAAAGATCATTTATACAGAAACATACAGTATGTCTCTGGAAGGATGTTCAAGAAACGGAGAGTGGTTGCTCTACGATAAAAAGTGTCCACATGGAGTTCTACTTCCAGGATGAGATCATAAGGAGTTCTGTGGAACCACTCCCCAGCAAAATGGGCAAAGTTGGCAAAAACTGTTTTTACAAACCCAGCATTTAAAGTCTTTGGAAACTGCCCTAATGACATATAGAAAATATAAAAATATTTATTCAAGAAAATCTACTAAAATTCCATAAGAATAGCAATGTAAGCCACTGGTCCTTCCTAGTGAGCATGGCTGATGAGTCAGGGCTGTAAACATCTATGTTAAAAATGAAGATCTCAAATCAATAATATAATTTACTGCCAAGAAACTAGAAACAAGAGAGCAAACTATTAATAAATCCAAAGCAAGAAGGAAATAAATAAAGATTAGAGCAGAAATAATTGAAATAAAAAATATAAAAGAGAATCTCCCACTTCCTGATTTCAAAACTTACTATAAAGTTACAAATTAAAATAATGTGATACTGGCATGAAGACAGACATATAGACCAATGGAAATGAATAGAGAGCTCAGAAATAAACCTTCATGTATATGGTCAAATGATCTTTGACAAAGGTGTCAAGACCATTCACTGGGGGAAATAAGTCTCTTTAACAAATGGTGTTGGGAAAACTGAATCTCCACATGCAAAAGAATGAAGTTGTATCCTTACTTTATACAAAAATTAACTGAAAATGGATTAAAGATCTAAACATAAGACTAAAAACTCTAAAATTCCTAGAAAAATACATAGGGGGAAAGATTTATGACACTGGATTTTGCAAAGATTTCTTAGATATGACAGCAAAAGCAAAAGCAAAAGCAAAAGCAAAAATAGACGGAAAAAAATAGCTAAATTCAATTACATCAAACTTAAAACTTCTATGCATCAAAGGATGCAATCAAGCAAAATGAAAAGGCAACCTACAAAATGGGGGAAAATATTTGCAAATCATATATCCGCAATTAACATCTAGACTTCTTATATAAAGAATCCCTACAACTCAACAACAAATCAAATAACCCAATTAAAATAATAGGCAAAGGACTTGAATAGATATTTCTCCAAAGAAGATACACAAATGGCCAATAAGCATATAGAGAGATGCTCTGCACCACTTATCATTAGGGAAACGTGAATCAAAACCACAGTAAGATATCACTTCACACACATTAAGATGGCTATTATGAAAAAAACAACTAGGAAATAATTAAGTACTGGTGAGGATATGGAGAAATTGGAACCTTTGTGCACTGCTGGTATGAATGTAAAATTCATATGGAAACGCCTACGGAAAACTGAATGGTGTTTCCTCAAAAAAAGTAAAAACAGAATTACCATATGATCCAATAATTCCACTTCTGGGTATATATCCAAAAGAATTGAAAACAAGGACTTGAAGAGAGAACTTTACACCCATGTTCATAGCAGCATTATTTACAACAGCCAAAAGCTGGAAGCAACCCAAGTGTCCATCAAAGAATGAACAGATAAACAAAACGTGGTATATAAATACAATGCAATATTTTTCAGCCTTAAAAAAGGATATTTCGACACATGTTGCAACATGGATGAACCCTGAAGACATTATGCTAAGTGAAGTAAGCTATTTACAAAAGAACAAATACTGTATGATTCCACTTATTGGGGTACCTAGAATTGTCAACTCACAGAGACTGAAAGTAGAATGAAGGCAACAAAGGGCTGATGGAAGGAGGGAACAGGGAGTTACTGTTTAATAAGTACCGAGTTTCAGTTTTACAAGATGAAAAGAGTTTTGTAGATGCATGATGGTGATACTAGCACAACAACGTGAATGTACTTAATGCCAGTGAACTGTATACTTAAAAATGGTTAAGATGGTAAGTTTTATGTTATGTATTTAACCACAATTTTAAATTTTTTTAATTTTTTTAAGTAGAGAAAAATCAGTGAAACCAAAAGTTTGTTCTTTGAGATCAACAACATTGACAAACCTGTAGCTAGATTAAATTAGGAAAAAAAGAGAAGATTCAAATTACTAAAATCAGGAATGAAAAGGGGGAAAACATTACTGACTTTATAGAAATAAAAAGTATTATCAAAACAACAAGGTCCTACTGTATAGCACAGGAAACTATATTCAATATCTTGTAATAAACCATAATGTAAAAAAAAGAAATTTTTATTTAAAAAAGTATTATCAATAAATTATATAAATGGTATAAAATAGAGAAATTCTAGAAAAATAAATGTTGAGAGTGACTCAAGAAGAAATAGAATATCTGAATAGACCTATAATAAGAAAAGAGGCTGAATAGTAATTTAAAACCTTCCCATTAAAAAAAGCCCATGGGGGCTTCCCTGGTGGCGCAGTGGTTGAGAATCTGCCTGCCAATGCAGGGGACACGGGTTCGAGCCCTGGTCTGGGAAGATCCCACGTGCCGCAGAGCAACTAGGCCCGTGAGCCACAACTGCTGAGCCTGCGCGTCTGGAGCCTGTGCTCCACAACAAGAGAGGCCGTGATAGTGAGAGGCCCGCGCACCGCGATGACGAGTGGCCCCAGCTTGCCACAACTAGAGAAAGCCCTCGCAGAGAAATGAGGACCCAACACAGCCATAAATAAAATAAATAAATAAATTAAAAAAAAAAAAAACCCATGACCAGATGGCTTCATGGGTAAAATTTACCAAATATTTAAAGAAGAATTAATGCTGATCCTTCACAAACTCTTCCAAAGAACAGGAGAGAGAATACTTCCTAACTTATTTTTTGAGGCCAGAATTAACCTGAAACCAAAACCAGACAGACATCATGAGGAGAAATCAATAACCCTTATCCTCCACAATCTACTGAGAGACCAAATCTGCAGGAAATTATGCTAGGTGAAATAAGCCAAACACAGAAGAGCAAATACTACAAGATACCACTTACATGATGAATCTGAAATAATCAAACTCATAGAAGCAGAGAGTAGACTGGTCATTGCCAGGGGCTGGGGGGAGAAGGAAATGAGGAGGCATTAAAAAAAAAAGCACAAGTGATAAAAGAAAAAATTAATAGAGTTCATCAAAATTTAAAACTTTTGTGCTTCAAAAGATACCAACCAAAAAATGAAAAGACACCCCAAAGAATAGGAGAAAACTTTGCAAATCATATATCTGATAAGCAACTTGAATCTAGAATATAGACATGAGTCTTATAAGCCATTAAGACAAATAACCTAATTTAAAAATGGGCAAAGGACTGTTGGTGGGAATGTAATTGATACAGCCACTATGGAGGTTCCTTAAAATAGATAGTTCTAGGGCTTCCCTGGTGGCGCAGTGGTTGAGAATCTGCCTGCCAATGCAGGGGACACGGGTTCGAGCCCTGGTCTGGGAGGATCCCACATGCCGCGGAGCGACTAGGCCCGTGAGCCACAATTGCTGAGCCTGCGTGTCTGGAGCCTGTGCTCCGCAACAAGAGAGGCCGTGATAGTGAGAGGCCCGCGCACCGCGATGAAGAGTGGCCCCCACTTGCCACAACTAGAGAAAGCACTCACACAGAAACGAAGACCCAACACAGCCATAAATAAATAAAAATTTTAAAAAAAATTTATAAAAAATAAATAGATAGTTCTAAAAATAGAACTACCATATGACCCAGCAATCCCCCTACTGGGCATATACCCTGAGAAAACCATAATTCAAAAAGAGACATGCACCACAATGTTCATTGCAGCACTATTTACAATAGCCAGGACGTGGAAGCAACCTAAGTGTCCATCGACCGATGAATGGATAAAGAAGATGTGGCACATATATACCATGGAATATTACTCAGCCATAAAAAGAAACGAAATTGAGTTATTTGTAGTGAGGTGGATGGACCTAGAGTCCGTCATACAGAGTGAAGTAAGTCAGAAAGAGAAAAACAAATACCGTATGCTAACACATATATATGGAATCTAAAAAAAAAATGGTTCTGAAGAACCTAGGGGCAGGACAGGAATAAAGACGCAGATGTTGATTGACATGTACACACTGACGTGTATAAAATTGATGACTAATAACGACCTGCTGTATAAAAAAATAAAATAAAATTCAAAAATTCAAAAAAAAGAAAAAAAAGACACAGACGTAGAGAATGGACTTGAGGACACGGGGAGGGGGAAGGGAAAGCTGGGACGAAGTGAGAGAGTGGCATGGACATATATACACTACCAAATGTAAAACAGATAGCTAGTGGGAAGCAGCCGCATAGCACAGGGAGATCAGCTCTGTGTTTTGTGACCACCTAGAGGGGTGGGATAGAGAGGGTGGGAGGGAGACGCAAGAGGGAGGAGATATGGGGATGTATGTATGTGTATAGCTGATTCACTTTGTTATACAGCAGAAACTAACACACCATTGTATAGCAGTTATACTCCAATAAACATGTTAAAAAAAAAAAAAAAGCAGATCCTGGATATCACCCCAGTTAGTAAATCAAAATGTCAGTGTGGAAGCAATCAAGGATGTATACTTTGGAAAAGCAGCCCGGGTACTTATGCTGCTGAGTCAGGGTAGAATCCCTGCTCAAGCCCTATAATTCTGCTTAAATTCCTCAAACATAGCATGCTCTAACATAGGGGTCCACAAACCACATCCAGTCCAATGCCTGTTTTTGTAAATAAACTGTTTATGCCCGTTTGTTTACTCATTGTCTATAGCCACTTTCACGCTACAACAGCAAGGTTGAGTAATCTTGACAGAGACCATGTGGCCTGCAAAGCCTGAAATATTTACAGTCTGGCCCTCCACAGAAAAAGTTTGTTGTTCCCTGTTCTAGCTTTGCACTTTTCCCCAAATACTGCTCCTGTCTTGACAAGCTCATATTCATCCTTCAAAACGCCAATTAGCATCACTTCTGTAAAGCCTGAAGTGGCTTTACAGAAGCCCCCCTGTATATTTTTTCATCATTCTCTGTACTTTCCCTATATTATTCATCATTCGTTATTGTGAGATGTCTGTTTAATGACTGCCTCCCTGACTAGATTCCAAGCTCTATGAGGGCAGTACTCAGATGTGTCTTGTTCACCACAGTGCCTGGTTCTTACATGAATATATTAAACATTTACTCAATGAATATCTCCCCCGTTCTATACACTTTTTTCATTTTGTTAGATTTCTCAATGTTCCAGTCTGTTCAGGGAATTCTGAATCCAGATTCTATCAGTGTATTTGTAATCCCATCCTGTTGTGTCATCCACACATATGATATGCACACCATTTGAGTTCTCTGAGTCACTGATAATGTTGAAAATGACAGGGCTGGTGTAAAGTCCTGAGAAGACCCCCTTGCTTACATAGTGATATCAACCCATTAAATCAGCAGTCTTTGGCTAAGACTCCAACTCTAATTATAACATCATCTAGCCTACATTTTCCATCTTGCCTAGAAGGATTTTACTAAAGCTTCAACTTCTCTGTACCCTTTTCTTACCTGGCACCACCTCTACCCAGGTAGAACTGAACTAATATTCACTCTCCCATCTTTCTCACAATTGTATCTCTTCTCACTTCACCTAACTGTATTGCAGTAATGTTCACAAATTTGTCTCTGCCACAAGCCCAAGCTCTTTGTGGGTAGAAACTAATTACTTAAGTTAACTTTGAATCCTCAGAGCCTAGCACAATGCCCAAAAGTTAGCTGATACTCAAAAAGTATGACTGAACACATGTCTTGCAATTCAGACACGCTAAATTTATGGCATTTCCTATTTCTGCCATCATAGTATTCCTATAGAAAATCTAAAAATCATTTAAATACTCTTACCTGTAGCAGAAAGAAAACAGCATAACTCAAAAGAGCAGGATGATGGACTAAATTTAAACTGTTTTTGTACTCTGCTACTGAAGCTTTTTCTAAGACTTCGGGGTCAATATATAATCCTTTTTGGAAGGGTTTGGATGTCCACAGGCAACCAACCATGGCTGTCAAATAGTGATTAAATTCTTGATAGGTCTTGCTGCTGAAGCTGAACTCTGATTTTGTCTATTGGGAAAGAAAAAAAATTGTCTTTATCACCTATTCTCCCTTTCCTTCTTATTCCCAACAGATCATATATCTCTACACTCAATTTTTAAACAATGGTGATTTAAAACAGAGATTCATCATCCATACCTTTTGTACCAACTCATTTTTCTTTGCAGCAGTCAAATTTTTACGATACCTGAAGACAGAACAAAGAGAACTTTTACCATTAAATGCCTTTGATATGTAAACATAAACAAAAGTTTACATTTTAAATGTAAATATATGCACATACACAAATATCCAGCTGTCTATTTAAGTTTTTTTTTCCTTTTGTGGTACATTTTCCTCAAAGAATAAAAATTAATAGAGGCTCAAATATTGAGTTATACATTTAGGATAAGTACTTGTAAATTTAAGATATGCATTTAAGATATGACTCTGTAAATTATACTTCAATAAAAAAGAAAGGAAATGCTTTTAATGTTTCACTGTTAAAAATTAATAGAGGCTCAAAAGCAGTCACTGATACAAAACATATTACAAAACATATTTTCCTAATGTGGAAAAAAAAGGTGCAGTAGAAAGGATAAAGGGAAAACTGAGAGATGTAATCTTTCTTGCCTGAGAAGTATTCTAAGTAGCTTGTCAACATTTTAACCTTGGCATAGTCTCATAAGTTACGCCAAAAGGGTCTACACTTATGGGCTAAAAAGAGCAATTTCAGTCCATAAGTGAAAAAATTAGAAGAGATCAGAAATAATACTTACAGTTTCATATAATTGGTAATAGCTCCCCTTATCTCCCAGAAAATGTTCTTTTTACCAGAGAAGCTATGTATACTTAAACCAGTTGTCAGTAAATGACTAATTATTCTTTGAGACACAGCAATGAGAATTAACAATGCTGAGTGCAGCGGTACCACTGCACAAAAGATCCTTAACTGTGAATTCTTTTAATCCATATCCCCCACAGTGACATTTTAAAAACACAGTTAAAATAGTCCCATGTTGGAAGGTCATTCCAGAAAGAAAGCCATGTTTCCTATTTCCAAAGGTCCTGGCAGAAAATGGATAACAATTTTATTGTATTTAATATTTCACTGTATTATATACAATAAACTTATTGTAGTATATTTATAAATTATTGTATAGCTGGAAAATGAAGATGGAATTATGATGTATTAACTCATAAAATGGTAAAAAGGCTTTGTACCTGTCCATAATGTAACAGAGTTGGTTCAGGATACTGGAATCCAGGCTGAGGAGTGCGGGATAGAAGACCCCAGGAGGAAACAACACCACCAATGGAAGGTTATAATTTATATATATGTCACACACCTTTTGGGAAGAATGACAAGACCAGTATATAAATTATTCCTCAGAACTTCTCAACCAACTTCACCCAAAGAATCACCACTAGAGAATAAGCAATAATATAACATCAGGTTTGGGCCTGCCTGATTCATAAATAGAATACGTAGCCACAACCTGCTTAAAAATGCACCTCACCGATGTGACAGGGTGAGAGAGTGTCATGGACATATATACACTACCAAATGTAAAATAGATAACTAGTGGGAAGCAGCCGCATAGCACAGGGAGATCAGCTCGGTGCTTTGTGACCACCTAGAGGGGTGGGATAGGGAGGGTGGGAGGGAGGGAAATGCAAGAGGGAAGAGATATGGCAACATATGTATATGTGTAACTGATTCACTTTGTTGTAAAGCAGAAGCTAGCACACCATTGTAAAGCAATTATACTTCAATAAAGATGTTTAAAAAAAAAAAAAAATGCACCTCACCAAACAGCAACCTTACAATAGAGGATTATTTCTGCAAGGTAGTTATTAAAATCTTTTATTTTTTTCTGGGGAGAGATCTTAGAGTTAGGGAGAAAGGGGAAGGGAGCATTTCTTTCTTCTTAAGTCTTATAAATACTGAATTATCATATTAGTTAGCTGTCAACCTGGAAAACAAAGGAGCATGCTTCCAAGCAAATATAACACAAGACAACTAGGTATCAATGAAGGGAAGAAGCCAGGAAAACTGAGATTAGTGGGTACTTCCTGGATAATAGTTCTGTCTAGGTTGAATACTATAAAACAATAGAAGAAGACCAGAATCATAGGTACTGGGAGATAAGGCAGTTGAAAGGTGGGGGTGGAGAGCTAAAGAAATAAAAGGTATTTTTGTTTTTTTACCAGGGGTTGGAAATGTACAATGGATGAGCAAAAAGTGATACTAAAGACAGACTTCTGTCTAGGGCCAGCATTATTCAGGGGAACGTCTATTAAAGTGGTAACTGGACTTCAAAAAAAGCATTTGCTTTTTCCACTTTGTTTTATGAATGTCAATTATTCAGGCCAGAATACAATCATAACTTCAAAATACATAGCTTATCTCAAGTATGCTAATAAGGTCATAGCCCAACTTAATAGTTGTGCATAAAATTTAAACAATAGACTAGTAAAGCAGACAGCCATCACAAAAATCTAAGTAGGGAAAATGGGATGTATACTACCTTCTCATAGAAATCCAAAATAAAGTGCAGCAAGAAAGTACTGTTGTTTTCCAAGCGCATTGCAGTAGTGGACAGCCACCCTACATAGTGAATCAGTTTAGACACAGAGTTCATGGATCCACCTAAAGTTGTCTCTCTACAATAAGAAACCAAGATCCATATTAGCAAAAGTCCTCACATTTTCCAAGCTAAAGCTGGATTAAATATACAGCAGAAAGTCGGTGGGAATTTCAGAAAACGATCAGTGCGCCAATGTATAATTCACATTTTTTTTAAACCACAGTGATTAATCATAAAACTATACAGCCCTCTAGGGAACCATCAAGATCAATTCATAGAACATCCCTGAGCAACCATTCTACTAGTAAATACCAGAGAAAGAAAGGATTAAGCTCCAGACTTTAGATAATATCACCTATGTCCAGGGACCATAGCAGTCAGCAAATTAGTTTCTAAGTACACAAATCCAAACCCAGTTTTGCCTGAATTCCTGAACTAAAATGCTGTTAAAAATATTTTCACTTATTTAACTGGAATTCAATTCTAAAACTGAATGAGTAAAATTTTTGGCATCTTTCATTCTTCTAGTAAAAACCAGACCTACATATTTTATATTCTTCCCAAATCAATGAACCATGTGTCTTTAAATTACACATGGGTATAATTAGTTCAATCCATCCATCTCCCCACCCCTCTCCTTCAATCCACTGTTGAGTGGATTAGGAAAAGACTGGGAAATGTGATTTCATAGCTTTACCCTCAGATCTAGGTAGCCAACAATGGTTATGCACAAGGAAAAAGGAATAGCATATAGTCTTAGAGCCTGAGATGATAACTCTACCACTACCCACCACCATGATGATTCAGTGCCAGAGCAAGCAGGGAAAGATTAAGAGACCGTTCAAATAGGTGGGCATACATACAGTCAGCCCATCACTTGCAAAACTGTACTTTATGATTTCTGGCAGCACCTGACAAATGTGTCTGAAATAATTTGTACAATGATGATTGCTCAGGTAGCATCTTTGAAAGTGTTTCTCCACAGGACACTACTGGCATTTTGGATGACACAATTCGCCATTCAGGACTGCCTCCTACTCCCCACCCACTACAGAATGTTTAGCACCTCTGGCTCCTACCTACTAAAAGATGTTAGCACCCTCTTCCCAGTCACTGTGCCAACCAAAAATGCCCCCTGGAGAGCCACTGCTGAGAATGGTTTCCCACCCTTCTCTCCTTGTGATCTACAACTACAATTTACTCCCTCTTTGACAGTCATATGGCATATGGTCATATGATGGAGACATAGCATTACACTCATATCTCCAAGATAGAAAAATTATTGAGAACTTAAGAGCTATATTATATAATGCCAAGTAGTATTATGACAAGCAAAGTTACCTACAATTATGTCCATTTATTTGTTTTAAGAATTTTAGAAAGCAGAGCCCCTTTGTAAATGCCCTCTCAAAGTTTATGATACTAATTAAAAAGGATCCTAGGATTTTTAGAAAGAAAATATAGAAATTATAAAGCACCTGTATTAGGGTGCCTAAGACTTACACTGCAAATTGGCCAAAGATTATAAATGCAAACATACTATTCTTAATAGAATTGAGGTGTTTGAAGAGGTTAACTATTCAAATGGAATTTCTTTATGATAGTGGTTCTCAAACTTTAGCTTGCACCAAAATTGTGGAAGCATTTGTTAAAACACAGATTACTGGGCTCTACCTCCAGAGTTTACTTCAGTAGGTCTAGGGTAGTACCTGAGAATTTGTATCTCTACAAGACCCCCGGTGATGCTGATGCTGCTGGTCCAGGGACCACACTTTGAGAAGCACGGCTTTACAAGATACTTTCACTACTCACTAATGCTCCATTTCCTTCTAAAAGTGATCAGACATACACAATATATGGTAGTACTGCAATAATGAATATGAAGAATTAAAAAGTTTCCAGGCAACCCCCAAGAAGCTTCTATTCTCCTAACAAAGTAGGAGATAACTATAGGGAAAAGAACATATAGAAAAATAGATCTGGGCTAATCTAACTAAGCCAACCACCAGCTACTTGCAGTTGGAGCTAAGGGATCCTTATCTTATAAAGTAAGAATGTGACTGATAATACAGGGAATTTGAACATCCATTAGATATTTGAACATATTAAGAACTATTAATTTTTTAGGTGTTATACGGGTATCATTTTTCAACAGCTGAAATGATGTCTGGGTTTTGCTTAAAAAATATCTAGTACAAAGGAGGAGGAAAGTGAGGGGTGTTACACATGAAAAAAAGTTAACCATGAGTTGATAACTGTTGAAGCCGGGTGATGCGTACATAAGGGTAACAATTGTACTATTTTCTCTACTTTTGAATATGTTTGTAATTTTCTATAATATAAAAGAAATTAATGTTAAAAAAGAATACAGGAGAAGCAAAAGACTCTAGGTAGAAAGAGTCAAAAAAACCTGATCAGGCAGTTCCTTGAAAATTCAGTCAGGCTTTTACTTTCACTTTGAGGTTTCACATTTAACAGTAATGAACATAATGGAAATTCAGGGCTCTTTTTTAATTACAAAGTGAAAATAAATTAACGTATATAAGCAAAATACATCAGAGAAACATAAAAAAAATCTGTACAGCAAAATTACAGATCTTCCTAGCCATCATCAAAATTGACTTCACATATAAGCAAGAATACATTTTATAAAATGAGCTAAACTGAATGGAAGTCAAAGTTGCAAGTTCTAACGTCAGCTGGCCAATGTTTTGCTATATTAACTCTTGCAAGTGACTCAGAGGCTTGGGGGTTGCTTTCTGACTTATAGAATAAAACTTGAAGAATTAACCTTCCTCACAGGATTGTGGGGAAGAGTGAAAAGTAACAAAAAACATTTTTTTTAGAAAAGTACAATTAAGCATTTGCATGAAGCAATTAGGTTTTATGCCACACTATTAATCCATATGCAAACAGTTTTGTAGAGATCAACTCTTATGGAGGGTTATAAGATAACTCACAGAGGACTGTTCATCACAGATTTCATGTGGATGTCCATAGAAAGCCACAACAGCCAATTCTGCAGTAGCTCTTTCAGACACTGAAGAACACTACACTGTGGACACAAAACAAAAAAATCATCAGACATACCATAGTGCTGAGAACTAACAGACTAAACCAGAGGCTTAGAGGTGGAAGGGACTGTGGAGATAACCACATCCAATTCAGAACCCAATAGCTGCTGCTCCAACCTAATCGGTCGCCAAGAGACAGATTAATGCAAGTACAAGTTTATTTTACCATTTTCTCTACAAGCCTGCCCCCAGCTTATCAGTGAGGAACAGACTCTTGTTTCTCTAAATTACATTCATTCATAACATATATTACATCACCCACCCCTTATTAGCTCCCCTCAGAGATCCTTTGAAGTTGCTACAGATAGGAGTTTGCCACCCTTTTCGCCTTGTGTCTACAACTGCAATTTACTCTTTTTGTTGGTCATAAAATTTATCTTCTGTGATTGTGGAAAACAAACAATCCTATAGTTTTTCCTTTGTCAGGCCTTGCCTTGATTTCCCAAGGACTCATTCATATACAAAAAATATAGTCTTGAAATAAGTGTGCCTGGAACACTTATAAGGATAAATCATAATATCTATAAATTTGAAAGCAATCCATACCATCCTAAAACCTAACACAGGAAACCTTTCTTAAATATCCTTAATAAATGATGGTCTAGATACTATTTATATTTGAGTATCTCCAGTGATAGAATGCTTACTGCTACTTCATAGCACAGTTCAATTAATATTTTTTTAGGGACTTCCCTGGTGGCGCAGTGGTTAAGAATCCACCTGCCAATGCAGGGGACACGGGTTCGATCCCTGGTCCAGGAAGATCCCACATGCCGCAGGGCAACTAAGCCCATGTGCCACAACTACGGAGCCTGCGCTCTAGAGCCCGCGAACCACAACTACTGAGCCCACATGCTGCAACTACTGAATGAAGCCCGCACGCCTAGAGCCCGTGCTCCTCAACAAAAGAAGCCACCACAATGAGAAGCCCGCGCACCGCGATGAAGAGTAGCCCCAGCTCGCCGCAACTAGAGAAAGCCCATGTGCAGCAATGAACACCCACCACAGCCAAAAATAGATAAATAAATTAATTAATTTAAAAAATATCTTTTTTTTTTTTTTTTTTTAGAAATTGACACCTCACATTCAGGTTATAAATATGTTCAAGTTGAAAGCAACCTTGGAATCACCTAAAACAATCTTCTATTTTGGTGTCAATTTAACACTTGAAAAGATATTCGATATTACTATGACATATTCAGAAAATCTCCACTCACCTACTCTACCCCATCCAGCCTCCACATTAAAGGAAGGCATGAGATTCTTAGGTTTATGAGAAGGGGGCATGGGCTTAAAAAAAAAAAATGGTTGAGAAGCACAGCTCTACACTCCTAAGTTATGGTCTCCAACTTCATCTGGGCCCTTAATGAAGCTCAATAATCCTTTTACTATATTTCTCTTCAATTAGCTGTCTCTCTCTCCCATTCTTTTTAATGGCTAAGCACATAACACCGTCTTGAAGTGCCCTACTCAATTCTGTCCTCTACAATGCACTTCCTATTTTGAGAAATTTAACATTTTTAGGCACAAGTATTTCAATTTCTTGCTCTTTCTTCAAACTGTACAAATATATCTACATGTCCACCTATCTCTACATCCTCGTCCCCAATCTTAGAGAATAAGTAGTACCTCCCAACCTCTTACCACCCATTCAAGCAAATCCCTCTACCTAGTCTTAAACCAATACCTTCATGCTTTTTCTGAAACCCTGCACTGTCAATTATCCCTCATCTTTCCCCCATTTTCAACCTCTCCCTCTTCTCATCTGGCTCCTTGCATCCTATCTATAAACATGTGCAGGTTTTTCTCACTCTGGGGACAAAGAAGATTACAACCTTCCCTTGATTCAAAGTCCCACTACAGCTATCTCTCTCTCTCTCTCTCTCTCTCTCTCTCTCCCTCTTCTTTTTAGCCAAACTTTTGGAAACACAGTCAATACTCATTGTCTTGTCTTCATTTCTCATCAACTCCTCAACCTCCACAATTTGGTTTTTACCCCCACACTCCACTGAACCTGCTCACAAAGGTAGCCAAGACCTCTGTATTATCAATTCCAAAAGAAACTTTTTTTTGGTCCATATCTTTCTGGACCCTCTTGGGATATGTAGCAACATTATCCCTTCACTCCTTCTTGATAGCCTGTATTCTCTGTTTCTTTGGCACTACTGTTCTCCTGGTTCTTTTCATACCTCTTGAAAAGGTTCCTTCATAGACACCTCCTTTTCAGTGAGAATTAAACAGTGAGCATTCCCCTGATTTCTGTCTTTGGGCTACTGTCTGTTTCCCTTCCTCTCCCCACCCCCCACTCTCAAATATAAATATATGCATGTGTGTATAAACGTATATATACTTATTAGGCTGGAACATATGAAACTGCCAATTGTCAAACATCTTTGACCTATTAGGTTAAACCTATTCATATGGTTTAACCTAATATTTACAGATAAATAGCGCTCTAGATTGGTGGAATAAGAGAAGAAATAAAGAATAACTGAATTAGAAGATCGGAAGAGAATCACAGAAAGTTGCAAAATGAAGTCTCTGAAAATGTGTTATCTGGGAGAAGCAGTGTGTATTGTCATGTGAATGACATGACATGGTAAGGTAGAAAGTTACAAATAATATAAATAAACCCTGAATCCCAGTTAATGTGATAGGTAATTATAAAGTACCACTTGATTATGACAAACACCAACCAGGACAATATATTTTTCCTGTAAATGTGGTGAACAGTAAGTGATTTAAGGTGAAAAAAAGTTATAAAAGAAACATTACTTATATTGTCACTCTTTTAGAATAGGAATAACCATTCTATAAGAAAGTGGCTCTCAAACTTAGTCTGGAAGCCACAGTGGTCTTTTTTTGGAGCACACCTCAAAATAGTAACAACTTTTAATTTTATTATATAAGGTTGGAACAATTTTATTAGCAGAAAATGACTATATTATAACACATAGTGGGTGCTCAATACACATTTGAGAAATAAATAAGTGTATCTACAAAATTATCAACCACAACAATCAAACTAAGTATGCTTAAGTTATTTCCCAGTTTGTTTTTATTAATACTCATTTGCCACCTGTTCATTCACTTTGTCATCTGTTACAGTTCAGGAAAATTACATGTAACAAAACCTTAAAAACAGAAGATTCTACACATTAACTTTGATTTGAATGATGCAGCACCTCAAGTCCAGGTCCAAGCAACTCCTGTTACAAAACACTGCTATAGTGTGGGTTTGAAATTGTGTACCACCAGCCACAGACTAATATTTCCTATTGAATCTAAGCAAGACAATTTTTTTTTTACCTTGAAATAAATAGTTGATGTAAAGAAGAGCCGTGATAGATGGTCAAAAAGAAGTGGTTTCACCTCTAAAAATAATAAAAAAAGTTATTCAATCCTTTTAATTAATATTACATTGAATTAAATGACTCCAAATTTTCATGATACATACCAGAGAAGCTACTAAAAGGAATCCAGCTCACAAGTTGAAGGAACTGTGATCGACAACAGAAACCATCCCAGAGAGGAAGGCTCTTATACAGGAATGCTTCACAGGAATAAAACCCCTCCTGTAACACAAGTTGATAGTAAAACCTTGCATGGAACTCTTCAGTCGTAATTACTCTTGAAACAACCAGTTTACTTTGTGCTATAGTTGTTTTACCCTTAGACTAATTTTTTTGTCATAAATATAATTAAAAGCCTTGGATTAGGTGCCAGACTTTCTCATAAAAATGATCAGATGATTAATATTTGGATACATTACCATCTTTATCAACACAGTTTTCAAACACCATAAAACTTTACCAATTGGAAAGAAGGTAAGAAGTCAAGTTATGGAATATTTTTAAAGATAAATGACACTGTATTATTTTGGAGTACATGATAGTCAATAGAGTGCATACAATGTTGTATAATAAGGCTGGAATTTCATTAGGGGCCATAGACCAAACCCAAACTCTGGGCAGCACCATCTGGAGAGGCCTGAATGTCTAGGCTGCCTCTGTTTTTACCAGAGTGAAGATCCAGGGTTTTCCCTTTTAACTTTGTCGTCCTGAGCCTTAAATAGTGGCGTGCACCAAGACTCTATTCTGGACCTTCTTTTCATGACATGAATTCTCTGGACAATCGCATCTATAACATAGCTAAAACCACCACCTATATCATGAGGAGTCCTAAATTTCTGCATCTCTAGCCCAAATCTCATTCCTGAGATCTAGACTCATTATCTAACTGCCTACTGGACCTCTTAGATATCCCACAGGCATCTTTCAAATCAAATATATCTTTCCTTCCTAGCCTGCTTTTCTTGTATTCCCATCATCATCCTCCCAAGCAGGAAATCTAAAAAATCAACCTAAATTCATCCTTTTATCCTCACCACCGTTATCCACACCCAACTTCTAATTCAATGGTTTCACACCAAATCCTTAAGATTTATTCAACAAACATTTATTGAGAATCTCTTTTGTATCAGGTACCAAGTTGAACACCCATACATGAAGAAAAGTTAGACATGGTTCCCACCTGTCCAGAGCTCATAATGTGTGGAAAAACAGATGCTGAAAGTACCACGGTACAGGCAAACACAGAGAGCTAAGGAAGCACATAGAACAAACATCTAACCCAGACAGAGTAAAGGCTTCTTGATGGTGCTCATACCTGAGTGGCAGCTTAAAAGTACAACTCAGGGTTACCCAGGCCAAATAATTAATTGGCTGGAGCATATTCGACAATCAAAAAAATGTTTGTTGATTATAAGGACACAAGTAGTAACCCTATGAGATTTATCTTACTGGCTAATTCAATTAATTTAATGTATTCAATTACATCTTCAGTTTGTTCTCTTAAATTATAGACCTTTCTCTCTTTTTTGGGGGGGTGGGGGGCTCACGGGATTTTAGTTCCCCAACCAGGGATTGAACCCAGGCCCTCGGCAGTGAGAGCGCTGGAGTCCTAACCACTGGACAGCTAGGGAATTCCCTAGACCTTTCTCTCATATTTGCATAATTTAACAAATTCTTTCTTCAAATCCAACAGTACAAAGATAAATGACAGTGCAACTTGGCTCTATTTATAATGAATTTTGAATTGAATAGATATTGTTTACAAAAGATGTCAAGCACTAAAGAAAAGGTTTTTAATGGATATCTAAATAAATTAAGAAGTGGTGGGACCTCCCTGGTAGTCCAGTGGCTAAGACTCCACGCTCCCAATGCAGGGGGCCTGGGTTCGATCCCTGGTCAGGGAACTAAATCCTACATGCCTCAACTAAGAGTTTGCATGCCACAACTAAAGATTCTGCATGCCGCAACTAAGACCCAGCACAGCCCAATAAATAAATTAATTAATAAATAAAATTTTTTTTTTAAGTGGTGAAGTGTGTAGGAAACAAGCAGAATCTTACTTGTAAGAAGCATTCTGCCTTGAGGATAGTGTCCAGGAAGTTGGTAAATTCTTTTCCATGTTCATAATTATTCACCTTGTACCAAATACATTCTGGAACAAAAATATTAAACATAAGGCTCCGGTTGCACAACAGTAAAAACTACACAAAACATAACCACCACAACTCTAAAGTGACAAATAAATGAAAAATATAAACAAGCTATCTGTCTCATACATCCTAGCCAACTCACACTGGAGACTATAATATATATGTGGAAGTGATAGTGTGATGTTTCTCAAGAACTTGGTAATATAGGGGGAAAGCTTACAGTGAAAAAATAAACTAGTAAATGTCACATATAATGAATGTGATTAGCTTTATGCCACACAGTAATCCAAAAGACTATAAGTGTATGAATTAAAAGTTTGAGAATGCCTAAACTTCAATTAGGGTGAGCTGGGGGTAATCTAAGGGTGGCAGAACTTTAGTTAGTGGAAATCTAACAAACTGTATCATATCCTATGTAAAGAAAGACTGAGTAGGAAAAGGAGAGTTATCCTGGAACCGACTAAAACTGACCTTAAACACTTGAAGAGTCGGGATTTACTTATCCAGGAAAGAAATAATCTGGTGAACTCAATACTATGTTTAGAGAAATCGACCTCCTTGGAGGAATGAAATGATCAGGCTTTACTATGGCCTGGATGAAAAACTCCCTCACTGCCTTTTCCTTCAGTTCTATAATTAAGAAACTTTCTGATGACTAATGTGGTCCCCATATATATTGATAGCAGAGAGGAGCTATTCTAGTCGGCAAACATGAACATTTTGGTCACCAGAAAGAATTACTTCTATTATGAAATAAAAAGTTGACATTCTGGCTTACACGACAGTCTCTGAGTTTGGTTAGCATTAATCCGATGGTTCTGGGGGCTTAACAGCAAGTTTCTGAACATACAAAGATGAAGAGGCCTTGGACTGTGACAGTCATCAAAGTGGAGCCACCCAGTGAGTTTTGGTGGCCATCCAGCAGTGTTTCCTTAACAATACACCTCCTTTCTTACTACCCCTTAAAATTACGACAACAGCAGCATTCAGGCTCTGAATACATGATTACCGGAAAAATAATTACAGCATATGAAGGCTCCTCCTGTCTAGAAGTTGGCACCCTTTTAAAAGAAACCCATTTGTAAACCATCTTATTCCTTCTTCATTCATCTAACACTTCTAAGTATCAATTTTTACCTTCTTGTAATGTTTGACTCAACCAGTGATAGAGCCGCAGTAAGACTGACTCATCTCTGACACAGTTAATATAGTGTAGTAGCAGAGAGTTGTTCAGCACTGCACCCATCTGAGAAGGCAGCTGCAAAGACAGAACAATCGGTCAACTGTAAGTATATAAAAAGGAGACCAGAGCAACAAGGAAATCATCAGATAGGAAATATATAACAAAAATAAAGGCCATGAAGATCAAATGGAAAATGCAAATAAGCACATGGTCCAGTCACATACCTCTAAGCAATGGATGTTCTGTAAGAGTTGAGGGAAGCTTTTAAGCTGTTCCAGTGGAAATGATCCATTGCTACTGAAATAATCAGAAAGATTCATCCCCTTTTTCCCACTTTCTTTACTGTAGTTACGGGAATTTAGCACTGGTATAACTGAGTGAGAATTCCATTTCTAAAAAAGAAAGATAATAAAACAATCTATCAATGGACTAAGCAGATTACAAACTATAAATGTAAAAGCACTTGTTAAGGTGGTTTAATGAATGGAGTCTGAATATAGTTTGCATAGAATACTGGGTAATTAAAATGTACTTAAATATCTATAATCTCTTCCAACATCTGAATGGTTATTGTTTGAATTTAATAAAAGAAGACTGTGCAAGTCACTTGGGGTTTTAGATACTTACTCTTTTTACAGGATGGACATTAGCTAACATCAACTTTAGAGGTTCTGGAGGAAGTCCCTGATTCCTTTGCCTCACAGCAAGTAGAGCTGTCTTCCACAGATTCTCTGAATTCTTAAAATAGATCTATAAATTTGAATGTAAAGTACACGAGAGGAGGTATCCATAAGTTGGAGCAGCATAAAACCTAAAACTCTTCATTAATTGAAAGTATATTAATTATGAAATGTTTTACACCCATGCAAATCCATTTAAGTTTTTTTTTCTAATCAGGAATCTATTACATTGAATGGAATACACTGAATGGAATCAAAACGAAGTGCTAATCCCTAAAAAAACTCAGAAACAGTGCCACAATATTAGATCTTAAAACAGTATGCTATAAACATTTTAGTCCAAATCTATAAATTAACTTACTCAAAACAACATATTTCTATCTCAATATGACTTACTGCTCCTTAATCCCTTACCTTCTTCCTCATAGGCAAAGATACAGAAATCAAAGTAGGAACAAAGAATTTATATAGTGACAACAAAGCCTGGAGATGAGGCTGCATTCCCTGAAATAAAATAAGAGTTTTCAATTTTCAATTCTGTGGCCAGTAAGAAAAAAAAAAGTAACAATAAAATAAAAAGATTAAACATATATTCAGACCCTAATTTTATTATGTGATATAGCTATAGGAAGATGCTATAGAAAATCAAGGAATAGAAACTCGAACATTTAAATCAACTATCATAAAGCAACCCTCGCCAACTTGTCATCTTCTCTTTTATGACCTTTTTCCAGATTTTACTTCTTCCTTATATCTTCTCTCTTCTTCTCTGCCCGTGCCTTAGGCTTACCAGTCATATCTGCTAGCATGGCTTACTCTCACTGGTATAATACTCAGGACTCAAAGTTTACTCATTCTTGATTTAGACAGGAAGGTGGAAGGACAAAAAGGGAAGCCAAGAAAACAGAGCAAAGGAAATATTAATACCTTAGCATCATGATTCTTGGAAAATTCACTAGGATATCTAACAATTGGTATGCAGAAGTCAAACAGCTTGATATAACTGAAAAAGTCTTTACAAAAACATTAATTTTATGACAGAAGTCCTTACTGCTGGATACCTGTGTTTGATATATCTGGCTATCCAGAAGAAGCATACCACTAAAATTCCAAGGAAGAAACCAAACTGTTTTATTATATTACTATTTTGTTGAATCAAATACTATACAACATAAGGAAGGCAGAAAATGGGGATTAGAAATACAGTATTCCTATTTTATAATAGCTTCCTGAAAGTAAATTTATGATAACAAAACCAAAATGACCCAGGCTATCTATGCTGAAATATCTTCTGATCTCTGTACTCATTATCAATTAGTATCAGAGTGTTTGCTTTGAGTTGGAATGTTTTTGAAAGAGCAAATATTTAGGAGTGGAGAGACCTTTAGAACTTATTGTCTAGTTAACTAAACCTATCTTTATTGTTAAAAAGTTAACACTTTCTTAAAAGAAAGCGAGAGAGAGACTTCTAGTTAAACATGGCATACTGAACATACATGTTTAATTCTGGGTCCTCATAAAACCCCACTAAAAAGTAAAGGAATGGAAAAAGGCATAAAGCACAAGTTCAAAGAGAACAAGAAGGCAGACAATAGCACATGTGAGGTCTCAACAAGATTTCGGAACCTCAAATGAAGATGGACAAACAATAACCAACTTAGCAGAATAGAGAAAACAAAAGCTAAGGCAGCAACAGAAAAAGCCTCAAAAGCAGCAGATTCATGCTTGAGAACTCCCAGAAAGGCTCAGGAATTTGAGGGATCAGATACCTCTGAAAAGTGGAGGTGCAAGAGGGCTGAAAAACAGAAGGACTGGTTGAAAGCCTACATAAGAAGCAGTTAGAACCCCAAATTCCTTCACTACACTGGCAAACATCAGGGTTTTACTCACTGAAGATAAAAGCTGAACTCATACAGTTTGCAGAACTGAGGGAGTGTACCAGAACCTTTCCCCAATCTTTTCTACTGCTTAAGTCCCAAAGTGCTAGTAGCCAGGTTTATAGCCCTGTGACAAGTAATTTTACATGTCAACTTTGCTGGGCCGTGGGGTGCCCAAATCAAATGTTCTGGGTGTTTCTGAGGGTGTTTTTGATGAGATTAACATTTAAATCGGTGGACTCTTGAGTAAAGCAGACTACCCACCATAATGTGGGTGGGCCTCATTCAATCAGTTGAAGGCCTATACAGAACAAAAAGACCAGCTCCCCCAAGCAAGAGAGTATTCTCCACCAGACTGCCGACTGCCGATGAATTCAAACTGGAACATCAGCTCTCCTGGATCTCCAGCCTGCAGGCCCACCCTGCAGATGTTGGACTTATGAGTCTCTATAATCATGTGAGCCAATCCCTTATAAAAATCTTTCTCTATATATACACACATCCTAGTGGTTCTGTTTCTCTGGAGAAGCCTGACTAATACAACCCCTAGTCAGGAAACAGGAGAATTTTTTTTTTAATTTTATTTATTTATTTATTTATTTTTTGGCTGCATTGGGTCTTCGTTGCTGCACGTGGGCTTTCTCTAGTTGAGGCGATCAGGGGCTACTCTTTGTTGCAGTGCGCAGGCTCTAGGCACGCGGGCTCAGTAGTTGTGGCACATGGGCTTAGTTGCTCCGCGGCATGTGGGACCTTCCCAGACCAGGGCTCGAACCCGTGTCCCCTGCATTGGCAGGCGGATTCTTAACAACTGCGCCACCAGGGAAGTCCCCAGGAGAATTTCTTAGGAGAAGTGACACCATCATCTGGGGAATTCCCCAATGAAACATCAAGATCCTACAATGAACAAGTCCTGCTCACGTACACAAGTTTCCAATGACCATTTTAGTGCTTTACTATTAAATATGGGCAAACAAGGTTTACCAGGTATTTGAGAAAAGCCTCTACCATGAAAGACCAAACAAACAAGAAAGGAACTCTGAGGAAACAGAGACAAAGCTGGGAACAGGAAAAAAAAAAAAATCAGCCCAAATCACACAGGTTCATGCCTGGTAGAGGGAGAATCCCAGAAACCACCCTTACCCACCTTCAACATGAGACCTAACTCCCCCTTCCTTTTCCAAAGACTGCTCTCAAAGGGCCTGGTGCATGTAAGATAACAACGTGCTTGCTCCACTTCCCACCATTCATGCTTGCCACCAGAAAGACAATTTCTCTGTTTTGTGTCCATCGTGATGGGAAGTTATGGGGCACGATGGGTATAGAGGGGACACATGCCTCTGCAGGTATCAAAAATTCACATACCCAATACATTTGCTTACATGGGCTGATTATGCCTGTTACCATTTTACATGTTCAGTTACATGTGAGCATGGCTATGTCTTCTAGGCTCGGTATTGTTGGATGTGATCAAAGTCACCGAAATCCAGCTTATCAAAACAATTTTATGAATGTGTCTTTATAAATAGGCATTGATAATGGGGTAATTTAGTAATGTACTATATAGAATATTAATAATGATGCCATATATTTAATGTCTGGGTTAAAAATTTTTAGACACTGTACTGAGTCATTTTTTTAACTTGAACATATACTTGTCTCAGTTAATACAAATCAACAAGATCTTATTTATGGTAAGATTTTCTTATTCCATTGAAATGTTTTGCTGTTAACACGGAAAAATGTACATCTTTTTCATAATTTCTATTAATGTGAAATAAAATTAAATTTGGACAAAAACATTACCATTACTATCCTCAGAGAGCTACGAGAAGATACTGCACCCAGAGCGCCAAAATAGGAAGCTATAAAGCAAGAACAATCATTGAATTGTACCAACAGGAAACCTCACAATGGAGAAGCACACATGTGCACATGTGTTTGTGTTTTTCATGAAATTTGAATGCCTCTACATAGGTTACGCAGGCTTCAACAGTTAGGCATAGGCACTACAACTTCCTATTGTTTTACACCCAAAGCTTCACAGACTTCTGTCACCTGGCAGGTATAGTGGAAATAACAATGCAAGAGAGCTGTAAGGACAAGAGATAATAGTCAGGGAATATACTGAAGTTTAAGTATCCAGAAAAGAATGCTTTCCTAGATCACAGCCACAGAATAAATAAGCTAGTCACTTTAATAAAATAAAGTAGTCATTTTTGACTACTCCCTAACACTTATTTTCCAGCCATAGCAACCCAGTTCTGTAAACGGTTTCTGCTATTTGGTATCGACCTGGCTTTGCTCATGCTGTTCCCTCTGCCAAGAGTGCCCTTCTCTTCTTTCTTGGCCTAGTTAAATTCTACTCACCATCACCACTCCTCCTTGACCCCAGTCTGATTCTGATTTTTTATTTTGTTGACTGAGCTCCCCAGGCAATTAAGTTCCTTGAAGGTAAACACGCATTCGATTTTACATCCCCAAAGCCTAGCTCGGTACCTAGCACAGAGTACACTGGCCAGTTTTAGGTCTTTTCAGTACTCACCATTTTGGCCTGAAGATCAAGCAGTTTTCTCACACGAAATGGTTTGACTAGAAAAGGTAAAGAAAAGAAGTACTAGTCTGTGGTTCAGAATAAAAAGAAACCTTGTTCATGTAGCTTCTCCTTACAACACATCAAGAATATAATTACCCTGTTCAATTAAGCCATTAAGCAGATGCTCTTAGATAAAAGTACTAAAAAGAAATCCCACAAAACCCTGTCAAAGAACTAATGCTAACAGTTAACTTTATAAAGGCGGATACAAATGCTAATTCTACAGAGTGAATGTAATACAACTGGAATGAAAATACTCACCATTCTCTTTTTTGGTAAGTAAATACAACAAATGGCAGACATAAGGGCACTGTCAAAATATAAAAAATAAAAGAAAAAAATGACACTATATCTTGAACAGAGCAACAATGCATTTTCCTCAAATGTCAATCTTATACTAAGAAAAAAGGCTTCGGGATTTCATTGCACAATAGTTTTACAAAGCTTCTCTTTTCCATACTACATAGTAGTGATAAAAAAAACAATAGTTTTAATTGGCATCCCTTTATGCCATTTTTAAAGTTATTTTTGGAATACAACGACAATGCAGACAATTTGAAAACCAGAAAAAGATTCTTCTACCTAACAAAAATTCATGTATTCCTTCTAGTAGGTCAGTATTTATTAAGATACAAACTTAAAATTTTTATCCTGATTTCCCACTTAGAAGTATTTTCCCATGTTACTTGGTCTTCAAAATGATCATTTTCAATGATCTTAATATTCCAGTGAGTGGATATACCAGAATTTAATTAATCATTTAGCCCTCAGTTTGGCAGATATCACATAATAAATTTGTTAAACTACTAAATGATTCCTTGGTTCCCTTATACCACTTCATTTTGAGCATCCATTTGTTGAGGTTTTATTCTAGATCAGGGGTCAGCAAACTACAGTCCACTTGTTTTTGCAAATCAAGCTTTACTGGAACACAGCCACAGTCACTCATATATGTATTGGCCATGGCTGCTTTCTCGCTACAACAGCAGAGCTGAGCAGTTGTGACACAGACTGAGTGGCCTGCAAAACCTAAGATATTCACTATCTGGCCCTCTACAGGAGAAGTTTGCTGATACCTGTTCTAGAAAAAAACTAGAGTAGAATATCTTCAGGACCAGTGGGTGGCAGTGTTTTACTTTCATTAAAAAAAAAAAATGATAACCATAAAATAAAACATTAAAAAAAACCCAATAAATTAGAGTTCATTAAATTAAGAATATCTGTTTATCAGACAAGGAAATAATACTCTATTGCAGGGATGGGTAAACAACAACCTGTGGGTCAAATCCAGCCCACTGCTGGTTATTGTGAATAAAGTTTTATTGGAACACAGTCATTCATTTATTTATTTATTGTCTGTAGCTGCTTTTGCACTACACCAGCAGAGTGAGTACTTGTGACAGAGACAGTATGGCACTCAAACCTAAATATTTACTACCTGGCCCTTTAAGAAAAAATTTGCCAATACCTGCTTTAGATGTTAGGAAATTGAAAAAGTAAATTATTAAATAGGACTAGAGAAGGCAACAAAAGCAAAGATTTTCTTTAAACAAACTCATATTTTAGTAGTCTTGATTCTAAACTTTGAAGTACAGCATTCCATATTGCCACTCCTTTACTTAGAAATGGGTTGATAAAGACTGAACATATTTGTAATAAGCGTGGATTTATATATAGGATCTTCTTGTTTTTAAGGGAAGAATACATGTTATGACCAAGTCTGCCACATTGTACACAAAACATAGTAACTTTCAGTAAAAAAAACAAAAAACAAAAAAAACTCACTGCCTCACATCCCTAGGATATGAACCATTAGCAATACTGCTTATCATGTTGGGTATGAAACGAGTGCCACCCTAGGCCCCAGCATTCTATCTGACATTCTCCTTTAATCACATCTAGAAAGGAAAAATTCATGTGCATCTAAGACTTTACAATTGCTTTTCTGGCAAATAGTTAACCACCACATCTCAGCCACTACAGAGTCAGGCACCTGACAAGTTGTGACTTTTAATGCTTTTAAAAGTTAGGATCCCTATTTCTTGATCTGGGTGATGTTTATACAAATATGTTCGGTTTATAAAAATTAATTGAGCTGATCACTTATAAGTAATTTTGTGTATGTATACTTCAATAAGTATTTTTTAAAAGATAGAAAAAAAGAAAAGAAAAGGAAAAAAAGCAGGCCCCCTTGCCCCCCTGCCATGCTGAGCAAGAAACTCTCTCGTCAGCATCATGAAAACTACTCAAGTATATTGCAATTATTTGACAAACATTTATGAATAGTTCCTATTCATTCATTCACTCATGAAACAAGTACTTATTAAGCAGTGGATAAAACAGACAAAAAGGTCTGCTCTTATGAAGTTTACAATACTAAATACCTGGGTTATAAGAGGCTCAGTCCCTGCCTGGAAGAACTCCTAAGTATGTATCCAAAAGAATTCTAAGCAGGGACTTGTACAGGCACTTGCATGCCAACGTTTACTGCAGCATTATTCATGTTAGCCAAAAGGTAGAAACAACCCAAGGGTTCATCAACAGATAATGGATAAACAAAATGTGGTATAAACATACAATGGAATACTATTCAGCCATAAAAATGAAGTTCTGACACATGCTATAACATGGATGAACTTTGAAGACATGCTAAGTGAAAGAAGCCAGACACAAAAGGACAAATACTGGATGATTCCACTTATATGAGGCACCTAGAATAGGCAAATTCATAGACAGAAAGTAGATTAGAGGTTCCCAGGGGCTGGGTGGAGGAGGAATGGGGAGTTATTGCTTACTGGCTAGAGAGTTTCTGTTTATGGTAATACAAAAGTTTTGAAAATAGATAGCAGTGATGGTTGCACAACATTATGAATGCAATTAATAACAATTAATAACACTTAAAATTAATAACACTTAAAAATTAATAACACTTAAAAATTTATAACAATTAATAACACTTAAAATAGTTAAAATGGTAAATTTTATGTTACGGAAAAAAGATAACAGGTTAAAAGAATGAAGTACTAATACATGCTGACAACATGGCTGAATCTTGAAAGCATTATGCTAAGTAAAAGAAGCCAGTCAAAAAAGACCCCATATTAGGGACTTCCCTGGCGGTCCAGTGGTTAAGACTCCGTGCTTCCACTGCAGGGGGCCTGGGTTTGATCTCTGGTTGGGGAACTAGGATCCTGCATGCTGCGCAGGGCAGCCAAAAAAAAAAAAGAAAAGAAAAAGAAAAAAAGACCCCATATTGTATGATTCCATTTATGTGAAATGTCCAGAACAGGCAAATCTCTAAAGACACAAAATAGATTAAGAGTTGCTTAAGAACCTCTAAATAGGAAGATGGGGGTGATAGCTAAAAGGTATGAGTTTTTTTTTTAATAAAGTGAAAGAATGTCACAATAAAGCAAGTCACATGAATTTTTTGGTTTCCCAAGGGGTATGAGATTTTTGAGGTGATGAAAATGTTCTAAAACTGACTCTGTTCATGGTTGCACATATCTGTGAACATACTAAAAACCAGTGGATTTTACTTTGAGTGGACTGTATGGTATGTGAGTTACATTTCAACAAAGCTGTTTTAAAAAAGTATCCAGCGAGAAAAGAAATGACATACTACAATTAGACTGATTTGACAACAATGGAAAGGAGGTGCCAGTGCAATATTGTCAATGTCCTGAGAGAATTTCACTGTCACCCTAGAGTTCTACACACAGCAGAACCAATTTTCAAGAGCAAGGGCATAGTAAAGACATTTTTAGGCAAAGACAGAGTTTACCATCAAAGATTCTACTGAAAGAATATTCTAGAAAATGAGCTCGATTGAAGGTCTGAGATGCAAAAACAAATGATGAGCAAAGATATTGGCAAATATGTGGGCAAATCTAAACAAACACCAACTGTGAAGAAAATAATAATGTCTACTGTATGTGTATGTGGAGGAGGATGGAGAAGAAAGAGCCAGAACTAAAACCAGATAATAGCATATAATCTGGGAGGGGTGTGATCAGAGTTAAAGCATTCTGAGGTCCTTGTATCATTCAAGATGAAGGTAAAGATATTAGTTACTTTTAGACTTTAAGAAAAAAACATTAAAAATTTAAACTGAGAACATTATAAAGTTATTAATTCATTAAAAAATAATAAACCCATTATATGCTAGATGACATATTTTACAAAAAATAACTACATTTTCCAAACAAAAGAAAAGCAGTAAGAAGGATGACACTGTCTTACATTTTACACTATATATGCATGTTAAAATAGGTACAATAACAGCTAAAACAACACACACAGAATGTGTAATTTCCAACCAAGAATGGGGGAAAACCACAATCAATCCAAAATAAGAGGGATGAGGGAAAGAATCAGAAAAAAGCAGATCATTTAGAAAGCTCAAAATAAGATATTGATATTTCAATTTATTTCTACTATATCAACAATCACTACAAAAGTGAATAAACTAATTTTCCAGGTAAAAGTGAAAAACCATCAGACAGGATTTAAAAATAAAATCTAGTTATATGCTATTGAAAAGAGGCATCTAAGGGATTTCCCTGGTGGTCCAGTGGTAAAGAATCTGCCTTCCAATGCAGGGGACGCAGGTTCGATCCCTGGTTGGGGAGCTAAGATCCCACATGCCATGGGGCAACAAAGCCCGCACTGTGAGCCTCAAAGAGAGAGCCTGCCCGCGTGCCGCAAACTACAGACCCATGTGCTCTGGATCCTGTGCGCCCCAACTACAGAGCCCACGCACCCTGGAGCCCGCACCACAACTAGAGAGAAGCCCGCGCACCACAACGAAGAGCCCGTGCCGCAACAAAAGATCCCACATGCCGCAACTAAGACCTGATGCAGCCAAAAATATAAAAAGAAAAAAAGAAAATAAATTGTTTTTTAAAAATAAATAAATAAAAGAGGCATCTAAGACATGAGGGCAAAAGAAGATTTTTCAAAAAACCAAAAGACGGTAATATACCAAGCAATATACTAGCCAATGTCAACATCAAACGAAATGACTAAAACAAAAAGCATTTCTAACAAAGGGCAACTCCATGATAAAGGTTTGATTCAGCAGGACAATATGAAAACTATAATTGTGCATATATCTAATAATAGACTCAAAATATATAAAGTAAAATTTGACAGAACTTTAAGGGAAAACTAACAAATCTGCCTTCATAGTGGGAGATTTTCAACATACCTCACTCTGTAATTGATAAATGGGCAGCAACAACAATAAATCCATAAGGATAGAGAAAATTTCAATTCCAATAACCTTCATTCCCTCACCCTACTTCAACAACTCATCCCATTGTCACTCTGAATCTTGTCATCACATTGAACCATCCCCTCCTGAAATCTTAAACTCCAATGCTACAATTTCTATCATTCCAGTTTTTAACCCCAATACATTTCCTGAATGTCACCAAGGCATCCTGAACCTCAGCTGCGTGTGCTCCCAATCTGCCCTGTTTTGTCTTCACCTTCTCCCTTTTCTCTCTAGACTTCCTGATCCATCGGCGGTCACTCTCTTGCCTCCTTGTCCCACCCTGGAGAAATTACCTATCACAAATTCGTGCTCCCTGAACTCATCTGGGCCTTCAGAACTGTGTCTCTAACCTCCTATTTCTATTTCCACCAAAAGCTATTTCAAAATGTATACTCTCTCCTCAAACATAATATTCTATCTTCCCATCCTCATTCTCAGCAGAAGACCTTGCCTCCTACTTAAGTGAAACTTTGAGGAAAAAAAATCACTAAAACCACTGGGCAGGAATTCCCTCAATAATGTCCCTTACTAACCCACAAATTTATTGACATCAACACCCATGTCTCTCTTCCTGTTGAAAACAAATTCCTATGACTTTAACCCTGATCCCCAGTCTTATTTTGATACCTCTCCTGTATACTCACATGGAGCTCTGTGGATACTATCACAGGATTTATCACACTGTACTTATCTTCTCTCCTACTACATTTAAAGATCTTCAAGGCTCAGCCTCTTACTAGATAGCTTACCTTAGCAAAGTTACATAACTTTTCCAAGCCTCAGTTGTCTCATCTCTAAAATGGGGATATCATTTTCCATAAATCCTGGCTCTAGTCACGTGACTCTGGGTAATTATTTGACTTCTCTGTGCCTCAGCTTCCTCATCTCTAAAATGGGGATAAAAGTGTATACCACATAAGGCTGGCAAGAGGTTCATGTGAGTTAAAACCACTTCTTATCTGGTGTGTGTTTTACACTCACCGCACATTTCAGTTTGGCCTAGCCACATTCCCAGTGCTCACTTAGTCAAATGAAGCTAGTGGCTACTATACTGGTAGCACAAGTATAGAAAATAGTAGGTGCTCATTAATATTTTTTAGAATATTGATGTAAGAAAAGAACTTTCAGACCCTCAGAACTGGGAAAAAAATACTTTACATAGTCTAACATTTCTTTCTCTACATTTTAACATCTCTGAAAACAGAACTAATCCTAAAATCCATATCATGTGATAGTTTTAATGGCAGCATTCTATTGTAATGGTTCATAAGATAATGATGTATCTTAACACTGATGGCATCTTAGAGATGATGAAATACTGTGTATATAAAGTATACTAGTGCCTGGCATATAAGCCTCATATAAGTTAATTATATGAGGCTTATAGTTAACTTATTCTTACTCATATTTGTATTTCCAATACTAGTTCAATGCCTTTCATATTATGTGGTTAATAAATGTTCATTGAGTGAATTTCTACAGAATGTAGCCTCAAACTTTGTAAATCTAAAGCCAAACATATTATATTCCTTCCAAAACTAGCTCCTTTTCACAAATTTCCTTTTATGGTCAAAGGTACCATCATTCTGAGTCATGCTGCCTTAAAAACTTGGATCTTTATCTCTTGACCCTTCCCTTAATCCAATATAGGTACCAAGTCAATTCTTCCTTTACAATTTCCCCTAAAATTTGTCCTTTCAATTTTTCATTCCCCTGAGTCTAGGATAGTGATTCTCAAACTTTTTGGTCTTAGGACTCTTTACATTCTTAAAAATTAGAGGACCCCAAAGAGCTTTTGTTTATCTGGTTTATATCTGTTGATATTTACCATATTAGAAACTAAAACTCGGAAATTTTTAAATGTTTACTAACTCATTTAAAAAATAAGCCCATCATATGCTAACAATAAATGAAATATTTTATGAAAAATAACTATATTTTCCCCAAAAAATGACTTAGAGTGATACAGTTTTACATTTCTACAAATTTCTTTAATGTTTCTGACTTAATAGAATACAGCTAGATTCTCTGCTTCTGCATTAAATCTGTTACAATATGTTGTTCTGATTGAAGTACATGAAGAAAAGCCAGCCTCACACAGATATGTAGTTGGAGAAGAAAGTAATATTTTAATAGCCTTTTCAGAAAATTGTGGATATTAGTCTTTGATACCTCACTAAAACTTGGTAAGTGATAGTCTCTTAGGTAACAGCTGCAATGTGGAATCTGAAATCTTATCAATGAACTCTCTTTGTACTCTGTTCCATTAAAATTCATTGATATATCTTGCACTTTGGATAGCTCTTTTACCCATGCATAATTTCATAATATCATACTTGATAATTTGGAAATTAGTTATACCAAGTTTCCAAATATTGACACATTTCATTATACAATATCTAAAAATCACATTCATTAATATTGCTACCATCCTCATCAGGAAAGTCTTTAAGTATTGGGAAGCTGTCAAGTTCACAGTGGCAGATACAAATTTTCCAAACTTGTAATTTTCGCTTAAAAGCTCAAATTTTATTACTGGCAAAAAATAGTGCCACTTGTTTTCTTTGAAATGACCAGCTCACTTTGTTCATTTTCAAGAAAACATCTGCCAAATACCCAAGTCTAAATAACCACAGTTTATATGTCAGTCACTCTTTGAAGTAAAAATGGTATTCTGTGAAGAAAAGCAGCCAGTTTAGCTCACAACTCAATCACACAAGTGCTTTTCCTCAGGACAACTGTTGTACTTTAGTATGCAGAAGGGATTTATTTGTACTTCCCATTTCATCAAACATAATATTAAAGATGTGTCTCACAGGTTGAAGTTTAATATAATTAATGAAGTAATTTTTACTGCTTCATTTGGGACATTATTAAGTGAAACTAGCATTTTTGTTTTTTACTGCAGTGAAGAACACAACGACCACTAGTACAGTCTGGCCCCACTGACCTGATTTGTGCTAAGGCGCCAGCAGTTTTATCCACCATCAGTGCAAATGTCAACACAGTGAAAATAGCTAATAACATCTTGATATTGCTATAAAGATAACTTGAACCACTGAGACCTCCTGAAAGGTTCTCAGGGAGCCTCAAGGGGTCCACAGAGCATATCTGAGAACTGCTAGTTTAGGATGTCATCATCATGTTAGTCTCCTAACTAGTGTTCCTGACTCTAGCCTCCATCCTAATTCATAATGTTTGGCACTACTAGATACAACTTCCTACAGTGTTGCCTTCAACATGTTCTGCCCCAAGTTTTTCAGTGATTTCCCCACTGGATATAGGATAAAGTTCAAATTCCTTACCATCACATTTAAAGACCTCAACAATTTTTCCTCACCCAACTTTTTCAGCCTTACCACCCACCACTGCCTGACACCAATTGTAATTAAGTCAGTCTGATCTATTTAAGGTCTCCTGAAATACAATTTACACAGTTCACAACTTTGCTTGAAATATTCCTATCATATCAAACATCAAATCTCAAATCCTACTCAACCTTCACGGCCTAGCTCAATGCCTACATACTTTATGATGCTTTTTCTAATCACTCTGGTTTACAGTGTTCTTTCCTTCCTGGAAATATCACAGCAATTATTATCCTCATGTTAACATATACTGTCTTTGATAATTTAACTTATGCATTGTTATTTAACTTTATCTGCTTCCCTTAGTCCCCCAACTGGATTATAAACCCCTGGAATATGGAAACTCTCTGCTAAACTTTGAATCTTCTACATTGCCTCGATCAATGCAATGGACACAGTCAATTTTTAAAAAATGAAATCAATGAATGAATTCCCTTTCCAGAAGCAAGAGGAATTCGGTTAGATGAATGGTTCACATGCTCTGTGAACTACTGATGGTCCTTGAAAGTCTTCCATGTGGACAGTAGATTGATTTCTTAGAGTTATTAATGTTTTCAATGGGAATAATTATGCTATTTAATCAAAATCAGTCCATTGGCATCTCATGAAAAGTAATCCTCTCCTCATTAATTCTGATGAGGTTTTCACAGTGTTAATCAAGAAACTGTACAATAAGTGACCCAAAGGACCCTGCTGAAGTGGTTTAAAAGGGAAAAGATGGCAATCATTGCTCTAGATCAGCAAAGAGACTCCAATGTGAACTCAATTCTATCTGTTACAATTATTTCCTTAAAAAAGATATAAAGCAAATGCATTAAAAATTTTATTTGATAATCTGAGAGACAGGTGTAAAGATGTTTGTTATGTTACTCTTTATACTTTTCTATGTGTTTCATATATTTTAAAATAAGTAAGGAAAGTTGTGTGGCACTTTGAAGCACATATGGTGCATCGATATACAAGCACATACCATTTGATCGATGCATGATGCTGTCCAATTTTTACTTACCAGTGCATCATCTTGCAATGAAGCAAAAAAGAAGCCATAGAGCAAGTTAATTTGCTCCTTGTGATCAATGAAGTCAAACATTGCAACCAGCCAACGATAAAAAAGTACCTATTGAGAGACAAAATGCTTATCTTTAGAGAAATATAACTTGCAGAGGAAGGAGCTTAATTTCCCCCTCAGGGTTGTTTTAGAAGCCTCTAGCACAAAGAAGGATAATAGATTTTATCTCTCAGTAAAAATTTCTGTTTGAACAGACTCCTTGCATCAAGCTACATTGTTCCAAAACTACAGGCTTTGCACAAAAGGCCACTGCCATTACTCCATAAGTGGCTCTTCCTTGCCAGCCCTTAAGTGGTTCTGAAGGACTTATCATCAAAGTGTTTAAAAAGATTACCTTGGTGCTACCAGAACACTTGCCAACACAAAGCCAAGAGACCGCCTTAACCACAGAATCTTCTGATATTAGAGTTGCTGGAATCATACACTTGAATATCCGAGTGTTTACAGCACTCCCTGGAAAGCAGACAAACTCTAAATCAAACTACATTTTAGGATCTTGACTGTTTCCTTACTATTATTAACTCTTGGTCCTAAAAATTTCACTTCACATTGAAGGCTATAAAATAATATTCAATATCTCTTATCATCATTACAAAACATAGTTTGAAACAAAAATGTACCTTTAACTTTTAATATAAACTATAAAGCAAATTCTTTGGTTCTAATATTTTTATCTAACAAGGGAGGATGAGTACAGGATTTCTTCTTGGCATGATGAAAATGTTTGGAAATTAGATAGTGGTGATGGTTGCACAACTCTATGAATATGCTAAAAAATTTTTTAAAAACCCTGAATTGTATGCTTCAAAAGGGTGAACTTTATGGTATGTGAATTACACCTCAAAAAGTCTTTTACTCCTAGGAAAATTTCAAGGACTTTTTAAAATGGCATAATAGATTCTGATTTATTTAAAGCTACTCTAAGATATCTTGCATGAGCTCCTATGTTTAAGAATAAATAGATATATTTCTAGTCTCCATCCCCCCCCAAAAAGTGGGAAGGATAGCAGAACGAAACAACTATACTATTAGCTGGTAGTAATATCATTCTATATTGGTCCAATCTTTCCATCATACTCTCTTGGCTTCTATGCTATCCTCCCATCTGCTAATAGAAGTGATTTTGCGAGTAGTTTTGTGCATACCCTATATCAACTTCTGCTTATTAAGGCTTCAATAATTAAATATACATGTATATCATCAATTTTTTTTGTATTTAAACATTGTTTTATTTGCATTATACAGTGGTGATCACAACCATTCACTGAAAAAAGTGTTCTCAACTTCTCATGCAAGTAGAAGCCTCAACAATATCTTGGATACATGTGTCTTTAACCACTGTTTTACAGGTATTATAGCATGGTAATCACATCCATTCAGTATAACACTGTTCTCAACTTCTCCCACAAGTAGCATTCTTAGAAACATACAGGTCTTTAAACGCTGTCTTACATGCATTATAGCATGGTGATCACATCCATTCACCAAGATAACACTGTTCTTAACTTCGCCTGCAAGTAGCATTCTCAGAAACATCTTATACATCTTTTCTTTTCCTACTAGTGTAGACCTCTTATTTTTTTTTAATAAAAATTGTATATATTTAAGATGCACAACATGATGATACGATATAATCAGCCCTCCATATCCATAGGTTCTGCACCTGTGGATTCAACCAACCACAGACAGAAAATATTCGTTTAAAAAAAAAAATTCCAGAAAGTTCCAAAAAGCAAAACTTGAATTAGCCACACAAGACAACTATTTACATGGCATTTACATTGTATTTACAACTATTTACATAGTGTTTACATTGTATTAGGTATTATAAGTAATCTAGAGATGATTTAAAGTATACAGGAGGATGTGTGTAGGTTATATGCAAATATTACGCCATTTTATCAAGGGATTTGAGCATCCTAGGATTTTGGTATCCGCAGGGGGTCCTGGAACCAACACCCAGCAGACACTATATACCTATATATAATAAAATGACTACTACAGTCAAGCTAATTAACATTTTATCTCCTCACATAGTTACCATTCTTTGTGTGTGGTAAGAGCACATGAAATCTATTCTCTTGCAAATTTCCAGTATTCTATACAATATTACTAACTATAGTCATCATGTTGTACATCAGATCTCTAGATTTATATATCCTACATAACTTCAACAATATATCTCATCAATTCCTACCCCATCATTCTGTGGAGAAGAAAGGAAGCAGTGATGGCAGGTAATGAATCACAAGAATAAAAATCTCTGCTTTCCAGTCTCGTGGTATCTTGTTTTTACTCCTCTCTTCTCCCCTACTCCCATCCCCCAAGCCTTGTAAAGTTTACAACAGTCTGACCGCTAACACTTTACACATGCACCAAATTCAAAGGGAGAAATCAATAAAGACTCTATTCTTACTTCCCAGTGACTTTTCAATTACTAAAGAGTCCAAAGTCCCTTTGTACCTAATTATGACATTTCTAGCACACCTGCCCCTCAATATGTTATTTCAACTTAGCAAAAGAGTTACATATAAAGATCTGGTAGTGATAGTGGATATCACAGAAATAACTAAAAGGAGAAAAGCAATTAATGAGGCTACATTTAATGTCACCAAATTCCAGCTTAACAGAAAAATGAAATTAGACTAGAAAGCCAGAGATTATTTTTTAAATTGTTACATACAAGTTTCTAAGTCTGAGGCATGCATTTTGAAACATGCATGCATTTGCAACAAGACCTGGCAAACAGGGCTTCCCTGGTGGCGCAGTGGCTGAGAATCTGCCTGCCAATGCAGGGGACACGGGTTCGAGCCCTGGTCTGGGAAGATCCCACATGCCGTGGAGCAACTGGGCCCGTGAGCCACAATTACTGAGCCTGCGCGTATGGAGCCTGTGCTCCGCAACAAGAGAGGCCGCGATAGTGAGAGGCCCGCGCATCGTGATGAAGAGTGGCCCCCGCTTGCCACAACTAGAGAAAGCCCTCGCACAGAAACGAAGACCCAACACAGCCATAAATAAAAATAAATAAATAAGCCCTCCTTCCTCCTTGATAGTCTATAATAAAAAAAAAAAAAAAAGATACTGGCGTGTTTGCTAAAAAAAAAAAAAAAAAGACCTGGCAAACATCACAAAAACCTTCTAAACATTAATTTCTGAGATATCAAAAAAGAAAAGAGAAATTCCAAACTAGAAAACATCTGTACATTCTATACATGTTTTAAGGGGAGAAGGGATAGATAGAATTGTTCTCAATAGACACTAATCAGTTAAATATGAATTCCTAGAAATTTGTCAAAACCAATCTGAAACCACTTAGAAGAAGACCAATTTTATTAGGTCAAGTTTAACTTTCTAGGAAAACAAAGAGAACTAATCAGGTAAAAATAGAGAACTAGGGACTTCCCTGGTGGCGCAGTGGTTAAGAACCCACCTGCCAATGCAGGGGACACGGGTTTAAGCCCTGGTCTGGGAAGATCCCACATGCCGTGGAGCAACGAAGCCCATGCGCCACAACTACTGAGCCTGTGCTCTAGAGCCCGTGAGCCACAACTACTGAGCCCGCGTGCCACAACTACTGAAGCCCATGCACCTAGAGCCCGTGCTCTGCAACAAGAGAAGCCACTGCAATGAGAAGCCCGTGCACCGCAACGAAGAGTAGCCCCCACTCGCCCCAACTAGAGAAAAGCCTGCGTGCAGCAACAAAGACCCAACGCAGACAAAAATAAATAAATAAAAATTTTAAAAAATATAGAGAACTAAAATTCCTGGAAGTCATATACTGAATTCGGCTAGTAATGTGCTGTCTCTCTCTCTCAGACACACACACACACACACCTGCAAACATGATAGGGTATGCACAAAGGAACCCAATATGCAAGGGCTAGAAAATGGTATATAAAGTATTCAATTTTGATAGTTGTCTTAATTTAAAAAAAAAAAAGGAGAAAACCCAGTAGCAGTGTGGTGCAGCATAAACACTAGAAGGGAAGTTAGGAGATCTGAGTTCCCCAGTTCTAGCTCTGAGATTAAGCAAGTCTCTTTAACCACTCTGGGCTTCAGTTTCCTCACCTTTAAAATGAGAATGTTCAAGGGCTAAAATACTCTCTAAGTCTCAATTTGGGTGACAGTAGGTTAAAAGGTTCTTCTCAAGTAAAAAGAATAATGGACAGATATTTCTTTCTAAGAATCTCCCCCCACTGCCATTACAAATGAACTTAGAACAGAAAAGGAAGCATTGGCACAAAAGAAAAAACATCTTGACTATTAAGGCCACAGACACTGGAATGGAGACAGTATCAACAGGGACTTGCCATAGATAAGTGAACCTAAAGGCAATAAAATAGACCAAGTGAACTCTTAATGTGCCTTCCAGCAACACTATTTAAATTATTATCTATCCTTCTTAAGAGAAATACTAAAAATGGCTCCCATGTATTTGGTGACAAGAATCCATTTTATTTGTAAAGATATGTGATAACTAGCCATTTTCAGCATATGCACATAGAAACTTTTGGTTCATAAGGTAGTCTGAACACAAGAAAGGCCCATTTTATTGATATAATCTTATCAGATTGGTTTTATGAAGAGAATAGGAAAAATATATAGTTCTTTAACTGCAGCTGATTCCAATCAACAATCTAATTCAAAGTCTGAAAGGCAAAACAAATAGCAAACTGAAAAATTTATCCCCTTGACATACCAAATTTGCCACTGAGTGCCACATTTAATAGAATGTCGATTCCTTCTGGAGCTAACCCATTCTTCCACGCCACATTTTCCACAGTTTTCAAGTGTTTCTCCAAGGTTTTATCTTTACTCTGTGAAGTTTTAATGGGACCTGGAAGAGGAACAATATTAAATAGTGAGGACTTTAAAACTCTCTCACTCCTCAGCCTCAACAGTTACAATTAGGATTCTTCAAAGGAATAGCTTTACGTAAAAGATGTCTTCCTAAAAACCCTTCAAAGCCTTTAAAACCCTAGAACACTTCACAGCAAAGCAGGAAAACTGAATCCTGCCCTGGCTTCTCTGCTCTAAACTAACTAAAAGCACTGAACTTAGACTAAGCTGTTTCAAAAACTAGGGCAGTGGTTCCCAAACTTTGCTGCACATTGGAATCACCTAAGGAGCCGTTAAAAAATCCCAATGCCCAGCTTGTATCCCATACCAATAAAATCAGAAAGTCTAAGAGTGGATGCCAGGTACCAGCGGGTTTTAAAGATTCTCGGGAAATCCCAATGTGCAACAGTTTGGAAACCACTCTGCCAGGAACATGCTTTGTTGCTATATCCCTAGTACCTAGCATACTGATATGTAGTAAGTGCTCAATAAATGTCCATTAAATAAACAAAAATCACGAATGAGCAAAAATATGCTTTCCTTTAAAAATCCTTAAGAAAAAAAGTCTGAATATTTTTACAGGAATAGGACTTAACATAAGGAAAACAATCTGTCTTACCTTTCTCAAAGTATGTCAGTGCTATTTGCAGAGCGCCTTCTACTTGATCATCAGCATGTTCATAATCTTCCACTGGATTGTTTTGTCCATGTTTCAAGATGCTCTTTGAGTCACTTAGGTCCTCTTTTACTTTCCAGGCCGAGAGTCTAGTCTGATAGCTATTACTACCTTGTGAAGTCCTCTTTCGTGCCTGAGAGTTCTTAACTTTCCTTTGAAGTGACATTACTGCACGTGTTCTATACAGAAACAAGTGTCAAGTTACCATTAACCAGCCAAACTGTCCCTCCCTTTTTACTCCACAAAGACAGGGATCACACATGCCGGTATTCCCACATTTAGTACAGAGGACCTAGCATACAGGTACACAATAAAAAAACTGACAGCAATCCAGGCAACAAAATCTATAGGTTAACTTTCTCAAAAAGCCCTTGACCTAAATAGGAACAGAAACAACTCTCCAAGGTAACATTCACTAGCTGGCCTTGTGAGGGGAAAAAAACAGTAAGAGTACAGGCAACATAACAAATTCTCTTAAAAGGGCTATATCACATAAGTGAGTCCAAAACTAATCCATCTCATGAACTCAATGTTACTTTCTCCACTCCTATTTTTCTCCACCCTGCCTTGATTTTGCTTTTAAACTTTAATGCTGCCTGCTTTGTCAGTGCTAAGTTAAAGACAAACTGGTGGCCAAACCAAGGATTCTCAGAACAGAAACATGCCCCGATAATTCACTTATTCAATAAATAATTACTGAGCATCATCTACAATATATGCCATGCACAATTCTACTCACCGGGGATAAAATAACAAAACAGTCAAGGTCTGTGCTCTCATGAAACTTATGGGGGTGGAGTGAAGAGGAGTTGTGAGAGTCAATAAATAAGTAAATAACTAATAGTGAACATAATATACAGTGATGTCATAGAAGAGAGGTGGGGGTGAGAAGCTACTTTGGAATAAGTGTTCAGAGAACGCCTCTCTGATGTGACCTTTAAGCTGAGATTTGAATGCCAGGAGGAACCAACCATGTTAAGAGCTGGTGGAAGAGTATTTCATGGAGAGGAAAGAACAAGACATGCTAAGACCTTAAAGCAAGAGCTCTGTGTGTTAAAGAAACAGCAACAACACCGGTAAGAGGCGAGGGTCGGTGGGGTAGTGGCATGAAAGAGGTACAGAGTAGTGGGAGACGAAGTCAAAAAGGCAGACAGGGACTGCTATATTGGGGCTTGTAAGCCAGAACAAGGAATTTGGTTTTTAAGTGTCATAAGCAACTATGGGGGAAGGGAAGACTGTTACAGAGAGGAGTGATACCATCTGATTTATGTTTTAAGATCATTTTAGCTGCAGTGCGGAGAATAGAATGTTAGGGGTGCAGGAGTGGAAATAGACAATTAAAAGGGTCTAGCAAAAGTCCAGAAGAGATATGACTGCAATCTGAACCTGGCCTAAGGTGTAAATGGTAGAAGAGGTAGAAAATGATTGTATTCGTGAAATGTTTTGGAAGGAGACTGGGCAAGGCCGTAATAAAGGAACTGGATGTAGGGAAAAAGAAAGAGAGGAAGCCAGAATGACTTCTAAGTTTTGGGCTTCAAATAGGAAAAACTAAGGGAATGGTCGTAATGACACTCAACCCCACCTCCCTAGAACAGATGAGGCTGGAGCAGAAGAGCAATATGTATGTCTAACCCACCGAGAGGTTCCAGGTTCCGAGTTGTTTCCTCGGGTCCTACGAAAGAAGGGCGGGCGAGCAGCTTCTGGCCCTTTCCGGTGGAACCGTCCCATCGCTCCCCAAGGACCCCCTTTCACAGCCTGCCCCAGCAGGGAGGGAACTTGGCCACGACAACTGACCCACTGGGCAGATTCCCGGTCTGGGGAAAAACCCGATACCTTGTAGGACAGTCTTGCTCAGAAGTCAGGAGAATGATTCCCTTCGGCCTCGGGGCTCCCACTTTGCCCGGTGTTTAAAAGCACCTCACCTAAAATATTCCTCAGTCCCAAAGCCTCTGGAGTCCAAACGTCACCTCCCGGATTCGAATGAGCGGGCTCCGCCCCGCGCATGCGCTTCCGCGGCGACACAGAGGGCTTCAGGGCGGAGCCGCGCGCTCTGCTGAAGCCTGATTGGTTGGGTCACAGCTCAATGGCGCGAAGCGGCGCGCGCGCCCACGCTGACGCAAACGCAATTCCGCAGAGCCGCCGGCCACACCCGCCAGGCCCGGGGACGCCCGGCTAGCGGGCAGTTGCTGCTGAAATCAGCCGATTGGCTGATGTTCCCACTGTTCTAATATTGTTCCCATTCGTCACTGTGCCTAAAACGGAACAATTAGTGTCTCGGTTCTTGAATTTAACAAGACCAATTACAGTGATCCATTTGCTCAGATTGACCCCAAAGGTCGGGACTTTGAATCTGTAGGAAAATATGAAACTGCAAACTTCTCAATAAAGGCTGCTTCTCCCATGTTGGGCAAGAGAATTAGGTTAAAGGGTCTGACACCTCCGAAGCTGTCGCTAGGAGGTGGGAGGAAAGGACGGCGGCTGAATTTGCCCTCCTTTTACCGAGGATGGGCACGCATACCTTCTAGAGTATGCTGGAAACGTATGTCCTGAGCCAGATGTGGCATCTTGTAGGTAGCCGGCCAGTCAACAAGTAAAGATTCCTAACTTTGAGGAATCGATGGACCTTAAAGAAACTGGCTAAAACAGCAGCAAGGGCTTAGTCTGAGACCTGAACTTAGTCCCTAGTTTAGTCTCTTACTAGAGTAGGAACTGGAGAGGAAAGATAAAAATTTAATGACTCTCACTGATTTTTTTGAGGCCAAAATATACCCATAAACTATAGGCAAAAGTGTGGGAGGAAACTTTGAAATCTTGGGGAGAGATGAAGAATCAGACTAAGTTGATGTATTTGGGAAAGACTACAGCAAAAAATGATTATTTACCACATCTTACATTGTTTTCAAAGTACTTTCAAGAAATCATATTTAATCATGCATGAGAACTGAGTGTTCAGTATTTTCTATGATAGCTGATCTTCCTTATCTAGTAAAACTGAAAATTTCTTGAGTCATTTTTTCATAATCATTTCATACTCAAATGTAAATTGGAAAGAATTTTAAGCCTTCAATCCCCTTATTTTTGTAAATGAAATTGGGGCCCTGAGTGGTAAAATAACTTGCCTAATGTGACAAGTCTGTGGCACTGGAATTTGTGCCAGTTTTTGGATGCATATATAGTGAGAGACACTGGTTCATCTTTATTTAATATACCTGCAATTATTTCTGAACTCATTCTTCTACCTTCCCTTGGCATCACCTAATAAAGCAGAACTCCCCAAACCTGGGAACTGTATTGAGATCTAATTTTGTGGCTTTCTGTCTTATGTGCTGACATCACAGAAGTGTGAGGAAACTTAAATGAGATTGGAAAGTTAGTAACCTCATTAGTATATTAAGTTATTGTACTCCCCCTTCTCTTTATCCTCCTCCCTCATCCACTCAAAAATAAGACAACCTGAATCCCATGACATGACCCTTTCTTTCCAGATTTTCATTATTTGTCCAGACCACTTCCTCCAAACTTCAAAAATTTTTATTTTGAAAGAATGAGAGAAATAAGACAGAGAGGTATCAATCAACAAGAACAATAATATCGAAGAAAATACAATAATTTGTACTCCCCCCACACACAACACTCCCACCCCTTTCCCCATCCCTGGCACAATAATATTAAAACCATCAAAGCACATCTAACAAGGAGAAGCAGCAGTACGTAATGAAGAAAGCAAATTTTCATACTGCTCAATCCAACTAACCTATATCAAATGTCCTTCCCCCAGCTAAACTCCACTCATTGGAATGATAAAGAGGTGTAGAGGAGACAGCTGTGGGGGTAACTTGGATCTCTGCTTACACTAGCAAAGCTCAATGAAAATTCAATAGGAATAGTGAATCTGTTTGGCAGCAAAACACTGGATACGGCTCCTCTGTCAAATTTCAGATGATTTAAGAGAACAGCTAGTTTTGAGATTCACAGACTTCTAACGGGACTAATCCTCGCTCCCTCAACCGCAACAGTGGAGCAGCTGCCAAATCCTGGTTAGCTGCTGAGAATAGTGGAAGTGAGGCAGCTTTTGGCTTAAGAAAATCCAAAAAAGATGTCCGATATAAAGTTTACTGTTTCAGTTTCCAAGTGTGAGTAAAGGAGCTTAGTAGGTTGGGCTCCGACAAAGGCAAGGTGAAACTTCCAATTTTATCACTTGAAGAATTAGATTATCTATTGACTGCACATTTCCCTTATTTTAATTAAACTCAGTATGGAGTAGTTACAATTTAAACAACTGTTAAAGTAGACGTTAATTCATTTTACATGTAACTCAGTGTCTCAAATTGAAGGAAATTTTTCCTAAGGTGGTAGGTTTAAGTTTTCAGCTTAATCTAGCGAGGGATTCCCCCATCCCATGGGAATACATAGTTTGTTTTATACCAAGAAGTAAGTAGGATTCTCTTTATAGGGGATTTATTTTATTCTGCCTTCACTAGAATCAGTCTATGAAGGGAAGGATACCTTTGCAGGATTAGTTCAAGATCAGAGCCTTCTCCTTCGCACGTGTGTGCAAACACGCAAACACACCCACACAGTAAGTAACATTTTCCCACACTTAATCTCACAGTCACATGCTTGCTGGAGTCCATCTCACAAATACACTTCAATAGTTAGCCATATACATGTACATGCAGCAAGATGTGAGAGTTGCCCCAGAGTGATTAAAGGTGGTGCACATACATCTATGTGGGGAGGTCATTTTAGGGTATAGGTGTACACAAGCCAATAGGGCCATTAACTTGCAGGTTATATTTGTCCCTTTTCCCCCAAGATAAATAAATCAAATGAAAAACACACACTGACATCTTCCTGGGTGTCATGGAGGCAACTGCCTGGAAGGTCCACTTTCTTGCACTTCCGCTTTCCTACGACAATTTCATTTTGCCCTGAGGGGCCTTCTCATATAAGGACGGCTGCTCCTCGGTATTTCCCGCATTGCCGGTACTCCCCGCATTCCCTGGCAGCGAGGATTTCTTCTCAGAGGACTGGTCTTCGGGCTTTCGGGCAATCAGTAGGCGGCAGGTGAGCAGGATGCCGAACACCAGGGCATGGGCGTAGCGTTTGAGAGGATCACCGACTAGCTGGTGGAAGAAGAGCACAGCCAACACCAGCAAGAGTAGGAAGAAGTTGGCCACATCTTTGGGACGCCCAGGCACAAGGGTCATGACAATGCCACAGGCCACCTCAAGAGCACCAATGCTTTTGCGGAGGAGAATGGAATTGATCCCCATTTTCTTCAGCAGAGGGAGGGCTCGGACATAGCTCTTGTAAGCACGTTTCTAGAGTGGAATACCATAAGGAAATCGCTGCATTAACCATGATTTTAACATTAGAATGAAGAAAACACAAGCAAGGTCCTCCTTCCCCACCATTCCCTTTCCACACCAGCCAAGGGTGTCATATTCTTTTTTTACTGTGCCCCCTAAATAAAAGCCTTGTAATTAAGGAAAAAAGCAAGCAATCTGCTGAGATCCCTGTGATTTAAACCTTAGTAACAGCACCAAAGGTAAGAGAATTTGGCTTTATAGCTTAAAAAAAAAATTTGGGGGGGGGGGGCACGCCATGTGGGCGGGATGCGGAATCTTAGTTCCCCGATCAGGGATCAAACCCATGCCCCCTGCAGTGGAAGCACCTTTTATTAAAAAAAATTTTTTCTGATCATAAATCATAAACAACATTAAGAATTTAAAAGAAAATTCACTGGGCCCATAAAAACTGGTACTGATTAGCCATATCCACATTTTCTAGTGCCTACATTGTCCAAACCCAGAGGCATATGAATACCAACAAAAATGAGACAAGGCGGTAAAGCCTCACTAATTTGGACTTCCCTAATTTGGAATCTGTGTTAATTCAAAAAAGAGCTGAGTTGGAGTTTACATTTGTGGAATCTGTAAAAATAAAAGAAGTGTGTGCTAAGCAAACAGAAAAATTTAAATGTATGCAAATGTTAGCCCCTTATATAGCTTTAAAATATGGTAAGACAAAAATCATTCTTATGGTCATTGAGATAAATCCCTAGGATTTTACAAGACACTACTTTGATTAGCCTGGTTCAAGTTCATTAATTTTAATTCAATAAACATTTATTGAATACCTATTATGAATTATGTGATGGAGATATAGAGATGAATATGATAGGGTCAAGAAGCTCTCAGTGTAGTGGGGGGAAACAGATGCATAAACAACATTATAAAGCAGCATGGTTAGTGGTATATAATAGAGTACTGTATAAGGTCTAATTGTAGCCCAAAGGCAGATATCATGGAACAGAGAAGGGAGGCACTGGATATACTACAAAGTAATAGAATTATACTGACCTTAGAGTAATAGATAATCGTATTTTTCACTATTCAGATTGACCCAATCCTCATTTTGTAGTAAATTGATGAGATTTTATCAAGTGTCTTTCTGGTTTTGCCCACTACTTTGTTTTCATGAAGTATCCATTAATTCATTCAATATTTATTAAGTGCCTCCTGTGCTAGGCATTGTACTCGGTACTCCGGATACAGACATCAATCATTCAAAAGCCCTGCCTTCCTGAAGTTTGAGTTTATGAGAAGAAAACTTATGGAAGTACATAAGTGCAATAAAGTGTTATGGGTGCTGAAATAAACTATGTAGTAGGTACAGTGGAGGCACACCAGAGTGGTCAAATCTCCCTAGATGGGGACTGAGAAAAGCTAGAGTGGAATCTTAAAAGAAGAGCAGATGTTTGCAAGATCAATAAGGGAAGGGCATCGAGGGCAGAGGAAGCTGGATGAGCAAAGGCCCTGAAGCACAAAATAGACTGGCGTGTTTCGAACACTGCCCCAGCTCAGCATAGGTTGGGGGAGGAAGGGGGAAAGGATGAGACAGAGAAGACAGATATGAATCAGATCATGGAGTGTTACGTTGTGGAGCTGGACTTTATCCTATAAGCCAGGGGAACAACATAATTTGCTTTTAAGGAAGGTCCCTCTGGAAGTAGCATGGAGGATGGATTGGAAGGGGTATGCCTGGAAGCGAGGAGATCAGGTGAGAGAACTGGGCTAGAGTAATGACAGTAAGGATAGAGGGAAGGGGAGAGACTCAAGGATACTTTGAATGCACAATCAACAGGAATTGATGTCTCATTGGATGTGGATACTGAGGGAAATGGAGAAGTCAAGAATGCATCCAGAAGAAGAGGGGGATGGGGCAGGAAGGAATGAGGAACTCAATTTGGAGTTTTTTAGTTGAAGTATCTCTAAGACACCTAAGTGGAGATGTCTGGTAGGCAGTTCAATAATAGAGGTCTAGGGTAAAGATACAGAATTGACAGTTATCAGTATGCCCAGGTAGAATGTATACAGTGGGAAAATGTGTGACAGACATTTAAAAAATGGGAGGAGGAAGAGAATCCACAAAATAGACAGAAGCAAGTGTGGTCAGAAAAGTAGGAGGAAAACCAGGAGAGATGGGGTCATAGGGGCCAAAAATTTTAAGAAGAGAATAGTCAAAAGCACCAGATGCAAGACAAGTATTACAAGAATCAGGCAGAAAGCCAACTTGACCTGTCAGGAGCATCTGGTGCTTAGAATAGTGTTCACACACTCTAGTTTGGAACAAATGTTAAGTCATTTCTCTAGTGAATGCACCTTTATTTCATGGATTAATTATCATGAGTAGCACAAGATAGTCCTTTATGAGTACTGTTTCAAGACCAGTGGTTTAGTAAAAAAAAAAAAAAAAAAGAATGGATTTGGATTCAAACAGGCTTGGCTTCAAATCCCATCTCTGTCATTTTCTAGTTGGTGTCCCTGGGCAAATTATTTGCCCTCTCTGAGCCTCATTTTCCTGAGCAGGGCTGGGACTAAGATGAAGTAAGCCTATGTCCCCTGAGTGCAAAATTTAAGAAGGCACCAAAACACTCATTGATTAAGGTAAATAATATCCACAACAAATAAAATATCACAACTTTAAATAGAGGCAGGATCTGATTCTGCACTTGCACAACACTGCCTCACACCTCTTCCTAATCCTAGACCTGTCAGATCCTGTCTTTATTTACCTTTATTCACCTCTAGTCCCTAACCTGTTCCTGAGCATATAGTGAAACACAAAGTATCAGTCGTTCTTCCTCCCTCTTCCCATTTTAGGTTAAATCAGGGATTTTCAGAGAGAAATTAGGAGAGAGGTTGACCAGTAGGCAGAGTAAAACCCTGGGCTGAACTGAGCTAGACCCATGTGGAGCAGAGCTGAGCCGAGGATTAGGGCATCTGGTAGTTTCCTCTCACTATTAACCTAGATGCCACCTGCCCACTCTCTCTCCCTCAACACTCTGGTGATGGTAGCAGAGGGACATAAGGGAAAGAAATCTAGACCCAAGAGTTTTCCTTAACACTTTCAAGCTAGGACCTTTTTAAATTAGCAACACAAAGCTCCCCAAGAGGCAGTTCCTAAATCCTAAGTGTAACCTTCTGACATGATGAACACAGGAAGCAGGATGAGTTTCTTACAGTCAGTGCAGAGCCAAGATTTCCAGATGCTGACTGAATGGCTTCTGGAAACATTCCTTTTTTGCCTAGGGCTAACCACCCATCATTTAGGAATAGATTTTTATCTATACTATAGTGAAATCTGTAGGCCAAATTCCAGGTCTTTAAATCAAGTTCCTATGACTTCAGTGATCATTGTTCTCTCCATTTGCTCTAACTCCATATTACTTTTTCAGTTGTTTACCTAACCTCTTAAACTGCAGCTGTAGATATTTTTATGCAGCAGTTGCCTCTTTCTTTCCTTCTTTCCTCAAGAGGAAACTGCATGTGGATAAGCCATTTCATCAAATCTTTAGTTCAAAGCTGAGTAGGTACAGATAGCATCTATTCTCCATGACTCCTGATAGGGAAGTCATGTTTAACTTAGAGATGGGACTAAGCTTGGATGTGGTTTTGACAGTCTAGGAAGCCCTTTATTCTTTCTCCTGTGGAGTAGGATAGAGACATCAAAAGTATCCTGCTATTGCCAGCAGCAACAATACTTGGTCTGGGCCACCTCAATTCCAACAATAGAAGGGTCATGTGTCTTAAGTCTATAGTAATTAGATCTCTAACGACTTTAATTGTTCTGACAGTAAGAATAAAGGGAGTTGACTGAGTCACTCTCCCAAAAGGCTCTGGAAGTTCACTTTGTTATGTCTGTTTCTTTTTCATTGCCATGACCCAGACCCTGAAACCATAGTTTCCTTATAGGGGAAGGAAGCAGGAGACAGAAGGGTTTAGTCAAATGTTTCAAATCCCTTTAGTCAAAGGCAGTCATCTAGCAATATCCTTGGGCTAAGATAAGCTAAATTCCAATTTTAGTTTTGCCCCTAAATTGCTTGCAGAAAATTACTAAGTATTTTATTACCTCAGTTTCCCCTTTTGTAAATTAAATGAGCATTTTGGAGATTTGGTCAAAGAATCATAACGTCATAGCATCAACCAAGGGCCACACACACATATTTTATCATTAATGAACCACACAATTAGAAATCCATATGTTTGCAAGCCACAGTAATTATTTAAATGATAATAGCAATGATTCAAGCAGGTCCGTTTTTATAGTATGAGACGATATGATTCAGACATGAGTAAAAATCATATGGAGCCTTTCTTTAGTTATACCTTTTTTCTTTTTATCATTTATTCTTCACAACACCCCAGGGGCCATGATCTCATATTAATTACATTAAACTTGAGCAGCTCACAACTGGTTTACTTTAGTTCACTTATGCTAGTTAGGTAAAAGAAAAAAATTTTTGGCTAATATACTGTATAATTCCATTTATATAAAGTTCAAAAACAGATGAAACTAACTTATATTGTTGGAGTTGGGATTTACCCTTGGGGAGGTAGTAATCGGAAGGGGCCAGGAGGGAGGTTTCTAGGATGCTGGTCATGTTCTGCTTCTTGATATGGGTGCTGGTTACGCAGGGGGATTCTGAAAATTCCTCAAGCTGTATACACTTAGGCGCACATTTCAGTATGTATGTTATACCTCAATACAATTTACAGGGAAAAAACTATATGAAAGCAAAAGAGGGCACTGACAAAAATATATTTTGGCTAAAAATCTCAGCCTGGTTGATATCTTAGATCATAAAGGCTACATAAGTGCTGCAAAATTTACTGTTTCAAGTATGATTTTCCTGAATCTCTGTAGGAAAAATAGCCATATGTGAATCATAGATCATTTCTTAAATGCAATAATAAACCATCACATGTTTAATTGCCAAATATCCATGTGAATGAAAAACACCTTTTAAGCAGTTCTACCTTCCACTGTCATAAAATGCCCACCTAAAAAGGAAGCTGGCAAACCTGGTCCTACTAACCAAAGTGGATCCCTCCCAGATTGCATCTAAGGGGAGAAGGGTCTGACTTCCACTGTCAGTCAAAAGTCGCTCTGAAACAAGCACAGCTGTTGGCCATTGAGAGGCTATAAGCTCCCTGGCATAAATTTCAATGTAGTTTAGCTTAGGATGGCTAGCTGTGTGAACTAAGCAACGTCATTTCACATCTCAGGGTCAGTTGCCTCTCTGAAGGAATAAACGTACTGTACCACCTCAGAGAACAGTCTAAGCATCAGTAAATTACTATCTTATTATTATTATCTTAGTATTATTACCTTATCATTCCAACTATTATGTAGTTGGAAAGCAATTAATAGTGTGATTGGAAGTATAAAAGATCACCTATGGACATTAAATAAACTGCCCAAACCTATCTGGAGTATTTTCCTAGGGCTACACAAACCCTGGGGAAATACTGGAGGGCATTTAACTATAAATAAGCAAATCGTCCAAATCAACAACAAACCTTCCCTATAAGGGGATGCAAAGAAGTGGCAGAGACCTGCCCTGTCAGAGACTTGCCCTCTCTTCCTCAGGGTCAAAATCCTTTGGCTTCAATGTGACAGGATTTGTGGTGTTTTCTTACTATTCCATTTGTGGCCCTTTGTGCTTATAGGATAGAACCACTGTTACAAAGAGCTGAACACCAAATTTAGAGCAAGTCAACCCTTCATATGTTAAACTGCTTAGCAGCATTTGTAAGTGCTGTCTCACAATTTCAAGTGAATTAATGAAGGCATTTAGTCAGGGGAGTGGTCAGTCGTGTTGAATTCACGTGGGATTTAGAGTACTCTATAATGACACTTGCTAAATTGGGAGGAGGTATGGAGTGACACATACCAAACAGGCTATTCAAGAGAGGCATCCGGAAATTCTGCATGGGATCCACTGTGTATTACCCAGCAGCAAGTGTGGAGTTTTCTATATTAGCTAACTGCATAGAGGTCTGTTCACCACGGCATAAGGAAATAGCATCTTGCTCTTTTACATGCCTGATTTCAATCCCTTAAACTGGCCATTCAAATTAGTCAGGAAACCATTGCATAAAATAGAATCAATTATCATCACCTCAACCCAGAGCATTTCTTGAACACCTACCATATTCATACACTGTACTAGATGCTTCCATATGTAATCTCAGTTAATATTTACAACAACTTCCTGTGGTAGGTTGTTATCCTCATTTTACAGATGAGGAGACCGAGACAGACACTAAGAGAGTCAGGTCTTGAACCCAAACCTACATGACTCAAAGTCTGTACTCCTTCCACTAACCTTTCCTGGCTTCCCCAGTAGAGACAGGAAAGAAGTTCATAGTCATTTGTCTGTCTGGTTTTTAGCAGTGATTTTCCACGGAGGGGATAACACCTAAGCATAACACTAATAGCTTTAGAACAAGAAAAAATAGTTGACAGAAAAGCAAAAAAAAAAAAAAAACAAAACTCTAAATTTGAAAACTTGGTTTCGAAGTAAAATGAAACCCCAAAATATGGGATTGGGGCAGTTAAACTGGTACCAAAAAAGGAGAAAAAATGTGCCAGATATTTTCAAGAATCGGTTGTAAGTTCTGACATCCAAAAAAGCAGTTGTAACCATTAATGACTCCTCTACTGGGAATACTGAGTCACAGACTTGGTTTCTAATCTCTGCTCCAACAGCAGCTTACCCTAGGATCTTGGATAAGTCATTAAACTTGCTCTGTTTCAGTTTATCCATCAGTAAAATAAGCATAACTTTAAAAAATGAATCTACCTCACAGAGATGTTTTAAAGAACAAATAAACAACAAGAGCAACAACAACACCTTGAGATTTTATACAAAAAGCCACTGCAGTCAATACATGACTAAGTCCATCAATGCAGAGGAATCACTCCTAAATGCAAAACAGAAAATCCCAGATAATCATCCCAGCTGATCTCTGGTTGGGCAAGAAATGGCTTCTGAACTGCATCATCAAGAGCCAACCAGAGAAATCTGAAGGGTGGTGACAAGCCAAGACAATGCTACAATGACTCATTCATTCACCCAGCCACTCAACAAATATAAACTGAGCAACTTCTTTGTACTAGAACTGAATTGTCCCCACTCCCTATGGATTCAACAATAAAGCTGGGCCGGCCCAGGCACTATGCAGTGGGCCCTATGCCAGAAAGCCATCTCTAGCCTGGGGTCCAATGCTCAGTGCAGGAGGGGACCCTGGAAAACGGCGGTCTGAAAATCCTCCTCAAGCTTCATGCTACTGTGAAGTTTACCTCCCAGCTAGATATAGTTCTTCCATTGCCTCCGGATGCCCGAGCACAGAAGCACGGAACTGTGCGTACATACACACACACACACACACACACACAATGGTTCTGTACTGCTGTATTAGATTATACTTATTTAAATATGTTCCTTTGTATGATATGGAATCTTCATATATTTCTTCTGCCTTTCATTAAACTGTAATAGACAGCTCCACACCCTAGGAAGAAACCTACTGCAAACCCATTTGTGGCTGGTCCTCCTCATGTGCTCCTGCCAAGCTGATAGGAAGCTTCCCGGTGACTCCATCTTAGTTGGATTGCCTGCAAAACCTAACACTGTACTTAGGGTGCAGCTTGGGCGGCCTCTAAAGCAGCTGAGCAGGATATAGGGAGACAGGGAGTATACTGAAGAAGGGTACTATGTCCCTAAGGCAAGGGAAAGCTTAAATATACCCAAGGCACACACACACAAACATATAAATGTATGCATATATGAAAAGGAAAGAAAAGCAAGAGCATATGCATTTATTTATAATCTAACACCAAACTACTGCTGCCAAGACAAAAATATAGTGGCAATTCCCCTCCACCCTTTCCCTCTGCCTTTGGTGGCTTCTGCTACCCCACTTCCCCTCCCCTCCCCAATGCAGGTGGCCTTGGATACTCATTTTGACCTGATTTCAATTCCATCTGGTCAAATGTTCTGGGAGGAGGGAAAGGGGGAAGGAGAAACACATTAGGATTTGCAACTGGGGCTAGACCTTGGCCCCTGAGTCCCAGCCACCCTCCCCGACCCCAAGGTGATCCTGTGGTGAGGGAGACATGGGAAACACCAGCTCAAACCCTGAGACAGAAGCCAGAGCTGCCTGCAAACATTTCTGAGCGTCTACAATTTGCCAGACTCCATCCACTTGCAGCTCACGTTGAGGGGCTCTGGAAGGCTCCGCAGTGAGCTCCAGGAGAGCTATTTATTCCTGTCAACTGTCAACGTGTGGGGTTATTCCTCCTTGCCTTAGCCCTAATGGGGAATCCCTCTTGCCTTTCTTCTTTCTCCCTCCTGTTCCTCCCCTAAGCTCTTTTCCTTCTTGACCTTGAGAACCCATTAATGGGCTCCCTCCCATTACTGGCAGCCTGGCAAAAGCAGTGAGAAGCAGGTTCTCTTCAGCTGGGGTGGGGAAATGAAGAGGCAAAGTGACAGGGGGAGAAGCGAGAGCGGAAGTGCTGGAAACATCCCCTGCCATCACCTCGTACTCCACAGCATAGGAACAAGTCCTCTTCACACCCAACTGTGGAGAGCAGCCCAGCCCCCAGGTTGCAGAGGAGATGTTTTGGCCATTCACCTTCAGGTGATTCTAACTCTGCGGAGGGGAAAACCTGCAGAGGGCCTGGCCCTGGGCATCCACAGGAGACAAGGTGGGGATTAAGGACTATTTTGCAGGAGAGGAAAAGCAGACTTTGCAGATTTTGCAGATTAGCCCATATACAAAACAAAATAAAACAAAACATCCAGCTCTCCCTTGAGAGAAGGGGAAGAAGCAGGCTCTCGGTGACCTTTATTTGGGCCAAGACGGCTTTGTCTCCAGGATATAGACACACGCCCAGGCGGCTAGGGGAACACCATCGGCTCTCCGCCAGGGATGAGGAATACCTTCCCCGCCCCTAAAAATTCCTTGTTTCAGTAGCCCTATTCGCCCTCAGCTATTTCCTCCTTGCCTTTTGTTCTTCCCCAAGATAAATAAACTCTCCAGCTTGCTAAACTCTTAGCTCCAAGGGAAGGAATCAGACTTGCAGACTGGCTGCCGGGACTTTGGGTGTGCTGGAAGGAGGGAAGGGCTCCTGCCAATGACAGGTGTTACGCAGGTCTCAGCCCTCCGGTTTACTTGGGGGTGGGGGTACTCACTGGGCAACCCCTCCCCCAACTGGCATTCAGTGGCTCCAAAACAGTTGCTCCCGGCATAGCCCGCAAATGAAATCGCTCTCGTCCGGCTGCTCCTTCCCAGCTGCAAAGTTGTTGGGGAGAAGGGAGGGTCCGGGGTGGGGGTAGGGGTGAAAGGGCTGGGACCGTGGACCGGGAAGGAAAGAAGGGGAGAGGTACTCGCCATCCCTTGGGGGTGCGCTCCTCATCACCCGTTTGCTTCACTTACCATCTCACTGTAGGCATCCTTGCTGAGCCTGGGGGTCAACTTGATAGTCCCCATGAAAACAAAGAAGAGTCCCAGGGCCACTGAGAGTGCCACGACGGTTACGGTTCTAGGGGATGCCATGGGGTCACCAAGGCAGGTCCCGACTAATACTGCTGCTTTGCGCACCCTGTCTGTCTAAGGCGCAGGCACTTAGCACAGAGAGAGCTAGAGGGACGCTGCGGAGGCAGCAGGCAGCTAGAATGACAAAGGGAGAGGAGGGAGCTCGAGGGAAAAATTGAGAGACCGAGATTCAACCTCTCTCACTACAACAATCGCTGGGTCCTAATGCCCTACGCTCTCCCCGCACTGGCCAAAAGCACAGTCTCGATATTAAAGGAAATCCTAAACTGAGGTGGAAACTTCAAGTCTTAAATGGCGGAAAAGGTAGGTTATGCTTCGAGTTCAGTCCCTGGGCTGCCTCTGCAATGAGGAAGGAAGACCGTTCTACCACTTCGCACCAGGAGTGCTTTTTATCTGTATAGTCCTTTAATTATTCACTCCCCTTTTCCAACCTCTCCCCTTCTCTCCCCTTTTCCTTTCCCTCAGTCAAAACATTAGTCCTCAGAGTTGGTGGTTTCTGCAGTTGGTAACACTCGAGGATAAATCTGCAAAGTTGTCCAGCTTGATTGCTGCCAAAGAAGGCTTTATCTTCCTCTTCCTCCAAAACCTTTCATGGCTCCCATTGCCCAGTGGTTAACTCCAGAATTTTAAATTTGGCATTTAAGGGCCTCCACATTTTGACCTCTGCCTCTCTTTGGAGGTTTATCTTCCAGTGATTCCCACTACCACCCCTCATCTCCTATCCACTCATGGTCCCATCCAACCTGAGATTTCCTACCTCCCCTACATTCCCTTTCCCTGCTCTATCACTCTTCATTAGCATTCAGCCTTTTCTTCAATGTCACTTCCTTTGCCTTCCCTGATCCACTGCCAGCTGGACATGATTTCTCCCTCCTCTGATTTCCTGTGATAGTAACCAATATTTATTGACCATTTACTAAGTGCTAGACACTGCCCTTGACTTGTATTAACTAATTTCATCTTAACAGCAACACTGTGAGCTAGATATGAGTTCCTATTTTATGGATGGGACACTGAGGCACAGGGAAGTTAAGCAACTTGCCCAAGAGTATATGCTAGTAAGTGGAGAGACAGAATTCAAACCTGGGCAGTCATTTCCAGAGCCCAGGTTCTTATCCATTGCTCTACTGCCTCTCTGTATAATATTTTGTATCGTAAATATGACACTTACCTGATACTGCTGAGCATTGTAATTACACAGTGCTCACAATTACACAGTGTGCGTGTGTGCACGCGTGCACACACACACACCTTTTAGAGAGGCAGTGTTCATTAAGAGAGAGAGAACAGTCTGGCATCAGACCCTGAAGGTCCAGGGTTTCAATCCCAGCTCTACCACTAACTCTGTGAACTTGGATAAGTCATTTATCTGAGCCTCCATTTCCACATTTATAAAATGTGAATGAAAATTCTGCCTCAAAGGTCTGTTGTAAGAATTCCATGTTAGTAAATTGCCTAGCACAGTGTCTAACATAATGATACCTCAGTGGATGTGGTTCTCTTTTTGCTTCTTCTGCCTTCCTAATCCACTCCACAACTGGTTTAGATTATAAGCATTTAAAAGGGAGGAACAACTTCTGTATATCCCCTACAGTACCTAGAACAACCCCTGTTGTGCACCAGATCCTAATATATCTTGATTGGGAAAAATTTGATGAATTAAATGCAAATATCCTGGGGAGTGGTAACACTTTAAGATTTAGCAATCATTTATATCTTATAGTGGAAGCATTTCAGACTCTTATTATGATTCGACCTATAAATTAGTGAGTGACTACAACGTGCACACAAGTGAATTAGGCACTGTAGGAATACACAGATAAATGAGGCATAGACCCTGCTCCCAATGGGCTTGTTGCATAGTAGAGAGTAGGATTTGTTAGAGAGGAGAAAATTTCTTCATACATAAAAGAAAGACTGGAAAGAATAAACCAAAATGAAATGTTTGTCTTTATAATTTGTTTTCCAAATGTCCTACATTGAATATGTCAGCAAAATGAGTACTTAGGGAAGCGCATTCACATACTTAAGCAAATGATCAGAATATATATATGCTATTTTCCTTTCAAATTACATGATAATGGGAATAACACTATTAATTATAAAAATGTATAAAATACTGAATAATAAATATTACAAGGAAAAAATAACTCATGATCCCAGTGTGCAGAGATAAACATTCTTAATATTTTGATGGGTCAATATTTTAATTGACCTTTTTCTTAAATACCTATGTACAAAATATATATAAATTATTTTTCGAAATTTAATCCTACTATAGAGTCAGTTTTATGCCCTGCTTTTTTTTCAGTTGTTAGCAATTTTTCTGTATCATTAGACTGTCTTCAAAAACACAATCTTTTAAAAATGATTGTGTAATGCTCCAGCATCATTTGAATATACTATAATTCATTTAACTATTCTCCTATTGCTAGATATTGATGTTGTTTCCATGGTTTTTCCTTCTGCATATCCTTGTATATCAGTCTTTTCTGAATTCCTGAATTTTTCCTTAAGATAAATTCCTAGAAGGTGAATAGGTCAAAATTATGAATTTTTCATATATACATATGCATATGTATACAAATTTAATAACAGCTAACATTTACTCATCACTTAGAGGATGCCAGATACTATGCTAAGTGACTTGCATGTATTGTGAGATTAGTACTACTAATTCTCTCCATTTCGTGAATGAGGAAACTGAGCCAGCAGGGAAGCAGCTCCCCAAGTCCAGAGCAGGGCTGCCGCCTGTTGGGGTACTCAACTTAAACCTGCGTTGTTCCTCAGTTTCCTGCTGCTGCTCCTTTAATTCATTTAGAAGATATGAATATTTAAAAGACTCGATACGTATTACTAAAGGGCTTTCCAGGAAAAAGTTTACCCTCTGATCAGCAGCAGAGAAATATATATGCATCACCACATCAGATCTGCATTGAGAGTATCAGTGCGTTTTTCATCTTCACTAATTTCATTATTTAGAATTTTGTATTTTGTGGATTATTTGTGTGTTAGTACATTTTTTCATATATTTATTAGTCGTATGTATATCTTCTGTTTATGTCCTTTGCCATTTCTATTTTGAGTGTTAGTGGTTTTTGATTGATCCGTAAGAGATCTGTATGACATCGATCATGTTTTAAATATTTTTCCAGTTTGTGTTTGTCAATAAATTTGATGGAGTCAAATCTAACAATACTTTTATGATTTTTTTCATTGCTTTTATGCTTAGAAAATTCTTCCCAACCTGAAGATTAAACATTTGCCTATATTTTCTTAAAGCAGTTCTATTCTTTCATCTTTTCTTACATTTAATATTGTTGACTAACTCTATCCTCATTGGTCTGTGATGCTTCTTTTATTGTATATCAGGTCCTTGTCTTTTTCTAGGTGAGTCTCAAGGCTTTCTGTTCAGTCCTACTGATTTGTTTGTTGATTCTTGTGACAGTACTACGTTTTAAATATTATAACTTATGTATACATGTTAATATCTTATAAGCCAAGTCTCCCATCACTATTATTCTTTTTCTAAAATTTCTTTGCCATTCTCCCCTATTTATTGTTTTAGGTGAACTTTAGAATCACTTTATCAAGGTAAAATAACTTCGAATTTTGACTGGATTGAATTAAACATGTAATTAATTTTAAAAGTTGATATCTTACAAAATTTAGCCTTCCCATCCAGAAATATGGCATCAGTTTCCATTTATTCAAATCCCAGTTGCTGAGAGATGTACAAATATCCTTGTTTTCTTTGTGTGGAGCCTATACATTTTTTTAAAGTTATTCCTATGGATTTTATGCTATTTTTTTGTCATCATGAATGGATTTTTTTTCTCCATTATATCTTCTAACTGGTTGTTGCTGACTTACAGGAAAACTATTGATTGGTATTCAACCACTCTGCTGAACTCTTTTCTGAACTCTCTTGTTAAATCTATGAGTGTTTCAATTGATTCCCTTGGGTGTTCTCTGGATAGACAACTGGATCAGCTGCAAATAATGATGATTGTTGTCTCCCTTCCAATACTTATGCCTCCTTTCTTTTTCACATCTTACTGTGTTAGATACAGGCCAGCTTCTAACATTTGCCTGGCCCGGGGCAAGAGTACAAATGGAGGCCCACTTACCACATGTCAAGGAACCATAATTTGGAGCACAAAAAGAAACATGAAAGCCAATGCTTGTTACTACTGGGAAACAATCATTGTTATGAAAGAATCTATTGCTATTGAGAGAGGAAGGACTTGACAAGTTAATTTGTCTTTTCTCTTACTAAGCACTTCTGCTGCTCAAATTTTCCCTGTACACCAAAGCAGTATCTGACATCAGCGGCAGCGTAACTCACATCATGGCATTTGGTTGTATTTGCCTTTTGTTTCAAGTTAGTAAAGAGCTATCATTTACTGAGGGCTTACCACGTGTCAAATGACATTCTAGGTGTTTTACATACATAATCTCATTCATTCCTTATAGCAACCCTAAAAAGTAGGAACTATCATCGTTAGGCTTGGATTAAGTAACTTACTCAAAGTCACATGCCTGTATGTCCCTGGGCTGGCATTTAAAACCCAGGTAGGAGGACTTCCCTGGTGGTCCAGTGGTTAAGACTTTGCTTTCCTAATGCAGGGGGTGCAGGTTCGATCTCTGGTTGTGAGCTAAGATCCCACATGCCTCGCGGCCAAAATATCAAAACATAAAACAGAAGCGGTACTGTAACAAATTCAATAAAGACTTTAAATATGGTCCACATCAAAAAAAAATCTTTAAAAGAATAAAATAAAACCCAGGTAGGTCTGAAACCAAAAGTTCATTTTGTTAACAACTACATTATGCTAACTTCTATTTTATCATTTATCATGATGTTGGCTATTGGTTGAGATGGATATTCTTTATCTGGCTCTGGAGGCGAAATAGAATACTGGATTTTTCAACTTGAACTTGAAACTGAGCTGAGACCCTATACCTGGTTCCTACAAAGAGGTGGCCCTCTTTGTTGTCTCTTAGGGCCTGAGAAATTCTGTTCTTGATCCATCTCATTCCTTACATCCTACCACTTAAATATCTGTAGGTTTTTGCTTCAACTGTAGAGGTCTCTGGATGGTGACTGCCCAAGGGTTCACAAACTCACATGCCTGCAGAGAGTGAAGAGTTAACATAAATGTGTAAATTAGTGAGACACTAGGCAACAGAACTGGGTTTTTTTTTTGTACTGTGACCCCTGAATGCTCTGGAAATTCTGGGGTAACTGCTAATGAGGCGACCAGTTATAGCACAGATCATCCCGCATTCTTTTGGTGGTTCTCGAAGTATGGTCTGAGAACCCCAAGTGGTCTATTATTCCCTTGAGGTATTTTGTGGGCTGCTCTGGAAATTCTGGGGTAACTGCTAATGAGGCGACCAGTTATAGCACAGATCATCCCGCATTCTTTTGGTGGTTCTCGAAGTATGGTCTGAGAACCCCAAGTGGTCTATTATTCCCTTGAGGTATTTTGTGGGCTGCTCTCTTAGACTATTAATGTTACTTTGTTTCTGGTTTGCATTTACTTGTGTCTTATTCAAATAAGCATCATTTCCTCAGTTTGTTATGGGAGAGGTTTGCTGTAATGTACAGTAGATGTTCTGCAGAGTCATTTGCCTTGTAATAGCAGTCCTGATTGAAAGACTGTGAGATCCACCCAGGAGTGGGTACAACACCCACATCTCCCATAGCGTCACAATCTGAGGACTTGCTCTGTAGACTGAAGTGGGATGTCTTAATTTTATTACTGGCTACCATCTAGAGAGAGATCGCTCTGTGCTAGGCACTGTATCATTATAGTGCATTACATACACCAGCCCATTTAATCCTCCAGACAGCCCTATGAAACAAGTCCAATGGGTTCAATTATTATGCGAGTTTTTACAGACGGAAGAAATCGAGGCTCAGAGAGGTTAGGCCATATTTTCCTAAGTGGCAGAGCTAGAAATGGAGCCTGCCCCATAGCAGAGCCTATATTTTTGGATCATTATTGGTCCTTAAACTTGGCTAGCATTAGAATCACCTGGAAATGTGTTTTTAATGCATATTAGTGGGGCCCATCTGCAGAGACTCTGATTTAATTGGTCTGGGGTGGGGTCCCCAGCACTGGTATTTTTACAAAGCTGTCCAAGCGATGCTAGTGTGCAGCTACACTAATGAACACCTCAGTCTGCTGCCTTGAAACTCAGCGGCCTCAGCTGTATCTCAGGAAACTACAAGGCACACAGTGGAAAAAGTGAAAAGAGAAATAACGTTATGGTGGGGTAAGTGTTATGTTCAACATGTGCCTCTCTCTGTCTACTGTAGGCAACATGTGTTCTTTATAAGGTAGGTGTGAACAACCAGCTCTGAGGAGAGCTTGCAAGGTAATGGCTCTTTCCTCAGCTTCACAAGTGGTGCTAATCGAGCCCCTCCGCAGCCTCAGACTGAATGTGTGAGTTATATCCAAATCCCAACTGACAGGTAGCTATACTCAGCAAATACCGAGCTTCAATTTTAACTCTTCAGGTTACTTCCAAAGGAGAACCAAGATCACATGGTACATGCAGCAGGTTTTTATAGCTGTCAGGACTAAGTTAGAAACTGAGCCTAACTCAGGATATGTCCAGCTCTTTCCAGAAATATTGTATTCTATGAAGGCAGCCTATGCACTGTGTACTCCCCCAGGGTGGAGTCTCTAGTCAGTTGTCTGGTCTTCCTGGAGAGGCAGAGGTAGTGACTGAAACCTGCAGATCAGAACATCCCCAGGATCCCTGAGCACTGAGCCATGAGGAGAGCACAAGCCCCCTGTGCTTCATTTCAGAAGGTCAAGGCTCTTCTGCTCTTGACTGGAGGCAGTAGAGTACAGAGTGCAGGTCCTATGCTCCAACAGCATCAGCATCAGCATCACTTGGGCACTTGTTAGAAATGCAAATTATCAGGCCCTGCCCCAGACCTACTGAATCAGAATCTCTGGAGATGGGACCCAGCAATCTGTGTTTTAAGGAGCCCTCCAGGGAATTTTGATGCATGCTGGCATCAAAATTTGAGAACCGCTGGCCAAAAGTTAAAAGATTAAGAGTGGAGATGTGGTACCAGATAGCTGAATTCAAGTTCTGGTTCCATCACTTACTGTGTGGCCTAGGTCAAGTTATTGATCCTTCTCTAAGTCTCAGTTATCGCATCTATAAAATACAGCCGCCAATTTTCTTATCTGTAAAATAGGTACTTACATGGAATAATGCACATAGAACACAGAGCACAGTGGGAGGCACAAAGTAAGGATTCAATAAATGTTGGATACTCATTATCTTTTTAAATTAATTAATTAATTAATTTTTGGTTGCGTTGGGTCTTCGTTGCTGCGAGTGGGCTTTCTCTAGTTGTGGCGAGTGGGGGCTGCTCTTCGTTGCGGTGCGCGGGCTTCTCATTGCGGTGGCTTCTCTTATTGCGGAGCATGGGCTCTAGGCGCATGGACTTCAGTAGTTGTGACACGTGGGCTCAGTAGTTGTGGCTCACAGGCGCTAGAGCGCAGGCTCAGTAGTTGTGGCGCGCGGGCTTAGTTGCTCTGCGGCATGTGGGATCTCCCCGGACCAGGGCTCGAACCCGTGTTCCCTGCATTGGCAGGCGGATTCTTAACCACTGCACCACCAGGGAAGCCCTGGATACTCATTATTATTATTATATTGGCTGTTCTGGATAATCAACTTTCATTTCCAATGTGATTGGGTTCCTCTGGAAAAGATCCTAATTATAAGATCAGAAACCAAATAGTGTATCTTAAACAACTCAATGGGAATGGGGCAGAAAGTATTTCATCTACCAGTTTCTTCACAGAATCATGGAACATAAAAGTGGGGGCATGCCTAAAAGCAGTCTAGTTCTACCATTCCATTCAGCCTAATAATGGCTCTTAAAAGAAATCCAGGTGCATAGCATCAGGAAAGAAAGTAGAGATGAGTCTCTTTATTATTGAGCATTTGCTGAGGATGGTGATTTGGAAAGGACTGACATTTTAGCCTCTAAGTAATTTGTAGAATTTGTGCCCTCGGTGCTGAGTCCCAAGCATGAAGCCAAGGTTCATGTACTGATGGCATTCCAGTGTAGAGCAGGACATGGGATAGATGTCCCCATGTTATTTCTCTACATCTAGATCTAAGGGATGACTGTCAGTGCTGGGATGCTACTGACATTGAATTGCAAATTTCAACACTATGAAAAGCAAAGGGTTGAGACCTTATTAAGTCAGAAAATGAACATTAGCACCAGCCATGTAAATGTGAGGTAGTAAATATCTGCGTTACCCTAGAAACCAGAACATAAAGGTAGCTAGGTAGTTTGGTGACAGTTTCCAAGGTAATTCCTCCCACCTCCAACATAAGAGCTTTCCTATTATGTTAACTCTTTCTCTACATGGCCACTGGACCTTCACTCGATGTTGCACTATCATCTCCCTCTCCCAAAAGATTCCCTGATTTCCCTAAGTAAGTGCCAGTGCCATTCTCCTAAGTACTATTGTCAAAAACCCTTAACGTTTATCAGGGAACTGAAGGGCCCCAAAAGTAATGTGTATCTCCAAACCTAAGAGGTAGAGTTTAGAAAAAATTAGACACATAAATCAGAAAATGATAGACTCTTCAACTGAAAATTAAAAAAAAAAAAAAAGCTCACAGTGGATGAACCTAGCCATCTGTGACTCTTCCCCGAAGTGGCTTCTTGTAAATATAATTTGTAGATATACTGCAGATGAGATTAAGATGCTTCCCAATATCTCACCTGGGAGCTACCAACCTGGAATGTAATTCATGTAAGATGAGCTGTTACCTTGGCAACTGTGACATGTAATGAGGCTAGGAGGCAGTTAATATTGTAATGACAGAAGATTCTGGCAACTAGTTAGAGCTGGTGGAAAAAGAACATTGGAGCGTCAGTGTTTATCCAGCATTGTTCAAGTAACAGGAACACTGATCTGGTAAAATGTGTTACAAATAACCCAGCCAAAGAGCTCCCTCAAAACCATTCAGCTCCATATATTCAAATTACAAATGATCGTTAGTTTGGTTTCTCAGGTACATTAATAGTTGGTAGGTATAACCTTGTACAGGAGATAAGAATATGTCAGTCACTAGATACTGTATTCCTCACTGGCATTTGGCTTGTAAGCCAGTCTCCTATTAATCTGCTTAGTGTAAGTTAGTCCCTCAGAGTCTAAATCACTTCCACAGGAACTGATGAAATCTAGTTCTCAGTTCCACATACTGGACTATGGGAGCTTCACCAAGATTCATCAAGTCACTTTTTTTCTCTGATATTTTAGGTGTTTTTCTCTCCCCGCTAATTTTCAATGTAATGACTGTCTATTGTATAAAAAATTAGAAAGTACAGAAATGGAAAAAAAATTTTGCAAATGATCACCCCAAGCCCACTCTCTAGAAGCAACCACTGTAAACAGCTGGCATATTGCCTTCCAATGCATTTTTTTCTTTACAAATTTAAAATCATACTGAATGCACAATTCTTTATCCTGCCCTTTTCACTTAAGGTTGCCTTCTACACATATTTCTATGTCATTATAAACTTTTCAAAGACACAATTTTAAGTTAAAAATTTTTTTAAATTAATTAATTATTTTTTAAATTTTTGGCTGCATTGTGTCTTTGTTGCCGCACGGGCTTTTCTCTAGTTGCAGCGAGCGGGGGGTACTCAGTTGCGGTGCGTGGGCTTCTCATTGGGTGGTTTCTCTTGTTGCAGAGCACGGGCTCTAGGTGCGTGGGCTTCAGTGGTTGTGGCACTCAGGCTCAGTAGTTGTGGCTCGCGGGCTCTAGAGTGCAGGCTCAGTAGTTGCGGAGCACGGGCTTAGTTGCTCCGCTGCATGTGGGAGCAGGGCTTGAACTCGTGTCCCCTGCATTGGCAGGCGGATTCTTAACCACTGCGCCACCAGGGAAGCCCTAAGTTAAATTTTTTATTGAAGTATAACACATACAGAAAAGCACACATATGAAGAGTATAACAGTGAATTTTCACAAAGTGAATACATCTTTATAACCAGCACCCAGATGAAGAAATAGAATACTACCAGCACCTCAGAAGCCTCCTCATACCCCCTGCCAGCCACTCCCTGCACCAGAAAGGTAATGCCATCCTGACTTCTAACACCATACTACGAGCATAATTTTTAGTGTCTCTCTAATAGTCTATGGACAGACCATATTTTACGTAACCATTCCCTATTTTTCTAATGTTGGACCTTGAAGATGGTTTCTTATTTTTAACTTTGAGAGCCTCTGGGCATATATCTTTGTTCACATCTCTATTTCTTTAGAATAGATGCCTAGAGGTGGAATTTCTGGGGCAAATAGTATAAAATTTTTAAAGGCTCTGGATTCTAATTGCTTTCCAGGAAGTTTGTATCAATTTACAATCCCACCAGCAATGCATTAGAGCATCTGCCTCACTGTCCATGGTCTACGTTGAGGAATATCAGTTCTTTTTTAAATCTTCATCAATTTTATAGATAAAATAGTATTATCTACTTGATATATAGTTTGCATGTTCTGTCATTATTAGTGAGGTAGAACAAAGCATTTTTTGACCAGTTATATTTCTTTTCCTGCGAATTACCTCTCCATGCCTTTGCCAAGGTCTCTATTGTGGTCATCGGGTTTTTCTTATCAGTTTATATAGCTCTTTATACAATAAAGAAAATGACCTTTTGCCATAGTCGTACATATTTTTCTGTTTATGATTGAATTTAATTATATTTTTATCATATAGAAGTTTTTCAGATTTATGTAGTAAAATCTACGTATGTGGTGGTTTTTTCCCACTGCTAAAGTTCTCCTGCCTCCAAATTTCAGATGTATAATCATCTATATTTTATTTTAGGGCTTTTATGATTTGATTTTTTTTTGACCTTCAACTAATTCATCTGGAATTTGAGTTGATGCCTGGTAGTAGGGCTCAAATTTTCACAGGCATCACTGGGGTGCTTGTTAAAAACCCAGATATTCTTGGGCCCTACCCACCTCGGATTTTGATTCTGTAAGTGTGGGGTGGGGCTCAGGAACCTGCATGTGTTACAATCACCCCAGATGATTACGTTGCACACGGGCCCCTGTGCACATTTTGAGAAACTCTTGCAAAGTGCAGTGTAGCCTGCCTTAGTACAGAGACTCAGCACCTCCCATCTGGATGACTATAGCAGTCTCCCTCAGCTTCCAAGTCACTACACCCTAAAATCCATCCTACACACAGCTGCTAAAGTTCACTTCCAGAAACATTTCATGAAAAACTCTTCACTAGCTGCCTGTTGTTAAGGGAACTAGATCAAACCCCTCATCCCAGCACTACAACTCCAGGCCCTTCTTTTTTTTTTTTTCTATTTAATAAAAATGTTTAATGCTGCCAAAAAGTATAAAAATACAGCAGGAATGGCTCCAGGCCCTTTATCTTCCTGGACCTATTGATCTCCACTGACTTCGGCACCACAGTCCCTTCCAGCCGGACCTGCCTCCTCCTGGGCCTCGGACATATATTTTGCTCATTCCTCTTTTCATGCTGCAGCCCCCACCTCCTCTCAGGTGATTAAAATTCTATGCATTAATTCAATTCTCATTCTCTTCCTTCCTTGACTACCAAGAAGATCCTCTGCTTTTCTAGAATTACCAAAGCCCATGGTTATGTATTCTGACTTTGTGAGCCTTGTCTTTCCATCAGGTCACATACTCTCGAGGGCGCGGGCTATGTCTATCCCTCATGGCCTCTAACACAGGCCTAGAGGCCTGGGAAGCACACCTGAAGAACATGGCTAATGGAACCAAATCAGCCCTAACTGCCAAGTGATTTTATTTGTTTATTTATTTTTCCAAGTTATTTTAATACATGTTATTTCTGAGAGCTAATGCTGTAGCCTCTCAGAAATCCTTTCTTTGGTCCGAAATGAGAATATTTGACAAATTTCTAGAGATTTCACTTTGTGGTGATTTGGTTTGCTGGTAACAAAGTTAAGCAAAGGTTATCTTGGTTTCGGCTCTTATTTAATTCAACAATATTTCTTATCACCTATGACATGTTCATTTATTGACTTTCCTGTTGAAGAGTCTAACCTTTTCTATAATATGGGATATTTTTCCCCTGTTACAAATGTAATGATTTCACTTGTAGAGAAGGACATGGTTTATCAGATTAAACATATACAGAAGTGTTAAGGTTAAATAATTACATTATAGCTTCCTTAATCTCTTTTCTCTCGTCACCCCTCAGGGTCTGCCTTCTCAAATGACAGACCTGCTTTAAATGAGTTCGCTTGGATGCTCAGAGCAGGTGAGGGTGGGGGTGAGAGAAGATATGCCCTTTTCCTTTCAGTAGACAAGGTGGGATTCAATTCAATTCATCAAATATTTATCGAGCTCCTGTTAGGCACCTGGCTCTGGGCTAGGCACAACAAAAGATGCCAAGATGAGAAATGATAAAGGAGCAGAAGGGCATGGGAAGGAGAAGAAAGGGGAAGAAGAGGTGAGGAAAGGAGTAGAGCTGGCTTTCTGAATAAGAGGGGATTAAGAGGAGAGAAAGGGAGAAGAGACCCAAAAGCACACTCTCTGGCCTGGTTTCACTTGCTAGCCCAGTGCAGGCCTAGAAACCTGAAGCAGTGGTTTGCACTCCAATTTTGCTCAAGAGCCATTAGAGCAGTTAGGAAGGCCACAATTTGAGTCAAGCACTTACCTGCTCAAGTCTTTAGAATGGGAAGCAAAGATCTCTCTTCTTTTCTTTTTTTTAGTGGATTAAAACATTTTTTTTTCATTAGGGTATAGTTGATGTATAATACTCTATTAGTTTCAGGTGTACAACATAGTGATTCAAAACGCTTATAGATTATACTCCATTTAAAGTTATTATAAAATATTGGGTGTATTCCCTGTGTTGTACAATATATCCTTGTAGCTTATTTATTTTACACATCGTATAAAGATCTCTTTTTTAAAAAAAAGGTATATATGCACATGTGTGTGTATATACACACACAGTATATACAATTATTTTTGAATGATAATAGCTAACATTTATTGAGTGTGTGCTTACTCTGTTCTAAGCACTTTGCATGCATTAACTTCTTTAATCTTTATCAAAACGCAGTGAGGTAGGTACAATTGTTACGGACATTTTTTCAGATGAGAAAAATGAGGCACTGAGCAATTAAGTAACTGGCCCAAATTCACACAGCTTATAAGTGGCAGATCTGTGCTTTGAACCTTGGTCAGGCTGACAATGTTTGCTGTTATGTGAGTTACTGGTCCTTGTTTAACTTACTGCTGTACTCACTAGGGTTAATGCATTGCCTTGCACATAATAGGCATATTATGCTTTGAATAAATAACTGAAATGTTGACTGTAAAGTGCTTTCCATTTAAGCCCAATTACTATTAAGCATACAAATCGAGCGTCATAAAATGTAGATTCACTTTGCTGTAAATTTTATTCTGTTAAAGTAAGTTTTTTACAGCACATACGTGTGCATCTTTCAACACTGCGATTTGAGGAAGCCACCCCGCTCTTCATCTCCCAATCTTCCAATCCATTATGGATCTGATGCCTGCAATTCTACCATTAGAAAACTATTGGTTTTTTTTTAACATCTTTATTGGAGTATAATTGCTTTATAATGGTGTGTTAGTTTCTGCTTTATAACAAAGTAAATCAGTTATACATATACATATGTTCCCATATCTCTTCCCTCTTGCATCTCCCTCCCTCCCACCCTCCCTATCCCACCCCTCTAGGGTGACCACCCAGAAAACTATTCTTTTGGTTGTAGGCTACCCCTCTAGAGGTAGCGCTGTTTACGATACAGTATTGCGAATTTCTAAGTGATTTAGGAGATTTATCCAGATCCACCAATGGGAGGGTGAGGAGAGCAGGCAGGGGGCGGGGTCGCGCGGAGGGGTCGCGGGGGTGGGGAAGACGCCGGGCCTTAGCGCAACGAGTGCTTTGGCTGAAGATTTCTAGAGAAGCGCCCGGACAAAGTCGGGGGAAGGGCTCCCGAGACCAGCTGCCCGGTGTCAGGCCAGCCAGCGCCCGGGGGGAGCGCAGCGTCCCGCCACGTCTGTCCCGGGAGTAGAGGCGCTGGACGCACCAGGAAGTGACTCTCCCCAGCGGCTGCGATGAGGACCCTTAGCTGATTTTTTCGTTAACCGCCTCCGGTTTGTAAGAAGATTTATAGGTTACGAAGGTAAGAGGGGTACGTGGAGTGTCCGAAAACCCGATTTATCCTCTGCAGTAGAGAAAACTGCTTACTGCGCCAAGCTGCTCCCTGGGCGGGGAGTTGGGAAGGCAGGCGAGGTGGGGGAGGGGACGACCGGACGCTGGCTGCACGTGGTCGCATCCAGCTCTGCGTCCGCCTGTGTTCTGACCTCCCCCTGCTTCCCCTTGCCGGCTCTTCTGGCCCTGCAGTCCGCCCAAGTTCAGTGGTAGCCTTTCCTAATGTCTCTTCCTCGTTACCCTTCTTACAGACACGGTGGGCAGAACTTGCCCAAAGAAGAGAGGGATGGAAGGGCTGGTGAAGGGGGTCTGGTGGGGGAAGGAAGGACCTGACTGCACGTGGGCTGCAGTCAGGACGCAGCAGTACCCATCTGTCCGTCTGGTTTAGCCAGGAACCATATCTGGGGCCAGGCCAGCTGCAAGAAGGGTAAACGGAGAGTGTAAGCAGGATCCTTTTCCGTAGGTGAACATTTGCTCCAAGGAGATCCTTGGCTCTGTGAGGATTAAACCTACTACATAGTCTCTGCTTTGAACCTCTCTGAGCATTTCAGGCTGGTTAGCTATTCAGCCCTAGAGAGTTAGTATACCTTCCTCTCTGGCAGCTCTGGACCTTGGGTCTGTTTCTGATCAATTCCTGAGGCAGAAATAGAGCAGTTGTCACATTCTTTTTTTTTTTTTAAAACCCAAGCATTTATTTAAAACAGGAAACACTATAAAAACAAAATATAACTCACTTTGACTGGTATTACTGTACTGCCTTGAAAACTATATTTCACTTGAGAAATTACTAAGTATGATGAGAGGCTCTTTACCAGGAGAGATGTCTGGTTGGCACCCTGAAATAGTAGAGTCCTATTGTAGACTATATCTGACCATTTGGAGAAACGTAGAAGGACAAGGGGTACAGGGCAAGTGGAGCACAGTCATGGTGGCAGTCACCAGGGAGAGGGCCCACACTCACAAAAAGTCTAAATGTCATGGGATAGAGATAGCTGTCCTCAAATTCCTCAGCTCCCCTGTCCCTCTGCCAACCCCGAGTGGGCCTGCAGTTTCCTTCTTCCTTCCCTGCCAGCTGGAGGGACAGGGCCCCTTTCCTGGAAGAGTACCACTCTCTCCCCCTGTAGTGTGGGCCTCCTCAGTGCCCAGTCTCCATACCATTCTTTATTCTTTGTCTCCTGCCCCTTCGCTCACTTCCTTTCTCTGGTTTTGCTTTTCCTTATATCAAATATACACATTTGTCTCACCTTGGAAAAAGGTCTACCACAGGTCACATGTTTGGTAGTATTAACAGGTGGTCCTGAGTGGGCCTTAAGTTCACCACACTCCAGCAGGCACTGAGGTTAGGAGAGTTTGCATGTGTGTGTTGTTTGTTTTAAGTTTCCACATAATTGTTCTTACCCTCACAGCACTCGCATGCATTATTATATCTCACCAGGTTTACAGGTTGGACACATTGAGGCGCAAAGAAGTCAAGTGACACACTTCAAATCAGAGCCTGAGGCAGGGCAGTGACACATGTTGAACAGCTGCTGTGTTAGGCACAGACCTGAGTGCTTCCTGTATATGAGCTCATTTAATTCTTACCACAACCCTGAAAGGTAGGTGTTACCAGTCCTATTTTTATAGATGGTGACACTGAGATTCATAACACTTAGGTAACTTGCCCAGAGTCACAGAGCTAGTGAGAAGAAGAGCTGGGATTAGAACGTGGCCCCAGAGCCCACATTCTTAATGACTTGTCCCTTCCTGGGAGCTGGGTGGACTGTGTTATTGTTAACACCTGAACTCTGGGCCAGCTTAAATTTATTCTGTTAGAAATTTGAAATCCTCAAAACGCTTCCAAGCTATGACAGTTACTTTCTTTAGTACTTTGTAAACATACAAAATACTGTATGGGCTAAATATTACAGCACCCATGTCAGCATCCTCTAAATTAGGTAGTGATCACGCATACTAATTTCACAGTAATAGAGGGAGCCATGGAAGAATCTTTTTAATTTTTAAATTTTTTAAATTTTTAAAATAAATTTATTTATTTTTGGTTGCATTGAGTCTGTGGAAGAATCTTTTTTTTTTTTTTTAATAAATTTATTTATTTATTTTTATTTTTGGCTGTGTTGGGTCTTCGTTTCTGTGCTAGGGCTTTCTCTAGTTGCGGCGAGCGGGGGCCACTCTTCATTGCGATGCACGGGCCTCTCACTGTCGTGGCCTCTCTTGTGGAGCACAGGCTCCAGACGCGCAGGCTCAGTAGTTGTGGCTCACGGGCTCAGTTGCTCCGCGGCATGTGGGATCTTCCCAGACCAGGGCTCGAACCAGTGTCCCCTGCACTGGCAGGCAGATTCTCAACCACTGCGCCACCAGGGAAGCCCCCATGGAAGAATCTTTGTTAATAAACGTATTCCATACATTGGACTTGAAATGTATTTCATTCTGAATTAAGGTATGACTTAACATTGGGGTGAAATCCAAGGTAGAGGGCAAGGGCAAAAAGGTGATTTCATGGCAGATCGGTGAGGTGTCTGGCCAAGTCCATTCATGTGTCCTTGGTACTCAAAATAGTTAAACATCAATGATCAGGCACCATTAGGTAAATAGGCGACAACAGAGAGTCCTGTGTTGGAGGAAGAGGGGTTCCTTCCTCTTTCCAAAGTGAGGCCCTTCACCTGTTCTAACTCTTCCAGCTTTTGACTCATAGTTACTCCCACTATTCCCTCCCCCTGCTCCCTTCCTTTAATATTGCCACCCCCACTCAGTCCCATACTGTCTTTAAACATCATGACAGTTGTAATTAACACGTACTGAGTTTTTCCCAGGCATTGGACACTGCTCAGAGCTTTACAAACATCATGTCTATTTAATCTTCTGCTAAGTGCTTTTTTTTTTTTAACATCTTTATTGGAGTATAATTGCTTCACAATGTTGTGTTAGTTTCTGCTTTATAACAAAGTGAATCAGCTATACATATACATATATCCCCATTTCTCCTCCCTCTTTCGTCTCCCTCCCACCCTCCCTATCCCACCCCTCTAGGTGGTCACAAAGCACGGAGCTGATCTCCCTGTGCTATGCGGCTGCTTCCCACTAGCTATCTATTTTACGTTTGGTAGTGTATATATGTCCATGCCACTCTCTCACTTTGTCACAGCTTACCCTTCCCCCTCCCCATATCCTCAAGTCGATTCTCTAGTAGGTCTGCATCTTTATTCCCATCTTGCCCCTAGGTTTTTCTGACCATTTTTTTTCTTTTTCTTTTTTTTTAGATTCCATATATATGTGTTAGCATACGGTATTTGTTTTTCTCTTTCTGACTTACTTCACTCTGTATGACAGTCTCTAGGTCCATCCACCTCACTACAAATAACTCAGTTTCGTTCCTTTTTATGGCTGAGTAATATTCCATTGTGTATATGTGCCAGATCTTCTTTATCCATTCATCTGTTGATGGACACTTAGGTGGCTTCCATGTCCTGGCTATTGTAAACAGAGCTGCAATGAACATTTTGGTACATGACTCTTTTTGAATTATGGTTTTCTCAGGGTATATGCCCAGTAGTGGGATTGCTGGGTCATATGGTAGTTCTATTTTTAGTTTTTTAAGGAACCTCCATACTGTTCTCCATAGTGGCTGTATCAATTTACATTCCCACCAACAGTGCAAGAGTGTTCCCTTTTCTCCACACCCTCTCCAGCATTTATTGTTTCTAGATTTTTTGATGATGGCCATTCTGACCGGTGTGAGGTGATACCTCATTGTAGTTTTGATTTGCGTTTCTCTAAGGATTAGTGCTGTTGAGCATTCTTTCATGTGTCTGTTGGCAATCTGTATATCTTCTTTGGAGAAATGTCTATTTAGGTCTTCTGCCCATTTTTGGATTGGGTTGTTTGTTTTTTTGGTATTGAGCTGCATGAGCTGCTTGTATATTTTGGAGATTAATCCTCTGTCAGTTGCTTCGTTTGCAAATATTTTCTCCCATTCTGAGGGTTGTCTTTTCATCTTGTTTATGGTTTCCTTTGCTATGCAAAAGCTTTTAAGTTTCATTAGGTAGCATTTGTTTATTTTTGTTTTTTGTTTTTTATTTCCATTTCTCTAGGAGGTGGGTCAAAAGGGATCTTGCTGTGATTTATGTCATAGAGTGTTCTGCCTATGTTTTCCTCTAAGAGTTTTAGTGTCTGGCCTTACATTTAAGTCTTTAATCCATTTTGAGTTTATTTTTGTGTATGGTGTTAGGGAGTGTTCTAATTTCATTCTTTCACATGTAGCTGTCCAGTTTTCCCAGCACCATGCTAAGTGCTTTTTATTATCCTTTATTTAACTCTTGCAACCACTCTATAAGGTAGATGCTATTATTATTTGCTCTCCTGGTGTGCCAGAAAACCTCCAGGTTGGTCACAACTCTTTTTGGGCTCAGCATGTAAGGGAAACTTCACCCACATGATAGCCAAGAAGTGTCAAAGAAGACAGAAAAGTCAGAAGAAACCAAGACATCTTGGACCACTAGATGATTCCTGGCAGGAAAGGTAAGGCCCTGGGTGATATCCCTTCCCCTTAACAAATCTGAATCTCTGGGCCTACTGAAATTCTGTATGCCTGACGTACAATGTGGCATATGCAGGGATTCAGGGGGGCCCCTCAGGTAGGATACCCAGGGCAAACTTAAGACATCTAAGGAATGTTGGTGGAAATGCTTTGTGATTGCAGAAAATGTTCTCCTTGCCTTTATGTGTGTTTTTGGCAGAAAGAGAATATTAAACTGGGACCTTGTGTCTCAGAAGGTCCAGGACAGGTATACTGAAAGCCAGGGACTTAGAGATGAGATGAATTAGAAATGAATAGTCCCACAGCAACCATGCAAACACAAATATACCTCATTTTATGCAACAACTGTATTTTCTAAATCAAATTATATTTTAAAAGTGTTAGGGAGGTGAGCTATTTAAAGGAACCCAACAGTGAAGCCTTTTTGTAATATGATTAATTACCTCCTGATAAATCTGGATTTTTCTTATATTAGGTTTGCCCATCTGTTCGGCTTTGTTAAGTAGACAGCACCAGAATGGGCTCTTCTCCCAGACTCCATCTCCTCAGGGGCCTGAGAGTTAGGTCTTCTGAATGATAAGTAAAATGCCAGAGCAAATGGTGGCAGGAAGTACTTATGCATAGTAGGTGCTCAGTACATATTTAGATAATGAATGAGGTGCCTGGATGATTTTATTCAAGGCTGGCTGATGTTGTGACGCCACTCTGGAGGCTGAGCTATGAAGAACAGCTCAAGGTAGGTACCCAGCTTAAGTCTTCACTCCTCCATTCTATCAGGTGGTAGACTTGTAGGAAGCTTGGCTGGACAGGTTTACCCAGATGCCCCAACGTGTCCTTAAAGTCAATATGCTAATGACTCTGAAATTTTCACTTTAGGCCAGTTGTGTCTTCCAAACTCTAGAGCCTTATATCCGAATGCCTGTTTCCTTTCTTCCTTGCTTTTTTTTTGGGTTATTCTTATAGCTCTGTGTGTGTGAGTAGCAAGTGCTCTTGCTGCTTCATATATAGCTGCACTTTCCAACATGGTAGCCACTAGCTACATGTGGCTATTTAAATTTAAATACAGTCAATTCTGCTCTAATGCTTGTTTTGAAAATGAAAATTTGTTCCAACAGATTGATGTATTAGGGAACAATCTGAACAAAATGCAGATTTCATGTTTGCTTAGGAGTGATTTTGTCCACAAGAAACATGAGATGAAAGGGGATCTGTACCCGGCCGAACTGAGCTGGGTAAGAATTTGTAAAATGAACACCCACACACACCTCACACATCTCCCAGCTCCCTCAGATCACTGAGTGTGGTATGAGCCACACCCATTCACATCTGCTGTGAGAACTTTCTGTTCCACCCCCATAACCCTCCTTTCACCACCTCACGATAACTCATAAGTGGACAGCCACTTCCACAAGCAAGTTTCAGGTCTTTGTCAGGGTAATGAGCCATCCTTATTGTAGTGTTTATACATTGCTTAACCATTTAACATGTGCAAAACTTTGCTATTTTTATTAATTTCCTACCTTTTTTTGTGTGTGTTACTGATAAATTTTTGGAATGTGTGTGCCCAACCCCATTTTCCTATGAGCCCTGTGATTTCTTTTGAGTAATTTTGCATAGTATGGTGTAGGAATGCTTGTGTCACGTGATAGCAGACCCAACTGTTAATTAAAATGAAATAAAATTAAAAATTCGTTTCCTCAGTCACAAGTCACATTTCAAGTGCTCAGTAGCCACCTGTAGCTAGTGTAGGCTGCCTTATTACACAGAACATAACACCAATAGAGAACATTTCCATTATCACAGCAAGTTCTACTGGACAGCACTAACATATAGCTGGAATGTTCAGTCTGAAAGGTCAGATGAAATGGTGAGCTTACACAAGAGCTCACTTGACCTTTTCCAGGTACCTCATTAGGTCTGTTGCTGTTCCATCATTCTGAGTTCCTTATCTGCTGAGACCGTGACCCAAGAATCCGTGGGACAACCTTCTCTTATCCTGTTTGTTTTCTATACTTTGAGGTGATACTGCAGAAGTCTTTTGTTTCACTGCTTGTATTCTTTTGCAGGTGAAATTTGAAGCTCAGAAGAAAATTTTACAGAGACTAGGATCTTACCTACAGATGCTCAATGGAGTCAATGTGACAACAGCTGCACCCAGATCTGAGGGGCTCTGTTGTTTTCTCCATCCTATTATACCTTCTGTAAGCCCCTACTTCCCTATCCTTTATCTGCCAAGTCTCCTTAATAGCTAATACTATCAGCCAATACTTAACCAGGCACTTGCTGGGGACCAGGCCCTATGCCAAGTGAGTAACATGTGTCATTGTCTTGTTTACTATTTACAGTCACACTGAGGGATAGACAGTGTCATTTTACAGATGAATACTTGAGGCTCAGTGAGATTAAATGATTCGACCAAGGACACACATCTAGAAAGTGCCAGAGCTAAGGTTTACACTCAAGTTGATCTGATGCAGAGCCCACTTTCTCAACCAGTACGCTACTGCCTCCTTAGAAAGATTCCAGACTTTGGAAAACTTCTAATGAGGCCTCAGAAAGGCAGAATTTAATCTGTGGCAGAGGTTGGCAAACTATGGCCCTGAGGCCACATCTGCTCTGCTGCTCGACTTTGTAAATAAAGTTTTATTGGAACACAGCTGAGCTCACTTGTTTATGGATTGTCTATGGCTACTTTTGCACTACAGTGGCAGAGTTGAATAGTTGTGACAGGGACCGTATGGCCTGCAAAGCCTAAAATGATTTACTGTCTGGCCCTTTATTGAAAAAGTTTTCTGACTCCTGCTTTATGGCAAGATTGGAACTCCTTTCTCCTATGGAGTGTCTATGGAGTGTCTTGATCTTCTCAGTCATGGAATTTCACCTATGCCATACCTTCCAAGCAAGCATCATTTATTTTTTCTCATCCAGAGAACATTCTTTCATTCTTTGTATTGTTGTCCTCCTTGGTTTTATTTGACCTGTTGTCCCTCTCCTGTCCTTCTGCCTTCTCCAGCCTGTCATCAATGGCTACCGAAATAAGTCCACCTTCTCTGTGAACCGAGGTCCAGATGGCAATCCAAAGACTGTGGGGTACTACCTGGGAACTTGGGGAGGTCAGTCGAAGGCTGTGACTAGTAGAAATAACAAAGCAAAAACTGAGAGGAAAGGGGAGGGTGCAGAGAACAGTGTCTGTGGGAGTGGAGAGGAGTGGGAAATATGGTGGCTTTAAAGGAGAAAGTTGAATTGGAAGCCTTTGATGCAGAGCATGATCACAAGGTTAATTGGAGATGTGGTATATATATGCACAATGGAATATTACTCAGCTACAAAAAATGAAATAATGCCATTTGCAGCAATGTGGACCTAGGGATTATCATATTAAGTGAGGTAAGCCAGACAGAGAAAAACAAATATCGTATCGTTTATATGTGGAATCAAAAAAAAATGATACAAATGAACTTACTTGCAAACCAGAAATAGACCCACAGACAAAGAAAACAAACTTATGGTTACCAAAGGGGAAAGTGGGGGAGGGATAAATTAGGAGTTTGGGATTAACATATACACACTACTATATATAAAATAGATGACCAACAAGGGCCTACTGTATAGCGCAGGGAACTATACTCAATATTTTGTAATAACCTATAAAGGAAAAGAATCTAAAAAAGAATATATATATATATATATATATATATATATATATATATATATATATAAAACTGAATCACTGTGCTGTACACCTGAAAGTAACACAACATTGTAAATCAACTATACTTCAATTTAAAAAAAGGCATTAAAAAATAAGGTTAATTGGGGATACTTTTTGGTGAGTAGTCATTGTATTATAGGGCTAGGAATCAACCTCCCCGCCCCCCAGCTTTCTTCCTCTAAAAGCCATGTGCCTGAGACCTAGTAAGCACTTCATAAATATTGATGCTGGTGCTGCTGCTCTCTCATTATCATCATTGTTGTCAACATCGTCATCATCATCATCGTTATCATTTTATGTTGCTTTCTGTACTGGGAGCAGTCTCCTGCTTATTAGAGACATGCCCTTTCTATTTCACATCCCCATATCCCTGAAAATTCAGAGCTTTCTGTGATAAATCTGCCTTAAAAGAACTGGTAGGGGAGGTGAGTGCTGGTGAGAGAAATCACAGTGGCATATTTCTGAGACTTAATTCCAGGATCCATTCCCAGATTCCATTCCTGAACTTACCATTTGCCCATTTTCAATAAATCCACTTGAAACACCATCATTTTATATTAGTCACACTGTTTAATATCCATATGCCTTAAACTACAGTTCATTAGGGTAGGCACTTGGCTTTCTTTTTTTCCCCTGTGTGCTGAATTAAATGAGTATATGACGTCAGTGTTCTGTTATTCACTAACAGAAAAACAAAACCCATTACATTTTACTTCCCTCTTAAAATCTGAACAGAAAGCAGACATTATCATATCGCACATTTGTGGCATGAGAGAAAATATTGGGGACTAGCTCCATTAAGAATAAGCTTTTTAATGGCCAGACCAGGAAACAGGTTTTCTCTGAAAAATGGCCTTGAGCATGAATTAGGTACTTTGCTTCTTCGTATTTACATATGCCTCTTTGGATTAGGGGATTTGAGTTGCTAGACATTTTATTCTAAATAATCTTTTAGGAAGAAAACCATGTAAATCAAATTCTTTTTCTTTCCATAGACAGGAACATGGTCTGTGTGCGGTCTAACCATCTGAAACATATCCCCAAGAAACACAGTCAAGTGGCACAGGTAATAAGGAACAAAGGCTGGTTGAAGATGACCCTGGGCATTGCAGTCTATAACGGCAGCATGCCTGATATGTTAATAATAGAGCTCTTCTAGTGCTACAGGGGAGGAGGGGTTCTGTTCTGAAAGTGTACTTCTTAACGGTGGAGAGAACATTGCTAGTGTTTCATTTCGGAGAGGGTGGAGAGGAGGAGAGAGAACTGCATCCATTATTGCAAATGTCAAGCATCCAAGGAATTTAATACAAGGGAAATTTAGGACAGAGAGATACTGATGAGGGCAGGATAGCAAGTGGCAGGTGTCTGGATTTGGAAGGCTAGTGTTTTCAGCAGAACAAGGTTGAAACATATCATGAGAGATGTGGGAGTGGGCGTAAGGCATCTGCATCATTAGATTGGCCTCTGAGACATTTTAGTATCCCTCTATTTCATGCACCCACTATTTACTGAGTACCTACTATGTGCCAGGCACTGGACTAGGTGCTGGGGATCCAGTGGTGACTCAAACAAACATGGTGCCTGCCCTCCTGGAACTTAAAAGAAAAAGGCAAAAGAAACAGGACTTCCAACTGACATGCTTTTTCCCTGTTTAAACTTACAGCACCCATCCTCCTAATGATTCAGCTTTCTGACACTTGGGTGGTGCCTTCTCATAGGACACATCTTGACCTCAAAGATTTCCTGGCTAGAACACAGCTCCCATCATAGGATCATTCTCCAGAAATCTTCCTACGTGACCCTTGTCAGCTTCTTCTCCCATTGTCTTCAGTGACTATTCTAAACTCTTACCTCTCCTCGAATTTCCTATCCCATCACCTTTACCCTTGCTCTTGACAGATGGCTGTGCCTGGTTCTTCACTGGAAAATTAAGACCAACAGATGAGAATTCCCTTAGCTGCTTCCCCTACCATCTACCAATTTCGCTGAAATCTTACCCCTCCTTTCCCTCCTACCTCAGTGAAATGCTGTTAGTCTTCTACCTGTCCAAGGCTATTCTTCTTCCTTGAAACACCATCTTGGACTCATCTCCTCTCTCCCCAAGTCCCTTACTCCTTTGTTACATTCCCTCTTTCTCCCGTTTCTTTACCTATTTTTCTCCACCTCTATTGGCTCTTTTCTTTCAGTTCATAAACATATTCAATAAAAAAAATCTGATGGTTCTTGCTTCTGCCCCCAACAATTCCTAGAAATTAACCTTGCCAAAGTCATCAGTGAGCTCCGTTTTGCCAAATTAAATGGAAACTTTCTGCCCCTAACTTACTCAACTTTTCTCTGCCTTTGGCACCGATTATTATTCTTATTTTCCTCCTTGGGAACACTGTCTTTGGTTTCTGTGCTACCATTCTCTGATGGTTTTCCTCCTATTTCGCTGGCCACTTCTTAGTCGTTCTCATGGGATCTTTTTCTCCCTTTCCCACGATAAGTGTTGGTGTCCTCCAGGACTCTGTCCTTGGCCTTCTTTTTGAATATATTCATGGGAGATTGCACACCACTATAGCTGATGATTGGAATGAGCACCTGTAAAGTGACAACTCCTAAACTTATATTTGCATACCAGCTCCATCTTGAGCTTCAGGAGGTGGGATTCCAAAGGCTACTGAACATCCTCACCTAGTTTTCCTGTGGAGCTCTTCAAATCAGCATTGGCCCAGATCCAGATTTCTCAACCTTCGCACTATTAACATTTTGGGTTGCATGATTATTTATTGTGTGGGGCTATTAGGTGCACTGGAGGATGTTTAGCAGCATCCGTGGCCTCTGCCCCTAGAGGCCATGAGTTGTGACAACCAAAAATGCCTCCAGATATCTCTTGTGGGGCACAATCGCCTCCGGTTGAGAACCATTGCCCTAAGCTAAATTTACCCTCTTCCCTTTCCAAATGTGCCCTTTTTTTCTCACGTTAGTAAATGGTAGCAACATGTACTAGAAACATATGTCCTCTTAGACTCCTCTGTCTTAATCCTACCACTTCCTCCTCAGCCACATATAATTAATCTCCATGTCCTTTCAGTTTTCCTTGCTTTTTTTTTTGTTTTCTTATTTATTTCGTTCCGTTTTCCTTTCTAAAAATACTTTGACTCTACCCTCTTTCTGTTTCCACCACCATCATCACCACTCCAGTCCAAGCAACTGGTCTCACTGATATTTAGCATCTGTATTGTTATGACTGTAGATATTCACTCCTGAGCCAAGTAGATGTACTAAGATTTTGTTTCCTTTATTGTACTGGTTTTTTTCTTTCATTTTATGTTGTGGAAAATTACAAACGTATAAAAGTATAGAATGGTATAACAAACCCCATGTACCCATTACCCAGCTTCAGTAACTATCAACACATGGCCCATCTTGCTTTCACTGTACTCTCACCCACTTTCCACCAGCCCCTTTGGATTTATTTGAGGCAAATTCCAGACATTATATAAGATATAAATACCACAGCATGAGTTTTAACAGAAAGGACTTAATTTTTTAACATAGTTTCATACCATTGTCACACCTGCAAATAAACATTTATCCCATAATATCAACTACCTAGTAGATGTTCAGATTTGGCACTGTTTTATCTCATAAAAAGCTTGATTGATATAGTTGGCTTGTTCAAATCAGGATTCAAACAAGGTATATACATTGCATTTGATTAACATGTCTCTTCAGCCTCTTAATTTGTAAGTACCCCTCCCTATTAATTTTTTTGTCCCTGCAATTTACTTTTTGAAGAAACTGGTTTGTTTTCCTCTGGAGAGTCTCCCATTCTGGATTTTGCTGATTGAATCCCCTTGATATCATTGAATGTTCTTCCTCTATCCCCTGTATTTCCTCTAAGCTGGTAGATCTAGAGTGTTGATCAGATTCAGGTTTGATTTTTGGCAAGAATGTTTTTATATGTAGATGTCTAATGGGCTCTCTTTTTTGGTGATGTTAACATTGAACAGTGGATTCAGGTGTCATCAGTCTGATCCACTCATTGAAAAGTTCCCTGTCAGCTTTTCGCTTAATGGTTTAGCTGTCATTAGTGATCAGTGCCTAGATCTCTTATTTCAGGGGGGGGTTGCAATGCAGTTATGTTCTAAATCTATCATTTATTAGCTGGAATTCTTCTAGAAATAACTTTTCCCTATCAACCCTTTGGTTACTCTAAGGTACTCTTACAGGAAAGGCAGGATAAATCCTTGGTTCTTTCACCTTCCTCAAAAGATGATCAGTTAAATGTGTTTGTTTTGGTATCATTAGGAACTCATAGATTTTTAACATACTTGATATGTTTCAATCTACTGCAGATACTAGGGGTTTTTTGGTACTCCAATTGCTCCATTTTTGGCCAGTTGGAACCTCTTTAAATTGGCTGTGAGACCTAGATGGCCGTGATAGTTCTGGAATGATAAGATATTTCTAGCACATCTAGTCCATTTTATGCCTGGGAGCTGGAATCAGCCGTTTCTTTAAGGAATCCTTGTCTCTTTTAGTGGGAAATGGCAGGGTGCTAGGAGCGTGCTTATTTATACTGAGTTGGTCATATTTCAAGGCCTTTTTAGTGGACAGAGCTAGGAAGTATTTTTAAAAGAAAATATGAGTTCACAGTAATATGTCCAAATCAAATTAAAAATTGTAGAGTTTTTACTTAAATCCTTTGATTTTATATTTTTATCTCTTGTCTCTTACAATTAAAACTTTAGTCCTGACAACATTAGCATACCTACAGTTGACCCTTGAACAAGGCCATGGTTAAGGGCGCCAACCCCCGTGCAGTCGAAAATCCACTTCGTATCTGTGGTTCCACATCTGTGGATTCAATCAGCCATGTGTCGTGTAGTACTGTAGTACACGTTTAGTGAAAAAAATCTTCATATAAGTGGACCTGTGCAGTTCAAACCCGTGTTGTTCAAGGGTCAGCTGTACTTATTTATTCTATCCTACTCTTTACATATAATTTCAGAACAACAATACTAGTATTATTACTAACAAATGATTACTGAAAAGAGCTCAAGATTTCTGTCCAGTTCTTTTTGTCCAATTATTGTGGCTCTGAAGGAATTCATCTCTTTGTAGTTACACCACCAACTTGACATGATACATGGATTCTTTTTTTTTTCTTCTTTCTTCTTGCTTTCAAATTTTAGGGATTGATTTTTTTCTTTTTCCTTTTGATTAAATTTTTGTTTTATAATTTTGTAAGATATTTACATGGTTTCAAAGTCATATCTACAAAATAAAGGTGTATTTTCTTTTTGTTTTGTTTTTTGGCTGTGCCGCATGCAGGATCTTAGTTCCCTCACCAGGGATTGAACCCACCCCCCCTGCAGTGGAAGTGCAGAGTCTTAACCACTGGACCTCCAGGGAAGTCCCATAAAGGTGTATTTAAAGAGGTCTAGCTTTCACTTCTGTCCCCTCTTCCCAGTTCCCTTCCTCCTTCTATTTGTAACATTTTTATTCACTTTTATTTATTTTAAAAAATGGAAACATATTTGTATCTCCCCTTTTCTTAGCTAAAAGGTAGCTTAATATGGACACAGTTCTGTACCTTTTTTTCCACATAATAATGTGCTTCATTTTTTTTTAATATTTACAGTTGTTATATCTTCTTGGATTGATCCCTTGATCATTTTTTTAACATCTTTATTGGAGTATAATTGCTTTACAATAGTGTGTTAGTTTCTGCTATATGCTTCATTTTTTAAAAAATAACTGCTTAGTCCTATGTAATATGATGGATTTTACAACTTTTAGTTTTCATTGGCTTGAATAATTACCTCATTTTCTCATTGGCTTAGTTTTCTATGAACCTATTGCTAATTTTTTTTCTGAGTGCTCTAAGAGCTCTGTCAAACATTCATCAATATTCTCCATATAGTCAAAAACTTGAGTTTAGTATTTTCCCTGAAGACCTTTTTTCTGGAGTCTCCATCCTAGGCTCCTGAGGCCTTCTGCCTAGCTGTTATCTTGGGACTCCTTTTGCTGTTCTTCTGTCTTTCCCCCTGTTTCTCAGATCCCCTGTCTTCCTTTTTCTGGTTTACATCCTCATTTAGCTGGAATACAACCTCCATTAGCTTCCTGAGGAAGGGTGCCTAGGAGTAAACTTTGAGTCTTTGCATGTCTATAAATGTCTTAGTTCTTTCCTGACATATGACTGAGAGTATTTCTAGATTTCAAATTCTAGGTTTGAATCATTGCCTTTATAAATTTGAAGACATGGTTTCATTGTCATCTGGCCACTAATATTGTGTAAGTCTGGATGCTACTTTAAGTCCTATTCCTTTGTAGATAATCTCTCCCCTCTTTTTTTCTCTAGAAGCTTTTAGGGAATCTCTGTCCGTGAAACTTCATGACCATGTGGCCCTTCTTTCATTCGTTGTGATGGGCACTTTCTAGTCCTTGTCAAGCTGGAAACTAATACTTTCAGACATGGGAAATTTTCCTGTATTATTATTTATTTATTTATTTTTAAATTAATTAATTAATTAATTTATTTTTGGCTGTGTTGGGTCTTCGTTTCTGTGCGAGGGCTTTCTCTAGTTGTGGCGAGCGGGGGCCACTCTTCATCGCGGTGCGTGGGCCTCTCACTGTCGCGGCCTCTCTTGTTGCAGAGCACAAGCTCCAGATGCGCAGGCTCAGTAGTTGTGGCTCACGGGCCTAGTTGCTCCGCGGCATGGGGGATCTTCCCAGACCAGGGCTCGAACCCGTGTCCCCTGCATCGGCAGGCAGATTCTCAACCACTGCACCACCAGGGAAGCCCTTTATTTTTTATTTTTATATTTTTGGCCATGCCACGTGGCTTGTGGGATCTTAGTTCCCCAACCAGGGACTGAACCCGGACCCCTGCAGTGAAAGCGCCAAGTCCTTACCACTGGACCACCAGGGAATTCCCTATTTTTATTTTTTTATTGAAGTATAGTTGAATTACAATGTTGTGTTAGTTTCAGGTGTACGACAAACTGATTCAGTTATATATATATATTCTTTATCAGATTCTTTCCCATTATAGGTTATTATAAGATGTTGAATATACTTCCCAGTGCCATACAGTAGATCCTTGTTGTTTCTCTATTTTATATATAGTAGTGTGTATATGTTAATCCCAAAATCCTAATTTATCCCTCCCCTGCCCCTTCCCCTTTGGTAACCATAAGTTTGTTTCTATATCTGTGAGTCTGTTTCTGTTTTATTTATGTATGTATGTATGGCTGACTGCGTTGGGTCTTCTTTGCTGTGCGCGGGCTCTCGCTAGTTGCGGTGAGTGGGGGCTACTCTTCGTTGCGGTGTGCGGGCTTCTCATTGTTGTGGCTTCTCTTGTTGTGGAGCATGCAGGCTTCAGTAGTTGTGGCATATGGGCTCAGTAATTGTGGTTTGTGGGCTCTAGAGCTCAGGCTCAGTAGTTGTGGTGCACGGGCTTAGTTGCTCCGCGGGATGTGGGATCTTCCCAGTCCAGAGCTCGAACCCATGTCCCCTTGCATTGGCAGGCAGATTCTTAACCACTGCGCCACCAGGGAAGTCCTCTGTTTTGTAAATAAGTTCATTTGTATCATTTTTTTAGATTCCACATATAAGTGATATCATATGATATTTATCTTTCTCTGTCTGACTTACTTCACTTAGTATGATAATCTCTAGGCCCATCTATGGGTTACTGCAAATGGCATTATTTCATTCTTTTTATGGCTGAGTAGTATTCCATTGTATATATGTACCACATCATCTTTATCCATTCCTCTGTCGATGGACATTTAGGTTGCTTCCATGTCTTGGCTATTGTAAATAGTGCTCCTATGAATATTGGGGTGCATGTATCTTTTCGAATTAGAGTTTTCTCCAGATATCTGCCCAGGAGTGGGATTGCTGGATCATATGGCAACTCTATTTTTAGTCTTTTAAGGAACCTCCATACTGTTCTCCATAGTGGCTGCACCAATTTACATTCCCACTGACACTGTAGGAGGGTTCCCTTTTCTCCACACCCTCTCTGCCATTTATTATTTGTAGACTTTTTTAAAAATTGGAGTATAGTTGCTTTACAATGTTGTATTAGTTTTTGCTCTACAGCAAAGTGATTCAGTTATACATATATATATAGCCACTCTTTTTTAGATTTCCTTCCCGTTTAGGTCACCACAGAGCATTGAGTAAAGTTCCCTGTGCTATACAGTACATTCTCATTAGTTATCTATTTTATATATAGTATTTGTAGACTTTTTGATGATGGCCATTCTGACTGGTGTGATATATTATTTCTTTAATTACTTCCTCTCATTTTCTATGTTCTCTCTATACCTCCTATTATTTGGATTTTGGACTTCATGAATTGATTCTGTAATCTGCTACTCATTCCTCTTCTATTTTCCATCTCTTTTCCCTTTTGTTCTTCTTTTTGTGAAATTTTCTTGAAATAAATGCCAACATTTTTATTGACTTTTTTTCTACCACCTTTTAATTTTCAAAAGCTTTTGCTTGTTCTCTGATTGTTCCTTTTGTACAGCATCTTCTTTTTTTTAAGTAATGTAATATATATATATATATATATATATACACACATATATATATATCTCATATATATTTTTTTTTAAATCTTGCTTTTGCCTTTTTTTTTCCTGTTTTTTGAATTGTCTGCTTCCTTCAGGGATTTTTTTTTTCCTGTTTGTTTTGGGTATTGTCTTTTGCAATGAAAGCTTTAATCAAATAGCTGGTGGTAGTTGCCTGACTGTTCATGTTTAAGCATGAGGCTTTAAATTGATTGGCAATTCAGCTTGAGTGGTTTGTTGATTCTTGGCTTCACTGCTGGTGCTTGTGGGTGGGGTCCCATGTCTCTCTCTTGGGAGATCATTACTCTGGGACTATTCGGTTTCTTGAGAGAATTTACATTGAATCTTCCTGTTTCCACCCCTCTGCCACCACTCCGCCTGGTATTACCTGGTATTTGTGTATTCATTTTCTCCTAAGGAAAAAAAAAAATCCCCAACCTCCTGCTACAGAAGGATAGAGGTTTTTTGTAGGATGAGGTTGTTTACCAGTTTTATGTCCAGACTTTCAACCAAACCCTGTTTTTAGCCCTGTACCTTATCCCATCTCTGCCTCCTTGCACTTCAAGTTTGAGCCTTTCCAGGCTTGTGTGGAGCAGATAAGCCTTACCTCTCATCAGATCCCCCTTTGTAGGCAATCCGGATGTAGCTTCCTTCATCTTGCTAAGTCAGTTGCCATTCCAGTCTTTTATCTGGTTTACTCTTGTTGTCTTCTCTCCCATTATCTCTGTTCTTTCTTTCATTTATTCATTCAACAAGTACAATTGAGTACCTACAAGTGCCAGGCACTATTCTAGGTGCTTAGGATACAATAATGAAGAAAATATCCCTTCCCTTGTGGAACTTATAGTTTAGTGGGGGGAGACAGATTTTTTAAAAAAACATAATAAAGTAAATTATATAATATGTTAGAAGGTGATAAGTGCAGTGCTGGTCCGAATGTTTCTGTCCCTCCAAATTTCATATGTTGAAATCCTAACCCCCAAGGTAATAGTATTAAGAGGTTGGGGCCTTTGGGCGGTGCTTAGGTCATGAGAGTGGAGCCCTCATGATTAGGATTAGTGCCCTTATAAAAGAGGCCCCAGAGAACTAGCTTGTCCATTCTTTTTATTTATTTGTTTGTTTGTTTTTTTAAATTTTTTTGGCTGGGTTGGGTTGTCGTTGCTGTGTGCGGGCTTCTCATTGTGGTGGCTTCTCTTGTTGCAGAGCACGGGCTCTAGGCACGCAGGCTTCAGTAGTTGTGGCACGTGGGCTCAGTAGTTGTGGCTCATGGGCTCTTGAGCACAGGCTCAGTAGTTGTGGCGCACGGGCTTAGTTGCTCCGCGGCATGTGGGATCTTCCCGGACCGGGGCTCAAACACGTCTCCCCTGCATTGGCAGGCAGATTCTTAACCACTGCACCACCGGGGAAGCCTCTAGCTTGTCCATTCTGCCGTGTGAGGTTCCAGTGAAAAGACGGTAGCTGTCATTGAGGAAGCTGTCACCAGACACTGAATCTGCCGGAACCTTGATTTTGGATTTCCCAGTCTCCGGAACTGAGGAATTTTTGTTGTTTATAAGTCACCCAGTTTATCATATTTTTGTTTTAGCAGTGCAAACAGACTAAGACAAATGCCATGGGAAAAATACAGCAGGATAAGGAGGATGAGAAGTCATAAGTTTGGGGGAAATGCGGGTTGTAATTTTAAATGGGATCAAGTTAGGCTTCATTGAGAAGGTGATATTTGAATAAAGCAGTAGTTCTCAACTGGGATTAGTTTTGCCCTACAGGGGACATTTAGCAATGTTGGAGACATTTTTGGTTGTCACCACTGGGGGATGGTTGGACGGTGCTACTGGTATCTGTCTAGTGAGTAGAGGCCAAGGATGCTGTTAAACATCCTGCAGTGCACAGGACAGCCCCCCACAACACAGAATTGACAATAGTGCCAAGGTTGAGAAACTTTGGAATTAAGACTTAAAGGAAATGAGGGTGTCAGCCATGTGGAGGTCTGAGGGAAGAGCATTCTAGGCAAAGAGAACAGCCATGGCAAAGGCCCTAAGGAAGGAGTATGGCATGCTTTCTGGAGGAACTGAAGGTAGACCCAGAAGAGTAATAGGAGAAGAGGTAGGATAGTTAATGGGGACCAGATCGTGTAGTGCCTCAGAGGTCAGTGTTGGGACTTTGGCTTTTATTCTGAGCTATTGGAGGTTTTGATTGGGGGGGCATCTCATGATATGATTTAGGTTTTAAACAGGATCACTCTGGCTATTGTATTGTGTATGGATTGTTGTAGGGAAAGGTAGAAGCAGGGAGAGACTAGTTAGGAGGCTCATGTGGTAATCCAGATGTGAGATGATATAGCCCAGTGGGAGCAGCAGTGGAGGTGGATATATCTTGAAGACAGAACTGCAGGGTTTCTTGATTGATTGAGTGAAAGGTATAAGAGAAAGAGAGGAGTGAAAAATGGCTCTAGGTTTTTGGGAGGGGAAAGTGGAACAATGGAGTTACTATCTACGGAAATGGAAAAAGCTGTGGCAGAGCAGATTTGAGCAGGGGGAGGTTAGTAGCTCAATTTTGGACATGTCGCATTGAGATACCTGTTAGGCATCTGAGTGGATACGTTAAATAGGTAGTTGGATCTGTTAGGATGAGGTTCAAGAATTAGAAACCTTGGAGTTGTTAACATGTAGATGTTATTTAAAATCATGAGACTGGAAGAGATGACCAAGGGAGTGAGAGTAGATAGAAAGAGAACAGGAACATGGACTGAGCCCAGGGGCATTCCCATTTTAAGAGGTCTGGGAGGAGAAGAGGAACCAGTAAAGGTGACTGAGAAGGGGCAGCCAGTGAGGTCAGAGGAAACCGGGAGAGTGTGGGATCCTGAAAGCCTAGTGAAGACAGTGAACTGAGGAGGAGGGGCTCATCAGCTGTGCCAGTGCTGCTGGTAGGTTAAGTAAGATGAGGAGTGTGAATTGACCTTTGAACTGCATGACATGGAGGTCGTTGGTGACCATAATGGGAGCTGTTTAGGTGGAGTGGTGGGGACCTGATTTGAGTGGGTGAATAGAAGGAGAGGAATGGGGGGCAGTGAATATAGACAGTTCTTTTGAGGAGCTTTGCTACAAAGAGGAGCGGAGAAATGGAACAGTGGCTGGAGGGGAAAGTGGGTTCGAGAAGGTTACTTTTCTTTTTAAAGGTGGGAGAGTTAGAAGAACATGCTTGTGTATTGATGGGAATGATCCAGTAATGAGGGAGGAAATGATGCAAGAGAGAGAGAAGGGAGAATTGGTGGATCGATGAGTTTAAATACGTTTATGTCTTTTTTATTCCTTTATTTCATTTTAGTAGGATTTTTAAGAGGAATAGTCTGTTATTTTAGCCAGAAGTCCCTTTCACTCTTTTTAAAAATTTTATTTTATTGAGGTATAATTGACATGCAACATTGTGTAAGTTTAGGGTGTACAGTGTGTTGATTTGATACATTTATACAGTTGACCCTTTAACAACACGGGGGTTGGGGCACTGACCCTCTGCACAGTTGAAAATGCACCTATAACTCTGTAGTTGGCCCTCCATATCCTTGGTTTTCGCATATCTGCGGTTCCATGTCTCGAGTTCAACCAACCCCAGATTCAACCAACCGCAGATTGTGTAGTAACGTAGTACGTATTTATTGAAAAAAATCCGCATGTAAGTGGACCCACACAGTTCAAACCCATGTTGTTCAAGGGTAAACTGTATATTGCAATATGATGCTTAGGCATTCCCATGTAAGAACAGGAGTTTCAGGCTCTATTTTATAAATGAAGAAACCAAAGCCTTGGATCATACAGTGGAGAAGCTGTATTTCATATTTACTTACCCATTATCTTGCAGGTCAGACTCAGTTTTTCAGTTCCTATCCTTCTAGGACCTCAAAGACATTTGAATCTTCTTCCAGAAAACATTCCTTTCCAACCAGCAAGTAAACAACAGTTGAACCAGTCTTTCTTTAAATCACCAACTTCAAAATTTGGAAAAGAAAAAAAAAATTTGGAAAAAAAAATTTGGAAAAATATGTTCAGTATAGTTAAGCATCTTATGTTGTATTTATATGAAATTATAGCAGAAGTGGTCAAGTGCACCCTTAATTGATTTTTACCCTCTCAAGTGGCACTGATTTTTGGTGTAACTCTCCCTTCCGTGCACTATTTTGGGTTTGTGTGAAAATACAGTGGATCCAGAACCCATGCATTATGAAAACAAGAGGACCTAGTAAATCAGATAGTGTGTCCTGTTGTGGCAGCAACTGGCTTGTGTTTGAAGTTTGGCTTTAAGGATTTTTGATGTCTCAACACTGAATCAGGATTGCTTTTGACCTGTATTTACAGGGGAAGATGAAGGATCCAACTAAGGTAGTTGGCACCTGGTTATATGAAGAAATATAGAAACAATGGGCTTACATCAGGAAGTTATAAGTAAGAATGGAATTATAGCAGCTTAGTAGTATATTAGGAATTGCTGCCAGGAGGAATTCACAGAAATGGATGATTATTGTATTCCACATTGTGTACACAATAAGCTGAGATTCTTCATACAGATACCTTTGCTGTTCTTTCATACCTTCTTTCAGTAATAATTATTGAGCACTGGTTATGTGCTAGACTCAGGATACAACTCTGAGCCTTCATGGAGCATACTTTTTGGGCTATCATGGATAGGATCCCTCAGTAAGGTTGCAGGGCAGTGATCATGTTTCTTATATCACTGCATTAGTTTGCTAGGACTGCTATAACAAAATCCCACAGACTGGGTGGCTTAAACAACATAAACTTATTTTCTCACAGTCCCGGAGGCTGGAAGTCCAAGATCAGGGTGTCAGCAGGTTTGGTTTCTTCGGAGGCCTCTCTCCTTGGCTTGCAGATGGCTGCCTTTCTGCTGTGTCCTCATGTGGGCTTTCCTCTGTGCATGTGTGCATCCCTGATGTTTCTGTGTATCCAAATTTCCTCTTCTTATAAGGACAACAGTCAGATTGGATTAGAGCCCACCTTAACTGCCTCATTTTTAACTAATCACCTATTTAAAGGCCCTATTTCCAAACACAGTCACATTTTGAGGTACTAGGGGTTAGGACTTCAATGTATGAATCCTAAGGGGACGCAGTTCAGCCCATAACACTCTTCTCTGGACCCCCAAAATTCATGTTCTTCTCACATGCAAAATACATTCACCCCCATTCCAACAGCCCAAAATTCTTAACACATTTCAGCATCAACTCTAAGTCCTAAATCTCATCTAAATGAAGTGTGGATGAGAGGTATCAGTCAAGGTATAATTCATCCTAAGACAGAATTAGTTGTGAACGAGCGAAGCTGGACAAATTATCTGCTTCCCAAATACAGTCGTAGGACAGGCATAGGATAGACATTCCCATTCCAAAAGGAACAAATCAGAAAGAAGAAAGGGGTCATGGGTCCCAAGCAAATCTGAAACCTAGCAGGGCAAATTCCACTAAATTTTAAGGCTCGAGAATAATCCTCTATGGGTTGATACTGTCCTCCAGGCCCACTGGTGTGGTGGGCCCACTGGGGTGGCAGCCTGGCCGACTGAAACCACAGCATTCGGACCCACCCTAATGGCCTCATTTTAACTTAAACACATCTTTAAAGACCTCATCTCCGAATCTGGTCACATTCTGAGGTACTGAGGGTTCAACATATGAATTTGTGTGTGGGGGGGATACACTTCAGCCCATAACAGTTGCTCAGCATGAATAATGAGTTGTCAAACTTTGTTAGTTTTGCCTGTGTAATAGTACTGTTTTCTTCCTAGTACTACGAAGTATTCCTTCGACAGTCCCCATTGGAGCCCTGCCTTCTGTTTCATGAAGGTGGGTACTGGCGTGAGCTCATAGCCCACACCAGTAGCCAAGGGCACACAATGGCCATCATCACTTTCCATCCCCAGGAATTAAGGCAGGTGAGACTCAAAGGATGATAAGGAGCAGCTTCTATAGCAACCCTTACTATCAATATGCTGCAGTTGGTATTTGGAGGTTTCGGGGCAGATAGCAGAAGCAACGCATCCATGGAACGTATGGGTTGGAAAGAAGGGTTGGGGATGATGAGGAGGAGATGGCAAGAATCCTGTTAACCATGCTGCTGGCATAATGAAACCAAAGAGACTGAGGCTAGGTTACCAAGTTAATTATCATGTGAGGACTCCTGAGGATTTTCACAAGAACTTTCCTCACGGAACTTATTAGGTGTTCTGCTAATTCCAGAAGCCAATTTAATAGAGACTAGAATATGGTCAGAATTTCATAATCCACATAATACTTTTACATTTGTAATACACTTAGAGCTTTCAAACATGCCTGTATCAAAATATTCTAATACTTATGTGATCATCTCAAGCAACTTGTGAAGTAGGCTGGAGAGGGAGAGGTATTGTTCCCTTCATTTCACAGCTGAGCAAATGGAGGCATAGAGGTACCCAAGGTTAAAGAGCTAGTAAATAGCAAAGCTAGGGCTTGAACCCAGGTCATTGATTCCTGGCCTTTTAACTCTATAGCTCCAACATAGTTTATTGTCATATGTCTTTGTGTCAAGCTAATGGATAGGGCTCTCTGTAGTGACGTAAGAATTTTAAAACATTCAGAACTCGAAGAAATGATTTAGTTACCATGCTCATTCTGTTCCGTGCCCTTTCTTTCCTTTCTCTTAGGACGCGTGTCTTCTGAGGTGGTATTTGGATGGGTGGATGGGATATTTGAAGTAGAGAAGTATGAAAGGAATTGAAAGGTTATTGCTTGTTCGTGATGGAACAAAAGCTTAGTTTAGCTCCTAGGTTACAACAAGAATATCTCTCACGCTTTCTTTAGAGAACTATCAAAGAGGCTCAAACCAGAGAAAGTGCCATGTCTATTGTGTAGCATTTGTCAAAAGCCAATAAGCAAAGCAGTGCTTCTGCTGAGATGTGAAAATAGCTTTCTTTTTGGTCCTACAGAACATTGCTTTAAGTGTTATCTATAATAGGATTTGAGTAATGTGCCTTCTTGTCTGACTACTGCAGGGCTGATTACCATAGAGCTTGGAGAGAAAATTTGTCAGAGATGGATTTTTGCTTGACTCCTGATTTTGTGGTCTGGGCAGGAGGAGCTCTGTGTTCAGAAGGAGACTGTAAAGAAGTTTTTCACCAAAGGGCCAGGAGCAGTCTGTGACTTGACATCACTTTACTTCCAGGAAAGGTAAACCTGGGACAGCCCAACAGCAAGCCGGAGTCTGATGGCTTGCCATAGTCTGGGTTATGGATTACTGAGGCAGCGCTGCTGATGGCCAAGTGTTTGCATGTACCTCCATCCCCTGAGAGGGGAACTCCTCCAGAGCTCTCAGGGCCATGCCATGGAGGCTTTGTCTCCTAGCTGAGATGCCAGGGCCTCCCTCTCCAACCAACCACTAGAGATAGGTTGGCCTGCCATTCCAAGGTGCTTTCTTCTTTTATTCTTTTCTAGCGCTATGACCCGTTGCAGCCATCAGCAGTCCCCCTACCAGCTCCTATTTGGGGAACCCCACATCTTTGAAGATCTCCTGGGGTTGAAGATCCGCATCTCTCCAGATGCCTTTTTCCAGGTTAACACTGCTGGTGCGGAGATGCTGTATCGGACTGTGGGGGAGCTGAGTGGAGTGAACTCTGACACCATCCTCCTTGACATCTGCTGTGTAACTGGCAAGTGGCAGCCCAGGGCAGAATCAACATGCAGCTTATCTCCCCAACACCATCCACGCAGCACCCAGGGCCCTTGCAGCCGAGGTGGGGAGGTGGTGGTAGTGGTGCAGGCGTAACCTCATTGGTAATACCCTAAAATACCCTCCTCTTATTCTCTCCTACTTCCCCAGGTGTGATCAGCCTCTCTCTGGCTCAGTATACCTCCCAGGTCCTTGGGATTGAGTTGGTGGAGCAGGCGGTAGAAGATGCCAGGTGGACTGCAGCCTTCAGTGGTACCCTGCTCACATTCTGGGGAGAAATTAAGAGCTGTAGTTGTCCTGTACTGTGGGAACGGTTGTGTGAGAAAGGACATCTACTGTATCCACGACTGGGGAGGAAGGGAAGGTGTTCTGGAGTGCTCAGAGTTGGATCCTGATGACTTTCTAAAAGAGGTCCCCCTTTTTTTTTTCTTTTTTTTTAAAAAAATTGAAGTATAGTTCATTTCAATGTTGTGTTAGTTTCAGGTATACAGCAAAGTGATTCAGTTATATGCATATATATATATGTATATATACTTTTTCAAATTATTTTCCCTGGGCTTCCCTGGTGGCGCAGTGGTTGAGAATCCTCCTGCCAATGCAGGGGTCACGGGTTCAGGCCCTGGTCCAGGAGGATCCCACATGCCGCGGAGCAGCTGGGCCCATGCGCCACAACTGCTGAGCCTGCGCTCTAGAGCCCGCAAGCCACAACTACTGAAGCCTGTGCTCCGCAATGGGAGAGGCCACAGCAATGAGAGGCCCGCGCACCGTGGCGAGGAGTGGCTCCCGCTCACCACAGCTAGAGGGGGCCTGTGCACAGCAGCGGGGACCCAACACAGCCAAAAATAAATAAATAAATTCATAAAAAAAATTATTTTCCCTTATAGGTTATTACAAAATATTGAGTAGAGTTCCCTGTGTTATACAGTAGGTCCTTGTTGGTTACCTATTTTATATATAGTAGTGTGTATATGCTAATCCCAAACTCCTAATTAATCCCTCCCTAATCTTTTTTTTTCTATCTGGAAAAAGCCTAAGGGAAGGAATAAGCCTAGCTGATAGGAAGGGAACTTGGCAAAACTTTGAATAATATAGAAGAGCCTTCTTGACATTAGACTCATGAGGCATCATAACAATACAATAGGTTTCAAACTACTTTTAGCAAAAGGACCTTTTCTTTGAACAAAGTCTTAGGCCAAACTGCAACATAGAAAAAAGATTTTCTTTCCCCTCTACCTCACCTCTAGACAGCTCCTGAGGCTCCATGTGAAAGCCTCCAATATAGCAGAAGGAGCACTTGAGTTATAGTCAAGGTTCTCTTCTTGGTGTAGGTCCTTATGTGCTGTGTGAGTCACTAAGTTGTAAAATAACACACCTAGTCTCTCAAGCTGAAAGGCCTACAGAGATATTGCAAGGGAAAGCGCATTGGAAAAAATGAAGCAGGTCCAAAAGCATTTCTTTCATTGTTATGCAGAAGTATGTTAGATCCAAAGGGAAGATGGCAGAGCCCTCCCTGCTTTCTGTACGTTTCTATAAAGCTGAAGCTCCCCACCCCCAACTGCTTGGCTTGCATTTTGAGTTATAGCATGTGGGCCTCTCTTTTGCAGGCATCACCAACTGTGAATTCCACACCGGTCGAGCAGAGAAGATTTTGCCACAGCTACTAAAGTCAAAGGAAGATGGGCAGTTAATTGTTGCTGTAGTGAACCCAGCCCAGGCGGGACTGTGTAAGGATGACTAGCTTTCCTGCTACAGAGCTAGTTAGGTATTCCCATGATGTCCACCAGCTTTGGTCTCTCATTTCTACACCATGTTAAGGCTGCTCTCAGTGAGCTGGCTCTGAACCTCCTTCTCTATTCCTAACGAGTCCTATGTGCCAGCCAGTTGCAAATTTGTGATAACCTGGACCATGATAGTTTAATTATATTAATAGCAATGTGTTTCTTCCTTTAGATTACCAGGTGGTTCAAGCCACTCGAAACTGCGGGGCCATCCGCATACTAGTTTTTGTTTCCTGCAAGCCCCATGGTGAAACCACAAGGAACATCATTGAGTGAGTCTTGACTTTGTTTTTAAATTATTTTTTCCTGATGGTCAAAGTAATCCTTATTGTTATGCTTACTGTGCAGAATTCGGAAAGTGTACAGAAGTGTAAAGAAAGAAAAAAGTCATTATACTGTCATCAAGAGTCAATTATAGGGCCAGGTCTTGGATGAAGCAAATAAAGCAACCCACATCAGGTACAAAATTTAAGAGGATGCCCCAAATCTTAGTAATAAAGATGCATTTTTAATGCAGTATTTTCAAAAATTAAATTGTCCAGAATATCTGTGAACAAAATATTAAGTTTTTTAAAAAAGTGAGATCCACTCCTGTACTTGCTAAGCCACGCCTCAGTCACCTTACTCTAGTCCTGGCCCTAGTTCCAATAAAACTGTATTTATAAAAGCAGGCAGCCAGCCTGCCGGCCATAATTTTACAATTTGATTTTCCAAATTATTGCATCAAGACATCATTTGTCTTGATTACTGAGTTTTTGGCACCCTCTTAAATTGTGCACCCATGGGGAATGCCTACTGCTTCACTCCCAGTTCTAGCCCTGGCCAATTATTTTGATTTTTGAAATGTTTTCTTCTTGTAATCTCTCTCTGTTTTTTACATAAGTAACACAATTTCTTTGTAATATTCAAACAACATAGGTATAAAGTACAGATGAGGGAATTCCCTGGCGGTCCAGTGGTTAGGACTCTGCACTTTCACTGCCGAGGGCCTGGGTTCAAGCCCTGGTCCGGGAATTAAGATCCCACAAGCTGCGTGGCACAGCCAAAATAAATTAATTAATAAATAAAGTACAGATGAAATACCTAGTTGAAACAAGTGAGAATTAGAAGGAAATAAATTGAGCTTTCAAGTCAGTGAGCTAGAAGAACAATAAAGCTAACGAAAACTGAAGGAAGAAATCAATAACATTTTAAAAATCCAGAAATTAATGAACTACAAAGGCAAGGCAGAAATAGAGACACAGAGATAGAGAACAAACGTATGGACACCAATGGGTGGAAGTGGGTGGGGGGATGAATTGGGAGATTGGGATTGACATATATACACTAATATGTATAAAATAGATAACTAATAAGAACCTGCTGTATAGCACAGGGAACTCCACTTTGCTGTACAGTAGAAACTAAGACAACATTGTAAAACAACTACACCCCAATTAAAAAAAAAAAAAAAACCGAAAAACCTATAGACTCAACAAATAAACCAGAAGGTGTTATTGGAAGAAGAAAATAAAATGGATAAGTAAACCTAATCAAGAATATAAAGTCTTAAATGAGAAAAAGGAGCATAACTATAGATATGAAGAAATTTTTTAAAATATAAGAAAGTACTTTGTATAACTCCTTCCTAATACGTTTGAAAACCTAGATGAAATGGGAGATTTCCCGGAAGAATGCAAATGGCTAATATTAACTCTAGAAGCTACAGTAAACCTAAACACACCAGTACCCATGGGAAAAAATTGAGAAAGTTGTCAAAGAGCTTCTTCTACCCAAAATAAAATCATGAGGCCCATATATTTTCACACTTACTTCCTTATCTTTTCCTGCATACTCTTCCAGTTGTCCTTTATTTTTATTTTCATTTTACAGTTTAAAAATGTTTCTGTATACATATCATGAAGGTGGCGCCTCAAATCAATGGGGAACAAATGAACTATTTAATAGATGGTGGTGGACAACTGGGTAGCTAAGGCAAAAAAAAAAAAAAAAGGTTGGATCTATATCTCATGCTGCAGACCAGGATAAATTACAGAAGAGTTAACAGATTTAAGTGTAAACGGGGGAAATCATAAATGTACCCTAGGAAATCAGAGAATTTTTTTTATAATCTTGGAGTGCAGAAGCCCTTTCTAACTATGAAAATTCAGAAGACATATAATAAAAGGTTGTTAAATTTGGCTACATAAAACAAAACTTCCTTCGTTACACCATACACAGAAATGAATTCAAAATGGATTATAGAAGTAAATGTAAGAGCTTGAAACATGGGAGTAAATCTTTGTGAACTTGGGTTAGGCAAAGCCTTCTTACATATAACATCAAAGACCCAAGGAACAGCTACAAGAAAGTGTTTGTGTGTGTGTAATTGAACATCATCAAAGTTAAAAAAAACTTTTTGTGCTGCAAATGATACCATCAAGAAAGTGAAAAGATGAAAAGACAACCCACAGAATGGAAGAAAATATTTGAAAATCATTTACCTGATAAGGGACTGGTATCCAGAAGCCAGACACAAAAGGCCACTTATTCCGTTTATAGGAAAATGTCCAGACTAGGCAAATCTCTAGAGACAGACAGTAGATTTATGGTTGTCTAGGGCTTAGGGTGGGGGGTTTCGGGAGAAATGGGGAGTAACTGCTAAGGAGTTAATGAAAATATTCCAAAATTGATTGTTGTGATAGATGCATAACCCTGTGAATATACTAAAAACCACTGAACTGAATAAGTGGTTGAACTGTGTGAATGATATTGCAATAAAACAGTTTTAAAAATCAATAACTTGCATGATAAAAAGCACCAAAAGCAAAGAGAGGAAACAACGTACAAACTGGAAAAAAATTTGCAGTTCATATTACAAAGACTTTTTTCCTTAATTTATAACGAACTCCTGGAAATCAGTAAGAAAAACAACAACAGCCCAAAAGAAGAATGAATGCAAGATATAAAAAGAAAACATAAATGTGTTTATGAACCATGAAAGGATGCTCAGTCTCTTCCATTATAGTGGAAATGCAGATTAAAAGTACCCTGAGATACCACTTTTTGTATCTCAGATAGGCAAAAGTTCCAAAGTTTGATAATGCACTGTTGGCAATACTATGGGGAAACATGAATTCTAAAAAATTACTGGTCAGAGTGTAAATTGGCACTATCCCATGGAGGGAAATTTAGCAATATAGATTAAGATTATAAATGTATATATACCTTTTGACCCAGTAATTCCATTCCTGAGGCTTTATCCTACAAATATACTGACACACATGTAAAATGACATGCATTGATTGATTGATTGATTGCAATATTGTAACAGCAAATGATGAGATATCCTAAAAGTCCATCAGTGAGGAACTAGTTAAATCAAATATGCTACATCCATACAATGGAATACCATGCTGCTATAAAAAAGAATGAAGGTGTTCTCTGTTTACTGATATGGAAAGATCTCTAAGGTACGTTATTTTCTGTTAACAACTTTATTGAGATATAACTCACATATCATAAAATTCAACCTTAATTAAAATGTACAATTCAAAGGTTTTTGGTACATTCTCAGACTTGTGCAGCCATCACTACTGTCTAATTGTGAACATTTTCATCACTCCAAAAGAAACCCTGCACCTCTCACCTGTCACTTCCCATTTTTCCCCAACCCCCTGGCCCTAGGCAACCACTAATCTACTTTATGTCTGTATGGATTTGCCTATTCTTCACAATTCATACAAGTGAAGTTCTTTGCAAATGTGGTCCTTCGCATCTGGCTTCTTTCTCTTAGCATGATGTTTGTAAGGTTCATCTGTGTTGTAGCATGTAGCAGTACTTCATTCCTTTTTATGGCTGAATAATATTCCATTCTATGGATATATACCACATTTTATTCACTCATCAGTTGATGGACACTTAGGTTGTTTCCACCTTTTAGCTATTATGAATAATGTTGCTATGAACATTCATGTGCTAGTTTTTGTGGGGACATATGTTTTCATTTCTCTTGGGTATAGTGGGTTTTCCGTTTATAGGAAAAAAAAAAAACACTATTCTGCACCATGCTTCTCTTGGGTAGATACCTAGTAGTGTAATTGCTGGGTCGTATGGTACCTATTTTAACCTTTTGATGAACTGCCAGACTATTTCCAAAGCAGCCTCCCATCTTACATTCCCACCAGCGGTATATGAGTGTTCCAATTTCTCTACGTCCTTGTTAACTCTACTGTCTGTCTTTTTTATTATACACATCCTAATGGGTGAGAAGTGGTACCTCCTTGTGGTTTTGATTGCATTTCCCCATGGTTAATGATGTTGAACATTTTTTCATATGTTTATTGGCCATTTATATATATATCTTCTTTGGAGACCTGTCTATTTAGATCTTTTGCCCATTTTTCAGTTGGGTCATCTTTTTATTAATTGAGTTTTAAGAATTCTTTTAAAATTCTAGATATAAGTTCCTTATCAGATATATGATTTGCAAAAATTTTCTGTTCTGTGGGTTGTCTGTTCACTTTCTTGACATTATCCTTTGAAGCACAAGATTATTTAATTGTGATGATGTCCAGTCTGTTTTTTCTTTTGTGGCTTGTGATTTTGGTTCTGAATGGAAATAGCAAGGTATGCAGAATTGTTGATATAATGATAACTATCTTTGTAAAAACGGACAAAAGGTGAAGAGAATATTGATTTGTATTTGCTGTATATGCATACAGAAACTGGTAAGTTTTATAAGAAACTGATTAATAGAAAAAAAATTAAGAAAAAAAAAGGATTTCCCTGGTGGTTCAGTGGTTAAGTCTCCGTGCTTCCACTGCAGAGGGCACCAGTTCTATTCCTGGTCGGGGAACTAAGATCCCACATACTGCGATGTGCGGCCCAAAAAAACAAAAACAAGAACAAAAAACTGATAATAGTAGTTATCTATGGTGGGGGAAGACTGCAGGGATGGGAGTCAGAGGTGTGGAGAAACTTCACTATATACCTTTATATGTTTCACTTTTGAATAAAATGAAAATATTTATTTTGCAAAACAATAGATTAAAAAATGCAATGATTAAGAGTAAGCCTAGGATTCTGCTAACACTCAGACTGAGTAAAACAATAAACATGGCCTCAGAAAGGCAAGAACAATTTATTTTGAAAAGACAGTATGTGCATATGGTAGAAAAAAAAACAGTACATAAGAGTGCATGTGCATGCAGTGAGTAATGAGTCTTCTTCTTATTCCTGGCTCCTAGTCCTTCAGATGTCACCACTCTTCCTAGTTTCTTGTGTAGCCTACCAGATATATTCTGTGTGTGTGTGTACATCGCTCTTTCTCTCTTTTTTAAACAGATAGAAACAGACTATAAACACTGTTCTGATGGACCTAGAGATTATCATATTAAGTGAAATAAGTCAGACAAAGACAAAAAAATCATATGATACCACTTATATGTAGAACCTAAAAAAGTGATATATAAACAACTTATTTACAAAACAGAAATAGACTCACAGACATAGAAAACAAACTTATGGTTACCAAAGGGGATAGCGGTGGTGGTGGGGGAGATAAATTAGGAGTTTGGGATTAACGTATACACACTACTGTGTATAAAATAGGTAAACAACAAGGACCTACTGAATAGCACAGGGAACTATACTCAGTATCTTGTAATAACCTATAATGGAAAAGAATTTAAAAAAGAATATATATATATGTATAACTAAATCACTTTGCTGTACACCTGAAACTAACACAACATTGTAAATGAACTATACTTCAATTAAAAAAATTTTTAAAAACCCACTATTCTGCACCATACTTGTCACTTAACAATAGATTTTGGAGATTGTTCTACAATGATGTAGAATCTGCATCAGTACTTAAAGGTCTACTTAATTTTTAAAATAGGCTGTATAGTTTTAACTTACATAAATATATCATTTAACTTGTCCCTTTGAAGGGATATTCATCCTAATGAATTTTGAGGTTGTTTCTACTCTATTGTTACCACAGTGTTGCAGTGAATGTCCTTGTACATATATCTTTGCATATTTGTGCAATGACTATGTATATGTGATGAGTAAGTGTATGTGATAGTATATTTGTTAGATAAATCCCTGATGTGGAATTGCTGGGTTAAAGGATATATGCTCTTAACGTTTTCATGTATTTTCTAACAGAGCTCTAGAATCAACTTATCAAAAATATTCTTTTGGGCTTGTGATTGGAATTTATTGATTCCAATTAATTAATTTAAGGAGAATTGAAATCTTTACAGTATTTTTTCTATACAGGTATGTGACCTATCTCTTCAATTACTCTAGGCTTATGGAATTCTCTAAAAATAAACATGTATTTTTTTCCCAATACAGGTCTTTTTTCTTAAGATTAATACAAGATATTGTAAAGTTTTTATTGCTTTTATGAAAGGGACCTTTTTCATGATATTTTCTAACTGGTTATTGCTGATTTTGTGTCAAGCTACCTATTCTTTTATTTGTTTTACAGGTTTTCCAGTTGATTCTCTTGCATTTTCTTGGTAGCTGGCCGTATGATCACCATATAAAAGCAGTTTTGTCTCTCTCCTTCCAATACTTTTTTTTTCTTATTACATTGGATAAGAAGATGTTCCAGTGTAGGAGTGATAGTGAATATCTTGTCTTGTTCCTTATTTTAATAGGACAGTGCTATTGAAATGACTGAGTGTTAGCCAGGGAAACAAGAACTCACCTGGTTTGTTAGTTTGAGTGTAAATTAGTAGAACCTTTTTAAACAAGGTTTAAAAAGGTTTAGTCGTACATATCTTAGGGCCTTAAAAACATACAGGCCCTTCAACTCAGCAGTTCCGCTAAATAACTAAAAATGTAAGCAAAGATATAACTATAAGAATATTCATGAAGGGACTTTTTGAAATAGCAAAAGGTTAGAAACAGCTTACATTTCCAATAGCAAGGAATTAGATAAATAAGCTACATTACATTTATTTAATGAAATACCATATAGCCAATAAAAGTGAGGTAACTACATATAGTGGAGAGATGCTTATGATGCGTTATTATGTGAAGCTGTTGTAAAACAGTGTGTATAGTATGTACAGTGTGACTCCACTTTAAGAAACCAATTTAAATGTACATATTTGGAAAGATATATCCTGAAAAGTTAGCAACAGGTATTCTTCTCTGAATGGTGAGTTTATAGGTGAACTTTTGTTCTCATTTTTACTTGACTTCCTGTAATAAGGGAAAAAGTAATTTGCTTAGAAAGTTTTCAGTAGAATAATTCAGTAATATATATATATTAATTACCTGTTGTGTGCAAATCATACAGAAAAGTGTATGACTCAGGCCCCTTGCTCCATTCACCATTGAACCCCTACTCTGTGTCACACACTGAGAACACAGAGATGAATAATAAGCAGTTTTTGCCTCGTTTCTAGCCTGAAAAAGATTATATACTCCCATGAGGAAGATGGTTTAAAAAACTCAGGTAGTTACATTAAATGTGATAAATGCTGTTACAGAGAGAAACACAGGGGGCTGTGGGAACACAGAGGAAGGGCTTAAAGTTTAAGGAATTGTGTTCCTGTAGTTTCTCCTTGGTTTATCAAACTGAATTTTTTTTTTCTTTGAATTTTTGAATTTTATTTTATTTATTTTTTTATACAGCAGGTTCTTATTAGTTATCATTTGCCTTATGTATTGAGGTGCCCCTATGTTGGGTGCATATATATTTATAATTGTTATATCTTCTTCTTGGATTGATCCCTTGATCATTATGTAATGTCCTTCCTTGTCTCTTGTAACATTCTTTATTTTAAAGCCTATTTTATCTGATATGAGTATTGCTACTCCAGCTTTCTTTTGATTTCCATTTGCATGGAATATCTTTTTTCCATCCCCTCACTTTCAGTCTGTATGTATCCCTAGGTCTGAAGTGGGTCTCTTGTAGACAGCATATATATGGGTCTTGTTTTTGTATCCATTCAGCGAGCCTGTGTCTTTTTGTTGGAGCATTTAATCCATTCACATTTAAGATAATTATCAATATGTATGTTCCTATTACCATTTTCTTAATTGTTTTGTGTTTGTTTTTGTAGGTCCTTTTCTTCTCTTGTGTTTCCTGCCTAGGGAAGTTCCTTTAGCATTTGTTGTAGAGCTGGTTTGGTGGTGCTGAATTCTCTTAGCTTTTGCTTGTCTGTAAAGCTTTTGATTTCTCCATCAAATCTGAATGAGATCCTTGCCGTGTAGAGTAATCTTGGTTGTAGGTTCTTCCCTTTCATCACTTTAAATATGTCATACCACTCCCTTCTGGCTTGTAGAGTTTCTGCTGAGAAATCAGCTGTTAACCTTATGGGAGTTCCCTTGTATGTTATTTGTCATTTTTCCCTTGTTGCTTTCAATAATTTCTTTGTCTTTAATTTTTGCCAATTTGATTACTATGTGTCTCAGTGTGTTTCTCCTTGGGTTTATCCTGTATGGGACTCTCTGCACTTCCTGGACTTGGGTGGCTATTTCCTTTCCCATATTAGGGAAGTTTTTGACTGTAATCTCTTCAAATATTTTCTCGGGTCCTGTCTCTCTCTCTTCTCCTTCTGGGACCTGTATAGTGCGAATGTTGTTGTGTTTAATGTTGTCCCAGAGGTCTCTTAGGCTGTCTTCATTTCTTTTCATTCTTTATTCTTTGTTCTGTTCCACAGCAGTGAATTCCACCATTCTGTCTTCCAGGTCACTTATCCATTCTTCTGCCTCAGTTATTCTGCTATTGATTCCTTCTAGTGTATTTTTCATTTCAGTTATTGTATTGTTCATCTCTGTTTAGGTGTTTGTTCTTTAATTCTTCTAGGTCTTTGTTAAACATTTCTTGCATCTTCTCGATCTTTGCCTTCATTCTTTTTCCAAGGTCCTGGGTCATCTTCACTATCATTATTCTGAATTCCTTTTCTGGAAGGTTGCCTATCTCCACTTCATTTAGTTGTTTTTCTGAGGTTTTATTTTGTTCCTTCATCTGGTCCATAGCCCTCTGCCTTTTCATCTTGTCTATCTTTCTGTGAATGTGGTTTTTGTTCCACAGGCTGCAGGATTGTAGTTCTTCTTGCTTCTGCTGTCTGCCCTCTGGTGGATTAGGCTATCTCAAACTGATATTATGACTTGTTTCTACAGGTTGTGCTCTCCTCCAAACTCTGCTAAGAAGCTCCTTGGCGAGCCTTTCATCCTAAGGCAAGCTGTGCCTGTGGATCTGTTCCCCCACACCCCGCACTGTGAGCTGGTGCTTCTCTTCACTCGATAAGCAGCCTCCTACAAGCCTGCAGGTTCTTTGTTAAGGCTGAAGTGTCAGTAACTTCCAGGTCTGGCATATTGCTACATCGCTGACCCTGAGAGCATTACCAGGGAAACCAATCTTTGGATCCTGAGCAGGAAGAATATAGTGGACCTCCTACCTGAGGTAGATTTATAATCTTAGTTTTCACATTTGCTGCCTCTCTTTCGTGTTTGCCTGGTTGTGACCACTCCTTGGCCCTGGATCCGGACTGTTCCTTCTTTTTGCTGTCAGCCTATCATAGCTCCCTTGATCCTAGTTTACAGTCTGTCTCCTCTGTCTAGCTCTGCCTGTGGTGGGGTGACAACTGAGCTTTTCTCCGCATCTGGTCATAATTTCACATTGACTGGGGTTTCTGTATTTGCCTGGAGATTTTACTAGATGTGTTCTGCATTCATGAGGTAGCCAAGGATTAGAACTAGAAACAAGTCTAGCTTTTTTAAAAAGCAGAGTAAGCTATGAAATGATTGCAGAGTGACTGTGTGATCTCAGTAGAGATTCATTCCTTTGGGTTTTCTAGGCTTTGAGGCTTCCAGAACAGCTTTTAAAAATGTGGTTACCCTTAGGAGCAATACCACCAATTAGCTCTCACCTGTGGAGGGAGAAGTGGTTGTAGTAGAGACCCTATGGGAAAGGAGAGCTTCAAAGGAGAAACTGAATACCTATAATTGGGCTGTGTAGTGTGGGTATTGAAACTGACATTCTCTAGTCATGATTTCTTCAACTCTGGAGTTGTTCTTGGATACGTGCCCAACAATTAAATTATGTTTTGAATCTTAACAGACTAAGGACGTGTAACTTAGTGAGCACTGTCTGATTTACAAACTGATATCAGGTCAGCTAGTGTTTTTAATTTTTCTCAATCCTAAATACCTCTAGAGAAGCCACTGTCTCAGAAAAATATGGCTCTTAAAGCTACTATATAAATATCCATATAAAAAATATTAGAAGGAAATAATCTAAAATGACAAAAAAATGTTGATTAATGGTAGTCAGATAAGTTTTATTCCCATTTCCCTATTTTTTCATTTTATGTAAATAATATTATATATTTGTATATTATATACATTATGTTTCCATTTCCCTATTTTTTATTTTATATAAATAATATTATATTATTTTTATAACTGAAAAACCTTAATGTAAAGCGACTTTTATGTTCTCCTCCTTTGTTGCCTATATCTGTAAATGGCAATCCCATCTATTAGTTATGTAAACCGGAAGCCGGAGTTATCTTTCTCATTCTCATATCTAACTGCCTACAAGGTGGATTCCACCTGGATATCTTCTAGGTACTCTGAACTCAACATATCTAATGTTGCATGCTTCACATCTTTCCCCCAAACCTGTTCTTGCTCCTATATTTCCAATCTTGATGAATATACCCATCTACTTGGTCACTCAAGCCAGAAACCTGGGAATTATATCTGAGTCCTTCTTTTCCTATACCCTCTGCCCACATGCAGTGTATCACCAAGTCTCCATCCCATCATCTCTCACCAGATTATTACTGAAAGGGCCATGTTCTTAACTTGTGCTGCTGTCTTCATTCTTACCCCCATCCATTCTGTTCTCTACAGCCAGAGTGAGTTTTCTAAAATGCCAGTCTCATTGTGTTTCTCTGGTGCTTGAAATCTGTCTGTTACGGGCTCCTTCTTCCTTTTAAAATTAAGTCTCAGATTCTTCATGAAGCCTCAAAGCCCCTTCATAATCTGGGTAGCCTCATTTTTCTATACACATTGAGTTCCTTTCCTTGAAAAAGATAAATTTTTTCCATTCTGGTCCTTTCTACATTCTGTTTCCTCAGCTGGGAATGTGCTTTTTTCTTTTGTCTAACTCAACTCATTTTTCTATTTTTAACTTAGCTATCCCCTAAGGAATAGCTAATGAATAAATATAGGATTAGCTGTAGGTAATCAGCTTCCTGGTAATTCTGTTAGTGTTACACCTTATAAGTAAGATGATCTTAGTATTATGCTTTTGTCATTTTTATAATGAAAAGTTTTAAGCATACAAGAAAGTTGAAAGAATAATACAATGAACACCAGTATATCCACCGCCAGGATTCAACAAATGTTAACATTTCGCCATATTTGCTTTATCTGTGTGTGTATCTGTTCTTTGATAAACCATTTGAAAGTAAGTGGTAGACACCGTGACACTTCACCTTTAAACGTCTCAGCATACATCTTCTAAGTGTAAGGACATGTTTCTACATAACCATAATACCGTAAGCCGAGCTAAAAAAGAAATTACCAGTACCTCACTGATCTTTACTAGTTTATCCAGTATCTAGTACAGTGCTTCCCAATGTGTGGTCTGCAGACTGCTTGATGGTTCAGAGGGAGATAAGGAGCTTGTACCAGAGTGTGTATCAGTGCACCACATCCTTCACTGAGGAAGTTTTGTTACCAAAAATATGTCAGCCAGATTAAATAGTGTGCTTAATGACCTGGTTCATTTACATCTTTGGGCTGGCTGAGTAGTACTGCTCTATATTCAGATTTCCCCAGCTGTCCCCTGAAGTCTTTTATGGCCAGTTCACATGTTGCATTTGAGTGTGGTCTCTCTTTAGTGTCTTTTAATCTAGAACAGTCTCCCCACTTTTTATTAATAGCACTGACTTTTAGAGACCAGGTCTGCCCCACTTATGAATCTTTCTGACTGTTGTGTGTGTGCCCAACCATCCTAGTTTTCCTGGGACTCTCCTGGTTTAACACTGATCCTGCATCCTGGACAGTCCTCAGTCCTGGGCAAACCAGGATGGTTTGTTTTCTTATGATAGTGTTTAGCTTTCCCTTCCAGCACCTGAGTTTCCTGTAAACTGGAATTTGTTGGGTCTAGAGGCTTGATTAGATTCAGTTTTGATAAGAATGCTTCATAAATAATGCTGTGTACTTCATGTAGCATCCCATCCAGTGGAACATAATGGCAGTTGTCCACTCTTAGTAAAGGTGATGGTTAAGGTGGTGGCCCTCAGAACTCTCCATGTAATTTTAATTTTCTCTTCCTAATTAGCAAGAAATCTGGGGTGTTAACTTTGGTACCATGTGACTGTCCTGTTCCCCAATAACCTCTCACCTAAAATTTCAGCATCCATCAATTCCTGTTTCCTCACTCAGTAATTTGTTTTTCTAATTTTTAAAATGTATTTCCTGACTTTGTGATTTACTCAGGGGTTGCAAGATGGTGATTTCCTAATTCTGTCATCCAGTCTATGTTTCTTAGCTGGCATTCTTCCGTAAAGGTGAGCTTTTTCTCATCTATAGGATATGAACCAAAAAGATCATGTAAAGGCCTAATTCTTTCCCCTCGAATACCAATTTTCAAAGCAAGTTGATGTAATAGTTACTTCCAATAGTAGAGAAGTAGTTTTACTTATTGTTTTGAAAGTCACTTAATTCAATGATTTTTTTAATGTAAATTCAGTGCTTTACATTCAGTTCAGCATTTTCTTTGTAATGCTCAAATTTTCTCCAGTTTAGCCAGTGGGAGTCCCTTTAGTCCTTTTGACATGCTTCCATGAGTCTTTGAGCACTTCCTTGGATTCTGACAGAAAATTCCTAGGCTCACCATACATTTCTCTGCCCTAGTCCTGGAATAAGCTATTTCCAAGGAGCCCTGGTTCCTTTTAGTGGAGGATGGATTCTGGATGTTAGAAGCAAAATCTAATAGTACTGTATTCCAATCTGTGAGCTGTAAAACATTACCACAGTGACCAACTTTCCCGATTTACTCTGAATCTGGAACTTTCGGTGCTAAAACCAGGAGCGTCCTAAGCAAACCAGGACAACAAGTTGATCACCCTAAATTGGTCACATTGTTTTTTTAATTATTATTATTTTTAATTTTATTGAAGTATAGTTGATTTACAATTCCCATTGTTAATACATAGTAATGATTAAGGAAGAATAGTGGAAATTGGGATTGGGACACGTGGACCAGTAGTAGCTAAAGTAGCTATAAATTCTTAGGAAATTTAAGGGTTTATACTAAATGATCTCTTCCAGCTGTAAAATATCTAGGTCTAGGGCAGTGGATCACAAGCCTCAGTGCACATTTGTATCACCTTTAAAAATGCTGATCCCTGGGCCTCAGACATTACAATTTAATTGGTTTAGGGAGGGGCTCAGACATCAGTATTTTTTAAATGCCCACCAGTGATTCTCATGTGCAGCCAAGGCTGAGAACCAGTGGTCCACGGGGGGCTCTGCCTTTCAAAGTGTGGTCCTGGACCAACAGCATTGGCATCACCTAGGAGCTTGTTAGAAATGCAGACTTTCAGGTTCCACCCTAACTGGATCAGAACCTCTGAGGGTGAGGCCCAGCTATGTGTGTTTTATTTAATGTGCCCTCCAGGTGATTTCTGATGCACACTCAAGTTTGAGAACCACTGGTTTAGAGTGACAGTTCTCAGCCTTGGTTGTGTCAACTGAAATAAAAACACATAACATGAGAGCTGTGAGTTCAGTTTTATTTGGGGACTTAACTGAGGACTAAAGCCCGGGAGACAGCCTATCAGAGAGCTCTGAGGAACTACTCCAAAGAGGTAAGGGAAGGGGGGAGGTCAGCATGTATGTGATTTTGGCGAAGGGGTATGTGCAACCAAGCACACATCCTGGTAGAAGGTTGCTGCTAGTCACGAGGAACAGACATCTTAGCTAATGATTTTAGTGCTTTTCTAAGTATGGGAAGATGCAAGAATCTGGGTTCATAAAAATTTTTCCTGAAAATATGTAACTGAGGGCCTGTTCTGCCTGTTTTCCCAGAGCAGAGTGCTTCATTCTTGATCTTCGCTCTGCATTCCTTTCAGGGTGTACTGTAGGTAGAACTGGATGGTGGGCAACATTCTTTGTTTTACAGTTGCAACATTAGAATCACCTGGGGACCTTTTTTTTTTTTAGCATTTTTAAGCGATTTTTATTTTTAAAAGTATTTTTATTTAAGATATGTATTTTTTAAAATGTTTATTTTATATTGGAGTATAGTTGATTTACAGTGTTGTGTTAGTTTCAGGTGTACAGAAAAGTGACTTAGTTATACATATACATATATCCATTCTTTTTCAGATTCTTTTCCCATATAGGTTATTACAGAATATTGAGTAGAGTTCCCTGTGCTATACAGTAGGTCCTTGTTGATTATCTAGTTTATATATAGTGGTGTGTATATGTTAATCCCAACCTCCTAGTTTATCCCTCTCCCTCACCTTTTCACCTGGGGACCTTTTAAAACAGAGATTCCTGGATGTCATCCCCTCAGAGATTCTGATTTAATTCACTTTGGGTGTGGCCCTAGCATCATTATTTTAAAAGCTCCCTAGATGTCTCTAATGTGTAGGTAAGGATGAGAATCATGGTCTAGGGCTTTTTTCCTCCAAGCCCAGAGTTTGGCTTGGTGAGTAAAAATGCACATGAAGTTGCAGGTAAAAACTAACTAGTTGGATAATACGTAGGTCAAATAGCTTGCTTTTCTGCTTCCTCCTTGTCTACATCCATGCAGGGTCTCTGAGCAGTGGTTTGCAGCCCTTTGCAAAGGTTTTCATCCCTTTAAAGTACTTTATTTCCCATTCTTTCTGCAGTTATTTTGGTGGGTGTGGTAGGGAGTGGGGCTTAGATACCATCAGTTACTAGTGATCCTAGACAAGCCTTAAAAGTTGACCCTCATACATGGCAAGAGAAAAGTGAGCTCATTTTAATATTAAAGTAGGACAGTTGTTCTAAGGGTTTGTCCTCAGCCTGCTTCCCACCTGGCTTCTAGAACTGGCTTCTTCACATTAGGCTCATCTTAGAGTTGCTGAACGTCTGAGTGCAAATTTTGCCATTGCCCTTATTGCAGGTGTGGAGTTGCACCTACGGCCGTGCTTCCCAGTCTTGGCTGCACATTGAACTCCTCTAGGAGTTCAAAAAATCCTGGTTTTTTGAAAAATCCTTTTCAAAAAATCCTGGTTCCTGGGACTTGAGCACTACCCCCACATCTTCTAACTTAATTGGTCTGGGATGTGGCCCAAGCATCTGGACTTTTAAAAGATGCCCCGAAGATGATTCTAACGTGCAGCCAGGGTTATGATCCTCCGATTAGGGCTGTGGTTCCCAAACTTGTCTGCACATTAAAATCCCCTGGGGTTCTTTTAAAACTTCCAAAACCCAGGCCACACCCCAGATCAATTAAGTCATCACAGTCTCTGGGGGTGGGACACAGGCATGGGTAATTTTGAAGTTTCCCCAGTGATTCCCATATGCAGCCAGCCTCGAAAACCACAGGGTTAGGGTATTTGATTGTTTGGAGGCTGGGAGAGAGAAGAGAATGATTGTCATTTGCTGAGATTTAAGTCTTCCAGCCCTTCACTTTTAAAATCACGTTGCCAGTTTATAATTTACAGGGTCATCATTGTCATTTTTCTAAGAAATATATTTCAAAATGGAATGCCATATAGTCATGAACCAGTTGAAGCTCCCTTAGAGCTCACCAATTAATGCAAGTGTGAAAAGATAGTTGAAATGGAATATAATTATTGTGTCCCAGACTTTAAAAATTTCCATCAGCTGATTTGATTTCATCATTATATGTGTCTGCACATTATAGTTCCCATTGTTTCTCATCAAAGGAGACAAAGTGGCGGCGGGGGGTGGGGGCAATGCTGACATCTAGCCCAGAGCCACAAAATGGAGGAACATGTCAATATCCTCAAGTCCATTCCTAACTGTTAGGGATCCTCAGGGTACACAGAGGGGAGAGGACTTTTCTCTGAGGACCTAAAAAAGGAATTTAAATATATAAAGGTGTTGGGATTCACTGATTGCATTTACTGATCACCTTTACTTGTAACCAATCCAAGGAATACCTAAGGAGAAGAGAGGGCTGTTACTTAGCTCTTTAATGGTCTCTCTCCAACTAGACTGTAAGATTTGAGGGACTAAGGGCTGTTCAGTGTTGTATCTCTGTCTAGCACCCAGCGCAGTGACTGAAATGTAGCAGGTGCTCAGAGCGGCAATATAGCATACTGGCCAAGACAACCAGCTTTGGAATCAGGCTGACCCAGCCTTGAATTCTGGCTCCATCACTCTATGCTGTGTGACTTTGGGTGAGTTACTTAACCTCTTAAATCCTCTGTTCCCTGCCCCTCTACCTGTAAAAGAAGGGTAATAATAGTACTTACTTCATGAGATTGTGGTGACCTATTCAACAAAACAATATTTGTAAAGCACTTTGCAAATTGCCTGGCACATAGTTGGCATGGATTAAGGGGGAAGTTATTCTTGATTATCCGATTATTTGTTGAAGGAATAAATGGATGTTATAGCCTGCTTTCCCTTTCTTCTCAAGATTAACGAGTCAAAATACCCTAATCAATTTGGTTTTTGTAAGATTTCAATACTTAATTTTAGGCAAACAAAACCAAACACACATTGGAAAGAGTACCTTCCCTGTTGGTGTGGGTGTTTCTCAGCATTTATGTTACACTCAAATATTACAGCTTCTAGTAAAAAGTTTCAATACAGTTTGAAGAAAAATGACACATAGGAAACAGATAAGGCCATCCTGCTCATTTTGTCACCCCCATAATATTGGTTGCTAAAATAACCCACTTGTCAAATCCGTTTGTACTACTGTGAGAAGTGCTGATGTAAGACATGTTTTCTGAAAATAACCATGATGAGGTGTTCTGAATTAAGGGCTTTGGTACAGAAGTGATAGAGTTCCCTTCTGGGTAGAATAGCTCAGGATCATAAATTGCCCAGACACCTACTGGCTTACCTGTTCCACCTCCTAAAAGGAAACTTGTTTCTAGGGGTGTTTTTTTTTTTAACTAAACATTCTATATATAATCACTGCATGGGATCCTGGATTGGATCCTGCACAGAAGAAGGACATTAGTGGAAAAACTGGTGAAATCTGAATGAAGTCTGTAGTTTAGTAAATAGTATTGTGCTAACGTTAATGTCATAGTTTTGATCAATGTACCAGAGTTATATGAGGTGTTAACCTTAGGGGAAGCTGGGTGAAGGGTATATGGGAACTCTTTGTACTATATTTACAACTCTTCTGTAAATCTAAAATTATTTCAAAATACAAAGTTTAAAAAAAAAACCTACACATAGTCTTTTAAAAACTAAACATACTGATTGGAAGCTAATTCTAGAAAAACCAAGTCTGGGCAGGTGTTGAAGCCAGGACCCCAGAAAGAGAATAGTGCTCACCCAGACACCCAAATATGTGCTAGATGTTTGGCTAACTGTAAGCACTACCAGTGACAAGGTGACAGGGGGTGGGGCTGGGGGAGAGAATTTAGCAATTCTTTTTCAATAAGGAATTTCTGGCAGCCTATCAAAAAACAGTTCCTTTCTCTCCATATAAGCTAGCTAAGTTCAAAACACAGCAGTCCAACTTCAGAGAGGTCCAAATACATGTTTCCTTAAACTCCCATCTTAGAGTTTGGTGGGCTAGGTGTTTTGAAGGAATTTCTCATTGGAGTGCTAAACCTGAAATGATAACGTGCCCTGATCTTGAGAAGGGGAGTGGGAAGAGGAAGAATCCAGTCATTTTAAAGCACCAGTCCCCTTAGCATTCAGTTCTTCTTTATTCCCTGAATTAAATGATCTGCAGAGTTAACTCCTGTGTCACTTAAAAGGCAGGTGCCTCAGTAACCTAGCATGACCAGCACGACAGTTTTAGAAAAGTGTATTATAATAAAAGGTGTTGTGTGTGGGGGGTGGGGGTGGAAACTCAAAGGACTGTGGTGCTCTTCATTCTCTTTGGTTCTTTAGGGATGAACTCTTCGATGTGTGTTTTCCATAGTTCTGATCGGCATGTGTACCTATTTCCTATTTTGCTGTTTTCATGTAACATTATTTCACATTCTGGTTCCCACCTGCACAGTGTGCATAATTGGTATCTTTAATGGCCGTATAACATTCCATTGTATCGAATAGCAGGATAGTTCTTAGGGCTGGGCTCATTTTTCTGAGCAGATATAAAAGGCCTGCTGTCTCTTAGCATCAGAGGTCTATTTTAGCTCCTGGAAGTGGCGACTGGCAGGAGCGTGGGATTGCGTGGGATTCTTGAGTCATCATCGAACAGCGCAGTTTGAGCGCTTTGTTAACATCGCTCTGCCCGACACCTGACAGCAGAGCCTCCCGGGCTCCCTGAACCTGAGCCGGGCACTTCAGGGGCACCGGAGTGGAAGTACAAGCCCCCCGACTCCCACGACCCTCAGCTGATACTATCTCCCTGCCAACAGCAGGAAGTTCCTGCTGCTTTCTCTCTTGCCTGGGGATAACAACTCCACCTGTGTTTCCCACAGAACTTGATATGGAAGAAAAGGCAAGGAGGAGTGGGAGGATGGATTATTATAGCTAAAGGAATAAGGCATAGGTCAGGGGCGCCATGGCTGCAGTTCTTTTAGGCACACCTGTGAAAATAAAGTGGGATGGGGGGATGGTTTCAAGTTCTGGAAAACTGGGCGATAGAGCTCCTGTTCTCTATACCCCTTCCTGTCAGAAATCCAAGTTTGGCCCATCCAATAAAGGGTTTACAGGGGTGAGTGACAAAGCAGTGAGTCCAGGCATGAGCCCTACTCCACCCATAGCCAATGGTGTTTTATAGTTAAGGATGCTAATTGGCAAAATTCTCCTGAGTGGTGTTGTGTTCAGTGTATTTGGGTAGGTCTTGCCAGTTGCAACTGCCTTGAAAACAAGTGATTTTTTTTTAAATTTATTTATTTATAGCTGTGTTGGGTCTTCGTTTCTGTGCGAGGGCTTTCTCCAGTTGCGGTGAGTGGGGGCCACTCTTCATCACGGTGCGCGGGCCTCACAATGTCGTGGCCTCTCCCGTTGCGGAGCAGAGGCTCCAGACGCGCAGGCTCAGTAGTTGTGGCTCACGGGCTTAGTTGCTCCGCGGCATGTGGGATCTTCCCAGACCAGGGCTCGAACCCGTGTCCCCTGCATTGGCAGGCAGATTCTCAACCACTGCGCCACCAGGGAAGCCCAAGTGATTTTTAATAGGATACTGGGAGGGAAGAGTGATATTATAAACACCACTGGGATGGCCCAAACACTCAAATCTCCATGGGATTTGTGACTAGGTTAGCTATTCTTGGTTTCCATCTCCAACCCTAAATTACCACAGTTCTTCCTTAACCCTTATGGTGTACTGAATCTCTGACCCATGTTCTGCAGATCATACTGGATACCAGCCTTACTGATTGGGCAATACAGGGTGGGTAGAAACAGTATATGAAGAGTAGTAACAAGATTTCAGGAGTAAAAACCATTCAGAGCAGAGGGACCCCTCTACCTATACGTATGGAATTCTCTAGTCCGAAAGCCCAGGCCTGTCTTGCAAGACAAAATGGACAAGTACCTGGAGCCACATGGGGCTTGTTGAACGATGGGCCAGGGTCATATGTTCGAAGTGTCTCTGACAGGAGCTAGACTTTAAAAATCCTGGAGGAGGGAGGCCAAGACCTTGACAATGAGAGAAACTCCAAGGCAACCACTTGCCTGAAAGAAAATTTACCCTCAAGGCTCAAGAAACTCTCGCTGATCTTGGTCCCTGGGCTGCCACGCTAAGACAGATTTGTAAGACCTTTTTGGCAGGTTTAGGATTCTCAAACCTGGGAATCATTGGTTGGCAGTGGTTATACTTACCCTAGCTCCCTATACTATTTGTATTTTAGAATCTAAGACATCTCTCTTTGGGTTGTTCTTTGCAGAAAAGAGGATACTTCTCCCAGAAAGGACGTATAGCTATCTAATGATCTAAGATCCTCCCCTAATCATAATAATAGTAGCTAACATTTCATGAGCTACTTATTACGTGCCAGGCACTCTGCTAAGCATTTTGCTCTGGATTGTCCCCTTTGATTCTCCCAACAAGCCCGTGAGGTACGTACTCTTATTCCTGTCTTCACTGGGGGAAATTGCTCGGTCTCCCAGCTTGATAAGGGGTTTGGAGTATGGTAACACCCTGCAGCAACAAAATTATTCACTCAAAAATAAATAAGAATACACTAATGATGAAAAATCTGAAAGAGAAATTAAAGAAACACTCCCATTTACCATTGCAACAAAAAGAATAAAATACATAGGAATAGACCTACCTAAGGAGAGAAAAGACCTGTATGCAGAAAACTATAAGACACTGATGAAAGAAATTAAAGATGATACAAACAGATGGAGAGATATACCATGTTCTTGGATTGGAAGAATCAACATTGTGAAAATGACTATAGGTTCAATGCAATCCCCATCAAACCACCAATGGCATTTTTCACAGAACTAGAACAAAAAATTTCACAATTTGTATGGAAACACAAAAGACCCCGAATAGCCAAAGCAATCTTGAGAAAGAAAAACGGAGCTGGAGGAATCAGGCTCCTGGACTTTATACTACAAAGCTACAGTAATCAAGACAGTATGGTACTGGCACAAAAACAGAAATATAGATCAATGGAACAGGATAGAAAGCCCAGAGATAAACCCATGCACATTTGGTCACCTTGTCTTTGATAAAGGAGGTAAGAATACACAGTGGAGAAAAGACAGCCTCTTCAATAAGTGGTGCTGGGAAAACTGGACAGCTACATGTAAAAGAATGAAATTAGAACACTCCCTAACACCATATACAAAAATAAACTCAAAATGGATTAAAGACCTAAATGTAAGGCTAGACACTATAAAACTCTCAGAGGAAAACCTAGGCAGAACACTCTGTGACATAAATCACAGGAAGATCCTTTTGACCCACCTTCTAGAGAAATGGAAATAAAAACAAAAATAAACAAATGGGACCTAATGAAACTTAAAAGCTTTTGCACAGCAAAGGAAACCGTAAACAAGATGAAAAGACAACCCTCAGAATGGGAGAATATATTTACAAATGAAGCAGCTGACAAGGGATTAATCTCCAAAATATATAAATAGCTCATGCAGCTCAATATCAAAAAAAACAACCCAATCCAAAAATGGGCTGAAGACCTAAATAGACATTCTCCAAAGAAGATAGATTACCAACAAACACATGAAAGGATGCTCAACATCACTAATCGTTAGAGAAATGCAAATCAAAACTACAATCAGGTATCACCTCACACTGGTCCGAATGGCCATCATCAAAAAATCTACAAACAGTAAATGCTGGAGAGGGTGTGGAGAAAAGGGAACCCTCTTGCACTGTTGGTGGAAATGTAAACTGATACAGCCACAATGGAGAACAGTATGGAGGTTCCTTAAAAAACTAAAAATAGAACTACCATATGACCCAGCCATCCCACTACTGGGCATATACCCTGAGAAACCACAATTCAAAAAGAGTCATGTACCACAGTGTTCATGCAGCACTGTTTACAATAGCCAGGACATGGAAGCAACCTAAGTGTCCATCAACAGATAAATGAATAAAGAAGATGTGGCACATTGTACAGTGGAATATTACTCAGCCATAAAAAGAAACGAAATTGAGTTATTTGTAGTGAGGTGGATGGACCTAGAGTCTGTCATACAGAGTGAAGTAAGTCAGGAAGAGAAAAACAAATACTGTATGCTAACACATATATATGGAATCTAAGGGGAAAAAATGGTTCTGAAGAACCTAGGGGCAGAATAGGAATAAAGACACAGATGTAGAGAATGGACTTGAGGACACGGGAAGGGGGAAGGGTAAGCTGGGACGAAGTGAGAGAATAGCGTTGACATATATTCTCTACCAAATGTAAAATAGATAGCTAGTGGGAAGCAGCCGCATAGCACAGGGAGATCAGCTCGGTGCTTTGTGACCACCTAGAGGGGTGGGATAGGGAAGGTGGGAGGGAGACAGAAGAGGGAGGGGATATGGGGATATATGTATACATATAGCTGATTCACTTTGTTATACAGCAGCGACTAAACATTGTAAAGCAATTATACTTAAGTAAAGATGTTAAATAAGCGTATGCTGGCTGTATTGGGGGATATTCTTTAAAATTTTATTTATTATTCATTTTATTATTTATTCATTTTATTATGATTGGTTGGTTGATTGATTGCTGCGTTGGGTCTTCGTTGCTCCCTGCAGGCTTTCTTTAGTTGTGGCGCGCGGGGGCTACTCTTCGTTGAGGTGCGTGGGCTTCTCATTGCAGTGGCTTCTCTTGTTACAGAGCGTGGGCTCTAGGCGTGTGGGCTTCAGTAGTTGTAGCACGCAGGCTTCAGTAATTGTGGCTCACGGGCTCTAGAGTGCAGGCTCAGTAGTTGTGGTACGCAGGCTTAGTTGCTCCGCAGCATGTGGGATCTTCCCGGACCAGGGCTGGAACTTGTGTCCCCTGCATTGGCAGGCGGATTCTTAACCACTCTGCCACCAGGGAAGCCCTCTTTAAATATTTTTGGTTGATAGATTTTATGTAGGAAAATTTGGTTGACACCCAGGAACACATATATTGTACAAAGGGAAGTATGCCGATATACTGAAATTCAGTTTTGTCAGAGGTCGTTTCAACCTAAATTCTCCACCCTGCCCATATTCATAGATAGCATTCTCACACCCTTTTAGCCATACTTTTCCTTCTCTCTTGGCTGAGAAAGTATGCCTGCCTCATAGACATACATGCCATAAAGAGAAATGTGGGTGGTCCAATTTTCTGAAGAACCTTGGTTTGTTGAATTATAGTCTACTGCCTGATAAAACTGTTCTTCAGTAGAGATATTTGCTGCGTCCCTGGGTGAGAATGATTGTCAGCAGAATTCTCCAGTGATATTTATTGGGCAATTTGGAGGAAAGTAGGTGGGTCAAGAGTGGCCAGAGAAGCCCCAGAGAGGGTGTAGTACATTGGGGCAGGGAAGATAGCACACTGGCTTGGGCATGCAGGAGATCTGGATTTTAGGAGCATGTCTGTCAGTGATCAGCTCCACAGTCACGGGCAAGTCACTTAACCTCTCTGTACCAAATTCCTAATCTGTATAACAGCTGGGGTTGGACTAGAGGTTCTGTAAGGTTCCTTCCAGCTCCATGACTAATAAGCTGAGCCTTAGTCAGAATCCTGTCAAAGACCCACAAAGTGCCTGGGGTGATCCTCTTGGACATGAGGCCATATGCAATGCATAATAGCAAATGCTGCAGTCTTTGACAGTGTCAGGCCCTCCAGATGGGGTTGTGAGACTGATCCTTATGTGCCAGGTTTCTCTCTCTCAGAAGCAATTATAGGCTAGTTGGTTTATACTGCCTGGTGAGACCATATAGGGTAGGAGTTAAGAACATGAGTTATGGAGTTGGAGCTTAGTTTGAAAACCGGTTCTGCCATTTCCTAATGGGTGCCCTGGGACAAATGATTTGACTTCTCTGAACATCAGTTTCTGCCTCTGTAAGATGATGATAATAGAACCGACCTCATAGGCTTGTGACGATGCAAGGCAGTAATGTATGTAAACCACTTAGCCCAGCGTCCTGCAGAATGGAAGTGCTCACTCACCCGTGTCTGCCACTACCATGGGTGTGCTTATTGCTGTCAATGTAGTTCTCCTGACATGGGCGTGGTGAAGCTTCAGCATTTTTCCTGGGTATAGCTTTCTCTTTCTGGGTAGAGTGTGAGAAAAGCATAAGCAGATCTTTCTGGCCTAAAGTAGCTCTAGAGTCAGATCTGGATTTGGTTCCCTGCTCTGCATCTTACAGGCTGTGGGACCTTGGATAAGTTATTTAACTTCCCTACCCCTTAGTTTCTTCATCTGTAAAATGCAGGCAGGTATACTGCCTACCCCCAAGGTTTTTGTGAATAAGATAATGAACGTGAAGAGCTTAGTGCTGCGTCTGACATCCAGAAGGCACTCAGTAAATGGGGGCTGTGGTATTGATGGTGAAAGTAACAGCTGAACTAATAGTGAAGAATGATTACCACCACTACCACTGCCCTCCTTGGGATGGAGAGTTGAATGTGTTTAAGCTCGTATGGTTTTTGCATACCTAACCTAAGTGTTAGGAGAGACAGCAATTGCTATTCCTGAAGGGACAGCAAAAGAATTGTTGCCAGGCTTCTCAGACAGTGGTAGGGAATTTAAAACTGAGTTGTTTTCAGAGGCGTGATTGAAAATGATTCAGCAGAGCATAATTCTCAGCAGAACAGTTTTATTTATTTATGCCAGTCCCCTTCCACCCAAGAACATAGGGGGAAAATGTAATTCTAAACTGACCCTGTACTTCTAAGGCTCAACTGCAGTTGGTCACCCACAACATGTTGTTCACAAACTTCATCGGGAACATCTGGGTACAAAGACGTCAAGGCTCTGATCTTCTTTGCCAACGTCGTCTTCACTCTCAAACGGATGCCCCCTAACTGTTCTTGAGCCTCTCAGTGGGGATAAGATTCATTTGATGGCTCGAATGTCAATGTACAGGCACAATGGGAGTTCTCAGGGATATTATGTTAGAGTAGGTGGAGTTGTAGGGGGACTGTAGAGGTACTAACAAGCAGAAATTGAAAAACTGAATAATCCTAATGGTTCTGTAGATGAACCCATTTACTAAAGGAGGGATATGAGATGTTTCTTTTGACTCCTTCCTTTTCCTCTTCAGCGCTCTGTTAAAAGTCTAAAAAGAGAAAGAAAATAGGTAGTCACCGCAAGCAAAGCTAAGCACCAGGCTTCCTGTCCATCCAGGTGAGGAGGGTGTTAGCTACTTTCCAAGGTCCCCGGTGTCTTCTCTCTTTTTTGCCCTTGGTTCTGAGGTTATAGAAATGAAAAATGGATTTCAATTTTGGACAGAGATTTAAGCGTAGATTCTGACATCTAGAAAGACACTTCCTCCGCTCTTCTGCCAGATTCCCTCCACTCACCTGTCATCCTCCTTCCCAGAGCAGTACCTCTCTCCTCCTCAATGTTCCTATCTAGGGCCCTCTGTGTAGGTGTAACAACCCAAGGCTCTGGGGTAGCCTGAAGGGCCAGATCCTTTGGAGAGCAGAAGTGACATTATAATATTAACAGTTTACCGTCGTGGAGACTGGGGCCAAGGAACACTGAGATGGAGGAGACATTAACAACAATGGGCCTTTAAGTCCTCACAGATTTTTTTAGTGCCTTTAGTATATTGGGAGAAATCATATATGATTATTTAAAAAATGTCCAATAATACACAAATCCAAAGAAAGGTACCTCAGCTCTTCTCAAAATCACTTAGAATCTTACCCCTAGAGTAAACCACTGCTTGTGTTTGGTGATTCCCCTCCAGATATTCTATGCATGTATACACATCATGCTATATGTGCTGTGCTCTCAGTTGCCATTTTCTCTAACAAAACTTTGGGTTGTGGAAAACTTTCCATGTCAGTAAATATAAGTCAACATTAGCCCTTTTAAGGTCTGCATAGTATTCCATTGTGTGGGTGCACCATAATTGACTTAGCCATTCACTATTGTTAGGCATTTAGCTTGTTTCCAATTTTTAGCTGTTATACACAATGCTATGATTAAGCAACCATGAGCATCCTTTTTGTGTACTTGTGTAATTATCTTTGGCTTCAGTTTAAGACATGAGATGATTGGCTCGTAGGGTTTCCACAGTTTTAAAGTTCTCGATATGTATCTATTGAGAGAGAGAGGGAGAGTAGGAGGGAGACATACAACCAAACTACTCTCCCTAAAGGTTGTACCAATTTGTACTTCCACCACTGGAAATCACAACCTTTAAGATAACCCTATAGACATCCAAACAAAGATCTTGGGGCATCATACTGGACGGCCAGATGGTGATCCCCAAGCACTTCATCTACATTTCTTTCTTCTGACCACCAACCATAGTATGAGAAAAGAGTTTTGGACTCAAAATAGGAATACTGTTTTATAAATTGTGAGGAAAGGCCTTTATATCTTTTCTTCTCTGACTAACCACTGATCCAGGATTACCTTCAGAAAGATTTCCTCGGCATATGGAGCTGGGGGCTCTGATTGTAGCGAAGCTCAGTGGTGTTACGAGCTCCATTTTCCCCGTAACACTCACCCTGCTCCTTGGGTTCGTCTAAAGCAAATGTTACTGATGTGTTCTTTTTAGGTCTTATTCTTACATCTTCTTTCTGTATAGCAGGAAGATGAAGGGAAAAAAAAGTCAGTTGGTGCCCGAGAGCTCAGGGATTGGTCCCTGGGGCAATAACATTTAACGAGCCACTTACCTGTAGGATTGGCTTTAGAGGCTTAGGTTCCATTGAATGTTGTCCTAGGCGCTGTCTTTTTTCTTTGGACTTTCCCATCCTGGTAGTGAAGCTGGGGAAGATAGAAAGGACAAAGCCATAGTGAAAACAGATGCAAGCTCCTTAATCAAATCCAGCTATCCCCCCAGCCCTGCCATATGTCTTTGGAACAATTAAAGGGACAACAGAACAAGAGGACATTTAGTCCTTTTATTCCTCAAAACCTTGATCACCCCGTTTTCTTTTCTTCTTCTTCTTTTCCATATTCCTGTTCCCTCCCATCTTTCCTTATCATTGGGATGATCAGAGAACAGGAAGCGGAGAATGTGGGGCACCTCCAGGGCATTTAGCCATAGAATATTGCCAATAAGCTCCTTAAGGGCCTCGTGCTCCTTTTCTCCTCTCTGTGACAAACCAGGGAATTGAAACCCTCTTTTGGAGACGATCTAATACTGATGACTTAACTCATCCCACTGACATGACCACTTAAATTGTGCCGAGGGGAGGGTGTACCTAACAATGTTGGTATGTTTGTGGTCACTGCCCTCGCCCCATTTGGGCCAACTGATCTTGAGAGACTTGCTCAGCACCGCACAGAATCCATGCCCCTCCCAGAACTCACTGCTTATGTTGAAGACTGACTTTTGCATCTATTCTTATCAGTACACCTAACAGAGACAGCTCGGTACCTGTCTGATGAGCATATTTCCCCAAAGCCTCTGGTGGTGCCCTTGGAGGCTGGGATGCTCGATGGGAGTGGCTGTTGGCGAGCACACAGCTCTTCGTATTTATCCCCAATGGCAGATAACAGCCAGCGCAGGCCTCCAATTATAGGCTCATGGTTCCTTCTTTGGAGGTTTCTGATGGCTGAACAGGGCTCCTGTGACAAAAAGAGAAGAGAAGGCTCCAGCCCAGCAGCCTGGGACCCCTGGGGCTCACAGTCCCAGTCACCCTCAGCCAAAGAGCACACGTGCACATAAGCTCTGCTGTGCCTAGAGAGGCTCTTAAGACTTCCTAGGAGATACTCAGCATTCACTCCTGAGAAGGTATATGAAAGGTACAAAAGCTAAGATCCTTTAATCAAGTGTAATGTCTTGGCTGTGTGACCTCAGACAAGTCACTCAGAGTCTCTGAGCCTTAACTTTCTTAACCATAAAATGAGGCTATTGAAACTTCCAACTTTAAAGAGCTATTTTGCAGGCCTAATGAGAAAACAGATGTGAAAGTGTTGTAAGAGTGTGATATTTATTATCACCGTTGAGTCAGAAATCATCACTGTAGTTGTTGCCTGGCAAAGAGAGGCTTTGCCTAAGACCCGGCACGGGAGGCTGATTATGGGCCAAGGGAGGCATCGGCCTTGCTTGAGAGAACAAGGGAGGGGAGGGCTGGACACTTACGATTCGGCACAGGGACTGGTTCTTCTTTGTTAGCCTTTCCAGCAGCAGATATTCAGTAATATCACGAAGTAGCAAGGCGTCCTTCTTGTCTTGCTTGTTGGCCAGGCTAAAGCCGGGCATTGGAGAGAGGGAGGGAAGAAGAGAGGAAGAGTAAAACTGAGATAGAGGCCAAGGGAAAGAAAAGAAGGGAAAGAGGGGGACAACCAATTCTGGTACAGCTGCTACATATCCAGGGACTAGCTTTTAAGCCATACCCAGTGAGGTGAGCCCGACATTTTTCTAGCCAACTCTCAGTGGAGGAAAGAATAGCACAAGTAATTTGAATCCGAGATAATCCCCAGGCCTCATTTCTCACTTCCTCTACACTGCACCATCAAACTTTAATTAGAATTGCTAACTGGGATACAAACGAATTTGGCGCTTCTACATCCTCCCCCAAACTCTGTCCACGCTTGAGTTGGGGGTCCTAATGAGGAACAAAAAAGGGTAAAAGGGAGTGGGGGAGGGGTGAGGATTGACGGGCCACCTGAATCATCATCCTGGGGTAAGAGTTACGTAACTCTCGGGCAGTTTACCAAGGGAGGAGGCCATTGGCATTGAATATACAAAATAGGGGTTTTCTGCCATCATCTCAGGGTCAAAGACCGAAGCCAGAAAAAAGAAGCAAATTTAGGAAGGCAGTCTTCAGGAAGAGTCGAGGGATAGGTTGGGGCAGGGGGTGCAGTGGAAGATCCAGATATTACTCTCCATTTCCCTCTGATGCTTGCCTTCAAAGTTACCTTTGCACAGTTAGGTAACAGGTTCCCCCATGGCAGCGCCTGGTAGAAAGTGGCTCTTGAAAACAGCCCCCAGAGGACTGGGCCACTCCCCTTCAGCCAAAGAGGAGAGGAGGTCTAACTGGATGTGACACAGGGACCACTTAACCCTTCCGCTGTCTACTTCTCTTCTAAAGGCACAAAATGGGAAGGGGAAATTGGACACAAAGGCAGACTCTTACAGTAGGATGGGTTTCCCGGCCACTCTTTCATCAGACAGCAGGCGTGGTAAGATGACCTTCACTTCCTGCATGCGCGTTAAGTCACTGGAATCCAGGACAAAAACAAGTCCATGTGCCTGCGCGTAGTAGTTTGGCCAGATTTCTCGGCCCTTACTGTCTCCATTCAGGTCGTAGATGGAAACTTCATAATCATCCAGCAGGAGTGTGGTCAGTTCAGGTTTCATACAACCGCCCATCCTACTGGGGAGCACTATGCATGGGGAAGAGAGGAGAAGCAACAACAAAACGGGGCTATAGTTAGATGAAAGAATTTGTTAAACGATGATCTGAACTTTGACTAGAGCCTGCCCTGAGGAATCCTACGAATGTATCCTGCCATCCGGCTCATGCTCGCCAATCCATCCTCCTAAACCGCACTTTGCTCATGCTACCCTCTCCTGGCTCAGTAACCTTCCGTGAGTACCCACTGCTCCGAAGATAGAATACAGACTCCTTTACCTCCTAACCTGCCAGATCCATCTCTTCCCTGACTGGTGTCCAGGGTCCCTGGTACCCAGTCTCTTCCTCCCTATGCTTCCTGACTCATGTGCCTCTCTACCCACCACTCCACATGAATGTCATGCTCTTTCTTGCCCTGGGCCTTCACAAGATGCTATTCCTGCTGGTTAGAACACTCTTCCACTACTCTCTGCTTGGTTAACACCTATTTTGTTTTTTAAATATCAATTTAGATCTTGTTCCTTCTAGAAAGTCTTCTCTCACACCACCATCCCCCAGTCCGGATAAGGTGCCTTTCTTCTGGGCTTACCACTATCACAGCGCATATTACAGTGTTATAAATTCTGTGATTTATTTATCTGGGTTATAAACTGCAACAGGATAGGAACCCCTTCAGTTTTACTTACTGTTATATACATAATGCCAAGCACAGAGGTTGGCCCACAGGTGCTCAATAAATATTTGTTGAGTGAATTTGATGAGTGAATCAATGAATGAATGAATGAACTAACAGGACGCTCTTCTCTCGCATCCTTTCTTCAAGGCCCAACTCAAGTACCACTTACTTTAGGAAGTTTCTCTGACCAGTCCAGCTCTCACTTCTCTCTCTCTTGTTGAACACGTGATCTGTTAAACTGGTCCTTCACCTCATTCTGTGTGTGTCCTGTCTCCCCAGCTAAAATCTAAGCTCTGTGAGGGAGGGGCTCTGCATTCCCTTATGCACAGTAGGTGTTCAGTAAACGTTTATGGTGCCTGTTACTGTGGATGAGCGTATGAAGTCCTCTTCCTCCTATCTCCTCCGAGAAACCATGCCAAACTCAGGTACCTTTGCCCTTTCAAGGCTATGGCCAGACCATACAATTCCACAGGGCATTCCACCCCTCACTCAGCCCCCAGAGAAATGTGGTTCAGCGTGACAGTCTGCAGACCCATTCCAGTCTGTTCAGCTGACAGTTCTGGCCCAGCTCTCTGCCCATATTAGTAATAAAATGATTTTATAGATTCTCTACACTCACACCTGGGAGTTCTAAGACCAGAATCAGTAGCTTCTTATTTATAGTTTCAAATCTACCTGGAACATTTTCCATAGGATTGCCAGAATAAGTCGTTTAGCTGAGAAGTTAATAGGATGCTTTCAGGTCTTCGGAAATTTATGATTATACACACATTTACATGTATACATGTGTGTATATGTACATATTATTACATTTTAATGTCATCTCATAATGTCCTCTTCTGTTTTCAAGTTAGTCAATGATTTATTTTTAATTATAGCTTTCACAGAACATATAATTTTCAGTCACAGCTTTTTTTTTTAAATTAAATTTATTTAATTTATTTATTTTTGGCTGCGTTGGGTCTTCGTTGCTGCGCGTGGGCTTTTCTCTAGTTGCGGTGAGCAAGGGCTACTCTTTGTTGCAGCGCGCAGGCTTCTCATTGCTGTGGCTTCTCTTGTTGCAGAGCACGGGCTCTAGGCGTGCGGACTTCAGTAGTTGTGGCACGTGGGCTCAGTAGTTGTGGCTCATGGGCTCTAGAGCGCAGGCTCAGTAGTTGTGGTGCAGGAGCTTAGTTGCTCTGCGGTATGTGGGATCTTCCTGGACCAGGGCTCGAACCCGTGTCCCCTGCATTGGCAGGCGGATTCTTAACCACTGCACCGCCAAGGAAGCCCTCAGTCACAGCTTTGATGTGTTATTTGTTATGTCTGTATTAGACTACTTAAAAATAGTAAGTGAATAGGTGAAAACTCTAAAGGTAATTTTAAAATCTTGTTTTTTGTATCAGTGCAAGCTTTATGTTATCTTCCCCGTTTTTTTTTTTTTACTTGAAACCTTACCAATTCTTCAATAATTCAATGTGTTGTTGGCAAACCCTAGATGCCACCAGAAGTTGTCCCCTGAAAATTTACATTTCTCTTATTTCCTCTATTAATTTATAAACACTCTGAGGACAGGTACTGAGATGAATCCATCTCTATATCCCTAGCAGAGTGTTGCATAAAGCATAGTTTGGGGACTGTCTGCTTTAGAGTTACATGTGGGTGATTGTTAAGTCCTACCCTGCACCAAATGAATCAGAATCCCTAGGCTTGGGACCCAAGCATCTGTATGTTTAGCAAACTCCGACATTTAACAAAATCCCCAGGTGATTCTTCTGCACCTTACATTTTGAGACCCACTGCCTTAAAGAGCAGTAAAATTCATGCCTGTTGTGTCTCAGCATCATCTGGTGCGCTTGTTAAGGTTTTGATTCCCTGGGCCTTCTCCGGGCCAAAATATCTGAACCTTCAGGTCCCAGATCAGTTGGTGTGAAAGCTCTTCAGGTGATTCTGATTTTTGGCTCTCAGTACTGACTATGCTCCAGGATCACCTGTGGAGCTTTTAAAACCTATGACATTAGGCCTCACTCTCTGAGAGTTTGATGCCACAGATCTGGGGCGGGGCTCAGGCAGCATTTTCTTTTAAAGCTCCCCAGATGATTGAAATGTATAGCTGGGTTTGAGAGAAACTGCTTTAAACGCCCTCATTTAGGGCACCTGCTTGTGCTCATGCTTGGGTTCCTTGCCCCATATGACCATGCCAGACAAAACAGTTATAGTGAATGATGTTGTTAATGATAATGGCTTATGTCCCAAAAGATTTTATAGCTGGTGTCTTCAGATATTCACACAAGTTACTACTTGTAGATTGGAACTTCCTCCCTAGGCTATTATCTGTTTTTGGCAATCATGAACATTTGCAGGAGCTGGTGGGGGGGCAAGCTGTTGCATTTTGGGTACAGAGGAACCTACTAGATTGACTCTGGCAGTCCTGCACGGACAGAGGTGGCCTGAGATGTTCTTTAGAATGTGACATCAGTGGCACTTTGCTTCTTAGCCATTAAAAACTTCTCCGTGAATGAAGTCACAACCATAAACCTATTGGTTTATGTATCAGCCCCAAGTTATTCACCAAGCACAAGGCAAGTTATACAGTAACAAATTAAACAGACTCCAGGCTCTGTCCTCTAGGAATTAGAATGGAAAGCAGATGCTATTCTCCTAGGCAAAATAGCATAGGGCTAATTACAGATGAGTGCTTCTCAAAGCTGACTGGCCAACTGAAAGGCCTGGGGAGTTCTTAAAATATAGATTCCCAGGCCCCACCCAGACTGGATGGGAATCTAGGGGTGAGGCTGAGTTGGGCTCTAAAAATTATCCCCACTTTTATCAGTAATCTTGTGATTTACCCTGGCTCCTTGATTTTCTTGCTGCTGCTTACCTTTTTACCATTTCTGCCAATCAGAGAATTGGGAGAGGCAGAGTCAAGTCTGCTGCCCATAAGGTGGGATACCAGGCTGAACCATTGGCTAAAATGTGCTTGGGGCTGCCACTCCGAGGGTGGGGGGAGGGGAAGAGAGGGAAAAGTTGGAATGAGGCAACACGTAGCCTGAGGAGAATGGTGGAATGAGGGAGAACATTCATTCCACAAGTGAATGAGTACCTACCTGAACGTACTAAAAGTACAGAGACTGAAGATACAGAGCTGAAAAAATCCATTGTTTTTCCTCAGGGGCTCGCAGTGTAGGGGATGGACTTGCAGTTGTGCAATGATGTTGTGATAAGTGCATGATCGAGGGAGGCACAGAATAGAGTAGGAGCTGAAGAAGGAGGCGCTGGGCGTTAGGGATGGCTTTCCTGAGGTCAAGCTTAGGCTGTGTCTTGAGGCATCTGATTAAGCAGGTAGATGATGGAGGGGATGAAATACTAGGTAGCAGGAGAGCAGGTACAGAAAGCGTGGGCATGTGAACTAGAATGGTATAGTGGCAGATGAATGGCAAGTCATTTGTTTTGGCTCCATCAGGGGGCCTATGTGCAAAGCATGGGAAGTGAAGCTGGAGAAATCAGGGACCAAATCGTGGAGGGCCTTCCTTGTGTGCAGCTGAGAAACTTAAGTTTTATTTTGATGACAACAGGGAGGCATTGAGTGGTTTCATGCAGGGTTGGGTCATGATCAGATGTTTGCATTAAGTCCTTCGGGCAGCTGTGTGGACTGAATACTGGGGAGACAGCTACAGACGGCAAGATCAGCCAGCAGGCTGTTGCTGTATTTCAACGAAATTGATGCTGGCTTCAAGTAGGCCAGAGGCAGAGGAGTCAAGTTAGCCCTTTCCTCTACTTTGTAGATTGCTGCCAGCCTATATAAAACAACCACCTCATCATAACCCTTCTTTTATTTAATAAAAATCAGTGGAGGGCATCCTATGCCAACCACTGTGCTGGGCTCTTTGATTGGCTAGCAGTTAGCTTCACAACCGGAAAAGTAGCTCCCTGAAATTCTGTGTAATGGCTTCTTGAAATGTCAAGGTATTAAACTGGAGATTTGGTATTAAACTTGCACGTCTCTGAACTGACACCATTTCTCAAGCTCCAACCCTCTATATGAACTGTCACAAAGAGTTTCACGTTATTGAACTTCTTCATTATCCCCCACTTGTCTCTCTTATCTAGACCAAATTCCACTTTAATTGAGCTCTGAAACTAGACACTTTCAAACATGCTATCCTTCCTAATCGACTGCAGTGCTTTACATAGTCTGAGTTCATTCATACTGACATTATGAGAAGACCTTCAATTAGGATATCTTATAAAGGGAGCAGGTGACAGACATTACATAAACAGGCTGATAACACCCGAGGAGAGGAGAGAGAGAGAGAGAGAGAGAGAGAGAGAGTGTGTGTGTGTGTGTGTGTTAGGAAGTGTTTACCTTCAAAAGAGGAAACTCAAGGGTCATGAAGTAAGGCTAGGAAGGAATGATTGTTTCATTGGTCGCTGGGACCCATGGGAGACCTAAACCAGGATCTAATACTCTCAATTCCTTACGTCTCTGGAACACCTCCACAAGAACAGTTTTGCCTGAGTTGTCCAGTCCAATGATAATGATGGTCACATTCCTAGAAATGGAAAAGGAAAATGAGCCAAAGCCTTAAAAGTACTGTTAGTTCTTAAGCTAAAGAAAGAATTATACTCTTCCTTGGTGTTTGGGGCTCTGCCTGCAGTGGTCCCAATGCAGTCATAAAAGGCACAGCCAGGTGGTAGAAGGTGGTGTGGGGACCCCTCCCCAAAGCCTCCAAGGATGCTTTTCTTCCCTGATTCACTTGCCTTGTAGAATTGGCCATCCTCCCCCAACCCTGTCCCTAATCTTGTAGACACTACTTAGTCACTTCCCCTAATAATATATATCATAAAGATTTGTCCTTTGAAGGACTGTGGGCAGGTACATTGGAGGAAATGGTGGAACAGGTCTAGAGAAATAATTACAGTATTACCTTCGTGTCTCTTCAGTTGCCTTTACGCGAGGCCAGCAGGAGGTCAGTATCCGGAACATGATGCAGCTTAGTTCTTTAATATTAAGGGAAACAAGTAAACAAGAAATCAGCCCCATTATTAACTCTGAACCTAAATCAGCTTATGAGTACACAGGTACTGATAAACAGGAAGCCTGGGACTGTCAGAAGTCCATTACTTCATTCTATCCAACCTTGTCTATGTCATAGAGGGAGGGACTGGTTATAGTCAACTCTAGTGGCAAAATGGGGTGATTTCTTATTAAAGCAACCCACATAGGCATGATGGCATCAGGTGTGACCTATCCCTTCAGCCATAGTTCATTCCTGTTATGAATATCTTCATGCAACCTTGGGGGTGCGGGTGGGGTGGAGAGATGCCTTGGAGAAGAACCAGCTTAGAGTTCAATTGGAAGACCTGTTCTAATTAACAACTATTCATTGGGCTTGGTTCTCTTACTGCCTCTGCTTCAAAAATGTGGGTGTTGGTGACCCACTATCATAGATTTCATACAATTCCTAATGCTATAAGGGATTTTAGAGATCATCTACTCTAATTGATTTCAAACATCAGTCCAGGTACCCTACTCTCAAAGATTCTCAGGGAGCAGCATAAGCTCCCCAGGTGATATCAAAGTACAGCTGTATTTGGAAGTGATTGCCTAAGTAGAAAGGGTAATTTAGACAGTCACTTCACAGTTAATCCATGTTGTAGCATGTATTAGTATTTCATTACTTTTTATGGCTGAATAATATTCCATTGTATGGATATACCACCTTTTGTTTATCCATTCATCAGTTGATGGACATTTGGATTGTATTTACTTTTTGACTCTTATGAATAATCCTGCTATATACATGTGTGTACAAGTTTTGTGAGGACATATGTTTTCAGTTCTCTTGGGTATATACCTAGGAGTGTAATTGCTGGGTCATATGATAACTCTATGTTTAACCTTTTTAGGAAGTGTCAGATTGTTTCTACATTTTACATTCCTACCAGCAAGGCAGGATGGTTCGAATTTCTCCACATCCTCGCCAACTCTCATTGCTGTATTTTTTTATAGCCATACTAGTGGATGTGAAGTGGTATCTAATTGTGGTTTTGATTTATATTTTCCTAATGACTAATTACATTGGGGCCCAGAGCTGGGGGAAGCTCTGGTTGGGTTAACAAAGTACTTAGGCTGATACTCAGATGGGCTTTTCTTAGCTATCTGATGAGCACAGTGTATGTGCCAGCTTATCAATGAATAACTTAGCAGGGTTCTGCAGAGTCACCCACTGTTTTAGAGAATTGCCGTCCCCAAATAGGGACTCACATTTCATAGCATGTCTTAGAGCATAGTTCATTCCCTAGAAAATCATTTGGATTCCCATAAGGACCTCCTGGAGAATAGCTCTGGCTTATGCCAGATGAAAGGGAAACCTTATATGTGGCCTGTGATCAAAACCAGCCTTACTCCAGCTTTGCTCATGAAGCTGATAAGACCTGGAGCCTGAAACACTAGAGTCTGATTGTCTGGGTTCCATGATAGCCATCTCCCTTTGAGACAAGAAGTAGCAGCTTCATGTCTACTTCCTGATAATTAGCAGAGCTTCCTAACTTGATCTCAGGCAGTCTGTATTTGTTAGTACCACTAAAAAAGGTCAAACTGGCATCACACAAATTCTTCATTAAGAACATATCTTAAAGAAGGATCATGTACCACAATGTTCATTGCAGCTCTATTTAGCCAGGACATGGAAGCCACCTAAGTGTCCATCCACAGATGAATGGATAAAGAAGATGTGGCACATATACACAATGGAATATTACTCAGCCATAAAAAGGAATGAAACTGAGTTGTTTGTAGTGAGGTGGATGGACCTAGAGACTGTCATACAGAGTGAAGTAAGTCAGAAAGAGAAAAACAAATACCGTATGCTAACACATATATATGGAATCTAAGAAAAAAAAATGGTCATGAAGAACCTAGGGGCAAGATGGGAATAAAGATGCAGACCTACTAGAGAATGGACTTGAGGATACGGGGAGGGGGAAGGGTAAGCTGGGACGAAGTGAGAGAGTGGCATGGACATATATACACTACCAAATGTAAAATAGCTAGCTAGTGGGAAGCAGCCACATGGCACAGGGAGATCAGCTCGGTGCTTTGTGACCACCTAGAGGGGTGGGATAGGGAGGGTGGGAGGGAGATGCAAGAGGGAGGAGATATGGGGATATATGTATATGTATAGCTGATTCACTTTGTTATAAAGCAGAAACTAACACACCATTGTAAAGCAATTATACTCCAATTAAGATGTGTTAAAAAAAAAAAAGGATAAGTTGGATAACCAAGAAGGAAAATAATTGGACTAGGGATTGCTGGGTCCTTTCATTTCTAGCACCTCTCCTGGGTACTCTGGAATGAAATCACCTAAATTAAACCTACCATTTTCAGATTTCTTATCTACAGAATGGAGATAATGATATATTTTGCATACCTTGGGGTGGTTAATTATGTATCTGATTAGAAGTTGGTTCTTTTTGGGTGAAAGACATAAGATGGGTAGAGTAATAGGAAGGTGTACTGAGCTTTCTAGCCTTCTTGCCAGAGTAACACAGCTTAGTTGCCCCCTTATGAAGAGTAAGTCCATGTCCTAACAGTGGCTGTTAAGGTTCTGGCATATCCATGGTAACCACTGCCTGGTTTATAGCAGCCAAACTCACATCTCCCTACCTTGTCTGACTAAAGCTAATTACTAAATGAACTTTTTTTTTTTTTTTTTGGCTGTGTTGGGTCTTCACTGCTGCGCACGGGCTTTCTCTAGTTGCGGTGATCGGGGGCTACTCTTCGTTGCGGTGCGCGGGCTTCTCATTGCGGTGGCTTCTCTTGTTGCGGAGCATGGGCTGTAGGCGTGCGGGCTTCAGTAGTTGTGGCTCACAGGCTCTAGAGTGCAGGCTCAATAGTTGTGGCACACGGGCTTAGTTGCTCTGCGGCATGTGGGATCTTCCTGGACCAGGGCTCGAACCCGTGTCACCTGCATTGGCAGGCGGATTCTTAACCACTGCGCCACCAGGGAAGTCCTGGAGGCGTCTTTTCCAGTAGATGAAATCTCCAGGCTGCGAGGGTGCTTAAGGTCTTTGTCTCCTGAGAGCGCACTGTGAAAACATTGCTCTACTAAAACATGGTTATTTTTAATAGAAGCGATTAGGCCTTTGCAGTATTGGAGTATTTCTCGTTTTGTCAGTTGTGGGGCAAAAGAGGTAGGAACCGAGTGCATTGAGTGACCTGTGACTATCTCAGAGGGTGAGCGTTTGAGTTCCAAAAGGGATGGATATAAGATTTAGAAGGATCAATGGCAGTGCTTTTGGCCAACGTATTTAGAGGGCCCATACAAATTTTGCCAATTGAGTTGTTTTTTTTTAAATTTTTATTTATTTATTTATGGCTGTGTTGGGTCTTCGTTTCTGTGCGAGGGCTTTCTCTAGTTGTGGCAAGCGGGGGCCACTCTTCATCGCGGTGCACGGGCCTCTCACTATCGCGGCCTCTCTTGTTGCGGAGCACAGGCTCCAGACGCGCAGGCTCAGTAATTGTGGCTCACGGGCCCAGCCGCTCCGTGGCATGTGGGATCTTCCCAGACCAGGGCTCGAACCCGTGTCCCCTGCATTGGCAGGCAGATTCTCAACCACTGCGCCACCAGGGAAGCCCCCCAATTGAGTTTTAATAATGCCGTTAGTGCATTTGACTAAACCAGAGGATTGAAGGTGCTAATTGCAGTGAAACTGTTGTAAAACTGGCCAAACAGCACAGACGTCAAAATACCTGACCAGTAAAATGGGTCCCCTGATCATTATGAAGTTTGAGAGGATTTCCCCAGGTAGGTATATTTTCCAAAAGGACTTTAGCCACAGAAGAGGCAGTAGCCTCTCTGCAAGGGAAGGCTTCAGTCCAGTGTGAAAACATTCAGGCTATGACCAAAACGTATTTATTTACATCCCTGAGATGGAGGAAGTTGTATGAAATCCAATTGCCAGACCTTGAATGGTCTATAAGGCAGTTTAAAATGCTTGGGAGCAGTAAGAACAGGCTTCCCTGGGTTGTACTTTGGACCAGTGGGACAAGTGAGGTAGGCATTTTTTGCAGCTTTGTTAATGTTTCCCCACGAATATTGATTCATGAAAGTTGTAATTTTGTCAGTAGACCAATGGTTTAATGCATATACAATGATTAGGAGTAGGAATTTTAGAGTCTTCAGTCAGACTGAATTGTTATTTGATCTGAACCAGAGCTTTCGCTTTTTATCAAACCAAGAGTTGTTGAATTTCCAATCTTGTGTTTTCTTTTCTGAGGCCAGTTGTTGGGCTTCTCCAGCCAGTTTTTCTGAGTTATCATTTGGGGAAATATCCCTTTGGACCGTGACAGAAGTTTGACTGCTTTTGGTTCCTTTAAGGGCAGCATTCCCTGTGGAACTGTCAGCAAGGTAATTTCCCTTAGCTTCCAGGGAGTCAAGTTTAGAATGCCCTGGAATTTTAATAATAGCTTAAGTGGCAGGTAAAAGTATTACATTCAATAATTCCTGAACATAGGGGCCATTTTAAATTTTATTTCTACTGGAAGTTAGGAAGCCATGTTGCTTCCACAACATTCCAAAATCATGAGCTTCTCCAAAAGCATGTCTACTATCAGTATAAATATTGGCAGTTTTGTACTTGGCTGAAGTACAGCCCTGTTGGGCTGAAGTAGCCATAGGTAAAGATGCTGTCTCAGCAACATCAAAAGGAGTTCCAATAGCATACCCAGCACAATATTTACCATGATCACCTTTTAAAAAAGAACCATCAGCAAGCCATGAGAAGTCAACATTACCCAAATGACTCTCCTGCAGATCATCACGAGGCATCAGGAGGTGATCCATCAGTGTTAAGTAGTTGTGAGGGACTTTGCTGATGATGGAGGAGAGAGGAGTCACAGGGTTAAGGTTATTACAACCTAAAAGAGTTATGTGAGGAAGTTAACAAAAGGACTTCTTAGGAGTTGGGGTTGGCTGACTGAGAAATGCTGAGTGTGAGGAGAATTCAGAAGGGCTTCTACTGCATGAGGTACAAAAATGGTTAAAAGGGATCCCACCACGATCTTTTTGATGGCCTTAACCAAAAAGGCAGTGGCAGTAATGGCTTTAAGGCAAGGTGTGGGCTGGGGGTGTCTCTGTGCCACAGGGTCCAGTTGCTGGCTATAATACCCTGTGGATCAATGGTGGTCCCCATGTTTCTGGGTGAGTACCCCAAAGGCATTACCTTCCTTTTCATATATAAAAATGGAAAAGGGAATCTGATCATTGGATGCCCAAGGGTGTGTGGGTTCATCAAACTCTCCTTTAAGGCCTTAAAGGCTATTTTGTCTGGTTCTTCCCATAAAATTGTGTTGGGGTTGCTCTTTAGTAAAATATACAGAGATTTGGCTGTAAGAGAGAAATTTGGAATCCAGTTTCAGCAATATCCACCTAGCCCGAGAGAACCTTGTAGTTGGCGCTTAGTTTTGGATTTTCAGAAACTTAGGACATCATGAAGCCTTCTGGATCCAGGTATAGCCCTTTTTCTGGTATCAGATGCCCTAAATATCGAACCTGGGTTTGGGAAAACTGCAATTTTTCCTTGGCAACCTTATGTCACTTTAAGGCTAAAAGCTTTAGCAAGTGGATGCTGTTTTCCTGTGAGAAGGCTTGAGAAGGAGGGCAAAGAAGCAAATCATCCACATATTGCAACAAAGTAGAACCCCAAAGGAACTTTATACCATCCAGATCAGCCTTCAGGATTTGTGAGAAATAATGACTCTCAGTAAAACCCTGAGGCATTACTGTGCAGGTGAATTGTTTCTCTTCCCAAATGAAGGCAAAAAGGTATTGGTTAGAATGCGCTGCATAAATCAATCATAGTAAAGAGTAAAACGTATGTTAGTAGCATATGAAAGTTAGGAATAACAGGGTGTCGAAGGATAACAGTCTTGATTATTGCTCAGAGGTCCTGGACAAACTTCCACCCTCAGCCCTTAGGTTTTCTTGCTGGTAAAATCAGAGGACTACAGGGATTAGTACAAGGGATAATGAGGCCTTGAGCCTTGTTATCTTCTATTAAGGGCTTTTTACCTTGAATGCCTTCTTTACTTACAGGGTGTTGATTAATTCTGGGGAGAAGTTTGGGGGGGGTATTTGGATCTTGATGGGATGTACACTGTGAATTACCAATATCAGTTGGAGATTTTGCCCACAAGGAGGGTAGTAGCTGATCCAATAGGGACAAATGATCAATGTTTGCAGAATCAGCTGTAGTACCATCAGAGACAGAGCAAATAAAAGATGTCAAAGGGTCATTTAATTCACCTGATTGACTGCTTTGATGACTACTGTCAAATTGTAGAATTATTTCTTCCTTTTGGGAGAGAAAAATTCTGGCATGATGCTGTACTTCTCTAAGAAGACTCAGTGAAATAAATGGATAGGGGTGGAGGAACTAAAGAGAAAAGGGTGTGTTATCTCTCAAAGGGCCTAAACAAAAGAGAATAGGTTCAGAGACTGGAACCTCTTGAGGTTCATTAGGGATCCCTACTATTTGAACTGTCTTAGTGCTCCAAGGTAGAGACCATTTTATTGTAGTGGGGTTGAGCACCAAGAGTGTGGCTCTGGTGTCAGGACTGGAAAAGATTTATCCTTAATCTGGAGAAATGTTCTTCAAGATAATTAAGAGGGAGGAATTGGGAATAGCCCTTATAGTTCCTTTGAATCCTGTCATTGAGAATTGGGAGGATGTTGGATAGACAAATTAGAAGGCTGAAGGCACCTGAAGTGCTTAAATTGGTAACAATCTCTCTTCTGATATCCTGGCTCTTTGCAATAATAGCAGAAACTAGGAGGGTTTTGGTTTTGTTTAGGGGCCTCCACTTGCTGGAGTTGAAGATTAAGAATTTTAGCAGTTTTCCTTTTATGTGACTCATCTAGAGTGTAAGAGAGCTGGTTTGCCAGATTAACTAAATCTGGAGTGGACAAAGTTTCCCATTCCATCCTGGTCCTTTTTACTAGAAGAGAAAAATCCTGGTTCAGTCCACTAATAAAAATAGAGTTGAAAGCTACCCAGGAAGAACAGCATCTGAAGGAAGATTAGAATTTTCCTTAAACACATTCTGAAGTTGATCATAATAGTCATGAACAGGTTCATTAGGTTTTTGTGTGCAAGCCTGAATTCTGTTCCAATCAACAGGCTTTGGAAGAGCACTATGAATTGCTCTATGAACTCACTTAGCAATTGCCTGAGCTTGATTGGTAAATGGGCTGGTCTCCCAGTTGTAATTCTAGAGACCTTTCAGGATTTCCCCAGTTGGTGATTTTCATCCAAAGCTGGGCCTGGCCTTCACTGACAAGCATATGAACTAGCTGATTTAAGTCAGAGTTGATAAGTCTGAATGACTATATTAAATTCCTCAGCATATCTGTAAGGATTTCAGTTACTTTGGGAAAATCTTTGACTATGGCTTTGCAGTTCCACTTTAGTCCAGGGGATATAAAAAAAATTAAGAGTTTAGTCTCTGGATCCTCACAAGGCTTAATGTTAGAGAGACAGGTTCTGGTAAGTTCCGAGGAAATGGCAGTGGGGAGAGTTTCAGAGAAAAGGGAAAGTTTGGTGAGAGAATTAGTATGGGGGAACTGAGGGTTACAGAGGAGGTATAGGTGGCATAAAAGGGAAGAAGGAGGATGGCACTGGAGGCAGAGCCAGGGGAAAGGAATAAGATGACACTGGAGGCGGTATCTGTGATGCAGAAGCCAGGGAAGAGGAACATGAGGCTTTTGCAGCCATTCTATCTTTCTTTGTTTGCCTCAGAGGATCTTAAAATCTTATTCTGCAGAGATGCAATTTTAGGCTCCTGATAATGTTTGGAAGCCTCAAAATAATTGAAATAGGCATTCCATTCAGTTTTGGAAATATTACAGGTGTGGTTGTCAATTTGGTCTTAAGAAAAGTAAGTTTGGGATTTCAATAGTTCTCCATAATGACCATTCATGTTCTAAATTGCCTTTGGTTAGGTTGGTCCATTTACTTAGAAATGTACATGAGGAAGGACTGTGGTTTTTAAACATAAAATCAGCCAGGGTCCCGGTAGGTAAGGGTGCCCTCAAAGTATTTAGATAATTGGGATCCCATTTCTCAGAGGTTTTTCTTTAGAGTAAAATAGTAATTTTCAAACAGCCTAAACAGCTTAAACAGGCTCAAACAGCCTGCAGGCCTGCTACCAGCCAGTTCTAAGGGAGCAGTCTAGTCTCAAAGGAGCCAGGCCAAAGGCTGCTCAGCACAGCTCTAATGGAGCAACCTAATCCTGAAGGAATCAGGCTGAAGGCTGAATAGCATAGTTCCAATGAAACAGTTCCTGTTCCAAAAGAAATCAAGCTGAAGGCTACCACAGTTCCAGCTGGAATAGCCTGATTTCAAAAAAAAAAAAAAAAAAAAACCAGGCCGCAGTGCCAAAGAAGTACTCACAGACAGAATAAGGCCTTAATCAGAAAGAATAAACCGTTAAAATAGATCCCAAATTAAACCTGGAGAGCTTCAAAACACAAAGAGGGCAGAAGCTTGGATTCAGGAGAAAAACTTACCCTTAAACCTCGGGGTCAGCAATAAAAAACCGTTCAGTGGGATTTTTAGTTACCATACCTGTCTGCGCACCAGCCTCAGAGTCGTTGAGGGTCTCCTCTGGATCCCTGTATGGGCCCGCAAAATGTTGACCTTCAACAAACAGACTGCCAGTTACTTCTGAGGTAAAAGTGGACTTACTCAGAATCAGCAGAGAATTGTTAATTCCCGGTCTGCAATGGTGGCGAGCCACGGGCAACTCCCTCCGCCTCAACGTGAGGAGAGCTCTTAGCGAGAGTTCAAAGAGGAAGCCGGGAAGGCTAGTAAGCAGAGAGCCCATTGGAGGAATTGAGAGTTCGAAGTATAGTGGCTTTTCATTGGCTGAGTTGTGGCAGTCTCTCATTGGCTGAGCTCTTGCCAGGGAAAAAGAGGAGGTTTTTCTTTTTTTTGTTGGGGGCTGCTGTTGTCGTAGGTTGTGCGAGCTCCCGCCTTCTGGCTCCTTGACTCTATTTTGTTTGAGATTTCTGTTTGTTAATTTTTATAATACCTCACACTAGTATTTGTTAAAATTAAAGAACCAGTATTGATACATTATTATTAACTAAAGTACATACCTCATTCACATTTCCTTAGTGCAGTCTCTTTTGCCTTTAGTGTTACAGACTCCACTTATTTCCGAAGTCAGTTGGGTCACCACACTTACCCTGCCTCCTTCAATGAAGTTGTTTCATACATTTGTAATACACATACTGTAATAAGTTAATTTTGTGTGTCAACTTGACTGGGCCATGGGGTGCCCAGATATTTGGCCAAACATTATTCTGGGTGTTTCTGTGAGGGTGTTTATGGGTGAGATTAACATTTAAATAGACTGAGTAAAGCAAATTGCTCTCCCTAATTTGACCTCATTCAATCAGTTGGAGGCAGGACTAAGAACAAAACGGCTGGGGCTTCCCTGGTGGCGCAGTGGTTGAGAATCTGCCTGCCAATGCAGGCGACACGGGTTCAAGCCCTGATCTGGGAAGATCCCACATGCCGCGGAGCAACTAGGCCCGTGAGCCACGATTACTGAGCCTGCGCGGCTGGAGCCTGTGCTCCGCAACAAGAGAGGCCGCGATAGTGAGAGGCCCGTGACCCACGATTACTGAGCCTGCGCATCTGGAGCTTGTGCTCCGCAACAGGAGAGGCCGCGATAGTGAGAGGCCCGTGCACCGCGATGAAGAGTGGCCCCCACTTGCCGCAACTAGAGAAAGCCCTCGCACAGAAACGAAGACCCAACACAGCCATTAATTAATTAATTAATTTTTTTAAAAAACTTTGTTCTTAAAAAAAAAAAAAGAACAAAAAGGCTGACCCTCCCCCAAGTAAGAGAGGAAGGAGTCAGACAGAAGTCTGACTGCCTTTGAGTTGGGACATTGACTTCTTTCCTGCCTTCAGACTCAAACTGAAACAACGGCTCTTCCTGGGTCTTGAGTCCCCTGGCCTTTGGACTGGAACTACAACCATCCACTCTTCTGGTTTTCAGGCCTTAGGACTCGTACTGGAACTAAACAATCGGCTCTCCTGAATCTCTAGCTTGCCAGTTCACTCTGCAGGTCTTGGGACTTGCCAGACTATATAAATGCATGAGCCAGTACCTTATAATAAATCTACACACACACACACCTCCTGTTGCTGGGATGGATGTGAACAGCTACATGTTCTTGCATCAGGACCTCCTTCTATCCTACCCCTTCTCTCCTGCCTCCAGTTCTCTGCCTCAAATACTCTCCTCCCACCCTTCACTTTCATGGTTCGTTCTCATCTCTCAATTCTCTCATCTTCCTGTCACCTCCTCAAAAGAAGCCTTCCCTGACCCAGGTTATTTCCATTTCCCCTTTCATCCCTGTTATTTTTATTTTAAACAACTTTTTAGTTAAAATAAAGATACAGAAAACTACACAAAACAAAACTTAGCTTAAAGTTACTATAAAGTGAACACCCTAGTAACCATCATCTTATTTAATCTACATGTTTATCCTCTATTCCTTTCTCTTTTCTTTTCAACATTATCATACCTTAAAGTAGACTTTAAAAACCCACATCTATACAGTTTTAAGACACATAGATTCATGTATCCACCACCACAATCTATATACAGAACAGTTCCATGACCCCAAAAAGCTCTCTGTTGCTGTCCCTTTATAGTTTCACCTCTTCCCCAACCTCCCCCACCCCACTAACCTCTGGCAACTAATAATCTGTTCTCTATTATCATAGTTTTGTCATTTCGAGAATGTTATATATATGGAATCATACATTTATGATTAAAACTGGCTTTTTTACATCAGCCTCATGCCATTGAAATTCATCCAAATAGTTGTGTCTATAAATAGTCGGTTTCTCTTTATTGCTAAATAGTATTCCATTGTGTGGATGTACCACAGTGTATTTATTCTATCTTCTGAGGAACATTTGGATTATTTCCAATTTTTGGCAGTTGTGAATGGAGCTAGAATAAACATTCATGTTCAGGATTTTTTTTTAACAAGATGAATGTTTATATTTTTTTAATTGAGGTATAGTTGATTTATAATATATTAATTTCAGGTGTACAAGATAATGATTCAGAATTTTTCTAGATTATACTCCATTTATAGTTATTATAAAATATTGACTATTTTCCCTGTGCTGTACAATATATCCTTGTAGCTTATTTATTTTATACATAGTAGTTTGTACCTCTTAATCCCCTACCCATATCTTGCCCTTCCCCCTTCCCTGTCCCCACTGGTAACCACTAGTTTGTTCTCTATATCTGTGAGCCTGTTTCTTTTTTGTTATATTCACTAGTTTTATTTTTTAGATTCCACATATAAGTGATAATACAGTATTTGTCTTTCTCTGTCTGATTTATTTCACTAAGCATAATGCCCTCCAGGTCCATCCATGTTGTTGCAAATGGCAAATTTTCATTTTTTTATGGCTGAGTAATATCCCAGTGTGTGTGTGTGTGTGTGTGTGTGTGTGTGTAACTTCTTTATCCATTTGTCTGTTGATGGTATATTCAGGATTTTTACTTTTTATTTTGAAATAACTACAGATTCACAGTACAAGGAGGTCCTATGTACATTTCACCTGGCTTCCCCTATTATTAACGATAATAGCTTGTATAACTATAGTACAATATTAGAACTATGAAACTGACACTGATAAAAATGTACAAACCTTACTCAGATTTCACCAGTTTTACATGCACTCATTTATGTGTGTGTATAGTTCTATGCATTTTAAAAAATAACAGCTTTATTGAGACATAATTCAGAAACCATACAATTCTTCCATTTAAAATGTGCAATTCAGTGGTTTTTAGTATATTCAAAGAGTTGTGCATCTATCACTGCAATCAATATTAGAACATTTTTGCTGTATTCTGTAAGTTTTCGTATGTTGTATTTCCATTTTTATTTGTCTCAAGATATTTTTTGATTTCTCTTTTGATTTCTTCTTTGACTCATTGGTTGTTCAGTAGCATTTTGCTTAACCTCCACCTATTTGTGAATTTTCTGGTTTTCTTCTTGTAATTGATTTCTAATTTCATACCATTGTGTTTAGAAAAGATGTTTGATATGATTTCAGTCTTCTTAAATTTATTAAGACTTATGGCCTAACATATGATCTGTCCTGGAGAATGTTCCATGTGTGCTTGAGGAGAATGTTTATTCTGTTGCTTTTGGATGGAATGTACTATACATGTCTGTTAAACCCATCTGGTCTAATGTGTTGTTTAAGGCCAATGTTTTCTTATTGATTTTCTGTCTGGATAATCTAACCATTGGTGAAACTGCATTATTAAAGTCCCCTACAATTGTTGTATTATTGTCTGTTTCTCACTTTAGGTCTGTTAATATTTGCTTATCTGCTTAGATGCTCTTATGTTGGGTGCATAAATAGTTACAAATGTTATATCCTCTTGTTGGATTGACCCTTTTATCATTATGTAATGACTTTCGTTGTCTCTTATTACAGTCTTTATCTTAAAGTCTATATTGTCTGATGTAAGTATAGCTGTTCCAGCTTTCTTTTGGTTTTCATTTGCATGGAATATATTTTTCCATCCCTTCATCTTCAGTATGTTGTAGGCAGCATATATATGGGTCTTGGCTTTTTTTTTTTAATACATTCAGCTACTTTATGTCTTTTGATTGGAGACTTTAGTGCACTTACATTTAAAGTAATTTTTGATAGGTGTGTACTTATTGCAATTTTGTTCGTTGTTTTTTGGCTGATTTGTAGTTCCTCTGTTTCTTCTTCTCTTGCTCTCTTCCTTTGTGATTTGATGATTTTCTGTAGTCCTTTATCTTTTGTGTATAAGGTTCTGCTTTGTGGTTACCATGAGGCTTACATATAACAACTTATGACAGTCTATTTAATGTGACAACAATTTAAGTGTGAATGCATTCCAGATCTCTGTATTTTTACTCCCCTCCTCATGATTTATGTTTTTGATGTCACAATTTACAACTTTTTATCTTGTGTATCTATTAACAAATTATTGTGGTTATAGTTATTTTTACTACTTTTGTTTTTAACCTTCATACTGGCTTTATAAGTGATTAATCCAGCACCTTTACAGCATTAGATTTTCTGAATTTTACTATATATTTACCTTTACTAGTGAGATTTTACTTTCATATATTTTCCTGTTACTAATTAGCACCCTTTTGTTTTGGCTTAAAGAAGTCCCTTTAACATTTCTTATAAGGCTGATCTAGTGCTGATGAGCTCCTTTATCTTTTGCTTGTGTGGAAAGTTTTACATCTCTCCTTCAATTCTGAATGATAACTTTGCTGTGTAGGGTATTCCTTGTTGGAAGTAACTCACCTTTTCTTCCCACCCCCAGCCTTAGGCAACCAGTAATTTATTTTCTGTCTCTATTGATTGCCTATTCTGTACATTTCATGTAAATGGAATGATACAATATGTAATCCTTTGTAACAGGTTTCTTTCACTTAGCATAATAGTTTAAAGATTCATCCATGTTGTAGCATGTATCAGTACTTTATTTCTTTTTATTGCTAAATAATATTCGATTGTATTGGATATACCACATTTTGTTTATCCAGTCATCAGTTGATGCACATTTTGGGTTTTTATTTTTTGGCTCTTAGGAATAATGCTGTGATGGCATTGTGTACAAAATTTTGTATGGGCATATCTTTTCATTTCTCTTGATGATATGTCTAGGAGTGGAATTGCTAAGTCATATGGGAACAACTTTTTGAGGAAGTGCCAGACTGTTTTTCAAAGGAGCTGCACCATTTTACAATTCCAGCATCAGTGTGAAGGTTCCAATTTTGCCACATCTTTGACAATACTTTTTATTATCTGTCCTTCTGATTATAACCATCCTGGTGTGTGTCATGGTATCTCATTGTGGTTTTGATTTACATTTTTCTGATGTCTCATGATGTTGGGCATCTTTTCATGTGCTTATTGGCCATTTGTATATCTTCTTTGGAGAAATATCTATTCAATCTTTTGTCCATTTAAAAAGTTTGGTTGTTTGTCTTTTTATTGTTGAGTGGTAAGAGTTATTTATATAGTCTGGATTCAAGAACTTTATCAGATATATGATTTTCAAAATTTTCTCCCATCATGTGGGTCGTGTTTTTACTTTCTTGACAGTCCTTTGCGGCAAAATTTTTAAAATTTGATGAAGTCCAATTTATCTGTTATTCCTTTTATTATTTGTGCTTTTGGTATCATATCTAAGAAACCACTGCCTAATCCAAGTTCATGGAGATTTATGGCTGTTTTCTTCTAAGAGTTGTATAATTTTACGCTTTACACTAATGTTTTTCATCCATTTAAAGTTAATTTTTATAAATGGTATGAAGAAGTGGTCCAACTTCATTCTTTTGCAGGTGGATATCCAGTTGTCCTGAAATTCTGGGCAATTTTAACACATGAATAGATTTTTATAACCACCACCATAATAAAAATACAGAACTGTTCCTTGACCACAAAGATCCTTCTTGCTACCCCTTTATAGTCACAATCATCTTTCTTTCCATGCCTCTGAGTCTTGGAAACCACTTACCTGTTCTTCATCTCTATAATTTCATTATTGAGAATGTTATATAAATGGAATCATACAGTATGTAACCTTTTGAGATTAGATTTTTCACTCAACATAATTCCCTTTGGATCCATCCAGTTTGTTGTGTGTAGTATCAGTAGTGTGTGTGTGTGTGTGTGTATACGTGTGTGTGTGTGAATTTCTATGAAGACAATCATGTCATCCATAAATGGGTGGTTTTATTTCTTCCTTTCTAATCTTTTTTCCTTTAATTTCATTTTTCTTACCTTATAGTGCTGATTACAATATCTAGTACTACGTTGAATAGCAGTGGTGAGAACAGACATTCTTGCCTTGTTTCCGAAAGCATTCAGTCTTTCAGCCTTAAGGAAAATGCTAGCTCTGGTTTTTTGTGGTTGTTCCTTACTAGGTTAATGAAGTTATCTTGTATTCCTTATTTGCTGAGAGCTATTATCATGAATGGGTGTTGAATTTAGTCAAACACTTTTTCTACATCATTTGACATGACCAATATGGTTTTCCTTTTTTAGCCTGTTGATAGTTGGATTACACTGATTTTCAAATATTGAGCCAGCCTTGTATCCCTGGAATAAACCTCACGTAGTTGTGGTACATAATTATTTTTATATGTTGCTGAATTCTATTTGTTCATATTTTGTTGAGGATTTTTGAATCTTTGTTCATGAGTGATAATGGACTGTGGTTTTCTTTTTTTCTACTGGCATTATCTGATTTTTATCTCAAGATAATATTGGCCTCATAAGTGACTTGGAATTCCCTCCTCTTTTCTGAAAGAGATTGTGTAGAATTAATGTTAATTCTTTAAGTGGTTTGATAGGATTCTCTAGTAAAATCATTTGGGCTTGGAGATCTCTCTTTCAGCAGCTTTTGAACTATGAGTTCAATTTTCTTAATAGTTATGGAACTATTCAAATTATTTATTTCATATTGGGTGAGTTGTGGTAATTTATGCTTTTGAAGGAATTGATCCATTTCATCTAAACTGTCAGATCTATTTGTGTAAAGTTGTTCATAGTATTCCCTTATCCTGTTGATGTATACAAGTTCTGTGGCAATATTTCATCTTTTATTCCTGATATTGGTAAATTGCATCTTATTTTTTTGGTCAGTCTTTCTAGAAGTTTATTAGTTTTGTTGATTTTTTTCAAAGAACCAGCTGTTTGTTTCATTCATTTTCTGTATGGTTTTTCTGTTTTCAATTTTATTGATTGCTGTTCTTATCATTATGATTTCCTTCCTTCTTTGCTTTGAGTTTATTTTACTGTTGTTTTTATAGTTTCTTAAAGTAGAATGGGAGCTTAGATTTTTTTTTGAGAGTTTTCCTCTTTTCTAATGTAGGGATTTAGTGCTATAAATTTCCTTCTTGGCACTGCTTTTGGCTGCATCCTGCAAATTTTGATACTATATTGTATTTTCATTTTTACTCAGTTCAGTGTATTTTTAAAATTTCCCTTGAGATTTCTTCTTTGATCCATGATATGTTTATATGTGAGTTGCTTAATTTCCAAATGTTTGGAGATTTTCCTGTTGTTTTTCTGTTATTGATTCCTAGTTTGGTTTCACAGTGGTCAGAGAACACTTTTTTAAAGTTTTGGTTTTTTTAAATTTGTTCAAATTTATTTTATGGTCTAGGAGATGGTCTGTCTTGGTGAATGTTACATGGGCTCTTGAGAAGAATGTGTTCTTCTGTTGGGTTGAATGTTTTGCAAATGTCGGCTGATGGTGTTGTTTAGTTCTTCTATATCCTTGCTGATTTTCTAATAGTTCTATCAGTTGTTGAGAGAGGGATATTGAACTTTCTAAGTGTATTTGTCTTTTCATTTCTATTAGTTTTTGCCTTATGTATTTTGCATCTCTGTTGTTTGGTGCATCCACACTTAGATCTGCTACGTCTTCTTGTGGAATTTACCCTTTTATCATTATGTAATATCCTTCTCTGTCTCTTGTAATTTTCTTTGTTCCAAAGTCTATTTTATCTTTTGACACTATGCATGGTATATCTTTTTACATCCTTTTCTTTTCAACCTACCTATGTCATTATGTTTGAATTGGATTTCTTGTAGACAGCATGTTTGGGTCATGTTTTTTTAAGCCACTCTACCAAACTCGTTTTTTAATTGGTTTATTTAGGCCATTTACATTTAATGTAATTGTTGATATGTTAAGGCTTATGTTTGCTGCTTTATTTTTGTTTCTTGTTTGTTCCCTCTGTTTTTTGTTCCTCTTCTCAATTTTTTCTGCCTTGCTGTGTGTTACTTGAACTTTTTTTTAATTTTTAATTTTTCTAGAAAGATATTTATTTATGTATGTATGTATGTGTGTATTTATTTATTTATTTTTGGCTGCGTTGGGTCTTCATTGCTGCAAGCAGGCTTTCTCTAGTTGCGTCGAGCGGGGGCTACTCTTCATTGCGGTGTGCGGGCTTCTCATTGCGGTGGCTTCTCTTGTTGCAGAGCATGGGCTCTAGGCACGCGGGCTTCAGTAGTTGTGGCGCACGGGCTCTAGAGTGCAAGCTCGGTAGTTGTGGCGCACGGGCTTAGTTGCTCCGCAGCATGTGGGATCTTCCCAGACCAGGGCTCGAACCCGTGTCCCCTGCATTGGCAGACGGTTTCTTAACCACTGTGCCACCAGGGAAGTCCCTTGAACCTTTTTAAAGAATTCCATTTTGGTTTATCTCTACACGTTTTGAACATATTTTTAAATAGATTTTTTAGTGGTTACTCTAATTATTACATTATACATAAGTAACTTATCACAGTCTACTAATATCCACATTTTCATCTTTGGGAAGCTTTCAGCCAGTTATTTCTTCAAATACTTTTTCAGCCCTATAGTCTTTTTTCTCTTTTTCTGAGACTCCAATGATATAAATTCTGTCCTTTTTTCATTTTCCCACAGCCCCCCTGAGGCTCTTTACTTCCTGAAGGGTGTGGAAGTTCAGCTCCCTGCTAGATCCCCTCAACACCAGATGGAAAAATGGGGAATGGAGGGTTGACTCTCACTACCTCACTGCTGCCAGGTGGGGATGGCCCCACTAACATTACTCCAGTGGGCAAATGGAGTGCCAGCTAGCACCACCTTGCATTGCCTTGTTCCACTTCTTTGCTACCAGGGAGGTGGGGTGGAAGTTCTGTTCTCTGTTTGGTCCCACTGATATCACACTTGTGGGGGAAACAGAGGGCCAACTCTCCCTGTCTAACTGCTGCCATGAGGGGCCAGACATGGGTGGCTCTATTTGGCACCACTGACACCACAGGGAATGGGGCAGTTTTTCCTTTGATGTTTGGTTAGAGTAGGTTGGGTATTATCAAAAATATTTTCTGTTCTGCTAGGCAGCCATTTCCCTGATTATTTAACTAAAGGGAACGATCTTCTCTTGGGGCTTTTCTTGGTCTGGGCCTTTTGGCAATTTCAGGTTGTAGTCTTCTCTGGTGCCTTATCTGCAATATATGGGAAGCAAAAAGAAATCCCAGGCAACTCACCACTGTAGTGTTCCTCACATCCTAAAGTCTCCAGGCAGTCCACTTTCTTCTTTCCACTTTTCAGAGTCTTCCTACACTTGATTGTTATTTTGTCCAGGTTTTTTTTGTTGTTGTAAGAAGGAAGACTAGAGAGAAATGGGCCATTAATTTTGAAAAAATATTTAATTATTTCTTTCTTTGGGTATATTTTATTGTTATTTATGTGTATTCTTGAGTTGACTTTAATTCACTTTTTGTCAGTGAAAATCATGTATTATCAGTTGAAATATATTTGAATAAATAAATGAATTTAATGCTACAACCTTCTTATGAGTACCACTTTAGCTGCATATCATGGGTTTTGATTTCCTTGCTGATCATTTCTAAAAAGTTTGTAATTTCTGTTTTGATTCTCTATTTAACCCAAGGGTTACTTAGAAGAGTGTTTTAAAAATGCCAAGTGGATAGATGAGAACAGAGCTGTCCTTTGTGCCTGCATATTTCTATGTAAGGCCAGGCAGTTCTTCAGAGAGCCTTTTTCTGAGAAGCTCTCATAGAAAAATGAGATTAAAAATTTGAATCCTGCTATTCTTTCCCTATTCTTCATTCTTTAGGTGTTTATCATGTACATATATTCAGTAAGTCTCAAGATGCTTGGTCTTGACAAGGAGAAAAAAATAAAGTTAAGACATAGTTCCTGCCTTCAAGAAGTATACTATTTAGTTGGGGCAATGGTATATATACCCCAAACTAGTTAAATAACAATACCTGACACTAGTGACTAAATTACTGGCAATGAGGGTCCAGAGAAAAGGGAAATCACTGTAGGCTAAAATAGCTGGGGGAAGACCTTTTGAAGGAAGGAGAAGTGTTTGAGTTAGAACTTAAAGGTAGGTAGGTAAGATTTAAATATACAAGGAGGAAAGGGAAGAATGTTTCAGGCTGAGAGACTAACATATCAAAGGCCACCTTTGATGGAAATGGGAAAGTTGAGTTATGGTGATAGAGGAAGATGATTTCAGTTGTAGCTGTGTTGAGTTTTGGATGATTATAGGACATCTGATGGGGAGATACCCTGGAAGTTATTGATCCTCATTTGGTGATAAACTAGTTGAGTTTAGCTTTGTCTAAAATAGTAGTCTGTTCTATTTTGGCTTGGTCAGAATAGTGTTCTGTTTTGGATAGAATTTTGGTTGAGTATATGTGTCATGGATGATGTACCAGATGTCTTTTGCTTACCCTTCCTGATCCACCCTCTGCCCTTTTATACCCTGCTCTGTGCCCCAGGAGGCTAACCTATATGGATTACATCAGTGAGTTCCCTTTCCTTCTTGGCCTCTGGTAGGGTTTGGGCAGTGGAGATCCCTGGCAGGACATCAAAGGGAGAAAAGAAACTGAGGTCAGGTTGTTTATTCCTGGCTTACTTCTTATAGGATTGCCTCTGGTTGGCTGCTATCCCTTAACTAAAGGTCATAGCACCTTTCAAGGGGACCCTCTCTACACCACATTCTCCTTTTTCTGGTATCTGTTCCCTCCCCTCATACTTTTGGGTGTAGGGGTGGTGACAGCACCAAGTTACTGCACTATCTATCCCTCTTTGTTTTCCTATATCTGCTCACACTTTTGTGGATAGTCCTTTTCGTAAACTTTCCACTAGTTATGCTAATGCAAGTGCACCATCTGTTCCCTGCTGGGACCCTGACTGAAACAGATGAAGTCTCAATTTTCAAAGACTTAGAATACAATAAAGTAAGCCTAACATAAAATATGACTAAATATGATTCAACATAAAATATGACTAAATATGATTCAATCTGTCTCTCTCTGATTAATCTAGGCTCTTGCAGTGCTTCCAGATAATCATTCTGAAGCACAGTCTTCAGAGTATCATAATGTGTAGGAGTGCCAGTTCGTGGAATATTAACAATAGCTGGCATTTATCAATTACTTACTCTTTCCATGCACTGGGCTATACATGTTTTATATGCATTATTTTACTTAACCTTCACAGCAAACCTATGAAGTAGGTAATTTTTATCTTTTTATAGGCGAGGAAACTAAGGCTCAGAGAGATTAAATAGCTTACCAGAGATTTCACAGCTAAGAAAGCAGAGCTGGGATTTAAACTCAGGTCTGTCTGACTCCATAGCTCATGTTATAAGCACAAAGTGTGGTCCTGGATCAGCAGCATCCAGGAGCTTGTTAGAAGCACAGAATCTCAGGTGTCACCTCATATTTCCTGAATCAGAATCTGCATTGTAACAGATCTCCAGGGGATTCACACATACACGAAGGTTTGAGATGCAGTGATCTAAACCATGTTACTTTACAGTCTATTACCGAATACCATAGAAAGTTCTGTTTGATTGGTACTAGGTAAAAAGAACATTTTTTTTTAAAAAAAAGGTAACTATGTGAGGTGATAGATATGTTAATTAGCTTGATTGTAGTAATCATTTCACAATGTATAAATGTATCAAAACATCATGTTGTACACCTTAAATATTTACAATTTTATTTTGTCAATCATACTTCAGTAAAGCTGGAAGGGAAGAATATTTACCATTCTGTGCTCTTTAACATTGGTATCATGTGACCTTGTAAGTGGAATCCACAAAGCCAGAGCTGTCATTTTTTGAGATGAGGGCATTGAGAGCCCGTTCGGAACTCGACTTGGTGAAAGGTGCCAGGAAGCAGCCAGAGCTGCTGCTGTTGTGGAAAAGAGAACTTGGCCTTTGGTCGCTGCCAGATTTTTATGATTTACTTCAAACATGCTTAACATACACTTTTACATGCACCTTTATAGCACCTTTAGCTGCTGAATTTAAGAGACTCCTAAATCTGTGTACACTTAGCTAGCCCTCAGAAAAACTGGTCTGCTTAGAAAGTGTGATTTAATGCCCTTAGGCTCCCCTTTCTACAGTGTTATCATCCCACCCCCATCCCTTAGTCACTACCTCCCCGCCATATCCTTCCTCTCACCTCTTTCTCATTCTTGTCCATATCTCCTTTAAGAAAGCATATCAGATGATAAACCTATGAAATGTGCTCCATCTCACTAGTCATCATAGGAATTAAACTTAAACCACAATGAGATCCCACTACACATCCATCAGAGTGGTTAAAATGAAAAAAGACCTACAATACCATGTACTGATGAAAATGTAGGTCAGTTGGAACTTTCTTCCACTATTGGTGGTAGTGTAAATTGGTACAACTACTTTGGAAAAGTATTTGCCAGTGTCTACTAAAGCTGAACTTATGCATACCCTATGACCAAGTAATTCCACTCATGGATTTTTTTAAATTGTACATTTTATTTATTTATTTATTGCTTGATTGATTGATTGATGATTGACTGAAGTATAGTTGATTTACAATGTCGTGTTAGTTTCAGGTGTACAGCACTCATGGATTTTTAATCAAGAGAAACTCTCCCACATGTGAATAAGGATACATATGCATGTACAGATGTCCACTGAAGGATTTAGTTTGTGATAGTCATTTAGGTTGTTTTCCATTTTTTTACTATCAACAGAATGAATACATAAATTATAGTATGGTGAATTCGTCTGATGATATTCCATAAAGCAGTTGAAATGAGTTATAACTACATGTAGCAACATAGAACTAGAGCAAAATGTAACAAAACCATACTGTTGAGAAAAAAACTTGCATAAAATTCTGTATAATTACGCTTATGTAAAATATAAGAACACAAAACAATACCCTATAATATTTATGGTACATGAATGGATAGTAAAAGGAAAAAAGTTCTCACTAAATATTTGTACACACACACACACACACACACACACACACACACACACACACACACACACACATGCATAGCCAGTTAGTGGCAGAGCTAGGAAGAGAAGCCACTATTCCTTATTTTTCTTTTTTTTATTAAGACTTTATTGCTTTAATTAATTTTATTGACGTATAGTTGATTTACAATGTTGTGTTAATTTCTGCTGTACAGCAAAGTGACTCAGTTATACATATATACATTCTTTTTTTAAAAAAATTAATTAATTATTTACTTATTTATTCATGGCTGTGTTGGGTCTTCGTTTCTGTGCGAGGGCTTTCTCTACTTGCGGCAAGTGGGGGCCACTCTTCATCGCGGTGCGTGGGCCTCTCACTATCGCGGCCTCTCTTGTTGCGGAGCACAGGCTCCATACGCGCAGGCTCAGTAATTGTGGCTCACGGGCCTAGTTGCTCCGGGGCATGTGGGATCTTCCCAGACCAGGGCTCGAACCCATGTCCCCTGCATTGGCAGGCAGATTCTCAACCACTGCGCCACCAGGGAAGCCCAATATATACATTCTTTTTCATATTCTTTTCCATTATGGTTTATCAAGGATATTGAATACAGTTCCCTGTGCTATACAGTAGGACCTTGTTGTTTATCCATCCTCTGTATACTAGTTTGCATCTGCTAATCCCAAACTCCCAATCCATCCCTCCCCCCAGGCCTTGGCAACCACAGAGACTTTTTTAGAGCAGTTTAATGTTCACAGCAAAATTGAGGGGAAGGTACAGAGATTTTCCATACTCCTTATTCTTTTTTAACCTAAGTAATGGAGGCTTCAAACCCTAAAGGGTCTGCACAGTCATTAACGTAGCTCCCTGTCTCGAGTAACTATGCCTTATGTAGCTCAGAACACATTATGGGAGCCTGGTGAGTTCAGGGGATCAACAGGTTGTCTCTTTTACATGAAGTCAGGGCTCAGAGTTGCTATAAACTTTTTTTTCCTATATCCTCACCCTCGGTGTACTGGCCACGAATGCTTAAGTTTGACCTGCTTAAGGGTATCAGTAAACAGGGTAATGTGAAACACTAGTAAGCACGTGACTGTTCCAACCTAAAGCCAGACTCCTCCAGCATTTCTGTCATGTTTGACTAGCTCTAGTAGTAGCTGCTGGACACAAAGTCTAGCCCAGAGAACAGAAAAGCTATAAACAGTCTCCAGTGTAATTAAAATGGACTATTGGCAGAGTGCTTGAATCGAAATTCCAAGTCCTGAACAACACAAGTTTTAATGTTAAGGGCCTACAGGGTATTTAGGAAAAAACAGAATTCCTGAAAATGAAAGGCAATATATGGTCCCTGCTCTCCCTGACCTACTATGGTTACTTTTTCTCAAGTACTTATTAATTGGGTTTAAATTCCCCAGGCTGTTAAGACCTTGAAAATCTATCAGAGAGCTATATGAGATAGAATAAAAGAGAGTTTTAGAAGGGCAGGGAAGAAAAAGGGAGAAAAGAAAAGAAGAGATTCCCTTCGATGGGTTGTTTCCTTTCTTTGATGTTGTCATTGATGGTCTGCCTTGCCTATTTTAGGCATTTGATCTAGTAATGACCCTTGAGAAAAACCTTAAGAGAGGTTTAGGTTTCTAGTCCCAGCACCGCCACTTATTAGCTCTGTGACCTTGAGCAAATCAATTAACCTCTTTGAACTTTAGATGCCTCATCTATAAAATGGTGATAATAATAGTATTTACCTAATATGGTTGATGAGGTATGTAAAATGCTTAGCACAGTGCCTGGCACACAGTAAGAGCTCAGTATATTAATGGTGATCATTCTTGTTGTTACAGCGTCATGGAAGCAAAGGAGGAGAGCATTTTGAGTAGACAAGGGAAATCTGCTCTACATAATGCCACATACAGCCGAGGGGTCAAGGAGGATGAGAGCTGAGAAAAGGCAAGGGTTTTGAGACTTGATTAGAAACGCTGAGTGATATTTACATTCGAAACTTATCTTCTGAGCTCCTTATTTTTACTGGAAATAGGAATCAGAGTTTAAAAAGAAAATCCATCACTATTTTGTGGTCAGGATACATATGTACTTAACTTCACAGCAAGCAATGTTTATAGGGAGTGTATATAAGAAGGTAGCTGTGGCTGTGACAGCCATAGCAGACTCCTGCCGCGCTGTCCATTAGAACTTTCTGTGACGTGGAAATGTTCTCTCTCTGTGCGGACCAATACACATGTGGCTGTTAAGCACTTGAAATGTGGCTAGTGTGACTGAGGAATGGAAATTTTAATTTTATTTAATCGTAATTAGCTTAAATTTAAATAGCCACATGTGGGTAGTGGCAGCCATCAATCTAATTGGGGAAGCAAGGCATATACTCTTGAAACCAGTTAAATACCAAAAGGATTGAGGTCAGAAAGTAGAGACTTAATTGTTCAACCCTTCTGGTCTGGGGAGTTTAAGGATTTTAAGTCTTGTAGAGCAGGTGAAACTTGGGCTTCACCTTGAAGGATGTATAGTGTTTGGATAGGAGGAAAGAAGGCAGGAGGTCATTCCAGATGGGTAGGAGGGTGTGGGCAAAGGTTTAGAGTTAGAAACGCTTCCTATATGAGATGTTAGAGGACAATGGCCTTTCTAGAATGAGTATTCATATCAGGAGTTAGATGGGTTGGGGCCAGGTCATGGACAGCCTTGAATGCTAGAACAAAGCGTTTGGGCTTTGTCCACATAGGCCAGTGTTTTGCAAAGCTTGTTTAAAACACAGATTCCCAGGCCCCACCCTAACCTACCAAATCAACTTTTCTGGGTCACAGCTTAGGAAATCAGTATTATAAGTAAGCTCCACAGGTGTGTATGATGCACATTCAAGTTTGAGATCTATCAGATAGGCAGAAAGGAGCCCTTGGAAGCTTTTTGATCAAAGGAGTGACATGTTGATAGAGGAATCATAGGAAGCTTGATAAGGACAGAAGGTGTAGGATATAGAAACTAGCTAAGGAAACCATTTAGGTGACTGTTCAGATACGGACTTCACAAATCCTGATCTTTCTGGCTGGTGTCCTTGGAATTGTTCAGTCGATTCCTAATATTTCCCTGCAGGCCCTATTTGAATTTTCCACACAATTTGTTTGTTGTTTTAAATGACTAGGGCCCAGGCACCACAGCCTGACTGCCTAGGCTCAAATCCCAGCCGTACTATCTAAGCTGTTTTAGCTCAGACAAGCCACTTAACTTTTCTGCGCTTCAATGTCCTTATCTGTCAGCTGGAAATGATCATAGCCCCATCCCATAAGGGCACTGTGAGTATTAAATGATATCATAAACGACTTACAACAGTACCTGCCACATAATAAGCACTCAATTAATGCTGGTATTAATATTATTTAAACTAAAGAGCTCTTGGGACTTCCCTGGTGGTCCAGTGGTAAAGAATCCGCCTTCCAATGCAGGGGACGTGGGTTCGATCCCTGGTCGGGGAACTAAGATCCCACATGCCGCGGGGCAACTAAGCCCGTGTGCCACAACCACTGAGCTCGTATGCCTCAATGAGAGAGCCCGCGTGCCACAAATTACAGAGCCCACGCACTCTGGAGCCCGTGCACCACAACTAGAGAGAGAAAACCCGCACACCACAACTAGAGAGAAGCCCGCGCACCGCAACAAAGGATCCCACGCACCGCAACAAAAGATCCCACATGCCGCAATTAAGACCCGACGCAGCCAAAAAAAAAGAAAGAAAGAAAATTAATAATAATAAAAGAAAACTAAAGAGCTGTTTCATTTATTCCAAGTTATATAATAGTTAAAGCTAATCTTCACCAACAAAGTGTTAAATTTGCCCATCCAGAATATTAAACCCAAGCCCTAGACTTTTTGCTTAATGAGTTGTATTTCAAAGCATAATTCTTCACTAAACTTAACATATGATTATCCTTCATAAAATAAGTCTAAATAGAGGACAAATTGTTCTTCCCACTGAATGTTTTAATCTATGGTTAGTTCTTGGCTATGAATTATATATCTTTTAAAACTTTGTACTTTTTATATTGCTACTAGCTTTCAGTGAATGCTCTTTATGATATTCATTGCAGAAAAAAAGAATGAACTCTTTTTTGTTCTTGTAGGGGACTGATAATGGACTGATAATGCAAAGATATATATCTTGTCTGGTGTCAGTGAGCTCACGATGTACTGTGGGTGCAGTGACAGCTTTTTCAAGGAATGAGAAATTCTCTTTAGATGCCTACTTGGTAGTTTGTGAACTTTTGGCTTCTGCTTCACTTTTCTTCCAGGCCTCACCCGAATAGAAGCTTCTCCTAGTCTCTCCAGTTTCTGTTGACAGTCAGCTGCCTGAAGCAACTCTCAAGATGCACCTTCAGGTCTTGAAGGCAGAGAGAGAAGGAAACAGCTGAAGACCCATCATAGCTACCTACACACTTCTGAGACAGGCTGAGCCAAGAAATTGCCTTAGACTCTTCTTTCTGCTTTCAGAAACAAAGTCTCTCCCAACTTTGTTCACTTACGTTCTGCTAGATGGTTGAAAAAGATGGGTTTGTGACATGGCTGGTTAAGGTTCTTTTTTTATGTTTTGAACAGATGAATATCTATTTTCCCTACTACCATCTCCCTCATTGTCCATTTCCCTTCGCTGGAGTCAGTCACTGTTACCAGTTTCTTGTGTATCCTTCCTGAGATATTCTATGCATATTTGTATATGTATACCCCTAATTTTTATACAATTGTAGCATACCATAAATGCTATTCTGCACCCTACTTTTTTTCACTTTTTACATAGAAGGCTGTTTCATATCAGTACATAAAGAGCTTCTTTATGGCTACATGGCTGCACAGCGTTCCATAATTATTATAGATATACCAGAATTTATTTAAGCAGTTCTTTGTTGGTGGACGTTTAGGTAGTGTCCAACCTTTGGCTATTATAAACATGTTTATACATATTATATTTCACATGTGAGAGTATATCTCTAGGAGAAATTGATTAGGACACTTGGGTCATTGGCTTGTTCAGTTGCTTGGTGGCGATAAAACCACAGTACTACGTGTGGAGTCAAAGATTCTAGGAGGCCTAGCCATGCCTAACTACACAGATGTCATGGGATGTTAAGCTAGACAGAATCTTGGAGATCCCAGAGAGAACCAAGATCACACAAAGATTTAGAAGCAGATCCAGGATTAAAACCCACAGTGTTTTACTCCAGTCTATAATGTAGCTCTTTTTACTACACCACACTGCTGTGGGTCAGAGAGATTTGGCGTGGCCTGATTTCTGTCCTGCCAGGCAGGACTGTGCATTATCTGGCCCACTGTGATCTCACTACCCTGTCTCTACATGATTTCTCTTCCCGGGATCTGACTTTGCCAACCTAATTTATCCTACTTTTCCCTGCTGTTTTGACTTCTCCCACTAATAATAACTCCATCTTTTTTAAAAGTTAGAACTGAAGTCCTTGACAATTGGGGGACCCTTTAGTAGTAAAGCCAAGTAAGAGAGGCAGGAGTACTGGGAAGGATGTCTGGTAATGGCGTAAGATTTATGATCTTACACAAGCTTTCTACTCTTAGTTCATCCACTGAGTCATCGTATAGTCTAGGGGGAGTCCCTTTCTCCTCTTGGCACGGCTGGAATATCTCCTTTCCTTGGCCATAAGGTCGAACACCTTAAGGTCCAACAAGCATATAATGTGCCCAATAGGAAAGAATATGAAAGTGTGTGCGGATAGTTTAATTCTTACTGAATTGTGCTAGGGAGCAAACTATAGGTGATATTCTTCGTGGGCAGCCCAAGGAAATCAAGGACCCATGTGTGGACTGACCCTTAAGTCTATCTTCACTTTGGCTCAGGCCACAGAGGGGTCAACTGCTGCCAGTATTTATGAAATGCGCACTATGATGATGGATAAAATTGTTTTAGGAACAGATTATAGAGCTATCCCTGGGACAGTTTTTCTCAAGTTATGATCCTCTGAGCACTTGGATTACTCGAAGGATGGGGCCCTGGTATCTGCAAGTAGTCTTCTTTCCCAAATAATTCTTATGTGAATGTAACTATGAGAACTACTTCCTAAGGAATGGTAAATTGAGAAGATGGTTGTGAGCCTTTGAATTTGGGGTGGCCTGTAAAATTAGTGAGAAGAGCTGACCAGCAATTCCAGGTAGCATATGGATATTTCATTTGAGAGGATATAAAGACTGGGTTAGGTGCCTCCTATGTGCTTCCACAGATTCTGTGCTTCTATCATAACCCTTGTCACACTGTATTGTAGTTGAATGTTTTTGTCCCTTCCCCTATAATCCAGAGGGTTCTTAGTTGTGAGCAACAGAAATTGATTGGCTAATTTAAGCAGAAAATGCTTGTCTTAAAAGCATATTGAATAGCTCCCAGAATCACAAGTTGGACTGGAGAACCAGACTCAGGGCTACACAGCCAACATCACAGCTGTCACCATTACTACCACCGTGCTAGCACCATTAGTGGGTTGGCTTAGGTCCTCAGAGATGCAGAAACCAAGCTGGGATTAGACATGCAGGAGATTTATTGGGGAAAATGTCAGTGAGAGAACATAGGGAGGGAGCCAGAGGAAGCTGGGAGAGGTGTTAAACTGCAGTGTAAATCTGCCCTTTATGGATGAGAGAAGGAAAGAAGGTTAGGTAGGAAGTGTCGTAGACTGAAGTGCAGTGCTAATAAAGTTCGACCAGGCTGACGGGGAGTTCTGTTGCCAAAGTCACAGGCCACATAGTCCTGTGTCTCCCAGAAATGGGCCTGACTTAGTATCCCTGCTGTGCTCAGTCACTGGCTGGGAGCAGTGTGGCTTCAGAACAAAGCAGCAAATATTGGGGTGAATTTAAAGCACAGCAGCTGGGGCAAAGGTCAGTGACACTTCCCACATTGGAAGAACCAAGAGGCGCATTTTCATGACTGTCTGAATTGGAGAAGATTGTCCACTTCTTTGGGTCACTGGCTCCCAATTCAAGGGATGGATCCTTGGACTGAGGGAGCCTAAGTCACATGTCTGTGCCCCAGCTACAAGGGGGCCCTGCTTCTTAGCAAGAGTCCTGTGTCCTCTCCCCCAGATAAAGGGGTTCAAATGCTGTACAGCAACACCCCTAAAAGGACAAATGTCTATTATACCATTACACTCTGTGAACCTCTTGAGAGCAGAGATCTTTGTCTTACTGCTATTACAAATAAATGTTTATTGAAATAACTGAATGAGTGTGGCCAGCTAGTGTTCAAACGACCTTGTACACACACACACACACACACACACACACACACACACACACAAAATCAATCAATTTAGCCATCAGGGAAATGCAAATCAAAAGCCACTAGGATGGTTATAATGAAAAAAGATAAGTGCTGTTGAGGATGGGGAGAAACACAGTGCTGATAGAAATGTAAAATGGTGCAGCCACTTTGGAAAATGGATGGTGAGGGAGTGGCTTGGAAAAGGATAATCAAAAGTCTTTGTCCTTAGGGAGCTTAGAGCAAAAAGAGAAGGCCCAGAGGATACCTGACTGATTTTGCATTACATATCTTTTAAGGATTCTAACAGTCTAAACCGAGCATTCTACAGATGGAAGCCATTCTTCCATCCTAACTACTGATTCTCCAGGCCTTGTCCATCACCTCTCACCAGACAGTGTTCTGTGACTGGACTATCAGCCACTTGCAGCACATCTCTCTCCTTCCTCTCCTTTTCCCTCGTGGATGCCAGCTACCTCTTTTTTTTTTTTTTTTAATGCTATTCTTGTCTGCTTACATTCTTTTTATTTATGTATGTATGTATGGCTGTGTTGGGTCTTCGTTTCTGTGCGAGGGCTTTCTCTAGTTGTGGCAAGCGAGGGCCACTCTTCATCGCGGTGCGGGGGCCACTCTTCATCGCGGTGCGCGGGCCTCTCACTATCGCGGCCTCTCGTTGCCGAGCACAGGCTCCAGACGCGCAGGCTCAGTAATTGTGGCTCACGGGCCGAGTTGCTCCGCGGCATGTGGGATCTTCCCAGACCAGGGCTCGAACCCGTGTCCCCTGCATTGGCAGGCAGATTCTCAACCACTGCGCCACCAGGGAAGCCCCCAGCTACCTCTTATGAATCAGCTCTGGCTGCAGGGGCTTTGTAAGCTCAAACCTATCTCCGAACCTTATGTAGTTCAGAGGGGTTCTGAAAGCTGATAAATACGCCAAGAGCTTTTCGATCAAACTGCTTTTAGACCCGTTCTCTGTTCCTGCTGAGTCGGGGGCTGGAGGTAGGGGGAGTGGGGAGTCAAATCTTGGGTCTCCCTTTCTTGCAGAACCAAACCCCTGAACACGGCCTAGCATTCATGGGGAAGCACGGGGTTATCACCACAGATGATCAGTCCTTGGGAGAACAGTGCTCTTAATGGGGAAGGGGTTCCCAGGTCCTCAGCAGTCTCATGAGTATCAACATTTCCAGGTCTGTAGTCTTAAGAAGAGTAAAGGGCTGGAGTCTAGAGATTGTCTAAAAGAGGAAGGAGAGTTGGACAGAAACAGGGCAAATTCTCAGTCAGTTTCTCCCAGCAGGGCAAAAGGAACAAGGAAATAAGAGACCAGAGGATTTAGTGACCTAAAGCGCCAGAGAGTCCTAGGGCTGAAAACAGAGAAGCTAGTGGGCGAGGAGGATCAAGTGGCAGGAGATTTACGCATATATACCAACCTTGGGGAAATCCAAAAAAAATGTAACAGTAGGGTCTCTGCCTTCAAGGAGCTTATGGTAATTTAGTGGTGAAATAAAAATTAATATACTTGAAATAATTTGTAATTTGGTGCTAAACTGTGGGATTGACCCAAAAAAGTGCTGTAGGAGCTCTGAGAAGGGAGAGATCATGTGGGCTGACATCCTCTGTGAGCTGAATGGCTGACTGAGGCAGTAGGTGCCCCACAGGACTTTATGCTCCAGCTACAATGGCTACAGCTTTTAGAGATGAGTGTGCCTGAGTCTTGTATGTTTTCCTGGAGGAAACACAGGGGAGGAAGCTTCATCATCATCACTATTTGTTAATCACTATCATCAACGAGAACCACAACAAACATTAATTGAGCATCCCTCCCTGAGTCTACACTTCTGTTTAGGAGGCAGGGCAAACACAGAAAGAGTTGAAGGACTAGAGCAAGAGAGTACATGCCAGTAGCACAAAGACAGAGGGAAAAGTGAGAGCTGGGGAGGTGAGGGAAGGCTTCCTGGAGGAGGTAATACTTGAACTGACCCTTGACAGAAGATTAGGCTTTGGGCTAATGGAGAAAAGAGTGAAGGGGGTTGTAAACGGCCTCAACAAGGCACTGAGAGAGCAAGGCAAGTGTGATTAAGTGAGAAAACCTGCTGGACTGGAGCAAAGGGTGTGGCAGGGTAGCGTGGGCGATGAAGTTGGAGAGGAAAATAGTCTGATGATTATAGAGAGCCTTAAATGTCAGACAGAAGGAGTCATATTGGAACAAAGTAGGAAGGCAGTGTAGATTTGTGTATTTGGGGAATGACAAGGGCGCAAGGAAGAAGGAGGAGAGGCTAAAAGAAAGACATGGAGATTCTACAGTCTTCCTAGCTTCAGTCTCCCATGTCAGGGTGGCCAATTCATCCCAACTCAGCAAACAGATGAGTTTCTCACCCTACTTGTGATCCATCTTGGGAATAGGTCCTGAAGAAGCCCACAAGAAGTTCTGCACCGTATACTGTTGGCAGAGAACTTTGTGCCTTTTGGAAAGGCCCAAGCCATCAACACTATGTATGAAGTGTTCTCAGATAGCATTGCCCCGCCTTGTGAAACAGAAAGGAGGAAGGGTCAGCCTCCTAACCCAGCTGCTAACACAGGTACAGACTAAGATGGGACATCTGCTTCAAAAGCAACAACCTTTTGAAGCTGATTTGTTCTTGAATCAGCCCTCGGGAAAGGAGACAGCAATTGCAGGAATCTTAAAAAACCAATACAACAGCAAGACTAAGCCTTTCTTGAAGCCATCATTTTGGTGGCTGCTACTTGGCCACTCCTCACATAGATCCTTTTTACTGACTTCCTGCAGCAAAAGGAGATTGGCACAGGCTCGGCTACATTTATATTATTACCAGGAGGCAGATGTTTTCTCTTTTCCCCCCGGGGTTTAGAATTATGCAGATGAAGGCACAAAAACAAAAGCTCAGCAAGGTGGGGGAAGATTGCTCTTAAGAATCTAGGCAAATTTCAGAGCTCTTTAAGACACCCCTCTCAATTTTTACTAACAGCTCTCCTGGCTCCTCTCCAGTCTATTTAGAATTTGGCACCTCTTCAGAACCTTACAGCCAAAGACCTGAAAGTTCATTCTAAAGTTCCCATCCTGGCCTCATTTTGCAAGTGGAGAAATCAAGGCATATAATATGGGTCTGTGGGCTGACCTTGAGTCTTTCTTTGACATTCCCTCTTTCTCTTTCTTCCTTCTGCTACATACACTCTCGCTTGGAAAGGAAACTCTACGGCCCAATTGCCCCCCAGGTCTCTCCCCAACCCCACCGTGATAAAATCTGTAGGGCAATAGGACCTAGGGAAATTCAACCCTGAGGCCGAGAGAGACACTCCTGCTTAACCGCCTGGCTTGAGCGAGTGTGGGAGCGAGCTAGTTAGGGCGGGGTAGAACTGGGTGTCTGCTGCTGTTGGCTAAGAGGAAAGCTGTGGCTCCCTCCAGGGTCCGGGGGTCGTGATGAGAAGTGCTTCTGAAGGTTGGCCCAAGCCCCTTTTTGTCGCGCCTCTATGCACCGAGCATCCTTCATCTGGCCGCCCTGGAACTCGCAGGCTGGTTTTGTTTGGCCCCAGCTGTCTCTCCCATTTCGTGCAGCCCCGCCATCGGTGCCTTCGTTCCTGAAGCCACCGACCTCTCACAGCTGGAACTGCGAGCCAGGCAGGACCCCGGCAGCAGACGGCGCCCGAGAGTTTGCCGACATCCGTCGGGCCGGGTTGGCGCCCCGCACGTCGTGTTTTTCGCTAGCAAAGTTTCTCTGTGGAAAAGAAGCCCCTCCAGCTTTCTCTTGATCCTGTAGCGGGCGCGCGCTCTGCTTCTCTCCCCGGTGACTGCGCTCGGGGCCAGGGTTGTGGCTTTGCTCCTGCCCCTGGCCTGGCTGCCTTGGGGGCGGAGCTTGGGGAATTGGAGGAGCCGCCGTGAGAACGCTTGACTAAGCGCGGGTGCGGAGAGACCGCCGGCGAGCAGGCGAGCTAATAGCCGCAGCCTAGCATTAGCTAGGGTACCTGGGCAGTGAACTGGATCCCCGAAGGGACGCTCAGGCTGCGCCCACTCTTCTGCCCTGGCTCAGTTCTCGGCTGATTTGAGAGAGCACACTGGTCAGGGCTCCTCAAGAGGAGCTGCTGAGTGTCGGTGCCCCAGAGAGAGTGGCTACCCGCCCTGACTGGGGGGCTGCGAAAGGCGGAGCCGCCACGGAAACAGCTGTTCCCATGGCTCTTGACGCGCCTGGAACTGGACTCCGGACTGGGCGCTAAGATGCTTGCTTTTGCCTTGCCCAACTTCCACAGCACGTAGTTGACGGTTGGAATCCTGGGCCAATCAAGAGTCTAGTTTCAAAGTGGTACTCCTGGCCTCTTCATCCCAGACTCCAGCAAGTCTAGTTTGAGACGAGAAGAGAGCGGTCTCCTGCTCTAATTAGTAGATCTTCGTTCTGGAATTGGACTTGACAGCTCTCCTCACCAATACTTGCACTGCAGTGGCTACAGGGTTCTCTTGGGAGGTGGGGATGGGAGTGCTCTGAAGACCAGACCACAACACTCAGAACCTCGACAATGGACCGAGTTTTTGAAATTCCTGAGGAGCCAAACGTGGAGCCGATATCCTCTCTGGAGGAAGATGTCATCCGTGGGACCAACCCCCGATTTACCTTTCCATTTGACATCCTCTTCTCCACGTTTTTGTACTGTGGGGAGGCAGCATCTGCCTTGTACATGGTTAGAATCTATCGGAAGAATAGTGAAACCTACTGGATGACATACACCTTTTCCTTCTTTATGTTTTCATCCATTATGGTCCAGTTGACCCTCATTTTTGTCCACAGAGATCTGGCCAAAGACAAGCCACTATCACTGTTTATGCATCTAATCCTCTTGGGACCTGTTATCAGGTGAGCAACTTTTAAATCTTTTCCCTCCTCCCCTGCCCCCTAACTGTGCAGAGAAAGATGAATTTAATATTTTTAAGACTGTTACTGTGCCTCGAATCGAATCGATTCTCCCATTCCCTCCCACTCTTGGTTTCCCTGCCTACCATCCAAAAAGTCTTATCTGCAGTCTTAAGTGCCACCACAGTGAACATATGGCATGTACCTGTGTTCCGAAACCATGTATGGTACCATTAATAAGACTTCATTTGACAATGTTTGCTATCTGGATTTGGGTTGTGGAAACTGGTATGAGACCAACTGATGTGGTCACCTTGTAAACACAGGCTATAGCTTCAGAGTGTGTTATTTTGACTCTGCCTTTTGGATGCTCTTTAAATTGGATGGAAGTTCCTTACCCCCTCCATCCCATCTCACATTCAGTTTCTTTACCCTGAGTTGCTTGGGCTGCTGCTACTGATATTTTCAAATTTTCTGGAGTTATTTGACATCTGGAAAGTATTTTAAGCCATTTGTGCTCATCTGGTACCCGAACCCATTGTAGTTTATTTTTCTCTGTCAGTTTATTGGTCTCCTATTTATCTCTGTATCTTTCTGCAATAAAGGTACACGGTTAGAAGGGGGCAAAGGAAGATAGCCTATCTCTCCATCTGGATGCTGTAGCACAATGTAATAGTATTGAGTCTTTCCATTCAGATTGCTTTGAAGGGACAAGAATGTGCCTTCAGGGAGATCAGCTCTGTGCTTTGTGACCACCTAGAGGGGTGGGATAGGGAGGGTGGGAGGGAGGGAGACGCAAGAGGGAGGAGATATGGGGATATATGTATATGTATAGCTGATTCACTTTGTTATAAAGCAGAAACTAACACACCATTGTAAAGCAACTATACTCCAATAAAGATGTTTAAAAAAAAAAAAGAAAGAATGTGCCTTATCCTAGGGATACAGGCATCTGTGTCAGAAGTCTCATCTGGATGCTATGTGATTTTCAAGGTAGAGAGATGTTGCAAAACTTCTGAGGTCAGTAGGAAAGAATGGACCAAGTTTATCTTGATTGCAAGAGAGGCAGAAACTTGCAGTCAGCTGAGGAATATGGGTCAGAGTGTTGATGTTGTAATTGCAATGGGAAGATATTTCATCCTTAGAAATAAACACAGTCTGAAACTGACTAAGGATGGAACTGCCCCCTTTAAAAAATTTTTTTATCAATATGTTTAAATGGGGAGGAATTGATTACACTCCATCAGCGAAAATATGAGACATCGACAGAAACAGTGGCCTGGAATTCAGGAGACCTGGAATCTAGTTTGCCCTCTGTCACTGACTAGTTACATGGCCTTGGTGAAATCCCTGAAGATGCCTTGAGCCTCAGTTCCTTCATCTGTAAAATAAATGGGTTGGGCTAGATCATGGGTCTCAAACTCAAATACTTACAGGGGACAGCCAGGCAGGTATCATAAATGAGTGAAGCAAGCCAAGGATGAGAAAAAACAGTAGTTTCATGTGTGATGATAAGTAAAAATGAAGTCTCGGTGTTAGAGAAATGATGGAGCGTTAGTGAGTACTGTGGCGATCTGGAGTCCGCAAGATCTGCCTAAAGGAGGCCAGCCGCTCTACAGCTCCAGCCCATTGTTTCCCTGTTGGAATTCAGACCCAGTATCGCCAAGGCCCCAACTTTTCAGGACAAGCTCCCAAGACAGGATTTTATGTGAAATAGAATGATTGAACATGTTGACAGCTGATTTTGGTAATTAAATAAAAGCACTGTCTGGGCCAAACACACCACAGCTGTTCGTCAGATGTGACTCAGCTGGCCTATGCAACCTCTGGACTAGGTAATCTAAAGGGCCTTTCCAGTTCTAAATCTTTGAAGTTAAGCTGTGAAAGGAAGACCTCATCTCGAACTTGGAACCAAGATGTCATTTAGAGATGTCATTAGAGGAGCAAGGAAACCATTCTTCTTGCCCTTTTCAAATGCAATATATTGAGTTAACGGATCAATCACTCTTAAGATGCAAATTTCAGGATCAATCACTCTTAAGATGCAAATTTCAGTAAGTTCTGCCCCAGCTCCCCGTTTCAACTTCTCTCTTTGCTTTGTGGCCTCCCAAGCCATCTTTGATTTGGACCGTCCATATGGAGTGTTGAGTACTATGTTTCATTTTTGTCATTTAGCTCCCACTAGAAATGATCGGAAAGCATTTATAATCTCAGTCAGCTACCCCACAGCAGGGGAAAAAAAATAATTAAAAGCTCATAAATCATATCCTTGATAATGCTTATTTTCAAGGCAAATTACTTTTTAGGTAGGCAGCAACTTGATGAATGCTATTAGGCACATGAAGGTGTTTGGAGGGCCTGGCTCCCTTGTATGAAATGCAAAGATAGTTCTGGAAATGAAAATGTACTCTCATTTGCTGCCACTTATAAGCAAGGCAAACACGCTTACTTAAACCAGTAAATGGCCTTAAGAATAGAAGCATAAACAGAATTCTTCATGCCACCACCTCCCCCAATGTTTTATTCAGCAATAACATTGATGGGCTTGGGTTAAAATCTGAACTCTCTTGTTGGAAATGCACTTATGCATTTTTCCTGAATAAGAAGAGAAAGTTGCTTTTTTTCCTTTTCTGTTCTCTCCTTCCATCTTTTTCTCTCCTGGATTTTAGAGTTTTCCCTACAACATGGATGTTTCAAACTACATGCTTTAGGCTGGTACACATGCACCAATCTCAAAGGGATCCTGTGGAAAAATGATACAAATGAACTTATTTACAAAACAGACTCAAAGACTGAGAAAACAAACTTACGGTTACCAAAGGGGAAAGGTGGTGGGGGGAGGGATAAATTGGGAGTTTGGGATTGACATATGCACACTACTATGTTTAAAATAGATAACCAACAAGGACCTACTGTATAGCACAGGGAACTCTGCTCAATATTATGTAACAACTTAAATGGGAAAAGAATTTGAAAAAGAATAGATATATGTATATGTATAACTAACTGAATCACTTTGCTGTACACCTGAAGCTAACACAACATTGTAAATCAACTATAGTCCAATAGAAAATAATTTTTTTTAAAAAAGGGATCCTGTGGAGAATGGCAGCCAGCACTGTTCCAAGCTTTTCTATTGGGAGCCAAAGGCCTAGAGAGCATATAAATCTGAGCTCGTCTTTGGTCTGTTTTTTTTTGTTAAATTACATTGCCATTATTAATTATTATCTTCTCCTTCCATCACTTCTCACCCTGTATTCTTTTTTTCCTTCTTACTCTTTCATTTACTCAGCAAATATTTATCAAATGCCCACTATGTGATAAGGGCAGTGGGTAAGATAAATGCAACCCGTGCCCTCAGCCTATCAGGAAAGACTGCTTAATTTTTGACACAACTGTTCTTACTTAGAAGAAATAGTCCACAGTTTCCATTTATTTCAGTGTGAGTGGGGGAAGTGGTAACTCAGGTGTTCCAAAACAATATGTTCTAGTTGCTTCTCTTTTCACCACATCAGAACTGCTAAAGACTTCTGATTTATATGGGGGATATGGGACAGGTACAGCAGGAAATGTGGTCTTAATATTATTTCAAGGATGATAGGATCTCATAAGGATGTTTTACTCTTTGTAGAGAAAGAATGAAGTTTAAAAGGCTATTGTTCTCAAACAGGTCAAGAGGCACCCAGAACAACCTTTAAAGAGATCTTTTGAGGTTCCCTAGGTATATAGTACACTCGGTTCTGAGTTGTCAAGCCTTTTAAGTACCCTTGTTGCTAAATGGCTTTCCTGTGTATTTGAGAGGTTTTTCCAGATCCCCTCCAAGACTTTTAGGCTGAGACAGTTATAGTTGTGGGCTTTGTCTTGAAAAAGCAGAGCTCAAAAGCTCTGATTATGGAGCTGAAAGCTTTGAATAAGGAATGCTTTACCTCAGGAACCTGAGGTGTTATGAAAACCAGAGCCTTTTGGAACCTTCATCATTTTCTCTCAACACATTTTTAATGTCTTTGTGTTCAAGCCATTTTTCTGTCACAGGCTTATTCTTAAGTCCTCAAACACTTCTGAATTGGTGTTCTTAGGTTGGTCGATTGCCAACCCAACACAAAGGATTTAGACTGAAGTGACACGTGGAAGGCATGACCAACTCCTTGCCTCATGAGAAATGAGTAGAACAGGAGAGAAGGAATGGCAAAAAGTAGCACAGCCCTGCTGAGTTATTGTTCCCCCCTCACTACAACGTTCCTTCCTAGGACAGCTTTAGTTAAGTACTCATGATGCTTTACTTCTGCAGATGTTTGGAAGCCATGATTAAGTACCTCACACTGTGGAAGAAAGGAGGGCAGGAGGAGCCCTATGTCAGCCTCACCCGAAAGAAGATGCTAATAAATGGCGAGGAGGTGCTGACAGAATGGGAGGTGGGCCACTCCATCCGGACCCTGGCTAGGCACCGCAGTGCCTACAAACGTATGTCACAGATCCAAGCCTTCCTGGGCTCAGTGCCCCAGCTGACCTGTCAGCTCTATGTGACCCTGATCTCTGCAGAGGTCCCCCTGGGTAGAGGTGAGTGGGGTCAGGAGAGGGGAGGGCTCCACTGAAATCAAGGGTCTTAGAAATCTACACCTGAGCTGTCCAATATGCTGGCCACCAGCTTCATGTGGCTATTTAAATTAAAATGAAAAATGAAAAATTTATTTCCTCAGTCATACTAGCCACATTTCAAGTGCTCAGTAGCTACGTGTGCCTAGTGATTACTCTATTGGTATTATAGAACTAGTTCTATTGGACAGCACCGAGAGTCAACTTGGGGAGCCAGACATCTCAGGCCTGCCAGATTTCTTAAACTGGGGTAAGGTATTTAGACTAAAAATGCCACAGATAAACCCTCTCTGGACCCAGAAGAAGCGAGTAATACCAGCAGCCCGTAGGACATTTTCCCTACCCACAGTGTTTAAATTGTACTGAGTGTGTTTGGTTGGTTGGTTGGTTGGTTGGTTGGTTGGTTTAGGGATGGCTGCCTTTAAGTAAGAGGTTCCCAAATATTACGGATCATGAGAAAATATAATTACTGGATGAAAGCTTCCTTTAAAACTTACATCCCATACTCAGACCTGAATCAATCTGAGTGTGGGAGGCCAAGAATCTGCATTTTTTTTTAACGTACCCCAGTTGATTCTGATCAGCCACTTTTGGGAATCACTGATTTAATCACTCCTTCCAACTCCAGTGGGGAGAAAGAAAAAGGGGTGTGGAATGAATACTGATGCGAGTCTGGCCTGGTCCCAGTCCTGACCTTCTCTGTAATCTTTAGAGGAAGTTACCAAAGAGGTCACTGTCTTAATTTCCCACTTGTAAAAGAGGGATCCCGAGATGAGTAAGCCTGTAGCTTGGGCTGGAGCTGGTACAGCTGTGGGTACAGCTTTGGACCATTTCCTTATTATTAGGTGCTGACCCTGCTTGGCAAAGCCCTATGTTTCAAATAAAGGAGGAAATGTGCCCTCTTTTTTTCTCTACTAAGAATTGTTCATGAAGTTCTACTGGTCTTGAAGCTTTTTACCTACCTAGAATTGACAGTAGTATGGGGAGAAAAATCTGGAAATGATGATGCTCTTCCTCCTGAGAATTTTGAGGGTAATTAAATCATCTAATTAAAATATGTATGCATTATAAAAGTAATACATGCGCAAACCGGATGGCCTGCAGGTAATTGTATATGCACAGACTATTTCTAGAAAGATATGCAAGGAACCATTTACCTCTAGCGAGTGAAAATGAGAAGTCAGCTGACTTTTATTAGCTTTTACTTTATACCCTTTTATATGGTTTGGATTTCTTTTTACCATGATCATGTATTACTATTTTTGGTCCTTATTTTTTTTAAATATAAAAATCAGACATGGTTATGGTAAAGATTCAAAGCTGTACAGAATATATATAAAATAGGAGATGTAATCTCACTTCCCAAAGGTAATCTGTTTACCATTTAGTGTATATCCTTCCAGACTCTTTCCTTTCTCCCTCCCTCCCTCCCTCCCTCTCTCTCTCTTTCTCTCTTTCTCTTTCTTTCTTTCTTTCTCTCTCTCTCTCTCTCTCTTTCTTTCTTTCCTGTGCTATACAGCAGGTTCTCATTAGTTATCTATTTTATACACAGTAGTGCAGACTTCTTTTTATTATGTAAATATAAACATACATACAACATATATATGTGTATATATATATATTTGCCAAAAAAAGCAAATTAAACATTCTATTCAGCAGCATGTTTTTTTCAAAAGTATGCCAAATTTCTTCAACAGTTATTTATATATATAATAATAATAATGATAAATATACTATATATTTCCTTTATATGAATTGGACCATTCTTTCTTATTTCCCTAATCTTCTGTTGGTAGGATTAAAATTTGTTTATAATTTTTCCATCCATGCAAAAAAGTTTTTCTCTGATTACAGACTATGCTCCTGTGAACATCTTTATAAGCATCTGTGTACTGGAATGAGACTTTGTAGAATAACTTCTTAGCAGTAGAATTGCTGGGAGAAAAGATATGCATATTTAGAATTTTAGCAGTACTGCCAAAAGGTTGTATGAATTTGTATTCCCACCAGCAGTGTATGAAGATGCCTGTTTCTTTATATCTTAAACTAAATATTTATATAATTATAAAATAACTGTTTTAATAATTTACTTTCTTTATGAGTGAAGCTGAGCATCATTTGGTCATTCTGTTCTTTAAATATCTTATTTATATGTTACTCACTCTTTCTAGTGGGTTGTTTATCTTTTCCTTATTAATTTGGAGGATCTATTTACTTATTCTGGCTATTAATCTTTTCTCTGCTGTGGATAAGTGTGTATGTATACATTTGTATAATGTTCTGTATGTGTGTACACACACACATTTTAAATGTGCATATACATGTCATACATGTAACAGATGTGCAACACACTATATGTAAGAGACAATATACTTGTAGTATTTTCTGGCATTTTGAAGTACTAAATTTTTATGTATTCAAATTCTTTATTGCTTTTAGGTCTTGTGCCTTTCAAAGACCTTTCACAGCTCATATCTAGTAGAGCAATTTAGCCTGATCTTCCAAACAGAATGAATTTTCACAATCAATTTGTCAATTCCCCCACCAGAAAACAAAACAAAGCAAAACAATAACAACAAAAGAAAAAACATTTTATTGAGACTGTGATTGGGATTGCATTCAATTGTTTAGGTTATTTTAGAGGGAGTTTACATCTTTACAGGATCAATCAATTTCATATTAGAAGATAATTTAACTCTCCATTTCGTTAAATATTTAAAAATCACTTCATCGAGGTACAATTGACAAACAAAAACCTCTACCTATTTAATGTGTACAACTTGATGAGTTTGGAGATAAATATACATCAGTGCAGCATCACTACACTCTGTGCCATAAATATGTAAGACCCGTAGCAAGAAAACTATAGTTGACCCTGGGTATCTGCAGCAGGGGATTGTTTCCAGGACCCCCTGCGGATACCAAAATCCATAGATTTTCAAATCCCTTATATAAAATGGTGTAGTATTTGTGTATAACCTGTGTACATCCTCCCATATAGTTTACATCATCTCTAGGTTACTTATAATACCTAATACAATGTAAATGCTCTGTAAATAGTTATGAATATGATGTAAATGCTAAGTAAATAGTTGCCAGTGCATGGCAAATTCAAGTTTTGCTTTTTGGAACTTACTGGAATTTTTTCCCGAGTATTTTCTATCCATGGTTTTGGTTGAATCTGTGGATGCAGAGGGCCAACTATATACAAGTTTACCGAAGTACATGTCATTAAATATTTTTAAATATACTTCAGTAAAGTTGTATCATTTTCTTATTATAGGTTTTTCACATTCTTGTAAGGCTTATGTCTATCTATCAGTTTTGAAATCACCTGATTTCCTAAGTGTCAGGGTAGCACCTAAGCAAAGTAAATGCATCTCCTGCACTTTTGGAAATAGAGAATGGTGATGATGATGATGATGATGATGATGATTATAGGAGCTAACAGATAGCATTTACTATGTTCCAGGCATTTCTCTATTTCATTTAAATCTTCACAACAACACTATGAGATACTTGTTATTATCCACATTTTACAAATGAGAAAACAGAGGCACCGAGAGGTTAAGCAAATTCCCCCACAAGGTTCCATAAGTAATAGATGGCAAAGAGGTTTGGAATGCAGGACATCTACCTTTAGGATCCGTGTTTCTAACTATAGGTCACTCTACAAAGGATGTAAGGGAAACTTTCTACAAGGCCTTGTTTTCAATTCTTCAGTGATTTCTCCTATTAAAAACTTTCTGACAACACCCTCTCTTTTAAGGTTTTGTGAACTACTTTTTGGTTTTAGTTTTCCTCATTTTCACCCACCCTCCTGTCTCCTCTTTGCTACCCCTTTTCTTATTCCTTTTTCTCTGGAAGGCCATCCAGATCAGCATAGATGAGCAAATTTCACTAGTAGCATTATGACCTCTTATGGCATGTGTCTTTTTGTAGGGAGACAGATGGAAGGTGTTTTTACATTTATTGGAAGCATCAGGCTTTCTGCTTTTTATTACACTACTATCAATAAACGAGTTCTAAATTTAAGGGAAAGCATCACCACACTTGGCTGGCTGTACATATGCCCTGATGTTCCAAACTCCACAAGGAGCATCAACTCTTGAGGATGGGACTGAGAGTGGTTTATAAAGCTAAGAGTATATCAAATCATTATGCTGTACACCTTAAACTAATACAATGTTATATGTTGATTATATCTCAATAAAGCTGGAAAAAATAATACGTAATAAAAATAAAGGTAAGAGTAGACACTTTAAGAGAGTCTTCCAGTCTTAGAGACTGCAACCCTCTACTTAGAGCTGGAAAAGATCTCGGAAACAACGCTGTGCTTCTTTTGGGGTTTCTATCAGAAGGTCTTTACTTTGCTTGCAGATTAAATTGACATTTCAATGGCTCTAGTTCCCTGGATCCAGTGTTTTATGGGAACAGAAAGCTCCAGCTTTTCTTTTGGATGAGTACACTCTGGCGTCTCACTCTCCTTGAGAGCACTAGATTTTTCTTAGTGATTGGTATCCTCTGATATAAAGAAAGGAAGAAAAGGAAAGAGCCACTGTGTGACCTATAGTTGAGACTTAGGATAGCAGGATTAGAGGGCATCCTGATCCTTCAGGGCGCCTACTCTAACGCACAGTGGTATGGATGTTATGGGCTAGGAAATGGGATTTTTAAATTTTTAAACCACTCTGCCAGAAGTTTGGGGATTCCTAAAGTATACCAAAGCATTGGGAAATTGGTATTGCTGATGAGTAATACAAGCAACTCTAGAGTATCTCAGTGACCTAGGGGACCGAGGCACATGGATATTCAGTGAGTCGCACAAGCTCTCACACTGCTGAACCAAGCACTTCTAATCGTAGGTATGTTATGGTGCCTCTCTAAACTCAGAATTCTTCATTAATTCCACAAACATTTGTTGAGCACCTACTATGCTCCAGGCAGTGTGCTAGGCTCTGGTGATACAGCAGTGAACAAAATAGACATGGTCCCTTCTGCCCTCATGGAATTTCCAGTATATATTTTATGTTCTAGAAGCATACACAAGCAAGATTAGTTCCTTGAAGAAGATGTTCATCAAAGCAGGGACTTCTATAACCAAAGGCATTCTCTCTGAGTCTCCTAAGACTGGATTTTTTTCAGATCAAGTTCTCTCTGCCTCCAGCACTGTTTTCTCAGAAGCTTGTTTCATCAGGTAGATGCTGCCCATCCCTTTATATGTACTCTTATTGTGTTAGTGACCTCTCAATGCTAGTGACCTCTCAATGATGGTTCTGAGGCCCACTGTTTTTTTAGTTTATTTTGTATGTTTATATGATTATTAAAATATTACCAGTGTATGTTCATTTCTTATTTCATGGGAAATTTAGAAACTAGAGAAATGTAGAAAAAATTAAAAACTGCCCCAATCCCTGTCATGCAAAAAAATTTAGTTTATTTCCATTTTCTTTCTGTGTATGCTGTTTGTTTACATAGCTCTGTTCATTCGTAGGTTTGCTCTTAACTTGGGCCCTTGAGTCTCACCTATCATCTCTCTGGACCTCTGGGTCAGAGTACAAACTTCACCAACATTGACTGATTATCTATTTTCTTCTGTTTCTTTTTTTTTCTTACAGCTGTGCTAATAGTCTTTTCCCTGATATCTGTCACCTATGGGGCTACCCTCTGCAATATGTTGGCTATCCAGATCAAGTACGATGAATACAAGATTCGCCTTGGGCCACTAGAAGTCCTGTGCATCACCATTTGGCGGACATTGGAGATCACCTCCCGCCTCATGATTCTCGTGCTCTTTTCAGCCACCTTGAAATTGAAGGCTGTGCCCTTCTTATTGCTGAACTTCCTGATCATCCTCTTTGAGCCTTGGGTTAAGTTCTGGAGGAGTGGTGCCCATATGCCCAATAACATTGAGAAAAATTTCAGCCGGCTTGGCACCTTAGTGGTGTTGATTTCCGTTACCGTCCTCTATGCTGGCATCAACTTCTCTTGCTGGTCAGCTTTGCAGTTGAAGTTAGCAGACAACGACCTTGTTGAGAAAGGTCAGAACTGGGGACACATGGGCCTGCACTATAGTGTGAGATTGTTAGAGAATGTGATCATGGTCTTGGTTTTTAAGTTCTTTGGAGTGAAATTGTTACTGAATTACTGTCATTCCTTGATTGCCTTGCAGCTCATTATTGCTTATCTGATTTCCATTGGCGTCATGCTCCTTTTCTTCCAGTACTTGCACCCGTTGCGCTCACTCTTCACCCACAATGTAATGGACTATCTCCACTGTGTCTGCTGCTACCAGCACCCTCGGGGCAGGGTTGAGAACTCAGAGCCATCCGTTGATGCTGAAGCAGGGCAAAGCATTGTCTGATTCTGTCTTTCGGGTATTTTGGGATGGGTTGGGGTTGCCAAGAGCAACCGTGAAATTGAAGGAGATGATGAGGCTCATGGGTGAGTACCCACCAGGACATTGTTTTGAGTTTTCTTCTGTAAGCCTATCAGAAGAAAGAGCAGCCCCCAAATAGATTTTATTTCTTTAAGATTGACTACTATGTTTGGACACCAAGGTAACCACTGTGTACCTGGGAGGGTCAGAGATATCATTCACATTCCTCCCACCCAGGTCAGCTGTCTGGCTGCCCTATGAGATAACTTACCTCCATGCACCTAAGGCTCTCTGTAGCTCTGCTCATTGGCTTGAGCGTTACTGAGGTTTCTGTGGGCTGAACTGAATGGCCCAGAATCCCACCAGAATATATCCTGATTGATCAGAGGATGTGCCTGCTTATCAGCTATGGGTACCTCCCAGGAAACAGTCTGACTTATGTGAAACCTGTAACTGTGAACGTGGCTGGGGTCTTTTCATTCCAGTGAGAAACACTGATTAAGAGGAAAACCCCCACTATTAAAAGAGCTGCTCCTTAAATGAGTTAGCTCTCCATTAGGGCTTTACTAGTGATCATTCATCAAGGATCTTTCTTTTCAGTGGCCCTTCAAAGGCACACTCTGAGGAGGGAGTACAGAGTGGGTTTCCTTCAAGGCATAAAGCAGAATGGCTATCTCAGGGACCTGCATGGGCCTCCACTGTGCTGAGTGGAGTGGTTGAATCAAAGCTCTCACTTCTTGCCTACTTATCAGGGATTCCCTCCAACCTGGCTTTTCTGTGCTCTTTGACCAACATTGACGTAGATCTCAGAGAAGCTGAACTGTAATTGAAAATGTTTCTAATGTGTGGAAGAAATGAAGATTGCTTTGTGTTTCCTACTATCCTGAGTATTTTGTTGATTTGTTTTTTAGGGGGGAGAGAGAGGTAATAATAGCTAGGACATCGCCTTTATGTTGTTTGGGGTTGGGAGAGTGGCTAACACTCCAAGGTAGAGTGAAGGCAGAGGAGGGAAACGAGATCACGTTAAATCATCATTGGTACTGCTTTCTGCCCACAGGATTTTATTTTCTAATAAGGAGCATATGCTTATCAACCATCTGCTCGCTCCCACACCCCCAGTGGATGAATGCAGTTCTCCCTTCCTTATGTATCTTAATGTTTATATCTTATATGAGTTGGGTATTTTGATGAGAAAGTCAGCTGGATGCCTCTAAAGTCACCAAGGAATTGAATTTACTATGGCCGCTGCCTATTGGGATCGAGTATCCCAGCATTTACCTAACTAATACTTGCCCCTCACAGACCAGGAAAGTGAGAAGAACTCCTAGTAGCGTGTACAGTTGTGCCCCACAATGCTGCGAAGAACTGTGAACAATCTAACCTAAGGCTTTCCATTCTCATCCAGTTTTACTCTTGGGATCATGTTAAGGATTTATCTTTAGCCATTTCCCCTCCTCTTATACAGTGTCAGGACATTATGTTGGAAGAGCTCCCTCTTCTAAGTAGCAGGGCTATGAGCCAGAATTGTCCTATTTGCTGATATGTCTAGTGTGGTTTTCCCATCTTCAACCACTGTTTGGGGCTAAAAGGATTGGATACTTAATTTGGGGGAGAGTGAAGTGACTTGCTTTGGAGCAGTGGAGATTTCCTTTTTCAACCTAACTCCCGTATTCCTCATCCTCATCTTTCATGATGGAGATGTAGGTTGTTGTCATAAAAAGCACACACTGCTGTCCTCTGACTGTTATTCAAGGTGAATTTGAAAGAAATAATCTACCAAACCTCCAGAAGAACACACTGCCTCTTTGGAATTCAAGCAAGAATTTCTTCCTAATGGTTAATATGCCTTCCATAAGAGCAAGAGTGCTGTGGAACTATAATTTGGTCCATAAAAGCCATGTGACTCGGCTACTTAAGGGTCAGATGCTATGAGAACACAGAGACACACAGTGAGCAAGGCAAGCCAATTAGAGCTGGAGTGGAGATACACAGGGCAGAAAAATGTGCCTCATGCCGGACCAGGCATATTTTCCCCCACGTATCCTCTCCAGCCTCAGTGACTTAATATCCCAGGAATGCAGCGAGTTTAGGGTAAGGAGTGTGGAGCAAGTTCCACCTGAAAAACCTGTTGCCCTTACCTACAGAGAAGAGGCACTAGTGATACATTATACAAATGAACCTTCAGAACCTCCTATAGGTGGTGGCCTTTCTGTTCCACAGCAATCTCTTAAATACACAGGAGATGAAGAAATTGTGGAATACGGGGGGTAGAGCAGAGGAAAGTGCTCCCTTCCATCTGCAAACACTTCTTTAATTGACAACTCTCTTTTTATCCTCAAATCTTAAAGTAACACAGGGTACTTTTGTAGGGGCAAGTCTAACGGAGTGGGAGAGGAGGCAGAGATGGGGCCAGCAAATGGGTCTTGGAAAAGGAGTGCAGAATCACAAAGTTTGGGTGTAAATGCTAGGCCATTGTAACAACAACTATCCTCGTGTCATTGGAAAGTCAGTAGGCTAAGTATGGGCAAATGAACATATTAAGGAAACGTATTAAATAAACTAATGGTCGTCAATTTCATTTGCTCCACAAATGCCTTAAAGACTATGGGCATAGAACCATGAGGCACTGTCGGATAATTAAAGACTAGCTAATATTTATGAGCACTTACGATATGTCTGGCATGGTCCTTTATATGCATTATTTCATTCAATCCTCAAAACAACTCTTATGAGGGTAGGTACTGTTATTCCACATTTTACAGATGAGGATTCTAAGGCATAGAAAAGTGAAGTGACCTGCCTAAGGTCACAGAGAGTGTCAGAGCCAGATTCAGTCTTGGGCACTCAGGCTCCAGACCTTATACTCTTGATCATGACGTAAACCTCTAAGTTCTCTTAGGTCCTTTGTGAAATTATTTTAATATGTTAGTGGTTTCAAGAATATTTTATGGGCTATGGCTGGGTTCATATCAAGCATGCTTTCTCACAAACACTCCTTATCAAGGGGCACCACTCAGTTCACTCTAGAGAAGGGTCAAGTCCTAAAAAGCTTAGGATAAAAACCGAGCATGTGTTCACATGCACTTATAGGCTGGGGACTGGGAGAGTTAGGAAGTGGGGGGTGAAGGGAATCATTTCCTTTCTAGTTTCAGGATTTTGTCTCCTGTATATTCTTAGACACATACCTTCTAGACCCTGGTTGTGGGAATAAAAACTGGAGGGAGCAATTCCCAGTCAGGTTTGTATGAGTACTTCCTCCAGAAATAACCAGTCAGAGCAGGGTAGTGCTGAAGCTCATTCTCTTATACTTTCTCTTGCCAACACCGCTCTTACTCCTGCTGAGAAGCTGACTCCCAGAGCAGGCCAGAGGATGGGGATGGTACAGAATAATGCCCCTCTGGGAGCTGTCAGTCCTGAGAGGCTAGGTCAACCTTGAGTGCTCTTTCAGCTAGCCCCCTCATCCCTGCACCTCACAAGGTCATAGTCCTTAGCATTACAGAATTGATTGCTACTTCCTGGGATAGGCGAGGTGGGCGGCTGTAGGGTTGGGTACTCCCCAGAACATTCCATCTAAATCCATGAGACTCTGTCTCTGAGAAATCTTTTAGTACAAAATCAGTTGACTCTGGACCCTCCAAATCATTTATCCAAGAATGGAGATCCTCCTTCTCTGAAACTTTTGCTATTGGGCTTTATTACTGTTGGGAGGCGGGGATATTGAGTAATAGCCTCTGAACTGAGAAGGAACTTTAAGACCAAAAAGTGAAGCAGGCAACTCCATAAAGTACAATTATGAAGTTTATTGGGGGTAACTTACATACAGGCAGGATCGGGTGGACAATGATCCAGAGGAGGGTGGGAGGGAGACGCAAGAGGGAGGAGATATGGGGACATATGTATATATATAGCTGATTCACTTTGTTATACAGCAGAAACTAACACACCATTGTAAAGCAATTATACCCCAATAAAGATGTTTAAAAAAACAAAAAATATGAGTTCGTAATGATATTTCCAATTCAAATTTAATAGTACAGGGTTTTACCTAATTTCTTTATTTTGTACTTATATCTTTTTTCTCTTACCCTGGTAATCTTGGTTTATAACTACATTAACATCATACTTATTTACTTTATTCTAAATAAGCCAATAATAATTTAAAATAACAATGCCAATATTATGATTAACAGTAAGACTACTGAAAGCAGTTTAAGATATCGTTTTCTTTTTTTTTGCCACACCATGTGGCTTGTGGGATCTTAGCTCCCCACCAGAGATCGAACCCATGCCTCCTGCAGTGGGAGCTGGAGAATTCCCACCTTTGTGGTTCATTTTGTTCTTAGACCATATATAGCTAGGGATGTACAGCCAAAATACTGTCTTTTAAAGCCACTTGACGTTATTCTCTTCTTTGTGTGATTATGCCACCAACTTGATAGACAGTGAGGTTCATTTGTTTCAGTTTGTTTTCAGTTTTTAAGGATTGATTTTTATTTTCCTTTTTACTTAATTTTATTTTTAATTGTGCTTCCAACATCAGAACTAGATAACAAGGTACATTCAGAGAAGTTTAGCTTCTATTCCTGTCACTGCACTCTTCCCTCCTTCTCCCAGTTTGGTTTATACTATTGATGTTTCTTGTTGAAAAATATAAGCAAATATGTATAGGTATTTCTACCCTTTTTGTACACAAAAGATGGCATATTATAGAAACTATTCTCTACCTTGCTTTTTACCACTTAGTATGTTCTGGAGATCATTCTATGTCAATACATGAAGATTATCTTCATCCCTTTTTGTAACTATATTATTCCATTTCGTGGATGTACTGGGTTTCTTTCAGTCTTTTGATATTACAAATAATGTCGCAATGAATACATTGGACATATGCTATTTTTGAATTTTTTTCCAATATGCGTTTGGAATAGTTTCTGGAAAGTGAGATTGCTTTATGTATGCACATCTAATTTTACTAGATTGAGACAAATTCCTCTCCATAGGGGCTATACCATTTTCCATTCCCATCACCAATGTGTGAGAGTTCAGGCCTCTTTATATCTCTCCACAGGGCCAGTGTGGATCAAATTGTTAATTCTGGCCTTCATGGCACAGGAGAGGCTTCACCTTCCTCACCACTCATCCCACAGATACATAAGAGAGCTTGCATCCTATTATTTTCTCTATTACATACCCTGTGCTAAAAACAAATGGGTTGCCTGACAGTAATGAGGAACAAAGTAACGTGGCAAGCCTTGGCTTGTTTTGCGCCAGGTCACAAGCCGCCTGAGGCTGAAGTAGGTTCCGAAACATGTTAAACAGCCCTGACAGCCTGATTGCAAATAGTCCTCATTGTCCGCCGTCTATACCAATCATGTGATCTTGCCTATGAGCCTGTGACTGAAGGGCATAGACCAGTACGCACAAGGCAGAATGGGACATTAGATGTGCATCTTTATACTTCCCCGAAGTACTTGTTTTCTGTTCACTACTGTCAACTTTGAAATAAACCCATTGGAGGCATCCAAAAGACAAACACATTGTTGTTATTGTTGTTGATATTTCTTTCATCTGAGGCACTTGTCTTCACTTCCATTCACTGCTTCTCCAAGTGTCTCCTTGGAGCTCTTGCCATCTTATGGCAGGTCAGCAGGCTTAAGAACTGAAATATTGACTTTTCAGAAGTGTGAAGAAAGTGTTTTCTAAACTATAACAGGCTGAGGCTCCACCCCCCACCAGCTCTGGCAACACTGTGAGGTAGAAAATGTTCATTACCAATGTTCCAAGGTTTTCTTTTCTAGACCTCCCCTTATTCTTGTGTTCCCAGCCCTTCTTCAAGGTGCCCTCTCTCTGACCTCAAATACTCAGAGCCCTGGTGGTCTCTGCACCTATCAATAGCCTCTTGTGACCATATGTCATCACATTCCTCTCCTGGAGAGTTTGTCCTCTGACTGTGAAAAGAAAGGCTCTGTCTTTGGCTAAAAGGAGTTCAGGCACCAGGGAGGGTGGCAATGGCAGAATGAAGGGAGGATACAAACTTGAGAGAGACCTTTTCCTGAAATCATGTCATGCAAACATCGTCTATTCAGCTGCTGCAGGGACCCTGAATTAGCAAGCTGAGAGAGGAACCGAAAGCACTTTCTGATATAATGGCAAATTTTCACAGTAGCCTATCAGTTATTTCTATCCATGGTACATGCTGGGTACTGCAGCTCATTAAAGCTTTTCCCCAGAGCTGACTTGATGTTTCAGTGGTAGTCTAAAGGTTGTGATCCGAAGGGTTCTGGGAAGACTCCGGGGCCAAAAAGATGTTTTCCACTAGACTTTTACTCTTATGGAAATTTGCACTTGTATGTGAAAATATGTACTGTAAATTATAAAAGCAAAACATGGTTCCACTTAAATATGGCAGATTGAACATCTGAATTTGGTTTTGCTCCTTCACCAAGCCCCATTTAAATGACGGTGAAAGAAAACCTCCAAGACTTGCAAAATAATAACAAAAGGATTAGTATCCAGAATATGTGTGTTTAATATGTAAAAAAATGACAATGAAGGGATTTTTTAAAAAGGCATAACCCACAAGACTGAAGGGAATAGGAAAGAAGATAGCATAGATAGTATTTTGAAAGCTGGAAAGCAATGGTGAAGTGGGTAATTTACTCAGCAGATCTGACAGAGCTGAACCTTATAACAATAGCAAGAAAAAAACAATTTGCACTGCCCCCCAAAAGGGATCAGGAATTGACAGAACCTTCAAAAGTGGGAATGAAGATGGGGCTAAAAACAGGGGGATTGGTTGAAAGCAAATCCCCGGAATCCTTCCTTCATTCCATGAATATAGCAACTGTCCTTTTTCCTGACAAAGGATTGAAGATTTATTTTCTGGAAAATGTAAAACAGAGAATGTCTGGACAGGAGGGTTACTAGATACAATTGAGGACAAAGGTATCCAACCAGAAACAGAGAGAGTAAGTGAATGTTTACATACTGAACGCTGATACTTTAGCCCTCTTCCCCACTCAGTTTCCAGAAAGCTGGTGGCCAGTTATGTATCCTCCAGATAGGAGACTGGAAGACTCTTCTCTGGAGGATCAGAAGAGCCCAAGAATAAAGACCTAAATATATTGATGCCAAGTGTTCCCCAATGAAATGGCCTAACTACATTATCCTACAGTGAGTGTCACAATTGACAAACACCAACTACAGGCTTTGAACTTCCAATTCGCTTTTTAGCTTCCCATTGTTAATTATAATCAGATGGCCAAAGGTCAGTACACATCTGAACAAAGTCTCTAATATGAAAGATAGTAGCCCACATAAACATAGCAAAAGTGGATAATGTAAAGTTTTTCAGTCTGTTTCCTCTACCCCAAAGCAGAGCTTGAGGTAAAGGCTTGCCTGCAGGTGATTTATTTTGGGAAGTAATCCCAGGAAACAAGAATGAGAGACCTGGGATAGTAAAAAAGGGAAGGAAGGAAAGGATGCATTATCAAGTAGTCACTGCTGTTGGCAACTGGGGTTCTGTCTTGCTAGTACCTTCTGAGGAGCTATGTTGGACCTATCTCAGAATTATCCTCCTGAGTTATGAAAAGGGAGAGCATTAATCCACTGGCTCCCATCCTTCACTGGTCAAGGATGTCAACTACCGTGCACTTCTGGGTTATGTAGGCTGCAGTGCAGAGCTGATTTCCCCAAGCATAACTTTGTAGGTCAGAAGAGCTCTAGGGTGTGAAGCAATTCTTGGTGCAGCTAAAGTGAGGCACTGTCAGATTACTCCTGCAAAAGACTGGTTGCCACAGCAATGGCTGGGCTAAACTGTGGGCTGAAAGAATGTGAAACAATGTACACCAGGTGTCTGCTACATAGGGAGAAGAAAAGATTAAAAAAAAAAAAGAACTATTGTTAGTATCCCTAGAGTTAAGAGAAACCATTAGTAAGAATGGGTTGCACTTTTTTAAAAGGAAAAATCAGAATAACAAAGAGCTCTTTGGAAATAAAAATATGACAGTAGGAAAAATTCAATAGGAGAGTTGAAGATAAAGTTGAAGGAATCTCCCAGAAAGGAGAGCAAAAAGACAAAGATTGAAATAGGAGAAAGAGTATTTGAAAATTAGAGGACCTGTCCAGCAGGTCCAATATTGGAAGAGGAGGCATTCTAATTAGAGAGAAGAGAAAATGAAGGGAATAAAATGTTTAATATAGTCAAGAAATTTCCCCCAAACTGAAGGTCATGAGTTTCCAGGTTGAAATATCCTTGACTGATGAAAATGGACCCACACCAAAACACAGCTTCATAAAATTTCTCAACGTTGGGTTAAAAAGAAGACTTTACAAGCTCCCAGAGATAAAAACAGGTCACATATAATGGATCAGGAATCACAATGGCTTTGGATTTTTCAATATCAGCATTGGAAACTAGGAGATGAGCAAAAATGCCTTCAAAATTCTGAAGGATAATTATTTTTAACCTAGAGTTCTGTACCCAGCCAAGCTGTCAATCAAGTGTGAGGATAGAACAATACAATTTCAGATAAGCAAGGTCTCAAAAACTTACCCCTCATACACCTCTTGAAACCAAGAAAGAAATCTCTTTAAACCTCTATCTTTAAAAAATTTTTTTTATTGAAGTAGAGTTGATTTACAATGTTGTGCCAATCTCTGCTGTACAGTAAAGTGACTCAGTTATACACATGTATACATTTTTTATATTCTTTTCCATTATGGTTTATCACAGGATATTCAGTATAGTTCCTTGTTTGAAACCTCTTTAAACCAAGAAAGCAGAAGGACTTGGGTTTGTGGGGAGATGATCCAGCATAAGAAAGAGGCAAAAGGGAAGCTCCAGAAGAGGGTGAAGGTAGGTTCCAGGATGACAGCTGCACACAAAGAAGGAATAGAGGTCAACTAGCTCATACAGGTCAGAAGACTTCAGGAGAGATATCTTCAAGATACCTGATACACCAAAACACATGGAGAGGAGCTGGAGGTAACTGATCAAGAGTTTAAAGTTGAATTCTTGCTAAGTACATAGAAAATTATTTAAAGAAAAAACAAAATAATTATGAGCTCCAGGAAACACAAAAAGTTGTGCAAGTAAGGAAAAGTATTTGTGACTTCATGGCTGTGAATAGTTTCCTTGGTCACCATACTGTAAACATTGAATAGTGGTCTAACCAAAATTATGATATGCCTATATTGGAAGAATGTAGGGATAAAAAGTGTCTTTGTGTGAATTGGGAGGGCAGGGTGAGTGTAGGTAATGCCAATAGACAATGTCAAAAACTTAAAATTCAAGAAGTAGCAATAAAGTAATGTTATTTAGAGAACCAAGGTAAATACCAAAAGAATCAGCTAAAAGAGTTGAAAACTCTTGCCTCTGGGGAGAGGGAAATTATGCGGAAGGGCAAAGGGCACTGTTTTTCATAACAAAACTTGTAGAACTTTTAAACTCTGTAAACTATGATAATGCATAACTTTGATAAAAATTTTAAAAATTAAAATATAAAAGCAATGATGCACATTATAAAAATGTAGAAAATTCAGAAAATCAAAAAAAATCATAAAGAAACTCATTACTTATCAATTGCCACATTTAATATTTTGCTATATTTCCTTTCAGGCCTTTTACATGCCAAATTATACATTGTTGTGATTATTCTGATATCTTGGTTTTTCTCTCCATTAACTTCAAATCATACACATTTTCCTGTTACATTCTTTTAAATAGTTGTGTAGTGTTCCACTGTGTAGATATGCTATAATTGATTTGACTATTCTCTGTTATTGAGCATTTAGATTATTTCCTTTTTGTTGACCACTATAGATAATGCTGCAATGAACATCTTTATTCATAATTTTTTTCCGTACTTCAAATTATGTCCCTAATATATTTTGAAGAATGGTAATCTTATGGACTAAATTGTGTGTCCCCAAAATTCATATGTTGAAGCCCTAACCCCTAATGAGACTGTATTGGAGATAAGGCATATAAGTAGGTGATAAAGGTTGAGGTCATAAGGAAGGGGCCTTAATCTGATAAGGCTGGTGTCCCGGTCTCCCTGTCTCCCTCCCATTCTCCTTCTCTTCGTCTCTCCCTCTTTCCCTCTCTCCATGTACACAGAGGAAATGCCATGTGAGGACACAGCGAGAAGATAGCTATCTACAAGCCAGGAAGAGAGCTCTCACCAGAAACCAACCTGATGGTGACCTTGATCTTGGACTTCCAGCCTCCAGGACTGTGAGAAAATAAATTTCTGTTGTTTAAGCCACCTGCTCTGTGCTATTTTGTTAAGGCAGCATGAACAAACTAATACACATACTTACTTTGTATTTTAAAGCACCCATATGAAAATACCAATGTCCCTGGGGAAGGCTCACACAAGGGGCTGTTGTCAGTCATTCCCACCCTTGTGCTAGTCATTCATGCTGCTTTCTCCTTTACAATGAAGTGAAATACTGGCACCTGGAGATGGGACTTAGCTGCAGCTAATGAAAGATTGGCAGAGCTTCTGAAAGTCAAAGAGATTCAGTAGTACTGACTTAATGAATGTCAAAACAAGAGTTAAGAATTATTTAGATTTGTAGCAATGTTTTCTTTTTGCTTAATGAGTTGTATACATTGTTTATCAATATGAACGAACATTACTGGTCTTCTTCCTCTTCAAAGTATTTACTAAATCCACCCTTTCTTCCTACCTCCACTGCTCCAACCCTAGACCAAGCCTCTCTGGTCACATCCACCTCTTCCCTGATCTGTTCTTTGCACAACTACCGGAGTATACGTATAAAAAATGAAAACCAGATCACATCTCTTCCCTGCTCAAAACAGCTTTCTATCACATTTAAAATAAAATCCAAACTCCTCGCCATGTTATATTGTATGTGTGCAATGTTTTATATTGCCTATAATTTACTTCAAAACACTTCAGTATCAGCTGTGTAATATACCTTGTTTATTCTAAGATGCATATTTTTCTCACTTTTCATCACCTCTGAAATTGGGATGAATTTTACCATTAATGGTACAGCATAGTTTAATTAAGAGCAATTTTTCTTTCTTGGTGCGTTAAGAGAATGATGGGTCTTACAACCTATGGACATCTTGGATTCATAGAATCAATGATTTAATGAAATGGTGTATTGGTCTAAAAAATAATCTTTTGAAATATTGGTCTAGGGTGGGGGCAGTGGAGGTAGGAAGAAGGGGTGGGTTTAGTATATATTTTGAAGTGGAGAAAGAACAGGCAATGATTATTCATATTGATAAACAATTTATTCAACTCACTGTAAATTAGTTTTAATCCACACTCTGGGGGTGGTTAGTTAACATTTGAATTATCCTAATCAGGAATATAGACTCAGGAGTGGTTAGTTAGCATTTGAAAGATCCTACTCAGGTGTCCTTACCCCAAAGATAGTTACACGCCCCTCGCCCCCCACCATGTTCACATTTTTCTATCTGAACCTGTGCTAAAGCAGGAGTTCTTACACTTTCTTTGTGCCATGGGCCCCTTTGGCCAACTGGTGAACCCGATTCAGAGTCATGTTTTTAATGCACAACAAGATAAAACACATAAGATTACAATTAAAACCAATTGTGTTGAAATGCAATTATCAAAATATTAAAGATACAGGGTGGGGTGGGGTGGGAGGAATTGGGAGACTGGGATTGACACATATACATTACTGATACTATGTATAAAATAGACAACTGATGGGAACATACTGTATAGCACAGGGAACTCTACCTAATGCCCTGCCCTGTGGTAACCTAAATGGGAGGGAAGTCCAAAGGGGAGGGGATATCCGTACGTGTATGGCTGATTCATTTTGTTGTGCAGTGGAGGCTAACACAACATTGTAAAGCAACCATACTCCAATGAAAATTAATAATAATAAAAAAAGAAATAGAAAAAAATATTAAAGATACAATTTTGACATATTAATATATATATTTCTTTATTAGCCCAGCAAATAACAAGATCTAGCAGCAGGTCTAATAATCACCATAATTTTGAAATAGTAATAAATTTAATGATCTTTTAAGATATTGGCAATAGCTATAATGTGATATGAAAATATCTTTGATATGTGCTGGTGACAAAGTCACAGGTACTACTAATAAGACTGTGGTTTGTTGACTACATTCAGTAAGAAAAAAAAATAAAGGCATAATTTTTTCCCATCAAGGTCCCAGAACCCCCTGGATTCTATCCCCAGGACCCAAGGTTAGGAAACCTTGCACCACAGACTCCACTTATCAGCATAAAAGATGTAAGAAATATATTTCATTGGTGAAATGGATTGCTTTCAAAATATGTGAAGTGGCTAGAAATATTGTCCAGGTGCTTCCATCCTTGCATGATCAGAATATAAAAATCTGGCAAGCAAACCCAACAGCTCAGTACTCTTTGGAGTGGCATTCTAGGCCTCAGACTCTGTGTGGTCCTCTATCCCACTACATGATAGCCAGCCTGCCAGATGGTCCCCAGTGATTCTTTCCTTGCGTAGTTACTCCCTTCCCACACTGAATAAGGAAGAATGTAACCACTATAATGTAACCAGTAGAATATTATGGAAATGACCAAATGTGACTCCCAAGGCTGGGTCAGAAAAGACATTGCAGCTTCTGTCTTGCTCTGTCTTGGATCATTGCTCTGAGCTTGCACGTTATGAGAAATGGAGGGCCATGTGTTGAGGAACTGAGATCTGCCAACAACTAACACTAACTTGCTAGGCATATGAGTGAACCACCTTGGAAGAAGATCCCCGGGCCCATTCAAGCCTTTAGATGACTGCAGCCCTAGCCAACATCTTGACTGCAACCTCACGAGAGACTCTCAGCCAGAAGCAGCCAACAAAGCTGATCCTGGATTCCTGACACACAGAAAAAATGTGATATAATCAATGTTTGTTGTTAAGGCACTAAATTTGGGGGTAATTTGTAGCACCGCAATAGATAACTAATATATATCACTTAATGGAAGATTTTCCTGCTCCACCCAGAAGATAGGTTGATCCCGTTACCATATTATTAGGCCATCTGTTTCAGGTATATCTTTCATGCAAGCAACTTGCTGGAGTTCCTAAAGGTCAGACAGAGAGTATGTATTGATACTTCACCCAATTTACAAGAAGAGGCTATGTGACTGTTTTGACCCCTGATTGCTAATAACTGCATGTGTCATAGAATTTAGTCTGACAGTTACCTTCTCTGTAATGTTCTACCTAGTAAGGAGGTTGTGGGAGAGGCGACCTATAGCCCTCACTTACCTCTAATCTTTAGAGGCTCCCTAAGTCTACCAAAAACAATGGGTTTAGGTCTATTTGCATCACATTTGCAAAGGCCTGCAAGACCCTAGATAATCTGACTTTTACCTACCTCTCTGAACTCATTCCTTACCCCATTCTCTCACTTGCCTCCAGCAACACTGGCTGTATTCATTTGTTAGGGCTGCCATAACAAAGTACCTCACACTGAGTGGCTTCAACAGAAAGAAGTTTGTTGTCTCACACTTCTGGAGGCTGGAAGTCCCAGTTCAAGATGTTGGCAGGGATTTTTCCTTCTCAGAGCTGTGAAGAAGAATCTGTTCCATGCCTGTCCCCTAGCTTCTGAAGGTTCGCCGGCAATCTTGGGTATTCCTTGGCTTATAGAACTATCACCCTGATCTCTGCTTTCATCTTCACATGGTGTTCTCCCTGTGTGCATGTCTGTGTTCAAATTTCCTCCCTTTATAATGACACTAGTCATATTAAAAGCCCACCCTACTCCAGTATGACTTCATCTTAATGAATTACATCCAAATAAGGTTGCTTTCTAGGGTACTGGGGGTTCTGCATACAATTTTGTTTTTTGGCCATGCCACAGGGCTTGTGGGATCTTAGTTCCCTGACCAGGGATTGAACCTGGGCCCTCGGCAGTGAAAGCTCTGAGTCCTAACCACTGGACCGCCAGGGAATTCCCCTGCATATGAATTTTAGAGGAGACACAATTCAACCCATAACACTGCCCTTCTTGCTGTTCCCCTAGCACACCAAGCTCATTTCCACCTCAGGTCCTTTATATGTACTAGTTCTCCCTCTAGAACGCCAAAGAAGCATGACTGTTCCCTTCTCAGCACACAAGTGTCATATGTCAACTCCTCAAAGAAGTCTTCCCTGATCATCCTATCTAAAATAGCCCCTCCACCACACACATCATTGTCTATTCCCTTCCCTGTTTCAATTTTCTTCATAGCACTCCTCATTACCTGAAGTATATTTCTTTTTATTTGTTTTTAATCTGTCTCTCCCACCAAAATATAAGTTCCATAAGGACAGGGAGCTTGTATATCTTATTTACTGCTGTATCATCAGCTCCTAACACAGTGCCTGTTAGAGAGTAAGTACTTAATAAATGTTTGTTGAGTGAACATTGAATGAGCAAATGCTCACTTTGTTGATTCTCTGATTTAGTCTCTGGAAAGCCCAGTAGAATCAAGTTTTCCCTGAGAAAATGGAACTTACCCCAAACTCCTCAAGGTATTCATTTTCCCCCTTGGAAATGAACTAATTTATAATCCAATTATAAAACAGTAAAATAATATTCCTCATCTCCCCCAAAGTTACCTGTTTTTCCTCTCTTTATACTACCAGGAAGCCACCTGAGGGTAGCAAAAAATCAGAGTGAAGAGAGGTCAGTTCCAAGGCAGAGGCACATTTTCAATCTTTCCTCAAAGATTGTCTGCCACCTGCTCTGTCTCCAGCCTGGCTAGTTTTTTTCCCTTCTAATAGGCACACATTAACGGGCCTAGCTGGACTACTTATTAGGAAAAATAGGGGATCCCTTTTCATTGAATCAGCTTGCTCAGAAAAGGCCAAGGAACTAAGCTGAGTTCCAATTGAGATTTCTAAATGTAAGAGCCTTAAGTTGGAGCAATGACTATATTTTGTTCCTTATTTTTTTTTAAGAGCAGTCCACTTTGAGATCTGACCTGCCACCTACCTCCCAGCTCTCAGCTGTATGACCTCTGACAGGTGCTAAGATAAAGTGGTATCTAAACAAAGTCTCTAGGGGTTTTTTGATTATTGTTTGTTTTCATTTCCTTAACAATCAAAAGAAGGGCTCCAACCCAGAATCTTGATGTTTATTTCACCTAAACTGAGGCTTTTCCTGTAATAAAAAAAAGGGGGATTGTGTGTGGTTTGCGATCCGGGAAGATTCAAGAAAGGGGGGAAGGAAGTTTAGTTTCTAAACCATTTCTTAAAGGGCAAATCTTTGTTAAATAAAGGAATCTAATTAAACCATTTTGTGAGATCAATTCCCAACTTTTTTTCCATTTAATCTTTTTCCCAACCTGCTTAATTGTTTGAGCCCTTGTGAGTTGCAGACTCTGTAAGAGCAACACTTCTCAAATTTAATGTGCACGTGAATCACCTGGTGATCCTGTTAAAATGAAAATTCTGATTCAGTAGGTATGGAGAGGACATTATAGGTGGATCAAGGGGGTCTTCAGGCATTCACTTTGGCTTCAGTCCACCTCCAAGCACCCAATGCACCCCTGTTTTCCAAAGTCCTCTGCTGCAGTACCCCATTCTAACTTCTCCTTATTGCCAGATGCCCCAGGAATCTGTCACAGGTCCCCTTCTCTCTGGATCCTGCCTTCTGTGAAAATATGAGTTACAGGTGATAGTGGGTGGATTCGTTACTTCCCTCTCTCTCCTTAGATCAGAGGCCTCATCCCCCACCCCCCACCCCTCCATCAATACAAGATAACAATGGAATTTAATCATAGCCTCTGGGAGCACAGCTTTTTAATTCCAATGGTAAGAATTTCCTACCCTATGACAGACTAATGAAAAGGCTATTTTTTAGTGGGGTGGGGAAGAGGAATGTCATTTTGAATTTCTCAAAAAATTATACAACATAGGAGACTGCCTGCCTGACTTACTTATACTTTCTCCTCTACCTCTCATCTGCTTTGGTCTCATTAAAGGCAACATTTTCTTATTTTAGAAGTGGAACCATGAATCTGTCATATTACCATCCATTTCATATTTATGTACAAAGAGTTGCAATTCCATAGCAAGACAAGCAACAGAGATCTGAGTGAAGGTTTCCCTGTTGATGACAGTACATTATTTGGTGCTTACAGAAGGTAAAAGGATCCTGATACTATTTGACCAATATTTCACCCAATAATTTTTCTATAATTTCCTCATTTAGGTAGAATTGAAACTAGTTAGCTAAAACTACTTATTTAAGCTTTCAACCCACAGCACAAAATACTTTATAGGGAGCCTATTCTCATGCTCATTTTTTTAAATGTCTTTATTGGAGTATAATTGCTTTACAATGCTGTGTTAGTTTCTGCTTTATAACAAAGTGAATCAGTTATACATATACATATGTTGCCTCCTCCCACGGGCACACCAAAATTACAATTATTTACAGAGAAACTATTGATTAGAAAAACAAAAGACTAGCAGAAAAGATCTTCTACAATTAAAGATACAGAGAAGGAACCATAATGAGACAGGACAAAAGATGAAATATCAAGAAAAAGAAAGAGAAGAAAAAAAGAAAGAAACAAGTTCATACTATCACCTTTCCAAGAGGGGCTGAAGCCAGGTTGAACTTTTGATTTCCAAAACTTAGTCTTTTGGTGTAAGGTGGCCAAACAAGGATGCAGAGCCAAGCACTGTGAAACCTACAGACACACTGAAGAGCTCAGGGAATACGACGTCTTTCCCACCATGTCAAAACTCCTGAAACCAATCTCCACATCCTCTGTAACCACACAATAAAGACTTGGGAAATCACACCAGAAAGAAAGGAAAAAGAAAGGAAGGAAGGAATGAAGGCCAGAAACTAGACTAGGCACTTCTCAAAGAAGAAAACTCACTCAAATGGCCAACAGTTGAATTAAAAGATGCTCAATTGGGAGTTCCCTGGTGGCCTAGTGGTTAGGATTCCAGGCTTTCAATGCCATGGCCCGGGTTCAATCCCTGCTCTGGGAACTGAGATCCCGCAAGCTGTGGGAACTACATGTGCCAACATGTATGAATCTCAGAGACACAATGTTGAGTGAAAGAAGCAAATCACAGGAGCATATATACATACAAACAGTTAGATTCCATTTATTTAGAGGTTCAAAAACAGGAAAAACTAAACAATATGTTGTTTAGGAATGCATTTAGTTAGTAAAACTGTAGAGAAAAACAGGGCAACGATTACTCCAAATTTCAGGATAGTAGTTACATCTGATGGGGGAGAGACTGGGGAAGAAGGGAAATCGTGATCACAGAGGGACACACAGAGGACTTTAAGATACTGGAAGTAAATATTCAATTTTTTAAACCTGGGTACTGAGTACATAGATATTCATTCCTTAAAATTATTTTTAAAATTACATATATATGTTTTATACATTCTTCTGTGTATATTTCACCATTTTAGAAAAGGAAAAATATCAGTGCCCAGAACTGAACACACAACTCTAGCTAATCCATCATACTAGAAGACAATCACCTCTCTCGTTTGGGATACTTTGCCTCTGTTTTTTTTGAACCGAGGTGTTCATTTGTACCTGCTAAATTTTCTTTTATTCTATGTGGCCATTCTTTTCACTTGTCCTTCCAACCAGTCAAGCGCTCCCCAGAGCCAGATCATCTTCCAGGAGAACTGGTAAACAAAGTTTCTGAGCTAGCCAGGCTGAGGTCCAAATTGCAGCAGGCAGCTGCAGCAGCTCTTCTGAAAGCCCACCTTAAAGCAGCTTCCTTAACCTGCGTGCGTTCTGCCCTGCTTTTCCTGAGATCATCTGTTTATAGCCTCAGCCTAAGATCTTCCTTATGAGAAACCTTAGCGAATGTCTTATCAAGGAAGACAATGCCTCACATTAAATCATGTTGATAAGTTGATGGGAGAGAACATTCTCACTCAAGAAGATTGTCATTTCCTGAAGGGATAAAACCTCACCAGGGAAAACACCTGTGGTACTTATAGGTAGGGCTGGTCTACCAAAGCTGATAACATAGTTCTGACCAGAGGAGGAAGGCAGAGTGCATTTATTCATTCCTGAAAGCTTTGTGGGTAGGTGTGCATCTTTCACATCGTAAAGATTCACAGTCCCTGAGCTGGACAGAGGTGCCAACCCTGAAGAATCTCTCCAGAATCCAAGTTGCTGAATCTTCCCTGCTGCCTACAGAGGCTCCAAACCACCACTTGACAATGGGAAACTGGGTGGTTAACCATTGGTTCTCAGTTTTGTTTCTGGTAAGTGATGTTTCACTTTCTAATAATTACTCTTAGAGTAAGGAGACGTTATGTTTGTTAATATTTGTGAAGTTACTTGAAAGGGAAAGATTCCATGCCAATATTGAGCTCATCAAGGCCAGTTATCAGCTGAAAGGTCCAACTCTAGGATTACATATATATGTTTTATATACTTTTCTGTGTATGATATATTTCAGCATTTTAGAAAAGGAAAAAAAGTCCAACTCCAGAAATTGATTGGTAAAGAGACAAAAATATAAACCACAAGTATTTGGAATTTCAATCTGTTTTCATTTTTTGTCTTCTCTTTTTCTCTTCCATGTCACTTCTAACTAGTGCCATGGAGCATTCATTTCTCTCCATTCTTCTTATATTGCTCACATCAAGAAATAATAAAATTGAATGTTTGAGAAAGAAGTGATCTTAGAGATTATGGTCCAGTGCTGTCCACTAGAAATATAATGTAATGTCACATATGTAATTTTAAAATTGTCTAATACCTAGACAATTGAAAAAGGTAAGAAATAGGTGAAATTAATGTCCAGTAATATATCTTGTTTAACGCAATATATCAAAAAGTTATCCTTTCAACCTGTAATCAATATGAAAATATTAATGAGATAATTTATATTCTTTTATTTTTACTGTCTTTGAAATCCGATGTGTATTTTATACTTACAGCACATCTCAATTAAAACTAGGCATATTTCATGTGCTTAGTAGCCGCATGTGCTTAGTGGCTACAGCTTTGTGTAGTGCAAAACCAAACCAACTCTTTGATTTTATAAGGGAAAATAAGACCTAGACGTCACACAGTGAATTGATTGCAGAGCCATCACTCAAATCTAGCTCCCCAGGGTTCAAGCCAGAATGCCTTTACCACACCACATATGCACAATCCCCTTCTAATGCATTCTCTAACTGAACTCTAGTTTCAGTTCTGCTATTAATTGAGTGACCTTGATCAAATTATTTATCCTCTCTAGCCTTCAGGTCACCTGTGTGTGTATGTGTGTGTGTGGGGGGATTAATGAAAACTAGATTAGATATAAGTGTGTTTCTAGCTCTAAAATCCTCTGCATTTTTTGTTATAGATTTCCTAAGCACTAGTGTTTTATTTATTTATTTATTTTATGGCTGTGTTGGGTCTTCGTTTCTGTGCGAGGGCTTTCTATAGTTGCGGCAAGCGGGGGCCACTCTTCATCGCGGTGCACAGGCCTCTCACTATCGCGGCCTCTCTTGTTGCGGAGCACAGGCTCCAGACGCGCAGGCTCAGTAGTTGTGGCTCACGGGCCTAGTTGCTCTGCGGCATGTGGGATCTTCCCAGACCAGGGCTCGAACCTGTGTCCCCTGCATTGGCAGGCAGATTCTCAACCACTGCGCCACCAGGGAAGCACCCCTTCTGCATTTTTTATCCCTCTCTTAGGTTTTGCTTGGAGAGTTCATCACCCCTGGTGGTGATGATGATGTAACTAGCTTTGATTTTCCACCTTGCACCAATCCCACTGGCAGGCTCAGACTTCTTGTTATCTCTGACATACACTCCTTTGAACTATTTTTTTTAATGAAAAATAAATTACCCCCAAAATATTTTTACTCTTCCTGCCAGGTCTTCTACTCTTTCTTTTCCATTCATAGTGGAGGAAATTATAGTCAAGGTGGGGAATGGAATTCCTTACTCTCAGATGTCACTGTATTTCATCATTTATCTTACCTACAGTTGATGATGGGCTGACACAGAGGTCTTTGCCTCTGTGTCCCTCTCAGATTCTGAAATATTTCTGCTCCCTCTAAATAAGCTTCTCTCCTTTGTCTTCTGAACTCTTGAAGTATCTGTGGCTTTCACCTCTCTTTTTCCATTAAGGTCAAATGATCTCTGGAAGACACACAACTCTGGAAAGGGTGTGTGGGCAAAGAATACAGGAAGAAATTGATTGGTAAAGCCAGTCTGGTGATGACACAGGCAGAATTTATTGAGCTTCTACTACGCACCAAGCATTGTATTAATCACTTCACATACATTATTTCATGTAAGCCTCAGCACATTGCTGTGGGGTAGATGTAGTTATTGTCCTCATTTTATAGGTGAAGAAATGGAGGTTCAGAAAAGTTAAATCACAGATCTAAGGTTACAGAGCTAGAAAGTGGTGGAGCTAGAATTTGAGCCCAAGGAGTTTGACTCCAATATCACACTTCGAATCACTATGTTATGATGCCAGAGGTGTGTGAGTGGTCCAGATCTAGGGAATCTGAATGGGCCATGTTCTAGGCTAAAGGCCCTCTACCTGTGGGGCTGAGATGGTTCTGGACCATCCTGGGGCCATGGATATATATCAGAGGCATCCCAGTGCCCTAGAGTCCTGATCAATTACAGACTAGCACCTTCAAGCTTGGGCTAAAGCCCACCTGGTTGTTCTCCAAGGCAATGGGCGGTAGGTTCCAAATTTCCCCCTTTGCCAATGTAGAGACAGATCTTGGGACAGACAAAAGAAGTCTTAAGAGCTCAAATGAGTCCAAAGCAATGATAGGTTAGTTTGAAAAAAGAATCACAATCTAAAAACAGGAAAGTGTATGTCAGGAAAGTGTGTTAAAAAGGCAGGCCCATCTGGAATGGTTTAGTCCCTTCAGATGGGTATTGTCACAGATGTTAAATTTATTTTCTATTTCTTTAGAAATCCATTTATTCACGTATTGCCATCTTTTAGGTGCAATAGTTTGAACGCTCCAATCCATAAGTTGGCAAATGTTTTCTGTAAAGAGCTAGGTAGTACATATTTTAGGCTTTGCAGTCCATATGTTCTCTGTCACAACTACTCAACACTTCCATTGAATCACAAAAGCAGTTATAAACAATACAGAAATAAGTAGGTGTGGCTAAGTTCCAATACCACTGTATTTATAGATACTGAAATTTGAATTTCATATAATTTTCACATGTCATGAAATATATTCTTCTTTTGATTTTTTCTAACCATTTAAAAATGTGAAAACAACAAAATATAAAAACCATTCTTAGCTTGTAGGCTGTACAAAACAGGTGGTGAGATAGATTTCGTCTATGAGCCTTGATTTGCTGACCCTGGTCATTAACATCTAATGCATGTCTTGAAGTCCTAACTGACTCTGAGAGTAAGTTGACTCATTTAAAATGAAAACAGATATGGGAATTCCCTGGCGGTCCAGTGGTTAGGACCCTGCACTTCCACTGCTGGGGACATGGGTTCTATCCCTGGTCGGGGAACTAAGATCCCACATGCTGCGCGGCACACCCACCGCCCCCAAAATGAAAACAGATAAACACAAAATAGCCAAATGGTAACACTATTTTCTACCCCTTATCTACTCTTTCCCGTACCCAAATTTCACTTTATCCCGTCCTTAATTTTTCTTCCTCTAGGCTGCTTGGTTGGCGCTGAATGTTTTCCTGTTTGTGCATGACTTCCTGTCATTTGAGAAGGCAACAAGTACTACTACACAAGACAAATCCTGGGGGTGAGTATCACAGTTGTGATGTGGGGAATCTCTGTTTTTTCTTATCTCTGACGCTGGCTTCTTTGAGACCCAATGCCATCATTTCGCCTAGAGTTAGGGTTGCCAGAAAAAAAATACAGGATGCCAGGTAAATTTGAATTCCAGAAAAATAACAAATATTTTTTTGGGGGGGTATAAGTTATTCCACATATTGCATGAGACAGGGGCATATTATAAAATTATTCATTTTTTTAAAATCTGAAGTTCAAATTTAGCTGGGCATCTGTATTTTTGTTCATTAAATCTGACAGCCCTATCCAGGGCACACTCCTCAGATCCAATAATGAAAATACACAGTAAAGAAATATTGAGCAATTTTCAAACTGGTTTCCACAGAAATTCAGGTATCCCTACAGGGTGTGAGGGGAAGGCTAACTGGGCAGTGTCTCTACTTCAACCAAAGCAGCCTTTATCTGTCTTATGGATTCCTGCTTACGATTTTAAGAAAGAGTTTGGTTGAAAACAAATAAACGAACAAGTTGAAAACCACCGCTGTGGACTGATCTCACAGAAAAATACCTATCAAACAAGAGGGATACTTGGGGTGGGGGGTTTTGTGAAGTGGGTGGTGTTGCCAGATTCAAAGCCTGTAGAAAGGTGGGGTCAGGTCAGAGTAATAGGATGGAGAAGGCTGGGGAAGCAGCAGATCAAGGACAGAAGAGGAAGGGTGGGGGTGGGTATGGCACGTTGGTGTATGGCGGTTCCTTAAAAACTAAAAATAGAACTACCATACGACCCAGCAATCCCACTACTGGGCATATACCCTGAGAAAACCATAATTCAAAAAGACTCATGTACCACAATGTTCACTGCAGCTCTATTTACAATAGCCAGGACATGTAAGCAACCCAAGTGTCCACTGACAGATGAATGGATAAAGAAGATGTGGCACATATATACAATGGAATATTAGCCACAAAAGGAAATGAAATTGAGTTATTTGTAGTGAGGTGGATGGACCTAGAGTCTGTCATACAGAGTGAAGTAAGTCAGAAAGAGAAAAACAAATACTGTATGCTAACACATATATATGGAATCTGAAAAAAAAAAGGTTCTGAAGAACCTAGGGGCAGGACAGGAATAAAGACGCAGATGTAGAGAATTGACTTGAGGACATGGGGAGGGGGAAGGGTAAGCTGGAATGAAGTGAGAGAGTGGCATGGACATATATACACTACCAAATGTAAAATAGATAGCTAGTGGGAAGCAGCCACATAGCACAGGGAGATCAGCTCAGTGCTTTGTTACCACCTAGAGGGGTGGGATAGGGAGGGTGGGAGGGAGAAGCAAGGGGGAGGGGATATGGGGATATATGTATACGTATAGCTGATTCACTTTGTTATAAAGCAGAAACTAACACAATACTGTAAAGCAATTATACTCCAATAAAGATGTGTTAAAAAAAAAAAAAAGGGCTTCCCTGGTGGCGCAGTGGTTGAGAATCTGCCTGCCAATGCAGGGGACACGGGTTTGAGCCCTGGTCTGGGAAGATCCCACATGCCGCAGAGCAACTAGGCCCGTGAGCCACAACTACTGAGCCTGCGCGTCTGGAGCCTGTGCTCCGCAACAAGAGAGGCCGCGATAGTGAGAGGCCCACGCACCACGATGAAGAGTGGCCCCTGCTTGCCGCAACTAGAGAAAGCCCTCGCACAGAAACGAAGACCCAACACAGCCAAAAATTTAAAAATTAATTAATTAATTAATTAATTAATTAAAAAAAAAAAAGAATTCATCCCATACAGATAGCCTCCACAGAATATGGAACTGTGAAATTGTAGTCCTATGTTCTTCAATTCACTTGTCAATTTTAGCTTTAAGGAACTTCTGTGACTCAAATAAGCAAGCAGTGGGAACCAATGTGGAAATGCAGGATCTTTGAGATGAGCAGAGAAAATTTACTCAGAAATAGAACAGGCCGTCTCTACCAAAAACAGTTGGAGTGTGACTCAGCAGAGGGAGAAAACACAGGTCATGTGGAAGAGTCAGAAATGGAAAACAGTAGGGTAGCTCATGTTCATTGCACTGCCTGACGTTGTAAGCCATTATGGATGGTAGGCAGATCTTGACCTGGCTTATTAAACCAATGTCACGTTGTCCCGGGTTTAGGTTGTATGGAAAAATAGTTTTTGTGCCGAAAAGATAAAGAAAAGGCCGAGAAATTGTTAACTCTATCTCATATTCTTTTAGCAAGTCATTGACAGGCACACATGTAAGGCTGACCAGTCAGCTGAAGTGAACAAAAATTGCCTGGCTGCTGCCACCACTTTCACTGCTGCTGTGAAACTGTCACACTCCATTGTCTGCAATCCCAAGGAGCTGACTCAGAGACCAGTTGTACAGCTGAGGAGAGAAGTCAGAAGTAGTTACCACAGAGTTGAACATATTCTGTCTAGCCTATACCTAATCAAGCCTATTTCTGGGCTCAATACTTCTTTGAAGCACTGATTCCTTGTCTCCTTTTCTAGCAGCTTCTACTGTTGGATCAGATTGATCTTGATGTATGCTGCCTGGCCACCCAAGGAAATCAGTTTGAAATTTTGTTCTTAGAAGTTCTCCCTTCTCAAATCTCTACCTAAGTTTAAAATTTTTGCTCTGAGGGGTTCATTCATTTTGCCAGTTTTATTCAATTATTAAAGAGATCTTAAATATAAATGGTTAATTTTTTATTGTTTTTATTACATGATTATTACATGCTTATAATTGCAACATTAGAAAATATAGAAAAGAGGAAAAATAGTTACCGTCTGTAATTATAACTCAAAATATCTAAGCTTTATTTAAAGTGCAAATAAAATATATATGATCTTCAAGATTGTTTTACAAGTGACAAACTAAAATCATAATTGAGTGTATTAAGCAAAAATCCTCGTAAAGTATTACATTCGTAGAATTGATTTGTTAACATTAAATCTTGTTCTCTTTCATATTGATAAATATATAGTCAAACATTTCCAAACCACTGTCATGAGGATTTCTCAATTCAATGTTAAGTTCAGCAAATTTTCTGTCATTTGTAAACAGAGATTTTGGACTGATTGTCCAGGTCTCAGGCAAGGGGACTGGGCCCATGCTCACCTGCAAGATGAGGAGATGAAGCAGCTAATGGTTTCTTCTCTCCTCTGTTCTAGTCGGCATTGGCCTGGGCCCGAGCCTCTGCTCGCAGCTTGCATTTTAACAGCATGCAGCAAGATCCTGCTTCCCGTGTGTCGAAATTTGCTGTCCTTCCTGAGAGGCACCTGCTCACTGAGTCCCAGCCACTTGTAGGTCAACTTTCACATTAAAGACAAGAGACTCTTCACGTCTCAGTAGGACAGCTCAACACCAAGCCCCTAGGAATGGAAGCCAGGGGTCTCCTTTGGTAACCAAGGAGGTGAGCAAGAGTGGGTGTGTATTCGCATACTCTGTGTAAGACATATTGGTTATGGGTTAGCGAATTTCATAAAGCTGCCTGGATACACCCGATCTTGATCATTTTACATTTGTCGTTTTGTAGGCGCACCTTGGGAAAGCAACTGGATCACAACCTCACCTTCCACAAGCTGGTAGCATATATAATCTGCCTACACACAGGTAACTGGGGCAAACGATGAAACTGCAGGCTCCCGGACATTCAGAATCTAGTTTCATTCATCCACGCATATAAACATTCAAAATATATTTATTGAACACCTGGCACTATTTGCCAGGCACTATTCTAAACCTGCTTTCATGGAATTTACATTCTATTCCTTTGGGGACAGAGTGAGTATAAAAAAGATCTTGATTCTCTCTGTAATCATTATTGGGCACCTTCTGTGGACTCACCATTCTGCTTGGCACTGTATATAGGATCCTCCTCTTCTAGTGGGGCATGCCTGCCATGATGTTTCTGAGACAACTCTCACATTCCTTTCCATCTTTTCATTTAGCTATTCACATCACCACACACCTGTTTAACTTTGAACGATATAGCAGAAGCCAACAGGCCACAGATGGATCCCTTGCTTCCATTCTCTCCAACCTATCTCATCAGGAGAAAGATTCTTGGCTAAATTCCATCCAGTCCTCAAACACGGTGAGTTGACTCAAGGGCAAAGCACCTGGAATCTGGTCATGAGCAGGAAAGGCATGGTGTCCCTGGTGGACATTGTGTCAGGCTGAAATTTCTCCTTTCATAGACAATGGAGTATGTGACATTCACCTACACTGCTGGTGTCACTGGAGTGATCATCACAATAGCTCTGGTTCTCATGGTGACTTTAGCTATGGAATTTATCCGGAGGAGTTATTCTGAGGTCTTCTGGTATACACACCATATTTTTATCATGTACTTCATTGGCTTAGGGATTCATGGCCTTGGGTAAGGTCCTCAAACTCCCATTTTCATGCCCCAGTTCCTGACCTTGCGTAATTCTTTGCCACATATTGTCTTTTTGTCTGTCTCAGTAGACTTGTCCGGTATCAAACAGAAAAGAACATGGATGAGAATCATCCTCACAAGTGTGCAGAGCTTTTGAGAAGTGGAACGATACTGACTCCCACTGCAAGCCTCCCCAATTTGAAGGGCTCCCCGCTGAGGTAAGACCAGGACAAGGATAGTAGATTCCTGTTAGGAGCTGTTATTGTTATTGTTATTATTACTCTTCTTATTATAACCATTATTAGCTCAGCCTGGTGCTGGCTCCTATGGAGGACATATGCTATACGTTATTCATCTTCTGACTGAAGGCTTGTACCCTTTGACCAGCATCTCCCCATTTCCCCCACCTTCCAGCCCCTTAATACTTTCTGTTTCTGAGTTCAACTTTTTTTCTTTTTTTTTAAATTGAAGTATAATTGACTTACAATATTATATTAGTTTCAAGTGTACAACAGAGTGATTTGGTATTTTTATACATTACAAAATGATCACCATAATATGTTACCATCTGTCACCATACAAAGTAATTAAAATATTACTGACTATATTCCCCATGCTGTACATTACATCCCTTTGACGTATAACCGAAAGTTTGTACCTTTTAATCTCTCTCACCTATTTCACTCATTGCCCCCCTCCATCTCCCCTCTGGCACCACCAGTCTCTTCTCTGTATCTACGAGTCTCTTTCTGTTTTGTTATGTTTGTTCATTTGTTTTGTTTTTTAGATTCCACGTGTATGCTATTTGTCTTTCTCTGACTTATTGCACTTTGCATAATACCCTCAGGATCTGTCCATGTTGTTGCAAATGGCAAGATTTCATTCTATTTTATGGCTGAGTAATATTCTATTATGTATGTACATATATATAATATTCCATTTTATATATATATATATATATATATATATATATATATCACATTTTCTTTATCCATTCATCTATCAGTGGACACTTGGTTGCTTCCATATCTTGGTTATTGTAAATAATGATGCAATGGACATAGGGATGCATGTATCTTTTCAAATTAGTGTTTTTGTTTACTTTGGAAAAATACAGTTGACCCTTGAACAACTCAGGGGTTAGGAGTGACAATCCTGGGAAGACAAAAATCTGTGTATAACTTTACAGCTGGCCTTTGTATCCACGTTTTGGCATCAGCAGACTCAATGAACCACAGATCTTGTAGTACTATAGTATGTATTTATTGAAAAAAGTCTGCATATAAATGGACATGTGCAGTTCAAACTCGTGTTGTTCAAGGGTCAGCTGTACCCAGAAGTGGAATTGCTAGCTCCTATGATAGTTCTATTTTTAATTTTTTGATGAACTGCCATACTGTTTTACATAATGGCTGCACCAATTTACACTCCCTCCAACAGTGAACAAGGATTCCCTTTTCTCCACATTCTCACCAACACTTATTTGTTGTCTTTTTTATAATAGCCATTCTGAAAAGTGTAAGGTGATATCTCATTTTGGTTTTGATTTGCATTTCTCTGATGATTTAGTGATATTGTGCATCGTTTCATGTGTCTGTTGGCCATCTATATGTCTTTTTTTGAAAAATGTCTATTCAGGTCCTCTGCCCATTTTTTAATCGGGTTGTTTGTTTGATGTTGAGTTATATGAGTTCTTTGTATATTTTGGATATTAACCCTTTATTGGATATATCATTTGCAAATATCTTCTCCCATTCAGTAGGCTGTCTTTTCATTTTGTTGATAGTTCCCTTCACTGTGCAAAATCTTCTTATTTGATATAGTCCTATTAGTTTATTTTTGCTTTTGTTTCCCTTGCCTGAGGAGACATATCAAAAAAATATTGCTAAGACTGATGTCAAAGAACATACTGCCTGTTTTCTTCTAGGAATTTTACGGTTTCAGGTCTTACATTGAAGTCTTTAATTCATTTCGAGTTTATTTTTATTTATAGTGTAAGAGAGTAGTCCAATTTGATTCTTTTCCCTGTAGCTGTCCAGTTTTCCCAACACCATTTATTGGAGAGGCTATCTTTTCCCCATTGTATGATCTTGCCTCCTCTGTCATAGATTAATTGACCATCTAAGTGTGGGTTTATTTCTGGGCTCTCTATTCTGCTCCATTGACCTATGTGTCTGTTTTCATGCCAGTATCATACTTTTTTGATTACTGTAGCTTTATAGTGTAGTTTGAAACCTGGGAGCTCTAGCTTTGTTCTTCTTTCTCAAGACTATTTTGGTTATCCAGGGTCTTTTGTGTTTTCATACATATTTTAGAATTATTTGTTCTAGTTCTGCAAAAAATGCCATTAGTATTTTGGTAGGGATTGCATTGAATTTGTAAATTGCCTTGGGTAGTATGGTCTTTTTAGCAATAATAATTCTTCCAATCCATGAGCACGGTATATCTTCCCGTGTATCGTGTCCTCTTGAATTTCTTTCATCAATGTCTTATAGTTTTCTGAGTATAGGTTTTTATACCTCTTTGTTTAGATTTATTCCTAGGTGTTTTATTCTTTTTGATGCCATTGTAAATGGGATTGTTTCTTCATTTCTGTCTCTGATAGTTCATTTTTAGTGTATGGAAACACAACAGATTTCTGTATATTAATTTCATACCCTGAAACTTTACTCAATTAATTTATTAGTTCTAATAGTTTTTTGGTAGTGTCTTTAGAGTTTTCTATATATATTATTATGTCATCTACAAACAGTGACAGCTTTACTTCTTTCTTTCCAATTTGGATACCTTTTATTTATTTCTCTTGTCTGCTGTGGCTAACAATTCCAATACTATGCTGAATGAAAGTGGCGAGAGTGGGCATCCTCATCTTGTTCCCGATCTTAGAGAAAATACTTTAAGGCTTTCACCAGTGAGTATGATGCTGGCTGTAGATTTGTCATATATGGCATTTATTTTGTTGAGGCATGTTCCCTCTATACACATTTTGTTAAGAGTTTTTATCATAAATGGATATTGAATTTTATCAAAAGCTTTTTTGCATCTATTGAGATAATCATATAATTTTTATTCTTCAATTTGTTAATGTGGTGTATCACATTGATTGATTTGCGGATATTGAACCATTCTTGCATCCCTGGGATGAGTCCCACTTGACCATGGTGTATGATCCTTTTAATGTGTTGTTGGATTCTGTTTGCTAGTATTTTGTTGAAGATTTTTGCATCTATGTTTATCAGTGATATTGGCCTGTAACTTTCTTTTTTTGTGGTGCCTGGTTTTGGTATTAGGGTGATGCTGGCCTTACAGAATGCATTCAGAATTGTTCCTTCTTCTGTGATTTTTTGGCATAATTTGAGAAGGATAGGTGCTAACTCTTCTTCAGGTGTTTAGTAGAATTCACCTATGAAGCCATCTGGTCCTAGACTTTTGTTTGTTTGGAGGGTTTTTTTTTTACTACTGATTCAATTTCATTACTGGTAATCAGTCTGTTCATATTTTCTATTTCTTCCTGATTCAGTCCTGGGAGATTGTATGTTTCTAGGAATTTATCCATTTCTTCTAGATTGTCCATTTTATTAGCATATAATAATTTTTTTTATAGTAATCTCTTATGATCTTTTATATTTCTATGGTGTCAGTTGTAAATTTTCTTCTTTCATTTCTGATTTCATTTACTTAGGCCCACTCTTTTTTTCTTGATGAGTGTGGTTAAAGGTTTATCAGTTTTGTTTATCTGTTCAAAGAACCAGCTCTCAGTTTCATTGATTTTTCTTCAGTCTCTATTTCATTTGTTTCCACTCTGATCTTTACTGGTGCTAAGCTCTTTTAGCTTTTGCATGACTGTAAAACTCTTTATCTCTTCTTCAAATCTGAATGATAGCCTTGTCAGGTAGAGTATTCTTGGTTGTAGGTTTTTTCTTTTCATCACTTTGAATATATAGTGCCACTTCCTTCTGGCCTGCAAAGTTTTTGCTGAAAAGTTAGCTGCTAGTCTTATGGAAGTTCCCTTGTACATAACTAGTTCCTTTTCTCTTGCTGCTTTTAAGATTCTCTCTTTATCTTTAATTTTGCCATGTTAATTATAATGTGTCTTGGTGTGGACGTCTTTGAGTTCATCTTGTTTGGGACTCTCTGTGCCTCCTGGACCTGGATGTCTGCTTCCTTCCCCAGGTTAGGGAAGTTTTCAGCTATTATTTCTTCAGATAAGTTCTCTGCCCCTTCCTCTCTCTCTACTTCTCTGAGACCCCTATATTGCAAATGTTAGCATGCTTGACGTGGTCCCAGAAGTCTCTTAAGCTCTCCTCCTTTTTTTATTCTTATAGGCTTTTTAATATACATACATATTCAGACATATGTATCTAGTTTTTTGTTGTTTTTAATAATGGAACAATTCTGTAGTACTTGTTTGATTCCTGATTTTCAAGAAAACCATATATCTTGAGCATCTTTTCAGGTCAATATAGACCTATATCATTTTTTTCTCCTCATTTTTTAAAATTCTTTTTTCTGTTTAGCTTCAGTGATTTCCATTACTCTGTCTTCCAGTGTGCTGATCTGTTCCTCTGTATCATCTAATCTACTGTTGATTCCTTCTGGTGTATTTTTTATTTCAGTTATTTTATTTCAGCTCTATTTGGTTCTACTTTATATTTTCTAACTCTTTGTTAAAACTTCTCAGTGTTCATTTTTTATTTTCCTGAGTGTGTTGAGCATCTTTGTGATCATTACCTTGAACTCTTTATCAGGTAGATTACTTATCTCCACTTTGCCTAGATCTTCTGGGGTTTTGTCTTGTTCATTTGTCTGGAAGATATTCCTCTGCCTCCCCAATTTGCCTAATTGTCTGTTTATTTCTGTGTATTAGATAGGTCAGTTACATTTCCCAATCTTGGAGAAGTGGCCTTATGTAGGAGACATCCTATGGGGCCCAGTAGCACACTCCCCTCTGATCACCAGAGCTATATGCTGTATGGGTGCCACCTATGTGAGCTGCATGGGCTCTTCTGTTGTGATGAGGCTGACTATTGTGGGCATACTGGTAAGCATGACTGGCCTCTGGCCACATTGGCCGCCAGGCCCTGCCTCTTGTAGTGGCTGCCAACCTGCTGGGTGGCTGGTTCCCTGTGTGGCTGCCTTCATAGTCTGGGGGTCCTAGGGCTGGTGCCAGATTGCTGTTGGGTGGGACCATGTCCCAGTGTGACTGTCTTTGCAGCTGGGGGAGCTCCAATGCCGGCCCACTGGTGGGTGGGTAAGCTCCCAGCACTAATAGGCTAGAGGGAGGACTCCAAAATGGCACTTGCCAACACCAGTGTTCTAGTGGTAGAACGAGCTCCCCCAAATGGTTGCCACCAGTATCTATATCCCAGAGGTTGGGCTCCAATGACCTCCTGCCTCTCCAGGAGGCTCTCCAAGATCAGCAGGTGGTCTGACCCAGGCTCCTTTCAAACAGCTGTTTCTGCCCTGGGTCCTAGAGCATGTGAGATTTTGTATACACCCTTTAAGAGTGGAGACTCTATTTCTCACAGCCCTCTGGGCCTCCCAAAGTAAGCCCCAGTGGCCTTCAAAGCCAAAATTTCAGGGGCTCGTGCAAAACCCCAGTCTGGTGAGCCCAGTGTGGGCCTCAGACCCCTCCGTCCTTGAGGACAACCTCTGCAATTGTAATCATCCTCCCGTTTGTGGGTCACCCACCTGGGGGTATGGGTCTTGACTATAACACAACTCCACCCCTCCTAGCCATCCCGTTTTGGTTATTTCTTTATATTTTTAGTTGTGGAAAATCTTTTCTGCTGGTCTTCAGGTCATTCTCATAGATAGTTGCTCTGTAAATATTTGTAATGTTTGTGTGTGTGTGGGAGGAGGCAAGCTCAGGGTTTTCCTACTCCACCATCTTGGCCACAGCCCGTTGCCTTGTGATTTTATAAAATACCAACAAGAACCCTCTGAAGGAAGGTCCTCTCCTCAACTCCTGGATGGGGAACCTGAGGCTCGGGGAGCTTAGTGCCCTATTTTGCCATATGTCATTGGCAGAGGCCACACGGGAAGCCCCCTCAATTTATTTTTTAAACCATTCTTGAAGTTGGCTTTCTTTGGTATTGTAAGAACATGCCTGGAAATTATTGTTAGATAGTGGATGATCAATAAACTGGATTCCAGGGAACTTAAGGTGTGCCTCAAGGTAATTGCCATGGATATTACGCTTTACCTTTGCTTGTTCATAAAATATGTTAGATTGAGGAAGGAATGGAAGGGAAAGGTTGATTTGTGGTGTCTTAAAGTGCTCTGAGGATGATTAAAGTCTTTAAATCATATGCAGAATTAAGAGCAATAGCTCTGTCCTCATGTAGAAAGAGAAAAATGTTTTTTGAAAACCCCCTGTGACTTCCTTGGTGGTGCAGTGGTTAAGAATCCACCTGCCAATGCAGGGGACACGGGTTCAAGCCCTGGTCCGGGAAGATCCCACATGCCGCAGAGCAACTAAGCCCATGCACCACAACTACTGAGCCCGCGTGCCACAACTACTGATGCCCACGTGCCTAGAGCCTGTGTTCTGCAACAAGAGAAGCCACCACAATGGGAAGCCCGCGCACCACAAGTAAGCGTAGCCCCTGCTTGCTGCAACTAGAGAAAGCCCACGCACAGCAATGAAGACCCAACACAGCCAAAAATTAATTAATTTTTAAAAAAAGAAAGAAAGAAAGAAAGAAAATCCCCTAAAGTTGACATCGCAAATCAGTTGGGAAAAAAAATACATTATTCAATACTTTTCTTACAATAATAGGATAGACATCTAGGGAAAAAAAGCTGTCTCTTTATTCCACACTTTACAGTAAAATATGGTCAAGGATGCATGGATCAAGGATTTAAATGTTGAAAAAAAAGAAAGAAATCATAAAAGCACCCTAAGACCACATGGGAATTTTTTTCTAATACTGGAGTGTTAGTATAAATACTCTAAATAATATTTTTAGAAAGCTCGAAGCCAGAAAAGGAAAGAAAATACATATTTTTATTCAAATTTATTTATTCTCTCCCTCTCTCTCTCCATCCATCCATACATATATATTTTTTTTATGGCAAAAAAAATCCATCATAAAGACAGGTAACAAATTACTGAGTAGGAAAAGTATTTACAGTTCACAGACCATGAATTAATTTCCTAATATACAAATATAGAGCTCAATAAGAAAAAGTCTAACAACCTGATTTAAAAAAAAGATGTAGAAGATATGAACAGAGTGATCACAGTAATAAACCTAACAGATTAGCAAAGATCAAAGAGTTTGCTCATGTGCTGTGTTGGTAATGCTCTCAAGCATTGCTGGTGAGCATCTAAAATATGCTTGCAAATGTGTTAAATTACATGTATTAGGTTATTCATTGTAGCATTGCTTGATAGAACAAAAGATTGGAAATAAGTGCCCATCAATAGGGGACTAGTTAAATTACGGGACTTTCCTACAATGGCATACTCTGTAACCACTGAAAATAAAAAGGTAGCTTTCTAGATGTGAATATGGACCAGTCTCTAAGATGTTAAATGAAAAAATGTCAGGGCAGTATGTATGCTCTGCTACCATTTGTACTTAATGTAATATTATCATTTAAATGCATATTCTCCAAAAGGATTCACAAAATAATAATATTGACTGCCTTGGGGAGCTGAGGGGAGCAGTGGAAGGGAGATTTACTTTTTATTGTATACCCTTTTGTACTTTTGAATTTTGTGACATGTACGTGTATTACCTATTATAAAAATAATTTTAAAAGGACATACCTGATATATGTTAATAGCACATTTCATTTCTAAAGTCAGTGGAACTTGTAGGCTATGACCAGACACCTTTTATATTATTTGACCAGTAAGAGGTCCTTAAAGACAAGAAGCTATAACGCTTGACTAGTCCCTTACTAGCTAAGGCAATTAATCCCCTGTCTTACCTTGCACATCAGCTTCTATCCCTTTCCCATCTATTACCTGAGATAAAGGTATAGTTGGCCTATTTGGAGGTATACTTAGAACTCAGGGGTTGCTTTGAATAGTCATGTAATACCACAAGGGAGAGAATACCGGTTTTGCCATCTGTTTGAATGTATTGGTTTTTTTCTTCCATAAACATACACAAAAATACTCTCTCCACATTCTCCCCATTTAAAAATTATAAAAATAATACATGCTTATTGTAGAAAGTTTGGAAAACACAGAAAAATATTTAGAAGAAAATTAAAATTTCACAGAATTTTATCACCTAGAAGTAATAACTTTTTTCCTTTAGTCTATATCATGGATCCTTTCCTATATTGTCAAGCGTTCTACTGAAACTTTTTTTTTTTTTTTTGCTGCACCACACAGCATGAGGGATCTTCAATCCCGACCAGGGATTGAATCCATGCCCCCTGCATTGGGAGTGTGGAGTCCTAACCACTGAACCACCAGGGAAGTCCCTGAAGAATTTGTTTTAAAAATGCCATATGTTATACCATTTTTGTCATTTTTTTCTACATGATCATTTTTAATGACCTTGAGGGTATTATGCTAAGTGAAATAAGTCAGACAGAAAAAGACAAATACTGTATGATCTCACTTATATATGGACTCTAAAAAAAAAAAGCTCATAGATACAGAGAACAGATTGGTGGTTACCAGAAGCAGGGGTTGGGGTGTAGGCGAAATGGGTGAAGGTAGTGAAAAGGTACAAACTTCCAGTTATAAAATGTCCTGAGGATTTAATGTACAGCGTGGTGACTATAATTAATAATATTCTACTGCATATTTGAAAGGTGCCAAGAAAGTAGATCTTAAAATTTCTCATCACAAGAAAAAAATTTTTTTGTAACCATGCATGGTGAGAAAGGTTAACTAGAATTATTGTGGTGATCATTTTGCAATATATACAAATATTGAATCATTATGTTGTGCACATGAAACTAATATATGTCAGTTATATCTCAATACAAAAAAATAAATAAAAATTAAGAAAAGACAGTTTGGTATTAGCCAAAAAAAATCTGTATGATATGCCACTTTTTTTAAAAAATAAATTTATTTATTTATTTATGGCTGCGTTGGGTCTTTGTTGCTGCACGCGGGCTTTCTCTAGTGGCGGCGAGCAGCAGCTACTTTTCGTTGTGGTGCGCAGGCTTCTCACTGCTGTGGCTTCTCTTGCTGCAGAGCATGGGCTCTAGGCGCGTGGGCTTCAGTAATTGTGGCACACGGGGTCAGTAGTTGTGGCTCGCGGGCTCTAGAGCGCAGGCTCAGTAGTTGTGGCGCACGGGCTTAGTTGCTCCACGGCATGTGGGATCGTCCCAGACCAGGGCTCGAACCCGTGTCCCCTGCATTGGCAGGTGGATTCTTAGCCACTGTGCCACAGAGGATTCCGATATGCCATTTTTGTCATTTTTTTCTTAGTAAATAAGGGGTCATGACTATACTCATATACTTTGTGCACACCTTAATTATTCTTTTATGCTCCATTTCCTAGAAGTAAAATTCCTGTGTCAAAGAGAAGGAATGCTTTCAAGGCTGTTGAGATGTTTTGCCGAATTGCTCTCTGGGAAGATGCTACTTATTTGTACTTCCCCCAGGTGCACATGTGAATGTGTCTATTTCCCTGCATCCCACTTAATGGTGGGCATTATTGTTTGAAACTGCTTTCCAATTTGAGACGCTAAAATGCTATTTTGTTTTAATATTCATTTTCTCTGATTACTTTCAAAGCTAACATTTTTTTCCCACATTGGTGATTAGCCACTTTTTTAAAAAAATTTATTTTTGGCCACACCCCACAGTATGCGGAACTTCCCCGACCAGGGATCAAACCCGTGCCCCCTGCACTGGAAGCACGGAGTCCAAACCACTGGACCAGCAGGGAAGTCCTAGCCACTTCTTAAATATATTTCTTTCATGTCTTCTGAATTCAGCTGGGGATTTTTTCCAAATAAGAAGTAGCATCCAATTGTATTATACCCACTCTCCGGTTTACTGGCCCTGTCTCTGCCCCTTTCCTCCCTAGAGATACCCAAGAAAGTATCTTGCCTGAAACAGCATAAGAAACCTAATTCCACACAGTTCCAATGTATTGTGACTGAGCAGTTGGGCAAAAAAGAACATGCCTTAGCACTGCTAGGAAATACATTTTTAGTAGCTCCTGTGCATATGGAAGCAAACTGCTGCCTTTGAGAAGATCTCAGGGATAGAGAGACTGCTTTAAAAAAAAAAGTAGACAAGATAAAAAGTGTTTTACTATGTTAGATGTTTTGAGCACCTGAAAAAAGAGGTGATGGATAAATACCAAGTTTTATATATTACTGTTACCAATAGTGTCAGCCACACACTTTCCCTTTTTTGTTTGTTTTGTTTTTAATCATCTGCTGCTATTTCACATCTACCTTCTCTGTTGGTTTTTCAGATTGGACAAGTTGTCCTGGAAGATAGTCTTAGATTCTTAAAATTAAACTTTAAATATAATTTAAGAATATATATAATTACCATGTATTTTATTTCTGTGCTTTTCTCTTGCTTCCTGGTGAGACCTGTAAAATTTCAGGAAATGATCTGCTTTATGAGTAACAGATTAGCAAACAAAACCACTGTGGATTACTCCTTTCCATTTCCATCTTCAAGCTTTGGTGAAATTAGCGGCTTAATAATGATACACATCAGAGAACTCAGTAAATATTTATTGAATGAAGGAATGAACTGCTACACAAACAAATCCTAGAGAAGAGATTAATGTGTAACCTCACTTTTTTTTTTTTTAAATTAGGGGGGTTTGTTTTTGTTTTTTTTTTAAACTTTTGGGTTTTATTTATTTATTTATTTATTTATGGCTGTGTTGGGTCTTCGTTTCTGTGCGAGGGCTTTCTCTAGTTGCGGCAAGCGGGGGCCACTCTTCATCGCGGTGCGCGGGCCTCTCACTATCGCGGCCTCTCCCATTGCGGAGCACAGGCTCCAGACGCGCAGGCTCAGTAGTTGTGGCTCACGGGCCTAGTTGCTCCGCGGCATGTGGGATCTTCCCAGACCAGGGCTCGAACCCGTGTCCCCTGCATTGGCAGGCAGACTCTCAACCACTGCGCCACCAGGGAAGCCCTAACCTCACTTTTTATTGTCTCTGTGTGCAGTCTTGGAAGTGGATCCTTACACCAGTCATTATTTACATCTTTGAAAGGATCCTCCGATGTTATCGCTCCCAGCAGAAGGTTGTGATTACCAAGGTAAAGAATATGCACTTTCTTCTTGCTCTGCTAAGAGTTGTGTTCTTCCTGATTATAGAAATAAATTGCCACGTTGTCACCTTGACGGGAATAAAAAAGAATTTGAGGGCAATATATTTGAGTTCCTCCAGAGCTGGAAAGAGCTGGAAAGAGAGGTTTGGCAGAAATCATCAGCATGGGTCTATGTCAGAAGCTGCAAACAGGCAGTCTGCGCCATATCTAGCCCACAGACATATTTTGTTTGGCACACACCCTGATTGTTTAGAAAGTCAAATTGGTTGCTAACATTTAGAAATCTGGATGGAGGCTTTCACATTTAAAAAATGGCATTTCTTGTTGCTTTTCCAGCCTACCCAGTTACAGCACAGGGAATTATATTCAATATCTTGCAATAACCTATAATGGAATATAATCTGAAAATAATAACTGAATCACTATGCTGTACACCTGAAACTAACACAATATTGTAAATCAACCATGCTTCAATTTTTAAAAGTGGCATTTCTGGCTTCTCTTGAAGAATCAGGCAACCTGATAATGCTGAGTCTTGGCTCCGTAGTGCGACCATTGTCTGGACTTGGTAACTGCTGCCCCCTTTAGAAAAGACTTGTGTTCGCAATTTACGGCCATCACCAGCTCTCCGGCTTTACTTATTTACTTTATCTGCCTGCCCCTGTCGCCATTTGAATTTGCCTCCTTTGGCCTCTGTGCTTTATTCATAGGATGAGTCATGCACCCATCCAAAGTTTTGGAATTGCAGATGCACAAGCATGGCTTCAGCATGGAAGTGGGACAGTATATTTTTGTTAATTGCCCCTCAATCTCTTACCTGGAGTGGCATCCCTTTACCCTGACCTCTGCTCCAGAGGAAGACTTCTTTTCCATTCATATCTGAACAGTGGGGGACTGGACAGAAAATCTCATAAGGGCTTTTGAACAACAGAATTCACCAGTTCCCAGGTAGGTCCTTAAGAGCAGCAGAGACCCAGACCAGAACGCAGACAAGCAGAGAAGAGAAAGCAATTCCGCATTGAAACTTAAGTCTGGTACAATGGAGTATGATTAAAATAAACAGGTAGCAATCAGCTGTGGAACAGCTCTGCCTCTGGGAGGATTTTTGAGGTTGTGGGTGGAGGTGAGACTTCACTTGCCCTTTGTTTTTTGCCTTCTGCCAGGATCAAGGTGGATGGTCCCTTTGGCACTGTCAGTGAGGATGTCTTCCAGTATGAAGTGGCTGTGTTGGTCAGAGCAGGAATTGGGGTCACCCCCTTTGCTTCCATCTTGAAATCCATCTGGTACAAATTCCAGAATGCAGATCACAACCTCAAAACACAAACGGTATGCTCCCGAATACCACTTTTCATCTGGTCTGGGCCTGATAGGTCCATTGCTTTCATGGGCTAAGCTCTTTACAACTGGTAAGAGAGTAACTCCTCCCTGGAGTTATGAGAGTGAGTGATCACTTCTCCCTGCCAAGGCATGCACTTCTACAGACTTACCATAAGAACTGGGTCTTCATTTTCAACTGGAGTTTAAAATCACCTTGAACTAAAGCTGACATTGGAGTTCTCTTTCCATAAGGGGAGTTGTTAGGACTCTGGACATTAATGCCACCTGAGGTCTGCTGTACTGTAGAGGTGATTTTTTCAGGTAACTCTTAGAATGGATCAACAAATATAGTGTATACGTACATAATCATGTCACCATAGTGCACATTGTAAAGGGCACTTAATAAGGCTATATTCTATTTTGCTGATTCCAGATCTATTTCTACTGGATCTACAGGGAGACAGGTGCGTTTGCTTGGTTCAATGACCTATTGGTTTCCCTGGAACAGGAGATGGAGGAATTAGGCAAAGTGGGTTTCCTAAACTACCGTCTCTTCCTCACCGGATGGGACTGCAACTTTGTGAGTTCAAACAACAGACTAATTCCCAAGATGCAAGATGAATGTCAGACGAAACATAATGCATGCTGATTAGAAATAATCATTTCTTATGATTTCCTACCTGTTCTCACCTTCACACCCAAGTTTAAAAGTGGCTGAAGGAAGAGGCAGCTATCAGGACCTGCTTTTTCTAACTTCCTATTTCTCTGACTCCAGGCTGGTCATGCGGCATTAAGCTTTGACAAGGCCACTGATATCCTGACAGGTCTGAAACAGAAAACCTCTTTTGGGAGACCTATGTGGGACAATGAGTTTTCTACAATAGCTACCACCCACCCCAAGTAAGTGTATTCTCCTCTAGTTACAGAATTGATTTTGCAGAATTGATCGATTTTGTAAATTTAGGTTTAGGAAAAGTATTACAGCATGTTGAACACTCTTGGGAAAGATCTCTGGGGCCAAAACTATTTGCACCAATCTTAGATTCTTGCTTAAAAGTGAGGAAATTTCCTGTGGCGTTTCAGCGAAATAAGGGTCTTGATCTTGTAATTGATGAGAAGACATTTGTTGTCCCCACATTCATTCAAACAGTGAGGCAAAGAAACTCAGTTCTGGTTGTATTACCAAACAAAATAGAGAACGGGAACAATTCAAATGCACTGTTTTGGGCCAAAGCAATTCTGAGGAAAAAGAACAAAGCTGGAGGCATAACCCTCCCAGACTTTAGATAATACTACAAAGCTGCGGTAATCAAAACAGCTTGGTACTGGCACAAAAGCAGATATATAGATCAATGGAACAGAATAGAGAGCCCAGAAATAAACCCACACACTTACGGCCAATTAATCTTCAACAAAGCAGGCAAGAATATACAATGGAGATAAGACAGTCTTTTCAGCAAGTGGTGTTGGGAAAGCTGGACAGCCTCATGTAAATCAATAAAGTTAGAACACTCCCTCACACTATACACAAAAATAAACTCAAAATGGCTTAAAGACTTAAATATAAGACATGACACCATAAAACTAGAAGAGAACCTAGGCAAAACATTCTCAGACATAAACTGTAGTAATATTTTCTTAGATCAGTCTCCCAAGGCAAAAGAAATAAAAGCAAAAATAAACAAATGGGACCTAATCAAACTTAAAAGCTTTTGCACAGTAAAGGAAACCATAAACAAAATGAAAAGACAACCTACAGACTGGGAGAAAATATTTGCAAGCAATGCAGCTGACGAGGGCTTACTTTTCAAAATATACAGACAGCTCATACCACTCAATATCAAAAAAAACCCCCAAAACAACCCTATCAAAAAATGGGCAGAAGACCTAAACAGACATTTCTCCAGAGAAGACATACAGATGGCCACCAGGCACATGAAAAGATGCTCAGCATCGCTAATTGTTAGAGAAATGCATATCAAAACTACAATGAAGTTTCACCTCACACCAGTCAGAATGGCCATCATCAAAAAGTCTACAAGTAGTACATGCTGGAGAGGGTGTGGAGAAAAGGGAACCCTCCTACAGTGTTGGTGGGAATGTCAATTGGTGCAGCCACTATGGAAAACAGTATGGAGGTTTCTTTAAAAAACTAAAAATAGAGTTACCATATGATCCAGCAATCCCACTCCTGGGCATATATCCAGAGAAAACTCTAATTCGAAAAAATACATGCACCCCAATGTTCATAGCAGCATTATTTACATGGAAGCAACCTAAATGTCCATTGACAGATGAATAGATAAAGAGGATGTGATACACACACACACACACACACACACACACACAATGGAATACTACTCAGGGACCTCCCTGGTGATCCAGTGGTTAGGAATCCACCTTCCAATGCAGGGGACGCGGGTTCAATCCCTGGTTGGGGAACTGGGATCCCACATGCCGCGGGGCAACTAAGCCCGCGTGCTGCAACTACTGAGCACGCGGGCCACAACTAGAGAGAAGCCCGAGCACCGCAATGAGGAGCCCCCACGCGCCACAGTGGAGGATCCCGCAAGCAGCAACGAAGAGCCCGCATGCCGCAACCAAGACCTGACACAGCCAAAAAATAAATAATAAAATAATTAAAAAATAATAAATTTCTTTCAAAAAAAAAAAAGGAATACTACTCAGATAATGCCATTTGCAGCAACATGGATTGACCTAGAGATTATCGTACTAAGTGAAGTAAGTCAGACACATACAAATATTATATAATATCACTTATATGTGGAATCTAAAAAAATGGTACAAATGAACTTATTTACAAAACAGAAACGGAGTCACAGACATAGAAAACAAACTTATGGTTACCAAAGGGGAAAGGGGAGGGGGAGGGATAAATTGGGAGTATTGAATTAACAGATACACACCACTATATATAAAACAGATAACAAGGATTTACCATATACCACAGGGAAGTAATAACCTATAATGGAAAAGAATCTGAAGCTGTACACCTGAAACTAACACAATATTGTAAAAGTCAACTACAATTAAATTTTTAAAAATGCATTGTTTTGGGCCTTAATGACCTCTACTTAAAGTAACAAGGGTTTGGAGTGTATTAGCTAGTTAACTGATGACCTGACCTCAGTTTTCTGAGGGGTTCTGAGACATGCTAGAGCATGAAAATCAGCCATAAAATCAGCCATTCCAATGGGAAGATTAAGCTGATCGTATTAGATAAATCCCTGGAACAAGTTGGCAGGTGAAGATCAGTTCAATTCCACAAACATTATTGGTTACCTTCTATAGGGTACAGCACACACTTCTAAAAGATTTGGAGGTTGAAAGAAAAATAGGATATGGTTCTTGCCTTCAAGGAGCACACATTTTAACAAGAGATGCATATAATCAACTCAAGCAGAATGATGCACTCCATGAAGCAGGTACATGGACACGGAGGAAAAGTCTATGCCCATATGGGGTGATCAGGAAAGGCTTCAGGAAGGCAGTGGAGAGAACACTTAGTGACTCGGATTCAGACGATCCTGGGTCCTACTGCTAGTTCTGACACTTTCTAGTTCTGGGACCTTGAGCTACAAAGCCCTCTGATCTTCAGATTCCTCATATGTAAAATGGGGGTTTATATTAGTAAGCGCCTGCTCTACTCACTTGCAGGATTGTCGTGAATAATAAGCAAGACAATATATAAAAAATGTTCTGTAAACTGTAAAACAGCATGTAAACAAAAGAGATTATGTTAACTATTGTGTCGGGTTGATCATAGTTGAAGTTGTATTAGGGAATGCATACATTATGTGGGAAGGGAGAAAGATGAGCCAGGGAAGAAGTAGGAGAATGTGTAGAAGCAGTATCACAGAAGCCAAGGGAGGAAATATTAGAGGAGCATTGTCAACAGGGTTGGAGGAGTGGCAGGGTCCAGGAAATGCTTATTTAGTTTAAGGATGATCTAAGCATATTTATGGACAGATCAGGAACCAGTAGGTAGGAATAAAATAAACATACAAAAGGGGAGCGAGGGCTAGGATGGCCATAATAAAAGGGCAATAACAAGAGTTGGCGAGGAAATGGGGAAATTGTAGGCAAGTTCCTCCCACGTTGCTTATGGGAATGTGAAACAGTGCAGCACTTTACGAAAACTCTGGCATTTCCTCAAAATGTTAAACATAGAGTCACCACATGACCCAGCAATTTCACTCCTAAGTACATACCCAAGAGAAATGATAACATATGTCCACACAAAAACTTGTATGTGAATGTATGTAAAATAGCCAAAAAGTGGTAACAACCCAAGTGTCCATCAACAGATGAATGGATAAACAAAACGTGGTATATTCACACAAAGGAATATTATTCAGCTGTAAAAAGGAATGAAGTATATTACATGCTACAACATGGAGGAACCTTGAAAACAGTATGCTAAGTGCAAGAAACCAGACACAAAAGGCCACATATTGTATGATTCCATTTATATGAAATGTTCAGAATAGGCAAATCTAGAGACAAAGTATACTTGATTGTCTAGGGCAGGGAGTGGGGGCGGTTGGGAGGAAATGGGGAGTGACTGCTAATGTGTATGGGCTTTCTTTTTGGGAAGATGGAAATGTTCTCAGATTAGATCGTGGTGATGGTTGCACAACTTTGCGGTTATACTAAAAAGCACAACCTGCACACTCTAAAAGGGTGAATGTTAAGTCATGTGAATTATGTCTCAAGTAAAAAAGAAGGGAGAGGAAGGTATGAGGGAAGGAAGGACAGGGTGAGACCCAGAGCCTAGTTAGAAAGATTATCCTTGGCAATAAGAACCACCACCTCTTCAATGTGAGAAAACACTGGATGGATTTAATGGCAGCTAACATATGCACTTGCTATGTGCCAGGCATTTTTCTAATTGCTTTACATATGTTATTTTTGTTTAAACCTTCAAACAACCCTGTGAGGTGGATACTATTTTTATCCCATTTTACAGGGGGGGATATTGAAACACAGAGAGGTTAAGAAACTTGCCTAAAGTCACACAGCTGGGACAAATGTCAGAACAGGGATTGGAACCTAGACAGCCTGGCTCCAGAGTCTAGTACTTCGTCAGTGCACTGCACTCCATCTCCTGAGTGTTTGTGCTCAATAGAATAGGCAAGGCTGAGTGCTGAGAGGGTTAAGGGTTGGGAGCATATTTGGGGCTTGCAAGGGGAAAAGGTGAGAAGACGAACATGAAGAACATGAAAAAGTCAATAACTGAATTTTTATGTAAGGTTGTTGGGAGTAGTAGAGGCCTAGCAGAGGCAGAAACCATTCCCACAAACATTGTCAGCAGCCTTTGCTGCATTCTAACTCTGGCTACCATTCTATTCTTGCAGGTCGGCGGTGGGAGTCTTCCTATGTGGTCCTCAGACTTTGGCAAAGAGCCTGCGCAAATGCTGTCATCAGTACTCCAGCCTGGATCCTAGGAAGGTTCAATTCTACTTCAACAATGAAAATTTCTGAATTATAAGAATAAGGATGGTAATCTGCATTTAGCCTCTGTATCTTCAACAATTTACTTGGTCTGGTCAGGTTTGGGCAACCACTTAAGGACAATAACATGTTTCTTTCAAGCCTTGACTCCCTAGTATTCTTTTTTGATTGGACTCAACTTCGTCATCACTGAGCTTCATGGACCTAAGAACTTCAGAAGTCACAATAACTGCAAAGCCCATGGATCCTTTCTCGGGAAAACAACTGTAAATCCTTCTGGAATGCCATGATTGAAGCAAGGCTTGATAGGAGACGTGGTTGACAGTTACACAATTTAACCCCAGGTGATTTTGTTGATTACAAGTGTTACTGTCTCCTGGACTCTGGGTCACATTCTCCTCTCCCTCCCACCCGCAAAGAAGATTTCTAAGTAGGGTGATTTTTTTAAATAAAAATTTATTAAAGAATTAACGACAAAACATAATAATAAGCATAAATAGTAAAACAACGAACATAGAATTACCAAGAACCCAATCCTTATATAACACTATGTACATTCTTACTGCTAAACATGGTCTTATCCAGTGTGAACAGCAATTTATGCTTTACTTATTTTTGCTTGTCAAAAAATGAAGGATTTTCTTCTTTGCTTAATGAATAAATCTTCTGTTACTTTACCTAGGCTCTGCATTTGGGAAAGAAAATCTTGAAAGTATGCTAATCGTAATTGAAATTGTATTATAATTGAAAGTCAGTTATGTTGTCATTAGCTTGCATTGTTCTGTTGGAAATAATTGTGAAAACTTGAACTCCATCTTAGGATGATTATTTAGTCAACAAGGACTCTTTATTGCCATTTTTATCAAGGGGGTTTATTAATGTCTAGTCTTCAAAAAAGATAATTTAAAATTTTGACAACACATTTTTTGGCTCGTACGTACCTATTCATTAAGGAATCATTCACCTAATGACATCAGCAAAATGCCTTTTCTTTCTCCTATCGAAATGCTTTTTATTTCTTCCATCCACCTGGCTCTGGGATGTCAGTAGTCACAGTGAAACAGTAGAAGGAAAGAAGATCGGGGCCCTTACAAGAGGAAAAATAATCCACATTTTGTTGTGCCCAAAGACAATTCAAATCACTGGATTTACAAGAATGTTTTTACTGAATCAACATTATAGCACCTATTTCTCTACCATTAAGTGAGCAAAAATGAATAAATGACTGTTTCTAATTATCCAGAAACCTACATGACTTGAAAGATTAGTAAAACCAATTTTTTCAGTCACTAGTTTGAACAAAATAAAGGTAGGTCATGAACTCATGGTAGCTAATTGTGTTTCATTTATTAACTGGACATCAGGAAAAAATACTAATGGATGTTTCCATGGGAATAGATTGGGATACCCCTGCTGTTACCAATTTCCCAGATTTCAGCTAATTTAAATTTAATAAGGCTTTAGGAACATGCACAATGGAACCTTGATGATATGGTTCCTACTAGACAACTGCTGACCAAATTATAATTTGATCTTCAGTGAGTCTGATTTGGAATCTTAGTGTTCTTGAAACTTATAATGAGTTCCTAAGGAGAAAGGCTGTACTCTTGGTCTTAATGTCTAAATATATTGACACTTCAAGATATGACTGCTGCTAAAATCAACAACATATCAAGGCCTAGAATGTTCATGGAAGTAGGCAGAAAAGGTAATGATAATAAATCCTACACATAATCAACATCTAAGCCTGAACTGGGGATGAGCAAGATACCCAGAAAGCTCCTCAGTTGTTTTGAGCAAGTTTTTCTTCCTAGGTTGTAATATCAAGTATCTTATTCAGCAAATTTTTGTTGCAGTAAATGTTTATATATCAGAGTAGAAAATCCCTCAATTTTAATGTCTCTCATAAAGTTGATTATCTTTGCATTCTTTTGCTTCACAGGTAAGCAATATGCTATTACATTCTCTAAGCCTATGGCAGGCTTTTAATTCACTTGACCATAATCCTAACCCAGAGGCTAGGACTCTGAGAACATAAATAGGCTCAGGAGTAGTTCCAGTAGAACTTTACTAATTATTAAGGCACCTCTTAACCTCTTGAGGTTGGCCTGATGGAGAGAAATCATGTTTCTCCTTAATGCCACTATGAGAGAGAGAATACTAGGCTGGAAGAGCAATAGGTTAGAGCCAGTGGCACTGATTATGTTCACACCTATTTGAAAGGAAGCAGGCAGGGGCAGGCCTAATGGGCAATCTGACAGCTTATGCTCTACATTTGGTCCCCTTAAAATAAATGAGAAAAATGTAAAAGTTTTAGAGTGTCTATGTTTTAGTTTCCTAGAATAAATTTGGTTACTGGGTAGGGCTGTAGGTTAGTAATTATTTAGAAGGCAGGATGAAATGTATTTTGTTTGTTTGATTTCTGTTCAGTGTTTATTTCACCTTGAACATGTGAAAAATTAGTGGCTTTCTTAACTTTTAAGGTTGACTACCCAGACTGAAGAGTTTTAAAACAGACAAGAAAATGTCAACAGTCTCTTGTGTTGTTGACACACTCAAACCAGTGATCATACATCATCTTTGTCTTAACTCTGAACTATGCGTGTGAATAGACTTGGTACTGACCAAAAAATACATTTTGATATTTGGATTTTTCTAAACTAAATACACTGCTCTCCTAGGTAGGCTCTTTGCATTGTTGGCCTTCTGACCATTTTACAGCTCTAAGCACATGCTATTGTCTCCCAGTAGACTCAGAAGTTCTAGCAAGCTCTCAAAGGGCAAATATTATTCCTGTTGGAAGCAAACTAAGCAAAAACTAAGTTCCAGAAAACACTGTTTCTGAGAAATTCTCAAATATCATCAAGAAGAATAAATGGTTAACTTAAAAAGAAAAACAGAGCTATGGCAACATAATATTAAAGTACAATACTGCAGTAAGGGTAGAAAACACATGTAAGGTTTCACCCTTTTAAAAGCAAAAAGGTCATGTATATCAATTTGCAGTATACTAAAATTGTGTTCAAAGTTTATTTCAAGTCACAGAAAACATACAAACTAAGACAACAGAATGAACTGATTTTGTTCTGAGAGAAGGTGATGGGAGTCCTCCACCTGGCACCAATTTGAGTCATTCAAGGGTTAGGATGAAGTATCCATCTTTTTGCAACATTTCAACAAAGTTATGGAATTAATTTCCAGATTTGTCGCCAGGTAGTTTTGAAAACCTGTAAGGAAAAGTTGGGAGAAAGCCATCAGAAGTGGAGACAAAGTTCTCTTCCCCAAGCATCAGGAAAAAAAAAAATTAAAGGTGGGGGAGGGAGGCTACACATATGAGCAAATCACCAGGGACAGATCCCTAAGGTGTCTGCCTCTTGCTTCCCCAAAGTAATCATCCCTTACAGCGGAGTTTCTCAACCTCAACACTACTGACATTTAGGGCCAGAGAACTCTTTGTTATTGGGGGATGTCCTGTGCATTACAGGATGTTTAGCAGTACCTCGGGTCTCCACCCACTGAAAGCCAGTAGCACACCATACCCCCTAAAGCTGTGATAACCAAAAATGTCTCCAGACATTTCCAAATGTCGTGTAGGGGGCAAAACTGCCTCTGGTTGAGAACCACTGACCTGATGGTAATGGTACATAAGCCTGTCAGTGACAGCAGAGCTGGATCACAATGAGCAAGGTATAGGACGGAGGGAGAGCCAACATCTCGGCTACAGTATGCACAAAGACCAGCAAATACACATTAAAACCTTCCCTGCATAGAACTACATACACAGAACTGCACAGAACTACGTGTGCGTACACACACACACATACACACACACACACATATTAATGCAGGTTTAGTAAAAATGGTAAAAGGTGAATAAGGTCTGTAGTCTAGTTAACGGTAAGGTACCAAAGTCAATTTCTTCCTTTTGCACTATAAACCAAAAAGGTATGTGTACAACAGCTTCCCAAGATGTTATTGCGGGAAGCTAGGGGAAGGGTACACGAGGCTCTTTGTAGTACTTTCCCAACTTCCTGTGAATTTTTAATTATCTCAAAATAAAAGATAAAACAAAAAACCTTGCCCTGTGGTTTATGTGCAAGGCTTTAAAATGAGATATCTTATAAGCAAGAATACACAATGAAAGAACTTTCAGAAACATTTTTACCTCTACTATCCCAAAACATAATTTCCTCACATTGCAGGGAATGCCTTCTCTGGCATAAATACATTAGAAAAAGTAAAAGAGAGGAATAGTTGTTTTTTTTTTATATATCTATTCCTCTGAATATAACAGGTCTATACTTTTATAGGTCTACAATAGTCTATACTTTTACTGAAGAAAATAGAATGCCTTGGGTATCTGGACTAAAAGTGCTGGTCATACTGAAAGTCTACTCCATCCATCTATGACAGCTTCCCATTAAAGTTCAGTCATTTAAAGTCTAGATACAGATATAATGCATATTTCCAGTTTGGATGTTTTAACAACATTACAAATATGGATTAAAATACAATATATTTAGTAAAGACTGCTAGTTAGTGTAAATGAGTTCACTGCCATATGATAATACATGGATGGGAATTATAATAAAGATGGAATAAAAAGCAGAAATTCAAAATGTGATATTCCAACTGATATTGGGACAATGTACATTTTAAACTGTTCTTAGAAAGCAGAATTGTTTATGAAATACAAGATGTTGGGGAAAAATTTTTTAAAAAGAGACGCCAATACATGTAATCAAGTTAGGTCACATGACTATGTTCCTTTTTACCTGACTGATGAGCAAGAAAAATAAGGGCAGCAGTGTACAGCAACCTCTGAAATGTACAGGGACTGATGGCGATGGTGGACATTCACTACCTTAAATTATGTGCTGTAATAGTTTAACCTCAAAGTATTCAATGTAAAATAAATACTGGAAACTGAATGCTTATACGTTTTATTGAAATGGTTTGTATTTTCTTCATTTTGATGGGGAAATATTTTATTTATTTTATTTATGTTATTTTATTTTGGAATAAAATAACGACTGATTCTGGAGGAATATACGATCAAACTATATTTAGGGATTATGTCTAGGGAATGAGATTGAGAGGGCAGAGCTTTTACCCTGAACTTTCTACATTTCTGTATTTGATTAATTTGGTTAAATTGATCATATGTCACTTTTGTCATTAGGAAAGAAAGGTTAAATTAGATTACAATCCATTCAATAACTGAACAAATGCCTATTGCCTTCCCCTGTCATGATAGGGACTGAGCTACTGAAGGGTGAAGGGTCTAGCCAAGAGGAGTGCAGGCCTTGAAGAGTCCTGTTGGTTAAGCCTGAAAGTATATATCCCAAATGCACGAGGAGCTTGTCTGACTCAGGCAGGGTAAGTCTGCTCACCTTTTAAGGTGCTCCAGTAGATTTCTGTATTTGTTCCTTTAAGATCAGGATACTCTGCCTCTGCTCAGGAGGCAGCATGGCGATCTGGTCTGCAGTTAATTGAAGAACCTGCATGATCAAAGCAGCCTGTGCAGAGGAAAAAAAGGTAGTGAGTTTTAATGATGGCAGCTAAAAAAACACCACCAGCTTCTGTCCAAAAAGGAAGGATAGAGGAAGGACAGTTCACACACAAAAAACAGAAGGCCAAAAAAAAAAAAAAAATCAAACCAAACCAAAGAAAAAACCAAAACCAGCTGGTGAGAAAAGGCACAATGAAAAACACAAGTACAATGCCTAAGATCAGAAGACTCAAAACAGACACCCTCATGAACCCCAAATTCTTACAGACTAAGGTGACACCTGTGAGCCCTGGGAAGTCTACAGTTTTTAATCCTGCTTTAAAAGTTTCTCCTGGGACTTCCCTGGTGGTGCAGTGGTTAAGAATCCGCCTGCCAATGCAGGGGCCATGGGTTCGAGCCCCGGTCCGGGAAGATCCCATATGCTGCAGAGCAACTAAGCCCGTGTGCCACAACTACTGAGCCTGTGCTCTAGAGCCCGCGAGCCACAACTACTGAGCCTGCGTGCCACAACTACTGAAGCCCACGTGCTTAGAGCCCGTGTTCCACAACAAGAGAAGCCACCGCTATGAGAAGCCCATGCACCACAACGAAGAGTAGCCCTCGCTCGCGCAACTAGAGAAAGCCCGCGCACAGCAACGAAGTCCCAATGCAGCCAAAAATAAAATAAATTTTAAAAAAAGTTTCTCCTTTTCACAAGTTTTAGCCTTTCCATCAGATATGAGCTCCCTACGATGGTCAAATATAGAAACAGAAAGATATGCTCATGGGGAATCTGCTATTGTTTTTAGGGATAAGGTAAAAAAGGGAGGAAGAAAGGGATTTGGATTTCCAGGTCAATCAGGCCTGCACACAAAAAATCTACTGGCAGATGAGTCGAAATGTACGATAAGCTGCCATTCACATATATCCATTTAAGAATTTTAGGACCAAGCCCACAGATTTTCAGGTGACAAGATCATAAAGAGTTCTAAGAGTAAAAACATCACTTCCAAAGGGACTCTGAAGACCCAGGACCTCCACATGGTGACTGTGAAAAGAGGACTCCAAAAGACTCGTGCATATGGAGGCAGCTGGACAGCATTACTTACCTTCTCATGGTCCTGCGGAGTGACTTGGTTCTGGCCAGGACTAAAGCCACCAGGCTGGCCTCCACCCTGAATGCTCGCTCCTTGCATGCCCGCTCCCTGCATGACTGGGACCTATGTGCACAGAGAGAGATGAAGAGAGATTTTCGGTACTTCTCATTTAGGTAACCAGAAGCCAGTAATAACAGCAATGTGAAAAAATATCTGATTGTGGATATGAGTTAAAAAAGCAAATTAATGACTCTGAAGATCATTTCCTACTGTTAGCATCAGCAGAAGGCAGGGTTTAGCCAGAGATCAACTAGCAAGTTGACAAATTTCTTACAATAGCTCCAGCATCATCAACAAGTATGACACGGCACAAGTGGATACCATCAAATCAAGCAAAATTCAGCCACATAAGCACAGCGGAAACTGAGAGCATTCTAGAAACTAGCACACAGTGGAAACAGAAACGAAAGCCGACAGATTCTAGAATAATGTATGCTGGTCCACTGGGGAAGCTACATTCACAGGGATACCGCCTACCTCTAGTTCAATCAGACACAGGCCCTATCCCACAAGTAAGGCAGAGATGATCATAAGGGCAGAGGCAGAAAGGAGATGGGAAGGCCTCCAGGGAAAGGACTACTATTAGCCCAACATTTGCTTTTTATAACTTTCCTCAGAGAATATGCAGCAGTTGCTTTCTGTTAAATACAGACCAAGAAACACGACTGACCTGAGTTAACAAAGTGCAGTTATATCATGCTTACTGGTACTTAAGATCTTCGACGGGTTCAATGTTTTGGAAGACAACCAGAACCCAAGGAAAAGGCCTCAGAGCACCTAGAATAACTGTTAAAAGGTCCCTATGCTGGATTTATGTTCACACTCAGGCATTCACCCAGAGCTTAGGTGGTACTCTTATTAAATACAAATTGTTAACAAACATGTTACCTGCTTCCCCAGCAGATGAGAAGCAGCAAAGCATGAAAGAAATGTGGATAAACCATTAGGAGCAGATATCATGACAGCAATGTGAAGAGCCAGGTGACAAACTGACAGTGAAGGATACCAGAAACCAAAACAGGAGATGCTATGCTTTCTATTATAGCCTATACAATAATGGGTACATTTAATGATGACCCTGAGTAATCAAAAATGATCAAAATAATTTTTTGTATCCTGTTTAAGAAGAGAAGGAAGTATAGTACACTTTATAAATGATTTTTCATTAAAATAGTTTAAAAACTTGGTTGAATAATTCTATTATCTGGAACATTCATTTGGATGTATTAACTAATTTCCCAAAGACACCAGAGACATGAAGCATTAGTACAGCTTTGTACAGGTTGCTAGAATATTATCACTTTCTGTTCTTTATCAATACTGAATCCGGAGACCAGTCTGAACCTTAATGAGCTGTTACAGACCTGAAAAATCGATGAGAATAACCTTTTTGAAGCTTCAGTCAATATTAATTTGAGGTACTGTAATGTGATCTAACCATTTAATAATGGCCATTTAAAGTTTCCAGAAGAGCCTGTTCTAGGCTCTCAAGTAATAATACAGCTGACCACATATCCAGGTTTGCTAAGACAGTCCCAGTTTAAGCTTCTGCCCCACAGTAATTACTAACAGCACTCTCAAATGTGTCCCTGTTTGGATAGTAAGTTATATAATCACCCTAGTAGTAATAAGTCTTTTACCAACAAGTTTCCAACAAGGTGGACTGAAGTTAATTTCAAAATTTGATTTAAAATTATGAGTTAAGGACATATTGTTAGGTTAAAAAACAAGGTGCAGAACAGTGAAAGGAGGAAAAAGTAAGAATACATGTATATTCATATTTGCAAAAATAAGAATATATATTCTTATTTGCTAGAAAGATACATTATAATAAAAGTGATTTTCTATAGGAGATGGGGGTCACAAGGGAGACAGGTATGAGGAGGAACTGAGGTTCTTACTGTGTATCTTTTGTACATGAGTGAATGTATTTTATATATTTATTTATAAGTAAACATATTAAATAATTTTTAAAAAGTTTGAAGATAAAATTTTTATTTTCTCTACCTCAGATCTAATTGGCTTTATAGAATCTACTAATGAAAACTATAATAAACGTAATATTAGAGTAATGAGTTCGAGTACTAGCAGATAAAGGAGCAAGAAATTATTGATAAATGGTCTTCCAACCATTATTTTCGACATCTTTCTCCAAAGAATTATTGACAGAACTATATAAGGACATCATGTAGTTATTTTTTATCTCCCCACTAGAATATAAGCTCCATGGGAGCAGGACTTCGTTTTGTTCACACTGCTATATCCCCAGTATCTATAGCTCTGTCTGGTACATAGCAGGTGCTCAATAAATATGTGTTGAATGACTGACTGAAAGTATAATACCCATTTTTATTATGAGGCTACTGACCATAGAGGGTATGATAAAAATCAAAGCCCACAAACACTTTTTTTTAAAGTGAAACTTGAAAAACAATAGAAAAGTTTTTTCCTACACATACCAGAAAACAACATATTCATATTTCATATTAGAGAGGAGGGATAGACACACATATACAATGTGCAGATAACAAGACAGAGTAGCATAGCGGAAAAAATAGTGGGTTCTATTCCTTGCTCTGCCACTTTTTAGTTGTGTGAATTTGGATAAGTCACCTGAATTCTTGGGTCTCAGTTTCCAAACCTATAAAATGAGAGAACTGGGTGACTGACATGTTCCATTCCAGCTCTGACAATACAGTTCTCTCTCTTGTGCATACACACACACACACAAGGGGAAGTAAGGCACAGAAGCATATGGAAGAGAGAAGAGATAAAGAAGTACATAGAGGAAGGAGGAAGTCACATTGAGGAAAAATGAAGGTGGAAGGGCTAGAGTGAAACGAAGGTGTTAGTGGAAAAACAAAACAAAACAAACCAAACTCAGAGGGAAGATACACATGTACTACCTCCCCACAACCAACTGGAGGGTAAAAAGGATGGAGATGAGAACACATAGACAATCATAGACCACCATTACACATAGCTGGAGAAAGCCAAATAAAGAGAAAGAAGAGATAAGAATTTAGTTGCACAGCTTTTAAGACAAGCATTAGTAAATTGCCTTTCAACTCCACTGTTCACTTTAGGCTATGTGATGAAAGTAAATTAAAATAGATTTCTGCAAACCTAAGATCAGCTAAATGACCACTAATAGATCTTCATATGCTCTAATGCAGTGGTTCTTAGGGTTATACATTTGAATCATTTGGGCGAGATTTTTCAAATTATCCATGCCTAGATTCTACTGATGTGCTCTCTATCCCCTAAAATCAGGGATTCTGCTCTGAATGGAATTTGAAATTGTGGGACAAGGTTACACTTTTGGACTATAATCCTGGTAGTCAGAAAACCACCACCCTAAGGAACAGAGAAACTAAAGGAAGGGAGATTCTAATCTTCCCCAAAGAGCTGAGAAAACAACCCAAGTCAGAAAGCAGTAATAATCAGCCTCAATAATCAATTCCTGAATAGATCAAGATTTCACATAGAAGTGAGAAGTGAGTGTTACATATACCTGTCTGGATCCCTGGGGGCCAACTGTCCCCATGTTAATTGGACTGGGACCCTGGATTCCACTAGGTATAGGGCCTCTAGGGCCTGGGACTGGGCCCCTTGTATCCATGTTTCTGGCCTCCATCCCTCTGACTTCCATTGCACGGGCCTCCATTGCACGGGCCTCCATCGCACGAGCCTCCATTGCACGGGCCTCCATCGCACGGGCTTCCAATCCTCTAGCATCTAATCCTCTTGCCTCCATCCCTCGTGCATCTATGCCTCGGGGATCTCTTCCACCTATAAAAACAGTTGCAAGAAAACCATTGGGTAGCTACCCACCTTTACTGCAAGAATAACCAACAATCAAATAAAGCATTCTGCATCCCAGACTGGAGCCTAAGACAGCACGTTCATCATGAGCCCACAACTACCAGTCAGCCTTGTGACGTGGTTTCCCCTCACCTCTGCCATCCAATGGTGGACCCCTCTGATCTAGCATGGGTCCTCTTGGCTCTGCCATTAGAGGTCTGGGCTCAGCTAATGGCCCTCCCCGCATCTCATGTGGGGGTGGGCCACGGCTGTCATGGCCAGGGACATGGTGCATGGGCGGACCCTGATGAGGTGGTCCCAGGTAACCTCTAGAGATGGAAAAAAAAATGTTATATTTCAAAACAGAACAAAACAATAAGAAAAAAGTGTCAACCAGAAGATCAGTAAAATTAGATAAAGAGCTGATGCAAACATCAGTCTACAAATGTTAAGAGAATAACACAAAACAGGTCAAAGAAAAGCTATCAAGATGTAAATCCATGTATTCTAGAATTTCGTATTTGGTCAGGGCACTCAAATTAAGGAGGAATGAATGGATATCCATTATATATAATGAATACGCAGTAGGGTGCTTAAGAACATGGGTTATTGTATGGGTTCAAATCTAGGCCCTATCATTTATTAGCTGTGTGATCTTGGGCACATTTGCTTAACTTCTCTAAGCCTCAGTTTCTTCATCTGTAACATGGGACTGATATCAGTATCAATCTCACAGGGCTGTTGTGTGGATTTAGTGAGATGATCTCAGTAAAGTACTCAGAGCAGATTGAGAGGCATAATCCCCACTAATATCAATTATTATTATTATTGCTATTATTAGTACTACTACTAACAATAAGCAATATAAGTTTTTCCTGTTTAGACATGTGTGCTAGAATTTCCAATTTCTGAGGATGGAGTAGCAATGGTTAGTTCAAAATGACATACTCAACTGCATAGTTCTGCCCAGGAAGTGCTTCATCTTGGACAGTGGCCATGAATATTTATTTATCTTTTGAAGTAAGCAAACAGGCACAACTGGTATGAAAAGACTTTGTTCTCAAAGCAAGGGGAAATTCTGATTCCTCCAGTCTTTTCCTTCTGTGTCAGAGCTTACCTAGGCTCTACCTCTCCAGTTACAGAAAGTAAAGTGCCTCCGCGTGGGTCATTTGGAGCGTCTCCCAACAGACCTCGAGGAGTTGGGACGTTGGCAGGCAAGGGCCCACGCTGCATAGCTGCTCTGGGGTCTTGCATCGGCACTGACAGGGAAACAAACGGGGAGGTACTGCTGTGAAGGACATGTAAGGCAAGAAGAAATGACTCTATATACCACTGACAACATAGTTCAGACCCCTTAGAGTGGGTGAAACCTCACCACAACAGACTTCTCTTGCAGCTCAAGAACAGAAGCAGGGTGTAGGCAGTATCTGTTCCATGTCAGAGGTATGGATGGAATTATGTAAAGAACAAACTGGGGAGCAACCTGCCAAGGCCTAGCACTGCAACCTGAAGAAACTTAGGCTCCTGGTTTTGCTTATAATCAATCTTAGTTCAAGGACCAGAGTCATAGAAGAGAGGTAGGGTCTTGGCATATGTGAACACTGCCATGGCTCTGCAAGAACCTGCTGTCTTCTTACAGACTGCTATTCCATCCAAGCCTCCTGACACCAGTAGGGAGGGAGTACAGCCTCAGACAGATGCCCATATCATCCATGTTCTCTGCCCTGTGTGAAGAGGGCAATCTTAGGCTTGTGGCCCCAAAAGGAAAAAATGAAAAAACAAAAAACCAAAACACTACCCTTTTGGGTTCCGAACGTGAGGATGACTGCCAAGCAGCCCTTGACCTCTCAACGTCCCACCCTGAACACCACAAGCAAAAGGAAACCCGCAGATACAATGGGTACCTTGAACTCGCTCAATTGATGCAGGCCCGGTGGGTCCCACGGGCGAGTGCTGTAGGGTTCCTAGGTGAGCAGTAAGTTCAAAAGGAGAAAGAACAGACACTTAAAATAGCTTGCACACACACGCAGAGGCACACAGACACTGGAGATTTACACATATAAGTTAAAGAGCCAAGAGTTCATTAGCTTGCCCTGGGCTACAAAATCTTCCTAAACTATATGAGCTTCTTTGGGATCTGAAACTGTTCTGCTTTGATGAGATTGCTTCCTAAGGTAAAACGTGTGGGCCACTGATTTTATTTGGGCAGGAATAACCAGCCACTTTCAATTTACACCTCTCCTACTAGGATTCCCCTTAAATCTTATGATACTATGAAAAAGAGAAACAAAATATAAAAAGGATGCTTCTGAAACTCCAGTTAGGCAAAGAAGGTAAACATATTTTCATAAGCAAAAAATGAAAGAAATTGCACTGAATCTGGAAGGCAAGATTTATTCTGGAAAAGCCCATTAACAGAAGTGGCACAGTATTATTTTTGTCATAATTTAAAGCACAAAAATTTCTGCTATCAAATGGGGAAATGCAGTGAATGAACTTTAGACAAAGAAAGAGAATATTACTCCTCAAGAAGTACTCTGCCACTGTAAGTTTTTGATAAACAAACACCATGACATCAGCAAATAAAGACTAATAAGATGACAAGGGCGCCAACACTAAACAAAGGTGGCAGAAGGCAAGAAGAAGTCTCTTCTTAAACATCTCATTGTCTCTTTTCAACATTACAAATGTGTAAAAGAAGCATGGATTGCAGGAAAAGAATGACAAACTGGGTACAAATGAAAGATTCTTGCTTCCTCTGCTGGGTACTAAAGGAAAAGTATAAAAGAAAAGTCTCATTTTGTCTCTTCATGAAGACATCCTTGATATACCTTCAAAACTCAAGTCATTTCCCTTTGTTAATTTTTGACCAGAAAGGTGAAGATAACTGTATCAAGAAGGAAGATGTCGGGCTTCCCTGGTGGCGCAGTGGTTAAGAATCCACCTGCCAATGCAGGGGACATGGGTTCGAGCCCTGGTCCGGGAAGATCCCACATTCTGTGGAGCAACTAAGCCTGTGCACCACAACTACTGAGCCTGCGCTCTAGAGCCCGCGAGCCACAACTACTGAAGCCCACGTGCCTAGAGCCCGTGCTCCACTACAAGAGAAGCCTCTGCAATGAGAAGCCCGTGCACCACAACGAAGACAACAGCAACTAGAGAAAAGTCCACGCGCAGCAAAGAAGACCCAACACAGCCAAAAATAAATTAAAAAAAAAAAAAAAAAGAAGGAAGATGTCTTGTGGAAGTGTGTATTAAACAAAGTTTGATTTATTGATGGCTGGGGGAGAGGTAGAGGTATGACTGAAACTTCTAATTCCTTCTCACTACTGCAAAAATACTTTGGGGCACATACACGATCTACTGATAGCGGCCAAGGGGGGTGGGGCACAACAGCATAAAAGCATGGTCTGCTCAGATGAGGTGTCTGGACGAAGAGCTTGTTCCACTGTCAATTGCCTGACAAGATTATTAGCTCTGTCACTTGAGCAACCAATATCAGTATACAAACCATAGACAAGGAGTACAGTGCATAGGCCTATATCTTAGTATTTTGCTTTAAAAAAAAAAGGGTTTTGGGGAATTCCCTGGCAGTCCAGTGGTTAGGACTCAGCACTTTCATTGCCGTGGCCCAGGTTCAATCCCTGGTTGGGGAACTAAGATCCTGCAAGCCACATGGCGTGGCCAAAATAAATAAATTTAAAAAAGTTTTTTTTTAATGGGTTTTACTTATAGACCATATGCTAATAAGAAGTAACTTAAGCTTCCCTACACTTGTCCAAAGCAGTTCTTTCTCATCACAAGGACACAATGAATAAGAACAGAAGACATTGGAAGGAAACAGAAGCAGCGTGATTGACAGAAAGAGGATAGATTTCAGAGTCAGAGACTTTGGAATCTTAGCTCTGCCACTTATTAGCTGGAAAAGAAGACAAATGCACCAAGCCCAGGCCACGTTACTCAGATACCAGTATTTACTTACCATGTCCCCTTGAGGAAGTAACTCAGAACTCTGAGCTTCCAGCTCTTCACCTGAAAACTGAGGTGCTGCCACCTAACTCACAAGGTTGTTTATGAAAATTAAAGTGCATGGCCTATAGGATGCACTCAGTTTTACTGTTAGTTCCTTCTGTTTTCTCACTCTCTCTCTTCCTGATGTTGGTTTCAACCGAATCACTGCATTTTCTTTTCTTCAAACTCCAGTAACATAGAGAAATAACGTGGACATTTTGGAGCGGCTGCCACTGTGGTATCCAGTGTTACTGCCACAGTATAACATACACTTACCAAGCAGGCTTCACAGATCTTTGACCCCCTCCCAGTTTTCTCTGGGGTTGAAATTTAGTCTTCCACATACCCAGTCACATATTACATGGTCATAATTAAAATTCCTTACTCAGATCTCCATAGAGGGAGTGAGAACATGTAAGTAGAGGCATTAAACTATCAGGAAAAGGCGACATAAATTAAATAGAAACAAAGGATCCATTTGCTTCATCATCAATTCTTGTAGAGCTGGGCTCTGAATCACTAGATAGAAGTCGAGACAGTGCTGCCCAACAGAATTTTCTGCCATGATGGAAGTGTTCTATATCTGCAATATCCAGTATGGTATCCACTAGCCACACGCGGCGACTGAGCACTCAGAATGTGGCTACTGTGAATGAGGAACTGAGTTTTACATTTTACCTAATTTCAATTTAATTCAATTTAATTAATTTAATATTTGAATAGCCACATGTGGTTAGTGGCTGCCATATCAGATAGTGCAGATATAGAACATTTCCAAGTCTAGTCCACATTAATCGGACATTAATATTTATTTACCTTGTCCCCGCTCCATGGACACTGGTCCACTTCCTGGCATTCCAACCTGGGCCTGCATTCCTCCTAGAAGATAAAGGGCAGGAAAGAAAAACAGTAATTAGGACAGTGGGGAAAAAATTTGGACAGTGGCTGAGTTAACAAATTTCCTCTTTCTGCCCCACAAGCAGAAACCTATAAAGGAAGATCATAACTACCACTAAACAATGCAGTTATACAGAAGATGGAGTTTGTCACTGTACTTTAGCCTTTGGTGACAGAAAAGTGAGTTAAAGAAGAATTCGTAATCTCACTGGTTACCAAAACCTTGGCAGGGAGTTCTGTAATATAGAACAACGGCACTTACCCACGTACCTCCTCCCACAGGAGGCACTACTGTTTCCAGTGTACTTTGTAAATGGGTGGGTATACTGTTGCAGCTGTGACAAAGATTTGTGGGGGCACGCCTGGCATTTTATGAGAAGCCAACAGGGATACTAGATGTCCTGCAACGTATGAGACAGTTCCGCAAAATCAAGGATTACCCGTCTTGCAAAACTTTCAAACGTCTTGCTAAACATTCACACAAATGGAAACCTTTTTATAGTCATCTGAACTTAAAACTTGTCTGTTTTATTTGTAAACAAAGCACTTCTTTGCCCAGTTTTTACACACACACACACACACAAACACACAATGAATTTTCCAAGAATGCAATTACTGAGTAAATTATGGGTATTGTATCTTGTTTTGTTAAGAACTTTACCAAGAGTTTTCATTTTCACCATTCAGAAAATCACATCATCAATGTCAACAGTCCTTGTGGTATCTGAATTGCCAAAACAACATACCTGGGTCTGTCTTTTACTTTTATAGTATTGGTGCAAGCATCTGACTGCTATTTATTGTTTTCTAGTGTAGTTGTGCTTGAATACTTGCGTATTTATAATATTCTTTTACTATAAATTAATTTCCTTTTACTTCTCCTTTATATTATAGTTAGGGTAACTATACTGATTTTTTTTGGAAGCCATGTTAAGTATGCTATGTCACCTGTGCATTTCATTTCAGGATAATAAAGGGTCACTGCAAGATATGTTACAAAAAGGAGCCACTGGGTCTAATAGTGTTGAGGATGACAGGTCTACTCTAACCAGCGGGGGTATGATTGCTATACAAAGACTAAACATGTACCATAAGTCCTTGTCTGGTCCTTCCCACATAGCAATAATTCTGTTTTCCTCAAAGGAACAATATATGCTGCGAGTGGGGAGAAAAGACAAGCTGAACTGTTTGCAGTTCATTAATACTCACCTAAAATACCCAAGTACAATACATGTCACATTCTCTTATCCCATTTAACATGCCAGGCACCAAAGAGCCATGAATTAAGAACCTGAGTCTGTGCTAGCCCTACCAATGCTACTAAGTAATTGTCATTTTGAACAACTGATTTGATAAAATTAACATACCCTCAGGCTTCCTCATCTGTAAAGTGAACGAGTTTATCTAAACAGTGTTTTCTCAGAATGTGGTCCGCAGACCAGCAGCATCAGCATCACCAGAGACTTGTCAGAACTGCAAAGCTCCGGGCCCTACCTCAGACCTGCTGAATTGGAAAGTCTGGGTGTGGAGACCAGCAATCTGTGTTTTAATAAGCCCTTCAGGTGATGCTAATACACACTAACATTTGAGGTCTAAATGATTTCAAAGCTCTCTTCTAGCCATAACATTCTATGATTTATTCAGACCACTCATCAAAACAATACAAAAATTTAGGATCTGAGGAAAGCAATGGCAGAAGGCAACATAGGTAATTTATCATACTACACTATCACATAATGGCACTTTTATCTATATGGACTAGCTTCCCAGAAGTGGAATTGGTGGGTCAAAGTGTATATGAATTTTTAATGTGAGACTACTTTCTTAAAAGGCTGAAAAACTTCACATTTCCACCAGCAATGTATACTACCACTCTCCCCACCAATATTAAGTGTCATCTCTGAAACTTTTGCTAGTATGATGGGTTTAAGTAAAGTGAAATCTCATTATTTAATTTGAAATCCCCTGAATATAAATGAATGTTTTTGTTGCCATTTGGATTTGCTCTTCTATGATGTGCTCTTCTATAAAGTGCCTACTCATTTCCTTTGCCTACTTTTCTACTAGTTTGTTCCCCCTTCTCATCAACTGCCAAAGAGCTTCGTACAGGGTATCTCAAAAATTGTAGCGAAGTTTTAAGTTTCAATAACTTCAGAACTATAAATGCTAGAAACGCATAAAAAAATCACTTGAAAATTCAATTATTTAAGTTCCTTTTACACTTACTTTCAACTTTTGTATTTATTAATTCCCTCTTCTTGGTACCTTGGTTTTTTTAAAAAATTATTTTTCTTATACTTTAGAACTAGCAGAGTTCCTTTATTCTTTAATAAGGCACTTAAGGGTATTCATTTTCGTTTAAGTACTTCTTTCACTATTTCCTGCACTTTTTTGTATGAAGTATACTACTTTTTGTTGTCATTTAGATAATTTATAAATTTCTTTTTATTTCCTCTTTAATTCAAGGATTACCAAGAATATGTTCCTTAACTTTACAAGTAAAGGTTTTTTCCAGTCACCTTTTAATTATTTATTTCTAACTTTATTGGCTTATAAACAGAGAATGCAGCCTGTAAAATCTCTACATTTTAAAATTTGTTTTTATTTTATGGCTAAGTACAAGGTCATTTTTTAATGGGGGGGAGTATATTCTCCAATCAAAAGATATAAGGCTCCCTCTCTATATTAAATCAAGCTTATTGATTCCATTATTTTATTTCTCAACATCCTTACTTATTTTTTGTCTACAGATTTTTTTGTCAAAGTGTGGTCTACAGATGACAATGATCCACACTGTATGTTAACAGTTCGTGACTGTTAACTACAGAAATGGAGAGTAGACACTTTTATAGCAACTTGACATTGCTGTGACATCCAAGTGCATGACATGTACTTGTCTCACTGAACAGGGTATAGACCAGTTTGGGTGTTTTTCAACTCATGTAATGAGCTGCATATGTCATGGGTTGCACACTTGTCATGTGTAGTAGGACCACATTACAACTTGTGATATTTTAAGGTAAGCTAGGTACCTATAACACCAAAAAATGTATAAAACACAGAATCTATTTCTTTCAATGAAAGATAATTTAAGTTTAATGGTAACTCTATAGGATAAGTGAAAATCGTGAGTTTGCTGAAATTTATTTGAAAATCCCTTCTCCCATTCTCTGTCAACTTAGCTCTTTAGACTGGTTTCTCTATAAACCAGAACAATTTAAGGCCAAATTATTGCCCATTAGTTGTGTTGTAGTCAATCTAACCCAGATTAGATAAATTAACAAGAAGTGAGTTTGTTGTACAAAAAACTTTAAATACTGATACACATCATATGTTCATACTGGTGTTTTATATGAGGAATCACTTATTTCACCCATAACTTTTTAAGTTATGATTGTTAAATGACGAAAAGCTACAAGCGTAATATTAATTCCTATATACACAATTTTAGTGAACATATTAGTTTTTAGAATTCTTTTTTCCTTTTGTTGTTTGGTCTAATTATATTTCATGAAATCCAATGTTATGTTTGTTACATATAATAACAAATGTGACCAGGCATTTTGCTTCTGGTTTTTTTCCCGCATGTACTTTTTAACCTAATCTGACAGTCTGGCTTTTAGTGGGAGAATTCAGTCCATTCACATTTAGCAGAATAATGACTATATGAGATTTTATTCCTTCTACCTTAACTCTATGTTTATTATTACTTACTTCACAATGTCATTTCCTTTTCTATTTGCTGGCTTGGTCTAGTTTCCATTCATTCTATTTTTCCCCTCGTTAACTTGGAATTTTACTGTACTTTTCCAATTTACTGTTCTTTCCTCTGCTCTCATAATCAGACATATAGGATGTGTATATAAGAAATCAACTATTTCTTCCACCTAGGATATATACTGCCTAGCTATACATTAATTTAATATCAAGATCTCGTTGCCACATAATAATTTGGCTACACTATGCCATTTGCTATAACAAAACTCTAGCAAAATACCAAAACGGTGAAAATTCTAAATGAAAACGTACCTCCAGGAGCTAAGGAACCAGGCCCAGGTCCTGTTACAGTGGCTGGTATCTGCCCTGGTGCTGCAACTCCAGCCTGCAGAGAAGCTTGCATCAGAGGAGGTGCGCCATTGACATGCATTCCACTCTGACCAAGAGAAAAACCAGAGTATGTATATGCCTCTGTGAAGACTCAACACACAAAGTCTATGACCTTAAAGAACTCTTCAAATTGACACCCCCAAATATTCTACCAAATACCCTTTTCTGACAGCATGTCTCATGCAGCATTAGATTTATAACACACTTTGAACAGAAGCTGCAATACATGCAATGAGCCTGGTTACACAGAACACGATTACGACAGACCATATTATAAAAGCAGAGATTGACAAGTCTTATCTGTGTGGTGAGGCCATATATAGCACCTATTTGTTGACTTAGAGACGAGGGCCTGGCAGTAAAAGTTTAAAAAAAAAGTGCCTTGAATGCAAGAAGAAAGAAATGAGGACTTTAAAAAAAAAAAAACAGAACTGCTGGTAGTCTACATTTTTAAGATGAAAAATTTTCTTTGACCAATCTTTTCTCATCGCTGTCCTCAGAAATAATTCTAGTTGGGAGGGGGATGTAAAATTTTTCTAATGCTACATTAAAGCTCCTGGAGAAAAAGGGAATGTTATGTTTTCATTTGTGTATTCCCAAAAGAACTGAGCAGTCCCTTGGAATAGAAAAATAAAAACTAAGATATATATAAATATTTTAAAAATCACATATATTCTCAGAGAACACAAACAAAACTCTAGAATAGAAAAGAGGAAACTGTATAGTGAGGTGGTTAAGAGAAAACAGGCTATGATGTCAGACAGAACCAGGTTCAGATACTGGATTTGCCACTTAGATTGTTATTTTTGGAGCAGTTAACCTCTCTGGACCTTATTTCCTTTCTATTTCTGAAAAAGTATTTATTGAATCAGAGCAGGGGATGGTAAACTATGACCCATGGGGCAAATCTGGCTCACTGCTTGGTTTCATAAATAGTTTCACTGGAACACAATCATGCACATTTGTTTATGTACTGTCTGTGGTTCATTTCACACTCCAATGGCAGAGCTGAGTAGTTAAGACAAATTCCACGGCCTGCAAAGCCAAAAAATATTTACTATTTGGCTATTTAGAAGATGTTTGCTGACCCTCACCATAACTTTTGTATGAGCCATCCAAGTTGTTTACCTCTGCCAATCTAACAGGTGAAAAACGATAGCTTATTGTACTCATTCACATTTATCTTATTTTGAGGTTGAATACTTTTCATACATTTAATATATATTTGTATTTCCATTCTCATGAACTGTTCATGTCCATTGCATAGTTTTCTACTGGGTTATTGGTAATTTTCTTACTAATTTATAGGAGGTGTTTTTTAATATGAAAAATTTCAGACATATAAGTTGTATAGAGAATAAAATAACCATACAGCTTAGGAAACAAATCACATATATAATTGAAATCTCCTGTATGGTCTTCCCCATTGCATCCTGTATCCCCTTCTTAGACAACCACTTAAGAATTCTTACAGATGTTTCGAAATTTTATGTAAACCATTACATACTAAACATATTCTTTGCAACTCACTCAACATGTTCTTGGGATATGTACAGACACATACATCTTGTATTTTGGAAATATTTCCACATTCACTTATTTTCACTTCTGTATGGCATTATGTTTTTGAGTTACCTGTGTTGATACCATGTATCCTAGTTCATCTTAACTGCTATATGAAACTACATTTTTGAAAGTCATTCACGGTGACACATGTAGTTTATTTAACTGTTGTAGAGTATTTCATTGGATAAATATACCACATTTTCTCCATTCTTCCATTGCTGTACATTTAGGATGTTTCCAATTTTTCACTATTAAAATGTGGCAATAAACATTCTTGAATATGACTAACGGCCCTTAGGTAATCAGCCTGCTGTCCATCACGTGTGTGGCAAATACTTTTTCCCAATTTGTCATTTGTCTTTGGTGTTTATTTCTTTTTCTCCGTACAGAAATTTTTCAGTTTTCAAATATACCAATTTTTCATGGCTTCAGGGTTTTGTGTCACACTTGGAAAATAATCTTTACTTTTTTCATCGGTAAGAATGGAGATATGAAGAGTGCTGACCTCATACAACCGCTCTAAGTATTAAATGAGATAATGTATATGGAATAACAAAGTGCCAACCACAGTGCCACACATGCACATACACACAAAATCAGCTTATAAAAAAAGGGCCTAAAGGAAGGATCTCTGTTTTACAAACTTGGCACTAAATCTGTATTCATTCAGATGTCATGTACTCTGCAACCCTGTTAACTGCTTTTATGCCTGGAAACTGAAATTATCATCTCTGGCTGCTCACCATTCTTCTTCCAATATATCCTCCTAAAATGAAAATGACATTTTCAAGGCAGTTAAAAATGTTAAGGGATAAAGTCCTACCAAAGACTGGGCCTGAGGGGCCTGAGGATTCTGCTGGTTCATCGACACATTGGATCCTGAGCCAGGTCCGGCGTTGTGGACTGTCTGAGGGTTGCCTGCAATCAGTGTTGGGATATTTGTCTGGCGATGCAGAATTTTCTAAAAAGTGAAAAGACAAATCTATGAGCTGTCTGTTTCTACCCCACTCAAGGTTTACCCTAGTATTTCCATAAAAGAACCAGAAGCACTCACCAAGGCAATTTCTGGATCCACAATTCTCATCACTACCTGGGCTTGTAGCAAAGCATAAGCCAGTTGAGGGTTCTGAAGCAACATGTTTCGTGCTTCCTGAGGACTATTCTGGACACAGAGCTGTGAAGATAAACAGATTCATCATCAGGTTCAAAACTTATTACTCAGAAATTGACAGTGATTTAGAGCTATTCCCATCTGAGAAATGTAACATTCAAGAAGCTTTTAAAGCTATTATCAGTTTTTACATAGCACACAAAATCTTGGTCATGGCAGGCAAGAGAAGGAAGAGGCATTTCAAATACCATAATACCACCATTTAGGAAAAAAGCCACATTTTAACATCTACATTTGATATCTATGGGCCACAAAAACCCTGCCAGATTGTGTAGGTGTGTTTGTGTACAAAAAATGGAAAGCTCTTTGTACAAAATATACAATACACTGTGCACATATGGAATACTGAAGGTGCAAGAAATGTTGGTCAACAGGCACACTTTCTATTTGAGCTCAGGAAATCATTTCCATTAACTCAATGTTAATTTCCATTAACATCAATGACTCCTTGAAGAGTTGATATGCTATGATTTTCCATAACCTAATGCCTCCTCTTACCTTCATTTGTTTCATCAGCTCAAACATCTGCTCTGGTGGAAGACTGGCAACTGCTTTGCTAATGGACTCAGGGGCATCCTCAGGACTGATGGTCTCTCCATAAGGTGACTCAATGACAGGGGCACCAGTGCCAAGGCCTGATTGGGAAGAAAGTACAAAAACATTAAGGAGGCAAATTAAAGAGCTAAATCATTTCAAGTATCTACTTTCCAGGGTTGCTGTAAGGACCTGTTGATAACTTTAAATTTTCTGGAGCTTAGAAATAAGTGACTTGCAGGACTTCCCTGGTGGCGCAGTGGTTAAGAATCCGCCTGCCAATGCAGGAGACACGGGTTCAATCCCTGGTCTGGGAAGATCCCACATGCCACAGAGCAGCTAAGCCCGTGTGCCACAACTACTGAGCCCACGTGCCACAACTACTGAAGCCCACGTGCCTAGAGCCTGTGCTCCACAACAAGAGAAGCCACCACAATGAGAAGCCTGTGCACTGCAAAGAAGAGTAGCCCCCGCTCAGTGCAACCGGAGAAAGCCCATGCGCAGCAACGAAGACCCAACACGACTAAAAATAAATAAATAAATAAATATTTTAAAAAAAGAAAAGAAAAGAAAAGAAATAAGTGACTTGCAAGTCTTTTATTTCTGTGGAGGAAAGTGACAAAGTATATTTTCTACTCTCAAAGGAAAGCTGAGACCAGGATTGTATAGGTGAACAATGTTAACGTAAATTAGGGACTAGGGATATCCATTTCCTTTCACAAGTCATTTCAGAAGCAAAAGTTTCAAATAGAGAAAAATTCTAATTTCAAAATGGAATTTCTGGATCTATTACCTCATGAAAAAAGCCACGAGAATGCCTCGGTATCCCCATCAGTTGCAGATCTGGCAACATAATTACAGGAGTGGCAAACACTAATGACAGACATAGTTAACATAACTAATGGCGTGGTAAACCTGTAACTCATCTTCAACTGGAAATCAACTCCTTGGCAATGGAAGGACTTAAATCAACTTTACCTTATTTCTCAAAGATACACACTTCCCTAATACAGGCACCTCAGGTAGGTCAGGTAAAGAAGCTGTGTGGCTGATAACCATTTCAGCAGATGCTAAAACATATCATTAAGTGGAAAATCTTCGTTGTTACATCTTTACTAACTCATGTTGCACACAGCTTGGGTTTATACTCACTCTTCAGCTCTTCTTTGTTCTTTTCGCTGGCAGCATTGTCCACTCGAAGTGCTCTCCCACTGAATTCACGCCCATTTAGGTTTCGCATGGCACTAAGTGCTGTCTCCTGGTCTTGGTATTCACAGAAGCCATAACCTTTTGGCTTTCCTGTCTCCCTATCATATACCAACCTGGAGAGCAGAACCAAGTGTCAGGCACAAATGTTACATACACACAGGGTTCCCACTAACATTGCCATGTTCTAATTTGATCTACCGTAAGACAACCTTATCACTCTGTCTCACTGAAATATTTTTTACACATCTTTTTAAGTGAAAAAAATGTATCTTTTAGTAAAAATGAATGTGAATTGTATGGTATGTGAATTACATCTCAATAAAGCTGTTACAAACAAACCAGAAGAATGCATGTGAAAACTCACCAGTAGAAGCCTTGCCATTATTACTAAGGGCCAAATTTGTGGTGATTTTAAAGAAACTTCCACCAAGTGGTAAAAGGGGATCTCACCTGAAACTAACAACAGGTCCAACCTCAGAAAAGATGTCCTTTAATTGCTCTTCAGTAGCCTCATATGGAATGTTCCCCACTAAGGAAGAAAATAGATAACATATCAAAATTCTGAGTTTGTAACCTAGATCTTTAGTGAGAAAGTATCTACATATATCACTGAAAATTTAACAACTGGTTCAAATACAGTTGTTACAAATACAGCGTTCCTCCAATCCTGGTTCCAGGGTACTCCCTTAGACAAGATTTCAATCCTGTCTGCTGACTTTATTTACAAGAGAAATAAACCACTTAGACTAAACACAAAAGGTGTAGGCACTCCTAAGTATCAGTTCTCAGACTTAACTGACATGTGTTAGATTTTCCTTAACTATGGTGAAAATAAATACTTAGGCATTAGTATTTACCTGAAGGTGTTTAAGTCTTATAAATAACTACTAAAAATGTCAATATTATAATTTTTAAAGCCGGCTCATATGTCCGTATTTCTACATATACACGCACTCAAAGGAGAATGACCATGAATGTACTGGAGGATGTTTAAAAATTGTTGTAACTCAACTATACTTCCGTAAAAAAAAATTATTCTGAACTGTTTTGTCATGTTCCTTCCAAAAGATGCTTTAAAATCACCACACATACTTTAAAATAAACAACTTATTTTGGCTGAAAAGATTACTCAGAATAGACTCCACCCTCTTTAAAATTTCTTCGATGAGGTCTTAGTCGTTCATTCATTCATTTATTTACAATCCACCTTAAGACGCCGGGTAGTCGCTACCACTAATGACGAACTAAAATGTAACGGGTAAAAAGCAGAGGATGAAAGCCTTTATGAGAGGGCGGGAAGTGGACACAAGGATCTATACCCTCAGCACACAACCTGTATTCTGGGACAGGGGGTGAGAAGTAGTAAGGGACAGTTGCCATGAGCCCTCACTTCTGGATAATAATTGAAGCTCATGAAAAGAGAAATGCATATAAGCTGAACGCTGGTTTAACTTCCTCAGCCACATGGTGAAAAGGCTGCGAAACCTCGGGGGAAGGGGAGCATCACTTTGCCCACGAGTCCACCAGGCTGGCCGCCCCACGGGATAGGCAGGTCGAGCTGCAAGCCCGACCCATTACCAGCTCCCGCGGAGATTTGTGAGGTGCAGGGGGGCATTCCTCGCCGATCCCTGTCTTTTTCTGTCCCTCCCCGATGCTTGGCTCCACCGAATTCCTCTCACCGAACACCGAACGTAGAGAACGATCCACCGCAGGGTCTCTTACAGTCAAACCCGCCATCGCTCTCTTCCAGCGGCTTCCGGTGCGCCAGAGCACACTTCCGTACGGCGCGTGAGCCCAGCGCCGAACACGCTTCCGTACGGCGCGTGAGCCGGAAACTCCTGGGCCAGAGGGACGCAGGGTCCCTCCCCCGGCGTTATTCCGTCAGCAGCCGGCACGCGTTACGTCCACGAGAGCGCTGCTCACAGCTTACACCCGCGCTGGGCTCACGCCTGAGAATAACTTCGTTCTGAGCTGGAGCTCGGCTGATTTGAAGGCTTTTAGTATGTAGAATTTCTTATTACTCATTTTTTTCTTAGGCTAACGCAAGTAATTGTCGACCACAATAATGAGGCGGCGGCGGCTTTACCATGGTAACAGGGAAGTCATATGATAAACAACCATGGCATTTTCATTTTAGTTCCGCCCTGTTACGGGAGGGAAACGCTTGGCCCCGCCCCAGCGGCGTGCGTTTTTTTCTTTTGCAAAAGCTGTGAACCTTCGGGGCGACATGAGGAAAGACAGTCGCGGCAGCTTAGAGAATGAGGGGCGCTCAACGTCAAGGCGCCTACATAGCTGAGGAGATGGGGAGGTAAACGCAGAAGAGACCCCTACCTGCTCTCGTGCAGCCTCGGGGCTCCAAGTGTTTCGTGGTGGTGAGGGGGCGGGGCGGCGGAGGACGTTGGCAGGCAGGGTATCAGAAAACTTCGGAACAGAAAATATCTTTGACCAGTTGTACGCAGGAAGCAGCTAAGACATGATTTTAACTCGGGTTGCTTTGGCTCCAGAGGCTGCATGTTTAAGTGCTGTATCTACTGCCTACCAGTATAACTCAGAATTTTTAATGGCGTAACTTTTTTTTTTTTAAACCGTTTTTGGAAAAGAACTTAGAGCATAGGGCCTGGTGGTGGTGGATCACTGTCTCATAATAATGAACCACCGAAGAATAGGTTGAGGCGCTTAGCCAGGGCTTGTTCTGCCATCAGCCATTTGTGGAGAATGGACTGTTGGTTCTATCACTTCATCAACCACCCCTACTGGTTATAAAAGAAGACATGTGTACAAGGGGTATTTCCTAAGCTTTTGGTTTTTTATATTTGTGTTTCAGTTATAGACCATGTGCCTGTGACCCCATGTCTCATTGCTGTTGTCCATGAGGGTCTTTTCCCTTAATTGCTACGCTCCCAGAGTGACACATTCCTTTTGCCTCCCGGTTGTAGCAAAATGAAGACAGAAGGTGTTGTCTGATGCTGTTGTAGGTATTATGACTGAACCTCAGTTAACACAAGGAAATAGGTGCTGTATGAAGAGGTAGGGGAAAAACTAGGAAAGATGCATTACTACACAAATGGGACTAAGTGTTATTTGGGGGCTTTGAGCAGAAGAGAAAGGGTATGTAGTGGAGAATCAAAGAATTTAGGAAACCACAGGCAAGATTTGTGGGGCATTGGCAGAAAGTTTTGTGGTAAAGTCCTGAATTCTTACCCAGTTTTGTTAATGGCACTAAGAATATTGGATAAGGTACCAGTGAAGCAAGCAAAGACATTCAAGATTGTGAGGGCACAGAGACTTGGGTTATTTCTCCTGGCCATAAAAGGTCATACTTCCAAGGCTGGAGTAAGTGCTGCTTATGTTTGGTCCACATTTAAATTTCCTCAGACAGTCATGGAATGAAATCTCCCTTTGAAAGGCAGAAACCTATGGATAGACAACATTTCACAAAAAAGATTCCAAAGAGAACTGTAGCATTACCCAAGTTAGGAGGAATCCTCAGTGGTGCCTGCAAGATATAAGGTAACTTGGGGCCCTCAGAGAGCACGTGAATGTTGACACAGATCCTGGTCAGTATCTGGCTATACGTACCAATTGGCTAGCTTTCCAGAAAGAAACATCATTCCTAGGTTTTGCACTACTGCATTATCACACTGGTTCTGCACCAATATTTATACTTTCTGAGAATGTTTGAGGGTTCAGCTTTGAGGCTAGTCTACAGATAATTGTCTAACCCATCAAAGCTGGTTGTTCTGGTCTTTCAGCTTTAGCATTTTCGTTTTTTATTTCTTATGTAACTACTTCTGTTCTCAATTCATGCTCAGTGAATATATTTCCTGTATTCCTTTCCCAGAATCCTGTTCCTTCAAAGGAGGTTCAGGATTGTTCACCTGCTCAAAGGCTGCCTCATTAAATATGTTGCTTGGTAGCAGGCCAGGGAGTTGGGTGGTCAGTTGAATTGGAGGATTTCCTTTGTTCTTGGCAGTGGCATGCTGACTTCTTGTTGCTGAATGAGGACTGTTTCCAAACCAAGCATTGGGGAAAACTGAGTAAGAGGAGGAAGTCTTTTGAATTTTTTCTCTAGGAACCACCAGGCTTGTCTGAAACTTTTGTCTATTTGGGGGCTTGTTCTATTTCAGAACCAGAACTCTGGGAGACCATTGCCTTGGCACGTGGAATTCAGGGCCTAGCAAAATGAAGGTGGATATCACTGGATAGCACTTAAACCCCAACAGTATGCTGCTAGGTGAGCATGGCTCGGTTAAGCATGTGGATAATGGCATCAGGCTGGGGTGGTGATTAAAAAGAGCTAATATTTGTGAAGGGCCATATAGATTACAAAGCTTTTTTACATAGATCTCACTTGATTCTCACAAAACCTGGGAGATGGTTTTAGTATGCTATCTTTTTTATTGTGGTAAAATATACATAACAAAATTTACAGTTTTAACCATTTTTAAGTGCATAGTTCGGTGGCATTAAGAATATTCACATTGTGCAACTGTCATCACTATCCATCTCCAGAACTTTCGTATTTTCACAAACTGAAACTCCATACCCATCAAACACTAATTCCCCATTCTCTCCTCCCCCCCAGCCCCTGGCAACCACCATTCTACTTTGTCTCTATGAATTTGACTATGCTACATACCTCATATAAGTGGAATCGTTAACACTTTTTCTTTTTGTGATTTGTTTATTTCACTTAGCGTAATGTCTTCAAGGTTCATTTATGTTGTAGCATGTATCAGAATTTCCTTCCTTTTTAAGGCTGAATAATATTCCATTGTGTGTATATACCACATTTTGTTTATCCATTCATGCGTTGATGAACACTTGGGTTGCTTCCACCTTTTGACTATTGTGAATAATGCTGCTATGAACATGGGTGTACAAATATCTGTTTGAGTCCCTGCTTTTAATTCTTTTGGATATATACTCAGAAGTGGAATTGCTAGATCGTGTGGTAATTCTATGTTTAATTTTTTGAGAAACCATCATACTGTTTTCCACAGTGGCTGCACCATTTTACATTCCCACCAGGAATGCACAGGGGTTCCCATTTCATCCTCACCAACATTTGTTATTTTCTGGTTTGTTTTTTGTTTTTTTGATAATAACCACCCTAAAAAGTATGAAGTGGTATTACATTGTGATTTTGATTTGCATTTCTGTACTATACTGGAAAAACCTACTGTTCTCCTCTCCTGTGTGTCTCCTTTACTTTCACATAGAACACTTTACTTTTGACAATTCTGGTCACCAAATGTGTGGTGGGGGATTTTCCCCACAACAAGCAATTCTCTGCGACACCAGCTGGGTGTCGTACAGTTTAACTCAATTCTGGCACTATCTACCTGGAGATAGCATCAAATTCACAGGTTAAGGGCTCAGTCCCACAAGACTGCTTTCCACCCCCACTTACGCCAGTCGCAAGCCCAGGTTATCACCTGTGTTTTTGACCAATTGGCTATAAATCAGAGGTTCCAACGACTCCCTCCTTGGGTTCAGTTAATTTGCTAGAGTGGCTCATAGAACTCGGGAGAACAGTTACTTTTATCAGTTTACTAAAGGATATGACAAAGGATACAGTTGAACAGCCATTTGAAGAGATATATAGGGTGAGTTCTTCAAGGGTCCCAAGTGCAGGAGCTTCTGTCTCTGAAGAGTTGGGGGTGCATCATTCTCCTGGTATGTGGATGTGTTCATCCACCTGGAAGCTCTTTGAACCCCCTACTTTGGGGATTTTTATGAAGGCTTTATCACATAGGCATGATCAATTATTACTCCATTTCCAGCTTCTCTCCCCTCTCTGGAGGAGGGGGAGGGGGCAGAGCCAAAAATTCCAAGCTTCTGATCATGGCTTGGTTATTCTGGTGACCAGCCCCCATCCAGGAGCTCACCCAGAGTTGCCTCATTAGAACAAAAGATGCTGCTAGTGCTCTTATCATTTAGGAATTTATGAGGCTTTTAGGAGTCCTGTGTAAGGGATGGGGTCCAAGAACAAATATTAGAACAAGAGATGCTCCTAGTGCTCTTAGGAAAAGGTTTTAGGAGCTCTGTGCCAGGAACCAGGGACATAACCAAATATATATATTTTCTGTTATCTAACACCTAAGGATTAATGAGGTTGAATGTCTTTTCATGTGCTTATTGGCCATTTGTAGATCTTTGGAGAAATATCTATTTAAGTCCTTTCCTCATTTTTTAATCTGGTTGTTTGGTTTTTTTGTTGTTGTTGAGTTGTAGGAGTTTTTAAAAATATATTCTGGGGACTTCCCTGGCGGTCCAGTGGTTAAGACTCTGCACTTCCACTGCAGGGGGCACGGGTTTGATCCCTGGTTGGGGAAGATCCCGCATGCAGCATGGCCAAAAAAAAAGAAAAAAAAATATATTCTAGATCCTAATCCCATATCAGATACATGATTTCCAAATATTTTTCCCATTCTGTGGGTTGTCTTTTTACTCTGTTGGTAGTGTCCTTTGGATACACAAAAGTTTTAAATTTTGATGGAGTTCATCTTATCTATTTTTTTATTTGTTGCCTGTGCATTTGGTATCATTTCCAAGAAATCTTTGCCAAAACCAGTGTCATGAAACTTTTCTCCTATGTTTTCTTCTGAGAGTTTTATAGGTTTAGCTCTTACGTTTAGATCTTTGGTCCAGTTTGAGTTAATTTTTGTATATGGTTTAAGGTAAAGGTCCAACTTCATCCTTTAGCATGTGGATATCCAGTATTCCCAGGGCCATTTGTTCAAAAGACTGCCCTTTCCCCATTGAATGGTCTTGACACCCTTGTTGAAAATCATTTGACCATTGACCATATATGTGAGCGTTTATTTCTGGACTCCCTATTCTATTCCATTGATCTATATGTCTGTCTTATTGCCAGTGCCACACTGTTTTGATTATCGTACAATAGATTTGTAGTAAGTTTTGAAATCAGGAAGTGTGAGACCTCCAACTTTGTTCTTTTTCAAGATTGTTGTAACTTCAAAATCCCTTGGGATTCCATGTGAATTCTAGGATAGATTTTTTAAAAAACTTTCTTCCAAAATGTCATTGCGATTTTAATAGGGATTGCTTTGAATTTGTAGATTGCTTTTGGTGGTATTGACATCATAACAATATTGAATCTTCCAACTCATGAACATGAATGTCTTTCTATTTGTGTATTCCTTAATTTCTTTCAGTAACCTTTTGTAATTTTCAGCATAAAAGTCTTTCACCTTCTTGGTTAAGTTTAGTCCTGAGTATTTTATTGTTCGATATATATATATATGTATATATATTTGACATGTAACGTTATATTATTTTCAGGTGTACAACATAATGATTCAATATTTGTATATATTGCAAAATGATCACCACAGTAAGTCTAGTTAACAGTCATCACCACACATAATTACAACTTTCTTGTCTTGTGATGAGAACTTTTAATATCTACTCTCTTAGCAACTTTCAGGTACACAATGCAGTATTACTAACTATATTCACCATGCTTTACATTACATCCCAGGTCATATTTATTTTATAACTGGAAGTTTGTATCTTTTGACCACCTTCACCCTCTGGCAACCACCAGTCTGTTCTAACTATGAGTTTTGTTGTTTTTTTTTTTAGGACTCCACATGTAAGAGAGCTCATATGGTATTTCTCTGACTTACGTCACTTAGCGTAGTGCCTTCAAGGTCCATCCGTGTTGTCACAAATGGCAAGATTTACTTTTTATGGCTGAATAATATTCCACTGTATATGTATACTACATTTTCTTTATCCATTCATCCATCCATGGACACTTAGGTTGCTTCCATATCTTGGCTATTGTAAATAATGCTGCAATGAATATTGGGGTGCATATATTTTTTAAAGTTAGTGTTTTTGTTTCCTTCAGATAAATACCCAAAAGTGGAATTGCTAGATCATGTAGTAATTCTATTTTTAATTTTTTGAGGAAACTCCATACTGTTTTCCATAGTGGCTGTACCAATTTACATTTCCATCAACAGTGCACAACAGTTCCCTTTTCTCCACACCCTCACCAACACTTGTTATCTCTTGTCTTTTTGATAATAGCCATTCCGACAGATGTGAGGTGATATCTCACTGTGGTTTTTGATTTGCATTTCCCAGAAGACTAGTTGTGTTGAGCACCTTTTCATGTATGTTGACCATGTGTATGTCTTCTTTGGAAGAAAGTCCGTTCAGATCCTCTGCCCATTTTTTAGTCGGATTGTTTGCTTTTTTCCCTTTTGATTGTTATGAGTTCTTTATATATTTTGGATATTAACCCCTTATCAGATATATGATCTGCAAATGTTTTCTCCCATGCGGTAGGTTACCTTTTCATTTTGTTGATGATTTCCTTTGCTGTACAGAAGCTTTTTGGTTTGATGTAGTCCACTTGTTTATTTTTGGTTTTGTTCCTTTACTTACTCTTTTTGATGCTATTATAAATGGAATTGTTTTCTTAATTTCCTATACAGATTGTTCATTCTTAGTGTATAGAAATGCAACTGGCTTTTGTATGTTATTTTTTTTATACCTTAAATATATATATATTTTAATTAAAAATGTGTAAAAACATTACTACAGAAACATTACCTAAGTTCAGAAATGAACTGAGTTATTATTTGTAAGTGGGTCCTTCAATATGATTCTAATATTTGGGAAAATATAAATATGTTTTAGTAATTCTGATGAAATTTAGAATTCCAGTATTTTGGGGTTTTTGGTTTGTTTTTGTTTGTTTTTGTTTTTAATTTTTATTGGGGTATAATTGATTTACAATGTTGTGTTAGTTTCAGGTGTACAGCAAAGTGAATCTGTTATACAAATACATATATCCACGCTTTTTTAGATTCTTTTCCCATATAGGCCATTACAGAGTGTTGAGTAGAGATCCCTGTGCTGTACAGTAGATGCTCATTCGTTACCTTTTATATATATAGTGTGTATGTGTCAATCCCAATCTTCCAATTTATCTCTTCTCCCCCCTTAACCCCCAGTAACCATAAGTTTATTTTCTACATCTGTAACTCTATTTTGGTTTTGTATATAAGTTCATTTGTAGGCTTTTTTAATTTTAATTTTAATTAATTAATTTTTTAAACATTTTTATTGGAGTATAATTGTGTAGCCTTTTTTTAGATTCCACATATAAGCAGTATCATATGATATTTGTCTCTCTGTCTGAGTTACTTCACTCAGTATGAGAATCTCTAGGTCCATCCATGTTGCTCCAAGTGGCATTATTTTGTTCTTTTTTATGGCTGAGTAATATCCACTGTATATATATACCATATCTTTTTTATTCATTCCTCTTTTGATGGACATTTAGGTTGCTTCCATGTCCTGGCTATTGTGAGTAGTGCTGCAATGAATATTGCGGTGCAAGTAACTTTTCAAATTATGGTTTTCTCTGGATATATGCCCAGGAGTGGGATTGCTGGATCAAATGATAGCTCTGTTTTTAGTTTCTTGAGGAACCTATACCATTCTCCATAGTGGATGTACCAGTTTGCATTCCCACCAACAGTGTAGGAGGGTTCCCTTTTCTCCACACCCTCTCCAGCATTTATTGTTTGTAGGTTTTTTGATGATGGCCATTCTGACCGGTGTGAAGTAATACCTCATTTTAGTTTTGATTTGCATTTCTCTAATAATTAGTGATGTTGAGAATCTTTTCATGTGCTTTTTAACCATCTGTATGTCTTCTTTGGGGAAATGTCTGTTTAGATCCTCTGCCCATTTTTTGATTGGATTGTTTGTTTTTTTGATATTGAGCTTCATGAGTTGTTTGTATATTTTGGAGACTAATCCCTTGTCGGTTGCTTCGTTTGCAAATATTTTCTCCCATTCTGAGGGTTTTCTTTTTGTTTTGTTTATGGTTTCATTTGTGTGCAAAAACTTTTAAGTTTAATTAGGTCCCATTTGTTTACTTTTGTTATTTTGTACTCTGCAAGTTTGCTGAGTTCATTTATTAGTTCTAATGAGTTTTTTCAGGGGGAGGAATATTTAGGCTGTTCTCCATATGAGATCATGTCATATGCAAACAGGTAATTTTAGTTCTTCCTTTCCAATTTGGATGCCTTTTATTTAATATTCTTGCCTAATTTCTATGGCTAAAACTTCCTTTTCATGTTGAATATTATTTATCTGAGAGTGTCTTAATTTCTCCCTCATTTCTGAAGGACAGTTTTGCCAGATACAGAATTCTCAGTTGACATTTATTCTTTCAGCCCTATAAATATTATTATCTCACTTCTTCTGGCCTCTGAGGTTTCCACTGAGAAATTTGCTGATCATCTTATTGAAGATCCCTTGCACGTAAGAGTAGCTTTTTCATGCTCCTTTCAAGATTCTCACTATAGCTGTTGACAGTTTGATTATAATGTATCTTGGCGTAGGCCTCTTTCAGTTTATCTTACTTAGAGTTCATTGAGATTCTTGGACTTGTGAATCCATGTTTTTCCTCAAATTTGAGAAGTTTTCAGCCATTATTTCTTCAAATAACCTCTCTGCTCTTCTTTTCTTTCTTTCAACCTCTGGGACTCTCATAATGCATATGTTGCTTGATTATGTCCCATTAGTCTTTTAATCTCTGTCCACTTCATTCTTTTTTGCTCCTCAGACTTGATAATTTCAAATGATAACTTCAGCTTCACTGATTGTTTCTTCTTGTTTCAGTCTATTGTTGAACCCCTCTAGTGAATATTTTAGTTGAGTTACTATATTTTCAGCTCTAGAATTTCTTTTTTGTTCCTTTTTATAATTTTTGTTTCTTTGTTGGTATTCTCATTTAACAAATGTATTCCTTTCCTCATTCTTTTGGTTCTTTGTGTTTTCCTTTAGTTCTCTGAGCATATTTAAGATAATTGTTTTAGTCTTTGTCTGGTACTTCTGGTGCCTGTGCTTTTTCAGGGACAGTTTCTGCCACTTTATTTTCTTCCTTTGAATGTGGCATATTTTCCTATTTCTTTGTATGCTTTGTGATTTTTTAAATTGAAAATTGGGTATTTGAAAAAAACAGCCTTGCAGGTAGGCTGTGTGCTGGGGAAGACATTTACTAATTAGCAAGGCTTGCTCTGGGCCTTGGAATCAGCCTCATGTGAAGGCTTAAAGTCTTCTTGGACCTTTTCTAGGCGTACATCTCGCCTAGGCCACTGTGTGTGCTTTTTCAATTCCCTTAAATACGCATCTGTTTTTAAGTGTCTTAATTTCCGAAAGACTCTCACCACTGCTTCTTCTGGGGGCCATTGATGTTCTGTTGTGTTCCTCCACCTCTAATCTCTTGCCCCAGATGCTGCGAGACTGTAGTCCCTCTGCATCTTTCTCGAGCGGTGTCCACCATTTCCTGTCTTTTCCTAGCCTGAGATCCGAGCTATACCGCTTTTCTCTTTCTGAACTCTAAGAGACCAGTACCTCAGGCAGCCCCTAGACAGATTAGAACATTGCAAAAAAGGTCTGCCTTCCTCTTTCCAGTTTGAGGGAGGGAATTGACAGCCAGGCCACTGCATCTCCCAGACTGTGCTTCTGGGAGAGGTGGGGTACAAGTAAGTAAAAATACCATGGAATTTCCTTCCGTTTCCTGTGTGGCTTTTTCTTGATTAAGCTTTCACTTGGTTGCTATAGACTGTTTTCCAGATCTCCTGTAAAGTTATTTATTGCTAATTTCTAGTTGATTTTTTAAAAATGTTAATGTGGGTGGGGGGAAGGAGAGCCTGGAGTTTCCTAGTTTACCAACTTGCAGATGTCACTGAAATAAACAGTATTCTATCTGTTTTATAAACAGAGATACCAGTGTTTAGATAGTGACTTATACAAGGTTCACAATTAATGAGGACAAAAGCTGGGCTTTGATTCTATTTCTTTTTCCAGGTTTTGTGATTTTTTAAAAAATAAACTTTGTATTTTAGGATAGTTTTAGATTTACCAGAAAGTTGCAAAAATAGTACAGAGAGTTCCCATATCCACCCACTCCCTGCCCCGCACACAGTTACCCCTTTTATCAACATGTTACATTAGTATGGTACGTTTGCTACGATCAGTGAACCCATACTGATGAACTGAAGTCCATGCTTTTTTCGGATCTCCTTAGTTTTTACTTAATGTCTTTTTCTGTTCTAGGATCCAATCCAGGACACCACGTTAGATTGTTCTCATGTCTCCTTTGGTTCCTGTTGATTGTGACAGTTTCTCAGAATTTCTTTGTTTTGATGACCTTGACAGTATTGAGGAGTACTATTCAGGTATTTTGTAGACTGTGCCTCAATTGGGATTTGTCTAATTTTTTTCCTCATGATGAGAATGGTGTTATGGGTGTTTGGGAGGAAGACCACAAAGGTAAAATACCATTCTCATCATATCATAACAAGGCTTTGATGAGCTGACCAGCCTTTGCCAGCTTTTTCCTCCATAAAGTTATTTTCCCCACTTTCTATACTCTATTCTTTGGAAGTTAGTCACTAAGTCCAGCCCACTTTCAAGAAGGGTTGGGGAAGATTAAGCTCCACTTCCTGGAGGGTGAGAATCTACATAAATTATTTAGCATTCTTCTATAAGGAAGAATTATTTATTTTGTTTCTCAAATTGTTCCAGCTTTGTTCATTAGAAACTCTTTCACGTTGGACCCTATATCCCTTTGGCATGTCCCCATTGTTTTGTTCTTTGAGCACTTCCTTACTTTCTGGCACTACAGGTTGCTCATTTTATATATTCCCTGCCACAGCCATGGGAGAACCAGCCATTTCTCCAAGGAGACCTGGTTCCTTTTAGTAAATCAGAATGTCTTCCAGAATATGAAAGATCTAGATGACTGTAATAGAACAAGTGGAAACCCATTTGGAGGGGTATGTGTGTGTAGGAGGTGGTTAACAGGAGCAAAAGAAAAAGGGAAATCTGGAAGGGTCATAATCCAATTCTCTTGAATGATAGTTTACTATCCATTTGGAGGCAATTTAAGAGCACAAACTAAGAGATACCTTGGGTTCAGATGCCAGCTCTGTCACTTTCTAGCTGTGTGTCTGTGAACCTCAGTTTCCTCATCTGTAATGTGGATATAATAACCTCATGAGGTTGTTGGGATGATGATGAAGTGATTTATTTATTTATGTATTTATGTACTTACCACACTCTGCAGCATGTGGGATTTTAGTTCCCCGACCAGGGATCGAACCTGCGCCCCCTGCAGTGGAAGCACAGAATCTTAACCACTGGACCACCAGGGAAGTCCTGATGATTAAGTGATTTAGAACACAAGCTTTTGCACAGTGCCTTGCACATGGTAAGCATTCACATCTTAGCTATTATTCTTAGTTTCAGTTCTTGTCTGAACTAGCTACTGTAATGTCACGAACAACTGTGAGCTCTCACTTTTTAAATTTGATGCCTTTGTTATTCAACTTCCTTCTTGTTATATTTCTTTCCCTAGGAATGATTTTGGTGGGACGCAGTGCATCTTCTCATTTGAGATATCACCGAGAAGCTGTGAGTGATGTCATTGCCCTGTACTGGAGAAGCACTGGTGTGGGGGGGTCTCTATGCAGGTGATGATTCTAGGGACCATGGGCTTGAAGTAGCAGCCTATTCCCCAGACCCCTATTCAGGTCCAGCCTACTCTTGAAACTCTTGAATCAGTGTTTTTCTTCAAGGCCATGAGAAAATTGTGTTGTTCAAATATGGTATATTCCTATTAAAGTGCAGTGAACTCCAAATCTGTTTTTGTTAATAGAATAAAAATTCTTTATTACCTTCCCGGCAAATTTAATGTCCCCTTGTCAGGTAAGCTCTTTAAAATGTAAGAAGAAATTGTCTTCCTTTTGATCATGCGATTCTCCTCCTAAAGGCTCTTCCTGTTTCACCGTGGATGAAGTCTAAAGTCCTCCTCCTGAATGTCAGCACCCCCTATTAGATTGCCACATTTTTTATACCCGTGAACCTTCTCCCATGACTCCCATGCCTGACACGTTTTCTCATCATTTCCTTCACTAGACTGTCATTCAAATAACCTTTTAAACTCTGCCCAGAGTAATGTAAAGAGTGCTAATACCTCCCTATCTACTGTCTTTTGAACACTACTGTTCAGTTATTACCTAGAATGCACTGGCCTTTGGTATGTGTATGGTATAAATACTCAAAGTATTCAACGTTTGGTTGTGTTTCTATGTATCTTCTAAATATTTGTATTAATGTTGTCTTCTCCCTAAAGAACATGTATGTAAGTACCCTGGTCAATATAGTACTAAGTATCTGCTTATTGATAATGAGGAAGAAGATAAAGATAGGTCTAGAGTATAGTCATCGACAAATTTGAATAAGGGGACTTCTTACATCTGAGGTAGTCAGTGTCTCTGCCTTCTTAAGTCCCTTGGCTGTGATTATAGGAAATTAACTCCCAACTCAGTCCACAGCTGGGTGTTCCTTCAAGGAGATTGCTATTTCTGAGTCTTAGAGCTTTGAACCTATATTTATGGTTGCCCACTTGGGACCCATAATCTCAACCAGTGTCTAATCTTCCTGTAGAGATTGACTATTTTACATTACCATTCCTAGTTTATGCTGATGCTGCCTTCATCCATGCCTGTGATTGGAATCCTCATGCTCTACCTGCTCTGAGAAAAAAATCTAGAGATAAATGGAGTAGCAGATCGGTGCCAAATATACTTTGAGGATAACGGGAAGGTGAGTGCAGGGGAAATATATCTTTTGAGTGACTTTCCACATATACTACCAGGCAGTGACTTCAGAAAATATCCAAAGTAAGACCAAGTGTGTTGTTCACCTTCATCATCTCACTATACAAAGTACTGTTCTTATATTGAATGATTTCACTCATAGAATTTGAATGATACATGTAGATAGTTAGTTGCATGTAATTGGGTAAAGGAGGAGATGGGTAAGCAGCCAAGGTCTGGAACTAGTACAGAAAGATAATAAAATGGTTGAAATAAAACTATGGGACTTTAGATTTTTAATGCTGTTTAAAGATGTGGATTGCCTGCTCTAAAAGAAATTGGAGAGGAAAATGATGGGAGAAATGTTAAGTTGGAGTGAAAACTCATGAAAAATGAGTCTTCCTTATTTCCTACGAAATAAAGTGGAGAAGCATTTGTTTCTTTGTTTTTCGTCTTTTCAAAATACACAAGTGGAAAAGAGAATTCAGAAAATCTTCATAGTCATTTTCCCTCTTGCTGTGGTATGGCTATGTCCTATTTGAAAGTATTGCTGTTGTTCCTCATTTCATTTTCTTTACACCTCTTGTAGCTGAAACTGTTGCACATTGCTGACAGGGTAGTTCTTGGGCTGGTCCTTAGCTCTGAAGAAGGCTGGTTCATTGCCTGCCAAATGTTACACCAGGACACTGGAGGCATTTTGCATGTCCACTGAAATGTGGAACCTTTCCTGAAGAAGAATCTAGCTTCCTGGAAGCAGGGACATAGAAGAGAAGCAGCACTGTTAGTATCCTCAGCAAATTATCAATGACAAGCGGAAATATAAAGCTACTAGGGTGTCTGTGAGGGAAATGCTGGTGGTAGTCACCGAACCACAGTGGCAAAGGTGGGCTCAATCTGTAGAAACTCACGTTGCCATTCTCTACCAACAAGAGCACAGTAAACCATGGAAGACACAGATCTTGCATATTCAACTAGTAAAATCCTGTGGTGCCCATGTGGATCACAGAGTTCTGGATATGAACCGCCACCCCTGTCCTCTAATTGACTAGAGGAGGTGAATCCAGGGGCACAAGGGTTCCATCTGTGAGTAAGCTTCCATAGTTGATTCCCTTAATTTATTAGTTCAACTCAAGTTGTAATCCCCTTGTCTCCTAGTGATATGTTTTAATTTTTTTTAAAGAAAAAACAGCTTTATTGAACTATAATTCACACTTAAAGTATACAATTCAGTGGTTTTTAGTATACTCACAGAGTTCTAGAACCATCACCACAGTCAATTTTAGAATATTTTTGTCACCTCAAAAGAAACCCTATAACCTTTAGCTATAAGCACCCCAATCCCCTATTCCCTCAAGCGCTGGGCAATCACTAATGTATATTTTGTCTCTGTTTGCCTATTCTGGATATTTCATATAAATAGAATCATATAATATGTGGTCCTTTGTGACTGGCTCCTTTTACTTAGCATAATGTTTTAAGGTTCATTCATGTAGTAGCACATATTAGTACTTCATTCCATATGTATGTGAGAGAGAGAGTGTGTGTGTGTGCACGTGCATGCACGCACATAACAGCTATATTGAGACATTATTCATATAACATACAATTCACACATTTAAAGTGAACAATTCAGTGGTATTTAGTATAATCACAGAAGTATGCAAATATCAGTCATTTTAGGTAAATTTAGAACACCTGTTTTCAGTTCTTTTGGGGCATGTACCTAGGAGTGGAATTGCTAGGTCATATGGTAATTCTGTGTTTAACTTTTTGAGACAGTGCCAAGCTTTCCAGGGTGGCTGTACCATTTTATAGTCCCACAAGCAATGTACAAAGTTTCCATTTCCTCCACATCCTTTTTTTGTTTTGTTTTGTTTTGTTGTGTTTTGTTAAAATTATTTATTTATTTATTTATTTTTGGCTGCATTGGGTCTTCGTTGCTGCGCGCAGGCTTTCTCTAGTTGTGGCGAGCGGGGGCTACTCTTCGTTGCGGTGCGCGGGCTTCTCATTGCGGCGGCTTCTCTTGTTGCAGAGCACGGGTTCTAGGTGCGTGGGCTTTAGTAGTTGCGGCACGTGGGCTCAATAGTTGTGGCTCACGGGCTCTAGAGCGCAGGCTCAGTAGTTGTGACGCACGGGCTTAGTTGCTCCGCGGCATGTGGGATCTTCCCGGACCAGGGCTCGAACCTGTGTCCCCTGCACTGGCAGGCGGGTTCTTAACCACTGCGCCACCAAGGAAGTCCCCCTCCACATCCTTATCAACACTTGTTACTTTGTTTTTTTGCTTATGACCAGCCTAGTTGGTGTGAAGTGGTATCTCCTTGTGGTTTTGTTTTGCATTTCTCTAATAATGCTGTTGAACATTTTTTCATTTGCTTGCTGGCCATTTGTATAACTTCTTTGGAAAATGTCTATTCAAGTCTTTTGTCCACTTTTTAATTGGGCTGTCAATGTGTTGTTGAATTGTAAGAGCTCTTTATATATTCAAGATATTAGAACCTTATTAGATGCCTGATTTGCAAATATTTCCTTCCATTCTGTGGTGGTTTTTTTTTTAATTAATTAATTAATTTATTTTATTTTTGGCTGTGTTGGGTCTTCGTTTCTGTACGAGGGCTTTCTCCAGTTGCGGTGAGCGGGGACCACTCTTCATCGCGGTGCGCGGGCCTCTCACTGTTGCGGCCTCTCTTGTTGCAGAGCACAGGCTCCAGACGCGCAGGCTCAGTAGTTGTGGCTCACGGGCCCAGTTGCTCCGCGGCATGTGGGATCTTCCCAGACCAGGGCTCGAACCCGTGTCCCCTGCATCGGCAGGCAGATTCTTAACCACTGCGCCACCAGGGAAGCCCTGTGGGTTTTTTTTTTAAGGCTTAATTTTTTTGTGTGTGTGGAGCAGTTTGTAGGTTCATAGAAAATTCAAGAGAAAGGTACAGAGATTTCCCATGTACCTCCTGCCTCTATACATACATAGCCTCCCCCATTTTCAACATACCCCACCAGAGTGGTACTTTTATTACAACTGATGAATCTGTATCAACACATCGTAATTACCCAAAGTTCATAGTTTATCTTAGTGTTCACTCTTGATGCTGTACATTCTGTGGGTTTGGGCAAATGTATAATGACTTATGTCAGTCATTGTAGTATCATACAGAATATTCCACTGCCTTAAAAAATCCTGTGTACTCAGTACCACCACTCGCCCCACAACCCCTGGATACCACTGATCTTTTTTTACTGTTTCTACAGTTTTGCCTTTTCCAGAATGTTATATAGTTGGAATGATACAGTATGTAGCCTTTTCAGTTTGTGTTCTTTGAGTAATCAGCATTTAAGGTTCTTCTATGTCTTTTCATGGCTTGATAGCTCATTTCTTTTTAGCACTGAGTAATATTCCATTGTCTAGATATACCACAGTTTATTTATCCATTTACCTACTGAAGGACATCTTGTTTGCTTTCAAAAGTTTTGGCAATTGTGAATAAAGCTACTGTACATACTTGTGTGCACATTTTCATGTGGACATAAGTTTTCACTTCCTGTAGGTAAATACCAAGGAATGTGATTGCTGGATTGTATTGGAAGAATATGTTTAGTTTTGTAAGAAACCACCAAGCTGTCTTTCAAAGTGGCTGTACGAGTTTATATTTCTACTAGCAATGAATGGGAGTTCTGCTCTTCAACATCTTTGCCACTATTTAGTGTTGTCAGTGTTCTGGATTTAGGGCATTTTAATAGGTGTATAGTGATATCTCCTTGTTATTTAATTTGCAATTCCCTGATGACATATGGTGTGGAGCTTCTTTTCATATGCTTATTTGCCATCTGTATATCTTCTTCAGTGAGGTGTCTGTTAAGGTGTAAGGCCCATTTTTTAATCGAGGTACTTGTTCTCTTGTTTTTATTTTAGTCATTCATTCTTTAATAATTAGAGCTCAGTTACAAAAGCATTGGCTCTTTTAACATGATTTTTCATTAAGGTATTGTTAATTTACAATATATATAAGTTTCAGGTGTACAACATAGTGATTCACAACTTTTAAAGGTTATACTTCATTTATAGTTATTATAAAATATTGACTATATTCCCTGTGCTGTGCAATATGTCCTTGTAGCTTATTTATTTTATACATAGTAGTTTGTAACTTTTAATCCCCTACCCCTATATTTCCCCTTCCCACTTCCCTCTGCCCACTGGTAACCACTAGTTTGTTCTCTATATCTGTGAGTCTGCTCCTTTTTTTTGTTATATTCACTAGTTTGTTTTATGTTTTAGATTCCACATATAAATGATATCATACAGTATTTGTCTTTGATTTATTTCACTTAGAATAATGTATTCCAAGTCCATCCATTTTGTTGTAATTGGCAAAATTTCATTCTTTTTTATAGCCAAGTAGTATTCCATTGTATATATATACCACATCTTCATTTTCCATTCGTCTGTTGAAAGACATTTAGGTTGCTTTCACATCTTGGCTATTGTAAATAGCCAATTCATGTAGCTGCTATGAATATTGGGGTGCATGTATCTTTTCGAATTAATGTTTTTGTTTTTGTTGGATATATGCCCAGGAGTGGAATTGCCGGATCATATGGTAGTTCTATTTTTAGTTTTTTGAGGAACCTCCCTACTGTTTTCCACAGTGGCTGCATCAGTATACATTCTCACCAACAGTATACCAAAAGGGTTCCCTTTTCTCCACATCTTCTCCAACATTTCTTATTTGTGGTTTTTTTTTTATGATAGCCATCTGACAGGCATGAGGTGATATCTAATGGTTTTGATTTGCCTTTCTCTGATGATTAACAATGTTGAGCATCTTTACATGTGCCTGTTGGCCATCTATATGTCTTCTTTGGAAAAATGTCTATTCAGGTGTTCTGCCCACTTTTTAATTGAGTTGTTTGTTTTTTTGATGTTGAGTTGTATGAGCTGTTCATACATTTTGGATATTAATCCCTTATCGGTCATATCATTTGCAAATATTTTGTCTAATTCAGTAGGTTGTCTTTTTGTTTTGCTGATGGTTTCCTTTGCTGTGCAAAAGCTTTTAAATTTAATTAGGTCCCATTTATTTATTTTTGCTTTTGTTTCCTTTACCTTAAGAGATAGATCCAAAAAAATACTGCTGCAGTTTATGTCACAGTGTTCTGCCTGTGTTTTCTTTTAGGAGTTTTATGGTTTCTGGTCTTACATTTAGGTCTTTAATCTATTTTGAGTTTATTTTTGTATATGGTGTAAGAAAATATTCTAATTTTCTTCTTTTACATGTAGCTGTCCAGTTTTCCCAACACTACTTATTGAAGAGACTGTCTTTTCTCCATTGTATATTCTTGCCTCCTTTGTCGTAGATTAATTGACCATAGGTGTGTGGGTTTATTTCTGGGCTTTCTATCCTGTTCCATTGATCTATATGTCTGTTTTTGTGACAGTACCATGCTGTTTTGATTACTTTATCTTTGTACTATAGTCTGAAGCCAGAGAGCATGGTACCTCCAGCTCTGTTTTTGTTTCTCAAGATTGTTTTGGCTATTCGAGGTCTTTTGCGTATCCATACACATTTTAGAATTATTTGTTCTAGTTCTGTGAAAAATGCCATTGGCATTTTGATAGGGATTGCATTGAATCTGTAGATTGCCTTGGGTAGTATGGTCATTTTAACAATACTGATTCTTCAAATTCATGAACACGGTGTAGCTTTCCATCTGTTTGTGTTGTCTTCAATTTCTTTCATCAGTGTCTTACAGTTTTCTGGGTACAGGTCTTTTACTTCCTTAGGTAGGTTTATTCCTAGGTATTTTATTCTTTTTGATGTGATAGTAAATGGGATTGTTTCCTTAATTTCTCTTTCTGATACTTCATTGTTAGTGTACAGAAATGCAACAGATTTCTGTATGTTAATTTTGTATCCTGCACCTTTACTCAATTCATTGATGAGCTCTAGTAGTTTTTTGGTGGTGTCTTTAGGATTTTTTTCTATATAGTATCGTGTCATCTGCGAACAGTGACAGTTTTACTTCTTTTCCAATTTGGATTCCTTTTTTTCATCTGATTGTTGTGGCTAGGACTTCAATACTCTGCCCATTTTTCAATTGTATTTTTTTGGCTGTTGAGTTGTATGAGATCTTTATACATTTTGGATATTATCCCCTTATCAGATATATGATTTATAAATATTTTCTCCCATTTGGTAGGTTGCCTTTTCATTTTGGTGATGGTTTCCTTTACTGTGCAGAAGCTTTTTGGTTTGATGTAGGCCCACTTGTTATTTTTGCTTTTGTTGCTTTTGCTTTTGGTGTCAAATCCAAAAAATTCTTACCAATATCAATATCAAGGAGATTACTGCCTATGTTTTCTTCTAGGAGTTCTTTTTAATGATTTCAGGTTTACGTTCACGTTTTTAAGTCATTTTGAGTTAATTTTTGTGTATGGTGTAAGGTAGTTGTCAAGTTTCATTCTTTTGCATGTGACTGTCCAGTTTTCCCAGTACCATTTATTGAAGAGACTGCCCTTTCCCAATTGTATATCTTAGCTCCTTTGTCATAAATTGACCGTATATGCATGGATTTGTTTCTGGGCTCTCTACTGTGTTCCATTGATCTATGTGTCTGTTTTTATGCCAATACCATACTATTTTGATTACTATGACCTTGTAATATAGTTTGAAATCAGGAAGTGTGATGCCTCCAGCTTTGTTCTTCTTTCTCAAGATTGCTTTGACTACTTGGGGTATTTTGTGGTTCCAAAGAAATTTTAAGATTATTTGTTGTATTTCTTTGGAAAGTGCCATTGGAATTTTGATAGGGATTGCACTGAATCTGTAGATTGCTTTGGGTGGTTTGGACGTTTTAACAACATTAATTCTTCTAGTCCATGAACATGGAATGTCTTTCCATTTATTTGTTCTTCTTTCATAAATGTCTTCTAATTTTCAGTGTACAGGTCTTTCACCTCCTTGGTTAAATTTATTCTTAAGAATTTTTTTTGATGCAGTCGTAAAAGGGATTGTTTTCTTATTTTCTCTTTATGATAGTTCATTATTAATGTATAGAAATGCAACATTTTCTGATTTTGTATCCTGCAACTTTACTGAGTTTGTTCATTAGTTCTAAGAATTTATTGATGCAGTCTTGAGGGTTTTCCATATATAATATGTCATCTGCAAATAGCAACAGTTTTATTATTTCATTTTTGATTGGAATGCCTTTTATTTCTTTTTCTTACCTAACTGCTGTGGCTAGGACTTCCAATACTATGTTGAATAAAAGTGATGAGAGTGGGTATCCTTGTCTTGTTCCTAATCTTAGAGGAAGGTTTCAGTTTTTCTCCATTGAATGTGGTGTTAGCTTGGGCTTTTCATATATGGTCTCTATTATGTTAAGGTATGTTCCCTCTATGTACACTTTGTTGAGATTTTTTAAAATCATAAATGGATGTTGAATTTTGTTATATGCTTTTGCTGCATCTATTGAGATGTTCATATGATTTTTACCCTTCATTTTGTTAATGTGGTATATATCACATTGATTAATTTGCAGATGTTGAACCATCCTTGTTTCCCTGGAATAAATTCCACTTAATCATGGTCTGTGATTCTTTTATAGGGTTGATTTCATCTTGCTAATATTTTGTTGAGGATTTTTGCATCTGTGTTCATCAGGGATATTGGCCTGTCATTTTCTTTTTGTGGTGTCCTTGCCAGGTTTTGTTATGAGGATAATACTGGCCTCGTAAAATGAGTTTGAAAGTGTTTCCTTCTTTTCTGTTTTTCTTTGGAAGAGTTTGGAAGGATTGGTGTTAATTTTACTTTAAATGTTTGGTACCATTCACCAGTGAAGCCATCTGGTCCTGGACTTTTGTTTGTTGGAAGGTTTTTGAATACTGATTTAATCTCCTTACCTTGTAATCAGTCTATTCAGATTTTCTGTTTCTTCATGATTCAGTTGTCGTAGGTTGTATCTAGGAATTTACCCATTTCTTCTGGGTTGTCCAATTTATTGGCATAGTTGTTCATAGTTGTCTCTTATGATCCTTTTTATTTCATAAATTTTAAATTGAATGATGAAATCTCACACCATTCCACTCTGTTCCACCTGGAATCCCCAATCATTGACATAGTCTGCTCCTGACACACAACCACAGACCTCTCTTCATCTCATCATGTAGGTATTATATTACCTCACATCATCACAAGAAGAAGGGTGAGTACAGTACAATAAGATATTTTGAGAGAGAGAGAGAGAAAGCACATTCATATAATTTTTATTACAGTATATTGTTAGAATTGTTCTATTTTATTATGAGTTATTGTTGTTAATGTCTTTTTATGTCTAATTTATGAATTAAATTTTATCATAGGTATGTATACATAGGAAAAAACATAGTATATATATATATGCTTCTATACTGTGCAGTTTCAGACATCCACTGGGGATCTTGGAACATATCCTCCATGGGTAAGGGGGGACTACTGTATAGCTATCCTTGCTTGCTTTTGATTTCCATTTGCATGGAATATCTTATTCCAGGCCTTCTCTTTAATCGATATATGTCCTTAAAGTTGAAGTCAGTCTCTTGCAGGCATTATATAGTTGGGTCTTGGTTTGTTTGTTTTTTTAATTTGTGCAGCCACTCTTGGTCTTCTGATTGGAGAGTTTAGTTTACATTTAGAGTAATTATTGATATGTATGGTCTTATCACATTGTTAATTGGTTTCTGGCTATTTGTAGTTCATTTGTTCCTTCCTCTCTTTATCTCTTCTTTTGTGGTTTGATGACTTTCTGTTGTTAATTTTTTTTATTGAGTTGTATTTGATATATAACACTGTGTAAGTTTAAGGTGTACATTATATTGATTTGATACATTTATTTTGCAGTATGATTGCCATTGTACCATTAACACCTCTATTGCATCACATAGTTATCATTTCTTCTAATATTGGGAACAATTAAGATTAGTTCCTTAGCAAATTTAATGTTTAATACAGTTTTGTTGTCTATAATCACTGTACTGTGTATAGGTCTCTAGGAATTATTTATCTATTTGAAAGTATTTACTCTTAAATGACATCTCTCCCATTCTCCCACCCCCCAACGTCTGGTAAAGACCATTTTATTTTCTGCTACTATGAGTTTGGGTTTTTTAGATTCCACATATAAGAGATATCATAGATTATTTGTCTTTCTCTGTTTGACTTATCTCACTTAGCATGATGTCCTTAAGGTCCATCCATGTTGTTGCAAAGAGCAGAATATCCTTTTTTCATGGCTGAGTAGTATTCCATTGCATCTATATATATCACATCTTCTTTATCCTTTCATCCATTAATGGACAGTCAGTTTGTTTCCATATCTTGGCTATTGTAAATAATGATGCAGTAAACATAGGAGTTCATATATCTCTTGTTAACCTGCTTTCATTCCTTTGGATATATACTGAGAAGTGGAATTGCTGGATAATATGTTAGTTCTATTTTTAATTTTCTGAGGAGTCTCCATACTTTTCTCCATAGTGGCTGAACCAGCTTACAAATCCCACCAGCATTGCACAAGGGTTCCCTTTTCTCCACATCCTTGCCAACACTTGTTATCTCTTGTCTTCTTGATGACTTCTAGTCTTACAGGTGTGAGGTGATATCTCATTGTAGCTTTGACTTACTTTTCTCTGATGCTTAGTGATGTTGAGCACCTTTTCATGTGCCTGTTGGCCGTATGGGTTTCTTTTTTGAAAAAATGTCTATTTAGTCCTTATGCCCATTTATGGATTTTTTTAATCATTGAGTTGTATGTATTGTATAAGTTCTTTATATATTTTTGATATTACTCCCTTATCTGATACATGGTTTGCAAATATTTTTTCCCATTCTGTAAGTTGCCTTTTCATTTTGTTGATAGTTTCTTTTGCTGTGCAGAAGCTTTTTAGTTTAATGTAGTCCCACTTGTTGATTTTCACTTTTGTTGCTTGTGCTTTTGGTGCCACATCAAAAAAAGCATTGCCAAGACCAATGTCAGGGAGCTTCTTCCCTGTGTTTTCTTCTAGGACGCTTATGTTTTTAGGTCTTATGTTTAAGTCTTTGATCCATTTCAAGTTAATTTTTGTAAGTGGTGTAAGATAGGGGTCCAATTTCATTTTTCTGCATGTGGTTATCCAGTTTTCCTGACAGCATTTGTTGAAGGGACTATCCTTTCCCTACTGGATGTTTCTGGCTTCTTTATCAAATATTAGTTGACTGTATATGCAAGGGTTTAATTATGAGCTCTCTATTCTGTTCCATTGGTCTATGTGTCTATTTCTATGCCAGTACCATGCAGTTTAACAAAAGAGCAAAGACAGCACAATGGACCAAAAATAGTTTTTTCAACAAATGGTGTTGAAATCACTGAGCATCCATATGCGAAAAAAAAAATCTAGATGCAGACTTTATACCCTTTACAAAAACAACTCAAAATAGATTAGAGACCTAAATGTAAAAAAGTGTAAAACTTTGAGAATATAACATCGGAGAAAATCTAGATGACTTCGGGTTTGGCAGTGGTTTTTTAGATGCAACACCAAAGGCACAGTCTATGAAAAAATGGATTGATAAACTGAACTTAATTAAACTTAAAATTTTCTGCTCTACAAAAGGCTTTCAAGAAAATGAAAAGACAAACCACTGCCTGGGAGATAATATTTGTAGAAGACATACCTAATAAAGGGACTGTTATCAAAATATGCAAAGAACTCTTAAAACTCAACAATAAGAAAATAACACAATTAAAACATGGCCAAGAGGCCTTAGCAGACCCCTGCCAAAGAAGATATATAGGTAGAAATTAAGCATATGAAAAAGTATTCCACATCATATATCATAAGGGAAATGAAAACTGAAACAAAAATGAGATACCACTATACACCTATTAGAATGACCAAAATCCAGGACACTGACAACACCAAATGCTAGCAAGGATGTGGAGGAACAAAAACTCTCATTCATTGCTGGTGGGAATGCAAAGTGGTACAGCCACTTTAGAAGACAATTTGGCAGTTTCTTACAAAAGTAAACGTACTCTTACCATATGATCCAGCAATCATGCTCCTTGGTATTTATCTAAAGGAGTTGAAAGCTTATGTCCACACAAAAACTTGCACTTGGGTGTTTATATCAGCTTTATTCTTTTTTTTTCAAAACAAACAACTTTTTATTGAAGGGTAGTTGATTTACAAGGTAGTATTAGTCAGGTGTACAGCAAAGTGATTCATATATATATATACACATACATATGTATTCTTTTCAGTTTCCTTTCCATTATAGGTTATTAAAAGATACTGATTTTAGTTCCCTGTGCCATACAGTAGGTCCTTGTTGTTTATCTATTTTATATATAGTAGTGTTAATCTGTTAATCCCAAACTCCTAATTTGTCCCTCCCCCCTCCTTTCCCCCTTGGTAACCATAAGTTTGTTTCTATGTCCACAAGTCTATTTCTGTTTTGTAAATAAGTTCATTTGTATAATTTTTTTTGAGATTCCACATATAAGTGGTATCATATGATATTTGCCTTTCTCTGTCTGACTTCACTTAACATGTTAATCTCTAGGTCCATCCATGTTGCTGCAAATGGCATTATTTTATTCTCTTTTATGGCTGAGTAATATACTATCATGTGTGTGTGTGTGTGTATATATATATATATATATACACATACATACATACATACATACACACCATATCTTCTTTATTCATTCATCTGTTGATGGACATTTAGGTCGCTTCCATGTCTTGGCTGTATATCAGGTTTATTCCTTTTTTTTTTTTTAATTTTATTTATTTATTTATTTATTTTTGGCTGTGTTGGGTCTTCGTTTCTGTGCGAGGGCTTTCTCTAGTTGCGGCAAGTGGGGGCCACTCTTCATCGCGGTGCGCGGGCCTTTCACTATCGCGGCCTCTCTTGTTGCGGAGCACAGGCTCCAGATGCGCAGGCTCAGTAATTGTGGCTCACGGGCCTAGTTGCTCCGCGGCATGTGGGATCTTCCCACACCAGGGCTCGAACCCATGTCCCCTGCATTGGCAGGCAGACTCTCAACCACTGCGCCACCAGGGAAGCCCCCAGGTTTATTCTTAATTGCCCAAACTTGGAAACAACAAAGATGTCCTTCTGTAGGAGAATGGATAAATAAAATGTGGTACATCCAGACAATGGAATATCACTAAATATTCCTAAAAAGTGCTTAAAAAAAAAAAGAGCTCTCAAGCCATGAAAAGTCATGGAGGAAACTTAAATGTGTGTTACTATGTGAATGAAGTCCATCTGAAAAGGTTACATACTATATGATTCCAACTTTGTGACATTCTGGAAAAGGCAAAGCTATGAAAACAGTAAAAAGATCAGTTGTTGTCAGGGATTAGGGAGGAAGAGGGGTGAATGGGCAGAATACAGAGGATTTTTAGTGCATTGAAACAACTCTGTATGATTCCATAATGGTAGATACATGACATTATACATTTGTCTAAACCCATGGAATGTACATCAAAATTGAACTCTAATGTAAACTATGGACTCTGGGTGATAATAATTTGTCCATGTAGGTTCATCAGTTGTAACAAATGTACCACTCTCATGGAGGATGTTTTTATTTGGGAAGGCTATTCATGTGCGGGGGCAAGGGGTATATATAGGAAGTCTCTGTATCTTCTACTCAATTTTATTTGAACCTAAAACTGCTTTGAAAAATAAAGTCTATTAAAAAGTACAAGACATACTTGAAAGAAGTTAGGTAATATCTACATCAATGAATGACATCCCATGTACATAGATTGGAATATTTAAGATTTTTAAGATGGCTATGCTCCCCAAATTCATCTATAGACTCAATGGAATTCCTATAAAAATCCCATCTGTTTTATGGCATAAACTGGAAAGCAAATGTTAAAATTCATATGGAAATACAAAGAACCCAGAATGACCAACAATATTGAAAAAGAACAAAGTTGGAGAATTCACACTTTCCAATTTCAAAATTTACTGTAAAGCTACAGTAATCAAGATAGTATGGTACTGCAGTATTTATATAAGGATAGACATACACATCAATGGAATTCAGTGAGAGTCCAGAAAAATAACCCCTAACATTTATGATCTATTGAAATTCATCAATAGTGCCAAGACAATTCAGTGGGGAAGGAACAGTCTTTCCAACTAATGGTGCTGGAGTTACTGTATATCCACATGCAAAAGAATGAATTGGGATCCTTACATCAGATAATGCACAAATGTTAACTCAGAATGGATCATAGACCTTAATATAAGGGATGAAAAGTATAAAGAAGTCTTCATGACTGGATTAGGCAATGGTTTCCTACACATGACACCAAAAGCATAAATGACAAAAGAATAGAATACATAAATTGGACTTCTCAAAATTAAAAACTTTTGGGATTCAAAGGACACTATGAATAAGGTGAAAAGACAACCCACAAAATAGAAAATATATTTAAATCATATATCTGATGAGGGATTTATATCAAAAATATAAAAATTCTTGCAACTCAATAATTAAAAGACAGTCCATTTGAAAATGGGCAAAGATTTAATATTCGCCAAAGGAGATTTGCAAATGACCAATAAGGATATGGAAAGATGGTCAATATAAACAGTCCCTAAAGAAATGCAAATCAAAACCACATTGAGAGGGCTTCCCTGGTGGCACAGTGGTTGGGAGTCCGCCTGTCAACAAAGGGGACTCAGGTTCGAGCCCTGGTCTGGGAAGATCCCACATGCTGTGGAGCAGCTGGGCCCGGTCACCACAACTACTGAAGCCGGCGTGCCTAGAGCCCGTGCTCCACAACAAGAGAAGCCACCGCAATGTGAAGCCCGCGCACCACAAGGAAGAGTAGCCCCCGCTCGCCACAACTAAAGAAAGCCTGTGCGCAGCAACACAGACCCAACACAGCCAAAAATAAATAAATAAATAAAAATTTTAAAAAATACATTGAGGGATTGATCAAGATGGCGGAGCAGGAGAACATGGAGCTCGCCTCCCCACGCAAACACATCAAAAATACATTTATATGTGGAACAATTCTCACTGAAAACTAGAAACTGCCAGAAAGACTCATGTACAACCAGGGCTGTAAGAAAGATCCACACATAATCAGGTAGGAAGGGAAGAGAAGTGATCAGGTCAGGACCAGTGTCCCTGGCAGGGGACTCAGAGGAAAAGGGAGACTCCATGGGTGGAGATTCACCCTGGGAAGTGAGTGGGTCAAGTCACAGATTGGATGCCCCAGTCCTGGGGTCCTACGCAGGGGAGATGAGCACCCTTGACTGATTGGGACCATTGGAACTAACAGGAGGGCTAGGGAAGCCTGGACTCCACTCCTGAGGCATGCATATGTGCTGGCTTGCCCCTGAGGCAGGGCGGAGAGGCCAGAGTAAGGACTCCTCAAGTGGCTGCCAGTTTCCTGCGACTGCCTCAGCAAGTGCCCCAGCCTGAGCCATGTGAATGCTCCAGCCCCCCCTTACTCCACATTGTGGCACGGGACTGGATTTAGGACTGCCATGGTCTGGGAGAAAGCTCAGAAGGATGCAGAAGTGACTCAGTCCCAGGGCAACGTTTGGGTGGGATGGCAGTGGCCATTGTTGGTGCTTACTCAAGCAGCACATCAGAAGCAGCCCAGAACTCTGACAGTGGCCAGTCCACCACAGCTCACCCCCAGATACATGCTGAGAGTCCAAATGGGACCCCCTGCCGTGTGGTGTGGCTCCACAATAGGGCAGAGGTGGCAAAGGCTAGGGGGAGTGATTGGCTGTGAGGGACAAAGGGGACTTGGACCCAATACTCCATGTGAGCAGAGTGAGGGAAACAATGGATACCTGCACAGGTAGTGCATCAGAGACAGCTTGGACCATTGTTTGTGGCTGACGTGAGCTGAAAGCACTAGTGGGCCCCCCTTGCTTCAGCACTCCTCCTCCTCTGGGTCAAGGGTCCCAATGCTGGGAGAGGGGAAAGCACACACTTAAGGGAACAGAGCCAGCTTGGGCCTGACCCTCAGGACTTCTGCTCCAGCAACTTGGGAGCAGACCCTGTCCCTGATAGGGCAGTGATGGCCACTGAGCAGAGGAGAAACCCTACCTCACACCTGGCTCCAGCACTAGCACCTCCATCTCCAGCCCCACCTCCTACCAAGGCGATAGCTGCCAGCACACCCTGAGGAAAGACGTGACTTGCATCCACGTCAAATCCAGCTCTCCTACCAAAGGCATTGGGCACACGTAGCCTGCATAAGGATGCTCCCACATAAGGACACCGCTTTAAGACCACAATAGGTAACTGTTTCACCTAAACTCATAGAGGCAGAGAAAGTTAAGCAAAAGGAAAAGGCAGAGGAACTGGTTTCAACTGAAAAAGCAAGAGAAAACCCTGAAAAAGCAAATAATGAAAAACAATTTACCAGATAAAGAATTTATAGCAATTGTAGTAAGAATGTTAATTGAATTAGGAGAAAGATGAACACAGAATTTTAACAAGGAACTAGAATATATAAAAAAGACCCAATCAGAAATGAGGAATTCAATAACAAAAAACACCCTAGAAGGAATGAATAGCAGACTAAATGAAGCAGAAGAGCACATAAGTGATCTGAAAGTTAGAATAATGGAAATCATCCAACCAGAACGTCAAACAGAAAAACAAGTTAAAAAAATGAGAACAGTTTAAGAGATCTTTTGAGATAACATTAAGCATACCAACACATTATTGGGGTCCCAGAAGGAGAAGAGAGAGGAAGAAGGGGATCGAAAATGTATTTGAGGAAATTATCGCTAAAAACTTCCCAAACCTGAAGACAGAAATAGATATTGAGGTATAGCAAGCACAGAGGGTCCCAAACAAGGTGAACCCAGACAGATCCCACACCAAGACATACCACAATTAAAATGGCAAAAGAGAGAATTTTAAAGGCAGCAAGAGAAAAAGAGTCATATACAAGGGAATCCCCATAAAGCTATCAGTTAATATCTCTGCAGAAACTTTGCAGGCCAGAAGGAAGTGGCACGATATATTCAAAGGGCTGAGGGAAAAAACCTGCAACCTAGGATACTCTACTCAGCAAGCTCATTGTTTAGAATAGAAGGAGAACTTCTCAAACAAGCGAAAGCTAAAAGAATTCAGCAATACTAAACATACCCTAAAAGAAATGTTGAAGGGTCTTCTCTAAATGGAAAAGAAGAATCTATAGGAAAAGGAAAATCCCACTAGGAAAAGCAAATATACAGTAAGAATTGAAGATCATTTAAAGAAGCCAGCATGTAGATTAAAAGACAAAAAGTTGTAAAAGCAACTATAACTACAATAAACAGTAAAGGGATAAGCATGAAGATGTAAAATATGACATCAAAAACAAAATGTGGGGGAGGGGAGTAAAAAATGTAGATGTTTTAGAATGTGTTTGAACTTAAATGACTACCAGTTTAAAAGAAGTATATGTAGTAGTATTCAATATATGTGAACCCCATGGTAACCACAAATTAAAAACCTACAATAGATACACAAAAGCTAAAAAGAAAGGAACGCATACCACTAAAGAGAATTATCAAAATAATGAATGTAGACACAGAACTTACACCCTTCACAAAAATTAACTCAAAATGGGTAATAGACCTAAATAATTTGGTTCTGTTGTTTCTGGCATTGGCTTTCTAATGTGATCAGATTTAAAGACACTGATGACTCTATTTCCAGTAGTAAAGAGAACATTAATAGTCCATGATGGGAACTGTTTATAGAGATACACAAAATATATACTCCTAATCAACCACTTATAAGAAGCAAGAGGCTAAGTGACTCAGTGAATGATACTTTTCAACGTTTTTTGAAGATTAATGAATTAAATGATGTGGTTGGTTGCTTCTAATGGTGCTGGACAAAGTGGTGTAAGAAAAGGATAAGCTCAGGGATTTGAATACCTAGCTCGAGTGTCATGTAAATGACCTAAGAGCTTCTCTGTGTGCCTTGAAGAAGAGTCTTATCTCCTGTAGAAGCAGAGCTAAAATTGCTGAAAATCAAACACAGCACTTCACCTTGTAATTGGCTGAGTTACAACACAAATTTAACTCAGCCTTGCGGAGTGTCTACTGTTAAAGTGAAGGCATTGATTAGGAAATAATGGGATCCTGCAAATTGGGATGGAAATGTGTGGGAAGATGCTGATGAAGCTGGAGACATTGAGCCCCTAAATACTGATAAATCTTCTTTGCCAGTGGAAGAGGTCTCCCCACCCCCAGTGGAAGCGGCCTCCCCATCTTCAGTGGAATCGACCTCCTTACCCCCGGCTGAGTTGGTATCCTCAGCCCCAGGAAAAGTGTCTTCCCCAACTATAGAAAAAGTGGCCTCCTTACCCCTACCGGCAGCAGCATCTCCACTCCCAGTTTCCCCTCCCACAGTGGTATGGTCCTCTCCACCTGTCTATGGGGATTAACATAGCATTGCTTGAGGAAATGGTAATTGCCTCCCTTTAGGCAGTTGCCATACAAGATCATGGTGAGACCCCTCAGGATCCACTCCCATCACCCTTCTCTGCTTCTAGACCTATAACTATACTCAGGTCCCAGCAGGCCTCTAAAGATGAGGTACAAAGTGTGATCCATGAGGGAGTGCACTACACTCCAAATGAACTAATTGAGTTTTCTAATTTATATAAGCAGAAATCTGGGGAAATTGTACGAATGTATACTAAGAATGTAGGGTAATGGTGGAAGGAACATTAAGTTGGATCAGGCCGAATTTACTGATACGGGCTCATGTTAGTTTGCAACCTTGGGAGTCCCTGGGTGAAATTTGAAACTGGCCCCCATACTTGGAGTACAAGGAGAGACTCAAGAAAGAGACCACTCCAGATTGGTAGGTGGCAGTTTTAATAAGCAAGGGAACTTACATATGAGGTTTATCTTGGGTAGTCACAAGACAAGCGGATCTCTGCACCCACCAGCCAGCATCTTAAAAGTTTAGTCACGTGCACAGTCCAGATTGTCTCAACAATACGTTACTCTCTCAAGGCTGCATCCTTGAAACAGCTCGTAGTGTGGGAATGGTGGGCAGAATGTACATTCCAAGGACAGGGGAACGGGTAAGCAGCCATCGATTGCCCAGGTCCAGCTTGCAGGTCAACTGGAGGTCAAGTCCTTTCAATAACCTCCTCTAATACTCCATCCCTGGTGACCAGCTCTTACAATCTTATACATCCCCCTCTTCTGCAGTGTCTCTAAGTAATCAGCAAAGAGTTTTAATACCATGGACGTGGCTCGATTGGTAGCTCTCTGGCTACATTGGAGGTAGACGCCTCAGCAACAGTATAAGCACATGCAAGAGAAAACACAGATAAAGATAATGATTCTCAATATAAGTAACAATTTTTTCCCCACCAAGAACCCCATGATCCAAAACATTGATTTACTAAGTCCCCTAGTGAGATTGCATCACTCAGGGCATTCACTTGTGTCCTCATGTGATTTAATAAAGATGATACATTAGTAGACTCATCAGGTATGAACATACAACATTCTGTTTGGGTAATGGCATAGGTGCCTCCTTGTGAGGCAGTAACACTGTCCAAGGCCATCCTATTTTAGAGGATGGTTTTTCTCATTAGATACTTGTCAGTGTTCAGTAAAGAAAGGCTTTGCTGGCTATCATTTAAGTCTTGTTTGGTGAATCTAGTAAGGGATTCTATGTGTGCTATAATGTCCTCTAGGCTAATGTTAGGAATAAAGACAATGGCCAAATGACCCTGGCAGTGGAAACTGTGCCCATCCAGTGACTGGACACCACAGGACAGGGACAGCAGAAGTCTAAGGTTGGAAAGACAGATACTTAGCAGGAACTTGTATGGGGAAGTCTTCTCATATAAGAATAACACTTGTCTGATATGTAGATGTTAACATGACTGCAGCTTTAGGAATCTGACCTGGTTGTGCATACCATACACGTTGCCAGGGGAGGCAGCACTGTCAGGCATGAGGAGATAGACGGGGGGTGGGATATGCTGACCAGGACTTCCACCTTCTCCCCTCTTTCAATGGTGTGTGTTCCATTCCAGGTATGTTGTGCTTCAGTAGGTCTGACTTGCAGTAGGACGGTGGGATCCCAGTGGAGATTGAGTAGTTCTCCTTCATCCAGAGGTGCAAAGTAACTCACCCATCCTGGTGGGATGATTGGGATTTGGAACATTGCAAATTTCAGTAGATAACACTTTCCCTAGGCGTGATGGGGCTTGGTGTTCTCAGCAGCATAGCATGTTGATCCATGATGAGAGTCGAAACAATAGTTGTCTTCCATGACTTCCATACCTTTTCATACCTTCATGGTGTTGGGTGTATCAACCAGTCTGGCATATGGGGAAACAGGTCCTACTGTTTGATCTGTCAAATGTAATAAAGCCTGGGCCCATACTTCAGTCCATTCAGCCAAGGTCATTTTACCTGTTAGTAATTTAATCTGCTGTTTAATATTCCATTTTTCCTTTCTACCAACACTGCTGCTTGTGGGCTATAGGGAAGATGGAACCTCCACTGAATGTCATGTACTTTTGCCAGTCTTGCATACCATGACATTTGAAATGTGAACCCCCGGTTACTGTCTATTCTATGAAGGTGTCTGTACATGGTACTCAGCTTCTCTAGTCTCCTAATGGTGGCAGCCTAGTTTGCATGGCAACAATGGAAAGCTTGGGTTAGGCCAGATGCAGTGTCCACACAAACCAAAGTGTATTTAGCACCTTCAGTGAGATAGAGGAGGCTAATATAATCAATGTGCCAGTGCCTCACCGATTGGGAACTCTTGTGGATGGCCCCAGACTCCTTTGGCAGTTGCCTTGGCTGTTGTTTAGAAGAAACAGGACATGTTGTTGCTGCATTAGCCAAGTCACTGTATTCCAAGGGCAATCTGGCATCCTTGGTAATACGCCATCACACCTGAGTGCTACAGTGGCCACTCTTTCTATGCACCCAGTCTGCTGTGGAAGACAGTGAGGACTGCCTCAGTCTCTTGCAGATGAACTTAAATGTCTTTCTACATATCCTGACTCCATGAGGGCTTATTTGTGATTATTCATCCCTTGGTTTCCCATTGTCCAAGACATAAGGTTAAACCCTTTGGAACAGCCCAACTGTCAGTACAAAGGGCTAATAACCAGGGCTCATGAGTGATCACCAGCCAAATTGTTGAGTTCAGCACATAGGCTGCTATGGTTCATTCTTGTTTCCATCCAGATGGTGTCAGTTTGGGCTGAATAGCCACTGAAATGCGTGTGGGCGGGTTGCCCTGACTAGATCCATCTGTACACCAGGCATTAGTGGGAAAATCTTCTATTACCTCTCTACAGGACCCAGGGGCTGCGATAGGAATAAGGGCAGAGGCATTTGAAGGATCTACATGTTCCACAGGCCTAGTAGCACCTGCATTTCCAGAGACAGTGGGCTGATGGACAGGGTGCTCCTCTGCTGCATACAGGCATGAAACTTAGTCAAAATAGGAGTTTGAGCAATAACAGAGGTGAGTTGATAGAACATATTCTCAACCCAACTCTTCATGGGAAGGGAAGTTCTTACCATAATATACTGTTCATTAAAGCTGTCTGGTCATATCTGATTCTATGCACATTTTAAAATAGGACATTCCAATCAAAGCCTTGGTAATATAACCAAGTTTCCAATTGTGTCCTGTTTCAATGAAAACAGATTCTTATTGAACTTATGCAAATAAGTATGTTGCCATAAAATAAGACTACTCACCAAGAGTTTCTGAATCCTGGAGGGATCAGGTAGGGAGAAAAAGATAAACGTTTCATCTTTGTTTACAAAGGTATATGTTAGCAAATTGCTAATAACTTGAGAAAAGAGATAAAGGTTATCTTAAATACGGAAAAACAAAGCATAAAAGAACCAACAATGTTTCAAACAAAAACGTGTAAAAATTATAATCATCCTCATCAGTTCATTTAGTCCAATATAATTAATTCTTGTTGATCTTGATCTTTGGTTAGCAGTTTTATAAATTCATCCTTTTTTTCCTTAGAGTTCTGTGAATTCTTATTCGGTTCAGTGGTATAATCTTCTTTATCAGAAGCCTGTATGTGTCAGTCTTTTCCATGAATCTCCTTGAATATGAAGCACTTTTGCAGGAATACTTTTGCAAAAGCATCAGAGTAAAAAAATAAATGACAAAAGACTTTAAAATGGCCATGGTTAAACATCTGATGAGAGTTCATTGTAATGCAATTGACAAGGGAATTTGGTTATTTCTGTAACATCATTTTTAAAATAACTAGAATTATTGTTGATGGAGGTCATTGAGAGGACGTGACCACTGGTTGACCCATGAGCTGGACCTGGGCAATCAGAGGCTACTCACCTCTTCCCCTGTCCTTGGAATGTACATTCTATTCACTGTTCCAACACTAGGAGCCGTTTTCAAGGATGCAGCCTTGAAAGAGCAATGTGTTGTTGAGGCCATCTGGACTGTGTATGTGACTGAACCTAGTTAATGCCTCTATATAAACTTTTAAGATTCTGGTGGACTGGTGCAGAGATTTACTCATCTTGCAGCTGCCCAAGACAAGCCTTGTATATAAGTTTTGTTGCTTATTAGAACTGCTACCTACCAATTTGGAGTGCTCTATCTCTTTCTTCAGTGTCTCCTTACCCTCTGTGTATGGGGGGCCAGTTTTTGAACCAACAGTTGCTGAGCTGGCCAGGAGACCTGAGAAATGGGTCTTGGTAAAGAGGCATCTGTGGGGGAAAAGAGGTATCTTGAGTTGGTCACGACTTCTGTGTGGCCAGGGGTGGACCATATGTTAGATGCTTGTGGATCACTGCTTGAGTACAGGGACCTCCTGAAAATGCTGGCTGGTTTGACACGCTTGTGTGGAAACTACACATAGTGCACTGTGGCAAACAAAGAAAACAAATGGCTTCTGCAGTGGGCTGGTCTCTACTGTGGTCAGTAGAGTAATTTAACATATCAAATTTAACACATCAAATAAGTCTAATTAGCTTAATCTCTCTCTCTCTCTCTCTCTCTCTCTCTCTCTCTCTCTCTCTCTTTTTCTTTTTGGGTGCATTGGGTCTTTGTTGCTGCACGCGGGCTTCCTCTAGTTGCGGCGATCAGGGGCTGCTCTTTGTTGCAGTGTGCAGGCTTCTCATTGCGGTGGCTTCTCTTGTTGCAGAACACAGGCTCTAGGCACGTGGGCTTCAGTAGTTGCGGCACGTGGGCTCAGTAGTTGTGGCTCATGGGCTCTAGAGTGCGGGCTCAGTAGTTGTGGCACACGGGCTTAGTTGCTCTGCAGCATGTGGGATCTTCCCGGACCAGTGATTGAACCCTTGTCCCCTGCATTGGCAGGCAGATTATTAACCACTGCGCCACCAGGGAAGTCCCTGATATCTCTCTTTTATCAGGAGAGAGGACAAATCTTTCAGATGTTCCAGGGACCCTCTGGAAAATCCCAAATTTAGTTTGAAGTCAAAAAGACTTCATTTAGAATTTGATTTTGGGGAAGTTTGTCAAAAATATCAAAAAAGGTTTTAAAAGACTTGCTTATATAGGATTATAGGTCACTGTGAAATAATATTTAGTTATCTATTTAGCCAAAGTGGCAATTAAGGACTTTGAAGGCAAAATCAGAAAGTTACATAGTCATAAAAAATCTTAGCTCTTTTAACAGAGAAGACTCAGTTTTCTTAAGTAATGAAAGAACTGATAAAGACAACATGAAGCACAGAAAATTATTTTGATAAAACACAGAATCTTTGTTTTCTAGGTAGATTACTTAAAAGGTAAAGAAAAACTTTTCATAATCTTATCAAGAACAAACCAATAGTTCAAGGAAACTTTGTTCTTCTCAAAGATGAAAGAAAATTTAATTTTAGTTTTACCTAAGTACACTATTGATATTAAAGCTTTTTTTTTCTTTACCAATTAAATAAAGCTCTTTTATAAATTAATTTTGACAATACCATTCGGATGTAGAAATATATATAACAGGTAAAAATAGACATACAAAAGCATACAGACAGACACAGAGACCATATAGCTTTCATTTCAAAATTTTAGCCATGAATCAGGTACAGCAATACAAAACTCACTAGTTTATAAATAATAGTTGAATCCAAATGTGACTCGCAGACAGAACAAGTTAAGATTAGCCACTCAAATGGATAAAGCTTTTTACTAATATTTGTGGAGAAGACTTTTAAGATTTGTATTTGCCCTTGACCTATAATCATATAGAGGCTGTGGACTGATTTTGGGCAAGGGAGCTTCTATAGCAGTATGTGTTTTAAAAAGCCTCTTCTGCCGCCTTTTTCCCCCTCCAGTCTCGAGCAATCCTGGGCAGTGTTTTAGTTAGCTCCTGGGGTATTTACATTTCAAAGACATTATAAGATTTACAACTTCAATGGGCAGAGAAAGAATGCAAGTTTTTCTCTTAGGAGTTTTGGGGTATATTTCTCTATTATCAGAAATCTGGTAATTACGATTTAAATTTTTCATTTGTATTAGGGGTCAGATGGTGTATGGCGCTACGTCTGTTTCATTGTCAATAACCACAGCACTCTCCCCTTTGTTCTCCTCACTTTCCCAGGGATTCCATGTCTTAGTGTCTCAGGCTTTGTCTCACACCTTAATCTGCAGCAGCTTGTGCCCTCCTAGCTTTTCAAAACGGGCGTGCTATTGTCTTCAACTTATTATCCTGCTCTGCCCCAAAGCTAGCAGAGCAGTGAACAATCACACATCCTTCTCTACCCTCAGCTCTTCTTCCAGCTGTCTAACTTGAGCTTCAGCTTCTAGTTGGGCATCAGTGGCCAGATGAAGTGCCAACAGTAGAGACCAACCCACTGTTGCAGCCATTTGTTTCCCTTCTTTGCTGCAGTGCACTGTGTGTGGTTCCTCAAACACATTAAACCAGCCAGCGTTTTTGGGATATCCCTGTAGTCATGCAACAGTCCACAGACATCTAACTATGCACCACCCCTGCCCACAAAGAGGTTAATGGCCAACTCAGGATTTCCCCTATGGATGCCTCTTTCCCAAGACCCATTTATTCCGTCTTCTGGCTGGCTTGCCAATTGTTGGTTTGCAATTCTTGGGAGTTCCCTGGGTGATATTCAAAACTAGCCCCCATTTAACAGAGGGCAAGGAGAGACCAAAGAAAGAGGCAGAGCACTCCAGATTGGTAGATTGTGGTTTTAATAAACAAAGGAACCTATATATGAGGCTTGTCTTGGGTGGTCGCAAGATGAGTAGTTCTCCACATCAACCTGCCTTAATGGGGGTCAGTCACATACACAGTCCAGATAGTCTCAGCAACACATGAACAGAACGTACATCCCAAGGTCAGCAGAGGGGGGTAAGGAGCCTCTGATTTCCTGGGCCAGGTCATGGGTCAACCAGTGCTCACATCCTCTCAATTACCTCCTCTAACAGCTCACTAAGCAGAGATTCTGCATTTAATGTAGCTGAGGAAGTTAGAAAGGCCTCTAATTGTTTGGTTGGTTATCTGACTGAAACGTGGACAAAAAATTTCCCACAGTATTTGAATTGGAAATGCCTGACCTTCTCTGGTTTAATGTAGAGGAAGGGGTTCAGAGATTTAGAAAGATAGGAATGTTAGAGTGGATTTGTCATTTAAGACCTACTCATCCACACTGGGAGTGTCTAGAACAGGGGTCCCCAACCCCCAGGCCTTGGACCAGTATCTGTCCGCAGCCCATTAGGAACCAGGCCACACAGCAGGAGGTGAGCGGCAGGCGGGCAAACAGAGCTTCATCTGCGGCTCTCCATCGCTCACATTACCGCCTGAACCATCCCCCTCCAACCCCATCCGTGGAAAATTTGTCTTCCACAAAACCGGTCCCTGGTGCCAAAAAGGTTGGGGACCGCTGGTCTAGAAGACATACCTTTCACCAATACTTTGAGAAATAACTTGGTGAGTGGAGTCCTAGCATCCTTGAAGATCTCCATGATTGCTCATCTCTGTAAGTGAGACGTTACCGTGGGAACTGCAGCCACTCAATGGAAAAACCTAAATGCAGTAGGAGTAATTTGATCCTGGCGTGGCAGGGGCCAAGTGGCAGCATTCAATCACCAAAGGAAATGTGGGTGTGGTTACCATAATGGACAGCAGAGACAAAGCAGCAGTCAGAATAGTCTGATTCATGCAGACTTATGGTGCTGGCTAGTTAATTATAGTGTTCTAAAAAGTGAAATAAATAGGAAGCCTACTAGATTTTCACTTGATCTGTATAAGCAGAAAAGCTCTAGATCAAGTGAACAAAAATCTAACTCAAATCATAAAAACAGAGAGTCACAGCCCCTTGATCAATTCCAAGACTTAAGACAGTTTGTAGACTTAGAACCACTTGAATGAAGGGGGGGTTGGGTCCCCTTGAAGAAGGATCCCAGTACACTAGTGAAAATTTATACTGTTAATATTTCTCCCAAAGGGACCTGCACTTTACCAGAGTAACTGTATATTGAGAAAAAGGAAATAATCAGATATTTCAGGGACTACTGGCCACTGGATCTGAACTAGCACTGATTCTAGGAGACCTGAAGCACCACTGTGGCCCTCCAGTCAGAGTAGGGGCTTATTAAGGTCAGGTAATCAATGGAGTTTTAGCTCAGGTGTACCTCACAGTGAGTGTAGTAGCTCCCCAAATCCATCCTGTGGTTATTTCCTTCATTCCAGAATGCATAATTGGAATAGATACATATAGCAGCTGGAAGAATCCCCACATTGTTTCCCTGATCTGTTGAGTGTGGGCTGTTATGGTGGGAAAGGCCAAATGGAAGCCATTAGAACTTCCTCTACCTACAAAAGTAATAATAAAAAATAATACCACATTCCTGGAGGGATTGCAGAGATTAGTGCTACCATCAAGGACTTGTAAGATGCAGGGGTGGTGATTTCCACCACATCCCCCTTCAACTCTATTTGACCAATGTAGAAGACAGATGGATCTTGGAGAATGACAGTGGATTATCACAAGCTTAACCAGGTAGTAATTCCAATTGCAGGTGCTGTACCAAATGTGGTTTCATTGCTTGAGCAAATTAACACATCATCTGGTACCTGGTATGCAGCTGTTGATCTGGCAAATGATCTTTTTCTCCATACCTGTCCATAAGGCCCACCAGAAGCAATTTGCTTTCAGCTGGAAAGGCCAGCAATATACCTTCACTGTCCTACATCGGAAGTATATCAACTCTCCAGTTCCGTGTCTTAATTTAGTTCACAGAAATCTTGATTGCCTTTCCCTTTCACGAGGTATCACAATGATCCATTACATTGATGACATTATTCTGATTGGACCTAGTGAGTGAGAAGTAGCAACTAATCTAGACTTATTGGTGAAACAGTTGCATGTCAGAGGGTGGGAAATAAACCCAACGAAAATTCAGAGACCTTCTACCTCAGGGAAATTTCTAGGGATCCAGTGGTATGGGGCATGTCGAACCATCTCTTCTAAGATGAAGGATAGGTTGTTGTATTTGACCCCTCCTACAACCAAGAAAGAAGCACAATGCTTAACTGGTCTCTTTGGATTTGGTGGCAACATATTCTTCATTTGGGTGTGTTATTCTAGCCCATTTACTGAGTGACCTGAAAAGTTGATAGTTTTGAGTGAGATCCAGAACAAGAGAAGGCTCTGAAACAGGTTTGGGCTTTTGTGCAAGCTGTTATGCCACTTGGGCTACATGATCCAGCAGATCCAGTGGTGCTTGAAGTGGCAGTGTCAGATCGAGTTAGTGTTTGGAGCCTTTGGCAAGCCCCTGTGGGATGAATTACAGCATAGACCCTTAGGATTTTGGAGCAACGCCCTGCCCTCATCTGTAGATGACTACTCTCCTTTTGCGAATCAGTTCTTGGCTTCCAGCTGGGCCTTAGAGACTAAACACTTGACCATGGGCAACAAAGTTACCATCATACCTGAGCTGCCCCTCATGAACTGGGTGTTATCTGACCCACCAAGCCATAAAGTTGGGCATGCACAGCAACACTCCATCATCAAATGAAAGTAGTATATATATGATCAGGCCTGGGTAGGCCCTAAAGGCACAGGTAAATTACCTGAAGAAGTGGCCCAAATGCCTATGGTCCCCACTCCTGCTACACTGCCTTCTCTTTCCCAGCCTGTACTTGTGGCCTCATTGGGAGTTCCTACAATCAGTTGACAGAGAAAGAAAAGACTTGGGCCTGGTTTACAGATGGTTTTACAAGATATGCAGGCACCATCTGGAAGTGGACAGCTGCAGCATTACAGCGCCTCTCTGGGACATCCCTGAAGGACAGTGGTGAAGGGGAGTCCTCTTGGTGGGCAGAACTTCAGGCAGTGCACCTGGTTGTTCACTTTGCTTGGAAGGAAAAATGACCAGATGTGTGATCATATACCAATTCATGGGCTGTGGCCAACGGTTTGGATGGATGGTCTGGGACTTGGAAGGAACATGATTTAAAAATTGGTGACAAAGAAATTTAGGAAAGAGGTATGTAGATAGACTTCTCTTAATGGGAAAAAGACGTGAAAATATTTGTGTCCCATGTGAATGCTCACCAAAAGGTGACCTCAGAAGAGGAAGATTTTAATAATCAAGTGGATAGGATGACCCATTCTGTCGGTACCATTCAGCCTCTTTGGCTAGCAACCCCTGTCATTGCCCAATGGGTTCATGAACAAAGTGGCCATGGTGGCAGGGATGGTGGTTATACCTGGGCTCAGCAACATGGACTTCCATTCACCAGGGCTGACCTGGCTACAGCCACTGCTGAGTGCCCAGTCTGCCAGCAGTGGAAACCAACACTGAGCCCCTGATATGGCACCATTCCCTAGCATGATCAGCTAGCTAGCTGGCGGCAGGTTGATTGCATTGGACTGCTCCCATCATGGAAGGGGCAGTGTTTGTCCTTATTGGAATAGACACTTACTCTGGATATAGATTTGCCTTCCCTGCATGCAATGCTTCTTCCAAAACTACCATCTGTGGACTTAATAGAATGTCTTATTCCCCTGTCATGATATTTCACAGAGCATTGCTTCTGATCAAGAACAACCCTTTACAATAAAAGAAGTGTGACAGTGGGCCCAAGCTCATGGAATTCACTGGTCTTACCATGTCTCCCACCATCCTAAAGCAGCTTGCTTAATAGAACAGTGGTATGACCTTTTGAAGATTTAGTTACAGCACCAGCTAGGTGGCAATACCTTGCAGGGCTGGGGCAAGTTTCTCCAGAAAGCTGTATATGCACTTAATTAGTATCCACTATATGGTGCTGTTTCTCAAGTAGCCAGGATTTACAGGTCCAGGAATCAAGCAGGTGGAAATGAAAGTGCACCAGTCACTATTATCCATAGTGACCCAATAGCTTCCTGTTTTCATGACTTTATTTTCTGCGGCCTAGAGGTCTTAGTGTCAGAGGGAGGAAAGCTTCTATCAGTAGACATAACAATGATTCCGTTGAACTGGAAGTTAAGACTGCCACCCTGCCACTTTGGGCTCTTCTTCATGCCTCTGAATCAACAGGCAAAAAAAGGAGTTATGGTGTTATCTGGGGTGATTGATCCTGATTATCAAGGAGAAATTGGACTACTACTACATGGTGGAAGTGAGGAAGAGTGTGTCTGGAATACAGGAGATGCCTTAGGGCATCTCTTAGTATTACCATGCCTTGTGGTCAAAGTCAATGGAAAACTACAACAAACCAATCTAAGCAAGACTACTAATGGGCCAGACCCTTCAGGAGTGAAAGTTAGGGTTACTCTGCCAGCTAAAGAACAATGACCAGCTGAGGTGCTTGCTGAAGGCAAAGGGAACACAGGATGTGTAGTAGAAGAAGGTAATTATAAATACCAGCTACAATCACACCACCAGTTACAGAAATGAGGACTATAATTGTCATGAGTATTTCCTCATTTTGTTATACATGTGTTTGTATGTGTATATATATACATAAACTAAGCAAATATCTTTGTTTTATTTCCTTTCTTATTCTCTTATCATATAAGATAAGCTGTATTGACTTTACATCAGTAATTGAGTATTGCTAATTTTACATCATAGTATTTAAGTTATAGGATATCAGGAGAAGAGTAAACATCACTCAAGTACTCTTCCTCCTCTTCTGGGGAAGGGATTAGTGCATTTTCAGTTGTTTGTAGGATAGCTGTATCATGTCAGTTGGAACTATGACCTTGTTATTGTCTTTATTTGGAGATCCAGTATGGTTTAAGGAGATATGTATGGGTACCAAGCTGACAAGCGGTGGAGTTATGATGGTTAATTTTATGTGTCAACATGATTGGGCTAAGGGCTGTCCAGAAAGCTGGTAAAACATTATTTCTGGGTATGTCTGTGAGGGTTGTTAAAAAATAAAATTCAACTGAGTAAATCTGAAGATCTAATTGTACTTTTTCAGAGATTCATGAATCAAGCAGCATCTCATCTAGCAAACAGAAAGGAGCTCTGAGGAGCTGCACAAAATGGAAGGCTTTTATAGACAGAAGGGGACAGGAAAAGGAAGTTTCTAGCCAAGAGTGGACTGTCTCAGGCAAAATCACCTTCCTATGGGGGACAAAAATGGTCTATCGAGTGGATTACCTCACTAGTGCTGACCAGGTAATTCCAGATTGACTTGTTACAGGTCACATTCTTGGGAGAGGCTGAAATTGCAATTAGATTAGGTATTAAGTCTTGGTTTGCTGATGTGGGGCTTAGCACAAGTGACTCCATTTGAGGCCTATTGTTTCTTTTTTAACAGGGTGTTCCCAGAAGAGATTAACATTTGAATTGGTAGATTGAGTAAAGAGGATCACCCTCACTAATGTGGGTGGACATCATCCAATCCATTGAAAGCCTGAATAGAACAACCAGGCAGGAGAAGGGCAAATTTACTCTTTTTACTTGACCTTGGACATCCATCTTCTCCTGCCCTTGTACACAGGCATTCCTAGTTCTTGGGCCTTTATAGACTCAGACTGGAACTTACACCATCAGTCCCCCAAATGTCAGGCCTTTGGACTCAGACTGAATTACACCATGACCTTTCCTGGTTCTCCAGCTTGCAGTGGCAGATCTCGGGATTTCTTGGCCTCCTTAATCATGTTGGCCAATTCCTATAAGTCTCCTCTTATTTATATCTATGTCTATATCCATGTTATTGATTCTGTTTCTCTGAAGAACCCTGTCTAATGCAATATGGAATCTAAAATAGTCAAAGTCATAGAAGCAGAGAATAGTATGGTGGTTGCCAGGGGCTAGGGTAAGGGGGAAATAGGGAGCTGGGAAAAGGGTACAAAGTTTCGGTTATGCAAGATAAATAAGTCTTAGAGAACTAATGTACGGCATGAAGACTGTAGTTAGCAATACTGTATTGTAAACTTGAAATTTGCTAAGAGGTGTTCTCACCACATACATAAAAAAGTAATTATATTAGATGATGGATATGTTAATTAGCTTGATTGTGGTGATAATTTCACAATGTGTGTGTGTGTATATATATATAAACATCAAATTGTATGCCTTAAATATATATAATTTTTATTTGTGAATTATACCTCATTAAAGCTGAAACAAACAGAAATAAAAATGTCCAGATTGGATGGAAAGAAGTAAAAATATATATATATTGTATTTCTTATATACACCCCCACACACAATTAGAACTAATAAATGAATTCAGAAACATTTCAGGAAACATGATCAGTGTAAAAAGTCAGTTATATTTCTATACGCTAGCAATTAACAATCCAAAAATAAATTAATAACTTTACTTAGAATAACATCAAAAAGAATAAAATACTTAACAATAAATTTAACCAAAGAAATGCATGTCTTGTATACTGAAAATTACAAAATATCATTGAATGAAATTAAATAAATAGAAAGACATTCCATGTTTATGGATTAGAGGGCTTAATATTGTTAAAATGATAATGCTTTCCAGAATAATCTACAAATTCAATTCAATCCCAATCCAAATTCCAGCTGCTTTTTTTTCTCCAACATTAATAATCTAAACTTAAAATTCATATGAAAATACAAGGGACACAGAATAGCCAAAAGAATCTTGGAAAAAGAGCAACAAAGTTGAAGGACTCACATTTCCCTATTTCATGACGTACTACAAAGCTACAGTAATTAGAGCAGTGTGATACTGGCATGAAGATAGGTATATAGATTAATGAAATAAAATTGAGAGTACAGAAATAAATCAGTACACCTATGGTCATTTGACTTTCAATAAGTGTGCTAAGACAATTCAATGGAAAAAAACAGTTTTGTCAACAAATCTTGCTGGAACAACTGGACCCCTGTCTCATACCATATGTAAAAATTAACTCAAAGTGTATTAGAGACCTATATGTGAGAGCTAGAACTATAAAATTATGACAAGAAAGCATAGGTGTACATCTTCCTGTACTCAGATTAGGCCATTTAAAAAAATATACTTAAAAGCAACAAAAGGAAATAGAGATAAAGTGTACTTCATCAAAAATTTTAAAAAGTTGCTTCAAATGACACTATCAATAAAGTGAAAAATAAATTCACAAAAGGGAGAAAATATTTGCGTCATATATTTGATGAGTCTAGTATCCAGAATATATGAACTCTTACATGAGTGTAAGAGTTCTTACAACTCAAAGTAAAAAGACATATGAGCCAATTTAAAAATGGACAACGGATTTGAGTAGACATTTCTCCAAAGAAGATAGATAAATGGCCAATAAGCACTTGAAAATTGCTCAACATCCTCAGTCATTAGAGAAATACAAATCAAAACAACAGTGAGGTTCCACTTCACACACATCAGTATGGCTATAATAAAAAAGAAATGTTGATGAGGATATGAAGAAATTAGAATCCTCATACATTGCTGGTAGGGGTGGAAAATGGTGTAACCTCTGTATAAAACAAAACCTCAAAAGGTTAAGCATAGAGTTAACATAGAGGAATTCCACTTGTAGGTATATACCCAAGAGAATTGAAAACATGTGTTCACACAAAAACTTGTACATGAATGTTCGTAGCAGCATTACTGATAGTAGCCCAAAAGTGGTAACAACCTAATGTCCATCAACTGATGAATATATAAACAAAATGTGACATATCCATATAATGGAATATTATTCAAATGTTAAAAGCAGTGAAGTATATCAGCACATGACACAACATGGATGAACCTTAACAACATTATGCTATGTGAAAGAAGCCAGTCACAAAGGACCAAATATTTTATGATTCCATTTATATGAAATGTCCATAATTGGCAAAAACATAGAGCTACAAAGTAGAATATTGATTGCATAAGGATGAGGGGATGGGATGGGCAGGAGAATACCAATTGGCATGGACTTTCTTTTAAGGGAGATGAATATGTTCTAAAATTAATTGTGGTGATGGTTGCACAACTCTGTAAACATACTAATTCACAGTTGTACGCTTTATAAGGTTGGATTTTATGGTATGTGAATTATATCTCAATAAAATTTATCCCCATAATGAGAAGCCCAGGATCACATCACTTAACTGATGAATCCTACCAGTCATTTAAAGAAGAATTAATATCAATTCTATATAAATTCTTCAAAAAATAGGAGGGAGCAGTTCCAACTTTATTTTATGGTACCAGTATTAACTTGATGCCAAACGTTTCCAAGCACATCACACACAAAAAGTAAAACTAGAGAGAAGCATTCCTTATGAATATAGACGGGGAAATCCTTAACAAAATAATAGTCACCTTCTATTCTTAGTTTACTAAGACTAAAAAAATGGCTTTATTGAAATTTGCATATGGGTGTTGAATTTTCTCAAGTGCTTTTTCAGCATGAATTGATATGTGAGTTGTTCTCTTTAGCCTGTTAATATAATGGATTACATTGATATTCAAATACTGAATAAACCTTACGTAGTTGGAAGAAACTGCTCCTAGTATATAATTATTTTTATATATTCCTGGGTTCAATTTGTTTTGTTGAGTACTTTAATTAAATGAGAAATATTTGTATGTAGATTTCATTTTTTGTGTATGTAGTATAACTACACAATGGAATATTATTCAGCCATAAAAAGTTATGATGTACTGATACAACATGGATGAAGCTTGAAAACATTATGGTAAGTGAAACAAGCAAGTCTTAAAAAACCACATATTATATGAGTCTATTCATATGAAATGTCCAGAATAAGGAAAGCTGTAAAGACCAAGTAGATTGGTGTTTACTTAGGGATTGAAAAGATGGCAGTAAGGGGGGGCAGTACTAGCTAAATTGTACCGGGTTTCTTTTTGAGGTGATGAAAATGTTCTAAAATTGATAGTGATGGTGACTGTACATATCTATGAGTATATTAAAAACCATTGAGTTGTACACTTTATATGGGTAAATTGTATGGTATGTAAATTATAATCCAATAAAGCTATTTAAAAAAGAGAATGACTAGAATCATGGGGAATGTCATCAGCAAGATGTCAGAATAGAAAGCCCCAGAACCTGCTTCCTCCACAGAAACACCAACTTAACAACAATACACAGACCAATTGCCTTTGTAAGAAATGAAGAAATCAGTTAGAAGGTTCCTGCAGCTCGGCAAGCATGAAGCTAACTGCATCAAAAACTGGTAGAGAAATTCATGGCGCACACTCACTAGAGCCCCTCCTCCCAGCACAGTAGGCATTATTCGGAGAAAACTCCCAACTCCCTACATCTCCCTGGGGAGAGAAAGAGAAGAGTAGAACATATCCAATGTTCTGACTTTTGAGGGGGCTATCAAGAGACTGGTTTTTATCTTGCCTGAATCTAAGCTCTGACAAGAAAAGGGTACCAGGTTGGGAGATTCTGAGAACAAGGGATCAACATGCAGTACCACAAACAGACGCTAGATGTCGCCCCAGCACAGTGGCTTAGTATACTACCAAAGAGGCTGCAGTACCATATATAGACACCAGGTGGTGCTTGTGAGTAAAACCCGTCAAATTTCAATTAGGAGATTACACACACAAGCCCAGAGAAAATGTATCCCCAAAAAAGTTTTAGAAGGTCTCCTGAATCTCTACCTGGGTGATTGAGGAAAGTCTTCCATGTACAAAACCAGATCACAAAGACTGGGAGAGGTGGCTGATTTTTCAAATGCCGAAGTCCTAACGGGACATAATAAGGTATACAAAGAAACAGGGAAACATGGTCCAATCAAAAGAACAAATTAAACATCCTGAAATTAACCCTAAAGAAACAGAGATATATGAATTTCCAGACAAATATTTTTTTTAAAAAGCTGCCATAACAGGCTTCCCTGGTGGCACAGTTGTAAAGAATCCACCTACCAATGCAGGGGAGGTGGGTTCGAGCTCTGGCCAGGGAAGATCCCACATGCGACGGAGCAACTAAGCCCATGCACCACAACTACTGAGCCTGCGCTCTAGAGCCCATGAACCACAACTACTGAGCCTGCGTGCTACAACTACTGAAGCCCACGTGCCTAGAGCCTGTGCTCTGCAACAAGAGAAGCCACCGCAATGAGAAGCCCACACACCGCAACAAAGAGTAGACCCCACTTGCCACAACTAGAGAAAGCCTGCGTGCAGCAACGAAGACCCAATGCAGCCAAAAATAAATAAATAAAATAAATAAATTTATTTTTTAAAAAACTGCCATAAGGATGCTCAACAAATTAAACGAGAGCATGGATAGATAGCTAAAACAAAATCAGGAAAAAAATGCACGAAGTAAATAGAATAACAACAAAGAGTTAGAAACTATGAAGAAACAACAAATAAAATTGGGGAACTAAACAATACAATTACTTAACTGAAAACTTCACCAGAGATATTAAGCAGTAGATTTGACCAGTCAGAAGAAAGAATCAATGAAATTAAAGAAGGACTTCAAAATTACCCAGGCAAAGGAGGGGGAAGAAAAAGAAGAACGTGAACAGAGTCTAAGAGACACCATTAAGTAGAACAACATATGCATTATGGGAGTCACAGAAAGAGAAGAAAAAGAAAAAGGGACAGAGAGCCTATTTGAAGAGCTAATGGCCGAAAACTTCCCCAGTCTGAAGAGAAATGGACATACAAATTCAAGAAGCTCAAAAAAACAACAGCTAGGATAAATATAAAGAGAACTACACCATGACATACCTAACTGAACTGTCAAAAATCACAAAGAGAGAATCTTGAAAGAAAGAGAAGAGCAGCTCATGACATACAGGCCTACCTTGTTTTATTGCACTTTGTTTTATTGTGCTTCACAGATAATTGCATTTTTTACAAATTGAAGGTTTGTGGCAACCCTGCGTTGAGCAAGTCTATTGCCACCATTTTCCCAACAGCATCTGCTTACTTTGTGTCCCTGTGTCACATTTTGGTAATTCTCGCAATATTTCAAACTTTTTCGTTATTATTTTATTTATTATGGTGATCTGTGATCAGTGATCTTTGATGTTACTATCATAATTGTTTTCAGGCACCATAAACCATGCCTGTATAAGATGGCAAACTTAATTGATAAATGTTGTGTGTGTTACGATTGTTCCATTGCCCAGCTGTTCCCCAGTCTCTCTCCCTCTGCTCAGGCCTCCCTATCCCCTGAGACACAACAATATTTAACTTAAGCCTAATAACTCTACAATAAGTGTTCAAGTGAAAGGAAGAGTTGCATGTCTCTCACTTTAAATCAAAAGTTAGAAATGGTTAAGCTTAATGAGGAAAGCATGTTGAAAGCCAAGAGGGGCCAAAAGCTAGACCTCTTGTGCCAAACAGTTAACCAAGTTATGAATGCAAAGGAAAAGTTCTTGAAGGAAATTAAAAGTGCTACTCCAGTGAAGGCAAAACAGACTTATTGCTGACATAGAGAAAGTTTTAGTGATCTGGACAGAAGATCAAACCAGTCACAAAATTCCCTTAAGCCAAAATCTAATCCAGAGCAAGGCCCTAACTCTCTTTAATTCTATGAACCTGAGAGAGGTGAGGAAACTGCAGAATAAAAGTTTGAAGCTGGCAGAGGTTGGTTCATGAGGTTTAGGAAAAGAATCTGCCTCCATAATTTAAAAATGCAAGGCAAAGCAGCAAGTGCTGGTATAGAAGCTGCAGCAAGTTATCCAGAAGATCGAGCTAAGATCATTAATGAAGGTAGCTACGATAAACAACAGATTTTAAATGTAGACTAAACAGACTTCTATTGGAAGAAGATGCCATTTAGGACTTTCATAGCTAGAGAGGAGAAGCCAATGCCTGGCTTCAAAACTTCAAAGGACAGGCTGACTCTCTTGTTAGGGACTAATGCAGCTGGTGACTTTCGGTTGAAGCCAATGCTCATTACCATTCTAAAAATCCTAGGGCCCTTAAGAATTATGTTAAATCGACTCTGACTGTGCTCTATAAATGAAACAACAAAGCTTAGATGATAGCACATCTGTTTACAGCATGATTTACCGAATATTTTAAGCCCATTGTTGAGACCTACTGTTCAGAACAAAAGATTCCTTTCAAAATATACTGCTCATTTGACTATACACCTGGTCACCCAAGAGCTCAGGTGGAGATGTACAACAAGATTCATATTTTCATGCCTGCTAATACAGCATCCATTCTACAGCCCATGGATCAAGAAGTAATTTTGGCTTTCAGATTTTATTATTTAAGAAATACATTTTGTAAGGTTATAGCTGCCATAAATAGTGATTCCTCTGATGGGCAAATGAAATTGAAAACCTTCTGGAAAGGATTTGCCATTCTAGACGCCATTATGAACATTTATGATTCATGGGAAGAGGTCAAAATACCAACATTAGCAGTTTGGAAGAGGTTGATTCCAACCCTCATGGATAACTTGGAGAAGTTCAAGACTTCAGTGGATGAAGTCCTTGCAGATGTGGTGGAAATAGCAAGAGAACTAGAATTAGAAATGGAGCCTGGGGACTTCCCTGCTGGCGCAGTGGTTAAGAATCCATCTTCCAATGCAGGGGGTGCATTTTCGATCCCTGGTCAGGGAACTAGATCCCACATGCCTGCCACAACCAAGAGTTCACATGCCACGACTAAGGAGCCCACCTGCCACAACTAAGACCTGGCACAACCAAAACAAAAAAAAAAAAAGAAAGAAATGGAGCCTGAAGATGTGACTGAATTGCTACAATCTCATGATAAAACTTGAACAGATGAGGAGTTGCTTCTTATGGATGAGCAAAGAAAGCGGTTTCTTGAGATGGAATCTACTCCTGGTGAAGATGCTGTGAGGATCATTGAATTGACAACAATGGATTTAGAATATTACATAAAACTTAGTTGATAAAGCTGCAGCAGGGTTTGAGAGGATTGACTCCGATTTTGAAAGAAATTCCACTGTGGGTAAAATGCTGTCTAACAGCATTGCATGTTACAGAGAAATCGTTCATGAAAGGAACAGTCCATCGATGTAGCACACTTCATTGTTGTCTTATTTTAAGAATTTGCCACAGCCACCCCAACCTTCAGCAAGCACCACCCTGATCAGTCAGCAGCCATCAACATCAAGGCAAGATCTTCCACCAGCAAAACGATTGAGTTGCTGAAGGCTCAGATGATGGTTAGAAATTTTTAGCAATAAAGTATTTTAAAATTAAGGTATGTACATTGTTTTCTTAGACATGATGCTATTGCACACTTAATAGACTACAGTATAGTGTAAACATAACTTTTATATGCACTGGGAAACAAAAAAATTTGTGTGAATTGCTCTCTTGTGATATTCACTTTCATGTGGTGGCCTGGAACCAAATCTGCAATATCTCCAATGTATGCCTGTAAAAGTGAGCTGTTATTAAATTATCAGTGGATTTCTTAGCAGAGAGCTTACATGCTAGAAGGAAGTGGGATGATATATTCAATGTGCTAGGAAAAAAAAAACACCCCTTCCGTCTAAGAATACTATATCCAGCAAACAGTCCTTCAAAAATGAAGGAGAAATTAAGACTTTCCCAGATAAAAGCTGAGGAAGTTTATCACCACTACACCTGCCCTACAGGAAATGCTGAAGACAGGGAATTCCCTGGCTGTCCAGTGATTAGGACTTGGCGCTTTCACTGCCGGGGCCCGGATTCAATACCTCGTCAGGGAACTGAGATCCCTCAAGCCGTGTGGTGCGGCCAAAAAAAAAAAAAAAAAAATGCTGAAGGCAGTCCCTTCAGGTTGAGGTGAAAAAATGATAAACAGTAACACAAACCCATATGAAAATATAAAACTCCCAGGTAAAGGTAAATATAGAATCTTATAGTAATGTAAATGCATAAATCATTTTTAAATCTAATATGCAATTTAAAAAACAAAAGCATAAAAAGTAATTATAAATCTATGTTAATGGATGTGCAGTATAAAAATAGATCATTTGTGTCATCAATAATGTGAAGTTGGGGGGGGACAGAGACTTAAGATTTAGAGTTTCTATGTATGATTGGGAATTAAGTTGTTATCAGTTTAAAATACATTGTTATAATTTTATGATTTATGTAAATGCAATGGTAATCACAAACAAAATGTATCTATAGAATATACACAAACGGCTCATCTCATGAATCCATTGAAATAGAGTGAAATAATATTTATAGAGAGCTTTTCTCTCCTAGAAAAGAAAAAAGGTTGCCAGTTGTTACTTCACAGAATCAAAATAATAGGAATTCAAATAATTATCTTCTGCTCTTTTAAAATATCTTTCTATCCTGCAGATGGAATGGCCTCTGATGATGAAAAGAGAAACCATATCTCAAAATGGTTTTAAAAATTAATGAAATATTCAAACTCTTGAAAACTATGAAAAACCCCACAGAGAAATCAATTATTTGAGAGGCAAGTTTTTGAAAATCATTTAAGTGTTTTGAAATGAAAAGATGAGAAATAGCAAAATTAAACTATTTTACAATCATTATATAGAAATTTTATTTTAAAAATATATATTATATGTATATATCCCAAAGGATAATATTAAAATCTGAATCTTTTGTAATAAATCATACTCTGTGTGAGAAAAAAAAAATATACACAAACGGAAGTAAGAAGGGAATCAAAACATGTTAGTACAAAAAAATCAACAAACACAAAAGAAGGAAGCAAGGGATGAAAGAATGATAAAAACTATAAGACATACAGAAAACAATGAACAAAATGGCCATAGTCCGTTTTTCACTATCAGTAATTACTTTAAATGTAAATAAATTAAACACACCAATTAAAAGACATGGATTGGCAGAATGGAGTGAAAAACAAGATCTAACAAGATGTTGTTTACAAGACACTCATGTTAGGTCTAAGGACACACATAGACTAAAAATGAAAGGATGGAAAGGATATTCCATGCAAACAGGAACATAAAGAGAATGCAGGTGGCCATACTTAGACAAAATATTTTAAGACAAAAATTGTTAAAAGAGACAAAAAAGATATTATATAATGATAAAAGGGTCAGTTCATCAGGAGGATGTAATGATTATAAATATATATGTACCTACATTTGAGCTCCCCAATATATGAAGGAAACACTGAGAGCTGAAGAGAGAAATAGACAGTAATACAATAATAATAGAAGTCTTCAATACTTCAATTTCAGTTATGGATAGAAGAACCAGAGAGAAGATCAAGGAAACAGAGGACTTGAACACCACTATAGAACAAGTGGACCTAACAGACTGTTGGGCTGCACCCCGAAGGCCTACAAAGTCTTGTAGTTGCCCAGCCTCGAGACTGAAGAAACAGCCCAGAGACTGCGACAGAGACATCAACAGTTTATTGGACAAGGGGATCTTACACAGAGGGTCCTGGAGTGACAACCCACTGTGTGCAGCAGACTGCAGGCAGAACGTGCTAGCAGTCTTCACTACTCAGGGGAGAAGGAGGCTACCATTTATAGGGGGAATTGACATCAGGTTGGCTCATCGGTTACCAGGGGCTAACTAAGCCTTATAATTAAGAGGATTGGATAGTCATGTGAGTGAAGCAGGGACTGGTCAAGCAGGAGATGTACAGAGAGCAAGAGAGCAGCCATCTTGAATGGCCTAACCATACACAGACATATGCAGAACATTCCATCTAACAGCAGCATAATACACATTCTTCTCAAGCACACAAGAACATTCTCATGTCAGGTCACAAAACAAATTTAAGAAGACTGAAATCATACAAAGTATCTTCTCTGACCACAATGGAATGAAACCAGAAATCAATAGCAGAATGAAAACAGGAAAGTCCACAAATATGTGGAAATTAAACTACTCTTAAACAATCAAATAATCAAAAGAAATCACAAAAGAATTTAGAAAGTATCTGAGACAAATGAAAACAAACCCACAAAATAACAGAACTTAGGGATTCAGAATGACATCAGCAAAATGATAGAATGAGCATTTTATACCATCTTCCCCCCCAACCCTGAACACCAATTTTTCCAATCTTCCACAGATGAGAGTGCCTTTGTGGAAGTCCAGGAGTCCAGCGAGAAGTTCCAGCAGACCACTGGAGCAAAAATAATCTAAATTGGACACATTGAAAAGGGTAAGAGGAAAAGCTTCACTTCACTTGCATAACCCTTTCCCTAAGGTGGAACAGCTTAGTACCAAGACCCTCTCCACCTGTGATTTCTCCCATGGGGAAAGTAAGAGTGAGTGAAAGACAAGATTCCTCAGCTGTGTGGAATGCTGCCTAAGAAGCCCACTTCTTTCTTACCCCATCCAGAATACTGAAGTGTGCTGCATGTTTGGACAGTAGGGAAGGGCTGGCAGAACAGCAGCCAGGGTTCTTGGAGGGCATCAAAAGGACACAGATCCTACTAACACTTCCACTGATTCCATCACGAAGCCCACCCACAAGCTGCTGGGGATGCCTCACTTGTGGATCTCCCCAACTGGTCCACAGTCACCCTCAATGTTCCATGCTCCTCATGCACACACACCCTCACCCAGTGTGGCTGGCTCCCTGCATGTACCCCCAAGGGAAACACATGAGTTTTGCAAATGGTTAATGAACACACAAAGAAATCTGTCCTGTCTCTGTGGAACTGTGAGAAAGCACACAAAATTGAACATTTGGCATTGCCATAGGGAAAGCAAATGGGAAGCTGTCAGCACCCAGCCTGGCTTTGTAGGATTGAGGGAAGGCATACAATCTTAATAATTACCCTTCCTCCCCCGCACCAGGGAACAAGAAGTGTGGAGTAGGCATATTTACAGAAAAGGTCTGAGAAAGTCTCAGAATCACTAGCACAGATGACAGATAGTATTTGTCACCTGAAGCCAGTCAGTAAAGACTGGAGGATGTGACTGCTTCTTCAAATATGAAGACAGCAACATAAGCCTTCAAGGAACATGAAAAATCAAGGAAATAATGACACCACCAAAGGGACACAATAATTTTCCAGTAACTGACCCCCCCCCCAAAATGGAGATCTGTGATTTGCCCAATAAGGAATTCAAAATAGTTGTTTTAAGGAAGCTTAATAACCCATAAGAAAACACAGAAAGACAAAAGAAACCAGGAAAAAAATATAGGAGGTAAATGATAAGTTTCACACAGAGAGAAATCATAGAAAATAGCCAAACAGAAATTATGGAGCTGAAGAATACAGTGAATGAAATGAAAAATGCAATACAGAGCATTAAAAGCAGATTTGATCAAAAACAAGAATCTGTGAAGTCAAAGGCAAGTTATATGAAATTATCCACTCAGAGGAGAATGAAGAAAAAAGAATGGGAAAACATAGGTGGAACACTCTTTCCAAAGAGAACACTCTTTCCAAAGAGACGTAAATTGTAGCAATATTTTTTTGGATCTGTCTCTTAAAGCAAAGGAAATAAAAGCAAAAATAAACAATTGGGACCTAATTAAACTTAAAAGCTTTTGCACAGCAAAGGAAACCATCAACAAAATGAAAAGACAACCTACTGAATGGGAGAAAATATTTGCAAATAATATGACCAACAAGGGGTTAATATCCAAAGTGTATAAACAGCTCATACAATGCAACATCAAAAAATCAAACAACCTGGTTAAAAACTGGGCAGAAGATCTGAATAGACATTTTTCCAAAAAAGACATACAGAAGGCCAACAGGCACATGAAAAGATGCCCAATATCATTAATCATCAGAGAAATGCTTCACAAAGACCACCAACATTTTTATTCAATGGGCTACCCACACACCGGGAATCAGAAATTGCTGGACTTGTCATACGGTCTTCCGTTGCTGTACCCCACCTTAAATGCTTACTCTGCTGATATATTCAATTTCAGCCAACTCCAGGTAACAACAACATCTTTGCCCCAGGGCTTCCCTTCAGTTGGATGCCCCGCCCATATTTCTGCCCTAATTGCTCCTCAAGGAGTGATTTTGGAGTAGCCTTCAAGGCCACCTTGGTTATTCTGTGCCCAGGGACAAACAGCTCTTGGCTCACAGATGCCTTTAACCACACCACTAGGACTCATATAGCAGAGATAGCCCATGAATGGGTACAAATGCCTGGGTTTCTCGCGGGAGGTTCTGATGAATACTTTACGCTGGGAACTTCTGCCTTTGGATTTTACTGTGGGGCCCATATCACAAGGCTCTCACCTAGTACATTATTCTCTCTCCCAGCTATGGGGTGCGGGGTGGTGGTGGTGGTGCACAGAGTGCTGGGGGCATGTGTCACCTAGTGGGGTGTTCTGCAGGTGACACACCCCATGGGGCTCATGGATGGGGCTCCTGGTGGAGTCCATGAGCTGGCTAGTAGGATCTGTCAGTTGTTGAGTTCTCTGCACTGGCTGCTGACAGCCCTCACTTTTTCTTGCTCCTAGCTGCCCCCAGATGCTTCAGCTGTGCTGATCCCCCTCAGTGTTCTTGGTGGGAAGAGAAAAAGTGGGCCTCCTGGGCATAGTGCCACAGGCTGTGGAAATTGGGCACTCATTTTTCCCTTACTTTCCCTTGAGGGAAAAATCGAGGGCCAAGGAGGTCTCTCTTGGCACTGAGCTGTGCCACACTGAGGGAAGGGTGATGTGAATAAAGTGAAACTGTTCTTACCCTCTTCAATGCATCTGTTCTGATTTTTTGCTTCACCATGGTGCTGAAACTTCTCCACTGGCCTCCTAGACTCCTATAAAGGTGTTTTCGTCTGTAGTTGGTTGTTAAAATTAATGTTTCTGTGGGGGGTTGATGGCTGGAACCTCCTATTCTGCTGTCTTGCTGACATTCTTTTCTAAGCTATTTTTTTTAATGACTGTATTGTTTGTCCTGTGTTGCCAGTGAAGTCTTTGTTTTGTTAGGTGGTAAGCTGGTGTTTTGACAGGGTTTCACTAAATGTCTGGAGCCTAGAAAAGAAAAAAAAAGAAAAAGAAAAAAATACTCTCCCAGTCTTCGCAAATTGGTACTGTTTTTGGGCACTCCTTCAATGCTTAGCTGGACCATTTACAACTCTTTCTTAGCCTTCATGTCTTGCTTCTGTGGAAACTGAAGGTCACCCTGAGGTGAAATCTTAGAGTCTTCTTAGGCCCTTTTCTGAGCTTGTGTCTACACTTGGTCATCCTTGTGGACTTCTCAATTCCACAGTATGCACAGCAGTTTTTAAAAGCCTCATCTACCTAGCCCACCATTATATCTCCTCCACATTCTTTGCTAGTCTTTTTCAAGTGTCTATTGCTTGTCCTGACTGTTCTTCCTTGCCCCAGGCTGCTGTGTCCAATACTTTTGCCATTAAATGCTTTCTATGAAAGCCACCCTATAAGCCACACAAGGCCTGGGAATGTTCTGAGTCAAGAGAAACAAAGGCAAACCTTTGCACCAGTCCTTGAGGAAGCCATCAGATGGACTGAAATACACAACCATAATTCTTTGTGAATAAGGTTCATACTGCTCTCTCTGGCACTAGCAACCTGCACCAGGAGTGTGGGCTGCTGCCTTCACAGCCACCAAACTGATGAGTGGGGAGATGGTAGGTAGGCAAAAAAAAGCTGCAGTGCTCTCTGACTGCAATGCAAAAGCTCCTTTCTTCATTAAGTACTCTCCTGGTTCTTGTAAGTTTTACACTAGATTCCAGAATTTTACAAAATTGATTCTGACAGTTTTTGCCAGCTTATAAATTGTTTTTGTGGAAGGGATGGAGCCCTGGAGTTTCCTATACCACATTTTCAATAACATTGCTCAATTTATTCTTCATTCCTTTTTTTTGTTTTTATTTTGCTGAGTAATATTCCTTTGTATGACTATACAACACTTTATCCATTCAACAGTTGATAAACGTTTGTGTTTTTTCCACTTTTTAGTTATTATGAATAATGGTGCTATGAACATTCATGTATGAGTTTTTGTGTGAATGTATGTTTCCAAATCTCTTATGTATATACCTAGGAGTGCAATTGCTGGGTCATCTGGTAACTCTATGTTTAACTTTTTGAGAAACTGTTGAACTGTCTTCCAAAGTGGCTGCACCATTTTATATACCCACCAGCAATGTATGAGGGTTCCAATTTCTCTATATCCTCACTGGCACTTGTTATTATCTGTCTTTTTTATTGTAGATACTTCAGTGGGTATGAAGTAGTATCTCTTTGTGGTTTTGATTGGAATTTCCTTAATGACTAATGATATTGAGCATTTATTTGTGTTTATTGACCACTTGTATACCTTTTTGAAGAAATGCCTATTCAGATCTTTCACCTATTATTTCTTAGTTATTTGTCTTTGTTTTTATTTATTTATTTATTTATTTATTTATTTATTATTTTTGGCTATGTTGGGTCTTCGTTTCTGTGCGAGGGCTTTCTCTAGTTGCGGCGAGTGGGGGCCACTCTTCATCGCGGTGCACAGGCCTCTCACTATTGCGGCCTCTCTTGTTGCGGAGCACAGGCTCCAGATGTGCAGGCTCAGTAGTTGTGGCTCATGGGCCCAGTTGCTCCGCCGCATGTGGGATCTTCCCAGACCAGGGCTCGAACCTGTGTCCCCTGCATTGGCAGGCAGATTCTCAACCACTGCGCCACCAGGGAAGCCCAGTTATTTGTCTTTTTGTTGTTGAGTTGTAATAGCTCTTTATATATTCTAGATGCAAGTCTTTTATCAGAGATATGATTTGCAAATATTTTCTCCTGTTCTGTATATTTTCATTTCACTTTCTTGACATTGTCCTTTGAACCACAAATTTTTAAATTTTGATGAATTCTTATTTATCTATTGTTTTTTGTTGCTTTTTGGTGTCATATCCAAGAGACCATGACATGATCCAAGGCCATGAAGATGTATGACTATGACTTCTAAGAGCTTAAAAGTTTTAGTTCTTACATTTAGATATTCGACCCATTTTGAATTAATTTGTATAAATGGTGTGAGGTAGGGGGGTCTGACTTCATTGTTTTGCATGTGGATATCCAATTGTACCAGCACCATTTGTTAAAAAGACTATTCTTTTTTCATTACATTTTCTTGACATCCATTGGTCTATATGTCTGTCTTTATGCTAGTACAATACCATCTTGATTCTGTAGGCTTGTAATGAGTTTTAAAATCAGTAAATATGAGTCGTTCAATTTTGTTCTTCTTTTCCAAGATTATTTTGGCTATTCTGAGTCCTTTGAATTTCCATATGAATTGTAGAGTCAGCTTGTCAATTTCCTCCAAGAAGGCAGCTTAGATTTTGACAGGAATTGTATTGAATTTGTAGATCAGTTTGGGAAGTGTTGCCATATTAACAATATTAAGTCTTCTGATCCATGAACATGGGTTGTTGCATTGGTTTCCTATTGCTGGTATAACAAATTTCCACAAATTTAGTAACATAAAACAACACAAATTAATTATCTTACAGTTCTGCAGGTCAGAAATTTGAAATGGGTTTCAAGATGTTAGATGGAGCGGGCGGGGGATACATTTTCTTGCATTTTCTAGCTTCTAGAAGCTACTTCCATTGCTCATGGCTCATGGCTTATGGCCCTTACGCCATCTTGAAAGCCAGCAATGTAGCATGTTTTAGTCCCTCTCTCTAACTCTTACACTCTTGCCTTTATCTTATAAAGAAAACTTTCAATCACATTGGACCCAACCAGATATCCAGGATAACCTTTCCATCTCAAAATCCTTAAGTTAATCACATCTGCAAAGCCCCTTTTTTCATGTAAGGTAACATATTCACAGGTTTTGAGGATTAAGATGTGGACATCCTTGGGGGCCATTATTCTGCCTACTACAGATATCTTTCCATTTATTTAGATCTTCTTTAATTTCTTTTCACAATGTTTTACAGTTTTTAGAGACTAGGTTTTGCACTTCTTTTGTTAAAATTATCCCCAAATAGTTTATTCTTCTGGTTGTTTTTGTAAACAGAATTGTTTTCTTAGTTTCATTTTCAAACCATTTATTGCAGAAATATAATTGATTTTTGGATTTACAGAAATACAATTGATTTTGTATATTGCTCTTGTATCCTGAAACTTTGTTGAACTCATTTACACGTTTTTTTTGGTGTGTGGATTCCTTAGAGTTTTTTATATACAAGATCATGCCATCTACAAATAGAGTGTTTTAGTTCTTCATTTCAAACTGTATACCGTTTGTTTCTTCATCTAACCTAATTGCCCCAGCTAGAACTTCCAGTACAATGTTGAGTAGAAGTGGCAAGAGCAACATCCTTGTCTTGTTCCTGATTTTAGAGGGAAAGCATGCAGTCTCTCATCATTAAGTATGATGTTAGCTGTGGGGCTTAAATTGCTCTATAGTTCAATCCAAATAAATTTGGGCTCTTTTGTAGGGATAGTTTTGAGGCACATGTTTGAGGTCTGCTCTGATCCCTGGAAGGTTAGTCTTAGCCTTCTTTTTTCCTGCTTCTTTCTGGCAAATTTATTGGCCTACGGTTTACCTTGCTCTCATGGAGTTATCAGTCTCTTCTTAATTGCTTGCTACCAAAATGGCCATTGTTTCTAGGAGCACCCTTAGTCTTTCCACATACTTTTTCAAATTAAATCAGTTTCTTTAAGGAGTACTTTGGAACTCTCAGTTATTATGGACGGTCTCTTCCCTTGGGAAAATTCTCTGAGTCATTCTTTGGGCATTGTGTGGGTGTAGTACCCTCTGGTCTTCTCAGCTTGCTTTTCCTGACATGGAGCCCTTACTTTTAGAGTGAGCTAGAGCAGGGGTGATTGGGGCCCCAGTGTTCTGGCATGCCATGCTTGATGTAGAATGTCTGCCCTGTGAGTGGAAGCTGGGTAAGGAAGGGTGTCCCAACTTCTCGGCCATATTCACCAGGAATTTGGCTTCTTCAACTTGGAGTGGTAGGGAATGAGAAGTGCTGGTGGCTTGCCTCTCCCAATGAGATATGGTAACCCTTGGTTTGGAGCTGAGGGGTAAGAGAGACCTGTCTTCTTGGCCACATCCTCCTGGAGGGAAGCTTCCATTAAACCCAGGTGGGTGATGGGGAAGGAGGGAATGGGTCTTGGCTAAACTGTCACAGATCCTTGCTATTCTTACTGAGTTTTAGTAGATTTTCTTGAAGAAATGTTTCTGCATTTGCTCTTTGCCCTAGGACAATATCAAGGGACTTTAAACCATTGGCTCTTTAAATGATTTTCATCAGTTATGCTTGTTTCACTCTGGAGTAGATCTACAGTGCTCCTCGCATGTCATCATGGATGTGGAAGTCCTTCATTTCTATCTTCAATAAAATGCTGCTTTGTGTGGGAAATTTTATGGTTTGGTGGATCAGGTAGCACTCAGTTTATGAAGACAAGTTTGGTTTGTATAATCCCTTTGTGTCCTATAGTCAGATGTTCAGTCTCTATCAGGGCCCAGTAATAAACCAGTAGTGATTTTTCAAATGAAGAATAGTTGTCAACAAAGGAGGGCATGGCCTTCCTCATGAGCCATAGTGATCTTCACGGTGATTTCTTATTGGGGCTTTGCCAGAGGTTTCATACTACTTCTCTGCCTGCCACAGACATATTTTGAATACCATTGGATCTGTTGGGTCCTAAGACCCAAGTGGCAGATCAGCTTTCATTGCAACCAGCACCTGCTGCAAAGTCACTACCTTCTCTGAGATTCACTCAAGAAAGTGGAGCCTTACAAGGTTCCTGATAAATGAGTCAGAGGGGCATAATCAAATATGGTAAGTGTTACCTTCAAAATCCAAAGAGGCTCACCACACTTTGTGCTTCTGTCTTCATGGGAAATGGTACAAGTGCAGGAGCTTATATCCTATTTTATAAGGAATATTCAGAAATGCCCCATACCACTGGACCCTTAGAAACTTCACCAATGTGGCACGCCCTTGAACTTCTCCAAGGTTCATCCCCTATACTCTGGCATACATATGTCTTGCTAAGGTATTTATTTATTTGCTATTTCCTATTCACTGTGTTTGCTTAGCATAATATCATCAATATAATGGACCAGTGTTATGTTCTCTGGGATATCAAGATGATCAAGCATTCTCTGGTCTATGACAGTTTGCAGAAGAGTTGACATAGCCCTGGGGCAACAGTAAAGGTATACAGCTAATCTGTTGTCCTTGTCCTGTAAATGTAATCTGTTTCTGATTTTGCTTGTTGACTGAAATGAAAAAGTATACGTTTTCCAGGTCAATAACTGCATACCAGTAGAGATGGCTCATATGGAACCTCAGCTGCAATTGGTATCACTTGATTAAATTTGTGATAATTTACTCTAATTTTCCACAAATCATCTGACTTACAGTAGCCAAGCAGGTAAGTCAAATGGGAATTTGGTAGAAAGTGCCTTTATAGCATCTCTCAATTTTTGATATAGGTTATCTCTGCAGTTCCCCCAGGGAAACGATATTCCTTTAGGTTTAACTATCATGGTAGGGGTAAGGGTTGTTCCAGGGGCTTCCACTTGGATTTTCCTCCCATAATAGTTCTCACTCCATAGGTCAGAGGATCAATTTGGGAATTCTGTCAGTTAATATCTATTCTCATTATATATTCTGAGTCTTGGGAAATAACCATAGGATGCGTCCTTAGTCCCAATGTAAGACATGTTCAAGCCAAGACTCCATCTATCACCTAAACTCCATAGGTTCCCTATTATCAGAGGATAATAGTGGTTATTCCAGTTGTTCAGGGATCAGCATACCTTCAGAGCCAGTATCTAATAATCCCCAGAAGGTCTGAGTATTTCCTTTCCCTGAGTTTAGTTACCCTAATAAATTGCCACAAAACCTTTGGGGGAAGATTCATGATACATATCTGTGGCTGCATTGCAGGATCCCTCCTCCGTCGGGGGGCTCTGTGCCTGTGAACTGGCTTACGACTGGAAACTGGGGAAGATGCCATGAATTTTCTTTATGATGACCAAAGGAAGTTAGGTTTCTGCCCAGAAGACCTATAATTTTTCCTTCTATGTATGTAAAGCAGCACTTTAGTAGGCTAACCATATATTTCATTTTCAGGGACTCTATGAAAAATTAGCCATTGCCACAGATCTTTGTGGGTCAAAACATGGGTCAAAACACTGAGATTACCATTCTGTCCTTGTGTGTTATTGTGGTAAATGTTCTTATTTTGTGGTTAGGCTGCCACCTGACCTTTATCACTTTGGGATCCCATTAGGTCCCATCTGAGATCAGGGAACCCAATTCCATCGTGGAATCTCCCATCATCATCTTGGGCCTTCTGAGTATGGCCATTACTTAGCTTGTTAAGGATGCAGGTGCTCCCCTTACCCAATGCATATTTTTATAATTTTTTTTGGAGACAATCACAGGTGTACAGAAAATGTATAGAAAAGTGGCAAATACAAGTAACTTTTCCTGGAACCTTTAGAGGGTTAGTTGCCAAATTATTGCCCTTCCACCTCAAAATACTAAAGTATGAATTTCGCCAGATACTTAAGTGTATATTTCTGATAAACAAGGATGTTCTATATAACCACACAACAAACATCAGTATCAGGAGATTAACACTGATACATTATTACCATCTAATCCTCAGACCCCATTCAAGTTGTGCCAATTGTCCTTCAGTGCAAAGGGATTCAGGAATTGTGCATTGCATTAAATTGTAATGTACCTTTAGTTTCCTTTAGTCTGAAATGATTCTTCAGTCTTTCCTTAACTTTTATGATCTTGAAACTTTTGAAGATTACAGTTATTTTGAAGACTGTCCCTCAATTTGGATTATTCTGACATTTCCTCATAACTAGGTTCATGTTATGTATCTCTTGTGGCTTTATAATGTGTCAACTGGTTAGGGTGAGCTACATTTTCCAGAACCCCTTTTCTGTATGTTTCTTGCTGAGGTGCACCACGAAAGACATTCTCATGGGAAATTTGGAGGGTAGAAGTGAAACAACAGCCATTTTGTAGTTTACACACATTATTGCTTATCTGTTGGCTTAGCGCGTTGGTGTGGGGCACCAGCTGGTCCCGCAACTGCCCCACCTTCCCCTAGATCTCCCTTCAGCTTCTCTGGGTCAGGGGTAGGTTTAGCTTCACAATGAAGGGCCCAGCTTCTGTGGGATACACATACCACTAAAGGCAGAGACAACAAGAACTGCCAGCTAATGCTTGTGGGTTCCAACTTGTCTTTGCTTTCCCCCTGCCTTCCATCTATCTTACCTTTCCAACTGCCTGACCTGTGGATTGCAAGCTCCAGCATTAGACACAAAGACAATAGCCTTGCATACACTTCTTAACCAAGTCCCACAATTGCATAAGGTAAAATTTCTGTGACAGATTCCTTGTGGTTCTGTTTCTCTCATTGAACCCTGACTGATAGAGCATCTTTAGTAGGAACATCACAGAAGTGATGCTGCATTCTTCTTATCATGTCCTACTGGGTGGTGAATAATTTCTGTTTGTCCCATTACTAATGATGTTCATTTTGATCACTTGATTAAGGTGGTATCTTCCAGGCTTCTCGATTGTAAAGTTACTTGTTTTGTCTTTTGTAACTGATAAGTATTTTGTGAGGAGATACTTAGAAACTGCATAAATAACCCATTCTTCAAGCACTTCCTTCCTTCCTTACTTAGTTTCTGGCACAAAAAGGGGTTCCAGGCTCAGCTTATCATTTCCTGGTCTAGCCCTTGTAATAAGCTAATTCTCCAAGGAGCTCTGATTTCTTTTAGCAGAAAATGGTATTTAGAAAACAAGATCTGAGGCTTCCCTGGTGGCACAGTGGTTAAGAATCTGCCTGCCAATGCAGGGGACACAGGTTCGAGCCCTGGTCTGGGAAGATCCCACATGCCGCGGAGCAACTAGGCCCGTGAGCCACAACTACTGAGCACGCGTGTCACAACTACTGAAGCCCACGCGCCTAGAGCCTGTGCTCTGCAACAAGAGAAGCCACCGCAATGAGAAGCCCGCACACCGCAATGAAGAGTAGCCCCCGCTCGCCGCAACTAGAGAAAGCCCGCACGCAGCAGCAAAGACCCAATGCAGCCAAAAATTAATAAATAAAAAATAAATAATTTTTTTTTAAAAAGAAAACAAGATCTGGAGTACAAGTCTTTTGCCTCCTTAGGTAGGTTTAATCCTAGGTATTTTATTCTTTTTGATGTGGTGGTAAATGGGATTGTTTCTTTTTTTTTATCAGAAAGAATTTTTTAATTTGAAAAATTATTTGCGATACAAACTAGATAGGGGATCAATACCTCTAAAATAGAAAGCACTTATAAATTCATAAGAAAACAATATCTAAGTAGAATATCAGCAATTTATAAATGTAGAAATACAAATAGTCAAAATGCAAATGAAAGTACATTTAGAAACAAAAACTATTATTCCTTGCCTGTACATTGGTAAAGAAAGGAAGATCAATAATTCCCAATATTGGTGAAGGCTTAGAGAAGGCAGCACTGCAAGGGAGTGGAAAGCAGTTTGACGGGATATATTTTTTTAATTTTAATTTTATTGGAGTATAGTTGATTTACAATGTTGTGTTAGTTTCAGATGTACAACAAAGTGATTCAGTTATAATATACATATATTCATTCTTTTTTAGACTCTTTTCTCATATAGGTTATCACAGAATATTGAGTAGAGTTCCCTGTGCTATACAGTATGTCCTTGTTGGTTATCTATCTTATATATAGTAGTGTGTGTATGTTCATCCCTGTTTCTTTAATTTCTCTTTCTGATCTTTTGTTGCTAGTGTATAGAAATGCAACAGATTTCTGTTATTTGTTTTGTATCCTGAAACTTTACTGAATTCATTGATGAACTCTAGTAGTTTTCTGGTTGCATCTTTAGGATTTTCTATGTGTAGTATCATGTCATCTGCAAACAGTGACAGTTTTACTTCTTCTTTTCCAATTTGGATTCGTTTTGTTTCTTTTTCTTCTCTGATTGCTGTGGCTAGGACTTCCAAAACTATGTTGAATAAAAGTGGAGAGAGTGGGCATCCTTGTCTTGTTCCTGATCTTAGAGGAAGTGCTTTCAGCTTTTCACAGTTGAGTATGATGTTAGCTGTAGGTTTGTCATATATGGCCTTTGTTATGTTGAGGTATGTTCCCTATATGCCCACTTTCTGGAGAGTTTTGATCATAAATGGGCATTGAATTTTGTCAAAAGATTTTTCTGCATCTATTGTGATTATCATATGCTTTTTATTCTTCAATATGTTGATGTGGTATATCACACTGTTTGATTTGTGGATATTGAAAAATCCTTGCATCGCTGGGATAAATCCCACTTGATCATGGTGTATGATCCTTTTAATTGTTGGATTTGGTTTGCTAAAATTATAAGACACTGATGAAAGAAATCGAAGATGACACAAACAGATGGAAAGATATACCACATTCTTGGACTGGAAGAATCAGTATTGTCAAAATGACTATACTACCCAAGGCAACCTACAGACTCAATGCAATCCCTATCAAATTACCAATGGCATTTTTCACAGAACTAGAACAAAAATCTTAAAATTTGTATGGAGACACAAAAGACTTCAAATAGCCAAAGCAACCGTGAGAAAGAAAAATGGAGCTGGAGGAATCAGGCTCTCTGACTTCAGACTATACTACAAAGCTACAGTCATTAAAACAGTATGGTACTGGCACAAAACCAGAAATGTAGATCAATGGAACAGGATAGAAAGCCCAGAAATAAACCCACACACCTATGGTCAATTAATCTATGACAAAGGAGGCAAGACTATACAATGGAGGAAAGACAGTCTCTTCAATAAATGGTGCTGGGTAAACTGGATAGCTACATATAAAAAATGAAATTAGGACATTCTTTAACACCATACACAAAAATAAACTCAAAATAGATTAAAGACCTAAATGTAAGACTGGATACTATAAAACTCTTAGAGGAAAACATAGGCAGAACACTCTTTGACATAAATCACAGCAATAGCTTTTTCAATCCGTCTGCTAGAGTAATGGAAATAAAAACAAAAGTAAACAAATGGGACCTAATTAAGCTCAAAAGCTTTTGCACAGCAAAGAAAACCATAAACAAAACAAAAAAGGCAACCCACAGAATGGGAGAAAATATTTGCAAACAATGCAACCGACAAGTATTTAATCTCCAAAATTTACAAACAGCTCATGTGCCTCAATACCAAAAAAACAAACAACCCAATCGAAAAATGGGCAGAAGACCTAAATAGACATTTCTCTAAAGAAGACATACAGATGGCCAAGAGGCACATGAAAAGATGCTCAACATCGCTAATCATTAGAGAAATGCAAATCGAAACTACAATGAGATATCACCTCACACCAGTCAGAATGGTCATCATCAAAAAGTCTACAAACAATAAATGCTGGAGAGGGTGTGGAGAAAAGGGAACCTCCTACACTGTTGGTGGGAATGTAAATTGATACAGCCACTATGGAGAACAGTATGGAGGTGCCTTAAGAATCTAAAAATAGAACTACCATATGACCAGCAATCCCACTCCTAGTCATATATCTGGAGAAAAACATGGTTTGAAAGAGTGCATGCACCCCAATGTTCATTGCAGCGCTATTTACCATAGCCAAGGCATGGAAGCAACCTAAATGTCCATCGACAGGTATATGGATAAAGAAGATGTGGTTCATATTTACAATGGAATATTGCTCAGCCACTAAAAAGAATGAAATAATGCCATTTGCAGCAACATGGATGGACCTGGAGATTATCATACTAAGTGAAATAAGTCAGAGAAAGACAAATATTATATGATATTGTTTATATGCAGAATCTAAACAAAAATGATACAAATGAACTTATTTTTAAAACAGAAACAGACTCACAGACTTAGAGAACGAACTTATGGTTACCGGGGAAAAGGGTCGGGGGAGGGATAGACTGGGAATTTGGGATTGACATGTGCACACTGCTATATTTAAAATAGATAACCAACAAGGACCTACTGTGTAGCACAGGGAACTCTGCTCAATACTCCGTAGTAACCTAAATGGGAAAAGAATTGGAAAAGAATAGATACGTGTATATGTATAACTGAGTCACTTTGCTATACACCTGAAACTAACCCAACATTGTTAATTAACTATAATATAAAATAAAAATTTAAAAAATAGCCAAAAAAGAATAGAAAACAAGATCTGGGTACTATATATGATCATTGCTACTGATGTGTCATTGCTCCTAGGTCCTCTCAGCAGACAGCGTTAGGAAATATATGTAGAAGTGCATATATGTAGAAGTGCACATATGTGTATGCATGTGTATATTTATCTCTCTAGCTGTCTATCTAAATGTGTATAAATACACTTACACACATTTACATCCATATCTATTTTGTATTGAAAACCATGACTTCTCATTGATACCTCCAATTCCAGTCCAATACCACAAGGTTCATTATAGTTTTTTTCCCTTGCCAAATTGGTAACTCTCTTCTCTGACAGTGCAAAAACCTGGCTTCAGTTATCCGTAATAATTTGATTAGGCCCCCTGTATGTAATTAATCTGCATTTCCTCCACTACCACTTATCCTTTGGAGATGCCTTCCTAATCCCACTTTGGCTTCAACACCTGATATCAGGCCATCCCTCTGCATGGATGCTCTCCTCATCCTTCTTGGCTGCTGACACCCCATACCAGGCTATCCTTTTGTGGGGATACCCATTCCATCCCATTAAGTCTCTGATGTTGCACACTGCCCATCCCACTCCTACTCCACTGTGTGGATGTTCTGTTAACTCCACATGGGTTTTAACGTTCCATGCAAGGCCATTTCTCTGCAGGGATGCCTTCATCACCCTGCCTTGCTCAGGCTCTGACCGTTCAGTGCCAGGCTGCCCCTCGTCCCACGTGGATGCTTTTTTTACACTTCTTGGGTTCTGACAGCCCACATCAGGCAGCCTCTTTCTGGAGACATCATCTTCACTCTGTTTGGGCTCAAACACCCCTCTCTAGGCTGCTTCCTCACCTGTATGGAAACCATCCTCCTCCAACGTGGACTCTTACATCCTGCAGCAGGAAGTCTCTTCCCTTCATGGACATGCTTTTCACTCTTCTTGGATCTGACAGCCCATGCCAGGCCTTACCCCTGCATGTATGCCTTCCTCGTCCTGCTCAGGCTCTGACACCTTGCTTTAGCCTGCCACTTTACTTCATGGATGCACTCTTCCCCTTGCTCAGGATCTGACGTCCTGTATGGGGCTCCCTGCCATTATGGACACCTTTCTTACTCCACTTGTGTTCTGATGTTACATGCCAAATTGCATCTCTGTGTGAATGCCTTCCTCACTGCTCAGCTCTGACGTTACATGCTGACTTGTGCTCCAGTGTGGACACCCTCCTCAGCCCACTTAGGCTGGGACATCCCATGCCAGGCCACCTCTCCCCACTGATGCCTTTCTCATTCCTCTTGGGCCCTGACACCCAGTCATCAGGTCACCCCCTCTGCGAGGGGCTCTGATTCCCCATGCCACGCAGCTCTCCTCTCTCTGTGTGTTTGCTTTCCTCACTGTCCTTGGACTCTGATAGTCCATGCCAGAACACCTCTCCTTGGGGATGCCCTTCTCACCCTGCCCTAGCTGTAACTCCCTATGTTGGACTGCCCTCTAGAATGAACAGTCTCCTAACCCTATTTGGGTACCAGAACCCCATGCCAGGCCACCCCTCTGCACGAACTCCCTCCTTTCTTCAATTCGACTTTGACATTCCATGCCAGACTGCCTCCATGTGTGATGCCCTCCATACCAGCATAGGTGCCCTCCATACCCTGCTTGGGCTTCATAACCCTATGCCATGCCTTCTGTCGACTGAAAAAATGCACAACCTAAAAGTTGAGAATTATGTTTTATTTGGCGGACTTTCTGAGGACTCAAGCCTGGGACGAAGAAGTAAGGGAGGAGGCAGGTTACATAGGAGTTTTGCAACAAAGACCAGGTAGTCAGAACATCAAAAGGTTACTGTTAATGAAAGAAAACCAGACATCTCAAGTTAATGAATTTAGTGCTTTTTTGTGTATAGGAAGATGCAAGAGTCTGGGCTCAGTGAAATCATTCCTTTGATATGTACCTCAGCAATCTGGGGCCAGAATCCTCTTCTTTCCCATCCTCACTCCCCTCAGGGTGCACCATTGAGGGTGGCTCCAGTGGCTGAGGGCTTAATGGCCACAGCATCCTTTGTTTGCTGATATGGCAGGCAACATTTTTTATTCACATTTCTTTACCCCACTCAGGCTCTAACGCCTTGCCCTCTAGATGCCTGCTTTTCTCCGCCCTCACCTAATGGCTTTTAGACTGAATTACTCAGGAATGGGAGAGAAGAGAAAGGGCATCAATACATGTTTTAATGCCTTGGTGAAGGGCGTGTCCTCTGTGTCCTCGAGGAGGTGTGGTTAGGGGTAGCTAAGCAGTTTGCAAGTAAATCTATTCTGTTATATCCATTTCCCAGAACCTCTGGACTCCTTCTTCTATAGGATGTCAGAGAAGTTCAGGCATTTTGACTTCAATGACTGCAGGCTGTCACTGAGTCCAGGCTTTGATTGGCCAATTTAATAGACCATTACAACACACCTCAATGCTTCAGCCAACACTTTAAATTTTCAATTCTGGGTGAGTACATCAGTGAATTCGACCCTATCACATCTTACACTTCTTCCCCCTTGGTCAACACCCTTAGAACTCACTTCCATACATGCTTCCTATGCTCCTGTCAATATAGACTGCTGAGGTCTTATGAATCTCTTGGGGAATAGGCTCTCTCTCTTGGATCAAGCCTTGTACTGAGGTAGGAGATAGATGGGCCCCTGGGCTGGACAGCTGGTGTTTGTCAAGTGGAGTAAAATTGAAGGTTTGTTTCTCCCCAGACACTCCAAGGACAAAGCTAGTGGCAGAAGCTGAGCTCTGCTGAAGAGATAAGATAACCACTCCTGAGGTCAAGGAAAACTTCCCTGTCTGCACATGTGCAGGAAGACTCCTTGGGGGTCAAAAAGAGAGGGGGTGCCACCCCATAATAAGTGTGGACATGCACCCACAGGCCTCTGGGGTGGGATCCATCTTAGCAAAAATTGAGCACGCATGTTGGGGAGGGTCCTGGGACCAGTCAGGTGTGAAAAAAGAAACAAGATAATTGGCCAAATGTAAACAAAGACCCGGAAGGATGTCGTAGATAAGTGATTTAAACCACCTCTTCACTGCACTCCTCATTAGAGGGGATACCCACACCCTTTCTTTCTGTCTTAAATAAACTGCTTCTCTGTGTGCTCTCCCATACGTTGTGCTGCATCTCTAATAATAAACTTTGTACCTGTTTTTACAGTTTTTGCCTACTTGAAACAGTCTTGCTTTCAAACAGGGGAAAGAGCCAGGGCCACTTTGCTTCTAGCCTCTAGCCCCTGGTGGTCTAGTGGCTAGGATTCCTGGTTTTCATCCAGGCTACCCTGGTTCAATTCCTGTGCAGGAAACTAAGATCTCTCTTCAGAACCGCTCACTGCTGTCTCTCTGAGATCAGTACTGCTCCAATTTGTGCTGTGTTGGCAATCTAACGCCTTATGGACTTGGAGCTGATGAGAATGTGCATCCAGAGGAGGTCAAGCACTAGCTTGTCAGGCAACTTCCCCAAGGGCATTTGTTGAAAGGACTGTATGCAGAGGAGGCCTTGTTCCCTGGGGGGAGGGGGTGTTGGGGGGGAATGAGGGAGTGTTGGCTTAGTTTCTCAGCAAGTGGGGACTCTAAGAACTATACATATTTTATGTTAATCAATTATCTTTTTCTCACTTCCCTTATCTTTGCTTCCCTGATGAAGGGTACGGGTGGTGACAACTCTTATAATTTAGGTTCCAGATAAGAATATAACTGAATCAATACCACCTCATGATGATATGGTGACTTAAAGATTTTGTGTCTCCTCTGTGTTGGAAATGATAGTTCTTCTTTTGCATAAAGGACAGGAGTGGCTTCTGAGTGACAAAAGGGGTAGACCATGCTGATTATTCTTTGCCCCCTACCCCCATCCAATTTCTATTCTTCATAGTCCTGCTCTGTTTTCTAGGTTTACCCCTGCGGACTGTATATTCTTGGCTCCCTTGCCTGCTGGCTTGTAGTTGGGTTTGGTAGAGGGGTAGAAATGGTAAGAGATCAGTTAGTGGGAAGAAAGGGAGGTCAGAGTATTTCTCCCCAACTCCCTCCCTGCGCTGGCACTGCATTTCTGGCAGTAGCTGCATCCCTGCACAGCTGGAGTACCTACTGGGCTCCTCCTCCTCCATGGGTCCAGCACTCACTGGGCTCTGGCAACGCTATTACTTCCTTTGACCCTCCCACTCATACTTCACTCTTCCTTGTTTCTTCGTGTAACCCTGACCACTCACTGTAAACAGTTTTTTCACAGTCTATTCATCTGAACCATCTGGAGTGAATTATTTTCCTTCCAAGGCCCTGCTGATAGTCTGTTCATATATTCATCCTTTGCCTTATCTCCATGATTTTAAAGAATAATAATGCTGGTAGTGGAAAGCTCCCCACTTGGGTGTTTTTCTGTATACTTTATGGGCTGTTCTCCAGTGCTTGGAGATAGAGCACCAGGGAAATAAAAATGTATCATCTAGGAAGGTTACCTTTTTAAACAAGACATTTAAAAACATCTATGCAAGTAATACATGGTCATGATGGAAAATTTAGGAAACCACAAAGAGAAAAGAAAAATCTCCAGTAATCCCACTCCAGAGAAATAACCACTATTAACATTTTGATGAATATCCTTTTAAACTAAGTTGTACACTTCTTAAAAAAAAAAATCCACAACTCCTGAAGCAGTGCCAGCTTGAATTTTTGGGCTTTTGGAATTTTCACAACTGCCCCATCTGTAGTAGGGTGTATAAAGCAGGAGCAATTGAAGAAAAGAGAAGCACGGTGGAGGAGGAAGCAGACCTGGGGTGGTTTCATAGTTCAACCCCTTTCTGGACTGTCATATTTGATGCACTGTATGAACCCCACCCACACTAAGTCCTGCTGTGCTGGGCTGGGCTTGTGTGCTCTCTGGGAGGGGTTGCCTTCTCCAGTCTCACATTTAGAGGAATCTAAGCCAGAAGCATGGGTAAATAAGCCACAGTTGCACAGCTGGCTGCTCTGCACAAAGCTCCTTTGCCATACAGGGAACCCTCTAGAGCCTAAGGCAGCCCAGAGAGAGAAGTTAAGAACCAATTAATTCTCCAGCGGCCCTGAAAAGGTTAATCCCAAACTGACTGCAGAACACAAATGTGTTCCCACAGGGCAGAATCTAATCTTATTGTGGGTAATAACTTCAATCTTCGGAACTGGAGCTTATTTTCTAGATGCCAAGGTCATTTTGTTTTCCCTCAGAATCCGAAGAGCCAAAAATTCCTGCCATTTGATTCCTATGTCTCCTCAAAAGAAATGACACTATTATGTATGTATAGAACATCTTGTTCTCATCCCCTGTATTCGCTTTTCCACTGCCCAGTGTTATGCTGACCCCAAATAATCAACCCCTTTGTCATCAAGTTTATAAATTAGGCTGCTAAAATAGACCCCAGAGTGGTGGAATCTGTCCAGGCAGAGATGTATACAGAGTTGAGGCGACTCTGAGCTAGCTGATTGGTGCCGATGCACAGTTTTTTTTTTCCCCCCTGGGTATGTCCCATTTGATTATTTATCTCACTGCTTCAGAGCAACAGAAGCATCAACTTTCTACCAGTTTCCTCCTCTGACAGCAGTAGCAATGGAAGGATGGAATTTTGACATCATCCTTGCTTGTTCTTTCTTTCCTGTTCTATTCTTCAAGGCCCAAGTTTCACTCTAAAAAGCTCCTGCTGTGATTTTTTGGAGACCTGAAGAAAGAGATACCATGCAAAAAATTTGACACAGGCCGATCATAGGACTTAGAGCACAGAGGGAACCAATCTTCTTATTTAAAAAAGACCGCTTTTCACTTTAACTGCGCCGCTAGTCATGTATCTTTCTTTTGGAAATCTTGTTGCAACTTTTCAGTTCATGTGGAGGTGAGATGTAAGTTTACTGAACTTCAAATAGAACGGTATCTGGGAAGGGTGGACTCTCAGAAAACTTGTTTGTTTACTCAAAATGGGTGCCAGGACTCAACAAATTTGCTGAAGCTTCCTAGTTACTGCCTGCACAGGTAATTGCAGTTTATTTTCATCAGGTTTCATTCTCACATATCTTTGGCTACACATTAAAAACAGCCCCAAGATTATCAAGCAGGAGTGTAAGAAGAACCACAAAGAGAATTTTAAGAGAAAGAAGCAGAGATTAAACCCAGGCGAAGAGATGTGCAGTCCTTCCTTGTAAGTATGAAGAGAGAAATTTTGAATTGCACTATCAGAAAGGAATGGCAGTAGCAAGGTAGGTGGAGATGTGACCTCCAAATCCTTGAAGATGAAGTTTGTGATACTAGAGTAGGTATAAGCAGAGTGGGGGAGAGGCTAGTAATGCAGGTTGTGGTGTGAAGTGGTTAGACTATATGCTACCACATCACCCAAAACTGTCCTTTGCATTGAGGCATGTTGATGCTTGAGTAATTGAGGCATTATAAGGCAGGCACAATCGTATTACAATGACCACCATTCCTATGAAGCATTATATATGATGCTAGAACAGTCTTCAATGGTGTTGTTATCAACAACAGAAAAATTGTACGATCCATGCTTTCCTCTGATTCCTGCTCATGCAATAGTCACTTCCTTTGGAAGGATTAGTTTCATGATGATATAGCAGGTTACATAAAAAGAACTCCTGTGATTGTCGTCTAGCGTATTGAGATTGTTTCCCACTCTACAGAATGGTGGAGGGGGAATATTGATGAGAACCCCAAAGGGATAGAAAGGGCAGCAGTAGTTTTGCAAAGAGGGAAAAGCAGACTGAATCCTAGGGAATTTTGGCTAGGGAGTGGGTCTGGGCCTGGGAAAGGACCCTAAAGTTGCATATTAGAAAAGCCTGTATGTGGGATATATCACATTTATCATATCCTATTGTTATCATAATCAAACTTTATCATTTTGCAGGTGAGAAATCAAGGAATAGTGAGGTAAAATGCCAGTCAATTTTTTTGAGTACATGTGATTAATTGAATGTGTTTATATCTTTTGATTCACAGCCTAGGCCTGATCCTATTGGACTACAGTGCCCCTAATGGAAATGTACCAAAGGAAGATGGGTCCTACTCAAGTGTGAAGAATCAAACAAAGGGTTAACTGGACTTAGAGTGGATGCCAAACTACTTTTTCTTTTTTAAGTTTGACAGAAGCAAACAAAATGTTGAAAGAGAAGATATCTTCTGCCTTGAGAACTTGATTTTTATGTGCCTTTAGCACTGAATCATCCTAGCATGGTGTAATAGAAAGGCATTGGATTTAAGTGCTTATTTCTTCATTTATCATTAATGGGTTACTTAGCTTCTCTGAGCCACAGTTTCCTCACCTGTAAAGTGGAGATAGTAACAGTGCCTAATTTATAGTGCTATTGTGAAGATTTTAAAAGAGATAATATATGTAAAGTACTTTACATAGTGTTTGGCGTATAGAAATAGCTCAACAAATGTTCATTACTCTTTCCTTTTCCACTTGTACAGGAGTTTGTCTACTGCACTTAGCTTGAGTAAAAAATAGTAGCTCTAAAGAGCTCTCTGAATCTAGTTAAAGCCCTTTGGGCCATTTGTAGAATGGCTCATCTCTCTGTAAGTATTTTCCCAAATATGGGTTTTAGCATACATTCAAATATGGTTTTGCTCATCCAGGAAAACCCCAGACCACAAGAACTTTATCTTTATGACTTGTTTTTCCTCCTCATTATTATCTTAGACCTCAGAAGACAGGACTGGATTTCACAGGCAGCTAATTCAGCACAAGAGAAACAAGGCTAGAAAAGTCCACCAGAGCTGCAGGGCTTTGCTTGCCCTCGGCGTGGGGGTCGGGGTGGGGGTTTCTTAGCCTCCATACTATTGATGTTTGCGTCTGGATACTTCTTTGTTGGAGGGGCGCGCCGTACTGTGTACTACAGGATGTTTAGAAGCATCCCTGGCCTCTACCCACTAGATGCCAGTAGCACACTATCCCTTCTCCGAGTTGTGCCAACCACAAGTATCCCCAGACATTGCCACATGTCCCCTGGGGAGGGGGACAACTTTGTTCCCAGTTGAGAAACAGCCCTAGGAGGAACAATCTGCTAGCTATGTAGCACACAAACATCCAGTAGGATAAGCTAATGAATTCTTAAGGAATGATTGGAAATTTAAAGGGCAAGGATGAGTAAGGAGGAGTTCAGGCAGAGGGACAGTCTGGATTTTGAAAGAGAACCTGTGTTATATGTCCGGTCTTATTGATACAGAGATTAATAAGACATAGATCCTGCTCTTGAGGAGCTCACATTTTAATGGGAAGGGCCACCACTTGAACAGTGAGAATACCGTGGAGTGACTGCTATGTCAGAAATATATAGAAGGTGCTATGGGACAGGGGGAACACAGAGCATGGGTACCCATCTTAGTGGGGTGCAGGAAAGGCTTTCCAGAAGACATCACATGTGAGCTGAAGAATGAGTAAGGATTAGCATGGCAAAGATAAAGGAGGATGGAAGAGACATAAGAGAATTTGGGGTTTCGAGGGAAGTGCAAATCATTTAGGTTGGCTGGGAGAGGAGCGCTCAAAAACAAGGAGTGGTGGAAGAGATGGCTTGTAAGATAGATAGGAAGCAGATCATAAAAGTCCCTCTGAGCCACATGAAAGACTCAACTCTGAGAACTATCCAGAGGTATTGAGTTTCTCTATTATCCTGTTTGGATTTAGGGAAGATTACTTTAGCTGCAGTGTGGAAGATAGATTGGAAGTAGGGTGACCAGTCAGGAGGCTATTATTGTAGTCCAGGTGAGAGATGATTATGACTTGAGTTAGGGTAGTGGCAGTGGGAGGGAATTCAAGATCTGTTTATGTGATGAGAACAGTAGGATATGGGACTGGTTAGATATGGGGACAGTTTCTGGCTTGTGCTACTTGTGCTATTCACTAGGATGGAAAACACTGGGGACAGAAGAGGTTTGGAAGGAAGGTAAAGTTTAAGTTTGGAGAAGTTGAATTTGAAGTAGTTGTGATCATTGAGGTAGGGATATCTGGTAGACATTAAATATATGAGTCTGAAGATCAGGAGAAAATTTAGGGTAGAGATACAAGATTGAGAGTCAGCAGGGGAATTTAAGCCATGGGAATGGATGAGATAGCCCAAGGAGAATGTGTATATTGAAAAGGGCTAAGGGCTAAGGATATTCCTATGGCCTGGTTCTTCACTTCATTTGTATCACATCTTCTGAGAAGCTTTCCTTGACTAACATATGTAAAATATCACCCCATCGCTCTCTATTCATTTACCCTGCTTTTATTTGGTAACACATTACTATCCCATACTGTGTTAGGTATATAACCCATTGGCTTTTTGGCTACCCTCAGATATTTACAATAGTTTAATCAACAGGCATTAAAAAGTTCAACCATTCAAAATTAAAAATTCTATTTCACATTCAATTTAAAGCTTCTCTTTCAGCCTTCAACCTCCAGTGCAGCTTGACTAGAGATCCCACAGATCTCCAATGAAGAAAAGTGACTTGGTCTGTTCTTTCACTCTCCTGGCTCCACTTCCTCCCCCACTTGCTCTGCAGCTTCTGGCTCCTCCAGTGTTGAGGTAGGTAGGAAGAGAGAGTCTTAAAGGGACAGTGAGGCTTAACTGACTGGGGCTGGTTTAATCTGGCTATCAGTGCCCTTTGTAATGCCCCAATACTGCCTTTTCTTGTAATGTGCTTCTGTGGTTTCTTCAGAGACTCCTTCACTTCCCATTCCCCCAGTGGACTTCCTCCCTGCACCATTCCTGATGGGAACAATGTACACTCTGACTGTCTTCCCCGCCGTGGCTCTTGCCCATACAACTTTATTCTCATAGGATCCTCATTCTTCTGCTAGAGTTGCCAGATGCACTCTGAGGAAACCACCTGGCCCGTAGACAACATGGTCCCTAGGAAGTCTAGACCTCTTTCTTTATCCTGCTGCTGTGAGCAACTTTAATCAGCCTTCTGCCTTCAGATTTCTTCAGGTAAAAGTCAAGGACAAGTTTCTATCTTATTCAGACACCACAGGACACATGTGAAGTTCTCCCATGAACTCTCCCCTGCTTCAGTGTCTACACAGGCAGGCCTAAAAATTTCTGTAGTGCAGCAAGCCTTCAGCCTGGGATTAAGATACCAGTCTCCCCTCTTGAAAGGTTTAACTGAGACCTTTTTGCTTGGCTTGAGCAGGGGAATGATAGTGCCTTCTACTCCCATGAATTCTCTGCAAAAAATTCTCTTTCTCTTCCTCCAATTAATTTCTAGAATTCTCCTGTATGGAATGGAGGTGACTGGTGAGTAATGATAATTAAAATACCAGTTTAGCTACCTCTTAGTAAGTCTTATTTGATGTGTTTATTTATTACTGAGAAGCAATATAAAGTACTAGTTAAGAACATGGACGCTGGAGCCATACTGTCTGGCTTCAAATCCCGACTTAACCATTTGACCTCTCTGTGCCTCAGTTTCTTTATTTGTAAAATTGGAGTAGTAATGATATCTACATCATAGGATTTTTGTGAGGACTAAATGTGTGTGTGTCTTAGATTAATATCTTAGAACAGTAATTAGAATAATAGTAAGTGCTATGTGTGTTTGCTACTGTGCTACTGTTTATTTTTCTTTGACTTAGAATGTAAGCTCCATGTGTGCAAGATCTTTTTGTTTGTTTGTTTGTTTAGCGCTGCATTTCCAGCTCCTAAAAACAGTGCATTTAACAGGCACTAGTAAATGTTAGTGCCCTCAGACTTCTCCTGAATAAATTAATGTGATGGTTAAGTCTTAAATGTTAAGGTGTGGGCAGAGAAAGTGGGGTCTGAGAAGAGTAAGAAAGACAGTGAGAGATAGGAGAACCAGGAGGCTATGATATTCCAGAAACCATAGGAGACTTTAATAAGGAAGGAGCAGGCAATAGCATCAAACATTGCTAGAGTGGCAAAGGAAAATAGAACACATATGGTCATTACATTTTGTAACAAGGCACCCCTATCTTTTGCTTTCATATCCTGGTAAGTAATTGTTTTCCTTCCTTCAGAGATGCTTTTATTAGAATGAATGACCACTCAGAATAAATCTTTGAACAGGTCTTAAAAGTTATCAACCTCCGGGCTTCCCTGGTGGCGCAGTGGTTGGGAGTCTGCCTGCCAATGCAGGGGACACGGGTTCGGGCCCTGGTCTGGGAGGATCCCGCATGCCGCGGAGCGGCTGGGCCCGTGAGTCACAATTGCTGAGCCTGCGCCTCTGGAGCCTGTGCTCCGCAAAGGGAGAGGCCGCGGTGGTGAGAGGCCTGCGCACCGCGATGAAGAGTGGCCCCCACTTGCCGCAACTAGAGAAAGCCCTCGCACAGAAACGAAGACCCAACACAGCCATAAATAAATAAATAAATAAATAATTTTAAAAAAACTAAATAAAATTGTTTCATTAAAATAAAAATTAAAAAAAAAAAGTTATCAACCTCCAAAGAACAAACCAGTTCTGCACTTATTTATTTTGGCCATGACCACAAACGACCCATCCTCAATACAATTCAGTACATTTTCCCCTGACCTGGACTCTCCTCTTGAATCAAACAGCAAAACCAGCTGTTAACATCTGCATACAACTCCATGCCACTTCTTCTAACAATGTTCTTCTCCCTTCTCCGTTCCCCCAACCCGTTCTCTCTTTTCAAGAGTATAAGTAGTGAATATAAAGAACACTTAGAATTCAATAATAAAAGACAACCCAATTTAGAAATGGACAAAGGGTTTGAATAGGCATTTCTTCAAAGAAGATATACTAATGGCTAGTAAGTACATGAAAAGGTGGTCAACATCATTAGTTATTAGGGAAATGCAAATCAAAACTACAGTGAGATATCACTTCACACCCACTGGGACGTCTAATCAAAAAACCAATAATAATCACTGTTACCAAGGATGTGGATAAATTGGAACCCTCATACATTGCTGGTGGGGATGTAAAATGGTACAGCCACTTTGAAAAGAAATCTGGCTATTCCTTGAAAGGTTAAACATAGTTACTATGACCCAGTAACTCCACTCCTAGATATGTACACAAGAGGTTTGAAAACATATGTTCAAAAAAACCTCATACATGAATGTTTACATCAGCATTATTCATAATAGCCCAAATGTTGAAACAACCCAAATATCCATCAACTGATGAATGGATAAGAAAAACCTGGCTTATCCATACAGTGGAATTTTTTTTTTAACATCTTTATTGGAGTATAATTGCTTTACAATGGTGTGTTAGTTTCTGCTTTATAACAAAGTGAATCAGTTATACATATACGTATGTTCCAATATCTCTTCCCTCTTGCGTCTCCCTCCCTCCCACCCCATACAGTGGAATATTATTCAGCCATAAAAAGAATGAAAAATAATTTGAGTGGCATCACCAAAAATGATAGAGAACTCCAGGGCTCCTTGAATGGCTGTAATCAGCTACTGAATAAAGTCCAAACTCCTTAACATGACTTACAAGGCCTCTGAAGTTCTAATCCCTACCCATCTGTTATGGGTTGAATTGTATCCCTCCCAACATTCATATGTTGAAGTCCTAAGCCTCAGTACCTTAGAATGTGTTCTAATTTAGAAACTGGGTCATTGCAGATGTAATTAGTTAAGATGAGGTCATTAGGGTAGGCCCTAATGCAATATGACTACTGTCTTTATGAAAAGGGAAATTTTGGACACAGGGACACATAAACCAAGAGAATGCCATGTGAAGATGAAGGCAGGGATCAGGGTGATGCTTCTATAAGCCAAGAAACGCTTAAGATTGCCAACAGACCACCAGAAGCTGGGAAAGTGGAACTGCTTTTTTTTTTTCTCACAGTTCTCAGAAAGAACTAATCCTGCAGACACCTTGATCTCAGATTTCTAGCCTCTAGAACTGAGGCAATAAGTTTCTGTTGTTTAAGCCACTCACTTTGTGGTACTTTGTTACGGCAGCCCTAGAAAACTAATACGCCATCTTTCTAGCCTCATCTATGATCACTTTTCCCTTAAATTTTCTGCTCCAGCCAACACCAATTTTCTTGTACTTCCTTTGCATAGACCTAGTGTTTCTCGCCTTTTTGTTTTTGCCTATGCTGTTCTTTTGCCTGAAATTCCCTTTTTGGTCTAGCTAATTCCTACTCATTTTTTTAAGTTTCAGAGAAGGTATTACTTTTTGCAGGGACCCTTCACTGACCACTCCCTACCAGTCTGGTGTAAGTGGCCTTCCTAGGTGCTCCCACATATCCTGTGCATCTCCCCCGCTTTGCACTTTCCACATTGTATTATAATTTTATGTTTATGGTTTGTCTCCTTCCCTTCACCTATGCAATAAACTGTGAACTCCTTGAGGAAAGGGTCACCAAAATCTCCATGCCTAGCACAGTATACTTTGCATGTAGTAGATGCTCAATATGTATCTTTGAATAAAGGGACTTTTTCTCAATGTTTATTCATCTTTCTTTCCATAGCACCTGCTAATGTGCTTCTCATGTAATGGGTACTCAGTACATCTTGACCTGTGGTCCTCAACTGAGGACGTTTTGCAATATCTGGAGACGTTTTTGGTTATCACTACTGGCATCTAGTGGGTAGAGGCCAGAGATGCTACTAAACAACCTACAGTGCACAGGACACCTCCCAGCAACAAAGCATTAGCTGGTCCAAAGCTCGATAGTGTGGAGGTGGAGAAACCCTGATCTTGCCTGAATAAGAGACTGAGTCTACTTTTTACAACCTATACTCACTAGTGCACTAAATTTGCTTTGTCAGGAAGCCTGCTTTTTCTTTGTTGTTGTTGTTTTTTACAAAAGTAAATTATTATCCAACCAGAAATAGAGGGAGTGTCCTAGAATCCTAAGAATTAAGACTTTGGCAATTTGAAAGTACCTGATCAATAGGAGAACACATATATAAGATAGAATACTTTTATGCCTGGAATGCTCTCTAGCAGTGAAAATGAATGACTTAAAGCTACAGGGGTAAATCTCCTAAGCATACTGTTGAGTGAGGACAGCAAATTGCAGAAGGTACATACAGAGTGATACTACTTATGTACAGTACTACATATTGTTTAGGGATTGACAAATATGCAAAAAATGTATAAAGATATACATGGAAACGATCAAGATGAAATCTGGGACAGTGAAAACCTTGGGATCGAGGTGGATACAGAGGGCTTTTGTTGTATTGATAATGCCCTATTTCTTAAGCTGGGTAGTTGGCATATGCTTGTTATATTATTTTTATACATAGAAATATTTAATACTTTTTTTGGATATAAATTTTTTTATTCATCCATTCATTTCTTTATTATAATTAAAATAAAATAAATTATAATTACATAAAATAAAATCAACCTTTTTTTGGTATACAGTTCTATGAGATTTAGACATGGATACATTCTGATAATCACAACCAAAGACAGGATACAGAAAATCCCGATGTCACCCAAAATTTCTTCATGCTGCCCTTTGTTTAATTTGCATTTCCCTAGTTACTAATGGCGTTGAGCTTCTTTTCCTGTCCTCATTTGCCATCATATATCTTTTTTGGTTAGGAGTCTGTTCAAATATTATATCTATTTTTTTAAAAATTGATTGTTTCATTATTGTTGCTTTTAATTTTTAAAAATTTTCAAGGTATGAGTTCTGTAATTTGTGGTTGGAAGATATGCTCTCTCAGTCTGTGACTTGTCTGTTGCAGAGCAAAAGTTTTTAATGAAATGCAATTTATCAATCTTTTCATTTATAGATTGTGTTTTGTGTACCATACCTAAGAACACTTTGTCTGACTTAAGGTCATAAAGATTTTCTGCCATGGCTTTTTTCCCTAAAAAAATTATACACTTACATTTTACATTTATAATTTACATTTACATTATGATTAATTTTGAGTTTAAATTCTGTATACAGTGTGAGGTATAAGTACAGGTTCATTTTTTTTATATGGAAAAAAAATGTTTTCTTGTTCCAGCATCATTTTTAAAAGACTTTCTCCATTGAATTGTCTTTACAATCTGATAAAATGTCTTCCCTCATCCTTTATTCATAAAAATGTATTGTCTATTCTTTACTGTTAATTATTCCAAATGTTATTTGGAATTACTCAGTTGTCATCTTAATCCTGGAAAATTTAGAGTTGTGACTGGAATTACATAAAAGTATGTAGATTAACTGAGAGAATTTATATTCTTATAGAAATTTTTATTTATTATTTTTTATTAAAAATTTTTAAAATTAATTTTCTTTCTTTTTTTGGCCGCACTGCAAGGCATGCAGGATCTTAGTTCCCAGACCAGGGATCGAACCCGTGCCCCCTGCAGTGGACGCTCAGAGTCCTAACCACTGGACTGCCAGGGATTTCCCTTCCTATGATAGAAATTTTTATATAGGTTAGTCTTACGTCACTCAAAATGTGATAGTTGAAATATTTAATACTTTTAAAAGAGAGTAATTGCTCAATACTGAGGCATCCTGTTACCCAAGGCTGAGGAAAATCTCCATCTTATTAGTTAGCATCAGCCAGAACTTCCTCAACATGGTAAAATCAAACAACTCATTGAATCCGTCATTCACTATGGGACAGGAGCTTACATACTCTACATAGGATAATCATAAGTTCCTATTGACATTGTTGCAGTGGGTTAGTGTCTGAGTTTGCTTGCATTGGACCCCTCACAATATTTGGCATAAGAATTAGAGCACAGTATCCTCGTGGCAAACAAGGAGGATCAAACAGAAATTGACAGCAGTTTGCAAAGCACAGAATCTGTATAAACAGGCCGCTGACTAACTTTGTTTTGGTTCATCGTTTATGTTTGTCTCTGTGTATTTGTAGCTGGTTCAGTGAGACTGTCTTACAGTAAAGGAGTCAGATCCTCACATTCTCCTTAATGAGGTGGACCTTGGAGAGTTAGAAACTGCACACGTAGAAAGAAGTAAAAACATAAAATAATATCTGGAAATTTTGCTGAGGAATAAGGGGATTGGACTAAATATTTTCTGAAGTCCCTTCTGGCTGAGGGTGTTTCCAGCTCCACCAAGGACAACCTGCAAAGAAGGAGCAGAGAAGTGCTTGGTCTGAGTTCCCACAGGCCAGGTTAGGGAGGTGAACACATTCAAAGCCCAGAGCTGAGCAGAGGGCCCCTGAGGGCTGAGCTGGCAAAGCTAGACAGAACAAAAGGATTTCCTTTTTGAAGTGGCTTCTTCACACTTCAGGCTATGGGCGGGGTACTGAAGGGCTAAAGTATGGAAGAAAACTGTGGGGAGAGCCTGGAGGCTGAATTTTACTGTTTTATCTGTTAGAATTTAAATGATTTTTTTCTTTCCCCTTTAAGATTTTTCCAAAAAAAATCTATATTATCAAAGCCATACTTGCTTATTATAAGAAAGTTGAAAAATACAAAAAAGTAGGAGGAAAACAAAAACTTCATTTAGTTTCACCACCTAGAGATAGCCACTGTTAATATTTTCCATATTTCTTTTTAGGCTTTTTTCCACACATATCTACTCATATCCACTAATTGTTGTGATCATATTTTATATTAATGTATCTTACTTTCAATTAATACTAGAGCATAAGCATTTTCCTGTCGTTATGAACTATGTAAATATCATTTTATTGTCTAGATAATATTCTATTATATGACTATACTATATTTAACCATTGAACCATTAGGGTTTTTTTTCCTAGTATTTTATTATTCTAAGTAATACTGTGATTAACATCATTGTACAAAAAGTTTGTGTACATTTCTGTTTCCTTAGGAAACATTCATTCATTCATTATACAAATATTAGTGAGGACTTACTATATGCCAGGCACTATGCTAGGTGCAAAATGTTTGCCTTGGGTGGCATGTTGTCACCTACTGAGGTAAGAAACACTGGAGGAGGAGCAAATTTAAGAGAAAATGTTTGACTGGATGTGTTGAGTTTGAGACGTCCAAGTGGAGTTGCCAAGAAAGCAGAGCTCAGTGAAGAGGTCTGGATAGAACTATAAAATTACAGTTGTGGCCATATAGATGGTGTAATTCATGCCAAGTGAGTGAAAGATCATCTGGGGAAAGAGTATATGTAGCCTAGTCCTGAGAATGTCTGGCTTTCAGAGGTTAGATAGCAGAAGTGGAATATGCAAAGGAGACTGAGGAGAGGGCAAAGGGATAGGAGGAAAAGCAAAAGAGTATGGCATCATAGATGCCACAGGAAGACTTTCAAGGAGGAGGAAATGGTTAACAGCGTTAAATGTAGGGGAGAGATCAAGGAAGATAAAAAGGGAAAAATGCCCTATTTATTTATTTAATATAGCTTTTTCAACACAGAGGTCATTGGTTGGGTATCTTGTTGAGCACAGTTTCAGTGGAGTGTTGGGGGAAGGAAGCCAAATTGCTGAGTAAGAAGTAAGGGAATAGAAATTGCCCATAAAGAGGAGCTGGAGAGGTACCTAGTGTGTAGGGAGGATTTTTTTTTTTTAAGATGGCAGAGACTTGAGCATGTTTAATTGCTTATGACAGATGAGAGGGACTTGAGCGTGGTTAATGGCTGATGAGAAGAATGGAGAGAAAGAGAGAGGGAGGGAGGGAGAGGGGGGAGAGGAATCTGTAATTACTGGGTAAATATAAACATTTTAAAGTCTGTTGATATATATTGCTCACATGCTTTCTAAAAGGGTTTTAAACCAACATACACTCCTACTAGCAATTATGAAAGAGCTTGTTTGGTGGCCACTTTGTCTTCATTAAGTGTTTTAAAAACAAACAAACAAAACTTTTGCCAAAGAGTTTCATTATGGTCCTAATTTGCTCTTCTTTGATTACTAGTGAGTTTAACCAGTTGTGTCCATGTGTGAATTTAGTCTATGTCCTTTCCCAAAACGTTTCTATTTTAGACAGACACTTTTATTTGCTATAAAAAGCTGAAAGTCAAAGGATCAGAATAGTATCATTATCTCCCCAAATTATACGGGCTAGAGCCTTCATCTTCTTAGAAGTACACAACAATTTGACAACTTTTGGCTCAGGCTGATTGAAAGAGAAAGATGATGTATCGTCTGAGAGAGTGACCACCAATGGAACCCAGGTCTAGTCTTAGACTGCTATCGACAGTCTTCAAGCACCCTTTGCTAACCGGGGCCGGCATCCCTCCAGTGCCTTAAGGCTTTGGCTCTCAGAGCTCCCCTTCGGTAGGCGCGGCCCCCTACCAAGGAGCCCGGAGCGCTGTGCGGCCCCTTTAAGAGTCCAGCTCCTCCCCCGCTCCAGGGAAAGTTGCAGCTTTTTCCGCCTCCCGGGAGGGTAAGAAGGACCAGCCGCCAGAGTGGGGTTGCAGTCTTCCCGGACTCGGAGACCCTCCCCTGAATCCGGTACTGGGACGTCTCGCCTTCTCGCGGCACCTGTTGCAGGCGACAGGTAGGTCCGTGGCCCGCAACCGCCCCTCCGCCCTCGGTCCGGGACGCCTCCTGGGCCCCCAGTACCTTTTTGCTGCCTAAGCGCCCCCACCCCCATCTCGGGGACCTGCGCGCTTCCCTACCCCTTTCCGCTCTCCCAGTCTCTCCTTGTCCCTAGCTGACCCCCTGTTTCCTCTCCCGTCCGCCTGTGCGGACCGCACCCCCCACGCTTTGACTCCCGTCTGTTGGGGCGGTACCTCCCCACCACTCTGCTTTCTCCCGGCCGCCCCTGGCCATTTCCCCGGCCCATCCGTCGCCGCCACGGGCTGTGCCCCTCGGGGCTGTGCTTCCTCCAGAGTGGCCGACTTTTCCCGCCCTCCGGAGCCGGGGGCCCCTCCCGGGAGCTGGCCCTGGGGGCGGGGGTGGGGCCGAGCTCCTAGCGGGAACTGCGCCCTCCGGGGCGTCGAGTCACCTTTTCGGGGGTGTCTCTCGCAGCGCCCGGCGGTGGCGCGGGGTCTGGGCCCCGCACTCTTTCCGGACCTCTGACCTCGCGGCGTCCGCTTCCCTGCCCTCGGTGGATCCGCCGCAGGTTAAAAGGCTGGAGGCCGGTTGGCCCCGAGCCCTGCCTCAGTGGACACCCTCTGCGCTTGGGCTGGGGACCCAGCTGTGTGCTCTGGAGCTGAGCCGTTTTATCTTGCCACCCTTCCAGCAGGCAGGGGGGTACGCTTCTGGAGGAGGGTCCCCACAACCCTCAGAAGGGACACAGAACGCTTCCATCTTCTGTGATGGTTTGTAAAGGGGCAGAAAAGATGTTCCTCCAGCCCTTAACGTTGAATAAAATGGTTGGGTTTTTTGGTGGTGAAATCATTTGGTGAGAATTTTGGTGACTCGAACAGGTGATGTTTCTCATTAACCAAAGTTTTCTTCCCCCAGTAGCCTGCCAGCTTCTTCAGGACCAGAGGACCTAGCATTCCAGAATACTGCTTTAGGCAGGGTTGATCCTAGGCCTTGTACATTTGTGCTAGAAATTAGTCTTCAGTACATCTTGTACCTTCTATTTTTAACTGGCTTCTTTTCTGCTTTCAGCTCCCCATCCCCACCCCTCATAAATCCATTAATATTAAGGTGTTAATGACCTTATGTGTTTACCTGCTGGTCTGTGGAGAGAGAACAATGTTTAATGCAAAGAGTTGAGGCCCTAGTGAAGTTTTCTGCTGTAGTTGTAGCTGTTGGTGTTTTTTTGTTTTTTTTTTTGAAGCACCTGCTGGAAATCCTAGTAGAAAAAGACCACCAACTTGGCTTGTGAGACTTTTCCTGGCAGGGGATGAACATTTCTGGTAGCACAATTTCAGGTGTCTCTCACTAGGCTAGAGCAGTGAAATGAAGTTTGGAGGCCTGTTCAGGGATAATTGGTCTGTGAGTGTATGTGGCATTCTGATTTTTTTTAATAAAAACATTGTTTATTGTTATTTTTAATTAATTTTTATTGGAGTATAGTTGCTTTACAATGTTGTGTTAGCTTCTACTGCACAGCAACATGAATCAGCCGTACATATACATATATCCCCTCCCTTTTGGATTTCCCTCCCATTTAGAACCCCACAGTGCATTAAGTAGAGTTCCCTGTGCTATACAGTAAGTTCCCATCAGTTGTCTATTTTATACATGGTATCAATAGTGTATATGTGTCAATCCCCATGTCCCAATTCCTCCCTGTGGCATTCTGATTGACACTCTCTGAGCTTTTCCCCTTAAAGGCTGCTACTAATCATGGTTGTTAGAATTCATTGAGCCAGGCACTGTGATAAATTCTTTACATAATTATCTCACATAATCCTAATGATAAGTGTATGTGCTAGGCACTACAATTACAAGCATGCTATGATGAAAGGGAGACTCTGAGAGTTTAAGTGCCTTGTCTCAAATCACCCAACTGATGAGAGGCAGAGCTGGGCCATCTGACTGCCGAACTGTGTTCTTATCCCCTATCACACCGCCTCTGCTGTCTTGGATGTTAGGAACACTGAATAGCTCACAGGTGAGGACTAAGTGATTAAAAATTTCCCTTCCAAGCTGAAGCCTAAGTTTTGGTCCTTGACTCCACCTCAGAGGCACTGCAGAGACTTTGGACCACTTACCTCACTGATGTCTTACCCACTTCACTTCCAACATGAGGCTGGTTGCCACGTTGCCACTATAAGTGCACACCCCTGGGTGTACCTAGTTGAATGAAACCTTCGGGGATCTCAGCTCAGAAGGAATTGTCTTGAAGTTAGAGAGGGTGACCCTGGATTCTAGGGATGTGCGCCTGACTCAACTTTTTCCTTTCCTGCTGGCTAGGGGAGAAATGAGGGTGTGGAAAGTGATAAGGATTTCCCAACAGCCAGGCCAGAGAGCCTGAGGGTGAGTGTGTGCTTGTTTTATCGTGGGATGGATGGAGTACCTTAGGGAGGGACAGTCCACAAGAAAATGTCCTTTCTGATTCCATCTCTGGGTCTTCGCTCAAGTTACTCCTTTTTTTTTTTCCCCCCTGAAGAGAGACTTTCCCACCCATGACCACTCTCCTGCCATTAATTCCTATTCATCTCAAGATTTAGCTCTAAAGTCACCTCCTTTGGGACAGCCTTACTGAACACACAGTTCCTTCCCCTAAGCAGAATTACCAGTTATTCTGTGTCCTAAAGCACTTTGTTTACACCTCAGGAAAATTCCTTAACACCTCTCTCAGTTGGTTTTCCACCTGGAAGGTACCTCTCTGAGTACAAGGTCTAGATCTTGGAGCTCCCTTTGTCTTGAGCACAAGAGATTAACAAATATTAGTGCTAGGAACTGGGGATACCATGCCTTCAAGGGCCTGAGGTCAGGTGATGGTGGGATTGAAGTACAGAAGACACCTTTTTGAGGCACTTGAAATCCGACAGCTCGGAGTTTGTACTTAAATGTCACCTTAGTGAGGCCATTCTTAACCACCCTATTTAAGCTTATAACTCCTTCCCTGAACATTCTATATGCCCCTTCCCTACCTTATTACTCTAATGTAATATATTATGTATTTTATTCATTTTTCTTTCTTATTGTCTGTCCCTCTCCCCCCTCCATAATGGAAGTTCCATGTGGGCAGGGATTGCCGTCTGTTTTATTCACCAGTGGACCCCAGCATCCATAACAGAGCCTGGCACATCCTAGGTGCTTGCTAATATTTGTTAATTGAATTAATGAATGACATTACCATGCTAGGAATTGGTACTCTTTTATGTTCTCCTGGACCTGAAACTAAGTGTCCCCAGTCTGCCCCAGGCCCAGTTCTCACACAGCTTTCTTTGCTTTGAGAGTGCATGCCTGATGGCAACTTTGACCTAGTTGGAAGTACTTCCTCTCTTTTTAAGGCATGAGTCTCTGGATGGAAACTTCTAAAGTTTAAAGTGGAAATGTGAAGATGCTGTACTTCTTGTGGGTAGGAAGGGGGGTTGCACTTAGAAGAGGGAGTATGGCTTGTCAGATGTCTTGAGGCGTTTGTTCAGTGAGCTCATAGAAGCTGGAGAAAGTTCCTGTGTGATAGGGAAGTAAACAGCCCAAACGAATAAAAGATGCCAACCAAATTAAGCTTCTGGCCTCAAGTCACTCAGCCTTTTAGGCATGAGGTAGTTATGAGATTATGAACTTTATGGAAAAGCCATTGCTGATTACTACTGGTGTAGTACTTGACGAGTTTTATACTAGGAGAATTATACAATGTGAGGAAACCACTGTGTAACAGAAAAGAAAAAAAAAAGTACTGTTCTATTTAAATGCTTTGAAGTATTCAGAAAGAAAAATAAGGCTAGAATCTTTTAAAAGACAGGCTTGGAAGGAGTTGGACCCTTGATACAGTGGTAAATATGTGATTTTCCACCATTTGATGTATGGTAACTTCTCTGAAACTGAAGTTTGTACAGAAAACTTCTACCCAGCCTCCTCTTCTACTCAGTTTATCTCCCCAACCTCTCGACAGTGGAGTGACCCAGAGCTCAGTCCATTGACTTTTCTCTATCCAGAATCTTTCTAGATGCATTCATCCAGCCGCATGGCTTTATTTTCTTTTTTAATTTTTTTAACATCTTTATTGGAGTATAATTGCTTTACAATGGTGTGTTAGTTTCTGCTTTATAACAGAGTGAATCAGCTATACATATACATATATCCCCATATCTCTTCCCTCTTGCGTCTCCCTGCCTCCCACCCTCCCTATCCCACCCCTCTAGGTGTTCACAAAGCACCGAGCTGATCTCCCTGTGCTATGCGGCTGCTTCCCACTAGCTATTTTACATTTGGTAGTATTTATAAGTCCATGCCACTCTCTCACTTCGTCCCAGCTTACCCTTCCCCCTCCCCGTGTCCTGAAGTCCATTCTCTACATCTGTGTCTTTATTCCTGTCCTGCCCCTAGGTTCTTCAGAACCTTTTTTTTTTTTTAAGATTCCATATATATGTGTTAGCATACGGTATTTGTTTTTCTCTTTCTGACTTACTTCACTCTGTATGACAGACTCTAGGTCCATCCACCTCACTACAAATAACTCAATTTCGTTTCCTTTTATGGCTGAGTAATATTCCATTGTGTATATGTGCCACATCTTCTTTATCTATTCATCTGTCGATGGACACTTAGGTTGCTTCCATGTCCTGGCTATTGTAAGTAGAGCTGCAATGAACATTGTGGTACATGACTCTTTGAATTATGGTTTTCTCAGGGTATATGCCCAGGAGTGGGATTGCTGGGTCATATGGTAGTTCTATTTTTAGTATTTTAAGGAACCTCCGTACTGTTCTCCATAGTGGCTGTATCAGTTTACATTCCCACCAACAGTGCAAGAGGGTTCTCTTTTCTCCATACCCTCTCCAGCATTTATTGTTTGTAGATTTTTTGATGATGGCCATTCTGACTGGTGTGAGGTGATACCTCATTGTAGTTTTGATTTGCATTTCTCTAATGATTAGTGATGTTGAACATTCTTTCATGTGTTTGTTGGCAATCTGTATATCTTCTTTGGAGAAATGTCTATTTAGGTCTTCTGCCCATTTTTGGATTGGGTTGTTTGTTTTTTTGATATTGAGTTGCATGAGCTGCTTGTAAATTTTGGAGGTTAATCCTTTGTCAGTTGCTTCATTTGCAAATATTTTCTCCCATTCTGAGGGTTGTCTTTTCATCTTGTTTATGGTTTCCTTTCCTGTGCAAAAGCTTTTAAGTTTCATTAGGTCCAAATTTGTTTATTTTTGTTTTTATTTCCATTTCTCTAGGAGGTGGGTCAAAAAGGATCTTGCTGTGATTTATGTCATAGAGTGTTCTGCCTATGTTTTCCTCTAAGAGTTTTATAGTGTCTTAGCCCCATGGCTTTAAATGCCATCTGTCTGTACACTCATGATTCCCAAATTTATGTCTCTGTCCCAAGCCTTTCTTCTAAGCTACAGCCTCATATATCCGATGGCCTATTCAACATTCCTACTTGGATATCAAGTAGACATCTCAACTTGGCCAAAACAGGACTCTTTTTTTCTTTTCTTAATTGAAGTATAGTTGATTTACAATGTTGTGTTTATTTCTGCTGTATAGCAAAGTGATTCAATTATATATATATGTGTATATGTGTGTGTGCGTGTATATTTATATATATATATATATATATACACATACATACATACATATACACATATATATACACACACACATATTTTTTGGCCACACCACGGGGCTTGCAGGATCTTAGTTCCCCCACCAGGGATTGAACCCACGCCCTCAGCAGTGAAAGTGTAGAGTCCTAACCATTGGACCACCAGGGAATTCCCTATACATTCTTTTTTTTAATATTCTTTTCCATTATGATTTATCATAGGATAATTGAATATGGTTCTCTGTGCTGTATAGTAGGACCTTGTTGTTTAGCCATCCTCTATATACTACCTTGCATCTGCTAAACCCAAACTCCTAATCCATCCCTTCCCCAACTGCCTCCCCCTTGGCAACCAGTAGTCTGTTCTCTGTGTCCACGATTTTGTTTCCAAAACAGGACTCTTGAGTCCTCTCAAATCCCTAGCCCCTTCCCTCAGCCTCCCCTATCTCAGTAAAATGGCACCATCATCTATTCAGTTGCTCAAACCAAGAACCTAGGGTCACCCTTGATTCTTGTCTTTCTCTCACCCCCCTCCCCACACCCACTTCAACGGTAAGTCCTGTTGACCTGAACTTCCAACCATGTCATTATATTCTTTTTTTAAAAAAATTTTAAAAAAATTTATTTTATTTATTTTTGGCTGCATTGGGTCTTCGTTGCTGCGTGCGGGCTTTCTCTAGTTGTGGCAAGAGGGAGCTACTCTTCGTTGTGGTGCGTGGGCTTCTCATTGTGGTGGCTTGTTGCGGAGCACGGGCTCTCGGCGTGCGGGCTTCAGTAGTTGTGGCACGTGGCCTCAGTAGTGGCTCATGGGCTCTAGAGCACAGGCTCAGTAGTTGTGGCGCATGGGCTCAGTTGCTCCACGGCATGTGGGATCTTCCCAGACCAGGGCTTGAACCCGTGTCCCCTGCATTGGCAGGAGGATTCTTAACCACTGCGCCATCAGGGAAGCCCCATGTCATTATATTCTGTCACGTCTCCATTTCCTCTGTCACCCTAGTCCAAGCCACGACATGCTGCAATAAGCATCTTTGCACAGTACTCAATGATGTATGTAGATCTAGATAGACACACAGAAATATTTCTGTGGGATAGCTTTCTAGTAGAAGAATTGTTGGGTCAAAGGATATGCACATTTAAAAAATGTGAATAGGCATCACAAAAGTGTCATCCAAGAGGATTTACAGTCTCACCATTGTGCTTTTCCTCATGCCCTTGAATGGACAGTCTTTAATTTTTGCCAATCTGATAGGTGAAAAATAGTATCTAACTGATTTAACTTTCATTTATCTGGTCACTAGTAAGGCTGAGTATCTTCATGTGTGTTAGCTATTTGTATTTTTCCTGAGACTTGCTCCTTAATATCCTTTGCACATTTTTCTTTTGGGTTATATATTTCATTTGTTTATAAGAACACTATATTTATTAGGGATATTTAACCATTGCCTATTATACAATGCAATTTTTTTTCTCTTTAGTCTGCTGTATGTCGTAACTTTGTTCATGATGTGTACCCCTCTCGTAATCAGATAAAACATACTATAAAACATTTAAAAAACATGCTCATTAGATTTGGCAATTAGGATCTCAATGATGACATCAGTGCAGTAGGAGGAGAGAAGCAGATTGTAGAGGGTTGGGGAGAGAGCACTTAGAGGGCCTGATAAGGAATACAGTATACATTTGGAAGAGGCTTGGCTATGATAGGAAGGACAGTGTTTCCTATAGACAGTGGGGCACAGGGGAGAAGAAAATGTTAATTTTGTTCCCTTTTAAATATAGGAGAGAGATGAGCCCATTTATGTGTAGATGGCACAGAGCCTGATCCATGCAAGGTCGCTGAGGAAGCAGGAGGGTGGGGACTTCAGAGTGAAAGAGGTGAAAAGACGGGTTTAGAGAAAGGGAGGTAGCTCTTCCATTGAGACAGGAGGGAAAGAGGGCAAGATTGGTGAAGCTGTGGAGGAGGAAGGAGCTGTGGAAGGACAGGATTTTGAGGGAGGTCCCAACTGATGAGAGCAGTGAGGGGTTGGAACAGCATTTGAGAGGGATGAATAGAGGAGCTCTTTAGAGGCAAACCATCCAGATGGCCACATCATAGTGAGCCTAGAAAGGCTTGGATAACTTGAGTTTGTCTCTCCCCAAGTCACAGAACCCTGTATCCATTCTCTCCAACAGCACTCATCAGCCCAGGTGTAGAAACAGAGTGGAGTCAATCTAGTTTGGGGGATTTTTCTGGGTGCTGTGACAGAGATATAAGAGGGTAGGAGACTGGACAGTGCTGCCAGAATAGTTGAAATGACGGACCACTGTGGCTTTCATATCTGTGTCTGTCTAAACCTACCTTGAACTTGAGTAATTCGTAAGAGATGGAAAATTTCCATGACCTCTACACTGTTTCTTGTTTGTATTTCTGTCAACTCAGGCATCAGAATAGCTTTAGTATCAGTGTCTTTAAACTATTGTTTGTAATTTCTTAGATAGTATGGGTTGATTTACTGAGAGCCAACAGTGTGCCAGTTTGTAGGCTAGGTGCTTGAGATATAGTGGAGAAGAAGGTAGACGATGGCCTTTTTTTTGGTAGAACTTATTTCAGCAGGGGAGGTATGTGTTTAAAAAAAAAGAGCATATTATATAATCAGTGATTTAATCGCAATTGTGAGAAGTTGAAGTTCGGCTTTTTAGAAATCAAATTTAAATTTATTTATTTATTTTAATTTTTCTTGGAATATAGTTGATTTAGAATGTTGTGTTAGTGTCTACTGTACAACAAAGTTAATCAGTTATACATATACAAATATCCACTCTTTTTAAGGTTCTTTTCCCATATAGGTTATTACAGAATATTGAGTAGAGTTCCCTGTGCTATACAGTAGGTCCTTATTAGTTCAAAACTGATTTGCATTTGCCAACAAAGTATGCGAGTACTTCTTACATCTTCCCTTTTAAAATTAAATATTGTCTTTAAAATTTTGCCTAATTGATAGGCAAAGATAAAAAAAAATCTTTGTTGCCAGTAAGAGTGAAACTTTTTCTTTTTTACATCTATTGGCCATTTGATCTTCCTCCTTCAAGAATTATCTGTTCATGCTCTTTGTTTATTGGACACTTACCTCTTCTTATTTTTTTACCTCTTCTTTTTATTTTTCCATGTTTGAAACCATTAACCACCTTTCTCTCTCTCCTCCCTTATCTCTGGAACACTAAAATATATCTTACCCAGTCTCTCTGGCCATTCCCTTTTGATCTCCTTTGAACTTCTTTCTTACCTACTTTGGAAATGTTGGTGTGCTTAGGGATCTGACTACATTTTTATTACTTGACCCAATAAAAGATAACATATAAGTCTTCCGTTCTCTTCTCTGCATCCCATTCACCAGGGGTAACAATATTAAATTTGTATCCTCTTTCAGACATTTTCCATGCCCATATGAAATATTTCCTTTCTTCCTTCCATCCATCTATTCATCCATCCATCCATCCATCCTGTCTGCAATTGTATGTTACAAAATACAAATGGAATTACAGTATATATGTTTTGCAGTGTATATTTTACTTAATATTTGTGGCATGCTTTCAATGTCAATATATATGTAACTACCTCTTTTTTTTTTTTGGCTGTGCCCCCCGGCGTGCAGGATCTTAGTTCCCCAGCCAGGGATCAAACCCATGCCTGCTGCAGTGCTGCAGTGTAAGCTTGGGGTCTTAACCACTGGACTGCCAGGGAAGTCTTCTACCTCTTTCTTTTTAACACTGACATAGTATTCCATTATATGTATGTACCATAGTTTATTTAATCAGTTTCTTACTGATGCTTAAATTGTATAATTTTTTTTGCTGATTTAAACATTGAGCATCCTTATGATATATGTTTATGCATCTACTTGAATATCAATAGGAGAAGTTTTTCAAAATGGAATGGCTCCATTGAAAAATGGTCAGTGTTGCTAAAGATTCAGAGAGGTCTACGACAATAAAAACTGACTACTGTCCATTGGATTTAGGAGGTTCTTGTTGACCTTGTTGACCTTGTTGCCTCCCCTTTCAGGGGAGTGGGGGGAGGAATGCTAGACTTTGGTGGGTTGAGAAATGTTTGGGGATATGAGAAAGTGGAGGCAGTGGATATGGACAATTCCTTAGGGAAATTTGGCTCTGAAGAGCAAAGAAGGGTGGTAGTAGGGGAAGGGTTGAGATCCAGAGAAATTTTTTTCTTTTCTTCTTCTTTTTTTTTAAATTTAGGAGGACTTAGATGTCTTTAAAGGCTGATGGGAAGGAAGAGATAATTGGTAGAGCAAAGTCCTTACCGAGTAAAGTCCTCATGCCAGATGGGAGAGGATCCAGAATGAAATGGAGAGATTACCCTTAAACAAGAGGAAGGACATTACAGTTGGGAAGAACAAAAAGTGAACAGATACAGATGAAAATAGGTTTATAGATTTGGTGGCAGGAACTTGTCTGAGAGCATTTATATTTCCCTGTGATGGAAGAGGAAAGGTCATCCTCCTAGAGCAGGGGTTGAAGTGGAGCAGGGTTTGGGTTGGAGTACTGAGGTGCTTGAGGAAGGTTTGAAATATTGTGGTGAGCAGGAGAGCAAGCTAGGACTAGGGAAGCATAGCTGGAGTGTCAGGCAGTGTTGAAGTGAGCTTGGCGACCAAGAATTCATATTGATCATAATCTACCAGATTGTGATTATTTTCTCCAGTAGATCTCAGTCGTCCCAGTGCAGGCATAATGCACAACAGTTGGGCTCTTCTAGGGTTATGTTTTTATTAGATATTTGCAATGAAAATGGGTTATTGAGGATATTGACAAGAGTGCAGTTGAAACAATAGAATCCAAACTGTCTAGGAAAGGAAGTGAAGACAGGAAGGAGCTGACAGGGCGGGAGTGAAAGGTCTACGGAGGACTACCTCCCTGCCATGAGGTCTGAGAACTGGTGTAGGGCTGGGGGAGGTCACTGAGTGAACAGGCCAGAAGGACAGGGGATTGTAGTTAAGAGTGGGGTATTTGAATTAATGATATCAAATGTGGAGAAGTCCTGGGTGATAAGTTCTTGGGTGTGGCTGAATATGATATATGGTATTTTTGATGCCAGCTCATTCATTCAACAAATATTTATTGTGTGCATATTATGTGCCAGCCAGCACACTTGGCACTGAAGGGTACAGAAGTGAACAAAACAAAGTCCCTTCTCTCATACAATTTATTATCTAATGGGGGAGATTATTAATTTTTATAAAATAAAAGGGCATCCTCATTGATATGCTGATTACTGAATGTGTAATACTAAGGTCACATGTTTATGCATGTGGCGCTAGGAAAGTCCATCTAGACATTTTGAGTGCCTTGATTTATTGTAAGTTATATTAACTGAATTACGAAAATTCATATATCCTCCCCGCTTAGAACTTTTAAAGGTACTTTTATATGCTATGTCAGAATTGAAGACAAAACAAATATATAATACATGCAATTTGAACATTTTAGCAGTTTTAAATTTTTTATACTTCAGTATTTTTTTTAATATGAGGACATTGCTTCTAGCTGTAGACCAGATGTTGATAATACATGTACTAACCTTGTTCTAGGGATTTGATGTAATGTGTAAAGTAATTATGGTTAAGCAGCTTAGGAGGGAAAGAGAGCTTGTATGTTAATATTTTATCTTTATTTTATATTCTCCAATTTTTACCTACTCTTTTGTGTACATATACTCATGTATACATTTATTAATGTTTTATTTGAAAGAAATTAGCATTTATTTTATGTCTTACAGGCCTTAAATAACACCTTAAAATTATCTGCCACATATATAGTTCAATTTAAGTTCAACTACAGGTTATTTCACTGTGTTTAAGGTTTCTGTGGCCATAGCTAGATCACAGCATCCCTAAAATTAAAAAAGAAACCAAATGCATGAAATCACAGTTATGTGTGAACATGGGCTGGATTAGTCATGAACCATCGTGATTTCTCATTTAAGGGGACTGCGTGAGTGATTTTTAGGTGATGTGGCCTACAAGAAAGAATTAGATGCTAGCTAGAGTTCAATTTAGAAATCCCCACCATCTGTGACCCAGGCAGGAGAAGAGGGTCTTCCCTGGCGGGGGGGTGGGGGTGCTGGTTTATCAAAGCTTGTTGACTAAGGAAAGATAATGGAGTTTCACACAGTGATGAGGCTTATTGAAAAATGACAATGTGTCGGCTCTCACCAGACTTAAAAATCAAGTGTTTTATGCATATAAACCTGGATTTTAAAGCATTCTGTTCTTTTAGTTGTGGATTATCTTTTTAAAAAAGCTTTTGGGCTGTTAAGGAAAGTGACTTTGGCAGAAGAGGGGATGAACTGGCCATCCTTCACCCCATTAACCTCATGGGGTTCTAGTGAGCCTGTCTGGCTCCTGTGAGAGGAAGCTTCTAGTGTACATCTTGCAAGCTGGAAAGCCAAATAGGGTTTGTCTTAATAAATGCATTTCCCCTGTTGCTGAGGGGAGTGTTTGGACACATGGTCTTGTTTTCTACTTACTTCTATGTACCATGTTTATGGAGATCTGCCTTCTAGGATTGGTGGTAGGTTTAAGACGCCTGGAATTGCTGAGGAGCAGGAAAAGTGTGAAATCATGAAAATAAGACCACATTTCCATGTATCGAAATAACCACTCTGCAGGAGAAATATATATATTTTAAGACGTCCCACTTCCCTCTGGCACTTACTTTAGAGAAGTATTAATATATATTATTTTAAGTGGGAATTTCTTCAAACTGTTTATGAACAGAATTTGGTGGTATTGAAAGGTAACCATGTGGATTCAATCTGGAGGAAATTGTCCCCACCTGTGTTTCTAAGAGCTAACAAAAGAGATTATATTGTAGTTACTCCCCCCGTATATACTCCTACCATCGTTTAGAAGGGGTGTCCTGGATGAGGAGAGTGGGTCCTTTCCCACGTGTAGAGTTGCTCTGAGCCTGGTGCACATTATTGTGTGGGGAGGTCAGGGGACTGAGAAGGTAAGCTGGACCACTGGCCTTTCAAACATTCATCTGATATTAGCTGAGGACTTTTAAAAAACTCTACCTCCAGCTCCTGTGGGAAGGATGTCCCCTTTTCCAAATATTACCACGTACAAGCAATATTATCAGAATACGAAGAGACCCTATAGCATAAAGAGCTCAGACTCTGGAATCAGACTGCCTGGGCTCAAAAACCAGACTGTTCCTTAGAGGGCATATGACCTTGGGCAAGTTATTTGCTTGATGGGTGTCTCACTTTCCTCATTTGCAAAGAATGATAATATAGTACCTACCTCATAATATGATTGTGAGACTAAATGACTCCATGTATGTAAAGTGCTTAGAAAAGTGCTTGGTACATAGTAAACATTATAGAAGTGTTAGCTGCTTTCTTCTTCCTTTCTTCTTCTTCATCTTCATCTTCATCAGTTGGTAGATATATTAAAAGGAGGTAAAACTGCAAAATGCCTCAGTACATGCAAACTCCACATTTGCAGAACCTATTTTGGAAAGGATTGTGGGGGGCAAGAGAACCTTACTGCAAACCCAAAATCAGAATCTTGTAAAATTGAGAGCTATTATACATTTCTCATTGTTAGGGGAAAATGAAAAACACCTTGGCTACCATAACGCTTTTGAGAATGGACCCCAGTGCGGGCAGGCCTGGGTACGTTGTCTGAGTTGTAGATTTGCTCCATGGGTGGGCTTGTGGGGGCCTGGACCCCAGCCGACCACTGGGAAGCCTCAGTTGCCCTTTTGTTTTGGAGCCTTGATTCTCACTCCTCTCTTTTGTCTCCACTCTTGCTTTTCTTCTTTCTGATCCTATTTTTTAAATTTCTGCTATTTTGTTATGTTTTATGCATCTTTGTGAGTCACTTTAAACTCTGTCTGGAACAGTGTATAAATAAATATCTTTTAAACTGATCATATCTAATTACTAACATTTGCTTAATATTTATGCTTGTCAGCTACCTCCCTGCAGAGAGGTATGGTGACTTTCCATCTGGGCAAGAATACTGATTCGATTTCTCAAATTTCATAGTAAGATGTCAAAACTACAATTTGCTCATATATTTTCTAAAGCATATGGTTAATAATAATAAAATTAAACAGCTACCAAAATTGATTGCTTATTCTAGACCAGGCACTATGCTATGCGCTTTACTCATGATGTATATTTGAATCCTCACAGCCTTAAGCAGGAGCTGTTATTATTAATCACCGTTTTTACAGATTGGGAAACTGAGACTCAGGGAGGTTGAGTAACTGGCCCAAGGTCACACAGCTAAAATGTAGTGAAGCTATGCTTTGAACCTGGCTCCAGACCCAGTGCTTGTAGGCACTTTTCTATGCCATACTGCTCTTAATTAGAAATGTAGCACATCATTGGAACTTCCCTGGTGGTGCATAGGTTAAGAATCCGCCTGCCAATGCAGGGGACATGGGTTCGAGCCCTGGTCTGGGAAGATCCCACATGCCGCGGAGCAACTAAGCCCGTGCGCCACAACTACTGAGCCTGAGCTCTAGAGCCCGCAAGCCACAACTACTGAGCCTGCGTGCCGCAACTACTGACGCCCGTGTGCCTAGAGCCCGTGCTCTGCAACAAGAGATGTCACCGCAATGAGAAACCCGCGCACTGCAACGAAGAGTAGCCCCCACTTGTCGCAACTAGAGAAAGCCCGCGTGCAGCAATGAAGACCCAATGCAGCCAAAAATAAATAAATAAATAAATAATTAAAAAAAAAAAGAAATCTAGCACATCAGAACTCCAAGTCCTAGTAGAAGAGACTGTTCTGTGTTACAGAACATTCACAGGTCCTGCAGATTTTACATCAGTGTTAATTCTTCAATATGCCCCTTTTCGTCTCTACTGCCATTGCCCTCTACTTAGGGCTCTCATTATCTTCCCCCTGGATTTATACCAGAGCCTCCTCAAATCTATATTCTGCAAAACTGTCAGAGTGATCTAATGAGTCCTTGCCTTCCCTAAAAGTCTTCAGTCGTTCCCATTGTCAAAGGCTAATTATCCATGTTTCTGAGCATAGCATATCAAGCTCCTCCTTTGATCCCCACCTACCTCTTCCACATCCTTCCTTACCATTTGCTATACAGTATCACTGCACTCCTTGCCTATACCACATTGCTTTGTGCCTCCATGCTTTTGCTTTTGCTTTTGTAAATGCTGTGCCCTCTACCTGGTTAACTAACTGGTGGACATTATTTACAGCTAGTTCATGTGCCACTGTTGGTGTTTCTTTCTAGTCCCCTTTCCCCAAGCTGGAATAGGTGCCCCACCTTAGCATTCCCATAATACCCTGTGTGTATATTTCTTTGATTACCGTGTTCTTTTATGATTATCTATTTAAGTATCTCCTTCGATAGACTGTGTGTTCTTTGTGGGCAGGTACTCTGCATTGTTTTGTCCTTAGCCAGCTAGCACAGCACTTAGTACATAGTTGGCCCTCTTAACTAGTGAGCATTCTGTAAACAGTGCAGAATGCAGAGCTCCAGGTCAGGGAAAGAAGTAGGATTTTGAAGGCCTGAAATCACACAGACATTCAGAGATAACTACCAGCACAGGAGAGGGAGGTCTCACAGAAGAATCTTTGGGACCAGTTACATTTACATTATTTAATCTAGGATCCAGAAGGGACTTGAGGGGATGGGAGTTGAAAGGGACAATTGATAAAATAACCAACACAGTATCCCAATGTAAACATTTTGTTGACTATAAGCAATGTTAGATGCTCACTCAGCTGTTAACCGACCAAAACGATGTTCTCAGTTGGTGCCTTTGTGCATAGGTGGCTGGATCCAAACAAGGGGATTTAGGGAAGCCCTGCATCCCTGGAAGCTTTCTTTACTACATGGAGTTCTTTTGTTTGTTTGTTTTTTTGTTTTTTTGAGTTCTGCAGACTCACCACATAACCTGTTTTGGTTTCATTTTTCTATGCTCTAAGATCCACTCTCTTTTACCTTTAGATTTTCAAATAATTAGTTTTTCTTTTTTCCCAAAGTGGGCTGGATTTTGCTAGCTATGCTTCACTCATGTTTTGGAAACCCACACACGTAATAGGTATTAATTCTGACAGTGCTAGATTGGTCTGCTTCAGACACTATAATTGCTTTGGTCACAATTAGTTAATAGAGTCCACTTTGGAATGTACCTTATGGCAGCACAAATCCTTATTCATTAAGCTGCCCTACTTGCATCAGGGCAACTATATTACAGTCATCAGAATGATTTATTCTTTCCTAATTAACATATATCATAACTATATGCAAGCAGAATCACAATAATACATGTCAATTCATAAGAATGATTTCCCTTCACCCTTCTTTAAGCAAAGCATTTCCCAACTTTTTTGATCACTCTCCCTTACTACCAAAAATTTCGATCACCCCTAATATACATATATTTATTTACAAACTATATATTTACCACTGTCCTAATATTATATATTATAAAGCATTTACAAAAATAGAAATAAAGAAGGATATGAGATGAAACGAACGCTTTTTAGATTAATTTTAATATTTATTAATAGTGTGACAACCTTTGCTCTCATTTCGATGAGAGCAGTGACATTGTGCACTTCGTTTAAACAAAATCTTGGTTTATGATACAGCTACCTGAAGGTCTGATTCTAAGTTGTTTATTTTTATACTTGATTTTAATGACTGTTGTAGCTGAGTAAAGGATACCTCACAAAACATATAAATCTAAAAATAAAAAAGTGCATTGTTGGATGCACTTACTAAATAACAATACATATCTTGTAGTTTCAGGTAACAATTATACAAACATTTTGTTGCTGTTCCATCTTCTCAGCTCTCAGCATACTGTCTTTTCCCATTTTTAACAAATGGTTCAAAACTCATGGAACTTCTTCATTTGGAAGAGTTAGACGATGAAATACATCTTTTAAGAAACAAAATTAAATAGTAATAGAAACATTTTCATATCTACTCTGTATTATTTATTGTTTATAAAAAGCCCCTTTGATGTAAAACATTTTACTGTTTGAATGCATTTAAAGTCTGCTACTGCCTTAGAGGTATTCTAGGAGTGTAAAACTGCTGATTACAAGGTTTAGTTACATTTAATCTTAAAACTTTAAAAAGCAACTTTACTGAGTTATAATTTGCATACAATAAACTGTGCATATTTAAAGTATACAAGTTGATAAATTTTGACATCTCTGTATACCCATGAAACCATTACCAAAATCAAGAAAGTAAACATATCTATTACCTTCAAAAGTTTCCTTATGCCATTTTGTAACCCTTCCTTCCTGTTTGTATTATATCCCTCTTTTCCCACAACCACTGATCTGTTTTCTGTCACTATAGATTAATTTGCATTTTCTAGAGTTTTATATAAATGAAATCATGTACTACTGTGTGTTCTTTTTTGTCTGATTTTTTTCAGTCAGCGTAATTATTTTGAGATTCATCCATATTGCTGTGTGTGTCAGTAGTTCATTCCTTTCTATTGCTGAACAGTATTCCATTATATGGATATACTACAATTAAAAAAAAATCCATTCACCTCTTAATGGGCATTTGGGTTGTTTCCAGTTTTTGGCTATTATAAATAATGCTATTACTATCATTCACATGCAAGTCTTTGCATGGACATATGCTCTTGCTTTTCTTGGGTTAATACCTAGAAATGGAAAGTCTAGGTCATATGGGAGATATATGTTTAACTTTTTGAGAAACTACTAAAATGTTTTCCAGCGTGGTTGTATCATTTTACATTCCCACTGCAGTGTGCGAGAGTTCCAGTCGCTTCAAATCTTGGCCAACATTTGTTACACTTTTAATTTTAGCCATTCTGATAAGTGCATAGTGGTATTTCATTGTGATTTTAGTTTGCATCTCCCTAATGATTAATGATGTTGAACATTTTTTCAGGTGCTTATTTGCTATTTATATATCTTCTTTGGTGATGCATTTGCTTAAATTTTTGGTTCATTTAAAAAATTTAGGTTTTTTTTTTTAATTACAGAGTTTTGAGAGTTCTTTATATGTTCTGGATACAAGTCTTTGTCAGATGTACTATTTGCAAATATTGTCTTCCAGTCTATATAGTTTGTGTTTTTATTTTCTTATTAACATCTTTCAAAGCACAGAGTTTTTAGTTTTAATAAAGTCTATTTTAGCAAGTTCTGGATCATGTTTTAGGTGTCATATCTAAGAAACCTTTACATTTTTTTGCATATGGATATCCAGTTTTCCCAGCACCATTTGTTGAAAAGACTACCATTTCTCCACTGAATTCCCTTGCATCTTTATAAAAATCAAATGACTATAAACATAATGATTTATTTCTGGACTCTATTCTCTTCCAGTGTCTCTCTGTATGCCACTACCACACTCCCTTGATTACTGTAGATTTATAATGTCTTGAAAACAGACTGTGTAAGTCTTCTAACTTGGTTCTGCATATGTTTTGAACCTCACAATATATTGTTTTTTAATTTTTTGCTTTAAGGAGTCAATTATACTTTTAAAGAAAATTTAAATAAGAAAATAATATTTTTACCCACATATTTACTATAGCATGTGTTCTTCATTACTTTTTATAGACCCATATTTCTATTATTTCTATCTGGTATTATTTTTCTTCTGCCTGAAGGACTTCCTTTAACATTTTTTATAGTTGCAGGTCTGCTCGTGATTAATTCTTTCAGTTTTTGCATGTTTGAAAAAGTCTTTATTTCACCTCTGTTTTTGAATGACACTGGGTTTAGAATTCTAGGTTGACAGGTATTTTTCTTTCAGTATTTTAGAGATGTTCCACTGTCTTCTCATTTGCATTGTTTCCAATGGTAAATTTGCTTTCATCATTATCTTTGTTCTTCTGTATCTAATGTGTTGTTTCCCTCCCGCCCCCCACCTGCTGGCTGCTTTTAAGATTTTCTCATTATCTCTGGTTTTAAAAAATTTGACTATGCTGTGCCATGTGCTGCAGTTTTCTTTCTATTTCTTGTGCATGAAGTTCATTGAGCTTCTTGGATCTGTGAATTCATAGTGTTCATCAAATTTAGAAAAAAATTTGGGCCAGTATTTTCTCAAATATTTTTTCAGTGCCCCCATTTCCTTTGGTGACTCCAATGACATACATATGAGGCTGCTTAAAGTTGTTCCATAGCTCATTAATGCTCTGTTCTTTTTCTTCAGTATTTTTTCTTTCTGTTTCATTTGGATAGCTTCTATTGCTGTCTTCAAGTTCAATAATGTTTTCTACTGCAATGTGTAATCTGCTGTTAATCCAATTCTGTGTATTTTTCATCTCAGACATTGTTTTTTTAATCTCTAGGTTTGATTTGGGTCTTTTTAACACCTTTCATGTCTTTATTGAACTTTTTGAAATATGGAATACAGTTATAATAACTGTTTTAATGACTTTGCTAATTCTAACATTTGTGTTAGTTCTTGGTCAGTTTTTGATTAATTTTTCTTCTTATCGTGCATGTATTTTCTTGCTTTTTTGCATGCCTGTTTATTTTTTATTGGGTACTAGATATTGTAAATTTTACCTTGTTGGGTGCTGCATATTTTTATATTACTAGAAATATGCTCGAGCTCTGTTCTGGGATGCACTTGAATTACTTGAAACAGATTGATCCTTTCAGGTTCTTCTGTTTCGATTTGTTAGGCAGGACCAAAGCAGTGCACAGTCTAGGGCTTATTGTTTCCCATTATGTAGGCAAGACCCTTCTGAGTACTCTGCCCAGTGCCCTGTGAATCATGAGGTTTTCCAGTTTGACTGGTGGAACAGGCACTACTCCTGGTCGTGTGTGAGTGACAGGCACTGTTCTTTTGAATCCTTTCAGCTGGGGTTCTTTCTCTGGCCTAGGGTAATTTCCTCACAGGCATGCCATGTGCTGATCAGTCCTTTGCTGAATACTTGAGGGAGACCCTCTGCAGGTCTCTGAAGACCTCACTCTGTGTGGTTCTCTCAGGTACTCTGTCCTATGAACCCTAGCCAGACTCTTAGCTCTGTCACCTCCACTCACGGAGTTCACCACGCTCTGCCTGTATTCGTCCTCCCTGCACCATGGCCTGGAAACTCTCTCAAGACAGTGAGCCTGGAAAATCAGAGGGCTCACCCTATTTGTTTCCTATTTCCCAGGGATCACAGTCCTCCATTGCCTGATATTCAGTGTCTTGAAAATCACCATTGTTTTATGTATTTTATCCATTTTGGGGGGTGGGGGGGTCCAGGCAGGGTAAAAATCCATTCTTGGCCAGAAATAGAAGGCCACTGACATTTTATAATCCCAAATTTTCATGACCAATTATAATTTGTAGCCCAATTTCAATTCTAATTTTTCAAAAATGTACATACCATCATGTTTCTTGACATAGGTAGATCAGTTCTAAATATCTGTTCAAAAGTATACAGAATCTGACGTGCAGCGACGCAGATCTTTTCATATCACTCATCAGTTTCTGTGTAAAACATACTATCATTTGCTTAATAATAGCAGTTTGATTCAGGGTTTCTTGGTTAAACTAATATCCTTTGAAAGACACTGGTTTACTTTTTCATTTTCAGTGAGGTATAAATTTTACCAAAATTGTCCATTGCCCTTGGTCCAAACAGCAAAATGCTTTTGTCATATCACTTAAGTGGGACATGACTGATAATGGAATAGAATTTATGTGCAAAACCAGCACATAGTTATTACTTGTGGGTTTAGAGGAATAATTTAATACCAATTCAGCCTTTTTGCCCTTGAGCATGGGTCAATTTTTCTGGAATTCACTGTCATCTCTAAAGTTGTCAGCATAGTTTCTCACTTAAAAAAAATGCCTGAAACTTTAAATGGTGTCTAGATGCAGTTTACCTCACACTTCATCTGTATTCTTTAATAGAAAATAAACGTCACTTTGTAAGACCCAGTCACATCTTAAAACACAAATGCACATATAAAAACTGACAAAAATAAAAATAGCTAAAACTTAGAGTGCACTCTCTGTGTTTACATTACTTTAAACACTACATATTTAAAAAACTCATTGAATCTTTATAACAAGCCCAAGATGGTAGGTATAGTTATTATCTTCCTTTTACAAATGAGGAAATTGAAGCACTGAGAGGTTTAGTCACTTGCCCAAGGTCACTCAGCTAGTAATTGATGAAGCTGGGATTCAAATTCAGGCAGTCTGAGTCCAGAGGCCATGCTTTTAACCATGACACCAGACTGCCTCAGGAAAATAAAAACACTTTGCTCTCAGCTCTAGTACCACTCTTCAGTTTCTGTGAGTTTAAGTTTAAACATATAAATACAAATAGATTTCTGGGTGAAGACATTGAGTAAGCATTTATTGAACTCATATTGTGTATCAGACACTGTGCCAAGTAAGCTCTTGGGGGTATGAAGTCCAGATACAGTGCCTCCCTTCAAGAAGGCCACATCTGGTGGAAGTTTCTAGTTTGAGCATAAGTATTACCATCTTCACATTTATATGCGCATTGCATGTTTGGGAGAGGGAAGGGTACCAGTGTGCCCAGCAAATTGAACATGGAAAAATATGTTTTATTTGCTGCCCAGTGCAGGGACATTATTTGATGTTTTTCTAATTCACACCAGTTTCCATTTTGGGGACACCACAATGATTTTAAAGTCAAGTACTGTTCTTGCAAGGACTTCTATATCTTTGATAATCTTTTTTATATTTTAGGCCCTTGCCCAAGGTCATATAACTAATAAATATCGCTGCTCTGTTGAACTGGTCTTCAGAATTTAAGATAATTTGAGAGAGCTCCCCTCACCCCTTCTTGAAAACTAGCTGTGTTAGTGTTGGTGTTAATGTTCATTTATTAATTATTATTATCTCTTAATCTACAAGATTAGGGTATAAAATGGATATATCCATTTGGATAAATAATTCTACATATGTTCATATGTTCTACAATTATATCAAGATTATTGTGTTGTTCAAGTTGTCTGTATATATACTAAGTTTTTATCTGCTTGTGCTATCAGTAGTTGACAGAGGTATATTAACCTCCCATTCTGATGGTAGATTTTTCAGTTCCCTCTTGCCTTTGTAAGTATTTGCATTAAAATATTATCCTGAGCAATAAATATATGTAATTTTCTAACTCAACAAACCATCTTTTCTAAAATATCTTCTTGTGGGCATGAGGCCCCACAAAGATGCTATATTAAGACATTTCATTCGAGTCTTGACACCCCACGACTAACATGGAACAAATTGTCCATCAGAGCTTGGGTTCGGACATTCATGTTATCTGAGCTGTGGTCTTCTCAGTAGATAATCCTTACCCTTTTGACTATATACCTCTGACTGAATTTCAGTGAAGGGCCTTAACAAGTTTTCTTGGGCTTTGGTTTTGCCATTAAATCCTAGTGCTGTATCCGTCAATCGGGAGAATATGAAAAGTGACAGGTTTTCTAACCACAAATCTGTCTGGTTTTCTTATTTGTGCCCCTATTATTTTTCTGAGTTACATTTTTCAAAACGTGATGTGCCATTTACCATAAAAATATATCACTTAACTCATTGCATATAAAAGCAGTGTTTCTATCCCATGTTTTCCTTTTTGAATTTCTAGAAAACATTCTACCCGTATAGAATACGTATGCCCGTATGGTATGGGCATGGTGGTGGTGGTGGTGAGGCAGGCAGCAGGTTTCTTCTTTAAGATGTTAATGATAGATTTAGTACAATTATGAAGTTATGATTTCTTCTTTGGCATATGAGTTATTAAGAAGTATCTTTAAATTTCCAAAAGTATCAGGATTAAAAATTATCTTTTGTTATTGATTTCATATTTAATTTCCTTGAAGTCAGAGACCATGGTCTGTATGAGAATGGCTTCTTTGAAATTTACTGAGACTTGCATTATAACCTAGTACATGGTCATTTGGTGGTGGGGGGTTGGTAAATGTTCCATATGTGCTAGAAAAGAATATGATTTCCAATTGGATATAGAATTCTACATATGGCCATTAAATCAAGCTTATTTTGTTCAACTTGTCTATATATTTAGTAATTTTTTATCTGCTTGTACTATTAATAATTGAAAGAAGTATGTTAATCTCCCCCCCTTTTTTTTAACAAATTCTAGACTATTTTATTTGTTGACTACAATTATCGGTATAGTGCTAGATAATTTACATAGATTACATCATTTTTTTTCCTTTTTTAATTGAAGTGTAGTTAATGTACAATATTATGTAAGTTACAGGTGTACACTATAATGATTCACAATTATTAAAGGTTACATTTATAGTTATTGTAAAATATTAGCTATATTCCCTGTGTTGTATCCTTGTAGCTTATTTTATATAATCTCCCATTTTGATGGTCCATTTTTCAATTTCTCTCTCTAGTTGTACATAATCTTCCTTTATATATTTGGAGGTGTTTTATTAGTGCCTATTAATAAAACATACTAGGTTTTTTTACTCTATGTAGTGGTCTTATCTTTTATAATGCTTTTGTTATTTCGAAGTTTTATTTTTTAGATATTAATATAACTACCTCAACTTTATTTAGGTTTACATTTATCTGGTATATTTTTTCCATCTTTTTTACTTTCAGTCCTTCCTGATCTTTATGTTTTAGATGTGTCCCTCGTGGAATGGCACATACCTGGATTTTTAAATTTTATATAGTCTGTTAACCTCTGTATTTTAAAGGATGAGTTTTACTCATATATTTTTTTGTTTGTTGATATATTGGAGCTTGTTTTTACCATCTTATGTTTTGCTTTCTATTTGTTTCAGTTTTTCTATGCTTTTTCTCCTTGCCTTTAAAATTTTTTTCTTATTCTGTTTTATTTTCCCCACTACTGAGTCTGCAAGATCGCATCTCAAGTGAGCTGGCTAGTAACAGGGTTAACATTGGAAATAGCAACCTATGGTCTAAGGTGGGGTTGGGGTTGGGATGTGGCTTTTCTAAAAGGAGTCACATTGGCAAGTGATGGGGGAGAGGAGGCAGGGAGCTGATGGAGGTCATGGCTGATGGATTCTAAAAACGTTTTTTTTTTTTTTACAAGGGTGAAACAAGGATGTCTGATGGGAACTAGGGGAAAGGGAAGTGGGGGTGTGAGATGAATGAGGGCTTAAAATAGAACCTGAAAGGACTAGGTAAGGGAACTGAACTAAAGGCACGTAAAAAGAATTATGGGTGACAGTGAGGGTCCAGCTGAGATTGTAGACCAGGAATTATGTAGGACCTGGGTATAGGAGCAGACAAGGCAGACTATAGCATTGGTACAGGTTTGGAATTTTGATGGACAGTTGCTGCAGAGAGATGAAGGTGCATGGATATGGAAGATACTGGTGAGAGTGATTCAAATGTTGAGCCATCTGGAGTCCACGATGGGTAGCGAAGGAAGATAGATCAACAGAAGGCAGGTAGACCAAGAGAAAATGGAGGATGGGCTCAAGAGACTGTGGTCTTGATGAGGTTGAAGAACAGGTGTAGTGGGAGTAAGCTGTAATTGAAAAGTAGGGATTCTTGAATTTAAGATTTCAGAGGGGGCAATTCTGGTTGGTCAAGTTCATGAGTGAAAAATAAAGGGAAGATGTACAGTATTAGCAGTTCCAGTTTGTTATGGTGCTGTCTTTGTTTCCTCAATGACGCTGTTTCTTCCTTGGCTTTTACTATTACTTGGTCTCATTATTGTGCCAATGTGCTTGTCTCATCACAGAACTCTGCTGCCTCTCCACAAACATCAATTTTCGAATAAATCTGGTTTTGCTCTCATTTCCAGTACGCCTGTGCCATTCTTGGTCTTTAATTGCCAGGCAATTGGTGATACCTATTTTATCTAGGAGCCGCTGATTTTTTGCCAGTTCTTCAGCCATAATCACACATATGGGAATTCATTTCTGCAATGCTTTTGATTGCTCTGTTCAATATTTTATAATCGCTTTGGCCGTGATCCTGCCTGGACAGAGCCAGTAGAGCACTAGCTCTAGAATCTGATTGCCTGGGCTTGAATCCCAGCAACTGCAATTACTTTCTGTTTATTCTTGGGCAAGTTAACCTAACCTCTCCTGAGTCCTCATCTATAAAATGTGGATAATAATAGTACTCATTCTTGGGGTTGTTGTGAGGATTAAATTAGTTAATATATGTAAAGTACTTGTTGCCTGGCATGTAATAAATTCTCAATAAATGGAACTGTTGGGGTGATGATGACAGTGATGATGATCAACAGTAGTGGTGGCATATGCAACACAATGTGCCAAATACAGTGTTAGGTGCTGGGCCAGATACATAGAAGAATATTGAAAACGTCCTTGTTCTCATGGAGAGTATATATTCTCCTCGGGGATAAGAATTAAGAATATTTCCTCAAGACTACCTAAGAAAGGGCCTATGAAAGAGGCTTAGCATCTTATAGTTCAATAAAGACCAAGAAATAGTGAAGTCAAGAAAATATTGAGATTTCTGGAACCTGTGTCGCTTTGCTGTGTTGTTTATGCTCTCTATTGTGTTGTCGGTAATTAGTTAAAAAAAGTGAAAGGCGCTTGTTGTGTAGTTTCAAGGGAGAGTAGAGAAGGTAAGTATGATCCTCATTTCCTTTCTCATGCTCTGTCCATCCTGGGCTGTTTGACTCTCATGACAACCAAATCTATATTTTCAGATGCAGTCTCTCTTCCTGAGGTACAGCTTTATGCCTCCAATTACTTCCAGAACCTAATTATCTGGATATCCAGTATGCAGCACAAACTCAGTATGACTGAAATGAAACTTCTTGCCTTATTTCCACACCTGTTTCTTCTCTTACAGCCCTTATCACTGTCAGGACTTACTAGTCAGTTGTTTAACCTTGACATACACAGTAGGCATCTGCCTTCACCTTCTTCATCCTCGCCACTCAATCAGTCACTCCATTCTGTCAGTTCTACTTCTCAAACCTATTCTGTGTTCTTTTGTCTTCCTGTTCTGGTTTAGGCCTGCCCTGCAGCAGATTCAGCGAGTACGTGTACTCCAAACGTGTGTTCCAAACATTGTGATGGGACCTTTAACACACATTATTTAATTTTCTTGACAAATTTGAGAGGTAGGTCATTTCGTAGATGAGAAACCAGAGGATGACAGAAATACAATGACTTTGCCTAGTTGGTTAGAAGCATAGTTAAGTAAACCTAGGTTGTCTTTTTGTCTGGAATATTATAATAATCCCTCTGTCTCCTTTGAATTGTTTTCTTTTTTCAAATTTAAAAGTAAGACACGTTTGGGCTTCCCTGGTGGCGCAGTGGTTGGGAATCTGCCTGCCAGTGCAGGGGACACGGGTTCGAGCCCTGGTCTGGGAAGATCCCACATGCCGCGGAGCAACTAAGCCCGTGAGCCACGATTACTGAGCCTGCGCGTCTGGAGCCTGTGCTCCGCAATGGGAGAGGCCGTGACAGTGAGAGGATTACCGCGCACCGCGATGAAGAGTGGCCCCCGCTCGCCGCAACTGGAGAAAGCCCTTGCACAGAAATGGAGACCCAACACAGCCAAAAATAAATAAATAAATAAATTGATTAATTAAAAAAAAAAAAGTAAGACACGTTTGTAAAAAAAAAATCAGAACTATGTAAAGTAAAAAGTAAAAGTTGCTCCCTTGCAGTTCTGCTTCCCAAGAGAAACCAATAATAATGGGTTTTGTTCTAGACCATTTTCTTTGCATATACAAATGTATAGATAAATACTTTACCAAAGAGATCATTCAAGTGCAGTCCTGAAATGACTTTTTTTTCCCACTCAGGAACATATTTTCATACAGATCTACCACATTTTTTAAATGGATACATAGTATGCCATCATATGGAAGTATTGTTTAATGATTTCTCTGTTAAAGAACTTGTTTTTGCTCTTACAAATAATATTGCAGTAACTTTCTTGTATGTATACCTTGCATACACATTTATGTGAATATTTCTATTAGGAAGGTTCTTAGATGTGGTATTGCTTGCCTAAGGAGTATGCATATTTTACAATGTGTTACTAACTGTACTTCAATTTGTCTTTTGAATCAGTCTTCCATACTATAGCTGGAGCGATCTTTGTAAAACAAATTTGAGTATGTGATTTCCCAATATCAAAAACAAAGCAACAACAAAGATGCTCGATGGATTTCTATTGTCTATGTCATCAGTTTTAAAATTCTTAATTTTTAAGAGTATTCGAGAGCTACATAATCTGGTTCCAACCTGTATTTCCTACCATTCTCCCCAACCAACAAACATATACTCTGTTCTATAAGGTAAAATCCACCTGCTCTGTAAAACCTTCCACATGTATAGTTCTCTCTCTTCCCTCTCTAGGCAAGATAGAACTAGTTACTCCCTTCTCTAAGTTCCCATAACAATTTATTATCCCTTTAATAGCACTTAGTACACTGTACTGTGTGTGTCTGTCTCCCCCTACTACTCTGTGACCTTCTTAAAGACAAGAACTGTGCCTTACTCATCTCTGTATCCCCAGCACTTTGCCCAATACCTGTGACTGGGTTCTCAACAAATGTGCATGAAATAGGTGAAGATATTCTTGAGGTAGTGTTAGCAATAAGGACTTTGGGAGATAGAGTAGGTGACAGCAGTTTTGAAGTGTAGCAGAAAGCTGACTGCATCCTGGGAACATGGATGCCGGTCAGGAAAGGGGAAATGGGTTTCAACTGGCAGAGGTCCCTGTGTGGTTTTCTCCACTACAGAGACCAGCTGTCTGATTATTTGGCTTAATAGACTTGTTACTTGAGAACATTAAAAAAATTGAAAATGGGATGATTGAGGATACACTTTGGTGGAGGGGGAATTTGACTCAGCTGTTCTGCGCTCTTTCCAGACTTATGTTGAAAGACCCAACCCTTTGCCAGAGTCATGAATAAGTTTTTCTTCTTGAAAAATCAAAGCCTCTTCATTTTCAGGGTAGGATTCATCTGGGGGTAGGAATGGTAAATTGGTCACATACTTCTATGTTATCTCTAGCCTGGCTCAAGGGGGAGGTGGCCCACCGAAAGGCTCTAGGGCTGTGGGCCTCTTCTGGAGTAAATTACCTGTGCGAAATTAGTTCTTATCTTATTTCAGGCAACTCTGGGGTAGCTCTCCTGGCCTGGTAGCTTTGAAGAAAGAAGAGTAGAAGGAAAAACTAGAATAAGTCATGTCGGAGATACTTGACCTCTCTTTTCTGTCTGAGGTGGAAAGGGATTTGATCCTCAGTGTTCTACAACGAGATGAGGAGCTCCGAAAAGCAGATGAGAAAAGGATTAGGTAAGAGTCCCAGAAAAATCATGGGCTCCCAGGCCTTTAACCAATGATACCTGGACTTTTCCTTATACTTCTCATCTGACTTTCAGAGGAACTTGTGTATGAGGTTTACAACTCCTCAGTGGGTCAGGTTGGGCTCTGAGGTTGTTGCTTTCACAGAACCAAATAGTCTTACTGTCTCTACCCCTCAACCCCTCTCCATCCAGCCTATGCAGATTTCAAATCACTTGTGTTTCTCTTTTGGGTCTTGGCAGGCGACTGAAGAATGAGTTACTGGAGATAAAAAGGAAAGGGGCCAAAAGGGGCAGCCAACACTATAGTGATCGGACCTGTGCCCGGTGCCAGGAGAGCCTGGGCCGTTTGACTCCCAAGACCAACACTTGTCGGGGTTGTAATCACCTGGTGTGTCGGGACTGCCGCATCCAGGAAAGCAATGGTACTTGGAGATGCAAGGTGTGCGCCAAGGAAATGTGAGTGTTAACTTATGGCTGAGTAGAGAGAAGAAATGGGGCCCCAGCTGTGGTTAGAATTTCTCCCCTCATCCTTTGTTGGTTGAATGTCAAGGGCCATTTTTTTTTTTTATCCATATGTCATTTTCTTTTATTCCTTTGCAGAGAGCTGAAGAAGGCAACTGGAGACTGGTTTTATGACCAGAAAGTGAATCGCTTTGCTTACCGCACCGGCAGTGAGATAATCAGGATGTCCCTGCGCCGCAAACCTGCAGGTACCGGACCTGTCGGGAAATGGTTCCTTGAGGTGCTTGACCCTCTGCTGTGGGTGATAGACCCTCTGCTGTGGAATCTTAGTGTATTCTTATTGGTGGTGTCTTCACTCCATGAGCTCAGCCTGTTTGTAGGGAACATGAAGATTGTGTTGCCATCCTTTCTGCAAGCGTGCTGTGTTTCCCTTCCCCTCCTCATCACCACCCCTCTGCCATGCTTTTGTTTGTCTTGAAGTGAATAAAAGAGAGACAGTGGGACAGTCCCTCCTTCATCAGTCACAGATGGGCAATATCTGGCCAGGAAGAAAGATCATTCAGGAGCAACAGAAGGAACCCAGGTAAGAACCAAGCAATCATTTAAAGAACTGCTACACATTCCTTTAATTCTTTTATTTTTTTACTTCTATTTGTAAAATAATAGATGCTCATTGTAGGAAAATTTGGAAAGTACAGAAAAGAATAAAGAAGGAAGAAAAAAAACTTCCTAATCCTGCAACCCACATATAAACATTAACATTTTGGTATATTTACTTTGTGCTTTATACGAACAATTTGAAGACAAATACAGATAACACATACTCATTATTAAACATTTAACCAGTATAGGAAACAATAAAGAAATCAACAAATCACCCAAATTCTTACTACCCCAGTATTCATATTATGTGAAAATTATTTCAGATATCTTTTGTGCATATATGTAAATAGAGGGATGGGTGGATGGATAGACTGAAAAACCTTTATGATATTGGGTCATAATATATTAAATTAAAAGCTTTGTTTAATTTTACTTGAATTTGACAGAATAAAACACCGAAATAAAATACAGGAATTGCTAATCTTCAGATGAATGTTTCTTTACCATAAAAGATATTAGTCATTAATATCCATTTAAGCTTAAGAAAAAATATTATGAAAACCATTGAGCAGTTAGTCATTTTTTTGTAGTGTCTTTTTGGTAACAGCCTTATCAAGCTATAATTCATACACCATATCATTCACCTATTAATAGTGTACAACGCAATGGTTTTTAGTATATACACAGAATGGTACAACCATCACCTCAATTGATTTTAGAACTTCTTGTCACCTTAAAAAGAAACCCTGTACCCTTTAGCTATCAGTGACTCCCCAACCTCCATATCTTTCCCATCCCTAAACAGTCACTGACCTACTTTTAATTTCTATATATTTGCCTATTTTGGACATTTTATTTAATTAGAATCGTACTATATGTGGTCCTTTGTGACTGTCTTGTCTCACTTAACATAATGTTTTCAAGGTTCATCCATGTTGAAGCATGTATCAGTACTTCATTTCTTTTTATTGCCAAATAATATTCCATTATATGTATATACCCCCATTTGTTTATCCATTCATCTGTTGATGGACATTTGGATTGTTTCCACTTTTTGGACTAATGCTATTATGAACATTTGTATTGAGTTTTTGTGGGGACATATGTTTTCATTTCTCTTAGAAAGATACCTAAGAGTGGAGTTGCTGGGTCAAATGATCATTTAGTCATTTTGTAAATCTACCTTTTTCAATATTAAACATTATCAGTGGACTCTACTATGAAGAAGGAGGAGGAGATTAGCTTCCTTACACTTCCTCCTAACACTTTCCCCTACTCCCACTTTTTATTAATCAAATTATTTTTACTTTGTCAGGGCTTACAACATTTACATTCTGTTATGCAATCATAAACCATCTGCTTGTTTTATCTGTTTGTTTAGTTTTAGTTCATATTTAAAAGGATCTTATGCTTACAACCAGGCTTTGGCCCATGGTTCATCTATATTTCTGAATCCTTTACTTTGACTTATTTCTTGATTGTCAGGATTTTATCATTGAGAAGTTCCTTCAAGAAGAGGTTGTGGGTGCTATATTCATTTCACTCTTTCATGTTAAGAATGTCTGCCTAGTCCCTTTATGAATCTGAATGATGTCTTGGCTGGATATTATATTCTTGGGTTACACTTTCTTTCCCTTAGAATATTGTAGACATTACTCCATTGTCTTCTGTCACTGAATGTAACTGAAGAAGTCTTAGGCCAGCTAGCCTTTTGTTTTTCTCCCTTGTAGGTAACACACAGTGTGTGTGCATGTGTGTGTGGTGTGTGTGTGTGCGTGCGCACATACATGCACGCACACGTGTGTGTGTCTGAATATGCCTGAAAATTTCCTTTTATTTTTCTTGAAGTTTAGTAACTTATCAAGGATAGATCTCAATGGTGATCATCCTGTTTCATTTTTCCCTAATACACAGTGTACCCTTGATGAGTTCTTTTCTTCATTGATGGAAAATTTTTCTGCATTGTATCCTGTGAACTCTTTCTATTTCACTAGTTAAGTTCTCCACTTCAGGGACATTGGATTTCTTCATCTTCCATTTCTGTCCTTTTACTGTCAAATGCAAAAGAAAAAGAGAAAGGTGAAAGCAATTAATCATAATAACCCAAGCCTTTCTTCTGTGCTATTACTTTGATTTTCAGCCATTTTCTTTCTTCCATTTCCTCCCTTCTTCCCTCCCCCCTTCCTTTTTGCTGTATCTAATTTACTGATTTGAATGAATGGTCTTGTTTAGGTTTTAATTTATTCTTTGCTCTCAGTTTTCCTTTTTCTCTAATTTTGTTGTTTCATCATCTTGTATTGAGCTCTTGTGCCTTATCAAATCTATATTCTTATTAAGTTCCTGTGTAAGTCTAAAGCATTCACAAAAAAGCTACTTATTTTCCTATGGTTATATTCTTCTCCACAATGGGTTCTTTGTTCATCATGCAAGTTCTTTCTATTTCTCCCCACCCCATGTCATATTTATGTATCTTCTAGACCACTTCTTTTCATTCTACTCATGTTTAACATGGGAGGTTCTGTCTGTATTTTTTGTTTGCTCTGATATAGTGTGTGAATTCTTCTTGACAGGCTTTTCATCTCAACTTGACACAATTTATCTCTTCTCCACACTCAATTATACTTTAGTTTAAGGATAGAAGTTACTTTCTACAAAAGACCTGTACTCCAAAAACTATAAGATGCTGATGAAAGAAATTAAAGACCACACAAACATACTATGTTCTTCAATTGGAAGAATCAATATTGTTAAAATGACCATACTACCCAAGGCAATCTACAAATTCAATGCAGTCCCTATCAAATTACCAACGGTATTTTTCATAGAACTGGAACAAGAAATTTTAAAATTTGTATGGAAACACAAAAGACTCTGAGTAGCAAAAACAATCTTGAGAAAGATGAATGGAGCTGGAAGAATCAAGTGCCCTGACTTCAGACTATACTGCACAGCTACAGTAATCAAAATAGTATGGTACCAGCACAAAAACAGACACATAGATCAATGGAACAGGATAGAAAGCCCAGAAATAAAACCACACACTTATGGTCAATTAATCTATGACAAAAGAGGCAAGAATATACAACGGAGAAAAGATAGTCTCTTCAGTCAGTGGTGTGGGGAAAACTGGACAGTTACATGTAAAAGAGTGAAATTAGAACATTCTCTAACACCATATACAAAAATAAACTCAAAATGGATTAAAGACCTAACTATAAGACCAGATACTATAAAACTCCTAGAGGAAAACGTAGGCAGGACACTCTTTGATATAAATCGCAGCAATATTTTTTTGGACCTGTCTCCTAGCGTAATGGAAACAAAAGCAAAAATAAACAGATGGGACCTAGTTAAACTTGAAAGCTTTTGCACAGCAAAGGAAATCATAAACAAAATGAAAAGACAACCTATGAAATGGGAGAAAATATTTGCAAATGATGTGACTGACAAGGGATTAATTTCCAAACTAAACAAACAGCTCATACAGCTCAATATCAAAAAACCAAACAACCGAAACAAAAAATGGGCAGAAGACTTTTAATAGACATTTCTCCAAAGAAGACATACAGATGGCCAACAGGCACATGAAAAGATGTTCAACATTGCTAATTACTAGAAAAAAACAAATCAAAATGATAATACAGTACCACCTCACACTGCTCAGAATGGCCATCATCAAAAAGTCTACAAATGATAAATGCTGGAGAGGGTGTGGATCAAAGAGAACCCTCCTAGGCTGTTGGTGGGAATGTAAATTGGTGCAGCCACTATGCAAAATAGTATGGAGGTTCCTTAAAAAACTAAAAATGGAGTTGCCATATGATCCAACAATCCCACTCCTGGGCATATATATGGAAAAGACAAAAACTCTAATTCGAAAAGATACATGCACCCCAAGGTTCATAGCAGCACTATTCACAGTAGCCAAGACATGGAAGCAATTAAAGTGTCCATCAACAGATGAACGGGCAAAGAAGACGTGGTACATATATACAATGGAATACTACTCAGCCATAAAAAGAAAGAAAGAATGCCATTTGGAGCAACATGGATGGACTTAGAGATTATCATACTAAGTGAAGTAAGTCAGACAGAGAAAGACAAATACCATATGTATCACTTATATGTGGAATCTAGAATATGATACAAATAAACTTATTTACAAAACAGAAATAGACTCACAGACATAGGAAACAAATTTATGGTTACCAGAGGGGAAAGGGGTAGGGAGGGATAAACTGGGAATTTGGGATTAGCAGATATACACTACTATATATAAAACAGATAAACAACAAGGACCTACTGTATAGCACAGGGAACTATATTGAATATCTTGTAATAACCCATAATGGAAAAAAATCTGAAAAAGAATATATATATATATATATATATATGCATATAACTGAATCACTTTGCTGTACACCTGAAACATTGTAAATCAACTATACTTCAATTAAAAGTAAATAAAATAAAATACAATACTTGGGAAAAAAGAAATTGCTTTCTATATACTTCTTTTCTGTAACCCGAGGGGAGGGGCAAAAGACAACTTGGGGATCCTGGGTTTCAGTCTCCTGAAATTCTCTTAAGTGTCTGGGCTCACTCAATCCAGCTCTGGATGCATCCTCTAGCTCATACCAGTGACCCTGAGAGATGACATCCCCCAGCAGGCTTGTCTGCCTCTGTTGGGATCTCCCAGTGATACCTGGGGCTGCAAATCTTGAGGATTTTTGTTTTCCTTGTCTTACCCCAGGACTGCCTGCTCACTTAATCTGTACATCTCCGCATTGGAAGGAGTTTTGCTGAGCTAGATCTTTCTTCTGTTTTCTTAGCTATGACTTTTTCAACTTTATGACTTGAGGCTTTATTCCTTTCCTCATTTGGCTGCTGCTGGTGAATTTTTGACTTTTTATTTGTGTTTTTTTCCCCTAACTTTCCCTCGGCCAAAGAGAAATGACTTTATCATGTTTTATATGATTGATGAAAAGCAATATAGAAATATATCAAATGAGTCCCCAGTAACCTCACTTCCTCTGCCCCAGACAGTTCTTGTTACCAGTCATTAATAATTTTGATATATGGACTACCAGACTGCAAATGTACAAATATGGGTTGGATTTTTCAAGTTTTAATTTCTTTTTACAAAAGGATCGTACTGTATACATGTTAAGTGAAAAAAATGAGACAGAATTTTAAAAACTCAAGAATACAGATAATATGGAAAATGGGCAAAAGATTTGAACATTTTACCAAAGACAATATACAGATGTCAAATAAACACATGAAAAGATGCTCAACATCATTAGTCATTAGGGAAATGCAAATTAAAATCATTATACGATGCTACTGTGTACCCACTAGAATGGCTAAAATTATAAAGACTGACTATACCAGTTTTTTTTAATTTAAATTTTTTATTAAAGTATAGTCAATTTACAATCTTGTGCTAATTTCTGCTGTACAGCAAAGTGACTCAGTTATGCACATACATACATTCTTTTCAAATATTTTTTTCCGCTCTGAATTATCCCAGGAGATTGGATATAGTTCCCTGTGCTATACGGTAGGACCTTGTTGTTATCCATTCTAAAAGTAATAGTTTGCATCTATTAACCCCAAACTCCCTGTCCATCCCTCTCCCTCCTCCTATCCCCCTTGGCAACCACAAGTCTGTTCTCTATGTCTGTGAGTCTATTTCTGTTTTGTAGCTAGGTTCATTTGTACCATAGTTTAGATTCCACATATAAGTGATATCATATGGTGTTTGTCTTTCTCTTTCTGACTTCACTTAGTAAGATAATCTATGTTGCTGCAAATGGCATTATTTCATTCTTTTTTATGGCTGAGTAGTATTCCATTGTATGTGTGTACCATATCATCTTTATCTATTCATCTGTCGATGGACATTTAGGTTGTTTCTGTGTCTTGGTTATTGTGAATAGTGCTGCTTTGAACACAGGGTTGCATGTATCTTTTTGAATTATAGTTTTGTCCGGGTATATGCCCAGGAGTGGGATTGCTAGATCATATGGTAACTCTACTTGTAGTTTTCTGAGGAACCTCCATACTGTTTTGCATAGTAGCTGCACCAATTTACATTCCCACCAACAGTGTAGGAGGATTCCCTTTTCTCCACACCCTCTCCAGCATTTGTTACTTGTAGACTTTTTGATGATGGCCAGTGTGAGGTGTTACCTCATTATAGTTTTGATTTGCATTTCTCTAATTAGTGATGTTGAGCATCTTTTCATGTGCCTGTTGGCTATCTGCATGTCTTCTTTGGAGAAATGTCTGTTAAAGTCTTCTGCCCATTTTTCAATTGGGTTGTGTGTTTTTTTGTTGTTGAGTTGTATGAGCTGTTTGTATATTTTGGAGATTAAGCCCTCGTTGGTTGCATCATTTGCAAATATTTTCTCCCATTCTGTAACTTGTCTTTTCGTTTTGTTTATGGTTTCATTTGCTGTGCAAAAGCTTGTAAGTTTGATTAGGTCCCATTTGTTTATTTTTGTTTTTATGTCTATTGCCTTGGGAGACTGACCTAAGAAAATATTACTACAGTTTAATCTGAGAATGTTTTGCTTAGGTTCTCTTCTAGTTTTATGGTGTCATGTCTTATATTTAAGTCTTTAAGCCATTTTCAGTTTATTTTTGTGCATGATGTGAAGGTGTGTTCTAACTTCATTGATTTATATGCAGCTGTCCAACTTTCCCAGCACCACTTGCTAAAGAGACTGTCTTTTTACTATTTTAGATTCTTGCCTCCTTTGTCAAAGATTGACTGTAGGTGTGTAGGTTTATTTCTTGGCTGTCTATTCTGTTCCATTGATCCATATGTCTCTTTTTGTACCAATACCACACTGTTTTGATTACTGTAGCTTTGTGGTATTTTCTGAAGTCTGCAAGAGTTATGTCACCTGCAGACAGGTGTTTTTTTCCCCTCAGAATTACTTTGGCAGTTCTGGGTCTTTTATGGTTCCATGTAAATTTTTGGATTATTTGTTCTAGTTCTGTGGAAAATGTCATGGGTAATTTGATAGGGATCGCATTAAATCTGTAGATTGCTTTGGGTAGTATTGCCATTTCAACAATATTAAATCTTCCAATCCAAGAGCATGGGGTATCTTTCCATTTCTTTGAATCCTCTTTAATTTCCTTTATTAATGTTTCATAGTTCTCAGCATATAAGTCTTTCATCTCCTTGGTCAGGTTTATTCATAGGTATTTTTTTTTGGTGCAATTCTAGAAGGTTTTTTTTTTTTTTACATTCTCTTTCTGATATTTCATTGTCAGTGTAAAGATGCAATCGATTCTGGGTGTCAATCTTGTATCCCGCTACTTTGCTGAACTCATTTATTAGATCTAATAGTTTTTGTGTGGAGTCCTTAGGGTTTTCTATGTATAGTATCATGTCATCTGCATATAGAGACAATTTTTCCTCTTCCCTTCCAGTATGGATACCTTTTATCTCTTTTTCTTGTCTGTGGCTAGGACTTCCAATACTATGTTGAATAGAGGAGGTGAGAGCGGGCATACTTCTCTTGTTCCAGAGTTGAGCACGAAGTCTTTCATCTTTTCACCATTGAGTATTACAATGGCTGTGGGTTTGTCATAAATGGCTTTTATTATGTTGAGATATGTTCCCCCTACACCCATTTTGGTAAGAGTTCTTATCATCAATCGTTGTTGAATTTTGGCTTTTTCTGCATCTACTGAGAGGATCATGTGGTTTTTGGCTTTTCTTTTGTTTATGTGGTGTATTACATAGATTGTTTTGCGTATGTTGAACCATCCTTGTGAACTTGGGATGAATCCAACTGGTTGTGGCGTATGATCATTTTTAACGTGTTGTTGGATTCGGTTTGCTAATATTTTGTTGAGAAGTTTTGCATCTATATTCATCAAAGGTATTGGCCTATAATTTTCTTTTTTTCATGGTATCTTTGTCTGGTTTTGGTATCAGGGTGATGGTGGCTTCACAGAATGTCTTTGGGAGTGATCCTCCTCTTCAATCTTTTGGAAGAGTTTGAGGAGGATCAGTATAAGTTCTTCTTTGTGTGTTTGCTAGAATTCGCCTGTGAAGCCATCTGGTTCTGGACTTTTGTTTGTAGGGAGTTTTTTTTTTAACATCTTTATTGGAGTATAATTGCTTTACAATGGTGTGTGAGTTTCTGCTTTATAACAAAGTGAATCAGCTATACATATACATATATCCCCATATCTCCTCCCTCTTGCGTCTCCCTCCCACCCTCCCTATCCCACCCCTCTAGGTGGTCACAAAGCACCGAGCTGATCTCCCTGTGCTATGCGGCTGCTTCCCACTAGTTATCGGTTTTACATTTGGTAGTGTATATATGTCCATGCCACTCTGTCACTTCGTCCCAGTTTACTCTTCCCACTCCCCATGTCCTCAAGTCCATTCTCTACATCTGCGTCTTTATTCCTGTCCTGCCCCTAGGTTCTTCAGAACCATTTTTTTTTTTAGATTCCATATATATGTGTTAGCATACGGTATTTGTTTTTCTCTTTCTGACTTACTTCACTCTGTATGACAGACTCTAGGTCCATCCACCTCACTACAAATAACTCAACTTCGTTTCTTTTTATGACTGAGTAACATTCCATTGTATATATGTGCCACATTTTCTTTATCCATTCATCTGTCGATGGACACTTAGGTTGCTTCCGTGTCCTGGCTATTGTAAATAGAATTGCAATGAACATTGTGATACATGACTCTTTTTGAATTATGGTTTTCTCGGGGTATATGCCAAGTAGTGGGATTGCTGGGTCATATGGTACTTATATTTTCAGTTTTTTAAGGAACCTCCGTACTGTTCTTCATAGTGGCTGTATCAATTTACATTCCTACCAGCAGTGCAAGAGAGTTCCCTTTTCTCCACACCCTCTCCAGCATTTATTGTTTAGATTGTTTGATGATGGCCATTCTGACTGGTGTGAGGTGATACCTCATTGTAGTTTTGATTTGCATTTCGCTAATGATTAGTGATGTTGAGCATTCTTTCATGTGTATGTTGGCAATCTGTATATCTTGTTTGGAGAAATGTCTATTTAGGTCTTCTGCCCATTTTTGGATTGGGTTGTTTGTTTTTTTGATATTGAGCTGCATGAGCTGCTTGTAAATTTTGGAGATTAATCCTTTGTCAGTTGCTTCATTTGCAAACATTTTCTCCCATTCTGAGGGTTGTCTTTTCGTCTTGTTTATGGTTTCCTTTGCTGTGCAAAAGCTTTTAAGTTTCATTAGGTCCCATTTGTTTATTTTTGTTTTTTTCTAGGAGGTGGGTCAAAGAAGATCTTGCTGTGATTTATGTCATAGAGTGTTCTGCCTATGTTTTCCTCTAAGAGTTTTATAGTGTCTGGCCTTACATTTAGGTCTTTAATTGATTTTGAGTTTATTTTTGTGTATGGTGTTAGGGAGTGTTCTAATTTCATTCTTTTACATGTAGCTATCCAGTTTTCCCAGCACCACTTATTGAAGAAGCTATCTTTTCTCCATTGTATATTCTTGCCTCCTTTATCAAAGATAAGGTGACCATATGTGCGTAGGTTTATCTCTGGGCTTTCTATCCTGTTCCATTGATTTATATTTCTGTCTTTGTGCCAGTACCATACTGTCTTGATTACTGTAGGTTTGTAGTATAGTCTGAAGTCAGGGAGCCTGATTCCTCCAGCTCCGTTTTTCTTTCTCAAGATTGCTTTGGCTATTCGGGGTCTTTTGTGTTTCCATACAAGTTGTGAAAACTTTTGTTCTAGTTCTGTGAAAAATGCCAGTGGTAGTTTGATAGGGATTGCATTGAATCTGTAGATTGGTTTGGGTAGTACAGTCATTTTCACAATGTTGATTCTTCCAGTCCAGGAACATGGTATATCACCCCATCTGTTTGTGTCATCTTTAATTTCTTTCCTCAGTGTCTTAATAGTTTTCTGCATACGGATCTTTTGTCTCCTTAGGTAGGTTTATTCCTAGGCATTTTATTCTTTTTGTTGTAGTGGTAAATGGGAGTGTTTCCTTAATTTCTCTTTCAGATTATTTATCATTAGTGTATAGGAATGCAAGAGATTTCTGTGCATTAATTTTGTATCCTGCTACTTTACCAAATTCATTGATTAGCTCTAGTAGTTTTCTGGTAGCATCTTTAGGATTCTATGTATACTATCATGTCATCTGCAAACAGTGACAGCTTTACTTCTTCTTTTCTGATCTGGATTCCTTTTCGTTCTTTTTCTTCTCTGATTGCTGTGGCTAAAACTTCCAAAACTATGTTGAATAATAGTGGTGAGAGTGGACAACCTTGTCTTGTTCCTGATCTTAGAGGAAATGGTTTCAGTTTTTCACCATTGAGAACGATGTTGGCTGTGGGTTTGCCATATATAGCCTTTATAATGTTGAGGTAAGTTCCCTCTATGCCTACTTTCTGGAGGGTTTTTATCATAAGTGGGTGTTGAATTTTGTTGAAAGCTTTTCCTGCATCTAATGAGATGATCATATGGTTTTTCTCCTTCAGTTTGTTAATGTGGTTTATCACATAGATTGATTTGCGTATATTGAAGAATCCTTGCATTCCTGGAATAAACCCCACTTGATCATGGTGTATGATCCTTTTAATGTGCTGTTGGATTCTGTTTGCTAGGATTTTGTTGAGGATTTTTGCTTCTGTGTTCATCAGTGATATTGGCCTGTAGTTTTCTTTCTTTGTGACATCTTTGTCTTGTTTTGGTATCAGGGTGATGGTGGCCTTGTAGAATGAGTTTAGGAGTGTTCCTCCCTCTGCTATATTTGGGAAGGGTTTGAGAAGGATAGGTGTTAGCTCTTCTCTAAATGTTTGATAGAATTCGCCTATGAAGCCGTCTGGTCCTGGGCTTTTGTTTATTGGAAGATTTTTAATCACAGTTTCAATTTCAGTGCCTGTGATTGTTCTGTTTATATTTTCCATTTCTTCCTGGTTCAGTCTCAGAAGTTTGTGCTTTTCTAAGAATGTGTCCATTTCTTCCATGTTGTCCATTTTATTGGCATATAGTTGCTTGTAGTAATCTGTCATGATCCTTTGTATTTCTGTAGTGTCAGTTGTTATTTCTCCTTTTTCATTTCTAATTCTGTTGATTTGGGTCTTCTCCCTTTTTTTCTTGATGAGTCTGGCTAATGGGCTAACTTTGGGGTTTTTTTTGTTCTTCTCTCTTTAATTGCTTTAGGTGTAAGGTTAGGTTGTTTGTTTGAGATGTTTCTTGTTTCTTGAAGTAAGATTGTATTGCTATAAACTTCCCTCTTACAACTGCTTTTGCTGCATCCCATAGGTTTTGGGTCGTCGTGTTTTCATTGTCATTTGTTTCTAGGTATTATTTGATTTCCTCTTTGATTTCTTCAGTGATCACTTGGTTATTTAGTAGTGTATGGTTTAGCCTCCATGTGTTTGTATTTTTTACAGATTTTTTCCTGTAATTGATATCTAGTCTCATAGCGTTGTGGTCGGAAAAGATACTTGATACGATTTCAGTTTTCTTAAATTTACCAAGGCTTGATTTGTGACCCAAGATATGATCTATCCTGGAGAATGTTCCATGAGCACTTGAGAAGAAAGTGTATTCTGTCATTTTTGGATGGAACGTCCTATAAGTATCAAGTCCATCTTGTTTAATGCATCATTTAAAGCTTGTATTTCCTTATCTATTTTCATTTTGGATGATCTGTCCATTGGTGAAAGTGGGGTGTTAAAGTCCCCTACTATGATTGTGTTACTGTCGATTTCCCCTTTTATGGCTGTTAGCATTTGCCTTATATATTGAGGTGCTCCTATGTTGGGTGTATAAATATTTACAATTGTTATATCTTCTTCTTGGATTGATCCCTTGATCACTATGTAGTGTCTTTCTTTGTCTCTTGTAATAGTCTTTATTTTAAAGTCTATTTTGTCTGATATGAGAATTGCTACTCCAGCTTTAATTTGATTTCCATTTGCATGGAATATCTTTTTCCATCCCCTCACTTTCAGTCTGTATGTGTCCCTAGGTCTGAAGTGGGTCTCTTGTAGACAGCATGTATATGGGTCTTGTTTTTGTATCCATTCATCCAGTCTATGTCTTTTGGTTGGAGCATTTAATCCATTTACATTTAAGGTAATTATCAATATGTATGTTCCTCTTACCATTTTCTTAATTATTTTGGGTTTGTTATTTTAGGTCTTTTCCTTCTCTTGTGTTTCCTGCCTAAAGAATTTACTTTATCATTTGTTGTAAAGCCGGTTTGGTGGTGCTGAATTCTCTTAGCTTTTGCTTGTCTGTAAAGGTTTTAATTTCTCCATTGAATCTGAATGAGATCCTTGCTGGGTACAGTAATGTTGGTTGTAGCTTTTTCTCTTTCATCACTTTAAATATGTCCTGCCACTCCCTTCTGGCTTGCAGAGTTTCTGCTGAAAGATCAGCTGTTAACCTTATGGGGATTCCCTTGCATGCTATTTGTTGTTTTTCCCTTGTTGCTTTTATTATTTTTTCTTTGTATTTAATTTTTGATAGTTTGATTAATGTGTCTTGGCGTGTTTCTTGTATTTATCCTGTATGGGACTATCTGCGCTTCCTGGACTTGATTGACTATTTCCTTTTCCATATTAGGGAAGTTTTCAACTATAATCTCTTCAGATATTTTCCCAGTCCCTTTCTTTTTCTCTTTTTCTTCTGGGACCCCTTTAATTCGAATGTTAGTGCATTTAATGTTGTCCCAGAGGTCTCTGAGAGTGTCCTCAATTCTTTTCATTCTTTTTTCTTTATTCTGCTTTGCAGTAGTTATTTCCACTATTTTATCTTCCAGGTCACGTATCCTGTCTTCTGCCTCAGTTATTCTGCTATTGATTCCTTCTAGAGAATTTAAAATTTCATTTATTGTGTTGTTCATCATTGTTTGTTTGGTCTTTAATTCTTCTAGGTCTTTGTTTGGTCTGGTGGGTTTTTACCTTGCTCCTTTATCTGCTGTGTGTTTCTCTGTCTTCTCATTTTGCTTAACTTACTGTGTTTGGGGTCTCCTTTTTGCAGGCTGCAGGTTCGTAGTTCCTGTTGCTTTTGGTGTCTGCCCCCAGTGGGTAAGGTTGGTTCAGTGGGGTGTGTAGGGTTCCTGGTGGAGGGGAGTGGTGCCTGTGTTCTGGTGGATGCGACTGGATCTTGTCTTTCTGGTGAGCAGGAGCACATCCGGTGGTGTGTTTTGGGGTGTCTTTGACCTTATAATGATTTTAGGCAGCCTCTCTGCTAATGGGTGGGGTTGTGTTCCTGTCTTGCTAGTTGTTTGGCATAGGCTGTCCAGCACTGTAGCTTGCTGGTCGTTGAGTGGAGCTGTGTCTTAGCGTTGAGGTGGAGATCTCTGGGAGAGCTTTTGCCGTTTGATATTACATGGAGCCGGGAGGTCTTTGGTGGACCAATGTCCTGAACTTGGCTCTCCCACCTCAGAGGCACAGGCCCGACACCTGGCTGGAGCACCAAGACCCTGTCAGCCACACGGCTCAGAAGAAAATGGAGAAAAAAAGAAAGAAAGAAAGAAAAAATAATAATAAGATAAAATAAAGTTATTAAAATAAACAAAATTATGAAAAACTAAAAAGTAGTAAAAAAAAGAATAAAAAAAGAAAGAAAGAAGAGAGCAACCAAACCAAAAAACAAATCCACCAATGATAAGAACCACTAAAAACTATACTAAAAAAAAAAAAAAAAGAAATGGACAGAACCCTAGGACAAATGGTAAAGGCAAAGCTATACAGACAAAATCACACAAGGAAACATACACATGCTCACTCACAAAAAGAGAAAAAGGAAAAAAGAATATTTATCTATATATATAAAAAAAGAGGAAGAGGGCAATCAAATCAATAAATCTACCAGTGATAATAAACTCTAGATACTAAACTATGATCAACATAAAACCAGAAACAAATTAGATGCAGAAAGCAAACCCCACGTCTACAGTTGCTCCCAAAGTCCACCACCTCAATTTTGGGATGATTCGTTGTCTATTCAGGTATTCCAGATTTGCAGGGTACATCATGTTGATTGTGGAGATTTAATCCGCTGCTCCTGAGGCTGCTGGGAGAAATTTCCCTTTCTCTTCTTTGTTTGCACAGCTCCTGGGGTTCAGCTTTGGATTTGGCCTCACCTCTGCATGTAGGTCACCTGAGGGTGTCTGCTGTTCGCTCAGACAGGATGGGGTTAAAGGAGCAGCTGATTACGGGGCTCTGGCTCACTCAGGCTGGGGGGAGGGAGGGGTACGGAATGTGGTGCAAGCCTGCGACAGCAGAGGCCAACATGACGTTGCAACAGCCTGAGGCACGCCGTGTGTTCTCTGTAGGGAGTTTTTTAAAATTACAGATTCTATTTCACTTCTAATGATCAGTCTGGTGGGCTTTATGTTTCTAGAAAGCTGTCTGTTTCTTCTAGGTTGTCAGATTTGTTGTCATAAAATTGTTCATACTATTCTCTTATTTTTTTTGTGTGTTTCTGCAGTATTGGTTGAGATTTCTCCTTTTTCATTTGTTATTTTGTTTATTTGGGTTCTCTCTCTTTTCTTCTTGTGAGCCTGGCCGGAGGTTTGGCAATTTTGTTTACCCTTTCAAAGGACCAGCTCTTGGTTTTATTTACTTTTTCTATTGTCTTTTAAAATCTCTATTTTGTTGATTTTCTCCCTGATCTTTATTACTTCCTTCCTTCTGCTAACTTCAGGTTTTGTTTGTTCTTTTTTTTCTAATTCCTTTAGGTGGTATGTTAGGCTGTTTATTTGAGATTTTTCTTGTTTTTTTTGGAAGACCTGTATTGCTATGAACTTCCCTCTAAGAACTGCTATTGCTGCATCCCATAGATTTTGTATGGTTGTGTTTTCATTTGTTGTTTTCTCAAAGTATTTTTTAATTTCCATGTTGATTTCCTTGTTGACCCATTGGTTTTTTAGTAGCATGTTGTTTAGTCTCCGTGTAATCATTTTTCTGTCATTTCTTTTCCTGTGGTTTATTTCTAGTTTCATGCCTTGTGGTCAGAGAAGATTCTTGAAATAATTTCTATACTCTTAAATTTGTTGAGGTTAGTTTTGTGCCCTAGCATGTGGTCAATCCTAGACAATGTTCCATGTGCAGTTGAAAAGAATATGTATTCTGTTTTTTTTTAGATGCAATATCCTGAAAATATCAATTAAGTCTAACTGTTCTATTGTATCATTTAGGATCTCTCTTGCCTTACTGATTTTTTGTCTAGAAGATCTGCCCATTGATGTGAGTGTGGTGTTAAAGTTTCCTACTATTTTTATATTCCCATCAGTTTCTCCATTAATGTCTGTTACTGTTTGTTTTATGTGTTTGGGTTCTCCTATATTAGGTGCATATATGTTGATAAGTGTAAAAGTCTCTTCTTCTATTGATCCTTTTACCATTATATAGTGTCCTTCTTTATCTTTCTTTATGGCCTTTGTTTTAAAGTCTATTTTGTCTGATATGAGTATTGCAACTCCTGCTTTCTTGTCATTTCCATTTACATGAAATAACTTTTTCCATCCCCTCACTTTCAGTCTGTGTGTGTCCTTTGCCCAAAGGTGGGTCTCTTGTAGGCAGCATACTGTAGGCTCTTGTTTTTTTGTATCCAGGCTGCCACTCTATGTCTTCTGATTGGAGCATTCAGTCCATTGACATTTTAGGTAATTACTGATACGTATGTATTTATTGCCATTTTAAACCTTGTTTTTCAGTTGATTCTATGTTTCTTCTTTGTTCTTTTCTTTTTCTTTTTGTGGCTTGATAATTTCCTTTTATTTTATGCTTGTGGTCTCTTCTTTTTGTTTTTTGTGAATCTGTTGTATATTTTTGATTTGTGGTTGCCCTGTTTTTCAAGTATGTTAACCTCTACCTATATCTGCTTGCTTTTGACTGATAGACATATAGGCTCAAACACATTCTAAAAAAAAAGAATCTACATTTTCTTAATCTCCTTCCCCACATTTTATGATTTTGATGTCCTCTTTTACATCTTCGTGTTTATCCTTTTGCTGTTCCTTGTGTTTATCTTTGCTTTCACAAATAGTTTTTTTTTTCTCTTTTTGATCTGTATACTGGCTAATTTAAGTGATTTACTTTCCAATTGTGATTTCCTCCTTCCTATATCTTCTTGCTTCTTTTCAATTTAGAGAAGACCTTTCAATATATCTTTTAGGATAGCTTTAGTATTGCTGTATTCTTTTAGTTTTTTACTTGTCTGAGAAATTCTTTATTTCTCCTCCCATTCTAAATGATAATCTTGCTGGGTAGAGCATTCTAGGTTGCAGATTTTTCTCTTTCAAGACTTTGAATATATTTTGCCACTCCCTTCTGTCCTGCAGCATTTCTGTAGAGAAATCAGCTGATAGCCTTATGGGGGTTCTCTTGTAATTAACTCTGTTTTTCTCTTGCTGCCTTTAGAATCCTCTCTTTAACTTTTTCCATTTTATTATAATATGTCTTAGCATAGGTCTGTTTGGGATCATCTTGTTTGGGACCCTCTGTGCTTCTTGTATCTGGATATCTGTTTCATTCTTAGGTTTGGGAAGTTTTCAGCCATAATTTCTTCAAATACATTTCCTTTCTTTCTTCTTTTAAATTTATTTATTTATTTATTTTTGGCTGCATTGGGTCTTCGTTGCTGCACACGGGCTTTCTCTAGTTGCGGCGAGCGGGGCTACTCTTCGTTGCGGTGCATGGGATTCTCACTGCGGTGGCTTCTCTTGTTGCGGAGCATGGGCTCTAGGTGTGTGGGCTTCAGTAGTTGTGGCATGCAGGCTCAGTAGTTGTGGTGCACGGGCTTAGTTGCTCCACGGCATGTAGGATCTTCCCAGACCAGGGCTCGAACCTGTGTCCCCTGCATTGGCAGGCGGATTCTTAACCACTGCGCCACCAGGGAAGTCCCCTTCAAATACATTTTCAATCCCCTTTTCTCTTTCTTCTCCTTCTGGAATCCCCATTATGCATAGATTGGCATGCTTTATATTATCCCATAGGTCTCTTATATTGCTTTCACTTTTTTTCTTTTTCATTTGGCTTTCTGCCTGCTGTTTTGATTGGGTAATTTTCATTATTCTATCTTCCAGATCACTTATTCTTTCTTCTGCATTATTCATTCTGCTGTTCATTGCCTTTAGCTCAGCTTTTGTCTTGGCAAATGAATTTTCTAATTTTTCTTGGTTCCTTCTTATAGTTTCTTGTTCCTTTTTATAGTAATCTGTATTTCTGTCAATAGCCTTTCTTAATTCCTTTAGTATTTTCATTATCTCCTATTTGAAATCCATGTCTACTAAACTGAAGTGGTCTGTTTCATTGTTTGTTCTTTCAGGACAATTTTCTTGGTCTTTTAACTGGGAGTGGTTCCTCTGCTTCTTCATTTTGCTTATATTTCTCTTACCCTGTGAGTTTAGGAGAAACAGTTATCTACTGTAGTCTTGGAGGGCCATTTATATGCAGGAGTGTTCCTGCGTAGGTCGTTTGGGTTTAATATTTTTTTGGCGTGAGGGCTGTTTTTGGTTTGGTTGCTTGCCATCTCTTTCCTCAGCGTGTGTTGGCTGTGCATGCTCCAGGAGAGACGGCAGGGGTGGGGGGGCAGAGGTTGGTGACTGGTCACAGGACCCTTGGCAGTGGCGGGTCTTGCGCACTCCCAGGGAAGTGGGGGCAGTGGCTGGCGCCTGGTCACGGGATCCTTGGTGGCAGTGGGCTGCACACCTTCCTGGGGAGGCAGGGGCAGCAGTTGGCACTCAATCTTGGGATCCTTGATGGTGGCAGCAGTCTGTGCCCATCTCTGGGGTCTGAGATGGCAGTGGTGGCTCACGCCCACCCCTGGAGCTTGTGTAGGCAGTGCCTTGCTGCTTGAGAGTGTGTGCTCGGAGAAAGAAGCTCCTATGGTGAGCTCACTCCTCTCCTAGCACACCCCCCAACAGTGGCGCCTTGCCTTTCCTGCGGGCCCAGGCTTATACCTGTATTCCCTTGATTGTGGCGCACCACACCTTAGCCCCCTCAGGCTGTCTCCATGCAGCCAACTCCAGTCCTCTCCCTGGATATGACCTCCGAAGCCCAAGGCTCAGCACCCAGCCCCCACCTGCCCCAGCGGCTGAGCATCTCAGGCTGGGGAGTGCCAGATGGCGGCACTGACCTTCTGTGCAGGTCTCTCTCCACTTTGCCCTCCATAAACCAGTTGTTTCACTCTCCTCCGAGGCTCCGAAGCTCACCATCTGTCCTGGCTTGATCTCCCCACCAGTGAGGGGACTTACCAGTGTGTGGAGACCTTTCCTCTTTTGAAGCTCCTTCCCAGGGGCACAGGTCCCATCCCTATTCCTTTCTTTCTTTTTTTTCTTTTGTCCTACCCTGTTACGTAGAGATTTTCTTGCCCTTTTGGAAGTCTGAGGTCTTCTGCCAGTGTTCAGTAGATGTTCTGTGAGAATCGTTCCACGTGTAGATGTATTTTTGATGTATTTGTGGGAGGAGGTGAGCTCCACTTCCTGCTCCTCCGCCATCTTGATCCGATCCCCTGACCATACCAATTTTTGACAAGGATATAGAGCAACTGGAATTCTCATAGAGTGCTGGTAGGAATGTACAATGGTGCAGCCACTTTGAAAAACAGTTTAGTAGTGTCTTAAGTTAAATGTGCACCTACCTGTGAGTCAGCCTTTAAATTTCTAGGTATTCACTCAAGAGAAGCAAAAGAATATGTCCTAGAAGATATACAGATTGCCAACAAACACATGAAAGAATGCTCAACATCATTAATCATTAGAGAAGTGCAAATCAAAACTACAATGAGATATCACCTCACACCAGTCAGAATGGCCATCATCAAAAATCTACAAACAATAAATGCTGGAGAGGGTGTGGAGGAAAGGGAACCCTCCTGCACTGTTGGTGGGAATGTAAATTGATACAGCCACTATGGAGAACAGTATAGGGGTTCCTTAAAAAACTAAAAATAGAGCTACCATACGACCCAGCCATCCCACTACTGGGCATATACCCTGAGAAAACCATAATTCAAAAAGAGTCATGTACCACAATGTTCATTGCAGCTCTACTTACAATAGCCAGGACATGGAAGCAACCTAAGTGTCCATCAACAGATGAATGGATAAAGAAGATGTGACACATATATACAATGGAATATTACTCAGCCATAAAAAGAAACGAGGTTGAGTTATTTGTAGTGAGGTGGATGGGCCTAGAGTCTGTCATACAGAGTGAAGTAAGTCAGAAAGAGAAAAACAAATACCGTATGCTAACACATATATATGGAATCTAAAAAAAAAAAAGGTTTTGAAGAACCTAGGGGCAGGACAGGAATAAAGACAGATGTAGAGAATGGACTTGAGGACACAGGGAGGGGGAAGGGTAAGCTGGGACAAAGTGAGAGAGTGGCGTGGACATATATACACTACCAAATGTAAAACCGATAGCTAGTGGGAAGCAGCCGCATAGCACAGGGAGATGAGCTCAGTGCTTTGTGACCACCTAGAGGGGTGGGATAGGGAGGGTGGGAGGGAGACACAAGAGGGAGGGTATATGGGGATATAAGTATATGTAAAGCTGATTCACTTTGTTATAAAGCAGAAACTCACACACCATTGTAAAGCAATTATACTCCAATAAAGGTGTTAAAAAAATGTATTAGAAAAAAAATAAAAGAATATGTCCATACAAAGACTTGTACATGAATGTTCATAGTGGCTTTATTTGTGATCACCAAAACCTAGAGACAACCCCAGTGTCTATCAACAGGTGAAGGGATAAACTGTGCTTTGTTTATACAGTGGAATACTACTCAGCAGTGGAAAGGAATGGACCACTGATACATGCAACAACATGGATGAATCTCAAAATAATCATGCTGAGTGAAAGAAGCCAAACAAAAAAGAGGACATACTGTATGATTCTGTTTATGTAAAATTCTAGAAAAAGCAAGCTAAATTTCAGTGACAGCAGATCAGCACTTACTTGGAGATGGGGTGAGGAGGGAGAGGTGGATTATGAAGGGGCACAAGGAAACTTTGGGGAGTGATAGATACGTTCGATAGCTTAATTGTGGTGATGGTTTCACCAATGTATACATATGTCAAAACTCATCAAACTGCACACTTAAACATGTGCAATTTATTTATGTCAGTTATAACTCAAGGTGCAAATGGGAAAAAATGACAGGAAAATACAACATTGACATCTTTCCATGTCTGCACCAAGGGTCTGCCTCATTCTTTTTGCTCTCTGTATGGTGTTTCATTGTATGTATGTACTATGATTTTATCCACACAGCCTTGGGTGGGTGACTCATCTGTTTTAGGTGATGAGGCCCCCCTTTTTCCTTTGTGGATAAGGATGGCTTTTATTTCCTGAACCTGATTAACACATCTGGCATCATTGGTCAGAATGTAATTTCTGAAGCCCATTGCTTCTGGCTGTCTATGACCTCTTGTCTCATTGGGCTCAGTAGACTCTTATTTATCCTAAACATGGAAACAGATTAAGTGGCCATAAATGATCTTTTCCATAAAATTATGGAGCCTCAGAGATAATCTAATTCAACCCCCTTATTTTTACAGAAAAGAAAGCAGGATAAGTGATTTACCTGAGATCATACAGATAGTTAGAGCCCAGGACTCCCGTCTCTTAGTCTATTTTTCTACTGCACAGATGTCAAATAATTGCTTTTTTGCCCTACGGTGGTTTGTATCAGCTTTGGATCAGTACGTATTAATCTTTAGGAAAAAATACAAGCAGAAAACACGCTCCATGGGCCATTATTAAACTACCTCTCTAGAGGAATGGTTCTGCTTTAGGTTCTTTATTCTTTGTAGCAAATGGGGGGAAAAAATGGTTCTAAAGTAAAAATGAAATCAAACTCCCTGCTGTGTCTTCACCTATAAAGCTAATGCATCTCTCAAGAAATGACCGCTGTTTCACCTCTGGCATGCCTTAGGATTTCAACCCCAGCTGTCTGTTTTCATAAAGCTATCTCAGACATCATGTTATGTTAACTTGGAAAGTTTAGTCTCTACTGCCTAAGACGTTATACATTTTGGTTACTTCATTCTTTGCTCATTTGTTATGAGTTCCTTCATTTGTTTGACAAATGTCTATGAATGCCTACTATTTTCCAGGCACTGTTTTAGGCAGTGGGATACACTGGTGAAGACAACAAAGTCCCTTGCTTGAGGAGCTTAGATTTGGGAGTGGGGGGCACAGACAATAAGGGAATAATCAAGTAAATATATTGTATATCAGATGTTGACAAGTGCTATGGAGAAAAATGAAGTAGATTAAAGGGAGGGAGTGTCAGGAAAGCATATGTGTATATAAGCTGTTTTATCTAGGCCAGCAGGGGAAAAGTCTTAATAATAAGATGACATTTGAGAGAAGACAGGAAGCAAAGAGGCACAAAAACCCTTAGAGTATCTGGGGGAAAGAGATACTTTCTAGGCAGAGAAAGCAGCAGGTATAAAGACCCTAAGGTGAGTTTGTGTTTGGCACGTGTGAGTCATCTGGAACTGGTGAGCAAGTGGGGAGGGTAGGGGATAAAGACAGAGGTGAGGTGAGAAGCAGATCATGTAAGATATTGTTGGCACTTGTAAGGACTCTGTCTCTTACTCCGAGTGAGAAGGAGGGCTCTGAGTGACAGGATATTATTTTTTCTTTTTTTAAATTGGGGTAAAATTTACATAACATGAGATTAATCATTTTAACAGTTTTAAAGTATACAATTCAGTAACTTTTAATACTTTCAGAATGTTGTGCAACCATCACCACTGTCTAATTTCAGAACATTTTCATCACTCCAAAAAGAAGCCCCGTGCCCATTAAGCAGTCACTCTCCATTTCCCTCAGCCCCTAATCTGCTTTCTGTCTCTATGGATTTGCTTATTCTGGACATTTCCTGTAAATGGAATCATACAGAATGTGGCCATTTGTGTTTGGCATTTTACTTAGCATAATATTTTCAAGGTTCATCCATGTTGTAGCATGTGTCAGAACTTCATTCCTTTTTATTGTCAATAATATTTCATTATATGGCTGTACCACATTTCCTTTATCTGTTCATTTGTTGATGGACATTTGGACTATTTCCACCTGTTAGCTATTGTGAATAATGCTGCTATGAACATTTGTGTACAAGTTTTTGTGTGGACACGTGTTTTCAGTTCTCTTGGGTAGATACCTATGAGTGGAATTGCTGGGTTGTGTGGTAATTCTGTATTGGGGAGATATATATATATATATATATATATATATATATATATATATATATACACACATATATGATTGATAGATTGATGGATGTTTGGCTGCATCGCGAGGCTTGCAGGATCTTAGTTCCCTGACCAGGGATTGAACCCAAGCCCCCGGCAGTGGAAGCGCAGAGTCCTAACCACTGGACCACCAGGGAATTCCCTGGATTTATATTTTAAAAACTCATTTTGGCTGCTGTGTTGAGGATAGATTGTATGAGGACAAGGGCAGAAGTAGGGAGTTCAGTTAAGAGGCTACTGCAACCATCCAGGAGCTAGGTGATGGTGGTTTAGACCAGAGTAATGGCAGTGGAGGGGGAGAGAACTAGTCATATTCTAGATATACTTTGAAGATAGAGCCAAGAGGATTTGCTAACGCATTGGATATGTATTTTGAGAGAACGAGCGGAGTCAAGGGTGATTCTTAAGATTTTTGACCTGAGAAATGAAAGGACAGAGTTGCCATTTGATGAAATTGAGGGAAGAGCAGGTTTGGGGGAGGATTAGGGCTTTGGTTTTGGACTTGCTGTGTTTGAGACATCCCAGCAGAGATGTCAAGTAGGATGTTGGAAATAGAAGTCTGGCATTTGAGTAAGAGAGAAATTTGGGAATTGTTAGTTTATAGAGCATATTTAAAGCCATGAGACTAGATGAGATCATTTAGGGATAATTCTAGATAGTGAAGAGAAGCAGCCCAAGGAATAAGCCTGGACACAATCCAAAGATTAGAGGTCTAGGAGGTGAGGAGAGACCAGCAAAGGAGATTGAGAAGGAGCAGCCAGTGAGGTCAGAGGACCAGGAGAGTATGGTATCCTGGAGGCCAAGTGAAATTACTTGAGACACTTCAGGAAGAATGATTTTTTTTTCCTTTTCTTGTTCTCACAAATTCCTTGAGGTAAGGGGTCCAGGAATTGTGTCCTTCCCTTTAGAGATGAGTACTGCTGTTTTGAGTGCCCAGGGTCATCCTTCATTAAGCTGAAAAGGAATTCTGGTCTTCTGAATAATATCTTCAAAGCATACTGCTTATTTATGTATACACTTTATGCCCCACTGAGGGCATTTAGTCAAAAATTCAGTCAAAAAATAATTGCCCACTCTATGCTAGTCTTTCTTCTAGGCATTGGGAACGCAGCAGTGAACAAAATATGTGGTCACTGATCTCCTGGAACTTACTCTAATGGAGGAGAAAGACATTAAACAAATCATTTGTTTAAATTATTGAACAAATTAAATAATTTATATAAAAGACATAAAAAGTTATGCATATGATGACTGTTACCAAGGCATCAGGGTGCTTTAGGAGCATATAGGAAGGTTACTAATCCAGACTTGGGGTGGGGGCATGGTCAGAGAGATCTCCAGGAACTGACATATAAGGAGAGACCAGAAGAAGCCAGAAGTTTCAAGTAAACAAGAAAAATGGCCATTGTGGCCATCCCAGGCAGAGAAAAGAGGGAAGAAGAAGAGCTTTGGCACATTCAGGGAACCAAAAGAGCTTCATCATTCTGGAATGTAAAGTATAAGGAGAGGTGGAGGGTGAAAGATGAGTCTGCAGACGTGAGCAGGGGTCAACTCATAAGGATTTTCTTGCCGTGCTAAGGAATTTGAACTCAATCCCAAGAGCAATGGGGAACCACTGAGCAGTTTTAAAAGCATACTCAGCTCCTAGAAAGATCACTTAGGCTACCATTGTGAAAGGTTGGAAGGAAGCCTGCCTCCCGGCAGGAGAGCCCACTTCCTTTATGTGTTGGCTCTTGGTTTTTATTCTAGTGTGCCATTTGAGGTCCCCAAGCTGAAAAGTGGAAAGAGTGCCCTGGAGGCTGAGAGTGAGAGTCTGGATAGCTACATGGCTGACTCGGATAGCACGTCCAGGTGAGATGCCCCCAGTCCCTGCTGCTCTGCTCAGCCGAGCTCGCATTTTGTTCTCTAGCGCCAGGGTGCGGGAATCCGCTGCCTTCAGTGTTCCTGACTTCTGTCCTCGGCAAGGCGAATGAAGTATTTTCTCTGACGTTGCCACAAGTCTTCCAGTAGCACTTCTACTGTTGGCGCTGAGCACAGCCTTCTGGAGCATGCTAACTTCCACAGGCTGCTGCACCTTGGAGGAGTCTTCCTTGACCAGCAGCAACGGATGCTGCTATCCCTTAGGCATGGGGGTGTGAGCGTTTGTGTTTGTACAGAGTTGCTTATCTAATCGTCTGCATTCCTTCAAAGTAAATCAGATGTGAAGTTTACCTTCTGGATTTGGTTACTGCAGTGGCCTCAAGCCAGTGGCTCTCTTTCCATAGAGCTTGGGTCCCTAGACAGAAGGGGAAGGGGAGAAGGTGATTTTATTATAGCTTCTGTATCTGCCTCCAGGAGAGACTCTCTGGATAAATCTGGCCTCTTTCCAGAATGGAAGAAGATGTCTGCCCCCAAATCTCAAGGAGAAAAGGTAAGCTTTATTTATTGGTTGGTCGATCTCTGTCTCTCTTTTGTCTGTCTTTGTCTGTGTATGTCTCTCTCTCTTTCTTTTCCCTTCCTCAGGAAGAATTTAAATCGAGCTCAAACAAACAAATTTTAGTTCAGATTCCCTTGGGAGCATTTTCTAAGGTTTTGGTTGAAACATGTGAGAAAATAGGTTTCGTACAATTTCCTAGGATTAAGTTCAAGTCCTAAGATTAAATTAATCTTTCCTTTAAGTTTGTCATAGTTTAGTGAAAATCTGAGCCTTCTTCCTTACTCCACTCTTCCACCTACTCAACTGTCTTTTTCCATTTCCTTGCCCTCATCTCTTCCTAGGAAGCTCAGCCTGGGGGTCAAAATGTAGTATCTGTGGATGAGGGTGAAATGATATTCAAGAAGAACACCAGAAAAATCCTCAGACCTTCAGGTAGCTGGTTTCCCTTCATGGCCTTTTGAGATTGAAGTTCTGAGTACTTGGTGGGTTATTCATACGGAGAAGAGTAGGTTTCTTTTGATTTGGTTTTCGGCCTTCCACTCAGAGTACACTAAATCTGTGATTGATCTTCGCCCGGAAGATGTGGGGCATGAAAGTGGCTCCTTGGGAGACAGAAGCAAATCTGTCCCAGGTCTCAGTGTGGATATGGTAAGTACCCTTGTATTTCACTTGGTCACTATATGAAATTTTATATATCTAAAGTTGACTTTACTGCCTGATACTCTCAATTCACCTGTTTAATTCTTTAGGAAAAGGTAACATGAATCTTGATTTCCCCCTCAATTTCTAAAGTAAATCTGGTTGCTGAATTGCTTAAAGAAAAAGACTATCTTTCACTGTCTCTTTTATTTTCTAAACATTGCTTGATATATGGTTGGGGGCTCAAATAAATACTTATCTTGAATATAATGTAAAGAGATGGCTGGGTTGGGGCAGTCAAATGAGAAAGAGATATTCTTATCTTATTACTTTGTGATTTGAGAAGGGTAGTTGGAATATAGTTTGGAAGCCTGAAATGGGGAAACATAAAGATAAGTATGTATGTGTGCATATGACACCTCAGAGCTTATCAACAATTATGGCTCCTACTAAAGGAAGGATATTCGTCTTTGAACTTTTTCTTATTTTTATTAACTCTGAATCTATATTTATTTTTCAAGGAAGAGGAAGAGGAAGAAGAAGAAGACATTGACCACCTGGTGAAGTTGCATCGTCAGAAGCTAGCCAGAAGCAGCATGCGAAGTGGCTCTTCCATGGTAAGTTCTATTAGTTCTGTGGCTATGGACATGCTGGGATACCAGGAAGGATGGAAGTGCCTCCCTAGAGCAGGATCAGGACCTGGGGAAATTCTCCTAGTCACTCTTTCTAGGTAAGTGAGATGCATTTGTTTGTTCCTTTCCTCAGTTTAGACCATAGTTGCTTAGTGCACAGTTAGGTGGCTTTCTCAACCTCTGCCCTGGAGATTCTTACATCAGGTAGTTAGAGCTAGAGATGTTCATCATAGCTTTGTGAACAGTAACCCATAACTTCTCCCTTAAAAAGGTACCCAGGCCATGAAGTGAGCAAGATCAGGTTTCTTCATCAGAGCACGTACCAAGTCTCACATTCAAGGGCAGTGAGTGCCATGAGAAGGGCCTTGGCAGGGTTAATTGGCATCAGGATATGATTAAGGAACAACAGCATCAATCAGAATCATGAAGTTAAAGGGACATTTAAGAATCAGGGCCTAGTTCTGTCATAAGTGTGAAGATTGATGTTTAGGGGAAACAGAATCAGAAAGCAGGGTGATTAGATGGTCCCACTCACACATAGGAAGAGAACGGTGGGCTTGCAGAGTCAATTATTACCTGAGAGGAAGGTATCTTTTCACCTCTGTTGGGGTTTTCCCCCCAATTCTGATGCAATCACTTTTCTCTATAGGTCTTGAGAGACATAAGGTGGATAAAAGAAACCCACAGATAATTAAGGACCCTTGTTTTAATTAGTAACTGACCCCTTCTAGCCAGCATTGTAGCATATATAACATACACCAAAATCGGACTGAGCTGCGTCTTGCCTCTACTCCTTGCCCACCTTCTGGGGCAGTTGAAAATTAACAATAAAATGTGTAAAAAGAGGGGAGAAGAGCAGCTCGGAGCCTAGGTGAGCCATGAGCTGATTGATGAACCTGAGCAGTTGTGCATGTGCTCTTAGCTGTCTCTTATACTCTGGGTACAAGACGACTGGCAGTACTGGCTGGTTGGTTGCAGGGGGCTTTTGTTTTCTTCAGTGACTATGGCTTTCTCATGAGGGAAAATGTTAGCAATGTGGCAGGGGGAGTGTGCCTTCGCCAGATGTTTGTGGGTGCTTCATCTTTTTTTGTTTGGTTGGTTTTTTGTTTTGTTTTTTGCCACGCCACACGGCATATAGGATCTTAGTTCTCCCACCAGGGATTGAACCCGTGCCCTCTGCATTGAAAGCACGGAGTCTTAACCACTGGACCACCAGGGAAGTCCCTGTTTGTTTTTTTCTTCCAGTTTTATTGAGATATAACTGACATACAGCACTGTATAAGTTTAAGGTATACAGCATAATTATTTGACTTACATTTGTCATGAAAAGGTTAATGCAGTAAGTTTAGTGAACATCCATCATCTTACATAGATACAAAATTAAAGAAATAGAAAAAAATTTTTTCCTTGTGATGAGAACTCTTAGTATTTACTCTCTTAACAACTTTCATATATAACACACAGCAGTGATAATTATATTTATCATGTTACACATTATATCCCTAGTACTTATTTATCCTATAACTGGAAGTTCACACCTTTTGACCACTTTCATACAATTCCTTCTCCCCTGACCCCTTGCCTCTTATAACCACAAATCTGATCTCTTTTTCTGAGTTTTGTTTGTTTGTTTGTGTTTGAAGTATAATTGACCTACAACACTATGTTAGTTCCTGTTACACAACATAATGATTCGATATTTCTGTAAATTTCAAAACGATCACCATGGTAAGTCTAGTTACCATCTGCCATGTGGGTGCTTTATCTTCAGAGTACGATTGGCAGCATGATGAGCATTTATAGCGAAGCTGGCGATTTCGGGAACATCTTTGTGACTGGCAAGATTGCCTTTTCCCTGAAGTATGAGCAGCAAACACAGGCTCTGGTCATTCACGTGAAGGAGTGCCACCATCTGGCCTATGCTGACGAAGCCAAGAAGCGCTCGAACCCGTGAGTGCTTCTGGACCCTGCGCGGTGCTTGGAGATGATCAGACCCCAGCATCTCTCTGGGCACCCTTGAACCGAGGCTCTCACTTCCTGGGCAGACAGGGAGGTGTGATTGAGAGTGGTTAGGGGAGATGTGGGAAAGGGACCAGGATTGGGAAAATGCAAGAATGGCAGGTCTAAGAGGGCTCGATGTGACATTTTCATTTCATCATGGCATATGTATATGGAGAGGAAGAAAGTAAGGAATGGGCTTCCAAAAAGACAGCAAATTACTTAGTATTCTCCTTGGTTTTTAGATATGTGAAGACTTATCTTCTGCCTGACAAATCCCGCCAAGGAAAAAGAAAAACTAGCATCAAGCGGGACACCATTAATCCGCTATATGATGAGATCCTCAAAGTAAGTATCTAGAGCCCGAGAGGGTATGAGAATTTGTTCTGTCTTGTGTGCTAAGCTGTAGCTATTCCTCTGCTACGTGGGTGGTCGACATGGTTTTCAGTGGCCATGTCTGTGTTTGAGGATATACTATGGGCATCTCTTCACGTCCTGACCTCCCAGAGAAGAGAACAAAGCTGATCTGACTTGCTTGGATTATTGTGAAGTTGGAGGTCCACATGGCCACAAATCTCATTTTAAAGAGTCATTTGCGATCAGGAGTCTCCCTGGCAGTTCTTTTTGAATACTCCAGTGTTCTCTCACCCACTGAAGGAAAAATTCATATTCCAGGTCCTCCGATGGAATATGGTAGGTTTTTGTGAAACGGGGTAAGTGGAGGCTTTGAGGGAGGAAACTCAAAGTGCTTAGTGACTAAAGTGATTTGATATTCAGGACTATGGACTTTGAGTATGGTTGCTCAGATTTTGGAGTAATCTTTTTCTGAGGAATTACCGTGAACTAATCATCTTGGGCCTCTCCTTTCCTTTCACAGTATGAGATCCCAGAATCTCTCCTGGCCCAGAGGACTTTGCAGTTCTCGGTTTGGCATCATGGTCGTTTTGGCAGAAACACTTTCCTTGGAGAGGCAGAGGTCCAGATGGATTCCTGGAAGCTTGATAAAAAACTGGATCATTGCCTCCCTTTACATGGAAAGGTAGTCTGCTTTAACAACTCCTTACAGAGTTTGGATCTGAGGTAGAATTGCCTGCAGTGACTTCTGCTGGGACAGTTTTGAATGCAGTCTGTGGAGTTCTAGCGCACCCTGCTGGGGTTACTGAGTTTAACAGTAATTTCAGATGCACTTGGATGGCAAGTGTGAGTAATCTCTTCTGTGTAGGCCAGACGAAGATGAAGCCATGGTTTTCCTTTGAAGTCTTTCATATGTGTGCCAAGCTTTGCCTCCTGATCTTCCAGAGTCTGGGCGTATCCTAACATCCTAACTTGTGCCTCTTCCCAAGCTAACTTTTTGGGTGTATCCTAATCTGCACTGGTTTTCCAAACTACCCTTTTCACTAAAGAAGTGGGAAGTAAAGCAATTCACGGAGTTCCAATTGCTGTGCTCTTGGTCACACAAGCCAGGGACAGTTTTACTTTGGAGATGGCATCTCGGTGAGAGTGTGGCAGTGTGCACACAGTACCTGGGATCTGAGTGCAGACCTGGATTTGAATCCAGGCCCTGTGATTTACCAGCTAGGTAAATCACCTAACTTAAAGGTAACCTACAGGACTTCCCTGGTGGTCCAGTGGGTAAGACTCCACGCTCCCAATTCATGGGGCCTGGGTTCGATCCTGGTCGGGGAACTAGATCCCACATGCATGCTGCAACTAAGAGGTTACCTGCTGCAACTAAGAGTCCGCATGCCGCAACTATGAGCCTGCATGCCACAACTAAAAGATCCCACATGCCGCAGTGAAGATCCCGAGTGCCACAACTAAGACCCAGTGCAGCCTAAATAAATAAATAAATATTTAAGAAAAAGAAGAAAAAGATAACTTAGGTAAGTCACCTAACTTCTGTGGGCCTTAGTTCCTTCACTTATAAAATGGAAATGATAATAATATTCCTCTTCTGCAGGATCATATACAGAGTACCAATCAGTGCCTGGCACATAAAAGACATTCAATAGGTTACTGTCACTCTGGTTAAGATGAAATGCTAAAACAGAGTTAGGACTTCTTGATTATCAGAACTGTTCAATGGCAAGGTTCTTCTGTAAAACTTTTTTTACACTAGCATTTTCAATGCTAAAAATAGTACATGTTACATAGAATGCCTTTGGAAAGATGGACATGAAACTAGTAGTAGTGGCTGCCTCTAGGAAGAGAGACTGAGGTGGGAGGGTTTAGTTTTCTCTATATGCCCTTTTATAACGTTTGAACTTTTTATCAGGTCTACATATATTGCTTATCAAGAACATTAAGAATAAAAGGATTTATGTGCACGATTCAAAATTAAAACAACATGGAAGTGTATAAAAAGAAAAGTAGGTTATTTCCATTCCCTAGAAATACTACTGTTATCAACTACTTGGATATCTTTATAGAAATTTTGTATTAAGCAGCACAGATATATACATATGGATTTACATTTTTCCTTTTTACACAAATGGGCTCTTATCATTGTGTATATATATCTTGATTTTTCATTTAACAATTTGTCATTTACCATGGACATTTTTCTATGCCATCACTTACAGATTTATCTCATTTTAACTGCTGGATAGTATTTTTCATGTACCTATATTATAATTTATTTACAATCCCCCCACCAATGGGTATTTAAATTGTTTGCCTCTTTTTTTGCTATTAAAACTATGCTATAATATATCTTCGCCTTCTTTTGTGAGTGTAACTGTAGGAGAAGTTTCTGGTGGTGAAATTGCTGAGTCAAAGGAAATGTACATCCAGTATTTTGATAGCTACTGCCCTCCAAAAAATAGTAACAATATTAAAAATGTCCCTAGGAAAGCAGTTATCACCAAACTATAGCATATTATTAGAAATTTAGAATTTCTGAAGCATTTGGCATGTAAGATATTCTCTCTGGGGCCTACAGTTGATATAGTTATATTGGAAATGTCACTGTAAGCCATCATGAACTACTGCCAATAAAAAATGTCTTACATAAAAAGAAAAACCTGCACTAAAATGGAGCTGTTTGCTCTTTGCAATTATTTTGAGCCAGAATGAAAATATGCTACTGAAACAAAAACGCCAATTATGCCAATTTCCAGCTAAGGCTAAACTCCAATTTTTAAGAGTCCACTGAAGTTCACAATCTAGAGACTAATAAATTGTGTAGACATTAACAACAAAAAGACCACTCCAGTATTACATATCTATTTTAACTGAAAACATTCTACATTTATTGTCTCTGATTTTTCTTTTTTTGCCCTAGTGATCCGTTTGCTCCCATTCAGTTTTCTCTTCCTGGCATCCACCTCCCTATTCTTTTGTGTCTCTCCCATACACTACACTTCCGTGCATTCTGGGTATGTGGTACATTTTTCCAAACCAGTGGGGATTATACCTTCCTTGCATTGCCATGCTCAGAGTTGAGGCCTTAGGTTAGAGGAGCCCCGGTGAACACGGGCAGTGAAAGAGCACCTCTGATCTGCACCAGCTCATGCTCTGGGTACCAAGGCATAAGGGACAGAGCCACGCTGAGAGAGCCAGTAGAGTGAAGCAGTCCTGCTGCCCACGGCCACTTGCTGCTCATCCCAGATATCCACTCATTCACTTTTGCATTAATTCAGGAAATATTTGTGGAGCACCTACTATGTGCCAGGTACATTGCTAAGTGTTGGGCATACTAGGATGAACAACAACAAAAAGGCTTGATTCCTGTCCTCCTGGCATTTAGATTCTAGTGGTAGAGGCAGTCATTAATCAAAAGTAACCTAAACAAATGTAAAATTAAAAATTGTGGCATATTCAAATCCTTGTAACAGAGTTTCACCTAGCCCTCAAATCTTTGCAAGCTCTCTTTTAAAAAAGACTTTTTATCTTTGAAAATCATACAAGTGATACATGGCATTCTCATTAAAAAGACACTACAGATATAGACAGAGTAAAAAGTGAAAGCCCTCTTTCCTTTCCCCATTCTACTCCCCTTCTTAGAAGATACAGGTGTTAATTATGTCTGTATGCTTCTGGGTTTTTCTATGCAGTGTAGTATAGTGCTTAAAAACATGGATTCTGGAACCAGTCTGTCTGAATTTGAATCCTGGCTCTGCCAATTACTGGGTGACCTTGGGCAAGTTACTTAACTTCTCTGTTCCTCTGTTTCATATTCTGTAAAATGGGGATAATTGTACTCATGTCATAGGGACTATCTTGAGGATTAAACAAAATGATATAATTAAATATATAGTTATATACTATAACAGTACCTGACACATAGTAAGTACTATATGAGTGATAATGATAATAATCATTATTTACATACATATATATTCACATATACAAATATGAATATATTTTAATATATTATAATTATATGCTTTTTCTGCATCTTGCCTTGTTGACTTAACAGTACATCTTGGATGTCTTTTTTTTTTTAATTTAATTAATTTATTTATTTACTTATTTATTTTTGGCTGTGTTGGGTCTTCATTTCTGTGCGAGGGCTTTCTCTAGTTGCGGCAAGCGGGGGCCACTCTTCATCGCGGTGCGCGAGCCTCTCACTATCGCGGCCTCTCTTGTTGCGGAGCACAGGCTCCAGACGCGCAGGCTCAGTAGTTGTGGCTCACGGGCCTAGTTGCTCCGCGGCATGTGGGATCTTCCCAGACCAGGGCTCGAACCCGTGTCCCCTGCATTGGCAGGCAGATTCTCAACCACTGCGCCACCAGGGAAGCCCTTGGATATCTTTCTATGTCAGTGTGTAGAGATTCACTGCATCCTTTTTGATGATTGCACGTCATATGCCATACGATGGCATTAAAATCACTCATTTAACCTTTCCTGTATTGATTGACATTTAGGTTGTTTCCACTTTGGGGCTATCACTAACAATGTTGGTAACAAGATTCTTCATTATGGTGTCAGTCCCCTGTCAGTTTGTATGGCAACCTTGCTGGCAGACCTTTGAGGGTATTTGGAATCTAGTAATGGTATCCCCAAAGTAGCAAAATAGTAGGCATTGCGGAAGACTCTTTGTTAGTTCTTCTGCAGCTCCTTCGGAAGAAACTGCCTTAGAATCCTGTGGCTGCCATGGCCTAGGGATCGTGGATGGTATTCATAAGGAGAAGGATCCTTTTATGCTGTGAAACTGTTCTTGGGGGTAATTTTAGAATCTCCTCAGCGAGAGGTCTCAACAACTCCTGAACAGCCCAGCTTGACCTATTGGGTTTCCCTGTGTTTCAGATCAGTGCTGAGTCCTCGACTGGCTTGCCATCACACAAAGGCGAGTTGGTGGTTTCATTGAAATACATCCCAGCCTCCAAACTCCCTGGTGGAGGTGACCGGAAAAAGAGTGAGTTTTCTTTGGGGCCCTGGATTTAGCTCTTAGTTTTCTGCACAAGATCTGTGCGAGGTGGTGCTGGCTAGTGGCTAGCGCTATTGGCGAGACCAGATTACGATGCACACTGGATCGTTTTCTAGGGAAGATTCCTTTACTAAGTAAGCCATTTCTGTTTTGCAACCAGAAGGGAATGCCTTAAGAGTTGGATTCCCTTTTTTGTTTTTGTTTTTATGTTGTTGTTTTGTTTTGCTTTTGATGCTATTAAACTAACTTGGTCTTGGTCCAGCTCTGACAGGCTACTAAGAGGTCAGAACAGAACAGAAACTTCAGGACTGAGAGAGGGTGGTTGGAAAGGGTGGTGTATAACTATAAGAGACAGGAAGTTGAAGGCTGAGGAAGAGTAAATCAACACACCAGGCATTGTGCTAGTGACTGTGGATATGTAGGTGAATAAGACACGATATTTGCCCTCCCTTGCACAGTTTATTTTAGAAAGAAAGACAGTCATCTGCTAAAAGAACATAGATAAGGGAGTGATGAATTCTGTCTGGTTATATTTGGGAGAGTTTTAAAGAGGAAGTAATGATGATACTGGACTTAAGACTTTACTAGGCAGAAAAGGAAGAGGATGGGGTAAGAAGAGCATTTCCAGAAGAGGCGATAGCATGAGCAAAGGTTTGAAAAAGGCATGGTAAATGGGGGGTTGTATGTGAGTGTGAGGCAGTGAACTTCTTAGTTGAGTGGGGCTGGAGTTATGGTATATAGATGTGGAAGTGGGGCTGGAATTGTTGATGAGGCTGCAGCCTAGCTGAAAAGGGCCATGAATGTAATGGTAAGGAGTTGAACTTGACACTTTGGCAACGGGAAGCCAAGTTCTTAAAAAGTTACCTGCAGCAAAGTCTAATGTATAGGATTTGGGGAAGTCAGTGAGATCCCCAAGGAGGGTGTGCAGGATAACTAGAGAAGAGAGGCAAGGATAGAACCAGAGGGATCACTTTAAAGAATGAAGATGGGAAGAGAAGCCAGTGAAGTGGAGGCTTATCAGGGGAGAGCAATGCTGGGAGAGAGCTTGAAGAAGGGAGCGGGGGTTGTCAACAGTATTGAAATACCACTGGCATGTCGGGCCCAATGAGAAGACACAGCTCATCGGCATTAGATTACATTTTCAATGGATCAGTGGAAGCAGAAGCCAGATTTCCCTAGAAACTAGGTTGAGTGAATGAGGCAAAGAAGTAGAGGCGGTGAGTGTGGACTCTTTTTTTCCAGGATAATTGATGGTGAAAGAAAGGAGAGCCAGGGAGGACAGCTTGAAAAGGAGATAAGGTTGAAGGGAAATTTACTTTTAAAAGGATTTTTAAAAATCAGAGGTGAGATTAGCATATATTTAGGCTGAGAGGATGGGACCAGTAGAGAATGAGATATTAAAAATGGGAGGTGGGGGTTGAAATTGATGATGCCTGATGAGTCTTGTTGACGTGGGGATGGGATCCAGAACACAAGTGGAGGAGTTCCCTTTTTTCAATCATTCAGCAAACATCAGGCAACTTTATTTCTCTATGTCTCAGTTTTCTCATCTGTAAAATGAGGAGAATGATAGTATATATCTCATATGGTTGTTTTGAGGAATAAATACTTAATGTTGAATCAGGCACATAGCCAGTTTTCAATAAGCCTTTGTCGCTATTGTTATGACTTGAGCGCCTATTTCTCGCTGTTAGGCACTGTGCTAGGTACTGAGAATACAAGGCAGGTGTGGTCCACTTACCATGGAAGTTGCTGTCTTCAGGAACAAAGAGAGGAAGTGCTATGTAGATAAAGCTTGAGAGAAATGTGGAGGTGTCGGAACTCACTTACTATGTCTGACATCCCTTCCAGGTACAGGTGGGGAAGGGGGAGAGCTCCAGGTGTGGATCAAAGAAGCCAAGAGTCTGACGGCCGCCAAATCAGGAGGGACTTCAGACAGCTTTGTGAAGGGGTGAGTCCCTGGACCAGCACCAAACTAACCAGTTTCAGGACATGAGAGTTAAGAGAGGAACCCAATTTAACCTTTCTCTGTAGATATTATCCCTATGTGTCCTGCCACCTCCAGCAGCCAACTTGTTCCTGAAATTAGGTAATGGCGCAACCTCCACTACCACGTTGGCACTGGTCTGAGCTCAGTTTGGACTGGGCTGTAGTGTTGATTTCCAGAAAGGAGGGTGGTAGACAGTTAGGTCTGACTTTTCCTTTGTTATAGATTTATGCTCTTAATTAATCCTGAATAAAAATCTGTGTTCCCTGACTGTCAAGACCTGGGGACTCAGGACTTTGTTCCCCACAATATTTAAGCAATGGCAGCTTTCCCCAAGTTACAGCTCAACCTACTGACTTAAGTTCTCTAGCAAATCATGTCTGGTTATGCCTATGCTTATTACTGTTGTTTTTATTAAACAGGACTTTCCCCAATAGAAGTGGAACCAAATATTCAAAACCCATTTTTGATGGCGTATAGACAATAGCTCCATAATAATATTGTATTAATTTTCTCTCCAGGTAAAAGGAATTGAATTGGGTGAATGAACTAGTGGAGGTGGTAGGAACTATGCTTCAGCAGATTCAAAGGAGGGAGAGTGTGTCCTCGGATCTGAGTGTTGACTCACCTTCCTGGGCTAGGCCTGTGGGAGGGGCAAGGGGAATTTAGATAGATATTGCCAGCTTTGAGTAGGTTGTTGATTCCTCCACACCCTCTGCCAGATACCTCCTTCCCATGAGGAACAAGGCCAGTAAGCGTAAAACTCCTGTGATGAAGAAGACCCTGAATCCCCACTACAACCATACATTTGTCTACAATGGTGTGAGGCTGGAAGATCTCCAACACATGTGCCTGGAACTGACTGTGTGGGACCGGGAGCCCCTGGCCAGCAATGACTTCCTGGGCGGGGTCAGGCTGGGTGTTGGCACTGGTGAGAGCCTCTCCCCCACCCTCACTGTCTCCAAGGCCTCTTAGATATTTCACTCTGAATAGACCCATCCCCCTCCCTACACAGCTCCACTATGTCAGGAGTTGTCTTCTTTCAGTTAACATTCAGCCAGTGTTTACTGAGGGCCTAGTATGTGCAGGGCTGGGGGGAGGCTGAGCTCCTGCACTTCATGTGTACAGGTAAATGGGACCCTGATTTCCAGGAATGCCATCATCTTCCCACCAAAAACATATAAAAACTTACATATATCTGTACTTCTGATTTCCACCTTCCATCCTGTTACATGAAAGAAGGGTCCTTCCTAGCAAGGGCCAAGCTCTTTCCAAGTGTTCTAGATCGCACCCTCTCCTTCTCAGTGACCTTACTTCTGGAATCTCCTATCTCTCCTGTCTGATCAGTTTTATTCTCTCTACCTCCCTACTGGAGGAGAAAGTACATATACTCTGGTATTTCCAGTCTTAATAAACAGAAACAAACCTTCCCTTGATCCCACGTCTCCCCTCTGATTTCTTAAAAAGAGTGGTTTCCATGGCCTCAGCTCTCCTTTAGTCTTCAATCCACTGTGATCTGACTTCTGTCCCACCACTCCACTGAGTAACTGCTTATGCCAAAATTTTGTTTTCATCATCCTAGAATTTTCATGCTATTTAGCATAGCTGATCACTCCCTTTTTCTTGAAATACTTTGCTTCTCTTGACACCACACTTTTTCTTTGGGACATCCTCATTCTCTACCCAAACTCTAAATATTGGTGCTCTCAAGGCTGTCTTGAATTCTCCTTTCTTTCTCTACAGTCTCTGCATTCCTGTGACTGTAAATATTACTTGTATATTAATAATTCATACAAAGCATTTAACACAAAGCATCTAGAATGATGTTCTTACAAATGTAAGCCAGTTCATGTCAGTCCCCTACTTAAAACCCTTCAGGGGCTCCTACTGCACTTAGAAAGCAATCCGAAGTTCTCACCATGCCAATAGGCCCCTGTATCTAGACCCTCTGTTCCATTATGATCCATCATATAGTACTACTTGCTCACTATGCTCCAAACACAATGACTTGCTTTCTGTTCTCCAAGTATACCAATCTTCTCCCCACTTCATAACCTCTGCAATTAGTGCTCCCTCTGTCTGGGAAGGCTGGTTCCTTCCAGTCCTTCAGCTCCTGACTATACGTCTCCTTCTCAGAGGGGCCCTCAGATCACTTAATCTAAGCGAGGCCTTGATCTAGGCACTATAAATCACCCTGTTTATTTGCTTCATGACACTTACCTCACTATCTGGAATACTCTTGTTGATTTACTTGTGTATTTTCTGTCTTCTCTATTCAAATGTAAGCTGCCTGCGGGCAGGACTTTTTCTGCTTTGTTCACTACTGTATCTCCAGAGCCTGGAAGAGTACTTGGTACACAGTAGGCACTTGATAAATGTTTGTCGAATGAATGAATATACAAGAGAATAGAAATGAGGCCCCATATGATCTGAACTTCAAGCCTGGAGTCTACAGCCAGAAAAATAAAGGTGTTCAGCTTCCTTCCTTCCTTCCTTCCTTCCTTCCTTCCTCCCTCCCTCCCTCCTTTCTTCCTTCCCTCTTTCCTTCCTCCCTCTCCCCCCTCTCTTCCTCCCTCCCTCCCCTCCCCTCCCCTCCCTTCCCTTGTCAAGTTGGCAATAACAGAAGGGCTATAGCTGTAACAGCCTTAGAATAAGAAGTCTCGAGCTACCGTGTGCTGTTTCGAGTCTCATTTCATCAACTTGAAGTCTCTTGATGGAGTCTCAAGAGCACAGAAATAGCTGTGCAAAATCAACAGGGAGCCATTCTCAGACCGCTGTCCCCATCAGCCCATCTTCATAGCACACTGTCTTTTATGGGGTGCTCCCTTAATGTGTAACCCATATTTCTCAGTAGGCTGAGGAATGGGGTCCCTGTTCAGCCTCCTCTGGTGTTTCTCCTTAGGGATCAGTAATGGGGAAGTGGTGGACTGGATGGACTCGACTGGGGAAGAAGTAAGCCTATGGCAGAAGATGCGACAGTACCCAGGGTCTTGGGCGGAAGGGACTCTGCAGCTCCGTTCCTCGATGGCCAAGCAGAAGCTGGGCTTGTGAGCCCCTATCCTTCTCTGCAGGTCCAGCCCTGTCTAGGGCAAGTCAGAGGAAGCGAAGAAACCAAGGGTGAAGATTTATAATTTAGTGTGTGTGTATGTGTGTGTGTGTGTGATATATGTGTGTGTATAAACGTGTATTTCTACAAATCTCATTATGCTAGAGTGATGTAGACTTCCATCCCTTTTTAAAGCAGGCTCGAAAATAAGCGTCTCTTCAAAATGTTTTTATTTGTGCATAAACTACTATATATTTTCAGAGTCCATATTTCTTATATCTTTATGAGATTAATTAACTTATCTTTTGAAACAACTTTTTATCACCTGTCTTGCTATCCTGGTTCCTCCTTCCCCAGGAAGCCCCGGCTGCCTTTGGCACTCACACTGGTCTGTGTTTCAAGGTGTGCCTGGTCTGAGGCCAAGGCTCCGGGAAGCAGGGGTGGGTTACAGAAGATGGGGTGGAAGACAGAAGATGGGAGAGAGGTGAGTAGGTCCATCCTTTCTTCTCCAATTTATGCTTTTAACTCCATTTCTACCTTGACACATTTCTGGAACTTGGCTTTTAAATCTTCTTGTTTGTAGCAGTTTCCACCTTGCTTGGGTCGAATGGTTTTCTTGGAAATGCTAAGAAAATGTCTAAGTTGCTTCCAGTTCTGAACACCTTCCCTAGACCTTTGGGGAACCCTTATAACAGAGCTGCTTTAGAAGAGCACTTTAATTAGATAATGGCCTTTGGACTGGGTCATGGGCATGCCCAGTAAGGGTTTCTCAGTAGTCCCTGAGGACCAGTGACTGAGTGTCTCCCAGCCCATGCTGAATTCTTTGCATTTTAAACTGATACAGCAGTTGTTAAAGAGCTCCTAATTTCTCTAATGAAAGACAAGACATCTTCACTCTCACGTACCACACTTTTCTTAGCGTTTGTGTCTGCCATATGTTACCACCCAGAATAGGGTCTACATACTGTTATGTCAGCCAGAATGGCCACGTATGGTCTAAACCAGTCCAGTGTTTCTCCAGGCTGGGCACTGCTAGTGTCCAAGAGAGTGTGTTCAGAGAATCTCCCAGGTTTTCTGACTTCCTTCTTGAAGTGGTTTCGGTTCCTATTTTTTCTGTTGTTTCCTAAAGTTGACCTAGATATAACCTGGGTGTGGTGGGTTGAGACCTTTCTAAGAAGGGTCTAACGATCTAAGGTTCATTTTCTGAAACTCACTGTCCCAAACTGACCTTCTTATTCTCACAGTTTTACCTTCACAAAGTCATTTGTAAAAGGAGTCTGTACCGGAGAAGAAATCCCTTTCAGTAGAGTTGGCTGCTAGCGGACTCTCTTATAAGGCTACTGGATTGAAGGTGGCCACTGCAGTTTCTGTTGTATGTGTGAAGTGAACGGAAGAGTGTTTTAAAAAGGTTTATTCGGTGTGGATTGATATTGTAATGGAAGGCATAACTTGGGATCCTGGACTGTCACTTGCTCCTTTGTTCTCCACCCCCTGAAATGTGTGTGTGCTTCAATAAAGCTTTCTTCCTTGTCAAGCGTTTGCATTTGTTAGTTTTATAGATGCTTTCGTCTCTGATGTCCTGACTTACTGTTGTTGCTTTTCATGTGGCTTTTGAAGGATAAGAACCAAAGTGACAAATGCCCTTCCCTAACCATACTGTGCTCACTTGAAGAAAATTTCCCTGTCCCCACATTGGTGCCTGATACCTCTGCCGAGCTCTGATCCATTGACCTCTGTGTTTGGTATTGAGGGAGAGAATGAGAACCCATCTTAAAAGTGCCAACACTTTTCTTTCTCTCTCTAAAGTACCAAGGGAAACTCCTCCTTTACCTTTGTAGCCACCCCCATCCCACGTCTGCAACTGCAGGAAGGAGAGAAAAGTGCACAGGGAAGGGAAGACATCCCCTGCTGTTTCTTTCTGGATCCTTCACTTTCTCTAGGAGGTAGGGCCTTTTCCTTCACTCCTACTACCACTATTTAGTTTTGAGAGATAAATAACCCAGATACCAAGTAACCATCTCAGAAATAAGGCTCTGGGTTTCTAGGTAGAGCCTAAGTGATTTTTGACCTCTTGTATAAAAGGGTATTAAAATATATTGAATGCCTTTTGTGTACAAAGCTTTCTGCTAGGCATATATTATTTCCCTCATTTCTCAAGCACCTTATGAAGTAGGAAACCTTCCCTTTTTACAGGTGAGGAAAGTCAAGCCCACTATCATGCATAAAGTTGGGAAGTGAATCAAGGTCTGACTCTACAGGACCATGCTGCCTCCTGTGAGGCATGGGCCAAGATTCAAAGGAAGGGGTGACTCCTCTCTTCTAAAATATCTCAAAGAAATAAGTTTCGTTTACGGGGTAGGACAATCAGAATGCTTTGGATGTTACGTAGTCAGCTGACTGACGGAATAGCTTGTATGGGGGGGAGGGGGCAGGGGGAGGGAAGGAGGGGGGAAAGGAGGAGCGTTGGGGGCAGGAAGGGGCAGAGGGAGAAACACAGAAACAGGTAGTACAGGGTCGGGTCGGGCTAGCCCCTTTGGGTCTGGCTGTCAGACTGATCCCACTGCTGTCTCCTTCCCCTATTTTAGGAGTTGGGATTTCCTGACTCATAATCCTGACTTTACTCATAGCCGTAAAACTTGATGGAAAGAAAGCAAGATTGATTTGTCTTGACTACTCAATAAAATGAAACCAAACAAAAGCTTCTCAGTTTTTTTAAGCTAGAGGAGCATTTATATGTGAGAGTCAGGCCCAGGTGGGAACTCTGCTTGAGAGGCAGTGGGCCTCCTCGTGTTATCACTTGGGCCTTTGACCCTCTGGCGTGCCCTGACTTGCCACATGAAGTGTTAGTGATAAAGACAAGGAAGGGCATTCATTTTGCCTGATGTGCAATCTTTGCCTCTGGAACCACAGACCCTGTCTGATTGGAGATTTCCCACATTAACTCATTGTATTTTGCCTTCTGCCCATAACTTGCTTCCTGCCTTTCAGAGCTCCTGTATTTCCCTGGAGGGAAGGGGGAGAAGGGACCTTTGTGCTCCAAGTTTGATCATTTCCTCCATGTCCCATTCCATCCAGAAACTGCCTTTTAATTTTGCATTTTACAAATGAGATTTCCACTAACTGCCCAGTATAACAGCTTCTCTGTGACTCACTACTACCCCATAGGTCCTGGGCTCTCGATTTCCATCCCATCACTCTGCTTGGGAGAGTGTTTTCTTGGGTTGAGAGCTTTTCTTTTCCCTCTTTCCTCCTGGGCATACTCTGAGTGTTCTGTCTGAGTGGGATTACAGAAGATAAAAGCTTTCTCCTTACTTAGAGCTGTCAGCTGTCTTTAAATGAAAAGTAGAAAAAGAAGTAGAGGCAGTATAACATCGTGTTTAGCAACACTGACTCTGGAGCCAGGCTGCTGGGGTTTAAATCCTGACTCTGCCACTTCTGAGCTGTGTGATCTTAGGCAAGTTGCCTAACCTCCCTGTGCTTCCATCCCTGCATCTGTGAAAGGGGACTCATAACAGGACCTACCTTACAGGGTTCTTGCGAAGATTTCAGTCAATCGAGAGTGTTTAGAACAGCACCTGGCACATAGTGAGTGCTCGAGCATTTTAGCTCTGCCTCTCCACCTAGCCTGCTTCCTTCTCCCCTCTAATTTCCCACCAGTGAACCCCTGGGGAAAGTGGAAGGTGAATGGCTGCTGAGTCTTAACCATGACACTGGGTTCCAAAAGAGTAGAAAAGAAGGTTCCCAGCAGCCTGGGGAAGAGCGCTTTTCTTTCAAACACTGATGCACGCTTGAGTGCGGCCAAAGCCAGAGCAGGCAGTCTTGAGTGTGGCTCTGCTTCCCAAGAGCTCAAATAGCCCACATTTCCTTGCAGGCCTGGCCCTTAATGCTAGGCTTTGTGCTGCTGTAGCTCTCACCTGCTCTGTGCCCATCTCTTCAAAGTGGGTGTCTGAGTAAGTTAATACATGAGGCTGAGGCTGTCTTTTTTCCTTCTCCCTGATTTAGTTTCTAGTTGGTGGTTCTGAGGTTTCCTAGATCACGAGCTGGGGGCTTCTCTGAGGAAGGGGCAGCATTGGCTCCCTTTTTGCTCTCAGAACTGGAGGCTCAGTAAGGAGAGAGACTGTTGCCCATGAGCTAGTTGGAGGGGCAGGAGAAAGCCGCCTGCTCTGGCCTGATTTTTCTTCCCAGGCTCCCTCCCCCTGTAGCAGTTTGCTAACTCTTAGGTGAAGCGATGGCTAACAGAACATTGGTGGCCCAATACCCTAAAAAGGGAAAGGACAAACAACTTCAAGAATGTTTTGGCGCTCCCCCCACCTCCAATCACACACTTAACCTGTAAGGAAGATCAGCCACACTTGCTGGTGTCCTGGTTGTCTGTTGTGATGGTGCTGCCCTCTGCTGTCACCTCAGGGTAGAGAAACCATTTAAAACACAGCCGGTTAGTGAATGAATTTAGAAATTTACTTATCTGGAAGACTTTGGAGAGCTGGGCAGAAGCCCAGGTTAGGAAAGCACGACCTTCTGTCCACAACCTGCTGCCCAGGGCCTGCCCTCAGTCCCTCCCTAGCTTCTTATGCCCCTCCAGTGCTACCTAAAGCAGAGACTTGCTTAAGGAAACTATTCCACAGCCGTAAAAAGGTGCCTGGAAATGTCCCAGGATCAGGGAACCTCACCCACCTCAGAGTCTTGTCCCTAGAGCTGTGGAAAAGCATTTTCTCCTTTTATTAGGCCCCAGTTTCGGCTGACTATGGGACCTTTCCCCTTGACCTCAACCATACCCTGGCTCAAGTTCACTCGCATATGTCCCTTTGCATCCGGCGCTGGGTCAGCTCCTGGTTGCTCAGTAGATAGTCATCAATGAACGTGAAAATTTCCTCGGGAGTGACAGGTTCCATGTAGCGTTCCCGGTCAATTCCCTGCTTGTCAATCAACACCATGTTGAAGTAGGAGCGAGTGAGGCGCTGAAATTGCCTAGAGAGAAGAGCCCAGGGAGGTCTGAGACCTTGTCTTGGCATCATCCCACCAGGCTCTACTACCCTCTGACCTTTCACAGCTCCACTGATGGACTAATTTTTTCCCCACCCAATCCCTTGGCCCCATCCCCTCCACTACCTGTCTCAAGCCCCTTTTTGTTTTTCTCTGTTCAGACCCGAGTCTTGCTGCCCCTACGTGTCTAGCTCTGTTAAGCTGTCCCTTCCTCACCCCAGATGGAACAGCTTTGTTATTACCAAGCTGTGTTTGCCTCACAGGCCCCCTTAAGCAGGGCTGTCACATACAGCAATGCAGGCTGCATGGAATAACGCCAGGGAGCACCGGTCACACGCACTATGCTGCGACTAGTGTTTCCTAGAGTTGGGCTGGGCACAGCCTGCACAACCAAACATGGCAGCCCTGAGGTTGATGAATGTCACCTGGTCAACCTTGAAGTTGAGCAATGTCACCAAGTCTGCAGTCTCCTTCCTCTGAATGTTTCCCAGTCTCTCTTCTATCTGGGACTGAATCTTTCTGTCCCTACTGAGACTGAGCCCTAGGGGCAGGTATTGTTTATAGAACAGAGATCAGTGATGGCTTTATTGGCTCTGAGTATATGTGGAGGCATTGGAAGGGTGATAATAGATAGATAATGAGAAAAGTCAACTTCTACCACCTGTTGCCTATGGTCTTCTCTCCCCCCAGGGGCAGATGGGTATGATTCAGATTTCAGTGCCTAAAATGTGTTTTGCTCCTTTGGAGACTGAGGGCAAAGGGATAAGGCCATAAGGCAACAGGATCAGAGGCTTATCTGAGTCATGTTTGGGTCTGTGTCTCAGCCCTGGCTGTGCTTCAGAGTCACCTGAGGTGCCTCCTAAAAGCACCGTCCTGAGGTGGTTTGGGGTGGTCATCTGTATTTTAAGCACCGCCCAACCCCCAATTTAATTCTGACACCCTGCCACTCTCTGATCTTACCTAATACATCCAAAGAGTTCAAACACAAGGAATTCCCCAAGAGAGTAGTGTCTGCTGATTGTCCCACAACCCTCCTGTGGCCAATGTCCTGCCTGGAGTTTCCGCCCAGCCCTTCTCTGTGGCCTCCCAGCCTGGACCTGAGCTCCTCGATGATGCTGGCTGACAGCTGTTGCTCCCGGATGCGCCCCACTTCCTGAGGTGGCTGCCCCACCAGCTCAATGATGGTCACGTGCCGCAGGTCCAGTCCGCAGATGGATTGCTGCAAGGGGAGAGAAGAAGGTTTTCTGGAATAGGCTATCAGACTCAAACCTAAGGCTACTTAGCTGATTCCTCCTGGGACCACATCGAGGCAGTGTGGGAAAGGAGGGGCTTCTTCCCCAACCATCACACCAGGGGGTCTACGACCTCTTCCCTCTGTCATTCTTGAAGCACTTGCCCTAACAGTCTTTCCTTTATTCTAATGAAGCGTGGGACACTGGTTACACCATGTGGGGTAGAAAAGAGAAATGTAATTGATAAATTGCAGGCACATCATCTCTCCTTGCTTAGTTTTGCATAGGTTTTTAAATACATAGGTTCTTTTTTAAATTGAGATATTATTTGACATATAACATTATATTAGTTTCAGGTGTACAATATAATGATTTGATATTTGTCTATATTGCAAAATGATTGCCACAATAAGTCTAGTTAACATTCATCACCACACATAGTCCCAATTTTTTTTCTTGCAATGAGAACTGTTAAGATCTACTTTCTTAGCAATTTTCAAACATACGATATAACTATAGTCACCGTGCTGTACATCACATCCCCAGGACTTATTTATTTTATAACTGGAAGCTACATAGGTTCTTAATGGATAGCTATTGTGATAGAATAACAATGACTATTGTTCATCGAACACACATACCTAATGCTTCGCGGGAATAATTGAATTTAATCCTCACAACACCCCTAACAGGGTAGGTGGTATCATTCTTATTCTGTAGAGGAGAAAGTAACTTGCCCACATTTGCATGACAATAAGATGCTGAGCCAAAATTCAAAATGAGGGCCGAGGCTGCCTGCCCCAAGTGTGTGCTCCTTACCACTAGGCTACATGGCCATGGCCTTCTCTCAGTCTCCAGAATTTCTCCAAAGTGGCGCCAGTGCTCTTTCCGTTACCCTTTCTCCCGTTCCTCTGCACTGGGCAGGACACCCTGTAACCCTACCCCGGCTCTTTGCCCTGCCTCATCCAGCAGGGGCGCCTCTTAGCCAGTTACCTGGGGGGAGGTTTAAAGCAGCAGTGAGCACTGCCGGGTGCCCGCCCCTTGTTTAATCTTTGGGCTACTCCTCTAGACCTGGCCCTCAAAGCCACAGTCCTCCCTGGCTGCTTTCTGTTCTTGTTCTTGCTTTCTGCTCAAGCTGAGGTATTGCCATTGTCTGCCTTTTGGGATCCCTGGAGGAACTAGGTCCTTTTTGGTCTAGATACCCAGGGTCATTCTCTTGATACAGCTGCTTTCATCCTGGGCCTCTGAATACTGACTTGGCAACTTGTAAGATTCAACTTTTAGAAACCCCCTAAATAACTTCTTCTTTTACCTGGGTATCCAGCCCCTTTCAGCTTATCAGAGCTGGTTCTCCCAGTCTTGTCAGCATAACTTGAATTCTCTTCAAGAGCCTAGTCTATTCCTTATTTTTATCATTATATTATTTTTCTCTTTTTTATTGAGGTATAGTTGATTTACAATATTATATAAGTTTCAGGTGTACAACATAGTGATAGAATCCGGTCTATTCCTTTCACAAGTCCCAGTGGTCAGATCTATTCTGTCCTTTCCACTTCTCCTTCCCCCACAAGTGGCTTTAACTAGATATCTGGTAGAATGTTAAAAATCCTCACGCAATTCCCTCATATTACTTTGCAATATCACAACACTTTTCCTTCTCGTCTGCTATCAGTCGTGGTTAAGAGCACAGATCCTGGAGTCAGACTGCCTGGGTTCGGTCCCGGCTCGGCCACTTACTAGCTAGTGATTTTGGGCAAATCATTAACCGCTCTATGCCTCAGTTTCCTTACCTAAAAAATAGGGATAGTAATGGTACCTATTTCATAAGGGTTGCTGTGAGAATTAAGTGAATATGTGTAAAGCACATACTTGTATACCTGGTCCTTATATAGCACTTACTGTCTGTCTGTTAGTGCTATTATTCCTTGAAAACATAAACATAATTAATTCCCCACATTTACATTTGATCATACATCTTACAAGTCTCTCCAGAGTGTTTTGCCACACAGACTTCTCATGCTTCACCAAGCCTCCTGTAACCCACCATTCCAGTGACCTCACTGTCTTTTCAGTAAAAACAGCAGTTTTTAAAATGTGCTCAATTTGTCTACAGTAAAACTGATCAAATGTTGTCCACAGAGTCTGAGGAAGTAGCGTTTGTGCTGCAGAAAGAGCAAGTCTTTGAGAAGAGGTAGGGGAGTAACGGAGTGGGGTAGGGGGAATGCAGAGAAGCTAAGCCCTGATTAGAGGAGTGGCTCTCACCTGTAGCATAGAGATCTGCATTTTATAATATCGGTTGGAGGGATCAGGAGCTGAGATGATGAGGAGTCGCCGTTTCTCATAGAACTGATCCAGAAGGCCAGCCGCCGAGTTGACATTGACATTAATCTTCATAGCTAGGGCAGAAGCACATGGCCAGTCAGAGTATGGCCTGCTCCTTCATCCCAGCATGGATAACAGCATCCTGAGGTGTTCCAGCCTTTCGGGTTAACGTTTTTTTGATTGTTTCTCCCTTTCTTTCTTTCTTTTTTTTTTTTTAAAACATCTTTATTGGAGTATAATTGCTTTACATTATTGTGTTAGTTTCTGCTGTATAACAAAGTGAATCAGCCATACATATACATATATCCCCATTTCTCCTCCCTCTTTCGTCTCCCTCCCACCCTCCCTATCCCACCCCTCTAGGTGGTCACAAAGCACTGAGCTGATCTCCCTGTGCTATGCGGTTGCTTCCCACTAGCTATCTATTTTACGTTTGGTAGTGTATATATGTCCATGCCACTCTCTCACTTTGTCCCAGCCTACCCTTCCCCCTCCCCGTGTCCTCAAGTCCATTCTCTACTTTCCTTGGGGGAAATCCTGAAAGAACACTTGGAGATTTTAAACCCTTTTTCTTGGAGGTGGAGTATGCTAAGGGGGAACACTGGCCCTGAAGCATCTCAGAATCCCCCATTCCCACATCAGACACATTGCTCTTGGCCCCTGAGTCATAGACATTGGGAGATCCCCCAGAGTAGCCCTGATCAATATGTCCACTCTCCCCATTTCCTAGTTTCACTCACGAGCACAGATAGGTGGCGATCCTGACCACTGGCGGCTGGATTGGCAGACCCGGGAGGGGGTCCCTTGGCGCTCATACCCTCCATCACAGTGGTATTCACAGGTGGCACCATAGTTGTCCCCCGCTGAGGTGCAGGTGAGGTAACCATGCTGTGGTGGTTTCAGAGTTGGGCAGCGTCTCACTATCAGGGAGGAGTTCGAGTTAGGGGCTATGTTATCTCTTTTAGAAGAAAAAAAAAGGCTAAGAGGATGCCTATCCTGGGTTTGCTAGATCAGCAGACCCAGAATGATCAGAATGAATGACTTGTCTGTGTTTCCCATGGCCAGAGCTAGAGCCAGAATTTTCCTTCCTTACGGAATTAAATCTGAAATGTAGACAAAGGTGTTCATAAAATGTGGAAGCACAGGTGAGTATACATATTGTCATCAAAAGACTATCAATCTGTAAAAAGAAATTGCCATTTTTGTTTTCAGACTTTGGGGACACCCCGCATAAAGATGACTACCTTACAAATTACTTTTAATATCAAAAAGAAATTGGAGGAGACTGAAATATCCATCAGTGGGAGAAGTGTTAAGCAAAGTATGATATATTCTTAGAAGTAGATTATTATACTGTCATTAAAATACTTCTGAAGAAACTTTAAAGAACATGAGAAAATTACTTGTGTTATAATGAAAAGTAAAAAAGGGTGACATAAGATTGGATATGCAGTATGATCTCAATTATATATTTTTTAAAGTATGTGTGAATAAAAGACTGGAAGGAAAATACCAAAAGGTTAACAACAATTGCCTCTGGATGATAGAGTAATAGGTTTTTTTCCCTTTATATATTTCTTTAGTTCCCATATGTTCAACAGTGAGCATGAATTAATTTTATGATGAAAACAAAACAAAACAAAAAGCAAGAATCGGGCAGCCAACACCACCAATTTCAGCAGAGGAGGAAGATGGAGAATGAAGGCTGATTAGCTTTAATCATTAATTTGAAGGCCAAGAAAAGAAATGGATAAGAGTACCTTTGTGGATTTTATGTAGATTTAGGAGAGTGAGAAAGTCTTGCTGGGAAACAGAGTTTCTGAAACATGTGTATGCACATGTCATGCAGGCTTCCTGAATGACCTGTTTAGTGAACTTGTTTTTCCCATCTCCCAATATATATGCAGTGTCTGTTTCAGGCATAGAGAGGAGAGGGTTGTGATGGGCATCTGGAGGGTAAGGGAAGAGCAGGAATAATAAGCAATGCAGAAATGGAAGACTTCTTTCTAACCTTGTACTTTTACAATGAACTTGCAGCTGGCCCGATTGTAGGCTCGGTCGTAGGCAGTATAACGAATCACGTGCTCTCCTTCGGGAAAGTGAGAGCCAGGCTCAGGGCCCCGAAGTGTCACCCTGCATGGGACAAAGTGAGTCACTGAGGAAAGTGACTCTTAGAACTGGGGTCTGGGGCACATTATCACTGTACCCTCAGTCTGTGCGGTTCAGTGGGGGCAGCCTGAGTGCCTGGGAGAAGCTGGTGGGAAGCATAGGAGGCATCCATTACTCACCTGGTGATGGTGCCATCAGCAGAATCTTTCACCAGGGGTGGGTCCCAGTATACTCGAGCAGTCAGTTTCTCCGGTTCTGCCATCTTCTCACGGGAGTGGGGACAACGGATCTTGGGGGGATCTATGTCTGCCAAGGTCAGAAATCAAGTGCTGACTCGTGGGTCCCCTGCCTTCCCTCGAGGGAACCCATAGAAACAATACCACACCACTGGGTAGGTAAAAGATGCACTCTCAGTTCAAGATGCTCAACAAAACTGGGGAGGCCCAGTTCCACGGGAAGCGATCACTTTGTTAAGCTCATGCCCAGGGTACCACCCTTGCAGCGAGCAGGAATGCCTTCTGTGGTGGACATAATGCCAGGCTGGCTCTTTGCAGCAGGACAGCTGGGAGCGACCAGCATTTACCTACACATACGGGCTCGCCTCCACTCCATCGCCCATCTTCCATGCAGATTCGGCTGCGGTCACCTTCCAGGTGGTAGCCACTGGAACAGCTGTAGTCACAGCGAGAGTCAAGAAGCACCCCATTTGTGCACGTGTAGGTGCCACTCGTGATGAATGGCAATGCGTGGCATCTCATCTCTAAGAGAGAATGAAGTGGCAAGTTCAGTGGCCTGTGGGGTTATGTGGAGGTGATGCCTGGGCATCTAGCACAGGGAGAACCGTATCGGAAACAGCAGAAAATACAGAAAACCCTACACCAAACTGCCCTGACATTTTTGTGCCTGCTTGCCTTCTTATTTTGATATTATGAAGTATGGTACTGCTCTTGGTGGGTGGGGGTGGGGTGGTGGTCTCAAAGAAGCAAATTACTCATCCAAGTGCATGGATTTGAGAAACGCACCTGAGTTTGGATCCCAGCTCCACCACTTACTGGCTCTGTGACCTGAGCAAGTTACCTCATCTCTCCAAGCCTCAGTGTTTTCGTCACTAAAATGTGTATACCATGAAGTAGGATTGTTGTGCCGATTAAAGAGACAGTGCATATAAACCTCTGGGCTTATTCAGAGCCTCAGCAGCTGATAGTTTTCCTCTCTTGTTCCTCAAATGCTAGACGCCCTTGAACAAATTTAAGGCTCCTTTTTTGAGTATAATGTTGGTACTACCACAAGCACTCCTCAGCTGAGGCTCACTTACAGGCAGGCTAGCCCTCTGTGCCAGTGAGAATACAAGTCAGGCCAGTGCCTGGAGGGCCAGCTTTGGTGGCATTTGCTTAAAGACGAGTCCGTGTGCTTTAGACATCACGTGTGCCAGAAGCGGAGACAGCTCCCATGAATTGATTGTGAGCCTGTGCTTGCCAAAGTCTAGTTTGAAATACCTGATACCTGAAAGAAGTAGGCCAGCCATATCTTCCTTTAGGTTGTCTAAGTTCTAACCCTCCTTAACTTCAATTATTGGAGCTTTGAATAAAGATTCTATGAGCTATGTTTGTTTTGCTTCTTGGTCAAACCAGACTTGAGGATGATTGCCTTTTATTTTTTCCAGTCTCCTTTATATAAAGACCTAGGCAAAAATGACCTCCTTGAAATCAGGTCCAAAAAAAAGGTTTGTCTTTTCAGCTGAATTTGTTTTCTTAGTATTATATGACAGTGAAAATGATAGATCCAAAGTGTTTGCCCTTGTGTCTCTTATGAGGAAGGACACAGCCAGATTCAGTGTTTAAATATAGTAATTAACTCATTCTAGGCACCTGGAAATATGTACATCTCCATTTTTTAAACTGGTTTTATGTTCATTTGTAGACTTATTTTAAGTTTTATGTTCATTGTAGACTTATTTGTAAGGCCAATTCAAATTCATTTTGGAAATGATGGTGTCTAAGTCCTAAAACCAATGCATTACAGTCACCTAGAGGGGCGTGGTAGCTTCCCTCTTTCTGGCTACCAAGCTTCTCCTGTCTTCCACAGCATCTTCTCCGACCAACCCCGTTTCTCTCTGAACGCTGAGCACTCTGCATCCCCTTACACTCCATTCACGTGCACACATTTGTGTTTCCATCCCATTAGTCTATAAGCAGCCTGGTAACTGAGGAACTGGCTCCTGAAGTGACCAACACAGGGCCCCGCACACATGGGTGTTCTACAAATGGCATTCAGTGATGGACATAGGGACAGACAAAGCTCAGCTGCCAAAATGGGGTAGGCTATAGGGCTTGAATAAGAGGTAGGGATTTGGGAGCTGAGGGGGACATGATGTGAAACGTGTGTATTAGCACTCCCACATTCCAGCCTTAGGGATTCTTCTTGACTTTCCGAAGAAAATGAAGACTAGTGGATGTCTTATAGTTTCACTGCCAAGGCCTTCTAAGGCCTTAGGTCAGGAAGTACAGCAGTTTACCACAAGTGGGAATGAGTCTGAGACCACATATGCTCAGAGCTCCAGAGGAAAGCCCAAGTCTACATCAGGCCCCAGGCGTAAGCCTTCCGTGCACTCCTCGACCTCCTAAGCCAGAAAGGCTGGTTGCTACTTAATGACCCTATTGCTTGACCAATAACCACAGGGAGAGAAAATGAGCTAGAATGTTAGGATGGGGAAAGACCCTGTTGGGAGCCTGTGGAAAATTCTCAATTTGCACTTGATAGAGGTCAGAGTAACACCTCCAGGCATATACCCTGGGTGACTGGCCGGCCAGCCTCTCTCACACGCACATGTCAACACATGCATGCACAGACACCACTTACGCCTGCAGTAGGCAGTTCCAGACCAACGGCGGTTTGGCAGGCATTGCACCGACCTCCGTCCAATCAGTCGAAAGCCCCGGTCACAGGAGAGCTCACAGCGAGTGCCCAGGCTGCTGTGATAATTTCCTCCTCTCGGTGAGTAGCATGTGGCTTCTCCATCCTGGATATTTAATGTATAACACCATCGGGGGACTGTAGCAATAGAAGAAAAGTAAGCTAGAAGTACAGTAATCAAGACAGCGTGGTATTGGTGAAAGGACAGACACATAGATCAATGGAACAGAACAGAGAGCCCAGAAACAGACTCACACAAATATACTGAAATGATTTTTGACAAAGGTACAAAAGCAATTTAATAGAGGAAAGATAACCTTTTGAACAAATGATGCTGGAGCAATTGAACTTCCATAGGCCAAAAAAAAAAAAAGGAAAAGCAAAGCAAAGAACCTCGACCTAAGTGTCTCATACCTTAAACAAAAATTAACTCAAAATGGCTCATGGACTTCAGAGAAAAGAGTAAAATTATAAAACTTTTAGAAAAAAATAGGAGAAAAATCTTTAGGATTTAGGGCTAGGCAAAGAGGTCTTAGACATGATACCAAAAGCACAATTCATAGCAGAAAAAAAATCAAGAAACTGAACCTTGTCAAAGTTAAAAACTTTTGTTCTGTGGAAAGCACTGTTGATAGATGAAAGACAAACCACAAACTGGGGGAAAATATTTGCAAACCATATATCGGACAAATGACTAGTATCTAGACTATATAAAGAACTTGGAAAACTCAACAGTAAAAAGAGCAAACAATCCAGTTAGAATATGAGCTTTAGATATGAACGGATATGCCACTGAAGAGGATATAGTGATGGCAAATAAGCACATGAAAAGATGTTCAGCATCATTAGTCATTAGAGAAATGCTAAATCAAAACTACAAAAAGATACCATTATACACCCATTGGGATGACTAAACTTAAAAAAAAAATGGCAATTCTAAGTGTTGGTGAAGATGGAGAGAAACTAGAACTCTCATACATCGCTGGGGGAAATACAAAATGATGCAGCTACTTTGGGAAATTATTTGGTAGTTTCTTAGAAAGGTAAATGTACACTTGACAGGTGACTCCACAGTCCCACTTTAGGTATTTACCCAAGTGAAATAAAAACCCGTATTCATACAAAATCCTGTACACAAATGTTTAAAGTATTCTATTCATAATTGTCAAGCACTGGAAACAGCTCAAATGTCCTTCTGAGGGTGAATGTTTAAACTAACTGTGGTTTATCCATACAAAAGAAGGCAGTGCTGATACATGCGACAACTTGGACGAATCTCCAATGTAGTTTGTGAAATGAAAGAAGCCAGAATCAAAAGCCTGCAGGCTGTAGGATTCCATGTATGTGACATTCTGGATAAGGCAGAAATATTGGGGTAGATCAGTGATTGCCAGAGATCAGGGGTAGAGGGGTGGATAACCTCAAAGGGGCAGCCCTGGGCAAATTTTTGGTACTGTGGTACTGGTGACCTGACTCTTTGCATTTGTCAAAACACCAAAAAGAGTGAATTTTTACAGTGTGTACATTTACAATAACTGTTAAAAATAACACAAAGATGTAAGCTAGAGAGAGGAAGGGAATGCCATGTCAAAGTAGGCTGCTTAGGAATGAAAGTCCGATCCCAGTTCAATACTGAGCACAAAAGGTAATAAGGCTGTTAAATCATAAAGCTATCATAAAGATGCCTCATCTGCTACACAAAATAAATGACTCTTCAGTGGGTTCAGATTTTAAAGGGGAACATATAAACAAGCAGAGGGCCACCTGCCCAAGGATGCATACATAGGCTGACACAGATTTCTTAGCCTGGGGCTGGGAAGGCTAAAGCCCCGTATGAGCTAATTTGGTTCCCAAATCCTAAGAGACAAAAAAAGGGGGGCTTTGAAAAAAAGCTCAACAGGAGCTAAGGGAACAAAGAAAGGCTAGAGCCTCTGTTTGAGGGCAGCTGGAGAATGGAGACAGATGACAGTGAGAAAACTAGCCTTTAAGCCACAACAGCCTTGTGGCTTCTAGCATTAGCTTTGAGCCTGTGGCTGTGACACACAGCTGCCATCTGGAGACACCATCTCCAAATGACAGAAAATCTCTTAAGCACTACAGTTGCAGAGCTGTTGATTATATGGTCACAACACATATCATCAAGACTTTACATTCGAGGCCGGGACCTCAACAATCACTCTCGTCCTATTTTTCACCGATATTCTGTCAAGGAAAATACACATAAAATTGGAATGGATAGAACAAGCAAGCAATAGTAAAGGGAAATATATACCTCAGGATAAATGCTGAGACAGTAATAGAGGGTCTAGCTATTGTAAATAAGTCCAACTTTGCTGGCCTTGAGGAATACTGGCATAAAGAGAACATGTCAGATTTGTGATTACCAGAGGCAGGGGGTGGGGGGAGGGGGAATTGGATGAAGGTGGTCAAAAGGTACAAACTTCCAGTTATAAGATAAATAAGTGCTAGGGATGTAATGTACAACATGATAAATACAATGAAAGGTGCCGTGTGTTATATGTGAAAGTTGTTATGAGAGTAAATCCTGAGTTCTCATCACAAGGAAAAGTATTTTTTTCTATTTCCTTAATGCTGTATCTATACGAGATGATGGATGGTCACTAAACTTATTGTGATAATCATTTCATGATGTATGTAAGTCAAATCATTATGCTGTACACCTGGAACTTATACAGTGCTGTATGTCAATTATATCTCAATAAAACTGGAAGAGAAAAAAAAAAGACTTGAACCACGAGGCACAACAGTTGACCAAAAGAAAAAAAAAAAAAGAACATGTTGGAAGGCTGGAAAGAGCAAAAACACTATCCCAATTTTCTTTTTTTCCAGATTTATTGAGGTATAATCAACACATAAAATCGTATATATTGAAGGTGAACAATGTGATGTTTTAATATATGTATACATTGTGAAATGATTACTGCAATCAAGTTCATTAACACATCCATCACCTCACATAGTTACCATTTTTTTTTGTAGTGAGAACACTTTAGATGTACTCTCAGTAGATTTCCACTATGAAACATAGAATTATTAACTATAGTCACCATGCTGTACATTAGAGCCCCAGAAGGAAGAAGAAGGCAGCCTCTGGGAACCATAGCCTGGTGAGACTGACAGCACTGATAGCAAAGTGTTCTAGAATAGTTAAACATAGGCTTATGAGCAGTTAGGAGAAGAAGTGGTGATCTCCAAGTGACCCCAAAAACAAGTAATTCAAGACTGACCTTGTTTCCTTTTTGGGTATGGTCACCAGACTAGTAGAGCAGGGGAAATGGTAGGTACATTATGTGGAAGTCAGTGAGGCATGTGACAATGCCTTTCATGCCATTGATCTGGATGAGATGAAGAAATACATCCACGTAGGAGAGGTGACAGTACAGTTATGGAGATTCATAACTGGCTGAACAAAAGAGTACTGATGGGAAATTGAAACTAAGAACGTGGTAGGAAAATTGTTAGTCATTATGGAGTAGCTATGGTGTGCTAGTCACCATGCTTTATATTTCATTTTCCCATCATCTCATATAGTTCTCCCGATAGCTCTGTAAGGTACAATATGTAGATGTTTATCCCTATTTTGCAGATGAGGAAGTAACTTGCCCAGGATCCCTCAGCAAGTAAGGGACAGAGCTGGGATTTGAACCCCAGGTTTGTCTGGCTCTAAAAGCCATTTTTTTTCTAACTACAATATCTGTCATTGCAGCATGTTAGGCTGCTGTTTTGAAGTATACATTTACATTTTTGATTAGGTACTATAGCCATATGTTTCAAAACCCCAAAAGTATAAAAAGTTATGCAGTAAAATTCTCCCTCCCACTCCTGCTCCCACACCTACCCCCACTAAGTCCCCCCATCAGGAAACACTGTTAATAGTTTCTTTACACATATAAAGCAAATCTTATTTTCCCCTCCACTTTATCACATAGAGTAGCATATTACGTCCACTGTTCCCACCAATGCTTTTTAAAATAAACTTAACAATGTGTTTTAGAGGTCTTCCCCTATCACTCCAGAGCAAGCATGAAATGTATTTAAATGAAATAACATTTATAAAATGCATAGCACAGTGACTGGCACATAATACGTGTTTGTCCAAGGTCAAAACTGCTGGAAGGTGGAGGAGCTGGGATTTGAATTCAGGCCTGTGGCCTCTGCGATCCACGTATCTCTTTCTAGAGATTATAAAGAAAACAATGTGCTGACAACAGGATTGAAAGCGCCTTCTTCGTGATTACCTTCAGATAACTCAGGCAGAGTTACCAGCTTGCCTGGAGCTGTAGAAATCTGGGAGCAAGTGGTGGCCCAGAGGATTAGGACATACCTCAGAGAAGGGTTTCTGACTCCAAGCTAGGAGTCAGTTTAAGGGAATGAAAGAAAGTTCAAGATTAGTGAAAATGGTACCAAAGTACATGTGCACTTTGCTCTAAAATATTGATCTGCTTTTTACTGGTTAACTCTTGTTTTTGTTTTTTTTTAAACCTTCTTTGCAAAAAAAAAAAAAATGGGTTACCTTTTTTATGAAAGAGATAGAATAAGCATGGCTTTGAAGTCAGACAGACCTGGGCTTAAATTCCTGCTCTGCCACCCCTGAGCTCTATGATTCTCTAAACTGAACTTCCCTGAGCTTAGTTTCCTGATCTGTAAAGTGGGGATAATAAACCAGTTTCATAGGACTGTTTTGAGAATCAAATAAAAATGCGTGTGTAAAATATATGTAGTCCTGGGAATGGGAATGATATTCCCTGAATCAGTGTCTGGGTTTGAGCCACTGGCTCATCCCGTCTCAAGCAACAAAATGCTGCTGCCATCTGGAGATGCCAAATTACAAAGTCTCTTAAGCACTACAGTTGTAGAGCTGTGGATTATGAGGTCACAAGACCTTACAAGGAATGCTGGGACCTCAGGTTGTACTTTCCTGGCCACCCCTCCCCCCTCAACATAGATAACCGTACTGAATTAGTTTTATGCCCTGAGACTACATCCCAAAGATAGCCATGAGACACTTGACCCCAAGGCCAAAGGCCACCATGTGGCTTATTTTTTTTAATGGCTTTATACACATTTAAAAATAACCAATGAGGCAGACTAATATTAATCATAGGGCTGTTGGACCCTCCCTCCCGAAAGTACCTTCTGCACCTGTTGCTTTTTCCTACCTACTTCTCCCATTTACAGTCTCCTACAATCTGGCTTCTGCTCCCAGAATGCCAAACAGCCAGTAAACATTTCTCGAGCATCTACTTTTGACATAGCTCTATGGGGTGTCATACATGGCTCCTTCTGTTAAATAGGTAACTATTTTGTTGAGGGTAATAAAAAGTAAACCAAAGAGGCAGTACATAATGAATGCCGAACGAGTGGTCCAGACAATAAACATTTATTTCAGAAGAGGTATACAGTAGGTACTCAACAAATAGTCATTGCATAAATGAATGAAAGAATGAATGGATGAGGGAGAGTTCAGCGTGGGCCAAAGCAGTTAGGGAACAGAGTAGAGCTCCACTAATCTGGCTACTCATAGATTTCATGTGGGGAGAAGGGGTAATGAGTTGTTAGGCCAGGCAGCTAGACTGAGACCAAATTCTGTTAGAAATGATCACAGTGGGCCACTAGGTTTGGGGAAGGGAGAAACATGAGTCAGAGAATCCAGTTAGGAGGCAATTGTCATTATCAATGTGTGAGGTAATAAAAGTTTTAATCCCATGGATTAATAAACAAATGACAATTCTTGGTGAATGACTGGTGAGAGGTGATGAGGAAAAGGGGCTATTAAAGGTGATGGGGGCTATTAAAGGTGCCATTAAGGTATTTTTAAGAGAATGATGGTATCATTATCAAAAGTCTGAAGGCCAGATGTCAAACCTTTTTCAGGGAAGCGGAAAGAATTTGGTTTTCGATATCTCCAAATTTAAGTGTCCAGCAGCGTTTGGAGATGTAGCCCAGAAGCTCAGGGGACAGGTCAGGGTCACTCAAAGTTCAGATCCATGCCTCACGCTCCCTCTTGTCACCACTGGAGAACCCATCTCCTTTCTTGGCTTCAGCTACGGCCAGAAGAGTGAAATGTCGTGGAGCCCAAGGAAGGGGGTGGGGTGAGAAGAGAGGGATGGTATTCACTGTTACTGAGAGATGGGGGAGGTTGAGCTCAAGAAGGGGCCATATGATTTGGGCTTGGGGAGAGAATTGTGATTGATCTTCAAGGGCTGTCACTTCAGCATGGAAATCTGTGGGTGAGTGGGAAAGAGACTGTAGGGAGTTGGGGAGTTAGCAGGTGCTGGGACAGAGAGGCAGTGGGTCTGGACAATTTGGCAGTGAGAAGATAGGTAGAAGGTAGCTAGAAAGGAGCACAGAGGAACCCCAAACGCCGATCATTTGTCTATTGAAACTGTTTTCTCCAAGGTCACCATTTACCTTCTTCTTGCCAAATATATTGTTTATACCCTCAATTTGTTTCTTTCCAATATTTGACACAGTAGATCTCTTATCCCTTCCCCTTCCTTAAAATTCTCTTCCCTCGTGGCTTCTGTAATTCGATAGGTGCTACCCCAGTCTCCTCCTACATGGCTGACCACTAATGATCTCTTTTTTTCTTGTTGGTTCCTCTTCTCCTGCTCACATTCGTAGATGTCTTCTAAGGCTCTGACCTTGGCCCTCTGCTCCCTCAGACAGCTCATCCATCTAAGCTAACGACTTGACTTACAAAGCTCCATCTTTCTACTCCCCACTGTCTATAGGGTACAAACGACTTTTCTTTTCTAACCTTGTCTCTGTGAGAGGGGTCTTACAGTTCTCCCAGGTGTTCAGACTGGATGCTTTCAGAGAGTCGTTTGTTTCTTAACCTCTTGGTACATCAAATCTGTACTAGGTCTTGTCATCTCTTTCTTTGAGACATCTCTGGGGCTCATCCTTGCTCTCCATTTCTTTTCCACTAGCCTCAGTCATCTCTAACCAACATCACTGTTACTGATTCCTGGAGAATCTCCCTGACCCAGGCTCTACCCCTCCCAAACTCCTACTTTCTGTCCACAGTAATGAGGTTGATATTCTGAAATTACTATTTACAATCTCACTCCCCTCTGCAAAAACATATGATGACTCCTTATAACTTCTAGCACAACAGCTAAACTCTTCAGCATGGCTTGCAAAGCACAGAAACAAAGAATCTTAGAAGTGGAAGGGATATCAGACATTGCGTGGTCTAAATTTCCTTCTAATGCAGGAATCGCTATTCAGCATTTTTCACAGATAGTCCTCCTGCCTCTCCTTAGAAGGGTCCCTAGATCACGGAGCCTTTCCAAATTTAGTCTCACTCTTTATATTTAACTTTATCTCCTACTACTCCCTCCACATCCCATCTCCTCTAGTCAGGCTGGATTCTTCCTAGCTCCTTCCTCTTACACGTTTGTTCTTACCTCTATATCTGTGGCCATCTGCTTTGCTGAAGGCCCTCCCATCCCCTTTCCAGTTCTCAAATCCACACATCATTCAAGGCCTAGTCTAAATGTCATCTTTCATGACCCCTCCCCTGACTTCTTTTTCTTAACTCCTGTTGCATTTACTGCTAGCACAGAGTTTCACGCTTACTTGCCCTATGCCTGCTAATTTTATTGCGCCCTCACCCATATCCCCCAGCAGAATGTAAGCTTCTTGAGGGGGACAAAACACTACCTTAGATTTTATATCACCCAAGGCTTTCGTTACACAGGATTAGGCATACAGTAGGTACTCAGTCAATACTTAATTACAGATGGGTAACCTTAATTCCAGAGAGGTGAGATCACACAGCAAGTCAGTAACCAAATTCATGACTGGAAACCACAGCCCCTGCTTCCCTGAGCTGCAACTTTGGCACAAGTGAGCCAAGCTGGGTGAGGATGCTTCAGGCAGGGCCTAGGCCTTAGGCCAGATAAGGCCCTTCCTGAGCCTGAGAAGCAGTGAGGATTACCTCGGTAGTCTAGGGCAGGGGCCTGTGGGACCTCTTCAGCATATACTTCATTGTAGCTTTCATCTGGGTAGTAGCCTGAACCTAGAATGAAGAATATATCAAGATGACATATTGGTTTCTTACGCAAGTCCTTCCCAACCTTTTCCCCTTTCCAACTTGGTCCCTTTCTGAGGACATGACACTCCATGGGTGGGGAGCTAGGTGGCTATTTAGTGGGGGAAATCCTGCCTTGTGAAGCAGCAGAACTATTGTGGGCAAACGTCCACACCTCAGGTGCACAGAGGGTGAACTCATGTTGGGGGAGAGGTGGGTGGCTTACTGGTAGCACTAGAAGCCTCCATTCAAAAGAAAAACATCAAAATTCTTGACCAGCCATCAATCCTGCCCATCTGGACTAGAAATGACCCATTTCCTTGATGTAACACATGAGTTTTGGTGAGACACTGATGACCAAGCTCTGAGGATGGACAGTTGTTGTCCCAGGTAGGAGGAGAACATAGAGCCTGAGCAAGGGTCTTTCCACTAGTGATGGGCCGTCTCACAATCCTCAGAGGGAGATAATTCCTCAAGCTCCCACCAGCCCACAGGGCACCAGCCTTTTGCCACCTGGTTGCCAGGGCTAGGGGTGGCATGCGAAGGCAAAGAGGGAGGGCTCAAAAGGCGAGGGGGCACGAGAAGAGTTTCACTTCCTGAGCAGTTTGTCCTGCTTTGGAGAGATATCTAGTTCCTCTAATCAGCAGGAGCCTTAGTAGGGGGCTGCTGAGCTAGAGAACATTCCACAACCACCCCCATCCCGTTAAGTGGGCCACTTCCCGGTGGAGGCCAGTCTACGGCTGTCCGGGAGACTAAACAGTGCGTTCCACCAGACGGCAGGAAATGGGTCATGAATACGAACTAATTGGAATACAACTTGGTCCTTTCCGGAGGGAAGTTGCCGGAAGCTCTCTTTCCAGCCTCCCAGAGCCCTAAAGCACACACAGGAATAGAGCAGCCAGCCGTGCTGGAGTCAGAAGACAATTCTGCATTCCCAGGAGAGGGTGTGCTTCCAGGACAGGGCTGGGTTTTAGTGCTGAAGCCCTTTGGCCTGTGTCAGCACTCCGACCACAAGCTCGTCTGCCTCCTCTCTGCGCAGAGGCACAAGGCCCCCTGCACTCGAGGGTGGAGCGCAGCGCAGATGATGAGGCTCTTCCAGTCCCCACAGGCATAGGCTGCGGGTCGGGGGTGTTGGGAAACCAGTCCAGCTTGATGAACAAGGGAATGAATCAAACTGAAAGTTTGCCTTATGAAATCATGTCCTCGTTGGTTTGCCCTCATTCCAGAGGAAGGAGTTCATTTTTTCTCCTTCCCTTTATTTTTTCCTGGTTTCCCATTTCGCGTCTTCTCCTGGATTTCCTCTATTTCTCCTTAGGCCTCCTCTCCCTTGCTCCCTCTTTCCCCACCTGGGAAATTTCTTTGTTGGGGGGGCTGGGAAACAGAATTCTTGTCAGCTGTTTCAGTTTAGTATCAAAGCCTTACAGCGCCTGTAAACAGCAGGACAGATGTGCACGATTCTCTAAACGCTTTGGTCCCCCTACCCTTGTTCCAGAGCTTGCTTGTGAAGAAATGGCCAGCAGGGAGCAAGCCTCTGTTTACCAGAAGAGCAGACAGGAGTGTCCAAGGCCTGTGGCTGGATAACAACAGCCACAATAACAACAACGACGGCTAACATCACTCAACACCTACTCTGGGTTCAGCGCGTTACATACGTCATCTCATTAGATCACCCTGACATCTCAGTGAGGTAAACACCCATATTGCTTTCATATAGAGTTGAGGTAACAGGCTCAGAGGAATTCAGGGAGTAGCCCAAGGTCTCCCAGCTGGTAAGGAGCAGAATGGGCATTCCAGCCCAGGGCGGTTTGATCCCCTCGAGACCAAACTCAGACACTCCACTAAAGATGGCGGTAGGGGAGAGCTTTGGACAACGCCCAACAGGGATAAAAATCCAAAATCTTTCTCGCAATTCAGCCTTTTTTCACTCTATGTGTGCGGGATCGAAGGCCACCAAGCATTTCACATCATTCCAGAATTACAGGGGATGTGGGAAAGCTGAGGGGAAGACTCAGTCAGATAATTACAGTCTTCACCAGGATACAGAGGTGGCTGGCCCAGTGCCAAGTCTGCTTTGTGACAGGAATAAGTTGGGGCCACCTTACCACTTTAAGCCTTTCCATTTCCCCTCTTTGCCTGTCTTTGGGTATTTTTTGGCAAATATTGAGATACTGAGATGAGATAAGGGAAACCAGAGGGTCCCCCCTTCCCACCTTGTTCTATCTGCTTGTCCCTCTTCAGCCCTGGTTGGGAGAGCTTTGGGCAGCATTCCTTGGTTCCTTTATGCTGATCAGTGGTTACTCTGTGGTCTGTTACTGGGTTCCTCCAACTTCCATTGTACAGTCAGACCCTCTAAGCACTACCCTTCACAAAGGTGTGGTTGCGTATGTAACTGATAGTTGATGACAATTTTAAGATCCCCCCCTAATGCTTGGATTATGATAAGAAATACTGTCTGACTTCCTGAACTGCACAGATATGCCAATATGCACTTTTAACCCACTGTTGGCTTGATTTATATTCTTAACGCTTCCCACCCCCTGCTGATTATTCCTGGATCCTTTTTCGGATTAGCCAGGAATCCACACTTGGCTGCTTTCCTTGTACTATTCCCATTGGAGGACAAGGCTATAGTCATGAACAAAACAGTGCTGAATGCATAGAGAGTGGTCACTAAATATCTACTGAATGAAGACATGAACAGGTGGGAGGGAGCAAGCTCCGACAACTGAGCTAGTGATGTAGGGGAGGATTATTGGGAAATTTCCAAATTTCTCTCATCACCTAGCCTCCTAAGAAAAGAGAAAGGCAGAATGAGTGGGTTTGCAGGGCTGTCAGAGACCTCACCAGCCTGGGCTCCTGAGAAGGAGTGATGACCATAGTGATTCTTGTGAGAAGTGGGGAGTAGCCACCTTTGCAAACAGCCCTTTGAGAGTTTCAAATGAATCCAAGTCTTTAAAAAACTGCACTGTCCTTAAGACTCCAACAGCTCAGGCTTCCACCTTGGGAAAGGTGGAAGGCCTTTGTGTGCCATGAGGTTTCTTATAGTTATTCAAAATGGGGCTTGAGCCATCTAACCTCCACTCCATAGTCTCATGGTCTTTGGCCGGATTTTGGTCTCATGTACTTGAACTGAAGCTGGGGGGAGGTTGGGGAGGACGGCTGCACATGGTATCTCCTGGGGACTTGGGGATCCTTTAACCCCAAGCAGTGTGCACTCTGCCAAGGGCTTGACTTGAATTCCTTCATCTCAGTGTCAGCCCTTATGCTTCACCCCCTACAGAGCCAGGTTAAGCCAAGGAGGGGAAGAAGTGCGCATATTTGTTTGAAAGCTTGATGCAGCTGTTCCAAACAGAGCTACTGCCAGAAGCCTCCACCAGGAGCTAAGGGCATGTGGAAAATTTTAGCTACAATGACTGCAGCTGTGATGGAAGCAGTTTCTTATTTACTCATCTCTGGATGTTTTTCTAACTCCATTAGTTGGGCCTGTCTCCTGCCCCTACTCCCCCCAGCCCCTGTGAAGGCAGACGCTGCCGGCCACAGAATATTATTAGCACTTGGAATGCCAGCTGGGCCCCATCAAAAACCCCTGTCTGGCACCTCATTATCCTTCCTTCATTCCTCCCCTTCCCCTCTCCCATCTCCTCGCTGGGTCTGTTCTCTTGAGCTCCCTATGTCTCCCCAGGGGCAAAGGATGAAACACTCAGGGATCTAGAAATGCCCATCCCTTCCGAAATAAGAAACAAGCCAGAAGAAACTGAGGGATTCCTGTTTAAGAGAATGTGGTCTGAATTGTCATTAACAATCTTTGGCAGAAAAGGGCTATAAACATCTCATCCTATAAACAAGGTCTGGGAGGGGAGAGAGAAAGAGAGAGAAAGTAAGTGGAGAAGCAGGTAGGATAGTGGCCCCAAAAGCCATGTTGACCAACCTTATTTTTTAATATTTATTTATATTTATTATAGTTATGAAGTATAGTTGATGTATAATGTTATATAAATTACAGGTGTACAATATAGTGATTCACAATTTTTAAAGATTATACTCCATTTATAGTTATGATAAAATATTTGCCATATTCCCTGTGTAGTACAAATAAGCTACAAGGATATATTGACCAACGTCATTTTTATGCTGGTGCAGCCTGTTTTCAAAAATCTCTTATCAGTTTGCCTCAAAAACCTCCCTCGGTAGCCTTTTGCAATGTTTAACCATCTTTGTTGTTGAGGATAGTTCTTCTCTGTATCTAATTTAAGTGTCTCCCATTGCGGTCTAACCCTTCCCTTCTCTAACTCTTGCTCTAAGCCCTGCCCTTCCTGGAAATAATGGGCAACAGCTCCTAGAGCTTACCTGCATACCATGTTGGCGTCACTGCTGGAGTGAGGAAGAGCAGCAGAGAGAGAGCTCCTCTTCGAGTTAGTTGAACGGCCATCCTTGAAAGGGGGAGAAGGGGGAGTGGGAGGGTGGTTTAGGGAGACAAGAATAGAGGTATGTGGCCAGAAGCACCAGGGCAAAGGAGGATGACTTTCAGAAATCAGCCATCAATGAACTTCCAAAAGTGAGAGAAAGCAGAAATGCAGGATCTGCAAGGAAGAAGAGAGATTTTTAAATTAATGAATGCCTGTTATATGGTCCCCCTTGTAAGGATCTTCCACTTTATAGAGTAACAACACTCTGTTAATTTTGGTTTTCTCCTCCCAGGAGGAAGAGGACATAAAACAACCAGCTGTCAATTGACCCTGGTGATATCTGATGCCAATGTTCCATGGTCCAAGTTACAGAGAGGGACAGTGAGGTACCAAGACCAGGAAAGGGCCAACATTAAGTCATATAGAACCAAGAGGGAATCCTGCAATCTAAAGGCACCAGTTGATGGTTTTATCCACTTAACTAGTACTTCCTAACCACAAATCTGGGAAAGTGTTAGCATATATGGACTAAGAACTTGAACTCTAGAGTTACACAGATCTGCATGTGTATCCAATTCTGTCCCTACTAGCTATGGGGCTTTGGACAAATTCCTTACCTTCTCTGAGCCTCAGTTTCCTCATCTATAAAATGGGAATAATAATAGTATCTACCTTACAGAATAGACTATTGCCTGGCACATAGGGAAGCAATCCATGTATATTCGATATTATTATTACCAACTCCATCTTGAACAGGACTGGATGTCTCCTTTCTGCAGTCTCTCAGTCGGTGACTATACCCTGCCTCTGTTCTTAGCTTTGGGTTTTGAGGCTTAGTGGTTTAGTAGTGGCTTCTGGCTTTCAAGTCCAGCCTAACCTTCCAGTTTTACCCTGCTGAGCCGGCAGGAAGTCAGTGGGGTTGGAAAGAACCTACTGAGGTACGTGAGGAGAGGGTAAGCAAGCTCCCACTGCCCTCTCACTTCCCGTCCTGTCCTCACTCTAATGGGATGAGAGTTGTGTGGTTCCCAGTGGGCAAATACTTCATAAATGACAGTATTAAAACTTGCTACCCATTGGTATAAACTGGCCGCTGGACTTCTCAGCAAGCACCCACAGGCTTTCAATGAAATGCCATGCTCGGGGGAGGTGTCAGTCCCAGAAATGGAGGAACAAAAAGATGGCAGATTCTGGCCAGCCTCCCTAAGGGGCGTGAGAAGTCCAAGAATGGCAAAAATTCACTTTCCAGTTCATTACTCCCTGGCTTCAGATTTTGTCTAGAGAGTGGCAAGGAAGCAGGATAGAGAAGAAGTAAGAGCAAGCGGGGGAGGCAAGGAAAGTGGAAAGATGTGGAAAGGAAGCTTAGCAAGAAAAGACAATCTGCCAGAGCTGAAGGCAAGAGATAAAAGCAGAAAGAGGGAACGAAAGGATGAGAGAGAGGAGATTAAAGAAGATTCAGGAAAATGAACAGCTAGATGCCCTAATCATCGACCCCTCTCCCACATGCAGCTTCCATCCAGTTCCTTGGTTTGGGAGCAGGGGCTTTCCTTCGCAGACCCAGTGCTCTGAGTCTGTGACCCCTTCCCTGCCCACCTTCTCCCCAATCTCAGACTGAAAACTTGACTCACCACCGGGGTCAGCTATCCCTCTGCTGTGGGCCGGGAAGGTAGTGGGAACTTGTGTCTGCAGCCAGGTCATGGCTCAAGTGGAAAGCAGCATGTGGTTCAGTTTCATAAAAGAACTTCTTCCTCCCCCCACCCCACCTCCAAGCCATTTTGCCCAAGTCCTGGGTCTCATTACCCTCCCGGGTTGTGAAATGGGGTAGTGTGGTGTGGACGGATGAAGCAGCAGATCTTACCTGTTGTATGGTTTTTTTGTGTTCTCCCTCTCTCCTTCTCTTTCTCTTTCTCCTTCCTCTCTGCTTCTCTCATCAGTCGGAAAAACTTCTACTTTTTTACATTCCTAGAACGAGTGGCTCCTGGTCTGTCCGGGCCTCCGGGATTCTGTTAACACTGCCCAGATGTTAGGACATCAGCATCTGCCAAAAGTTTCCTTAAAGCTATATTATCCCCAAAGCTATAGCTGTTCCTCCCTCAGAAAAGAGTTTTAGAGAGGTGGGGGAGAAGGAACTCAAGGATGAGAGGAGCTCAATCCGTCTGCTGCAGAGCAGAGGAAAGTGTGAATGGCGCTGGCCCCAAGCCTGTGAGTATAGTAATGACTAACAGGCTGGCTAAAGGGCTTCCAGAGATGTGGTGCACTGAAGAACACTTTTGTTTTTTTTTTTAAAATGACTCAGCATGACCTCAGGATTGAATGAAAAGGAATTCCACAAACTCCTAGGAGAGGGGAAGAGTGGAGCTCATTTTGACATTCCCTGCAGATTTCCCCCGTAATTCCTTAGTACTCTCCATCCCCAAGTTGCCCTGCCATCCCTATGCACAGGGTCAGATCCACTTGGAAACCCTCTCTGATGACCTAACTCTTATGGACTTCAGTTTCTGATAAGATTATGTTGCTGACAAAAAATACCATGCACTTCTAGCCTGCAGAATCAAAACTGATTTCCTGTAATAAGAGTGGAGAGAAAGCATGCTTAGAGAAGCTTCAGGGGAAGGTTGTTTAAGCCAATGGAGATTATCTATCTGTGCATGGCAAGGTTATAGCCATTGCTAAGCTGTTTCCCGGTGATCTCTCGTGGAGGGCTGCGTTTCTCTTCACTAAGCAAGCTTTGTTCACTTTAGTATCTGATAATGAGACTGTTCTACCACAGTGCAGAACAGCTCCTGATACTTTCCCTCCCCTTACAGTTTCATTTCCATCCTTTTAAATGCACTGTCCTGGAAGAAATGTTTTTAGCTGCTGTAGAAATTATTTCTTCCTTGTGTGTGTAAGCAAATTGGTACCCCCTTCTCAGTTATGAAGGGAAGAATTGTGTTTACAATAATAAAAAGTTCATTAGCAAGCCCATTTCATTTCCCATCCACCGATCAAAAATATGTAATGAGTGTTTACCATGTGTTCAACAGTGTGATCATTGTATAAAGAAGGCAAAGACATGGTCTTGGCCTCATTCATTTAATAAGTTTATCAAGCATCTACTGTGTTAAGGATGGTGGACAAAATCCCTGACATCCTAATCCATAATTAATTAAACAAATATTTGTTGAGCATCTATTATGTGCCACACACTGTTCGAGGTATCAATACTTGATAGACATCAGTGTGTAAAATGGAGATAATCCTTGCCCTCATGGATTGGAGGAGACACACATTCAACAAAAATGTTCTTTTTTTTTAACAACTTTATTGGAGTACAGTTGCTTTACATTGTTGTGTTAGTTTCTGCTGTATAGCAAAGTGAATCAGCTATATGTATACTTACATCCCCATATCCCCTCCCTCTTGTGTCTCCCTCCCACCCTCCCTATCCCACCCCTCTAGGTGGTCACAAAGCACCGAGCTGACCTTCTTGTGCTATGTGGCTGCTTCCCACTAGCTATCTACTTTACATTTGGTAGTGTATATATGTCCATGCCACTCTCTCGCTTCGTCCCAGCTTGCCCTTCCCCCTCCCCGTGTCCTCAAGTCCATTCTCTACATCTGTGTCTTTATTCCTGTCCTGCCTCTAGGTTCTTCAGAGCCATTTTTTTTTTTTTAGATTTCATATATATGCGTTAACATAAGGTATTTGTTTTTCTCTTTCTGACTTACTTCACTCTGTATGACAGACTCTAACTCCATCCACCTCACTACAAATAACTCCATTTCGTTTCTTTTTATGGCTGAGTAATATTCCATTGTATATATGTGCCACATCTTCTTTATCCATTCATCTGTTGATGGACACTTAGATTGCTTCCATGTCCTGGCTATTGTAAATAGAGCTGCAATGAACATTGTGGTACATGACTCTTTTTGAATTATGGTTTTCTCAGGGTATATGCCCAGCAGTGGGATTGCTGGGTCGTATGGTAGTTCTAGTTTTAGTTTTTAAAGGAACCTCCATACTGCTCTCCATATTGGCTGTAACAAAAATGTTCTGAACTACAATTGTGTGTGTTTAGTGGACCAACCTTCATTGGACATCTACTATAAGCTAAGAACCGGAGGACAGTGATGAGTAAAAACTGTGTGATTCTTGATCTTATGGAGCTTACTCTCCAGCTCCCAGAGGGTTTATGTTAACTACAGGAGAGAAGGGGGACACAAACAATTAGAAAATTGTACAAGACCATATAAATTTCCAAAAGCTATGGAATACACTGTGAGGTCTCTGTGGGAAGACATGGGCCGTGGTCTGCTCTCAGGCCAGGGAAATGACATATACAAGGGCTCATTGTTAGCTCAGAGGGGAGATGGGTTCAGGGGAGCAGTAGGAAACAAAGTTGAATAAATACAGTCGGGCCAGATGTGAGGCCCTTGAAATCAGATATAGTAGTTTACATTAAACTTATGTGTTAGGAAATAGTGAATCTATTAAATGAGTGTGTGTGTGTGTGTGTGTGTGTGTGTGTGTGACAGAGAGCGTGAGAGAGAGAGAGAGAAAGAGAGACAGAGAGAGGAGAGAGAGCTAGTGAATGAGCAGAGGAATAAATTCTACCAGGGTTGTTTTCTTTCTAAAAAAAACCCTTCGGGCTTCCCTGGTGGCGCAGTGGTTGAGACTCTGCCTGCCAATGCAGGGGACATGGGTTCGAGCCCTGGTCTGGGAAGATCCCACATGCCGCGGAGCAGCTGGGCCCAAGAGCCACAATTACTGAGCCTGCGCGTCTGGAGCCTGTGCTCCGCAACAAGAGAGGCTGCGATAGTGAAAGGCCCGTGCACTGCGATGAAGAGTGGCCCCCGCTTGCCGCAACTAGAGAAAGCCCTCGCACAGAAACGAAGACCCAACACAGCCATAAATAAATAAACAAATAAATAAATTAATTAAAAAAAAAAAAGAATGGAAATCTTAAAAAAAAAAAAACAAAACACCCTTCACTGGCTCCCTCTTGGCAAAGAGTATAGTCCCAGCTCTTAGCAGGGCACACCATACCCCGCACAAGCAAACCCCACCTATGTCCTCAGCCTAGTTTTAAACATTCACCCCATGACTCCTCATTCTGGACACACTGAACTTCTTGCTCTTCCTTTCACACTGTGGTAGCTTGGAGCAGATATATTTACTCTACCCTGTAACCCTTTCCCTTCTTTCCTGGGCTGTTGAGACCGTATCCATCATTGCTGCTGAGAAGCTTCCCTCAGCCCACCCCAGCCAGAACTGGTTTACTTCACCTTCCTTTCTATCATATCACTCTGTACATGTCTCAATTACAGGATTTATCACACTTATTGTCACTGTTGATATATGACAATCTCTGTCCCCTATTCTACTAGTCTGTTCATCTCAGAGTCATCTCTGTCCCCTACTAGACTGTGAGTGGGACCACGGCATAGTCTTCTTCATAAGGCCTCATGTCCCACTTAGGGCTGGAAGGAGCAGGGCACAGGGGTGGCAGAGAGAGATTAAAGAAAAAAATGAAGGAGAAGATTATGGAAATCATAGGGAGATCAAAGTAAGGGGATAAATGAGACAAGAGGGGCAGCATTTGTATGAAGCACTGGGATGGGTAATATGAAGACCTTGCTCAAAACAGGTGGGGTCAATTTAAAAAACCAACATTTCTTCAGCACCTACTATGTGTGGGTAACACTATGTTAGACACTGTGGGAGATATAAAGTTAAACAAAACACCTTTCCCTATGATTTGGTTGGGAAGATAAGACAAAGACTGGCAACATTCATGCATACAAATACAAAGTTTTAAGGTTCTTAAAGTTCAGTATCATTTTCAACTTCAAGACTTTTAATATGAAGCCCCTCAGCAGTCAATAAGGTATTGTTTTAAGAAATATTAGATATGGAAACTGACTTGCCTAGTTGAGATCTCAGCAAAGCTCAACAAGCCCAGACTTGAAACAATTTTCTTAGAAAGTGGACTAAGACAAATTGACATGGAAATGTAAATTTTAATACCATTTAGGAGTATTTCTCATTTCTCTGTGTCTCAAACTGTATATTATGAGCCTTTTTGAAAGAGGCAAGATCAAGGCTGGAAAGGGAAGAAAGGATTCATAGAGAATCCGAAAAGGCAAGAGGAATAAAAAGATAGTCCTGTTCAGGAAACTAATTTTTAAAACTATACCTATGAATTATCTGTTTAAATGATGATATTTAAATTATGTGTTTAAATGATGTTTATCTGATGGCTGTAATGTAAAATATGACACTTTAAGAAAATAAGTAGAAGGTGCTTTTAGATTTTACGATAGGCACTTAGCCAAAGGTAATTGGAGGGATTCTAGAAAAGGTATTAGAAAATGAAAATGGTAAGATCATTATGTGAATAAGAGATAAGATGCATTCTGTGCGAAATGCCTGATGTCTTTTTACTGGTTCCTAAGACAAGCAGTAGTAATGTCCCAAGACATTGTCAACTTAATTTTTCTGGTTTATGTCAGTGTGACACTGGGATGGCTTAGACATTTAGTTTTTAATTTCATTTAACTTAATCAAACCTTGACTGACTACTAAGTGGTTAGCCTCAGAGACCAGCTATGACCAATGACCTGAACAAGGATTGGCTGAGCACCAAAGGAGCTCATCAACTGAGCATTGTGTCCTAGGGTTCTGGAGAGTATGAAAGGGGGAGCAGTAGTTTCTGAACAACAGGATGTAAGACAGGTAAGTAGAGAAAAAGCAGCTACTGAAAGCAGGTACTGTAGTAATGGACTAAGGGTATGAGTTAACGTGAGTAGTCACAGTATAAGCACTGATGTTAAAGAAAAAGGTATGTGTGTGGGCCGGGGTGGGGGGTTGGGGGGAGGACGCTCTCATTGAGTTGGGGTTGAGCTGAACCTTAAGTTGGGGGGGGCAGGAATTTTGAGTTTGGAGAGTGGGAAGTGAGCAGGGAACAGATCTTATTTATTGGGGAAGATAATCATACTGGCTTATTGTGGAACAGAAAATTCACTTTGGAAAAGCTGTAGGAAATAAGTTGATACATGTGCTGGGGGAGGCATCATTTAAATGCCAAAGAAAAACATTTAATCTAATCTTGAAAGTTACAGGAAGTTAATAGGGAAGGGACACAAATCTATACTAAATATTGAATGTAAAACAAGCAGCAACAATACTTGAGGAAGGTATCTTCTTTTTTTCCTACATTTTCGGCATCAAACATATTCTTGTGCTCAGAAAAGAGGGAGAAATTAAGAGGCTGAACCAGAAGAACTATTGAACTCTCTGCCACTCTGGGATGCGCAGGATTACCTCCTAGGTGATTGGGCTATTGAGTGAAGGCAAAAGTAAAATTCAACAAAAAACCCCAAGCACGAGGCAGAATTGGGGAAACCATTGAGGTTCTTGTGCTTCAGGGGCTCCAAAGAGCCCTTGTTTGTGTTTAAATGTACAATGGCAGCCATGTCTCATGACAGAGTGGGCCCCATTTCTGATGAGGGAAACAGAAGTTGCCAGGGCTTAGTCTTAGGCAAGTTACTTAGCCTCTTTGAACCTGTCTCCTCATCTGTAAAATGTGGGCAGTGGTAGTCCTCACCTCACAATAAGGGCTTTTGTAATGTAAGCATGAGGCAATGCTTGTTGATTGCTTAGCAACGGTGTTTGGTACATAGTCAATGCTCAATATTGCAGTCATTATTAATACTTTAAAGAATAATCTTATAACCTAGACAATTACTTGTTACATTGCCTAGATGGGATGAGACGCCCCTTTGTCTGGGTTTGGACCCAGACCCAGGCCTAAATTTGAACTAAACTGAACTTCTGGGTTTGGTGGCATGGCAATGGGGCGGGGTGGGGGGGAGTAGCAGGGTGGGAGGCTCTGGTGCAAGGTGTTGTGGCCATAGGAATATTAAATTCCATGTCAGCTCTCGGTTTAATTTGGCACCGACTGCTATTCAAACAAAGCAGCGTTGTGAGTGGCAGAGGAAGGGAGAGGAGGAAAATCAACACATTCTTGGAAATAAGATGTGGCTTTTGCTTTGACTATTTTGTTTTTTCTTCAGCCACAGAAGTATTTATTTGCTCTCAGGCTCACAATGAAAATCCCTTTCAGGACATGGTACAAACCTAAGCTTCAGAGGAAACTTCCATTTAAGATGACAAGAATTTAGCAAGACTTCCCTTGATACTTTTTTGTTTTAATATGAGAACCCCTCAGATAGTGCTATTTAGTTTAGGGAGACAGCTTTAATTATACTTACAGCCCCCCTCAACCTCATTTCCTGTAGCTATGGCATATGTGGTACTTTAAAAGTTGATGTCTGCCTTATGCCTGATGACCTTGGCTTAGTGTTTACAAGGTGTATAGATGTATCATTTACCCATTCTCTCCATGTATTTATGTGTTAGGCTTTTCTAATTTTAGGATGAGATTTTAGTATAAAGTGTGGCAGTGCAATAATTCTCCAGTAGTTGCTCTCTTGGACCTCAGACATCTGGCATGGTGCTATAGGAGCTGGTCCTAGGTCAATATTTGAAGCACAGGGAAGCTCTGTGTGACCAAGTTAATGGAACTTTCCTGTTTTCTGGTTCTGTGGTATATGTTTAAAGCAAGGTTTCGAGCAAAAAAGTTTAGGTATCCATCTCTTCTTCACTAATGCAGGACTTATTGCCATAGTAATACAGTAAATGCCCATTTGTAATGTTAAGCTTGTGTCAATGATGATGTAAATTGGTTGGTTAGGAAACTGATACTGTCTTCTAATCCCACCCCCCTAGAAATCACACACACACACACACACACACACACACACGACACAGTTTCTTCCCTCAAAGAGCTTATACTTTAGTTGAGAAACCAGACTTTAATAGATTAAAAAAAAAATCCCTCTCCTGAGGTTTCCAGTATTTAGGAGACCGTGAGGAGGGCTGTTTTTTTTTTTTTTTTTTTTTTTTTATTCCACTTTATCCCAAAGTCTGACTTCGGGCTGCCTGTGGACATAAGGGACCAGAAACTTTCTGGTGATTCATTCTCATCCTGTAAGCAGTTTAAGTCCTTAGGAACACGTGGTCTCAAGTTCTAGGAAGATCTAAGCAATTGGGAGAATTTCTTGGGGATGAGCAGACACCAAATACCATATACAGCTTGTATAATAGGGGAGATGACTGCAAAGCACAGTTAGCTCTAGTTTTGGCTTTGCCATTAGTTGTATGACCTATGATTTCAGCCTCTTTGTGATCAGCTGGTTCTTGATCTGAAAAACCAGAAGGCTGGAATAATACAGTGCCTTTCAGTTTTAACATTTAAAAGGGGGTCACATTTACCTGGTATTCTCTGTAGCGCCTTCCCTTTTTGAAGTTTGTAGCTAATAGCTGAACTTACATTTCAGGATTAAGTACTTTAAAACACTTTCCCTCAACTCTCAAGTCACTTAGAGGATAAGGGAGGAGAGGGATAAAGGAGCTTGGCAAATTCTTGTAGAGAAATTCTAAAATTCATTATCTTTCATACCTACCTTTGGAATTCGTACAAGTGATTATTTCTTATTATTCTTATGCCCCCTCCCCACCTCATAAAACAATGTTCAAAAATCGAAAAGCACAAAACAGGAGAAAGGAATCAGCGTAATTCTACCATTCAGGTAAATTGCACTTTTCCTTTCGGTTTTTGTCTAGAAACATGTGACTGGACGTATCGCTCTGCGATCTGCTTTTGTTTCTCTTTGGAAATATATTTCTTGAGAGTATTTTGCTATGTTATAAAATATTCTTAGGTCACTTTTAACCTCTTTCCATTTCTGTTTTTCCTTCTAGGGCTCCAGGGGCCGGCGAGGCCGAATCTCAGAGCGCTGCTGGTGCTGCTGGTGCCGCTGGTGATAGAAACAATATGATGCAGTTATAAGGTCAGGGGGAGGGGTGGCGGGCGGGAAAGATTCCTTGAGCGAAAAAATGAAGCAAGCTCCCCTTTGAAGATCTAAGAAATTTCCGACACTAGAACCTTTTGTGTAGAGTTTTCGGCAACCTTCGGCAGGGGGCGCTCGGAAATTGTCGTCACTTTCCGGACAGCCTCCCGGACCTTGCCCTCTAGAAAACTGTACGGTGTTTCCGGCTCTTCTCAGTCGCAGACGCTCGTAACTTTTCGGCACTTTCCGGGGAGACTCGGGGGCTCCGCGCCTCGCTCACTCTGTTCCGATCGCCTGGCGCGGCGGGGCAGGGTCTCGGGCTAGTCATGGCGTCCCCGTCTCGGAGGCTGCAGACCAAACCGGTCATCACTTGTTTCAAGAGCGTCCTCTTGATCTACACATTCATCTTCTGGGTGAGAGACGGAGACGCCAGGGGACGGGAGGGGATCCCGGGCTGGGATCGTGCGGGGGTGGGGGGGGTGACCCCGAGCGGAGGGAGCTCGGATCGGGGATGGGGAGGGGAGGCGCTGGTGGGGCTGGGGCGGCGGTCGCTGCTGGGACCCCGGGGCTGGTGACGACGTGCTGGGGCTCGAGCTCGGGCTCGGGCATCTCGCCCGCGCGGGTCGGGGTGTTGGGCGACGGCAGCCGAGAGGCTGAGCCGGGACCCAGACGTGCCTAGCGTTGGAATTCGATCCGGGGGGCGAGTAAGGGAGTGAATCCCCCCAGCGCAAACAGAGGGTGTCCCCGGACCGTTGGAGAGGCAAGGCTTGCCCGGCCCCGGTGAGGGCTCGCTTGCATAATAGTCTTTTTCTTTTCACTGCTTCATAAGAGGGGAGTATTTCGCAGGTAAGTATGGTAATGGCTCCACTCCCGCCAATCTGTCCTTGGGCTTGCTTTGTGTACCATCCCTTTGTACCCTGTGCTCATCTCTGAACTGGGGGGAAGGGGAAAGTTTCTGGAACTCTTAGAAACACTCCCCCCACCCCCCCACCCCCACCTGCGGAAAGGTTTTCTTCCTAAGGCGGGTGTAAAACAGTTAAGTTTTGATCCCTAGGACAAAAAAAAACAGATAAAGTTTAAGAATTTTGTCAAGGTGCCTTCTCTAGCTGCCCCTTAGTTTTGTCCTGGCCACAGTGATCCAGCGTGTGGATTTATCAAGGCCTGTTCTTGTGTACAGCCCCACCCCGCTTGTCTACCATATCCCAGCCACAGCTCTTTGGCCACAGACTGCTACATCAATTCTCACACCTATTGTTTCTTAAACACCTAGTGGTTTGTGGTTTGAAGATGTTGCTGTATACAGTGTGTAACTCTCAATTCTCTGATTTCCCACATAGATCACTGGTGTTATCCTTCTTGCTGTTGGCATTTGGGGCAAGGTGAGCCTAGAGAATTATTTTTCCCTTTTAAATGAGAAGGCCACCAATGTCCCCTTCGTGCTCATTGGCACTGGCACTGTCATTATTCTTTTGGGCACCTTCGGCTGTTTTGCTACCTGCCGAGCTTCTGCATGGATGCTAAAACTGGTGAGTCCTTGCTTTCTTAGAATTGGTTGTTGGTTTTTGAAAAGGCTTATATGTTGTAGGCTTTGTTTCTTGGAACTAGGCATGGCCCTTTTTGATTTTTCCTCTTCCTTATGAAAACTTAGCAAGTAACAGTGTAGCTGCCAATTCCCACCTTTGTTGTGTTTTCCCTGACCTTTTCCATAAAAACGTGCTGAACATTGACTCCCTTTGCAGCTGTGATGTATAAACTGACTTGGACTTTTCTTTTTATCCTGCAGTATGCAATGTTTCTGACTCTCATTTTTTTGGTTGAACTGGTCGCTGCCATCGTAGGATTTGTTTTCAGACATGAGGTAAGCTTGAATTTGGGAACCTTAATATGTGAAAATTTATCCTCTAAGAGATAAAGCTGGATAAATTTAAGTAATAGAGTTAAGCGACAGCTTTCACTAGTTTAAAAAATCACTTACAGCTGTGTTTAAAGCTGACTTTTCAACCTGTAGCTGACAGTAATGACTTTCTGGTAAAAAAAACCTAGCCCACTTTTTTGGTAAAGACTGATAGTCACCAGAAGAAAATTGAAGGTACCCGTAATTATTTGTATTTGCAGTCATTTTTCTGTGTATAAGTACCTATTAAAGTGTAGATAGTACAATTTATAACTTTAGCAATAGGAAAATATTTAAAGCACAAAATTGATAACACAAAATTGATACCTTCTCCACTCATCAAAACCTTAATAAATCTGGGGTTAGGAAGTCATTCAATGAGTACTGAGGGCTCATCAATGAGAGTGGTAGTGCAAAGTGGTAGTGCGGTCTCCCAGAGTGAGATTTTGTAGCTTAAAAAATCCCATAGGCATCAAATGTGTACTCAATTGAAAGTGAAGAAAGATTGAGGGTGGGAGGAGATACAGCAGAAGGAAGCTGCCACTTGAATAAGTATATGTTCCCATAGCACTTTGAACTAATAGTCGTTATCATCTTTTACTGGAATGTTTTGCTTAGGAATCCCCTTAGCTAAACTTACATTGCTTAGAAGACAGGATTGGACCATAGAAGTTAATTACCATACACATTGCTGCTATCAAAGATAGGACCATTGGTCAGATGTGGGAATTTCTTATTTGATGTAGAAACCAAAAGAACGTTCTAAAATCTTTGTTTACTGGCCTTGTGTTTCTTTGCTGTAGATTAAGAACAGCTTTAAGAATAATTATGAGAAAGCTTTAAAGCAATATAACACTACGGGAGATTATAGAAGCGATGCAGTAGACAAGATCCAAAATACGGTAAGTGGTCATAGGTGGTGGCTTCTCAAGAGGGGAACACATTCCTTATTCCCTCAGAGAAGAGGATAGGGCCCTGCCTACCAGACGTTGTCCATTTGTACTGTAGCAGTGAAAGTAAGGCCAGTCCCAAAGTGCTAATCTCATGAATTATAATGCCAGTAGAGAACAGCTGCTTTAAAATAGTCTTAAGATAGAGATCACCAAGTATAATCTAAGATGATGGTTTAATTGTTTGACTACAAAGTGGTAATATGAACTATAAATGCTTCTGTTGGATTTTTTTCAGTTGCATTGTTGTGGTGTCACCGACTATAGAGATTGGAAGGATACTAATTATTACTCAGAAAAAGGATTTCCCAAGAGCTGCTGTAAACTTGAAGGTTGTTCTCAGAGAGATGCAGATAAAGTAAACAATGAAGTAAGGAGTAAAAAAAGAATTTAATTTTTACTCACAATACATGTAATCTGAAATAGGGCAGAGCAGGTGTTATTCTCATTGAATAAATGAGGAAACTGAAGCTCAGAAAATTGGTGACTTGATTTCACACTTAAATGCATAATCCAAGGTGGAACCTGTGTTCCTCAAAGGAGACAGGATTTGTTATGAAAGAATAAATTTTAATAAAATCAAAGGCTAAGGTAGCTCATCTTTCGCAGAGATGTGTGATCAAAGTATTTATTATGGTTTGAGCTGTACTTAATGTTTTTTTTTCTCTTCCATTAGGGTTGTTTTATAAAGGTGATGACCATTATAGAGTCAGAAATGGGAGTTGTTGCGGGAATTTCTTTTGGAGTTGCTTGCTTCCAGGTAGGTCCTTGTAGTTAGGAAATGTTTCATCACTCTTGTTAGGTGTAAGCTACAAGATTTCCACTTTGAAGGCTTCAGTTTTTGCTTCAGGGCCCTGGTTAGCAAGGGCATTTTTAGAGAAGTCATATTTTCACAAAACTCTCAGTTGCTCATCGCAGTAGAGATGTAGTAGTTTTGCTCTTTTCATTCCAATTTTTGGTTGTCTTGCATCTTATGTTTTCCCACACTGTTTTCCACAACTGCAGAGTTCTCTAAGACCTGCCCTGCTAGGTCTGTCTGAATCTGCACTAAGAGCCGCTAGCCACCTTTCAAAAGTTATGTGGCTAGTGGCCATCGTGTTGGACAGAACAGGTATTGCAGAACATTTTCATCATCACAGCACTGTTTTAGAATCCTCCAAGAGAATCTCTGCCTTGATAGATGGAGATTTTACTTGATGAGATGCATATTCTAAGCCATATCCTTTTTGCTCTGGTAACTGAGAGGAAGAGTAAGAAAACTTTCCCCAAACTTCAAGATTTTCCTGAGTGATTTTTGTCAGTGGTGGTTGTGAAATTCCAGATCACAGTAGTAGTTAGACTTCACTTATATGCTTACTCTAGAAAAAAACTTAAGGAAATTGGTAGTGAATTAGAAGTGAAAGGAGAATATACCTGTATCCTGAGGTCTTTAAGCTTTGTGTGTATGTGTGTGTTTAATTTTGCTTGTATTTTATTTCCAGCTGATTGGAATCTCTCTAGCCTACTGCCTCTCTCGCGCCATAACAAATAACCAGTATGAGATAGTGTAACCAGCATAACACGGGCCTATTCCTCTCCAACTTTAAGGTGTGTTCATTTTGATCCTCAGCTCTCTCAGTGTTAGTGTTTACTCCAGCCTATACGTGTGATGGATGGACTGAGTTTGCCAAGAAGGTCATGTCCAGCAGTGCATTCAAATGTTATTGGTACTGTGTAACCCTTCATAGGCACTTGTCTGTCAATACAAGTCATGGCCAAAAAGGACAGAAGGGCCTCTCTGGGTTTACCTGCACATGTCAGCCTAAAGATCCTAAGTGGTCCCCTTTCCAACAGATTTGGACCTAGTGTAGAGAAGTGAAGAATCCCAATAGTGACCTGGCAAGTACACTCTGCTCTTGGTCAATATCGGCATTTTCCCCTGGTCTTTTACCTAATTCTTGTTTACTGCAGTCCTCTGGTGGACTGTTACTAGAGCCATAAACTCATCTAGCTTAACTAGATTTTGGAGAAACATGTGCTTCAATAACTTCAGTATTTGAATGGTAAAACGTGAGAACTGTAGCTGGCTGAATTAATCCCTGGGGCGCCCTTCACATTTGAATTGAGCCACTGACTGGGAACACGTGAAGGTCTTCATTAGCAGACTAGATTAAAATGTGTGGAAAGGGATACAGATACTGAAATTTGGGTTATAAGTAAATTAACTTTTTTTCTTTAATTTTAGGATATTAACATCCCCACCCCCAACCCTGTGAATTACAAGATCGCCTGGATGGAAGACCGACATTTCTTACAGATAGATTGAAAAACTATATCAGTAGTCTGATTCGATCAAGACATTTGCTTGATATGTTCGAAGTCCACCTTTTGTCCCATTCATGTTAGATAGTTGAAATCCCCATGTCACTCTGAAACACTGGAAGAGCTTAGTAAATTGTAAATGAAGCAATACTGTGTTCCTCTTGACTTTTTTTTTTTTCTCAGTGTGTGGCTTTTGAAAGGCACTGTGAGTTTGCTGTCAATGTAGTGTGATCGAAAATTGATCCCTCCAAACTGGACCTTTTCCCAGCCAGGGTTATGTGGTGTGATTGTATAATTTGCATCAAGAAGTTAAAATGTTTTCATTAGTCTCTGTTCTGCTGATAGGCAGAGAGTCACATTGTGTAATTTAATTCCAGCCAGTAGTTGAATAACACCCATCATCAGAGTTGCCAAACGGTGGTAACGACGGTCTCTGACCTCTAAGGCACCCAAGACTATAAAAGGCACTACCGGTCCTCTGTGATACACCAGGATGCAACACAGTTAACACTTTACATTTCTTTGCCTCGAAATTTAGGTATTTATACTAACATTTATATTTCCCCTATTGTTTGAAAAGTTCTAATTATTACTTAATGGTGTCAAGAGTTATTGTATTCTCCTTAGGAATTTAAAGCAACTCATCTTCATTAGCTTTAGCTGGTATTTCCTTACCAGGTTGATAAGAATTGTCAACATTAAGGTTAACTTTTAATAGTCTTAGTTTTGTTTTGTGCCTTTGATTAATATAAATCTTTTACACAATAAATAGTGTTTTCCTCTAAAATCATTGTGTTTAACTTTTGGAAAATCTGGGATGGTTGTTTTCCACTGAGAAAGCTAAGCCCCATATTTCTACTTGGAGTACAGTTTTAGATATGAAATATAAAACTGAGGTCTTGACTCTCATTTTAAAAAAGTCCCTGTTTACAAAAACAATTCCCTGTGAAAGGATTACATTCCTTGCTATGAAATAGCATATGCTTAGCATTCTCCTAGAGATCAGACTCTTTTTATTGTATAGTTTACATTAAGAAGTTGGATAGGGAGAGGTATAACTTGTACCTTCAGGCTAGTAAGGAAATTAATAATTAAAATTGGAGTTGGAATGGGGGAATTCTTTCTTTGGTTTTGAGTTTCTTTATATATCCATTAGTAGAACCTAGCTCATCTGATTGCCACACATTCACACAGTCCTTGAATTTGATGGTAAGGGGGAATCAATCACAGTTATAAGGAAAGTGGATAAAAACTACTAGTCGAAAAAGATTAATAATGAATTTTGGGGTACATGTTTTAAAGTACTTGGAGTTACTGCAGAGAAAGGATATTCTCCATTAAAACATTTGATGGGTGACTTTTTTTTAATGTTTTATTTATTTTTGGCTGCGTTGGGTCTTTGTTGCTGTGCGCGGGCTTTCTCTAGTTGGGGAGAGCGGGGGCTACTCTTCATTGTGGTGCGCGGGCTTCTCACTGCGGTGGCTTCTCTTGCAGAGCACGGGCTCTAGGCACGCGGGCTCAGTAGTTGCAGCACACGGGCTTAGTTGCTCCGCAGCATGTGGGATCTTCCCTGACCAGGGCTCGAACCCGTGTCCCCTGCATTGGCAGGCAGATTCTTAGCCACTGTGCCACCAGGGAAACCCTGATGGGCGACTTTTGACATAAGGTATAGCGATAAAACAATTGAAAACTAGTGGCTTTCCAAATGCAGTGAATCAGAGTTACTGAAATAAGTGAAGCTAAAGAAGGATTTAAAGGACAATCAGATTTATTTTAAGGATAATCAGCAATTTTCAAATAGCTATTTTTCATTAGGGTGGCCTAGAAGAACCTTTTAAAGTTTTCTTTAGTTTTTTTAAAAGTTAAATATTTTTCCTCATTATTAAAAAGAAAAAAAAACCCCAGGACATATGGAAAGTAGGAAGAGAAAAAACACACTGCCTTGCCCTTAAGGTGGGTTGGTGTATTTATTTTTAAGGTGGGTTTATTTTGGATGGCCAATTACAAAAGTCCCTTCTAGTTAAGGTGTGCATGTGCACACTGGGCTGTAAAATCCACCTCCACCTTTGCAGTGTGCCAAAGCTATCCTGCGGGTTGTCTCACTTCCAGGGACCAGGTTGCCCACTGGAAGGCGGCTCTGAGCTCCACTTTGAGAAGCAGAGCTCCACAGGGTATATTTTCTGAAAATGTGGAAAGCTTGGCAGCTTTGGCCTATTCCTGTGAGGGGTTGGGTTTACGTTGTAGGCATCAAACTTTTATGGAAAATAAATCCCTAATACAAGGTATAAATGCCATTTCTGTTTTTCCTCAGAGTTCACACAGGATTCTTTGAGATGATGCTTTTAACCTCCTGTCAGAATCCAAGTTGGTACTTTGACAGTGATGCCGGCCAGCCAAACTGATTAAATTCTGAGAGGCAAAGCAGTGTATGCACTTTTGTGTGTGTGAAACTGAGGAAACTTTGGTTCCTTTGGACTATTCTGTATGGCTTTTGTTTGTATTTGTAGGAAAAAATCTAACACAAGCTGTAACTACCATTCCTCACGCATACATAAGATACATTGAGATTTGATATTTTTAAAATTTGCTGCCCTTCAAGATTGACACCTTGCCTGTGATGTAGCAAACCAATCTTTTTTAATTCAAAAAGGAAAACAAAAGGCGAATATATCAGAAAAGAATACATAAACTGAAACACTTTCAGGGAAATGAGACTTTCATTTTTAAGCCATGGGTCTAAAGCTTCGCCCAGATTCCTCATGAGGGAAAAGCCAGTATGATTTAATTATGGCTTTTCTATTAGGTACCCCTACCCTGTGGAGCTTAGTAGACCTCGGCACTTATAAGAGCACAGCAAATGCTGATGAAATGAATGAGGGAGTGAATCTAATTACAATGGCTTCTTAATGTTCTGTGTGAAATAAGTTGTTGATCTAAATATCTCATTCTATATAAGCCACTGTTTATATAATAGAAACCACCTGCCCAGTCAGAAACCACTTAACCTCGGAAACCACTGCTAACTTCCTCCCCGTCAAATCACTTTTTGCTGCTTTTCTTTTTTGAAGTCCTTGCTACATGCGAGGCCACCGAAGAGTCTTGGTTTTTGTTTTGACCTTGTAATATCCTGCTTTTCTTCCCTTTTACTGCTGTTTCTGGTTTACTTTGCTGTTTTAATTTCCTCCTACTTTTCAAGCGTGGCTGCCCCCCAAAGTCTTGCATTTGGCTTTCTGCTCTTAGGTTATGCTGACCTTGGAGGAACTGAATGTAGATAACACTTCAGTTGTGTGTTGGTAATTGTGACTTGTTTGTATCCCCCTCTCCCTCCAACACCCCAAAGCTTAGCATTCTGAACACTTAAAAGTTCAAAAACCCCTCCTATAACATGTAGTGCATGGATAGTAGGCACATTTGATGTTGACTGAACTGGTTCCTTCACCAGGAATAACACAGTTTATGGCAATCGAGGAAAATGGGCCAGTTGCTCTGAGAGTTTATCATTGGCCCTGCTACATGCATTCATCAGATGAACATGAGTTCTTTGGGTAAGACTGTTATACTTGATCTGGTGGTGCTCTCATTACCACGTCCTCAAAGTTTTTATTTAAAAAAAATTGAAGTAGTGACTTGTAAATATTTCTCTCTTCCAACAAGTTTTTCACCACCTTTGCTGCAAAAAGACAATCTCAGTAGCAACATCCTCAAAGCAAATCAAACTGGCATGGTGCGTGCCTGGATATAGACAATCAATTCATGAATGGGTGCACACAGTGCGTAAGTAGGTAATACAAATACTCAGAATCATCGTTGGAAAGGTATGGACACAGGGCAACACACCTGGGGTACAGAGTAAGATTTTGAGAGGTGAGAGACTTGAGAGATTTTCACTCTAAGTGCACGTCTTGACCTTCCTTAGAAGGAAAATGGCATCTAAGAGAAGGTAGACCCTTTCCAAAGAGTTATTTTTCCTACTCAGTTTCTTACTCCCCCCATCCCCCCATCCCCAGCCTCCAGAAGGTAAGAGAACTAATGTTTACTGAGTACTTACTAATTGCCCAACACCTTGTAAGGTGCTTCAATAAACTACCCTGTTCAGGGAGGTAGAGCTATCCCCATTTTTCAGAAAAACCACCAAAAAGCTGAAGATTAGGTTAAATAGCTTGTCCAAGGTCACACAGCTAGTAAGTGGCAGATCTAGGATCTGACTCTGAAGCCCATGCTTCTTTCATTGAATTATGCTGCACCTTAATAACAAAAAGGCTCTAGGGATTATGTGATGCTGGTCCATGGCCAGAGCACAGGAGTAAGAAAAAGCAATTCTCCTCCAAGTATCATTTAATCAGTCTTTACTGAATATGAAATCTTTAAAAAGGAAAACTTCATGAAAAAGAGTATCCTATTTTCTCACAACATGCTCTTGTAGGGTGTTAGCATACAATAAGTACATATTAAAGACAAACACATCTGTAGTTACTCCCTGTCTCCACAACGTTATTGAACCAAAGAAATGACTAAAAAGAGTTAATCACAGTCTAAACATTAACCCCTCCCATTGTCTTTTAAGCATCTTTTCATACCGCCAGAGGCTTCCTAAAGTTCATAAGCTAATATTTCCTACTTTAGTAAAGATACTCCACAACAGCTGCTTTCATAACATATTCTCTTGCAACTATCTTTAAACATTAAATGGAACCCCTCCCCCAAACCTCCGCTACACAGACACACACACGCTGGAGGCAGACTCACTCTCAACTCTGCAGGCAGAAATCCAAACCTTGCTTTTGGCAAATAGGTTTGTTTGCACATGCACACATGCACGCGGATAATCTATCCCCCTACTGGACAGCAGCAATTTCCAAGACCGACAGGCCTCATGGTGCGCCCCAGGGCATCTAGGGAGTTCAGAGCTGCACACCACAGCCCACTGAAGCCTTGAATTCAGCCCAATCGCAGTCTGACCCAAGCAGGGGAACAAGCAACACAGGCCCTTCTTTCATCGTCTTCCTCAGCCCCCACCCCGACCCTTCTTGGCCTTGAGCCCATGCTGGGCCTCTGACACTGGCAGAAGGAAACCTAACAGAAAGCATGCCATGGTAATTATTTGAGAACTTGGCCTGAAGGCCTGAAGACATACCCAGAAGAATTCAGAAAATATCAAAAAGTTTAGGGAAAATTAAAAATGTAAAAATTTGACAGATCAAAGATAACCAATGTTTTGATTTAAAAATAGATGTTTCTTATCTACCAAATGAATACATGAATTATAAAATGTATAAAAAATTCAGAGTTCAAGTGGTATAAAGTAATAAAGTAATAAATTTGTCTCCCTTTCCTGCCCACCCTCATTCCCACTTCCCAGAGTGGGAATTACTGATAAAAGTTCCTTGTGGGAAGGGGACCTTCAAGATGGCGGAGGAGTAAGACGCGGAGATAACCTTCCTCCTCACAAATACATCAACAATACATCTACATGTGGAACAACTCCTCCAGAACACCTACTGAACGCTGGCAGAAGACCGCAGACCTCCCAAAAGGCAAGAAACTCCCCACGTACCCAGGTAGGGCAAAAGAAAAAAGAAAAAACAGAGACAAAAGAATAGGGATGGCACCTGCACCTCTGGGAGGGAGCTGTGAAGGAGGAACAGTTTCCACACACTACCTTCACTGGCGGAGATGGGGGGTGGGGGGTGGCGCAGGTCAGGGGCAGCTTGGGAGCCACGGAGGAGAGCGCAGCAATAGGGGTGCAGAGGGCAAAGTGGAGAGATTCCCGCACAGAGGATCCGTGCCGACCAGCACTCACCAGCCCGAGAGGCTTGTCTGCTCACCCGCCGCGGCGGGCGGGGGCTGGGAGCTGAGGCTCGGGCTTCGGTCGGATCCAAGGGAGAGGACTGGGGTTGGCGGCGTGAACACAGCCTGAAGGGGTCAGTGCGCCACAGCTAGCCGGGAGGGAGTCCGGGAAAAAGTCTGGAGCTGCCGAAGAGACAAGAGACTTTTTCTTGCCACTTTGTTTCCTGGTGCGCGAGGAGAAGGGATTAAACGCGCCGCTTAAAGGAGCTCCAGAGATGGGCGCGAGCCATGGCTATCAGCGCGGACCCCAGAGACGGGCATGAGACGCTAAGGCTGCTGCTGCCGCCACCAAGAAGCCTGTGTGCGAGCACAGGTCACTATCCACACCTCCCCTCCCGGGAGCCTGTGCAGCCCGCCACCGCCAGGGTCCCGTGATCCAGGGACAACCTCCCCGGGAGAACACACGGCGCACCTCAGGCTGCTGCAATGTCACGCTGGCTTCTGCCGCCGCAGGCTCGCCCCACATCCATACCCCTACCTCCCGCCGGCCTGAGTGAGCCACAGCCCCCGAATCAGCTGCTCCTTTAACCCCGTCCTGTCTGAGCGAAGAACAGACGCCCTCAGGTGACCTACACGCAGAGGCGGGTCCAAATCCAAAGCTGAAACCCGGGAGCTGTGCGAACAAAGAAGAGAAAGGGAAATTTCTCCCAGCAGCCTCAGGAGCAGCGGATTAAATCTCCACAATCAACTTGATGTACCCTGCATCTGTGGAATACCTGAATAGACAAGGAATCATCCCAAAATTGAGGAGGTGGACTTTGGGAGCAACGATATATATGTTTTTTTCCTTTTTCTCTTTTTGTGAGTGTGTATGTGTATGCTTCTTTGTGTGATTTTGTCTGTATAGCTTCGCTTTTACCATTAGTCCTAGGGTTCTGTCTGTCCGTTTGCTTGTTTTTTTTTTTTTAGTATACTGTTTAGCGCTTGTTATCATTGGTGGATTTGTTTTTTGGTTTGGTTGCTCTCTTCTTTCTTTCTTTTTTTTTCTTTTTTTATTACTTTTTAATTTTTTAAAATTTTAAATAATTATTTTTTATTTTAATAACTTTATTTTATTTTTTCTTTCTTTCTTTCTTTTTTTCTCCCTGTTTTATGAGCCGTGTGGCTGACAGGGTCTTGGTGCTCCAACCGGGTGTCAGGCCTGTGCCTCTGAGGTGGGAGAGACGAGTTCAGGACATTCGTCCACCAGAGACTTTCCAGCTCCACATAATATCAAAAGGCGTAAGCTCTCCCAGAGATCTCTGTCTCAACGCTAACACCCACCTCCACTCAACGACCAGCGAGCTACAGTGCTGGACACCCTATGCCAAACAACCAGCAAGACAGGAACACAACCCCATCCATCAGCAGAGAGGCTGCCTAAAATCATAATAAGGCCACAGACACCCCAAAACACACCAGCAAACGTGGTCCTGCCCACCACAAAGATCCAGCCACATCCACCAGAACACAGGCACTAGTCTCCTTCACCAGGAAGCCTACAAACCGCACTGAACCAAACATAGCCACTGGGGACAGACACCAAAAACAAGGGGAACTATGAACCTGCAGCCTGCGAAAAGGAGACCCCAAACACAGTAAGTTAAGCAAAATGAGAAGACAGAGAAACACACAGCAGATGAAGGAGCAAGGTAAAAACCCACCAGACCAAAGTAATGAAGAGGAAATAGGCAGGCTACCTGAAAAAGAATTCAGAGTAATGATAGTAAAGATGATCCAAAATCTTGGAAATAGAATGGAGAAAATACAAGAAACGTTTAACAGGGACCTAGAAGAACTAAAGCGCAAACAAACAATGATGAACAACACAACACAATAAATGAAATTAAAAATTCTCTAGAAGGAATCAATAGCAGAATAACTGAGGCAGAAGAACGGATAAGTGACCTGGAAGATAAAATAGTGGAAATAACTACTGCAGAGCAGAATAAAGAAAAAAGAATGAAAAGAATTGAGGACAGTCTCAGAGACCTCTGGGACAACATTAAACACACCAACATTCGAATTATAGGGGTCCCAGAAGAAGAAGAGAAAAAGAAAGGGATTGAGAAAATATTTGAAGAGATTATAGTTGAACACTTCCCTAATATGGGAAAGGAAATAGTTAATCAAGTCCAGGAAGTGCAGAGAGTCCCATTCAGGATAAATCCAAGGAGAAACACACCAACACATATTAATCAAACTACCAAAAATTCAATACAAAGAAAAAATATTAAAAGCAGCAAGGGAAAAACTACAAATAACATGCAGGTGAATCCCCATAAGGTTAACAGCTGATCTTTCAGCAGAAACTCTGCAAGCAAGAAAGGAGTGGCAAGACATATTTAAAGTGATGAAAGGGAAAGACCTACAGCCAAGATTACTCTACCCAGCAAAGATCTCATTCAGATTCGATGGAGAAATTAAAACTTTTAGAGACAAGCAAAAGCTAAGAGAATTCAGCACCACCAAACCAGCTTTACAACAAATGCTAAAGGAACTTCTCTAGGCAGGACACACAAGAGAAGGAAAAGACCTACAATAACAGACCCAAAACAATTAAGAAAATGGTAATAGGAACATACATATTGATAATTACCTTAAATGTAAATGGATTAAATGCTCCAACCAAAAGACATAGACTGGCTGAATGGATACAAAACCAAGACCCATATATATGCTGTCTACAAGAGACCCACTTCAGACCTAGGGACACATACAGACTGAAAGTGAGGGGATGGAAAGAGATATTCCATGCAAATGGAAATCAACAGAAAGCTGGAGTAACAATTCTCATATCAGACAAAATAGACTTTAAAATAAAGACTATTACAAGAGACAAGGAGGCTACATAATGATCAAGGAATCAATCCAAGAAGAAGATATAACAATTGTAAATATTTATGTACCCGACATAGGAGCGCCTCAATACATAGGGCAAATGTTAACAGCCATAAAAGGGGAAATTGACAGTAACACAATCATGGTGGGGGAACTTTAACACCCTGCTTTCACCAGTGGACAGATCATCCAAAATGAAAATAAATAAGGGAACACAAGCTTTAAATGATACATTAAACAAGATGGAGTTAATTGATATTTATAGGACATTCCATCCAAAAACAACAGAATACACTTTCTTCTCAAGTGGTCATGGATCAATCTCCAGGGTAGGTCATATCTTCGGTCACAAATCAAGCCTTGGTAAATTTAAGAAAATTGAAGTTGTATCAAGTACCTTTTCTGACAACAACGCTATGAGATTAGATATCAATTGCAGGAAAAAATCTGCAAAGAATACAAACACATGGAGGCTAAACAATACACCCCTTAATAACCAAGAGATCACTGAAGAAATCAAAGAGGAAATCAAGAAATACCTAGAAACAAATGACAATGAAAACACTATGACCCAAAACCTATGGGACGCAGCAAAAGCAGTTCTAAGAGGGAAGTTTATAGCAGTACAATCCTACCTTAAGAAACAAGAAACATCTCAAATAAACAATCTCACCTTACAACTAAAGCAACTGGAGAAAGAAGAACAAAAAACCCCCAAAGTTAGCAGAAGGAAAGAAATCATAAAGATCAGATCAGAAATAGATGAAAAATAAATGAAGGAAACGGTAACAAAGATCAATAAAACTAAAAGCTGGTTCTTTGAGAAGATAAACAAAATTGATAAAACATTAGCCAGACTCATCAAGAAAAAAAGGGAGAAGACTCAAATCAATAGAATTAGAAATGCAAAGGAAGCAGTAACAACTGACACTGCAGAAATACAAAGGATCATGAGAGATTACTACAAGCAACTAGACGCCAATAAAATGGATAACCTGGAAGAAATGGGCACATTCTTAGAAAAGTACAACCTTCTGTGACGGAACCAGGGAGAAATAGAAAATATAAACAGACCAATCACAAGCACTGAAATTGAGACTGTGATTAAAAATCTTCCAACAGACAAAAGCCCAGGACCAGATGGCTTCACAGGCGAATTCTATCAAACATTTAGAGAAGAGCTAACACCTATCCCTCTCAAATTCTTCCAAAATATAGCAGAAGGAGGAACACTCCCAAACTCATTCTTCGAGGCCACCATCACCCTGATACCAAAACCAGACAAAGATGTCACAAAGAAAGAAACAGGCCAATATCACTGATGAACATAGATGCAAAAATCCTCAAAAGAATGCTAGCAAACAGAATCCAACAGCACATTAAAAGGATCATACACCATGATCAAGAGGAGTTTATCCCAGGAATGCAAGGATTCTTCAATATACGCAAATCAATCAACATGATACACCATATTAACGAATTGAAGGATAAAAACCATTTGATCATCTCAATAGATGCAGAGAAGGCTTTTGACAAAATTCAACACTCATTTATGATAAAAACCCTCCAGAAAGTAGGCATCGAGGGAACTTACCTCAACATAATAAAGACCATATATGAGAAACCCACAGCCAACATTGTTCTCAATGGTGAAAAACTGAAACCATTTCCTCTAAGATCATGAACAAGACAAGGTTGCCCACTCTCACCACTATTATTCAACATAGTTTTGGAAGCTTTAGCCACAGCAATCAGAGAAGAAAAAGAAATAAAAGGAACAAAAATTGGAAAAGAAGAAGTAAAACTGTCACTGTTTGCAGATGACATGATACTAGACATAGAAAATCCTAAAGACTCTATCAGAAAACTACTAGAGCTAATCAATGAATTTGGTAAAGTAGCAGGATGCAAAATTAATGCACAGAAATCTCTGGCATTCCTATACACTAATGATGAAAAATCTGAAAGAGAAATTAAGGAAACACTCCCGTTTACCATTACAACAAAACGAATAAAATATCTAGGAATAAACCTACCTAGGGAGACAAAAGACCTGTATGCAGAAAACTGTAAGACACTGATGAAAGAAATTAAAGATGATACCAACAGATGGAGAGGTATACCATGTTCTTGGATTGGAAGAATCAATATTGTGAAAATGACTATACTACCCAAAGCAATCTACAGATTCAATGCAATCCCTATCAAATTACCAATGGCATTTTTTATGGAACTAGAACAAAAAATATTAAAATTTGTATGGAGACACAAAAGACCCTGAATAGCCAAAGCAGTCTTGAGGGGAAAAAACGGAGCTGGAGGAATCAGACTCCCTGACTTCAGACTATACTACAAAGCTACAGTAATCAAGACATTATGGTACTGGCACAAAAACAGAAATACAGATCAATGGAACAGGATAGAAAGCACAGAGATAAATCCACGCACATATGGTTACCTTATTTTTGATAAAGGAGGCAAGAATATACAATGGAGAAAAGACAGCCTCTTCAGTAAGTGGTGCTGGGAAAACTGGACAGCTGCATGTAAAAGAATGAAATTAGAACACTCCCTAACACCACACACAAAATTAAATTCAAAATGCATTAAAGAACTAAATGTAAGGCCAGACGCTATAAAACTCTTAGAGGAAATCCAGGCAGAACACTATATGACATAACTCACAGCAAGATCCTTTTTGACCCACCTCCTAGAGAAATGGAAATAAAAAGAAAAATAAACAAATGGGACCTAATGAAACTTCAAAGCTTTTGCACAGCAAAGGAAACCATAAACAAGATGGAAAGACTACCCTCAGAACAGGAGAAAATATTTGCAAATGAAGCAACTGACAAAGGATTAATTTCCAAAATTTACAAGCAGGTCATGCAGCTCAATATCCAGAAAACAAACAACCCAATCCAGAAATGGGCAGAACACCTAAATAGACATTTCTCCAAAGAAGATATACAGATAGCCAACAAACACATGAAAGAATGCTCAACATCACTAATCATTAGAGAAATGCAAATCAAAACTACAATGAGTTATCACCTCTTACCAGTCAGAATGGCCATCATCAAAAATCTACAAACAATAAATGGTGGAGAGAGTGTGGAAGAAAGGCAACCCTCTTGCACTGTTGGTGGGAATGTATATTGATACAGCCACTATGGAGAACAGTATGGATGTTCCTTAAAAAACTAAAAATAGGGGCTTCCCTGGTGGCGCAGTGGTTGAGAGTCTGCTAGCCAATGCAGGGGGCACGGTTCGAGCCCTGGTCTGGGAGGATCCCACATGCCGTGGAGCAACTAGGCCCGTGAGCCACAACTAGTGAGCTTGCGCGTCTGGAGCCTGTGCTCCGCAACAAGAGAGGCCGTGATAGTGAGAGGCCCGCGTACCGCGATGAAGAGTGGCCCCTGCTTGCCGCAACTGGAGAAAGCCCTCGCACAGAAACGAAGATCCAGCACAGCAAAAATAAATAAATAAAAAACTAAAAATAGAACTGCCATACGACCCAGCAATCTCACTACTGGGCATATACCCTGAGGAAACCATAATTCAAACAGCGTCATGTACCACAATGTTCATTGTAGCTCTATTTACAATAGCCAGGATATGGAAGCAACCATGTGTCCATCGACAGATGAATGGATAAAGAAGATGTGGCACATATATACAATGGAATATTACTCAGCCATAAAAAGAAACGAAATTGAGTTATTTGTAGTGAGGTGGATGGACCTAGAGTCAGTCATACAGAGTGAAGTAAGTCAGAAAGAGTAAAGTAAGTCAAAAACAAATACCGTATGCTAACACATACATATGGAATCTAAGAAAAAAAATGGTTATGAAGAACCTAGGGGCAGGACAGGAATAAAGACGTAGGTGTACAGAATGGACTTCAGGACATGGGGAGGGGGAAGGGTAAGCTGGGACGAAGTGACAGAGTGGCATGGACTTATATACACTACCAAATGTAAAATCGATAGCTAATGGGAAGCAGCCGCATAGCACAGGGAGATCAGCTGGGCGCTTTGTGACCACCTAGAAGGGTGGGAAAGGGAGGGTGGGAGGGAGATGCAAGAGGGAGGAGATAAGGGGATATATGTATATGTATAGCTGATACACTTTTTTATAAAGCAGAAACTCACACACCATTGTAAAGCAATTATACTCCAATGAAGATGTTAAAAAAAAAATTTCCTGGTGATTCCTTTCACATATTGCCTGCCGTATACAAGTGTATCTGTATATTCTTTTTTTTTCCCCTCCCACAAATGGAAGCCATGGGTAAGACCACAGACTGTGGAGTCAGACTGACGGTTTGGATCCCCAACTCTGCTAATTACTGGCTGTGTGCTCTTCGGCAAGTCACCTAATCTCTCGTGCTTCAGTTTCCTAATTTATGAAAGAGGAGTAAATAATATTACTTACTGCATAGGGCTGTTATGAGAATTAAATGAGTTGCTAGATGCTAAGCACCTAACACAGTGTCTGGTACATAGTAAGTGCTATATAAATGTTAGTTTCAATTTTTTAAAATTTCATTGAGATACATTTTATGAATCATAAAATTCGTCCATTTCAAGTGTATCCAGTGATTTAATCAATCATAGAACATTTTCATCTCTGCAATGAGATCCTTCATGTTCATTTATAGTTAATCCCTGTTCCCACCCCTAACCCTAGGCAACTGTGAATCTACTTTGTCTCCATAGATTTTCCTTTCCTAGACATTTCATGGAAGTGGAATCATGCAATATATGGTCTATTGTTTCTGACTTCTTTCACTTCACAAAATGTTTTTGAGGTTCACCCATGATTTAACATGGATGTAGTCTATTCCTTTTTATGGCTGAATTGTATTCCATTGTATGGATATACCATATTTGTCTATCCATTTGCCAGTTGGTGGACATTTAGATTGCTTCCAATTTTTGACTATTATGAAAAATGCTGCAGGAAACATTTCCATACAAGCCTCTGTGTGGACATATGTTTCTATTTCTCTTGAATAGATACCTAGGAGTGGAATTGCGGGGTTGTATGGTGGTTTTATGTCTAACATTTGGACAAACTGCCAAACTGTTTCCGAAGTGGCCGTGTCATTTTACATCCCCATCAACATCCAGCGACGGACAGTTCCCACTTCTCCATATTCTCGCCAACATTTGGTATCGTCTGTCTTACAATCATTCTAGTGAACACAAAATGGCATTTCACTGTGGTTTTAATTTGCATTTTCTTAATGACTGTTGATGATAAGTATCTTTTCATGTGCTTATTAGCCATTCATAAATCTTCTTTGATGAAAAGTCTGCTCATTTCTTTTGTCCATTTATAAAACTGGGTTATTTGTCTTCTTATTAACTTGTAAGAGTTCTTTGTGTATTCTGGATACAAGTCCTTTATCAGATATGTGTTTCATAAATATTTTCTCCTAGATTTGTTTGCTTTTTCATTTTCTTAATGGTGTCTTTTGAAGTACAAAATATTTGAATTTTGATGAGGTCCAATTTATCATATTTCTTTTTCTTTTATGGACCATAGTTTTGGTGTCATGTCTAAGAAATCTTTGCTTAACCTGAGGCCCCACAGATCCTCTTATATTTTCTTCTAAAACCGTCATATGTTTTTAGCTCTTACATTTAAGTCTGGCAAGTTTAGAGTAAATTTTTGTGTATGGCCTGAGATAAGGCACTAAGATAATCTTTTTACATGTGCATGTCCAGTCATCCCAGAACCATCTGTTGAACATTCTTTCCCCCAGTGAATTGCCTTGATACCTCTGTCAAAAGTCAGTTTACTTTAAGTATTAGGATTTGTTTCTGAACTCTTAATAATATTCCATTGATCATTATGTTTATCCTTATGCCAGTACCACACTATCTTTCTTGATAACTATAGCTTTATGTTAACTTTTGAAATTGGAAAGTGAGGGTCCTCCAACTTTTTTCTTTTTCTCAATATTATTTTAGATATTCTGGATTCCTTACATTTCCAAATGAACTTTGAGCTCTCCTTGTCAATTTCTGCAAAATTCTGCTGTAATTTTGTCAGGGACTATATTGAATATATAAATCAATTTGGGGAGAATTACTGTCTTAACAATATTGAGTCTTCCAATTCAAGAACATGGAATGCCTGTCCATTTATTTAAATCTTCTTTAACTTCCCTCAGGAATGTTTTGTAATTACTAGTATACAAGTCTTGTGCTTTGTTTGGTGAAGTTATTTCTAAGAATTTTATTCTTTTGATGCTACTGTAAATAAAATTACATTCTTAATTTGGGTTTTGGATTGTTTGCTGCCTGTGCACAGAAATGCAGTTAATTTTCTTTACTGATCTTGTATTCTGTGGCCTTACTGTACTTCTGCTTTGTTTTGTGTATTCCTTAGGATATTCTATATACAAGATTATGTCATATGCAAATAGAGATAGTTGTACTTCTTTCTTGCCTAATTTCCTAGAACATCCAGTACAATGTTGAACAAAAGTGATGAGAACAGGTATTCTTGTCTCTTTCCTGATCTTAAGGGAGAACTTTCAGGCTTTTACAGTTAAGTATGATGTATTGCCCTTTATCAGGTTAAGAAAATTCCCATCTATTCCTAGTTTGTTGAATGTTTTTATCATGAAAGGGTGTTGTATGCTGTCAAATGACTTTTCTGCATCTACTCAGATGATCATGTGGTTTTTGTCTTTTTTTTCAACTGAGGTGATATCTTACATTGATTGATTTTCATATGTTGAACCAACATTACATTCCTAGGTTAAATCCCACTTAGTCATGGTGTATAAACCTTTCTATATATTGCTGGATTCAGTTTGCTGGTATTTTGTTGAGGATTTTTGTGCTATATTCACAAGGGATATTGGTCTGTAGTTTTCTTGTGAAGTCTTTGTCTGATTTGGGTAATACTCGTCTCAGAATTAGTTTTTAGGTGTTTTCTCCTATAAGTTTGTGAAAGATTGGTATTAGTTCTTCTTCAAACGTTTGATAGAATTAACCAGTGAAGCCATCTGAACCTGGGTTTTTCTTTGTGGAAAGTTTATTGATTACTACTTCAAACTCTACTTTTTATAAATCTCTTTAGATTTTCTATTTCTTTTAAAGTCAGTTTTGGTAGTTTGTGTCTTTCCAGGAATTTGTCTATTTCATGTAGGTTATCTAATTTGATGTCATACAATTGTTTATGGTATTCCCTTATTTATCATACTTCTTTTCCTCTAAAGTTGATAGTATGTGTGGTCTTTCCATCCTGATTTTAGTCATTTGAGTCTTCTCTCTCTCTTTTTTCCTTGGTCAGTCTAGCTAAATGTTTGTTAATTTGTTGATCTTTCCAAAAACCCAACTTTGGTTTTACTGATTTTCTCTATTGTTTTTCTATTATATAAGGCAATGAGTTCCATGCTAATCTTTTTTTCTTTTTAAAAAATTTTTATTGGCATATAATTGTTTACAATGTTGTGTTAGTTTCAGGTGTACAGCAAAGTGAATCAGTTATACATATACATATATCCACTCTTTTTAAGATTCTTTTCCCATATGGGTCATTACAGAGTATTGAGTAGAGTTCCCTGCGCTATACAGTAGGTCCTTATTAGTTATCTATTTGATATATAGTAGCGTGCATATGTCAATCCCAATCTCCCAATTTATCCCTCCCCACTTTTCCCCCCTGGTAACCATAAGATTGTTTTCTACATCTGTAACTCTATTTCTGTTTTGTAAATAAGTTCATTTGTACCATTTTTTTAGATTCCACATATAAGTGATATCATATGATATTTTCTTTCTCTCTCTGACTTACTTCACTCAGTATGACAATCTCTAGGTCCATCCATGTTGATGCAAATGGCATTATTTTGTTCTTTTTTATGGCTAAGTAATACTCATTGTATATATGTACCACATCTTCTTTATCCATTCCTCTGTCAATGGACATTTAGGTTGCTTCCATGTCCTGGCTATCGTGAGTAGTGCTGCAATGAACATTGGGGTGCATGTATCCTTTCGGACCATGTTTTTCTCCGGATATATGCCCAGGAGCGGGATTGCTGGATCATATGGTAACTCTATTTTTAATTTTCTGAGGAACCTCCATATTGTTTTGCATAGTGGCTGCACCAATTTACATTCCCACCAACAGTGTAGGAAGGTTCTCTTTGATCCACACTGTCTCCAGCATTTATTTGTAGACTTTTTGAGGATGGCCATTCTGACCAGTGTGAGGTGATAACTCATTGTAGTTTTGATTTGCATTTCTCTAATAATTAGTGATATTGAGCATCTTCTCATGTGCTTTTTGGCTATCTGTATGTCTTCTTTGGAGAAATGTCTATTTCGATCTTCCACCCATTTAAAAAAATTTTTAAATTTATTTTTGACTGCGTTGGGTCTTCATTGCTGTGTGCGGGCTTTCTCTAGTTGCGTCGAGCAGGAGCTACTCTTCATTTACGTTGCGTGGGCTTCTCATTGTGGTGGCTTCTCTTTTTGCTGAGCATGGGCTGTAGGCACATGGGCTTCAGTAGTTGTGGCACACAGGCTCAGTAGTTGTAGCTCGTGGGCTCTAGAGCTCAGACTCAGTAGTTGTGGCACACAGGCTTAGTTACTCTGCAGCATGTTGGATCTTCCCAGACCAGGATCGAACCCGTGTCCCCTGCATTGTCAGGTGGATTCTTAACCACTGCACCACCAGGGAAGTCCTTCTGCCCATTTTTTGATTTTTTAAAAAATTGAGCTGTGTGAGCTGTTTGTATATTTTGGAGATTAATTCCTTGTCGGTCACTTCATTTGCAAATATTTCCTCCCATTCTGTGGGTTGTCTTTTCATTTTGTTTATGGTTTCCTTTGCTGTGCAAAAGCTTTTAAGTTTAATTCAGTCCCATTTGTTTATTTTTGTTTATAATTTTCATTACTCTAGGAGGTGGGTCTAAAAAGATCTTGCTGTGATTTATGTCAGAGAGTGTTCTGCCTATGTTTTCCTCTAAGAGTTTTATAGTGTCTGGCCTTACATTGAGGTCTTTAATCCATTTTGAGTTTATTTTTGTGTATGGTGCTAGGGAGTGTTCTAATTTCATTCTTTTACATGTAGCTGTCCAGTTTTCCCAGCACCACTTATTGAACAGGCTATCTTTTCTCCATTGTATATTCTTGCCTCCTTTGTCATAGATTAGTTGACTATAGGTGCATGGGTTTATCTCTGGACTTTCTATCTTGTTTCATTGATCTATGTGTCTCTTTTTGTGCCAGTACCATACTGTTTTGATGATTGTAGCTTTGTAGTATAGTCTGAAGTCAGGGAACCTGATGCCTCCAGCTCCATTTTTCTTTCTCAAGATTGCTTTGGCTATTCGGGGTCTTCTGTGTTTCCATACAAATTGTAAAATTTTTTGTTCTAATTCTGTGAAAAATGCCATTGGTAATTTGATAGGGATTGCACTGAATCTGTAGATTGCTTTGGGTATATAGTCATTTTAATCTTTGCAGTGTTATATCATTCTTTGGCTTGCTTTGGGTTTAGTTTGCTCTTCATTTTCTAGCTTGTTAAGGTGAAAGTTTAGGTTATTGATGTGAGATCTTTCTTCTTTTTAAATTATAGGCATTTAAAGGTATAAATTTCCCCATAAGCACACTACTTTAGCTGCATCCCCTAAATTTTGATACTTGTGTTTTTATTTTAATTTAGATCAAAGTACTTTCTAGTTCCCTTGGAATTTCTTCTTTGACCCATGAGGTTTTTAGAAATGTGTTGTTTAATTACCAAATAGTGTTGATTTCCCTAATTTCCTTCTTTTGTTGATTTCTAATTTAACTCCATTTTGGGCACAGAACAGCCTTTGTATGATTTAACTCCTTTTAAGTTTGTTAATACTTGTTTTGTGGCCTAGCATAAGTCTATCCTGAACAATGTTCCATGTGCACTTGAAAAAATATGTATTCCACTGCTGTTAAGTACAGTGTTCTATAGATTTCTGTTAGGCTGATTTGGTTGATAGTGTTGTTAATGTCTTCTATATCCTTGTTGATCTTCTGACTAGTTTTTCTACCCATTATCGAAAGTGGGATATTAAAGTATCCAACTATTATTGTTGCATTATCTATTTCTCCCTTCAGTTATATCAGTTTTAGTGTCATGTATTTTGAGGCTCTTTTGTTAAGTGCATGTTATCTCTTCCTGCTGAATAGACCCTTTTATCATTATAAAATGTTTCTCTTTGATTCTAATTACAATTTTTGTCTTAAAAGCTCTTTTGTCTGCTATTAATATAGCTATTCCAGTCTTCTTTTGTTTACTGTTTGCATATCTTTTTGCATTACTATTTGTATATATTTTTTCCATCCTTTTACATTTAAACTATTTGGGTCTTTAAATATACTTGTAGACAGTATATAGTTGAATTATGTTTGTTTTTATCCATCCTGGCAATCTCTGTCTTTTAACTGGAAAGTTTACTTCATTTATGTTTAATTTAATTGCTGATAAGGAGGGGCTAACTTCTGCCATTTTGCTATTTGTTTTCTGTATGTCATATCTTTTTGTACCTCTGCTCTTCTGTTACTTCCTTCTTTTGTAATAAAAGGATATTTTCTAATGTACCATTTAAATTACTTTGTTGTTTCTTTTACTATACATCTTTCAAGTTATTTTCTTAGTGGTAGCTCTAAGGATTACAATTAATATCTTAAAACAATGTAGTTTAGATTAATACTAACCTAATTTCAAAACTATTCAGGAACTTCGTCCAATATAGTTCCATTCCTTTTGAGCTATTATTGTCATAGAAATTACCTCTTTATGCATTTTTAGTCCACCAACACAGTTTTATAATTACTTCTTTATGCAATTGTATTTTAAATAGGGTAGGAGAGGACAAAATTTACCAAAAAGTACATTTATACTATCTTTTATATTTACCTACATAGTTACCTTTTTTCGTGGTCTTTATTTATTTGTGTGGATTTGAGTCACTGCCTAGTCCTTTCATTTCAGACTGAAGGATTCCCTTTATTATTTACTGCATGTCATGGCTGCTGGTAAGAATTCTTTCAGTTTTTGTTCATCTGGAAATGTCTTAATTTTTCCTTCATTTTTGAAGAATAGCTTTGTCAAATATAGAGTTTTTGGTTGACAATATTTTCCTTTCAGTTCTTTGGCTATGTCATCCCTCTGCATTCTGGCTTCCATGGTTTCTGATAAGAAGTCCATTGTTAATCTTACTGAGTATCCCTCGTACATGATGAGTCACTTCCCTCTTGCTGCTTTCAAAAATCTTTCTCTTTGTCTTTCAACAGTTGGACTATGATGTGTCTGGGTGTATATCTTCTTGGGTTTATCTTACTTAGAGTTTCTTGAGATTACTGGATGTGTAGATTAAAGATTTTCATGAAATTTGGGGAGTTTGTGACCATTATTTCTTTAAATATTCTTTCTACCTCCTTCTCTGACCCCTCTTCTCCTGGAACTCCCATTTTGTGTATGTTGGTGTGCTTGATAGTGTCTCACAGGTCGGTGAGGCTCCGTTCATTTTTCTTCATTCCTTTTATTTTCTCTTCCTCAGACTGGATAATCTTAATTGACCTATCTTTGGGTTCTCTGATTCTTTCTCCTGTCAGCTCAAATCTGCTGATGAACACTTCTAGTGAATTTTTCATTCAGTTATTGTACTTTTCAACTCCAGAATTTCTATTTGGGTTTAAAAAAAAATCTCTCTTTTCATTGATATTCTATATTTGATGTGGCATCACTGTCTTACTTGTCTTTAATTCTTTAGACATGGTTTCCCTTAGTTCTTTGAACATATTTATAACAGCTTATTTGAAGACTTTGTCTAGTAAGTCCAATGTCTGAGATTCCTTAGGGAGAGTTTCTATTGACTGCTTTTTTCCCCCCTGTATATGGGCCATATTTTCCTGTTTCTTTGTGAGTCATAATTTTTGTTAAAAACTGGACATTTTAGATAATATAATTTGGCAACTCTAGATCACATTCTCTCCCTCCCCAGGATTTTTTTGGTTGTCGCTGTTTCGTTAGTCAGTTTGTTTTTGCTGTTCTTTTGTTTAGTGACTTTTCTGGACTACTTCTATTGTATTGCCTCTAGTGCGTGGCCATGCAATTCTCTACTCAGTTTAGCGATTAGATGATGATTCATCAAATATTTCCTTAAGTGTCTTGAATCAATAATTCGTCCATCCTTTTCCTAGCAGGGCATGTTGGGGGTGGGGATCTGTACTGACTGGGGCATGCTTTCAACACTCGGGCAGGCAGTTTACAACTCTGCCTTAGTCTGTACTTCTGGCTTGCATAGAGCCTTAAGGTCAACCAGAGATGGGAGTTTGGTGTCCTCTCAGGTCTTTCCTAGGCATATACACCATGCTGCACATACACCCAGACTTCTAGATCCCTAGGATTATGTCAGAGCTCTTTAAAGGCCACTATTGGTCATATCCTTCTCTAGATCTTTTTTTTTTTTAATTAAAAAAATATATTTTTTTACAAACCCTTGTGTCGAGGACTGACTTTCATCTAGATCATTTTTATTTTTATTTTTATGTTTTTGGCTAGGCTCTTGGTTGCCCAAACTGTTATAGTTATCTCAGGCAGCTGTGATTAACCAATTGCTGCTGACTGCATTCAACAAATGCTCTGCAGTTAGGGCTTGTCCTGTGGAGCAAGCTCTGAGTCAGGTCAAATAATGAAAACACTCTATGAATGGGACTTTCCAGGGAGCTGTGAGACAGTTTAAATAATGACAATGTTCTGGGGATGGGAACTTCTGAAGAGCGTCAAACCCAGTTTGCTCTCTCTGGTGGCTGTAATGCTGTTGTTGTTTTCTTTACAGCTACTATGCTTGTGAGTTTGCTGGTTTTCAAGGCTACTGTGGAACTGGGAAGAGGGACATGGGAGTAGGTCAAGTTAAAAATGCCATAAAGTGTTCTTATAGAGGTTAAACAGTTTTTCTTGATTAAATGCCCCTCAGATTGCTTCAGGCCTTTGGGTAATTTCCAGATTTCTGAAAAAGTTGATTTTATAATTTTGCCAGTATTTTTGTTGCTTTTATGCTAGAGTGGATTTATAGAAGCACTCACTTGGACATTCTAGAAGTCCTCACTCAGACATTCTAGAAGTCCCACATGGTTAGCTATTACTTTATTATTCAAGCTTCTCCTTAGCTTACTTTTTTCCCATTTAATGATGCCTCTTGATTTTTCTATATCAGGTCATACAGACCTTCTGTATCGTTCTAGAGTAGGGATGAGACATATTTATTTAACGAGGCCCTATCACTGGACCATTTACTTTTTTTCCCCAGTACAGTCAATGCCACAAATACTCTTTTGAATTATCTTTTATATATATTGCAAGTATATGTCTTTAGGTTAAATTCCCAACTGAGGAATAGCTAGTCAAAGAGTATGTGCAGTTCTAATTTTGATTGATATTGCCAAATTGCCCTCAAAATAGCTACACTAATTACACTATCTCTACTACTATATCAAAGTGCCTTTTTCACATATATGTGCCAACACTGAGATTCCTAATTTTTGCTAATTCAATAGTTCAGAAAATGGTGCCTCATTTCATTAATTCACTTATTTATTTTTAAATTGGTTTTAATGCTATATATATGATTAAGCAGCTTAGTATAAGGCCGACTCTCTGCTTACCTCATACACATGGTTTGAAAGGTCCTTTGGATTGAAGCTTTGTTATAATGAGCAAGAGGAGAGGAAAAAAACGTTGTAGATGTGGGAGCATCACAGAATATGCCTTATTACCAAGGTGGCTTTTCCAGTGGTTTGCAGAAGCTGTCTGGGGATAAAGCCATGAATCAAAACCTGCTTTTGCCATTGTTTCATGGATTTGGATAACTTTACACCATTAAAACGCATTGTGATTGTTGGAAAAACTGAAGTTCTACACCCTGGAATTTGTCAGAATGACTCAGGATGGTGAACACAGCTCCCTCTTGTAAATTGCTATGAGGCACTGGTAAGCTCTGACTAGAACTTATAGCTGTTTGTGTACATTTAAGCTAGCTACTGGTGACCTTTTTCTTCCACAGCTGCAACTAGAAAGAATTGCACATGCTTTGGGCTCACAAATGTTTTGTAGAGGATATGAAAAGAATACTATTATGTCCTGGTTGCTTTAAAAGTATTGTATGAGAAAAGTATAGAGAAGGAAAGAGTGATGTTTAAAGTGAAGTTACAAAGACAGGGGAAAAAAATCAAAGGTCTACAATGGAGGGCCTGATATACCTAAATGCCAGGTAAAGTTCAGAGAGATTTATTATGACAACTGTAAAGAAAACATCTCCCTTGTCTAGGCTGATGTCTTCAATTACATTTATTGTCTTTTGGGCATTAGCATGGTTTCCAAAAGCCATGCCAAGTTTGGTTAATACATAGCTTATTCTTTTACATCTTCCATATATGGCCATTCCCAGACTATGGATATTGTGCTACGAAATCAGGCCAGTACGTAAAGGAACTGAGTTGGGAGCATGCAGGAATTAGGGGTGGAGGGGAAGATGAGCAGGCCTCACTATGCTACCACAATTAACTCTGTGGTGACCTTGGAAAATTTGCTTAATGTCTCAGTTTTCAAATCTCTTGAGTGAGGCAAGGAATTAGCGGGGAATATGGAAGCATTATAAAAGCATTATGGTGGGTTTTACTATGATCACATACTCTTCAGGGAAATTGAACTTGATCAATTAAGCCTCTGATAAAGGACTATACTTTAAATCTTTTTTTCTCCTCACAATAATTCTGTAATTTTGTGCCTTAGTGAGTAAAATAAAAATCATATAATCACAAAGAAAAAAAAAGCTAGTACTTTCCCTTTTCAATGTAGACAGTTAATATAACATAGTGGTTTGGTGCATGGGCTTTGGAGCCAGACTGCCTGCCTTCATATCCTGGTTCTGTCACTTACAGAGTCTGTGACCTTGGGCAATGTCTCAGTTTCTTCATTTGTAAAAGAAAAATAATAATAGTTCCTACTTCATACACAGGCTTAATGTGAGGATTAAATTACTTAATATAAGAAAAGCACTTAGTACTGGGCAGATAGAAAACACTCAGTAAATATTAGCTATTATTGTTATTATAACAATAAAATTCTCTCCTTTGCCCAGGCATCTAACAAGAGCCAGGAAGGCAAGTAGAGGCAGAGAGCTGGTATGTATGGGAGCAAGGAAACCAGAGGCATTCCTACAATCCCACTAGGGAGGTCACGGTTCTGATGATGTGTTGCTGACATACAAGTCAGGAATTATTCATATTATCAGGGATATGTCAATGTTATTCAAAATGTGTTCCTTGAACCACTTGCATCAGAATCACTAAGGGTGGGAAGAACTGATAAAATGCAGATTCCAGAGCTTCATCCCAAACCTACAGAATCAGAATTTCTGGTCCTTGGAACCAAGACTATACATTTTAAACAGGTACCCCAGAAACTTCTGATGCAAGCTAAAGTTTGAGAACCACTGGATCAGGCTATATTTAGATATGGTTTGGTCAGAACACAGTAAGCAGCTAGTAACACTGACAATAATGTCAAATGGTAGTAATATTTGAATTCATATTGAGCTTGACCCAGGAGCTGCTCTGACTTCATTTGCTTCTGCTCTCAGGCTAATCTTTTATGTAATTTTGGAACTCAGGTGGCAAGATATCCTGTTTCTGGACATGATAAACAAATTTTTAATTCCTAGTTCCATAAGGCTTTTGTCAAATAAAAGTTTGACTGCTGGCTGTAGCTCTCCATTTTACCAGTAGGGAGCACAGTCAGTCTATTGATCTTAGGCTTGGTATAAAAAAGAAGTCTGAGATGGCCTCTTCTCTATTTTAGTATGGAAATCTTTTCCTGGGGGTTGGATAATAAGAGAAAAGGGCCATTTCTGTGTGGGGTAGGAATGTGACCCTCTGGGTGCAATTGTTCATTTTTCAAAGATGACACAGAATGAAACTTTTAAAATGAAAAGTTTTATATCTGAAAAATGTGGTCTCCTAGACATGCCACTCTATAAAATGAAATAGAGCCCTTCTTTCATGAGAAACATGCCTTCCAATTGAGCACTTTGGAATAGGGTGTGAAATGTAGAGAAATGTGTAAGAAAAATTATGAGATGTTGAATTCTTCTATTTTTGAAAACAACGTGCTTTGGCATGTAGAATTAGACACCTGGAGGGAAATACTTGAAAGCTTGATGAAAGATAAATTTCAATTTTCTGTGGTTCGAGGTGTTTTTTCTCAGCTCCTACAGACCATTTAATTATCACCTAAAAAGAAACTGTAATGACAAGGGTTTGGGGGCTTTGGGAAAAAACTAAAACACAGATCAGCTTTCCCTCCCCTCCTCCCAATCCCCCAAAGTCAAAATATCTGAGACCATGATAGCAAAACCCTCAAATGAAAACCTTTCTCACTGTTTTCTGTACAACTTCTCATAAACTCATAGGGAAGGATTTATTCATTAATAAAATGTAGACACTAGGAAAACAAGTTTTAGGAAAAAATTGGACTGAAAATCAAGACAAGTAGAATTTCTGTGAAAAAAATCTCTCAAGACTTGAAGTGGGCTTCATTCTTGAGGTGGCTAAACATAACAGTGCATCAAGACACTGGGGAATGTTGGTTAATATTTATTGAATGCCCACAATGAATGTGCTGTAGGGAATCAGTTTGTGTTGGTTGGCCTGAAGACTGTGAATAAGTTTCAAACTAATAAGTTTTTTTCTTTATTTTTTCTCTGGTGGCCTAAATAGTCATCGTAGTTTCTCTGAATATAAAGGCTTATGCTCCTGGGATTGGTCTATAAATTGGTTACAGCCTTTTATATCTCCAAAGCCGTATTCATTGGGATGATGGATGGGATCCATTGATGGCGTAAAAAATGAAGATTCAGAAAAATAAGTGTGGATTATCGGCTACTTGAAAGCAAAGGGAAATTTCCCTGGGTGACAGTAAAATAGAACTTGTTTTTTCTGGCTTTAGACTCTCACATCTGCTCTGTATATGATGTGGCATGAAATTTACTCTGCTCTACTAGATACATTTTAATTTCCCAGAATGTAGAAGATGAACTTTCTCTAGTCAGTTTGTCTGTCAAAACAAAACTTCTTTGATGAAAAATATTCATTTTATAAAGTTCTTCCTCCAAAAACTGATGAGGAGTTTTGAAAAGAAAAACCTGTCCCCATGCTTTTCTTCAAAACGGTGCTCTATTTTGATTCCAAAATAAGAGCTATAGTGGTTTGAAAGTATTTTTCTTCTCTCCTCTTTCCAACCAGTTCTAAATCTCCTTGTATGTCTCCTCCACCCTTTTTCTGGTAAAAATGAAAAACAAATAAAAATCTTGCAAGAGATAATGGTAAATAGAATTATTGGCTTTGTGACATACTATCTTTGTTTATAATCTACAGGCTACAGCAAGTGCGTTCCATTGTATCAACTTAGATGTGTGGGGTTAGTCCTCAGCAAAATTGTGAAGTAAGCAAAACTGGTTTTGGCTCTCTCCCTACCCTCAGCCTTTTGACATGTAGTGTCCTGTGGATGCTTTTTCTTAACATGTTCTTTTGTTTCCCCATTAATATTTTTGGATCCCTTTACTTATGACCACATTCTTCAGAGAAACAAGTCTCATAGACTTGTTTGTGATCATATGGGAATGGGTCTTCATTTGTTAATGTTTTACCACTTTCTAAGTAATATTTGCATTTAACAGAGATTTTGAGAGACAGCAACTTAATGCAAAAAGGATGACTTTAATAATAGGGATTCTGGATCCTGTAACAAATTATTTTGTGTGGCCAGTATCGGCAACTGCCTCCCCCAACATGACTTCTCACTTCTTTCTCAGTAACAGAATCATGATTTCATTTGGTGTGATAATAAGCCCAGAACAAAGACTATTACCAGTCTCCTTTGAAGCTACATTTGGCCATGTGGCTAAGTTCAGGCTGACAACATGTAAGCTGAAATTTCCCTAAAAAGACAGAGGGTGGCTTTTTGTCCTGACCAGCTTCTTTGTGATGACAATCTGGAATGTAAACATGATGACTAGAACTGGAGTTAGCTCAGATCATGAGTTGTCCTTGAGGATGGAAACCATATACTGAGGATGGTACATGGACTACCTACTTCTACCTTGTTTCAGTTATGTCATTTGGGGATTTTCTGTTATATGCAGCTGAACTTGATTTTAAGGGACAGACATCTTTTGGAAATCAGGGCTTTGTGGTATCTCTCAGCAAAATCGGTAGGTTAATTCTGAGAAAACCGTCACTGTTGGCTTTTGAAAGAGATAAGTTCTCGGTCTCTGAGAGCATATGGAGAATTCTTGCTCTCCTGAATCCTTCCGGAAAAAAAAAAATCTGTCTTATACTTTCTTAATTGTTTAGAGGGCACAGATTTTTTTCATTCCAAATATATTGTGAATGAATAGACAAGAGAGAGGATAATCTATCTGCCATGCCACAGTATCTAGCAGAGTGAAATGCTGGGTTCTTCCTATCTTGTTGATCATATTAGTGTAACAGTTACCCTAGATTGACATGGTCCTGATAGAAAGACACTCTCACAGAGAGAAGTAGTCTGGAGGAACAGGAAATGTAAAAGGTCAACCACAAGCCATTCTGATTTGAACAGGATATGATTTAGTATAACCAAAACATCAAAAGCTATTATTGGGAACATGGGGGATTTACATCACGGTGGTACACCAGACAGATACACAGGGCTAGAGCAACATTGCTGTGAAGAGGCAACCCCTACCCCAAGGGATGGATTTCAGTGGACACAGTGAATTTGTGGGTCAACATGCCACTTGGGCCCCTTTGCAAAATAAACAAGTTCAAGTCCCTGTGTTCTATTTGTAGCTAGTCACATTGCTGCTTTTTATTCTCTGCTTCAGCAACTCAACCAAACCTAGGGCCTGGACTCTAAATCCCCTACCTTTGGCAAACATCTTGTTCTTGGCTCGCTGATGATTGATACGGGTGTGAGCTTGAATTGTGTTTTAGTAGCCAACATCTCTGTAAGACCAGCAGAAACACTGCTGTCAGTGGAAAGTTCAGAATGGCAAATGATAGCACCAGCAGGGAAGGATAAATATAAACAATATATTCATATAACTGTTAGAGTTCATCTCAGCACTATGGGCTCACTGGTGTTTATTTGTTTGTTTTGGTTGAGGGATTTATTGTGGCTTGGTTGGTTTCCCGTGGTTCAGTGCGCCTCTATCTTTCTGAGCCTCTTTAGCAAGGACAATAGGTTCGAGTGTCAAATAAGTGCATGGAAGAAAAAATAGGCAAATGGGACCCAAATATCAAAGCAGTAACTATTCAAGTGACTATTCACTCATTAGGCTACAAATGCCAGAGTCGATTATTGATCTGAATTGCAGTCCTTGGGTAAGTAGCTTTCAGGCAAATTAATTAAAGATACCAGAGGAGACTTAGAAGCAGGATTTTTGAATGAGCCACGGACAATAATTTTTGTGTGTACATTCATACCTGGTTTTTAATATGGAGCCACTTTTCTTTCTTGTTAGGGAACAGCATGTTGTCAGCAAAATTAAGCCATGGAATGAAACTTCTTCAAAAAAGGAAAGCCAAAATGAAATCATTTTTTAAGGGTATAAATAAAATAGATCCACGCATTTCCTGACAGCCTGAATGAGAAGGTCCATATTTATCTCAGTAAGCTTTCAGCGTTAGACTTTAGGAGCCAAAGTGACAGTTTTGGGCTCAGCCAGACAGTGAGCCTTATATATAAAGACTCAAAATAGATTTCCTTTGCCCCTAGTCCTGCCAAAGAGCCATTTTAGGTGTGCAGGAAGGCACTGAGCACACTAATGCATAGTGCCCTTCTGCTGAGTGGGAGCAATGGATAGCTTCACCTCACCTGACTCGTCTTGATTGGAATTTAGATTCCCAAAGAATCTGAAAGGTGATATGATAGTTCCTGTGATTTCACAGCAGATGTGTTTTTTGCCTTTATTTTTTTCTTTTTTATACATGGAGTCATTGAAAATTGAGAAGAAAATGCAAAAAGCCTGCATTTGTATAAAGGAAATAGATAATTGAGCTGTGGGCCATCATCGATGCTTTTGATCATTCTGGGATTAGAGGAATTCTTCATACTTGTAGAAACAGACTGTGTCAAAAGATAAGAAGTACAAAAATGGATTTAAGTAAGATAAGAACTTTCATCCTAAATTTCAACAGAACTCAAGGCCAAGTTTTTGTAATGACATTCTGCAGAGTCTTGTAGCTGTGCTCTCTTTTTCTTCCACCTTCTTCCCTCTCTTCTTTATCATTTCTTGCTTTCAACTAAAAAACTAAAGACCACTTACATGCTTTTGATACTGTGCTGGGTTCTGGACAGAGCAAAATGAGAGAGAGTATGGGCCCTTTTTAGAAAAGAACTTGCAGGTTAAACCCATATGTAAATGGTATGTGCGTTGAGTGATATATTAACTTACACAGGCATAGAATAAAGTAGAGAAGACTGAGGTTTCATGTTTAGGTAAAATGAAAATGGGATTTTAAAATCTCTTCCAATTAGTGAGAGAAAACTCTGTAAAGGAGGTGGGATGACTGCACAAATAGAGCATGAAGCTAATGTACCTGAGATAAGCAAAGGGGGAGGGTAGGGTAGTGGGAAGATAAAAGGGATGTGGGATGGTGGTTAAGGGTGGTTTGAGGAAGGACTATTTGATTGCAAGTGAGGCCTGATCTTTAATGTAGTAAGTACCTATTATGGACTTTCAGGGAAGGAAATGGCATTCATAAAATCTATAAGTGAAAAACCAACTTTGTGTAAAAGCATTTATTCTCGCTTCAGTCTGTAGCCTGGGAACTTCAGCGGGGAGGAGGTTGTAACAGCTGTGCGAAGAAATAACCTGTGGCCTGGACCAGAGCATAAATTGAGGGGTGGTTTAAGAGGACAAGCTAGAAGTATTTGGTGAGCGACTGGAGTGGAGGACAGGGATACATTAAAACTATTGCAAGGTCTCTGGCCTGGGAGGTCGGAGCTCCTTTGGCATCATTCCTTGTGATGAGAGGCTGGCCTTAGGGAAGGGTGGTGGAAGGAACAGAGGAAACTCTAGCTTCAGTGGGGTTGGTCTGAGGGAAGTATAAGACACGATATAAGGAGTCTATCTGCGCATGCCTTGAATAAGGGGCAAAAGTCTATGATGGGAGAGCGATACCATACTTTCTTCTTGTCCAACCTGGCCTAGGCCTATATGAAGTGACAGACTCATGTGTTTGGGTTTGTTTGTTTGCTGTTTTGGTTTCTTTTTTCCTAAGTGTGAGATGATTTGAATTTTTTGTTTAGCATGTCCTTGTATTTTCTTTTGAAATTCATGGTCTGCTTCATTAAGGGGATCCACATTTTCCCAGTGTGAAATTATGTGGTGGTCAAGGTATCGCATTTGAACAAGAAATGCTTCCTGAATTAATGTGAGTAGGAACATTTAGCCCTCACATGTGATATGAAAACTTCTATAATTCTTGTGTGTGTGTGTGTGTGTGTGTGTGCGCGCGCACACATGTATATAGCATGCCATATACAACTGTAGTTGTGTATAAGTTTCTGTATATGGGCTTGTATACTTGGGCATCTTATTTTTCTTGGGCAATAAGGAGTATGCCTTCTACTTCATTTGTATCCCCTACAGAGCATAGTATATATAGTACAATGTAGACTGCATCAAATTGAGTGTCTCAGGAACTTAAAATTATTGGTCAATCTTAAAAACCAATGTTAAAAATGAAAAATTTATTTAAAAATGATAGAGAACATTGTAAAGTCATACAACCTCAAATTAATCTCCTATCTTTTACATTTTTCTATTTCAACTACAAATTAATGCCCATTATGATAAATGAAGTATTCCAAAATTTTCAGATGTCTTCTAAATCATGAATAAAAAAAGAAAATATTTTCAGTGATGTTGCATTGTTAGATATATTTTATTGTGCTCTCATCCTGTGAAAATTGGTAATCTAAGTATGGCATGTATGTTAATTATGAATTAATGACTGGCTAATCTTAACTCAGCCTTGGGCAAATCTGCTTCCATTTGCTTCCTCAACTGTTCAGTGGGGGAAAATGACTCCTGGCCTACAGGCATCTTGAAGATTTTACTCTTTGAAAATGGAAAGTGCCAGACATATTTTCATGACACAATAACTTTGAAGTTGAGCAATGAAGGGGATACCTTCCAATGAAACTAGAAGGGGTGACAGATGGGTATAACAAGAATTTTGAAACTAGAACTGGCTGGGACTCCAAGTTTAACATTACCCTCTAACCGCTTCTTCTCCTCTCTGCTTTGCCCCTTTTCCTATTCCCAAGCCAAGTATCAGGTGATCAATAACTAGGCCTTACCCTTCTTTTAAGAAAGTGCCATACTGCTAGTTTCTTGTGGTTTTGGAGGAAAAACAAAATCCCGTTTGACTCCTCACTTCAGTAGTGTCCTATAATGCCTGTTTCTGTGAATGATATTTATGGGTCCCCATTTTCCAGGTTATTGCCCTGGAAAGTTATGTAACCAGACACTGATCTAAAAGAGAAGTCATACCTGAAGTTTAAGAAGTATTGAATTTGTCCAAAGTTGAGTTCTTGTTCACAGGAAGAGAGCCTGGGACCCTTTTTGCTAGGTTAGCTTTCTCCTTTGCTGAGTCTGAGCACTTAGAATATTTTAGTGTTGGCCTGCTGTGACCCACTGCCTGTCCAGTGGCTTAAGAGATGCTTAAGCAAGTCCACAATATGTCTCTCAGATAATTAAACACTGGGGTATGCACAAAAGGACACATTTTTTTTATGCATCAGTTATGGGGTCATTTTATCATCGGCCCCTATTTCCACTTTCTCAATACAGCCTAGTAAAATACAGTATTTGAGAATCCTTATGCTTTGCCCTTTCCTACTCCCCAAACCTGATGAAATGCAAGTTTTCATCGTTGTCTTCCACGTGAGACGGATCTGCTCCATTTCAGTTGCAGGGAATATTCTTAACAAACACTTACCCACTGTGTTCAGCAGCAATCAGGCCATTGATGATGATGTAGAAGTTTATTAGAACATGAAGAGAAGAATTACCTACAAGTAATTCCGGAGTACTGGCTACCAGGAGCCAAAAGCCTCATAGGCAGAAATTCATCGAATAGCATGCATTTATTATATGTTGGCTGCCAGAAGTTTAAGCACTCGAGCTCAGACTTGCTATTAAACCCTCCCCAGCATGCGGGCCACCCACCAGTTGCAAGGCATGATGACACGACAGATAACCCGCCCTCCTTGGTAGCAGTATGGATACGGGTAGTAACCTAGTAAAGGTTCACAGACGCGGCGGCAGTAGCGGTTGCCTCGACGGCAGTAAATACAACAATAACCTCTCTCATCCAGCATGGGGTCGAATTCTATTCCATTTTCAGTCTGAAAGAAGAAGAAGCCAGTGTTGGAGGGGGCAGGTTCACTAGGAAGAGGTCTACTAAGCAGGGGAGGAGTATAAGACTATAAGAGTTGGGGACTGGTGAGCAATTAAGTTCCTGAGCCTGATCTTGGAGATACATCAATGGATTAGGTCAAGATTGATTTTATTTTTTTTAATTAAAAAAATCTTAGAACAACTTTATTGAGGTATAGTTGATTTACAATGTTGTGTTAATTTTTGCTGTACAGCAAAGTGATTCATTTATACATATATTCTTTTTCATATTCCTTTCCATTATTGTATATTACAGGATATTGACAAGATTGATTTTGAACGAGTCTTCTAGGGATTCCAAGCTTCTTAAATACTTTTTTCTTAAAACAATGACCGTTATCCTTTCAGTGACTTTGATCTGAGGGGTAGTGAGTTTTGTGAGGGCTCTTTGTTTTTCCTCTAACAAGAAAAACGTGAACAGAACTCACATAGTCATTGATCGGGAGTTCTTCCTCGCTTGCTGCTTGTCTGGTGTGACGGGTCTTCTCCACCTTCACTTGAGGGACCACCCACTGCTCATTTTGTTCAATGCCTTTTTTTTCATTGGTAGGAAAGTGAAGGTCTTCACCATCCTCCTCAAAGTCTTGTAACTCTGAAACTAAGGTAATAAACACAAAGTTGTGATACAACTGCTTTGCTTGGGGAACTAGCATTTGGGGATAGAGATTTTCATTGTGTCTTCTCACTGCCATCATTTAGGCATGAATGAACCACTTTTCCAAGCTCCTGCAGCTGATATCTTACGGAGATCTTCCAAAAGAAATTTGACCATTCCCATGTACATAGACTTCTTTGCTCGTTTGGCATCACTTACTGCTTTGCCTTATTAGCATATTAAATTAAAAACTGAGGGCAGGGGACTTTGGTGTCTCCTACAATGATTTTACTCATGGCAGGTGCTCAGTAAATATTTTTTTGGTTGCCTGATTTGATTCAGTGCCCTTTGTCCTCCTTCCTCATCCCTTCTCTTTCCTGTCTTAAAAAATTTTAAACTTGGTATTTAGAAATTATCTTAGATTTACAGAAGAGTTGCAAAGATAGCACAGAGTTTCTGTATACCTTTCACCCAATTTCCCCTAACGTTAGCATCTTACATAACCACGGTACAATGATCAAAACTAAGAAATTAGCATTGGTACAATACAATTAACTAAACTACAGACTTTATTCAGATTTCATCATGATTTCCACTAACGTCCTTTAGGAGAAGAATGTTGAAGCAGAAGTTGTAGTAATTGCACTTAGTTGCTTTTTTTTTGCTGGTTGGGTCTTTGTTGCTGCGAGTGGGCTTTCTCTAGTTGTGGGGAGCGGGGACTATTCTTCATTGTGGTGCGGGGGCTTCTCTTGTTGAGGAGCACAGGATCTAGGTGCGTGGGCTTCAGTAGTTGCAGCACTCGGGCTCAGTAGTTGTGGCTCGCAGGCTTAGTTGCTCCGCAGCATGTGGGATCTTCCCGGACCAGGGATCGAACCCGTGTCCCCTGCATTGTCAGGCGGATTCTTAACCACTGCACCACCAGTGAAGTCCCTAGTTGCCTTTTTTTAAGGCCAAAGAGTACCAATAGATGCCTGCATTGGTTAGAGCATTCTCTCTTGGGAAATGTAGTAATCTGTGCTGTCCAGAATGAGGGAGGCCAAATTCTATACTAGCTGGGCAGAATAAGATGTCCAGGGACTTTGCCCTCTCTATGGGCTGACTGGAAGTTGAGAGCTGGAGTCTTTTACTCTGGACCTTTAGCACCCAATTACTTTTATACTGATTCCTAAAATAGCCACAAAGAAATTTGTATTGCAGTGACTGTCCTATCATCCGGGGAGGATGCCACCATTTGATATAGAAAATCCTTCTTGAGACAACAGAGCATTGTTTTGGCTCTTCTCTCCTCTGTTCTTGGGTTGGGCACACAGTGGTTTGAGCCATAGTCTGGTAGCCCGACTGCAATGAATATAGATGTGCAAAGAGAGACAGATTAGCTTTTTGCTATCACTACTCACATTAGGGTGGCGTTACCTTTGCTGGGATATTTAAAAGCCTGTCAGCATTAACTTATCTGATTTATAACTTGGCTGTGAAAAATTCCCTCCTCACTGGCAGTCAGCATATACAGTTTCATGTAAGAAGATATAAGCTGATCATTTGTTTTCCTAGAAGTGTAGTTTCTGAATGCTGGGAACATTAACCTGTTACTGACTTTGGAAAACAGAGGAGGAGGAGGAGAAGGAGGCCATACCTGCTATTAGAGTGGGATTGATCCAATACATGGTCACATTATCACAAATCTCCAGAATTTTGGAATTTTTAAGAAAGTCTCGGTTTTCAATAGGCTTTTCTGCTGGGACCCAAATCACTGACTGTTCAAAGAAAGTTGTGGTAATTTCTTCATTCTGAGAGAAGAAAGTAGTTCAGGGTGGGGATAGGCAGAGAAATTAATAAAATGAGTGAGACATTATGGGATCCTGGAAAATACCATATTTCGAGTCTGAATAATAATTCCAGTCCCAGAGCTCCCAGTGAAGTAGATGCCCTTGGGAGAGTTAACAACTGATCCCTCCCTCTCCCGTCTAACAGTAGGGCTGCTCACTGAAACAGGAGCCTTCTCTGCTACCATTTCCCTTAAAGTCAGGAAGGCTTTCCATCATTTTCTGGGCCTCCCACTGGGCCATGTATGTTTTAATTTGGGCTTCTGGAACCCTGAGTGATTTACATTTGTTTTCTTTCTTTTAAATGGATGTTGTGAGTGCCTGCCTTGTTTTAGGTTTACGACTAGGATTGCAAGCTGAATTTGATCTCAAGCTGAAAAACACTCCTGTAATCCAAATTGGTGAAATCACTTAAGTAGCAACAGAACCTAATATTTTGGTTTCACAAGATTGTGTGTTAATGGTATAGTTGTAGTACCAAAGATACTTTGTTTCAAAGTCAGGTCTAACTTGTGACTTCACTGGCCTTGCTACTATTTTACTCCTTTCACTCTAGATGCTTAGAATTTGTCTCACAGAATGTTTTTTGTTTAGGTAGCCTCTCTTATATTGTCAAGAATGCCCCCTTCTCTTCTGTTTCTAGTGTTGGAAGTAGTTGTCTTGTATACCTAGCTCTTAATCATCTGTCTCCTGGGCTTTGACATTTTTTCCCCTACTCTTAATAAGGCTTTTCCTTTTCTCCTTTGTTTCTTTCTAGCTTTATGATTTCAGTGTTTTTATTCTTTGAAATATGGCTTTGTAATTTTTTCTCCTAGTCACTTAAAACTCTCATCTTAGCTCCTTTGCCCTTGAGTCTGTAAAGACTTGGGATGCATTGAAAGGGACTGTATAAAATGAGGTTGGTACGTTGACTAGCTTTGTTAGCAAAATCAGGGCTATTTATATACCTGCTCTGCATGTTTAACATGTACAAAGTATGGATACAGTGGTGAGGGAAGTGCAGAATAAGAGGGTTTTTGTCATTCAGGACCACAAATTTGTCTCATTAAAAAAATCTGTAGCCTGAATTTAAAAAAAATAGGATTTTCTTGAAGATAAAGCAATTTCACTATCATGAGATGAATACTTGTGTTATTTAGACAATCTGACAATATTAACTGAAGAATAAATTAGGACCAAAATGAGACATTATGGGCCTTTGCCTTTAACTTTTTTTTTTTTTTTTTTGCCATGCTGCATGTGGGATCTTAGTCCCCCTGCAGTGGAAGCACGGAGTCTTAACCACTGAACTGCCACAGAAGTCCCAGCCTTTAACTTTTTCAGAAAAATAAATCTTGTTGTGTCAGTTCGGGAAGTCATTGCTGGCTGGCCCTACTCAAATGCTTACCTTATTTTCTGTAAAAAGCAGCATATGATATTGGATATAATAGCTTTTTATCTTCTTGATTCTCCTTCCATCTTACTTTTGCCCCCTATAGTAATCCCTAATATCCTGGAAGTTGTTCTGTTCCTCAGATGCATCCAAATTAGGCTTATTTAAAAAAAAAAAATCTCCAAAACTTTTCACTTGCCATAGACCTTGGGAGCAGAGCATCGTCTTTGGGGGAAATCTTCTTTTTCTTAGAAATTCTAGGAACCAGGGTCTGTAACTTCTCTGGACATGAGGAGACTAATATCATGTCTGTGGGAGCCAGTGACAACCCTGAGACTTGGGTAATGGAAAGAAAAAAGTGATCCCCACATCACCTCACCCCCCAAAATAAGAAAAGTAAAAGAAAAAAATAAATGAGTAGATGAGAATTAACATGGAGAGAGTTGGGCAGGAGAAAAGTGAAAAAGAACCTGGGAGAGACAGAAGAAAATGAAAGAGGTATTTACAGTATATAGAGAGGCCACTGTGCCTTTGGCATAATCTCAGTTTAGATTTGCCAGTTAAACACTAAAACAAACCAACCCAACCCAATATTTGTTTCTTCTGACTACAGTGGAGGTATGCTGTCATAGATAGCAGCATACCATAATTACAGTCAGGATATCAGGGAAAAATTAAGTCTCCTGGGCCTTACCGATGGCTGTATTTTAGGCAATAATCCTCCATCTCCCACTAGGCCTATAGCGGCCATTCTGCAATTGCACTGGTGCCCTAGGTCAGGGGTCCCCAACCCCCTGGCCTGTTAGGAACCCGGCTGCACAGCAGGAGGTGAGCGGCAGGCGAGAGAGCAAAGCTTCATCCATCGCTCGCATTACCGCCTGAACCATCCCCTGTCCCCGGGCCGTGGAAAAATTGTCTTCCACGAAACCGGTCCCTGGTGCCAAAAATGTTGCGGACCACTGCCCTAGGTTACCTCACCATGGCCTGGGAGTGTGCTTTCAGAGAATTTGTATTATACTGTAGTTCTCACCTTCTTTACTTTTGTCTTTCCTAGTGATATGTTAAAGGTGGATTATTCCATTAGCAGCCCAGCATAAAATGGTAAGGTGAGTGAACTGAAATCTCTTTTTATTTAATTTTTAATTTTTGATTGAAGTATAGTTGATTTACAATGTTGTGTTAGTTTCAGGTATACAGCAAAGTGATTCAGTTATATTTTATATATATACATGTATATATATATTCTTTTTCAGATTCTTTTTCCCTATAGGTTATTACAAGATATTGAGTAGAGTTCCCTGTGCTATACAGTAGGTCCTTGTTGGTCATCTATTTTATATATAGTAGTGTTGAACTAAAATCTTTAGAATAGGTGAATGTCACAGTGTGACAAAAGTGGCAAGGATCCAGGTGGCCTTGGGGCTTTTTTTCAGGACTTTATCTTTGGCAGGATTGGTTTTGTTCCTCCGGCTCATCCCTCTTACCAGAAATCTTTGGTTTGGAAGCAAATGTACATAATGGTTACCTGGGTATAAAAGTACAGCGTTGGACTTAAAAGCATGAACTTTAGGTTTGTTGAAAGGCCTGAGTTCAAGATCCCAATCAGCTCTGCGCTAGCTGTGTAACCTTGGACAAGTCACTTTTTGGTCTGCATCTGAAAATGGGGATGATAATAGTACCTATCTATAGGGTTGTTGTGAGAATCAAATGAGGGTAAAGCATTTAGTACAATGTCTGACACAGAGTTAGCCCCCAATAAATTATGGCTTTTACTATTACTATTATTTTTCTTACATACCTCATCTATTTCTTCCTCTGGTTCAGAAAATTCAGGAATCACTTTAATCTGAGTTTTGATGAAGCATTTTTGAAGACCTACAAAGTAAATGCCAGTGTATCCCTATAAAACAGACAAAAAATAACAAAACTTCCTGAAATAGCCACAATTAATGAGTTTCATGGTTTGTCAGGGCCCCAGGCTGGCAAAATTTGAATTCAAAGGGAAAGCTTTGTCTTATAAATTAAATGGAGGCTACAGGCTATTTTTAACTTGTCTCAAATGTTCTAATATTTTAAGTGGGAAGCTTTAGGGGGAAAATATCCAACTTACATTTTTAAAGTCATGTACTTCCAATGTTTCATCAGTGCCATTTCCACTTCTGAATATTTCAGTTCTGGTCACGGGATCAATTTCCATGTAAATCTTCTTCTTCTCTCCGTTGCTGTAGAAAGTGTGCTCCATGTCATATGTCTGGGAGAACAGAGGAAATCAAGCTCTAAGATACTCAGTATGTCCCTTCATAAGACACTTTAATTGGGTAATATCTGGGGCACCTTCTTTTTCCAGAACCTTTGTAGAGAGGTGCCATCTCAGCAGCTTGCCGTTGGGAATTCTCTGAGACTCGAGATTAAAGTGAGGTGTTTTTTGGCACTGGAGCTGATATGGGGATCCCTTCAGAGCCAGTATTTTGTATTCAAGCCAAGTTGCTGAACTAATTACTAAGAATTCCAACAGTTTTCTTGGCAGCCTTGACTAAATAGCAAATGGTATTTTGCAAAGCAGCCTGTAAGGTGTTTTCCACTTGTGGTAAGCAGAGGAATCACCAAAAACCTATACTGCTTCTTTAAACTACCAATTCCCTTTCTAAGTACTCAGTAGTCACCCACTTACTCCCTGTGAAATTCACTAGGGCTGAGAAAGAGATTTGAGCAGATTTAGAATGTTTAGGCCTTGCTCTTTATCTTATCCATCCAGGGATTTAATATTGTCTCAACAGTCTTGGATCTGTACTTTTTAGACTCTGAAGACTCTGAAGACCATTCTCTTTGGTGAATATTAGATAATCGTCTTACCCTGACCTCAATTGCTTCCTTTTGTCCTTTAAGCTCCAGGAAACATTTACTGCCTTCCCCTAACCTTTTCTGTTATGGGCTAACCAAATTCATTCAGTTGATTCCTGATTTTTCTTTTCCAAACCCGATTCAGCTGACTTCAAGTTCTCCAGATTCTCCTGCATATAGAATTCAACAGCTGTGAATTGTAATATGCACTATGTAATATGGAGTGTCCCAAGAAGATCGCCTTGGCAAAGCTGCATATCAGGTTGCTCTTGAGTGGTTGAAACAAAACCCCAGACTCTCTCCTACCCTCTAAAGGAGACAATTTTTCTAAGGACCAAAAGGACCAGTCCCATAGAGTATCCCAGTCTATTAATAAGCCCATTACTTATAACCGAGGACATGTTTATAGCTAGAAGCAAATAAGTAACCTAAAGGAATTTGTTACCTGCCACAAACCAGGCCAGACCTGATGGTGCCATGTGGAAGTCTATCTTATCCCTGTTGTTAGGAGGCCTTTGGCTATCGAGTTTCTTCATTCTCATTTTTCCTTATGAAAAGCATTTGGTAAACTAAAAGCCTGAAAAAGCAAGTCATCTACAGAGCCATTGTTGCTTTCTAATGATACTGTTCCCAGTGGCAGTCTTGTATTGCTTGTGCTGGGTTGGGTTGTTTTTTAATGTCTGCCGGTATCTGTGACTGAATGTTAGTATAACCTGGTCAAATTTTCCCCACCTCAAGTAGAAAAACAAATTGGAAGGGTTTGTAGAAGCAATATTACTTCAAGTGTGAAAAGTTGATGTAGTCGCTGAATAGGAAAACAAGAGACGATGTCATTTACCTCTTTGCTGCCCTACAGTGCCTTGGACATGGTCAGAGCTGAAGTATATGTTGAATACCTTTTCCCCACCAAGGGCAAATTCTCATCTTCCGAAAGAGAGATTTTGAGCATTGGCAAGGTCTTTTAAGAGACCATATTTTAAAAGGGGAAGGAAAACAGTATTTAGAACTTTCCAGCAACTGCAGAGTTAACACAGCAAGTCTGGCCTGCTTTGTGACAGGTAGAACATTTCTTTAGACTTGTTATTTGCTTCTAGTTATAAATTTGTCCTCAGTTCCAGCTCTGCAGCCAGCTTGAGAAACTTCTACCTATGGCAACAAATTGAGCTCTCAGTGGGCCTGACCTAAGTAGAGGAGAGAGGCATCTACTTCAGATCCAGCCTTGTCAGATCTCCCAACAGGGGGGAATTTCTTTAGAAATACTATCCATTGTTGAGACAAATGTCGACAGCCCTAGTCATTGGTGGTGGGGTGGGGTGTTTGTTTCATCAGTAGTACAACTGATGGATTATTGCACGGAAAAATGAGGTTAGAGACTAGGGGATGTTGGAACACTGCCTACCTGGGCAAAAGAGAAAATACAGGCTGTATTTTCAATCATTGGTAGAAGACTATGGAACCATACTGGTGACATTTAGGATTTCAGTGTACTTCTGTGGAATGAGTTTTCCTGCACTGTTGGCAATGCACTTCACTTGGACACCTTGCTAGATGAAAACTATTGGAAACTGCCAAGCTTAGCAGATCTTGATTATTTTCAGCATTCTTTCAAAGAGGTTTTTTTTTTTTTTGGTAGGGGAGGAGGGGTCCATTCTGATTGTATTTATTCACTAGCATATTGCCTTTTTGATAGTAATGGTAGTGGGATCAGAATGACTTCATTTATACGTAAAATCTGGGTGGGGGTAGGGAGCTATATATTCACTCAGATGGAATTCCACTATCAAAGGTGCCCTTTTGGAACAGACTGTCCTTTGTCTAGGAAGATGATGCCGGTGGCCCACTTTGGACTGCTTAGGGATGGGTTTGAGCAAATCCAGACATACTGTCTGGTCCGGGTCCCTGTGGAGCACATTGCCTGGGTAATGGCTGTGCAAGCTTCACTGGCCCATATGAAGACTGAGCTCATGCCTTTGGCTTCAGAAGTACTTTTCTGTCTACTAAGCTCACTGGCTCAGGGGCTGAGGGTCTTTCTGGAGATGAGGGAATAAATGGTTTTGTCCACTCCAGGTGCAAACTAAAGCAGAGAAGGATGACCGGTCTGAGAGAAGTGTGAGTGGGTTCCCAGTAGTTCATCTCAGACTGCCTCCAACTCAGCTTTATTCCAGGAAGGACAGAGCAGGGACAGAGTATGATGAGAAGTACGCTTCCACCAAACCGGCACATTAGGGCAAGTTAATCTTTGGTGTTTCTAGCTTCCCTTTTCTGTTCTTTTTATATCCTGCCCTCTTTGTACCTTCCTAGCCCTTCCTCCTCTTCCCATCTCCCTCTATTCCTCTGTCTCCTGTCCAGACATCTAGGAATCTCATGGTGCTTCAGGTACCTTATATGAAAGAAGAAATCCATCTGACAACTGATCTCACACTAAGGTATTAGTGATGGGTGTTTGTCTGTTAAAAAAAACTGAGTGCAATACTTAACTCAAAGGAATGAATTACTAATGGTGGTTTTTAAGCACAATGGCACCAGGAATAAGAGATATATTAAGGGCAAGGGCATCTTTCCAGCAGCACTCAAATGGGTTCCCACTCCATCCACACATAAGGCTGGTCTCAACTATGAAGGACCGGAACACTGGCGTTGGACAGGGAAACCAATGGGATGGAATATGACTCAGGAGTGAAACGAGATAGATACGTGGTGAACCCCAAGGAGTGAGGGATGTAAGAAGACCACACTGACAAAACGTGGAGAGAACACAAACTCACTTCTCTTCCCTGCTCAGGAATTCTTTCCTCAGTCCAGTTAAATTCTCCACTCAGGCAGCAAATGAGCCCTAACATCCTCCTTTCACAGTTTGCTGTGTTTTCTGGCCTCAATTTGTGACAGTCTCTGAGATCAGAAAAGAAAGATTTTTACAAAAAGTAAAGCTGCCTCAGACCTCAGTGTGACGGTTCTGTTTTGGGGCAGGTAGCTTTAGCTTGTCCTGAAAGGGATTTGAGGACATTTGGCTTAGGTTTGTTTTTTGAAGCCTATGATTAATCTAGCTGTTCTTCTCTCCACCTTCATTTCTTACTGTCTGTTTATGAGGTACACTCTCCAAAGGTGAAATACATGCTCAGAATAGCTGGCTAGCAGGTGTTAGGCTGGAAGGAAAGGAAGGGAATGCATTGTACTATATTATTACCAACCTAGCCTGTGGGAATTAAAGGGCCTCTGGGTATTTCTTTAACCAACACAGAGCAGACACATTGTTTCTTATGCAAAGTTGGACTCCTGCATCTTCAATCACCAGTTCTCAGTCCTGAAAAAAACTGGCATAGGCAGCACAGACATTCCTCTTTTTCAAAAAGAAAAAAAGCCCATTTCTTTCATGTCGAACAGCGGTCCCCAACCTTTTTGGCACCAGGGACCGGTTTCGTGGAAGACAATTTTTCCACGGACCGGGGGTGGGGGGAGGATGGTCCAGGCGGTAATTCGGGCGATGGGGAGAAGCAGAGGAAGCTTCGCTGGCTCGCCTGCTGCTCAACTCCTGCTGTGCCGCCCGGTTCCTAACAGGATGCAGACCAGTACCTGCTGGAGGTTGGGGAGCCCTGATGTAGATCCTCAAGCTGGCTTGGAAGTTTCTCCCTACCCACTACCCTCACCACTCCTTGTTCTTAAATGCAGCTGAAGAATAGTGAAAAGACTCTCTAGACCAGGTTCTAGTCTTAGCCTCAACTCTGCCACTTACAAGCTGTGTGACTTTGGACAAGTCACCAAGTGTCTCTGGAGGCTCAGTTGCCGTCTTTATCTCTCACCCATTGCCAAATGCAATGTTGAAGAGTTGACAAAGTCAATTTTTTTAAAAATTGAAATGTAGTTGATTTACAATGTTGTGTTAGTTTCTGGTGTACAGCAAAGTGATTCAGTTATCCGTATATATATAATATATAATAATATATATATTCTTTTTCAGATTCTTTTCCCTTATAGGTTATTATAAGATATTGAATATGGTTCCCTGTGCTATACAGTAGGTCCTTATTGTTTATCTATTTTATATACAGTAGTTTGACAAAATCAATTCTGTTCAGGTTTGGCTAATACCTGTCAGGTTGAACCGTTGGACTGCTACTACCTGTTGATTTCCTGGGCCGCTTTCCCTACAGTAGCCCCCATCCCTCTCTCAGCCACTGAAGGACAGCTCCCTTTGAAGACCTAGGTTTTTTCTGGCTGGTACCAAGTAAGTTGCCCAGCAAATGCCTTAGGAGAATGAAGAGACTGAATACGAATGTGCCCCTAGTAGCCGGAGTCCTACTCTACATAATCGATGCTGCCCCTTGGCAGCCGGGACCAAGAGCTAGCCCGTGACAGTGGCTGGACAAGGGTGGACTTTGCTCTTGAAATGGTTTGAGAGGAAAATAAAATGAAGTCTTTTTCAAAACGCTGACGTGGCACCATCTGGTGAAGCTCAGTCCCCCTGCTAAAGAGATTTCAGCTCCATCTCCATCTCTTCCCTTGAGGGGATGAAATGCTTCTCCAGACCCACATTTTACCCATCAAACTGCTGTGTAGGAAAGCCCAGGGAACTCGGGGAAGAAAGTTGTATCCCCTGTGTGCCTAGAGGGGGAGTGAAGAAAGTTGGTCTCTGGCCAACTTAAAGAAATAGGCACAGGAAAGCCCGATCCAGACTTAGCAGGAAAGTGCTTTTTCTGAGCAAAAGATTTTCAGCCTAGAGTGCTGTTGGGTCTGCAGTCTTGAGTAAAACTCTTTTAATGGTCATCTGCAGTTGAGGTGAAGGGGAGGTCAGATGGATGCCCACCTATCCTACCCCTTCTCATCTCATCCTGGTAGTATGCAGAAGTTGAGGAGACATCCCCAGGAATCTGTGGATTGCTGTGTGGGCTTTAGGACTTAGCCTTTCCAAATAGCCCTAAAGTCACCAGGAGGTTCCTATATATGGCAGGAAGGGCAGCATTTCATTAATTTAATTTATTATTCTTCTGCCTCATTCTACAAAGGATTGGAAGGGATAGGCTACAAGGTCTGTGTTACATCTATCAACTGTTGGTTTAAAGGCTAGAATTTTTCTGACTTGTTTTCTCTATGTTGGATGAATTAGCTGGGGAGTTGATTTCTGATTGTTTCAGGTTCAATGTGTAATACAGGGAGCTTTAAGCAAGAATGTTTCTCTTGGGAATCTGCTTCAAAGACATCTGGGCAGTCACTGCCTGGAAGTGGAGCCTTGTCATGCTCTCTCAAAATCTCTGGGACTGAATCGGTCCTCTGCTTGGTTGAGAAAGCTGAATACAGAACTCGAGGGACTGGCTTTCATTCAGCTCAAGTGGCTTCTATATGTGGCTGTGGGTTGGGGATCTGTAGCCTGTAAGGGAGTGCAACAGCTCTCCCAAAGTTAGTCTTCCTTGTTTCATTTTATTTTCATCCCTTTCTCTCTCCCTGTCTCCCTGTCTCCCTCTCTCTCTCTCTCTCTCTCTCTCTCTCTCTCTCTCTCTCTCTCTCGTGTGTGTGTGTGTGCTCATGCCTGAGATGTGTGAGGAGAGGGAGTCCATCACGGCTTACTCCCCGTTTTAGATCAAGAATCTGGATATTTTGTCCACACCAAGGTGGGAGGTAATAGAAGGAGGAGGGGGGAAATTACTGGCATGGAAATGTCAACACCAGATGTGGAATGTTAAATAAACACTTAATTATAAACAGATGTCAAAAAGCAAAATAAAAAGGATGTGTGGCGGAGGCTAGAGGAGCAAATGCTAAGAACTTGGAGAAAGTCCCGGGATGCCAAACACGTCACTGTCATCCATAAGCTCAGCAGTATCACCGGTTCTCTCCACCAAGGGCCCCAAGAGTCCCCACAGGTCCCACAGGCTTGTAAAGGAAAGTCCAGAAGAGCCTGGGTTTTAATCTGCTAACTGCTGTTTCTTGCCAGGCCATACTCTTTAGGGGAGCCTCTTTAATTTGTGCAAGATGCCTGGATCCTTTTCCTCTGCAAATCTTCTTCCAAGACCAATCTGACTACTCTTCACTTCCCAGCAATCATAAGTCAGCTCTGAGGCAGGCTTATTGGCAGCCTTAGCCATTGGAAACAACAGATGTTCCCTGGGGCTTTTTGTCTGGGAACTAAAGGCAGTGGGCTTAGTGGAGCATCCACATCTCCAGCTGGTTCCTCAGTTTGCAATGGACCCAGCCTGGTCTTGTGGGGAAGGCTGGGACTTAAATATCAAAGGCAATAAATTGTAACTCCCCATTGGAACAGAGAACAAACAACCTTTGTTCATGGTGGAAAAACTTGCCCCAGGAGACACCTATTTATCATCTTTTACCAGATTACTTTGTAATGATTTTGTTCATTTCTGAGAATCCCTTTGCTAAAAATCACATCCTAAGACGGATTACTTCTTGAGAGATTTGGTTCTTGATAAACTTTATTTGGTAGCATACCTCACCTCTTCTGTGCATGCAGTGACTAGGTTTTACATTTGAGGAATCACAGGATTGCTCCTTATAATGCATTAAAAAGTGAACTGGAGTGAGAAGCAAAGACGATATAATACAGGAGCAGAGGCGACCATGGGCTCTGTTAGTGAGCTTGGCACCTTGCTAGATAAAAGCAAGGTTCCCACCTATTCATTTATAGTTGCACCGAGACGAATAGCATTGTAAGTTTAGAAAAACACATAAACTTTTTCAAAATAGAATTTGCAATTCCAATGGCTAAAATAAAACTAGAAAAACCATCTGGCCCCATGTTTAGGCAGACATGTATGGGTGCTCAGAAGGGCTAGCTACCTACTACACCCAGCTAAGAACATTATGGCCATGGAGGATGAAAGGGTTTATTCTCCTCTAACCCATCTGTAATTGTTAAGAGGATCCAAGATTCAATTTGTGGGACAGCATGTTACCTTGGGAATTAGCTAAGTAATAGCAGAATTGGATTGGTATTCATCTTGGCACTCTTATTCATTTGTTGTTTCTTTCCTGATCTCAATTGCTTTGCCCACCTTGCTAGTCTGAATATAGGTGGCTTCTCTAGAAAGACATGTGAACAGTAAGCAGTTCAGAAGCAGAGAGCAGTGAGAGAGATAAGAGAAAGGGCTAACTATAGGCAATGGATGACGTGTGAAATCCTTTCTGGAACAAGGTATAAATAAGAAAGCAAGTAAACAAAGTTTGCTGTTCATTCTCCCTCTGACTTAAACTTGATAAGGTAGCCTCTAGTACTAAATGAAAGTGGGTATGGTAGCAGAGATGAAGAATCCAAAGGTGGCTATGCCTTACTTCTCTGTTTTCTTTTGGACACTTGTCCACTTGATTTTGTATTTTCTACACTTCCTCACCCCCTGCCTCTCCTTCCTCATTGATCCATATTCTTTCCTCTCTGCTCCTATCACTCCTTTGGCCCCTAATGGTTCATCCCAATCCATTATCTTCTTGTATTTTATCCTCCCTCCTGGATTTTTGCCTTTCCCTTCCTACGTCTGTTATCAAATAGAAATGAGCATCCCACGACAACAAATTAATAACAATGGTAGCAACAACAACATCCCACATGCAGAGAGAAAAATGTGGCAAAGCCAGAAAACCATCTTCACAGTTTGTAGCTTGTACATTTATTAATTCTCTTTCAAATGGAAATTGTTGGCATGAAGGGACTATGATTTTCTTTGGGTCACATCTAAACTTAGCCACTGTGTGTGAGCCCGGGAGTAACAATAACACTAAGGTACACTAATGTCAACTACAATGGCCAGCCAAGCTTCACCAAATAACCATAGTATCAGAAGCATTATGAGATATCTGTGATTAATGACTTGGTGTCACTTTTCTACCTTGTAGCACTACTATTTCAGTGGGACACCAACGACTGTGGCTCTTGAGAAGCTGAAAAGCTCTAGGTTTCTCGGTTTTCTTTTTCGAGTCACAAATAAACATGAATTCAGGTGTGAGAACTGCTCCTTCTGAAAAGGAGTTTGCTGCCTGTCCTCACAGCAGATGCATTAAGTCAGAAACATAATCCCTGAAAATCCTTTGCTGCCATTTCTCGTGGTTTCTTCTCATGTGGTAGTATAATTACTTTTCCATCAGTTTCTGCCCAGATAATTGAAAGAAAGATGGAAAGTATTTTTTCTTACAGTAAAAAGTTTGCTTCTGCGAGGAATCTTAACTCCTTATAAAAGCATTATAAAAGAATGGGTAATTCTACATCTTATTACTAACCAAAATGCAGAAAACATATTTTTCCTTTACCAAAATAATTAGGCAAAAAAGAGAGAGCAAACCTTGACTGAGTTTTTCATACCACCAAAAAATATACACAAAAAGAACTTAATGACTTTCATTTTCAGAGTAATATACATGTCAAGCACTAATTAAATTCAATCAAACTCAAAACAGAAACACTGGATAATAAAGTGCATTTACTCACTTTTTTGGGTGTCTCAGGCCAGAAGTGCTTGCCCCCCCAAAACAGGACAATTAGAGTTAGGGCGAGGATACCGAACACCAGTCCACAAATCTTAAGTGATTTACATATCTTCTTGGATTTAGAAGCTTCTGCCTAAGCAAAGAACAGAGAGAATAAAACAATACACAATAGCCCTTAAAATTGCAAGCCATAATTCAAAGTCACTTGATTTCACTTTTTAATGTTCATATTGCAATATGATAAATCTGTGAAGCCATGCTTCTGCTCAAAAGGGAATAAAAAATATGAATCAACTTACATTTAGAATGTGACAGTCCTCACAGTTCTCTGGAGGATTCTTTGCCATGGTCTCTCAGCACACAGCACTCTTTCCCTGCTTTGAGAGGACTAAGAGACCACTGCTGAGGTGGAGTTGCAAGTGAGTCGGCTAACAGATGCCAGAGGAGAAGCTGAATTTATATGGCTCAAATATGTCATACCAGAGCCTGAGGGAGCCCAGGGGGCTCCTGTGCTGCGATTTGTTACATAGATATACCCATATATGTATATAACTTCTGTGCACAGAATTCCATCCAGAATGGCAAAGACAGAAGGTTATAATGAAAACTATTGTCCTGGGGGTTGGTTTGGAAGGGGATCAAGCCTAGGACACATTGAAATGATTTTTCACTATGAACTTAAAATATCAGTGGCAACACACACTGCACACTCCAGAAATAAGCAAACAAAACAAAAGGAATGAAGTTCTAATTTCAATTCCATCTGCTCTAACAAATATTTATTGCAGGCACTGTGCTTGGGGTAGGAGATTCAGGAATGAACAAGGTAGTGCCTTCTTCACTATGTTAAAGCTCTTTGAGGACTGAGATCAATAGGTAGTCAACTAATTATAATCAGAAACAAGATTTAAAAGGTTAATTATACGTTTTCTTTCTCTCTTCATTCTCTCTCTCTGATTATTTTCCTTTCCTAGGCTCTCTTCCTCAATCTGTTCCTTAATGTTGATATTCCTTATGGTTCTATCTTTGATGATCTTCTCATTCTATATATACACTTCTTGGATGATCTCATCCACTCCCACAGTTTAAAATATCACCTATATATCAATGATTTCCAAATCTGTATCTATAACTCCACTGTCTTTTGAATTTCAAAGCCATTTGAATATCTCTACCTCGATGGACCTCAGGAATCTCAAAACTCAACATGTCCCACATCAAACTCTTCTTCTTTTCACAACCCCTTCCCCCAATCTACTTTCTTTCCCATATTCTTAATCTTGCTTGGTGGCTGAATTAGTTTGCTAGGGCTGCCATAACACAACAGAAATTTATATTCTCACAGCTCTGGAGGCTAGAAGTCCAAGATCAGGGTTGGTTTCTTCTGAGGCCTCTCTCCTTGCCTTGTAGATGGCTTTCCTCATGTTCACATGGTATTCCCCTTCTATGCATGTATATGCCCTAATCTCCTCTTCTTATAAGGACACCAGTCATATTGGATTAGGGCCTATCTGTACGACTTTATTTTTCCTTAATTACCCCTCTAATGGCCCTATCTCCAAATACAGTCACATTAAAAAATAATGGGCATGAGGACTTCAACATATGAATTTGGGTGGGTGGGTGGGGCACAATTCAGTCCGTAACAGTGGAACCATTATTCACCCAGCCTTCAAAACCAGAAACCTGTGGTTCGTCCTAGACTCTCCTCTCTTTGTCACATTCCCTTATCCAATCAGTGACCAGGTATTTTTGATTCTAAATTCTTACATCTGTCAAAGCCACTCTTTTCTCCCTATATTGACTTTTAAAGCCTTAGTTTAGGTTGTCATCTTCTCTGATGAGTCTCAAGTCCATATCTCTAACCCAGGCTGCTCTTAGGGCTCCAGATCCATGGGTCTATCTAACCTGCTAGACGTCCCCATTTGGATATCCTAGAGGTACCTCAAATACCACATGTTCCAAATGGAATTAATTATCTCTGCTTCCAAATATACTCTTCTTTCTACATTATCTCTCTCACTAAATGGCATGATGATCAGTTTCTTGAATAGAAACCTCCAGATGATCCTTGATTTCTTCCTCTCTTGCCTATTTAGGCCTCCATGCCTAATCAATTATTAAATCCAGTCAATTTTGCCTCTGAATTGTCTTCCCAATCTTATTCTCTCTATCCTCAAGTTCCACTGTCTTAGTTGAGGTTCTCATATTTACTTTTAGTGTTGCAATAGAGTCCTAACAGGTTTTCTTGCCTCCAATCCACTTCCTTCAAGATGATCTTTTCTAGGACTCAAATCTGAGGATAATCTCTCCCCTGATTAAAATCCTTCTGTGTCTATTCATTGTCTATTAAATCAAAGCTACTTACAGTGACCTCATAGGCACTTCATGGTCTTGACTCTGCCTAATCCCTCCAAGCCTTGATTTTGGACAATTTCCTCCATAGAGATGGAGCCAACTGGGTGTCTTAGCTGGGCAGAGCCATGGAGCATGTATGTGGGACTTCATCCACATCCTAATATCTTGAAGAAAAATAATTTTCTAACTGTTGCTGACATGATCATGCATGAAATTGATTATGGAAGTTATGAAATATAAATCATGGTTCTATTTGTTCTACAATTCTTTGGCCAACTTTAAAAAAAGAAAAAGAAAGCTATGAGAGCAGTCTTATGAAGAAACCCATGTTTATTGTGTTAGATGGTACCTCCTCAACAATGTTACTCACACTATGCTTCCAATGCCTTCCTTACACCTTATGCTTTACTGATTCTGAGCACGCTCTGCTATTTTACTCTACAGGGCATTTTCACATGCTATATTCTTTGCTTGGGTTTCCCTTCCTCCCCTTGTCTACCTGAAAATTCTCATTTAGCCTTCAAAATACTGCCTAGATGTTACCAGCTCCTGAAAGACTTCCCTGATCTCATCTCTGCCGTGTTTTTCTTCTGAGAAGGCTTGAGATCCTTTAAAACATGCCTCATTTGTTAAAAAGATTGAGTTAAAATAGAGATCAAATCAATATGCCATGAAAGCATAGAAGGAGGAGTGATGAAATCTGTTTCAGGAGAGCAAGGAAAATGGCAGAAAGCACTCAAAATTTCAGTAGATTGTTCGTTTATTAGCAATCTATGTGGCAAGCACTTTTATAGGGGCTAGATATATATTTAGTAGTGGACAAGACCAACACAGTCCCTGATATTATAGAGCTCAGAGGCTAGTTGGGGAGACATAAGTTAAACTAAAAGGAAAAAATCCTGTAAATAAATAAAAATATATACATTATGAAACATGGTAAGAAGGAAATGTTTAAGGTGTTATGAAAGCACCTAAATTGGATTGGGGGAGGTAGTGGTCAGGGCAGTCCATGCTAAGGAGATGTCCCTTAAGCTCAGACCTAAATAATGAGTAGAAGTTAGTTAGCCGGTGTAGAGTGGGAAAAGATTATTCCAGGCAGAGGGACCAGCACATGCAAATACCCTGAAGCAGAAAAGAGGTTGTGTTTGGAGAGTAAAAGGAAAGTCAGTGTGGTGATAATATAGTGAATGAGGAGGAGAGTTGCTTGAGATAAGGCTGAAGAGGTAGGCAGGGACCATATCATACAAGATTGTATCTATTAGGACTGTTTTGGGCTGCATGTAACAGAAACCAAGTTATGGTGGTTTAACAAAGTAAGAGGTTTATTTTTCTGACGTAAAGGAGCCTCAGTGTCAGCAGTTCAGGACTCATATAAGTTTCAGCACCCAAGCATCCATCTTTTTGTTCTATGATCCTTTGAGCATGGCTTCCATCTTCATGCCTCCAAGGTGGCTGTTTTACCTCCAGGCAGCAAAAGGAGAGAATGAAAAGGGCAAAAGACATGTGACAGCTAAGTCTGTCTCTTTCCATCAGGAAAGTAACAGTTTTCCTGGAAGCCCTATCCTGCTGATTTCCGCTTATCTATTAGTTAGAACTGGGTTGGATGGCCGCCCCTAACTATAATGTAGTATGAGGAGGTTTTATTTTCAACTCAGCCTATTACTACTCCTAAAAGAATCCTGGTTTTATTATAGAAGGGGAAACATATTGGGTAGGCAGTTTGCAGTTTCTGCCACAAAGGGTGAGGGGTTTCTTAGTTTATTCTAAGAACAGAGGGAATTCATTGAAGGGTTTTAAGCAGGGGAGATACACAGTTCCTTTTATGTTTATTAGCATCTCTCCAGCTGTTGTGAGAAGGGTGAATTGTAAGGGAGCAAGAATTTTTAAAGGTTGACCAGTTAGAAGGTAACTGCAAGAGATTATGGTGGTTTGGATTAAGGAAGTGGTAGTGGAGATGGAGAGAAGTAGACAGATTTGGGAGGTATACTTTAGAGGTAGCATGTACTTGGTGATAAATTGGATACACAGGGTGAGAGAAAGGGAGGAATAAAAAAATGATTCATGTATTTCTGGTCTGTGCATTTGGGTGGAGAGTGGTGCTGTTCACTGGGATTAGGAAACATGGAAGAACAGTTTGGGGTGATGAGTATGGACATGTTGAATTTGAGCTGCTTATGAAGCATGCAAGAGGAGATGTCTTGTTGGCAGTTGAACATATGTGTCTGGAACTCAGAAGACAGGCCCTGGAGTGGATATAGAGATTTGGGAGCCATTTGCCTGTGGATGGTATTCAAAGCTATGGGAGTTGATGGCATGGTCTAGAGAATGAGTGCAGAATAGAAGGAGAAAAAAGCTCAAGACTGACCACTGGGGAATCTTCAAGAGTTATTTATTTAAAAATATACTTTTAGAATGGTTTTCACATTTTTATTAAAAAATACATACTCATTATAAAATAAGCAAGCAATATAGAGAAGTGCAAAAAAGAGGGAGAAAATACCTCCAAACCTGCACTAACCAGAAATAACCATTATTGTGCCTTAATTTCCTTATCTGAATAAAGGAGGATAAAAATAGTAACTATAAGATTGCTGTGATAACTTACTGAGATAATCCATTTAAAGTGCTTACTTTGCAATCTTGCAGATATTAACAGTTCATAAACATTAATTACTAAGATTAATGAACATTATTCTGGACATTACTTTTATTATAAAGGATTAAGAAATGGATAGATATAAAATTTTAATAGAAATAATAAACATGCTCTTTTAAAAAGTATGAAATTGAAGAAAAGAAAAATAAATCAAAGTGAAAGTAAAGAAATTGATAAACTTCAGATAAATGCTTCTCCCCGCCTCAAGAAATAGTAGTCTCTGAAAGGCTATTTTAAAGTTAAAATCAAAGATTTGGAAAATATAAAGAGGTTATAGTTATTATATTTTTATCTCCATGTTTCAGTTTTTGATAGTGTTAGACTGATTCCGTGGGTAGTTGGTTAAGAACATGGGCTCTGAAGACAGCCTGCTTGGATTAAGATCAGTTCTGCCACTTACTAGCTATAATATGGTGGGCAAATTATTTAATCTCTATGTGCCTCATTTTTCTCATTTTTAGAATGGGGATTAAAAAGTGCCTACTTCATTGGGTTGTGAGGAATAAAAGAGTTAATACATATAAAATACTTGGCACAGTGCCTGGTACATAATAAACTATTATTATAAATATGAGGAAATGAGTTATCATTATGAAATATGATGAAATGCACTTCCCCTCCCAACTCATGATTTTTGTTAGCTATATTATTATTTTTACCTTCTCATAGTTTATAACATTTACATTCTGTTCTCCACCTAGAATTCTCTAAGTTGTTTGGTCTTGCTTCTGTGTTTAAATGAATTCAGTGCTTACCACTACTTTTATCACAGCTACTTTATTCCTGAGTTCTTTGTTTTGACATATCTCTTGGTTGTCTAGATTTTATCAGCTACTGGTTCTTTTTTTTTAAAGCAGCCCTCATGAGTGTTGCATTTCTTGAATTTTGGCATGTTTGAGAATATCTGTCTGTTGAAGGGCAAACAGGTAGGATAGAAAATTCTTGCACACTTTTGTTCCCTCAGGAGTTTGTCGATATTGCTCCATTGTCTATGGCATTGTGGGTTACACTGGTCTTTTCACCATGGTCTCTTCCACTCATCCTTTATCTGGATGGATTTCATTGTAGAAATTCCAGTATTAGAAGTTAAATGATGGAGGAGGACACTGAGGTATCAGAAAAGCCAAGAGTACTGTAGGTTTAACAAAGATGGCAGTGGTGAACTCTGTCAAAAGCCTCTGCAGGGCTTCCCTGGTGGCGCAGTGGTTGAGAATCTGCCTGCCAATGCAGGGGACACGGGTTCGATCCCTGGTCTGGGAAGATCCCACATGCCACGGAGCAACTGGGCCCATGAGCCACAATTACTGAGCCTGCGCGTCTGGAGCCTGTGCTCCGCAACAAGAGAGGCCGCGATAGTGAGAGGTCCGCGCACCGCGATGAAGAGTGGCCCCCGCTCGCCGCAGCTGGAGAAAGCCCTCGCACAGAAACGAAGACCCAACACAGCCATAAATAAATAAATAAATAAATAAATAAATAAATAAATAAATAAATAAAATGGGAGTAGTCATTGTACGCATTTCATAGAGTTTAAAAAAAAGCCTCTGCAAGGTCAAAAGGCTGTTAAAAATAGGGTTTGGGTGGGTGGGTGGGTGGGTGGGTGGGGGGAGTGTGGAAGAGCATCTTGGGCTGCAAGAATAACATGAGCAAAGTCATATAGGTGTATAGCCCAGCTTTGCAAGGTTACAGGGAGGGGAAGGGTACTCAGGGCAGGCTTCCAGGAGAAAGTGACAAAGAAATCAAGACTTGCCAGATGAATAGCCAGGCGAAGATGTCGACAGAGACAGTGTTCCAGGCAGAGGGAAATCATGGACAAAACCTTGAAAATGTGAAAGAGAATGGAATGTTTGAGCAACTGAAAGAATTTTAGTGTGGAAGGAGTGTTTAAATTTTTTTCCATTACAAAGAAGTACATCCTCACTGGCAAATAATCTATCAAAAGTAGGAAGTAAAAAAAGCAAAGTTTTTCTCCACCTCTGCAAGTCCTCAGAATTAACCATGAACACTTTAATGAGCATTATTTTATATCCCTTACTCTTCAAGTGAATATTCACACTCACATATACATGTATGTGTGTATGTATACAGTATTAATAATTGTAAAAATATATCATCTTACAAAAACATTCATGTTTGTCTGCTACTTGATTTTGCCACTTCGAAATATATCACAGATATCCTTCCTTGTCAATACAAGAACTCTATTAATAGCTGAATAATATTCCATATACAATGAAATATACTTTAATTTATTTAATGGTTACCTATTGATGGACATTTAGGTTACTTCTAGCTTTTTGAGATTATTAAGAATGCTGCAGTAAGCCCACTAGTACATTACAAATATCTTTGCCCACTTCTACAAGCACTTCTGTGGGATAGATTCTTAGTAGGGTGTTTTAGTTTCCTAGGGCTGCCGTAAATAACCACAAACTTGGTGGCTTAAAACAACAAAAATTTATTCTGTCACAAGTCTTGCCTTTTCCTGGCTTCTCATGGCTCTGGGCAATCCATGGCATTCCTTGGCTTGCGGCTACATCACTACAATCTCTGCCTCTGTCCTCACATGACCTTCTTCCTTCTGTGTGTGGATCCGCATATCTCTAAATCTCCTTTTCCTTATAAGGATGGCAGTCATTGGATTTAGGCTGAAAATGTTACCTCTCATTTTAATTGTAGTCCTGTTAGTATTTCTTCTGTAGATTGCTTGTTAATATCTCTTGTCCAATTCTATTGTTTTTTTAAAAATTTGATCATTTTATTGAGATATAATTCACGTACCATAAAAATGCACCATTTAAAATTGTACAATTCATTGGGTAGTAGAGTCATTTTCACAATGTTTATTCTTCCAATCCAAGAACAGGGTATATGTCTCCATCTATTTGTATCATCTTTAATTTCTTTCATCAGTGTCTTATAATTTTCTGCATACAGGTCTTTGGTCTCCTTAGGTAGGTTTATTCCTAGATATTTTATTCTTTTTGTTGCAGTGGTAAATGGGAGCGTTTTCTTAATTTCACTTTCAGATTTTTCATCATTAGTGTCTAGGAATGGAAGAGATTTCTGTGCATTAATTTTGTATCCTGCTACTTTCCCAAATTCATTGATTAGCTCTAGTAGTTTTCTGGTAGCATCTTTAGGATTCTCTATGTATAGTATCATGTCATCTGCAAACAGTGACAGCTTTACTTCTTCTTTTCCGATTTGGATTCCTTTTATTTCTTTTTCTTCTCTGATTGCTGTGGCTAAAACTTCCAAAACTATGTTGAATAATAGTGGTGAGAGTGGACAACCTTGTCTTGTTCCTGATCTTAGTGGAAATGGTTTCAGTTTTTCACCAAAGCTACAGTAATCAAGACAGTATGGTACTGGCACAAAAACAGAAATATAGATCAATGGAACAGGATAGAAAGCCCAGAGACAAACCCACACACATATGGTCACCTTATCTTTGATAAAGGAGGCAAGCATATACAGTGGAAAAAAGACAGCCTCTTCAATAAGTGGTGCTGGGAAAACTGGAGAGCTACATGTAAAAGAATGAAATTAGAACACTCCCTAACACCATACACAAAAATAAACTCAAAATGGATTAAAGACCTAAATGTAAGGCCAGACACCATCAAACTCTTAGAGGAAAACATAGGCAGAACACTCTATGACATAAATCACAGCAAGATCCTTTTTGACCCACCTCCTAGAGAAATGGAAATTAAAACAAAAATAAACAAATGGGACCTAATGAAACTTCAAAGCTTTTGCACAGCAAAGGAAACCACAAACAAGACGAAAAGACAACCCTCAGAATGGGAGAAAATATTTGTAAATGAAGCAATTGACAAAGGATTAATCTCCAAACTTTTCAAGCAGCTCATGCAGCTCAATATCAAAAAAAAAAGAACCCAATCCAAAAATGGGCAGAAGACCTAAATAGACATTTCTCCAAAGAAGATATACAGATTGCCAACAAACACATGAAAGAATGCTCAACATCATTAATCATTAGAGAAATGCAAATCAAAACTACAATGAGATATCATCTCACACCGGTCAGAATGGGCATAATCAAAAAATCTACAAACAATAAATGCTGGAGAGGGTGTGGAGAAAAGGGAACCCTCTTGCACTGCTGGTGGGAATGTAATTTGATACAGCCACTATGGAGAACAGTATGGAGGTTCCTTAAAAAACTAAAAATAGAACTACCATACGACCCAGCAAACCCACTACTGGGCATATACCCTGAGAAAACCATAATTCAAAAAGAGTCATGTACAAAAATGTTCATTGCAGCTCTATTTACAATAGCCAGGACATGGAAGCAACCTAAGTGTCCATAAACAGATGAATGGATTAAGAAGATGTGGCACATATATACAATGGAATATTACTCAGCCATAAAAAGGAATGAAACTGAGTTGTTTGTAGTGAGGTGGATGGACCTAGAGACTGTCATACAGAGTGAAGTAAGTCAGAAAGAGAAAAACAAATACCGTATGCTAACACATATATATGGAATCTAAAAAAAAAAAATGGTCATGAAGAACCTAGGGGCAAGATGGGAATAAAGATGCAGACCTACTAGAGAATGGACTTGAGGATACAGGGAGGGGGAAGGGTAAGCTGGGACAAAGTGGGAGAGTGGCATGGACATATATACACTACCAAACGTAAAATAGTTAGCTAGTGGGAAGCAGCCGCATAACACAGGGAGATCAGCTCCATGCTTTGTGACCACCTAGAGGGGTGGGATAGGGAGGGTGGGAGGGAGGGAGATGCAAGGGGGAAGAGATATGGGGACATATGTATATGTATAACTGATTCACTTTGTTGTAAAGCAGAAACTAACACACCATTGTAAAGCAATATACTCCAATAAAGATGTTAAAAAAAATTGTACAATTCAGTAGTTTTTAGTATATTCAAGAGTTGTGCAACCATTATCACTATCTAATTCCAGAACATGTTCATTACCCCTAAAAGAAACCCTGTATCCATTACCAATCACTTCCTCTTTATCCCTTCCCCTAGCTCCTGACAACTACTAATCTACTTTTTGTCTCTATGGATCTGTCTATTCTGGATGTTTCATATAAATGGGATTATATGTATCTGACCTTTTGTGTTTGACTTCTTTCATTTAGCATAATGTTTTCAAGGTTTATCCATGTTGTAGCATGTAGAAGCATTTCATTCTTCTTTATTGCCTAACAATATTCCATTGCATAAACTTACTACATTTTATTTAATCATTCATCAGTAGATGGAAATTTGGCTTATTTCCAATTTTTGGTTATTATGAATAATGTTGCTATGAACATTCACGTACAAGTTTTTGTGTGAACATATGTTTTAAAATTCTCTTGAGTATATCCCTAGGAGTAGAATTGCTGGGTCATCTGGTAACTCTATGTTTAACTTTTTGAGGAACTACCTAATGTTTTTGGGCAGTGGCTACACCATTTACATTCCCACAAACAATATTTGAGGCTTCCAATATCTCCACATCCTTACCAAGAATTGTTATTGTCTTTTTAAAAAAATTACAGCTATCCTACTGGGTGTGAAGTGGTATTTCATTGTGGTTTCGATTTGCATTTCCCTAATCACTAATAATGTTGAGCATTTTTTCATGTGTTTATTAGCCATTTGTATATCCTTTTAAATGTCTATTCAAATCCTATGCCCATTTTTAAATTGGGTTATTTGTCTTTTTATTATTGAGTTATAAGAGATTTAAAAATATATTCTAGATACAAATCCTTTGTTAGGCATATAATTTGCAAACATTTTCTCCCATTCTATGGTTGACTTTATTATTTATTGATCATGTCCTTTGATGCACAAAAGTTTTAATTTTGATGGATTCCAACTTATGCATTTTTTCTTTTGTTGCTTGTGCTTTTGGTGTCATGTCTAAAACTCCATTGCCAAATCCAAGGTCAAGAAGATTTATCCCTATGTTTTTTTCCTAAGAGTTTTATAGTTTTAGCTCTTATGTTTAGGTCTTTGATTCATTTTGAGTTAGTTTGTGTATGTGGTGTGAGGTAAAGATCTAAATTTATTCTTTTGCACATGGATATCCAGTTTTTACAGCACCATTCATTGAAAAGACTGTCTTTCCCATTGAATGTCTTGGCACCCTGGTCAAAAATCAATTGACCAAAGATGTTTGGTTTTATTGCTGGGCTCTCAATTCTATTCCATTGGTCTATGTCTATCCTTATGCCAGTATCACATTGTTTTGATTACTGTAGTTTCTTTTATATTTATTTATTTATTTGGCTGCGCTGGGTCTTAGTTGCAGCTTGCAGGATCTTCGTTGCCGCATGCGTGATCTTCGTTGCAGCATGCGGGATCCTTAGTTGCGGCATGCGAACTCTTAGTTGCAGCATGTGGGATCTAGTTCCCTGCCCAGGGATCGAACCTGGGCCCCTTTCATTGGGAGCACGGAGTCTTAGCCACTGGACCACCAGAGAAGTCCTGATTACTGTAGTTTTTGTAAGAAGTTTTTAAATCAGAAATTGTGACTCCTTCAACTTTGTTCTTGTTTTTCAAGATTGTTTTGGCTATTATGGGTTCCTTGCATTTCCACATAAATTTTAAGATCAGTGCTTTTAATCTCTGCAAGAAAGGCAGTTGGAACTTTGATGGGGATTTCTTTGACTCTGTAGAGCAATGTGAAGGAGTATTGCCTTCTTAACGGTATGGTCTTCCAATCAATGAACATAGGATGATGTCTTTTCATTTATTTAAGTCTTCTTTAATGTCTTTCAATTATGTTTTCTAGTTTCCAGTGTACAAGTTTTACATTTCTTGTGTTAAATTTCATCCTAAGATTTTATTCTTTTTGATACTATTGTAAATGGAATTATTTTCTTAATTTAATTTTGTATAATTCATTGCTAGTGTATAGAAATACAAGTAGTTTTTGTATATTGATCTTGTGTTCTGAAACCTTGCTGAACTCGTTTATTAAGTCCAATAGTTTTTAGTGGATTAGTTAGTTTTTTTCCACTATAGGATCATGACATCTGCAAATAGATAGTTTTAATTCTTCCTTTCCAATTCTGATTCCTTTTATTTCTTTCCTTTGCCTAATTTTCATGGCTAGATCCTTTGGTAGATCTATTGGATTTTGTAAATTCAGTTTTGGACAGGCTGAGTTAGAGGTGCTTGAGCATCATTCAAGTAGAGAAGTCAAGGAGATGATTCACTATTCAGGTCAGGAGAGAGATCTGGTCTAGAGATTCAAATTTAGTAGATGTTAACTTAGAGATGTTAAATGAAGCCCCTTGAAAAGATAACCTTGCCCAAGAAGAATGTTTAGAATGAGAAGAGGGCTGGAACCGAAATCAATATACCATAAGGAATGGAGATAGGAAGAGGATATCACAAAGGAAACTAAGTAGTCACTGCCAGAAAATTAAGAGTTAAATCTTGAGAACCTGATGTCATGGAAGTCAAGGGAAGCAAGAGTTTCAAAAAAGTGGGCGTGGTCATTACTTTGGGGGATATGAAATATTTCAAATGCTGCCGAAAAGTTTAATAAAATGATGTCTAGGATAAATTAGAGCATGTTAAAATGCTCAAGGAACGAAAATTGGTAAAGGTGACGGTGAAGATGCTAAAGACAGGGGGAATAATCAGCAGCCTATATTTATTTCAGTCAGTAAATAGTATCCTTGGATTTGGATTATACCTGAATTTTCTGTGTATTGCTTATGCCTTTTTGATGTGGTGGAAAACTCACTGTAGAGAACTCTTTGCTTGGAAGACCTTGTTCTAATGGGTCATATATGAACAGGTGCCAGGGAGAAGCAGCCTGATCTATTCTCTCTACCCCAGAATTTCTCAAAGTATGCTCTGACTTGCATTAGAATCACCAGCAATACTTTTTAAAGATACGGATTGGTGGGTGTAATTACAGACCTACTGAATCACAATCCAAGAAGTTGTACCCTGGAATCTGTATTTTAACAACTTTCCTCAGATCATTCTCATGCACACCTAAATTGGAGAAGCATGGCTCTGGAAGAATCACCTTCTTCCAGTTAGTTAAGCTGACTCATTTACTCCAATGTAACAGAGAAGAGACCCACCTACCCAAAAGAGACACTGATTATAGAGACATGAGTTTATTTGGTTGCCTTTGTGTACATGAGTGTGCAGCCTCATAGAATGTTTGCCAAGCGTCAAAACATTCTGTTATGTTACCAATGGTGTCATTGATGTTTGGCTGAAATAGTGGTGTCCATTCTCTGTAGATTATTGAATCTTTCACTGGTCAGATTCTGTCTTTCTACACTCTTCACCTCTTAAGGTTCTTGCTTTCAGCCCAACCTATATCCCCTTTGATTGGTAACTACATCAACCAACAAAAAAGGACAGATTAGGGGTGGAAACTGACCATCTAATCCAAGTCTTCAGGTTCTCTGTAAAATGACGAGCCTATATCAAATGATATCTAAATTTTTAGGTTGCTAACAGCTTCTCACACTCTTCAGCTTCATACCTCTTTGGATTTTTCTTTGTGCATTGTCTTCTGTCCTGACCAACGAGTTAGTCTCTTTTGTTTCTTCCCTGTTTACTTCGTGTGATCACTCACAGAGTGTGTTCTTTTATTGATTATAGCATCAAGGAAAGCTGGGGCTAAAATGACCTTAGCAAGACTTCCCTGGTGGCGTAGTGGTTAAGAATCTGCCTGCCAATGCAGGGGACATGGGTTCGAGCCCTGGTCCGGGAAGATCCCACATGCCGCGGAGCAACTAAGTCCGTGTGCAACAACTACTGAGCCTGCGCTCTAGAGCCCGTGAGCCACAACTACCGAGCCCATGTGCCACAACTACTGAAGCCCACATGCCTAGAGCCCATGGTCTGCAACAAAGAGAAGCTACCACAATGAGAAGCCTGCACACCACAATGAAGAGTAGCCCCCGTTCACCGCAACTAGAGAAAGCCCGCGCGCAGCAAGGAAGACCCAATGCAGCCAAAAATAAAATTAATTAATTAATTAGTTTAAAAAAATAAAATGACCTTAGCAATTTTCTGCTCCAATCCTTATTTTTAAGATAGGAAAACTGAAGGTCAGTCATGAAACAACTTGCCCAAAGTAACAACTTGCCCAAAGCTAGTTAGTGATCCATCTAGAACCAGCACCTGGGTCTCCTGATTCCTTTTCCAGGGCTCTTCTCATTGTAGCAGGGATAGTTATCTCCACAGAAGACAAACGAATAATTTTTCATATGTTCTTCAAGCAGGACCAAATCTGGGGTGCAAAAGGAAGAACTGAAGGAAAATAGTGAGTTTCTTTTTAAGCTTAGCCTGTTAAAGAGATTTAGCTTTCAGCCACTATATTAGTTTTCATTTTTCCCCCCCTTCTCTGCCAGAAACAATAAAATGACTGCTGTGGCACTGAGAGCAAAGCAAGGTATTATACTTAAATCTGAGTTTAAATGATTTACAATTGAGTGGGAAGACTGTCTGGGGTACTGGGTTTACCAAGCTATTTCTGAATGCCACAGACAAGCCATGTGACCCTCATCAAATCACAACGAGTCTAAGTCCCTCAGTTTCTTCATTTTACAGGGCGGACTCTACTCAGAGTACTTAGGCAGAGACCAATGAGAAAGCAGTGACAAAAAAAGAAAGAAGTTACTTATATTCAAGGGGTATCAACTCAGGGCAACTTAGTGACTGTCTTTTACAAAGGATAAGATTGAGGCATAGAAAGGTAAATGGACTCCTCACTGCCTCATACTGTAGCTTGATTAACATTCACTTTTGAAAACTTAAAAAAATCTCCAAGATAAATAGAATATCATATTTTAAAATGGGAGAAAACTCTGGAGTAATAGAAGATGTTTTTCTTCTTACTGATCTTTTTTCTTTCTAAATAAGCCTTTTGGATATTACCAATAGTGTCATTAGAAAGTGAGCATGAAGTAGAGAGACAGGAAAAGAAAGAGATCATTCAAAGAGAATTTGACAAAAGAGCAATGACTGTAGGGAGAAAAAAAGACCTCAGAGAGACGTGGTAAAGTCAAGCAATTTGGGTGAAAAGAACATGTGGTGCTGTGCAGTAGTAGGTGCCAGGGAGGATAGATGGAAAATAGCATGTGCCTGACCAAAGAGCTAATTTTTTTTAAAACTGAGAACAGTAGGAGATAAACGGGCAGTCTCCAAGGTGCTCTGGAAAATCAATCACAAACATCATCTAGAAACAGCTGACTTAATTCATTCTATTCCTATTACAATAAATCTGACTGGCATATAAAGTTCGTGTGCCTGGAAATACTAGCCTGAAAAATTACTTTTGGGCTCTTGCTTGAATTTTTACGTGAATAAAGAAAACTGGGAAACCACCAAAAAACAGAGAACCCAACTATTTCCTTCTCCAGAGAACATTTCAAGGCCCAGATCCAGCCTAGTGTGTGGATAGTAATTGACTATATAAAATAATTAGTAAATTTCGGTTATCCAAAATGAGGGGTCTGCCTTTTATACATGAAGATACAGAACTTCCACTAGGACAGGTACTTGGAGTGCTTTTTCTCATACTGGGGGTGGTTTTTGAATTGACACATCTGTACTTTCTCACCCTGCCTCCCTCGTGTTCAATGCTAAGAGGCTGGCCACAGAACAGAAAAAATTGAATGGCCCACCCAGGGTTTGGACCCATGCCAACTGATTCTAATGAAAACTCCATTGAAGTGGCTGTAATGGATTCGCAAGCCTTAAATTAAAGCTACTGAAAAAGAACAATATCTTTTATAACATAAACTTACTATAAGCCAGCTCCAATTGATGATAAACAAATCACTTCCGAGTGGTCAGGCTCTTTTCGTGCATGTTGCTGGGCACTTGGTGGGCTCAGCAAGTACTTACCAAGTACTCTAGGGACTCGTACCCCTCAATTTTGGAAAATTTTCTTGTGCTATTAGATAATTTCATCTCCTTCATTTTCCCTCTTTCTGAACTCTAATTAGGTAGCTATTATACCCCCAGATTGGCCCTCAAATTTTATTATCGTTTCTCTTCTTTTTTTATATCTTTACCTTTGGGTTTTGCTTTTTTAAAAAATACACTTTATTTTTTAGAGCAGTTTTAGGGTAACAGCATAAGTGAATGGGAGGTACAGAGATTACCCTTGTACCCCCAGCCTTCACATATGCATAGACTCTCCCACTCTCAAAATCCCCCACCAGAGTGGTACATTTGTTACAATTGATGAACCTACATGGGCACATCATAATCAACTGAAGTCCATACTTTACATTAGGGTTCATGCTTTGTGTTGTATATACTATGGGTTTTGACAAATGTAAATGACATGTATCCACCATTATAGTATTGAACAGAGTAGTTTCACTACCCTAAAAATTCTCTCTGCTGTGCCTGTTCATCCCTCCCTCTTCACTAACTCCTGGCAGCCACCTTTCACTGTCTCTATAGTTTTGCTTTTTCCAGAATGTCATATAGTTGGAATCATATAATATGTAGCATTTTCAGATTGGCTTATTTCACTTAATAATATGCATTTAAGATTCCTCCATGTCGTTTCATGGCTTCATGGCTCATTTCTATTTAGTGCTGAATAATATTCCATTGTTTGGATGTACCACAGTTTATTTATACATTCACCTACTTAAGGACATCTTAATTGCTTCCAAGTTTTGGTAATTTTGAATAAAGCTGCTATAAACATCTGTGTGCAGGTTTTTGTGTGGACATAAGTTTTCAACTCCTTTGAGTAAATACCTAGGAGTGCAATTGCTTGGTTGTATGGTAAGAGTATGTTCAGTTTTGTAAGAAAGTACAAAACTGTCTTCCAAAGTGGCTGTGCCATTTTGCATTCCTACCAGCAATGGATGAGAGCTCCTGTTGCTGTACATCCTGGTCAGCATTTGGTGTTGTCAGTGCTCTGGATTTTGGCCATTCTAATAGGTGTGTAGTGGTATTTCATTGTTGTTTTAATTTGCGTTTCCCTCGTGACATATGATGTGGAGCATCTTTTCATATGCTTACTTCTCATCTGTATATCTTTTTTGGTAAGGTATCTATTAAGGTCCTTGGCCCATTTAATTTTTTTAATTTATTTATTTTATTTATTTATCTTTGGCTGCATTGGGTCTTCGTTACTGCACGTGGGCTTTCTCTAGTTGCGGTGAACAGGGCCTATTCTTCATTGCGGTGCACAGGCTTCTCATTGCAGTGGCTTCTCTCGTTGCGGAGCACGGGCTCTAGGCATGTGGGCTTCAGTAGTTGTAGCACGCGGGCTCAGTAGTTGTGGCTCACGGACTCTAGAGCGCAGGCTCAGTAGTTGTGGTGCACGGGCTTAGTTGCTCCACGGCATGTGGGATCATCCCGGACCAGGGCTCAAACCCGTGTCCCCTGCATTGGCAGGTGGATTCTTAACAACTGCGCCACCAGGGTAGCCCCTTGGCCCATTTTAAAATCTTGTTGTTTTTTTTTCTTATTGTTGTGTTTTAAGAGTCTTCGTGTATTTTGGATAACAGAACTTTATCATATATGTATTTTGCAAATATTTAATCTTAGTCTATGGTTTGTCTTCTCATTCTCTTGCCAGTGTCTTTCACAGAGAAGAAGTTTTTCATTTTAATGAAGTCCAGTTTACCAATTATTTCTTTCATGAATTGTGCCTTTGGGGTTGTATCTAAAAGGGCATTACCATACCAAATGTCATTTAAGTTTCTTCCTGTGTTATCTTCTAAGAGTTTTATAGTTTTGCATTTTACATTTAGGTCTATGATACATTTGGATGTACTTTTTGTGAAGAGTGTAAGATCTGTGTCTAGACTTATTATTATTATCATTTAAGATTTATTTATTATTTATGTAATTTATTTATTTTTGTCTGCATTGGGTCTTAGTTGCAGCATGCAGGATCTTCGTTGAGGCATGCGAGATCTTTCGTTGTGGTGTGCGGGCTTCTCTCTAGTTGTGGCGTGCGGGTTTTCTCTTCTCTAGTTGTGGCGCACAGGCTCCAGGGCACATAGGCTCTGTAGTTGTGGTGTGGCCTCCAGAGCACATGGGCTCTGTAGTTTGCAGCACGCGGGCTCTAGCTGAGTTGCGTGAGCTTGGCAGTTGTGGCACGTGGGCTTAGTTGTCCTGTGGCATGTGGGATTTTAGTTCCCTGACCAGGGATTGAGCCTGCATCCCCTGAATTGTAAGGCAGATTCTTTACCACTGGACCACCAAGGAAGTCCCTAGACTTATTATTATTATTATTTTGCATGTGGATGTCCGGTTATTCTAGCACCATTTCTTGAAGAGATTATTTTTGCTCCATTGTATTGTCTTTCCTCCTTTGTCAAAGAGTAGTTGACTATATGTAGGTCTATTTATGGGCTCTCTATTTTGTTCCATTGATCTGTTTGTCTATTCTTTTGCCAATACCATGCCGTCTTGATTACTGCAGCTTTATAGTAAGTCTTGAAGTTGGATAGTGTCAGTCATCCAACTTTGTTCTTCTCCTTCAATATTGTGTTGGCCATTCTGGGTCTTTTGCCCCTCTGTAAAAACTTTAGAGTCATTTTGTTAATATCCACTAAATAACGTCCTGGGATTTTGATTGGGATTGCATTGAATCTATAGATCAAGCTGAGAAGAACCGATATCTTGACAATATTGAGTCTTCCTCTCCATAAACATGGAATATTTCTCCATTTATTTAGTCCTTGATTGATTTCTTTCATCAGAAAAATTTGTGGTTTTCTTCATATATACCTTGTACATATTCTGTTAGATTTATATCTTAGTATTTCATTTTTGGCTGTAATGTAAATGGTATTGTGTTTTTAATTTCAAATTCCACTTGTTCATTGATGGTATATAGGAAAGTGATTGACTATTCTGTATGAATCTTGTATCCTATATTCTTCCAATCATTGCTTATTAATTCCAGGAGGTTTTTTTTGTCAATTTTTTGGATTTTCTACATAGACAGTCATGTCATTTGCAAACAATGACAGTTTTACTTCTTTCTTCCCAATCAGTTTACCTTTTGTATCCTTTTCTTGTCTTACTGTACTAACTAGAACTTCCAGTACAACGTTGAAAAGGAGTGGTGGGGGTATATTCTTGCCTTGTTCCTCATCTTAGCAGAAAATGTTCTAGTTTCTTACCATTAAATATGATATTAGCTGTAGGTTTTTTATAGATGTTCTTTATTGAGTCACCCTCTAGTCCTAGCTTGCTGAGAGTTTTCATCATGAATGATTGTTGGATTTTGTCAAATACTTTTTTTGCGTCTATTGATATGATTTGATTTTTCTTTTTTAGCCTGTTGATGGATTACATTAATTGATTTTCAAATGTTGAACCAGTCTTGCATACCTGGGGTAAATCCCTCTTGGCCATTGTGTAAAATCCTTTCTATACACTGTTGGATTCAATTTGCTGTTATTTTGTTGAGGATTTCTGCATTGATGTTCATGAGAGATATTGGCTTGTAGTTTTTTTTCTTGTAATGTTTTTGCATTACGGTGTTGCTGGTCTCATAGAATGAGTTAAGAAGTATTCCTTCTGCTTCTGTCTTCTGGAAGAGATCATAGAGAACTGGTAAAATTTCTTCCTTTAATGTTTGGTAGAATTCAACAGTGACCTCTGGGCCTAGTGCTCTCTGGTTTGGAAGGTTATTAATTATTGATTCCATTTCTTTAATAGATATATGCCTATTCAAATAGACTATTTCTTCTTGTGTAATTTTGTCTGTTTTGTTTTATAAATGGAAAATTTCCTCTACTTTATCTTCTAATATTTTGATTAAACTTATTATTTGTTTTCTTAAATTCAAAAGTATCTTCTTGTTCTTTATGCTTTTTTTTCTATAGAATTCTGCTCTTGTACTATGGATACAATAATTTCTTAATTTTCTGGGGAAATTAATATTAGCTTTTAAAAAGACTCCTTTTTAATGGAAAGGAATCACTTCAAAAATTGTCAAAATATGGGGAGAGAGAATGAGAATTGAGTAAAATGGTAGAATATGAAGTTAATCTATAGGAATCAATCAATATCTTTACTACATACAAGCAATCCATTAGAAGATGCAATGGAATAGAAGAACATTTTTGCAACAGCAACAAAAAAGAAAAAACACTTAGCAAAAATTGTGCAAAACACATGACAAAAACAAGACTGAAAGACAATATACCTGAAGAAATGAAAAGACATGCTCTATTCATGGATAGGGAAGATTCACATTGTAAAGATATTGATTCTCTGTAAGTTAATTTATAAACTTAATGCAATCCCAATAAAGTGTCGGCAGTTTTTCTTGAAGAGAATAAACAAGCAAAAATAACTGAGACTCTATGAAATAGAAAAATCAAATATTGAAACATATTATAAAGCCTCAAGTGTTAAAAGTGTGTAGTGTTGGTGAATGAATAGACAGCCTGATGAAACAGAAACAGTTCAGAAACAGACCCAAATAGATATGGGAATATAGTATAGGGCATCTCAAATCAATATGGTAAAGGTGGAATTTTGGGGAAAGTGATGTCACCAAGATGGCAATATAAATTGTTTTTGACTTCACTTCTTCTCACAAAAAGAACAACTAACAACTATTGAAGAACAAAACACCATTGAGAGAATCATAGAACACTGAGGTGAGACTGAAGCACCTCCCTGCACCACAGAGACCAAGACAGACTGCATTAGAAGGATAAGAGAAGCAACTACACATTTACTGCATTGCTCCTCCCCAAAGCCAGTGCAGCACCATGTGGAGAGGTGTCTTCTGACCTCCGGTTCCTCCAGTGGGAAAAAAAGTTGGGGGGACAACTAGCTCTCCTCCTCCAGCAATGTGGGTCATTTTGTGGGAGTTCCTACTCTGATCTCACACCATGGGGATTGCAGGGGAATCTGTGGGACTCAACCACTGGGAATCTAATTGTGATGGAGAAGGAGGGAGGGGCTTACAACAACCAGCACACAGATCTTGGCAGACCAACTTCACACCTGCAGTGCCAAGTAGTAATCTCAACCACAACCAAGTTCGTGGTGCATTCTGAACAGAGAACTTGGTGGGGTGCAGATCTACCTAATTCAATCCTCAAACAAGGAGTTTTGCTGGCTCTAGAGCCTGGTTTGCCCATGACCAGGCAAGGAACTGAATCACATCCCCGTCTGCTGTGGATAGTGTCTTCCAGCCGCATTTGACCAGAAAGGCTTGGTGAAAAACCTTAGAAGTTGTGCAACCCATTGGCACTTGAGTCTAGATGTGGGTGGGCAGAGCCAATAGTTTACAGAGCAAAGCCAGTGGCCGTGTTCAGTAAGAGAACTTGGGGTGCAGGTCGGCTGAGTTAAGACAACAAACAAAGAGTTTACTGGCTTTAGAGCTGATTCTCTCACTATGCCCAGGCAGGGAAACTAATTCATAACCCCACTCATTGCTGAATATATCCTTTAGCATGTCTGACCAGGGAACCTGACCAGAGCACATGGGAAGCTGCACAGCCCATTCAATAACCCTATGTACATTGACAGTTGTACACAGAGCAGACCCCATGGTTTCCCCTGTCTGCAGAGCAAAACCAGTGGCCTCATCTGACCAGGGAATTCAGTGCACACTCTAGCCTGATTTGGGTCCCCAAACAATGTACTATACAGGCCCCAGGTCACATTCTGCTGCCCTGCCAAAGCAGGGAAGCTAATTCATAGCCCCATCTGCTAGTGAATATAGTACCCAGTCCTGACCATCTAGTAATCCTGACCAGAGAATCTAGGCAAATTCAGAGCCTATCCTACACCTTCAATTGGGTAAGGAACCAAGCCAGCAGTCCTAGCCAATTGCTCTCAGCCAGTGGCAACCCCGATGCCCATCCTCAGGGCTTGAACATTTGCCTCACCCCAATATAGACCATAATAGCAGGCTCCACCTGCCTAAGGACACTACCAGCAGACACACCCAGAAACCTAAATTAAACTGACTGGTGAAGAATAGTCTTTGCCAAAGTAAACCTTCAAAGTCTGGAAGAGGAGCTTGATTACTCAAATGTGAAGATATCAATATTAGGAATCAAGAATCATGAAAAATCAGGTAAATATAATACCACCAAAGGAAACTAATAAAGCTCCAATAACTGATCCTAAAGAAATGGAGATCTATGTATTGTCAGATGAAGAATTTAAAATAATCCTCTTAAAGAAGTTTAGTGAGCTATAAGAAAACAAACAGACAACAAATGAAATTGGGAAAACAATGCATGAACAAAATAAGAAGTACAACAAGAAAATAGCAACCATCAAAAAACAAACAAACAAACAAAAATCCTAGAGTTGAAAAATATAAAAACCAAACTGAAGAATTTGATAGAGAGTTTCAAAAGTAAACTCAATCATGCAGAAGAAAGAATCAGCCGCCTGGAGGATAGGACATTGGAAATTACCCAGTCAGAGGAACAAAAAGAAAAAAGAATGAAAAAGAGTGAAGAAAGTCTACAGGAATTATGGGACACAATGAAAGAAACAATATTTTTATTATGGGAGTTTCAGAAGGAGAAGAAAAAGAGAAAGGGACAAAAAGTGTCTTTAAAGCAATAATGGCTGAAAACTTCCCAAACCTGGGGAAAGAAATGGATATCCAGATCCATGAGGCCTGAAGGATCCCAAATAGTTTGAACCTGAATAAGGCTACACCAAGACACATTATAATTAAATTGTCAAAAGTCAAAGACAAAGAATTTAAGAGCAGCAAGAGAAAAAAGAGAAGTTACCTACAAGGGAATGCCCATAGACTATCGGCAATTTCTCAAGGGAAACTTTCCAGGCCAGGAGAGGATGGGGTGACATATTCAGAATACTGAAAGAAAAGAACTGTCAACCAAGCAAAGATGCCTGAAAAATATAAAAATACACCCAACTTCATTCATCATCAGAGAAATATAAATTAAAACTTTTCTGAAATACCAAATCTTACCTACCAGTTTGGCAACAATCCACAGTTTAGTCTATTGATGAGGCTTTGAGGAGAAAGGGCACAACTCCTTGGAGGAGAATCTGGGAATATATACCATAATTACAGTTCTATTTTTCCTTTGATCTAACAATCCCACTTTTGGGAATCTATCTTATAGATATCCTATAGATACATAGGTAAAAAATACATATGTTCAATGAAATGCATACAAAGCGAACACTTTCAGGTAAAAAAACCCACACACAAATAAACAAACAAAACCCAAATGCAAAAAAGCCAAAAACAACACTACAACAAAAATGAAGATTATCATGTACTCCTATGGAGAGATCTCCAGGATACATTTTTAGTGAAAAAAGATTTTTAAGGCAAAAACCAGTATGCAGTCTACTATCTTTTGTGAAATAAATAGGGAAAATAAAAATATTCATATGTGCTTATATCTACCTAAAGAAATATTAAAAAGGCAAACAAGAAGCTAATAAAGTGATTTCCTGTTGGAGACTGGGAATGGGAAGGAGGTGGATGGAGGCAAGGTTGAGAGTGAGACTTCTCAGAGAATCCCTATTTATATTGCTTTGACTTTTAAATTGTGTAAATATATTGTTAGTTGAAAAATAATAAAGATGGATAATCTTTTATATGCGTTATCTCAATTTCCTCCTGTTTCCTTTTATTGTTTCCTTGTTTGGACTTTTGGTATGCTGCTATATCGCTGAATGATCCCGAGATGCCAGAGTCTGAAATATATTTTCTATAGGCCTTTTCATTTCTCAAGAGAAAAATTCATCTTCTTGGGAGCTAGATGCTTGGCTATTGGCAGCCTGTGGGCAAGGGAGAGGGAGTTGAGGGGTTCCTTATTTAGTATGCAGACTTTCACTTCATCCAAGTGTTTTCAGCTCCACATCCACTTCTGCCCTCCACTGGGTCTGCTTTGGTTTAATTTTTCCATAGAATGATTCTTTGGTTGTGGGCATAATTGCCTGGAAGCTTAGGTGGTGATTCAATCACTTCATACATAGATTTTCAGCTAATTACCCTGTATTAGCCCCATGCCTCACCTTAGTTTTCTGAGGTGTTTGAAATCTGTAAGCCCTGGTCCTGTAAGTGTTCTTCAGGGTGAATAATTTCCATCCTCCTCCTCCTCCTTCTCCTTGTGGCAAATATACATAACAAAATTTACCATTTAAACCATTTTTAGGTGTACAACTCAGTGGCATTTTAAGTATATTCACATTGTTGCACAACCATCATCACTATTCATCTCCAGAGATTTTTCATCTCCACAAAATGAAACTCTGTACCCATTAAAAAATAACTCACCATCTTCCCCTTCCCCCAGATTCTGGCAACCATCATTCTATTTTCTGTTTCTGAATTTGACTGCTCTAGGCACCTCATGTAAGTAGAATCATACAATATTTGTCCCTTAGTGTCTAGTTTATTTCACTTAACATAATGTCTTCAAGTTTCATTCATGTTATAGCATATGCCAGAATTTCCTCTCTTTTTAAGGCTGAATAAGATTGCATTATATGTATAGAGCACATTTTGTTTATCCATTCATCTGTTGATGGACATTTGGGTTGTTTCCACCTTTTGGCTATTGTGAATTATGCTACTTTAAACACTGTTGTATGTTCAAGTCCCTGTTTTCAATACTTTTGGGTTTATTCCCAATAGTGGAATTGCTGGATCATGTGGTAATTCTATGTATGTTTTTTTGAGTAACTGCCATACTGATTTCTGCAGCAGCTGCACCATTTTACAATTCTCACCAACAGTGCACAAAGGTTCCAATTTCTTCACATCCTTCCCAACATTTGATAGTTTATGGGTTTTTTAAAAATAATAGCCATCCTAATGGGTGTGCAGTGGTATCTCATTGTGGTTTTGATTTCAATTTCCCTAATGAGTAGTGATATTGACCTTTTTTTGTGCTTGTTGGCTGTCTGTATATCTTCTTTGACGAAATGTCTAAGTCCTTTGCCCATTTCTTTAATTGGGTGGTTTCTTTTTTTGTTCTTAAGTTATAGGAGTTCTTTATATATTTAGAATATAAGTACCTTATCAAATATATGATTTATAAATATTTTCTCCCATTCTCTGTGTAACCTTTTTACTCTGTGGATAGTGTCCTTTCATGCACAAAAGTTTTTAATTTTGATAAAGTCCAATTTATCTATTTTTATTTTGTTGCCTTGCCTTTGGTGTCATATGCAAGAAACCATTGCCAAATCCAAAGTTATAAAGCTTTTCCCTTGTTTTCTTCTAACACTTTAATAGTTTTAGCTCTTATGTTTAGATCTTTGATCTATTTTGAGTTAATCTTTATATATGATGTAAGGGAAGGGTACAGTTTCATTCTTTCATATGTGGATATCCAGTTTTCTTAACACCATTTGTTGAAAAAATTGTCCTTTCCCCACTTAATCATCTTGGTACCCTTGTCAAAGATCATTTGATTTTATATGTGAGGGTTTATTTCTGGACTTTCTCTTCTATTGCATTGGTCTACATGTCTGTCTTTATGCCAGTATTACACTGTTTGAATTACTGTAGCCTGTAGTAATTTTTCAAAATCAGGAAGTGTGAGATCTCCAACTTCAACTTTTTTCAAGATTTTTTTGACTATACATGGTCTCTTGAGATATTACATGAATTTTGGGATGCATCTTGCTATTTCTGGAAAATATACCATTGAGTTTTTGATAAAGATTGCATTGAATCTGTAGATCATTTTGGGTAGCATGGACATTAGCAATATTAGGTTTTCCAACCCCTGAACACAGATGTCTTTCAATTAATTTGTGTCTTCTCTAATTTCTTTCAGCATCATTTTGTAGTTTTTAGTATACAAGTCTTTCACCTCCTTGGTTAAGCTTATTCCTAAATATTTTATTCTTTTTCCTGCTGTTTTAAATGGAATTGTTTTCTTATATTCATTTTCAGATTGTTCATTGTTAGTGTATAGAGAAACAACTGATTTTTTCTGTGTTGATTTTATATCCTGCAACTTTGCTGAATTTGTTTATTAGTTCTTACAGATTTCTAGCTATGTCATCTTTATCATGTTACTTAATCTTCTGTGCCTCAGTTTCTTCATCAGTAAAATGAGAAAAATGATAGTGTTTAATTCATAGCCTTGATGTGACGATTATACGAAGTAATTCATGTGAGCACTTAGAACAGTATCTGTCTCATAGTACTCATTCAGTAAATGTTAGATATTATATATTTTAAATTGTATAGAGAAAATGTAAGTAGGACAAAAAAACTATAATTTCACAAGTATCATTGCTTAAGATGAGGCAAAGTAAGAAAACTGAATTGATTGAAAGAAAAATATTGAGTGAACTATAGTATAGGTAATTAGACATAGCAAAAATTGGGAAGGTGATAGATGACTGAAGTTTGGAAAACCATAGTCCATAACAAAGATCTCTACCGTTTGAAAGCAATATGTTGTAAAGCTTTAAAATTAAGTTTTTTCCCCTACTTTCCTTATCAATGTTTCAAAGGCCTTAGTCCTAAGTTTTCATCAGAGCTTCCCTTTCTCCATCAATTAATGTAAGAACTAACTTACTGGAAAAAGCATTTGAACTGAAAATAAAGATAGAAGCTCACGACTATGACTGCCTCTACACTACCTCCCACAACACACACACACACACACACACACACACACACTCACACACCTACACTGAGTGAGAGACGCATTTGCTTCCCAGATGTTTGGGACGGTCAACGTTGAGACTTTTAAAGTACTCTGAGCCTCCAGACTGGATTGCTATTAGAAAGTGTGATAGGGTCAAGCCTTCAGTTAAGAAGGGTAAGAATGGGGCATGGGTGGGGTGTAGAGTGTTCAGAGAGTAGAGAAATGTGCAGTGACATGCAGAGGGGGGAGATGGGGGATGAAAAAAACTGTCCTTACTTTTAACTATTATTGTTTCTGGGGAGTTTTACATGTGGGTGAATAGCTGGGACCTGTTCCACGATTATGATGTGAAAGGGCTTGTCCAGTCACTAACGTGAGGTTCTACTGTCCTGCTCAACATACCCTTGGCCACTGGATGGCATCTTTTGAAGGTGCCTGCGATTTGTGCCTTGTACCTTAAGGTTAGTGCAGTGCTTCCTAAACTGAGTCATTGATGGGCCACAGTTGTAACTTTTGCCACATATGCCTACCATCTACACAAAAATGTTAGTTAACATCTTCTTTAATTTAAAATCAATTCACCTTTTAAAATTTAACTTTGTTTTAAGCCACAATAGTCTATAAAAACTTGGGTTTAATCAATTGGTTATATTTTTTCTAATACATATTAAAATAAATGTATAAATAGCATTCATAAATCATCTACAATTATTTAGTGTACTATTAGTAGTATGGGTGCAACTCTTAGGAAATACTGTGCTAGTGGAATATATACTCCAGGATCAAAGGGAACCTGATATAGTGGTTTGCTAACTAACCACAGAGAGCCCTGATTATCTAAGACTAATTGGCACTGGAAAAAGGCACTTAAAGAGAATTATGTGAAACAGGGGATGATAAATAGTAGAAAAATAAAAGGTTTGATTGGAATTTCAGTTCTAAAGTGAAACTAGTATGAAAAGAAGTTTATCTTACATTTAACTCATTTCAGTTTCAAATTCAATTATTTTCTAATTTCTTAAAACAAATAATGAATTGTTGCTTGGTGGGTGGTGGAATTTTCTTAAAACTTACATGATAGCATGATTATAATACCCTTCACTTTACTTTTGACTTTCACTAGAGGGTCATTTTTGCAAAGCTGTTTGAGAACTGAGTCATTTTTTCCAAGGACCTCTCTTAAGATTTTACTGTTCAAATAATTCTCATTTGAAATAGTGCTATCATCATCCTTGTCCATTTTCTCCTCTTCAATTGTTAACTGATCTAACTTTGCCAGGTCATCATTTGCCAATGACTTTGTGCGTTATTTGGGCAGTTTGCCAATATCTTTTATCTACTTCACACTTCTATATATTTTGCAAAATTTTCAATTTCATTTTGCAAGTTTGCACTGTGCATTGTTGGATATTTATAGAAAAGAAAGACCATTGCTAAAATGACCAGGGATAGACACTAATATTAGTCAAAGAGGCATGTTTAAGTGGGGCCCAGTTTTACTATGATTAGTTCATTGATGAATATTTTTTGTGTTATGACAATTTTTGCTCCCTGCAGGAAATTACTGTGTAGATTCAGATAATGAACACTTGCATAATAAGAACCTCTCTGCACATCCAATAAATTCCATCTTTATTTAATTAGGATTATTTTACCATATCAAAGATTATTGATTATTATTATAATGATTTATTATTTAGTGTACCAGTGGTAGCAATGATATTTTTAAACCAAAAATATGTCAATATTGTAGGTCTTAATAATGTATGAGAAAGAAAACTTCTGATATCAGTGAACCAGATTGACCAAAGGCTTTAACTTGAACTGAACCAGACCATGTCCTACTTAGAAATATTGCAAAATGGGCTTATATTGCTTGATTAATAAAGAAAAGACAATCAAGAAAACACTGCAAGGTAGTTATATCAGACTGTACAATGTGTCAAGAACTATGTTTAATTAGGTCCCATTTGTTTATTTTTGTTTTATTTCCATTACTCTGGAAGATGAATTGAAAAAGATATTGCTGTGACTTATGTCAGAGAGTATTCTGCCTATGTTTTCCTCTAAGAATTTTATAGTGTCTGGCCTTACATTTAGGTCTTTAATCCATTTTTAGTTTATTTTTGTATACGGTGTTAGAGAGTGTTCTAATTTCATTCTTTTACATGTAGCTGTCCAGTTTTCCCAGCACCACTTATTGAAGAGGCTGTCTTTTTTCCATTGTATATTCTTGCCTCCTTTAACAAAAATAAGGTGACCATATGTGTGTGGGTTTATCTCTGGGCTTTCTATCCTGTTCCATTGATCTGTATTTCTGTTATTGTGCCAGTACCATACTGTCTTGATTACTGTAACTTTGTAGTATAGTCTGAAGTCTGGGAACCTGATTCCTCCAGCTCCATTTTTCTTTCTCAAGATTGCTTTGGCTACTTGGGGTCTTTTGTGTTTCCATACAAATTGAGAAATTTTCTGTTCTAGTTCTGTGAAAAATGCCATTGGTAGTTTGATAGGGATTGCATTGAACCTGTAGAATGCTTTGGGTAGTATAGTCATTTTCACAGTATGGATTCTTCCAATCCAAGAACATGGTATATCTCTCCATCTGTTTGTATCCTCTTTAATTTCTTTCATCAGTGTCTTATAGTTTTCTGCATACAGGTCTTTTGTCTCCCTAGGTAGGTTTATTCCTAGGTACTTTTTTCTTTTTGCTGCAATGGTAAATGGGAGTGTTTCCTTAATTTCTCTTTCAGATTTTTCTTCATTAGTGTATAGGAATGCAAGAGGTTTCTGTGCATTAATTCTGTATCCTGCTACTTTACCAAATTCATTGATTAGCTCTAGTAGTTTTCTGGTAGAGTCTTTAGGATTTTCTATGTATAGTATCATGTCATCTGCAAACAGTGACAGCTTTACTTCTTCTTTTCCAATTTGGATTCCTTTTATTTCTTTTTCTTCTCTGATTGCTGTGGCTAAAACTTCCAAAACTATGTTGAATAATAGTGGTGAGAGTGGACAACCTTGTCTTGTTCCTGATCTTAGAGGAAATGGTTTCAGTTTTTCACCACTGAGAACGTTGTTGGCTGTGAGTTTGTCATATATGGCTTTTATTGTGTTGAGGTAAGTTCCCTCTATGCCTACTTTCTGGAGGGTTTTTATCATAAATGGGTGTTGAATTTTGTCAAAAGCTTTCTCTGCATCTGTTGAGATGATCATATGGTTTTTCTCCTTCAATTTGTTAATATGGTTTATCACATTGATTGATTTGCGTATATTGAAGAATCCTTGCATTCCTGGGATAAACCCCACTTGCTCATGGTGTATGATCCTTTTAATGTGCTGTTGGATTCTGTTTGTTAGTATTTTGTTGAGGATTTTTGCATCTATGTTCATCAGTGATATTGGTCTGTAGTTTTCTTTCTTGTGACATCTTTGTCTGGTTTTGGTATCAGGGTGATGGTGGCCTCGTAGAATGAGTGTGGGAGTATTCCTCCCTCTGCTATATTTTGGAAGAGTTTGAGAAGGATAGGTGTTAGCTCTTCTCTAAATGATTGATAGAATTCGCCTGTGAAGCCATCTGGTCCTGGGCTTTTGTTTGTTGGAAGATTCTTAATCACAGTCTCAATTTCAGTGCTTGTGATTGGTCTGTTTATATTTTCTATTTCTTCCTGGTTCAGTCTTGAAAAGTTGTGCTTTTCTAAGAATGTGTCCATTTCTTCTAGGTTGTCCATTTTATTGGCATATAGTTGCTTGTAGTAATCTCTCATGGTCCTTTGTATTTCTGCAGGGTCAGTTGTTACTTCTCATTTTTCATTTCTAATTCTATTGATTTGAGTCTTCTCCCTTTTTTTCTTGATGAGGCTGGCTAATGGTTTATCAATTTTGTTTATCTTCTCAAAGAACCAGCTTTTAGTTTTATTGATCTTTGCTATCATTTCCTTCATTTCTTTTTCATTTATTTCTGATCTGATCTTATGATTTCTTTCCTTCTGCTAACTTTGGGGGTTTTTTGTTCTTCTTTCTCTAATTGCTTTAGGTGCAAGGTTAGGTTGTTTATTTGAGATGTTTCTTGTTTCTTAAGGTAGGATTGTACTGCTATAAACTTCCCTCTTAGAACTGCTTTTGCTGCATCCCATAGGTTTTGGGTCGTCGTGTTTTCATTGTCATTTGTTTCTAGGTATTTCTTGATTTCCTCTTTGATTTCTTCAGTGATCTCTTGGTTATTTAGTAGTGTATTGTTAGCCTCCATGTGTTTGTGTTCTATACAGATTTTTTTCCTGTAATTGATATCTCGTCTCAGAGCGTTGTGGTTGGAAAGGATACTTGATATGATTTCAATTTTCTTAAATTTACCAAGGCTTGATTTGTGACCCACGATATGGTCTTTCCTGGAGAGTTTTCCATGAACACTTGAGAAGAAAGTGTATTCAGTTGTTTTTGGATGGAATGTCCTATAAATATCAATTAAGTCCATCTTGTTTAATGTATCATTTAAAGCTTGTGTTTCCTTATTTATTTTCATTTTGAATGATCGGCCCATTGGTGAAAGTGGGGTGTTAAAGTTCCCTACTTGATTGTGTTACTGTTGATTTCCCTTTTTTATGGCTGTTAGCATTTGCCTTATGTATTGAGGTGTTCCTATGTTGGGTGCATAAATATTTACATTTGTTATATCTTCTTCTTGGATTGATCCCTTGATCATTATGTAGTGTCCTTCTTTGTCTCTTGTAATAGTCTTTATTTTAAAGTCTATTTTGTCTGAGATGAGAATTGCTACTCCAGCTTTCTTTTGATTTCCATTTGCATGGAATATCTTTTTCCATCCCCTGACTTTCATTCTGTATGTGTCCCTAGGTCTGAAGTGGGTCTCTTGTAGACAGCATGTATATGGGTCTTGTTTTTGTATCCATTCAGCCAGTCTATGTCTTTTGGTTGGAGCATTTAATCCATTTACATTTAAGGTAGTTATCAATATGTATGTTCCTATTACCATTTTCTTAATTGTTTTGGGTTTGTTATTGTAGTCTTTTCCTTCTCTTGTGTTTCCTGCCTAGAGAAGTTCCTTTAGCATTTGTTGTAAAGCTGGTTTGGTGGTGCTGAATTCTCTTAGCTTTTGCTTGTCTGTAAAGGTTTTAATTTCTCCGTCGAATCTGAATGAGATCCTTGCTGGGTAGAGTAATGTTGGTTGTAGGTTTTTCCCTTTCATCACTTTAAATATGTCCTGCCACTCCCTTCTGGCTTGCAGAGTTTCTGCTGAAAGATCAGCTGTTAACTTTATGGGGGTTCCCTTGTAAGTTATTTGTTGTTTTTCCCTTGCTGCTTTTAATGTTTTTTCTTTGTATTTAATTTTTGGTAGTTTGATTAACATGTAACACAATATTATTAATCAATGCTACTACAATATAAAATAACAAGTTAAGAAAAAATAAAATAGATAAACAACAAGGACCTATTGTATAGCACAGGGAACTATATTCAATACCTTCTAATAACCTATAATGGAAAAAATCTGAAAAAGAATATATATATAATATATATATATTATATTGTATATATATAAAACTGAATCACTTTGCTGTACACCTGAAACATTGTAACTCAGCGGTCCCCAACCTTTTTGGCACCAGGGACTGGTTTCGTGGAAGCAATTTTTCCACGGACTGCAGGAGGGGGATGGTTTTGCGATGATTCAAGTGCATTACATATATTGTGCACTTTATTTCTATTATTATTCCATTGCAATATATAATGAAATAATTATACAACTCACAATAATGCAGAATCAGTGGGAGCCCTGAGCTTGTTTTCACTTGCCACTCACTGATAGCGTGTTGATATTCGTCTGCAAGCAATTGATTTATTATGGTCTCCATGCAGTCAAACCTCTCTGCTAATGATAATCTGTATTTGCAGCTGCTCCCCACCACTAGCATCACTGCCTCAGCTCCACCTCAGATCATCAGGCATTAGATTCTCATAAGGAGCGTGCAACCTAGATCCCTCACATGCACAGTTCATAATAGGGTTTGCACTCCTATGAGACTCTAATGCCGCCACTGATCTGACAGGAGGTGGAGCTCAGGTGGCAATGCGAGTGATGGGGAGCAGCTGTAAATACAGATGAAGCTTCACTCGCTCACCCGCCACCCACCTCCTCCTGTGCAGCCCAGTTCCTAACAGGCAATGGACTGGTACCACTCCTGCTCCGTGGCCCGGGGGTTGGGGACCCCTGTTGTAAATCAACTATACTTCAATAAAAAAAAGAACTTAAAAAAAAAAAAGAACGGTGAAGGGCCTGAGACTTATCTGCATGCCAGTTTCAAGGATACTGGCAGAGGATATGAAACTCCTGGGTCAGAGACAGATTTCCTTACTGCACAGCAATCAACATGAGCTTCATGTTCATATCAGGCCCCCTTGCCACACCTACCCCCGTTCCCCCAGGGTGATGCAGAGGAGGCTGAGAGAAAGCTGTCCACAAAGCTGAGGAACCCTGAACTTAGGGAAATTGAATCTTTTATAATTGGCTGCACGTCAACCTGTTCAACATTTACTCTACAGGGAAACATTATGTTTATTATACTGGAAGTTTTAATCACCTCCTCTTCACTCCATTGTTGAGGGAGGGAGTCCACCCTAGGGTTGTGGATATTGCCAAACACATGGCACCCAACACTGGACAGATGAGAGCCACAGCACTTTATTAGTCACACACACTCGCAGCCCAGGGTAGGAGGACACCACCTGCCTTGCAGGGCACACGGGGTGGCACACAGGTGCCCCCTGGTTTCTGTGGGAATATGTGATTTGCTTGTTTGAATAATTCTGCAGGATGTCAGGGAACTGAATCCCACTACTCAGGGATAGGCAGGAACTGTGCCTTGTCCCCTTGATAAGGAAAGTTGTTTGGCTAGGGGATCTTATCTACAGGAGCAGAGTGGGAGGAAAACTTATACGATACTTGACAATAAACACATCTGCACTTTAACCCAGAGGGGGATACTATCTCTATCTTTCATGGATATTTGCTATATAAACATCTTTGATAATATAGTCAATGCCTCTGCTTGCAAGACATGCAGAAATGTGAGAGACCCATGCATAACTGTCTTCAAGTACAAAGACAATAAGATTGAAGAACAAGCATATTTTGATTATGATAATAAAAAACCTATAAGATTATGATAGTAATAAGCTTAAATGAAAACTTACCCGATCAATCAGAGTCAATAATTTTGACAGTTCCTCTTATGATGGATGAGGTCAAACTATACAAATGGGCCCTTTTAATTGTGTAAAAAGCTAGAGTAGAACTGCGGGGAAAAGCACATCCAAACCTCTGTATTCTGACTATTTGACCATTAACAGGTGTCTTTAACCACTCCAGGTCTGATATGGTAAGCCTAACTTTCTAGTTGGGTGAATAACATCTTAACCCTGGGAAAAAAATAAGAATAAGAAAAACAAATCATATTGGGAATAAACTAAAAAAAAAAAATTGTAAAACATTTTCTTTTACCTTTTTATATTTTTCCTTATTACAATAGAACAGATGTAATAAATAACTTACTATAAAAATCATAAACAGAATCAGAAATAGAATAGACATCTCTGCAGAAATGTTGCCTTCTCATGGGGTGGGTCATAAGAACCCAACATGATAACCCTCATCAAATTTCCATTCCTAGCTCAAGTACTACCTCTTTTGAGAAGTCTTTTTCATTTGCCTCTTCTAAAATTAATATCCTCATCTCCTGTGAATTAAAAGGATTTTTATAACATTTATTATAGAAGCTATCACATTCTCTTGCACTACAATAGTTTTCTTATATCCTCTACCAGAGATGGTTTCTGTCTCCAAGCAGCTTACAGTCTGGTCAATAAATTTCCATTTTCAAACGGATTTTTTCTTTACTTTTAAAATTTCTTTTTCTTTTTCTTTTCTTTTTGTGTCTCTCATAGTTCTCTATAGAAAGGAGTGCTCAAGAAATGCTTGTTGATATAATTGGACAAAATAAATAATAATACCCTATATGTTTGTAGCGCTTTTAAAACTTATTAAAGCTCTGTTATATCAAGGATTTCATTTGATGCTTGCAGTATCCTTGTAAACAAAGGAGGGTTTGCTTTGTTAACCTCATTTGACAGATGAGAAACCTGAGGCACGAGATAAGTGACTTGCTCTAAGTGATACATCTTGTTGGGAATGTAAATCGATACAGGTTTTATGTAAAGTAATTTCAACTGGTACATTTCCTTCCTTCCACTTTTCCTTTCTTCCTCCTCCCTTCCCTCCTTCCTTTTTTCATATCTATCTATCTATCATCTATCTATCTATCTATCTATCTATCTATCTATCTATCTATCTATCATCTGTCTGTCTATCTATCTATATCTATCTTAAAAGTATTCTTAATTTTGATCCAGTGAGTCCACTGATAGGAATCTACCCTAAGGAATCATCTGAAATAGATTAGTTTTTGTGGATGGTTGCTCATCACAATGTTACTTAGTGAAATGTGGAAGCAGCTTAAAATACCCAACAAGAGGGAAGTAGTTAAATACATATGGCAAGCTATACAACAGAATATTTTATTTTTAATAATTTGATGTATTTATTTTTGGATTATTTTTCTCTTTGTATGTATATATGGTTAAAAATAGTAACTCAGTGTTGTGCTGGTATAGGATAGAGATATAGATCAATGGAATAGAATTGAAAGTCCAGAAATATGCCCTAATATTTGTAATTAATTGATTTTGACAAATGAGCAGTGACAATTCACTGGGTCTGCTCAGTGAATAGTCTTTTCAACAAATAGTGCTGAGGCAACTGGCTATCCACATACAAAAGAATGAATTGGGATCCCTTACATTATGCCACACACAAAAATTAACTCGTAATGGATCATAGACCTAAATGTAATAAAAGCTAAAAATATAAAGCTCTTACAAGAAGACATAGGAGTAAATCTTCATGACCTCATGTTAGGCAGTGTTTTCTTAGATATGACATCAAGAACACCAGCCATGAAAGAAAAAGACAATCCACAGATTGGAAGAAAATATTTGCAAAAACATAGGCAGTTGACCCTTGAACAAAGTGAGGGTTAGGTGTGCCCACCCTCTCTGTAGTCGAAAATCCATGTATAACTTCTTATAGTTGGTCCTCTGTTTATGCAGTTCCTCAGTATCGGTGATTCTACATTCATGGATTCAACCAACTGTGGATCATGTAATACTGTAGTATTTACTATTGCAAAAATCTGCATATAAATGGACCTGCACAGTTCAAATTCATGTTGTTTGAGGGTCATCTGTATATGACAAGGAACTTGTATCAAGAACATATAAAGAGCTCTTGAGACTCAATGATAAAAAAAACAAACAACAGAATTTTTTAAAAATGTGCAAAGATTTTGAATAAACATTTCTCCAAAGAAGATCTACAAATGGCTAACAAACACATGAAAACATGCTCAATGTCATTAGGCATAAAATAATTCAAATCAAAACTACAAAGTGATACCACTTCATATTCAGTTAGAATGGTTATTAGGTGTGATAATAAAAAGATATATAACAACAAGTATTGGTGAGGATGTGGAGAAATTGGGACTCTCATACATTGTTGATATGTTTGTAGAATGGCACAACCTTATGAAAAATGTTTTGACAGTGTCTCAAAAAATTAAACATAGTTTAACCATAGGATCCAGAAATTCCACTCCTACTTAGCTACTCAAGAGAAATGAAAACATGCCCACACAAAAACTTGCACGTGACTATTTATAGCAGTATTATTTATAATAGCCAAGAAATGGAAAGAAGCCAAATGTCCATCAACTGATGAATGAATAAACAAAATGTGGTATATCCATGCAATGGAATATTATTTAGTCATAAATGGAATAACTTACTGATGAAAAAATGTACTAAAATTAGATTATGGTGATGGTTGCACAACTCTCTAAATATACCAAAAAACATGGAATTGTACACTTTAAATGGGTGAATTTTATGGTGTGTAAATTATATCTCATTACAGCTGTTAACAATGGCATCATACAATACATGTTTTCTATAAATCACTTTATTTGATTAGCAATTTATTGTTAATATATTTCCTGCTAATAGATATATTTATACATTTAAAAATATTTATTTACTATTAATTACAGAAGTAATGCATGTTCATTGGACAAAAATCTCAAAGAATATAAAAATGTCTAACATAGAATATCAAAGTTTTCACATAATCTTGTTATTTCCTCAGAATTCTATTAATAGTAGATACAATGATATATTTAATGGCTGCTTAGTATTCTGTTGTAAGGCTGTACCATAATTTACTGTTAATTCCATATTATTTTCTAAATGGGAAACAATCTCTAATAAATCCCCCTACTATGAGCATCTCTGTGCATACATTGTGGTGCAATTGCCCAACTATCTTGTTAAAATAAATTCCCATAAGTGTATTTTGCTGGTTAAAGTGTATGTATATTTTTAGTTTTAGAATTATACACTGCTAAGTTTTATCAAAAAAAATATACTAATTTGTACTCTAATCAACAGTGTTTGTGGAGTATCTGTTCTCCCTTCTCTTTTTACAACCCTGGTTATTATTTTTTTTCTTAAAACATCTTTGCTAGTTTGGTAGGTGAAAATGGTGTCTTATTTTAATTTAAAATTATTTTTGATTATTAGTTAAGTTGAACACTTTTTTCATGGACTTTTGGCTGTTTACATTCCTTTATGAATTGCTTGTTTAAACCCTTTGGTCATTTAAAAAATGGAAATGTTATCTTTTTCTTCAAGACTATATCCAGTAGAGTAATATGCAGACAATAAAAAGGTTTTATGAAAAATTTTTGATGCTTATTTTCCATGTTAAATTAAAAAAACAGAATAGAATACTATATCTTTTCTACCCGCTCAATTCTGTAAAATATCTTATAAATTAGGAAATACTAAAAGAAATTGTAGGTTTAGATACTTTAATGTTCTTTAAACTTTGTACTTTCCCTGTTTTCTATAATGAGCATATATTAGTTAATTAAAGAAATCTTTTCTTTCAAAGAACAGAGCTAGTTTGTGGCCAAACCAGGACTAGAGTCTTCATGCTCTCCTGCCCTCTGCCTTGCATATCTACACAGGTGTGGTCAGAGGTAGAAGGAGAACCAAGGGAAGGCAAGGAGAGCCAAGGGTATCAAGAAGAGTGTTGTAGGAGGACAATCTTATTCTTAGGAGATGCATGGTGAAAAACTTAGTGTTCAAGTGTAATGGTATCTGAAATTTAGGAAATGTATGCTGAAGTACTTAGAGTGTCATGAAGTCTGGGGAGAGAGAAGGGAGCGGGGAGAGGGAGAAAGGGGAGGAGAGAGAGGGAGGGTGAGGGCTGGAGAATGGAGGAAATGTGGTGAAATGTTAACCGGTGAAGCTAAGTGAAGGGTATATGGCTCATTGTAGTATTCTTTCAACTTTTTATAGGCTTGACATTTTTCAAAATAAAGAAGTTGGGAAAATTGTGAAAAAGAGATGGGGGTAATCAGCTTGCAAATGTTTCGGAGAAATGAATTAGGATGAGCCCTAGGGAGCAGGAGACCACTGGAACTCTTTAAAAAAATGTTGATTTCGGAAGGGTCATGGAAGGAGGGGGGCAAAGTCAGATTGCAAAGGGTTGGCAAGTCAGTGGGAAGTGAGGCAGTCGAGTCAATGGTGTGGACTGCAATTCTGAGAATATGAACAATGGGGAAAAGAGAGATGGGAAACTGGCTTAAGAAGCAATAGAATTTTGGAAACTTTATATTGTTATTAATTTTCACCTCATTATGGATTCCTATTAATATAGAATTAATGTTTGACCTTCTATCTATCTCCCCTCCACACATATGGCTTTCCTGATGTATAAAAGGATGAATTAGGAAACCAATAAAAAGAAGTAAAAGAATAATATGCACAATGCTACCATCTAGAGTATCCGCTGAAAATTACACCCGGTGTTTGACATCAATTCAGGAGACTTGCTCAGAGACTAGTTTAGGGCCTTTGGGTTTCTGTGTTTGTTGCTTTGTGTAAGCCATGTAGGAGGGTAAGCAATATTCTTGGTGAAGCCCAGTGTTTGGGTACCAGTATTTTTATCCCAGAATGAAATATTTAAAATTTCCATGAAGTCCTAAAATTTGATTTCAAACTAAGAAAGCCATTTTGGCAATGCTTTACCTCAATAGTGCTTTGAAAATGAAACAGAAACATTTAGAAGGAGAAGAGGAGGTCAAAGACAACCTTAAGTACAAGAATTAAGGGGGTTATTCTGCTTAGCTGGGAGAAAGGTGAAATTACACTTGAAGTTTATTTTTTGCTTCAGAAAGCTTTATCAATCTTTTTCATTAATCCGAAGCCAAGTGTTACTGGATAATGGTGGAGGTGCACATATGGGAATGCACTGTTGGGGAAGGGTAGACAGAGTAATTTAGGGTAGACAAGAGCTGGATCTTGACGGGTACGTAGGATTTCAACAGTTGAAGATGGGGGTGGACAGCAAAAGTTCCAGGCAGAGGGATCATTGAGAACAAAGGGAGAAAAGCGCAGGGCCTGTTTGGAGAATACGGATCCATCCCCATATGGCTAGAGTATGAAATTCACTAGGAGAAAGAGTGGGAAAGAAGGTGGGAAAGGTGGATTGGCATCTATATTCCTCTCTTCCTCCAAGCAGAGGTTCACTTTTGAGAATAGGGGGGGTTTGTCTTTTGTTCCTCTCTAAGGGCCTAATACTTGGCTGGGCATACAGTAGGGGCTGAATAAATTTTGGTCAATTAAACCATTAGCTAATACCATTGTGCACTTATATCTCCTAGAGTTTGGACATCAGAATGAAGAATGAGAGTGGATGCTGGGATTTACCTACTACAGGCGTGATGCTGGTGCTTGAAATCAGGCAAGTCCAACTCCCAGCTAACATCCAGAGCAGCACTTCTCAGACTTTAGTTCGAATCACCTGGGGATCTTGTTAACATGAATATTCTGATTCCATATGGCTGACTGGGGTGGGGCCTGTGAGTCTGCATTTTTAACAACCTCTCAAGTGATGCCTATGTTGCTAGTCTGGGGACAAACATTGAGTAGCAAGGATTTAATGGCCCCCCAACCCCCTACTCCTTGAACTTCACAGACTCCAGACTCCTCAATGATTGAGCACAACTAATGGTTCTTTACTTACTATAGCTGATGAAAAAGCTCAAATTTAAAGTATCTCATGAAGATTTTCTGCCACTAGAATTGCTGAGGTACATTTGGACTGATGGCATCCAATCTGTTTCATTTTTTTTCTTTTTTCTACTTTTCTTAGTTAGGTGAGTATGGTTCTACCTGGTGGGACTCAGAATGTAATCTAGTGTATTTTTTAAAAGGGTAAGGCTTGAATCTCCAAATATAGACTTAATCTATTGATTGGACATCCCTTCTGTCTAAATTCCATGCCTGTTTCCTCAATAATTACAAGCCTGTGCGTCTCAGGCTGATAGCTCACACAAGGGGCAAACTCTCGTCACTGATATTCTGAAAATGATTATTGTTATATGGCTGTGAGGGTCTGGATTAGTAGGAGTGGTCTCCACGATGAAAATGAAAGTGATGGTAAATTGTTGCATATATTAGTTGGTCCTGACGATTATAGTCTTATCAAGAAAGATGCCCATCTTTAGGACAAGATCAGAGGGTTTTTTGGTTTTTGTTTTTCCAGATATATTTATGGGAAACATAGGCCTAACAATGAGATAGTCACAGAGTCTGGAGTCTGGAGGCAAAGAGAGGCTGCCTACTTGACCCTCCACCTGAACCCTTGTCTTTTCTCTTTTCTCAGTGTTTGGGATACCCATCTGCTCAGATTCTCAGTTTGACTTCGCAAGGCCCCTCATCCGCCTAATTTTAGCTGCTGGTTATAGCAAGTTCTGATCAGCAACTTCTGACTACCTGGGGGTCCACTTTTAAGTGTAGCTGAAGGAAGAGGTTTTCTGCTGATATAAACAGATATGTAAAAGTATATATTAGAATCAAGAAAGCAAAAGGAATTGAGGGAATTTTGCTTTTGCATTTATTTATTTATTTTTTAAAAATATTTATTTATTTGGCTGCGTCAGGTCTTAGTTGCGGCACGCGGGATCTTCGTTGCTGCGTGGGAGATCTTCGTTGAGGCATGCAGGATCTTTTTTAGTTGCAGCATGCGGGATCTAGTTCCCTGACCAGGGATCAAATCCGGGCCCCCTGCATTGGGAGTTCGGAATCTTAACCACTGGACCACCAGGGAAGTCCCTGGCTTTGCATTTAAATCAATTTTTCTTTCAAGGGCTAGAACAGTTGTTGTGCTTTCTTTTCTACCCAAAGGGTGTGGGCTGTACTAATGACTAGCACAGCAACCTAAAAACACACCTGTTTTTTGTGAGGAGGGACTGGACTCTTCATAAGAAGCTTCCTGCTCAATGTCCTGGAGTGCTTTCCCTATAAAATTCAAGTCTAGAGGAGGCCAGATAAAACAAGCCTTCTGATTCCTGGCTATTTTTCAAATGCAGTTCTATTTGATTTGAATGAGGATTCCAAGTGAACGTTAACCCTCCTTCCTTCTTTTCTTTCTTTTCTTCCTGATATACATGTTTAAAAATCACAAAAGAGCTACTATGTTGAAAAGAAGTTCAAATATTACAGAAGTGAAGGTTCACCATCCTGCCCCTTTTTTGGATTACCACAATTAATTTAGTTAATATCCATCACCTCACAGTTACAATATTTTTTCTTGCCCTGAGAACTTTTAAGATCTATTCTCTCAGCAACTTTCAAGTATACAATCCTGTATTGTTAACTATAGTCACCATTCTGTACATGACATTCCCCAGAACTTATAACTGAAAATTTATACCTTTTGACAACCTTTACCCGATTCCCCCACCCCCAACTCCCCACTTTTGGCAGCCACCAGTCTGTTCTCTGTTTAATCTGACTCTGCAGAGGTAACCATTATGAATAGATTGGTGTAAATTCACTTTGTTGTTGTTGTTGTTGTTGTTTTATTTATTTTTGGCTGTGTTGGGTCTTCGTTTCTGTGCAAGGGCTTTCTCTAGTTGCGGCAATCGGGGGCCACTCTTCATCGCGGTGCGCGGGCCTCTCACTATCGCGGCCTCTCTTGTTGCAGAGCACAAGCTCCAGACGCGCAGGCTCAGTAGTTGTGGCTCACGGGCCTAGTTGCTCCGCGGCATGTGGGATCTTCCCAGACCAGGGCTCAAACCCGTGTCCCCTGCATTGGCAGGCAGATTCTCAACCACTGTGCCACCAGGGAAGCCCAATTCACTTTTAATGTTCGTATATATAATGTTCGTATATATTAAGGTATTTAAATTATTTCGGTTTACAAATTTGGGTGATATTTTCTATACTCTTCCGTGTTCTTCATTTAGCAATATATCAAGGATACTTTCCCATGTAAGTATGAATAGATTTCCCTTATTACATTGCTCCATAGTATTCCATTGTCATAATCTAGTTAATCATTCCCCCATTGACAGAAATTTCATTCATTTCATTTTTTTCTATATGAATTATGCTACAACAAATGTGCTTGCACAATGCAAGTTTTTTTTGCAGCATAAATTCCTAGAAATGGAAATCTTGGGTCAAAATGTCTACCTATTTAAATGTTGACAGATTTTGTTAAATTTCCTTTTAAAAAGGCTGTATCAACTTAAACTCCTACTGCCAATGTATAAGAGAACTTGTTTTCTAGAACCCTTACTAATACTCGGTATTTCAATCCTTTATTTTTTTTGTCAGTTTGAAAAATGGCATTTTGGTGTTGTTTTAATATATATTTCATTCATAGTTGGTGAGGCTGAACATCTTTCCATATGTTTGATGGCCATTTATGTTCTTTCTTTTGAAGGACCTACTTCCACCAGGAATTTGCAGAGGGCAAACAAGCCAGGTTTCATGACAGAGCTCTGGTAATGAGAAAGGTGTTTCAACCTATACTTACTCAGAAAAATCAAAAGACAAGTATTTCTTTTTATTAGAAGTACAAATATGCTTCTTTAAATGGTAAACGCTAAAGGAAAGTAGAATGTGTCATTCTGTAAAGATTACATAGACTTGCTCTGTAGTATATTTCAAAGACACTAAGGCAATTAAACAGAGGCAAACATGGAGGAATAAGACTGCTGGGGAAGCTAGCAGTGTAATTCTAACCATCCATCCATTTGTTCATTATTCGACAAATATTCAACAAATATTTTTGAGCACCTACAATGTGCTAATCACTGAGTATCCAGTGGTGAACAAAGATCCCAGTCTCTGAAATAAAACTAGTTTAAATTTTGGTTCCATCTCTTACAGCTGTGTGATCTTGTACAAGCTGCTTAATGTCTTTGTGCTGCAGTTTTCTCCTCTGTAAAATGGGTATGATAATATATACTGCATAGGGATGTTGAGAGGATTAACTGAGATAATTCAAGTAAAGTCCTATGCACAGAGTTAAGCACCTAACAAAAGTTATATTTGCAATTCTTGACAAATGAGTTGCTGCTTCCTCCCCAAGATCAACTCTGGAGAAACTATAGAAGACAGAGGGAAACAGATTCCAGGAACAACAACAGCAACCATAACAACAGCACCACTGTGAGAAACACCTGGGGATACTGAAAGTTGCCTTGAACTGGTGTGTGTAGAAGTTGGATGGCATCAGTGATAGGATAGGGCAGAAGAAAACTTTTAGAGCTCTACTCCTTCCTTTCCCCTGTGTACCCTTAGTATAATTACTGCTTGCCTTATTCATTGCAGAAATCAGCTGCAATAGCCCAAACTGCCTGTGTTAACAGGCTCATGAGTAGATGGGCAATGCAAAAGTCCTGCTGCAGGGAGGAGTTGAGGAGTATAGGGATAGACTAACCAGTTGCCTTCTGGCATTCATTGCTCTGCCTCTCCCCCTCCAAACTCTTAGATATAATGGATTGCAACACAAGGTGACTGACCAGAGGAGTTGCCTCATGGGGTGTCGAGATAGAGGAGTAACAGTAGTTCTGTCATGTCTGGGGCTCTGCACTAGGACTAGACTAGGCCTGGCTTTTGTCCCTTCCTTGATATACATTTATTAGATGCAGTAGCTGATACCCCCAGGAAGCAGGAATTGACATACCTAGACTTCTGAAGGATGGATGACTATTGAAGAAAAAGACAACAAATTGGATAACATATACCATCCAATGCAGAATTATTGGAATAGATGGACTAATAATTTAAAATATACAAGTTAAATATATATAAAGAGTTACGGTAATAAGTTAGTAATATGAAATAAAATAAGGTAACTTTAAAAGGATCAAATGGAAAATATTAGGCACAAAATATATATTTACCTATATGTTTGTCATTTCTGACACTCTTCATTCCTTTGTGTAGACCTGTTTCCATCTCATGTCATTTTACTTCAGCCTGAAAAAATTCCTTTATCATTTCTTCTTAAATATACTTTTATTTTAGAATAGATTTAGATTTACAAACATTGCAAAAATAGTACAGAGAGTTTCCATAGACCCTGCACTGTGTTTCCCCTACTGTTAACCTCTTACATTAGTATGATTTGTCACAAGTAACGAACCAATATAGATACATTATTATTAACTAAAGTCCATTCTTTATTTTGATTTCCTTAGGTTTTACCTAATGCCTTTTTTCATTTCCAGAAATCTATCCAAGATACCACCTTACATTTAGTATTCATGTCTCCTTAGCCTTCTCTTGATTTTGGCAGTTTCTTAGACTTTCTCTGTTTTTGATAACCTTGAGAGTTTTGAGGAATACTGGTCAGCTATTTTATACATTATCTCCCATTTGGGTTCATGTAATTTTTTTTTCTTATGATGAGACTGGTTTATGTGTTCTCGGGAGGAAGACCCCAGAGGTAAAGTGCCCTTCTCATCACGTCGCATCATGGGTACATATTATCAGCATGATTTATCATTGTTATGTTAACCTTGATCATCTAGCTGAGGTAGTATTTATCAGGTTTCTCCACTATAAAGTTAATATTTCTCCCCCTTTTTCACATCGTGCTCTTTGGAAGGAAGTTATTACGTGCAGCCCACATTTGAGGAGTGAGGAGTTATTTGCAATTCTTTTATATGGGAGGTTTATATATTATCCTCCATTTATTTGTTTACTAAATCATTTATTTATATCAGTGTGGACTTGGATACTTATTTTATACTTTGAGTTATAATCCAACACTATTTTCTTTTTCAAATCATTCCAACTTTGGCCATCTGGACCTTGAGGTGATTGCTGTGTCCCTTTGACATGGCTCCATCTTTTTTTTTTTTTCCTAGTCCTTCCTTACTTTCTGGTACTACAGGATGTTCCAGGCTCATCTTGTGTATTCCCAGCTCCATCCCTGGAGAGTTAGTCATTTCTCCAAGGAGCCCTGGTTCCTTTTATTGCAGAATTATATTAGAAACCAAGATCTAGGCACTGAATATAACATTTCTTTTTATGCAAGTTTTCTGGTGACAAATTCTCTCAGCGTTGGTTTGCCTGACAAAGCATTTATTTAGTCTTTATTTTTGAAGTCCCCCCACCCCCGCTTTGGATACAGAATTCTCTTCCAGCTTATATTCTTTCTGACAAGAAGTCAGTATTCATCTTTACCTTTATTCCCTTATTTAAGGTATTTTTTCTTCCTCTGGTTGCATTGAGGATTTCTTTCTGTATCGTTAGTTTTCAGCACTTTGATTATGATGTGCCAATTGTGTTTTTCTTTGTGTTTATACTGCTTGAGGTTTGTGGAGGTTTTTGGATCTGTGAATTCATAGTTATCAACAAACTGAAAATCTTTCAGCCATTATTTCTTCAAATACTTTCTCTGAACCTCCATCGTGGGACTCCAATTACATATAGGTGAGACCACTTGTGTTAACCCACATGTCACTGAGGCTCTGCTCATCTTTTTTTTTTGTTTGTTTTGGATTTGTATAGTTTCCATCACTATGTCTTCAAATTTACTCATTTTCTGCAGTGTCTAATTTGCTGTCAATACCATCCAGTGCAATTTCCATTTCAAATATTATATTTTTCAGCTCTAGCACTTTCATTTGATTCTTTCTTATAGTTTCTATTTCTTTCCTTATTATGTCAATGTTTTCCTTTAAATCCATGAACATATTTTAATAGCTATTCTAAAGTTTTTATCTGCTAACTCTATTTTCTCTGTCATTTCTGTGTCTTTTTCTGCTGTTGATATTTCTATTGCTTATGGATCATATTTTCCTGCTTCTTCACTTGTCTAGTAGTTTTTTTAAAAGGATGCTGGATATTGTGAATGTTTTGTTGTTGAGTGCCTGGATTTTGCTGTCTTACTTTAAAGAATGTTGAATTTTGTTTTGGCAGGCAGTTAAGTCACTTGCAGATCAGCTTGAAACTTTCAAGCCTTGTTTATAAGCTTTGTTATGGTAGGTGTAGGGTAGCCTTTATTGTAGGGCTAGGTTACCCCTATAACTAAGGTGTGATCCTTCTGGGATCTCTACTTAAACTCCTGGGTACTCAAGAACGTTTCTCCCCTCTGGATGGTTGGAACTCAACGTTTCCTACCCTTGGATAAGCTCTGGGAATTGTTCACCTTACAGCTCCCCAGCAGTTCTTTGCCCATCCTTGGAGTTTCACTCTATGTATGCACAGCTCAGTATGTTTCAAAGGCTCAAGGGAACCTCTGTGCCAATTTCTAGGGTTCTTTCTTTGCATAGCTCCCTTCTCTTTGTTAATCTGCTCCACTAATTACAGCTGCTTCAGTCTCTGTGAACTCTGATCTCTGTCTCCTCAAACCAGCAAGATCACTGTGTTCTGCTTGGGTTTTTCATAACTATACTGTGGTCCAGAAATTACCTCCAGGCAGCAAACTGGGACAATCATAGAGACTGCTTCATTTATTTCCCTTCCTTCTAAGATCATAGTCCTGTACTGCCTGTTGTCTACTGTCTGAAAACAATTGTTTCTTACATTTTTTCCAGTTTTCTAGTTATTTATGGTAGGAGGGCAAGTCTAGTGCTACTTACTCTGTCATGGATGGAAGTGGAAATTCTACTCATAAAAATGTAATAGTTGAAATTAAAAATATGACTGATGGAGTCAATAGCAGGAGGAATGTACCTAAAGAACAAATTAGTGAGTTAAAGATAAAATTGAGGATCTTTCCCAGAAGGCAGCAGGGAAGGATTACGAGATAGAAAATATAAAAGAAAAGCTTAGGAATATGGAAGATGGAAGTAAAACTTCCAACATCAAATAAAAGGAGTCCAAGAATTAGAGAAAATTAAAAATGGAGAGAAGCAACTGCTTTGAGAAATAACAGAAATAAATATTCTAGAATTGAAAAATGATAAAAGACTTCACGTTAAAAAGTCATAGAGTGCCAAACAGGAGAGAGAAGGAAAACCTATGCTAGATACACTATAGTGAACATTAAAAGCATCAAAAAGAAAATTCTAAAAGAATCCTGAAAGAACAAGCAGTACAGCTACAAAGGAACAAGAATTAGGTTGATCTCAGACTTCTCAATAGCAACGTTAGATACATGAAGAAAATAGAGTATCCTTGAGGAGATGAATAGGAGAGCTTCACAGGGAAAAAGCCTGGGAGGGAGGGGAAACCAGAAGTACTGAATTGGTAGTTGATCAAGAGCCTCTACAGCCATTGTTTAATGGTACAAAAGGCCATGTGCATATCTTCCAGGGCAGAATATTAGGCATGATTTTCCCACACTGGATCACCTTTCTCCTCTGGAATCAGAAAGAATAATTCCATCTTGCATTTGTATTATATTTTGTACATTTCAATTGCTTTAATATTCATTGCCACATTTGAACTTTTGTGTTGTTGTGTTCAGGTGGTGTTGTTTGCTCCATTGTATAGATGAGAAAGCTGAGACCCATTAAAGTCATGCCATTGATCATTGACAGAGCCAGAGGCCGACCCAGACTTCTAAGTATCTAGCACACTTATTTCTCTTGTTTTTCAGCATAGTGAAGGAGCATGAAACCTCAGGTGAGTTGGGTGGATTGTGAATTGATTTGTCAAATGGACCTTGGGGGTAGGCATTCTCAAGTGAATAGGTAACTGTGCCAGCCATGAGAAGGCTGTGTTCTGTTGTATTTGGCTTATGTACCGTGGTTGTCCTTAGTTCTGAGATATGATCCAATAATGAAAAATAATCTCTTTTCCCTGTTGGAGTTCTTGTTAGTCATTTATGTGAATAGGTTTTATTGGGATAATTATTGTAAATGTGGCTCACATGAAGAGTGGCTCCAATTGCATTTTTAGAGCATAAATGTATGATAATGAATTTCATGGCAACTCACACAAATCTCCTTGTCCTGAAAACCACCAGCAGGAGAGACATTACTGTCTGTCAGAGAAATGACAGGGAGGAAGAAACCCCTTATTTAATTTTTCCCTCTCTAAATATGAAGTGTCTCTTTCCCATGGAGCTCATAAAGGCCCTTCATGTTGTCAGCTATACATAAGCATTCTTTTTACCAACTACCCTGAGGTTCTTAAAGCCCCAGTGAAGGAACAAAAAGAGCATAATAATTCTAAGAAACTGGCTGAATGCTAGAGTGCCAACATCTTCCTAATTAGAGGGGAATAGAATCATGAATGCAGCAGTGTGTCAACCCCATGGCTAGTCTTCTCTTTGGTGGAGTGATTAGCTTCAGAGAACCTGTCCTATCAATGGGAATGTGGTCTCCTGCTTTGTGATTATACTTTCGTTTGTGTCTCCATCTGAAAAACGTACTCTGTGAGAATCCAGAAAGCCCTGTCTCCAACACACACACACACACACACACACACACACTCCTTCTCTAGCAGAACCTTCATGCTATGAGAGCACAAGCCCTTGCACAGCCCACTGAAAATTAAAAGAAAAGGATGGATGGAGCTTGAACTGTATGCTAGGAAATTTCAGAGCCCCACACATCAAAATTGTAAATAAACCAAATACAAAACCTGATCTGATAGTGAAGTCTAAACTGGAGCTCCAAATGTAAAAGATGGTTGAAGTGGGCCAGAGAGAATGAACAATAGGTAGAGGTGAGCCTGAAAATCTTTTAGGAATAGCTAATTTATATGTTAATACTCTCTGCAATTTTAAGATTTGAATTTTATTCTGCTTTACACTTGAAGCAGTGTTTTTTTATTTCAATCAGGACCCTTTGGGTATATAGTTTATTACTGGAATTAAAAAAGAAAATGTAAAACTTTTGCAGAGTCTGGCTGGCACCGCTGCATTTGGCATCATCCTTTTTTAAACTCCATGGTTACTTACTTGAGTTACAGGCTGGATTGCTTTTGGTAAGATGGTGTAGCTGGAAAAGTTGGTTTCTGGAGTCCCCAACTTCTGTACTCTGTTCCCTTTTCTCTTTGTGTTGTCTGCCCCACCCCCGGTGTTTCCCAGCCCACCCCCCCGCCCCCGCCCTTCAGACTTCCAGTACTGCCAATTCTCTTTCTTCCTTCCTATTAAAATCTGCTCTGAGAAGTCGCTCTAATATCAGTCATTTATGACTCAGTATGGATTTAAATCAACTTCCTTCCCTTTCACAGGGAATGTCCCTCTAAGCTTTATCTCCAATTATGGAATTAAAGACTGTTTCCCTTCTTAAAGGGATTTCAGGCATCACTGAGTTTGTGGGAAGTTAGATTTTTGGCCAAGCTGACCTTAGGCATCTCAGAAATTGACGGATGATTGTATCACCCACAATACTTAACACAGTGGCTGGCACACCTAGTAGCAGTTCATTGACGATTTGCTAATTGGATTAAGTGGTTATTTACTCCTCCTGCCAATAAGGCTTTGTCTGTTAGGTTTTTTCTTTGGCTTTCAATGTTGCCCAGATGGATATTGTAAGATTTGGGCACATCGTGGATCCTGATATTACACTAAAGTTTGATAATGAAAAAGGTTGCAATATTTGAGAAGATTGAATCTTGAGGGATAAGTCAATGAGCAGTCGCAGGACAGAATCAGAAATTTAAACAGACATATATGAATCTTCCAGAATTGAAAACTGTTGAAATTGCTGGAAGATTAGATCATATTAGTCATTTGCTATAAACCTGCTCCACTGTACCTTCAAAGAAGAGTTTATTTCCTGACTGTCAGTCAACTGTGTCCTGATTAGAGGGAGCAGGATCTAAGGAGGTCAGAGTCTGGGCTTTAGAGTCATTTCTGATGTGTTTTTCTTTTGCTTAAAACACAGCAGGAAAAGTGAGTGCAAGGTGGAGAAGAGATTTACATTTTTTTCCCTTATTGCTCACATGAAGCTTATATTTCCATTTAAAGTCTTTTCACGGAAAGCTCTTGGAAAAATTGACCCCTGAAGCAAACATTATTTGGAGAGTTTGGGATGTGGCTTTCCGGGAAGATGTAGGTTTGAATGTCATTAGCAGACAAGCGCTGTGCTGGGCCTCTTGGCTTTTTGCTGGCTGGCGTTCATCCATACACCACTCAGCCTTCCCTGCTTCTGCTACTGCTAGAAATGTCCTTGCTACTGTTCTGACATTCTCCAGTATATTCTCGAACCCTCCTTCATTGTCATCTGGGAGTGGCCCACCCTTTATGCACATAAATCAATTACTGTCATTTTTCCCAAGAAATCCTGGGACGAGGGAGTGGTGGTTGAGCTCAGATGAGAATACTTCTCTAATCTCCATGCCTATTTGTTTGATATAAGGACAATGTCTACCAGCTTTGGGGGAGGAAGTGGGAAGAAAAATAGGGGTACTTTGCTCTCCCCTTGACAAAGGTAATTGCCTTAACCACTAGGTAATATTTCATCCCCCACCTCTTATACTCTCATTCCTAAGAAACCCCAGAGTTCCTCTCTTTTTTGGCCTCATATTTTTTTTTCAATAGGTTAGGGCTACAACTGTTAATAAGCAAGGGGTTTTGCTCTGGGCCTGTCAAACTAGCCCTTTTCAAGTCTGCAAAATTTGTTTAGCAATTAAAATAAAAGAGATATGAAATCTCATATATTCATGTAAGTGGCTCTTCCTTTCATGTTTTTCCCTGGCTATAACTTGAGATGCTTTTTAACCACAAGCTTTTCATTAGGTAGAAAATGTAATTATTCTCTTAGAGAGGAAGAGCAAAACACTCCCAGTGACCTGTGTAAAGAATCCCTTTAACTAATGACAGCTTCTCTCAAATTAGAGCAAGAATTATACTGATTCTGAACAATATGAGGGCAGGACAATAAAATCAGGAAAAATTTAAGAATAATATCACTGCCCTAATAAGTAGTTTTCTGCTGTGAAAAGCTTGTAAGCAGTTTATTAAAGGCATTTGGAAATATAAAAACCATTGCATTTTAGGCTCAATAAAGCAAAATGATAATGGCGAACAATCTTAAAGATCTTGCAATAAGAAGAAGGCTTACTGGAATGTCTAAGAAATGTGCAGCATCAGTTGAAATAAAATTTTATTTAATGTAGTTCAAAATCTCATTTCAGTGAGTTTCAAACTAGTAATACAACTTTCTTTAATCAAGACTCTTAATTAACCAAACTCTTTTCTGAATTGTATTTTTGCAGAAAGAGGCATATCAAAAGATAACCATGTTCCAGTTTTTTTTTTTTAAACAGCACTTCCAGTGTATTGTGGGTTCACTATGGGTTAAGCACAATCTCTTAAGCTTTTTACAACTACATCACTAGTCTGAGCTGATGCCATCTATGGTTGGAAAGATGACTCCAAGGCCCAGCAATATCTTCAATCTTCAAATATTAAATTTTGTTCACTGATATAACTTACTCTACTGTACTCACTAAGGCAGGAAATTGGACTCATAGGATTTCCAGCCATAAATTTTGAAAAATAATGGGGTTTCAGGTTAACCCCCAGTTACCCAGACAAAAAACAATTAACAGCAATATTCTATTCTCAGACCCAATGAAGAAAGGATTGGCCATGCTGATGTGTCATTGGATTGGAAATAGCCCAAGATGATTGCCCACAGTTTGGAAATAATTTTTGTTTTATAGTAAATTTGTGGTACTAGAAATTGATCTGGGGTGTTTGTTGTTATTCATTATATATAGTCATCCAGAACAGTGGGTGGCTTTAACACGGTAGGTGCTTTAAAATATTTTTTTGTCTAAATAGAAGAATGAATGTGCACCCTGTATATTTTTTAAAATATCAAACCAATATTTGTTGCCAATTGCTCCTGATAATCTGTTTCCTTCTTGTCTTGTACTCCTCCTACTCATTGAATCATTGGGCTTATTGTTTCAGGGGAAGACGGATATGATCTGGAACAAATGTATCATTGCTCAACTCTGAGTTTCAAACTGTAATTTTTTGAGTGCATTGTGAGATAATAGTTTCAAAAGCCAGGCTTTGATGAGGGTAGATTCCTTTTACATACCAAGAGCAAAATGTGATGGTCTGAAAATAGTACTTCACTATCAGCCATTGTGTAGAGAGGATGGATAATACCAACATAAGGGAAGTTTCTGCCACTCAGGAAACTGAAAGCTGTTTTGGTGCTCAGAGGAGCTTGGAGATATTTGAGAAATAATGTGCTTAGGTTTAAGATGCTGACCTCACATTCTGGGCCACAAAAAGTGCTGGTATTGCCTTTCTTGTTTATAACTCTTGGAGGGGATCAAGTGGTGTCCCATATCAACACAGGGTAGCTACAGTTGAGTAGAAATGGCACCGTGGATATAGTGGGGATATAGTGTACCTGGTCCTGGAGGGCTGTAAAGGAGATTTTAAATTCTCACATAACCTGGTGGGAGATGCAAGAGTGAAGAAAGGGTAGGTGGATTAGAAGAGGCCTGGGGTCAGGAAGAGGAGGGAGCTGAGTGCAGGAACCTCACCATCAGAGTAACGGCAAGGCTCATGGTCATTAGCATGGGGTCCAAGCATGATTCTTCAAAGGCCAGGTGGCCCTGAGACACTGTGTAGTGGATACCTTTGCAAGACTCATGATGATCAAACATGGTTAGGGACATCTCAGCAGAGGTCAGAAAGAAACCAGACACCAACATGAAGCACAGAAGTTCCTTCTCAAGTGCAATGAGGCTATATAAGCTTCCCTCTACACCTTGATACCATCTTGGGGAGGGAGAAGAGAAGATATTTTGAGAAGATAGCGGCAGCCCTAATAGGAAGTTTGAACTTTGAATTGATTGAATATTAACCTGAAAGATACTGGGGAAATTGAGGCTCTGGAGCAAGATGAAATCAGATATAGAAAATTAAGTTTTTTTTTTTATAACTGGGTCGGAGTGTGCAAATTTGTACTTCCTCTAACTAATGCATCCCCCATTACTTTATAGACTAAGGCGAGGCTCATCTGCCCTTCTAACTCAGCAGCAAGTCTTCCCTTTTATTAATTTTTTCCAAGTCTTCCTTTTTATTTTATTTATTTTTTCCAACTTTATTGATGTATAACTGACAAATAAAATTGTATATATTTAAGGTGTACTATGTGGTTTGATATTTATATACATCATGAAATGATTACCACAATCAAGCTAATTAACACATTCATCATATCACAGTTACCTTTTTTTTTTTTTTGCGAGAACACTTAGGATCTACTCTCTTAGCAAATTTCCAGTATCCATTACAATATTATTAACCATGCTGTGTATATATATAGTCACCAAGCTGTACAGTAGATCCCCAGAACTTATTCACTTTGTACCTGAAATTTTGTACCCTTGACGAACATCTTAGTATTCCTCACACCCCCCAGCCCTGGCAACCAACATCCTGCAGTCTGCTTCTGTGAATTTGTCTTCCTTTTTATATATTTACTCTGAGAAATGTATGAAAGGGAGTGAGATGACAAGAGAGGAGTTCTCTATTAAAAGGCATATTTCTCTGGAAGTAGTTACACCTTATGATTGTATCAGTTAATACTAAATTATTAGTTAACAAAATAGTTTCTGTTAACAACATCTCAGTAGGGGTTTATAGAAAAGGGAGGGGGATAAAGACTAGGCACTTTGGAGAAGACAGCTAAGGAAGAATTAAGTAGTAGGTGTAGTTTTCTTAACATATTTGAGGTTGCTTGGATAGTATTTATCCCATGGTTCTTTTCCCTTTTTCTTAACCTGCTGGGACACAGGAGAGGCCTGCTCTATACTTCTGGTTATTATCAGGGCAACATTGTGAGGTAGTTAAGAGCACAGACTTTGGAGTCAGATAAGCCTGGGTTCAAATACTAGCTGTGTGACCTTGAACAAGTGACCTCCCCATATTAGCTTCAGTTTTCTAATCTGTAAAATGGGGAAAATCCTATGTATGGCAAAGATTTGTTGTGAGGGATAAATACAATCTGAAAACATCTAATATCTGAGATGTGATAGGTAATGCTTGTTCCTTTTCCCGTGTCAACTGTGCTGGACGTCTTCCCTTTGCCTCTCCAGATCCATTCCCCACCCTTTTCTATCCTCCTCTGTGTTTTGGAAGACTGACTTGTCTTAGACTCCTTCACTAGGCTTACTTTTCCTCTGGTTTCTGTGTGGATTAGACTAATAGAGAACACTAGTGGGAGAGCCAGAGGGAGGAAAGTGAAGTGGGATATTTGTTGGGATATTTATTGCCCCAGCTTCTTCCCTGGAGGATGCCGTAAGCTGATGAGGTCCCTCAAGGAAAGGTCACAGGAAGCCCTCTCCATGGAACCCTCTCTCTCTCCCCTTCTGGGAGCAGCTTCCTCCTGTTGCCCTTTCAGGCCTGAGGTGATAACCCCCCCTCATCCCTCCCAGTACTTCATTATCTCTTCTTGTAGTTTACCTCACCTTTGTAAATAGTCCCTTTATTAAACTCTCCTCAAATTACTCAATTTGAGTGTGCTTGCTTATTTCTTGCCGGGACCTTGATTGGTACATTTTCTCACCATTTCTAAGTATCTATGACAAACAGAAGGAAGATACATGCACTCAGTCTCTCTGTCAAGGCTTGAGTCAGCTGCCCTGATCTTTTCTTTGAGATGCTGAGGGAAAAGAACACCAAACTAACGGTCAGAAGACTTGGGACTTCTCTCTGGTTCTGTCATTAACTCCCTGTGAGCTGGAGCAAGTGACACGGCTCGTCTGTGGGTCTTGATTCTTCTGTAAAATGAAAGGATTGAATTAGATGACTTCCACAGTAGCTTCTAGTGCTTACTCCACAGTGACTAAAGTTTTCCCTAGTAGAGTTGTAGCAGACATTCCTTTGATGTTAACTCACTTAGCTTTCCATACAAGAAAGGAGAACGATGCATCTCCCGATCTTTCTTAAGAAAGAAAGAAAGAAAAAACAAACTCTTAAAAATGATAAGTGAAGCTTTTAAACCTTCTGATCAATCCCTCTGCTCTCAGATTGGCAGATCAGGACTCTTGACATCTGAATGCTTTATTATGACTTTAAGTCCATACTTATGGCACTTCAGCTTGATTTCTTCACAACAACAGGAGACAGTGGAAGGAGACAGATGATAGGCAGGAAGCGACAGACCAGGAGCTTAAATGGTGATTCTTCCACGTGGCCTTAGCGGGCGTCAAAAGTTTTGGTTGTTGCTATAGTTGTTTGGTTTGGACAGTTTGTGAGCATAGGAAGAGTAGAGAGTGAGGGGAATATTTATGCACATCTGGACAAAAAGAACAATGAAGGCATATGGAAAGGAATATGATAGCAAGGGGATGGTTTGGGAGGAAGGTGTGAGACTGTGTATTGTGATCTATGTTCTAGCCCACTGTGTTGTGTGTTTAATTACGTTATAGGATTTAATCATCACAACAACTATCTGAAGTAAAGATTGTAATAATTTTAAAGAAGAGGAAACAAGCTCAGAGAGGCTGAGAAACTTGCCCAACTTCACCCAGCTTTATTAGTAAGGGGAAAACCCAGCATTTGAACCTAGGCTATAGGTTTAAAAGTCTACACTTTCCAGAGACTGATAAGGGGTGAAACCATGAATTACATCTGGTGATTTCAGGGCATACAGAGAGTTTAGAATAATTCATTCATGCACTCATTCAAGAAATATTTATTATGTATCTACCATGTACCAAGCAATGTTCTGTATACTGGGATAAAGTGACTTGTGAACCAGTCAGACGAAATCCCTGCTCATACCACCTAGGAGCTTATCTCCTAGTGAATGGGACAGTCAACACGTACACAAGTAACAAAATGTAATTTTCTGGTAGTCATAAATCTTTTGAAGAAAATAAACTAGGGAGAAATTGATTGGGAAGTGGTCACAAGTGATTTCTCTGAGAAAGTGACATTGAAGCTGAATCTAGAATGACTTAGGAGTTGGCCTGCAAAGATGAGGAATAAAGGGCATTTCTGACAGAGGTACAGCAGGGAAAAGGAGGGAAGCCTGTATAACTGGGGATGGAGGGAGAGAGAGAGTGAGAAAGTGAGCAGATCACGTAAATCCCTGTAGGTCATAATGAAGGATCTGGCTTTTCTTCTGAGGATAAATGTGAGCCACCAGTGCCCTCAACTACTTTCTCCACCCAGATCTTAATGGGAGGATTTTCTGAGAATAACCTTGATGATTTCGGATCCCAAATGTGAATCTTAGCTACCTCTGAGAAGGATGGAGTTTAAATAATCAATATTCTTCATGACAAAAGTGCTTATTAAATGCCAATTTGTACATGGCACAAGGTTCTAGTTCAGCAGTTGCCACCCCGTGTGTGTGTGTGTGTGTGTGTGTGTGTGTGTGTGTATGTGACTGTGTGTAAGTGTGTAGAGTGTGGAGGTAGGGGTAGTATGCATGATTACAAGATCTGGAATGTCTAGGAGGGGGATGGCAGTCCTCAGCCCATCTCCTCTCCAACTTCAGGAACCTTAATCATTTTTCCTTTGTGCTTGAGGCTATTTCCTGGTCCATCTGCTGGAGTCACTCTTGAATGAACTGCAGCTTCCAATGAAAATGAAAGGAAGATGTTTGCATGGCTTTGAATCTTGCATTGGCAAGTCCAGTGAATGCACAGGATGTATTTACATGATGCTGGAAACATTTACATGATGCTCAAATTGCATAGCTGTGGAGAGGAGATTGTTTATTCAAATGAAGATTGAGAGGGCTGATTTGATTTCCTAACTCAACCCAAGACTATGTGATGGTAGGGCATGTAAATAATTTGCTCACTGATGGAAGGTTTTATCTTTCTATTAAAAAAAGAAGGAAATAAGGGCGGGGTAGTGCCTGGAGGGAGGCATGAGAGGTTTCTGATATGCTGGTTATTGATCTGGGTGCTGGTTATAAGGATGTGTTCAGTTTGTGAAAATTCAATGAGCTGTACACGTGTGATTTGTGCTCTTTTTTGTATACGTTATAACTCAGTAAAATATTACAAAATATGAAGTAAGTGAAATGCAGCCCTGAAGCCATTTTCAATATAATAAAACCAGGATAGTTAATAAGCCCTGACGAAGGAGTTTGCAGACTTAGCTTCAGTTAAAATTCTTTCACTAACTCACATAAATAAGCAATCAGAATGTGGAGGTTTGAGGTGGCCGAATAAATGGCATCCGTTCTTTTCTTTCTCCAGTTGTGAACTGATTGAGAGAGACAAAGAAGTAAAGCAGGTAGAGATCAAAAGAACTTTATTTCTAATGGAAGTGCTAGAGAAGGTGGCTTAGATGTGTTTGCCAAGTGGGTTTCTTAATTCTAACCTTCAGAATTAGGCAGAGATACCCATCTAGACCCAAGAAATGCAAGAAAACTGTAGGTCTTGCCGACAAGAGGGATCTTATGTCAGTGAGTAGAACATAGCTCCTTCCCTCTAAAAGTAGATAGGTCACATGTGGTCTGTTCCTGCTCCCAAATCTGCCAATCAGAATTCCTTCTCTTGAGGAGGAGGAAATGAGAGGCTGTAGAAAAGTCAACAGTCTTAGGCTAATTGATGTTTCTCCACTTGGGAACATGAAACCAAGAGAAAGGGTGTCCCCAGCTTTCCTCAACTAACAACAGAAACAATCCCAGCCATGATGATGATAGTAACTGCCATTTACTGAGCACTTACGATGGTGAGATACAGGGCTAATGGTTTATCAATATGTGTTTTTACATATATTTTCTAACTGTGTTCTCACAATAACCCCAGGAAATAGGTATAATTATTACCTCCATTTTATAGATGGAGTAACCTACCCAAGGTCACACAGCTGGGAAATGGCGGAGCCAGGACTCCAAAAGCCATACCCTTAGAGGCAGAGGTAGCAAGGTGAAGAGTAGAGGTTCTAGCATTGGGCTCCATGATATAAAAGTCAGTGCCACTTACTAGTTGTGTGACCTTGGGCAACTTACTAAACCATTTGTTAGTTTCCACATCAGTAAAATGGAGATATATTTTCCTTCTCTGGGACTCCTTTTCCTTATCTGTGAAATGTATACAGTAGACTAGCACAGTGGTTCTTAAAGTGTGATCCCTGGACCAGAAACTTCAGCATCATCAGGGAACTTATTAAAAGTGATAATTGTACTGAATTAGAAACTCTAGGGTGGGGTCCAGAAATCTGTGTTTTAATGGGCTCTCCAGGTAATTCTGTTTTGCTAAAGTTTAGGATCCACTGATCGAGATGATCTCAAAATTTTCTTCTAGCTCTGCCATTTTGACTTCTAACTTCAGTGTTTCCTGTTACCCTTTCTTCTTGTCAGGTGTCCACCCACTGGAGGAGACACTATTTTAGTGTCATGGGAAGGCCTGGAAGTAGGGCTTTAGTTAGATCTGCCTCCCTAACCCAGACTGTGCTGGTGACAGATGAGGGGATAGAGATTAAAGGCGAGCCCCTTAGCCTGAGGTGGGAGTTGGTGTGGGTGGCAGCAGCTGCCAGGAGTGGTTGGGCTAGAGGTGTGGCCTGAGGTTCAGACCCCTACAGAATTAGATTGTGGGACACAGGAGATTGTGTTCTCAGCACTTCTGACTTTCCTGGACTTTTTCTTACTGCCTCTGCTCCTCCCCCAACCCCTAGATGGCCTGGGTATTCTGACTTCCTACGTCAGTGAGACAGGATTTGTCAGAGCAAGAGCAAGACCTCAGAAGAAACAGCAGGTTAAGGCTGCAACTTGGAGCAGTTAAGGAACACCTTAAGCATGCCTTTGTACTATGAGGCAGTGGATAACTTCCTCATTAACACCTCAACGCAACTAAGGGATAATATTCAGTAATTACTGTGAAAGGGCTTTTACAAGCTTTAGAAATAGAGGGTATTATTATTATAAAGAGTATTGAATTAGACCCTTGGGCAAACCATAGGTTTCCAATAAGGCCAATACAGGGGTTTACAGATGTCTACATAGTGTGCTTTGAAGGGTGTCATTAACATCTTAGCACTGATTAATTTGTCAGATAACTAGCTGTTACCTTGGCAATTCAAGCAAGGCTCTGACAGCATGGGACATGGGATAGGAAAATTTTGCCTGGATGCTGAGAGTAAGGGCAGGAGGCCTAGAGGGAACTTCGGGGATTAAGTGATATAGCATGTGCAAATTACCTAGCACAGTACCTGGCATGCAGAAAGTGCTTAATAAAAGTTGGGGGCATGGGGTACTGGTTAGGGAGAGTACTTTGGAGGAAGGCGGGGGGCAATGAGCCAGTGGTTGGCTTGGGGAATGTTGGAAAGGAGGGGGAAAGAGAACGAGGTACACAGGGGTGGAAGAAGCAAGTCAATTTGGCTGACTTGTTGAGGAGTGTAAGAACTGTTCAAAGGCCTTTGGAGTTCTCATGTTGAAAGGCTTAGGAAGGCAATGAAAAAAGGACTGGTTTATTTTGCAGTTAAGGGGGTTATTTTAAATCTTTTGAATTTTACTCTCAGCAGCCTTCAAAATGTCTGTGCCACATAGAAATCATGCAGGTCAGTAACCTGTTGGCATGAGAAATTACATTCTTTTTTCTAGACCCTCCTGACAGAATAATAATATATTGCGGCAAAATCAAGAGAATTAACATGAATCACGTAGCTTCTATTTTTAAAACTGTGCTTAGCTGTATTAAAGAAACCACGTTTGGGCCAATGTTTCCCTCAGGTTGAAAAAAAACACTGGTTGAAACTGGATCAGGGCTTTGTCACTCACCGTGTGATTTTGGGAACTCACATGCCCAATCCAGGTGTAACTTTCTTCTGTAGAAAACAGATCGCTTCTAAGATCCTGTTCTGGATTTCCAAGTCTTTAGTACTCGGTAAGCTTGTATACTTACCTCCTTTCTCCCCACCATGTCTCACAACTCCTCCGGCTGCTTTCAGAAGGTGAGGGGAATGCTATAAAATTTGCCTACAGACTGTAATCATGAATGCATAAAAAGCAAGGCAGGCTCCAAATACCACTGATCATCATCATCAAACCCTGCCACATCCCAGGGAAACAGAACAAGGACTCCAGGAAGGAATTGTGTCCTGATTCTAGATACCAAAATGTCACGTTGTGTTGGCCAATTCTTGCAGATGTTGTCAAGCAAGAGGCATCAGGAGACAGTAAAAATTCTCTTTGTGAGCTTAGAATGCCAAACATCAGGTTTGCCTCTCTTCAGAGTGACAAACTGGGCTGCAGTCTGGTCCCTTCCTTTCCCCCTTCAGCTCTCTGATGTGAGCTGAAGCCAAGGGCAGGGATCCTTGGTCCACCAGCAGTCTTTCATTTGGCCCATCCACGGAGCTCTTCCAGAAATGTCTCTACAAAAGTTACAACCACAACACAGCAGCAGCAGCTTGCTCTTCTCAGTGGGCTGCCTGCACGGCAAATGTGATTGAAAGGAACTCTTTAAATGATTGCTAGGACTTTGCCTGGGAAACTGCATAAAGCTGGTTTAATTGGGAGTGCATCCTTTGTGGAGTTTTTTTTTTTTTTTTTAAGAAATTTATTTATTTATTTTTGGCTGTGTTGGGTCTTCGTTGCTGCGCGTGGGCTTTCTCTAGTTGTGGCGAGTGGGGGCTACTCTTTGTTGCGGTGCGCGGGCTTCTCATTGAGGTGGCTTCTCTTGTTGCAGAGCACAGGCTCTAGGCGCGCGGGCTTCAGTAGTTGCGGCACGTGGGCTCAGTAGTTGTGTCGCGCGGGCTCTAGAGCACAAGCTCAGTAGTTGTGGCGCACGGGCTTAGTTGCTCCACGGCATGTGGGATCTTCCCAGACCAGGGCTCGAACCCGTGTCCCCTGCATTGGCAGGCAGATTCTTAACCACTGCCACGAGGGAAGTCCATTCTTTGTGGTTTTTAAATTCACTTTATATTTGTTCCGCTTCCACCTCTCTTTTCTTCACCAAGCCCAATTGTTTTAACTTAGCAGCAATCCTCTCCCTTGAGACCCTGTTTTCCTCTTTGGCTGTATCCTTGTCCTCCTCGGCCATCTTCCCAGCTGCAAGGCACTTGGACAGAGAGCAGTGTGTAGAGAGTATATTTCTTTATGTCCTGCCTTTCTCCATCCCCACCAACTTATTCAGAGCTCTTGCTGCTTCTGCCTCTCTCTTCAGACTCATTTTATATATCTTTGGGACTCTGGAAGCATCACTAAAATCACATGATATATGTGAAAGCCATTTTAGCTTAAAGAAGGAACAGGGTTCACAGTGTCAGATTTCTGAATAAATTGTGATTGGGCTGATGAACCTGAAATAGGCTGGCAAGAAAAGGGCCTTTTAATGTTTTCCTCTATCTGGAATGCCATCCTAGCCTTCTAAACCCAGCTGACCACTGTATCTACTATTTCTGCAAAGCTCAGCTCGGACATCTTTACTTCTTCCAGGAAGGTATCAGTGGACACTGCTCTTGTCTTGTCTCCCCTTTTAAGCACCTCTAAAAACAGCTAACATTTTATTGCATACTTCTTATGTGCCAGGCACTTTACATGTATTAACTCATTTAATCCTCACAATCATTCTGTAATATTGGCACTCTATTTTAATTCCCATTTTATAGATAAAGAAGCTGAGGCATTGGCTAAGGTATAGGTTAAGCAACTTGCCAAAAGTTACAAAGTTAGGAAGTGTGTTTATGTTAAATTAAGTGGAATTTAAACCCAGGAATTCAGGCTCTAAAGCCTACACTCTACTGCCTCTCCCTTCTGTAGGATAGCTAATGTAGCATTTATTGCCACTAGTGTAATTATCCGATTACTTATCTGTATCCACAGTTAGGTTGAAAACTGTGCAGAGCGGAGGTGGTGTCTTATTCATTCCTCTATCCCCAGGGCCTGGCACAGAGGTGCAAAATAGATGTTCGATAACTGTTTAATGGATAAATCAATGAATGAATGAATAGATTTTGCTGAAGCAGAAAGTAGAAGACTTTTAGAATCAGAAGACTTGGATTTGTATGCTAGCTGTATGATCCTGGTAAATTATATTGTTCTTTGAGCCTCAGTTTCTTCTTTTGTGCAGTGAAAACTAAAAGATATTTCAAAGTCTTATCCTGAGAATTAAATAAGCTGATGTTAGTGAAGCACCTAGAACAGTAAAGGTGTTCAGTACATGGTTTCATTCATTCATATCCATTCATTCATTCAACAAATAATTACTGAGCACCTGATATGTGCCAGGCACTACAATATTTGTGGGGTATTCACAGTGAACAAAACAGACTTCCCACCTTGTGAAGTTCCATTCTAGTAGGGGAGGGGAAAAAATGAATGAGTAAACAAGTTAAAAATAAATATAAAATATTTATAAAGTAAATAAATAGAGAATAACTGGAGGGCTGCTTTATTTATAAAGGATGGTTACGAAAGACCTCTGAGGAGTGATGCTGACATTGAGGTTTGAAGGATGAAGAGGCTAGCCACATGAAGAGCCTGGGAATGATCATTTCACGAGGAAGGAATAGTCAATATACAGGCCTTGAGTTTAGAAAGAGATAAAAGTGTTCAAAGAAGAAAAGGAGGCCAAGATGGCTGGCACCTAGTAAATGAGGAGCAGAGGGGCAGGAAATGAGGTTGGAGAGACAGGCAGAGACCAGATCATTAAGGGTCTTGCACTCCCTGTTAAGGATTTTGGATTAACATAAATGCAATAAGAAGCTATTACTAGGCTGTAAGTGAAGGAGTGGCATAGTGTGATTTATATTTTTAACAACCCACTTTGGCTGTTGTGTGATGTGTGGATTTTAAGGGGACAAGAAGAAGGGAAGCCAGTTAACAGCATATTGAAATAGTCTAGGTGAGAAGTTCCAGTAGCTGCAACTAGAGTGGAAGCAATGAAAATGAAGATAAATGGTCATATTTGAAATACCTTTTAGAGGTAGGACAATCATAACTGGTGAATGGATTGGATATTGGGGATGATGAGACTGGAGGAATTAAGGATGATTCCTAGCTTTGGGTTTGAACAACTGAGTGGATAGTGGTATGTTTATTGAAATAGGGATGTCTGGGGAAGGAGCAGACTTGGGAGGGAAAACAAGAGTTACATTTAAGACATGTTATTATGGACTGAATGTCTGTGTCTACCCCCACCCACCACCACCAAATTTGTATGTTGAAGCCCAAACACCCAGTGCGATAGTATTTGGAGGTGGGGCCTTTGGGATGTGGTTAATTTAGCTGAGGTCATGAGAGTGGGGCGTAAGAAGAGCGAGAGAGACCAGAGCTTGTTCTCTCTCTCTCTCTCACTCTGTCATGTGAGAACACAGTGAGAAGGCAGACATCTGCAAGCTAGGAGGAAGGTGCTTGTCAGGAACCAAATCTGGTGGCACCTTGATGTTGGACTTCCCAGTCTGTGGATTTCTCCAGAACTGTGAGAAATAAGTCACTATGTTGTTTAAGCCACCCAGTCTATGGTATTTTGTTATAGCAGCCTGAGCAGACTAAGATGTTAAATTTGAAATGCCAATTAGATGTCAGAGGATATGTGAAACAAACAGATTTATGATTTTGGATGTCATGGGAGAGGTCAGAGGTGGGGGATATAAATTTATGAGTCATTTGACTATGGTTGGTATTTAATATTATGAAAGTGGATCAGATTAGTGAAGAAGTGTATAGGTAGAGAAGAGAATAATCATAATGATAATAGTAATGATAATAATAATAGCAATGATGATGATAATAATAGTAAACATGTATATAGTGTTTATTATATGCTAGGTACTGTTCAAAGTGCTTTATATGCATTAACTTATTTAATCTTTACAACAACACTGCAAGGTAGGTGCTATTACTATCCCTATTTTACAGATGAAGAACCTGAGGCACTTATAGATTAGGCAAATCGCCCAATTTCACACTCAGTAAGTAGCAGATAGGATTCAAAACCGGAAAGTTTGGCTTCTGAGTCCATTCTCTTTACTATGCTTTTATTTCCTCTTAAGAGAAGAGAACCAGAATTCAGCCCCTGGGGCTCTATCACATTTAGCTGGTAGGAAGAGGAGGACCCAGAAAAGGAGACTGATGAGGAGTAAGTAGAAGAGTGTGGTGTCACAGAAGCAAAGGGAGTAAAGATTATCAATAAGAAGGAAATGTTTAACCATATTGAATATTTTTGAGCAGTTAAGTAAGAAGAGGATTAGAGATGTTTCCATTGGATTCATCAGTATGGAGGTCACTGGCAAGAACAGTTCCTTCCTTAATAGTATTTACCATTTTCTGAAAGAGTCCGCTCTTCAGTCACTACCTTCTTTTCTCAAGCTTGATGATACCGTTTAGTACTGTCATTTACCGCTTTGGCCATGAATTTCATCTGCCACTAGTTATGTGCAATCAGATCACTTCATTTCCTATGGGATGTATTCTGAGTAGCATTTTATATTTGGACTTTTATCCCACTGTCTTATTTTTAGGGTGCCACAGTCTAGTTTCCTTGACTTTTTTTTGGGGGGGTGTCATGTCTTCTGGAGACATTTTCCTATGTCATCAAAGAAGTACATAAGGGGCTCGTTCCTTAGTCCTACTTTTCTCACTTGCTCAGCTGGTTGACTCAGAGTGCAAAGGGGACAAGATTCCTGGCTGTTTCTGAATGGCAAACTCAAGAGCTATGTCACTAGGCAATTCTAATGTACAAAACTCTTTCCCTGCACTTGAGTAATCGAGGGACAGTATCTGAAGGCTAAATCTCCCTCCAGCAAGGATAATGATTCCTGCTAGATGGTTTAGAGTAAGAACAGGTCACATGACTAGTGCCTCTAATTAGCCCCTTGGCAAACTCCAGTCTAGATTCCTTATTTAGGGCACAGTGGTACTTAGATAGGGTGTGATTCATTTCTACCAGTGTGTGTGAACACATTTGAGTACATCAAAAGGAAACTCAGTTCCAGATGGAGTCCTCTTGAACAGTGCTGCCTGGGGTGGGTGAGCAATGTCACACCTCAGCCTCCATAGGACAAGGCACATGGAGAGGGAGCTTCCCATTGCTCTCTGATGAGGAAAAGCAATGCCCTGGATAAGATGTCATAAGCCTGTGATTTCTCCCTTAAGCTGAGGCGAGCAGATGGCAGGAGCACAGCAGGGGATTGACAAATGCTTCTCACTGCTTCTCACTAAATTTCTCAAAACATATCAATATTGGCCTTCCCTGAAGATCTCAGTAAAGGCATTGCTTTAAAAGAGAGCATGCACGGAGCTGAGTTCCTGGCTTCCATCTGCCATTCCACATGGATTTGGAGCTCTTAGGGGTCAAGAAGTCAAGGCCTTTCGCTTCTCCTCACAAAAGTGTCTTCTTCCTGTAGAAATGATTCAGGCTAAATAGCTACCCCAACACATTAGGGTATTTCATTTGCTTTGTACATTGACTATTTAAATTTCTTTGTACTTCTTTAATCCTTCAGAATAATGGAAACCCCAGAGTGTAGATAGAGGAAGGGTCAACACTGGCGTTAAAGACACCAGAGAAAAGGAATGAGTTATAAGAGAGAATGTAATCCTCGAATAGTAGAATTGATCTGCAGACTGGTGGGAGACTAAAGAGGCTGGGGAGGGAGAGATCCTGAAGGCAATCAGAGAAAGGGAAATTAGAATGGTAAGAGGAGATGTGGGGCACAAGTACCTTCTAGGAATAGAGATGAGGCAAGAGATGGCCTGTGAGATGATGAAGGACCACATGAGTAAGAACATGAGAACAAGTAAGATACCCACTCTCCACTCCTATCCCTCCTATGGATCTACTTTTATTCCACCCTAAACTAAAAGCAAAGGAGTACATGAAGGGAACAGAAAGGAAGGCAGAGGGGCCTTGCCATTAAATCAGAAATAGAAACATCTGAAACTTTCCACTGGAAAATCTTGGCAGGATCAGACCCTCATGAGACCTTAGAAGAATCTCAGTTTAACTCTTATTGGCCTGCATAATGCAAGGGTTTGGTGTGCTTGGAAGAGCTTGCAGTCCCAGGAGAGAAACGTGACCATGAAAAGTTTCTTTCATATGTGGGGGTTGAGGATGGAATAATCCTTTTTTTGTAAACTACTTCAGACTCGCTGGAAATTTGTGATCATGGTGAAACCTGTCTCGAGGTCTGTTCTTCACCTCTACCAAGTCCCACCCTTTCAATGATGACTTTACCTTCTTTTGAGTTTCCAGGGAGAGTATCTTTTTAATGCCAAGCAATCAATTTTTATGGGTCTCTCCCTGGAATTTAAGTTTAGAGTTAGATTCTTTACAATAAGGACAGTTTATTGGCCAAAGTTAGACCCAACTCGTAACCAATGGATTAGCCAATGTAACAGTTTCAGACTGATGAACACAAGGGGTAATCGACCATAATTTTCCAGAACTTCATCAGTGAGTTGAGCCTCACCCAAAAGGAAGTGGAATATGAAATACTGCTGGAATAATTTGTCTGGGCTCAGGGGCTTTGTGCCTGAAGAATTAGCTTGAATCTCAAAATTAGCTTTAGACAGAAGAGTAGAAGCCCAAGGGGTAGGATTTCAGGGGTCACATTCCTAAAAATATATCACTTCTCCCACCTACTGGCAGATGGCTAAAATTATTTTAAAAGGTGACAGAGCCTTGCATTTCATAATCCTTCTTTGACTCTCTCAATCTTCCTAACAGGGGCCAGGGCCACAGTTACACAGAGGTGTTAGATCCCTTTTTGAGAGCGGATTTTCTTAGCGGAAATGAAGGATAGACTGCAAGAGTATTGCCTGCTTGAAAGTAGGAGTGGTGGGCACTGGGAAGGTGAGAAAGGAAAGACTGGAAATGTGAAAGCCAAATTACTGACTTTACAGTTTTGTGAAGGATGACTAGACCTTTTCAAGAAGGGACTTTAGGAAAATTCACCCCAAGGCTATGGTAATATTCTTCTTCAAGCAGCGAATGCTCTCAGCTGTTTGCCATGTCAGCACTGTGCCTTTGGAAAGTACTAGAAGTGCTGCAGATATTTTTGCCTGCAAGTTAGAGTGTTTCTGACTTAGCAGTTCTTTTGACCTTCCCTGTAAGCTTGATGAACCCTAGAATATTTTTCTTCTTTCGAAAATGTCCATTTCTCATTAGTCTGCTTTGATCAGATGTTCCTTTTTTCCAAATTATTGGGTTACTTCAAATAATCCATAGATTAGTCTAAGAAAACAATCTGTTGGGGGTAAATTCTCTTGTGCAGAGTGGAGACATTGCTAGGAATGTACACAAAAATACTTTCCAATTAAGGAGACACCTATGCTTTTCATTTGAGGGGGAAAAGGATTGCAGCAAAGGACAACTGATCTCCAGCTCCAGGCTGGATCTCTTGGGGTGCCATTCATCTGAGCTCTTCTGCCTCTGTAGAGAGGATTTATTGTGGCAGCTGGGCAGTGCCCTTGCTCTGCTGCAGAACAGCAGTCACACAATGAAGATGCAAGCAAGAAAGATGTCTGAAGTTTCTCCTTGTTCTAGTAGACACCACAGACAACTCCATTATTATCTTTCCAGCTTGTTTCACATAAAAAGGTTTTGTTGATTTTCATTTCAGCTGAGCTGGGATGTACCCAGAGGCAGAGTAGTAGCAGGTGCCTGGTCAGAGTTCAAATGGGTGCAGGGGAAACTGGGATGTGTTTGCAGCACTTTTACACTGTATGGCAGCATTTTTACACTGTATGGAGTGCTTGTGTGGAAGAACACACCAAAAAAAGGAGTGAGACTTATGTATTCCTTTCCAAGTAAAACATTCTCAGCCTATGGGGCATCCCATAGGCTTTAAGCCTTTAATAGGCTTTAAGCCACCAGCATTGCAGGGGGGGGGGTGTGCCGAAGCCAAAAGCCCATCACCAGCTCCCAGGGGACACCTGGCGATCCGGTATCATCTCTTTTATTAACTTGTAAACAGCCCTGAACCGTTAGCTGAACTGTAGTAGCAGTAAGAAAAGGACACGGAGGCAAATAGTCAGGATAATATTAGATTAAATACACACACATCACCAGCAATGCTTCTTCCTGTCATTCAAGTAACTCTTCCTTTAATCTGGTGGAATGATTAGTTCAAGGATAAATTGAGTTGAGGAATGAACTCAAAGCATTCTAGATCGAAGCCCATGAGGTAGCTGATCCAGAAAAACCTCACACACGGCTGAGGCTCAAATCTCAGTGATTAGTTTAATAAACACTAGGGAGTGTAAATATTTGGGGTTAAGGAACTAGGTTAAAAATTATGTCATGTTTTTATTGGAATAAAACAATGTTATGATTACATTGAAGGAAAAGTTTTAAAGCAAACAAATCATCCACAAGCCCTGTTACACAGCAGCTATTTTCACTTTTGCATTTCTCTTTCTAGTCTGCATCCAAATGAATAGGCATTTTAATTAACTATTTTTAAAATTTTATATTTAATAAAAATTCTATATTGAAGGTGCACATGATTTAATATACATGTACATGGTGAAATGATTACTACAGTCAAACTTGTTAATATATCATCTCCTCACATAGTTACCACTTTTTTTTGTGATGAGAGCAACTGAAATGTACGCTCTCAGCAAATTTCCAGTATTCAATACAGTATTATTAACTATAGTCATCATGCTGTACTTAGATCTCGATTGACTTATTCACCCTCCATAACTGCAACCTGCAAACACATTTTTTTACATAGTTGCAACCCAAATGAACATAGATTTTGTGTTCTGCTCTTTTCTTATAGCATCATATCTTAAACATTTTCAATGTCTCCACCTAATCTTCACAGTCTTTATCAAATTTTCATTTTAATTTTTGTGATTATAAGAGTGATGCATGATGACTGTAGAAAATTTGGAGAGTACGACAAAGAATGAATCGGGAAAAGAACACCCACAATTTCACTATCAAAAGGCAACTACTAAAAACACATTGGCCTATTTCCTTCTAGTCTTTTTAAGATCAATGTACTTTACATAACTGAAATTATACTGTGTATATATATATATATGTATCCTGCTTTGTTTTATTAATGTTATGTAATGAGCATTTCCCTAAGTCTTTTTTAAAAAATTTATTTTATTTTTGGCTGTGTTGGGTCTTTGTTGTTTCGAGTGGGCTTTCTCTAGTTGCAGCGAGCAGGGGCTACTCCTCGTTGCAGTGTGCAGGCTTTTCATTGCGGTGGCTTCTCTTGTTGTGGAGCTCGGGCTCTAGGCGCAAGGGCTTCAGTATTTGTGGCACACAGGCTCTAGAGCGCAGGCTCAGTAGTTGTGGCGCAAGGGCTTAGTTGCTCTGTGGCATGTGGGATCTTCCCGGACCAGGGCTCGAACCCGTGTCCCCTGCATTGGCAGGCGGATTCTTAACCACTGCGCCACCAGGGGAACACCCCCTAAGTCTTATGAGTTTTTATAAACATACTCTGTGAGGACTGCATCATTTTCCATTGTTTGGAAGTTTCCTCATGTTAGATTATTTTGATGTTTCTCAAATATCAGTGATGCTACAATGAGCATTGTATTAGTTAGGATAATGCCAACTGCTGTAATGAATAGACTGCCTAACATGCAGTGGCTCAAATCAAAGAAATGTTTCCAGGAATGGAATGAGTTCTGAGTCAGGTCATGGTTCTACTTAGTGCAATCATTCAGGAATGCAGATTTCTTCTGTCTTTTTCATTAACTCTGTCACTTGAACATCCATGCTCAGACTCATAGGAAGAGGACATAGAGCAGGGAGGAGGTATGCCTACTTCTTAAGAGCTCTGGGCCAGAAGAAGTAGCACACACGTTTGCTTGTGTTTCTTAGTCATACAGCCATGCACAATCAAGTGAAGCTCGAAAATGAAGCATAGCTGGGCAATCATGTGCCTGGCACATCTATTACTATGGAGGAAAGAGAAAAGAGATTTTGGGAGACAGCAGTCTGCCACAAACATATTTGTGCACATATGTTTATTTGCATTTCAGAATGTTTTCATTAAGACATATTCTTAGAAAGAGAGACTAAATATTACTCCTTTTAAGCCACAGCTACTTCACTCTTGCTCTCTTATTTTTAATGCATCTCCTGGACAACCTGAATGTCCTAGTTTCTTTCAAGAAGGATCCATGAGTGATGTATTTCCTGAGCTGTTGCATATCTGAGAATTTTTTAATGCTTTCGTATATGAAAGGCAGCTTCTCTAAGTATAGAATTCTTGGGTTATAAAAATTTCCCCTTAAGGGATAGGGGGATATAGGTATACGTATAGCTGATTCACTTTGTTATACAGCAGCAACTAACACAACAATGTAAAGCAATTATACTCCAATAAAGATGTTAAAAAAATTTCCCCTTAATACTTCATAGCTATGCTTCCATTGTTTTTTAGCATTCATTCATTCATTCAAAATATTTTTAAAAATTTTCCAGTTTTATTGATATATAATTGACATACAACATTGTATAAATTTAGAATGTACAGCATAATGAGTTGATACATATATATACTGTGAAATGATTAGCACAAGTTTAACACCTAGCACCTTACATAGTTACAAAGGTTTCCTACACCCCCCCACCCTGTGGTGAGAACTTTTAAAATTTACTCTCAGCAACTTTCAAATATAAAATCCAGTATTGTTAACTATAGTCACCATGCTGTACATTACATCCCAGAACTTATTTATCTTATAACTGGAAGTTGACCACTTTCACCTATTTCCCCCACCGCCCCCACCAGTTACCTCTGGCAACCACAAATCTGATCTCTGTTTCTATGAGTTTGTTTTTTTTGTTTGTTTGATTCCACATATAAATGAGATTATACAGTATTTGTCTTTCTCTTCCTGACTTATTTCACTTAGCATAATGCCCTCAAGATCCATCCATGTTGTCCCAAATGGCAGAATTTCCTTCTTTTTATGGCTGAATAGCATTCCCTTGTATAATTCAAAATATTTATTGAGCATCTGCATATGCCAAAGATTGCTACAGATAAGAATATAGCTGTAGACAAAACAGACAAATCTCTTGCTCTCACAGACGGACAAGTGGGTTATACTGGGTTTTACCTATTTTCTCCCAACCCTGAGCCATTATCATCCTGCTCTGGGCCTTGAAAGACTGACCCCCTGTGGACTGCTTTACCCAGGCTCCTTTGTTGGCTAGTTTCCATTTTTTTTCTTCGATGGGAGGCACTGGGAGGGGAATAGAGGGCAGGAGGATAGAGAAGCTGGGGCATTTCTTATTTGTTCCCTTCCTGCTTCTGTACTTCCTCTCTGACAATAGCTACATCTCTCTAGAAATATAGCTCCTTCCAGGAGGCCTCTCTTCCACATTTCCACTTTTCTCATTGAAATAATCTGGAGCTATTTCTGCTCTTTTCCCTGATCCTGCTATGGGTGTAATGATCAGGGGCACAGCAGGAAAGAGGTGGAATACTCCACCTTAAACCTTAAAAAAGGTTTAACTAAGGATAGTTTTTAATGATGAGACTATTTACAGAATTATGGACAGGGTTAAGGAACCCACGAAGGATAGTGAGACAATCAAGTGTAGCAAGAGCAGGAAGCTGTTACTACTGGTAGGCCTGAACGCACAAGAGAGAGAGTGGTTACTAGGGCCAGGTAAGACCTAAAACTATGAGAGAGGGGCTGCTAGATAGGTGCTGTCATCATAGGTAGAAAAACACAAACATTACACAAGCGATAGGCTGGCTGGGGAGAGGAGACTTGGAGGGGAGTAAGTACTCTGGCCTTACTCTCCTCCTACTTTCAGATGTCCTGCCATTTCTTCCCATTTTCCAAACTCAGCTGGAAACTAGAAATCAAGGAAGCTCAGGTGGTGCAGTCTGTATAGGTCATTTTCCCAGGGCACTGCAGGGAAGGCAGGAGATGGATCTGGGGGGACACACAGAAACTATCAATCCAAATGGGTTAATACTTGCATTTAATGTGGTTAAGTCTGAGATTTGGTCTTTTGAAATTAGCCCATTTTTTTTGCTTTGATTCTTATGTGATTTCTTTTTTCTTGAAATTAAAACTTTGCTAAGACTTCGCTAAAATTTGAAGTGAGGGTCCCTCAAATGCAGCAAACTTTTTTTAAAGCTGATTTTTTATTTTTTTGTCTTTTAGTTCAGCCTGTTGGACAATTAAATAGGTATATTCAGATGTGGAGAGTTTTAAGGAGTACTTTTTAGAATTAGAGCATGAACTGGAGGCAGTGGTCAGGGATCAGGAAGCAGGATAGTCTGTGGTAGCAGAATGTCTTTCTGATGTCTGGTATAAGGATAGCAATTGTGAACATTTTTGAACACTTAAGAGCCAAGGACTTTGGTAACTGCTTTATATGTATTGGCTTATTTAATGCTCACAAAACCCTCATGAACTAGGCACTATTATTTTTCTTATTTCACAGGTTGAGAAACTGGTTTTCACAGAGTTTAAGTAATTTATTCAAGGTCCTACAGCTGGGAAGTGATAATTGAGTTGCTGATCTTCTCAATGTAGTATTTCTACCACTCAAAGCTGGCCTCAATCTATAGCAGTTCCCATTCCCAAGCAAAATAGTTGAATTTGCCTGGACCCAGCTTTGAGAAGAAGCTGCAAGAGTGCAGGTAAACTATGTTGTGGATCTTTCTAGATCATGATGGCTCTCATTGTGTTGTTGGAAGGCAGTATACTGGTTAATAGCAGAAGCTTTTTAATCATACTGATGGGAATTAGAAATCTGGCGTTGCTACCTGCTAGTCCTATTATCTTGGGAAATTTACTTTATCTCTTTGTCTCTAAGTTTTCTTATCTGTAAAATTGGGGTTTGCATTGAGGATTTAAGGAGTACCTGACATGTATTAAGCATTTAGAAATTATTGTTATTAATTCTGTATGGCTGAGATGGGTCAGGATAAGCCATGTGGGAGTGGAATTGAAGTCTTTAACATTTGGAATGTTGCTGCAACAGCAGGTAACCATATACATCCTTTTTTTCCCCCCTAAGGATATTGACTACTGGAATAGCCTGGAAGGAAAAACCGGACATAATTTACTGGGATCCTTCTAGTTCAGAACAACTGTTCACTTCTCTGATGTCATAGGAATCCCTTGGATGGACTTGGGTATTTCACCTCTGGGCTCAGAAAACACAATTCTCAAGGTTGGTCGAAAGAACTACTTGGGCCAAGGACTTATTTAAAGAAAGAATTTGATATGAAGAAGTTATTCAAGTAAAGAGTGATGACATAGGTCAATTTCACTTATGAACACAGATACAAAAATCCCAAATGAAGTATTAACAAATGCTGCAGTGTATTACAATAAGAAAACATCATTACGAAGTAAATTTTACTCTGGGAAGGCAAGAATAGTTCAGCATTGCCATCTCTATAAATGTAATTTACAACATTAACATATTAAAAGAAAAAACGTAATTGTAACAGGTGCTAGAAAAACTTTAGATAAAATTCAATACTTAGTCTAGATTTAAAAAAAACAACTCTTAAACTAGGGAAAGAAGGAGACTTCCTTAACTTTCTAAAAGGGTTTCTACTAGAAATATATAGCACATATGATACTTAATAATGAAATATTTTACACATTCTTATTAAAGTCAGGAAGAAGCCAGAGTTGCTTGCTTTCAACCCTACTATCCAACATTATTCTGGAGGACCTAGCCAATACAATTTGAAGAAGAATGGGAAGGAGGAGGAGGAGCAGAGAAAGGAAAGAAAGATAATTAGAAAGTACTAATATTAGAAAGAATGGAATGAACTGTTATTAATCACTGATGATAAAATTACATATCTAGAAAATCCATAAGAATCAACTGGCAAACTATTAGAACTAATAAGAGAGTTTAGCACAGTGGCTAGATCTATATCAATATACAAACGTTAATATCTTTCCAGTAAAAACCAATTAGAAAATATCATGTATAAGGGGTCTAATTCACACTAGCAACAAGACTATAAAATAGCTCAGAATAAACCTAATGAAACATGTAATAATTTTACATGATGATATCTATTAAAGTTTACCAAATGACATAATAGCATAAAAATAAATGACGGAGAACGCCATTGGATTGGAAGGCACAGAATCTGAAAGATGTAAATATTCTTCAAATTAATCTATAAATTCAATGCAATTCAAACAAAATTCCAAAAGGATACTACAAGAAACTTGACTGAAATTCATTTGGAAAATAAAATGGGCAGGGATTGCCAAGGACATTTTGAAAAGAAGAGAAAAATGAATGATGACTCTCCTTACTCAAATCAAAATATTGTATAAATTTATAATAAAACAGTGTGGATATAGTTTAGGAATATAATAACAGACTAATAGAATATAATTCAAAAATAGACTATTTTTAAAAGTTGGAATTTAGCATGTGATAAATGTGACATTTAAAATCAGTGGAATATGATGGACTGTTTCTTAAAAGACTTTGGAGGAGAAAATTAAAATTTAATACAGTTACTTTTCTACCATAATCTGAATTCCAGCTAGATTGAAGAAATGAAGATAAAATTATCTATATAAGTCTTAGACTAAAATACAAGAGGATAAAGCCTTCATAAGCAAGATACTAAAGTAAACCTAGAAGCCACAATGGAAAGCACTGACAAATTCAACAACACAAAATAAATTAAAAAGCAAAATAAAAACAAAAACCTTTGAACATCTCATCAACGACAAGAACTCACTGAAAGCTAGGTCTCAAGCTGGTGGACTGTACATGCAAATACTTTGTCCTGCATGGAGCTTTAAATATTTGGGGAAAATGTTAATAGCCTTAGTCGGGCATTATTGCCTTATTCCTTAGTGTCTTACACTTGGTAAGCATCATACAATCACATTACCTTCCTGGCCCTTGTAACTGTTTGAGTTTGAGACTGGAAAAGATATTTACAACATATGCAAAAAACAAATTATTAACATCTGTAACATACCAACTGCTCTACAAATCAGTACAAAAGTGACAAACAACTCATTAGAAATATGAGCAAAGCTATGAATAGGTAATTCATTGAAGAAGTACTAATGGCCAATAAGCATATGAAAAGATGCTCTTTCTCACTAGTAACCAGGAGAATTAAAAAATGAAACAAAAATCAGAATTTTTGCCCAATATGTTGGCAAAACATTAAAAAGGATTGATAATATGTTGTGTTGATTAGGATGAGGGAAACATATTCTCACACACGATTGGTGGGAATGTAGATCCATATAGCTATTCTATAGGGTAATTTGGCACTATTATATCAAATTTAAAATGCAAATATACTTTGTTGCAGCATATTCACTTATAGAAACATTTGGACATCTGCACAAGGAGACTTATAGAAGGATGTTTACAGTTCTATAAGATTGTAAACAACCTAATGGTCCATCTGTATTGGAAAAATTAAATATTGAATAAATTGTTGTACCTTCTTGCTATGAAATACTATTCTACAGCTGTAAACAAAATGAGGTAGACCTATCTATACTGACATAGAGAGATCTCTAAGGCATATTTTTAGATGAAAAGAGTAGGTAGCATAAAAATATATCTAGTATGATCGAATTTTTGTGAAAAAAAACAACAACCCAAATTTTATGCTTGTGTTTGCACATGCATAGGAAAAATTCTGGAATGATATACACAAAATTGTTACCATTGAAGTTATCTCTGGAGAGTGGTATAGTATGGAGAGTGATGGTGAAGAGAGGCTTTCAAGTTTATATACATCTGTATGGTTGACATTCTGAATTTTTTAATTGAGACATACGTTGTTGACAGTTTATGATGAGAATGTATTTGTGTATTACTTAAGTAACTTAAAAAATTAAAAAAAGAGTAAAGGTAAGAGAATGGATTTGAAAGCTTTTAATGTTCCTTCCCATTGGGAGATAAGAAAGTGTGAACGGATGAGACAAGAAATATAGGAAGTGAGAATAAGGCAAGGTGAAATATTTCGAAGTACCCTGACAACATATATATTTTTAAAAGCCAGTGAGGGGGGACCTTCAAGATAGAGGAGGAGTAAGACGTGGATATCACCTTCCTACCCAGAAGTACAGCAGAAATACATCTACATGTGGAACAACTCTTGAAAAACATGTACTGAACGCTGGCAGAAGACCTCAGACTTCCCAAAAAGCAAGAAACTCCCCATGTACTGGGGTAGGGCAAAAGAAAAAAGAAAAAACAGAGACAAAAGAATAGGGACAGGACCTGAACCTCTGGGAGGGAGCTGTGAAGGAGAAGTTTCCACACACTAGGAAGTCCCTTCACTGACGGAGACGGGGGGTGGGGGGGTGGGGGGGAAGCATCGGAGCCACGGAGGAGAGCGCAGCAACGGGGTGCAGAGGGCAAAGTGGAGAGATTCCTGCACAGAGGGTCAGTGTCGACCAGCACTCACCAGCCCGAGAGGCTTGTCTGCTCACCTGCCGGGTTGGGTAGGGGCTGGGAGCTGAGGCTCGGGCTTCGGAGTTCAGATCCCAGGGAGAGGACTGGGGTTGGCTGCTTGAACACGGCCTGAAGGGGGCTAGTGCACCTCAGCTAGCTGGGAGGGAGACCGGGAAAAAGTCTGGAAATGCGTAAGAGACAAGATACCCTTGTTTCTGGGTATGTGAGGAGAAGTTATTTAGAGCACCGCCTAAACCAGCTCCAGAGATGGGTGTGAGCCGTGGCTATCAGCGCTGACACCAGAGATGGGCATGAAACACTAAGGCTGCTGCTGCAGCCACCAAGGAGCCTGTGTGCAAGCACAGGCCACACTCCACACCTCCCCTCCTGGGAACCTGTGCAGCCTGCAACCGCCAGGGTCCCACGATCCAGGGAAAACCTCCACGTGAGAACACACAGTGCACCTCAGGCTGTTGCAGCATCATGCTGGCTTCTGCCGCCGCAGGCTCGCCCCGCATTCCGTACCCCTCCTTCCCCCCTGCCTGAGTGAGCCAGAGCTCCTAATCAGCTGCTACTTTAACGCTGTCCTGTCTGAACAAAGAACAGAAGTCCTCAGGTGACCTACACGCAGAGGCAGGGCCAAATCCAAAGCTGAACCCCAGGAGCTGTGTGAACAAAGAAGAGAAAGGGAAATTACTCCCAGAAGCCTCAGGAGCATTGAATTAAATCTCCACAATCAACTTGATGTACCCTGCATCTGTGGAATACCTGAATAGACAATGAATCATCCCAAAATTGAGGCAGTGGACTTCGGGAGCAACAGTAGACTTGGGGTTTGCTGTATGTGACTGACTGGTTTCAGGTTTTATGTTTATTTTAGTTTAGTATTTAGAGTTTATTATCATTGTTAGATCTGTTTATTGATTTGGTTGCTCTCTTCTATTTGTTTTTATATATAGATATATTTTTTCCTTTTTCTCTTTTTGTGAGTGTGTATGTGTATGCTTCTTTGTGTGATTTTGTCTGTATAGGTTTCCTTTAACCATTTGTCCTAGGATTCTGTCTGTCTGATGTGCTTTTTTTCATATAGTTTTTTAGTTTAGTTGCTCTCTTCTTTCTTTCTTTTTTCTTTTTTTACTATTTTTTATTTTTAACTTTTTTATTTTTAATAATTGAAAAAAATGTTTATTTTAATAACTTTATTTCCTTTTCTTTTCTTTCTTTCTTTCTTTCTTTCTTTCTTTCTTTCTTTCTTTCTTTCTTTCTTTCTTTCTTTCTTTCTTTCTTTCTTTCTTTCTTTCTTTCTTTCTTTCTTTCTTTCTTTCTTTCTTTCTTTCTTTCTTTCTTTCTTTCTTTCTTTCTTTTTTTTCTCCCTTTTCTTCTGAGCCGTGTGGCTGACAGGGTCTTGGTGTTCCGGCCGGGTGTCAGGCCTGTGCCTCACAGGTGGGTGAGCTGAGTTCAGGATATTGGTCCACCAGAGACCTCCCAGCTCCACGTAATATCAAACAGCGAAAACTCTCCCAGAGATATCCATCTCAACGTGAAGACCCAGCTCCACTCAACAATGAGCAAGCTACATTGCTGGACACCCTATGCCAAATAACTAGCAAGACAGGAACACAACCCCACCCATTAGCAGAGAGGCTACCTAAAATCATAATAAGGCCACAGACACCCCAAAACACAGCACCAGATGCGGTCCTGCCCATCAGAAGACAAGATCCAGCCTCATCCACCAGAACACAGGGACTGGTCCCCTCTACCAGGAAGCCTACACAACCCACTGAACCAACTTTAGCCACTGGGGGCAGACACCAAAAACAACGGGAACTATGAACCTGCAGCCTGTGAAAAGAAGACCCCAAACACAGTAAGTTAAGCAAAATGAGAAGACAGAGAAACACACAACAGATGAAGGAGCAAGGTAAAAACCCACCAGACAAAACATAAGAAGTGGAAATAGGCAGTCTACCTGAAAAAGAATTCAGAGTAATGATAGTAAAGATGATCCAAAATCTTGGAAATAAAATGGGGAGAATACAAGAAACGTTTAACAAGGACCTAGAAGAAATAAAGAGCAAACAAACAATGATGAACAACACAATAAATGAAATTAAAAATTCTCCAGAAGGAATCAATAGCAGAATAACTGAGGCAGAAGAACGGATAAGTGACCTGGAAGATAAAATAGTGGAAATAACTACCACAGAGCAGGATAAAGAAAAAAGAATGAAAGGACTTGAGGACAGCCTCAGAGACCTCTGGGACAACATTAAATGCACCAACGTTAGAATTATAGGGGTCTCAGAAGAAGAAGAGAAAAAGAAAGGGACTGAGAAAATATTTGAAGAGATTACAGTTGAAAACGTCCCTAATATGGAAAAGGAAATAGTTAATCAAGTCAAGGAAGCGGAGAGAGTCCCATACAGGATAAATCCAAGGAGAAACACACTAAGACACATATTAATCAAACTATCAAAAATTAAATACAAAGAACGAATATTAAAAGCAGCAAGGGAAAAACAACAAGAAGGGAATCCCCATAAGGTTAACAGCTGATCTTTCAGCAGAAACTCTGCAAGCCAGACGGGAGTAGCAGGACATATTTAAAGTGATGAAGGAGAAAAACCTACAACCAAGATTACTCTACCCAGCAAGGACCTCATTCAGATTTGACGGAGAAATTAAAACCTTTACAGACAAGCAAAAGCTAAGAGAATTCAGCACCACCAAACCAGCTTTACAACAAATGCTAAAGGAACTTCTCTAGGCAGGAAACACAAGAAAAGGAAAAGACCTACAATAATAAACCCAAAACAATTAAGAAAATGGTAATAGGAACATACATATTGATAATTACCTTAAATGTAAAAGGATTAAATGCTCCAACCAAAAGACATAGATTGGCTGAATGGATACAAAAACAAGACCCGTATATATGCTGTCTACAGGAGACCCACTTCAGACCTAGAGACACATACAGAATGAAAGTGAGGGGATGGAAAAAGATATTCCATGCAAATGGAAATCAAAAGAAAGCTGGAGTAGCAATTCTCATCTCAGACAAAATAGACTTTAAAATAAAGACTATTACAAGAGACAAAGAAGGACACTACATAATGATCAAGGGATCAATCCAAGAAGAAGATATAACAATTGTAAATATTTATGCACCCAACATAGGAGCACCTCAATACGTAAGGCAAATACAAACAGCCATAAAAGGGGAAAGCGACAGTAACACAATCATAGTAGGGGACTTTAACACCCACTTTCACCAATGGACAGATCATCCAAAATGAAATAAATAAGGAAACACAAGCTTTAAATGACACATTAAACAAGAGGGACTTCATTGATATTTATAGGACATTCCATCCAAAAACAACAGAATACATTTTCTTCTCAAGTACTCATGGAGCATTCTTCAGGATAGATCATATCTTGGGTCACAAATCAAGCCTTGGTAAATTTAAGAAAACTGAAATCCTATCAAGTATCTTTTCTGACCACAACGTTATGAGACTAGATATCAATTACAGGAAAAAATCTGTAAAAAATACAAACACATGGAGGCTAAACAATACACTACTTAATAACCAAGAGATCACTGAAGAAATCAAAGAGGAAATCAAAAAATACCTAGACACAAATGACAATGAAAACACGATGACCCAAAACCTATGGGATGCAGCAAAAGCAGTTCTACGAGGGAATTTTATAGTAGTACAATGCTATCTCAAGAAACAAGAAACATCTGAAATAAACAACCTAACCTTACACCTAAAGCAATTAGAGAAAGAAGAACAAAAAAACCCCAAAGTTAGCAGAAGGAAAGAAATCAGCTATCAGCTGATTTTTCTGCAGAAAATTTGCAGGTCAGAAGGGAGTGGCATGATATATTCAAAGTGCTGAAAGGGAAAAACCTGCAACCTAGGATACTACCCAGCAAGACTGTCATTTAGAATCCAAGGAGAGGTAAAAACTTCTTGGAAAAGCAAAAACTAAAGAGTTCATCAATACTAAACCTACCATAAAGTGAATGCTAAAGGGTCTTCTCTAAATGGAAAAAAGTAAGAATCTATAGGAAATGGAAAATCCAAAAAGGAAAGGCAAATATATACTAAGGACTAAGGATCTACCACTTAAATGAGCCAGCACAAGTATTAAAAGACAAAAAATTGTAAAAGCAACTATAGCTACAATAAACAGTTAAGGGATAAACATGAAGATGTAAAATATGACATTAAAAACACAAAAGTTTCGGGAGGGGTGCAAAAAAATGTATATCTTTTATGAATGGAGAAAGAAGATGTGGCACATATGTACAATGGAATATTACTCAGCCATAAAAAGAAACGAAATTGAGTTATTTTAGTGAGGTGGATGGACCTAGAGTCTGTCATACAGAGTGAAGTAAGTCAGAAAGAGAAAAACAAATACCGTATGCTAACACATATATATGGAATCTAAAACAAACAAACAAACAAACAAACCAGTCCTGCAGTAATTTTAATTTTTAGTATTTTTCTTGGCATATGTTTGACCACATTAACATACCCACCACTTGTATATCCGTTAGTGTTTGCAAAGCACTTTCAAGCGCATCATTTCATTTACTAGTTGCAGCAACAACTGCTGTCCTTGATTTTACAGAAAATGAGTCTTAAGAATGGTAAGTTACTTGCCTAAGGTCACATAGCCTGTAAGTTACAGAGCCATGCTTAAACTCAAGAACTACTTGGATCTATTTTCTTTGGCAATTATATTACAATCTGTGGTCCTTTGGCTCTATGATTTAATTTGATTTTTTTCAGCCTGAAAATATAAACATGATTTTGGCTATCTCCTCTTGATCCACTGGAGATGAGGAAACTAAGGCTTGCATCTTGAGTTTCCCAAACTTGATAAACAAACTTCTGGTGAATAAGAAAAACAAATTGGAGGTGAAGAATGTCTGATAGATTTGTACCTGGATGTTGAAGGGAAGACTCCTCAGGTATGACTGAGAAGAGTGAGTTACTATCCATTTGTACATTCTGCTCCCCACCACTGCCATCAGCACACAAACTGTGCTGTTGGGCTTTGACTGCTGTTATCTTTTGTTGAGGCTGGATCTGTAGGTGAATGCTATCTGGCCCCCTTGCTCAAGGGGAGGCTTCATCTTGAATGGTGGTGCCCTTGGTGGAGCTAGTGCCTGTGTATTTTTCTTGCCCTTCAGAATTATTTCAAACTGGGGCTAAACTCTAGAGCATCCCTAACGTCTTCTTCTCCAGCTTTATAATATGTATAAGATAAATTTTTGGAGTGCTTGCTAGGTTCTAGGTACTGTTCTGTAGTAAGCTTTTTACAAATATTAACCCATGTAATCTTCACAAGAGCCCTAGGAAGTAGAGATTATGATTATCAAATCAGTTACAGATGAAGAAATTGATGCTCAGCAATGTTGAGTAACTTGCTGAAATTCACAATGCTAGTGTGAACTCTGCCACCAGAGTTTGGACATGATTTCAAGTCTGTCTGATTTTACAGCCTGTGCTCTTACTCATTATAACCTTCTCAAAAAGCTTCCCCCCATTTAAAGAACTCCTAAAAGAACACTGAAAATATAACATGAAGGCTGAAATGGAATAGTGACAATGACTTTTTGGTATGAATGCTATCTTTTTGGCAATGGACAAGAAGCTTCCACACATGGTTTGAAATATAAACTTTAGAGTCTCCCAAATTTGGGTCAAATCTCAGTTCTGCCTCTTCTTTACCCCTTGGTTTCCTTATCTGTAAAATTAAGATAATAATAGCAGCTACCTTGATAGGGTGGTTCTGAAATATAAATGAGTTAATACAAGTAAAGCATTTAGAACTGTCCCTAGTCTATAGACAGAATTATGTGACGAAGTTCTGTTATGAAGATATAAGAGAAATCTAGAAACTTTGAGACACGACCAAAAAAGAAAACTACAGGCCAATATCTTTGATGACTATAGATGCAAAAATCCTCAACAAAATATTAGCAAACTGAATCCAACAACACATAAAAATGATCACACACTACGATCAGGTTGGATTCATCTCAGGGTCACTAAGATGGTTCAACATATGCAAATCAATCAATGTGTTACACCACAGCAACAAAAGACAAAAGGCACATGATCATCTCAATAGTAGATACTTTGTTGTTTCCTTGGGTGAAGATGAGTCTTATCTAGATCAAAGGGAGCACTAGGAATGGCAAGACTTTTGTCTACTAGAAAAGAACTGTTATTCACTTGCACCCGTTAGAGCAACATGGGGTGTATTTGCAGCTATACCTTGTCTGTTATGGCCTTGAGCAGATTCATGGGCCAAACATGTTTGCTTCCTCAGGCACTCTATATATCTTACTCTCTTCCTCCCCACCATGCCTCATTCATACTTTTGACTTGGAGGGAGCCAAATACCCTTCACTTCCAGTGAGGTGTCTCTGACTAGTAAAACTCTGACTAGTGCTTTTGAACTCAGCGCTAGATGGTTCATCTAAACTCATGGTGGTATTTCAGGCATTAATCTGTGGGCACAAAATGATTATTTGAACCTCAGGGCCTTCAGGTGCCCCTCAAATGATAGCAAATTATCAGTAATCCAAGTCCTTCCTTACCCCAGGCATGTACATGGTTCAGACTGTACGTATTCTATAAAGTTCCCAAGGACCCTTTTTTCTTGGATAGTAAGAAGGAGAGATTTCCCCCCTTGCTCGTAGATGTGATCCAGGAGTCAGGGTTTAGAAACACAGCCTAATCCACATTATCAGTCTGTCAAGAGAATGGGATCCCATTTGGCTTAGTAATTGTTTTCTTTTGTTAACTTTTCAGTGAAAATTTTCCCTTCATTGTAATTAGACCTAGTGATTAGAATCTCTAGACTTTGCTCTTTAAGTACTAGCAAGTGTTAAAATGTCTGGGACTGTGAAGAAAGCTGCAGTTTGAGTTGCTGGTTCAAAGAGAAGTTTGGGCAGGCCCTCAGCCTCTAGGGCTGTTGATTTAGAACAGGCATTAGATGCCCAGAGAGACTTGGGAGAAAAGGTGTTTATAGGGGCCATTAATGAATCCGTAAGGGAGACTGAATTATTTCTCTAATAACGTGGTCCATTTATTATTAAGATCATTTGTGGGTTTCTTATATCTTCTAGTTTGTGGGGGAAAGAAAGGAAAAAGAATATTTCTCTCCTTTTTCCTCTTTGGATTTTGGAAAACTGCCCTGATGAAGACAAAAAGACTCTAGAGAAGTACAATAGTACTGTAGGTACGGAAGTGCCCTTTAATGGGTAAGTGTAAGTGATAGACAAATACTTGATGTTATTCATATGTAAAGAGTTCTTATAGATTCATAAGAAAAATACAAACATCACAACAGACAAAAAGACAAATGAGATGAACAGACCGTTTGCACACCCATGCATACAAAGACAGAAAGAAATGAAATAAAAATGGCCAATAGACATAATATAAAGGACAGTGAACTCATATGCTCTATTAATACCTAACACATTGACAACAATTAAAAATTAAAAACAAATTGTCATAGCCAGTGTTGGATAGCTTAAGGGAGAAACAGTGCTAATGGAGGTATAAATTGCTCTGACCTTTCTGAAGGGCAATTTGCGAATACATACCAAAAACTTTAATATGTGCATATCTTTTGACCCACCATTTTCACTGTTAGGTATTTATCATAAGGAAATAATTGAAAATGTTAAAAAAAGATTTAGCTACAAAAACTGTGGCAGCAAAAATTGGAAGCAACTAAATATTCAAAAGTTGGAAACTGGTTAAATAAATTATGGTATAAGCATAGAATAGAAAATTATGCAGCCATTAAAAATCATGATTTTGAAATGAGAAAATGCTCATGATATCATAATATTAAAATAAGAAAATAAGATATGAAGCTGTGTGTGCAAAGTATGATCCCAATTTCATAAACAAAACTATATTAAAAGACTAGAAGAAAATACACTTAAATGTTAACAATGATTATCTCTGGGTGGTGGGATGACAGATAATCTTTACTTTCTTCTTTTTAGGCTTTTATGTCTTTTCCAAATTTCACACAGTGTGTACATGCTACTTTTATAATTAGAAAAAACAACAACAGAAACTGTATTAAAAAAGACATTTAAGTTTGTCTCTGAAAGCTAATCTTTGATTTAATTTTTTTCTCTTCTAATTTAAACACAGTTGTTTCCTTTCAGAAATGAGGAAAAACATTTTAACTGTCTGGTGAGATAAATTATATAAAGGCAGTTTTTTTTTAAACCCTGGGGTATGTGGGAAATATCCCAAGATAAAAGTATTCCAGTGGAGTGTATGTGTTCCAGACTGGCCCTTCTTTGAAAGGCTTTATGTTACTTTTAAAAACTGTTTTATCAAGATATAATTCACATACCATAAAATTCACCCATTTAAAGTGTACAGTTCAATGTTTTTTAGTATATTGACAGGATTGTGTAGCCATCACCATCTAATTCCAAAACGTTTTTATCACTCTAAAAAGAAAATTAATACCATAGCAGTCACTCCCCATCCCTCCCTCTCCCCAACAATAGCCAACCACGAATCTATTTTCTTGGCTCTATGAATTTGCCTATTGTGGATATTTTGTATAAATGAAATCACACAAGATGTGAACTTTTGTGAGCTCTCACTTAGTATAATGCTTACAAGGTTCATCCATGTTTTAGCATGAATCAGTACTTTATTCTTTATATGGCTGAATAACATTTAATTGTATGGGTATATCATATTTTGTTTATCCATTCATCTGTTGATAGACATTTGAGTTGTTTCCAGCTTGTGGCTATTACGAATAATGCTACTGTGAACACTTGTGTACAAGGTTTTGCATAAAAATATGTTTTCATTTCTCTTGGGTATATAACTAGGAGTGGAATGGCTAAGTCATATGGTAACTCTATGATTAATATTTTGCGGAACTACCAAACTATTTTCCAAAGCAATTGTACCATTTTATATTCCCATATGTTACCTTTCATCCAACAATTCTTACATGTGCCTAAGAAATATGTACAAAGATGATCATGTGTAATAGCAAAAAATAGAAACAACCACATATCCGTAAATAGGGGACCAGTTAAGTCAATTATGGTACATTTAAGTTATGGAATACTATGCAGCTGCTAAAAAGATGCTATGCTATATATGTTCTTATTGAGAAAGATGTCCAAGACATGTTAAGTTGTAAAAGCAAGCTCTAAATCAATATGTATGATATTATTTGTGTAAAATTCAATTATTACACATATGCTTGTATATGCATAGAATATTTCTGGAAGTACACCTAGGAAATTGTTAACCATGGTTAGTGTTGAGAGTGGGACTAGTGTATGTTGATAGTGATCTGAAATGTGGTAAGGGAAGGGAACTTACTTTTCAATTTAAGGCATTGGGTACATCAACTTTTTAAGTCATGTGCATTATTTTACAATAATAAAACCTTTAAGAAAGTCTGCATTAGTAAAACTTAGCTTTTTCATTGGTGTAGACAGTTTGAGTTTCATTATTCATGCAAGTGCAGCAGAAAGGAAATGCATATTTAGTGGTATCAATAGTACCCGATTACATGCAAACCCTCCTCTACATTAGAATTTTTTACTGTCTCATTGGGCCACCTTTTAGGAAATAACTCCTTTTGTTCTTTGGGGTTTTTTTTTCTATTGCATCCAGATGGGCAAATTTATGTTATCATGAAACATGTTTCAAGGTAAAATTTATGGCATGTGAACATTTCAGTAAAAGCCGAGTTCTAAAGATTAAAGTAAGAAAGATTGGAGAGACAACCTTGCTGGTATTTGTTGGTAACCAATTTTTGATAAATTGCATTTTCTTAAAAAAGAGTTTGGCAGAACAGTTTACTATATGATAGAAATTTCTAAAGCCATTTCTGGGTTAGGAAAAATTACTTGAACTGTATTAGACCATGTGACTACACACAGAATTTTTTTTTATCGTCTTGTTTTTGAATTTTATTTTATTTTTTTTATACAGCAGGTTCTTATTAGTTATCTATTTTATACATATTAGTGTGTATATGTCAATCCCAATCTCCCAGTTCATCCCACCACCACCACCCCCACCACCCCCCGCTTTCCCCCCTTGGTGTCCATACGTTTGTTCTCTGCATCTGTGTCTCAATTTCTGCCCTGCAAACCGGTTCATCTGTACCATTTTTCTAGATTCCATAAATATGTGTTAATATACAATATTTGTTTTTCTCTTTCTGACTTACTTCACTCTCTATGACACACTCTAGGTCCATTCACGTCTCTACAAATAACCCAATTTCGTTCCTTTTTATGGCTGAGTAATATTCCATTGTATATATGTACCATTTCTTCTTTATCCATTTGTCTGTCGATGGGCATTTAGGTTGCTTGAATTACCTGGCTATTGTAAATAGTGCTGCAATGAACATTGGGGTGCATGTGTCTTTTTGAATTATGGTTTTCTCTGAGAATATGCCCAGTAGAGGGATTGCTGGGTCATATGGTAATTCTATTTTTAGTGTTTTAAGGAACCTCCATACTGTTCTCCATAGTGGCTGTATCAATTTACATTCCTACCAACAGTGCAAGAGGGTTCTCTTTTCTCCACACCCTCTCCAGCATTTGTTGTTTGAAGATTTTCTGATGATGGCCATTCTGACCGGTGTGAGGTGATACCTCATTGTAGTTTTGATTTGCATTTCTTTAATAATTAGTGATGATGAGCAGCTTTTCATGTGCCTCTTGGCCATCTGTATGTCTTCTTTGGAGAAATGTCTTTTTAGGTCTTCTGTCCATTTTTTGATTGGGTTGTTTGTTTTTTTAATATTGAGCTGCATGGGCTGTTTATATATTTTGGAGATTAGTCCTTTGTCCATTGATTCGTTTGCAAATATTTTCTCCCATTCTGAGGGTTGTCTTTTCATTTTGTTTATGGTTTCCTTGGCTGTGCAAAAGCTTTTAAGTTTCATTAGGTCCCATTTGTTTATTTTGTTTTTATTTCCATTACTCTAGGAGGTGGGTCAAAAAAGATCTTGCTGTGCTGTATGTCAAAGAGTGTTCTGCCTATGGCTTCCTCTAAGAGTTTTATAGTGTCTGGCCTTACAGTTAGGTCTTTAATCCATTTTGAGTTTATTTTTATGTATGGTGTTAGGGAGTGTTCTAATTTCATTCTTTTACATGTAGTTGTTCAGTTTTCCCAGCACCAGTTATCAAAGGGACTGTCTTTTTCTCCATTGTCTATCCTTGTCTCCTTTGTCATAGATTAGTTGACCATAGGTACATGGGTTTACCTCTGGGCTTTCTATCCTGTTCCATTGATCTGTATTTCTGTTTTTGTGCCAGTACCATATTGGCTTGATTACTGTAGCTTTGCAGTATAGTCTGAAGTCAGGGAGCCTGGTTCCTCCAGCTCTGTTTTTTTCCCTCAAGATGCTTTGGCTATTCGGGTTCTTTTGTGTCTCCATACAAATTGTGAAATTTTTTGTTCTAGTTCTGTAAAAAATGCCATTGGTAATTTGATAGGGATTGCATTGAATCTGTAGATTGCTTTGCGTAGTATAGTCATTTTCACAATATTGATTCTTCCAATCCAAGAACGTTGTATATCTCTCCATCTGTTTGTGTCATCTTTGATTTCTTTCATCAGTGTCTTATAGTTTTCTGAGTACAGGTCTTTTACCTCCTTAGGTAGGTTTATTCCTAGATATTTTATTCTTTTTGTTGCAATGGTGAATGTGATTGTTTCCTTAATTTCTCTTTCTGATCTTTCATTGTTAATGTATAGGAATACAAGGGATTTCTGTGCATTACTTTTGTATCCTGCAGCTTTACCAAATTCACCGATTAGCTCTAGTAGTTTTCTGGTGACACCTTTAGGATTATCTACATATAGTATCATGTCATCTGCAAACAGTGACAGCTTTACTTCTTCTTTTCCCATTTGGGTTCCTTTTATTTCTTTTTCTTCTCTGATTGCTGTGGCTAGGACTTCCAAAACTATGTTGAATAATAGTGGTGAGAGTGGACATCCTTGTCTTGTTCCTGATCTTAGAGGAAATGCTTTCAGTTTTTCACCATTGAGAATGATGTTTGCTGTGGGTTTGTCATATATGGCTTTTATTATGTTGAGGTAGTTCCCTCTATGCACACTTTCTGGAGAGTTTTTATCATAAATGGGTGTTGAATTTTGTCAAAAGCTTTTTCTGCGTCTATTGAGATGATCATATGGTTTTTATTCTTCAGTTTGTTAATACGGTGTATCACATTGATTGATTTGTTTATATTGAAGAATCCTTGCATCCCTGGGATAAATCCCACTTGATCGTGGTGTATGATCCTTTTAACGTGGTGTTGGATTCTGTTTGCTAGTATTTTGTTGAGGATTTTTGCATCTATGTTCATCAGTGATATTGGCCTGTAGTTTTCTTTCTTTGTGACATCTTTGTCTGGTTTTGGTATCAGGGTGATGGTGGCCTCGTAGAATGACTTTGGGAGTGTTTCTTCCTCTGAAGTTTTTTGGAGGAGTTTGAGAAGGATGAGTGTTAGCTCTTCTCTAAATGTTTGATAGAATTCACCTGTGAAGCCATCTGGTCCTGGACTTTTGTTTGTTGGAAGATTTTTAATCACAGTTTCAATTTCACTACTTGTGATTGGTCTGTTCATCCTTGAGGTAGGATCTTATTGCTATAAACTTCCCTCTTAGAACAGCTTTTGCTGCATCCCATAGGTTTTGGATCATCGTTTTTTTGTTGTCATTTGTCTCTAGGCATTTTTTGATTTCCTCTTTGATTTCTTCAGTGATCTCTGGTTATTTAGTAATGTATTGTTTAGCCTCCATGTGTTTGTGTTTTTTACGTTTTCTTCCCTGTAATTTATTTCTGATCTCATAGCGTTGTGGTCGGAAAAGATGATTGATATGATTTCAATTTTCTTAAATTAACCGAGGCTTGATTTGTGGCCCAAGGTGTGATCTATCCTGGAGAATGTTCCATGTGCAGTTGAGAAGAAGGTGTAATCTACTGTGTTTGGATGGAATGTCCTATAAATATCAATTAAATCTATCTGGTCTATTGTGTCATTTAAAGCTTGTGTTCCTTTATTAATTTTCTGTCTTGATGATCTGTCCATTGGTGTAAGTGAGGTGTTAAAGTCCCTACTATTATTGTGTTACTGTCGATTTCCTCTCTTTTATAGTTGCTAGCATTTGCTTTACGTATTGAGGTGCTCCTATGTTGGGTACATATATATTTATAATTGTTATATCTTCTTCTTGGATAGATCATTATGTAGTGACTTTCCATGTCTCTTGTAACATTCTTTATTTTAAAATCTATTTTGCCTGACATGAGTATTGCTACTCCAGCTTTCTTTTGATTTCCATTTGCATGGACTATCTTTTTCCATCCCCTCACTTTCAGTCTGTATGTGTCCCTAGGTCTGAAGTGGGTCTCTTGTAGACAGCATATATATGGGTTTTGTTTTTGTATCCATTCAGCGAGCCTGTGTCTTTTGGTTGGAGCATTTAATCCATTCACATTTAAGATAATTATCAATATGTATGTTACTATTACCATTTTCTTAATTGTTTTGGGTTTGTTTTTGTAGGTCCTTTTCTTCACTTGTGTTTCCCACTTAGAGAAGTTCCTTTAGCATTTGTTGTAGAGCTGGTTTGGTGGTGGTGAATTCTCTTAGCTTTTGCTTGTCTGTAAAGCTTTTGATTTCTCCATCGAATCTGAATGAGATCCTTGCCAGGTAGATTAATCTTGGTTGTAGTTTCTTCCCTTTCATAACTTCAAGTATATCGTGCCACTCCCTTCTGGCTTGTAGAGTTTCTGCTGAGAAATCAGCTGTTAACCTTATGGGAGTTCCCTAGTATATTATTTGTCATTTTTCCCTTGTTGCTTTTAATAATTTTTCTTGTCTTTGATTTTTGTCAATTTGATTACTATGTGTCTCAGTGTGTTTCTCCTTGGGTTTATCCTGCCTGGGACTCTCTTTGCTTCCTAGACTTGGGTGGCTATTTCCTTTCCCATGTAAGGGAAGTTTTCAACTATAATCTCTTCAAATATTTTCTCTGGTCCTTTCTCTCTCTCTTCTCCTTCTGGGACCCCTATATTGCGAATGTTGGTGTGTTTAATGTTGTCCCAGAGGTCTCTTAGGCTGTCTTCATTTCTTTTCATTCTTTTTTCTTTATTCTGTTCCACAGCAGTGAATTCCACCATTCTGTCTTCCAGGTCACTTATCCTTTCTTCTGCCTCAGTTATTCTGCTATTGTTTCCTTCTAGTGTATTTTTCATTTCAGTTATTGTATTGTTCGTGTCTGTTTGTTTGTTCTTTAAGTCTTCTAAGTATGTTTTCTTTAATTCTTCTAGGTCTTTGTTAAACATTTATTGCATCTTCTCGATCTTTGTCTCCATTCTTTTTCTGGGGTCCTGGATCATCTTCAGTATCATTTTTCTGAATTCTTTTTCTGGAATGTTGCCTATCTCCACTTCATTTAATTGTTTTTCTGGGGTTTTGTCTTGTTCCTTCATCTGGTACATAGTCCTCTGCCTTTTCATTTTGTCTATCTTTCTGTGAATGTTGTTTTCATTCCACAGGCTGCAGGTTTGTAGTTCTTCTTGCTTCTGCTGTCTTCCCTCTGGTGGATGAGGCTATCTAAGAGGCTTGTTTAAGCTTTCTGATGGGAGAGACTGGTGGTGGGTAGAGCTGGGTGTTGCTCCGGTGGGCAGAACTCAGTAAAACTTTAATCCACTGAGTTCCCTCCCTGTTGGTTGTTTGGCCTGAGGCAACCCAGCACTGGAGGCTACAGGCTCTTTGGTGGAGCTAATGGTGGACTCCGGGAGGGCTCACGTCAGGGAGAACTTCCCAGAACTTCTGCTGCCAGTGTCCTTGTCCCCACGGTGAACCACAGCCACCCCCGCCTCTGCAGGAGACCCACCAACACTAGCAGGTAGGGCTAGTTCAGCCTCCTATGGGGTCACTGCTCATTCCCCCGAGTCCTGATGTGCACACTACTTTGTGTGTGCCCTCCAAGAGTGGAGTCTCTGTTTCTCCCAGTCTTGTCAAAGTCCTGCAATCAGATCCCACTAGCCTTCAAAGTCTGATTCTCTGGGAATTCCTCCTCCCATTGCCAGACCCTCAGGTTGGGAAGCCTGATGTGGGGCTCAGAACCTTCACTCCAGTGGGTGGACTTCTGTGGTATAACTGTTCTCCATTTTGTGAGTCATGCACCCAGTGGTTATGGGATTTGATTTTATTGTGATTGAGCCCCTCCTACCATCTCATTGTGGCTTCTCCTTTGTCTTTGGATGTGGGGTATCTTTTTTGGTGAGTTCCAGTGTCTTCCTGTCAATGATTGTTCAGCAGTTAGTTGTCATTCCGGTGCTCTCACAAGAGGGAGTGAGTGCACGTCCTTCTACTCTGCCATCTTGAACCAATCTGGTCTACACACAGAATTTGATCATTTAAAATGAGTCAGTTGTTGACGGAAAACAGATTTCTGCTTTCTAGAAAAATTTGCATTAAGAACCTTTTGATATGAATCTCTGTGATGGAGGAAGAGTAGGCTTAGAGTAGTTGCCCTTTCTTTTAATAGGAAAAATGGGAGTCTTAGCTCTCAAATTAGGAGAGCCACATGAGGTGAACAGCTTGGTGCCCTAGGTATAATCAGGATATAACTTGCTTGGTTAAATATCTTTACAATGGATTGTCTCCATTAGTTCCTTTCAACTTGGTCTATACTCCCTTTCAATTCAATTTTAAGAAACTCACTCAAGTCCCTACTATGTGCCAGGCATTATGTTAATCTCTATGGTAGATGCAATTATGAATGAGACTAGGTTCCCATTCCAAAAGAACTCATTTGGGGGCTATTTGCAACTAATTTATTAAAGTTTGCCCTTTTAATTTTAATGTATATCTTATATGCACAATACTGGTTATGCTTTTGTTGAGGTTTTAAAGGCTTAAGATGTAACTGGAACACTAATTAAGTGGTCTAATTCATCTTAGGGAAACTGTGGAAGTCACCTGGGGGATGGTCCCATGTGAAACAGAAGCATATTCTGTGATGCTGTAGGCAAGAGAATTTCAGGTTGTGTTCCTCTTCCTCTAGCTTTCCTTTCATATGACCTGGTATTCTTCACATCTTAGAAGAGCTGTGTTTCAGCAAATTTTTCTTAAAGTTTTATTAAAGGAATCCTATGTTCCATTGACCTCTTGTAGCAAAAAAGTGAAATATATGCATTTTGATGGAAAAAAATGGACCCTCATACCTAATATAGTAAGAGTGAGGTAAACCTATGCCAAGAATTACTACTCCTCCCACACCATGTTAATGCTTCTACTAGCTGTACCTAAACTCAATTTCATTTTATAAACAACTACAACAACAAACCCACTGGTGGAGGTAATTTACAACCAAGAACAACTTTAGGGCTCCTCTAGCCTCCTTTGCTTCATACATTGTTCTTGCTGTAGGCCTATCAATCCCTAAAACGTTAACACATATGCTGTTTCTCACGAGCCTTGAACATCCTCAGCATTTCTAAATATATATCCAAGATGATTCTATTATTATTTCTGGCACCTTTCACATCACTTGAATTTATAGGCCTCTTTCCAGACATTTTCTGGTGACACCTGTATAGTTAATTACGATATTCTTGATTGAGAGAAAATAATACTGTCCACCGGGAGGGACTGCAATGTCTCTTCCTTATTTGGCAGTGGTTGCTAAGTTGCAGCTTCTGCTAATAGAGGGTTCCACGTTCTGCATCTGGTAATGTTAATTAGCTGCCTTATGAGGAGTTGCACATGCAGTACCTCCAGGCCAGGGTTTGTTAAATGGCAAAGTTCAAGTGTCTTAAAGATGGATTTCATCATTGTACTAGGAACTTGGTTTGCTGAGGGATGTAGCCAGCCTAAATCAAAATGGAAAAATTACATAAGGTGAATGTATTTGACTTGTAACTCTGAGAAAGTAACAGTGGTAACAATTCTCTGGATCTTGTGAATCTTACAGAGGTAATTTTGGGTTAGGAGTCTTCGCCAATGGCAACATGAATTTTGGTAATCAAATGCACGAAGATAGGCTGGGGAAAGGAATGATAAATGGGGGAACAATTTTCCTGCCAAGAATTGCTTTCTCTAGACATGGCTCTTCCTAAGTGTGTAAATGTGGTTAAGGTACCTGTCCTCTCTAAGCCTCAGTTTCCTCTCTCATGCAGTGAAGATGATAAAAATCCTTATCTTGTAGGGTAGTTTTGAGGAAAGTATGTAAAGGGGTCTGTTATAGTGTAAAGCAACTGGAGACAGAGTTTGGGTTGCAAGATGTTTATTAGGGATCAACTCCTGTAAAAGGAAGGGAGAGGGAACAGAATCAGGCAGGGGAAGAAGTCAAGTTAGATGTCAAATTACAGCAGGGCAGCAAAACTTTGGCCAACACTTCAGGGAAATAAGGAAAGACCATTGCCCATCTGAGGGCCCCAGAGTCCCCTGTTAGTCCAAAATGGTCGGGCCTTATAACCCTGCTTTGACCACTCCCTGTAGCTGGTTAGCAAGGCCTTGGAGCAGGATTTAGTAGGGAAACCTCTGTGTCTACCACAGAAAAGTAGCTGTCATTATAAACGTTCATCTGTATAAGTGTTATGATTTACAGTAGCTATTTCACTGATACCTGGCCAGCTTTATCTGTGTATTTTTCCTCTTAAACACTTTATAGTATATAGTGAGACACCATATTCTAACCAAGAAAAGGGGACTTGGGGCCTTAACATTTGCTCTTCCCTTTGCCTAAAATGCTCTTTTCCTAGAGTCTCACATGCCTGTGATAATAACCAGGAAGAAAATAAAACTGGAGTGTGTTCCCCTTCTAATCCCCATTTCACTTTCTTTATTATTAATATTATTATTATCATTTTCATTGCTCTTCCTAGGAAAAGTCTCCTTAAATGCCAAGTTTTCTTAACCTTCCACTCAAGGATCTCTATAATCTGCCCACAACTTACCTACGTACATTTCCAACTTCTGTATCCCACCAACCTTCAGCAGACAGAGCTCACCACTGTTGCTGGAACAAGGTATATTCACTCCTATATTCACCCTTTCCTGATGCCATCCATCCTGCCCTCCTGGCTGCCCTTCGTACATTCAAATGTTCCCCATTCCCAAGGAGGAACTCAAGTGCATGTCCATTTGATGTTGTACTGGTCTATTCTTGCTCAGAGTAATTGCTCCCTCTTTTGAATTTCTAGTTCTTATGCTCAGACCTACTCATTTTATAAAGCCTTTTCATGCCTCTTTTTTCATTGCCATGTATTGCTATTACATTTATGATGCAATATTTGTTGAGCATCTTCTATGTTCCTGGCCCTGTTCAAGGAACTGAGGATACAGGAATGAACAAAGACAGGCAAGTTGCTACTCTCAAGGGGAATATATTCCAGTAGGTGGAGATTGACAGATAATAAACAAAGGAATAAATGAGATAATTTCAGGTAGTGATAAGTACCATGAAAAATAAAACAGTATATTAAGGGGTTTCCATAGTTACTATTGCAGGCATGGAATGCTCTAGGGAAAGAGCATTTCAGGCAGAGGGAACAGCAGATGTTTAAGGTCCCAAGCCTCCTGTTTTTGGTTAGAGTATGGGGTCTTACTACTAAAGGGTTTATAAAAAAAACACATAAAGTAGGCCACCAAGGCATCTAGCTATTGGAATAGCTGAACCTTACAGTGATTGCTGCATACATTCCTTCTTTTGTTTGCTTTATAGATTGCAAAATGTTGTACAAACAGGTTTCCAAAACGTTTCACTTGATTATCACAATCACCCTTCAAGTTTGGTAAGTTGGGTATTATTACCCCCATTTTTTATGAGGAAACAGTGGTCAGATGACTTGACCACAATCTTACATCTAACTGTTTATTGGGTGTGTCTCATTTTCCCCCACACAATGGAAACAAGTCAGGGACCTTGAAGTGAGGATAATGGAAAGAACTCTGGGTACAGCCAGATGAGAGTTCCAATCTGACTCTACCTCTTACTTAGAGTCTTGGGCAAGTTTTTTTACCCCTTGTGCCTCAGTTTCCTTCTTTGTAAAATAGGGATAATAATACCTCATGAGTTGGTTGTGCAGAATGAAAAAGATAATGCATGGAAAGTCACTGGTAGAGCATTTGGCACATTAATAAATGGTCCCACATGTTGTTATCATTACAATGACTATAACAACACAATTATAATAAACATTGGTAAAATAATTATTTTTCCTAAGATCATACTTCTCAGGGAGCTATTTATCCACTTATGCTACAGATATGGCACTATTAGCTATTGGATGGTATTCTTCCTTGTACCTAAAACCACCTCCATACATTATTACACACCAGATCACTTGAGTTGCAGTGATTTTGTGAGAGTGATGCAAAAGAACCTGGAAATTTATCACAGGGCCTGGTATATAGTAGCCCTTTAATTAGTGGTTGCTGTTATTTATAAGCCATTATTTCTATATTCCTTGGTTGCCTAGCATTGTGCTGAGTACACAGGCGTTCAAATAATGTCGAGTGAGTGAATGAATAAATGAATTTAAAACACAAAGTGGTCTTGTTCAGTTACAGCTAAAACAGAGCCAAATGAGTTAATACTGGACTTTGTCTCTGACTATATCCCCCTGTCATTTGAACCAACCTGAGAGGAGAAACCATGCCTTCCCTTTCCTTTGTGTCCTACCCCCACCCCATTCCCATTGGTCACTGTGCTTAGTTCAATTCTTTGTACAACATGAGCAATCAATAAATATATGTTGAATAAATTACCAGTTCACATTGTCTAGAGGCTCATTTCTAATAGATCAAATTCCATGATACCTCAATGACTCACAGCTGCATTACTGTCATTGTTCGAAGGGGAAACTGAGTCTGAGGGCTCTGGAAATTTAATGATGGAACTTCATGATGCTGGTTTAAATTTGATACCGGGCATATAGCAGGAACTCAATACAGAGTTGTTGAAAAAAATGAATGAATATTGAATTAATGCATCATTCACTCTTGCCACTAGATGCTTCTCTTTGTTACCATATGTCTTAGCAGGGAAGTCCACAATATTCATTTCTTTGTTTTTCAAGTGCTTAGAGCCAAAGGCATTGCTTAGAGGCTCCCTTGGGCAATGGCATCCTAGTTGAATGCCATTAAGCAAGTCCCTCAACAAAAGCTATTTGGCCTGTGGGTCATCTGATGTTTCATTTTCCCACTACTGTTCTGCCCAAGGCAGCAAGAAAGAATCTGCTCAGCCTTGGCTGAGTGGGCTTTTGTGCCTGTGGGTGCAGCCTCCTAGAGATCCAGCAGGGTAGGGCTCCACTTCTACCTCCAGAGACAGTAGGCCCTGAAAGTGTGCTGTGATTGAAATTGAGATCTTCCTTGAACTAACAGTGGAACCTGGTTAACCCCTTTAGGTCTGTGGCTTGAAAACTATAAATAGAATTTGGGTCCCTCCATCTAAAAAAAAAAAAGCCTTTTGTTTTCAGGATAACTATGTGTTAGTGGCCTGGGTGAGGAGGAGGCAATTCTGTTTAAGGATGTTAGGCATGATTTAAAGGGTTTTCTATTGCTTATAATAGGTTTTCATTTTTTGCTGATTGAATTTATTTACATCTGTGGCTGGTGTGCAAGCTCCCGGTTGGGAGGGGGTATGTGTGTATGACCTTTTTAACTTTGTAGCACTTTAATGCAAATGAAATTTAAGGGGTGGAGGAGCAAGCAAAACCAACTTAACAACAATGAAATCATTTTCTAAATATGTTTACAATCAAATATCTCTCTCAATAATTTGATTTGTAGGAAATGGCAGAGGGCAGCGTTTTATACAGAAGCTTTTCAATAATTCATCCTCATCTCACTGATGTGCAAGCCTTTGGCTAGGTTGGTGAGTACAATAGGTGCTCTGGCATGAGGGAGAAATTCATTTGAGCCCTGAAATCTCTGTATCCCCTGTCTGACCCACCCATCTAATGCTGCTTGTCCCGGTGACTAGAGCCTTTCAACCTTACTAGGCTCCTAGTAAGTTTCCCTCTTACTGGGAGCATTTGGAGATTTTGCTCCCTCCTCATTTAATTTTTTTGGGGATTTATATTTGTACAGTCCCTATTAAGCTACTCAAATGATTATACTCCTCTGTAGAAACTTCTGGAAAATTGACACTCCCCAAAGTTAGCTTTCAGGGTCATGGAGAAGTGGAAAAGAGCGGGAAGTGGCAATTCGGGGAGAGTCTTCTGTTAGTTGAAAAGATAAGCCTCTCACAGTTATTCAAGGTCAAGTCAACTTGAATACACAGAGAGTAAGTTGACCAGGAGGCATTTTAAATCCTCCAAGCTAGAGCTAGAGGTAGCTTCAAAAGTAGTCTTTTTCCTGGGAACTTACACTCTTGTGGTGGCTCCTCACAGAGAGTCTGTTAAGATGGACTCTCTCTGGTTCTTGTGTGGGGATGGGGGAATCCTTTTCAAGCTAGTTCCTGTTTTTTTTTCATGGACAATGGAGCAAGAGGAGGCAAGATAGCTGGAGGAAGTGGGTAAGAAGAAAATGGCATGGTGTGCCCAGTCATCTCTATTAGAGTCCCAGAGTCTTCAGGCAGCAGTGCGCTGAGGCTTTGGCACTGAGAGAAGACAGTGATTACCTCCTCCGTAATAAGAGACAGGAGACATGAAGTTTGCTATTGTGCTGCTGCTGCTTGAAACTTTGTGAAGCCATTGATCTGACTTCAATGAACCATAATACTATTGATTTGGTGTCAGATCACTGGTAGGCACGTGAGTGACAGCCTGAGTGGATGTGATGTTACATTTAAAGTGTCCTTTTGTTTGCTTTCTAGTTGTCAAAACCTTTTGATAGAACGTGTGCTGCCAAGTGCCTGTACTGTCCTTATTAGAGATCAAGTGTCAAGAGATGTGCTGCGTCATTAAACAAAATGGGCGGCTCTTGGCCAAATTCTATGGGTCAAAAATGTATATTTGGTTAGCCTGATTTTCTCTGCCTAGCTCTGAGGGGCACAGTGTTGTGCCTTCTTAAGCTGGAGAGGGTAGAAGCAAATCAGCCTTCACACAGCCTCACCCCAATCTTATTGGTGGCTGGGATTCCTGCGATCTCAGCTGCATTTCTGGCTATGCCGGGACTGAGAAAAGGTTTTACTAGGCATGAAAACCCAGCAGGTTGAAAATTATCTTGGGCCATAATAAGGGAAGTGGGGAAAGAATCAGTGGAATTAATCTGACACATTCTCCCAAGTTATAGCTCCAAACCAAGCTTCATATGGGCACAATATGTGAAGTAGTGCCCCAGTGAGGATGTGAAGTGAGAAAAATTGAGATGTGTGAACTGGTGGAGAACATTCCTTAGCGGATTTCAATCAGTCATTACTTGTTATTCAGTAGTTATATATTGAATACCTGCTAGATGCCAGGCATGGTGCTTAGTACTAGAGATATATTAGTGAACCAGAATGACATGGTGCTAAAACACAGTTTGGTAGGGAGAGAAGGACCAAATGAGTTTAATGAAAAAACCTAGATGTAATGATAGAAAAATGGACACAGTGCAGTGCAGTGGGAAAGACATGGACTTTGGAGTCTGGTAGATCTGCAATTGACTTTAAATGAGCTGTTGTTTGTTCTTGAACAAATTATTGATGCTTTTCTTTGAGCCTTAGTTTTCTCCTCTGTAAAATGGTGACAATGATAATATATACCTAAAAGGCTTGTTGCCAGAATGAAATGGGAATATGCATATAGAGGTCTCACTCAGTTCCTGACACTGGTAGGTACTTGATGGCAGTGGGAAAGAGGAGTGGAATAGAGGTGGAGGAAAGCACAGTGACAAGTACATGGAAGATCGTGAACAAAGGTGAGCATTCATGGCCAGTTAGGAGACTGTTGCAGTAATACAAGTGAGAAATAATGAGGTCCAAGACTACAGTGGTGGCAATGGGGATGGAGAGGAAGGGACATGTGCTTACATTACAGAGGTAGAACAGATGGATGTGGGAGTGAGGGAGATGCTAACCTTCATGTTTCTGACTATGATAATTGGATGGATAATGGCTCTCTTTATGAATTAGGGAATAAGAGAAGGGGGGATTTAGAATAAATTAAATATGAAATGTCTGTGAGACACCCAAGTGTCTATGAGATGTCCAGTAAGTATGTGATTGGATACATAAGTGCAGAGCTCAGTGGAGAGGTCAGGCCCAGAGATCCAGATTTGGAAATTATCAGCACGTAGATTGAAATTTTAGCTATGACATATCTCATGAAGAGAGAATAGAGTGAGAAAGGAAGAGAGTCAAAGACAGATTCATGGGGCACAATTTGGCAGCCTCATCCTCCAATGTTCAATACTCTTTCTACTTTTCCAGAGAGGGATTTATGGGGTTCTTTATGCCTTTTGCAAAATTTTTCTTTTGTGTAACTGATTTGTGAGTTTTCCATGAAATGCACAGGTAGCTGGCATTTCTATTATGTCTGTTTTTTTTTTTAGCAGATGGAACACAAAAGTGTAGGGACCTATCATGAAATTGTCAACGTCACCCAGCCAGCACCAAACTCAGGGCTCCTTCTAGCCCACCTGCCCATGTCTATTCCTTCTTTATGGTCCTTTTTGAGATGGATCTGTCTAGTCCTTTGAGTCTGGGTATGGCATTGTGAATCACTCATACCTTGATCTCTTCATCTATGATGACATAGGTTGTTATTTAGGGTTGTTCATGTTGGGAGGGGAATGCAAAAGTAGGGAATAGGAGACCTCTATTTTTGAGCATGAATTGTCACTGTAGACAGAGGAAACAAAAAGAAATCTGTGGGAGTTGACGACACCATACAGTTAGGAAGAAAAGAAAGAGGAGTTGAAGAGAGTAAAGCTGAAATAAGTGAACATGTTGTTGGAATAAAAAGACACTAAAGAAAAAACTGTTCAAAGAACCCAGGGTGAAGTGAGAATCCCAGGAGCCAAAAGACGAAAGTGGAGGAGGCTGTGAGTACATGTGTGCATGGCAATAGGCTTGCTTATTTCCCCTTCAGTTTATTCAGTTTGTTAATGAAGGCCTAGCAGCAGGAGATGTGCAGTCCATTTACGAATGACAAGGACCGCTAATCTAGGGTTTACCTATGCTTGCTGGAGGTGAAAGCCCCTGCTACTAAATTATTTCAAGTGAATACAGAGCTCAAGCAGAGATCTAGTTGTCTGTCTGGGCCAAGTGTTTGAGTTAATGCTTCAGCCCATGACAGTGGAAGTAAAATCCTGAACTGGATTTCCATACTTGTCTAATATAGACTCAGGCAAGAGCTCAGGATGAAGACTGAAGCCTCTGTTTGTTTAAGGAGGCATGCAGAATTTCAAGGAGCTTCATTTCCATGACTGAGCAGCTGAAATGTGACCCCTAATCACACTGTGAGGCTGAGTGAGTTTTGTACTGGCTAGTTTCAGAGGGGAAACTTTAACCTTTTTGGCACTAACATACATAGAACTCATGCCTTACTGCTCCAGTACTTTTTTCCATCATTCCCAGTGAATCAAGAAATCTCAGCTCCCAGCAACAAGAGGTTAAATACTGGTTGATGCGACTGTTTGCTTGCTTGGTTTCTCTCCTAATCTCAATGCTGGGAGCGGTGCCTGCTTGGCAGCTCTGGATCCCTGGACCATCTCAGAACAACTACAGCCGTGAGTCTCCAACCCACAGCCTCTCCACAGGGTCTTTCTGCTTGGCAGACCTGCTATGGCCTGGTAAACAGGGCTTACCAGCTAGCATCTGCTCTCTGGAAACTGGTCATAAAGTCTCCCCTCAGGACCCCAACTAACCTGATGTAGACAGACAGGAGGCTTCTGGTAGGACCAATGGGTAAAGGCCTTTGTAGAAAGAATCATTCAACTCCAGACACCCAAATTTTGGAGGTCATATCCTCTTCCTCAAATATCTTTTAAAAATGTTCCCATTGTCAACATGGTAAACAATTTCTTACCTATGTGCTTCAGTCCTGGCCAGATTAACGCTTAGTGGCTCCAAGTGCTAAAAAGCTTATGATTCTCCCCATATGTAATTCAAAAGTGAAAATATGCTAAACTGTAAAATAAATGTAAAAAGTCCAAAATTCTTTTGATTTTGACATAATGATCATCCTGCTTTCTAAATAGCAAATATAATATTACTTAAAATTTTTGTGGTAAATTTAGATAATCTGCCGTTGGCCCCAGGCTGACCCTAACAGACTTAGGGGAGACAGGCTACTTCTGCAGAGACTACTTGAACTCTATATGCAGAGATTCCATTTTTCAAAGCTCACAACCTCCTTTTCCATCTCATTTTAGAGACTGTTCCAAACAAATATCTCCTTGCAAGGTGCTCCAGACTGATCCTAGTGAGCCTACATCCTTACTCAAATTGGCCGTGTTTCTCTTCTGAAAAGTACCAAAGAAATTCCAACTGCACAGACTGGTTTGAGTCATCTGAGCTAACTGGTTCTCTCTTAATGCTTGATTAGAAAAATCAATCTGGTTAATCAAAGAAGAGGATCATTCTGGCACCCTTAAATCTTCAAATTCACATCTTTCCTTGAAGGTGTGGCTTGGCACCCAGCTGTTGTTTGGGAGAACTTCTACCAGAATTTTTACTTGGGTGCCTAATTTTCATATAAAACAATTCTCTCTTTCCTTTGAGTAAAACTATTACTGAAGTGTAAGTGGTTTGGGCTGAAAGAAAGGATGGATTTTCTCAGTCTTGTAGTGTGGCAGAACAATCCATCATTAAGTACAAAGATGGCCCAAAGGAAACTACTAAAGGATTAGCCCAAAAGAGTATTCCTTGATTTGTTCTCTGTGTTGCTTTTTTTTTTTCATTTTAGTGGAGGTAAAAGTATTGCTAATGGGAGGTACACCTTTTCCCACAGGAGCACATGGAACACCAACAACCAACTTCACTGAACCACGTAGAGAGATAAAAAAGCCTCCAGCAGAAGGAAGCTATAACCAAGAACACTCTGTTTATTTAACTTAACCTTAAAGCTTATTGCTGATTAGCTGTAAATAATGATAAACTTATTGGTATACTTCCATATATGTAGGGTTCAGAGAAATTGAGCAGGGCTCACTGTACCATGTATTCACTTGCTAAATGGTTTTGAATACACAGGGAGCTACTTGAAGTAGCCAGAGACTGATCTCATTACCCTGGCCTTGGGTTTATGTTTACTCAGTGGGGACCTAGGGGGAGTGTTTGGATGAATTCTTATTCTGGAAAAACACTACAAACTCTCTGTTTCACTGATTATGGCTCAGTAGGGTTATTTCTATTTAAAGGACAGAACATTTTATTTTTCAAAAGTGATTACCTCTGAAACATCTATTATTTATATTAAATAATGTAATGTATATGTTGGAATGGTTTATAGAAACCCAGACTGTAGTTTTGTAGCATGCAATCTTTTGCTTTCTTATAACTATCCCTCCTACAGCAAGCAGCCAACAATAAATATTAGTGAGTTTGACTCGTATTTTGGAAAGGGCAACAAACTACCTTGCCATCTTCCAAACTGGTTCTGGAATCACAAATGTGGATGCATACTTCCACAAGTACACACTGTTTCCCTAAAAGGAATATCTTATAACTGTGTGATAGACATGGTGGGAAAAATGATCACTAATTTACTGATAAGGAAACTGAGGCATGGGAATATTAAGTGACATTCCCAGGGTAGTGCCCCCCTCTCCAATTAATTTTCACCTGGAACTTGTGACTGTGACCTTATTTGGAAATAGGGTCTTTTCAGACATAATCAAGTTAAGATGAAGTCATACTGGATTAAGATGGTCCCTAAATCCAATAGCTGATGTCCTTATAAGGAGAGGGCCGTTTGGAGACACAGAGACATAGAGGCTAAAGGGAAGAAGAACAAGTGATGGCAGAGGCAGAGATTGGAGTGATACAGCTACAAGACAAAGAACTCAAAGGATTGCCAACAACCACCAGAAGGTAGAAGAGAAGCGTTAGGTAGATTCTTCTCTAGAGCCTTCAGAGAGAGCATGGCTCTGCCGACACCTTGATTTCAGACTTCTAGCTTCCTGAACTGTGAGAGAATAAATTTCTGTTGTTTTAAGCCCCAGCCAGTGGTAATTTGTTACAACATCCCTACGAAACTTAATAAGCCAGGGTTGCATAGGTAGTGAATAGTAGGTCCATGGATGTGGTTAGGCTTTTCTGAACTCTAGTGCAGTTTTTCCAAGACGCCTCAATGCCTCCCTGTGAGTGCCTCTTCTCCATCCACTCTCAATATCCTCAGTAAAAATAAGTTAGGGAAACCATTATCTTTGTGATTTACGGCATTTTGTGTTTCAGGGTGTTGTAATTATGGGGAGGTAGGTAACAGATTTGAATTTTAAGAGGACTGCAGTATAAAAATCCCATAGATGCTGCCCAGAGGCAAAACTTGCTATATTGGGCAATCCACGTCGTGTAGAGAACGTGTTCCTCCTTTCTGGTTTTCCCCACTGAGACTATCTCAAAACAGAGCTGTAATGAGCACTGTCTATCTCTGCTGGTAACCTATGATACAACTATGATAATGATAATGATAAACACTTATTAAGCGCCCACAGTACAAGGTGTTACTTGCTCAAAACTCACAAAGGCCCTGGTCCCCACTGTCATAGTGTTTATCATAGTATTGGCACAGTGTGGGAGTTGGCATTTTGTGGTCAGTTAATGCTTTATGCTGATCTGCTTGGACAACAGATCACAATCCTTCACACTTCCAAGTTTTTGTTGTGAGTTCTTCTGCTGTCTCAGGCCCTCATAAGCCAACTGTGCTTGGAGACCATAAAAATTATAGATTCTGGAAAATTTGGCCTTGCCGTAATCATCAAATTATTTGAGCCCACTTTTCTCACCAATTTACTGACCACCAATTTACTGATGAGGAAACTGAGGACTGGGCAGATTAAGTGACATTCCCAGGAGTAGTGGGCTGAATGGTGCTCCTTCCCTCAAATTCACGTCTACCTGGAACATGTGAATGTCATCTTATTTGGAAATAGGGTGTTTACAGATGTAATCAAGTTAAGATGAGGTCATACCAGATTAGGTATGTTGCTTTGGTTGTTCTGAATTATTAGAGTTTTATAGGTTTCATTGATTCTAGATTTCCTTGTTATGGCTCATTTAAGCTAGCAGCAGTCCTGTTATGAGGAGCAGCTGGTGATGGTCTCAGAACCACATATCTTAGCGTTGGAAGGGACCTCAAGATACCACCGTGAACCACCTGCTTTAGGGTGACTAATCTATCATTGTTTTCATTTTACAGAAGAAATAATTGAAGAGAATTTCAGTGACCTGATAAAGATAACACATTTGGTTAGTAGCAGATAATATCCAACATTTTTGAGTACTTTATATGTGTCAGGCATTGTGCTAAGGATTTTATGTGCACAATCTCGTTTAATTTCCACAATAATCTTATGAGGTATCTCATTTTAAAGAAGAGAAAACCGAGACACAGAAAGATTAAGTAACTTGACCAGGGCAGTACTGCTAATAAGTATCAGAATCAGGTATCTGAATATACATGGTGTGGGTACCACTGTGACCCCAGAAAGTCTGATTCCAGAGCCTATGCATTTAATCACCATGTTATATTGTTTAATGATCAGAGAGAACCAGGTCCTCTTGCCTTGGTGGTTTAGTGAAGTGGTTCCCAACCATTGTGCAGGGTCTATGAATCTGTATATACTTCAAACATTATCTGTAGACTAAAAAAATGTGACCATTGAATGTTTTAAAATTAATATTGATCTTGTTTGGATATACTGTACATTCATTTAAAAGCATTATTGAATTAAGAATGGCTTTGGCAGCTGCCAGGTGTCTGCTCCTCTGGTGAGACAGGGCAAGGAGACACTCTTCTCAGCTCCTTGCCTGGGTGGGCAAGTCAGGCTCTAGGGCCGGCAAAAATCCTCGTTTGAGGGTCCCACCGAGTTCCCCGGTCAGAGTGCTGCAGCTGAGTGGAATGGCTGCTTGGGACTAGTGCTCAGGTGCTGCAGAAATACTTCTTGGAATCTGACATGTTATCACTTTGGGACCTTTGGCCAGCTGCTCCTGACTTGGCCAAATGAAGGCTCAGACTGTCCCAGTCTCTGAACTGAAGAGAACCAACACTATTAGCATATTTCTCACCACCATGAACGCAAGGTATTTCAATGAAGAGTATCAGAAGGACATCTACAAATCCGAGACCGGCATGTGCAAGTTCTGAGGAATGGTGGAATAACCCAATGTACCTGGGTGACCTTTGGAGACAGCTGAGACAGAGCTACAACAGGGCAGTGGCTGACATCTAACTCATAGCCCATCTTCTCCAGCCGTGTGGCTGACAGGATCTTGGTGCTCCAGCTAGTTGTCAGACCTGAACCTCTGAGGTGGGAGAGCTGAATTTAGGACATTGGTCCATGAGAGACCTCCCGGCCACATGTACTATCAATCGGTGAGAACTCTTCCAGAGATCTCCGCCTCAATGCTAAGACCCAGCTCCACTCATCGACCACCAAGCTCCAGTGATGGACACCCCATACCAAACAACTAGCAAGACAGGAACACAACCCCACCCATTAGCAGAGAGGCTGCCTAAAATCATAATAAGTTCACAGACACCCCAAAACACACCACTGGAGCGGTCCTGCCCACCAATAAGACAAGATCCAATCTCATCCACCAGGACACAGGCACCAGTCCCCTCCACCAGGAAGCCTACACAACCCACTGAACCAACATTACCACTGGGGACAGACACCAAAAACAACGGGAACTACAAACCTGCAGCCTGGGAAAAGGAGATGCCAAACACAGTAAGTTAAGCAAAATGGGAAGACAGAGAAATACACAGCAGATGAAGGAGCAAGGTAAAAACTCACCAGACCAAACAAATGAAGAGGAAATAGGTAGTCTACTTGAAAAAGAATTCAGAGTAATGATAGTAAAGATGATCCAAAATCTTGGAAATAGAATGGAGAAAATACAAGAAAGATTTAACAAGGACCTAGAAGAACTAAAGAGCAAACAAAAAATGATGAAATTAAACACTAAATAAACAAGCAATAAATGAAATTAAAAATTCTCTAGAAGGAATCAATAGCAGAATAACTGAGGCAGAAGAACAGATACGTGACCTGGAAGATAAAATAGTGGAAATAACTACCACAGAGCAGGATAAAGAAAAAAGAATGAAAAGAATTGAGGACAGCCTCAGAGACCTCTGGGACAACATTAAATGCACCAACATTTGAATTATAGGGGTCTCAGAAGAAGAAGAGAAAAAGAAAGGGACTGAGAAAATATTTGAAGAGATTCTAGTTGAAAACTTCCCTAATATGGGAAAGGAAATAGTCAATCAAGTCCAGGAAGCACAGAGAGTCCCATACAGGATAAATCCAAGGAGAAACACACCAAGACACATATTAATCAAACTATCAAAAATTAAATACAAAGAAAATATATTAAAAGCAGCAAGGGAAAAACAACAAATAATATACAAGGGAATCCCCATAAGGTTAACAGCTGATCTTTCAGCAGAAACTCTGCAAGCCAGAAGGGAGTGGCAGGACATATTTAAAGTGATGAAAGGGAAAAACCTACAACCAACATTACTCTATCCAGCAAGGATCTCATTCAGATTCAATGGAGAAATTAAAAACTTGACAGACAAGCAAAAGCTAAGAGAATTCAGTACGACCAAACCAGCTTTACAACAAATGCTAAAGGAACTTCTCTAGGCAGGAAACACAAGAGGAGGAAAAGACCTACAAAAACAAACCCCAAACAATTAAGAAAATGGTAATAGGAATGTACATATCGATAACTACCTTAAATGTAAATGGATTAAATGCTCCAACCAAAAGACACAGATTGGCTGAATGGATACAAAAACAAGACCCGTATGTATGCTGTCTACAAGAGACCCACTTCAGACCTAGGGACACATACAGACTGAAAGTGTGGGGATGCAAAAAGATATTCCATGCAAATGGAAATCAACAGAAAGCTGGAGTAGCAATTCTCATATCAGACAAAATAGACTTTAACATAAAGATTATTACAAGAGACAAAGAAGGACACTACATAATGATCAAGGGATCAATCCAAGAAGAAGATATAACAATTGTAAATATTTATGCACCCAACAGAGGAGCACCTCATACATAAGGCAGATGCTAACAGCCATAAAAGGGGAAATCGACAGTAACACAATCATAGTAGGGGACTTTAACACCCCACTTTCACCAACGGACAGATCATCCAAAATGAAAATAAATAAGGAAACACAAGCTTTAAATGATACATTAAACAAGATGGACTTACTTGATATTTATAGGCCATTCCATCCAAAGACAACAGAATACACTTTCTTCTCAAGTGCTCATGGAACATTCTCCAGGAGAGATCATATCTTGGGTCACAAATCAAGCCTTGGTAAATTTAAGAAAACTGAAATCATATCAAGTATCTTTTCCGACCACAATGCTATAAGACTAGATATCAATTACAGGAAAAAAACTGTAAAAAATATAAACACAGGGAGGCTAAACAATACACTACCAAATAACCAAGAGATCACTGAAGAAATCAAAGAGGAAGTCAAAAAATACCTAGAAACAAATGACAAAGAAAACACAATGACACAAAACCTATGGGATGCAGCAAAAGCAGTTCTAAGAGGGAAGCTTATAGCAATAAGATCCTACCTCAAGAAACAAGAAACATCTCAAATAAACAACCTAACCTTACACCTAAAGCAATTAGAGAAAGAAGAACAAAAAACCCCCAAAGTTAGCAGAAGGAAAGAAATCATAAAGATCAGGTCAGAAATAAATGAAAAAGAGATGAAGGAAACAATAGCAAAGATCAATAAAGCTAAAAGCTGGTTCTTTGAGAAGATAAACAAAATTGATAAGCCATTAGCCAGACTTATCAAGAAAAAAATGGAGAAGACTCAAATCAATAGAATTGAAATGAAAAAGGAGAAGTAACAATTGACACTGCAGAAATACAAAGGATCATGAGAGATTACTACAAGCCAATAAAATGGACAAGCTGGAAGAAATGGACAAATTCTTAGAAAAGCACAGCCTTCCGAGACTGAACCAGGAAGAAATAGAAAATATAAACAGGCCAATCACAAGCACTGAAATTGCAACTGTAATTTAAAATTTTCCAAAAAACAAAAGCCCAGGACCAGATGGCTTCACAAGCAAATTCTATCAAACATTTAGAGAAGACCTAACACCTATACTTCTCAAACTCTTCCAAAATACAGCAGAAGGAGGAACACTGCCAAGCTCATTCTATGAGGCCACCATCACCCTGATACCAAAACCAGACAAAGATGTCACAAAAAAAGAAAACTACAGGCCAATATCACTGATGAACATAGATGCAAAAATCCTCAACAAAATACTAGCAAACAGAATCCAACAGCACATTAAAAGAATCATGCAGCATGATCAAGTGGGGTTTATCCCAGAATGCAAGGATTCTTCAATATACGCAAATCAATCAATGTGATAAACCATATTAACAAATTGAAGGAGAAAAACCATATGATCATCTCAATAGATGCAGAGAAAGCTTTCGACAAAATTCAACACCCATTTATGATAAAAACCTTCCAGAAAGTAGGCATAGAGGGAACTTACGTCAGCATAATAAAGGCCATATATGACAAACCCACAGCCAACATTGTTCTCAATGGTGAAAAACTGAAACCACTTCCACTAAGATTAGGAAGAAGGCAAGGTTGCCCACTCTCACCACTATTATTCAACATAGTTTTGGAAGTTTTAGCCACAGCAATCAGAGAAAAAAAAGAAAGAAATGGAATCCAAATTGGAAAAGAAGAAGTAAAACTGTCACTGTTTGCAGATGACAAAATACTATACATAGAGAATCCTAAAGAGGCTTCCAGAAAACTACTAGAACTAATCAATGAATTTGGTAAAGTAGCAGGATACAAAATTCATGCACAGAAATCTCTTGCATTCTTATACACTAACGATGAAAAATCTGAAAGAGAAATTAAGGAAACACACCCATTTACCACTGCACCACCAACAACAAAATAGCTGGGAATAAACCTACCTAAGGAGACAAAAGACCTGTATGCAGAAAGCTATAAGACACTGATGAAAGAAATTAAAGATGATACAAACAGATGGAGAGATATACATGTTCTTGGATTGGAAGAATCAACATTGAGAAAATGACTATACTACCCAAAGCAATTTACAGATTCAATGCAATCCCTATCAAACTACCAATGTCATTTTTCACAGAATTAGAACAAAAAATTTCACAATTTGTATGGAAACACAAAAGACCCCGAATAGCCAAAGCAATCTTGAGAATAAAAAACAGAGCTGGAAGAATCAGACTCCCTGAGTTCAGACTATACTACAAAGTTACAGTAATCAAGACAGTATGGTACTGGCACAAAAACAGAAATATAGATCAATGGAACAGGATAGAAAGCTCAGAGACAAACCCACGCACATATGGTCACCTTATCTTTGACAAAGGAGGCAAGAATATACAATGGAGGAAAGACAGCCTCTTCAATAAGTGGTGCTGGGAAAACTGGACAGGTACATGTAAAAGAATGAAATTAGAACACTCCCTAACACCATACACAAAAATAAACTCAAAATGGATTAAAGACCTAACTAAATGTAATGCTAGACACTATAAAACTCTTAGAGGAAAGCATAGGCAGAACACTCTTTGACATAAATCACAGCAAGATCCTTTTTGACCCACCTCCTAGAGAAAGGGAAATGAAAACAAAAATAAACAAATGGGACCTAATGAAACTTAAAAGCTTTTGCACAGCAAAGGAAACCATGAACAAGACGAAAAGGCAACCCTCAGAATGGGAGAAAATACTTGCAAACAAAGCAACTGACAAAGGATTAATCTCCAAAATATATAAGCAGCTCATGCAGCTCAATATCAAAAAAACAAACAACCCAATCCAAAAATGGGCAGAAGACCTAAATAGACATTTCTCCAAAGAAGATATACAGATTGCCAACAAACACATGAAAGAATGCTCAACATCATTAATCATTAGAGAAATGCAAATCAAAACTACAATGAGGTATCACCTCACACAAGTCAGAATGGCCATCATCAAAAAATCTACAAACAATAAATGCTGGAGAGGGTGTGGAGAAAAGGGAACCCTCTTGCACTGTTGGTGGGAATGTAAATTGATACAGCCACTATGGAGAGCACTATGGTGGTTCCTTAAAAAACTAAAAATAGAACTACCATACGACCCAGCAATCCCACTACTGGGCATATACCCTGAGAAAACCATAATTCAAAAAGAGTCATGTACCACAATGTTCATTGCAGCACTGCTTACAATAGCCAGGACATGGAAGCAATCTAAGTGTCGATCGGGAGATGAATGGATAAAGAAGATGTGGCACATATATACAATGGAATATTACTCAGCCATGTAAAGAAATGAAGTTGAGTTATTTGTAGTGAGGTGGATGGACCTAGAGTTTGTCATACAGAGTGAAGTAAGTCACAAAGAGAAAAACAAATACCATATGCTAACACATATACATGGAATCTAAAAAAAAAGGTCATGAAGAACATAGGGGCAAGACGGGAATAAAGATGAAGACCTACTAAAGAATGGACTTGAGGACACGGGGAGGGGGAAGGGTAAGCTGGGACAAAGTGAGAGAGTGGCATGGACATATATACACTACCAAATGTAGAATGGATGGCTGGTGGGAAGCAGCTGCATAGCACAGGGAGATCAGCTCGGTGCTTTGTGACCACCTAGAGGGGTGGAATAGTGAGGGTGGGAGGGAGACACAAGAGGGAGGGGATAGGGGGATAGGTGTATAAGTATGGCTGATTTACTTTATTATACAGCAGAAGCTAACACACCATTGTAGAGCAATTATACTCCAATAAAGATGTTGAAAAAAAAAAAGCATGGCTTCTTGTCATGATTCATTTTATTAAATCAGTGACTACTAAAAGAACAATGCTCTTTTGGCGGAGTCTGAAATATTTTGATCTGGGAAGGAGTCCTTATATTCATGAAGAAGATTATGAACCATGGTTTAGTAGAAAGAGAGCTCAACTTCGAGTCAGGTGGACCTAGGTGTGAGTCTTGCTTCTGTTTTCTTCCTGGCTGAGTGACCTTGGGCAAGTCCCTTAACTATCTTAGCTTCATTTTCCTCACCTGTACAGTGGTATTCTATAAGTTATCTCACAATATTTTTGGGATCTCAGCTTTAATAGTGTACGTGCAAGTCTTTTATAAAAAATAGAGTTCTCTAGGTATATAATGAGATCATTATTATTCCTCTGTTATACTCAAGGGATCAAGTTTGGCCCTGGACACTTCCTTATGTTCACTTTTCCTGTGGTCTTTCTGTATACCTTTTATCACTATTGTAATGCTAAGCTGGGGAACAGGTCAAATTCCAAGAAAATAATATCCATCCCTGGCATGAGCTAACTCCACTTTCTAGTCATGCCTGAAATAGCAACTTTTGTGAGATGAAAATTTTATGTGGCAGAGAGGAAAAGAAGATGGCATTCCAGCTCTTCTATGGGTTTGACTTCACCCTTCTTCTTTGAGTAGGTCAAAGTTATTCTGGGATACCCTACATCATTTTTTCTAGGCTGAGAACTAGGGTTGGAAGAGTGGAGCCCAGCCAAAGAGAGGAGGAACGACTCTGTCTCTTTCTCCTATGTCTCTCCTTTCCTAGCTTTCTAATCTCTTTTGGGTGCACTATTTATTGAAGCATAATTCCAAAAGAACAGGCTAGATCCATATCTGGCCTTTGTGAGTGACATGAAAATATTTTCAGGTCTACTGAGTACACATACCACTGTGAAGTGGCCAGCCAAGGGCCACTGGTGAATCCAAGGGCCCTGGTGAAGTTGTGTCTAGATGAGAGCAGGGACAAGCTTGAAGGAACCTCAGTTACAGCCATGAATCTATTTTAGTATGACTTGGTCACTGCTGTGACTTTCCATTTCCCCTTTGAGCCTAGTCATTTGTAACTGCTGAGATGCTCTGAGACTTAGCATGAAAAGGTTTGCTTCAGTTTCTGGAGCTAGAGCTGTGCTGCCACCACCTGGAGTTGGGGGGGATTTCAACAGCAGCTCTTACCTCACTCCCAGCAGCCAGTCATCTACAGGCAGAATGTTCAATCTTCTCTCTTGTCTAAGAAAAAATTCTTTTCCCTGGAAGCTTCTTGATTCTTTAGGAGGTGCTCGATTATGGAATGTGGTTTGGTTTCTAAACTATTGAATGAAATTTACAAGTTTGGAAGTAATGAATCTTTAAACAGGCTTCTTATACTCTTCACCAGCCACAGCTATCCATTATGATTAATGAAACAGTGCATTAGTAACCTAGGTCTGACCAGTGCTAAGGCATGACTAATCTTGTGGTCCAACTGCTCTTCAACTCTTTTTGTTAACCTCTTGCCTGAGGACGTATAGGTATCAAGAGAGACTGAGTGTCTCCTTGTCAATTACACTAGGAGCCCACAGTCAGTGCTTTATAAGCCCTGGGAAGTATGGAAAAGCTGGTTGGCTGCTCTATCTTCTTATCATCAACCTATACTGAGAGCCTTGCCACTTATCTCCTTGGTTCCATCTACACTGCTATTTGGGTGTCACCATAGTCCATCCTCATGTGAGCCTTGGCAGAAAATAAAGATGAACTTAAGTGCTTGATCTGCTATGTTCTTTGTTGTCAAGGAGAGAAGAGGGGTTACCTTTTTATTGATAAGTGAAACCTAGTGCAAAATGGGGACGTCTTATAGAAAGGAGTTGTCTTCTGAACTTTGGAGTTGGTCCACACGTCAGGCCTAAAGCAATTGCGTGGGTAGCACCAAGAGAGCTATCATTTGCTGGATCCACTCTCAAAGTCAGACTTGCTTTATGTTCCCATGGAAGAGGTTGGTTCTTAGTATTGGTCATCTGGGTGCTCTTAGACACATTTAATTTTCATTATGCCAAGGCAAGGCTTAAAGAAAGATGTCATAGGCTTGGAACACACCATACTTCTGGTGTACTCATGAGCTCTGACAGAGGTCGAAATTGTGGGAGTACACAGGAGAGTTCCAGGACCTTCTGTCCCCAAGAGTATGCAAAACATAGCAATACATGGTTTTACAGATATACTGTCAGGGTTCCCAGAATTAATAATTTTCACTTCTACCACTAGGTCTTATACTAACCTCTGCCTCCTGGTCTTTTCCTTATACTGTGTGATCTTTTGACAAAGTTCTTACTGCTTTTACTGAAACTTTCCTGGTCTAATCGCTAACAAACATCTTGAAGAAAATCAGGTTTGCTCAACAGGCCATCTCTTGGCATTTTGTGAATTCTTATCAATGTAGACTGCCTTAGTTGGTTTTTAGGTCTCATATTAAATGTTACTTTTGCAGAGAGGCCTTTCCTGACCCTCTGTTTTAAAGTTAGTTTCTCCAACCTCTTCTTTGGTATAGTAAGAAAACATGCTCTAGAGCCAGATAGATCCATTCCTTGGCTCTGCCCACCACTAACCGTGTTACCCAAGGCAAGTTACTTGGCCTCTCTGCGTCCCAGTTTCCTAGTAAAATAGGCATAATAATAGTACATACTTCATAGGGTTGTTGTGAGGATTAGTTATGGTACATAAAGCATTTAGAACAGTGCCTGGCTGTCATCATCATCATTCTCATTATCATTTCAGTCCATGTTTGTATCTTTCATATCACTTATTATAACTTTAAATTGTTGTAGGTGTCAGTTTGTCTTTTTTATTTTTCAGTCTCTCTCTCCCACTATTCTGAAAGTTGTATGAGGGTAGAAACCATGTTTGTGTTTGCTTGTTCATTCTCCTTTCCTCAGTGCCCAGCACATAGTAGGAGCTCAATAAATATTTGCCAAGTAAATTAATGATAATTTAAGGAGTATTTTTAAACTGCTCAAATATCTCTTTCCTCCAAGCTCTTATTATCATAAAATCTCTTTATAACAAGAAGACTCCCAGATCTCAATCAATAGAACATTTTATTTCAAGGAACATTTGCTACAAACAAAATGCCAGGGCAACATGTTCCAGTCTTCTATGTCAGCCTCTTCCTTTTTATTATTGCCTTTGCCTTCTCCACTTATTTACAACTAGATCTACTAATGAGACCCACCTCTAGGTCCAGACCCAGAGCCCACTTAAATCGTTCGAACCATAACTAAGGCAAAGTGATTGAGGATTTAGTCTAGGGTATGGAAATTTTGAAGGTACACACAATTAAATAATTTAAATGTGCCGTGCAAACTGTAAAGACACCTTTACCCTAACATGAAGTGTATTAGAGATGTACTCTAGATGTCTGTGTAGCCTCCAAGTCATAGATCCTACTCACTGTACCCTCTGTCACAGCCAGATCTCCTGGAACCAACTAAAGACTCTACCTGTGCATTTTACCTGGAATCATCTGCTGATGGATGGATGTATCCTGTCCTCTTCTTCCCTGAAATATTTTGGGACTTCATGAATTCCTTGGACACAATGCCTTAGACATCCATCTGCCATTGCTGGTACCAGCCTCCTCTGAATTGCAATACCTCTGGTCTCAGTGTTGCCACCCATTCTCAGCCTGGATCCTGAGCTCGCTCTAGTTATACTGCCTTGGTATATGTTGTACTGGAATTTGACTTGTGTAAGAATTAGTGAGTTAACCTAAAATGCGGGTAAACTAGAGGAAGGAAGAGGAAGCCAACCTGATTTATTTCCAAGTGAACCACATATCATATAAATGATATTTAGTTACTACCTCATTCAAAACCTTTGATGACTCCACTGGCCTCTAGTATAAGGTTCTAATTCTTCATTCTAGCAATCAAGGTCTTGCACAATAGCCTCTACTTACTTTTCTAACCTCAACTCCCATTACTCTTACAAAGCTTCTGTGAGATCCTAGAGGGCAGAAGCTTTCTCTTTTTTACTAGTAGCCTGGCACTTTAAATTGTATCTGTTAGTACATATAACAGCTAAAAATTACTGAGTTCTTTACTCTGTGCTAGGCATGTAAAACATGAAGTACTTTACAGATATCACCTCACTTTACAGGCATCATCTCATGTAATCCCCCCAACTTTATGAAATAGGTACTACACTAATTTGCCCAAGGTCACCCAGCTAGGGAAATGTTAGAACCAAGAGTTGAACCCAGATCTGTTTAGCCCCAGAGCTTGTGCCATTAATAACTACATCATATTACTTCGATGGTGTCTGTAGAAAAAATACTTGAGCCAAACTATACTCTTAATTGTTTGCCTAACACAGTGAACTTACTGCAGCTTATGTGCCTCTACAAACACCCTTTCCCTCGCCTGAAAGACTTTCCCACAGCTTCTAGGTCTTTAGCCACTCCTTTGGACTTAAGTTATTTCAATGCTGAGTACTGCTGTTTGGATACATGATAAATACTTCCTTGTATCTGTAGTTCTACTTTTATGATATCCATAGCTAGACCCTAAGCCCTTGGAGGGGAGGATTCACGTCTTACACTGTTACGTATTGTCAGTCTTAAGCATTAAGTATAGGAACTTAGATCAATTAAGTAATATTTTCTGTTGGTGATGGCTTAAATGGGGATGAAAAAAATAAATTGAAGTAAGGCTCATGATTAATTACAGTTGGCAAGAGACCTACATTACATAAGAATGTATCAAAACATGAAAGTCCTTTCATGTGCAAATATTAGTTACTAGGATGAGAAAGTGAAGAAACAGGGAAGAAATAGTTAAATAGTCATCATCATAACCATCATCCTTACAAGTAAATCTGCTTCGGAGGTTGAATTATCCTACCACCTATCTTAGACCAATCTATGGGAACTTCCAGAAATCAGAAGTTAGTTGCTTAGGCTGGGCATAATTATTTTGCATTTATGGAGTAATTTACATTTATAAAACTGCTTTATAATAATTACAGTGTTCACAGGAGATCAAACAAGACTGAACAGGAAACCTGGGAGGAACTTCAAAGGCTTCCTGATGACCAGGGACTGCCTATGGTAGGAAATCTTTGGTTAAACTCTATGTAGATCTCTTTTTCTCAAGAGAGGATCAGATTTCATTGATCTCCATGTTCCAAAGCTGTTCATGAACCCTGCTGTTCTGGATGTGTGACAGCTATTTATTTCTCAGGGAAAAGGGAACTAAATTAAGCATCTTTATTTTACTCTCCTTGGCTAGAAAAATGTAATGCTATATTGGAACAGGTTAATGGTCCACTAAGTAATATTCAGAGCCCTGAGTTATAAAGGAAGAGAGGCCCATGCGTGAATCTTCTCTAACGTATAAGAAAATATGTGAAATTCAGAGTTGTAAATTTTCTTCTGACTCTTGTAGGTGATTACATCTGCTGGGGTTTTAATCTGGTGATTTCACAGACTATGGGGTCAAGTATGGTACTCCATTAAAAAAATACATATATATATATGTATATAACGACATAACTTTCTATTCTCTTTACATTAGGAAGAAGAGTCTGTGGAAGACGTCTTCATATACATTGACACTGAAGAGAGAAACTCTATCTAAATTTTTTCCCCCCAGATAGCCCTGATCTCTGCTATGGAGCATGCAATTTGATTAGCTTGCTAGTGCTCACTTATATTGCATGACTAACAAAATTATTAATAGCTATAAAATTATTCAGGTCCTTAAAGATGCAGTCACTATGCTTCTCTCAGTGGTCTCTCACAGCAGCAAATTCTAAGCTGATAAGAAGTTACACACTGATTTTAATTTTAAATGCATTTTCCATTAATTTAATTGAGCCCACTCTTGCTCTTCTGCAATGGCACCAAGAATCAGAAGGGCTTTCCTGTCTCTCCCACCACACCTCCACGGATGGAAGAAATCAGACACGGATTTTCTCCCTTCTCATCTTCAGGCTGAGCCTGTCTTTTTCACTTTATGGTTTCTTTCTGAATGACCCTGTTCTTGACCCTGGGCATGCAATCTGAGAGCTGCATGGGGGTGGAGTGTGGGGAGGATGTTCTGGAGCTCAGCAGATGGATCCCAAGAGCACAATGGCTTACCAGCCCTTCCGTGATTGTTGCCAAAACGCCTTCCTGTTTTCAAAAGTGTCTTGCCCCCTGCTCCTTTGTTTTGCTCTGTTAGGAGACTGCAGTTCCGATTTTGCTAGGGACCAAAATCTGCTGTTTCGAGGAAATGCAGCTGCTTGCTTTGGTGGGTGACTTGAGAGAGGGAATTTTTCTACCCTCCCTCCCCAACCTCCTTGCTACCCCACCCCCACATGAACTCCACTGGCTGGCTCATCATTTCATAAAACATTGATTTTAGAAGCTGACTATTTGCTTTTGATTGTTTGGCTGGGGCTGCAACGAAGTCATTGATGGATCTCATTTTGAGCTATCGTCTCCTGTCCACTCTTTTCGGTCAGCCTTCCAGAACTGATTGCCTCTTCCCCCAAATGAAACTGCACAGCCAGATGGCAAGGCTTTTTCAAGTTCTACTGTTTCCCAGGGCAGAGAACACGCAGAGCTGCCTGGGCCTCAAGCTGGGCCAGCTCTCCTCTAAGACTGTTGGTTCTCTTACCAGCCTATCATTAGGCACAAGACTTAATTTGATCACTGCTGCCTAGCCTGGTATCCCTGAGTAGATATTGCCTGGTACTGATGTCATTGCATTTTGTGATCTTTGCTGAAAGGGACCAGACACGCTCAGCCCAGCTGGTTTCTCCTGTGATTCAGGACACCCTCTTTCTCTACTCCTCCCAAGTCCCAGCTTTTGGAAGAAAGGTCTTTGGTTCTCTCTGGCCATTCTGGCCTCAGCTGCAGGCAACAGACACAAATTAATATGCGTTCCCTCCCCACGTCCAGTACACCAATATGCAAACTCTTGGACCCCAAATCGGGATGTTTTCCCAGCTGGCAAGCCATTGTTTTCTTCTCATTCAAAAAAGGTGCATAATTTCTCTGCTGCTAAGGTGATTTTTCTGTCACTTCTGCTCTATCTGTCCCCTTTATGGTGCTCTCTCTGTCTACTTCTGGGATCTCCCTCTTTCAGTTTATTCTCCACTGCCCCAGGCCTTGTCAACCTGAACAGATATGGTGCATTGTGCTGTTAGTGGCATACGTGACATGCCTTTGGTACTTACATTGCTAGCCCAGGTACTGTAACTGTAGCTGTCAAACTGGTAGTTCTTCATGTTTATTAGTTTTCTTTCTTTCCTTCTTAAGTTGACATTAAACCAACTAGTAAGTTTCCTAGTTCAGTGATAAATCAGTCAGTGGAGCAGCTGGAACTCCCAGGGAGCTACACAAGGCCTCTCCTGAGTTTTGGGAGAAGCTTTGGAGTAACCAAGAGCAAACCTAGGCCCAGCCTGGTCACCTAGGACGAAAGAGTATACAACAGGTCAGGGGTCCTCACTGAAATCATCTTTTGCCCAAGATATCTAGAGAAGCCCAGGAAGCTGGCTCATCAGATTGACTTTTGTGTTCCTCTTTTCACCAGCTCTTTGGCTATTATTGTCTATTTGAACTTAAGACAAAGGGCTGCTCTAGCGTGGAGTTCACACACTTACCCCAGCTCCATCACCGTATATCTCAAAGCCTTGAAAGATCTGATTTGTTTTTTCCAGTCCTGTGGACATCTCCAAAAAGAATCCAGCCTCCTATAAAACCAGGCAACCAGATAGATATTTTTTTTAGTTTAGAAAGCTGATCTTCAAGGTCCATCCTGTAAGGCTGATATTTTGGTAAGGGGTCTTTCAGCACCATCAACCATTCCTTTCAATGATATTTCTGCGTCTTTTCCTGCTCCACTTGAACCACTCCAGAAATAGCAGAAGAGACTTTGAGAGAAGTCTAGGCTGGGAGTCAAAAGCCAATCGTGTCTGGAGCTCTAATCTAGGCAGTTACACATGGTATAGGGGTCCCTAGAATCCACTTACTAGGTTGCAGTACTAAAATGTGGGGATAGCAGTGCAAAAAAATGACTTGGCCTAAAAGAGAGCATCCCTAGTCTGTACATTTTCAATTGTCTCTTCTTTTTAGCATTCAGTTTATATTTCAGTTGGTTTTTGAGGTCTTATTTGGTGATGATTTTTTTCCAAGTTGTCAAGAAAGTATTTCTTCTGGTGGTAGTGGGGGTGTGGAATGTCACTCTTACCCTCCTCCTTGGGATGAGAGAAGCAGCGGTGGGAAGGATGGGCATGATCTGATCAGAGTGCCTTTGAAGGGAGAGCTTTCTGTTTTCAGAAGTGCTGGTGGTGGGGAACAATAACAGTTGGTATGAGTTTGCACCTAGGAAAATAGCGTTTGGGATCCACTTGGAGAGAATTCACATGAAAAGGTTCAGGCAATAATGCCGTGAGCTCAAATGGTGCTGTCAAAACATCACAGGTAGTCACTGCAGGGTAGTACAGAAGGTGTTAGAGAGCAGTGTCATTTATTGAAATGTATCTGCTGATTTAGCTTTTGCTAATTAAATAGTCCCCATGATGTGTGTTTATGTAAGGACCAGTTATGAGTTTTGTAGCAGCAGGGGTTTGGCCCTTTGGGAAGTGCCATTCCTAATGAGAGGAGTTAAGCATGGAAAGGACTTGGGCATAATCTGTTCAGGAGTGCTGGTCTCGTCAAAATGGGAAGACTTGGACTGATTAATAGCTTTCCGTCTCTTTTTCACCTCTGTTCCCTACCTCTCTGTGTTTCTTGGAAAAGGCAAGCATCAGGGTCATGATGAACAATTTTAGCATGTAAGGAACACTTTCTCTACCCTTTGTTTTTCCTGCTACAGCTCTCTGGCTGTCATTATTATCCTTTGTCACAGGGTGGGATTGGGGGTGGGGCTTGGGAGGAAGAGAGGAAAAAGTACAAGGGACTCAAAGACTTTCCTTGTCCCCCTTCCCTTGTCTTCCTGGTATTTCAAAAGTGTCATAAACAGCATCCAGGATGGTGGAAAAGCACCCCACCCCTGCCCAGCAGGCCTACATCCCTGGCTGCTTCTCTTAAGGCCTTTCCTTGTGATGCCTGGGAGTGTGTGTGTGTCTGTATATGTGTGTGTGTGTGTGTGCGCGTGTGTGTGCTGGGGGTTGTTAACTAGAAATTGGGCAATCACTTTGGGCAGAAGGGACAGAATTTCAGGAAGCTGTCAACATGATATACCTCATCCTAGTTCTTCCATTGCCATTCAGCATTATTTCAGTGGCATGGCTGAAATTTTAAAGATAAAAATATCTTACCAATTTGATTCTGGCCTCAGAACCAAGAGCTGTCTTGGTCCAGAGAGCTGGCCCGGGCTGCACAGCACTGTAGTTGATAACTAGGGGGGCCTAGTGTTTCTCAGCAAAGTTGGATCAAAAATACTGAGGATGGTCACTAGATGTCCCTCTTGTGTCTCTAAAGAGGCTGAGGAGGGGGGGCTCCCTTCAGGATTGAAGTAAAGGGAAGCTAAGACTGAGGGAACTTTCTTTTTGTTTTTATTATCTACACCCAGAACGGTTTTATTCAATTAATTAATAAATTCCTGATCATGAAAGTGTTTTCGGCTACTCACTTAGTCAATAACATTGTTGCAGTACAATGATCAAGTGCGTCTATGAGCAAACATTGGTGGAGTATAATGATAAAGTGCGTCTATTCGCAAAAAATACATTCTGAGAGCAAACGGCGGCGGCCTTAGGGTTATCTGTAGAAGCTGATTGTGGGGGATGGAAGAACTATTTTTTTGGAAGGGAGGTGTCGCTATCACTTTGAGCTTGGGGGTGATGGGAAGGTAGGGAAGCAGAGGCACCCGCCTCTGCCTCTCTCCATACCTGGCTTCCATAAAAGCGGTTTAGTATAGCTGGGAGTACTGGGGGTGCTCTACTTGGAAAGGAGGGGCGCATTGAGTGTGAACGGGGAACAGGACCCAGGGAACCACGTGTGATCTCTTTAGCTAAGAGTGCATTTGTCTTTGCAAATGCAGAACAGGTCTTTACAATGTGATTGCACTTACAAAGGTAATGACATTGTACATGAATTGAATTCTCCTATTTATCTTTAAAAGACAGCAGAATATAGACATTCTATTAGCACTCCCCAAGGTAAGAGGTCCTCAGCCCTCTTATCTTGTTGTGTGCATCTTTTCAGATGCCACGGCAATGTTAATCATTTTACCTGAGTAATTCTTCCATTTCTCGTTACCTGGGGGATTGTTAATGGCCGAGACTACTTCTCAGACTCTTTGCCCCCGCTCAATCAAGCCGTGGAGGCGCCAGTTTACTTTTATTGATCAGCGGGTTCCTGACAGCCTTTGCCACAAGGAAGCAGCATCATCCTTTTTTAACTTAAAGGGGAACAGATCGCCTTAAAGTTTACAGCTAAAAGCTTCTAAGCATAGCATGCAAACATTTTAGTATGCAGCTAATTGTTCTGTTTAAATAGTCCAAGCAATATTTTAGAAAGCTGCCAAACGCCGAACTCATATCCCGTGATCAGATAGCAAACCCATTTCAAATGCCTTTTTAGGCCTTTTTAATTAGACCAAGATGCACTTCATTCCCACTCGCTGACATCAAAGGTAAATAACTGTGATAAATCAAATGGAGCCCTTCTCTTTACGGAGCGCGTGAGGTGTGCCCGCGTTGCCTGCCATGTTGTCAGTCTCCTCCAGCAGGGTCTGCAGAAAACCGGGCGGGCCGCGGGGCTCCCTCGAGCCACAACTCTGCTGTTCACCCGCACCTCTAAACGACCAAATTAAATGATACTCATTGCAGATGCTTCGATTTTCTCCTACATTTTCTGGGCTGAATCGCATCCTAATGTGAGAGAGTGAAACGACCCCCACGCGGAAAGCGGATCAAGCTCTCCGCGCCCTCCGCTTGGTCTCAGATGCACGTTTAGGGGGTCTCAACCTCACTCCCGAAATAATTCCTTTCTGTAGGAGGAAGCTGTCTTCTTCTTCCCCTGCCAAGGTAAAGGCTGCTAAACTAGCTCCTTTTGGAAAGAGAAATATTTTTTTAAAGCAGCTGGGTTGCTCTCTGCAAGAAGATGGCAGTTTTGAGAAAACCTATTATGTGTTCAAATGCCTTTTCTTGTTTAATGTTTTTTAAAGGGCAAAAGTGAGTCTCATTTTAAGCACACAGACTCGGGCCAACGTCGCTGGGCTAATTATGACTTTGCTCACCCAAGATTCCCAAGTATCCGAGACGACTCACTCAGAAGGGAGCTTTACTCTTCCAAGAATTGTGAATTCAGAAGCCGGTCCCCTCCACCCCCAATCTGTGATGGAAAAAAACACCCCAACTTGTTCGGCGGAGTGCTTTTTATTCTTCCCGCCAGTGACCTTAATTAAGAGACTCAGAACGGGGCGGGGAGGAGTCCCCTCTGTCCCCAGGGCGCCTTCAGTCCAGAAGGCAAGCCGAGTTTGGTAGCCCCAGCCACGCTGGCCTCCCGCTTCTCAGCACTGGCACACGCCAGCCACTGTCGCCACCACCGCCCGAGCGAAGCTGGCATCCCCCTAGGACCGAGGCCCCGCAGGAAGGCTGGGGCGCCCAGCACACCGGCGCCGGCTCCAGCTGCCAGCGACCTATGTGGACTGCGCGCCAGCTCCGCAGCTCCCGCTGGACTCGGGGCTCTCCCGGCTTGGCGCGGCTTGGCGCGGCTTGGCGCGGCGGCGCGTTCCACCAGCTCTTCTCAAACGTACAGTTTATTTATAGGGAGCTAAATTCTCCAACGGGGTGGGGTGAGGGGCAACGAATTGTGTCCAGCCCTCTCGGCGGCTCACTCCCTGCGCCACAGATCTCATTTGATTAACAAGCAACAGACAAGAGCGAACCGAACCGGGTCAGGGGCCCTGCTTGGGCCGGGGATGGAGGGGGAGCGCGGTGCTGTGTCTGCCGGGGAAGGAGGGATAGGGGTGACGGTCCGGGAGGATGGCTGCCGTGGTTCTTAGCTGAAGTGAAGAGTCACCGGCCAAGAGCCGGATGAATGACCACCTCTGGGGCGCTTTCTCCTTTCCGTTCTTCCTTCCACTACCCGAGAAGGAGAAGAGAGAAAGACAGAGAAACTGACTGACAAACCCAGGGCGAAGAGACAAAGAGGGAGGGGGGAGGAGGCGAAAAAGAATATGAATATGAATATTATATTCAAGATATGAAGATATGTGAGGGAGATAAACACGCCGAGAGAATCAAATCCTGCAATCTCTACAAACACGAGAGGCGCGCAGTTCCTGGGGAGGCTCAGTTGCAGCGCCAGCACGCTCCTCTCCTTGCTCCACCCTGCCTTCTTGCCCCTGCTGGGCCTGCCCGCCTGGCCTCCCCTGACTCCTGCTGCGGCTCCGCGGGCTGGGGTACCACTTGGTCCCGCCAGTGTGTAAGTTTCCGGCTGGCCCCGCCCCGCCCCCTCCCGCGCATTGGCCCCGCCCCAAGCCCGGAGCCCGCTGGGCTGCGCGCTGATTGGCTAACGCCTGGCGTAGCCGGGCTCGGCAGCTCGGGCTTTCTCCGGCTCTCTCCAGACTCCACGGCCAGTAGTTTGCGGCATCGGCAGGAGCAGCAGCAGCAGTAGCGGCGGCGGCGGGCGCATTGGGTAGACGGACGAGCGGGCACAGACGGTAGCACGGCTCCCGCGCGCCATGCCCCGGTTGCCCGGGGGACACTGGCACCCGCGTCCCTAGCCTGGCGCGGGCCCTTGGCGCGTTACGCTCCGCGGCATTCCGGCTGAGCGGATTTATCGGCGATCCGAAACCTCCCACCCCTGCTCGCTCACACTCCCCACTCACACTCCCCACACCACACACTCACTCTTCCTTTCTCTCACACATTCACACACAGCCCGAGACAGAAAGAGACAGCGAGATAGACCTCCCGAGTGCTCGAGCGCCCGGGAGGGAGTGAGCCCAACGCAGCGCGGCCAGCGCCTCTCCAGGAGGATGGAATCAAGACGCTCCCGCAAGTAAACTTTGGCGGCGACATAACCGTCGACCGTGGCAGCTGCTGAGGCGGACCCCGGCGACATGCAACTGAGCTAGGAGGGCTTCCTACCGCGGCGGCGGCGGCGGCGGCGGCGGCGGCGGCGGCGGCCCTCGGAGCGACACCCCAGCCCAGACTGAGGGAGGAGGAGAAGCCCCTGGTACCTGCGGCGTCGGCCCCGCCTCTCCTGGCCGGTACTGTTGTCGCTTTTCCTCCCCTCCTCACCATTCCCCGCCCTCCGGGCCATTGGAAAGACCCGGACTTCTATTTTCTTGGACAAATTGCCATCGGCCTGCTTTCACAAACTTGACGTGGAGGCTCGGGCTGCGTTGGTAACTGTGATTTTCGAGACGAAAACGCCCGCAGTCCAACTGCTCTGTGGGGGTGGCTCCGTGCTCACCTCCGATCCTGGACACACGCGCCCCTCAAGCCTTCTGAAGCCAACCACAGTGCAAGGGAGTGCGCTCTCGTCTCGGCAGCCTCTCTCCCCTCCCCCTTCTTCTGCCGGCCCGGGGAGAGCCATCCCGCTCAGCCGGATACTCTGGAGGCTGCGGCGCTTGACAGCAACTCAAACTCCCTCCTGCGACCCCCCTTTCTCCCCAACAGGCCTCGAAAAGGCCAGCGTGACCCCCCCGGACCCCGGAGGGCGCGTTCCAGGCGGGTCCTGTCTCCGCAGTGATCCAGGAGCACTGGGGGGAGGTCCTTGCGCATGCCAGGTGCACAGACTACGCGATAGCCAGCCCCAGTGCAGGTGCGCCGCGGCGGGCCGGGCAGTGCCTGAGAGGCTGTACCCTCACTGCACTCCCCGCTTTCGCCTCAAGTGCGGTCAGGACTCAGCAGCGCGTCGACCCGGCCGCTCAGACGCCGTCCGACCCGCAGCCCTGCGCCGCTGCGGCCAGTCGAGCCCGGCTAACTTTGAAGGGGGAAAACTGAGTAGCCGGGCTGGAGGGAGGGGGCTCGGGGCCGCGCGGCGCTCCCTCGGCCCCCAGGAGCCCCCGGGCCCCCCGCGAGCCCTCGCCCGGTCCGCCGCAACCTCAGCATTGGAGCCGGCGCGGGTGTCCCCCCCGCGCCGCCGGACCGCCCTGGGCGGGACTCCTCCCGCGGCCTCCGGGGCCCCGGGGCGCGCGCAACAGGCGGCCCGAGTCGGCGGGAAGCTGGAGCGCCGGCGGCGTCGGCCTCGGAGGGGTGTGGAGAGGCGAGGCCAGGCAGAGCCCCGCGCAGCCATGGAGTCGCTCCTGCTGCCGGTGCTGCTGCTGTTGGCTGTACTGTGGACACAGGCGGCCGCCCTCATTAACCTCAAGTACTCGGTAGAAGAGGAGCAGCGCGCCGGGACGGTGATCGCCAACGTGGCCAAGGACGCGCGCGAGGCGGGCTTCGCACTGGACCCACGGCAGGCCTCTGCCTTTCGTGTGGTGTCCAACTCCGCTCCGCACCTGGTGGACATCAACCCCAGCTCGGGCCTGCTGGTCACCAAGCAGAAGATCGACCGTGACCTGTTGTGCCGCCAGAGCCCCAAGTGCATCATCTCGCTCGAGGTCATGTCCAGCTCAATGGAGATCTGCGTGATTAAGGTGGAGATCAAGGACCTGAATGACAACGCGCCGAGCTTCCCGGCGACACAGATTGAGCTGGAGATCTCAGAGGCGGCCAGCCCCGGGACACGCATCCCGCTGGACAGCGCCTATGACCCGGACTCGGGCAGCTTCGGCGTGCAGACGTACGAGCTCACGCCTAACGAGCTATTTGGCCTGGAGATCAAGACGCGCGGCGACGGCTCACGCTTTGCAGAACTCGTGGTGGAGAAGAGTCTGGACCGGGAGACGCAGTCGCACTACAGCTTTCGCATCACTGCGCTCGACGGCGGCGACCCGCCGCACCTGGGCACTGTTGGCCTCAGCATCAAGGTGACCGACTCCAATGACAACAACCCTGTGTTTGGCGAGTCCACCTATTCAGTGACCGTGCCAGAGAACTCACCTCCCAACACGCCTGTCATCCGTCTCAACGCCAGTGACCCAGACGAAGGCACCAATGGCCAGGTGGTCTACTCCTTCTATGGCTACGTCAACGACCGCACTCGAGAGCTCTTCCAGATCGACCCGCACAGCGGCCTGGTCACGGTCACTGGTGCCCTAGACTATGAAGAGGGCCATGTGTACGAACTGGATGTGCAGGCCAAGGACCTGGGGCCCAACTCCATCCCGGCACACTGCAAGGTCACCGTCAGCGTTCTGGACACCAATGACAACCCGCCGGTCATCAACCTGCTGTCGGTCAACAGCGAGCTGGTGGAGGTGAGCGAGAGCGCCCCCCCGGGCTACGTGATTGCACTGGTGCGGGTGTCTGATCGAGACTCCGGCCTCAATGGGCGCGTGCAGTGCCGTTTGTTGGGCAACGTGCCCTTTCGGCTGCAGGAGTACGAAAGCTTCTCCACTATCCTGGTGGACGGACGGCTGGACCGCGAGCAGCACGACCAGTACAATCTCACGATCCAGGCGCGCGACGGCGGCGTGCCCATGCTGCAGAGTTCCAAGTCCTTTACCGTGCGCATCACCGACGAGAACGACAACCACCCGCACTTCTCCAAGCCCTACTACCAGGTCATTGTGCAGGAGAACAACACTCCCGGTGCCTATCTGCTCTCTGTGTCGGCCCGAGACCCCGACCTGGGTCTCAATGGCAGTGTTTCCTACCAGATTGTGCCGTCGCAGGTGCGGGACATGCCTGTCTTCACCTATGTCTCCATCAACCCTAACTCGGGTGACATCTATGCGCTGCGATCCTTCAACCACGAGCAGACCAAGGCATTTGAATTCAAGGTGCTGGCCAAGGACGGCGGCCTGCCCTCGCTGCAGAGCAACGCCACTGTTCGGGTCATCATCCTCGACGTCAATGACAATACCCCAGTCATCACCGCCCCACCCCTGATCAATGGCACCGCTGAAGTCTACATACCCCGCAACTCGGGCATAGGCTACCTGGTGACCGTTGTCAAAGCAGACGACTACGATGAGGGCGAGAATGGCCGGGTCACCTATGACATGACAGAGGGCGACCGCGGCTTCTTTGAAATAGACCAGGTCAATGGCGAGGTCAGAACCACTCGCACCTTCAGCGAGAGCTCCAAAGCTTCCTACGAGCTTATTGTGGTGGCCCACGACCACGGCAAGACGTCTCTCTCCGCCTCTGCGCTCGTCCTAATCTACCTATCCCCTGCTCTCGACGCCCAAGAGTCGATGGGCTCGGTGAACTTGTCCTTGATTTTCATTATCGCCCTGGGCTCCATTGCTGGCATCCTCTTTGTCACTATGATCTTTGTGGCGATCAAGTGCAAGAGAGACAACAAAGAAATCCGGACCTACAACTGCAGGTAGAGCCAACTTTTCTTTCTTTCCTTCTTTGTCTTGGGTGAATAATGTGTATCTGTGTCTCTGTGTGAAAATCCCAGTGCTTTTGTTTCCTATTTAAATGCATGCACCCTACTTACAGCGCTTCTTTTTGGAGGGAGGGGGGAGTTTATGTCAGCCCAACTTGATCAATTCTTTTGAACTGACAGTTTTCTGGAAGACAATCATTTACTGTTCGAATGGATTCTGTCACATAATGATGATGAGCAGAAAAGCAATTATCATTTTAAAATTTGCACAGCTGTCTCCATGAAGTTATGGCAGAAGAAAATTAATATGAGAGAGAGAGAATGATTGATTGATTTTTAGCAGAACCTTGAAGTACCACAACTTGATTTGGGGGCTGTAGTGTTTTGGGGACAGGTACTGAAAGGAAAGGGAGTACTGGCAGCTGCCCTGTCCTGTTGTAGAGAGAAACTCTGAAGAAAGCCTGTGAGTGGGAGTCTAAGGTAGGAAACAGAGTTGGGGGAAGAGAGAACAGGAGTGTGTGGGGAAGCAGGTGATTAGAGTTTTTTAGTGTGTTCTTGGCTTATTTTGTATCCAGTCCCCAAACATCTGGCTACGTGAAGTGAAATTCTACCAGTCATCTATATGTTTTCAAATATCTGGTTATTGGGTAGAGACCAAACATCCCAATGAGGAACAGGACTTTTGCATCCAGATGTTTCACTAAAAGTAGCAATCTTCTGGAGTTGATGGTTCTTTCCTCTAATGTGGAACTTTGCTGTGGCCCTAAGAGCTGGTCCCTACCAGTGGATGTCACTATGGGCTATGGTGTTACAGTTTCCCTTGAAATGTGTGCAGGATATGTGTGTGGTATGCCTGAGAGAGAGGGAGGTGGGGGAAGGAGGGAGGGAGGGAGGGAGATAGAGAGAGAGAGAGAGAGGGAGGGAGGGGGAATAGAAATGTGGAAACTGGAATGACACATAGTAATTTTTTTTAAAAAAAGATTTCCTGATAAGCACTTTGGAGGGTCTTGCTGAAGCCCTTCCATACAATATCCAATTTAGGATAATACATGTAATTTTTTTTTCAGCAGTGTCTCATTGAAACGGTTGAAAAAAAAAGTTGTTTCTTTAGTTTGCTGAAAATGAATGATGCTGCTATTTCCAACCAAGGTGCATGTGTGCTTTCAATACACCTACACATCCAGTGTGTCTTTTGTGCCATCTGTGCTTGCATATTAATCAGTCAAAATATGTTCCTGTAGGTCCGATTTGTATTTGACATCAACAGAAATGCACACTTCTGTGAATCAGAGCCCCCTGAATATGTAACAGCCATGCAATTATTGTTTCCCTTTTACTATTCTCTGCGTTACACAAGTTAGTAGACAAATGCTAACCACACATGAATATCAATCAGGTGCCATAAAAGAGCAGCTGCAATGCCTCATAAATGCTTTAATCCTGTTGCTAGTGAAATGGCCATGACTTTTCTTTCCTTCAGCTCCGAGTCATTTCAGATGGGAGAAATGGAAATTAATATTACTCTTACCTTTGAAACCTGTGACTGCCAGTGGCAATTTTTATAAGAGGAAAATGAGGGGTCTATAAAATTTTATTTATATGGAGATAATGATAGAGGGGACTCTTTTAAGCCATTTCCTCAGCATAAAGTAAATGCATAAGACCCTTTCCTTGATGAAAAGAAATCAGGTTTAAATAGAGATATTGAAGGCTTTGCCACCTCTTGGTGATGTATGACTCAAAGTGAGAGCTCTTTCTGAGAGCTTGCCAGGGAGATCATTAAACAGGGAGGAGAGCATTTGAAATGAAAAGAAAAAAAACAAAAAAAGTGAATCTCAGTGCTCTCCAACTTCACTCATATGTGTATTTTGTAAAGAGCTCTGTTTCCTGCGCTGGTTTGGGATTAATGAAGTACAGTTTAATTAAATAATTGCTTGATACAGAAAGGGCTGTGCAATGAATGCCTCAGCTGAATAATTGGACGGGGCATTGCCAAACTTACCCATCGTGGGTAAACAAAATGATTAGAACTTCCCATTGATTCTAAACGATTAGAAAAGAAAATCAACCCCATTCCTGGGGTCTTTGGGATTTTATCTGCTCCCAAGCCCCAGTAGCATCAGCTTGGCCTCACTGCAAGTCTGCCTGAGCACAGAGCGAAAGGGTGAGGGGAACGCAACTGCCCAGCTCTAGGAAGATCCCTGGGACAGAGCAAGAATGTGCCTCTGGAGATATGCAATCTCCTGGTCTGCTCACTTTTTAGAAACCTAAAGTTTAAGAGCTTGTCTTTCCGTGTATTAAGCAGAGGTTTCTTGTTCTCAGCCTCTGCAGAGCCGCTTCCTGAAATGCATTCATTTATGATACTTGCGAGATGATCTGCACTTGCTGCTTGAATTGGGCTCCCTTTTTATATGCAGACAATTAGCTTTGTCGAGGGAGAATACAGGCACAGTCTTTCCCTTGTAAAGATCAACCTGTATTATTTATTAACCCTATTGTTTTGCTGATTATTGCTCAGAAATGGAATTTCCAGACAATAAGCTGAATCATTATGTGCAAAGTAATAAACGACTTTGAGAATCTGGCTACATTTAAATGTATTTCTTTCGACAAGTCTCTTAATGCTTGGTGTCTTCGGTGCATGTTGCTGGGTCTGTGTCAGTGTTAATTAAATTGAGCTCTTTATGTTCCAGTGGCAGCACAGCTGCTTGTAGGTACACCTGAATGGAGAAGGATGCTGAATGCACTAACCTTTAAATTCCTTTGCAGTAATTGTTTAACCATCACTTGTCTCCTCAGCTGTTTTAAAAAAGGACAAAACAGCAAGTGTCTGCATTGCATCTTGGTTTCTCCCATTAGCGAGAAGCAAGACAAAAAGGCTGAGGAGAAAGTGAGCCTGAGGGGAAAGAGGTAAAAAGTCTTTTCCCCTCGTTCAAATGGGTTTGGCTATCAGATTTCTTGAGGAGAGGTGGGGGGTGGGGTGGGGAGCAGAAGGGAGCAGGGCTAGGGCAGGGGGAAGGAGCGTGTGGAGGAGAGGAGCTGAGGATTTGTCATAGGACAGGGTATGATTTGCTCCAGTTCAAAACCGATCAGTTCAGTCATCAAGGAACCTGATTGGGGGTGATCGTCACATGGCAATTGCTTGGAGGAGCTGGAAAGGGGATTCGTTTTGATTTCTTTCTATCTCCTCTTCTGTTAAATTAGGACTAGCTTCTTATTTCACCCAGGAGTTCCTTTGGGTTCCAAAAAAGCTCCAGGTTTGAGCATTTTCATGCTTTCTCTCCCATAGGCTCGACTTTCCTCGTCCCCACACCCCTGTTAAATGGCCACTCACAATGAGAAATTCCGAATCTAAAGTATAGAAACGTTGCGGGGGGGGGTAGTGGGAGGTTACTATGTTTAATATAAAAACTTTACAGCCCTCAGCTTGTTTTCACATGTAGAAAGCACAGGGAGAAACCTGATGATGTAATGCACCAGAATAAGAAGCTGGAGCGGAGATGGGGTGCAGCCCTCTGGGGTGCTTAATGTTTATTAATCGATGCATGGTTTGGGAGGGCGTTAGCGATACATGCTGCCTTTTCTGTCACATAGAATCGCTGAGTACTCCTATGGGCATCAAAAGAAATCAAGCAAGAAGAAAAAAATCAATAAGAATGACATCCGCCTGGTACCCCGGGACGTGGAGGAGACAGACAAGATGAACGTTGTCAGTTGCTCCTCCCTGACCTCGTCCCTCAACTATTTCGACTACCACCAGCAGACCCTTCCTCTGGGCTGCCGCCGCTCTGAGAGCACTTTCTTGAATGTGGAGAACCAGAATACCCGCAATACCAGCGCCAACCACATCTACCATCACTCTTTCAACAGCCAGGGCCCCCAGCAACCAGACCTGATCATCAACGGTGTGCCTCTGCCCGAGGTGAGTGCAGCTAAGCGGCTCTGTGCGATCCTCCCAGACCTCTTTCCCATGCTGCTCGCTGGACCCCATCAGCCTCTATGGTGGCACATTCCCTGGCAGGGGTGGGAGAACTTCTCTGCCTAAGCCCATTTCCAAAGTCAGGGTTTGCTACCAGTGCTTCTTGGGGCAGAGGGTAACCCAACATATTGAGCCTTTGTAGGGGCGGATGTTGGGAGTGGGAGCTCAAGGTCTGAGCCTTTGAAATATCTGTATGGTATTTTGGCGTAATACGAATTGTACCACCTGTTGCAAATACAGTACGCTTGCCAGCCTGTTGTACCAGTACTACAGTTAAAGTGGCTAAGAATCAACCAGTAGTCTTAAAGATGGATGAGCCCTAGAATGCTCGGGGGCCAGTTTCCTAGTGTGAGAGTGATTCAGCCTCCTGAAGCCCCCTTTTGCTTTTTCTTTGGTCAAATACGTGCTTTGCTGAGAATATGGATGGGCCGGTTAAAGGGAGGCAAAAAAAAATATAAAAAAGCCACATTGCTATTTCTTAATAGTTCTTATGGTGACATTTGACAAATGAGGAGGTTGAAACTGTCACTAATAATGAAAATTTCAGGAATTAACTATGTATTTGAGTTAGCTCTGTTTCTCTTTACCAGGAATGAATGTTTTCAAATGGAAGCTTTTTTTTTTTTTTGACACTACATGGTCCGGTGTTTGCTGGCTATTGAAATATTTCAGGGTAGTAGGGTAGTAATGTGGATGATGGTAGGTTGGTGGCTGGGTGGAAGGCTATAAATAACAGCTCTTAAGTTAATTTCATTTTTCCTTGAATTGCTTAAGTCCCTCTTTGGTTGGAAATTTAATGCACTGGGAGGCATATGCCCTCTTCCAGGCCACTAATGAAAGGAATACTACATACTTGGAGACCACTTCACAACCATTGTCTTATTTGATCCTTACAGTCAGGTATCTTAATAGGTTGTCCTTCAGGAGATGATGAATGGAGGTCCAGAGATGCTAAGGGACTTGTTCAGACTCACAGGGCAGGGATATCAAGAGAGAGAGAGAGGAAGGACTAGATTGCAGGGCTCTATAACTCTGGCGAGTGCTGTTTCAGTGACACTTCCCTGCCTCAGAAATAATTCAGCCTGACATACCTGGGCTGGGATGCATATAAAATGGCCTCATAGTATTTATATCAATTTCATAGGGCAAAGGGTTTTAGGACCACTTTTATCGACTGCTCCTCTTAGTTCCTGAAAAATATTTCTCATCAGAATTAATGGGGCCAAAAAGCAGTGCTTTTCATGAGAAACTGATGATTTTCTTCTAGCAACAGAGACACCAATATTGTCCATCTATAAATCTATAAATAAGGATTTATTGAAAATCCAGTATTATGCTAGGTAGGCTCAGTTATAATTATGAATGTCAGTGGATACTACTAGGGACTAGACCATAGACTTTCTGGAGGACTACTCATGGACCACCAAGAGTTCAACAATGGAGAGGGAGAGGTAGTGCTATGTAGTGGAATCAGATACACCATGATTTTGAATCTGGGGGACATGTCTTGCTATGGTATCCCTCTTAATCTCTGTTTCCTCATCTACAAAATGGGTACATCTGTCATGTAAGGTTGGTCCAAGGAATAATATGACATTATGTAATGTAAGGGGTCTGACACATAGGTACCCCCTGAATCGTAGATCTCTTCACCAGACAGTAAATGGAGAGTGACTATTGTAATGGCCTGCATACCTGAGTGTAACTCCCCAGGCACTTATAACCAAAGAGAAATTTAGGCTGGTTCTGTATAGAGAAGATCTACAAAGTGGTGCGGTTAGAGTATTCATACTGGACTTTTAAACAATGGAGGTAAAAAATGCCAAGGTTTTGGGTTAGGTGCTGACTGCTGCTGCCTGTGGAGATGGACAAAAGAATTGAATCCTGAGGGCTTGGTGACTATGCAATCAATCAAAGTAGTAGAGAAACATAAGCCCTGGTGTCTATGGGATGTTTTGAGGGGGCAAGAGATATATGACTATGTCTGCATGGTTTACTTGAGATCTTGGTGTTCTTTCTGAGATTCTCCTGTGGACAAAATGAAACAAAGTATTGCTTCAGTTATTTAGAAAAGCCACTGAAAGTCTGAATTCTGATCCTATCTCTGGCTCACAAAGCAAGATACTGTCTTATTTAACAAAGTCATGCAGACCTAGCGTCTAGGGCTAGTCAGGGCCAAGACAGCATATATTAGGCACGGTGAGGTTGTGTATTTCTAATATGCAGTCCTGGAGAGTTCAACTGACAAACCCATTCAGAAAGGAGAGAGACCCACTCACAGCAGAGCATGAATCAGGCCATTTAAACCTGCATCTGTCACAAAGTCCTGCATGGGGAAAATGACACTTCTCCTTTTCTTCCCATACCAGAGGCCCTTGAACATGGACTAGGTACAATACTTAGGTACAGTGAAATCTGTAGAGGAGTAGGGATGATTGATTCATACATTCAACTAATATTTGTTGTGTGTCTATTCTTTGTAAGGTTCTGCTGTAGGCTCTGGTGTTAGAGAAATGAAAAAGATGTCCTCTGATCTCAAAGAATGCACATTCTAATGGGGGAGATAAGCAAATAGGTGATTTGCGGTATGGAGTGATAAATGCTACTATCAGGTACAATGGGATAGTCTCCATTACTAGGATAATAATATCAAAATGTATTTCCTACCTTTTCTTTATATTTTTCCTAATTAATTAATTAATCCATCTAAGAAACCAACAATTATTAAGCAATTATAGCACAGAGTGTTAAGTGCTACCATGTGATACATATAAGATTCTGTGGAAATTTCTGTATTAAATCTTATTATGTCACGTACATTTTTCTCTATATTATTTCATTAAACCATTTTTTTAATTTGTTCATTAACCCAACCCAGGAGCATTTATTGCACACTTAGAATATGCCAGACACTGTATAACTTGCCGAGGATACAAAAATAAAACACTTGATCCTTGACCCCAGGGAGCTTACAGGGAGACAGACAAGTAAACAGGTCATTTCAGTTCAGGAGAACATCTCTTTACTGAGCACATGTTACATTCTTACTCACCAGTCTGGGACCAAAGGTCACTACGCGTTAGGTTCCTTTGCTGGGCTACCTTGTGGACAAACTCACTCCCTTCATTAGCTGCAGCGTCGGTTACAGGGCTTACTGGCAATGGCATTACAGAGGAGTGAGAACTGCTCCCCTCACAGTGCTGCATCACACTTTGAAGTTTATCACCATGGCATTAAATCAAATCACTGAGCATTGTTTGAGTGTCCACTGTGTGCTCAGCTGTGTGGCAGGTACCATGGGGATCCCAAATAAATATAAGATGTAGCATCTGCCTTCAGAGTTCATAGTCTGGTTGGGGAGCTAAGATCACCCACGTGATTTCCCTGTAAGCAACACAAAAGGGTTTCTAACCTCGAGTCACTTTGCAGCCTGCTTAGTACTCTCCTGCTCCTCCTTCCCTGGCAGTGCAGCCATCATTTATATGTAGATTTACTGTTGAGCTCTCAAGTTTGGTGCTGACGTGAGGGTAACTTTTGCATCAGTGTGCAGACCTAGCCACATTTGAACATTGTTGGCTCTAGAAACTGAAGGGAACGTGACTTTAAAGGCAGTTAGGTAGGAAAAGGCAAAGGGAATGGAGCACCGAAACATTCAATATTAAAAAACTCAAATTAAAAAATGCCTCACCGAAGAGACTGGATGTTTGACCATTTCACCCCTCCTGAAGGCAGGAAGAGGTCCCACCCAAGTCTCTATTACCAGCAGAAGAAGTGAGTTGCATTGGAACTCAGCCTTTAGAATTATGGAGACCATCTTGCCTGGAATTCTTTATCTTCATTTACCTGTCCTCTGATGTTGGTCAGGAGATCAGCTGTGTGGATTTTGTGGTTTTGTACACAAATTTGAGGAGGGAACGTGGAGAATGCTTTTGCTGTTTACAGAAGACTTCTGTAGAATTAGTGATGTCAAGTATCTCTTAAATATTTTAAATTGAAGGTGAGATTTGCATTCTTTGGCATCCTGGTTTATTTAGCCCATAGACTTAGTGTGTATGTAAGTGAATGTGTGTGTGTGTGTGTGTGTGTGCGCGCGCACATGCATATGGGTGTATGGGGTGGGGGGAGAGTGAAGAGAGGGGAAAGGAGGTTGAAAAAATAGATAATGGAGAAGAAAGTAAGTAGTTTTGTCAGTTTGCTAAGATTTTTCTAAACTTAGTCCAGTTTTTTTAGAGACTCCTCAGTACGGCAAATAATTTTTCTTCCAATCTTATGGAATGGTGGCACGCCTCCTGGGTGTCTCTGTATGCTACAAAGTATTACTCCTTTGTACATCAGCATTCCTGCATTACCCTTTTTGTCACCCAGGCCATGGTCATTGTTGAAGGAAGAAAATGAAACTCATTTCTTCTGCTGGTAATGGAGACTTGGGTGGGACCTCTTCCTGCCTTCAGGAGGGGTGAAATGGCCAAACATCCAGTCTCTTTGGTGAGATATTTTTTAATTTGAGTTTTAAAATATTGAATGTTTCAGAGCTGACAATTCTAAGAGAGTGATAGTGGGCAAGAGCTTCCAGAATTCTAGTCATAGAGTGCATAGGGATTTAATTTTGGTTTCAAACTCCATCTTGAGCTCTCTCTTTTTATTTTTCCTTCTTTCACTAGCAAACTGTAACATCTTTGATATAAGACATCCTCAGGGTGTGTGCGTGGTCTGCTATGGTCACTCACGGAGCAGTTTCATAAGTAGCAGCGCGGTAGCAGTGGATGAGTTTGCAGGACAAGGATGTATGTGGCAGACCAAATTGAATGCTTCCAATTATCCTACCGAAAGTCTCAGTGCATGTTATCTTAGTGCAAATAATGAAACTAAAACATCAGTTAGGCTTTGAAGAAAAATAAGAAAGAAATAGCATGCTTTGGTCCCTAAAAAAAGTTTTAAAAGTTAGGGATTTGCAGTGATTTGAGTGAAACTCTGAGCTAAGGAGCTAGAAAAGCAGCCACAAACCTATCAGGTGTCAGATTCAGAAGTCACTAGAAAATTAATAGGTACAATGAGGCTGGTTAGGATAGCAAGGTAATGACACAAATCACCCCCTCCAATTAAAACAAACCAACAAACGCCTCAGCAAGCAATTTTATTATTCCTTGTTTTGACAGGGTCTTGGAACCATCTGAGTCTTATCCCTAAGGGTCAAAAGTACCCCTCAGGCTGCAGAAGGAAGCAATGGAAAACAGTGCAGCCCACATCTTTTCAAGCTCACTCCAGTTTTCTTAAAAATCAAAGGCTCCACTTTTACTGAGAGACAGTCTAGGGCCACCCATTGCCTACATTGCATCTTATTGGCCCGTTTCACATCTAGTCTAAGCAGTGTGCGTTTCCCATGGGGATCCGCTTGCAAGATGTGTTCCAGAATAAACTGTTCCTCTGTCATCTCCATGCAACTGCTGCAGAACTGAGTTAGTTTACATTAGTATTTGCTAATTTATTATTATCATTCCTTATTGGCAATTAACTGGTTACCTTAGAGATCACCTCTCTCCCCATACACCTTCACTAAAGTTGAGCTCAGCCAGAGAGCTTGCTAATGATCCTGAGATTTCTCTCGCTAGGGGACTGGAGGCAGGACATTTTCCATAGAGGGTTCTGAGGCTTTGGAATTCCTCTTATCAGAGGACCACTTGTTTTGGGTCCCAGTAACCCTACCTGGTTTTTCTCTGTCAGTCAGATTTATAAGGTGGGAGGAGCTGCAGACCTCTCCTCCCCTAACCTTGCCCTAGTCTTTGCTGTGGCTTTGGTATACCATGCCCTGTGGCTGAAGCAGTGGGGTTGGGGGATTGCTTGTTCGGAACTGGAAGACTGAAAGAGGATGAAGTCACCTCCTGGCAAAGCTGGAGTCTTTCAGTTATGGTGCTGCAGTGGATCTGAGGCGTCTGCTTGGAGTTTGAGATGTTGACCCCTCTGCATGTGTATCTCAGCTTCTAGGGCTTAGGGGAGGCCAAGCTTGGCTGGAGCAAGTGTCTCAGATGTGGGTAAATGAAGCCATTTGTACAAGAGGCCTGTGTATAAGAGGCGGGAGGCTGGCTCTGGAGCAGCCAGTTTCCCCCACTGAGAGGAGGCTTGATTTCTTGATGTGTGACTGGTTGGCCTTTAATGTGAGCCTCATTTACTTCGAACAATTGATAGGCTTGAAGTGAAAGTCCCAGAGGATCAGTTGTTTGTAGAGGGAAATGCTCTTTAGGTTACATTTCCTCTTTGGCTGTTGTGTAGTTAGGAGTGGTTTTTGTGGGGGCTGCATGGTGAGGGTCACTCTGCTTCCACTGGGTGTACCCAGGCTGCTAGTACCTTCCTATGTCCCCCCAGGGAACCAGGAGCAAAGTACTGCAGCCTGAAACTGGAGAACAGCTCTGCCAGCTCTAGGAACTTGGGCTCCCATGAGGAAATCTCATTTGCCATCATTCAGCAGCATTCAGGATTTTGCTTCAGGATACTGGTTAGGACCACACAGCGCCACAGCACTCCTGGAAGAGGTGTCAGAAGGGACCAGTATTTCTACTCTATAATCATGAAAATGGAGTTGCAGAGAAGGCAGATGAGTCGCCCAGGCACACATCATTTGGGGCCAAACTGGGTCCCTTTGGATTGATAGCAGTTCCTCTGTTGCAGTTTCCAAGTGCTTTCCGTCACGTAACAGAAAACTTGATTGGATTCCACAAGAAGACCTGTGGCTATACCTTTGGCCGGTAGTTGTGTTCCTGAAAAGTCGTGCAGCAGGAAAGTGTTTGTTTTGTAAATTAGACCCCATGTTAACCACAGTGGTGGCATTCCATATAGAAACACTGTGGTGGATTCTTTCATAAAGGAAAGAGCCCTTGTGTAATGTGAATAATCAACTCCTTACCAATTTCCTTTGTAAGTCTGGATTTTTCACATATCTTGTTTGCTTAAAGTGCAATTCCTCACATTGGCAAGATTTACAAAGCCTTTGAAAGATGGGCTAATTCATTATTCCCTTGACTTCTCACTGTTTAGCCTTCCTGGTTGAATCTCACTTAATTAAAAAATGTAATTATGTAATATCTAAAATACATGGTGTCCAGAGAAGACAGATAATATCTCCCAGATTTAACAAATGTTAACATTTCATATTTGCTCCAGATTTAAAAAAATTAAAGGTTACAGCTATCCTCTTCCCATCCTATTCCTCTCCCTCTATCCATTCTTTGTACGTCTGTAGCTGGAAGAACAGAAACCCATCAGGAATGTTTTTGGTGCATTCTGTCTTAGCCTCTTGAGCTCGCTTCTGAAAGAGATGGCTCTCATTTTGCAGCCCCAGGTCCTAAAAGCTCCCCAAGTCAATATGGGTTTCCTGGATTGAGTAGAGCCTGGGAATTACTTTGGAAAATGAGAAGGCTCTCTTAAACTTGCTTTAAATTCAGCCTTTGGTAGTATATAAAGATGTTAAAAAAAATTCAGCCTTTGGGGATGGAGAAAATTACTTTTTGGAAAGAAAATAAGTGAGAGTGAGAGTTAGACAGATTGACAGACAGACAGGTGTCAGGGGCAGCTATCTTGAGTTTTGAGCAGACCATTTGGGATTGAAGCAGGCAAGAAGCTTGGTGTGAAGCCTGCATTCTCCTTGAGCTCAGTGTTCATGGGCTAGCACTGGGGCTTCTTCATGTCAGATGCTTAAGCACCGCCTTGATGTGCATAGTCTTCGGATGCTCCATTAAGTCTCTGAATGCCAGGGTGGCCAGTTTTCAGCTTCTCCCACCGGGCCCCATCTGGCCACTGTTCTGTGGCAAGCTGCTCTCCCTCACTGCCACCAGCACTGGTCTTGGCAGTCTCTGCTTTCTGGATTATTTTTGCTCGTAAATTTGATTTCCAGAGCATGAAGGACACTTCATCTCAGATTGCGTAGTTTGCTCTTCTGAACAAAATGGATTCCCTGTGTAAGCTGGTGGGAAGATAAGTTCAATCCAAAGGCCAGACTCTCCCTTTAGGGGAATGTGTGTGTGTGTGTGCGCGCGCGCGCGCGCGTGAGAGAGAGAGAGAGAGAGAGAGAGAGGACATATCTACTTGTCTCACCCACTTATTCTGCCTCTGAGGTGATGGAGCCTTTCTGAGCTGGCCTGATTGTATACATATCTATGAGCTTAGCTTCTCAGAGACCCCCTCCCCACTGTGACACTCTGCTGGTTATCTCCCTGAGGAAATGCTTATAAGCTTCATCACAGCAGGGTGTGATCCCCCAAATGTGAGGCCAGGGCACCCCAATTTGATCTAGCCCAGGGACAGATATCCTGGGGACTATTTTTAATTGAGAGCTCTGAGTAGGAAGCAGCCAAATAAACATTGCTGTGCGTACAACCTAGCTTAAGAAAACCTTACAGGGAATCTCAGTTCCTTGGAAATGATTTTCTGAGTCTCAGTTTCTCTTTTTGTCATTTTTGGGCATAATTCTGTTTAAAGTCTTCCTCTTTAATTCACTTGGCTCAAGGAAATCTGGTTTGGGCTGCCTATGTGTACAGGTACTTTGCTATAAAACCGTATCTTTTCTGAGTGAGATGTATGAGTAGGGAGACTAGATCAGACTGCATTCATAGGGATTGACTTAACCTTTAAGCAACTTTTTTTTATAACTAAAGATGCCTGTAATCTAGCATTCATATTTGAAACTTGACATGCTTGAGGGATACAGGGCTCTGGAAATGCAGGGACAAGCAGAGGCATCTGGCTATAGGTAATGTTGAATGACTTGTTGGAAGATTGATTCCCTTCTCTGTGCTGCCAGGCACAGAGGCCACGGTGAGGACACAGGCACGCTGCCCTCAGAAGACTGTCACTGACTCTGATCTTGCCATCCTGGTCATTTCTTTATTTAGTGCATTTCCATTTTCTCAAGTATAGACTTTCGAGTGATGGAGTATGCTAATGGCAACATTTGTTCCTAAGACCTTAGGGGAGAGAACATGATGGCATTAGTATTAAATAATGTCTTTTTCATAGCGAGATTTTGCCTGATTTTTTAATTGCAAAACAATTTATGATAGTTATGGCTCTTTAGAAACAAATCTCAAATGCTATATATGAAACACCAATTTTCTGTGTGGCTTGTGAGCCTGCTAATGGGATGTGTGTCCTTACATCTCTAGGTTACTCTTTCTAATTTTGCCTCTACTGGTAATTCTTTAGAAACAGAAAAAGGTGTGTGCTTTGTTGCAGCAAGAAATACAATAAGGAAATGCCTGAAATGGAAAGAAAGTTAAACTGCTTTTGCACGAACTCTATGTAGGGGCCTGATAGAGCAAAATCTTATAAAACTGGTAAAGCTTGGTGTTTGCACATCTGATCATCTAGCGCCCTCAAGAAGTGATCATGGAAGGTGGAGAAAAACTGAACTGTAAGGGTTCATCCTGAACTGCAAAGGTTTGTGGCTGTGCATGGTGTCATATTTGGAGTCAAATATGTGTGTGACACTTGCAATACCTTGCTTTCCTCACCCTTTGAGCCTAGCAAGCTCCATTGGGACAGTTATCCCTAATGTGTGTGTCACCCCTAATCACTGTATTCCCAAAGATAATCTAGAAATCTGTAATTCTGGGATAGGGGAGGAGGGGGTCACTAGCAAAACAGGTGAAACAGAATTAAAAACCTCACAAAAGAGAAGCTTTAGTTTATTGAAATCTATTATTACTTAGGAAACCAGACTCCAAGACATTGAGAATTCTGAAAAATCCAAACAGATGCCAAACGGCACCAATCCTGGAACAAACATATAAGGAGACTGGGTCAGGGGATCTCCAAGTTCTTTTGCAGCTCTGAGTGTAATTTGAATTTTGCAGTATTGGTTTGAAGGGTTTCATATAACTGCATTAAGGTTTGAGTCTATGATGACAATGGCTGCTACAATGGCTACCACAATGGTGGTATTGAGACTAAGGGACTTAGCTATGACAGGTGACACAATAGATACGGCCCTTTAGCTTTTACATGAGGGCAAGATATTCTGTGTCTAATGTGAGTTGTATGTACAGCAAAAGTCAGTAGCCTCCCTATTCAAATGGGTCTCCTTGTCCAACGTGAGTTCTGTCATAAAGGCAGCAATGAGTACATTAACCTTGCTTCAGTTGGTCTGTACTTGTTCTAGGGGTGAGTAGGAGATACACTTCTCTTGCCTGGCCAGCTAGACCTTTCAGAAGAACACAAATTCACTTAAGTATAAATTATGTTGATTATCACGCTACCGAAAAATTCACAGAGCTGTAAGTCACCAAGACCTCCTTTTTAAGTTAGGTATTCTTGAGAACTGTTTTGTATATCATGATAAATTATCTAACCTTTCATACTTTTGAAGGCCAATATTATGGAAATAAGCAGCTTTTTATTCCATTCTAAGGTCAGTCTAACTAAATTATGCAACTTCTAATGCAATTGCTTGAAGCTTCAACTTTGAAAGTTTTCTCATTTTAATACCTTGCAACAGAGATAAATATTTTTTAGCTACTATTCATGCTTAACAATATATTTCCGTGATTGTCATTTTTTTGGTGACATTTGTTGGCATGAGAGGCAGTTCACCATGGCTTTGCTTATTTTGCTGTTTGCTATAGATAATCAGCAAAGAGCCAGAATTCAATAAAAACATGTATTTTTGTTGTTGTTGTTATTTTTAAATTTCAGGACATAGGAGGCTAACTGAGCCCTACAGAATCAATATATAGGGGGCACTTGGGGTTTTTCTTGAGAATCAAAAAAGAGGTAGATTTTCTTTTAAAGCAGATTTGATTCCAGAATTATTAAACTCAATGCATGTTGGAGGCTGGCGGATTGCATTTAGCAGGATTTGGGGCACTATCTGTAACAAAGCAATCTACTTCTTTCAGAGAGTAAACTGCTATTTCAGGGGAAGGATAGGTCACTAGGGGAGCTTTTGGGAAGCTCTGTTTTACTTTTAAGCCCCCTAAAGAATATTTTTCAGGGGCTCCTTGAAGGCAGGGCCAATTCTGTGCAATTCCTTCTGTACAGTGTCAGGTGTTATTGTGTTTTGTTACTCGTGAGTTATATAGTTTCTGTGGTGGTTATTGTGCCATGATCTTAAAGGGTATTCATTTATTCTAGGTAAAGCCTGGCCCTCTATGTGGATTACTTCCAGACTTTAGTGAATTGACTTACAGTTTAGTTAGTTAGACTTTTTTTCAAAAAGATATTTTGGCTTGAAAATATTCACCCATTCCTCCATCCACCAAATATTTGTAGATCATCCTTTATTGACCAGCCAGTACTCAGCTCTGAGGGGTATAGAGCAAGTATAAGCAGTGCCTACCCTCATAGCTTATATTGTCATTGAGGAGACAAAATGAGAAGTTAAACACATTTTAAAAAGTCAATGGGGAAACTAAGGATTATTCACGAAGTGGTGACATGTAATTGATTAACAATTAAAAAAAGTTTTAATTTCCCACTATGTGTCAGAATAAATTCCACATGGCTTAAAGAGTTAAAACTTTAAGATGAAAATTCAAATAATACAATTATTAAAAGAAAACAAATAAATATCCATCTAACCTTGAGACTGAATAGGACTTCAGAAGCGTAAAAGCAGTGTAAATGAACGCAAAGAAAAATACCAGCAGCTCTGGCTAAGTAAAATTTAGAAATGTCTACATGTCCCAAAATATCAAAAGCTAAATAAAAAAATAAACTATAAGCCAGGAAATATTTTCAATTTATATAGCAAAGAACCTATATTTATTATTTCTACAAATATTTATAGAGTGCTTACTGTGTGCTTGTCACTATTCAAAGTGCTGGGGATACAACAGTGAACAAAACAAAGTCCCTGTCCCCATTGAGTTTATATTTTTATGGGTACAAATAATAAACACATAAATATATAATATGTTAGGTAGTGATATGTAGAAAAATAAGGAATGGTAAAGGGCACATGCTCTGCTAGGAATGAAGGTTCTCTAGGGAGGTCAGGGAAGACATCTTGGATAAGGGGACATTGAGGCAATGCCCTTCAAATATAAAGAGCTCTTAGAAATCAATAAGACAAATACTACAATATAAAAATTATGGGACTTCCCTGGTGGTGCAGTGGTTAAGATTCTGCCTGCCAATGCAGGGGACATGGGTTCGAGCCCCGGTCCAGGAAGATCCCACATGCCGCGGAGCAACTAAGCCCGTGCGCCACAACTACTGAGCCTGAGCTCTAGAGCCTGCAAGCCACAGCTACTGAGCCTGCGTGCCGCAACTACTGAAGCCCGTGTGCCTAGAGCCCGTGCTCCGCAACAAGAGATGTCACCGCAATGAGAAGCCCGCGCACTGCAACGAAGAGTAGCCCCCACTTGTCGCAACTAGAGAAAGCCCATGCACAGCAACGAAGACCCAATGCAGCCAACAATAAATAAATAAATAAATTAAAAAATTATGCAAAGGACACAAATAGGTAATTCATAAAGAAGCTGTACAAATGACCAGTATATGAAAATACTTCAATCTTAATAACCAAATAATAGCAATGGAATGCCATTATTAACTTTTAATTATGGACACTATATATACTTATTAAAAAGTCAAGCAGTGCAGGAGTGTACAAAATAGAACTGAAGTCTTCACAACTCTCTTCTCACCCATCCATTACCTCAGGGGAACCACAGACAATAATTTGATGTGCAAGATGTCATTTTTTACTTATCAAATTAGGAAAGATTAAAAAAAAATTATACTGAGCATTGGCAAGAGTGTGGTTATCATACATGGAGTATAATTGATGGAATTGAAATTAATATAATCTTTCTTGGGGTGCAATTTTCGATATTTATATGTCCTTGAATATGTAGTGTTTCTTCTTCTGGAAGTTATCCTAAGGAAATAACTTTAGATTTGCTTAGAAATTTACATTCAAGGATGTCAATCTCAGCATAGTTTATAGAAATAAAATATAGGAAATATCCTAAATATCATCAATATGTGAATGACTAAATATATCATGGTACATATATTGCTAGAATACTATGAAGCCATTAAAATAATATTTTGAGGAATATTTAGTGACACAGGAAAATGCTCATGTTATACATTAATTGAAAAAAATAAGTAAACAAAACAGCATATATAGATTGATTCCAGTTGTTTAAAAATACATATGCAGAGAAAATACACTGGAAGGTAAATTACCAAAGTGTTAATAGTTATCTCAAGTTCAGGAAATCAGGTGATTTTTACTTTTTTTACTTTTTAAATATACTTTTCTAATTTCCCTATTTTTCTACATTGAACATGTATTATCTTTGACATTGGAAAGCAATTACTTAAAAAAGTTAACTACTATATTACACAGTAACTATTAAGGAACAAAGAGGTGGCATAAACAGGATTGTAAGTTATTATGAGGAGGGACAGATCAATTATGCTTTTCAATTTCATTTTTCAGTCAGATTATACCTTCTGAATTTTTCTTCTTATTTTTCCTTTTTTGGAGGTCTCTCTCAGATGATAACAGGTATGAAGGTTTATATTTAAAAATAACCGTTTTCTTTGCAGTTTACATTTTAAGTGTGAGAAATAATGTTATGAAAAATATTTTTTCCTCCTTCATTCTTCTTGCCCATATGTATACTCTTGCAAAAGTAGACTTATTTCAGCAGTGTTAGACATCTGGTTCACAAATTTTATTTTTAGAATGAGGGATTTTGAAATAGTAACATTTAACTTTAATCCGTACAGATTTTTAATACTGTAAAAATGATGTAGACTTTTTCTAAGGGCCAGTTTTCACAAAATATATTTTTCAGTGCCCTTTTCAGGAGCAAATAGCCAATTCGAAGGAGAACTTTTTTATACTCCTCAGTATTTGATTTCATGTTTGGGCTTGTTGGCTCTGAGACATAGGATAGCCCTGACAATTTGAAACAATAAAAAGGAGGGAGTTGATGAGTTGGTGGTCACTGAGATACTCAAAATTTCAAATTTCAGCCTTGACTAAATGCACTGTTTTTTTTCCCAAAAAATGGAATGAGTTCAATCCTTTTAAAAAAATGCTCATTTATTTGATTGCCTCCCCATCTAGTAGCCTAACTTTAAACAGCATAAATACTACAAAACGCAGTATCCATTGGGACACCTTTTAAATGATGGCTGTGTAAACTTCTCACATACTCAGTACTGCACTTAGTATGTAAAATGACTATTCAGTGGCCCTGTGTAGATATCAGAACTATTTAGATATTGTAAAGAAAATTCTCATTACAAACAAACAAACAAACAAACAGATGCTCCCCCCACCACCCGCCACCATAGCTAATAGATGAGAATGTCATCTGTACAATGTCACCCTGATTGTAGATGAAGTGTTTGCCAGCTACGGGAAAACATCTGTGGCCTAATTCTGTAGTCTGTCCCTTGGATGAATGGAGACTATGGACTTCAGTAGAACTGTATTTCTTATATGTGCAGTCATTTAACTAGATGAGTTTCTATTCAAATTGTGTTTTTCATGTTATAACATGGAGTATTTGATAGAAATAAATAGCTGTTTCTTTTTTGTGAGTGTGGTCACAGGAAGAAGGCACTAAAAATTAAGGGCAATTAAAGGAAACACTATTACCTTCCTCCCAGCCCTCCTCTTTTCTATCTTAGATTTTTAATGAAAAAGTCCTCATTTAAAGAAATATTGAGAATGCTTGAAACGATTATGAGGCAACTTAAAAAAGATTCACATTTTTCCTTCATATGGCTTGAAGATGGGGTTGTTTGGATTAGAAAAGAATTCCCAGGAAATTAAAATATTTAATTGATTTTAAGCCAGGATTTGAAAGAAGTTAATGTGATAAAGCAGAGTGTTCTAGCTGAAAAAATAAAATGTAATACTATGTAAATTTGTATCACCACTAAAGTGAGTATAAATCTCCAGAAGGTGATAAGAAGATTGAAAGCAAGGAATTTTGTTTACTGAATTCTGATCCTATTGACAGTTGCCTATCAGTGGAGGTTTGGTACTGGCTCTGAAGAAGGCCCTACTAAACACATGCTGCTGCCTAGTATGTGTGTGAAGTTCTGATTCTGAACTTGCCTATGGGCCGTGGATAGGTCTAAAGACCTTGAAGTTCTCCCTACCCTCCACTTTCCACGGCTGTTGTTGCCTAGGGCCCAAGAACAGAATTGATTAGACTTTGTGGCTGAGAAGTTCTTGTTTACCAGTGCCATTATGAGGGAGATTGAGCCACCTAGGGAGATATAGACACACAAAAGCCCCCGCCACAAATGGTAATCTCAAGGGTTAGTATCTTTAAAGACACACCTGTTAATGTCCTGAGTGAATGTAGTATACTAGCTGACTTTCACTTGACAATTATTAAGAAACCTGTTGCTCTCTGGGGGAAAAGTAGTCTGGGGCCACAAGGCTTGTGGGACCTTTGTTCCCCGACGAAGGATCAAACCCACACCCCCTTCAGTGGAGGCGCAGAGTCCCAACCACTGGACCGCCAGGGAATTCCCCCAGTGTCTTTTTTATTATTGTTCTTATTGGTTACTCATTACAAAATCAATTCATTTTCATTGCGAAAACAATGGAAAATAACAGAAATATTTGAGGAAGTTGGAAAATCATCCATAATTCCACCACTCAGGGGCAACCACCATTAACTTTCTGTTCAGTGCCTGACACAAAATAAATGCTCAATAAAAGTTAGTGAATTAATGAAAAAACTTCCACGGTTTTACTGTTTTAAAATTGGAATCACTTTAGTTGAGATCATTCTGTTTCTTTTCCCATCTTTACATTATATCATAAGAGTTTTTTTCTATATCAGTAGAAAATATTTATAAGCAAGATTTTTTTTAGTGGTTGAATTGTATTCTGTTCTATAGATAGGATTTATTTTACTCAAACAACTTTTAATGTGGATCTTTTAAGTTATTTAAATTTTTGTCATATTATAAATAGCACTGTAATAGATATCTTTATGTATAAATCTCATTGTTATCTCTGATTGTTTCCTTAGAATAAATTCCCTAGAGGCGAAATTGTTTTATCTGAAGGCTTATATATTTTTAAGACTTTTGATATATATATTTCTCCCAGAAAAGTACCAATGTACAGTCCCACCAACAGTGTATAAGAAAGAACCCATTTCACTGTACTCACAAAGCATTATTATAAAATATCATCACCAATCTGATGAAACCATAGGGAAACAGGCAGTCTCATACATTGTTGTTGGGTGTATAAATTGGTACCAGTCCCATGGAGGACAATTTGACAGCATTCTTCAAACTTGCAAATGATATATTTTGACCCAGCAATTATGTTTTTAGGGTATTCATCCCATAGATATGCTTGACCATGTGCAAAATTATGTAAATACAAGATTATTCGTTGATGTATTATTCGATATAGCAAAAATTAAAACAATATGTATGTCAAGCAATACAACCCTTTCAAAAATGAATGTTTTATGTATTGATAACGAAAGATCTCTAAATATATTGTTAACAAAAGGAAGATTCAGGAAAATATGTAAGCACACTATCATTTGTGTGAAAAAGGAGAGAAAAAATGTACATTTTATTGTTTTATATATGCATGAAATTGTATGAAACGATAAACAGGAAATTATTTAGAATGGATACCTGTTGGGAAAATGGCAAATGAGAGTATAGGGCACAGGAATGGGAGGGAAAATTATTAGTTCCATAGATGAAAATAGGTATCTAATTTTAGTTTAAATTTGTATTTCTTTGATTTTTCAAAAAAAAAAGCTCCCTTATATCATTTGTTGCAAAGACTTTTTTCAGTGCGTTGTATGACTTTTAATTCTGTTTATGCTTATTTTTTATTTACAGTGTTTTGGAATCATTATATAGAAAAATATATCACCCTTTTAGTCTATGATATCTTTTGTTCCTTTTAAGCTATGAAACTGTCTTCCAACCCCGAGATTATATATATACAGTCGTCCCTCAGTATCTGTGGGAGATTGTTTCCGTGGATGCTCAAGTCTCTTTATATATCATAGTATTTGCATATAACCTACACATCCTCCCGTATACTTTAAATCATCTCTAGGTTATTTATAATACCTAATACAAGTAAATGCTATGTAAATAGTTGCCAACGTGTGGCAAATTCAAGCTTTGCTTTTTGGAAATTTCTGGATTTTTTTCAAATATTTTTCATCTGTGGTTGGTCAAATCTGCATATATATATATCACATTTTCCAACATTCTTATGAATTCATTTTTTCATTACATTTTAAATTCATTAGGAATTTATTGTGGCATGTGGTTGGAGGTGACTGTAAAAAAATATTTTTCTAGATGGTTAGTTGGTTGACTTTGTATCATTTATTGTTTATTTCTCCTCCTTCCTCACTGCTTTCTGTTGCTTCTTAAAAACATCATATATTAAGTTTTTATATATACTAGGAACTTACCTGAGTTGTTCATTTTTTCCCACTGACCTGTTTTGTCTACTTTTGTACTAATACCACACTGATTTAATCACTGATACTTTATAATAGATTTTAATAAATAGTAGGATTTGTTTCTCCTTATTTATCTTTTCAAAAAAAACTTTTAGTTTTTCTGTATTTTTTCAGATAAACTTTGGAATCACGTTAAATTTAAAAATGATTATGTTGGGATTTTGATTGGAAATACATTTAGGAAGAACTGATGTACATATAATGTTTAATACCTTTTTATAGGAACATGATATCTTTTCATTTAGTCATGTTTCATTCCATTGTCATCATTAAATTTATATAGTTCTCCTTACATTTCTTGTTAACCTTATTTCCAGCTACTTTATAGTTTTGCTGTTATTTTGAGGGGGCTCTTTTCCCCATTACATTTTCTAATTGGAAAGCTGGTAGAGTATGTAGGAGAGCTCTTGACATTTGTAGCTATTTTGCAGCTATATTTTGTATCTAGCTTTTTTTTTTTAGACATGGTTTTCACTTGGGTGAAAAGTTCCTTTTGGGGAGACAAAAAGGCAGGGCTTGGACTTATACATCTAGGCACAGAATAGGCAGGATAGTGGAAAGAGCTTGGATTCTGGATGCAGACTATTAGAATTCTAACTACGCTAGTCTTTAGCCAGTGACTTTAAGGGAAGTTACTCTCTGAGCCTCAGCTTCCTCATTTGAAAATGAGAATAATACAACCTACTTCATAGATTTTTGTGAGCATTCAGTGTGAGTATTCAAGTACCTGGCACATAGTAAGCCTTTCATAAATATTAAGTAGCTATTATTATTATCATCATCTCTTTATGCCTAAGAAGGCATCTAATTTGTACCTCTCTATTTGGAAGGAAGCAATCAGATTCTCATGTCCCTAACCATGTACTGTAGAGGGCAACACAATCCAATTTTGAAATTAAGGAAAACTTCCATTTGCCTCTATTTAATTATTACAAATAAATTCCACCCCAGCATACGTTTTTTGCTATTAGTTACATGAAGTCCCTTTTGCATGACAATATTTAGTTTTTTCATTAGCGGCTCCTTCAAGGTTTCTCATTGCTCTTTACTATGATACTCATCTCTAGTTCAACTGTGAAGTTGGAGGAGGTCCTACATGTATCAGAGTTAGCTAGATGTGCTGGCAGGAGAGCAAAAAGCCCTTCTCTGATGTTATCTCCTTGTATTTTCTTTCCAGAGTCAGTGGATATCAATTTAGGCCTTAATCTGGCATTTTTCAACCTTTCTCCTGCGTGACTCTGTGCTGGGCATCTCCATTAGCTAGGAAGCTCTGGAGATGGCAATTTCATGGACCACTGGCTTGGGGTTGTGACTTGCACTTCAATAAATACTGCCCCAAGCCTTTCTTCTCCTGTGACCTGCTGCTTCCGCAGACCTGGGCTCTGTTTCAGGGCCACTGCTTTTTCTTCTCTCTGTCATGCAAGTGACTTACAAATGAATTTTAAATAGCCAGTTCATGGTGAGGAAATTTTGAGCTCACGTTCCCAGGACTGTGCTCTGTGCCAGACATGCCTTCCTTCCACCCAGGAAACCAGTTCCTGGTGTCTCTTTTTGAGGGATATTTTATACTCTTTTCTCAATTTTTGGGAAGGAAGATAAGGGCCTAGGACAGGCGCTCCAATTCCACTTTGGCCACTTGGGGACCATGTTATACTTTTGGGAGTTTCAGGGAAATGCCAGGAAGTTAGTGGGGGTGGAGGTAGGAAGGGAGAACAAAGCTTGATTCTCTATTATAATATTTAATGTGAATGAAAAGTGTGAACCTGGCAAACATGGCTTTACTCTGAGTGAATATATTTAACCTGAATGGAAAGTGTGAACCATGGCAAGCATGGTCTCACTCATTCATTGCTGCCAACAAAACAATAGGTAGCTGGGTGCCACTATTTCCTAATCAGGTTGTACGTAGCCCTGATACACTAGTTTGCTTTTTTAAATGACTAGATATTGTTCCCTATAGAGTCAGCCGTTGAGTATCAATCACTTTCTGTTTATTTAAGTACAGGCTGATCTTTTTTTCTTTTTTTTTTCCTTTCTATCTTATAGAGTTGTAATCCATGTGCGTACAATTAAAATGATATCTACATACAGCTCAGGGTTTCCTGCGAATTTGTAGTGGCTTTTGTGCCTAAGGAAGGTTGTTGCTTTGCTGTAAACCACAGACCCAGAGTAAACCTCAGCTGTGCTGTAGCTATTTTGGACGACAAGTTTCTAGTTGCTTGTGTGTAATTGCCCATATTACATCATCCTAACCATTGTGAAATGTGCAAAATACAAAGCTTATCTGATGATTCATTTCAGGTGGATAGTTCCTTTTAATGTAATTTTAGAAGTGGTTCCCTGCACAAAGCAGATTCCCCCCTTTGCTCTTGCTTTCTTGTTCAGGCACAATGTAATTTAATGATTGATAACAATGTAGCAGAGAGAAGTGTATCATATACATTGTGCTCCATAACCTTGACAGTCTACCTAAAACATTCTATGGGATGTAGTTTCTTTTGGTGCAAGAACCAAGGGGGAGAAAAATTTCCTCTACATCAAATCAAGTAAGCATTAACCCCAAATGAAATTTAATTTCCCTATGGCTGAGTGGCAGAGGAAAAAAAAAAATCTGCTTTCAATGACCAAAAGGAGCTTGGATACAAATCACTCACTGGTTTTACCCGGGTTTCAGTTTGTCAGATTATGCTGTCTTTTGTGATGGTAAATGTATGCCATACAGAAGACTTTAAAATATCTCTGTTGGTGGATTGCATTAACCCATCTTTAAGTCAGGTAGGTGAAATTCCACTATGCTAAGACCTTCTGGCATTTTCTTACCAATGTTAAACATTTGCAGACTAGGTAATAGGTCATGTTTACTCATCTATTAGTAGGAAGGGTTTTTTTAAAATAACATTTATCTTTGGCCATGGACTTTATATACTGCATACAGAATATAATTTGGTGAAAGGCCTTATAGATAATATTTCAAAGTGGAAAAAGAAGATTTCTTAGAACCTAAAAGTCAGAAATAGATCAAATGATTCTAGGCCTTTTTATTGCTGAATAATGGACTATGTAAATACCGTATGTGACTATTAGATCAAATGAGAATACACAGAGTTCAATATTAATTGGTTAAGCATCAGCTGATGGCCTGTTTGCAGGATACAATGAAATTATGTTATCAATATGTTTTATTGATTCCTTGGTTTGCAAAATTAAATAAACATAGTATAAGTACTTGGAGTGGTAAGTTGTAGCAGGGAACAGGATTTTGATTTGGAATTTGAAAACAGAATTAAAGGTAATTGAAGCAGAAAGCAGGCTGTGGCATAAGATTTCTGCCAGCATTTCTTGATGTAACTAAGTATATCTGGGTGTTTGGGAGGAATAGGAACCAAAGAACAGAGATTTTGGGGGAAGTGTTCCAAAACACTTTTTAAGGCTTATGTCAATATTAGAAAATCCTTTTCTTGAATAGTTTAGCTTGCTTTGCTATGGATATATTCATTTATTTTATTCTATACTTTTTTCCCAGTGTTTTCTTAGTGTTCTAGATACTGGTTAAAGAGCGGTGACCAAAACTGACATAATCCCTGCCTTTGTGGAGTTGGGAGACAAAAACCCCACTATAAAATCATAGTGCTATGAAAGAAGGATCATGTTATTATGAAAGAAAATGGGAGAACCTGACCCAGTCTGGGGGATTAGGGAAGTCATATTTGAGTTGACACTTGAAAGATGAACAAGAGTTGGTGATGCAAAAAGGTGTGGAGATGGGGTGATGGTTGAAAGCTGAGAAAAGGAGTAGCTTGTATGAAGACCCTTAGGTGGGAAAGAGCTTGGTGGAGCTGGAGTGAGAGGGCCAGGGGAATCAGAGCAGGTGGGTGAGTGGGAAAACATCACATGCTGTGGCTGGTGAGGTGTGGATCTGGAATGAAACCCTCGGCTGAATTTCAGGGAGTTGTTCTTTCCCCCCCAGGTGGTTTGAATCTGACTGCTGACGTCTGGAATCCCACACATAGCCGTTGGTTGAAAAAGTGAAAAGGGGTTGAGGCAGGAGGGTGGTGCACAGAGTCTACTGTGAATTCTGCAGAAAACAAATTCATTTCTGAAAAGTAGCCATGGAAAGGATCGATTTTAAAGTAAAGAAAGAAGCAGCCTGCAGCCAGAATCAGATGGACGGTTTGTAGTTCAAGCCCATTCTGCTCGATGGCCTTTTGTGTTCATGCTGCATCCACACACATTAGTGAGTGGTGTACTGATGAGCTCTGTGACATAGTGTTTGTGGCACACTCCAGGCTTATCAAGTTACATTTACGACATGAATCAGTAGTGTCGAGGCATTATTTATGATTTTATCTTCTTTCTCGGCTGCTCTTGATAGAGAAGAAGGCAAGGAATTCCTCCTTTTCATCTTCCCTCTGGATAAATAGACAGCAGGTCCCAGAGAAGAAAGAACTCTTTCTTTCCCTATGTCTCGGCTTCTTTTTCTCTCTGCCCTTTCTGTTCCTTCTTTTTTTTCTGTGAAGTTCTGCCCAATAGCCAGTAGAGGGCGCACAAATGCACTAAAATGCAGCCTTTATTCCTCTGGCCACAGTAATTTCATTGTCTTTTATCTCTTCATCTTTACATTCCTCAGAGATAGGGATGCATCTTGGCCTTTTCTCTTTTAATATTTTCATCAAGGGTAACCATTTCCCCACCTATTTTGTAAAGGTGGGAAAAAGCTACTGTTTAGATTTTTTTAAAAAAAGAGAGAACTGGACTGTATTCCTGAGATCTGGGAGCAAATTGTGTGTGTGTGTGTGTGTGTGTGTGTGTGTGTGTGTGTGTGACTGTGACAGATCTCAGAGTTGCTGGTACCCTCTGTGACTCATTTGGGAAGGACTCATTTTGCCAATAACAAGGCAGAAAGTCTGGGCTCCTCTTCTTTGCTTTCCCTGGGTTGTTGTCCTCATAGCAGCTGCCCTGCTTCCTGACATGTCTTAATAATGAGGATGATGTGGCCAGGGGGAGATTCACCTTCTTCCCCAAATATGACCTCTTCGTTGAATTTGCTCCTTGCTGAAGTCCAAAGAGGATTGTCTCCTTTTAACCGTGTGCTCTGTTCACTCTGCCCAAGGTCAGAGAATCCAGCTGGAGCCTGTCTGCCTCCAACATCACTGGCCGTAGAAAGCAAACCACATATGCCTGTGACAGTTCTGTGCGTGATGTGTGAGAGGCAGAGGAGAGCTAGTTTAAGCTCCTCTGAAGATGTCTTAGCATGGCAGTGCTGACGAAGGTGGAGACTTGTTTGTGTCAATGACTTAATCGGAGAAGACATCCAGAGCCCAGCTGCAGGGAGTGAGGAGGTGTGCAGCTTAGTACTGACTTCTGACAAAAGCCCACGCACTTCACATTCATCTGCCCCTAGTGCCAATCTCCTTCTGATGTCTTAACCTGACTTTTGTTCTGCTTTGCTCAAATGATTCTGGTGTCACAAAGAATTGCTTGGCCGGGGGTAGTTATACTGGCTAGCACATTGATACAAGTGCAGGGAGCTTTATAACTAACTAGTTTTGTAATAACTCCACACGAGGAATGAACAAGGTTTAGTTTAGCATATTCTGCCTATTGCGAAGCATCAGGCACAGTTATAGCTTTCTCATAAATAATAGTGATAGCTCCGAAAGGCCATTTTCCATGTAAATTTCCTGACTGTTAGCGAGTTTGGAAAAGAGCTGTGTTGAAGAACAGGTTATTTAAAAAGCAGAATGATTTCCCAATAAAATGCTTTTCAGCTTTTCCCCTTGGGGCTCTGGGCTGCCCCCCTTGTCTCCAAGATCCACGTGGGCAGATTGCATGTTAGCTTATGAGCCCAGTAGAAGTATTCCTCTTTTCTATACCAGCAAAACACTAATACTTTAAACACAAAGGGCATTTAACACAGTAACTGTTTCTGATGGAGTGAGTGGCGCTGCCAGCTTGCTCTCTCTTGGATGGCTTCCGTACAATGGGAGCAAGATTGGGAGTCAGGCCCAGGCTACTACTCCTTGGTTTGTGTGCTATAAATGAACAACTTAAAAAAAGTGTTTGTATAGTCAGGGTCATTCCTGCCCTTTCTCAATAGACTTGCAATCCTGGTTTGAATACTTATCCGGCTTGGTTTTGTGTCTTTGGAACAAGGGAAACTTCCAGTGACCAGTTTGGTTAATCACTGTGCTTATTCCCTCTTCCCTACTATTCCGTATTGGGTTTCCTTCTACTCCAGTACATTGGATTTCCAATCACATCAAACCCTATTAGGCTGCCATCCATTCATAGTAGATTAGATTCCCTTACACCTCACTGCCTAGCAGGATTTTCCTCTCCACAATGTGGAGAGTATTAGGTTCCCTTACATGGGTCGCTGCTTGTTAAGTTGTGTTTGGTACTGCGTAGTATTGAATTCTCTTTCCCATCAGCAGTCACTGGGTTGTTAATTACACACTTGCAGATTCACTTCTCTTGAACCTTCTCTAATCTACAGCTCTCCATGAGCTCTGACCGCACACTTCAGTGCCTCAGGCAGCCCTATCTGCTCACGGGTTCGGTTCAATTCAGCTGTGTGGTATTGAACACCTGTGCATCAGAGTCTGTGCTAGAGGCTGCAGAGTTTACAAAAGTGAGTGGGGAATAATCCTTGCCTTCAAGGAGTTTACAGTCTACTGGGCGGGGCTAGGACAGGGCAGTACATAAGATGAAAAACTATGTGCATGAAGAGTAAGTGTTGGTTTTACCACTTCCCTAGTAACAGTTTATATTTGGCCTAATTAAGGCACCTTAGAAGGCAATTTGTTACTTATAATGCCATTATTGCCACCACTCTGTTCCATAATGAAAAAAAATTATGAAGCACAATTGAGTGAAAAATGGACATTTTACCAGGTTCCACTGCAGGTATTGGCAGAATTGCGATAAAACTCTGGGGTCTCTTAACACACTCAATCCTGCTTCCATATGTACCTAGTATGATATTAGAACTCATGCGATTCTAAGAGATTCCCATCAGGCATACAGTAATAAAAATTCATATGTAGATTACTCTCTAACAGGCCTTGACATTACATACAGACTAGGGTCTATGTCTTTTTCTTTTGACACCAAAATATGTACAATTTAATTCATCCCTGGAAGGGAGGGAACCAAGAGGAATGGAAAATGGAGTCAGTCATGGTTTCCCACAAGCAACAGCAAGGGGACAGGTGTTACCAATTGTGATCTTAATGCTCAAGAGTCTCAACCTGGTGGCAAAATCACAATCTGTGTCCCACATTAGTGTAAATATTACCTAATTCCTTCTTCGTATAGCTCCTCATTCCTTGAACACTCACCACATGCCAGGCACGGTTCCAAGTGCTTCATTGTAGCATCTTAGTAATTGCTCACCATAAATGAACCTTCTCTGCATTTGCTATCGATAAAAAAATCCAAGTTTACTGACAACAAAGGGATGTGTTTTGTATATCTGCCAACTCAACCAGAGCGCTTCATTAACGCCAAATTTCTAATTTGATGTGAACAGTACTTAGAGCACAGTCTGAAGCCTGAAATGACAAATAGTGATCTCAGAAGGAATGCAGTTTAGAAAAAGACCTAGCTAATAAATACAATTATTTGATATAGGAATGAAACAAAAAACAAAACTTTGGTCTAATTTTTTTTTTCTTTGACACCAAAATATTGTGCCATTTAAAAAAATCCCTGGAAGAGAGGGAACCAAAAGTAAAGCAAAGTAGAAAGAGGAAGGAAGGACCAATGTTTTTGCAATTGACTCAATCTTTTCTAACTAGTCAAATTTATAGTGCCTCTAAAACCCAGAGTATGATATCTGTATTTCCTATTCTAATTGTGGAGTGTAAAGACGTTTTACTAGTATGGAAAAGTGACAGCGACAGAACTCATTTTTCAAAGATGTGTTACTTTTCAAACATGTGGACCATAACAGTGTTTCATTAGAATAATAAAACATTGATCTTTCAACTGAAATGCCTTACCTCCTTACTTGACCAAGGTCATCACCAGTTGTCAAGGGGACTTTTCTGAGGTTTGTCCTTACTGCATAGGGCTTAACATGCACATCTGGACGCAGACTTTATTATCCCTGAACGCTGTTCCTGAGCCTTTACTGAGCTCCTACTATGTGTAACGCAGCATACCTACCCTCTCAAACACTCTTACCAGGGTATGTACTTCCATAACTCAACTATTTCATATTTCATCCCCTTTTGAATCCAAGACTGTGACCATCACTTATGGATTATGGCTTCAGAGGAAGAGTTGGTTACAGTGTACCCTGCTATTCTTTGGACAGGTCTTAGTTCATAGTACAGTTACCACTTTCCCCCTGTTGCTCCTTTTTAGCGATAAAGACCATAGAGTCAGTCACTGCCTCAAATTTGGCCACCTCCTTCCACATTAATAGCGCAATGGTGAACATTCTGTACATTACCTGTGACTCACATAAACACCATGCAAAATGCATCATTCATAAATTGTTTAGTGTGACCTTTTGCACGGTAGCACTAATTATTATTATCACAGAAGCCCAGTAAACTAGACTGGTAATTATCAGGGATTTATTTGAATGGACAGCTAAGCTATTCTTGGCAAGTTAGTCAAAGCAGTTGTCATGACAGCCATACAAATATGTCTCATGAATTGGGTTAATTAGGGTAATTAATAACTGTTATTTGGCCCCCTTTTCCCAAGGTGTTGCCTATGCATTATCAAAAGGGGAGAGGTAAAATTTTTAAAAAAGTTTGCTTTCTGGAAGGCAAAATCGATTTCCCCCTGTTTCTTCCATAAAGCTTTCTTCTAAGAAAGCTACTTTTTAAATCAATGAAAACCACCCAGCCTCCAAAGGTGGCTCCCCTAGAGAAACCCTTATTTTAGGGAATCTTCTCCTACTTTTGGAGGTTTCAGAGCCAGCAAGCACAAGCCACACTGGAAAAAAATGTAGTTAAAAAGAGGAGCTAAATCGTCACTTCCTTGAGGCTGCTGCTTTCCTTTTAGTCACCTGTGAGAGCCCCCAAAGGACCATCCCTCTGGCTTCCACTCTTGGCAGAGCCCTGCTTTGTTTTTTTTCTCATCTAGAACTTTCTTGCCTTGCTCTCTAGCCTGTTCATTGTATTGGTTTTCTTATTTTTCCCTCACAAGGAAGTTGCCCCTCTGAGGTTTTCCAAGTTTTAATTTTGTTGGAGGCCTTTTTTTAATTTAATGCCTTGGGGACTATCTAACATTGCCTGGTGGTGGTTTTGCTCTTTTTTCAAAGAAAGGAAAAGGGGCTAGCTCTGAAGAGCTTTCTCCTGGAAGAGTAAGGGGAAAAAGTCCAAGTTTCTTCTCTGTGCATCTCAGCATATTAAGTTGTTTTCCTTATTATAGTGCAAAGAAAAGACAAAGGGAGATGTTAAAAATGAAACCAGTTTTCCCCAATGAGATCATCCTTTCAGAGGGTACCATTGTTCGCAACAAGAATTCAAGATTTTTTATAGTGCTTTTGAATAGCAAATCGATTTCCCCCTGTTTTTCCCATAAAACAAGGAGAAGGGATCCAAGGAGGGAAGGGAACTGAGGACATTAATTGGACACTGAATCTACATCAGTTCTTGGGCTTGATCCTTTCTTATATTAACTAACGATAGTCACAACAGCCCTTTGAGACTGGAAACAGTATTATCCTATTTCTACAGATGAAGAAACTGAAGTATTTAAAGGTTAAGTGATTTTCCTGAGGTCACATATAAATCAGGACTTGAACCCAAGTCTCTCTGATCCAGAGTCCCTTCTTCCGCAGAAAGCTAGCAGAGTTTTCCAGAAAAGCGAGAGGCTTCTAGTAGTTCTAGTACAAATTCCAGATGCCTCTTTGGCATCTGGAATTTGCTTCTCTGCCTCTTTGGCAATTGAGACTTCTAGGTCAGGGGACAGCATCTGGCTGACCCATAAAATTTGAGTTGGGGGACAATTCTAGGAAAAACTTTTAGTAGAGGGCATTAGGCTAATACTTTAGAAATGACCACGGCACTTTCTTCCCGTGTCGCAACGGAATCTCATTGCCAGGAAAAGGCAGTTTCCTTCTCTATTTTACCTACAGCTGCCCTGTTAGGAAAGAAAGGCATTGTGCTGTCTGAAGTGGCTTGGTGATGCTTGGAGGACATAGGACACATGGGAAATGGAGGTGGGTGGGGTCCTCTAGTAAAACAGGACCATGTTCTGACATCTTAGGAAGCCGAAAACTGACAAAGGGGGCTAGTGTAGGCCCATTTCTCTGGTGTGCCCTTACAAAATTTAGAATGAGTATCACACATTTACTATTAAAAATTTTTTTTGTATGTGTAGCCATTTGCCTAGTCCATAAAGAACATTAATTCATTCAACAAGTAGCTATTGAATACCTACTTCACGCAAGGCAGTGTTTTCAGGGTTCCAGGAAGAGCGGTGAACAAAACAGACAAAAATTCCTAACATCATGGAATTTACATTCTAGTAGGGGGAAAGAGGTAATAAACAAAATAAATAAGTTAAATATATATTTTAGAAGATGGGTGTTATGGAGAAAGACAGAAAAGAGGGATTGTGAGTATTGGAGAAATTTTGCAAATTTAAATAGGGTGGTTAGGTAAGGCTTCAGTGAAACCTATTTTTATTCCTTTTCACTTCACACACAGACTCTTCTCCAGCCAGGCCCATAGTTCATTCATTCATTAGTACCTACCCTACCTACTACCTTTGTATCCTACATGGGATATGCATTTAAGAACAAAACAGATATTTCTCCTACCCTTATGGAGCCCAGAGTATAGTACAGGAGACAGTAAAAAATGGTTACGCAGATAATTACTTGCAATCATGATAAGTGTGATGGAAAGCAGTACAGGGTACTAACATGTACCACACATGGAGGCCAGGACACAGCTACCAACTCTGTGAGGCTAAAGGCCACAGACAAACCACTGAACATTTGGTCTCACTGGATTATAGTAGGAAGGACCATGATGACATGATTACAAAGCAGCAAGTCTCATTTGGTTATGGTTGTATCTAGGGATCCATGAATTTGTGATTTCAAATGTCTGATTGCCATAATTGCATATAGATACCTTCAGCCTCCATCCTAGCTAATTACTGGCATTTGATTTTAAACACACACACATATATACGACTGTATTTTTCTGGAAAACAAATTAATGACTGTTTGATGTGGTGAATTTGTGGGGCTACTAGAAAAACTAACTTAAAAGGAGGGAAAGCTTTAATGAAGTAATGGCTGACTTTCAGAGCAGAGTGCCTATTTGTTTTTTCTTCTCCTTTCATTGTGCCTGCAAAGATTCAAAACCCCCTAAAATGAAAGACTGTAGGATAAAATGCATCCTTTTTATTTTTAAACCATGGAGAGCAAAGTATTTTCATGAAATATTTTATTCTCCTACGAACCAAGGGCTAATATCCTGGAACTGGTACTTTGGCTCCCTAAAAAGACCAACAAGACAAGCCAATTACGGACTCTGAAACATTTTTATTTTTAGTTCCTTGTAATAGCGATTCATTCTCTGCTATGGTACATTAACTGGGAAACAAGTTGAAATGAGAGTTTGGGCACCTTTAGAATAATTGACTATATTTACCAAATTCTTAATAGTGTAGAAAGGCTAGTGGGTGGAGAATAGAAGAGCAAAAGGAGAGGTGAGGGGAATGTGTGTCCAGGAGAGCATGACTTATAATAAAGTTATGACTTTTAAATTGACATCTGTGGAATATAGTTTAGCTAACTTTTTTTCTTTCCATTTATTCTTCAAGTAGACAACAGTTTGGTTATTTATGCTGATTTCTGCCTTTATGTGCTATGTGGTGTTACTTTTTTTTTTAATGTTCCCTGCATTGTTGGTACAATTATTTTTTTTAATATTTATTTATTTATTTGGCTGCACTGGGTCTTACTTACGGCATGTAGGATCTTCATTGCTGCGTGCGGGATCTTCGTTTGCGACATGTGGGATCTTTAGTTGTGGCATGTGGGATCTAGTTTCCTGACCAGGGATTGAACCCAGGTCCCCTGCATTGGGAGCGCAGAGTCTTACCCACTGGACCACCAGGGAAGTCCCCAATTCATTTTTTAAAAATTGAAGCATAGTTGATTTACAATGTTGTGTTAGTTTCAGGTGTACAGCAAAGTGATTCAGTTATACATATATACATATAAAATATATATATGTATTCTTTTTCAGATTCTTTTCCCTCATAGGTTATTACAAAATATTGAGTACAGTTCCCTGTACTATACAGTAGGTCCTTGTTGGCTATCTAATATTTTATATATAGTAGTGTGTATATGTTAATCCCAGACTCCTAATTTATCCCTTCCCCCTTCCCCTTTGGTAACCATAAGTTTGTTTTCTATGTCTGTGAGTCTGTTTCTGTTTTGTAAATAAGTTGATTTGTATCACATTTTAGATTCCACATATAAGCGATATATGATATCTGTCTTTCTCTCTCTGGCTTACTTCACTTAGTATGATAATCTCTATGTCCATGTGGTGTTACTTTGGTGAGCAGGAGTAATTAGCTGTTTACAAGTGAAGAGTGCAACAGGCAAGGCTATGACACTCTTCTCCATATTGTCAACTCTGGCAGTCTCCAATTGTCCTCTCTATCTAGGTAACCTATTAGCTGGTAACCCTATTAGCTGGCCTGTTCGCTTTCCTTTTCAGGAGAATTTCTTTTGTTTGGGAGTTCTGTTACTTTCCCTTTTGGTCTACTCTTCAGTGGCTCTGCTTGCCTATCTGGTGGTTTTTTAAAAATTTCCAACCCAATGTCAATCTGGAGTGGGATTGGTAATGCCAAAATGGAAGGAGTCTTCAGGAAGGATAGAAATGTTATGAGGAGAGCAAGTTGAGGTTAAGTGGATTGCTAAAACAGATAGGATCTTAGGCCTCATTAATGAAGTATAGCTTGCCGATTACGGAAAGGATTAGCTCCTCTGAACTCTTTGCTGCTCAGATTACATCTGGAGTATTATGTTCAATCCTGCGTCGCCTTATTTTAAGTAGGACACTGACAGACTAGAGTAAGCTTCAAAGAAGGTTAAGAAACTGATCAAGGAGACCACGTCATTTGTGGAACAACATTTCTATTGCTTCATTATGATGGAGGCAAAAAGTCAGTTGCATGAAGCCAACATTATCATTGGTCTGCACTGGGAAAATGTGTTGAAATGAAGATACTGAAACCAAAATGTCACAAAAGTATAGAACATTCTTCTTCCTAATGTTTGAACTTTGAATTAGTTACTTTGAGTAAAAATATATAGTGTTTGAACCCAGTACTAGCTAATTGTTCGACCAGCACAACAGCCTTTACATACTCAGCCTGGAAGATCAGTTCTCAGGTATAAGGCTAAAACCTTATGGATCCTTGGGTGATCATGGGGATTTCCCTTCCTCTTCTGGAGTGCTATATTTAATCTTCTCATCATTAAAAAAACGCCACTGCCAGAGGCAAGGTCCTAGAAAGGATGGACTGATTGCTAGTATGCTGTCTTCCATCTTCTCGACATCCTTTGCAGCTTTGTAGTGGTGTGCTTTTAGTGGAGTTAGGAAGGAGTTAATATCTTGGAATAACCTTGAATGTTGTTTGTTTTCCTCTTAGGAATATTGAGAAGGTGAGCATGTAGTGGGAAATTTTGAGATTTTCTGGTTTATAGGCTCTTTTTCTAAAAAGCACTTCTAATCATCATCATCATCATCCCAAATGACAGAAGAAATATTAACTTATGAAAATAAATGTTCAAAAGGCAAATTTTATGAAATGGTTGACCTCCATAGGATCCTCATTATTTTTAGAACATGTAGGGAGAGGTCACTCATACCTTTATTTATTAATTGTCTATCTTCTCATGCCTTATTCATTTATTTTTTAAAGCACAGGGGAGAAAACTTGTGAGGGAAGAGATAAAAGTAATCTTTTGTTTGCACAGAAACACAACGTGTACATTGTTGGCTTAAGGCCTGTAGTAGACAGAAAGAGTCTGGCTTGAGAGTCATCCAGAGCAGAGACAGTGTTTGTGAACAAGCCAAGATTTCCCTTGTTTCCTCTTGTGACCTTCCCTCACTTTGAGGTACTGGATGGGATCAGGGCTCCAGGGATGGCACTCAGTTACCTGGTGATAGGGAGGAACTAGGGATCCAGCAGTACCTGGAAGGCAAGAGGGTGACCCAAGAACTTTCAGCTTTTTCTGGAAGAAACGCACAATGTCAGGCAATCAGAAGAGGAAGGGAAAAAGCATAAAATCCACATTCTTAGACTCCATAAAAGGAGAAAAGAAAGTGCTCGCTCTGCTCCCCACCAAATGTGCAAGTTTTATGGTAATCTCTTGTAGGGTTGAGAGCAAGTGGGTCAGCCGTGCAAGGAAAGTGAAAGTCTCCACCTGCAGGCTGCTGTAGGAAAGAGCTCCATCTTCTTTCCTACCTCTGACAAGTGGACTAGGGCACCTTTTAAGAGACTATCCAAGCTAGGGTCGACTTGTCTCGGGACTCATCTTTTTGCAAAGGCTGCAAAAAAGAATTTGAAGGTCATGAACATCTGACCACTGGAGAAAACCTTTCCTGGCTCAAAAATAAGTCTCTGTGGTTTAATTAGCTACCCCTTCGGACATTGATTTTTTGAGCACTTGTACTGAATGTAACTTGTCTTTCAAACTTTACAGAAGAGCCAACCCAAATCCAGTTGGATTTGTGGCTGTAGGGAAGTTGCTTGCTTTTATTAAGCATGGCTTATGCTCTCTTTCTCTCACACATGACACTCACATGTAGCTTGCAAAATCAAGAATTAGAGCTAGAGAGAAGAAAACTCTTCCCCCCAAACAAATGATTTCACTAGTTCCATCCCCCACCTTAGATTGCATGTGTCTGAAAGCAGTTCTGATGTCAAGTGCCACCTAGAGGAAACTTCTTCTCTTGCTCTCTCCTCTGTGCTCCCACACATATATACCCTTGTCATAGCACTTACAACATGGCATTATAATTCTGTCTTTACTTACATGTCCCCAACACTAGAAATGTGGACTCCTTGAGGGCAGGAGTGGAATCTGATACATCTCCATACCGTTAACATCTACTATGGGGCCTGGCACATAGTTTTAATAGTATTTGTTGAATTGAATTAAATTATTTCGGGCCTGACCTGTGTATTGCTTCCATTTGTTCTAAACAGCAGTCAAGGGCAGCCAGGGAGCATGAGGAAGGCTCTGAATGATCTTTTTGCTTTTCCCTCTATCCCCCCTCCCCCATTACTCCCATCTACCATTTTTCACTGCTGGGTGCTTATAGTTTGAGCAAAGAAAGGTCTTAAACATAGCGCTGGATTTTCTGTGACTTTTATGTCTTTCGACCTGGGGCTGATGGCTTTGTCATTTTACTCAGCCTTTATTTAGTACAGTCAAATCTGATTAATTGAGACTAACTTGAGGGAAGGCCAGTCGGAATTATAGATAGAAAAGAAATGCAATTTTATTACTTTCAAGTTCATAGAGCAATAAGAAGTAGACTAACAAAGCCCTTGCCAGGAAGTTTTGCCAAGTAGGAGTCCTTGGATCTGCTTTAATGAATAAATAAGAATGATGTGCAATTAACATATTTATTGTTTGTAAATTGCTTCTAAAGTGCTTAAAAACAATTTATTCTCTTGAGTAGTTTAAACACTTCCCTTGTAATCTTGTTTACACCATAATTTGCCCAGCAAACGTTTTTAAAAATAGATACAGCAGCCTAGCTCTGTCAGAATGATCACCAAATGTGAATTAGTGACATCTGAACTACAAAGGTATGTCTCCAACACGGTGAAGCAAGTAAGCCTGAGAATATGATGCTTTGAGGAAGTGGGCAGAGCAGATTCCTCCTTTCCTGCTTAGTTGTTAGTCACAGAGGCAGGACCTCAGTCCTATTCAGAGAAGAGAAAAGCTCCCTCACCAGGAAGCAACACTTGCTATCAGTCTAGCCCCCCTCAGTGGTCTAATGCCAGTTTCCACTGAGGCAGTAAAAATGAGCAAATTTACCTTTTCAATAATTTCAGTATGAACAAACAATCCCCAGTGGGCAAAACTAATAGAAGATACTGTATTTTGATTGCAGTTTATCTCTAGCAATTATAGATGAGCAATTTAAGTGCCAACAAAGCAAGTCATTTGCTAGAATGAGGCTGTATTTCACCGAGCTTTATCATTAGACATTTTTCGGATCACTCAGCTAAAGACAGTCTGTTTCCTTGGGTGGATCATACATCCTCTTTCTGCAGTATCCTGAGGAACAATTACTTTTCTTAATGATAGGATATTGACAAAAAATGATTTACAAACATCATTTGCACTAAATTTTACTTTTCCCTCCCTTTAGAAATTTTGTTGACGGAATTTACAGCATTAGGTTTTACTCTTTGGGGACTTCTTAGAAGATATAACAGGAAGGAGTTGGGCAGGTGGAAAGGGATGAGCCCTGGCCTGGGTGCCTGAAGAGATGAGTTCTAAACTTATGTCTGGGTTTCTAATAACCAGCTGTGATGCTTTGAGGGTGGTGGTGAGGTTCCCTGGGCCCATTTCCTTGTCTTAAAAATATTGACTGTGGGTGCGTGTGTGTGTGCATGTGTGTGTGTGAGAGAGAGACAGAGAGAGACAAAGAGACAGAGAAACAGAGAGACAGCGAGGGAAGAGAGACAGAGAGAGATTAGATACTCTCTAAGATCTTTTTGAGCTTTAATGCTCTCTGAGTATCTGATTCTGTGATGGTCATGAGGCCAAAAGGGAATTTTTCAAAGCCTAGGGAATAGCATGTTTAGACTGCAATAATGATTTCAAGAATCTTTGCAAATGACCACATTTGGCAGAAAAGCAACTGAGGGCTCTATCATGATCTGAAGAAATAATTAATATTGCATAAAAGGATGTATTTCTTTGTAATTTATGAAAGACAGAACTCAGAAGAGACTATAGATTGAAAGCAAAAGCAGTGTTGGCCAACTGGGTTTCCATTTCCTACTGTCTATAAAGTTAGACTGGGTGGAAGGTCCCCTGGTCTGGGAAGCAAGAGTCTCAGGTTCTTGGTCTGACTCTGCCAAAAATTGGCTATTGATTTTGGATTCAAAAACTCTCTGAGCCTCATATTTTCCATCTGTTAAAAAAGGAAAATAATACCTTGCCTATGTACTTCTTAAGACTGTTGTGGTTATTGGAAAAGAGCATAGGGCAAGGCTGTGTGAAAAAGAGTCACCATACTGAAACAAGGTGCTATTTAAGAAAATAATTTTTTAAATTGGGCCATTGAGAGACACAGCCCTACAGGTGTTTCTCACTGTATTAGATTGTAAAAACTTTCTTTAAATGTGTAGATTGTATCATGTTCATCATGATGTGTATTATACACTGGCATCTTAGTGTTAATAAACACACCATTCTAATTTTTTAGGTTCACAAGTGATTCTTTGGATGAATGAAAGAGATGGGTTTACAGGGGTGGGAGACAGAAGGGTAGTTTTAACTTAAGCCAGTCCTCCCTACAATCTAAATTCTTGAGAAATGTTGAAACAAATACAAGTCTAGGAAGCACAGTAGCCTTTCTTAAAAGAGTTTTGCAAATCCTTACATTTCATCTATGGAAGAGACAAATGAGCTCTTCCTATCTGATGGACAGGTCTAACATCAGCTGTTAGCTGACTAGCAAGTAGTGGGTGAGTACCTGCTCTGTGCCAGGAATGGTGACAGGCACTGAAGATACAGACACTAAAGACGTGGTCCTTGCCTTCAAGGAGTTTCCAGTCTCATGGGGCTGACATATAGGTAATAAAATGTGTTACATGATGTGATAGAGGTAAGTCTACTCCTTATATTTCCTTAGGTCACCAAGGGCATCACATTTCAGAACTGGAGAGTCCTGAGTCACAGGCCAACAGTCTCTCTAAGGCAGCACTGTTCAATAAAACTTTATGGGATGATGGAAATATTCTATATCTGTGCTGTTTAATACACTAGCCACTAGCCACATTTGCCTACTGAGCACTTGAAAGATGGCTACTGTGATTGAGGAACTAAACATTTAACTTGATTTTTGCTAATTTAAATTAAATTGCTACATATATCTGTGCTATTGGACATAGTATCTATGCCATTGGACAGCACAGCTCTAAGGAATGGTAGAATGAGCCCACAGTAGCCTCCAGGGTGGTCCAGAGTTGAACTCTCTCATTTCTTTGGAACTTAGAAGGCCCTGGTCAAGCTGCTCCAGCCCTTTAACCATGTTTTTCTATCCACACACTACACTAGGCTTTGAATGGCTCCTTTCCAGCTGACTGCTCTGAATTATGCATGCTAATGTGCTTTACTTAACCCTGGGATGAGGTTTTCTTTCTTTTTTCCTTCCTTTCTTTCTTTTTCCTTCCTTCCTTCCTCCCTCCCTCCCCCCCCTCTTTCTTTCTTTCTCTTTCTTTCTTTCTTTCTTTCTTTCTTTCTTTCTTTCTTTCTTTCTTTCTCTTTCTTTCTTTCTTTCTTTCTTTCTTTCTTTCTTTCTTTCTTTCTTTCTTTCTTTCTTCCTTTCTTTCATCTTCCCTTTCCCTCCCTCCCCCCTTTCTTTCTTTCTTTCTTCCTTTCTTCCATCTTCCCTTTCCCTCCTTCCCTCCCTCCCTTTCTTTCTTTCTTTCTTTCTTCCTTCCTTCCTTTCTTCCTTCCTTCCTTCTTTTTAAAAAGAGATTCCATGACAGTTCAATCATAACAGAGGAAGCAAATGGGGCGAAGGAAAACTAGTTTATAAAGGATTTTAAAGTGTCTCAAATCTTGTCTTTCACATAATTTCAGATGTTATGAGGTCATTTCAACTCTCTTTAGATGAGTTATCTTTCTCTCTCTCTCTCCACACACACACACACACACACACACACACACACACACACACACACTCCAGCTAAGGTGTTGAATCAGCAATTAGAGAAGTTGGGTCCATGTATATATATTTTTATCTCTCATGCCAGAAAACAAGACTGTTCACTGCATTATTTCTTTTTCTGATAGTACAGATAGGGGGAGAATGAGATAAAATATCTTAGTAGGAAACCTCAGAAAAAAACTATTCATGATGTTGAATGGAAATTTAGTTGCAAATAGAAATGAGTATTCAAGAGAAATCGAGTTTATAACCTGATAATCAGATGACCTGTCATTTGTCTGTCAGTTCACTTTTAGAAAGCACCTGCACATTTATTATTTTATTTGATCCTAATAACAACTCTGTAAGATAGTTAGGACAGGTGCTATTTCCATTTTATAGATTAGGAAATTGCAGGTCAGAGAGGTTCAGTGATTTCTGCAAGGTCACACAGCTATTTTTACCTTGAAGGCTCTGTATTTGGAGGGTTTCTAGGACTTTTCTTTGAATAGTCTGTGTTCTTTTCTAAGCTTAAAACAACCTGCAGAAACAATCACCAGGGTGACTTATGGCCCTAACTGAAGCTGTGTCGACCAGGAACAAGCATTTTTAAATTTGGAGACACAAAAACACAACCCTCTTTCCCTCACAAAAATTATATGTAATCTGCGTGTACCCGTGTGTGTGTTATGAATGAAGATATGACTGCCCACACCTGTTTGTACTGGTTGAACCCCAAACAAACTCTTTCTTTGTTATCAAGTAGACACAAGTATTGGGCAGACCAGGATGAGGAGTGAGTGTGCTAGAAATGGAGAAAGAGCTGAGAAAACCATAATTCAAAAAGAGTCATGTACCACAATGTTCATTGCAGCTCTATTTACAATAGCCAGGACTTGGAAGCAACCTAAGTGTCCACTGACAGATGAATGGATAAAGAAGATGTGGCACATATATACAATGGAATATTACTCAGTCATAAAAAGAAACGAAATTGAGTTATTTGTAGTGAGGTGGATGGACCTAGAGTCTGTCATACAGAGTGAAGTAAGTCAGAAAGAGAAAAACAAATACCATATGGTAACACATATATATGGAATCTAAAAAAAAAAATGGTCATGAAGAACCTAGGGGCAAGACAGGAATAAAGACACAGACGTAGAGAATGGACTTGAGGTCACAGGGAGGGGGAAGGGTAAGCTGTGACAAAGTGAGAGAGTGGCATGGACATATATACACTACCAAATGTAAAACAGATCGCTAGTGAGAAGCAGCCACATAGCACAGGGAGATCAGCTCAGTGCTTTGTGACCACCTAGAAGGGTGGGACAGGGAGGGTGGGAGGGAGGGAGATGCAAGAGGGTAGAGATACGGGGATATATGTATATGTATAGCTGATTCACTTTGTTATAAAGCAGAAACTAACACACCATTGTAAAGCAGTTATACTCCAATAAAAATGTTAAAAAAAAGAAACCAATGCAGCCAAAACAAATAAATAAATAAATAAATTTATTTAAAAAAAAAAGAGAGTATTTGAAAGACGGGCCAGGAAAAAGCTGGGGAGGGAGGACACTAAGAACTGTATGGAGAAAGCAACATAGAAGTTACTTGTACAGGTTGAGTGGTAGGACTCCCAGGCACAGTACAGTGTTATGTTTCTGACAGCATTGTTTTTTTTTTTTTTTTTGACAGTTAAGTTTGGAATTGTTCCTGGTTTTTGCTGCTGGGAGTCTGATGGGAGAGGGAGGGTGAGGTGTTCCCCCTCATTATTTCTTAATCTTCCTGCAGGAGGAAATTGCTCTAGTTGTGTTCACTGCCCTTGAACCTGTCATGTTCAAGCAGGCTAGGGTATTTATTTTTCTCCCAGATAGTACATCCAGCCAGCCAGTCTTAATTACTTCTGTTTCATTGCATTTCCCAGAATCCTAATGAGGTGTGGCCTAGTGGTGTGAGAGCAGGACCTGCAGTGAGAAATCTTGAATTCTAGCTGCAGATGTGACACTGCTCCTCTCTAGCAGAGGGCAAGTCTCTTAACCTGTTTTGTCCTGCTGTTAATGGGGTTACTAATATTTATTTAGCTTATAGTAGCAGGAGAATTAACTAGTTAATGTTGGTTGAAAGGGAAAAAAAGAAAAAAAAAGAAAAAAGGGCAAGTTTTTGTGTATCGTGTTCATTTCCAAATGCTAATTCTTTCAGGATGATATTGACAGGAGGCACCTGCTCTGTAGCACTTATCAAGCACCTCCTGGAAGTCTTGCTGGATGGATGAGAAGCAAAATTCTGTGCCATGAGCTCTATAGAAAATGTAGCTACCTTCAAGGCCAGTTTCTAACTTGGGTGTCTGTTTTCTGCCCACCTAAGAATATTCCTCTATCTTATGGTTTCTCAAAGGTTAAGTACATTTTTTTCTCTCTCCTGAAACCCTTTTTAAACTTTTTGAAATTCTTTGTGATAAAAGGTTCCATGTACATGCAAGGTGCTTTAGTAATTGTTGTTCTGTTGGTGCATTGCATAACTACATTACAGATTTCTGATACTGTGACAATTTCAAACTGCTCATAGTATTAGCCACTTTTCGAGGTGTAATTATGGATTTACTGTGCATGGTTGCCAGCACTCTTACGTCAGATAGTAGCCCTTTGATTAATCTGTTTACAAAATCAGGTCAATTTCCAGCCTACCCTCACCACCCCCACCCTGGCATAAAACGAGAAGTTCTGTTAGGATTTGGGAGGATGGGTAGGGGTTTTGAAAGAATGAGTAAACATTTCCATTACTTCCTTGAATCAGTCCTCTTCCTATTACTTCTCATTGATGCTTCATGAGGTGATGCCAAAGTGTAAGCTCTGTCTTGTCTCCAGCACTGATTTGCTGCAATGCTTGTTTGAGTCACTAGAAATTGGAGGTTACTGTGGATTTCCTTCAGTGCCTAATAATTTTGACAAAACCCAATGCCCTTTATTTAAACTCCAGTCATAATTAGAGGGTTGCCAATGTTAAGCAACCGATGGAGTCTGATTTTGAGAAATGTTTATTGTGCCTCATTAAATTTGAAATTAGTACTTAAGATCAGAAATAAATAATCTGTTTATATTTTGGTAGTGGATGCTGTGTGTGCATACCCTTTCCTCTATGCATCCCAGTGAACTGAGACACCCCTGTGTTTGCCATGGTGGTAATCAAAATAGCTACACCAAAAGAGAACTATGGAGGATTTCACTGATGACAAACAAGAAAATGATCTATTGAGTTGCATCTGATTAGAAAACATTAATATTAGAAGCTAACACATTCACTATTTCTAAGATGGTATATAACTCGGTTGTTTTTTTGTCAGCATGATCACACATTACTGGCTTGAGCAACAAGCCGGTACAAGGGAAATGAATTTAGAATGATATGCCAAAGGCTGTTACTCCTTCACTCTTAAATAAGCTTGTGGAGACAACTGGGTTGTAAGTGATGTATAATATAAATAATGAGATTGGGGCTGGAACTGGATTTGGGGGTGTTGTTTTGGCCCACAGGCACAGGGCCACCCACTGCTTTCCCTCCAAATATTCTGAAAGTTTTTCAGCTGACAAGCCTTGCTCAATAGAAATTGTACTCTGCAGGCAGTCACGGCTCTGTAGCTGCTAAGTAGTAGAGAATTGAGACCAATGAAATAGAATTTAGCAGAAATGGACCAGCTCAGAGTGCTGGACCTTCTCTAAGCCAGGAGGGCTCAAAGATAGGCTGGATTCAGGAGAGCTCATACTGTGGATCCGTGGGCCATTGCTTGTGGGACATCTTATATTGGTTTCTTACTGTCAGTTAGACCAGCTTTACCAAATCATAGCTTCTGAAGTTGAAGCTACCCCGTAAGTCATCGCTAGTCATCTTAGGTCACCTTGTAAAGATGGTTGTAAATGCCTCTAAAGGACAATTGAAATGGTCACCAAGGTTGCAGGGAAGAAAGTGGCTCATTCCTGGATCCTTCGGGCTATGTGACTGGGTCCTCCATCTAGGTCTGGAGAACTATCTCCAGTTAGTGTGTGCCAAATTTTTCTTTTGTCTATCTGCTACACTATACTCCCCTGACCCACTCACTGAAAGTAGCCAAGAAAGTCATTCAGAGAAAAATAGGTATAAAGCAGGCTAATCACTTCCCTGCTGTTTCCATCTTGTGTTTGCTTTCCATCTCAGTAGTAGGTAATGCCAAGAACAGTGTTCCTGGGGATTTTTCTTGTTTTTGTGACTTGTTCTAGCTGAGTCAGTATTTAACGTGGCTGTAGCACTTAACCTGTGTGTTTGTTTTCTTGGCTGTTTAAGGCGGGGAGTAACAATTGGCACCTGCTTGTAAAGTACTTTAATATTTGGGGATGAAAGGCACTCTGAGCCTGCAAAATAGCTTTAATGTGTTGTAGTTACACATTTGGGGATGGTGATTGGACTTCAGGGTTTGTTCCATTGGTGAATGTGGTTGATAGCTATTTACTTCTCAGGTTGAATTTTGTTTATATGGGATGAGGTAGTATGACTCATGTGATTGGGTTAGTCATTTTATTTAAACTACTTGTATCCACACCGAAGTCTTGTTGATTTTGCATTCCTGTGTAGAATAGGCGTTAACTGGTTCCTCAGAGCTTTTTATAAGCAGATATTATTTTAAAGTGCACTGTGCCCCACAGAGGACTTAGAAAAGGGTCCCAGAGCCTTATTCAGAAGCCTGTTCTTATCTATATAATGGGATGGTGCTTAGCCTGGTCATTCAGTAGGCTCTTTGCCTCTGAATTGCATGGATTCCCGAAGAAAGCTGCTAGGTTTCTCAAGGAGGCCTTTGTAGTAAAATTTGCACTGGGTTGCTCTTCTAAAGTCACAACTTTGACCCAATAAAAGATGAGGGTGGAGAAAAGTGATTTCCCTATGCTGCCTTTGTCACCTCTAGGTAGTCTGACCACATCAATGGTGCCAGTGGAGTTTTAGCAGTGATGACAAAAGGCCACCAAGAGGGGAACTCTTTCAACTTGACTTGGATGTTAACTAAATGGGCTGTGTTTCCCACTGATAGCCCTGTCCTGAAAGCCATTGGAATCCTAGAGTTCCCTTCCACATGCAGAAAAGTAGCTGCCATGCTGTCAATCTGTGGCTCAGAAGTCTACAGATAAGGCAAAGCCTTATCTTATCACAGAAATTTTATCTACCCCTGGTTTGGAAACAGTATCATGTGTCACTACTGCCATTCCCAGAGATATGGCAGGACTGATGGATGATGGGCAGGAAGCACCTAACTGTGGCATCTTATCCTTGGCAGTTATATCCAGACTACTGTGTATTTATAAGGTCATAGTTGAGAGTGAGGACAGAGAACAAACTGTAACTACAGAAGACAGTGGGCAGAATGGATACTTTCTGAAGAAACAAGACCACCTTGGCCTGATAGAATTGGTCACCTGCTTTAACTGCAACGAGAAGCTTCATTCTAAGCCTCTTCCATTTCTTCTCTGGTCTTTCATTGATGGATTCATTACATGAGTACTTGCTAAGTGTCCAGCATTGTGGCAGTGACACTTCAAATGAAAGCTTCCAATCCAGTTGGAGGATGAACTGACATGCTACACACTGAAGTAATCATAGAACCTGAGGAAATGCATAACTACATCACAAAGTCTGTACACTAAGTGCTGAGAACACGCTAAGCTATGTGGGATGATCAGGGATGTAGACATATTAGAAATGAAGGAAATGAGATATGAGGGAAGTAGAGGACTTGTGTTGGATGACTGCTTAGCTAAAGATTTAATTTAGATTTAGTGCTAAATGTAACAGGGAACCACTGAAAGGGTTCTTTGAGGCCTTGAAAAGAGAAATGCTGTGATGAAAATAGTGGGTGAGGAAGATTATCCACATAACGTTTTGCAAAATGGGCTAGAGGAAAAGGCAAATGGAATTGAAGAAGTAGTGGCACAAGGTGATGAAAGCTGTTGAAGTAGAGCCAAAAGGACATATACACATGCTATTTCTAAGAAATTCTTAAGTTTTATAACTCATTTGATAGGAGAGGGATGTGGTTTGTATTTGTGATATGGGTTTGTACATGTAACAAATATAAAGGCCAAATCCTCCTATGTGCATCACCTACTACCATCAAGCCATTAGGATGCTACTTAGTTCTGTAGAGTTGCAGTGTAATTCTCAAAGTTGCACTCCATAGCCTGTGTACAAGTATATGCCTGTGTCTGCAGGTGTATGTGCCTCTGTGTGTGTGTGTTTCATGTTTTCCTGAATGGCTGACATTTTAACCATCCCCAGCAAGAGGTCTATCAATTTGTGACCTCCTTACCGGTACAGCCTATATCTTTTTTTTCATCCTCAGGGTTTGGTGCATGTGTTTTGAATGGATGAATGAATAAATGAATCAGTGCATGAACAAGACCCATTTTGTTTTAGAATCCTACAATTTGAGGGGGCTCGAAGGGAACATTGGCATCATTTGGGTTATTCTCTTCATTTCCTAGATAGATAAATTAAGGCTTCAAGAGGGATCAAGTGATTTATTCAAGGCCATCAATGAGTCAGTGACAAACATGAGGAGGGAATTCAGGTCACCCCACTACACCACCTTGCTTACTATAGTCAAACTGCGTGTGTGTGTGTGTGCGCACGTGTGCGCACATGTGTGTGCATGAGAATTAGTGCTGGTGTGTACATAGGCATGGCTAGTGGAAGTTTATTTAGCTTGTTTTCCAGTTCAGGGTAAATATGAGCTTTCTAGTGATGGCAGCTCTGGGGATGGTGCCTTTTATTCCATCTTTACTAATTCCTCCTCCAGCTTTTGTTGTCTGGATGGATGTCTTTGAATATACATTCTAACTGGAGGCATGTTGGCTTTATTTTTATATAGAATTTACATTTTAACTTTTATGTGTTGAGGATAGTAAGGAGGAAAAAGCCATTTGTCAATTCATTTTCTAAAAACGCCTTTGTAGGAGATGCTATTTGAACATCTAAAGCAGCAATCGCTTTTAGAAAAAGGTTATGCGTCTTATCATTATTGATCAAGAACCAGCATTTAAAAATCATTTTGCTGTGCATCTGATTTAGGATTCCAGTTTTCCTATTTGTATTGATAAGATGACTGAGTGAAAAATTAAAAAAAAATTAGTTAGCAGATCGCAGTTATAATGCTTTTCAGTTTGATGGGACTTTTAAAGTGTAATTTAAAATGGCTGTTCATTTTCAGATGAAAACCTTAAGGTTTGATGAATCTCTGTTTTCATCTCAGCATCTGTAACCTTTTTTAACTTTGTAGCATGACCTGGGGATTTGTGCCGCTGGGCAAATATTCTAGTCCTGGATATCTGCATTTATTGGGCTTGTTTCTCCTTAGGGCTGAAGTCTCTCCTGGTGATAAATGTGGTGCTGAGAGAGTTGCAGTCACTCTTCCAGAGACTAGGGCACAACTCAGTGAACTGTGAAAGTAATGCAAAATGACAATTAAAGTAGGGCATTCTGGTACCTTGGGGGCCTGACAAAGTGGAAGTATTTGACTTCAGATGTGCCAGACTCATTAACATAATAACATACTACCCACCCCAAAGTCTCTCTAGAAACCTCCCATATCCAGAAAGGAGCTGCGAATAGAAAGTAGTTAGCAAAGAAGGCTCCTGAGCAGGTAAAAAAACAAACAACAACAAAACCCAAAACATTACACAGAAGTCCCTATAGTAAAGATCATGTCATTTCCCTCTTAGAAAAACATCTCAGCTCTCTACCCAGAACTTAACTCTCATTTTCTAGACTGCTCTAACAAATATAATTATATAGTTTCCAAGACAGCAGAGTGGAAATATCAAACTTGAAATGGAAGAGTGTTTTATAGCAAGTTGGTGGGAGACATATGTTAAAAATTAAAGGCAAGAACTCAGAAAACACAGTGCTTTGGGGTCAGTGAGTGTACAGGCAAAACCTGCATGGTACAGTGATTTATGTTTAGAAAGGTTCTTCTAAGGAACCAATAAGGAACTGTGTGATAACTTTCAAAAAGAAGGCAGAATGGGTAGGATTTTAAATCAAAGTTTTAGTCCTTAGAGGAGAAAGCACTAAGCTATCTAAAAAACTCTGCTATCCGGAAGTATTTATTCTTTAGGTTTTCAGAAAATTAAGATTTTATTAAACCTAAACAAAGTGAGAAGTCTGCCCTCAGTGAATCCTAGGATAAGGAATTCTAATTAGAGAAGGGATTTGGGAGAAATATATTAAATGATAGGAAAGTGACTCTTATTTACCACTGAGACAGAAAATAAAAGTTTGCTCTAGACCCATTTTTTTTTTCTAATGTCAAAATTTAGGTTTTTCAGAAACAAATATTCTTGTCTCTTTGTTGTGTTCCTGTGTTAACTTGGCTGTCTCATTAGAGATGGGGACATTTCCTAGTGAAATTAATGTGACATTTAGAGAAAATTTCCCCTCTCAAATGTTTCATGTTATTTGCCATTTAGAATACTTAGAGAGGGGATTGGAATAATGTCAAGCAAATTTTGATTAAATAAGGCTAACCAGGAGCCAATACATTAATGCAAAAAAGAAAAGCTCTTCTATTATTTCTTAAAAAGTGTTTTTCTGTTGTCATTCTTTATCTTCTATTGAGATCACCTTGGCAGATAATCTGACAAAAGAGATCCATCTTCTAAACAGCTGGGCTTGCCTTAGAAAACACAGCACATCAGGTCAAAGCCTGTGGCCCGTCTTTTGCTCAGGAGAGTTCTCCACTCTGGATGTCTGTTAGAATTACCTGGGAAGCTTTAAAAAAAAATACCAATGCCTGGGCCCCATTCCATGCCAATTACCTCAGAATCTCTTGGAGTGGGACCTTCACAACAGTATTTAAAAAAAAAATTCCCTAGTTGATTCTAATGTGCAGTTAGGGCTGAGAATCACCAGCTTAAGGCATGCAAACTATTCATTAAGAAAAGATTATTTCCTTCTTCAGGGTGGTCTGAGTCTCATTGTTTGCTCTACCTGAAGTGTGAAAAAAATTTACTCTTTCAATGCACAGGAGTTGGGTTTGAGCACACGCCTTGAATCAGTACGAGCAAGAACACTTGATGTTAGTATACCCTGACCCATAAAAGGCCATCTACGGCCAGTTAGCTCAGTTGTCTGGATTATAGTTCTAATGAGGCCAGAATAGTATATCCTACCCAATTAGAATAATTCTGTTGCATACATTGTTTCCATAACACTAACCAAGCTGCCTCACAAAGAAACCTGAGACTAATTAAAGAGGCAAAAGACAATGGATGACTCAGCATAGTTCCATCCATTATGGGAAAATCAGTTCTAGTAATCTGCCTCATGAACAGTACTTCTAATTGCATGAGGATGCAGCATGGGCCATCTGTCCATTATGGTTGGTGCTGGTTTGGGGAATGGAATATTTACATTTGAAGGCCAGGACCCACGAGAATGGGAGGGGGGTTTACTCTTTTAGACTAAGAGAAAAAGGAGAAAGATAGGAAGGTGATAAGCTTCAATGATACTCTCCTACCTACAGTGGCAGATCATGGCTGGCTTTTCTGCCCAGGTTAACCCATCTGTATACCACAACAAGGGAAAGAGAATTGTTAAGCTTTCCATAAGCAAGCCTTTTAGACTTGTGTCTTCTTTTAACTCAGTGCCTGTGAGTGGGAATCCTCAAGGTGAGATATATTATTCCATTAGGACCAAGAAGTAGTACAGTCACCAGGGATAGATTTGTATGGTTTTGCTTATTTGCTCAAACAGAGTTCTGGCACCATGCCTGGAGGTCACATCTCCACAGGGCTCCATATTTGATGCTCAGTGCACACAGATTGGACACCCTCATATGCAAGTCTATGTAAAATATTCTACTTGAAAACTGGCTTCTTTAACATGACAATATCTTGGGATGTTGCTCATGCTTTCCCTGCAAAGCCAGTATCCTCCTTTCTTTTACATCTGTTTCTCTATCTATTAACTTTCTTGAAAAAATTATTTAGGAAGTTTGGAGGCTGAGATGGACTGTATACACGTTACTCTTTTATTGCCCGAATGTGGTCAAATCCCTGATCCTACTCAGGGATCCAGGTTCTGTAGAAAGCAGAGGATAAGGGTTTCCATCATTCCCACCATGAGTCATGATAAATGCACTTGAAATTCCCCTTTGGATTTGTGTTCTATTATGCCTATTTCATAAAGGGGGAAAATGAGACTCGTAGAAATCAAGTAATTTGTCCCAGGTTGTACAAACTAATAATTCAACTCCTGAGTGCTTAATCAATTCCCTGTTTTATTTGGATAGAATGCTTTTTGGGGGACGGTTAGGAGATTTCCACTTACTAAATTATATATTGTACTGAATATCATAGAAGAGCACATTTACCTAACACCATTTTTGCATTTTATGTTGGTATAAAAATCAGTTCAAGAAGTGCTTGTTGGTTGACTGACTGATGGACAACCTCTTCCAGCATTGTATTCCCCATGCACCTTCAAGTTTGCTTCCTCCTTCTGTAATTATGTTTGCAACAATTTCAGCCTCCGTTTTCTTACGAACAAATTGGAAATGAACTGACCCTTTTGATTTTCACTCTCCCAATCCATTCCTTCCAACAGCACAAAAACTTACTTGTGGTTTTCATTAAAGGGGATTTTATCCTCTAGATAAAAGCAGTGTGGGTGGATATTATACAGCTTATCTTCAAATAAGGGGCATGTGGAGGGCATGGGCATGCCTGAGTAAGTACAGGGCAGTGATGGGATTTAGTTTTCTTCTCCATACGTTCTTCCTTCTTTCTCTCACCTACTCGCCACCCCCATCCCCACTTACTCTAGATACTTAGGGTCCCTATCCTGACTATTGGCTGTTTGGTGCTCATGTGGTAGTTAGATCTGCTATCACCTGTCCTGTTTTCCCCTCTACCAAATTCTGAGCTCCTTGAAACGTAAAGCTGCATCTAAGAGCCTAGAGCAGCTAATGTGCGACACGTAGTCATCGGAAAGGAATGCACTATTTTGTTAGCTCGACAGCTATTGTGTTTCCTTTCCCAGGCACTTTCGGTTGAAGTGATTTCAGAAGGCCCTAAGGAATGGTAAGAATGGTGAGAATTTCTGGTAGACTGGCAGGAGAGCGGAGGAGATGTGTTTGGGCATTTTTCAGTTTATACAATGGTTCAAGGAGAGTAGTACTTTAGTGTTGGAGGTAAGATCCACTTTACTGGACTTTCAGTTACTTCAGTGTTGACTTTTCCCTGTGTTCCCCCTTCTAAGGCTGCCCCCCCTTCAATCCACCCCCAACCTCTGGATGCTCATCAGCTGTTATCCCATCTCTTTCATCTGGCAGGTATTCTGCATTGGCTTTTGTAAAACCATTGCTCAGGCAGTCTGCTGTAACCAGATTAGACAGTGGTGTTTTAATGATAGGAACTTGCTATGATAGGTTTGCTTGCAAACTTCATGTTTCACATGAAAGGCTTTGGCACCCCCTGTGGACTGCCCTTCATCCCGTTTTAGGCATAATACTTGTTTTCCTTTATGTCTGTGATAAAACGAAGGCCTTCCTGTATAACCAGTGCTGAGCAAAATGTCTTAAAACAAAGGGAAGTGCAGTTTAAATCCACAGTGATTACCTTGCTTGCATTTCCATATCTATGGAATACATATTTTAACATGTTAATTATCTACTACTAATAAAAATACCTTTGAACGTCCAGTCAATTTGACGGGCACAGAATTGTGTCCACTGGGGAATGGGAAGCAATTAGTTTCTGTAAAGATTTTGGGTCATGCTGTATCCTCCCTAAGTGGTTGCATGGTCGGTAGCCAGGCATATTCTAGGGGATGTTTGTGTCAAGTTCATCTTCGTCTGCCTGGGAGAGCTGCCTCCACAGAGCCCCCAGGGCCCCAAGGAGGTGGCAGGCATTCGTCAGGCTGTTGCACCACTATGGCCTTGGTTTCTGATTCATTCATTACCTCTTGCCCAGTAGAAAAATTCCTCCTAAGTAGGAGAGTTTAGCTCTTTTCATGAATCATCTCTGTAACCTTTTTAATTGTTTTTTTCCCCCACTGCAGACTGAAAACTATTCTTTTGACTCCAACTACGTGAACAGCCGAGCCCATTTAATCAAAAGGTATGTTGGTTTGCTTGCCTATTTCTACAACTAAGCTTGATTTAATATAAAAAGCAAAAAGATTAAATATTTTTAATGGTGCCGTTTTCAGATTTTGAAATGAAAATGCCTATCTGTTTATTGTAGAAAATTAGGAAAATTCAGAAAAGCATTAAAAAAACTAAGTAAAAATCACTGGTAATTCCGCCACCCAGAATCACTGTTGGCATTTTATCATGTTTCTTTACATAACTGTATACAGAAATAATTGACAAAATAAAATTGGGGTCATATTAAAATACAGTTTTATGTGATAATTAAGAAATCTAATATTAAAATTTTCTCCTGTGGAACTTCTAGTGAATTTCAGCATGGCTGTTATTTTGACAACTTTGAAATCATTTTAAGGCTATTTTAGTGACAGATAAACTAATTCCTTATCTTTAAAAAACTTTATAGATGAGAGAGGGAAAGAAAAGATATTTGCCTAATTCAATAAATCTTGAAATAGAAGTATTTCAAATGAAGCATTCAAAGTTGAGATTTGTGTGAATGGTTGGTCATAACTCAGTTATCCATGGAGCCACAATGTATGTGAATACAGAGCTGAATACTGCCAAGGAAGATTTCTATCTGGTGTGGTGGGCACCAAGGTGCCCAAGGCAGGCAAGACAAGGGGTTCAGGGAGTCCTCTAAGGAGAGAACTTGTGCAGAAAATTTGGTACTGACCATTCAGATGATGCCTTTATTACTGTTTGATGCAAATATCCTCTTGAATGGTCCAGTGGTTATTCTGCAGCTAAAATTGAACTCTGTGTGTGATTGTTAAAATAATAGAAATGAAATAGAGAAGCCAGCAGGGTATGTTAGAGCTGCAGTAGAGAAGATCTGAAAACTCTATTATTTGCTGGCTCTAATTCCATAAATTTACATCACCAGAAGTGTAGGATTCAAGGAATAAACTAGTTTGTTGTACAAACAACTTTAATTCAGATCTAATTTAATTCACGATGCTGCAGTAACCCCTGAAAACATGCTAGGTTTATCTGTATCGGTCTGGAATCGCTTGTGACCTTAAGTGTCGATCGTTAATTATCTGAAAATGGATAGCCCAGTATTAACAGTCATAGCATTGTTTGGAAGTTTTTGAGGGGTTGGGAGGAATCCATTTTGAATATTTTCTTGGCCCACAGAATAAAAACAAAAGGGGAGGAATTCAAAATTATCTGACTGATTTATTAGGAGGGAAAAAGCCCTCTTTTTTGTGCACTTATTAGAGTAACCACAGCAGAAATTTGCTTTCTTTCTGCTTCAGAACTGTTATTTCATAGCTCCTTTTTTAAACTTCTGGTAAAAACAGTGACTTACCTTATCCTCATTGATCCCTTGGGCTAGCTCTGGGTACCTGAGAATTCTACGACCAGGTTAAACTCATAGCATAAGCCGGATTTTCATAGCATGGCAGAAAGCTAAGACTCCTGGGGACCCTCACCGTCTTAGGTCAGACCTGAATATCCAATGCACAAGGCAAACTGATGAGATGAAAACTTATGTTCGAACATTTAGCTTTCGGGACACATGTATTTCCACAGCAGCTTTGGGACTCACTCGAACTTCTGATTTTGATTAATTACTTTATATGTTTTTGTTTGCAAACATGGACACACAAAAGGCACAACCTGGACTCAATAAGATCTCAGTGGAAAAATCTCCTGATGTTGCCTGAAATCAAAGATAGTGGCTTTTTACCAGGGACAACCTTGATTAAGAGGAAACATCTGAAAGCTCAGGGACACATGCATTTTTGCCAGGTTCTGTTTTTGGAACCCTGAGGGCTTTAGAAAACCACAAAGGCCTTGGAATTTATAGGATCAATTGAATTTAGACAAAGCACAATACCTGGAAAGACACAGGGAATCTTGTGTGCTATGCTTTTTGGGGGGGACTAACGATTTTAAATGTAAAATGTGTGGAAAATGTTAAGAGAGTAGTGACTAGGTGATAAAACCACACAAACCATGTTCAAATAGCTCACAGTGATGTTTGAAAGGCGTTTCGCTGTATGTGGTTTCTTGAGGATCCATTTACATGCATGGAAAAAGCTCCTGGCCAGGACATTCTGAATCTGATTATCAGTTTTAATTTTATTATCAAGTCCTTGTTTCTTTAAATGCCAATCCAATTTCAGGCCAACTTTGAGAACTTCTTTTCCTATCCATCTTTTCTTCCTCTACTCACTTTCTACCCATCCAAGGATGCTTCTTGGACCCTTCTTTTTGGCATTCTCCAGCAGCTGTTAACTGTCTTACACTCAGACTTCTTTTTCTCTCTCTCATCTGTCTACCTAAGGTAAACCAAAGGAAAGCCAGAGGGCAAGGGGTTTCTCCTAGCACAAATCAAGGTTGAGAAGGGTGAAGAGTAGATCTGGAAGGGTAACGGAAGATATATGGCACATTCGCCCATAATCTTCTGCACTGAGTAATCTAGCGATATATTTCTGTAGTTTTTTTTTTTCTTTTTTTCAGAACGTCACCTGTAACCTGCAGGTATACCCAAGATTTATGTCAGAGTCCAGATTAACAAGCCAAGACAGTTAGGATTTTTTCTGGATGGATTTCCTTCCTGCTATGTTTGTTTCCTTGCTGTCGTCTCAGAGCAAGGAAAGCCAGCAGTGCTACTTTGCCCCTGCTGCAACACTTTCCTCGTGCCAGTTTTCTGTGCTGCTGTCTGATACCCGCTTCTGCAGTGCTTTTTGAGCAATATCAAGCAGTGCATGTGGCTATAGCTCAAAGAAAATAAAACAGAAAATGAACATGGTACTGAAGCAGTGTGGGGAAAAAAATGAGCATTGGCTCCTAAACCATGCATAGTGCTTTCCTTTTCCACCCAAATTGTCCTGGGGTTTTGCAGCACCTGGTATGGTGCCTTGTCTATAACAAATGCTGGTACATGTTTATTGAAGGAATGGAGGAAAAAAGTTGAAAAAAACGCCTCAGCATTTTTCCATTGAAAACTAGCATTAAATGTTCCTTTAAACCTGCAATTTCTGGCCTTTTATGTGCATTAGAATCTCCTGGGAGGCTTGTTAAATGCAGAGTCTCTAGCTCCATCCCTGGAGAATCTCCAGTTTTCATGGGTTCCCAAGGTGATTGTGATACAGGTGGTCCAGGAACCACTCTGGGATCTTCCTTATGTTTCTTAAATATAGTTTCCCTTCTCTTTTGACTTTCACTCTTTTCTCATTCTCAGAAGGTATTTCCTGGGTATGTGGTGTGACCTACTAGGAAGATAAGACCTGTTTCCTTTCAGATTTTTCTGTCTTTTGGAAAGATTTCTAATATTTTAAAGGGTAAATACGGGTCAGAATGTTATTAACGTTCATTCACCAAGAATTTTCTGAGTAATTATTGTGTGCAGAATCTTGTTCTAAGTTTTCTCAGACAAACTTGTCCCTCTCTTGGCCACCAGAGCAAGTAATAGAAACATTTGTATTTACAATACCATTGCAAAAAGAACCCTAATTTATTGTCCCACAAAAGTTGGTTTACAAGTCGTGCATCTCCCAAGAAGTACACAGGTAATAAAGCAAGTGGAATCAGCATTTTTTATGCCTGGCATAAATTGTTATTTGTTTTGGGTGAGTGGCCATTTACCAGGCTGTTTTACAATTTGCAGCATCTTGCTTACTGTCTTAAACTGCCTTACAGAAATCCATTCATTAAGCCACTAAATGTCCTTACAGGATGAGAGAGAGAAAGTGGTACTTAGGGAGTAAGTGGTACTTAGTTTGTCAGATGGGCAAACTGAGCTTTAAACAAGTTAACTATTCTAAGGTTTGGGGGAGGGGGTTAATACTCCTTGCTTTTTCTTTAGAGAATATATGACTTATTCTCACCTTACCAGTCCCTTAAGTCCTAGTAGCCAATTCTTCACTATTTTATTATTTCTCTTCTTTCTACCTAAAAAACCAAAAGCTCTGAGGTGGTTTATAATATTTAGATGCATATAAAAATGATGATCAAAAATTTAAAAGACAGATCCAAAACCAATTACAAGAAGCTAAATAGAGATCCCTGGCATGTAACTTACTGCAATTAAACATTATATTTTCCTTGAAGCTTTTGAGAAGTCAAGACAGAAAGGTAAGTATACCAGAGCGTGTCATTCTCATTTTTCAATAAAGGAAGGATACACATTTGACAGGAGAATTTTTTTCCTGTCCCTGAATTTTAGAAGAAATTAACATAGTGGACAATGTCTGACTATAGTTTATAGAAGATATAGAAACATTCTTTATATATACATTTCCTATGTCAATCCTATAAAAAAACTATGGACATAATATTTAATTGTAACTCAATGAAAGCATTACCATATATGGGAGTAATGATCATATTAAACAATAACCATTTACTGAGCATTTGTGTATACCTGGTACTTCATGTGAACTATCTCATTGAGTCCTCAAAATGGCCTCTTGAAAGAGGTTTTAGCAAATGAATTTTATTATTTTATTTTTTTAGGTTTTTTCTTTTTTTCTTTTTCTTTCTTTCTTTTTTGTTTTTTTTAAATAGGCGTATAGTTGATTAACAATGATGTACTTAGTTCCCCGACAAGGGATTGAACCTGGGCCCTTGGCAGTGAAAGTGTGGAGTCCTAACCACTGGACCGCCAGGGAATTCCCAGCAAATGCATTTTACAGACAAGGAAGTCTAGGCACAAAGACATTAGCTATCAGGCCCAGGTTCCCATAGATGAAGTGGCAGATTATGGGTTATCACTTGTTCTAATGACTCCAAGTTCAGTGCTCTTTCCACTACAATCAGGAAATCTAATATGCTACAGGAATAGAGTTTAAAGAACCTAGAGCAGTGGTTCTCACCCGGGAGTGATTTGGCAATGTCTGGAGACATTTTTGGTTGTAACTTCTGGGAGGGGCACTACTGGCATCTAGTGGGTAGAGGCCAGGGATGCTGCTAAATATCCTACAATGCACAGGACAGCCCCCCCCAACCCACAACAAAGAATTATGCAGCCCAAAATATCAATGGTGCCGAGGTTGAGAACCTTGCTCTAAGGAATGGTTAATTGCATTGTCCTTATTCTACACCCCTCACCATCGTATATCTCAAGCAAGTTTTAGCAACTGCTGAAATGCAGTCAATTCAGGGTTGAATTCTGTGGTTTAAGGTAACAATTTTGCATTGTGGATTAAAGAAATTTTCACATGCTTCAGATAGCAGAAATGCAGGTCAAAAAATTATTTGTTATAAAAATGTAGGAACCAGTAATACCATCCAGGCAGGTTTCCTTTCTCCTGAGGTGCAGGGGTGCATGTGGGCAGGACCAGATTTTTTTCTAAAAAACAAACTTTGAATCTGTTCATGCTGTGCGATTAGTATTTACAGGAAGCCTCCAAATCTGTGTCATAAAACTAGAGGTGGTGACACACTTTAAAGCATGTGTTTCCATTTGGTCTTAATGATCATAAAAGACTCATAAGATGATTGATTTTTGAATAGAACTGCATCCTGGTGGGTCCACAGGGCTGAGTAGCTGCATGACATAATTTGGAGGAGCTGAGTGAGTTGGCCTATTGAGTGATTTTAGTTTTAATACAGTTGATGCTCAGTTATTCTTTCTGAAAATAATTAGCAAACAGGTCAATGCTTCACCCCCTTCTGCCCTTCATTTTCTGACAATTATGGCTTTCCAGTTACTGCCCTTTTGATCTTTTCCTTTTCATATTCAGGGCAGCAAGCATTCTACATCTAGGTTGGTCATATGTTAAAAATCTGCTGTGATTTCCTTTTGACCAAGTGTGGAGAATGACAATGTAGCCATTGTGTCCATGGCATAGCTCTTCATCGTATGTACTGAATGTTCTTATCAAAGCTTCAGAGAGCCAGGCCTGTGGATGTTCAAGGTTGAGCAGATCAAGCGAGTTTGCAGTGTCATCTCCACAGGGCTCCCTTTTCAGAGGTAGAGTAGGTCTGTTGGGACTTGTCCTAATTCACAAGCGTGCCACTCTCCCTTGTTGAGACAACAACACATTTTCTTGAGTATGCCTTTGCAGCTTCCTCACTGACTAGGGAAGGGATTCCCCATTCACTAGGTATTTCAGATGCATAATTTATGGTCCATGGTGGAGCACAGCTGCAGATTCTGTCAGGACATACAAAGTATTAGAAATAGCAGATGGGGCCTCTATGGATGTACCTAATGTACTGTTCTCTATTTCGTGAGAAATGGTGTGGGGTTTTTGGGTAGTATGCTTAGTGCATTGAATGGTGGATTGATTTAATAGGTGCAAGAAAAATTTACACACAAAGTCTTGAGCTGCAAGTTGCCATGTTCTTAGCATAGCTACACTCACAGTTTCCTTAGCGTTCACTCTCTGGTTCTCACTTTTGTCTTACTTTCCATGCACGAAAGCTCTCTTCTTCTCAGCTCCTACCTCTCCTCTTTTTCTTTGACTCTGTCCCTCAACCTTTCTCAGTTAAAACTGACCTGAATTCTCTGATCCTGATAACCCTTTCTATTTGAATTGCATTACCTCAATTTCTGCCACTTTCATTTTCACAGTTGGTTAGTAGATATCTTTGGAGAGGTAGTATACATAGTGTTTAAGGGTCCAGGCTCTGCAGCTAGACTGCCTGGGTTTGGTCTTAGATCTGCTAACATTTTAACCAGCTGTGTGACCTTGGACAAGTTATTTAACTTCCGTGTGCCTCTCTTTTTTTCACCTGTAAATGTGAATATTAATAGCACCTGTCTCTTATAGAGTTGTGATTATTAAAATAGTTAACTCATGTCAAGCACTTAGAACAGTGCCTCATGCACAGTAATCCCTCAGTAAACATTAGCTGTTATTATTTTAATTTGATTGTATAAGAAGAGAAAAAAACCTTCTGAAATGATGATATTTTTTGCAGGTGGTTGTTTCAGAGTTGTAGCTTCTTCCGCCTCACCCGTAGCGATGCACTGAAGATAAGTGAATGAAAGTATTAGCTACATCAGCATCCAGTAGTGGGAACCTCTCTACAATGTTAAGTTCCGTGATCTTTAAACAGAAATTTCTCTTCCTCCTGCCCTGTTGGACAATCCAGTTGCTGTTGGCCTCACCACATAGCTGACATCATCCTGGCTCTGAAAGATTTTTAAAAATCAGATCTATCACAGTTATAAATTATCATTCTTTCTTTAACCCAGCAGCTCCACCTTCAAGGACTTAGAGGGCAACAGCCTGAAGGATAGCGGCCATGAGGAGAGCGACCAGACTGACAGTGAGCATGATGTCCAGCGAAGCCTGTATTGTGACACTGCTGTCAATGATGTGCTGAACACCAGTGTGACCTCCATGGGATCTCAGATGCCTGATCATGGTAAGGGCTGATCGGCTGTAAGTTGCAACCATAGATTCCAAAGAACCCAGGATGTTTGGAGGCTCACTGCATTACTTTACTGTAATGAGTGTATTTTCCTACAGGGTTTTGAGATGTCCTGACACCTGTCCAGACTCTTCTTCACCCTCCCTGAGTGGATCCCCTATGATCATATAACGTTCAGGCATTTAAAAAGCCAACTACCTATACATATTGCATACATACTCATCAATCGTAACTGCACTGCACGCATAGGAAATTAGCAGATGCCTTCTCACTAGGAATAAATGCCTCTTTTTGCTTTAGTACATGAATTGGACTCATCAGTTGAGTTGCAGAGAACACAGCACTTATGACACCAAAGGGGTGAGTTTTATTTCCATATCAAGTTGGTTAACTTTACCCAGAAAGAGACCCTGTTCTCTGACCACAGATTGCATACTCTTTACTGAGGAGAGAGTACAAAACTTCCCATTTTGTCTATGGGGCTGTGATGCCAAATCCCTCTAGCTACCATGCAAATGCATGCCATTGGTCATAGGAGAGACCAGGGTAAGAAAACATGGCTGACTTAATGTAACATTCTGTGCATGTCAAAAATGCCTCAAAGCACATGTCAGGAACGGCATCCTCATGTATGAAGAAGAGTCTATTTTTGGGAACTCAGCCACACATGCTTTAGCAAGAGGAGCCAAGCATAAACCAGGGTATAAAAACATTAGCAGAGTTCAGCTAAGGCAGAATGTTCAGACGGACTTGGGCACAAATGTCATTTTCAATGTTTTACTGATGCAAACATGCTAGGCAAACAGCCTGTCTTTTTCAATTAAGAACTATGAATTCAGCTTGGTGTTTAGGCTCAGTGAAGGTTCAGAATGCTTGGCTATGTCTTGAGAGAAGCTAGACGCAAGCTCAGCTGGAAGCCCCACTGCTAAAAGACTTAAAGATGAGAAAACAAAATATGGTGATTATGTGCTGGTCTTCAGCTGTTTCATTTCACTGTAAACATCATTAAATGCTTTTGTTTTGGTCTTGTAAATGAATCCAAAGGAAAAAAAATGTACAATCCACAAAATAAAATGTTTTCTATGGAGAAAAAGTTAGTCACTGTAGATTCTATTAAATTGTTTAATCCATCCCCTCCCCAGCAGATCCAAGTGTCAAAGTCTATAATATATATGTCACTACCGATTGTGCACTGCTGCCTTCTCTCATTGGTGAGTGGTGCCATCCGCAGAGATAATATACTTTCTGGGTGACCTTACTAAGACTAAAGATGAAAAAATTAAACATTTATATAACTGAAACAGAGGCTATTTGATTCTCAGAGGATTAGCAGCGTGTCACAGGATACAGACTGATATGTATCATTTACTAGTCTTGTGTCTCAAAGAAATGCTTTTTCATTTGTATCAGAAAGGGTTTTAGTTAGATGCTCTCTAAAATGAAATGACTCCAGGAAAAGAAGTAGTCATAATTGATTCTCACTTTGTGCCTGGCTAGAACAACATCTGTTTTAGTTTTTTGTCACATGTCTCTAGGAAAATAGTACCAGTGGACTGCAGCTAATTTTTCTGAGGGAGTGTTTCTTACAAAAGGGATGTACTGTGTATAGATACTGTAGACTTGTAATAATGAGATTCTAAAGCAAATGTGTGGCATTATCCCAAGACTCTCCTATGTTTAAGATGGGGACTACACACACACACACACACACACACACACACACACACAATTTTTTGCTCTTCTGTTTTGGCAACACTTTTACATTTTGTTTCTCAATATTCGATTCTTATCTATGTATCTTCATTTTTTCCATTATTCTAGCAGTGGCTAAACCTTGAACCAACCCTTGGGTTTGTTCTTTTCAATTTGGTTGAGTCATAAAAGTTTAGTTACAAAGGGAATTCAGGCCTTCTCTGGCTCTACCTTATGATATCCCAGTACTACTGAGCTTTCCATAATGGTACTTAATTGTATCCCCAATCAACTCTAGGCTAGCCACATAGGTGGTGTCACCAGTTTACTTGGGTTGAATATTGCTACCTCAAACAATAGCAATGATTCAAAAATTAACGTTTTCTAGCATTTTCTCAAACTTGGATTCTTATAATAAATGTTTTTCATTTTATCCTAAGGCACAGTGGTTGAAAGACAATCACTGACTGATTGCATTTTGATTGCCCCAACCAAACACATCTGTGAGCTGGGTCAGGGTGGAGATATGATGGAATGGCAGGAATCTTTTCTTTCTGGATTATTATCAATCCTGGTATCACTCTCGACAAGCCTAAAACCAGGTCAGTGGGTTGATGAACTGGCTGAGCTGAATTTCCTGGTTGCCAGGTGACTGAATTACATTTATCATCTGCAGTGCCTTTGAATTAATATGTCTCAGCTTGTCCCCCATACTGTAGCTCTTCTCATGGCTTCCCAGAAAAGAAGGTGATGGAACATTCTTTATCCTGTACTTCTACTGGCATATGGCACTTTTTTGCAATGCTATCTCTCTATAGCTCTCAGAGTGCCTTGAGAGCAAGTAAGTGTTATCACTCAGCAGATTTTACCACCTGATCTGGTTCCTGATGTGATTTGGTGCTGAGCTGGGGAGTCGCACTCAAATGTTTTAACCATTGTTTTCCCTCCCTGAATTTGAGTTATTTGGTAAAATTACCACCTTCTGGCAGGGACAAAAATTTCTCCCTATGCAACTTCTGCAGACAATCTCTAAGAAGAATAGCCAAAAAGTAGGGTGGTCAGAGATGCCAGAGGCTCATGGGTTTGTTGCACAATTGGGGGTTTCACTGGGCTTGAATCTCTTCCTATCAGGGTTATTTTTGGATTGAATAGTGCTGGGTTAAGAGGCTTTTGTCTCCTTGCTTCTTTGCATGCCCATTTGTGATGACTTGGATATCCCATTATGCATACTCAAATGTGTAGTCCTGACATGAAATTAGAGTTTATAGGTTCATGTCTTAGAACCGTACATACTAGTCCCAAGCCCAACTAATTTGTTTCAAATCACACTCAATCTCTTACCTTATGATTTTAATTATTGATTATAAATTCATCAGCTGAAAAGATGACTCTAATTGCTCTAATATGCACCTGATTTGGAGTTCACTACAACACTGAATTGGTTTCCCTCCCATGCTAATTGATACCAAATGGAAGCAACATACAGAAATTTGTGCTAACATCTAGCTGATTTTGACATCTAAAATCACCAAAATGCAATATAATGATTGCTTTATTTCTGGGAGTGTAGGTTCTTCTGCATTTTCCTAAACTTGTTTATTTGCTAGTTTCATCACCTGAATATCATTTAACATGTTTGTTGTGTAAAACATAGATTTGAAGAACTTGATCTGTGCCTAATGTAACCACTGTTGCAAATTAGCCATGAATATATTCTGTAGACTGCATACTATGCATATTCTAGTTTCAACCACAGGTGTATTAAGACGTTTACACTTTCAACACTCTACCAACAATGTGTAATTTAATTTCCTCTAGGCTTTTAATGAAATTATGATTCAGTGACTGAACATCCTTTCCTTATCCTCTTACCTATCCCCCGACTCACCTCTCACCTCACTAAATTTCCAAACACTCATTTCAATTAATCTCTTAGCAAAATAGGGAGTTCTCAATGGAGACTATTTTGTGACATTGCAAAGCAGTGTGCTGCTGGGCTCCAGAAATGGTAGCATGAACCAGATGTTCATAGAGTAATTGAAAATTCCATTTTATCAGAATAGCATTTGCTGTCAAAAAGTTTTATCTTTACTTCAACAAAGAGGTTGATTAGCTCCCCCTGGACCCGAATTAGCATCTTTCAGGCTAGATATACTGTTTTGCAATTCATGTGGTTATTTCTCCCCTGGTTTTGCTCATATAGAATCTTTAAAAGATGTCTTTAGCCTCTTGAAAATATACCAGGTAAAATGTTTAATTACTTGAACACAGTAAAGTATATGTATACAGTGTTTCTATATATATGACTTGCAGGTTTTTTTCATCTTGCTTCAGGTATACAGCATTCTAACCAGACAGGAACAATCCATGCGTAGATATATATTATTCATTCATTCAGCAATATTTTTGAGTGCCCACTATATGTCTGGCTCTGGGAATGTGTCAACTACTTCTGTTATTGACTGTGAAAGTTATCTTTTTAGCTTTGCTTATCCGGGTTTTACTGGGGTGACCAAGGTCAGCTCAATGATGAAATGAATAATTCTTTCTGATTTTAGAAATGATAAGAATAGAGCCTGGGACTAATAAAAACCTTATTAATATTGTGCCAATAAAGCAAAAGAAACAATAAAAGAAGACTTACAGTCAAGATCTTATTTTTAGTAAGAGTATCACGGAAGATTCTTCCTTGATGTTCTAATTTGAAGAGTGTCACAATGTTAAACATTTTCTTTTTAAATCCATCTACTCTGAGATTGAACTTCCTGCTTACTTTTAGTTACTGTCATTGTAAGATGGTTGGTTTAATCTCTGACATGCCCAGTTACCTTGCTGGTTAAGAGGTACTCAGAGATACTCAATACCCAGTCTCCCTTTCATTCTGACATCCAGGACCTTTATCCATTCTCAGTCTCAGCAATGGCTGGGTAGGTGGGAAGAGAAGTGACAGGTGGATGCTTTTGTTTATTTCAACTACATTGCTGCACCAGATAATTGGACTCCTTCCAAAGCATTATTTACATTTTATTGGCAAGGTGGCTGCTAGAATAAAACGTTGTCCTTAACTAATGGAAACATCCATGCTCTTAGCAGTTGTTTACTAGCATTATTTTGGCCTGGGCCTTTTGGTCAGAGAATTCTTTTAGGACAGCTCTGTTCATCTGCTTTGAAATAAAAGCACTATTCCTTTTCTTAATATAATAATGTTTTCCTGATCCACTTGGAACTTTTAGTTGTCTCATAGTCATTGTCTATTTTAAAATGTATTATTATTAATAATTACCTGTAGTATGGGATTCATTACTCATCACGAGAATAAATGCCAAGGGCTTTCTTTACTGGTTGACACTAAGAATTTCTATATTTCTGAGCACTCGGAAAGCATTGGAGGATGGAGGCTATATAAAGGGAGCACACTGAACAATTAGGGGTTTCATTCTCTAGGAGTTTATGACCCAATAGCACAAATGGTCCAGTATGGAATAGACTGCAGAGGATCAGTGAAGAAATTAATTAAGATTATTTGAGCTGGAAAGCAAAGTGCATTTCAAAAGACAGTTTGGTGTAATGGGATCCCTTTGGAGGAATAGTGGAAGCCAGGCCCCGACGTAGTATGCAAGATAAAATTATGCTCTATGTGGGTGATTTGCTAGGTGAATTTTTTTCCAATTGCTTCATGATGAAGCAAGTTCTATAGGCCATGATAAGTAGGGACACTGCCAATAGGACAACAGATGAGAAGCAAATCAAGTTGTTGTATAGGGCTAGATCATATGGTTGATTCACATACTCAAAAAGTCCATTGAAATATCAAGATCATTATTTTCTTTGGGTCTCTCAATCTATTTAACATTATTTCTGTCCTATCATAAGATGGTTAAGGACCATAAATAAACTCCATCAGGATGGGAAAACATGAATCTGAACTTTCTGTTTAAATATTTATGAAGTATTTTTTCTGTCATCTTCCCTTTAACCCTTTTATTATGAAATAAAAATGAAGAATTGAGTCATAATTTAAAAAGCAATTTCAAGAATACCAAAATCATGTATTATTCCTTTATTGCACTATAGGCAAAATACTTGTGAGATGGCTTTCCTTTCTTACTGTAGATGCTTTTTGTCATCCAGGATCAGGTCTTTGCCCCAGGTATTTTTGGTCTCTGTCTTCACCAGATGGCTCATTGCCTGTTTGTTCATTTTGGGCCAAGGAAAGCTAATTTGACACATCCACTTTTGAAATGTGGCTTGACAAGAAAGTCTTTTCAATTTCTATTCCTACCCCAAGGCTTACCCCCAATAAAACTTCAGCCATGGAAAAATCACCAGGCACCAAATTGAAAAAGGTTTGAACTGGCCTTTAGAGCCATCAGAAAAGTTACTTTTTAGAGACTTACACACAGCTTAAAGTGGGTAGACAAAACAGATGCTTTTGCAATTGGGCAGAATGGAACCCCCTCCCCGCCAACTAGTTATTCTGCCATGCAGAGAAAATACAAAGCAGTTCCCCACGGCTTCTCGTAAAGAGATTATCAGTGAGATACCAGTCTCTAGAGTTGTTCTGGAGCAAATCCTTTGGGACTAGACATTTGTGTGCAAGTGACAAAGTCAGAAGGGTGTTGTGGGATTTTAGGTTTTATGCTGAACACTGGACTTCACCCCAAAACGTGCACCCCGAAGATCTACTCTGGTAGTTAGAGGAATAGGTGAGATGGTAGGTAGCAGAGGTGATTTGAAAGGCACTGAATTCAGAAGGGGCCAAAGGAGTTTGTCATAAAATGAACTCTGGGTGAATTCATTCAAAGTTTTGTCTCATTGAGGTGGCCTCATGAGAGACACTTTGTCTTTTGTGGGTTCCTTGTTATCAGAAATAATAATTCTACTCCATTATTCTTCACAACGGTGTAGACAACAAACTTGTAAACTGTTAAATCTGAAATAATAGGCAACACCATCTTATTGTTAGTTCTTTTAAATCTTAATAATATCCATTTTCATGGCAAATGAGACACTTTATGTTCCTGTCTTAGTTGAACGGGGAGATTTTCAGTTTGGAAGAAGTTAAAACCTTAAAAACACATTCACCTCCCCCTACCCCAGTTAGCTAAGCCTTAGATTCTTTCTAATTTGTGGTTTAGTAACTAGACTCTAAGTCATGCAGGAGTGCAACTGTAATCTACTTTAAAATAAAAGCATAACCTAATATATTGCTTCCCTTTTGATAGATATCTGTACACAAACACTGCTATAATCACCTGGAGAAACTTGGTGACCTTAGTTGATTACAGCAAGGCAGCTTCCCAGCCATGAGTTTGCAAATTCAAATCCAGTGTCAGAGATACATTTTTCCAATGTGTGGCCGCTTTCGCCACTTCTAAGCTCATATAGTCACTCCTTTCTGTCCTTAGGTTGGATAATAATAGATGTTTGACCACTTGCTTTCTTCCCTCCTCTTTCACCCTGTGGAGTTTCCAACCTGTGTGAACAATAGAATCTTTCCTTTTTAATATGTGTAAAAGGGGGAAAAGAGGAGTGGTAGAGGTTCCAAGATACTCAAACTGGTCAAACTGTTCTAAGACGTCACCACCTGCTGTTTTTAATCATTAATGAGGCTGTCAGTTGCTCTAATCTGGGAGGTGAACCAAAAGAACAGTTTTGATTTTAATTTAATTTAAAAATCAGCTTATTGGAAAAAAAATGCCTCCAGCTTGTAAGAGTCAGGTTGCCCACTGTTGATAAACTAAAGTAAGTCAGATGCAGAAGCTGAACCATGATTCATATGCAAATGTGAACTATTTTAAATTTGGGGAACTATTATTATTATCATCACTAGCTAGAAAATTTAGTCCTTTTAATTCAAGGACCCATTTTATTTCAGAGACATGCTTCATATAAATATCTGTTCCATTTTTTTTTTTCTGGAAGAAAAACTGATGCACCAAGAATTTGAAAACTTTATTCACGTCAGAACACAAATCAATGGCAAAGTCCAGAGTGAAACCCAAAGTGCAAATTCTTTTGCTTGACTCACTGCCCATCAAACTGTACATTTTAGAAGCTGAGTGATTATCTGTGAGTACTCTATTAAGTTTGGGTTTTCTTACACTGGATGATTTTGCTTAGCGGCAAAATGAGAATTCAGAAATATGGTGTCTATGCACAAATTGGATCTTAAAGACCTGGAGCCAGACCTTTGTTTGTGCCAACTGTCAACTTAGAAGGTTTCATTATGCCTCTCAGAGCTTCACCAAACACTTTCAGATTTATAATTGATGTCAACTGAAGTTGAAGGCAAAGAAAACCTGCCTTATTTGACTGCAGAAAATGTTACCTTACTGTTGGGCCCTAGTTAGCTGTAGGGTAGGTGTATCGAATCACACTAGCCTTCTGCTAACACAGCAAGTGAGCACTTCCTGAATTCAGCTGATAATCAATCTAGGCAGCTAATGAGTTTGCAAACAGACTGAGCTGCTGGAGCTGGCACCAGGAAACCACCATTCCAAACTAACCATCTCTTATTAACCTTTTGGTGTTTCCTTTGTGACGCTAATTAGAGACTCATAAAACTATCTGCTTTGGATCTTTCTTTGGTTTAAAATCCAGTTTTCAAAGAAACACAGTCTACTTTAAGGCTTCCATTAGTATGGTGCCCCTCATGGAGGAAAATGACTGACTTGCCATTTAAGTAAGGTTTGCTTAATTAATCTCTAATGTTCCAGCAATTAAAATGCCAGAAAAAGTTGCTTCTGTAGTTGGTATAATTTATAATGCTCTCCAGATTCCGGTGGTATTGAAGTGGGTGGCAGATGTTTCTACCAACATTATAGGTTGATGGTCTGAAGGTACCCATTCCCAGGCTGTAACCCTGTCTGCCAGACTCCGTCTGCCTTCTGCGTTGAGCTAAATTCCTCTTGATTGCCTAAGGGCGTTAGAGGTGTGTTTTGCTTCTTTTCTGCAGGATGATGAGCCAAGAAATGAGCATTGTACTGTTGGGAGGGGGGAAGTCTTCTATATTTAAAGAGCTGTTTAAGTCAAAATGATAGGTTATCAACTGGGCCTACCCAACATTCAAACGATTACATTTGCATGATGAAGATGAAGGAGCAGCATTCCTTTCTGCTATTGTCCCCCATCCCACTCCCTCGTTGATAGTTTCCACACCCAGAAATGTGTCACTGAGGAAAGAGCATTGTGAGATAAGTGTTCAAAACCTGTTGGACTCATGTCTTCATCCTGTGCTTTTGTTTATCCATCTACAGCACCTTTAACTGCCTCATTTCTCTCTCATTGTCGAAAAGAAAAATTATCTAAAATGAACAACTTACATGATCCTAGGGGACAGAACCTTTAGATGAGGAATTGGCTGTCTATTAAATAAGTGAGATTTGCAAAGTTAGACATTGTTTTATTTAATTTAGAAAAGTGGTACTTTTTCCAGAAGCCTAATGTTAATTATGTAGGATCCTTTAGAGATTAAAATACCTATACCAGAAATGCAGACACAGAACCTAATATTCTACCTGCAGCATTACTTAGAGCCCCTTTGGTATCTTAATTTTCCACTTAACATAGAATGTTTGAAGTCCTGAAAAGTCCCCAAAATCATCGTGAAAGGGAGTTCATGTTATATCATTTATCTATTACAGCAACCCTGAGAGGGAGACAAGTGTAGAATTTAAAAAAGTTAACAGAGGAGTGACAGCCATTTAAAATGAGGCTCAAAATCAGAATCTTAGCTGATTAAGAAAGGTAGACAAGGTTAGAATGAGGAGTTGAGAGAAATGAAATAAGATACAAATATCTGTGGTTGAAAGTAAGGTTGGCAGGGACAGGAGAAGCATAATCCAGACAGACTATCTAGCTAATCCTCATAGGTAAACCGGAGAATTCTAATTGTCATTAGAGTTTTCCAGACAGACAGTGTCCCATCAATTCAGGCTCCAACTAATGTAAGCAAGTCCAGCTTCTACCGTGTTCCATTTTCCTCAAGATCGACACCACTAGTCTGCCTGTAAATCTGAAGGCAAGCATAGCATCATAGTGACCACAGATTTTGGAATAAGACAGATCTAAGTTCCGTGCTTATCTTTGCTTCTTAATAGCTATTAACCTTACTCAAATTACTTATTTTTTGGAACCCTCAATATTCTCATCTATGAAATAGGAGTAAACATAGAAATTACTTATCAGGGTGGTTGTGAGATGATCCAGGTAAAGCATTTAGTGTTACTTCCTGGCACATAGTAAGTGCTCAAAAATAAAAAGTGCCATTATTACTACAGAGATTCAGTCAGTGAAATATCTACTTTCCATGATTTCAGGGACACCACTGTCCAGAGCCTCTCATCTGCTTGCTGCTATCTATGATACCTTTAACAGAGGGTCAGGCATTTCATTTTACAATTATAGCTCAAATTTCAAGCAGCCCATGGGAAGAGGGAATGCATTTATTCGAATTCACACTAAGTTGTAAATGACTGCTATTAGATTGTTTCTAAGTTTGGAATTTGGTGTGTGTGTGTGTGTGTGTGGTTTCTAGAATATTGAAGACTGAGTCTCAGCAGGTGGGGGGAAGCACAGAAAAGGAGTGCCAAAGATGACAACCTCATGAGTTCACCCAGAGCTATCAATGTCCAAATGAATGCTGGATAATTATTTGATTTACTCTCTGTGAAATATCTGAATGCTGAAAAGCTGCCTTCACTATCACATCATGTTTCTGAATTAGCCCAGACTTTGGTTTGAGAAATTAAAGGATGTCCACTAAAGGTTCTTATTGATGCTGAAAACTTGGCCTCTGTGCACAGGTGCCAAATAGAATCTTCGAGACAGAGTTTTGGGTGAAGTAGAAAAGAATAGCTTTGTTGCTTTGCCAGGCAAAGGGGGACATAGCAGGCTCGTGCCTCAAAAACTGTGTGTCCCAACCCGGGAGGATTTGGTGAGGAGTTTTATAGCAATGGTTCAACAGTGGGGTTGCTGATGAGGATCAGGGTGCGTGCAGGGCCTGCACTCCTTTAATCTGGTTTCAGGTGGTCCCCTGATGAGTTTCTCTAGATTATTCAAACTGTGATCTTCTCTGGAATGAAGAATGCTAAAATCTTCCATTTGTTGGGGGTTTTAGTTCTTTACAGAGCTCAAAGATATTGTTCTGTGTATCCTTGAGGCGGAACCAGGACCCTGCCCCAAGACTGCACTACTGTTTCTTGGCTGCTCCTCCCTTGTCTCTGCATCCCCTCCCTTCCCTGATTAGCAACTGTTCGAATCTGCCCTTTGAAACTCAGGGAAGGTCATGGAGGCTGGAGTCTATTCCCTACAAACAAGAAATGGGGGACATGGAAAGGCTTCTGTGCCCAGGAGCCCCACAGTGTCCTGCTTGGTTTCATTGTGGAATTTGAAAGAGAGGTCCATGTTAATCTACATTACAAAATGCACATATTCTTGCACACCTGTGGTGAGGCAAGCAAAGTTCTAGTTCTTTTCTGTTGGCATTGACTCTGCTTTGCTTTCCCTCTGCAAAAATATGCATGTTCCAACCCCCAGGGGCTCTATCCTTCCCTGCTCTCCTTCTCTTGCCTCACTGCTCTTAAATGGCTAATGGGACATCATTTTGATTCTTTTGTTTGTTTGTTTGTTTGTTTCTACCTCATGCCCAGACTTTCATTAAAAAATAAATGAGGAGATACATTTTTCATTTCTAGTTCTCCTCTAGAAGTCACCCTGCAAAGGATCATTTCTATTCTTTTTTTCTGCCAATGGACTGAAAAATGCCCAGCTCCTACCTGAAAGGTCATATCTCCTTGTCATATGAATGAGCTCACAGCAAGTCCATGGGGACAATGTCATCTGAGCAATGATGGGAATTTATGTGCCTTTGGATTTCTGCCTCTTTTTTGTAATGAAAAAAATGAATTTGTTAATGATAGAAAAAAACTCAGCCAAAGCCCCTTATAAAATCCTCTCTATATAAATGCCAGGAGAGAGCCACTCAAATACACAGTTGATAAATGAATTTTCTTTTTCTTTTTCTTTTTTTTGTACTCATGCCTTGCTTAGAGCTGTTTGTCTTATATTAAGGTAAGTCAGGTAGCTCATCTTCACTGGTTATAGTGTGTTGAATTTAGCTGGCAGGCTGTGGTTTTGTGGCATACAATGCTTTGGCTTGTAAGGGACCTTATGACATGTTTGTGTTTGCCAATAAATGGAGATGAGAGAGAGAAAGACAGAGAGAATGAGAGAGGGAGAGAGTGAGAACACATACAGAGACTAGCATGGAATTAGGGATATGCAAAAAAGACTTATAACACAGGAACACGCACTGTGTTTAAAAAAGGCAGATTCTGAAAAACAAAACCAAACTTCCCTAGCTTGAACATAACATTCTATGATCAGTGTAACTGGAAGGACATAATTTTTGCCTTTCTAAAAATCCAAATCCACATGATATATGCAAAATGCTAAAAAGATCATTATAGCCCTAAAATGATTTAATACCATGTTGCCCAGGGGAAAGAGAATTGTAGTTTTCACTCCATTATTTATTCATCACAGAGCCCTGGGTAAGTCACTAACCTCTCAAAATCTTAATTCATATATTTATAGAGAGGCTGATGAGCAATGTTGCAATAACGTTGCTAGGATCAATAACCAAAGTGCTATTTATATGTGTATAATACTTTTTCTTGGTACAATATAATTGTGAGTCAGCTATTTTTTTTTCTCTGCCCTTCTCCTGCTTGACCTTTTGACCTGAGCACTTTACTATCAGCACAATCTAGTTAAGCAGATAAACACTGACCTGAGAGTCAGGGGATTTTGGTTCTCATTATATTCCACAAATTCATAGCTGTGCAACTGTATGCAAGTTACTTGTCCTGTCCAGTCTTTGGGTTTCTCATCTGTAGAACAGAGGCTATTGGTAGTACCTACCTTATAGGGTGATTGTAAGGATTAAATGAGATAATGCACGTAAAAAACTTAGATAAGTACCTCTTTTATAGTAGACACACAAAGAATCATGGTGGTAAGATGAAGCTAATGAAATCATTCTCCTTCTTGGCTTACTTCCCCTCTTCACTTATCCATATCTCTTTCTTACTTTAAAATCCTCTTGGGCAAAATTTAAGTCCTATAAGAAGCCATTCTTGACTGATCTCTCCTTTACTTGGCACCTCTTCAACAACTATATACACAGTTTATATCACATTAATTTGCATTTTACCTATTTTTTTAAAATGTAAAATGAGGGGGTTGGTAATTGTTAGGACCTTTCAACTTCCAAGCTCTTTTTATTCTGCATTTTGGGTTCTGGGCACAATGTTTTTAGATTCCTGAGCACACAGCCATTTGCCAATGGATCTGTAACGAGTGCCATACTCAAGTTAACAGACGGTATGGTGTGCTTGCTTTGAGGGGTAATTGCTCTTTCATCTTAATTTCCTCCCTTTGGCGTTCCTTTCTTGAAAACTACTCAATGGCAATGTCATGAAGCATGGGGTGAAAATCAAACTGAAGTAGCAGGTCACTTGTCTATTTCAGGAAAAATTACATTTAAAAACTAAGGACCAGTGAAGTTCTACCAAGGGAGGGGCTTTTCACCCTAGTATTAGAGGCCAAATAAGTCTAAGGACACAATGAACTTACAATGTCTGTTCATTCCTCTTTTCCTAAGCAAGTTGGCTATACCTAGTTGATAACTGTCTTCATTTTCCTTAAACAATGTTTAAGACTCCTCCTCCTTGGCTACCATGTCACACCTCTCACAGTCAATCTGTTCTTCTTAAAATCTAATACTCTAAGCCAAATCTGGTGTCCTTTCTTCTATGGGGTCAGTTGTAAGCTGCTCACTTTACTATAGCCTTTCCCTCCCCCTCCTCCTCTTCCCTCCCCCACCTTTTCTCCTTGATGTTTCTTATTTAGTTCTTTCTCCAACCCTCCCCCTTTTAAGCTCAGCCTAATTCCATCCTCTTTTCTTCTAGGGACAGCTTCTCTTTCACCATTATATTTTTATGAAAAACAGAGATATTTTCAATGACATCGAGTAAGAATTTTTTTGGTTGTAGTGGTTCAGTGTTCCTTTATGGGAGATTTTTATGGCTTCTTTTCATTCAGTAGAGTTGCCTTCTTTATTACTTTTCCCCTCCTCCCACACAGCTCATAGCACACTCCTATGACTAGAGAAGACCCTTAGTGAACAAATGTTGATTAGTTCATTGCTCTGAACACTACCAAACAACAGATGCCAGCCACCAGTGTTTGATCCCCAGGGCAGTTCTCATCCACCCCATTCTACAGATGCCGGAGGTGAAATGATTTACTCTAAGACAGGGCAAGGATCAGAAGAGAGTTTGTGTTTCCTGGATTTGTTATGTGACTCCAGGGCATTGTTTTGTTTTTCCATTTGAAATCTCAAAGGCTATTGGGCTGGCAGGAAGTTTTCATTCCTGTTATGAAAGGGCTACCTCCTCCAGTTTAGAAGAGATGTTGCTTAGGGAAATTGCAGCAGAATATGGCAGTGAAGCCAGAAAGATCAGGGAGTCAGAAGCATGACTATGAGATGGGAGGAAAGAAATGTCATGCCTAACTAGCCCAGGGGGCATGTTTGATAGTACCTGGGTGTGTCTACAGTATATCTATATAGATATTGGCCTTTCACTTTGTTTCTTACATTTTACTCTTTGAGTTGGTCTGCTGTGTAATCTGTGTCACTGGCAATTCCATTGACCACAACACTTCAATTGAATCACAGCTTGAGTCTTCTTGAAGTTTCCTTCCCTCTAACCTTGATGATTTCTTGCTCATGTTGGGGCTTGAAAAAATGTCTGATGAAATTCAGATCTTTAGCTTCTGTTCCCCTCATCATTTCCTCTGATCTGGGCTATTTTGGGTCAAATGTTTTCATTAAGATAAATGTCCTAAGTTTTATCATATGGTTTCATTCTTTTTCACTTATTGGACTGCAAGCTTGCTGAGACCCAATCATTCTAGATTGGCTTGTTCTTTGTGGTACTGTATGGGCATTTTGGTGATAGTCATTTCTCAAAGATGACCTAAAAAAAAATATTTTCCACATTGTTAAAACACCCTGTGATCATTCTTCACTAGGGTCTGTCATACAGAGTGAAGTAAGTCAGAAAGAGAAAAACAAATACCATATGCTAACACATATATATGGAATCTAAAAAAAAAAAAAAAAAAGGTTTTGATGCACCTAGGGGCAGGACAGGAATAAAGATGCAGACGTAGAGAATGTACTTGAGGACTTCCCAGTATTTATTAAGGTGTTTTCTATTTTTTTTCTTTTTATTGTGGTTTTTGTTGTTTGGGGAAAAGCCCTGATTCAGGCATCTGGATTCAAGTCCTGGATCTGTTACTAACTCCATTTGTGATCTTAAGCGACTTACTTCCTCATTTTGGGCCCCAGTTTCCTCATCTGTAAGTGAAGAGTTTGGACTGGAATGATTTGTAGGGCTCATTATTGCTGATACTTTATGACTCTTCAATTTTCATTTAGTATGAAAGGATTATTGGGGAAGTAGAAGGCATGTTGGCTGGATTTTCCTTTGTATTTCTAAAGACCAAGCCAGGATGGGAAATATGACTCAGTCATGGGACTTTGGGTTGTAAAAATCCTTCCATTGTGGCAAGTGAAATTAGGGTGAAACATTGGTGAAGATAGCTTGTATTAAACATTCTGAGTTTCTTCCTCCTCTTTGACTTTTGTTTGCATGTGTTTAGCTTAACACTGCTTTCAAGTGCATGCATTTTTGTGAAAATGGTCCTCCTTTCCTTTTACACCCGATTCATGTTCTCATCTTCCTTCTCCCTTACTGAATCATCAATTTCTGAATAGTTTGCAATTTTCAACTTAATTAGGTCTTTCCCCTAAGTGAAGAACACAGCTGTTCCCTCTCTGATGTTTTGGCAGCTGCCTCTGCCTTTCCCAAAATGGAATGATTAGCTCTTTCTTTCAATTTCTTAGCTGTTCATTAATTCAGGACTACTAGCCCATCTCCTGGTGATGGAACTCCCAAATCTGATGACCAGAGTTGTTCCCTTTGGTGCCTTTCAATCTTTGGGGGTCTTAATTCACATGAAATGGGGAATTTAGCAATCTTTCAGAGCTCCATTTGCCTCGTTATCTCCAGTGATTCTGTTGTTCAGCCTTTTGAGACGCTGATTCATCTATGAGGAGAACCTAGGCCAATGTCCCTAATGTGGTTTTGATGGAGAAACAGAGGATAAGAAAGATCCTAAATATACTTTGTCCCTGAATTAAATGGCTGTCATTTGTCCATTTCACAGACTCTCCACTTCAATTCCTAAGAAACCTTCTTGCCCATTGTTTTTTTTTTGTTTTACTTTTATGTACACTTGTATTTTAGAAAGTGGTTGCTGTTTTTCCCTAGGTGCTTTGATGTTATCTGCCCCTCTGGCCTTTAATTTTATGATGACTCACTTCCACTGTTAACTGTTGGGAATTGCACTTATCATAGCTTGCCCTTACATCTAAGATATCAAGTCAGCTTCTCCACTCCACTCCATCTTCCCTCTCACATTATGTTCCCTGTTAATCAACTGAAAGCGTTTTGTATTGTCGGTCTAGTACTATCGTTCCAAATGTGTGTGGTGCAGCCTGTTTTTGCTTTCCCGCCCCAAGTGCCTCATTCAATTTAATTCCTCATACTTAGCATATTAGGCATCTTGTCAATATTTCCTTTCTGAGGTCTATTTTTTAAATTTGAATGCATTCTGCGTGTGTGATTTTTTTTTTTCCCCTTAAGTGATGAGCTCTACTGCAGCAGAGAGTCAGAATTAGCTCTGTGCCTAGGAGGAAAAAAAGCACAGAGGGAAAGAGCATTGCTCACATTCTCAGAAGGAGTATGCGAGGGCGAGCCCTTGGCAAAATTGTGTCTATCGTGCCACTATATCTGTCTGCTCCTTCCCCTCCATTTGGGAACACTGGCATCTAATACTCCCCTTGGGTTTTCTTAGTTTCTGTCACCACTCAGGGCCCTGCATTCTCAGGCTTTGTTTCCTACTTCCCACTTATAAACTTATCTGTTTCACGTTCCATTTTCCCAAGGTCCTAATTATTCCAAGGGATCTGCTAAACTCATTGGTCTCTCTTTCCAAATAGCATTTGATATCTTAATGTGATGATAATACAAGGGAATAGTTAATGGTGGCACTTGGGCCACCAAGGCAGCCTGATGAGGGTGATCTCTTTAACTTGGGATCTTTCCCAGCATCCCTTCCTTTATATCCCACCAGTAGTTGGCTACATGGTCTAAGGATAAGGCCAGCTTGGACTCCATCTATCCCAAAGAGTTAGAGCTTCTTGACCTAAACATGTATGGAGTTCTTTCTTTGTGCCAGGTACTCTTTAGCTTGGTTTACATGCATTTTTACTTTTAACCATCCCAACAACCCCAGGAGGTTAGTGGGGTTATTCCTATTTTACAGATAGAAGAAAAAAAACTGAGGCACAGAGAATAATTTTAAGTAATTTCCCGATAGGGCTATTAAGTGGTAGAGCTGGGACTTGAACCAGGCAGTCTTGCTCCAGAGCCTCCAGTCTACACTCTATGCTACACTGCCTCTGGGAGAGAGGGATGGTGCCTTTTTCAAATGCACACTTCACTGAGAGAAGCTGGCTTCAGGTGTGCTGCAGGGTGGTAAACTTCCCTTTGGCAAGGAGCAGATTAAGTCTTGAGTTGCTCCAGTAGATCTGACTTACATACACCTCATTCTATCTGGAGAGAAGCTTGCCTTTGGACACAGTGCTGCATCAGAATGGTTTGCCTTTGCTTTTCTGTACCCCCAAAATTAGCAATGCTAAAAATTTTCTTCACCAGTCCCTATGACTTTAGGTCCTCAGCAAGAATGGTTGTCAAATGCCTAGGACCAAACTTACACTCTATCTGTTCTCTACTTTTGGAGCTGATGGAGCTGTGTGGAGGGTTTTCCTTGGTGTTGGCCAGCAGGAACATGACAAACTCAGGGTGGGGGCTCTGTGAAGGGGAGAGCAGACTCACCCATATACTCTCAAGGGCCGGAATGGCTAGAAACTCTGCCTCACTAAAGTAGTGCCAGTCTCTCCACTAGAAGTAGTTTTTCAGTGTAGTCACACAGTGAATTGTTTTCTGACGTGAATGGTTGTGTTTCCTGTTATTACTGCTTTTCCTTCTGGACTGAACTTGTATTGGCTGCTGCTTACTTACTAGCAGACATAAAGCCTCACACCTGTGGGATGCTGCAGGAAAGGGAGTTTTCTTTCCTGATAGCCGTTACCCCAGTGCTGGGAATTTAATACATGCATTTATTCTTCTTTAGATAAACAGGATTAAATGTAGAATGAAGCAGGGAGCAGTCTTAAGCGGTCTGCATTTTGCATGATTTTCAGGGTCTGCACAGTTCCAGCTGTGTAAACATGATTGAAGAACTTAGGTATTATCTAATAGAGGAGGATTGCAATTTGGGAGAGGCCCACCATGGCTGGGCTGGAGCCAGACATTCTTCTCCCCCCTCCAGTCCACACCCTGTGAGGTTGGCTTGCTCAGCTCCTAGAGTCAGAAGTGAAGGTGGGGCAGCTGGTGTTAATTATATTGTCTTATAGCTTCTTATCAGTAGGGGATGAAAACTAGGCAAAGGTTAGGAAAATCTAAAGACACATGCTCAAATATGTTCCGGTTATGGTGCTAGGAAACAAAGAAATGGAAGATGTTGGACAAAATAAGGAACCCTCAAAGATTAAATATGACAGTGAAAAGAAAATGTCTAGTGAAATTGTAGCTGCATTTATATTCAGTTTGATTCTCTCCATGTTCACTGGAAGCAAAGGCAGAAGAATATTGCCTTTGGAAAGGACTGATTTGTTCTGATATCTGGACTCAGTTTTATTCCTGAGATTTGTTTAAATAATGACTAGCTCAATAATGCTAAAGACTTTTAATATACGATCACTATTATTGTGAAAGGAACTGTGGTTTCCCCATAGCAAATACAAATATTATGGATTATCCAATTTTTCCATCCCCACCCTCCACCCACGATTATGTACAAAGTTGGCTCTGCTCAGTTCAATAGAGTCTGGGATCTAGTAATTGTTCTATCCCTCTAAAGAGGCACATGGACATGCATATTCCTGAGCCCCGAGGTATGGGCTTTCTGAAGAGATGCCAGGTTTCCATGCCTTGGATTTTCCAGGTTATTCTTGTAGGAGGGTCAGTGATAGTTAACACAAGGCAGTTGGCTTTCCTCTGGATATGAATGTCAGGATATGGTCCTGATCAAGGAAGAAAATAAAGCACTACCCTTTAAATGCACTGGGATGCTGTTGCATTTAGGGATAACTCAGATTCACTCCTGATACAACTAGCTATTGAAAAACTGTTTTCCTGAGCAGCTCACTTTGAAGTAGTGTCTCTGAGATGGAATATTCTTTTATAGGATGGGAAGCCTCTGGTTTGAGAAGAAAAGATAATTTGATAGAGCACTGAGTTTGAATCATATGGGAAGTGTTCAAGAATAGAAAGGGAAGGAAAATTCAATAAATTAACATTTGATGCAATATTAGGATGTTAGGGAAATAAGAGACCCACTAGAGAGTTCTAGGCTATAACGTATACACATGCATTCCTTTGTTCACTAGCTGTGGGAGTCTGAAGAGGCAGAAACAGGCCTCCAGACTAGCAGCAGGGCATATGAGAACCCCTACATCTTCCATCATATTTAAGCAGGGATGGGAGGGGTAATCCTGTAAATACTGTGCATGTGGTGCCCTTGGAACTCGAGACTGGGATGCCTATTAGTGTTATGCTGAATGCTGTAATTGTGGCATGGGCAGAGCATCCCATAAAACTTAGCTCCTGGATACTTGTCTGAACCATTAGGTACGAGAATTATGGGTGCCATAATAGCACTGGAATTCCTGAAACTAAACAGGAAACACATTTGGCTTGTACTTCATCTACAATCACTTACACTTAAGCTATTGATAGTTGATTGGGATCTGTAGACTGCTGGGCTTGTGCCTTGGGACTTCTAAGCATATTTGATGGGTGGAACAGACAGGGAGGCTGTAGATTTTGGCAAGCTGTAGTTCCCCTTAGTCAGGCTGACTGTATCTGACACTAGAGATTCCAATTCACCAAGATGAAGCTTACCACTTCTCTAGGCCTTGGCCGATGGCCCAATGATACTAATGTGAAGGACAGGAGAGGGCCAGTGATAAATTAGACTGCGTTTCCAGTGAGCAAATAGTTGAGTGGTTTACTGAATACCCTTTTGATTTTTTTTGGCAGACATAAAATTCACGGCAACATTTTTAGAATTTGAGGGAATTGTAAGTCTTAAAATTTTATTTTACAATAAATGTTAACCATTCAGTCTCCTAATAGGGAAATGTGGGCTCTTTTATAGGGTGTGCAGACTATGTAGTTGTACAGATAATATTCCTCTCCTCAAGTTTTTCTTGTAAGGGGTTCTGGTAACATATCCGGCTAAGGAATTTCCAGACACAGCTGTTTCTAATATTCGGAGGGGCCCCCACAGAACCATCAGGCTTACTCTGAAGGTTCCTTGTTGGGAAGTGGGAAATGTCCCAGGGAACAGGCCTTTTTCATATTGGTGGATTTTCTGTCAGAGATTTGGCCACTGCTGTTATTTCTGATTGCCTCCCTGTAGCTTCCCTGGAGGTGTGAGTTTCTAGGCAGAAAGATTTGATGTGATGAGGAAAGGCTACAAAGCTAAAGGAAGAGAAACAAAGTCTGAGCAGGATGGTAAGGCAAGAGGATATTTTGGGCAGGACAGAGATGTGTTGAATACTGTGGAATGGAGACAAGGGAAATGAGATGAGAAAAGAGGAATGAGAATTAATTCATGAGAGCACTTATTATTTATAGGTGGGAATAAAAGGTCCATTGAACTCCAGGGGAACCTTCCTTTATGCAATGCCTGTGAATATGTTAGAAATTTTGTGAAGACAATTCCATCTTAAATGCAATGGGGGAACCGACAACCTACCTTGGAATATTCTATCTGGTGCATAGTCAATCTACTCTTTCCGTGCCTTGGACAGTCTTTGGGGTGTGGTCAGAAGAAAGTAAATAGAACAGATGAAAGATTTCCTCTCAGGACAGTTCAAGAGCTTCCTTAAACAAAGGCGAGATGTCAACGTCCCCTTTTACTCTCCAAACAACCTTTCTGAGAACCATCTTGGCAATTCTCTGGCTTCTGCACAGTTCTAAGTAATTTCTGAAACACTTAGGTACCCTGATTAGTTTTACTTTTGAAAATAAAACTTGGTTTGTGTTTAAAAAAAAATCATCTGTACAGTCTGTGTCTAGTTGGGTGGTGCAGAAGAAAGGCGAGCTCTTGTATCAATCTTTATTCCCTCTGTAAACACAGATGACCAGAAGGGAAGGCTGTTATTAATGGTAATGCAGACCAGAAAAACGGCTATTATTTTCAGTCTGTTGAACAGTACAAAAATGCTTCTCAAGCACTGTGTTCACATGTTTCTTTTTATTAGCCATCACACAAGGAATTAGACTCATTTCAAACCGTTCGTTTTCCCACTCTTGTCTCCGTAAAATCATTACTCATGAGTGGTTTCTTTGTTGAAATACCGCTGACCTCCCATATTGGAATGGATAACAGGGTGTTAAACATATAAACCTTTCAGTTTGCATAAACTCTGGAAGAAGGGGGACAAAGATTCCCCAGGAGAATAAAACCATGCGTCAATGTCTTTGTTACTGTCCTATAAGTATCTCATCCAGGAAGCTATGTCAGCATTACAATTCTGTGTTATGTGTGTATGTGCGTGTGATTAGTAACAGCAGAGAGCTCATTGATTGCCAGCAGGAGGTTTTAAAATATAATTCTGCATCTGCCCCGTTCTTTTCTCCTTTCCAACCCTTTTCTAAACCCCGCCCCCAATCCAGGACCATTAGGATAGTTAAAAGAATTGTGTCACGTCTTCATATGTGAGCAGATGACGATCCTTAGCTCTTCAGCTAGTCGCTGTTTGCATTTTGCCAAAGCTGATTATTTTATCTGCAGTTTTAATAACAAGCTAGATTATTTGCTGTTCACTAACTGAGGGAAGCAAAGAAAAAAGATTGCAAAGTGGAATTAAGGGGATAAGAAAGCTCTAGGGCCAAAGAGGTCTTTTTCTTTAAGTATTTCAATTTACTCTTAGAATATTTTTATGCTAGAGTCCAACATCTTAGATTAAACAAGTCTACACCCTCCTTCTCTATAACTGCCAAATTGGAATCTCAGAGAATAGAAATCATGCAGGCTTGAATGAAGCATCAAATTCTCTACTCCCAGTGCTGTCTTGTTTTCTGAACATAGAACTAGACTCCTCAGGGCTTCTTAAGCCACAACATGGCATTCCTTCATTAGCCCCATGTTTCACAGACCCAGTCATGAAAGATTGGCATTTTAACCAACAAGGGGCAAATGCAATAAAATTGGAGTTCAGAAGAGGCAATGTTTTGGAAAAACAGATTATTCCAAGGGTGGAAAGATACGTGATCTGTACTAAATGGACAGAGCATTTAAATTTACCAGACTGGTTTTTAGTCATCTTTTGATTTGTTCCATTTGATTTTTTCCAGCTTTATTGAGATATGATTGATATATAATGCTCCATTGTTTTAACTTGTGAATGGAGATGAGTATTCAGGATGATGAGAACTGGTAGGGGTGCTGGTGAGTGTGTGTGTGTCCGTGATAGTTTTTTTATGGCCATAATTTAGGATTACTATGCATCAGCTCTTACATAGATTTTTCTAGAGCCATGTCAGAATGTCTGAACTCAGGTCATCTCAACCGAAAATCTTCTGCTACTTCTGTATTCAGAGTTCAAGCCAACTCAGAAAAAGCCCTCACAGCTGTGGCCCAAAGAGTTTCTAAAACTTCCTCAATGCTTCAGATGGAGCAGCCATTCTCTCTTTCCAAGTAGAGTTGGATAAGCTGAAGGTCAGGGGGTCATACTAGAACCACCATGTGCTGAAGGTATAATTGACCTTGCTTCTGAATTTGTCTAATTGCTTTTGAGGCAACACCCTGAAAAATACAGCTTGTTTTCTCCTACTAGTATGATTAAGTGGACAACTGGAAAAAGAATAATTCTAAGTAATTCTAAGGAAAAGAGCAAAAGAATAAAATTGAGCATTGTCCGTGAAAGATGGATAATGACAAGTAAACATAGAAGGTGGCGTTTGATCCCTTCAATTTTGGTATTCATTATTCATAGTTATGATTCATAAATTCCAGCACAAATGTTAGGCCTGCACCTCAGTGACATATTTGCATTTTATTTTAAGTTGATTTCTACCTGGTTTTGCAAACAAGGATTTAATGATTTTGGTTATTTCTCACTCTCCCTCTGCTGCTATTTTGTCTTTTTCATATACTGGCTTCTATCCCTTTCACACTATCTGCATCATCCATCTCACTCCCCCATCCAAGATTCATTCTCTCTCTCTGCCTCTCTCTCTCTCTCTCTCTCTCTAATGTTTTCGGAAAAAAGATTTCTAACATGGAAAAGTGATATTTGAATAGATTCCCCTAAGGCAATCAATTTACTTTTAATTTGTCTGGAACGAAGCTTTTCTTTGTTGCTATGTGGAAGGATTGAAACTGCTGTAAAATTTATTAGCTTCCAGGAAGATATTTGAAATGAATATTTTTTAATGATTGTACTGTTTGCTGTACCCAGAAGCAGTGTCATTGCAATTACAGTATTCCAGATGGTTGCTGAAGTTATGCTGAAATATCAAGATAATGCTAGACTTTTCTATGAGGCTTTTGTTGGTAATGAATAGTCCAACCTAGGGTAGTTAATAGATATTAATCCCTCTGATACTCTTATTTGCTTCCAGTGACTATTTCTAGTGATTCTTACCTATCTGATGACATGACACACACTATCTTTTTGAATCATTGCAAGAAACAGTGATTGGTTTACTGAACACTTTATTTTTCAAATGGGAAGGAAGTGATTGGAGAATTACTAATGTTGTTTCTTAGCTTCCCCACCCAGTAACAAGAACATTTTGGCAGTCGAGAATCTTTAAAGAATTTAGAAGTTACAGCTGCAACATTTTTCATGGACTCATGTATAGCATTGCCTGTTCCACAAAAACTGAATGTCCTGGGACTTGACTGAAGGAAGTGTCAGTTCCTGTTAAGAAGAACACCAGCTGCTGGGCGCCTTTTTTTCCCCACCAACATTAAATTTTCACTCAAAAAGGGAAGGTTTTTTCTTGGCTAACATGCCCTGCCCCTCCTGCTTTCCGTACCAGCCTTATTTGTGACATCCTCACTATGTATTTTATGTCCAATACCCAGAAACTTATGACCAGCATAAAAGTGGCTTTTTTTCTCATGCTAGTTATGTGTCAGCAATTTCCTTATTTTCAAGGAAAGAGTGAAACTAAGTTGGCGATAACATTAAGTTCAGTGCTACTTATAAGCATCATCTAAAGGCTCTGTCTTCACAGCGGCATAACTACCTGTAGAATGTGTCAAACGGTCTGTCTGTTTTTCATCGACACAAAATTAAACAGCTGGTTCGTACTCTTCACAGAAGTGATGAGGTATTGTAGGTGTCCAGTGGATGTAGGCTAAAAGACTTAATTCTGTGGACATTGTAGAATGAAACTCTCTTTGCTCAGAGTTGCAGTATCTCAATGTTCCTCCTTTGGGGGAATAGTTCAGTGGCCTTCTGTGACACCTCATAGTTTACTTGTAAAGCTTTTTCAAATGGTTTCGAAGCACCTCGATGAAGTCCAGAACTTTGTCAGATAATTTGCTCCACCATAGAAGCCAAAATACAAAGATTCTAGTCTAGCCAATCTTTGCTTATCTCAGTCACTGTCAGCGCCTCTTATTTCTCAGTCTCAATTTTCCAGGCAGCCCCAGCTTCATTTCTTTACTCCCCATGCATCAGCACAAATGATTTATACTTATACACATCTTGAAATCTCTTCTTTATGGATTGAATTGAATTGAGCCCCAGTACCAAAATGAAAACTCCAGGAACTATTGTGATTGCCCAAATTGCAACTTAGATTGTATGACTGTACATGCTATACTCTCATCTATCATAAATATTAAATTCTCAACCACTTATACTTTAATATGTTTTAACTTTGTCTCTTCGACCAGCTCAGCACTGAAGATTCCATTGAAGATAATTCAATTGCTTTGCATTCTGGAAGGGGCATCTTTTTAATCTATTTTCATGTTGCACCAGGAGTAAGTGAATTTCAGGTGCATAGACCGTGAATGAGGGGAGAGACCTTTGTGCCATTTGGCATCACAGAGGCCAAATATCGGGTGGCACTTGCTAACTGATGCTGATCTGTCAAATGGTCTAGGACAAGGTTGGGGTTCATCAGTCTTTTCAGCCATCCTCTTTATTGCAAGCTAAAACTAAACTTCACAGAATTCTTGCTGTTTAAGTAGTTAGCCATCCTGAAAATGCCAACCTATGCTGATCAGGGCTGACTTTTCTCTCTGTCTGTCTCCTCTCTTTTGGCAACATACCTTTGCCAGTCTCAGGATCTCTGTTCCTATATCCTATGCCCCACCTTGCCTTTCCTGAGGTATCTCTGCCTCCAGACATTTCTAGTCTTTCTTACCCCCATCAAACTCTCCTCTCCTGGTACCCTTTACCCAGGGCTTTGCTCTATGACCAAAGGAAATCTGATGATATCAGTTTGATAGTGGATCCTCTTATTTTAACAGGGACTTTCAATACCTGTATCCAGATGAATGAAAAATGTGGGAATTTCTCTCCATGTTACAAGGGCTGGTTTTTGTATACTTCTTCTTTGGCATCTGTCAAATAATACCACGTAAGCGTTTTGAATGCCAATCACAATTCTGGCATCCTACCCCTTCTGCATGTTGTCTGCCTGGCCATAGTGCTGTAGGTAGGGCTGCTAGCTAGCAGGAGGCTAGGGAACAGGAGAACAGAAAGAAGGCATTAGGGAGAAACCAAAATGGCAGAAGATGCTGAAAGAAAGAGAAGAAGAGAGTGAGAGACAAGGAGCTGTTTGTAGTGTACATAATTTGTGATTTACTTCTTGTCACACTGGAATGGCTGCAGGATAGCTTGGTGTCATTGGTTCACGAGTCTCTAGAAATGTCCCAGCCTTCACTGGTGCACCCTTGAATATTTTACAAATGGAGCTCCATCTTTACTTGCTGAAACTTTGGGTCCTTTAGGAAGTGAGTGTAAACTCCTCCCAGAATTACAGCTGGAAGAGGGGAAGGCTTTGGGAAGTTGTGATTTTGCAAAGTCCTGAGCCCTTATTGAATTTTTGCTAGATGCTCAAATGGTATCTAAATACCCCAAAGAAGCTTAGTCCTTAATATGTCAATCAGATCAAAACTAAGATGGAATATCTGAAGCCTAGATAGTGCTTCCTGCTCTCTTTCCTTTCTTCCCTCTTCCTTCCCTCCCTCCCTTTTCCCCTGAGCCCATTGCTACTCATTTGCATTGTTAAGTTACAGATAACGGATGGATGTTCTTTCTCCTGACTCTTTGCAGGCCTTAAAATGCTTTTAAGAATTATTTCCAGGATAATTCTTTCCTTTGGTAATTCCCAGGCATATTTGACTTGAGCAGTAGTCTCTCGATGGGTATTTAAATTAGTTTTGCCAGGAAGAGTCAACATCTGTGGTGGGTATTTGGACAACAGGTTAATTTCATAAAATAGACGCTTCTGCTTATTGTGTTGTTAACTTATGAGTACAGGCCCCATTAACTATTGTTAGAATTAAAAACTCCAAGGTACATGGCAAATGTATTTTCAACTGGACATCAGAGCATAATAGATCTCTTTAAGATCTGTATATAGTGTGCAGGAAACCACTCAGAGGCCAAGATGACGTTTGACTTCAATGTTTCTCAAGTGTTCATTTACTTTATTGCCTTCAGCAAAGCTACATAGTTTTCTTTTCAGGTTTCCTTAGTGTTTCTACTAAATAGAATATACTAGTTATTTCCACTTTTAGGAGTTGTATTAGTGGCACAGTACCTGGTGTGTTGACCAAGATTCTTTGTTCTGTTGCCATCACCTTTTTGGGTACCTTTTTCATTCAGTTAAATTAAACTGTTATTGAGTACCTGCTTTCTGCTGGGCCCTTTGCTAGGTTCTGTGGGCATGGGAGGGAACAAAACAGATATAATCTTTGCTCATTTAGAGTTTACAAGCTGGCATTGAATATAGATATTAAACAAGTAACTACAAGTATGATGAGTGCTATATAGGAGGTGGTATGCGACCTACCTTAATCTAAGGAATCAGGCAAGGATTCCCTGAGGAAGTTACATTTAAGTGGAGACTTTAGGGATAATGTATCAGATATGAATAGTGTTCAACTGCTGGTAATAAACATCCCCTTCCCTCACTAAGGGAAAGAAATCAGTGAATGAAATAAGAGAGAGGCTTAGTTTTCCTCTTATTTAAAAAAAGTTCATGTCTAGTGAGGTAGGTTTACAATATCTTCAATATCCCAAAGTCCTTATATCTTTTTACTCTGCTATTCATAGGCACATGGCTTCCATCCTCAGAGTTGCCTCATGGTAGTAAGATGGATGCTGTGGCTCCATCTATTATGTCTCCATTCCAGACAGGACAAAACAGGGAGAAATAAGGACAAAGGTCCCCCAGTTAAGTCAACTCACCTCTTTTAAGGAGATTTCTTGACATCCTGCCTCCATAACATTGGCCCACTCTTAGTTACATGGCCACTCCTATCTATAAAGAAGACTAGAAAATGTAGTGTTTTAGCTGGCACATTGCCAGTCCTAACAGAAGTGGGGTTCTGTTTCTAAATGATTCACTTTGTTATAAAGCAGAAACTAATATACCACTGTAAAGCAATTATACTCCAATAAAGATGTTAAAAATATAGATATGGATGTTTGGTAGGCAGTTTGTTATGTCTGCTTCAGATGAGTAGGAGTTAGCTAAGTCAAGAGGGGACACTTCTCAACAGTTATGTTTTATTGATTAGGTGCATGTGATCAATTTTAACAGCACTTAACCTCTTCATAATCTTTGCCACAATCCCTTCTATTGTATCTTACAAAAAATGGCCCCACTTTGGTCTTAGATTATTTTGTTTATGGGGTGACACAGGGTAAGCTAAGTGGATATATATGAGTACAATCCAGGAAGCTTTTCTGATTTACACATCACTTGCTTCTAAGTTATGTTACTGCTGCTACTTAGAAGTAGCTAACTACTTGAGCTCTCAGGAACTGGAACTCACTTTAACTTTCCCTTTCTGCCTCATTGATTGCAGATCACTTCTGAGGAGGTAACACATTGCTCTTGTAATTCTTACCTTGAATTATTTTAGTGTTGGAGTTTTGTCTCTGATCATTGGGATCTTTGAGTTAATACACGAAACTCTGAATCACGGTAAAGAACTGCCAGCATTATTGAACACATCCATTGCGGCTGAACATCTATATAAACCCAACAGAGCCTCTCAACCCTTCTATTCCACCAAGACTTTGAAAGTTTTCGCAAAGCCTGAGATGGTGTTTCCATCATTTTCTTTTTTTTACTTTGGTTGGGACCTTGGGTAGGCTCTTTCTAGTGTGTGGAAGCATATTGTTTGCCCACATCTGAAGAGACAGCCGTTTCACATCCTGAGGAGGGTAGTAATTGCTGCAAAAATTTTGCTATTATCTGCACAAAGTAACATATTCTGTTCTTTTACTATTTGAATTACTTCCTTGTCCATCATGACTTAGGCGTTGCAGCCTCTTATGCCTCCCATGTTCTCATAAGACTGATGCTTTAAGATTTATTTATTTTTTCTTTTGGCCAGAGGTTTTGGGAGTCTCTTACCAAAGTCCCTAATGACAGATTGTGACCAAAAATATATTTATTACTACCTAGATTGAAGAAACTTTATTTTTTCTCTATATTTTGTTTATTTATTTTTTTGTCTAAAATAATCTGATCTGTTTTGAACTAAGGAGTTCCATGGCCTCAAGATTTGTGTCCTCTTCCAAACTTATGCACTCTCTTCATTCATTTATTTATTTATTTGCAAATCCTAGGAACAAGTTCAGAAGCAGGGAAAACCAATTTGCAAATTCATCATTCACCCCTAATCATGTGTGTATTTGAATTAAAGACACCTGCTTTTATTCATCTGTACATGTTAGTGTGTTTAAATTTCCACAACTCTGTGTGGATTTTAGTCTTAACATTTTGCTTTGCCTAGGCTCAGGGTAATACATTCAGAGAAAGATGTAGCAAGGTATAGAGTCACAAATAGGCTCATAAGAGGAACCTTAGCTGGGAATTAGTGAATTGTTAGCTTACCTCTATTTCAACTGGAGCCAGCATCTTGACAGTTAATTTGTGATGATACAAAATGGTTCCTGCCTAGTCACATACCTCCATCCCCAGCCACAGTACTACATGATGGCAGGCACATAATCTCTAACAGTTCTAGGCAATTCCAGAAGTCGTCTCTTTGCTTTTTTACATCTGGTTTGTCATCATTGCTATTCTTAAGGGACTTTGTGTTGTGACTTTCTAACTTTTGTTTTTTTGACATCTTTATTGGAGTATAATTGCTTTACAGTGTTGTGTTAGTTTCTGCTGTATAACAAAGTGAATCAGCTTTATGAACACATATATCCCCATATACCCTCCCCCTTGAACCTCCCTCCCACCCTCCCTATCCCACCTCTCTAGGTGGTCACAGAGCACCGAGCTGATCTCCCTGTGCTATGCAGCTGCTTCCCACTAGCTATCTATTTTACATTTGGTAGTGTATATATGTCCATGCCACTCTCTCACTTTGTCCCAGCTTACCGTTCCCCCTCCCCGTGTCCTCAAGTCCATTCTCTACATCTGCATCTTTATTTCCGTCCTGGCCCTAGGTTCTTCAGAACTTTTTTTTTTTTAGATTCATAAATATGTGTTAGCATATGGTATTTGTTTTCTCTTTCTGACTTACTTCACTCTGTATGACAATCTCTAGGTCCATCCACCTCACTACAAATAACTCAATCTTGTTTCTTTTTATGGCTGACTAATATTCCATTGTACATATGTGCCACATCTACTTTATCCATTCACCTGTCTATGGACACTTAGGTTGTTTCCATGTCCTGGTTATTGTAAATAGAGCTGCAATGAACATTGGGGTACATAACTCTTTTTGAATTATGGTATTCTCAGGGTATATGCCCAGTAGTGGGATTGCTGCGTCGTACGCTAGTTCTATTTTTAGTTTTTTAAGGGACATCCACACTGTTCTCCATAGTGGCTATATCAGTTTATATTCCCACCAACAGTGCAAGAGGGTTCCCTTTTCTCCACACCCTCTCCAGCATTTATTGTTTGTAGATTTTTTGATGATGGCCATTCTGACTTGTGTGAGGTGATACCTCATTGTAGTTTTGATTTGCATTTCTCTAATGATTAGTGATGTTGAGCATCCTTTCATGTGTTTGTTGGCAATCTGTATATCTTCTTTGGAGAAATGTCGATTTAGGTCTTCTGCCCATTTTGGGATTGGGTTGTTTGTTTTTCTGATATTGAGCTGCATGAGCTACTTGTATATTTTGGAGATTAATCCTTTGTCAGTTGCTTCGTTTGCAAATATTTTCTCCCATTCTGAGGGTTGTCTTTTTGTCTTGTTTATGGTTTCCTTTGCTGTACAAAAGCTTTAAGTTTCATTAGGTCCCATTTGTTTATATTTGTTTTTATTTCCCTTTCTCTAGGAGGTGGGTCAAGAAGTATCTTGCTGTGATTTATGTCATAGGGTGTTCTGCCTATGTTTTCCTCTAAGAGATTTATAGTGTCTGGCTTTACATTTAGGACTTTAATCCATTTTGAGTTTATTTTTGTGTATGGTGTTAGGGAGTGTTCTAATTTCATTCTTTAACATGTAGCTGTCCAGTTTTCCCAGCACCACTTATTGAAGAGGCTGTCTTTTCTCCATTGTATATTCTTGCCTCCTTTATCAAAAATAAGGTGACCATATGTGTGTGGGTTTATCTCTGGGCTTTCTATCCTGTTCCATTGATCTATATTTCTGTTTTTTGTGCCAGTACCATACTGCCTTGATTAATGTAGCTTTGCAGTATAGTCTGAACTCAGGGAGCCTGATTCCTCCTACTCCGTTTTTTATTCTCAAGATTGCTTTGGCTGTTCAGGGTCTTTTGTGTTTCCATACAATTGTGAAATTTTTTGTTCTAGTTCTGTGAAAAATACCATTGGTAGTTTGGTAGCTATTGCATTTAATCTGTAGATTGCTTTGGGTAGTATAGTCATTTTCACAATGTTGATTCTTCCAATCCAAGAACATGGTATATCTCTCCATCTGTTTGCATCATCTTTAATTTCTTTCATCAGTGTCTTTTTTTTTTAGCATCTTTATTAGAGTATAATTGCTTTACAATGATATGTTAGTTTCTGCTTTATAACAAAGTGAATCAATTATATATATACATATGTCCCCATATCTCTTCCCTCTTGTGTCTCCCTCCCTCCCACCCTCCCTATCCCACCCCTCTAGGTGGTCACAAAGCACGGAGCTGACCTCCCTGTGCTATGCGGCTGCTTCCCACTAGCTATCTATTTTACATTTGGTAGTGTATATATGTCCATGCCACTCTCTCACTTTGTCCCAGCTTACCCTTCACCCTCCCCGTATCCTCAAGTCCATTCTCTAGTAGGTCTGCATCGTTATTCCCGTCTTGCACCTAGGTTCTTCATGACCTTTTTTTTTTTTTTTTTTTTAGATTCCATATATATGTGTTAGCATACGATATTTGTTTTTCTCTTTCTGAATTACTTCACTCTGTATGACAGACTCTATGTCCATCCACCTCACTACAAATAACTCAATTAGGTTTCTTTCTATGGCTGAGTAATATTCCATTGTGTATATGTGCCCCTTCTTCTTTATCTATTCATCTGTTGATGGACACTTAGGTTGCTTCCATGTCCTGGCTATTGTAACTAGAGCTGCAATGAACATTGTGGTACAAGACTCTTTTTGAATTATGGTTTTCTCAGAGTATATGCCCAGTAGTGGGATTGCTGGGTCGTATGGTAGTTCTACTTTTAGTTTTTTAAAGAACCTCCATAGTGTTCTCTATAGTGGCTATATCAATTTACATTCCTACCAACAGTGCAAGAGGGTTCCCTTTTCTCCACACCCTCTCTGCATTTATTGTTTGTAGAATTTTTGATGATGGCCATTCTGACCGGTGTGAGATGGTATCTCATTGTAGTTTTGATTTGCATTGCTCTAATGATTAAAGATGTTGAGCACTCTTTCATGTGTTTGTTGGCAATCTATCTATCTTCTTTGGAGAAATGTGTATTTAGGTCTTCTGCCCATGTTTGGATTGGGTTTTTTGTTTTTTTGATATTGAGCTGCATGAGCTGCTTGTAAATTTTGGAGATTAATCCTTTGTCAGTTGCTTCATTTGCAAATATTTTCTCCCATTCTGAGGGTTGTCTTTTTGTCTTGTTTATGGTTTCCTTTGCTGTGCAAAAGCTTTTAGGTTTCATTAGGTCCCATTTGTTTATTTTTGTTTTTATTTCCATTTCTCTAGGAGCTGGGTCAAAAAGGATCTTGCTGTGATTTATGTCATAGAGTGTTCTGCCTATGTTTTCCTCTAAGAGTTTGATAGTGTCTGGCCTTACATTTAGGTCTTTAATCCATTTTGAGTTTATTTTTGTGTATGGTGTTAGGGAGTGTTCTAATTTCATTCTTTTACATGTAGCTGTCCAGTTATCCCAGCACCACTTATTGAAGATGCTGTCTTTTCTCCACTGTATATTCTCGCCTCCTTTATCAAAGATAAGGTGACCATATGTGTGTGGGTTTATCTCTGGGCTTTCTATCCTGTTCCGTTGATCTATATTTCTGTTTTTGTGCCAGTACCATACTGTCTTGATTACTGTAGCTTTGCAGTATAGTCTGAAGTCAGGGAGCCTGATTCCTCCAGCTCCGTTTTTCTTTCTCAAGATTGCTTTGGCTATTCGGGGTCTTTTGTGTTTCCATACAAACTGTGAGAGTTTTTGCTCTAGTTCTGGGAAAAGTGCCAGTGGTAGTTTGATAGGGATTGCATTGAATCTGTAAATTGCTTTGGGTAGTAGAGTCATTTTCACAATGTTGATTCTTCCAATCCAAGAACATGGTATATCTCTCCATCTGTTTGTATCATCTTTAATTTCTTTCATCAGTGTCTCATAGTTTTCTGCATACAGGTCTTTTGTCTCCTTAGGTAGGTTTTTTCCTAGATATTTTATTCTTTTTCTTGCAGTGGTAAATGGGAGTGTTTTCTTAATTTCACTTTCAGATTTCTCATCATTAGTGTATAGGAATGCAAGAGATTTCCTTGCATTAATTTTGTATCCTGTTACTTTACCAAATTCATTGATTAGCTCTAGTAGTTTTCTGGCAGCATCTTTAGGATTCTATGTATAGTATCATGTCATCTGCAAGCAGTGACAGCTTTACTTCTTCTTTTCTGATTTGGATTCCTTTTCTTTCTTTTTCTTCACTGATTCCTGTGGCTAAAACTTCCAAAACAGTGTTGAATAATAGTGGTGAGAGTGGGCAACCTTGTCTTGTTCCTGATCTTAGTGGAAATGGTTTCCGTTTTTCACCATTGAGGACGATGTTGTCTGTGGGTTTGTCATATATGGCCTTTATTATGTTGAGGAAAGTTCCCTCTATGCCTACTTTCTGGAGGGTTTTTATCATAAGTGGGTGTTGAACTTTGTCGAAAGCTTTCTGTGCATTTTTGAGATGATCATATGGTTTTTCTCCTTCAATTTGTTAATATGGTGTATCACGTTGATTGATTTTCATATATTGAAGAAGCCTTGCATTCCTGGGATACACCCCAGTTGATCATGGTGTCTGATCCTTTTAATGTGCTGTTGGATTCTGTTTTCTAGTATTTTGTTGAGGATTTTTGCATCTATGTTCATCAGTGATATTGGCCTGTACCTTTCTTTCTTTGTGATATCCTTTTCTGGTTTTAGTATCAGGGTGATGTTGGCCTCATAGAATGAGTTTGGGAGTGTTCCTCCCTCTGCTATATTTTGGAAGAGTTTGAGAAGGATAGGTGCTAGGTCTTCTCTAAATGTTTGATAGAATTTTCCCGTGAAGCCATCTGGTTCTGGGCTTTTGTTTTTTGGAAGGTTTTTAGTCACAGTTTCAAATTTAGTGCTTGTGATTGGTCTGTTTATATTTTCTATTTCTTCCTGGTTCAGTCTCATAAGGTTGTGGTTTTCTAAGAATGTGTCCATTTCTTCCAGGTTGTCCATTTTATTGGCATATAGTTGCTTGTAGTAATCTCTCATGATCCTTTGTATTTCTGCAGTGTCAGTTGTTACTTCTCCTTTTTCATTTCTAATTCTACTGATTTGAGTCTTCTCCCTCTTTTTCTTGATGAGTCTGGCTAATGGTTTATCAATTTTGTTTATCTTCTCAAAGAATCAGCTTTTATCTTTATTGATCTTTGCTATCATTTCCTTCATTTCTTTTTCATTTAGTTCTGATCTGATCTTTATGATTTCTTTCCTTCTGCTAACTTTGGGTTTTTTTTTTTTGTTCTTCTTTCTCTAATTGCTTTAGGTGTAAGGTTAGGTTGTTTATTTGAGTTGTTTCTTGTTTCTTGAGATAGGATTGTATTGCTATAAACTTCCCTCTTAGAACTGCTTTTGCTGCATCCCATAGGTTTTGGATTGTCGTGTTTTCATTGTCATTTGTTTGTACGCATTTTTTGATTTCTTCAGTGATCTCTTGGTTATTTAATAGTGTATTGTTTAGCCTCCATGTGTTTGTATTTTTTACAGATTTTTTCCTGTAATTGATATCTAGTCTCATAGCGTTGTGGTCAGAAAAGATACTTGATATGATTTCAATTTTCTTAAATTTACCAAGGCTTGGTTTGTGACCCAAGATATGAACTATCCTGGAGAGTGTTCCATTAACACTTGAGAATAAAGTGTATTCTGTTGTTTTTGGGTGGAATGTCCTATAAATATCAATTAAGTCCATCTTGTTTAATGTGTTATTTAAAGCTTGTGTTTCCTTATTTATTTTCATTTTGGATGATCTGTCCACTGGTGAAAGTGGGGTGTTAAAGTCCCGTACTATGATTGTGTTACTGTCTATTTCCCATTTTATGGCTGTTAGCATTTGCCTTATGTATTGAGGTGCTCCTATGTTGGGTGCATAAATATTTACAATTGTTATATCTTCTTCTTGGATTTATCCCTTGATCATTACATAGTGTCCTTCTTTGTCTCTTGTAATAGTCTTTATTTTAAAGTCTATTTTGTCTGATATGAGAATTGCTACTCCCACTTGCTTTTGATTTCCATTTGCATGGAATATCTTTTTCCATCCCCTCACTTTCAGTCTGTATGTGTCTCTAGGTCTGAAGTGGTTCTCTTGTAGACAGCATATATACGGGTCTTGTTTTTGTATCAAATGTTGGTGTGTTTAATGTTGTCCCAGAGGTCTCTGAAACTGTCCTCAATTCTTTTCATTCTTTTTTCTTTATTCTGCTCTGTGGTAGTTATTTCCACTATTTTATCTTCCAGGTCACTTATCTGTACTTCTGCCTCAGTTATTCTGCTATTGATTCCTTCTAGAGAATTTTTAATTTCATTTATCGTGTTGTTCATCATTGTTTGTTTGCTCTTTCATTCTTCTATGTCCTTGTTAAATGTTTCTTTTATTTTATCCATTGTATTTCCAAGATTTTGGATCATCTGTACTATCATTACTCTGAATTGTTTTTCAGGTAGACTGCTTGTTTCCTCTTCATTTCTTTGGTCTGGTGGGTTTTTAGCTTGCTCCATCATCTGCTGTGATTTTCTCTGTCTTCTCTTTTTGCTTAACTTACTGTGCTTGGGGTCTCCTTTTCACAGGCTACAGGTTTGTAGTTCCCGTTGTTTTTGCTGTCTGCCCCCAGTGGGTAAGGTTGGTTCAGTGGGTTGTGTAGGCTTCCTGACAGAGGGGACTGGTGCCTGTGTTCTGGTGGATGAGGCTGGATCTTGTCTTTCTGGTGTGCAGGACCACGTCCGGTGGTGTGTTTTGGCATGTCTGTGACCTTATTATGATTTTAGGCAGCCTCTATGCTTATGGGTGGGGTTGTGTTCCTGTCTTGCTAGTTGTTTGGCCAGCACTGTAGCTTGCCTGTCATTGATTGGAGCTGGGTGTTAGCGTTGAAATGGATGTCTCTGGGAGAGCTTTCACCATTTGATATTACGTGGGGCTGGGAGGTCTCTGGTGGAGCAATGTCCTGAACTCGGCTCTCCCACCTCAGAGGCTCAGGCCTGACAGCCAGCTGGAGCACCAAGACGTTGTCAGCCACATGGCTCAGAAGAAAAGGGAGAAAAAGGAAGAAAAGAAAGAAAGAAAGAAAGAAAGAAAGAAAGAAAGAAAGAAAGAAAGAAAGAAAGAAAGGGAGAGAGAGAAAGGAAGAAAGAAAGAGGAGAGAGAGAGAGAGAGAGAGAGAAAGAAAGAAAGAAAAGAAAATAAAGTTATTAAAATAAAAAATAAAATCAAATTAAAAATTTAAAAAAGTAATTAAAAAAAGAAAGAACGAAAGAAGAGAGCAACCAAGCCAGTAAACAATTCCACCAATGATAACAAGTGCTAAAAACTATACTAAAAAAAAATTCAAAATAAAACAAACCCAACCAAAAAAAACTGGACAGAGATAACCCTAGGGCAAATGGTAAAAGCAAAGGTATACAGACAAATTCACACCAGGAAGCATACACATACACAACCACAAAAAGAGAAAAAGGAAAAAAATATATATATAAATTAAAAAAAGGAAGAGAGCAACCAAATCAATAAACAAATCTACCAATGATAATAAGCTCTAAATACTAAACTAAGATAAACATAAAACCAGATAGATACCAGATTAGATGCAGAACGCAAACCCCAAGTTTACAGTTGTTCCCAAAGTCCACCGTGTCAATTTTGGGATGATTCTTTGTCTCTTCAGGTATTCCACAGATGCAGGGTACCTCAAGTTGATTGTGGAGATTTAATCCACTGCTCCTGAGGCTGCTGGGAGAAATTTCCCTTTCTCTTCTTTGTTCGCACAGTTTCTGTGGTTCAGCTGTGGATTTGGACCCACCTCTGCGTGTAGGTCGCCTGAGGGTGTCTGTTCCCCACCCAGACAGGACAGGGTTAAAGTAGCAGCTGATTAGGGGGCTCTGGCTCACTCAGGCCAAGGGGAGGCAGGGGTACGGAATGCGGGGCAAGCCTGTGGCGGCAGAGGCCGGCATGACATTGCAACAGCCTGAGGTGCACTGTGTGTTCTCCTGAGGAAGTTGTCCCTGGATCATGGGACCCTGGCGGTGGCAGGCTGCACAGGCTCCTGGGAGGGGAGGTGTGGATAGTGGCCTCTGCTTGTACACAGGTTTCTTGGTGGCTGCAGCAGCAGCCTTAGCATCTCATGCCCGTCTCTGGGGTCCACGCTGATAGCTGTGTCTCGCACCTGTCTCTGAAGCTCATTTAGGCGGTGCTCTTAATCCCTTCTCCTCGCGCACCCTGAAACAATGGTCTCTTGCTTCTTAGGCAGGTCCAGACTTTTTCCCAGACTCCCTCCCAGCTAGCTGTGGCACTCTAGCCTCCTTCAGGCTGTGTTCACACAGCCAACCCCAGTCCTCTCCCTGGGATCTGACCTCCGAAGCCCGAGCCTTGGCTCCCAGCCCTCACCTTCCCCAGCGGGTGAAAAGACAAGCTTCTCAGGCTGGTGAGTGCTGGTGGGCACTGATCCTCTGTGCGGGAATCTCTCCACTTTGCCTTCTGCACCCCTATTGCTGTGCTCTCCTCCGTGGCTCTGAAGCTTCCCCCCGCCCACCCCCCTGCCCATCCCCCCGTCTCTGCCAGTGAAGGGCCTTCCTAGTGTGTGGAAACATTTCCTCCTTCACAGCTCCCTCCCAGAGGTGCAGGTCCCGTCCCTATTCTTTTGTCTCTATTTTTCCTTTTTTCTTTTGCCCTACCCAGGTACATGGGGAGTTTCTTGCATTTTGGGAAGTCTGAGGTCTTCTGCCAGCATTTAGTAGGTGTTCTGTAGGAGTTGTTCCACATGTAGATATATTTTTGATGTATTTGTGTGGAGGAAGGTGATCTCCACGTCTTACTCCTCCGCTGTCTTGAAGTTCCCCCCTTTCACTTTTAAAGGACACTTAATTTCCTTACTAAACTGAAGTTCTGATTTTTAAAGGTAATTCATCTGCATTGCATTTATGAATGTAGGTTACCTTGGGCTGGGAAGATATTCTTTCTGTTCATCTATATTCTCCATATTTTCTTTCATATTTCATATGTCTATAAACACTAAAGCTAGGTTAGATTTTGTTTCAATAGTATGCACACAAATGTCACTGAGTGTTGTTTGATACTAAAATGATAAGCAGCAAGTCACTGCCCTTGGTAAGGATTTAAGGAAATAAAGAGATCAGATCTAAACCAGGAGTGAGACATTGTGAGTAAATGAGTCTTTCAGATTCAAGTCTTCACTTGCATGGGGTAAGAACAGTGTACCTAGTATGTACACATAATTAACCGAAGAAAATTGCATATTATTCTAGCTCCCAAAGGGCTGAGGTGGGCTTAGTGAGATGGGTGTGTAGGCTTAGACCGATTGCGTGTCTGGGGGTGCTGAGTGAGTTTACCTTTTTCTCTTCCCAGAGAGTGATCTATTCACTTAGGCAGTGGGCAAGCTGAAAGCAAGCACTGTCTTTGCAGAGAAGCTTCTGAGATGACTGAGTTCCCTGCTCTGGTCTTTCTCAATGCATAAGATCTTAGAGGTATCTACTTCTGGGGTCTCTGCCCTCTGTGTATGCTGGGGATCCAGGTCTCCTTATGTTGTTCATTTGAAGCAGCCTACCATAGGGAAGGAGCACTGTATGTGGATTTGGGGTGACACATGAATGGCGTTCTCTTAATGAATTGTGTTGAGAAAAGAACTACCTCTTCAAATTTTAAGATAGCTACTTGAAACTAAAAAGTTAAAAGAAACTTAAGAGAGCTTTATGTTGAGCCTATTGAGAAGATTCTACTAGATTGTCATTCATCACTGTTCTGCTCTGGGAGTATGAGCAAGTGGCCTGTAATATCAGTCTGAAGGTCAGCTGGGATTTCCTCTTCATAGCTGGTCATATGGCTGTGGTTCCATGGCTCAAAGGTTAAGGCCTCTATGCCTCTGTGCCCTAACTTGTGGACAAAAAGGACAGGGAGGGCTTCCCTGGTGGCGCAGTGGTTGAGAATCTGCCTGCCAATGCAGCGGACACGGGTTCGTGCCCTCGTCCGGGAAGATCCCACATGCCGCGGAGCAAATGGGCCCGTGAGCCACAATTACTGAGCCTGCGCGTCTGGAGCCTGTGCTCCCAACAAGAGAGGCCGCGATAGTGAGAGACCCGCGCACCGCGATGAAGAGTGGCCCCCACTTGCCGCTACTAGAGAAAGCCCTCGCACAGAAACGAAGATCCAACACAGCCATAAATAAATAAATAAATAAAATTTAAAAAGGACAGGGATCCCACAGCCTTCCAGACATTTTTTTCTTTTCTTTTTTTTTCTGATTTCCAGGGAGCTCACTCAGAGTTATAGAAATGGAAGTTAGTTATTGAACTGTTCCCCCACTTGCACCTCCTTACTCCCCACCTCCAAACAAACACTCAAACTAATTCTTTAGAGCTATTACTTGGAGAGTTATGAGATAAGCCTCAGAGGAAATGTTGAGGAAGAAGCATCTTTTGGGGAAACTCTGAAGGTGTGAATTCTTTCCTACTGGAGGGATCCTGGGGTCTCTTGGGGAAAACACTAGATTTGGATGAAATTGAATGTGGGTGGATCAGCTATAGACTCTTCCACTCATAATGTTTGGGTCTACACAAAGTGTTTCCCAAGTATATCCCAACATGTTTCCCATACTTTCATACTTTCTGCCTCCCAGGAACATATGGGTATGTTTTTTTTAAAAATATTTGTTGGAGTATAGTTGCTTTACAATGTTGTGTTAGTTTCTACTGTACAGCAAAGTGAATCAGCTATACGTATACATATATTCCCTCTTTTTTGGATTTCCTTCCCATTTAGGTCACCACAGAGCATTGAGTAGAGTTCCCTGTGCTATACAGTAGGTTCCCATTAGTTATCTATTTTATACATAGTATCAATAATGTTTACATGTCAGTCCCAATCTCTCAATTTGTCCCACCCTCCCTTTCCCCCTTGGTATCCATATGTTCGTTCTCTACGTCTGTGTCTCCATTTCTGCTTTGTAAATAAGATCGTCTATACCAATTTTTTCAGATTCCACATGTATGCGTTAATATACAATACTTGTTTTTCTCTTTCTGACTTACTTCACTCTCTAAGAACATATGTGTTTTGAATAATGATAAGTTATCAGATGGCAGCACTGAGAGTTTTCAGGGAAGAGGCAGAGAAAGGGCTTTTGACAAACCCTCATTTTGCAGAGGTGGCCAGGCAACCCTGACATGGAACTGTGCTGGAGATTGCAGAAGCATTGTCCTGTGTATGGGGAAGGCACTTATCTTCTTGGTGATAATGCTCATTTGCTATTTGGTTGCACCTCTGCAAAATTCTGAAAGTTTCATTCTTCAGTACTGAAAGGGGGCTTAAAATGGCCATCCTAAAGATAAGTCGGCAAATTGTGTCCAGGTACATTGAAGGAGGTCTTACCTTTGGTTGACCTTTCCATACTTTAGACTAGGTTAAAGGCCATTTCCAGAGTTGTGTTGAAATCTGGACTCAGCCTGGATTAGGCCTTGACGTTTAGCTGCTTCTAACACTTTTTCTCCAAATGATGAAGTATACACCCAATTCAACCATTATTTCTTGAGCCCCCTCCCAAGCGCCCCTTTACCAAAATAACTTTCGATGATTGAGGCACAGCAGTGCCTCTTTGCTCCGTCATTTACTCTTTAAAAAAATCAAGAAACAGACTAAAACACAGAAATACAATTGTATAAGGAAGGTGTGTTATATATAGACTAATATCAGGCAAGACCCTGAATTGCAGACTTCTTCCTGCAAAAAAAAAAAGCAGCCACAGAGCATATTTATAACTTTTTTTTGACATGTACTTTTTTGTCTTTGCGATCTCTTCTGGTCTCCCCACCTCCTCCGATCCTGCCCCAAGGATTTCTATAAATGTTAAGCTGCTAATATTTTGATGCATTGTGCAATGTGATGAAAATTTTCATTAGGTCATCCTCATGCAAGAATGTAACAAATATAAATTGATCTGGAAAACTAGAGCTGTAAACCAGACATTAACAGTTTTCCAGTGGGCAGGTAGACGTTAACCCTGGGTCCATGCTTTAGTGAAGCCCCTGTAGAAAGCCTTTCTGAGAGCCAAATTAAAACTTTAACTCTAAATGAACCGATATGAAAAGAGCAAAGCATGTCTTGCCAATAATTATGAATGCTATTTGCTGAGATCTTCTATGATAGGGTTAAAGTAATCCATGAAAGAATTATTTTAAGAAATATGACCCTAATGAAACTGCAGATAAGAAAGATAAGGAGGGATGGCTAGTTGGGTATAATTAAATGATGTTCAATCTATGAGTGATGTGTGCATAAGGCCAATTGAACCTTCTGGGTCACATGTAAGGAAGAGATCTCAATATATTCCTTCTGATGGGAAATGAAATTATGTAAATGGTTTAGTGAGGAGATTGGCTGGTGGGACTGGTGGTCAAAAAGAAGTGACGTGATTGGGTTTTCAAAGAAAGCATGTTACTAATGTAAAATTAAGCATTGCATATCATTAACAGGTAGGGTGGGAATGTGGTTGACAGTGCTATTGCTCAAAAACATGGCCAAGACTTCTCAGATATATTGACTGTTGGATTCCCTGCTCTGCCTCCACTCCCTCTTCTGCTGGAACCAGTTTCAAACACAGTTGATTTTTAACAGGAGTTGTTGATAAAAATGCTGACTCTCAGCACCTTTACAGTCAGGATAAACTTCTTAAAAATATATTTTTTCATCACACTGTGTTTCCTTTTCGGTTTTTAGTTTTGTCAGCAGTGGGAGCAGCAACAAAAATAAAAATAAAAAAGGAGGGGAGGGTATTGAGGGGGAGATCTGCAGCTTTTTAAAAATCCAATTCTTCACACTTGTCCCAAAAGGCAATAAAGGACTATCTAAAAGTATCATTTCCCAAAAGGGCCTGTGGGTACCTAAGAAACCAGAACACTGGGGACTAACAATGATTCCTGGAAAAGCTGATGAAATTGACATTTTATTTTCTCCAAACAGATCAGAATGAAGGATTTCATTGCAGGGAAGAATGCCGGATTCTTGGCCACTCTGACAGGTGCTGGATGCCCCGGAACCCCATGCCCACCCGCTCCAAGTCCCCTGAGCATGTGAGGAACATCATTGCACTGTCCATTGAAGCTACTGCTGCCGATGTTGAAGCTTATGATGACTGCGGCCCCACCAAGCGGACTTTCGCAACCTTTGGAAAGGATGTCAGCGACCACCCAGCTGAGGAGAGGCCCACCCTGAAAGGCAGGAGGACTGTTGATGTGACCATCTGCAGCCCCAAAGTCAACGGCGCTATCCGGGAGGCAGGCAATGGCTGTGAGGCTATTAGCCCTGTCACCTCCCCTCTGCACCTCAAGAGCCCTCTGCCTACTAAGCCTTCTGTGTCTTACACCGTTGCCCTGGCGCCCCCGGCCCGCGATCTGGAGCAGTATGTCAACAATGGCCCTTCTCGTCCCTCTGAAGCTGAACCCCGTGGAGCTGATGGCGAGAAAGTCGTGCATGAGGTCAACCCTATTCTGAAGGAAGGTCGAGACAAAGAGTCTCCTGGCGTGAAGCGTCTGAAGGATATCGTTCTCTAAATCAGTCTTGGGGAAGAAGAGAGAGAAACCATGCTGGCTAGCAAAGAAGCAGGAGCTGATCGTTTTAATTGCTCACCAATGGTTGGTTCTTGAGTGGCTGTATTTCAGAGCTTTCCCTAAATGTATTGTTTATAAGTGACTATCATTCTTTGACAATCCCTCTCGTTTCAACAGGCAGCAGGGGTGTTCCGTTGGAGCAAATTAGCTTTGGCTTGAGTTGTTCATGGGGCCTTGATGTTGGGGAAACAGAGATAAATTCAGTTGTGAAAAGTATTATGTATTAAGTGTTTGGATTTATATATTTTTGTATGTCAAAATTATAATAAAAATTACCATTGTTTGTGGAGGATTACATTTAAAAAAAGCAAAAAAAAAAAAAAGCTCTGGACACCTTTAATAGGCTCGCCACTGTTTTGTAGTGTAGACAAGTTAATGGTCATTTATTGTGTACTATTCATTGATTCAGTGATGTGAAATCAAGCCCCCAAATGGTTGTTTCTGAAGCTCGAGTACTTTCCGATGCCGCTACTTTGCTGTGGACACCCCTGCTTTAAGAACCCTTTTGCTAGCTGTGCTATTGTCATATTTGATATTGCAAATTGCTATGTGTGTGGTGATGGCAAAAGGCTTTTAGAAGTTGGTGTTTTTTCCTTAAAAAACTAAAATAAAACTACAGGTAAAAACAAAGTGCAAACAACTGAGACAACAAGTGAATGAGTAACACCACACATATAGATTGAGTACTTGGAGGATACTCACTCACAGAGTCTACCCAGGGAGTGGTTGCTCACCACGTTGCAGGGTATTTTTCCTGACTTTCAGTCTTCTGCCCAGATCCATGATAGATCATTGCAGAAAGACATTTTTGGATATTCTGCTATCTAATTTGCAGCTGTCAGAAATACTGTGCTGAAAGTTTTATGAGATCAATTTTTCTAATTTTCAGGCCCTGAACAGAAAAGTTGCTCCTGAAGTTATCAGTTTTCAGGCTTAGAAATTCCTTATCTCCAATCATCTAAAACTCAAAAAGACTGAATCTATTTTGAGTTCTAAATAAGCATCTTTTCAGACACACACTTCCTGGTTCAGTGTTTCCCCGTCACGATTAGAATTAGACTGCAAAGCATGTCATGGACTGGAATTGAGAACTCCATGTTGCTCTGTATCGTAGGATTATAAATAGGGATAGAGTAAGCAGTACAAAGTGTACATTTAGGAAAAGACAGGTAACAGGTAACAGCATCATTAATTCAATTACTGTGCCTTCTAAATGGAGACACTTGGACACTTGAACTCGTCTTTTTATGACTAACACTTTTTTTAAATTAAAAATGTGAACAGGAAACTATTAAAAATGCTTTACATTTAGCTAACTCTTTGCTGTAGGCTAGGAATACACCTTTTTTTATTAACAAGTTTGTTACACACATTCTTTTTTTGTTTGTTTAACATTCCTCGAACTCCCCTGTTTATTAACTGTCTATTAATATTCACTAGCCAACATAGTATTCTTGCAGCCTAAGAGTTCATTATTTAAAAATAAACAAATATGTCACCTTTGCTCTGCCTTGGTCTTAAAAGAGTTGTTTCTAGAGAAACAAGTTTTGTGGTTATGTTCACATTTGTTTCATTTTTTGAAATTCAAGAGTATCCAGCAAAAAAAGGCTTAGAGGTTAGAGCACTAAGAATGCAAAAGAGGATTTATTTTCTTAAATTTAGGTAGATACGTCTGCTCTTTTAAATGTTTTAGTTATTTTTGCCTGAGTTCCTGGCTTTATACATTACTAGGAATATTTTCTTTCGCAGGAGGGAGGGTTTTGGGGGGGGGGGTGGGTAAGGCAGTGGGGATGGGGTTACGTAGGGGAGAATATTTCTGAAAAAGAAGTTATGAAGCTACAAATTCATCCTTATTTCTTATTCAGTGCTGAATACTACCTCATGCAAAATATTGGTGTGGCTGCAAATTTCCCTCTGAAACTGACACAATTAGAAATCAATTACCATAGCATCTTCATTTTGGCTCATTTTATTCTCTTGCTTTTTCCCCCTTTGATTCATTTCATTTTAGTAGTAGATTTTGAATTAGGCATTTATTTCTGTTTGCAAGTGAATAGACTATTTGATTAACACGTTAAAAATTAATTTTTTTCCATTTATGATGGCTGCCTGTAGAATTTAGACTGTTCCTCACCTGATCCATCCTGATATCATGTTGTTAGCACCACCTCAAGGTCGCTTTCAAGTCAGATTTGACAGTTTTTGTATAGGTGTATTTCTTATGCTCAGTCAGAATGAGGGAGCTGAAAAGATTGTGGCAAGTGGGAGCATTCAATGTTATGTGGCTATTGAGCCAGAGGGGCCACTGGCTGCCATGTCTCTACACTAACCATTTTAAAACAGCCAAGTTTAAAATGGTTAGTGTAGCAGTGACATTGATTCTGCTTTTCTCTTGTGTTTTTTTTCCTCCAATTTTTTTTTCCAGAATTCAGTTTTAAGCGATAGACCAATCCTTTTTCCTTCTCAAAAAACTTTGTTCACAATGGGCAGTCAGACATTTTTTTGGCTTCCAAACCCTTTATTGAGCATGTTCAGAGAATTCCCTTCATTAAGAAAATATCTTTTTTTCCCCTCTCTACAGTTGTTTGATGTATACATCCTCCCAGAAGCACAAGTGCATCCTAGGAGGGCTTTGTAAGCTGGTTTTATAGGCAGGCTGTGGCTGCAAATAGGAATTTTGTGCAAGGATCCTAAATTTCTCTTTTGGCTCATGTTTTTCTCCCCTTCTTTTGAGCATGTCTGATGAAAAGCCACAAAGGCCAGAGGGCCAAATATTCTCTTCTTTTCCTCTCTAAACATGTTACACATTTAAGTATGAGGCAGCAATTTCAGTTCCTAAATCGTAGGGAGTTCTATTCCATTTATTCTGATGTCCCTTTTGGGGAGGAGCTGGTGTTGAGACGTGACTTGCTTTACTAATAACTGTTTTGGGCACGTCCCTGAGCAGATGAATGTCTTCATGCAATATAAAGGTTTTAGTTTGCATTGATTGATTGCTTTTCCCCAAATATGGGAATACACTACATACAAGGAATAGGAAGAAGGGAGCCATGATGTGTGGAGTCTCTTTTTTCTTTTCTCTATACTGACTAATCTATGAACCTGTTCAGAAGGAAACTTACCATCCCCTTGATTCTCTTAAAGCTAGTAGAGTAAATTATGGCCCACCTTATTGCCCAAATAGGTAATGGGCCAAGGGACCCCGCAGTTCCTGATTTTCAAAGTGTAGTCCCTGGACCAGCAACACCAACATCACTTGGGAACTTGTTAGAAATGGTAACTCTCCATCCTCACGCAGACCAACTGAAGCAGAACCTCTGGAGGCGGGACCTAGCCATCCATATGGATCAGATGCCCACTAAAGGTTGAGGACTAGTTAAAGCACGGGTTGATGGGCCCCGCACTTAGAGTTTCTGGTTCAGTAGGTCTGGAATGGGGCCTGAGTCTTTGCTGATTTCAAAATTCCCAGGTGATGCTGATGCAGCTGGTCCAGGGACCACACTTTGAGTATGACTGCTCCAGTGTAAACCTGCCTAATAGAGCTAATTGTACCTAAGGTGCCCATTTAAACTGATTAGTTGGTGAACCGCTGACCACTAATCAAAAATATTAAAGGAATACAACTTAGAACTCTGAAAATTGGAACCACCCAGAGTGTCATCCCAATAGTGTTACTTCAGCATACAACTGATTGTCTGAAGGGAATTCAGTTGAACTTTTCATATAGCTCTATCGTATTAACAAGCAAAACAAAAGCAGTTCACTTGAAGCAGCAAGGATAAAGGGCAGTTCTGGGAGAGGCAAGGGTGTAGCGATAGCTTGACTGGGCATTCAGGGTGGGAAAAGGATTATTATTGTACATAATAGAAGTTCTGGCTGGGATTCCAATTCACTTTATGGGGATCATTTTGATGTTGAATGTTCCCCAAAGCATCCTGACAAGTCTGGTCCACTTGGCTCTTTACCCAGGGTAATAAGACCCTGCCTTTGAAAAACTGGCATAAATGAGCTTAAGAAGTCCATTGTATACAGTCCTAGTGTTTGCCTTCTTGGTAAAGTTACATTTAAGGATGTCATTTCATGAGTCAAATTGTATCTGCTGACACTTAAGTGTATTGAGATGTTGTTCTTTAGTTTAAGTATGTAACAAAGTAATATTCAAAGGGGATGTGTGGGGGTGGGGCTGGGACTGGGTGGCTTTATATTGATATGAAATATTCCAGAGCAAAACACATTGTCCTAATGAAGTTATTGCAGCTCTCTTTGTTTTCTTGTGAGGCTGGAATTGGCCTGTGGGTCACATGTTGTGCAAAGTGAATTAATTTCCAATAGAACTCATATTGCTTTTGTAAAACAAAGAAAATCAACCACCTTGTCTGAAATATATATCATGAGGCGCTCTTGGTAAGGAACAACCCACAAAAACTTGATCTTGATTGGAAAGCACTGTAGGTCATTAGGGAAAACTGATGATGCTGATTGTTGCTCCAGCTGTGTTGGCAATTAAAGATGACCTTGTTACTAACTGGAAGTTGCTGTCAACCTTAGCAAACAAACCAGCTAACACCATTACAGCACTGGTTAAGTAGATTTTTACTGGCACTGGCTGGCGTTCAGCTGAGGAAGGCTAGGATACAGACTTTAATGACCAAGAGCCAGACTAGCTCGAGCTAGAAATTCAGCAACAAATACCTCCTTGTGCTATTTGAATGCTAAGGTATTAGTTGCAAAAGGCTTACGCCTTCGCTCCTCTAGTGAGGGGAATGAGCCTGATGACACTATTACTGTTTACGTGTCAAACCAGGGTGGAAGTTTAGAGGGATGCAAGTACAGTATGTCTCATTAAGCAGTCTCTGTTGCTGACTATATGAAGATGAAACTGTTGTATATGCTGATCTGTATGTTATGTACATTTTCACAGTGATTGAATCATTGTAAAAAGAAAAAAGACAAAAAAGAATCACCACTCTGTCTATTTTATGAAGATGATAAAGCAGCTTTATTAAATTATTACAGTTATGTTTTAGACGGTGTTATCTGCCACATTGTTTCCTTTTATCTGGTGGTTCTCTGTTTTCCCCTTAATGTGTTTTCTCTGCTTCAAAAATTTAATGCATTTTAGTATTAAAGGCTATTATGGAAAAATGATAGTTTGGTGAAATGTGTCTCGGAGTGTGTTGGTTGGCTGGGGCGTGGGGGTGACTATAAGGTCCAGGAGGGAACCAGCCCTGGGTGGGCTCACTGATGTTCAGACCCAAAGGATTTCTTTTGCCTTTTTCATTTCACACAATCACCAACTCTCCAACTAAGAGGGGATTCTTCCTTCAGCCAGGCTCCAGTCATTTCCTCAGTACCTCTCACCTTCCCACCCCAGTCAATACCTTTTTCTGAGGAGGGAGACCCATTCATATCCGGAGTGGTAAACGACTTTCCTGGGTGGTACTTTACACAAGAGCACTAAAACCATTCTTTAAAATAAACCATTTCAGGCCAACTTCACAGTGGGTCTTCTCTGAAGAATTAATTTTAAAAAAGGTGAGAAATAGTAGAGGCTGACAGCAGGGGAAAAGAGAGTTTAAAACAAAGATGACCTGGCTGCCCCTTTGATGCCTTCAGGTTTGAAAGAAGCAACAGGAGAGGCTCTGACTTTGCACATAACAAGGCTGCAGTGAAAGCCCTGACAAGCTTTCTTTATCCAAACTATTATTCTCTGAGACTTAGCACTTGTGCTATAAGTATTCATTCTGGCTGCAACTGGCAGGAAAAAAAATCAGAGTAGAGGAAAAAAAGGGAGCATGGCAGACCATTTCCAAATACTGCCTTTAGTGTTTAAAGGCTAAGTTGCTTCAGCATGACCTACTCTCTCTGGACAATTAAAAAAAATGATCTCAAGGAAATCCACTGCTTCCCCGGATCTCCATCTTCCTGTTATCTCTACCGACATGTATGAGAGATTGCATCTTATTTCCCAGAATTAGCCCTAAAGCCGCAGCAATAGCCAGCTATTTGGTTCTGCAGTTTAACAGAAAGCAAACATGGACACGGGGGGACACGCAAGTCACATACACTGGTATAGGTGCAGATGTTCACACAGACTCACAGATGTTCATAAAGGTATATTGGAGGGAGGCTGGTCTGTCACTTGCTTGGAGGGCATTATGTCTTAGAAGGCCATTATGAGTGCTTCTGGGTTAGTCCACACTAAGAGGGCAAAGAAAAGTTTTTTGACTGTCTTCCATCTACCTTTTGTTTTTTGGTCCCCAAAGAAATGGCAACTCCTTCTTTAAAATTAGATCCTTCAAAGAATGAGCAATAACTAACTAAATAAATAAATTCTCATGTAATGAAGGGCATTCACATATGCAACATAGGTATATCCAAGGTCATGGACCACTACTGTGTACCTCTACCTAACATGGGAGAGTGACCAGATTAGAGGCATAACCTCAAAACTATTCAAATTTATAAAACACAATAAAACAAATCATTAAAATAATCCCCTCTTCATTTTGGTTAACAGAGTGCTTTTGACTTACCTCAAATGTGTCACTGGTTTGCTGTGTTGGGAGTCAAGAAACCATGTTGGGAATTGATGCCTAAGAGGGTGTTTTCTGATAGGAGGTGACAGCTGCTCCAGGAACAAAGATAGCACTAACCATTTTTACTATCTTGGTTTGGGGGTAGAGATATGCCAGAGAGAGGAGCATCTTGGATGCACTGCCACGGCTTGTAAGGGGATCAGACCCTTAACCCCCAAAACAAAATTCTCCAGGATGGAAGCAGAGAGGTGTCCTCTTAGAGTTTTGGGTCCTTAACCTTCCTTCATGTTGGCAAATGACCTAGTTGCACATGTCTGACACTGCATTCTTGTACTGCTTTTGAGGTGGAGAAGGAGCATAGGTGGGAAGTGATACAAGATTCTCTCCATTACATGCAATTCCTGGCTCACTGGCCGTAACCCCATCCCACTCTCTCAAGGATCAGTGCACTGCAGGGAGTCCATTGGGCCCTGTTAGGAACACCTGCTGTTTCTGCCCGGAAGTGAGGCAGGAGCTGGGCTAATGGTCCCAACACTTCCCTACTCTCCTTTTCTGTGTGTTTTTGCATCTTGACTTTCCTCAGGTGCCCAAAGCCTGAATTTCTTTTAGCTGTCTAGGTTTTCCAGTATACCCCATCTCCCCAACCAGAGGTCTCATCTCTCTTGTAAGGATCTCCCTACTTCCCTCTCCACTTTATCTCTAAAATTTAGCTGAATCCCATCTCTTCTATGGTTTTTCTCGGCTAGGGTTTAAGGGAGTCAAACGTTTATTGAGCACCTATTATGTACCAGATGTTTTGCAAACATCATCTCATTTTGTCCTCACAGTAACTTTATGTAGTAGATGATGCTATCTCCATTTTATACACAAGTAAATTGAGGCTTAGAGAGCTTAGGAGACTAGCCCAAGGTCACACGACTACTAAGTAGCAGAGCTACAATTGAAAACCATGTCTATCTACTTAGAAATTATTACTCTTCTCAACTACTGTTAAGGGACGAATAATCAACCTGGTAAGTTCTTCCTTACTAGAGTATTAACAATGGATGCTAATATCTTAAGGCATTTATCCATCTGAAAAAACATATCGACATTTTAACTGAGATTTTTGTGAACTCAGTGTCATGGTCCAAAGAAGTGATTGCAGCAGTGGGATTTTTAAGCCAGGGGTCTTTTGATCAGCCTCATAGGCAACTCCCTACTCCTTCTATAGCCAGTACCTGCCTTTCAAGTTGCATTAGTCATGCACGACACAACTATGGCTCCTTTTAGAGTCTGTGCACACTAGCTAGTCAACAGCCCTTGAAATGAAGGTCTGGTAACCCTATGTTCATCTGTCCCTCTGGGTTTCAAGCAATCTGTCAAGGATGTATTCATGTGTGTTACAGGTCAGCACAGCTGGAGTCGATCCCAATATATGTTCACAACAGGCCTTGGTGACTTTTTTAGGTCCAAAAAGTTGGTTGAAAGTGAGGTAGGATGAAGGCTAAAACAGGGTGGTAGTGAGGGTGGGGATGGGCGGCATACTTGAAAAGAAATTGAAACACAGGCTATTGCAAAGAAAGATATCAAGGAGTCAAAAAAATTAGCTGAGAAAAGTGGCTGCATCAGTTGTGAACACTTGGCCACCAGAGGCCTAGGAATTTGTTCCCATGCCTGCCTCATTGTTCAAGTGGGGTCGAAGAGGTGTTGATAGGCCCCCAAAGGCCCTTTATCTGGTCCTTCTTAGTCAGCAAGGGCCTTAACACGGAGCTAAACTAGGAAGTGAAGTCAGACAAAGAAAAATGGGAAGGGAGGAGAGGAATGATCCCAATTACATGCATGAAGTTTTTGGTAATGAATATACCAGTTTCCCCAAAAGGAGGCCTTGATATAAAGAGTTTAAAGACAAACCCATTTTAAAATTCCTGTTATTGAAATGATCTTGTCCAGTTTGCCTCAGTGGTCCAGAACTTAGTCTGGGATATAGTTCTTTAGGATTTTGGATGTCAGAATTGAGTTACAGGGAATGCTATGCATTCAGATGTTTTACCAACACTGTTCTAGCATTCATTTTTTTTCCTTCTAGCAGAAAAATATGGAGTGTCAGAGACCAAGACAGAGGCATTTTATGTCCCCAAATTAATACAGAGGAGCTTTTTCCCAAATATCTGATAAGCTTTCCTCTGCCACCACTGTGATCCAGGCCACAGCATCCCTCATCTGAATGACTGAAATAGTCTCCTAATTTGCCTCCTCTCATCCACCCTGCCTCTATTTATCACATTCTTCACACTGTAGCCAGAAAGATAGTGCTTAAACAAAATGCTGATTAAATCACAACTCTGCTTAAAACCTGTCAATGGTTTTCTTAAGATGAAGTCCAAACTCCTTAATATGGACAAGAGTGCTTTTCAATTTGGGGGGATTGCTCCCCATAGTAAGAAATGCATTTTGCATGATGACTCAGTATCACGCACACACATAACTAAAACAAACATTTCACAAACAATTATCCTTGTTACCTGCAATGCACTCAGAGATTTTCTATTCAACTCTGTATGCCAATGATCAGCAAACTTCTTCTGTAAAGGACCATATGGTATATATTTTAGCCTTTGTAGGCTGGATGATCTCTGTTGCAACTACTAAACTTTACTGTTGTAGTGGTGTGTACAAGTATTTTTGTTTACAATTCCCAGGACTTTGTGCATTCCCCAAAGATCCCCCAGTTTTCACATGCAGAGCAACTCACCCCCAATCCCGAGTAGTAAGCGCTCTAACTAGAGATATTTCAGTATCATACAGTGCCTTACTCATAGGCCCAGATCTTGAGAAGCTCCATACCAGTGTCCCCTTATATGTCATACTTCTTATTTTCTATATTTCTTCCCCTTGTAGTACAACTGAAGTGTTTACCTAACCTCGATTAGCAGGCAATGAGCTAGAAAATAATTTTCACTATCCCTAAAGAGAGAAAAAAACCCCAATCAATCAAAACAAATTCTATCTCTTTCTCTCTTTTTCTTTCTCAATATATACAATGATCACATCTATGTATGCAAATAAGTACATACATATACATGACAAGTAAAGCACAGTTTAACATAAATTCAATCTCCAAGCCAACTTCACAAAATGAATCTTTTCAAAGAACACACCTCAGAGGAAGAAAGAGACACTCTTGTTTCATAGCACATTAGCTTGAATTTTCAGATGATGTTACCTACACACTTCACAAGTTTTGAGGAGAATATTGAAGCTTGAATCTTATAGTCAGCTGTATAGTTTTTTCCTACATTTTTTCTCTCATTTTAGTGCTTACCATTGTGTCTGAGAAATTGAGCTAGCTGTTTTCCTCTTCAGCCTGTCTCTGTCTTTCTTCAAGGATTAATCCATCTCTGAACTTCATAAGAAATCTAGCTGTGTCTACCCTCCTTCTCTCTGAGCCTCATGTACCATAACTCTACTTCTGCAACCCTAGACCCATTGCGCATAGCACAAGCTTTGAGGGGCCTCAGAAAGCATTACCTCTGAGTGCTTGCTGAGTGCCAGACTTCTTGAAGAGTGGTTTGACAGTGGGATGGACATTGGGGAGAATAAGTGGAAGACTCTTGCTATAATTTAGGCATGAGGTATGAGGACCTGAATTAGGACAGTGGCAGTGGTACTAGAAAGAAAACTTGGCAGATCTTATTATGTGATTGGTGGTTAAAGGGCAAGAATGAGAAAAAAAGAGTTGTTAAATGGGAGAATTTATAATGGTCTGATTATAGGAAGATGATGATATAATACTACTTCCTACCCTATCCTTCAACCTACAGTCCCACCAACACCAACACACACCCACAGAGACATATATATGTACCTACTGTGGTTTCTGATTCATTCATTTAGCCGACAAATACTAATTGAGCACTTACTATATGATAGGTAGTCTGTTAGGTGCTAGGGATATACTAATGAACAACATAGACAAAAATCTTTGCCCTTATGGAGTTTACATACTGTGAGGAATACAGACAATAAATAAGATAAATGAGTGCAATATATGTTACGTCAGATTGCGATAAGTGCTAAGGAGAGGAAAGCAATCAATCAGGGAAATAAGATACTCTTGGGTGTTACTGAAACTTTAGTTAGGGCAGCCAGAGAAGGCCTCACTGAGAAAGTAATTTTTGAATAAAGACCTAAAGAAACTTAATTAGTAGCCACATGTGTATCTGGTCCAGAGATAGGAGGCATCTTCAGGTTTGAGCAGAGCAGTAATCTGGCTCAGAAATTTAACAGTATCACTCTGACCGATGGACTGCAGAGGGTCAAAGTCAGAGGCAGAGGGACCAATTAGGAGGCTACTGCAATAATCCAGGCCAGAGAAAATGGTAGCTTGAATCAGGGTGATGGCCATGGAGAGGGTGAGAAGTGATCCAACCTGGATACATTCTTCACTGACTCTTTGTAGCCAAAAATGAGGATATCAATATCAATAAATAATAAAGGCTGGAGAGAGGCAAGAACAATTGTAAAATGCTGGGGAGGTAAGAGGTCCTGGTAGGTGAGACAGAATAGGCAACAGGGAGTGGAGGAAAGATAATTGTGAGAAATAAAATTAGGGCCATGTGGGAGAGAAAAAGCAGGCAGTTAGAATGTGTTTGAAATCAGTTTTCAATATCAGATGTTTCTGATTATACAGACAGCACAGTAACCAGGCCTTTTGCAGTGTCTATCACCTTGTAAGGTAACGTGATTTGCAGCATTTTGAAATAATGAACCTGTTCTTTTTTTATACGTATAGATTAGGGAGATACTTGTTCTTCTCTAAGATAAATGAGGCAAAAGGAAATTCTAATTGGCCCTGGGAAAATTAATTAATGGGTCAGAACAGCCCCATCCATTTTTTTTTAATTTGAGCAGTATTCCCTGCATGAATGGATATAGGCAAAATCCCCTCTCTTCTCTGCTCTCCAGTCATCAAATGTATGATGCTACTTCTGGAGTTCAGGACCATCTAGACAACTTAGAATTCCTTCCTGTTGGTAGAACCCTGGAAGCAGAGTAAGAAATACCTGAAAATTGTTTGGGCCTTGAATTTTTGAATTGTATTATGAAAAATTTCAAACATACATAGTAGTTGAGAGAATAGTATAATTAATGTGATATCCACATCATACAGCTTTAATAATTGTCAGTACACTTGGGCTTTATATTTCACAGAGAATAAAGGAGAATTGGAACCCTGGGTAGACTGTGTCTTTTGGAATGCTGACATTTTTATTTCCCTGCAATCAGAAGATTCAGAGTATAGTCTGGTCCAGAAATAGGAGACATCTCGAAGTTTTGCAGACTGAAGAACATCCAGGGGCAGAGAGAAGGAAAATGACAACTTTTAGAATTAGGAAAAATCTACTAAGGAAAAGTACAAAGCCCTGAGCTGCTGGTGGAGTGTAACCCTCTAGAGGTTATGAGGTTGGCATCTAATGGTTAACTTTTCTCTCCCCAAAGTTTTCAGCTCAGTTTACTCATTCTACTTGGGGTGTTTCCTCTTTTTCTTTTGATGAAGCATTAGCTCATTGTTATATTTCAGCATTAAAAATGCATAGGAAGAGGCTTCCTTGGTGGCGCAGTGGTTGAGAATCTGCCTGCCAATGCAGGGGACACGGGCTCGAGCCCTGGTCTGGGAAGATCCCACATGCCGCAGAGCTGCTGGGCCCGTGAGCCACAATTACTGAGCCTGCGCGTCTGGAGCCTGTGCTCCGCAACAATGAGAAGCCCGTGCACCGCGATGAAGAATAGCCCCCGCTTGCCACAACTAGAGAAAGCCCTCGCACAGAAATGAAGACCCAACACAGCCATAAATAAATAAATTAATTTAAAAAAATGCATAGGAAAAGTAATTTACTTTGCAAGTAGTTGTTTTTCACTCACCACTTTTTTTTTTTTTTTTTTTTGTTGCAGCATGTTGACTTTTAAAAGTTCAAGCTCTTTTTTTGTTGAAAGATGTAAGGTCTTTACAGTTTACTGTAGTGTTTTCTCATAGGAAAAAATGTCACGCTAACTTTGCACCATCTTCAGTTTTCTTATCCTTGAAACTTGATTGCATTGGAGACAAAAAAGCTGTGTGTATGTGTATTTGTGTGTTTGCGTGTGAGTGTAATTATGTGAGTGTGTGTGTTTGGAAAAGGGTGCTTAGATGGTTCTAGGATGGGGTAAGTGAGAGGGGGAGTACCTATAAAAGTTTACTTTCTTTTGATCAGTAATTGTTGCCAATAAGTGATCCAACTGATAACACTGTTATACTTTGGCTTACAAACTAGCCAGTTTAGAGAGACCTTCAAGATGGCGGAGGAATAAGACGTGGAGAGGACCTTCCATCCCACAAATACATCAGAAATACATCTACATATGGAACAACTCCTACAGAACACCTACTGAATGCTGGCAGAAGACCTCAGACTCCCCAAAAGGCAAGAAAATCCCCACGTACTTGGGTAGGGCAAAAGAAAAAACAGAGACAAAAGCATAGGGACAGGACGTGCACCTCGGGGAGGGAGCTGTGAAGGAGGAAAAGTTTCCACACACTAAGAAGACCCTTCACTGGCGGAAATGGGGGGTGGTGGGGGAGAAGCTTCGGAGACACAGAGGAGAGCGCAGCAACAGGGGTGCAGAGGGCAAAGTGGAGAGATTCTCACACAGAGGATTGGTGCCGACCAGCACTCACCAGCCCGAGAGGCTTGTCTGCTCACCCGCCGGGGCGGGCGGGGGCTGGGAGCTGAGACTCGGGCTTCGGAGGTCAGACCCCAGGGAGAAGACTGGGGTTGGCTATGTGAACACAGCCTGAAGGGGCTAGTGTGCCACAACTAGCCAGGAGAGAATCTGTGGAAAAGTCTGGAACTGCCTAAGAGGCAAGATACCATTGTTTTGGGGTGTGCGAGGAGAGGGGATTCAGAGCACCGCCTAAACGAGCTCCAGAGATGGGTGTGAGCCGCAGCTATCAGTGTGGACACCAGAGGCAGGCATGAAACGCGAAGGCTGCTGCTGCAGCCACCAAGAAACCTGTGTGCAAGCACGGGTCACTATCCACACCTCCCCTACTGGGAGCCTGTGCAGCCCGTCACTGTCAGGGTCCCGTGATCCAGGGACAACTTCCCCAGGAGGACACACGGCGCACTTCAGGCTGTTGCAACGTCACGCCAGCCTCTGCCACCACAGGCTCGCCCCACATTCTGTACCCCTCCCTCCCCCTGGCTTCAGTGAGACAGAGCCCCTTAATCAGCTGCTCCTTTAACCCCGTCCTGTCTGAGCAAAAACAGACGCCCTCAGGTGACCTACACGCAGAGGCGGGGCCGAATCCAAAGCAGAACCCCAGGAGCTGTGTGAACAAAGAAGAGAAAAGGAAATCTCTCCCAGCAACCTCAGGAGCAGTGGATTAAATCTTCATAATCAACTTGATGTACCCTGCATCTCTGGAATACCTGAATAGACAAGGAATCATCCCAAAATTGAAGCGGTGAACTTTGGGAGCAACTGTAGACTTGGGGTTTGCTTTCTGCATCTAATTTGTTTCTGGTTTTATGTTTATCTTAGTTTAGTATTTAGAGTTTATTACCATTGGTAGATTTGTTTATTGATTTGGTTGGTCTCTTCTTTTTGTTTTTATATATATAGATATATACATATTTTTCCTTTTTCTCTTTTTATGAGTGTGTATGTGTATGCTTCTTTGTGTGATTTTGTCTGTATAGCTCTGCTTTTACCATTTGTCCTGGGCTCTGTCTGCCCTTTTTTTTTTTTTAGTATAGTTTTTAGTGCTTGTTATCATTGGTGGATTTGTTTTTGGGTTTGGTTGCTCCTTTCTTTCTTGCTTTCTTCTTTTTTTACTTACCTGTTAATTTTTTTATTTTTAATAATTAAAAAAATTTTTAATTTTAATAACTTTCTTTTCCTTTCTTTCTTTCTCTCTTCGTTCTCTCTTTCATTCTTTTTTTCTCCCTTTTCTTCTGAGCCGTGTGGCTGACAGGGTCTTGGGGCTCTGGCCGGGTGTCAAGCCTGTGCCTCTGAGGTGGGAGAGCTGAGCTCAGGACATTGGTCCACCAGAGACCTCCCATCTCCACATAATATCAAAAGGCAAAATCTCTCCCAGAGATCTCCATCTCAACACTAAGACCCAGCTCAACTCAAAGACCAGCAAGCTACATTGCTGAACACCCTATGCCAAACAACTAGCAAGACAGGAACACAACCTCACCCATTAGCAGAGAAGCTGCCTAAAATCATAATAAGGTCACATACACCCCAAAACACACCAGCGGACAGGGTCCTGCCACCAGAAAGACAAGATCCAGCCTCATCCACCATAACACAGGCACCAGTCCCCTCCACCAGGAAGCCTACACAACCCACTCAACCAAGCTTATCCACTGAGGGCAGACATCAAAAGCAACGGGAACTATGAACCTGAAGCCTGGAAAAGGAGACCCCAAACACAGTTAAGAAAAATGAGAAGAAAGAGAAATACACAGCAGATGAAGGAATAAGGTAAAAACCCACCAGACCAAACAAATGAGAGGAAATAGGCAGTCTACCTGAAAAAGAATTCAGCGTAATGATAGTAAAGATGATCCAAAATCTTGAAAATAGAATGGATAAAATAAAAGAAACATTTAACAAGGACATAGAAGAACGAAAGAGCAAAAAACAATGATGAACAACACGATAAATGAAATTAAAAATTCTCTAGAAGGAATCAATAGCAGAATAACTGAGGCAGAAGAACAAATAAGTGACCTGGAAGATAAAATAGTGGAAATGCTTACCGCAGAGCAGAATAAAGAAAAAAGAATGAAAAGAATTGAGGACAGTCTCAGAGACCTCTGGGACAACATTAAATGCACCAACATTCGAATTATGGGGGTCTCAGAAGAAGAAGAGAAAAACAAAGGGACTGAGAAAGTATTAGAAGAGATTATAGTTGAAAACTTCCCTAATATGGGAAAGGAAATAGTCAATCAAGTCCAGGAAGCACAGAGAGTCCCACAGAGGATAAATCCAAGGAGAAACACAGCAAGACACATATTAATCAAACTATAAAAAATTAAATACAAAGAAAAAATATAAAAAGCAGCAAGGGAAAACAACAAATAACATACAAGGGAATTCTCATAAGGATAACAGCTGATCTTTCAGTAGAAACTCTGCAAGCCAGAAGGGAGTGGCAGGACATATTTAAAGTGATGAAAGGGAAAAACCTACAACCAAGATTACTCTACCCAGCGAGGATCTCATTCAGATTTGATGGAGAAATTGAAACCATTACAGACAAGCAAAAGCTAAGAGAATACAGCACCATCAAACCAGCTTTACAACAAATGCTACAGGAACTACTCTAGGCAGGAAACACAAGAGAAGGAAAAAACCTACAATAACAAACCCAAAACAATTAAGAAAATGGTAATAGGAACATACATATCATAACTACCTTAAATGTAAATGGATTAAATGCTCCTACCAAAAGACATAGACTGGCTGAGTGGATACAAAAACAAGACCCGTATATATGCTCTCTACAAAAGATCCACTTCAGGCCTAGGGACGCATACAGACTGAAATTGAGGGGATGGAAAAAGACATTCCATGCAAATGGAAATGAAAAGAAAGCTGGAGTAGCAATTCTCATATCAGACAAAATAAACTTTTAAATAAAGACTATTACAAGTGACAAAGAAGGACAATACATAATGATCAAGGGATCAATCCAAGAAGAAGATATAACACTTGTAAATCTTAATGCACCCAACTTAGGAGCACATCAATACATAAGGCAAATGCTAACAGCCATAAAATGGGAAATAGACAGTAACACAATCATAGTAGGAGACTTTAACACCCCACTTTCACCAATGGACAGATCATCAAAAATCAAAATAAATAAGGAAACACAAGCTTTAAATGATACATTAAACAAGATGGACTTAATTGATATTTATAGGACATTCCATCCAAAAACAAAATAAATAAGGAAACACAAGCTTTAAATGATACATTAAACAAGATGGACTTAATTGATATTTATAGGACATTCCATCCAAAAACAACGGAATACACTTTCTTCTCAAGTGCTCATGGAACACTCTCCAGGATAGATCATATCTTGGGTCACTAATCAAGCCTTGGTAAATTTAAGAAAATTGAAATCGTATCAAGTATCTTTTCTGACCACAACGCTATGAGACTAGGTATCAATTACAGGAAAAAATCTGTTAAAAATACAAACACATGGAGGCTAAACAATACACTGCTAAATAACCAAGAGATCACTGAAGAAATCAAAGAGGAAATCAAAAAATACCTACAAACAAATGACAATGAAAACACGATGACCCAAAACCTATGGGATGCAGCAAAAGCAGTTCTAAGAGGGAAGTTTATAGCAATACAGTCCTACCTCAAGAAAGAAGAAACATCTCAAGTAAACAACCTAACCTTACACCTAAAGCAATTGGAGAAAGAAGAACAAAAACCCCCAAAGTTAGCAGAAGGAAAGAAATCATAAACATCAGATCAGAAATAAATGAAAAAGAAATGAAGTAAATGATAGCAAAGATCAGTAAAGCTAAAAGCTGGTTCTTTGAGAAGATAAACAAAATTGATAAGCCATTAGCCAGACTCATCAAGAAAAAAAGGGAGAAGACTCAAATCAATAGAATTAGAAATGAAAAAGGAGAAGTAACAACTGACACTACAGAAATATAAAGGATCATGACAGATTACTACAAGCAACTATATGCCAATAAAATGGACAACCTGGAAGAAATGGACACATTCTTAGAAAAGCACAACCTTCTGTGACTGAACCAGGAAGAAATAGAAAATATAAACTGACCAATCACAAGCACTGAAATTGAGAGTGTGATTAAAAATCTTCCTACAAACAACAGCCCAGGACCAGATGGCTTCACAGGCGAATTCTATCAAACATTTAGAGAAGAGCTAACACCTATCCTTCTCAAACTCTTCCAAAATATAGCAGAGGGAGGAACACTCCCAAACTCATTCTACGAGACCACCATCACCCTGATACATAAACCAGACAAAGATGTCACAAAGAAAGAAAACTACAGACCAATATCACTGATGAACATGGATGCTAAAATCCTCAACAAAATACTAGCAAAAAGAATCCAACAACACATTAAAGGGATCATACACCCTGATCATTTGGGGTTTATCCCAGGAATGCAAGGATTCTTTAATATACGCAAATCAATCAATGTGATACACTGTATTAACAAATTGAAGGAGAAAAACCGTATGATCATCTCAGTAGATGCAGAAAAAGCTTTCGACAAAATTCAGCACCATTTATAATAAAAATCCTCCAGAAAGTAGGCATAGAGGGAACTTACCTCAACATAATAAAAGCCATATATGACAAACCCACAGCCAACATCGTTCTCAATGGTGAAAAACTGAAACCATTTCCTCTAAGGTCAGGAACAAGACAAGGTTGTCCACTCTCACCACTAGTTTTCAACATAGTTTTGGAAGTTTTAGCCACAACAATGAGAGAACAAAAAGAAAGAAAAGGAATCCAAATCAGAAAAGAAGTAAAGCTGTCACTGTTTGCAGATGACATTATACTATACATAGAGAATCTTAAAGATGCTACCAGAAAACTACTAGAGCTAATCAATGAATTTGGTAAAGCAGCAGGATACAAAATTAATGCGCAGAAGTCTCTTGCATTCCTATACACTAATGATGAAAAATCCGAAAGAGCAATTAAGGAAACACTCCCATTTACCACTGCTACAAAAAGCATAAAATACCTAGGAATAAACCTACCTAAGGAGACAAAAGACCTGTATGCAGAAAACTATAAGACAGTGATGAAAGAAATTAAAGAGGATACAAATAGATGGAGAGATATACCATGTTTTTGGTTTGGAAGAATCAACATTGTGAAAATGACTATACTACCCAAAACAATCTACAGATTCAATGCAATCCCTATCAAACTACCAATGGCATTTTTCACAGAACTAGAACAAAAAATTTCACAATTTGTATGGAAACACAAAAGACCCCGAATAGCCAAAGCAATCTTGAGCAAGAAAAACGGAGCTGGAATCAGGCTCCCAGACTTCAGACTATAGTACAGAGTTACAGTAATCAAGAAAGTATGGTACTGGCACAAAAACAGAAATATAGATCAATGGAACAGTATAGAAAGCCCAGGGATAAACCCACACACATATGGTCACCTTTTTTTGATAAAGGAGGCAAGAATACACAATGGAGAATAGCCTCTTCAATAAGTGGTGCTGGGAAAACTGGAGAGCTACATGTACAAGAATGAAATTAGAACACTTCGTAACACCATACAAAAAAATAAACTCCAAATGGATTAAAGACCTAAATATAATACCAGACACTATAAAACTCTTAGAGGAAAACATAGGCAGAACACTTTATGACATAAATCACAGCAAGATCCTTCTTGACACACCTCCTAGAGAAAGGGAAATAAAAATAAATATAAACAAATGGGACCTAATGAAACTTAAAAGCTTTTGCACAGCAAAGGACACCATAAACAAGATGAAAAGACCACCGTCATAATGGGAGAATATATTTGCAAATGAAGCAACTGATAAAGGATCAATCTCCAAAATTTACAAGCAGCTCATGCAGCTCAATATCAAAAAAATAGACACCCCAATCCAAAAATGGGCAGAAAACCTAAATCGACATTTCTCCAAAGAAGATATACAGATTGCCAACAAACACATGACAGGATGCTCCACATCACTAATCATTAGAGAAATGCAAATCAAAACTACAGTCAGGTATCACCTCACACCAGTCAGAATGGCCATCATCAAAGAATCTGCAAACAATAAAGGCTGGAGAGGGTGTGGAGAAAAGGGAACCCTCTTGCACTGCTAGTGGGAATGTAAATTGATACAGCCACTATGGAGAACAGTATGGAGGTTTCTTAAAAAACTAAAAATAGAACTACCATACAACCCAGCATTCCCACTACTGGGCATATACCCTGAGAAAACCATAATTCACAAAGAGTCGTGTACCCCAATGTTCATTGCAGCTCTATTTACAATAGCCAGGACATGGAAGCAACCTAACTGTCCATCGACAGATGAATGGATAAAGAAGATGTGGCACATATATACCATGGAATATTACTCAGCCATAACAAGAAATGGACCTAGAGTCTGTCATACAGAGTGAAGTACGTCAGAAAGAGAAAAACAAATACCATATGCTAACACATATATATGGAATCTAAAAAAAAATAAAATGTTTCTGAAGAACCTAGGGGCAGGACAGGAATAAAGACGCAGACGTAGAGAATGGACTTGAGGACATAGGGAGGGTGAAGGGTAAGCTGGGATGAAATGAGAGAGTGGCATGGACTTATATATACTACCAAATGTAAACTAGGTAGCTAGAGGGAAGCAGCCGCATAGCACAGGGAGATCAGCTCAGTGCTTTGTGACCACCTAGTGGGGTGGGATAGGGAGGGTGGGAGGGAGACGCAAGAGGGAGGAGATATCGGGATATATGTATATGTATAGCTGATTCACTTTGTTGTAAAGCAATTATACTCCGATAAAGATGGTTTAAAAAAAAGTTATTTTAAATAGAAAAAAAATAGCCAGTTTGACACAAAGTACTCACTAGTGAGTTTTTATATGGGAGGGTCATGCTCATTGGCCACAGGCTGGCCCTGTGGGGAGTGATGTTGAGGACTGGGCTGGGCTCCAGAAACGGCACCTGGGTGCTGCTTGATTTGAGCATATGGTAGTTTTTCACTTACTATTTTCAGATGACAGGTCAAATATTTGGCCTGGATCAATCCCTTCTGAGGTTTCCAAAGGCAGCTGAAGATGTTTTAAATCTCTCCCAACACTTTGTCAGGGAGCTGCATCTGGCTTTGATAAACCAAAGAGTAATGTGATTAGAAAAGCAGCCTCAGTCAGAAGGCAGTGAGCACCAGAAGACCTTCCTTTCCGGGACACTTTAAGAATGAGAATCCCACATTTGGAAACCTCAAGGAAATAAACACACATTCTTGGGTTGCCACTTAGTTGTGGTGGCACTTCCCAGTGAGGCCTTCCCTGGCTGCCCTAACTAAAATTTCAGTAACATCCTAGACATTTACTATCCCCTTTCCCTGCCTGATTTTTCTTATAATTTATCACAATCTGACACACTATACAGATGCTGCCTAGTAATGTGACACAGGTAAGAAAGCATTGCAGGGACTGAGGGCTTTCATTGTTTTATCTGATAATCAATAGGAGGTGAAATCCAAAGACATCTCAGAAAAAGAGTCCTTATATGCAAATTGGCCCTATCTGACCTCTATAGACACAGCTGGCCTTACAGGGAGCAGCTTCCCACATGGGGTCTCAGAGATTGCACATTATAGAATAATATTAACCACCATTTGTTGAGTATTTAGTATGTGCCGGGCACCATCAAAATGAAATATATATATTCTCATTTAGTCCACCTTACACGATAGCAAGATAGTTCCTATTATCATCATTCCCATTTTGCAGATGAGGAAACCGAGGCTTGGAGAGCATTTACTTGATTCAGGTTCAAACAGCTATCAAGTACCAGAAGTGAGATTCAAATACCAGTAACCTTATCTGAAAACCTGTGATTTTAACCAGCATGTTACATTTTATTTCCTAGCTGAAATAATGATCATTCAACTCCCTAATTTTACAGATGCGGAAAATGAACTGCATGAAAGGTCAAACTTAACCTGTGCTCAGTACAAATATGCTGAAAGGTTAGACAAAAATCACCTCGAACAGATCCTGTACAGATATATAAAGGTTAGCTATTATTTACACCTCTACCATTGGAGCCTAGTATAGTGCTTCGCACAGGTTAAGCCTTCAAGAATTATTAGCAGAGTGAATGAATGAATGTTGTCCTTCTAGTCTGGGCCAGCCCTCTCTCATGAGAAACTGTGAAGTTATTGAAGTTTGACCTTTCATGCCTCTGGCCTCCTTCACCTACATCATATACATACATGTGTAAATACCTATAGTAATTAAGACAAGATCTCATTGGCAGGAAGTGCAGAGACAGGTTTACACCCAGGTAGTATGGTTCCTAAGACTGCTTTCAATTATTGCATTCTACTGCCTTTCAAAGAGGAATAAGAGTCTTTGCATTCAAGGGACTCATGGACTATCTGGAGGCACAGGCAGGAAAATTATCAACTGTAAGACAACAAAAACAGCAGGAGCTGACAGTTATTGAGTGCTTACTCTGTTCCAGTCTTTGTGTTAAGAGTTTGACATATTTTCTTTCATTTCACCTTTCTAACAACCCTAAAGGATAAATTACATTATGAACCCCATCTTACAGATGAAACAACTGTAGGGTCCCACATCCCATGTCCTTAACTACAGTAATGTCGTGCTCTCCAAATAAGTATTTAAAATACATTACCCAAATACACGAACACAGTCCATCTTACAGAATAACAAAGTTGTAACCTTCCCACTCCCAGCCTTTGTTTTTGCTACTTTCAAACAGCTAATATCATTTTATGATCTTTGGTAGCTTGTTCGTACTGTAGGACCTATGTGCTTCTCTGTGAGGGTCTCTGAAAGCCACCTAAGTTAGCTGCTCAATTTCTTAGATATTGCTGGCCTGATGTCTCTAGAAGGTCTGCTAAGTTTGTGCTGGTGCTGCAGGCTGCTTTCATAGTAGCATTTTGTAGGGCCTTTCAAAACTGGTACTCTGTCCTGGCGGAAGAAACAGCATGGTATAGTGGCTAAATCTGTCATCTTTAGATTCATGCAGCCTAGAGTTTAAATCCAGTCTACTGCCTCTTTCAGGCTTGGCAAGTTACTTAATCTTTCTGTACCTTAGTTTCCTGGCACTAAAAGCAAATTCTTCTAGAGGCTGTAAGAGGAGGGAAAAGTCTATATTGAAGGATTAGGAGAAATACTTATTTTTTCAGTGCCCTGTGTGTGTGTGTGTGTGTGTGTGTGTGTGTGCCTGTGAGTGTGAAAGTATAGACTCAGTCTCCCTGTCCCCAATCTCTCCAGCCCAACTAACTACAATATAATAAAGTGTCTTTGCCATTCATTCAGCCATCTTTTGTAATTTTCCCTTTAGAAAGGAAAATATAATAGAATCACTCATAAAACTGTATTTCATGCCTATCCTAGTAATGAGTTCACTCTTGATCACATTTGTTAAAGTGAATATCGAATAATGATTTGCCACTATTGTCAAATGTTAGCCAACTTTATATTCACCTCTAGTTATCATGTAACAGTTAGGCATTAATATTTATTGCTAGATGTTAGCAATTTTACAGAGCTTTGCTTAAAATGTTTGGTGCCTCACAATCTGTTGGCACAAAAAGTGTAACAAAGTAAATGACAGGAGAGCAGATTATAATGGAGTCTGATGGTTCATCTTTAAAAGGGAAACCTATTTCCAGAGAGAACTCTTAATGTGGAGTGTGGAGTGCGGGGGCCATAGCTGGGGCTGCTATACTTTTAGCAGATGGAAGTGGCATGGAATGGAAATTCACAGAGCACTGGAGACTGAAGTTTGTCACCTCACCAGATTGCTTCCTGGATAGTTCCTTGTCTAGCGGCTTTGAACCTGCAAATGCCAAATGAGTACACATTGTCTTCTGAGTAAAAAGACCTTCCTATGTGTCAATTTCAGCATTACTCTTTTGTTGAGAGACCCAAGGCTCCGATAGTTACATGTTTCCTTGTACCATGCACATGGAAAGATCACAGTTCATTTGTCTGTGGATGCATTCATAAGAATTGAATGATAGAATCATGGCTATCACATATGGAAAGAACCTATCAGGTCAGTTAACTCACTTCCTCCTAACCATGGCAGCACTGTTCCCTCAACAATCAGTCTGGCCTTTGTCCAATTTCACTTTAAAGGAAAAGCATTAGCAAAATGCCCTTTCACATAAGGCCTTTAGACTCCTGATTGTAATACGCTTTTTTTGCTTTCCTCTCCCCACCTTTTTTTTTGGTCAATAGTTCTCTTAAGGTAATGAGATCCATACTGTGTTCAATTGCTTAAAGATCTAAAAGTAAAACCTTATTATAATATGAGGGTTGTGCTAAAAGAATATTATGTGTTAGTTACTTTCCATTATGGTAACTTCCTATTGTGCCCAGAAGTGGAAAAAGCAGAGCCTTTTAACAATACAACTAGTTTCTTTAACAGCTTCACTTGAAGACATGTATTCTAAGGGTTAAATTTAATACAATATATTTATTCTGAGGGTTAAATTTAATACAATATATTCATATTTTGAAAATGACAGTCAAAATGTGATTTGGGAGTTCTTAAACTTTGTGCCAAAGTGTCATTCTTATCTCTAACAGGAAAAGGTAATATATTTAATATATTTAGCTTTGTACCTATGGCTGATGGGCTAATGGACACTAGAAATATGTAGAGGGATAGACTTAGATAAGAGAGGCTAGTGATTCATGCCTGCTTATCAAATGCTGGTTCATTCAGAGTTATGAATAAGCCATGATAAATACAGTGCTATGATTTGTAGCTGAGCATCAATAAAAGAAGATGAATATGAGTGGTGAAAAAAAAATAAGCAATAACCAGAAGAGATCCAAACTTACTGTAAGTAAAAGATGTTTCATCACTCCCCATTTCGTGTCTCTGGAAAGAAGACATTTTTAACTCTTTCATTTTTTAAGCAATAAAAATTAAAACAAGGGGATTGACAATACTACACATTGCACCTTAAATACGTGTAAGCCCTCCTGGAGGTACAGAAAATTTTATATTACTCAAAAGCCACAAAATCTTGATTGACCACCTACTCTGTGGAAAGCACTGCTAGGTGCCATGGGAAGAAAAAATGTGTTTATAATTAACTTACACCTAAAATGACAGCCCTCAGAGCCCTGTCCAATATGCTGCTTCTTCACATCCCCTTTATATTTTATATTTTTGACAATTCATTAACATGTGGCAGTCTGCAATATCAAGGCAGACTAAAGAGACTGCTTTACAGAAACATGATTTTAACCTAAAGAGCCACATAACTCTGCATGTAATTATGAAGCCCAAAGGACATGTTTCAAGGCAATAGCACTCCTGTGACTCTGACTCATCCTATAGGGCTAAGACTAGAAGACATCAGAAATGCAATGTGTGTGTTTCCAGATGCATAATAACCAGAGTTATCAGATCTGAGTTTGAGTATAAGAAGGGATGCTATGTTGTTTGCTGTATTCTGTCAGGTGTCTATGGTCTCATAACTTAATGCTCTAATCATTTGTGTGATAGAGTCTTTTTTCTCCTACTTGGTACATGATATTTTAGTAATGTGTAGATGGTAAAAGATATTTAGACATAAAGTTTGGAATATCAAAGCTTTTTGGCATTGTGCGTGTGTGTGTCTGTGTGTGTATTAAATTTTTTTGAATAGAAAGCATCAGGTTTCTTCAAAGGATTCTTTTCACTCATTTTTGACATTTCTGATTCTAAGCAAAACAAAGGATCCAATCTGCCTTGCACTGGGCCTACTTTGAAACTGGCTCTGGGCTTTTCCCTTTCTTGTGTAGAATGTGTGTGTGTGTGCGTGCACGTGCGCGTGCATGTTTGTGTGTGAAGCATCTGGGGATCAATTAATAAAGGCTGGGGAAAAACTCAGTGGGTAAGAACAACTTATAGGAGGATAAATCCTAGCTTTCTTATTATAGGTTAAGAATGGTGGTGTTCAGTTAGAATTGCCATCATTAAAAAATCTACAAATAGTAAATGCTCTAGAGGGAACTCTCTTACACTGTTGGTGGGAATGTAAATTGGTGCAACCACTATGGAAAACAGTATGAAGGTTCCTCAACAAACTAAAAATAGGGTTGCCATATGATCCAGCAATTCCACTCCTGGGCATATATCCAGACAAAACTCTAAATTGAAAAGATACATGCATCCCAATGTCCACTGAAGCACTATTTACAATAGCCAAGACATGGAAACAACCTAAATGTCCATCCACAGATGAATGGATAAAGAAGATGTGGTACATATATACAATTGAATACTACTCAGCCATAAAAAAAGAATGAAATAATGCTATTTGCAGCAACATGGATGGACCTAGATATTATCATACTAAGTGAAGTACGTCAGAAAGAAAAATACCATATGATATCACTTATATGTGGTATCTAAAATATGACACAAATGAACCTATCTATGAAACAGAAATGGAATCACGGACATAGAGAACAGACTGGTGGTTGCCAAGGGGGAGCAGGGTGGGGGAGCGATGGAGTAGGAGTTTGGGATTAGCAGATGCAAACTATTATATATAAGATAGATAAACAACAAGGTCCTACTGTATAGCACAGGAAACTATATTCAATATCCTGTGATGAACCATAATGGAAAAGAATATGAAAAAGAATATATATATGTATAACTGAGTCCCTTTGCTGTACAGCAGAAATTAAACACAACATTGTAAATCAACTATACTTCAATTAAAAAAAAAAGAATCATGGTGCTCATCAGTAAAGGACATAGCCAACATTATCAGGTACTTCCTGTGAACCAGGCTTTGTTTTAATCACTTTACATGAATTCTCTCACTGTAACTCTGTGATGTAGGTAATATTATTACCTCCATTTTCATTTGAGGCAACTGAGACCCAGAGAGAGTAAATAACTTGCCTACCAACTCACAGTCTTAAGTGGCAAAGGTGCCTGGCTTTAGAGCCCAAGAGAGTAACCACTTCACTAACCTGTCCCACCCTTGCAACACACCTGAGAGTGATGTGGCCTGGTCATGGGTATTTTAAAAAAATCTCCCCTGAGGATTCTGATGAGCTTCCAGGGTTTAGAATCTCTGTCTAAGAGCAAGCTGACCTCACTTGCTCTTGAAAAAGAGCCAGTGCCCAGGTCTGAGGAAAAAAGGGAGGCAGACAGCAGAGCTGCTCATGAGCCATCAGATGATAAATACCCACCATATGGTCAAAATGATTCCCACTGCTTCCTAGTGAGGGAAGCAGACACTTTGCGTATGAAATGCACTGTTTATTTTCTTGTGTGGTAGTTTCAGTTCAAATTAAATGTTTCACATCAGACAAGGAACTAATAACAAATGATCTCCTCCCTCAGCGGTGCAGTAACAAATATGTAGTAATTTGAAAGCTGGAAAGAAAATTATTACTCCCAAAGATGCAATAAATATACGATATGTTTAGAGAGTCATTTGATGAAATGAACACTGAAGGTGCTGCTAGCAGTACTTCTGCTTAAGAAAAAAATCTTAGTAAAAAAAAAAAAAGAAGCATTTAAAAATGCTGTCTGATCTGTCAACATTTTGTTAACATGTAATACCTTAAGGGCACAACTTAGAAGTAGAATCTTCAGTGAAGCAAAAACTCATTCCTTCTTCACATCACAGGAGAGGAAACTAGCAAGTAGAACAACCAGGCATAAAATTTTGCAGTCTAAAAGCAACTTAGTAAGATAGGCTCCTTCTGTCCCCTTTCTTAATTTGGTCTTTGAAAAGGGCAATGGCCAAACGCTATGATTCTCTTCAGGGAGGCATCCTGTTTCCTGCCCCCAAGATCCATTTTCATTCTGCTCTCTTAGCACTCACAGTATTCTGGGAGATCTGCTATTTTTCCTCTCACTGCCAGGTTCCCTGTTTCAAGGACTCCAAGGAAATCAGTCTCAATCCCCTATATTCAATTGCTTTTGGCCCTGATCTAAAACATTAGCAGAGGCAAGAAAGAAGTCCAAGGCCAGGACTAGCTCCTGCTGTTAGCGTCTAGCCCCTAGGCAGAGGCCAGGGTCAGGTCTCTGCAAAGGGACTTGTCTTCTTAATGCTTGCTGTAGCCAGCCTTACACTTCTTGGTGCTTAGAAGGCAGGATACTACAGTGGAAGGCAGCAGCACCCCGTATTGAAATTGGGGTTTCACCTTACATTAAAAATTTTGAAATATGTATAGATTCTCAAGAAGCTGCAAAAAATATACAGGGAGGTCCCATGCAGTATTCACCCTTCCTTCCCCAATGTTATCATCTTGCAAAACCATGAAATTGACATTGGTACAATCCACAGAACTCTTTCAGATTTCACCAGTTATAGTTGCACTCATTTGTGTGTGTTCTAGTGTGTGTGTGTGTGTGTAGTTTTATGCAATTTCATCACATATATAGCTGTCTTGATTGTTGTAGCTATGTAGTAGGCCTTAACAGCAGGAAGAGTGATTTCTCCCTCACTATTTTTTAAGAAAAAAAATCCTCTCTTTATTTTGTCCATCCTTTTTCTTATGCCATTCTCATTCCATTCAAAAGTGTACTCATCAGCAACTTTTCCTATCCCCAGATTGGCTAGTCTGAATGGAGCTAGTACATTCTGGGTGTGGACAGAGGAACCAGTTTACACTGGGGGATTGCCAGGTGCACAACTTAGATTTTCCTTGGGGAAGAGAATGAGGCAATTGAAGTATATATTTGGTTTGCTTTACTACTAACTCTTCAGAAACGTACTCCCAAACATCTCAGCCCACAGGCATCACCAAGAAGAGTTGTCTGATTACTGCCTCTGTGTGTTTTTGTTTGTTTGTTTTTTCTATTATGGGGAAGCTGAAGACCACAGGGGTTAAACCATTGGCCTAATTAAAAAACAAATCAGAGCAAAACAAAACAAAAAACGCTCTAACTTTCTAATTGGGTCAAGTGACAGTTCAAGGAAAAATTACTTCCTGGTGATGTGGTATGATTTGAGTGCACCTAGGGGTCCCCAACCTCTAATGTTTCTCCTCAGTAGATGACTACTGATACACCACTTCATCCCTTTAGCATAAGCTTTTAAGTCCCTATAACATGCAGGCATCTTCAGGAGGGCTGATGCTTTCAACACTTTTTGATACTTTACATCTTAGTATGAGTCTGTACATTTCACCATTTCTCAAGAATGGATTTTTATGGGGGAAAGCTTATGAACGTGCTGGGCACTAGAAGCTTGAGAGAGCCAGAAAAAGGCCCAGAATGGAGAGGTCAAGGTTTCTGAGGACAAATTTTGTTCTGATTATAGTGTTTTCTAAAGCTGACTTCTCCTTAGACTCTCAGCTTTCTGAGCCAACTGCACAATTATCCTCCTCCTTTAGTTAGATGATTATCATTATAAAAACAAAACAAAAACAAGTCAAAAGGTAGAAACTTCCAGTTATAAGATAAATAAATACTAGGGATGTAATGTACAACATGATAAATATAATGAACACTGCTGTATGTTATATATGGAAGTTGTTGAGAGTAAATCCTAAGAGTTCTCATCACAAGAAAAAATTTTTTTTCTGTTTCTTTAATTTTGTATGTATAAGAGATGATGGATTTTAACTAAACTTATTGTGCTAATCATTTTTATGATGCATATGAATCAAATCATTATGCTGTATACCTTAAACCTATACAGTGCCATATGTCAAATATATCTGAATAAAACTGGAAGAAAATAAATAAATAAAGTAAATAAATAAATAGATAAATAAGTAAATAAATAAATAAATAAGCTATGATATTACCAAAAAAACCCCACCAAAAACATAAAGCAAAACAAAAACAAAAACCTAGCTCTGTCTTTGTTCTTTCTATGCTGTATGTTCTAGTGATGACTTGGTTATTCTCAGTTTGTTTGAGGAAGTTTGAAATAGGACACTTGGAAGGCTGCCATATATGTGAAAGGAAAGACCCCATTTAATACACCCAACCAATTGAATTCTGTTTAATTCAATTTGATTATATGTGGTTCAGTTCAATTAAATTCAATTCAACATTTATTGCATGCTAAGCAAATGCCAGGCACTGAGCTCTGGTACTGAATGTGTGGCTTAAGCCAATACAGAATCATTTCTGTGACATGGTACTGACACCCAAGTCAGTCACTCCACTCTCACCAGGACAGAAAGTCGTCTTTAAAAAAAAATAAAGACAGAAGACAGCTAGATTATCAACTGAGGATGACAAAGAGATTTCTGAATGGAACTCACATCTCCTTGAGTCAAACTGCAACATGCTCCCTGGAGCGTGAGTCCATAATTTCTTGGCTTTGTCTTGTCTGACATGTTAGCAGTGGATCAGAGGGCTGCTGAGAGAAGTGGGCTGGGACATGATAGTCAGACCAAGATAGTATGATAATGGTACATTCAGCCCCAGAGCAAACATCTATTATTGGGATTTATTCCTGAAAATGTTTGTAGGTTGATGCCTCCATTACAAGCCTCACACTCTTGATTTCACTGAGCTGCATCACAGAATGCCCATTATGTTTTAAAAGAGATGCAAGCTTGTGCCGACTTTATGTCAAGCTGGGTAAATGCAAATGGGTTTGAATCTTAGAACACCTTCAGTGACTCCTCCTGTCATGTTGATCTATTGTGTTGCCTGGATAACACAACAGTGGCCTTGCTTTGGAAAATGATGTGAGCTAGTTCTTGGATCCAGTTAAACTTTGGAAGCTGAGAAAGGAATTCGGATCAAGCAGAAGTGAACTTCTACATCACATACCTAACAGCTTTAAATTTTTTCTCGGACTGGTTCTCAGAAGTCAAACACCCTCAAGTGCAGAGACTTGAGGCAAAGTCATCTCCTTCAGGCAGGAAAGTCGTGTAGCTGGGCCCAGATGGATAGCCACTGTGACAATACTGGCAAGTAGGCAACTAAAATTTCGTAGGGAACTGCGAGGTATTTCTCACAGTATGCAGGCAGAACTAGTGGAGGGGGTTTCCAGGACCCTTTCCTGGTCCTCAAAACACAGGTGGTCACCTGAGAGAAGCACTCATGGCGGAGCTGCACATCTTTCCCTCCTGGCAAACTCTTCTGACATAGAGTGGTAAGCCAGTGAGGTCAGCCTAAATCACACTTTGGGACATGCCACTGACAACTGCGTGGGTGTGAGGGAGGTGGGGTGAGAGGCAGGTGTGAGAAATATGTCAGATCTTGATGCACAAAGACTTATAGCATGTACTACACTCCTTGTAAATTGAGAGGCACCTTAGTATCAAGGAAAGTTAAAAGCAGGCATGATGAGTGAGTTAACAGTCTATTAAGCAAGATCTTCTAAGTTGAGGTTTCCAAAGCAGGTATCTCTTGCTTGTTCTTTAATAAGCCTCTTACAGCTTATGTTTCTGAAACCCAGAGGCAGTGGGAAAGTACCTCGCTTCTTGCCCACCTCAGATGTAGCTTAGTCAGTGACTGGAATGTTGTGGGGGACAGACCCAGAGGCAGGAAATACCATGGGAAGGAGAACTTCTAGTCAACTATTTCTACAATCAAATCAGATTATTTAGGAGCCATCTTGGACTTTTGAGGATTTTCTAGTTTATTGTTTTTTGCCTCTTCCTGTCTTCTGGGGATTGCTTCCAGGGTACGTATAAGGGAAGTGTGAATCAGTAAGATCTGTAATATGTCAGCATCATTGATCAAAAGGTTTAGTGGGAACATATGGAAAAAAAAATGTTTGGCTTCATTGATAATCAAAGAAATGCAAATTAGAACACTAAGACTTTCCCGCCATCAAAATAGGAAAGGAGGGGAAATGAAAATACTAGAGCCAAGGAAGGTATAATGAAATAGGTACACTCAAATGGTACTAGTGGGAGTAGAAATTGATACAACTCTTTTGGAAAACAATTTGACAGAGTTCATATTTTTGATGCAATAATTTAACTTCTGGGAATCTCTATAACCTAAGTAAATGATATTAAGTAGGTGAAGTTTTAAGTACAGATATGCTCATTGTGGCTTTTTTTTTTTTTTTTTTGGCCAAATGTAGGATACAACCAAAATGTATGAGAATGTGGGAATATGTTTAAGTACATTATGGCATATCCACATGACGTGCTATTAGGCAGTCATTTAAAAATGTGCTTACCAGGAGCTTTTAATAACATGGGGAAATACTTATGTTGTAATGTTAACTGGAGAAAAAACACAAGCTTTTATTTAGAGAGTGAACACAACTATATTTTAAAATATGCATGTAAATGCACAGTAAAAAAGATGGAAGGAAATGCAACTGAACGGTAAGAATGGTTGAGTTTGGATGGTGGTGCTATAATTGATTTTTTTCCTGATTTTATTTTTTGCATTTTTTCAAATTTTGTACACTGAGCATGCTCTACTGTTTTTTTTTTTTAACATCTTTATTGGAGTATAATTGCTTTACAATGGTGTGTTAGTTTCTACTTTATAACAAAGTGAATCAGCTATACATATATGCTCTACTGTTATATTGGGAAATTTTTGTTCAAAAAATATTCAGTGGGGGTTGGGGTGGGAATTGAAAATACTGACTAAAATGAATTCGAGAGGTTATCCAAGGGTACTATTTAGCTGTGTTCTTCCTATTTCTGTTTAGCTCAGAGAGTTGAGGAGTAGTTATATTTAAGTCTCAGGCTATGTGACCCTGCACAGTTCATTTTACACATTCTTCTGACTCTGTAAGTGGCTTTGTCTTAGGCCTTATATGGGAGAAAAAAAATACTGATAGCTGTCCTTTATTGGATGCTTATTATATGCTGGACATTAGGCTGAGCTCTTGACATTTATAATTTCATTTAATCTTCACAAAGACTCTCTAAGGTAGTTTATGTTATTATACTCATTTTACAGACATGAAAACTAAGGCTTAGAGAGCTTAGGTAACAATCTAAAACATACAGCTAGTCAACAGAAGACTAAGAATTCAAACCCATATCTGTCTTAATTATTATATATGACACAGTTCTTAGTTTCAGAAAGTGGGTGAATAATAAGAACTATGTTTCAAGTTGGGCACTTTTGCCTGAAGATACAGAAAGCTCTACTGACACTGGTTTAAGCCGTAAAGCCACTATATGGTTACTTACCATCAAGCATGGAAGTAGGTGATTTCAGGGGTGTTTCTGAACAAGATGATCCATGGGCACTGGGTAGCCATCCCTGGAATTCTTCTGGCCTCTTCTCCGAGTTTCAAGATGGCTACGGAAGTATTAAAGATCATGTCCTCACATGCAGATGTTCTAGGCAGGGAGAAATGGAAGGGGCTCTAATTTTTTGCAGAGTTTTCTTTTTATTATGGAGAAAAATCTTTCACAAAACCTCTACACCAAATTTCTACGTACCTCTCTGTTGGAAGATAATTCTCCAGCGGTCATTTCCATTTCAGCATGTCTTGTGAGCAGAGACAATGATTACTTTTGTTCTGGATTATTTTTTTCAAGGATGTTTGTGTAGTAAATAGCTTGGAAGATAGAGATAATGTCTTCTTTCAGGGCAAAGGGCAGGTCTGCGTACTGACCATTATAAATGATTTGTGCTTCCTGAACTCAGGGTTCTTCTCCTGTAACCTAACCCACTGAGTCTGCAGTCATTGTGCAGCTCTCTTTTTATCATCCTGTGTAAACTGGGGACTCTGATCACTAATGCTGTTGTGAGTGATACAGTCTTTGTCCCTGGCTCAGGAGTTGTGTGTCTTCTGCCAACATCCATAACACTGGCAGCTTAACTTGTTAGCTTGTAAATAGGGTAAAATCTCAGATCTTTCCCCGTTCTTGACAGTCTCATTGGTCAGATTTTTTTTCATATGGGCACTCCTAGCTGTGAGAGAAGCAAAGCTAGAGATTATATGGCAAAGGAAAGTGGAATAACCATATTTGGCTTAGGTAAATTAGAATTCATTCCCTGGGGCTAGGCACATTGCTCCACCAACCCGGGTTTCTTTTGGCAAGAAAGTAGAGGAAATATTTGTTGAGAAGGCAACAGTGTTTGCCGTTAAAAAATGACCATCATAAAGGAAGAATGTGACATGTATTTTGGGGCAGTATAAACTGAGGACTCTGTAGCTTCAAAGAAAAGAAGACATTTTGCTTGAGAGCTTGGGTTTAGAGAAAGCTTCATAAAGGAGGTAATACTTTATATGTGCCATGAAAGATAGAATTTTGACAAACTGTGATGAGGATGGCTAGGCTGGTAAGAAGATGTTCCAGGCAAAGGAATAGCATGAGTCAAGGTATACTCTGAAGAAAACACATGGCATATTCAGGGAGCAGTAGAGATGAGTTCATTTTTATCCTAAAGTCCAATCTTCTAAATCGCCCAGGGAGTAAAGATGGAATACTGGGGTTTATAATGACCTCTGTGAATTTGGAAAAGTCCTTTAGTCATTGTCCCTCAGTGGTGCCATATGCAAGATGAAACTGGGTGTTTAATTTGCAGAGTCATGGCACATAATAATATGAATAGTGGTTCTGGAGTTACATGGAGGTAAAATGGCCAAAAAGATATTATTACTATAGTTTATACAATTAAAAGGGCAAATCAGTTGAGAACTGCCATTAAATGGCCAACCCTATAGTAATCCCCATCCTATGGTGAGCAGAAAGATACATACTAGGAATCAGAGGCCCGATTTGAGACCTAATTTACTCCCTCTCTTCATTCAGTTTGCTCATCTATAGAATGAGGGCTTTGAATTAGGGCTTATCAGGTCTGATATTTTATATATTTCTAGATGAGGATAATTAACCCCAATCATATCCAGAGTGTACTCCTGATCACGCCCACTTCTCCTACTTAGCACACATACATATCACATGCTGGCAGGATGATGCATAAACATGCTAAGGCATGAACTTTGATCCCACTAAATATTTTCATTTCAAACTCATCTTGAAGCTCTGCCTCCCTTGTGGATTTAATTTGTAGTTTACCCCCTGTATATGTCAAATCATTCTGCAGTGAATTAGGTCAAGATGCGACTAGTAACTGAAAGACCCTCAGTTTTAGAACTGGCATTTCAGTTAACATCTGCTGGGTTAGTTCCTTCTTCTACGAATTCCATTAGGGTGAAAGCTTATATCTAGAATTTTTCCTATCTGCTATTTTGAATGCCCTATCAAATGCATTATCAATTTGTGTGACCCATGATGGCTCCATAACTCAGCTCACGGAGGAATTAGGGTGAGACCGACCTCATGAAGAGAAATGTCCATGTCATCAGCTTTCATTTTAGGGCTTCTCTTTGTCATCTCCTTCAAAAACCTGTCACTGTGGAGTGTTCCTTTAGTGCAAAAGGGCGGGAAGAAACTCCATTTGTTTGGAGCACCTCATTCTTTATGCACTCCTTTGTGATAGATAGAAAAAGGCAGTAGGCAAGGAATCTTGTTCTGAGAGCACAGGACAGAAAGGCAGTGAGAAATGCATCCAGTAAAGAAGTCAGAGCTGCAGTGGAGATTCTTGTGTCTCAGTGGTTACTGCACTTTGGTTCTCATGGGAGATTGACAGCCTCAACAATTAGCAATGCCAGTCCCCTTCTAGGCACAGCTGATAGGGAAGGATAGAACACACGATTACAAGGAGCTTGCTATCCAGCTGAAGAAACGAAGATTTTTTTTGATAGCAAATGACTCATAGTTACATTTGCAAATTATCATACAAATGAATGCAAATTTATATGACCCAACTAGAATAGGAATGGGCTGTGGAAGCCCAGGATGAAGAGGTGATCACAGTGAAGTGATCTTTAAAAAGAAAAGGCTTCATAGAAAACAAACTTATGGTTACCAAAGGGGATAGTGAGGGGCAGGGAGGAGAGATAAATTAGGAGTTTGGGATTAACATATACACACTACTATATATAAAACAGTTAAACAACAAGGACCTACTGTATAACACAGGGAACTGTACTCAATATCTTGTAATAACCTATAATGGAAAGGAATATGAAAAATAATATATGTATATATGTATAACTGAATCACTTTGCTGTACACTTGAAACTAACATAACATTGTAAATGAACTACACTTCAATTTAAAAAAAGAAAAAAGAAAAGGCTTCCCTGAGGAGGAGAATTTTAAACTGAGTTTTGAATGAAGGAAACCCATACCACACACACAGAGTGCTCCTGGCACCATTCCTTTATGCAGTATTTATTTGGCATCTGTTGTAGCACAGCACTATGTAGGGTGCTTTGGGGGATACACAGAGGTACAAAGCTCCAGCTCTGCCTTCCCCCAGGAGCTTCAAATCTGTTAAGGAGGTTCACTTCTTCCCCAGTCCTGATGTTTCCTTCCATATGGAGTGATATCCCATTAGGAGAACATTCTGGCCTCTCTCTGCCCCCTCATCTCCTCCTCTCCTGAGGAGAAGACGTGACTGCTCTGATTGGTGTGTTTGAGAGAAGGTGCTGGGCAAGTGTAGCTCAGCTGAGCCCTCCAGCTTTGTTTGAGAGCCCTGTAGCTTGTGTCTTTATTTGAGACATATTCTGGTCTGCTCCTGCATGCCTGAAGTCGCATAGGTACAGGTCCTCACCGGAGGACTGCTGACTTCCGGTGCCACTTGTGATGGGGTTAACTCTATCAGGTTCTGGGGTTCAGATATTAGGAAATGCACCCAAGCTATGTCCTCGACTCTAGACTTCAGCAGTAAAAAAGGTGATATTTTGATTTTCATCAGTCTGAATTCATTGTCTAGCAGGCGATTGACTCAGAATTCGAAGGAGTGCTACTTATTTGGCCTCCTCTCCCCACCCCCACCAAGGTCTAATAAGAGTTGTGAGACAAGACCATATATAATTATAAGAAAAGGTGAATGTGATAGGTACCATAAGTGTGACTTGGCGCCTTTAAGATTCTTCTCTTCACCCTGCAAAGCCTGTCACCAATATAGAAAAGGAGTACCTTTTGAGACGCTCAACATTTACAGAAATGGTTGCAGGCTGGCCACTTTTCACTTGCTTTCAGCTGTCTCTTGACTTCCTGGTTGTTGACTTTCAACACTTCCTCTCATTTCTAGTCCTGGCCTCTCTTCTGAGTCCCTGACTTGACATCTCCACTTGGATGTTGCACAGGTCACTCCAACTTTATAGGGACCAAAACTGAACCCATGAGTCCCCAGTGCTCCACCCCAACCTGTTTTCCCCATCTCAGTGAATGGCACCACCATCCATCCAGTTGCTCAAGCAAAAAATCCTTGTGTGATGTATCAATATATTTGTGTGGTGGGTTGGTAAATGTCTGCCTCTCTTAAGTATCATCTCTCTCCTTTATTTCTGTAATGTAACTACTGGGTCTCTCAGGGTGCCAGACACATAGCGGGTACTCAGTAGCCATTTGCTGAATAAGTATATTTTATTAACCCCAGTTCTATCCTTTTCAACCTGCTGCAGCAGTTTGTTTGGCTTTGAACCTTTGATTTTTTCCCCCTTGAATTCTACCATCATGTTGCCCTTTTCTCACTAAGACTAAAACATGCTTTGGTCGTAGGGCAATATAGATAGATTACTTTGGGAATTCAGAGGAGGGGGCTAGGATGAGAGTATTATGGAAGGTTCATGGAGAAAGAATAATTTGTGATGGGCTTTGAAAGAAACAGGGTTTCAATATGTAGAGGAATGGAGGCAAGGGAATGAGATATTTCTGGTGGAGGAAGTTACTAAGAAATGTAGAGGTAGAGCAGCACTGAGTATTTTGGGAACGTGGCCAATAGACTGACATGTGAAGGGTTAGAATGGAGGCTACCATTGGAAATGTAGGCAACGGCTAGTCTGTGGAGAGAAAGTGCTTAAAATCATCTAGGAAACATGAATCTGAACAGTAAAAGAGTGCATTACGAACTCTTCACTAAAACTGTTAAACTACAAATGAAAGCTGCATAGAGAGTAAGAAATTAAAATCTGTTCCATTAGGTTATGACCAATTTCCTTGTGAGATAACTGTGGCTGAGTTTTAGAGAATTTCACAGAAATATGCTCCTTTTGACAATGTTCATATTTCTTGTAAAATTCTTCATATCCTCAATATTATCTTGGATTTGCTGTGAAATTCTGCAAGTGCAATCATTCCCCTTGTCATCTCATGAAAACGCATGTTTCAGGCTCATCCATTCTGTGGGCACTCCAGTTCTCCCCTAGATTCCAAGGACAAATAAAGCCTGACCTAAAGACAGTGGAAATGAGGTGTCGAGAGGGAGGGGCTTATTCTTTTTGGGACTTTTCAGTCAAGGAGCCTCCACTGGCCTCAGCACCAGGGAATAATTAGTGGGTAATGTAGAACAGTGTGAGAAATTGTTCAATTTCAGGAAGAACAATTGCTGAAGAGAAAATTGATCCATTTTCCCAGTTTCTCACTTGAACACATTTGTGCTGGCTGCTTGCTTTTATGAATCGGAGGCCACCTAGCAAGTTGCTGTTTTTAGCAGTGATTATTTCACCAGACTTATTTACATATCTATTTTATTTTTTCAGAAATGCTTTCCCTTTTGGGTGGGCTCCACTGGGACTGGGGATGTTCCTGAGCCTACTGGGCCTGGGCATGTTGTATATGAGTGCAAGGAAGGAATGTCTTCCTCACTTCAGCCTGACTTAGGAGGGCTGAAGAGCTACCTTCTAAAATGTGAAGAGTTGTTATGTGGGAAAGTGAGTAGACATTCTTTGGAGCTCCAGAGGACATATCTAGGACTAATGGGCAGAAGTTATTGAGGCAGACTTTGGTTTAGCATGGGTACTCTGTCAAAATCAGAGCTGCTTAGAAAGGATGGGCTGACTAGCCAGGTAATGACCTTCATTTCCCTGAAAGTGTTGAAATAGGGGTCAGATGGTAAACTATTAGGGATATGGTAGAGAGAATTCCTACATTGGTTGGTGGGAGGTTGGATAGCATCAAAGATCCCTTTCCGAGTTCTGCTCATCTGTGAATTCTACTGCCTATATATCGAATTTGACCCATGTTTTTAGACCAAGGCCTATTCTCATTTTCTGCACAAGGCCTTATACAGCACTCACCTCTTCTCCACACTTGATGGCAACCATTTATGGACTTACATTGTTAGTCCAGGTGTCAAAACAGCTGTCCCCAGATATATAGAACACACACACACACACACACACACACACACACACACACTCTCCATATTTCTTACAGATGATATGTACAACAGCCTTCTCTAACTTTTAGCCCATTCCTGAATTTTACCCTAACCTTACTCCCCACCCCCATCCATTTGGCAATCAAGGGTGGAGTGAGATCCAGAGAAAGGACAAGGATATCTATTTCACACATTATTACTTTGCACTAACCTTGTTCCAGATCCTGTCTTAGGCATCAATGAACAAAATACATCAGTGAACAAAATAGAAACAGATCCCTGCCCTTGTGGAGTTTACATGTATGTAAAGTACCAGCACATAGGTAACACTCAATCTATATTAACTTCCTTTCTTTTCAAATCTCCTCAGCTAGTATGGTATTAAAGAAGTCAGATTTATTGAATGCCTACTATGTTCCGTGATCTTATTCAATCCCTGAAACAACCCCAAGAAGTAAATCTTCTCATCTACATTCTTGTCAGAAAAACAGAGGGTCACAAGGTTAAGTATTTTATCTAAGACCAAACTATAAGTAGCACAAGTATAATTTGAACATAGGTCTGTCTGATTTCATACTCATGCTCTTTCATTATGCTGCTTCCAAGAAGCATAATATTTCTTGGTTATTCTATGGCAGGTAACTCTCAACACAACTGAAGATCATCTTTTGTAAAATGAAATTACAGTCTCTAAAGACATGACCCACATACTTCAGGCTGCATTAAGAATCACATAGGAAAGTTGATAAAAATGAAGATGTAAGAATTCAAATGAGCCCAGGAACTTGCATTTTAACAAGTACATACCTGCAAGTAATTTTGATGTCCACAGGCCATGCATCATGCTTTGAAGGACTTAATGTCCTTTACAGCTCTAACACTTTGTGCTTCTACGAGATTTTGACTAGTCCCAATTTTGTTATTTATAATGCATAAGAGCACTTCTGGGATTCATTAGCATTCAGTGTAGTCATTATCATCAACTCCACCACCATCTCCAGCACCATCAGATACAGTTATCTTTCATTTGTAAGCCACTTGATTGATGTATTGTTCTTTCTGGGTAACACCTGTGGAAAGGGTGGCCTGTCCTCCTCTGCTGATACTTCCTGGCTGACTGGCTGGCTGGCTAGTCCATACAAAATCAACAAAATCAAAGAGTTCTAAGGTGGGCTTTATAAAGGTACGTTAAGGTACAATTAATGACTTGTTTTAGATCATATACCTTGAGAATAATCAGTGTTGTGGATTTGGACTATTCAGCCCCACTGAAGGTCTGGTTTTCCCAACTCACTGAATTTCCTTTTCTTTCCATGACCATGATGCTACCTTCCACTACTTTGGAAAATGTTGCTTTAGTTGGACCCACTATTGACAAGAGAAGCTTTGTGCTTTGGGGCTTAAGTGCTGAACCTTTTCATTTCAAGAGTAAGGCTGATTGGGTACCGGCAGTGGGCAATATAGGGTTTCAATAGCTTTATCTTGGAATTTACATGCTCTTCCACTCAGCAACATTATAAGAGGTTAGAATATCCCTCACATCATCTTAGTATGGTTCTGGACCCTCAATATACAATAGATTGATTTTTCACAATAATCATAGCTAACATTTATGGATTATTTGCCATGTGCCAGCCACTTTACTAAGTGTTTTACATGCTAATCATCTTGTTTAATTCTCCTAACAACCCCTGTAGGTACTTTTAGGGTCTCCATTTTACAAATGAGGAAACTGGCTCGAACTCAGAGCTTAAGCAACTTGCTCAAGTGCACACAGCTAGGAAGTGGTAGAGTCAGGATTTGGATCCAGTCTAATGACAGAGCTTTCCCCTCTGTGCATTATATGCTTTATGAAAACGGAAGGGCAATATCTTAGGGGAGCTTGAACATTTGCATCTTGGATTAAGAGTTTACAGGTTAAGCTGGAAGAGAAAGAGATTTAAGCACGTTTGAGTTTCTCAAAGCATAATTCTTGCTAACATATGTCTGTTATCTTTTCTTCCTTTTTATATTAATAAATCTTTTACATACGTCTGTGCACTTGGTAAATAGCTAATGATAATGGCTGCCACCTGTATTCCTCAAAAAAGGATTGAAAGTTAGAATGCAATTACAATTAATGTGCGCGAAAATGAAAATTGTCAATTAACACAGAGTATTACAGTGCAGAATGTAATGTGGCAACGCATTCAGCATAGAAATAAGCATCACTGGTCCCCATTGAAGAGCCTGCAGCCTCACAGCCACTTTGTCCCTCATATCTATATGGGCAGTACCTCTAGAAGCAGCCAGAAAACACAGTAGCTCAGTGCTTGCTTGGATCTCAGCCTTCCCCCCTCCTCTCCTCTTCGCTTCCCTGTACTTATGCCATGGAGCCCTATTCCTTTTGGCATTTATTTATTTATTTATTTATTTATTTAATTTATTTATTTATTTTTGGCTGTGTTGGGTCTTTGTTTCTGTGCGAGGGCTTTCTCTAGTTGCGGCAAGTGGGGGGCCACTCTTCATGGTGCGCAGGCCACTCACTGTCACGGCCTCTTCTGTTGCGGAGCACAGGCTCCAGATGCGCAGGCTCAGTAGTTGTGGCTCACAGGCCCAGTTGCTCCGCGGCATGTGGGATCTTCCCAGACCAGGGCTTGAACCCGAGTCCCCCGCATTGGCAGGCAGATTCTCAACCACTGCGCCACCAGGGAAGCCCCCTTTTGGCATTTATTATTGTTGCTATCATTCTTATTATCTAACTTTTTGTTGTTGTTGTTGAAAAAATGTTTCCTGTTCATGTAAAAATTCAAACTGTAAAGAAAGAACAAAAAGCGAAAAATAAAATCCTCTTCCTTCCCCACCTCTACACACTCTGCAGCAGTCAGTAGTCACTTGAGTTTTTCATATATCTTTCTAGAAACTTTCTATGCAGATATAATATTTAAGCACATATATAAACTCATGTATAGCTTTTAAAAATGTTGATATTAGCATAGCCTTTGTCGATCTGATGGCTAGAAAAAATGGTATCTTACAGTTTTATTTTGCATTTCTTTAATTATAAGTGAGGTTGAATATGTATTTGTATGTTTATTGGTGATTTTCATTTTTTATTTTGTGAACTGTTCATTTTCTATTTATATCTTTTTCTTATTGAATTTTAATAGCTCTTTGAATATGAGAGAAATTAGCTTTTTTTTCCTGTCGAATATATAGCAAATACTTGTTCTTAGTTTGTCATTTGTCTTCTGTTTTTTAATGGTAATTTTTTGTCATACAGAAGGTTTTAATTTTTATGTAGCTTTAACAAATATTTTCTTTACAGATTCCAGGTTTTATATTTTCATTTGAAAAGTCTTTCTCATTTCATCATTATTTCAAAATTTCCTTCATGCTTCCATCTATCCCTTTTTCTAAAAAAAAAATTTTTTTAATGTTATTTAAAAAGTAATACTGAGGGACTTAATGTGAACTAGATACCATGAGAACCCTCCAGGAGGGTTCTGGAAATATTAGATAAATTATAACAGTGTTCTATTAAGTACATAACTTAGCTATCGAGAAAGTAAAGAATATTGATAGGATTCAGAAACAAAGAGGGAAACTCAGAGGGTAAGCATATACTTTATGATATGGATGCCTTAGAGAGAGGTGGAGGGAGTATCACACTCAGTAGTCTAAAGGCTTGTGTTATAACACCTATATGGGGACAAGAGATAAAACCTTGAGTCAGTGCAAAGTGCCTCTCACAGAAAACCAGGAATCTGAAGGGCTACAACCTCAATGAAAGTGTGGAGTAGAAAAAATTGTATGCAATAATACATAGAAATAACAAGGAAACCTATCATTGCCCAGGATCTGGGTGAGGAAAAGTTCTGTCCTGAAAATTTGTAACAGTGGATGATGTCCTTCATATTTTATTTACACTACCTGCAGGGTTCAGGAACTCGCAAGCCAAGGATTTAACATAAAATTGGTTCCAGGTAAAATTGATTCCAGTGATAAAATCAGGTTGCAAAAGATTTTCACATACAAAGTCCTGCTGCAGAAGAGCTCACAATCCAAAATTACATGAAAAAAAATATCATCGTGAATAAGTGAAAATACAACAAAAATCAGGATTAGAATCCCCAAAACATCACAAAATAGCACAATATGATAGAGTCCATGAAATTAGAGTGTTTAAAATCATTACAGAAATAAGAGAAAGAATTGAAAACATTAAATAGTAATAAGAAACTATGCAAACAGGCAGATTATAAATAATAAATGGCATTTCCAAAGAGAAAATAGAGAGACTGAGAGAGAGGCAAATTCAAGGAAATGGTGGCTATGAATTTTTCAGCATTGATGAAAGACCTGAATCCACATTCTGGAAGTGCAATGTATCCTTAGCAGGAAAAATAGAAATAAATCAATACTTACTTTCATCACAATGAAACTACAGAACACCAATGTATCCTTAGCAGGAAAAATAGAAATAAATCAATACTTACTTTCATCACAATGAAACTACAGAACACCAAGGACAAAGAGAAGAGCTTAAAAGGCAGCAGAAAGAAAGGACGATTTATCTGCAAGGAATGACAATTAGTCTGACAGCAGCTTTCTCAATAGCAACAATAGAAGTCAGAAGAAAGTAGAATAATGTCTTCAAAGTGAGGGTTAAAATAATGAACAGTACTGAATTCAGAAAAAAGGAGTGAGATGTAAGAAGAGCTGGCAAATAAGAAATTAGTAAGCATGAGTAAATTTAACAAACATTTACTCTATAAAGCATCAATACCTATCATGACTAAATTGGGGGATGTAAAAGTAAGAATTAAAAATACTGACATTAGTAACATATAAGATGGGAGCAAGGTAATTGGATTTAAAGGGTTCAGCAAGGTTACAAAGATCAGCTGGGAACATTTGTTTGTTTTATTTTTTAGATTCCAAATATAAGTGATAACATACAGTATTTGTCTTTCTCTGTCTGACTTATTTCACTAAGCATAATACTACTCAAAAACTCAATTGGGAACAGCATTGCATTGAGGAGATGGCAATTCCTCCCAAATTAATCTAAATTCCAATACAGTTTGAATCAAACTTGACAGAGAATATGTGTGTGTGTGTGAAGCTGCAATAACAAAATTACCATAAATGTAGTGGCTTAATACAAATTTATTATCTTACAATTCTGTAGGTCAGAAGTCTTAAATGGGTCTTATTGGGCTATGATCAAGGTGTCAGCAGGACTGTGTTCCTATTTAGAGGCTCTAGGGAAGAATCCATTTCCTTGGTTTTTCCAGCTTTTAGAGGGTGCCTGCATTCCTTGGCTCATGACCCCTTTTCTCCATCTTCTAAGACAGCAAGGTTGCATCTCTCTGACAATTCTTCTGTAGTCACATCTATATGAGGACTCATATGATTTGATTGGACTCACCCAGTTAATCCAGGGTAATCTCTCCATGTAAAATTGCTTAATCACATGTGCTTTAATCACATCTACAAAGTTTGTTTTTGCCATGTAAGGTAACATATTTACAGGTTCTAGGAATTAGGAAATGGACATCTTTGGGAGGCCATTATTCTGCCTACCACTATATATTTATATCTATATCTATATCTGTATCTATATCTATATCATATCTATCTATCTAGATCTATACACACACATACATATAGATATACATACAGCTTTATATGTATATATACATTTCTTTACATTTAACAACTGGTAATGAACACTTTTTATAACATTGAATATTATTTGAAAATATACTTTTTAATGACTACATTGTGCCCAATTATATGCATTATAATATACTATTCTATTAATTCCCTTATTTTAACATTAATATTATTTTAATAAAAAATTCTGCAAGGATATCCTTTTATATATATCTTTGAGTCTCATTATTTCTTCAGGAATTACTTGATCAAATGTGTCAAATGTTTTACTCATTTTGAATGCTAAAGCTAATTTTCAAATCACTTTCCTGAAAGGATTTATCAATATGGGATCTCCCCAATTAGAATGAGTGTATCCATTTCCTCATACTTTTACCAACACATTACACCATTTATAAACAAACAAAACTCTCTGTCCGTTTTGTGTGTGATACTTCCAGTCTTTTTGTTATCAACAGCTGCTTTTAGAAGTTTGCTCAGATGTTATGTAACTACAGGTTGCTATTGGCCTGATCCATAGATTCATGAAAGCAAAGCTGCAACTCCCAGAGATGAAGGGGAGCTGATTTTTAGCCTTAGAGGAGTCAACCAATTCACACCGAAGATCTTCCTGTTAAATCTACTAGACACGTTTCCCACCTCTTCTGTCCTTATTTCAGCGAGTTGTAAGACATTTGTAAATATGAAGGTAGGACTTTATGAGGTTTGTTGTATTTAGCAATTGTTTAATGAAGGATAATTCAGGTTTGGGCAGAGAAAGAACTTTCTGTTTAGAAAATTGAGTTGGACCTGTATTACATTTTGGGATGGTTATTCCTGGATTAAAAAAAAAAAAAGAAAAGCAGCGTATTGAGAAATGTGTATTCAGAAGGATGGAGTAATGAATATTTACTTAACATCTTTGTGTTAGTCAGCGTTCTAATAGGAAACGGCACACTCAAAAGGCAACTGTAGAGAGATTGATGAAGGGAGTATTTACAAAGGTGTGAACAGGGTTAAGGGAACTAACAAGGGACAGTGAATTGCCCTGAGACTAACAACTGTAGGAAGTGATTACCACTTTAGACTTGATGGGACAAGGGGAGAAAATCCTGCTACTGAAAACTGGAAAGGAGATTCATAATGAGAGGGTCACCTGATAGGAACTTCCAAATCACAGCCTGGGAGAGAGGGAGTAGGTACCTTTAATAACATAGTTGTTTCCATATGATTTTCTCTTTAGTACCATGTGGTTCAGAAAAGAAATCAGCAAACTATGGTCTATGGTTCAAACTTGGCCTACTACCTGTTTTTATTTGACCTGTAAATTAAAAATGGTTTTTACATTTTAAAATGGTTGAAAAAAAAACCCCAGAAGAATATATTGTGGCACATGAAAACTTCATAAAATTCAAATTGTAGGGTCCATAAATAAATTTTTATTGGAACACAGCCACCCATGACCATTCATTTATGTATTGTCTAATGAGGCTGCCTTCACACTACAATGGCAGATTTGAGTGGTAGTGGCAGACTGAATGGCACACAAAGCCTAAAATATTTACTATCTGGTCTTTCTAAGAAAAAAGTTTGCTGACACCTGGTTTAAAACCACAGAATTTGTCATTTAACAAATAATAAATGCTTTTTATGAAGCAGAACTCAGGAAGCACCTTAGTCCTATGGTTTTCAAGTTTCCTTTCATTTGTTGAACACCCTCTTCAAGTGAAATATTACCTATCCCTCAAGTTAATATAGATAAAAACAGAGCTGCTCTGATTGGTCTGTAATAGGGAGAGGTGTCCAAGAGCCTCACATGACTGGCTTTCTCCTTGATCTTCCCTCTTGCCTTCTCTCATGGCAGTTCTTGAGGTACTCATTGCTTTATAGGTATGTGAAATCAAAGGTCTCCATGGGACATCATTTGAAAATTACTGGTCCTTTTCATCCCTTTATTTTTACAGAGCAAGAGAAAGACCCAGAGAAATTAAGTGATTTACCCAAGATGATCCAGTGGTATGGCTGAGACTGTCACCCAAGTATATGGATTTGAGTGTGTATGGGGCAGAGTGGTCCTGACATCCATACAAATAAAATTTGTGAACAGGGTCAGCCTTCTCTGTAGATGAAGTTTCTTCTGACCAAAGTTAATGTAGACTGTCAATACTGGAAGTGCAGTTACAGGTCATCTAGTTCAAAGTTTCCATTGCATAGAAGAGAAAATATAAGGATAAAGTAATCTTGTCAAGATAAGCCAAAGAGTTGCTGAAAAAGCTAGAATTTTGGCTTCCATTTCAGTGGCATTTGCTTTAAATCAGACTGTCTTCTACCTCACTCTAGGTATGTTTATCTTTGAAGGCAAGTTGTCAGCTTAAATTCTCTTTCAAAATATGAATAAGCAGAGAAGTAACATATTAGCATTTCATTTAATAGAAATCACCAAGTTTTTATCATCTTTGGTATAGCATCAGGTGACTTGGTAAGGGGTTGGCTAGAAGGGGAGAATTAGAAAGCTGTTTAGTTAGTCAGAAGCTTGCATTACATGTAAGGTTATGAACTAAGAATGTTTAAGCCAGATTTTAATTACTCAGGAATAACTCTCCAGACTTCTGACAAGCCACACCACAACTTCCTTCTGCTGCTTAACTTCTGGGTATCTTTCTGATACTTTGATAGCTGCTTGATGTATGGTAAAAGCATTGGTGGGAGAGATTATAATAATTGGCTCAGTACATGTCTTGTTGCCATCTGTGGAGGTATATTTTCTCCATTAGCATGGCCATTGAAGAAAGGGCTATTTGGTGTTTTTCAAAGGAGACACATGCTATGGGTAATTTAAAGATTGTCTTTGCCAATAATCCTCTTTGCAGCACAGAACTGAGGATGTTTACTGGTCGTACAGATCTAGGTGCATTTTTCTATATCCTGAGAGTTATCTTGACTTTGAGCAACATGATTTCTTAATGTTAACAAACAGGGTTAATTTCTTCTTCCTAAAGGATCGGAATAACCACTCCAATTTTGTCAGAACTGTTGGGACTCCCTGATTTTAGAACTCAGGAATTGCATTGCTTCCAACTATTCTGGAGCCAGCCTTGAATTGTTGCCAAGTGGCTGCTGGTTGGTCATGTGGCCTTTACTGGAATAGTAGGTACTTTGATCAACCTGGCAAGTTTCTTTTCTGAGGATGCTGAAAAGATTACCAGGAAAATGCCTACTGCATGACTGGGTGGTATGTTGTCTCTTGATTCAGAAAGATTTCTATTGGATATATGCTGAGAGAGGGTCAGATGTAATGGAGGCTGCATTATGGATCCACAGAACTTTTCAGTTTCTTGTAAAAAGGGTTGGATGGCCTGTCCTCCAACTCTAGCAATCATGTTGGGACTGAAAACTTGGTTCATGGACATTCAGTAGGAACGATTTTCATCTTGGTGTAAGTTAGCTTATTGGCAGTGGAGTGAGCTGTTTGGGAAACTTCCTGGGGGAGAGACAATTTCCTTTTTCTCTTGAGATCACTGGATCTTCAATGGAAAGTTTTTGCCTGTTATATACTCTTGGTAATATGATAATGCAGCCCAACTGTTTACATACTTTTTATTCTGTGCTGTGACAGTTGTCTTTCTTAATCAGTAGTTTTACATAGTTAAAAACATCATAAACCTAAAATTAGAGATAAGTTAAGACAGACTTTTGTTCTCTTTGGAGAACATCTGGCTATCTTTGAACCATCACCTGACTTCTCCTGAGTTAAGCAGTAGCCCAACTTGATTTTCCACTGTCTGCAATTAGACTGTCACAGCCTCTATTTATTCAGCTATGTCTGGAACTAAATTCACGATCTGAATTCTATTCTTCATGATTTGGGTGATCAGACATGCTGGTTTGCCTGGGGACTGTTTTAGTTTATACCTGCTGTTCTAGTGTAATTATTAATAGCTGCCACACTTACCCTAAAAATGTCTCAGTTTGAATGATTAAAAAGTATGTGGTTATCCTCTGACCATGACCAAGTAACCAAATTTTGAATATCCCCTATATGTCAAGTACTGAGCTGGCTGCAGTTCTATGGGGCCACTTTATAATAAAACACTCTGTTGATTCTGGTCATCCTTTCCTTCAATGCATGGCAGAGGGGAGCAAAGAATGACAAGTTAACAAGTTGCAGAGTCACTGGCAAGAAACTTTACTACTCACTAGCTTTTTAGATAATTTTCACTGCCTTGGAACAGGGTAATTCATGGAATCTCTTTTTTTTTCTTTCTAATATTGCTTACATCCTGAAGTGCAACTTTGGTTTCCGAGGCTCTGCATTGAGAAGGAGACTCCTGATCATCTCAAATATCTTTGAAACATGACATCAGAGAACCCTTTTCCTGCCTATTTCACTCTCTGTACTTCCTCACTCCAGGTTTCTGATGTTCTTTTTTCATTTTGAAAACTCTTTGGACAAGCCATGAGGCTAATGTCCTACAACTTTTTAGAGATTCTCTTTAGGAGAAGCGTTCTCAAAAACAGCAAAACTAGGCTTGATTTGTCACCAATACAGCCAGGGGAAACTTGACTTGCAGCTGTGTTTTAAAAAATATGCTATGTTTTTCACAGAACTAGAACAAAAAATTTCACAATTTGTATGGAAACACAAAAGACCCTGAATAGCCAAAGCAATCTTAAGAAAGAAAAACAGAGCTGGAGGAATCAGGCTCCCGGACTTCAGACTATACTGCAAAGCTACAGTAATCAAAACAGTATGGCACTGGCAAAAAAGCAGAAATATAGATCAATGGAACAGGATAGAAAGCCCAGAGATAAACCACGCACATATGGTCACCTTATTTTTGACAAAGGAGACAAGAATATACAATGGAGAAAAGACAGCATCTTCAATAAGTGGTGCTGGGAAAACTGGACAGCTACATGTAAAAGAATGAAGTTAGAACACTCCCTAACACCATACACAAAAATAAACTCAGAATGGATTAAAGACCTAAATGTAAGGCCAGACACTATAAAACTCTTAGAGGAAAACATACGCAGAACACTCTATGATATACATCACAGCAAGACCCTTTTTGACCCACTTCCTAGAGAAATGGAAATAAAAACAAAAATAAACACATGGAACCTAATGAAACCTAAAAGCTTTTGCACAGCAAAGGAAACCATAAACAAGACAAAAAGACAACCATCAGAATGGGAAAAAAATATTTGCAAATGAAGCAACTGACAAAGGATTAATCTCCAAAATTTACAAGCAGCTCATGCAGCTCAATATCAAAAAAGCAAACAACCCAATCCAAAAATGGGCAGAAGACCTAAACTGACATTTCTCCAAAGAAGATAGACAGATTACCAACAAACACATGGATGGATGCTCCACATCACTAATCATTAGAGAAATGCAAACCAAAACTACAATGAGGTATCACCTCACACCAGTCAGAATGGCCATCATCAAAAAATCTACAAACAATAAATGCTGGAGAGAGTGTGGAGAAAAGGGAACCCTCTTGCACTGTTGGTGGGAATGTAAATTGATACAGCCACTGTGGAGAACAATATAGAGGTTCCTTAAAAAACTAAAAATAGAACTACCATACGACCCAGCAATCCCACTACTGGGCATATACCCTGAGAAAACCATAATTCAAAAAGAGACATGCACCACAATATTCATTGCAGCTCTATTTACAATAGCCAGGACGTGGAAGCAACTTAAGTGTCCATCGGCGGATGAATGGATAAAGAAGATGTGGCACATATATACAATGGAATATTACTCAGCCATAAAAAGAAACAAAATTAGTTATTTGTAGTGATGTGGATGGACGTAGAGTCTGTCATACAGAGTGAAGTAAGTCAGAAAGAGAAAAACAAATACCATATGCTAACACATATATATGGAATCTAAAAAACAAAAAAAAAAGGTTCTGAAGAACCTAGGGGCAGGACAGGAATAAAGATGCAAACGTAGAGAATGGACTTGAGGACGCGGGGAGGGGGAAGGGTAAGCTGGGACAAAGTGAGAGAGTGGCATGGACATATATACGCTACCAAATGTAAAATAGATAGCTAGTGGGAAGCAGCCACATAGCACAGGGAGATCAGCTCAGTGCTTTGTTACCACCTAGAGGGGTGGGATAGGGAAGGTGGGAGGGAGACGCAAGAGGGAGGAGACATGGGGATATATGTATATGTATAGCTGATTCACTTTGTTATAAAGCAGAAGCTAACACACCATTGTAAAGCAATTATACTCCAATAAAGGTGTTAAAAAATATGCTATGTCACACACACACACCCACCCACATGCACACAGACACACAAAACCCAAACAAACAAACAATAAAAGCTTATTTCTCTTTTGGGCCTCCAAGAGTAAACTGGGGAAATTTTTTGAAGACTCCTTTAAATCACGCAAATATAGACCCTTCTTGTGTTAGTGGTAACTATTTTTTTGATTTTACGCAATAAATTTCATACCAATGATCTCTCTTCCTCAGGTGGTAAACTCAGCTTATACAGGGTAGCTCCAAAGTATAGAAAAGATTTCTGAAAAGCATAAACCTTTGCACCTACGTGAGGTAGTGGTATCACTGTGGATTAACAGGGATCTGTGGCTACCACAGTAAGGGCAAGCTGGGTAAACTCTTTAATGTGGTACTGAGAAAGGCAAGATTTCATGTTGAGGGTAGTGATGTTTAAGGCAGACAATCCTAGGATCCCAAAATCCTTTGGGTAGAGGGAATGTGAAGTTCTGCTCCCTCTGCGTTCTCTCTCTCTCTCTCTCTCTCTCCCTCTTGGGGTGTGTGTGTGTGTGTGTGTGTGTGTAGGTGTGTGTGTGTGTTTGTGTGTGTGTGTGTCTGTGTTTAAAATATCAGCCATAGTTGAATACTCCGGTTTTGGAGGTGGCCAACATTTGGACATTGTAGGTTGAAGCTTATTGGAGTTTGGATTAGGGGGTAAAGAGACCCCCCACATTTTAACAGATTCCTTCAACATCTCTTGGAGATGCTTCTGAAGTGACTGCTGAATACCTTGTTTCTTAAGACAAAACTTTTGAATGTAGTTCTAATGATATATGGCAAAGCCTAGACAAAAAAAAGGGTTATAGGATACATAATCCTAGGAATTTTAGAGCTAGAAGGGATCTTAGAAACCATGTTATTGACTTTTGATTGTAATCTACCATTAATATTTAAAAAATCAAAACATGAGAACTGATATAGGCTTGCCAACCGGATTTTGTCAAGTAGAGATATTGTTAAAGAAAAATATTACCATTTCTATTATCACCATATCAGAAAACAATGGCCTTTTTGTCCAATACCAATAAGTCCATAGGTTCAAAATTTTTAAAAATTAAAAATATTAGCTTAATGCAAAACTTGCTACATTGTCTTTATCTCATTTTTGCTCAGGAATGAGATAAACATTTTGCTCAGGACTGATAAATATTTTGTCACCGACTGGTACCTGTCTATGGACTACCATTTGGGAACAAGTGATTTAGTCCAACTACATTCATTTCACAGTTGAATAAAGTGAGACCCAGAGAGGGAAAGTGATTTGCTTAGGGACCCACAGCTGGTTAGTGACAGAGTGAGGTTAGAATATGGATCTTATGAGTTTGGTCAATTATTCTCTGCAGTCCTGACATAGAATATGAAGTGAGGAGAATTTTTTTCCATATGAGACTCCATATATTATGACAAAATTTAAAAAAACACATTTTTTTTCTTAAAGCAGATGCTACTGCAAACTCTACTTTAAGAAATTTGTCTGGAGCAACTTACATAAGTTTAGGGCTGTGTCTGTCTATTAAAAGAGATGAAGGTGATTTGAGATACACAGTGGGTTGCACTGATTTAATTTATTCTTCCATTATCCAGTTGACTTTACAAGAGTAAACAGAGGGAGAAGTTAAATACAAAGAATGATTTCTTAAGTCAAAAGGTTGTGAAAATTGTTTAAATTGTATTAGTGCCTAAATATGAAACCTTGCCAGGCACTTTAGCACAATTTTTTAAAATCTACAATTGTTGGCCAGGCTGCCTCTTCACATTGCTCCAAATATTTGTGTTGCTTTAGAGTCAGTCAGTGAATCCAATTGCTATGTGGAGCCTCAAATACACATATTTACATTGTATAACAAGTGACTCTATGTGTGCCACCTTTATCTCAGAAAATCATGAAGAGGAGAAATTGAAGGGGCACATGCCCTCACTTTATTATCAGTATTCACACCGCAACCTACAGATCACTGGGGTCTCAGCTATCCAAATTTTTCAAACCCAAGACTAGATTATGTGGCCAACCACGTACACCTAGATACAGATTTGAAGGTGACTGGCATCAGAGAGTAGAGATGGACTCGGGGAGGCATTTCTTTTCAGAGTAGTCTGTTGCCTATATGATAGTATATGAAGGATTCCAGAAAGAGTTCTATGTTCTCAAATTATGGTAATTCTGTCCCTGAGTGGCTCATTCCTTTGGGATAAGAAGTATTTGTTCCCTTTCAGTGGATCTCTCTCCCAGAAGGGAGGGAAAAAGACACAGTATCAGCTCTTAGCACTTCAGTCTGGAAGATTTTTTTCATAGCTTTTCCAAGGAAGAGTAGCAAAGAAGTAAGTTACCAAAGTAAAGAGGAAGGGGAGGGAGGCCCAAGGGGGCGTTGCCTGAAAGGGGAAGACTGTAGGATGCTGTGATAGCTGTCTTCATCAGCATAGGTATAAGAAGAAGAAATTGGGACCCTGGCTGGGGGTTATGAGGGTAAAGGAAAGAGTTCTTAAAAGAGGCTACAAAAGCTTTATGGGGACGATCCATCTTAACCAAATGGTTTCCATTATCTCAACACACTGGAAGTTCCTTGTACTCACTCATATTTACAAGCAGGGAGAGGAATAGGACTTAATCAGAAGGGCCAAATGTCTTGAGCCGTAGGAAGGGTTACGTGATCTTGGAGTGAGAGGGAAGGCGGGTGGTGTGGGGAGTAGTGTCGATATTGATAGCAATAGAAATCTGCCAAAGAAGTAGTCAACCACTTATTCATAGGCCAGTGGTTGGATGATGGCTGGTGTTTTATGTCAATAGTTTGAGAAATACTTTTACACCTTAGAGTTTATGATACACTATCTCATTTAATTATTACTTTATGTGATAGCTAAGGCAGGCATTATTATTCTTATCTTATAGATGAGAAAGCCGAGGTTAATTAATTTCAAATGACTAAGGTCAAAAGACAAACTGGGTCTAGAATCCAGGTATCCTAAATCTAAATGTTTTTCTAGTAAACATTGCTGACATTCAGTTTTCTGAAACTTCTTAATACTTTTTACAATTCAAGGATTCATTTATTCACTAAACATTTGACAACCTACTCTGCATAAAATTCTGTGCGTAGAATCCACCCTCACAAAAGTCTTATATAAATACTGTCTGAAAAAATGAGTAGTAATTGCGAGAGGAACGGGGTAAGCTAGATGATTTAGGAATTCAGAGAAATGGAGGGATATAGAATCATAGCATCTTTACAACATGGAGGCATTATTCAGGCCATCTCCTCCAACAACTGACTCCAAAATTAATTTTCCCTGTCACATCCCCGACAGTGGATGTTCAGTTTCTGTATAAACTTTTCCGGTAATGGGGGGTGGTGGTGCTCTTTGACTCATAAGGCAGTCTGTTGCGTTGTTCCACTGCCTCAACTATAATAACATTATAATATCATTTCTAGAATTGCCCTCATGTAATATTCTGCTGACTGGTTTAATTTATTTTTTCAAGAACAGTGGTTCTCAACAATTATGGGGGGTGGACATGGTGGATTATGTGTGTATTAGACTCATTGGTGGGACTTCTTCAAATTATATATGCCCCCTACCACTCCTTACCTCTTGCTTCTTTCCCCCTGCCCAGAGAGGCTGCTACATTCCCTGACCTCAGATTTTCTGTTCTCAGTACACATGTCCCCTGGTCCTTCAGCTATCTATCATATATTGTACACTTTCATCATTCTGGTTTATCTATTCTGAACTTAATCTAGTTTGTAAATGATTCTCTTAAAATGTGGAAAACAATACCACAGATGTGGTTGGACTGGAACAGGGTACTGTGAGACCACTGCATTTAGTGAACTGGACAAAATACTTCTCCTAGTGTAGTTTTTAGACTGCACTTGCATCTTTAGCAGTCACATCTCACTGCTGGCTCTTATTGATATTGAGGCCAACTAAAATCCCCAGGTCTATTTCACAGCTGTCTAGACTGGTCTCATCCTATCCTGTACTTGTGAAATTGATATTTTGAACCTGAATGCTGGACTTAGAGCATATTTCAGTTAAATTGAATCTTTTGGGTGTAGGCATTTTATTCTGGTTTATTGAGATCATTTTGAATCCTGATTTGGTTACCCATCCTATTGACTATTCCTTCTAAGCTTTATGTAATGCTCACATTTATTTAGGTTTGCCTTCTGTATTCATTCAGGTGGTATAAAGCTTTCTGTTTAGGGAAGGGTAGTGCGGATTAGAGAGTGCTTCATGGAGGAGGTAGATTTTGGGTTAGGGTCCTGGTGGGAATTCCCTTACTCTCCAAGGACATGAACTTTTCCTGATTGAGAGAAAGTCTGATATGAGAGCTGTTTGTTCATTCACTCATTCATTTATTCATTCATTAATTGAATATTTGTTGAGCTCCCATCATACCCTCAACACTGTTCAATGTGCTGAGGATAAAGTAGTGAGCATGACTGACATGGTAATTGCACTTAAAAGCTTACGGTTTGGTTGGATGACTCTAAAATCCAGCTCATAACTACTACACTATATTGCCAGAGAAGGTTAAACTTCCAAATCATAAATTTACTCTTTTGGTATCTTTCATATCTATGGAAGTTCTAATATAGTAATATTCAATTTAATTCAACTCAACAAATATTTATTTACTAGGCAGTGTGCTAGGTACTAAGATATAATGGTGAAAAAGAAACACATTGTCTCTGCTTTACTGAGCTTACATTTAGTACAGATGATTAGGTAAACAAATAAGCAATTATAATACACTCTGATGTGATATGTTCTCTGACAGGAATAGTGTATGGTGTTCTGATCACATGTAGCAGTATCAACTCACCCAGACTTGTGGAGAGGGAGTGGTCAAGGAAAACTTTTTGACAAAATGACATTTTTAGATTAGATCAGAAAGATGAGTAAAACAAGTGAAGTAGCAGGTAAGAATAAACTAGGCAGATAGAATAGCTGAGGTTAAGGCTTGGAGGAATGAAAGAGTACAGGACATTGGGACAACTGGAAGATGTTCCTCAGTCTGGAGCAGAGAGTGAGGGGCTGGGGATTGCCTGTTATGTCGATTTGGTCTTCCTACTGAGTTTGGGGTACTAACTTGTCATTTGACAGACCCTTTATATTTCCAGAGAGCTGCTATAGAAGACAGATTGCTACTTGTGCACGGTGCTACAGCTTTGAGGGGTGTCATCAAAATGACTTCCGTTTTCCTAAAGGCTTACTGTCTATGGTTGCAGCTGTAATAAAATTAAGGAACTCCCTCACATTTCCAAGTACCAAGTACTTTATACTTTTCTTCAAATGTTTCCTTTAACACATGGGATATTTTTTAAACATAGTTTTATAAATTGGCCATTTGACTCAATCTTGCTAAGCTGTTTGACCCTGGGGATGAAGCTCATTCTTTATAAGCACTGCTTCTGCTTACCTTGTTGAAATAAAAACTTTGCAATTGCTTTATGGCAAACATAAGTTTATTGCAATTAAAAATAAATGATAGGTATGACTTGCAGTACATGCACACTAAATATTTCAGTGGGAGGGCTAGGAATTCAGGTTTTCATACAGCATGAGGTAAGTTAACCTAACAATTTGATTATTTGCAAAGTATTTGAAAGGGAACAGATCTTTCTTTTTTAAAGGCTACTGTGAAGGAGACTTAGAAGTCTGAGATGTGACTCAGTGAAGAGGTTCTTAGCGAGCGCAGCTACAAGAAATGATTCTGAAATTTGGGTAGATGCTTAAGGCAGTTAAATTGAAAGGCTGATTAAGTGCATTTGGGATTTTGGGAGAAAAATCTTATGTTCAGTTAAAAAAATCTGAGACTCGTTTCTCTGAGGATTCTTTGCCCCTGGCATGGCACTTTTGAAGGTCTTTTAGAATCTGAGGCCATATTAGCTGGTAAGTCTTATAGCTGGAACATAGCTTGTGGGACACTAGGGGGTAGATGACACAGTTGTGTTTGTGCTAGAATGCTAAAAGTCAGGCATATCCCCAAGAAGAAGAGAGAGAATTCCTTTACTTTATACATGAAAGTATTAAATAATATACTAACAATGATAGTGAAGGTTTATCGAGTGCTTAATATATGCCAGGCACTATGCCAGATACTTTACATATATGATCTCATTTAATCCATTCTACAGTTCTATGAGGTATTTACCATAGCATTATTACCCTCATTTTACAGGTGAGAAAACAAGGGCCTAGAGATAAGTACATTATCCAAGATCCCACTACTAGTAAGTGGTTGAATTGGGGGTGTTTCCAGGTCTTTCCTATGCTAAAACTCATGTTGGTAATCGTTATGTTGTCCTCTCATCACCAAATCCCAGAGAGGGGTGATCTTGAGATGGTGTAGAACATTCTTGTCATCAATAGACCATTAGTACTGCTGAAATTCATCAGTTCCTTTCTCTGCCTCTCACATGGCTGAGAGGCAGCACTTCACATTGGAAAGGGCATAGGCTTTGAATTCAAACAGACCTGGTCCAAGCTTTGCTGTATAACTTAAAGTGTGAATGTGGGTAAGTGATTTAACCTCTCTAATTGTCAGCTGCCAAATCTATAATATAAAGATCCTGATGTCTACTTTGCATGGTTGCTGTAAGGATTAAATGCAACAAGATAAGCAAAATGTCTAACAACACAGACCCTGGTGGATCACAGGTCCCCAGTAATGGTGGCTGTCTCAGTAATTATAAATGGTCCAATTAGATTATTGAGTTGTCAGATGTTCTGGTGATGGGCACTTAACATCTTTATCCATAGACGAGTGGATAAAAACAGCAACAGCAGGTAGCTCTTTAAGCAGGTCTAACTAATGTGTGGCTTCCAACCTCTCCTACTTCTAACTACTACATCCAATAGATTACTCTTAAGGTAGGTAATAGAAATTGATATTCCTAAGTTGTGGTATTAACCTAAACTCAATTAAAGCGCCACATTGCATTACTGCACTCCTCTACCCATTTGTGATTGCACACCACTTGACTAGATGCCAGTTTCCATGGCTTTGTTTCAAAGCAACACATTCCACACATGGAAAGCAAACTGCAGTGCAGAGGGAGACATAATGAGAAGTTACTTGTCGGTTCAGAAAAAACAGAGTATCCTTAATTTATATCCCATTCACACTACACAACCATTTGTTCAGCAAAATCCTCTGCTACATTTACACTGTAAATTATTTGCTGGAAACTTGAACTACAGAAAGAAGCTGAGTTCAATTGCTTTGAATTCAATAGCAGCAAGCCCACTTATTTTCACTCTTTTGTCTGGGAAAGTAAATCCTTTAGTACAGTGCATTTCCCACACAGTCAGAGTTTGTTGGTTATTTATGTTTTGATGTTGGATTTTCATCCCCCTGCTTTTCATCAGAAGCAATTATAAAGCCACAATCATGAAAATAATGAGTACAGATACATGGTCCAACATGTCTGCATTATGACTCTTTGGCCTATTCAAATAAAGCTCCAGGGTTAATTTCTTTACACACAATTTTCGATTTTTCCTCTTTGGTCCTACATAGGCTAAGAATCAGTATTGTTACACAGCCCTGCCTTCTGTGTCCTCTGAGGTTTGAATACGATGAATAAAACAAAAGAGTGAGAAAAAGAAGTTGAGGGTAAAGGTCCCAGGAAAAAGAATCTTAAGGTGATTCACATAGCTGAGCCCTAGAGGAAGAACCTGGCTCCCACCTGCACAAACACTGACAATTGTTTGGAAAATGTCACCAAGTCGAGGGTATTTAGAAAGAAGAATGACAGAAGGTTTATTTCTATCAGTCAACAAAAGGGCTTGGAAGATTCTGAAATTATCCTCACCCTTTGAAATTAGTCCCAAAGAAAAGGACATGTCCCATTTCTCAGTGGAGATTTTATTCCAGGAAGCATAAAATCTATCAAGAAACAAAATAGTTATGAGATTTCAAGGGGGTAATGCATTTGAGCACCTAGCACAGTGCTTGGCCAAGCACATGCTCAACAAAGGTTAAGAATCCAATTAATGAGGACTTTGTGTGGGCACAGCATTATGCTAAAGGGTTATCAAGAGGCTTAGGGTATTGTCTTAGTCCTCAAAGCTTATAAACGGAGCAAGACAGGACCCACAAATGAAGAGAGAAGCAGCAATATGAGTCAGTGTAGGTAAGTGTCAAATGATGGATGCAAACAATTAGGAAGTAAGTTAGCATTTGCTGAGTATCAACTACATGCCATTGATTCCTCACAACAATCATAAGAGGTTGGTGCTATGATTATTTCCATTTTACAGATGAGTAAACTAAATTTTAGAGTAGTAGAGTGATTTTGTCTTGGTCACACAGGTAATAAGTGACATATCTGAGATTTTGATCCCTGCTCTCATTTCTATACAGATCTTCCTCGACTTATCATGGGGTTATGTCCCAATAAACTTACTGTAAGTTGAAAATATTGTAAATCAAAAATGCATTTAATACACCTATTCTACTGAACATGATAGCTTAGCCAACTTACCTTAAAAGTGGTCAGAATACTTACATTAGCTTACAGTTGGGCAAAATCATCTAACACAAAGCCTATCTTATAGTAAAGTGTTGAATTTCTCAAGTAATTTATTGAATATTGTACAGAAAGTGAAAAACAGAATACATGGATACAGAATGGTTGTAAGTGTATTGGTTGTTTAGCCTGTGATCGCATAGCTGAGTGGGGGCTGTGGCTCGCTGCCACTGCCCCTCATCATGAGAGAGTATTGTACAACATATCGCTAGCTTAGGGAAAGATAAAAATTCAAAATTTGAAGCATGGTTTCTACTGAATGCATATCTAGCTTTCATGCCGTTTTAAAGTGAAAAAATTGTTAAGTCGAACTATCTTAAGTTGGGGACCATCTGTATTTGTTCTATAGTATGTACTATGCTCTTTCCTGTGGACAAACAGAGAGAGGCCTCTTCATCCCTCTTGATCACTTATTATTTGCTATATCTCTGTTAAATCTTTTACATATAGCATATCATTGTAGTATAGAGGTTAAGGTCATGGACTGCCTAGGTTCAACTCCTTTCTCCACCCACCAGCTCTGTGACTTTGGACAAGTTACTTAACCTCTCTGTGACTCAAAAGTAAATGAATTAATATATGCAACATAGTTAAAAAAGAGTTTGGCACATTTTAAGTCAAATATAAGTGATGGTTATTATTTTTATTATTTAATTCTTATAAATCTCTATGAAATAGAGACTATGGTGATGTTCACTATCCAGATGAGGGAGCTGAGCCTTGGAGAGATGAAATAACTCTTTCAAAGTTACCTTGTAGTAAATTCTGGAGCTGGAATTCATATCCAAGCTTGTGTAACCCCAAAACTTTGTTTTATTTTTTTCTCTCTGTGCCACAATACTTCTCTAAGTGCCATAACTGCTCAAGAGAGGGAGAAGTGTAAGTGAGCTGAAGGCTTCATTGAGGATGTGGGACTTGAGGTTAGAAAAGGATAATGAGAAAGAGAATCTGTGTAGGAAGCTTGGATTAAGAAGGGAGGATAGTGTGTATTGAGGGGAGGAGGAGAGAGGACCAAACATCTTTCTTTCCAGAAGACTCTTAGAGCATGAGGAAATCCAATCCTGTGATTAGTGACATAAAAGCAAATGCAGACCCTCTCAAAGGAGCCTCTCCTACAGCTGAGTCACAAGGAAGGCCCTGAGGGCAGGAGGCAACCCTCACCTTCCTAAGAGGAATCAATCGAAGGAAAGTTGTAAATTAATCTGAAAGTAATCGCCTAGAAGGATATGACTGGAATTCTAAACTTGAGTTTACTGCAGCCCTGTCTGCCTCCAGGTAGCTCCTATGAGCATGACCTCTGCAGACGATCATAGGGCAGAGGAATTTTCAGAGGAGAAACTAGCACTGGGAGCACCAAATTAGGGAGAAAAGAATCTAATTGCTTAATTGAAAATTTATAAAAATATGTACAAGTCCATTACATTGTGAGGCACAAACCCCCACTGGAGAACGATTTAACTGTCGCTTGTTTCCCGCTCTGCATAGCTGAGTCTCCTGGGGGCCATTGCTTTAGTAGTTTGGCTGTCTCAGCTGCTACTGTGCCTCCTCATTTTCCTCCATTCCCGAGTGGTGTGACTTGGGAAGCCAACCATGTCTTTTTTAAAGCCTGCCAGTTAGCCTATGTAGCTGGTAAGCGCTGGTGATTTATGTCTGGGAGTCTGTTTAACTGGGGTTCCTGCCTGCCTGAAGCTTCCAGTGGTAATAGCCCTCCAAATTAACTCTGTTATTCTTTATTCCTCGCCCTCTGGGCTTCCTTTGAAACTCTCCCAACTTTGGATGACTCAGAGTTTTAGAGAAGCATTTTCCTGTGTAGGAATTTCACTTAGGATCCGTCCAGTCCTTCAAGTCTCACATCAGCACCTGCACCAGCGTGCACTTTGTACTGAACCCCAGTGTTTCAGTAGAGAATTGTCTCTACGTATCACAATTACACAGACTTGAGCTCAATGTCTCTGTGGCAACCTACGGGGAAATTCATTGGCTCAAGAGCCTATCAATGGACTTAATTTACCCTGCGTAAAGAAAGTGTACCTGTGCCCTTTGACTGTTAAATGGATGGTGTGCTGAGCTGAAGCAATGAGACTCTGAATGAAAAATTTCACAAGAGCAAAAGAGGAAAGTTCTGAGCTACCTTTGCAAACAAAGTGCCTCCCTGTACCTCTGAGATGCAGTTAGGAGCTGGTTTGACATAGATTTAGAGAGAAAACTTATGCCATGTCACTCCCAGGTATGATTTCCTGACTATGGGGGTTGTTATCAATTACATATGGAATAGGTGCTGCTATAACTTCAGAGTGCTCTACACTGACTCGGCAGAAGGCAAGTGAACTTTCATGTAAGCTATTCCAGGATACTTTCCCATGATTCTTGATCAGTGAACGGATGGAGTGAGATAATTCTATTGTAACAAAATAATCAAGGGAAGCCTGAAGGTCATGTTACCTTACTGGGATCTTGGTAACATGAGTAAGTGAAGCAAAATTGATTTCCAAGTAGATAAGACCTATATATCTCTGATTCATTAGGGTTCAGTACCCATGCCATGTTTGTACTCTTTTATCCAGGGTCTGGTTACTCCCACTAGGTTTTTGAAGCACAAACTAAGAAGTGTAAGGCCCTTTTCAGTGTTTTGTTCTCATCACTTTGCCATCTTTACTTTAATGTGTTGTTCTGAATCCTTGATATGTGTGCTGAAGCTCATGGAAGGTTCACATACTCTGCTAAAGTTATTTCTCTTCTCTTGGTCTCCATACACTACTCAGTAAAATAGCAGTGATGCCCACTGATATTAGTATGTTATACTCTGAGGGACAAAGAAACCTTGGTTCTTTAAGTATGATGAACGAAACAGACAAAAGCTGTTTCTGGGGACAAAGTCAGATTGTAACAGGATGAAGGGTTAATTAGGAGGGGGAAAAGTAGAGTGGAATTGTGGACCAGAGACACTTGGAAGGATTTTTGGGTACCTGTGGGAGGTATTTATTAGGGCCTAACTTAGTTTGGAGACATATTTCAGAGCACCAAGAACATTTGTTTGATTTTTAAAAATCTGGTTATGGTCAGTGGCCCAAAGGTAGGAATAGAGAACTTAGGTGACTGGATTGATTAAAGGGTAAAGATTTGCAGGACAATTTTGGTAGAATTGCGTATGGGGGCAATGGATTTAAAGGTATTGGCCAAAGAGTGTTTAAAGATTGAATCACAACTTGAGGCTGGGGCGGGAAGAAAGTGAAGCCGAAATGGACCAATAAGTTGATGAAAATAGAAGTCTCACAGGACTGGGGAACTCAGTGAAAATGAAGAACAGGAGGAGTGGGAGTGAGTTTATCAAATAAAAGGTAGTACTCAAAGAAAGAGCTATTGGCATTTAAGTGTTCTGAAGTGGAGCAGTTCTGGTGAGAGATGAAGTCCAGCATGTGGCCCTGGGAGTATGTTTCTGAAATAGGATGCAGGAGAAAGTCCTCGTAGTAAAAGAGGTCAAAGAACTGTGGGCAGCAGTGTTGGGCTTGCAGTGTGATTAAGACACATAGGTTAATGGCTAGAGTTGACGTAGAAAGACCCACTGAGAGTGTGGTCCCAAAGACCATGGAGAATGTGGGTGGGTGGTGTAGGGGGTAAGAGAAGACAGTGATGAAGAAAGAGAGAAAAACATATATCCTGATCCCTGAGAGAGAAGTGTCTTCTGTAAGAGCGTGGAAGGCAGCACTGTGAGGTTAGGGTAATTAATTGTTAAAATATTTTGGCTACTCTAATGCCCAGAACAGAAACTTCTAAATTAAGCGAGAGTGAGGTAGGGAAAAGATTTGGTGGTTTGTGAGAGCCTCCTTGGAAAACACTAGGTTTAATGTTCACACTATAAACCAATGCATCATTATCCTTGCAACTATTGATGTAGAATGTAAGAGTAGAATGATTTTCAATGGTTCCTCATGCTGGTCCTGTGGGATAAGGGAGTTCAATCATTCCCATTTACAAAGGAGGGAGTAGACAAGAGTTTTGTGGTCAGATTTAAAGCAAAGTTATTGACTGAACTCCCTTTAATTGGCTATCACTTGCTAATTGGCTGATGATGTACAGGCCCCTTAAAACTCCCAAGAGAATTTCCAGGAATCCAGGCTGCACAGTAGTGATAAATAATAACTTGAATAACCTTGTTTCTTTGCTAAGGGCAGCCACTGGTCAACTCTATAGGCCTGTTACCTGGGCCTTTTTCCATTACTTCCACTTAAGCACTTTGAGATGTTTGCATCATCAGTGATTTTGGTCATTAGAACAAAATTGACTTACTATTTGTATTTACTTTTTACTTATTTATAGCCAAGGATACTGTGAATTTAGATGCTTGGATGATAAGCATTTATATTTGATGTACATAAAATAGTGTTATCTCTCTTGTATCTGTCTATTTAACACCTTCAAAAGTATCATGTTCCTTCCTTTGTTGAATTTATTAACATTTCCCTATGCTGTCAAGGAAAAATTTTCCATTTCCAGAGCTCACTATGAATTTTACATCAAGCTGTGGATTTGGGCACTGGCAGAATCAAGCTAGTGGAAAAATCGTGTCTTGGACAATTAACAAAGCTGTATAGTTTTGATGCTGAGAAGTGTGTAGAGAATGCTGGAATGGACTGTCTATTCTAGAGGTTTCACTGTAGCCAGCTATACTTAAAGGTTATTTTCTTCTTTTCTAAGATGGGGCATTGTTTTGGTCTGTTTCTCATATTCCTTTCTTTCTCTTTTTTCTTGTCTTTCATCTGTTGTCCTTTAGATCAGACAAACGAACTATCTAAAATACATAATCATCTCATTTGTAGGCAAATGACTCTGACTCAAAGTTGTTGTGAGTGGATATATATTTTTAAAAAGACTCTAAGCTTGCTCTGAGATGGGGGATTTTGTTTTCTGTAGAGTTCATCCATAGAGCAAGTGCTGTCATGCAGTGGTGATATTTATGGTGCCTGGCTGGATGAGAACATGGCTGCTCCTCACTAGTGTTTTCTATTGATATAAATTGCTAGAATTCAGGCTTTGCCTGCACTCAGGCACTATGTAGTTCTATTTGGCAGATGCATCTGAAGCCCTTAATATTTTGGAGAACTTTGGAGTTGAAGGGAGCCAACAAATTCCATTAAATCACCTCTTAATTGGATTCTATTTCTACTCTCTCCCAGTCAATTCCCTGGGTGTTTTTGGGATTGTTCCTGAGTTGGTTCTCTATTTTTTTCTCTAGTAAGCAGCAGGACTCCCTCAGGTGCCCTCTGAGGATTTTACTCCCTAGTTTCCTCAGTGTATTCTTGGGTGAGACTGTGACAGATGCCCACAGGAGTCCTCAGATCGAGGGAGATGAGGTGCCTCTTCACACCTCTCTGCAGTTTCACACTTTCACATGGATGCTTCCTTGAACACCAGCACCCCATCTGTTCTTACATCAGCCCCATATCATTATTAATAGCACGTTTACCCTAAATTTTCTTTATTGGAAAGTTACTTGCACGTTGCTGCCTCTTTCTTCTCAGGTAGATTGAGGGAGCACTAGGGAAAATCTTTCAGATGTTGGTACCTCTGAAATTTGATCTCAGAGATGCATTCAGGTATAATAATACACTTCCCAGTATACTTGCCTTTCAAGAAGGTGATAAATGTGCCAGATGGAGAACAGCACTGGAGGATCTTGTGCTGTTTTTACTCAGAGGTGTCTGCTGGGTTACCTTTGTTCATATTTGATGAGCCAGAGCCCTTGTTACAAAGTTCCCTTTAGGGAGGGCAGAGTCATCATGAAATGTTTAGGTGTGGTGGGAGCCTCAGAGGCTGATGGGCTGATTCAGTGTGTTTACTTCTTACATTTGGTCCTGCTGTGATCTCAAGGCTTAGTGGGTTTAGATTTGTATTGGTAGCTTGGGCCCTTTATCATCATCAAAACAAATACAGGCAATATTTAGTGCTGTATGCTGAATCTGCCCATTAAATACCAGTTTGAATCAACCTGTACTTCTAGGTCAAGTTTCTATAGTATTGCTGTCTGTGCCTTTTGACCCTTCAGAGAGAGCTACTGACTGTTTTGTTTTATCTCTCTTTACTCTGTGCTAAGCTCCGTACCCAGCCCCACAAATATCCCCATTTCATCAGGTCTCTGGGGAGTTTCACTCTTCTGCAACATCTTTAAACACTCTTCTCCTCAATTTAATCTTCTTGATTTAAAAAAATACAAAATACTTTAAATATGATAATTGTAAAGAAAATATTTACTTTGATAAATTGATGTTCTACTCAACCACACATTGCTAGGTTTTTGGACAACTGTATTACAAGCTATAAAATTGAACGAGGAGATTCAAGATGGCAGAGGAGTAGGTGGACGTGGAGTTCATCTCTCTCCACAGATGCATCAGGAAGACATCTATAGATGCAACAATTCTCACAGAACACCAGCTGAAAACTAGCAGAAGACCTTGGACAACAGAAAGGACTATAAAGATCCCTGCATAACTGGGTAGGATGGAAAAAAGAAGGGAGAAGGAAGAGGAGAGGAAGTGGGATGGGATCTGCACCCAGGGGCGGGGGAGCTGAAGCAAAGGAGAGATTCCCGCCTTAGGGGAAACCCCCTCTCTGATGGGGAAATCAATTGGGACAGAAGGGAAGCATTTGAGCCTGTCAGAAGAGGGTGAAGCAGCCTATCTGTGGCAGGCGGGACAGAGTGAGAAATACACAGATGGTCCATACCTCGGCCCTACATGCCCCGGAATGGGATGTGTGTTCACAGGTGTGTAAGGGGGCTGGGAGCTGGAGGGTGGGGATTGGAGAACAGGCCCAGAGCGAGAACTGCTGTTGGCTGTGGGGAGACAGACTGAGGGGACGGGAGGGAGGAAATCCACAGTAGGGAATGCTTATGGAGGAAGACAGGACTGCCATGGAAGCAGGGTACTACTGCTGAGTCACACGCAGGCGGAGGAGCCACTACTGTAACCTCTCTCTCCCCACATGCTGGTGCCTGCTTATGACAACAAAAGAAGCACCCTCAGGGCTGGCTCTCGTGTGCTGGCTGCCAAGCAATAAAAAAAAGCCCCCTCAGAGCTGGCCCTCATGCACCAGCTGAAGGGCAATAAAAAAAAAGCCCTTGTGCGCCATACACCAGGAGCCAGAAAAGTCCCTCACTAGGGCCATATCTCTTGCGCCCATGGCCGTTGGCTTCCCTGCACATTTGGTGCCACTGGGGCTCCCACGATCCAAGCAGTCATACCACCTCTGTGCCCGTTTCTCACAGGGGCAGATGCAAGAGCTCCAAGGCAGCTTCAGGACCAGACCCCTGTGGGTGGACCACACACAGAGGTGGGGATAAAACCAAAGCTGAACACCAGGGACGGGGTGACTAAGGAAGAAGATTGAAAGTCTTTCCATCAGCTGTACAAGCTGCAGATGAAATCCCCGCAATCAGCTAGGTAGACCCTGTGTCTATGTAATATCTGAGTAGACAATGAATGTTCCCACGAATGAAAATGGTCTAGCTCTGGCAGCTGTGGACTTTGGGGGAAAGCACACACAGGAATTGGGCCAGATCAGAGTCTGAGTGGTCTCCACAGGGCCCACAGCAGGTCCAGAGACCAGGCCAGAGGCAGAGGTGAGCCTCTTGGGGAGGTGGTGGTGGGCTGTGGCTCATGGCATGTGCAAGGACACTTACAGCTGAGACCCCAGGGAAACATAATTATTACCATTAATTTTATGATATTTTGATTCATTCTGTTGTTGGCTCTGGGTTTTTTTTTTTTTTGGTTTCTTTTTCTTTCTTTCTTTTTTTTCATTTGTTTGTTTGTTGTAGTATTAGTATTTTTTTAAGTTTGTTTAGTCTTTTGGGATCTCTGTGTTTTATAACATATTTTTAAAAAATCTTTTTATGTATTTCTATTTTTACTTTGCTTTTCTGTTTTCTGTGTTCTTTTCCCTTATTTTTTTTCTTCTTTTTCTTTAATATATCTTTATTTATTTTTATATTTCCATTTCTACTTTGCTTTTATGTTGTCCTGTATTTTTCCCCTTTTATTTTGTTTTATTTTATTTTATTATTATTTTTAAAATCATTTTATCAGTTTGTTCTGTTTCCTTGCTTTATTCTTCAGTTGACACACTGCTTTCATTTTGCTTTTAGGTTATCTTTTTGGTTAGTTTTTATCCTAATTGTTTGATTTCGTTTTTGAGTTCTTCTATGTGTCTGGTTGTTCTCTTGCTTTTTTAAAATTTGGCTCTGTTTTTGTTTCTTTTACGTGTGTGTGTGTTACCTTGTTTCTGTTTCTGTCTGTTTGATTTTGTTTTTACCATTTCTCGGGTTTTGTTTGTCTTTTTTTTCCTCTTTAACATATTTTCTATTTTCTATTTCATTTTTTTTTATATTTCTATTTCTACATTGTTTTTCTGTAGTTCTGTCTTCTTTCTTCTTTCTCCTTTTTAAATTTTTTATGATTTTTGTTGGTTTGTTTTGTTTCTTTGCTTCATTCTTCAGTTGGCACTCTGCTTTGGTTTTGTGTTTTTGCCAGCTTTCTTTTTAATCGTTTGATTTTGTTCTTGGGTTCTTTTGTTTGTCTAGTTGTTCTCTTGCTTTTTGATTTATTTGGTTCTGTTTTTGTTTCTTTTGTGTGTGTGCATGTTTCCTTGTTTCTGTTTCTGTTTGTTTGATTTTAGTTTTTACCACTTGTCTGGGGTTATGTTATTCTTTTTTTTAATCCCCTTTACTGCTGGGATGAGTGACTTGCTGGGTCTTGGTCTCTTGACCAGAAGTCAGGCCTGAGGCTCTGCAGTGGGCACACTGAGTCCAGGATGCGGGACCATTAGAGAATTCCCAGCCCCAGGAAAGATTAATCACTGACCGCTCTCACAGAGACCTCTATCTGAATCCAAAACCCGGCTCCACCAACTGCCCACAGCTCCCAGTGTTGGATGCCTCACACCAAACAACAAACAAGACAGGAACACAAACCCACCAATCAGCATACAGTCTACCTAAAGTCATACTAAGCTCATAGACACCCCAAAACACACCAAATGACGGGCCCCTGCTATTCAGAGGGAAAAGAATCAGCTCCACCCACCAGAATGCAGGCACCAGTCCCTCCCATCAGGAAGCCTATGCAAGCCACTGGACCAACCTCACCACTGGGGGCAGAGAACAGAAGCAAGAGGAACTACAACCTGGCAGCCTAGGGAAAGGAGACCTCAAATACTGTAAATTAGACAAAATGAGAACACAGAGAAATATCTTGCAGGCAAAGGAGCAAGATAAAAACCCACAAGACCAAATAAATGAAGAGGAAATAGGCAAACTACTTGAAAAATAATTCAGAGTAATGATAGTAAGGATCATCCAAAATCTCGGAAATAGAATTGAGAAAATACAAGAAACATTTAATAGGAATCTAGAAGAGGTAACGAGCACACAAAGAGTAACGAACAACACAATAACTGAAATTAAAAATACTCTAGAAGGAATCAGTGACAGAAAAACTGAGGCAGAAGAAGGGATAAGTGAGCTGGAAGATAGAATGATGGAAATAACTGCTTCAGAGCAGAAAAGAAAAAAGAATGAAAAGAATGGAGGACAGTCTCAGAGACCTCTGGGACAACATTAAATACACCAACATTCGAATTATAGGCATCCCAGAAGAAGAAGAAAAAAAGAAAGGTTCTGAGGAAATATTTGAAGACATTATAGCCAAAAACTTCCCCAGCATGGGAAAGGAAATAGTTGAAGTCCAGGAAGCACAGAGAGTCCCATATAGGATAAACCCAAGGAGAAAGACGCCGAGACACATATTAATCAAACTAACAAAAATGAAACACAAGGAAAAAATATTAAAAGCAGCAAGGGAAAAGCAACAAATAACTTACAAGGGAATCCCCATAAGGTTAACAGCTGATCTTTCAGCAGAAACTCTACAGGCCAGAAGGGAGTAGCAAAATATATTTAAAGTGATGAAAGGGAAGAACCTACAACCAAGAATACTCTACCCAGCAAGGATCTTATTCAGATTCGACAGAGAAATCAAAAGCTTTACAAACAAGGAAACATTAAGAGAATTCAGCATCACCCAACCAGCTTTACAACAAATGCTAAAAATCTTCTCTAGGCAGGAAACACAAGAGAAGGAAAAGACTTACAAAAACAAACCCAAAACAATTAAGAAAATGGTAATAGGAACATACATATCGATAATTACCTTAAATGTAAATAGATTAAATGCCGCAACCAAAAGACACAGACTGGATGAATGGATACAAAACCAAAACCCGTATATATGCTGTCTACAAGTGAACCACTTCAGACCTAGGACACACACAGACTGAAAGTGAGGGAATGGAAAAAGATATTCCATGAAAATGGAACTCAAATGAAAGCTGGAGTAGCAATACTCATATCAGACAAAAAATACTTTAAAATAAAAACTGTTACAAGAGACAAGGAAGGCCACTATATAATGATCAAGGGATCAATCCAAGAAGAAGATATAACAATTGTAAATATATATGCACACAACATAGGAGCACCTCAATACATAAGGCAAATGCTAACAGCCATGAAAGGGGAAATCAACAGTAACACAATAATAGTAGGCAACTGTAACACGACACTTACACCAATGGACAGATCATCCAAAATGAAAATAAATAAGGAAACACAAGCTTTAAATGACACATTAGACCAGATGGACTTAATTGATATTTATAGGACATTCCATCCAAAAACAGCAGAATACACATTCTTCTGTGTTTTCAACAGAATACACACGGAACATTCTCCAGGATAGATCACATCTTGGGTGATATGATCTGTCAAGCCTTGGTAAACTTAAGAAAATTGAAATTGTATCAAGCATCTTTTCTGACCACAATGCTATGAGACTAGATATCAATTACAGGAAAAAACATGTAAAAAATACAAACACATGGAGGCTAAACAATATGCTACTAAACAACGAAGAGGTCACTGAAGAAATAAAAGAGGAAATCAAAATACCTGAAAACAAATGACAATGAAAACATGACGACCCAAAACCTATGGGATGCAGCAAAATCTGTTCTAAGAGGGAAGTTTATAGCAATACAATCCTACCTCAAGAAACAAAAGAAATCTCAAATAACAACCTAACTTTATACCTAAAGCAATTAGAGAAAGAAGAAGAAGGAAAAAAAACTCCAAGTTAGCAGAAGGAAAGAAATCATAAAGATCAGATCAGAAATAAATGAAAAAGAAATGAAGGAAACTATAGCAAAGATCAATAAAACTAAAAGCTGGTTCTTTGAGAAGATAAGCAAAATTGATAAACCATTAGCCAGACTCATCAGGAAAAAAACGGGAGAAGACTCAAATCAACAGAATTAGAAATGAAAAAGGAGGAGTAACAGCTGACACTGCAGAAATACAAAGGATCTTGAGAGGTTACTACAAGCAACTATATGCCAATAAAATGGAAAACCTGGAAGAAATGGACAAATTCTTAGAAATGTACAACCTTTCAAGACTGAACCAGGAAGAAATAGAAAGTATGAGCACATCAATCACAAGCACTGAAATTGAAAGTGTGACTAAAACTCTTCCAACAGGACTTCCCTGGTGGCACATTGGTAAAGAATCTGCCCGCCAATGTAGGGGACATGGGTTCGAGTCCTGGTCTGGGAAGATCCCACGTGCTGTGGAACAGCTAAGCCCATGCACCACAACTACTGAGCCTGTGCTCTAGAGCCCGTGACCCACAACTACTGAAGCCCACTTGTCCGTGCTCTGCAACAAGAGAAACCACCACAGTGAGAAGCCCACACACCACAATGAAGACCCAATGCAGCCAAAATAATAATAATAATTAATAAAGAAAGAAAGAAAAGAAAAAAAAAATCTTCCAACAAACAAAAGCCCAGGGTCACATGGCTTCACAGGCAAATTCTATCAAACATTCAGAGAAGAGCTAACACCTATCCTTCTCAAAGTCTTCCAAAATATAGCAGAGGGAGGAACACACCCAAACTACTTCTAAGAGGCCACCATCACCCTGATACCAAAACCAGGAAAAAATATCACAAAAAAAATTACAGGCCCATGTCACTGATGAACATAGATGCAAAAATCTTCAACAAAATACCAGCAAACAGAATCTAACAACACATTAAAAGGATCATACACCATGATCAAGTGGGGTTTATCCCAGGAATGTAAGGATTCTTCAATATATGCAGATCAATCAGTGTGATATACCATATTAACAAACTGAAGGATAAAAACCATATGATAACCTCAATAGATGCAGAAAAAGCTTTTGACAAAATTCAACACCCGTGTATGATAAAAACTCTCCAGAAAGTGGGCCTAGAGGGAACCTACCTCAAGATAATAAAAGCCATATATGAAAAACCCACAGCCAACATCATTCTCAATGGTGAAAAACTGAATGCATTTCCTCTAAGATCAAGAACAAGAAAAGGGTGCCCACTCTCACCACTATTATTCAACATAGTTTTGGAAGTTTTAGCAATGGCAATCAGAGAAGAAAAAGAAATAAAAGGAATCCAAATTGCAAAAGAAAAAGTAAAACTGTCACTGTTTGATACTATACATAGAAAATGCTGAAGATGCCACCGGTAAACTACTAGAGCTAATCAATGAATTTGGTAAAGTAGCAGGATACAAAATTAATGCACAGAAATCTCTTGCATTCCTATTCACCACCAACAAAATATCAGAAAGAGAAATTAAGGAAACACTCCCATTTACCATTGCATCAAAAAGAATAAAATACCTAGGAATAAACCTACCTAAGGAGGAGAAAGACGTATATGCAGAAAACTATAAGAAACTGATGAAAGAAATCAAAGATGATACAAACAGATGGAGAGATATACCATGTTCTTGGACTGGAAGAATCAACATTGTGAAAATGACTATACTACCCAAAGCAATCTACAGGTTCAATGCAATCCCTAACAAACTACCAAGGGCATTTTTCATAGAATGAGATCATAAAATTTTACAGTTTGTATGGAAACACAAAAGACCCCAAATAGCCAAAGCAATCTTGAGAATAAAAAACGGAGCTGGAAGAATCAGGCTCCCTGGCTTTAGATTATACTACAAAGCTATAATAATCAAGACAGTAGGGTACTGGCACAAAAACAGAAATATAGATCAATGGAACAGGATAGAAAGCCCAGAGGTAAAACCACACACATATCTGGTCACCTTAATTTTGACAAAGGAGGCAAGAATATACAATGGAGAAAAGACAGCCTCTTCAATAAGTGGCGCTGGGAAAACTGGACAGCTACACGTAAAAGAATGAAATTAGAACACTTCCTAACACCATACACAAAAGTAAACTCAAAATGGATTAAAGACCTAAATGTAAGGCCAGACACTATACAACTCTTAGAGGAAAACATAGGCAGATCACTGTATGACATAAATCACAGCACGATCCTTTTTGACCCACCTCCTAGAGTAATGGAAATAAAATAAAAAATAAACAAATAGGACTTAAAGAAACTTAAAAGCTTTTGCGTAGCAAAGGAAAACATAAACAAGACGAAAAGACAACCCTCAGAATGGGAGAAAGTATTTGCAAATGAAGCAACTGACAAAGGATTAATCTCCAAAATATACAGGCAGCTCATGCAGCTAAATATCAAAAAAACGAACAACCCAATCCAAAAATGGTCAGAAAACTTAGACATTTCTCCAAAGTAGACATACAGTTTGCCAAGAAACACATGAAAAGATGCTCAACATCACTAATCATTAGAGAAATGCAAATCAAAATCACAACAAGGTATCACCTCACACTGGTCAGAATGTCCGTCATCAAAGAATCTACAAACAATAAATGCTGGAGTGGGTGTGGAGAAAAGGCAACCCTCCTGCACTATTGGTGGGAATGTAAATTGATACAGTCACTATGGAGAACAGTATGGAGGTTCCTTAAAAAACTAAAAATAGAATTACCGTATGATCCAGCAATCCCACTACTGGGCATGTACCCTGAGAAAACCATAATTCAAAAAGGTACATGTATCACAATGCTCATTGCAGCACTATTTACAATAGCCAGGACATTGAAGCAACCAAATGTCCATCGACACATGAATGGATAAAGAAGATGTGGCACATATATACAGTGGAATATTACTCAGCCATAAAAAGGAATGAAACTGAGTTGTTTGTAATGAGGTGGATAGGCATAGAGTCTGTCATACAGAGTGAAGTAAGTCAGAAAGAGAAAAACATATAACAGATGCTAACACACACATATGGAATCTAAAAAAACAGTACTGATGTACCTAGTGGCAGGGCAGCAACAAAGACACAGATGTAGAGAATGGGCTTGAGGACACAAGGGGGGAAGGGGAAGCTGGGAAAAAGTGAGAGAGTAGCACTGACATATATACACTACCAAATGTAAAATGGATGGTTAGTGGCAAGCTGCTGCATAGCACAGGGAGATCAGCTCGATGCTTTGTGACGACCTAGAGGGGTGGAATAGGGAGGGTGGGAGGGAGACTCAAGAGGGAGGGCATATGGGGATATATGTATACATATAGCTGATTCACTTTGTTGTACAGCAGAAACTAATACAGCATTGTAAAGAAATTATATTCCAATAAATATATTTTAAAAAAGATGTACAAGCAATGGCATAAAAACAAAAAACACACAAAAATTGAAGGTGTTCTCTTTTATATCCATCTTTTCTTATTTTTGATTCCTCTTTCCCCCTTTGCTCTCTTTCTTTCCCCTCTCCCCACCCCCACTCTCCCTTTCTTATAGTGTTTAGCTGGCTCTTTTCCATACTTTTTCTGGTTCTCTTTGTTGCAAAAAGATTGTACTTGCTTGACTAGGTTATGAGTCAGCAGATTTGTGAAGCAAAAGATAAAGAAGTTTTTTAACTTGCATTCTCCTGCTAATGTCCCTCTATCTAGAAGTCTTTAAAACGCTTCCAAATGTCTGTTTTTACATTGGTAGTTTCCTTCGTGTTGTCATATCTTGACACCTTCTCCATGATGTGATCTTGATTGCACCACTGCTCTCCCCTCAGGGCACTTATGTTTCCTCTCTACATTTCTTTCTTTCTTTCTTCCTGCAGTTTAACCGAAGACCTGAATAAGACACCAAACCTAAGAACTCAGAAAGATTTATGCTGTCTTCATGTCTTTGATATTTTCCCTTGGATTACTATGAAAATCTAGATTTTTTTCAACAAAACACAAGGCCAGATTTCAAATGACATCAGCCTTAAGGGAATCATCAGCCTCTAATAGGCAGCACTGACCAGTCTCCTACACTTTATAAGATTAGCTTTGATATAAATAATATTTTGTGTATCCGAAGTTGGGGGCACGCTGAAGAGACGTAATCTGCTTTCAAGGTTAAAAAATAAACTTAATGAGCAGAAAAGAAAATCCTCTACTTAGATGGTAGTCCAGTGATTTTTAATCCTGTTTTGACTTCTGACGGGCTGCTTTTTTGAATATGTCTGGCTTGATAATAAAGAATAGAGTATCTCATAATGATATAGAAGAGCCTTGGAGATCAGAGTGTAGGTTCTGTTGTCACCATAGGTCTATGTTCAAATCCCAATTCTGCAACTCTCTAGTTGTGTGATTTTGTGCAAGTGAGTTACCTATCTTCCCTTAGTCACAGTTTCCTCATCTGTAAAATGGGAATTAATTATAGTTCCTCATCTCATAGGGTTGAGAATTATATGGGTGAAAATATATAAGTGCATATGTGTGGCATGTATATAGTTGATACATGTTAGATGTCATGTTTATAATAATTTTATAGATTCCTCATAGAGGTTACAGTACACTATAATGCAACTAAAGTATGCTGAAATTTGTAATTGAAGTTATGATTCAGATTTCAGTAGGGTGTCTTTCTTGTGAACATGATAATAAAATTCTCAGATCGGTGGCTGGTTGCCTGTGTAACAGATTTTCTCCATCTGAAGCTTCTTACTTTGTGATCTTGGCCTTGTTAACTCAGTATGCTTTCCAGATGTGAATTTCCAGCACTCAGTCTCTCTTAGACTGTGTTAACTTTTTATGGGTGAGAAGGGCTTTCTCTCCCACCCCCACCTTTCTTATATGTATGTGGAAGACCTAGCATTGGCAATTATTTCTGGATGGCCTGTAGCATGGTCCTTTGAGGGATTGTTTTAGGGGTTTAAAGAGCTTAACAATGTCCATCGTTACTTCTGATTCTATAGTCCAGTCAACATTTTCTCATTATGATGCATTTTCTAGTATCTTTAATGAGAAAATGGATCAGATTTGGATCAGAATAACCATCACCATGGAAACAGTAGTGTATTGAGAAGCACCTACTATAATGTCTTTATTGGTTTTCTGCTTGGAGATTCTCAAGGTGCTAAACCTCTAGGCAGCCTTTATGTCATGGCCTTACACCCTTCAGGTATTAAGGCCACAAGAAACTTGTCTTACAAGTGTCTGGGTTGGGAGAGCACTTTATTGTCTTGTTGATGTTTGTCTATGAAACTTTAGATTTGTTGGCTCTGACAAAGCATGTTAGTGGATAACTGACCTTTGTTAGAATTCCAGACGACTCTTGTTTGTTTCAGCTAAAAATAGCACCTTGACATCCTTGATTCTATTTTGAGAGGTTTGATCTATCTATGCTCTTTTCCTCTCTCTCTCCCTCTCCCTCTCTCTCTCTCTCTCTCTCTCTCTCTCTGTCTCTCATATGTTGTACCATAGCTCTTCTCAAATTTTAATATACATTAATCTGAGGTGGAGCCGGAGATTCTGCATTTCTAACAAGATCCCAGGGTATTCTGATATTGCTGCTCAATGGACAACACTCTGGTTAGTAAGTAAGGGTGTAACAGATGATGGTGGTACTTCACCCATGTTTCGTGACGCTCACTTCTACACACTGGAGGTTTCTTACTGCTAACACTTTTGACTCTCTGTTGAGGCTTTTTTTTTTTTGCTTGTGGGAGCACTTGTTCTGTATGCAGGGCAAGTGTGAAGTGCCAGAGGACTAGTGACCCTAGAAGCAGTCCTTAACGAATGTCTGATGGGAATTTCATGGATAAATATTCCTGCTTCATTGTCTCCCAGTAGGGAAAATTTTCTCCAGAGTTCCACACCAAGACTGAGCATCTGTTGCCACCTTTTACTGGTTTCTTTTCCTTCCCTGTCTCATTTATCCATTCTTCTATGAGTGTTTCCTGGAAGCAGCTCCCCCCAAACTTATTGCACTTGAATTTTATCTCAGGGTAAGTTTGCTAAATATATATTTTTTTATTTTTTAGCCTGGTTACTTGAGAGATATAATCTTTCCCTTAAACACTACTGTATTTGGCTTGATAAGTCAAATTATGTTAACTGATGGTTCATAGGTTTGGCCTTCAAATGTCTGGTGATAAGACTCCATATTAAGGAACATAAGGAACCTCTGAGTTAGAGTTCACTAGTTCTAGCAATTCCATAAGAACATTCTACTACTGGCTTTCAGTACTTGGTACAACTCCAGTCAACTTCATGACATCAGTTTGGGGAGAATTGTTTGGAAAAAATATTTAAATGCAAGAGAATGATTAATTTTAATTAATTTAAACTCAGTGTGTTTCATGTCAACAAGGATACTCATGAATCTATCTAAACTCAGTGTGTTTCATGTCAACAAGGATACTCATGAATTGAATATATTGCACACATTGGAAAAATAAAATCCTAAATGAGTCTTTACGGGTAACTCTTGGCCAGCTGGACTGTTACTCACAAAGGTGACTTTTGTACTAAAAATCCCATTTGAGTCCCAGTTTAGTATGCAACTGTCACTAAAGTCACTAACAGTGTAACTGCATAGCATCTTCCCAGAACAGCTTCTTTAGTCTAATGGAAGTTTGATAATTAAACATTAACGTTCTGCAGAGGTGGTCTCCCACTTTGCCCATATTTGGAGCTCACTGTTATTTTACACTGCTGTAGGGATTGAGAGTGGTAGATTACCAAGCTTTGGATGCACAGCCAGCCTTATTTTACCAAGGGTTGCCTAGAGAAGTAAGTGCTCAAATGTCTGTTTGGACCATCAATGCTAACATGCAGTGAAGTTTTGTGGACCCCTTAAAACATTTACAGCAAAGCTATAGCTAAAGTTGTAAAGATAAACCTTTAGCTTTGTATAACACTCTTCAACTTTTAAAGTACATTCTCTCATATTATCTTACGTAAAATACCTTGATATTTTAGACAATTAAAAATTCATTGAATGTTGATGTTAACAAGGGATGAATGGCCAAATTGAAATAGTACCTTTCTTCCTCATTCTACCACAGTAAGTCGAAGCCTCAAGATAGCTAGATTGATAAGGTATCAGGGGACAAACTCAAGGGTCATGCTTAAACTTTGGTTTAAGCTTCTCTCCTGGCTGTCATTCATCTAATTTTATGCCCAGGCTCACCAAACCCTAGTAACCTTTGAGAGCCTATCCGTAACCCCACCCCACCCTTTCGCTCTCAACTGCTGTGGTGACTCCAAAATTTCTCTACAGGAAGAGCTCAGGGGAAAACTATCTACTGGTTGAGAGTTTAGGAGACTTGTCTTAAAACTGTGTTTAGCAGTATACTCTTTTTAATTAGATCATATGTTACATATCAATTTTCAAAATTGCAAAATCTTCCAAAGACATTTTTGTTCCAATAATATGAGATTTTCTTCTTATTCTTTTCTAATTTTATCTGGAGTGCCTTGGGGAAACGCTTGCCCAAGCCACCTCTTTGGAGACATCATGAGCAACCTCAAGCCTTAATTAGTTTGCCAGAAGCTGTTTTTCATTTTAGATCCATGTGTGGTTGGACAAGGTTGTTAATCCCCTGATTCCTGTTTCCTGCGAAGCCCGCTGCTGCTGTTCATTGAGAGGTTGTGGACCACTCAACCAGGCATACATCCCTCCATTACTCTTTTTCATCAAGTTTGGCTTTTTGGTTGAAAGGAGCAGCTTCTCAAAAGACCATCTGGATCCTACCTCCTTCTTGTGTTCTTAGGTTGGCCTTCTAGTAAACTTTTATCAAAGCACACACATTTCTGGAAAGCCTGTAAAGGATCCTCTTCCACATCCACGTGCAGGGCTTCCTTACATCACCAACTCAAGATTTTGATGAATATTATGTGAATTGAAATGAGAAATGTCTTTCTTTCACTGATTCTTAGGACACGTTCAACAGAATCTGATTACAAAAAAAGACTTGCTGCCCAATTGTCTTGCTTGCTAGGACAGATGCTTGGAATACCAATATAGAGGCAAATAGACCCATTTACCAGTATACTGCAAACAGTGCTCTCTCTGTAACCAATGATACTGTTAAGGAAGTGTTGTAGAACCTTTGGCTTTTGTATTTTCATGATATACATAAATCCCAATGGATGGTTTAAGTAAGAATTATGATTTCAATTTTTTTCAATATCACTCAAGTATATAGGAGTTTGGTACACTGATGGGCAATGGTGCTGGGGATTTCCCCCACTTTCTTATGTAGGTGAAGGAACAAAGATTAAGGAAGGGTCTTAAGAGCACATTATTAAAAGGTCAACTTACTGAGCACACAGTTGGAGCTTAACATTTCCTTGCTGAAATGCCGGAAATTGCTCTGCAGTTTAGAAATCCCATTGAATAAACCTTTCCTTTTGTACCTGTCCCATCACTGAAAGATCCACATATGTTGCCAGACACATTCTGAAGAGTATTTCTTTGTTTTAAATTCCTTTTTAAATGCCCACAACAATCAAATGTAAAAAATCTCCACAAAAACAATACAGAGGTTATCATTTTAGAACTCATCCATGTGGAAATTAGGCATTACTTTGGCTATACTTTTCAAATCATTTTGAAAAGGGGTAAGGAAGAGTGTGCACTCACAAGCACATTTCTTGGTTTCTCCTTGATTGTATACTCTTTTCTGTACCCCAAGAATCAGTGGAGGAGCACGCTTTTGCTCTTTCTTATGTCACAGTTCCCTTAGCCCTCCTTAAAAGTCATTGCAGCTTCCTCCAATAAGAAGCCAGTTTGAGAGAGAGTTGCAATGTAGAGAATGAGGGAAAGCTGCACCTTCCTGGAATGATGCTAATAAACAATATGGTCCCTGTTTTTTGACAGAGTTCAGAGGAGATCAGAGCAAGGGTTGATCGGGGCAGTGACCCTGTGTGAGTCCCTGAAATGTGCCCCAATTTGATAAATTACCATGGTTTTATATAACATCATGGATTTTTCAGAATTTGATCATTTTGCTGCTCCAAGAATCAAACAAACCGCTACCACAATAAACAGTCCTTTTGAAAGCAAGACTGTTCTTGGCAATATAAACAGGTGCAACGAGGGCAAGATTTTTCAGTGACTCCACTCCTTATAGCAGCCAAACAGATGCATTACTTACCCAAGACTTCCTCTGTTCCTTTGTGCTGTTATAGCCAGATCTGGGACTGTTTAATAACATGAATGATTACACTCTAACATTTTCGTGGAATCTCATCAGCAGTGCAATAAAGACTCCTGTGCTGCAGAAGGTGAGGTAATAGCTCGGGATGCTTTATTTCATGTTCAGCATCCCTTCAAAAGAAAGAGAAAATGTTAAAAACATAGTACAGCAATAGAAATGATTGGCAAGATTTAAACACTCTAGAGTGTTTCCATTTTGAAAAGAGAGGAGGAATTGGGGGAGACAGGAGGGAACATGATTAACGATAGAGGGATGGCAGAGTGGTACCTTTATTTACGCTTTCCTATGATGCAGGAATAGGAGAATGTTTTGTGAAATTAAACAGCAACTATCCTGGAAAAAAAGCTCAAAGCCATGTGTCACATGAAATAAATGAGGGCATTTATGTTACCCAGCATGTCAACACATTTTTTTTCCTTTTGGTAGGTTTTCCTTAGGTAAATTAAATGCCATGAGCAGGTACAATAGCAGGGCTAAACTTACCAGGGCCATTAATCTTCAAGCCTCAGGGTGGTCAATTCATGCTTGAAGTGGTCAAACCGGAAAATTTCCCCAGTGGACTCAGTCCTTTCTAGGAACATTTCATCTCCCGTAGGAACTTGGTAACAATAGGACCCTGCTATATTTTCTTCATACCATTATTCTCAACTTGGAATTACTATATTTATTTGTTTACTGTTCATGTGTACTAGACTGAAAACTCTATGAAGTTGTGGATCACATCACTGAGGTTCACTGCTGATACCCCAGCACACAGTAGGCCTTCAGTAAATATTCACTGAAAGATTGAATAAATAATGAGTGATCACTATACATGGCAGCATGACTGCCATTGCATTATATTGCAGTAAAACACAGATATGTTTCTTTATCACCTCTTAGGTGCACCTGCTCAAAATATTCTGAAATTTTTTAGTAAAAGGCACAAAAAAGTACTTAACACCTACACAAGTGTATCTTGGAATTAATAAAGTATAGCGAGGGAGCTGTCATCACACCTCTTACAATCATATTTTCACCTGTCTTGTATGTTGTCAACTGGAGGCTGGTAGGCAGTATTTACCAATGAAAAAAACTCATCATCACCAAACTTGCTTTGGACAATCTGTTTTGCACCTTTAAAAAATATTTTAGAAAGAGGCACACATCTGCATTGGTTCATTCAGCTGTAATTCTCTTTCACCGGGCCAGGTTCAACAAAATGTTAACGGGGAGATGTTTTTTGTTCTTTGAATTTCAATGATTAAACAACCATTTCTATTGTCTGCTTTCGAGTCTTAACAAACATTGTAACTACAGCCATAATTACTAGATTTCGTTTTTGTTCTGCTGAACCATTTTTATTGAAGAATGCCAAGCACAGGCAAGATTATATACAAACATTGAACTTAAATAATATAACTCCAGAATTCAGTAGACAAAAGGAAAACATTAATAATGAAAAAAAGGCAACTGATTTTCCCCTTGGCATTTGCATTTTGCCACTCACACTCTCATTCTAAAATCATGCCAAAGTTATCATTGTTTCTCATGTGTTAATATGAGAGCTACTTGATTTCCCAATGAAAGATTTTAACGATCCATTTTCATTACAAGGAAAATTAAGAGCATTTGTTGTGCGTGCTCTCTCTCTTATAATTTCCTCCTCCTGCTTTTTATTACAAATGCCAAAAATGTGTGCTTATCTGTTCTGACATCAACCAGAATGGGACTGAACCACACAGCAAACATAGTGGCTTCGGTTTCTCCCTTCACCTTAGGAGAGTCTTAAGATTGTCCTTGGAGCTAATGATAGCGTAGAACTTGCTTTCTGCCCTATCTATGCCTCTTTTCCTGAATTTTTAAGACAGAATGCTTCTGAAGAATTGGCGGGCTGTATGGTGGCTGAAAACTACCGTTTATTGGCTGCTTACTATTGCATGAGTTCTTTTCATATAACATCCCATTTAAAGCTCATAGTGAACTTATGGGGTAGGTACTATCTCCATGTATAGATGAGAAAACTGAGGTCTAGAGAGGTAAGGTGACTTGTCCAAGGTCAGAGTCAATAAGTGGTGGACTGGGATTAAAATTCAAATTTGTTGCCAAAGCTCATGCCCCTAACCACTATGTATATATAAAAGCATGGCTTTTATATGTCCTGGGAAGTCAATGCCTAGAAGCAGGTCTTAGAAACAGCTCCATAAATGGAGCTTACAAATATAGATTTTAAATTGGAGGACCTTTGCTCATCATCTCTAGCTGCCTGCCCAGATGAGGGTTATTCAGCTGTACAAACATATGGATTCAACTTTTGACTTTAAACTCCTTAAGTAATTCAACCAAGAGATTCCCTCTATAGCTTTATAATAGTGTATTCACCAACCACTAAGGGAAGAATCAGGCACAGTATGACTCTTATTAAGCACTCTATACAAACTGAGAAATGGTTCAGAATATGGAGTGCTAACGTTTTCATTTAGATACCTAAAACAAGTGCTTAAGTGCACAAGTGCCTATTTCACTGCCCCGTGAGAGACTGTCACTGGACCTGCATGGCTGAAGTTGGAAAAGATTATGGATAATATGTTCATGGGTTCATTTGTAAGAAAAGTTATACGGTGCTAGGTAGCAAGAAGAAATACAAAAGGCAATGAGAGGAACTAATTTTAGAAAACACATAAAAACACACAAGAAGCATTAATCAATTTTTATAAAACACATTGATACCATCAAGACATTGAGACATTAAGAAGGTTCAATACAAGGGTTCAAGTTCAGGGACAGAAAGCCGAAAGAAGTTCCTGTCAGAAGACAGGGAGTAGAGACAACAAGAGGAAACTGAAAAGGGAGAAGTATCCTCTGGAAAGAGGAAAGAAGGCAAGGTAGGACTAAAGTGTTAAATTAGTTTTCCTCAATTTAAGTGGGAAAGGAGCTATAAGTTTACATACTAGTGCATGTGCTGTACTGTCTTGATACCTCTGTAGGTGGGTAGTGAGGTGCTATATCATGGTGAATAAGATTGTGGTGGGGGGGAAGGGGGAAGAATGTGGGATCTAGAAGCAAAGACCCTCAGATCATATCCTAGTTCTGTCATTTACTAGCTGTGTGACCTTGGACAAATTACTTTACATTTCTGTGCCTCATTTTTCTAATCTGTAAAATGAGAACATCAATAGTGTTTATCTCATTGGATTGTTATAAGAATTAGGAGAAATAATGTGATTAATGATTAATCACTTAACACAGTGTCTAGCACACAGAAAGAGCTTAATAACTGCCAGCTGTTTTCTGTTTTACATTTTTAGCACTATGCAGTCCATATGTCTGTATGATTGTTAACCATAGTAGTGTATTTTGATGGTGAATTGCGTGAGGGCTGGGCCTGGATGAGTTGCCTATTATTGCAAAATACCCTTTTCATGAACTTTCTTTTGAACTTTGGTGAATGGGATTTATTTGCCAAGAGGGTGAGGACAGAGTTGACTGTGTTTGGAAAAGGATTGGACTATTAACATGGAGACTTTCAGGTCATAAAACCCTGGGTTTCTTTTGTGGTTGTTTACTCTTCAATACCTTAAAAAAAATCCCTACTTCCTTTCCTCCCCCTAACCTTGATCCCAGTCCAGGATGTATTTCCCTTACACATCTAGAGGCATCGAGAAGGCATTTGTGAAATAGGCAAGAAGGAGACAAGAGAGGCAAGCCAAGCTGAGCCTACAGTGCTGGCAGGGAGCCATGATGGCATTGATGACTTCAGCACTAGAGGAAAGCTCCAGCTTCTCTCACTGTTTGATGGCTTTTTGCATGGTTGAAGAATAAGACCCAATCTGTCATATAACTAACTGAATTCCTTTTAACGGCTTAATTCTACACTCTGTGCAAACCAAATTCCTTGTGGTAAGTTTAATGTTTATTCCAGATGTTAGTCCTGAAAGCAAATAATTTTCTCTGGAGTGGAGGTCCAATCCAGAAAATGGAAATAAAATATTGACTTCATATGGTGCTAATGAGTCAGCCTAGAAACCTTGATGTACTTGGTATTTAGCAATTGTAATGATCAAAATGCATAGCGAGTAGTGTCTAAGAGTTGTTTGAATCAGTTGAATGAGAGTCTGAAAGCTCAGGGTTAATTGTTCCATTTTATGGATAGAGATGTTGACATTTAAAGCCCATAGGTCCAAAGCTGACTTAGCCTGATGAGTGCACATTGCTTTACTTGAATCCAAAGATAACATGTTAAGTTAGTTTGGAGCTTCTAGTGGCCCAAGGTTGGGGAGGTTACAGATATGGTCAGGCTTCTCTATTGAGACTTGTTTCCAAGATTCAAATGTTCCTTTTTGCATCCCAGCTCAGTTAAAAGTGAATTAAACAATGGATTCCCGTTATTATTGACTGGCTACTGAATAGCTGTCAGCCATAAACTGGCAGCTTTAGATAACAAAGGGAAAAAAACCTTTTATGTAGCAATATTGTGATTTATAAAAAGGCCTCCTCAGCTACTGCATGACATCTGGGACTCATACTTACCTTGATGTCTTTGGATTGTTTAACATGGGGTCTCAAAGAAAGTTTAAAAATACATTCGTGCTTTGTTTTTTCAATAAAACGTTGATATTGAATTGTCTTCCAAACCCAATATACTTTATTTTTCTAAAATATTTGGAAGACTTATGAAACAATTTGTGTGGGTGGTTAAAAAAGCACCAGCAATAACAACATAAACCCACATTCATGTTGATGAAAGCCCCACTCCTATACCAGTTTTTGGAAGATAAGATTGCTATGTGCCCATGAGTCAAAAGTTGGGAACAATGCTCCACCCATGTGGGTGTAACTAGAGGCCAAAGGCACTAAGTGTATTGATGGGGATGTCTGGTCCTTTTGGAATGCTGGCTGATCTAAGAACCACCTGGTTTCATAATTGCATTAGTCCCCAAACCATACTTTTTATAACTAGCCTGAATATATGTTCTATCCCAGAGAAATATTTATTACCTTAGTATTCTGTGTAGCTATGACACTGGTGCTTCATACAGTGGTAACAAAGTATTTGAAATGTATGTGGTTGGTGGTTTGTCATGGACAAAATGTTGATCATCCAATCTAATGTAAGTCTCCTCTGTTATTGTCTATCAAAGATATGTTTACATATAACACTTAGAATTATCTGATACTATATTATATATTTGTTTATGGTTTCATGATCTTTCTTACCCACTAGTCTTTAAGCCACACAAGGGCAAGGGATCCTGTATGTTTTGTTCTCCATTTTCTTTTTTAACACCCAGCACAGTGCCTAGCACATAGTAGGTACTTGATAAACATTTGTAGAATGAATAATGAATGAACTGCTTTATAGCAAAGGTTCCCTAAGGTGCTGTCTCACCAAACATCTTTGGATTATATTCTATGCTCAAATCAATATTTGTCCAAAGTATGAGATGATTTACAATTTAGTCTCTGATTATTTCAGCTCCTATCAGATTGGTGTGACTCTCATAAGACTGAATTATACTCCTGTCTATTGAATATACAGAACAGAATATGTATCTCTAAATAATAATCATGAGTTGGGAATCTCCTTTAGAACATCACTTTCAGAGAGTCGCAAATCAAAGGGAATATCATTTCTTCAGGTCCCCATCATGTCTTTGACCCTAGCTATATTCTGTAGCTTGATCACACATGTGATTCAAGCATAGCTCTAAATACTTATGACTGGCCTCACAGGACAAAGGTGTTCTATCAATGAGATTGCTTTGTCATTTGTTCCATTACTTTAATTAATTAATTAACTAATTAATTAATTATCTATTAGTGTTATTTTCCTAAAGTATTTAAAAAATATTTTTTCCATGTTGTTACCAGAGTGATTTGACTAAAGCAGAAATCAGATTCTCACTTCTTTCAAAAAAACATCATTTTGGCTCCCCATCATCTATAAAATAAAGCTTAAACTTCTTAGCATGTCATATGTTCTGGAAAATTTTAATTTGGTCTTGCAGATTTATGGTCCACCTTTCTCTCATGAGCTATGCTTGGGAAGGGTGACCCCATATAGACTGCATGGATAGAATTTCTTGCTCTCTGGCTTCCAGCTGGATTTGGTTAATGAGAGGCTTCAGAAGGAGATTGGAGAGGGTACTGAGAATGTGGTTGTGATATTTATTTCCCTGGCTCCTTCCCTGGAAGGTTGCTGGGGTTGGCTTCAATCCTTTTACTGAATGTTGCAACTCCTGCTAGGCCTTCTCCATACCTTGCCCCTTCAAAGCTTCATGGTAATAGCCACCTACTGTTATTTGCACCAGAGTTCTGCAGCCGTTGTTGCTTGTCCTAAACCCTGTACAACACCTTTGTAAGTAATCCCTTTATCGAACTCTTCTCAAATTACCCAATTTGAGTGTGCCATCAGTTGACTGCCTGGACTCTTACTGATATGGCATATAATGTCCCTTTTAATCCACTCCTTACCTATCTCTCTCCCCTAGTTACTACTCCTCTTGCACCTTATATTCCAGCAATGACAAACTACCTGCAGTTCCTAGAAGGCTGTTACATGCCCCTGTACTTTTGCACACTCTGCTTCATCTGCCTGGAATGTTTATCCATCTGCCAGTCTTCCTAGAATTCTCCAACTCAACATGAAAGACTTATCCTGAAAGTTTCTCTGGTGCCCCCAGTCCCAAGTCAGGCATTCCTTGTCACTGTGACACTACTTGTACTAACGTACCTATTATTATAATTATCCGTCTTCATGTCTATATCCATGGCTAGATGATGAACTGCTTGGGCATATGAACTGTGCACTATTCATCTCTGCAACTCCAGAGCTTGATATAGTGTCTAGTGTTATGTCTGTTCAATCGGAGAGCATTGAGTATTGAATGAGTACTATACCCTACATTGATTTCACCCTATAGTCCCCAGTAACAAAATAGAAGAAAATTCAGAAAATAATGGAAATGGGAAATTAAAGCATTTGGTGAAGTACCTTTACATATTATATTTGTTTCTACATATATGCACTGCCATCTTCTCTGGATAGGGAGAACCTATGCTCTCCTTATTCTATGTATTCCACTGTGACCATTGTGACCCTACCATTGGGGTTTTGCTGCTTTGCCCTTCAAAAAATAAAACAAAAAATCCAAATTTTACTTTCTCATAAATTAGTTCTTACTACATTGCTCATGGAGTATACATGGAAATCATACCAGTTGTTAAGGGTATCTATTTAACTCAGGAGCTGGAGAAATGAACTCAAGATAGCATTAAGATTTCACTAAGTGAACCATGATGCAGACCCAGGTCAATACCCTATTTATCATTGAAAGTCTATAGGACCCCACTCTAACTGATGGGTCACCAGAGATTATGGTTAACTGAAAGCCAGTGTCCAATAATCCCTAAAATATTTGAATATTTAACATTTCCAGTACACAGTTATCCATTAAATGGCCAAGCTTCCTTTAAAGAAGGCTTAAAGAATAATTCAAGTAAGTATTTGTGTTATTATTTCTATGGTAGAATTTTGTATTCAGAAAGACTGTCATTCAAAAGCAAGGATAGGGGCTTCCCTAGTGGTGCAGTGGTTAAGAATCTGGCTGCCAATGCAGGAACGTGGGTTCAAGCCCTGGCCTGGGAAGATCCCACATGCCACGGAGCAACTAAGCCCATGTGCCACAACTACTGAGCCTGCGCTCTAGAGCCTGTGAGCCACAACTACTGAGCCCGTGTGCCACAACTACTGAAACCCGTGCACCTAAAGCCCGTGCTCTGCAACAAGAGAAGCCATGACAATGAGAAGCCAGTGCACCACCACGAAGAGTAGCCCCCACTCGCCGCAGCTAAAGCTCGTGCACAGCAATGAAGACCCAACACAGCCAAAACAAACTAATTAATTAATTAATTAAAAACAAACAAACAAACAAAAAACAAAACAAGGATAGAGAGGATCTACACTCTTTATTCTGTGTGTCCCTTTTTGACCATTGTAACCCTATCACTGGGGCTTTCCTGCTTTGACAGTCAAAAAATAAAACAAAACACACCAAATATACAATTACACATGCAACAATTTCCTCTGAGAGAAATCTAGAAACTAGCTGAGTGAGTCCTACACGTAAGGCAAAGAAAAAATAACACCCACATCAAAATGGAAAGGTTGAGACACACTCTCACCGTAAGCCCCTCTCCCAGCACAGCACCATACAATCGGGAAGGAACCCCCAACTCCCAGCTTCTTCCTGAGGAGAGAAAGGTTTGGACCACATGTCTAGTGCCCCAACTTTTAAGGCTCACACATGACCGATGGGCCCCCAAAACATCTAGCTCTGAAAGCTAATGGAGCTTGTGTTCATGAGTGCCACAAGACTATAGAAAATGAAGAAGGAATTCTTAATGGGTGTGTGAGCACTCACCTTGGCTATCCTCCCAGAGCTCAGTGTAGAGGGAGCAGGCAAAAACACCCATCTCCCCGTCTTTCCCTGGATGGAGTTTGACTGCATACTTTACGATCTGCTGTCTGAGAGTCTGGCCTCTAATTAGCATGCATCCATGTGCAGGCTGCTATCTTCCATGGAACCCAAAAGAGCTGATGGGGATTTCCCCCACCTTCTCATTCAAGTTTGCTCCAATGGTAAAACCAGGTCACCAACATCTCCCTGGAAGAAACCTAGATACACATCTGGTGCCCTAGCTTTTGCAGCTGCCACCCAAGGGAAGGGCCCTCAGAATGCCTGGCTCTCATAGTCAGTGGGGCTTGCATTCACAATTCCCCCATGACTATAATAAAAAAAGAAGCAGTTTTTAAATGGACACACCCCCCCAAGGCTATACACCCAGGCTCAGCATAGAGAGTAGGAAAAAACTCTTATCTTCCAGTTTCCTGCTGGGAGGGGTTTGAGTGCAATTTTTATAGATGCTGCCTGAGGATCTGGCTTCTAATTAGCCTGCATCTAGGTGCTGACTGTGGTGTCCCCTTTGGGACACCAACAGGTCTTGGCACACCCTCAACTACTGGGATGGCCAATCACAGTGGTTTGAGAGGCAACCAGGAGTTCAGGTCAGGCTGATTAATGAGATTCGTCTCCTACATGAGACCAGACTGTCAGGACTGGCAGAAGGATGAAGAAACAAGGAAATATGTTCCAAACAAAGGAAAAGGTAAATCTCCAGAAACCAATCTTAATGAAACAGAGATAAGTGATTTATCCAATAGAGAGTTCAAAATAATGACCATAAAGGTGCTCACTGAGGTAAGGAGAGCAATGCATGAGCAAAGTGAAAATTTCAACAAAGGGAAAAAATTTAAAAACTACCAAACAGAAATCATAGAGCTGAAGAATAATAGAACTGAAAAATCCAATGGAGGAGTTCAACAACAGACTAGATGAAACAGAGGAAAGGATCAGCAAACTCGAAGACAGGGAGACAGGGCAGTGGAATTCATCTAAGCAGAGGAACAAAAAGCAAAAAGAATGAAAAAGAGTTGAGGATAGTTTAAGGGACTTATGGGACACCATAAAGTGAACCCATATACACATTACAAGGGACCGAGAAGGAGAAGAGAGAGAGAGAAAGGGGCAGAAAGCTTTTTCAAAGAAATACTGGCTGAAAACGTCCCTAACCTGGGGAAAGAAACAAACATCCAATCCAAGAAGCCCAAAGAGTACCAAACAAGATGAATCTAAAGAGATCCATACAGAGGCACAATATAGTAAAATCTTCAAAAGTCAAAGAGTATCTGAAAAGCAGTGAGAGAAAAGCAACTTATTATGTTCAAGGCAACCCCCATAAGACCATCAGCAGATTTTTGAAAAGAAATCTTGCAGGGCAAAAATATTTGCAAATGACATATCCGATAAGTGCTTAATATACAAAATATACAAGCAACTCATACAACTCAATGGTAAAACACACACACACACAAACACACACACACACAAAAATAACCCAACTGAAAATAAGTAGAGTCTGAATAGACATTTCTCCAAAGAAGACATACAAATGGCCAACAGGTACATGAAAAGGTGTTCCATATCATATCACTAATCATCAGGGAAATGCGAATCAAAACCATAAGTGAGATTTCATCTCACACATGTTAGGATGTCTATTATCAAAAAGACAAGAGATAAATGCTGATGAGGATGTGGAGGGAAGAGAATCCTTATACACTGTTGGTGGGACTGTAAACTGCTACAGCCATTATGAAAAACAGTATGGAGGTTCCTCAAGAAATTAAAAATAGAACTACCATATAATCTAGCATCAATTCCACTTCTGGGTGTATATCCAATGGAAACAAAATCACTATCTCAAAGAGATATCCATACCCCCATTTTTATTGCAGCATTATTTACAATATCCAAGGTGTAGAAACAACTTAAGTATCCACTGACAGATGAATGGATAAAGAAAATGTGGTATTATTCAGCCTTTAAAAAGAAGAAAATCCTTCCATTTGTGACAACATGGATGAACCTGGTAGGCATTATGCTAAGTGAAATAAGCCAGACAGAGAGAGACAAATACTGCATGGTATCTTTTATATATGCAATCTTAAAAAAAATAAGGGCAAGCATGTAGAAACAGAGAGTAGAATGATTGTTGCCAGGATGTCTGAGAGGTAGGGAAATTAGGGGGAGGTTGGTAAAAGGGTACAGACTTTTAGATATAGGATGAATAAGAGCTGAGGAGCTAATGTATAACATGGTGATTGTGGGTGATAACACTGTGCTGTATAAGTTTATATAATTGTATTGAAATTTGCTAAGAGAATAAAACTTAATTTTTTTCACCAAAGAAAGGTAGATGTAGGAGGAAATGGATGTATTAACTCAATGGTGAGAATTCTTTCTCAATGTATATGTATATCAAATCATCATGTTGATAATTTAAATATTTTACAACTTTGTCAATTTATACATCAATAAGAGCAAAAAAAAAAAAAATCCAAAATGCTTAAATTTCTGACTGTAAAGTGAAGTATTTAAAGGCAGGAAAATCAATAAATGTTGAATTAAGTACTTGTGGTAGGCTGAATAATGGCCTCCTAAAAATGTCCCTAACCTATTCCCTGTGGTCTGTGAATAAATTAATTTACATGGCAAAAGGAAAATTGCAGTTTTGATTAATTTAAGAATCTCGAGATGAGGAGATTATCCTGGATTAGGCTTGAGGTAATCACAAGGGTGATTATAAGAGGGAAGCAGGAGATGAGAATGAGTACTAGCTGATGTGAGAAGGTTGGAGGGTGGGTGGCCTCCAAGCTGGAAAAAACAATGAAACAGATTCTCTCCTAGATCCTCTGGGAGGAACACAGGCCTGTTGATACCTTGATTTTAGCCCAGTGAGACGTACTGTAGACTTCTGACCCTCAGAACTGTAAGATAATAAATTTGTGTTATTTTAAACCACTAAGTTTGTGGTACATTGTTACAGCAGAAATAGGTAACCAGTGCAGTACTCATTATGGGTCCAGCACAGTGAACATGGTATGTGCTAGAAATGCTCTTTCTCCTTATCCCCATATATTCAAGACTTACCTACTTATTATTGCAGTTACAATTCAAATAACACCTTCTTTTTTAAGAAGTCTTCCTCATCTCACACATTTTTTACAGTTTCTTAACTTAGCTAACCCTTTATCTAAAGGATTTTTTTTTTGGTTCTGATTGCTTTTTGCTTTGTATTATAGTTATTTGTGTATATGTTTTATCTTCTCAATTAGACTGTAAATTTTCTGAGAACAGAAGTTACATTTTATATATTTTGCATCCCATAATCCCCTCCCCGCCATCCAGGCACTGTGACTTGCACATAGGAAATGCCTGGAAATATTAGCTGAATGAGTGTTTCGTTAGAAGGAAAGTTAACCAAGAACATGATGAGAATAGGTATCCTGAATTGGGCAATGTACTGGTCTTTTGCATCTTAAATATGTGTGTTGAATTTGCATCTTGATTATGAGTTTTTCACATAGATTTGATTCCTGAATGGAAGACTTCTGCATTTTACAATAAGCTTCATCTTGTTTGTTTACACAGACAAGTACTCATGGATGGGTCAGCCCTTCTGACACCCTGGAAATCCAGTTATACACCAGGAAAAAGTGATTGCCAGGGGAACTTATGTAGAAATAAGCTAATGAATATTAAGTCCTTAGTATATTTGAGGAAAAGTATTAAGAACATTTTTATAGATTGATTAAGCAGAGATGTAAAGCACAGGACTTGTCCTTACAGTCCAAATGAGAAGACAAAGTTTTGTTAATTTCACCTCAATGTTTATATTTTAATTAATGTGTTTCTTTACCATAAGGTCATTTAGAAATCCTTCCTTCTCTTGCTTTCTGTAGTTGGAAACAAATTAACTTTTTATGTTTCCAAAAATTCTTACCCTCAACTCAGCTAGCATCATGAGTACTCAGATGTTTTAATAAAAACTTATTTCCTTAAAAATAGGTGAAGTCTCCAGACCTACATAATAAAATCTTTATTTACTAAAACTGGCCTCTGTTGTGTTTTGGTTTGTTTTGGGACTTCAAGTGAGACAAAGGGGAAGGGCTCTTTAACTTCTAAATTGTATTCCACAACAGAGCTATTCTAAAAGGAAGATGGCAGTGAAGTATATGAGAGTTCTGTCAGCTTCATAAGATAGAGGTGAAGAAAACAAGAAGTAGGTGTATTAGTCAGGGTCCTTGAAAGAAACAGAACCAATAGTGTAGATAGATAGATAGATAGATATAAGAGGAGACTTACTGTAGGACTTGGCTTATGCAGTTATGGAAACCTAGAAGTCCCACAACCTGCCATCTGCAAGCTGGAGAGCCAGGAAAGCCAGTGGTATATTTCAGTCTGAGTCCCAAGGCCTGAGAACCCAGGGTTGGGGAGCAGCGGTGTAACTCCCAGTCTGAAGCAGAAATCGTGAGAACCAGGAGAGCTGATGTCTGAGGGCAGGAGAAGATGGGTGTCCCAGCTCAAAAAAAAAAGAAAAAAAAAAAAAAGCAAATTTGCCTTTCCTCTGCCTTTTTGTTCCATTTTGGCCTTCAAAGGATTGGATGATGCCCACCATTGTTGAGGGTAGAACTTTTTATTCACTCTACTGAATAAATACTAATCTCTTCCAGAAACACCCTCATAGACACACCCAGAAATAATGTTTTATCAGCTATTTGGGCATCCCTTAGCCCAGTCAAGTTGACACATAAAATTAACCATCACAGTAGGTAAATGTGCCCCTGGAAACCAATCTGTAGGGAAGTGCTTAGGTTTTTAGGGATAAATACACTATGTAAGAGAGTCAAGTGTGAATCTATGGACAATCCACTTGCTCCCACCACCTCAGAGTATCCTGGGTGGTATTCTTCTTTGTGTCCTTGCCTTTTCTAGTTATTTTTTTACTATAGTTGCCAGATATAATAAAGGTACTGGGTTAGAAATCATGTCTAATTCACGATCCTCTTTTATTGCCAACTAGGTACTAATTTCTACTGTAGAATTTCAAAATGTATCAGTGGCTATTCATTTATTTTTCCATGTCTAGTAGACAATGCTCTAGGAGCTGAGTATAAAAATGGAACATGTACCATCCTTGCTCTGGTGGGGCTTACAATCTAACAAGGAAGATGTATATTTAAAAAATTGATTCACAAATAAATGCATAATTGCATGGGACTTCCCTGGTGGTCCAGTGGTTAAGACTCCGTGCTTCCACTGCAGGGGGCTCGGGTTCGATCCCTGGTCAAGGAACTAAGATCCCACATGCTGTGCAGCATGGCCCAAAACACCAAAAAACAAAAAAACCCCAAATAAATGCATATTCGCAAATTGTGATAAGTGCAATGAAGGACAAGTGAGCATGTTCTGAAAGAGAGTAATGATGGGGGTTGTGGTACCACTTTAGATAGGTTGACTGGGAAAGGCTGTTCTGGGGAAGTGATATTTCAGCTGAGGTCTGCTACAAAGGAGTCTGTTATAAAGGAAGGATGACTTGCCTAGGGTATTCCAGGCAAAGAATGCAACATGTGTGAAGTATCTGAGATGGGAAAAGCTTGTTATGATCTAGGACCTGAAAGAAGGCCACTGTGAGTGGGCCATGTTAGTGAGGTTTTGTAAAAGGGCTAGAGTGATAGGCAAGGACTGGATCACATAAGGCTGTGTAGGCCCTAGTAAATATAAACATGTGAATTTTATCCTAAATTCAAAAAGAAAACACTGGAATTCTTCAAACAAGGGGCAACGTGATTTATATTTTAAGGATGACAGTCTGTTCTATAGAAAATGTAGTATGGGGGGGAGAAAGAGAAAACAGAGATAAGTCATTTAAGAGACAATTTGAGTTGTGCAATAGAGACAGATGATGGGAATTTGAACTAGAATGGTATTAGGGAGGAAAGGAAGGGAAAAAGAGAAGCAATTATGAGATTTTTGTGAAAACGGAGGATATTTTTTTCTCACTTATTTGGGAAGCTGAGACAGAGAAAATTTGAGGATGGCAGATCAGCTTGAGGTATCATTCCTTACCATGACACATGAATATTCCCATCTACTCAGTGCAGGGCCCAAGTTGGGTGAGACTCCAGACACTCAACCCAGTATTGGTCTTGATTTGTTGGGTAGCTGTATTAATATAGACTGGTATGTCTTCTGAGAATCCACTGAGGTCTGAGGATTTTGAATGTGTCTAGTGGATAATGATAAATAGTGGTTAAAAAAAGTTAATTATTTTGAATTTGGATGGATTTCTTTTAAATATTTAGCTAAAAATCTTGATTTACTAAAGAAATGTTAATGTTTGATTAATGATCAACCTATTAAATGCCTACAAGTACTCAGATTATAATAGGCACCACTGGGGACATCAAAGTGGTGTAAGATATTGTTCTGGCTGTGTAACAAACCATTTACCAAAGCAGTGGCTTAAAACCATAATAAAAATTTATTTTGCTCATAAATATGAAGGTTGACAGGACTCAGCTAGGCATTTATTGTCAGGTCTCTAGTTGTATCAGAGCTGTGGTTATAGTCAGGTCGTAGTTGGAGTTGGGGTTACCTCAAAGACTTCTGCACTCTATGTCCTGAGTTATGGTGGGAAGCCTGAAACAGCTGGTGTGCTTTGGGTATCTCTATTTCTCTGTGTAGTCTCTCCATTTGGTCTCTCCACATGGTGGTCTAACAGTAGCTGGACTTCTTACATGGTGGGTAAAAGATCCCATAGTGAATGTCCCAAGAGGAAGCAACAGAACCCTAACCTCAGAAGTCACCTCTGCTGTATTATGTTTGTTGAGGCAGTCACAAAAGCCCACCCATGTTCAAGTGTAGGGACCTTAAACTCCATCTCTTAATGGGAGGAGTGACACAGCATTTGCAAACGTGTGTCATTATCACCAAAGCTAAGGTCCCCTATTAAAAAAAATGCTCTCAGGTTTTAGTTGGGCATGACTGAAAGATGACAGCACTGGAGAGAATTGTGCATACTTTATAAACATATAATATGTACACTTAGTAACACTTCATTTTTAGAAGACGTAAATTATACATATTTTTGGCAGTGATTTACTCAGTCTCAATTTGCAGCTCCATAAGAAAACTGAAGATTATCTAGTTATTGTATTTAGCAAATTAATTAAAACAGTTACTTGTGAAGCTATCTGGAAGGGAAACATCTCCAATTCAGTGAGTTAGTCATACACATTTGGACAATATTTTGTTTTTCATAGTCTATTAGGAGGATAGCCACCATCACCAAATACCACAGGCGTTTACATTGTTTTATTTAGTTAAAGTAAGAAGTTGTAGTGTTCTGGATATTTTTCTTTAGTAGCAAATGTGTAATATCAACAGTACTAAAAAATAAGCACAAACACTTTAAAATTTTGAATTGCTTTAATTCTGTGAAATGAACTTTAATAAACAAAGCCAAACAATTTTATCCATAAAAGAAATTGTTATTTAACCCAGAATTCTTCTTCCTCTTCCTGGTTATTTATGGTGTGGAAAAGATTACTGAGCTTTTTTTCTTTTTCAATTCACAATAAATTTAATAACTGAGAATAAGTCAAGCTGGTGGGGGGCGTTCTTTCTATTCTTTCTGAACTGGTGACTATTGTTTAATGCAAAACAAAACAAAACAAACAACAAATGTTTGGAATTATTTTTTGGCAGTTTCTGATAACTCTAGGTACAGAGGGAGTATCTGCTACTGGATGACTTAAAAACCCCAATGAAAATAATATTTTTGAAAGGTTCTGTATTAGTTTTGAAATATTATGGTACTATGGAGGGATGATTGCTTAATGGTCTGTTAGAATAAATTCCTATTTAACAAGTAAGCATGAACCTAAGTGAAGAAAACTGAGAATGGCCATGGTGCGCCAGAGCTTGGAGGATGGCCACCCCCAGCTTCACCTTTTACAAGTCTACCTGTCTAGGAAGAAATGATGGCAAAATACTCTAACCTTTCCTTGGAGAATCATAACATGTCACTGACTGTGTTTGGTGTCTCCATCATTGTGTTATAGTTTAACCAAAGAAGTTAAAATCAAAATATCAGCTGGTGGGACTTTCCAAGATGGTGGAGGAGCAGGAGGATGTGGAGTTCATGTCTCCTCACAAACACATCAAGACTACAACTACAAATGGAACATTTCTCACAGAGCATCTGCTGAACACTAGCAGAAGACCTTGGACATTGGAAAGGACAGAAAGATCCCCATGTTACCAGGTAGGATGAAAGAAAGAAGAAGGAAAAAGGAAGAGGAGAGGAAGCAGGATGGGACCTGCACCCCTTGTGGGGAGCTGAAGGAGAGGAGAGGTTCCTGTATCTGGGGAAGCCCTCTCACTGGTGGAGAGATCAGCTGGGACAGAAGGGGAGCTTCAGGGGCTCAGAGGAGAGCCCAGCAACTGGTCTGTGGCAGGCAGGACAGAGTGAGACCTGCACAGGTGGTCCGTGCCACATCCCTGCATGCCTCAGACTGAGACAGGTGTCTGCAGGTGCACACGGGGGCTGGGTGCTGGAACATGGGGTTTAGAGAGCAGAGCCAGGGAGGGGACTGCTGTTGGCTGTGAGGAGACAGCTGAGGGGATGGGAGTGAGGAGCTACATAACTGGGAATGCTTGCAGAGGAAGTCCAGACCACCACAGAAGTGAAGTGCCATTGCTGAGTGACACACAAAGGGTGGGGCTGCATTGCAGCCTCTCTCCTCATGTGTCAGCCCCTGCCTCCACTGGTACTAGGGAGGGCTCCCACCATAGCTGGCTTGTGTGCCCCTGCCATCGCCACCTACCCACTCCCCCCTCCCCGTCCCCGGCCTGGGCAACCCATCCGCCAGAGTCTGAGCTGCCTCCATAGCTCCCACAGCAGGTCTAGGTGCATGACTACTGCAGTCCTGGAACCTGACCTCAGTGGATCTACACTGGTGGCCTGGTGAAAACAACGCATGAGAGTCACCAGGGCCAATTGCTGGCATACCCACTGTTAAGGCAGGACTGAGAGCAGTGCCAACAACAGTGTACTTTGTGAGCCCACACAATGGGCAAAAAGAGAAATAATAGAGCACATTCACAGGTGAACAGCTCCAGAGGAGGAATACTCAGTGCCTCCTCTCCTAGTGGGAGTGCTCCAATTCCACCTACCTTGCACCACAGATAAAAAACACAACTAAGAAACAGATCTGGGGGCCTCCACTCCAACAACTAAGGAGGAGACCCCACCTCTGACAGGGCAGTGACAACCACAGAGCAAAAGGGAAGCCCTGCTCAATATCCAGGGCAGGCTCTAGTAACCACAACTCCAGTCAAACCCACTATCAAGGAGATAATGGTACAAGCCTCTGGACCAAACTCACCCACCAGAAGGCAGACACAAGAAGCAAGAGGAACTGCAATTCTGCAGCCTGCAGAAAGGAGACCACAAACACAGTAAGCTAGACAAAATGAGATGACAGAGAAATATGTTGCAGACAAAGGAGCAAGATAAAAATCTACAAGAACAACTAAATGAAGAGAAGATAGGCAATTTACCTGAAAAAGAATTCAGAGTAATGATAGTAAAGATGATCCAATCTCACAAAAAGAATGGAGGCAAGGATCAAGAAGATACAAGAAATGTTCAACAAAGACCTAGCAGAACTAAAGAACAAACAGAGATGAACAATACAATAACTGAAATGGAAAACACACTAGAGGGAATCAATAGCAGAATAACTGAGGCAGAAGAAAGGATACGTGAGCTGGAAGACAGAATGATGGAAATCACTGTCATAGAGCAGAATAAAGAAAAAAGAATGAAAAGAAATGAGGACAGTCTCAGAGACATCTGGGACAACATTAAACGCACTAACATTTGAATTGTAGGGGTGCCAGAAGAAGAAGAAAAAGAGAAAGGGCATAAGAAAATATTTGAAGAGATTATAGTTGAAAACTTCCTTAACATGGGAAAGGAAATAGTCACCCAAGTCCAGGAAGCGCAGAGAGTCCCATACAGGATAAACCCAAGGAGGAACATGCCAAGACACATATTAATCAAACTAACAAAAATTAAATACAAAGAAAAAATATTAAAAGCAACAAGGAAAAAGCAACAGACAACATACAAGGGAATACCCATAAGGTTATTAGCTGATTTTTCAGCAGAAACTCTTCAGGCCAGAAGGGAATGGCAGGACATATTTAAAGTGATGAAAGGGAAAAACCTACAACCAAGATTACACTACACAACAAAGATCTCATTCAGATTTGATGGAGAAATCAAAAGCTTTACAGACAAGCAAAAGCTAAGAGAATTCAGCACCAACAAACCAGCTTTACAACAAATGCTAAAGGAACTTCTCTAGGCAGGGGAAAATAAAAGAGGCCACAACTAGAAACAAGAAAATCACAATTGGGAAAGCTCAATGAGAAGGGCAAACATACACTAAAAGCAGGAAATAATCCATACACAAATATGATAACAAAATCAGCAACTGTGAAGAGAGTACAAATGTAGGAAATGGGAATTGCATTTGAAATTATGAGACCAGCAACTTAAAACAAACTTGTATATGTATAGATTGCTTTATCAAAACCTCATGGGAAATGCAAACCAAAAACTACAATAGATATACACACAAAAAAGAAAAAGCAACCCAAACACAACACTAAAGATGGTCATCAAGCCACAAGAGAAAAGAACAAAAGAGGAAGGGAAGATAAAAGACCTACAGAAACAAACACAGAACAATTAACAAAATGGCAATAGGAACATACATATCAATAATTACTTTAAATGTAAATGCATTAAACCCTCCAACCAAAAGACATAGACTGCCTGAATGGATACAAAAACAAGACCCATATATATGCTATCTACAAGAGACCCACTGCAGACCTGGGAGCACATACAGACTGAAAGCAAAGGGATAGAAAAAGCTATTGCATGCAAATGGAAATCAACAGAAAGCTGGAGTAGCAATACTCATATCAGACAAAATACACTTTAAAATAAAGGCTGTTACAAGAGACAAGGAAGGACACTACATGATGATCAAGGGGAAGATATAACAGTTGTAAAAGTATATGCACCCAACAAAGGAGCACCACAGTATATAAGGCAAATGCTGACAGCCATAAAAGGGGAAATAGACAGTAACACAATAATAGTGGGGGACTTTAACACTCCACTTACACCAATAGACAGATCATCCAGACAGAAAATTAAAAGGAAACACAAGCCTTAAAGGAGACATTAGACCAGATAGACTAAATTGATATTTATAGGACATTCCATTGGAAAGCAGCAAAATACACTTTCTTTTCAAGTGCACATGGAACATTCTCCAGGATAGGTGACATCTTGGGTCACAAATCAAGCCTCGGTAAATTTAAGAAAATTGAAATCATATCAAGCAACTTTTCTGACCACAACGCTATGAGATTAGAAATCAATTAAAGGAAAAAAACTGTAAAAAACACAAACACATGGAGGCTAAACAATATGTTACTAAATAACCAATGGATCACTGAAGAAATCAAAAAGGAAATCAAAAAATACCTAGAGACAAACGACAACAAAAACACAGTGATCCAAAACCTATGGGACACAGTAAAAGCAGTTCTAACAGGAAAGTTTATAGCAATACAATCCTCAAGAAACAAGAAAAATCTAGGGACTTCCTTGGTGGTGCAGTGGTTAAGAATCCGCCTGCCAATGCAGGGGATACGGGTTCGATCCCTGGTCCGGGAAGATCCCACATGCCACAGAGAAACTAAGCCCGTGCTCCACAACTACTGAGCCTGCTCTCTAGAGCCCACGCACCACAACTACTGAGCCTGCACACCACAACTACTGAAACCCACGTGTCCTAAAGCTCGTGTTCCACAACAAGAGAAGCCACTGCAGTGAGAAGCCTGTAACAAAGAGGAGCCCCACTCGCCACAACTAGAGAAAGCCCATGCGCAGCAAAGAAGACTCAATGCAGACAAAACTAAATAAATAAGTAAAAGAAATAAATTTATAAAAAAAGATACAAGAAAAATCTCAAATAAACAACCTACCTTACACCTAAAGCAACTAGAGAAAAAAGAACAAACAAAACCCAAAGTTAGTAGAAGGAAAGAAATCATAAAGATCAGAGCAGAAATAAATGAAATTAAGACAAAGAAAACAAGAGCAAAGATCAATGGAACTAAAAGCTGGTTCTCTGAGAAGGTAAACAAAATTGATAAATCTTTAGTCAGACTCATCAAGACAAAAAGGGAGAGAACTCAAATCAATAAAATTAGAAATGAAAAAGGAGGAGTTACAATGGACACTGCAGAAATACAAAGGATCCTAAGAGACTACTACAAGCAACCATATGCCAATAAAATGGACAACCTAGAAGAAATGGACAAATTCTTAGAAAGGTACAATCTCCCAAGACTGAACCAGGAAAAATTAGAAAATATAGAGACCAATCATAAGTACTGAAATGGAAACTGTGATTAAAAATCTTCCAAAAAACCAAAGTTGACCAAATGGCTTCATAGGTGAATTCTATCAAACATTCAGAGAAGAGTTAACACCTACCCTTCTGAAATTCTTCGAAAAATTTGCAGAAGAAGGAACAATCCCAAGCTCATTCTACGAGGCCACCATCACCCTGACACTAAAACCAAAGACATCACAAAAGAAGAAAATTACAGGCCAATATCACTGATGAACATAGATGCAAAAATTCTCAACAAAATACTAGCAAACTGAATCCAACAACACACCAAAAGGATCAAACACCATGATCAAATGTGATTTATCCCAGGGATGCAAGGATTTTTCAATATCAGCAAATCAATCAGTGTGATACACCACATTAACAAACTGATGAATAAAAATGATATGATCATCTTAATAGATGCAGAAAAAGCTTTTGACAAAATTTAACACCCAGTTATGATAAAAACTCTCCAGAAAGTGGGCATAGAGGGAACCTACCTCAACATAGTAAAGGCTATATACGACAAACCAACAGCAAACATCATTCTCAATGGTGAAAAACTGAAAGCATTTCCTCTAAGATCAGGAACAAGACAAGGATGTCCACACTCACCACTATTATTCAACATAGTTTTGGAAGTCTTAGCCATGGCAATCAGAGAAGAAAAAGAAATAAATGGAATCCAGATTGGAAAGGAAAAAGTAAAACTGTAACTGTTTGCAGATGACATGATAATATACATAGATAATCCTAAAGATGCTAACAGTAAACTACAAGAACTCATCAGTGAATTGGGTAAAGTTGCAGGATACATAGTTAATACACAGAAATTACTTGCGTTCCTATATGTTAACAATGAAAGATCAGAAAGAGAAGTCAAGGAAACAGTCCCATTTACCATTGCATCAAAAAGAATAAAATACCTATGAATAAGCTTACATAAGGAGGCAAAAGACCTGTACTCAGAAAGCTATAAGATACTGATGAAAGAAATAAAAGATGACACAAACAGATGGAGAGATATACCATGTTCTTGGATTGGAAGAATCAATATTGTCAAAATGACTATACTGCCCAAAGCAATCTACAGATTCAGGGCAATCCCTATCAAACTACCAATGGCATTTTTCACAGAACTAGAATGAAAATTTTTGCAATTTGCATGGAAACACAAAAGACCCTGAATAGCCAAAGTAATCTTGAGAAGAAAAATGAAGCTGGAGGAATCTGGCTCCCTGACTTCAGACTATACTACAAAGCTACAGTAATCAAGACAGTTTGGTACTGGCACAAAAACAGAAATATAGATAAATGGAACAGGATAGAAAGCCCAGAGATAAACCCACGCACCTATGGCCAATTAATCTATGACAAAGGAGGCAAGAATATACAATGGAGAAAAGACAGTGTCTTCAATAAGTGGTGCTGGGAAAACTGGACAGCCACATGTAAAAGAATGAAATTAGAACACTTCCAAATACCATACAGAAAAATAAACTCAAAATGGATTAATGACCTAAATGTAAGGCCAGATACTATAAAGCTCTTAGAGGAAAACATAGGCAGAACACTCTTTGACATAAATTGACACAAGATCTTTTTATGATCCACCTCCTAGAGTAATGAAAATAAAAACAAAAATAAACAAATGGGACCTAAATGAACTGAAGAGCTTTAGCCCAGCAAAGGAAATCATAAACAAAATGAAAAGACAACTGTCAGAATGGGAGAAAATATTTGCAAATGAAGCAATGGACAAAGGATTAATTTCCAATACATACAAACAGCACATGCATCTCAATATCAAAAAAACAAACAACCCAGTCAAAAAATGGGTGGAAGATCTAAATAGACATTTCTCCAAAGAAGACATACAGATGGTTAAAAAGCACATGAAGAAATGCTCAAGATCACTAATTATTAGAGAAATGCAAATCAAAACTACAATGAGGTATCACCTCACACCAGTCAAAATTGGCCATCATCAAAAAATCAACAAACAATAAATGCTAGAGAGTGTGGAGAAAAGAAAACACTCCTACACTGTTGGTGGGAATGTAAATTGGTATAGCTGCTATGGAGAACAGTATGGATGTTCCTTAAGAAATTAAAAGTTGAGCTACCATATGATCCAGAAATCCCACTCCTGGGCATATATCTGGAGAAAACCATAATTTGGAAAGATACATGTACCTCAATGTTCATTGCAGCACTATTTACAATAGCCAGGACATGGAAGCAACCTAAATGTCCATCAACAGAGGAATGGATAAAGAAGATGTGGTACTTATATACAATGGAATATTACTCAGCCATAAAAAAGAATGAAATAATGCCACTTGCAGCAACATGGATGGACCTAGAGATTGTCATACTGAGTGAAATAAGTCACACAGAGAAAGACAAATATCATATGATATCCTTTATGTGTGGAATCTAAAAAAGGGTACAACTGAATTTATCTACAAAACAGAAATCGAGTTACAGATGTAGAATACAAACTTATGGTTACCAGGGGGGAAAAAGGGGGGAGGGGTAAATTGGGAGATTAGGATTGACATATACACACTACTATATATAAAACTGATAACTAATAAGGACCTACTGTATAGCACAGGGAAGTCTACTCCATACTCTGTAATGGCCTATACGGGAAAAGAGTCTAAAGAAGGGTGGATGTATGTATATGTATAACTGACTTACTTTGCTGTACAGCAGAAAGTAACACAACATTGTAAATCAACTATACTCCAATAAAAAGTTTAGAGAAAACTGAGAATGTTATTAAGAAAATGATCTAGATACAGTGCCTGTTCTGATGTCTAAAATGTGTCCTTAAAAAGTTATGTGAATTTCTTATTTCAAGTGCTATTTAATTTGAAGTTTTTCTTGTTATTCCAGTAGAACAGTTTTGAGCCAAACATACTTTAAGACTGTAAATATTTTATAAAAATAAATTTAATAAAAGTATAACAATCATTTTATTTTTTTTAATTTTTAAGTTTCACTTACAGTTTAAAAATTTTTTTAATTTACCTGTAGTTGATTTACAATATTATATTAGTTTCAGGTGTACAAAATACTGATTCAAAATTTTTATAGATTATATCCATTTATAGTTATTACAAAATAATGGCTATATTTCCTTGTGCTGTACAATATATCTTGTAGCTTATTTATTTTATACATAATAGTTTGTACCTCTTAATCCCCTACCTCTAAGAATCATTTTAGAACCATCTTTTTGAAACACCTTGTTTTGAATGTCCAAAGAGTAGGCCAGATGTGGTTACTACATTGATAATGGTAATAATGCATAACAGAAGCTCATCGTTGCAGAACTTGTTGGAATCTAATTTTTATTGCCTCTTCATCAAGATGTAGAAAAGAAATTTACTTACCCCTTAAGGGAGGTTGACAATCTTACAAAGGCTTCATTAGAGGTCATTATAGGATGGCAAAGAGTATTTAAATCCATGTAGAATGATATATGGGTAGGCCAAGTATATTTGTTACTGCTCACTGACAATTGGCTTCATTTCTCAGAACTCGGTCTTGCTGACGGTAAGATAATGCTTGGGGGCTACTGCATTACAGACAATGCAAGCTTATGCATCTTACTTCTTATATCAAACTTTCCAACTCAATTTTTTTGAAACTAAGAAACAAATTCATATTAACATATTAAATATAAAACATGCTAGAACAGGAGGAAGTTGATTCATTATGGTGGATTTTGAGATCTGGAGAAAACTATTTGTTATTTGGCATTCAGAATAAAACAAGTGAAAATGCTGACTGCCACTTTATCTTCTGAATATTTAATCTGATTCAAAATTTGGCCTATTTGTATATAATTTCCAGGTATATAACACAGCTTTAACCTTAAACAGTAATATAAACAACATTGTAAATCAAAAAGATAGACCCTGAGAAGAATAAAATCCATAAATAGCTATTTATATATTACCTTTTGTGAGTCTCAACAAATATGAATTTTATCCATAAGACTTCCTTAGTTTCAGTCACCAAAGAAATCCAGCTGTCTCTATGACAGAGACATTGTAACAAAAACTGAGATAATCTTAGAGTGAGGCATTTCAAGTGAAGTATAGAAGTTATGTTGTTAAATGAATATGTATTCCAGCTTCTGCATTGTTCTTTAGCCTGGAACTTAGCCAGGACATTATCTCTCTGCTTCTCTTCCTGAAAAGCTTCCATGAGATTTTAAGTGACCCATAAAGTTCATCTCTTTTTGGTCTACATCTCATTGAAAACCAGTACCATGGTCCCTGATGGGTTGAAGTTTCCTAGTCTGTGTATGCTGAGATGAGCACTATCATCTTGATCTTGGCTAGGTGAAGACCTAATTTGCACTGGAGGTGGAGCTAGTTGGAAACCCGCTCCCTAGTGCCTTGCATGTAAGGAGGTAGAGAGCCTATCACTGCATTTTACTTCTGAGCTGCAATTTATTCAATATGTCCAGACACTTTTTAAAATGAACTGGAGGTTTCAATAAAGGCTTTGCCTTGAATATATATAACCTGTGATTAAAAATAACCCCAGCTCAAAGCAGGAGAGTGACCTTTGTGAAAGCAGTAATGGGATATACTGGTTCTTTTTACCAGCTGGAATAGGTCTATTTAATCCTGCAAAAGGAGTAGAGAAAAAAATGGATGGCAATTAAGGAGACCTCAATCAGTACTAGATGTGGTTTGGAGTGATGGGACGCTACATCTATGAAATGAATATATGCAGAATACCTGGACTGTTTATGTGAATTGCACAGGTGTGTCATATAATTGTCTTGTGTAATGACGTATTTATCCATGTAAATCTCAATGTATACCAAGTACTGATGGAAAAAGTGTTGCTAGATTCCCCCAGTGTGTATTCTCTTTGGGAATTGTTGTCATTTCTGCCAAATGATTCTATTGATATTTCTATTGATAGTAGCTTTAGCATTAGAAACTCTTGGCCCTTTGCCTTTCAGCAAAAAATACTTTAGGTTTGAGCTCCTTTTTTTTAAAATTTTTTTTTAATTTTTAATTTTTAATTTTTTTAACATCTTTATTGGAGTATAATTGCTTTACAATGGTGTGTTAGTTTCTGCTTTATAACAAAGTGAATCAATTATACATATACATATGTTCCCATATCTCTTCCCTCTTGCATCTCCCTCCCTCCCACCCTCCCTATCCCACCCCTCTAGGTGGTCACAAAGCACCGAGCTGATCTCCCTGTGCTATGCGGTTGCTTCCCACTAGCTATCTATTTTACGTTTGGTAGTGTATATATGTCCATGCCACTCTCTCACTTTGTCACAGCTTACCCTTCCCCCTCCCCATATCCTCAAGTCCATTCTCTAGTAGGTCTGTGTCTTTATTCCCGTCTTACCACTAGGTTCTTCATGAGCTCCCTTTAAAAGACCCTAGGAACTTCCTTTATTCCTCCAGGATTCTAGGGCAGTTTGGAGCTTTAACGTATTGCTGCGTGTTTGACCTGAAAGAGTTAAAGGACCAAGTACCATTTTATTAGAACTGCTTACTTATTGCAAAAGGGGATATGGTCAGTTCAATAGCTGATTGTTATTTGAATTTCATTCCTTCTCCTGTAACTGATGATTGAAAAAGAGAGTTATGGTGTGTATACTTTATAGAGTATTTATTTCATTACTTTTTTTTCCTGAAAATGCTTACCTCTTTATACTTGCATCTCCCTAATTGGAGTTAAGTGTTTTGATGAAGGGTAGACTGAGGTGAAGCAGTAGCTTTCATTATCTGCTTGACATAAATTATGTCTCCAACTATTTAAAAAGGAAAAAGCACGGAAAAGGCTATGAAGGGCCCTGGGTGGCAGGTAAGTGCACTTGAGACAGATGTGTTAGAGAAGTTGCTTCAAAGACACAAATCCATCCTTAGCAATTGCCTGGTGGTAGGGTGGGGTGGGGGGCTTGTTTATCTCTGCAGTGAGGTGTCAGGGATGAGTTGCCAGGCAGGAAACTCACTTGTGTCCCGAGTTTAGAATGGCATGCTGTTTTTGTTAATGTCACTGTTTCCTTTTCAACTGCCTGCCCACCTTTCTTGAGTGGAAGCCTCTGACTGCTGCTAGAACACCAAGTGACACGACAAATGATCTGCCAGTGTTTTCCTGTTAGTCCTGTGTAGTGAGGATTTTGCTGATGGATCAGGCCCCAGAAAGTATTAGAAAAGCAGCTTTTTTTTTCCTTCTGAATTCTCATCACACTTTGTACTTTTCTCTAGTAGAGCAATTACTGTGCTGTATTGTAATTATTTGTGTCTGTGTCTGTCTTTCCCAGTAGACTGTAAGTCCCTTGATGGAAGGAACTTTGTCTTATTTATCTTTGTATACCCAGGGTCTAACACAGTTTCTGGCACATAGTAAAAACTCAATAAATGATTGTGGACTGAATGAAGGAATGACTGAGAAAAGTGTTAGGCTCTGAGGCCAAACAAAGACCAATGCTTGTTGTTTCATAATAATTGACTTCCTAGGGACTAAGAAAAGGCTCCCAGTTTTTGTTCTATGAGACATGCAGGTATCAGTGCCCTATCTCTTTGGAGAGGATGGCTATTTCTGGGCAGTCATTTTCTCCAAACTTCTACCAGAGTGCATTCATTGGAACCATCACAATGTAATGAGTCATTTTTTTCTGTATTTGTGTGATTTCCTCCACTAGACAGTGAGTCCAATGATGGAGGGTAAATACTTCTGGTTTTGCTCACCATCACACCCCAAGGATCTAATATAGTGCCTAGCATAGAGTAGGTACTCCATAAATGAATGAATGGCTGGACACACTAAAATGGCTTCCTTTATTCATGCAGGTTTCATTTTTTGCCTTTTCTGGAATAGGATATATATATCAGTGTTCTCAGCATTACCCTGAGAAACTTTCTTCAGGTTCTTTTCAGAAAGCTTTAATAAAATTTCTTCTAAGTTTTTGACCAGATTATTGATTTTTTAAAAAAGATTGTCCATCGCCAAATGTAACATGTTGACTTTTAAAGTGCCCAAGTTTGGAAAAATCTGCAGTTTTGATTTCAGTAGAGACTTTCTGATAATTTTTAAGGGAGTGAGTGTTTGGCTGCTGCACAGGCTTCTCTCAAGGGGGAAGGCCTTTCGAGTGCCACTTGGTAATTTAGCCATTAAGGTTAATGTTCATCTTCTCTCTCTATTGAAACTTCTAGGGTAGGCAGTGCAAATAGCTTATCAGGTAGTTTTAAAGGTCATGTGCAAAGGAAAAAAATCCTGCACTGCTCATGAAAATGTTCTTAGTAATCAGTGCCTGCTTATGGGAGGAGGGGGCTGAGGGACTCTCTCAGCTCATCTATTTTGTCTTTGCTTCCAGGTCACTTTGTGACAGATGTTGAGTTGGTAACAGCCCAGCCTGGAAGGTAGCTAGCTATGCACATCTCTGTTTTCTACATTAGTAAAGTCAATAAGTTAAAAAAAACAACTTTAACTTTCTCTTTTCCTTTTCAACCTCTGCCCTCTATCTCTGGGGTGAGTCTGACAGAGATAAGAGCAAAGAATAGACTTCTCTACTGACAGTTGGCAGCATTGGTCAAAACCACCTTTCATAGAAGGAGGCAGAATAAGGATGGTGGAATGCTCAGCCTTTTCCCCTGCTATTACTTTTCATTTCAGCCTGTGACAAAGCTATACCCCTGTCTTCTCTCTGGCCTGTTGCAACCCTCTATGGAATGCACGAACTGAGCCCTGCCCACAGGTCTGACCACATCATGAGTCCCCCCATAAGTGGATCTCGAGATTCTCAAGGGAAATGAAAACTTAATTCACCACTCCAGATCCCAGCTGAGACCACTGCCTTAGCTTCCTTTGAGACTTCACTGAATTATTGGCCTTTTTCTTTCTCCTCCTTCTTTCTCCAAGCAGTAAAAAGTATGGGCTGCAGCTGCTTGGAGGATGAAGGAAAACCTAGAGTTTTTAAAAATGGTAGCTCTGAGGCAGGCATTTAGGAGTGACTCTAATAGATCTTTCAGAAGAATGAACTGTACCTTCGGGCTTATTGCGGTCACCCATTGAGAGAGAAATCACAGAATGAGTCTGCAATAATGATAAAATGAAGAATGCATTCCTCTGCAGTGCATCATTAGCTGTTTTGCATATAGATTCAGTAGTAAGATAAGAGTTTACTTTGCATTCTGTTTTATTATCTGCTTCTGAGAATATAGCAGCAGGTTTGGGGGATTATATTTTAGAGGAAAAGTTATGTTTTCAAAATCCTATTGATGACTACATCCTCTCCCTCCACTCACCCTCTCCCTGCCTTGCCTCTCCCTTCTTCCCTGAGTCACTGCTGGAGTTCTTTCAAATAAGGGAGAGTTGTTGTTGTTCTTGTTGTTCCTATGTTCAACTTATTTTTGTTTTCTAGAACTCTGGGTTGTCTTCCATTTTTACTATTTTTTTAAAAAATTTTTATTTATTTATTTATTTATTTTATGGCTGTGTTGGGTCTTCATTTCTGTGCGAGGGCTTTCTCTAGTTGCGGCAAGTGGAGGCCACTCTTCATCGCGGTGCGCAGGCCTCCCATTATCGCGGCCTCTCTTGGTGCGGAGCACAGGCTCCAGACGCGCAGGCTCAGTAGTTGTGGCTCATGGGCCTAGTTGCTCCGCGGCATGTGGGATCTTCCCAGACCAGGGCCCGAACCCGTGTCCCCTGCACTGGCAGGCAGATTCTCAACCACTGCACCACCAGGGAAGCCCCCCATTTTTACTTTTGAATGGGAATTTTTTGGCAGGTGTTTATGAGAGACAACAGTAAAGTGCTAGGGATGGCTGAGCAGATTAATTTCCAAAGATTCAGCTCAGAGAAGAATGTAGTTTTGCTTGAAATTTTGTTTAATCTTGCAAAAATGAATTCCACATCTCATGGCTACAGATTAGTTTTTGAGATGATGACTAACCTGGGTACACCAGGGCCTCTTTCATGACATTTAATTTTGAACATCAAACAGAGTAAAAAGGCCTGAAGACTGGAAATAGGAAAAAAGTAAAGAATTGAAGTTTTGCTTAGACTTTTAAGTCCCAAGTTAGCTTTTATTAATAACATGAATTTTATGTTTGAAAATAGAGGAGAGTGAGTCCTTTATCTTTGAGGAGTCTTGCAAGTGGTATTTTCAAGTATGCCAAGCATAATCGTAATAACAGCTACCATGTTTTGGATATTTGCAATGTGAAAGGCATTACATATACATACTTATATTTATATTCTAATTTTAATAAACACAATAGCACTGCAAGATATGTATTGTCTCTATTTTGCAGATGAGGAGACTAAGGCTTAGCAAAGTTAACTGACACAAATAATATTGTCCAGTTATAAGTGGTTGAATTGTTGCACTCCTAGTTCATGATTTTTCAACTATCCATTACCACTTTTCATACAGATGAGTGAGAGGATTCAAAAGGTCATTTTGTCCTTCAGTTGCTACTGTCCTCTCCCCATATGCCATGCAGAATTGGCTTCAGGGAAACTGAAAATAGCTCCATGAATGTGGAGTTTGTTCCAGGGCTTCTATATTCCAGGGAAAATGGATATTTTTCTAGGGTATGTCATCTTTTGGAATAAAAATTTAGCATCAAATTTGGGTCACATACTGCAAGGATACTCCTGAGTATCCAAGGAACAAGCATAACCACCAGGAGGTGATATAAAGACCAGCTGTCACTGGATCCTTAATACAAGGAGAGTCTCCTAACATGCCCCCAAATATATGCTATGGGTGCCTGCATTTATATCCAAGGAGAGGAATACCATCAATCCCTCAGAATAACCTATAGAAGAAAGCTAAAGACTGTAAAGCCAAAAACATCCCTCTGAAGTTACTAACATGACCAGTTTTAATATGAACATTGTCATAGGATCTGTACAATAAAGGTAACTTTAAATCTTATTACAAATATCAAATCAGTGTATATACAATTGTCTCTCTTTCTTCCTTTTTCTTCCTTTCTTCCCTCCTTCCTTCATTCTTCCTTCTTTCCTTCCTTCCTTCCTCTTTCTTCTTTTCTGTCTTCCTTCCTTTCTTTCTTCCTTCCCTCCTTTCTTTCTTTCTTTCTTTTTTTCTCTCTCTCTTTCTTTTCTTTCTTTCTCTTTCTTTCTTTTCTTTCTTTCTTTCTCTCTTTCTTTCTTTCTTTCTCTCTCTCTTTCTCTCTCTCTCTCTTTCTTTCTTTCTTTTTCTTTCTTTCTTTCTTTCTTTCTCTCTTTCTTTCTCTCTCTCTTTCTCTCTCTCTCTCTCTTTCTCTCTCTCTTTCTCTCTCTCTTTCTTTCTTTCTTTCTTTCTTTCTTTCTTTCTTTCTTTCTTTCTTTCTTTCTTTCTTTCTTTCTTTCTTTCTTTCTTTCTTTCTTTCTTTCTTTCTCTTTCTTTCTTTCTTTCTTTCTTTCTTTCTTTCCTTCCTTCCTTCCTTCCTTTCTTTCTTTCGTCTCTTTCACAGATGTTGACATAGAAGGCACATAGTTTAAATCCCCAAGTAGGAAGTGGAGACCAGTTGATTGAATTTACCTCTGATATTTCAGGAATGATGTTGATCCTGAAATACACAGTGAAGAAAAACAAATTATACATTAAAACACAATACATCAAAAAAACACAGTTCATCTTTTTCTAGGTATGTCATTAAAATATCATGACTTCATAAAAACTAGTATCCTTTACTGTGGCTACAGTATCTAAAGAATAAGGTAAGTTAAATTTCATCGATCTGTATTAATCAGCTTTATTGAGGTATAATTTACAGTAGTAAAATTCACCAATTGTAAGTGTACAATTTGATGAATTTTGACAAATGTATACTGTTGTGACTAACACCATGATCAAAATGTAGAAATTTTTATCAACTCAAAAAGTTCCATCTTGTCATTTTGCAGTAAATCCCTTATCTTCAACATGGGCCACTGCTTTCTGTCACTACAAATTTGCCTCTTCTCGAATTGCATATAGATAGAATCATACAGTATATATATATACTGTATATATATATATGCTGTATACATATATATATATATGCAAAAATGAATTCCACATCTCATGGCTACAGATTAGTTTTTGAGATGATGACATATATATATATGTAGTCTTTGGTGTGTAATTTCTTTCATCTATGTTGTTACATGTATCAATAGTCCATTCTTTTTTTTGCTAAGCAATATTCCATTGAATTAATATAATATGTTAATCTATTTACCAGTTGATGGACAGTTGGATTGTTTCCACTTTTTGGCTGCTATGACTAATGATGCTATGAACATTCAAGTATAATTTTTGATGTGTGCATGTGTTCTCATTTCTCTTGATTATTAACTTGGAGTGGAATAGCTAGATCAAAGGATAAGCATATGTTTAACATTATAAGAAACTATCTAATAGTTGTATGATTTTACACCAACACAGGTAATTTGAGAGCTCCAGTTGTGCAACACCCTAACAAACACTTGGTATTGTCAGTCTTTCATTTTAGCCTTTCTAGTGAATGTGTCTGGTATGTCATAGAGATTTTTAATTTGTAATTCTCTTATAGCTAATAATATTGAGAATCTTTTCGTGTGCTTCATTTGCCATTTTTAAATATTCTTTGGGGACATGTTTATTCAAATCTTTTGTCCATTTTCTTATCAGGTGGTCTTATTTTGAATTACAAGAAATATTTATAAATTTTGCATACAAGTCTTTTGCCAGATATGTTTTGCAAATATTTTCTTCCAGTCTATAGCTTGCCTTTTCATTTTCTTAACACTGGCTATTGAAGAGTAGATATTTTTAACTTAAGTAAAGTCCAATTTATCTTTTTTTTCTTTTATGATTTTTGCTTTTTGTATTTTGTTCGAGAAATTTTGGTCTAATTCAAAGTCTCAAAGATTTTCTCTTATAGTTTTTTCTAGAGGTTATATAGTTTTAAGTTTACGTATGGATACATGATACATTTCAAGTAAATTTTGTATATGGTGTGAGGTAAAGATCAATAATTTTTGTATATAGGTATCTAATCATTTCAGTATAATTTGTTTAAAAGAATATCTTTTACTCTTTGAATTTCCTTGGTCCTTTGTTGAAAATTAATTAACCTATGTGTGGGAATGTTTGTGGGCTCTATTTTCTGTTACATTGATATACTTGTCTATCTTTTCACTGTTAACTACAGTCTTGATTATTACAACTTTATAGCAAGTTTTGAAATCAAGTAGTTTAAATCTTTTAATTTTGTTCTTATTCAAAATTGCTTTGAATATCCTAATTGCTTTGTATTTCCATAAAAATGTCATAATCAGCTTGTCATGTTCTATAAAAAAATAACTGCTGAGATTTTCATTGTGATTGTATTGTATCCATATATAATTTCAGTAGAATTTATATTTTAACAAAATTGTGTCATCCACTCATGAACATGGTATATAACTCCATTTATTGAGGACTTCCTTAATTTATCTGAGTGATATTTTATAGTTTTTAGTGTTCTTAAACTTAGGGGGAAAGCATTCAGTCTTTCTCCAATAAGTATGACATTAGCTGTAGGTTTTTTGTAGATGCCTTTTATCAGGTTGAGAGTTTTTATCATCAGTGGATGTTTTATTTTGTCAAAAAATTTGTTTGCATTAATTGATATGATCATGTGATTTTTCTTAAGACTGTTAATATGTTGGATTATATTGATTGATGTTTCAAATTTTGATCTACCTTTGCATTCTTGACATAAAACCCACTTGGTTTTGATGTATTATACTTTTAAAAGTAGCACTGGATTCAATCTACTAATATTTTGTTTAGGATTTTTAGATCTATCTTCATGAAGGATATTGGTCTATAGTTTTCTTTTTGGTGTGTTGTCCCTGTCTGGTTTTAGTATTGTAATAATGCAGGGCTTGTAAACTGAGTTGGGAAGTAATTCCTCTACTTCTATTTTCTGGAAGATACTGCATAGTATTGAAGATATTTCTTCTTTACATGCTTAGGAAAATTCACCAAAGAAAACATCTGGACCTAGAAATTTCTTGATTTTTAAATTTACTACAAATTATATTTCATTAATAGGTATAGGGTTAATCAAGTTATCTACTTCATCATGGGTGAGTTTTAGTAATTTATGACTACCTAGGAGTTGAACATTTTGATCTAAGTTGTTAGTTTATGTGTGTAGAGTTGTTTACAATATTTCCTTATTATCCTTTTAATATCTGTGCATTCTATACTGATATTCCATTTCCCATTTCTGATATTGGTAATTTGTGACTTCTCTCTTTTTTCTATATCAGTTATTCTTGAGGTTTATCAATTTAATTGATCTTTTCAGAGAAACATATTTTCGGTTAATTGAGATTTTCTGTTGTTTTTCTGTATCGAGTTTATTGATATCAGCTCTTATCTTGATTATTTCTTTCCTTGCTCTTGCTTTGGGTTTATTTTGCTCTTCCTTTTCTAGTTTCTTTAGGTGGAAACTTAAATTATTGATTTGTGACCTTTTTTTCTTTTCTAACATAATCATTAAATGATATAAATTTTCTTCTAAGCATTGCTTAACCATGTCTCACAAAATTTGATATGTTGGATTTTAATTTATATTAAGTTCAAATTTAGCAGTGTGTTGTTTAATTTTGAATTGATTAAAGATATTAACTTTATACTTCTGTTTTAGATTTCTAGCTTAATTACACCATGGTCAGAGGGGACATACTTTATATGATTTCAATTTTTTAAAATTTCTTAAGGTTTGTTTTATGACATAAAATGTGGTCTATCTTGGTGAATGTTCCATGTGTTCTTTAAATGACTGTGTATTCTGCTATTGTTGAATGGAGTATTGTATAATTGTCAATTAGTTCAATTGTTTGATTGTGTCATTCAGTTCTTCTCTATTCTTGCCAAGTTTATCTCTACTAGTTCTATCACTAACAGAAGAGTGTTGAAGTCTTCAACTATAATTGTGGATTTGTCTGTTTCACTTTTTGGTTCTGTTTGTTTTTGCTTCATGTCTTTTAAATGTCAGTAGTTAGATATATATGGATTTAGGATTGTTATAACTTCTTGGTGAATTGACCCATTCATCAATACGTGATGTCTGTTTTTATCTTTTAATTTTGTTCATTCTAAAGTCTGCTTTCATATTAATATAAGCACATTGACTTTCTTTTAATTTGTGTTTGTATGGTATATCTTTTCTCTTTAACATACCTATATCATTATATTTGAAATTATTGTAGATAGCATTTAGTTGAATCATATCTTTTTCATCTTTTCAAGTAAGTTCTGTCTTTTAACTGCTGCTTTTATATCATTTATATTTGATGTAATTTCTGATATGTTTGCCTTTACACTGTTTCTCATTTTCAGCCCTCTTTTTGATTATTTGTACAGTTTTCAGTGTTCCATTTTAACTTATATATTGTGTTTTTAACTATATATCTTTGTATCTAGGAATTACAAAATACATACTTAACTTTGCACAGTATATTTAGAATCAATATTTTACCATGTCAATTGGAATGCAGAAACTTACCAACATCTATTTCCCTTTTCCTTCCCCTTCTACGCTATAGGTGTCTTTTTTTTTAAAACAACTTTCTTGAGATATGTTTGACATATAACAGTGTATAAGTTTATGGTGAACCACATATTGATTTGATACACTTAAATATTGTGAAATAATTATCACTGTAGCTTTGGTGTACACTTCCATCATCTTACATAGTTACTATTTCTTTTTTGTGGTGAGAACATTTAAGATCTACTCTTTTAGCAACTTCCAAGTATATAATACAGTATTATTAAATATAATCATCATGCTGTACACTAGATCCCTCAAACTTACATATCTTATAACTGAAAGTTTGTACACTTTGACTAGTATCTCCCCTATTCCCCCACCCCTTAGCCCCTGGTAACCAACATTCTACTCTCTGTTTCTATGAGTTCAGCTTTTTTATATTCTACATAAAAGTGATATCATTCAGTATTTATCTTTCTCAGTCTGACTTGTGTAACTTAGCAAGATGCTCTCAAGTTTGATCCATTTTGTTGCAAATGGAAGGATTTTCTTCTTTCCTGTGGCTGAATAATATTCCATCGTATATATGTATATATCACATCTTCTTGATGCATTTATCCATTTATGAACATTAAGAATGTTTCCAAATCATGACTATTGTGAATAATGCTGCAATGAACAAGGTAGTGAAGATAGGTCCTTGAGATCTAATGACATTTCTTTTGGATATATATCCAAAAGTGGAATTGTTGGATCATATGGTAGTTCTATTTTTAATTTTTTGAGGAACCTCTGTACAGTTTTACATAGTGGCTGTACCAATTTACATTCCCACCAACAGTGGACAGGGGTTCCTTTTTCTTCACATCCTCACAAACACTTGTTATCTCTCTTCATTTTGATGATAGGTATTCTAACAGGTGTGAAGTGATATCTCATTGTAGTTTTGATTTGCATTTTCCTGGTGATTAGTGTTGTTGAGCATCTTTTCATTTACCTGTTACCATTTGTATCATATTTGGAAAAATGTTTATCTAGTAACGATGTCAATTTTTAAAAAATCAGATTGCTTTTATTCTGCTACTGAGTTGTATGAGTTTTTAAAAAAAATATTTTGTATATTAGCCCCTTATCAGATGTATGATTTGCAAATATTTTCTCCCATTGGGTAGGTTGCATTTTCGTTTTGTGGATTGTTCCTTTTGCTGTGAAGAAGCTTTTTGATTTGATGTAGTGCCATTTCTTGATTTTTGCTTTTGTTACCTGTAATTAAAAAAAAATTATTGGAGAATAGTGGCTTTACAATATTGTGTTAGTTTATACTGTACAGCAAGGTGAATTAGCTATACATATACAAATAACCCTTCCCTTTTGGATTTCCTTCTCATTTAGGTCACCACAGAGCACTGAGTAGAGTTCCCTGTGATATACAGTAAGCTCTCTAGTTATGTATTGTTGCCTGTACTTTTGGTGTCATATCCAAAAAATCACTGCCAAGACCAATGTCAAAGAGTTTATCCCATATGTCTTCTTCTAGGAATGTTACAGTTTCAGGTCTTATGTTTAAGTCTTTAATACATTCTGAATAAATTTTTGTGAATGGTGCAAGATAAGGGTCCAAATTTATGCTTTTGTGTGTGGTTATCCAGTTATTCCAGTATTTATTGAAGAGGCTATCCTTTCCCTATAGTGTACTCATGGCTCCCTTGTCAAATATTAGTTGACTGTATATGGGAGGGCTTATTTCTGGACTCTTGATTCTGTTCCATTGATCTTTATGTCTATATTTATGCTAGTACCATATTATTTTGATTACTATAGCTTTGTAGTATAGTTTTTTTGAAATTTTTATCTTATATTGGAGTCTAGTTGATTAACAATGTTGTGTTAGTTTCAGGTGTACAGCAAAGTGATTCAGTTGTACATATACATGTATCTATTCTTTCTCAACTTCTGTTCCCATTTAGGTAATTACAGAATATTGAGCAGAGTTCTCTGCTATACAGTAGGTCCTTGTTGGTTATCTATTTTAAATATAGTAGTGTGTATATGTCGATCCCAAACTCCCAATCTATCCCTCGCCCCACCCTTCCCCCCTGGTAACCATAACTTTGTTCTCTATTTTGAGTCTGTTTCTATTTTGTAGATAAGTTCATTTGTATCAATTTTGTTTTTAGATTCCACATATAAGCACTATCATATGATACTTGGCTTTCTCTGTCTGAATTACTTCAGTTAGTATGATAATCTCCAGGTCCATCCATGTTGTGGCAAATGGCATTATTTCATTCTTTTTAATGGCAGAGTAATATTCCATTGCACATATATACCACATCTTCTCTATCCATTCCCCTGTTGATGGACATTTAGGCTGTTTCCATGTCTTGGCTATTGTAAACAGCACTGCAATGAACATTGGGGTACATGTAAGCTTTTTAATCATGGTTTCCTCCAGATATATATGCAGGAGTGGGATTGCTGGATCATATGGTAGCTCGACTTTTAGTTTCTTAAGGAACCTCCACACTGTCCACTATAGTGGCTGTACCAATTTACATTCCCTCCAACAGTATAGGAAGGTCCCCTTTTCTGCACACCATCTCCAGAATTTATTGTTTGTAGATATTTTGATGATGGCCATTCTTACTGGTGTGAGGTGATATCTCATTGTACTTTTGATTTGCATTTCTCTAATAATTAGAGATGGTGAGCAAGTTTCATGTACCCCTTGGCCATCTGTATATCTTCTTTGGAGAAATGCCTATTTAGGTCTTCTGTCCATTCTTTGATTGGGTTGTTTGTTTGTTTTTTTGATATTGAGATGCATGAGCTGTTTGTAAAATTTGAAGATTAAGCCCTTGTTGGTTGCATCATTTGTAAATATTTTCTCCCATTCTACGGGTTGTCTTTTTGTTTTGTTTATGGTTTCCTTTGCTGTGCAAAAGCATTTGAGTTTAATTAGGTCCCATTTGTTTATTTTTGCTCTTATTTCCACAACTCTAGGAGAAGGATCAAAAAAGATATTGCTGCTACTTATGTCAAAGTGTGTTCTGCCTATGTTTTCCTCTAAGAGTTTTATAGTATCTTGTCTTACATTTAGGTCTTTAATCTATTTTGAGCTTATTTTTGTGTATGGTGTTAGAGAATGTTGTAAATTCATTCTTTTACATATAGCTGTCCAGTTTTCCCAGCACCATTTATTGAAGAGACTGTCTTTTCTCCATTGTATAGTCTTGCCTCATTTGTCATAGATTAATTGACCATAGGTGTGTGGGTTTATCTCTGGACTTTCTATCCTATTCCATTGATCTATATTTCTGTTTTTGTGCCAGTACCATACTGTTTTGATGACTGTAGCTTTGTAGTATAGTCTGAAGTCAGGGAGCCTGTTTCCTCCAGCTCCATTTTACTTCCTCAAGATTGCTTTGGCTATTCGGGGTCTTTTGTGTTTCCATACGTATTTAAAATTTTTTTCATCTAGTTCTGTAAAAAATGCCTTTGGTAATTTGATAGGGATTGCATTGAACCTATATATTGCCTTGGGTAGTATAGTCATTTTGACAATATTGATTCTTCCAATCCAAGAACGTGGGATGTCTTTCCATCTGTATGTGTTATCTTCAATTTCTTTCATCAGTGCCTTATAATTTTCTGAGTACAGACCTTTTGCCTCCTTAGGTAGGTTTATTCCTAGGTATTTTATACTTTTTGATGCAATGGTAAATGGGATTGTTTCTTTAATTTCTCTTTCTGATCTTTTGTTTTTAGTGTATAGAAATGGAATAGATTTCTGTGTAATAACTTTGTATCCTGCAACTTTACCAAATTCATTGATGAGCTCTAGTAGCTTTCTGGTAGCATCTTTAGGATTTTCTATGTATATTATCATGTCATCAGCAAATAGTGACAGTTTTATTTCTTCTTTTCCATTTGGATTCCTTTTATTTCTTTTTCTTCTCTGATTGCCATGGGTAGGACTTCCAAAACTATGTTGAATAAAAGTGGCAAGAGTGGACATCCTTGTCTTGTTCCTGATCTTAGGGAAAATGCTTTCAGCTTTTCCCCATTGAGTATGATGCTGGCTGTAGATTTGTCATATATGGCCTTTATTATGTTGAGGTATGTTCCCTTAGTGCTCACTTTCTGGAGAGTTTTTATCATAAATGGGTGTTGAATTTTGTCAAAAGCTTTTTCTGCACCTACTGAGATGATCATATCGTTTTTATTCTTCAATTTTTGATGTGGCATATCACACTGATTGACTTGTGGATATTGAAAAATCCTTGCATCCCTGGGATAAATCCCACTTGATCATGGTCTATGATCCTTTTAATGTATTGTTGGATTTGGTTTGCTATTATTTTGTTGAGGATTTTTGTGTCTATGTTCTTCAGTGATATTGGCCTCTAACTTTCTTTTTTGTGGTATCTTTATCTGGTTTTGGTATCAGATCGATGGTGTTCCCATAGAATGAGTGTGGGAGTGTTCCTTCCTCTGTGATTTTTTGGAATAGTTTCAGAAGGATAGGTGTTAACTCTTCTCTATATGTTTGATAGAATTTGCTGGTGAAGCCATCTGGTCCTGGACTTATTTTGTTGGGAGTTTTTAAATCACAGTTTCAATTTTCATACTTGTGATTGGTCTATTCATATTTTCTATTTCTTCCTGGGTTAGTCTTAGGAGATTATACATTTCTAAGAATTTTTTCATGTCTTCTAGGTTGTCCATTTTATTGGCATATAGTTGCTCATAGTAGTCTGTCATGATCCTTTGTATTTCTGTGGTGTCCGTTGTAACTTCTCCTTTTTCATTCCTAATTTTATTGATTTGAGCCCTCTCCCATTTTTTCTTGATTAGTCTGGCTAAAGGTTTATCAATTTTGTTTATCTTCTCAAAGAAGCAGCTTTTAGTTTCATTGATCTTTTCTATTGTTTTCTTTGTCTCTATTTCATTTATTTATGCTCTGATTTTTATGGTTCTTTCCTTCTACTAACTCTCCGTTTTGTTTGTTTTTCTTTCTCTAGTTGCTTTAGGTGTAAGGTTAGGTTGTTTATTTGAATTTTTTATTGTTTCCTGTGGTAAGATTGTATTGTTATAATCTTCTCTCTTAGCACTACTTTTGCCGTGTCCCATAGGTTTTGGATCATCATGCTTTTGTTTTTATTTTTCTCTAGGTATTTTTTAATATCCTCTTTGATTTCTTCAGTGATCCATTACTTGTTTAGTAACACATTATTTAGCCTCCAAGTGTTTGTGTAATTTTTTACAGTTTTTTTCCTGTAGTTGATTTCTAATCTCATAGTGTTTTGGTCAGAAAAGATGCTTGATATGATTTCAATTTTCTTAAATTTACTGAGGCTTGCTTTCTGACCCAGCATAGGATCAATCATGGAAAATGTTCCATGTGCACTAGAGAAGACTGTGTATTCTGTTCCTTTTGGATGGAATGCTCTATAAATGTCAATTAAATCCCTCTATTCTAATGTCGCATTTAATGTCTGCATTTCCTTATTGATTTTCTGTCTGGATTATCTGTCCATTGATGAAAGTGGGGTGTTAAAGACCCCCACTATTATTGTGTTACTGTAATATCTCCTTTTATGGCTGTTAGTATTTGCCTTATATATTGGGGTGCTCCTATATTGGGTACATATATATTTACAATTGTTATATCTTCTTCTGTGATTAATCCGTTGATCATTATCTAGTGTCCTTCTTTGTCTCTAGTAACAGCCTTTATTTTCAAGTCTATTTTTGTCTGAGTATTGCTACTCCAGCTTTCTTTTTATTTCCATTTGCATGGAATACCTTTTTCCATCCCCTCACTTTCAGTCTGTATGTATCCCTAGATCTGAAGTAGGTCTTTTGTAGACAACATTTCTATGGGTCTTGTTTTTGTATCCATTCAGCCAGTCTATCTCTTTTAGTTGGAGCATTTAGCTCATTTATGTTTAAGATAATTTTTGATATGTATGTTCTTATTGCCATTTTATTAATTGCTTTGGATTTGTTTTTGGTGGTCTCTTGTCCTCCCTTCCTCTTTTGTTCTCTTCTCTTGTGATTTGATGACTAACTTTAGTGTTGTGTTTGGACTCCTTTTTCTTTTTTTGTGTGTGTATCTATTGTAGATTTTTGGTTTGTGGTTACCATGAGATTTTGTTATAGCAGACTATATATAAACAAGACGGTTTTAAGCTGATGGTCTTTTAATTTCAAATGCATTTCCAATATCCTGCATTTGCACTCTCCTCACGATTCCTGGTTTGATATCATATTTGTGTGTTGATGATTTCCTATCATCTTTATTGTATGTTTGCTTTTACCGGTGAGCTTTTCCATTTGTAATTTTCTTGTTTCTAGTTGTGGCCTTTTCTTTTTTCCCCTAGAATAGTTCCTTTAGCATTCATTGCAAAGCTGGTCTGGAGGTGCTGAATTCACTTAGTTTTTTCTTATCTATAAAGCTTTTGATTTCTCCATCAAATCTGAATGAGAGTCTTTCTGGGTAGAGAATTCTTGGTTGAAACTTCTTCTGTTTCATTACTTTATATATATCCTTCTACTCCCTTCTGACCTGTAGATTTTCTGCTGAAAAATCTGCTGATAACTTTATGGTAATTCCCTTGCATGTTTTTTGTTACTTTTCCCTTATTGCTTTTAACATTTTTCTTTGTCTTTAATTTTTGTCAATGTGATTACTATATGTCACAGTATGTTCCTCCTTGGGTTTATCATTCCTGAGACTCTCTGTGCTTCCTAGACTTGCACAACTATTTCCTTTCCCTTGTTATGGAAATTTTCAACTATTATCTCTTCAAATATTTTCTCAGGTCCTTTCTCTCTCTCTCTTCTTCTGGGACCCATATAATGCAAATGTTGGTCCGTTTAATGTTGTCTCAGTGGTCTCTTAGACTGTCCTCATTTCTTTTCATTTTTTTTTCTTTATTATTTTCCATGGCATTGATTTCTACCATTCTGTCTTCCTGGTCACTTATCCATTCTTCTGCCTCAGTTATTCTGCTATTGATTCCTTGTAGTGAATTTTTCTTTTCAGTTATTGTATTGTTCTTCTCTTTTCGTTTGTTCTGTGGTTCTTCTAGGTCTTTGTTAAGCTTATCTTTATCCTCTCAATCTGTGCCTCCATTCTTTTTCTGAGATCTTGGATCATCTTTTCTATCATTACTCTGAATTATTTTTTGTGTAAATTGCTTATCTCCACATCATTTAGTGGTTCTTCTGAGGTCTTTGTCTTGTTCCTTCATCTGGGACATATTTCTCTGCTGTCTCATTTTTTCTAACTTTCTGTGATTGTGGTTTCCATTCCACAGGCTGCAGGGTTGTAGTTTTCTTGCTTCTGGTGTCTGCCTCCTGTTGGGTGAGGCTGTATAAGACCCTTGTGAAGGCTTCCTGGTGGGAGGGACTGATTACTGTCTACTGGTGTCTGGAGCTGTGTCTTGTCCCTCTTGTGGCCAGGGCCGTCTCAATGTGTGTGTTTACTTGGCATCTCTGTACTCAGGAAGACTCTAGGTAGCCTGTCTGCTGATGAGTGGTGCTGTGTTCCTGCTCTGTTGGTTGTTTGCCCTGAGATGTCCCAGCAGCACTGGTACCTACAGGCTGTTGGGTCAGGTAATGTCTTGGTGAGAAAATGGTGGCTGCCAGGAGGGGTCACGCCAAGGAGTACTCCCCAGCACTGCTGCCACCAGTGTCTTTGTCTCCACAGTGAGCCACAGCCATCCCCTGCCTCTGCATGAGACCCTCCAATACTATTAGTTAGATCTGGCCCAGGCCCTTATGAGGTCACTGCTTTTTTCCCTGCGTCCTGGTGTGCACGAGACCTTGTGTGTGCTCTCTAAGAATGGAGTTTCTGTTTCCCCCAGTCCTGTGGAATTCCTGTGATCAAAACCTGCTGACCTTCAAAGGCAGTTTCTCTGGGGGCTCCTCTTCCTATTGCCAGACCCCCAAGCTGAGGGGCCTGATGTGGGGCTCAGAACTTTCACTCCTGTGGGAGAACTTCCGTGGTATAATTATTTTCCAGTTTGTGGGTCACCCACCTGGTGGTAATGGGATTTGATTTTATCACATTTGTGCCCCTTCTACTGTCTCGTCGTGGCTTCTTCTTTGTCTTTGGATGTAGGATATCTTTTTTGGTAAGTTCCAGAGGTTTGTTTTTTGACTGTTTTTCAGTAGTTAGTTGTTATATGTTATATAGCTGAGCTCACATCCTTCTACTCCACCATCTTGTCTCCATCTTCTAGGACTTTGTAAATGGAACATCACAGACCAGTTACATTGTTACTCTAGAGCTGCCAGCAGCCTTGCCAAGAAAATTCACCTCATTCACGTGTGAGGCAGATCCTCCCGGCATAGCCCCACCCTGGAGATGCTTGGTCCCTGAGTATCTGCCAGGATTACTTCACAAACTGAGCCTGGCAGCCTCCCAGAGTGGAATGTCTAATAGAGATGCTGCTGGATAAGAGAAGCACATGCTTCCAGAGTCTTGGTCTCTGTAGTACAGTTTGAAGTCAAGAAGCATGATACCTTCAGGTTTGTTCTTCTTTCTCAGGATTGCTTTGGCTATTTTGAGGTCTTTTGTGGTTTCAAACAAATAAAAATAAATAGTAAAGATAAACAAAATTGACAAACCTTTAGCTACACTAAGAAAAAAAGAGAGAAGACAATAAAATCAGAAATGAAAAAGGAAACTTTATAACTGATACCACAGAAATACAAAATATCTTAAAAGACTACTGTGTACAGTTATGCACCAACAAATTTGATAACTTAGAATAAATGGATAAATTTCTGGAAACATATGACTTACCAAGACTATATATCAAGAAGAAATAGAAAATCTGAACAGACTAACAATGAGTAGGGAGGTTGAATTAGTAATCAAAAACCTCCCAACAAAGAAAAGCTCAGGACCAGATGGTTTCCTTGGTGAATTCTGTCACACATTAAAAGAATTAAATCCAATCCTCAAAGTCTTCCAAAACGTTCAAGAAGAGGAAACACTCCCCAAATCATTTTATGAAGCCAACATTACCCTGATACAAAAGCCAGATAAGGACACTACAAAAACAAACAAACAAACAAACAAAAACCCCACTACAGGTCAATATCCCTGATGAATATAAATGTAAAAATCCTCAACAAAATATTAGGAAACTGAATTTAATTGCACATTAAAAGAATCATATACCATGATCAATTGGAATTTATCCCTGGCATGCAAGGATGGTTCAACATATTATATCACATTAATAGAATGAAAGATAAAAATTATATGATCATCTCAATAGATGAAGAAAAGGTATCTGACAAGTACAACATCCTTTCATGATTAAAAACTCTCAACAAATTGGGTATAAAATGAACATACCTCAACAAAATATAACAAGCCCACAGCTAACATTATACTCAGTGGTGAAAGCTTGAAAGATTTTCCTCTATAGGTGTCTTATATATCACTTTTATATACATTTAAAACCCCATCAATCAAACAATGTTATACATTTTGGTTTGAACTATCACACATGTTTTATAGAAGTGAATAGAAGAATAGTCTCATACCTAGTTATTTACCATTTATATTGCTCTCCTTTATTATTTATGTCCCAATTTTCCTTCTGGTAGTGTTTCCCTTTTTTACTTGAATATCTTCCTTCACAAATTTTTTAAGAGCATACCTGCTGGTAAAGAATTACATTCGTTTTCTTTCATTAAAGAATATCTTGATTTCTCTTTCATCCCTGAAGGATAATTTTGCTGGATATAGAATTCTAGGTAGACAATATTTTCCTTTTAGTACTTGAAAAATATGTTGCTACTTCTTGTCTCTTGTCTCTTGATTTCTAATGAGCAATCATCATTTACTTGAATTGTTGTTCCTCTCTAGATAATGCATCATTTCCCTGTCTACTTTCAAGATTTTTTTCTGTCTTTGGTTGTCAGTAGTTTGATTATGATGTACCTGAGTGTAGATTTATTTTGGTTTATCCTGTTTGGGATGTCCTCAGCTCCTTGAATATACAGATTTATGTGGTAGGCAGAATAATGGTCCCCCAAAGATGCCCATACCCTAATCCCCAGTACCTGTGAATATATGTTATATGGGAAAAGGGTCTTTGCATTGGAATTGAGATTTTTAATCAGCTTACTGTAAGATAGGCTAAATGGGACCAATGTAATAACATGAGCCCTTGAAAGTGGAAGAGGAAGGCAGAAAAGTTACTCAGAGAGATGCAGCAGAAAAAATATGTTATCGTGATGTGGCAGGAGTAGAGGAGTCAGAGAAATTTAAAGCATGACAGGAACTTGACCTGCATTGCTGATTTTGACAGGAGCCATTAACCATGAGCCATGAGCCAGGGAATGCAAAGAACAACCCCTGGCTGACAGTCAGCAAGAAAATGGTGACCTCAGTCCTACATGAAAGTGAATTCTGCCAACAACCTGAATGAGCTGGGAAGTCAGTTCTAACCCAGATCCTCCAGATCAGGTTGACTGATACATTGATTTTGTCTTTGTGAGATTCTCAGTGGAGGAACAAACTGAGCCATGCTGTACCTGACTTCAGACCTATACAGAGATATGGGAGATAATAAATTTGTGTTTTTTTAATCTGCTGAATCTGTGGTAATTTTTTACAGCAGCAATAGAAAACTAATACTGTGTATCTTTCACTAAACTTGGGTACTTTTTGTTGATTATTTTTTCAATTTTTTAGCACTACATTCTTTCTCCTTTCTTTCTTGAGTCCTAATGACACAAATGTTATACTTTTTGTTGTTTTCTCATAGGTCTCTGAGGCTCTGTTTATTTTTAAAAATATTTTCTCCTTTGTTGTTCATATTCAATTATTTCTATTGATGTCTTCAACTTCATTGACTATTTCTTCTGTTATCTCTGTTCTGCTATTGAGTCCATCCAGTAAGTTTCTTTATTTCAGTTATGGTAGTTTTCAGTTTTAAAATTTCCTTATGGTTTTTTTTATAAGTTCTGTTCATTTGCTTATATTTTCTGTTTTAATAATTCTTTCAAGAGTGTTTGCAGTTACTCAGTTGAGCATTGTTAATTGCTGCTTTAAAGTCTTGTCAGATAATTCCAGCATTTGTGTAATCTTAACCTTGCTGTAAGTTGATTGTATTTTTCCATGCAGTTGAGATTTCTGTGGTTATTCAAATGCCAAATATTTTGTATTATTTATTGGACATTAGGAATATTAGGTTAGGAGATTCTGAGTCTTATTTAAAATATTATGGAGAATGTTGATACATTTTTTTCTAGCAATTGGTCTGGTTAGGTTCAGATTACAATTCAACCGACCTTCTATGTGCTGAGATTCGAATGTCAATTCAATTTTTAATGTTATTTGAATCTTCCCCATGTGTATGCCACCCAGTGGTCAACCTGGAACATGGGCGGAGGTCTATTCACTAGCTTAGTTCTCAAAGCCTGTATTATGCTAATTAGGACAATATCCATACATATGCAGGTCAGGGCCGTGCCCAGGAGTTCATAAACAATTTTGTGGGTTGTCTTTCCTGAGCTCCTCCCACTCTACTATGTCCTTGATTCTTGCTGGTTCCTTGGTGCTCCTTTTAAAATTTTTCCAGCCAGAAACCTCCTACAGTTACACTGTCTCTGGGGATAAGCTGTAGGAGGACAGAGAGAAGAAAAAACATAGCATTGGGGTTTGGTCTTAACCTTCTGAATTCATAACTCTCCCCCACCAATAGAGAGAAAGTTTCCTGTCTCTGAATTTTGGTTTCTGCTCTCTCATCTTGCTGGATGCTATAAATCTTGCTGCTGTCACTACAGGACTGCCTGGAAGCTGGGATGGGAGAGAACAGAGAAAAAGGATAGAAAAATACCTGGAGATTTTCTCTACTCTCTTTGAGCTTTACTTATTATCTTTCCTGCTCCTTGAGCCAGGCTTCTCCTTGATGCCTCTCTGTTTGCACCACAGTGCTCAGTGCTGGATTTCAGGCTTCACTGAGTTGAAACTGGGAGATATTGAAGGAAAAAAAAATGGTAAATTGGTGAAATTGGTAAACTGGCAAAAACACCACTGGTTTAATTTTACTTTAAATTCTCCTTCAATCTACCTGCTGTTACTTAATTTTCTGAGTCCTTATATAGCTGGTCCATGAATTCTGTTCAGGTTTATAGTTACGTTCAGATGGCGAAAATGGTGGAGTGTGCTTATCTCATATTACCTGGAATGAGGTACTTATGATCCCTTTAAATATCTGAAGGATTTGTTGTGATGTCTCGTCCTTTGTTTCTGATAATGGTAATTTGTGTCTTCCCTCTTCTTTTCCTTGCTGAGTCTAGGTAGCATTTGATCGCTTTTATTGATTCTTTCAAGAAATCAACTTTTGGTAGAATTGATTTTTCTCTGTTATTTTTTGTCTTCTCATTCATTCATTTCTTCTCTTTATTATTTTCTTACTCTTACTTAGTTTAACTACTCTTCCTTTTCTGGTTTCTTAGGAAGCTTAGATTAACTGATTAGAGATTTTCTTTTCTAATATAAGTATTTAATGGTATAAAACTCTTTTCTAAGTACTGCTTTAGCTGCATCTCACAAATTTTGATATGTTGTATTTTTAATTTTATTCAGTTAAAAATAACATAGTTTCCTTCTGACTTCTTCCTTGACCCATGGATTACTTACAAATATATTTAATTTTTAAAGACTTTTCAGAAAATCTTTGTTATTGATTTCTTAATTACACTGTTGTCAGAGGACACATTTTGTATGATTTCATACTCTTAAATTTACTTAGACTTGTTTTATGGCTCAGAATATGGTCTATTTTGTGAATATTCCATGTGCATTTGAAAAGAATATGTATTTTTCTATTGTTTGGTGCAATATTTTATAACTATCCATTAGGTCAACTTGGTTGATAGTATTGTTCAAGCCACCTATATCCTTAGTGATTTTCTGTCTACTTTTTCTATTGATAATGGAGATAAGAGTATTGAAATATCCAGTTGAAAATGTTATTTTATCTCTTTTCTTTCAGTTCTATTTGTTTTTGCTTCATTTATTTTAAATCACTGTAATTAGATACATACACATTTAAGGACTATTATATCTTCTTAATTAATCAATACCTTTATCATTATAAAATGCCGCTCTTTTATATCCTAGTGATATTCTTCTGAAATCTAATTTGTCTTATATTAATACAGCTACTGAAGCTTCAGTTTGATTTGTGTTTGCATGGTACATCATTGTATGTTTTACTATTAATATAACTATTTCTTTATATTGAGTTCCTCCATGTGGTCAGGTCTTGCTTAATTATCCAATCTGGATATCTGTCTTTTATTTGGAGTGTTTAGACCATTTGTATGTAATATAATTATCAGTGAAATTTCACTTAAACCTATCATCTTCCTATTTTCCTTCTACTTGCCCTTCTCTTCTTTATTCCATTTGTCCTCCTCCTGCCTCTTTTGGATTATGTATTTAAAAAAAAATCCACCTTATTTACACTTTTAAAAAAAAGCTATACAGCTTTGCTTTTTTTTTAGTAATTTCTCTAGTGTTTAAAATATGCAATTTATATTATCACAGTCTATCTTAAAATAATATTATATCATTTTATGTATTGTATTAGAATCTACAAGGGTATACTTCTATTTCCCTCTCATACTTTATGCTATTGTTTTATACATTTTTCTTTTATTTATGTTATCACACCCACAATATATTGCTATTTTTTCTTTATACAGTCAATTATCTAATAGGGAGATTTAAAATGATAAAATATATTTTTTATTTACCTATATTACCATTTCATTCTTCATTCTTTAGGTGGATACAAATTTCTATCTGGTATAATTTCAGCTGGCTGAAGAAGTTTCTATAACATGTTTTGTAGTGAAATTTAGTGATGATGGATTTTTCCAACTTTTGTTTGTCTGAAAAAGTCATCATTTGACCTTTTTTTAAACCTGTTTTCTCTGGGTATAGAAATCTAGGTTGACACTTTGTGTTTGTTTGTTTGTTTTCTTCTAGTGCTTTGATAATGTCTCTCCATTATTTTCTGTCTTTTATGGTTTCTGACTAGAAGAGTGATGTCATTCTTATCTTGGTTTTGTGTGTGTGTGTGTGTGTGTGTGTGTGTTTTCTCTGGATTTTCTATGAGGTTTTTAAAAATTATCACTAGTTTTCAGAAATTTGATTATGATGGGCCTTAGTATGGTTTTCTTTATGTTTCTTCTGTTTGGGATTTTTTAACTTCTTGGTTCTTTGCATTTATGATTTTAATAAAATTTGGAAATATTTTGAACATTGCTTCTTCAAATATTTTCTAACCCCCCTCATTTTTCTGGAACTCCAATTACACATATGTTAGACTACTTGATTTTGTTACATAAATCACTGATGCTCTGTTTATTTTCTTAGTCTTTTTGCTCTTTGTCCTTTATTTTGTATAGTTTCTATTACTATGTCTTCAGGTTCACTTATCTTTTCTTCTGCAGTGTCTAATCTGTATAATTCAGTCTATTGCCTTTTTCATTTCTAAAAACATATCATTTGGTCTTTTTTATACTTTCCATTCTCTTTTTTTATGTTCATGGTTTCCTATACCATCTTGAAAATATGGACTATAAATTTAAACATCTTTGTCTGCCAATACCATCATTTTCTGTCAATTCTGGGTGTGCTTCTATTGATTAACCTTTTTTTCTCCTGGTCATGGGTCATATTTCTCTGTTTCTTTGTAAGCTTAGTGAGTTTTGATTGTAACACAAGTTTGCCAGATCTTGTGAATTTTATATTGTGGAGTGCTGGGCTTTGTTTTACTCCTTTAAATAGTCTTGGAATTTTTTCTTCCATACAGTTAGGTTACATGGAATCAGTTTGATCATTTTGAATCTTGATTTTCAGCTTTGTTAGTTTGTGTATAGAGCTAATTTAGCTATAATACTAAATCAATTCTTTTCTAAGGACTTTATCTTATGATCCTTTCATCACAAGGTCTTCCTATTCTTGCTGGTGGAGATATAAACTATTGCAGCCCTATGTAGACTCCAACGATTTTTCAGTTATTTATTTCTAATGAGTTTTGTAGTGAAATTAGTAGGTTCTTACATTCATATTCAAATGTTATGTGTCAAGCACTGACCTAAGCATTTTTTCATTCTTTAATCATCTCTTACCTATTTTCCTTATTATTAATGTTTCACAATATGTTCTTAAAACTAGCATTCTCATTTACCATACCAATAAGAAAATGAGTGATGCTGGATTCCTGACTCTTATAGCCACCTTCCTCCCTAATGTGTTTCTTGGACAGGATCAGAATTTGGGAAAATACAGTCATATGAGAGTTTTGCTCTTCAATGAAAACACTGAATTAATGAATATTCAATCATTGCCTCTAAGGAAAATACAGGGTTAAGTGCCTGTGAGCCTCTGGTCACAACATTTTTGTCAATAGACCAACATATAACCTTGTTTTATATGTATTTCTATTTAAAAACACCTTATTTAATATATATTGTTTATTTATTAACATTGAACTAATGGCCAATGGCACTATAACTCATACATGAACAAAGCTTATAGAACATATTTTTTTTTTTCGCATAAGGCACACCACAGCCTTCTTAAGCTTAGGCACACTAGACAGCACCATGGGACTATGTTTGGAGGCCATATAAAAAAAGTGAAATTACTAAAAAGAAGCAAAAAATGTGGCATTAAATATACCATAGGATTCTTTACAGTATGAGATCTGAAACAAGAAGGCAGGATGTCACCTTGTTCAACCTCAGCAGGGAACAGTTTATGGGAGACTCGAACTTTTCACTGCTCTGTGCATGTACATGTCTGCAAATGACTGCAAAAGCTCTGTGAATATTGATTTTAGTTTACAAATAAATTTCAGTGAGTGGGCAAATGTGAAAATATGGAATCTGTGAATAATGTGTATTGGCTCATACTGATGTTTGACTTGTTTCTTTCTACTTATCTATTCTTACTTGACAATGCTTAAAGGCTATGCAGCTTGGAAGTTGGCACATTCCCAATCCCAGTGACCTCTTTATAAGACCTAACCAAAGAACTATCTTCACCATAGAAAACTCAAAATGCCAGGAGGTCATACTAATTGAAATAGAGTTGGGGGCTCTTGCTTCAGAATTTTATGGTATACTACCTATTTTGTAGCATAGGCAGTTTCTTCTGGTACTGACTAGTTGGACCTGCCTTCCCTCAGTCTATTTATTCTTGACAGAAGGAATATAGCCCACATGGTATGCATGGTATCCAAATATACTTCACATCATTTTGGACTAATTATACACTTTACTTCCTGTAATCAACCTTTTTAGTGTCTAAATAAAGTGGATTTTGTTTGTATCTATCATTAAAATGTATATGGGCTCATCAGGGTCCTTTTTTTTTCAGTAGACTAGTTTTACCTTACAAAGCCTATTAGCCTCTTTCATCTCATGAAATTCTTTAGGTTTAAGGAAATAGTATGTGTTTTTCTGTCTGTGTTTTAAGAAAGGTCACTTTGAGATTTTCTTTTTGGCTTTTTCTGGCTGTGCTGTCTGTCTGTCATGTCACATTAGACTTTTTCAGGGATCATGCCATGCTTGACACTGTGAAGAGACTCAGTCTATCATGAAAATAAAGCCCCTGCATGGGAAAATGGAAAAAAAAAGATTCACTTTGTTGAAAAACAGGTCAAAGAGGTAAAAACTGTTATTTGAAAATAAATCTTGAATCCAAGAAGCAGAGGCCAGGGAGGGTAGCCTCGACACAGTTTTCAGTAGAGGCTTATCTTGAGAGGCCAAGGGGGAGATATTTTCTATAAGAATGGTACATTTGGGTTTATCTTCCCCTAGTCTTTTGGACAAGGCAGGGAAAATATGGAGTGCTTCATTTAAATAGAGCTAGCTCCCTTATGAGCTTAGAGTTCCTTGCACCTGAAGCCAAAGCCTCCCAGTAAACCAGACTACAGGGACGTGCACGGGGAAAACTTCAAAGTGCCTTGAGGAAAGTAGAAGCAGTACAGAATGAAAATGTTCGAAGTCTTGAAGAAAACTTTGTGGAAAGTTATTTTTGTGTGCATGTTTCTCTCCAAAGTATAATAATAATAATAATAATAATAATAATAATAATAATAATAATAATAAAAATATTATGGAATCTAACCTGGTGTGCCATTGATTCTCTGCTCCCTATCTCATCCTCTAAATGAAGTGTCATTTGTAGATATATGTATTTCTCCTTTCTTCTTTACCTCCAAGATCAATGACATACTTTTGAGTTTCTGTACCTAGATTTCCTTTTCTCCAGTTATCTCCTTGAGTTTTTAGAGTTTACTTTTGACTTTTCTTCCTCATGAAACTTCTTCCCTACGCTTAAAAAAAAATCCCTCTTTTGTCCATGTCAAGAGAGTGCTTTTCTGTGCTCATCCTATTTGATAGTCTGCTGCCCCAGATGTCAGCTGTCCCTCCCCGGGGTTCTTCGAGTTCATTCTCTCTCAGTATTCCTCTCAAGGGAAAGCCTGTCCATCATTGTCTTCTTTCAGCTGCTCCCTTAGAATGTTTCAGGTTATTTCCTCCCTAGTTTTGACTTTGTTCTGAGCCTTTTAAAGCACTCACCTTTACCTTCATCAACAACTCTTTCTCTCCACTGACTTTTTCCCCTTTACCTACAAACAAGCTCAGCTCTACAAGCCCTTTAAAATCATAATAATAAAAAACCTGGCCTAACCGAGCCCCTAATTTATCTTTGTCATTCTTACTAGCAACCATTCTGTTTCTTTCTCTTTTTATCATCAGATTTTTCAAGAGTAACATACTCTTGTTACTGAGATTTTCTTTTTCTTCAGTCTATCTTCTGTTCCCACCATTCTAAAAACCTATTCTAGTAAAGTCTCCTAGTGACTTTGAAATCATCAAATTTAGTGGCTTGTCCCAGTCTTTCTTCTCTTCCTCACTCCTTCTGCAGCTCTGTCATCCAAAAAAATAACAATAAAATAAAATAAAATAAACTATATGAAAAAAAAAGAAATGAAGGAAGTGAAAAACAAAAACAAAAACAACCTTCCTTGGTGGGTTATTTCGAAAGGTGTAAAGTAAAAAGTAAAAGTTTTCCAACCCTGTTCTGGATTCCTCATTTCTAATCCCAGGAAGTAATGACTGCAACAGTTTATTGTATATCCTTCCAGAAATTTTCTGTGCATAATCAAACACCTTTTAATACAAACAGGGTCATATTATGTATAATCTGTTATGTGATTACTTTCTCCACTTAAAAATAAGTCTCGTAGTCCATTCTATATTGGTATATACAGATTTACCTCATTTAAAAAATGACTGAGTAGTCTTCCATTGTAAGAATGAATTATAGCTTATTTAATTGGTTTCCTATTGATAGACATTTTGGTTGCATCCAGATTATTGTTATCACAGTGTTGCAGTGAACATACTTATGGAAGCAAATGTATTTGCATTTGATTGTTTGTGTAATATATCCATAGGATATATTTGTGGATTTGGAAATGCTACCAAGCTTCTTCTCTCTCTATTAAAATATGTACAGTTTCACTAATAACATAACAAATATCCATGTAATCTCTATATTAAGACATAGAACATTTGCCTACCTTGTATTCCTCTTCCTTACATCCTCCTCCATCCTCATCCACCAAGTAACAACTAATTTGAATTTTGTGTTAATCATCTGCTTGCTTTTTTTTTAAGAAAAATCATTTTACCACATATATGGGAAGCTTATACACACATCTTTACATAAATATATTGCTAGTTTTATCTGTTTTTCTTTAATCTTTATATAAATGGAATCAAACTTCTATAACTTGCTTCTACATTATGTTTGTTAATTTATCCATGGTGATATGCCCAACTACTCCATCTTAGAAGTCTTTTCTCCATCAGCTTTCTATCATCCCGAGTCTCTTCTTACTTTGCTCAATTTTTCTCTTTTGTTTTCCTCCCTGATTTCTTCCCATCTCTTCAGTGTAGCTGTTCTCTGAATTTTACTCCCCTGTGCTCTGTTTTTCATCTCAATTTCCACTAAGTGACCTTATCTCTTTTTTATATCTTCTATTCTCTTATTCATGTGGATGACTCCCAGATTTATAGTTCTGCTTCTAACCTCTTTCCTGAGCTCTAGACTATCATCCTTAACATTATTACTTGTTTATCTTGTGATAGTACTTTAAATTATATTGGATTCAAGTAGCATTTAGTGGATATGTTTTTTTTTTTTTTTAAATTCCAGACCCTGTGCTAGGTGCTGAAGATTGACGGAAAAATAAAACATGGCCCTGCATTTTAATAGGAAAAACAGATGTACAAACTTGCACAAAGGTTTACATGAATTTACTGTATATTCCTAGATTCACTCTGCCTATTAAATTTCCTACTTCTGTAATAACACCATCATTTTCTTCCTCACCCAGGCTTATCTTTGCCTTTCTTCTCCCTGAGCCTTCTTCCTCTATTTGTTTTGACCTTTCCCCTCATGTGCCACATGAAGATTCAGTCACCACATTTTATCAATTCTTCACTCTTGTGTTTTAACCCTTCTTTTTTTCACCCTTAACACCACTTTTCAGAGATCTTCTCTCTTCACACTGAGGCTGTTACAAAAATTTCTTTTTCTTTCAACCTCAAATTCATTGTGCAAGCTATATGCTGTTTAAATTTTACCATATTCAGCTCTTAATATTATTGTTACTCATCCACTCAAAAACCTTCAAGAGCTATCTGCTGTCTATTGAATCAGATCCAAATTCCATAATCTAACATTTAGGGCCATCTATAGTCTAACGCTAAGCTTTCTTTTCTCTTACTGATTTCCTGTGAGAGGATTTGCAAAATCAAATGATCATAGGCATCAGGCAGGTAACGCCAATTAGTAGGTCTAGCTGAGTGAGCACTGTGGCAAACTGGGAAGCAAATTTTCCACCTACAGTGTATAATTCGTGGCTAAGCTGATTATTGCTATGTGGAACTTGCAAGCCCGGTGTTGCCAGATTTTTCATTTTTTCAAGAAAAGCCAGAAATTCAGATTTTTATATGAAATCTTTGCATTTTTAGATATTGGAGACCACTTAAAAAAAAACAGTTTTGTCAAAAGAACACATGGCTGAGGGCTGCCAGTCTCTGACTTTTGCCCTATGTATACTCTAGCCAGGCTGGTATTACCATTTGTATTCTCACCTCTATTCTGCCAACCTAGGATGTCTTTAACCATTCTCTCAGTTTATCGGAACCTGTTATAACCCAGCTCTTTTGAGAAGGTTTCCCTGGCCAGAAAACCTGACTTTCTAAGGCACTTATTGTCTCTTTCAATCATCTGGCATTTAAAAATGATTTATATTGTCAATTGTATTTTTTTCCTGTTCCTATGTTTCTTAGAATATTTTTATAATTATACAGACAATAAGCATTCATTATATAAAATTTGAAGTGTATAATAAAGTATCCAACTTAAACAATAACAACCTATTGTCCTACTATTAAGTAATAAACACTGTTAACATAATTATATTTTCTTATTTCTTTGTAGGAAATGTGGAAGATATATATTTCTCTCTTTCTGTCTCTATCTTTACCTCTATCTCTATCTCTTTCCATCTATCTCCAAATTGCCTTTCTTAAGGATTTTACCAGTTTACATTCCTATAAACAATGTATGAGAATACCTTTTCTCCATCACTATTCTCAACACTAGATATTTCCACTGTTTTTAATCTTTGCAGAGTGAGAGGAGCTCAGGAAAGACAATCCATAAGATTGTTTATGAACTCCTGGGCACAGTCCTGACCTGCATATACATTGATTTGGGAAAATGGTGAGGTACCTAGCATAGGCAAATTCATGGAGATAAAAAGTAGATAAAAGTTACCAGGAGCTGAGGGGGAGGGAGACATGGAAGTTATTTTTTAATGGGCAGAGTTTATGTTGGGGTTGATAAAAAATTGGGGTTGATAAAAAAATTAAAAAAGATCATTGTCTTTTTTATTGTAGTAAAATATGTGTAATATTTGTCATTTGTACATTCGTAAGTGTAAAATTTAGCAGCATTAAATGTATTCACAATGTTGTGTAACCAACACCACTATATCCCCCCTCCAATTTTTTATCAACCCCAACATAAACTCTGCCCATTAAAAAATAACTTCCATGTCTCCCTCCCCCTCAGCTCTTGGTAACTTTTATCTACTTTTTATCTCCATGAATTTGCCTATTCTAGGTACCTCATATAAGTGGAATCATGTAATATTTGTCTTTCTGTGTCTGGCTTATTTCACTTAGCATAATGTTTGCAAAGTCCATCTATGTTGTAGCACATATCAAAATTCCATTGTTTTTTATGGCTAATTAGTATTCCATTGTATGTATATGCCACATTCTGAGTAATCTGTCAATGGACACTTGGTTTTTTTCCACCTTTTGGCTATTGTGAATAATATTGTTATGAATGTTGGTATACAAATATCTGTTCAAGTCCCTACTCTTAATTCTTTTGATTATACACTTGGAAGTGGAATTTTGGGATCTTATGGTAATTCTATGTTTAACTCTGACAAACTGCCAAATTGTTTTCCATAGTGACTGCATCATGTTACATTCTCACCAGTAATGTGTGAGAGTTTCAATTTTTCCACATTCTCACCAACACTTGTTATTTTTCTTTCTTTCTTTTTTTAGAAAATAAAGCTATCCTAGTAGCTGTGAAGTGGTATCTCATTGTGGTTTTGATTTGCATTCCCCTAAAGACTGATGATTTTGAGCACCTTTCTAATGTACTCATTGGCCATTTGTATATATCTTCTTTGGAGAAATGTCAATTCATATCCTTTATGAATTTTGGAATTGGGTTGCTTTGTTTTTGTTTTTGAGTTTTAGGTATTCTTTGTATATTCTGGATATTAGTACCTTATCAGATATATGATTTGCAAATATTTTTCTCATTCTTTAGATTGCCTTTTTGCTTTCTTTATAGTTCCTTTGATGCATGAAAGTTCTTGATTTTGATGAAGTCAGTATATCTATTTTTTTCTTTTGTTGCCTGTGCTATTGGTGTCACATCTATGAAATTTTTGCCACTCCAATGTCATGAGGATTTTCCCCAATGTTTTCTTCTAGGATTTTTATAGTTCTAGCTCTTAAGTTTACATTTTTGATTCATTTTGAGTTAATTTTTGTATATGGTGTAAGGTAAGTGTCCAAATTCATTCTTTTGTATGTGTATATACAGTTTTTCCAGCACCATTTGTTGAAAAGACTGTCCTTTCCCCATTGAATGGTCTTGGCACTCTTGTCAAAAATTAGTTGACCATATATGTAAGTTTATTACTGGGCTCTCTGTTCTATCCCATTGTTATACATGCTGGCCCTTATGCTAGTAATATACTGTTTTAGTTGTAGCTTTATAGTAAGTTTCAAAGTTAGGAGATGTAAGCCCTCCAACATTCTTTTTCAAGACTGTTTTGGCTATTCAAGGCCCTTTGCAATTCCATGTGAATTTGAGGATCAGCTTTTTCCATTTCTTTGAAGAATATCATTGGAATTTTGATAGAGATACTGTCTTTTTATTATATATTTGTCTGAGTATCAGTGAATTTGGATGTTTTTCCATATTTACCAGTCATTAATGTCTCTTATTTTGTAAATTTTCTGATAATGTTCTCTGCCCAATAATTTATTAAGGTTTCTGTAGTTGTTCCTATTTATTCAAATGAGCCCTTTTTATATTAATGATTATTAGCCCTTGGAAAATATTTTTAAATAGTGCAGTTTGTTTGTTTTACATAAACCTTTTCATGGAGAAGTTAAAATTTTTAAAATTTTTCAATGTTGTTAAATCTATTCAATCTTTTCCATTGTGGTTTCTTCGATTTTTCTTAAGCTCAGTAAGTTCTTCCTCATCCTGAAAACAGGGTAATATTGACATATTTTCTTCTAGTTAAAAATGTTTTAAAACATTTAACACTTTAATCAACTATGTTGGTGTATGATGCAAGTTTTAAACAGAATTTTTTCACATGACTTACATTCTGTCTTTATAGAATAACACTGGACTTTTTAAACTAATTTTTTTGCCACACCCTGAGGCTTGTGGGATCTTAGTTCCCCAACCAGGGACTGAACCCAGGCCCCAGCAGTGAAAGCGCCAAGACCTAACCACTGGACCTCCAGGGAGTTCCCTTTAAACTAATTTTTGATGTACTTTATTTATTTAATTCCTATGTATCTCGGCTCTAGAGTCTGAATCTGTGTGCTTCTTTTTTTTAAATTGAAGTATAGTTGATGTACAGTATTATACAAATTACAGGTGTACAATATAGTAATTCACAAATTTTAAAGGTTATATTCTATTTATAGTTATTATAAAATATTGGCTATATTCCCTGTGTTGTACAATATATCCTTGTAGCTTATTTTATACATAATAGTTTGTACCTCTTAATTCCCTACCCCTATATTGCCCTTCCCCTCTTCCCTCTCCTCACTGGTAACCACTAGTTTGTTCTCTATATCTGTGATTTTTTTTTGTTATATTCACTAGTTTCTTGTACTTTTTAGATTCTACATGTAAATGATCATACAGTATTTGTCTTTCTTTGTCTGACTTATGTCACTTAGCATAATACCCTCCAAGTCCATCCATGTTATTCCAAATGGCAAAATTCCATTCCTTTTTATGACTGAGTTGTATTCCATTTTATATATACACCACATCTTTTTTTTTTTAAACATCTTTATTGAAGTATAATTGCTTTACAATGGTGTGTTAGCTTCTGCTTTATAACAAAGTGAATCAGTTATACATATACATATGTTCCCATATCTCTTCCCTCTTGCATCTCCCTCCCTCCCACCCTCCCTATCCCACCCCTCTAGGTGGTCACAAAGCACCGAGCTGATCTCCCTGTGCTATGCGGCTGCTTCCCACTAGCTATCTATTTTACATTTGGTAGTGTATATATGTCCATGACACTCTCTCACCCTGTCACATCTCACCCCTCCCCCTCCCCATATCCTCAAGTCCATTCTCTAGTAGGTCTGTGTCTTTATTCCCATCTTGCCACTAGGTTCTTCATGACCATTTTTTTTTTCTTAGATACCATATATATGTGTTAGCATACTGTATTTCTTTTTCTCTTTCTGACTTACTTCAGTCTGTATGACAGACTCTAACTCCATCCACCTTATTACAACACCTCCATTTCATTTCTTTTTTTTTTTAAACATCTTTATTGAAGTATAATTGCTTTACAATGGTGTGTTAGTTTCTGCTTTATAACAAAGTGAATCAGTTATACATATACATATGTTCCCATATCTCTTCCCTCTTGCATCTCCCTCCCTCCCACCCTCCCTATCCCACCCCTCTAGGTGGTCGCAAAGCACCGAGCTGATCTCCCTGTGCTATGCGGCTGCTTCCCACTAGCTATCTATTTTATATTTGGTAGTGTATATATGTCCATGACACTCTCTCACCCTGTCACATCTCACCCCTCCCCCTCCCCATATCCTCAAGTCCATTCTCTAGTAGGTCTGTGTCTTTATTCTCGTCTTGCCACTAGGTTCTTCATGACCTTTTTTTTTTTTCCCTTAGATTCCATATATATGTGTTAGCATACTGTATTTCTTTTTCTCTTTCTGACTTCACTCTGTATGACAGACTTTAACTCCATCCACCTCATTACAAATACCTCCATTTCATTTCTTTTTATGGCTGAGTAATATTCCATTGTATATATGTGCCACATCTTCTTTATCCATTCATCCGATGATGGACACCTAGGTTGCTTCCATGTCCTGGCTATTGTAAACAGAGCTGCAATGAATATTTTGGTACATGACTCTTTCTGAATTATGGTTTTCTCAGGGTATATGCCCAGTAGTGGGATTGCTGGGTCGTATGGTAGTTATATTTTTAGTTTTTTAAGGAACCTCCATACTGTTCTCCATAGTGGCTGTATCAATGTACATTCCCACCAACAGTGCAAGAGTGTTCCCTTTTCTCCACACCCTCTCCAGCATTTATTGTTTCTAGATTTTTAGATGATGGCCATTCTGACCGGTGTGAGATGATACCTCATTGTAGTTTTGATTTGCATTTCTCTAATGATTAATGATGTTGAGCATTCTTTCATGTGTCTGTTGGCAATCTGTATATCTTCTTTGGAGAAGTGTCTATTAAGGTCTTCTGCCCATTTTTGGATTGGGTTCTTTGTTTTTTTGTTATTGAGCTGCATGAGCTGCTTGTAAATCTTGGAGATTAATCCTTTGTCCGTTGCTTCATTTGCAAATATTTTCTCCCATTCTGAGGGTTGTCTTTTGCTCTTGTTTATGGTTTCCTTTGCTGTGCAAAAGCTTTTAAGTTTCATTAGGTCCCATTTGTTTATTTGTGTTTTTATTTCCATTTCTCTAGGACCTGGGTCAAAAAGGATCTTGCTGTGATTTATGTCATAGAGTGTTCTGCCTATGTTTTCCTCTAAGAGTTTGATAGTGTCTGGCCTTACACATAGGTCTTTAATCCACTTTGAGTTTATTTTTGTGTATGGTGTCAGGAAGTGTTCTAATTTCATACTTTTACATGTACCTATCCAATTTTCCCAGCACCACTTATTGAAGAGGCTGTCTTTTCTCCACTGTATATGCTTGCCTCCTTTATCAAAGATAAGGTGACCATATGTGCGTGGGCTTATCTCTGGGCTTTCTATCCTGTTCCATTGATCTATAGTTCTGTTTTTGTGCTAGTACCAAACTGTCTTGATTACTGTAGCTTTGTAATATAGTCTGAAGTCAGGGAGCCTGATTCCTCCAGCTCCATTTTTCGTTCTCAAGATTGCTTTGGCTATTCGGGGTCTTTTGTGTTTCCATACAAATTGTGAAATTTTTTGTTCTAGTTCTGTGAAAAATGCCAGTGGTAGTTTGATAGGGATTGCATTGAATCTGTAGATTGCTTTGGGTAGCAGAGTCATTTTCACAATGTTGATTCTTCCAATCCAAGAACATGGTATATCTCTCCACCTATCTGTATCATCTTTAATTTCTTTCATCAGTGTCCTATAATTTTCTGCATACAGGTCTTTTGTCTCCTTAGGTAGGTTTATTCCTAGATATTTTATTCTTTTTGTTGCAATGGTAAACGGGAGTGTTTTCTTAATTTCACTTTCAGATTTTTCATCATTAGTATACAGGAATGCAAGAGATTTCTGTGCATTAATTTTGTATCCTGCTACTTTACCAAATTCATTGATTAGCTCTAGTAGTTTTCTGGTAGCATCTTTAGGATTCTTTATGTATAGTATCATGTCATCTGCAAACAGTGACAGCTTTACTTCTTCTTTTCTGATTTGGATTCCTTTTATTTCTTTTTCTTCTCTGATTGCTGTGGCTAACACTTGCAAAACTATGTTGAATAATAGTGGTGAGAGTGGGCAACCTTGTCTTGTTCCTGATCTTAGTGGAAATGGTTTCAGTTTTTCACCATTGAGGACAATGTTGGCTGTGGGTTTGTCATATACGGCCTTTATTATGTTGAGGAAAGTTCCCTCTATGCCTACTTTCTGCAGGACTTTTATCATAAATGGGTGTTGAATTTTGTCGAAAGCTTTCTCTGCATCTATTGAGATGATCATATGGTTTTTCTCCTTCAATTTGTTAATATGATGTATCACGTTGATTGATTTGCGTATATTGAAGAATCCTTGCATTCCTGGAATAAACCCCACTTGATCATGGTGTATAATCCTTTTAATGTGCTGTTGGATTCTGTTTGCTAGTATTTTGTTGAGGATTTTTGCATCTATGTTCATCAGTGATATTGGCCTGTAGTTTTCTTTCTTTGTGACATCTTTGTCTGGTTTTGGTATCAGGGTGATGGTGGCCTCGTAGAATGAGTTGGGGAGTGTTCCTCCCTCTGCAATATTTTGGAAGAGTTTGAGAAGGATAGGTGTTAGCTCTTCTCTAAATGTTTGATAGAATTCGCCTGTGAAGCCATCTGGTCCTGGGCTTTTGTGTGTTGGAAGATTTTTAATCACAGTTTCAATTTCAGTGCTTGTGATTGGTCTGTTCATATTTTCTATTTCTTCCTGGTTCAGTCTCGGCAGGTTGTGCATTTCTAAGAATCTGTCCATTTCTTCCAGGTTGTCCATTTTATTGGCATAGAGTTGCTTGTAGTAATCTCTCATGATCGTTTGTATTTCTGCAGTGTCAGTGGTTACTTCTACTTTTTCATTTCTAATTCTAGTAATTTGAGTCTTCTCCTTTTTTCTCTTGATGAGTCTGGCTAATGGTTTATCAATTTTGTTTATCTTCTCAAAGAACCAGCTTTTAGTTTCATTGATTTTTGCTATTGTTTCCTTCATTTCTTTTTCATTTATTTCTGATCTGATCTTTATGATTTCTTTCCTTCTGCTAGCTTTGGGGTTTTTTTGTTCTTCTTTCTCTAATTGCTTTAGGTGCAAGGTTAGGTTGTTTATTCGAGATGTTTCCTGTTTCTTGATGTAGGCTTGTATTGCTATAAACTTCCCTCTTAGAACTGCTTTTGCTGCATCCCATAGGTTTTGGGTCGTCGTGTCTCCATTGTCATTTGTTTCTAGGTATTTTTTGATTTCCCCTTTGATTTCTTCAGTGATCACTTCGTTATTAAGTAGTGTATTGTGTAGCCTTCATGTGTTTGTATTTTTTACAGATCTTTTCCTGTAATTGATATCTAGTCTCATAGCGTTGTGGTCGGAAAAGATACTTGATACGATTTCAATTTTTTTAAATTTACCAAGGCTTGATTTGTGACCCAAGATATGATCTATCCTGGAGAATGTTCCATGAGCACTTGAGAAAAATGTGTATTCTGTTGTTTTTGGGTGGAATGTCCTATAAATATCAATTAAGTCCATCTTGTTTAATGTATCATTTAAAGCTTGTGTTTCCTTATTTATTTTCATTTTGGATGATCTGTCCATTGGTGAAAGTGGGGTGTTAAAGTCCCCTACTATGATTGTGTTAATGTCAATTTCCCCTTTTATGGCTGTTAGTATTTGCCTTATGTATTGAGGTGCTCCTATGTTGGGTGCATAAATATTTACAATTGTTATACCTTCCTCTTGGATCGATCCCTTGATCATTATATAGTGTCCTTCTTTGTCTCTTGTAATAGTCTTTATTTTAAAGTCTATTTTGTCTGATATGAGAATTGCTACTCCAGCTTTCTTTTGATTTCCATTTGCATGGAATATCTTTTTCCATCCCCTCACTTTCAGTCTGTATGTGTCTCTAGGTCTAAAGTGGGTCTCTTGTAGACAGCATCTATATGGGTCTTGTTTTTGTATCCATTCAGCCAGTCTGTGTCTTTTGGTGGGAGCATTTAATCCATTTACATTTAAGGTAATTATCGATATGTATGTTCCTATTCCCATTTTCTTAAATGTTTTGGGTTTGTTATTGTAGGTGTTTTCCTTCTCTTGTGTTTCTTGCCTAGAGAAGTTCCTTTAGCATTTGTTGTAAAGCTGGTTTTGTGGTGCTGAACTCTCTCAGCTTTTGCTTATCTGTAAAGGCTTTAATTTCTCCATCAAATCTGAATGAGATCCTTGCTGGGTAGAGTAATCTTGGTTGTAGTTTTTTCTCCTTCATCACTTTAAGTATATCCTGCCACTCCCTTCTGGCTTGCAGAGTTTCTGCTGAAAGATCAGCTGTTAACCTTATGGGGATGCCCTTGTGTGTTATTTGTTGTTTTTCACTTGCTGCTTTTAATATGTTTTCTTTATATTTAATTTTTGATAGTTTGATTAATATGTGTCTTGGTGTGTTTCTCCTTGGATTTATCCTGTATGGGACTCTCTGTGCTTCCAGGACTTGATTAACTATTTCCTTTCCCATATTAGGGAAGTTTTCAACTATAATCTCTTCAAATATTTTCTCAGTCCCTTTCTTTTTCTCTTCTTCTGGGACCCCTATAATTCGAATGTTGGTGCGTTTAATGCTGTCCCAGAGGTCTCTGAGACTGTCCTCAGTTCTTTTCATTCTTTTTTCTTTATTCTGGTCTGCAGTAGTTATTTCCACCATTTTATCTTCCAGGTCACTTATCCGTTCTTCTGCCTCAGTTATTCTGCTATTGATCCCATCTAGAGTATTTTTAATTTCATTTATTGTGCTTTTCATCATTGCTTGGTTCCCCTTTAGTTCTTCTACGTCCTTGTTAAATGTTTCTTGCATTTTGTCTATTCTATTTCCAAGATTTTGGATCATCCTTACTATCATTATTCTGAATTCCTTTTCAGGTAGACTACCTATTTCCTCTTCATTTGTTAGGTCTGGTGTGTTTTGACCCTGCTCCTTCATCTGCTGTGTGTTTTTCTGTCTTCTCATTTTGCTTATCTTACTGTGTTTGGGGTCTCCTTTTCACAGGCTGCAGGTTCGTAGTTCCCGTTGTTTTTGGTATCTGTCCCCAGTGGCTAAGGTTGGTTCAGTGGGTTGTGTAGGTTTCCTGGTGGAGGGAACTAGTGCCTGTGTTCTGGTGGATGAGGCTGGATGTTGTCTTTCTGGTGGGCTCGTCCACGTTTGGTGGTGTGTTTTGGGGTGTCTGTGGCCTTATTATGATTTTAGGCAGCCTCTCTGTTAATGGATGGGGCTGTGTTCCTGTCTTGTTAGTTGTTTGGCATAGGGTGTCCAGCACTGTAGCTTGCTGGTCGTTGAGTGAAGCTGGGTCTTGATGTTGAGATGGAGATCTCTGAGAGATTTTTGCCATTTGGTATTACGTGGAGCTGGGAGGTCTCTTGTGGACCAGTGTCCTGAAGTTGGCTCTCCCACCTCAGAGGCACAGCCCTGATGCCTGGCTGGAGCACCAAGAGCCTTTCATCCACACGGCTGGACACATATTCATCCTCACTCCGCAACACAAATAGGGTCGCCAGCCGCGTCGCTGCAGGAGAAGTCCCTACCGCAACTTCATGACTGAATCTCCGCACCGACCCCCACTGCCTGATACACCACATCTTCTTTAGCCATTCATCTGTTGATGGATACATAGATTGCTTCCATATCTCGGCAATTGTAAATAATGCTGCTATGAACATTGGGGTGCATATATCTTTTTGAATTAGTGTTTTTGTTTTATGACCATACTATCCAAGACAATCTACAAATTCATTACAATCCCTATAAAAATACCAATGTCATTTTTTTTTCACAGAACTAGGACAAGTAATTTTAAAATCCGTATGGAAATACAAAAGACCCAGAATAGCCAAAACAATCTTGAGAAAGAAGAACAGAGCCAGAGGAATCACACTCCCTGACTTCAGATTACACTACAAGGCTACAGTAATTAAAACAGTATGGTACTGGCACAAAAACAGACACACAGATCAATGGAACAGAATAGAGAGCCCAGAGGTAAACCCATGTGCTTATGATCAATTAATCTATGGTAAAGGAGGCAAAAATATACAATGGAGAAAAGACAGTCTCTTCAATAAGTGGTACTGGGAAAACTGCACAGCTACATGTAAAAGAATGAGATTAGAACATTCTCTAACAGCATATACAAACATCAACTCAAAATGGATTAAAGACCTAAATGTAAGACTGGAAACCATATAACTCCTAGAGGAAAACATAGGCAGAACACTCTTTGACATAAATCATAGCAATATTTTTTTGGATCTGTCTCCCAAAACAAAGGAAATAAAAGCAAAAATTAACAAATGGAAACTAATTAAACTTTAAACCTTTTGCACAGCAAAGGAAACCATCAACAAAACAAAAAAGACAACCTACTGAATGGGAGAAACTATTTGCAAATGATATCACTGATAAGGGGTTAACATCCAAAATATATAAAAAGCTCATAGAACTCAACATCAGAACAAACAAACAACCTGATTAAAAAATAGGCAGAAGAACTGAATAGACGTTTTTCCAATGTGGAAATGCAGATGGCCAACAGGCACATGAAAAGATGCTCAATATTGCTAATTAATAGAGAAATGCAAATCAAAACCACGATGAGATATCACCTCACACCTGTCAGAATAGTTATCATTAAAAAGAATACAAATAACAATTGTTGGAAAGGATGTGGAGAAAAGGGACCCCTCACACACTGTTAGTGGGAATGTAAATTGGTGCAGCCACTGTGGAAAACAGTATGGAGGTTTCTCAAAAACCTAATAAATAGAATTACCATATGACCCAGCAATTCCACTCCTGGGTATATATCCAAAAAAGCAAAAATAAAAACAAAAACAAAACACTTATGTGCTGCTTTTTCTTTTCATTGACATGTCTGTTTGCTTTTACATCAGACCCACATTTTAAAAATTATTATAGCTTGGGAGTATGTTTCAATACACAGTAGAGTGAATCTTCACTACTCTTTTTCCCTTCAAAAGTTAGATATTTTTATATGAATGTTCCAAATAGATTTTTGGCTATTTGAAGACAAAGGGTGTGCCCTATTCATCTATTTATTACCACCACTACCATTTTGCCCAGTACAGTGTCTTGAAACAATTAATTTTGATTCAATTCCTAGACTCAATTTTATGGTTTCTAACTTTCTGTTTTTTATACTTGGGTTCTCAATACTCAAATACATCTCTGTACCTTAGGATCTTTGATATTCCACCTCATATGTAGGGATTTTTATTGAACACTTGTTATTTTTAAGTCTGAGTGCTTTTTTGGGCTCTAGGAGCTCTGGTTTTCTGGAATGCCTTTTTCTTTCAATGTTAAGTCACACATTTAACAAGTGTTAGTTCTGTGCAGACTCTTCTAGGGGGAAGCAGACCAACATCCTGGCAAAATGGAACCCATTATGTACCGACTAAGACTTGATGTTTCTTTTTCCTTCCCTCTTCCTCACCAATATTTGTTAGCTTTACCTCAAGCTATTTGGACTCTTCTTAAATGTTAACTTTTCCCCCTCCCTCTCTAGTCCTAGATGCAGTGCCTACTAAATATAGACACTCATTTATTTATTTAAAACTAAGCTTACCCATCCATTTCACTTTAATCCCACCGCTAAACTCCTGGGCTATTATTTAGCAGTCCCTGACCCCCAAAGCCATTATTTTTGTCCTTTTTGCAATGCACAGCCCATTTTATATAATATATAAATGGTTGTAGCTCAGATCACTACCCTCCTCTAAGTAGTTCGTTGAGCTTCTTTCTTGAATTATTCCAGGGCTTGGTATGCTTTCCAATTGTGGGTCCTTTTAGCATCTGCTTATGAAAGTCAGATAAAAGCTCATTTACCAATAAGGCTCACTTATTGAAAGATGCCTGGGTGCTTCTTTGGCCCCTCTATGTGTGTCTGGGAAGGTTGTGCTATGTTCACTAGCAGAGAAAGATGCCTCCCTCTTCCATCTGCCAAAATAGAGCTACCCAAATACTGTTTCAGGTACACTCAATTCATGTATCTTTGGCACTACTATAGAGACAGCCCTCATAGCCATCTATTTCCTGGATAGAGGAAGAATATGCAGAATGTTGGCTGATCTATATATTTCTAGGGTGCCTTTTACTGAGTGTTTTGATAGATGCCAGAGAGAAATACTAAAAATTACCTTGATAAATTAGAGAAAAAAGTATCTCACTAGGGAAAAATAAAAGGATGTGCTATCACAGGGATATGAAAACTCAAATTCATTAATACAGAGTTGAAAAAGACTGGATAGTCCCAAGCATCACAGATGAAGTTCTGAGAGTTATAGTCGACCTCACGCTAAATATGAACAAGAAGTACAGTGCCGTGGTGAAAAAAAATCAACATATGTTAAATGTACAAAGTGATTCTTCTATTAGATTGAGGAATCTAACTTTAAGAAAACTGCATATAAAATTTATTATTATTACTTATAATTATCATAAATATTTGTTTTACAGTGAACACAGTCCTTTCACATACATCATAAGTGTATTTGGTCCTAAAACGGTCCGGTGAGTTATTTATTAGTATAATCCCCACTTAACAGAAGAGAAAACAGACCCCAAAAATGTAAGTGAAATGCCTGAGGGAATACAGAAAGATCCGGTTTTAAACTCAGTTCTTTTGATTTCAAATCAAATGTGAATCCCACTACACTGTACTGCCTCTTCGGGAAAAATAACTAGAGGAAGATTACTCACATTAAAAAAACTTTTTTTGTATATATGTGCCACATCTTCTTTATCCATTCATCCGATGATGGACACTTAGGTTGCTTCCATGTCCTGGTTATTGCAAATAGAGTTGCAATGAACATTGTGGTACATGACTCTTTTTGAATTATGGTGTTCTCAGGGTATATGCCCAGTAGTGGGATTTCTGGGTTGTATGGTAGTTCTATTTTTAGTTTTTTAAGGAACCTCCATACTGTTCTCCATAGTGGCTGTATCAATTTACATTCCCACCAACAGTGCAAGAGTGTTCAATGGAATATTACTCAGCCATAAAAAGAAATGCAATTGAGTTATTTGTAGTGAGGTGGATGGAGTTAGAGTCTGTCATACAGAGTGAAGTAAGTCAGAAAGAGAAAAACAAATACAGTATGCTAACACATATATATGGAATCTAAGGGGAAAAAACAAAAAAAAAGGTCATGAAGAACCTAGTGGTAAGACGGGAATAAAGACACAGACCTACTAGAGAATGGACTTGAGGATATGGGGAGGGGGAAGGGTAAGCTGTGACAAAGTGAGAGAGTGGCATGGACATATATACACTACCAAATGTAAAAGAGATAGCTAGTGGGAAGCAGCTGCATAGCACAGGGAGATCAGCTTGGTGTTTTGTGATCACCTAGAGGGGTGGGAGAGGGAGGGTGGGAGGGAGGGAGATGCAAGAGGGAAGAGATATGGGAACATATGTATATGTATAACTGATTCACTTTGTTATAAAGCAGAAACTAACACACCATTGTAAAGCAATTATACTCCAATAAAGATGTTAAAAAAATAAAAAAACTTTTTTAAATTTTAAAATTATTTGGATACTCTCCAAATAATAAGCTGCCCTGGTGAATTTTATATAGAAATGGATTTGTGATAACTCAATTCACAGCCAACTTTTTGGAAGGAATCTAATTGCATAAAGGGAAGTACATTTAAATACAGTTATCAGTGTGTATAATGCAATGATTATGACCTTGATTATATAAATGGGAAGTGCATTTAAACAGTTATTGATGTATATAGCACTATGATTCTGATCTTGATCATTCCACTGAAATAGATATGGAGATAGTCAAGGAAACTTTGGCTTACAGATTGGAAAAATATGTCTTATGGACAGGAAAGAATTTGAGTTTGCTTAATGAGCAAGAGACAAAAGGAGAGAGCTAATATTGGTCTTTGTAAGAAAGGTTTTATGAATAGGAAGCTGCTCAGTTCTTTGCTCACAGATGGAACAGTATGAAATCTACCTCATTTAGTCATTCATTAATTCAAATTTTTCTTTCAACTTTCTAACATGTGCTAGTCACTCTGCCAGGTGTGAGGTACACAAAGATAAGTAGAACGTTGCCCCTGCCCTCAAGGACTCTCTGTTGGGGTGGTGGCAGATGTATAAATAAACACCAGCATTATTATATAAGCAGCATAGTAAAAGTATGTGTACCCAGAATGCTGAAGGGTTAAGGTGCTAATTTAACCTAGGGGTATCAGGGAATGGTTTAGAAAGTCTTTTTACCTGTTTCTCAATCTTGAATAGAACCTTGCTTGCTTAAATTGATGCAGAGGAGATTTCAGTTCGCTTCAAGAAGAACTTTTAAATACTAGCTTAAGAACTATAATGTTCCTTTAAAGGAGGTAAGATATTTTTTTTAACTTCAGCAAGATTTAAAGGTAAAAAGATAATCTTCCCAAATTATGGGAATGTACCATATGATCCTTTAAGCAAGGCTTTTTCTAGCTCTGGTGTTTTTCTGATAAATTAAGAATTGATTCTACATGCCTAGAGATTTGCAAAAGCAGGCAGTAGACATAATGGAAATCATGTAGTATACCTAAAAGCAATTCAGTAAAAAATGCTTCTGTCCCCTTTATGCTTGGTTTTTATGCAAATCTGTATTTGAAGAGAAATTAAGTGTGTTTGTTGTAAATGGATGTTCATATGGTCTCAGCTAAGTAATAATGGGAAACAGTAGAAGGAGGTGGTGATGTGTATGAAGAAGTGGGACTGAGCACTGTGGATGGTGCCAATGCACTTTATGGAAGAGAAAGAGGATTGTTGCTTCCTGGTGAATTTCTTTTGAAAAAAAATATGTGGTTGTATTAGAAAAACCAAGATAACAAATCTGGAAGAATGCATCAAAGCAGAGGCTTATAGGGATAACTCTCCTCTGAGGATCTTGAATCTCTTTCAGAATATGTTGGTATCAAGGCTCAGCTTGCTTCAGAAGGAGTGGATTTCCTGCACTTATTAAAGCTACAAGAGGCAACACAGTGCAATAATTAAGAGGAAAAAACCTGGAACCACACTGCCTGGGTTTAAAGGCTTGTTCTTACTTACTAACAGTTGTGTGATCTTGGGCAAGATTTTTCACCTCCATGTATCTCATTTCTTTCATCTATCAAATGGAGATAATGATCATAAAAAGTATCTACTTTATAGGGTTGTTTGAGGATTACGTGATTTAATACACACAGGAAAATTAGAATACTACTTGGAACATGGTAAGTGCCATATAATATGAGCTCAGCATTTTGCAGTTTTCAAAGTCCTCCCTCAGAACCTTGCGAGAAGAGCTAGGCAGGTTACATCAATTCCATTTGGCAGATGACCTTACAGGCTCAAAGGGGTTGAGTATCTTGCTCCAGACCAAGCTGAGCCAGGATTTGAACCAGGCCTTCATGCCTCATTTAGTACTCTTTCCACTTGATCACATTTGTCATTGGGTCTACATTTCCTCCTAGGACTTCCTTAGACAACTGAGGAAAATAAATGTGTTCTCCTGTATTACTGTTCTATTGCGGCATAAAAGAGTTTCAAACTTAGCCCATTAGAACATCACACATTCATTATCTCACCATGTTGATGGGTCAGGAGGCTGGGCAGAGCTTAGCTGTATCCTTTGTTCAGGGTCTCACAAGGCTGCAGTCAAGGTCGGCCAGACTGCATTCTCATCTTGAAGCTTAACTAGGCTTCTAAGCTCATTCAGGTTGTTGATGGAATCTAGTACCCTGAGGCTGTGGAATTCATGGCAGCTTGCTTCTTCAAAGGCTGTAATGGAGAGAGAATCTCTGCTGCTTGGAATCTCCCATATAAGGGAAGGCCTAACCTCTCTTTTAAAGGGTTCACCTTATTAGGTCAGTTCCAACTAGGATGATCTCCCTTTGATTAGTTAAAAGTCAATTAGACACCTAATTACATCTGAAAAATCCCTTCACCTTTGCCCTATTATATAACAGATCACAGGAGGGCGTGACATCTCATCACCTTTGTCATATTTTATTGGTTAGAAGCAGTTTGCAGGTTTTACCACCCACTCAAAGGGAGGGGATTGCACAAGGGATTACACACAGGGGGGTGGGGGTGGTTACCCTAGGGAGTGTCCACCACCTAGCCCATTATTTTCAAGCTGTTGTTAAGAGAGGATGATAATGTATTTAAAAAAAATTTTTATTGGAGTATAGTTGCTTTACAATGATGTGCTAGTTTCTGCTGTACAGCAAAGTGAATCAGCTATACGTATACATATATCCCCTCATTTTTGGATTTCCTTCCCATTTAGGTCACCACAGAGCACTGAGTAGAGTTCCCTGTGCTATACAGTGGGTTCATTAGTTATCTATTTTATACATAGTATCAACAGTGTATATATGTCAATCTCAATCTCCCAATTCCTCCCACCCCCCCCCTTTCCCCCTTGGTATCCATACATTTGTTCTCTATGTCTGTGTCTCTATTTCTGCTTTGCAAATGAGATCATCTATACCAATTTTTTGATTCCACATATATGCATTAATATATGATATTTGTTTTTCTCTTTCTGACTTTAAGGCAGTCAAGTAATTTTAAAAGTCAAAGTCAGGACTTGAATCAGAGTAGATGTGTACAAGTAGCAATCTGTTTGGGAGGACAGGTAAAGGACTGCACCCATCTAACCAGCTTATCTTTCCCAACATTTTGCTTTTCTTTTCCATCTAGGTATACTCCTGCTCAAGATACTTCACTCCCTGAGCTGCCATTAGATGCCGACATACTTTCTTTTCACCTCCTAGCCAGACCTGTAACAGTTAAAAATACAAGCAAAAAAAATTAAAACCTTCTTCAGTACATGCCAATAGAGGATGTGATTTTTTTTTTGGGTGGGCTTCCTTGCAATTGCAGTTGAAATATAAAAAGCTGAAATTTTCATAGGACAAAGCCTCAAATACTCCTTTGCATCCCATCACTTTGGCAAAGCCTTCCAACACAGAACTCTATGATGAAGATGTCCCTCTTGCTATCTCATCTGTTTGTGTCATTTTCCTGTGTTTTGCATTTGTTTGAAAGCTCTTTAATGTGTTTGTAAAATGAACACATATGTTGATTGATAAACAATAAATAAAGAATAGTTGGCATAGAGAGCATTACAATCTCTGAAAAGAAGCTCAAGAACAACCAGACTATGCTTTTGTGGTTTTTACCATTCTTCTCCTTGTCTACCTGTGGATTTGTCTGGCCTATGGAGCAATATCCAGTGTCCCAAATGCTTGGAGTCTGCTACAATTCTTCTGGAGGTCCACTACAGGAAATCATGTTAAAATTGGAGCTGTGCAATGAAACAGTGAAAATGAAAGGTGGGTTGCTTAAGTTCTCAGGATATGCTTTAGAGAAAAAGCTAAGGCCCTAATTGCTTTTCCCAATACCTTCTTCTTCTCAGGGGCATAAAGGGAGTATACAGTGACAGCTGCATGAATTAAACAAGATGATCTTGGAAACACTAGATGGTTTCTTACAAGGATGTCACCAGATTTAGTCTGAATCATAATAGAGAAATCATTAAAAAGTACACTTTATATTGTTATGAAAGGCACAAAGGCCTAGCTGAAGCTTTTACTCAAGAAAGATAGCAGTGGGTCTCCTGTTGTTTGGCTAGTGCTCTTTTAAGTAATCATCGATGGTGAATAAATTTTATTTATTTTGTATTTAAAAGAGAACTATACAATGTATGAAACCCTAGGGCTGCTAGGCCCTGGGTTACTATCTACTAGAATGTGGGTATGTGGCTCCCAGGAGCTTGCCCCACAACCTTTGGTTGCCTGGGACTTTACGCAATATACTCTAAATCAGTGGTTCTTGACTTGGGGTGGCATGGAGTTATAGCAAGAAATGTAAGAATACATATGCCCAACAAACATTGCTTGTAAAATAAATAAATAATGTACTTTGGATATCCATGTACTAATGTTTCACAAATGTATGTAGATGTTGCTATGATGAATAAAATATAAGCTTATTTATAAGTGTTGCTAAATTTATTGTAGGTTTTTGTTGTTGAGCATTTTCTCAACCAACATATCCTAAATATATGACTCTCGTGTGTGTGTGTGTGTGTGTGTGAGTGTGAAAGAGAGACTGAAAGAAATTGAGAGAGAGAGATATTTTTTTTAAGTTTAAAAGAGATCCACATATTTCAAAGATTGGGATCCACTGCTCTAAGCACTTACCTTTAGTAAGAAAAAATCTTGTCTTTGTCTATCTGTCTCTCACCCTCTCTAAACAGCTTCAGAGGGGCTGCATGCAATTATCTTTCCCCTCCTTTTGGTAACTAAAGCATCTTTCTCCTCAGACACTGATGCTGGGAAAGACACAACAGTAGCTCTAATAGTAATACTAACTTCCCTTAAATAACATCTTTTATCTGATGCTCTCTAAATGCTATATGGCAAGATCTCACTGTCATGGGGAAGGGAAATGCACAGCGAAGAGATGCTGCAGCTGAGAATAAAATCCAGGCAGGCTGGTCCTTCAAACATTTGTTGAAGCCTGCCTGCCTATTTCTGACAGGGTGGGGCTCTTCTATTTCTGAATTAACCCTGCAGCTCTAGGGGAAGGCTTGGTAACAGAGTCTCTAGACATTTGGGCGATTTGCCAGGCTGCCACTGATTCATTGTACTTAGAGACTTAAGTAAATTTTTTCATATCCAACATGGTTGAGGAACTAGAAGGTTAGTAGTCAGTTTATGAAATTCATGCTTCATTTTTCAGTGACTTAGAATATGATAAAATATACCCAACATGAAGATTAGGCTGAAGAAAATTTCTTTCTGTGAGGATTCAGAAGGCATTTTCTTAACTGGCACAGGGCCACGAAATCAGCATTAAGAACCCCAGTGAACACCCTGCTGCAGGTGATTGGCTGTGCTGAGGTACTCAAGTAAAGAAAGCACAAGATAACTGAGAGCAGATGGCAGGTGTTTTGTATCTATATCTTGGGGGCTTCTGGGTCCAGGGTTATCTTTAGGGGACATAGGACTTGGGGAAAAATCAGAATGTGTGTTTTTCCATCTTCATCATTTGTATCTAGACCAAATCAGGTTGAAATTAACATCTGTGTTGCCTTTCAGGAGGTGAGCTGTCCTGGAAGGAAACCAACCAGGAGCAAGTCAGAAGCAGGATATTGAGAGAGGCCAAGACCACTTTTATGTTTTGAGCCTCTTGGCGTATGAAAAATGTAGGAAAGCCGAAAGAAGAGGGTTATACAACTCAGCACAGGTTGTTAACTTGTACAAAAGTATCTAATTTATTAGAATAGGTCCTTCATTGGTCTTTCTCTCTCTCCCTCTCCCTCTCCCTTCTCTCCCTCTCTAGCTCATATCATAGGGTCTTTTTTTTGTTTGTTTGTTTGCAAATCTCAATACACATCATTCAGCATAGGGCAAGCACCTTCTATACTGTGTTATTCCCATCTCTATCAGAATTGGAATAAGACCTACTAAAGGTCACAGGGCAAAGATCTGTTGAATTTAAACTGACATTGAGCAATTTAGGGCACAAATGTAACACTTAAAGTAATTTGGTCCAGACAGAAAACACCTGTCCATGCTATGAATCCAGATGGGTGAAGTTGGCAATCTTAGGAGAGTCATAGCAGTGTCCCACAGTAAGGATTAAGAAGACCAATTATCTCAGAAGCCAAATCTTCTGAAATAAATTGTCTGAGGAATCGACCTTTGAAAGGCTCAAGATCTAGTGCAGTTTACTTAAAAATGTTTCACCCTGGATACTTCAGAATCTCATTTCCACTTTTGTTATTCTCTCCTTCCCTCTTTCACTTTAATTGTAATAAAGGAGTCATATTTATCACATCAAGTATATTAAATTTTCAACCCTAGAAAGTAAATCCATTTCACGTGTGTTTTCCCAAATGACTATAGCTGCTTGAAAGGCAAACCAAGGGGAGGTTGAGCCATTGGAAGGGAAGCTGGGGAAGGAAATAAAAGAAGCCTAAGTCGGAAGCTGGGCCTGGGCTTTCTAAGCAGCCAGACTTTCCAGAGGTGACCTTTGTACTGCAGCGAGTTGTCTGGAGTCCATATGACAATCCCAGGGGTGATCAGAAACCAAGTGCCTGTTGAACCGTGGAAAGGAGGGGGAGGTAAGTGGAAGAGTACTTTAAAAAAAATGTATCAGTGCAGAAACAATATTATGAAAACGAGATCATAGGAATAAAAATATCACTTACAATATCACTACATAATGTTTCAATTTTTAATGTGCTCTTTACATACACAATTTTATAAAATTGTAAACATAATGAAGATACTCATGTGCTCTGTTCTTTATGTAATATTATATCATAAATGGTTTGTCATGTAGTTATATGTTACTCATACTGATAATTTCTAGTGGCTGCACAATATTCCTTTAAGGTTGTTCATCATGATTTAGCTAGTCTATCATGGGTCATTTAGGTCGTTACTAATTTTTTTGCTATTATAAACAATGTTGTAAAGAAAATCTCACTGCATACAGTTTTTGTAACTTCTTGAATTATTTCCTCAGCATAAATTCCTGGCAGTTAAATTACTGGGTGAAATGATATAAACATTTAAATTTTTCTTGAAAAATCCTGCCAAACTGATTTCCAAAAAGACTGGAATAATTGACTAATTTCACCAAGACCATGCCAGAAAACTATGGAAGAAAATTTAAATTAAATTGGTAAAAATATTACCTCATTATAGCTTTGTTAAACTTTTCTGATTGCTTCCAAGATTGAACATATTCCCGTATATTTGTTTGTTAGTTACATTTTCTCTTATGAGACTGCCTCCTCATTTTTTTTTTTTTCATTGTTAGCCATTTATCTACTGGGGACTTGTAACTTTTCTAATTAAAATTCTGAGTAATTTAAATAACAGGAAATATCTCCCTGTCATATTTTTATCAGGTTTTGCTTTTGTATTTGAGATACTTTCTTCAACAGGAGAGAAAAAATGTGGAATGCATATGATTTTATCTTCAATCTTTGTTGAGGGTGACTCTTCATTGTAGCATTTATAATTTAGTGTATAGGCTGCTGGATTCAACACCAAAATGAATATCCTGAAAGGAAAGGAACAAAGAATTATAGTTTGGGAATCAGAGAGAAAATACAATTCAAATCTGGGTAAATGTGTGGTTGATTTTCTTAGGTTTAAAATCTTTTAAATTTTACATCAGCCTTTTTAGTGTCACAGCAGTGTTAATTTAGTGGGGTCACGATTTGGTGAAAATAAAGCAAAATTGCAGGGAGTAGAGGTGTTCAAATCATGGGATCTTCTATGGCATGTGAAAAACTACAATTGCCCTACAGCCAATCCTTAACTCTCTAAGCCTGTGACCTTGAATTTGACTTATTGTGTAAGGGGAATCATGCAAGTCAATTCTCTAGTTCAGGGGTCTCCAACCCCCAGGCCACGGACTGGTACCAGTCCGTGACCTGTTAGGAACTGGGCTGCACAGCAGGAGGTGAGCAGCAGGTGAGCGAGTGAGGCTTCATCTGTATTTACAGCCACTCCCCATTGTTCACATTACCGCCTGAACTCCGCCTCCTGTCAGATCAGTGGCAGCATTAGATTCTCATAGGAGTGTGAACACTACTATGAACTGTGCATGTGAGGGATCTAGGTTGCATGCTCCTTATGAGAATCTAATGCCTGATGGTCTGAGGTGGAGCTGAGGGGGTGATGTTAGTGCTGGGGAGCAGCTGCAAATACAGGTTATCATTAGCAGAGAGGTTTGACTGCACAGAGACCATAATAAATCAATTGCTTGCGGACTCATATCAAAACCCTGTTGGGCTTCCCTGGTGGTGCAGTGGTTAAGAATCTGCCTGCCAATGCAGGGGACATGGGTTCGAGCCCTGGTCCAGGAAGATACCACATGCCACAGAACAACTAAGCCTATGCGCCATAACTACTGAGCCTGTGCTCTGGAGCCCGCGAGCCACAACTACTGAAGCCCATGCACCTAGAGCCCGTGCTCCGCAACAAGAGAAGCCACCACAATGAGAAGCCCGCACACCGCAACGAAGAGTAGCCCGCGCACCGCAACTAGAGAAAGCCCACGTGCAGCAACGAACACCCAGTGCAGCCAAAAATAAATAAATAAATTTATAAACAACAACAACAACAAAAACCCTGTCAGTGAGTGGCAAGTGAAAACAAGCTCAGGGCTCCCACTGATTCTGCATTATGGTGAGTTGTATAATTATTTCATTATATATTACAATGTAATAATAATAGAAATAAAGTGCACAATAAATGTAATGTGCTTGAATCATCCTGAAACCATCCCCCCACTGGTCCGTGGAAAAATTGTCTTCCACAAAACCGGTCCCTGATGCCAAAAATGTTGGAGACTGCTGCTCCAGTCTATTTCTCTTTCAGGCAAATCCTGAAAGATGCCACGTCTTTGCTACTTTTTTATTGCATTTCCAACGCTTTCATATTTGTATCAGAACTCGGTCAATTTCTGAAAAAGAAGAAAAAAAGAGTCCTAGCTGAAGCATGCTGGATGTGTCCCTGACACCCTTAGGAGTATATAGTTGCTGAGGGAGTTTGTCAAAATTTATGTTTCCATTTTTGGGCTCTGTCACTCATTCTAATAGCTCATAGCAGCTATGCTCCACCCTCTCTCACTTGTTCTGCAATTTTTGAGCATGAGAAAAATAAACGAAGAAAGATTTATAAGGGGAGGGACTGCTGCTGGCAGATGGTGAAAATAACTGTTTCAGGAGCAGGGGTAGGTGGATTTAAGAGCAGTTTATTAGAAAAATACTTAGCACTTTGTATTCAACATTGCAAAAACACGTTGGCATCTTTTATTTCATTTTTTTTTTGTTAAAGCTTCTTTTAAAATAAGGACTCTTATAGTGTACATATTTACTCTTTGACACCTTACAGAACAAGAATTTCTACAAACATAGTCTGTTCATGTTCTATAAATACTGTGTACTAAATTTGCATTGTTTCCCTGACACATTTATTTTACTGTCCTCCTTCCCATAATTCAGATCTTGTCACTTAAAATGCTTGAATCTACCCACCTTTTTCCTTTCTTATTCTAGTCCTAAATTTATCTAACTCAGGTCCCTTTACTGAGCTCTGAGCGTATATCTCCAGCTCTTTCTATGTTTCCACCATATATTCTGGAGATCATTTAAACTCATCCTATCCCTAGTCAAGCTCACAGTCTTCTACAAACCTGAACCTCTTTCAGCGTTCCCAATCTCGTTCACCTAGTGCAAGCCAGAAACCTTGACATTCTTTCTCTCTCTCTCTCTCTCTTTTTTTTTAAAGAGAGACTCGGTCATTGTACTTAGCACTAGCTGTACAACAAAAGTAGCCCCTGGCACCACCTTCAAGAAAAATACCAAAAATACAGTTTAAATATTCTAATTTCAAAATGTTGATGTTCTCCTTTCCTAAGGCACAGTTAAGAGGCCCCAGAGAAAAGCTGGTAACGCTGAGGGCTGTGCCTTGGAAACGATGTGTCTGTGTCGCTGTGGGGCAGTGACAGTGGGGTAGCCCCGAGGCAGCCAGCTGCTCAATGGCACAGCGGACTTTCTTTGCAGTTTCTTCAAATTCTTCCTGCTTATTGTTGGTTTCCTTTGCAATTTTGTTCTTGGCTCTTTCTTTATCCAGTTTCAAAAATTCGCTGAGGGTTAATTCTTCAAACTGCTTCTTGACAGAAAGGAAAGCACAACCAGATGAATGCTTTTTATGTTCTTCAATAGGGTCGTCATCTGGCTCCCAGCCTTCCAACTCCTTGAAGCAGAAGAAACACTGAGCCAAGTCGGGCTCGTTCTCAGGGGACAGTGGATGAAGCCGGCCATGGCCATCCGCTCCGGGGTGCAGGCGCAGCCCTCCAAGAAGGGCCAGTTCTTAAATGTGGAGAAGCAGTGGTCCTTGAGGTAAAGCTGCCAGGCCGGGGGTAATGACAGGGCACCCATGCCGCCGCAGCCGAGCAATGCCGCCGTTCAAATCTGATGGTTGAAGGCTGCCGCGGGGCATTTGGCATTACCTCTGAATCCTCCCACTCTCTCACATTTCATAGCCAACCAATTACCAAGATTTACTAATTCTACTTTTTGCTGTTTCCGATGCAATCGTTTCTATCCAGTTTTGTGGTCATTTTCCTAATCCATGTCTTTATAATCTCTTACTTGGACCATTGCAAAAGCTTCTTATTATAATTCCCTTCCTCCAAACTTTCTTCCTCCCAGGTGAAACCATTATGGCTTTAGCAAAAGGTAAATCTGATCATTTCACTCTCTTGCTTACAGATCTTTGATGGCTCCTCATTGTCTTTGGCATGGTTTGAAGACCTGGTTTCTGTCTCTCCTTCAGGCCTCATTTTCTACTAAATCGTTCTACATATCCTATGATCCAGTCACACTTAATTGCTTTCTATACTCCAGGTATACATCCTCACATCTCCATGCTTTCTTTCTTCCCTGGACTAGCTGATTGATATCTAAGTGGTCTTTAAGATTCAGCTCAAAGGTCACCTTCTCTGTAAAATGATCTCCGATTATACTCTCCTCCTGAACTCCTTCCTCATCCCCAACCCCACGAAGTTAGGCATTTCCTCTTCTTTGCTTCTATAGAAGATTGTGCATAATTGAATATAGCAATATCCCATAGCATTGGAATGTCTTATATACTATTTTGTTTTCTACACTAGATGGGGCATCTTTGAGGGCAGAGACTGGTATTTATTTTATATCTCCCCCCTCTACTTAATGTGGTAGGCCCTGGAAATTATGTTTGTTGAATGAATGAAGGATGAATAAGTAATAGGCTTTATCCTTTTAGCTACTTTTTCTCCTGGTTCTCTAATTAATTTTTAGGCATTGGAATTTCCATTCCCGGCGCCCCCCCCCCACCCCGAGGGTCTTAATCCTCAAAACCATGATTATTTTACCTTTTAAATCCCCTTCCTTTCAACAAGACTCTATGAAACATTTTAAAGCTATAACGACTACATTTTTATATAAAACGCTTAGCTGAAAACTCTAAAAATGTTTCATGATGACAATTTAACACAGTCAAAGACCAGGTATTGGGCTTCCCTGGTGGCGCAGTGGTTGAGAATCTGCCTGCCAATACAGGGGACACGGGTTCGAGCCCTGGTCTGGGAAGATCCCACATGCCGCGGAGCAACTGGGCCCGTGAGCCACAACTACTGAGCCTGCGCGTCTGGAGCCTGTGCTCCGCAACAAGAGAGGCCGCGATAGTGAGAGGCCCGCGCACCGCGATGAAGAGTGGCCTCCGCTTGCCACAACTAGAGAAAGCCCTCGCACAGAAACGAAGACCCAACACAGCCAAAAATAAATAAAATAAATAAATTTATAAAAAAAAAAAAAAAAAAAAAAAAAAGACCAGGTATTGCTGTGTCCTCATCTATATGCTGTTCCTTTGGGTAGAGATCTTTCTTGCTGCCCCAGAATTTTAACTCCCTGTTTGTTACTAGAACATTCCACAAGATTCTTCCTCAGCCTTGTCCTGTACCATTTCTTGCTGCTTCTTAATTTTTTTAATGACCTCATGAGTCCATCAATTTTTGCTTTATGAATATCGTCCCTCTTTGATGATTCTTTGTATAAAACTTTCCTGATTCTACATTTTTTTTTTGTTTTTGAGCTTGACTTTTAGCCTACATCTGTCACTTTCTTTATCACATTCTTTTGCCTTCTTATACCTCTCTTTCTGTGTCTTTGACCTGCTTCAAATTCTGTTACTTCCCTCCTTCTGAGAGCTATTTCCCCTCCCACCTATTATTTTGCAGATGGACAGGTTCCATATACAGTGAGGTCTGTTTTTCTCTTTCACTTTGTTCTTCCTTCATGCCCCATCCCAACCCCACACATGTAAGTTTTTTCATGTGCTTTCTTCCTTTTCTCCTCTATGTAACTGTACACAGTTTCCTATAAAGCAATGGGAACCCATCACATTTCTCAGCTGTCCTGTTGCTCATCTCTAGTCATTGTATCTGTTTGCCTTTGCTTGCTGCATTGTCCTTATTCCTCTGTCCATTTCTTGTAGGAGTGTCCTTTATCCTGCATTCACTGGCTATTCAGTGTCAGTTTACCTTTCATTCCAAACCCTTGAAATAAATACAATTTATTAAAACTTTTGATATATGATATAGGATCATAACAAACAAATGGGATAAGAAATAGATTATTTTGCAATGTTGAGAAATTAGGCTAATTATTTCGGAAAAAAAGCCTCACTTCATGTCATATACTAAAATAAACTGTAGATTAATTCATTACTTAAACATAAAAATTCAAATCATAAATGGCTAGAATAAAATATACATGAAGATTTAATTGATAACTAGTTGGGGAAGAACTTTCAAGGCATAAAAGCAATAAAGAAATCACCAAGTAAAAAGTCAATATATTTATGTATACATTGTATTTTCTATACAACAAAAAACATAAAAACAATAGTACAATCAGAAAACCAGTTAGGAAAATATTTCTAATGGAAATGACCAAAATTAATGTTCTTAATTTTTAATTAACTAACAAAAGTGTAACAAGAATGACACCAAGTTGACAAAACACATGACAGTTCATAAAAAATTAATATCAAATATAGTAATTAAAGAAATGTAACTTCAGTAATATTTCTCATGTAATACTGGTAGGGATAAAGTGAGATGAGTATTGTCACAAATTGTTGGGAGAAGTGCAGGCAACCTTTCTGAAAAGCAGTCTCTCTTTCTGTGTATGTGTATACACATAGGCACAGATTAACACAGAGCATGCATGAAGCCATAAAACGTTCACATTAAAACTTCTTGAGAATGCATGATAACAAAATATCGAACTATGTAGACAAAACGTCCACAGCAGCATTATTTATAATGATACAAAGTTGGATAATTAAGTATTCAACAATAGGGATATATTTATATATGTCCAAAAATTGAATACAATGCAGCTATTAGTAGTCATGTTTTCAAAGAATATTCACTTTTCAGGAACATATTAATAATATAATTATAGGTAATAAAAATGAAGATACACAACTGCTTGTGCAAAATTATACTAATTTTTAAAAGGTCTATATTGTGCAGAAGAGTCAAGTACATAAATCAAAGTATTGATGATGATGAAATTATAAGTGATTTTAGTTATAAAAATATTTCCCAATAATTTTCAAATTGTCTTATGGTGATATTTTACTTCTAAAATTATATAAATTACAGAGTTATTCTATGAAGGAAAATACATGACTGTGTTCCTTTTATGAATATGCTCTTGGATAGTTTGCATTGTTTTGGAATTTTTAATTTTTATTTTTTATTCTTTTTTAAATTGAAAGCGCTTTCTTTCACTCTCTTAGCTGTGATTTTGCCCACAAGTTTCTTATGAGACCCCGATCCTTTTATACTAATATGTTCTCTAAAATCCAATTTCTTTGCTGATCTGAAGATCATTTCAACTAAGGATCTAAATTATTAAAAGTACATCCCTTGGAAACACTCCAATTAAAATATTACTTGGAAACTCACCACCAATTCTCTGCATAATTCCTTTGTGAAGTGAATTCATGAGACAAACTTCTTTTGATGATATTCTCCTGTTGTACTCCTTCATCCCTTTAGAAAGTCCTGCATCTTTTCCTCCTTCTCTTTGTTCCTCTCCCCTCTCCATTCCCTTTCTCTGGCTTCTCCTTCCCTCCCTTTCCCTCCTTCACCTTTTCCTGCATGTCCATTCCTTGGCTTCTGCTCTGCTCAACTAGATCTACTTTACTTCCTTTGATTACTCTTCTCCATTTATCTTTGTTTTATGCCAGTCTTATTTTTTTCTACATGAATTCTTTTGACTTTCCAGTCACCTCTCTGTACCCTACTTATCTATCAATCCTTTAGGTTGACACTCTGGATGTACTGGAGTACTTATATAGACTGACATAACCTTTCTTCTTTTTTTCCCCACTAAGAAAAAAATTCATTTTTGTAACTTGATCAACACTGGCCTTTGAGGTTTGACAGTCGTGTTGCTGATACACATTCATTTTATTTTCTACTATAACCCTTAGACCCTCTTGTGATTCTGTTTTACATTGGTGCATTTGATTAATTTTTTCTTTGTGAAATACATTATATTTATGAATGCTTTATTGAATCTCATTTTATTGATTTCTGCCCATTTAAAAATTTGTCCTGCTTGTACTCTATTTTTATACCTATCCTGCGATGTGCAGGAACACCTGCAAATTTTATTAGCATCTTCTCCCTTCTGTTCTCTAAGTAGTAAATGAAAATATTGAATTGTTTTGAACTCAGAGTGGATCCCTAAGGGACCACATTGACACCTCCACCCAATGCAGTATGGAACTGTTAGTAACAGCTCTTTGTAATCAATTTGTTTTAACTAGTTCTGTATCTAAGCTATCCATCTATGGCACTTCCTCATAATTTATCCTTTAAAAATTTGTTTTGTTAGCCCAAGTCTCCATGAACTTTTTCTTTTTTAATACCCTAAACTTATCCTTTGAAGGAATGATTGAATTGTGATTTCATATGATTATTTTTTTAATTTACATTTCTTTTAACATCTTTATTGGAGTATAATTGCTTTACAATGGTGTGTTAGTTTCTGCTTTATAACAAAGTGAATCAGCTATACATATACATATATCCCTATATCTCCTCCCTCTTGCGTCTCCCTCCGACACTCCCTATACAACCCCTCTAAGTGGTCACAAAGCACCGAGCTGATCTCCCTGTGCAATGCAGCTGCTTCCCACTAGCTAGCTATTTTACATTTGGTAGTTTATATGTGTCCATGTCATTCCCTCATTTCATCCCAGCTTCCCCTTCCCCCTTTCCGTGTCCGCAATTCCATTCTCTACATCTGCATTTTTATTCCTGTCCTGCCTCTAGGTTCTTCAGAACTTTTTTTTTTTTTTTTAGCTTCCATATATACGTGTTAGCATACAGTATTTATTTTTCTCCTTCTGACTTACTTCACTCTGTATCACAGTCTCTAGGTAGATCCACCTCACTACAAATAACTCAATTTCCTTTCTTTTTATGGCTGAGTAATATTCCATTGTATATATGTGCCACATCTTCTTTATCCATTCATCTGTTGATGGACACTTAGGTTGCTTCCATGTCCTGGCTATTGTAAATGGAGCTGCAATGAACACTGTGGTACATGACTCTTTTTGAATTATGGTTTTCTCAGGGTATATGCCCAGTAGTGGGATTGCTGGGTTGTATGGTAGTTCTATTTTTAGTTTTTTAAGGAACCTCCATACTGTTCTCTGTAGTGGCTGTATCAATATACATTCCCACAAACAGTGCAAGAGGGTTCCCTTTTCTCCACACCCTCTCCCGCATTTATTGTTTGTAGATATTTTGATGATGGCCATTCTGACCACAGTGAGGTGATACCTCATTGTAGTTTTGATTTGCTTTTCTCTAATGATTAGTGATGTTGAGCATCCTTTCATGTGTTTGTTGGCAATGTGTATATTTTCTTTGGAGAAATGTCTATTTAGGTCTTCTGCCCATTTTTGTATTGGGTTGTTTGTTTTTTTGATATTGAGCTGCATGAGCTGCTTGTAAAGTTTGGAGATTAATCCTTTGTCAGTAGCTTCATTGACAAATATTTTCTCCCATTCTGAGGGTTGTCTTTTGGTCTTGTTTATGGTTTCCTTTGCTGTGCAAAAGCTTTTAAATTTCATTAGGTCCCATTTGTTTATTTTTGTTTTTATCTCCAATTCTCTAGGAGGTGGGTCAAAAAGGATCTTGCTGTGATTTATGTCATAGAGTGTTCTGCCTATGTTTTCCTCTAAGAGTTTGATAGTTTCTGGCCTTACATTTAGGTCTTTAACCCATATTGAGTTTATTGTTGTGTATGGTGTTAGGGAGTGTTCTAATTTCATTCTTTTCCATGTAGCACCACTTACTGAAGATGCTGTCTTTTCTCCATTGTATATTCTTGTCTCCTTTCTTAAAAATAAGGTGACCATATGTGTGTGGGTTTATCTCTGGGATTTCTATTCCTGTTCCATTGATCTATATTGCTGTTTTTGTGCCGGTACCATACTGTCTTGATTACTGTAGCTTTGTATTATAGTGAAGTCAGGGAGCGTGATTCCCCCAGCTCCGTTTTTGTTTTTCAAGATTGTGTGGACTCTTCAGGGTCTTTTGTGTTGCCATACAAATTGTGAAATTTTTCATTCTAGTTCTGTGAAAAATGCCATTGGTAGTTTGACAGGGATTGCACTGAATCTATAGATTGCTTTGGGTAGTATAGTCTTTTTCACAATGTTGATTCTTCCAATCCAAGAACATGGTATATCTCTCCATCTGTTTGTATAATCTTTAATTTCTTTCATCAGTGTCTTATAGTTTTGTACATACAGGTCTTTTGTCTCCTTTTTATTGGCATATAGTTGTTTGTAGTAATCTCTCATGATGCTTTGTATTTCTGCAGTGTCACTTGTTACTTCTCCTTTTTCATTTCTAGTTCTATTGATTTGAGTCTTCTCCCTTGTTTTCTTGATGAGTCTGGATAATGGTTGATCAATTTTGTTTATCTTCTCAAAGAACCAGCTTTTAGTTTTATTGATCTTTGCTATCGTTTCTTTCATTTCTTTTTCATTTTTTTCTGATCTGATCTATATGATTTCTTTCCTTCTGCTAACTTTGGAGGTTTTTTTGTTCTTCTTTCTCTAATTGCTTTAGGTGTAAGGTTAGGTTGTTTATTTGAGATGTTTCTTTTTTCTTGAGGTAAGATTGTACTGCTATAAACTTCTGTCTTAAAAATGTTTTTGCTGCATCCCATAGGTTTTGAGTCGTCGTGTTTTCATTGTCATTTGTTTCTAGGTATTTTTTGATTTCCTCTTTGATTTCTTCAGCTATCCCTTGGTTATTAAGTAGTGTATTGTTTAGCCTCCATGTGTTTGTATTTTTTACAGTTTTTTTCCTGTAATTGATATCTAGTCTCATAGCGTTGTTGTCAGAAAAGATACTTGATACGATTTCAATTTTCTTAAATTTACCAAAACATGATTGGTGACCCAAAATATGATCTATCCTGGAGATTGTTCCATGAGCACTTGAGAAGAAAGTGTATTCTGTTGTTTTTGGATGGAATGTCCTATAAATATGAATTGAATTAAGTCCATCTTGTTTAATGTATCATTTAAAGCTTGTGTTTCCTTATATATTTTCATTTTGGATGATCTGTCCATTGGTGAAAGTGGGGTGTTAAAGTCCCGTACTATGATTGTGTTATGTCAATTTCCCCTTTTATGGCTGTTAGCATTTGCCTTATGTATTGAGGTGCTCCTATGTTGGGTGCATATATATTTACAATTGTTTTATCTTCTTCTTGGATTGATCCCTTGATCATTATGTAGTGTCCTTCTTTATTTGTTGTAATAGTCTTTATTTTAAAGTCTATTTGTCTGATATGAGAGTTGCTACTCCAGCTTTCTTTTGATTTCCATTTGCATGGAATAACTTATTCCATCCCATCACTTTCAGTCTGTATGTGTCCCAGGTCTGAAGTGGGTCTCTTGTAGACAGCATGAATACGGTCTTGTTTTTGTATCCATTCAGCTAGTCTATGTCTATTGGTGGGAGCATTTAATCCATTTACATTTAAGACAATTATCAATATGTATGTTCCTATTACGTTTTTCTTAATTGTTTTGCATTTGTTATTGGTAGGTCTTTTCCTTCTCTTATGTTTCCTGCCTAGAGAAGTTGCTTTAGCCTTTGTTGTAAAGCTGGTTTGGTGGTGCTGAATTCTCTTAGCTTTTGCTTGTCCGTAAAAGTTTTAATTACTCTGTTGAATCTGAATGAGATCCTTGTTGGGTAGAGTAGACTTGGTTGTAGGTTTTTTCCTTTCATCACTTTAAATACGTCTTGCCACTCCCTTCTGGATTGCAGAGTTTCTGCTGCATGATCAGCTGTTAACCTTATGGGGATTCCTTTGTATATTATTTGTTGTTTTTCCCGTGCTGCTTTTAATAATTTTTCTTTGCATTTAATTTTTGATAGTTTGATCAATATATGTCTTGGTGTGTTTCTCCTTGGATTTATCCTGTATGGGACTCTCTGTGCTTCCTGGAGTTGATTGACTATTTCCTTTCCCTTATTAGGGAAGTTTTCAACTATAATCTCTTCATGTATTTTCTCTGTTCCTTTCTTTTTCTCTTCTTCTTCTGGGACCCTATAATTCGAATGTTGGTGTGTTTAATATTGTCCCAGAGGTCTGTAAGACTTTCCTCAATTCTTTTCATTCTTTTTTTCTTTATTCTGCTCTGCACTAGTTATTTACACTATTTTATCTTCCAGGTCACTTATCCGTTCTTCTGCCTCAGTTATTCTGCTATTGATTCCTTCTAGCGAATTTTTAATTTCGTTTATTTTGTTGTTCAGCATTGTTTGTTTGCTCTTCATTTCTTCTAGTTCATTGTTAAACGTTTCTTGTATTTTCTCCATTCTATTTCCAATATTTTGAATCACCTTTACTATCATTACTCTGAATTCTTTTTCAGGTAGACTGCCTATTTCCTCTTCATTTGTGTGGTGTGGTCGGTTTTTACCTTGCTCCTTCATCTGCTGTGTGTTTCTCTGTCTTGTCATTTTGCTTAACTTACTGTGTTTGAGTCTCTTCTTCGCAGGCTGCAGGTTCGTCGTTCCTATCGTTTTTCGTGTCTGCCCCCAGTGGCTAAGTTTGGTTCAGTGGGTTGTGTAGTCTTCCTGGTGGAGGGGACTAGTGCCTGTGTTCTGGTGGATGAGGCAGGATCTTGTCTTTCTGGTGGGCAGGACCACTTCTGGTGCTGTGTTTTGGGGTGTCTGTGACCTTATTATGATTTTAGGCAGCCTCTCTCTAATGGGTGAGGTTGTGTTCCTGTCTTGCTAGTTGTTTGGCATAGGCTGTCATGCACTGTAGCTTGCTGGTCTTTGAGTGGAGCTCCATCTTAACATTGAGATGGAGATCTCTGGGAGAGCTTTTGCCATTTGATATTACATGGAGCCAGCAGGTCTCTGGTGGACCAATGTCCTGAACTCGGCACTCCCACCTCAGAGGTACAGGCCTGACACCCGGCCGGAGCACCAAGACCCTGTCAGCCACATGGCTCAGAATAAAAGGGAGAAAAAAAGAAAGAACGAAAGAAAAAAAAAAAAGAAATAAAGTTATTAAAATAAAAAAATTAAAAAGTAATTAAAAAAAAGAAAATCGAAAGAGAGAAGAGAGCAGCCAGACCAAAAAAGAAATCCACCAATGATAGCAAGTGCTAAAAGCTATACTAAAAAGAAAAAAAAAAATAAATAAAAGGACAGAGAGAACCCTAGGTCAAATGGTAAAAGGAAAGCTATACAGACAAAATCACACAAAGAAGCATACACATACACACCTACAAAAAGAGAAAAAGGAAAAAAAAATATGTAAATTTAAAAAAGGAAGAGTGCAACCAAATCAATAAACAAATCTACCAATGATAAAAACTCTAAATACTGAACTAAGATAAATATAAAACCAGAAACCAGTCAGTCACATATAGCAAACCCCAAGTGTACATTTGCTCCCAAAGTCCACCACCTCAGTTTTGGGATGATTCTTTGTCTCTTCAGGTATGCACAAGATGCAAGGGTACGTCAAGTTGATTGTGGAGATTTAATCCGCTGCTCCTGAGGCTGCTGGGAGAAATTTCCCTTTCTCTTCTTTGTTCGCACAGCTCCTGGGGTTCAGCTTTGGATTGGCCCTGCCTCTGCATGTAGGCCACCTGGGGGAGTCCGTTCCCACCCAGACAGGATGGGGTTAATGGAGCAGCTGATTAGGCAGCTCTGACTCACTCAGCCCCGGGGGAGGGATGGGTACGGATGTGGGGCAAGCCTGTGGCGACAGAGGCCAGTGCAACATTGCAACAGCCCGAGGCGTGCTGTGTGTTCTCCCAGGGAAGTTGTCCGTGGATCATGGGACTCTGGCAGTAGCCGGCTGCACAGGCTCCAGGGAGGGGAGGTGTGGATAGTGACCTGTGCTTGCACACAGGCTTCTTGATGGCTGCAGCAGCAGCCTTGGCTTTTCGTGCCCGTCTCTGGTGTCTGCGCTGATAGCCGTGGCTCACTACCTTCTCTGAAGCTTGTTTAGGCGGTGCTCTGAATCCCCTCTCCTCGCACACCCTGAAACAATGGTCTCTTGCGTCTTAGACAGGTCCAGAGTTTTTCCCAGACTCCTTCTTGGTTAGCTGTGGCGCATTAGCCCCCTTCAGGCTGTGTTCATGCAGCCAACCCCAGTCCTCTCCCTGGGATCTGACCTCCGAAGCGGAAGCCTCAGCTTCCAGCCCCCACACCCCCAGTGGGTTAGCAGACAAGCCTCTCAGGCTGGTGAGTGCTGGTTGGCAGTGATCCTCTGTGTGGGAATCTCTCTACTTTGCTCTCTGCACCCCTGTTGCTGCACTCTCCTTCATGACTGCAAAGCTCCTCCCCACCACACCCTGTCCCTACCAGTGAAGGGGCTTCCTAGTGTGTGGAAAGCTTTCCTCCTTCACAGCTCCCTCCCTGAGGTGCAGGTCCCATCCCTATTCTTTTGTCTCTGTTTTTTCTTTTTCTTTTGCCCTACCCAGTTACGTGGGGAGATTCTTGCTTTTTGGGAAGTCTGAGGTCTTCTGCCAGTGTTCAGTAGGTCTTCTGTAGGAGTTTTTCCACATGTAGGTATATTTCTGATGTCTTTGTGGGGAGGAAGGTGATTTCCACATCTTACTCCTCTGCCATCTTGAAGGTCTCTTAATTTACAACTTTGATTAATTTTTATGTACATTAATAAAGTGGATATAAAGTTATAAACATGGTGATCATAAAATTTCATTTCAGCTGTAGAGCTTTTTCATTGCAGTATAATTTATTTACAATATTACATTAAGGTGTACAGCAGCATGGTGATTCAGTATTTTTATAAATTATACTGCATTAAAAGTTATTATAAGATAATGGCTATAATTCTTTATGCTGCTCAATATATATTTTTGTTGCTTATCTATTTTATACATAGTAGTTGGTACCTCTTAATCCCATACCCCTATCTTGCCCCTCCCTCCTTCCCACTCCCCAATGCTAACCACTAGTTTGTTTTCTATATCTGTGAATCTGTTTTTGTTTTGCTATATACATTCATTTGTTTTATTATTTAGATTCCATATATAAGTGATATAAGTTATTTGTCTTTCACTATCTGACTTATTTCCCTTAACTAATATTCTCCAGGTCCATCCACGTTGCTGTAAATGGCAGAATTTCATTCTTTTTTATGGCTAATATTCCACTGTGTGTATACACACACACATACACACACTCACATGCACATGCACAGAGTACATTTTCTCTATCAATTCATCTGTGGATGGATACTTTGGTTGCTTCCATATCTTGGCTATTGAAAATACTACTGCTATGAACACTGCAGTGTGTATATGTTTTCAAATTAGTGTTTTTGCTTTGTCCATGTATATACTCGAAGTAAAATTGCTGGATCATATGGTAGTTCTTTTTGAGTTTTATTTAGTTCTATTTGTAGTAATAGCCTCTTAAATGTGTTGAGACTTGTTTTGTGGTCTAGCATGTGATCTATCCTGGAGAGTGATCTATGTGCACTTGAAAAGAATGTATATTCTGCTGTTTTTGGATGGAATGTCCTGTAAATATCTATTAGGTCCAACTGGATTGCTGTGTCATTTAAGATTGCTGTGCCTTATTGATTTTATGTCTGGATGATCTGTCCATTGATGTAAGTAGGATGTTAAAGTCTCCAAATATTATTGTATTATTATCAATTTCTCCCTTTATATCTGCTAATATTTGTTTTATATATTTAGGTGTCCCTCCATTGGGTGCATATATGTTAGCAAGTGTAATATCCTCTTCTCTTATTGATCCCATTATATAATGCCCTTATTTGTCTTTTATTATAACCTTTCCTTTAAAGTCTATTCTTTCTGATATGAATATTGCTACCCCCCGCTTTATTTTCATTTGAGTTTGCATGAAATATCTTTTTTCATCTCCTCACTTTCAATCTGTGTGTCTTTAGCTCTGAAATGAGTCTCTTATAGGCAGCATATAGAAGTGTTGTTTTTTTTATCCAATCAGCCACCCTATGTCTTTTGATTGGAACATTCAGTCCATTGGTATTTAAAGTAATTATTGATAAGAATGTACTTATTGCCATTTTGATACTTGTTTTCAGGTTGCCTTTTTAGTTCTTCTCTGTTCATTTCTTCTTTTTGTTTCTTCCTTTGTGGTTTGATAATTTTCTTTAGTAGTATGCTTGTGTTTCTTTCTTTTTAGTTTTTGCATATCTATTGTAGATTTTTGATTTGTGGTTACCATGGGGTTCATATATGTTGGCCTATATCTACTTGACTTAAACTGGTATTCATTTAAGTTCCAAAATATTCTAAAATGTCTGTATTTTTTACTCTCCTCCTCTACGTTTTGCATTTTTGATGTCATATTTTACATCTTCATGTTTATCCTTTAACTGTTTATTGTAGTTATAGTTTTTGTCTTTTAATCTTTGCACTGGCTTATTTAAGTGGTTGATCCTCAATCCTTACTGTATATTTGCCTTTCCTAGTGTGATTTTCCCTTCCTATAGATTCTTCTTTTCCACTTAGAGAAGACCCTTTAATATTTCTTTTACTGTAGGTTTAGTATTGATGAACTCTTTTAGTTTTTGCTTGTCTGTAAATCTCATTATCTCTCCTTCTCTTCTAAGTGATAATCTTGCTGGGTAGAGTATCCTAGTTTGCAGGTTTTTCCCTTTCAGCACTTTGAATATATCATGCCACTCCTTTCTGTCCTGCAAAATTTCTGCAGAGAAGTCAACTGACAGCCTTCTGGGGATTCCCTTGTATATAACTCTTTGTTTTTCTGATGCTGCCTTTAGAATTCTCTCTTTATAACTTTTTCCATTTTAATTATGATATGTCTTGGTGTGGGTCTGTTTGGGTTCATCTTTTTTGAGATACCTCTGTGCTTCCTGTACCTGGATATCTGTTTCCTTCTTCAGGTTTGGGAATTTTTCAGCTATAATGTCCTCAAATATATTTTCAATCTCCTTCTCTCCCTCTTCTCCTTCTGGGACCTGTATAATATGAATATTGGTATACTTAATGTTACTCCAGAGATCTCTTAACCTGTTTTCATTTTTTAAACTTTGTTTTTCTTTTTGCTGTTTTGATTGGGTCATTTCCATTGTTCTATCATCCAGATCATTTATGTATTCTTCTGTATCACTTAGTCTGCTATTCATTCCTTCTAGTGTGTTTTTTATTTCAGCCATTGAATTCTTCATTACTGATTGGATCTTTTTATGTTTTCTAGTTCCTTGTTAAAATTTTCACTGTCTACATCTATTTTCCTCCCTAATGTAGTTAACATTTTTATTACAGTGCCTTGAATTCTTTATCTGGTAAATTGTTTATTTCTGTTTTTTTTATTTTTTCTGGGGTTTCTCTTGCTCTTTCAATGGAGACCAGTTCCTCTGCCTTCTCATTTTGCTTAACTTTCCCTGCCTCTATGAATTTAGGTATAACAGTTACCTGTAGCGGTTTCTTCCCAGTCGTGGCCACCCCAGATCCAGTGCTGTGCTGTGGCATGGAGGGAGCAGGGGCAGGGTTTTTGCTCAGCTTGGGCAGGGGTGTGTGCTGAGGCAGTCACAGGAAACCCAGCATCCACTATTGCAGACCTCTCTCTGCACTGCCTCAGCATCAAGCCAGCACTTGTGTAGCAAAATAAACCCCCCAAGTTATTTATAACCTAGAGAAGAATTCTTTTTTAACCTGGGTGTAATAAAGGCTTTTCTAACCAAGATGCACAATGCAGAGCCAAAGAAGAAAATATTGATAACATTGATTTCTTAAAAACAAAACAAAACAAAAATTTATGGCAAAATCACCAAAACAAAAACTTAAAGATTAGTAACAAACTTTTGAAAATCTATTTGCATTTTATATCCATGATGGGTGATTCTTCCTAGTGTGCAAAGAGTTTCTACCAATCAATAAGAAAATACTGAAGATTTAGGAACCTAGACGGTGGAGTAGAAGGACGTGCTCTCACTCCCTCTTGCAATAACACCAGAATCACAACTAACTGCTGGACAATCATTGACAGGAAGACACTGGAACTCAACAAAAACGATACCCCACATCCAAAGACAAAGGAGAAGCCACAGTGAGATGGTAGGAGGGGTGCAATAACAGTAAAATCAAATCCCATAACTGCTGGGTGGGTGACTCACAGACTGGAGAACATTTATACCACAGAAGTCCACCCACTGGAGTGAAGGTACTGAGCCCCAAATCAGGTAACCAAACTGAGTGTCCGGCAATGGGAGGAGGAATTCCTACAGAATCAGACTTTGAAGGCTAGTGGGGTTTGATTGCAGGACTTCGACAGGACTGGGGGAAACAGAGACTCCACTCTTGGAGGGCACACACAAATTAGTGTGCACATCAGGACACAGGGGAAGAGCAGTGACCCCAGGGGAGACTGAACCAGACCTACCTGCTAGTGTTGGAGGGTCTCCTGCAGAGGTGGGCAGTGGCTGTGACTCACCATGGGGACAAGGACACTGGCAGCAGAAGTTCTGGGAAGTACTCCTTGGCGTGAGCCCTCCCAGAGTCCACCATTAACCCCACCAAAGAGCCCAGGAAGGCTCCAGTGTTGGGTTGCCTCAGGTCAAACAACAAACAGGGAGGGAAGCCAGCCCCACCCATCAGCAGTCAAGAGGATTAAAGTTTTACTGAGCTCTGCCCAGCAGAGCAACAATCAGCTCTACCAACCACCAGTCCCTCCCATCAGGAAGCTTGCACAAGCCTCTTAGATAGCCTCATCCACCAGAAGACAGACAGCAGAAGCAAGAATAACTACAATCCTGCAGCCTGTGGAACAAAAACCACATTCACAGAAAGATAGTCAAGATGAAAAGGCAGAGGGCTATGTACCAGATGAAGGAACAAGATAAAACCCCAGAAAAACAACAAAATGAAGTGGAGATAGACAACCTTCCAGAAAAAGAATTCAGAATAATGATAGTGAAGATGATCCAGGACCTCGGAATAAGAATGGAGGCAAAGATCGAGAAGATGCAAGAAATGTTTAACAAAGACGTAGAAGAATTAAAGAACAAACAAACAGAAATGAACAATACAATAATTGAAATGAAAAGTACACTAGAAGGAATCAATAGCACAATAACTGAGGCAGAAGAACGGATAAGTGACCTGGAAGACAGAATGGTGGAATTCACTGCTGTGGAACAGAATAAAGAAAAAAGAATGAAAAGAAATGAAGACAGCCTAAGAGACCTCTGGGACAACATTAAACACAACAACATTCACATTAAAGGGGTCCCAGAAGGAGAAGAGAGAGAGAAAGGACCTCAGAAAATATTTGAAGAGATTATAGTCGGAAACTTCCTTAATATGGGAAAGGAAATAGCCACCCAAGTCCAGGAAGCGCAGAGAGTCCCATACAGGATAAACCCAAGGAGAAACATGCCGAGACACATAGTAATCAAATTGGCAAAAATTAAATACAAAGAAAAATTTTTGAAAGCAGCAAGGGAAAAATGACAAATAACATTCTAGGGAACTCCCATAAGGTTAACAGCTGATTTCTCAGCAGAAACTCTACAAGCCAGAAGGGAGTGGCATGATATACTTAAAATGATGAAAGGGAAGAACCTACAGCCAAGCTTACTCTACCTGGCAAGGATCTCATTCAGATTTGATGGAGAAATCAAAAGCTTTACAGACAAGCAAAAGCTAAGAGAATTCAGCACCACCAAACCGGCTCTACAGCAAATGCTAAAGGAACTTCTCTAAGTGGGAAACACAAGAGAAGAAAAGGACCTACAAAAACAAACCCAAAACAATTAAGAAAATGGTCATAGAAACATACATATCAATAATTACCTCAAACGTGAATGGATTAAATGCTCCAACCAAAATACGCAGGCTTGCTGAATGGATACAAAAACAAGACCCATATATATGCTGTCTACAAGAGACCCACGTCAGACATAGGGACACATACGGACTGAGAGTCAGGGGATGGAAAAAGATATTCCATGCAAATGGAAATCAAAAGAAAGCTGGAGTAGCTCATATCAGATAAAATAGACTTTAAAATAAAGAATGTTACAAGAGACAAGGAAGGACACTACATAATGATCAAGGGATCAATCCAAGAAGAAGATATAACAATTATAAATATATATGCACCCAACATATGTGCACCTCAATACATAAGGCAACTGCTAACAGCTATAAAAGAGGAAATCGACAGTAACACAATAATAGTGGGGGACTTTAACTCCTCACTTACACCAATGGACAGATCATCCAAAATGAAAATAAATAAGGAAACAGAAGCTTTAAATGACACAATAGACCAGTAGATTTAATTGATATTTATAGGACATTCCATCCAAAAACAGCAGATTACACTTTCTTCTCAAGTGCACATGGAACATTCTCCAGGATAGATCATATCTTGGGTCACAAATCAATCCACAGTAAATTTAAGAAAATTGAAATCATATCAAGCATCTTTTCTGACCACAACACTATGAGATTAGAAATGAATTACAGGGAAAAAACATAAAAAACACAAACACATGGAGGCTAAACAATACGTTACTAAATAACCAAGAGATCACTGAAGAAATCAAAGAGGAAATCAAAAAATACCTAGAGACAAATGACAATGAAAACATGATGATCCAAAACCTATGGGATGCAGCAAAAGCAGTTCTAAGAGGGAAGTTTATAGCTATACAAGCCTACCTCAACAAAAAAGGAACATCTCAAATAAACAATCTAACGTTACACCTAAAGGAACTAGAGAAAAAAGAACAAACAAAACCCAAAGTTAGCAGAAGGAAAGAAACCATAAAGATCAGAGCAGAAATAAATGAAATAGAAACAAAGAAAACAATAGCAAAGATCAATAAAACTAAAAGCTGGTTCTTTGAGAAGATAAACAAAATTGAGAAACCATTAGCCAGACTCGTCAAGAAACAGAGGGAGAGGGCTGAAATCAATAAAATTAGAAATGAAAAAGGAGAAGTTACAACAGACACTGCAGAAATACAAAACATCCTATGAGACTACTACAAGCAAATCTATGCCAATAAAATGGACAACCTGGAAGAAATGGACAAATTCTTAGAAAGGTATAACCTTCCAAGACTGTACCAGGAAGAAATAGAAAATATGAACAGACCAATCACAAGTAATGAAATTGAAACTGTGATTAAAATCTTCCAACAAACAAAAGTCCAGTACCAGATGGCTTCAAGGTGAATTCTATCAAACATTTAGAGAAGAGCTAACACCCATCCTTCTCAAACTCTTCCAAAAACTTGCTGAGGAAGGAACACTCCCAAACTCATTCTATGAGGTCACCAACACCTTGATATCAAAACCAGACAAAGATACTACAAAAAAAGAAAATTACAGACCAATATCACTGATGAATATAGATGCAAAAGTCCTCAACAAAATACTAGCAAACAGAATCCAACAACACATTAAGAGGATCATACACCATGATCAAGTGGGATTTATCCCAGGGATGCAAGGATTCTTCAATATATGTAAATCAGTCAATGTGATAAACCATATTAACAAATTGAAGAATAAAAACCATATGATCATCTCAATACATGCAGACAAAGCTTTTGACAAAATTCAACACCGATTTATGACAAAAACACTCCAGAAAGTGGGCATAGAGGGAACCTACCTCAACATAATAAAGGCCATATACGACAAACCCACAGCAAACATCATTCTCAATGGTGAAAAACTGAAAGCATTTCCTCTAAGATCAGGAACAAGACAAGGATGTCCACTCTCACCAGTACTATTCAACATAGTTTTGGAAGTCCTAGCCACGGCAATAAGAAGAAAAAAAATAAAAGTAATACAAACTGGAAAAGAAGAAGTAAAACTGTCACTGTTTGCAGATGACATGATACTAGACATAGAGAATCCTAAAGATGCCACCAGAAAACTACCAGAGCTAATCAATGAATTTGGGAAAGTTGCAGGATACAAAATTAATGCACAGAAATCTCTTGCATTCCTATATACTAATGATGAAAAATCTGAAAGAGAAATTAAGGAAACACTCCCATTTACCACTGCAACGAAAAGCATAAAATACCTAGGAATAAACCTACCTAGGGAGACAAAAGTCCTGTATGCCGAAAATTATAAGACACTGATGAAAGAAATTAAAGATGATGCCAACAGATGGAGTTATATACCATGTTCTTCGATTGGAAGAATCAATACTGTTAAAATGACTATATTACCCAAAGCAATCTACAAAATCAATGCAATTCCTATCAAATTACCAATGGCATTTTTTATGGAACTAGAACAAAAAATCTTAAAATTTGTATGGAGACACAAAAGACCGCGAATAGCAAAAGCAGTCTTGAGGGAATAAAACGGAGCTGGAGGGATCAGATTCCCTGACTTCAGATTATACTGCAAAGCTACAGTCATGAAGACAGTATGGTACTGGCACAAAAACAGAAATATAGATCAATGGAAAAAGATAGAAAGCCCAGAGGTAAACCCACGCACCTATGGTCAACTAATCTATGACAAAGGAGGCAAAGATATACAATGCAGAAAAGACAGTCTCTTCAACAAGTGGTGCTGGGAAACCTGGACAGCTACATGTAAAAGAATGAAATTAGAACACTCCCTAACACCATACACAAAAATATACTCAAAGTGGATTAGAGACCTAACTGTAAGACCAGACACTATACAACTCAGAGAAAACATAGGAAGAACACTCTTTGACATAAATCACAGCAAGATTTTTTTGATCCACCTCTTAGAGTAATGGAAATAAAAACAAAAATAAACAAATGGGACCTAATGAAACTTCAAAGCTTTTGCACAGTAAAGGAAAAACATAAACAAGATGAAAAGACAACCCTCAGAATGGGAGAAAATATTTGCAAACGAATCAACGGACAAAGGATTAATCTCCAAAATATATAAACAGCTCATGCAGCTCAATATTAAAAAAACAAACAACCTAATCCAAAAATGGGCAGAAGACCTACATAGACATTTCTCCAAAGAAGATATACAGATGGCCAAGAAGCACATGAAAAGCTGCTCACCATCACTAAGTATTAGAGAAATGCAAATCAAAACTACAATGAGGTATCACCTCACACCAGTTAGAATGGGCATCTTCTGAAAATCTACAAACAACAAATGCTGGAGAGGGTGTGGAGAAAAGGGAACCCTCTTGCACTGTTGGTGAGAATGTAAATTGATACAGCCACTTTGGAGAACAGTATGGAGGTTCCTTAAAAAACTAAGAATAGAATTACCATATGGTCCAGCACTCCCATTACTGGGCATATACCCAGAGAAAACCATAATTCAAAAAGACACATGCACCCCAATGTTCATTGCAGCACTATTTACAATAGACATGTCATGGAAGCAACCTAAATGCCCATCGACAGACAAAAGGATAAAGAAGATGTGGTACATATATTCAATGGAATATTACTCAGCCATGAAAAGGAACGAAATTGTGTCATTTGTAGAGACATGGATGGATCTAGAGACTGTCATACAGAGTGAAGTAAGTCAGAAAGAGAAAAACAAATTCGTATATTAATGCATATATGTGGAACGTTGAAAAATGGTACAGATGAACTGGTTTGCAGGGCAGAAATTGAGACACAGATGTAGAGAACAGACGTATGGACACCAAGGGGGAAAGTGGCGGGGGTGGTTGTGGTGGTGGTGTGCTGAATTGGGCGATTGGGATTGACATGTATACACTGATGTGTATAAAATTGATGACTAATAAGAACCTGCTGTATAAAAAAATAAAGAAAATAAAATTCAAAAATTAAAAAAAAGGAAAAGAAAATACCAAAAATAACCCAATTAAAAATGTAAAAAGATACAGATAGACATTTCATTGAAAGAGCTCTTAAACAGGAAGAGACGCTTAATCTTATTCATAATTAGAGAATTATGAGATACCATTTTCATCTTTTTGATTGGCAGATATTAGAAAATTTTTGCTAGCACTGTGTTGGTATGGCTGTGGAGAAATAGACAATCTTGTTTATTACTGGTGGAACATAATTGGTTCAACACTTATGAAAGACAATCTATCAAAATCACAATATGTTTATTCTTTAGCCTAGTAATATCTCTTCTATAAACTTATTCTACAAGTATATTGTCACATGTGCAAAATGACACATAGTCCTTATTACTCATTGTGGCAGTGTTTATAATAGGAAATGATTGGACAAAATCTAAACTTCCATTGGTTGGGGACTAGTTAAATAAAATATGATTTATTGATACAATGGAATACTATGAAACTGTAATTTTATTTAAATTACTTTATTGAAGTTTGATTAACATATAAAGGTGTACATATTTAATATATACAACTTGAGTTTTGAGATAAGCATAATCCCATGAACCCATCACTGCAATCTATGCTATAAACATATTAATCACCTCCAAAAGTTTCCTTTAACCCCCATATTTATTTATGTAAAGACAATTTTTAGAGCAGTTTTAAGTTCATAACAAAATTAATAGGAAGGTACAAAAATTCCCCATATACCATCTGCCCCTACAGATGCATAGCTTCCTCCATTATCCACATCCCTCACCACAGTGGTACATTTGTTACAACTGATGAACCTACATTGACAGATTATAATCATCCAAAGTTCACACTTTACATTAAAGTTCACTTTTGGTGTTATACATTCTATGGGCTTGAACAAATGTATAATGATATGTACCCATCATTATAGTATCATACAGAGCATTTTCACTGCCCTAGAAAACTTCTGTGCTCCACTTATTCTCCTCTTACCCCATAAATTCTGGAAACCACAGATCTTTTTACTATCTCCATTGTTTTGCCTTTTCCAGAATATCATATAGTTGGAATCATACAGTACGTAGCCTTTTTTAGATTGCCTTCTTTCATTTAGTAATATGCATTTAAGGGTCCTCTATATCTTTTCATGTCTTGATAGCTCACTTCTTTTTAGCATTGAATAATATTCCACTGTCTGGATGTACCACAGTTTATGTATCCATTCACCTACTTAAGGACATCTTAGTTGCTTCCAAGTTTGGGCAATTATGAATAAATCTGCTATAAACATTCATGTGCAGGTTTTTTTTTAACATAAGTCTTCAATTCCATTGAGTAAACACTAAGGAGCATGATTGTTGGATTATATGGCAAAAGTATGTTTGGTTTTGTAAGAAAAAGCCAAACTGTCTTCCAAAGTGGCTGTACCATTTTGTACTCCCACCAGCAATGAATGATAATTCCTATTGCTCCACGTCCTCACCAGTGTTTGGTGTTGTGAGTGTTCTGGATTTTGACCATTCTAGTAGGCTTCTAGTGGTATGTCAAGTGTTTAAGTTTGCATTTTCTTGATGACATATGATGTGGAGCATCTTTTCATATTCTTGTTTGCCATCTGTATATCTTGCTTGATGAAGTTTCTGTTAAGACCTTTAGTCCATTTTTAAATTGGGTTGTTTGTTTTCTTATTGTTGAATTTTAAGTGTTCTTTGTATGTTTTCTATAATTGTCTTTTATCAAATGTGTCTTTAGCAAATATTTTCTCCAAGCCTGTGGCTTGTCTTCTCATTCACTTGACATTGTCTTTCACAGAGCAGAAGTTTTTTTTTTTTATATACTTTTTATTTTTTTGTGTGTAATAAGAACACTTATAAGCTTCACCCTCATAGGAAAATTTTAAGTATACAATACAGTATTGTTAACTACTGGTTCTATGATGTATAATAGATATCTAGGACTTATTTATTGTATATAAGTAAAAATTTGTACCCTTTGACTAATACCTCCCATTTCCCCCTCCCCCAACCGTTTCAACCACCATTCTACTTTCTGTTTATATGAGTTTGAATATTTAAGATTCTTCATACAAGTGTTGCCATGTAGTATTTGTTCTTCTGTGTCTGGCTTATTTCACTTGGCACAATGTCTTCCAAGTTCATCCATGTTGTTGCATATATCAAGATTTACTTCTGTTTTGAAGGCTGAATAATAGTTCATTGTAAGTATATACAACATTTTCTGTATCTATTCATCTGTCTATGGACATGTAGGTTGTTTCCACCTGTTGGCTACTGTGAATAATGCTACAATGGACAGGAGAGTGTAAATAACCCTTTGAGACCCTGATTACAACTCTTTTGGAATGTATACACAGAAGTGGGATTGCTGGATTATGTAGAAATTCTAATTTTCGGTTTTGAGGAACAACTTCATTATTTTCCATAGTGGTTGCACCAATTTACATTCTAACCAACAATGTAGATAGGACTCCTTTACTCCACATCATTGTCAACACTTGTTATCTTTTGTTTTCGTTTTTGTTTTGTTTTGATAATAGCCATCCTAACACGTGTGAGGTGATATCTCATTGTGGTTTTGGTTTTCATTTTCCTGATTATTAGTGATGTTAAACACCTTTTCATATACTTGTTTGCCATTTGTATGTCTTCTTTTGAGAAATGTTTATTCTTGTCTTTGCCCATTTCCTGCCTTTTGATTTTGTTGATGGTCTCCTTTGCTGTGGAGAAGCTTTTTTAGTGTGATGTAGTCCTATTTGTTTATTTTTGCTTTTGTTGCCATTGTTTTTACATTCAGATCAAAAAAAATTGCCAAGACCAATATTAAGGAGATTACTGCTTATGTTTTCTACTAGGAATTTTGTAGTTTCAGGTTTTACATTCAAATTTTTAATCCATTTTGAGCTAATTTTTGTGTATGGCATAATATAGTGGGCCAGTTTCAGTCTTTTACATGTGGCTGTCCAGTTTTTCTAACACCATTTATTGAAGAGACTGTCCTTTCTGCATTGTATATGCTTGGCTCCTTTATCATAAATTAATTGACTGTATATGTGTGAGTTTATTTCTGGGCTCTCCACCCTGTTCCATTGATCTATGTGTCTGTTTTGAAACAAACAGCATACTGTTTTGATTACTATAGCTTTGTAATATAGTTTGAAGTCAGGATGTGTAATGCCTCCAGCTTTGTTCTTCTTTCCCAAGATTACTTTAGCTATTCAGGGTCTTTTGTGGTTCCATATATATTTTAGAATTGTTTGTTCTATTTCTGTGAAAAATGCCATTGGAATCTTGGTAGGAAATGCATTGGACCTATAGATTGCTTTGAGTAGTATGGACGTTTAAACAATATTAATTTTTCCAATCCATGAGCATGGAATATCTTTCCATCTATTTCTGTATTTTTCAATTTCTTTAATCAATGTTATGTAGTTTTCAGTGTACAGTTCTTTCACATCAGTTATATTTATTCCTCGGTATTTTATTCTTATTGATATAATTGTAAATAGGATTGTTTTCTTAACTTCTCTTTCTGATAGTTCATTATGACTGTATAAAAACACAACAGATTTTTGAATATTGATTTTGTATCCTGCAAATTTACTGAATTTGTTTATTAGTTCTAAGAGTTTTTTGTTGTTATCTTTAGGGCTTTCTATATATAATATCATGCCGTCTGCAAATGGTGACAGTTTTACTTCTTTTTTTCAATATGGATGCTTTTTATTTCTTTTTCTTTTCTAATACTCTGGATAGGACTTCCAAGACTATGTTGAATAAAAGTGGGGAGAGTGGGCATCCTTGTTCCTGATCTTAGAAGAAAAGCTTTCAGCTCTTCACCATTCTTTTTTACAACAAAGTGAATCAGTTACACATATACATATGTTGCCATATCTCTTCCCTCTTGCATCTCCCTCCCTCCCACCCTCCCTATCCCACCCCTCTAGGTGGTCACAAAGCACCGAGCTGATCTCCCTGTGCTATGCGGCTGCTTACCACTAGTTATCTATTTTACGTTTGGTAGTGTATATATGTCCATGACACTCTCTCACCCTGTCACATCTCACCCCTCCCCCTCCCCATATCCTCAAGTCCATTCTCTAGTAGGTCTGTGTCTTTATTCCCATCTTGCCACTAGGTTCTTCATGACCTCTTTTTTTTTTTTTCCCTTAGATTCCATATATATGTGTTAGCATACTGTATTTGTTTTTCTTTTTCTGACTTACTTCACTCTGTATGACAGACTCTAACTCCATCCACCTCATTACAAACACCTCCATTTCATTTCTTTTTATGGCTGAGTAATATTCCATTGTATATATGTGCCACATCTTCTTTATCCATTCATCCGATGATGGACACCTAGGTTGCTTCCATGTCCTGGCTATTGTAAACAGAGCTGCAATGAATATTTTGGTACATGACTCTTTCTGAATTATGGTTTTCTCAGGGTATATGCCCAGTAGTGGGATTGCTGGGTCATATGGTAGTTCTATTTTTAGTTTTTTAAGGAACCTCCATACTGTTCTCCATAGTGGCTGTATCAATTTACATTCCCACCAACAGTGCAAGAGTGTTCCCTTTTCTCCACACCCTCTCCAGCATTTATTGTTTCTAGATTTTTTGATGATGGCCATTCTGACCGGTGTGAGATGATACCTCATTGTAGTTTTGATTTGCATTTCTCTAATGATTAATGATGTTGAGCATTCTTTCATGTGTCTGTTGGCAATCTGTATCTCTTCTTTGGAGAAATGTCTATTTAGGTCTTCTGCCCATTTTTGGATTGGGTTGTTTGTTTTTTTGTTATTGAGCTGCATGAGCTGCTTGTAAATCTTGGAGATTAATCCTTTGTCCGTTGCTTCATTTGCAAATATTTTCTCCCATTCTGAGGGTTGTCTTTTGGTCTTGTTTATGGTTTCCTTTGCTGTGCAAAAGCTTTTAAGTTTCATTAGGTCCCATTTGTTTATTTGTGTTTTTATTTCCATTTCTCTAGGACCTGGGTCAAAAAGGATCTTGCTGTGACTTATGTCATACAGTGTTCTGCCTATGTTTTCCTCTAAGAGTTTGATAGTGTCTGGCCTTACACTTAGGTCTTTAATCCATTTTGAGTTTATTTTTGTGTATGGTGTTAGGGAGTGTTCTAATTTCATACTTTTACATGTACCTGTCCAATTTTCCCAGCACCACTTATTGAAGAGGCTGTCTTTTCTCCACTGTATATGCTTGCCTCCTTTATCAAAGATAAGGTGACCATATGTGCGTGGGCTTATCTCTGGGCTTTCTATCCTGTTCCATTGATCTATAGTTCTGTTTTTGTGCCAGTACCAAACTGTCTTGATTACTGTAGCTTTGTAATATAGTCTGAAGTCAGGGAGCCTGATTCCTCCAGCTCCATTTTTCGTTCTCAAGATTGCTTTGGCTATTCGGGGTCTTTTGTGTTTCCATACAAATTGTGAAATTTTTTGTTCTAGTTCTGTGAAAAATGCCAGTGGTAGTTTGATAGGGATTGCATTGAATCTGTAGATTGCTTTGGGTAGCAGAGTCATTTTCACAATGTTTATTCTTCCAATCCAAGAACATGGTATATCTCTCCATCTATCTGTATCATCTTTAATTTCTTTCATCAGTGTCCTATAATTTTCTGCATACAGGTCTTTTGTCTCCTTAGGTAGGTTTATTCCTAGGTATTTTATTCTTTTTGTTGCAATGGTAAACGGGAGTGTTTTCTTAATTTCACTTTCAGATTTTTCATCATTAGTATACAGGAATGCAAGAGATTTCTGTGCATTAATTTTGTATCCTGCTACTTTACCAAATTCATTGATTAGCTCTAGTAGTTTTCTGGTAGCATCTTTAGGATTCTCTATGTATAGTATCATGTCATCTGCAAACAGTGACAGCTTTACTTGTTCTTTTCCGATTTGGATTCCTTTTATTTCTTTTTCATCTCTGATTGCTGTGGCTAACACTTCCAAAACTATGTTGAATAATAGTGGTGAGAGTGGGCAACCTTGTCTTGTTCCTGATCTTAGTGGAAATGGTTTCAGTTTTTCACCATTGAGGACAATGTTGGCTGTGGGTTAGTCATATACGGCCTTTATTATGTTGAGGAAACTTCCCTCTATGCCTACTTTCTGCAGGACTTTTATCATAAATGAGTGTTGAATTTTGTCGAAAGCTTTCTCTGCATCTATTGAGATGATCATATGGTTTTTCTCCTTCAATTTGTTAATATGATGTATCACGTTGATTGATTTGCGTATATTGAAGAATCCTTGCATTCCTGGAATAAACCCCACTTGATCATGGTGTATGATCCTTTTAATGTGCTGTTGGATTCTGTTTGCTAGTATTTTGTTGAGGATTTTTGCATCTATGTTCATCAGTGATATTGGCCTGTAGTTTGCTTTCTTTGTGACATCTTTGCCTGGTTTTGGTATCAGGGTGATGGTGGCCTCGTAGAATGAGTTGGGGAGTGTTCCTCCCTCTGCAATATTTTGGAAGAGTTTGAGAAGGATAGGTGTTAGCTCTTCTCTAAATGTTTGATAGAATTCGCCTGTGAAGCCATCTGGTCCTGGGCTTTTGTGTGTTGGAAGATTTTTAATCACAGTTTCAATTTCAGTGCTTGTGATTGGTCTGTTCATATTTTCTATTTCTTCCTGGTTCAGTCTCGGCAGGTTGTGCATTTCTAAGAATCTGTCCATTTCTTCCAGGTTGTCCATTTTATTAGCATAGAGTTGCTTGTAGTAATCTCTTATGATCGTTTGTATTTCTGCAGTGTCAGTGGTTACTTCTCCTTTTTCATTTCTAATTCTATTAATTTGAGTCTTCTCCTTTTTTCTCTTGATGAGTCTGGCTAATGGTTTATCAATTTTGTTTATCTTCTCAAAGAACCAGCTTTTAGTTTCATTGATTTTTGCTATTGTTTCCTTCATTTCTTTTTCATTTATTTCTGATCTGATCTTTATGATTTCTTTCCTTCTGCTAGCTTTGGGGTTTTTTTGTTCTTCTTTCTCTAATTGCTTTAGGTGCAAGGTTAGGTTGTTTATTCGAGATGTTTCCTGTTTCTTGATGTAGGCTTGTATTGCTATAAACTTCCCTCTTAGAACTGCTTTTGCTGCATCCCATAGGTTTTGGATCGTCGTGTCTCCATTGTGATTTGTTTCTAGGTATTTTTTGATTTCCCCTTTGATTTCTTCAGTGATCACTTCGTTATTAAGTAGTGTATTGTGTAGCCTCCATGTGTTTGTATTTTTTACAGATCTTTTCCTGTAATTGATATCTAGTCTCATAGCGTTGTGGTCGGAAAAGATACTTGATACGATTTCAATTTTTTTAAATGTACCAAGGCTTGATTTGTGACCCAAGATATGATCTATCCTGGAGAATGTTCCATGAGCACTTGAGAAAAATGTGTATTCTGTTGTTTTTGGGTGGAATGTCCTATGAATATCGATTAAGTCCATCTTGTTTAATGTATTATTTAAAGCTTGTGTTTCCTTATTTATTTTCATTTTGGATGATCTGTCCATTGGTGAAACTGGGGTGTTAAAGTCCCCTACTATGATTGTGTTACTGTCGATTTCCCCTTTTATGGCTGTTAGTATTTGCCTTATGTATTGAGGTGCTCCTATGTTGGGTGCATAAATATTTACAATTGTTATACCTTCCTCTTGGATCGATCCCTTGATCATTATATAGTGTCCGTCTTTGTCTCTTGTAATTGTCTTTATTTTAAAGTCTATTTTGTCTGATATGAGAATTGCTACTCCAGCTTTCTTTTGATTTCCATTTGCATGGAATATCTTTTTCCATCCCCTCACTTTCAGTCTGTATGTGTCTCTAGGTCTGAACTGGGTCTCTTGTAGACAGCATATATATGGGTCTTGTTTTTGTATCCATTCAGCCAGTCTGTGTCTTTTGGTGGGAGCATTTAATCCATTTACATTTAAGGTAATTATCGATATGTATGTTCCTATTCCCATTTTCTTAAATGTTTTGGGTTTGTTATTGTAGGTGTTTTCCTTCTCTTGTGTTTCTTGCCTAGAGAAGTTCCTTTAGCATTTGTTGTAAAGCTGGTTTGGTGGTGCTGAACTCTCTCAGCTTTTGCTTGTCTGTAAAGGTTTTAATTTCTCCATCAAATCTGAATGAGATCCTTGCTGGGTAGAGTAATCTTGGTTGTAGGTTTTTCTCCTTCATCACTTTAAGTATATCCTGCCACTCCCTTCTGGCTTGCAGCGTTTCTGCTGAAAGATCAGCTGTTAACCTTATGGGGATGCCCTTGTGTGTTATCTGTTGTTTTTCCCTTGCTGCTTTTAATATGTTTTGTTTATATTTAATTTTTGATAGTTTGATTAATATGTGTCTTGGTGTGTTTCTCCTTGGATTTATCCTGTATGGGACTCTCTGTGCTTCCAGGACTTGATTAACTATTTCCTTTCCCATATTAGGGAAGTTTTCAACTATAATCTCTTCAAATATTTTCTCAGTCCCTTTCTTTTTCTCTTCTTCTTCTGGGACCCCTATAATTCGAATGTTGGTGCGTTTAATGTTGTCCCAGAGGTCTCTGAGACTGTCCTCAGTTCTTTTCATTCTTTTTTCTTTATTCTGGTCTGCAGTAGTTATTTCCACCATTTTATCTTCCAGGTCACTTATCCGTTCTTCTGCCTCAGTTATTCTGCTATTGATCCCATCTAGAGTATTTTTAATTTCATTTATTGTGCTTGTCATCGTTTCTTGGTTCCTCTTTAGTTCTTCTACGTCCTTGTTAAATGTTTCTTGCATTTTGTCTATTCTATTTCCAAGACTTTGGATCATCCTTACTATCATTATTCTGAATTCTTTTTCAGGTAGACTACCTATTTCCTCTTCATTTGTTAGGTCTGGTGTGTTTTGACCCTGCTCCTTCATCTGCTGTGTGTTTTTCTGTCTTCTCATTTTGCTTATCTTACTGTGTTTGGGGTCTCCTTTTCACAGGCTGCAGGTTCGTAGTTCCCGTTGTTTTTGGTATCTGTCCCCAGTGGCTAAGGTTGGTTCAGTGGGTTGTGTAGGTTTCCTGGTGGAGGGAACTAGTGCCTGTGTTCTGGTGGATGAGGCTGGATGTTGTCTTTCTGGTGGGTTCGTCCACGTCTGGTGGTGTGTTTTGGGGTGTCTGTGGCCTTATTATGATTTTAGGCAGCCTCTCTGTTAATGGATGGGGCTGTGTTCCTCTCTTGCTAGTTGTTTGGCATAGGGTGTCCAGCACTGTAGCTTGCTGGTCGTTGAGTGAAGCTGGGTCTTGATGTTGAGATGGAGATCTGTGAGAGATTTTCGCCGTTTGGTATTACGTGGAGCTGGGAGGTCTCTTGTGGACCAGTGTCCTGAAGTTGGCTCTCCCACCTCAGAGGCACAGCCCTGATGCCTGGCTGGAGCACCAAGAGCCTTTCATCCACACGGCTCAGAATAAAAGGGAGAAAAAATGGAAAGAAAGAAAAAAAGAGGATAAAATAAAATAAAATAAAGCAATTATAATAAAAAATAAGAAAAAAAATTATTAAGAGTAAATTTATTAAGAAAAAAAATTTTTTTTAATTTTTAAAAATAGATTTATTAATTTTTTATACTAAAAATAAGAAAAAAATTATTTAGAAAAAATTTATTAAGAAAAAAAATTTTTTAATTTTTTAAAATAAAAAATATGAAAAAACTTATTAAAAATTTTTTTAAAAATAGAAAATAAGGAAAAAATTATTAAGAAAACATTTATTAGGGAAAAAAAAATTTTTAAGCCAAAAAAAAAAAAAACGGACGGAACTAACCCTAGGACTAACGGTGAGAGCAAAGCTATACAGACAAAATCTCACCCGGAAGCATACACCTATACACTCACAAAAAAATGAAAAGGGGAAAAGTTAATATATCCTGCTCCCAAAGTCCACCTCCTAAATTTGGGATGATTCGTTGTCTATTCAGGTATTCAACAGATGCAGGCACATCAAGTTGTTTGTGGAGCTTTAATCCGCTGCTTCTGAGGCTGCTGGGAGAGATTTCCCTTTCTCTTCTTTGTTCGTACAGCTCCCGGGGTTCAGCTTTGGATTTGGACCCGCCTCTGCATGTAGGTCCCCTGAGGGCGTCTGTTCCCCGCCCAGACAGAACGGGGTTAAAGGAGCAGCTGATTCGGGGGCTCTGGCTCAGTCAGGCCGGGGGGAGGGAGCGGTACGGAGGAGGCGGGGCGAGCCTGCGGCGGCAGAAGCCGGCGTGACGTTGCAGCAGCCTGAGGCACGCCGTGCGCTCTCCCGGGGAAGTTGTCCCCGGATTACGGGAGCCTGGCCGTGGCGGGCTGCACAGGCTCCCGGGAGGGGCGGTGTGGAGAATGACCTGCGCTCGCCCACAGGCTGTTTGGTGGCGGCAGCAGCAGCCTTAGCGTCTCATGCCCGTCTCTGGGGTCCGCGCTGATAGCCGCGGCTCGCGCCCGTCTCTGGAGTTCGTTTAAGTGGCGCTCTGAATCCCCTCTCCTTGCACGCCGCGAAACAAAGAGGCAAGAAAAAGTCTCCTGCCTCTTCGGCAGCTGCAGACTTTTTCTCGTGCACCCTCCCGGCTAGTTGTGGTGCGCTAGCCCCTTCAGGCTGTGTTCACGCAGCCAACCCCAGTCCTCTCCCTGGGATCCGACCGAAGCCCGCGCCTCAGCTGCCAGCCCCCGCCCGCCCCGGCAGGTGAGCAGACAAGCCTCTCGGGCTGGTGAGTGCTGCTCGGCGCCGAGCCTCTGTGCGGGAATCTCTCCGTTTTTCCCTCTGCGTCCCTGTTGCTGTGGGATCCGCGCTGATAGCCGCGGCTCGCGCCCGTCTCTGGAGCTCGTTTAGGCGGCGCTCTGAATCCCCTCTCCTTGCGCGCCGCGAAACAAAGAGGCAAGAAAAATTCTCTTGCCTCTTTGGCAGCTACAGTCTTTTTCCCGGACTCCCTCCCGGCTAGCACCGAAGCCCGAGCCCCAGCTCCCAGGCCCCGCCCGCCCTGGCGGCTGAGCAGACAAGCCTCTCGGGCTGGTGAGTGCTGGTCGGCACCGCTCCTCTGTGCGCGAATCTCCGCTTTGCCCTCCGCACCCCTGTGGCTGCGCTCTCCTCCGTGGCTCTGAAGCTTCCCCCCTCTGCTACCCGCAGTCTCTGCCCACGAAGGGGCTTCCTAGTGTGTGGAAACCTTTCCTCCTTCACAGCTCCCTCCCACTGGTGCAGGTCCCGTCCCTATTCTTTTGTCTCTGTTATTTCTTTTTTCTTTTGCCCTACCCAAGTACGTGGGGATTTTCTTGCCTTTTGGGAGGTCTGACGTCTTCTGCCAGCGTTCAGTGGGTGTTCTGTAGGAGCAGTTCCACGTGTAGATGTATTTCTCATGTATCTGTGGGGAGGAAGGTGATCTCCGCGTCTTACTCTTCCGCCATCTTGCCCCTCCCTCACCATTCTTTTTTAATATGTTTATTACTATAAACTTCCCTCTTAGAACTGCTTTTGTTGACTCCTATAGTTTTTGCTATGTTCTAATTTCACTTTTGTTTATCTCAAGGTATTTTCTGAGTTCCCTTTTGATTTTTTCTTTTTGCATTGTTTGTGCAAGAGTTTGTTGTTTAATTCCATGTGCTTGTGATTTTTTTCTGTTTTCCTTTAGTTAATGACTTCTAGTTTCATTCCATTGTGGTTGGAAAAGGTACTTGGAATAATTTCACTAATTTAAAATTTGTTAAGACTTGTTTTGTGACTAGTATGTGGTCTCTCCTGTAAAATGTTTTGTATGCATTGAGAAAAATGTGAATTCTCTTGCATGGGTGGAATATTTTGTACATGTCTCTCAGGCCCATTAGGTCTATAGTGTTGTTGAAGCCTGCTGTTTCCTTATTGATTTTCTGACTATATAATCTATTCATTATTGAAATTGGTGTTGAAGTCCCCTACTATAATTGTACTGCTGTCTCTTTTTCCCTTCAGTACTTTTGATGATTTCTTTATATTTTTAGGTGCTCTGATGTGAGGTACATATGCATTTGCAATTATTATATCTTACTGTTGAAATGAACCTTTTATCATTATGTAATATCCTACTTTGTCTCTCGTGACAGTTTTTGACCTAAAATGTATTTGTCTGGTATAGCTATAGCTACTCCTGATCTCTTGTTTACCATTTACATGGTGTATATTTTTCCATCCCTTCACTTTCAGCCTATGTGTGTTCTTAAATCTCAAGTAAATCTCTTTCAAGAAATTTAAATCTCTTGTAGGTAGCATACAGTTGGATCTTGTTTTTTTTTTTAAATCCATTCAGCTACTCTTTTGATTGGTGAGTTTAATACATTTTCATTCACAGTAAATATTGATAAGTAAGAATTTATTATAGAATATTGTACATCAACTAGACCTCAATTTAAAAATACATGAAAAATAAATAAAAAATAAAAAAAGAATTTACTATTGAAAATTTGTTAATTGTTCTCTCTGTTTTATAGTTCTTTTGTTCCTCTCTCCTCGTTTGCTGCCTTCCTTTGTTATTTGATGATATTTTGTAGTGATATACTTGGATTCTTTTTTATTTATCTTTTTTGTATTTACTGTAGTTTTTTTTTGAGGTTACCATGACACTTGCATAATGCTTTTTTTTTTTAACATCTTTATTGAAGTATAATTGCTTTACAATGGTGTGTTACTTCCTGCTTTATAACAAAGTGAATCAGTTATACATATACATATGTTCCCATATCTCTTCCCTCTTGCATCCCCCTCCCTCGACCCTCCCTATCCCACCCCTCTAGGTGATCACAAAGCACCAAGCTGATCTCCCTGTGCTATGCAGCTGCTTCCCACTAGCTATCTATTTTATATTTGGTAGTGTATATATGTCCATGCCACTCTCTCACCCTGTCACATCTCACCCCTCCCCCTCCCCATATCCTCAAGTCCATTCTCTAGTAGGTCTGTGTCTTTATTCCCATCTTGCCACTAGGTACTTCATGACCTTTTTTTTTTTTCCCTTAGATTCCATATATATGTGTTAGCATACTGTATTTCTTTTTCTCTTTCTGACTTACTTCACTCTGTATGACAGATTCTAACTCCATCCACCTCGTTACAAATACCTCCGTTTCATTTCTTTTTATGGCTGAGTAATATTCCATTGTATATATGTGCCACATCTTCTTTATCCATTCATCCGATGATGAACACCTAGGTTGCTTCCATGTCCTGGCTATTGTAAACAGAGCTGCAAAGAATATTTTGGTACATGACTCTTTCTGAATTATGGTTTTCTCAGGGTATATGCCCAGTAGTGGGATTGCTGGGTCATATGGTAGTTCTATTTTTAGCTTTTTAAGGAACCTCCATACTGTTCTCCATAGTGGCTGTATCAATTTACATTCCCACCAACAGTGCAAGAGTGTTCCCTTTTCTCCACACCCTCTCCAGCATTTATTGTTTCTAGATTTTTTGATGATGGCCATTCTGACCGGTGTGAGATGATACCTCATTGTAGTTTTGATTTGCATTTCTCTAATGATTAATGATGTTGAGCATTCTTTCATGTGTCTGTTGGCAATCTGTATCTCTTCTTTGGAGAAATGTCTATTTAGGTCTTCTGCCCATTTTTGGATTGGGTTGTTTGTTTTTTTGTTATTGAGCTGCATGAGCTGCTTGTAAATCTTGGAGATTAATCCTTTGTCCGTTGCTTCATTTGCAAATATTTTCTCCCATTCTGAGGGTTGTCTTTTGGTCTTGTTTATGGTTTCCTTTGCTGTGCAAAAGCTTTTAAGTTTCATTAGGTCCCATTTGTTTATTTGTGTTTTTATTTCCATTTCTCTAGGACCTGGGTCAAAAAGAATCTTGCTGTGATTTATGTCATAGAGTGTTCTGCCTATGTTTTCCTCTAATAGTTTGATAGTGTCTGGCCTTACACTTAGGTCTTTAATCCATTTTGAGTTTATTTTTGTGTATGGTGTCAGGGAGTGTTCTAATTTCATACTTTTACATGTACCTGTCCAATTTTCCCAGCACCACTTATTGAAGAGGCTGTCTTTTCTCCACTGTATATGCTTGCCTCCTTTATCAAAGATAAGGTGACCATATGTGCGTGGGCTTATCTCTGGGCTTTCTATCCTGTTCCATTGATCTATAGTTCTGTTTTTGTGCCAGTACCAAACTGTCTTGATTACTGTAGCTTTGTAATATAGTCTGAAGTCAGGGAGCCTGATTCCTCCAGCTCCATTTTTCGTTCTCAAGATTGCTTTGGCTATTCGGGGTCTTTTGTGTTTCCATACAAATTGTGAAATTTTTTGTTCTAGTTCTGTGAAAAATGCCAGTGGTAGTTTGATAGGGATTGCATTGAATCTGTAGATTGCTTTGGGTAGCAGAGTCATTTTCACAATGTTGATTCTTCCAATCCAAGAACATGGTATATCTCTCCATCTATTTGTATCATCTTTAATTTCTTTCATCAGTGTCCTATAATTTTCTGCATACAGGTCTTTTGTCTCCTTAGGTAGGTTTATTCCTAGATATTTTATTCTTTTTGTTGCAATGGTAAACGGGAGTGTATTCTTAATTTCACTTTCAGATTTTTCATCATTAGTATATAGGAATGCAAGAGATTTCTGTGCATTAATTTTGTATCCTGCAACTTTACCAAATTCATTGATTAGCTCTAGTAGTTTTCTGGTAGCATCTTTAGGATTCTCTATGTATAGTATCATGTCATCTGCAAACAGTGACAGCTTTACTTCTTCTTTTCCGATTTGGATTCCTTTTATTTCTTTTTCTTCTCTGATTGCTGTGGCTAACACTTGCAAAACTATGTTGAATAATAGTGGTGAGAGTGGGCAACCTTGTCTTGTTCCTGATCTTAGTGGAAATGGTTTCAGTTTTTCACCATTGAGGACAATGTTGGCTGTGGGTTAGTCATATACGGCCTTTATTATGTTGAGGAAAGTTCCCTCTATGCCTACTTTCTGCAGGGCTTTTATCATAAATGGGTGTTGAATTTTTTCGAAAGCTTTCTCTGCATCTATTGAGATGATCATATGGTTTTTCTCCTTCAATTTGTTAATATGATGTATCACGTTGATTGATTTGCGTATATTGAAGAATCCTTGCATTCCTGGAATAAACCCCACTTGATCATGGTGTATAATCCTTTTAATGTGCTGTTGGATTCTGTTTGCTAGTATTTTGTTGAGGATTTTTGCATCTATGTTCATCAGTGATATTGGCCTGTAGTTTTCTTTCTTTGTGACATCTTTGTCTGGTTTTGGTATCAGGGTGATGGTGGCCTCGTAGAATGAGTTGGGGAGTGTTCCTCCCTCTGCAATATTTTGGAAGAGTTTGAGAAGGATAGGTGTTAGCTCTTCTCTAAATGTTTGATAGAATTCGCCTGTGAAGCCATCTGGTCCTGGGCTTTTGTGTGTTGGAAGATTTTTAATCACAGTTTCAATTTCAGTGCTTGTGATTGTTCTGTTCATATTTTCTATTTCTTCCTGGTTCAGTCTCGGCAGGTTGTGCATTTCTAAGAATCTGTCCATTTCTTCCAGGTTGTCCATTTTATTGGCATAGAGTTGCTTGTAGTAATCTCTCATGATCGTTTGTATTTCTGCAGTGTCAGTGGTTACTTCTCCATTTTCATTTCTAATTCTATTGATTTGAGTCTTCTCCCTTTTTCTCTTGATGAGTCTGGCTAAAGGTTTATCAATTTTGTTTATCTTCTCAAAGAACCAGCTTTTAGTTTCATTGATTTTTGCTATTGTTTCCTTCATTTCTTTTTCATTTATTTCTGATCTGATCTTTATGATTTCTTTCCTTCTGCTAGCTTTGGGGTATTTTTTTCTTCTTTCTCTAATTGCTTTAGGTGCAAGGTTAGGTTGTTTATTCGAGATGTTTCCTGTTTCTTGATGTAGGCTTGTATTGCTATAAACTTCCCTCTTAGAACTGCTTTTGCTGCATCCCATAGGTTTTGGGTCGTCATGTCTCCATTGTCATTTGTTTCTAGGTATTTTTTGATTTCCCCTTTGATTTCTTCAGTGATCACTTCGTTATTAAGTAGTGTATTGTGTAGCCTCCATGTGTTTGTATTTTTTACAGATCTTTTCCTGTAATTGATATCTAGTCTCATAGCGTTGTGGTCGGAAAAGATACTTGATACGATTTCAATTTTTTAAAATTTACCAAGGCTTGATTTGTGACCCAAGATATGATCTATCCTGGAGAATGTTCCATGAGCACTTGAGAAAAATGTGTATTCTGTTGTTTTTGGGTGGAATGTCCTATAAATATCAATTAAGTCCATCTTGTTTAATGTATCATTTAAAGCTTGTGTTTCCTTATTTATTTACTGTTTGGATGATCTGTCCATTGGTGAAAGTGGGGTGTTAAAGTCCCCTACTATGATTGTGTTACTGTCGATTTCCCCTTTTATGGCTGTTGGTATTTGCCTTATGTATTGAGGTGCTCCTATGTTGGGTGCATAAATATTTACAATTGTTATACCTTCCTCTTGGATCGATCCCTTGATCATTATATAGTGTCCTTCTTTGTCTCTTGTAATAGTCTTTATTTTAAAGTCTATTTTGTCTGATATGAGAATTGCTACTCCAGCTTTCTTCTGATTTCCATTTGCATGGAATATCTTTTTCCATCCCCTCACTTTCAGTCTGTATGTGTCTCTAGGTCTGAAGTGGGTCTCTTGTAGACAGCATATATATGGGTCTTGTTTTTGTATCTATTCAGCCAGTCTGTGTCTTTTGGTTGGAGCATTTAATCCATATACATTTAAGGTAATTATCGATACGTATGTTCCTATTCCCATTTTCTTAAATGTTTTGGGTTTGTTATTGTAGGTGTTTTCCTTCTCTTGTGTTTCTTGCCTAGAGAAGTTCCTTTAGCATTTGTTGTAAAGCTGGTTTGGTGATGCTGAACTCTCTCAGCTTTTGCTTGTCTGTGAAGGTTTTAATTTCTCCATCAAATCTGAATGAGATCCTTGCTGGGTAGAGTAATCTTGTTTGTAGGTTTTTCTCCTTCATCACTTTAAGTATATCCTGCCACTCCCTTCTGGCTTGCAGAGTTTCTGCTGAAAGATCAGCTGTTAACCTTATGGGGATTCCCTTGTGTGTTATTTGTTGTTTTTCCCTTGCTGCTTTTAATATGTTTTCTTTATATTTAATTTTTGATAGTTTGATTAATATGTGTCTTGGTGTGTTTCTCCTGGATTTATCCTGTATGGGACTCTCTGTGCTTCCAGGACTTGATTAACTATTTCCTTTCCCATATTAGGGAAGTTTTCAACTATAATCTCTTCAAATATTTTCTAAGTCCCTTTCTTTTTCTCTTCTTCTTCTGGGACCCCTATAATTCGAATGTTGGTGCGTTTAATGCTGTCCCAGAGGTCTCTGAGACTGTCCTCAGTTCTTTTCATTCTTTTTTCTTTATTCTGCTCTGCAGTAGTTATTTCCACCATTTTATCTTCCAGGTCACTTATCCGTTCTTCTGCCTCAGTTATTCTGCTATTGATCCCATCTAGAGTATTTTTAATTTCATTTATTGTGCTTTTCATCATTGCTTGGTTCCTCTTTAGTTCTTCTACGTCCTTGTTAAATGTTTCTTGCATTTAGTCTATTCTATTTCCAAGATTTTGGATCATCCTTACTATCATTATTCTGAATTCTTTTTCAGGTAGACTACCTATTTGCTCTTCATTTGTTAGGTCTGGTGTGTTTTGACCCTGCTCCTTCATCTGCTGTGTGTTTTTCTGTCTTCTCATTTTGCTTATCTTACTGTGTTTGGGGTCTCCTTTTCACAGGCTGCAGGTTCGTAGTTCCCGTTGTTTTTGGTATCTGTCCCCAGTGGCTAAGGTTGGTTCAGTGGGTTGTGTAGGTTTCTTGGTGGAGGGAACTAGTGCCTGTGTTCTGGTGGATGAGGCTGGATCTTGTCTTTGTGGTGGGCACGTCCACGTCTGGTGGTGTGTTTTGGGGTGTCTGTGGCCTTATTATGAATTTAGGCAGCCTCTCTGTTAATGGATGGGGCTATGTTCCTGTCTTGCTAGTTGTTTGGCATAGGGTGTCCAGCAATGTAGCTTGCTGGTCATTGAGTGAAGCTGGGTCTTGATGTTGAGATGGAGATCTCTGAGAGATTTTCGCCGTTTGGTATTATGTGGAGCTGGGAGGTCTCTTGTGGACCAGTGTCCTGAAGTTGGCTCTCCCACCTCAGAGGCACAGCCCTGATGCCTGGCTGGAGCACCAAGAGCCTTTCATCCACATGGCTCAGAATAAAAGGGAGAAAAAAATAGAAAGAAAGAAAGAAAGAGGATAAAATAAAATAAAATAAAGCTATTATAAGAAAAAATAAGAAAAAAATTTATTAAGAATAAATTTATTAAGAAAAAAATTTTTTTTAATTTTTAAATATAGATTTATTAATTTTTGTAGTAAGAAATAAGAAAAAAATTATTAAGAAAAAAAATTTTTTAATTTTTTAAAATAAAAAATATGAAAAAACTTATTAAAATTTTTAAAAAAAAATTTTAAAAATAGAAAATAAGGAAAAAATTATTAAGAAAACATTTATTAGGGAAAAAATTTTTTTTAAGTTAAAAAAAAAAAAACAAAAAACCAAAAAAAAACGGACGGACCTAACCCTAGGACTAATGGTGAGAGCAAAGCTATATAGACAAAATCTCACCCAGAAGCATACACATATACACTCACAAAAAAAGGAAAAGGGGAAAAATTAATATATCCTGCTCCCAAAGTCTACCTCCTAAATTTGGGATGATTCGTTGTCTATTCAGGTATTCAACAGATGCAGGCACATCAAGTTGTTTGTGGAGTTTTAATCCGCTGCTTCTGAGGCTGCTGGGAGAGATTTCCCTTTCTCTTCTTTGTTCGCACAGCTCCCGGGGTTCAGCTTTGGATTTGGACCCGCGTCTGCATGTAGGTCGCCTGAGGGCGTCTGTTCCCCGCCCAGACAGAACGGGGTTAAAGGAGCAGCTGATTCGGGAGCTGTGGCTCAGTCAGGCCGGGGGCAGGGAGCGGTACGGAGGAGGCGGGGCGAGCCTGTGGCGGCAGAAGCCGGCGTGACGTTGCAGCAGCCTGAGGCGTGCCGTGCGCCCTCCCGGGGAAGTTGTCCCCGGATCCCGGGAGCCTGGCCGCGGCGGGCTGCACCGGCTCCCGGGAGGGGCGGCGTGGAGAGCGACCCGCGCCCGCACACAGGCCTTCCGGCGGCGGCAGCAGCAGCCCTAGCATCCCACGCCCGCCTCTGGGGTCCGCGTCGACAACCGCGGCTCGCGCCCGTCTCTGGGGTCCGCGCTGACAGCCGCGGCTCGCGCCTGTCTCTGGAGTTCGCCTAAGCGGCGCTCTGAATCCCCTCTCCTTGCATGCCGCGAAACAAAGAGGCAAGAAAAAGTCTCCTGCCTCTTCGGCAGCTGCAGACTTTTTCTCGGGCACCCTCCCGGCTAGCTGTGGTGCGCTAGCCCCTTCAGGCTGTGTTCACGCAGCCAACCCCAGTCCTCTCCCTGGGATCCGACCGAAGCCCGAGCCTCAGCTCCCAGCCCCCGCCCTCCCCGGCGGGTGAGCAGACAAGCCTCTCGGGCTGGTGAGTGCTGCTCGGCGCCGAGCCTCTGTGCGGGAATCTCTCCGTTTTTCCCTCTGCGCCCCTGTTGCTGTGGGATCCGCGTTGACAGCCACGGCTCACGCCCGTCTCTGGAGCTCATTTAGGCGGCGCTCTGAATCCCCTCTCCTTGCGCGCCGCGAAACAAAGAGGCAAGAAAATGTCTCTTGCCTCTTCGGCAGCTGCAGTCTTTTTCCAGGACTCCCTCCCGGCTAGCACTGAAGCCCGAGCCTCAGCTCCCAGCCCCCGCCCACCCCGGCGGGTGAGCAGAGAAGCCTCTCGGGCTGGTGAGTGCTGCTCGGCACCGATCCTCCGTGTGGGAATCTCTCCGCTTTGCCCTCCGCACCCCTGTGGCTGCGCTCTCCTCCGTGGCTCTGAAGCTTCCCCCCTCTGCTACCCGCAGTCTCTGCCCACGAAGGGGCTTCCTAGTGTGTGGAAACCTTTCCTCCTTCACAGCTCCCTCCCACTGGTGCAGGTCCCGTCCCTATTCTTTTGTCTCTGTTATTTCTTTTTTCTTTTGCCCTACCCAAGTACATGGGGATTTTCTTGCCTTTTGGGAGGTCTGACGTCTTCTGCCAGCGTTCAGTGGGTGTTCTGTAGGAGCAGTTCCACGTGTAGATGTATTTCTACTGTATCTGTGGGAAGGAAGGTGATCTCCGCGTCTTACTCTTCCGCCATCTTGCCCCCGATCGAGCATAATCCTTTTTATAATAGTCTATTTTAAGCTGATAACAATTTCAGTCATATACAAAACTCTTTATTTTGTTCCCTTTTCCTCCCACTTTAACTTATTGATGTCAGAATTTACTTTTTCTTATGTGTATCTATTAACATATTTTGTTGTTATAATTATTCTTAATACTTTTGTCTTTTAACTTTTAAACTAAAATTAAAATTGATTTGTGCAGTACCATTACATTATTACATTGTTATGTATTTTTCTCTATATTTACCTTTAACAGTGAGATTTATACTTTCCTATGCTTTTGTGTTTCTCTTTAGCATCTTTTCATTTTTACTTTAAGACCTTCTTTCAGGACTTCTTGTAAGGCAGGTCTAGTGGTGATGAACTCCTTCAGTTTTTGTTTGTCTGGGAAAGTTTTCATCTCTCTTTCCTTTTAAAAAACAGTTTTGCTTGGTATATAATTCTTGATTTGCAGTGTTCTTTAAAGCGTTTTAAATGTATCATACCTCTCCTCTCTGTCTTGCAAGATTTCTGCTGAGAAACCCACTGACAGTCATATGTTTACTTCCTTGTATATGACAAGTCACCTTTCTCTTGTTGCTTTAAAAATTCTCTTTTTATCTTTGAGTTGTTCCAATTGAATTAAAATATGTCTTGGTGTAGACCCTTTTTGATTCAACCTATTTGGGCCCTTTTTGGCTTTATGAATCTGGGTATTCATCTCCTCACTAGGTTTGAAAAATTTTCACCATTATTTCTTTGAATAAACTTTCTGCCCCATGCTCTTTCCCTTCCCTTCTGGGATTCCTATCATGTGTAATTTAGTTTTTTTTTTAAAATTTTGTTATTATCATTGTGGTTTTTGTTTTAATCTTTATTGGCATATAGTTGATTTACAATGTTGTGTTAGTTGCAGGTGTACAGCATAGTGAATCTGTTATACATATATCCACTCTTTTTCAGATTCTTTTCCCATATAGGCCATTACAGAGTATTAAGTAGAATTTAGTTTTCTTGATTGTGTCCCATAAGTCTCATTGGCTTTCTTATTTTTTTCATCACTTTTTTTTCTTTTTGTTCCTCTTACTGGAAAGTTTCAAATGACCTGCTTTCAAATCTGCTAATTCTTTCTTTGCTTGATCAAGTCTGATGTAAAGCTCTCTACTGAATTTTCAGTTGAGTCACTGTATTCTTCAGCTCCAGAGTTTGATTCTTTTATATGGTTTCTGTTTTGTTGTTAAACTTCTCATTTTGTTCATGTATTCTTCCCGTGATATCATTTAGTTGTCTGTGTTCTCTTGTAGCTCACTGAGCCTCTTTAAGATGATTATTTTGAATTTTTGTCAAGTAGTTTATAGATCTCCATTCCTTTAAAGTTCATTATTGGAGCTTTTTTGTTGTTGTTGTTTCTCCTTTATTTGTATGTTTCCATGATTCTTCATGATCCCTGTAGATTGGCATTGACGTCTGTGCATTTGAAGAATAATTAACCTCTTCCAGACTTTACACAATGGCTTTGGCAGGGAAAGCCTTTCACCCGTTAGCCCAGTAAGAGATCATGAGTGTGCTGGTTACTTACTGGGAATACTGTTGAGGTCTGTGGGCTGGCTCTTGAAGTCTGTGCACTGATTGTTGATGGCCTCGGTCTCTTTTCTTTGTTCTTAGCTACCTCCAGGAGATCTAGACATGACAATTCCCTCAGTGGACGAGGTGGGGCATGACATGAGCAGACCTCTCGTGTAGCGTCCTGAAAAGTTGGGGAAGTCAGATGCTCACTTTGCTCTCTCTTTCCACCATGGGAGAGCTTGTGGGCTGAGGAAATATTTCATGCTGCTATTCTGTACCAGCTTGAAATAATGGGTGACTTGGGTCAAGTGAAATTATTCTTCTTACTCTTTTCAATTTGTTTTTTCTTATTTCTGTGCTCCACCATGGTGCTATAACTTTTCACCTGGATTCCGGAGCCCTCATGAAGGCATTTTCACCCATGGAGGTTTTTTAAATTGTTTTTTTCTGTGGAGAGACAAGTGCTGGAATGCCCTATTCTGCCATCTTGCTGATATTGTCCTGTGACTTTTTTCTAAAGGATTAAGAAGCTTTTTAGGTACTAATATGCAAACTTTCCAAGAAATATTACTAAGTAAAAAAAGATAAAGTGTAGAATGATAATCTACCATTAGTGTAGAAGAGTTAGAGAGAAAATTTATATGGATTTCTAATGGCCTGTGAATGTATAATAAGCACTTGAAAGAAAAACAAGCAAACAAAAATGATAATAGTGATTCCATCTGGGGGGCATGTGAACTGGAGATAAGAGAGAAAGAATTAGGAGGAAGACATTTTTACTTTTTGTTGTTTGAACAATGTGTATCTAATACCAAAGTACTTAACCAGTTAAATAATTTTGCAATCATATCATTTATAAATGAATACCTTAAAATGCCTTGTTGATACAGATATAAATGAATGAGATTAAACATGTTATGATTTAAGAATAAAGTCTATATTTATAATTTGAAAGATTTACCATAGATCAGGAATGTGTTGCTTCCTACACTGTTAATTACTGAGTCAAGTTCTGTGAGACTTAGTTTTCTTGACAATAAAATAGAGAAAAGCTTGACAGCCACTCTAATAGATTCAAAGTATTTTGAAAGGATTAATTGATTAAGAGCTATTGATTATTTCAAAACCAACAAATATTTTCATGTAATAATGTAGAATGCACAATTCAAATATTAATATTATTTTAAGTACAGATCATAGAGAAACATTTTTCCAGTTATGTTTTGTGTTTTTCTAAGCTGAAAGAAGAAAAAGAAGCTAAAACATTAAACAGAACCTAAATGTAATATGATTTACCTAGCATGAGCTCAAATTTGCTATTTTTTAAAAAATTGCAAAAGATTTGTCTAGTTCTTACTTGATTGGCAAATACTAGAAGTAACACAAGAAGTAACCTATTTTCTTTGAAAAGACACATATCTGCTTTTTTGTGTTTGAGTGTTGTGTGTGTGTGTGTGTGTGTGCGTGTGCATGTGCACATGTGGGTTCTTGTTTCATTTTTAATACATCAAGTAGATATTTGTCTTCAATTAATTATAGTAGAATTAATTCTCAGCATGAACTACTGAGAGTCTTATATTTTTATCCAATTTATTTTTAAGAAAAGCTTGATGGTCTTTGTTCTAGTTATTATTTTCCCAGAGTCCAACATCTCCCTCTCTATTAATGGGAATTAATTCTTCCATTTTCCACAGAAGCAACAGAAATACAAGAACAACTAAAACTCACTTTTTCTCTCATTCTTTTAGCTCATGAACTGGTGAGGTTTGGAAACCCACCCCCCCGCCCCTCCACCTTTAAGGTTTTCAGGTTAGAAGCAGATGCAGGCAAAATGATCTCCTCTGGCGAAATATCTGCTGGGAAAATGTTGGTGTTTCATATCCTGTGGAGAGGATGTTCAAAGTTGGTGTGATGAAAGTCCAACATTACACAGCAAGGTACGTGGGGTTCTTGCGATTAGGCATACAAAACAGCATTAACATCTCCTTCTGCTTCTTCATGAAATGAGAATTTTTACTTCTCAGACTAAACATGAAACAGTAGCATTGAGCACTCCCTTATAAGTCTATGTTTCTTACTTGATTTGCCTTTTTTTTTCCCCACAAGGTATCTCTCAGTTACACTGATTATATTACCAGATTATCTGATGATTAAGGCCATTAACAATCCACTCTTTAGTAGTCAACATAACAATGTTTAGTTGCCTTGCAGTAACAATTAGAGGATGAGGCAATTTACCATAATTAGGTACTATTTGAAAAAAGTATACACATTAAGGGAAGTTAAAAAGACTTCTTATAGTTAGGGATGACTGTTAACAGAGAGATTTCTTTCTGAATTACAAAGAAAATTATTGCACTTTTAATTTGCTCATTATTACAAACACAAAAACAACAAATAGTTTTTGTTCAGAGTTTGCCCCATGTGGCTTTGGGCAAGTTTCTTAACCTTCCTCTGTTCTTGTTCCATCATTTAGGTGGCATTGGTAATAGTCATACCACAATGAGATACTGTTGGCTAATTAATGTTTGCAAAGTTCTTTGAGATCCTGGGAAAGAAAAGCCTCTACAAATAAAAATGCACAATTTATATAAGACATTTAAATTTATTGCAACATCCTTATTCAGACTGTAGACTCAGCAAAGTCCTTTGTTTCCTTTTCTTAATTTCTCTTCATCAAATGAGAACATTTTATTCATTTTTCATATGTGTAATATCTTTTCAAGTCCTTGAGTGGTGCTTTCTACTTTTGTAGTCTGTCTGGAATAAAATCACAATTTGCCTTTTGGTGTTGTTCAATCATCCAAGAGCCCTACTCAAATAAGACAGGATTATCCATTTGGGAAACAGATTTTTGCCTTTTTTTTTTGAAATGGTACCATAGCAATGATGAGATTTTAAAATTTAGACACTGCTTTGTATCCTCAGACGTGGCACCTTGTTTGTTCCTGGTATCCAGGGGCAGGTAGGGGAGGAAGAGGTAGCAGGCTACAGAGGTCCAGCTGGGTGAATTAGACACGATGTTCCAGAGATAGACTTTCTATTTTAGTCACAATTTGGAAAATCTATAGGTATTGGGGAACTTGGTTATTCTGGTGGAACATAGCTATGGAAGGGTCAGATGTTAGGTAGCTCAGTGCTCATCATCTCATATTTCTTTCCAGGTCTGCCCACACCTAGAAGAGGATTGAGATACTAGATTGGCTAACTGAGTAGGGATTCAGAGTAGTGACTGAGGTAGAAGCTTAGGCAGAAGCTTATTGAACCAGATCAACATGGGGTGGGGGATGAAGGGAAAGGTGTAAAGAAGAGCTACAAATCACAAAAGGGGAAGGGGAAACATTTCCCTGAGGAAATGGGTCTCACACTTTTTTTCTTTTATTTGAAACATGAACTTAAAGTACTTATGATGTGATAAGCACTAAGAACTTTACAAGCCTTCTCACCTTTAATCCTCTAAAGAAGTTTATGAGTTAGATACTATCATTATGCACATTTTATAGATGAAACTGGAGACTATGCAAGTGAAATAATTTGCCCAAAGTCACACAACCAAAAACTGACAGAGTTAGGATTTGAACTCAGGCAGTCTAGCTCCAGAATCCATGCATATAGCTTCTATCTACTACTGAATTTTATTGTTCCTTTGTAGCAAAAGGACTTAAGAGAAAATGCAGAAGTTTTGCAAATCTGTACTGAGCCACTAGATCTCAGGGAGGCTGATCTAAACCCAAACTAAACTGCATGGTGAGACTGAATTTGCTGATACTTCCTTCAATTTGAATTGGCTCAGGAGCTGGGAATAGTTAGGATTTGCAATTCAAGTCACCATTGAACTCAGCTATGAGGAACCAAGGAAGGAAAAAAAACAGAGAAGCAGTAATGGGAGCAATAACCATTTCCTGTTAGAGTACTGGAATTAGTATTTGTTATTCTACTGTCTTCCAGTGTCACCATCTTCACTGAGTCAATATACTTCTATGACTTGTAGGTGAGCTCTGGGCTTAAATAATATCACTAGAACCATGCTAGAATGTTAGCTTAGCTCACATTCTCAGAGGGACTCAAAGAGAAAGTTACTGCCTTCCAACTCAATAAATCTTTATGGTTTACCGTGGTCTTCAATCCAAGCACTGACTAATCCTAATTCTCTTTAGTTAATGAGGCCAGATCACAACCAAATTTGTCTCGGAGAATTATATATATAAATTTAAACTTACCTTTTAACCTCTAGCTCTTTTAGTGATTTGACTAGATTTGTATGATCCTCCTGAAATATAATTTACCAATTTGAACCTTCTGAAAATAGTCAACCCCCTGGAATAAAGTGTGTATGTGTGTGTGTATATATATATATATATATAAGTTTCTCCATTGAATATATAAACTGAAACCTTGAAGTGTGAGATTCCTAATGCCGCTGTAATGTCTGGAGGTGAGAAGGGAAAGGAAGAATGAAAAAGACTTGATTGGGCTGGTGATATAATGTAGGGAAGCATAGGGAACTAACATTTACTATATGCCTATGCTCTATTGGGCTTTATGCCAAATGGCTTACATATACAGTATTCTCTTACAAACCATGTGAAAGAATATTATTATTTTCATTTTTCAGGTGAGAAAACTGAAGTTCAGAGAGGTTAAGTAATTTGTTCAAGGTCACACTGCTGATAAATAGGTGGTTAAGCCAGGATGTGAATTCAAATCTGTTACTGTGAAGTATAATATTACAATGGTTCATCATATTTCTTTTCTTTGTTTGTTCTTCTCCATGGTCTAGTCTCTACTGAAAAGAACCTTTCACTTGGAAGTTGCTCATTGTATTTAATTTGTGCTACAATAGCTAGAGTCTATTTTTGAGGCTGATTAAATAGTGAAAATAATTATTATAATGTTAATAATAATTAAAAAGTTAATAATAAAAAATCATTCAATGAGCTGGACCGGATACCAGACAGCATGCCAAGTACTTTACACGAATTATTTCATTTGTTCTTTACAGCAAACATCATGATGTACTTAACAGTAATTATCCCTATTGAGGAAACCAGCTCAGAAATGTTAACTGACTTGTCTATGATCACACAGCTGGTGAGTGTCAAACCAGGACAAAAACTTGGGTCTGTCTGATTATAAAGCTCAAGTTCTTTGCTACCACCTCTTTAGGCTTTTCTAAAATATTTTTGAGTTAACTTTACAGGAAGTTAAAGTCTGGGCTTCATGGATTTCTATGCAGCATTGTCTTCTCTGAAAGCTTTTTTTTTTAAACATCTTTATTGGACTATAATTGCTTTTAAATGGTGTGTTAGTTTCTGCTTTATAACATAGTGAATCAGCTATACATATACATATACCCCATATCTCCTCCCTCTTGCGTCTCCATCCCACATTCCCTAACCCACCCCTCTTAGGTGGTCACAAAGCACCGAGCTGATCTCCCTGTGCTATGTGGCTGCTTCCCACCAGCTATCTATTTTACAATTGGTAGTATAGATAAGTCCATGCCACTATCTCACTTCGTCCCAGCTTACCCTTCCCCCTCCCCATGTCCTCAAGTCCATTCTCTACGTCTGCGTCTTTATTCCTGTCCTGCCCCTAGGTTCTTCAGAACCATTTTTTTTTTTTTTAAGATTCTGTATATATGTGTTAGCGTACGGTATTCGTCTTTATCTTTTTGACTTACTTCACTCTGTATGACAGACTCTAGGTCTATCCACCACACTACAAATAACTCAATTTTGTTTCTTTTTGTTGCTGAGCAACATTCCATTGTATATATGTGCCACATCTTCTATATCCGTTCATCTGTCAATGGACACTTAGGTTGCTTCCATGTCCTGGCTATTGTAAATAGAGCTGCAATGAACATTGTGGTACATGACTCTTTTTGAATTATGATTTTATCAGGGTATAGGCCCAGTAGTGGGATTGCTGGGTCGTATGGTAGTTCTATTTTTAGTTTTTTAAGGAACCTCCATACTGTTCTCCATAGTGGCTGTATCAATTTACATTCCCACCAACAGTGCAAGAGGGTTCCCTTTTCCCCACACCCTCTCCAGCATTTATTGTTTGTAGATTTTTTGATGATGGCCATTCTGACTGGTGTGAGGTGATACCTCATTGTAGTTTTGATTTGCATTTCTTTAATGATTAGTGATATTGAGCATTCTTTCATGTGTTTGTTGGCAATCTGTATATCTTCTTTGGAGGAATGTCTATTTAGATCTTCTGCCCATTTTTGGATTGGGTTGTTTGTTTTGTTGATATTGAGCTGCATGAGCTGCTTGTAAATTTTGGAGGTTAGTCCTTTGTCAGTTGCTTCATTTGCAAATATTTTCTCCCATTCTGAGGGCTGTCTTTTTGTCTTGTTTATGGTTTCCTTTGCTCTGCAAAAGCTTTTAAGTTTCATTAGATCCCATTTGTTTTTTTTGCTTGTTTGTTTTCATTTCCATTTCTCTGGGAGGTGGGTCAAAAAGGATCTTGCTGTGATTTATGTCATAGAGTGTTCTGCCTATGTTTTCCTCTAAGAGTTTCATAGTGTCTGGCCTTACACTTAGGTCTTTAATCCATTTTGAGTTTATTTTTTTGTATGGTTTTAGGGAGTGTTCTAATTTCATTCTTTTACATGTAGCTGTCCAGTGTTCCCAGCACCACTTGTTGAAGAGGCTGTCTTTTCTCCATTGTATATTCTTGCCTCTTTTATCAAAATTAAGTTGACCATATGTGCGTGGGTTTATCTCTGGGCTTTCTATCCTGTTCCATTGATCTATATTTCTGTTTTTGTGCCAGTACCATACTGTCTTGATTACTGTAGCTTTGTAGTATAGTCTGAAGTCAGGGAACCTGATACCTCCAGCTCCGTTTTTCTTTCTCAAGATTGCTTTGGCTATTCGGGGTCTTTTGTGTTTCCATACTAGTGCCTCTCCATGCAAAAGACAGAAGGTTGAAAAGTTGGGCTGCTCTCTGCCCTTTCAAAAATAGAGGAGACTGAAAACCCATCACTTTGGAAATTAAGAGCTGATACTTGGTATTCATTCTAAGGACATCAGAGGTGAAGAGGAAGCCATGAGAAGCCATTCCAGTCACCCATAAACCTGCAGGCAGCTGAGACTTTGGGTCTTGTTTTTAGAAGGTTTGGTCCCTGGTTAATAAGTCCCCAAGATGAGAATAATTGATGCTGTCTTGGCAGCTGCTTATGTAAGAATTTCCTGTTCAGAGGACCTGTGCCATGAAAGACATAAGCAACATTAAAGGTTGCAAGCTGATTTAGCAAAACAAGCTTGGTAAGGGAGCTATCAATAATAGGCACAGGCAAATATGTTACAGCTTGAGTCAGGCTGGAGCCTGTCTGCCTGCATGCTGTTCCCTTCTACATATGGGGCAGCACTTGGCAAAGCTGATATGGATTTGGAATTTAAAGCTATGTGGTGATTTCAGTATTTTGTTTTCCTGCGAATCACTAAGGATGATTCAAAACCAAACCAGATGGCCACGCAGCTACTGTGGCATATCAGCTACAGGCCAATCTTATTTTTCTTCGGAACATTACCTCTTACAACAACTTTAATTTCCAAAGTGCTTTAAATGCAGCAAAAGACACTTCATTGGGAGAGTCTTTTTCTTACAACTACCTTTAGCATTCTCAGGGAGATCTAATGCCTCTCAGAACTCAAAAAGCCAGCATGAACATTCATAGGCTAGGGAACATAGTATTCATCACAAGTGGGTTGGAAGGGGGAGTTTGTTGGAATTGCACTTTGTTGTGTGCTTTTTCATTTGATTTTGTCTTTAACTAAAACATTGCAGGAAGAAGCATGATGAAGACAGTTATAGAGCTGGGAAAAGAGACTCTAGCAGGCCTAGAAGCCTTTGAAAGACTCTTTTAGAAGAAGTTTGTAGACCAGAAACATGATAGCCCTAGACAGACTTGTGATGTGTGTGTGTTGTTTTATACACTCTTCCAGCTCTCTTAGAAACCTTTACGTTTTTCTCCAGAAAATCCCTAATTGTTAGCAAAGTGATCCTCTTTTGCCCTTCCCCTTCCTTATTTTAACTTTTAAATTTTGAAATAATTTTATTTACACAAGAGTGGTAAAAATAGTTGAGAAAGTTCTTGTATATCTTTTACCCAACTTCCCTTCATGTTAAAACCTTATAGAACCATGGTGAATTTATCAAAACTAAGAAATTAACATCGTTACATTATTACTAGATAAGTTCTACATTTTATTTGGATTTCACCAGTCTTCCCACCAATGTTCTTCTTCTGTTCAGGATGCAGTCCAGGATTTCAAATTTTATTTAGTCATCATGTCTCCTTAGTTTCCTCTAGTCTATGGCATTTTGGGGGTCTTTCCTTGTTTTTCATAACTTTGATATTTTTGAAGAGTACTGAGCAAGGTAGATTGTAAAATTGTCAATTTGGAATTTGGATGATGACTTCTCATGATTGGGCTAGAGTTATAGATTTTGAGGAAGAATACTGCAGAGGTGACATGACTTTTTTCATTCATATCATATTAGGGTGCACATGATATCAACTTGACTTATCACTCACGGTGTTAAAAAGAATGTCTCCTTCTTTTAAAAAATGTACCTGTATAGTGGGTTGTTTTGGTAAGTGGCTAACTGATCAAAGTAAAAAAAGTACCTATCTCAATGCCTGACACTCAGTAAATGTTTATTCTCTCCTTCTTCCCTCCTTTTATTCATTCATTCAGCAGCAATTCTATACTGAGTCAGCCAGTGCAACTAATGTGTCAAGGCCCTTTATATATTTATTTATTCAGTAAACAAATATTTATTAAATGGTAATTATGTCCAAGGATGGAACTAGAGCAAGAAAAGTGAGGAACTTGACTTGGATAAAAAATTTAAGTGTAGCAATAAACAAATGTTAGTCAAAATCAAAGTAGTCTATTATTTGAACACCAGTATTAATGGCTAATAAGTAAGTTACATCAGCCTTGATAAAATCGACATTTGTCAGATCTTTGCCACTTAGTAAATGTAAGACCTTGGGCTGGCCATTTAACTAAGTTCCAGTTTCTACAAATTTAAAATGGGAACAATGGTAGTACCTACCTCATGAGATCTTTCTGTGAAGATCAAATGAGATATGACCAAAAATATGATCAATCAGTGCAGGATCTGGCACTTAGTAATTATTCAGTTATTGGCAGTTGTTATTCTTATCTAAACCACCAAAAACAGTTAATTCAAACCTCTCTTCTATTGTTTATAAGATTCTATCTTGTCTTGTTCACTAGTGGAATCAATCAGATAAATCACCTTACCATCTGAGGACATCCATGTAACAACTGCCAATTCCAAAAACATAGTCACCAATTAGCCATATAATAAATGTTAAGAATATGTTAACTTCTTTTATTATTACTTTTATTGTTATTTTTTATTATTATTACCTAGAAGGGTGAAATGGATCCCAGCTACAGGCACCTATAGAGCGTTTCCTTAGCCATTGTCAAGAACTGTGAGTGTTGGAGATTTTACCCTACTTGCAGGGTGCTACAGTTTCATGTATGCTATTAAAAGACACAGATTTGCTAGTTCAGAGACAAAGGACAGAGTACCAACATTTCCTTGCATTGGTTTCCTGATCCCCAGTTCCCACAGGGCAATATAAAGAGGGCTAGGTGATATTTGCACATGGGGTGGGTAGGTTGCAGGAGAGGAATCCTGGGCTTAAGGAACCCAAATCTTTTAAAAACAACAGAAAGTATATCTTACCTTTGTTCCAGAGGGTGACACTAGCAATATCTTTTAAGACTATAAACTATACAAACATCCTTCTAAAGATAGTATGGAACAAAGGCAGTTAGTGCCTATGCTCACTAGAAGCGCAGAAGCACAAGGTATCTATGAAGAATTATGTCACAACAGGAAGTAGCATACATTTGCCCAATCTTATCTGCTCCACCAAGAAAGGTAATTTAAGTAGGGAAAAAGCCACAAAGGCGGACATTTCCTAATTTATTATCCTCTCCTCTGATTTGCTTTTAAAATCCACTTACTCTGTTAAGTAAATCTCACTAGGTTCTTGAGGATAGTCTGACCTCTCACTTTGGAATGTATTCCAGAACAGGAACACCTGTGCTCTTGATACTGATGTGAATTTTACCTGTACGCTGAGACTTTGATTCTGCTTGAATCCTCTTGCCTAGTCTAGATCTGTGGACTCCTATCATGGCTTCATTACTTGGCTGCTGCAATTGGGTTGCTTTTTATTAGTGTGAGCCAATGTCTTGAATTCAACCTCAGATTTGTTCTCTAGATTGATTAATGGGTTTCTTTACAAATTGTTGTATTGTGGGGCTGAGGTAAAGGTTTTTAGGGAACCTCAAATTATATATGGCCTGAGATTGGCCTGGTCTTGTTCCAGGGGGAGATCCACCTCCCCATCCTGTGTGTGGACTCTGTGTGGAAGAGCTGGGAGCTACTGAAGGAAGGTTTCCTTTTGGTGATGACCCAGGGCAGAGAGATCCAGGCTCAGAACTTGTTCCTTATCTTCACCCTAATGAAGCTGTAGCACCCCTCCACCCTGGGCAGGGCCAGTCTAAGGGCCAGGCACACGGGGCATCTTTTCCCAATGTACTACAAAGTCACTGACATTGCCTTCTACTCCTACACCTTCTCCTTGGTGGCTAGCCAATGTAAGCAGTCAACTATTTTCCCTGTGTGGAGGTCTGGCACCACAGACCTGTAGAAGTCTCCTCTTTAATAGAACCATTAATTTGAATATATAAAACACATGCTCTTATGCTTGATCTGGCTGCAGATGAGATACAAGATCACTCATGAAAACGTTAGAGCTGTCATTTAGTGAGGTAGTTCCATTTTTCTCACCTTTTAAATTCACAGCCAAATAACAAATTTTTATTTTGGACTAAAATTAATAGCTCTTGGTCTTAGTCTAGAGACTAAATCCCAATGAAAGAGTTAAATCCATTTATTTGTTTCTTAGTTACACAAAGAGAAAAGAATAACATGTTTTGAGTGTATTCATCCCAGGGAACATATCTTTGAAGACCCGTTGTCTGTCTGCAGTATGAAAACAGTGACAAGCCAGAGTCAATGATGCTCAGGGTAAAAAAGAGCAGTTATTTTGTCAGTTTTTTAGAAATAAGAATAACGATACTGGAAATGACTCTTTTTCTATTTCCGTGAAAAAGGGCAAAGAGCAGAATGTCTTTATAGTGGTGAACAAAGACACCTTTGGCCTATTGCTAATGAATGGCATAATGAAACTACCATTGGAGATTGTTGATCATATTACTTACTCATAGCATCTTAAAATGGGAAAAGACCCTAGAACTGATTAGGCATAACCTGCTTGTTTTTACAGAAGATAAAGTCAAAGAACTTGTTTCCTAAGGTCACTAAAATAAAAACTGCCAGAATCAGTATTTATAATTTTTTCTTAATGCTATAATGCTAATTGGTTTATAATAGGTGCTCCATAAATAACTATTGAAAGGATAAAGGAATGATTGAAATGTCCTTCCCTATATTACCCTTCCTATGTGAATGATTCTTGTTTTTAAAAAAATTATATTAAAGTGTAATACACATACTGGAAAATTCACAAATCATTAATGTAAAGCAAGAACAGTGAATTCTTAACAAAATGAACACACTCACAAAACCACTACTGAGATAAAAATAGTTCATTATCAGTATCCCAGCTGGCATTGCCTCTCAGTCGCTACTCCCCAAATTGCTATTCTGACTTATATTCCAATTTACTAGTTTTGCCCCTTTTTTGAAATTCATATAACTGAGTCATGCATTATATGCATTTTTTGTATCTGTTTTTTTTAGCTGAATAAAATCTGAGAGCTTTAACTGTATTATTGGGTGTAGCTGTAGTTTATACTCATATAATATTTCACTGTATGACTATGCCAATTTCATTTATCCGCTCTACTATTTATGGATATTTGGGTTGTTTCCAGATTTGGTCTCATGAATATTGCTGCTATGAACATTCTTGTTCATGTCTTTGCTGCACATATCCATTTATTTCATGTATAAATGGATACACATAACAAAGAGTAAACTTAATAATGTAACAAATGTTGTTGATGCTCTACTTCATATACCCTAGATCCATCTTTGAGGTCTCCTATAGCTGCAGTGGACCATTCTTATAAATGCTAATGAATTCCCATAATAAGGAGCAAGACTTCTCCACTGTACTTTTATTAGAGTGTCTAGTCCTATGAAATATTAATGTAATTATTGATATATTTTGGTTTAAGTTATAATCTTGCCATTTGTTTCATATTTATTCAACATTTTCTATTATCATTTCCCATTCATTTTGCCTTATTTTGAATCAAATATTTTTATTATTCCACTTCACCCTCTAACCGCTTGCTATTTTTGTACCCTTTTACCATTCTTTAGTAGTTACACTAGAGATTACATCATACATTGTATAGACGCTAATATAATTTAGTATTTGAGCACTTCTCAGATAATCATAGGACTTTATACTTTTAATATTTATAATAAGACAATTCTAATTACTTCTTCCACATTTTCTTTATTGTAATCATTTATTTTAATTATACGTAGATTTTATTTATTTTTATTTTTTTAAACACCTTTATTAGAGTATAATTGCATTACAATGGTGTGTTAGTTTCTGCTGTATAACAAAGTGAATCAGTTATACGTATACATATATCCCTATATCCCCTCCCTCTTGCGTCTCCCTCCCACCCTCCCTATCCCACCCCTCTATACAGTCACAAAGCAGGGAGATGATCTCCCTGTGCTATGCAGCTGCTTCCGACTAGCAATTTACTTTACATTTGGTAGTGTATATATGTCCATGCCACACTCTCACTTCATCCCAGCTTACCCTTCCCCCTCCCCATATCCTCAAGTCCATTCTCTACGTCTGCGTCTTTATTCCTGTCCTGCCCCTAGGTTCTTCAGAACCTTTTTTTTTTTTTTTAAGATTCCATATATATGTGTTAGCATACGGTATTTGTTTTTCTCTTTCTGATTTACTTCACTCTGTATGACAGACTCTAGGTCCAATCACCTCACTACAAAAAAATTATTTCATTTCTTTTTATGGCTGAGTAATATTCCATTGTATATATGTGCCACATCTTCTTTATCCATTCATCTGTCGATGAACACTTAGGTTCCTTCCGTGTCCTGGCTATTGTAAATAAAGCTGCAATGAACATTGTGGTACATGACTCTTTTTGAATTATGGTTTTCTCAGGGTATATGTCCAGTAGTGAGATTGCTGGGTTGTATGGTAGTTCTATTATTAGTTTTTTAATGAACCTCCATACTGTTCTCCATAGTGGCTGTATCAATTTATATTCCCACCAACAGTGCAAGAGGGTTCCCTTTTCTCCACACCCTCTCCAGCATTTATTGTTTGTAGATTTTTTGATGATGGCCATTCCGACTGGAGTAAGGTGATACGTCATTGTAGTTTTGATTTGCTTTTCTCTAATGATTAGTAATGTTGAGCATCCTTTCATGTGCTTGTTGGAAATCTGTATATCTTCTTGGGAGAAATGTCTATTAAAGTCTTCTGCCCATTTTTGGATTGGGTTTTTGTTTTTTTGATATTGAGCTGCATGAGCTGCTCATATATGTTGGAGATTAATTCTTTGTCAGTTGCTTCATTTGCAAATGTTTTTCCCATTCTGAGGATTGTCTTTTCATCTTGATTATGGTTTCCTTTCCTGTGCAAAAGCTTTTAAGTTTCATTAGGTCCCACTTGTTTATTTTTTGTTTTTATTTCCATTTCTCTAGGAGGTGGGTCAAAAGGATCTTGCTGTGATTTATGTCATAGAGTGTTCTGCCTATGTTTTTCTCTAAGAGTTTTATAGTGTCTGGCCTTACATTTAGGTCTTTAATCCATTTTGAGTTTATTTTTGTGTATGGTGTTTGGGAGTGTTCTAATTTCTTTCTTTTACATGTAGCTGTCCAGTTTTCCCATCACCACTTATTGAAGAGGCTGTCTTCTCCATTGTATATTCTTGTCTCCTTTATCAAAGATAAGGTGACCATATGTGTGTGGGTTTATCTCTGGGCTTTCAATCCTGTTCCATTGATCTATATTTCTGTTTTTGTGCAAGTACCACACTGTCTTGATTACTATAGCTTTGTTGTATAGTCTGAAGTCAGGGAGCCTGATTCCCCCAGCTCTGTTTTTGTTTCTCAACATTTTGTGGACTCTTTGGGGTCTTTTGTGTTTCCATACAAATTGTGAAATTTTTTGTTCTAGTTCTGTGAAAAATGCCGTTGGTAGTTTGATAGGGATTGCATTGAATCTGTAGATTGCTTTGGGTAGTATAGTCATTTTCATAATGTTGATTTTTCCAATCCAAGGACGTGGTATATCTCTCCATTTGTTTGTGTCGTCTTTGATTTCTTTTATCAGTATCTTATAGTTTTTTGATTACAGGTCTTTTACCTCCTTAGGTAGGTTTATTCCGAGGTATTTTATACTTTTTGTTGCAATGGTGAATGGGATTGTTTCCTTAGTTTCTTTTTCTGATTTCATTGTTAGTGTATAGAAATGCAGGAGATTTCTGTGCATTGGTTTTGTATCCTGCTACTTTACCAAGTTCATTGATTAGCTCTAGTAGTTTTCTGGTAGCATTTTTAGTATTCTCTATGTACAGTATCATGTCATCTGCAAACAGTGAGAGCTTTATTTCTTCTTTTCCGATTTGTATTGCTTTTTTTTCTTTTTCTTCTCTGATTGCTGTGGCTAAAGCTTCCAATACTATGTTCATAATAGTGGTGAGAGTGGGCAACCTTGTCTTGTTCCTGATCTTAGTGGAAATGGTTTCAGTTTTTCACCATTGAGAATGATGTTGGCTGTGGGTTTGTCAAATATGGCCTTTGTTATGTTGAGGTAAGTTCTCTCTATGCCTACTTTCTGGAGGGTTATTATCATAAATGGGTGTTGAATTTTGTCAAAAGCTTTTTCTGCCTCTATTGAGGTTATCATATGGCTTTTGTCCTTCAGTTTGTTAATATGGTGTGTCACATTGATTGACTTGCATATATTGAAGAATCCTTGCATTCCTCAGATAAACCCCACTTGATTGTGGTGTATGATCCTTTTACTGTGCTGTTGGATTCTGTTTGGTAGTCTTTTGTTGAGGATTTTTGCATCTGTGTTCATCAGTGATATTAGCCTGTAGTTTTCTTTTTTTTTGACATCTTTGTCTGGTTTTGGTATAAGGGTGATGGTGGCCTCATAGAATGAATTTGGGAGTGTTCCTCCCTCTGCTATATTTTGGAAGAGTTTGAGAAGGATAGGTGTTAGCTGTTCTCTAAATGTTTGATAGAATTCACCTGTGAAGCCATCTGGTTCTGGGCCGTTGTTTGTAGGAAGATTTTTAATCACAGTCTCAATTTCAGTGCTTGTGATTGGTCTGTTTATATTTTCTATTTCTTCCTGGTTCAGTCTCCAATGGTTGTGCTTTTCTAAGAATTTGTCCATTTCTTCCAGGTTGTCCATTTTTTTTGGCATATAGTTTCTTGTAGTAATCTCTCATGATCCTTTTTATTTCTGCAGTGTTAGTTGTTACTTTTCCTTTTTCATATCTAATTCTGTTGATTTGAGTCTTCTCCCTTTTTTTCTTGATGAGTCTGGCTAATGGTTGATCAATTTTGTTTATCTTCTCAAAGAACCAGTTTTTAGTTTTATTGATCTTTGCTATCATTTCCTTCATTTCTTTTTCATTTATTTCTGATGTGATCTTTATGATTTCTTTTCTTCTGCTAACTTTGGGTTGTTCTTTCTTTTCATTGTTCTTCTTTCGCTAATTGCTTTATGTGTAAGGTTAAGCTGTTTATTTGAGATTTTCCTTGTTTCTTGAGGTAGGATTGTACTGCTGTAAACTTCCCTCTTAGAACTGCTTTTGCTGCATCCCATAGGTTTGGGGTCGTCACTTCTTCATTGTCATTTGTTTATAGGTATTTTTTGATTTCCTCTTTGATTTCTTCAGTGATCTCTTGGTTATTTAGTAGTGTATTGTTTAGCATCCATGTGTTTGTATTTTTTACAGTTTTTTCCTGTAATTGATATCTTGTCCCATAGTGTTGTGATCGGAAAAGATACTTGATACGATATCAATTTTCTTAAATTTACCAAGGCTTGATTTGTGACCCAACACTTGATCTATCCTGTAGAATGTTGCATGAACAGTTGAGAAGAAAGTGTATTCTGTTGTTTTTGGATGGCATGTCCTATAAATATCATTTAAGTCCATCTTGTTTAATGTGTCATTTAAAGCCTGTGTTTCCTTATTCATTTTCATTTTGGATGATCTGTCCATTGGTTTAAGTGGGGTTTTAAAGTCCCCTACTATGATTGTGTTACTGTCGATTTCCCCTTTTATGGCTTTAGCATTTGGCTTATGTATTGAGGTGGTCCTATGTTGGGTGCATAAATATTTACATTTGTTATATATTCTTCTTGGATTGGTTCCTTGATCATTATGTAGTGTCCTTCCTTGTCTCTTGTAATAGTGTTTATTTTACAGTCTATTTTGTCTGATATGAGAATTGCTACTCCAGCTTTCTTTTGATTTCCATTTGCATGGAATATCTTTTTCCATCCCCTCACTTTCAGTCTGTATGTGTCCCTACATCTGAAGTGGGTCTCTTGTAGACAGCATGTATACTGTCTTGCTTTTGTATCCGTTCAGCCAGTCTGCATCTTTTTTTGGAGCATTTAATCTGTTTACCTTTAAGGTAATTATCAATATGTATGTTCTTATTACCATTTTCTTAATTGTTTTGCATTTGTTACTGTAGGTCTTTTCCTTCTCTTGTGTTTCCGGCCTAGAGAAATTCCTTTAGCATTTGTTGCAAAGCTGGTTTGGTGGTGCTGAATTTTCTTAGCTTTTGCTTGTCTGTAAAAGTTTTAATTTCTCCATTGAATGTGAATGATATCCTTGCTGAGTAGAGTAATCTTGGTTGTAGGTTTTTCCCTTTCATCACTTTAAATATGTCCTGCCACTCCCTTCTGGCTTACAGAGTTTCTGCTGAAAGATCAGCTGTTAACCTTATGGGGATTCCCTTGTATGTTATTTGTTGCTTTTCCCTTGCTGCTTATAATATTTTTTCTTTGTATTTAATTTTTGATAGTTTGATTAATGTGTCTTGGCTTGTTTCTTCTTGGATTTATGCTGTATGGACTCTCTGTGCTTCCTGGAGTTGATTGACTATTTCCTTTCCCATATACATAGATTTTAAACTCCACAATTAAGTAGTAGTATTATTTCATATAGCCAATATTGATTCAGATTTATCCATACATTTAACCTTTTAGTTATTTTTTTGTTCCTTCTTGAATTTCTGTGTACCCATCTGTGATCATTTCCTTTTGCCCAAAGAACCCTCTTTGGGATTTTTTTGGTGTGAGCATATTGGTTACAAAATCTGTTTTATTTGTCTAGAAATGCTTTCATTTTGCCTTCAGTTTTGAAGGCTATTTTTTTTTTCTGGTTATAGAATTCTAGACTGGCTGTTATTTTCATTCAGTACTTTTAAGATATTATTCCATTTTCTTCTGGTTTCCATCACTCTTTCGAGAAGTTGGCTGTCAGACTTATTCAGTTGATAGTAATTATTTTTTCTTCTGTACCTACTTAATATTTTCTTTTCCTTTGATTTTCAATAATTTTACTATGATAGGACTAAATGTGAATTTCTTGGTATTTTTTTCTGCTTGGCGTTTGAAGCATTCCTTAACTCTTTAGTTTGTTGCCTTCAATCGATTTTAGAAAATTCTTGATCATTACCTCTTTAAATAGTACATCTGTCCACTTCTTTTCACCTTCTTTCTCTAAGATGACTATATTTGACAATATTTGAGGCTTTTTATCATATCCTATATGTTTCTTATAAATTTCTGTATTTTTCATTCTTTATTTTAAGCATGATTCCGCATGGGTATTTCTTACTAATTTATCTCCTAGTGCACTAGTCTTCTGTTTAGCTGCTTTCACTCTTCTGGTAAATTCATTTTTGATTGAATATTAGACATTATATGTGAAAAACTATAGAGGTTCTCTATAATGTGATATTCTTCCAGAGAGAACACACTTTATCTTTTGACAAGCAGCCAGAGTAGAAGTTGATTATCTTAATCCATTCCTGAGCTGAGCTGAATTAAGGCCTGATTTCAAACACTATAAAGCGAGGTCTACATCTGTTTTTTGTCTCTCCTAGGGCCTTTCTCTCTAGGGATCCCAACTGAGCCTGGTGAATTTCCCAGAGCTCCTCATCTTTTGAAGGCATTGAACTCCAAATTTGCCTACCCAGATCCATTATGCAGATGATAACTTCACTCAGCACTTCAACTGCTCTCTGGACAGCTTAGTTTCTAGCTCTGTACAACGTAAGAATTGACAAATGATCCCAGGCATACAGAATAATGGTCTCACCTCAGTGAGTTTCTCTTCTCTCTGGGAACTTGGCCACCTCCAACCTTGCCTACCTTGGAAAGTCTTTGAAACCTTCAGACAGATTCTTTTTTATATGTTGTCTAGCTTTTCTAGCTTTTTTTTAAAAATGGGATTGTTAGTTTACTACTACTAACTCTGTCATAGTTAGGAGCAAATGTCATGTTATTATTAAGTGACCACATTTTAAATGCATAAAATATGAAAGATTCTCACATTCTGTGAGGAATATCTATTGAATAAATATACAGAGATTAGTTGGGGGTGATATGGCTTAATATGAGTTTATTTTTGATGGAGTCTCACCAAATATATGTTATGCAAAAGACAGATATGTCTTCCTGCTACATCCAGCTAAATGTTACCAAAGAGTTACAATTAATTAATTAAAAAATACATAAAATACAATACTCCCAAACTCTCTAACATTATCTATCTTGATTTACAATGGAAAATCTCGGATTAAATAATCACATGAATAGGGTTCCATTATATACTTATTTTGATGCATGTGCAAAAATTATTCTTGCTGAACATTGAACATTCCATGGATTTGTAATCATTGCTTTATTTTACTTCTCAAGATTTAAAATTTTAAGATTTCAGTATATTTATGTATGTGCAAATGCTTCTATTATTGTAAGCAATTTGGTAGTAGTAGCTGCCATGATTCCAAATTAGAGTCTTGAACAGTGTTTTTATTCTTTCTTAAAAACAAAAGACATTGTCTTACTATTGTAGGAGAGGGAGTTGAAATTTAGTGAATAATCTTTTGGTTGTAACAAAAATTTAACAAAAAACTAGCTTAAGCCAAAAGGATTTTCTTGACTCATATAACTGTGATGTCCAAGAGTGGATTCTGGCTTGAGGCCCATCTGGAAGAAGGGGCTCATAAGATGTTGTCAGGGGTTGGTCTTTTTTTCTATCTTTAAAATAAATTTCTCTTTGTATACTGGTCTTATTTTTTTTAGTCAGGCTTTTTCTATACAGTGGGAAAGGTGACTCTAAGGCTACTTCATGTTTGATAATCCAAACGGAAGAGAAAACCTTTCTCTCCTATTGTCTCTATTATATATATATATGTATATGTATATATACATATATATACATACATATATATATATATATACATATACATATACATATATTACAAAAAGACTCTGATTGTCACAGTATGTGTCATATGTCCAACCATAGCCCAATCATCTCTGAAAATTTGGTACTATAATTGGCTAAACTTTGTTCACATGACCATCTTTGTGGTCGGGGTTGCAGGTCACTGTGACTGACAGTCCCAGAATGATTACATAGGGAAATGAGGCTGCTCATTATCATTTCTTCCTCTAAAGTATTCTATAGAATGCTTCTTGAAGAACCTGGAATTATCTATGGGTCATACATCACATAAGTTGGTAAGAGGTGTTCAGAATGGTCTAGTGACTTTTTTTGTCCCTGTGCTTACTTACATGGCTGCATTTTGGTAGTTCTTAATGCACTTAAGATTTTGGGTTCAGTTCCTCCCTATTACCTGTCCCCAGCATGAAAGCTTTGGTCTGAATATATTTTAGAAATAAAGGAAACTTACTCAGTGAGAGGAGCCTCCCTCTCAGCTCATCCAGACACACTTTGTATCAAGATCTTCCTTTTGGAGTAATTGCCTACTATCAGCTTTTGCTATTCTTCCCTTGTAGCATTTCATTCCAACCATGTTCTCTTACTTATTTTTGTTTACACTGTCCAGATTATTCATGCTTCAGGACTGGCTACTATTCAAATGGGCAGTGTATAAAAACTGATTATTTAGGTTATCAATATATTTGTGTGTGTGTATGTGTTTTCTAATAGTAATAGCACGAAGATGAAATCCAAGATCATTCACAATACCAATATTTTTTTGTTCTGTGTACTTACGTCTGTTCTGAATATTTCTACTTGATCTTTAAAAAAATTCTGATTCCCCATGTTGTTACAATTATACTTTTGTAAACTGTGGGGGGGATAGAGGGGTCATACTCTAGAGGCCTGAATCTTAAAAACTACATGTACTCCAGAGGTGGGGAAGATACTTGGGGATTAACTAAGAAAAGAGAAGTAACATTTATTTATTGACTATAATCTACTAGATGCTTTGCAAATATTTCAAACTGTCATACGATCTTGATAAGAGGGAATAAAGTTCTCATTTTATAGAATTTGAGACTCAGAATGCTGGAAGTAACTTGTCTAAGACAATGTAATTATTCAAAGGTAGAACTAGTATTCAAATTTTCTTGTAACTTTGACATCAAAGCCTGAGTTCTTTTTCAAGGAAGCAAGAGATGGGAAGAAGTTTAGACAAGGAGGGAGGAGAATACATGACAGATGTGTCCATGACTTCTACCTTTCAAAGGAACTGAACTCTCTGAGGAACTGAGGATTATGGTGCTAATCAAAAGGCAAGAATTAGTTTCAGGGTTTCTAGGATTAAATCTGAAGCAGGGGCACCAACTGAAGATAGCACAGAACTGAAGGGATGGTCCACCAGGGAAAACTGAGGTTATAATGCCAAAGCTATCAAGTCTAAATGCCAAATTTAGAGATCAAAGGTAGGTTAAGGCAAGATCCAAAGCTTGAGAGAAACAGGATGAATGGGCAGCAGATCAGAATGAGTATGGGGAGGGGAAGATTTCCAAAATTATTGCAACCAATTAAGTAGGTATTTGTGGTTCATCATTAGGGAACATGGTTTTTAGGTGGATACTATAGGTTTAAAGGGCCAGAATTAGGTCACACAACAGCTAAAATAGGCAAGAGTTCCCAGTATATTCAACAAGGGAAAGATCCAAAAAAGGAACAGGTGAATGTCCTGGAAAGCAATGATTAAGACTGTGGCACTAAGACTTGCAGAGCACTAATTAAAAGCTGACAAGTATTCTGTCCCCCAGGTCAATCCCTTTGAATGGGAAAGCAGCTCAGCCAGGGCTTTGAACTGGCTAGGAATCCAAGACAAAGAGTGACAAATAGCAGTTGCTGCCACTAGTCAATGAACAGTTTTCCAGCTTGTCCAGTGTAAAAGGGATTGTTAATCCCCTTATTGTCTTTTTAGCCACACCCACAGATCAGCACTGCCATTAGTCCTCCTACACACCAAGCTCTGGCATCTCTTAAAAGGAATTTTCCAGGTGCTTTAGTTCAGTGCTCTAATGGTCACATCTCACAAGTCATGCCCTGATTCCTTCTGCACCTGGAAACTGTGGGTGGGGGCTGGTTTTCTGCTAGACCTCAATGACTAATGCACACCTGCACTTTCTATTGTTACTGTTGGCAAGAGAAATATTTCACAAAACAGCTTGAACAGAGTTGTCAAGAAATTTCGGCAGCAATTCCTACATGGACCTTGTTTTCTTCAGGACTGAAATCTGGTGAGATTTTGCAGGATCTTAGAATTAGTATCTCTTTTTTTTCATATTTTTTTTGCATTTAATTTTATTGGGAAGAAAAAGAATTATAGTTTCCTTTGGTATGGATGAATCTGAGGATGTATATATCCTCTCTTTAGCTATCATGCTTACTAATTTTGGGAATTTGGGTATGACTACTAGGTTATGATGCTGTTTATAGGAGGTGACTTTGAAGAAGTATCATGTTAATTCACACCTCTGGTAATCTGCTCAAGCTAACATTCACCGATTACTATGTCTTCAAAAGAAAGAAAAATCTGCTATAGCTAAGAGGTAATTTAAAAGTCAAGGGCATGCCAGTTCTTTGGAGTGGAGTGAGTAGGAGAAGAAATCTAGGCTTTGGAAGAGAGTGAGTTCATAGTTTGCATTCAAACACCTAATTCACACTGTTAAGTGTCAATCTTGGCACAATGTAGGTATCCAACAAATGTTCTATCATGTTGCTGCAGCAGATTTATGGATGCCATTCAAGAAGCTAGAACTGGAATTTAGTTTTAGACAAAATTTTAGGAAATAGACTGTAGTCAGGAATCAGAAAAAGACTGAATCAGAATCAAAGCAACAAGCCAAGCTCAAGATATGTAGATAATCAATGGTAAGGATAAAATTTGGTCAGAAGCTAGATGAACAGGAAAGGACAAGGATATAATTATAGAGAAAAAATATGCAAGATGTTCAAAACTCATGTTGTTTCCAAGGCTATGGATAATGCAAGAAGTCTAGCGGAATGTGGTCCAAATATAGTTTCTGGAGATTATGGGGGCAAATAACCTGAAACTGAAAATATAAAATAGGGCAGAGAGGCGAGACTAGAGTTATCAGGCCAGTAGTTGTAAACTGGTGGTAGTATTCTAGCTATGGACAGGTTTTGCTTGGTCTACATGGTATTTTGAAAGGCAATGTAAGTAGGCAGATGTTATACTTGGTTGTAGTACAAGACTCTGGGCACCTATTTTCCTAATATCAGGCCAGTTTCACACATTTGTTATTTTTTTCCTGGTTTGTGTTAAATATTTATTTTGCTACTCCTGGTGAAGGCCATCTGCGTGGCGCTTTACCTCCACATCCTTTCTGTTCCCATGGCCATTTAGTCACAACCATCAGGAATGGCTTTGCCCTAGTCTGGGACCAATAATTCTGTTTCTAATGAGGAGGGACTAGGGAAGTCTGGTCAGGTTCTTCCACACTTCAGCAGCACAATAACTGTTCTCATCTAGTGCCTGATTTTACCCCAACTGGGCTCTTATTCCTTGTATCTAAGCTCAATGCTTGCACTTCAGTTTCAGTACCGAGATCCTTGACTTGTTCACAGGTACTGACATCTTATGTTGGTATCCTGTCTAGTATCCCATTTCTGTTCATTGATATGTGGCAGCAGTCCTTAATTATGGTGTGGGCCTATGAAGTGAATTTGTGAGTCTTTATCTAGGACTTCAAGTCATTTTAAAGCTTTGCTCAGCCACCTACCAATCTTCCATTCAAATTATCTAACCTAAGGGAATTTAGAGCATGGCAGTTTATTTTTTTTTTATTTTTGGGGTGAATGCATGTTTTTATTTCTCTGGGATAAATACTCAAGAGTGCAATAGCTGAGCTGAATGGTATATTCAGTTATGTAAGAAACTGTTTTGCTGTTTTCTAGAGAGGCTGGGCCAGTTTTTATACCCACCAGCAACATGTGAGTGATCCAGTTTCTAATTTCTTTCCAGCATTTGGTATTATCCCTATTTTTTCTTTTTTAAAATTTTTAATTTTTTTTACATATACATGTATCTACTCTTTTTCAAATTCTAGTCACATTCAGGTTATTACAGAATATTGAGCAAAGTTCCCTGTGCTATACATTAGGTCCTTGTTGGTTATCTATTTTAAATATAGTAGTGTGTACATTTCAATCCCCAAATCCCAAGCCATCCCTCCCCCACACCCTTCCCCCTGGTAACCATAAGTTCATTCTCTAAGTCTGTGAGTCTGTTTCTGTTTTGTAAATAAGTTCATTTGTATCTTTTTTTTTTTTAGATTCTTCATATAAGCGATATCATATGATATTTGTCTTTCTCTGTCTGACTTACTTCACTTAGTATGGTAATCTCCAGGTCCAACCATGTTGCTGCAAATGGCATTATCTCATTCTTCTTAATGGCTGAGTAATATTCCATTGCTTATATGTACCACTTCTTTATCCATTCATCTGTCGATGGACATTTAAGTTGCTTCCATGTACTGGCTATTCTAAACAGTGATGCAATGAACATTGGAGTGCATGTATCTTTTCAAACCATGTTTTTCTCTGGATATATGCCCAGAAGTAGGATTGCTGGATCATATGGTAGCTGTATTTTTAGTTTCTTAAGGAACCTCCATACTGTTCTCCATAGTGGCTGTATCAATTTACATTCCCACCAACAGTGCAAGAGGGTTCCCTTTTCTCCACACCCTCTCCAGCATTTATTGTTTGTAGATTTTTTGATGATGGCCATTCTGACTGGTGTGAGGTGATACCTCATTGTAGTTTTGATTTGCTTTTCTCTAATAATTAGCAATGTTGAGCATCTTTTCATGTGCCTCTTGGCCATCTGTATATCTTCTTTGGAGAAATGTCTATTTAGGCCTTTTGCCCATTTTTTGATTGTTTTTTTTTTTTTTTGGTATTGAGCTGCATGAGCTGTTTGTATATTTTGGAGATTAATCTCTTGTCAGTATCATCATTTGCAAATATTTTCTCCCATTCTCTGTGTTGTCTTTTTGCTTTGTTTATGGTTTCCTTTGCTGTTCAAAAGCTTTTGAGTTTAATTAGGTCCCATTTGTTTTTATTTCCATTACTCTAGGAGACAGCTTGAAAAAGACATTGCTGTGATTTACGTCAAAGTGTGTTATGTCTATGTTTTCCTCTAAGAGTTTTATAATATCTGGTTTTACATTTAGGTCCTTAATCCATTTGGAGTTTATTTTTATGTATGGTGTTTTTACATTCTTTTAAAGAATGTAAAAGAATGTTTTACATTCTTTTACATGTAGCTGTCCAGTTTTCCCAGTGCCATTTATTGAAGAGACTGTCTTTCCTCCATTGTATAGTCTTGTCTCATTTGTCATAGATTAATTGGCCATAGGTGCATAGGTTTATTTCTGGGTTTTCTATCCTGTTCCATTGATCTATATTTCTGTTTTTGTGCCAGTACCATACTGTTTTGATGACTGTAGCTTTGTAGTATAGTCTGAAGTCAGGGAGCCTGATTCCTCCAGCTTCGTTTTACTTTCTCAAGATTGCTTTGGCTATTTGGGGTCTTTTGTGTCTCCATACAAATTTTAAGATTTTTTTGTTCCAGTTCTGTGAAAAATACCATTGGTAATTTGATAGGGATTGCATTGCATCTGTAGATTGCCTTGGACAGAATAGTCATTTTCACAATATTGACTCTTACATTCCAAGAACATGGTATATCTTTCCATCTGTTTGTGTTATCTTCGATTTCTTTCATCAACATCTGAAAGTTTACAAAGTACAGGTGTTTTGTCTCCTTAGGTAGATTTATTCCTAGGTATTTTATTCTTTTTGATGTGATGGTAAATGGGATTGCTTCTTTAATTTCTTTTTCTGATCTTTCGTTGTTAGGGTATAGAAGTGCAACAGTTTTCTTTGTATTAGTTTTATATCCTGCAACATTACCAAATCCACTGATTAGCTCTAGTAGTTTTCTGGTAGCATCTTTAGGATTTTCTATGTATAGTATCATCTTATCTGCAAACAGTGACAGTTTTACTTCTTCTTTTCCAATCTGGATTTCTTTTATTTCTTTTTATACTCTGATTGCCCTGGCTAGTACTTCCAAGACTATGTTGAATAAAAGCAATGAGAGTGGACATCCTTGTCTTGTTCCTGATCTTATAGGAAATGCTTTCAGCTTTTCACCATTGAGTATGTTAGCTGTAGGTTTGTCATACGTGACCCTTATCATATTAAGGTATGTCCCCTCTTTGCTTACCCTCTGGAGAGTTTTTATCATAAATGGGTGTTGAATTTTGTCAAAAGCTTTTTCTGCATGTACTGAAATGATCATATGGTTTTTATTCTTTAATTTGTTGATGTGGTGTATCACACTGATTGATATACAGAGTTTGAAAAATCCTTGAATCCCTGGGATAAATCCCACTTGATCATGGTGTATGATCCTTTTAATGTATTGTTGGATTCAGATTTCTAGTATTTTGTTAAGGATTTTTGCATCTATGTTCATCAGTGATTTTGGCCTTTAATTTTCTTTTTTGTGCTATCTTTTTCTGGTTTTGGCATCAGGGTGATGGTGACCTCACAGAGTGAGCTTGGAAGTATTCCTTCCTTTGCAATTTTTTGGAATAATTTCAGAAGGATAGGTGTTAACTCTTCTCTAAATATTTGATAGAATTTGCCTGTGAAGCCATCTGGTCCTGGACTTTTGTTTGCTGGGAGTTTTTGAATCACAGTTTCAATTTCAGTACTTGTGATTGGTCTGTTCATATTTTCTATTTCTTTCTGCTTCAGTCTTGGAAGGTTATGCCTTTCTAAGAATTTGTCCGTTTCTTCCAGGTTGTCCATTTTATTGGCAAAATGTTGCTTGTTGTAATCTCTTATGATCCTTTTCATTTCTGTGGTGTCCATTGTAACTTCTCCTTTTTCATTTCTAATTTTATTGATTTGAGTCCTCTCCTTTTTTTTCTTGATGAGTCTTGCTAAAGGTTTATCAATTTTGCTATCTTCTCAAAGAACCAGCTTTTAGTTTCATTCATCTTTGCTCCTGTTTTCTTTGTCTCTATTTCATTTATTTCTACTCTGATTGCTATGATGTTTTTCTTTCTATTTACTTTGGGTTTTGTTTGTTCTTCTTTCTCTAAATGCTTTAGGTGTAAGGTCAGGGTGTGTGTTTGTGATTTTTCTTGTTTCCTGAGGTAAGATTGTATTGCTATAAACTTCCCTCTTAGAACTGCTTTTGTTGTGTCCCATAGGTTTTGGATCATTGTACTTTCATTTTCATTTTTCTCTAGGTATTTTTTGATTTCCTGTGTGATTTCCTCAGTGATTCATTGGTTGTTTAGTAGCATGTTTTTTAACCTCCAAGTGTTTGTGTTTTTACAGTTTCTTTTTCTTGTGGTTGATTTCTAATCTCATAGTGTTGTAGTCAGAAAAGATGCTTAATGTGATTTCAACTTTTTAAATTTTACTGAGGCTTCCTTTGTGACCCAGCATGTGATCAATCCTGGAGAATGTTCCATGTACACTTGAGAAGAATGTGTATTCTTCTGCTTTTAGATGGAATGCTCTATAAATATCAATTATGTCTATCTGGTCTAATGTGACATTTAAGGCCGGTGTTTCCTCATTAATGTTCTGTCTGGTTAATCTGTCCATTGATGAAAGTGAGGTGTTAAAGTCCTCCTCTATTATTGTGTTACTGTTGATTTCTCCTTTTATGGCTCTTAGTATTTGTCTTATATATTGGGGTGTTCCTACATTGGGTGCATATATGTTTACAATTGTTATATCTTCTTCTTGACTTGATCCCTTGATCATTATGTAGTGTCCTTCTTTGTCTCTTGTAACAGTCTTTATTTTAAAGTCTGTTTTGTCTGATATGAGTATTGCTACTCCAGCTTTCTTTTGATTTCCATTTGCATGGAATACCTTTTTCCATCCCCTCACTTTCAGTCTGTATGTATCCCTAGATCTGAAGTGGGTCTCTTGTAGACAGCATATATATGGGTCTTATTTTTGTTTCCATTCACTTAACCTATGTCTTTTCTTTGGAGTATTTAATTCATTTACATTTAAGGTACTTTTTGATATATATGTTCTTATTGAGCATGACAGTTTATAATGAATATTCTTCTTGAAGTTATTACTGCACAACAAAAATATTTGTTGAAAGACAATTATCAAATGAGCAGCTTTTAAAAGATGATGAAAAGGTAGAAAAGTAAAATTACAGATAGGGGAGTTTGATAAATTATGTACATTTGTATAAAACTTCCTCTTGTCACATACATATGCACACACACACAAACAGTTTTGACAGATTGAAATTGAAATGATTGAAAGGAAAACTTGGTATGGTAGTCATTGGTGTTTTTCTGCAAATGGTTCTCAAAAAGTTCTTTCTCCCCTCACTTTCTGGGGCCATTGTGGGATTGTACTTTGTGGCTCCCTCATGTTTTTTTTGAACCATGTAATTAGTTTTGGGCAGTGTGTTGTGAGCAAAAGTGGCATACTTCATTTCAAGGTGAGAGGGCCAGAAAATTTACTTGCCTGAATGAGATGTTTCCTAGGTTTCTTTCCCTCTGCCTCTGTGACAGGAAATATTCAAGGTGGTAGCTACTCTGTCAGCTGGATTCGCTGAGTCATCTCTGAGTAACTACAATGAGAAAAGCACTCTTCCACCACCACCTCCACCTCCAGCAACCCAGGAGGGAAATATAGTATGAGCAAGAAACACACATTTTAAGTCATTGACATTTCAGTGTTTTCTTGTTACCCCAACACAGCATAACCTAGCTTAACTTGACTGATATACCTAGCTTGGATATCAGGCTCTTTCCTTTAAGTTATCCAAAGAATAAGCCACATATTTATTGGTGTTTGATAACAATCTGGTTTTGAAAGGAAAACTTATTTTAAATCAAAGTAGGGATGCTGATTCAAAAGGCTTAGCACCACTAGCTTATTCTCAAGTACTTTTGCCTGGTTTAGAAATCTCCAAGCTGTCCTACTGATCAGAATAATGCAGCTCAGCTTGAAATCTCTATGAGAACAAGGGTGTCAATAAGAAGGCTGCTCGCTGACCCAGCCTGTATATTCCAGCAGGGATTTGACAGTTTGATTTATTCCACAAAATAGGCTTTAGGATTCAGTTTAGGGTCAAAATGAAAAATGCCAGAAAATAATAGAAAAATTTATGATGGTGCATTATTTGATTGTGAATAAGAAATATTTGAGATTAGATAAGAAGCCTAGCCCAAGAAGAAAGGGTAAAAACCTTTCATGTCATCCCCACTCTTATCCTTTGCCCAAATTCTAATTAATATCTTCCTTTGATTTCATACTAGTTATTTGTTTCATTTAAAGTTAACTAGCAATATTATATAATCCATATCTTGTTAAATATACTGATGTTTTCAGGTGGAGTACTGTCATCTTGGAATAATCTCAAACTACTGAAAATTAAAATATTTGGTGGCTGTGATTTATTGTTTCATTGAAAGTTCGTTCACAAAATTCTGGTCAACCTTTGATTAGGTTATTTCATCTTGCTAACATTTATAGAAAATAACCAGGGAATCTAGTTATAAGGACTCTATTTTCTTTTCTTCCTGTGAGCCAGTCCCTCAACAAAAATTTAGACCTCTTTTTTTTAGACCTCCTCTTTTTAAAATAACTTTTTGTTCTCACTTTAAAGTAACAAATGATAATTATAGCAAACAGAGATAAAAGTATAGTAAATAAAAATTACTCTCAAGTTCATCACTGAGAGGAATTACTGCTAACATTTTTATATACATTTATAAAAGTGGAATCATATTCTTTAGTAACTTGCCTTTTTTTTCATTTAATATATCATGGGAATATCTCATCTTTAAATAAGCTTTTACAATGCATTTTGTGGGCTTATTTTTTCATGTGGATCCACAATAATTTATTTAATTGATCCCCTTTTAATTGCACAAGTAGTTGGTTCTAAATTTTCAGTATTATCAAATATTGTAGTGAACAGTTTTGTAGTTAATCTTTTCCCATTTTTGCACTTTTATAATATTTATTTAAGACACATTCCTAGAAGAGAAATTGCTGGGACGAAGAGTATATACATTATTAAGGCTTTTGATACATGTCATAAGATTATAAAATTCCCTCCTTGTAATTTACATTCCCTTCCAACTATGAATAGGAGTGCCTTTTTTCTTGGCACCTTTACAGATACTAGATGTTGCCATTTAAAAATATTTGCCAACTTGAAGGGCAAAATCCACAGATGTTACATTTTACATTTTAAAGGTAAGCCTCCTTGAAAAAAATAAGACTAGTTGTGCAGTATGTTCTTACACAGGGCTATAATTAAGGGTCTTAACTTCTTTCCTAACTCTCCATTTAAAATTTGCCACAGAGCATTGTTGTATGCAATGCCATCCATCATAACTAGAGATGTGCTGCATACAGTAACTCACCACTCATTCAAGTCCTGGTAAACCTGTAATATTTGCAATTTGTGTCTATTGCACATATTTATCTATTTACTCCACTTTCATCATCTGTAGGAAAACAACTGTATTAGCCTCAGTAGCATCATTAAGGGAGAAAAATAAGTTAGCAGGTTTCACCCATTTGTATTCCTTTATCTGATTTACTATGGAATATAATCATTTGTTTTGTGAAGTAATGATACTGAATGAGGAATCAGAAGAGTGGTAAAGAAAATATTTTTTAACAAAAAGCCTTTTTAAAAAAAATTGTTTCACCAGTTGGAAAACTAAAGCATTCAGAAGGGAAGAATATGTCATCATAAAACAGAGTTAGATAATAGGCAATAAGGCATAACAGCATTTTCTAGCCTCTTGGATAAAACTTGCAAAAATCTTCACGAACCAATTACATAGAACAATATATCACTAGGGTGTGCATTCTCTTCAGTTGCTTTGTGGTTTTCCATAAATGGTAAGCATATTGCTTGGTAGAATTACAAATACATAGGGAGCCTTTTCTAGCTTGGCATTTTCTGGCTTGTATTGGCTCAGCTGTGGTTCTTGGCTTTTTATTTTATTTTATTTTTTATTAACAGATCATTTCACTGAAGAGGAAAAGGAAAAATAAAGTCAATTGTTTTCATGCCCACCTCTAATAACATCTGCTGGGAAAATACTGGGGTGTGAGTTTTCCTCTCTATTTCAGCAGTGAAGCAAGGTCACAGGTTTCTGAAGAATGGCAAAAATAGTAATATGTTGGGGATTTTGTTTGCTCTCAGACAGTCATATGGGGACAGAAAATTTTTGGATTTTTTTTAACATCTTTATTGGAGTATAATTGCTGTACAATGGTGTGTTAGTTTCTGCTGTATAACAAAGTGAATCAGCTATACGTATACTTATATCCCCATATCCCCTCCCTCTTGCATCTCCCTCCCACCCACCCTATTTCCCCATGAATTATTTAATAGGCCCATCCCTACCCTACTTGTAGTTTACTAATTATTTACTAAGAGAAAAAAAACTACTTTTCAAGGATAAAATGGATCAAAAAGATATAATCTACTGTGCCAGCTCATTGTGCCAACTCACTGAAATAAGATCAGTAATTATGTCCCTAGTGACATCTCTAGTCACCTTTGATTTAGGATTTTATTGACATTCCTAAAACTCTGTAGAATGTGAAATAGTAGAATCCTTAACAGTGATTGGAATAATCAATTATTCTTCTTGGTAATTTTCATTTCCTTCTTTAAGTATTATTTTATGTAAGTTTTGTAACAATCAATACAAATTGTTAGGTTTGGGAGTGTTCCACCCTCTGCAATTTTTTGGAAGAGTTTGAGAAGGATAGGTGTTAGCTCTTCTCTAAATGTTTGATAGTATTGGTCTGTGAAGCCATCTGGTCCTGGACTTTTGTTTGTTGGAAGATTTTTAATTACAGTTTCAATTTCATTACTTGTGATTGGTCTGTTTATATTTTTTATTTCCCCCTGGTTCAATCTTGGAAGGTGGTACATTTCCAAGAATTTGTCCATCGCTTCCACATTGTCCATTTTATTGGCATACAGTTGCTTGTAGTAGTCTCTTATGATCCTTTGTATTTTACAGTGTCAGTTGTAATATCTCCTTTTTCATTTCTAATTTTATTGATTTGAGTCCTCTCCCTTTTTTTCTTGATGAGTCTGGCTAAAGGTTTATCAATTTGGTTTATCCACCACCACAGTGATACCAAAACCAGACAAAAATATCACAAAAGAAGAAAATTATAGAACAATATCACGGATAGACACAAAAATCGTCAACAAAATACTAGCAAACAGAATCCAACAACACATTAAAAGGCTCATACACTATGATCAAGTGGAATTTATCCCAGGGATGCAAGGATTCTTCAATATATTCAAATCAATCAATGTGATATACCATATTAACAAATTAAAGAATAAAATCCATATGATCATCTCAATAGATACAGAAGAAACTTTTAACAAAATTCAACACCCATTTATGATAAAAACGCTCCAGAAAGTGGGCATAGAGGGACCTTACCTCAACATAAAAAAGACCATATATGACAAAGCCACAGCAAACATCATTCTCAATGGTGAAAAACTGAAAGCATTTCCTCTAAGATCAGGAACAAGACAAGGGTGCCCACTCTTGCCACTATTATTCAACATAGTTTTGGAAGTCTTAGCCATGGCAATCAGAGAAGAAAAATAAATAAAAGGAATCCAAAGTGGAAAAGAAGAAGTACAACTGTCACTGTTTGCAGATAAGATGATACTATACATAGAAAATCCTAAAGATGTTACCAGAAAACTACTAGAGCTAGTCAATGAATTTGGTAAAGTTGCAGGATACAAAATTAATACACAGAAATCTCTTGCATTCCTATACACTAACAACAAAAGATGAGAAGGAGAAATTAAGGAAACAATCTCATTTAACATTGTAACAAAAATAATAAAATACCTAGGAATAAACCTACTTAAGGAGGCAAAAGATCTGTACACAGAAAATTACAAAACACTGATGAAAGAAATCAAAGATGACACAAGCAGATGCAGAGATATACCATGTTCTTGGACTGGAAGAATCAATACTGTGACAATGTTTATACTACCCAAAGCAATCTATGGATTCAATGCAATCCTTATCAAATTACCAATGGCATTTTTCACAGAACTAGAACAAAAAATGTTACAATTTGTATGGAAACACAAAAGACCCCGAAGAACCAAAGCCATCTTGAGAAAGAAAAACAGAGCTGGAGGAATCAGGCTCCCAGACTTCAGACTATACTATAAAGCTACAGTCATCAAGAGAGTATCATCAAAAAATCTACAAACAATAAATACGGGAGAGGGTGTGAAGAAAAGGGAACCCTCTTGCACTGTTGGTGGGAATGTAAATTGATACAGCCACTATTCAGAACAGTATGGAGGTTCCTTAAAAAACTAAAAATAGAACTACCATATGACGCAGCAATCCCACTACTGGGCATATACCCTGAGAAAACCATAATTAAAAAAGACACATGCACCCTAATGTTCATTGCAGCACTATTTACAATAGCCAAGACATGGAAGCAATCTAAGTGTCCATTGACAGATGAATGGATAAAGAAGATGTGGTGCATATATACAATGGAATATTACTCAACCATAAAAAGAAACGAAATTGAGTTATTTGTAGTGAGGTGGATGGACCTAGAGTCTGTCATACAGAGTGAAGTAAGTCAGAAAGAGAAAAACAAATACCATATGCTAACATATATATATGGAATCTAAAAAATAAACAAAGAAAAAATGGTTCTGAAGAACCTAGGGGCAGGACAGGAATAAAGATGCAGATGTAGAGAATGGACTTGAGGACATGGCGAGAGGGAAGGGTAAGTTGGGACAAAATGAGAGAGTAGCATTGACATATATACACTACTAAATGTAAAATAGATAGCTAGTGGGAAGCAGCTGCATCACATGGGGAGATCAGCTCAGTGCTTTGTGACCACCTAGAAGGGTGGGATAAGGAGAGTGGGAGGGAGATGCAAGAGGGAGGGGATATGGGGATATATGTATATATATAGCTGATTCACTTTGTTATACAGCAGAAACTAACACAACATTGTAAGCAATTATACTCCAGTAAAGATGTTAAAAAAAAAGTATGGTACTGGCATAAAAACAGAAATATAGATCAATGGTACAGGATAGAAAGCACAGAGATAATCACTAATATGTATAAAATAGATAACTAATAAGAACCTGCTGTATAAAAAAAATAAAATAAAATTCAGAAAGCACAGAGATAAACCCACACACCTATGGTCACCTTATCTTTGACAAAGGAGGCAAGAATATACAGTGGAGAAAAGACATCCTCTTCAATAAGTGGTGCTGGGAAAACTGGACAGCCACATGTAAAAGAATGAAATTAGAACACTACCTAATACCATACACAAAAATAAAATCAAGATGGATTAAACACCTAAATGTAAGACTGGACACTACAAATCTCTTAGAGGAAAACATAGGAAGAACACTCTTTGACATAAATCACAGCAAGATCTTTTTTGACCCACCTCCAAGAGTAATGAAAATAAACACAAAAATAAACAAATGGGACCTAATTAAACTTAAAAGCTTTTGCAGAGCAAAGGAAACCATAAACAAGACAAAAAGACAACCCTCAGAATGGAAGAAAATATTTGCAAATGAAGCAATGGACAAAGGGTTAATCCCCAAAATATACAAACAGCTCATGCAGCTCAATATCAAAAAAACAAACAACCCATTCCAAAAATGGGCAGAAGACCTAAATAGACATTTCTCCAAAGAAGACATACAGATGGCCAAGAGGCACATGAAAAGGTGCTCAACATCATTAACTATTAGAGAAATGGAAATCAAAATTACAATGCAGTATCACCTTACACCAGTCAGAATGGCCATCATCAAAAAATCTACAAACAATAAATGCTGGAGAGGCTGTGGAGAAAAGGGAACCCTCTTACACTGTTGGTGGGAATGTAAATTGATATAGCTACTGTGGAGAACAGTATGGAGTTTCCTTAAGAAACTAAAAATAGAACTACCATATGACCCAGCAATCCGACTACTGGGCATATACCCTGAGAAAACCATAATTCAAAAAGACATGTACCCCAATGTTCATTGCAGCACTATTTACAATAGCCAGGTCATGGAAACAGCCTAAATGTCCATCAACAGATGAATGGATAAAGAAGATGTGGTACATATATACAGTGGAATATTACTCAGCCCTAAAGAGGACGGAAATTGGGTCATTTGTAGAGATGTGGATGGACCTAGATTCTGTCATACAGAGTGAAGTAAGTCAGAAGGAGAAATAGAAATATCGTTTATTAATGCGTATATGTGGAATATAGAAAAATAGTACAGATGCACCTATTTCCAGGGCAGGAATAGAGATGCAGATGTACAGAATGGATATGTGGACATGGGGAGGGGAGGCAGGGGAAGGTGGGATGAATTGAGAGATTAGGTTAGCTAGTGGGAACCTGAGGTATAGCACAGGGAGCTCAGCTCAGTGCTCTGTGATGACCTAGATGGGCGGGATGGGGGGGATGGGAGGGAGGTCCAAGAGAGAGTGGTACATGTATACATATAGCTGATTCACTTCATTGTACAACAGAAACTAACACAACATTGTAAAGCATTTATACTCCAATTAAAAAAATAAAGTTATTATAAAATTAAAAAAAAATAAAAACTGCCACCTGCACAAAGAAACCAAAACCCACAATATTATTAGGTTTTTCCAAGTCTGGACTTCTACCTTTGAATCATATTTTGGTCTTTCATTAGTATAATGGTTAATTGTATGTGTCAACTTCACTGGGATACAGGGTGCCCAGGCACTTGGTCAAACGCTATTCAGGGTGTGCTTGTGAGCATTTTTGAATGAGATTAACATTTGAATCAGTAGACTGAGTAAAGCAGATTGCCTTCCATAATGTGAATGGACCCAATCCAATCAACTGAAAACCTGAATAGAACAAAAAGTTTAAGAAAGAGGGAACTCCTCCTTGCCTGACTATTTGGCCTGGGACATTGGACTTTTCCTGCCTTTGAACATGCCCTGAAACATCAGCTTTTCTTGGATCTCAAGCCTGCTAGATTTTGGACGGCAGTATATACTATTGGCTCCCTGGATTACCAGCTTGCTGACAACAGATCTTAGGACTTCTCAGCCTCCATCATCACTTAAGCCAATTCCTTATAATAAATTTCTCTCTGTCTCTGTCTCTCTCTTTCTTTTCTCTCTCTTGGAAACAAGATATCTATCTATGAATCTATTTATGTATCTACCTATTATCTATCATCTATCTATCATCTATCTATCTATCATCTATCTATCTATCTATCTATCTATCTATCTATCTATCTATCTATCTATCTATCTATCTATATCAAATCCCTGGGGACCTCTTCAGCATCTTGATACATGGCACTGTGGAGTTACCATCAGCAGTATATAGACGTTGCAATAAGGCTGACTTGCGGAATGATTATTATAATAAAAGTCTTTCTATACATTTTTCTGTAGAGACCAGGAAAACTATAGTAAATTTTATGGTTTTAGAGGAATTTGAACATTGACTAGGTTATTTTTTCTTATACTTTAACATCCTTAGGATGTAGATTTATATTATCCATTTTGCATATTCCATGACTTACACAGATAATGAAGAAATGTTTATTAACTGAATAGATGTCCTCAATTACATAATATTTTCACAAGCCTTGAGTGGGTGGTGACTCAAGGAGACATACAACTTGGCCTTATGGGTACAGGTCTTTTTCACTTGAGTCTTCTGTTGGCAATTACGGAGTGCTGATAGTTGTCATGTGATCTTCAAGAAAGCACTTGCTCAGAGACTTATGCATCTGTTAACAAAGTACTTATTGGCATTTTTAATAAACTATTTCTTGGTACTAGTTTCACATAAGATCATGTGACCATTTTTGTGTTTCTGAACATTTACTATAAAATACAGGATTGAGAAAATTAGCAATAGAGAAAATTTATTGGTTTGTGGGTGTGGTGGGGTAGGCTAAAGACCCACATTGTAGGAATGTAAAGTATTAAATGTAGTTATGATTATCTTATCTTCCTTTCATTTGAATATACTATCTTCCTAACCCTCTCAGATTCCTGCAGCAAAATTCTATAAGGAAAGAAATGAAATCCCGTACAGAATGACAGCAAGGAGGAATGAACTGGGTCAGGGGACTTTAGCTCTAGCCTGATAATTTCAATCTGACTCAAGTCAGTAATGAAAGTTGCTTGATGCACTATGGGAAATTTGATGGTAGTCTAGGGACAAATTTAATGGGCAAGTACATCTATCAGCACAACATGTCACCACTGAGCAATCACATTTATGATCTCAAAAGAATTAAGAAGGCAATAAAGGCAAAATGCTTCTCAAAGAAAACAGGTAGGTTCTTCTCTGTCAAGGCTGAGATTAAAATCCTCTGAGCCAAGGTTCTATTTGTCACCTTTGGTGCTAGTGATGCAGAAGCCAAGTCATGGACTTTTAATTTGATTAAAAGCTTAAGTGCCCTCAATCCTACTGCTTTAGATTTGTATCATGCATCATTGAGTCATAAGATGGGAAACATCTGTTTGAATTTGCAAGAAAGAATCAAACAGAGACTTCTTAACGCAGCTCATCAAGACCCAGCAAAAGCAGAACAACCAGAAGGTCAAATGGGTAATATTATGACCATCTCCAGGTTCAGAAAGTGGTAAGAATATCTTGTAATCAGGAAAGTCACCAGGCTACTAATCATTACAGTGCAGGTACTGAGGTCATGGGAGGGAAACTGAAACATATACTAAACAAAGGTCTCTAGTTCAGATGTAATTAGGATTGGATATCAATTATAAATAAGGTATAATACAGATGGTGGGCATGAGATAATGGTGAGGCTACCAGAGGACTCTTGGTTCTCAGATCAATAAGCAAACAAATATTATAGTGTTTTCATTGTGGAATGCAATACAGCTGGCCAAGAGGAATTGATTACTCTTGGCAAAAATTCAAATAAAAAAGCCCTGAGTTTCCCATTTTTACTTTGTTAATCAGAAAGAGTGTGTGAGGGAGTGTCTGCTTGCCTAAACTCTCAAATGCTCTGATGAAGTGGTTCTCAACCTTGACTGCATGTGAAAATCACCTGGGGAGCTTTAAAAACAGAATCTACTGCCTGGGCCACCCCCCTAACCCCAGCAATTTTGATTTAATGGCTCTAGGGTAAGGTCAAGGTACCCACATTAAAAAAATTCTCAGCTTTTTAAAAAGCCAGATGTTTGAGAGTGAGAAATAATACCATCAGGCCCAAGTATTAGCTCTACTTATAGGACAAGTAGGTGGCACACAAATGGTAAGATTTCAAGTGCCCTAAAAGTGTCCTGAGTCCCTTGCTATATTTCTGGCATCAGCCCTGCTACACTGCCTGAAATAACTATGTTCGAATTTGTATACCCTAGCTAAAATGCAGTTGTTATCTTGGAGAGCTGACATATTTATACCTTATTTTGAATTTGTTTATCAGATTAGCTAGCAAAGGGAGCATGCATTTTAACAGGAGAACAGCAGCTCTAAAACATGGGGTGCTAAGGAGGGAAGTTATGCCTTCCAGTTTGTCTAGGCTTGAGGAGTCTCCAGGGATGTAGGACTTTCCATTTTAAAATCAGACTTGTCCTAGGCAAATCAGTATGAGTTGGTAACCGTAGCCATGGGGTGGAGCATTAAGACTTTTGAGGGATCCGGGCACCTGGATAGGATTAAAGGAAGAGTAGAGAAGAAAGCAGAATGAAGGACCCATTTCACTTACTTTACCATTTTGCTTGGAGATGATATAACAAGAGTGGGCCAGAATCATTTATTGGTGTATTAAATAGTATGGATTATTTATTTTTATAATTGGTAGAAGAAACACAAAGAATAAGTTATATGTATTTTGTTCTCTGTATTTTCTTCTCTCTTATTTCTAGAAGGTAGTTAGGTCATTTTGTGCCTGGGAGTGGGGTGTAGTTTATGTTGCCAAAGTTACCACAAACAAACAAGCAAGCAAACAAACACTAAAACTTCTGATTTTTGGAAAGCTTCAACTCATTGGAGAGCTTAACTGGAATGAAAAGTCCTGAGGTGATATCTTTGAAAATGGGTAAGAGAAGCAGCAAGGTAATGAGAGAATACACCTTGAAACTAGGTAGGTGATGGTTGATCAAAGCATCAAGAAAACTGAGGTGCTTGTGCTGTGAGTGTGCGTGTGCATGTGTGTGTGTGTGTGTAGAAGGCTGGGTGGTATACCTAAGGATGCAAAATAGGAGGCCTGTTATTTGCTGAGATTTCTATGCCCAGTATTTTATAGAAGCTACTGAGTTTTCCAACTTCAAAGGACCAATGTGAGCTTGTCAGTGGTGACTGGTATAAACCTACAATCAAAGTCCTTCTCCAATGTTCCGTGCTGTGTAATACTCTTGGGATGTCCAGTAATGGAGGAGATTTAATTTACTGCTGGTCCAGTAGAATGGGGGCTCAAAGTAAAATTTAATTAAATTTAAACAAAAAAGTGACATTTATAATATACACAAAAGTGTGGAGAAAAATCCATACTCACTGCAATATTTGCTATTGAAAGCCTATTTTATGGCAGGTACTTTATTATATGTATTAATAAGGTTTACAGTCTATGAGGTCTGTGTGTGTATACACACACACAAGTTGTATGTAACATACATATGTGTATATATAAACATATATTTATATAATATATATTCATGTATAATATGCACATGTTACAGATGAGGATCAGAGAGGTAAAGTTGACTCATCACACAACTTGTAGAAAGTGTCAGAGCTGAGAATTTTAATCCATGCCTTTCTAATTCGAAACCCTGTCCTCTCACCACTTACCATGTTACTTCTGTATTGGTTAGACAGAATAAAAGGAAAATAAAATGCTGAAACACTTCTCTGATTATTTGTTTCCTTTCTCTAAAAAAATGTGTAGATACGCATTGAATGAGCAAATGTGTTGACATGTTCTGTGGAGTTGGCCTCACTTCCATGCATGACTTTCTGACTACTCTCCAAACCTAAGGATTGAATTTAGTCTCTGGGATAGGCAGTTCTGTGATGGAGTTGTTTGGCATAGCTGTTTTAGGGTGTGTCTATGTAACTAGCTGGAACAAACTCAACTTTATTCCTAGACACTTTTAAATGTGTTTCTCATAGCTTTTGACCACAATTCATCACCAAGTGATGAATTTCATTTATCATTCAACTGCAGCAAGAGAAAGGAGAGCAACTCTAGAAAGTGGCAAATAGCCTGGTAATTATTTTGCTTTCATATCTTAACTGGGAGCAATTTTTAGATAAGTGGTGCCTCTTTTGGCTTCCTTAGATTACTGCATATAGTTTAGACAGAGTCTGAGCAGAGAAAATTTCTGAAGACAATCCAGTTTAAACAAAGGTGAAACCACTAAATATTTGAACATGAGAACAAGGATGAAAGTGGATCTGGTCACTAATCATGTTAGGGATTCTTGCTATGGTGTCATCTTTACAGGAAAACTTGTTGACAATAATGTCTTCAAAAGTATCATTAACATAGGTTAGGAGTCAGACCTGAGTTTGATTCAGCTCCAATACATGCTCTGAGACTTTAGGCAAGTTGCATAAACTCTCTAAGATGTTATTTTACTCATCTTTAAATGAAGATGATAATACATAACTCATGGGGTATAAATTAAATAATTTATGTAAAACAATTAGCACAGTATCTGGCATGTAACAAATGGTCAATAAATGTTAGCTATCATCATCATCATCCTTATCATTTTTCTTCTGTGCTAAGCACATCACATTTGCTTTTTTTTTTTTTTTTAAATTATTTATTTATTTATTTATTTATTTATGGCTGTGTTGGGTCTTCGTTTCTGTGTGAGGGCTTTCTCTAGTTGCGGCAAGTGGGGGCCACTCTTCATCGCGGTGCGCGGGCCTCTCACTATCGCGGCCTCTCTTGTTGCGGAGCACAGGCTCCAGACGCGCAGGCTCAGTAGTTGTGGCTCACGGGCTTAGCTGCTCCGCGGCATGTGGGATCTTCCCAGACCAGGGCTCGAACCCGTGTCCCCTGCATTGGCAGGCAGATTCTCAACCACTGCGCCACCAGGGAAGCCCACATTTGCTTTTTTTTCCCTTTTAGCTTTTAAAAAATGCTTAAAAGCTATGTCTACATAGCTGTACAATTCAGTCAAACAATTTAGTCCCACTTTTTCTTAGGTACTGTGTAAACATAGAGGCAATGGAAAGCATGTGTGAGCTTGATATTATTAGAATTAAAATATTTCTCCTAATAACTTGTTAATAGGTTGGAGATAACAAGACAAATTTTCTTATAGGTCTTTGGTTTAGCTTACCTTGCATTCTCTTCAAAACATGTCTTTGATCTCTAATTCTACATTTTTTTGGCTCTTTTGAAACACATGCTTTCCTCAACCCAAAATATTTGATCTTCATCTAATATGTGCCAGGGACACAATAATGAATTAGACATAGTTTTTGCCTGAAGAGAGTTTTAAGTCTAATAACCATGCTTCTCCTACTACAGTAGGAGAAGGTGGTTTTGATGTGGACTTGACTATGTTTATCATCTGAACAATTTGTGATGGTCAAGGTAAGCTTTGATCTCTCTCTTTCACGTGCGCTCTCTCTCCATTTTACTTTATTTCTCTATGTGAACCCAATATATGGGATTTTTGAGTCTTTACCAGCTGGAAAGGCAATGTCAGTGACCTTTCCTGTATTTTTAATCATCAAGGCCTGTTAGATGGAAGAAGGATTAGATTTCTCTTTAAGTGGCTCCAAAGAGCCAAACTCAGAAGAATAAGTTATCAGGAAAGTAGATTTTGGCTGGAATATGAAAACTGAAACCATTTGAAAATTCAGTGGATACCTCAGATCTGGAAATGTTTAAATAAATTCTGAGTGACCAGAGGTCTAGGTGGTTGTAGAGTTCATTCCTGTATTTAGCAGGATGGTCTTTCTGGTTCCTCTTAGCTCTGAGGGTCTATAAAACATGGAAAATTCTCTAATAAGTTAGATATCCATGCTGCTAAGATTTCAACATTTCTCTATTGGCATTACAAAAAGTAAATAGCTTTGTGTGCAGTTTAATCTCTTAAACTTATCATTTTAAACTTGTAACTTATAACTTGGATAGTTTCTTATCTAAAAGGTACACATTAGTCTTTGATAATCTAATATTTTTTTATTGTCAAAAGGACATGTGTACAATGAAGCTCGGCTCACAGTAAAAAGGAAGATAGGAATTGTCTACTGCTATGTGCAAAGCACTTTCTCTTACCAAGGCACATACCCTCATCTTAGTTCTTGCCAAGGAAAGATATTAGCCTCCACCTCATTTCTCCTGCTTCTGCTTTCTTGAATTATCCCAGTTTGGCCTAGTGAAGTACCCACCTGTAGGCTCAGCTTTGTCCCAGTTCCCAGTCCAATCCCATTTGAAGCTTACAATCTTACAGCTCTTCTGCTGGTCTGACTCAAGACATGACGTCTTAGCACTGAGCTCTGGGCTCCTACTTTGTTCTTAAATCACTCTGCATTAGTCTGTACTATGTAGACTAGAGGCCTATGTGACCTATGATTTGCCATTCTAGTGCTGACAACTGTTCTTCTGTATTGACTCTTGAGTTCTAGCTCTTCCTTCCTGGATATCTCAATATGTAAATTTAAAATTTGCTTTGGATTATGTGCTGATGTTATGTTCTTTTTAAAAACATTTTTAAATTTAAAAAAAATTTATTGAAGTATAGTTGATTTACAATGTTGTGTTAATTACTGCTGTACAGCAAAGTGATTCAGTTATACATATATATATATCAATATCTATATCTACATCTATACATTCTTTTCTTATAATTGTTTCCATCATGGTTTATCATAGGATACTGAATATAGTTCTCTGTGCTATACAGTAGGACCTTGTTATTCATCCATTCTATATATAAAAGCTTATAGCTGTTAACCCCAACCTCCCACTCCATCCTTCCCCCAACACATTCTCCCTTGGCAACCACCAGTCTTTTCTCTATGTCCATGATCCTGTTTCTGTTTCATAGATAGGTTCATTTGTATCATATTTTAGATTCCACATATAAGTGATATCATATGGTATTTGTCTTTCTCTTTCTGACTTACTTCACTTAGTATGATAATTTCTAGTTGCATCCATGTTATTGCAAATAGCATTATTTCATTCTTCTTTATGGCTGAGTAGTTTTCCATTGTATATATGTACCACATCTTCTTTAATCATTCATCTGTCGATGGACATTTAGGTTGTTTCCATGTCTTGGCTATTGTGATTAATGCTGCTATGAACATACGGTTGCAGTATCTTTTTGAATTATAGTTTTGCCTGGATATATACCAAGGAGTGGGATTGCTGGATCATATGGTAATTCTATTTTTAGTTTTCTGAGGAACCTCCATACTGTTTTCCACCATGGCTGCACCAACTTACATTCCCACCAACAGTGTAGAAGGGTTCCCTTTTCTCGACATCCTCTCCAGCATTTGTTATTTGTAGACTATTTAATGATGGTCATTCTGACTGGTGTGAGGTGGTACCTCATTGTATTTTTTTAACATAAATTTATTTATTTATTTATTTTTGGCTGCTTTGGGTCTTTGTTGCTGTGCGTGGGCTTTCTCTACTTGCGGCGAGTGGGAGCTACTCTTCGTTGCAGTGCACGGGCATTGTAGAGGCTTCTCTTGTTGTGGAGCACGAACTTTAGGCGCATGGGCTTCAGTAGTTGTGGCACGTGGGCTAAGTAGTTGTGGCTTGTGGGCTTAGTTGCTCTGCGGCATGTGAGATCTTCCCAGACCAGGGCTCAAACCTGTGTCCCCTGCATTGGCAGGTGGATTCTTAACCACTGTGCCACCTGGGAAGTCCCTCATTGTAGTTTTGATGCACTGATATTATGTTCTAATAGCTGCTTTAGTATATCTTCCTTTTTCTTCTGATATAATAATAGTCATAATAATAGCTATCTTATTTTGGTACTTACTATGAAACAACCTCACCATACTTTTAAAATTCAGATGGAAAACTGTGGAAAATTCAGAGCAAAGTAGTAAAAAAAAAAGTTTAGTGTGTTTTTTTTTTTGTTTTTTTCTTTTCATTTGAAGACAAACTACTGGGCTTGAGATTTTGTTTTAAAGACAAGAGGTACTTGGAATCCCATTTTCAATGATTTTTATAGGGAGAAATATTTAATAGAGTTTTTGTCATTCAGAGATTAAAAAATTGGAAAAGTGGTTAAAATAGAAGGAGTAGAAATTTCTATTGAACATAATGAAAACCTTTATGGTTATCAAGGTGTAGAAAACTCACTATGGGCAACCAAAGACTACTGATTAGTCTGTCCCTCATTTAACAATTGCTTTAAAGATGGCTATAGATGCTTGTTCAGTTAAAAATGATCTTATACAACTGGTTTTTAGATACTGTGTAGATACAGAAAAAATACAAAGTGTGTGAAAGATTGATATTATTAAACCTAATGTGCTTTGCTGGTTGACTTTAAAGAAGAGCTTAGATAACTGGTCCTGGAATGTTTTGCTAACCAGCTGCCTGAAGGCTGGAGAATGGACCCTCTGAAGTACAATCTAATTCTCAGATTCTCATCATTTTCTCAAGTTTCAATTGAGAATGAAATTGTTTTGGATCAGGTAGAAACATTTGTTATTTTTTCTGTCTCCTGCAGAATTTTAAAAAACACAGTTTTCATGATCTTTGTGATGAACAGGCAATTGTGTGTTTTGATTTATCTCTTTTAATGATCATAATTAAATGTGATTCATCATTGTAGTTTCATCAATAAATCAAAGTAGATCACGAGGCAAAATCATCTGTCCTATAAAACCATGCACAAATTGTTTGAGAAAAAAGTGAGAGGAAAAAAAAAAGATAATCCAAGGGAGAAGGAAAAGACTCAGTTTAGATTCCCGTGTCACAACACCTCACTCACCAAAATTATAGTAGCCATTTTCTCACATCCACCCTGTATTAAACAGACATGAATTCAGACAGGCCTACCATATTAGAATAAATACTTTCGAAGACACTTACTGTTAAAACTCTAAACTGATCAATGCATGCCATTTGTTCATAATAAAACAGGTAGATTCAGTCTCATGAAGATTGCATATTTACCTGCAGGAGAGGTCCCAGTTGAAGGAGCTCAGAGTTCAGTCAGACAGATACAACATGCTGACTGAGGTTGCAGGGCAATGTACAGGCATGGTAAAATAAATTGTGAATGTGATGGGAGGAGAATGGTCAATAGCTCAAGATGAAGTTGCATGATGCCTCAATGGGTAGATAGAATGAAGAAACAGGACATCTGGGAGCATATATATATAGTTCAGGAAAGAGTTAAGAGAAGTCTGGGACCTCAGTTTTCTCACCTTTAAATGGGGCTAAATATATTACCTATGGGATAGGATATAGGAGCATTGAATGAGATGTTTAGCGCACTGCCTGGCACTTGGAAAAAGCCCAATAACTGTTAGTTCTTATAAGACTATGACTGGTAGAGAGTGTGAAATAATCCCTTGCTTAGGGTATTATTTTTCAACACATTTCTGAATCATCTTTACAATATTGCAGTGATGACTCCTACTTAGCTTACAGTCAGTTATGAATTCCAGGTCTCTTAAGCTGTGCTTATTTTTAATGAGATATCTTCTATCCTGGATCGGTGGTTCTCTTTTTTTATCTTTAAACTTGTTCCTAATAGTTTTATTTATTACCATCTTTATTGGAGTATAATGGCTTTACATTGTTGTGTTAGTTTCTTCTGTATAACAAAGTGAATCAGGATATGTAAACCTATATCCCCATATCCCCTCCCTCTTGCCTTTCCCTCCCACCCTCCCTATTCCTCTCCTCTAGGTGGTCACAAAGCACGGAGCTGATCTCCCTGTGCTATGCGGCTGCTTCCCACTAGCTATCTATTTTACATTTAGTAGTGTATATATGTCCATGCCATTCTCTCACTTCGTTCCAGCTTACCCTTCGCCCTCCCCATCCTCCCCGTGTCCTCAAGTCCATTCTCTACGTCTGTGTCTTTATTCTTGTCCTGCCCCTAGGTTCTTCAGAACCATTTTTTTTTTTAGATTCCGTATATATGTGTTAGCATACGGTATTTGTTTTTCTCTTTCTGACTTACTTCACTCTGTATGACAGACTCTAGGTCCATCCACCTCACTACAAATAACTCAATTTTGTTTCTTTGGATGGCTGAGTAATATTCCATTGTATATATGTGCCACATCTTCTTTATCCATTCATCTGCCGATGGACACTTAGGTTGCTTCCATGTCCTGGCTATTGTAAATAGAGCTGCAATGAATATTGTGGTGCATGTCTCTTTTTGAATTATGGTTTTCTCAGGGTATATGCCCAGTAGTGGGATTGCTGGGTTGTATGGTAGTTCTATTTCTAGTTTTTTAAGGAACCTCCATACTGTTATCTGTAGTGGCTGTATCAATTTACATTCCCACCAACAGTGCAAGAGGGTTCCCTTTTCTCCACACCCTCTTCAGCATTTATTGTTTGTAGATTTTTTGATGGTGGCCGTTCTGACTGGTGTGAGGTGATACCTCATTGTAGTTTTGATTTGCATTTCTCTAATGATTAGTGATGTTGAACATCCTTTCATGTGTTTGTTGGCAGTCTGTATATCTTCTTTGGAGAAATGTCTATTTAGGTCTTCTGCCCATTTTTGGATTGGGTTGTTTGTTTTTTTGATATTGAGCTGCACGAGCTGCTTGTATATTTTGGAGATTAATCCTTTGTCACTTGCTTCGTTTGCAAATATTTTCTCCTATTCTGAGGGTTGGTTTTTCGTCTTGTTTATGGTTTCCTTTGCTGTGTAAAACTTTTAAGTTTCAGTCGGTTCAACTTTGTTTTTATTTCCATTTCTCTAGGAGCTGGGTCAAAAAGGATCTTGCTGTGATTTATGTCATAGAGTGTCCTGCTTATGTTTTCCTCTAAGAATTTTATAGTGTCTGACCTTACATTTAGGCCTTTAATCCATTTTGAGTTTATTTTTCTGTATGGTGTTAGGGAGTGTTATAATTTCATTCTTTTACATGTAATTGTCCAGTTTTCCCAGTACCACTTGTTGAAGAGGCTGTCTCTTCTCCACTATATATTCTTGCCTCCTTTATCAAAGATAAGGTGACCATATGTTTGTGGGTTTATCTCTGGGATTTCTATTCCTGTTCCATTGATTTATATTTCTGTTTTGGTGCCAGTACCCTACTGTCTTGATTACTGTAGCTTTGTTGTATAGTCTGAAGTCAGAGAGCCTTATTCCTCCAGCTCCGTTTTTTTTCTCAAGATTGCTTTGGCTGTTCGGGGTCTTTTGTGTTTCTATGTAAATTGTGAATTTTTTTGCTCTAGTTCTGTGAAAAATGCCATTGGTTGTTTATAGGGATTGCATTGAACCTGTAGATTGCTTTGGGTAGTATAGTCATTTTCACAATGCTGATTCTTCCAATCCAAGAACATGGTGTATCTCTCCATCTGTTTGTATCATTTTTAACTTCTTTCATCAGTGTCTTATTGTTTTCTGCATACAGGTCTTTTGTCTCCTTAGGTAGGTTTATTCCTAGGTATTTTATTCTTTTTGTTGTAATGGTAAATGTGAGTGTTTCCTTAATTTCTCTTTCAGATTTTTCATTGTTAGTGTATAGGAATACAAGAGATTTCTGTGCATTAATTTTGTATCCTGCAAATTTACCAAATTCATTGATTAGCTCTAGTAGTTTTCTGGTAACATCTTTAGGATTCTCTGTGTATAGTATGTCATCTGCAAACAGTGACAGTTTTACTTCTTCTTTTCTGATTTGTATTCCTTTCATTTCTTTTTCTTCTCTGATTGCCATGGCTAAAACTTCCAAAAAGATGTCACAAAAAGAGAAAACTACAGGCCAGTATCACTGATGAATATAGATGCCAAAATCCTCAACAAAATGCTAGCAAACAGAATCCAACAGCGCATTAAAAGGATCATACACCATGATAAAGTGGGGTTTATCCCAGAAATGCAAGGATTCTTCAATATATGCTAATCTATCAGTGTGGTACACCATATTAAGAAATTGAAGGATAAAAACCATATGATTATGTCAATAGATGCACAAAAAGCTTTTGACAAAATTCAACACCGATTTTTGATAAAAACTCTCCAGAAAGGGGGCATAGAGGGAAACTACCTCAATATAATAAAGGCCATATATGACAAACCCACAGCCAACATCGTTCTCAATGGTGAAAAACTGAAACCATTTCCTCTAAGACTATGAACAAGACAAGGGTGCCCACTCTCACCATTATTATTAAACATAGTTTTGGATGTTCCTAATAGTTTATGCTTTCTCCTGTTGACATTATTCCTGTTTCATAGGACCAGTGTATTCACATTCACTTTACATGTTATTTTTGTGTCATAACCCTGCCAGTTTTAACATCATGTAGACATTAACACATTCTTAATTTCGTAGTCTTATAGACTGTACCAAAAGCCCTGTCTTCTTTCCTTGGTCCTACAGAGCAGCTAGCTCAACTCAAAAGTCCATAGATACCAAATGAGGGGCTATCAGATAAGATGTAACATATTAAATTGTTTTTTAACTTGAATGTTTATTTGAACTTCTTTTGGACCCTGGGACACCCAGTTCCAGTCTTACTTCTATGGCTGAATTAGATTATCCATAGAGAGCATCTGTTTCCCAGCCACTCAAGATTTATTTATGGAAATTTTACTCCCACACCTTGGGGACAACAGCATTCTTTGGGATGTGACTGTTATCTCAATTGAATTAAACCCTCTCATAAATGTACAATAAAATGCAAAATAAAACTGGATGAAATTTAGCTCTTCAGTTTTAATCTGCTGGCTGAAGAATTCAAAGAAATCAGTTTGGGATATTTTCTAGTTCCCGTGAAAGGTAAATATTTTAAAATAACTATCATTCATTGCAGATTGCTTGTGTTAGGCATATCTTCTGAAATACAAATTGTTTTTATAGAGATAATTGAAAGAAATTAAGAATGAATCATTGAGTTTAGCTATAGCATGATGCTGTCCAAAAGTTCATCAATTCATATTACATGAAGAAATTGGGAAACTAAATGGGCATCATTTGGTCTAGTCTTCAGAGTAATTATTCTTCAGTTGATTTAACATACTAGATAAAAATAAAGGTTAATGCCTATGCTAATTAAGAAAATTTTTGTTAGCTTTTTTTATTGAATATTGACATGCACTTAGATTAATTCTAAGCTTTATTATATTACATTCAAATCACTATCATATATAAAACATGTAGATGAGATGTCAAAATTTAGCTATAATATGAAATAATATATTATTAAAGACACATTTGAGCTCTGTTAGAGAAACGAATTTCACTGAAAAATAATAAAATAATGAAATAGATTGGTTCTGAAATATTATTTAGGGTTATTAGGGACCACAGGCAAAGAAGAGGTGGTGGCAGTCTTGCTTCTCCCTTCTGTTAATGAGAAAATAATTGAGGATGTCTTTGGTTCTAAGCAAAATCCCATCAGGGAGAGCTTTGAAGGTTTGTTCTTCATACACTTTGAGAGAAGAGAGTGCTAAAAAGACCTTAGAAAGATGTTAATCAAAATTAAGTTCCAGTATTCTAAATCTCCTTCACTGGAAGAAAAAATATATATTCAAATAAACTTCTTTATCAATACAGATCCCTATATTTCTTGTTGAATTTGTCATTTTGGGTGCACTGTAATATATTTAAAGTAGTCCATCTTGAGTTCCCCAAGAACCTTGATTCCACTTCATAGAGCAGTCAATTGATTTCTGCATTAGAGCACAAGGATGGCTGTAGTGTTGCCCTCTCACAACAGTATCCCTTCTACCTCCTTTCTCTCCATAATGTAGATTTGATGACCATTTTGATGTTGCACACAGAAGTTACACACTTCTGTGATTTTCTTCTACAGAATAAATAAAATCTTTACCCACTTCCTCCAGGATCCTCATAGGATTCCAAGAAAGGGGAGTGATTTTCACTTGACCCATGATTCCCAATTCATTTACATTTTGTTTAGTCTGGTGACTCTTGGTTTTGTTCTAGATGTGACAAAAGGGAGAACAACTTACACTGAAAGATATTTATGTATTGAAGTAAACATTCAATCCATCAAGATATCTAACAGAATTTTTTTTCCTTGAATTTGACTTCAGGGAAAAAGAAGCAACAAGACAATAAGCTCTCATCAGTGATTTATTCTAATAACTTCTTTGGCGTGTCTTGAAGTCAGTATAAATTTAATTTAGAACCCTATATTTTTACTTACACTCCTGAACAATCACAGTCTCTGGTTTTGAGACTCTGCAGGTTGTCAATCAACAGATATTTTTTAGATTACTATGTAAGGCAGTAAGATTCAATTATTTTCCATATTCCTTATTTACTATGCCATAAAAATGGATGAATACACACTATAAAGATGGTAAACAAAAAATGTTGAAAAAAAAAAGGATTTCAATAACCAGAAGACCCCATTTTCTGAGCATTTTAGTTAAGCTTCCTTGAATCTAGAACACTCACTGGTCAAATTACCCATCTTGCTGCTCCATAACTAGTTTAGATGAAGACTTACTCTTACTGAACAAATTTATAATTGACATGGTAACTGAGATGTAGGAACTGGACCTGGCATCCTAGGACCCAAGTTCAAATCCAAATTTTGCTATTAATCAACTGTGTGACCTAGTTAATGAATTTCCCCAATCCTCATTTTTCACATCTATAAAATAGGGTACCTCAAGGTACAAGGCTGCTGAAATGTTAAAGGAAATAATGTATAAGAAAACGCTCTGTAGACTGTAAAACGTCAGATATAATTTTTGTTATTCACACAAATGGGATTTTAAAGACTGGAGAATTGTTGTGTTGATCTTATATTCTCTGGAGTATCCAAATCACTTTGGTTCTTAACCCTTATTTTTTAAAACATGTGAGAGAGTTCCCCTTCTACTGAAAGTATTGGTACCAATGTTCCTAGATTGATAAAGATAAGGGGTAAATAAAGATACAAGAATACTTTGGCATTTGGTACTGATTAACAAAATGTATAAAGGATAATGTATTTATATGTGGCAAAGTCTCATACCTCATAAAACTGCCCTCTTGGCTAGATCTCCATATATGACATATGATGGTTTAGTTTCCCAAATTCAGATTCCCCACATAGTTTTTTATTTATTTTTTTGCTTACTTTGGAGTGTTAGGTCAGTCTGCCTGCTTTTAATTTATATCTATCGAATATATTATCTGGGTAAATAACATATAGACATTCTGTTCCTTTATATAGTAAGTCCATTCGGACTTTCCAAGGGGAAATTGGTTAATATCCTGAGGAGAACAGAAACTCCCATTGCTCCCACCTACCTGTCCTTCTGCAAGAGAAGTAAGCATTTCCATCTGGGCACTACTGGACAGTATTCCAAAATAAATGGGGAAGACATTTATTGTCCAAATAATTTTAATGTAACCAGGCCCAGACTCTGGAGAATGTCCTGGAGGGAACAATGCTATAACACTGCTTTCACACCAAGAAGTAAAATTGCTCTTTAAATGAGCTTGTATTTTGCTTTCTATCTGCTATAATTTTAAAGTTCACTTTCACACCGTTTGTTTTCATTTTTTGCAAGTAACTTATGATATTAAACTGTCAGTTATCTGCAGGAATAGGACTAAACTGTATAACTGAAATCCACTGATAACCATAACACTTTGTTTTTAGCTTATATCTTCAATCTTCTTTCTCTTAAATCCACTTGAAATGAAAAAGACAGAGTTGCTAATAAGCAGCAAAATGCTGTACTTCTGCTTCTCTCCTTCCCTTCTCAGCCTATATTGGCGATGTTAATGAACAAAGACATGCCTAAAAGCCAGGCAGTCAGAAGGAGGAGAAGTGGAGGTCACGGATAACCTGGAAAATGAATAATCAGTGCCTAGATAATGAGAGATGACTACACTCATGTTTATGTAAGATTCTTCTTAAGTGATACAAGCATCTTCCATCCCACCTGCTACCCCAGGGATTTGATTTACTGTCCTCCTTAGAAAAGGAGTTACCTAAGTAATTAGGGAGTTACCTAAGGTGGAAACTGCCTGCCTCCTTGTCTCAAAATCATCCATAGAGCCCTAGAATGACAGAGATGGAAGCGATATCACAGGGCATAAAGCAACTCCTTACATTTCAAGGATGAGCAATTGGGATACAGAGAGAGAGAGAGAAATGACTCCTGCAGGTAACATAACTGGTTAATAGCAGAGCTGGGCCTAAAAGCCAGGCTTTCTGACTCTTAAGTCCAACACATCATACCTGTCAATCTCAATACTTAGTTGCTCTAAAGTAGTTACTGAGAAATTAGTTCTGTTGATTTTATCTCTTCATTTTCTCCCTAGGATGGAAGATGCTGGACATTCTCTCCCCTGACTTTCTTCTGCTATGTTTGGTTTCCTTTTCTCCATCCTCAGTGCTACAGTTTTAGTTCAGGCTGTCATCACCTCCTGTGCAAACTCTTGTGTTTGTCTCACAATGTATCTCTTTGCCTTCAATTCCCCTTTATTCCATTAACCACACTGCTATTAGAGTGAGTTTTTATAAATAAGGTATAATGACAGTCTTCTTGTGATTAAAATCATTCAAAGGCTCACCATCACTTATTTCACTTACTAGAGCATGAAGTCCAAACAAACCTCATCATGGTCTAATCCTTAAATACTTCTCTAACCTCATCTTTCATTGCTTTTCTCAGCCTCCCATCAACACTTTTCATTGTATGACACAGCTTTAAAATAGTACTCGCAGTGTCCCTAAGGTGCTATGTTGGTTCTTGTTTCTGAGATTTTACATATATTATTCCCTGGAGTAATCACCCTTCCTTTGTCTACCACTTAGTAAAATGCTCATGCTTTAAGATCCAGTTAAAGTTTTCCTTTTGATGAAGCCTTCTCTAGCACTCCAGCAGAATTAATTGCACTCTTTTTATGGCATCACTGTTCCATTTACATACTTTCATTACAGCAATGGATAATAAATATTTGTATGTAACTCCTGTATTGTAATGTAAACTTCTTGAAAGAAAGAACCTTGTCTAATTCCCACCCCACTTCCTTCTGTACACAGTGCCTGAATGTGGGGCTCAATAAATAACTTCTTGATGTGCCATGCCCTACTTTGTAGGTCACAGAGATGACCGGACACTTAATTTAATAAATATTGAGGATCCATTTTTTTAAGTTGGGCTCCGTCATTCTTGTTAATATAACCTTCATGTTCACTTTAAAAAGTGTCAGTCAATCATACTTTCAAAAATCTAGTATAGGAGGCAGAATATAATGAATTTGTTTGGAAATCACATTTACAAGGTAAACCCACAGCAGAAGACTGTCTGTGTAACATATTTCTTTTTAATAAAGTAAATATATGAACATTAGAATCGCCTTTTCAATCCTTAGTACCTAAACCTTACATCACCATCAGGAGCAAATATAATTAGATATCCAAAATATGAAAAATTCTAGTACATTAACACTGAAATGTAACTCAATACATTGTTTTTCTTGGCACATAATTGACAAACATTAAGGGAATACAGTTTTGTTTATTCATACCAAGAGCTGGAAACAAACCTAATGCCAACGGGACGTTTTTCTATACTTTAACAGCTAAACAGGATAGTTAAGAACTAATGCTTTGGTATTTTTGTTTGTTTGCCTGTTTACATTTTTGTCTGAAAGTTTACATGACTGAAAATTTGTTAACTATTGTAAATGTAAGGCCATTACGTCTGGGCAGAAATTTTTATTTGCACCACTGCTGCCTCTGTTTCTCTACTTCCTTCTCCACCTCCTCCATCTTCTTTCAACATCATTTGTTTTGTGAGTTCCAACACAGCAGAAAGAACTGTGTGGCTCATGGCTCTTTTAGTGCTAATCTTGTGTATACAGCTGAGGTTCAGGTTTGGACATCATTCCCCAGGAATCTAGGATCTTACCTTCTTATGTCTGGGGGACTCTTACGGTTTTGTGCAGGGAAATCAGAAATGAGTCCATGTACCCATTTTTTTCAGAGTCATAGCCAAAAACACATCAGTGAGGAATCAGCAACACCAAAGAAGCAAGTTTATCCTCTGTACTTTAGAAGGAATACATGCTCTAATAATAACTGTTAGCCACGTCATTAACTCCTTGATGCAGTCTTCATTTTTGTAATGGATTCCAGCTACCAACATTTGATGCTGTCCCAGTGATCATTCATGTATATCCTCAAGATGTTAAAAATCTCAAGGCTCATTTATTGAAAAAATGTGATAAAGTCTTACCACATTGCAGTGTCATGCCTAATGGGTTTGTGACTCTCATATGATATCTGTATATAAAAATGAAATATATATATGATATACATATATATCTTAATTACATTATATATGATATATAATGTAATTTATAGTGTAATTATACATTATATATTACATATGTATGTATGTAATATATGTACATATACATATGTATATAATATTACATTATATAATGTAATATTTATCATATATATGTCATATATATGATATATATATCTTATTTTCCCTCATAAAGTTATGAATTTCATATGTTGGGGCATATGCAACCATCCAGCATCGTGCCCTTGGTGTTTTGTCAGTCAAACCATAGCTTGGAGCAATATGAGAACAGATTAGGGGACAGCTCTAAGCTACTGCAAACAAGAAGGTCTTATTTCTCTAATAAGAGAATTTCTCTTATTTCTTCAATACAACAGCCTAGTTCCGGTTGCTTAAGTGGCGAGACGGAGTTTACTTAGCCTTTTTTTCTAGAAATAAATGACATGATAGGTGAAATAATAAATGAATAAATAAATCAATTAATGAATGATGATGATAATAAACCTTTTATCCAGTGCCAGTGTGATAGAATAGCACAGAATGTGGGGTCATTTAACAATAATGGGGATGAAGAATAAAGGTAATTAGATCCTTTTTGAGGAAAGAAAAGTAGCACCTAGCCATATTCAAGACAAGCCCTGAGCACGTTAGGGAAGTTGGTGCAGTTTGACTTGAGTTCCCCTTTGACGAATTTCTGCACTATTTCCATATTTTCCCCAGTTCTTGTGTACCTGGTCTTGAAAAGGCTTCTGGTTCCCTGAAAGCTATGTGTGCTGACCTTCTTTAGCACACATCAGTTCAACGCTCTAGATATTTCAAGATTACTTTTCATTACCTACATGCCCTTGGATCCAACATTTTGGAATCTTGCTCTGTGATGGGGCTACTGAGATGTTTTAAACAATTAATAGCTGAATGGATAATTTGTCTTTAAAAATAATGTTTCATTTTCAGCTGAGACCTTCCAGGCCTTAACCTTAAGGAATGATTATAATAGTAAATGTTTCAGCAAATGTGTAGCAAACAACTTCTGTGTCTTGGTACAACTATGGATGTAAAGAGATGAAGAAGACATGGTCCCTACACTTCAAGTTTAATGGAGAAATATATATGGAATTAGATGCATAACAGTGTGATATATTAATGGCTACAATAGAGAGATGGACACAGAGAAAGGAGAAGGTTCACTTTGCCTGAAGAATTGGGGTAAACTTCATAAGGAAAGTGAAGTCTGAATTATTATAAAATTATTAGTAACTAGCAGATTCATATTTAAAAACCTACTCTGGCAACAGAGGAACAACTGGAAGATGCAAAGACTAGAGACTATTTCAGTGCTTCAGAGGATAGGTGACAATATCATGAACTAAGAGAATACGAGGAAAACAAAGGAGAGTTGAAATTTTTCATTCTAAATTTTGTAGATAGAATCAACAGGACTTGATTGGTGACTCTTTTGTATATGAAGTATGAGAAAGAAGGAAGTGCCTAGAACAAGCCCCAGGTTTCTGGTTTAAGGGTCTATGTGAATGGTAGTGTTGTCAAGTGATGCATATTATAAGAGGAGCAGGTTAAGGGTGTGTGGGACAATAAGACATTAGCTTGTCCCTTCCTGTTCAAAGGATGAATCATTCAGGATGGCCACAGTGGATTGGCACACATAGGTCAGTTCTCCATTTCTTTTCCAGTTAGGAAGTATTGACCAAACTACTCAATCTGGATGGCATTATCCATATTGTTCAGAGCCTTGCTTTTGCATTCTTGACTGTTATAATAATGCTATATATTTGAAGCACGTGTAGTCCAAACTAATCTTTGATAGTGTGGACTTGGGGAAAAACAAAACAAAACAAACTTCTTTACCAAAAAAAGATCTTGTCCACTGTTCTATCACAGTGCATGAAATCCTCTGCCATTTACTGTAACTTTAGGCTTAAGTTATTATATTCTTTGGTAACAAGTTAGACAGAGTTTGTTTATTTTTGTAAATGAATACTACAGTACTACCCTCAGGGGTTAGACTTTTAGATGTCAGAAAAAGGAATTTGAGAGCATAGGATGGTCACCTTCTAGGTCCAGGAAGGGCCTCTATGGTAGGAAAACATGTGCTGTGTGGGAGTAGTTTGTAGGCGCTCAGTGCCTGGCAGAGAAGGGGCATAATTTTTGTCCATTTCTTAGTTTTGCCTGGGGCCAGGCCTCTATGAATGTTTCTTTTTTACTAGAAAGCTACCTACAAGAGCATTATGAGATTTAATTAATGTTTGCCAAATGCTTTGCAACAATAATGTCGTATCAAATGATTTGTAATTGCAGCAGAAAGCAGCTAAGACTCTGTTAGAGAATGCACCCTGAATTATTATTTTCTGCTATAGAACTTGGCAGCAGATATGACATGAATCTAAGTTAGAAGCAGAGGTATAGATATGGTTTGATGAAGATCTTACACATCTCTGGTCAGAGGGTAAATTCCCTGTCAATAAAACATTGAGGAGTAGTGAAGGAAGGATTGGTCTTATTTCCTAACCTCATAGCAGTGATGCTCCAGAAGTTGGCTGGTCTCAGTTTACCATTGTGGATAAACTGGGTCTTCAAACATTGGGTCCATTCAAATTGTCTACAAAATGCCTGACCAGAACTAGCACAGCTTTTTCGGCTCATTCTCCTAAATTAGAAGCATTTCATTTTCTTTATTTTTAAAAAATGTCTTAATTCTCCACAATCAATTCCTGTAAGTCTATACATTCAACCTTCAGATTGCTTCTCTTATCTGTCTCTGTTTTCCAATTCCTCTTCAGCTTTCCTCAGGACCTCAGAATATTTTGTTTGACATATTGTGATAGGCTCCTGTTTTTTCCACACTGCAATTTTCTTCTAATTATCACTTTTAGTAGAATCATATTAAGTATTACATAAAATTGTCTTTGACTTTGCACAGAGGAATAGGCTGTGGGTTAAAAGCATGAGCTCAATATAAACTCTTAAATATTGGTATTTACACAGAACCTAACCTTAGTACTATCTTGGAATTTGATAGGAATGGCATTATGATCATTAAGATAATATCCAGTAGAGATAAAATAAGGCTGTGCAAGATGGTTTAATATCACTTACTATTCTTCCCCTATAGAGAACAGAAAGATAAAAATTATCCAATGTGAAGATGGCATAGCTTTGAGTAGCTATCCTGGATATACTCCTTTTCTCCCTGCAGATCCACCCTCCAATCTCCACCTTCTTTGTGCATTGGATAATAGGCCTCAGTGGACTGTACTAACAGTCTCCCTTCTGCTCTGGTTTCTTATGAGATATAGCCAATGAGATTCATTTATATAAGATCAGAAGGCTGGAGAAAAGAGAGATCAGGCTACAAGTTGGTTGTGGTTTCATTTCTTTCCCAAAGGCTCAAGCTCCTGATCTGTCTGAATTCTGGGAACCATATTATCCCCTTTACCCCTTTAGCTCTAGCAGTGGTGATGTATCTACACTCTTGCTAGCCTGGGATATTAATGAGAACTTGTTGGTTTTCCTTACCCTATTATTTTACTTTAAACCTTTTAACACTTTAAACAAGTTCCTTTATTAAGTTATCCTCAACTATCCCATTTGATTATATGCTGTTTCTTGCCAGGACCCTGACTGATACAGTGGCTTTACTGGATGCTGTCCTATTTACTGCTAGAAAGAAGGAATTCACAGAATACTCCAAAAGCAAAGCTATGATTTTTTTATGGTAGGTTTTACCCAACATTTACTGACATCGATAAGGATCCTATAGAGTAGGTCAACTTCTTCAGTGAATTAGAAGTATGTTTTGTAACCAGTTTATCTGGGAGTTCATATGGGAAATACAATTTATATGGATGCTGTATTAGTTATGATAGGTTAAGCTTATGCTGCAGTAACAAATCTCAGGAAGTTAACACAACAAAAGTTTATTTTTCACTCAGTTGAAATCTGCTGTCTGTCTGGGTAATTTTGCAGAGGGTGGTTCTCTTTCATGCAGTGGCTCAACAGTCTAGAGATCTTGTGATTCCATGATCCCAACATAAGGTCTTCTCCCTAGCTTCCTAATAGAAGAAGGAGACAGTGGAATTGTCCTGGGACTTTTTACTCCTTCAACACATAAGTGACACAATCACATTTCATTGATGAGTGCCAATCATATAGCCCTGCCAAACTTCTAGGCAGCTAGGAAGAGGTTTTTGCATACCCCAGAAAGAGGATCACATGCCCTAGGAATGAGATTTGGTAAACATATGTGCTGCAGGTGCCATAATAAGATATGTTTTATAGTTGAGGTGGGTATTTTGTTACACATACTTAAATTTTTTCCAGGCTAAAATTATTATAGCTTTAGTTTTCCATTTGTCTCTTAGGGCAACACCAAAATTTTTATGGAGCAGAACCTTTGACTTGCCCTTTGTACCCTCTTGGCATGTTTCCTGACAAAGTTAGGGTTGTCTTCTTCTATTAAGGTAGGTGCCCTTGTAAGAGTCTTAGCATGCACCTCTCCACTTAAAACAGCAGAATAAAATAACTCCATAGTTTCATTCCTGCTAATCATCAGAAAGTATAAAGACTTGAAGATTTTGCATAAGGAATCTTATAAGAAACTAACCTTTGAAACTGGCTGTTGTATTTCATGTAAGGTTGCTATGTAGGTTACTGTTTACCACATTTCAGAGCATCCTCCTTATGAGAATCAATAGATAAATTCTTCTCTTGATAACAGAAAAAGTGGTGCTTTTTCTGAATAGCTTAAAATAATCTCAAGGACAATGCAAATTGTGTAGATGACCATGTTTCCCTTTAATGTTGGCTGCTAATTCATTAGGAGCCAAATTTATTGTTTCCTTCCAGCAAGTATACCTTGCTTCACAATATGCGTTTGGTTTCACCCCTCATTTCATCTTACTTTGCCTGCAATTATTTTCCTTTGTCCTTATTTTATCACAGTTTTATTTCCACTTTATCTTGCTATGTTGTTTACATGTTTATAAGTTCTCTTACAAAATAGCATATAGCTACATGTAAAGCCACATTCTGGTTCCTGTATGAGATCCTAAATACTAAATTTTGCCACTAGCTAGTGTGATTTCAGCCTCTGGAAGATTTCTTTTTGCAGTGGAAATTTAGTATTTTGAGATAAGAGCACAACATAGAGTTCCTAGATGTGTGTTTTTAAGCCTAAGTAAGCAAACTCACTGTAAATACCAAGTCAGTATTTCATGCAAGGTTGTCAGGCATAGCATCTCCAAATTTACCCCATTGTCTAGCATAATATGATTATATAGACCCATCAGAAAATGTTGCAAAATACATGAAAGGATGCTCTCATTTACTTGGGGTTTGGGGATTATCTCAATAGTGAGTCATTTCGCTCAGGTGTTGAAACCTGAGGTATCTATAGCAATCAGTGATTTGAGGCTCAGGGCTGGCTAGCTTATTTATCTGGCTCCTAAATCTCTGATTCAGAGCGTGGGACAAATATTTCTAGGGGTTTTGGACATTGCCTCATTGAAAGAAGCCTGTTTTTTTTTGTTGTTATTACTCTGAGGAAAATAAAGGATACAAATGTTTACCTATATAAATATCTCTATCTGTATATATATATGTATATACATATATATATGTGTATATATATATATATATACACACATATATATATACATATTTATACATATATATATATATATGTGTGTGTGTGTGTGTATTTATCGATCATATTCTTTCTCTCTCTCTCCAGCATTCTTTTGCTTTTGTTATTCCCTTCCTGTTTTCTTAGCTTGGTCTTACACTCCTGTATTCTGTCTCACTTACTGATATCTTTTTCCTCCCCCTCTGATCACAATTTCTTTCATTTTCAACCTTGTGTCTCTCTTTGTCTGATATTTATTTCATTATTTTCCTTTAAGTTTCTTGGCCTTTATTCCAGCTTCTCTCACAAACTTCAGAGAATGGGCTGCATGTGTCTTGGCTTCTATCCTCCACCCCTTTCCCTCTGCCTTCTTACTCTGCTGGCTGCTCAGCTGAACTTGTTACTGCAATAGTGTTTTCAAAGGCAGAGCCATTTAATGCACAGAGATAGTGAATTGTGTGAAGGGAAGGGAAATGGTGTCATTTTTCTAACTTCATTTTTGAAGGGAATGTCCTATTTGCTATTAGCTTTCCTATACTGGGGAAAATTTAGCCGATGTATTTTTCTTCTGAGAGCAATTTAAAAGAGATTTTTAACTTTTTTTTTCTTCTTACCATGTAAACAGTTAGACCAATTAGGAGAATTCATGCCCCCCTTCCCCATGTAGCAGTTGCTTTTTATAATCATCTGACCTCTTCTTTCTACCCCCTGCTATTCTCTTCACGTAAAAGGATCCACATTCACAATAGTCTTCTCATTTTTGGCTTTGAGAGAAATGGTATACCCATCATGAATGAAAAACGTACTCTTTTGTCGGAATTAGTATCTTGGGGAACTGGCCAAATTCCAGTTTGCTGCCTAAAAATGACTGCGTCATTTGTGTTCTTCCTCACCTCTTGTTAAATCTGCTGAGCTGTGTGGCAGCCTGGTGGTCTGCCTGTCATACTGCTCTTTAAACGTGGCTTCATTCCTGAGGAGAGTGAAAGTACAGGAAGTTGATTCATGATGTTTAGAGATTCTTGAAGTTACAAAGCACTGAGTTACCCAATTCAATGAAATTGTGGATTGCCCCATCCAATCTTCAGTTCTATCCTTAATTTTATTTAACTGAAAAAATGTTAGTTCATCTATGAATCATTTACTTTAGCACTTACAGCATGCCAGGCACTTGCCTAACTCTAAGGCAGAGAGCATACCTTCCCAGAGCTTACAGGACAAGAGTTCTCAGTCTAAGCCACATATTGGAATCACCTGGGGAGTTAAAAATATACTTAAATCTGAGTTTCACCCTAGCGATTCTGATTTAATTGGTCTAGGTGGGCTGACCTATCAATTTTTAAAAGCTCTGCAGATGATTCTAATATTTAGCCAAGGATGAGATCCATTAGTCTAGGGCAGCAGTTCTCAGGCTATGGTCCCAAACCAACAGCATAGACACGAGTATCACCTGGGAACTTATTAGAAATGCATATCATTGGGCTCCACCCTTATCTTACTAAATCAAAAACTCTAGGAATGAGGTCCAGCAATCTGAGTTTTAACAAGCCCTCTAGGTCAGTGAGCTGCAAACTTTTTCTATTAAAGGCCATATTGTACATATTTTAGGCTTTGTGGACCACAGGTCCCTGTTGCAACAACTCAGCTCTGTTGTTAGAGCACTAAAGTAGCCATAGACAATATATAAAAAGATGACTGTGGCTGTGCTCTGATAAAACTTTATTTATAAAACAGGGAGTAGGGCTGGGTTTGGTCTTTGAACAGTCATTTGTTGACCCAGCTCTAGATGATTCTGATACATGCAATGAATAGTTAAAAAATGTTATCAGATATGATAGATTATTTGTTAGGGAAGTAAAGGATGTCAAGACAGTGCATTAGAAGATACCTAACTCAATTTGCTGGATAAGAAAATGATTCTAACAAAAAGTATCAGCTAGTAAGAGTTTGATAAAAAGGCAAGGATAGAACCTTCTTGGCATGGTGAGCTTTCATGCCACATTTCCTGAATATGCACCCTCTATTCATTCAGATCTGCCTCCTTATTGTCTTATTAATCTGTCAGGGACACCCCTGCCTCCATGAATTTTTTTACTACTTCCCCTTCTTAGAATGTCCTTTTTCTTCTTCCTCATCCCTTTTAGTCTTACCTATTCTTCAAGGTTCAGTTCAGATTGCAAAGGAAGTTTAGAATGTCCTTCCTGTCACCATACATGTGAGATGTCAACATGTCAGACAGACTCTAGATGCTCATGAGAAGACAGACACACAGCCTTTAGATCAAAGAGCCAGAGAGCTGCTGAAATCAACTGCAAATTTGCAGGTCATATTGGAAGGAGTCAAAGACTTTGGGTGAAATTAATGGATAAATATTTAGTATTCAAAGACCTTAAGCAAATGACAAGAAATTTCTGATTTTGTAATTAGAAATTGCAGCAAGAAGGAGGTATACCAGAAAACAAATTACATGGGATGAGATTAATGTTAGACACACAAAATAGAAACCAGACTAGACTAAAGTAGTCCAATAACCACTTTAAGCCATTATAAGGATTATTAGCTCTTCCTTAGTGAGGAAAACTGAAGGTGATATCCAAACCCTTTATGGATATTGGTATTTGTCCATTCAGAGTAAATTGTTTTTATTTTTCATTATAGATAGTGAATTAATATTTTCAGTAAGTATTTTTATTACCCAAAAGTATTAAAAATGTCAAAGTTCTATGTTGAAATACCTTTATAGATACTTTCAAATCAATATGTCTACACTGGGTAGACCCTACCTATTAAGGACTTGGTTGCTTGGATTGGACAAAATCAGATAAGCAGCTTCCCTTATAGGATTCTGTCTTAATTAGGCTTAATTCACTTTGGATCTGCTACAAGTTACACAAAAGCATGGAAGAGGCAGAGAGAGAGAATGAGAGTGAGAAAGAGAGAGAGGAGTATGTTTATAAGGTTAATTAAAAAGGATTTTGATAGAGGCTGTAAGAAAATGATGGGAGTTATGTTATGGCTAGAGAGGTAGGTAGGAACTTGAAAATGTAAGACTTCATAGTCTATGCTAACTTGTTTGGAATTTATCCTGACAGATATGGTGAACCATTTACATTTAAACATTCAAGGGGAGTGACATGATTAATTTTGTTTTGTACAAAGATACTCCAAAAATTATGTGGAGGAATAAACTGGAAAGACGTAATCATGGGCAGGGAGAAGACAGTGAATTCCATTTTGGGTATGTTGCATTAAGGTACCTCTGAGACTTAGGTAACTTTTCCCTCACCATCCCAAAACTTCCTGTATCGGTTTGTTAACTGGAGTCCTCTATTCAACAACTCATCTAATGAACTGAAAATTAACTATTAATAATCACATATGCATTAGGAAAAAAACAGAAATATTAAACATATTAGTGAAATCAACTAGTCCAGACTCCCATTTTACAAATAAGAGTTATAACTATAAGAAATTTTATGTAAGCTTCATGGTAATTACAAAGAAAAAAACCTGTAGTAGAAAAGCTAAAACAGGAAGAAATCAAAGCCTATTGCTAAAAAATCATTAAATCAGAAATTAAGACAGCAAGAGAGGAAGAAAAGAAAAAAAGAACTATAAAACAGCCAGAAAGCAATTGCCAAAATGGCAATGGTAAAATCCTTACCTATCAGTAATTACTTTAAGTGTAAATGGGTTAAATTCTCCAATCAAAAGACAGAGTGGCTGAATGGATAAAATACAAGAGCCAACTAAATGATGCCTACAAGAGACTCACATTAGCATTAAGGATGCACACAGGCTGAAAATGAATAGTGACAAAAGACAGTCCATGCAATAATAATCAGAATAGAACAGGGGTAGCTATACTTATATCAGACAAAATAGGCATTGTATCAAAAGTCATCACAACAGACAAAGAAGGTCATATACAATGGTAAAGAGGTCAATTTGTCAAGAGGATATAACACATAAATATATAATATATGCACCCAGTGTCATAAAACCTAAATATATAAAACAATTATTAACAGAACTGAAGGGAAAAATAGCAATGCAATAATAGTTGGGGACTTCAATAAACCACATTTATCAATCATCCAGACAGAAGAGTAATAAGGAAACAAAAAACTTGAACAACACTGTAGACCGAATAAATATAACAAACATATACAGAACATTCTACCCAATAGCAGCAGAATACACATTCATCTCAAGTGCATAAGGAATAGTCTCCAGGATAGATCACATGTTAGCCACCAAACAAGATTAAAATCATATCAAGTATCTTTGCCAACCACAATGGAATGAAACTAGGAATCAATAACAGGAGAAAAATTGGAAAATTCACAAATGTGTGGAAATTAAATAACACTCTCCTGAACAACCAACAGCTCCAAAAAAGTCAGAAGGGAAATCAACAGCATCTTGAGACAAATGCAAATGGAAACATAGCATACCAAAATGTATAGGAGTCATCAAAAGCCTTTCTAAGAGGGAATTTTATAGCAATAAAGAGCTATATTAATAAAAAAGAAAGATCTCAAATAAACAACCCAATCTTACACCTCAAGGGACTAGAAAATGAAAAATAAGTATTTTTCCTTTTGAGTATATTTTTTATTATAACACCCCACTTTCTGTGTGTGTGTGTGTGTGTGTGTGTGTGTGTGTGTGTAGCAAGTGAGGTAGATATATATTACAAATACACTATTTTATACAGAAAACATCATAGGTAATATTCAGTCAAGGTTAGATTCTATTAATAAAAATAGCTGGATGGTTCTCTTACATTAACTGAAACTGAACCAACAGAAAAAAACTTCTCTGGTGTATTTTTATGGTTATACTTTTCATAATTGGTCCAACTGGACTGATTTTTACATCAAAGGTAAAGATTTATTTTATGAGTTTCAGATTACATTGAATATTATCCAGTCTCTTTAACTAACATTAGCCATTAATCAATCATTGAACATTGGCTGTAATATCTGTACATGTTTACATATAATCATTACATAGATAAGTTTATAAACATTATGGAGAATTTGAGAAGCTCTGATTATACACGTGTCCCCCAATTTAAAGTAAACACTTTTAAAATTTTTGTCAAAATAAAGACTTTAAAAAACTTAACCTTACCTCATATAGACAAGTAATTCTACAGAATTATAAGGAGTTAGTTTGGATTCGTTCAAGTTATTTTCAGATGGGTGATGTGTCTACCAATGAATACATCTTTGCATTTGGATATAATATGTATGAGTTGTCTATTCAAAATCAGCATCTAGAGAAAGTACCTTTGGATTCAAGGTGGAAATGATTAATTAAGGTACAGTGAAAAGCCAATCAGGCAAAGACTGTCTGCTACACCAGATATTTAAGCAAATGATTCCTTATTTACAAAGAGTTGAAATGATTGTCATCTTGGGAATGATCCCAAGGTGTATGTATACCATCTGGACACCAGGTCTGGAGAAGATTGAGGCAAATTTAGATCTATAATGATTTAAGAGGGAGAACCAAAATTGTTGAAACATCATTTTGGTAAAGTCTCTGAATAGATCTACTGGCTTTATTTAACAGTGTAGTAGCGACATTAGGAACGCTTCTGATTGAGACTGTACTGAAAGATATTGGCAGATCATTTGAATTAAGGAGTAAAAGTAAAAGAGAAAAGAGGTCAGGTGAGGCCAGACTTCTTCCCTGGGAGTTGGATTTATGAAAATAATGGACACTATTACATGTTTTAGCATAATTCAAAAGAACAACAATGATGCCTTATAGCCAGCTTTCAGGTATGGGAAATAGCAGCAGAATGTGGGGATAACAGTTGTATTAATTTTGTCAGAAAAAAATAGCCTTAAGAACACAAATTTTTCTAATAGCACTAAAAATTTGTAACAAAAGTAGCAGAACAATGTCTGCTAAAACAACGATATTTCATCTGAAGTAAGATGAGAGCAATCGGCCTCAACTTTTGATGTTACATTGACTAGTGGTACCAGAACTATGGTTAACTCCAGAGTAGAACTAACTCCAAGTCCACACATTTGCTGTGATATTTTTCAGAAATTAAGCAATGGTGGAGAATAATCGTGAATTGGTGAGTTCAGTAACATAGTCTGAATTGTCTATCATATTTTATTTACTTATTTATTTTTTTATTGGAGTATAATTTCTTTACAATGTGTTAGTTTCTGCTGTACAACAAAATGAATCAGCTGTATGTATACATATATCCCCTCCAACTTGAGCCTCCCTCCCACCACTAAACGTCCCACCCCCTATGTCATCACAGAGCACCAAGCTGAGCTCCCTATGCTTTACAGCAGCTTCCCGCTAGCTATCAATTTTACACATGGTAGAGTATTTATGTTAATGCTAATCTCTCAATTCGTCCCACCCTCTCCTTCCCCCACTGTGTCCACAAGTCTGTTCTCTACATCTGAGTCTCTTTTCCTACCCTGCAAATAGGTTAATCAGTACCATTTATCTAGATTCCATATATATGCATTAATATACTATATTTGTTTTTCTCTTTCTGACTTCACTCTGTATGACAGACTCTAGATTCATCCACATCATTACAAATGACTCAATTTTGATTTTTTTATGGTTGAGTAATATTCCATTATATATATGTACTACATCTTCTTTATCCATTCATCTGTCAATGGACATTTATGTTGCTTCCATGTCCTGGCTGTTGTAAATAGTGCTGCAATGAACATTGTGGTACATGTGTCTTTTTGAATTATGGTTTTCTAAGGGTATAAGCCCAGTAGTGGGATTGTTGGGCAAATACCTGGGTCATATGGTAACTCTATTTTTAGTTTTTTACGGAACCTCCATACTGTTCTCCACAGTGGCTGTATCAATTTACATTCCCACCAATAATGCAAGAGGGTTCCCTTTTCTCCACACCCTCTCCAGCATTTATTGTTTGTAGAATTTTTGATCATGGCCATTCTGATTGGTGTGAGGTGATACCTCATAGTGTTTTTAAATTTTAAAAATAAATTTATTTATTTATTTATTTAAATTTGGCTGTGTTGGGTCTTCGTTTCTGTGCATTTGGTTTCTCTACATGCGGTGAGGAGGGGCTACTCTTTGTTGTGGTGCCAGGCTTCTCATTGCAGGGATTCTCTTGTTGTAGAGCATGGGCTCTAGGCGCACAGGCTTCAGTAGTTGTGGTGCACAGGGTCAGTAGTTGTGGTTCATGGGCTCTAGAGTGCAGGCTCAATAGTTGTGGGGCATGGGTTAGTTGCTCGGCGACATGTGGGATGTTCCTGGACCAGGGCTTGAACCCGAGTACACTGCATTAGCAGGCGGTTTCTTAACCACTGCGCCACCAGGGAAGTTCCCCTCGTTGTGGTTTTGATTTGCATTTCTCTAATAATTAGTGATGTGGAGCATCTTTTCACGTGTTTGTTGGCCATCTGTATGTCTTCTTTGGAGAAACGTCTATTTAGGTCTTCCACCCATTTTTTGATTGGGTTTTTTTTTTTTTTTAATATTGAGCTGCATGAGCTGTTTGTATATTTTGGAGATTAATCCACTGTCCATTGCTTTGTTTGCAGATATTTTCTCCCCTTCTAAGGGTTTTCTTTTTGTCTTGTTTATGGTTTCCTTTGCTGTGCAAAAGCTTTTAAGTTTAATTAGGTCCCATTTGTTTACTTTTGTTTGTATTTTCATTACTCTAGTAGGTGGATCAAAAAAAGATCTTGCTGCAATTTATAGCAAAGAGTGTTCTGCCTATGTTTTCTTCTAAGAGTTTTATATTGTCTGGCCTTACATTTAGGTCTTTAATCCATTTTGTGTTTATTTTTGTGTATGGTGTTAGGGAGTGTTCTAATTTCACTCTTTTACATATAGCTGTCCAGTGTTCCCAGCACCACTTATTGAAGAGGCTGTCTTTTCTCCATTGTATATTCTTGCCTCATTTTTCAAAGATAAGGTGACCATATGTGCATGGGTTTATCTCTGGGCTTTCTATCCTGTTCCACTGGTGTATATTTCTGTTTTTGTGCCAGTACTGTAGCTTTGGAGACTGATTTCTCCAGCTCCGTTTTACTTTCTCAAGATTGCTTTGGCTATTCAGGGTCTTTTTTGTTTCCATACAAATTGTGAAATTTTTTGTTCTAGTTCTGTGAAAATTGCCATTGGTAATTTGATAAGGATTGCATTGAATCTGTAGATTGCTTTGAGTAGTATATTTATTTTCACAATGTTGATTCTTCCAATCCATGAACATGGCATATGTCACCATCTGTTTGCATTATGTTTGATTTCCTTCATCAGTGTCTTATAGTTTTCTGCATGCAGGTCTTTTGCCTCCTTAGGTAGGTTTATTCCTAGGTATTTTATTCTTTTTATGCAGTGGTAAATGGGATTGTTTCCTTAATTTCTCTTTCTGATTTTTTGTTGTTAGTGTATAGGAATGCAAGAGATTTCTGTGTATTAATTTTGTATACTGCACCTTTACCAAATTCATTGATGAGCTCTAGTAGTTTGCTGGTGGCATCTTTAGGGTTTTCTATGTATAGTATCATATCATCTGTAAACAATAATAGTTTTACTTCTTTTTTGCCAATTTGGATTCCTTTTATTTCTTTTTCTTCTCTGATTGCCATGGCTAAGACTTCCAAAACTATGTTGAATAATAGTGGCAAGAATGGGCACCCTTGTCGTGTTCCTGATCTTAGAGGAAATGCACTCAGTTATTCACCATTGAGAATAATGCTTGCTGTGGGTTTGTCATATATGGTCTTTATTATGTTGAGGTAGGTTCCCTCTATGTCCACTTTCTGGGGAGTTTTTATCATAAAGGGGTGTTGAATTTTGTCAAAGGTTTTCTGCATCTATTGAGGTGATCATATGGTTTTTATTCTTCAATTTGTTAATGTGGTGTATCACACTGATTGACTTGTGGATGTGGAAGAATCCATGCATCCCTGGGATAAATCCCACATTATCATGGTGTATGATCCTTTTAATGTGTGTTTGCTACTATTTTGTTGAGGATTTTTGCATCTATGTTAATCAGTATTATTGGCCTGTAATTTTCTCTTTTTTTGATATATTTGCCTGGCTTTGGTATCAGGGTGATGGTGCCCTCATAGAATAAGTTTGGGGGTGTTCCTCTCTCTGAAATTTTTTGGAAGAGCTTCAGAAGGATGGGCATTATCTCTTCTCTAAATGTTTGATAGAATTCACCTGTGAAGCCATCTGGCCCTGGGCTTTTGTTTGTTGGAAGATTTTAAATCACAGTTTCAATTACAGTGCTTGTGATTGGTCTGTTCATTTTTTCTATTTCTTCCTGGTTCAGTCTGGGAAGGCTGTACTTTTCTAAGAATTTGTCCATTTCTTCCAGGTTGTACGTTTTATTGGCATATAGTTGCTTGTAGTAATCTCTCACGATCCTTTGTATTTCTGCAGTGTCAGTTACTTCTTTTTTTTCATTTCTAATTCTGTTGATTTGAGTCTTCTCCTTTTTTTTCCTGATGAGTCTGGCTAATGGTTTATCAGTTTTGTTTATCATCTCAAAGAACCAACTTTCAGTTTTATTGATCTTTGTTATTGTTTTCTTCATTTCTTTTTCATTTATTTCTGATCTGATCTTTATGATTTCTTTCCTTCTGCTAAATTTGAGTTTTTTTGTTCTTCTTTCTCTAGTTGCTTTAGGTGTAAGTTTAGGTTGTTTATTTGAGGTTTTCCTTGTTTCTTTTTTTAAAATTATTATTATTATTATTATTTTGGCTGAGCTGGTTCTTTGTTGCTGCATGTGGGCTTTCTCTAGTTGTGGTGTGGTGAGCGGGGACTACTCTTCGTTTTGGTGTGCAGGCTTCTCATTGAGGTATCTTCTTTGTTGTGGAGCACAGGCTCTAGGCACATGGGCTTCAGTAGTTGTGGAATGTGGGCTCAGTAGTTTTGGCTTGTGGGCTCTATAGCGCAGGTTCAGTAGTTGTGACACATGGGTTTAGTTGCTCTGTGGCATGTGGTATCTTCCCGGACCAGGGCTCAAACCTGTGTCCTCTGCATTGGCAGGTGGATTCTTAACCACTGCACCACCAGGGAAATCCCTTCTTGTTTCTTGAGGTAGTATTTTATTGCTATAAACTTCCCTCTTACAACTGCCTTTGTTGCATCCCATAGGTTTTGGGTCATCGTGTTTTCATTGTCATTTATTTCTAGGTATTCTTTTAATCCTCTTTGATTTCCTCAGTGTTCTTTTGGTTATTTAGTAGCATATTGTTTAGCCTCCATGTGTTTGTGTTTTTTAGGTTTTTTTTTTATCCTGTAATTGATATCTAATCTCATAGTGTTGTCGTCGGAAAAAGTGCTTGATACATTTTCAATTTTCTTAAATTTACCAAAGCTTGATTTGTGATCCAAGATGTGATCTATCCTGGAGAATGTTCCATGTGCACTTGAGAAGAAAGTATATTCTGCTGATTTTCGATGGAATGTCCAGAAGATATCAATTAAGTCCATCCGGTTTAATGTGTCATTTAAGGCTTGTGTTTCCTTATTAATTTCTGTCTGGATGATCTTTCCATTGGTGTAAGTGGGATGTTAAAATCCCCTCTATTATTGTGTTACTGTAGATTTCCCCTTTTATTGTTGTTAGCATTTGCCTTATGTATTGAGGTGCTCCTATGTTGGGTGCATAAATATTTACAATTGTTATATCTTCTTCTTGGATTGATCCTTATTTATTATGTAGTGTCTTTCTTTGTCTCTTGTAACAGTCTTTATTTTAAAGTCTATTTTGTCTGATGTGAGTATTGTTACTCTAGCTTTCTTTTGATTTCCATTTGCATGGAATATCTTTTTCCATCCCCTCACTTTCAATCTGTATGTGTCCCTAGGTCTGAAATGGGTCTCTTGTAGACAGCATATATACAGGTCTTGTTTTTGTATCCATTCAGCCATTCTGTGTTTTTTGGTTGGAGCATTTAGTCCATTTACATTTAAGGTAATTATCACCGTGTATGTTACTATTACCATATTCTTAATTGTTTGGGTGTTTTTTGTAGGTCTTTTCCATCTCTTGTGTTTCCCGCCTAGAAAAACTCCTTTAGCATTTGCTGTAAAGCACGTTTTGTGGTGCTGAATTCTGTTAACCTTTGCTTGGCTGTAAAACTTTTGATTTCTCCTTTGTATCTGAAGGTGATCCTTGCTTGGTAGAGTAATATTGGTTGTAACCTTTTCCCTTTCATCCCTTTAAATATATCCTACCACTACCTTCTGGCCTGCAGAGTTTCTGCTGAAAGATCTGCTGTTAACATTATGGGGGTTCCCTTGTATGTCATTTGTTGCTTTTCCCTTGCTGCTTTTAATATTTTTTCTTTGTGTTTAATTTTTGTTAGTTTGATTAATATGTGTTTGGCTTGTTTCTCCTTGGGTTTATCCTGTATGAGACTCTCTGCCCTTCCTGGACTTGATTTACTATTTCGTTTCACATGTTATTGAATTTTTTGACTATAATATCTTCAAATATTTCCTCAGACCCTTTCTCTTTCTCTTCTTCTTCTGGGACCCCTATAATTTGAATGTTGGTGTGCTTAATGTTGTCCCAGAGGTCTCTGAGACTGTCCTCATTTCTTTTCATTCTTTATTCTGCTCTGTGGCAGTTATTTCCACCATTCTATCTTCCAGCTCACTTATCCATTCTTCTGCTTCAATTATTCTACTATTGATTCCTTCTAGAGTGTTTTTAATTTCAGTTATTGTGCTGTTCGTCATGGTTTGTTTGTTCTTTAGTTCTTCTAGGTCCTTGTTAAACATTTCTTGTATCTTCTCGATCTATGCCTCCATTCTAATTCCGAGATTTTGGATCATCTTTATTATCATTACTCTGAATTCTTTTTCAGGTAGATTGCCTATTTCCTTTTCAGTTATTTGTGTTGTGGGTTTTTACCTTGCTCCTTTATCTGCAAGATATTTCTCTGTCTTCTCATTTTGTCTAACTTACTGTGTTTGAGGTCTCCTTTCCCCAGGCTGCAGGGTCGTCATTCCTCATGCTTCTGGTGTCTGACCCCAGTGAGTGAGGTTGGTCCCATGCTTTGTGTAGGTTTCCTGGTGGGAGGGACTGGTGTCTACATTCTGGAGTGTGGAGCTGAGTCTTTTCCCTTTGATGGGCAAGGCCACATCATTTGGTGTGTTTTGGGGTGTCTGTGAGCTTATTAAAACTTTAGGCAGCCTGTCTGCTGATGTGTGTGTTTGTGCTCCTGTCTTGATTGTTGTTTGATGTGAGGCATCTAGCGCTGGGGGCTGCAGGCAGTTGGGTGGAGCTGGGTCTTGGATTCAGATGGAGGCCTCCATGAGTGCCATCACCATTTAATATTCCCCAGGGCCAGGAATTCTCTGGAGGTCGAGTGTCATGGACTCAGTGTTCCCACCCCAGAGGCTCAATCCCAACTTCTGGTTGGGGAGCCAAGACCCTGCTAGCCACTTGTCAAGGCAATAAAGGGGATTAAAGGAAAAAAAAAGGCAAACAGAACTCCAGACAAATGGTAAAGGCAAAATCAAACAAACAAGAACAAAAACAAAGAAACACACACCCCCCCACACACACAAAAGAAATAAAAACCACACCAAAGAAAACAAAAAATGAGAAAACAACCAGACAGACAAACAAAATAACCCCAAAACGAAATCAGTTAAAAATAAAAGGAATAAAAACACAAAACAAATAACAAAACCAAAGCAGAGTGCCAGTGAAGAATAAAGCAAAGAAAACAAAACAGACAAAACTGATTTTTTTTAAAAAGGGGAAGAAAACCACAGAACAACAGAAAGCAAAGTAAAAATAGAAATATAAAAAGATAAAAAGTATGTTAAAAAATACCCAAAGATTAAAGAAAACTAAAAATAAATTTAAAAAACAACAGCAATAGAAAGAAAGAAAAAAAACCAGAACCAACAAAAGAACAAATCAAAATATATTAAAAATAATAATAATAATAATGTTTTCCTGGAGTCTTAGCTGTCAGTGTCCTTTCCCCCACCATGAGCCACAGCCCACCTCTACCTCCCCAGGAGGCCCTCCAATTCCTCTAGGCTGGTCTCTGGACCTTCTGTGGGCCCTATGGGACAGCTAAGACTCTGATCTGGCCCAACTCCCATGTGTGCTTGCTCTCAAAGTCCACAGCTGCCAGAGCTAGACCATTTTCATTTGTGGGAACATTCACTGTCCATTCAGATATTCCATAGATTCAGGGTCTACCTAGCTGATCACAGGGACTTAATCTGTAGCTTGTGCACTTTATTAAATCTGCAGGTTGTACAGCTGATGGACAAGGTTAGTCGCCCTGCCCCTGGGGTTCAGCTGTGGTTTTATCCCCACCTCTGCATGTGCTCCACCCACAGGAGTCTGCTCCCAAGGCTGCTCTGGAGCACTTGGGTCTGCCCTGGTGAGGACAGGGTGCAGAGGTGGCATGGCTGCTTGGGTTGTGGGATCTCCGGTGGCACCAGGGGTGCAGGGAAGCCGGTGGCCATGGGCACAAGAGATATGGCCCTAGCAGGAGCCTTTTCTAGTGCCCGGTGGCAGGTGCACAAGTGCCAGCCCTGGCTGGGCTTTTTCTATTGCCCAGTGGCAGGCGCCAGTGTGTGGGGAGACAGAGGCTACAATGGTGCCTCCATCCTCTGCATGTGACTCAGCAGTAGCACCCTGCTTCCACAGCAGTCTGGTTTTCCTCCATAGGCATTCCCTGTTGTGGATTTCCTCCCTCCTGTCCCCTCAGGCCATCTCCCAGCAGCTAACAGCAGTCCTCGTCCTGGGTTTGCTCTCTAATCCCCACACTCCATCTCCCAGGCCCTGGGCACACCAGTGGACACATGTCCCTGTCTGGGGCACATAGGGCCATGGCATGGACCATCTGTGTAGTTTTCACTCTGTCCCTTCTGTCACAGATCCATCCCTTCACATTCCTCCAACAGCCTCAAATGCTTCCCTTCACTCCCAACCAACTTCCCCATGGTGAGGGGGCTTCCCCAGATGCAGGAATCTCTCCCCTGCTTCAGCTCCCCCCACCCCCAGGTGCAGGTCCTGTCCCCCTTCCTCTCCTTCTCCCTTCTTTCTTTCATTCTACCCAGTTATGCAGGGATCTTTACAGTCCTTTCCAGTGTCCAAGGTCTTCTGTTAGTGTTTAACCAGTGTTCTGTGAGAATTGTTGCATCTGTAGATGTATTCCTGATGCATCCATGGAGAGAGATGAACTCCGCATCCTCTTACTCCTCCGCCATCTTGGAACCCCATTTATCATCTTTTAAAGAGTAGTTTAAAAGCAGTTTATATGTTGTACTAAGCTGCTTCTATTAAAAGTTCTATTTTTTTCTTTTGAAAAAGAATAATTGAGTAACATAGCATATTTATAGTCTTTTTCTCATGGGTGGAGGCTGTTCAGATCAAATTCCCAGTCAAGGTACTGCAGTTGGTGACAGCATGTCTGAATTGATAGCAATCAACTCATGTAGAAATAGTGCCCAGAGTATTGGTTTTGCAAATTGTAAAATCAGAGCAAACACGGGGACCTTGCTAGAGTGTATTGAATATTCAGAACATGAGCAGAAGAAGGGAATGCTTTAAGAAGAGACATAAGTAGCGATAATTGAAAGAGCTTAAAGTAGGAATGGAAGAGAAAAGGAGAGAAAAAGATGAAAACAGAGGCAAATGAGAGAAAAGAGCTGCAGGAACTCAAGGTGAAATTTTTCCCTGTCAAAAACAGGATCATATATAGGAGGAAAGTGCTGAGCTGCCATTGATGGCAGGAGGATGAAGATGGCACTGAGGAAATGTCCAGGTAAGGAAAGGCTGGTCACAATCCTCAAAGTATAGTGTGAGCCATTTTAGGAATGCTTCTTCTTAAAATTGCAACCATTTTTTTTTGAATCGGCATTTAGGGCCAGTTTTGAGGGAAATCCTTGAGATGTACAATTGAGAACAAATTGCAAAGGCATTTTGGATGTTTCATCTTCTGCACCTGGTTGATGCTGGCTGAATCTCACAGTGCCCGTCTTTCTTTACTGCTTGTCTCAGATTCCCAAACTGCAAGGCTGTTTAACGAATATGAGGCAGCAAGGTAAAGGAATTGCAGCATCTTGAGATTTACGTAGAGACTGTGTCATCAAGGCTTTTGTTCCCTCTTCCAGTTTCACAAAGGATATGGATTACCAGACAAAGATCTGTGGGATTTGTAAATCAGCTCAAGCATAATAGTGATGTTTGGAACTTGTGCTGAGTTTGCTGGAGCTACTTCTTTCAATCTTAGAGCTTTACGTAACCCTTTCTTGCATGCATTGTGATTGCCTTTATAGATACATTCATAAATTACTCCTGGTATACAGAATATGTGAAAGGCTGACTGTTTGCATTGCATGGGACCAAGGCCTGAGTGTTCCAATATCGGAAGACAGCTGGAACGCAATTTGTGCAAAGGCAATCAGAGCCTCCAGGTCCATTCAATACTAACTTAGAACATCTAGTGAGAATTGGGAAAATCTCACTGACTTATACATTTATAAAGTTAGTAACCTGGTATCCTCCCCACTGTTTCCCTCTCTTTCATATATCTTATTCTACATTAAGCTTACTAGAGCAATTTGTCTCTGATAGGCTGATATGCAGTTCCAGAATATGGTAAGCCAAATTTGTCTTTGCAAGAATTGTGTCTCTTCTATGAGGAGGAGGAAATCTTGGAGAAATTTTGGTTTTCATTTGGGTTTCTCTCCTGCTAACAAAGGATAGCAAAACTGAATATTGCCGTATCTAAGTTAAACCAATCTTTGTGTCTCTCTTGGTTTAAAACAGTGTATCCAAAAGTATAGAAGGGGCAGCTCCATAGATTTACATTGCTTGCTTTCATATTATTAATGGTTTCTCTTAGTTTATTAATTACTCTATGTGTAGAGGATAAATGGTGATAGAAACTGTAATAATTATTTTGCATCATCAAAGGAATATATACACTAAGAGCTTCACTGGGCTGCTTCTTATATCTGGAGAAGGCCCCAGAGTGCTAGGTTACCACAGATCTGCCTTAGAATTGTTCCAGTGAGGGGTGGTCACAAGTCTACTCCCACTGTTCAGTGGCTCTTTGACTTGGGCCTAATTGGCTACAGATAGAGCTGCTGAAGTGATCAAGGTTGTTGGAACCTCAGATACAAATTCTTAATGAAGTTGCAGAAGTCTTTATTAAATGGCAAATCACCAGATCAAAAAGGAAAGTTGGGGGAAGGGATAAATTTGGAGGTTGGGATTAACATATTCACACTACTATATATAAAATAGATAACAAACAAGGACCTACTGCATAGCACAGGGAACTATATTCAATTTTTTGTAATAACCTATAAGGGAAAAGAAGCTGAAAAAGAATATACATATATAACTGAATCACTGTGCCGTACACCTGAAACTAACATGACATTGTAAACCAACTATACCTCAATAACATTTTTAAAAATAAATTAAATAATTAAAAAAAGAAGTCAGGGTATGGAGGACTGGGTGTTTCTTTCAGAGTAAAAGCAAATCTGAAATCTAGAAAATTTACCCTTAACCTCTAAACTCCTCATATAATTTTCATGCACAGACCACCCTCATTGAAAACTCTCTTTTAGACATCAGCTATCTAAGTAATGAGCCAATAAGATACACCTACATGTTCCTGAGGGAGGGAATTTTGTACTACAGATGCATCTGGTGTACCACTGATAGAGTTTAAAATAAGATTTAGAGTGTTTAAAAACTTATTTTCATTTGCACTTTCTAGTCTATCTGATCCGTTTGGCCTCATCAAGATGAGATGTTTCAGAGTCAAATACCAAAGGTAAGCAAATGGAAAGTTTCCAAACCCAGGATTACAAGGATTTTTATGGTGACTCTCCAAATAAAGGTATGAATGGGGAAATATCCTAAAATTAAAGCTAATTAGCTGTATTGTTCCCCAAGAGCTGATGCTTTCAGTTTGCCAACCTTCCATGAGTCCCTCAGGATTGGTTCATTCAATATTTTTCTTTGCTAGATTACACATATGGTTCATTTACTGTGTGTAAAACTACAAAAAATGATTAACGAATTTGCTATACATGTATATATATAAATGCATACATACATACATACGAGTATACACGCATATCCTTTCTGTGCTACAGTTTAACTCAGAACTGCAGGTTTTTATACAGTGTAGTTAATACAATGTGACATCTCTACTGTGAATACTATATGCTATATGTTATATACAGTCCACATGGGCAGGAAGTCAGTGTATACTAAAACAAATTATGCATGTGAATTGAGGGTTGCATGTAAAACCCATCAATGCTACATTATGGAAACGATTTGGAATTTTTTTCTTTTCTTTGGCAATGGTTTGAGCAAGCAACCATCAAGTTTCTGTTGAATCTCAGTGTTGTACAGCATTCCTATGGGCTATTTACTTTGTCTTCTGAGGAGTATCAGTCCAGTTATCTCATCTTGTTGAATGTGATATATTTGGCAGACATAATATTACATATGCTCTTTCATGTTTGCACTATGACTAGATTGTGGAAATAGCCCACATAGCTTAGGCTCAACCTGTTGAGCTCATGTTCAATATATCTTCTTTAATGTTTGACTATAATACCTCCACACTTCACAGCAATCTATAGTTAAGTGTGAATTCTATCCCTTATCAGGATGCAATACATATTTGCTTCTATTGACTGATGCTGTGAGGCAATATCTTGGCATTTCATAAAACTAGCATGATGGTTTTTTCTGGAGGGCTGCATTTGTTAAGTGTTTTAATGTGCTACATTCTTGTTAACTTTTCATTATTTATAGATACCCATATCCAGGGCTGAAAATGACTAGAGAGGGCATATAGTCCACACAACAGCCACATCAGCCTTGTCCCTGCCTTTAAGTAGCATCACAGTACTTCCAACTTCTGCAGAGCTGATCTGCTTTCTTAAAGATCCTTGCTAAAGGAGACTCGTAACTCCTATAAATCACTCATTTCTGTAACTAATAATCTTTACTGTCAGAGAATTCTTCTTTAGGTTAAACAGGCTTGTCAAGTTTCTGGCAAAAGTAGCTCCTTTTAATCTGCCATCATAGATATAGGGAATGGTGACTTTTCTGGATAAAACAAAACAACGATCCTGAAAACAATTATGAAACTATGCTTAATGCTCTCTTCTCTGGGCTGAAGAATTTCATTTCCTCTTTAGACCTTATTTGAATACATTTTAGTCACATTTTTCATTCTTTTCCAGATGCTACTCAAGTTCTTTATATCTCTTTAACTAGTGTGCTCCAACATTGGGCATGGTACCCTGAGATTAATGTACGCATAGGAATGAATTCCACCTCAAAATTTCAATTCCCCAAAATATTTTTCCACTTGGAACAACCCCAAACTGCTGATATCCAATTATATGGAGAAAAAAAAAGGAGTTTCTGTCAATACCACTCCTTGCTTCAGTCCTCCTCAATACCAAGTCTGTGTTTAAGCCATTTTTCCCCACATTTTCACTTTTAAAAACTGCCTCAGCAAAGAATTTGTTCTACATATTTTCTTAATTTATCCCATTTTTCACAACATTCAAATGACTCTTTACTGTCTGCCAAGTCAGTGATTCAAAAAGGATTTTTAAACTCCAAACTATGTATATGTTACTGTGCTCAGTGTATTCCTATGCCGGCTTAAATTGTATGGTTACCTCATGGCTTGAGCTTGGCTTCCAGTCTTGGCAAAATTTTAGGTAAGCTTGCTGCTGTGATCAGATGCCATTCTGGAAATGTAGAGTATTTATACAAAGGCAGTATTCTGTATCTCTGAATCTCTATATATGAGAAGTATAGTGTCATTCATTCATTGATTTATTCGTCATTATTCAACAAATATTCATTAATCATATACTATGTTCCAGGCACTATGTTAGGTGATAGTTTCCAATGGCAAACAAAAACACACATGAGACCTTCTATCATAGGACTTTCAATTTAGTGGAGGAGTTAGATATTAATCAGAGAATCACACAAGTGCACATAAAATCAGAAGAATGAAAATGCTGTGAATGTTAGGTGTCCTGAGAGCATGTGATAGTGGGACATGACTTGTCAGAGAGGGAAGAGAAAGCTTCAGTGAGGAAGGAATGTTCGAGTTGAGACCTGACAGAAGAGCATAGGTCTCCACTAGATTCTCATTAACCTCCATAATGTCACTGTACCTGCCTACAATAGTCATTAAAGTTTTGGGGAAGAAGGCGGGGTCAAGTATGGAAGGGTAGAGCCAGGATGGTAGTTGTATGTTGTAATGAAGGTTCAGTAGAACTGGAGGGCCAGGAAGCAAGTAGCAGATATGTAGACAAATTGCTACTTATATTAAAAAATAATTAGAGGAAACAAAAAAAAAAAGAAAAAGATCACCCACCTCAGGTTTTCAATCTAGGGGGAAAGTGGAAGCAAGTAAACACTAGTACATATGTGTGAAGACCAGTAGTATTGCTTGGCGGTGGATTTTGTGAGGACTTTTTCTCTTCTTAATTGGAAGAGTGGATATCGTCTATCAACTTTGAGGAATGTGATTTTTTTTTTAAACATCTCTATTGAAGTATAATTGCTTTACAATGGTCTGTTAGCTTCTCTTTATAACAAAGTGAATCAGTTATACATATATATATGTTCCCATATCTCTTCCCTCTTGCATCTCCCTCCCTCCCACCCTCCCTATCCCACCCCTCTAGGTGGTCACAAAGCACCGAGCTGATCTCCCTGTGCTATGCGGCTGCTTCCCACCAGCTATCTATTTTACATTTGGTAGTGTATATATGTCCATGACACTCTCTCACCCTGTCACATCTCACCCCTCCCCCTCCCCATATCCTCAAGTCCATTCTCTAGTAGGTCGGTGTCTTTATTCCCATCTTGCCACTAGGTTCTTCATGACCTTTTTTTTTTTTTCCTTAGATTCCATATATATGTGTTAGCATACTGTATTTCTTTTTCTCTTTCTGACTTACTTCACTCTGTATGACAGACTCTAACTCCATCCACCTCATTACAAACACCTCCATTTCATTTCTTTTTATGGCTGAGTAATATTCCATTGTATATATGTGCCACATCTTCTTTATCCATTCATCCGATGATGGACACCTAGGTTGCTTCCATGTCCTGGCTATTGTAAACAGAGCTGCAATGAATATTTTGGTACATGACTCTTTCTGAATTATGGTTTTCTCAGGGTATATGCCCAGTAGTGGGATTGCTGGGTCGTATGGTAGTTCTATTTTTAGTTTTTTAAGGAACTTCCATACTGTTCTCCATAGTGGCTGTATTAATTTACATTCCCACCAACAGTGCAAGAGTGTTCCCTTTTCTCCACACCCTCTCCAGCATTTATTGTTTCTAGATTTTTTGATGATGGCCATTCTGACCGGTGTGAGATGATACCTCATTGTAGTTTTGATTTGCATTTCTCTAATGATTAATGATGTTGAGCATTCTTTCATGTGTCTGTTGGCAATCTGTATAACTTCTTTGGAGAAATGTCTATTTAGGTCTTCTGCCCATTTTTGGATTGGGTTGTTTGTTTTTTTGTTATTGAGCTGCATGAGCTGCTTGTAAATCTTGGAGATTAATCCTTTGTCAGTTGCTTCATTTGCAAATATTTTCTCCCATTCTGAGGGTTGTCTTTTGGTCTTGTTTATGGTTTCCTTTGCTGTGCAAAAGCTTTTAAGTTTCATTAGGTCCCATTTGTTTATTTTTGTTGTTATTTCCATTTCTCTAGGACCTGGGTCAAAAAGGATCTTGCTGTGATTTATGTCATAGAGTGTTCTGCCTATGTTTTCCTCTAAGAGTTTGATAGTGTCTGGCCTTACACTTAGGTCTTTAATCCATTTTGAGTTTATTTTTGTGTATGGTGTCAGGGAGTGTTCTAATTTCATACTTTTACATGTACCTGTCCAATTTTCCCAGCACCACTTATTGAAGAGGCTGTCTTTTCTCCACTGTATATGCTTGCCTCCTTTATCAAAGATAAGGTGACCATATGTGCGTGGGCTTATCTCTGGGCTTTCTATCCTGTTCCATTGATCTATAGTTCTGTTTTTGTGCCAGTACCAAACTGTCTTGATTACTGTAGCTTTGTAATATTGTCTGAAGTCAGGGAGCCTGATTCCTCCAGCTCCATTTTTCGTTCTCAAGATTGCTTTGGCTATTCGGGGTCTTTTGTGTTTCCATACAAATTGTGAAATTTTTTGTTCTAGTTCTGTGAAAAATGCCAGTGGTAGTTTGATAGGGATTGCATTGAATCTGTAGATTGCTTTGGGTAGTAGAGTCATTTTCACAATGTTGATTCTTCCAATCCAAGAACATGGTATATCTCTCCATCTATTTGTATCATCTTTAATTTCTTTCATCAGTGTCCTATAATTTTCTGCATACAGGTCTTTTGTCTCCTTAGGTAGGTTTATTCCTAGATATTTTATTCTTTTTGTTGCAATGGTAAACGGGAGTGTTTTCTTAATTTCACTTTCAGATTTTTCATCATTAGTATACAGGAATGCAAGAGATTTCTGTGCATTAATTTTGTATCCTGCTACTTTACCAAATTCATTGATTAGCTCTAGTAGTTTTCTGGTAGCATCTTTAGGATTCTCTATGTATAGTATCATGTCATCTGCAAACAGTGACAGCTTTATTTCTTTTCCGATTTGGATTCCTTTTATTTCTTTTTCTTCTCTGATTGCTGTGGCTAACACTTCCAAAACTATGTTGAATAATAGTGGTGAGAGTGGGCAACCTTGTCTTATTCCTGATCTTAGTGGAAATGGTTTCAGTTTTTCACCATTGAGGACAATGTTGGCTGTGGGTTAGTCATATACGGCCTTTATTATGTTGAGGAAACTTCCCTCTATGCCTACTTTCTGCAGGACTTTTATCATAAATGGGTGTTGCATTTTGTCGAAAGCTTTCTCTGCATCTATTGAGATGATCATATGGTTTTTCTCCTTCAATTTGTTAATATGATGTATCACGTTGATTGATTTGCGTATATTGAAGAATCCTTGCATTCCTGGAATAAACCCCACTTGATCATGGTGTATAATCCTTTTAATGTGCTGTTGGATTCTGTTTGCTAGTATTTTGTTGAGGATTTTTGCATCTATGTTCATCAGTGATATTGGCCTGTAGTTTTCTTTCTTTGTGACATCTTTGTCTGGTTTTGGTATCAGGGTGATGGTGGCCTCGTAGAATGAGTTGGGGAGTGTTCCTCCCTCTGCAATATTTTGGAAGAGTTTGAGAAGGATAGGTGTTAGCTCTTCTCTAAATGTTTGATAGAATTCGCCTGTGAAGCCATCTGGTCCTGGGCTTTTGTGTGTTGGAAGATTTTTAATCACAGTTTCAATTTCAGTGCTTGTGATTGGTCTGTTCATATTTTCTATTTCTTCCTGGTTCAGTCTTGGCAGGTTGTGCATTTCTAAGAATGTGTCCATTTCTTCCAGGTTGTCCATTTTATTGGCATAGAGTTGCTTGTAGTAATCTCTCATGATCCTTTGTATTTCTGCAGTGTCAGTGGTTACTTCTCCTTTTTCATTTCTAATTCTATTAATTTGAGTCTTCTCCCTTTTTCTCTTGAGGAGTCTGGCTAATGGTTTATCAATTTTGTTTATCTTCTCAAAGAACCAGCTTTTCGTTTCATTGATTTTTGCTATTGTTTCCTTCATTTCTTTTTCATTTATTTCTGATCTGATCTTTATGATTTCTTTCCTTCTGCTAGCTTTGGGGTATTTTTGTTCTTCTTTCTCTAATTGCTTTAGGTGCAAGGTTAGGTTGTTTATTCGAGATGTTTCCTGTTTCTTGATGTAGGCTTGTATTGCTATAAACTTCCCTCTTAGAACTGCTTTTGCTGCATCCCATAGGTTTTGGGTCGTCGTGTCTCCATTGTCATTTGTTTCTAGGTATTTTTTGATTTCCCCTTTGATTTCTTCAGTGATCACTTCGTTATTAAGTAGTGTATTGTGTAGCCTCCATGTGTTTGTATTTTTTACAGATCTTTTCCTGTAATTGATATCTAGTCTCATAGCGTTGTGGTCGGAAAAGATACTTGATATGATTTCAATTTTTTTAAATTTACCAAGGCTTGATTTGTGACCCAAGATATGATCTATCCTGGAGAATGTTCCATGAGCACTTGAGAAAAATGTGTATTCTGTTGTTTTTGGGTGGAATGTCCTATAAATATCAATTAAGTCCATCTTGTTTAATGTATCATTTAAAGCTTGTGTTTCCTTATTTATTTACTGTTTGGATGATCTGTCCATTGGTGAAAGTGGGGTGTTAAAGTCCCCTACTATGATTGTGTTACTGTCGATTTCCCCTTTTATGGCTGTTAGTATTTGCCTTATGTATTGAGGTGCTCCTATGTTGGGTGCATAAATATTTACAATTGTTATACCTTCCTCTTGGATCGATCCCTTGATCATTTTATAATGTCCTTCTTTGTCTCTTGTAATAGTCTTTATTTTAAAGTCTATTTTGTCTGATATGAGAGTTGCTACTCCAGCTTTCTTTTGATTTCCATTTGCATGGAATATCTTTTTCCATCCCCTCACTTTCAGTCTGTATGTGTCTCTAGGTCTGAAGTGGGTCTCTTGTAGACAGCACCTATATGGGTCTTGTTTTTGTATCCATTCAGCCAGTCTGTGTCTTTTGGTGGGAGCATTTAATCCATTTACATTTAAGGTAATTATCGATATGTATGTTCCTTTTCCCATTTTCTTAAATGTTTTGGGTTTGTTATTGTAGGTGTTTTCCTTCTCTTGTGTTTCTTGCCTAGAGAAGTTCCTTTAGCATTTGTTGTAAAGCTGGTTTGGTGGTGCTGAACTCTCTCAGCTTTTGCTTGTCTGTAAAGGTTTTAATTTCTCCATCAAATCTGAATGAGATCCTTGCTGGGTAGATTAATCTTGGTTGTAGGTTTTTCTCCTTCATCATTTTAAGTATATCCTGCCACTCCTTTCTGGCTTGCAGAGTTTCTGCTGAAAGTTCAGCTGTTAACCTGATGGGGATTCCCTTGTGTGTTATTTGTTGTTTTTCCCTTGCTGTTTTTAATATGTTTTCTTTATATTTAATTTTTGACAGTTTGATTAATATGTGTCTTAGCGTGTTTCTCCTTGGATTTATCCTGTATGGGACTCTCTGTGCTTCCAGGACTTGATTAACTATTTCCTTTCCCATATTAGGGAAGTTTTCAACTATAATCTCTTCAAATATTTTCTCAGTCCCTTTCTTTTTCTCTTCTTCTTCTGGGACCCCTATAATTCGAATGTTGGTGCGTTTAATGTTGTCCCAGAGGTCTCTGAGACTGTCCTCAGTTCTTTTCATTCTTTTTTCTTTATTCTGGTCTGCAGTAGTTATTTCCACCATTTTATCTTCCAGGTCACTTATCCGTTCTTCTGCCTCAGTTATTCTGCTATTGATCCCATCTAGAGTATTTTTAATTTCATTTATTGTGCTTTTCATCGTTGCTTGTTTCCTCTTTAGTTCTTCTACGTCCTTGTTAAATGTTTCTTGCATTTTGTCTATTCTATTTCCAAGACTTTGGATCATCCTTACTATCATTATTCTGAATTCTTTTTCAGGTAGACTACCTATTTCCTCTTCATTTGTTAGGTCTGGTGTGTTTTGACCCTGCTCCTTCACCTGCTGTGTGTTTTTCTGTCTTCTCATTTTGCTTATCTTACTGTGTTTGGGGTCTCCTTTTCACAGGCTGCAGGTTCGTAGTTCCCGTTGTTTTTGGTATCTGTCCCCAGTGGCTAAGGTTGGTTCAGTGGGTTGTGTAGGTTTCCTGGTGGAGGGAACTAGTGCCTGTGTTCTGGTGGATGAGGCTGGATGTTGTCTTTCTGGTGGGCTCGTCCACGTCTGGTGGTGTGTTTTGGGGTGTCTGTGGCCTTATTATGATTTTAGGCAGCCTCTCTGTTAATGGATGGGGCTGTGTTCCTGTCTTGCTAGTTGTTTGGCATAGGGTGTCCAGCACTGTAGCTTGCTGGTCGTTGAGTGAAGCTGGGTCTTGATGTTGAGATGGAGATCTCTAAGAGATTTTCGCCGTTTGGTATTACATGGAGCTGGGAGGCCTCTTGTGGACCAGTGTCCTGAAGTTGGCTCTCCCACCTCAGAGGCACAGCCCTGATGCCTGGCTGGAGCACCAAGAGCCTTTCATCCACACGGCTCAGAATAAAAGGGAGAAAAAATGGAAAGAAAGAAAGAAAGAGGATAAAATAAAATAAAATAAAGCAATTATAATAAAAAATAAGAAAAAAATTATTAAGAAAAAAATTTTTTTAATTTTTAAAAATAGATTTATTAATTTTTATACTAAAAATAAGAAAAAAATTATTAAGAAAAAATTTATTAAGAAAATAAATTTTTTTAATTTTTTAAAATAAAAAATATGAAAAAACTTATGAAAAAAATTTTTTTAAATTTTTTAAAAATAGAAAATAAGGAAAAAATTATTAAGAAAGCATTTATTAGGGAAAAAAATTTTTTTAAGTAAAACAAAACAAAACAAAAAAAAACAGACGGACCTAACCCTAGGACTAACGGTGAGAGCAAAGCTATACAGACAAAATCTCACCCAGAAGCATATACATATACACTCACAAAAAAAGGAAAAGGGGAAAAGTTAATATATCCTGCTCCCAAAGTCCACCTGCTAAATTTGGGATGATTCGTTGTCTATTCAGGTATTCAACAGACGCAGGCACATCAAGTTGTTTGTGGAGCTTTAATCCGCTGCTTCTGAGGCTGCTGGGAGAGATTTCCCTTTCTCTTCTTTGTTCGTACAGCTCCCGGGGTTCAGCTTTGGATTTGGACCCGCCTCTGCATGTAGGTCCCCTGAGGGCGTCTGTTCCCCGCCCAGACAGAACGGGGTTAAAGGAGCAGCTGATTCGGGGGCTCTGGCTCAGTCAGGCCGGGGGGAGGGAGCGGTACGGAGGAGGCGGGGCAAGCCTGCGGCGGCAGAAGCCGGCGTGATGTTGCAGCAGCCTGAGGCACGCCGTGCGCTCTCCCGGGGAAGTTGTCCCCGGATCACGGGAGGCTGGCCGTTGCGGGCTGTACTGGCTCCCGGGAGGGGCGGTGTGGAGAATGACCTGTGCTCGCCCACAGGCTTTTTGGTGGCGGCAGCAGCAGCCTTAGCGTCTCATGCCCGTCTCTGGGGTCCGCGCTGATAGCCGCGGCTCGCGCCTGTCTCTGGAGTTCGTTTAAGTGGCGCTCTGAATCCCCTCTCCTTGCACGCCGCGAAACAAAGAGGCAAGAAAAAGTCTCTTGCCTCTTCGGCAGCTGCAGACTTTTTCTCGGGCACCCTCCCGGCTAGTTGTGGTGCGCTAGCCCCTTCAGGCTGTGTTCACGCAGCCAATCCCAGTCCTCTCCCTGGGATCCGACTGAAGCCCGAGCCTCAGCTCCCAGCCCCCGCCCTCCCCGGCGGGTGAGCAGACAAGCCTCTCGGGCTGGTGAGTGCTGCTCGGCGCCGAGCCTCTGTGCGGGAATCTCTCCGTTTTTCCCTCTGCGTCCCTGTTGCTGTGGGATCCGCGCTGATAGCCGCGGCTCGCGCCCGTCTCTGGAGCTCGTTTAGGCGGCGCTCTGAATCCCCTCTCCTTGCGCGCCGCGAAACAAAGAGGCAAGAAAAATTCTCTTGCCTCTTCGGCAGCTGCAGTCTTTTTCCCGGACTCCCTCCCGGCTAGCACCGAAGTCCGAGCCCCAGCTCCCAGCCCCCGCCCGCCCCGGCGGCTGAGCAGACAAGCCTCTCAGGCTGGTGAGTGCTGGTCGGCACCGCTCCTCTGTGCGGGAATCTCTCCGCTTTGCCCTCCGCACCACTGTGGCTGCGCTCTCCTCCGTGGCTCTGAAGCTTCCCCCCTCTGCTACCCGCAGTCTCTGCCCATGAAGGGGCTTCCTAGTGTGTGGAAACCTTTCCTCCTTCACAGCTCCCTCCCACTGGTGCAGGTCCCGTCCCTATTCTTTTGTCTCTGTTATTTCTTTTCTCTTTTGCCTTACCCAAGTACGTGGAGATTTTCTTGCCTTCTGGGAGGTCTGACGTCTTCTGCCAGCGTTCAGTGGGTGTTCCGTAGGAGCAGTTCCACGCGTAGATGTATTTCTCATGTATCTGTGGGGAGGAAGGTGATCTCCGCGTCTTACTCTTCCGCCATCTTGCCCCTCCTCCGTGATTTTTAATAGTGAAGTGATCTCATGGTTCCTACTAGCTAGAATCCAATAGGCTGATCTATAGGTAAAAGTTAAAGCTAAAAGTGTTTCAGAATGAATAAAATAATTATGTAGTGAGCCCTAGAATATTACAACAGAGTGTTGAAGAAACAATTAGTTAAAGAGTACTTACTTAGAAAGTTAAATTCGAAAGTTGTGTAACCAGTAGTGTAAGAAGATAGCGTGGAGTGTTTCATTTGGTAAGTTGGGCATCTAAAGTCAAACGGTGTAAGAAGACGATCAAGTTGTCACAAAAGGTTTGTAAAATATTCTCCTGAAATGGCCAAACCTAAGAAGGGACATGACAAATCTAAATAAGGTGGAAAAGTGAGACCAAATTTGTCTGTCAACTTTTGGGATGCCTTTAAAGCATTAGTAAGGAACACTAAGGACAAGAAAGAATGCTTCTTTAGTTTGGACAACACACAGATAAAACTCATTATCCAGAAAATATGGTACAGAAAAGGGCTGAAGGTTGTTTTCTAAAAGGTTGAGACAAATTTTAGTTTTTTCTTATTGTTACTCTAGCTAGGATTAAGCTATATTTTTCCAGTTTTATATCTAGTTTTGCTTTTTAATTTCAAGCTATGTCTTTGTTTTTTAAAGTTTGTTTTCTTTAATTTTAAAATTATTTAAACAATATTGAAAGAACATTTAAATCTCTCTGTATCAATTTTGCTATTTTAAAAAATAATATCGTTTTCAACAAATGAACTTATTTTCAAAAGAGAAACTGAGTCACAGACTTAGAGAACGAACTTATGGTTACCAGGGGGGAAGGGTGTGGGGGAGAGATAGATTGGGAGTTTGGGATTGATATGTACACACTGCTATATATATATTTTTAAATTTATTTATTTACTTTTGGCTGTGTTGGGTCTTCGTTTCTGTGCGAGGGCTTTCTCTAGTTGCGGCGAGCGGGGGCCACTCTTCATCGCAGTGCGCGGGCCTCTCACTATCGCGGCCTCTTTTGTTGCGGAGCACAGGCTCCAGACGCGCAGGCTCAGTAGTTGTGGCTCACGGGTGTAGTCACTCCGCGGCATGTGGGATCTTCCCAGACCAGGGCTCAAACCCATGTCCCCTGCATTGGCAGGCAGATTCTCAACCACTGCGCCACCAGGGAAGCCCCCACACTACTATATTTAAAATAGATAACCAACAAGGATCTACTGTATAGCATGGGGTACTCTGCTCAATATTCTGTAATAACCTAAACGGGAAAATAATTTGAAAAAGAATGGAGATATATATATATATAAATAACTGAATCACTTTGCTGTATACCTGAAACTAACACAACATTGTTAAACAACTACACTCCAATATAAAAAAAGTAATATCATTTTCAAACACTCATTTGTGTATATCTCATAGTATAGCATAATGGTTAATAGTATGGATTCTTGAGTCTGGCTTGCCTGGGTTTGATTTCTCCCTGTACTACTGGTTATGTGACTTCAGCAAGCTGCTTAATGTATTTATTCCTCAGTTTCCTTATCTGTAAGATGAAGATAAAAATAGGGTTGTTTTAAGGCATGAACATGTTAATATATATAAAACCCATGGAACATGCCTAGCTGACAATAGGTACGCTGTGAGTATTAAGTGCTAAATATTGTTCTAAATCCTTTACATGGACCTTCTCATTAAATTCTTAAATTTATCTCACTTGCTAAGCATAATCCTCATTTTATAGATGAATAAGATGATCACAAGGAAGTTAAGTGACTTGTCTAATGTTATACAACCAGCAACAGTGAGTTTGAAACCCAGGACATTTGACTCAAGAGCTCATACTTTTACTATACTGTAATTGATCCCTTCTAAGTTTCATCCAAGTATGTTTGTATTCTATGTGCTCTTAATCAGGGTACATATGTGAAATTTATTTTTTATGTTATTAGTAAATGTTATTTTGTGAATAATTTTTATGACGCTATATTGTGGTTTTAATTTATGAAAAATAGCCTGTTGATGTGCCCTAATTCATCTCACCATTACATTATTAGACTTTAAGTTGTTCATAGAATTTTGCTTTTAAAGATAGCATTATTATGTGTAAATTTGTAATATAGCTTTTTCTCCTTTTGAATTATCTCATTAAGATGCATTCTGAGGGATTGAATTGCTAGGTCATACAGTACAAACATTGTAAAATATTTAAGAAATTGAAAGATACAAAGCACACACACAAAAGTAAAAAAACCTATAATTCATCCTTCTTTCTTTTTTTTTTCACACACACACACTGTATTTTATTTTTACAAGAGATAAATAGACTGACACCAAACATTGTAAATGGATGACCACAACAAAAGCAACAATGATTGCAATTACCAAACATGAAACACACTCATACTATGTCATAATATTGACATTCAGTCCAGTAATCCTCCACCTTCTTTCTTTTTTATTGTATAATAATTTTAAAAATTCTCTTTTCTCACCTCTGGACCCACAACATACAGGAAATCACTAAATGTTTAGTGTACATCCTTTTCAATACACATACACATTCATACACACAAACATACACACACATATACATACATATATAAAAGTTTTAGTTTTTAAACTAAAAATGGGATATTGCTAAATGTTAAAATATACATATATGGATATTTTAGTTTTATTATGATATACTGGGTCAAATTGCCTGCCAAAATGATGTTATTAATTGATGATACCATTAGCAACATATAAACATATTTACTATTCTAGTATTGATTTTCATCTTTTATTTTTTATTTTATTTTAAATTTTGTGTAGTTGATTTTATGAACCTAAGACTGCTTCATATTTCTTTTGAATTTGTTTTCATTCACATCATTTGATTCTTCTAGCCTGTTGAAGTGATCTTTGATCTTGGTTTTGACCTTTGTTTTGGGTATGTAAGCCTTTGGTATCTGGATTTGACTCTTGCTTCTATTACTTAATGGGGGTCATGAGCAAATAAATAACTTAATTTTTCTGAGTCTTAGTCTCCTCATCTGTAAAAAAGGGATTGTGAGATTGAGAGATAATTGATAATTTGTATAACTCACACAATGCCTTGCATAAAATAAGTTCTTATTAAAAGTTCACTATCAACCCCTCTTCCATTTTGATTATCCGCAAATTGGATGAATATATCAATGTATGATCTCATCCAAATCACTGAAGAAAATGTTGAATGGGATAGGATCAAGATGAGATCCCTTCACTATCCCCCCAAAAATGTCCTCCAGCTTGACATCACTTATTAAAGAAAATCTGTGAGTATATTCATGACTCTATGTTGGAGGTATTCAACGCTGGAGGTGCATCAGAATGATATATGACGTTTTAAAACATACAAATATCTAGGCTCTAAACTGAATTTACTGAATAAGAATCTCTGGTTATTTATTTATTTTTTAATATCTTTATTGGAGTATAATTGCTTTACAATGGTATGTTAGTTTCTGCTTTATAACAAAGTGAATCAGTTATACATATACATATGTTCCCATATCTCTTCCCTGTTGCGTCTCCCTCCCTCCCACCCTCCCTATCCCACCCCTCTAGGTGGTCACAAAGCACCGAGCTTTGTGACCACCTAGAGGGGTGGGATACCAAAATGTCTCTTTAAATTTCCATACATGATTTTGAGTACCCAAGGTTGAGAACCAATCATTTACTTAATAATATTATTCAGCTTGCATTTCATTACTTTGTCCACAAATATACCATTCATTCAATAAGCATTTATTGAACCACATTATATAGGTAAGGTTCTAAGCACTGGGACTGTGAGGATGAAAATAACATGTACCCTATTCTTGAGAAGCCCTCATTCAGTCATAGAAGACAGAGATTTAATCAGATAAATTAAAATGCATTATAGTGACAAATAAGAGCAAAGCACTCTGGAAATACAGAGACTAGAATAACCATGACTGACAGAAGTGGAGAAGACATAATTGAGGAACTGGCATTTGAGTTGGATCTTGAACATATGAGTAGGGGTTTATGAAAAGCAGGATGTCCCAGGCAAGAACAGTCATCCAAAGTATGGTGTTAAGAACAGACTAGGTATATCCAGCAAATGTTGATAATAAAATGTGAGAGAGCTGTAAAGTGTGCAAGTTCTGAAATGTGGACTGAGTCACAAATAAAAAGTGATAATTATAGGAAGAACAACTGATGGCAGTTTGTGAAAGGCCATCCATCTAGGTTCCCAAGTAGGACAATCAGATGGATATGTCCAAAAGACACTTGTATGAAAAGATGTAGAGCTCATGGGAGAAATTTGAACTGTAGGCATCAATTTGGGCATCACTGACATGTAAATGCTAGTTGAAGATATGGTAGTTGATAGAATCCTCCAGAGAGGTCGTGTAGACAACTAAGGACAGAGTTTAGGAGAATACCCACATTTAAGGGGCCAAAAGAGAAGTCAAAACTAACCAAAAAGAAATGGTTAAAAGAAGAAAGAGGATAATACAGAGAAGATGATGTTGCCATGGAATTCAAAGAGGGAGAGCATAGGAGAGCATTTTAAGAAAGTTCTTTTTTTAAAAAAATGCTTTTGTTTTCAGAATAGGGACAAATTGAACATAATTGTAGGCACAGGGAAAGAAGCCAGTGAGGTGGCAGATATTGAGGACTTTCACAAATGCCTTCTGGAAATCCAGATATACTGTGTCTAAAGCACATCTATGGGCTACTAGCCTAGTAGCACTCTTTAAAAGGGAAATAAGTATAAAAAGTAAAATAACAAAAGGACAAAAATAAAGGTTTTTTTTTCCCTTTGATCTCTGAATAAGGAATTTTAAAGCATAAAGGCAAAGGAAAAAATAATGAATGAAAAGACTGATAGATTTGACCCCAAATTTGTAAAGCTTCTGTATGCCAAAAATATAGAAACAGAATACAAAGACTAATTGAGGAAACATTTACAACCAATATGACTGAAAAAATATTATTCTCATTTTTATGTTTTGAGCTTATACAAATCAATAAGAAAATATCAAGACCAAACAAAAATGGTCAAAAATATGATCAGACAGATCAAAGAAATAATTATATGTAATGATTAAAAATAAAAATGATGTACAATCTCATTGTTCAAATGATAGAAAATTTTGAAATGGATACATTATTCGTTTTAACCCATCAATCTGTCCAAGAAATAAACGCTCAGTATTGGCAAGGGTTCAGTGAGTTGGACACCCACTTAACACTGGTCGAAATAGGAATTGGTAGTACTTTTATGGGAGGCAATTTGGCAATATTTATAAAGGATATTAAAGAAACACATTCCTTGACTTTATTTTTTAACAACATTATTGAGGTGTTAATGACATACAAAGGCTGCACATATTTAATGTGTACAATTTGATAAATTTGGACATATGCAAACACCTGTGATAGCATCATCACAATTAAGATAATTGACATAAACAGCACCTCTTAAAGTTTCCTCTGGTCTTCCTTTTTTGTGGTAAGAACATTTAATATGAGAACTACTGTCTTAAATTTTGAAGTGTACAATACCATGTTGTTAAGTATAGGCACCACATTGAACAGTAGATCTCTAGAACTTATTCATCTAGCGTAACTGAACTTTATGTTCACTGAAGAAAAACTGCCCATTTTCTCCACCTCCTAGGCCCTGGCAACCACGGTTGTATTCTCTGCTTCTATGAGCTTGACTATTTAAATATCTCATATAAGTGAAATCATGCATTATTTTTCCTTCTGCAACTGTCTTATTTCACCTAGCATCTGTTCACGGTTAATTAGTGTTGTCTTAAGTGGAAGGATTTCCTTCTTTTTAAAGGCTACATACTATTTCATTATTCTATAAAGAAAATACCACACTTTCTTTATTCATTCATGTATTGAAGGACATGTGGGCTGTTTTCCATATCTTGGCTGTTGTGAATAATGTTGCAATGAACATGGTAGGGCAGGTAGGTATCTCTTCAAGATCCTGATTTCAATTATTTTGGATATATACCCAGAAATGGGATTGCTGGATAATATGGTAGTTTAATCTTAATTTTTTGAGGAACTTCCATACTGTTTTCCATGGCTGATGAGCAATTTAACATTCCCATCAACAATGTACATGGTTCCAACATATACACACTACTATATATAAAATAGATAACTAATAAGGTCCTACTGTATAGCACAGGGAGCTCTTCTCAATACTCTGTAATGACCTATATGGGAAAAGAATCTAAGGAAGAGTGGATATATGTATATGTATAACTGATTCACTTTGCTGTACAGCAGAAGCTAACACAACATTATAAATCAACTATACTCCAATAAAAATTTAAAAACAAATAAAAAATAAAATAAAAGAGGAAACAAAAAAACAACCCTCCCCCCAAAACCCACAATGTACGTGGTTCCAATCCCTCCACTTCCTGCTAACACTTTTGTTTCTGTTTGTTTTTGAACATAGCTATCCTAACAGGTGGGAGGTGATACCTCATTGAGGTTTTGATTTGCATTTCCCTCATAAGTAATGACATTGAGCATCTTTTTATATGACCATTTAATCATTTGTATGTCTTCTTTCAATAAATGTCTATTTAAGTGCATTTTTCATTTAGTGTATTTTTTGGGGGGGTGTTTGTTTTTTGCCATTGAGTTGTAGAAGTTGCTTATATATTTTGGATATTAACTTTTTTTGATATATGGTTTGCAAACATTTGCCTTCTCATTCTGTTGACTGTTTACTTTCCTTTGCAGAAACTTTTTAGTTTGACGTACAGGCATACCTTGTTTTATTGTGCTTTGCTTCATTGCACTTTGCAGATATTGTGTTTTTCACAAATTGAAGGTTAGTGGCAACCCTGCATTGACCAAGTCTATCAGCATCATTTTCCAACAGCATTTCTCACTTTGTGTCTTTGTGTCGTATTTTGGTAATTATTGTAATATTTCAAACATTTTCATTATTATTATATTTGTTACGGTCATCTGTGATCAGTGATCTTTGATGTTACTACTACAACTCACTGAAAGCTCAGATGATAGTTAGCATTATTTTTAGCAATTAAGTATTTTTAACTTAATATATGCACATTTTTAGACAATGCTGTTGCACACTTAATAGACTACAGTATAGTGTAAACATAATTTTTATATGCATTGAGAAACCAAAAAATTAGTGTGACTCACTTTTTGCAAAATTCACTTTATTGCAGTTGTCTGGAATTGAACCTACAACATCTCTGAGGCATGCCTGTAGTTCCACTTGTCTATTTTTGCCTTTGTTGCCTGTTCTTTTGGTGTTATGTCATAGAAATTATTGCTAAGGCCAATGTCAAGAAGTGTTTCTCCTATGTTTTCATTCAGGAGTTTCAGAGTCCCAGGTCTAATGTCTTTAGTCCACTTTGAGTTGATTTTGTGTAGGGTGTAAGGTAAGGGTTCAGATTAATTTTTTTTTGCATGTGGATATCCATTTTTCCTAGTACTATTCGTTTAAGAGGCTATCCTTTGCCTGTTGTGTATTCTTGGCATCCTTGTCAAAGATCATTTGACCATATATGTGTGGGTTTATTTCTCATTTCTCTATTCTGCTCCATTGTTCTATGTCTGTCTTTATGCCAGTACCATACTGTTTTAATTACTATAGCTTTAATACATTTTGAAATCCGGAAGTATGATGCCTCCAACTTTGTTCTTTTTTCTGAAGATCACTTTAGCTATTCTAGTTCCATTAGAATTTTAGGATTTTTTTCTATTTCTTTAAAAAATGCCATTGGGATTTTGATGGGGATAGCACTGAATCTATAGATTGCTTTGGGTAGTATGAACATTTTAACAATATTAATTCTTTCACTTCATGAACTCAGAATGTTTCTATTTATTTTTGTCTCCTTAATTTTTTTTCTCAGTGTTTTGAGGTTTTCAGTGTACAGACCTTTCACCTCCTTTGTTAAGTTTATTCCTAAGTATTTTGTTCTTCTCAATGTTATTGCAAATTGTTTTCTTAATTTCCTTTATCAATACTTTATTTTTGGTGTATAGAAATGTTACTGATTTTTGTATGTTAATTTTGTATCCTGCAACTTTACTGAATTCATGTTTTAGTTCTAACAGGTTTTTTTTCTTTAATTTTTGGTGGAGTCTTTAGTGTTTTCTACATATAGGATCATGTCATCTGCAAAGAGAAACGATTTTACTACTTTTTTTCCAATTTGGATGTTTTCTATTTCATTTTCTTAGCTAATTGTTCTGGCTAGGACTTCAGGACTATGTTAAATAGAAGTGGCAGGAGTGGCATCCTTGTTTTATTCCTCATCTTAGAGGATTTCATGACTTTAAAATCACACTTAGAAACTATCCAAAGGATATGTTTAAAACTCAGAAAGGGTCTTATTAACAGGATATTTATTATAACATTGTTTATGATATCAAAAAATAGAAAATGTAATTCAATAAGGGAAGGATTGAATGAATTATGACCTACAAACATAATAGACTATTATTCAATTATTAGCTTGTGATTTTGGATAAATTTCATAAATAGAGGAATAGCATATAATTGAACATTCTGTGCTTAGAGTGAGCATATTACCTGACACATAATAAGAATTAAATACGTATTTAATAGATGAACACTGAGGAAAATAATGTAAAATTAAAAAGGCAGATATTGAATTGTAAATTTATCATATATCAAATATGTCAAAAAATATTTTAAAAAGTCTTAAGTACACCAAAATATTAATAAGTGGTTATTTCTATTTGGTGATAAGGGTAAATTTGAGTTATTTTATTGTTCTTATTTATTGTTTAGTATTTCCTGAAATAAACATTTTTTTTAAACATCTTTATTGGAGTATAATTGCTTTACAATGGTGTGTTAGTTTCTGCTTTATAACAAAGTGAATCAGTTATACATATACATATATCCCCATATCTCTTCCCTCTTGCATCTCCCTCCCTCCCACCCTCCCTATCCCAACCCTCTAGGTGGTCAGAAAGCACCGAGCTGATCTCCCTGTGCTATGTGGCTGCTTCCCACTAGCTATCTATTTTACGTTTGGTAGTGTATGTATGTCCATGCCACTCTCTCACTTTGTCCCAGCTTACCCTTCCCACTCCCCATATCCTCAAGTCCATTCTCTGGTAGGTCTGCATCTTTATTCCCGTCTTGCCCCTAGGTTCTTCTGACGATTTTTTTTTCTTTTTTTCTTTTCCTTTTTTTTAAGATTCCATATATATGTGTTAGCATACGGTATTTATTTTTCTCTTTCTGACTTACTTCACTCTGTATGACAGTCTCTAGGTCCATCCACCTCACTACAAATAACTCAGTTTCGTTTCTTTTTATGGCTGAGTAAATATTCCATTGTATATATGTGCCACATTTTCTTTATCCATTCATCTGTCGATGGACACTTAGGTTGTTTCCATGTCCTGGCTACTCTAAATAGAGCTGCAATGAACATTGAGGTACATGACTCTTTTTGAATTATGGTGTTCTCAGGGTATATGCCCAGTAGTGGGATTGCTGGGTCATATGGTAGTTCTATTTTTAGTTTTTTAAGGAACCTCCATACTGTTCTCCATAGTGGCTGTATCAATTTACATTCCAACCAACAGTACAAGAGGGTTCCCTTTTCTCCACACTCTCTGCAGCATTTATTGTTTCTAGATTTTTTGATGATGGCCATTCTGACTGGTATGAGATGATATCTCATTGTAGTTTTGATTTGCATTTCTCTAATGATTAATGATGTTGAGCATTCTTTCATGGGTTTGTTGGCAATCTGTATATCTTCTTTGGAGAAATGTCTATTTAGGTCTTCTGCCCATTTTTGGATTGGGTTGTTTGTTTTTTGGTTATTGAGCTGCATGAGCTGCTTGTAAATCTTGGAGATTAATCCCTTGTCAGTTGCTTCATTTGCAAATATTTTCTCCGATTCTGAGGGTTGTCTTTTCATCTTCTTTATGGTTTCATTTGCTGTGCAAAAGCTTTTAAGTTTCATTAGGTCCCATTTGTTTATTTCTGTTTTTATTTCCATTTCTCTAGGAGGTAGTCAAAAAGTATCTTGCTGTGATTTATGACATACAGTGTTCTGCCTATGTTTTCCTCTAAGAGTTTGATGGTGTCTGGCTTTACATTTATGTCTTTAATCCATTTTGAGTTTATTTTTGTGTATGGTGTTAGGAAGTGTTCTAATTTCATTCTTTTACATGTAGCTTTCCAGTTTTCCCAGCACCACTTATTGAAGAGGCGGTCTTTTCTGCACTGTATATGCTTGCCTCCTTTATCAAAGATAAGGTGAACATATGTGTGTGAGTTTATCTCTGGGCTTTCTATCCTGTTCCATTCATCTATATTTTGGTTTTTGTGCCAGTACCATGCTGTCTTGATTACTGTAGCTTTGTGTAGTATAGTCTGAAGTCAGGAAACCTGATTCCTCCAACTCCTTTTTCTTTCTCAAGATTGCTTTGGCTATTTGGGGTCTCTTGTGTTTCCATACAAATTGTGAGAGTTTTTGCTCTAGTCGTGTGAAAAATGCCAGTGGTAGTTTGATAGGGATTGCATTGAATCTGTAGATTGCTTTGGGTAGTAGAGTCATTTTCACAATGTTGATTCTTGTAATCCAAGAACATGGAATATCTCTCCATCTATTTGTATCATCTTTAATTTCTTTCATCAGTGTCTTATAATTTTCTGCATACAGGTCTTTTGTCTCCTTAGGTAGCTTTATTCCTAGATATTTTATTCTTTTTGTTGCAATGGTAAATGGGAGTGTTTTCTTAATTTCACTTTCATTTTTTCATCATTACTGTATAGGAATGCAAGAGATTTCTGTGCATGAATTTTGTATCCTGCTACTTTACTAAATTCATTGATTAGCTCTAGTAGTTTTCTGGTTGCATCTTTAGGATTCTCGATGTATAGTATCATGTCATCTGCAAACAGTGACAGCTTTACTTCTTCTTTTCCGATTTGGATTCCTTTTATTTCTTTTTCTTCTCTGATTGCTGTGGCTAAAGCTTCCAAAACTATGTTGAATAATAGTGGTGAGAGTGGGCAACCTTGTCTTGTTCCTGATCTTAGTGGAAATGTTTTCAGTTTTTCACCATTGAGGACGATGTTGGCAGTGGGTTTGTCATATATGGCCTTTATTATGTTGATGAAAGTTCCCTCTATGCCTACTTTCTGCAGGGCTTTTATCATAAATGGGTGTTGAATTTTGTCAAAAGCTTTCTCTGCATCTATTGAGATGATCATATGGTTTTTCTCCTTCAATTTGTTATTTGGTGTATCACGTTGATTGATTTGCGTATATTGAAGAATTCTTGCATTCCTGGGATAAACCCCACGTGATCATAATGTACGATCCTTTTAATGTACCGTTGGATTCTGTTTGCTAGTACTTTGTTGAGGATTTTTGCATCTATGTTCATTAGTGATATTGGCCTGTAGAATTCTTTCTTTTTAACATATTTGTCTGGTTTTCGTATCAGAGTGATGGTGCCTTGTAGAATTAGCTTGTGAGTGTTCCTCCCTCTGCTATATTATGGAAGATTTTGAGAAGGGTAGGTGTTAGCTCTTCTCTAAATATTTGATAGCATTCGCCTGTGAAGCCATCTGGTCCTGGGCTCTTGTTTGTTGGAAGATTTTAAATCACAGTTTCAATTTCAGTGCTTGTAATTGGTCTGTTCATATTTTCTATTTCTTTCTGTTTCAGTCTTGGAAAGTTGTGCATTTCTAAGAATTTGTCCATTTCTTCCAGTGAGTCCATTTTATTGGCAAAGAGTTGCTTGTAGTAATCTCTCATGATCCTTTATATTTCTGCAGTGTCAGTTGTTATTACTCCCTTTTCATTTCTATTTCTATTGATTTGAGTCTTCTCCCTATTTTTCTTGATGCATCTGGCTAATGGTTTCTCAATTTTGTCTATCTTCTCAAAGAACCAGCTTTTAGTTTTATTGATCTTTGTTATCGTTTCCTTCATTTCTTTTTCATTTCCTTCTCATCTGATCATTCTGATTTCTTTCCTTCTGCTAACTTTGGGTTTTTTTTTTTTGTTCTTTATTCTCCAATTGCTTTAGGTGTAAGTTTAGGTTGTTTATTTGAGATGTTTCTTGTTTCTTAAGGTAGGATTGTATTGCTATAAACTTCCCTCTTAGAACTGCTTTTGCTGCATCCCACAGGTTGTGGGTCATTGTGTTTTCATTGTCATTTGTTTCTAGGTATTTTTTGATTTCCTCTTTGATTTCTTCAGTGATCTCTTGGTTATTAAGTTGTGTGTTGTTTAGCCTCCACGTGTTTGTATTTCTTACAGATTGTTTCCTGTAATTGATATCTAGTCTCATAGCATTCTGTTCAGAAAAGATACTTGACAGTATTTCAATGTTCTTAAATTTACCAAGGCTTGATTTGTGAACCAAGATATGATCTATGCTGGAGAATGTTCCAGGAACACTTGAGAAGAATGTGTATTCTGTTGTTTTTGGATGGAATGTCCTATAAATATCAATTAAGTCCATCTTGTTTAATGTATCATTTAGAGCTTGTGTTTCCTTATTTATTTTCATTTTGGATGATCTGTCCCTTGGTGAAAGTGGGGTGTTAAAGTCTCCTACTATGATTGTGTTACTGTCGATTTTCCCTTTTATGGCTGTTAGTATTTGCCTTATGTATTGAGGTGATCCTATGTTGGGTGTATAAATATTTACAATTTTTATATCTTCTTCTTGGATTGATCCCTTGATCATTACGTAGTGTCCTCCTTTTTCTCTTGTAATAGTCTTTGTTTTAAAGTCTATTTTGTCTGATATGAGAATTGCTACTCCAGCTTTCTTTTGATTTCCATTGGCATGGAATATCTTTTTCCATCCCCTCAATTTCAGTCTGTATGTGTTCCTAGGTCTGAAGTGGGTCTCTTGTAGACAGAATATATATGGGTCTTGTTTTTCTATCCATTAAGCCAGTCTATGTCTTTTGGTTGGAGCATTTAATCCATTTACATTTAAGGTAATTATTGATATGTATGTTCTTATGACCCTTTTCTTAATTGTTTTGGGTTTATTATTGTAGCTTTTTTCCTTCTCTTGTGTTTCTTGCTTAGAGAAGTTCCTTTATCATTTGTTGTAAAGCTGGTTTGGTGGTGCTGATTTCTCTTAGCTTTTGCTTGTCTGTAAAGCTTTTAATTTCTCCATCAAATCTGAATGAGATCCTTGCTCGGTAGAGTAAACTTGGTTGTAGGTTTTTCTCCTTCATCACTTTAAATATGTCCTACCACTCCCTTCTGGCTTGCAGAGTTTCTGCTGAAAGATCAGCTGTTAACGTTATGGGGATTCCCTTATGTGTTATTTGTTGTTTTTCCCTTGCTGCTTTTAATATTTGTTCTTTGTATTGAATTTTTGATAGTTTGATTAATATGTCTTAGCGTGTTTCCCTTTGGATTTATCCTGTATGGGACTCTCTGTGCTTCCTGGACTTGATTAACTATTTCCTTTCCCATATTAGGGAAGTTTTCAACTATAATCTCTTCAAATATTTTCTCAGTCCCTTTTATTTTCTCTTCTTCTTCTGGGACCCCTATAATTAGTATGTTGGTGCGTTTAATGTTGTCCCAGAGGTCTCTGAGACTGTCCTCATTTCTTTTCATTCTTTTTTTCTTTATTCTGCTCTGCAGTAGTTATTTCTGCTATTTTATCTTTCAGGTCACTTATCCATTCTTCTGCCTCAGTTATTCTGCTATTGATCCCTTCTAGAGAATTTTAAATTTCATTTATTGTGTTGTTCATCACTGTTTGTTTGCTCTTTAGTTCTTCTAATTCCTGTTAAACGTTTCTTATATTTTCTCCATTCTATTTCCAAGATTTTGGATCATCTTTACTATCATTATTCTGAATTCTTTTTCAGGTAGACTGCCTATTTCCTCTTCATTTCTTAGGTCTGGTGGGTTTTTGCCTTGCTCCTTCATCTGCTGTGTGTCTCTCTGTGTTCTCATTTTGCTTAACTTACTGTGTTTGGGGTCTCCTTTTTGCATGCTGCAGGTTCATAGTTTCCATTGTTTTTGGTGTCTGTCCCCAGTGGGTAAGGTTGATTCCGTGGGTTGTGTAGGCTTCCTGGTGGAGGGGACTAGTGCCTGTGTTCTGGTGGATGAGGCTGGATCTTGTCTTTCTGGTGGACAGGTCCATGTCTGGTGGTGTGTTTTGAGGTGTCTGTGGCCTTATTATGATTTTAGGCAGCCTCTGTGCTAATGGATGGGGTTGTGTTCCTGTCTTGCTACTTGTTTGGCATAGGGTGTCCTGCACTGTAGCTTGCTGGTCGTTGACTGGAGCTGGGTCTTGGCATTGAGATGGAGATCTCTGGGAGATTTTCACCGTTTGATATTACGTGGAGCTGGGAGGTCTCTTGTGGACCAGTGTCCTGAAGTTGGCTCTCCCACCTCAGTGACACAGCCCTGATGCCTGGCTGGAGCACCAAGAGCCTGTCCTCCACATGGCTCAGAATAAAAATGAGAAAAGAAAGAAAGAAAGAAAGAAGAATATAAAATAAAATAAAGTCAAATAAAATAAAATTATTAAAATAAAAAAGAAAAAATAATTATTAAGAAAAAAAAATTTTTAAGTAATAAAAAAAAACGAACAGACAGAACCCTAGGACAAATGGTAAAAGCAAAGCTATACAGACAAAATCACACACAGAAGCATGTGCATACACACTCACAAAAAGAGAAAAAGGGAAAAAATATATATATATCATTGCTCCCAAAGTCCACCTCCTCAATTTGGGATGATTCATTGTCTATTCTTGTATTTCATAGATGCAGGGTACATCAAGTTGACTGTGGAGATTTAATCCACTGCTCCTAAGGCTGTTGGGAGAGATTTCCCCTTCTCTTCTTTCTTCGCATGGCTCCTGGGTTTCAGCTTTGGATTTGACCCTGCCTCTGCATTTAGGTCTCCTGAGGGCATATGTTCTTTGCTCAAAGAAGGGGGTTAAAAGAGCAGCTGCTTCAGGGGCTCTGGCTCACTCATGCCGGGGGGAGGGAGGGGTACAGAGTGTGGGGTGAGCCTGCAGCGGCGGCAGAGGTCGGTGTGATGTTTCAACAGCCTGAGGCATGCCATGTGTTCTCCTGGGGAAGTTGTCCCTGGATCACGGGACCATGGCAGTGGCGGGCTGCACAGGCTTCCAGGAGGGGAGGTGTGGATAGTGACCTGTGCCTACACACAGGCTTCTTGTTGGCTGCAGCAGCAGCCTTAGCGTCTCATGCCCGTCTCTGGGGTCTGCGCTGATAGCTGCGGCTCACGCCCGTCTCTGGAGCTCCTTTAAGCTGTGCTCTTAATCCCCTCTCCTCACGCACCAGGAAACAAAGAGGCAAGAAAAAGTCTCTTCTCTCTTCCGCAGCTCCAGACATTTTCCCTGACTCCCTCCCAGCTAGCTGTGGTGCAATAGCCCCCTTCAGGCTGTGTTCATGCCACCAACCCCAGTCCTCTCCCTGGGATTTGACCTCCAAAGCCCGAGCCTCAGCTCCCAGCCCCCACCCGTCCTGGCAGATGAGCAGACAAGCCTCTCGGGCTGGTCATTGCTGGTCGGCACCAATCCTCTGTGCAGGAACTCTCCACTTTGCCCTCTGCACCCCTGTTGCTGAGCTCTCCTCCGTGGCTCCGAAGCTTCCCCCCTCCACCACCCGCAGTCTCCACCAGTGAAGGGGCTTCCTAGTGTGTGGAAATCTTTCCTACTTCACAGCTCCCTCCCACTGGTGCAGGTCCCGTCCCTATTCTTTTGTCTCTGTTTTTTCTTTTTTTTCTTTCCCCACCCAGGTACTTGGGGAGTTTCTTGCCTTTTGGGAGGTCTGAGGTCTTCTGCCAGCGTTCAGTAGGTGTTCTGTAGGAGTTGTTCCACACGTAGATGTATTTCTGATGTATTTGTGGGGAGGAGGTGATCTCCACGTCTTACTCTTCTGCCATCTTGAAGCTCAAAACCTCCCCATATCTCTTCCCTCTTGTGTCTCCCTCCCTCCCACACTCCCTATCCCACCACTCTAGGTGGTCACAAAGCACCGAGCTGATCTCCCTGTGCTATGCGGCTGCTTCCACTAGCTAGCCATTTTACGTTTTGTAGTGTATATATGTCCATGCCACTTTCTCACTTCATCCCAGCTTACCTTTCCCCCTCCCCGTATCCTCAAGCCCATTCTCTAGTAGGTCTGTGTCTTTATTCCCGTCTTGCCCCTAGGTTCTTCAGAACTTTTTTTTTTTTATTCCATATATGTGTGTTAGCATACGGTATTTGTTTTTCTCTTTCTGACTTACTTCACACTGTATTACAGATTCTAGGTCCACCCACCTCACTACAAATAACTCAATTTCATTTCATTTTATGGCTGAGTAATATTCCACTGTATATATGTGACACATCTTCTTTATCCATTCATCCGATGATGGACACTTAGGTTGCTTCCATGTCCTGGCTATTGTAAATAGAGCTGCAATGAACATTGTGGTACATGACTCTTTTTGAATTTGGTTTTCTCAGGGTATATGCCCAGTAGTGGGACTGCTGAGTAGTATGGTAGTTCTATTTTTAGTTTTTTAAGGAACCTCCATGCTGTTCTCCATAGTGGCTGTATCAATTTACATTCCCACCAACAGTGCAAGAGGGTTCCCTTTTCTCCACACCCTCTCCAGCATTTATTGTTTTGTAGATATTTTGATGATGGCCATTCTGACCGGTGTGAGATGATATCTCATTGTAGTTTTGATTTGCATTTCTCTAATGATTAATGATGTTGAGCATTCTTTCATGTGTTTGTTGGCAATCTGTATATCTTCTTTGGAACACTCCATTTACCATTGCAACAAAAATAATAAAATATCTTGGAATAAACCTACCTATGGAGACAAAAGATCTGTATGCAGAAAATTATAAGACACTGATGAAATAATTTAAAGGTGATACAAATAGATGGAGAGATATACCATGTTCTTGGATTGGAAGAATCAACATTGTGAAAATGACTATACTACCCAAAGCAATCTACAGATTCAATGCAATCCCTATCAAACGACCACTGGCATCTTTCACAGAGCTAGAACAAAAAATTTCACAATTTGTATGGAAACACAAAAGACCCTGAATAGCCAAAGCAATCTTGAGAAAGAAAGAAGGAGCTGGAGGAATCAGGCTCCCTGACTTCAGGACTATACTCCACAAAGCTACAGTAATCAAGACAGCATGGTACTGGCACAAAAACAGAAATATAGATCAATGGAACAGGATAGAAAGCCCAGAGATAAACCCACGCACATATGGTCACCTTATCTTTGATAAAGGAGGCAAGAATATACAGTGGAGAAAAGACAGCCTCTTCAGTAAGTGGTGCTGGGAAAGCTGGACAGCTACATGAAAAAGAATGAAATTTGAACACTCCTTAACACCATACACAAAAATAAACTCAAAAGGAATTCAAGACCTAAATGTAAGGCCAGACACTATCAAGCTCTTAGAGGAAAACATAGGCAGAACACTCTATGACATAAATCACAGCAAGATCCTTTTTGACCCACCTCCTAGAGTAATGGAAATAAAAACAAAAATAAACAAATGGGACGTAATGAAACTTAAAAGCTTTTGCACAGCAAAGGAAGCCGTAAGCAAGACGAAAATACAACCCTCAGAATGGGAGAAAATATTTTCAAATGAAGCAACTGGCAAGGATTAATCTCCAAAATTTACAAGCAGCTCATGCCGCTCAATATCAAAAAAGCAAGTAACTCAATCCAAAAATGGGCAGAAGACCTAAATAAACATATTTTTATACTCAGAAAAATGTTTGTAAAAAGGAAATTAGGTTGTGTAGAGTTGGCATCACCTCTTCTTGGTGAATCCATGTTGGCTTTGAATAATTACAGCTCCCTTTTCTAAGCACCTACAAACTGTTCATTAAATAATCAATTTTAGAGTCTTGTGAGGAATAAACATCAAACTCATAGTTTGGCATGTTTGACATGTGCCTCTTGAGCATCCTGAAAGTGAGGAGTGTTACCTATCTTCCACCTGCCAGGATATATCTATCCGGGTCTCTATGCTTTCTCAAAATTAGTAATAAAAATTTTTGATTATATGGAATTTACATGGTCACTCATGTCCCTCAGATGTAACTTTCCTGGGCCAGGAGATTTAAATTACTTTAGAGCAACTTCGTTTTTTCTTCTCATTTATTATGGACTTCAATTTTCTCTTAAAGAGTTTTATTCTATCTGTTTCTGTTGGAAAGTCAAGATCCTTGATAGATAAGACAGGAATGGTGCAGTTCTTTCTAATCTGATCCAGGTAGAGGTTCTATCCAGTTTCTTCATCTTGTTCCAAAAAACAAAAAGAACCAAAACTTCCTTTTCCTCATCCTAAATTCACTCTCATCTTTACTTTCCTGACTCCTCTCTCATAAGTCCACATAACTTTGTTTTCTTTTTCTTATTAAATAAATAGAAAGAATACCTGGGCTGAAACTTGATTTTTCCATTTGTAAGGAAGTTGTTTTCTCTCCTATCCTGAGCCTTGTTTTTCTTTGGCTGTAAAATGTTGATTACAATATTGCCTTACTTTTTTCTCAGGCTTATGATGATGATCAAATGGGACAATAGATGTGCAAATGCTTTGTAAATCTTGTATTAGAGCACATGCAGTTTCCTCTTCATGAAATGATTTGCAAATGTTTTGCTGAACTGCTCCCCCTTGTTAGTCTCATTGTTTCCTAATTATCATTCAACAAAGTATCATCTCTTTGAAACTTTCCCAATCATTTGCATGTGTCTCATCCCCTAACTTCCTTCAAGGAGCAGTTATTACTTTTCCTCTGTTCTTATTACTTGGTACATATTTTGATTAATTATAAAGCTAAAACTTATAAATGACAACATTATTTCACTGTGTTATATTTGTTTGTTTCAATGTCTCTCATCCCTCTCCAAACCCCAACTCCTAGCCTAGGTTTTGAGTTCCTTGAGACAAATTTTATTCATTTTTGTAACTCTGGCCGAATGCTTCTTATATGCCAATGTTTGCTGAATGAATAAGTCAATCAATGAATCAATTAATGAGCAACACTACCAGCTATAAAATGCTTTACACACATAAAGAATTGTTCTTGGTTGCTTCTTTTCCCTTTTCTTTTTTTTTTTAAACATCTTTATTGAAGTATAATTACTTTACAATGGTGTGTTAGTTTCTGCTTTATAACAAAGTGAATCAGTTATACATATACATATGTTCCCATATCTCTTCCCTCTTGCATCTCCCTCCCTCCCACCCTCTCTATCCCACCCCTCTAGGTGGTCACAAAGCACCGAGCTGATCTCCCTGTGCTATGTGGCTGCTTCCCACTAGCTATCTATTTTACATTTGGTAGTGTATATATGTCCATGACACTCTCTCACCCTGTCACATCTCACCCCTCCCCCTCCCCATATCCTCAAGTCCATTCTCTAGTAGGTCTGTGTCTTTATTCCCGTCTTGCCACTAGGTTCTTCATGACCTTTTTTTTTCCCTTAGATTCCATATATATGTGTTAGCATACTGTATTTCTTTTTCTCTTTCTGACTTACTTCACTCTGTAGAAATGCAAATCAAAACTACAATGAGGTATCATCTCACACTGGTCAGAATGGCCATCATCAAAAAATCTAGAAACAATAAATGCTGGAGAGGGTGTGGAGAAAAGGGAACACTCTTGCACTGTTGGTGGGAATGTAAATTGATACAGCCACTATGGAGAACAGTATGGAGGTTCCTTAAAAAACTAAAAATAGAACTACCATACGACCCAGCAATCCCACTACTGGGCATATACCCTGAGAAAACCATAATTCAGAAAGAGTCATGTACCAAAATATTCATTGCAGCTCTGTTTACAATAGCCAGGACATGGAAGCAACCTAGGTGTCCATCATCGGATGAATGGATAAAGAAGATGTGTCACATATATACAATGGAATATTACTCAGCCATAAAAAGAAATGAAATGGAAGTATTTGTAATGAGTTGGGTGGAGTTAGAGTCTGTCATACAGAGTGAAGTAAGTCCCTTTTCTTTTTGCATTCTTCCTTTAAAATCTAATGTCACACCATATTACTCAGGCAATTAACACATTTCTGTGTATCCTGTTCTTTCTTGATTGTACTTTGATTTTATTTCAGATATCTTAGACACTGAACCATATTACCCCTTAGAATCTCTGATCATGGAATCATGCATAATTTGTTAAATATGCCCACATCTTTGGCCATCACAAAACCTTAAAAATGATAGGGTCACTTTTTCCCTCAAAGATTCATTTCAATTTCACTGATCCTTGTTAGTAGAATTGGATTTGGAGTAACAAATCCTCACTTTGGTCCTTTATGCTTCTGAGATTTCAGTCGTTCATTTTAGTAACCAAATAATATTTCATTACTTGACTACACCACATTTTGTTTATTCATTCATCAGTTGATGGACATTTGGGTTGTTTCTATCATTTGGCTATTATAAATAATGCTGCTATGAACATTCACGAACACAATTTTGCATGGACATATGTTTTCTATTCCTTTGGGTATGTACCTGGTGATGAAATTCCTGGGTCATATGGTAGTTATATGTTTAACTTTCTGAGAAACTGCTAAATTATTTTCTGTGTTAGATGCACATTTTTACATTTCAAGCAGCAGGGTATAGTGGTTCCAATTTTTCCACATCCTTTCCAACACGTGTTAGTGTCTGTCTCTTTGATTATAGCTATGTTAGCGGTTGTGAAGTTGTGTCTTGTTTTGGTTTCAATTTGCATTTATCTGGTGCCTAATAATGTTAAACATCTTTTCATATGGTTGGACATTTGTGTATCTTTTTTGGAGAAAGATCTATTCATATTCTCTGCCCATTTTCAATTGGGTTATTTTTCTTATAATTGAGTTTTAAGTGTTCTTAATATATTCTAGATACTAGTCTGTTATCAAGTATATATTTTGCAAATATTTTCTCCTAGTCTATTAATTGTCTTTTCATTTTTACCAGAGCATCCTTTCAAGAACAAAACTTTAAATTTTTGATTAAAATTATTTACTCTATTTTTTCTTTTGTTGTTTGTGTCGTGCTGTTATATCTAAGAAACCATTGCTTAATGCAAGGTCATGAAAACTTACTCCTATGTTTTTGTTTTTGTTTTTTTTTTCTAAGAGCGTTATAGTTTTAGTTCTTACATTTAGGTCTTTAATTCGTTTTTAGTTAATTTTTATATGGTGTGAGGTAGGGGTCCATCTTCATTATTTTGAATGTGGATATCTTGTTTCTTTGTTGAAAAGATTATTTTTTGCTGAAAAACACTTTTTGTTGAAAGAGCTTTTCTTTCTTCCATTAAATTGTCTTTTACCCTTGTCCAAAGCAATTGACAAAAATAAACTTAAGAGTTTATATCTAGACTCTCAATTCTATTCTACTTATCTATATTCCTATCCTAATAGAGTATCACACTGACTTGATTACTGTTGTGATTTAATAAGTTTTGAAATTTAAAATTGTGAGTCTTCCAACTTTGTTTTGTTTTGTTTTAAAGATTGTTTTGAATATTTGGTCCCCTTTACATTTCCATACTAATTTTAGCATTAGCTTGTAAATTTCTGCAAAAATCTACCTGAAATTTTAATGACTATAAATCAATTTGGGGAATACTGCCATCTTAGCATTATTAAGGCTTCCCATCTGTGATCATGGGATGCATTTTTATTTACTTATATATTTAATATCTTTCAATGAGGTTTTGTAGTTTTCAGTGTATCAGTCTTGTATATCTTTTGGTAAATTTATCCCTAAATATTTTATTCTTTTTTTGCTACTTTACGTGGAATTGCTTCTTAATTTAATTTAATTTTTAGATTGTTCTTTTTTAGTGTATATAAATACAGTTTATTTTTAAATTGATGTTTTATCCTTCAGCCTTGTTCAACTAGTTTTTCATTCTAATAGCATTTTTGTTTGTTTCATTTTGCTTTGTTTTGGGGTGTGTATGTGTGTGTGTATTCCTTAGGATTTTCTAAATACAACATTAGGTCATCCTCAAATAGAGATCATTTTACTTTTCCTTTCTAATATGGATATCTTTCATTCCTTTTCTTGCCTAACTGTCCTGGCTAGAACCTCCACTACAATGTTGAATAAAAGTGGGAAGAGTAAATAGTTTTGTACTGTTCCTAATATTAGGGGGAGTGCATTCAGTATGTCATCATTAAACATGATGTTAGTTGTGAGCTTTTTTGTGCATAGTTTTTTATCAGACTGAGGACATTATCTTGCATTCCTATTTGTTTGAGTGTTTTTATCATGAAAGTATTTTGGATTTTGTCAAATTATTTTATTTCTCTACATCTGTTAAGCTGGTCATGTGGCTTTTGTCCCTTATTCTGTTTAATATGGCATATTACATTGATAGATTTTCATATGTTAAACCAATGTTGCATTCCTGGGATAAATCCCACATGGTTATTGTGTTTAATTTTTGTTACATGTGGCTGGGTTTGGCTTGCTAATATTTTGCTGAGGATTTTTTGTGTCTATATACCTGTGGCATGTTGTTATATAGATTTTTGTTGTTGTTATTCTTGTGATGTCTTTGGCTGGTTTTGGTATCAGGGTAATATTGGTCTTATAGAATGAGTTGGGAATTGGCCCCTCCTCTTCTAATTTCTGGCAGTGTTTGTGAAGTGCTGGTGTTAATTATTCCTAATATTTAGTGAAATTCACCAATGAAGCAATTTGGGTCTGGGCTTTCCTTTGTGGGAAAGTTTTTATTATTATTATTATTAATTCAATCACTTTGCCCATTATAAGTTTACTCAATGTTCTATTAATTCTTGAGTCAGTTTTGGTAACTTGTATCTTTCTAGGAATTTATCTAGTTTGTTTAAGCTATCTAGCTTATTGGCACACAGCTGCTCATATTAATCCCTTATAACACTTAAAGTCAGTACTGAGATCTCCTTTTATATTCCTGATTTTCATAATTCAAATCTCTTCTTCTTTTTTTTGGTCAGTCTAGCTAAAGGTTTTTCAAGTTTATTGTTCTTTGTAAAGAACCAATTTTCATTTCATTAATTTTCTCTAATGTTTTACTATTCTCCATTTCATTTATTTCCTATCTAATGTTCATTATTTACTTCCTTCTGTTGGCTTTGGGTTTAATTTTCTCTTGTTTTCCAGTTTATTAAGGTGAAAAGGTAATGTTATTTATTTTTTATTATGTATTTTTAAATACAGGCATTTACAGCTATAAATTTCCTCTAAGCACTGCTTCACTGCATCCTGTAAGTTTGGGTATGTTGTGTTTTTGTTTTTATTCATCTCAAAGCATTTTCTAAATTCCCTGTGATTTCTTTTTGGACCCAGTGTCTAGTTAGGAGTATGATGTTTTATTTCCACATATTTGTAAATTTCCCAAATTTTCTTCTGTTGATTTACAATTTTACTCCATTGTAGTCTAAGAATACACTTTTTATTATTTCAGTTCTATTAAGTTTACTGAGAACTGCTTTATGGCCTTATATATGGTTTATCCGGAGAATGTTACAAGTACCCTTGAGAAGAATGTGCACTCTTCTGTTGTTAGGTGGAGTGTTCTATTGACTTCAAATCTGATGTTGAGCTCTCTAAGTAACTTTTTAATTTTAGTTATAGTAATTTTCAATTCTAAAATTTCTCTTTGGTTATTTTTATAATTTATATCTCTTATTGTTATTCTTTATTTGGTGAGACATTGCTCTCATATTATTCTTTAATTCTTTGTTCATGGTTTGCATTAACTCTGAAAATATTTAAGACAGTTGATTTAAAGTCTTTGTCTAGTAAGTCCAATGTGTTGGTGTCCCAGGGACAATTCTATTAACTGCTTTTTAAGTCTGTGTATGTGCCATACTTCCCTGTTTCTTTGCATGTCTCATAAAATTTTATTGAAAACTAGGCATTTAAAATATATAATGTGGTAACTCTGGGAATCTGATTCACCCCCCACTCCATGGTTTTTGTTGTTTTAATTTGTTGGTGGTGGTGGTTAGTTAGTTTAGTTTCTTTCCTAAATTAATTATTCAAAGTCAGTATTCTTTGTCATGCATGACCGCTGAAGTCTTTCTTTGGTTATATTAGTTGTTAGCTAATGACTAGACAGAGATTTCTTTAAGTGCCTTGAACCAATATGTCTACTTGCCTTTGCCAAGGGACTCTGTATGTGTTTTTGGGCATGCTTCCTCTTGCAAAGAACATCAATGTCAGAGAGATTAGGGTCTTTCCATATCTTTCTTGGAATTGCACACAGCCCTGAACATGCACATGGCTTTCTAGATTCATCAATATATATTGGTGGTTTATCAAAGCCCCCAGTAACATTTTGTTTCCAGTTTTTCCTTATTAGCTTTATTTATTTATTTTGTTTGGATCATACTTTTGTTATCCCCAACTTATATTGTCACCTCAAGCAGCTGCAATGTTAAACAATTGCTGCTGATTGTTTTTGACAATCACCTTAGGGATAGGGCTGTTTACACAGAGTGAGCCCTGAGTCTGATCACGTAAAGATAAGCCTTGAAAATGAAGCTTTTCAGGCAGTCTCCAGACAGGTCAAATTGTGACAATTATTTTGGGATAGGGCTTTTAGGAGCTCCAAACCAACTTTTCCCCCTCCAGTGTCTGCTGCACTGTTGGTTTCCACAGCTTCAGTCACTGTGAGGCTGTCAGTTTTTAAGGTTATTGAAGAGCTTTAGAACATGGGAGTTGAGCAAGTTGAAATGCCATAAAATTCATTGTTCTTACTGACATTCAGCCACTTTTCTTGACTAAACACTCTTTGGATTGTTGTAAAGCTTTGGTTAATTTCTATTGTTCCAAAATTTTTGACTTTTATTTTATTTTATTTTATTTTATTTTGCCAGTGTTCAGGTGCTTTTATGGAGGGGCATATTTCCAGGAGTTTTTACTTCACCATCCCAGAAGTTTCTTCAGGAAGGGCACCTTTTGTTTCTAGAATTCAAATAAAGTATTCTTAAGGTGTCATGGTGGTGTAAAAATCATAGGCTTTGAAATTAGACACACTGTAATTTGAATCCTAGCTCAATTACCTGCTTGTTGTGTGATCTTAGGCAAGTGACTTATCCTCCTTGCATCTCAATTTTCTTGTTTATTCAGTGAGGATGATAATTTCTACATCATAGGATTGTTGTGAGAATTAAATGAAATAATGGATACAAAACTTCTGGTATATAGAAAGTATTAAGTGCACGTTAATTTTGACATTTGCTTTTTTGCTTAACTGAAAACTCAGTAATTCCAACCTCAGTAAGTTGGTATGCCTCACGTTGGAGTTGCCCAATATATTTGGTACAAACATATGTAATAATGGTGTTAGGATGCTCATCCAGTGGATACCACACCATTAGCTGTTACCTTTTAGCTACAGACTCAATTGCAAGGTGCCTGTAGGACTTGGTTGTTATATTACCAATGCAAAACTCCATTTTCATTGTGCCTCCCAGCACTGGGTTGGCTTTACTAACAGCAATACTGCATTGTTGACTTATTTTTAGCCTCTATTTGTCACCATGCCCCATCGATCTTTTTTAGCCCCACTCGCACATAGGCAGTTATTTCTCTTATTTATTATTTATTTATTGTTAGATTTATATAGTGCCTTCCTCCCTAAAAGCTTAAGGCACTGTACAGAGAACTTAAAAACATGGCCCATCAAACATTACACATCTAAAATAAAATTGAAAACAGGGAAAGTAGGCAGGCAAACAGGAATGGAAAACCTGAGGGATAATGGATGATCAGGAGAAAGGGAAGAAGTGTGTGCTGGGCAGTTCATTTTTCTGTTTTTGGTATGCCACTCTGAGAACTTATCCATGGTGAGTTTTTTTGTTTTGTTTTGTTTTGTTTTAAAATTTATTTTCAGGTCTCTGATCCAGTCTCAAAATGCCTGAGGTCATTTACAGTTCAAAAGAGATGGTATGTTTTACCTGTACAGATTTGGGTGAGCAGAAACACAACTCTATGTGTATTCTCTTCTATTGCCTAAATCATAGATTTAAATGGTAAATAACTTTAGCCTCAGAATCAATTTATTTCTTGATAGGGGGATGTGCTAATGAAGTGTGAACTTTTAGAAGGAAAATTGTATCTTGCATGAACAAATTTGTTGTATTCCATGTTTGATGGCAGACAGTGCTAAGAGGAAGAAAGTACTTCATGGGCTGTGAGTCATTAAGAGCATCAAACTGACATAAGGTACAGTGAATTATGAATATTACTGGGGATGAAGTTGTAAGGAAGAATGATAATAGTGTCCTTGCTTGTTATCCCTCAAACTCTGGCATCCCACAATATACACTTTCAGTTTATAAGTATAAATCCAAATGAGTTTTGTGTTTAGAGTACACCAAACTCTAAACACCATTGTGTTCCTTATATACTTAGAGTTTACTATAAGTATTATGGAGGGTATTGAGGGGGCATGTATGAATGAATGTTAGCCTACTGTCTCTCCCATTGATTGTTGAGAATTCACCATTTGAGATCACTTACGGGACATTCTTTGTTTAATATCACTGTTTTATACACACACACACACACACACACACATAAACACACTTTCCCTCTAGGGCATTGAAGTGTGGTTTGTGTGATCAGAGTTTATTATTCATTTTTGTTATTTTGATTACCGTTAATATTTATCCCAGAGGGGTTAAAATCAACTCAGATAATTCACTGGCTCCTTAGCAGATTAGTAGAAGAAGCATTTGAAATTAATTTTTCCTGTATCCTGTTACCATGAATGAGGGCAATTTGACTTTGACTTAAGTCATGATTTGCAATAGGTTGGGGGCTCCAGGGTTTTGCCAATTATTTCATTAAACTGCTACTGGGGTGATTTTTTTTGTGAATTTCACTTAAAAGAGATATGTCAGAAGATTGTTCAGAAAATACAGACCAAATTCATTTTCAAAAACTAAACAGATTTTCCACAAGGCTTCTACTGTGACAAAAGCCCTGGATAAGAATCTTTATCTGGATGTCTTAGATCCAGGCCTATTTCTGTTTTCTCTCTGTTAGATTCCAGTTCCTTTACTATTGCTTTCTGTAGCATCCTATTCCTTCAGGAAATATCATTGAGGCTCTTAAAGTTCTGTTACAGTCCCAAAGGGTATCCTGCTCTAAAACAATCATGGTAGCTGTAATTGTGTTTCAAAGGCTTGGCTGTTTTCCTGAATTTTGGTTTCGATCCCTTTTTTTCAAAGAAGTTGAACCATGTCTTTCATAATAGTTTAATATTATTGTGAAATGTCTCTAACATTTAATATAGTAGTCATAAAATATTTTTATTATTGGAGTAAAGTTGCTTTACAATGTTGTGTTAGTTTCTGCTGTACAATGAAGTGAATCAGCTATATGTACACCTATATCCCCTCCCTCTTGGACCTCCCTCCCACCACTGCCCCCATCCCACCCATCTAGGTCGTCACGGAGCACCGAGATGAGCTCCCTGTGTTATACAGCAGGTTCCCACTAGCTATCTATTTTACACATGGTAGTGAATTTATGTCAAACCCAATCTCCCAATTCGTCCCACCCTCCCCTCCCCTCCCCCCTGTGTCCACATGTCTGTTCCCTATGTCTATGTCTCTATTCCTGCCCTACATTTAGGTTCATCTGTACCATTTTTCTAGATTCCACATATATGCGTTAATATATGATATTTTTTTTAAGCCAAAAGAGTTTATTCCCTTCCTTTCCTCAAACAGCATGCAACTAAATAGCTTCACTTTGAGAAATACAGGATACAGGGTGCCTGGTACAGGGTAAAAACTGATTGCTTTAATATTTGTGATGAGTGGTTGTTTTATACTGATGAATTCATGCTGTCTGTCATATATCTTTGAAAAGTACGTTAATGTGGTCTCAATTCTAAATGAAAAACAAAATTAGTGAGTTCTAGTGAGTTGAGTTAGTAAACTGTAAGTATATAATGAACCAATATTACAAATCATTTTAGAAAATCTTTTCACCTGACAGTTTTTGCTTGTCCAAAGTACTTTTATTCTCTCTCTCTCTCTCCCACACACACACACACTGTCTCTCAATCTCTATTTCTCATCATTGATTTGAAAGTGAGTGACAATCTCCTTAGAATGATTTTCCCCTTATTTTTGATAGCTATTTCCTTGTCCTGATTGATTTCTTTTCAATCTGGCCTAATTATGTTCAGGTGTAAGATGTCAGACTGTTGTAATAAGCTAGGTTGGAGGGCTTGGAGTGAGTTGACTGTTACATTCCAAGCTAGGGCTACAATAAGCTGTATTCTTTTCTAATTATTGCCCCGTTAGATTATTTGGTGCCTAGGTGTTTTGCTAAGTGATCTACAAAGATCAACCTGAGTTTGTAATAAACTTCTAAGAGACCAACCTCCTAGACAATGGAGATAGGGACATTGACTGTGAAGTTAGGGGCATTGTCTTTGCCCTTCCTTTCTCCCAAAGCAGGTTACCACTCAGACACAGAACTGCTATTTGAGTGAAACAAGCAGGTAATAATGGGAATTGCCTCCTAGTTTGGTAAATGACAATGCAATTGCAGTTGACATATCCTTGCCCCATCAGCCTAATTTTTAAAAAAGTAATTATATTCTTATATTTTCTATCAGCATATCCGCAATTATTCTGTGCTCTGGCTCATAGAAAAAAAGAATTCTAATAATTGCCATGGAGACTTTGAGTTTAAAATGACATGTGGCTAAGCAGAACTTAAGATGACTCTCCCAATATCTACTAAAATGTAACAAACTAATAGGAGCTCAAGAAATTTTGGAAAACTAAGACTGAAAAATGATTGCTGGAACTAAAGTGAAATTCTGGTAACTTTAAGAACAATGAAGCTGGTTTGCAACCTGAAAGTTCCTGAACCAACAGTCTTAGTCATGTAAATAAGATCAGGAAGACATTTTTCTCCACCTTTACTGTACGACACTGTGATCCAGGGTTTGTACCAATTAGACAACTGGACAATTGCCCTGCTACCTTTAAAAAATAAATGGATTGATTTATAAAAAGCTTACTATAATGTTCAAATAATGTAGTACAAATAAGGAAGCCCAAATAACCCCAAATCTCAACTCCAGATATAAACACTATTAGTCAGTGAACACCCTTCCAAACATCTTCTATGCAAATATATGCATAGATGTTAATAAAAAATTTTACTTAAATGACATCATGCTACACATGTTGTTTTAACATTCTTCTTCCACTCAGTATTATGTTGTAGAGTAGATACATTTCTCTGTCAAAAAATAACATCTATATCAACACTTTAATTACTAAATAGGGTTGGATAAGCCATATCTGTGTCAGCCATTGACTCCCTGTTATCATCTGTGTCCTGTTCTCTCTTGCCTTCTTCCTATGTCTAAGATTTTGCCTTTTCCCTCTTTTCATCCTTCCTTCCCTCCTTCCCTTGTTTTTTCCTTCCTCTCTCCCACCCTCTTTCTTTCTGTCTTTCCTTTATCCCTTCCTTCCTTCTCTCTCTCTCTCTTCAGTGAGACGGGGCTCTCAGGGCTAAGCCAGTCTTACCATGGCCAACACTGCCTTATTTCTTCACTTACACCAAGTGACGGATACTGGATGGTACTGAATTCTGATATTAAGTAATGCAGAGACCCCATACAAGAGGGAAAATCCAACTTTTTTGTCAGTAAAATTATAAAAGTTTAATTTTAACATTTTTTTTTTAGCTGTTAAAAGGAAATTACTGCTCCTAGATGGGGTAGATAATTCGGTTAATATAGTGGTGTTTTCATTGGCTTGTAAATAATTTAAAATATTTTAATATATTTCTATTGAATTATTAAGAAAGAAAGTAAAACATGAATATAAAAAAATAGTAGTCCTAAACCTAAAATTCCACTTCACTATCTGAGTTTAGAGGAAAGAATTTTTCTTCCTTGGTTATTTTCAGCTTAATGAATGAAATTAGGGTGTTATAAACACAAAGAGAGAGCAGGTAGATAATGCACATGAGTACAGTGGACCTGGTGTTGGGGAAACAATAGAATGATGCAGAAAGCTCCAAAACATATGTCTGTCTAAAGAGAGTCACTGTTGTTCAGCTCCAGATATCCCTACGTGAGAACTTGCAACCATTTTTGCTAGATTTTCTGATTTTCAAGAAGCTGGAAATCCAGATTGTTAGCAATCCTTTAAAAATAATATATTAATGACTGGATAATAATCCTTTAAATTGATGTACCATTGTTTATTTAATTAGATGTTTGTTTCCAGTTTTTCTCTATTATAAATAATGGTTTAAAAACATTTTGTTAAAAATTTTGAAATTTCTAATTATTTTATAGGATATGTTTCTAAGAATAAAATTACTAGGGCAAAGGATCCAAACAGTTTTAAGGCTCTTAACACCATATACTTAACTTTCAGAAAAGTTTTTACCAATTTATATTCCTATCATTATGTCTGTATTCTTATCTCCTTGCCAGCTTTAACTACTGTGTTGGCCAAAAAGTTCCTTTGGAAAAACCTGAACGAACTTTTTGGCCAACCAAATATTATCATAAAACAATTGTTTGTAAAGATGATAAACAATAATGTTATTTTTCTTCTGCAGATAATCTTTCCCTCATTTTTCCCTTCTGAATTTCTTACAATGTCAAATCAATACATCTTTTCCTGTATTATTATTTTCTTTTTAAAAATTTTTATTTTGTATTGGATTTTAGTTGATTAACAATGTTGTGTTTCAGGTGTACAGCAGAGTGATTCAATTATATATATATATATTATAATACATATACATATATACATGTATCGATTCTTTTTCAAATCCTTTTCCCATTTACATTATTACAGAATATTGAGCAGTGTTCCCTGTGCTGGAGGGTAGATCTTTGTTGGTTATCTATTAATATATAATTTTTTAACATCTTTATTGGAGTATAATTGCTTTATATTGTTGTGTTAGTTTCTGCTGTATGACAAAGTGAATCAGCTATACATATACTTATATCCCCATATCCCCTGCTCTTGTGTCTCCCTACCACTCGCCCTGTCCCACCTGTCTAGGTGGTCGCAAAGCACTGAACTGATCTCCCTGTGCTATGCGGCTGGTCCCACTAGCTATTTTACATTTGGTAGTGTATATATGTCCATGACACTCTCTCACTTCATCCCAGCTCACCCTTCCCCCTCCCCGTGTCCTTAAGTCCATTCTCTACGTCTGCATCTATATTCCTGTTGGGCAGCTAGGTTCTTCAGAACAATTTTTATTTTTATTTTTAGTTTCCATATATATGTGTGTTAGCATATGGTACCTGTTTTTCTCTTTCTGACTTACTTAACTCTGTATGACAGACTCTAGGTCCATTCACCTCACCACAAAAAACTCAATTTCGTTTCTTTTTATGGCTGAGTAATATTCCATTGCATATATGTGCCACATCTTCTTTATCCATTCATCTGTCGATGGACACTTAGGATGCTTCCATGTCCTGGTGATTGTAAATAGAGCTGCAATGAACATTGTGGTACATGACTCTTTTTGAATTATGGTTTTCTCAGGGTATATGCCCAGTAGTGGGATTGCTGGGTCATATGGTAGTTCTATTTTTAGTTTTTTAAGGAAACTCCATACTGTTCTCCATAGTGGCTATATCAATTTACATTTGCACCAACAGTGAAAGAGGGCTCCCCTTTCTCCACACCCTCTCCAGCATTTATTGTTTGTAGATTTTTTGATGATAGCCATTCTGACCAGTGTGAAGTGATACCTCACTGGAGTTTTGATTTGCATTTCTCTAATGATTAGTGATGTTGAGCATCCATTCATGAGTTTGTTGGCAATCTGTATAACTTCTTTGGAGAAATGTCTATTTAGGTCTTCTGCCCATTTTTGGATTGGGTTGTTTGTTTTTTTGATATTGAGCTGCATGCCTGCTTGTATATTTTGGAGATTGATCCTTTGTCAGTTGTTTCGTTTGCAAATATATTCTCCCATTCTGAGGGTTGTCTTTTCGTCTTGTTTATGTTTTCCTTTGCTGTGTAAAAGCTTTTACATTTCATTAGGCCCCACCTGTTTATTTTTGTTTTTATTTCCATTTCTCTAGGAGGTGGGTCAAAAAGGATCTGGCTGTGATTTATGCCATAGAGTGTTCTGCCTATGCTTTCCTCTAAGAGTTTTATAGTGTCTGGCCTTACATTAGGTCTTTAATCCATTTTGAGTTTATTTTTGTGTATGGTGTTAAGGAGTGTTCTAATTTCATTCTCTTACATTTAGCTGTCCAGTTTTCCCAGCACCTCTTATTGAAGAGGCTGTCTTTTCTCCATTGTATACTCTTGTCTCCTTTATCAAAGATAAGGTGAACATATGTGCATGGGTTTATCTCTGGGCTTTCTATCCTGTTCCATTGATCTATATTTCTCTTTTTGTGCCAGTATGATACTATCCTGATTACTGTAGCTTTCCCGTATAGTCTGAAGTCAGTGATCCTGATTCTTCCAGCTCCGTTTTTGTTTTTCAAGATTGTGTGGACTCTTCGGGGTCTTTTGTGTTTCCATACAAATTGTGAAATTTTTTATTTTAGTTCTGTGAAAAATGCCATTGCTAGTTTGATAGGGATTGCATTGAATGTGTAGATTGCTTTGGGTAGTAGAGTCATTTTCACAATGCTGATTCTTCCAATCCAGGAACATGGTATATCTCTCCATTTGTATTATCTTTAATTTCTTTCATCAGTGTCTTATAGTTTTGTGCATACAGGTCTTTTGTCTACTTAGGTAGGTTTGTTCCTAGGTATGTTTTGTTGTTGTTGCAGTGGTAAATGGGAGTGTTTCCTTAATTCTCTTTCAGATTTTTCATCATCAGTGTATAGGAGTGCAAGAGATTTCTGTGCATTAATTTTGTATCCTGCTACTATACCAAATTCATTGATTAGCTCTAGTAGTTTTCTGGTAGCATCTTTAGGTTTCTCTATGTATAGTATCATTTCATCTGCAGACAGTGACAGTTTTACTTCTTCTTTTCTGATTTGGATTCCTTTTATTTCTTTTTCTTCTGTTCTCTGTGGCTGAAACTTCCAAAACTATGTTGAATAATAGTGGTGAGTGTGAGCAACCTTTACTTTTTCCTGATCTTAGTGGAAAGGGTTTCAGTTTTTCACCATTGAGAACGATGTTGGCTGTGGGTTTGTCATATATGGCCTCTATTAATTTGAGGTAAATTACCCCTATGCCTACTTTCTGGAGGGTTTTATCATAAATGGGTATTGAACTTTGTCAAAAGCTTTCTCTGCATTTATTGAGATTATCATATGGTTTTTATCACTCAGTTTGTTAATATGGTGTATCACATTGATTGATTAGCATATATTGAAGAATCCTTGCATTCCTGGGATAAACCCCACCTGATCATGGTGTGTGATCCTTTTAAAGTGCTGTTGGAATTTGCTAGTATTTTGTTGAGGATTTTTGCATCTATGTTCATCGGTGATATTGGCCTGTACTATTGTTTTTTTTGGTGACACCCTTGTGTGGTTTTGGTGTCAGGGTGATGGTGGCCTCATAGAATGAGTTTGGGAGTGTTCCTCCCTCTGCTATATTTTGGAAGAGTTTGAGAAGGATAGGTGTTAGCTCTTCACTAAATGTTTGATAGAATTTGTCTGTGAATCCATCTGGTCCTGGGCTTTTGTGTGTTGGAAGATTTTTAATCACAGTTTCAATTTCAGTGCTTGTGATTGGTGTGTTTATATTTCCTATTTCTTCCTGGTTCAGTCTTATAAGGTTATGCTTTTCTAAGAATGTGTCCATTTCTTCCAGGTTGTCCATTTTATTGGCATATAGTTGCTTATAGTAATCTCTCATGATCCTTTGTATTTCTGCAGTGTCAGTTGTTACTTCTTCTTTTTCATTTCTAATTCTGTTGATTTCAGTCTTCTCCCTTTTTTTCTTGATGAGTGTGGCTAATGGTTTATCAATTTTGTTTATCTTCTCAAAGAACCAGCTTTTAGATTTATTGATATTTGCTATCATTTCCTTCATTTCTTTTTCATTTATTTCTGACCTGATCTTTATGATTTCTTTCCTTCTGCTAACTTTGGGGATTTTTGTTCTTCTTTCTCTAATTGCTTTAGGTGTAAGGCTAGGTTGTTTATTTGAGATGTTTCTTGTTTCTTAAGGTAGGATTGTATTGCTATAAACTTCCCTCTTAGAACTGCTTTTGCTGCATCCCATAAGTTTGTGGTCATGGTGTTTTCATTGTCATTTGTTTCTAGGTATTTTTTGATTTCCTCTTTGATTTTTTCTGTGATCTCTTGGTTATTTAGTAGCGTATTGTTTAGCCGCCATGTGTTTGTAGTTTTTATAGTTTTTTTTTTCCTGTAATTGATATCTAGTCTCATAGTGTTGTGGTTGGAAAAGATACTTGATACGATTTCAATTTTCTTAAATTTACCAAGGCTTGATTTGTGACCCAAGATATGATCTATCCTGGAGAATGTTCCATGAGCACTTGAGAAGAAAGTGTATTCTATTGTTTTTGAATACAATGTCCTATAAATATCAATTAAGTCCATGTTGTTTAATGTGTCATTTAAAGCTTGTGCTTCCTTATTTATTTTCATTATGGATGATCTGTCCATTGGTGAAAGTGGGGTGTTAAATCCCCTACTATTGTGTTACTGTTGATTTCCCCTTTCATGGCTGTTAGCATTTGCCTTATGTATTGAGGTGCTCCTATGTTGGGTGCATAAATTTTTACAATTCTATATCTTCTTCTTAGATTGATCCCTTGATCATTATGTAGGGTCCTTCTCTGTGTCCTGTAATAGTCTTTATTTTAAAGTCTATTTTGTCTGATATGAGAATTGCTACTCCAGCTTTCTTTTGATTTCCATTTGCATGGAATATCTTTTTCCATCCTCTCATTTTCACTATCTACGTGACCCTAGATCTGAAGTGGGTCTCTTTTAGACAGCATGTATACGGGTCTTGTTTTTGCATCCATTCAGCCAGTCTATATCTTTTGTTTGGAGCATTTAATTCATTTACATTTAAGTTAATTACCGATATGTATATTCCTATTACCATTTTCTTAATTGTTTTGGGTTTGTTATTGTAGGTCTTTTCCTTCTCTTGTGTTTCCTGCCTAGAGAAGTTCCTTTAGCTTTGTTGTAAAGCTGGATTACTGGTGCTGAATTCTTTTAGCTTTTGCTTGTCTGTAAATTTTTTAATTTCTCTGTCAAATCTGAATGAGATCCTTGCTGAGTAGAGTAATTTTGGTTGTAGCCTTTTCCCTTTCATCACTTTAAATATGTCCTGTGTCTCCCTTCTCACTTGCAGAGTTTCTGCTGAAAGATCAACGGTTAACCTTATGGTGATTCCCTTGTATGCTATTTGTTGCTTTTCCCTTGCTGCTTTTGATATTTTTTCTTTGTATTTAATTTTTGATAGTTTGATTAATATGTGTCTTGGCATGTTTCTCCTTGGATTTGTCCTGTATGGGACTCTGCACTTCCTGGACTTGATTGACTATTTCATTTCCCATATTAGGGAAGTTTTCAATTATAATCTCTTCAAATATTTTCTCAGTCCCTTTCTTTTTCTCTTCTTCTTCTAGGACCCCTATAATTCGAATGTTGGTGCATTTAATGTTGTCCCAGAAATCTCTGAGACTGTCCTCAATTCTTTTCATTCTTTTTTCTTTATTCTTCTCTGCTGTAGTGATTTCCACTCTTTTATCTTCCAGGTCACTTATCCGTTCCTCAGCCTGTTATTCTGCTATTGATTCCATCCAGATAATTTTTAATTTCATCAATTGTGTTGTTCATCATTGTTTGTTTGTTCTTTAGTTCTTCTAGGTCATTGTAAAACGTTTCTTGTATTTTCTGCATTGTGTTTCCAAGATTTTGGGTCATCTTTACTATCATTAATCTGAATTGTTTTTCAAGTAGACTGCTTATTTCCTCTTCATTTGTTTGGTGTTGTGGATTTTTACCTTTATCCTTCATCTGCTACGTATTTCTCTGTCTTCTCATTTTGCTTAACTTACTGTGTTTGGGGTCTCCTTTTCGGTGTCTGCAGATTTGTAGTTCCCATTGTTTTTGGTGTCTGCTCCCAGTGGGTAAGTTTGGTTCAATGGGTTGTGTAGGGCTCCTGGTGGAGGGGACTAGTGCCTGTGTTCTGGTGGATGAATATGGATCTTGTCTTTGTCATGGGCAGTACTGCATCTGGTTGTGTGTTTTGGGTTGTCTGTGAACTTACTGTGATATTAGTCTGCCTCTCTGCTAATGGGTGGGGTTATGTTCCTGTCTTGCTAGTTGTTTGGTCTGGGGTGTCCATAACTGGAGCTTGCTGGTCGTTGAGAGGAGCTGGGTCTTAGTGTTGAGATGGAGATCTCTGCAAGAGTTCTCGCCAATTGATATTACGTGGGGTCAGGAGGTCTCTGGTGGTCCAATGTCCTGAACTCAGCTCTCCCACCTCAGAGGCTCAGGCCTGATAGCCGGCTGGAACACGAAGACCCTTTTGGGACATCTGAGGTCTTCTGCCAGCGTTCAGTAGTTGCTCTGTTGGAGTTGTTCCACATATAGATGTATTTTTGATGTATTCGTGGCGAGGAAGGTGATCTCCATGTCTTACCCCTCCACCATTTTTAAGGTCCTCCTTAAAGTGTGTGGATTTCTAGACTCCAAAGAAACTTTTAAAATTCTCAGACAGCCGTCCTATCATGGAGTTGCCTGAGGGCCTGGCATCCTGTCGGGGGCTCCTCTCCTCAGGTCCCGGATATGCCTGAGTTGCGGCCTCCTGTCAGGGACTTCCCAATCAGGTGAAGTCGCTTGAGGGCTGGGCATCAGGTGTGAGTCATGTGGGGTGCTGGGCGCTTGCCTTCTCTGCTCTGGAGTTCAGCGTCCGAGGGTTTGGCTGGTGTCTGAGGCCTAGGTTATGGCTTCCACCCAGGTTTACATCTGGGCCCCAAGTTTATGACTTGGGGGGTTTATATCTGAGGGTTTACTTCCAGAACCCAGTTTTACATGTGGGCCTGGTTTATGACTTGGGGGATTTTTTCTGCCTATATTTTTCTCTAAGAGTTTCATATTATCTGGTCTTACATTTAGGTTTTTACTCCATTTTGATTTAATTTTGGTATATTGTGTTAGAGAATGCTCTAATTTCATTATTTTACAGGTATCTGTCCAGTTTTCCCTGCACCATTTATTGAAGAGACTGTCTATCCTCCATTGTATAGTCTTGTCTCATTTGTTGTAGATTAACTGACCATAGGTGCATGGGCTTATTTCTGGGTTTGTATCCTGTTCCTTTGATCTATATTTTTGTTAGTGCCAATATTTTACTATTTTCATGACTGTAGCTTTGTAGTATAGTCTGAAGTCAGGGAGCCTGATTGCTCCAACTTCAGTTTTCTTTCTCAAGATTGCTTTCACTTTCTGGTTCTTTTGTTTCTCCATACAAATTTTAAGATTTTTTTTGTTCTAGTTCTATGAAGAATGCCGTTGGTAATTTGATAGGGATTGCATTGAATCTGTAGATTGCCTTGGGTAGTATAGTTATTTTCACAATACTGATCCTTCCAACCCAAGAACATGGTATACCTTTCCATCTGTTTGTGTCATCTTTGATTTCTTTCATCAGCATCTTATAGTTGTTTTTTTAAAATTAATTAATTAATTTTATTTTATTTTTGGCTGTGTTGGGTCTTCGTTTCTGTGTGAGGGCTTTCTCTAGTTGTGGCGAGCGGGGGCCACTCTTCATCGCGGTGCGTGGGCCTCTCACTATCGCAGCCTCTCTTGTTGCGGAGCACAGGCTCCAGACACGCAGGCTCAGTAGTTGTGGCTCACGGGCCCAGTTGCTCCATGGCATGTGGGATCTTCCCAGACCAGGGCTCGAACCCGTGTCCCCTGCATTGGCAGGCAGATTCTTAACCACTGTGCCACCAGGGAAGCCCCAGCATCTTATAGTTTTAAGAGTACAGGTCTTTTGCCTCCTTAGGGAGGTTTAGTCCCATGTAGTTTATACTTTTTGATGCAATGGTAAATGGGATTGTTTTTTAATTTCTCTTTCTCATCTTTTGTTGTTAGTGTATAGAAATGCAAGAGATTTCTGTGTATTAATTTTGTATCCTGCTATTTTACCAAATACATTGATGAGTTCTAGCAGTTTTCTGGTAGCATCTTTAGGAATTTTTACATACAGTATCATGTCATCTGCAAACAGTGACAATTTTACTTCTTCTTTTCCAATTTGGATTCCCTTTATTTCTTTTTCTTCTCTGATTGCTGTGGCTAAGACTTCCATAACTATGTTGAATAAAAGTGGTGAGAGTGGACATCCTTGTTTTGTTTCTGATCTTAGAGGAAATGCTTTCAGCTTTTCACTATTCAGTATGATGTTAGCTGTAAATTTGTCATATATGGCCTTTAATATGTTGAGGTATGTTCCACTTTCTGGAAAGTTTTTATCATAAATGGGTGTTGAATTTTGTCTAAAGCTTTTTCTGCATCTATTGAGATTATCATGTGTTTTTTTTTCTTCAGCTTTTTGATGTGGTGTATCACACTGATTGGCTTGTGGATATTGAAAAATTCTTGCATCCCTGGGATAAATCCCATTTGATCATGGTATATGATTATTTTAATGTATCGTTGGATTCGGTTTGCTAGTATTTTGTTGAGGATTTTTGTATCTATGTTCATCAGTGATACTGGCCAGTAATTTTCTTTATTTGTGGTATCTTTTTCTGGTTTTGGTATCAGGGTGGTGGTGGTCTCATAGAATGTGATTGGGAGTGTTCCTTCCTCTGATAATTTTTAGACTAGTTTCATAAGAATAGGTGTTAACTCTCTTCTAAATGTTTGATAGAATTAGCCTGTGAAGCCATCTCATCCTGGACTTTTGTTTGTTGGGAGATTTTTAATCACAGTTTCAATTTCAGTACTTGTGGTTGGTCTATTCACATTTTCTATTTCTTTCTGCTTCAGTCTTGGGAGATTGTACTTTTCTAAGAATTAATCCATTTCTTCAGGTTTTACATTTTATTGGCATATCATTGCTTGTAGCAGTTTCTTATGATCTTTGTATTGCTCTGGTGTCCACTGTAACTTCAATTTTTTTTCCTAATTTTATTGATTTGAGCCCTCTACCTCTTTTTCTTGATGAGTCTGTCTAAAGGTTTATCAATTTTGTTTATCTTCTCAAAGAACCAGCTTTTAGTTTCATTGCTCTTTTCTATTGTTTTCTTAATCTCTATTTCATATATTGTTTCTGTGATCTTATGATTTCTTTCCGTCTACTAACTTCGGGTTTTGTTTTTTCTTCTTTCTCTAGTTGCTTTAGGTGTAAGGTTAGGTTGCTTATCTGAGTTTTTTTTTTCTGTTTCCAGAAGCAAGAGTGTATTGCTATAAACTTTCCTCTTTGAACTGGTTTTGCCTCATCCCATAGGTTTTTGGATCATTGTGCTTTTGTTTTCACTTGCCTCTATGTATTTTTGATTTCCTCTTTGATTTCTTCAGCGATCCATTGTTTGCTTAGTAGCATATTGTTTAGTCTCCATGTGTTTGTGTTTTTTACATTTTTCCTTTTAGTTGATTTCTAATCTCATAGTGTTGTGGTCAGAAAGGATGCTTGATATGATTTCAATTTTCTTAAATTTACCGAGGCTTGCTTTGTGGCCCAGCATGTGATCAATCCTGGAGAATGTTCCATGTGCACTTGAGAAGAACGTGTATTCTGCTGCTTTTGGATGGAATGCTCTATAAATATCAATTACGTCTATCTGATCTAATGTGTCTTTTAAGGCCTGTGTTTCCTTATTGATTTTATGTCTGGATGATCTTTCCATTGATGAAATTGGGGTGTTAAAGACCACCACTATTATTGTGTTACTGTAATTTCTCCTTTTATGGCTGTTAGTATTTGCCTTATAAATTGAGGTGCTCCTGTGTTTGGTTCATATATATTTACAATTGTTATATCTTCTTCTTGGATTGATCCCTTGATCATTATGTAGTGTCCTTCTTTGTCTCTGTAACAGTTTTTATTTTAAAGTTTATTTTGTCTGATATGAGTATTTCTACTCCAGTTTTCTTTTGATTTCCTTTTGCATGGAATAACTTTTTCCATCCCCTCACTTTCAGTCTGTATGTATCCCTCGATCTGAAATGGGTCTCTCGTAGACAGCATATATATGGGTCTTGTTTTTGTATCCATTCAGCCAGTCTATATTTTTTGGTTGGAACATTTAATCCGTTTATGTTTAAGGTAATTATTGATATGTATGTTCTTACTGCCATTTTTAAAATTGTTCTGGATTTTTTTAACTTTTTATTTTATATGGGAGTATAGCCTATTAATAATGTTGTGATAGTTTCCAGTGGACAGCAAAGCGACTCAGCCATACCTATACATGTATCCCTTCTCCACCAGACTCCCCTCCCAGTTTTGGATTTATTTTTGTTGGTCTTTTTTCTTCCTTTCTTCTTTTGTTCTTGTCTCTTGTGATTTGATGACTAACTTTAGTGTTGAGTTTGGATTCCTTTTTCTTTTTTATGTGTGTATCTATTGTAGATTTTCTGTTTTCTGTTACCATGAAGTTTTGTTATAGCAGTCTATACATAAACAAGATTGTTTTAAGTTGCTGGTCTTTTAATTTCAAATGCATTTCTAATATTCTGCATTTGTGCTCTGTTCTTCTCACAATTGTTGTTTTGATATATTTGTGTGCAGATGGTTTCCTACCTTTTTTGTATGTTTGTCTTTATCAGTGAGGTTTTTTATTCATAATTTTATTGTTTCTAGTTGTGGTCTTTTCTCTTCTGCCTAGAGAATTTCCTTTAGCATTTGTTGCAAAGCTGGTCTTGTGGTGCTGAATTCTCTTAACTTTTCCTTGTCTGTAAACTTTTGATTTCTCCATTGACCCTGAATGAGATCCTTGTTGGGTAGAGTATTCTTGGTTGTAGTTTCTTCCCTATCATCACTTTAAATATATTGTGCCACTCCCTTCTGGCCTGCAGAGTTTCTGCTGAGAAATCAGCTGATAACCTTATGGGGATTCCCTTGTATGTTATTTGTTGCTTTTAATATTTTTTCTTTGTCTTAATTTTTTGTTAGTCTGATTAATATGTGTCTTGGTGTGTTCCTCCTTGGGTTTATCCTGCCTGGACTCTCTGCACTTCCTGGACTTGGGTGACTGTTTCCTTTCCCATGTTAGGGAACTTTTCAGCTGTTATCTCTTAAAATATTTTCTCAGGTCATTTCTCTCTCTCCCTTCTCCTTCTGGAACCCCTATAATATGAATGTTACATTTAATGTTGTCCCAGAGGTCTCTTAGACTGTCTTCATTTCTTTTCATTCTTTTTCTTTATTCTGTTCTGCAACAGTCATTTCCACCATTCTGTCTTCCAGCTCATTTATCCGTTTTTCTGCCTCAGTTATTTTGCTATTGATTCCTTCTAGTGTATTTTTCCTTTCAGTTATTGTATTGTTCATCTCTATTTGTTTGTTCTTTAGTGCTTCTAGGTCTTTGTTAAACATTTCTTGTATCTTCTAGATCTGTGCCTCCATTCTTTTTCCGAGATCTTGGAACATCTTTATTATCATTACTCTGAATACTTTTTCGGGTAGATTGCCTATCTCCACTTAGTCGTTTTTCTGGGGTTTTATCTTTTTTTCTTCATTTGGGACATATTCCTTTGCTGTCTCTTTTTGTCTAACTTTCTGTGATTGTGGTTTTCATTCTGCAGGCTGCAGGATTGTACTTCTTCTTGCTTTTGCTCTCTGCCCACTGGTGGGTGAGGCAGTCTAAGAGCCTTCTTCAGGCTTCCTGTTGGGGGGCACTGGTACCTGCCCACTGGTGTGTGGAGCTGGTTCTTGTCCCTCTGGTGGGCAGGGCTGTGTCAGAGGGTGTGTTTATTGGGCAGCTATTTATTCAAGAAGACTTTAAGCAGCCTGTCTCCTGATGGGTGGGGCTGTGTTCTCCATGCTGAGGCATCCCAGCACTGGAACCTATAGGCTATTGGGTGGGGCCAGGTCTTTGTGAGAAAATGGCAGCATCCAATAGAGCTCACACCAATGTGTACTTACCAGAACTGTGGCCACCAGTGTCCTTGTCCCTCGTGTGAGCCACAGCCGCCCCCCTGCCTCCACAGGAGACCCTTTAATACTAGCAGGTAAGTCTGGCCCAGTCTCTTAAGAGGTCACCACTTTTCTCCCTGGGTCCTGGTATGTATGAGACCCTGTGTGCACCCTCCAAGAGTGGAGTTTCTATTTCCCCCTGTCCAGTGGAATTCCTGCAATCAAACCTCACTGACCTTCAAAGCCAGATTCTATGGTGGCTCCTCCTCCCATTGCCAGACCCCCAGGCTGGGGAACTTGATATGGGGCTCAGAGGTTTCACTCCTGTCGGAGATCTTCTGTGGTATAATTGTTTTCCAATTTTTGGGTTACCCACCTGGAGTGTATGGGTTTGATTTTATCATGATTTCACCCCTCTTACCATCTCGTTAGGCTTCTTCTTTTTCTTTGGATATAGGGTATCTTTTTTGTAGATTACAGCATTTTATTTCTTTTTGTTGGTGGTTGATCAGCAGTTAGTTGTGATTTTGGTGTTTCTGTAAGAAGGGGTAAGATCACATCCTTCTACTCCACCATCTTTTCTCCTCCTTCTAGAATCCAGTCTGTATTTTTATTTTTAACTGCTTTTATGCATAGAAAGTACTTCCCCATTCTCAGATTGATACTTGTTTCCTTATATTTTATTTTAGCATTTTTATGTATTGTTTGACACTTAACTCCGTAGTGTTATTGAAATGCTTTGCTCTCTCAGCTATTCTGCATTGCATTCCCAAGGAAAGGAAAAGACAGTTGTTCACATCCATAGTGCATGTGGCACATCAAAGGAAATGATGTAGCAATTCATTGTACTACCTTTATATTACCAGGTTTCTACCTGAAATGCTGAAAGGCTGCTGGAGTGATTAGAGCAAGTGCTGTCAGGGGTGTTAGTCTGGGTTGGTGTTATAGAGGAAATGAGTCTTGAGCAGAGTTTCGGTTTAGAGAAGGACCTACTATGGTCAAATAGCATACTCCATGCCTGGAGACAAGGTTTGGCATGAAACCATTTGTACACCTAGAAAAGCCTGTATCTATCTCTCTGTAGTTATTGCTTTATATATATTATGTATGTATGACCTTGACAACTTGAGGTCTCATATGTTCTTTTATTTTGTTCTTTCCTTAATGCCATGAATCCTGGTACAAAGAAACAGAATCTTAAACTATAGGTGCTGGGAATGATCTCAGAGACCATTTTATGTTATGCAGATAAAAAACAATTTCTGGAATGATGAAATGATTTGCCTCAAACACACAGCCAGAGTCTGCACTAGAATCCAAATCTCTGACTCTTTGTTCAGTGCTCTTTCCATTACAAAAAATTGTTGAAAGGTCTCTTTTACTAGATTGTAGATACTTATAATGAAGTGACCATACTGAGTTCAAATATTGAAAGTACTTTTTTTCTATATGTCTTATCACATGTATTTATAATTGAATATACAAAGTATAAAATATGTACACATGAAAGATTTACTTTGTCTATATAAGGAAACCATGTCAACATGTTGTAAGCTTTCTCTCTTCTCTAAGGAATGATGGCAAATTCTAATTAATCTCATCATCACTTCTAATTTACTCCTTTAAGTGGAATAATGGTTGTGATATATGGTTAGAGCACATCTCAATTTTAAACTTTGTGACTTACTAGCTTTATTATTTTAGCTATTTTTTATTTGTTTCAGTTATACCAAGAGACACAACAAAGCCTTGGCTTTCAGATACACTCTAGAATTTAAATCCCCATTGTTCTGAGCTCTGGTATTTTCCTGGTTGGCATTTTTGACATGAATAAATCATTCAGCACCTTTTGGATACACATCTTCTATGTGCCTACTATTGTGCTGTGACCTCTTGGAACATAAAGTTCCTTGCTAACCTCTGATGAAGCTCTTCTTTTTCATTATAATGATTAGCTTTTGATTTTGATGCTATGTATGGGTAAGGTCACCAAGAATCAATTTAAGATCACATGAGGAAAACTGGATGAAAGAGCTTTTAAGATTAGGCATAATAATTACCATCATCATCACCAGCAAATACAAACATTTATTAAGTGTTTAATATGTATCAAGGGCATAAATAAGTGGGAAAATTGTGACCATAAGGAAAGTATAATCCATTTAGAAGACTAACATATTTATGATAAAATAAATAATAATGCCAAGTGGCATATACTAGAAACTACATGAGTTGAACAAGTGTGACCTCATATATGTTGGACTTCAAAGGAATGATCAAATACACATGGGATGAGTGTGTGTTTGGAGCAAGAGTTGGGAGGAGGTAAAGAGGGCATTCCTGACAGGGAAATCAGTATGGATAAAAGGGCAGAGGTGAAATGTTCATGGCCTATTTTGGAAAAAAAATTGTGAAAGTATTAGATGGCAGATACTGTGAAAAGAGAACTGATAATTAGAATCAATCAGATAGATGCTGGTTAAAATCCTAGATTAACCATGTAGGTACTGTGACTTTCACCTATCTGAGTCTCAATGTCTTCTTCATCAAAATACTGACAAAAGTTTTCACTTCATAGGGTTGGTGTGAGGATTACATGAACTATGTGTAAAGTGTCTCACATAATATCTGGTACTCATAAGCACTAATTAAATGACAATTTCTTTCTTACTTGATTTAGCTGGAGTAGAGGTACGTGTAGGAGAGTAGAGAGAGGTAGTTGTGGTGGGTCTAACTCAGGTTAATGATTTTTATCCTGTAGACCATGGGGAGCCACTGAAAGTTTATGAAGAGGGAAATAACATTTGCACAGTTCAATTTTAGGACAATTAACCTAATAATCCAGAATGTGGTTTGGAGAAGAGAGAAACTGGAAGCAGAATGATTGTTACTGTAGTCTAGGCAGGAGGTAAAAGACCTCCAGAGAGGTGGTTGAATTGGAAAGGAAGTCATGGGCAGGGAGATATCACAATGAAAGAATTGCTGCAACTTGGAGAATGGTTATAGAAGGAAGCAAAGGAGGAATAAAGTATGACTTCGAGATTTCAAGACTGGGTTACTGGGACAAATAAAAGGATAAGGTGAGATGATTTGGGGGAAAATATAATTAAATTGTTTTGATAAATATTAACAAAGCTGTCATATTAAAGTGGAGAAGCAAGAATATTTGTAGTGCATCTGAAGACTGGGCTCTGCTAAGGGGTTGTTTGAACTTTCAATGTACAAAGATTTCATGGTGATTTGTGGCATGTGTTCACACCTGTGTTCATATGTGTATATTTTATGTGTGTGTGTGTTTGTATTTGGTTAGTGATCCATGGGATCACTATGACTTCACTTCAGCAGAGTTCTTATGGAAACTCTCTACTCTAAATCATAATTGGGGAATTCATCTACAGGCCAGCCTTAACAAGAAGAAAACAATGAATTTTTTCTATCAGACTATTTCTCCACACTAGGAAAAATCTGTATCTGAAGAGGAATTTAGGCACTTAGAATAGTAACAAGCTCAAGGTGCAGACTGGGATAAAGGGAGCTGCAGTGACAGTGTGTCCACCCGAGGTAGAAAAATAGTTAAAGTGAAAAGGGACAAATCTTTGAGAGTTGTTTTATTTGTGCTGATTGGACAATGGCAGTGCAACCTGCTAGATGAATTTGAACCCTGTACTTCCATGGATTCACTTAGGAAATGCAATGCCTTTCTTAGAATCTAGAAGCCTAGATGCCATTCCTAGGTGTTAGGAAGTGTTCAGTTGTTGAGAAGGTGAGCCCTGTGAATTTCTGTAGACAATAACAGCTTTAGTGTGATATTTTGGACTTTAACAATAAACCAAATATCCAAATCAAACTCGATTTGTATGATTTTTCTTTTATAGGAGACCACAAAACTGGACAAAGCAAGCAGAACATGAAATGATTTTGCTCAGGGAGGTCAGACTTGACTGTCCCTGTATGTGTGTGTGGCAATGTGTTTAATAAAAGCCTCTTATACCTTCAGCATGTTTAATGGCTTTGCTCTGCTGTGGCCTTCAAATCTGTAGCTCTTGTGTTAATTTCACAAAGGCTTTCCGATAATTATTTTCCAACAATTCACGTCCAAGGAAATTTATCTCCTTTTTATTTCAGCAGGTTGTGGGCAGCAGTAGAGTAAGTTTTTTTCCAGGATAGGGACACTCAGTACTTCCAGAAAGGAAGCAGGCATTCAGAGACAGTTGGTTTGAAAAGAAATATTTTTTCCTCTAGATTTGTATCCATGGCAATCAATTTAGGACCGATATTATATGGGATTGAAAAGAGACTGATTTTACTTTGCTGAATTATCTGTGTCCCCTGTGGATTGATCAAAAGGAAATGGGGGTTGCGGCATTACTACACATAAACACTCTGCCTTCAGCCAGGGGTGTGACTACGTGCCTAGCAAAGGCTGCAGGATACCTTCTGCCTATTTTGATCTACTTAAAGAAATTGCCTTGTGTTGCAAGAGAATAGCTGACTCCGTCATCCTAGTCACATTTTATCTTTGAATAATGAGGAAAAAATCTCCCTGCAGTAAATGTTCAGTTTATGCTGCTTTTCCCTCACATCAAAAAGAAAAATAAAGAAGCTTTATGAAATAGTGATGCTATCCTCAGCTGAACATAAGGGTTTGTCCTTAATATCTTAATCAATAGTTTAAGTTAGGAAGGTCAGATCATCTCTAAACTAAAGCTGGAATCAGCTGTCCACCACAGAAATGAAATATGGCAAAGAAGTCTGCAGGTTCATCTAGCAGCTCCAGATCTGCATCTCACATGCAAGAGTTTAATAGTTGGTTTTTGGTATTTATCTTTGACATCTTGACTAAGGGTCTTCAGAACTTGCATAGCCTACCTATAGACTCCTCTAAATCCTTGCTAGTGTTTCCATTTCGATTATTCTGCTCAAACCTGTGAACAAGAGTTTGAAGTATATCCCTGTAAGAGCCCAGATATCAGGTTTTAAAAATCGCTGCGGCATTTATTAATTTATTCATGCAATCAGGCATTCCTTTAACAAATGTTTTTTGAGCACCTGTTATGTTCCAAGCACTGAGATAGACACTAGTTGTACAAATTGACTTAACAATCCAAGTTAATAAACGCCTCCTGGTCAACTTAACTTCCATGCAAAAATCAATCTTAATTTTTTTTTAACCATTTTAAATTGACCTAAGAATGCTAAACTCAGGTGCTCTCCTCATTCTAAACATACTTATTCATTTCTTTTCTTTATTTTGAGATGTTTGAATTCAGTTCAAACATGAGTTTAAATTCAGTTCTAATATTTATCAGCTGTGTGATCTTGAGTACATCACTTAACCTTACCTATTTTCTTATTTATTTTCATTATCTACATTTCCATATCTGTAAAACATGAATAATAATAGTATCTGCCTTATGGGGTTGTTGTGAAGATTAAATTTAAATCTGGCATACAATTACAACTCAATCAATATTAGATTATACTAGTTCTTTTACTTTGAAAGAAAATCGTTTTACTTCTCCTCTATTGTCTGTGGGAAATATGGACAAGAAAAAATGAGCACACTTGGAAAATGGTGAATTCTTGTCTCCTCTACTTTTAAGAAAGTCACAGACAATGTACAAGAGCATTAAGACCACTAAAAAAATCTGTTTACTTTAAAATAAGTAAGCCTATGTCATCCAGCTCAATGACAGAACCACTCAGGTTTGATTAGAGTTTCAGTACTTGTTATGTTTTTACTCTTGGTATATTGAAGCCAATTTCATCATGATTTCTATTTCAAAATCAGGTGGCTTGACCAATTCACCTAATTTTCATTACTGCACAACTTACATGCACCCTATAAGCCCTGAGAGGTACATGGATAATATGTTTTGTTAAGATGGGAGCTGCTAGAACTTTGAAAACAGTTCTTCTCTTTCCCCTCCTACTCACAAAAGGATTTTCCTTTAACCAGATACTTTTGTGACACATGATATCTAGGGATAAAAAAGGAGACTATTATTAGTTCATTTTAAAAGAAGATATGACATTTACCATTATTTCATATAGAAGCAATGACTTTTGGTTGTCAACATAATTATAAAGGTAGCAATCTTCCCCCTCCTTATAAACTGTATCACCTGTATTCCCACAAGCCACAATCAAGTGGAGTCATCCATGGGGTATCCACGTGGGATTGGTTCCAGGATACACCAGCCCCTGTGGATACCCAAATCCAGGGATGCTCAAGTCCCTTATATAAAATAGGGAAGTACAGTCAGCCCTCCATATCCACGGATTCTGCATCCACAGATACCGAAGGCTAACAGTACTGGAAAATAATAGTTGTTTCAAATGAAGTTGCTGGTTTTATGTGAATGAATGTTAATTAGAAGGTAGTTTTCCCTAAAAATCAACACGTCCTCAGAGTTGATATATGACCTTGATGTCTTAAGGTATTAATGAGCTCCCTGAAGGTAACATTGGTAACAAAAATTATAGATTTTTTCTTTCTGAAAATTTTATCATAAGATTCAACAGTCACTCATGCACAATGCTGAGTGTAATTTCTTTGGTTCAGTCTAAGTAATTACTCTTGTAATGCTGGCTTTAGGTACAAGTTAACACATATGCAAGCCTGTTATTGTCTATATTCAGAAACTGACCTACCTGAAGACAGATATGTCTTATCTGCAAATGAAGTCAGGGGCCTTATCCTAATATGATGAAAAATCAAGGACTATTTAAAGCTTTAAGCACAGTTGGTTCTAACTTCAGATAAGAAGGCCAAACAAGCCCTTACTTAAGAGAAAATCATCTGCTGTTCTTGGCTTCTCTAATTAACTTGGGAAAAGTTCTCAAATCTTAGTTATCTCAGGTGCCATTTTATGTGTTTCATTATTTAGTTCACCATTCCCGATAACCTCAACTTTGCATCATTAGGAGGTCACTTTAACAAATGTTGACATTCAAGTTGTTATTGGGTTAATAATTTTCTATATTTCAGCAGGACTCTCTGAAAATATGTTAGTTTCCACATAGGGGCTGTGGGTAGTGACTGCAGACATGAATGTCACCTTTGCAATTGATGGCTTTAATATTTTTTCCTGCTCCTTACATATTTATCTTTTGTGTGTGTGTCTGAGAACATTAAAGTTCTACTCTATTAGCAAATTTCAACTGTATAATACAGTGTTATCAACTATAGTCGCTATGTTTTACATTAGATCCTCAGAACTTATTCATCTTATAGCTGAAAGTTTGCACAATTTTTATCAAACTCTCCCTATTTCCCCTACCCCTCACACCCTGGCAACCAATATCTTGGAAAAGAAATATAATCTACTTGAGCCTACCTACCTCATAGAGTTCTTTTGGTGATTAACATGGGAATTTCCACATAAAGGACCTAGAATGGTGCCTGGCAAATAATAGGTACTCATTAATTAGTGTGCATTATTATTATTGTATCTTCAACCTGGCCTCAGACAAAATATTTAGTATTAATTCTATCACATGAAAGACAAAATCAGGCAATTTTTCTTCCTGGAGAACTGGAAAAGTCTAAGATGTTCAGCATGCAGAATTGATAAAAATCTGCACCAATGTGCATATCATAGAAGGGGTACAATCGTTTCTTAGTAAGACAGACACCCACCTCCTGGGCCTACCAACACAAAGCAATGAGGCACAGAAATCCAGAGACCAACTTCAGATACTTTGAAAAACATCAGTCTCCAGAAACACTTTGAGGAGCTCAGTTACCTGGTTAAAATTTACAGTAAACAGCTGGCTACCATAAACTCGGCTGTTCTGTGATAAGCAGAGTTAAAAATTCCAGAAGCAGTGTAGTGTAAAATGAATGAGTTTTATAGGACTGCGTGACTATAGGTTGAGCACATCAACTCAGTAATGTTTTTCACTCACTGTTAATTTCAAATGCTTGAAGCATTTTGTTTTATCGGTTGCAAAGTCGTGGCTCAGAAAGAAAAAAATATAGAGAAGAAAAATGAAAGCAAAGGCTCTACCAATCCATTAAAACACTGCAAGCAGTGGTGATGGCTAGCAGTTTCTTATAATCCATCATGGTACCCTACCTATCAGCCCTAAAACTGTCACTCCTAAAAGGTTATTATTAGAGCAGAAATGTGGTTGATTGTTCACACCAGTGTGTTAAGGTGCTGTTGGGACTGAAGTATTTGGGGAGCACACACAAATGGAACTTCCTGTTCAAACCAAGGTGATAAGGCATTTTTGGCAAGGTTTTGAGTGAGGCTATAGCTGTTGAGAAAAACAAAACAAACCTGTGTGTGTGAGAGAGAGAGACAGAGAGATTTTCAATGAAAAAAATATCAAAAAATGAGAATTGATCATCTAAGAGACCTCCAAGGGATAGGACAGTCTCTTATTTATTATTTTTCATTGTTTTTCTAGAACCAAGCACAGTGCTTAGCCTATACTACATAGTCAGCTATTATGTATCAAGCTGAATTTTATAAAAAGTTTGATACACTCAGTGTTTCAAACTTTTGTCTAGGCTCTTAGGCAGAGGGATGGACAATAGAGCTCTTCTTACTGGCATCTTTGGAATGAGCATTTCCTTACTAGTCTTCAGTCTCAAGGGAGGGATCAACACTGCAGTTTCCCATGTCATGCATGTCCTTTGTCAGCTTCTTGGAGGTCTTAAAATTCACAACTCTTAAATATCAGGAAAAGAAAATGAAGCTAAAAGCTCAGACATAAGCTCTTCCATCCACATTTTATAGATGAAATATTTAGTGTTTTAAATTAACATGCCTAAAAATCTTATTCCAGAGAGGCTTTTGCAACCATCCTGCTTACAGAGCTCTAACCTTGGAACAGAATCTGCATATGAATCAAGGTCAGCCTCTTGCAGTTTCTCTAACCAAAGTCTAAATTCAAAATCTCAAACTAAGGGAAACAGCAGGGGCTTGGGTAGAGGGTGGGAGTAGAGAACACCAGAGGGATGACATTTAGGGGACTAGTGGAAAATCTGTATGATATGTGGGGTTGATAAATTATTGCTTCTTCTATCTTGCTTGGTACTTTCTAAATATTCAGATCAAGCCATTAGAAATTAAAGAAAAATATTTTGAGGGGCCGCTGAATAAAGCAAATAAAAACAGCCTGTGTTGATAGACATAAAATGCCCATTTTAAGGAAATCTATTGTCTTACTCTACTCTATAGTTGGTCAGCTTACAGTTTTAACATAGTATTCTGTTTTGGGTATCACATTTTTGAAATAATTTTATTGGATTATAGTTGATTTACAATGTTGTGTTAGTTTCTGCTGTACAGCAAAGTGATTCAGTTATAAACATACATATATCCACACTTTTTAAAATTATTTTCCAATATAGGTCACTACAGAGTATTGAGTCGAGTTCCCTGTGCGATACAGTAGGCCCTTATTAGTTATCTATTTTATATATAATAGTGTGTATATCTCAATCCCAATCTCCCAATATTTCCCTCCCCCCCATTCCCCCTGGGTATCACATTTTATGTGGAATATTGATCAATAAAGATGTATTCAGACAAAGGGGAACAGCATGAGGATGGGTTTAGAAACCACACCTGAGAAGAACTGTTGGGCATAAGAAGAAGCATTCACCCTGTTAAAACTCTGAAAAGGCTTCGTATTGCATTTATTTACTTATTTATTTTTTTGATTTCAAATTGCTTTTATTTATTTACTTTTTTCACTGTTTTTTTTTTCTTAGCCTCTAGGAGGCAATTTTCTTTTCCTTTTTTTTTTTTAACATCTTTATTGGAGTATAATTGTTTTACAATGGTGTGTTAGTTTCTGCTTTATAACAGAGTGAATCAGTTATACATATACATATGTCTCCATATCTCTTCCCTCTAGCATCTCATTCCTTCCCCACCCTCCTTATCCCACAACTCTAAGTGGTCACAAAGCACCGAGCTGATTTCCCTGTGCTATGCAGCTGCTTCCCACTAGCTATCTATTTTACATTTGGTAGTGTATATATGCCCATGCCACTCTCTCACTTTGTCCTAGCTTACCCTTCCCCCTCCACGTATCCTCAAGTCCATTCTCTAGTAGGTCTGTGTCTTTATTCCCGTCTTGCCACTAGGTTCTTCAGAACTTTTTTTTTTTTTTTAATTCCATATATGTGTGTTAGCATACGGTATTTGTTTTCCTCTTTCTGACTTACTTCACACTGTATGACAGACTCTAGGTCCATCCACCTCTCTACAAATAACTCAATTTCGTTTCTTTTTATGGCTGAGTAATATTCCATTGTATATATGTGCCACATCTTCTTTATCCATTCATCTGTTGATTGACACTTAGGTTGCTTCCATGTCCTGGCTATTATAAATAGAGCTGCAATGAACATTTTGGTACATGACTCTTTTTGAATTATGGTTTTCTCAGGGTATATGCCCAGTAGTGGGATTGCTGGGTCGTATGGTAGTTCTATTTTTAGTTTTCTAAGGAACCTCCATACTGTTCTCCATAGTGGCTGTATCAATTTACATTCCAACCAACAGTGCAAGAGGGTTCCCTTTTCTCCACACCCTCTCCAGCATTTATTGTTTGTAGATTTTTTGATGATGGCCATTCTGACCGGTGTGAGATGATATCTCATTGTAGTTTTGATTTGCATTTCTCTAATGATTAATGATGTTGAGCATTCTTTCATGTGTTTGTTGGCAATCTGTATATCTTCTTTGGAGAAATGTCTATTTAGGTCTTCTGCCCATTTTTGGATTGGGTTGTTTGTTTTTTTGGTATTGAGCTGCATGAGCTGCTTGTAAATTTTGAAGATTAATCCTTTGTCAGTTGCTTCATTTGCAAATATTTTCTCCCATTCTGAGGGTTGTCTTTTGGTCTTGTTTATGGTTTCCTTTGCTGTGCAAAAGCTTTTAAGTTTCATTAGGTCCCATTTGTTTATTTTTGTTGTTATTTCCATTTCTCTAGGAGGTGGGTCAAAAAGGATCTGGCTGTGATTTATGCCATAGAGTGTTCTGCCTATGTTTTCCTCTAAGAGTTTGATAGTGTCTGGCCTTACATTTAGGTCTTTAATGCATTTTGATTTTATTTTTTTGTATGGTGTTAGGGAGTGTTCTAATTTCATTCTTTTCCATGTAGCTGTCCAGTTTTCCCAGCACCACTTATTGAAGAGATTGTCTTTTCTCCACTGTATATTCTTGCCTCCTTTATCAAAGATAAGGTGACCATATGTGCGTGGGTTTATCTCTGGGCTTTCTATCCTGTTCCATTGATCTATGTTTCTGTTTTTGTGCCAGTACTGTACCGTCTTGATTACTGTAGCTTTGTAGTATAGTCTGAAGTCAGGGAGCCTGATTACTCCAGCTCCATTTTTCTTTCTCAAGATTGCTTTTGGCTATTCAGGGTCTTTTGTGTTTCCATACAAATTCTGAAATTTTTTGTTCTAGTTCTGTGAAAAATGTCAGTGGTATTTTGATAGGGATTGCATTGAATCTGTAGATTGCTTTGGGTAGTAGAGTCATTTTCACAATGTTGATTCTTGCAGTCCAAGAACTTGGTATATGTCTCCATCTATTTGTATCATCTTTAATTTCTTTCATCAGTGTCTTATAATTTTCTGCATATAGGTCTTTTGTCTCCTTAGGTAGGTTTATTCCTAGATATTTTATTCTTTTTGTTGCAGTGGTAAATGGGAGTGTTTTCTCAATTTCACTTTCAGATTTTTCATCATTAGTGTATAGGAATGCAAGAGATTTCTGTGCATTAATTTTGTATCCTGCAACTTTACCAAATTCATTGATTAGCTGTAGTAGTTTTCTGGTAACATCTTTAGGATTCTCTATGTACAGTATCTTGTCATCTGCAAACAGTGGCAGCTTTACTTCTTCTTTTCCGATTTGGATTTCTTTTATTTCTTTTTCTTATCTGATTGCGGTGGCTAAAACTTCTTTTTGTATTTAGATAAAGATCAAGATCAAGATCAAGATTAAAATCTCACTACAGCCTAAGTGGCCTTAAAGGTAAAGAAGACAGAGAACAAGAAAGCCAGTTTTATTTTTAGCAAGGCATTCTGCTCCACTGTCCTACTTACTTTTACTTCCAACATTCCCCACTGCCTGCCACACCCTCCATCCAATATCTGCACAGCTCACTTAGAATACAATACCATACGATACAATACAATACAGTATAAACCTACCTTTGCATTATCTAGTTCCTGCCTACTTTTCCAGCCATATTGCTTCTCTCTTTTCAGTTACTCTCTCTCAGGTCACAGTGACACTAGCCCTATTTCGGTACTTGGTATGTATCAAGCCTTTTCATGTCCTAGGAACAAGCTTTGTATTCAGGTATTTAGTGTGTTTGTTGAGAAGTCAGCTGTCAGGAGCAATATTTGTTCTTGTGAATATGTTTTTCCTCCCTCTCCTAACCTCTGGCTGCTTTTACTCTTTTAATCTGTCATTGCTTCTTAGCAGTTTTATTATGGTATAACTAGGTGTGGTTTTCTTTGTATTTCTACTACTTGGAATTCAATGAGCTTCTTGAATCTGTGAGTTATTTACAAGCTTTAGAAAATTTCATCCATATATTGCTTCTGTCTGATTCTTCCTTTCATTCCCTTCAGAGCCTCCAGTAACATGGTATAGAATTTGCTCTGGAAAATCCAGATTCCAATTTTTTCTCCCCAGCCCATGAGATCATGAAAAGTCTCTGTTGGCATTTTTAACTCTTAGCCATTGTCATTTGCTCAGCTTCTTACTCTCTCTTAGTTTATGAAAAAGTGGCAAATGCCTTTATGAGGAAAGCAGTGTACAGAGAACTGGTCTTATATTGATGAGTTTTCTCTCTGGAATTTTAAGCCTTTAGTTCCTGGTTGACTAGCAGCAACCTATGCCATAAAACAATTTTTGATTTTGTATTTTATTCTTTTTTTATAGTTGTAGTTCTTCTTGGTAGATGTGTTGTTTGGCAAAATGTTTCTCTTGAAATTCATAGCTGGAAATAGAATCATATTGTAATTATTGTTACTATTATTATTATTAGTTTAAATTTAATTTTTGCTGGCATAATAGATGATTCTGTTTGCATTTTGGGCAGGTAGCCACCTTCTTGCCACAAACTGAAGGATTCCCAAAGTTTTACTGCCTTAATGTATTTTCTCTGTGACAGAGGTGTCATAATATTTCTATGATGCCTGAAATCTCTCCTGTTGGAGACATTCAATTAGGTTAAGGCATTATACCTCCAGTTTCTAGTGATGCAATCTGATTGAGTTTTATATTTTCCACAGTGTTTTTCCTTAGACCATTCTCCCTCAAGTGGTTCCACAGGGAAGGATATCTGTGGTCTCAGGCTTGTTCATGTGATGGCAGTGGTTGGGTAAACAGAATGGAAGAAGAAACTTGCAAAGTTTATTGAAGCTCAGGCTCATAGTTCTCAAAACATTATTTCTGCTACACTCATTTGGCCAGAGAAAGTCACAAGGCTAGCTCAGACTCAAGTGGTAAGGAAGTAGACTCCATCTGTTGATGGGAGGAGCTGCAAAGAACTGTGGCATTTTTGTTATTTTGTGGCAACAGTTTAGCCACAAGCCAGTTCTAGTCAGTGTTTGAGAAGTAAGTTAGTTCAGGTCCTTCAGAAACAGATACCAAAACAGGATAAGATATGCAAAGATTTATTGGGAGGAAATGCCTGAGGATAAAGGAGAGGGAGCCAGAGATGGCATGGTGAACTTTTAGACCACATTGCAGACCTGACATCTTATGAAGGAGAGGAGAAAGAAAGGAAAATTAAATAGGAATAGACTTACACTGCAGCAAAGTTCCAAAAATATGTCTGGAGATTGAGCAAAATATCATAACTTTTTACTGGGACAACCTCCCTTAGCCTCCTGTTCATCTACTTTTGTCTTTTCAGCTTATAGATGTTGATCAACACCCTTGTTGGCTGTTCATCTATATTGCTGCTAGGGGTACTATGTTCCATCAACTATCTCCACAACTCCTATGGGTAAAGCCCTGTTGGCTCCCCCTCTGTATTAGTGGTAGTTATTTTAACTGTGGCCTCCTGGCTTCTGGCAGTTAAGTCTTGTCCCTTGTCCTCTGTTATTTCAGGGACCTGTTATCCCCATGGATATTAATGAACACAACTCTGTGACTATCTCTCCTACCATCATCTCTGGTCTTCAGAGGACAGCCAACATTGAAATTATTAGTGATGCTAGTGCCTTTTTTACCAGTGCATTCCTGATGACCTCAGTGTATGGTGTAGGAATGGCTGGGCCCTCTTATAGAACACTATCCTTGGCTGAGTATTCTGGCCTCTCATAATATAGTAATTCCAGCCTGCCCACCTCTCTGAGACTTTGTATTTCTTTCTCTATTATAGGCTACGGTACCACAGGCATTTCCACTTCATTCAGCATAGGTCTTTGCTTTCTCCATGCTTCTAAGAACCACACTAGCAGTGAGTTTGCCCCATCCTTTGGGGTTCTTGCGACAGTATTAAATCCCATGTCCCCAGAAAGTACCACTAAGTCAATGAATTCCTGCTTATCTAGTTTTATATTCTGGTAGATTAGGCACCTTCAAAATCCAATCCCAGGAGTACTTCCCTGACTCCTGATGGTATAAGCTAGCTAATTCTTAAAGCTCCTTCAGAGTATAATCTTTTATTTTTTCTTCTTCCTTATCAGTCCCAGCATGTCCCCAGACAGCTTATCCTGGAATTTAACCCTAGGTATATACCTCACAGCCAGAAGAGGAGGTGGGAACAACGTCTGAGGGATGGGAGAGGGGGAGGATAGATGCTGTAATCTTACAGGAGAGAGGCCTCTACAGCATTTTCTAGCACAGCAGAAGTGCTAGCCCTTATAGAAAAGAGTGGGATATATAGAAAACAGTGCAAGTTCTGGGGATTTGGGAGTCTGGAGAGTAAACATTTTCAAGGGAACTCATACAGATATCCCCCTGCATTTTAAGGTCCCAGGTTTTTCTACCCAGGGTCCTAACCTAAACATAAAAGACCTGCCTTTGCTGAGCTTTTAAATGTCTCTGGAGCTCTGTGACTCTGACTATAACATCCTGTGTCTGCTTGTCAGCAGTGTTTGCTCTTCCACTGCAGGAGATAAACACCTCTATTAATCTACCAAAGAGGTTCTGTGGTTTTAACACTTAGCCTTTAACTCTTTGTCAGCAGCTTTCAGTTTCTCATTAACCCTCTTCAGGTCATTCATACAACTTACCAAATAACAAGTCTACTACATTGTTCTTATAGACATATTCTTTGCATGTCTTTAAAATACCTGAATCATTGTTCCTGCAGAAACATTCTCCTCCACTGGAACATTTCCCCATGTCATTACCAGTGAAATTTATCAATTAAGCTTGTGCCAGGGGATATTTTTACCCTACATAACACTCAAGTTAGCATTCTCTTTTCCCACTGGGTGGTGAGTGAGCCAGTCTCTAAACACCGTATTACTGCCTATTTTATTGGAACTCTCCTGGATCCATTTGTGTTAGGGTCCTCTGAGAAGACACTAAGATGGGATTAGATGTACACTAGTTTTATTGGGGGAAATGCTTTGAAGGGTCAAGGGGAAGGAGCTGGATAAGAAAATGAGAGAGCTTTCAGATCTTGATGTAGATCAGACAGTTGTGAAGGAGAGAAGAAAAGAAAGAGATTGGGTAGAAAGACTGCAGCACAGTTCAAAACAGTTTTGGCCAGGCATATAAGGAGTCCTGGAGTTAAAGTTACCCAATGGAAGGGTCCTGCATCTCTCAGTAATAGGTCTCTATTTGTACCCCTGCCATGCTTTCATTAGTTGGGACCAGCCCATGGGAAGAGTGACTTCCATGTAAACATGGCAATGGATCCAGCAGGGCAACACCTGGGACCATCAGTTAGTTTGGCTCTATAAAGCAGGAGATCTGTGGCAGAAATAAAAGCCTCACCATCTGGGTTAACATAAACTGAAAGTTTTCTGAATGTTTTAGATATTACTGCTTCATAAGGCAATTTATGTTTGATGCGCCCTTTGTTTGTTTGTATCAACCGTCCCTAAACTTTAGTTTCCTCTTTAATTTCATTGCATTGACATGTGTCTTTTTTCAGTTCGAGAGTATAAATACAGAATTACCTAATTTGAAAGTTTCATTTTGTGTTTTTCAAGGAAAGATTTAGGTAATACAATGTTTGGAGGACTCAAGCAGTTTCTGCCCTTAACCTGGCCAGTCTCCTTATAAAATTGACAGATTCCTGGGTACCTAAGCAGCCTAAGTGAGACAATAGAGAGGACTCAATTTATCTCCTTTCCATAACAAAAAAGCAACACAGAGTTTATGTCCAATTGCTGGTAGGTCGGTTTTGTCATTTTCACATCATTGTGGTATCCACCTACACTTGCTCAGATGAATAGCTAAGTGCTGATGATGCAACTCTGATGGCATTTTACTTTATGAAAGGCAAGAAATACCAGCATATGGTTCCCATGGGAACCTCACCTCTGTCTCTTTGTGCTACTCTAATGATGAGAAAATAGCAGGTAAATCAGCAATAATTGCTACTTTAGTTGGATAATACTGAAGGCTGTAGGCACAATGGATGACACAAATATGTTAGTATCCATATTTGGAAGTTGTTTTTAAAGGTCTTGATTCTGATCCATTTATGACCTGAACACAGCTCTGAGGGTATATATATACTGTAGGCTAATTTGTAGGCTTTGGGGTTTGAAGCTTTACATGCTGTTATGGTGCAGTGGAGCACAGGCTGTGTTACCTGATTGCTCAAATAATTCTCAGTGATTACATCAGTACTTCCCCAACCCTAGGCACCACATAATATTATTCTCATATCTTTTAGTGGCTTTTGTTACAACTTGGTTAAGTAGAGCATAAACCAGATGAGATAGGGTGAATTTTTCAAGAGCAGATGTTTCTAGTCAAGATCACTGTCTTTCCAACTCTGGATCCTGATTTTTGATTCTGGGTAATCGGTCTCAATTTTTATTTGCAGAACTAATAACCATTTTACATATTGGTAATCTCTGGTAAAGTGAATAAACTCAACTTATGACCAGGTCTAAATGTGAATGCACAGTACACAATTATCAAATTATGTTATCTGAGGGGTACTTAAGTGAAGTTTCCTGGAGTTAAACAGCTGCCTATGTTTATACTGCAACCCAGAATTCTACCACATTAGAGTTACTTCTCAGGCTTCAGCAGCAATGGTATGGTGTAGGGATACTGTGAAAATGAATTTGAAAGCGATATGTCTTACCACTGGGTGAATATTCTTGTGAGAGTTAGCATCCGAAAGCTTACCCACCTTGAGGTCATTTAACAGTATCATGTACAATCTGATCATTGTTTAAGGGGCTTGGATCTTTCGTTCTTTGAATCCTTAGCTCTGGGAGAATAGATCTGGCAGACCTGGGGATGGGGGGAGTTTAAAGGCACTTCCATTATGGAGATATTATTTACTGCATTGTCATTACCATATACTAAATGAGCACTAATGAGTTAGCAGGTGCCATTACTATTGCCATCATATACTACATTAAAAATGTTCAGCCCTGAACAGCTAATGTATCTTTTAGTTATTTCCAGCAGAGAATACTCCAATAGGGAGAAAGCAGTTTATCACATATTATAATAAATTCAGGGTGATACCGCATTTGTGAGTGTGTTTGTTTATTTGTTTGTGTCTTTAAGTATGTTGTATATGTACCACACATTCTATTTTACACCATCTCACTCTGTAGGGCACAACCAAACCTCTCAGAGACTACAGCCAACAGCCTTCATGAAAATAAGCCATTACCCTCTGTTCTGCATAGTATCTCTGGGTTTTCAAAGTGCATTAATACTGGTTATCTCATTTAATGCTGTCCACAAATCTATGATGTAGGCAAGACTCTTGACTTTGAATAATTAAAAAAAAATTGGGGTTCAGAAAGGGTAAATAATTAATATAAGGTCACACAGTTTGTAAGATGTAGATCTGGCACTATAAACCTGGTCTTTTGGTCCTTCTGATATTCTTCTGGGTAGAAGTGAAGTGATCAAGTGAGGTCTTACAGGGGAAAATGCCCCTGGATATGTGTGTGTCACTATGCACACCAAAAGTTGTGGGATGGGCTGTGGTAGAAAGAACCAATCTTTACCTGAGATTAAAACCTAATGAAAATCATGTTTATTATATGTCATCATTCAATACTACAATGTTATGGATTCCTCTTCTCTTGCATTTTCAAAAAAATTGTTTTTAATGTCTCAACATCTTTTTCTGGTTTAACTTCATTTGGATTAAAAGAATACAGTAATGATTATATTTAGCTGTGAAATTCTTCATTTCTTTAATTTTTATTATCAACTTTACTTGTTTATGATTAAAGGTTCAGGTTCAAACTCCCATAGAGAAATTATTCTGGGGAGAAGTCATAAATCTAGTCTGAATATACAATTCATCTTTGTTAAGCCTTATAGAAGTTTTATCAGCACTGGTAAAGCAAATTTAGTGACCAAATTAAGAGGGATTTAAAAAAATATATAACTTTACTATCTCTCCTTTAATATATTTTGGTTCTCTTAGAATCCATAGTTCTTGAAAGTTGTTAGATTATCAGTTTAGTTAGCATTTCTTGGCTACAGGTAGTAAGATTATTGCAAGACAGTGAAAGAGGTGAAGCAGGTGGCAGGTGAGTATTGCATCTACAATTACCTGTAATCCAAACCTCTAACCCTTCCCAACTTCACCACCAAACATTTACTCTATGCAACTCCTTTTAATTTAGTAGTCTTCAAGGCAGCAAGGATTTATGTGATCATCTAATTTGAACCTAGCACTGCAATGAGTTTGGAACATTTCCAAGTATGTTTTCTTTGCAACTCTTATTAGTAGACTCAGTCTTTCATGAGTCCTCCCATAAAGCTGCCTCTCTTCTGTTCTCTCTATAATAGACTGTATTATTTCTCTTTCCACTTGGTGACATAATTATTGGTGTAACTTTCATGTGTCTTATTCAATTGTGAGCTTCTTGCAAATAGAGACTATATTTTACTCACCTTTGTGACCTATGATGTAGAACTGTACTGGAGTAATAATAATAAGAACTTAAATTTTTTAATGAATAAATTAAAAGTGGGAAGGTTGGTACTAGGTATCTGTGAACTGAATTGAAAGCCCTTAGTGTTTCTTTGTTTAAATCCTTCATAACTATCAACTTCTGCTGGGATAGATGTTATCCTTTCAGAACAGATTCTTACAGATTTTTGTTTTCTATGTGTGCTCCATCTAATTGTTTATATTTATGGGTCTTGTTTCTGTGCTTTGTTTCAGTTAGATTTTAAATATTACATTAATATATTTTATAGGACAGCACAACTACTCAGTTTTTAAATCTCTGAGTTTTAAAATTTTATTCGTGGTGAGTTATATATAAAGGTTAATCTGGGAATGCATTAATGAAAATTTGGCCTTGTTTATCTTCACCAAACTTTGAAAAAAGTTTATATTCATAATTTATTCGTATAATACTTTTAAGCAAAATGTTTAATAAAAGGCACATTCTCTGGGAGTCCTTTTCTTTATATTTCTCTCCACCATCTTTTTATTAATCTATTTCATATCCTCTTTGTGTTCAATGCAGCTCAGCAATGGTTATGCCTTCACTGAATAACATTTCATTTGTTGAACTGGGAAAGATCTACATTTGGGGGGAATAATTGAAGCATTTTACACTTTATTCTTGGAACTAAGTCTTGGCAGGTGAATCTAGTGACTTGTCACTTGTCTCAATTTTTTATCACTTGAGCACACAATAAATGCATAATAATAGGTTTGATGTCATAGGTATGATTATACTCCTGACGTCTCCCTTCAACCATTTGGGTTCCAGGTAAATAGTTTTGCTTTTCCTAAGGAAAATTTTGCTTTATTAACATCTTCAGAATACTAGAATATCCAGAGGAATAAAAAATCAATTGCTAGATATTTCATTTACAAGATTTCAATCATAAAGAAGTTTCCAGTATCCAAATGTTTAATGTAATGGAGAGAGGTTCAATGAAGTCAACAAAGAAGAACCTCAGTGGTTCTAAACAAAACTTTGAAGTGGAGATCCTTTGGTGACCTCTCATCTCTTCTTTCTGTACTGCTCTCCCTCATGATTACCTTTCCACATAATCTATTAAAGCTTCAGCTCTTCCATTTATGAAATATCTACCACATAGAACCAAGAATTAAATAAGATAATACAAAGTTCATTATATACTATTTTATTCTACAAAAATGTAATTGATTACTTATTAATACTAATTAAAACCCCCACTTTCTCAATATATTAGTTAAAGCTAGTTTTCGTAAAGGAAAACAGTCAGATAAATGAAGGTACACTAAGACATAATAACTAATAATAGCTGAATTGACCATATAAGTTGCATATGCATTACCAAACGAGAGGAATGAATCTCCAGTAGTGGAGATTCAGCTACCTATATAAAATGCATGAGGGGGGCATGGTGTAAGATATTTTGAGGTAGAGTCTTTCTGGACTTCTGAAATCATAGGTCAGTAGTGGACATCTAGTTTTCCTATGAATGAGGCATTTTGGAAGAACCTGAAGCATTTAGAGGGATCTGTAGGCACTTCTATGTTGTTCAAACATGGATTGCAGATGAAGAGGTGGAGAGTTATGTAGCTGGAATGGCAGGTAGGATCTTTTGTCATGGATGACCTATTTAATGCTAAGGAGTTTGAATTTTTACCCTGAAAAAAATGGTTAGCTCCTGAAGAAACTTAGTCAAGAATATGACATAATGAAATATGTGTTGTTTTGGAGAATGCCTTAAGAGACATAACAGTAAGCGAGTTAGGATGGGAGTGACTATGGCTGCAGTCTGAAGAATGAATTGGAATGGGAAAAATAGAGGCAAGGATTAATTGGGGGTCCATTGAACAAATCCAGGGCAGAGATGAGGTGGGCTTAAACTATTTACTAGAAATAAGCAGATGCATCTGAGAAGTCAGGATAAGAAGGACTATAGCCATTTGGAGAACTGAAAGAAATCCAGTAGAGCTGGATAGTTGAGTGCCAAGTGAGTTGTGTTCAGAGAGCAGAGAAGTACTTAGTTACAAGATCATACAAGGCTATGCAAACTTTATGCTATAGACAATATTTGTGTCATCCCCAAATCTGTATGTTAAAACCTAATTTTAATGTGATTGTATCTGGACGTGGGGCTTTTGGGAAGTGATTAGGGCATGAGTGGGGAGCCCATATAAATTGGATCAGTGCCCTTATAAAATAGATTCCCGGATTTCCCTGGTGGTGCAGTGGTTAAGAATCCACCTGCCAATGCAGGGGACACGGGTTCGAGCCCTTGTCTGGGAAGATCCCACATGCCGCAGAGCAACTAAGCCCGTGTGCCACAACTACTGAGCCTGTGCTCTAGAGCCTGCGAGCCACAACTACTGAGCCCATGTGCCTGGAGCCCGAGCTCTGCAACAAGAGAAGCATCACAATGAGAAGCCCGCGCACCACAACAAAGCGTAGCCCCCGCTCGCCGCAACTAGAGCAAGCCCGTGCACAGCAACGAAGACCCAATGCAGCCAAAAATAAATAAATAAATAAATAAATAAATAAATAAATAAATGAATGAATGAATAAATAAATAAATAAATAAGTTTATTAAAAAAATAATAATAAAATAAAATAGATTCCAGAGTCTTCACTTGTTCCTTCCACCATGTGAGGACATAGCAAAAAGACAGCCATCTATGAACAAGGAAGCAGGCCCTCCCCAGACACCAAATTTGCAGGTCCTTAATATAGGACTTCCTAGCCTCCAGAACTGTCAGAAATAAATTTCTGTTATGTTTATAAGTCTTCCAGTCTATGGCATTTTGTAGTAGCAACCCACATGGACTAGGACATCGTCTTAAGGAATTTGGATTTAACCCGTGGTCCATGCAAAGCCACTGAAAGATTTTAAGCAGAGGTGTAAAGTGACAGCAGAATTTGGAATGAGTTGAGTAAATGGATGGTAAGAAAAAACAGAAACAGAAGTGCCAAAAAGTTCTTTATTTTAAAGAATCACTTTGTTGTGGCCCCCGAATTTTCTAGCAGAGTTGTTTTTTTCCACTTGACATGTCTAAATTGGTGAGGTCCAATGTTCCAATCATGTTCAGATTCTCACAAAAGGGGAAGGTAAATACATATTTAATTATTGATTTTTATTTATTGCAGAGAAAACAAGAGAGATTAGGTATGTTTATCTATAATTTTTTCTTTTATCTCAAATAACAGTAAAATGGGCTGGCTTGCATTATTAGTATACAGGGGATAAAATCCATATAGAATAATTTTTTATGGTTTAAATCTCCATTGTCTTTTTAACCTTCATTCATTTTCATTTGTTTTTACTTTTTGCTGCCAAAAGAGCTAGAGTCGATACAAAACAAGGGAAGACAACTGGTCTATTCAACCTATTCTTTTCCAATAACGAAAAAGGATTTTAGACAGATATCGCTCATGTAAATGGAGCTGTTGTAGCCAGACTTTCTCCAACCTGGATGGCTCATTTCTCATAATCAATGTTTCCTTGGGGTTAGTGTCTTCCATGCCCCAGCCAGGGCTGATGAGACAGCTGTTACAGTGAACTAGCCTCTTCGCCTCCCTGTAGCACCAGGCTGGCTTTACATATCATGAAAGCTTCCAGTTTCTTAGATGATGTGATTCAAATGTCTTGCTGTCAATGATCTTTACCCAGAGTATCTACTTCACTAGCTCTACCTGGGACTTGTCATCTTAGCAGTGATAACTTATTGAGGTTCAAATGCTAATGTGGTCTCAAAGCATTAAGCCCTTAAATTATCAACAATTTATCACAAAATTAGTTTATCCTTTTAATTTCTGGTCTCTAAGGAAATGGAACAAAATGTAAATAAGGTTCAATAGAAAGAGGAAGTCAGGAAGAATTTAGAGAAGGTATTATTGACAGAAAAAGCAAACAGGTGGGACATGGTAGTGCAGGACCAGAGGCAGCAGAAGAGACTGTACATTTGTTTATGGATTCCAAAAGGTGGCGAGTTACTATAGATGGGGATTGGAGAGGCACAATAAACAGGTTTCCACTTTTTAAGCAGTTTTATAGATCATGGTTATGCTACAGAAGTATGTAATTTTTGATACAGAAAGAAAGGTATCAAAGGAAAGAAATTCCTCCGGGTTAATTATTTTATATGTAATCAGATGTTTTCTGGGGCTGCTTGGGGACTCTCATTTACCATATCCACAGGTCAGTGACACTGTCCAGTGTCACCTAGCTTAGTTTATTTCTACCATTAACCGCTTTTTTCTTTGGCAAAATTGGCCAAGGAGGCAAAGAAAAGGATTATTTAGTTAATCTTCTGCTGCGTTTTGTTTGGTTTTCAGCTTCCTCTCAGAACTTCCCATACAACTCCAGTGCTATCCACTCCCAAGTCTGCAGTCAGACTGGAATGCATTTACAGTTATATAATAGAATGTCCAAAGCCCCTTTTAGTCTCTAATACAGGAAGACACAGTGGTACAGGGATTGAAAGTAAAGGTTTTGGAATCAGATAGGCCTAGGTTAACATCTTGGCTCTGCAGCTTACTAGCTTCGTAATCTTGACAAGTTATTTAAGCTTTCAGAATCTGCATTTCCCTGTTGTTATGTGAGAATATTAATAGTACCTACCTTGTAAAGTTACTGTGAGAATTAAATGAGATTATATATGTAAAAGTTTTTCACAGTGCTTGGTACATTGTAGTCACTCAATAAGTGTTAGTTATAAGCACGGTATTTACATTACTTATAATTTTAATATCCCTATTGTAAACCAGGCAGCTCTTTTTTTTCCCCCTCTCTCTCCTCTCTTTCTTCAAAGATAGGATAAAAAGGAGGAGCTCGAGTATGCTTGGAAAGAGGTAGTCTAGGCTTCTACATCACTGTCCTCCACTCTCCCTAGGCCTGAATCCTTAAGAGGAAGCAAGAGCTGGTTTTGTCATTACTATAAATAGATAAATTAGGTCCCATCCTTTTGATTTGTCCTAAACCTACCTCCTTCAGTCTTGGCTGCTCTGCACTGACCCACACAGATACCCACACTCCTGACACTATCGCCATATACCTTATGGCAGAGACTTACCAATTGTAGAAATTGATCCATTGCCATAACCCTATTCCTCTTTAATGTCATTTTCTCTATCTTCCCCTGTCCAGGGAAAAGTTGCCACTGACAATCACATCTGAGCATTTAAAATCTTATCACCTCTGAGAAGCGATCTGCTACAGTTCTCTCTCTAGAGATTTTCTATGAAAGAGAAATACAAAGTAATTTATTTATAACTTCTGAGTGCTCACACTTGTTTCCAATTCTGGTGGGGGATATTGTTCCCAGATTGTATTTTCAAGGGTTGTTTCTTTAAGTGGAATAGTTCCAAGACTGGTCTTTCTCTACTGTATTGGACAGGGGAATTTTTTTTTGAATACTGTATAGATGGATTTTCCTTCTGTCCCTTGTTTGCTGTTTACACTTCCAGGGGTGCTGTGAGGGTTAGTTTATATTTGAAAAACTCTCTGAGCTCCTTGGATGAAAGATGTCACAGAGAATGAAAATATACAGGAAATAAATAAATCATGCTAATTAGTTGCAACAGATCTCTAAAAATGCCTCAAGACTCTGTTCTTCCAGTCCAGCATAGTGCAATGTTTATCATATATACACATTTAAGAAATCTCTTTGGAGGGGAGCAAACAAAATTTAGAGTTCTAAAAAGCAATGTACAAAGTCAGAGGGAAATGTCAGGGGAGTCAACCAATAGCCAGGCAAACAGCCATCTTGAGACACACACTCAAAAATTGAACTGTAGTGCAGTAGGAGGCAAATGAGTTTTTTAAATGGGTGTATTTTGAACACACAAGGAAATACAAGTTTGTATTATTTCTAAGCATAATGTGCCAAATACAGGCTAAGGGCTATAGCTTCAGGGATCTCTATTTGACTATTAGGATGATTAGTAGATGATATGTGAAAGACATGGAGTAGATAAAATAAAGAGGGTCAAGTGGTTTTAGTCACATTGAACGTTTGAAAGTTTTATTTATGAACTAGTCTTTTGGAATTTGAGCTAAAAGGCAGAGCACATGTCTTTCCTCCATGCCCAAGACTGATACTTTTATAATGAGGATTTCCTTCAGCTATGGTGTTTAAATAAAAATTGCAGATATGTGAGTAAAGTTTGTGTTTAACACATTTTTATCCTTGGTTTCCCCCTATACCTTTCCCATGCACTCACTACACTTATTCCATTCTTTAGTTACCTTGACCATCCTTGGGTAGCCTCCCAAACCCCAAAATTTTCTTGCCTGCTCCAACCCTTTACACCCATTAAAACTTAGCTGTCCACTGTCATACTCACTTAAGGCCATTATCTTTACTAGGTAAACTAATTTGTTTTCCTTTCCAGAGCTTACATTCACATTTGATCTGGGCCCTTCAGTTACTAAAGCCAATAGAGAGAGATAGTTGAAACTGTACCAGGGTCAATGGAGATTTTTTTTTGGTAGGGTGAGGTAGAGGTAGAAGATATTATTAGCAAGTGTCACCTAATATCCTGAAGTTATCTGGTGGCTCTACATATTATTTACAGTTAGGGCAGCCCTAACTATATGCAAATAACATGTGCACAGATATTATTGGACTAGCCTGATAGAACAGTGAGAGAAATCTTGGTTTGGTCCTCTGGAGGATGGTGGCTGTGGCCATAGATGCCAAACCATTCCAACCCTTGAAAAGAAAGGTTTATATAAAATCTTTTCTTCAGAATTTGAGTAATACTAGTAAGCTTAAGGTCAGATAGAGGAAATACAGGGAAGAAGGAGAAACAATGCTTGTTAGGGAGGTAATAGAGTGGAACAAAGATTTTCCTTACATTGCATAAGAGTCAGCATTCTTTCACTGTGATAACAAAAAGAGAAAACACACACAGACACATACATCTGTATTTCAAGAGAGAAGTGAAAGATATTGGGATGTTATAATGACTGGGATTTTGAAGAGATAAGTGGATGAGGAAGATTTTAAAGGAATTTTGTAGTGTGTAAACTTTGGAACTTCTTCTTGGCATTTCCTGACACCTCAGTAAGTATTTTAATAATTTTGAATTATTTCTTGTGTGTTGATTTTTCAATTCTTTATGTGCAACACTGAATAGAAATTGGCCCACATGGTGTGTAAGCTTTATATGGGTTATGCAAAGATATAAATTTGTCTCATAGAATCCAAGGGCAGTGGGATGGGCTGAATCATGTCCCCCACAAAATTCATATGTTTAAATTACAATACTCAGTACATCAGAATGTGACTGCATTTGGAGATAGAGATTTTAAAGAGTTAATTGAGGTTAAATGAGGTAATAAATATTGGCCCTAATACAGTATGACTGGTTTCCTTATAAGAAGATGAAATTTGAACACAGACACACAGAGAGGGGAGATCATCTGAATACACGGGGAGAAAATGACTATATACAAGCCAGGGATAGAGCCTCAAAAGAAACCAACCTGTTGACACTTTGATCTCAGACTTCTAGCCTCCAGAACTCTAATAAAATACATTTCTGTTTTTAAAGCCACTGTGGTACTTTGTTATAGTAGCCATAGCAGGCTAATGCAGGTAGAAGCACATCTGGACCTCAAAAAGGGACTAGAATCAGGATATAGAAAGTTGCCATAAACCCAGGGAGTACTGTCTATTGCTTGATTCTCTTTCTCTGCTTCATTTTTCACTTATACTGAAGACTAACTTTCCTTGCTTCTATGCCCATGTGGCAAAATATGGTTGCCCTACAACTCTCAAATTTAGAGCCATATGAAAAGATTGACTTGCAATTTCTGAATCCTAGATTTAAATTTCCAGAAGAAAAAAATTGATCAGCTCAGCTTGGCTCGTGTGTCTGCTCCTTGCCAAACAGCAGTAACCCAGTGCAGGGAGAGCAATGGCACATAATGCAAACATGATTGCCAGAGACCTCTGTTATTACATTTTCTTGTCACTTCTATCTCCTCCATTGATTCTCTTATTTTATCACAAGTGTTTTAAAAGGGATATTTAAAGATATTTTATGTAGCACTTTAAGTTATTCTGTATGAAGAGGTATTTTCTGCTCATCTAGTCTACTCTATTGCCAGAAACTTATAGATTATGTTTGTAACATGCTAGGTAAGTACAGTGTTCTGTACCAGGAAGCATTTCTCTGCACATATAGTCCACCATATTGCCAGAAACATAAAATATAGAGTGTAAGATTGTAACATATTAGGATAGATCAGTTCCTAGATATATAATATGTATAGTAAAGGCGACATAGATCCTTAGGTTTTTGGTTGATGGAGTGAAGGAGGCAATAAGAGGAGGACAAAAATTTAAGAATACTACCAATAATGAAATGAAAAGCAGAATGATTCCATTGTAAAGTTACATCTATGTCATACATACAGTCTAGGATAAAAGGTGGATAGGTAAACCATTTTAACCATTCAGCAAATGGTTAATTAGATAGCACTCTGGGTATGGGGGAGGCATTGTATTTTTTCTCTAAATGGAAAGCAAAGTAAACATTTATTTTTAAAATTTCAAGTGAGACATTTGCATAACACCACCAGCATCTTAATCTTTCAAAAGGCTTTTTATAAGTCACTTCAAGCACTCTAAAATAATGTTCCTTTTTATAGTGTGACTACTTGGCATTAAAAACAGAGCTGAATGTTGCCCTTCATGGTGCTATATGAAAAAGGAACATGGATTCTCTTTCTTTACTCTCAACAGCTCTGTGACTCTTGAAGCAGGAACTGTTTGAAGCTCAGACTGTATAGTTGTGTTTGGCTGTCCTCCTGTTAGACAAACCTTTCCCCCCTTTTCATTATTTTAATTTCAAAGCACACAGGAGTTAGATTTTCAGAACTTCATCTCTCTGTGTGAAGAACCAAACTGCATATTTAACCAGGTTTTTTTCTAAGGGAAGCTAGTCAAGAGTTTTAAACCAAACAAAAGCAAAACAAAACATCAAACAAGCACATTAACTATGATTATTGTTTAGTTAATATTATCTTTCCATTTCTTTCCAAGTAAAAGAGTGGTCCAAATTGTACACTGAAACAATACATATGTTTATGTACATCATGTAAATAAACATATGTATATATATCATATATGTGATATATGTACAAATTACTTGAAAATATATATGATATCTGATGGCTGTACATACTGTAATATATAGCAGCACATGTAAAAATACTTTGGATCTTCGTTTTTTGTTTAATGGAAAAAAACACTGAACAATAATGGTTTCAATTGCTATCAGCCCCATGAGGATAAAATGAAATTTCTGACCTTCTCTCCAACTACACTGATCATGGGTGTATTTCTCAATTCCTTCTCTTCTGGACTCATCAAAACAAGTTAAAGGTCCTATGAGAATCTTCCAGATTTATATTCTACCTCAGTTGTCAGGTGCTAGGTCACCAAAACAATGAGGAAATGTTAAATAGGAGTGGCTCACTGATGGGTGGATGACACCCTTGGGGCCAAACAAGAAGCAAGTGCAAATACACTTTGAAATGGAATTTGAAGGCTAACTAAAATTTGGCACTAATTTTTATTGACATTCATTGGCCTTAGCTACATCTATTAGCGAAAGAGAACTTTTGACCTCATGCACCGGAAAATCTGGAGGTAACTGATATTAAAGTACGTTTATGCCTTGAGCACACTGTAAAAGATTAAGTGGAGTCTGAAAAAAAGAACTAACCCTCTGAGTTGGAATAAGTGGTCTCTGATGACTAGTAAAGTATTTGTTCAGTGCTTCTTGTTTCATTTTCCAATGTTGTTCCATTTATTCATTTATTTTTTCATTATTCATGTCATTCATTCCTACAACAAATAGTTACTGAGGACCCACTGTGTGCTAGGCATTGTGTTAGACACCAAGAATCCCATGGTCAGCAAGACATATATAGCTACTGCCTTACTTCTCCTTTCTTCCTGACACAATAGCTTCATGGTATAAATCTTAGTTACAGTCAATATCTTTTTGTGGTAAAAGCTAAATCTCTTGTAAAAGGAAAATGTAGCAAGTTTTAAACTTAAAATCTCTTCTCTCTTACTCTCACTCTAACAATATGGTCCAGGTGCCTCTTACTTTCTCCTATAACAGTATGAGCCAATCAAATGCCATCTCTGGTTATGGACCCATCTCTGAAGTTATCAATTATCAGGGCTAATTCATCAACCCTGAAAGTTCCTACTAAAATGTGACAATTATTTCATAGACACAAGAGGGAAGAAGGCTGTGGGAAGAGTTGTATGGGCTATAAAAAAAGGGGTTTTAAGGTCATTGACAAGGCTAATTTTTCTTTCCATTAGAAGGTATAGCCACAAACTCTTAGGAAACAGGGTATTTAACCAAAGATAGGAAGTCATTAGTATCTACCATCTACACATTTTTGGAGGTGTTACTGTAACCACAACATATACAGTGTACTAGTTTCATGAATTTTATTCATTCACTTCACAGATATGAGCTATATATTGAAATTTCAAAAATAAATCATTGCATCTTTTCTATGACTATATCTTACTTAGCTGTCAGAAACAACCCTCTGATATAGATATTATTACTTTTAAAGATGAGAAGATTGAAGAATAAAGAGGTTATACTCCTTGAAAAATCAACGATCACATAGCAAAATAGATACTATCTAGGACTATAATCCAGGCTACTTGACTCAAGAACTCATTACGTGGCAGGCACTATGTTAGGTGTGGGGATGCAGTAGTGAACTATTCTTTTTGACTAGTGTGGAAGACATACATTTATCAAATGCCCTATGAAATAGATGTAAAATTACAAATGAGAAAAGTGTTATAAAGGAGAGGCATATGGTCAATAAGATTCCATAATATGGAGATTTGAATTACTCTAGGTGGTTAGGGAGGGTTTCCCTTAGCAAGTAGTGCTTAAGATGAATTCATACTTTGAGTCAACATTAATTGGATATGAGAGAAGAGACAGACAGTCCATGGAGACAATAGTATCTGCAAAGATATTAAGATGGGAGAAAGAATGGTGAGTATGAAAAATCCAAATAAGATCAGTGTGGCTAAAGTACAGTGCATTGCAAAGGAACACTGGGTGTACTGATGGAGAGAAAGTGGTCTTAGAATAAGAGGTAGTAAAATAAGTAGAATAAGAAGGCTTAGAATGAAGAAGTATATTGTTCCAGGCTGGCCCGTAAAGGGTTTATAGACTGGTTACATTAATGAATTAGTTTGTATCCTAATGGCAATAGAAAACCAATGGAGAGTTATAAGTACAAATGGGTTGAGACAACATTACATTTGCATTTCGAAATGATTACCCTGGCTGTATATTGAAGATATGGGATGAAGGTAGAGTAATGTACAATAATGAGGAAGCAGTTGTATTTGTTTAGACAAAAAATAATGGTGGTTTGGACTAGGCTAGAGGAAAGTTAGTGTACATCTTTGAAAGATATTTAGGTAGTAAAACTGCCAAGTCTTAGGGGTGAATTGGATATGAAGAGTAAAGAAGGTGAATGTATTAAGGGTCAGGGGACATGATCAGAAGATCAGATCTTAAAACGGTGATTTCTGAGCCAGTGATCTTTCTTCATCATGGCGACTCTATTATAATTTCAAAGGTCTTAAAACTGGAAAGCTGAGGTAAACCTTGGAGAGTCATAAGTCTTGTCTCTCTTTCATCCCTTTACAAGAAGACAGAGAGGTTATGGTTTTCAGTTCAGACAGCTAATAAGTGACAGAACCAGAACTGAGTCCAGGTTCCACAACCTCAATACACAATGGCGGCTCACTCCAGAAATGGAGGTTCTTCTGTTCATAGTTTGTATCAATTGATGTGAGGAGTTAGGGATTGGAAAGACAGGCTGGCTTTGGATACAGGCAAGATAGTTATGAGAGAATCTGAGGCAGAAGAAATAAATGGTGGAAATTCTATAAAATATTAGATTTTATAGGTCAGAGTGAAGATGAATATGTTTGAAATATATCCTATTCTTAATGCAGCTGATGATTGAGCTGTAACTACCCCTATAGTTGGTTATTTCTACTTACTAGAGACAATTAAGATCAAATTGTTTCTAGACCTGGTGTATCAATGTGTACCGCTATGCAGTGATTGCCACCGATGGATTTGAAGTCAATGGGAAAGAAATTTATTTCTTATCAAAACTATTTCAACACCTTGAACTGCAGAGAAGAATACATTCTGACACATGTACTCTGCCTACTTTTATTATTTTTTTGACATCTTTATTGGAGTATACTTGCTTTATAATGGTGTGTTAGTTTCTACTGTATAACAAAGTGAATCAGCTATATGTATACCTATATCCCCATATCTCCTCCCTCTTGCGTCTCCCTCCCACCCTCCCTATCCCACCCCTCTAGGTGGTCACAAAGAACGGAGCTGATCTCCCTGTGCTATGTGGCTGCTTCCCACTAGCTATCTATTATACATTTGGTAGTGTATATATGTCCATGCCACTCTCTCACTTCGTCCCAGCTTACCCTTCCCACTCCCGTGTCTGCCTAGTTTTATAACTTAACCACTTTATCATTCCATTTTCCAAAGAGGGGCTTAGAGACAAGCAATTGACCATTCAGCACATTGCTGCTGTTGCCAGACTTTTGGTGATCTACATAGAAATCTTGACCTTTATATTAATGATTCTAATGAAAATGAAGATATGTTCATGTGGGGCATTTTGGGTGGGGTGTGGTGTTTAGAGGGTTGAGGGAATAGAGGAGTTTTCAAAGAAACTCTCTTCAGAAAATTTCCCATAATGAAGCATTATGGTTGTAAAGTGCAAAAAAATGATAATGGAAGCACATATGCTTATGCTGGATCAAAATAAATTTAATCATTTTAAAATTAAAATATCCCAACCTTCTTTTTCCTTTTCCTTTCCCTTTCTCTACCCATACATTGCATTTCCCTTCCATTTCTTTCTCTTTCCTTTCATTCTTCTTGAAAAATTCAATCCTGAATCCACTAGGTGGGGCGTAGCAATATTGTTGAAGAGAAAGACCTGGGAGCCTAGAAGGGTAAGACATCTGCATAGGAGGGATGTGTGGTATGTTAGAACCTGAGCAGGGTGAAGAGGGCATCCCCAGGGAGGAGTGGGTAGAATGTGGTGTCAGAGGTAAGTCGGGCTGAGAAGAGCATCCACTCAGAGGGACAACACGGTGGGACGGCATAGGCTGACTGAGGTAAATTTGAAGTCCACACATCATTGTTGGCTTAGCACATGGTGTCCAAGCATGGTTGGAATGAGGAAGTTGTCCACATATGAAACAGCAGTGGCAGCCCAGCACAGAGTTCAAATGGGGTGAGATTGGAATTCATTTGGGTTGATGAGAGCAACTGAATGTGGGAAGGTGTAGCAATTGTTAAGGGGAATTGGTCACATACAGGGGTAATGACCAAATAAGTAATTATATTAAGGATAATGAGAACCAGGTTCTTCCTCTTGGAGAAGGGAGTTACAAATATGGAAAAGGAGAAAGCTAAGATGAACACTGTGTAATTGGATTGGAATTGGAGTTCTCAGTATGAATTCATGGTTTTAATATACACAGAGAGATATGAAATGTAGATGTGTGTGTTTGTGTATGTTTTTGCACTTGCATATATGTGTGTGCATGTGTTTATGTTCTGTCCACTGAAGGGTCTGGGAGCAGTGACAATCTGATATTAATGAGTGCCCAGAACATCACTTCTTTTAATATAATTCTTCCTTAAAAGGAGCCAGAAATTTTTGGGGAAATGGCTGATTCCAAGACTGGGGCAAAGAAAGTATAAGATAAAGCTGGAACACCTTGTTCATCAGAAAGCCAGGAAATTCTCAAATAATGATGGGACATGGTGGGGACATGTCAAAAGGATACTGGAGGTAGATTCAGTAGTATTCCCACTGGTTAAGTCAGGAACAATTTCAGCATAAGAATAAATAATGATAATAATGGATTATAATCCATTGAATAAATTAAGGAACCATGAATCTATACTAATAAATATTGATGAAATAAATAAATTGAAAGTGTGATGAAGACCCTGATATTTACATATATTCAAAGTGTCTCTCACAAAATAATTATTAATTACAAAAATAAAAAAGAGTAACTACAATGGAGAAGCCCCACAGGCACCACCCTAACTGAATGATCAATGTGAACACCATCTGTAATGAGACAGATTGAAATTGTGCACCACCTGATAAGGTGCAATGAGAAGAATGCAGCTTTACTTCTGTGATAATCCTGTCAAAGATGTATAACCTGAATTTTTCATGAGACCACATCAGACAAACCCAAACTGAGGTATAACCAACAAAATAACTGGCCTATAATCTTGAAAGTTATAAAGGTGGAGAAAGCAAAGGAAAGTTTGAGGAACTGTCCCAGTGAAGGAAATTAAAGTGGTATGGCAATCAAAGGCAACACACTATTGTGAGTTGGATCCTTGTTATAAAAAACATTATTGGGACAATTGTGGAGACTTGACTGGTGGTCTGAAAAATAGATGGTAGTGATGTAGCAATGCAAATTTTCTGATTTTGATGGTTGTGTTGTGATTATGCAGGAGAATGCCTTTTATGGTAGAAAACACACAATGAAATATTCAGGGTTGATGGGGCATCATGTTGGCAACTTACTCTCCAGTGGTTTAGGAGGAAAAAATTTCTTTGGCCTGTACTTTCATAATTGCAAATTTTCGGTAAGTTTGACATTACTATCTGTGTGTAAAGGGAAGGCAATATAGTGATAGTGGCTGAGAAAATGGGCTTTGAAAATCAGACAGATTCTTGGCTTTATCACTTAATAGTTATGTCACAGTGAACCAGTTATTTAACTTCCCTGAATCTAAGTTTTCCTATTTGAAATATGAGGATAATGATGATTACATTCTCACTGGGTCTACATTACAGTTAAATAGGAGATGACATCATGACCATCATCATCATTTTTCCTACTACTGAGAATTTCCTATTATGCATTGAATTCAGTGGAGTACAGTACTTGTCAAACTCTCTGTGATGAAGGATCGGATATTTTAAAAAATTAATTTAATTCATCAGTGACTAATACTTTTAGAAAATACAATAAAAATGAATTCAATACAAAAATATAAACCCACATATTTATTAGATTCAACAAACATGAAAGTACATTTTAGTAAATATAACAATAACAGACATAATAAGAAAAAATTAATTATAAAAACTGTATGTTATTCATTGAAAGTATAAGTATAGACAATTAATGGTTACATGAATGAAATAGGGAGTCCCCATATCAGATGTCTATATGCACACTTTGAAAGACACCATGTATATCAACACCAAAAGTTTTTAATGTGACAAATGAGTCTGCTTCTTGATAATTAATTTACATAATCTAGACTGGATCAATGACAATGCTACTTGCAAGGAATGATTGTACGTATAACTCTTTCTATGCTTTGTGTTTTTTTTTTTCTTTAGACATTTCTAAATCATTTATTTTGGGATTGTTCCCTTACCTCATCATCCAGTTCATTAATTCCATCTGATGACCATATCCATTTTCTTTTTCTCTTTTTTTTTTTTTCACACACACACACTGTATTTTATTTTTACAAGAGATAAATAGACTGACACCAAGCATTGTAAATGGATGACCACAACAAAAGCAACAATGATTGCAATTACCAAACACGAAACATACTCATACTATGTCATAATATAGACATTCAGTCCAGTAATCCTCCACTGTAACAGCTCCTTTACTTTGCAGTGAAAATTGATTTGTATATTCTTTGCCTCTGAGTCCTTGTGGGATTTTTTTTTTAATTCAAACAGAAAGTCACAAAAATTATAATCATCCTCATCAGTTCACTCAGTCCCATGTAATTAATTTTTTTTTCATCTTGATCTTTTGTTAGCACTTTTATGAGCTCATCAGTTTTTCATTAGAGTTCTGAAAATGCTTATTCATTCAGTTCAGCAGTACAATCAGGTACCAGAAACCTGTACTTGTCAGAGTCTTTTCCATGAATTCCTTGAAGATGAAACCCTTTTATAGGAACATATTTGCAAAAGCATCAGAGTACACCCAGAACTGTCTGTAAATGACAAAAGACTTAAAAATGACCACGGTTAAAGATTTGATGAAAGTTCATAATAATGCAATTGACAAGGAAATTTAGTTATTTTCTGAGATATACATTTTAAAGTAATAACTAGAATTATGATTTATAACATTATACCATAACATATAAGATTTTTAGAAATTTCATGTAATGTCTGAAACATTTATATTAACATATTTCCATACAAATAACCAAATGAAACTTTAGTATTAGTTGTTTTGTTTGTTTTTTTATACTGCAGGTTCTTATTAGTCATCACTTTTATACACATCAGTGTATACATGTCAATCCCAATCGCCCAATTCAGCACACCACCATCCCCACCCCACCGCATTTTCCTCCCCTTGGTGTCCATATGTCTGTTCTCTACATCTGTGTCTCAACTTCTGCCCTGCAAACCAGCTCATCTGTACCATTTTTCTAGGTTCCACATACATGCGTTAATATACGATATTTGTTTTTCTCTTTCTGACTTACTTCACTCTGTATGACAGTCTCTAGATCCATCCACATCTCAACAAATGACTCAATTTCATTCCTTTTTATGGCTGAGTAACATTTCATTGTATATATGTACCACAACTTCTTTATCCACTCGTCTGTCGATGGGCATTTTGGTTGCTTCCATGACCTGGCTATTGTAAATAGTGCTGCAATGAACATTAGGGTGCATGTGTCTTTTTGAATTATGGTTTTCTCTGGGTATATGCCCAGTAGTGGGATTGCTGGATCATATGGTAAATCTATTTTTAGTTTTTTAAGGAACCTCCATACTGTTCTCCATAGTGGCTGTATCAATTTACATTCCCACCAACAGTACAAGAGGGTTCCCTTTTCTCCACACCCTCTCCAACATTTGTTGTTTGTAGATTTTCTGATGATGCCCATTCTAACTGGTGTGAGGTGATACCTCATTGTAGTTTTGATTTGCATTTCTCTAATAATTAGTGATGTTGAGCATCTTTTCATGTGCTTCTTGGCCATCTGTATGTCTTCTTTGGAGAAATGTCTTCTTTGGAGAAATGTCTATTTAGGCCTTCTGCCCATTTTTGGATTGGGTTGTTTGTTTCTTTAATATTGAGCTGAATGAGCTATTTATATATTTTGGAGATTAATCCTTTGTCCGTTGATTTGTTTGCAAATATTTTCTCCCATTCCGAGGGTTGTCTTTTCGTCTTGTTAATGGTTTCCTTTGCTGTGCAAAAGCTTTTAAGTTTCATTAGGTCCCATTTGTTTATTTTTGTTTTTATTTCCATTACTCTAGGAGGTGGATCAAAAAAGATCTTGCTGTGATTTATGTCAAAGAGTGTTCTTCCTCTGTTTTCCTCTAAGAGTTTGATAGTGTCTGCCCTTACATTTAGGTGTTTAATCCATTTTGAGTTTATTTTTGTGTATGGTGTAGGGAGTGTTCTAATTTCATTCTTTTACATGTAGCTGTCCAGTTTTCCCAGCACCACTTATTGAAGAGACTGTCTTTTCTCCATTGTATATCTTTGCCTCATTTGTCATAGATTAGTTGACCATAGGTGCATGGGTTTATCTCTGGGCTTTCTATCTTGTTCCATTGATCTATGTTTCTGTTTTTGTGCCAGTACAATATTGTCTTGATGACTGTAGCTTTGTAGTATAGTCTGAAGTCAGGGAGTCTGATTCCTCCAGCTCCGTTTTTTTCCCTCAAGACTGCTTTGGCTATTCAGGGTCTTTTGTGTCTCCATACAAATTTTAAGATGATTTGTTCTAGTTCTGTAAAAAATGCCATTGGTAATTTGATAGGGATTGCATTGAATCTGTAGATTGCTTTGGGTAGTATAGTCATTTTCACAATATTGATTCTTCCAATCCAAGAACATGGTATATCTCTCCATCTGTTGGTATCATCTTTAATTTCTTTCATCAGTGTCTTATAGTTTTCTGCATACAGGTCTTTTGTCTCCCTAGGTAGGTTTATTCCTAGGTATTTTATTCTTTTTGTTGCAATGGTAAATGGGAGTGTTTCCATAATTTCTCTTTCAGATTTTTCATCATTAGTGTATAGGAATGCAAGAGATTTCTGTGCATTAATTTTGTATCCTGCAACTTTACCAAATTCATTGATTAGCTCTAGTAGTTTTCTGGTGGTATTCTTAGGATTCTCTATGTATAGAATCATGTCATCTGCAAACAGTGACAGTTTTACTTCTTCTTTTCCAATTTGTATTCTTTTATTTCTTTTTCTTCTCTGATTGCCATGACTAGGACTTCCAAAACTATGTTGAATAATAGTGGTGAGAGTGGACATCCTTGTCTCATTCCTGATCTTAGAGGAAATGTTTTCAGTTTTTCACCGTTGAGAATGATGTTTGTTGTGGGTTTGTCATATATGGCCTTGCTTATGTTGAGGTAGGTTCCCTTTATGCCCACTTTCTGGAGAGTTTTTATCATAAATGGGTGCTGAATTTTGTTAAAAGCTTTTCCTGCATCTATTGAGATGATCATATGGTTTTTATTCTTCAATTTGTTAATATGCTGCATCACATTGATTGATTTGCATATATTGAAGAATCCTTGCATCCCTGGGATAAGTCTCACTTGGTCGTGGTGTATGATCCTTTTAATGTGTTGTTGGATTCTGTTTGCTAGTATTTTGTTGAGGATTTTTGTATCTATATTCATCAGTGATATTGGTCTGTAATTTTCTTTTTTTGTAGTATCTTTGTCTGGTTTTGGTATCAGGGTGATGGTAGCCTCATTGAATGAGTTTGGGAGTGTTCCTTCCTCTATATTTTTTTGGAAGAGTTTGAGAAGGATGGATGTTAGCTCTTCTCTAAATGTTTGTTTTGAATTCACCTGTGAAGCCATCTGGTCCTGGACTTTTGTATTTTGGAAGATTTTTAATCGCAGTTTCAATATCATTACTTGTGATTGGTCTGTTCATATTTTCTGTTTCTTCCTGGTTCAGTATTGGAAGGTTATACCTTTCTAAGAATTTGTCCATTTCTTCCGGGTTGTCCATTTTATTGCCATAGAGTTGCCTGTAGTAGTCTCTTAGGATGCTTTGTATTTCTGTGGTGTCTGTTGTAACTTCTTTTTCATTTCTAATTTTACTGATTTGAGTCCTCTCCCTCTTTTTCTTGATGAGTCTGGCTAATGGCTTATCAATTTTGTTTATCTTCTCAAAGAAACAGCTTTTAGTTTTATTGATCTTTGCTATTGTTTTCTTTGTTTCTATTTCATTTGTTTCTGCTCTGATCTTTATGATTTCTTTCCTTCTGCTAACTTTGGGTTTTATTTGTTCTTCTTTCTCTAGTTCCTTTAGGTGTAACATTAGATTGTTTACTTGAGATTTTTCTTGTTTCTTTAGGTAGGCTTGTATAGCTATAAACTTCCCTCTTAGAACTGCTTTTGCTGCATCCCATAGGTTTTGGATCGTCGTGTTTTCATTGTCATTTGTCTCTCGGTATTTTTTGATTTCCTCTTTGATTTCTTCAGTGATCTCTTGGTTATTTAGTAACGTATTGTTTAGCCTCCATGTGTTTGTGTTTTTTACGTTTTTTTCCCTGTAATTCATTTCTAATCTCATAGTGTTGTGGTCAGAAAAGATGTTTGATATGATTTCAGTTTTCTTAAATTTACTGAGGCTTGATTTGTGACCCAAGATGTGATCTATCCTGGAGAATGTTCCGTGCACACTTGAGAAGAAAGTGTAATCTGCTGTTTTTGGATGGAATGTCTTATAAATATCAATTAAATCTATCTGGTCTATTGTGTCATTTAAAGCTTCTGTTTCCTTACTTATTTTCATTTTGGATGATCTGTCCATTGGTGTAAGTGAGGTGTTAAAGTCCCCCACTATTATTGTGTTACTGTCGATTTCCTCTTTTATAGCTGTTAGCAGTTGCCTTATGTATTGAGGTGCTCCTATGTTGGGTGCATATATATTTATAATTGTTATATCTTCTGCTTGGATTGATCCCTTGATCATTATGTAGTGTCCTTCCTTGTCACTTGTAACATTCTTTATTTTAAATTCTATTTTATCTGATATGAGTATAGCTACTCCAGCTTTCTTTTGATTTCCATTTGCATGGACTATCTTTTTCCATTCCCCTCACTTTCAGTCTATATGTGTCCCTAGGTCTGAAGTGAGTCTCTTGTAGACAGCATATATATGGGTCTTGTTTTTGTATCCATTCAGCAAGCTTGTGTCTTTTGGTTGAAGCATTTAATCCATTCACGTTTAAGGTAATTATTGATATGTATGTTCCTATGACCATTTTCTTAATTGTTTTGGGTTTGTTTTTGTAGGTCCTTTTCTTCTCTTGTGTTTCTCACTTAGAGAAGTTCGTTTAGAATTTGTTGTAGAGCTGGTTTGGTGGTGCTGAATTCTCTTAGCTTTTGCTCGTCTGTAAGCTTTTGATTTCTCCATCAAATCTGAATGAGATCCTTGCCAGGTAGAGTAATCTTGGTTGTAGGTTCTTCCCTTTCATCACTTTAAGTATATCATGCCACTCCCTTCTGGCTTGTAGAATTTCTGCTGAGAAATCAGCTGTTAACCTTATGGGAGTTCCCTTGTATGTTATTTGTCATTTTTCCCTTGCTGCTTTCAATAATTTTTCTTTGTCTTTAATTTTTGCCAATTTGATTACTATGTTTCTCGGCGTGTTTCTCCTTGGGTTTATCCTGTATGGGACTCTCTGCGCTTCCTGGACTTGGGTGGCTATTTCCTTTCCCATGTTAGGGAAGTTTTCGACTATAATCTCTTCAAATATTTTCTCTGGTCCTTTCTCTCTCTCTTCTCCTTCTGGGACCCCTATAATGCGAATGTTGTTGTGTTTAATGTTGTCCCAGAGGTCTCTTAGGCTGTCTTCATTTCTTTTCATTCTTTTTTCTTTAGTCTGTTCTGCAGCAGTGAATTCCACCATTCTGTCTTCCAGGTCACTTATCCGTTCTTCTGCCTCAGTTATTCTGTTATTGGTTCCTTCTAGTGTAGTTTTCATTTCAGTTATTGTATTGTTCATCTCTGTTTGTTTGTTCTTTAATTCTTCTAGGTCTTTGTTAAACATTTCTTGCATCTTCTCAATCTTTGCCTCCATTCTTATTCCGAGGTCCTGGATCATCTTCACTAACATTATTCTGAATTCTTTTTCTGGAAGGTTGCCTATCTCCACTTCATTTAGTTGTTTTCCTGTGGTTTTATCTTGTTAATTCATCTGGTATATAGCCCTCTGCCTTTTCATCTTGTCTATCTTTCTGTGAATGTGGTTTTTGTTCCACAGGCTGCAGGATTACAGTTTTTCTTGCTTCTGCTGTCTGCCCCCTGGTAGTTGAGGCTATCTAAGAGGCTTGATGGGAGGCTCTGGTGGTGAGTAGAGCTGGTTGTTGCTGTGGTGGTCAGAGCTCAGTAAAACTTTAATCCACTTGACTGTTGATGGGTGGGGCTGGGCTCCCTCCCTGTTGGTTGTTTTGCCTGAGGCAACCCAACACTGGAGCCTACCTGGGCTCTTTGGTGGAGCTAATGACAGACTCTGGGAAGGCTCACGCCAAGGAGTACTTCCCAGAACTTCTGCTGCCAGTGTCCTTTTCCCCTCAGTGAAACAGAGCCACCCCCCACCTCTGCAGGAGACCTTCCAACACTAGCAGGTAGGTCTGGTTCAGTCTCCCCCAGGGTCACTGCTCCTTCTCCTGGGTCCCAGTGTGCACACTATTTTGTGTGCGGCCTCCAAGAGTGGGGTCTCTGTTTCCCCCAGTCCTGTCGAAGTCCTGCAATCAATTCCCACTAGGCTTCAAAGTCTGATTCTCTATGAATTCCTCCTCCCGTTACCAGACCCCCAGGTTGTGAAGCCTGACGTGGGGCTCAGAACCTTCACTCCAGTGGGTGGACTTCTGTGGTATAAGTGTTTGCCAGTCTGTGAGTCACCCTCCCACCAGTTATGGGATTTGATTTTACTCTGATTGCACCCCTCCTACCATCTCATTGTGGCTTCTCCTTTGTTTTTGGATGTGGGGTATCCTTTTTTGGTGAGTTCCAGTGTCTTCCTGTCAATGATTGTCCAGCAACTAGTTGTGATTCTGGTGTTCTCACAAGAGGGAGTGAGAGCACGTCCTTCTACTCTGCCATCTTGGTTCCATCTATGCTTTGTTTTAATAACACTTAGAATAGAGAAATACATCTCACGTAAGTATGTTGACAAGAATAAAAGAGATTTTAAAGCAATTTCAGAAAGCTCAAGTTATTCATTTTTACCTTTTACTCAAAATGAAATGAATGATACTGTTACTTCAGAATTTATCTTCAAGTGTTCATTGATAGCCAGTTCCAAAATTTCAACCTGTAAAATTATAGTTAAATTATCTTTGATGAAGGAAATGGATTTCATATTTTATACATGTTTGGGTTTTAGTTTATAAACTGATCTTAAAATTTCACACGTTGCAATGTGGTCCTACTGAGTATGACTACAACACAGGTTGCATCAAATGCAACTCTTCACGTGAGTTCAACAACAACTGAATTTATCAATGCCCTCCTGTTCAAGGAGATAAGCACTTTCTTCGATATTGTGACAATGTCAATGTTGTTATAGAAGTTTCTAAACTCAGTTTCTATGCTTATTTCATTGTGGACTGATAACAAACAGTTCACTTACTGGCACTGCTTCAAAGACTACATTTTGAGTAGCACTGGTTTAGAGCTTCAGATGGATTAACTCAAGAAATAATGTATGTAGAGCATTCAGCACAATGAGAGATACATTGTAAGTACTCAATAAAGATAGCTATTGTTCATGTTGACATTATTAATATTATTTAAAATGTTGACCACCAAGCTTGAAGGGCTTTGCTCAGTGGGAAAAGCAGTTTTCAATAGTTAAGACGTACACAACTTTAAGTTAAAGCACTGCCCACAGACCATGTAAATAGGAAATGTCCACTCTGTCATCCATTCAAAAGCAGGAGCTATCCACGCAAAAAAATAAGTAAAAGCTTGCTTCACTAGTCACACTTGTCTGGCAATATAGTCTTTACCTAGTTTTGGGCAGACCCCCTTCAGAAAATGCCTGTGCATGCCCTATCGCACACCATTCTGATTTTAGCTAAAGCACCAGCAAAGAGGAACACGAGGTTTAAGTAGTCTCTTCAGGTTGACTACTGAGTCTCTTCATTTCCAGGAAACATGTCAAACTTCAGCTAAGTCAGGGAGTTCCTGATGCTCACCCTTATATTTTCTTCCCTTACTGGGGATATTTGAACACAGGAGTTGATATTTTGAAATTACCTAATGGGTGCATGGAGATCTCATGAGATTACAAAATTGACCGAGTTCACTTTCCACAGAGCAGATTGGGCAAGTGTGCTTGATTCTATGTCATTAGCCAAAAGTTTGAGGACCTCTGGCAACTCCTTCTTCAGTTTTCTTTGCCATACTTTACCCTCATAAATAAATCACATCACCTGATTGGTCATAGAAGGAGTGCTGGGTACGGTTTCTTTATGAATATTCCCCCTTGGCTATGAACCACCAATCTGGTCCCATAATCATCAAAAGTGTATAATCCAGGTAGAATAATTCAGTAGCGAATGACATCACAACAGAAATATATTAGTAACCAGTAGACCAGTAGAAAATTCCTTGGGTAAGAAATGTCCAAAAGGATCTGAACTCTTCCTGTCATATTACAAAATGACCTCAGACTGCATTTATGGTCTTAAGATACCTAGAGGGTATCTATTTTTCTTTTATTTGGTATGTTTATTATTATTTTTGTGGAGTTGTTTATGGCATTGTTTTGTTACTGTCTGGAATGAATATGCATATTTTCTGTGTTCAGTTGCACTTTTTTTGTGGGTCAATGGTTTTAATTATGTATTTATTTTAAAACATTGTTTGATCATGGTTCTTATTAGTTGTTCAATTATCACTCTGTTCCTGCTTTTATGTGTATGGCACAGTAACCTTGAAACATTAGAGTAAGACAGACCTAGCCTCCCAACCCAAGAAGGTACTGCTTCATAGTCAGCTCACTGAAACATCTCTAAAAAACAACCAGAATAGATGAAAAATGGAGAGTGACAAAAGCCTTTCTAACTGCTGCTTCCTAGTTAAACTATCTCCTGAGCCCAATTCCAGTAAGATATTTCTAATAGCAAACACCACAGCTACATTTCACTGTGAAAAAATAAAAGAGGACTCTGAGCAATTCCTGTTCAATTTTCACTTCTAAAAAGCAAACAACTAGAAAATGATCATCTTTGAATTTGAGAAAACAGTGTTTTTAAGACTAGGAATAGTTCTGTGAAAAATGCCAGTGGTAGTTTGATAGGGATTGAATTGAATCTGTAGATTGCTTTGGGTAGTAGAGTCATTTTCACAATGTTGATTCTTCCAATCCAAGAACATGGTATATCTCTCCATCTATTTGTATCATCTTTAATTTCTTTCATCAGTGTCTTATAATTTTCTGTATACAGGTCTTTTGTCTCCTTAGGTAGGTTTATTCCTAGATATTTTATTCTTTTTGTTGCAATGGTAAATGGGAGTGTTTTCTTAATTTCACTTTCAAATTTTTCATCATTAGTGTACAGGAATGCAAGAGATTTCTGTGCATTAATTTTGTATCCTGCTACTTTACCAAATTCATTGATTAGCTCTAGTAGTTTTCTGGTAGCATCTTTTGGATTCTCTATGTATATTATCATGTCATCTGCAAACAGTGACAGCTTTACTTCTTCTTTTCTGATTTGGATTCCTTTTATTTCTTTTTCTTCTCTGATTGCTGTGGATAACACTTCCAAAACTATGTTGAATAATAGTGGTGAGAGTGGGCAACCTTGTCTTGTTCCTGATCCTAGTGGAAATGGTTTCAGTTTTTCACCATTGAGGACGATGTTGGCTGTGGGTTTGTCATATATGGCTTTTATTATGTTGAGGAAAGTTCCCTCTATGCCTACTTTCTGCAGGGCTTTTATCATAAATGGGTGTTGAATTTTGTCGAAAGCTTTCTCTGCATCTATTGAGATGATCATATGGGTTTTCTCCTTCAATTTGTTAATATGGTGTATCACGTTGATTGATTTGCGTATATTGAAGAATCCTTGCATTCCTGAAATAAACCCCACTTGATCATGGTGTATGATCCTTTTAATGTGCTGTTGGATTCTGTTTGCTAGTATTTTGTTGAGGATTTTTGCATCTATGTTCATCAGTGATATTGGCCTGTAGTTTTCTTTCTTTGTGACATCTTTGTCTGGTTTTGGTATCAGGGTGATGGTGGCCTCGTAGAATGAGTTTGGGAGTCTTCCTCCCTCTGCTATATTTTGGAAGAGTTTGAGAAGGATAGGTGTTAGCTCTTCTCTAAATGTTTGATAGAATTCGTCTGTGAAGCCATCTGGTCCTGGGCTTTTGTTTGTTGGAAGATTTTAAATCACCGTTTCAATTTCAGTGCTTGTGATTGGTCTGTTCATATTTTCTATTTCTTCCTGGTTCTGTCTCGGCAGGTTGTGCATTTCTAAGAATGTGTCCATTTCTTCCAGGTTGTCCATTTTATTGGCATAGAGTTGCTTGTAGTAATCTCTCATGATCGTTTGTATTTCTGCAGTGTCAGTTGTTACTTATCCTTTTTCATTTCTAATTCTATTGATTTGAGTCTTCTCCCTTTTTTTCTTGATGAGTCTGGCTAATGGTTTATCAATTTTGTTTATCTTCTCAAAGAACCAGTTTTTAGTTTTATTGATCTTTGCTATCATTTCCTTCATTTCTTTTTCATTTATTTTTGATCTGATCTTTATGATTTCTTTCCTTCTGCTAACTTTGGGGTGGATATGTGGAGAGGGAAGGGTAAGCTGGGACAAAGTTAGAGAGTGGCATGGACATATATACACTACCAAATGTAAAATAGATAGCTAATGGGAAGCAGCCACATAGCACAGGGAGATCAGCTCGGTGCTTTGTGACCACCTAGAGGGGTGGGATAGGGAGGGTGGGAGGGAGGGAAATGCAAGAGGGAAGAGATATGGGAACATATGTATATGTATAACTGATTCACTTTGTTATAATGCAGAAACTAACACACCATTGTAAAGCAATTATACTCCAATAAAGATGTTAAAAAAAAAGACTAGGAATAATTTTGGTCTTTTCCAATATTTTTGGTAAATGGTTGTAGAGACAAAATAAACTTCTAGTATTTAAAAGAAATCAACTGAAATTTGGTTGGATTGATAAGAATCAACTTTCTATTTTCTTATATTTGAAGAGTATCTCCTGGGTAATATTGAAGAAGAGTGAGTTAACTTGGACTTTGCTGAAATTAATTGAAATATCACAGTTTCCAGATGACCACCACAAAAAAAGCCTACTGCATTATAATTACATTATTGTTTTCCCCAAATTTATAATATTGTGATGTTTCCAAAATATATAATATCATGACTTAATTAATGATCATTCTGATTTAACTATTCTCTATTCAAAAAGTAATATATATATATGTGTGTGTGAATACACACATGCATACATGGATTTCATATACATTCTTATTAAATATTATTACTATGTATTACTTCTTGATAAATGCAGTTGTTTTTGTGGTCTGTTATACAGAGTTTCCAGGTTTCAATACATTAAGCTTCTGAAGGAAATATCCTTCTTGCTCCTATTGTATGCTCTGCCGACAATTAATATATAAGCCACTTAAGTATAAAATATGTGCTTTAATAAGCTTTGGAGATTTCTTCATTAATCATCCAATGTAGAGTGAGTCCCATTCCTTCCTGCCATTCTTTATATGGGATCCTTGTTTGTTTATTTAATGGTACTTATAATTTTCAATAACTTTATTTTCTATTTACTTGATTTGTTCTTTCCCTCACCTCCACCAGAATGTAAGCTTCATGAGGCAGAGCCTGTGCCAGACATGTTCACTTTTGTATTCCTAGTACCTGAAACATTGCCTGGCACATAGTTGAAGCCCAATAAATTTCAACAGACTGAATGGAGATTCTTATAATTCTTTATAATAAACCTTGTACTTAGTACCATAGTAGGTATTCAGTAAATTTTTGTTGATTATTAGATTTTTGGATATGACATAAGTGAGTTAAAGCTATCTCCTCTGTGCAGTGATTTTAATACTGAACTTGCTAGTTAAGATGATACTACATTCATTTCTTATTGTTGTCTAAACAATGGCTGAATCTCTTTCTCCAGAGCGCCAACTCTAATAATATACTATCACTGTTCCTCTGAGTCCCCGAAACATATGTAGCCCATTTTTCAATATGTTTTATCAACATGTAATATTCAGAGGAGCCAAGTACCATATGTGACCAGCAAATCAATACTGCTAATGGAAATATTGCAAAAGCAATACCTAATGCTGGTGAGGAGCAAGAAAGAGTGAAGCAAAAAAGAGAGGGGACAAAAAGAAATATAGTCATTAAGCAGTTTGGGTAGTAGAGAGGAATGAAGCAGATAAAAAGCTGGTTATTTACCTGGTCTCTATGAGTTAAAGTGGTAAGGACCCCGGTTTGAAAATCTGATGATCTTGGTTTGAATCCTAGCTCTGCTACATACTAATTGTGTAACCTTAAGCAAATGGCTTAATTTCTTGGATCTTGTTTCCACCACTTTCAAAAAGGGTGTAGTAATAGTCTTGTGTATTATAGTGAGTATTAAATGAGATCATGTATATGCAGCTCCATGGACAACTACATTTTATGTTAACCATAAGATTTAATTTCAGAGAATGGAAAAATTAATTTCTTTATTATTTTCCCATTAGGCAATGCCACTTACTTTGGTAAATTATTTAACTTTGTGGGTCTCAGTTTCCTCCTCTGAAAAATGGTCATAATTTTATCTACCTAATTGAATCACTGGGAAAATTACCTTGTGGCATTACCTTGAATAGTGCCTCAATACATAGTAGGTTATTAATACATTGAAAGTGCTGCCGTTGTGGCTAATGATAAACCTCAATTCTCTAAAAGTCTGTGTGAGTGTGAGTGTGTGTGTATGTGTGCATGCTTGTAGGAATTAGGATAAAAACTTGTTTTATAGGAGCTTGCATCAGAGAGACACACAGAAAGTATAAAATGGACACTAATAGTGTACAAAGACCAATTTAACCCTCTTACACTGTTGGTGGGAATGTAAATTGGTACAGCCACTATGGAGAACAGTATGGAGGTTCCTTAAAAAACTAAAAATAGAGCTAACAGATGATCCAGCAATCCAACTCCTGGGCATATATCCAGAGAAAAACATGGTTTGAAAGGATACATGCACCCCAATGTTCATTGCAGCGCTGTTTACAAAAGCCAAGACGTAGAAGCAACCTAAATATTCACCAACAGATGAATGGGTATGTGGTACATATATATAATGGAATATTATTCAGCCATTAAAAGGAATGAAATAATGTCATTTGCAGCAACATGGATGGACCTGGAGATTATCATACTAAGTGAAGTAAGTCAGACAGAGAAACACAAATATCATATGATATCACTTATAAGCATAATCTTAAAAAATGATAAAATGAACTTATTTACAAAACAGAAACAGACTCACACACTTAGAGAAGGAACTAATGGTTACCAGGGGGGATGGGTGGGGGGGAGGGGCTGATTGGGAGTTTGGGATTGACAAGTACACACTGCTATATTTAAAATAGATAACTAACAAGGGCCTACTGTATAGCAGCAGGGAACTCTGCTCTTTATTCTGTAATAATCTAAATGGGAAAAGAATTTGAACAAGAATAGATACATATATATGTGTAACTGAATCACTTTGCTGTACACCTGAAACTAACACAAAACTGTTAATCAACTATACTCCAATATAAAATAAAAAAATTTTAAAAAGGCCAATTTAGAGATTCTATGATCCACTATAAGCTCCAATATTAGTGCATAAGTTGGAGAAAACTTCTGGACTTTCTGGAGATTGATCCTCTGAAATAGCACCATAATGCCACCCCTCTCCCAAAATTGTTGTAAAATATAATCAAAATAGTGGCTTGGGGACACTTTGAAAGTATAAATATACTATAGAACTGTTTAATGAGAAAATTAAAAAGAATATACTTCATCTCGTTCAACAATAAAAGTTGGACAGATAATACTATAAAGGTCAATAGTAGTCATAACAAATTGTATACTTTTCCACACTTATAGTCAAAGAGAATAGACCAGGCAAATTTTCAGAGTAACAGGGTCATTTTCTCAGATAGAACATCTGGTGATAGAGATTTGAGGGAGAAGAATTTCAAAATAGTATAATGAGATTCAATGAAAATCAACTTAAGCACCCTCTGCTGAGCTAGAACAGCTAGCTCTATACACTGTGGGAGGGGAGAGAGGGTAAGGTTTAGAGAAGCCACGTTCTTTTGAATCACCCCTCTTCTTACCATTGCCATTTATATCTCTCCTTCAATGGATATGCTTTACAACTGTTAGCTATGTGGGGAGGCTTTGCTTTTAATGAGCTCATCTGGATTATGGCCAGTATGGTGTGCTGGTAAATCTTTAAAAACTGCTGCTCCGGGCTTCCCTGGTGGCGCAGTGGTTGAGAATCTGCCTGCCAATGCAGGGGACACGGGTTCGAGCCCTGGTCTGGGAAGATCCCACATGCCGTGGAGCAACTAGGCCCGTGAGCCACAACTACTGAGCCTGCGCGTCTGGAGCCTGTGCTCCGCAACAAGAGAGGCCACGATAGTGAGAGGCCCGTGCACCGCGATGAAGAGTGGCCCCCACTTGCCGCAACTAGAGAAAGCCCTAGCACAGAAACGAAGACCCAACATAGCAATCAATCAATCAATAAATAAATCTTTTAAAAAAAACAAAAAACAGAAAAAACTGTTGCTCCCCAAAGCCCTGATTTGTAGCACTTCCAGATTTTCATGGTAGAAATATACCCACCACAGCTGGTTTAAATCTACCAATGGTTTAATTACCAGCTTGAAAAACATTTGAAAATATAACAATAAGCTCTTGTGGTCTGGTGGTAGCTAACCCTGACACAGTGCTCACTGTGGCTGCAATTCACACGATTTCTGGTATAGGTTATGTAATTTTATGTGGAATGGTTGAGGCAGAGTTGGATGCTTTCATAAGAAACCCAACTGAGATGTACTCAACTAATTTCATCATGATAGCAATACTTTATATTGAATATTTCCATCATATTCTCTCTAGTAAATACAATCTAAACGTTGAGTCTCTGGAAATGTTTAATTATTAATATCTTCCTAGGGTTTGGCTTTTTTCAGTGTTGCCTTCTCTTATTTTTTCCTGGTTTAGATGTTCTGAAATATCCAAATCTATTGTTTTAGGAATGAAATTTTAAGGCTATGTCTTTGTACTCATCATCGTGGCCATTTAACTAAACTGGCAAGTCATTTCAGTCTAAACATTCAGGAAAATGGATTTAGTCCTCAAAAGCAATTGTCATTCAGTGATTGCTTCTCCTCAGCCTGCCAGTGGGCTAACCACTTGCCAATAAAAAATGAAGATGTAGCTCTTGCCTTTGTAGAGCTCATCATCTTGCCAACAAATTAGTTAGTGTTATGGATTGAATGGTGTCTTCTCACACTTCATATGGTGAAGTTCTAGGCCCCAGTACTTCAGAATGTGACTGTATTTGGAGGTAGGACCTTCAAAAATGTGACTACATTAAAATGATGCCATTAGAGTGAACCCTAATCCAATCTGACTGGTGTCCTTATAGGAAGAGGAAACTTGAACACACAGAGACATCGCAGATGTGGATGCACAAAGAAAATACCATGTGAGGACAAAGCAAGAAGGCCACCATCTGCAAGCTAAGGAGATAGGCCTCAGAAGAAACCAAACTTTCTCACAACTTGATCTTATACTTCCAGACTCCAGAGCTGTGAGAAAGTAAATTTTTGTTGTTTAAGCCACACAGTCTGTGGTAGTTTTTATGGCAGCCCTAGAAACTAATGTGGTTACCATAACTAAATATTCACAATATCTATCAGTTAGGGTTATGTTCAGTTATGAGGACCATAAAACTCAAGTAACAGTGGTTTTATGAGATAGGTTATTGCTCTCTCATATGAAAGTTCAGGTTACAAAGAGCACAGAACTGTCATGGCATGATATGGATTATAATCTTACAGAGGAGGAAAAGAAGAAGGAAGATGGGAAAACTATACTTAAAGAAAACAAGTGTCATATATCAAGGTGATCCAAAGACTAGATCTATACTCAGGTCTTATCACCTGCTGTACTTTCAACCTGGCTCAGTTCCTCAGATACTGTTCAGATGCATTTTGCAATTTTTATGCTTATGTCTTACTTATAAAATACACAAAAAGTTTTTATTTATTTAAGGCAAACATTACCTTTCTATATTTTATTATGGATGGACAAAGAAATATGGGTAGTACTGAACAGGGGCATAAGGCTTTAGAAGCAGATTGAAGGTGGATCCTAGGCCTACAACCTACCCGTTGTGAGAATTTAGGCAAGTTGGTTTGAGTCTCAGTTTTCTAGGCTATTAAAATGGGTTAACACCTACTTATCTTAAAGCTTTGAGGAAATTCAACATAAGCATTAATATTAAGGTTCTAGAATCCTACCTGGTAGATGCTCAGTGGTGATTTCCTTGCTCTTTTCCACAACATATCCAAAAACCACTTTAAAAAATTTGAAAAGTTAATAAAACCTAAAAAATATCATTCATAAGAATATAAACTTAATTCAGTTTGATGTAAATAATAAGGTGGTGAAAAAGGGGAATTTTGGAGTCAGGCAGACCTAGAGTTTCCTCCCTGTTCCATTACTTAATAATATGTGTCTGGTATGTAGTCAGGCAGTTTAACTGCATTCTTGCTTGATTCTCACAGCATTCCTGTGAGTTCAGTCTTATTCTATTTTACTGATGTGAAATAGACTCAGAGAGGTTAAGTGATATATCCGTGATCACAAAGCAGCAAATATGGTATTTGAATCCATGCCTATTCAATTCAAACCCATGCCTTTTCTATTCTATTGTACTGCCATTACAGCTATCAGTTGGTAGATCAGATAAGCATTGTCATATTGTCTACTTTAGTTCTCTAAAGCCTTACGAGATCTAGCAGTACAATGAGAGGTTGGATCAAAGGAATACCCATCAATTTTAATTTCTGATTCTTACATACCACTGAAGGGTTTTCCATCTTTTGAGTCATTTTTAAATTGTCCATGACAGAAGCTATATGTTTGTCCCATTTCAGGTGAAACTTCCCAGTTCATCTTTGACATTCTGAATTTCTGCACTGGTTCCCAGTTTGTTGATTGTGTCACAAAGTTTTCTCAAAGTTGGATTAGTCTGGCAGTGGAATGGGATCATGCAAATGTAGGTGGATATTCTCTACAATAAAATGTAAGTGCCCTTGAAATCAGCTTATGAGAGTTTTAATTCTGTTGCCATTACAATATTTTGGACAATTATTTTGATTTTTTAAGGCAAATGTCTCAGTGATCACATTTTCAACAATCACTTTTTTCTCTGGATATATATGTGCTACAGGAAGGAGACTTTGTTGAGGAATACCAATATCCTTAGTATGAATACTTCAATTTACTTATGAAAAAATAAATGCTTGGGGCTTCCCACAGCTTTATTGATTCCATGTGTATTATTGTGCCTATTTTTAAAACCATTCTTTGAGTGTACATCGTTAGGTTCTTTGAAAGCAAGGGAATAAATGTAAAAATGTTCAAAATCAGCAGTAGTCTCAATAGACCACCACCTTATTTTTCTGAGAGTGTTTGTATAGGAGTCTCCATAGGAGTTATGTCAATTAACTACAAGTTTTGGAGTTTTAGAAAGACAATACAGAATTTTAACAACACCAATATCAAAATAATTCCCATTCTATCTGAAAAATTAAAAACTCATGAAGATTATCACATACGCATTTGGTGAGATAGGGTTTTCTTGTCTTTTCCTAAAAACAGAATAGGAAGAAAACCCACTAAACTTTCTCTCAGGGTTTGATACTTAATTAACTGAAAATTTTACATTTTCAAGAGAAATCGTGTTTGATCTAAGAAGACTTATAACACTGAATCATTTTTTCCAACACTTAACATTGTTTGTTATCAATATCAAAATTTCTGAGAGGGGTAGGGGCAAGATGGCGGAAGAGTAAGACGCGGAGATCACCTTCCTTCCCACAGATACAGTAGAAATACATCTACACGTGGAACTGCTCCTACAGAACACCCACAGAATGCTGGCAGAAGACGTCAGACCTCCCAAAAGACGCCCTCAGGCGACCCACATGCAGAGGCGGGTCCAAATCCAAAGATGAACCCCGGGAGCTGTACGAACAAAGAAGAGAAAGGGAAATCTCTCTCAGCAGCCTCAGAAGCAGCGGATTAAAGCTCCACAAACAACTTGATGTGCCTGCATCTGTTGAATACCTGAATAGACAACGAATCATCCCAAATTTAGGAAGTGGACTTTGGGAGTAGGATATATTAATTTTTCCCCTTTTCCTTTTTTTGTGAGTGTATATGTATATGCTTCTGGGTGAGATTTTGTCTGTATAGCTTTGTTCTCACCGTTAGTCCTAGGGTTAGGTCTGTCGGTTTTTTGTTTTTTTTTTGTTTGTTTTTTTTTTTTACTTAAAATATTTTTTTCCCTAATAAATGTTTTCTTAATAATTTTTTCCTTATTTTCTATTTTTAAAAAATTAAAAATATTTTTTAATACGTTTTTTCATATTTTTTATTTTAAAAAATTAAAAAAATTTTTTTTCTTAATAAATTTTTTTCTTAATAATTTTTTTCTTATTTTTTATTATAAAAATTAATAAATGTATTTATAAAAAATTAAAAATTTTTTCTTAATAAATTTATTCTTAATATTTTTTTTCTTATTTTTTATTATAATAGCTTTATTTTATTTTATCCTCTTTCTTTCTTTCTTTCTTTCTATTTTTTCTCCCTTTTATTCAGAGCCATGTGGATGAAAGGCTCTTGGTGCTCCAGCCAGGCATCAGGGCTGTGCCTCTGAGGTGGGAGAGCCAACTTCAGGACACTGGTCCACAAGAGACCTCCCAGCTCCACGTAATACCAAACGGTGAAAATCTCTCAGAGATCTCCATCTCAACATCAAGACCCAGCTTCACTCAACGACCAGCAAGCTACAGTGCTGGACACCCTATGCCAAACAACTAGCAAGACAGGAACACAGCCCCATCCATTAACAGAGAGGCTGCCTAAAATCATAATAAGGCCACAGACACCCCAAAACACACCACCAGACGTGGACGTGCCCACCAGAAAGACAAGATCCAACCTCATCCACCAGAACACAGGCACTAGTCCCCTCCACCAGGAAGCCTACACAACCCACGGAACCAACCTTAGCCACTGGGGACAGATACCAAAAACAACGGGAACTACGAACCTGCAGCCTGTGAAAAGGAGACCCCAAACACAGTAAGATAAGCAAAATGAGAAGACAGAAAAACACACAGCAGGTGAAGGAGCAGGGTCAAAACACACCAGACCTAACAAATGAAGAGGAAATAGGTAGTCTACCTGAAAAAGAATTCAGAATAATGATAGTAAAGATGATCCAAAATCTTGGAAATAGAATAGACAAAATGCAAGAAATATTTAACAAGGACGTAGAAGAACTAAAGAGGAACCAAGCAACGATGAAAAACACAATAAATGAAATTAAAAATACTCTAGATGGGATCAATAGCAGAATAACTGAGGCAGAAGAACGGATAAGTGATCTGGAAGATAAAATGGTGGAAATAACTACTGCAGACCAGAATAAAGAAAAAAGAATGAAAAGAACTGAGGACAGTCTCAGAGACCTCTGGGACAACATTAAACGCACCAACATTCGAATCATAGGGGTCCCAGAAGAAGAAGAGAAAAAGAAAGGGACTGAGAAAATATTTGAAGAGATTATAGTTGAAAACTTCCCTAATATGGGAAAGGAAATAGTTAATCAAGTCCTGGAAGCACAGAGAGTCCCATACAGGATAAATCCAAGGAGAAACACGCCAAGACACATATTAATCAAACTATCAAAAATTAAATATAAAGAAAACATATTAAAAGCAGCAAGGGAAAAACAACAGATAACACACAAGGGAATCCCCATAAGGTTAACAGCTGATCTTTCAGCAGAAACTCTGCAAGCCAGAAGGGAGTGGCAGGATATACTTAAAGTGACAAAGGAGAAAAACCTACAACCAAGGTTACTCTACCCAGCAAGGATCTCATTCAGATTTGATGGAGAAATTAAAACCTTTACAGACAAGCAAAAGCTGAGAGAGTTCAGCACCACCAAACCAGCTTTACAACAAATGCTAAAGGAACTTCTCTAGGCAAGAAACACAAGAGAAGGAAAACACCTACAGTAACAAACCCAAAACATTTAAGAAAATGGGAATAGGAACATACGTATCGATAATTACCTTAAATGTAAATGGATTAAATGCTCCCACCAAAAGACACAGACTGGCTGAATGGATACAAAAACAAGACCCATATAGGTGCTGTCTACAAGAGACCCACTTCAGACCTAGAGACACATACAGACTGAAAGTGAGGGGATGGAAAAAGATATTCCATGCAAATGGAAATCAAAAGAAAGCTGGAGTAGCAATTCTCATATCAGACAAAATAGACTTTAAAATAAAGACTATTACAAGAGACGAAGAAGGACACTATATAATGATCAAGGGATCGATCCAAGAGGAAGGTATAACAATTGTAAATATTTATGCACCCAACATAGGAGCACCTCAATACATAAGGCAAATACTAACAGCCATAAAAGGGGAAATCGACAGTAACACAATCATAGTAGGGGACTTTAACACCCCACTTTCACCAATGGACAGATCATCCAAAATGAAAATAAATAAGGAAACACAAGCTTTAAATGATACATTAAACAAGATGGACTTAATTGATATTTATAGGACATTCCACCTAAAAACAACAGAATACACATTTTTCTCAAGTGCTCATGGAACATTCTCCAGGATAGATCATATCTTGGGTCACAAATCAAGCCTTGGTAAATTTAAGAAAATTGAAATCATATCAAGTATCTTTTCCAACCACAACGCTATGAGACTAGATATCAATTACAGGAAAAGATCTGTAAAAAATACAAACACATGGAGGCTACACAATACACTACTTAATAACGAAGTGATCACTGAAGAAATCAAAGGGGAAATCAAAAAATACCTAGAAACAAATGACAATGGAGACACGATGATCCAAAACCTACAGGATGCAGCAAAAGCAGTTCTAAGAGGGAAGTTTATAGCAATAAAAGCCTATATCAACAAACAGGAAACATCTGGAATAAACAATCTAACCTTGCACCTAAAGCAATTAGAGAAAGAAGAACAAAAAAACCCCAAAGCTAGCAGAAGGAAAAAAATCATAAAGACCAGATCAGAAATAAATGAAAAAGAAATGAAGGAAACAATAGCAAAAATCAATGAAACTAAAAGCTGGTTCTTTGAGAAGATAAGCAAAATTGATAAACCATTAGCCAGACTCATCAAGAGAAAAAAGGAGAAGACTCAAATCAATAGAATTAGAAATGAAAAAGGAGAAGTAACCACTGACACTGCAGAAATACAAACGATCATGAGAGATTACTACAAGCAACTCTATGCCAATAAAATGGACAACCTGGAAGAAATGGACAGATTCTTAGAAATGCACAACCTGCCGAGACTGAACCAGGAAGAAATAGAAAATATGAACAGACCAATCACAAGCACTGAAATTGAAACTGTGATTAAAAATCTTCCAACACACAAAAGCCCAGGACCAGATGGCTTCACAGGCGAATTCTATCAAACATTTAGAGAAGAGCTAACACCTATCCTTCTCAAACTCTTCCAAAATATAGCAGAGGGAGGAAGACTCCCAAACTCATTCTACGAGGCCACCATCACCCTGATACCAAAACCAGACAAAGATGTCACAAAGGAAGAAAACTACAGGCCAATATCACTGATGAACATAGATGCAAAAATCCTCAACAAAATACTAGCAAACAGAATCCAACAGCACATTAAAAGGATTATACACCATGATCAAGTGGGGTTTATTCCAGGAATGCAAGGATTCTTCAATATACGCAAATCAATCAACGTGATACATCATATTAACAAATTGAAGGAGAAAAACCATATGATCATCTCAATAGATGCAGAGAAAGCTTTCGACAAAATGCAACACCCATTTATGATAAAAGCCCTCCAGAAAGTAGGCATAGAGGGAACGTTCCTCAACATAATAAAGGCCATATATGACAAACCCACAGCCAACATTGTCCTCTATGGTGAAAAACTGAAACCATTTCCACTAAGATCAGGAACAAGACAAGGTTGCCCACTCTCACCACTATTATTCAACATAGTTTTGGAAGTGTTATCCACAGCAATCAGAGAAGAAAAAGAAATAAAAGGAATCCAAATCGGAAAAGAAGAAGTAAAGCTGTCACTGTTTGCAGATGACATGATAATATACATAGAGAATCCAAAAGATGCTACCAGAAAACTACTAGAGCTAATCAATGAATTTGGTAAAGTAGCAGGATACAAAATTAATGCACAGAAATCTCTTGCATTCCTATATACTAATGATGAAAAATCTGAAAGTGAAATTAAGAAAACACTCCCGTTTACCATTGCAACAAAAAGAATAAAATATCTAGGAATAAACCTACCTAAGGAGACAAAAGACCTGTATGCAGAAAATTATAGGACACTGATGAAAGAAATTAAAGATGATACAAATAGATGGAGAGATATACCATGTTCTTGGATTGGAAGAATCAACATTGTGAAAATGACTCTGCTACCCAAAGCAATCTACGGATTCAATGCAATCCCTATCAAACTACCACTGGCATTTTTCACAGAACTAGAACAAAAAATTTCACAATTTGTATGGAAACACAAAAGACCCCGAATAGCCAAAGCAATCTTGAGAACGAAAAATGGAGCTGGAGGAATCAGGCTCCCTGACTTCAGACTATATTACAAAGCTACAGTAATCAAGACAGTTTGGTACTGGCACAAAAACAGAACTATAGATCAATGGAACAGGATAGAAAGCCCAGAGATAAGCCCACGCACATATGGTCACCTTATCTTTGATAAAGGAGGCAAGCATATACAGTGGAGAAAAGACAGCCTCTTCAATAAGTGGTGCTGGGAAAATTGGATAGGTACATGTAAAAGTATGAAATTAGAACACTCCCTGACACCATACACAAAAATAAACTCAAAATGGATTAAAGACCTAAGTGTAAGTCCAGACACTGTCAAACTCTTAGAGGAAAACATAGGCAGAGCACTCTATGACATAAATCACAGCAAGATCCTTTTTGACCCAGGTCCTAGAGAAATGGAAATAACAACAAAAATAAACAAATGGGACCTAATGAAACTTAAAAGCTTTTGCACAGCAAAGGAAACCATAAACAAGACCAAAAGACAACCCTCAGAATGGGAGAAAATATTTGCAAATGAAGCAACTGACAAAGGATTAATCTCCAAGATTTACAAGCAACTCATGCAGCTCAATAACAAAAAAACAAACAACCCAATCCAAAAATGGGCAGAAGACCTAAATAGACATTTCTCCAAAGAAGATATACAGATTGCCAACAGACACATGAAAGAATGCTCAACATCATTAATCATTAGAGAAATGCAAATCAAAACTACAATGAGGTATCATCTCACACCGGTCAGAATGGCCATCATCAAAAAATCTAGAAACAATAAATGCTGGAGAGGGTGTGGAGAAAAGGGAACACTCTTGCACTGTTGGTGGGAATGTAAATTGATACAGCCTCTATGGAGAACAGTATGGAGGTTTCTTAAAAAACTAAAAATAGAACTACCATACGACCCAGCAATCCCACTACTGGGCATATACCCTGAGAAAACCATAATTCAGAAAGAGTCATGTACCAAAATGTTCATTGCAGCTCTATGTACAATAGCCAGGACATGGAAGCAACCTAGGTGTCCATCATCGGATGAATGGATAAAGAAGATGTGTCACATATATACAATGGAATATTACTCAGCCATAAAAAGAAATGAAATGGAGGTATTTGTAATGAGGTGGATGGAGTTAGAGTGTGTCATACAGAGTGAAGTAAGTCAGAAAGAGAAAAAGAAATACAGTATGCTAACACATATATATGGAATCTAAGGAAAAAAAAAAAGGTCATGAAGAACCTAGTGGCAAGACGGGAATAAAGACACAGACCTACTAGAGAATGGACTTGAGGATATGGGGAGGGGGAGGGGTGAGATGTGACAGGGTGAGAGAGTGTCATGGACATATATACACTACCAAATGTAAAATAGATAGCTAGTGGGAAGCAGCCACATAGCACAGGGAGATCAGCTCGGTGCTTTGTGACCACCTAGAGGGGTGGGATAGGGAGGGTGGGAGGGAGGGAGATGCAAGAGGGAAGAGATATGGGAACATATGTATATGTATAACTGATTCACTTTGTTATAAAGCAGAAACTAACACACCATTGTAAAGCAATTATACTTCAATAAAGATGTTTAAAAAAATTTTCTGAGTTTTTTAAAAAGCTTTCTCTTAATTTTTATAAATTATCTTAATATTATTGAACCAATATTCGTGATTCTTTTCTTGCTCACTGTCATTCTAAACTGAAAATGTACCAGTGTCTTTAACAATACCAGTAACAGACTTTGTAGATAATCAACTAATACTGTCCATAACAGTTCAATATTGAGTTATAATTGTAAATTCAGTGAGCACTTCTCCCATCTATAGTTTACTCTAAGTTATACAATATACTTTTGTAAAATAAGAATAAATTGGAGTTTTTCCTTTGTTAGTTACCATATTTCTGACTCAAAAAAGGAAGTATATAGCTTGGAAAAAATTATAATAGTGATTATTTATTGGATGCCTACTATATGACAGGTGCTTTCCTAATAATACTTCATATAATCCCCACAGCAGCCTGTGTGAAAAGTATTATTATACCCATTTTACAGATAATAAAATTGAAGGTTTTAGAGGTTTATAACTTTTCCAAGTACATATGGCTAATAGGCAGTAGAGCCAGAATTTAAACCCAGATATATTTGCTTACAAAGCCTGTTTTCTTTCTTTGGGTGAAATTTCTTCCTTAGATTACTTTAAATGAGAAAAGTCCTGAAGAATTCAAGACATATGTTCTTTACAAGTCTGGGTTATTATTTTTTTTTTAGCTGCTTTGTCCCTTGAAAGCTGAACTTTCATTTATCATCAAAGTTAAAACTACTGTTTATTTTTCACAAACTTAACTTTTTTTCTGGGCCTCTTCTGTTTTTGTGGCCTCTTGATTGTGAAATTGGAAAAAAGGAGGGAAGAACTGTGGTATCACTTCTAGGAATTTTGTCATATGTCATTATCTTCCCTTGAATTAAAAATTGTGTATTTCAATCTCTTCAGTTTTTATGTATGTCTCCATTCTATCATCCTTAATGTAAATTATTTAATGTAAACCTGGGTCTTTATTAAGCACATTGTACTAAAAAGTTCCTATTTGTCTTGAGAATTACTAAACTATATTGCATCTTTATGAAGAAGTACGTATTTCTCAGGGAAATAATTCTTTAAAAAAGTTTAAAATCCATAACCATGGGGAAAAATTCCAGTTGGTTAAATACAGGGAATTGAAAGTCTAATCCAAGAATGCCGTTTGGCATCAGACCCATGGCATGTTCATTTTATTGTAAAATAGATAAAATTTCAGTCTTGTAAATGTATTGTCTCTTAGTAATCTACTGAGAAGTGAGCAAGTGTCAATGACCATGCTGTCTTTAGTTAAATGATTCACCTCAGGTGCATTATTTACTGTTAAACACAGCATTGTGCTTGCCAAAATAGAAATTGATCTAGTGAGAGATTACAGAAGAAATGGTGATGTTTTCCTACATAGTTTGTTTTCTTCTATCACTAACCTGCTTTTTTTTTTAATTTTAATTTTTTTTAAACATCTTTTTTTTTAACATCTTTATTGGAGTATAATTGCTTTACATTGTTGTGTTAGTTGCTGCTGTATAGCAAAGTGAATCAGCTATACGTATACTTACATCCCCATATCCCCTCCCTTTTGTGTCTCCCTTCCACCCTCCCTATCACACCCCTTTAGGTGGTCACAAAGCACTGAGCTGATCTCCCTGTGCTATGCGGCTACTTCCCACTAGCTATTTGAAATATTACTAACCTGAATTTGTTTCTTGTTTCTTACAGACATTTTGCAAAACATGAGAAAAAAATCCTAAGTAAATCATTTTGTGTTTTGAGGGTCTCCTTCATCCACTCTTGGGTCTTACTGTCTAACTCAACCTGGTTCTCAGTTCAGCCAAAAGTATGATGCTTCACTGTCCTGTCTTCACTCCCTTATCATTTCTTACTGTGAGCAATACTCACCCAGTGTAAAGGTAACTGCATGCCAGACATGATATATAGATGTTAAAAACTCCTCTGCCTAAATAGTCCTCATTGTCAAGATATCGGATATGATTTTTTTCTTTAACAATTCTTTTGAGATGAGTATTGAAGAAGTATTTCAAATGCAAATGTTATATGGGTAGAGTAACGCATTATAAGACATTAACTTTCTTCTTATTTTATTAATTAATACAATGTTGGAACATCTACTATATGATAAAGTACATGGCTTGTTGCTGTGGGGTGAAAGACAAATTAAAAAAGAAAAGAGTCTCAGTATTCAAAAAATTTAATTGAGGAGTTAAGATAACTCCAGCCACCTGACTGCAAACCTGAACAATAACATGGACAAGACTGGGTGGACTACTTCTTTGGAGAAGGTATAGGGTCAGCAAAGGAGGGACGGTATGATGGTATTGGGTAACATTGTATGTGTGTGTGTGTGTGTGTGTGTGTGTGTTTGTGTGTGTGTGTGTGCATTGCATCCTAAGGGAGAGAGAATGAGGCCCCAACACAACCTCCCAAGCACTTGTTCTGGTTGTAAGTGCTATTGCACTCATCCATAATCACATATTGCTTGTTGATTCTGCCATTCCAGGAAGTTGAATGACTTCTGCCTAGTAGACTTTATAGAAGGCTGGGTGGTCACTGGAGTGAAAAATATGCTGTATGTACTGAGATTGGTGAGAAAAAAGTAAGAAAATAAAATTTTCATTATGACTTGCCTTGTCTTTGATCCTTTTCCATCTATTCTATGTGCCTGAGACAGCCTGAGAACCTTTACTAAACTCTAGACTTCTTTTACTTATAAACAGGACTTAAAAACATGTTTCCCATTGAAACGTAAAATGGTGCAGGCTCTGTGGAAAATAGTATGGTGGTTCCTCAAGAAATTAAACATAAAATTACCATAAGATTCAGCAATTTTGCTTCTGAGTATATACAAAAAGAATTGAAATCAGGGACTTGAACAGCTATTTATACATCAATGTTCATAGCAGCATTATTCACAACAGCCAAAAGTTACAAACAACTCAAATGTTGGTTGACAGATGAGTAGATAAACAAAATGTGGTGTATATATACAAAGGACTACTATTCAGCCTTAAAAAAGAAATGAAATTCTGCCACATGCTACAACATGGATTAACATTAGGCTCAGTGAAATAAGCTAGATACAAGAGGACACACTTTGTATGCTTCCACTTATATGAGGTTCCCAGAGTAGTCAAACTCATAGATATAGCAAGTATAATGGTGGTTTCCAGGGGCTAGGGAGAAGGGGAAATGGAGTTATTATTATTATTATTATTATTATTTTTAAACATCTTTATTGAAGTATAATTGCTTTACAATGGTGTGTTAGTTTCTACTTTATAACAAAGTGAATCAGTTATACATATACATATGTTCCCATATCTCTTCCCTATTATTTAAAGAGTATGGAGTTTCAGTTTGGGATGATGAAACAGTTCTGGAGATGGGTGGTGACGATGGTTGCACAACAATGTGAATGTACTTAATGCAGCAAAGCTGTGCACTTAAAAATGGTTAAAATGGTAAATGTTATATGTATTTTATCACAACAAGGAATTAAAAAAAAATTAAAAACAGGTTTCCCCAAGTCTTCTCTAAGTAAGCAGAAAATTCCATGGCACATCTGAATTATAAATTTTACATAGAGACATAAATCTATATGTTTACAAATTGTTCCTTGAAGGCAAAACCTATCATTCTTTTTCTTCACAATTAAATACTCTTTTTGAAGCCATGGAAGTATACAGAATGTATATAGTTCTTACCTTCAAACAGTTTATAAACTTGTTAGGTAGACAACAGTAAAACACAGAATGAACAAAGAAAACTTAAGATACTATATGTCAAACATCACATTTAACAGTGCTAAACTCTGAGGACCATAATCACTGTGTAGTTCAAAAGAAAGTTATATTAATAATTAGAGTTGAGTTACAGGAAATAATTTTATGGAAGAAATGATGGCTAGGTTGGGCTTGAAGAATGAATAATATTTGGACGGCATTTTAAGTCATGGGAAGACAATAGAAGTAAAATTATGGGACAGAGATCAAGATGGTGGAGTAAGAGGACATGGAGCTCACCTTCACCCACAAACACATCAAACATGCATCTATATGTGGAAAATCCTCACTGAAAACTAGTTGGAAACTAGCAAAAGACCCCTGTACAACCAAGGCTGTAAGAAAGATACACACGTACTTGGGTAGGAAGGGAAGAAAAGCAATCAGGTAGGTTCCTGTGCCCTGGGAGGGGACTCAGAGGAAAAGGGAGATTACATGAGCTGACACTTGCCCTGGAGAGTGAGTGGGTTGAACCACAGACTGGGTGTCCCAGTCTTGGGGTCATAAGCAGAGGAGACCAGCTCCATTGGCTGATTGGAGGACCACTGAGTCAGATGATAGAAAAGCTGGAGAAGCCACTATTCTGCTCATGAGGAGCACCTGAGTGCTGACTATCCCCCCAAGGCAGAGTGGAGAAAGATCTGTCCTAGCTTTTGCTGGGTTTCCTGCCACTACCTCACCACCTCCCCAGCCTGAGCCAAGTGAACACTCTGGGCCCACTCACTCCATGCCACGGTGTGGCACTGAATCTGGGGCAGCCAGGACCAGGGAAAGGACTCAACCATGGGATGCAGAGGGACTCGGTCCCAGGGTGGAGCCTGGGTGGGCAACAGTGGTCTTTGTTGGAGCTTTCTCAGGCAGCACTCCAGAAGCCCCTAGAACTTTGATGGCAGCTGCTATACCACAGCTAGCCCCCTCCCCAACATAAGTGGAGAGTACACATGGGTCCCTGCTTGCCCTGTGGAGCAGTTCCACAAGACTGGGTGGTGGGGGCAGTGGGCAGTGATCAGCTGTGAGAGATAAAAGGGGCTCACCACCTGAGGCTGCAATTGAGCAGAACCACAGATGCCTACACAGGCAGTGCATAAGACCTCTGTCTATGCTTGGGTCCCTCTTGCTTCAGCACTCCCCTTCTCTGGAACAAAGGTCCTGGTGCAGGGAGAGGGAAAGTCACAAAATTAAAGGGCACAGAGACAGCTGGAGCCTGACCTCAGGAATTCTGCTTCAGCAACTTGAGATAGACCCTGCTCCTGACAGGTTGGTGATGGCCATTGAGCAGAAAGGAAATCCCACCTCACACCTGGCACCAGCTCTAGCAATTCCATCTCCAGGCCCACCCCATACCAAGGTTATAGCTGCCAGCATACCCTGAGAAAAGATGTGACTGGGGACCATGTCAAACCCAGACTTCCCATCAAAGACTTTGGGCACACACAATCTGTATAGGAATACTCCTGCATAAGGACACCCCTTCAAGACCATAACAGGTAACTGTTTCACCTAAATTCATAGAGGCAGAGAAAATTAAACAAAATGAAAAGGCAGAGGAACTACTCTCAATTGAAAGATCAAGAGAAAACCCTTGAAAAAAATAAATAATGAAACAGAGGTTTAACCAGATAAATAATTCAAAACATTGGTAATAAAAGTGTTAAGTGAATTAGGGAAAAGAATTGTTCTAATCACTGAATATTTAAACAAGGAACTAGAAAAAAATACCCAATCAGAAATGAAGAATTCAATATCTGAAATTAAAAAACACACTAGAAGGAATGAAGAGCAGACTAAATGATACAGAAGAACACATAAGTTATCTGGAAGATACAGTAGTGGAAATCACCCAATCAGAACAGCAGAAAGAAGAATAAATTTAAAAAATGAAAGCAACCTAAGAGATCTCTAATATAACATTAAGCATTCAAAACATTTACATTATAGGGGTTCCAGAAGGAGAAGAGACAGAGGGGGATTGAAAATGTATTTGAGGAAATTATGGCTGAAAACTTCCCAAACCTGTAGAAGGAAACAGATATCCAGGTAGAGGAAGCACAGAGGGTCCCAAATAAGACAAATCCAAACAAACCTATACAAAGACATTTCATAATTAAAATGGCATATATTAAAGATAAAGAGAGAATTCTAAAGGCAGCAAGAGAAAAAGAGTCATATAAAAGGGAATCCTCATAAGGTTGTCAGCCAACTTCTCTGCAGAAACTTTACAGGCCAGAAGGGAGTGGCATGATATATTCAAAGTGCTGAAAGCAAAAAACTTGCAGCCTAGGATTCTCTACCCAGCAATATTTAGAATAGAAGGAGAGATAAAATCTTCTCAGATAAGCAAAAACTAAAAGAACTCATCAATACTAAACCTACCCTAAATGAAATATTGAAGGGTCTTCTCTAAATGGAAAAATAAGGAAGAATCTATAGGAAAAGGAATATCCCACTAGGAAAGACAAATATATAGTAAGAATTGAGGATCGACAATTAAAAAGGCCAGTACATAGATTAAAAGACAAAAATTGTAAAAGCAACCATAATTATAATAAATCGTTAAGGGTTAAACATGAAGATGTAAAATATGACATCAAAAACACAAATGTGGGGGAGGGGAGTAAAAAATGTAGATCTCTTAGAATGTGTTTGAACTTAAATGTCTACCAGTTTAAAATAAGTAGATATATTATCATATATAACCTATATGAACCCATGGTAACCACAAATCAAAAACCTATAATAGATACACAAAAACCAAAAATGAAAGAACACAAGTATACTACTAAAGAAAATCATCAAACCACAAGGGAAGAAACAAAAAAAGAACAGAGAAGAACTAAAAAAAAAAAAAAAGGAAAACAAGTAATAAAATGGCAATAAGTACATGCCAATCAATTATTACTTTAAATGTAAATGGACTAAATGCTCCGATCAAAAGACATAGGGTGGCTGATTGGATGAAAAAAACAAGACCCTTCAGTATGCTGTCTACAAGAAACTCATTTCAGGGCTAAAGACACACACAAACTGATAGTGAACAGATGGAAAAATATTTCATGCAAATAGAAATGACAAGAAAGCCAGGGCTAGCAATACTCATATCAGGCAAAATAGACTTTAAAACAAGGGCAATAACAAAAGACACAGAAGGGTATTATGTAATGATAAAGGAATCAATACAATAAAAGCATATTATACTCCATAACATTAACATATATGTACCTAATATAGGAGAACCTAAATATATAAAGCAAATATCAGCAGAAATAAAGGAAGAAATTGACAAAAATACAATAATGGTAGGGGACTTTAACAATCCACTTACATCAGTGGACAGTTCATACAGACATAAAATCAATAAGGCAAAAGCAGTCTTAAATGACACAATAGACCAATTGGACTTAATAGATGTCTACAGAACATTCCATTCAAAGCCAGCAGAATACACATTCTTTTCAATTGCACATGGATCATTCCCTTGCATAGATCACATGATAGTCCACAAAACAAGTCTCAAAAAATTTAAAAGGTTAGAAATTATATCAAGCTTTTTTTTTTTCTGACCACGATGGTATGAAATGAGAAATCTACTGCAGAAATAAAAATGGGAAAAGAATAAACAGGTGAAGACTAAACAACATGCTACTAAAAAACCAATGGGTCAATGATGAAATCAAAGGGGAAATCAGAAACTACTTTGAGACAAATGAAAATGGAAACATAACTTTCCAAAATCTGTGGGCTACAGCAAAAACAGTTCTAACAGGGAAGTTCATAGCAATACAGGCTTTCCTCAAGAAAAAAGAAAAAGCTCAAATATATGGCCCTAACTTACCACCTAAAGGAATAAACAAAAGAAGAGAAAACAAAGTCCAAAGTCAGCAGAAGGAGGAAATAATAAAGATCAGGGAGGAAATAAATAAAATAGAGAACAAAAAACAATAGAAAATATCAATGAAACCAAGAGCTGGGTTTTTGAAATGATAAACAAATCTGATAAACCTTTAGCCAGGCTCACCAAGAAGGAAAGCGAGACGACCCAAACGAAATAAGAAATAAAACAGGAGAAATAACAACCAATACCACAGAGATACAAAAAATAATAAGACAATACTTTGAACAGTTATATGTCAACAAAGGGCAACCTAGAAGAAATGGACAAATTTCTACAAACATACAACCTGAACAGACTGTATCAAGAAGAAACAGACAATTTGAACAGACCAATCACTAGTAGTGAATTTTAATTTGTAATAATAATAATAAAAAACTCCCAGAAAACAAAAGTCCAGGACTGGATAGCTTCACAGGGGAATTCTACCAAATATATGAAGAAGACCTAATACCTGTCCTTTTCAAACTATTCTGAAAAATTGAAGAGGATGGAACACTCCCAAGTTCATTCTATGAGGCCACCATTACCCTGATACCAAAACCAGACAAAGACGTTACAAAAAAAGAAAATTACAGACCAGTATCTTTGATGAATATAGATGCAAAAATCTTCAATAAAATATTAGCAAAACGAATCCAACAATATTTTAAAAGGATCAAATACCATGATCAAGTTGGATTTATTTCAGGGACACAAGGATTGTTCAACATTTGGAAATCAATCAATTTGATACACCACATTAACAAAGGAAGGATAAAAGTCACATGTTCATCTCAATAGATGCAGAAAAAGAAAACAAAATTCAACACTCATTCATGATAAAAACTCTAATTAAAGTGGATATAGTGGGAACATATCTCAATATAATAAAGGCCATTTGTTACCAAAAGATAGGTAACAACTTATTCAATGGTGAAAAGATGAAAGCCTTTTCTCTAAATTCAGGAACAAGAGAAGGATGCCCACTCTCACCATTTCTATTTAACATAGTATTTGAAGTTGTAACCCCAGCAGTCAGACAAGAAAAAGAAATAAAAGGCATCCAAATTGGAAAGGAAAAGTAAAACTGTCACAGTTTTCAAATGACATGATACATTATATAGAAAACCCTAAAGTCTCCACCCCAAACTCTTAGAACTAATAAACGAATTCAGCAAAGTTACAGGATATAAGATTAATATACAAAAATCTGTTGCACTTCTATACACTAAGAATGGATTGTTAGAAAAAAATGTAAAAAAAATTCCCATTTAAAATTGTATCAAAAAGAATAAAATAACTAGGAATAAACTTAACCAAGGAAGTGAAAGACGTATACTCTGAAAACTATAAAACATTAATGAAGGACATTGAGGATGATACAAAGAAATGGAAGGATATATCGTGCTCGTGGATTGGAAGAATTAATACTGTTAAAATGGGTTGTTTACCCAAGCAATCTACAGATTTAATGCAATCCCTGTCAAAATACCCATGACATTTTTCACAGAACTAGAACAAATAATCTTAAAATTCATATGGAACTAGAAAAGATCCCAAATTGCCAAAGCAATCTTGAGAAAAAAGAACAAAGCTGGAGGTATCACCCTCCCAGACTTCCGACTATACCACAAAGCTACAGTAATCAAAACAGTGTGGTATTGGTACACAAACAGACACATAGATCCATGGAACAGAATAGAGAAGCCAAAAGTAAACACATGCACCTATAGTCAATTAATCTATGACAAAAGAGGTAAGAATATACAATGCAACAAAGACAGTCTTTTCAACAAATGGTACTGGGAAAACTGGACAGCTACGTGTAAAACAGTGAGAGTAGAACATTTCCTCACACCACGTGCAAAAATAAACTCAAAATGGTTTAAATACCTAAATGTAAGACCTGAAACCATGAAATTCCTAGAAGAGGACACAGGCAGAACACTCTTCAACAATGAGTAGCCATATTATTTTGGATCTCTCTCCTAAGGCAAAAGAAATAAAAGGAAAAATAAACAAATGGGACCTAATTCAATCTAAAAGCTTTTGCAAAAGATACCACTGACAAAATGAAAATACAACCTACAGAATGGGAGAAAAGTTTACAAATGATATAACTGATAAGTGGTTAATATCCAAAATATAGAAACAGCTCACACAACTCAATATCAAAAAAACAACAAACAACCCAATCAAAAAATGGACAGAAGACCTGAATAGACTTTTTTCCAAAAAAGACACACAGATGGCTAACTGGCACATGAAAAGATACTTAGCATCAATAATTATTAGAGAAATGCAAATCAAAGCCACAATGAGATATCACCTCACCCCTACCAGAATGGCTATCATCAAAAAGTCTACAAATAACAAATGTTGGCGATGATGTGGAGAAAAGGGAACCCTTGTACATTGTTTGTGGGAATGTAAATTGGTACAGTCACTATGGAAAGTAGTATGGAGGTTCCTCAAAAACTAAAAATAGAACTACCATATGATCCAGCAATCCCACTCCAGGGTATATATCCACAAAAATTGAAAAAAAAAACTAATTCCAAAAGATACATGCAATCCAATGTTCACAGCAGCACTATTTATAATACCCAAGATATGGAAGTAACCCAAGTGTCCATCAGCAGATGAATGTATAAAGAAGATGTGGTATATATATGCAATGGAATATTGCTCAGCCATAAGAAAAGGATGAAATTCTGCCATTTTCAGGAAAGTGGATGGATCTAGAGAATATTATGTTTAGTGAAATAAGTCAGACAGAAAGACAAGTACTCTCTGATATCACTTATATGTGGAATCTAAAAAATTATACAAGTGAATGTACACGCAATACAGAAACATGGTCACAGATATAGAAAACAAACTAGTGGTTCCCACTGGGGAGAGGGAAGGAAGGTGGGGCAAATTAGGGATATGGGACTAAGAGATACAAACTACTATGTGTAAAATAGATGAGCAACAATGATATATTGTATACCACAGAGAATTATAGCCTTTTTTGTAATAACTTTTAATGGAGTATAATCTATAATAATACTGAATCACTGAAATTAACGTAATACTGTAAATCAACTGTACTTCAATTTAAAAAGTGAAGTAAAATACGTGGGTAGGAATGAGTTTGGCTTATCTGTAGGACAGTGAGAATAAGCACCTGACTAGATACTGGCAGTTTATTAGTGTTAAATGGTATCTAATTTTACCAGATATAGCTTCTCCCAACTTCCTTCTAAAATCTTTTGAGACTCACACACACAAACTCACAACAACACTGAAACCTGGCACCAATAGTTGCCAAAAGTTTGAGAAAATGTACACTATTAGGCTGTTGGAATTGAACCTAGAAACACAATTGGTGGCCAACATATGCTAAGTTGCTAGGGATAGAACAAATTTGTTAGTCTGAAAGAAAATAGGGACCATTTTTGGCCTTTCCTCCATCTATTCTTTGGTTCAGAATTTGAAATTCTGTACTAACCATAAAACTGGGTGCAAATCTTTATACTGCACAGGTCCTGCTTTTTGAGTCTTCACCCCACCATATTCGTTCAGTCTCTATCAGTATCTCACTTTGTAAATCCTGTTAGAAACTACAACTCCCATGATGATTCAGTCATGATGTAGGAAGGGACTTACAGTGATATATTAGTTCTGGGGTTTGTAGTTCCCTGAAGTAAAACACTATAGGCTAGCATGGCAGATAACTAGCTATCTCAAAAAACCCATGCTCTTTCCATAGTGTAGTGTTGTATTTGGAAAGCATCTGTCCATCCAAAAATTATATTCTTTGTCCTACTCATATATAGATATAGCCTTGCTCCTTGCCAAAAGAAGGTGAACAAAAGTGGTGTGTCATTTCCAGGCAAAAGTGGTTAAGAAACAGACATTCCTCTCCACTCTGATTTTTCTATCTTCCAGCTGAAAGTGAAGGATTCTAAGGCCTTATGGGATGACAGTACCATCAGATGAGAGGAAACTGAGTTTCTAAATCTTTAAATAGAAATTTATCCACTGAATATTCATCGAATAATTGTTTCAACAGAAATAAATGGGCACAATCCACTGAAATTTTAGAGTTTGTTTGTTATAGAAGATAGCATTTCTATAACTGATATAGCATGGATGGACAGAGTGTGGTATCTTTTAACAATGTGTGCTTATTTATATAATAAGATTCTTAGAGTATGAGGTTGGAAGAACAATAGAAGATCTCCTCTCAGTCTAATATAACATAACAAATAAAAAATAATAAAAGCCCATTAGACACTTGGAATTGGGCTAGTAATTAAGCATAGCAACCCTTGTTCAGTATATAATCCTATATTTATCTCATGCATCCTGCTACATGTGTCACCTCACTTCACCCTCACAATCCTATAAATTATGTAATAAAATCCTAGTTTTACAGATTAGGAAATAGAAATAACTCCCCAAATCACACAGCAAGGTGTGGAGCCAGAGTATGAACACCAGTGTTTCTTATTTCAAAGTCACTTTTAACTACTACTATCTAACAGTTCCTGTAAAAGAGTTGAAAACATGTTTTCCAACTGACAAATGGATAGAGAACAAAGTCAAGGGATGTCCGCATACACTAACTGTTAGAGTTTTTAGATTAGGTAGATTTATTTTCATTCAAGAATGAGTAAGATGAAAAATAGTCAACTTGGAGATGATTACTATGTAACTGATGCATATCAAACATGACTTGTGGGATATAATCAGAAAACAGCTTTGTTTTTATTTCCTATGACCTCTTCAAATTTATTCTCTCAGATGAGCTATTCTCTTGTCCCTGGATAAAAATTAAGGAAATTTTTGTAACTTTTCTGGTTACTTTTAAGTAATAAGAGTCTCATTTCAGTAATTAATGTATGTATCTTCAGCAGTGTAATAATAAAACTATAAACTTTATTCAAAGTGTCATTCTTTTCCCAGCTCAGACCTGCTGCCAGGCTCACTAACTTGAATAGGAAAGGGAACACCTTTTCTCTACCTTGCATTTTCTTCCTCCTACTCTATCTTGTTAACTTTTTGACTTCTTCGTGGTAAGAGAAAGACAGAAAGAGAGGAGTAAAAGGCCAGGAAAGGAGTCAATTTACTATACTGCCATGAGAGGGAACAGGTACTCCCTTTAGGTGGTTAAGCTTAATTCTTTTTTCCACGGAATGCTTTATTACCTTCTTCAGAGACAACTTCATCACTGGAAATATCTCACGGTTCTCCTGATGCTTGTGAATGTATCTCCTCTGGCTTTTTATTTATGGTTCCTTCTTCAAAACATAGGAATCTGACAATTCATCCCCTTATTGGGGGCTGCTCTCCCATGGCCTCTCTTGGCCAAATTCTAGGTAACTGCATGCTGGATCTTTCTTCTGTGTGGACTACACATACTCTATAGAATACATTCATATGTCCTTTCCCCCAACAAACTCTGGGAGTACAGGCATTCTTCAAATGCAGCAACTTCTCTTTGCCCTGCATTAAGAGCAACTAACCAATAAGTCTTTCCTTTTAGATTGTCTAGGTGGTATAAGCAACACATCAATTCACTATCCATCAGGCTCCAGGGAACATATTTCAAACTCTTAATGTGATTCTGTTGAAGACTCTTTGCTTCAACTTGTGATGAGGAGCAAGCATCTCTCTCTACTTACACTTTGAGAAGATAGTACTCAGAACACATTAACAACTCTTTTCAAAAATCTCCTAAATTTCCAATCTTTTATCAAACTATCCAACTTCTTTTATACGCAGAAAATGGAGTATTCAACCAGGATCTTGAAACCAGTATTCAGCCACCTTTGTAACTTCTACTTGGTGGACTTCCACAGTTGGAATATGGTATCTGATATTTCAGGACTTCAGCCCAAATTCAGACTTAAATATTTCCATTTTAACACCATATTACAAAAAAATAACAAAATTAAACAAAACAACAACAGAACAAAGGCAAGAGGACTTTGAGAAGAACACGAGGAGATCTCAATTCTAAAAGTAATCTAATTCAAAAACAAGAAGAAGTATTTCTATAAAATATCATGGCATCATATAGTAGTTACAAAAAGACATTGGGGAATCTAATTTTCCAAATGGGGATCTAATGTTCATTCCAATTTTATAGACAATGAGATATCAAAAGAGCCAATCAAGAGGCCTTATCTGAATGTTTATCCTCCTGCCTTCTGAGGGAAATACTGGAGCAAGTTTTGAGAACTAAAAGTTAGGTTTGTCAGATCATTAGGATTTACAATTTTGACAAAATGAGAAGAAAAATTCCACCCCCAATTTCTAGGAGTACTATCCAAAAACACAGAATTATTTGTGAAAGGCCTATGAGTGGGAGAGAGAGTTTCTTTTTGCATGTGACAAAAAGCAGTTCATTCAAATAATCTTTGCCCTAACTGTTCAAGAGCACAGAATTCATAAGAGTAAACTACTTTGGGGTGCCTAATTGTACTTACTGTTTGGAAAGACTTCCTTGTCCAACTTTAAGGTCCACCTTAAAGTTGTTCACCTTAATGGTGAACAATGGGGTTTATGACACTGAAAGTGGAGACAGTGTAGTCAATGGCTGTAGCTGTAGCCCTGACGTGATGAGGATGCCATCAACAGTAGTACTTCTCACATTTTGTTAGCTACCTTGGCAATGGCAGACTGTGTATCTCCAGAAAAAGTCACCTACTAGAGCACAGTGTGTTATAATAATAATAGGCAAGTTGAAAAGCTTCAGAAAAACTTCAGCATCCACCAGGGTGGTATGACCCAGGACGGGAAAAGGACTTGAGAGATTTGGTTAGAGTGACCATATAATTTATTCTTTAAAGTGAGGTACTTTTTAAGAGTGAAAGAGATATTAATAATTATGCCAGTGCAACAGACATAAACTAAGACTTCCTGGGCTAACTGAGGCATATCATAGTCTAAGATTAGATGACAAATAACTTTTCTGGATTGAGGCTCTGAATCAATAACAATATAGCTGTTATCCAGGTTTTTGGTGGCTTAAGATGTGAGTGGCAAAAGCATACACAAGTGATGTCACTATATCTATTTTTAAGATGGGCACTTAGGAATCAATAAAGACCATCCCATATTCTTACTCCCTCTTGTTCATTTATTTTCCAAGACATCCAGCTTCATTTTCAGCCATGAGTTATCTATATCTATATGTTCTTATTCCACATAAATTTAACATAATTTATAATCTGGCCTCGAATCAAAGTATTGAGTTGGCCAAAAAGTTCGTTGGTGTTTTTTCATAAGGTGTTATGAAAAACAAACTTTTTGGCCAACCCAATATATGAAAAATTTTGCTTATTTTAACTTGATGCCTTTGAAAATCCTTTAGCTTTTCAATGATTTTCAGAGAGTTGATTAAGTTGATTTAGGCAGTATGAGGGGAGAGGCAGGTAACTGGGTGGTTGGAAGAATAACAGCAAAGGCTACGGAGCTTAACTGTGATGTGAAGGATTATGAGAAGCTCTTACAGAGTTTGCAGAAGTGCAGCATCATTCAATTGAATTTAGTAACATTTAGTGCCCATTCTGTGCTACATATTATCTGTCCTTGGTGAATTTATAATCTGTTCAAGGAGACAAGAAATCTGCACATGAAAAATTAGTGCACAAAACAAGGTGATCAAATGTCAAAGTATGAATTTCAGATAATGAATATTGCAATATAAGATCTTAACCATAATACACTACCCCCCCAAAAAAGTTCATCGGTTTGTAAACATGGCACTGTGACAGAAATGGCTAACTTTTCACCAGGAATCTATGCTCCTATATTTTCATAGTGTGAAGTTGCCACCTAAATATAGCAGTCCATCTCCCTACCATAAGCTTTGCATTCTGTTGTGACCATATGACTAGTTTTCACTAATGAAATATGGGCAAAAAATGATGTAGGTTGATTTAAAATGTTGTGTTAGTTTCTGCTGTACAGCAAAGTGAATCAGTTATACGTGTACATATATCCACACTTTTTTAGATTCTTTTCCTATATAGGTCATTACAGAGTATTGAGGAGAGTTCCCTGTGCTATCCATTAGGTCCTTATTAGTTATCTATTTTATACATAGTAGTGTGTATATGTCAGTCCCAATCTCCCAATTTATCCCTCCTCTCCTTTCCCTCCTGGTAACCATAAGTTTGTTTTCTACAGCTGTGACTCTATTTTTGTTTTGTAAATAAGTTCATTTGTACCACTTTTTTTTAAGATTCCACATATAAGCGATATCATGTGGTATAAATCAACCATATTCCAATAAAAATTTTAAAAAATTTGATCCAAGGGGGAAAAATTATGTAGGTCACTTTGGGGATAGTTTTTCTTGATGAAGCTGGTGTGCTTTTGCTGCACTTATTTCCTCTACCCGCCAGCTGGATGCAAAGGATTCCAAGACCCTTGAAAGGAAACTAGGTCTCTGAATCATCATGTGCAAAAAAGCTATATGCTGACCAAGAACAACTTCATTTTAACGTTACATTAATGAGAAATAAACTTTTATTTTGTTAAGCCATTGGAAACTTTCAGGGTTTCTTTGTTAAAGCAATTAGTATTACCCTAAATAACAGAGGCATTAAGTTTTAAAGAGTCTTCACAAACAAGCCATCTCACAGTAACCTGGGATTTAATTGCTTACTGATTTGTACCCTCCATTATTCAATATAATTAGGAAATGTATTAGTTCCCCCCATCGTGTTTACCTAGTAATGAGTCTAAAAGAAAAGGAGAAAATACTGATCTTCTACATAACCCTTCAGTCTCCTCAATTATTTTAAATTATTTTGAAGCTGGCTGAATTCAACAGTTGACTTCTTTACTCGCAGGATGAAACGGTGAAACAGACTAGAGAAAAACCCCCAAGTGTTTGGAGTATAAATATATTCTGAGTAATTTAGAAGGGTAGTCCTTTTTGCCTGTACAAATGTATTTATCTTGTCTGATAAATGGTATATTAAATTCAGAATTTAGTATATATACCCCCTTCCACCTAGCTCCGAATTCCAAAAGTTTAAAAATTCTTCTTTGCTTTTAGATACATTGCCAATAGCATTAGATTTCCCTTAACCATGAGATTTTAGCTAAAAACTAGAGCATGGACTAAAGAGTTTTATCTTATTTGCTTAGCAATGAGATAGTATCAAAAGTGTTCAAGTAGTAGAATTTCATGATGGGAGCCCTGCTTCTAGCAGACTGATCTGGGAGGGTTGTCATATCAGATTGGAATTGATAGGAGAGTTACAGGAGATCACTACAATAGTCTGGGCAAGAGATTAGAAGCACATTTTACTAAGGTACATATAAGCAGATTTGAATAGAGGGAAATCTCATGTTTCTGTATTGGATGACTTAAAATATAATTCTCTAAATATTAATCTTTAAATTTAACACAAGCTCAGTAAAATTTCAATAAAATTTTCTTTTTATTTATATCTAGGAAAAAAATAATTCTAAAGTTTATCTAAAAGGAAAAAAAAAGCTTTTAATAATAGATGGGCATTTTGGAATAAAAGTAATACTAGACTTATCCTACCGCAGACTAAAATATACAGTTATAATAATTAAAAGTACACTAATAGTGTTTGAATAGGCAAGCAAGTCATTGTGAGAAAATCAATAGAATAATAGAAATTGGCCCAAATACATAAGTTAGTTTATGATAAGGTAGTATTTAAAAAGCAGTATCAAAATGGAGAAATATTTTTGGAGCTAACTGCTATTTGGAAAAACTAAAAATCAACTCATATTAATGAGGTAGAGCAGTGTTTCCCAAGGTTTGGTTCCTGGACCATCAGCAGCAGTATTACCTGGGAATTTGTTAGCAATGCGAATTCTCAAGCCCTACCCTAGAAACTCAGAACAGAAATTCTGAGGGTGGGTCCTGCAATCTGTGTTTTAACAAATTATCAAAGCGATTCTGAAGCAAGTTAAAGTTTGAGAACCACTAAGCTATATTATGCTGCAGTCACAAATCAACCCTTAAATTTCAGTGGCTTCACAAAAGTAAGGGTTATTTCTTGCTTAAACTACATGTCAGTTGGTAATTGGTAGTGGCATCTCTGTTCTACATAGTCACTCAGGGACTCCTGTTGACAGAGGTACTAATATCTTGTAGTTGTACTCTCTGGAGTATATTACTTCCTTAGATACTGCAAAAGGGGAAGAGTTAGTTGTAGTTTAGTGAGCTGATCTCTTAATTATTTTCTACCACCCACCAGAACTAGTCATATGATCCTTCCTAACAATAAAGGGTCTGGGAAATGAGAGAGAGTAGTTGAAGTGTCTGGTGATCACTATTATATCTGCCAGAGATCTCTATATCAGACCTTATCCAAATATTGCCAATGGACAAAATATTTAAAGGCAAAAAGTGAAATCATACTATAGGAATATATAGGTCAATGTTTGTAAAATATCTGCTATGGGGAAAGCCTTTCTGAGTATGTAAATTAAAAAAAAAAAACACCAAAAATCAAAATGAAAAAGAATGACAGATTTGACTGTATAGAAATTAATAGTATGTCAAAGTAAAAAAACTTAAGAAGGAAGTAGGAAACTACTTTTACATATATGACAACAAGTTAATAATATTAATATGTAAGTAGTTCTTAAATCAATAAGAAAAATAAAACATCCCAATAGAAATATGGAAAATTGGCATATTAAAAATATTTGCTCTCAATAATTATCAAGGGAATGAAAATTAAGACAAGATATCAGACCCTACCTCCAAAGTGTCAGAAGAAAAAATATAATACAAAAGTCTTGACGAGAACATGGGCAAATTTCATCAATTATATCTGGGAGTGTAATTGGTACCAAAATTTTGAAAGGAATAGTGGCAGTATATATCAGAATCCTTAACATTGCGTGTACATTTTGAAATAGAAATTCCACTTCTAGGAATATTATCGTAGGAAAATTCTCAGGTAGGGGTAAAAAGTTACAGGTACAAGTCTGTGATTGTTTGATGTAAGTAAAATAGGGGGAAATCTACATCTCTATCAGTTGGTGATATAAATAATGTTGATGTACATTTATTGGTATTCACCATATATTATTAAATGAAGAAAACCAGTTTACAGAACAACATGCATAAGCCCCCCCCCATGTTTTTTTCCTTTACCTCATGCTCCTTGAATATGGACCTTGAAAATGGACCTTTGTTGGGGGGCCAACTCTCATACTGAGTTGTTTTCAAATGGCTCTTTAAGACGCTTCATGTCTTAGCTTAAATGTCACCTCCTCAGAGAGGCCTTTTCTGACAATCCCATCTATATTATGTAACCCTGTCATTCCTCATTACAATGTGCTATTTATATCTCTCATGACACTAATCACAGTATGTAATTATTTTTGTTGCCTATTTCTTCCACTAGAAGATAAGTTTGGTGAGAGTAAACTTGTCTGTACACAGGTATATCCCTAGCAATTAACACAGTGCCTGGTGTGTAATATGAGTCTCATAAAAAGTTAAGAGGTTGAAGGGAGGAAGGAATGGAGGAAGGAAAGAGGGAGAGAAGAAAGAGGGAGGGAGGAAAATTCATATAGAAAAATCTGGAAGGATTTACACCAAGATACTGACAAGGGTTATTTCTGAAAAGTGAGAAAGCAGATGATATTAATTCTTTTTAACAGGGAAACTCTGCTTTTTATGAATTTTTTTGGTGTAATGAATTTGTGTTACTTTTAATAAGCAGAAAAAGAAACAACATATTTTTATTTTGATGAGAAGAAAGGCTATGAAAAATAATGGGGACCTTTATTAAGGTAGTAATAGTAGGAATGGGAAGGAAATGGTGAATGTTAGAGACACTCTGGAGTTAGAATAAACAGGATTTAAAAGAGCATGAGGAGAGGAAGGGGTTGATGTTGCCAGTCACACTCTAAGTGGTATAATACAATTGAAAAGTGCTTCACAGTTTCTTTCCAACTAGTATGGTTCTCCTCTTAATACTTCTTTTCATGTCATTTTGGAGGGAATAATATAACATATTTTGTCTCAAAAATATATTTCTGATATTAATGGAGAAGTTTGGAAACTGATCAGGGAGAGGGACATTGAGGGTCTGGTCTAGAGTAGTGGCTCTAGAGATAAGAAGGGGACAGATTGCGGAAAGTTATGGAGGATAAATTCTTAGGTTTTAGTCACTCTGTGTGTGTGTGTGTGTGTGTGTGTGTGTGTGTTCTGAATACGGGGTCATAGGTAGGAAGAAGAAGGAGTATTTGATAATTTTCAAGTTTATTGCTTTTGCCACCTGGTAGAGAGTGGTAATGTTTCATGGAAAAAAATATAGACTTAGAAGCAGAAGTTTTTCTGATCTGTTTGTTTTAGGGGAGGAACCTGTATTACCTCGGTTTGGTAAATGATAAGTTAGAGGAAATAATGTCAAACTTCTGGCTTGAGCAGGGGATGCTATTGACTTATGATAGGGAACACAGGAGGAGGATAAAAATTGGTAAGTTTTGTTCCCTTTGGGACACAAAAGTATAAATATTTACTACTGTCAACCTTTAAAACAAAAAAGCTAAGTAGTTTAGCCAGCAAAAATTGAGTTTATTCAGGAATAGCAGAGGAATTACAATTCTGAACATACAAACTATGGCAAACCATAGATAGGCAAGTTGGAGAACAAAGGAGAGGAGCATTCTTTTATAGAGGAAAGGAGGAAGTTGAGAGGGGTTGTTCTGAACAAAGTTCATCGGAGCAGAGTGAGAGTTTGGGGTTGTGGTGCTTTCTCATTGGCTGGGCTGTTGTTGAGCAAGAAGAAAATCTTCCTTCTTCCTGCTGAGTGAGGTATGTAAAGTAAGATGCGTACGTTGAGTGATCCCTGTTTGAGAGTTCCCCCTTCAGGGAACTTCTCAACTCCATTTTGAATAAGGTTTTGCTTTTTTCATTTTCACACTGTTTAGTTAGATCTGTGTATCTGCAGCTCAAGGAAAAATTTGAGTCTGGAAATATTGATCATCAGGGGTCATCAAGTTGTAGGTGTTAAATGAGCTAGAGATGTTTGGAGGTCACAACATTTAACCTGATCTTTCTCCAAAAATCTTAAATCTCTTCCTCTCCCCCTAATAATTTTAGATGCCTGCAATTGTCAAACTACCACACTATTGAAAGTATCCAGTGCTGCAACTGGGTCTGTTATGGACTACCACCTCTGTACTGTTGGAATAATTTTTGTGATTCCTAGATTTGTTTCTCTATTCTTCCTTCTGCTTTGATGATTTCTTTTGGTTATCTAACACATGCAATTGGGAAAAAGCCAGAGTCATATTTCAATTGTTTTTTGAGTTATGAGATCATTCTGCAAAATTGGAATAAAATAAATAAATCTGGGGCTTCCCTGGTGGCGCAGTGGTTGAGAATCTGCCTGCTAATGCAGGGGACACGGGTTCGAGCCCTGGTCTGGGAAGATCCCACATGCCGTGGAGCAACTAGGCCCGTGAGCCACAACTACTGAGCCTGCGCGTCTGGAGCCTGTGCTCCGCAACAAGAGAGGCCACGATAGTGAGAGGCCCGTGCACCGCGATGAAGAGTGGCCCCCACTTGCCGCAACTAGAGAAAGCCCTAGCACAGAAACGAAGACCCAGCATAGCAATCAATCAATCAATCAATCAATCAATAAATCAATCAATCTTAAAAAAAAAAATAAAAAAAAATAAATCTTCAGTGTAACTTAGAAAATAATTTGTGGTCCACATGCATATGGTTAATAATATATGATTTAGGTAGACCTATAGTAAGAAAGGTTGATTTTAATTTTTAGTACTGGTGCAAAGTTTGCTAATGCTTCCAACCCTGTACTATTGGTTATATTACATATATCCCACTCCCCAGATTAGGACTCCAATAGTAAGGTTGAAAAATTTCCAGGCAATACAATAAATAGTAAAGAATTAATAAGGAATAGTGTTTCAGCAATGAAAAGCCTGGCAAGAAGTACAGATGATATTTTCCTTTGATATAGCTTCCTGCTTCTTATCCAACCTAATGTTTATTAGGAGAAAATTGTTCCATTCATTTCCTGATGAAGAGTAATTTAGTTTAATAATAGTTTCATTTTATTCATTGATTGTCAGAAAAAATATATTAGAAGCAAATAGTTTTTGCATTTCTCTAGTTACAGAATGCTTGTGTCCTGCCTACCCCCTTACTTTTTTATGGTAATTGTCTTTGCTCAGTTCTTCAAGCACAGCCCTAAAGGTCAAAACATGTCATTAAGCAAATACAGCCCTTCCCTCTCCACCTTCACCTCAAAGCCTTCCAGAATGATTGGTAGGAGGCATTTAGTTCCACATATAAGAGAAGTTACATGGCTCATTCTCTGTGAGGCCTTTGCAGGACTAGCAGCCTAGTTCATATTTTATCAAGAGGTAATTTAAAAATCATTATATCTCAATGAGTTGCCTTACATTGAGTATATAAATTGGTTTAAAACAACTAGGAATTACTAAAGCAAAAACATTTCCTTGCTTAATTTTTCCTTCTTCCAGGATTATCTTTATTTTTTTTTTTCCCTCAGAATGTTATTCCTGGATTTGGGTATTTTATTACAGTAAACATTTGTTACCTAGGAAATTGGATACTTCATTATTAGATAAACATTCCATTGGTCCAAGAGATAATTCGTATTGTACCTGGATGTTTTCCCTTTGTAATTCTCCTTGTTCATTTTGCTAAGACTTAAGTAAATAAAACAACAGAGACCACAATTTTTTTCTCTCCACCTTCAATTCCCCAACCAGTTGAGCAGACATTGAGTTAGATTAAAATCTTTCTAATAGTAAAATTACAGACTATAAACATTAGTTCACTCTTTCATTGTATTTGAAAATTTTCAGTCTTAAGAAAATATAGAATAAAATTTAGGGAGGAAGGACTCTTCTGCAATTAAGAAGAATTGTTATTGCATTATATTTAAGTTCTTAGAAAGCACCTCACTTTCTTTTCCTTTTGATTAAATAAGGGAATTATTTAAGCCCCGCTTTCCCAGAGTGATGAAGGCGTGCTATTAAACAAAGGAATACTTACTTTCCATAAATAATTCTAGTGCAGCTCTTGGATCTTCCATGCTAGACCTTGTCATGAGATTCCTGATCAAGTCTGAACTACATTAACTCTCAGATATACAAAATCAATCTGAACAACATTATGCCTTCGTTGGGAAAATGCTAAGTGACTTAACATGCATAGTAGTGGTGGCCTTCATTTGTTAATATTCTTTGTGCTTCCTATAAAGGTGACACTTATCATCAGATCATTATCTGTTACCAGATTATATACCACATAGCTTATTCTAGTTCTCCTTTCAAAGTTTCAGGCTAGATGTCTTGCTCATCCAAGGGGCTCAGAATAACCACAGCAAATAGATTTATTTATTTGGTCATTAATGGATATTTTAAGTGTTACAACATGAAGAGAAAAATCCAAGAAAAGTGTAATAAAAGTTAGATTCCTATTGTTAGTGATGTCTACTGAAGACACTACTTTCACTACAGGGTGCAGTCTTGGAGCCTTTCTGTCTAATTAGAATTCATTTCCATATTCTTCATCAGTTCCTTCTTCAGCTGAAATCTTCTCAAATGACCTTTTTTTCTTCAGTTATGACTCACCCAAAGACTTTATTTTTCCCCAAACAATCATTCAAATACAACTGCATTTTTCCAGTAAACACATTCTAAGAATAAATGACCTTGCTGGCTAACATCTACTAAATGGGAGGAAGACATTGACTGTATTAAGCTTGCTTTCAGTGTTACAAACACTGTTTGCATGCCTCCAAGGTGGATAATACCAAGTGGGAGGTATGTTTCTGGGGCCTCTGAAGTAAGAGAGTTGAGTGTGTGCTCAAGAGCTTGCAGTTGGATTAATTATATTTGCAGTTATCTAATGCACATATGAACTGGATGGAAACATTTAATCCCATGTCTGGAAGGGAAAAAAAGGAGAGGAGGAAGCGATGCTGTCATGTGCTCTATACAGAGTTCCAACAAGGAAAACTGCCTACACAAATCTTTTCCTTTGAGACCATCAAAGCAATTTTAATATGCATAGCTCCTGAGGCATAGCTCAGTCTGACTGACCGAGTGCTTTGACTGTTCTTATTCTGGGTCATTCAAATGAATTTCAAAACTGTCTCCCATCTGGAAAGCTTTATCAATGTTTAATAGTGTATGCTAATTACCAGACAAAATTTTTTATTCAATCTTATTCTTTGACCTCTAGGTGAGAGGCTGGTTTGTTGTCAACTGTCAAAGAGAAATTTCTGGGTGGGTTTATGAGGGCCTGTGGGTAGTCTGGATAAAATAGCAAATAAGGGAACAAGTAACTTTCCCTTTCCCAGAAGGATTGCAGGGGGAGCATTTGATTTCTTCTGCAGTTCTTTATATATATATATAATTTTTATTGGAGTATAGTTTACTTAAAATGTTGTGTTAGTTTCTGATGTACAGCAAAGTGAATCAGTTATACATATACACATATCCACTCTTTTTTAGATTCTTTTCCCATATATGTCATTACAGAGTATCGAGAAGAGTTCCCTGTGCTATACCATAGGTCCTTATTAGTTATCTGTTTCATAGATAGTAGTGTGTATATGTCAATCGTGGGATGATTTTATGTCCTGTGAAAATGTAAAGAAAGAATCAAGATGATTAATACTAGAAAAGAAAAAAAAAGAACTTGTATATTGGAAGTTCTCCGTCATTTTTCAGTTAGTTTGCTTTACAAAATTTGACAAATGGGAAATTATATGGGAGATGAATCTGAAAGCTTTATTAGTTTCTACTTACCAAATTATAACCAAATTTATAGTGGGCAGGAAATAGGGAGTATTGCATATATCCTATCTTTCTAAAATTATGAGGGTTTTTTTGTGTATCATTGTGGTTGGAAATGCTATGATATTTACCTTCATGTTTCCAGAAATGACACATATTGCTCTTCTTCAAGATCCTGTTATTAGTGGTGAAGTTTATATAACTCACCTTGAAATTCTCCATAGTGTCTTTTTTTTTTTTGCCCTGTTGAGTGGTTTAATGCTTCAACAATGCAGGGGAAAATTGCAGTGCAGATTTTTACTCTGACATCAATTAATCACTGGGGTTATTATTTAGGGTTGGCTTCACTTTTCATATCACAAGCAAAGTCAAATAGTTGATTTCAGTTTGAAGACATTAAACAGGTGAATTCACTGCTATTTAAACAAAAAAGTTAAGTGGCTAACTGAACACATTGTGGAAACTGAGATCTCGGTTAAAGATTTACCCAGACTCAAACATCATCTTTACTGAGTTATGATAGGCACAAGCTAATAAAAATCTCATTTGACAAAAATCATATCAATGATTTTCCATACTGAATGTAGATGTCAAAAATGTTAATCCAGGAACATTGTCAATAGTGTTAAATTCTTTTTGTAGACTTTAAGTTCATAATTATAGTTCAGCATCTTTCACAGGTTAAAACTCATACTTTTGAAACTCTGTTTTGTTATTCTGCCACTTTTCCTTCTAAGTACCATTTTCAAGTTAATTGATCTAGTTGTGAAACACAAACTACTTATATTTATTTTTTTATTATGCTTTTGTGTTGCTATACACATAGAACATGTCTTTTTACAAAACACTCCATGAACACCCACAATTGTTGTTGTTGTCGTTCTTGAAATTTGAAACTTAAGGTGGGAAATTTAAGTAAGGGAAGGGAAGTCGAAGGTCCTTTATGCCAGAACATGAATTGAAAGAGATCTAGAACATCTCAGCAATCATCTTCCCTATTGCCATGTAAACAGTGTAGTTTTTGTTAGGGAGACTGTTTCTCAGATTTGTACAAGAGAAAAAAATATACAGAAATTTAAAAGAAAGTTTTCACAACCAATTCAGTCTGACAATTATCAAACACCCATAATACAAAACTGAACAAGCCACAATTCTTGCCCTTGAGGAACAAAGAACCCAATAGAAGAATCTTAGAAATATAAGTAACTTCTCTGAAAAGTGCTCCCCTACCCTAGTACTCCTTAGCTCTCTACCCACATTTATTTGTTGTAACATTTATGGCATTCTTATATCCCACATAATTTACATTTTTGTCTCTTTACACTAGAATTAGAGGTCCGTGAAGGTAGGAGGTTTTTGTCTGTTTTGTTCGTGGTTAGTGCTTAGAAAAGTATCTGGCACACAGTAAAGAATAAAGAGTGTTGAATCAGTGAATAGGTGAGTGAATAGTAAAAAGAAGACTGTAATGAGTGTTATAATAGATGCAGAAATAAAGTGATTTTGAAGTGTATAGAGATGAGATACAGACCAATTCTGTGACCTTCTTCAAATATTAGCTAATGTATGAAGCCATCTTCAGGTCATCCAAGTGGCTTTCTTTCTACTGTGTCTTTATTCTTTCACACCTACCTTGTAACACTTGCTATATTGTATTGCAATTATTTATTCATCTTCCTGTTCATTGGTCTATACGGACTCTTTGTCACTTTTCCCCCCAAATTGTCCATTATAGTGGTTATTAAATGAATGAGTGAAGGTTTAGTAAGCCTGGGACTCAGAGCTTAGGGTTGGGTTATGGGGAAGTGGTGTGATAAAGTCTGACAAAGGTCATGGCCAAATTTGAGTGTAGACTACTTATTCAAGAGATTTGACAATAATTGGGAAGGTTTGCAGGGATTGAGGAGAACAGAAAAGTTTTGGAATATTTGCTGCAGTGGATTCAGTAGGGAGATATTTATATATAAAAAGAAAGAAAATGGGCACCCAGTTGAAATTTAATATCATGGATATTTAGTTTACATAATCAGAATGTTGTTGTGTCTTTCTTGAAGCAACTTGCATAAATCAAGAAGGCGATTTAAGAAAATGGTTTGTTGGATTAATTCAGGGTTGGAGTTCAGCACTGTAGGTATAGTGCAAAGTCAAGGGAGTTAAGAAGGCCAATTAGGCATTGAGCAAGTTATTAAAATATGATAATAGGGAACAGTCATGGAACTAGAAGGAACACAATTAAAGCAACACAGAAATTCCATGCAATGATAAGGTCTAAGATGAAGACTGAGGTGGAATAGAGATGGAAATCATTTAAGATGAAAGAATTATTATAATACCATTATAAGGAAATAATTTTGTTACGTGAAACCTTTTAAGAAATTAAGTTATTAGAGCATTATGAAGTTGCCTCTCAAACTTATATTTTATTAAATTTGTATCTTATAATATCAAATCTACTTTATAATCATATGATGGTATCTGAATGAAATTTTAATGCCTAACCTAAAACTTTCCAAAGGAATGAGTAAAAGGAGTAGGATACATTGCAAAAATCACTAAAATACTACAGAATCGATTAATCTGAAAACCAATAACTTGTATGATTCCCTTTGATTAAAAATCTTAAGTATCTGTTCTAGGGGTTATGCTAGATGTTGAGGATATGGTGATGAGTATCTTGTCTGCAAGTTACTCATGTTTACCTATTCAAAGCAATGTATCAGCTTTTCATTTAAAAATATAAAAAGAAACACATATCCTTCTTTTCATATAAAAAGCTAGAAAATGTAGACAACCATGATAAAGATAATAAAATATTGCTCATAAGCCCACTATCTGGAGATGTCATTAAAATCACTTCCAACGTTTTTAGAGATGTGTTTGTTTACAGAAATATGATTTATGCATTGGTTTATAAATTACATTTTCACATAATTTCTTATGACCATATTTCTGTATCAATAAATGTAATTGTATACCATTTTAGCACATGCTAAATGTACTAAATACTACATAGTATCTCACTGTAAGACTGGTAATTTATTTTCCCAGTACTCTGTATTTGGACATTTAGGTTATTTCCACTATTGCATCATAAATAAATACTGTAAACATCTTCGATTGTATGGTTTCTAAAAAATATTTTAATACATTGAAAATTTTTATTGAAGTATAGTTGATTTACAATATTATATTAGATCCAGGTGTACAGCACAGTGATTCAGTATTTTTACAGTTTATATTTCATTAAAAGTTATTACAAGTTAATGGCTATGATCCCCTGTACTATACAATATATCCTTCTTGCTTGTCTATTTTATACATAGTTTGTATCTCTTAATCCAATACTGTTATATGTATCTCTCCCCCTTCTCTCTCCCTACTGGTAACCACTAGTTTGTTTTCTATATCTGTGAGTCTGTTTCTGTTTTGCTCTATACATTCATTTGTATTATTGTTTTAGATTCCACATATAATTGATAACATATAGCATTTGTCTTTGATATTTCACTAAGCATAATATTCTCTAGGTCCATCCACATTGCTGCAAATGGGAGAATTTCATTCTTTTTTATGACTGAGTAATATTCCACTACATATATATCACATCTTCTTTATCTATTTATCTGTTGATGGACACTTGGGTTGCTACCATATCTTGGCTATTGTAAGTAGTGTTTCCATGAACATTGGCGTGCATGTATCTTTTTGAATTAGTGTTTTCATTTTATCCAGATATATACCCAGCAGTGGAATTGCTGTATCATATGACAGTTTCATTTTTAGTTTTTTGAGGAACCTCCATACTGTTTTCCACAATGGCTTCACAAATTTACATTCCCACAAACAGTGTACAAGGGTTTCCTTTTCTCCACATCCTTGCCAACATTTGTTATTTGTAGACTTTTTGGTGATAGCTATTCTGACAGGTGTGAGGTGATATCTCATTGAGAGGAAATTACATCAGAGACTCCTTGACTTTACTCCTCTAGTTAACTGATTAAATGCCATCTCTTTAGGCATAGTTGAAATAGGTTGTGGATCAAATGGCGTATTTTGAAAAACCTTTGAAATTTCCCCTGACCTCCAATATTTCCTCTCCCTTAAGTGTCTTTTAATTGCCTATCTTTTTGACTTAAGTATTTGAAGAATACACAATGTTATTAAAGAAGGATAAACATTATGCCATTAGCGCTTTAAGTTGGATGTGTTCACCAGGGAAGCTCTAGTCACTTAGGTTCCCAAGGGCATGGTACTTATGAAAGACATGTTTTGATAGAGATGGGTAACAGGAGATAATATTTGAAATACTGGGCATCCCAGGTAGGATGCTTTGTGGTGGGATACAAGAATACTGGTTGTCTGGAACGTGAGAAGCAATACCTAAAGTTAAGGGTGAACATTAAAGAATGGGAGAGCAGTTGCAAACAAATTGTCTTCACTCAACACTAGTATGAAGAACAAGTGCTGAAAACTGAGATGTACCTGACCATGTGTATGTAGATAAAACCTTTTTCACTGATGAAAAAGGTTTCAACCAATCCAGATGGGTACTTCATCCTTCTTCCCTTCTTCTCTGTTTCTTCCATTTCTCTCAAAATTGCTCCGTGGAAAAGTATCTTCTGGTTTTTTTTTGTTTTTTTGTTTTGGCTGCGCCTCAGGGCATAGGGGATCTTAGTTCCCCCGGTCAGGGATTGAACCCGTTCCCCCTGCAGTGGAGTTCCCCATGCAGTGGAAGCATGGAGTCTTAACCACTGGACCACCAGGGAAGCCCCAAAATGTATCTTCTTTAAGAAAAAATATTGTGCTCTACTTAGAAAAATATGCCCAATGAAATTTGCATTATCTGACTAGGTGATGGAGAAATATTTATGATTTGCAATTACAATCTTGATATTATTTCTATTTGAGATTTTGTTTTATATTTCGGGATGGTTACTATATACACAGACACACATACACACATATATATATGTACATGTATCTTTGAATATATATGCATATATATATATATATAAAGGAAGATATCTGGTTTATGTCAAAACCATTGTGTTCAAAACTGCATATTTGCATGGCTGCTTATCTCCTGATCAAAACGATTATTTTTCTTTTCAAATTACCAAAAATGTCTACTACATTAAAGATATCCTTTAGTTTAAATTGTTCACTTGTTTTTTATTTAGTATGAAGGCCTTGGGAACATGATTATATTTGTCTCTATTCTCTACATATTCACATATGTATATGTGTATATGTAGGGATATTGAAATCATAAAAACTCATAAGTATAAATTATGTTGTATATACAAAGATTTTCAAATGTTTGTTTATTGGTTCTGATTGTTACTGCATTTTTTTAAAAGGTTGAACCAAAGATGGCCTTTGTGCATTGACTACAAGGTTGTTCATTTCTTCACTGCAGGCTGAACCCCATTAGCTCAAAAGCCCGCTGGTGCCAAACTCAAATTTGTATATATCCAATTATTTTTACAGTAGCCCCCCAAAGAATTTTTTAGCCATTTAGGACCTGCCTGATTTGTATACTCTGTGAAACCTCACCCCCCATCTGCTGGCCACTGATAAGATAGAGCCCTGTGGTTATAAGACCCCAAGATGCTATGGCCCTTTGGGGTTCTCTGACCAGAGACTCCCTGCCATGCTGCTGAGTGACGTCACCTAGACACCTAAGCCCTTCTCTGATCCCCTTCTTCCCAAGGAAGTTCTTTTGTCCTCCTCTCCTTCTGAGTAGAGACCCCTTCACCTTAGCATTTAGACAAACTCCTGCTGCAAGGAACATCTCCTCTCAGGAAACTATCCAAACGCCACCCAGTAAGACTGTTTCATGTTACTATCTCTTGTGGTCATATCTTTTCCCTTATCAGCCCCAAATGCCTCGAATTCCTGACAGAACATAAAAACATGCATTCAAAGACACACAGAGCCAATTAAACTTGCAAAACTTCAGCTGCAAATCTAATTAAATACATTATATATGAAGATGTGCACGAATTAAAAGTAGTATGTGCAAAAAGTGAAGAATATGACAAAGCTTTATGAATATATATTTGTAGAAATGTCTGCATAATTTGCAATGTAAAATTAAAGATACTATTTTCCCATGTTTTGAGATAGTGGCTGAAGGCAGATTTTTAAAGTATTTCCTGATCTCTTAGTGTATTTGTTTGGCACTCTTTATATTGTTCTTCTTAACTTGATATAAAAATGAAAAGCATATAAATACATTTTTGACAGAATTCTATTTATGAACAAGAACTTTTATAACTTAAGATAGTACTTGTAGTTTTCATGCTTAACTTGTGATAAATCAAATGGCTAAGTTTGTCAAATAGAGCACCTGAATTTTACCTATCTGAGAAAATGCTTTGTTTCTAATGGTAGACATCCTTTCTAGACTTTTTTTGTTTATGTTGTCATTTACTTATTTAATAACCAGTTATATGGTAGAGGTAGCACGTGTTCTGGAATTAGACTTGGGCTCAAATGATAGCTCTGAAGATTACAATCATGATTGGGAAAATTTGGACAAGTTAGTTAACATTGTTGAACCTCATTTACCTTAATCTCCCATTGTTTAATTACTTGATTAGTCATGTTTGTGCTTACATCCCCAAACATTTGTTGAACACTCAATATGTGCATATATTATTAGCAAAATTAAAACTTTCTTGTTTAAGCAGTCCAAAGCCTACCAAATGAGTTGTTTAGAAATCACTTATTAACATATAATCAGGTAATAAGATGGAACTTATTCTGGATTTATTGAGGCACAGTATCCCCAATTTATATAGCTTCTGATATATATTTGGCAATTCTCTTCTTCTCTGTTGCCTTCTTTTAAGGGAGAACTATCAAAACACTAATTTAGACTGTCACAATGCAAAGGTTTGACAGTCACAGACAAGTAAGAAAAGGAGAATTTAAATGACTAAACAGAAGTGAACTTTCTGAGGAATATAAAATAGAGCCATGGCAATTCCAATGGCAGGAATTTCTGCTTTTTGTTTGTTTCTGCTCTGGTTTACTTGCTCTATTATTACTCTCAAGAAAGAAAATGATTTAATACATATGCTCACTGCCACAAAATAATTTTCTCCAAAAGGGAAGAGTTCTTTTCTTATTGCTTCAGAAGAAAACCAAGCTTTTAAGAAAGGATTATTTTTTGATAATATTTGCCTTTGCTGTGGAAACACATAGGCTATCTTTTCTTTTTATACACAGAATGTTGGGTAGTCAAAACTCTGTGCCCAAAATTCTGGGAATGATTTAAAGCTGATTCCTTACCATTTTGAAATTACACCATTTGATAGACAATCAAATGCCCCTGCTGACACTACTAATGATTATTCTCAAGGATTCCTTGAAGCAGAGCCTGTTAAGTCTTCAAGCCATGAATCCAAATTTGTAGGTGAAGGTATGTGCAGCTGCCTTCTGATGGCTCTTTGATTTATATGAAGTCAGTGTAAGTTCAGTCCAGACCTGAGTATGCACTCTTCACTACTGCAAATTGACCTCACCACTGGCTATAGTTGGTCTCTTTGTTTTTCATTGAGACCTGTTGAGTAGATGTGGATATGCAGCTTTATGCTTCCTTTCAGGTGAGGGTGGATGATGATCTATTAGGTGGATGTAAACTGTAATCTTAGGATTGTTCATGATTAGTATTGCCTTGTTTTGGCTTCCCACCTTACGTAAAACAAGACCTCACTACTTACAATGACCTACAAAGCCTTAGATGATCTCGTCCCTGCACACCTCTCCAACCTCATCTCCTACTATTTTCCTCTTTGCTTGCTAAGGCCCAGCCAGGTTGACATTTCTCCCTCAGACACACCAAATTCATTCTCTCTCAGAGGCCTCTTCACTTTTCATTCTCCCTGCCTAGAACACTATGCCCTCTGATCTTGGATAATGTGCTTATTTTCATTCAGGTCACAACTCAAATGTTGTTGCTATAGGGAGGACTTCCCTGATTACCCAATCTAATGGCATATTTATTCAATCCCACTCATCACTAATAGTCACTTTCTATTACTTATTTCTTCATATTAAGTATTTCTTCATAGCATTTATCTCTATCTGGAATTGTCTTGTTTGTATTGTCTGTCTCCACTCAGTATAATATAAGCCCAATAAAAGTGGGGCCTTGCTGTTTTATTCGCAGCAATATCTCATACCTAGAACAGTGCCTGTGTTGGAATAGACACTCATAATTTATTGAATGAATTAATAAATTTTGACATTGACTTATACTCCCTCCCCCAGTTTCTAATTTCAGAAGATTAATGTATGTTGTGATCAAGAGTTGGGCTCCAGGAGCAAGGGCCCTAAAATCTAATATCAGAGAAGGAGTTCTGAGTACATTCCAATCAGCAGGGGAGAAGATTTCTAAAGCAACCCTTGATGTAACTCCCATAATTCTGAACTCCATTAAAAACCCCTCTGCTCTCCTTTTCCCCAATATTGGAAAATTCAGATAATGATGGCCTTGAATATGGATGTTAAAAATGGATCTTCTCAGAGCCTCTATCACATCATTTTCTTTTCCAATCCATTCTTCACACTAGACAGAATGATCTTTTAAAAAATGTAAATGTGATAACATTCACATGACTAATTCTTTTCAGTGGATAACATCCAAAATCATTACCTTATTTTTAGAGTCTCTGAACAATCTGGCTTTCCACCCTCCAGCCACTTTGTTCTTCTTTCTGTTCTGGAATGTGCCATGTCCTTTCTCTTAGTTTAGGTCTTCACATATGCTATTCCATCAGCATGAAACAATCTTTCCTCAGCCTCCTCCCCTTCCTAACTCATCCTTCAAGTTTCACATAAAATGTTACTTTCTCAAAGAGGTTTTCCTTACCCTTCAGACTAGATGAAATCTCTAATATGTACTCTCATAGGCCCCTGTACCCTCCATCATTATGCTTAACACAGTTCATTCTGTTTCCAGAATGGAGAGCAGGGGATGAATATGTTTTATTTATTGTCATATCCCTAGCATAGTGCCTGGAAGAGAAAAGGTGCTCAATAATTATTTAAATGAACTTATCCAGTGATGTGTTTAGGGTTTAATCAGCCAGATCTATGTATATGTTTAGGTTTAATTTCATAACAAGAATTAGCTTTAGAAAAGTGACACAGACTTTTCTTATTTCTTGTACTGTACTCTACATTATTTCATCTTTCTCCTATGAAACAAGCCTTCTTTCCACTTGCTCCCTTTACTTATTTTTCCAAAAAGAGTCTTGTTAAAATTGTCTCATATCTTTGAAACTGCCTTTTTAAAATTTTTGTTGATCATATCATATCTCTCCCTATCTGTAAATTGTTTTTTTAGGAAGACTATCTTCCCAGAAAACAACAAAACAATAACATTTGCTGTGATTCTTCCTATTTCTTTTTTAAAATTTTAGAACATAAGTGTAGAATCAGAATATAAATTTCACAAGAGCTGGGATCTTGTCTGATTTGTTTCCTTCTTTTGTTTACAGTGCTAGAACAGTGCCTGGCACATCATAGGTGATTAGCAAATATTTGCTTAGTGGAAAGGCTTCTGTATACCATCCTTGGCCTGGAGTAGAGAAGTTCCATAGAATCTTTAGATTCTTGTTAATGCTTGGCCTTTTCCTGGATGTTGTAGTTTTAGACTCCTAAAAACAGGTTGTAGCACTTCAGAATCAGTGTAAACAAACACTAGATTTGGAGGACTCAGAGAATCCTCTGGGAAAATTTCAAAGTTGCTATAGCCTCATGATCACCATGCCTCACTCACACCAAAATGGAAACATATCTCCTTTGGACTGTGGGATAAATAGTGGAACTAAAGCATCAGTGATGGTTTAGATCCCTACAATAGCTGAACATATCAGTTCTGTTGCGTGTTGCTGTATTTTGTTAATCTTATTTTCATCAAAGACAAGATCCATTGCAAATTGATCCTCTGTACCTATGAGAACTTCCCTTTGTGGTGTCACAGAACTTTTCTGTACTCAGCTAGTGCTTGTTGATTAAGATTAACTCATATTTTACATTGTGAGAGCACGCTGTTCAAAAAGGAAATATCAGTGGTCAAAGTTCAAAAGATATTTGGTGCTTTAAAATGTAGTACATTCACTTATGTGACTTTCAGCAATCTTGTATAATCTAATGAAACAATATTTGCTTTCACGGTCAATTCCCTCTCATCTTCTGCTCCCAAATGAAAACATAGACACAGCTAAATATTGGAAATATTGCTTATCTCTACTCTGAAAGTATCTCCCACCATATTGGAAAACAGTGAACAGATAAATGAATGTGCTTTATTTGATTTATAATAATAGGATAGATACGTGGATCTTAAGATGTAGCTACACCTTATTAGGGACATGAAGTTCCTTGTACATGCTGTTGTCTAGAGGCTGTATTGAAACTATTCTAGTTCTAACAAGGTTTCAAACTTTTTAGTTGTGTGTCAATGTGATATTTTAAGTAAACTACGAAAAACATGGTTTTTAATATCAAAAATTTTCAAAGCATAGTCTGAAGTTTTATGTATTCATAATATTGTGTTATGTTTTTAAGCAATAGGTTGATTTAAAATGTATAAATATATTTAAAATACTGTTTCAAAGGGCAATGAATCAGTACTGAGAAACGGAAAATTCCACTCATTTGAATGGAAGAATGTGACAACAGCAAACACATTTATTTATAACCTTTTTTCTCTTCATTTCATTTTTACCATGGTAGAGAAAAATTTTAGGGCTGCTAGAAAACAGCTTAATACCTTTGATATTTTTTGGAAGTAGTCTGGTCTCTGATAGACACAGATAAGCTTTTGGCAAAACTGGAAAGCTGTAGTTTTAAATTTTTTTTAAATTTCAAAGAGATCCAAAGGTTTGTAATAATGCAATAAAATTTTTAAATCATAAATTAATAAGCAGTCTCATTAATGCTGAAAGTAGGGGAAAAGAGAACATAGTTAGGTTAATAATTAGCATATTGGTTCAGGATTACTGAGAAAGGAATCTTATCTGAGATAAGGGGTTATATCCTTTATTTGAAAGTTTTATTGAATTATGATTGACATACACTATAATATTAGTTTCAGGTGTACAATATAGTGATTCAATATTTTTACACATTATGAAATGATCGCCATGATAAATCTAGTTACATTCTGAAACCCTACAGAGTTATTACAATATTATTGACTATATTCTATATGCTGTACATTACATCCCCATGACCTTTTGATTTTAAAGCTAGAAGTTTGTATCTCTTAATCCTCCTCACCTATTTCACCCACTACCCCCACCCCTCAACTCTGGCAACCACCAGTTTGTTCTCTGTATCTATAAGTCTGTTTCTGTTTTGTTTTGTTTGTTCATTTGTTTTGGTTTTTAGATTCCACATATAAGTGATAACATACAGTATTTGTCTTTCTCTATCTGACTTATTTCACTTAACATAATACTTTCTGGGGTTATCCATGTTGTCACAAATGGCAAGATTTCATTCTTTTTTATGGCTGAGTAATATTCTGTTGAATATTTATACCACATCTTTTATATCCATTCTTCTATTGATGAACACTAAGGTTTCTTTCATATCTTGGCTATTTTAAATACTGCTGCAATGAACATGAGGGTGCATGTGTCTTTTCAAATAAGTATTTTTGTTTTCTTCAGATAAATACCCAGAAGTGGAATTGCTAGGTCATATGGTAATTCTACTTTTGGTTTTTTGAGGAACCTCCATACTATTTTCCACAGTGGCTGTGTCAATTTACACTACCACTAACAGTGCACATCCATATCCTCACGAACACTTGTGCTTTCTTTTCTTTTTGATAATAGCCATTCTGACAGGTGTGAAGTGATGTCTCATTGTGGTTTTGACTTACATTTCCCTTACAATTAGTGATGTTGAGCATCTTTTCGTCTGCTTGTTGGCCATCTGTATTTCTTCTTTGGAAAAATATCTATTCAGGTCTTCTGGCCATTTCTTAATCAGGAAGTTTGTTTGTTTGATATTGAGTTGTATGAGTTTTTTAATATATTTTAAATATCAACCCCTTATTGGATATATCATTTGAAAATATCTTCTCCCATTTAGTGGGTTGCTGTAATCATAAAATGAATTTGGAAGTACTCATGACTCTTCAATTTTTTAAAATAATTTGAGAAGAATAAGAATTAACTCTTCTTCAAATGTTTGGTAGAATTCACCTATGAAGCCAACTGGACTTGGACTTTTGGGGGAGAGTTTTTTGTTTACTGATTCAATTTCATTACTAATAATCATTCTATTCAAAATTTCTATTTCTTCATGATTCAGTCTTGGAAGATTGTGTGTTTCTAGGAATTTATCCAGTTCTTATTGGTTGTCTAATTTGTTGGCATTTTTTTTCACAGTATTCTCTTATGATACTTTGTATTTCTGTGGTTTTGTTTGTAATTTCTCCTCTTTCATTTTTGATTTTATTTATTTGGGCTCTATCACTTTTTTGTTGATGGGTCTGGCTAAAGGTTTGCCCATTTTATTTATCTTTTTAACTTATTAGCTCTTAGTTTCATTGATCTTTTCTATTTTTTTAGTCTCTTTCATTTTTGTCTGTTCTGATCTTTATTATATTATTCCTTCTACTAACTTTGGGCTTTGTTTGTTCTTTTTCTATTTCTTTTAAATGTAAAGTTGTACTGTTTAATTGAGATATTTCTTGTTTCCTGAGGTAGGCCTGTGTCACTATGAACTTCCTATTAAAACTGCTTTTGTTGCATCCAATAGATTTAAAAAACATTTTTTTTGGAGTATAGTTGATTTACAATGTTGTGTTAGTTTCAGGTGTACAGCAAAGTGAATCAGTTATATATATTGGGTTGGCCAAAATGTTCGTTTGGGTTTTTCCATAACATCTTATGGAAAAACTTGAACAAACATTTTGGCCATTATATATCCATTCTTTTTCAGATTCTTTTCCCATAATTGTTATTACAGCATATTGAGTAGAGTTCCCTGTGTTATAGTTATCTATTTCATATATAGTAGCATGTATATGTTAATCCTAATCTCCTAATTTATCACGTCCCCCCACATATATACAATAGAATATTACTCAGCCATAAAAAGGTAACCATAAATTTGATTTTGAGATCTGTTTCTGTTTTGATAATGGGTTCATTTGTATCATATTTTTTATTAGATTCCACATATAAGTAATATCATATGATATTTGTCTTTCTTTTTCTGATTTACTTCACTTAGTATGATAATCTCTAGGTCCCTCCATGTTGCTGCAAATGGCATTATTTCATTCTTTTTGTGGCTGAGTAATATTCCATCATATATATGTACCACATCTTCTTTATCCATTCCTCTGTCGATGGACATTTAGGTTTCTTCCATGTCCTGGCTATTGTAAATAGTACTGCAATGAACATTGGGGTGCATGTATCTTTTTGAATCATGGTTTTCTCCAGATATATTCCCAGGAGTGGGATTGCTGGATCATATGGTAGATCTATATTTAGGTTTTAAGGAACCTCCATACTATTCTCCATAATGGTTGTACCAATTTACATTCCCACCAACAATGTAGGAGTGTTTTTTCTCCACAGCCTCTCCAGCATTTATTGCTTGTAGATTTTTTCATGATAGCAATTCTGACCACTCTAACACCATACGCAAAAATAAACTCAAAATGGATTAAAGACCCAAATGTAAGGCTGGTTACTATAAAACTCTTAGAGGAAAGCATAGACAGAACACTCTCTGACATAAATTGCAGCAATATCTTTTTTGATCCATCTCCTAGAGTAATGAAAATAAAAACAAGAATAAACAAATGGGACCTAATGAAACTTAAAAGCTTTTGCACAGCAAAGGAAATCATTAACAAAACAAAAAGACAACCCACAAAATGGGAGAAAATATTTGCAAACAAAGTGACTGACAAGGGATTAATCCCCAAAATATACAAACAGCTCATGCAGCTCAATATCAAACAAACGAACAACCCAATCAAAAGATAGGCAGAAGATCTAAATAGACATTTCTTCAAAGAAGACATACAGTTGGCCAAAAAGCACATGAAAAGATTCTCAACATCAGTAATTATTAGAGAAATGCAAATCAAAACTACAGTGAGGTATCCCATAGATTTTGAAATGTGGTGTTTGCATTTTCATTTGTCTCAAGGTATTTTTTGATTTCCTCTTTGATTTCTTGTTGGCAAATTAATTGTTAGTAGCATGTTTACCCTCCATGTGTTTATGTTTTTTACAGTTTTCTTCTTGTAATTGATTTTTAGTTTCATACATCTGTGGCCAGAAAATATGCTTAGCATGATTTCAATCTTCTTAAATTTATTGAGACTTGTTTTGTGGCCTGACATGTGATCTGTTCTCAATATATGAATAAAACATGCATGTCAATTAGAAAGCATGAAACACTTTAGAAGAAAATTGAACAAAGAGCATAGACAGAAAATTTATAAATATTGTCAATTAATCTATGAAAAATGTTTAACAACCAAATGACTAAAATTCAAATTAAACTATCAAACTAGAAAAATATTTTTAAAATATAGCTAGTTCTGACAAGAATGTGAAATTGGCACTCATATGCACAGATAATGGAGTGTAAATTGCTACAAATCATCTTGAGGGAAATTTGGCAATACCTATGAAGAGTTTTAAACAACTTTACACCCTTTGACCTAGTAAATCCACAGATTAAAAAATATTCTAAAAAAGTAATCAGAAACATGTATAAAGACATGTTTCAAGGATGTTCACTATAATATTTAGTAGCAAACATTTAAAATCAGCTTAAATATCCAAAGATTGGGAATTATGATGCATCCAAAGGATGGAATATTGATGCCATTCAGAAGCATGTTTTAACAACATGGGAAATGTATATAATTGAATTTTAGGTAAATAATGCAGAATATTTAACAAATTTGAATGATATTTATATATACCTAGATATATAGAGAATACTAAATATATAATTTTTAACAGTGTGTATGTCTGTGTTGGGATTATAATTTTTTTTAGACTTTCCATGTTTTCTAAATTTTCTACCATGCCTATGTTCTTTCTGTTGTTATAAAAATAATAAATTTATGTTTGTTTACATTGAATTTCTGAAATTACTTCCTCCATGGAAATTTTATTATAACACCTGAATATAAATCTATTCAGAGTTTACCTACAACCAGTGAGGTACACAAAATTCATTGAAACTTAGTAGGCATAAAAAGAATAATACTTCAGAAATCTGAAAGCCCTCAAAGTGACAAAGAGTCAGCCCAAATAAATATTACTTATAACATATTTGTGAAGACCAACTACAGGTAGGAAAAGAATAAATTCAACAAGTCAGCCCATAATTACATCCATCAGAATGAAGGAGTTAGAGGGATTCTTTAGATGGCTGCTTGAGAGATCACATTTTACTAGTTCCTGGGTCTTTTGTTTTTCATTTAGCTTTTTCCTTTTTTATGATGCATTAAATTTTTTGATCAGATCCACTTTGCTGTGATGATGGATTTGATCATTTAACATTGTATTATAAGGAGTAAGCCCACTAGACCATGCATTCAAGATAATTTCATTTTATCTGGGAAGTATAATTGAAGAATTGCATTTTCAATGTTAGAAGATCTCTAAAATGGTTGCTAGCATGAACCTTGGTCAACTGGATAAAATCCTATTTAATAGTGCCTTTGATAGCATTCATTTAAAACTCCAGTGCCAAATTCTGGGGGGGAAATGACCTTGAATGAAATTAGTTTCTAAAAGAACAAGGAAGGTAACATGTGCTTCTTTGTCTCAGAATTGATGACAATCTTAAAATGTCAGATCTACCTGCATATAAATAGCACATTCATGGAAAAAATTAGCTATTTTTGCATAGCATGAAAAAGCATATACATGGGTAGTCATAGAATTTCCAGAGGACAAATACCTATTTCATGTTTTCTTTATATTACTGGAAAATAGGCTGAAATATACTCTACAAAATGGCTTTTACAATATTGGCAAAGAGAAAAAAATGACCGAGTGATTTGATTAAAGTTCTAATAATCATGAGATTGAAGTACAATTTAGTTATCAGTATTTTATTTTAATTTAGCCCTTTAAAATAAAAATGTATAGCTATAGGGCATAATAAAGTTACTGTATTCACATTATAGAGACTGAGTCACCTTTATTTACTATAAGAACTAATTGTTTCAAACATAGAATTTATTTATTAAAAATATTTATTTATTTATTTTTATTTATTTGGCTGTGCCAGGTTTTAGTTGCGGCACAAGGGATCTTCGTTGTCACATGCGGATCTTCGTTGTGATGTGCAGGATCTTCAGTTGCGGCATGCAGGATCTTTTAGTTGTGGCATGTGAACGCTTGGTTGTGGCATGTGAGATCTAGTTCCCTGACCAGGGATCAAACCTGGGCCCCCTGCACTGGGAGCACCGAGTCTTAGCCACTGGACCACCAGGGAAGTCCCGTAAACATATAATTTAAAGTAATTTACCTCTCTTGGCAAAACTAATCTTGTAGGTAGCTACTATTTGGAGTATGTATTATGTTTTCCCTTCATATCACAAGAGAAAAGTGAAAAGCATGGTTAGTACTAAAGTGAAATGGGCAAGAAGTATGTTTTTAAAGAAACAAAGTTTATCTTTTCTCATTATGCAAATAAAGAGCTAGTGAAGACAAATGCAGAAGCCACAGTTTCTTCTTGCATGGACGAATTTTTCAAACTATGAAAGTGTGTGTGTGTGTGTGCGTGTGTGTAGGGAGAGAAGAAGGAGAGAAGGGGGAGAGGAAGAGCATTTGAAAGAGAAAGCCAGCAGAAAGCAAGAAATCATAGGTGGGTAGAGGGATTAAATAATAAGTATCCACTCAGGCTATTGTTTTCTTAAATCATCTAAATGGCTGTATCTAGACAGTTGTCAAGGCAGCAGGTCAGTCCAGGGATTTGTGTTTTAGTAACAGTGTAACATAGTGAAAACTTTTCATACCTCTTTTAGTTCTTACTGGATCTAATGCTACTAAGTAAAATATTTTTCACTAAGCCATTTTTTCTAAGCCATTGTTATTCTATAATTTCTAAAAGTCAATCGGCAAAGTACCATCTGAAGAACCCACATGTGTGGCAATGTGGAAGCCAGTGGTTTGGAACCTAAAAAAACCAGGTGGGTGGATTGAAACTGAGTTTCGAGGACAATGAAAGTGAAGTGTAAATGCCAAATTGATTCTACCATTGACCCAATTTTATCCAATGGATTGGGTGCATGCATCACTCTCAGCATCTCAGGTGTGTTATGAGTGCTCCTTAATGCTGATTGTATGTGAGGCTCATCTGCATCAGAATTTAGGAAGATGTCCAATTTCTCTCTCTCTCTCTCTCTCTCTTTCACACACACAGACACATACACACAAACGACACATACACGAAGTTTTCTTTAACTCAATTATGTGACATAAGACATTGATTTGAGAACATATGGTAGTAGGGATTTAATGTGGTGAGAATGCAAGCAAATCAAATAGAAAAAGTACTACAAGTAGTTTTGGGTCAAGCTTTTTATGTATGTGTGTTATATATTCTTTCCCTCCAACATCTCCCACCCCCAATCATCCAATGAATGTGTTCTCTTTTCCTTGTGATATAAAGACCAGTAGCAGAAAGTAGGGATAGATTAGAAAAATAAAAGTTCGTGGCATTGACAATTTGGAAAAAGGACATATTTTCTTTGTTATAATCTGAAAATTCAATTCACCAAACAATTTTTGTGTGCCTATTATATATCAGGACAGTGTTGGGCGCTAAGGGTACTAATGGGAATATTTACAAGCCTTAGTATTATAATTTAGAGACTTTAGAAAGACAAAATAGTGGATTTCATTTTAATGTGGTAACTGACAAGATGAACTGTAAGCTCTGTGGAGGCAGGAGTCATGTCTAACTTTGCTCACTCGTATCCCGATCATCTACCACATTGTCTTACACATGGTAAATTCTCAATAAATGTTGAATAAATGAACAGAAGCATATGATGGGTAGTATGGGATCAGAGAATAGGGAAGATCACAGCCTGTGGTTTGGAGAGAGCTTCTTGGAAGAGATGATGGCTGTACTGAATCGTAAACATTAACATTTTAGTCAGGTGGAAGTCTTCTAGGCAGAAAAATAGCATAAGAACAGGCATGGAAGCATGAAATAAAATGATGGTTATGAAAAACTATAAGAATTTTAGTAATATAATAGTAAAATATATTTATATAGCCTATTATTTTAGTGAATTATAGGATTTTTAACGGGAAAATGGAAGGCATTTCTATGTAATCAACATATATTGATCATAGTGACATGCACCCCAATGTTCATAGCAGCACTATTCACAATAGCCAAGACATGGAAGCAACCTAAATGTCCATCAAAAGATGAATGGATAAAGAAGACATGGTATATATACACAATAGAATTTTACCCAGCCATAAAAAAGAGTAAAATAATGCCATTTGCAGCAACATGGATGGACCTAGAGATTATCATACTAAGTGAAGTAAATCAGGCCAAGAAAAATATTATATATCACTTATATGTGAAATCTGAAAGAAAATGATACAAATGAACTCATTTACAAAACAGAAATAGATTCACAGACATACATACAAAACAAACTTATGGTTAGCAAAGGGGAAAGGGGGGTGGAGGGATAAATTAGGAGTCTGGAATTAACAGATACACACAGGGAACTATATTCAATATCTTGTGATAACCTATAATGGAAAAGAATCTGAAAAGAATATATATATAACATAATCACTTTGCTGTACACCTGAAACTAACAAAACATTGTAAATCAAATATACTTCAATTAAAAAAAGAAAATATATCTAATATCCTGTGATAAACCATAATGGAAAAGAATATGAAAAATAATATATATGTATAACTAAATCACTTTGCTGTACACATGAAACTCACACAAAATTGTAAATCAACTATACTTCAGTAAAAAATTTGATTCCTAAAAAAGTATATTTTTAAATGTGAATTCTAGCAGAAATGATAAAAAAAATCAGTTAAAATTATGTTAAAAAACTGTATTCACACGAAGTGCACAGTTACAAGTCAATGAGAATAGTGTTATGAACAGAAGACTTACTCTAGAGCCGAGAGTGAATTTACTTTTAGCACTAACTCCAGCTTTCCATCTACAATGGTCTTAATAGTGATTTCAGAAGTTACATAATGGAAAATATGCTTTCATAGTTAGATGGACACAAACATAGCCCAGAGTTTGGCCATATAGCCAGAAATTTTAGAATTATTTGTGCAATTATATTCTCCTCTCCAAAATTTGAAGGATATTATGTATATGTAGTGCGGATAGGTTTTCTTTCAGCTCAGTCAGTTCCTTTTTGAAATGAGCTTCACTAATGGGTCAGATGTGTGATAATTCAGTTACTTCATGAGATATGAATTCTGAAGACAGCTGCAGAATCTTTTTAGCATGAATCATTTATTTTTTAAATACCCAGATAACACATGATCATTTTAGAAAAACAAAAAATATAGATAAGCAGGAAAAAATAAGGTCATTCCAAATCCCACTATTCAGAGTTAACCATTGCTAACATATTGATATATATTTATCTAGAAATGTGTGTGTGTATGTAAAAGAGAGAGGGAGACTGAGAAAGAGAGAGAGAGAGTGTGTGTGTTATTTATTAATCAAAATGTAAATATACTAGTGTTCCATAACCTGCTTTTATACTTAAAAATATGTCATGGATATCTTTCACATTCAATAAGTATAGGGCTATGTATTCATTTTTTTTATCGTTTCATAGTATTCCATTGATAATATGTAATGGATTTAATGAGCTTTCTTTCCATGAGCATTTAGGTTGTTTTCAATTATTCAGCAATATCAATATTACTGCCATGAACACATTTGTACAAATATATTTGCATTCTTGTACCAGTATCATAATAAGATAAAATCCTAAGTAATGTCTATCAGTAAGGGTGAAGGGCCTGAGATTTTACCTTATTTGCAAAGCAGACATGTTAGCCTGCTAGTGTTTTATGGATTTTGTTAGAAGATGTGAGACTCCTGGGTTAGAGATAGGGGACAGTTTAATATTCACAACATTAACAGTAGTCAGAGTATCAGCATTTTTGGAGGGTATATGTTCCAGTACCCCAAGTCCCAATTCTTATAGAGTGACTCAAAAGAGTTGCATTACAGGATTGAAGCCTTGAACTTAGGGAACCTGTACCTTTTATAATTGGCAGTAATCGTGCCTTCCCTTTGCTTTGGAGTAAGGTACTATATCTTCAATGTTGTAAGAAAACCTGCTCCTTCACACTGGAGGGAGACATCATCTCTGTCTTCCACTATATAAACGTCCTTGGTGGCTCACTCTCAAGATGTTTAATAATGCTACAGGTTCAAAGACTGGATAATGGCCTCCAAATAGGAATATTGGGTCAGCATGTATGTGCATTGTAGGTATTGCCCAAATTGCCATATTTAAAGTTTATACTAATTTCTAGTCTTACCAATAATTCATAAGTGTTCTTATTTCTCCACACCCTCAACTACACTAGATTTTGTCAGCCTTTTAAATTTTAGCTACTATGACTGGGGAAAATGGCACTTCGTGTTCTAAAATTTTAAATTTCTTTTCTTACTAGTGAGATTAAATTTATTTTCATAATTATGTCTACTACTTGTATTTCTTCTTTGTGAATTGCCCTATCATGTCCTAAGTGTATTTTTTCTATTGATGTTTTTATTTTTTTCTTGTTGATTTATAGGTGGCCTTGGTATATTAAAATGTGAACATATTATATATCATGTATTACAGATATATACTATGTATATCTTTCTTCTGTCTCAACTTTATTTTCTTAGCTACAGAAATTTGAAACATAATTTGAGCTCATTAAACCTTCTGACTCCGGTGGAAATTTGGGCTGCCTCTCCCTCCTCCTCAATCTCTCTCCCCCTCAGATGCCTAAGCGCTCCTGTCAAAATAAACCACTTCTCAAACTGCCGCCCTCTTCTATCCCAGCTAACTCTTCTGAATGCCTCCCAGTGACTTAGAGTTGTTACAACCAGCCATGAGGAATTGTATGCTAAGAAATGTGTCAGGAATAGGAAGGAGAGAGGGTGGGGAGGGGGAGGGAGAGAGAGAGAGAAAGAGGGAGAGAAAGAGGGAGGGAGGGAAGAAGATGACATTCATTAACCAAAGATGCTCATTTTGATTTATGTCCGCTGTCACTTGACCATCATGAGACAGTGAAATTTGGCTTCTAAGCTTAACTGTATGCTCTATTAAAAACAATGAAAGCTACAGAGATATTTTCTTAAAAAAAAAACCACTTCTGACTCTCTTCAGAAATTATAAATTTCTTTCCAAAAACAGCTCTGCATTTAAAAAAATGAGTTCAGTAACATTCTACAGTATAAAATGCATGCAGTCGTCAAATAATATCTGCTAAATTCATAGTCATTTTGAGTTCAAAACTCATATTTCCTTGAATGTACCGGCAGTGCTTTAGCTTTTATCCTGAAGTCTGAAGTTCATTGTGGTCAGATGTCACATCAGTAAGAAAGTACAATATCAAGAAACATGGGGGTGCAAATAAGTTAGCCCTGTAGAGCTCTATAACAAGATGGACTTAATTGATATTTATAGGACATTCCATCCAAAAACAGCAGATTACACTTTCTTCTCAAGTGCTGATGGAACATTCTCCAGGATAGATCATATCTTGGGTCACAAATCAAGCCTTGGTAAATTTAAGAAAATTGAAATCCTATCATGCATCTTTTCCAACCACAACACTATGAGACTAGATATCAATTACAGAAAAAAATCTGTAAAAAATACAAACGCATGGAGGCTAAACAATATGCTACTTAATAACCAAGAGATCACTGAAGAAATCAAAGAGGAAATCAGAAAATACCTAGAAAAAAAAGACAATGAAAACACGACAACCCAAAACCTATGGGATGCAGCAAAAGCAGTTCTAAGAGGGAAGTTTATAGCAATACAATCCTACCTCAAGAAACAACAAATATCTCAAGTAAACAAACTAACCTTACACCTAAAGCAATTAGAGAAAGAAGAACAAAAAACCCCACAAAGTTAGCAGAAGGAAAGAAATCATAAAGATCAGATCAGAAATAAAGGAAAAAGAAATGAAGGAAACAATAGCAAACATCAATAAAACTAAAATCTGGTTCTTTGAGAACATAAACAAAATTGATAAACCATTAACCAGACTCATCAAGAAAAAAAGGGAGAAGACTCAAATCAATAGAATGAGAAATGAAAAAGGAGAAGTAACAACTGACACTGCAGAAATACAAAGGATCATGAGAGATTACTAAAAGCAAATATATGCCAATAAAATTGACAACCTGGAAGAAATGGACAAATTCTTAGAAATGCACAGCCTTCTGAGACTGAACCAGGAAGAAATAGAAAATATGAACAGACCAATCACAAGCACTGAAATGGAAACTGTGACTAAAAATCTTACAACAAACAAAAGCCCACGACCAGAAGGTGTCACAGACGAATTCTATGAAACATTTAGAGAAGAGCTAATACCTATCCTTCTCAAACTCTTCCAAATTATAGCAGAAGAAGGAACACTCCCAAACTCATTCTACGAGGCCAACATCCCCCTGATATGAAAACCAGACAAAGATGTCACAAAAAAAGAAAACTAGAGACCAATATCACTGATGAACATAGATGCCAAAATCTTAAACATAATCCTAGCAAACAGAATCCAACAGCACATTAAAAGGATCATACACCATGATCCAGTGGTGTTTATCCCAGGAATGCAAGGATTCTTCAATATACGCAAATCAATCAATGTGATACACCATATTAACAAACTGAAGGAGAAAAACCATATGATCATCTCAATAGATGCAGAGAAAGCTTTCGACAAAATTCAACACCCATTTATGATAAAAACCCTCCAGAAAGTATGCATAGAGAGAACTTACCTCAACAAAATAAAGGCCATATATGACAAACCCACAGCCAACATCGTCCTCAATGGTGAAAAACTGAAACCATTTCCACTAAGATCAGGAACAAGGCAAGGTTGCCCACTCTCACCACTATTATTCAACATAGTTTTGGAAGTTTTAGCCACAGCAATGAGAGAAGAAAAAGAAATAAAAGGAATCCAAATCGGAAAAGAAGAAGTAAAGCTGTCACTGTTTGCAGATGACATGATAGTATACATAGAGAATGCTAAAGATGCTACCAGAAAACTGCTAGAGCTAATCAATGAATTTGGTAAAGTAGCAGGATACAAAATTAATGCAGAGAAATCTCTTGCATTCCTATACACTAATGATGACAAATCTGAAAGTGAAATTAAGAAAGTACACCCATTTATCATTGCAACAAAAAGAATAAAATATCTAGGAATAAACCTACCTAAGGAGACAAAAGACCTGTATGCAGAAAATTATAAGACACTGAAGAAAGAAATTAAAGAGGATATAAAGAGATGGAGAGATATACCATGTTCTTGGGTTGGAAGAATCAACATTGTGAAAATGACTATACTACCCAAAGCAATCTTCAGATTCAATGCAATCCCTACCAAACTACCCCTGGCATTTTTAACAGAAGTAGAACAAAAAATTTCACAATTTCTATGGAAACACAAAAGACCCCGAATAGCCAAAGCAATCTTGAGAAAGAAGAATGGAGCTGGAGGAATCAGGCTCCCTGACTTCTGACTATACTGCAAAACTACAGTAATCAAGACAGTATGGTACTGGCACAGAAACAGAAATATAGATCAATGGAACAGGATAGAAAGCCCAGAGATAAACCCACACACATATGGTCACGTTATCTTTGATAAAGGAGGCAAGAATATACAATGGAGAAAAGACAGCCTCTTCAATAAGTGCTGATGGGAAAACTGGACAGCTACATGTAAAAGAATGAAATTAGAACACTCCCTAACACCACACACAAAAATAAACTCAAAACGGATTCAAGACCTAAATGTAAGGCCAGACACTATAAAACTCTTAGAGGAAAACAGAGGCAGGACACTCTATGACATAAATCACAGCAAGATCCTTTTTGACCCACCTCTTAGAGAAATGGAAATAAAAACAAAAATAAACAAATGGGACCTAATGAAACTTAAGAGCTTTTGCACAGCAAAAGAAACCATAAACAAGACGAAAAGACAGCCCTCAGAATGGGAGAAAATATTTGCAAATGATGCAACTGACAAAGGATTAATCTCCAAAATTTGCAAGCAACTCATGAAGCTCAATATCAAAAAAAGAAACATCCCAATCCAAAAATGGGCAGAAGACCTAAATAGACATTTCTCCAAAGAAGATATACTGATTGCCAACAAACACATGAAAGAATGTTCAACATCATTAATCATTAGAGAAATGCAAATCAAAACTACAATGAGATATCATCTCACACTGGTCAGAATGGCCTTCATCAAAAAACCTACAAACAATAAATGCTGGAGATGGTGTGGAGAAAAGGGAACCCTCCTGCACTGTTGGTAGGAATGTAAATTGATACAGCCACTATGGAGAACAGTTTGGATGTTCCTTAAAAAACTAAAAATAGAACTACCATACGACCCAGGAATCCCACTACTGGGCATATACCCTGAGAAAACCATAATTCAAAACGAGTCATGTACCACAATGTTCACTGAAGCTCTATTTACAATAGCCAGGACATGGAAGCAACCTAAATGTCCACTGACAGATGAATGGGTAAAGAAGATGTGGCACATATATACAATGGAATATTACTCAGCCATAAAAAGAAACGAAATTGAGTTATTTGTAGTGAGGTGGATGGACCTAGGGTCTGTCATACAGAGTGAAGTAAGTCAGAAAGAGAAAAACAAATACCGTACGCTAACACATATATATGGCATCTAAAAAAAAAAGAAGGTCATGAAGAACCCAGGGGCATGACTGGAATAAAAATGCAGACCTACTAGAGAATGGACTTGAGGATATGGGGAGGGGGAAGGGTAAGCTGTGACAAAGTGAGAGAGTGGCATGGACATATATACACTACCAAATGTAAAATAGATAGCTAGTGGGAAGCAGCTACATAGCACAGGGAGATCAGCTCGGTGCTTTGTGACCACCTAGAGGGGTGGGGTAGGGAGGGTGGGAGGGAGGGAGACACAAGAGGGAAGAGATAAGGGGATATATGTATATGTATAACTGATTCACTTTGTTATAAAGCAGAAACTAACACACCATTGTAAAGCAATTAGACTCCAGTAAAGATGTTAAAAAAAAATAAACTTCTTATCTTCTTCAGCTTTTTAAAAATATCTCTTAAACTGACTATGGTTACCAGCATAAACACAAAGAAAATTCAGTCTCCATCACTTCTTTCACATGACTTTATCTTACGAAGCACAAGCCTGCCTGATAAATGATGGGGTGGAAACTGTGTACAAAATCTTTCCTTTTTCACTTGAATGAACTGTTGAAATGTTCTCTGTTATTGCAAATGCTTCATCTATAGAAAGTGAATCCAGCTTTTATATGTTTAAAACAAAGTTTTCAAATTATTTTTTGGCAGGTGGCTAAACACTAGGTATACCATGCATCATGGAAACTTCGATATTTGTCGGTGATGTCAAGACTGATCTATGATGAAAGGATGAACTATTCAATAAACAGAGCTAGTAAAAATTGTTATCCACATGGAAAAAATAAAATTGAATCCTTACCTCAAATTATATACAGGCATACCTCATTTCATCCTGCTTTGCAGATATTGCATTTTTTTAAAAACTTGAAAGTTTGTGGCAATCGTGCCTCAAGCAAGGCTATTGGCAACAATTTTTTTCCAGCAGCATTTGCTCACTTCGTGTCTCTGTGTCACATTTTGGTAATTCTCACAATATTTCAAACTTTTTTATTATTATTATTTTTGTTATTGTTATCTGTGATCAGTAATCTTTGATGTTACTATTTTGTTTTGGGGCTACACAAATTATGCCCATATAACACTGTGAACTTAATAAATGTTGTGTGTGCTCTGACTGCTCCACTGATCAGCCATTGCCCCATTTCTCTCCCTCTTCTCAGCTTCCCTCTTCCATAAGACACAAAAATATTGAAATTAGATCACATAATAACCCTACAATGACCTCTAAGTGATTAAGTTAAAGAGTTGCATGTCTCTCACTTTAAATCAAAAAGCTAGAAATGATCAAGTTTAGTGAAGGAGACATACCAAAAGCCAAAATAGGCCGAAGTCTAGACCTCTTGCATCAAAAAGCTAGCCAGGTTGTAAATGCAAAGGAAAAGTTCTTGAAAGAAATTTAAAGTTCTACTCCAGTGAACATATAAATGACAAGAAAGCAAAACAGCTTTATCGCTGATATAAAGTTTTATTGGTCTGGATAGAAGATCAAACCTGCTACAACATTCCCTAAAGTCAAAGCCTAATCCAGAGCAAGGCCCTAACTCTCTTTGAGTCTATGAAGGCTGAGAGAGGTGAAGAAGCTGCAGAATAAAAGTTTGAAGGTAGTCAATTTTGGTTCATGAGGTTTAAGGGAAGAAGCCATCCCCATAACATAAAAAGGAAAGGTGAAGCAGCAAGTGATAATGTAGAAGCTGAAGCAAGTTATCCAGAAGATCTAGCTAAGGTAATTAATTAATGAAAGTGGCTACACTAAACAACAGATCTTCAAGGTAGATGAAACAGCCTTATATAGTGGAAGATGTCATCTAGGACTTTCATAGCTAGAGAGGAAAAGTCAGTGCCTGGCTTCAAATCTTCAATAGGCTGACTCTCTTGTTAGGGGCTAATACAGCTGATTACTTTAGTTGAAGCCACTGTTCATTTACCACTCTGAAAATCCTAGGGCCCTTAAGAATAAGGCTATATCTACTCTGCCTGTGTTCTATAAATGGAATAACAGAGTCTGAATGACAGCACATCTGTTTACCACATCTGTTAAGCCCAGTATTTAGACCTATTGCTCAGAAAAAAAAGATTCCTTTCAAAAATATTACTGCTTATTGACAATGCACCTGGTCACCCAAGAGTTCAGATGAATATGTACAATGAGATTAATGTTGCTTTCATGCCTGGTAACACAATATCCATTCTGCAGCCCATGGATCAGAGAGTAATTTCGACTTTCAAGTTTTATTATTTAAGGAATATATTTGGAAGGCTATAGTTGCCATTGATAGTGATTCCTCTGATGGATCTGCACAAAGTAAACTGAAAACCTTCTGGAAAGGATTTGCCACTCTAGATGCCATTAAGAACATTTGTAGTTCATGGGAAGAGGTCAAAATATCAACATTAATAGGAGTGTGGAAGACGTTGATTCCCACCCTCATGGATGACTTGGAGGGGTTCAAGACTTCAGTGGAGGAAGTAACTGCAGATGTGGTAGAAATAGCAAGAGAACTAGAATTAAAGGTGAAGACTAAAGATGTGACTGAATTGCTGCAATCTCATGATAAAACTAATGGATGAGGAGTTGCTTCTTGTCGTTGAACAAAGAAAGTGGTTCCTTGAGACGGAATCTATCGATACTCCTGTTGAAGACCCTGTGAAGGTTGTTGAAATGACAGCAAAGGATTTGGAATATTACATAAACCTTGTTGGTTCAGCAGGAGCAGTGTTTGAGAGGATTGACTCCAATTTTGAAAGAAGTTCCGTGGGTAAAATGCTATTAAGCAACATTGCCTGCTACAGAGAAATTGTTCATGAAAGGAAGCACTGATTGATTCGACAAAGTTTATTGTTGTCTTATGTTAAGAAATTGCCACAGCCACCCCAGAGTTCAGCAACCATCACCTTGATCAGTCAGCAGCCATCAACATCGAGGCAAGACCCTCTATCAGCATAAAGATTACGAATCACTGAAGGCTCAGATGATGGTGAGCATATTTTTAGCAATAAAGTATTTTTAATTAAGGTATGTACATTGTTTTTAAAGAGATAATGCTATTGCACACTTAATAGAGTATAGTGTAAATGTAACTTTTATCTGCACTGGGAGACCTAAAAAGTGTATGACTCACTTTATTGCGATGGTGTGGAAACAAACCTGCAATATCTCCAAGGTATGCCTGTGCAGAAAAACAACTCCAGGTGAATTAAGTATTTTAATGTTAAAAGCAAACTTTAGCACTATTTATATAAACTTTAAGTGACTATGACCTTAGGGTAGGTGAAGAATTTCTTAAGCAAAACATAAAATGTGCTAGCCATAAAATAAAATATTTATTGTTTTGACTATATTAACAACTTATTTTCATTAAAATAAATATAGTGAAGAGGTAACACCCTAACTGAGAGAAGGCATTTGCAACACATATAAGTGTCAAAGGGCTGATACCAACAATAAAAATTAAACTCCTATAAATCAATCCATAGGGAAAGGACAAAAAGCAAGAACAGAAAAATAGGCAAAAAGATAAGTATTTTCACGGAAGATAAAAGAATACTTATGGCTGATAAACATACACAGAAAGGCTTTTCCTCATTAATAATATATAATATAATAAAATAATAAATAATATACAATAAAATATTATAATGATATAATAATCTCAAAGAGATATCATATTATACTCATTTGAATGGAAAAGGAAGTTAAGAATTTTGACAATACCATTGGGTATGGTTTTACAGGATCTTGATATGTTGCTAGTGAGAGTGTAAATTGGCATAACCACTTGGAAAACAGTTTGGCATTGTCTTATAAAGTTGAATATTCAAGGACCCTATGACTCAAAATATCTTCCCCCAATTTTCTTGCACAAGCACAGAAATATTCATAGCAGCATTGTTTGTAATAGACAGTGGGTGGGGAGGAGGAGAAGCAGAAAAGGAAAGTAAAACAAAACCTTCAAAACAATCACAATAAGAAAAACAAAAGCTTAGAAACAAGCAAACCTCCGTCATCAGCAGAATAGATACTTGTTCAGTGCAGAAAGCAAGACCCAGAAGATTGCATAGGATAATACACTTTTTATAAAATGCAAATTCAACTAAAATTAAACAATATATATCTTTAGCACACATAAGTATGAGATAAAACCTTATTTTAAAATGCAAGGAAAGGATAAAATAAAAATCAGGGTAGTGATTATCTTAGGTAGAGGGAGACAGGCAATAAGCTGACAAAGAAGCACAAAGTTAGATGTTAGTTACTGTCAATGTTCTGGTTCTCAGTTTGGGTGATGGGTTTAATGGAGTTTATTATATAATTAGAAAATAACACTTCTTTGTATGACCCTTTCTGTGTTGCTAAAATTTTGAAGTGTGCCACACCCTGAGATAAAGTGAGCTTCATTTGATGACACAACTGGCAGAATTCCCTTTGTCTAATTCGACTCTCACTTGACAAGTCAGAAAGTGGAGGCCTAAAGAAACAAGACAATTTCCTCACATTACCTAGGGCACGCCAGTAATAGTACCCAATCTTCCTGGTTATTTGCCACAATGACTAGATTAGGAATGAAAGTGATTCCAAGTGAGTCAATCAATGTCTTACTCAGAGATTTTTCTCAGTGGTACTGGTGGTATGGCCATTTTCTCTCTCAGATTGCAAATTGTGAGGATGAGAGACCTGAAATTCTGATGCCCATATCTTCCACTACTTGGAAGACCTGGTCTGCAAAAATGACCCGTTATTCTGGCATGTAGCAAGAAGCAGAAAGTAGAGCTCAAGAGAGTCCTAATGTTGTTGTTTGAACCCCTGATACAGTCATATTAGATATGAATTCCATTCCCTGACTTCTCAGGTAAATGAGCAAATAAACTATCCTTTCTGGCTAAGGCTTTTTAAAGTAGGATTCCTGGCACCTGCAACCAAACATTCTTGATCAATACATTTAAGGAAAGCTGAAGACAAAGAATCAGCAGCAGAGATGTGTTGAAAAAACACACTTCTCACCAAAGCTTTAATCTTTTCTCCTCTACTCATTGACTATAAGTGTTTTATGTATTATTTCAGACCTCAAATTTCCTACCTTTGGACTCAGTGGATTTCTTGATTAGTTGCATCCCTTGACTTCTTATGATAACTCTTAATCCTTTTTTTGTCAGCATTGATTGAGGAGACAATGAGGACAGGACCCTGAACTTGGCACTAACATTAAAGGAAGGAGAAGGCAAATCTAAGAAATAAGGGATGTAGTCCTTGGCATTCAAAAATCTGCAATTTAAAGGGAAAGAAGATAAATAACAATTGAAGACACAGATACAAGTAAAAATATCAAAAAACATTTGGCTATCCATATTTGCAGAGCTGCTCATGTGGATTTAATTCAGAATTTTCATTCTGCTTTTTTTGGGTCTCAATGTTTTAGGTTTTCAAAAGTGAATAATTTTCTATACTGATTCTCCAGGAAGATGGCTTTAACTATGTTCTTTCTTGGCTCTCAAAGTTCACTTTGGTTGGAGAGGGCAGAGGATATCAGTAGACAGAGGACATTAGTGGTTATTTCTCCAAGAGCATTTATCCAGGAAGAATTCTTAAGATGTTGGAAAGATTCTTTTCTTTTGGGCAAGCTGTGTGGCATGTGAGATCTTAGTTCCCCGACCAGGGATCGAACCCATGCCCCCTCCGTTGGGAGTGTGGAGTCTTAATCACTGGACCACCAGGGAAGTCCCTGGAAAGGTTCTTAGACACTGTATTAGTCAGGGGTTCTCCAGAGAAATAGAACCAATAGGATATATATTTATGTGTCTGTCTCTGTCTGTATATTTTCCTTCCCTTTCCCCACTTCAATATATCTATTGAGAGAGAGAGAGAGAGAGAGAGAGAGAGAGAGAGAGAGAGATTTTTTATAAGGAATATGTCACATGATTATGGAGGCTGACAAGTCCCAGGATCTGCAGTTGGTAAGCTGGAGACCCAAGAGAGCTGATGGTGTAGCTCCAGTCTGAGTCCAAAGTCAGGGAAAAAAAATTGATGCCTCAGCTCAAATGCGGTCAGGCAGAAAGAATCCTCTCTTATTCACGGGAGGCTCGGCCTTTTTGTTCTATTCAGGTCTTCAACTAATTGGATGTGGCCCACCCACATTAGGGAGGGCAACTTGCTTTATTCAATCTACTGATTTAAATGTTAATGTCATCCAAAGTAACAGTTACACAATCATGTTTGACCAAATATCTATGCACCCCATCTCCCAGTCAAGTTGACAAATAAAATTAACCATCGAAAACATTGTCTAGTTCACATTTTTTGGTTTCCAATTTGGAAAGTGAGATCTAGTAAGGTTAAATAATTAATCTAAGGTCACAGTGCTAGATGTGCAAATATGTGGAACTAGAACCTAGGTCTCCCCAATTCTAGTTCAGTGCTTTTTCCACTATATAACATTGACTTCTCCCCTTCTTCATCCCAATGTAGATTAAACACTGATTAACTATGCCTATTACTGTTAAAAAGAAACATCATAGTATAATTTAAATAAACAAAACCAGCTGAAAAAAACGGATGACTTTTGGCTAACTTCAACTTCTTTTTCATTATTATATAAGTTTAAGGTGTATAACGTGATACATTTGACCCTTTAACAATATGGGGTTTAATCCACATATAACTTACAGTTGGCCCTCTGTATCTGAGGTTCCTCTGCAACATCAGATTCAACCAACCATGTACCATGTAGTACTATAGTGTTACTCCTGAAAAATATCTGCATATAAGTAGACCCATACAGTTCAAACCCTTGTTCACGAGTCAATTGTAATTCAACATCTATATACACTACAAAGTGATCACCACAAGTCTAGTTACCATCCATCATAATACAGTTGACTTTCTTCACCCATTTTTACCACCCCCCAACCCCTTTCCCTTCTGGTAACCACTAATCTGATCTCTGTACCAGAGTTTGTTTTGTTTATTTTGTTTGTTTTGCTTTAGATTCCACATATAAGTGAAATCATAATGTATTTGTCTTTCTCTGTCTGAGTTATTTCACGTAGCATAACACTTTCAAGGTCCATCCATGTTTTCACAAATGGTAGGATTTCATTCTTTTTATGGCTACTATTCCATTGTGTATATACACCACATCTTCTTTATCCATTCATCCTTTGTTGGACACTTAGAGACAAAAGCAAAAATGAACAAATAGGACTGCATCAAACTAAAAAGCTTCTGCACAGTGAAGGAAACCATCATCAAAATGCAAATGCAACCTACTGGATGGGAGAAGATAGTTGAAAATCATATATTTGAAAGGGGTTAATAACCAAAATACACAAAGAACTCACATAACTCAACAACAAAAACAAACAAACAAACAGATTAAAAAATAGAGGATCTGAATAGACATTTTTCCAAAGAAGACATACAGATGGCCAACAGGCACATGAAAAGATGCTCAAATCACTCATCATCAGGGAAATGCAAGTCAAAACCATAATGAGATATTACCTCACACCTGTCAGAATGGCTATTATCAAAAAGGCAACAAATAACAAGTGTTGGAAAAGATGTGGAAAAAAGGTAACACTATTGGTGAGATTATAAATTGCAGCTACTATGGAAAACAGTATAGAGATTCCTAAAAAAAAAAGTAAGAATAGAACTACCATATGACTCAGCTATTCCACTTCTAGGCATTTATCTGAAGAACACAAAAACACTAATTGAAAAAGATACGTGCACCCATATGTTCATTGCAGCATTATTTAAAATAGTCAAGACATGAAAATAACTTCAACTTTTAAAATCCATTGATTAATGTAGGGAAAACACTAGATTGAGAGTCAGGAGAAGGTTCTTGGCTTTTCCAGTAGCTAATTCAATGACCTGGGAAGATCACTTTCCCTCACAGGGTTGCTTTCAGTTTCCTCATCTGAAAAGGAGGGGCTGCACTTTAGGCTTTAACATTTATATGCAACCTTCTAATCCTGATGCCACCCAAAGCATCCAAATATGCCATCAAGCTTTTTGGTATTTGAATGCAGCCGTGAGTTGCAGACTGCACAGCTCCCACAGTCATCCTGCTTCTGGTGCTGAATTTGCTGGTATCAAATCTCTGTTACCAAACTTTTTATTATTGTTAACTCTAACCACTCTCAGCAGTGGCCTTATCTAGCCCTATCTCCCCTTACCAGAGACCCTTATATAAATGGTGTTGGCTGAAGTTTAAAAATGAACAGAAGTTTATATAATATTAGAATAGCCATTTATCAGGCATCACCTCATCATGAGTTCCTCCAACCAGAAAGGCTAATATGATTATCAGTTTTCTTAATATTTATGCTGTCAGTTCACCCATTCCCTCTTTCAACAATGAAGCTTGGGTTGGTTAGCTTCTCTCATCATGGTTCTACACTCTTTACAATAAATATTTTAATGTAGTACAATAAATTACTCAAGCCAGCATAGTTTTTTTCTATATATTTTTAGGCCTTAGACTTCCTAAAATAACATTATTCATTTCCCCATACCCCTTCAATTCGTTGAAATGAGTGTGATTGAGAGAAAGCCATTGTTGTGTTTTGTCGAGCCTATATCCAGGAAAAACACACCTTAAAAAATAGGAGAAATATACAGATGTCCAATTGGTGACAATAAAGTATGGTATCATTATATCTTCAAGTGTTTACTGACTAAAGACTTGGCACTGTCTCTAGGCCTAAAGCTGTGGTGGTTAAAATTAGAAGACTATCAAATCTTTTCATACTAGTCTCCATTGTTTAAATTATAACTGAAAAATGGTTTAGAATGAGCTCAACTATGATTGTGTTAGAGCAAAGGGTAAAGATTAGTCAACTTAGCCTGTTTCTCCTTCTAGTTATTTATGTATAGACCATCAACCAGCTAGAATTGAAAGTCAAGTAAGATAGAAAAATGAAGGCTTTTAACATAAAAGTACAGCTTCATGATGGCATACATTTTAAAATTCCATTTCACTAAGGAGGATGTCACAATAGAAAATAAATGTTCACATTTTGACAAAACAGTACAACTTTTCAATTCTTGATATATTTGCTTAGAACTTGTTCCTGGATTGGTTCTTTCAGAAACACGGACAAGGTTCCAAATGTAGTCATTGAACTCATTGGATTAGTTAACATGTTTCAAAGAGAAACAGCTTGTCATTTGAGAAATAAAAAGAAAGAATTCAATGAATTCCAAATACACATGTTTTCTAATCCTTGAGAAAGTAATGGGATACAGTGAGAATGAGAGCAAGAGTGGAGTAAGGAGATAGAATTAGCTAAAGTAAAGGATGGTTAATAAGATTATTAAGACAATTAAAATACTGGTATCTTATTAATATTTAATACCATTCATCCAATTAATTCAGAATATATTACAAACATTAGCTTCAAGTCCAATAATATCTCACCTTATTCAGGTGATATCTACTGATAGGCATTTTCTTCAAAATGACCGTGGGAAATGGGTAGAATCAGTGGACAGATAAGGTCACACTTTGTTTGACTTTGTCTTGTTTGACAGAATATTTCTGAAATTTCAGTCTGTAATTTTTAATTATTCATTTTGCTATGTTTAAAGCAATTAATGTGAGAGTTATTTACTTTTCTTGATAATTAGATGTAGTGATTAGAACATGTTTTATATTACACTGGAGTTTTCTTTTTAAAGAACTCATGAAAAGAAAACAGCAGCTGGATTTCATGATGTGGTTAGCATGGTAGTGTTTGAAGGGAGATAATAGGTATCTTTTTTTCTACATTTAAAGGGTCTCATTGTAATATGCTTTGCAAGCCTAATATTATTTATGGAACTGGATAGTAAATGAGTAGCAAATATTCATTGTTTGCTGTGCACAGTGATGCCAGCTATTTGTCAGCTTAGGTGCCTTTTCCCACTATTTCCATGTTAAATAATCAGCCTGGACATGCCTGGATTGTGTTTGGTCTCCAGCTATGTGAGGCAAGCAACTGTGTTACTTTCAACGTCTGGCTGGTCAAATATGAAACAACTGAATCTGATAATCAGTGGAATAGACTACAGAAACGGACTAAAAACAAAAGAATCCTATATGCTAAAGCAGATTTAGTAGTTCTTTCTCCAACTGAAAATCTGTATGGCCTGGTTGATATTCACAGGTGAAAAGAGTGGTTTGCATAACTAAGGAGACTGATTTAGATTATTCAGATAAAGACTATCTTCTCCCCCCTCCACTTACAAATACACACACAAAGGATAAATAGGTTGTTTTAATTATTGACTGAATGCTTCACCTCATATCTTGGTGATAGATAGGCATAATGTTGGATAACTTGGACATAAAACACTGATATTTTGTAGAAACACCTATACATAGGGTTTATGAAATGAAAAGTGAAACCTACTGGGATGTGTGATTTAGGAAGACACATACTTTGATTTTAGTTGGAGAAAAAACTATTAACAAAAATGTATGTCTAGTAAAGCAGAGACAAATACAGAATGATTAATTTACTACTTCAGATTAGATATTAGGTAATAAGAGTAACCAAAACAACATCAGCACCTAATATTTATTTAACACTCTACTAGGCATTTTGTCAGGTACATTATTTATTTTTTTTAGAATCATGCCACACTTTATTTCAGGAAATCCTCAGACAACTCTGTAAAGTAGGCATGACCATTATAAGAATCTTACAGGTAATAAAACTGAGGCACAAAGAATATTGGGGTTATGTGACTTGCTTATGGTTGCAGTTATTATGTGGCAGAGCCATGAGAACAGGCCTGGAAATGGCAGTGTGGTTATTTGCTTGGAATTATAAATTAGAGCAATGACAGATAGCCAGCTGATCTAGTTTCTTCCCAGTGATAGGCCACAGATGGTTTACCAATCTGTCTTTCTTTCAATTAACCATTGACTATAATTTGTGGCAACTCCCTTTCCTAGTTCTGTGGATGTCCCCCAGCTTCAAATTGGCTCAAATAAACAGAATGCCAATTGTGCATGACTTCTGATAATTTTTGAGCATCTTACTAATGGGCTTTTCCCTCCTAAGATAATACTTTCTGAGATACAGCAATTAAAAGAAATTTCTGAGCCTTTCTCAAAGCATAAGGCCAAATATTTAGGTAGAACCTGTTGATCATGGCTAGAGAATGAAGAATATATAAATTAGCTTAAAAGAAGAAATAGTTTGGAGGCAGTTCCTGGATGCAGGTGGTTTTCAAGATTAGCCATCCTTGGCAAAAGATCTGGATTACTTTCCTTTGCTCCCCTCAGAAAGGAATTTTATTTGATCTGTTATGACACCAGCCCCAATAGAAATGGATAGGTCAAACAGGGTTATGCGCAGGGATAATGCAGGCCAATATGAGTCCTCAACTGCATACAGGGAAGTCTTCCATAGCTTTTATTAAAGTTTTATTACTTTCTTTTTCTCTCAAGTGATTAGAAATGAAATAACAACTACCTGGATGGTAATGAAGAACACAAAAGACAGATATAATTTCAGAAATAATTCAGAGTGTTCATTCGTAAGTAATTGGTTTACTCCAATAGACATCACTTTGGTAGCTAATTTTCCTCAGCTAAATTCTTGTAGTTTATGTCTTGTTCTGGATTGAATGAGCAGAGAAGGCAAAACAATGTTTTCCCAGCACTGTTGGTGAAGTCCAGTCTGAAGAACTTCCTAAGGATCATGACTTTTTCTCCATCACAGTAGGGCTTATTTGACCTTAATATTGCTAGGCCTTTAATTATGCAATTCCAATTTTTCTCATTTGGAAGATTTCCTTGCTCTAAATTTTATTCCTTGAAAGAGGAAATGAGAAGGAGATAGAAGATGATTTATTTTGTCAGCATGTCCTTGCAAAAAAGCACTTCTCGGGAGATCAATGTAAGTCTTCCCCATCCACATTTGAGACAATATACTAATTTGAAACGTAATATTCCTTACATTGAAATAATATAGTACATAGAACCCACTTGGTGACTTTATAGAGCATAAAACCCACTTTGTGCTTAAAAAATTAATTGTTGTGTTTGAGGCAAATAGAAGAATGTCACTAGCCTTTTTTTCCTCCATGGCACTCCTTAGTACCCTTGAAAAGATTTTGAGTCTCTAGCCTGTTAAGGCAAGCCTACGAGAACATTGTCTGGAAGTACCACATCTGACAGCTACTTATGTCTTCAACTAAGAGAGTCTCTTATTCTTGCATGACATCTCTCCTCTCCCAGCTCCTTGAGTGTGAGTCACTGCAATACTACTAGACTCTTTACCCAAGTATAGAATATATCAATATCAGAAAACAGCACATATAAAGGTAAGGAGAAAATTGGGGCAAGAGGGAAAGATGAATTAAGGAGCAAAGGACCAGAATGACTAGGTATTTTAAGAAAATAACTTTATATGTTTCATGTGCAGAGTGCAGGATGTTGTTATATGCTTATAAATGTTAACTATGTCCAAAGTGATCTTAAGTCAAGCTTCCAAATTCTTCATGGGAAAAATATTCTTCTTTTGCAGAAATTGAACAATTTTCTAGAGATGAAAAGTTGAGGAACAGGGAGAAATACATATGCCGTGTTTTGATAGAGGTGAGTGATCAAAAGCAAAACCTAGTTTTAAGTAGATGTATGATCGGTATGGCATATTATTACAGAGCAATCTTTTAGAGGCAAAAGGCTATGAAATATACAATTTGGATGGAAGAGCCATTACTTAAAGTATGCTGATGAAAAGAGAAAGATGAAAGACCAGTGGTACTGAAAATTCACCTGTAATGAGCAATAAAATAATAGTGGATCATTATCTGTTGGTATTAAGTTCAGGAAATTCATAAACTGATAGAGGGCCCTGAGAAGAAATGAGCAGAAAGTACCAATTCTCTCTGTGTACAGGAATTGAAGAGCTGTTATTACCAAAAAAACTGAATGTGCAGTGGGGTAAATAATAAATTAAAAAGCTGCTGACTCAGGGATGTGATCCCATCTTCCTATCAAGGAAAAGCAAATGGGTGGCTGAAGGAAGGGATGGTGCAATTTTATAAGATAGCCCTGAGAATATAAAATTGAGGAACTCTACGTGAATGGAGGTGACAGACTGCTATGTACAGGAATTAAATTATAACAGCAGCACTGAATTTAAGGCTATTTTAGTCAGATGTAACAAAAGGCTACAGTGCACCTGCACCATTTCTGGGAGAAAATATTTGCATATAACAAACCCACGTGTGCAAATGCATAGTTGGTAATCAGCATATTATCATTTTATCTTAGCAGTTGCACATTGTTTAGAGGATAAACAACATTTTGAAAAGTCCTTTGAAACCTTTGCTCTGTAATACCCATGAGGCAAAACTAACATTCTTAAACTGTCTCAGTGCTCTAGTCTGCAGCTTTCCCCGCTCCCACATTAAGGGATTTGGATTTTATGCCGAGAGAGAGCCAAGGCAGATGGGAATTATTCAGAATTTGGAAAAACAAGGAAGCTTCAATTAATGGGCTGCTGGCAGGCAACCTCTGCAGTGCACATTTTACTCCCACATACATTTTGTTTGCGCGTACACACTCATGCATATGATTTCTTTTAACTTTTAAAGAGAGGATCACACTTTAGTAATGAGAGAATGTCTCTGAACAGAATTCAATATGTGTTATGCCTTAGCAGTTTAATTTAGAGGTAACAAAGGGGGAAATATGCAAATCCAATTTCAGAAACCAAGATGGAATACTGACATTTGGTAAAGGCAAGTCCAATTTGAAAACAAAACAGTCTTTCCCTCAATGTGTGGCAGACGTAATTAAACTTAAGTCTAGTATTATGGAGGGCAGGAAAAGATCTATCTGTGCTTAATATATGTGTTGGGGGAAGAGCGGGATGGGGGAATACATTTGGATTACCACTTTGTGTGGGTACTGAATAGGTTATATTGAAGAGAATTGAAACTTTTGCTCCATTCCCTCTCAGTGGTGGGAAGACATTAGTTCTTGGTTCTGAGCCAGATTCCAGGGCAACTGATGGACAAAGAATTATAAAGTACATAATAATATGTTAGAATTCATAGATCTTCCCTATGAATTGTTTCTCTTTCTTACAAGAGCATAATGTGAAAGCTGTACAAATTTCCAGGAAATAGATTTAGGAAAAATATTTCTGATTAGATAATATATTTTATTATGAGAACATTAAGCAAATGACATGATTTTATAATCATTTGGGTCTTTAAAGGCAATTAGGAAGGTTTGAGAATTAATTTGTTTGAGAAGTGAAAAGAGACCACCTATCCAGTGCTATAGTGTTGTCTGTAGTAAATTCGTGTCACCTATTGCTCTGCTGAGCATGTCAATTCTGTACTGCAGCCATCTCTACAGAGACAAACTCTGTCCTAAATTCCTAGCAATGGATAAGTCATATTTCAGAACACAAGGCTATAGCAACTACTAAGTGAATTTCTAGATATATTAAATTAATACTCCAGAATGTATTCCAGATGAAATGTGTAGGTCATAGCCTTCAAGATAGGCTGTTCTTAAAATGACACTGCCTTTAATTTGAATCCTGAAGATGGCTATATCTTTCAAAGAGGAAAATGTTAGCCAATGTTGAACAAGCAACTGGAGAAGATGGCAGAGGCAAAGGGCTGCGAAGCAAAGTCATAAGCAGGAAGAGAGCTCTAAGAAAATTCAATATTAAAAGAATAGAAAGAAATATTAAGCGAGTGCAGAAAAGATCAATGGAAACAATAAGCTTTTTGTTTTGTTTCTGTATCAGAGCCTTTATTAAAAATGAAAAATATAAATACACCAAGAGCTGTACATCAGGTGAAGAAAGAGGTGTGACCTGGAGGAATGGAAATTTTCAAATCAATAGCAGCTTAATATCAGGACAAATTAACCTTATTTTTGAAGGATACAAAACTTCTTGACATTGACAAGTCATGGCTATATTCATTGAACAATATTTTTTATTCATTTCTGGGCTTCTGACACTTCTTTTTAAGATGTTTCCATACTAAAGTGGCATCTCTGAACACTGATCTCCTATTTTACATTAGTTATTCTGGCCTTTTAATTGTTTCAGTCTTTGAAATCACACAGCTTTTTATGAGATAGCGAATGCTTCAAAAGGCAGCTTTCAGGATGATTGCTGTATAAAAAGGCTAAGCTTGAAATAATGCCTATTAATGCCACTGATTTAGCAGGAGTGTCTCCACTTTGTTCAGTACACATTTGCGTTTTGAATGCATTCCACTAGGAATTTTGTCTCTGGTTTTGGTGTTATCTTTTATTCCCTTCTATTCAGTTACCAGTTAGATGCTGAATGCTGCTAACTTTCACAAAAGGCCTGAAATTCAGGGGAAGCCCAGCTTTTCGGTAGCCTTAATGGGACTATGGTCTGCCAATTTGTGGGAAGAGCGATTGTATTGGGAGAATGGATGAATATTTTAGCTGCTTAAAGACAATTATTGAAAGAAAAATGAGAGTTTACATAAATGAGAGTAGTCTGAAGTTGATTGTCAGTCTCATTTTAATTTCAGGAAGAACATTTACTATATTTTCCTCTATTTTCTGACTTATTATAAAGTTCTTCTCTCACCACCAAGAACAAGAAAATAGATACTTGTAGGTTTTTTTTAAACATCTTTATTGGAGTATAATTGCTTTACAATGGTGTGTTAGTTTCTGCTTTATAACAAAGTGAATCAGCTATACATATACATATATCCCCATATCTCTTCACTCTTGCGTCTCCCTCCCTCCCACCTTCCCTATCCCACTCCTGTAGGTATTCACAAAGCACAGAGCTGATCTCCCTGTGTTATGCGGCTGCTTCCCACTAGCTATCCATTTTACATTTGGTAGTATATATAAGTCCATGCCACTCTCTCACTTCGTCCCAGCTTACCCTTCCCCCTCCCCGTGTCCTCAAGTCCATTCTCTAGTAGGTCTGCGTCTTTATTCCTGTCCTGCCCCTAGGTTCTTCATAACCATTTCTTTTTTTTTTAGATTCCATATATATGTGTTCGCATACGGTATTTGTTTTTCTCTTTCTGACTTATTTCACTCTGTATGACAGACTCTAGGTCCATCCACCTCACTACAAATAACTCAATTTCATTTCTTTTTATGGCTGAGTAATATTCCATTGTAAATTGATACAGCCACTATGGAGAACGGTATGGAGGTTCCTTAAAAAACTAAAAATAGAACTACCATACGACCCAGCAATCCCACTACTGGGCATATACCCTGAGAAAACCATAATTTAAAAAGAGTCATGTACCACAATATTCATTGCAGCTCTATTTACAATAGCCAGGACATGGAAGCAACCTAAGTGTCCATCGACAGATGAATGGATAAAGAAGATGTGACACATATATGTAATTTTGATGGTTTACCAACATTTCACATGCAAAAGCAGTCCACCAAATTAATTTCTACAATCAGATATAGAAAACAGGCAGTTGACTTTTCCTATGATTAAATATTGAGCAAAGTTAAACAGAGTATGCAGAAAACAGCTTTTTTTTCTCTCAGTATTGTCAAACAGTTCTACTTAATAGAAATTATTCAAAGGCAGAGAAAATGAAGCTCAAAAACTTTAATGAGAAGCGAAACTGTACAGGAACTTCATTGCTTTATTTACCAGTACACACACACACACACACACACACACACACACACACACACACATCCCACACACTGCTACGTTTCTTCAGGACCAATGTCTTGGAATGCCTCCAGTCACTATGAACTACATCAAAAGTCAAGGCATCTGCCATCTATGTTCATATCACAATCACGCCGAGTCTAGGCAGAGTATAGAAATGGGAGAAGATAACCAGATGCTCATAAATAACAAGGTTTCTGTGAAAAGCTGTAATGCAAGGGCATTTAAATGTAGACCAAAAAATTCTCCAATTGAAGGCTTTTCAAATATTATAACATCACTTAATACTATGCATGAGTGTCTAAATTCATTTAACTAGCAGATTGCTTTTACCCATTAAAATAGCAAATATTTTAATTCATGTGTCAATTGCAATTATAGCTGTGCTGTTTATTCGTTAGTGATATAAGAACCATTTCCACTTCTTTTTTAACCTCAGCCTCAAAATTGGAATAAAATATTCTTACATATTTGAGGTTTTTATTATTATTTAATATTTTTTCTGAAATTTCAGGAGCTTTGAAAGGAAGAGAAATAAAAAGAAAGTTTCTCATGGCATTTTTAGGTTCAGGAAGTTGTGAAAATTTTAGGAGAACGTTTAATCTTGAAAGGATTCCAGCTTACTTTTGAGTCATGAAAGAGCCCTTTAGTTTGGAGAAGTTTTATATTCTTAGTGAACACCTATTCTCCAGAGTCCCAGACTAAATGGAGCTGACATTGACTCTTCAGAAGTTCTTTTTTACCCATAGTCTTTCCTGATCAGTGAATCTGAATCATAACAATTTAATATTATGCATTTATGCACGTGCAAATGTCAACATATTCCCTTCCTAAGCCTAGCCAAAAACTATTGCCAATAATGATTTTCTCACTTTCTGGACAGATCATATATTCCATTTCCACATTGATTTAAATTATTTTAAATGTTTTTCTTTAAAGGTAAATTACAAAATTGCTTTAGTGTGGAATTTTATAGAATTTTAGATATCTTAAATGTATGTTGGAAGTAGAGAACTCTAGGGATTAAGTAACCTACATATATTCTTGGAGATTAACTCACCGAGGCCTGTGCCAGTCTCTTTTTACATGATGATGGAGAGGCCCCAGGGATCATAAGTGCTTCTCCAGAATATCACAGTACAGGCCAGTGGGTATAGGCTGGGTAACAAGGATAGTGGCTCTCTTAGAGGAAATCTTGTGTGGTGCTATTTTCCCTGCAAACCATCAGGTGTGTGTTCTGATATATTTCACAATTTTGGTGTATTGCTGACATTATTTTCTGTGAAGAGTCCAACATGCTGTGAATATTCTCATTTTGTCTGATCAGTTTTTTCTAAAATCCTGTGCCAGCTGTCATCACACGTGTTAGACTCCTTCAAGGTAAAACTAGAGTTTTAAACACCAAGAACATATAAATGTGCAAAGTAGTGTTTAAGGTCCTTACATTAACTTTATCATAAACTCTATGCTTTAATAGGAGACACTAATCAGTAGTCACTGAGATAACTTAAATGGTACTCTAGTGTCACAAACTATAGCTTTTAAAAAATGTACCAGGTCTATCATCATTATCATCTTCATTATCACTATCATCATGAACATATATGTATATTGAGCACCCACTGTGTGCCTGACATTATACTAGAATATAATGGTTGGAGAACATATGCAGCAATTACTCAAGATATATATTTCTTCATGCAAATTAGGGCTTCATGTACATTAGGAACTGAATCAGAAGCACATAGACCAAGCGCTACTGAATGGTGAAATATCAGTAGAAAATGAAAGTAGAGTGTTGTGGATATATTACTATAGTTTTATATTTTTTCAATACTTTCCACATTTATTTGGGGAGAGGTTACTGCTAAATGTGCTGGGTCTGAGCAGGCAGATGAGGAAAGGAAAAACGAATAAAGAATAAGGAAGTAAGCTATGGGAGAGGTAAAGGAAAGGCTGAATAAGAGAAGTGTAAGACTGTCATGCAGTGCAGGTTCCATCAGGACTTCCCTTTTCTTTTCCTGATAATTAATTGTTTATCCCCTGTTAGACATAGACATTCTCCCAGGTATCGCTTCTGTGTCTACTGCCTCTGATATCTATTGCAACCATCAAATACTCTGTGGCATCAATAGGGAGAACAGGATGGAGGAGTGTTCTGACCATTATGGGAGCTTGTGCCCAGGGCAAAATTCTATTTTTATTTGATACCAGATCTGGGCCAGACCTGAGAAGCATTTCCTTTTCTTAGATTTTTGTAAACAATATTTGAGTGTTTTGGGGGCAGCATGACATAGTGGAAAGAGAACAGGCTCTACAGTCAGTAAAGCCTTTGTTCAAATTCAGGTTATGTAACCATGAACAAATTACTTAAACTTGCTTAGCATCAGGTTCTTTATCTGAAAAAGGTCAAGATATAATCAAGAATAACACCTACCTAAGAGAGTGATCATTAAGATTCATCATTATGACAATATACAATTCTAAACATACTGCATGGAAAATAGTGAAAACTAAGTAAATATTAGTTCTCCTACATGAATTTTAATATTTAATAATCTTAAGTAGTCTGTGAATTAATCACTAAAATGTTTATATATGTAATAAGGGAATGTTGTCTTCACTTTTGTTTCTGCTGTGAATGAATATATTACTTATAATATTTTATAAAATTGATTATAGTGATTTATTTCCTGGGAGAAAACTCAAGAGGATGAGATCAAAAGATCATGAAGATTTTGTTTTGCCAAAAGGATCAGCCAACTGAAAAAAAGTTGAGGAGTACTATATTAAAAGATCATACCACAAAAAAGACTTACAGGTTTGCATTTCTATTCCTGGTGCTATACTATAGGAATAAAGCAATTCTCAAGATGGAATTACATCAAAATTAAACATTACTCTAAATATGACTTTGGAAATACTTGTGGCATAGACACAAAATGTACTCATGGCTGTGCTAGGTCAATAATATGCTTCCACAATGGACATTGATATACCTAATCTCAGGTTCACATTGCATTACAAACGTGATCTGAGAAACTGTTGACACTTTTTGTTGTTTTGAATTTGTTTTTTATTAAATATCACTTAGAATGATTGGTCTATTGATTGGACTTGGAACTATATCTTCTTATGATAGTTTTTGTTGATATTTATTTGTATTTATTGCAAATGTTTCAGAATAGCTACTTATTTTCTATGTGTTTTGGGGCAGGTTATTTCAACCTTCTGAGGCCTCACTTTCTTCCTATGTCACTGAGGAGCAGACTAAATAATTTTCCATCTCTATCATTTCACAATTTGACAATTCTAATACTGCAGTTGCCTCAGAATAATACTTGGTCAGGATGAAAAAATAGACAAAAATTGTTGAAAACAATTCAAATAGCAATAGATGTTTTTTGAAAGCTCTTTGAAAATGATAAAGGAGTATATAAGCATAAGATATTAAAATTTAATCAGTTTAATTTGAGAAATAAATAAAGAGATTAAACATAAGGCTTGACTGTGCCCAAGACCTTAAGAGATACAAACAACTATGTATAAAATATATAAGCAAGAAGGATATATTGTATAGCACAGGAAATTATAACCATTATCTTATAATAACTTTTAATGTAGTATAATATGTAAAAATACTGAATCACTGTGCTATATATCTGAAATTAATATAATATTGTGAATCAACTATACTTCAATAAAATAAAGAACCAAAAAAACAAAAATAAAAATTTTTCTCTAAAAAAAAAGAATGTGCCCAAGACCAAATTTAACTGCCTCTTTTGGATATACCAGCATTTTCTTTCTATACTACTTACTCTCTACCAGGTATAACAGGCTGGGGTAATAATGATAATAGCAATTCGTAGTAGTAGTAGTAGTAGTAATACCTCCTATTAATTGAATGTCACCTGGGTGCCAAACAGTGTGTGATATGTATCTATAGAGCTATATCTGTCTGTCTATGTATACATATATGTCTTAAATTGCAAGGTAGATATCACAGTTCCCAACTTACTGATGGAGAGGAAGCGCAAGGGCATACAGGTAGACACTCTGCTTAAGTTTTTTTTTTTATTTAATTTTTTTTGTTGTTGATATACAATATTATATAAGTTACAGATGCACAACACAGTGATTCATTATTTTTAAAGGTTATACTGCATGTATACTCATTATAAAATATTGGCTATATTCCCTGTGCTGTACAATATAAACTTGTAGCTTGTTTATTTTATACAAAATAGTTTGTATCTCATAATTCCCTACCCTTATATCACCCTTCCCCCCTTTACTCTCCCCACTGGTAACCACTAGTTTGTTCTCTATATCTATGAGCCTGTTTCTTTTCTGTTACATTGTTTAGTTTGTTATATTTTTTAGATTCCACATATAAGTGATAACATACAGTATTTATCTTTCTCTGTATGACTTATTTCACAGCATAATACCCTCCAAGTCTATTCATGTTGTTGCAAACGGCAAAATTCCGTTCTTTTTTTTATGGCTAAGTAGTGTTCATTGTGTGTGTGTGTGTGTGTGTGTGTGTGTGTGTGTGTGCGCCACATCTTCTTTATCCATTTACCTGTTGATGGACACTAAGGTTACTTCCATATCTTGGCAATTGTAAATAATGTTGCTATGAACACTGGGGTGCATGTATTTTACTGAATTAGTGTTTTCATTTTATTTTTCAGATATATACCCAGGACTGGAATTGCTAGGTCATACGGTAGTTTCACTTTTAGTTTTTTGAGAAACCTCCGTACTGTTTTCCACAGTTGCTGCACCAATTTACATTCCCACTAACAGTGTACAATGGTTCTCTTTTCTCCACATCCTTGCAGTATTTGTTATTTGCATTCTTTTTGATGATAGCCATTCTGACAGGTGTGAGGTGATAGCTCATTGTGGTTTTAATTTGCATTTCTCTAATGATTAATGAAGTTGAGCATATTTTCATGTGTCTATTGGCCATCTGTATGTCTTCTTTGGAAAAATGTCTATTCAGGTTTTCATCTCACTTTTTAATTGGTTTGTTTGCTTTTTTGATACTGAGTCTATATATTTTGGATGCTAATTCCTTATGAGTCATACCATTTGAAAATATCTTCTCCCATTCAGCACGTTGTCTTTGCCTTTTCTTGATGGTTTCTTTTGCTGTGACAAAGCTTTTAAGTTTAATTAGGTCCCATTTGTTTATTTTTGCTTTTATTTCCTTTGTTTAGGAGACAGATCAAAAAAATATTGCTATGATTTATGTCAAAGAGTGTTCTGCCTATGTTTTCTTCCAGTTTTATGGTTTCCAGTCTTACATTTAGGTCTTTAATCCATTTTGAGTTTATTTTTGTATATGGTGTTAGAGAATGTCCTAATTTCATTCTTTTACAAGTAGCTGTCCAGTTTTCCTCACTTATTGAAGAGACTATCTTTTCTCCATTGTATATTCTTGCCTCTTTTGTCATAGATTAATTGACCATAAGTGTGTGGGTTTATCTCTGAGCTTTCTATCCTGTTCCATTGATCTATGTTTCTGTTTTTGTGCCAGGACCATACTGTTTTGATTACTGTAGCTTTGTAGTATAGTCTGAGGTCAGGGAGCATGATTCCTCCAGCTCTGTTCTTCTTCCTAAATATTGTTTCGGCTATTCAGGGTCTTTTGTGTTTCCATACAAATTTTTAAATTTTTTATTCTAGTTCTGTGAAAAATGCCATGAATATTTTGATAGGAATTGCATTGAATCTGTAGATTGCCTTAGACAGTATGGTCATTTTAGCAATATTAATTCTTTCAATCCATGAACACAGTATATCTTTCCATCTGTTTGTGTTGTCTTCAATTTTTTTCGTTAATGTCTTATAGTTTTCAGAGTGCAGGTCTTTTACCTCCTTAGGTAGGTTTATTCCTAGGTATTTTATTCTTTTTGATGTGATGGTAAAAGTTTTAAACCTAGTGAATGTCAGATCTGAGATTCCAGCCCCAGACTGTTTCTCTTCATTCAAGGAATGCTTCTAATCACTCCGCCTTGAGGCCATTGAATGTCTCCTTTCACTTTCCTTATTTACTTTGTCACTTCCGATCCTCTTCCTACAACTTTGTTTGTTTGTTTTAGAATAGTGGTCTAAAAACTACTTGCAAAAAAACAAATTTTGAGGCTAAAAATTCCACCAGGTGTCTTGCTGTGGTCAAATGCTGAGTTTTGAAAATATGGATTACGACAAATTCACAGATTATGTTTTCTCCTCTATTTGTAGTGTCTGCATGGTTCTCTTACTATGGTACTATATATATATATATATATATATATATATATATATATATATATATATATATATATATATATAAAATTAATTAATAAAGTACTCTTAAATATGCTTAATATACTTAGAAAAAATGACAAATTATTGCTTCAGTAGGCATAATTTAAAGGGAGGTATATTTAATTCCAAATGTGAACACATAGACACATTCACATTTTATTTTTCTTTTGCTTCTGGGGAGGCCTAGGCCAGATTTGCTGATTGAAGTTTTATGTTTTCCAATTTATAAAATATTTACCAAAGGCATAATGGGCTTTTTACAGAGGCTATGGCAGGCTAGTTGAGACACTGGTTCATGACAGATAGCTACTCTCTGTTAGAACTGTGATAGCCGTCAGTGAGCTTTGTTTTCTGCCAAAAGTCTGAATTCTAATTTCAATTGAAAAAGTGAATTTGGAAATGGAGACTTTTTATCATTCTGACATTGAAGTTGATCTTTAATACTAACACATGAAGGAAGATTAGAGATTTTAATGGATTAATCAGAGTAAATTCAAAAATAAACATTTATTATAATTTATAAAAATGAATATTTTATGGACAAATCAAAATATCCCATGAATATTCCAGGAACTGTTTATACACATTAAGATAAAGGAAATTATCAGCTTTCTGGTTTAAAAAGATAGTTTGGGGACCTAGGATAGTGAGAATACTGTGACACTCTCCTGGAAGTGTGAAAGTCCAAGTGGTTGTTTCATTCTTTGAATGGCTTCTATGTGGGCCAAACTCAACTGGGCTTCTATCTTTGCTTCTCTTCCCCTTTCCACACCTCTTTTCATCATTGATTTCCTTTTTCATTCTTGTCATCCATTCGCTCAACAACCTGTTTCTTAGCACCTACTGTGACTCTGTCACCAAGCTGGGGTTAGGGATTCTGAAAAGAAAAGAAGACAAAATAAAACAAAAAGTCTGCCCTAAAGTGGTTCTCTGCATCATGCCACTATCTCATTCATTCATTAACAAATATGCTAATTATGTGTGTCCAACTTGCTAATAAATTCACAATTTTAGTCTCAAATGTTTGCCAACTTAAGTATATAAAAAGGTCATCTTGCACTGTTTTTTTTTTTTTAAAGCTATTATTTTTCTATAAAAGTGCTTTCTTGGAAATTGTACAGGTTGCTTTCTATGGCTTTGTCTCTCCCTTCTCTTCTCTAGTCCATAGATGTCTGATGCTCTTTCCCCCCTCTCGTTACCTAAAAGCCTGAGCAGCTTAGGAGGGCACTGTGATCATGGTAGGAAATAAAATCGGTGTTGAAAATATATGTATTTGAATGAGAATATAGTTTATTTCCTTATATTACTTTCAGCCCTGACCATCTCTGTTTCTAATCTAAGGAGGGCAGCTGATGTATTTTACTTGCTATTAAATAACAAACTTGTTCTCATTTAGATGGAAAGCCTTGCTTATAGCATTGTCTCCTTTTTAACAAAGTGCTGACCACCATATTGGCTGTTAATAAATAAGTATAGTTAAATCACATTAATTTGAAACACAGGGAACTATAAAAGATGGACTCTGAATTAAGTAGAGTATCTGTTACTTTATTTAAGAATAGGGCATGTGGTTAGCTAGGAAATTATAGTTGTTCAGCAAATACTATTGTATGAACTTAAGTGATATTTTATGTTGTAATACACTATGTAACTGCATAGAATTAAGTCGCTAAACATCTTACAGTTTTGAACATAACTATACAAGAGTCATGCACTATTTCTACAGAAAAGAAAGAAAGAAAATGAAAGAAAATGAAGAAAGTTGGAGATTTAAAAGCAAATCACTTAAAAATCCATGAAAAAGTCTTATACCAATGCATATTGAGGTAGTAATAAGTTGTGTGTTGTGTTGAAAAAATTGTGATCACTATACTTATGAGAATTGATTTAACACAAATATGAGCACTATATTTAGCAGCTTGGAAACATTACTCAGGGATGAGATCTTATGAAAGAACCTGTGGGCAGAATGCTGCCTATGTAGCAATTATGTTATTGGTTGCACAGTCCTTCACATTCTTTCATTTAAGGGGTAGTTTTTCAAGGTGACGAGAAATGCCAAACCTGGCAATTTTTTACTTGGCCACAGATGATGCAGCTGAAAGACCTCAGAGGTGTAAGTGTATTATCATTTCTCTATGGAAAACAGAGTTTAAAACAATTTTCAAAGGATAGATTATTTTCCTTCCTACTTAATTTGACCCATGAATACCATGAACTGTTATTTATTAGAGTATTTGTTGTTTAGAGGATTCAAACAAAAGCTGTTTATTGAAATTTAAAAAATATTAAGTTCAGCTTTTTGAATAGGCAAAACCTCTCTGTTTAACAGATGGCTCAGCAGTTGTAAGAAAATTATTCACAACCCAAAAGCAGCACAAACAATTGCTTTAAAACACTGTTCTCAATTTACATATTTTAAAAGGAAAAGAGATTTTGTGCTGTCTCCCTTTCTTACTGTGCCTTTGAACAGACAATGCATTTCTGAAATTGACAACAGAAAAACCTTGCCTCTTGATGAACACTGGATTGATGCCACTCCTATTAGCTTTTATGAATTATGAACCCATCAGCAGATAGTGGCTTCTGAAACAATGCTGAACTTTACCTATTGGTAATTAAAACAACAAATAGGAAGATAGAAATTAGTTTGGGGGAGATACCTATTCCATTCCTGAGTTCCATTGCCCATTTTATTTATCTCTAAAACTGTGAAGGAAAGAGGAAGGAATAATCAGTTATTCCAATTGATCAGTGGCAAAGTTCTCTTAGATGAAGGACACAATAGACCTCACAGTTCCATCAGAGGCTTAAGTTGGAAGGAACTTCAAAGACTTTCAGTGGTAATACCATTTAAGAAAAGATCATTGTTTCCTATTTTGCATTAAAGAATGGTGGGCAATTCTACTTCCTTTATTTTCACTTTTTAATCCTAATGTCCATTTGACAGCTTTGATTTTCCTCATGTCAGTATAACCTCACATGTTTCTAGGCACAGTTACCTGTTTTGATCAGTAAGTCCCAAGGCTATTTGTGACCTACAAGTGGATTTCGTTAGATTTCTTATAGTTTCATGACTTTTTGATTTCTTCAAGTTATTCTTGTTCTGGAAAGACTTGCCAATGGGTGAGGAATAGGATTTTTCTGTATGTGAAACACATTAGCCAATATGGAATGAATCCAATTACAATTTACTCTGTCCAAATCAAATATTCTGTCTTTTAAATTTTGCATCTTTCAAAAGCCATGCTTCTAATCACTTTGACCTGAGTGGGCAGACTCAATCACAAACCCAATGTATAGCATGTCTATATTATATCAGGCAGAATGGTAGACATAGATTCATAGAACTGGAATGTATCTTGAAAGGAAATTTTGTCCAAATCATTGTCTTCAACCAAATCATGCTCACATTATCTCAGACATAGAAATAGAATCCAGAATATTTTTCAGTAAAGTATTCTAAGCTTCTAAACCCTAAAAGTTTCTTCCTATAGTTTTATTTTTTTTAAAGGCAATAGTTTTTTTTTTAATTGATTAATTAATTATTATTATTTTTTTGGGCTGCATTGGCTCTTCGTTGCTGCGCGGAGGCTTTCTCTAGTTGTGGCGAGCGAAGGCTACTCTTCGTTTCAGTGCACGAGCTTCTCACTGCGGTGGCTTGTCTTTGTTGTGGAGCACTGGCTCTAGGCATGCAGGCTTCAGTAGTTGTGGCTCGCGGGCTTAGTTTCTCCGCGGCATGTGGGATCTTACCGGACCAGGGCTCAAACCCATGTCCCTGCATTTGCAGGTGGATTCTTAACCACTGTGTCACCAGATAAACCCCTTCCTGTAGTTTTAAAGGACCAGAAAGACCTAGCATTTGTTAACTTGGAGACTTAATTCCATCGATCATCATTTTATTTTTGGAGGAGGCAGCCACAAGAGCTTAGCAATAAACCCGCAGGAAATAATTTCAGATGTTTGAAAGAGAAAATACAGATATCTGGTAGTAATGTATTCTCTTCGTGACCAAATGATATCCTTGTTCCATTTCAGTTTATGCTTTATCTTAACTGTGGACAGTTAGCTCTATTGAAACATTGCTAATTCAGTTGATGCCACAGGTTTACTCTCTTCATAGTACAGTTGGCTTTATTTTGTTCCCTAGCCGTAGACTTTACCTTTAATCTCAATCAACTCTATTAAAGTATGTATTATAATTTTAAGGGGTATCCGGGAGGCAGTGTGGATGGATCAGTACATTGCCTCTCTTACTTGAAGAAACATCTGTAGTACTAATAGTTTCAGCTGTTTAATGTCCTTATTAAGGACAGCCCCATGCAGCAGTGCAAGGGGTCTATTGTAATGCATATATTTATTTGGTATGTGTCCCTTGTATCTACACAATTTTTATAAGAATATCATGTATACCAAAAAGTCCCTTTTCTGTTAATTATCATATAGAGTCAATGAAGTCACTTTCCATTCACTGATGTTCTAAAAATATCTCTAAAGATAGACACTCATGCTAATTCCCATGATGACTTTGCAATTGCTATTTGTGTCAGCAGTATACTTAAGCTAGCCATACTCAGCAAAAGGAAGGCATATTTTTCTGCCAAATCAATTCCAGGCCTTGTGTTGTACATTCCTCCAAAACTGGTACTTTGGGAGAAGAGTTATAGTGGCTATCAATCACTAGCAGCAGCCATCAGATCAGATTGCTTCTGATAGTTTAAACTACCTTACCCATTGTAGGCCTGTGAACATTGTGCTGTTTTCCAAAGCGTTTGCAGTTTAGATATTTCCTCACCTCTATCCCCAGTCTAAGATGCTACAGTTACCTATTGATTTTCCTAGAAACTATTTTCTTTTGCTAGGCTATTTCCTGTGCTTTCGTTGATTGGTGCATTGGTTGTCAATTATAAAATCACTCCACAGGTAAAGGAGTAGTGCTATACCTACTCATGCAAGAAGTTGAAGCCTACATTAATTTCCCTCTGATACCATTAAGGGGGAAAAAGAAGATCTTAAACAGGAGAATCACGTAACTTCTCAGAGACTCAGTTTCCTCTTTTTCAGATAATAGCACAACCATGAATATGCTTTAAAACAGCAATACATTATATTAAATAAAGAGCAACATTATTTTCATTACTTCAAGAACTCGCTTGCATGATTTGTGCTATTTTTTTCCTGAAAGTTTAATAAGTCCTGCCTTCATTTTCATTTCCATTTCTCTTTCCCTACTATGAAGGAACTGATAATATAATGTCTTGAATTATCTTAATTCTTCTTTCAAAGAAGTTAAAATTCCATAAGCTTTGCATTTTGGAGAGAGTTCATTATTATGTTTAGACTTGAAACACAGATATTCTCTAAACATTATAAAGCCAGTCCTGTCTTATCAAATAGATCTTATGAAATACAGCAATAGTGGGGACTATGTTCTTTCTCTAGAATGGAATACAATTTTCTGAAAAGTAGAAGCATCTTTCTTCCACTGTTTCTATTCAACTCAGACTGGCAAGTGCCTGTGGGGGCATGGCATTCCAAACTCTGCTTGTGCTCCACTGCTTGTCTTGCTCCACGGTCTCTAATGAAAAAGTCTCAAGAAGGGTCAGCAACAGGAGACTTTCACGATGTAAGCAGTTATGTCATTCTCTTCAGTTTGGTGGAACTGAGCCTCCAACTTGTTCAAACCCATTTCTTAATTGGTATACTGAATATCTCAGATTGTTCCAATTGATGACATCAACCAAATTCCATTCAGGAGGTTGGAAAAGTGTGGGATCTGTTGGTAAAGAAATTCTTAGACTGAAGAATTTCACTTTCTCATTCAGTTTCCAGATTGACTGGACTTAAAATAATGTACCTTGTAGCATGTGGCATAGTCAGAGAGTAGTAAGGCTTTTCAATGCATTATTTTGTATATGAATTTGCTTTCCTGTTTACTCTACTCTGGGCACAAATATCCTGACTATACTTGTCGATTGGTATCCAACTGACTGGATATCACTTTCTTAGTAATCATTTGGTTGAAAGAAACAAACATCCATGTACTTACATTATTTAAGATGTAAAGGGGGTTTGTTGAAATGATATCATAGGTAATTTGATGAGCATTCACCCTTCCAGCTTATCAGGTCAGAAATAGTGGGGTAATCTTTGGTTCCTCCCTTTTCCTCAAACCCTACATCTGATTTGTTAGCCAATAGCATTGATTTACATTTGATCACTTCTCACCATATCCAGTGCTATAACTCTAATCCAAGCCACTATCATTTTTCATTTGTATTTTTACTGTAGCCTCTAACTTGTTTCTGTGCTTCATCCTTGTCCTTACAGTCTATTCTCAACACAGCAGCTATTGTAATTCTTTAAAATCTTAGATTAAATCACTCCTTTGATCAACATTCTCTAATAGTTCTGCATTTCCCTTAGGGTGTAAGCTAAAGTTCTATCAAAATGATCTAACTACAAGGCCCTACATAATCTCCATCACCCCCATGTCATGTCTCTAACTTCATCTCCTACTATTCTCTTTATTTCAGCCCATTCGATTCCAACCACATTTGCATCCTCACTATTATTACTTGAATATTCTAGGCACAATCCTGCATTAAGGCATTTGTCCCGGCTGTTATATCTGTATAATAGCCTCTACCACCTCACCACCTCCACAAATGTACAGGGCCAAATCTTTCACTTCCTTCAAGTCTTTTTTTTTTATATATATTTATTTATTTGGTTGCGCTGGGTCTTAGTCGTGGCAGGTGAGCTCCTCAGTTGTGGCTTGCAGGCTCTTTAGCTGCGGCATGTGAACTCTTAGCTGTGGTATGAATGTGGGATCTAGTTCCCTGACCGGGTATTGAACCTGGGCTTCCTGCATTGGGAGCACAGAGACTTAACCACTGCACCACGAAGGAAGTCCCTCCTTCAGGTCTTTATTTAAATCTCACCTTACTCACCAACCCATCTACTTCGCCTGTAGCCCACATTGTCAGTCTCCTTTATACTTACTTTTTCTTCTTTTTTCCATAGTAATTTTTACCTTCTGCCCTTTGAGTAATTTACTTTTAAAATGTATTGTTTGTTGTCTATCTCCAACTAGAATGTAATCTTCATGAGAGGAAATGCCTTTGTTTTATTCACCAATACATTACTGACACTTAGAATAATGTTTGGCATATAGCAGTTATTCAAGTAATGTTTGTTATATGAATGAAAGAATGAATGGATAGAAGAATGAATGACTGAAAGGATAGGAAATAGAAGAGAGCAGGGCTTGGTGAGAACTGACTCTGGAATGTAGGGAACTAAAGGAACTTCCCTATATTTAATTGGGCTCTGTATTCTACTTTTCTCTGCTCTCTCTTGATAATATTTCCAAAACCCAGTCAATATTTTGTAGCTTTCAGTATACATATTCTACTTTTTTGTTAAACTTATTCCTAAGTATTTTATTATTTTGATCCTATTATGAATGTATTTGTTTAATTTCATTTTCATACTTTTCATTATTATTGTATAGAAATACAATTGATTTTTTATATTCATCTTGTATTCTGCAACCTTGCTGAACTTGTTCATTAGCTCTAAATTTTTTATGGATTCCTTAGGATTTTCTACATATGAAATTGTGTCATCTGTGAATATAGGTTTACTTCTTCTTTTCCAATCCCAATGCCTTTTATTTATTTTATTGCCTCATAGTCTTGGGTAGAACCTGCAGTACATTGCTGAGTAGTAGTGGTAAAAGTGGACATCTTTGTCTTGTTCTTGGTCTTGGGGGAAAGCTTTCAGTCTTTCATCATTAAGATGTTAGATGTGTGTTTTTCATAGATTTCCTTTATCAGGTTGAGGAAGTTTCCTTCTATTCCTAGTTTGCTGAATGTTTTTATCAAGAAAACATGTTAGATTATGTCCAGTGCTTTTTTTCATCTGGCAAGCTGATCATGTGTTTTTTTTTTAACTTTTATTCTATTAATATGGTGTATTACATTGATTTTCAAATGTTATATCAACCTTGTTTTCCTGGGATAAATACCAGTTGATCATGCTGTATAGTCTTGTATAATACTTTTTATATGTTGCTGGGTTTGGTTTGCTAGTATTTTGTTGAGGATTTTTGTGTGTATATTCATAAGCGATATTGGTCCCTAGTTTTCTTGTAATGTCTGTGTGTGTTTTGGTATCAGGCTAATACTGGCCTCATAGAATTAGTTGGGAAGTGTTCCTCCCACTTCACATTTTTAAATGTTTGAGAAGGATCGGTGCTAATTCTTCTTTAAATGTTTGGGAAATGTACCAGTGAATTCATCTGAGACTAGGCTTTCTTTGTTGGTAGTTATTATTATTATTATTATTATTATTATTATTATTATTATTATTATTATTAATTCAATTTCTTTATTTATTATAGGTCTATTTGGGTTTTCTATTTCTTCTTCAGTCAATTTTGGTAGTTTGTGTATTTCTAAGAATTTGTCCATTTCACCTAAGTTATATAATTTATTGGCATAAAATTGCTCACGGGGTTCCTTCATAATGCGTTTCATTTCATAATGTTGGCAGTAATGTCCTCTCTTTTATTTCTGATTCTAGTGATTTGAACTTCCTCTCTTTTTTTCTTCATCAGTGTAGCTGAAAATTTGTCAGTTTGGTTTTCACTGATTCTATCTATTGTTTTTCTATTCTCTATTTTGTTTATTTCCATTCTAACCTTTATTGCTCTTTCTTTGGGTTTACTTTGTCCTTCTTTTTCTAGGTTCTTAGGGTGAAAAATAAAATTATTGATTAGAGACATTTCTTGAGGGATATTTTGGTGTCTCATGATATAAGGCTATTACTTCCAGGAATTCTTGGTGCTGCAGTTTGTCTAAGAAGGTGGTAAGATAATAACTGGCATGTCTGTCAATTCTACCAGCCTACCAAGAATGATTTTTAACCCAATACTTTATGAAGAAAGTGGAAAAAAATAATTTGAAAATTATTAAATTCACAGTATACCATTAGAACAGTACATAATTTACTGAATTAAAGTTAAACATGAATGTGCATATGCATAAACCACCACATATATTCAAAAATCTAAACAAGTATTACAGAATTTTATTTTGGTATGAAATAACAATTTCTCCTCCTTAAGAATTCGAGCAATTCTTAGCCATGTGAGGCCAAAAGAAATGTTTATGCCCTAGACAAATTTTAGACATTTTATTTCAAAATCCTTGAGTATTTTACTGCAGTCCTTCTCAGTTTGTGTTTCTTTTCAGGTTTCTTGGCATGGCCTCTTCCTTATAACTAGATGTTTACTATGAAACACAGATAATTTTGTACCTCTGTCTTTAATTGAATAAGCGCTCTTCTTAAATGACATGCATTCATTAATTCTATTTCTAAGGAGGTTGCTTTCCTACAAGGCACACTAAGATTTCAGATGCAGCTGCTGGAAAAATAGTTTTTCTGCTTCTTTGCTTTCATTTTATGGCTATCTGATATGGTCACTATCTTTGATGCTGCATATCTTCTTTTCTGCCCAATGTATATCTCAGCTGCCCTATAAATATGGGAAGAATTTTACCCTACTCTGATTTTTGATAGAGAGAGCAGTTTCAGAAAGAGCCTGATGTTTAGATGTTTTAGAAAACATCTCCCACATTATACAGGGTCATAGGCACTTTCTTACTTGTGCTGTAAACTATTTAAGAGCTCCCTGGTTCTAGCAACAAAGTGCTTTATTTTAGCCTTTTCACATACATTATGTGAGGCTACATCCACTTTTCATTAAAAATGGAATTTTTATCTAGTCTAATGATTAATTATTTGGGGACAGGTGAGGGAGGTTATCTAATCTATGCATTTCTATCATGTACTATTTTATTTGTATATTTAAATATTTTAATAAAATTTATCATATGATAACATATGTACATATCATGTTATCCATTTATGTACAGTTTAAAGAATATTGATAGAAAGCAACCTAAGTGTCCATCGACAGATGAACAGATAAAGAAGATGTGGCACATATATACAATGGAATATTAGCCATAAAAAGAAATGAAACTGAGTTATTTGTAGTGAGGTGGATGGACCTAGAGTCTGTCATACAGAGTGAAGTAAGTCAGAAAGAGAAAAACAAATACCGTATGCTAACACATGTATATGGAATCTAAAAAGAAAAAAAAATGGTCATGAAGAACCTAGGGGCAGGCTGGGAATAGAGACACAGACATACTAGAGAATGGACTTGAGGACACAGGGAGGGGGAAGGGTAAGCTGGGACAAAGTGAGAGAGTGGTATGGACATATATACACTACCAAATATAAAATAGATAGCTAGTGGGAAGCAGTCGCATAGCACAGGGAGATCAGCTCGGTGCTTTGTGACCACCTAGGGGGTGGGATAGGGAGGGTGGGAGGGAGGGAGATGCAAGAGGGAGGAGATATGGGGATATATGTATATGTATAGCTGATTCACTTTGTTATAAAGCAGAAACTAGCACACCATTGTAAAGCAATTATACTCCAATAAAGATGTTAAAAAAATAAAATAAAATAATAAAAGGTTAAAAAATGAATATTGATAGAGTCAGAAGAGAAGAAGGTGGAGTAGAAAACCTTCAGCTCACCTTCTCCCATGAGAACAACAAAATCACAACTAACTGCTGAACAACCATCAATAAAAAATACTGGAACCTACCAAAAAATACATTCTACATCCAAAGACAAGGAAGAAATCACAACGAGATGGTAGGAGGGGTGCACCTGAGATATAATCAAATCCCATAACCCCTGGTAGGCAACCCACAAACTGAAGAATAATTATATCACAGAAATTCTCCCATGGGAGTGAGAATTCTGAGCCTGATATAAGGGTCTCCAGCCTGGGGGTCTGGCATTAGGAGGAGGAAACCCCAGAGCATTTGGCTTTGAAGGCCAGTGGATCTTCATTACAGGAAATCCTCAGGACTAGGAGAAACAAAGACTCCACCCTTGGAGGGCACATGCAAGGTCCCACACACACCAGGTCTCAGCACAAAAGCAGTGACTCCATAGGAGCCTGGGGCAGACATACCTGCTGGTCTTAAAGGGTCTCCTGGGGAGGTGGGGGGTGGTGGTGGCTCTCTCTTGGAACATAAAAGCTGGTGGTGAAAATATCCAGGAGTACTCATCTGAAGACTGGCATCTTGCTTGGGACATTAGCACCAAGACCTGGCCCCACCCAACAGCCTGTAAGCTCCAGTGCTGGGATGCCTCAGGCCAAACAACGAACAGGGTGGGACTACAATCCCACTTATCAACAGACAGGCTGCCTAAAGTCTTTCTGAGCCCACAGCCACCAACCGCCCTGCCCACCAGAGAGCCAAGACCCAACTTCACCCACCAATGGGCAGGCACCAACCCCTCCCACCAGGAAGCCTGCACAAGCATCTAGACCAGGCTTATGCAGCAGGGGGCAGACACCAGAAGGAAGGAAACTATGATCCTGCAGTCTGCAGAACTGAGTCTGCAAACACATCAGAACCTACCCTGGGACCAATATGTCCCTGACACTTTGGTGATGACAGGGAGTGTACTGCTGGGACTTATAGGACATCACCAACAGAAGACCACTTCTCCAAGTTCAAGAAGTGTAACTAAACTATTACATACATAAAAATACAAATAGAAATTTAAACAAAATGGGATAACAAAGGAATATGTTCCAGATGAAGGAACAAGATAAAACTCCAGAAGAACAATTGACTGAAGTGGAGATAGGCAATCGACCTGAGAAAGAGTTCTGAGTAATAATCATAAGCATGAATCAAGAACTCAGGAAAAGAATGGAGGCACAGACTGAGACGTTACAAAAATTTTTAACAAATAATTAGTTGAAGAACGGATAAGTGAGCTAGAAGACAGAGTGGTAGAAAGCACTGCCTCAGAACAGAATAAAGAAAAAAATGAAAAGAAATAAGGACAGTTTAAGAGACCTCTGTGACAACGTCAAATGCACCAAGATTCACATTATAGGGGTCCCAGAAGGAGAAGAGAGAGAGAAAGAGCATGAGAAGGTATTTGAAGAGATAATAACCAAAAATTTCCCTAACATGGGAAAAGAGGCAGTCACCCAAATCCAGGAAGTACAGAGAGTACCATACAGGCTCAACCCAAGGAGCAACATGCTGAGACACATAGTAATCAAATAGCCAAAAATTAAAGATAAAGACAAAATATTAAAAGCAGTGAGAGAAAAGCAATAAATAAAACATTGGGAACGCCCATAAAGTTATCAGCTGACTTTTTAGCAGAAACTCTGCAGGCCAGAAGGTAGTGGCACAATATATTTAAAGTGATGAAAGGGAAAAACCTACAAGCAAGAATACTCTACCCAGCAAGGCTCTTGTTCAGATTTGATGGAGAAATCAAAAGCTTTACAGACAAACAAAAGCAAAAACAATTCAGCACCACCAAACCATTTTTATAACAACTGCTTAAGGAAATTCTCTAGATAGAAAAGAAAAGCCCACAGTTACAAACAAGGAAATTACAAAGTGGGAAAGCTCACACATAAAGGCAAACATACAGTAAAGGTAGAAAACTATCCACACACAAGTACAATATTTAAACCAATAATCATAAGAGGAGGAGAGTACAAATGCAGGATGTTTGAAATGTATTTGAAATTAAGAGGTCAGCAACTTAAAAAAGTCATGCATATACATAGACGTTATATCAAGCCTCATGGTAACCACAAACCAAAAATCTGTAATAGATATACACAGAAATGAGAAAAAGGAATCCGTACACAACACTAAAGAAAGTAATGAAATCAGAAGAGAAGAGAACAAAGGAGAAAAGGAAGAAAAAAAGACCTACAAAAACAAATCCAAAACAATTAAGAAAATAGCAGTGAGAATGTACATATTGATAATTACCTTAAATGTAAATGGATTAAATGCTTCAACCAAAAGACATAGGCTGGCTAAATGGATACAAGAACAGGACCCATTTATATGCTATCTACAAGAGACACACTTCAGATCTAGAATCACTTAAAGACTGAAAGTACGGGAATGGGAAAAGATATTCCATGCAAATGGAAATCAAAAGAAAGCTGGAGTAGCAATACTGATATCAGACAAAATAGACTTTAAAATAAAGACTGCTACAAGAGACAAAGAAGGATACTACATAACGATCAAGGGATCAATCTGAGAAGAAGACATAACAATTGTAAATACACATGCACCCAACATAGGAGCACCTCAGTATAAGGCAAATACTAACAGACCTAAAATGAGAAATTGACAGTAACACAATAATAGTGGGAAAATTTAACACCCCACTTACATCAATGGACAGATCATCCAGATAGAAAATTAATAAGGAAACACAGGCCTTAAATGACACATTAGACCCAAAGGACTTAATCTATATTTATAGAGAATTCCATCCTAAAGCAGCAAAGTAAACATTCTTTTAAAGTGCACATGGAACATTCTCCAGGATACATTACATGATGGGCCACAAAGCAAGCTTCGGTAAATTTAAGAAAATTGAAACTGTATCAAGCATCTTTTCTGACAAAAAAAAAGCTATGAGATTAGAAATCAACTACAAGAATAAAACTGCCAAAAAAACACAAACACTTGGAGGCTAAACAATAAACTACTAAGCAACCAATGGATCACTGAAGAAGTCAAAGAAGATATGAAAAACTACCTAGAGACAAACGAAAATGAAAAAAACGATGATCCACAACCTATGGGATGCCATGAAAGCAGTTCTATGAAGAAAGTTTATGGTGATAAAACCTTCCATCAGGAAACAAGAAAAATATCAATTAAACAACCTAACATTACACCTACAGCAACTAAAGAAAGAAGAACAAACAAAACCCAAAGTTAGTAGAAGGAAAGAAATCATAAAGATCCGGACAAAAATAAATGAAATAGAGACTAAAGAAATAAAAAAAGATCAACAAAACTAAAGGCTGGTTCTTGGAAAAGATAAACAAAATTGATAAACCTTTAGCCAGACTCATCAAGAAAAAAAAAGGGAGAGGCCCCAAATCAATAAAATTAGAAATGAAAAAGGAGCAATTACAACCAACAACCCAGAAATACAAAGGATCATAAGAGATTACTACAAGCAAATATACACCAACAAAATGGACAACCTAGAAGAAATGGACAAATTCTTAGAAAGGTACAATCTCCCAAGACTGAACAAGGAAGAAATAGAAAATATGATTAGACCAATCACAAGTACTGAATCTGTGATTAAAATCTTCCAACAACAACAACAAAACTCCAGGACCAGAGGTCTACACAGGTGAATTCTATCAAACATTTAGAGAAGAGTTAAGACCTACCCTTCTGAAATTATTCCAAAAAATCGCAGGGGAAGGAACATTTTCAACCTCATTCTACGAGGCCACCATCATCCTGTTACCAAACCAGACAATGATACCACAAAAAAAGAAAATTGCAGGCCAAAGTCACTGATGAACATACACGCAAAAATCCTCAACAAAATACTAGCAAACTGAATACAACAATACATTAAAAAGATCATACACCATGATCATGTGGGATATATCCAAGGGATGCAAGGATTTTTCAATATCCGCAAATCAATCAGTGTATATCAATAGACACAGAAAAAGTTTTTGACAAAATTCAACACCCGTTTATGATAAAAACTCTCCAGAAAGTAGGCATACAGGGAACCTACCTCAACATAACAAAAGCCATATATGACAAACCCACAGCCAACATCGTTCTCAATGGTGGAAAACTGAAACCATTTCCTCTAAGATCATGAACAAGACAAGGTTGCCCACTCTCACCACTATTATTCAACATAGTTTTGGAAGTCTTAGCCACAGCAATCAGAGAAGAAAAAGAAATAAAAGGAATTTAAATTGGAGAAGAAGAAGATAAACTGCCACTGTTTGCAGATGACATGATACTATACATAGAAAATCCTAAAGATGCTACCACAAAATTACTAGAGCTCATCAATGAATTCAGTGAAGTTGCAGGATACAAAATTAATACACAGAAATCTTTTGCATTCCTATACACTCACAACAAAAGATCAGAAAGAGAAATTAAGGAAATAATCACAGTTACCATTGCATCAAAAAAATAAAATACCTAGGAATAAACCTACCTAAAGAGGCAAAAGACCTGTCCTCTGAAAACTATGACACTGAAGAAAGAAATCAAAAATGACACAAACAAATGGAAAGATTTACCATGTTCTTGGATTGGAAGTATCAATATTGTGAAAATGACTATACTACCCAAGGCAATACACAGATTCAATACAATCCCTATCAAACTACCAATGGCATTTTTCACAGAACTAGAACAAAAAAATCTTAGAATTTGCATGGAGACACAAAAGACCCCGAATAGCCAAAGCAATCTAGAGAAAGAAAAACAGAGCTGGAGGAATCAGGCTTCCTGACTTCAGACTATACTACAAAGCTACAGTCATCAAAGCAGTATGGTACTGGAACAAATACAGAAATATAGATCAATGTAACAGGATAGAACACCCAGAAATAACCCCATGCACCTATGGTCAATTAATCTATGACAAAGGAGGCAAGACTATATAATGGAGAAGAGACAGTCTAAGTGGTGCTGGGAAAACTGGACAGCTACATGTAAAAGAATAAATTTAGAACATTCTCTAACAGCATACACAAAAATAAACTCAAAATGGGTTAAAGACCTTAATGTAAGACCAGACACTATAAAACTCCTGGAAGAAAACATAGAACACTTTTTGACATAAATAGCAGCAACATCATTGGGATCCATCTACTAGGGTAATGGAAATAAAAATGAAAATTAACAAATGGGACCTAATTAAACTTAAATGCTTTTGCAATGCAAAGGAAAACATAAACAAAACAAACAGACAACCTATAGAACGGAAGAAAATATTTGCAAATGATGAGACTCACAGGGATTAATCTTCAAAATATACAAACAGCTCATACAGCTCAATATCAAAAAACAATTAAAAACCCAATTAAAAAATGGGCAGGGGATCTAAAAAGATTTTTCTCCAAAGAAAACATACAGATGGCCAAAAGACACATGAAAAGATGCTCAACATTGCTAATTATTAGAGAAATGCAAATCAATACTATAATGAGGTATCACCTCAAACAGGTCAGAATGGCAGTCATCAAAAAGTTTACAAATAATAAATGCTGAAGAGGGTGTGGAGAAAAAGGAATCCACCTATACTTTTGGTGGCAATGTAAGTTAGTACAGCCACTATGGAGAACAGTATGGAGGTTCCTTAAAAACCATAGAACTACCATATGATCCTACAATCCCTCTCCTGGGCATATATCTGGAGAAAAACATAATTTGAAAAAATACATGCACCGCAATGTTCATAGCAGCACTATTTACAATAGCCAGGACATGGAAGCAACCTAAATGTCCATCAGCAGAGGAATGGATAAAGAAAATGTGGTATATATACAACAGAATATTACTCAGCCATAAAAAGGAATGATATTGTGCCATTTGCAGAGACATGGATGGACCTAGAGACTGTCATACAGAGTGAAGTAAGTCAGAAAGAGAAAAACAAATATTGTATAATATCACTTATTTGTGGAGTCTAGAAAAATGATAGAGATGAACTTATTTGCAAAGCAGAAATGGAGACACAGACGTAGAGAATGTGTGTATGTATACCAAGGTGGGAAGGCGGGGTGTGATGAATTGGGAGATTGGGGTTGACATCTATACAATACTATGTATAAAATAGATAACTAATGAGAGCCTACTGTATAGCACTGGGAACCTTATTCAGTGCTCTGTGGTGACCTAAATGGAAATGAAGTCAGAAGAAGAGGGGATATATATATATACATATGGCTAACTCACTTTGCTGTACTGCAGAAAAGAACACAACATTGTAAAGCAACTGTACTCCAAATAAAATTAAATAAAAAAAAAATTCATTAATTCAGCACATGTTTATTGAGTACCTATCATATGCCAAGTGCTAAGTATATAGTGGTGAATGAAACAGACATAAACACTGCACTTAAGGAGCTTATAGTCAAGTGGGAGAGTCAGACAATAAATAGGTAGCAACAACATAAAAAAGAAAAACAAAAGGAAAGATACACGCATCCCAGTGTTCATAGCAGCACTATTTACAATAGCCAAGACGTGGAAACAACCTAAGTGTCCATCAACAGAGGAATGGATAAAGAAGATAAGGTATATATGTGTGTGTGTGTGTGTATATATATATATTTATATTTATATTTTTATATGTATGTATATATACACACAATGGAATATTACTCAGCCAAAATACAGAATGGAATAATGTTATTTGCAGCAACATGGATGGACATAATAAGTGAAGTAAGTCAGGCAGAGAAAGACAAATATCATATGATATCTCTTATATGTGGAATCTAAAAAAAGAATACAAATGAACTTATTTACAAAACAGAGATAGACTCACAGACATAGAAAACAAATTTATGGTTACCAAAAGAGAGGGGTGGAAATGAGTAAATTAGGAGTTTGGGATTAAAATATACACATTACTATATATAAAATATATAACCAACAAGCATCTACTGTATAGCACAGGGAACTATACTCAATATCTTGTAATAACCTATAAAGAAAAATAATGTAAAAAAAGAAATATATATATGTATGTATATATATGTGTATGTACACGTATAAATATATATATATATATATATATATATATATATATATATATAACTGAATCACTTTACAATATGCCTGAAACTAACACAACATTGTAAATCAACTATGTTTCAATAAAAATTTTAAAAATTAATTAAAAAATATTGTTAAGATAAAAACCACTCAGTCAGATAAAGAAAATTAAAAACGATTGAAGCCTCCTATACATTCATGCTTAATCACATCTCTTTCTTTTGAATTCAAGGAAATCACTATCCTGAATTTTATGCTTATAGTTTTCTTCTTTTCTATATAGTTTTGACACGTTTACATGTGTCTCTGTCCCTAATAAAATGTTATGTAGTTTGTCTGTATTTGAACTTTATACAATGAAAATGTGCAGTTTATATTATTTTATGGTTAGCTTCTTTTGCTAAACTTTATCTTATAACATTCATCCATGCTGTTATTGTTTTTTCTTCTCTGAAAATTCTGTTCATCTGTTTCCCAATTTTCTGTTTTGTTGTTTGCCTGTTCTTATTGATTTGAAAGATTACTTACTATAGTAATACATATAAATCATATGATAATATATATAAATACATATAAATTATGATTATATGTACATAATATATATTATTACTGTATAAATTATATATGATTCTAATATATATTTATTATATTATATATATGATATCTAATAATTACTAATCATATGATTTACAAATAAATCTTCCAGTTTGTTGTTCCTTTATCTTTTCCTTTTTGTTAATTTTTTAGTGAATGAAAGTTTTATTTTTAATTGAAATTATCAGTCATTTTCTTTACAGATTTTGTGGGATTTTTTTGTTCTTGTTTTTAAATTCTCCTATACTTCTTTTTAAAGTTCAATAGTTTTGGCTTTATATTTAAGTTCTTAATGTATCTGGAATTAATTTTGTATATGATGTGAAATATATTTCTATTTTATTTATGTTTCCAATATGATTTATCACTTGTCCCAGAAAACTTACTTAAAATACAGCAGTTTATTTTTTGACAAGGGCTCATAGTGAGTAGTGAATTTTGTATTGTGGTCCAGCAGTAATCCACATTTATACAAACAGAGGCACTAATATTTTTTATTAAACATTACTTAACATACATGTAATTAACTCTACTATTTTATCTTCTATTTTTAATAAATATTTTGTCGAGATGACAGATTCACATGTAGTTTTAAAATTTAATATGGATAGATTTCATGTACACTTTACTCAATTTCCTCCAATGGTAACTTTTTCCATATTTTTTTGTTTGTTTATGACCCTCAAAATTTGTTTAATGTAATTGAGTGGTGACTCAATTTTGAAAAATGCTTTTCCCCCTAATATGTAGAGCCAGATTTGTCATATAAAGCTTCCTTATATCCATGCATGCATATGTTTTTGAACAGTGTACCCTTTCCAATTATGTATTGGACTGTAACTGCACCCTGTACATTACAGTAGATTTATAATGATTAATGATATGTCATTGTCATCCAACTTATTTCTTCTTTAAAGTTGACTTAGCTATCCTGGGTTCTGTGTTCTTCCATATAAATTATAGGATCACTGTGAATTTTCATTAATAAACCACATTGAAGTCACGGATCAATTTTGAAAGAATTTACATCTTTATTAAGTCGAGCTTTCCTATGTATGAATATGATGTATGTCTCTATTAATTAATATTTTAAACAATTTTTAATAAAGAATCATTACCACATGAATTTTTAGAGTATAATTTTATTATATTTATTTCTAAATACTCCATTATTATTATTTTATTAATTTTATTATTACAGTGATAGATAGCTTTAAAGATAACATTTTATAGCAGTTGATAATATATATAAATGTAATTATTCATATTTATGTATAATAACTGATAATTTTATTAATATTGACAATTTGTAGATTTTGCTACTTTTCATGTAAGCAATCAAATATATTGCAAATGATGATGATTTGTTTTTTCCTTTCTAATCTATATATTTTAGCGGGGTTTTTGTTTGTTTAACGTTTTGTGCACTGGCTAGGACTTGCAGTAAAATATTGAGTAGAAATTTTAATATTAGAACTTCTTGTTTTGATCTTGATAATAAAGGGAATAATGTTTCACCATTTTTTGTTCTAGGTTTGCTTGTTATAGATATTTTTTATCAGTTAAAGATATTCCCTTCTATTCCTACCCTGAAAATATTTTCTTATGATCAGTTGTTGAATTTTATCATTTTTTCCTCATTTATTGACATATTCATGGTATTTTCTCCTTTAATCTTGTAATGTATTAGAATGTATTAATATCTTGATATCTTGATTAATAGATTTTTCTAACATTAAACCAACTTTTTATTCTGTGAATAAATCTAACATGGTCATTATATACTATCTTTATTACATTGTTGGTTTTGTTTGGCTAATATTCTAAGGTTTTTCCATCTATGTTAATGATTAAATGGGCTTTTCATACTATCTTTTCTTTGATATAAAGTTTCTTCTAGATTATAAAATTTCTTGTGGAATATTCTCTCTTATTCCATTTTGGAAGAGCTTATCTAATATTATAATTATTTGTTTAATGTTTGATAGAACTTGCTCATGAAGATATCTGGCCCTGGGGTTTTTATTGTGGGAAGACCTTTAACTTTTATTTTTTGTAACTGACTCCAAGGCTATTCCAGTTTTCTACTTATTTGCACAGGGTGGAATTTGTAGTCTATTTAATCTATCCTGTTATTAGAAAAAACAAATCATTTCCCTAACTAAGGAGTTGTGCTTTCTCTTCCCCATTGAGAATCACTGACCTAGTGCATATTACTTGTATCATTATAAATAAGTCCATCCTTACCTTTATACTGAGGAAATTGAAACTTTAAAAATCTAAGTTAACTTGTGTATGGTCAAGTAGAAGGTGTAGGAGTAGAACATGTGTTTCTTGACTTTCAAGTTATTGTTCTATATCTTAGTGATTATCTAATGCAGTGCTTATTTGATGAAGACGATTTCTCATTAGCTATCTTCAGTTACAAAATGTAAAGGAGTTGTACAGATTGGGAGGAAATTTTAGCCCAATGAAGTCTAACAGAGAAAAAGATGAAAGCTCTAAGACAACAACCAGATATAATTCCCCAGTAGGGGCCAGGATCCAGGGGATTATTGGACAATTTCAGATAAAGAATCCAGGGGGAAAAAAGAACAATTGGGGAACACAATTTATAATTAAGGACAGCTATACTAAATGATTACAGAAAATCTGGACAGATTTGATGGGAGAAAGGTAGAAAGAAGAGTGTAATATAGTATAAAGGAATTATTGAGTTGCAAGGTAGCACATTTATTTCAGGTGGGAATTTAGTTATAACCTGTGCCCTAAGGGAACAAGTCTGAGAAATTTAATGAATTAGGACTTAAAAGAAATGTACATCAAAAATGAGACATGTTAAAGGGGAGTGAGACAGGACGATAGGTCAAGTTCAGACTCAGGTTAGACATTGGTCTAATGGGAGAATATCTCTTGAGTACTATTATCCAACTCTAGAAGGTGAAGGTGAACGTGATTTGTTTGAAGAGATGATAGTTTTGACAGGCTTAACTTTTATTGATTTCATATCTCTCACTATGTGAGACCCCACAAGATGAAATCTAGAATATGTTAGCAAAAAAAATGTCTGAGTCAGAAATCAAATGGAAAACAAAAAGAAAGAAAGCATCCAAATCCAGTAAACAGTACCAACCCTACAGAGATGAAAAGGCACTAAACTAAAGAAGCATGTTAAACTGAGTCTTCTTGAAAGGCATAAAGAAACATATTCTAACCCTGAAAGGAAAAAAAAAAAAGGAAATAGCAGATATAAACACTACTTGTATCTTGGAAGATTCAAAGGCAGAGGAAAAACATTGACTTAAGGAGTACATGAGGGGGTTACTATACAATACTAGTTCCCTTAGGGGATAAACTTCAGAAGTGTCAAAATCAGCTCCACTTTAGAAATCTGCAGATGCTGATACTCCAACAGCAATAAATATTGGGATAAGCATGAACTTTTCTTTAAGATAAATATTTCACAAGACTAGGTACTTCCTTAACATGATACAGTGGGAGAAACTACTGTGGCATAGGACTGAAAATGCTGGTTCTGAGGAGTAGTGAAGGCTATGTCACTAGGTTAAGACCACCCTCAGTGTAGCACTGGAGTACCAGAAATGTGGGACCAAAGCAAAAATGGAAATAAAGAAGTCTGAAATCTACAAAAGGGAATACGGAGTTAAAATTAGGCTTGTTAACTGGAGCTGTCACCATTTCAAATATATAAACTTTGCCAGAGGTCACAAATACCTTGTTTACATTGAGTAAATTATATTGTTTACATTCAGAGAGTAAACAATATACTGATATGAATATTCTTTTCCTGGTAAAGTCCAAACTTACCTCTGTGGGAAATTTCTCCTCAGTGTTTTGAGCTTCACTGGTCATGGACTCTGATAAACTGGCATCCAGGCATTCTGACTTGCTGGCACCCTGGAAGAGTTTAAACCAAAATTATTTTTTCTTGGTCATTGCTCTCTCCCCTCTGATACCACAGAGCCTCAGCTATGGAGAATCTGTATTCTTAATGAAATGTAGTACATTATAAAGTTGGTAATACAAATTCTGAGGTGTTGAAGGACCTACATTCATCCCATTTAGAGAATTCAAGAACCCCATTCTGGGTTTACTTCCTTGTGAAAAAAATCTGCTCTCAAAGAGCAAGCTTTCTGCCCTACTACCCCATGCCTTAAGTGTTAAAAGGCCTACTCTTGAAGGAAAAGCAAATTTATATAAGCCACAGTCTGCACTATCAGCTTAATCAGTAATAGGGACTATATTTTGATTTCCCTCATTTTCACTCCTTGGCTATCTCTTAATTGAGTTTACAGTTTGGGCAGGGAGATAACTGTTACATATAGGACCCTCTTAAACCACAACAATAGGTAAATTTTGTCAACATTTGATATTAAAATATCAGTTAACTCAAAGGGGATAAAACATTCCCTCATTTCATTAATTCAAAAAATACATACACATACTCTTTTTGTATTAGGCAATATTAAAATATGCTTATTTGAAATGGTACTGAATTAGAAGTCAAAGAGCCTGGCTTTTATTTCCACAGCTGTAACTAACTGACTTGTGTAAATCAGCTAACCTCTATAGACTTGAATTTCTACAACTTTATTTCTTTTTAATTTTTATTGGAGTATAGCTGCTTTATAAAGTTGTGTGAGTTGCTACTGTACAGCAAAGTGAATCAGTTATATGTATACATATATCCCCTATTTTTTAGATTTACTTCCCATTTAGATCACCACAGAGCATTGAGTAGGGTTCCCTGTGGTATACAGTAGGTTCTCATTAGTTACCTATTTTATACATAGTAGTGTATATATGTCAATCCCAATTAGGTTACCACAAAGCATTGAGTAGGATTCCTTATGCTATACAGTAGGCTCTCATTGGTTACCTATTTTATACATAGTAGTGTATATGTCAATCCCACTCTCCCAATTCATCCCACCCTCCCTTCCCCCCTTGGTATCCATAAGTTTGCTCTCTACATCTGTGTCTCTATTTCTGCCTTGCAAATAAGTTCACCTGTACCATTTTTCTAGATTCCACATGTAAGTGATATCATATGATATTTGTTTTTCTCTTTCTGACTTACTTCACTCTGTATGACAGTCTCTAGGTCCATCCATGTTCCTGCAAATGGCACTATTTGTTCCCTTTTATGGCTGAGCAGTATTCCATTGTATATATGTACCACATCTTCTTTATTCATTCCTATATTGATGGACATTTGGATTGCTTCCATGTCCTGACTATTGTAAATAGTGCGGCAATGAACATTGGAGTGCATGTATCTTTTTGAATTATGGTTTTCTCTGGTTATATGCCCAGGGGAACAGTATGGAGGTTCCTTAAACATCTACAACTTTAAAATGAGGGTTTTAGATTAAATGATTCCCATGATTTATCCATAGCAGATAACTCATAATAACCTAAAACTAGGACTTACACAAATTTCCATTAACAGTAGAATGGATAAATAAATATTGGTACATGCCTTTTGGTGAATGTAAGGATGGATTTCTGTTGGCTATATATCTTGGAGTGAAATTGATGACTCAGAGTGTATGCATATATCCATCTTAGTAGATATTGTCAAAACTTTTTTTAAGTACTTGACTATACCAATATATTCTCTTACCAGCAATAATATATCAGGATATCAGTTATTAGTATCCTTGACAACATTTGGTATTTCTTTTTATTTTAGTTATTCAGGTGGCATGCAATGGTATTTCAATGTGATGTTGACTTGAACACTTTTAAAATATATTTACTGGCCATAAAACCTTTGTTTTAAAATTTTATTTCTTATGATTCTAGCATAGTAGACTCAGCTAATTGGAAACTTTATCAGGTAAAAATACCTAGATAGTCTTGATATAGCAAAAGAATAGAATGTATCAACTGAAATATGTAGCTGAAGCCAAAAGGAGTTAAGGAAAATCATCAGGTGCTAGAAGCAAAGAGAAAAATTAAAACCAAAATGGTAATCTCATGAACTTGCTCTAGTGGAATGAGGATAGCCATTGATCTGAGTAATCAAACTCAGAGGCTCTAACATTAAGTTCTTGGGTTTTACATCATGTATGGTCAGAAAATTAAGCATTAACTCTGAGAGCTGAGAGGTTGGATCTGATTCCACAGCACAAAACTATAAATCTTGAAGGATTGTAAACTCAGTGAAATGGAGACTTAGAAAATTCTTCCCACTGACCAAGAGAGAATGCAAAAATACTTGCTTTACCTAATATTCCGGGTGCGATGCTCTGAGAAACTAAAACCACAGAATGAACTAAACACAGGATTAGAGACTGAATTTACACTTTAAACAAGGTTAGGGAATCACCAAAATTAAAAACAAAACAAAACAAAAAACATAGAGCTAAATGCCTGGCCAAAGTTACCCCTAGGCCATGTGGAAGAAGCAACACTCAATTCCCATGAGATTTCTATAAGAAAAATATCCCTGCTAAAGATGAGCTCAAAACAAACAAAAAATTACAAAACACACACAACAATGATATATCTTCAGGAGAGTCAGCAGTCACAAAAAATAGTATAAACACAAGAACATGAGATCTGAAAGAAACTACTAATATTTTTAATAATTAAATAAATTTTTAAATAATAGAAATTACAGAGGAAATCAATTATGAACAGAAAACTGTCAGATTTGAAAAAAAATACTACATAGCATGTTTAACTATGAAACTCACTGGGCAGCCTAAGTAGCAAACAAGTCAAAGCTGAATAGAGAATTACTGAACCAGAAAGTAGATAAAAGGAAGCTACCCAGAATGTGTCATAGTTTAATGAAAATATTGAAAATATAATAGAGGTTTTAGAGACATGAAGGGTAGATTGGGAAACTATGCTATAACAAAAAGTTCTAGGATAGATAAGCTACAATGGGTGAAAGATAGGAGGATGTATATCAGAGTTAGTCCTAAAAGGAATATATTATTTGGGGTGAACTTAAAAGTATGGTTTATCTTTAATTTTTAAGATAAAACACAAATGTTAAAAAATTGTAGTTAATCACAAAAAGTTTCAGAAATTTATTAATCACTTATACCAAGATAGGAGAGAAAAGGGCCTGAATGAAACTTATCAATCTAATAGGATTCATGGAATAGGAAAAATACAATAAAAATAATAGCATGGAAAATAAAAAAGACAAAATCAGATTGTAAAAATAAATCAAAATGTATCATTAATAAATGCACATAAATGGATTTATACAGGCAGATAAGAGACAAAGATTATCAGATGGATAAAGAAACAATATCCAGCTATATGTTTTTTGTAAAAGACACTTTGAACCTTATGGATAGGGAAAGGTTGAAAACAAATGGATAGAAAAAGATGTATCAGGCATATACTAAAAATATAAATCTGATGTAGCTATGTTAATATCAGATAAAATAAGCTTAATGGCAAAATCATTATTAGAGATAAAGAGGATTATTATGCAATGATAAATGGATACATTTTCTTCAAAGATATGATAGTTTTAAACTTATATGTATCTCATGCCATAGCTTCAAAATAAATGCACAAAATTTGACAAAGCTATAAGGAGAAATTGACACACCCACTATTGTAATAAAATATTCTAAAACACTCTTCTCTCAGTAATGAAATGATCAAGTAACTTAAAAATATTGTAAGTATCAACCAAATTTTAACCACAGTTCTAAAGAATTTTATCTAATAATTATTCATAGACTACTGTATCCTATAACTAGGAAATATATGTTATTTTCAAACATATATGGAACTTCTGTAAATATTGACCACATATTAGGCCACAAAATAAGTCTCAACAAATAACAAATATCTTATATTCACTGACCATAATGCATTCATATTCAAAATCAAAAAAATATATAACCAAGTTACTGCTATCCATTTGAAAAGAAAATACTTCTAAATAATTGATGGGTCAAAGGAGATATAATAAGAGAAATTAGAAAAAAAGTATAGTTTTAGAACAGTAAAAATAATTCATATCAAAATGTGTAGAAACTAAAATTTTACTTAGAAGAAAATGGAAAACCTTAAATGCATGCAAAAGAAAGTTTTAAGATTAAAGTGTTAATCACTCAGTTTGAGAATTTAGAAAAATAACATCAAGATAAACTGAAAGAAAGAAAAAGAAACAAAGGGATAAAAAAACCAGACATTCATAAAGTGATTAATAAAACTTAAAAAAAGGGAAATAATAGAGTATCAATAATGAAAAACTGTAAATATTTGAAAGTAGTAATAAAATAGACAAATAAAAAAAATGTATCGAGGAAAAAGAGTTCACTAAAGAATAATGTAAAAATATATAAAAGACACAGATACAGAAAAATTGCATGTTTAAAAACAATTAGAGGATACTATGAGAAATATTTGCCAATATATTTAAAAATACACCTGAAGTATATAAATTAATAAAATAATATATATTTTAAAATAATCAAGAAAAAATAGGAACTAAATGAACCTATAAAGGAATCATCAGAATCTTCCTGAACAAAAACCTCAAGGTCCATCAAATTTTCAATAACATATAATTCCTGTCTTCTATACATATTTCTAAAGAACATAAAAGAGAAGGAACACTTTGCAACTCATTTATGAATCTATTATAACCTATAGATTAAAACAAAAAACAGTATGTAAAAGAAGATAGACCAATCTAATTCATGACAATGGATGCAAAAATCCTAATAAAATATGAATAATCCAGCTCCATTAATATATTTAAAAATATATCTTGACTAAATTGGGTTTAACTCAGAAGTATAGGAATTTTTGAATATTAAAATAAATGTTATTGTAAGTCTTCCAATTTCGATATGGCACACTGGGTGGACAGAGGACACTCCTGGTGTAGAACATCTACAATTTCTGGAAGAGATATATAAAATTCTTTTGTGGGTACATGACTGGACTGGTAGGAAAGGAAAATGAATCTGTGGAAACTATAAACAGTGAGAAAATATAAATTTGGAGAGGAAAAGAAGCACTGGAGCAGGCATTTGTCTTTTGCTTTCTGAAACATAAAATTTAGGTTAAAATGAACCATTCTATGTGGCTTCAGAAACACTGCATCTATTGAAATTAACATATGTAGAATAAATAATACACTATTTTTAAAGAAATATAAGAGGGTATTAAAAGTATAACAAATAAATAAGGGAGTATATAAAATGACCAGGCAAATTTGAAGAACAAACTAGAACTCCAGAAATATAAACATGTTAAAGAAGTTCAACAACTGATTAAGCACAGAAAGAGTAAAAGAGCTACCAGATAGATATGAGCATTATGAGGGAATGCAGTAGAAAGAAAAAGTTATGGAAATTATGAAAAAGATTAATGGACACAAAAGATAGAGTGAAAAGGTCCAACATAAATCTAATTTGAGAAGCAGTTGAAAATAATAGAGAAATTAAGAAAAGACAATCTTTGGAAGATAACTGACAATTTCTCAGAATTGAGAAGAGACATGAATCATCAGTTTCAAAGTTTCAAGAAGGCTAATGGATTTCAAGAAGGATAAATAGAAAGAAATCCATGATTTGACATTCTACAGCAAAAATTCAGAACACCAAAGATAATAAAGCAGCCAAGGAGAAAAGAAAGATTAGCTATAAAAGAAGGACAATTAGATTGTCAGCTGACTTCTCAACAGCAGCTATGGAAGATTCTTATTTAGAGAGCCAAGAAAGTATGTAACTGTCACTTAGAATTGCATATCTAAGCAAAACAATATTTCAAAAATTATAGCAGAATAAACATATATTCATACAATCATAAGCTACCAACAGTTTCTTACTAAGGGAACTTCTGAAGGTTGTTCTTCAGGAAGAAGAAAAATAATCCCAAAAAGAAGGTCAGGGATACAAGAAACGATTGTAAGAGATTACTAAACATGAGGATAAAATTAAAGTTTACCATATAAAACAATTGTAAACAAATGTATTCATAAGCATTTTCTGGAGTTAAATACAACCCCCAAATCTCAGTGGCTTATAGCACAAAATATGTTTTTCTCTTTTACCAGTCTACGAACTGTTTGCAACTATGCTACATGTGTCTTCTTGTTCTAGAACACCAGTTGAAAAAATAGCTCCCATCTTGGACATGCTAGTTCCATGGTGGAGGACAGGGCAAAGAGAGAAAAACAAGCAATGTGATAGCATATAAAAGATCTGCTGGCTACTGGCACACTGTCACTCTGTGTAAATCCCATTGGCCAAAGAAAGTAACATGGTCAAGCCTGAAATGGAACAGGCAAGAATATGTATATAATTTTATGTACCTTTCTCTATGTTTTAATCATTACATAACTTTTAAAAACGTATTTTTTTATTTATGGATTTTGCTTTGTCCTAGGATTGCTAAAATGTGTCATGAAGTGAGTACAAGAATGGAGGTCAGGAAGGCTGATTTATTACCTCAGCATTGTTACTCTTTAATCTTAGTTATGCATTTTAATCTTTCTGTACCTGAAACCAGTTGATCCTTTTTGCATCAAGCAAGTTAGAAGCTTATCATCAAACAAACAAACAAACAAACAAACAAAAACAAGGGGAATTTTCTCTGGTCTCCAGGTTTAACAAACAGATGAACAAACAGTTCAGTCAAATAAACAAGTGAAAAAAGATTACCAGCCAATATAAATGTTAAATGACCGAATGCTCAGAATGTAACTAGAAATATTTAGTAAAGGGGCAACAAGGATTACTAGTAGAGTAAATAATAGATACACAGTTTTATAGTAAAAATATGTTTATAAAATATTTTACACTTTGTTGACATGTTAACAGAGAATTTCACACTTCATTGAAAAGACATTAAGACAATTACCAGGTCATTAGTGTACACTTTAAATCTCAGCTTTGAAACCCTATTCTCTAGAGGATTCTTTTTGGCAGATAGTTTAGCTCTTAGCATAGGCTGAGTCAGGCTAAAATCGGCTCTATCTTTTCTACTCACCCAGCAGCTAGCCTTCAGAGACTGCTGAGGGACGTGTTTCTGGGGGTTGTTCAGGAAATCCAAGGAAATTTATTTAACTATTTATGGCCTGCAGTTTCATTCAAGTTTCCTAAAAGGAAGTCCTTATAATCTGGTACACTGGATTTTGGCCTAGTAGGACTTTTGAGTGACTATTTATAACCTATAGATAAAAACAAAAAAAACAGTATGAAAAAGAAGATAGACCAATCTAATTCTTTATATTCTTTTCTATAAAGAAAAATAGTTTATAATTTAATTGCCTGTAAAACTCATGTTAATATTTCTTAAAAGCAATACAAACATGATTACAAAATTCCATCAGGTTTGTGTGTTTAATATTTTTTAACATTTTACAAAACTGTATATCATTTTATGAACTGTTTTTCACATTACACAAAATACCATAAGAATCTTGGAAACTGCGCCATATCAGTATATACAGATACTTTTATTTAGTAGAAGCTTATCATTTTACTTTATGATTAAATGATACCATAATTTGCTTAATGGTTCTACTACTGATGAATCTTTAGGTGACTTCCATTCTTATACCGTTATAAACAATGCTTCAATGAACTTTTTTATTCATATATTTTTATGTAATTTTATGAGTATACCTATATATTTCCAGTTTTTTATGTGTCCTCTAGGCCCAATAGATGGCAAGAAATTTTGTAATGTGTATGAGGGAGTTATAAAAACATATTTGGAGCAGTGTATAAGTAAAGCTAACATTCTTTATAGAAAAAAGAAGATGTACACGTATTCAGGTCACAAGGTGTTAAGACAGATTTTCTGTGATATTTGTGTGTCATCATTGTAAGTTTCCTCAGTGTTGTGAGAGAGATGAAATATTGTTATGGTCTTTTTCTACTGAAATACAAAACCCACCCAACCAAAACTATAGTACTTGCTAATCTATATGAGGGGTGAGTTTTGTATTTTCAAAAGATTGTATTTTCAAAAAGACTATATCCAACAGTGGCATAGTGAGAATAAATAGTGCATGTGGGAAATGAAATACATTTCCACCACCTTTCCCTTACTGAATGCTTCCTAAGTGTCAGAATTTCCAAAGACTAAAAACGTCTTTAGGTGTTCCTATAGACATATGTCAAGTGAAATTTGTCCCTCTCTAGCCCTCTATTAATTCTGACTGTATTTCCAAAGATTAATATTTGGAAAATCAGGGAAAGATATGAGACTGGGATTTGTTGATGATAGAATCCTATCCAACTGTGACAGTATACTCAAAAATAGTAGCCAGAACTTTGTTGAATATTTTAAAATTACATCATTTGAATAATCTGAAGGACATTGTGAGTATGTAACCTATTTTTGGAGGGATTATCTTCTTTTAAGTAAAGGCTTTTGGGGAGAAGTAGTTCAGAAAAATTTTTAAATACATATCACAAACTCTCTCAACCTCCCAAGTACACCCTCAGGATCCAAAGTACCAACTCTTCATTTCCCAGTTTAAAAGTTGGGTTATTTTAGTAATGAGAAAAGAGTTCAAAGAAGATTCTGCCAGCCACTAGGAAAATGAGGTTAGAAATGAAAAACTGTTTGTAAGAGTCCCCTGGTATTTGGGGGATCTGCAACTTGTCTCAGTTTAGTCTGTACCTGAAAGGGAATAGACCTCAGAAGAGATCATATTAGTGCTGGCAGAAGGCCCCAGAACTCCTGATTTATGACACTCTCGTCCCACCACTCACTGAGCTGAACATGACCTTGCTTGTTGAACCAGCACACAGCCAGCCCTGTACGACCTGGATAGTTATAAGAAGCTGTCCACAATTTAGCCTCTAGTGGTTCATCAAAAAACCTGCTGCTGTTAGGAAAAACTTGCTCAGCCTTGCAAAACAGGGGAGGCCTGGGGATACAGTGCCCCTCAAAAGCCTTGTGAGTAAAGGAAATTATGTCTTTTACTTCCTTCGTGGCTGTAGTACAATTCCTGATGTTTTTCTTTTGACATTGCTTTAGATGTGTGTAAGAGGTTGTTGTAAGTGAGCTAAAGAGTCAAAACCATCAATGTGTCATCTTATTACTTTGCCTGTTATTAGTCTATATTCAAAAACATTTATGTTCCTTTTGCCTTTTCCACCAGCAGTTTCCAGTTTACCTCTCTGGATTATGAGCATATGGATCTTTGGCAAACTGTGACACTAATGCACAGATGAGTTTGTCATACAGCACTTGCTCCTAATGGTTCCTGGTAGGTATTGCCACCAACTTCCTTTAACATGAATAGGATTAGTATCCCATGATGCATTATTGGAAGGAACCCACACTCCAGACCTCCTAGGTGTTTTCCTTCATTTAAAATCTTGTAGGAGGATCTTCAAGATGGCAGAAGAATAAGACTTGGAGATCAGCTTCCTCCCCACAGATACATCAGAAATACATCTACATGTGGAACAACTCCTACAGAACACCTACTGAACGCTGGCAGAAGACCTCAGACCTCCCAAAAGGCAAGAAACTCCCCACATAACTGGGTAGGGGAAAAGAAAAAAGAAAAAATAGAGACAAAAGAATAGGGATGGGACCTGCACCAGTGGGAGGGAGCTGTGAAGGAGGAAAGGTTTCCACACACTAGGAAACCCCTTCGCGGGCAGAGACTGCGGGTGGTGGGGTGGCAGCTTTGGAGCCACGGAGGAGAGCGCAGCAACAGGGGTGTGGAGGGCAAAGTGGAGAGATTCCTGCACAGAGGATCGGTGACGACCAGTACTCATCAGCCCAAAAGGCTTGTCTGATCACCCGCCAGGATGGGTGGGGGCTGGGACCTGAGGCTCCAGCTTCGGTCGGGTCCCAGGGAGACTACTGGAATTGGCTGCGTGAACACAGCCTGAAGGGGGCTAGTGCTCCACGGCTAGCCGGGAAAGAGTCCAGGAAAAGGTCTAGAACTGCCGAAGAGGCAAGAGACATTTTCTTGCCTCTTTGTTTCCTGGTGCGTAAGGAGAGGGGATTAAGAGCGCTGCTTAAAGGAGCTCCAGAGACGGGCGCGAGTGCGGCTATCAGCGTGGACCTCAGAGATGGGCATGAGATGCTAAGGCTGCTGCTGCAGCCACCAAGAAGCCTGTGTGCAAGCACAGAACACTATCCACACCTCCCCTCCTGGGAGACTGTGCAGCCCGCCACTGCCAGGGTCCCGTGATCCAGGGACAGCTTCCCCGGGAGAACACACAGCACGCCTCAGGCTGTTGCAACGTCACGCTGGCCTCTGCTGCTGCAGGCTCACCCTGCACACCGTACCCCTCCCTCCCCCCGGTCTGAGTGAGCCAGAGCCCCCAAATCAGCTGCTCTTTAACCCCGTCCTGTCTGAGCAAAGAACAGACACCCTCAGGTGACCTACACACAGAGGCAGGGCCAAATCCAAAGCTGAATCCCAGGAGCTGTGCGAACAAAGAAGAGAAAGGGAAATCTCTCTCAGCAGCCTCAGGAGCAGCGGATTTAATCTCCACAATCAACTTGATGTACCCTGCATCTGCGGAATACCTGAATAAACAAAGAATCATCCCAAATTGAGGAGGTGGACTTTGGCAACAATGATATATATATATTTTTTACCTTTTTCTCTTTTTGTGAGTGTGGATGCGTATGCTTCTGTGTGTGATTTTATCTGTATAGGTTTGCTTTTACTATTTGTCCTATGGTTCTGTCTGTCCATTTTCTGTTTGTTTGTTTGTTTTCTTAGTATAGTTCTCAGCACTTGTTATCATTGGTGGATTTGTTTTTTGGTTTGGTTGTTCTCTTCTTTCTTTCTTTCTATTTTTTTAACTACTTTAAAATTTTTTCTTAATAATTATTTTTTGGTTTTTGTTTTAATAAATTTTTTATTTTATTTTATTTTACCTTTTTCTTTCTTTCTTTTTTTCACCCATTATTCTGAGCCATGTGGATGACACGTTCTTGGTGCTCCAGCCAGACATCAGGCCTGTGCCTCTGAGGTGGGAGAGCCAAGTTCAGGACATTGGCCCACCAGAGACCTCCCAGATCCATGTAATATCAAATGGCGAAAATCTCCCAGAGATCTCCATCTCAATGCCAAGACCCAGCTCCACTCAATGACCAGCAAGCCACAGTGCTGGACACCCTATGCCAAACAACTAGCAAGACAGGAACACAACCACACCCATTAGCAGAGAGGCTGCCTAGAATCACAATAAGGTCACAGACACCCCAAAACACACCACCAGATGTGGACCTGCCCACCAGAAAGACAAGATCCAGCCTCATCCACCAGAACACAGGCACTAGTCCCCTCCACCAGGAAGCCTACACAACACACTGAACCAAATTTAGACACTGGGGGCAGACACCAAAAACAGTGGGAACTACAAACGTGCAGCCAGTGAAAAGGAGGCCCCAAACACAGTAAGTTAAGGAAAATCAGAAGACAAAGAAACACATAGCAGATGAAGGAGCAAGGTAAAATCCCACCAGATCTAACAAATGAAGAGGAAATATGCAGTCTACCGGAAAAAGAATTCAGAATAATGATAGTAAAGATGATCCCAAAGCTTGGAAATAGAATGGAGAAAATACAAGAAACGTTTAACAAGGACCTAGAAGAACTAAAGAGCAAGCAAACAATCATGAACAACACAATACATGAAATTAAAATTTCTCTAGAAGGGATCAATAGCAGAATAACTGAGGCAGAAGAACAGATAAGTGACCTGGAAGATAAAATAGTGGAAATAACTACTGCAGAGCAGAATAAAGAAAAAAGAATGAAAAGAATTGAAGACAGTTTCAGAGGCCTCTGGGACAATATTAAATGCACGAACATTCGAATTATAGGGGTCGCAGAAGAAGAAGAGAAAAAGAAAGGGACTGAGAAAATATTTGAAGAAATTGTAGTTGAAGACGTCCCTGATATGTGTAAGGAAATAGTTAATCAAGTCCAGGAAGCACAGAGAGTCCCATACAGGATAAATCCAAGGAGAAACATGTCAAGACACATATTAATCAAACTATCAAAAATTAAATACAAAAGAAAAAATATTAAAAGCAGCAAGGGAAAAACAACAAATAACATACAAGGGAAGTCCCATAAGGTTAACAGGTGATCTTTCAGGAGAAACTCTGCAAGCCAGAAGGGAGTGGCAGGACATATTTAAAGTGATGAAAAGGAAACACCTACAACCAAGATTACTCTACCCAGCAAGGATCTCACTCAGATTTGACGGAGAAATTAAAAGCTTTACAGACAAGCAAAAGCTAAGAGAATTCAGCACAACCAAACCAGCTTTACAACAAATGCTAAAGGAACATCTCTAGGCAGGAAACACAAGAGAAGGAAAAGACCTACAATAACAAACCCAAAACAATTAAGAAAAGGGTAATAGGAAAATGCATATTGTTAATTAACTTAAGTGTAAATGGATTAAATGTTCCAAACAAAAGATATAGGCTGGCTGAATGGATACAAAAACAAGACGCATATACATGCTGTCTAAAAGAGACACACTTCAGACCTAGGGACATGTAGAGAGTGAAAGTGAGAGGATGGAAAAAGATATTCCATGCAAATGGAAATCAAAAGAAAGCTGGAGTAGCAGTTCTCATATCAGACAGAATAGACTTTAAAACAAAGAGTATTACAAGAGACAAAGAAGGACAATACATAACGATCAAGGGATCAATGCAAGAAGATATAACAATTGTAAATATTTATGTACCCAACATAGGAGCACCTCAACACATAAGGCAAATACTAACAGCCATAAAAGGGGAAATCGACAGTAACACAATCATAGTAGGGGACTTTAACACACCACTTTCAACAATGGACAGATCATCCTAAATGAAAATAAATAAGGAAACACAAGCATTAAATGATACATTAAACAAGATGGACAATTGATATTTATAGGACATTCCATCCAAAAACAACAGAATACACTTTCTTCTCAAGGGCTCATGGAACATTCTCCAGGATAGATCATATCTTGGGTCACAAGTCAAGCCTTGGTAAACTTAAGAAAATTGAAATCCTATCAAGTATATTTTCTGACCACAACGTTATGAGACTAGATATCAATTACAGGAAAAAATCTGTAAAAAATACAAACACATGGAGGCTAAACAATACACTACTTAATAACCAAGAGATCATGAAGAAATCAAAGAGGAAATCAAAAAATACCTAGAAACAAATGACAATGAAAACAGGATGACCCAAAACCTATTGGACGCAGCAAAAGCAGTTGTAAGAGGGAAGTTTATAGCAATACCATCCTACCTTAAGAAACAAGAAACATCTCAAATAAACCACCTAACCTTACACCTAAAGCAATTAGAGAATGAAGAACAAAAAAAACCCCCAAAGTTAGCAGAAGGAAAGAAATCATAAAGATCAGATCAGAAATAAATGAAAAAGAAATGAAACAAAAGATAGCAAACATCAATAAAACTAAAAGCTGGTAATTTGAGAGGACAAGCAAAATTGATAAACCATTAGCCAGCCTCATCAAGAAAAAAAGGGAGAATACTCAAATCAATAGAATGAGAAATGAAAAAGCAGAAGTAACAACTGACACCACAGAAATACAAAGGATCATGAGAGATTACTAAAAGCAAATATATGCCAATAAACTTGACAACCTAGAAAAAACTGGACAAATTCTTAGAAATGCACAGCATTCTGAGACTGAACCAGGAAGAAATAGAAAATATGAACAGACCAATCACAAGCACTGAAATTGAAACTGTGACTAAAAATCTTACAACAAACAAAAGCCTACGAACAGATGGCGTTACAGATGAATTCTATGAAACATTTAGAGAAGAGCTAATACCTATCCTTCTCAAACTCTTCCAAAAGATAGCAGAGGGAGGAACACTCCCAAACTCATTCTACGAGGCCATCATCACCCTGATACGAAAACCATACAAAGATGTCACAAAAAGGAAAACTAGAGGCCAATATCACTGATGAACATAGATACAAAAATCCTCAACAAAATCCTAGCAAACAGAATCCAACAGCACATTAAAAGGATCATACACCATGATAAATTGGGGTTTATCCCAGGAATGCAAGGATTCTTCAATATACGCAAATCAATCAATGTGATACAACATATTAACAAATTGAAAGAGAAAAACCATATGATCATCTCAACAGATGCAGAGAAAGCTTTCGACAAAATTCAACACCCATTTATGATAAAAACCCTCCAGAAAGTAGGCATAGAGGGAACTTACCTCAACATAATAAAGGCCATATATGACAAACCCACAGCCAGCATCATCCTCAAAGGTGAAAAAATGAAACCACTTCCACTAAAATCAGGAGCAAGTCAAGGTTGCCCACTCTCACCACTATTATTCAACATAGTTTTGGAGGTTTCAGCCACAGCAAACAGAAGAAAAAGAAATAAAAGGAATCCAAATCGGAAAAGAAGAAGTAAAGCTGTCACTCTATGCAGATGACATGATACTATACAAAGAGAATCCTAAAGATGCTACCAGAAAACTACTAGAGCTAGTCAATGAATTTGATAAAGTACCAGGATACAAAATTAATGCACCAAAATCTCTTGCATTCCTATACACTAATGATGAAAAATCTGAAAGTGAAATTAAGAAAACACTCCCATTTACCATTGCAACAAAAAGAATAAAATACCTAGGAATAAACCTACCTAAGGAGACAAAAGACCTGTGTGCCGAAAATTATAAGACACTGATGAAAGAAATTAAAGATGATACAAATAGATGGAAAGATACCCATGGTCTTGGATTGGAAGAATCAACATTGTGAAAATGACTATACTACGCAAAGCAATCTACAGATTCAATGCAATCCCTATCAAATTGCCATTGGCATTTTTTACAGAACTAGAACAAAAAATTTCACAATTTGTATGGAAACAAAAAAGACCCTGAATAGCCAAAGCAATCTTGAGAAAGAAAAACGGAGCTGGAGGAATCAGGCTCCCTGACTTCAGACTATACTACAAAGCTACAGTAATCAAGACAGTATGGTACTGGCACAAAAACAGAAATATAGATCAATGGAACAGGATAGAAAGCCCAGAGATAAACCCACGCACCTATGGTCAACTAATCTATGACAAAGGAGGCAAGAATATACAATGGGGAAAAGACAGCCTCTTCAATAAGTGGTGCTGGGATAAGTGGACAGCTACAAGTAAAAGAATGAAATTAGAACACTCCCTATCACCATACACAGAAATAAACTCAAAATGGATTAAAGACCTAAATGTAAGGCCAGACCCTCTCAAACTCTTAGAGGAAATCATAGGCAGAACACTCTATGACATAAATCACAGCAAGATCCTTTTTGACCCACCTCCTAGAGAAATGGAAATAGAAACAAAAATAAACAAATGGGACCTAATGAAACTTAAAAGCTTTTGCACAGCAAAGGAAACCATAAACAAGACGAAAAGAAAACCCTCAGAATGGGTGAAAATATTTGCAAATGAAGCAACTGACAAAGGATTAATCTCCAAAATTTACAAGCAGCTCTTGCAGCTCAATATCAAAAAAACAAACAACCCAGTCCAGAAATGGGCAGAAGACCTAAATAGACATTTCTCCAGGAAAGTATACAGATTGCCAACAAACACATGAAAGAATGTTCAACATCATTAATCATTAGAGAAATGTAAATCAAAACTACAATGCGATATCATCTCACACTGGTCAAAATGGTCATCATCAAAATATCTACAAGCAATAAATGCTGGAGAGGGTGTGGAGAAAAGGGAACCCTCATACACTGTTGGTGGGAATGTAAATTGATACAGCCACTATGGAGAACAGCATGGAGGTTCCTTAAAAAACTAAAAATAGAACTATCATACGACCCAGCAATCCCACTACTGGGCACATACCCTGAGAAAACCGTAATTCAAAAAGAGTCATGTACCAAAATGTTCATTGCAGCTCTATTTACAATAGCCGGGACATGGAAGCAACCTAAGTGTCCATCGACAGATGAATGGATAAGGAAGATGTGGCACATATATACAATGCAATATTACTCAGCCACAAAATGGAATGAAATTGACTTGTTTGTTGTGAGGTGGATGGACCTAGATTCTGTCATACAGAGTGAAGTAAGTCAGAAAGAGAAAAACACATCCCATATGCTAGCACATATATATGGAACCAAGAAAAAAAAATGGTAATGAAGAACCTAAGGGCAAGATGAGAATAAAGACGCAGACCTACTAGAGAATGGATTTGAGGATACGGGGAGGGGAAAGGGTAAGCTGTGACAAAGTGAGAGAGTGATAGTGTGTATATGGACATATAAACACTACCAAATGTAAAATAGATAGCTAGTGGGAAGCAGTCGCATAGCACAGGGAGATCAGCTCGGTGCTTTGTGACCAGCTAGAAGGGTGGGATAGGGAGGGTGGGAGGGAGGGAGATGCAAGAGGGTAGAGATATGGGGATATATGTATATGTATAACTGATTCACTTTGTTATAAAGCAGAAACTAACACACCATTGTAAAGCAATTATACTCCAATAAAAACGTTAAAAAAAAAGTCTTGTAAAACAAACTTTCTCTGTTAATGAAAAACTTGCCAAGAGACTATTACTGAAACATGATTGTCTGACTATCTCTGACCCCAGAAACAGATTATTCTTCTGTAAAGTTTATAATTTTAAACTACTTGAAGATGTGGCTGAACAAAAAGAAATCCTGCAGTCTTTGAGAGTGCTATAAAAAACAAGCTTTTTTCCCAAGTGTCTGAAACGCTAAACCAACTCCTCCAGGGGACAATGCAATAATCAGTCACTAACAGGGGTTTCTCCTATACTAGAACAGCTGGCTATTAACAGAACTTAGTCACACTATGCAGAACACAAGAATAGAGTCTAAGAATTAATCACATGAAGGAAGAAAGGCTTTTCATTTTTGGATAAATAACCATATAGCTTAATTTAAATTCTATTAATTTATTATTTATTAATGTACTTATTTGATTTTTATAATTGTGCCCACATACCTATTAGTTAAGTAATTTTAAAAATTAGTTAGGCACTTTTTCCTCAGGGTATAAACAGAGAACTCAACATAGTTAAACCCAGCCAAACCGATAAAAACCTGCTGAAATCTGTAGGTATGTATTGTAATACCATATGCAAACCATGTTGTTCTCAGCAGTGAAGTAGGGCAAAAAGATTGCATAAAACATGTTTTTGAATAGACCTTTTTCCAAAGAAGGCATATTAATGGCCAACAAGTGTATGAAAATGTGTTCAACATCACTAATCATCAGCAAAATGCAAATCCAAATAACAATGAGATATCACCTCACACTTGGTAGAATGCTTATCATCAAAAAGACATGAAATAACAAGAGTTGGTGAGGATGTAAAGAAAAGGAAACCATCGTACACTGTTAGTGAGATTGTACATTCGTACAATCACTGTGGAAAACCACATTGAGATTCCTCAAAAAATTAGAAATTGAACTACCACATGATCCAGCAATTCCGCTTCTCAGTATTTATCTGAAAGACATGAAATTACTCTCACAAAGAGATATCTGCACATCAATCTTTATTGCAGCATTATGTACAAAAACCAAGACATGGAAATAAATTGTGTTGTTGGATGAATGAGTAAAGAAATGTTATATATATATAAATTTTGCAATGACATGAATGGACCTTGAGGGCATTATGCTAAGTGAAATAAATCAGACATATAAAGACAAATACTGTATAATCTCACTTATATGTGGAATCTAAAGAAAGAAAAAGAAAAAGAGGGGGGAATGGGAGGAGGAGGAGGAAGAGGGGAAGGAGAAGAAAAGAACAAACTCATAGAAAAAGAGATTAGACTTGTGGTTACCAGAATTAGAAGTAGGAGGGTAGAGGAATTGGATTAAGGTGGTCAAAAGGTACAAACTTCCAGTTAAGATAAATAAGCCCTGGGGGTGTAGAGTACAGCATGGTGACTATAATGAACAATACTGTACTGTGTATGTGAAAGTTGCTAAGAGAGTAGATCTTAAAAGTTCTCATCACAAGGAAAATACAATTTGTGACTATGTGTAGTGATGAATGTTAACTAATCTTATTATGGTAATAATTTCTAGATGTATAAAATTATTAGGTTGTACACCTAAAACTAATACAATGTTATATATTGATTATAACTCAAACATATAAAAATATCAACAGTGACTAAAATGTGTTTTACAGTTTATGAAGCACTTTATCCTATTTTTGCTTCTTTATCTAAATGTAAACTCAAAAAATGTTTTATCTTGTCATCCCATCAAGGAATAGATGGTTTAAAATTAAAACACATCTTCTACTGTGCTATGAAATTAGTAAAATGTCACATTAGCCCAGGAGGCATAATGTGACTACTCTGTGGAAAATCATCTACTGCTCCTTTCCTGAGATGTAAACCTGGGACATCTTAACCAATTTATAAAAATACATGAGGAAAAATGCTGTCTTATTCTCCCAGTGAAAATTATTTTTACACATTTTAAAGCTCCTTTGTTTGACTAGGTTCCTTTCTCTTTTCTTGTTTAATGTTAACTAATACAATACACTTTTATTATTGTTCTTAATGTATACTTAAAGATGTGGTAACAAAATATTAAGAGCATAAGCTTTGGTAACATACAAATATGTGTTCAAATTCTGGCTCTATTGCTTATGGACTGTGTGGCTTTGGGTAGTTATTTAATATCCATAAGTCCTACTTTTTTATCTATAAAATAGGAGTATAATAGTATATCTATCTGGCAGGGCTATTGTGGGGATATAACAGAATAATATGTATAGAATACCCAACATTATGCCTAAAATACACTAGATGTTCAAAAATGTTAAATATTATTATATGACTCTTTCCATCCCAATTCATTTTTTTCTTTTTTTAAAATTCCAACTTTATTGAGGTATAATTTACATACAATGAAATTAACTAATTTTAAGTATACAGTTTCATAAAATTTTATTATTGTATACAGTCGTGTAACAAGTCATGTAGCATCACATTTCCATCAAGCCAAAAGTTTCTCTTGTGCTCGCTCCTTTGCTGTCAATACCTTCACTCAAAACTCATGCCTTGCCAACTATAGACTTTCTTTTTGTCACTATGTCTTTAATTTTCCTAGAATTTCATTTAAGAGAATTTACATTGTATACAGGCTTTTATGTCTTACTTCACACCATAATGCTACTGGGATTAATCCATGTTGTATGTGTCAGTAGTCAATCTCTTTTAGTTGCTGAATACTACTTCACTATAGAGATACACCATGATTCATTTATCTGTTTACCCATTGATGGTCATTTTGGTTATTTACAGCCTTTGCCTCCTATGACTAAAACTGTTTTAAACATTAGTTTAAAAGTCCTTTTGTGGACATATGTTTTCATTTATCTTGAGTAAGTTAGGGGAATAGGATTATTGATAACTGTATGCTTAACTGTATAAGAAACTGTAAAACTGTCCAGTTCCTCCACATCATCTACAAACTTGGTATTATTAATCCTTTAAATTTTAAGGTTTTAGAGTACATGCAGAGAGGTATCTCCTTGTGGTTTTGTTTCGCCTTTCCTTAATAACTGATGATGCTGAGCATATTTCATGTGCTTATTTGCCAGTCATATATTTGTCAGTCGGTTCAACTATGTCCATTTCATTATTGGGTTGTTTACCTTCTTATAATTGATTAATTAGGACTTCTGTTATAAAGTTAAGTAGAAGTGATGAAAGTGGACCTTCTTGCCTTGTTTTCAATATTAGGGGGAAAACGGGCATTCTTTCAGCACTAATATATTAGCTGTAAGCTTTTCATCAATATCCTTTAACAGGGTAAGGAATTTCCCTCTATTTCTAGTTTGTTGATAATTTTTTCTTTTATTGTTAATGGGAGTATGTCTTGTCAAATGATCTTTTGCATTAATTGAGATGATCATAAGGTTTTTCTTTTTTAGAATCTTAATATAAGTTGCATCAATTGATTTTTGTATATTGAGACAAATTTGTATTCCTATGAACATCATTTGTTTGTGATGTTTTATCCTTATTAAATGTATCATGACTCAATTTGCTAAGCCTTTATTATGGATTACGTGTCTTTTCTTGAGAGACATTTGTCTGTAGTTTTCTCTATACATGCATAATATCTTTTTTTTCTGTTGTTCATATCAGAATAATGAGTTCAGAAGTATTCCTAACTCTTCTACATTTTAGAAATGTTTCTGTAGAATTGGTATTATTTCTTCCTCAAATATTTGGTACAATTTACCAATGAAGTCACCTGGGCCTGAAGTTTTCTTTGTGTGAAGATCTTTAACTGTAAAGTTACTTTTAATAAATTAAAGGACTGTTTGGTTTATTGATGTTATTTTTCTTCTTGATTAAGATTCCATACTGTGCCTTTCAAAAGTTGGGTTCATTGTTGAAGTTATTGCTATAAAATTTTTGTAACATTCCCTTAATCTCTTTTTAATGTCTGTAAGATCTGTAGTGATGTCCACTTTTTTTTTCATGAAAATGATTTATCAATTTTATTATTTACAAAGAAGTTTTGTTTCTGTGGTTTTGTCTATTGTTTTCTCTGTTTTATTGATTTATGCTCTTCATTATTGACTTCCTTCTTCTTGCTTCGGGTTTGATTTGCTCTAACATTTTTATTCTTAAGGTGCCAGATGCTAAGTATTTCTATTCCAGTAGTTCAATCTGGAACTGGGGAAATAACCACTGGATGAGTTCCAAGACCCACTGTGAGATGCACTGGAGCTATAAAATCCATTAATCAAATGGCATCCATAAGCCTCTACTCTGACTGAATAACCACAGTGACACTTTGGCTCTCTTAGAATCAAGTGTCTGTTTAGATTCAGTGACCAATAGTCCTCAAAAGGTCTGATTATTTCATTTTCCCTAGTGTACATTCACACTGGTAAAAGACCATAGGTCCATTTGGGGAAGACTAGGGGAAAGATTAACATTATAAATTTTCTGTATTGTACCAAGATTCTTCCCCTAGGGGACTCAGCTTCCCCTTCATTCAAGGGGTTCTGAATCTGTAAACTGGTTCAAATCTGGGAATTGATTTAGAAGTTGTGACTTTCTGTTTTTATAATTCCAATTAAACTTTCATTCACTTGACCTAGAACTTTCTTGCTTATATAAACCAAGTAAGAATTTAGTAGACTTCCTATTTATTTCACTTCTAGGAACCCAATGGTTAACTAGCCGGTGCCACAGGTCTGCCAGAGTGAGATTATTCTGACTGCTGCTTTGGCTCTGCTGTCCATTACAGTAACCACATCCACCTTGCTTTTGGAGGTTGAGTCCTGCCATTTGACCCCTGTCTTCTTAGGATCTAACTACTCCCATTGCATTTAGGTTTTCCAATTGAGTGTCTGGGATTCCTTCTCTATGGTCTGATCTACATAAAAAATCACAGAACTCATCAAGGATGCTGGGGCTTCCATCACAAATTTATTTCTCAAAATATTGGTGAAAGGTATGTCTTCTGGACCCTCCCAGTGTGGCTGATTAGGTCTTGAATAATAAATCCGCTATAACATTCCAGCGTTCCTAAGCCTTTGAGTCCCTTCCTCTACATTAAACCAAGGGAGGTCTCGCATTTCCATTCACTCACAGTGGGCCATCTTTCGGTGCCTGTTTCAACCAAACAACCAAAGAAACAGCTAAAGCCCTTTCTAACTTCTGAAGCTGAAGTGTTAAATATGGAATCTCTGTTTAGTGAGTCTATATCAATAAATTCATCATGATCCAAATTTATGTTCTTTCCACCATTATCCTACACCTTTAATATCCATTCCCACACATGTTCCTCAGATTTCTGCTTGTATAAATTAGAAAACTCAAGTTGTCCTTTTGAAGTGTAACACACCTCTTCACGGATCACACTTTGCCTCTCACACTTTGCTGGGCTTAAGTTTGGTTATAGGTCTAGAAACCAAGAGGGGTAACAACAATGGATCCTGAGGAAAGTCAGCATTGTCTTGCATGGTATCCACCTCAGGGGGTGGCAATACTATTTCTTCAGACTGTGCAGAGTTAATCCCCTCATATCAAGGTAGAATGGTTGCTACCACTGTGGGTGGAGAGGTAGGTACCACTGTGGTTGGGAGACCTCTTCCACTAGCAAAGAAGACGCATCACAATTTCAAGGCTCATTATCCTCAGCTTCATCAGGGCCTTCCCATATTCCCCATGCCAACTTACAGGATCCTATTCTTTCCCAATCAATACCCTCATTTGAACAGCAGACACCCTATGAGGCTGAGAATTCAATTTGCGTTGTAATTCAGCCAATTATAGGATGAGGTTGTGTGTATGATTTCAGCCCTGTGTCTATGGGAGATGAGGCTTTCCATCAGGGTGCACACAGAAACTCTTAGGTCATTTATAGTGTTCTTGAGCCGGGAATTTGAATCCCTGAGTGCATCCTTTTATTTCACCACTTTGTCCAGCAATTTTAGGAGCAACCAATCAATGTTATTATATTCCTTAGTTTTCAAAAAATGTTCAAAAGTGTCATATTTACAGTCGCTTAGCTCCTTGCTTCTTATAAGTGGTTGATTAGGACTATCCAATGCTTACATTTTGTATATCTCTGTAAACAGTTCATACCATGCACTATCAGTGTTCTTTTTACTACTGGAAATAGAGTCATTACCATCTTTAAGCATAATCAGATTAGAGAATCATTCCAGAAACCCCAGAACTATTTCAGAAAATACATCATTAAAATTTTGTTCATTTAGAACCACTCTTGGTATCCAAATCTGTATTACAGTTCTCCAGATAAACAGATACAATAAGATATATATATATATATTTATATAAAATCATGGAGGCCAAGAAGTCCCACAATCTGCTGTCTACAATCTGGAGAACCAGGAAAGCTAATAGTCTAATTCAGTCTGAGTCCAAAGTCCTGAGAACCAGGGAAGCCAATGGTGTAAGTTCCAGTCTGAGTCCAAAGGCCCGAGAATCAGGGACCAATGGTGTTAAGTCAGATCTGAGTCTAATAGCCTGAGAACCAGGAGAGCTGATGTCTGAGGTCAGAAGAAGTTGGGTGTCTCAGCTTAAGAAAAAAGTAAATTTTCCTTTCCTCTGCCTTTTTGGTCTCTGTAGGCCCTCAGTGGATTGGATCATGGCTACCCACATTAGTGAAGGCAATCTTCTTTACTCAATGTACTGATTGAAAAGCTAATCTCTTCCAGAAACACCCTCACAAACACACCCAGAAATAATGTTTTACCAGGTGTCTGGGCATCCCTTAGCCCAGTCATGTTGACATAAAAGTAAACATCATGCTAGACTATATGGTAATTATGCATATAATTTTTGCTACCATCCTACTGTTTTTTTATTTTTTACTAGTAGCCATTCTAGTGTGTGAAATTGTATCTCATTGTGATTTTGATTTTAAATTTCCTAATGATTAGAGATGTTAAGCATTTTTTCATGTACTTATTGGTCATTTATATATCTTCTTTGGAGAAATGTCTGTTCAGGCCCTTTTACCATTACTAAATTGGGTTGTTTTTTGTTGTTGTGTTTTAAGACTGCTTTACATATTCTGGATATTAATCCATTATTAGATATATGATTTGAAAATATTTTCTCCATAGCAAGGGTTGCCTTTTACTTTGCTGTTGGTATCTTTTAATGCACAAAAGTTTCTAGTTTTGATGAGGTCCAAAGTATCTCTTTTTTCTTTTGTTGCCTTTGCTTTTGATGTCATATCCAAGAAATAATTTCCAAATCCAATGTCATGAGGCTTTTCCTCTGTTTTCTTCCAAGAGTTAATATTTAGCTTTTATGATTAGGTCTTTGATCCATGTTTCTTTAATTTTTGTATATGATGTAAGATAAGGGTTCAAATTTATTGTTTTGAATGTGGGCGTCCCATTTTCCCAGCACCATTTGTTGAAAAGATTGTCCTTTATCCAGTGAATTGTCTCGTAAACCTTGTTGGAAATCATTTGACCATATATTTGAGGGATTCTTTCTGGACTCTTCATTGTATTCCGTTGGTCTATATTTCTGTCTTTGTGCTACTTACTCCCATACTCTTTTGATTACTGCAGTTTGTGGTAAGATTTGAAATGAAAAAGAGTGAGTCCTCCAATTTTATTCTCCTTTTTCCATATTATTTTTGAGTTTCCATATGAATTTTAGGATGGATTTTTCTTTTTTTCTGCAAAAAAAATTTATTGGGATTTTGATATGGATTCCATTGAGTCTGCAGTTTATTTTGGAGGTTCTTAACATATTTACAATATTAAGTCTTTCAATCCATGAACATGAGATGTATTTCCAGTTATTTTTTTCTTTAATTTCTTTCAGTAGTGTTTTATAGTTTACAGTTTATGTCTTTCTCTTCCTTGATTAAGTATATTCCTAAGTATTTTTTTCTTTTTGATGCTATTTTAAATTATTTCACTTTTGGATAGGCCATTGTTAATGTATAGAGAAGCAAATTCTGCTGAATTTGTTTATTAGTTCTAACAGTTTTAATGGAATATTTAGGGTTTTATACATATAGGATCATGTCATCTGTTATCAGAGAAAATTTTACATCTTTATTTCCTTTTCTTAGCTAATTACTCTGGCTAGAATTCCAATACTATATTGAAGAGAAGTGGCAAAAATGAGCATCTATGCCTTGTTACTGGTCTTAAAGGAAAAGTTTTCACCCTTTCACCATTCAGTATTGTGTTAGCTGTGGGGGATTTCATATATGACCTTTATTATGTTGAGGTGGCTTCTTTCAGTTTCCAGTGTATTGAGTGTTTTTATCATAAAAAGTTGTTAAATTTTGTCAAATGATTTTTTGCATTAATTGAGATGATCAAGCTTTTTTTTTTTTTTTTTTTCCTTCTTCTCCATTCTGTTAATGTGCTGTATTGCATAGACTGATTTTCTTTTATTGAACCATGCTAGCATTTCAGGATAAATCCCACTTGATCATGATATACAATCCCTCTAATATGTTGTCAAATTTGATTTGCTAATATTTTGGAGAGAATTTTTACATCAATATTTACAAGGCATAATTGTCTGTAGTTTTATTTTCTTGTAATGTCTTTGGTTTGGCTGCATTCATTTTCTAGGGCTGCCATAACATAGTACTGCAAACTGGGTGGCTTAAAAAACAAATTTATTTTGTCACAGTTGTGAAGGGTAGAAGTCTGAGGTCACGGTATCAACAGTTTTTTTCTGAGACATCTCTTTTTTTCTTGTAGATGGCTGTCATCTCCCACTGTCTTCTTATGGTCTTTACTCTGTTCATACGTATGTCTCATGTCTGTTTGTGTGCCCTAATTTCCTTATAAGGACACAAGTCAGATTGGATTAAGGTCCACCCTAATGACCTCTTTTTAACTGAATTGCTTTTTTAAAGGCCATATCTCTAAGTACAGTCACATTTTGAGGTACTGGGGATTAGGACTTCAACATATGAATTGACAGGGGACACAATTCAGTCCATAACACTTCTTTTTCTGGACACCCCAAATTTATGTTCTCACATTAAAAATATATTCACTTCCATCTCAAAAGCCCCAAAGTCTTAACCCATTCCAGTATCAACTCCCAAGTACCAAATTTCATCTAAATATCATCTAAGTCAAGTATGGGTGAGACTTGAAGTATGATTCACCTGAAACCAAATTTTTCTGCAACTGTTAATTTGTCAAACCAGATGAGTTTTCTGCCACCAAAATATAATGATGAAACAGGTGTAGTATAGACATCTCCATCCCAAAAGGCAGAAATCAGAAAGAAGAATGGGGTCATGGGTTCTAAGCAAGTCCAAAACTAATCTAATTTCATTAGATTTTAAGATTCTAGAATTATCCATTGTCTCAATGCTCTGTCCTCTGCACCAATGTGGGTGGTGATCTCACCTGCTAGGTCCATTGAGGTGGCTGCCCAACCCTTGTGGCCCTGTGTGGTGGCATTGTTCCTGAGGCCCTGAGCAATGGCCTCACCCCTGAGATCCCAGGCAGTGGAAGCCTGGCTTGCTGAAACTGAGGAATAGATTTCCTTGCCTCCCCTAACCTGTGCCCTCTGGGCCTGTGGTGTGAGTAGCAGCCCTGTTAATCTCTGAATCACCTGTGGAGTATATTCTTTCCTTCTCTTGAAAGGTAAAGCAAGTTAGCAGCCAGATAACTATATTATCCTGCCCTGTACAATCCCAGACATCCAACAGTCTTCCTTAATTTTGCTCCATCTGTTTCCTCTTTAGTTTAAGCTGGCAGTGTTTATGCTGGAATAGCCTCATCTCTATTCCTGCCTTCTGCTGAGATGTTTGATTAGATCCATGAGTCATACTCATAATCTCGTTATTGAGTGTTTATTCAGCCAAACACTTAGTGTTCTCTCTAGAACTTACTTTCTTACGTTTTGCAATGTAGATAGGCTAAGAATTATCTACACACTGAAGTTCTGGTTCCTTTCTGCTTAACAGCCCCTCCTTCAATTTTTCTCTTTCCTCTTATATTTTATTACTAGTAGCAAGGACAAACCAGGTTGTACTTCAGGACTTTGTTTAGAAATTCCCTCAGCTAAATACCCAAGTTCACAACTCACATGTTCTACCTTCTACAAAATGTTAGAATACAATTAAGCCAAATTCCTTGCCACTTTATAGTAATGATCACTTTTCCTCCAATGTCCAATAACAAGTTCTTTGTTTCCATCTGAGGCTTCACCAGGATGACCTTTAAAATCCATATTTATACCAATAATGTCTTTAAGATAATCTAGCCTTTTTAACATCATCCTCAAAATTCTTCCATCTTCTGCCCATTACTCACTTCCAAATTATCAGTTTTTTTCTTACATCAAGACTACTTCACAGCACAAAAATCTGTGTACTCCATAGAAACAGAATAAAGAATATCTATCTATCTATCTATCTATCTATCTATCGATCTATTGATCTATTTACCTATCTATAAATATATATATGTATATATATATATATATACATATATATATATATTTATAAACATGTGTGTGAGAGAGAGAGAAAGGGAGAGGGAGAGAGAAAGAGATTTTAATGAGTTGGCTCATACAATTGTGGAGGCTTTACAGGACCAAAATATGCAAGGTATTTCAGCAGACTGGGAACCCCAAGGAAGAGTAATAGTTTCTGTCTATAACACTGGACAGTGGTATCAGTATTAGGGTAATAGAGGTCTCATAGAATGAGTTAGGAAGGTTTCATCCATTTAAATTTTTTGTCCGTAAGATTTTCAGAAGGATTGGTGTTAACTCTTCTTTACCCTTTTACAGCTTTATTGAGATGTAATTGACACAACATTATCTAAGTTAAAGGTGTACAATGTGTTTGATTTGATACATTTATATATTGCTATATAAGTACTACCATAGTGTTAGCTAACACCTTCATCACATCACGTAATTACCATTTTTTGTGTATGGTGAAACCATTAAGATCAACTCTTTAGCAACTTTCAAGTATATAATAAGTATAATTAACTATAATCACAGTGCTTAAACATCTTATAACTGGAAACTTGTACTCTGACCAACATCTCCCCACTTTCCACCCCCTAGCCCCTGGTAACTAACACTTTATTCTCTGTTTTTATGGGTTCAGCTTTTTATTTATTAGTTTGTTTATTTTACATCTTTACTGGAGTATAATTGCTTTAAAATGTTTTTGTTAGTTTCTGCTGTATAACAAAGTGAATCAGCTATATGTATACATATATCCCGATATTCCCTCCATCTTGAGCCTCCCTCCCACCCTCCCTTTCCCACCCCTCGAAGTGGTCACAAAGCGCCAAGCTGTTCTCCTTATCCTATGCAGCTGCTTCCAACTAGCTATTTATTTTACATTTGGTAGTGTATATATGTCAATGCTACTCTCTCACTTCATCCCAGCTTCCCCTTCCACACCTCCCGTGTCCTTAAGTCCATTCTCTACGTCAGTGTATTTATTCCTGTTCTGCCCCTAGGTTCATCAGAACCTTTTTTTTTTGTTTAGATTCCATATATATGTGTTAGCATATGGTATTTGTTTTTCCCTTTCTGACTTACTTCACTCTGTATGACAGACTCTAGGTCCATCCACCTCACTACAAATAACTAAATTTCATTGCTTTATATGGCTGAGTAATATTCCATGGTATATATGTGCCACATCTTCTTTACCCATTCATCTGTCAATGGACACTTAGGTTGCTTCCATGTCCTGGCTTGAAGTAATTTCGTTCTCATGCATGCACAGAGCACTACTCAGCCAAAGACTCACAGAAACCTTTTGGAGATTTTCAGTGTTCTCTCTCTTTGCAGTTCCCTTTTCTCTAGTACTTTGTCTCCAAAATTTTAGTCATCTTGCCCCCCTCCAAACTCTAAGTTCCATCTCTTCAACTCACTTAGATTGCTGTGTTATGTACACTTTCCCACTCCTGTGCTACTGTATGTAAATTTCCTTCAGGTAACCATAAGGCTCACCTTATGTATTTCATTTCTTTCAGGGATCACTTTCCTATGCTGCTTGTTTTCTATTAAAACAATTGTTCATACTTTTTTTCATATTTTACTGTTGGTTAAGGCAGGAGGGCAAATCCACTTGGTCCCAGGTATATACTTTTTAATATATATTTGCTCTTTCAAGTCTCTTGAAGGAATTATAATGGTCTTATTTACCTTTGTATTTACAAGCATCTAGCACAATAGTTGGTATTAAATAAATATTTTCTGAAGGAATGAATAAGTAGGTAGATATATCTTTATTAATATCTGCATTATTTGCATTAATAATGTTTTCTTTTTCCTTCTTCTTCTTCCCTAACTTACACGTGAGCAATGAAACATCTCAGATCATTGCAAAGCACTAGAGGATTCAGACTGATATGTTTTTCTGCTTCAGTTATCTCTGATTGACCTTTCCATTTCCTGAAAGTGTTTGTAAAAGAAATTTCCTAACTTCAACATTTTCTTCAAATAATAGTTTTAATTAAAGCAAGTGTTGTTTTCTGCCATTATACACTAAGCCTTATACTCTAAGGGCAATGTTATTTCTTTCTAGATCTTGGTTTAAATTTTATATAAGATTTCACAAGTATGATGTAAGATATAATAGTGAAGTATAAGTTATGTAAGCATAAATGTATTTTAAATTCTTAGGTATGGAAATTAGAAATAAACAGCATATCTGAGAAAACATTTCTTCCTTCCTCTGTTCCTTCCTTCCTTCCTTTCTTCCTTCCTTCCTTCCTTCCTTCCAACCCTTATTTTATGCCTACTAATCCCTAAATTCTGGATATACAACTAAGAATAAGGCACAGTCTTCTCTTTTGAGAATTCCACATTTTATGGAGGGAGGGATACATATAAAAACAAGTAATTTCAGTACAGTCTGACGTGTTTTCCTATGGAATTACAAAAGATGGAGTGATTATTCTGCTTAGGGCAGTAACAGAAATGCTCACAGAGGAAGTGAAATTTTTGCTGAAACTTGAATAATGACAAGGGTGTTTTAAGATGTATTGGATGTTCATTGCAGCTCTATTTCTAGCCAGGACATGGAAGCAACCTAAGTGCCCATCGACAGATGAATGGATAAAGAAGATGTGGCACATATATACAATGCCATATTACTCAGCCATAAAAAGAAATGAAATTGAGTTATTTAGAGTGAGGTGGATGGACCTAGAGTCTGTCATACAGAGTGAAGTAAGTCAGAAAGGGAAAAACAAATACCATATGCTAACACATATATATGGAATCTAAAAAAAAAAAAAATGGTCATGAAGAACCTAGGGGCAAGATGGGAATAAAGATGCAGACCTACTAGAGAATGGACTTGAGGACACGGGGAGTGGTAAGAGTAAGCTGGGACAAAGTGAGAGAGTGGTAGTGTATATATGGACATATAAACACTACCAAATGTAAAATAGATAGCTAGTGGGAAGCAGTCGCATAGCACAGGCAGATCAGCTTGGTGCTTTGTGACCAGCTAGAAGGGTGGGATAGGGAGGGTGGGAGGGGGGGAGATGCAAGAGGGTAGAGATATGGGGATATATGTATATGTATAACTGATTCACTTTGTTATAAAGCAGAAACTAACACACCATTGTAAAGCAATTATACTCCAATAAAAACGTTAAAAAAAGATGTATTGGAAAAATGGACAAGAAGAGGATTTTCTGTTAGGAGAATAGTGAATAATTCAGTATTACTAGATTAGAATTGCATTGCAGGTAATGGTGAGATATGATGGTGGAGAGGAAGTTAGTGGCCTTGTGAAGCAATTTTGGTTTTAGAGATAAAGGTAAATCAATGGTGATTTGAGGGGATTTGAACAGGAAGGTGATAAAATAAAATTTCTGTTTCAGGAATGTAATTCTGGGAAAAACGTGGAAGGTGAATTAAAGAGGCCAAAAGACCAATTAAAATGCAGTTGTAACTGTCCAACTTAGGGCTAAATTAGGTCCTCATATTAGACATAGTGTCAGTAACAGTGGAGATGGAGAGTGACTAAATGCCACAATCAGACACATTTCTGATGCAAAATTAAAAAGTATTGTGACCTATCATATAGGAATTATATGTGGAGGGGAATGAGAGGGAGGAATGAGTTAGGGTTAAAGACTGGGTGGAATATTAGTCAATCAATTGTGTTAAGAAGAGAAGGAAGAGTTTTGGGTAGGAGATTTGGGGTGCTTCTATACATGAAATTTATAAGTCAGAAAGAGGTCTGTGTTAGAGATAGATTTTGGAATCATCAGAATATAAGTTTTTCTGAAGTCTGTGTTCTTGGATAAGTTTATTAAGGGAGAGAGTAAAAAAAAATAAGAGGACTAAGAACAAAGGCACACAACAAACACATGAAAGGATGCTGAACATCACTAAACACTAGAGAAATGCAAATCAAAACTACAATGAGGTACCACCTCACACGGTCAGAATGGCCATCACCAAAAAAATCTACAAACAATAAATGCTGGAGAGGGTGTGGAGAAAAGGGAACCCTCTTGCACTGTTGGAGGGAATGTAAATTGATACAGCCACTATGGAGAACAGCATGGTGGTTTCTTAAAAAACTAAAAATAGAATTACCATATGACCCAGCAATCCTTCTACTGGGCATATACCCTGAGAAAACCATAATTCAAAGAGAGTCATGTACCACAATGTTCACTGCAGCACTATTTACAATAGCCAGGACGTGGAAGCAACCTAAGTGTCCATCGACAGATGAATGGATAAAGAAGATGTGGCACATTATATACAATGGAATATTACTCAGCCATTAAAAGAAATGAAATTGGGTTATTTGTAGTGAGGTGGATGCACCTAGAGACTGTCATACAGAGTGAAGTAAGCCAGAAATAGAAAAACAAATACCATATCCTAACAATTATACAGAATCTGAAAAAAAAAAAATGGTTCTGACGAACCTAGGGTCAGCACAGGAATAAAGGCACAGACTTAGAGAATGGACTTGAGGACACAGGGAGAGGGAAGGGTAAGCTGGGAGGAAGTGAGAGAGTAACATTGACATATAAACAACACCAAATGTAAAATAGATAGTTAGTGGGAAGCATCTGCATTGCACAGGGAGATCAGCTTGGTGCTTTGTGACCCCCTACAGGGGTGGGATAGTGAGGGTGGGAGGGAGATGTAAGAGGGAGGGAATATGAGGATATATGTATACATATAGCTGATTCCCTTTGTTATACAGCAGAAACTAACACAACATTGTGATGCAATTATACTCCAATAAAGTTGTTAAAAATAAGTACAAAGGCATAAAGAATGTGAGCATTTAGGACTGATGAAAGAGAGATATCTAGAAAGCTGACTGAGAAAAATTAATGTGAGAGGAAAGAGGAGAACCAATAGAAATGTTGTGAAATCCCAGTGAATCTGAGGGTGAAGAATACGAAAGACTTTTTGAGGGTAGACTAAGAGTTAAGATGGGGGAAGTCAAGTTGACTTACAGCTTATGAAACTCATGTACCTGAAGTAATTGTGTAGCCACTGACCAGAACGGAAATAGTAGTAAGGAGAAAAGGTCTTGAGAGAAAGTTTTAGTCTAGTTTGTGATATTTTACATAAAGAGAATTGAAGTGACATGCAAACAGTGTTTTCTGATTGGCAGTGATCGATGCAGGCCGGAAAAAAAAAGAGCCTTATTACTCAAGGAGTTCTGGGGATGGGTGCTAGTGCTAATCAGATTAAATAATGAGTCTTTGTTATATCTGACTTAAGCTTAGGGACATAGCCAGGGATGGTAACTTGGCTTCTCATGAATAGCTTCTATTACTATGCTTTGACACTTCTGATTCAGCTCATGGATAAATCTCTGAAGCGTAGCAATATAACAATGGAAATAAGCATGCATAGGTGTGTGTGTTACAGATAAACTTGGATTTATAGCTGAATATATAATTATTGCTGTGCATATACCAACTACTGTATTATAAATATATGCATGCCTAGTTGCATATATGAGTGAGGTTTGAAAATATTGAAATAATAATTTGCAATTATTTAAGATTTTGAAAATATTTTCTCCAAACTGGTTCATTCACCCAAAATTACCCTTGATCCTAAAGGTAACTACAGAGCCATGTGATGTAGAGACCAATAGTTCTTCAGTTGGAAATGCAAGGATATTTGCTAACTGTCCTATTCTTTGCAGTGTTGACCCAGGTTGTAAAGCTTTTTTTACGTCTCATGTCACAAATCAACTAAACTTTACTAGTATATACTGTAGCTTTTTAGTATAGTCTGACGTCTGGGAGTTTTATACCTCCAGGTTGGTTCTGTTTTTTCACAGTATTACTTTGGCAATTTGGGGTTTTTTTTTGGTTCTATATGAATTTTAGGAATATTTTTTCTACTTATTTTAAAAATGTCATTGGTATTTTGATAGATATTGAATTAAATCTATAGATTGCTTTGGGTAGTATGGACATTTTAAAAATATTCATTCTTTCAATGTAAAAGCATAGTATATCTTTCCATTACTTTGTATCATATTCAATTTCCTTCATCCATGTTTTATACTTTTTGTAGTATAAGTCTTTCACCTCTTTGGTTGAGTTTATTCCTAGCTATTTTATTCTTTTGATGTGATTTTAAGTGGGATTTTTTTTTTACTATTCTCTTCTGATAGTTCATTATTAGTGTATAGAAAAGCAACAGATTTCTGTATATTAATCTTGTATCTTGCAACTTTGCTGAATTCGTTTATTAGCTCCAAGAGTTTGGGGAAATTTCAGGGTTTTATATAAAAAGTATCATATTATTTGCATAAAGTGACAGTTTTACTTCTTCACTTATAATTTAAACACCTTTTCTTTCTTTCTTTCTTTCTTTCTTTCTCTTTCTCTCTTTCTTTCTTTCTTTCTTTCTTTCTTTCTTTCTTTCTTTCTTCTTTCTTTCTTTCTTTCTTTCTTTCTTTCTTTCTTTCTTTCTCTCTCTCTCTCTCTCTCTCTCTTTCTCTCTTTCTCTCTTTCTCTCTTTCTTTCTTTTCTTTCTTTCTTTCTTTCTTTCTTTCTTTCTTTCTTTCTTTCTTTCTTTCTTTCTTTCTTTCTTTCTTTCTTTCTTTCTTTCTTTCTTTCTTTCTTCTTTCTTTCTTTCTTTCTTTCTTTCTTTCTTTCTTTCTTTCTTTCTTTCTTTCTTTCTTTCTTTCTTTCTTTCTTTCTTTCTTTCTTTCTTTCTTTCTTTCTTTCTTTCTTTCTTTCTTTTCTTTCTTTCTTTCTTTCTTTCTTTCTTTCTTCTTTTGTTGTCTGACGGCTGTGGCTAGGGCTTCCAATACTGTGTTAAATAGAAGTGGTGAGAGTGGACATCCTTCTCTTTTTCCTGAATTTAGAGGAAAAGCTTTCAGTTTTGCACCATTGAGTATGATGTTAGCTGCTTTTTGTCATAAATGTTCTTTATTATGTTGAGATATATTCCCTCTATATCCACTTCCATGAGAGTTTTTATCTTGAGTGGTTGCTGAATTTTGTCAAATGCTTTCTCAACACCTATTTAGATAATCATGTGATTTTTATTCTTCTTTGTGTTAATGTGGTGTATCACATTGACTTTTGGTGAATGTTGTACCACCCTTGTGTCTCTGAAATAAATCCAACTTGATAATGGTGTTTGGTTCTTTTTATATATTAATATTATTGGATTTGGTTTGAAAGTATTTTGTTGAGGACTTTCCCATCTATGTTAATTAGTGATATTGACCTGTAATTTTCTTTTTTGTGACCTCTGTCAAATTTTGGTATCAGTGTGATGCTGTCCTTGTAGAATGAATTCAGATGCATTCCTTCCTCTGCAATTATTTGGAATAGTCTGAGAAAGATTAATGTTTAATTTTTCTCTACATGTTTGGTAGAATTCACCTGTAAAGCTATCTGGTCCTGGACTTTTGTTCATAGGGAGTTTGGTTCTGTTGTTGCTGCTGTTGTCATTTTAACTGATTCAAATTCATTACTGGTAGTTGGTCAGTTCATATTTTCTCCTTCTTCTTGGGTCATTTTTGGGAAATTGTACATCTCTAGGAAATTGTCCATTTCTTCTAGATTGTCCACTTTATTGGTGTATAATTGTTCATAGTAGTTTCTTATGATCCTTTGTATTTCTGTCATGTCTTTTGTAACTTCTCCTTTTTCATTTCTAATTTTATTGGTTTGGGCTCTTGTTTCTAATTTTATTGGTTTTTGTTGATGGTTCTGGCTAAACGTTGATCAATAGCATTTATTTTTTCAAAGAACAAACTCATAGTTTCATTGATCTTTTCCTATTGATTTTTTAGTTTCCATTTCATTTATATCTGCTCTTATCTCTATGATTTCTTTTCTTCTATTAACTTTGGTTTTTTTTCTTTTTTTGTCTCTTTCTAGTTCCTTTAGGTGTAAGGTTAGGTTGTTTATTTGAGATTTTTTCTTGTTTCCTGAGGTAAGCTTGTATCGCTATAAACTTCCCTCTTAGAACTGCTTTTGCTGCATCCCATAGATTTTGGATTGTTGTGTTTTTGTTTTCATTTGTCTCCAGGTATTTTAAAAAGTTCTTCTTTGATTGCCTCAGTGATCATTGGTTGTTTAGTAGCATAATTTGTTAGCCTCTACATGTCTGCGTTTTCAGCAGTTTTTTTCTTGTAGTTGATTTCTAGTCTCATAGTGTTGTGGTAGGAAAAGATACTTGATATGATTTCAGTTTTCTTAAATTTACTGAAGCTTGTTTTGTGGCCTAGCAGGTGATCTATCCTGGAGAATGTTCCCTATGCACTTTAATAGAATGTGGATTCTGCTACTTTTGAATGGAATGTTCTCTATATATCTATTAAGTTCAGCAGGTGTAATGTGTCATTCAAGGCCAGTGTTTCCTTTTTCATTTTCTGTCTAGGTGATCTGCCCATTGATATAAGTGGGGTGTTCAAGTCTCATACTATTATTGTGTTACTGTCAATTTCTCCTTTTATGTCTGTTAATATTTGCTTTATATATTTAGGTGCCCTTATGTTGGGTACATGCATATTTACAATTGTATCTTCTTTTGGATTGATCCCTTGATCATTATATTGTATAATGTCTTTGTCTATTATACTTTGTTTTTAAAGTCTATTTTGTCTGATGTAAGTATTGCTACCTCAATATTCTTTTGATTTCTATTTGCATAGAATATCTTTTTCCATCACCCCACATTCAGTCTGTGTGTGTCTTTAGCTCTGAATTGACTCTCCTGTGTGCAGATATAGATGGGCCTTGTTTGTGTATCCATTCAGTCACTCTATGTCTTTTGATTGCAAGCATTTAGTCCATTTCTACTTAAAGTAATAAATTGTGTATTATTGCCATTTTATTAATTGGATTTGGGTTGTTTTTGCCATTCTTTTTTGTTCCTTTATTCTTTTGTTCTCTTCCCTTGTGATTTGTTGACTATCTGTTGTGTTATTTTGGATTACTTTCTTTTTCTTTTGAGTGTGAATCTATTATAGATTTTTGGTTTGTGGTTACCGTAAGCTTTATATATAACAATCTATCTATCTATCTATCTATCTATCTATCTATCTATCTATCTATCTATCTATCTACCTATCTATCATCTATCTACCTTTCTATCTATTTAACTATCTATCTGATTATTTTAAGTTGCTGATCTCTTAATTTCAAATGCGTTTTAACTACCTTGCATTTTTACTCCCCTCCACCCACAATTATTGTTTTTGACATCATATTTCATATTTTTTTGTTTTGTGTATCACTTAACTACTTATTGTGGATACAGATGATTTTACGACTTTTGTGTTTTAACCTTCTTACTAGCTTTGTATGTGGTTGACTTACCATCTTACTATATGTTTGCCTTTACCAATGAGGTTTTTCCTTTACTAACTTTCATGTTCCTAATAGTGGCCTTTTCTCTTAGAAAAGTACCTTTATCATTTCTTATAAAGCAGTTTTGGTGGTGCTGAACTCTTTTGGCTTTTTCTTCTCTGTAAAACTTTTGATCTCTCCATCAAATCTGCATGAAAGCTTTACTGGGTCGAAAATTCTTTGTTGTACATTTTCCTCTTTCATCACTTTAAATATATCATGCCACTCCCTTCTGGCCTGCAGAGTTTCTGTTGAAAAGTCAGTTGATAGCCTTATGGGAGTTTCCTTGTATGTAACTGTTGTCTTTCCCTTAGTGCTTTTAATGTTTGCCATTTAAATTACAGGGCGTCTAGGTGTGGTTATCTTTGAGTTGATCCTGTTTGGGACTCTCTAGGATTCCTGGATCTGGATTTCTGTTTCCTTTCCAAAGTCAGGAAAATTTTCAGGTATTTTGTCTTCGAATATGTTGTCTGCCCCTTTCTCTCCTCTTTATGGGACCCTTATAATGTTTATGTTAGAATGCTTAATATTGTCCCAGAGGTCTCTTAAAGTGTACTCATTTCTTTTTATTCATTTTTCTTTTTTCTCTTCAGCTTCAGTGTTTTCCATTACTTTGTCTTCCAACTTACTGATCTATTCCTCTGTATCATTTAATCTCCTGTTTATTCCTTCTAGTGTATTTTTCATTTCATTTTATTGTATTCTTCATCTCTGGTTCTTTATATTTTCTAATTTTTGTTAAAAAACTCCTAACTTCTTACTCTTTTCATCCATTCTTCTGAGATCTTTGATCATCTTTATGATCATTACCTTAAGCCGTTTACTCTATAGATTGCCTATCTTCACTTCACTTAGTTCTTTTGGGGATTTATCTTGTTCCTTCATTTGGAACATATTCATTTGTCTCCTAATTTACTGTTTTTATTTCTATGTATCTCATAGGTTGTTTACATTTCTTGACCTTGGAGAAGTGACCTTTTGTAGGAGACATCTGATGCATACCATCAGCGTACTACCCTCTGGTCACCAGAGATATATGCTCTAGTGATGTTCCCTACTTATGCTCATGGATCCTTCTGTTGTGGCAACCTGACTACTGTGGGTGGTCTGGTAGGCCTGGTTGGCCCATGCTCTGGTTTGTTGCCAAGGCCTGCCTTGTGCAGCAGTTACTGCCCGGTGGTTGGCAGAGCTCAGTCATCAGGAGGCTGACTGTAGAACCCCAGGTGTCCTGGGCCTAGTGCTGGCCAACTAACAGGCAGAGTTGTGTTCTGGTGTGGGTAGTTGTGGACCCAGAGGTCTTGGATCTAGTGTTGGCCTGCTGGTGGTTGGGTTCCAGGGTGTTCCAAAGCTGGTCTTGGCATGCTGGTGAGTGGGGCTAAATCTTGGGACAACTGACTGCGAGGCACAAAGGATCTCAGAGTTTGTGTTGGTGTGCTAGTTGGCAGGTCTGGAGCCCAGGTGGTCCCAGGGCTGGTGATGGACTGCTGGTGTGTGGGCTGTGTCCTTCTCTAGCTGGCTTCAGGGCTGCAGTGATCCTGGAGATGCTGTCTGCCCACCGGTGTGTTAGACTGGTCCTGGGGGTTTTGTTAGCCCTCTGCTGGGTGGAGTCAGGTCCTGGGGTCTCTGGTTCCAGGGCCCAGGGTTTCGGGATACAATGTTGGACATCTAGGGGGTGGGGTATAGCTCAGGTGGTCCTGGGGTTACTGCTAGGTCACTGGTGGGCAGAGCTGTGTCCCAGAGTCTTGGTGTTGGTGTGTCAGCCTGCTGGTTGGTGGGGCTTGGGCTCAGATCATTCTGGGGCTGGTGCCTCCTCATGCATTGGTGAGGCTGGTCCCGAAGTTAGCACTGGCTCACTGGTGGGCAGGGCTAGAGTGCATGGGGTCCTGGGGTTTGTTCCTGCCTATTAGTGGGTAGAGCTGGGCCCTCAGGTTTCTGAGTGCATGACCCTAGGGATCCTGGTGCTAGCATCTGCACACTAGTGTGTGGGGCCAGGTCCCAGGCCCTCTGGTGGACATTGCCATGTCCATGTGTGGCTGTGCACTTAGGGCATCTTAAGGCAGCTTGCCTGCTGGTGGGTGGGGCTGTGTCTCCACCTGGCTAGTTGCTTGGCCTGAGGTGTCTGTCCCAGGACTCGTATTAACAGGCTGGTGGGAGTGGCTGGGTTCCGGTGCCAATAATCAAAAGGAGGGTTTCAAAATGATGCTGGCCAACACCCAGTGTGCAAATAGTAGAACGAGATTCCAAAAATAGCTGTCACTAGTGTCTTTGTTCCCAGGGTGAGCTCCAGTTTCCTCTTGCCTCTTTGGAAGACTCTCTAAGATCAGCAGGTGGGTCTGACCCAGGCTCCTTTCAAATTACTTCTATATTGGGTCCCAGACAGAGCACAAGAGATTTTGTGTGTGCCCATTAAGAATGGAGTCTCTATTTCCCATAGCCTTCTGGCTCTCCCAGAAGTAAGCTCTGTTGGCCTTCAGTGCCAAACATTCTGGGGACTCATCTTTCTGGTGTAGGGCCACCAGGCTGGGGAGCCCAATGTCAGGCTCAGACCCATTGCTCCTTAAGGAGGAAATCTGCAATTGTAATTATTCTCCCATTTGTGAGTTGCACACTTGGGGATAAGGGTCTTGACAACATCTCAACTCCACCCCTCCAGTACTTCTGGTTGTAGTTCCTTCCCTCTTTTCTTTCTTTCTTTCTTTCTTTCTTTCTTTCTTTCTTTCTTTCTTTCTTTCTTTCTTTCTTTCTTTCTTTCTTTCTTTCTTTCTTTCTTTCTTTCTTTCTTTCTTTCTTTCTTTCTTTCTTTCTTTCTTTCTTTCTTTCTTTCTTTCTTTCTCTTTCTTTCTTTCTTTCTTTCTTTCTTTCTTTCTTTCTTTCTTTCTTTCTTTCTTTCTTTCTTTCTTTCTTTCTTTCTTTCTTTCTTTCTTTCTTTCTTTCTATCTTTTCTTTCTTTCTTCTTTTTCTTTCTTTCCTTCTTTCTTTCTTTCTTTGCCACAGGAGGATCTTAGTTCCCTGACCAGAGACTGAACCTGTGCCTTTGGCAGTGAGAGCACAGAATTCTAACAACTGAACTGCCAGGGAATTCCCTGTGGTTCCTTCTTTATATCTTTAGGTGTAGAAGATCTTTTCTGCAAGATTCCTGTCTTTCTCATAAACAGTTTCTTTGTGAATAGTTGTAATTTTGGTGTGCCTATGAGAAGATGTAAATTCAGGGTCTTTCTATTCTGCCATCTTGACCAAGGTCTCTGGAGCTTACCTTCACTAACGTTATTTAAGGTCAGGTTTGACACATCCAACTTTAGCGCCTAGCATAGTGGTTCACATATAATGAACCATCAATAAATATTTATTACAAAATGAAATTCTAAGTTTACCCTTATTAAAAAAAAACACGTAGGTTTATAATTTTACACAAGCTTATATTTTGAGGTAGGAGACTGGATGGTCAGTTCTAATATTTTCTTGTATTATCCTTGCCTTCAATTTCCAGCCTTTCCCATTTCCAAGAGAAAATAAGTACTCTCATAGACAAAAAACAAAAAGCAATATTTAGCAAGCACAAAAATTTAGTGGCTGAAGAAACTATCACTTTTATCATTCTTAAATGAGGGTTACATATCTTTTCATAAATTGCAAGTGGTGGGGAATATTAGTCATGGAACTGAGTCTTTCGATTTTTCATCTATTTTTAAAAAATATTATTCAATGACACATGGACATGGTGAAAAAATTTAAATAAGATGAAAGGGCATATGACAAAAAGGGAGTCTTCTTCCCATCCTAGACAACTTCTGGTATTCCCCCAACAATTTCTTGGATATCTTTCCAGAAATATCCCATGTATACATGCAATTATCCTGTATGTGCTGATCTGTAAATCAAAATTTTCACTTAACCATATCAGAAATATTCCTATGACAATACAGAGCAACCTCATTTTTTTTACTGGCTGCTTACTATGTCATTATAAATGTGTGTGTGTGTGTGTGTGTGTGTGTGTGTGTATTTTAAAAGCAATCTTCTATTGATGAATAGGAGTCTGATAAGGGGGGGTGATATATAATTATTGTTTTGATGTATTGTGTTCTTTCAAGAAAAATTTTAAACCAGTCTAATACTCGTAATAATCCACACATTACTGTAATGAAACTGGAGATTGCCTCATTTACTATACCTTTGGCAGAAAAGAGTTTGTAAGCATAACAGTATAGTATTCCATGAATATTACTTAAGGTCAAGTTTGACATACACAGCTTTATTGTTTAACATAGTGCCTGGTATATAGTAGCCCATCAGTAAATATTTACTGCATAAATGAACTTTGAAGCTTTTTTTAAAATGGCAGTTTTATAATTTCAATTTTATAAAATTCCACATAAAATTATAGTTTTAATCCAGATTGTTGATTGACTGCAAATATGGTTAATGTTGTAGTGTTTAAGGGTCAGAGATTTTGAAAATATTTTGTTTTGTATACTTATAAGTTTTGTATTATAGGAAGTGTTTTACTCACCATGCAAAAAATGTCAAGAAAGAGTAGTCATTTTCTTTACAATATGTAATACTTTCAGTAGATTAAGTTCATTTTCTATTGATTTTTTTGGCTTTCTGTTTCATTAGTATATTTTTAGTAAAATAAGATAACCAACAAGGACCTACTGTCATACTGTATAGCACAGGGAACTATACTCAATATTTTATAATAACCTATAAGGGAAAAGAATCTGAAAAAGAATATATATATATATGTGTGTGTGTGTGTGTGTGTATATATATATAGAGAGAGACCATGCTGTACACCAGAAACATTGTAAATCAACTATACTTCACTTAAAAAATAAAACAAACAAAAATTTCTCTTTATTTTTATTTTAAATAAGTGATATCCATAGTGAGGTCGCAGACAGGTGCCAGTCTACTAACTGTTACTAGTGTAAAACAAGCCAAGTATAGAATTTGAAGGAAGTTTTAGAAGGTTTTGTAGCCCTTTGACAGAGTAATTTTATGTCCATTGAATCTATAATATGGGCATGTCTTTTGAATATCTTTACTATTTCTCTTCCATTTTCCTAGTTTTATTTTTATTGTACTTAACAAAACGGTCTGGAACAAATTGAAGATTTGGAAAATTATCTGTTCTTTCACCACAGGTAGTTTGAGAAATGATGGTTTAGATGGTGTTTATAAAAGACTTTAGCTGTATTCATATTTTTTAGCTGATTTTCTGATAATATTCCCATTTCCTTTGCTCTCCTTGAGATGCATATTCAAAGAAACAAAAATTCCAGGTAAATTTTTTCTGATCATGTTAATTTATTAGTGGACCCTCACTTTTGATAAGATTTAATGTTTAAGGTTCCTGTGATGCTGCTATTTCAGTTTTATTTAACATTAGGTCCTCTTAAATTTGAAACACTGTATGTACTGCAGAAATATTTTAAGATAATTATAATTTGTAATTGCAGAATGATGATCCAACTCAAACGTCAATCTGTTTAAAAGTGGCATAAATTCTCAAAGTAGTTGACAGTCATGTTAGCTCTATTATATTTCAGTACAAATGATTTCCCTCATTTGTACCAGCTTATTTTTCAAAACATCTAAAAGTAATTTTAACTTTCCTTCTTCTATTTTTTACATTGAATTGCCTGAATGCCTTATTTTAATCTCTTTCTTCTTTATTACTCTTTTTATAGCCTATCCATTATTGTTGTTGTTGTTGTTTTAATATCAAGTTTTCCCATGTGTCCTTTTTTTTTTGTAGTTTGGCAGGAGTAAGGTTTTATTGGATGTATTTATGCTCTTTTCTTCCTTTCCTTCCATAATCAAGCACTCTGGAGCCATTGGGTTACTTGTTCTGTGTTAGAAACTGAACACATGAATCACTTGTTTTTGCCATTTTAATGGTGTTTACTTTAAAGTATGAATGACAGTTTGCCACTAAGCCTGCTCTTATAATAAAAATAGATTTTAGTTAGGTAGTAGCTCTTGACCAAAGATCTCAAATTATGATAGAGAATTAAATGTTAAATGCCCAGCACTGATGAAATAGGTAAAGTTTATTATGGCCATATGGGCACTATTACTCAATGGAAGAGCTGCCAAAACAATCCTGGGGTCTTTATTTCCAGGCTAAGCACCAAGCTTTGTCTACTTCAGGGATTCAATTTAACCTTTAAAACATAAATCCAATCTTTGATTTTAAATTATTTCATGATTTAGGGAATTAAAATTTAGCAGGCATTTATTGAGTGCTTGTTATATTGCAGTCGTTGTACTAGGCACAATAGAATGGGGGAAAATTCAAATCTGAATAAGTTATTTTGCCAAGGTATATATCTAGTGCTCAGCAAAATCAACCCATAACATACTAAAAATTGACCACATGCTTTTATTTGTAAACCAATAAATTGTTGTGCTGAGCCCATTTCAAAACCTTTGGTCAAAGGTTAGATATAGTTAGATACAGGAAAATAAACTCTGAAAAAGCTAAAGATTACATGTTATGTTCCTGGGCTTTCTAGTTGGCAGAGCTGATTGGGAGAGATGAGCTGACTCACACAGTGTGAAGTCAAACAAAGAGCTAAGAAATCTGTTCTTATCACCAGGAAATGATATATGGAAAACATGTAAGGGGTAAAATGTTGGGTTTTATGAGATTTTGTTGTATTGAATGACATTTTAAAGATAACATTTGGACAAAGAAAGAAAAATAAGTCAGATTGATAAGAAACTTGCAGAGCTATCAATAATAGATTATAGTGACTAGGGCAATTTTCAACAAATATTTTTCTAATTTTTATCCTCAACAAATTTTTGCAGATAATAATTAGATAGACATTAATTTTAGTCACTAAAGATGTGTTAAAAGTAAGTGTAATCTAAAATCTACTTCTTTTTGAAATTCCCAATTAAGTATTTTATGTTTTAATGATGACTATTTAAAAATGAACATTTAAAATATATTATGTTTCATTATAATTATAATAGTGCATATGAAAGTGTTTAGTAAACTATAAAGTGCTATATAAATGCTTGACATTTTATATATTAAGTCCTATAAATTTACGAGTTATATTATTGGAAATAGCATTCAACAAGATCAAAGATAAATAATGAGAGAGCAAATGGATAAACACCTTGACTTGTAACTACCAGTACTGATTTCTGTAGACTAACATGAAAAGAGACATCATTATGAAAATAATAAAGTGGTAAAGATGTTATTTTCTGAAGTGGCTAGATATTAGTAAAATCTTATTGCGCAAAGGTCACTAGGTTTAATCAGAGGAAACACTCAAGTTCAATTGATCATTTTCTATTTTGAATTTATAGAATTATACAATCTGTACTTTATAATGGCAATAAAACATATTTTTTTCATTCTTCATATTTCAAGATTTCCCTCGTAGGAGAAATGGCTGTGCCTGAAAAAAGGGAGTTTCAATGTTTTAGATATCCTATACAGCAATGGTTCAAACTTGTTAGTTCTACATTTTGGGTTTTGAATAGTACAGGAAAATTAAATTTGGATTTTTCCCTCGATGAGATTATCCATTTTCTATTGACAGAACCTTACCAAAATGAATATTCTCATTTCATTGGGCATGCATTTAATGTCTGTGGGATTATATTGAACCAATTCAGTGTCTTCAAAAGGAAGGAAAAAGATTAGAATCACTAACTCTCTGCCCTTCAGACTTCTCCATTATACTTTATCTTTGAAAATTTAGGGGCAGGGAAGAAGACAGAGGTCTTTTTTCCTTAGGGATAAATGATGACAGATATGAGACAAACTGACTTTTCTCTATGTGATATGTAATAAGACACAGGGAGATAAAAGCAGCTTTCACAGGCAAATATTAAAATTAGATTCTGTTACATTTAGGGCTGATCAATATGATTTTGTTTATTTTCAGCCATGCTTCGTATGAACATTTGGGGTTTAGAGTTTGAGTTTTGCTAGTTTATTTGGTGTATCATGAGCATGATAAACCTTATTATAGAAAATTATAGCTCTCTAAGATGTTGGAATCAATAGCAATAATGATGCCTTACATTCATGTTATGCTTTACAGTATACAGAGCAGTTTCTTACAACGATTGTACCCAGAATCTTCACAAAAGGAAACGGAAGTAGGCATAGTATAGTCAAGTGGTGTTAAAAGACTTTTGCAATCATAGATCTAGAATTGAATATTGGCTCTGCTACTTACTTGCTTTAAGTTTGAGCAAGTTACTTAATCTCTTTGAACGTTAGTTTCTTGTATTTTGTAAAATGGGAATGATAATTAAAAATCTAGCTAGCACAGTTGTTATGAGGAACTTATGATCATATATGGTTATGGAAGCTGATTCCGAGGAGTTGAGATACATTGTTGTGTAAATAGAGCGAATTTTATTTAATCTCCATCTACAGATGAAACATAGGAGGCTCTCAGGGACTAATATTCAACCAGGACTTGAAATCATATTTGTAATTTAAATCCAAAGCTTTACACTATACCACCCTCCCTGTATAGCATTTCTACAATTCAGAATATAGTCAATGAAACATTGGAATTATTTCATTTAATGTGATTTACTTTTTTATGCTATATTGTATGGTTAAAGCCAGCTGCCCTGTGAGGTTTTTCTTATACTTTTATTTGAGTATTAGCAATCATGGTTGAATTTCCTACAGTTCTAAGCAACCAATAGAATGTGCTGGAAGTGGTACCGTCTACCTTCTGATCATGGGTCACAAAAGATAATGAGGTTTTAGTTTTATTTGCTGGAACACTTGCACTTAGAGCCCTGAGCTGCCATGTGAGGGATCTGACTACTCTCAGATACCATGTTGTATGGCTTATGCAGAACTTGTATGTAGGCAGTTTGGCTGAAAGCTACTGCAGAGCCCAGCCTTTCATCCATTTCTGCCAAGGCACCGAACATGTGAGTGAAGCCATCTTGAATCCTCCAGGCCAGCCCATCTGCCCTCTGAGTACAAATGAATAACTATGGTTGAGGCCAAAAAAGAGAAGAAAAATTGTTCAACTGGGCCTTGCCAAAATTCCTGACTTAGAATATCTGTGAGATGTAATAAAATTGTTGCGGTTTAAGCCACTTAATTTTGGGGTAGTTAGTTACATAGCAATAGATCACTGGAGCAGGCTGTTTACATAGGCAATTCTATCTTCCTGGAATGCTTTTTCTTTCTCTCTGTCACTTTGACCACTTTCCTTTTGTCTCTTTGACAATGATAAAAAGTAAGTTCATAGTCACATACTTATTGTCTTAAAGGAAAACCGAACAAGTGAGGAAATGTCTTAATCAGAAGTGCAAAGGAATGGGGGTATTTGCAGGACATGACTGATGTTATACATGTTATATTACAGGAGAAAAAAAATGTGACAAGTAAAGAAAAGGTTTGAACTACAAAATTATTTGGAAGCAATACTTGGATAAAGATTGGAAATGACACATTAAAACAGTAGGCTAAGTAAAGTATTTTATTTATTTATTAATTAGAGGTTTGGAATAGTGAGAGTTTTGGTTGAGGCATGATCTTGTGGCAATGGTATAGTTTCTTCCATGTTCTTCCATAGCCCAGTTAGACAACTTCGGTTGATCATTAATAAAAACAATAATGGTAACAAATATTTATTGAGGATAGTTAATGCATCATCTTATTTAATCTTCATGCAAATCCTGCAAGATATGTATACTGTTGCTATTATCCCCACTTTAAAAACAAGAAAGCTAAAATTCAACTAGATTAGGAAACATACCGAAAGTTTCGTAGCCTGACTCCAAAGCTTTAGTCTTTTCCACTCAAGCCTCCAACTGCCACAGCTACGTAATAGGCCAGTTACCATTATTTTTCTTTTCTCTTGCATTGCCACAGGTAGTAACACTGAGGTAGAGAGACAATTTTCAATATCGTGTGCATATCATCAAGAGTCAGGGAAGGCTGTATCAATTTACATTCCCACCAACAGTGCAAGAGAAGGGAATAAAGAGAACAGCTGGGAGAATGTAGGTAGCTGAATGCAAACTTACCCACACTCCTGGAAATAGGAAGAGTCATAAGTATTTTATTTTTCTATTTCAGAACTATAAAAAAGCCTTTTCTAAGATTCTGTTAACATAATTAAGTTCTCAATGCTTTTGAAAATTAAAGCTCCTTAGCATCCTACATAAAAGAAAAGAGGACTGCTTACTTCTAGTGAATCGCTGTTGTGATTTGCAACGTGAAGTCTGTAAGTTTTCTTTCTTGATGTTTTCAATTTGTAGTCTATACGTTTGAAAGTTTCTGTTGGGAATGTTTGCATTTATAGTCTACTAGATAGCAGGCTGTGTGCTGAAGTCTAAGTTTGCCATGTATATGTTGCCAAACAGTGTGCATTTGCAAATTTACTAGTTTGCTGGATCAAAGTCTGTAACTATAGTTGGCTTACAGACTGAAGCATTGGCTGATGGAGGAGTATGAAATTAGGGATTGATGAAAAGTGGTGTGCAGTGCACTTCCTTTGAAGATCTACTGCTGGAGTCCTCAGTCATGTTTGTTTTTGTATGAAAATGTGAGCTACAGGGAAGAGAACTACCTCCAGATGAAATGCCATATCTTTAGTAGCAGCAGTTTTTAAATTTTTATAGCAGAGGCAGCAAGAACATTTAGTTTGGCTGGCCAAAATAGTCATGCTTTTAAGTTACCCTTTAGTATAGTGGTTTTTCAAACCTTTAAATCATGACCCATATTAAGAAATGAATTTAACTCATGACTCAGTACACACATACATATATAACGGGAAAAAAATGAAGAATAGGAATTAGGGGGAACAATAATTCCCTTACCTATATGTTTTGTTTTCTTCTGTTCTACTCTATTCTACATTTTATTCTATTCTAGTCTAGTCTAGTCTGTTTCATTTCAAAAGTAAAATGTGATATAACCCATTAAAATGATTGAAAGACTCTAATTTATGGGCCTTCCTCTGCCCATAGTCCTAGAACTTAGTGATTTATGGATGACAAAGTCCAGCCTCCAGCTTCTGACTTATAGTAGAAGATGGGCCAGAACAAGATGGGAGCAGTAGAAGGACACCCAGAAATTCTCTTTTTCAAATGAGAAAAGAAGAGATATTCAATAGAGATGAGTAATAGTTTGCCACCATTTGTAACACAATAATATGTAGAAGAAATTATTTGTGGATTTTATAATTTTTTACTTTGGATTAGGTATAAGAAACATTGGAATACATGTAATAAAGGCATACCTCAGAGATTCCAGACCACCACAATAAAACAAATAGAGCAATAAAGTGAGTCAGACAATTTTTTTGGTTTTCCAGTGCATTTAAAAGTTACGTGTAACTATACTGTAGTCTATTAAGTGTGCAGTAACATTATGTCTAAAAGAAACAATGTATATACTTCAAGTAAAAAAATACTTTATTGCTAAAAAAGCTAACCATCATTTGGGTCTTCAGCAAGTCATAATCTTTTTGCTGGTGGAGGGTCTTGCTTTGATATTGATGGCTGCTGAATGATCAGACTGGTGATTGCTGAAGGTTGAGGTGGCTATGGCAATTTCTTAAAATAAGACAACAATGAAGTTTGCTGCACTGATTGGCTCTTCCTTTTACTAATGATTTCTCTGTAGCATACAATGCTGTTTGATAGTATTTTATCAACAATAGAAAATTCAAAATTGGAGTCAATCCTCTCAAGCACTGCTGCTCCTGTACCAACAAAGTTTATGCAGTATTCTAAATCCTTTGTTGGCTTTTCAGCAATCTTCACAGCATCTTCCTTAGAAGTAGATTCCATCTCAAGAAACCACTTTTTTTGTTCATCCATAAGAAGCAATTCCTCATCTGTCAGTTTTGATGATCTGCAATCATGAGATTGCAGCAATTTAGTCAAATCTTCAGGCTCCACTTCTAATTCTAGTTCTCGTGTTGTTTTCCCCACATCTGCAGTCACTTCCTCCACTGAAGTCTTAAACCCCTCAAAGTCATCCATGAGGGTTGGAATCAACTTCTTCCAAATTCCTATGAATGTTGATATTTTTACCTCTTCCCATAGATCACTACTGTTCTTAATGGTATCTAGGATGATGAATCTTTTCCAGACAGTTTTCAATTTACTTTGTGCAGATCCATCAGAGGAACCACTATCTACAATAGCTATAGCCTTACAAAATGTTTTTCTTAAATAACAAAACTTGAAAGGAAAAATTACTCTTGATCCATGGACTGCCTAATGGATGTTGTGTCAGCAGGCATAAAAACAACATTAATCTCATTGTCCATCTCCATTTGAGCCTTGAGTGATGTGGTGCATTATCAAGGAGCAGTAATATTTTGAAAGGAATATTTTTTCTGAACAATTAGTCTCAACAGTGGCTTAAACTATTCAGTAAACCATGTTGTAAACAGATGTGCTGTTATCTAGGCTTTGTTGTTCCATTTGTAGAGCACCGGCAGGGTAGATTTAACATAATTCTTAAGGACCCTAAGCTTTTTGGAATAGTACATGAGCATTGGTTTCAACTTAAAGTCACCAGCTACATTAGTTCCTAACAAGAGAGTCAGCCAATCCTTTGAAGGCTTGAAGCCAGGCATGGACTTCTCCTCTCTAGCTATGAAAGTCCTGGATGGTATCTTCTGTCACTATAAGGCTGCTTTGTCTATATTGAAAATCTGTTGTTTAGTGTAGCCACTTTCATTAGTTATCTTAGCTAGATCTTCTGGATAATTTGCTGCAGCTTCTACATCAGCACTTGCTGCCTCATCTTGCACTCTTATGTTGTAGAGACAGCTTATAGAGGCAAACTTTTCTTCTGATGCTTCCTCATGCCTCTCAGTCTTCATAGAATTGAAAAGAGTTTGGGCCTTGCTCTGGATTAAGGCTTTGGCTGAAGGGAATGTTGTGGGAATGTTGTGGCTGGTTTGATCTTCTACCCAGACCACTAAATCTTTTTAAAAAGTAAAAACAAACAAAACAAAACAACAACAACAAAAAACAGATTACTAAATCTTTCTCCATATCAGCGAGGTTGTTTCACTTTCTTATTATTCGTGTGTTCACTGGAGTAGCACTTTTAATTTCCTTCAGTAACTTTTCCTTTGCATACACAACTTGGCTGTTGTTTGGCGCAAGAGGCCTAGACTTTGGCCTATCTCAGTTTTTTACATGCCTTCCTCACTAAGCTTAATCAGTTCAAGCTTTTGATTTAAAGTGAGAGAGGAGGGACTCTTCCTTTCACGTGGACACTTAGAGGCCACTGTACAGCTATTAATTGGCTTAATTTCAATATTGTTGGGTCTCAGGGAATAGGGAAGTCCAAGGAGAGGGATAGAGATGCGGAAAAGTCCAGTCCGTGGAGCAGTCAGAACACACACATTTATTGACTAAGTTTGCCATCTTTTATGGGCATGGTTTCTGGTGCTCAAAAACAATTACAATGGTAACATCAAACTTTAGTGATTCCAGATCACCATAACAAACATAATAATAATGAAAAAGTTTGAAATATTTTTAGAATTACCAAAATGTGATACAGAGACATGAATTGAGCAAGTGCTGTCAGAAAAAAATGGGACCAATTGACTTGCTTGATGCAGGGTTGCCACAAAACTTCAATTTGTGAAAAATGTAGTATCTGAAAAATGTAATAAAGCAAAGCACAATAAAATGTCATGCTTATTTACCTTTAATAAAATTTAGGGTTACAATTTTTATGTTATCACTTAGCTTTATTTCTTTCAATTTTAAAAGCAATATATACTCATTTACAGATAATTAACAAAAAACAAAATGCTTTGAGCGAGTAAGTAAAAACTACCTATAATTCTACCACCTATTAATAATATTTAACAATATTTTCATATAACACTTATTCTTTTTTTATCTTGATATGCATATTTTTCTTTAACAAAAATCATCATCATACCATATATATTCTACCTTTTATTTGAAATTATAACATAAGGATTTCCATGGCATGACATTACATACTCTTTGAAAAATAATTTTAATGTGAACATCATATTAAAGATGTATACTATGATTTATGCATCTGTTTTTTGTTGTTAGACTTATAACTTGTTTTTATTTGTTCACTCAAATTTATAGCTAATTATAAATAATGCTGCATTGAACATTATTGCACATACATCATAGTTGAATTTTAACCTCATGGCATATTTTATAGGACTTAGATTTAATGGATCAACAAGTACAATTATTACTGCCTACATAAGTATATCACCAAACTTCTTTCTAAGAAGGCTATATCAATTTATGTTTTCAGAAACAGCCCATGAGACTACTTTTGACACTGCATCCTTTAAAAAAAATAAAATACTGGTATTGTCTTAAGAAAATTGCCAGTTTAATACCTATTACTTTTATTTTTACTTTTGCCTATTTTATAAAATTTACACTTATATTTGTAACTATTATTTTCTATAATTATAAAATTTGAGAACAATATATTTGATTTCTCCTTATGTAAGTTGAAATATTTAGCATCTTTTACTATATCTTTTCATCAATTCCCAGTGTGTGCCAATACAATTTAGAATTATAGACCTGTGTTATTATTATTATATAGTTATTTCATATGATAACTTTCTTTTATATATCATTTTATCTCTTGTGATTAATTTCTTTACAGTAACTATAAATATGTCTCCATATGTTTAATTGCTGTAAATTACCATCATAAACCTATTCTTGAGTTCTTATTTTCAGTTTTTGAGTATTTTTAAAAAAATATCTAAGCTCTAATACATTAGAAGTTTTTAAAAACTTTTGGTTACTGATCATTCCATTTCGCCTCTTGCAATGATGCATCACTGAGAACTATAATTTCCTTAAGAAATTTAGCAATAAATACTGAAGAGGTAGCTATCTGTGACTTTAAAAGTTTTCCAAATGGTAGATGAGTGACCAATAAACTTTTAGTTTATATCCCCATCCTTGAGACACTAATATGGTAATATAAAATGAGAACAATACAAGTCTTCCCTTATGCATATTTTGCTTGTCCATATCACTTTTACACATGCTAAGCACAAGTTGGTCTTTGCCTCATAGACCTGCTTCTCTACTAAAAGCAACTCTTCCCATGGCTATTTAGGTTCTACACCTTGCTCTGTGCTTTTGTAGGCATTTAAATGGGAAGGTGGATTAATGTGAATCGGACAACATCATCTAAAATTGGAATGGCCATTTATTTGTTTGGACTAAAGAGTGTAATTGAGTTGAAAGACTATCCTACAACATTAGAAGGTTTAATATGTTTGTGATGTGTTTGAGTGTATATGTTGTGTGTGTGTGAATATTTTATATCTACAACATGAAACAATAGAATTTTCTAATGAACTCTATTAAATAGTTGTTTCTAAATTATTTATTATTTTAAAAAGTAGTGAGGGGACTTCCCTGGTGGTCCAGTGGTAAAGAATTCACCTTACAATGCAGGGGACGTGGGTTCGATCCCTGGCCAGGAACTAAGATCCCACATGCCGTGGGGCAACTAAGCCCATGCGCCACAACTACTGAGCTCACGCACCTCAACTAGAGAGCCTACATGCCGCAAACTACAGAGCCCACGTGCCCTGGAGCCTGTGCACCACAACTAGAGAAGAGAAAAAGTCCTGCACGCCACAACTAGAGAGAATCCCGCAGTCCACAGCGGAGAGCTCCCGCGCTGCAATGAAAGATCCTGCATGCCTCAATGAAGATCCCGTGTGCCACAACTAAGACCCAATGCAGCCAAAAATAAATAAATAAATAAATAAATAAATAAATAATCTTTAAAAAAAAGTAGTGGGAACAAATTTCAAATTTTGAATAATTTTATTCAAACCTTAACGGACTATCACAATGCATAGTGGAGATTTTGGTAATATAAATTTATACATGATTTTGCTTCTGCTGCATGCATATCTACTATAGCCCTCCTCTCTTGCCTGAATGCAGCAATAACATGAAATCTAAGTTGCACATCTGTTTTTAAATCAATGCTGACCTTGCAAAACAGATTTCATGCAAAAAACTGTGGTTTGACTTAGTAGAATTGTTACTAAATTTGTCTTAAGGTATTTCATAAGAATTTACATCTTTAAAGCATTTCTGATGAAATAATGAAGCTCAAGTGATTTTGAACACAACATAGATGACATGAATGAGTAAAATAATATAAACTGTTGTCTTTCCTTCACTACATGTGCAATGTAACATGCAGTGTTGGTGATAAGCAAATAGAAATAATGGAAAAGGAAGAGCAGGTGGGTGCTAATAATTACTGGATTCTTCCAGTGTGCTAGGGTCTTTGTATAGCAATTCATTTTTACATATAAGGAAGAAAAATATTATTATATTATATTATATCATATTACATTATATTATATTAATATAAAGAAGATAGAGTATACCTGTAGTCCAATTTCTGTCTTCAGTTGCAGAATAATATACTACTATATATGTAATTTTTAGCTAATAACTTTGCATAAAATAATAAACTATTGAATGGGTATTTATATTCAAACTGTGATTAAAACAGATTATTTGCCATGTAATTTTCTTTTCTCATTTTTTGAAATAAGATATGTAATATTTTCAAGTAACAAAAAAGCAAACAGATTTTAATTGTTTTGACAGGCTTGATAGTAACTGTATTTTAAAAAAAACTAATTGCCCCCCCTTCATGTTTCCTTAATAGATATAGAGATGGAATACTTTATTATGCTAAAATAGACAATTTTCAAGGACTAAATAAGCTTAGAAATTAAGTTCAAAAGAAAGCAATCTTTCTGTCTGTGATATATGGCCAACTTCTATCAAGTTTGGAAACGCTGATTTTTAGGCAACATTATAAAAATTGTTTTCTATGAAATACTGTAATTTGCAAAAAGTAACTTAAAAGAAAAGTTGGAGATTAGTGTAAAAATTTCTAAATTGTAGTCAACAATTTACCTCTGTTTTCTCCTAACACCTCACTAAAAATGGGACTGAGAAAAAGCTAAATGAGACATAAACCCATGAGGAAAGAAAACAGGAAAGAATATGGCAACAGCAAAATTTTTGAAACTGGAAGTCACATGATTTAGCAAACAAGGGAAAGCTGAATCCTAAGCCAGGAAGTGATAGGGTGGCATGGAAGCAACCCAGGAGAAAGCTAATGTGTGACCCAGAATTTCAGAAGTGCTCAGGCATTAGAACAAGAACCTCTAAATGTGGGAGTAAGATCCCCAGGTCCCCTCCTGATTCTATGTATTTGAGGAACTGCGTCTCCTACAGTTAAAGAAGACTGAAAGTTTGCTCTCTTAAGATGTTGAATAGAGAGACTCAGCACTGGAGGGTTCCAAGTACAGCAGAATGTAAGGATACTCATTACAGAGAAATTAAGTTAAAATGATGAGAACCCAAGTATTTTTTCCCCCAGTAAGACTCCAGAATTATGGAAACCAGACATATTCCTCTCAAATAAAATATTAAAATATTCTTCTCTGGGAAACTTAGTAACCAAGGAGAAGAGATCTATAGATGCTGACTCTTGGGAGTTCCCCTAAGAAACAGCCCAAACATATTGTCACACATGAAACCAACCATATATTGGTTCATCAAGCCTCATTCATGCTCAGAGTTTCCAGTTAGTGTTTTATGTGGTTTACTCTTAAATTTAATTGCCATATATTTGAGGAAACCCTATAACAAGAAAGACAGGGAACAAAATAAGTCTAAACATCAAAGTGACTTTATAGAAAACAGAGACAATGCAGGGAGCAGAAAGATTTTTTAAAAAGCATAATTGCTATCCTTACAGAAATAAGAAAAAAGAACAGGAGGCTATGAAAAAGAAGCATTCAGATAACTCAAAGGATTTCCTGAAGTACAAAAAATGTGATAGCAGAAATTAATAATTTAATATAAGGATTGGAAGGTAAAGTTTAGAATTTTCTACAGAAACACTGCAAGCTAGAATATAATAATAGAGCAATACCTTTAAAATTTTGAGAGATCCTTTAAAAATATTTGAATTCTATACCCAATCAGCCTATTAGTCAAATGTTAGGATAGAATAAAGGTATGTTCAGGTATGGAAGATCTCAAAGTTCTACCACCCAGGTGCTCTTTTCAGGAATCTACTAGAGGTTGTGCTGCTCCTCCAAAATGAAAGAACAGTCTAAGAAAGAGTGAAACATAGGATAACAAGAAACAAGGAAGCCTACATAGAAAATCGGAATGGGAATTCCTAGGGTGATGTTGAAGGGAGACAAAAAAGAGCACAGCTATGCAATGGACTCAGTGAGCCATCAGCCCGATGTGGAGCAGGGGGAAGAAAGGTTCTTGAAAAGATGCCTTGAAGAAAAGAAATTAAATTTACAGATTTTTGATAAACTGAACAAATTGAGAGATTTACATCTCTGGTAGAGAATTTGAGTATAAAGTAAAAAAAAATAGTATGTAGAAAAACTGCAATAAATAAATGCAAGTATTAACTCTGGGGATAACAACTGCCATATGTGGAAGGAAAATGCACTTTTTGGTTACTATCTACTTGCTAAGAGTCGTATAAACAATTAATGTTTATGTTTACTAAGAAGTGTGATATAACTTGGGAGAATAGGGAAGGGCAAGAGTGCACATGTGATTGTGTATGTGTGCATGTACGTGCACACATGTACTTATGTCTGCACGCATGGTTAGAGAGTGTGAAGGACTTAAATCTTTTCTCCCATAGTAGAAAGTCAATATATAATTTTTTAAAAAGCATAGAAATAGTAGTGTAATTATGCTACTTAGAGGTACAGTGATACATGCCAGAATACACAGCTAAAAGAATAGACAGTTATTTCCTCTGGTAGCAGAAATGCAAAGTGGAGAGGAATGGCATAGGGAATATTTTTTATTATGTCTCATGTAAATAATTTTTAAACTATGTGCATGGATAATACTAATAATTGATCAATTAATGGAATTAAAAAAACACATGGGATAGTGCACTGGTGGTTCCTGGCAACCTGTAGGTGAACTGACTTCATTCATATCACATTGCTGTCCTCAGCCTATATTCATTCTTTCAACAAATATTTTTGAGAATTTACAACATATCAGGCACTGTCCTAAATGTTGGGAGAACAACAATGTGCAAAAACCTCAATTTTCACAGACCTCATTGATGGAGCACCACTGAAGCTCTTCTATTGCTCTTCTCTAAAACCAGGCATTCTGCACATTATAGTATCTAGAGTACTTCATATACAAGGTACCTTATAAATGGATATGTAGTGAGCTTTACTTTCTTACAGACCCTAGATAAATTAAACAGAAATAGGTTAATTAAAAGAAAAAATAATTTTTATTGGGGTATAGTTGCCTTACAATGTTGTGTTAGTTTCTTCCGTACAACGAAGCGAATCAGCTATATGTATACCTATATCCCCTCCCTCTTGGGCCTCCCTCTTTCCCCACCATCCCACTATCTAGGTCACCACAGAGCACAAAGCTGAGCCCCCTGCGCTATACAGCAGGTTCCCATCAACTATCTGTTTTACACATGGCAGTTCACGTACGTCAATCCTAATCTCCCAGTTCATCCCACCCTCCCCACCTCATCCCCCGTGTCCACACGTCCATTCTCTACGTCTGCATCTTTATCCCTGCCCTGGAAATAGGTTCATCTGTACCATTTTTCTAGATTCCATATATATGCATTAATATATGATATTTGGTTTTCTCTTTCTGACTTACTTCACTCTGTGTGACAGACTCTAGGTCCATCCACCTCACTACAAGTAACTCAATTTCATTCTTTCTTATGGCTGAGTAACATTCCATTGTATATATGTACCACATCTTCTTTATCCATTCATCTGTTGATGGACATTTAGTTTGCTTCCATGTCCTGGTTATTGTAAATACTGTTGCAATAAATATTGAGGTGCATGTATCTTTTTGAATTATGGTTTTCTCAGAGTTTATGCCCAGTAGTGGGATTGCTGGGTCATATGGTAGTTCTATTTTTAGTTTTTTAAGAAACCTCCATACTGTTCTCCATAGTGGCTGTATCAATTTACATTCCCACCGTTACTTTATTCTCATGGTTTCTTGGCAGAGAAGAATTCTTATGGTAATTTTAAGGGACTCCCAGTAGTCAAAATAATTTTGAAAAAAGAAAAAAGTTGGAAAACAAACTCCCTGATTTCAAAATACATTACAAAGATGCAGTAATCAAAGCAGTGTAGTACTGGCATAGTGACAAATAAGTAGATGAACGGAATAGAATAGAGAACCCAGAAATAAACCCTCCCACATATGGTCAAATGATCTTCCACAAGAGTGCCAAGTCCATTCAATGTGGAAAAGACAGTCTTTTTAACAAAAGGTGTTGGGAGAATTGATATGCACGTGCAAAAGAATAAAGTTGGATCTTTATCCTACAGCATATACTGAAATTAACTGAAAATGAATTAAAGAGCTAAACATTAGACCTGAAACTATAAAACTTTGAGAAGAAAAACAGGGGAAAGGCTTCATGACGTTGGACTTGGCAATGATTTCATGGGTATGACAGCAAAAGCACAGGCAGCAAAAGAAAAAGATGGACAATTTGCATATCAAAGAACACAATTAACAGAGTGAAAAGGCAAACAATGAGGGGTAGACAGGAGATGGGGGTGGGGGTTGGCAAAATTGGTGAAGGTACAAACTACCAGTTATAAAATAAACAAGTCATGGAGATGTAATGTACAGCATGGTGACTATAGTTAATAATACTGTATTGCACATTTGAAAATTGCTAAGATAGTAGATCTTAGAAGTCCTCATCAAAAAAAAAAAAAAGGAGGAAGGAAAAAAATGGCGATATATGGAATGGAAGAAAAATATTTGCAAATTATATATTTGATAAGGAGTTAATGTTCAGAATATATAAAGAACTCCTATAACTCAACAACAAAATATCAAATGATCTGATTTTAAAGTGTGGAAAGACCTTGAAAAGACATTTTTCCATAGATGATACACAAATGGCCAACAAGCATATAAAAAGATACTCAACATCACTAATCTGAGAAATGGAAATCAAAACTATAATAAGATATCATCTTACACTCACTAGGTTGAGTACTATAAAAGAAAAAACAGAAAATAGCAAGTGTTGACAGGGATGTGGAGAAATGGGAACACATGTGCACTGTGGATGGGATTGTAAAATAGTTCAACCACTATGGAAAACAGTATGGAGTTTCCTCAAAGAACTTTAAAACATTCCATATCATTCAGCAGTCCTATTTCTGGATATATACCCCAAAGAATTGAAAGCTGTGTCTTAAAGAGATATTTACACATTCCTGTTCATAGCAACAGTATTTACAACAGCCAAGAAACACATATGTCTATTCATTTGGATGAATGGATAAACAAATTGTGAGGTATATATAATGAGATACTGATCAGACTTAAAAAGGAAGGAAATCCCATCACATGCTACAACATGCATGAACCTTGAGGTCATTATGCCAAGTGAAATAAGCCAGTTACAAAAAGACAAATACTATATGATTCCACTTATATGAGGTACGAAAAGTAGTGAAATTTATGGAAACAAAAGGTAGAATGGTCGATTTCCACGAGCTGGGGGAGAGGGAAATTGAGAGTTGTTGTTTATTGGGAATGTATTTTCAGGTTGGCAAGATGAAAAATTTTGGAGATCTGTTTCACAACAATGTGAATATACTTAACACTACTGAACTGCTTAAAAATGATTAAGAAGGTAAATTTTATGTTATGTGTTTTTTACCACAATAAAAATATAACTTAGCTAAAAATTTTTTCATGGCCTCAAAATTGAGAACATTTGAATTTCTCCGTGGGCTTTTCTTATGCCACTGCATAAGCTGGCTATGTATGTATGCATGCTCACAGCTTCCCTTTGTTAAGTCTATTCACCCTCAGTTAAAAAAAAAAAATTGTCCTCATGAAACTTTTGGGTTACCTGGAATTTTACGGTAAAGCTGTTAGTGAATATTCAAACAAATATGCATGGTTTGCTTGCTGTTCTAGTAGCTGAGTGGTGAAGATGAGCTGAAAGAGCTGGAGTAGAATCTTGGGTTATATGAAAGACTTTTCTCAGGTTCTCAGGACAGTGTCCTGAGAGTGAATGACAAACCTCATGAAAATTTTGCCTGTTGATTCCATGGTCAATAAATGCAGTGATTTCCTCAGAGAACTGCCATGGATCCAGTATCATCCTTCTCTCCTCTAAAGTTGCCTCTGTCTGAAGAATATATAATATTCAAACATCACATATTCACACCTGCCTTGTATCTTTTTCACAGTCTCATGCATAGAAGGTGCCCAATAAATACTTATTTTATACATGAATGCAAGAATCTTTAGTTGTTTAAGATGCTGAAGAAGTTCCATTCTAAAGGGAGCACTGAATTAGAAGTCAGACAATCATGACATTAGTTCAGGCTGTCTAATGATCCAGTCATGACAGTCATTTGAATTTTGGCAAGTCACAGCATTATGAGTGGGACAGTCCTCATTTGTAAAATAATGAGAGTTATGAATAAATAATGATAACACCTGGATCAAATTAGAGAGTGTTTTTGATGCATTTTAAAACTGTATGGCAATATAAAATATATCATGGCATTAATTTTCAGAATTACTATATATCTTGTTCTTTGCTAAGTGCAGTAGGGATAAAAAGGAAGCATGATCCTTTACCATTCCTTCAGGAAGCAATGTACTCATCTATCTAATTTTGAAGGACTACCTTGTTTGCTTTTATTTTTTTTTACATCTTTATTGGAATATAATTGTTTTACAATGTTGCATTAGTTTCTGCTGTACAACAAAGTGAATCAGCTATATATATATATATCTCCCCCCATATCCCCTGCCTCTTGGGCCTACCTATCCCAACCCTCTAGGTGGTCACAAATCATCGAGCTGATCTCCCTGTGCTATGCAGCAGCTTCCCACTAGCCATCCATTTCACATTTGGTAGTGTATACATCTCAGTGCTACTCTCTCCTTTCGTCCCAGCTTCCCTTTCCCCACTCGTGACCTCAAGTCCATTCTCTTCGTCTGCATCTTTATTCCTGCCCTGCCACTAGGTTCTCCAGTACCGTTTTTATAGATTCCACATATATGTGTTAGCATACTGTATTTGTTTTTCTCTTTCTGATTTACTTCACTCGGTATGACAGACTCAAGGTCCATCCACCTCACTACAAATAACTCAATTTCATTCTTTTTGATGGCTGAGTAATATTCCATTGTATATATGTGCCACATCTTTTTTATCCATTCATCTGTCAATGGACATTTAGGTGGCTTCCATGTACTGGCTATTGTAAATAGTGCTGCAATGAACATTTTGGTACATGTCTCTTTTTGAATTATGGTTTTCTCAGGGTATATGCCCAGTAGTGGGATTGCTGGGTCGTATGGTAGTTCTATTTTTAGTTTTTTAACGAACCTTCTTACTGTTCTCCATAGCAGCTGTATCAACTTACATTCCCACCAACAGTGGAGGAGGGTATCCTTTTCCCAACACTCTCTCCAGCATTTATAGTTTGTAGATATTTTGATGATGGCCATTCTGACCACTGTGAGGTGATTCCTCATGGTGATTTTGATTTATATTTCTCTAATTGTTAGTGATATTGAGCATCCTTTCATGTGTTTGTTGACAATATGTATGTATTCTTTGGAGAAATGTCTATTTAGCCCTTCCACCCATTTTTGGATCGGGTTGTTTGTTTTCTTGATATTGAGCTGCATGAGCTGCTTGTATATTTTGGAGATCAATCCTTTGTCAGTTGCTTCATTTGCAAATATTTTCTCCCATTCTGAGGGTTGTCTTTTCATCTCATTTATGGTTTCCTTTTCTGTGCAAAAGCTTTTAAGTTTCATTAGGTCCCATTTGTTTATATTTGTTTTTATTTCCTTTACTTTATGAGGTGATTCAAAAAGGGTGTTGCTGTGACTTATGTCATGGAGTGTTCTGCCTATGTTTTCCTCTAAGAGTTTTATAGGGTCTGGCCTTACATTTAGATCTTTAATCCAGTTTGAGTTTATTTTCAGGTACTGTGTTAGGAAGTGTTCTAATTTCATTCTTTTATATGTAGCTGTCCAGTTTTCCCAGCACTACTTATTGAAGAGGCTGTCTTTTCTCCATTGTATATTCTTACCTCCTTTGCCAAAGGTAAGGTAACCATATGTGCGTGGGTTTATCTCTGGGCTTCCTATCATGTTCCATTGCTTGATCTATATTTCTGTTTTTGTGCTGGTACCATACTGTCATGATTTCTGTAGCTTTGTAGTATGGTATGAAGTCAGGGAGCCTGATTCCTACAGCTCTGTTTTACTTTTTCAAAATTGCTTTGGCTATTTGGGGTCTTTTGTGTTTCCATACAAATTGTAAAATTTCTTGTTCTAGTTCTGAGGAAAATGCCATTGGTAATTTGATAGGGATTGCATTGAATCTGTAGATTGCTTTGGGTAGTATAATCATTTTCACAATGTTGATTCTTCCAATCCAAGAACTTGGTATATCTCTCCATCTGTTTGTATCATCTTTGATTTCTTTCATCAATGTCTTATAGTTTTCTGAGTATAAGTCTTTCACCTATTCTTTTTCTTGCAATGGTAAATGAGAGTGTTCCTTAATTACTCTTTCTGATTTTTTGTTGTTAGTGTATGGGAATGCAAGAGATTTCTGTACATTAATTTTGTATCCTGCTACATTACCAAATTCATTGATTAGCTCTAGTAGTTTTCTGGTGGCATCTTTAGGATTTTCTATGTATAGTACCATGTCGTCTGCAAACAGTGTCAGTTTAATTCTTCTATTCCAATTTGGATTCCTTTTATTTCTTTTTCTTCTCTGATTCCTGTGGCTAGGACTTCCAAAACTATGTTGAATAATAGTGGTGAGAGTGGGCAACCTTGTCTTGTTCCTGATCTTAGTGGAAATGATTTCAGTTTTTCACCATTGAGAACTATGTTGGCTGTGGGTTTGTCATACATGGCCTTTGTTATGATAAGGTAGGTTCCCTCTATGCCCACTTTCTGGAGAGTTTTTATCATAAATGGGTGTTGAATTTTGTCAAAAGCTTCTTCTGCATCTATTCAGATTATCGTATGGTTTTTATTCTTCAGTTTGTTAATGTGGTGTATCACACTGATTGATTTGCATATATTGAAGAATCCTTGCATTCCTGGGATAAACCCCACTTGATTATGGTGTAAGATCCTATTACTTTTCTGCTGGATTCTGTTTGGTAGTATTTTGCTGAGGATTTTTGCATCCATGTTCATCAGTGGTATTGGCCTGCAATTTTCTTTTCTTGTGACATCTTTCTCTGGTTTCGGTATCAGTGTGACGGTGGACTCATAGAATGAGTTTGGGAGTGTTCCTCTTTCTGCTGTATTTTGGAAGACTTTGAGAAGGATAGGTGTTAGCTCTTCTCTAAATGCTTAATAGATTTCGCCTGTGAAGCTCTCTGGCCCTGGGCTTTTGTTTGTTGTAAGATTTTTAATCACAGTTTCAGTTTCAGTGCTTGTGATTGGTCTGTTCATATTTTCTATTTCTTGCTGGTTCAGTGTTGGAAGGTTGTACTTTTCTAAGAATTTGTTCATTTCTTCCAGGTTGTACATTTTATTGGCAGATAATTGCTTATAGTAGTCTGTCATGATCCATTGTATTTCTGCAGTGTCAGCTGTTACTTCTTTTTCATTTCTCATTCTGTTGATTTGAGTCTTCTTCCTTTTTTCCTGATGAGCCTGGCTAATGTTTTATCAATTTTGTTTATCTTCTCAAAGAACCAGCTTTTAGTTTTATTGATCTTTGCTGTTGTTTCCTTCATTTCTTTTTCATTTATTTCTGATCTGATCTTTATAATTTCTTTCCTTCTGCTAACTTTGTTTTTTTTTTCTTTTTTTTGTTGTTCTTCTTTCTCTAATTGCTTTAGGTGAAAGGTTAGGTTGTTTATTTGAGATTTTTATTGTTTCTTGAGGTATGATTGTACTGCTATAAACTTCCCTCTTAGAACTGCTTTTGCTGTATCCCATAGGTTTTGGATCATCATGTGTTCATTGTCATTTGTTTCTAGGTATTTTTTGATTTCCTCTTTGATTTCTTCAGTGATCTCTTGGTTGTTTACTAGCATATTGTTTAGCCTCCATGTGTTTGTATTTTTTAGTTTTTTTTTCCCTGTAATTGATATCTAGTCTCATAGCATTGTGGTCAGCAAAGATGCTTGATACAATTTCAATTTTCTTAAATTTACTGAGGCTTGATTTGTGACCCAAAATATGAGCTATCCTGAAGAATGTTCCGTGTGCAGTTGAGAAGAAAGTGTATTCTGTTGTTTTTTGATGGAATGTCCTATAATATCAATTAAGTCCATCTGGTCTAATGTATCATTTAAACCTTTTGTTTCTTTATTTGTTTTCATTTTGGATGATCTATCCATTGGTGAAAGTCAGGTGTTAAAGTCCCCTTCTATTATTGTGTTACTGTCTATTTCTCCTTTTATGGCTGTTAGCATTTGCCTTATGTGTTGAGGTGCTCCTCTGTTGGGTGCATAGATATTTACACTTGGTATGTCTTCTTCTTGTATTGTTCCCTTGATGACTCTGTAGTGTCCTTCCTTGTCTCTTATCATAGTATTTATTTTAAAGTCTATTTTGTCTGATAAGAGTATTGCTACTCCAGCTTTCTTTTGATTTCCATTTGCATGGAATTTCTTTTTCCATTCCCTCTCTTTCAGTCTGTATGCATCCCTAGGTCTGAAGTGGGTCTCTTGTAGACAGCATATATAGGGGTCTTGTTTTTGTATCCATTCAGCCAGTCTGTGTCTTTGGTTGGAGAATTAAACCATTCACATTTAAGGTAATTATTGATATGTATGCTCCTGTTAAATTTGCTTAATTTTTTGTGTTTATTTTTGTAGATCTTTTCCTTTCAGCCAGTCTGTGTCTTTGGTTGGAGAGTTAAACCATTCAGCCAGTCTGTGTCTTTGGTTGGAGAATTAAACCATTCACACTTAAGGTAATTATTGATATGTATGCTCCTATTAAATTTTCTTAATGTTTTGTGTTTATTTTTGTAGATCTTTTCCTTTTCTTGTGTTTCCTGCCTAGAAAATTTCCCTTAGCATTTGTAATGCTGGTTTGGTGGTGCTGAATTCCCTTAACTTTTGTTTGTCTTTAAACTTTTGATTTCTCTGTCAAATCTGAATGAGATCCTTGCTGGGTAGAATAACCTTGGATGTAGTTTTTTCCCTTTCATCACTTTAAATATATCTTGCCACTCCCTTCTGGCCTGTAGAGTTTCTGCTGAAAGATCAGCTGTTAACCTTATGGAGATTCCCTTGTATGTTATTCATTGCTTTTCCCTTGCTGCTTTTAATATTTTTTCTTTGTGTTTAATTTTTTTAGTTTGATTGATATGTGTCTCTGTGTGTTTCTCCTGTATGTGACTCTCTGTGCTTCCTGGAGTTGACTGACTATTTCCTTTCCCATTTTGAGGACTTTTTCAACTATAATCTCTTCAAATATTTTCTCACACCCTTTCTTTTTTTCTTCTTCTTCTGGGACACTTACAATTCGAATGTTGGTGTGCTTAATGTTGTCCCAGAAGTCTCTGAGTCTGTCCTCTATTCTTTTCATTCTTTTTTCTTTATTCTGCTCTGAGGCAGTTATTTCCACCATTCTATCTTCCACATCACTTATCCGTTCTTCTGCCTCAGTTATTCTGCTATTGTTTCCTTCTAGAGTATTTTTAATTTCAATTATTTTGTTGTTCATTATTGTTTGTTTGCTCTTAATTCTTCTAGGTCCTTATTAAACATTTATTGTATTTTCTCTATTCTATTTCCAAGATTTTGGATCATTTTTACTATCATTACTGTGAATTCTTTTTCATTTAGTTTGCCTTTTTCCTCTTCATTTATTTAGTCTTTTGGGTTTTTATCTTGCTCCTTTGCATGCAAGATATTTCTCTGTCTTCTCATTTTGTCTAATTTACAGTATTTGAGGTCTCCTTTCCCTAGGCTGCAGAGTCATAGTTCCTCTTGCTTCTGTTCTCTGCCCCCGGTGGTGAGGTTTGTCCAGTGGCTTGCACAGGCTTCCTAATGGGAGGGATTGGTGCCTGCCTTCTGGTGGGTGGAACTGAGTCTTTTCCCTCTGATGAGCAGGGCCATGTCACGTGGTGTGTTTTTGGGTGTCTGCGAGCTTTGGTAATCTGAGTGCTGTTGGGTGGTTTTGTGTTCCTGTCTTGTTTGTTGTTTTTGTGAGGTGTTCAGCACTAGGAGCTGCTGGCAGTTGTGTGGAGCTGGGTCTTGGATTCAAACAGAGGTCTCCATGAGAGCTCTCAGTAATTAATCTTCCCTGGGGCCAGGAATTCTCTAGTGATCTAGCATCCTGTACTCAGTGCTCTCACACCAGAGCCTCAGGCCAGACTTCAGGTTGAGGAACCAAGACCATGCAAGTTGTTTATCCTAGCTGATTACGTGGATTTAATCTGCAGCTTGTATAGCTGATGGAAAGATTTTCAATCTTCTTCCTTATTTGCCCCATCCTGGGGTTCAGCTTTGGTTTTATCCCCACCTCTGCATGTGGTTCACCCACAGGAGTCTCATCCTGGGGCTGCCTTGGAGTTCTTATGTCTGCCCCAGTGAGGACAGGGCACAGAGGTGGTATGACTTCTTGGAATGTGGGAGCCCCAGCAGGGCCAAATGTGCAAGGAAGCCAGCAGCCATGGGCGCAAGAGATATGGTCCTAGTGAGGGCCTTTTCTGGTGCCTGGCATAAGGCATGTCTTGTTTGCTTTTTAAAAAGAGATTTGTGACAGGAAATTAGATAGATGGACACAGTTATGTATTAAATAACAAGCTCTAGTGTTAGGTTTGACTGACAAGTTCAAATAGATTTATTACTGACAGAACCTTGCAGATGATGACAAATCTTTTGGGAAATTTTGTTTTGCTTTGCTTAAGCAAATAGAAAGTTCTCTGAATTTCTACTGGCTTTTATAAGATGATAGCTCAAGACACCTGATAATTGTGGGATCTGACCACTTTATTCCATAAAAACTAGGTAAGAGTTATAAGGCTGGAAACAAATTCTGAGTTGTTCATCTTACATCTTTAAACTCTGAATATAGTATATGCTACAGCAATATCTATATGCTAGCAGCATTTTTAATGTATTTTTGGCATGTTGAAGTGTACATTTAGATTATACCCTGCTTCATTTCAGTTCCTCAGCAAGGTAGCATTGCATAGCTTATAGCTTTTATTTTAGCTTCAGTTGACCAATAATGAGCTGGGCTCTGCATGGGCATACTCCATGATGTGGAAGTTCTTGAAGCACATGAGTGGAATAAGACTTTGAAATCACAAAGTTCTGGGGAACTATTGTAGGCTAATGAGAAGGAACATAAATGCATGATGGAAGTGATGGTGGTGTATCACTTTATTTCTTATTTACTCTTATTCTTTAATAGTAAGCAGTTGGTAGATTTTAAAGTTCTTTGTGATCATTTTCAAAAGTGTCTTGGTTAATACTCAAACATTTGTAAACCTCTCTCAACCAGACAAACCAAACAAAAATAAATATTAACAAGATAAAAAACACCTTACTTTTGGGGAACATGAATACTTTTAAAAAATGACTCATTTCTTTGCTTTTTAAAATATTTTTCTCTAGTAAGTTATCTCCTAAATGAGCAGTTTTATAAGAAATGCTGTCATCAACAAAGCGTCTACAGTTAGAGGCCATACACAGTACGAGGATCATCAGTAGTTATCAAGCTGATTAATAGGTTGAAAGTTGCGGAGAATAGCTAGCAAGTGCTTGATGAAGCCAATACAAAAAGTCCCACAGTCACAAATCAAGATAACTACTGAAGTATTTGTCTACATAAATACTGAAATATATATGGAGACCAGGTGGAAGGCTGCAGGAGAGAAGTAATATTTACATGAAAAACATTCAGTCAATGTAGTTTTTCAGCATTCAATTAAGTCTAAACTCAGATGAAGTCAAGAAGCGTATCAGAAATTCTCCATATATTGACCATATTATTGTAGTTCTGCACAGAGTTGTCTACAGTGTGTTGTGTTTTAATATTATCTCTTCAGCTTTTCTCCAGACAAAATAAAACAACAACTCTTGCCCTAACATTCCTCCCACCTGAGATAAATAAAAGCCCTCCATATCCACTTAATGTATTTGCAGGAGAAATACTTTTGAACCTTTTTTTGAAGGGCATCACATACCATATCACTCTTTGTCCTACTGTGAAAACCTAATGAAGAATGTCTCTAAGAGGCTATTCTATGGAGAACTGTCCTCTTTTTCTGATAAAGACCAAGAGCTCAATTTTCACTTTGGCTGCTGGGAAGTTTAAAACTAAAGTTGAGCCTCAATATAGCAATGATGTAGGTCTTTATGATCTGAGTATTTATTTTTCTGTTTTGTATTCAGGCTGGACACCTTCCTATTATTTTAAATTTCTATTTCTCTTATTCTTTATGTATAATTGTTGTTTTAGAACATTTATTGTATATATTCATGTTACAAGAAGCCTTAAATATTTTTAAAATGAGGTAGAGGTACAAGTAAATATTTTTTAAAATGTCAAGTGACATAATAATTTGGCAAGAGAATTACATTCATTCACAAGAGAAGGATTAAAAACAGCAGATTGTGGTAGAATGCAGTATTCAGAAAATTGATACATTTTCCCCCTCAAAAAAAACCCCAAAAACAAAACCTGCGCAGCCTTGTAGCCTAAACCATACATGAAGTGACTTAACTTTTGTTTTTCTAATTTTACTTTTTAGATTTTGATATTTAAAGTAAAGATATATATTAAAATACAATTACATTATAGAAATTTAGGAAAATGGAAATAAGAAATTGTGTTGGCAGGTTATATGTATCTAGCAATTTACCCATTACTTTTTGGTTATCCAATTTGTCAGTGTATAATTTTTTTAATAGTCTCTTATGATTCTCTTTATTTCTGTGGCATCTGTTGTAATGTGCCCTTTTTCATTTATAATTTTATATATGAGTCTTCTCTCTCTTTTTTTCTTAGTCTAGCTAAAGGTTTGTCAGTTTTGTTTATCTTTTCAAAAAGTCAGCTCTTTGTTCTATTGATTTTTTCTCCTGTTTTACAGTTATCTATATCATTTATTTCTGCTCTAATATTTATTATTTGTTTTCTTCTGCTAATTTTAGGCTTAGTTTATTCTCCTTTGTTAGTTACTTGAGGTGTACAATAAGGTTGTCTGAGATCTTTCTTCTTATTTTAATGTAGGCTTTTATCCTCATGAACTTTCCCCTTAATACTTCTTCTGCCACATTACATAAATTTTGGTATATTTGTTTTCATTTACATTTGTCTGGAGATATTTTCTAATTACCCTTTGGTTTCTTCTTTGGTTCATTGGTTGTTCAAGAGTGTGTTGTTTACATTCCACATATCTGAGAATTTTCCAGTTTTGCTTCTGATATTGATATCTAATCATTCCATGTGGTCAGAAAAGATATTTGGTATGATTTCAATTTTCTTCAATTTGTTAAGACTTGTGTTGTGACCTAATATGTGATCTATCTTAGAGAATGTTTCTTGTGTACTTGAGAAGAATGTGTATTTTGCTGTTCTTGAAGGACTATTTGTATTTTCCTTTAGGTTCATTTTGTCCCTAGTGTTGTTCAAGTAATCTGTTTCCTTATTGATCTCTTATCTTGATGTTCTATCCATTATTTAAAATGGGCTATTGAAATCTGCTGTTACTGTGTTGCTGTCAATTTCTCCCTTAAGTTCAGGCAATGTATTCTTTGTATATTTATGTGTTCTGTTGTTATATATATATATATATATATATATATATATATATATATATATATTTCTGGTGAGTCGTCCTTTTATCATTTTTAATGTCCTTCTGTGTCTCTTGTGACAGTTTTTGAGTGAAAGTCTATTTTGTCTTATATACATATGGCCACCCATGCTCTCTTTTGTTTACCATTTGCATGGAATATATTTTTCCATCCTTTTGTTTTCAGCATATGTGTATCCTTAAATCTAAAATAAGTCTCTTGTATACAGCATACAGTTGGATCTTGCTTTTTATTCATTCAGTTACTCTGTCTTTTGATTGAGGAGGTTAATCTACTTACATTTAGAGTAATTATTGATAGGGGAGGGCTTACTATTGCCATTTTGATAATTATTTTCTTTCTTTTACTCTCTTTTCCTTCATTGCTCTCTTCTTTTTTGCTTCATTGATTCTTGTAGTGACATGCTTTGATTCCTTTTTTATTTTCTTTTGTGTCTTCTATAGATATTTTCTTTGTGGTTACCTTGGGGCTTACATAAAACATCTCATAGTTAGAACAACCTATTTTAAGCTGATAAAAACCTAACTTCAATATTATTTAAAAATTCTACATTTTTACTCTCCCCCTACTTTATGTTGATGCCACAAATTACACCATTTATACTGTGTATTCATTAATATGTTTTTATACTTACACTTATTTTATCCACTTTGGTGTATTAACTGCTTTACCAGAATTAAAAGTGCTTTACATGCCACCATTATAATAGTACAGTGTTCTTATTCATTTATATATATATGCTTACCAGCAATCTTTATACTTACACATGCTTTCATGTTTCTGTTTAGTGTCTTTTTGTTTCAGCTTGTGGGATTCTGTTTATTATTTCTTATAAGGCAAGTCTAGTGGCAATGAATTCCTTCAGCTTTTGTTTGTCTGGGAAAGTATCTATCCTCTATTTTTGGAGGAAAGCTTTGCTGGATATATTTCTTGGTTGGCAAGTATTTTTTTTGTTTTTGTTTTTTCTTTTAGCATTTTGTCACACTCTCTTCTGGCCTGAAATGTTTCTGCTGAGATATCTGTTAACTGTCCTGTGAAGGTTCCCTTGTATGTGATGAGTTACTTTTCTCTTTTTGGCTTTCAAAATTCTCTCTGTGTCTTTTACTTTTGACAATTTGATAATAATGTATCTCAATGTGGACTTCTTTGGGGTCTTCCTAGATGAAAACCTCTGGGCTTCTTGCATCTGGATGTCTATTTCCTTTCCAGAAATGGGAAATTTTGTTCATTTTTTTAAAAAAATCTTTCTGTTCTTTTCTCTCTCTCCTCCTTCTGTGACTTCCATAATGTGTATATTGTAGTGATATCCTGTAAGTCTCTTGGACTTTCTCACTTTTTTCATTTTGCTTCTCTGACCAGATCATTTCAAATGATCTGTCTTCAAATTCACTGACTCTTCTACTTGATCAGTTCTGCTGTTGAACGCCTCTAGTAAATTTTTCGGTTAAGTTGTTACATTCTTCAGCTCCAAAATTTCTATTTGGTTCTTTTTATATATTTTCTATTTCTTTCTTTAAATTCTTATTTTGCTCATACATCATTTTCCTGAGCTCATTGAACATCTTCATGATGGTTAATTTGATTTCTTTGTGTAGTAATTCATATACCTCCATTTCTTTAGCATCTGTTTCTGGATTTTTTTTTCCCCATTGATCAGGCCATTTTTCCTATTCTTTGTGTTCCTTGTAACTTTGTGTTTGTACCCACACATTTGAAAAAACTGCCACCTTTCCTAGTCTTTATGGACTGCCTTCATACATGGAGAGACTTTCACCAATTCCCTGGTTAGAAATTGTTGGGGCCTCTGAAATCTTTTACATGAATGTATCTTTTCTGGACTTGTGTGGGTAAATTCCTAATTAGAGAGATTTGCCAATTTTGCAGCTCATTATCTCTTTCTCCCTCTGGTGTCTGTCTGCTGGACCATGGGTCCTGTGAAGCAGCAGTATGCCACTCACCTATTTTTCTCAGCAGCCTCCAGCCATCTAGAGTTTGCCAGGTCATATCAGCACCCCAAGTAGGGCTTGACAGAAACTGCTTCCTTGGGCAGTCTCCCAAAAGCCAGAACTCTGGGCATATGCCCTACTCTTCTCTTTCTCCCAAGGTAGAAGTCTAAGCTGTATTAATCCATGTCTGCTGTATCACAGGCCCTGTGAAGCAGCAGCACACTGCCGAACAGTTTTGTTCTTAGTGATCCCCAGGCATCTAGAGATAGATCCAGCCCCTTGGGCAGCACCTCCCACAAACTCAGAACATTGGGCCTACAGTTAAGTTTCCTCTTTGCCTCCCCAGAGAGAAGCCAAAAGCTGATAGTTTCCTCCTAAATACATGATGTTGTGCTGGGGGGCAGAGACTATTGTAGGAGGGTGCTATGAATTTTCCTACTGGCTTCTATATGGCTGGTGTCATGCTCAGTCAGGTGTGGAAGCCTCTTACCTGGTTTATGGATTTCTCACAAAGGGAATTGGTCTTTGTATTGTTGTTGAATTAGTGTCTCCATGGGAGGAAGGAGAGTCTCAGGCTTCTTTTTTTTTCCTCTCAGGCTTCTTGTTCCACAATCTTACTGACTTATTTATACCCTTGTAACTAGTTTTTAAAACTGATAACAACGTGATAATGTGTGACTCTACAATTGAGTCTTCAATGTTATTTTATACTTTTTATATTTTTTCAGTTTTTGCCTTACATATTTTAATGCTATGTTTTCTAGAACAGTAAAATTCATTATGAATCAATATTTGATATAAAATGACCCTCTTTGTCTTATTTAGTTTTGCCTTCATTTCCATTTGTCAATTATTAATATGGTAAGTACTTTTTATTTTTGTCATTGCCTGGCATATATTTGTTTACCTGTTCATTTTTAATCAGTCTGCCTCATTTCATCTTTAGTATGTATTTTATAAGAGCAAAAAGTAATCATATATTTTTATTATCTCAGAGCATTTACTTATCAATAGAAGTTTAATCTCTTTACATTTATTTTCACAACTGATAGGTTTGATCTGACTTTGTATTTTGCAATCAAAATGAGTTCTTTTAAAATATACTTTTTTTATAATTTTTATTCCTTGGATTTTAATTCTTCTCTTAGTTGCCTATTGTTTATCTTTGAGATATTTCTCACAATTTCTCTGCAATATGGCATAACAAAAATAATTTTGATTGCCTTTTTCACATTTGACTTGATGTAGTGTTACGTTTTGTTAATGTTTCTACTTAAAACTTTGAAAACAAATGTCTCTTGCAGTGTAATGCATGAACTCTAGGGTAGGTAACCACAGACAGGCTTAAAGGATTATATCAATCACTTGAAATTGTAGGCCTATTTAGTTGTTTATGAGTGTGTTCTTATAAAAAGTTCTTTTATTAAATCCTGCAAAGTGATCATGATCCCCAAAATGTTAAGGATCACTGCTTGAGGTATTGTGCCATTGTCTTCTAGCTTATTCTTTGGAGAAGAATGTCCTTCACATTACTGGTTTGATATTCTGCTGTGTCTATTGCTCTTATTTTATCAACTTATTGCCTATATGTTTTGTAAAATGTTATATTATAATGTGTGTTAGTTTGAATTTTTCTTATTTTAGTTAGATTTCTTGGTCATTCTTCTTTCATTTCAGTCTGTTATCTTCCTAGGGCTCTCCGTTACTGTTTCACACAAACTCTGTCTTATTTTCTACCTTTGAGGATAATAAGTATACATATTCTAGAACTTTCATGTGCATCTTAACACAAAACTAACTTAAGAGGTATGTTTTTTTTTCTGGGTTGTCATGGCAATTTTCCCTTTCTTTCTTGCGTCAGAATCTTTTCAGAAGCTCCGTACCAGTTTTACAAGTTCATGCCTGATTCAGTAGCTATGTACCTATGCATGCTATTTTCTAGAAAACAGGTGGAATATAGTTTCTTTAACTTCCTTCACCATCTATTTAGGTATTGGCATCTTTTTCTTTTCACAGCTAGATCTGAAGTTCTGTTCATATAGACCCTACCTCAATTCACAATACATTTATTTATTGAGGTTCTATTAAAATTGATTTATATATTATCTAGTTACAGCTTTCATATGATGTTTTTACTAAACTTGGAAATGGATACAATTTGAAATATTTATTTAGACAGTATGAAGTGTACACCCACAATACACACTCTCCCATTGCTCTTCCAATCTTCATTCTTGTTCATAATATTCCCCACTGCCCCTTAGATGTTGATATACCAGGATCCCACATGCCTCCATCTATCTCTCCTATTCTTCCTGCCAAACAACATTCTGATGTGGGTTCTGAATGGAAGCAGAAACTAATTTGGGCAGGGCATAACCAAACTCTAGCTCTGTTTGGCTTAAAATATAAGTGCCATACATTTGGAAAATAACCACCTGCTTTTCTGATCAGTGCAGTAATTCTGTTACAGATTTAGGTGAAAAATAGTAAAAGTCAGTGAACTCTTTTCGTCAGTGTGTGCATCTGTGTAATCTCTTCTGTTTTGTTTTAGAGGGTTGAGAATGAGGTATTTTTTTAGTCCATCCCTATAAAAGATACTGTATATAGAAAGTATGTACAAACTGTGGCCAATGATCTTTTTCTTTTCCTTATCATTTGGTTTTCTTCTATTTATGTTAGAGATATTTTGATGGTGTAACTAGGCATGACTACCTTGTTGCCGTGCTAACATTAAAGTCTCTTCCTGAAATGTTTGTGACTATTATTTCATTTCTGTTATATTTAATTTCTGTGTCATTTTGTTTTGAATGTATATATGTTAAGCCTCAGATCTTTATGTTGGATCTCATTTTAATCATTAATGTTGTCCTGAAGTTTGTAAAAACTCCTCTTGTTGTTTTTTTCTTACATTGATTTAAATCTTGTCCTAAGTTTTCTGAGATGTTTCAAAGTATTTGTGTTCCCATGTGAAATAACACCTTACCCATAATTCTTCATATTACTTAAATCCCTGAACGTTACTTTTGAAGATCTGCAGAATGATTTTGTTTATTTATAAGTCATTAGTTTACTTGTTCACTCATGTGAACCACTCCACTTTACCTCCCAAAATAAAAAACAAATGAAATCTACAAACCAATCATAAAATAGTGACAACAAAACATCAAATTAAATATTATTAAAAATTTAGTAATAGCAACTTAGATAGGATTTGCCTATTGCCAGATAATGAAACTTATTTGATCATCATGGGCAATCTATGATGTAGATACTATTATTGTCTCCTTTATTGCCAAAAGGGAAGTATGACAAGATTAAGTACCTTGCCTCAGTTCATGTAGCAAGTGAGTGGCAGAGCCAGGATTCAAACCCAGGTTGTCTGTCTCTTTAATGTATGTTCATAACCACTAAATTATACAGTCTCATTACATTTTATTTCCTTCTAGACTTCTGAGACCAACAATCTCAAAATTATAAGATAATTAGCTACATAGAGTATAATCTTAGATTTTTTTCATTTGAGGATGCATATAAATAGATTTGTGAGATAGTGGTATGTGTATTTGCTGATGTGTGGTGGTATGCGAGCAGGGTATGGCTGACACAAGTTGGATCAAAATAATAATAATACTCGGTTTACTGTTGGAGAGCTCTGGTATTCATATGAAATAGACCAGTTAATATGATGTCAGGTACTTAGCTAGACACTGGGGATACACTGTTTAACCAAACAGGTCTTGTGGAGAAATAGACATTAAACAAATCATTTTACATATTTCTTAAGTTGAGTCTATGGGCACAGATTTATTTGAAGAGAAGTATTGGGGCTAATGGGAACATATAAAAAGGAAGACTATCTACTTGAAGGTCAAGGTTTCTTTGAAGAAATTATGTCAATGATGAAAAGAGTAGGAGTTAATCAGGAGAAGTATATGGATATGCTAAGTAAAGAGAACAAAATGTTCAAAGTCCGTGTCACTGAAAAAAGTATGGCATATTCAAAAGACCATAAGAAGTTTACTGTAGCTGGAGTGGAGAAAACAAAGTGGAGAGAAGCCTGAAATAAGACACTGAAGATAAGAATCAGAATGTTCTGGGCCTTGTATACCATGTTAAGGAGTTTGACTTTATTCAGAGGACAATGAGAAAGCTAATAAGACTTTAGGGAGAAAAATGGCCTGTTAACATTTGTCCTTTAGAAAAATTATCCTATGAGATATTACAACAGTCACTAGTGAGAGGAAAGACAGAGAAGTACCACTAGAACTATTTGGGTATTAGATAAATTTTAAAAAAGGTTATACAACTATAGTTCAATTCTAAAGAAGGTTGAAAAATATTGATGTCAGATAAAACTATTCTAAGAGAACTGTGATCTTGCACTTTGATTTCAGGTAAAGGTGCAAGTATCATGCATCCGTAATAATCAAATGAGACCTTTCCAGGGATTTAAGTAGAGGCATGCTATATTATTGTCCATAGTGAAGTAACAACTGTTTAGCACTTCCAAGTGAATATTAGAGAGAAATTATTATATACCTTGAGGTAATCATTTATACATAATTTATTTGAATGCAGTGGAGTTAAAAGTCAAAATGAAAATCCCTACTAGAAATTGACTGCATCCAGGACATATGTCGACATTATTGCTAACCTTTCATGACTTTACTCTTGTACTAACCAAGCCAGAAGGTCAGCTCCCTAAAATCAGTTTTCTGCATCAGCAATCCAGCTGCATCTTGAGCAGTGAAATATTAAAGCTTAAAATGCTGCCTTCTAGAGGTCCTCAAGGGACTTCATTACCTGAATGATGCAATCATTCAGTCAAGCCCTCAGGGCCTGAGAACGATTGAGGAAAAATACCCAACTAACCCACTGAGTCTTTCAGCTGCCATTCATAGACTGGCATCACGTAATATTCCAGGTAGAGCAACTGCCCTACTACCACAGAAACCTTACCATATTAGCACTGTGGACTCAGCCATTTTGAAGACTGAAGGAAGTGGTTGTGTTTAATGTGTGGCAACTGACCCTTTCAGTTTCTCTCTTGAAATTCCTCAATAATAATTTTCATGAAACTAACAAGTATATATATATAATTTCCTTCTGAACAAAACTATAGATTTGTGTAAAATTACTCCTAGACTTTTGGCCATGTATGAGACAGAAATATTTGACTATAATGATTTCTTATTGACGTAATGACAACTTTCAGCTAAACACTTAAGACTATGTATTTCCCCAAAGTCTTCCCTACATACTGTCAATTGAATTGTACATTGAAACAGTCAATGCCAGTTTTTCAAGATCAGCACGTGGGAATTGACTGTATTTATATTTAAATTGGTATCTAGTGGAGTTTAGACTATGTTGAGTATGAGTTTCATTAAAAATATGCATTGCTGGGCTTCCCTGGTGGCGCAGTGGTTGAGAATCTGCCTGCCAATGCAGGGGACACAGGTTCGAGCCCTGGTCTGGGAAGATCCCACATGCCGCAGAGCAACTAGGCCTGTGAGCCACAATTACTGAGCCTGCGCGTCTGGAGCCTGTGCTCCGCAACAAGAGAGGCCGCGATAATGAAAGGCCCGTGAACCACGATGAAGAGTGGCCCCCACTTGCCACAACTAGAGAAAGCCCTCGCACAGAAATGAAGACCCAACACAGCCATAAATAAATAAATAAATAAATAAATAAATAAATAAATAAATAAATAAATAAAATATGCATTGCTGATAAAATAATTGGACACAGGCAGATACACATATGGAACTTTAAATATAGGAGATCCGAAGTTGCCTGAGCAGTGATTACATTTTTTAAATTTATCTTTGTATTTTTAGCACCTAGAATAGAGTCAGGCAAATAAAAGGTACTCAACGAATTTTTGATGGCAGAATGAAGGAACAATTGAATAAATAAAAGAATGGATAAATAAAGGAATGATTAAATTACCTGAAACAATTTTCTGCCTTCTCTATTATCATTTTTAAGCAAAAATGTAAGGAAAGATGTTATTGGAATTTGGGTGCATTTAGGCTGCATCTAATAATGTTTTGACTTTTTTTTTCTGTTTAGTATCTCCTAACCTAAGAGATACTGTTGTAGCATAAAATGATGTGGAGGCTAGGGATTTGTTTGGGTCTGACAGAGAGGCAGGGACTTAGTGATATTTTTCTGCCTTTTGACATAACTTGACAACAGCAATATGTGAATTACTTCTAATTTTGGTTACATTGGCTAAAGCATGTTTTTGAGAATTGGAATGCAGCACTAGTTCTCTCCCCTCCAATAAATCTACTTAGCTATGTGGGATGATCTCAATATCACTTCTATAAACTTGTTTTCATCATAAGTGAGTCTTTCCAAATTCATTTTTCAGGCAGGGATTCCCCTTTGGATTAAGCAGTCACCTCTAAAACCTTTAAAATTATTTTATCTAGTACAACTATCTGACATCATCAAAGGTAACAGACAAAAGCTTAAAAGGTTTGTAGATTATTCTGGAACACATACTTAAAAGTGTGACTTCTTAGACAAAACTTATTAATGTCTGGATGGCTGTACCTGTTACCATATTTTGCACACATTTGGCCTCAGTAAATATTTGTTGTTGAAAATGTTGGTGTTCTCTGTAGAAAGTATGGTAGGATGGCACTTAGAAATGACAGAATTTTAGTCTTTAGAAAATAACTGAACTGTAGAAAGAGGGTATGGTCCAATGCATCCCAGTACTTGCTATCTCGGGAGTGAATGGGCTTTCTTCCCATTCCCAATTCTCTCAGTTGACCTATACACAAACACGGCAGGGCCCACAAATAATATCTCTGTGTGACTATTAACCAGACAGAACTTGAAGACTATCAAAAACCTAGTTGGAGAATTTGTTAAGGGAGCAGGTTAGACATCTTGAGGTTTCATGTACCCAATCAGATTAAAAATAGAGACCATGTATAGGTATCTGCAACCCCAATTTCCCACAGAATGTTGATACTTCAGGGACTTCATGTAAAATCTTGTACCAGCAACAATAGGTGTCTCTGATTAAGGTGCCTTACTGGCATAACAGTAAGAACAAATATTTATTAATGTCAGAAACTATGCTAAGAACTCCATGAGTTTTATCTAATTAATCTACACATCGATATTAAGATACAGATATTCTTATTATCACCTATGGTACACTGATTGCCAACATGTCCCTAACTGTTCCCTGCTTCCTATTTCCACACCTTATTTATTTTGTTGCTCCTCCCATCAAGAGGAGGAGTCTGTTTCCTCACTCTTTTTTTAATTGAAATATAGTTATTGATTTACAATGTTGTGCCAATCTCCGCTGTACAGCAAAGTGACTCAGTTATACACCTATATACATTCTTTTTCAATATTCTTTTCCATTATGGTTTATCCCAGGAGATTGGATATAGTTCCCTGTGTATACAGTAGGACCTTGTTGTTTATCCATTCTGTATATAATAGTTTCCATCTATGAACCCCAGACTCCCAGTCCATCCCTCTGCCTCCCCACCCCTTGGCAACCACAAGTCTGATCTTGATGTCTGTGAGTCTGTTTCTGTTTTGTGGATAGGTTCATTTGTGCCATATTTTAGAATCCACATATAAGTGATATCATATGGTATTTGTCTTTCTCTGACTTACTTAACTTAGTATAATAATCTCTAGTTGCAATCATGTTGCTGCAAATGGCATTATTTCATTCTTTTTGATGGCTGTGTAGTATTCCATTGTAAATATGTACCACATCTTCTTTATCCATTCATCTATCGATGGAAATTTTGGTTGCTTCCATGTCTTGGCTGCTGTAAATAGTGCTGTTATGAACATAGGGGTGCATGTATCTTTTTCAATTATAGTTTAGTTCAGGTATATGCCCAGGAATGGGATTGCTGGATCATATGGTAATTCTATTTTTAGTTTTCTGAGGAACCTCCATACTGTTTTCCACCATGGCTGCACCAACTTACATTCCCACCAACAGTGTAGCAGGCTCCCTTTTCTCCACACCCTCTCCAGCATTTGTTATTTGTAGACTTTTTAATGATGGCCATTCTGACCAGTGTGAGGTGGTACCTTATTGTAGTTTTTATTTACATTTCTCTAATAATTAGGGATGTTGAACATCTTTTCATGTGCCTACTGGTCATCTGTATGTCTTCTTTGGAGAAATGTCTATTAAGGTCTTCTGCCCATTTTTTGATACAGTTGTTTGTTTTTTGTTGTTGAGTTGTATGAGCTATTTGTATATTCTGGAGACTAAGCCCTTGTTGGTTGCATCATTTGCAAATATTTTCTCCCATTCTGTAGGTTGTCTTTTCTTTTTGTTTTTATGTTTTCTTTGTTGTGAAAAAGCTTGTAAGTTTGATTAGGTCCCATTTGTTTATTTTTGTTTTTATTTCTATTGCCTTGGGAGACTGACCTAAGAAAACATTCATACAATTTATGTCAGAGAATGTTTTGCCTATGCTCTCTTCTAGGCGTCTTATGGTGTAATGTCTTGTGTTTAAATCTTTAAGCAATTTTGAGTTTTGTGTGTGTGTGTGCATGGTGTGATGGTGTGTTCTAGCTTCATTGATTTACATGCAGCTGTCCAACTTTCCCAGCACCACTTGCTAAAGAGACTGTCTTTTTACTATTTTAGATTATTGCCTCCTTTGTCAAAGATTGACTGTAGGTGTGTAGGTTTATTTCTTGGCTGTCTATTCTGTTCCATTGATCCATATGTGTGTTTTTGTACCAATACCACACTGTTTTGATTACTGTAGCTTTGTAGTATTGTCTGAAGTCTGGGAGAATTATGCCTCCTGCTTTGTTTTGTTTTGTTTTGTTTTTTACCTCAGGATTGCTTTGGCAATTCTGGGTCTTTTATGGTTCAATATAAATTTTTGAATTATTTGTTCTAGTTCTGTGAAAATTGTCATGAGTAATTTGATAGGGATCACATTAAATCTGTAGATTTCTTTGGTGAGTACTGCCATTTTAACAATATCAATTCTTCCATTCCAAGAGTATGGGATATCTTTCCATTTCTTTGAATCCTCTTTAATTTTCTTTATTAATGTTTTATAGTTCCCAGTGTATAAGTCTTTCACCTCCTTGGTCAGGTTTATTCCTAGGTATTTCATTTTTGGGGGTGCAATTTTAAAAGTTATTGTTTTTTACATTCTCTTTCTGATATTTCATTGTTAGTGTAAAGAAATGCAAACAATTTCTGAATGTTAATCTTGTATCCTACTACTTTGCTGAATTCATTTATTAGATCTAGTAGTTTTTTGTGTGGAGTCCTGAGGGTTTTCTATATATAGTGTCATACCATCTGCATATAGTGACAATTTTACCACTTCCCTTCCAATTTGGATACTTTCTTGTCTGATTGCTGTGGTTAGGACTTCCAAAACTATGTTGAATAGAAATGGTGAGAGTGGCTATCCTTGTCTTGTTCCAGATTTTAGCAAGAAGACTTTCAGCTTTTCACCATTGAGTATTATATAGGCTGTGGGTTTGTCATAAATGGCTTTTACTATGTTGAGATATATTCACTCTATACCCACTTTGGTAAGAATTCTTTTATGACTGGATGTTGAATTTTGTCAAATGCTTTTTCTGCATCTATTGAGATGATCATGTGGTTTTTGACTTTTCTTTTGTTAATGTGGTGTATTACATTGATTTTTGTATGTTGAACCATCCTTGTGAACTTGGGATGAATCCCACTTGGTCATGATGTATGACCTTTTTTATGTGTTGTTGGATTTGGTTTGCTAATATTTTGTTAAGAATTTTTGCATCTATATTCATCAAAAATATTAACCTGTAATTTTCTTTTTTGGTGGTATCTTTGTCTGGTTTTGGTATCAGGATGAGGGTGGCTTCATGGAATGTTTTTAGGAGTGTTCCCTCCTCTTCAATCTTTTGGAAGAGTTTTAGACGAATCAGTATAAGTTATTTGTATGTTTGGTAGAATTTGCTTTTTAAGTGGTCTGGTCCTGGAGTTTTGTTTTTAGGGAGTTTTTTTTTATTATTATTATTACAGATTCTATTTCACTTCTAGTGATCAGTCTGTTCAGATTATCTATATCTTCTTGATTAAATTTTGGTGGGCTGTATGTTTCTAGAAAGTTGTCCATTTCTTCTAGGTTGTCAAATTCGTTGGCATATAATTGTTCATAGTATTCTCTTATGGTTTTTGGTATTTTTGTGGTACCAGTTGAGATTTCTCCTTTTTCATTTCTTATTTTTTTTAATTTGGGTTCTTTCTCTTTTCTTCTTGGTGAGCCTGGCCAGAGGTTTATCAATTTCGTTTACACTTTCAAAGAACCAGCTCTGGGTTTTATTGATTTTTTTCTATTTTTTAAAAATCTTTATTTTATTTATTCCTCCTTGATCTTTATTGTTTCCTTCCTTCTGCTGACTTTAGGTTTTGCTTGTTCTTCTTTTTCTAATTCTTTTAGGTGGTAGCTTAGGTTCTTTAATTGAGATATTTTTCTTGTTTTTTGAGGAAGGCCTGTATCACTATGACCTTCCCTATAAGAATTGCTTTTGCTGCATACCATAGATTTTGTACTGTTGTGTTTTCACTGTCATTTGTCTCAAGGTATTTTTGTAATTTCCTATTTGATTTCCTCATTGGCCCATTGTTTTTTTTTAGTAGCATGTTGTTTAGTCTCCATGTAATTTTTTTTTTTTTTCATTTCTTTTCCTGTGTTTGATTTCTAGTTTCATGCCATTGTGGTCAGAGAAGATGCTTGAAATAATGTCTATACTCTTAAATTTGCTGAGGTAGGTTTTGTGCCCTAGTATATGGTCAATATTAGAGAATGTTCCATGTGCACTTGAAAAGAATATGTATTCTGTTTTTTTTTTTTTGACATGATGTCCTGAAAATATCAATTAAATCTAACTGTTCTATTGTATCATTTAGGATCTCTGATGCCTTATTGATTTTCTGTCTAGAAGATCTGTCCATTGATGTTAGTGTGGTGTTAAAGTCACCTACTATTATTGTATTCCCATTAATTTCTCCCTTATGTCTGTTAGTACTTGTTTTATGTATTTGGGTGCTCCTATATTAGGTGCATATACATTGACGTGTGTAAAATCCTCTTCTTGTATTGATCCTTTTATCATTATATAATGTCCTTCTTTATCTTTCTTTATGGCTTTTGTTTCTATTTCCTCTGAGTATTGCAACTCCTGCTTTCTTGTCAATCCCGTTTACATAAAATATCTTTTTCCATCCCCTCATTTTCAATCTATGTGTGTCCTTTGCCCTAAGGTGGGTCTCTTGTAAGCAGCAAATTGTAAGCTCTTGTTTTTTATCCAGTCTGCCACTCTGTCTTTTGATTGGAGCATTTAGTCCATTGACATTTAAGGTAATTACTGATAGATATGTACTTATTGCCATTTTAAACCTTGTTTTCCAGTTGATTCTTTGTTTCTTCTTTGTTACTTTCCTTTTCTTTTTGTTTTTCTTGTGGTTTGATTATTTCCTTTTATTTCATGCTTGTGTTCTCTTCTTTTTGTTTTTTTTTTTTTGAATCTATTGTATGTTTTGGATTTGCCATTGTCCTGTTTTTCAAGTATGTTAACCCCTTCCTATATCTGCTTGCTTTAGCCTGATAGTCATAAAGGCTCAAAAAAATTCTTAAAAAAAAAGAAGAATCTGCATTTTCTTACTCTCCTTCCCACATTTCATGATTATGATGTCCCTTTTTACATCTTCATGTTTATCCTTTTGCTGTTCCTTGTGTTTATCATTGCTTTCACAAATAGTTTTTTTTTTAAACTTTTTGATCTGTGTACTGGCTAATTTAAGTAATTTACTTTCAAATTATGATTCCTCCTTCCTATAACTTCTTGCTTTGTTTCTATTTATTTATTTATTTTATTTCATAAATTTATTTATTTATTTATTTACTTTTAGCTGCATTGGGTCTTCATTGCTATGTGGGGGCTTTCTCTAGTTGTGGCAAGCAGGGGCTACTCTTTGTTATGGTGCACGGGCTTCTCATTGCGGTGGCTTCTCTTGTTGCGGAGCATGGGCTGTAGGCATGTGGGCTTCAGTAGCTGTGGCATGCAGGCTCAGTAGTTGTGGCTCATGGGCCCTAGAGCGCCAGCTCAGTAGTTGTGGAGCATGGGCTTAGTTGCTCTGTGGCATGTGGGATCTTCCTGGACCAGGGCTTGAACCTGTGTTCCCTGCATTGGCAGGTGGATTCTTAACCACTGCACCACCAGGAAAGTCCTTTTCTATTTAGAGAAGACCTTTCAATATTTTTTTTAGGGTAGGTTTAATATTGTTGTATTCTTTTAGTTTTTGCCTGTCTTGTTTGGATCACTCTGTGCTTCCTGTATGTGGATATCTGTTTCCTTCTTTAGATTTGGGAAGTTTTCAGCCATAATTTCTTCAAATACATTTTCAATCATTTTCTCTTTCTTCTCCTTCTGGAATCACTATTATGCATAGATTGGTATGCTTTATATTAACCTATAGGTCTTTTATTTTGTTTTCTTTTTTTTTCCATTTGGCTTTCTGTCTGCTGTTTTGATTGGGTAAGTTCCATTATTCTATTTTCCAGATCACTTATTCTTTCTTCTGCATTATTCATTCTGCTCTTCATTGACTAGCTTGGCTTTCATCTTGGCAAATGAATTTTCTAATATTTCTTGGCTCCTCCTTATAGTTTCCATTACCTTTTTATAGTAATCTGCATTTCTATTGATAGCCTTTCTTAATTCCTTCAGTATTTTCATTACCTCCTTTTTGAACTTGGTTTCTATTAGACTGAAAAGGTCTTTTTCATTGTTTGTTCCTTCAGGGGAATTCTATTTGTCTTTTAAATGGGAATGGTTCCTCTGCTTCATCCTTTTGTTTATATTTCTCTTGCACTGTGAGTTTAGGAGAAACAATTATCTACTGTAGTCTTGGAGCACTTTTTATATGCAGGAGCATCTCTGCGTAGCTTGTGTGGGTTTAATATTTTTTTGGCGTGAGACTGTTTTTGCTTTGGATGCTTGACATGTCGTTCCTTAGTGTGTGCTGGTCATTATCCCCTTGATAGAGGATGTGCAATTGCATAACCCACGCATGCTCCCAGGTAGGCAGTGGCAGCAGTTGGCTCCTGGTTGCAAGACCCTTGGAGGCAGCAGTGGCAGGCTGTGTGTGCTCCCAGGGAGGTGGTGGCAGTGACCTGTGCCCACTCATGGGACCCTAGGCAGTGGCAGTAGTCTGTACCCACCTCTGGAGTCCAAGATGAGAGTGACAGCTCACACCTGCCCCCAGAGCTCGTGTGGGTCTGCTGCCTGAGAGTGTGCACAAAGAAGCTCCTATGGTGGACCAACCCCTCTCCTAATGCAACCCCCCAAAAATGTTGCCTTGTCTCTCTGGAAAGCCCAGGCTTATTCCCATACTCCCTTGGTTGTGACACACTAAACCCTAGCCCCCTCAGGGTGTCTCCACACAGCAAAGCCCAGTCCTCTCCCCAGGGTCTAACCTCTGAAGCCCAAGCCTCAGCACTCAACCCCTGCCCACCTCAGCAGTTGAGCATCTCAGGCTGAGAAGTGCTGGCCAGCTCTGACCATCTGTGCAGGTCTCTCTCTGTTTTGCCCTCCACAAACCAGTTGGTTGCTCTCCTCTGAGGCTTTGAAGCTCCCCCTCTGTCCCGGCAAACCTCCCTGCCAGTGAGACAGGAAGGGGACTTCTCACTATGTGGAAACCTTTCCTCTTTCACAGCTCCCTCCCAGGGGTGCAGGTCCTGTCCCAATTCCTTTCTCTCTCTCTCTCTCTCTCTCTCTTTTCAATTTTATTTGCCCTACCCAGTTATGTGGAAATTTTCTTGGCCTTTTGGAAGTCTGAAGTCTTCTGCCAGTGTTCAGTAGATGTCCTGTGAGAATCATTCCACACATAGATGTATTTTGACATATTTGTGGAAGAAGGTGAGCTCCACCTCCTACTCCTCTGCCATCTTGATCTGATCCTGTTCTCACTCTTTAAATATGAATTTTCCTTGTTAGCTTATTTGGTTAATAAAACATGTTAAAAGTGATATTGTGCCAATTCAGAGTCCAAGTCAATTGCTTGCTTGCTTTCTCTATCCCTCTCTCTCTCTCTGTGAATCCTGCCACTTCTATGTGATTAAGACTGGTCTAACTTGCTGGAGGATGAGAGGCCACATGGAAGATAACTAGCTAAAACTAGCCAAACTCCAGAAAAACAGCCTCCTATCTAACCTGTAGCTGACAATGTATGCATAAGAAAGTCCAATTGAAACAGAAGACATAGTCAGCCGAGCCCAATCTAAATTGCCAGCCCACAGAGTTGTACTCTAATTTGTTGTTTAGCTCATTTAGAGTTGTAACAATTGTTGTTTTAAGCGACAAAACTTTGGGATGCTTTGTTATAAAGAAATAAATAATTAACATATCTCCATTTTATCTATTAAGAAATTGAGCTCAGAGAAGTTCAGTGATTTTACTAAGGTCATAGAGCTAACAAATATGAACTGGGATTTGATTTCATGTCTGCTTAACAACAAAGTCTGTGCTCTTAATCACTGGTTCATACTGTCTCAGGACATTATGGCACTGGGGTTTTGGCATGATAAATACTACATTATATTTTATTTTTTATTTTTTATTCAATGCTTTCAATATTAAAGATTATTTCAAGTATAAGATATTTATTCTTTTTTTAACATTTTTAATTGGAGTATAATTGCTTTATAATGGTGTGTTAGTTTCTGCTTTATAACAAAGTGAGTCAGCTACACATATACATATATCCCCATATCTTTTCCCTCTTGCATAACCCTCACTCCCACCCGCCTTATCCCATCCCTCTAGGTGGTCACAAAGCACAGAGCTGATCTCCCTGCGCTATGCAGCTGCTTCCCACTAGTTATCCATTTTACATTTGGTAGTGTATATATGTCCAGGCCACTCTCTCACTTTGTCCCAGCTTACCGTTCCTGCTGCCCATATCCTCAAGTCCATTCTCTAGTAGGTCTGCATCTTTATTCCCGTCTTGCCCCTAGGTTCCTCATGACCATTTATTTTGTTGTTTTTTAGATTCCATATATATGTGTTAACATACGGTATTTGTTTTTCTCTTTCTGACTTACTTCACTCTGTATGACAGACTCTAGGTCCATCCACCTAACTACAAATAACTCAACTTCGTTTCTTTTTATGGCTGAGTAATATTCCATTGTATATATGTGCCACATCTTCTTTATCCATTCATCTGTTGATGGAAACTTAGGTTGCTTCCATGTCCTGGCTATTGTAAATAGAGCTGCAATGAACATTGTGGTACATGACACTTTTTGAATTATGGTTTACTCAGGGTATATACCCAGTAGTGGGATTGCTGGGTCATATGGGAGTTCCATTTTTAGTTTTTGAAGGAACCTCTATGCTGTTCTCCATAGTGGCTGTATCAATTTACATTCCCACCAACAGTGCAAGAGGGTCCACTTTTCTCCACACCCTCTCCAACATTTATTGTTTGTAGATTTTTTGATGATTGCTATTCTGACTGGTGTGAGATGATATCTCATTGTAGTTTTGATTTGCATTTCTCTAATGATTAATGATGTTGAGCATCCATTCATGTGTTTGTTGGCAATCTGTATATCTTCTTTGAAGAAATGCCTATTTAGATCTTCTGCCCATTTTTGGATTGGGTTGTTTGTTTTTTTGATATTGAGCTGCATGAGCTGCTTGTAAATTTTGGAGATTAATCCTTTGTCAGTTGCTTCATTTGCAAATATTTTCTCCCATTCTGAGGTTTGTCTTTTCATCTTGTTTATGGTTTCCTTTGCTGTGCAAAAGATTTTAAGTTTCATTTGGTCCCATTTGTTTATGTTTGTTTTTGTTTCCATTTCTCTAGGACGTGGGTCAAAAAGGATCTTGCTGTGATTTATGTCATAGAGTGTTCTACCTATGTTTTTCTCTAGGAGTTTGATAGTGTCTGGCCTTACATTTCAGTCTTTAATCCATTTTGAGTTTATTTTGGTGTATGGTGTTAGGCAGTGTTCTAACTTCATTCTTTTACATGTAGCTGTCCAGTTTTCACAACACCACTTATTGAGAGGCTGTCTTTTCCCCATTGTATATTCTTGCCTCCTTTATCAAAGATAAGTTGACCATATGTGCATGGGTTTACCTCTGGGCTTTCTATCCTGTTCCATTGATGTTTATTTCTGTTTCTGTGCCAGTACCATACTGTCTTGATTACTGTAGCTTTGTAGTATAGTCTGAAGTCAGGGAGCCAGACTTGTCCAGCTAAATTTTCTTTCTCAAGATTGCTTTGGCTAATCGGGGCCTTTTGTGTTTCCATACAAATTGTGAAATTTTTTGTTCTAGTTCTGTGAAAAATGCCAGTGGTAGTTTGATAGGGATTGCATTGAATCTGTAGATTGCTTTGGATAGTAGAGTCATTGTCACAATGTTGATTCTTCCAATCCAAGAACATGGTATATCTCTCCATCTATTTGTATCATCTTTAATTTCTTTCATCAGTGTCTCATAATTTTATGCATACAGGTTTTTTGTCTCCTTAGGTAGGTTTATTCCTAGATATTTTATTCTTTTTGTTGCAATGGTAAATGGGAGTGTTTTCTTAATTTCACTTTCAGATTTTTCATCATTAGTGTATAGGAATGCCAGAGATTTCTGTGCATTAATTTTGTATCCTGCTACTTTACCAAATTCATTGATTAGCTCTAGTAGTTTTCTGGTAGCATCTTTAGGATTCTCTATGTATAGTATCATGTCATCTGCAAATAGTGACAGCTTTACCTCTTCTTTTCGGATTTAGATTTGTTTTATTTCTTTTCCTTCTCTGATTGCTGTGGTTAAAACTTCCTAAACAATGTTGAACAACAGTGGTGAGAGTGGGCAACCTTGTCTTGTTCCTCATCTTAGTGGAATGGTTTCAGTTTTTCACCACTGAGAACGATGTTGGTTGTGGGATTGTCATATATGGCCTTTATTATGTTGAGGTAAGTTCCCTCTATGCCTACTTTCAGGAGGGTTTTTATCATAAATGGGTGTTGAATTTTCTCAAAAGCTTTTTCTGCATCCATTGAAATGATCATATGGTTTTTCTTCTTCAGTTAGTTAACATGGTGTATCACATTGATTGATTTGAGTATATTGAAGACTCCTTGCATTCCTGGGATAAACCCCACTTGATCATGGTGTATGATCCTATTATTGTGCTGTTGGATTCTGTTTGCTAGGATTTTGTTAAGGAATTTGCATCTATGTTCATCAGCGATATGGGCCTGTAGTTTTCTTTCTTTGTGACATCTTTGTCTGGTTTTGGTATCAGGGTGATGGTGGCCCCAAAGAAGGAGTTTGGGAGTGTTCCTCCCTCTGCTATATTTTGGAAGAGTTTGAGAAGGATAGGTGTTAGCTCTTCTCCAAATGTTTGATAGAATTCACCTGTGAACCCATCTGGTCCTGGGTTTTTGTTTGTTGGAAGATTTTTAATCACAGTTTCAATTTCAGTGTTTGTGATTGGTCTGTTCATATTTTTTATTTCTTCCTGGTTCAGTCTCGGAAGGTTGTGCGTTTCTAAGAATTTGTCCATTTCTTCCAGGTTGTCCATTTTATTGGCATATAGTTGCTTGTAGTAATCTCTCATGATACTTTGTGTTTCTGCAGTGTCAGTTGTTACTTCTCCTTTTTCATTTCTAATTCTATTGATTTGAGTCTTCTCCCTTTTTGTCTTGACGAGTCTGGCTAATCGTTTATCAATTTTGTTTTTTTTTCTAGAAGAACCAACTGTTAGTTTTGTTGACTTTTGCTATAGTTTCCTTCATTTCTTTTTCATTTATTTCTGATCTGATCTTTATGATTTCTTTCCTTCTGCTAACTTTAGGGTTTTTTTTTTGGTCTTCTTTCTCTAATTGCCTTAGTTGTATGGTTAGGTTGTTCATTTGAGATGTTTCTTGTTTCTTGAGGTAGGATTGTATTGGTATAAACTTCCCTCTTAGAACTCCTTTTGCTGCATCCCATAGGTTTTGGGTCGTCATGTTTTCATTGTCATTTGTTTCTAGGTATTTTATGATTTTCTCTTTGATTTCTTCAGTGATCTCTTGGTTATTAAGTAGTGTATTGTTTATTCTCCATGTGTTTGTATTTTTTACCGGTTTTTTCCTGTAATTATTATCCAGTGTCATAGCATTCTGGTTGGAAAAGATACTTGATACTATTTCAATTCTCTAAAATTTACCAAGGCTTGATTTGTGACCCAAGATATGATATATCCTGGAGAATATTCCATGAGCACTTGAGAAGAAAGTGTATTCTGTTGTTTTTGGATGGAATGTCCAATAAATATCAATTAAGTCCATCTTGTTTAATGTATCATTTAAAGCTTGTGTTTCCTTATTTATTTTCATTTAGGCTGATCTGTCCATTGTTGAAAGTGTGGTGTTATAGTCCCCTATTATGATTGTGTTACTGTCGATTTTCCCTTTTATGGCTGTTAGTATGTGTTTTATGTATTGAGGTGCTCCTATATTGGGTGCATAAATGTTTACAATTGTTATATCTTCTTCTTGGATTGATCCCTTGATCATTATGTAGTGTCCTTCTTTGTTGCATGTAATAGTCTTTGTTTTAAAGTCTATTTTGTCTGATATGAGAATTGCTACTCCAGCGTTCTTTTGATTTCCATTTGCATGGAAAATCTTTTTCCATCCCCTCACTGTCATTCTGTTTGTGTCCCTAGGTCTGAAGTGGTTCTCTTGTAGACAGCATTTCTGCAGGTCTTGTTTTTGTATCCAATCGGCCAGTCTATGTCTTTTGGGTGGAGCATTTAATCCATTGACATTTAAGGTAATTATCGATATGTATGTTCCTATTCCCATTTTCTTAAATGTTTTGGGTTTGTTATTGTAGGTGTTTTCCTTCTCTTGTTTTTCCCACCTGGAGAAGTTCCTTTAGCATTTGTTGTAAAGCTCGTTTGGTGGTGCTGAATTCTCTTAGCTTTTGCTTGTATGTAAAGGCTTTAATTTCTCCGTCAAATCTGAATGAGGTTCTTGCTGGGTAGAGTAATATTGGTTGTAGGTTGTTCCCCTTCATCACTTTAAATATTTCCTGTCACTCCCTTCTGGCTTGCAGATTTTCTGCAGAAAAATCCGCTGTTAACCTTATGAGGATTCCCTTGTATGTTATTTGTTTTTTTTCCCTTGCTGCTTTTAATATTTTTTCTTTGTGTTGAATTTTTGGTAGTTTAATTAATATGTGTCTTGGCGTCTTTCTCCTTGGATTTATCCTGTATGGGACTCTCTGTACTTCCTGGACTTGATTAACTATTTCCTTTCCCATATTAGGGAAGTTTTCAACTATAATCTCTTCAAATATTTTCTCAGTCCCTTTCTTTTTCTCTTCTTCTTCTGGGACCCCTATAATTCGAATGTTGCGGTGTTTAATGTTATCCCAGAGGTCTCTGAGACTGTCCTCACTTCTTTTCATTCTTTTTTCTTTATTCTGATCTGCAATAGTTATTTCCACTATTTTATTTTCCAGATCACTTATCCGTTCTTCTGCCTCAGTTATTCTGCCATTGATCCCTTCTAGAGATTTTTAAATTTAACTTATTGTGTTGTTCATCACTGTTTGTTTGCTCTTTAGTTCTTCTCGGTCCTTGTTAAACGTTTCTTGTATTTTCTCCATTCTATTTCCAAGATTTTGGATAATCTTTTCTATCATTGTTCTGAATTGTTTTTCTTGTAGACTGCCTATTTCCTCTTCCTTTGTTAAGTCTGGTGTGTTTTTACCTTGCTCCTTCATCTGCTGTGCGTTTCTCTGTCTTCTCATTTTTGCTTAACTTACTGTGTTTGGGGTCTCCTTTTCACAGGCTGCAGGTTCGTAGTTCCCATTGTTTTTGGTGTCTGCCCCAGTGGCTAAGGTTGGTTCAGTGGGTTTTGTAGACTTCCTCGTAGAGGGGACTAGTGCCTGTGTTCTGGCAGATGAGGCTGGATCTTGTCTTTCTGGTGGGCAGGTCCACGTCTGGTGGTGTGTTTTGTGTTAATGTCTGTGGCCTTATTTTGATTTTAGGCAGCTTCTCTGCTAACGGGTGGGGTTGTGTTCCTGTCTTGCTAGTTGTTTGGCATAGGGTGTCCAGCACTGTAGCTTGCTGTTCCTTGAGTGGAGCTGGCTCTTGGCATTGGGATGGAGATCTCTGGGAGATTTTCGCCATTTGATATTATGTGGAGCTGGGAGGTCTCTTGTGTACCAGTGTCCTGAACTTGGCTCCCCCACCTCAGAGGCACAGCCCTGACGCCTGGCTGGAGCACCAAGAAGCTGTCATCCCCATGGCTCATAACAAAAATGAGAAAGAAAAAGACAGAAAAAAGAAGAAGATAAAATAAAATAAAATAAAGTTATTAAAATAAGAAAATAATAATTAAAAAATTTTTTAAAGTATTAAATAAAATAGAAAAAGAGAGCAACCAAACCAAAAAACAAATCCACCAATGATAACAAGTGCTAAAAACTATACAAAAAAAAAAAAAATGACAGACAACACCCTAGGACAAATGGTAAAATTAAATCTATACAGACAAAATCACACACAGAAACATACACGTACACACTCACAGAAAGAGAAAAAGGGAAAAAAGTATAAATATCGTTGCTCCCTAAGTCCACCTCCTCAATTTGGGATGATTTGTTGTCTATTCAGGTATTCCACAGATGCAGGGTACATCAAGTTGATTGTGGAGATTTAACCCACTGCTCCTGAGGCTGCTGGGAGAAATTTCCCTTTCTCTTCTTTGTTCACACAGCTCCTGAGGTTCAACTTTGGATTTGGCCCCGCCTCTGCGTGTAGGTCGCCTGAGGGCCTCTGTTCCCGCCCAGACAGGACGGGTTTAAAGGAGCAGCTGATTCGGGGCTCTGGCTCACTCAAGCCGGGGGGAGGGAGGGGTACGGAATGCGGGACGAACCTGCAGCAGCCGAGGCCAGCATGACGTTGCAACAGCCTGAGGCTTGCCTTGTGTTCTCCTGGGGAAATTGTCCCTGGATCACAGGACCCTGGCAGTGCCGGTCTGCCCAGGCTCCCAGGAGGGGAGGTGTGGATAGTGACCTGTGCTTGCACACAGGCTTCTTGGTGGCTGCAGTGGCAGTCTTAGCGTCTCATGCCTGTCTCTGTGGTCCACGCTGATAGCTGCGGCTCACGCCCATCTCTGGAGCTCCTTTAAATGGCGCTCTTAATCCCCTCTCCTTGCTCACCAGGAAACAAAGAGGCAAGAAAATGTCTCTTGCCTCTTCGGCAGTTCCAGACTTTTTCCTGGACTCCCTCCCAGCTAGCTGTGGTACACTTGTCCCCTTCAGGCTGTGTTCACGCAGCCAACCCCAGTCTTCTCCTTGGGATCTGACCTCCGAATCCCGAGCCTCAGCTCCCAGCCCCCACCCGTCCCAGTGGGTGAGCAGACAAACCTCTCGGGCTGGTGAGTGCTGGCCGCCACCGATTATCTGTGCAGGAATCTCTCCATTTTGCCCTCCGCACTGCTGTTGCTGTGCTCTCCTCCGTGCCTCCGAAGCTTCCCCCCTCTGCTACCCACAGTCTCTGCCCATGAAGGGTCTTCCTAGTGTGTGGAAACCTTTCCTCCTTCACAGCTGGTGCAGGTCTCATCCCTATTCTTTTGTCTCTGTTTTTCTTTTGCCCTACCCATGTACATGGGGAGTTTCTTGCCTTTTGGGAGGTCTGAGGTCTTCTGCCAGCATTCTGTAGGTGTTCTGTAGGAGTTGTTCCACATGTAGTTGTATTTCTGATGTATTTGTAGGGAGGAATGTGATCTCCACGTCTTACTCTTCTGCCATCTTGAAGCTCCCCCTACATTTTAAATGATACAACAAAATGCTGCTTTCATTATTTTTATATCTGTTCCATGCTGAGGTAGAGTATGCTGAGAAGAAGAGTGTGTGCATATGTGTATATTTGTGTGTGTGTGTGTGTGTGTTTAAAGCAATCCATTCCATAAAACTATATTGAACCTAAAAAGCAATATAAACATTTGGAAATAGAGAAACCAAAAGGGAAAAACACTGCACATTCATGCACATAGATTTTTGTTGTCAATGCAGCACTCAGAACATCTATTTAGAAGCAGTTTTTAAAAAATCCTTTTTAAACATGAATTCTGGACAGCTGCTCTTACAGTGATGATGATGCTAAATTAAAATGATATCCTGAACACCCATTCACAAGACCCACACCAAAATAGTATAGCAATACAAAAACAGGAATGACTAAATGTTAGGGAAGATGATTTTTCACATTGTTTGGGAAAAAATTTCCTATTCATCCTGTTTTCATTCATCCTGTTCTCTCGTCCCAGTTTCTCATCTCACACTATGCCTTCTGTATCTTTTCTCTGAGGAACATCAACATACTGTGAAAGATATCTTGGGCCTTATTTAGGGTAGAGTGATAGAGAAACTCAAAGGAATGTAAGATATATGAATATTTCAAAGCTTGGATTGGAAACTGCATAGAAATCTATGCACCTGAAGATTGAAAATTCACAGATATCAGCTGAATGAAGGCAACAGGAGAAAGGGTAGATATGATATAAGCATAGGTATATAGTGTAAGCCATCAGGCCAGATGAAGGAAATGCATGGCACACACCTAATGAGGATGACAAACCTAGTAGCAAGACATACTAGACAATAAGGGGGAGGGTACATGAATTATCTACATCTAATGGTAGTGGTCTTGACTAAAATTGGAACATGGCAAAGTGTGCTGCAATTTCCAAAAACAAAACTCTGAAACCCTTTGTTTTCATCAATCTATCTAGACTGAGCATGATATTCCACCTGTATCTTAACTATTGTGAATAAAGCTGCAATGAACATGACAGTGCAGATATCACTTTGATATCCTGACTACAATTCCTTTAGCTATATACCCTGAAGTGGGATTGCTGGATCATATTGTAGTCTTATTTTTAATTTTTTGAGGAACCTCCATACTCTTTCCATAGTTGATGTACAAATGTACATTCCCACCAACAGTGCACAAGCATTCTGTCTTTCATATTCTAACCAATACTTGTTACTGCTTGTCTATTTGATGATAGCCATTTTAGCAGGTGTGAGGTGATATGCCATTGTCGCTTTGATTTTCATTTCCTTGATGATTAGTGATATGGAGCACCTTTTCATGTACTTGTTGGCCATTTGTATGTCATCTTTGGAAAAATGTTTCTTCAGTTCCTCTGTCCATTTTTTAAATCAGGTTGTTTGATTTTTGTGATGGAGTTGTATGAGTTCTTTATATATTTTGGATATTAACCCCTTTATTATATACATGATTTGCAAATAGTTTCTCCCTTCTGTAGGTTGTATTTTCATTTTGTTGATTGTTTCCTTTGCTGTGCAGAGGATTTTTAGTTTTATATAGTCCCACTTATTTATTTTTGCTTTGGTTACTTGTGCTTTTGGTGTCATATACAAAATAATCATTGCCAAGACCAAGGTCCAGAGCCAACATCATACTCAGTGGTGAAATATTGAAAGCTTTTCCTCTAATATAAGGTGCCCAGTATCACCACTCCTATTTACCATAGTACTGGAAGTCTTAGCCAGAACAGTCAAACAAGATAAAAAAAAAAATAGATTGAGACCTTCAAGATGGTGGAGGAGTAAGACATGGTGATCACCTTCCTCCCCACAACTACATCAGAAATACATCTACATGTGGAACAACTCCTACAGAACACTTACTGAACGCTGGCAGAAGACCTCAGACTTCCCAAAAGGCAAGAAACTCCCCACATACCTGGGTAGGGCAAGAGAAAAAAGAAAAAACAGAGACAAAAGAATAGGGATGGGACCTGCACCAGTGGGAGGGAGCTGAGAAGGAGGAAAAGTTTCCACACACTAGGAAGCCCCTTCACTGGTGGAGATGGGCGTGGCTGGGGGGATGCTTCAGAGCCAAAAAGGAGAGCACAGCAACAGGGGTGCAGAGGGCAAAGTGGAGAGATTCCTGCACAGAGGATGGGTGCCGACCAGCACTCAACAGCATGAGAAGCTTTTCTGCTCACCCGCCGGGATGGGTGGGGGCTGGGAGCTGAGGCTCGGGCTTCGTAGGTCAGACTCCAGGGAGAAGACCGGAGTTGGCTGCATGAAGACAGCCTGAAGAGGGTTAGTGTGCCACACTTAGCCAGGAGGGAGTCTGGGAAAAAGTCTGGACCTGCCGGAGAGTCAAGAGACCATTGTTTTGGGTTGTGCGAGGAGAGAGGCTTCCTGCTCTGTGTGCCACAGATGACAGAGAACCACCTAAGTGAGCTCCAGAGATGGGCACAAGCTGCAGTTATCATCTCAGATCACAGAGGCAAGCACAGACCACTACCACTGCCGCCACTGCCACTAAGGATCCTATGTGCAAGTTCAGGTCACTACCCACACCATTCTGGGAGCCTGTGCAGCATGCCACTGCCAGGGTCCCGTGATCCAAGGCCAACTTCCCTGGGAGAACACATGGTGCACCTCAGGCTGTTGCAACTACACACCAGCCTATGCCACTACAGGCATTCCCCACATTCCAATTATGACTATCTTACTCCTCCTTCTCCACAGTGTGAGTGAGCAACAGAGTGCTAATCAGCCACTGCTTTAACCCCCTCCTGTCTGGGTGGAGAGAAGATGCCTGAGGGCTGTCTACACACAGAGGCAGGGCCAAAACCAAGGCTGAACCACAGGAGCTGTGAGAACAAAGAAGAGAAATGGAAGTCTCTCCATGCAGCCTCAGGAGCAGTGGATTAAATCCCTGCAAATGGCTTGGTAAACCCTGCATCTGTGGAATACCTGAATAGACAACAAGTGTTCCCAAAATTGAGGCCGGGGACTTTAGGGGTAACTGTGAACTTGGGGTTTGCTTTCTGCATTTGATTTGTTTTTGGTTTTATGTTTATCTTAGTTTAGTTTTTCGTGTGTTTTCATTTGTGTTTTTGTTTATTGGTTTGGTTGCTCTCTTCCTTTTTTTCTTTTTGTCAATATGTGTGTGTGTGTTTCTTCGTGTGATTTTCTCTGTTTACTTTTGCTTTTACAATTTGTTTTGGCATTCTGTCAATACTTTTTTTTCCTTTTTGTGAATGTGTGCATGTATGTTTCTTTGTGTGATTTTGTCTGTTTAGTTTTGCTTTTACCATTTGTTTTGGGGTTCCCTCTGTTTTTTTTTTTCTTCCATTTTTTTCTGTGCTGTGCGGCTGGCAGTGTCTTGGTGCTCTGACCAGGTGTCGCTCATGAGCCTTCGAGGTGGGAGAGCTGAATCCAGGGTGGTGGACAACCAAAGACCTCCTGGCCCCATATAATATTAATCGGCGAGAGCTGTCCCAGAGATCTCCTTCTGAACACTAAGACCCAGCTCCAACAATGGCGAGCAAGCTCCAGTGCTAGATGCCCCATGCCAAACAACTAGCAAGACAGGAACTCCACCCATTAGCTGAGAGGCTGCTCAAAGTCTTACTAAGTTCACAGACACTGGAAAACCCACCACCGGATGCAGCCCTGCCCACCAGAGAGATGATATCCAGCCCCACTCAGCAGAACACAAGCATGAGTCTCCCCCATCAGGAAGCTTACACAAGGCACAGAACCAACCTTACCCACTGGGGGCAGACACCAGAAATAAGAGGAACTACGGACCAGCAGCCTGCAAAAAGGAGATCCCAAACACAGTAAGTTCAACAAAATGAGAAGACAGAGACTTATGCAGCAGATGAAGAAGCAAGGTATAAACCAACCAGACCAAACAAATGAAGAGGAAATAGGCAGGCTATCTGAAAAAGAATTCAGAGTAATAATAGTAAACATGATCCAAAACCTTGGAAATAGAATGGTGAAAATACAAGAAACGTTTAACAAGATCCTAGAAGAACTAAAGAGCAAAAAAACAATGATGAACAACACAATAATTGAAATTAAAAGTACTCTAGAAGGAATCAATAACAGAATAACTGAGGCAGAAGAACGGATAAGTGACCTGGAAGATAAAATAGTGGAAATAACTGTCACAGAGCAGAATAAAGAAAAAAGAATGAAAAGAATTGAGGACAGTCCCAGAGACTTCTGGGACAACATTAAATGCACCAATATTCGAATTATAGGGATCCCAGAAGATTAAGAGAAAAAGAAATGGTCTGAGGAAATATTTGAAGAGATTATAGTTGAAAACATCCCTAACATGGGAAAGGAAATAATAGACATTCAAGTCTAGGAAGTGCACAGAGTCCCATAGAGGATAAACCCAAGGAGAAACATGCCAAGACACATATTAATCAAACTATCAAAAATTAAATACAAAGAAAAAATATTAACAGCAGCAAATGAAAAGCAATAAATAACGTACAAGGGAATCCTCATAAGGTTAACAGCTGATCTTTCAGCAGAAACTCTGCAAGGCAGAAGGGAGAGGCATGATATAATTAAACAGATGAAAGGGAAAAATCCACAACCCAGATTACTCTATCCAGTAAAGATCTCATTCAGATTCAGAAAGAAATTAAAGCATTACAGACAAGCAAAAGTTAAGAGAATTCAGCACCACGAAACCAGCTTTACAACAAATGCTTAGTAACTTCTCTAGGCGGGATACACAAGGAAGGAAAAGACCTACAAAAACAAATTCAAAACAATTAAGAAAATGGTGGATTTGAGAAGATGGCGGAAGACTGAGACGCGGAGATCACCTTCCTCCCCACAGATACATCAGAAATACATCTACACATGGAACTGCTCCTATAGAACACCAAGTGAATGCTGGCAGAAGACCTCAGACCTCCCAAAAGGCAAGAAATTCCCCACGTACCTGGGCAGGGCAAAAGAAAAAAGAAATAACAGAGACAAAAGAATAGGGACGGGACCTGCACTAGTGGGAGGGAGCTGTGAAGGAGGAAAGGTTTCCACACACTAGGAAGCTGCTTCGCGGGCGGAGACTGTGGGTGGCAGAGGGGGGAGATTCGGAGCCACAGAGGAGAGCACAGCAACAGGAGTGTGGAGGGGAAAGCAGAGAGATTCCTGCACAGAGGATCGGTGCCGACCAACATTCACCAGCCGGAGAGGATTGTCTGCCCAACCGCCGGGGCGGGTGGGGGCTGGGAGCTGAGGCTTCGGCTTCGGTCGAATTGCAGGGAGAGGACTGGGGATGGTGGCGTGAACACAGCCTGAAGGGGGCTAGCCGGGAGGGAGTCCAGGAAAAGGTCTGGACCTGCCAAAGAGGCAAGAGACTTTTTCTTCCCTCTTTGTTTCCCAGTGCGCGAGGAGAGGGTATTAAGAGCACTGCTTAAAGGAGCTCCAGAGACGGGTGCGAGCCACAGCTATCAGCACGAACCCCAGAGACGGGCATGAGACGCTAAGGCTGCTGCTGCCGCCACCAAGAAGCCTGTGTGCAAGCACAGGTCACTGTCCACACCTCCCCTCCTGGGAGCCTGGGCAGACCGGCACTGCCAGGGTCCCGTGATCCAGGGACAACTTCCCCGGGAGAACACATGGCACGCCTCAGGCTGGTGCAACGTCACATCGGCCTCTGCCGCCGCAGGCTCACCCCTCACTCCGTACACCTCCCCCTCACGGGCATGAGTGAGCCAGAGCCGCCAAATCAGCTGCTCCTTTAACCCCGTCCTGTCTGAGCGAAGAACAGACACCCTCATGCGACCTACATGCAGAGGCGGGGCCAAATCCAAAGCTGAACCCCGGGAGCTGTGTGAACAAAGAAGAGAAAGGGAAATTTCTCCCAGTAGCCTCAGAAGCAGTGGATTAAAGCTCCACAATCAACTTGATGTTCCCTGCATCTGTGGAATATCTGAATAGACAATGAATCATCCCAAATTGAGGAGGTGGAAATTGGGACCAAGATATATTATTTTTTCCCCTTTTCCTCTTTTTGTGAGTGTGTACGTGTATGCTTCTGTGTGAGATTTTGTCTGTATAGCTTTGCTTCCACAATTTGTCCTAGGGCTCTGTCTGTCCATTTTTTTTGTTTGTTTATTTTTTTTAATTTTTAAACTTTTTTTCTTAATAATTATTTTTTATTTTAATAACTTTATTTTATTTTATTTTATCCTCTTTCTTTCTTTCTATTTTTTCTCCCTTTTTTTCTGAGCCGTGCGGATGAAAGGCTCTTGGTGCTCCAGCCAAGCATCAGGTCTGTGCCTCTGAGGTGGGAGAGCCAACTTCAGGACACTTGTCCACAAGAGACCTCCCAGCTCCATGTAATACCAAATGGCAAAAATCTCCCAGAGATCTCCATCTCAACACCAAGACCCAGCTGCACTCAACGACCAGCAAGCTACAGTGCTGGACACCCTATGCCAAACAACTAGCAGGACAGGAACACAGCCCCATCCATTAGCAGAGAGGCTGCCTAAAAACATAATAAGGCCACAGACACCCAAAAACACACCACCAGACGTGGACCTACCCACCAGAAAGACAAGATCCAACCTCATCCACCAGAACACAGGCACTAGTCCACTCCACCAGGAAGCCTACAAAACCCACTGAACCAACCTTAGCCACTGGGGCAGACACCAAAAACAACGGGAACTATGAACCTGCGGCCTGTGAAAAGGAGACCCCAAACACAGTAAGATAAGCAAAATGAGAAGACAGAAAAATACACAGCAGATAAAGGAGCAAGGTAAAAACCCACCAGACCTAACAAATGAAGAGGAAATAGGCAGTCTACCTGAAAAAGAATTCAGAATAATGATAGTAAAGGTGATCCAAAATCTTGGAGATAGAATAGAGAAAATGCAAGAAACATTAAACAGGGACCTAGAAGAACTAAAGAGGAAACAGGCAATGATGAACAACACAATAAATGAAAATAAAAGTGCTCTAGAAGGGATCAATAGCAGAAAAACTGAGGAAGAAGAACGGATAAGTGACCTGGAAGATAAAATAGTGGAAATAACTACTGCAGAGCAGAATAAAGAAAAAAGAATGAAAAGAAGTGAGGACAGTCTCAGAGACCTCTGGGACAACATTAAATGCCCCAACATTCGAATTATAGGGTTCCCAGAAGAAGAAGAGAAAAGGAAAGGGACTGAGAAAATATTTGAAGAGATTATAGTTGAAAACTTCCCTAATATGGGAAAGGAAATAGTTAATCGAGTCCAGGAAGCACAGAGAGTCCCATACAGGATAAATCCAAGGAGAAACATACCAAGACACATATTAATCAAACTATCAAAAATTAAATAGAAAGAAAACATATTAAAAGCAGCAAGGGAAAAACAACAGATAACACACAAAGGAATCCCCATAAGGTTAACAGCTGATCTTTCAGCAGAAACTCTGCAAGCCAGAAGGGAGTGGCAGGACGTATTTAAAGTGATGAAGGAGAAAAACCTACAACTAAGATTACTCTACCCAGCAAGGATCTCATTCAGATTGATGGAAAAATTAAAATCTTTACAGACAAGCAAAAGCTAAGAGAATTCAGCACCACCAAACTAGCATTACAACAAATGCTAAAGGAACTTCTCTAGGCAGGAATCACAAGAGAAGGAAAAGACCTACAATAACAAACCCAAAACAATTAAGAAAATGGGAATAGGAACATACATGTCGATAATTACCTTAAATGTAAATGGATTAAATGCTCCCACCAAAAGACAAAAACTGGCTGAATGGATACAAAAACAAGACCCATATATATGCTGTCTAAAAGAGACCCACTTCAGACCTAGGGACACATACAGATTGAAAGTGAGAGGATGGAAAAAGATATTCCATGCAAATGGAAATCAAAAGAAAGCTGGAGTAGCAATTCTCATATAAGACAAAATAGACTTTAAAATAAAGACTATTACAAGAGACAAAGAAGGACACTACACAATGATCAAGGGATCGATCCAAGAAGAGGATATAACAATTGTAAATATTTATGCAACCAACATAGGAGCACCTCAATACATAAGGCAAATACTAACAGCCATACAAGGGGAAATCGGCAGTAACATAATCATAGTAGGGGACTTTAACACCCCACTTTCACCAATGGACAGATCATCCAAAATGAAAATAAATAAACAAACACATGCTTTAAATGATACATTAAAAAAGATGGACTTAATTGATATTTATAGGACATTCCATCCAAAAACAACAGAATTCACATTTTTCTCAAGTGCTCATGGAACATTCTCCAGGATAGATCATATCTTGGGTCACAAATCAAGCCTTGGTATATTTATGAAAATTGAAATTGTATCAAGTATCTTTTCCTACCACAATGCTATGAGACTAGATATCAATTACAGGAAAAGATCTGTAAAAAATACAAACACATGGAGGCTAAACAATACACTACTTAATAACCAAGTGATCAGTGAAGAAATCAAAGGGGAAATCAAAAAATACCTAGAAACAAATGCCAATGGAGACACAACGACCCAATACCTATGGGATGCAGCAAAAGCAGTTCTAAGAGGGAAGTTTATAGCAATACAATCCTACCTCAAGAAACAGGAAACATCTCAAATAAACAACGTAATCTTGCACCTAAAGCAATTAGAGAAAGAAGAACAAAAACCCCCAAAGTTAGCAGAAGGAAAGAAATCATAAAGATCAGATCAGAAATAAATGAAAGAGAAATGAAGAAAACGATAGCAAAGATCAATAAAACTAAAACCTGGTTATTTGAGAAGATAAACAAAATTGATAAACCATTAGCCAGACTCATCAAGAAAAAAAGGGAGAAGACTCAAATCAATAGAATTAGAAATGAAAAAGGAGAAGTAACAACTGACACTGCAGAAATACAACGAATCATGAGAGATTACTACAAGCAGCTCTATGCCAATAAAATGGACAACCTGGAATAAATGGACAAATTCTTAGAAATGCACAACCTTCCGAGACTGAACCAGGATCAAATAGAAAATATGAACAGACCAATCACAAGCACTGAAATTGAAACTGTGATTACAAACCTTCCAACAAACAAAAGCCCAGGACCAGATGGCTTCACAGGCGAATTCTATCAAACATTTAGAGAAGAGCTAACACCTATCCTTCTCAAACTCTTCCAAAATATTGCAGAGGGTGGAATACTCCCCAACTCATTCTACAAGGCCACCATCACCCTGATACCAAAACCAGACAAAGATGTCACAAAGAAAGAAAACTACAGGCCAATATCACTGATGAATATAGATGCAAAAATCCTCAACAAAATACTAGCAAACAGAATCCAACAGCACATTAAAAGGATCGTACACCATGATCAAGCGGGGTTTATTCCAGGAATGCAAGGATTCATCGATATACGCAAATCAATCAACGTGATACACCATATTAACAAACTGAAGGATAAAAACCATATGATCATCTCAATAGATGCAGAGAAAGCTTTTGAGAAAATTCAACACCCATTTATGATAAAAGCCCTGCAGAAAGTAGGCATAGAGGGAACTTTCCTCAACATAATAAAGGCCATATATGACAAACCCACAGCCAACATCCTCCTCAATGGTGAAAAACTGAAAACATATCCACTAGGATCAGGAACAAGACAAGGTTGCCAACTCTCACCACTATTATTCAACATAGTTTTGGAAGTTTTAGCCACAGCAATCAGAGAAGAAGAAGTAATAAAAGGAATCCAAATCGGAAAAGAAGAAGTAAAGCTGTCACTGTTTGCAGATGACATGATACTATACATAGAGAATCCTAAAAATGCTACCAGAAAACTACTAGAGCTAATCAATGAATTTGGTAAAGTAGCAGGATACAAAATTAGTGCACAGAAATCTCTTGCATTCCTATACACTAATGATGAAAATCTGAAAGTGAAATTAAGAAAACACTCCCATTGACCACTGCAACAAAAAGAATAAAATGTCTAAGAATAAACCTACCTAAGGAGACAAAAGACCTGTATGCATAAAATTATAAGACACTGATGAAAGAAATTAAAGATGATACAAATAGATGGAGAGATATACCATGTTCTTGGATTGGAAGAATCAACATTATGAAAATGACACTACTACCCAAAGCAATCTACGGATTCAATGCAATCCCTATCAAACGACCACTGGCATTTTTCACAGAACTAGAACAAAAAATTTCACAATTTGTATGGAAACACAAAAGACCCCGAATAGCCAAAACAATCTTGAGAAAGAAGAATGGAGCTGGAGGAATCAGGCTCCCTGACTTCAGAGTACACTACAAAGCTACAGTAATCAAGACAGTATGGTACTGGCACAAAAACAGAAATATAGATCAATGGAACAGGATAGAAAGCCCGGAGATAAACCCATGCACATATGGTCACCTTATCTTTGATAAAAGAGGCAAGAATATACAATGGAGAAAAGACAGCCTCTTCAATAAGTGGTGCTGGGAAAAATTGGACAGGTACATATAAAAGTATGAAATTAGAACACTCCCTAACACCATACACCAAAATAAACTCAAAATGGATTAAAGACCTAAATGTAAGGCCAGACACTATCAAACTCTTAGAGGAAAACATAGGCAGAACACTCTATGACATAAATCACAGCAAGGTCCTTTTTGACCCACCTCCTAGAGAAATGGAAATAAAAAAAAAAAAAAATAAACAAATGTGACCTAATGAAACTTAAAACCTTTTGCACAGCAAAGGAAACCATAAACAAGACCAAAAGACAACCCTCAGAATGGGATAAAATATTTGCAAATGAAGCAACTGACAAGGGATTAATCTCCAAAATTTACAAGCAGCTCATGCAGCTCAATAACAAAAAAACAAAAAATCCAATCCAAAAATGGGCAGAAGACCTAAATAGACATTTCTCCAAAGAAGATATACAGATTGCCAACAAACACATGAAAGAATGTTCAACATCATTAATCATTAGAGAAATGCAAATCAAAACCACAATGAGATATCATCTCACACCGGTCAGAATGGCCATCATCAAAATATCTAGAAACAATAAATGCTGGAGAGGGTGTGGAGAAAAGGGAAAACTCTTGCACTGTTGGTGGGAATATAAATTGATACAGCCACTATGGAGAACAGTATGGAGGTTCCTTAAAAAACTTCAAATAGAACTACCATACGACCCAGCAATCCCACTACTGGGCATATACCCTGAGAAAACCATAATTCAAAAGCAGTCATGTACCACAATGTTCACTGCAGCTCTATTTACAATAGCCAGGACATGGAAACAACCTAAGTGTCCATTGACAGATGCATGGATAAAGAATTTGTGGCACAGATATATACAATGAAATATTACTCAGTCATAAAAAGAAATGGAATTGAGTTATTTGTAGTGAGGTGGATGGACCTAGAGTCTGTCATACAGAGTGAAGTAAGTCAGAAAGAGAAAAACAAATACCGTATGCTAACACATATATATGGAATCTAAAAAAAAAAAAAAATTGTCACTGATGAACCCAGTTGCATGGCTGGAATAAAGAGGCAGACATAGAAAATGGACTTGAGGACATGAGGTAGGAGGGCGAAGCTGGGGCGAAGTGAGAGTAGCATCGACATATATCCACTACGGAATGTAAAATAGTTGACTGGTGGAAAGAAGCAGCTCTGCACAGGGAGATAGACTCGGTGCTTTGCGGTGACGTAGAGGGGTGGGATAGGGAGGATGGGAGGGAGGCTCAAGATGGAGGTGATATGGGGTCATGTGTATGCATATGGCTGATTAGCTTTGTTGTGCAACAGAAACTAACACGGTATCGTGAAGCAATTATACTCCAATAAAGATCTACTAAAAAAAATGTAGCACATATATACAATGTAATATTACTCAGCCATAAAAAGAAACAAAATTGAGTTATTTGTAATGAGGTGGATGGACCTAAACTCTGTCATACAGAGTGAAGTAAGTCATAAAGAGAAAAACAAATACCGTATGCTAACATATATATATGGAATCTAAAAAAAAAAAACAAATGTTTCTGGTGAACCGAGGGGCAGGTCAGGCATAAAGATGCAGGTGTAGAAAATGGACTTAAGGACACGGGGTGGGAGTTAAGAGAAGCTGGGACAACGTGAGAGAGTAGCATTGACATATATACACTACCAAATATAAAATAGATAGCTAGTGGGAAGAAGCTGCATAGCACAGGGAGATCAGCTCGGTGCTTTGTGTCGACCTAAAGGGGTGGGATAGGCAGGCTGGGAGGGAGGTTCAAGAGGGAGGGTATATGGGGATTATATGTATACATATAGCTGATTCACTTTGTTATACAGCAAAACCTAACACAACATTGTAAAACAATTATACTCCACTGAAGATATAAAAAAACTAATAAAGTCATCCAAATAGGAAAAGAAGTAAAATTGTGTTTGTTTACAGATGACATGACCGTACATATGAAGAAACCCAAAGACTACGCCAAAAAACCTGTTAGAACTAAACAAATTTAGTGAATTTGCCAGACAAAAAATCAACATAGAGAAAACAGTTGCGTTTCTATACACTAACAACGAAACATTTGAAAAAGAAATTAAGAAAACAATGTCATTCACAGTAGCATCAAAAACAATAAAATACTTAGGAATAAATTTAACCAAGGAGCTAAAAGATCTTATACACTGACAACTACAAGACTCTGATGAAAGAAATTGAAGAAGACACAAAGAAATATAAAGATATCGCATATTCATAATTGGAATAATTAACGTTGTTAAATTGTCCATATTACCCAAAGCCACTTATAGATTCAATTCAATTCTCATCAAAATTCCAACAGCATTTTTCACAGAAATAGTAAAAATGATCCTAAAATTTGTGTGCAGCCACAAAAGACCCAGAATAACCAAAGCAGTCCTGAGAAATAAGAAAAAAGTCGGATGCTTCACACTCCTAATTTCACTTTATAATACAAAGGTGTAGTAATTGAAACAGTATGGTACTGGCCTGAGTATAAACACATAGGTCAATATAACAGATTTAGAACTCAGAAATAGCCTCCCATGTATATGTTCAACAAATATTTGATAAGGGAGCCAAAGACCCTCAATGGGAAAAGATAATCTCTTCAACAAATGGTGTCAGGAAAATCGGACAACCACATGCACAAGAATGAAATTGAACCCTTACCTTACACCACTCACAAAAATTAACTTGAAATAGATTAACGACTTAAACATAAGACCTGAAGCCATAAAGCTCCTAGAAGAAAACAGGGAAAAAGCTCTTTAACTTTGGTCTTGGCACCAATTCCCCTGATATGACACCAGTCCTCTTTATTATACCCCCAAAATACATGTTTATAAATTATTTGGGATGAATCAATCTTTTTTGCTCTTTGATTTCTATATCAGCCTCCAGGGTTTTGGATAGGCTAGGCTGCAGATGTCCAAAACAGAAATAATCAGGATGAAGCAATTGAAAAAAAATTTTTAAACCTAAGGTTAAAGAAATTGGTGCTTTATCCTGCGAAGAGAACACTCAGTGGCCACATGATACCCTTTTTCAAATATTTCAAATAATATAGGCCTTTGACCGATGAGTTGAGGGACTAGGCAGGCAGATTTAAGCTTAGCTTAAGAAAGATTAATAATAATAGTTAGAATTGAGAATGGAATTTGCTGCCTTAGGGGATAAAGTTGTTCTCCATCTCAAAATATATTCAAGCAGAGGCTGGCTGACTGCTTGATAGGGATGCTTTAGAAAGAATCAAATCATTGTTTGGAGAGTTGAGCAAACTGAACCCTAGAGTCTCTTCTAAGAAAATTCTGTAATCCTGTGTATCATTCTTTTGCCCTGGTAGTTTCCGTCATGGTTCCAATGACTTTGTAGTTAATGCTGTAATGACTCTAATGGTTAAATAAAAGCTGTATATTCCAGTCCCCTAGTTCCTCTACTTCTGGTGAAGTTTCTACTGCTAGTCTTACAAGCAAATCAACTGGCTGACTATTTTGATCTATGAGTAGATGATGGGGGAGGAGCAAAAGACATGGCATACTAAGCTGTAATGCTCATTTATATCTCATTGTGAATGAAACATTGGAACCATTTTTACATGAGAACTGACTTTAATTGAAAAAATAGACAAAGAATAGAAGAAAATTAAGTGCCTTGCAGTGACAGAAAATAGGACAAAAAAGAAGATACTGGAGATATTGGAAGCAAACTATACTTATCCATTTGTCAGAAGTGTCTATGGATATGCAGCTCTAATATATTTGGTTCCTCTTCAGAAGACTGAATCTTCTACCGTTTCAAGGGCCTTCATCATCTTTACTCTGCTGGTTGAAATCTCCCCTTGTTTTCCATCCCATTCACAATTAACACACCGTGTGCATCACTGACAATTAAGCTTCTGAAGTCCAGCTCTGATTTAACATAACCTTGCCACAATGAAATTGTTGAAAGTCTCCTCAAATGACTGAATGAGGTGAATCAAATTTAATACTCATAGTTTGGTGTGCCAGATCATTTATGGTTTTACCTACACTTTCCATTCTAATTTTATATCCCATGCTTTACCTTCATAGCTATGCCTCTCATTCTAGCTGAACTATGCATTGTTTACTCTAAAGTAAATGTACTTTACTGATTCTGTACTTTTGCTCTTGCTGTTCTATCTACTCCTGTCTCTCTGTGTGTAAAAATTTTGCCAATATTCTATAAAAGCTAGACAGAACACTACCCTGCCAACCCAGCCTTCTGTAACCTGACTTCACTGACCCTATCTCTCTGCACATCCAGCTAGCAATATTTTCTCCCTGTTTCTGATCAATCAGGATACAATTTTGCATCTTTTTTAGTGTTAGTTGTGGTTTCTTCTTTGTGCACTTGTCTTCTGGTATTAAGTTGAACTTATGAAATTGTTGATATTGAAACATTTTTGATTCACATAAGAAGAATTTACATGATTCAACCTAATACATGACTTAACTCTCCTAATAGAATATAAGTTCCTTGAATTGCCCCCAAAATGCTTACCTAATGCCCCTCTTCTCCAGTATAATATTATTTGTTGAAATGAATGATTGTATTGTGTTCAAAATGGATTCCAATATTCAGGAATTCTCATATTGAGCCATTTACATGGGAACTTTTTTCTCCTCAAGACTGATAACTAAAGAGATTGGTATAAAATTTTCCAGATAAACTTTGCCTGATTCAGAAAAAGACAGTTTTATACATCATTTAGTAGAGTTATATGATCCTTAAAGGTTAACTTCAACTTTAAGATTTTATAATTTAATTGTCAAACTTTCTTGGTGTATATTTTCTAGCTGCCTCATGATGATTTTGTAATATAGGGTTTTCTCCTAGGGGCAAGATTCACCTCGATTATAAATACAGACTGTCAATTATTTATTTTGATTTCCTTTTTATTTGCTGTGGCGATCATTCATTTCCAATGCCCCCCCACACACACCACCACTGCTCCTAATTTTCCTTTCAAATAACTATGCCAGAGTGTCTAAAATGCAAAAACTTCAGGTTCTAATTTTATTGTTCTCTGTACACTCAATACCTACCACAGTACCTGACACATCATAGGTGCTAAATTGATTAGTGATTGCTAAAAGGAGGAAGAAAGGGAGTTAGGGAATGAAGAATGGAGGGAGGGAAGAAGGAAGAAAGGGAGAGAGAGAGAGGAAGATGGGAGGAGGAAACCATCCCAGAAAGTCATCATCTATTAAGTTATACCTCCTTTAGCCAGTCTGCAATTTTGTTTTGGTTCCTCAGTTTAGGTTGGAATTCTAAGAAAGAAAATATATACTCTGGTTTCTCTTTAGATCGCATAAATCTTTCGCCTTTTAAAGAAAGATAGCATAAAAGATAAAACTTTCACTAGGAATTAGTGGCAATGGAATTGAATGATTTCCATTTGTTCTCTGAATGTCAGGATAAAGGTGGTAGTAACATTCCCCCTTTGATGAACAGAACATTAAGGAAAATCAACTCTTAGGATACAGGACCAAAGTAGAGATGCCACTGAGAAACATCACATAAATGAAAGCAGAAAAGGCCTAGGCCCCCAAGCCTCTAGGGCCATGGTCACTGCAAATTTTTCCCCTCCTCCACTTTAAACATAACAAAGAATCCCAAGAATGCAGGAAATAATGAATAGTTTCCAAAGCTATTAGCAAAATATTCAGAACACAGGAGCTTGCAAGGTATAGCAAAGGCAGGCAGAGGATTCATTTTTTTTTCCCCCAAGCCAAATGTCTCTCAGAAAGTTCCTCCTAATAGTTTTAGTGAAGTGTTGACTCTGGAAAGGCCATTCTCCAGGTGACACACCTTTTATTTGGTCATTCAGTCATTCATTGTCCTCCTAGTCTAGAGGTTAATAACACTTGATTAAGAGGAAAAATATCTCCCTTTGAAGAAAAAAAAAGTTGAATTTCCATCAATTAATTGTCTTTATTTCAGGTTAAAGAACTTTCTCAAAAAGGGCATAATCCTGCCACAGGAATAGAACTCCCAACAATGCTGATTAAGGACACAGGTTCAGGCTTTTTATCTCAGCACCTCTGGTATGTTTCACATAGAACTCTACAGGCAGAAAAGATGCACAGCATGTATATAGGAACACATAACTCCCCTACTGAGATTTTATTGCTCAGTGACATTACTTATCTTGCATTATAAGATTAGCAAAGACCTTACAGGCTGCAAAACAGGAGACTTCCATCTCTCTCTTTATGAAATGACAAATTACCACTTTTTAAAATGCCTCCACTACTGATAGGTAATAATATTATTTTCATTATTTTTTCAAAGTTGGGTAAGATAGATATGTTGCATCTAGCAATGAAGGAACTCATAGAGAAAATGGAGGCGATGAATCTTGGTCCTTCATGCCAAGACAGGCAATCCTTCCTTTTAATTATATAGAGCCTGAGTTCACAGATCAAGCCTAATGCTTCAGCATTTCTCACCCGCACTGTGTCTGGTTCTGTGCTGCATGTGATGGATTTCACTGTTTCCTGCATTTCAAGATAAGTGCATGTCATTCTGGCCTCCAGTGGAACCCAGAAATAAGGATGTAAGCCAGAACTGGGGAGGCATAGTAGAGTCTAAAGAGATGTTAAAAGTATTAGAACCCAAAGAAAATAAAATACCAAGAGTTGGAACGAGGTCAAAAGTCAATACTAGACAGGTAACTTAGAGCAAGAAAAATAGAAAGCAGAGGTCATACCCAGGCAATGCGTCAAAGCACTGTACACAACTTGTAGAGTATACATAAAGTACAAAAACAAAAATTGAAGCCAAACTTACCTCCAGTAGTAAGTTTCACTATAGTAGACAGCAACAACCAGCTTACCTATAGTGAACAGGGATAAGAACTCTTAACTGTGCAGCAACTTCTCCTGCTTGGAAGAGATTGGATTTGTTCTAGAAGTACAGAAGTCCATTCTGGTGTCTATTTCCCCTCAATATCCGTCTTGAAGCCAGGCTTTTATAGATTCGTTGGTCTATGCATTGCAGCCAGCTCAGACACTTCCCTTCAGTTTTTAAGATGAGGAATGTATATAGCTGGGAAACAATGATAGTTTCTCCCTGCCTTTCCTCAAACCAAGACTGCCCAGGAGATTATAGAGCCTATTTATCATATTCCAGGAGTGAAATAAAATAGTGTATTAAGTGCTGGTCCATTCCAGAGAAGTCATAGAAATGTGTCCTTCACCTATATCAACTTTCAGAATTGATAACAGCCTAGGCTCTGTCACATAATTTGAAATAAAAAAAGAAACTTTTTTTTTTTTTTTTTTGAGTTTCACCATGTACTAGGCACTGTGTTGGGCTCCTTTAAATACATTATTTCATTTAATCTTCACAAACAGCCCTTCAAACTCCATATAATTATGAATTAAATATATTGTTTCATAATTGCTTTCACAGTGTTCATAGTCTCTAAGTAACTTTGCAATGGGCAATTTTTGCAAATCTTTTAAGAAACAACAATAAGATCCAGATTAGCCTTTGGAACATGAAATGATGCCTGCAAACACAACAAGATTGTTACATTCCTTTAATGTTCTCATAAAAGCTGTGAAGTGTAATGGAAGTTTAGGATAATTATTGTAGTAGGCTATTTCCAATAATGCTAGAGGATTTCACAAATCCAGTTACTGCCAGTAAATGTTTGTAGTCATATTTTGCATTGTACAGTAATTTACTTAGTGTTAAGTATTTCTGTCATGGTATAATGTAGATAGAGACCAGAACTTTGGAGAGACGTATGTATTTGTCTATATCTATATATAATCACATACTTACACTATGTATGGTATCCCCCTCCCAGAACCAACCACAGATAAATTTCTTAGTCCCATCCTCCACACCCCAGCACATACACTAAATAAAAAGACCAGATGTTCAATCACATTAAACTTCAAAATCAGTTTAGATTCCACAAAATTCTTAGTATACTGCAATCCCTGATACATATTACCTAAGAGTGATTATTATATACATTTTTAGCTAGTAAGGAAAATAAAAATCAGTGCTATTAATGAGGCTGCTACTAAATATATTTGATGTGCAAAGGGTAGAACATGAGGACTGGGACCCAAGATTTCTGTGTCTGTTCCTTGGGTGTTGGTCACTAGTTAGGTAACTCTGCCTTTCGGTTTAATCTGTAAATTGCATGTGAAAATGCTCTCACCTCAGAGGACTGATGCGAGCATTAATTGATACTTGTAATATGCTTTGAAGTCCTGGGATAAAAGGCCCTAACTATTTCCATTCTTGTCCCTTTTATTTTAGTATAATTGTTTATCTAATTCTGTTGGATTAGATACCTAAGGTAATGGTTTGTGGAAAGTATTACAGAAGAAAAGTGCCAGATAAATGTTAAATAGTTCTTCTTTATCAAATTGACTGAATATCAAGTTTGCCTTTGTGTTGGATTTTGCTTGTTTACAGTTATCTTGAAGACAACATGTGAACAAATAAAACAAACAAAAAACCCTATTCCATTAACACAGGAATTTTTTTTTCTAAGCTATTCATATTCACCCTCTTCCTAATGTTTTCCACTTTTTCATTAAACATGTGCTATAGGAAATTTTTATCTTCAATTCCATTCTATTTTTCTCAGTTCCAAGTTGGTTCTATTCATGTCGCTTGTTTATCATCTCCAGTCTAGTGTATATGTGGCTGTTGTTGATGCACTGAATGATTCTCAGTGATTCTCCAAAGAATCAATGGATGGAGTATAGTCTTTAATAGAACCTTTAAAACATTCCATTTTGTTTCAGTGTAGATTTGCTCCTGCTACATAATCATCTTTTTGGAATCACTAGGACGAATTATTTTGCCCCTGCGTTGTATCATCTTCAATTCTGTAAAAATCCAAATCAAAACATACCTTTTTCAGGAAACCTTCCTTGATGGGACAATATAGAATATAGGTTAAATATACAAATTTTCAAGTGGAACAGACCTCATTTTCATTTCCACTGCATTGCCTTAGTTCAGCCCCAGTCATTTCTCTTCAAGACTATTGCCACAGCTTCTTAAAGGTTTCTCACTAGTCTCTCTTTCAGTCCGTTATTCACACCATTGCCAGAGTGATGGTTTTAAAAAAAATCCAATATCATTCTTTTTACAATCATTCAATAGCTCCCTATGTCCTACAGGATGAGGTCTAAAGTTTTTAACCCGACAAAAGATTCTGAATTCTTTAACTTACCCATTGGATCATTACAGTGCCATTAATTGGAAATGAGATTGGAAACATAGTTCAAAAGATAGATTTGGCCAGTGGGTGGGGGATGATAATTGAGAAATGAGCCAAATTTTAGACATATTAAGTTGAATGTACCTGACAAACTTTAAATTTTCAATATTTTATTTTCTACTTCTACCTCCACCCCATCATTCAATACAGTACTAAGAGGATCAGTTGCTGAGCTATTCAAGAGATAAATTTGATAGGACTTAATGATTGATTGATGAGGTGTTATTGAGGATGACTCTCTGGTTTACAACTTGGGAAACTGGATACATGAGATATCTCTATATGTATTTACATCTATATGTATATCATAGAACAGGTAATGCAGGGTTAAAAAGAGATTTGGTGTAGAAAGCAAAGAGTTCATTTTATGCTTGGTGAGTTTGATGTAATCATGGGATATTCAATTAGCATTGTTTAGTAAGCAGTTTAAACTGTGAGTTTAGAGATCATGGGAGAGATGTATACAGAAGATTAGAAGTACAGATTTGGAAGTCAATGATACACTGGTGTTATTAAAGATATGTGGGTGTGTAAGCTCACTCAGAAAAAAGTTTTGTATATTAATTATTTATTAACAAATATGTCTTCTCTTAATAGATACAGTCTTCTGGGGAAACAACAGGGATCCTTGAAGTCACGGGTTAGGTTTGGAGGCAGGATAATAGGCCAGTTAGAAGGGATCACTTTTAAGTTCTATCCCAACCCTCCAGTCAATGGTATTGTGTCCCCTCAGATTTGTGAGCAGGAAAACATGTTTCAATAGAATTAATTTGCTCTCGTATCTACTCCTTTGCTTCTTAGTAGGAAGTTATGTATGCTATAGGCATTCAATAAGTGTTATAGCAAGATGAAAATATGAGGAAGAGTACTTTGATGTACTGCAAGAAATAACTCATCATACATGACGAATAGTTGATTTCCAGAGGTTATGACTTTGAAGCAATCATAAATTGATTATATTAAAATAACTTTGCTCTGAAGGAGAAAATGTACCTGTGTTCTGAAGGGAAGCACACCTGTCATCCTCCACATGAGAGTATGCACTAGCTAAAAAAAAGTTACACGATCTCTATTGGTGAAATGGATTGGGATCCACAGGGTCATATTTGTTGCCACTGTCTGATAATCTGTAGTTTTAGGAAACAGATGCATTGAGCACTGGAAACAAGTATAGTTGTTTGTTTTCTTGTTTTTGCACGGATGTCTTTTGATCCCCCCCCCACACACACACATATTGGAATACATCCCACAGGGACTATTCATTGCAAAAGAAAAGGTATATGCTAATGATACAGCTACAAAGCAAAAATAAAAATTATAGCCGTCTGCTTGCAAAAAGGTCCTCTTGTAACTCATTTGTAGATTTTCAAAGTGAAGGGTTCCAGAAATGGAAAGAATTACTGACAGCTCTATATCTGTAATGCAATCAGCTCTAGAGATATTTATGCATATATTAAATGAAAAAAGAAAACTTTAGTTTGTATGGTTTGCGACGTGAGACCTGTTTCAGCTTGTAATGTCTCATAATGCTGATTTTAGCTCTAGTATTCCTCTATTCAATAGAAAAAAATATATAAAGGATAACTTATCCTCAAATGTGGCTCATACTTTCTACTTTTCATCAAACTAATGCTGAAGTCCTATCACATATTAAGTTTAGATACAAGTTAATGATATTTCAGCTTTTTGTCTGATCCTGGGAAAATAACCTGGCATTTTTCAGTGACTGTGCAGTCCAGTACCAGGATCCTCCCAAATTAGAAAAATAACCTGTCTCCTCTATGTACCTAGTCTAAACGTATGCATAGTTAATACTTTGAAAGTACATTTACTTACTTATTATTTCAATAAATATTTCTTTTTTTTTTTAAACATCTTTATTGAAGTATAATTGCTTTACAATGGTGTGCTAGCTTCTGCTTTACAACAAAGTGAATCAGTTACACATATACATATGTTGCCATATCTCTTCCCTCTTGCATCTCCCTCCCTCCCACCCTCCCTATCCCACCCCTCTAGGTGGTCACAAAGCACCGAGCTGATCTCCCTGTGCTATGCGGCTGCTTCCCACTAGTTATCTATTTTACATTTGGTAGTGTATATATGTCCATGACACTCTCTCACCCTGTCACATCTCACCCCTCCCCCTCCCCATATCCTCAAGTCCATTCTCTAGTAGGTCTGTGTCTTTATTCCCATCTTGCCACTAGGTTCTTCATGACCTCTTTTTTTTTTTTTTTTCCCTTAGATTCCATATATATGTGTTAGCATACTGTATTTGTTTTTCTCTTTCTGACTTACTTCACTCTGTATGACAGACTCTAACTCCATCCACCTCATTACAAACACCTCCATTTCATTTCTTTTTATGGCTGAGTAATATTCCATTGTATATATGTGCCACATCTTCTTTATCCATTCATCCGATGATGGACACCTAGGTTGCTTCCATGTCCTGGCTATTGTAAACAGAGCTGCAATGAATATTTTGGTACATGACTCTTTCTGAATTATGGTTTTCTCAGGGTATATGCCCAGTAGTGGGATTGCTGGGTCATATGGTAGTTCTATTTTTAGTTTTTTAAGGAACCTCCATACTGTTCTCCATAGTGGCTGTATCAATTTACATTCCCACCAACAGTGCAAGAGTGTTCCCTTTTCTCCACACCCTCTCCAGCATTTATTGTTTCTAGATTTTTTGATGATGGCCATTCTGACCGGTGTGAGATGATACCTCATTGTAGTTTTGATTTGCATTTCTCTAATGATTAATGATGTTGAGCATTCTTTCATGTGTCTGTTGGCAATCTGTATCTCTTCTTTGGAGAAATGTCTATTTAGGTCTTCTGCCCATTTTTGGATTGGGTTGTTTGTTTTTTTGTTATTGAGCTGCATGAGCTGCTTGTAAATCTTGGAGATTAATCCTTTGTCCGTTGCTTCATTTGCAAATATTTTCTCCCATTCTGAGGGTTGTCTTTTGGTCTTGTTTATGGTTTCCTTTGCTGTGCAAAAGCTTTTAAGTTTCATTAGGTCCCATTTGTTTATTTGTGTTTTTATTTCCATTTCTCTAGGACCTGGGTCAAAAAGGATCTTGCTGTGACTTATGTCATACAGTGTTCTGCCTATGTTTTCCTCTAAGAGTTTGATAGTGTCTGGCCTTACACTTAGGTCTTTAATCCATTTTGAGTTTATTTTTGTGTATGGTGTTAGGGAGTGTTCTAATTTCATACTTTTACATGTACCTGTCCAATTTTCCCAGCACCACTTATTGAAGAGGCTGTCTTTTCTCCACTGTATATGCTTGCCTCCTTTATCAAAGATAAGGTGACCATATGTGCGTGGGCTTATCTCTGGGCTTTCTATCCTGTTCCATTGATCTATATTTCTGTTTTTGTGCCAGTACCAAACTGTCTTGATTACTGTAGCTTTGTAATATAGTCTGAAGTCAGGGAGCCTGATTCCTCCAGCTCCATTTTTCGTTCTCAAGATTGCTTTGGCTATTCGGGGTCTTTTGTGTTTCCATACGAATTGTGAAATTTTTTGTTCTAGTTCTGTGAAAAATGCCAGTGGTAGTTTGATAGGGATTGCATTGAATCTGTAGATTGCTTAGGGTAGCAGAGTCATTTTCACAATGTTTATTCTTCCAATCCAAGAACATGGTATATCTCTCCATCTATTTGTATCATCTTTAATTTCTTTCATCAGTGTCCTATAATTTTCTGCATACAGGTCTTTTGTCTCCTTAGGTAGGTTTATTCCTAGGTATTTTATTCTTTTTGTTGCAATGGTAAACGGGAGTGTTTTCTTAATTTCACTTTCAGATTTTTCATCATTAGTATACAGGAATGCAAGAGATTTCTGTGCATTAATTTTGTATCCTGCTACTTTACCAAATTCATTGATTAGCTCTAGTAGTTTTCTGGTAGCATCTTTTGGATTCTCTATGTATAGTATCATGTCATCTGCAAACAGTGACAGCTTTACTTCTTCTTTTCCGATTTGGATTCCTTTTATTTCTTTTTCGTCTCTGATTGCTGTGGCTAACACTTCCAAAACTATGTTGAATAATAGTGGTGAGAGTGGGCAACCTTGTCTTGTTCCTGATCTTAGTGGAAATGGTTTCAGTTTTTCACCATTGAGGACAATGTTGGCTGTGGGTTTGTCATATACGGCCTTTATTATGTTGAGGAAAGTTCCCTCTATGCCTGCTTTCTGCAGGACTTTTATCATAAATGGGTGTTGAATTTTGTCGAAAGCTTTCTCTGCATCTATTGAGATGATCATATGGTTTTTCTCCTTCAATTTGTTAATATGATGTATCACGTTGATTGATTTGCGTATATTGAAGAATCCTTGCATTCCTGGAATAAACCCCACTTGATCATGGTGTATGATCCTTTTAATGTGCTGTTGGATTCTGTTTGCTAGTATTTTGTTGAGGATTTTTGCATCTATGTTCATCAGTGATATTGGCCTGTAGTTTTCTTTCTTTGTGACATCTTTGCCTGGTTTTGGTATCAGGGTGATGGTGGCCTCGTAGAATGAGTTGGGGAGTGTTCCTCCCTCTGCAATATTTTGGAAGAGTTTGAGAAGGATAGGTGTTAGCTCTTCTCTAATTGTTTGATAGAATTCGCCTGTGAAGCCATCTGGTCCTGGGCTTTTGTGTGTTGGAAGATTTTTAATCACAGTTTCAATTTCAGTGCTTGTGATTGGTCTGTTCATATTTTCTATTTCTTCCTGGTTCAGTCTCGGCAGGTTGTGCATTTCTAAGAATCTGTCCATTTCTTCCAGGTTGTCCATTTTATTAGCATAGAGTTGCTTGTAGTAATCTCTTATGATCGTTTGTATTTCTGCAGTGTCAGTGGTTACTTCTCCTTTTTCATTTCTAATTCTATTAATTTGAGTCTTCTCCTTTTTTCTCTTGATGAGTCTGGCTAATGGTTTATCAATTTTGTTTATCTCTCAAAGAACCAGCTTTTAGTTTCATTGATTTTTGCTATTGTTTCCTTCATTTCTTTTTCATTTATTTCTGATCTGATCTTTATGATTTCTTTCCTTCTGCTAGCTTTGGGGTTTTTTTGTTCTTCTTTCTCTAATTGCTTTAGGTGCAAGGTTAGGTTGTTTATTCGAGATGTTTCCTGTTTCTTGATGTAGGCTTGTATTGCTATAAACTTCCCTCTTAGAACTGCTTTTGCTGCATCCCATAGGTTTTGGATCGTCGTGTCTCCATTGTCATTTGTTTCTAGGTATTTTTTGATTTCCCCTTTGATTTCTTCAGTGATCACTTCGTTATTAAGTAGTGTATTGTGTAGCCTCCATGTGTTTGTATTTTTTACAGATCTTTTCCTGTAATTGATATCTAGTCTCATAGCGTTGTGGTCGGAAAAGATACTTGATACGATTTCAATTTTTTTAAATTTACCAAGGCTTGATTTGTGACCCAAGATATGATCTATCCTGGAGAATGTTCCATGAGCACTTGAGAAAAATGTGTATTCTGTTGTTTTTGGGTGGAATGTCCTATAAATATCAATTAAGTCCATCTTGTTTAATGTATCATTTAAAGCTTGTGTTTCCTTATTTATTTACTGTTTGGATGATCTGTCCATTGGTGAAAGTGGGGTGTTAAAGTCCCCTACTATGATTGTGTTACTGTCGATTTCCCCTTTTATGGCTGTTAGTATTTGCCTTATGTATTGAGGTGCTCCTATGTTGGGTGCATAAATATTTACAATTGTTATACCTTCCTCTTGGATCGATCCCTTGATCATTATATAGTGTCCGTCTTTGTCTCTTGTAATTGTCTTTATTTTAAAGTCTATTTTGTCTGATATGAGAATTGCTACTCCAGCTTTCTTTTGATTTCCATTTGCATGGAATATCTTTTTCCATCCCCTCACTTTCAGTCTGTATGTGTCTCTAGGTCTGAAGTGGGTCTCTTGTAGACAGCATCTATATGGGTCTTGTTTTTGTATCCATTCAGCCAGTCTGTGTCTTTTGGTGGGAGCATTTAATCCATTTACATTTAAGGTAATTATCGATATGTATGTTCCTATTCCCATTTTCTTAAATGTTTTGGGTTTGTTATTGTAGGTGTTTTCCTTCTCTTGTGTTTCTTGCCTAGAGAAGTTCCTTTAGCATTTGTTGTAAAGCTGGTTTGGTGGTGCTGAACTCTCTCAGCTTTTGCTTGTCTGTAAAGGTTTTAATTTCTCCATCAAATCTGAATGAGATCCTTGCTGGGTAGAGTAATCTTGGTTGTAGGTTTTTCTCCTTCATCACTTTAAGTATATCCTGCCACTCCCTTCTGGCTTGCAGCGTTTCTGCTGAAAGATCAGCTGTTAACCTTATGGGGATGCCCTTGTGTGTTATCTGTTGTTTTTCCCTTGCTGCTTTTAATATGTTTTCTTTATATTTAATTTTTGATAGTTTGATTAATATGTGTCTTGGTGTGTTTCTCCTTGGATTTATCCTGTATGGGACTCTCTGTGCTTCCAGGACTTGATTAACTATTTCCTTTCCCATATTAGGGAAGTTTTCAACTATAATCTCTTCAAATATTTTCTCAGTCCCTTTCTTTTTCTCTTCTTCTTCTGGGACCCCTATAATTCGAATGTTGGTGCGTTTAATGTTGTCCCAGAGGTCTCTGAGACTGTCCTCAGTTCTTTTCATTCTTTTTTCTTTATTCTGGTCTGCAGTAGTTATTTCCACCATTTTATCTTCCAGGTCACTTATCCGTTCTTCTGCCTCAGTTATTCTGCTATTGATCCCATCTAGAGTATTTTTAATTTCATTTATTGTGCTTGTCATCGTTTCTTGGTTCCTCTTTAGTTCTTCTACGTCCTTGTTAAATGTTTCTTGCATTTTGTCTATTCTATTTCCAAGACTTTGGATCATCCTTACTATCATTATTCTGAATTCTTTTTCAGGTAGACTACCTATTTCCTCTTCATTTGTTAGGTCTGGTGTGTTTTGACCCTGCTCCTTCATCTGCTGTGTGTTTTTCTGTCTTCTCATTTTGCTTATCTTACTGTGTTTGGGGTCTCCTTTTCACAGGCTGCAGGTTCGTAGTTCCCGTTGTTTTTGGTATCTGTCCCCAGTGGTTAAGGTTGGTTCAGTGGGTTGTGTAGGTTTCCTGGTGGAGGGAACTAGTGCCTGTGTTCTGGTGGATGAGGCTGGATGTTGTCTTTCTGGTGGGTTCCTCCACGTCTGGTGGTGTGTTTTGGGGTGTCTGTGGCCTTATTATGATTTTAGGCAGCCTCTCTGTTAATGGATGGGGCTGTGTTCCTCTCTTGCTAGTTGTTTGGCATAGGGTGTCCAGCACTGTAGCTTGCTGGTCGTTGAGTGAAGCTGGGTCTTGATGTTGAGATGGAGATCTGTGAGAGATTTTCGCCGTTTGGTATTACGTGGAGCTGGGAGGTCTCTTGTGGACCAGTGTCCTGAAGTTGGCTCTCCCACCTCAGAGGCACAGCCCTGATGCCTGGCTGGAGCACCAAGAGCCTTTCATCCACACGGCTCAGAATAAAAGGGAGAAAAAAATGGAAAGAAAGAAAAAAAGAGGATAAAATAAAGCAATTATAATAAAAAATAAGAAAAAAATTATTAAGAGTAAATTTATTAAGAAAAAAAAAATTTTTTTTTAATTTTTAAAAATAGATTTATTAATTTTTTATACTAAAAATAAGAAAAAAATTATTTAGAAAAAATTTATTAAGAAAAAATTTTTTTTAATTTTTTAAAATAAAAAATATGAAAAAACTTATTAAAAATTTTTTTAAAAATAGAAAATAAGGAAAAAATTATTAAGAAAACATTTATTAGGGAAAAAAAAAATTTTTAAGCCAAAAAAAAAAAAAAAAACAAAAAAAAACGGACGGACCTAACCCTAGGACTAACGGTGAGAGCAAAGCTATACAGACAAAATCTCACCCAGAAGCATACACATCTACACTCACAAAAAAAAGGAAAAGGGGAAAAGTTAATATATCCTGCTCCCAAAGTCCATCTCCTAAATTTGGGATGATTCGTTGTCTATTCAGGTATTCAACAGATGCAGGCACATCAAGTTGTTTGTGGAGCTTTAATCCGCTGCTTCTGAGGCTGCTGGGAGAGATTTCCCTTTCTCTTCTTTGTTCGTACAGCTCCCGGGGTTCAGCTTTGGATTTGGACCCGCCTCTGCATGTAGGTCCCCTGAGGGCGTCTGTTCCCCGCCCAGACAAAACGGGGTTAAAGGAGCAGCTGATTCGGGGGCTCTGGCTCAGTCAGGCCGGGGGGGAGGGAGCGGTACGGAGGAGGCGGGGCGAGCCTGCGGCGGCAGAAGCCGGCGTGACGTTGCAGCAGCCTGAGGCGCGCCGTGCGCTCTCCCGGGGAAGTTGTCCCCGGATTACGGGAGCCTGGCCGTGGCGGGCTGCACAGGCTCCCGGGAGGGGCGGTGTGGAGAATGACCTGTGCTCGCCCACAGGCTGTTTGGTGGCGGCAGCAGCAGCCTTAGCGTCTCATGCCCGTCTCTGGGGTCCGCGCTGATAGCCGCGGCTCGCGCCCGTCTCTGGAGTTCGTTTAAGTGGCGCTCTGAATCCCCTCTCCTTGCACGCCGCGAAACAAAGAGGCAAGAAAAAGTCTCCTGCCTCTTCGGCAGCTGCAGACTTTTTCTCGTGCACCCTCCCGGCTAGTTGTGGTGCGCTAGACCCTTCAGGCTGTGTTCACGCAGCCAACCCCAGTCCTCTCCCTGGGATCCGACCGAAGCCCGCGCCTCAGCTCCCAGCCCCCGCCCGCCCCGGCGGGTGAGCAGACAAGCCTCTCGGGCTGGTGAGTGCTGCTCGGCGCCGAGCCTCTGTGCGGGAATCTCTCCGTTTTTCCCTCTGCGTCCCTGTTGCTGTGGGATCCGCGCTGATAGCCGCGGCTCGCGCCCGTCTCTGGAGCTCGTTTAGGCGGCGCTCTGAATCCCCTCTCCTTGCGCGCCGCGAAACAAAGAAGCAAGAAAAATTCTCTTGCCTCTTTGGCAGCCGCAGTCTTTTTCCCGGACTCCCTCCCGGCTAGCACCGAAGCCCGAGCCCCAGCTCCCAGGCCCCGCCCGCCCCGGCGGCTGAGCAGACAAGCCTCTCGGGCTGGTGAGTGCTGGTCGGCACCGCTCCTCTGTGCGGGAATCTCCGCTTTGCCCTCCGCACCAATGTGGCTGCGCTCTCCTCCGTGGCTCCGAAGCTTCCCCCCTCTGCTACCCGCAGTCTCTGCCCACGAAGGGGCTTCCTAGTGTGTGGAAACCTTTCCTCCTTCACAGCTCCCTCCCACTGGTGCAGGTCCCGTCCCTATTCTTTTGTCTCTGTTATTTCTTTTTTCTTTTGCCCTACCCAAGTACGTGGGGATTTTCTTGCCTTTTGGGAGGTCTGACGTCTTCTGCCAGCGTTCAGTGGGTGTTCTGTAGGAGCAGTTCCACGTGTAGATGTATTTCTCATGTATCTGTGGGGAGGAAGGTGATCTCCGCGTCTTACTCTTCTGCCATCTTGCCCCTCCCCCTCAATAAATATTTCTTGATCAATGGCTATGTTAAAACATTTTTGAGTAAATGAGTAACTAATAAAAGTCAGAATTTGTCAGTGTTATAAGAGTGGTACAAATAAGATGCTATTACAGTATAGAGAGAGTAGTGATCACATGAGGAAAGGCTTCACTGAGAGTAGATTTTGAGCTTGTTTCTAAATTTCTATAAAAGAAAATACATTAGCATTGGAAAATTGGTTATTCTAGTTTGAAATAATTAGACATAACATCTTTTGGGAGATGGGATGGACAGGTTGTCAAAGAAAAAGTCATGGAAAACTTTGACTAAGGAATGTGGATTTTATTTAATTTAGTGATAAAGTACTATTGGATATTTCTGAATATAAGAAGTCATAATAAGGGCAATATTTTAGTAGCGTTTCTTGGGCAACTATGTTGGCAATGAATTCCAATGAGGAGAAGTTGGAGATAGGGAGACTGTTGCAATGAAGATGTGGACCAGAATTGTGGCAATAGAAATGAAAAGACGGGCAGATGATAATAAGGATTTAGAGGAATATGGATGATAGAAGATCTTGAGGTTAAGAAAAAAGGCCCCTTCTTCTCATTTAACTCATTAAAACTTATCTTCCATCCCATTAGTGACTTAGAGTATTTTGTAAGCTTTCTTCATGCTGTGACAGTACAATATTCAGTGTTATACTGTGAGCAAAGGACGAGGTAGGGCACAAACTGATTATTAGTTTCAAAAGAGCAACAAATGACCACCACCTGGGAAAGCCAAGCTTTCTTTGTAACATTCTAATGATCTTGCTTAATGATCCTTTTTTTCTCTTGTAACTTGTTGGCTTTAAAAATGGTTATTTTCTTTACTATATTATGTAACAAGTGAGTAGAAACATTTTAGAGGCTACTATCTTTACAATTTTGAAAGGGAATCTTAGAGAAAGAGATTATAGACAGGGGACTAACCAACAAGAAATAGAAAATGCCACTTTTTCTCTTTCAGTAAAGGCTAAAATAGCAGGCATGTAATCAAATCAAATGGCATGTCTTCAAATTATGTGCCTTCTAAGTAAAATTTTATATCCTTCTTCCCCCAGCAGCAGGTCACTATCCTTTCCTTTCCTTTAACTTCTTGTCACAACAGAAAAAAACTTCAACATGCTGTCAGGTAGGTCTCTCCTGTTCCACAGATTTCTTAAAAGTACTAGGATTTGCTGGGGAGGGGTTGGTGGTGGTGTTAATTCTGCCTTTGGACTTAATCAGTTTATTCCTCCTACTTTCTAACTCATTGCTTCATCAGAGAGCCAGTTTCTAAGCTTGAAATGCCAATGCACAGCTAAGGACTTTTTTAGTTTAGAATGATGGGCATGGAGTTCTGGGGCTCTTTGGAGGACTTTAAAGATTTTTAGCCATGAAGGCCAAGCTCTGTCAGCAATAGGAGCATGGGCTTACTACAGCCCAGCAGTTATACTGTGTTTTCTACTGCTGAAGTACTAAATGACTGATTAAGAGGCTTGCTGTGTGTTGTCTCTAAGTTGCATTTTCCCTTGTGTGCATTCAGCAGCACCAGGAGACCAGTATCTATTTCACACTCCAGTTCAGAGCAGGCTACCACATCCTACTTCCTCCCTCTGTGAAATGTGTTGCTTTGGTTGGTGCTTTGTGATTATGGACCATGAATTACTTATGCCCATATTGGGTATTGCTTGTAGATCCTACCAAGGTGAACTTAAACCCATTGCTCCTTTTCCTTATGTTATTACCTTGACTTCCAGTGAAAAGGCTATAATTCACTTAGCTAATAATGTTGTTAAACTACAGTATAATATTTATCCATCTTCATTAAAGAGAGAGAAAAATAATAGGCTTGTTTAATGGGCAAGCTCATTGCTGCCACTACCCCAGGTAAAATACATATCTTTATGGTTACCTCAGTGGCTTAGACATAGAAAAGAAGTAGATATTTAGAAAGACAAAGAGAGGTAAGATTTGAATTAAAGCGGAAAGGGATTTTTCAGCACAATCTCAGCCCATGGAGATTGGGTGGGCGTGGGGAGTGTTGTTGGAGGAAGTATGATAGGCCAGATGAGATTCTACTATGTAAATAGGTGATTATTCTTTTTAGCTGCTCATCATCTGAACCAATTCATGAGGCAATGTCTATTTTTAATGTCCAATTCCCAAAATTGGTGGTAATCAGTGGCAAGCTGTGATATGTGTCCAGTGATAGCAACAGTGGCATTTTCATTGAACGACAGCACACCATGAGTTTTGGTGGTGTTACTGAGTAGGTAGCCTCCAAGCCTTGCACTCTATCTTGTTCTTAGATTAGAGTTGGCTTCTGCTATTTTAGAAGATAGAAGGGACTACAAAAGAGCCTTCTATGTGGTCTGCCTCATGTAAGCCAGGCTCAGAAGGGCTTTTCCAGTTAATGGAGAAGCATTTCCTTGTTAGTAACTCACATTTTCACAGGTTTCAATCATTCAAAACACTATTTCCTCCCCTATATTAATTATGTTCTCTATTTCAGACCCTAGCAATAAGTCGAGGAGTAGGAGAGAGGAAACAGAGCTACCACCAATGTCTCTAAGAGACCAGTTGAAAAGAAACCTACATTAAAATGTTTGTTCATCCTCAGCCTGAAGTTAGGAAACACTGATCTAAAATAGTACAAATAAGTGTAATAATAATTATGCTATAAATATTAACAATAGAGATACAACAGCTAACATGTATTGAGCACTTCCAGCTAGTGGGGCATTCAGTGTCCTTTACCTGCTTATCCCATTTAACAACAACCTAAGAGGCAGGTGCTATTATTATCTCCATTTATAGATGAGGAAACTGAATGTTAGAAAGCTTAAGGAACTGACTCAATGTTACACACCAAATGGAGAAGCTAAAATTAGAAACTAGATCTGTTGGATTTCAAAACTCATACTTCTAACCACTCTACCATCTTGAAATAAAGAGAGTTACTGCATATATGCATCTCATAATATATCTCTTTAAAGAAGAATCAGATAGTGATGAAAGAATAAAGGTAAAGGGAAATGAAACTACCTTTTTTTTTATGTGCCAGTCACTGTACTTCTTGCTTTACTTTCATCTTGTTTCATCTTTACAACAACTGAGAGAAGTATTATATACAATTTATATTTTAAGAAACTGAGGTTCAGAGCAGTTAGGTAATTTACCTAAGGTCACAGAGCTAGTAAGTAATCAAGCCAGAACACAAACTCTTGTATGTCTGAATAAAATTTTAAAAGATGGTTATTACTGGTCTCCATAAATGTTTTCTTTCTCATTTGCCTACCTTAGGAAATGGCCAGGTTTTTATGAAAGCCAACCTTACCAATGTGTAAACTTGGTTGATTCCCTTTAATGATTAAGGAGAGAGAGAGGGACAGAGACAGAGAGGTTATGAGAAAAGAGATACTATATAACAACTCTATTAGTAGCCACTCTAAATTATGGTCTCTAAGTAAATAAAGAACTCTTAGATTTTGATAAAACCTTGTATTTCATGTTTATTTCAACTCACAGTCAAAACTGTTTCTCTTTAATAAGAGAGATCTTAACTCTATAATGCACAGCAATTTATAAATGGCTTGAAATTTGCCTCTCTGACAAAATATCTCTGGTCTCTGAGAGAGCGAACAGTGAGAAAGATACTATGCTGAAAAATAGTCTTAGAAAAGATTTGTAGAGTGTTGAGTTTCAATCGTTAAATTAACCTCTTCTGATTCTTTATCTTTCAGGATGGCATTATTTAAACTTTTCTACATATTATTACAAAATACCAAATAGAAGTTCAGAAGACTGCTCCTTACTACCTCTGCTTTCTTCAAGCTCATAAAATTCATAGCCAGCTTTGGTTCACTTCTTTGCTTCACTGATATTGCTGCATTATAAGGGAAAAAGGTAATATTCTTGAAGGTATGGGTAATGGAAGCATTTAAGGGACAATAGTAAATTATTGGGGAGTGTGAGGCAATGATGGTAGATGTGGGGCCAGCACACTGATGGAATGGATAGTGCATGCTTTTAAGACAGTTGTCTGAGTTATCATTCTGACTTCTAGGTACCAGACCTGCCTCTAGTCAAATAAAATATATGGGTACTAGTCTCTTCTTTTATTTCATTGTGATTTGACTTGTGGGTGGTAAAACTTGTTTGATAATCACTATATCTATCCTATCTTAGTTTAATATTGAGAAAGAGCCTACACACAAGCGATGTTCTCTGGGTGTTATTAAATGGCTAATATGTACCTAGTAAATTTTGCCTGACTTTTCAGCTTAAGATATGGAGTAAATTGAATGACATACATATTTCAGGTTCCAAGGCAGTCCTCCTAAGTAGCAAAAACTTAACAAGTTGGTCCAAGAGATATGAGTGCCATGACTAATTCTTTAGTGCTAAGCTCCAACAAAGAATGCAAGAGAAAGTTGGAAATGGAAGTGTGAAGAACCATACTACATACCTAAGATAAGTGAATGGATTAATAATTGAGAGACTGATATTTCGTCAAAGGAATTAAAGATCAGGAACTGTAAAATTATGACTAAGTCAATAACTTTTGACTAAGTCAATAGCTATTCATTTATCACATATTATATACTGGACACAGATCCAGTTTCCTGTTTGCAACAGAGACGAACTTGGTTCCTCCTTTTATGGAACATACATTCCAGTAGAGGAAAAGGGCAATAAACTAATAAACATATGCATAATAAAGTGTCATGCAGAGATAAGTGTTATGAAAAAAATAAAGCAGGATAAGGGAATAGAGAGTGATGGATGAGAGGGAAGGGTGAATTATGTGGGCTAGAGTGTTCAGCTAAGGTCTTAATGAGCAAGTCATGTTTGATCAAAGACCTAAATGATAGGAAGGAGTTAGCCCAGTGAAGAGCTGGGGAAAGAGATTTACCAGGAGGGGTAAAAATAAGTTTGCGTTCATTGATGAGCAGAAAGATGACCCATATGGCTGAGATACTGAGTGAGGGAGACAGTGGTAGAAGATGAGGTTAGATAGGAAGGCAGGGCCAGATCCTATATAGACCATGTGAACACATGCAGATTTTTTCCCCTAAACTCTATGGGAAACATACTACTGAGCCATATTGTAAACTGGAAAACTTTACGTAATTGTTATGATAGTTACCTGAGTAGGATTTTGCTGATCAACCTATATTAAGCAAAAGTATGGGAACTTTTATGAAGAGTAGGCTTCCTAAACTAATTTTTTTTCTCCAGCTTTACTGAGATATAATTGACATATAACACAGTGTAAATTTAAGGTGTGCAATGTGATGATTTGATACATGTATATATTGCAAAATGATTACCACAATAAAGTTAGTTAACACATTCATCATCTCACATAAATACTATATTTTTGAGAAATTTAAGTTTTATTCTTTTAGCAATTTGCAAGTATATAATACAGTATCATTAACTATAGTCATCATGATGTATACTAGATTCCCAGAATTTATTCAAATTACAACTGGAACTTTGTAACCTTTGAATAACATCTCCTCATTTCCCTCTCCCTCCAGGTCCTGGCAACCACCATTCTAATCTCTGTTTCCATAAATTTGACTTTTTCTAGATAAACGTATAAGTGAGGTCCTACAGTACTTGCCTTTCTCTGATTTATTTCATTTAGCATCATACCTTCAAGTTCCATCCATGTTGTAACAATGACAGGATTTCCTTCTTTTATGGCTGAATTATACTAAAATATATATATGTGTATATATATATATATATATATATATATATATATATATATAAAATTATATTTCTTTATTCATCCATTGATGGACACCATTTAGATTGCTTCCATATTTTACCTATTGGAATAATGCCACAATGAATATAGGAGGGCAGATATCAATTCAAGATCCTGGTTTCAATACCTTTAGATATATACCCAGAAGTGGGAATGCTGGATTATATGGTAGTCCTATTTTATTCTTTGAGGATTCTCCATACATTTCTCCATAGTGGCTCTACCAATTTATATTCCCACCAACAGAGATCAGGGTTCCATTTTCTCCACACCCCTTGTCAACAGTTGTTATTTCTTTTCTTTTTTCTTTCTTTCTTTTTTTTTTTTTTTTTTTGGTGATAGCCATTCTAACAGTTGTAAAGTTATAGCTCATTGTGGTTTTGATTTACATTTCTATGATGTTTAGTAATGTTGAGTAACTTTTCATGTGCCTGTTGGCCATTTGTATGTCTTCTTTGGAAAAATGTCTAGCCAGTTCCTCTACCCATTTTCAAATTGAATTTTTTTGAGTTGTATGAATTCATCACATATTTTGAATATTAACTTTTCATAAGATATGATTTGCAAATATTTTCTCCCATTATAAAGATTGCTTCTTCATTTTGTTGACTTTTTACTCTGCTATGCAGAAGCTTTTTAGTTAGATTATAATTCTACTTGTTGATTTTTGCTTATGTTGCTTGTGCTTTTGGTGTCATAGGCAAAAATTGTTGCCAAGACTAACGTCAAGGAGATTTTTTCTTTTTCTTTTTCCTGATTTATTTATTTATTGGAGTATAACTGCTTTCCAATGGTGTGTTAGTTTCTGCTATATAACAAAGTGAATCAGCTTTACATATACATACATCTGCATATCTCCTCCCTCTCACATTTCTGATCCCACCACTCTAGGTGGACACAAAGCACTGAGCTGATGTCCCTGTACTATGCGGCTGCTTCCCACTAGCTATCTATTTTACATTTGGTAGTGTATATATGTCATTGCCACTCTCTCACTTCGTCGCAGGTTGCCCTTCCCCCTCCCCTTGTCCTCAAGTCCATTCTCTACGTATGCGTCTTTATTCCTGTCTTGCCCCTAGGTTCTTGAGAACCATTTTTTTTGTATATTCCATATATATGTGTTAGCATACCATATTTGTTTTTCTCTTCCTGACTTACTTCACTCTCTATGACAGTCTCTAGGTCCATCCACCTCACTACAAATAACTCAATTTCGTTTCTTTTTATGGCTGAGTAATATTCCATTGTATATATGTGCCACATCTTCTTCATCCATTCACTTGTCGATGGACACATAGGTTGCTTCCATGTTCTGGCTATTGTAAATAGAGCTGCAATGCACATTGTGGTACATGACTCTTTTTGAATTATGGTTTTCTCAGGGTATACGCCCAGTAGTGGGATTGCTTGGTCGTATAGTAGTTTATTTTTAGTTTTTTTAAGGAACCTCTATACTGTTCTCCATAGTGGCTGTATCAATTTACATTCCCTGCAACAGTGTATGAGGGTTCCCTTTTCTCCACACCGTCTCCAGCATTTATTGCTTGTAGATTTTTTGATGTTGGCCATTCTGACTGGTTTGAGGTGATACCTCATTGTAGTTTTGATTTGCAATTCTCTAATGATTAGTGATGTTGAGCATCCTTTCATTTGTTTGTTGGCAATCTGTATATCTTCCTTGGAGAAATGTCTATTTAGGTCTTCTGTCCATTTTTGGATTAGGTTTTTTTCTTTTTTTTGATATTGAGCTGCATGAGCTGCGTGTATAATTTGGAGATTAATCGTTTGTTAGTTGCTTCATTTGCAAATATTTTCTCCCATTCTGAAGGTCGACTTTTCGTCTTGTTTATGGTTTCCTTTGCTGAGCAAAAGCTTTTAAGTTTCATCAGGTCTCATTTGTTTATTTTTGTTTTTATTTCCATTTTTCTAGGAGGTGTGTCAAAAAGGATCTTGCTGTGATTTATGTCATAGAGTGTTCTGCCTATGTTTTCCTCTAAGAGTTTGATAGTGTCTGGCCTTACATTTAGGTCTTTAATCCATTTTGTGTTTATTTTTGTGTATGGTGTTAGGGAGTGTTCTAATTTCATTCTTTTACATGTAGCTCTCCAGTTCTCCCAGCACCACTTATTGAAGAGGCTGTCTTTTCCCCATTGTATATTCTTGCCTCCTTTGTCATAGATTAGTTGACCATAGGTGCGTGGGTTTATCTCTGGGCTTTCTATCCTGTTCCATTGATCTATATTTCTGTTTTTGTGCCAGTACCATACTGTCTTGATTACTGTAGCTTTGTAGTATAGTCTGAAGTCAGAGAGCCTGATTCCTCCAGCTCCATTTTTCTTTCTCAAGATTGCTTTGGCTATTCGGGGTCTTTTGTGTTTCCATACAAATTGTGAGAGTTTTTGCTCTAGTTCTGTGAAAAGTGCCAGTGGTAGTTTGATAGGGATTGCATTGAATCTGTAGATTGCTTTGGGTAGTGTAGTCATTTTCACAATGTTGATTCTTCCAATACAAGAACATGGTATATCTCTCCATCTGTTGGTATCATCTTTAATTTCTTTCATCAGTGTCTTATAGTTTTCTGCATACAGACCTGTCATATCCTTTGGTAGGTTTATTCCTAGGTATTTTATTCTTTTTGTTGCAATGGTAAATGGGAGTGATTCTTAATTTCTCTTTCAGACTTTTCATCATTAGTGTATAGGAATACAAGAGATTTCTGTGCATTAATTTTGTATCCTGCTACTTTACCAAATTCATTGATTAGCTCTAGTAGTTTTCTGGTAGCATCTATAGGATTCTCTCTATATAGTATCATTTCATCTGCAAACAGTGACAGTTTTAATTCTTTTCTGATCTGGATTCCTTTCATTTCTATTTTTACTCTGATTGCTCAGGCTAAAACTTCCAAAACTATGTTGAATAATAGTGGTAAGAGTGGGAAACCTTGTCTTGTTCCTGATCTTAGTGGAAATGGTTTCAGTTTTTCACAATTGAGAACGATGTTGGCTGTAGGTTTGTCATACATGGCCTTTATTATGTTGAGGTAAGTTTCCTCTATGCCGACTTTCTGGAGAGTTTTTATCATAAATGCGTGTTGAATGTTGTTGAAACCTTTTTCTGCATCTATTGAGATGATCATATGGTTTTTCTCCTTCAATTTGTTAATATTGTTTATCACATTGATTGATTTGTATATATTGAAGAATCCTTGCATTCCTGGGATAAATCCCACTTGATCATGGTTTATTGTCTTTTTAATTTGCTGTTGGATTCTGTTTGCTAGTATTTTGCTGAGGATTTTTGCATCTATGTTCATCAGTGATACTGGCTGTAGTTTTCTGTTTTGGTGGTATCTTTGTCTGATTTTGGTATCGGGTGATGGTGGCCTCGTAGAATGAGTTTGGGAGTGTTCCTCCCTCTGCTATATTTTGGAGGAGTTTGAGAATAGGTGTTAGCTCTTCTCTAAATGTTTGATAGAATTCACCTGTGAAACCATCTGGTCCTGGGCTTTTGTTTGTTGGAAGATTTTTAATCACAGCTTCAATTTCAGTGCTTGTGATTGGCCTGTTTATATTTTCTATTTCTTCCTTGTTCAGTCTCAGGAGGTTGTGCTTTTCTAAGAATTTGTCCATTCCTTCTAGGTCGTCCATTTTATTGGCATATAGTTGCTTGTAGTAATCTCTCATGATCCTTTGTATTTCTGTAGTGTCAGTTGTCACTTCTCCTTTTTCATTTCTAATTCTATTGAGTTAAATCTTCTCCCTTTTTTTCTTGATGAGACTGGCTAATGGTTTATCAATTTTGTTTATCTTCTCAAAAAAACAGCTTTTAGTTTTATTGATATTTGCTATCATTTCCTTCATTTATTATTCATTTACTTCTGATCTTTATGATTACTTTCCTTCTCTTAATATTAGGTTTTCTCTAATTTCTTTAACTGTAAGGTTAGGTTGTTTATTTGAGGTTTTCCTTGTTTCTTGAGGTAGGATTGTGTTGCTATAAACTTCCCTCTTAGGGCTTCTTTTGCTGTATCCATACATTTTGGGTCATCGTCTTTTCATTGTCATTTGTTTCTAGGTATTTTTTGATTTCCTCTTTGACTTCTTCAGTGATCTCTTGGTTATTTAGTAGTGTATTGTTTAGCCTCCATGTGTTTGTATTTTTTACAGGTTTTTTCCTGTAATTGATATCTAGTCTCACAGCATTGTGTTTGGAAAAGGTACTTGATACTTTTTCAATTTTCATAATTTTACCAAGGTTTGATTTGTGACCCAAGATGTCATCTATCTTGGAACATGTTCCATGTGCACTTGAAAAGAAAGTGTATTCTATTGTTTTTAAATGGAATGTCCTATAAATATCAATTAAGTCCATCTTGTTTAATGTATCATTTAAAACTTGTTTCCTTTTTTATTTTCATTTTGGATGATCTGTCCATTGATGAATGTGGGGTGATAAAATCCCCTGCTATGATTGTGTTACTGTCGATTTCCCCTTTTATGGCGGTTAACATTTGGCTTATGTATTGAGGTGCTCCTATGTGGGGTGCATAAATACTTACAATTGTTATGTTTTCTTCTTGGAATCGTCCCTTGATCATTATGTAATGTCCTTCTTTGTCTCTTGTAATAGTCTTTGTTTAAAGTGTATTTTTCCTGAAATGAGAATTGCTACTCCAGCTTTCTTTTGATTTCCATTTGCATGGAATATCTTTTTCCATCCCTTCACTTTCAGTGTGTATGTGTCCTAGGTCTGAAGTGGGTCTCTTGTGGGTAACATATGTACGGGTCTTGTTTTTTTATCTATTCAGCCAGTCTATGTCTTTTGGTTGGAACATTTAATCCATTTACATTTAAAGTAGTTATTGATATGTATGTTCCTATTACCATTTTCTTAATTGTTTTGGGTTTGTTATTGTAAATCTTTTCCTTCTCTTGTGTTTCCTGCCTAGAGAAGTTCCTTTAGCATTTGTTGTAAAGCTGGTTTGGTGGTGCTGAATTCTCTTAGCTTTTGCTTATCTGTAAAGGTTTTAATTTCTCCATCAAATCTGAATGAGATCCTTACTGGGTAGAGTAATCTTGCTTGTGGGTTTTTCCCTTTCATCACTTTAAATATATCCTGTCACTCCCTTCTGGCTTGCAGAGTTTCTGCTGAAAGATCTGCCATTAAACTTATGGGGATTACCTTGTATGTTATTTGCTGCTTTTGATGTTTTTTCTTTGTATTTAATATTTGATAGTTTGATTAATATGTGTCTTTGTGTGTTTCTCCTTGGATTTATCATGTATGGTCCTCTCTGTGTTTCCTGGACTTGATTGACTATTTCCTTACCCATATTAGGGAATTTTTCAACTATAATCTCTTCAAATATTTTCAGTCCCTTTTTTTTTCTCTTCTTCTTCTGGGGCCCATATAATTCGAATGTTGATGCTTTTAATATTGTCCCAGAGGTCTCTGATATTGTCCTCGTTTCTTTTCTTTCTTTTTTCTTTATTCTGCTCTGCGGTAGTTATTTCCACTATTTTATCTTCCAGGTCACTTATCCGTTCTTCTGCCTCAGTTATTGTGCTATTGATTCCTTCTATAGAATTTTTAATATCATTTATTTTGTTGTTCATCATTGTTTGTTTGCTCTTTAGTTCTTCTAGGTCCTTGTTAAACGTTTCTTGTATTTTCTCCATTCTTTTTCCAAGATTTTGGATCATATTTACTATCATTACTCTGAATTCTTTTTCAGGTAGACTGCCTATTTCCTCTTAATTTGTTTGGTCTGGTGTGTTTTTACCTTGCTCCTTCATCTGCTGCATATTTCTCTGTTTTCTCATTTTCTTAACTTACTGTGTTTTGGCTCTCCGTTTCACAGGCTGCAAGTTCGTAGTTCCCGTTTTTTTTGTGTCTGCTCCCAGTCTGTAAGTTTGGTTCAGTGGGTTTTGTAGGCTTCCTCGTGGAGGGGACTGATGCCTGTGTTCTGGTGAATGAAGCTGGATTTTGTCTTTTGATGAGCAGTACCATGATCAGTGGTATGTTTTGTGATGTCTGTGAACTTATTATGATTTTAGGCAGCCTCTCTGCTAATGGATGATGTTGTGTTCCTGTCTTGCTAGTTGTTTGACATAGGGTGTCCAGAACTGTAGCTTGCTGGTCGTTGAGTGGAGTTGGGTCTTAGCATTGAGATAGAGATCTCTGGGAGAATTTTCGCCATTTGATATTATGAGGGTCTAGGAGGTCTTTGGTGGACCAATGACCTGAACTCAGCTCTCCCACCTCAGTGTCTCAGGCCTGTCACCCGGCCAGAGCACCAAGACCCTGTCAGCCACTCAACTAAGAAGAACAGGGCGAAATAAAAAGAAAGAAAGAAAGGAAGAATAAAATAAAATAAAATATAGTTATTTAAATAGAAAAAAAATTATGGAAAATAAATAAAGTATAAAAAGAGAAAGAGAGAAAGAAACAAGAGAGCAACAAAACCAAAAAACAAATCCTCCCATGATAACAAGCTCTAAAAACTATACAAGAAAAAAAAAACCCACAAAAAACAGACAGTCAGAACCCTAGGACAAATGGCAAAAGCAAAGTTATACAGACAAAATGACACAAAGAAACATACACATACACACTTATAAAAAGAGAAAAAGGGAAAAAGAGAAAAAAATATATATATATAAAATAAAAAAAAGGAAGAGAGCAACCAAATCAATAAAGAAATCTACCAATGATAATAAGCTCCAAATACTAAACTAAGATAAACATAATACCAGAAACAAATTAGATGCAGAAAGCCAACCCAAAGTCTACAGTTTCTCCCAACTTCCACTGCCTCAATTTTTGGATGATATGTTGTCTCTTCAAGTATTCTAGAGATGAAGGGTACATGAAATTGATTGTGGAGATTTAATTTGCTGCTCCTGAGGCTGCTAGGAGAAATTTCCCTTTCTCTTTTTTTTTTCACACAGCTCCTGGGGTACAGCTTTGGATTTGGCCACTCCTCTGTGTGTAGGTCACCTGAGGGCATCTGTTCCCCCCAGACAGTATGTGGTTAACGGAGTGGCTGATTAGGGATCTCTGACTCACTCAGGCTGGGGGGGAAGGAGGGGTATGGAATGCGTGGCGAGCCTGCAGCAGCAGAGGTTGGCATGGCATAGCAACAGCTTGAGTCACACCGTGTTCTCCTGGGGAAATTGTCCCTGGATCATGGGACCCTGGCAGTGGCAGGCTGCACAGGCTCCTGAAAGAGGAGGTGTAGATAGTGACCTGTGCTTGCACACAGGATTCTTGGTGGCCGTATTAGCAGCGTTAGAATCTCATGCCCTTCTTTGGGGTCTGTGCTGATAGCCGTGGCTCACGCCCATCTCTGGAACTCATTTAGGTGGTGCTCTGAATCCACTCTCCTCACACACCCCGAAACAATTGTCTCTTGCCTCTTAGGCAGGTCCAGGCAGGTCCTGGACTCCCTCCCAGCTAGCTGTGGCACACTAACCCCCTTCAGACTGTGTTCACGTAGCCAACCCCTGTCCTCTACCTGGGATTTGAACTCCAAAACCCGAGCCTCAGCTCCCAGCCCCCACCCACCCCAGTGGGTGATCAGACAAGCCTCTCAGGCTGGGGAGTGCTGGTCAGCAGCGATCCTCTGTGTGGGAATCTCTCCGCTTTGCCCTCTGCACCCCAGTTGCTGCGCTCTCCTCCATGGTTCTGAAGCTTCCCCCCGACCCGCCCCCCATCTCTGCCAGTGAAGGGGCTTCCTTGTCTGTGGAAACTTTTCCTCCTTCACAGCTCCCTCCCCTAGGTGCAGGTCCCATCCCTATTCTTTTGACTCTGTTTTTCCTTTTTATCTTTTGCCCTACCCAGGTATGTGAGGAGTTTCTTGCCTTTGGGGAAGTCTGAAGTCTTCTGCCAGCATGCAGTAGGTGTTCTGTAGGAATGTTCCACATGTAGATGTAGTTTTGATGTATTTGTGGGGAGGAAGGTGATCTACACATCTTATCCCTCTGCCATGTTGAAGGCACCCCCTGATTCTTAATTTTTCTTCTAGGAGTTTTACAGTTTCAGTTCTTACATTTAAGTCTTCAATCCATTTTGAGTTAACGTTTGTGAGTCATGTAAGATAATGTTCCAATTTCATTCTTTTGCATGTGGTTATCCAGTTTTCCCAACATTTTTATTGAAAAGACTATCAGTCCCCATTGAGTATTCTTGGCTTTTTTATCAAATATTAATTGACCATGTCTGTATGTGTTTATTTCTGGGCTTTCAATTCTGTTCTATTAGTCCACAAATGCAATAATTATTTTTTCTCTCAAACCCAAGGAATGAATTTTAAAAGACTATTTACACCATCAAACTCTCTCTCATTTTTGTTCTCCCTGACTCCTTGTCTACAGTAGAAGATATTATAATCTTATATCCTTACTTGGCGTGTGCTCTATTTTGGCATCTGATATTTATGTAATTGGAGAAGAAAAGCTGTGTGATGATTTACAGTGTTGCTTTCTTTATTGGGCCAGTCTTAAGTATGGAAAAGAGAGAGTGGAAAAGAAAAACAGAGACACTAAGACCCTGAAGAAAATAATCATTATAAAGTGTTGCAAATTTGTAAATTTTATTAAGGTGGATTGTACAAGTCTGGCCATCTCAACTTCAAGAACGAGAACTAGCATTTCTTAACCACCTACAAGTTAATGCTGAGAAATCTCTCATGTAATTGCTGAATAGTTTCAAATGTGTTGGGTTTTAAAAGGTATAATTAAAATTTATTATTCTCCGTTTCTTTGTCTACCAGCTGTTAGATCATAGGAAAGAGGAAAACAGGATGTTTTTTTTTCCTGTAACAAGTAAAAATATTTGCCAATTTTAAAAAGAAATTGTTCCTTTATACATTAAAAACCGCTCATACCTCTTTAGATAAAGGGATATTGAGTTAGGTTACAGTCAAATGAAATTTTAAACACTTAAGCTGAGAAAAGTCTATGAAGAGATTCAAAGATACTATCATTTTAGAAAATGGCTATTTACAAAATAGCAAAGCTTGAAGATGGGGTGGAAACCTATGAGGTAGTTCTGATCCCATTTGCTATCATCACTAATATGCACACATATTAGTATATCATTATTTCCAAGTTATTTCCTTTTCACTTCTCCACATTGTGAAACTCCTCCTTCGGGATTTTTTTCCTTTTTCCCCACTGACTGTGGGAAATGAGAGTTATTAAAATGATTCAGAAAAAAATTGTAGAAAATACAAACACATGGAGGCTAAACAATACACTACTAAGTAACCAAGAGATTACTAAAGAAATCAAAGTGGAGATCAAAAAATACATAGAAAAAAATGACAATGAAAACTGGATGACCCAAAACCTATGGGCTGCAGCAAAAGCAGTTCTAAGAGGGAAATTTAATGCAATACATTCCTACCTCAAAATACAAGAAAAATCTCAAATAAATAACCTAAACTTACACCTCATGATACTATACATAGAGAATCCTAAAGATGCTACCAGAAAACTACTAGAGCTAATTCAATGAATCTGGTAAAGTCACAGGGTAGAAAATTAATGCACAGAACTCTCTTGCATTCCTATAGACAAACAATGAAAAATCTGAAACAGAAATTAAGGAAAACTCCCATTTACCATTGCAAGTAAAAGAATAAAATACCTAGGAATAAGCCTAGCTAAGGAAACAAAAGACCTTTATGCAGAAAACTATTAGACACTGATGAAAGAAATTAAAGATGATACAAACAGATGGAGAGATATACCATATTCTTGGATTGGAAGAATCAACATTGTGAAAATGACTATACCACCCAAAGCAATCTACAGATTCAATGCAATCCCCATCAAGCTACCAATGGCATTATTCACAGAACTAGGACAGAAAATTTTACAATTTGTATGGAAATATGAAAGACTCCGAATAGCCAAAGCAATAATGAGAAAGAAAAATGGAGCTGGAAGAATCAGGCTCCCTCACCTCAGACTATACTACAAAGCTACAGTAATCAAGACAGTATTGTACTGGCACAAAAACAGAAATATAGATCAATGGAACAGGATAGAAAGCCCAGAGATAAACCCATGCACAAATGGTCACCTTAACTTTAACAAAGGAGGCAAGAATATACAATGGAGAAAAGACAACCTCTTCAATAAGTGGTGCTGGGAAAACTGGACAGCTACATATAAAAGTATGAAATTAGAACACTTCCTAACACCATACACAAAAATAAACTCGAAATGAATTAAAGACTTAAATGTAAGGCCAGACACTATAAAACTCTTAGAGGAAAACATAGGCAGAACACTCTATGACATAAATCGCAGCAAGGTCCTTTTTGACCCACCTCCTAGAGAAACGGAAATAAAAACAAACAAACAAAATGGGACTTAATGAAACTTAAAAGCTTTTGCACAGCAAAGGAAACCATAAACAAGATGAAAAGACAACCCCTCAGAATGGGAGAAAATATTTGCAAATGAAGCAATTGACAAAAGATTAATCTCCAAAATATACAAGAAGCTCATGCAGCTCAATATCAAAAAAACAAACAACTAATCCAAAAATGGAAGGAAGACCTAAATAAACATTACTCCAGTGAAGATAGACAGATTGCCAAGAAACACATGAAGGAATGCTCAACATCACTAATCAGTAGAGAAATTCAATTCAAAACCACAATGAGGAATCACCTCACAATCATCCGAATGGCCATCATCAAAAAATCTATAAGCAATAAATGCTGGAGAGGGTGTGGAGAAAAGGGAATCCTCTTGCAATGTTGGTGGGAATGTAAATTGATATAGCCACTATTTAGAACAGTATAGAGGTTCCTTAAAAAACTAAAAATAGAACTACCATATGACCCAGCAATCCCACTACTGGGCATATACCCTGACAAAACCATAATTCAAAAAGAGTCATGTACCACAATGTTCATTGCAGCACTATTTACAATAGCCGGGACATGGAAGCAACCTAATTGTCCATCGACAGATGAATGGATATAGGAGATGTGGCACATATACACAATGGAATATTACTCAGCCATAAAAAATGAAATTCAATTATTTTTAGTGAGGTGGATCGACTTGGAGTCTGTCATACAGAGTGAAGTAAGTGAAGAGAAAAAGAAATACCATATGCTAACACATATACATGGAATCTAAAAAAAAAAGGTTCTGACAAACCTAGGGGCAGGACAGGAATAAAGACACAGACGTAAAGAAATGACTTGAGGACATGGGGAGGGGGAAGGGTAAGCTGGGACGAAGTGAGAGAGTAGCATTGACATATATACACTACCAATTCTAAAATGGATAGCTTGTGGAAGTGGCAGCATAGCACAGGGAGATCAGCTCTGTGCTTTGTGACCACCTAGAAGGGTGGGATAGGGAGTGTGGGAGGGAGGCTCAAGAGGGAGGGCATTTGGGGATATATGTATACATATAGCTGATTCACTTTTTTTATAAAGCAGAAACTGACACATTGGAAAGCAATTATACTCCAATAAAGATGTTAAAAAAATAAAATGATTCAGACATATTAATATTTTACTTTATTTTTTACCTACCAAAAATGACACGTTGAGCTTCTTTTTAGAAAAATGAGTGTCTTGCAACAATTATTCATTTACAAATATTTATTAATCTGTAAATATTTATTGAATGTTGGGTAAGTTTAACAGTTTACTATTCGAGACACTCTAGCAAATTAAGCACTTTCTTGTTTGTTTTCTCTAACCTTTCTCTCAGGGTCAGTTATTTGGGCCAAATATGAAAACTATGGTGTTTGTTTGACTTTTGATTGAGAAATCATAGTTTTCAAGAGAGTTGTGTCCTTTTGGGGAGGGGTGAATGCTGTTTTAGAAACCTCTTAGGTGCCACATTACATCATCTTGGTCTCATTTATCTACTGGGTCTATGGCCACTTGTTCTACCCTAGCCACTGCTTTGATGACCAAGTTGAAGGGAGAACTACTCAACTTCATGCTGACACAACCGAACACTTTATCTCATGCTCGGATCAGTTGCCTCTAAAATCCTGCTCCGGGAAATTTGCATTATGGGTGAGGCATGAGGTGCCACAGGTCCTGATCAGTGGCTATGTATACACAAGCTATAGTGCTAGGGATTAAATGGCACTTAGAGTAAAATTAGGTCAATGGGAGATGGGAGCCAGCGCATAAAATTCTTCATCCTTTCTCTGCTACATAGTCCTGTGGTGCAATAATTTATATGACTTCTCAGACGATGGTACCAAAAGATTATGTAGTCTGTTGGGCTTGATACCCATTAGCGACCATATACTAACGCATTCTCTCATATTTACTCTTATTCTCCTATCTCATTTCCATTTTCCCTCATCCTGGCTACCTAGAAATTGCACTTTCTAAAACTTTAGTAACACAGAACTTTTGCATCGGAGTTTACTTTCTGGGAACACAGGATAAGAAAGGGTATTGAAGCAAAAGCAATCAGACCTAATTTTTCTAAAAATGCTGCAATCTGACACAGACTTCTGATTTTCCTGTAAATTAGATGAGCATCTGTGGTAGTAATTAGGACTGTTCATAAATATTCTAGATCTCATCATTCTCAGCACATGGTAATATTGCACTTCCCAGTCCTCTTGAAGTTAAGCATGGCCATGTGACTGATTGCAACTAATGAAATGTAAGCTGAATTGACATGTGTTTTTTCAAAGCAGAAACCTTAATAGCTAGTGCATGATTTTCCACGCTGTTGAGATAGAATCTCTGTCAGTGGGGTCCCGAGTGACTACAGAAAGCAACGCCTTCATCTGACCTGTGCTGGACCTGTAGCATAAGCAAGAAATAAAACATTTATTGTGTCAAGCCACATAACTTTGAGGTTGTTTGTTCCCTCATCATAACCTAGCTCATGCTGACTGATATAGCATCCTCCTTTCCCAAAGTGGAGGAGACCACACATCATATTTAGAAATTTGATAGCTTACTATCTCAGGCTCTACCTCTTTTTTAAAATTGAAGTATAGTTGATGTACAATATTATAAGTTACAGGTGTACAATATAGTGATTTACAATTTTTAAGGGTTATGTTCCATTTATAGTTATTATAAAACATTGGGAGGGATTAACCAAGATGGCGGAGTAGAAGGACGTGCTCTCACTCCCTCTTGCGAGAGCACCAGAATCACAACTGGCTGCTGGACAATCATCGACAAGAAGACACTGGACTTCACCAAGGAGGATACCCCACGTCCAAGGACAGAGGAGAAGCCACAGTGACACAGTAGGAGGGGCGCAATCAGAGTAAAATCAAATCCCATAACTGCTGGGTGGGTGACTCACAGACTGGTGAGCACTTATACCACAGAAGTCCACCCACTGGAGTGAAAGTTCTGAGCCCCACGTCAGGCTTCCCAACCTGGGGGTCCGGCAACGGGAGGAGGAATTCATAGAGAATCAGAATTTGAAGCCTAGTGGGAATTGATTGCAGGACTTCGACAGGACTGGGGGAAACAGAGACCCCACTCTTGGAGGGCGTACACAAAATAGTGTGTGCATCGGGACCCAGGGGAAGGAGCAGTGACCCTGGGGGAGACTGAACCAGACATAACTGCTGGTGTTGGGGGGTCTCCTGCAGAGGCGGGGGCTGGCTCTGTTTCACCGTGGGGACAAGGACACTGGCAGCGGAGGTTCTGGGAAGTACTCCTTGGCGTGAGCCCTCCCAGAGTCTGCCATTAGCCCCACCAAAGAGCCCAGGTAGGCTCCAGTGTTGGGTTGCCTCAGGCAAAACAACCAACAGGGAGGGAACCCAGCCCCACCCAGCAACAGTCAAGTGGATTAAAGTTTTACAGAGCTCTGACCGCCACAGCAACAGTCAGCTCTACCCACCTCCAGAGCCTCCCATCAAGCGTCTTAGATAGCCTCAACCACCAGAGGGCAGACAGCAGAAGCAAGAAAAACTACACTCCTGCAGCCTGTGGAACAGAAACCACATTTACAGAAAGATAGACAAGATGAAAAGGCAGAGGGCTATATACCAGATGAAGGAACAAGAAAAAACCCCAGAAAAACAACTAAATGAAGTGGAGATAGGCAACCTTCCAGAAAAAGAATTCAGAATAATGATAGTGAAGATGATCCAGGACCTTGGAATAAGAATGGAGGCAAAGATTGAGAAGATGCAAGAAATGATTAACAAAGACCTAGAAGAATTAAAGAACAAACAAACAGAGATGACCAATAAAATAACTGAAATGAAAACTACACTAGAAGGAATCAATAACAGAATAACTGAGGCAGAAGAACGGATAAGTGACCTGGAAGACAGAATGGTGGAATTCACTGCTGCGGAACAGACTAAAGAAAAAAGAATGAAAAGAAATGAAGACAGCCTAAGAGACCTCTGGGACAACATTAAACGCAACAACATTCGCATTATAGGGGTCCCAGAAGGAGAAGAGAGAGAGAAAGGACCAGAGAAAATATTTGAAGAGATTATAGTCGAAAACTTCCCTAACATGGGAAAGGAAATAGCCACCCAAGTCCAGGAAGCGCAGAGAGTCCCATACAGGATAAACCCAAGGAGAAGCACGCCGAGACACATAGTAATCAAAGTGGCAAAAATTAAAGACAAAGAAAAATTATTGAAAGCAGCAAGGGAAAAATGACAAATAACATACAAGGGAACTCCCTTAAGGTTAACAGCTGATTTGTCAGCAGAAACTCTACAAGCCAGAAGGGAGTGGCATGATATACTTCAAGTGATGAAAGGGAAGAACCTACAACCAAGATTACTCTACCCGGCAAGGATCTCATTTAGATTTGATGGAGAAATCAAAAGCTTTACAGACAAGCAAAAGCTAAGAGAATTCAGCACCACCAAACCAGCTCTACAACAAATGTTAAAGGAACTTCTCTAAGTGGAAAACACAAGAGAAGAAAAGGACCTACAAAAACAAACCCAAAACAATTAAGAAAATGGTCATAGGAACATACATATCGATAATTACCTTAAACGTGAATGGATTAAATGCTCCAGCCAAAAGACACAGGCTTACTGAATGGATACAAAAACAAGACCCATATATATGCTGTCTACAAGAGACCCACTTTAGACCTAGGGACACATACAGACTGAAAGTGAGGGGATGGAAAAACATATTCCATGCAAATGGAAATCAAAAGAAAGCTGGAGTAGCGATACTCATATCAGATAAAATAGACTTTAAAATAAAGAATGTTACAAGAGACAAGGAAGGACACTACATAATGATCAAGGGATCAATCCAAGAAGAAGATATAACAATTATAAATATATATGCACCCAACATAGGAGCACCTCATTACATAAGGCAATTGCTAACAGCTATAAAAGAGGAAATTGATAGTAACACAATAATAGTGGGGGACTTTTTAACACCTCACTTACACCAATGGACAGATCATCCAAAATGAAAATAAATAAGGAAACAGAAGCTTTAAATGACACAATAGACCAGATAGATTTAATTGATATTTATAGGACATTCCATCCAAAAACAGCAGATTACACGTTCTTCTCAAGTGCGCACGGAACATTCTCCAGGATAGATCACATCTTGGGTCACAAATCAAGCCTCAGTAAATTTAAGAAAATTGAAATCATATCAAGCATCTTTTCTGACCACAACGCTATGAGATTAGAAATGAATTACAGGGGAAAAAGCGTAAAAAACACAAACACATGGAGGCTAAACAATACGTTACTAAATAACCAAGAGATTACTGAAGAAATCAAAGAGGAAATCAAAAAATACCTAGAGACAAATGACAATGAAAACACGACAACCCAAAACCTATGGGATGCTGCAAAAGCAGTTCTAAGAGGGAAGTTTATAGCTATACAAGCCTACCTAAAGAAACAAGAAAAATCTCAAGTAAACAATCTAACCTTACACCTAAAGAAACTAGAGAAAGAAGAACAAACAAAACCCAAAGTTAGCAGAAGGAAAGAAATCATAAAGATCAGAGCAGAAATAAATGAAATAGAAACAAAGAAAATAATAGCAAAGATCAATAAAACTAAAAGCTGGTTCTTTGAGAAGATAAACAAAATTGATAAGCCATTAGCCAGACTCATCAAGAAAAAGAGGGAGAGGACTCAAATCAATAAAATCAGAAATGAAAAAGGAGAAGTTACAACAGACACCGCAGAAATACAAAGCATCCTAAGAGACTACTACAAGCAACTTTATGCCAATAAATTGGACAACCTGGAAGAAATGGACAAATTCTTAGAAAGGTATAACCTTCCAAGACTGAACCAGGAAGAAGCAGAAAATATGAACAGACCAATCACAAGTAATGAAATTGAAACTGTGATTAAAAATCTTCCAACAAACAAAAGTCCAGGACCAGATGGCTTCACAGGTGAATTCTATCAAACATTTAGAGAAGAGCTAACACCTATCCTTCTCAAACTCTTCCAAAAAATTGCAGAGGAAGGAACACTCCCAAACTCATTCTATGAGGCCACCATCACCCTGATACCAAAACCAGACAAATACACTACAAAAAAAGAAAATTACAGACCAATATCACTGATGAATATAGATGCAAAAATCCTCAACAAAATACTAGCAAACAGAATCCAACAACACATTAAAAGGATCATACACCACGATCAAGTGGGATTTATCCCAGGGATGCAAGGATTCTTCAATATACGCAAATCAATCAATGTGATACACCATATTAACAAATTGAAGAATAAAAACCATATGATCATCTCAATAGATGCAGAAAAAGCTTTTGACAAAATTCAGCACCCATTTATGATAAAAACTCTCCAGAAAGTAGGCATAGAGGGAACCTACCTCAACATAATGAAGGCCATATATGACAAACCCAGCAAACATCATTCTCAACGGTGAAACACTGAAAGCATTTCCTCTAAGATCAGGAACGAGACAAGGATGTCCACTCTCACCACTATTATTCAACATAGTTCTGGAAGTCCTAGCCACGGCAATCAGAGAAGAAAAAGAAATAAAAGGAATACAAATTGGAAAAGAAGAAGTAAAACTGTCACTGTTTGCAGATGACATGATACTATACATAGAGAATCCTAAAACTGCCACCAGAAAACTGCTAGAGCTAATTAATGAATATGGTAAAGTTGCAGGATACAAAATTAATGCACAGAAATCTCTTGCATTCCTATACACTAATGATGAAAAATCTGAAAGCGAAATTATGGAAACACTCCCATTTACCATTGCAACAAAAAGAATAAAATACCTAGGAATAAACCTACCTAGGGAGACAAAAGACCTGTATGCAGAAAACTATAAGACACTGATGAAAGAAATTAAAGATGATACCAACAGATGGAGAGATATACCATGTTCTTGGATTGGAAGAATCAACATTGTGAAAATGACTATACTACCCAAAGCAATCTACAGATTCAATGCAATCCCTATCAAATTACCAATGGCATTTTTTATGGAGCTAGAACAAATCATCTTAAAATTTGTATGGAGACACAAAAGACTCCGAATAGCCAAAGCAGTCTTGAGGGAAAAAAACGGAGCTGGAGGAATCAGACTCCCTGACTTCAGACTATACTACAAAGCTACAGTAATCAAGACAATATGGTACTGGCACAAAAACAGAAACATAGATCAATGGAACAAGATAGAAAGCCCAGAGATAAACCCACGCACCTATGGTCAACTAATCTATGACAAAGGAGGCAAAGATATACGATGGAGAAAAGACAGTCTCTTCAATAAATGGTGTTGGGAAAACTGGACAGCTACATGTAAAAGAATGAAATTAGAATACTCCCTAACACCATACACAAAAATAAACTCAAAATGGATTACAGACCTAAATGTAAGACTGGACACTATAAAACTCTTAGAGGAAAACATAGGAAGAACACTCTTTGACATAAATCACAGCAAGATCTTTTTTGATCCACCTCCTAGAGTAATGGAAATAAAAACAAAAATAAACAAATGGGACCTAATGAAACTTAAAAGCTTTTGCACAGCAAAGGAAACCATAAACAAGACGAAAAGACAACCCTCAGAATGGGAGAAAATATTTGCAAATGGATCAACGGACAAAGGATTAATCTCCAAAATATATAAACAGCTCATTCAGCTCAATATTAAAGAAACAAACACCCCAATCCAAAAATGGGCAGAAGACCTAAATAGACATTTCTCCAAAGAAGACATACAGACGGCCAAGAAGCACATGAAAAGATGCTCAACATCACTAATCATTAGAGAAATGCAAATCAAAACTACAATGAGGTATCACCTCACACCAATTAGAATGGGCATCATCAGAAAATCTACAAACAACAAATGCTGGAGAGGGTGTGGAGAAAAGGGAACCCTCTTGCACTGTTAGTGGGAATGTAAATTGATACAGCCACTATGGAGAACAGTATGGAGGTTCCTCAAAAAACTAAAAATAGAATTACCATATGACCCAGCAATCTCACTACTGGGCATATACCCAGAGAAAACCATAATTCAAAAAGACACATGCACCCGAATGTTCATTGCAGCACTGTTTACAATAGCCAGGTCATGGAAGCAACCTAAATGCCCATCAACAGACGAATGGATAAAGAAGTTGTGGTACATATATACAATGGAATATTACTCAGCCATAAAAAGGAACGAAATTGAGTCATTCGTTGAGACGTGGATGAATCTAGAGACTGTCATACAGAGTGAAGTAAGTCAGAAAGAGAAAAACAAATATTGTATATTAACACATGTATGTGGAACCTAGAAAAATGGTACAGATGAGCCAGTTTGCAGGGCAGAAGTTGAGACACAGATGTAGAGAACAGACATATGGACACCAAGGGGGGAAAACTGCGGTGGGGTGGGGATAGTGGTGTGCTGAATTGGGCGATTGGGATTGACATGTATACACTGATGTGTATAAAATTGATGACTAATAAGAACCTGCAGTATAAACAAACAAACAAAACAACTAATACTAAACTTTCATTGGGTTATTTGTATGGAAATATGTTAATATAAATGTTTCAGACATTACATGAAATTTCTAAAAATCTTATATGTTCTGGTACAATGTTATAAGTCATAATCCTAGTTATTACTTTAAAATGTATATCTCAGAAATAACTAATTTTCTTGTCAACTGCATTATTATGAACTTTCATCAAATCTTTAACCGTGGTCATTTTTAAGTCTTTTGTCATTTACAGACAGTTCTGGGTGTACTCTGATGCTTTTGTAAATATGTTCCTGTAAAAGGGTTTCATCTTCAGGAAATTCATGGAAAAGACTCTGACAAGTACAGGTTTCTGGTACCTGACTGTACTGCTGAACTGAATGAATAAGCATTTTCAGAACTCTAATGAAAAACTGATGAGCTCATAAAAGTGCTAACAAAAGATCAAGATGAAAAAAAAAATTAATTACATGGGACTGAGTGAACTGATGAGGATGAGTATAATTTTTGTGACTTTCTGGTTGAATTTAAAAAAAGAAAAAATCCCACAAGAACTCAGAGGCAAAGAATATACAAATCAATTTTCACTGCAAAGTAAAGGAGCTGTTGCAGTGGAGGATTACTGGACTGAATGTCAATATTATGACATAGTATGAGTGTGTTTCATGTTTGGTAATTGCAATCATTGTTGCTTTTGTTGTGGTCATCCATGTACAATGCTTGGTGTCAGTCTATTTATCTCTTGTAAAAATAAAATACAGTGTGTGTGGAAAAAAAACCCAAAACATTGGCTATATTCCCTGTGTTGTACAATATATCCTTGTAACTTATTTTATACATAATAATTTGTACCTCTTAATCCCCTACTCCTATATGGCCTCTCCTCCCTTCCTTCTCCCCACTGGTAACCATTAGTTTGTTTTCTATATCTGTGAGTCTGCTTCTTTTTTATTATATTCACTCACTAGTTTGTCATATCTTTTAGATTCCACATATAAGTGATATCATACTGTATTTGTCTTTCTCTGTCTGACTTATTTCACTTTATGGTTCTATCTCTTTTTTAAAAAGTGTCACTATAATTCATGGTGACTTCTTTTCACTAGTTTGGGAAATCACTATTGTAAGCTACTACAACCATTTCCATATATGTCTCATACAAAGAACATTGAAATATTGCTGACATGAATGAATATTTTCTTAGTCACTCTGAAATAGGTTTCTAAACTGCTCTGTATTCTTTGATAAATTATTGACATTAAAACTTCCATTAAAAGTAAAACTCAAAAATTAGATTGTTTTTGGACATGTCTTGATTCCCAATAGCAAGAAAATTTATACGATAAAAACACATGTAATAAAAAAAAACAATTTCTTCTGGAGACAAAACTGTCAGATAGATCTCATGAGTACATTCAGATGAGTGATATCATTTATGCTGACAATGAAACGGATAAAAAGCTGCCTTCAGTGGGAGAATCCATCTCTCTTAAAATCTTATAAAAGGCTCAGGGAATCTGAAATAAGATTTAATGTCTTCATTTAGCAGAAACGCTTGTCTGACCTCATGTTCATTGGTAATGGTATTCATTTTTGACCCACATACAATTAATCAGATCAAGACTTATTCTCTTTTGGCTTCCTCTGTCCTCCTACGTCACAACCTTCTGGCGTCCAGACAGTTCACCAGCACCCTACCTCTTCCTTAACAGAAAAATAATAACAAACATTTATACAGTGCTCACTCTGTTCCAGGCACTATCTCAACTACACTTTAATTATTACAACAACATATGAGTTAGGTATTAACATTATCTCCATTCTCATTTTGTAGTCAGGAAAACTGAGGCTCATAAATTTTGAGTCTCTTGTAGTTAGTAGGTCATGTAGTTAGTAAGTGAAAAAGTCAGGTTTGAAACTCAGGCAATGCCTGGAGCCATATCCATGGAATGTATGCAAGGGTTCCAAAGAAAAGCAAGAAGGAGCACAGTCAGTGTGTGACAAGAAAGTATGAAACACGTTTATTTCTGGGAATGCAAGCTAAATGCCTTAATGGCCAGACATATACTTTGCATGTGGGAAGCCTGGTGCAGGACAGTAGGGAGCAGTGGAGCCTGTGATAAACTGGAGATTACATGCCCTGCCTAAGTTCAGACAAAAGAAATGCAGTTTTCAGTCTTGGCTTTTTGTCTTTCAGAGGTTGACAAATTCATCTACTGAATACCCACATTATTGTCTTTAAGTGTGCTCATCTACTTAAAAGAGGAGGAGCACCAAAGGCCATAATTCTGCAATATTCCTTTTTAAAAAATTCACATATTTAATGTGCATAATTTGATGAATTTGGACATAGGTGTATACCCAGGATACCATCATCACAATCAAGGTAAAAAACATATCCATCACCTACAAAAGTTTCCTTGTGTCCCTTTGCTTTTTTGTGTGTGGCAAGAACAGTTAACATGAGATCTAACCCCCTTAACAAATTCTTAAGCGCACAACACTCTATAGTTAAATTATGGACACTATGTTGTAAAGCAGATCTCTAAAACTTATTCATCTTATACAGATTTAACTTCCTACTCATTGAAAAGTAACTCTCTATTCCCTCTTCCTCCCATCCCCTGGAAATCACCATTCTATTTTATACTTCTATCAGTTTGATTATTTTAGATACCTCATGTAAGTAGAATCATATAGCAATTGTCTTTCAGTGACTGGCTTATTTCATTTAGCATAATGTTTTCTAGATCCATCCATGTTGTTGCAAATAGTAGGAGTTCCTCCTTTTTTGAGGCCCTATACTATTCCATTGCATGTATATACAACATCTTCTTGATCCATTTGTCTGTCCATGAACATGTGGGTTATTTCCATATCTTGGCTATTGTGAATAAAGTTGCAATGAACATAGGAGTGCAGAGTTCCCTTTAAGACCCTGATTTCATTTATTTTGGATATATATTCAATATTCAGGATTGATGGAACACATAGTAGTTCTATTTTTAATTTTTTTCTTTTTGTTTTCGGCCACACTGCGTGGCTTGTGGGATCTTATTTCTCTGACTTGGGATTGAATTAGGGCCCTCAGCAGTGAAAGCATGGAGTCCTAACCACTGGACTGCCAGGGAATTTCCTATTTTTAATTTTTTGTTGAACTGTTTTCCATAGTGGCAACACTAATTTACATTCCTTAATTTTACAGTGTACAAGGTTTCAATTTTTCTACACCTTGGCCCTTATACCCCCACCGAAATTCTGTTAACAACTATATTTGGACTAGAATACCTCTGGGAGAACCCCAGAAGATCACAGGACAGAGAAGGGCCACACTGAAATGTATAGGAAGAGCAATTTTACTTTTGCCTGTGTCTTCTCGTCCCCCAAGTCAGTATAGCTCAGCACCAAGACAGATCTCTTTGGCAGGGATTTCTCTGCTGGGGAAAGGAGAGAGAGGGGTGCATCCAGTGCAATGTTCTGGTTTAATTCTTTCAAGATGGCCTGAAGATTGATAGAAACTGGAGTTAAAATCTGTTAGTAGTAACCTCCCACAGTATGAATTTTAATCTCTACCTGATGTGTGTGTGAGTGTGTGTGTGTGTGTGTGTGTGTGTGTGTGTGTGTGTACTGTTCAGTATATCAGAAACAAGTACCTTTTCCTTTGTATCTATATATGTACAAGTCTAATTGTTCTTGCCTCTAATGGAAGTTAACAGTTGGAGTCACAGTATTGCAGTTTTTTTCTATAGTTGAGTGGAACTTTAATAGTTCTTAGTCACCCACAGGTAGCTGATAAAACATTGATTAGAATTTCTTGTCTTTCCCTTCTGTCCCTCTGTAAAGTTTTCTTCAACTCATTTGGGAAAGGAAATCATGCATTATTCATAACTAAGTGTACTAATTTAATGAACCTTTTTAGATAACCCTGGGTCAACTGAAATTTGACTATGGAGCAACTGCTCATAGACAGTCACACAGATGCATCTGCATGCAATATTCTCCACTGTCATATCAATCGGTCATAACCCCATCGAAAAAAGTCAACCTCTAGAGGTGAGGAGGATGTTAAGTATCTGCCCATTCATTCCAAAAACAGTGCCAATAGATGTAGATTAGGAACTGGACAGGCTCATTTCTCATAGGTCAAAACACATCATCACTTAGTAAAAGCTTCTGGTCAGTACTGATTTGGTTTGGATTTGAACAAATGATTCAGAGTTTAATGACTTTGTTTCTCATTATCTATTCTTTCTTTTGCTTTCTTTAGAAAAGCAACTCAGAACACTTTTGTTTGAAATGTTATGTCATATTTATACACTGTCTTACTCTTTATATAATAATCTCCCAAGCAAGAATTGCTGCACATTTTCCATACTGCACATTGAGTAAGAGACTTTTTTGGCCCAGATAATTCAATATTTAAACGTAGCCTGGAAACCACAACTAGGATTGGTTTTAATTGTGACACCCTATGTTCCACAGCAAAAGCTAATCTTTTAACAAATAAAAAAAACATTGAAAATACTTTGTATGAAGGTTTTCTCTTTGGAACACCTCAAGGCATGAATGTAAATCTTGTAGAATAACAGAAATTTCTGCCAAAATAGTAAGACAGTGTTTGACATGCCTTCCCTCACAGGGGGTGGTGTGTTATGGACTGTCAACTAAAATTATCAAGAAGAATGTAATCATTGGCAGTTGGATTATATGATGCTTTCTGGAGAAATTTAAATTTTTTCCATCTGAACTCTAAGTTACAGATCCCAGGGAGGCAATAGTTTAAATCTATCAATCATTAATTGAGGCAGAAGAAGAGAAACTATTCTCAGATCAGTTTTCACTATAATTCAATTGCTACCTTAAGCGATTTTAAACTGATTACTCAATTTTAGTTAAAAACATAATAAGAGTTCGATGCACTTATCCATAGATTTTTTTCTCTTATCTTCAAGGCAATTAAGAAGTGTTATGTATATGTATAACTGATTCACTTCACTGTACACCTGAAACTAACACAACACTGTAAATCAACTATACTCCAGTAAAAATTTTTTAAAAAAGAAGTGTTAGCAAGAATAGGAAATCATGAAAACCAGTTGCAGAGATGAAGCAACTGAGATGAGCAAAGGTCTCAGACATTCTCCAGCATCACTTGGTGACTCAGTGGCACCATGAAAGGTAATCTGCAAAGCTCTTGATTCCTAGCACTGTCACATGTTTACTTTTTCACTCTCTCTGCCACAACAATTGTATTTCATCAACATTTTCAGTTACTTGATAAAAAATGAGTTTCCTTAATGATTCAATTTAATTTTTCAATGCCTATATCCTCCTTTTTAAAGGACTAAAGCAACCATTAGAACAAGAATCAATTGGTCAAGAAGGCTTACACTTGTATAAGTGACTTTAAGAACAAACCTTGATTCCCAATGTGAGAGACATATGAAAAAACTGAAGAAGATTGAGAGGAGATAAATTGAAATATGAATGTATTTGAAAATGGGCATATGGAAAGAGGTTACAGGAGTTGAAATTATTTAATCATACATTCAAAAGTCTTGAGTTATAATTTAATAAGTTTGCAAGAACAGGATGGGGCATTTTAAAGATGATGATCAGCTAATATGTTTTGTTTTCCTGGAGGCTGAAGGACAGGAAAACTCAGAATTAAGGAAGGAATTAGGGTAACTGATAAGAATTTATTGATCTTCATACTGTGGTACACAGAATTGTTATATGACTCCCCAAATTTCTGCCATCTGGTGTACATACCCTGCATAATCTCCTCCTCTTCAGTGTGGGTGGAACCTGTGAATATGATGAGATATCATTCTCTTGCTTATGTTACATTATGTGGTAAAAAGTATTTTTCAGATGTAATTAAGATCCCCAACTAGTTCTGCTTAAGATCAGGAGATGATTTAGATGGGCCTGACTTAATCACTTAAAACTGGATCTAGAATTTAGAGTGAAGAATTCAGAAATTTGAGGCATGAGAAGGATTTGGTGCAATGTTGATGGCTTGAAGATGAAGGGGGTCACATGGCAAGGAATGTGACTGATAGCCAGTAAAGAAAAGTAAACCTCAGTCCTAGAGTCACTAGGAACCAAATTCTGCCAACAGTAAGAATGAGTATGGTAGAGGTTTTCCCCCTACATCCTCCAAATAAGAAAGCCTAGACAACACCTTGATTTCAGGATATGTCCTGCTGTACTCCTGATCCATGGAAACTGTGAGGTAATAAATTTGTGTCATTTTAATTTGCTAAGTTTGTGGTAATTTATTATGCATAAATAGAAGACCTGTACACGCAATCTATGGAATTTTGTTATAGCAGTCTGAGCTGACAAAGACACCCTGCCCACACCTTTAGAAATAGAACCCTCATTAAAGTATGTTTTTGTAAACCATCTGAATGAATTGTGTTCCAGGATCCTAAGTGGAGCACAAACCAGGTCACCTATCTGCTAATTTTGTCTTTTCAAAAATTGTACCTGGCTCTTCTTTAAAGTCTAGAAGTTAAAATACATCAAGATACTGAGTTTTGATTTTCAGTGCTGTGACCTCAGGTGACAGCAGCAAGGGGTGGTTGGAGATTGATGTTTATATGTTTGAATTGTCAAGGCTACTCTTCAAAGACTGCTTAATTTTTTTGGACACTATAAGGTGGGAATGTTTATTCTATACTCTGATGGTTTCTTCCATGTGGAGGGAGTTTTACTAGCTATATCACTCCAGGCTTCTCTTTGTCCCCACACTCATTCCTCTGCTGGATACATTTAATGGTAAATTTGGAAACAATAAATTGAGCAGGATCCACTCAGCTTCTGCTTTCCCTAGGTAGTCTGCCTTACTGCAAAGTGAATGCATTATCTTCCACTCCCATGTGGGGGCGCTGGTATGACTGGGGGTGGTGGCAAACTGACTGATTCTAAGATTGAATACTAGAAAGCTGTTTTGCTTTCAAATTAGCTTTTAAAAGAAATTAAGGCGGTGAAGAGAGATGCTATTTATTTGGGCCACTCACAGACCCCAGCAGTCCCTTTGTCTGATCACTACCAGCGGATTAAGCTTCCTGGACCAAATGATCTTTTATATTTCTAATTCTCTCCTATAAGTCCCCTTCAAAATGATCAGATATGTCTATTTGAGGAGTTATAAATTCAAAATGCTGCAAGAAGGAACTTCTTACATGCTTTGAAAGCAATTGTTTTTTCTATAAAATGGGTTCTTTCTTTTTTTAATAACAAAGACGTGATATTTAGTTAAACCTGAAGCAATGAACTATTAAATCAAGAAGTAGAGAAATACAAAGATATAGGCATAATTAGGTAGCTTTCATTCTAAACTTTAAAAAGTACATTTAAACAAATCACAACAGGATTTTCAAATGACAGTATGCAGCGACTTCACAACAAGAAGGTAGAGTCCTGACAGATAGTAGAAAAAAATGAAGAAGAAGTATTGAGAGAGGGGATCCTTCTTCAGCACAATTTTCACAGCTACTGGCCTGGTAATTGCTTTAATTTATTTAGTGTATAATTTTACGGAAACCTCTAGGGCAGGTAAGTTATCTTTATAAATGTCAGGAATCAATTTTCTTGCTTACTCCCAACAATCCCATATTTTAGAATAATGAAATTTTATAGAGTCATCACTTGCTTGTCGTAGGCTGGTGACATTTCTCTGCCCTTCTATAGAGATTCTGATTTTTGACACTCTGAGCACTTCTGACCTAGTTAGTTGCAACTTTCTCTAGTGTCTAATTTTCTGTAATGTTCTCTTTAAACTTTTGACCCTGTTTGGGGATGCTGGTGCCCATATTAAGCACAGAATTTGATAATCACAGTGTAGCATTCAGATATTTTTGTTACCACTCATTGCATCAGTCTATTGCTTGAGGCTTTTTTTTTTCTCTAATGTGGATCATCGGAAGTCTGTGTCATATCTCTTTTTGAACTGCAGAACTGAGAATGTATAATTATGTACTGAAATTCTTGAATTCTTCTCCTGAAAGCTGTTCCATTTCATCTCACAACTGCACTTATTATACAGTAATGTAATTACATACATCATTCTTATGGGGATTTGAAGTGTTCACTTCAAGTGTCGGGAAGTAGTAGACACTTCCACCAGGTTTTAAAAATAGCTGAAATTATCAGCATCTGAACATTGTATACCAACTTAAAGCCATAGATTCTATACCTAAATAAGACTAAGACTTTACAGGAAGGATAATCAAAAGCTGAACTTCTGTTATAGTGCCTGTACCAGACGGTTTGCATGGCTTACTTCAATTTTCATTACAGAGCATTGCCTATGTCCTTCGAGACTTGTAGCATTTAGAACCACTTTTATCCTGCCATCCTGTCTAATAATCTAAAGAACATCTGACAATTACAGAAGGCTTTGCATCTCAAAGGGCTTTATAAACTACGCATGTACAGGAATTACCTCAACACTGAAAGGTGTCTTGCTCTGGGGATGAGTCTAGGGAATCTTTCATGACCACAGCTAGACAGACTTTTGAGCTTACGACTCCTTCTAAAGACAAAGGCAACACATACATTGATTTTGCAAGAGTTTGACTCTATATCTGCAGAAAGGAAAAGGTCACATGTTTCAACTGGATAGCAGCACCTAGAAGATACTTTTGGAGATTGGTTTGTGAGCTTTCTCTTTGAGTAAGAGACTTTTGTGTAAACCTTAGGATGGATATGACAAGATATCATGTACGTTCTTTGAAGCACTTGCTTCACTAGACCACATTTCTGTATGAGTTTTTCCTTTCTATTTTGGGAATCAGGTGATGTGTTAGCCACCGTAGATCATGTTCCAGGCTTACTATCAACTGTCTTTTTAATTTTGGCCCTTACCCTGACTCTACTTCCTTGCATTTCAACTCAATTGTAAATAGGAAAATCTTAGAATTAGGAGAGAGGTTAGTAGTTATTATAGCTATAAGTTACTGGGTACTTTCTGTTAGTTAAGATAACACTAGCTGACATAAAAAAAATAAATTTAAGAATTCCAGTGGCTTCACACAATAGAATTCATTGTTCTTGCCATGTTTATTAGGTGAAGGAAGTGGGGTATTCCTGATTTAGTAATTTAAAAACCCAGGCTGTTAGAGGCTCTGCAACCTTCAACAAGTGGCACTGCCTTCAATCTAGCACATACAGAGAGAGTGGAGAATTTTTCAGGAGGTTTTTATAAGGCGGGACTATAATTGGCATACAACACATCCACCTATATTACAATGGCCACAACTCTGTAAAGTTACTACCCTTAAATGAAATTGAGGTTGAAAAATGTAGACTAGCTATGTACCTAAGGATAGGGAAACAGGCTTGATGGACAGATATCCCATCTCTGCCATACCTAGTATGTGCCGGGCATGTGCTAAGTAGTGATTTTTCTTAGATTTTATTGTTTAATTCCCACAGAAACTGTGCAAGACTAGTTTTATTAAACCTGTTTAGTAGATGAGAAAAGCGTAGCTCAAACTGGGGATAAATTTGGCCCAAAGTAATTTAGCCTGTAAATGTCAGAGCTGGGATTTGTACCCAGGTCTGGTGCCAAAGCCCATGTAAAACACCAAGTCCAAGTTATCCACACTCAGATAAAAAATAGGACTAAGCCTATTATCATCGTCAAAAATCCCCAGGATGGAAACTTTATAACTTTCTTTGATAGTCCATTCCAGTGTCTTTTCATTTGAAGATTAAAATGTTCCACCTTATGTCCTATAGAAACACATTTGGAATTACTTACTTTAGAATGTTTGAAAAAACTAAAAGAAGAAAATATAAATCTTTCACAACTTTACAACCCAACAATAACTACTGTTAACCTATAGTTGTATTTATGGGTATTTAAGTACATTTTGTTCTACAGAACTAAATCCTACTATACATATTTTATTTCAACATACTCCTTTTGTAAGCTAAAATGTCTCCAATTCATAAGACACTCTTTCAAAGTATCACTTTTTACTAATAATGACTGCAAAATATTTCTTTCTTAGCCTGTGCCATTATTTAATCAATAAATAACCTCTGGATATTAAAGTTGTGTCTAACATGAAATTTTTAAATGATGCTGATACAAAGATAATAAATAACTCCATAAGTATTTTGCCTTTATTTTGAAGATGAGTATAACATCAAGTCCATTTTTAGTCTTTATTAGTTCTCCAAGATCAGCACATATTGTGTATTGATCAAAGTTATGGTGAGACCTGAGATAGTATTGATAAAAGACTTCTGGGTACCTCAGAGAAAGTTAGGCTATTAAATTGAGTTGTTTTTATTACAATGAGGCATAGAAAGCTGGATTAGTTGTGATAATTTCTACATAAAATACAGAATGAAAGATTTTTTTAAACCAATTTAATGTCATGTAGCTTTATAAAGTGTGTCAATATCAGTAACTTGTCATGGGTAGAAGAGGCTAATTGATTTTGCTGCCACCTGTGAACACAGATAAGCAGCAGGTGTCATACTGCTTACTGGTTGTCTTGACAGAGTATGTGTTTATTTAGCATTAGCAAATTCAAGAAAAATTATCTTAGTTTCACATTGCTTTATTACTCTTAATGACTTATTTCAACAAACAATTCAGTCCTGTGGAACAGACTGGATGACTAATGTTGTCTGTTGGCACAGACTCTGGCAGAATGTTGTTCTCAACATCAAAGCAAACAGTTGCAGAGCTGTCCACAGAATGCATGACAGTACAGAATGCTTGACACCATGGGATTTACACCATTAGTGTTAGACATAATCCATACTCCCAACACATTTAAAATATTACCAAACATGTATAGTATATAAACGTGGGGATGCAATAGAACACACACACACACACAAATATACTGATTACTCCACATACAGAGAGAACATCTGTACCAGTGTAATCTCTGAGATAGAAAGGGAATGTTTTCTAATTCAGCAAAGCACAAGTGCCAGGGTTCTTTCATACACTCTTGGCAGGGAGTGAGTTTAAATTGATACAAATTCTTTGAAAGGCAATTGGGAAGTATTTATTAAAATTCAAAATATACTATGCAATCAACAAGCAGTCTCACCTATAAGATTCCATTCATAGAAAAAACAGTAATAATATAGATAAGTAAAAATATTTATGTGCAAGGATAGCTATTAAAGTATTTTTTGATAATTAAACAAAAACATACCAAAAACTGGGAAGAATTTAAATGTTCATTAAAAAGGGATGATATAGCTATTCAATGGAATATTATGTATTCATTATAAAAGAATGGTGTAGAGCTATATGTGTTAGACTGGAAAGGTGTTCATATTGTATTGTTAATGAGAATGGAAAATTATAATATGAACCCATTTTTGTAAATAAAGCATATATTCTTGCATATCTATAGCTAAACATCTCTATATAGATACTGATGCCAAATGAATATAATTTTATGTTTATAAAATCATAGGGAAAAGATAGGAAGGATAAAAACCAAAATGTTCACAGTGCTTTCCTCTGGAAAGTACGGTTTGAGCTGTGAGGGTCAGTTTTTTACAGACATACATATATAAGCATGCATAGATATATAGACATACATACATATAAGCGTATATATTATATTTAAGAGATTTAGGGGTGATTTGAAACTTACTTTTTATATTTTTCATGATTATTGAATTTCATTCATTCATTTAATCATTCACTCATTCATTCCAAGGGTGTATCTTGACTCAAAATTTGATTAAAATTTAAGATCCTAAGAAGATGGCTATTGTTAGATCTGTTTTGGTAATTGGATCAGATGTTTAAAACTCCTGAGGCAGAATGACATGGATGTGTAAAATCAGTAGCAATTCTACAAATTTAATTTTAATCAATGGTTACCACCCCTTAACCTATCATATTTACCAAGAGTAAAAATAATAGTCCACCAGGTTGGTTAGCATTTCATTTTACTCTGTTCCTTTTTATGCCCTTTGGCATGGGTGCTAATGAGCAATGCAATGGCTGGACACATTGAAATAGAAGGATTTGCAATTCTTAATAAGCCACAAACCAGAGAATTGGATGAGATTAATCAGTCCTTCTGGGTAAATAAGAATTGATCCTCTGTTGCAAATAGTAGGAAGAAATTTGTTATTTGTACTTTAAAACTACAGCAAAGGGATTTGATATGAGATCTATAAAATACTGAGTATTGGAGTTAGCCTTTTTAGATCACGAACTGGAATTCACTTTTGGGTGGTAATGACCATGGAGAACAACAGAATCAAATATTTTGCCCCAATATTTTGTTGTTGTTAAATGAAACTCATCATCACAGCAGGAAACATCAAAAATACCACATGCAGAACAATTGCTTAGTGAGACAAAGTGATTGTGTCCTGGGTAGCCCGTCCTACATACCATAAAAATTTGATACAATTGTCTTGCTTCCCTGACACATTATGGAGGTATGCTGCTTAGCTCTCATTGCAGGTGTAGACAGGCTTTGAGTAATAGAGACTTGACTTACAAATAAACTATAAGTACACCTGTGGTCATATGTTAGAGAATCTCAATATGGATCTGCCAGTCATCGTAAGAACAATATTTGGGAAGGAATTTTCCTAGGGAGATGCCATCTCATTTAGATATGCAAAGTGATTAGATATAGTTGAGCTACTATTAATAATATTACTGGGAGCTAAACTTGATTGAGGGCATTTTTTGCACTGAAAACTGTTAGACATTTTATCTTAATTAACTTATTTAATCATCATAGCTCTATGAAATAATTACTATTATTATCCCCAATTCATAGATGTGGAAGTGGAACTTACAGAAGTTAGGTAACTTGCTGAAAATCACATGATAAATTAGCAGCTGTGTAATATTTCAAACCCAGTTCTGTTGGATTCCAAATCCTATGCTTTTAGTTAATGAGAATCTAATATTGCTTCAATATTAGGCACATTATTTGATGGACATTATGGATGAAATAACCTTTGGCAAGTTGAACAAGGAATATAAGAGAAATTAATACCATTGTTTTTGCATAATTTTATTAACACTTTGGGGACATAAACTATTAATAAACTAGAAATTGCTTGCCTTATATTTATGTAGTTACTACTTCTATTGTAAAGGTATGTCCCAGGAAGATTTACACAGTGTTTTAGTTTTAATTAATTTATCTCTTAACTACATTTAAAAACAATTTAAAAGTCAATAAACGTCCCTCCAAATCCCCATTCCATCCTTTCCACCTTGAAAGTGCAACCTGAGTGTCCACCTTAAAGGACACCTTGTCTTCTGGCTTCATTTTGGGTTAGTACAAAGGGGAGAATAAGGAGATCAATCAGATGAAGACTGAGATTGGAGTAGTTTCTCACCTTCCTTTGAGGTCACCATGGATTAGCTGCATCTGTAAAGAAGCTACACAGCCACTCCATCTCAAGATTTTGCCATCATTCACCTCCCCTGGCCCATTTAGACCTCTCCTCATTCTTTACTGAACCCCAGGGGTTTGCCTTATTATTTCCAGTGGTATTCCTACACACTGTCCACACCTTTGAAAATATTCCTTATTTCATATTCTCTTCAAATCATCCAGTTTGTATGAGCTGACTAGTTTTATGCCCAGACACGGATTGGTGTACATGTACATCACTCTGTAAACAATGTGTGTGGGTTAAAAAACTTGATCTTCACAGAGAAAACTGAACTGATTTTAGGTTAAGGGTGCAGCAGTAACAGAGATATTCCTTGATAGTATCCCTAAGTAAATTTTCAAAACCCTGGAGCATCTTCTCTTCCCACTGTATCATTTTGGTTCCCTGGAATGACCGTAAGCTTCCAACACAATGGAGGAAGCTTTTGCATATCTGGAGGTAGTGTGAGCAGAAGGCCTCAGTGGAAGATTGGGCTTCCACATTTTTCACGGAAATCAGAATCTTTCCTTATCAAAATTGTATCATTCATCTATGTTGTGACTAGGCAACTGAGGCTAATCTCCTTGGCTGTCATGGACTATCTAACATATTACAAACTTACACACTGTCATAAGCCCTGACTCAACATTTTTCTTCAAAGTGCTTTTATCACTAATACTTATGCTTCTTCACATGTGTATGGGAAACAACATGGAAGCAAAAGTATGCTGAATTTTACATATAAAGTTTGTCAGAGACTCATCTGTAAAAAATGGGTAAGAGTAATCTTTGCCATGTTAATTCATGAGGTGTTTGACGCTTAATATCAATATATATATGATATGAATGTCCTACATAAACTCTATAGTACTACACGCTTGTTTGTAATGCTTCTGCTGCAGTTGCTACTGATGGTGTTAAAATAAACTTCTCCATTATGCTTCCCTTTTAGATTTTAAATTCTGTGTGGGTAGATAACAATCAGCAATAATAGGCTATATACCTTGCTGTCATTTTAAATACTTCATGCATTTTGTACTGAATGAAAAATAGCACTTGACCAAGTGCAATTTTATTTACAAGACCAAAATTATTGTAAAACTATTTGTAAACCAATTAGGAAGAGAGGTAAATAATTGTGTATCTTAATTCAAAGAGAGATGATCTACTTATTGTGTGTCCTTACTGGAAAGTTAATATGTTTTTTTTAGTCCCAATTTTGAGATTTTTCACCAGATTTCGATAGAATCTCTTTCCCTAGACATGAATGAATGAAAGTTTGAATTGGGACAAGGGTTGTAGCAAAGCATCTGAGTAAGCAGTCATCTGGAAGTTCGTTTCTAATGTCAGGACAGCAAAGATGGTGAAAGGTCCCTTTCCCTTACATTGACCTGACCCTTGAGGTGGCCAATGTTACTGGCATGACCCAGCTCTTTCTGTGGCAGGGCTTCTCTTCTTGTTGTTATTTTGTTATATTTTATTCAGTACGCCCTCAGTCTCCTCAGAGAAGCCTGTGGAAGCAGGCCCATGGTTGGGTAGTTCTTTGAGAAGACAACAACAAATGTAAAATATCTGAGGATTAAAGCAGCAGCACATGTAACACAGCTTGTTTTCATTAAAATAATCAAGACAAACATAGATTGTTATTCTGTGTAAATTAACAGTTTTGCTGTTAATTTTGCTGGTTTTAAATCTAATGTACATAATTAGTTTTACTATTATTTTAAGGGTGGAAATATAAACATTGAACCTAAGGTGTTTTCCACAAAAGATAGCTTCTCAAGTGTTTAAGAGATACTATGCATTTACCTGTATGTTATGTACTAGTCTGGACCTAAGCTGGATTATTAAGACCAAAAATAATTATGAAACCAGGTTTATGTTGATTGATAACCACAGACAGCACTGATTATCACTGGTAGGTAGAAATTTAAGGGAGATGTGATTTGTTCAAAGTAAATTCAACAAGAGATTCAATGGATTTTATGCTGTCTAGGTGCTATGTTGTATAATTGCAAAATTTTGTGTAAAATGAAGAAGAGTAATATAAGAAAACCGTTAAGTGGGAGTAATTTACCTTTCCAAGATCTAGTGATACTGGGAAGGAGAGGAGGAAATATGTGAAAGGCAAGAACATGTGCTGGGCATGCAGGCGGCAGAAACATTCTCAAGGATTTCTGCCCAGGAGTCAAGGGAGACAAACCTAAATAGTAAGGTTGCATTCCCTTCAAATCTGCATATTCGGCAACACTTAAGCCATTACCTGCAGCTGAGGAGTTCCAATAAAAGTGATTTAAAAACTCATTCTGGCTTTCTCCAGATGCCAGCTCCCTGGGGTTGCCACCACACATTATTTAATATGGGCTTGATGGTTTCAATCCTCTTCCTGATGCCTGATTCAGCTCTTCAATAGGCAGCCCCTTCTGTCTGTAACTGACGAGGTATTGCTAAATGATTGAAATTGTTCTAGCATTTTCTAGTGTTTTTCGTCATCTATTTATTTCACATTATTCCTGATTTACTTTGGTTTCTTCTTAAAATTTATATTTATTTTTCAATATTATTGTCCTCTCCCCCAATACTTTGTACCTGACTAAAATAATACTGAAATCTGTATTCATAGGATTATATTTTAGCATGCCACCTGATGAACATCCTGTTAAAAGAGTAAAAGATGATCATGATACCGAAGACTTCTTTCCTTGGAAGAAGAAAAGGTGTTTTGCATAATTACTTTTTTAACTTTTAATTTAATTTTTTAATTAAACCATCTTTGCATCCCTGGAATAAATCTCACTTAATTGTGGTGCATGATCCTTTTAATGTATTGTTGAATTTAGTTTGCTGATATTTTATTGAGGATTTTTGCATCTTTGCTTATCAGGAATATTGGCTTGTAATTTTCTTTTCCTGTGGTGTCCTTTCTGGTTTTGGTATCAGGGTAATGCTGGCCTTATAAAATGATTTTGGAAGTGTTCCTTTCTCTTCTACTTTTTGGAAGAGTTTGAGGAGGATTGATTTTAATTCTTCTTTGAAAGTTTGGTGAAGCTGTCTGGTCCTGGACTTTGTTTCTTTTGGGAGGTTTTTTCACAATTTTGTAATTGGTAGAATCTTATGCAAGTACAAGGGGATTATTTCTGGGAGTAGATTTTTTTTCACTATTTAAGTAGGTCATTTACATTCATACAAATAAAAATAACAAACGTGTATAACCAAAATGTTGCCGGTGTTTTTTACTAATCTATTATCACTGAAGGATTAATCAACTGGGAGTAGTGAAGGGGGAATTTGCCAAGTTTTGTTGTAGTTATTGGTTTACATCTCTATTTCTTTCACCGTGAGTTCTGGGAGAACATGAATGTCTCTTATTCATTTTCATTTCTCACACTGCATAGTTTATCAGAGGTGCTCACTCAATACATGCTGGATGAGGTGAGAAGGTAAATTGGTGCAGCCACTATAGAAACAGTATGGAGATTCCTCAAAACGTTAAGAATAGAACTACCATATGATCCAACTATTTCACTTCTGTGTATTTATCCAAACAATGGGAAAACCTTAATTGGAAAAGATATATGCACCCCTATACTCATTGCAGCCTTATTTACAATAGCCAAGATGTGGAAGCAACTGAAGTTCCCATCAATGGATGAATGGATAAAGATGTTATATATATATATATATATATATATATATATATATATAATGTAATACTACTCAGCCATAAAAAAGATGAAATCTTGCCATTTGCTACAAATGGATAAACCTTGATGGTATTATGCTAAGCGAAATAAGTTAGAGAAAGGCAAATACCATATGATTTCAGTTATATGTGGAATAAAAATAAATAAATAAATAAATGAACAAACCAAACCAAGCAAAAGTAAACACATAGATACAGAGGAGAATAGTGGCTGCTAGATGGGAAGTGGGATAGAGTAAAAGCGGTAAAGGAGGTCAACTGTATGGTGATGGATGGAAACTAAACCTTTGGTGGAGAGCATGCTGTAGTGTGTACAGAAGTTGAAAAAAATAGTATACACGTAAAACATATAATGTTAAAAACCAATAAAAAATACATGCTGGATGAATACATTAATGGTTCTGATAGTGTATTCTTTTCTGTAGACTTGTTTCTATATCACACAGAGTTTCACATTCTGTGTTTGACCATGCCACTTCATACTTCCCATCAGACTGGTCAGGTCTTTGTATCTTGGCTGATGTTAATCTGATACCTTAAAAGATGCTTCTGTCTTTTGGTCCAAATTGCTCATATTTCAGTCTTTGTAATATATAGCAAACACATATCAACCATATTTCTTAAAACTATGTATATGTTTTTAGTTTCTGTTAGACACTCCACAAATCCATATAAGAAGGAAAGCCAGGTGCACAACTTCTGTCCAATATGAGTTTGCTCTGCTGATGCCCTGTTGTAAAATGCAAATGCATCTGTGATGGAAGTCAAATTTATAATGTTCCATGATTTTAGGTAGAAAAAAACAATTCTTTTGGTTGTGTGGTACCTCAATTTTGTCTCCTACTGTCATATATTTGCCACAGATACATCATACATATCTTTCCTTGCTGCTTTTATGGTTCTTTGTTTCATTCACCCCTATATGTGGGCTGCAGTAGCATCCTTTGTCTTTATATATACTGATTTTAAGAGATCGTGTATACTTCCTTATGAGGTTTGGGGAAAAGTCAACTTTAACATTGTAAGGGTCAAGAATAAATGAAACTAAACCAAATATCATATAGTCCTCATAATACTCTTGGGTAATATATAATTCAGCATTTTAAGAAATAGTGATCATCCTCTTTCACAAAATGTTAGTTTTTTCTTATCAAACCAAAAAAGCTGCTGTGACTATATTTTCTCTAATTGCTTTCTCTTCCATCCTTGAAGCTTCTTTGGTGAGGAGATGCTTGTGGATATAGTGTAGTGAAACATTCTTTTTTTCTCTCTAAGCATATGGTTTTCTAACAGGGATATTGTAGGGACCTAGTTTTCTAAAGTTACTTCTTATTAGTCTAATTGAATATACTTATTAATGTGTGCTGAATTATTAATTTATTATAAAGTAGGGCTGCATTTTTCTGAAAAACTATGCCTTGATAGATTTCATATGCCTCTATTTTCTTACTATCATTCATTTTTTTAAAAGAAGGCAGACAAACAACAGAGATAAAAGCATATTAGCTTTGTGTCCCAGTTTGTCTTGGGACTCTTAAATGATCCTGGATACAAATGCCAAGTTTAAATGTCTTTGATGGTTTGCTTCTCAGTGGTTTTGGACACAGCAAGAGTAAAGGGTAGTACAGTAAAGGCAGATCCAAGCTCTTGGGTATCTTTTCTCTCCTCACTCTCCTCAGCATTCCTCTTTGCCAGTTTGGAAGTTCAATCAAATACATCAGGATTTGACAGGTGGTGAGTGGGTAGTACAATTTCAACCTACTTAGCATAAAAGTAATGTTTAGTGCAATTCCTATGAAATTGTATGGTATGGTATTATTTTAATGAGTGAATTAGCCAAAGTGAGCCAGTCACTTCGATGTTCTCATCATTCATTATTTAAAGCAGAACTCATCTTGGTTGTTCATGCTGGTCTCAGGAGATGCATCATTTATAATCCAAGCACATTATTAACAAATGATGTCATATAAAAATTAGACAATTTCATATCTTTCAAATCCAGTGAGAAAGGACATATTTCAATAATATTTTATGTCTCTAGACACTACATAGTAGATACTTAAATATTTCTTAAATATTGAATTAATATTCTGTCCATGGGTGCTGTATAACCTCCCTATGTTCTAAGGTCCCAGTATATCTATAAATTAATTACTTTAATTCTTCCTATGAATAGTATTTCAATTTTTCTGAACATTTAACATAGCAACAGAGAGGTGTATAAGTAGAAAAAGATTATTTTCTCCACTTAAGATGAACTACGGTAAAGATGAAAAGGTGGTTGTGTGGTTGAGCATTGTCAGTAATGGAATTTAAATGTTCTTACAAACATAAAATAATGCCAATTTTTTAAGATACAGGCCAGGATATAGATTGTTATTGCTGTTCAAATGACATGGAAAGAAAAATTGGAAGCATATGGAAAAGATGTTTGAATCATACATGCACTCAAAGTGTTATCTTTTGGCTTATTTTCTGAGAGTGTGTTAGGCTTAAAACCTCATGACCTATATGCCAATACAAGAGGCATGCTCTTTGGTTCATAATCAGTTCCAGGAAACCATTGCAAATAGCAGTATGTACAATGTGGTGTATCTTCAATTTTTAAATTAAACCTGGTAGTTTATGAAATAACTAACCCTTTAATATGAAAGCCACTGGGGAAAAGGATCCAGGGCCACCTGAATAGATGTAGTAGAAACTTGTTGCTTTTTTGGCTGTCCATTGTCCAGCTATTCATTGGGTAATGTACTAATTGGACACTGTATCTCATCTTCCACTCAGAATCAAAGGCTTTCTTTTCCCCTGGCAACCAGGTTATGGGTATGTAACCTAGGCTCAGCTAATTGGATGCTACCATCCCAGACTATGAATCTAAAGTGAGTAACACGAGATTGAAATGATGGGTAATTAATTTCGGGAGGCTACTACCATGTCTAGTGGTAGTAGTGGTGGTGTTAAGAGGAGGTGGAGACCTACAAGTATCAGTGTCTCTGTCTGGGACAGATGTTTTCAGCTAAAAATGATTGTTTTGTTCTTTGCTTTGTATCCTTCCAAACCTCATTTGGTTTCTGCCAGACTTAGTGTGTTTTCTCAGCCAATATAATAGTATCCAATATAAGCTTCTGACGAATCCCTTTTTATTTCCTAGAATAGCTAAAGTTCATTACTATTACTAGCAGACAAGAATAATGACAGATACCATATAATGTTACCTAATTTCCTTGCACTAATGATGTGTAACAGACTCCAGATCACTTGTTCTGGAGATTACAAGAGACCATCATATCTAATTTAATGCCTAAGAGTAGATTGATACATTTAGTATAACAAAAGCAATGTGTAAAATTTACCATATACAATATTATTGTTTACATTTTGGGGATGATTCATTTTTCTTTTACAGAAGAGATAGCGTGTAAAAAACTGTTTAGTAATAATAGATGTAGCTTGATCTAGAAGGCATGAGCTTTAGAAACACGAAGTGCTGGGTGTTAATTTTGGCTTTGCTATTTGCCAACTCTGTTCCCTATGTAAGTTACCTAAGTTTCCTCATCTTTAAAAAGATCATAAGAAATACTGTGAAGATTAAGTGATATAATATTAAATATTACATTGCAACAAGCACAGAGCCTGGTGCATAATTATCATTTAATTAATAATTATTATTTTTGCTAAAATTTATTAAATGCTTAGCATGAGTCAGGAACTGTGATGTTCTATATATGATATAAATGCAAATAACCTTCAAAACAAAACTATGAAATAAGTACTGTTTTAATCTCCTTTTTCAGATGAGGAGTAAGGAAAGTAAAGCAGAGAGAGGTTACAAAACATCCTCATGGTCACACAGCAACAATTCCATTCTTTCCATTTTTTTTCTACTTAAATTTGTGTCTCTATCCTCTTCCATTTTTTTCTTTTTATTTGATCCTTCAAATTTTAATTCTATTGTTGCTTTATTCTTTGTGAACTGCAGGGTCGTTGGCCAACAACTTACAAATAATTCCAAAGTAATTTGTGAGTAGAGCTGGGAACAAGTTACCCAGCTCTCAGTGTGTTTTTCAATAACATAAAGACATTCATATACAATCCACTCATTGGAGAAATTATCCTAATAATCTGAGATAAATTTTCATTTTTGAAGCATTCAAATTATCTTTTGATAGATCATTTGCATGCCACTTTTAAAGCATATTACCCTCAGATTAAGAGAAAGTAAAAAGGGACTCCCTTAGAAAAGCTGTATCATGATGATCTCAGTGAAACAAAGTTTATGTACTCCAGCCTAGTTCTTGAGTAAGCAACTGTTTTTGTGAGGCAGAAAAACCCATCATCTCTGGACTCATGTTAGACTCAGGCAGAGTAAAAGGATCCTAAAGGCTATCTCTCTGGATTAGATTTTAAGCATGTGGCCATGGGCACTGCTGACACACCTGGATAAACGCCCCTGTGGCAAAGAAAGGCAACAGTGCTGCCAGTCATCAGCATCTAATTCACTCCCATTTCATAAGATGATAAAAAATTAAAAGCTGTTCTAAAAGCAGAGAGATTTGAATCTGACTTGGCACCAGGCGCTGTAACTATGCTTATGAATCAGTGTTATTTCTCCTCTTGGGTGCAAGCCCATTCTGGAATCCATGCCACCTGTTGCTGCTGCTGTTTTCTATTTAAGCTTCTATTTTTGTAAAGAGTGTGAGAAGCCCTGATTGACAAGCATTTTTTTTTAAAGAATGTTGTCATATGAGGATGAAATGCAGTTCTTCATTTCCAGTGATGCACTGAAATCTCATTAAGCTACACAATCTGATAGGATGCTGATTATAACTCTCCACCCAACTGCAGGCTGGAACGTGGGTTAGGCAAGAATGAGCAGCAAGTGATGCCTTTTCCCAAACCCTTCAATCATTTTATAAGTCCTCTTTTGGAAATATTTTCAAATGTTTTTGACAAATGCACAGTGCTTGAAAAACAAAGTTGTACATTTCTTGATTACATACTTATTTTAAAATTTATTTACCAATATCATATTTCCACCACCTACTAAGAATCATACTTAGTGTATGGGGAATCTGTCCAATATATGGTTCTAAAAGACAAGTCTTGGAAATAATCCATCTAGTATATACACATCTTATGTGGACAAAATCCGTGTAGATTATACACATCTTATATGCAGAGCTCCTTCAATTTCAACTTTAATTGGTCATCTTATGAAAAATATGCAATTAAAAAGCAGCTTTTGCAAAGAAATGAGAGTCTGTAGAGGTAACTTTTTATAGTTAAAATATCTAACTCTCTGGAGAACCACACATACTGGAATTTCACTAACAGTCAAAGAGATATATATTAAACTCTGGATTTCGTGAAATAGATTCTGTTGTTTCCCTTTACCAGGAACTCTTTAGGACGAGCTCATGATGACTATAAATCATTATGTTAATATGTTGCTGAGGCAGGTAACCATTTAGTATTCATGCAATATTTTATTGAGCTCCTTTCTCCATTTCTCCATGTACAAATAGGAAATATTACCCCCACTATAAGAAACATGCTTATGCTTTCAACATGCTTTCAGGAGATAGGCACTGTTTTTAATCTCCAAATTATTTTCATGTAATAATGGTGTATATATAAGAGTAGGAGCATAGAAACCACTGTTATTTTCCTCTATAATGCCTTCAGAAAGGGAACAAAGGGTCTGTTAATCTTGAAATATATATATGTTCCATCATCATAAATTATTACTTTTCATCATCATTTACTCCCTTTTCTAGATGGATCTTTCCTGGTCTATGTACACCTGCAGTTGTGCAGCTGGATTCTACCAAATGTTATCAGGCTGTTAACTATAATCTAATCCTTTTACAGGACTTTTTTGTGTGTCTTCCGCTGTAGGGAGATGGGACAGAAAAGGCAAATGATTTTATAGACCCCTCTAGTCTTATATATCACTCAGTAATAAATGACACTATTTGTCTTCAAACAAAACATAAAATGCATATTCACATATGTACAAGTACATACTATATGTATCCATTTTCTATATATAAAATTTTTAATTGAATATTTGAGTAGAGAGCAACTCCAGTGCTAACATAATATCCAAAGGTGTCCAAAAACCTTAGAGGTTTCCAAAAACCTCTAAGCCTATCCTTCTATCCCCCATTACTTGTAGTGCTGAAAGTTTTCCAGAATCTCCTCTGTTTTAAACATTCTTAATCTCCTCGCCTACATGTCAGAAAAAGCAAAGTGAGAATATTGAGTTACTGGCATAACAGAATTTGCTAATAGGACCAACTAGTGTCACTTTGTAAATTCAAAATATCTGTGCATGGAGCACTAAAAGCTCACTAATGAGAACTTATATTATTAAAGACAAAGTCTTTCACCCTAAGAGCTTTTGCTGTGACTTGTTGTGATGGAGTAGGTAGCATATCAGCAATAGTTCTGAAGTCTAGTGCCAACAGACTCAAAATGAAGACATAACAAGAACAGTATAGAGACAATACAACAGTGAAATCTCAAACCACTAAACATATTTTCCTTAAATTTCAATGGGGCTGTCTAAGAACCTACATAAAGGAGTTTTTTCTTTCTTTTCTAAAATTTTAATCAGTTAACATCCAAGCCACTGCAAGCAATACAGATTCTGATTCATTCATCAGTACTCACTTTCCACTGGGACCATTTGATCCCTGACTCCTCTAAAACAATCCTAAAAGGGAGAAATAATTCAAAGCCAGAGAGCTCATCCTATGAAGGACTGCCACCAGATTTTACATCAACATTTCTGGGTCTCAGTTTACTCATCTGGGAAATGAGAAGACGAGAAGATTGGATGAAAGCATCTCTATATCCCTTTTATCTCTAAAGTTCTATGATCCTGAGGGCCACAATGCTACACTCAAGTTTTGCATCCCTTTCTTTTTATAATAAATATGAATAGCAATTAAATATAAGAATTCATTTTTTTTCTCAAGTCCTTAAAATTATTTCATTGCAAACTTGGCAGGAGATAGCTTCACGCTGTAATCTGACTTTCTTAAAATTTCATTTATTTTGAGATGATGCTATGTATCTCACTCCACATAGATAGGAAATCCCTGGAGCTTCTTCTTCATCTTACCCTCCTTCTTAACTCCTATGTTGCTTAAGTACTAACCTAGGGAAGGACTTCATCACACTAGTGATGATGAAACTGATGAAGATAAGGGGGTATGAGAAAGAGCTTCCCCATTTGCTTTCTTCCCACTTCATACAATTTAGGTTAAAAAGGTCAAGAAAGAAAGAATCTTTGAAGGAGCAGGTGTTGGCAGTGGAAAGGGAAGTAAGAAACTTTATTTCTTGAGATTGGCAGAAATAAACTGTAAAGGAGAAATAAATTGTAAGGGAAAGTGAACTCAGTCCTATGGTCTGAGGAATATATATGTGCATCTATAGTGTTGCATTAACTTTTTTTTAGGGGGGCATCATTCAGCATCATTGGCAAGAGGCTGTAACTTACATAGATGTTATCTCCAAACACCATTATTAATTCTTTTCTAAAATTCAGTCTCTTTAATATGGCTTACAACATTTTTGATAATCTGTCCTGTCTTTTCTCTCTAGCCTCTTTTGCACCACACTTCTTTACTTGTTCCAAGGAGCCCGATGTGTTATAGTCTATGTAGCTGCCAGTCTGAATTATTTTTTCACTTCTTCCCACTGCACCATGATCAGTGCTGCCTCCAGGCCATTGCACAATCTTAAAATGTTTTCCTCAACTTCTCTTTTAGCTGATTCCTATTGTTATTTTTCTGTTCTCAGCATATATGACAACTTTTCTCCTGACTTCCTCAAACTTTCTCTCAAAACTGGCTGTCATTACAAGGTGGACACCCCTTGTTTACATTTCCATATCACCAAGTCCTTTTTTTCACTATAGCAATTGTACTCTTCTCTATTATGTTAAGCCATATTTAACATCCATTCTCATGGCTTTAAATACCCTCCATATACCAATGACTCCCAAATATATATATCCTGTCCTGATTCCTCCCTAAAATACCAGACTCAAATATCTAATTGTCTATTCAACATCTCCTTTTGGGGATACAAATAGACAGCTCAAAATTAGCATGCCTAAAATCAAACTTCTTATTTTTCATTCCTCTCAAACATGCTTTCTTTTCATTCTTCCCTATCTCAGTTAATGACAAATACATTTCTTCCTGTTTCTCAGGACAAAAACCTTGGAGTCATCTTGAGTCCAAGTCATCTTGACTTCTTGAAACTGATTACATCTCACCACCTCCACTGTTACTACATGGCTCAAACCATTATCTTCTCTTACTGGAACTATTGCAACAATTTCCTATTTCCTTCCCCCAATTTCACCCTTTGCCCACTTTAGAAAATCTTCACTGCAGCAACTAGAATGTGTCAACTGAAAAACAATGCACAACCTAAAAGTTGAGAATTATGTTTTTTGGTTTTTTTTTTTTTTTTTTTTTTTTTTTTTTTAGCTGCGTTGGGTCCTCCTTGCTGTGCGCGGGCTTTCTCTAGTTGTGGTGAGCGGTGGCTTCTCTTGTTGCAGAGCACAGGATCTAGGCACACGGGCTTCAGTAGTTGTGGTACACAGGCTCAGTAGTTGTGGCATGCGGGCTCTAGAGCACAGGCTTAGTAGTTGTGGTGCAAGGGCTTAGTTGCTCCGCGGCATGTGGTATCTTCCCGGACCAGGGATCAAACACGTGTCCCCTGCATTGGCAGGCGGATTCTTAACAACTGCGCCATCAGGGAAGTCCCAAGAATTATGTTTTATTCAGCAGACTTTCTGAGGACTTAAGCACAGAAGACAGCCTTTCATATAGCTCTGAGGGAGTGCTACAAATAGGTAAGGGAGGAGCCAGGATACATAGGAGTTTTTGAAACAAAAATCAGGTAGTTGGAACATCAAAAGGAAGAGGCAACCTATGGAATGGGAGAAAGTATTTGCAAAACAAACATCTGATAAGAGGTTAATATTCAAAATATATAAGAAATTCATAAGCTCAATAGCAAAACAAACAAACAAAGAACCCCCCCCAGAACTATCCAGTTAAAAATAGGTAGAGGAACTAAAAAGATACTTTTCAAAAAAATTCAAATGGCCAACAAGTACATGAAAAGGTGCTCAGTATTACAAATAATCAGGGAAATGCAAATCAAAACCACTATGAGTAACATCTCACACCTGTTACAATAGCTATTATTAAAAAGACATAAGAAATGCTGGTGATTTTGAGGAAAAAGGATAATCCAAGCACTGCTGGTGAGACTGTAAGTTTGTGCAGCCACTATCGAAAACAATATGGAGGTTCCTCAAAAGACTAAAAAGTAGAGCTACTATATGATTCAACAATCCCAATTCTGGGTGTATATCCAAAGGAAATGAAATCACTATCTCGAGTATATATCTGCACCCCCCCCACATTCTCGGCAGCATTATCACAATACTAAGTCACAGAAGCGAACTAAGTGTCCTTTGATGGATAAATGGGTAAAGAAAATGTGATTGAGATATAAAGATATAGATATATAATGGAATATTATTCAGTCATAAAAAGAAGGAAATTCTGCCACTTGCAACAACATGGATAGACCTCGAGAACATTACACTAGGTGAAATAAGTCTGACAGAGAAAGGCACATACTTTATGATATAACTTACACGTGGAATCTAAAAAAGCCAAACTCATAGAAGCAGATAGTAGAGTAATGGTTGCCAGGGTCTTTAGGGTAGAGGAAATGAGGTCATATTGGTCAAAGTATACAAACTTCCAGTTGTAAGAGGAACAAGTTCCAGGGATCTAACATACAGCATGGTGACTATAGTTGACAATACTGTGTTGAATACTTGAAAGTGGCTAAAGGAGTAGATTTTAAATGTTCTCACAATAAGAACAAAAAATGTTAATTGTGTGAGGTGAAGGATGTGTTAACTAACCTTACTGTGGTAAATATTTCACAATATATATGTGCATCAAACCATCACTTTGTACAACTTAAACTTAGACAATGCTACATGTCAATTATAACTAAATAAATCTGAGAAAAAGAAAAGAGAGTAAACAACGGAAGAGACTTTGTCCCCAAGACCAAAATCAAAGAAAAAATATTTTAAAATCATATATTTAGCAGAAAGCCAATAGTTCTAAAATGATATTCAAAAAATAACTATATAAATGTGTAGGAAAAATAGGCAAGAATTTTCATTTTTTGTTGTTTGAGGGAGGAAACAACAATAATTTTAGGTTTAAGGGAGAAATTCATATCTTAATGGAATTCACTGGATTGAAAGTTACTCAACTTTTATCAATCCCCTGCCTGAGTTTCCTGCAGCAAGAAAAATGAAACTCTTTTAGGTGTTTGAACTATGTTTCCCAGGAAGTTATCAAATCTACTGATTTTGAGTAGGGAACAAGTTGGTCTGAGCTGAAGGGACGTGGATACAGAAACAGCAAAGATATAAGGCTATTTTAGAATGCTGTCTCAGGATGCAACAGACTATGGATAAAAGGGGAATGCCTCTTCTGTACATATATATAAGAGGAATGGTAGAGTACATTTCTTGAGGCTTTAGGATGACCTCTGAGACCTTTATTTTTCCCTTCACCTAAATATATTTTTTAACATCTTTATTGGAGTATAATTGCTTTACAATGTTTTGTTAGTTTCTGCTGTATAACAAAGTGAATCAGCTATATGTATACATATATCCCCATATCCCCTCCCTCTTGGGTCTCCCTCTCACCCTCCCTATCCCACCCCTCTAGGTGGTCACAAAGCACCGAGCTGATCTCCCTGTGTTATGCGGCTGCTTCCCACTAGCTATCTATTTTACATTTGGTAGTGTATGTATGTCAGTGCTACTCTCTCACTTCGTTCTAGCTTATCCTTCCCCCTCCCTGTGTCTTCAAGTCCTCTCTTCACCTAAATATTTTTTTAAATCTCACAATTAAAATCTGAATATATTTCTTGGAAATTTTCTAGCAGCTTAGGTATATTTAAAGTAAAACTTGACAGATCTCCTTTACTAACATTTTTGTCAATCTTGCTTCTTTCCTTGGAGGTACCACTGTTTATAATTTGAAGCCAGCAACCTTCCTGTTCTTTTCCTATGTGTTTTCATAAATATATGTTCCTATGTGTAGCTTTTCTCTGTGACTTGTTCCTTTTCTTTTGAAACTAAATCTAAACACATTTTAATTCTGAATCTTTATTAATATAAAACAATATATTCCACATATAATAAATAATATAACAGAAAATTTAAATATGTTGAAATCATATAATTAAATTCTTCTATCAGGAAGCATTAAGTACTCACTACCATGCTAGGTTTATGTGTAGGAAAGTTAATGTGGATTGAAATATAAGATTTTGTGAAAGTGAGGCTTAACTCAGACCTTGAGGAATTGTCAACCATAAGAAAGTGAAGGTTAAGATTTATGGCATTTCAGTTGAGGGTAGCATCATGAAAAAAGCACAGGATTAAGCATGATGAGTATGAAGGATAATAAGGCAAAGCTGTCTAATCTTGATGCAGAAGTCAATGTGGGGCATATTCATGCTTGCAAGTGAATTAGGAAATGCATCCTGATGGCGCTAAATAAAATGGACTGCAGATAAGAGAACTTTGATTCCTGGGAAATAATGAGATGTCACTGGTAATAAATCAGATATGGGTTTTGGGACATTCTGGACTAGCACTGTGGGAATGGAGGAGAAGTTAATCTGAGACATTTCTGGAAGAAGAAATGATATGATTTTTTTTGATAGAGGGATTAAGTTTGATAGAGGGATTAAGAAAAAGAAAGACTCAAAAATGAACTCAGAGTTTTCAATTTCAAAATTGTGGTCCTATTAGAAAAGGAGTATGGCAATGGGCAAGGATGGGAGGAATGGAGAGGGAGTTTGATTTACTTATAATAAAGAATGCCTAAAAATGTTTATTTTAAGCAGAGAATACAGTTTACTTTTCTAAATTATATAAAGAATTGTCTTCATCATCTATCCTATTGTCTACTAGACCCCAACACTCAAACATCAAGAGTTTCACATTTAATGACAAGACACTGTTTGGAATTACAAGGAACTGGGTCATGAGAAGGTCTTGAAATCCCATTATGGTTCCACAGTTATTCATCTATGCCTTGCTAGTATTGTTACAACCTTTGATATGCTGGAGGCCTCTAAAGAGTGTCTTAACTCACTGCATCTCAAATCTTTATCTAGGCCTAGGGACACCTCTTGTTATAACATATCAGGGAACAGCAGAGATAACAGGTGGCTCCTCAGCCAGATGGTACAATGCGTAGCTGAAGGGGAAAAAGATCTCCGTAGAGAGGTTTCCATTGTGTTGTGAGATGTGAAGAAAGCCCTTCAGACTCAGGCCTCTGGAGATATTCCATCCTGGAATGGATGACATGAGAACAGATTAAAAATTGTTGTTTTTATCCTTTTCCCTCACATACACACACACACACACACACACACACACACACACACACAAAGTTCTATCAACCAAGAAACATACACACTGGATGGGGATCTTTAGTTAAAACCCAAAGGTATGTCAGACATGGCTCTTTTCAAATTCCAGTGTTATACCTGCTGTAAAATAGGGCAATTTGTCACTGAATTGAGGTGAAGTGCTTCTAACCTTTTGAGCAGTTAAGACACACAAGCACATTCTCTCCCCTCCGCCATTTTCAAAACACAGGAACCATGTCTAGAATAATGTTTTAGAAAATAATGTTCAGGCTTTTTGAGCAATGCACAGAGCAGGCCTCAACAGTAACAGAAATGATCTAACCAAGACACAAAACCAAGCCATTGCATTGTTCTAATTCTAGTGATGTTAAGAAGATATGAACTCTGAACTGCAGGTGGATGAGTGATGTTGCTAGGCAACTTTGCTTTTTATATATGAGATTGGCCCTGTTGGGTTAATTCTGCACTTTGTTTAAATCCTTCACTTTGAGCAAGTAGAAGGTTGGGTATGCAGAATCTGAAATTGATAGGTGGGTGAGACAGTTACAGGTGTACACATTGTTTGGTATTCTTTTGTAACAATCCATGCAGGTATACAACTACATTGTTACAACTAAAAAATGGCAACATGAAATATAGCAGCCATTTTTCCCCCAAGAAGAGGAGCTTATAAATTTACTTGGTCCAAAGTATCACCTGCTTAAGCAATACATCAAACTGTGCAGTTCCATCAGTCTGAATCAATTAGAAATTACTCACAAAGTAAATTACATTGAAAAGCTTTGATTTGTTACCAGAGTTTGTTACAGTTCTCTTCAATCTTAAAAGACTGAAAGCAAGAAAGTAATAATATGACAGTGATAGTGAAATGTAACTTTTATTGAGATTGATGAGAACCTATTTGCTACAATATTTGCTTTTAATAATTTAATTTTTTAAACACTGCAGAGAGAGCCATAAATATTTTATTAGGAAGCTTCTACAATTTATATAACTTTGGTTTGAACTGGTTCCTGATCTTTTGAATATACTTACATCAGTTTTTATAATAATCTCATTGACAATACGGCTTTAGCTCTTAAATCAGTTCCTTAATTGCCCTCCTCTGTTTGATTAGCCCATGCCTTATTTATTGCATACGTGAAACACTTGCTTGTAAATTGAGATATGACCTCACCCTTTCATAAAATCTAAGTGAATGATTGAGCGCAGGACATTAACTATCATCTTCACAGAGGTTTTTGGAAAATTTTCTTTCACCAGCAGCATTCAGGTGCAGTTGTGACCATTTGAAAAATAACATCTGAGTTATTTGCAAGTTATTTGAAAGCTAAAAGTGGAAATGAAAAAGATTCTCATAGTTAGTGAATTACAACATGAATGTCACTAAATTGACCTGTTTTAGACTTAATTGCATTTCTTTAACATCAAAATGTCTATAAAGAATACAGATTCATCTAAAAGTGATGATTAATATTCAATAGTAAGGACTATTTATAACTGCCTACATTTTAAATCATACATCTGTTAGGTAGCAAAAAGGTATTTGGTTGGGTTTTCATTTGATTTTGAAAATGTTTATGTCAAAATTTTATGTGTTCACAAAATATGGTATTCAAATGAGGCAATAAACAAATAAATAAACAAGCTTACTGGTCATTTTTGCCTCAGTAGGATCTTGTAGAATTCCCTCTGTAGGAAACCCTCAGGAGTACTTTCCTTGCTTTAGGGTGAAAGCATGGAGAATGGAGAGCTTCCCATGACATTTTGCATGGCACAGCTACTGTAGATGATTCTTGTTTCCATCTGGTGGTTTCTACTTGGACACTAGATTGGACAATGCATTCAGATGTTAACTTAGTATTTAGCCATAATTACTCCTGCTGGTGGTCATTTCTATCCATTGATAAATAGACTCTACTGTTTTCACTATGCTGCTTACCATTTTTCTATGAAATGTGAACATTTAAGATACTATCTGAAGACTCCTTAGCAAAATATAGTTGTGTACATCTTGACTACTTTTAATGCACTTAAAATAGTTTAAATTTCCAAAAGCAGCTAAAGTATATCTGTACCATGTGATTTCTTCCAGTAAAAGGGTGATATCTTTGAGAATCCATGTCATACACAGAGATATCAGCAGTGTGGTGATGGAAAACCAGACATCACATTTCATACAGATTATTCACTGTCAAATTTTAGAATTACTTTATTAAACAGAGAGCAGTGATTAATAAAACCACTGCAAACTGACTTAGAAAACGACATGCCAAACTCAGACAATTTCCTTTTTATATTTTATTTTACCGTAGTAGTAATAGTTAACATGTGATATATTTTCATAACAAATTTTAAAGTGCACAATACAATATTGTTGACTATAGGTAAAGTGTTGGACAGCAGATGTCTATAACTTATTCATTTTATTTAACTGAAATTTTATTCCTATTGATTAGCAACTCTCCATTCCCCCTCCCCCCCCCACACACAACCCCTGGCAACCATCAGAACTCTTTGATTCTATGAATTTGACCATATTAGATATCTCATATAAATGGAATAATGCAGTATTCGTCTCTCTATAATTGGTTTATTTCACTTAGGGTAATGACCTCAAGCTTTATCCATGTTGTTGCATATTGAAGAATTTCCTTGTTTATTAAAAAATTTAATTCTTTATTAAGGCTGAATAATATTCCATTGTATGTATATGCCACATTTTCTTTATCCATTAATCAGTTGATGTACAAATAAGTGGTTTCCACATCTTGGCTATTGAAAATAGTGCTGCAATGAACATGAGAGTCCTAATTTCTCTTCAAAATCCTGATTTCAGCTCTTTTGGATAAATGCTCAAAAGTGGGGCTTCTGGATCATATGGTAGTTCTATTTTTAATTTTCTGAGAAACTTCCAGACTGTTTTCCATAGTAGCTAAAACATCCTATATTCCCCAAAATAGTATATAAGGGCCAATTTCTCCACATTCTTACTTTTTGTCTTCTGTTTTATTTTTATTTATTTATTTTTGATAAACAGCCATCCTGAGAGCTGTGAGATGATAACTCATTGTGGTTTTGATTTACATCTCCCTGATGATTACTGATGTTGAGCATTATTTCATATGTCCACTGGCCATTTGTATATATTTTTGGAGAGACGTCTATTCAAGTTCTTAGTCCATTTTTAAAAATCAGGCTATCGGTTGCTTTGCTGTTGAGTTGTATGAGTTCCTTATATATTTTGCAGATTAATCTCTTATCATATACATGGTTTGCAAATATTTTCTCCCATTCCATATGTTACCTTTTACTGTGTTGATTATTTCCTTCTCTGTGCAGAATCTTTTTATAGTTTGATGTAGTTCCATTTGTCTATTTTTGCCTGTGGTTTTGGTGACATACCCATGAAATCATCGTCAAGGCTGTGAAAATTTTCCCATGTTTTTTATTTTGCAATATAATTCACATTTTATTCTTTTTATTTTTAACAAATTTTTATTTTATATTGGAGTATGGTTGATTAACAATGTTGTGTTAGTTTCAGGTGTACAGCAAAGTGATTCAGTTATACATATACATGTATCTATTCTTTTTCAAATTCTTTTCCCATTTAGGTTATTACAAAGTATTGAGCAGACTCAGTACCCATATGTTTTATTCTAGGAGTTTTAAAGTTTCAGTTCTTGTGTTTAAGTCTTTAATCCAATGTGAGTCTATTTTATTCCTTCCAGTTTCATTGAGATATAATTGACATACTGTATTATAAAATTTAAGGTATAAAACATAATAATTTGAATTGCATACATCATAGAATGATTACCACAGTATGTTTAATGAGCATCCATCATTTCATATAGATGCAACATTAAATAAATAGGAAAAATATTTTTTCCTTGAGATGAGAAATCTTAGGATTTATAATACTGTCTTAACAACTTGAGTTAATTTTTGTGTATGGTATAAGATGAAGTCCCAATTTCATTCTTTTGCATGTGAATATCCAGCCTTCCCAACACCATTTTTTGAAGAGACTGTCCTTTCCCCATCATGTCTTCTTGGAACCTTTGTCAAAGATCATTTGCCCATAGATGTGTGGATCTATTTCTGGTTTTCTGGTCCATTGGTTTATATGTCTGTGTTTATGCCAGTACCATACTGTTTTGTTTATTGTAGACTTGTTTTTGAAGTATAGTTGATTTACAATGTTGTGTTAGCTTCTGGTGTACAACAAAGTGATTTGGTTATACTGTAGCTTTATAATATGTTTTGAAATCAGTAAGTGAAATGCCTCCAGTATGTTTTTTCTCAAGATTGATTTGGCTATTCATGGTTGTTTATGGTTTCATATGAATTTAGAATTATTTTTTCTATTTATGTAAAAAATGTCATTGTGAGCTTGATAGGGATTACATTTAATCTGTAGATTACTTTGAGCAGTATGGACACTAACAATATTAAGTCTTTCAGTCCATGAACACAGGATGCCTTTCAGTTTTTTGTGTCTTCTTTAATTTCTTTCATCAATGTGTTCTACTTTTCAGTATACAAATCTTCACCACCTTAGTTAAGTTCATTCCTAAGTATTTTAATTCTTTGATTCTCTTTGATGTTATTGTAAGTGGCATTTTCTTAATATCTTTTTCTGATAATTTGTTGTTGATGTATAAAAATGCAACTGATTTTTGTATGTTGATTTTGTATCCTGAAATTTTGCTGAATTTATTTGTTCTAATAGTTTTTTTTTTAAACTGGCATCTTTAGGGTTTTCTTTATATGAGGTCATGTCATTTACAAACAGGGAGAATTTTACTTTTTGCTTTCTGATGTGGATGCCTTTTCTTTCCTTTTCTTTCCTAATTGCTCTGGCTAGCTGTTCCAGAATTATATTGGATAGATGTAGCAAGAGTGAGCATCCTTGCCTTTTTCCTGAACCTGTAGGCTAAATTTTCAGTTTTTCACCATTGAATATGATTAGATGTGGACTTTTATTTTTTTAGGTTATTTAATAAATTTTATTTTTTATACATTATTTTTTATATTCTTTTCCATTATGGTTTATCACAGGATATTGAATAGTTCCCTGAATTATACATCAGGACCTTGTTTTCTACTCATTCTAAATGTAATAGTTTACATCTACCAACCCCAAACTCCCAGTCCACCTCTCTCTCTCCCCCTTGCCCCTTGGCAACCACAAGTCTGTTCTCTAGGTGTCTGTTTCTGTTTTGTAGATAGGTTCATTTGTGCCATATTTTAGATTCCACATATAAGTGATATCATATGGTATTTGTCTTTCTCTTTCTGACTTACTTCACTTAGCATGGTAATCTCTAGTTGCATTCATGTTGCTGCAAATGGCATTATTTTGTTCTTTTTTATGGCCAAGTAGTAAGCTGTGGCCTTTTAATATATGACCTTTATTATGTTGGCATAGTTTCCTTCTATTCTAGTTTGTTAGGTTTTTATCATGAAAGGGTGTTGAATGTTATTAAATGTGTTCCTGCATGTTTTGAGACAATCATGTGACTTTTTCCCCTTATTCTGTTAATGTGGTGCATCACAATAATTGATTTTCATAGTTTTAAATATCCTTGCTTCTCAAGGATAAATCTCACTTTATCGTGGTGTATGATACTTTTAATGTGCTGTTGAATTTGGTTTGTTAGTATTTTGTTGAGAATTTTTCATCTATGTTCATCAAGGTTATGGGACTGTAGTTCTCTTTTCTTGTAGTGTTTTGTCTAGTTCTATGGTGTTTTTATCATGGTAATTTTGGCTTCATAAAATGAGTTTGGAAGTGTTCCCTCCTCTTTAGTTTTTGGAAGAGTTTGAAAAAGAATTGGCATTATTTCCTTTTCAAATGTTTTGGAGAATTCACCAGTGAAATCATTGAGCCGGGGCTTTTCTTTGTTGGGAGATATTTGATTACTGATTTGATCTCCCTACTAGTTATAGGTCTGTTCAGACTTTCTATTTCTTTATGATTCAGTCTTGGTAGGTTGTATGGTTCTATGACTTTATTTCTTTTCAATTATCCAGTTTGCATATAACTGTTCATAGTAGTCTCTTATGATCCTTTTATTTATGTGGCATCAGTTGTAATGTCTCTTCTTTAATATCTGATTTTATTCATTCTAATCTCTCTTTTTTACTTAGTCTAGCTAATGGTTTTTCAATTTTGTTTACCTTTTCAAAAAACGAACTCTTTAGTGTCATTGATTTTTTTGTATTATTTGTCTTTTCATTATTTCATTTATTTCTGCTCTAGGCTTTGTTATTTCTTTTCCATGCTGAATTTGGCCTTGGTTTGTTCTTTTTTCTAGCTCCTTTGGGTGTAATGCTGCATTGTGTATTTGAGATCTTTCTTCCTTTTTAGTATAGATGTTTATCTTTATAAACTTCCCTCCTAACACTATTTTTGCTGTATTCTATAAGTTTTGCTATGCTGTGTTTCAATTATTATACTGTTGCCTACTTCTACCTTCAGTTGTGTCAATGTTTGCTCGATATATTTAAGTGTTCGATGTTGTGTGAATATATGTTTATAATTGTGATATCTTCTTAGTGGATTGACCCTTTTATCATTATATAATGTGCTTTATCTCTTGTGACAGTTTTTGACTTAAAGTCTATTTGGTCTGATGTAAAAATAGTCACTTCTCTCTTTTGTTTACCATTTGCTTGGAATATCTTTTCCATCCCTTCACTTTCAGCCTATGTATCTTTAAATCTAATGTGAGTTTCTTGTGGACAGCACGTAATTGGGTTTTTATATCCTTTCAGCCTCTCTTGGACTTTTGATTGGAGGTTTTAATCTATTTACATTTAAAGTAATTATTGATTGAAGGATTTAATACTGCCATTTTAATTGTTTTCTGTCAGTCTTGTGGTTCTTTGTCTTTTCCTGTCTTGCTCTCTTCCTCTGTGTTTTGTTGTGTTTTTGTTTTTCTATCAATATGTTTAAGTCTTTTCTATTTTTCTTTTATGTAACTTCTCTATATATTTTGTTCTGTGGATACCTTGAGAGTTACATAAAATATCTTATACTTATAACACATTATGTATGCTTTTATTGTGAAAAATCTATTTTGTGTGTCCTTTAATATATTTTTAGTTATAGTCATTGTTTGTCTTTTAACTTTATTTTTAACTTTTATACTACAATTAAAGGTGATTTGCTCACCACCATTACATGCTGCATTTGTCTATATATTTAACCTTTACCAATGAGTTTCATAGTTTCTTATGTTATTAAGTTGCTGTTTTGCTTCCTTTTGTTTCAATTTGAAGAACTTGCTTTAGCATTTCTTATAAGGCAGGTGTTGTGATAAATTACTTCAGCTTTTGTTTTTCTAGGAAGGTCTTTATCTTTCTTTCATTTTTGAAGGAGAGTTTTTCTGGGTGAAGTATTCTTGGTTAGCATTTTTCAGCACTTTTAATACATCATCCCACTCCCTTCTGTTCTGCATGGTTTCTGCTGAAAAACCCAATGCCAGTCTTATGCAGTTTCCCTTATACATGACAAGTCACTTTTCTCTTACTGTTTTCAAAATTCTCTCTTTGTCTTTGACTTTTGACAATTTCATTACATTGTGTCTCAATGTGAATTTCTTTTGATTCATCTTGTTTGGTTTTGTTAGGTTTCTTGGAACTGGACATCCATTTTGTTCCCCAGATTTGGGAAATTTTCACTCATTATTTCTTTGAATAAGCTTTCTGGTTCTCTCATCTCTCTCTCTCTCTCTTCTCAATCTGTGTAACTTCCACTATACTTGATGCTGTCCCTTAAGTCTCGTAAGCTTTCTTAACACTTTTTTATTCTTTTTATCCTCCACTGCAATAAACTGTCTTCAACTTCCCTGAAATTTTCTTCTGCTTGATCTAGTCTGCTGTTGAATTCCTTTAGTGAATTTTTTCATTCAATTATGTTCTTCAGTGGCATGATTTCTGTTTGGTACTTTTTAAAATATTTTCTATCTCTTTGTTGAAATTTTTACTTTGTTCGTGCGTTGTTTCTTGACCTCAGTGAGCATCACTATAAATGTTATTTTGAATTATCTGTCAGGTAAACCCATATAATTCTATTTCAATAGAGTCTGTTTCTGGCAATTCATCTTATTCCTTTGTTTGGAACATCTTTGCCTGACTCTTCACTTTCCTTGAATCTCTGTGTTAGAGTCTGTGCATTAGGCAAAGAAGCCACCTCTCCCGGACTCATACAGGAGAAGACTCTTACCAATCAGCTCAGCTAGGGATTCTGGAAGGCTTTCAAAACTTTCTGCTAGTTTAACACACTTTCGTTTTTCTTCGCAGCCTTCTTGCATCTAGGGTATGCTATGTCCCATCACTGCACTGTGTCAAGAGAGACTAAAACCAGTTCCCCAGAAAAGTTCGGTCATTGGATACTTCATCCAACTCTTTCCTTCCCCTGGGAGAATCTGGGAGCTGGGTTTTTGTCTGCTCACTCTGTGCTGAACTAGGTGGCAGTGGTGGTGGGTTGATGTCAACTGCCATCCCAAATATTCATCTCTGCTCTCACTTTCCCACAGGGGCTAGGTTATGTCAGGCCCCTTCATCACTCTGAGGCAGGCAAGTCAGAAGCCAGTTCTTTGGGCAGCCCTCAGAAAAGTTGTAGCTTTGGATGACCAAACCAACATTTTCCCTCTTCAGGGAGAAGCAGACAGCTCTCATTTTTGTCTGCTCACTCTGTACTGAGCCAGGGAGAATAGCCATGTCTTTTAGCATCCCAAGCCACTGTTTCAATTCTCCCCAAGGCTGACAGACTGTGCTGGGCCTGTCAGAGCTCCAAAAATGCCGAGACAGATGCCAGTTCTTTGGACAGCCTTAGAAAAATTGGGACACTGTATGCATGGATCAACATTTTCCCTTCCCAGAGAGAAGTTGAAAGCTGGGAATTTTTTCATCCACTTGTTCTGTACTGAGCAGTGGTGAAGAGCTATGGCTTCTATAGTGGCTGTATCTCTCAGAGCTCCAAGACCGACAAGATAGAATCCAGTCTTCTGGGGAGACTTACTGGAAAAGTTGGGGCACTGCATGTGTTAACCAACAGTTTCTCTACCCTGGGATAAGCTGGTTGCTAGGGGATCTCTTCCTGATCATATGTCACTATGCTAGGAGTAAGGATCCTGTTGAGAGAGTGTCTTGAATCTCCCTACTGGCTTCAGTGAGTCTGGTTTCATGTTTACCAGGGGGACAGGAGACTTTCTATTAGTTTCTGGATTTCTCACAAAGGTAATTTGTCCATGAATTGTTGCTGAATAGATGTGTTCATGGGAGAAAGCAGGGTCCAGGGCTTCCTCTTTACCATCTTGCTGATGTCACACCCTACTTCATTTCCTTTTATGGTAAGCTTGCTAGACTTATATTTATTCTTGATTTTAGGAATACATTGGACAAAATTTCTTGTTATAACCTAGTGGAAAAGATTTACATACATGGGCTGGATAAGGCTGATTGGATTACTCTATACCAAAAGAATTACAATATGAAGGTCAAATTCTGGTAATGTGCCCCCAAACTCTGTATTTGACCTTATCAAGATGAACTTTAAAAATAAAGACCTTAATGCAAACATGTAAGTTATGCTTACATGATAGATTGTGTGGTGGATATTGGAAGTCAGCATTTGGGTGCCATATTTTAGGAAAAACTTGAGCTCAGAGGAAGATGAGAAACTTACTAGTAAAAAGGAATGTTGTCCGAGGAACTTAAAAGACTAGAGGAAGTTTAGCCTGAAGAAGAGAAATTTTGAGAAGAGAGCTTGATATCTATTTCTTAGAATTCAAATTATACTTTTATATGTTAGATTTAGACTTAGCCTGTATTGCTTAAAAAAAGTGGAGCATAGAAAAATAGATGAAAATTACAGGTAACCAGATTTAAGTTGAGTAAAAGAACAAATTTCTAAAGCCTAGCAATGGAATATTCTGCTTCTCATAGCATGTAAGCTTCCTCATCCCTGGAAATGATTTAGCTGCGTTTGGGTGGCCTTCTGCATAGCATGTTGCAGAGGGGATTAGCACATTGGATGGGTAGCTATTTATTCTGGATAAATTCTGAAAACACTTTTGTCTCTAAGATTGTACTAGGAGGAGACTACACTTATTTTCAGATGTGCCCTGCCATTCCTGATTCATAGTCTTAATTGAAGAAAACAACAAATATTTTAGCAGGATATAATATTAACATCAGTGACTGCACATGTGCAGAATGTTTTTGACAAAATCATATATCCTAGGTAAATGTCAAGTTTGAAGGTATGGCTATAAGAGAGAGTAGAATAGGAAATGAAAGACAGCAGGCAAGGAAATTAATGAGGTTAAGGTCTTAAAGGTGGGTAAGTAGGTGACAAATACTGTTCCAAAAGGGTATATGAATAATGAGTCATGAGTGACTTAAGGACACTACACTGGTACATTTCAACAGAAAATGTGTCTGAATTCATTTGAAGTTTGTTGTTTATGCTTAGAAATCTAGGGTATTACACTTTGACTCTGTTGAATATCTCATTTTGCTTTAAGAACATCCTTGTAACTAAAGCCCATTGCAGAGTACAGCCAATACCTTAGAAGTCATGCGCCCAGCTGTGCTTTTCCAATTAGCACAGCATTTCAGTCGGAGTTTCACCTGTTTGCCACTTAGAGTCTACAAAGGCGGAAGTGAGCTGAAATTCCAATTGGAGAATAAGCTAAGAGCTTAATAGAAAGGTCAGAACTGGATCACGTTTTACTTGAAGTAAGAAGTCATATTCAACACAACTCATGAATTATATATTTCATACAACTTTACTGTATTATATTTTTCTGTCCTTATTATTCCTATACTCCTTAAACTGAAACATCCTCAATATGGTGTCACTGGTAAACAACTTAGCAAGGTATTAAGGTGAGACAGTTTCATAATAGTGTGATTTATTTTTATTGTTGAAAAAGAACAATTGTACTTCTCAAAATGTTACCATATATTAAAGTTACTAAAGGAGAGACTGAAAAGAATACATAATGCTGAATTCTCAGAAAATTGAGGAATTAAAATTTGGAATCAACAAACTAGAAAAATATAGGATGACCCATGTATTTTGATTATTCTGTTTTCATTGAATTAACATTTAATTTCCTTTCAATCATCCTCAGAGATGACAAAGTATTTGTGTGAAGGATTCTAAGCAAGAATTCATTTTGCCAAAATACATGGACAGACAATACCCAAGTGGCATTTTATAAATGGCATTATGTAAATAAATGAAGCACTGCCTATATTACTAAACACTGATTGTAATATTGTGCTTTGTTTCTTGTAAATATTTTATAGAAAAAAATCAAAATTACTTTACAGGAAATTAGGGGGTTTATGCTACTTCAGTCATTCATGATACATTGATTAAAAGCTCTGCTCTTGATTTTAACATGTGGGGCTTGAATCTACACATGAGCAAGTTATTAAATCACTCTGTTCCACAGTTTCCTAATCCGTAAAATGGTCAAAATAGTGGTACTTAATTCATAGACCTTCATGATAGTTAAATAAGGTAGTCCATTAAAAACATTTATAAAGTAAGTGCTTTGTAAAGTGCCTGTTACAAAGTAAGCACTCGATAAATGATCATTGTCATCATTAATGAATATATCTGTGTATCCTGACAGAACCAGTTAAAATTCAGACTCTAGAAATCAATTTTTAAAATTTTCCACAATTGGACTTTCCTTCTCACTTCAAAATTTAGCTAAAAAAAGTCTACAGACTAGAGATTTAAAAGGTCTTCTATAGTAAATGGAAAGATGTCCACTCTTTAAAAGTTTTGAATTATGATAAGAAAAAGTAAAATTCTACAAATATCTAGAAAACACACAGACATACACACATACATATGACTTAAGAGGAATAGAAATCATGCTGTGTTCCAATAGCCCTAGACTCTATGCATATGGAGCTTAATGTATAAAATGTACATAAATTTTTTTCTATTACACAAGTTTTATTTCTATATATATGAAATATTTTTATTCTACTCTCTGACTCTCAATTCATTCCTACTGCTCGAAGCAATTATTGCAGAAGTATACCCTGTAATTGGGCCCATCAAAATTGACTTGGTTGTTACAGAATGATAGAAGGTTGAAGGTGGAGAAAATGAAGATGTGAAGAAGGTTAGAAATTCACTTTTGGAGATGAACTATCTGTTAGATACCTAAGTGAAAATGTTGGGAAGGTAGTTGGATAAATGAGTCTTGAATTTGGGAGAGATGTCTGACCTAGAGATATAAATACAGGCATTATTGACATAGAGATGTTATTTAAAACTATAAGAGTGGATGAGATCTCCAGGTTGACCTGAACCCCAGGGAATTCCAACACTAAGCAGTTGGGAATAGAAAAAAGAACTAGCAAAAGCAACTAGGAAGGAATAAATGAGTAGCTAGAAGGTAAATCATGACAATGTGATATCTTGGAAGCTAAGTGAAGAAAATGTATCAAGGAAGAGGGAGTGATTGATATGTCAAATACTGCTGATAGGTGAAGTTAGATGAGAGATGATCATTGAAAATTTCAACAAGAGAATTTTGGTGGAGTAGCGAGGGGTAAACTCTGGTTGGAGTGTGTTTAAAAGAGAATAGGAAGGGGGGACTTCTAGAGCAAATGTAGAGAACTCTTCCAGGGAGTTTTGCAGCCAAGGGGAGCAGAGAATTGGAACTATAATTGGCAATGAAAGCAGGGCCAAAAGAGGACTTTAAAATATATATTTTCAGGAAGGGATTAACAAAAGCATAAGAGAATAATAAAAGCATGCTGATGGGAATGATCCATTAAAGAAGGAAAAATAGACCACAAGAAATGGAGAGAGATGATTAATTGCTGGAATAGGTGAGCGGAGATGAGATCTTGTGCAAAAGAGGAGAGAATTGACATTAGATAAAAGTTATGGCTAGTTCATCCATGATAACACTTGGGACAGAAGAATATTAATAATTCAGATGAAAGATTCTGACCTTTGGAATTTCAAGACCTCTGGAATGCGGTGTAGGAAATATTTCAGAGGGCCTTGCAGCACCACTCAAACCTTAACATGTAAAAAAGTAGGACAGATCTGCCACTAACTAGTTGGATAATTTGGATTTTTGTATTTAACTTGCTGGGCCTCAGTTTCATCCAGAAAATGAAGAAATGAGTCTCTAAGTTACTTTTCATCTCTAACAATTTGTGATGCTACAGTGTGCAATAGTTTAGATTTAATAGCTGAAAAACATTCTCTGTTCTCTGGAGCCTTTTATCATGTGTTGACTTGGTGTATGGCCTTGAGCAAGCCACCTCTAAACCAACCAGAGTTACTTTGGAAGGAGGCATGCATTATGGAGAGAGACATACAGACAGACAAACAGTCACACACACACACTCTTTCCTTCAATCCTGTCTTGTGGGAAAGAGAAAGAGAGAGAAAGAGGGTCCCAGAGCAAGAGAAGGAGAGAGGGAGAGAAGGAGAGAGAAAGAAAGAGAGAGAGAGAGAATAGGAATGTATAATAACTCTCTTCCCCTCTCTACCTCATAATAATGTTAGGTAGATACATGAGAAAGAATTTTAAGAGATGCATGGAATGCATTCAGAGATGTTTCCTGGCACTTTTGATGAGCCATTAAAGAAGGAAACTATATAGATAGTTTGCAGACTATCTAGTCTCTTCTCTCCTTGCAAAGAAGTTTTTAATCTTAACTTAGGATTGATTCTTTCTCATTCTATTTCTTTGTCATTTTTATTTTCCTCATGAAATCGGCTGAACATATTCATGCTTAACTGTTTTCCTAGGAATTTATTCCAAACTCTATTATCCTTTGCAGGAAGTAGTTAGCTTTTGTTTGTTTACTCCTAGATTTCTAATTTTAGATGTGATTCACTGGGGACAATGAATACCCTCAAATCTCTGGACAGAGTAGCTCCAAGTGACTTTTATCATCTTTTCCATAATTTTAGACTTTCTACCAAGGATACTTGGAGCATCCTTCTTTGTTGTTGTTGAAAACAAATTTATTGGTCCAAATTCTCACCCTATATCTATGGGAAAATTGTTAGAATGTAATCTTGTCTGTTTTCTTTTAACCTTTTGTTTGAACCCAAGTTTGATATGTTAACATCAAGGGCTATCGCTTTTCTTGGACTGAAATTGTTTTGCTTCACATATACTACTGAGGATGAGGGAAAAGAAAAGGAAATCTTGGTTAACTGCAGGCAGAGCAGATAGATGCTGGATGTACTTGAAGGGCTTCTCAGAGCTATTGCTGGGTGCTTCTCAAAGTAACACTGCTGACCTTGAGGTTTCTCACCATTATTCTTGTCTCATAGAATTCATTAAGTAGTGCCATTAAAACATAACCACTGTGTCTATTGTTATTGTTATTGTAATGGCAGTGGGATTTGGAGTCCTGCTGTCTGAAACACAGGGCAGGTGGCAAGCCCTCTGAAGTATCAGAAAAATTTGAGTCAGTCTAGTGGCTTGACAAAATGAAGTGAGACACTTAACACTAGCTGAAAGGAATTTTACATCTATTAAGTTTGGGGAGGATGTATAAAGCCATGTTTTTCCCGATCATTGGAAACCAGTAATAATTTGGCTAGTTTCTGAAAAAGAAATTCTATATCCTAAGCCAGAATAAGAAATAATTCTGGAATTCTATTATCCTATAACAAACAATAGTCATATCCATTTAGTTACATTTCTATTCATTTCTAATAAAATGCAATAAGATGTTAGCCAAAAGTTATTTATTTACTATTTAGGTAATAAACTCTAAGCTCAAAAATATGTAGCAAATTCTATGAAAATGTTAAAATAAGTGAAGTAGCTTTACATTAAGTAACTTGAGAAAATGTTCACAGAATTTTGATTATGGTGAAAAAAGAAATTTATGCAATATAAAAATAGTACAATCCTATTTTTTAAAAAAAGGATTAGATGTGTATATGCATACATGTACATTTATGTGTATGTAAGAAAAAGATACTATAAAATATATAATATATAAAATATTTTATATAATCTATAAAATATGAAATATAAAATATACTACAAAGGTACTGCATTATTAACAATGGCCATCTCTTGGAAATGATGTTGGAGTTAGAATACAGGTAGATTAATTTTGAAAATATATTTACAAACAATAACTCTGAGACAAAATGAATGATATGGCAGTTGACCATTATTTTACCATTTGAATATTTTGTACATTTTCTGTGATGTACATGTGCTACCTTTGCAATTAGTAAAACATAAGCTAAGCCAAGTAAGAGTGTTTATTTAGAATCTAGTATTACCTTAGGCACTGAGGTTGTAGGGGAAAGAAGGAGCAGGGTATAAAAATGAATAGGTGGATTTGTGCCAATACAATACTGTTTTGATTACTGTAGCTTTATATCATAGTCTGAAGTCAGGGAACCTAATTCCTGCAGCTACTTTTTTTTTTTTTCCCTCAAAATTGCTTTGACTATTTGGGGTCTTTTGTGTTTCCATACGAATTAAAAAAATTTTTTGTTCTAGATCTGTGAAAAAATGCCATTGAATCTGCAGATTGCCTTGGGTAGTGTAGTCATTTTGACAATATTGATTCTCCCAATCCAAGAACATGGTATATCTTTCCATCTGATTGTATCATCTTCAATTTCTTTCATCAGAATCTGATAGTTTTCAGAGTATTGGTCTTTTGCCTCCTTAGGTAGGTTTATTCCTAGGTGTTTTATTCTTTTTGATGTGATGGTAAATGGGATTGTTTCCTTAATTTCTCTTTCTAATCTTTCATTTGTAGTGTATAGAAATGCAAGAGATTTCTGAAAATTTTGTACCCTGCAAATTTACCAAATTCATTGATGAGCTCTAGTAGTCTTCTGGTAGCGTCTTTAGGATTTTCTATGTATAGTATCATGTCATGTGCAAACAGTGAGAGTTTTACTTCCTCGTTCACAATTTGGGTTCCTTTTATTTCTTTTTCTTCTCTGATTGCCATGACTAGGACTTCCAAAACTATGTTGAATAAAAGTGATGAGAGTGGACATCCTTGTCTTGTTCCTGATCTTAGAGGAAATGTTTTCAGCTTTTAATCATTTAGTAGGATGCTAGTTGTGGGTTCATCATATATGACCTTTTTTATGTTGAGGTATGTTCCCTCTATGCCCATTTCCTGGAGAGTTTTTATCATAAATGGGTGTTGAATTATGTCAAAAGCTTCTTCTGCATCTATTGAGATGATCATATGGTACTTAATACTTTGATTTGTTAATATGGTGTATCTCATTGATTGATTTGCATATATTGAAGAATCCTTACATCCCTGGGATAAATCCCACTTGATCATGCTGTATGATCCTTTTAATGTGCTGTTGGATTCAGTTTGCTAGTATTTTGTTGAGGATTTTTGTGTCTATGTTCATCAAAGATATTGTCTGTAATATTCTTCTTTTTGTAGTATCTTTGACTTTGGTATCAGGGTGATGATGGCCTCATTGAATGAGTTTGGGAGTGTTCCTTCCTCTGCAGTTTTTAAAAATAGTTTCAGAAGGATAGGTGTTAATTCTCCTCTAAATGTTTGACTTATATATCATTGGAACATGATAGAAAGCCCAGAAATAAACCCATGCACCTGTGCTCAATTAACCTATGACAAAGGAGGCAAGAATGTACAATGGAGAAAAGACAGTTTTTTAATAAGTGGTGCTGGAAAAACAGGACAGCTACATGTGAAATAATGAAATTAGAACATTCTCAACTGCCATATACGACAATAAAGTCAAAATGGATTAAAGATCTAAATGTAAGACCAGATAATCAAAAACTCTTAGAGGAAAAGATAGGCAGAACACTCTTTGACATAAATCGCAGCAATATCTTTTTGGATTCACCTCCTAGAGTAACAAAAAAATAAAAATAAACAAATGGGACTTAATTAAACTTAAAATCTTCTGCATAGCAAAGGAAACCATAAACAAAACAAAAAGACAACACACAGAATGGGAGAAAATATTTGCAAATGATGTGATTGACAAGGGATTAATCTCTAAAATATATAAACAGCTCATGCAGCTCAATATCAAAAAACGAAACAACCCGATCAAAAAATGGGCAAAAGATCTAAACAGACATTTCTTCAAAGAAGACATACAGATGGCCAAAAAGTACATGAAAAGATGTGATGTTAGAGAAATGCAAATCAAAACTACAATGAGATATCACCTCATACCAGTCAGAATGGCCATCATCAAAAAATTTACAAACAATAAATGCTGGAGAGGGTGTGGAGAAAAGGGAACCCTCCTAACGCTGTTGATGAGAATGTAACTTGGTACAACCACTACAGAGAACAGTATGGAGGTTCCTTAAAAAACTAATAATAGAGTTCCCACTCCTGGGCATATATCCAGAGAAAACCATAATTCGAAAAGATACATGCACCCCAATGTTCATAGCAGCACTATTGTACAATACCCAAGACATGGAAGCAACGTAAATGCTCTTTGGCAGAAGAATAAAAGAGATTTGGTACATATATACAATATTACTCAGCCATAAAAATAATGAAATAATGCCATTTGCAGCAACATGGATGGACCTAGAGATAATCATACTAAGTGAAATAATTCAGACAGAGGAAGACAAATATCATATTATACCACTTTATGTGGAATCTAAAAAATGATACAAATGAACTTATTTACAACACAGAGACAGACTCACAGCCTTAGAAAACATATTTATGGTTACCAAATCGGAAAAGTGGGTGAAGGGATAAATTAGGAGGTTAAGATTAACATATACATACTACTATATATAAAATAGATAATCAACAAGGACCTACTGTATAGCACAGAGAACCCTACTCAATACCCTCTAATAACCTATATGGGAAAATAATCTGAAAAAGAGTAGATATATGTATATGTATAACTGAATCACTTTATTGTACACCTGAAATGAACACAACATTTTAAATCAACTATACTCCAATATAAAATAAAAATTTAAAAAATGAATAGGGGTAGCTCTGCCATGAAGAAATTTACTATAGACCAACATTGGCAGTGTGGGTGAAGTATGAATACAAGCCTCTGAAGCAAGAATGGGAAGCTGGAAGCCTCAATATTTTGCCGTACTCAGGGCAAATTCAGAGATGAAGGCATCTTTCTGTGTCAAAAGTACAGAAAAATTGTATACAATCAATTCTTATTTCAATAATATGTAAAAGCTGAGGACAGTTATGTTAAATTATAATTCTGCAATTATTTTCTAAAGAAAACTAGAATACTTACAAATTGTGTATTCTGCTTTGATAGTGATCTAGATCTTAAACTGGTGTCCTTGGATAGACCTCAGGAGTACAGAAGACTGAAATTGCATGCAAAATATTGTTTTTTAATGGTGAGAACATAACCATCTTTCATCATATTCTCAAAGAGATCCCTAGAGCAGTGTTTATCACCATGAGGACACTGACCACCTGCAACTGAATCTGTTATCCTTACAGATTTTCTCCAACTAAATGAGAAATTCTGGAGATGGGACCTGGGGTTATGCATTACCAAGAATCTGAAAAATCACTGATCCAGAAGAACTAATGGCTGCACTTTCTCTAGACCCTCCTTTGAATGTGCAGTTGTTTGAATCAGACCTCAAACCAGAATTAGAAAGAAAATAATTCAAAAATTAGATCCCTGGTGAACAGTATTTTAACATGGGTCAAATACTTATCCTGAAGTTTTCAGCAAAGGTTCTAATTCTATGTTACAATTGACCAAATTAAATAGATAAAATGAGTGGGAAGCTGGCTCCTCTTGGGAATGAACCTATAGACGCACCCCTGAAAAATAAATTTAGTACCTGCAGTGTCAAAAAGCATAGGGATTTTATGTGTTGTAAATTTGGAAAATGTGATATATGACTAATTTCAACTTTTCAGTAGTTTAGGAATACTTAAAACAGGAACATGCTCTTATATTCCGCCTATCTGTGAAGTTATTTTTACCTAAAATTTTGAGGAGTTATCAGAACGCTGAACCAAGCCAAGTACTAGATTGTCTATGCATTTCCACCCCCCCCAACCGCCACTTTTTTTTTCTTTTTTGGTTTCCGTCTTGCGATGTGAGCCATGCCTGATAATTTTCACATCAATCAAAAAAATACATTAAGGGCATGTGTACTTCAACTCTGTTAATGATTCTCATAAAAGGGATCCCTAGTCATGAAGCTAATTGATTTCACTGTTAGAATGGGGATTTTTTTTCTTTTTTTTTTTCTTGTAAAAAACAACAGAGACATTTCACACCAGGAACTCTGGTCTGAAGGGCCGGGTATGAGGCCTTTGCATGCGGCCCCCTCTGAGCAAGTGAAACCAGACTAAGCACCAAGGAAAAGAAAAAAAGGGTCCTTCATCAGAAAGGAAGTGTTGTCCTCGAGGATAAGAGTCCTTGAATCTGACATCAGAGTCATTTTGGAGAAATGGTTAAAAACACTGCCCCGTTTCCTCTGGACTCAGCCCCATTTGGAGGGATAATTACTCCAGGAAACTCATTCAGTCCTGTTGCAGCCGTGTGGCTGACAGGGTCTTCATGCTCAGAGCGGGTGTCAGGCCTGAGCCTCTGTTGTGAGAGAGCCAAGTACAGGACATTGGAACACCAGAGACCTCCTGGCCCCACATAATATCAACCAGCAAGAGCTCTCCCAGAGATCTCCATCTCAATGCGAAGTCTGAGCTCCACCCAACGGCCAGCAAACTCCAGTGCTGGATGCCCAATGCCAAAGAACTAGCAAGACAGGAACACAACCCCACCCATTAGCAGAGAGGCTACCTAAAATCATAATAAGTTCATAGAAACCCCAAAACACAGCACTGGACGTGGTGCTGCCCACCAGAAAGACAAGATCCAGCCCCACCCACAAGAACACAGGCACCAGTCCCCTACACCAGGAAGCATACACAAGCCACTGAACCAACATTACCACTGGGGACAGACACCAAAAACAATGGGAACTACAAACATGCAGACTGCGAAAAGGAGACCCCAAACACAGTAATTACAAAAAAATTAGAAGACAGAGAAGTATGCAGCAGATGAAGAAGCAAGGTAAAAACACACCAGACCAAAAAAATGAAGAGGAAGTAGGCAGTCTACTTGAAAAAGAATTCAGAGTAATGATAGTAAAGATGATCCAAAATCTTGGAAATAGAATGGAGAAAATACAAGAAACGTTTAACAAGGACCTAGAATAACTAAAGAGCAAACAAACAAAGATGAATAGCACAATAAATGAAATTAAAAATTCTCTAGAAGGAATCAATAGCAGAATAACTGAGACAGGAGAATGGATACGTGATCTGGAAGATAAAAGAGGGGAAATAACTACTGTAGAACAGAATAAAGAAAAAAGAATGAAAAGAATTGAGGACAGTCTAAGAGACATCTTGGACAATATTAAACGCACCAACATTTAAATTATAGGGGTCTCAGACGAAGAAGAGTAAAAGAAAGGGACTGAGAAAATATTTGAAGAGATTAGAGTTGAAAACTTCCTTAACATGGGAAAGGAAATAGTCAATCAAGTCCAAGAAGCGCAAAGAGTCCCATACAGGATAAATCCAAGGAGACACATGCCAAGACACATATTAGTCAAACTATCAGAAATTAAATACAAAGAAAAAATATTAAAAGCAGCAAGGGAAAAGCAACAAATAACATACAAGGAATCTCCATAGGGTTAATAGCTGATCTTTCAGCAGAAGCTCTGCAAGCCAGAAGGGAGTGGCAGACATATTTAAAGTGATGAAAGGGAAAAACCTACAACCAAGATTACTCTACCCAGCAATGATCTCATTCAGATTCAGTGGAGAAATTAAAACTTTACAGACAATCAATGCTTAGGAGAATTCAGCACCACCAAACCAGCTTTACAACAAATGCTAAAGGAACTTCTCTAGGCAGGAAACACAAGAGAAGGAAAAGACCTACAAAAACAAACCCAAAACAATTAAGAAAATGGTAATACGAACATACATATCAATAATTACCTTAAATGTAAATGGATTAAATGCTCCAACCAAAAGACATAGACTGGCTGAATGGATACCAAATCAGGACCTGTATATATGCTGTCTACAAGAGACCCACTTCAGACCTAGGGACACATACAGACTGAAAGTGAGGGGATGAAAAAGATAGGGGATGGAAAAGCATAGTCCTTGAGAAAGGAAATCAAAAGAAAGCTGGAGTAGCAATTCTCATATCAGACAAAATAGACTTTAAAATGAAGACTGTTACAAGACACAAAGAAAAACACCACATAATGATCAAGGGATCAATCCAAGAAGAAGATATAACAATTATAAATATTTAGGTACCCAACGTAGGAACACCTCAATACATAAGGCAAATGCTGGCAGCCATAAAAGCAGAAATCGACAGTTACACAATAATAGTAGGGGACACTAACACCCCACTTTCACCAATGGACAGATCACCCAAAATGAAAATAAATAAGGAAAGACAAGCTTTAAATGACACATTTAACAAGATGGACTTAATTGATATTTATAGGATATTCCATCCAAAAACAACAGAATACACTTTCTTCTCAAGTGTTCATGGAACATTTTCCAGGATAGATCATATCCTGGGTCACAAACCAAGGGTTGGTAAATTTAAGAAAATTGAAATCATATCAAGTATCTTTTCGAACCACAATGCTATGAGACTAAATATCAATTACAGGAAAAAAAATGTAAAAAATACAAACACATGGAAGTTAAACAATACACTACTAAATAACCAAGAGATCACTGAAGAAATCAAAGAGGAAATCAAAAAATACCTAAAAACAAATGAAAATGAAAATGCAACAACCCCAAACCTATGGGATGCAGCAAAAGCAGTTCTAAGTGGGAAGTTTATAGCAATACAATCCTAACTCAAGAAACAAGAAAAACCTAAAATAAACAACCTAACCTTCCACCTAAAGCAATTCGAGAAAGAAGAAGAACAACAACAACAAAAAACACAAAGTTAGCAGAAGGAAAGAAATCATAAATATGAGATCAGAAATAAATAAAAAAGCAATGAAGGAAACAGTAGCAAAGGTCTATAAAACTAAAAGCTGGTTCCTTGAGAAGATAAACAAAATTGATAAACTACTAGCGAGACTCATCAAGGAAAAAAGAGAGAAGACTCAAATGAACAGCACTAGAAATGAAAAAGGACAAGTAACAACTGACACTGTAGAAATACAAAGAATCATGATAGATTACTACAAGCAACTATATGCCAATAAAATGGACAACCTGGAAGAAATCGACAAATTGTTAGAAAAGCACAACATTCCGAGACTGAACCAGGAAGAAATGGAAAATATAAACAGACCAATCACAAGCACTGAAATTGAAATTGTGATTAAAAATCTTCCAACAAACAAAAGCCCAGGACCAGATGGCTTCACAGGTGAATTCTATCAAATATTTAGAGAAGAGCTAACAACTATCCTTCTCAAACTCTTCCAAAATATAGCAGAGGGAGGAACACTCCCAAACACATTCTACGAGGCCACCATCACCCTGATACCAAAACCAGACAAAGATGTCACAAAAAAAGAAAATGACAGACCAATATCACTGATGAACATAGATGCAAAAATCCTGAACAAAATACTACCAAACGGAATCCAACATCACATTAAAATGATCATACACCATGATCAAGTGGGGTTTATCTCAGGAATGCAAGGATTCTTCAATATATGCAAATCAAACAATGTCATACACAATATTAACCAACTAAAGGATATAATCCATATGATAATCTCAATAGATGCAGAAAAAGCTTTTGACAAAATTATACACCCATTTATGATAAAAACTCTCCAGAATGTATGCGTAGAGGGAACTTACCTCAACATAATATGGGCCATATATGACAAACCCAGAGGCAACATCATTCTCAATGGTGAAAAACTGAAACCATTTCCTCTAAAATCAGGAACAAGACAAGGTTGCCCACACTCACCATTATTATTCAATATAGTTTTGGAGGTTTTAGTCACAGCATTCAGAGAACAATAAGAAATAAAAGGAATTCAAATCAGAAAAGAAGAAGAAAAGCTGTCACTGTTTGAAGATGACATGATACTATACATAGAGAATCCTAAAGATGCTACCAGAAAACTACTAGAGCTAATCAATGAATTTGGTAACGTAGCAGGATACAAAATTAATGCACAGAAATCTCTTGCATTCCTATACACTAATGATGAAAAATCTGAAAGAGAAATTAAGGAAATATTCCCATTTACCATTGCAACAAAAGAATAAAATACTTAGGAATAAACCTACCTAAGGAGACAAAAGAACTGTATGCAGAAAACTATAAGACACTGATGAAAGAAATTAAAAATGATACAAACAGATGGAGAGATATACCATGTTCTTGGATTGGAAGAATAAACATTGTGAACATGAAATGACACTACTACCCAAAGCAATCTACAGATTTAATGCAATCCCTACCAAACTACCAATGGCATTTTTCACAGAAATAGAAAAAAAAATGTCACAATTTGTATGGAAACACAAAAGACCCCGAATAGCCAAAGCAATCTTGAGAAAGAAAAATGGAGCTGGAGGAATCAGGCTCCCTGACTTCAGACTATACTACAAATCTAAAGTAATCAAGACAGTATGGTATGTGCCCCAAAACAGAAATATAGATCAGTGGAACAGGAAAGTCCAGAGATAAACCTATGCACATATGGTCACCTTATATTTGATAAGGAGGCAAGAATATGCAATGGAGAAAAGACAGCTTCTTCAATAAGTGGTGCTGGAAGAACTGGACAGCTACATGTAAAAGAATGCAATTAGAACACTCCCTAACACCCTAAACAAAAATAAACTCAAAATGGATTCAAGACCTAAATGTAAGGCCAGACACTATAAAACTCTTAGGGGAAAACATAGGAAGAACACTCTTTGACATAAATCACAGCAAGATCCCTTGTGACCCACCTCCTAGAGAAATGGAAATAAAAACAAAAATAAACAAATGGGACCTAATGAAACTGAAAAGCTTTTGCACAGCAAAGGAAACCATAAACAAGATGAAAAGATGACCTTCAGAATGGGAGAAAATATTTTCAAAGGAAGCAACTGACAAAGGATTAATCTCCAAAATATTCAAGCAGCTCATGCAGCTCAATAACAAAAAACAAACAACCCAATCCAAAAATGGGCAGAAGACCTAGACATTCCTCCAAAGAAGATATACAGATTGCCTACAAACATATGAAAGGATGCTCAACATCACTAATCATTAGAGTAATGCAAATCAAAACTACAGTGAAGTATCACCTCACAGTCGTCAGAATGGCCATCATCAAAAAATCTAGAAACAATAAATGCTTGAGAGGGTGTGGAGAAAAGGGAACCCTCTTGTACTGTTGTTGGGAATGTAAATCGATACTGCCACTATCGAGAACAGTATGGTGGTTCCTTAAAAAACTAAAAATAGGACTACCATATGACCCAGCATTCCCACTATTGGATATATACCCTGAGAAAACCATAATTCAAAAAGAGTCATGTACCACAGTGTTCATTGCAGCTCTACTTACAATGGCCAGGACATGGAAGCAACCTAAGTGTCCATCGACAGATGCATGGATGAAGAAGATGTGTCACATACATACAGTGTAATATTACTCAGCCATAAAAAGAAATGAAATTGAGTTATTTGTAGTGAGATGCATGGACCTAGAGTCTGTCATACAGAGTGAAATAAGTCAGAAAGAGAAAAACAAATACTGTATGCTAACACATATACACGGTATCTAAAAAGGAAAATGATTCTGATGAACCTAGGAGCAGGAAAGGAATGAAGACACATACGCAGAGAATGGACATGAGGACACAAGGAAGGGGGAAGGTTAGGCTGGGACGAAGTGATAGAGTAACACTGACATATATACACTATCAAATGTAAAATAGATAGCTAATGGGAAGCAGCTGCATCGCACAGGGAGATCAGCTCGGTGCTTTGTGACCACGTAGAGGAGTGGGATAGGGAGGGTGGGAGTGAGACGCAAGAGGGAGGGGATATGGGGATATATGTATACATATAGTTGATTCCCTTTGTTATACAGCCGAAGATAACACAAGATTGTAGAGCAATTCTACTCCAACAAAGATGTTTAATAAAAAAAAACAAAAAAACAAAAAAAACTACAATCTCAATTTGCAATAAATGATTTTGTTTTCGAGTTACTTCTTAGTAGTAAAATTCATATATTTGAATGGCATATTTTAAATGCTATAAGGATAGCATAACATGATTCAAATGGATGAGATTTTTTTTTTCCTTCTATGAGTAAGCTTTAATACTTTTGAGTCTTTCAATGAATTTGTCGCCATTAAAAAGAATGAAATAATGCCATTTGCAGCAATATGGATGGACCCAGAGACCACCATACTAAGCTCAGTAAGTCAGAAAGAGAAAGACAAATACCATGATATCATCTATATGTGGAATCTAAAATATGACACAAATAAACATACCTACAAAACAAAAACAGACTCACAGATATAGAGAACAGACCTGTGGTTGCCAAGGGGATGAGGATGGGGAGAAAAGGACTGGGAGCATGGGACCAGCAGATGCAAACCACTACATACAGGATGAACAAACAAAGTTCCACTGTATAGCACAGGGAACCACAGTCAACACTCTATGATAAACCATAATTGAAAAGAACACGAAAAAAGAATATATATGTAAAACTGAGTCACTTTGCTGCACAGCAGAAATCAACACAACACTGCACATCAACTATACTTCAATAAAAATTTTTTATGGATGAGGTAATTTTGAATTTAAAGTCTAACTCCTTGCCTGAAGGAAGCATTACTCTTTCAATAGATGACATATCTAACCTTGTCTTGCAATCTTTTATAGTATATCTGAAAGACCTGAGCCTTAACTCAGCAATTCCCAAGTTCTTATAATAACATGTTTAACTCCTGGCAATGATGAAACTTCCCTTTATTTATTTATTTATTTTATATGCCTAAGTGTTTATCATGGTGTCACAGTGCTACAATGAGGAAAATGTTATTCTTGGTCATACTAGAACCCTGAGTATCTCCAATGGATATATTGTTTCCTCATTGTCCTACAACTGGCCAGGAGACATGGATACTGATCCAACTTGTTAAACAGTTGATGACACTTTTGAGAGATTTTTCCAGTCTGTTTGCCCTTTTATTAACACACTCTTCTTTACCTTTTTGTAGCTTCACTTGGAACTGTAAATGTTTGGAACATGCTGTTTCTATTTATCTTTCTTCCTTCATCTTAGATCATTTTCCAAAACCAAGAATCTATTACCAGTTGCTGCGAAATGGGAGATGAATGTACTCCTGCTGAAGATTATGCGGAAGGAGGAGGCTCTAATAGATGCTAAACTACTTTTTAGTCTAGTCTTGTGAGTCTATTTCATTTAAAGTTTCTTCCTTTTTGGATCTTTGAGCTGCTATGTCAAACATAAAAGCAACCTTGTCTACTTGGCATTTTGTGAGTTTGAATATTAGCATACATTATTCTAAATCCACTCCCACCCTCTTTTGGATGATATTTTAAGATATTTTAATTCTAAAGCTGGGAAAAATGAATACAGCTAAATATCACCCAAGGTGAAACAATGTGCAAAGATTTAGGGAGACCAATTTACAACAGAAGTCATCTAAACAAATTCACACTCTTATACATCCTTCCACTTACCCTCTCTACCCCTTGAAATCTTGGTGACTTATAATATTATAATATCATAGCTAATGAACTTGCATTTTATTTTATATCCATGTTTAGTATGTGTTCATTGTATGTAACAACTAAATATTGTTTCACAAAAGATTAACATTTTCTTCTAGATGCATCTTTTTAAAGTACTGTTGCATCTTCAAATATTAATTATGTGTTAAAATCATTTTGGAGATCAGAGAAACAAATCCATCATTTTACAATGACAGTCAATAGAAAAATAGTTTTTGACATACAGAAATTCACTTTACAGGCAACGTTTTAATGTTATCATATTTGTAAAGAAAATACTAATCCAATTTGTTAAACACAGTAGCTAGATACCCAAAAACTCTGTATTTATGTTTGGATTATTTTCCAATATTTTTGATTATATATTTCTAATGGGAAAGTCAGAATATGGACTTCATAATTGAATACATTTTTACTATAAATATAGCTAGAAAAAATTCTGTAAAAGCATATGAACCCAAGCAAAATCAGTTCCTGACTGGCAAAATGGACATCTGAGCATTCAAACTCATTGGGCTTAAAATTGGCTAATTGAGATCCAAAATGTAATGTCAGTTGAGTCATCACTTCATTAAGCTGCAATGCAATCCTCTAATAATGCTCATTAATGTTGGAATGGACCTTTTAAACTACAAAGTGTTTTGCCAATATTAACCCATCTTCCTACCACCATGAAACCATAATTGAGTTAGTGCGTGTATTCCCATTTTACAGAGAGAGGAAGGGAGCGTACACAGCAATATAGAGTGGTTGAATAATTTGGATGAGAGTAAAAGGTCATTAATAGCACTGAAAAAAAATTATGAACAAGGTTAAAAGACTTCCATTTTGTGGTCCATTCAAACTCCCATGATATTACGACACTGGGGAAGCTTTCTAAGTCACGTTTCTGGGATGTTTACCATTTCCAGGGATATTATAGGGGACAGGGATATAGAAACAGAGCTTAAGCCAAGGCAGTTGTAGGCTTATTTGCATGCCACTACATCCCCTTGGAAGAATGTCACATGGTAATAATACTATCTCACTCTTGCATTGTGTGGAGTAGTTTACATTGTGCTTTTATAAGTATTATTTCATCCTCACCATGAATAAAGTACTTGAATGCCTCCTAATATGGTCAAAAAGCTCAGATAGAAAGCACTACATGTACACACAAAATAATTTAGAAAGAAACAAAAATTGTTGAATCAGTGATGTTGAAAACAATCTGTAAATTACTGAATTCTAATCAGTTTTTTATATAATATGATCACAATAAAGTAATTTGTAAGTATAACCCGAGCAGCATTTTCCTGCATATAGGTGACATTTGTCTTACTGAGGAATAGTCTCAAGAGCCCAAATCTATAGTGTACCAAGTACTACTAAAAACTGATATTTCCTAGTGGAGGTTTAATATCCAGGTAGGCAGACTTTGTTCATTACACTAGATACTCAGTCTAAAGTCTTTGCAGGATAGTAAATCTATATATATTAATTTAGTCAAATTCACCAAAACCATGATTGCATCTTAAGACAGGTAGATTTTCCCAGTTAATCCTTCATCAAAGAACTGAAGTGTGTAATAGGGTTTAGCAAATGCATGACACATACCCAAGGGGGGATATGTGTGAAAGGGAGACCTTGTTAGAAGGTTGAAAGAGAAGGTAAACAGCTCATTTGTTTTGTTATTGTAATGGCAGGTAAGACTTGAACAACACTTTCATTTTCTTTACTTTCTTATTTCATTTTTGTATAGATAGTTGATCAGAGCCTTTTAAAGTTTGAGCAAGCAAGAGTACTTATTGCTGAGGAGAAAGGAGCTTCTTGATGTTTAAGGTTCTTCTTTTTAAAAAATGTGCAAAACAGTGATTTTTTTAGATGGTCGTGTTGGAGGTCAATGTTCAGTCATGTCCAGTCATCTGAATTCCGTGGGTTTGAAACACTGAAATGGATGGCATGTAGAAAAGACTGCCAAGCATTTGTTTCTTGGCTAGAGAAGAAATCAATCACTCTCTGTCTCTCTCTCTCTCTGTCTCTCTCTCTCTCCTCCCACCTCTCCATTTTCTCCTCTTTTTCCACGTATACACAATCCTATGTACCCAAGTGAATTATTTTGTTAGAGTGAGGTGTACATTATCACAGTGATCGCTAAATAGGAAATTATATTTCTGTGCCAGCCCAACGATGGCTGCATTGCAATATCTCTTTATAGAACAGACTATATATGGGGGTCAAATACAACAAGAGAACTTGCCTATGACTCTCTTCAAAGAATCTTCTTTGCATTTCTGGAATCACACCTAGATATAAACATAGTTGAACCAGAAGGAAGATACACCAGCTGGATTAGGACTAGCTGGCTGGCAGACATGAATGTCTCTTCTCCTCTTATGACATTAACTGGAGCCATGATATATCTTCAGCACCCAAGTAAGGTACCAGGGTTTGGTGAGTGTTTTGGTTAGGGATAAAGTCATTACGATGTCCCTGACTACCCCCATGCTATGGACCCATCTTCTTTTTAATAGTAAATAATAGAAGTAATAGCAAACACTTATACAGCTCTTATTAAAGCTAGCTCTTTTTTTTTTAACATCTTTATTGGAGTATAATTGCTTTACAATGGTGTGTTACTTCCTGCTTTATAACAAAGTGAATCAGTTATACATATACATATGTTCCCATATCTCTTCCCTCTTGCATCTCCCTCCCTCCCACCCTCCCTATCCCACCCCTCTAGGTGGTCACAAAGCACCGAGCTGATCTCCCTGTGCTATGTGGCTGCTTCCCACTAGCTATCTATTTTACATTTGGTAGTGTATATATGTCCATGCCACTCTCTCACTTTGTCACAGCTTACCTTTCTCCCTCCCCATATCCTCAAGTCCATTCTCTAGTAGGTCTGTGTCTTTATTCCTGTCTTGCCACTAGGTTCTTCATGACCTTTTTTTTTCCCTTAGATTCCATATATATATGTTAGCATATGGTATTTGTTTTTCTTTTTCTGACTTACTTCACTCTGTATGACAGACTCTAACCCCATCCACCTCACTACAAATAACTCAATTTCGTTTCTTTTTATGGCTGAGTAATATTCCATTCTATATATGTGCCACATCTTCTTTATGCATTCATCTGTTGATGGACACTTAGGTTGCTTCCATGTCCTGGCTATTGTAAATAGAGCTGCAGTGAATATTTTGGTACATGACTCTTTTTGAATTATGGTTTTCTCAGGGTATATGCCCAGTAGTGGGATTGCTGGGTCGTATGGTAGTTCTATTTTTAGTATTTTAAGGAACCTCCATACTGTTCTCTATAGTGGCTGTATCAATTTACATTCCCACCAACAGTGCAAGAGGGTTCCCTTTTCTCCACACCCTCTCCAGCATTTATTGTTTCTAGATTTTTTGACGATGGCCATTCTGACAGGTGTGAGATGATATCTCATTGTAGTTTTGATTTGCATTTCTCTAATGATTAATGATGTTGAGCATTCTTTCATGTGTTTGTTGGCAATCTGTATATCTTCTTTGGAGAAATGTCTATTTAGGTCTTCTGCCCATTTTTGGATTGGGTTGTTTGTTTTTTTGTTATTGAGCTGCATGAGCTGCTTGTAAATTTTGGAGATTAATCCTTTGTCAGTTGCTTCATTTGCAAATATTTTCTTCCATTCTGAGCGTTGTCTTTTGGTCTTGTTTATGGTTTCTTTGCTGTGCAAAAGTAAAGCTAGCTCTTATTTTTGAAGCACACCATATACATTTTCTCATTGAATGTTTACAGGTCTTTGAAGTAGGTGCTTATTTTTATCCACATTTTCTTACCATTAAGATTAGTCCCATACCACAATGTGGATCCTCAGTGAGTTATGCTGGACCATGTGGTAAACTTTCTTTTACATAGACTAGGGATAGCCTGGTGCCTAGGACCAACGCAAGCCAAACAGCCTCCTCTTTTGCCTTATCTACTTATGGCCAATACCAGAGCTTCAGATATTAATACTGTAATGACAAGGAAATGCCAATCCAGAGCGTGGTAGCAGTAAGAAACAGAAACTGATGAGAGGAGTAAGAGAAAAAGCGTTTGCCACAATTCATAGAAACACCTACTCTACGCATTTTCAAACCTGAGCAGGGATACCACTTGTAGCCATGTCAGCTAAGCAAAATAAAGAAGAAAGGGAGGGAGGGAGAAATGGAAGGAAGGCGGTGAAGAGAGAGAGAGAGAGAGAGAAGAGACTGAGGTTTTGCCACAGTGTTTGTTTCCATGTATTTCAGGCTTCTCAGGAGAACTTCCAAAGTAAGAACATAACTTAGGTGATTCTGACTTAAACAATCAAGTGGGGAAACAGTCAATATAGATAGAAAAGACATATTTAAAAAAAAAGAGATAGAAATCATTCCTCCAGCCTAGCAGACTCAAAGACATTGCAAAAGAAGAAATGCCAGGGCCAAGTAGCCATAGTTTTATGCATTTACATGCCAATAACCATAGCTAATAGCATATCCTCATGCCACTGTCATTTATAACCACCTAAAATTCAAGAATCTACTACACATCAGATAGAGATTCCATGATCATAGATAGACAGGGACTTAATTCAGATGTCAAGATCTTCCTGACATGGACAGTTCAAGATTATAGCCACTCAAAAACTTGACCCCAGGTAATGTCAGTAACTCTGGCAATACAATGCTCCCAACAGCTGTCTGTTATTGTCTGGAACTACTGTTAACGACACATGCAATTTACCCTTTTCATACCCACCCACCCCCACACTCAGTATTTAGATATAAAATTTTCCATTGAATTCACAAGTCAGTTATTAAACCCCTACTGCATGCCTAGTGTTCTGCTAAGGTTCATAGATTTGACTCAATAACATGAACCTGTTGGGAATTAGTGTGCTAGTTTTTGGTCCCTGGCCTGAATTGATCATAAAGGTTGTCTACATTGAAAAAACTACTATTCAAGTACATAGACATATTGGTAAGCTTCCAAGGCCTCTGAGTCTAACCTTTTGCTATTCTATGTTCAGTTTGCTTAAGCTGACTGTGACTGCTGGAAGCAAGTTTTTCCAGTCCAAACAGAATGTCTCTGGGCATTAAGGTGGTATTTTCACAAAGCATTATCAAATTCCAAGGGCATGCTGCAGTGATCTCATTGGTAGGTACCATTTTTGTTCACAGCCCCAGAGTGCTCTGTGCTTTCATTATAAGATATTCATAAGGAGAGTTGTAATATAGACCACAGACCATGGCTTGGAGAAGGAAAGGACTTAAAGGGCTTTTTTGAAGTCTCTTTCTTCAGTGACCTGATAAATCCTGGTATGTTAGTATTTGGATCCTGGTATAAAAATTCTAGCTCTGGTTTGGTCTGTTGATATTACTTGTGAATGTGGTTTCCCCTGGAGTGTGGATAGAAGTGAGGCTGTGATAAAACAACAACAAAGCTAAACTAAACTAAAACAAAGAAAATATATCCATTTAAGTACCGTATTAATCATTTAAAACTAAGTAATTAATGGGTTTTCAAAGTTATACTGGTGGAGTCAGAAGTACTCATGGTTACCTCATAATTTGTCTTCAACGAAACTAGGAAAAATAAACACACACACACGCTGAATTTCAAAATGACAAGAGATGGTTATTTTCAGTCTCTTGAGAAGTGGTTCAGTGGTTATAATGAAAATTATCAGTGTACTGCTCCTGCTTTATTCAAGGTGAAAATATCACTTTAATCACTTTCAAGAAAAGGTGATCTTTTCTGAACTCCTGTTCATTTACTGTGACTGAGAAATATAGTTTGCATTAAATTTTGCATAATGAACATGGCAATGTCATAGAAAACAAAGCATTATGATCTCAAGTCCCTCTTAATCCATAATTCCTTTGGAAATATCTATTATATCAATATGAATGACAAAGAATTTTGGGGTTAGTGTTCTTAATGAAAGAGTATTTGTCATTTTTCTAATGAGGATTTACTGATTATGACTAACCAAGAAGGGGCAAGGATATTTCATATAGATGGCAGCTCTAACAAATATATTTGTAAATATGGTCATGGCTAGTAGGAAATACCTTTTAATAACAAAGTTAATAGCACTCAATCAAGGTGGATGAGTAATCAGAAATTCTACTCTTACAAAGTAGTTTGAAGTTTATTGCTATGTCAGATATTCTTTGGTTTCTCTAGTCACATGTCAAATACCCAGGGCTCAGATATGAGTGGGCCAGTAGCTACCATTTAAGAACTGAAATTAAAAGACAGTTATGTCCAGTGACAAAGCCGTAAGAATTATTTTGGGAGTATTCATTTTGTTTCTCAAAGACATTAACCATCATTAACAGAAATAAGGTAAAAGACAAAAACGTGGCATCAGAAATTAGAGTTAGGGACAAATGGGGCTAGAGCAAAGCTGGATGATCCAAAGCAAGTGCAGTCAAAACATCTGAACATCTAGAATAATAATAATAATAATAATAATAATAATAATAATAATAATATATTACTTCCTGGGCTACACATTACAGTCACCAGACTCTACACCAAGCTAATTAAATGAGAATTTTGGGGAGGTGAAGGGACTTAGGACCAGGCATTAGTATTTTTTAAAGCTCCTCAATATGTATTTTAATGGTAAGCCAGGGTTGAGAAGCTCTATTTTAGGGCAGTGCATATCAAACATTAATGTGCATATGAATCACCTGGGAATCTTGTTAAAATGCAAATTTTGATTCAGTAGGTCTGAGATGAGACCAGAGATTCTGCAATTTCTAACAAGCTCTTGGGTGATGGTGATGGTGTTTGTTGTGGACAATAATGGGTAGGCATGTGAAATGGTAAGTGAATAAGGAAGAAGGGATATTTCATGTGTGTCAGAGACAAGGAAGGATGTTGAATGAATCCAAGAGGACTCTTTTGGGTTCATCTTGATATGAATTGGAGATAGGAGAAGGCCTTTATGACTTTGTTGCATTTCAGCTTTAGCTCAAAATGCTACACATGTAAAGGGGCTATTAAATTCTTGAGCAGCTATTTCAAACTGCTTTGTATTAGAAAGTCCTCTTTAGTCAGAGCTCTGCAAGATTCCTTCCTGAAAATAATTTTCAAACTTATATTTTCACAAAAATAGCAAGCAATCACCTCCAGAACACGTGAACAACTGGTTTTCTCAATGGCCAGAAACACATCTACTTTACAGTCACTGACCACTATATTTTTTAATGTTTTCTTGAGCTTGCTATAAAAAATGAAGGGAAAAAAAGACAAGCACTGCAAAAAGAAAAAGAAAACCCATTTTTAACAAGGTATCCAAATTTAATACAAAACATACCTCTGAAAAATGACAGTCCCTTGGTGCTCATCTCCCTTGCTCTGCAAATTTAGGTGAAATACTTAAGCTTCTCTCTGAAGAAAAAGGAGAGAATGGATATTTTTGGTGTTAGGTCTTAAATGTACAAACTTATTGATATTTTATAGAAACTCTTTATAACCCTTGTCTCTGGGGACAAGACTAAAACCTGAATTATTGGCTACACATGTTCTATCTCTTCTTTACTGTATATAGTTATATTTTGGGAAACATGATTTGGCCATCAGTCAGTGTCTTTTCGAGCTATGAGCCTACTTGGCTCAGGAATATAGTCCATCAAACATGGAACTATGGCTTCATGTACACCAAATAGCTGATACTTAAACATGTTCTGAGATTCTACTTGCTGGTTCAGGAGCTGTCTGCATGCATTCGATCAGTCTGACCAAAGAAATGGAGAAAGGCAGTCTCTGAGAGTAAAATTGGATTATTTCATGATTTCACCTGACCATAAACCTCTTTTCCAGCAAGTAAACAGTTGGCAGCTATGGTTTCTATCCATTGAAATATATTATTTATGACCTTCCACTGAACATCTATCGGGGGTAAATGATACAATGCCTATGAATTGCCTAGCATACAGTAGGAAAAAATTATTAGACCCTATTCATTACCCTTGAGATCAAAGCCTAGCCTTGCTTCTAAATATTAGTGTAATTTGGGGGAAAATTACTTATGTTAGCCTAAATTTTCTTACCTGTAAAATAAGCATATACTAATTATGCTCACAGTATTTTTGTAAAAATAAGATTAAATAAAACAATTTGGGCTTAAGTGTATAGTCCCTAACTCATAATATGAATATAATGAATTGCAACAATCACCATCATCATCATTACTTCAAATTAGTGAAACTAAACTTTGGAGGATTGTATTTTATTTGGGCTTTATATCAATGACTTATTATCACAGTTTATGTAATTTTTTCAAATGATCTATGTACAACTAAGAGTCATTTTCTTAAAATATATACACCTACAATATCTTTGTTTAAGGTTCCAGCTGTTATTTTCAGTGTGATGCTTTTTGCAGTTCTGCCTCTTTCATTTGTATTCCTTTTGATCTCTTGGCCAGAAAGCAGCAGAAGTGGAAAGACCATTTAAGCATGAAACAATTAAAATAGAGTAGTCTTTCTTTTGAGCAACTGATTTTGTATGTATATATTGGTGTACCCTTAAAACCTTCCTTTGTTTGGAGTGTTTACGGTTGACCCATTTCTGTTCACTTTAGAGCAGCTGCCTGCCATATCTTTCTAACACAAATATATAGGTGTCTATGTCTAAGCCAGAGGAGATATGTAACTATGAGTATTATTTTAGTACTGAAATTGACTAGGCTCCAGGTTAATTATTGTGATAATCCTACTGCCTTTTCAATTTCAGGAGGAGGTAGACTATAGTGGTTAAAAGGTAGGCTCTGATGTCCTACTGCCTGAGTGAAGAATTCCAGATCTGCCTTTGCTACTTGGGTGACCAAAGGCAAGTAATGTAATCTCTAATTTCCAGGGTTTCCTCAAATGTAAAACGGTCATGATAAGAGTAATTACCACATAGTATTATTGTGAGGATTAAATGATTTTTTATATGCACAGCACTTCAATTATGGTAAGTGTTCAACACATTTCAGTTATGATGACAATGACAATAATCAAACAAATGAAGTGGCTCAAAAGAATCCAGAGGGTTTTTTTTTTAGCACATTGAATTTTTATAACTATTTAAAAGTCAATCATGGCTTCTGCTCTCTAAATATTATTGGTTTTGGATTGACACTTTATTTTAGGGCAATACTCTGTCTTTCAGTTTCCCTAAAAGACACAGTGGCCTTTCTAATTTAGGGCTCTTTTTCCTTGAAAATCAGTGCATTCCAAGCTAGAATAGTGTCTGTGTGACAGAACATTGTGAGAAATTTCAGTATTTTGTTGCCAATGGGAATTGCTGCCTGGTTCATGAGAATATGGCCTTTGTTGGCCTTTCCTCCTTTCCTAGAACTCATGGGAATACATAAAATATGAAAGAGCCTCCCTTACCACAAAGTTAACTTTAAACAAATGTAATTAGAACATTTAAAAAATCCATTGAGCTAGTATTTTCATACAGAAACTAATATTCCTGCAGCTTACAAAATAAACTTAGAAGTATACCTCCACTAATGTGGCAGAAATAAGGTATCTTATCTGACTCAGAGACCAGGTTACAGGCAATCCTCCCTATTCCCACAGGCAACTCTCACTGTAATGCAGTTGTTACAAGTTCTTGGCAAAGTCCAGGAGCATAAGTAGTCTTTGGAGTCAAATGCACCTGGGTTTGGATGCTGTCTGATTTTAGTATAGTCAACCTCCTTAGACATCAGTTTTCTTATCTTTACACTGGGAAGTAAATGAGATATTCCATGTAATGTACTTAACAGAAGATCTGCTACATAATAAGAACTCAGTAAATGGTTATTGTTTTTATTTTATATTTTTATTATAATTTTCATGTGCTTGACTTCCTGGATTATTTCTCTATTTAACACACTTTAACAAAGAAAGCAAAGAGAGAGATCCATGACTTTTCTCTAGTGTCATTTACTTCCTCTTTCTTTTTGTATCTTTCATTCCTCTGAGATAGCCAGTCAGTTATCCTACCCTCATTCTGTGGTGTTTTCTCATTTTAAAGTTTAGTTATAAATGATGGGGGAGAAATAAAACTTGGCATAGAGCCTGGAATGTACATATATCAACCTAGCAAAATAACATTTTATTTATTGTGATAACTATTATTATCAGTGTTATTTGATGAGCAAAAATCATTTTATTTACCAGAAAATTTAGAAATATCTTACAACACCCTCTAGAATGATTCTTGCTTTTGTATCAAATACAGCTATACGTATAATATAAAGACTGGATTCCAACTATAATGGAGCTTCAGCTCATTTTAAACATTAAACCTGCAGAAACAGAAATAATCATGTCATGATGTAGAAGGCCTAGAATGTTAGTTACTTTAGGGCAAGAGCTCATCTATTGCTTTCCTTATCTGCTCTTCAGCAAACACCATATTGACTGTTCAATGTAGGGGCCCAAAGCCCTACTATGATTCCCTAAGGTCAGAGGAAAAGCATGTTCTGCAGTACTGATTCAGGGAGACTCAAAACAGATTTTTTATACCTTTAGCTCATTCGCTTTCATGCTGAAAATGTAGGTGGTTGAACGTCAGCTGAATAAAATTGAACAGGACCTAATATTTGTCTCTCAGGAATTTGAAGAGAAAATGGCCCTCATCACTTGAATATCTTTCTAATCTATATAAAAAGACATACTAATCATGAGTAAATGATGTAAATACGTATCAGTAAGACCGATAATATGACATTACAAATAAAAGTCAGCCATACTTTTCACACTGATTTCATTTTGCTTTGGATTTTTTCAATTGATAAAGTACAGCAGTGAATTGAATTACTGATCTGTATGTCTCACATGTGCCTATGTTCAGGCTCTTCCACCAGGTGCCATCTTGCCTGCAGCATCTCTACTGCCTTCAAAGGAGAGGCCATAGTGGCAAAGATCTTTTAAAGACTGATGTAAGTACCTCCCCAAAGGCCTAGTGCCTTTGCCCTTAGCTTAAACAGTAGCTAGCTGCACCTGCAGGGCCCTGCCTCTCCTGCTGGCTATAAACACTCACCTGAAAATGCCTGCTTAACTCCCTACAGCAAGAAGTATAAAATAGGACAGAAAGCAAATAGGCACAGTTCTGGTTTCAGAGCTTACCCAAGTCTTCTGCTTTTGCCAGTTCCCTGGACTATGGTTCTTAATTTGTCATCTTATAATTGACTTTCTGCTTTCAATATCTTGCTTTTGCAGATTTCCAGTACCATTTTCATGGGAGGGGTGGTCCTGCACCAAAGAAAGAGCTTTATGCCTCACAATGTTTCAATATGTGGTTTATAAAACCCAGCGAAATTAGACATAAAATGGGTTTCACTTCAAGCAGAGACAAACGTCTAGGCCTCTTGGAAGTTCACATATGGATCTCCCCAGTTAGACACTAAACAACCAATGTATTAGAATCGTAATTTATCTCCATATTCATTTGTTTGCTAGTTCCATTTTTCTTAACTCATCTCTCTTTCTGTACCCTAGAACTTGCATGCCTGTACCAGTTTTTAAACTCTTACTACCCCAGACATCATCCCTGGACTCAACCTCTTCCCTGACTAAACTTATGTATGTTACCTAATTCTTTCAGCTTTGCCTAGTTGGGCTCCCTTAGAGTAAAATCTATTCTGCTGCTATTAACATAATTTCTAGTTGTTACTCAGTAATAGAAATACCTGTTTATTGTCTCTTTTGTAAAAATTACTGTAGAAAAATGGATGGATAATGTGCCCTGCATTTGTCGAAAACTTCAGGAATAATACTAGGATTATTGTTAGTGGCAATTAATAATCACTTAAAAATTTTTGAATTCAGTATGGAAATTACATTCATGACAGTTTTTAGCTAGTGAACTCTGTTAAGTGTATGAAATGTAAATGTAGTGACTTTTTTTTAAAATTTAAGTTTAGTGGAGTAAATAAGAATTTCCAAGGACATAAAACAATTATGGTGAATTTTAGTATTCAACATATATTATAAAAAATACTATGCAACTATAATTCATGGGGTAGGAACCATGCTTTATTTCTGAATCTCCCCTACCACATAGAAGACACTCAGTAAATCTTAGTTGAAGAACCAGTGAATAAACAATAGAACCAACAGAATGATATTTCCATTTCGCAACATTGTAGGATGTTTCCTAAGATACTTATATGCACATAGATGAAGATAATGTTCCTCAAAGTGAATATTAGGCTCTGAAAATGTAATTCAGATTCCATTTTCAGGCAAGTATGCTTTCTTTCTACTTGGAAAGCAATTCTAAAATTATAATGGAAGTCAATAAGCAAATATGATTTAATATACACTATCACGTTCGAAGACTCTGTTTTTCACAACTATGTTTAATGTATAACATAAGATCAAACTATAAGACAATATAGTATGCTGATAATGTCACAATGCAAAAATTGGTTGACTATTCCAGGGAGAAATTCTTCTGTCATCTCAATAATGCCAACTGAAAAAAAAATCCATAGTTGTAGGACACAATCACAATAGTTATATGGCTGATTTCTTCACTACTGTGACATAATTCTCCAGGAGAATTCTTAAAATAATTTTCCATATATATTATTCTTGATTTTATTTGAAACTCTCTTCAATGCAAATCCTGCTTAAAAGTATAAACTGTAAGCTCTGACTTATGCAAAAGCATACAATGACTTTTGGATCCAGATATAGGAAGTTATGTTTTTGGTCCACAGTGTGTTATATTTCTACTTCATTGGTTAAGAAAAGAGCCAGGGAGGAGCTTCAAGATGGCAGAAGAGTAAGACGTGAAGATCACATTCCTCCCCACAAATACATCAGAAATACATCTACATGTGGAACAACTCCTACAGAACACCTACTGAACGCTGGCAGAAGACCTCAGACCTACCAAAAGGCAAGAAACTCCCCACGTACCTGGGTAGGGCAAAAGAAAAAAGAAAAAACAGAGACAAAAGAATAAGGATGGGACCTGCACCAGTGGGAGAGAGCTGTGAAGGAGGAAAGGTTTCCACACACTAGGAAGTACCTTCGTGGGTGGAGACTGCAGGTGGCAGAGGGGGGAAACTTCAGAGCCACGGAGGAGAGCGCAGCAACAGGGGTGCAGAGGGCAAAGTGGAGAGATTCCCGCACAGAGGATCGGTGCCAACCAGCACGCACCAGCCCAATAGGCTTGTCTGCTCACCCGCCAGAACGGGTCGGGGCTGGGAGCTGAGGCTCTGGCTTCGGTCGGATCCCAGGGAGAGGACAGGGGTTGGCTGCATGAACAAAGCCTGAAGGGGGCTAGTGCGCCACGGCTAGCCAGGAGGGAGTCTGGGAAAAGGTCTGGAGCTGCCGAAGAGGCAAGAGACTTTTTCTTGCCTCTGTTTCCTGGGGCGCAAGGAGAGGGGATTAAGAGTGCTGCTTAAAGGCGCTCCAGAGACGGGCGCGAGCCGCTATCACTGCGGAACCCAGAGACGGGCATGAGATGCTAAGGCTGCTGCTGCAGCCACCAAGAAGCCTGTGTGCAAGCACAGATCACTAACAACACTTCCCTTCTCGGTAGCCTGTGCAGCCTGCCACTGACAGGGTCCTGTGATCCAGGGACAATTTCCCCAGAACACACGGCACACCTCAGGCTGGTGCAACACCATGCTGGCCTCTGCCACTGAAGGCTCGCCCCGCACTCCATACCCCTCCATCCCCCGGCCTCAGTGAGCCAGGGCCCCCAAATCAGCTGCTACTTTAACCCCGTCCTGTCTTAGGGAAGAACAGATGCCCTCAGGCGACCTACATGCAGAGGCAGGGCCAAATCCAAAGCTGAATCCCAGGAGATCCGCGAACAAAGAAGAAAAAGGGAAATCTCTCTCACCAGCCTCAGGAGCAGTGGATTAAATCTCAACAGTCAACTTGATGTACCCTGCATCTGTGGAATACCTGATAGACAAAGAATCATTCCAAATTGAGGAGGTGGACTTTGGGAGAAATGATATATATATTTTTTCCCCTTTTTCTCTTTTTGTGAGTGTGTATGCGAATGCTTCTGTGTGTGATTTTGTCTGTATAGCTTTGCTTTTACCATTTGTCCTAGACTTCTGTCTGTCCATTTCTTTTGTTTTGTTTTGTTTTTTTAGTATAGTTTTCAGCACTTGTTATCATTGGTGGATTTGTTTTTTGGTTTGGATGTTCTCTTCTTTCTTTCTTTTTTTTTTAATTACTTAAAAAATTTTTTTCAATAAACATTTTTGTTTATTTAAGAACTTTTTAATTTAATTTTATTCTATTTTATCTTTTTCTTTCTTTCTTTCTTTTTTTCTCCCTTTTCTTCTGAGCCGTGTGGATGACTGGCTCTTGGTGCTCCAGTGAAGTGTCAGGGCTGTACTTCTGAGGTGGGAGAGCCAAGTTCAGAACATTGGTCCACCAGAGACATCCCAGCTCCACGTAATATCAAATGGCGAAAATCTCCCAGAGATCTCCAAATCAACGTCAAGACCCAGCTCCACTCAACGACCAGCAAGCTACAGTGCTGGACACCCAATGCCAAACAACTGGCAAGACAGGAACACAACCACACCCATTACCAGAGAGACAGCCTAAAATCATAATATGGTCACAGATACGTCAAAACACACCACCAGATGTGGATCTGCTCACCAGAAAGACAACATCTGGCCTCATCCACCAGAACACAGGAACTAGTCCCCTCCACCAGGAAGCCTACACAACCCACTGAACCAAACTTAGCCACAGGGGCAGACACCAAAAACAATGGGAACTACGAACCTGCAGCCTCCAAAAAGGAGACCTCAAACACAGTAAGTTAAGCAAAATGAGAAGACAAAGAAACACAAAGCAGATGAAGGAGAAAGGTAAAAACCCACCAGACCTAACAAATGAAGAGGAAATAGGCAGTCTACCTGCAAAGAATTCAGCGTAATGATAGAAAAGATGATCCAAAATCTTGGAAATAGAATACAGAAAATACAAGAAATGTTTAACAAATACCTAGAAGAACTAAAGAGCAAACAAACAATCATGAAAAACAAAGTAAATGAAATTAATTATTCTCTAAAAGGGATCAACAGCAGAATAACTGAGGCAGAAGAATGGATAAGTGACCTGGAAGATAAAATAGTGGAAATAACTACTGCAGAGCAGAATAAAGAAAAAAGAATGAAAAGAATTAAGGACAGGCTGAGACCTCTGGGACAATATTAAACACACCAACATTTGAATTATAGGGGTCCCAGAAGAACAAGACAAAAAGAAAGGGACTGAGAATATATTTGAAGAGATTACAGTTGAAAACTTCCCTAATATGGGAAAGGAAATACTTAATCAAGTCCAGGAAGCACAGAGAGTCCCATACAGGATAAATCCAAGGAGAAACACACCAAGACACATATTTTCAAATTATCAAAAATTAAATACAAAGAAAAAATATTAAAAACAGCAAGGGAAAAGCAACAAATAATATACAAGGGAATCTCCATAAGGTTAACAGCTGATCTTTCAGCAGAAAATCTGCAAGCCAGAAGGGAGTGGCAGGACATATTTAAAGTGATAAAAGGGAAAAACCTACAACCAAGATTACTCTACTCAGCAAGGATCTCAATCAGATTTGACAGAGAAATCAAAAACTTTACAGACAAGTAAATGCTAAGAGAATTCAAAACAGCCAAACCTGCTTTACAACTAATGCTAAAGGAACTTCTCTAGGCAGGAAACACAAGAGAAGGAAAAGACCTACAATAACAAACTCAAAACAATTAAGAAAATGGTAATAGGAACATACATATTGTTAATTACCTTAAGTGTAAATGGATTAAATGCTCCAACCAAAAGACATAGACTGGCTGAATGGATACAAAAACAAAACCTGTAGATATGTTGTCTACAAGAGACCCACTTCAGACCTAGGGACACAAAAAGAATGACAGTGAGGGGATGTAAAAAGATATTCCATGCAAATGCAAATCAGAAGAAAGCTAACGTAACAATTCTCATATCAGACAAAATAGACGTTAAAACAAAGACTATTACAAGAGACAAAGAAGGACACTACATAATGATCAAGGGATAAATCCATGAAGAATATATAACAATTGTAAATATTTATGCACCCAACATAGGAGCACCTCAATACATAAGGCAAATTCTAACAGCCATAAAAGGGGAAATCGACAGTAACACAATCTTAGTAGGGGACTTTAACACCCCACTTTCACCAATGGACAGATCATCCAAAATGAAAATAAATAAGGAAACACAAGCTTTAAATGATGCATTAAACAAGATGGACTTAATTGATATTTATAGGACATTCGATCCAAAAACAACAGAATTCACATTTTTCTCAAGTGCTCATGGAACATTCTCCAGGATAGATTATATCTTGGGTCACAAATCAAGCCTTGGTATATTTATGAAAATTGAAATTGTATGAAGTAACTTTTCTGACCACAACGCTATGAGACTAGATATCAATTACAGGAAAAAATCTGTAAAAAATACAAACATATGGAGGCTAATCAATACACTATTTAATAACCAAGAGACCACTGAAGAAATCAAAGAGGAAATCATAGAATACCTAGAAACAAATGACAACAAAAACACGACAACCAAAACCTATGGGATGAAGCAAAAGCAGTTCTAAGAGGGAAGTTTATAGCAATACAATCCTACCTTAAGAAATAAGAAACATCTCAAATATACAAACTAACCTTACAACTAAAGCAATTAGAGAAAGAAGAACAAAAAAGCCCCAAAGTTAGCAGAAGGAAAGAAATCGTAAAGATAAGATCAGAAATAAATGAAAAAGAAATGAAGGAAATGATAACAAAGAATAATAAAATTAAAAGCTGGTTCTTTGAGAAGATAAACAAAATTGATAAACCATAAGCCACACTCATCAAGAAAAAAAGGGAGAAGACTCAAATCAATAGAATTAGAAATGAAAAAGGAGAAGTAACAAATGACACTGCAGAAATACAAATTATCATGTGAGATTACTACAAGCAACTGTATACCAATAAAATTGACAACCTGGAAGAAATGGACAAATTCTTAGAAATGCACAACCTTCGGAGACTGAACCAGGAAGAAATAGAAAATATGAACAGACCAATCACAAACACTGAAATTCAGGCTGTGATTATAAATCTTCCAACAAACAAAAGCCCAGGACCAGATGGCTTCACAGGTGAATTCTATCAAACGTTTAGAGAAGAGCTAACACATATTCTTCTCAAACTCTTCCTAAATATAACAGGGTGAGGAACACTCCCAAACACATTCTACAAGGCCACCATCACCCTGATACCAAAACCAGACAAAGATGTCACAATAAAAGATAACTACAGACCAATATCACTGATGAAAATACATGCAAAAATCCTCAACAAAATCCTAGCAAACAGAATCCAACAGCACATTAAAAGGATCATACACCATGATCAAGTGGGGTTTATCACAGGAATCCAAGGATTCTTCAATATACGCAAATCAATCAATGTGATACACCATATTACCAAATTGAAGGAGAAAAACCATATGATCATTTTAATAGATGCAGAGAAAGCTTTCGACAAAATTCAACACCCATTTATGGTAAAAACCCTCCAGAAAGTAGGCATAGAGGGAACTTTCCTCCACATAAGAAAGGCCATATATGACAAACCCACAGCCAACATCGTTCTCAATGGTGTAAAATTGAAATCATTTCCACTAAGATTAGGAACAAGACAAGGTTGCCCACTCTCACCACTATTATTCAACATAGTTTTGGAAGTTTTAGCCACAGCAATCAGAGAAGAAAAATAAATAAATGGAATCCAAATTGGAAAAGAAGAAGTAAAGCTGTCACTGTTTGCAGATGACATGATACTATACATAGAGAATCCTAAAGATGCTACCAGAAAACTACTAGAACTAATCAATGAATTTGGTAAAGTAGCAGGATACAAAATTAGTGCACAGAAATCTCTTGCATTCCTATACACTAATGATGAAAAATCTGAAAGAGAAATTAAGAAAACACTCCCATTTACCATTGCAACAAAAAGAATAAAATACCTAGGAATAAACCTACCTAAGGAGACAAAAGACCTGTATGCAGAAAATTATAAGACACTGATGAAAGAAATTAAAGATGATACAAATAGATGGAGAGATACCCATGGTCTTGGATTGGAAGAATCAACATTGTGAAAATGACTATACTACCCAAAGCAATCTACAGATTCAATGCAATCCCTATCAAACGACCACTGGCATTTTTCACAGAACTAGAACAAAAAATTTCACAATTTGTATGGAAACACAAAAGACCCCGAAGAGCCAAAGCAACCTTGAGAATGAAAAACGGAGCCGGAGGAGTCAGGCTCCCTGACATCAGACTATACTACAAAGCTACAGTAATCAAGACAGTATGATACTGGCACAAAAACAGCAATATAGGTCAATGGAACAGGATAGAAAGTCCAGAGATAAACCCACGCACATATGGTCACCTTATCTTTGATAAAGGAGGCAAGAATATTTAATGGAGAAAAAACAGCCTCTTCAATAAGTGGTGCTGGGAAAACTGGACAGCTACATATAAATGAATGAAATTAGAACACTCCCTAACACCATACACAAAAATAAACTCAAAATGGATAAAAGACCTAAATGTAAGTCCAGACACTATCAAACTCTTAGAGGAAAACATAGGCAGAACACTCTGGGACATAAATCATGGCAAGATCCTTTTTGACCCACCTCCTAGAGAAATGGAAATGAAAACAAAAATAAACAAATGGGACATAATGAAACATACAAGCTTTTGCACTGCAAAGTAATCTATAAACAAGACGAAAAGACAACCCTCAGAATGGGAGAAAATATTTACAAATGAAGCAACTGACAAACGATTAATCTCCAAAACTTACAAGCAGGTCATGTAGCTCAATATCAAAAAAATAAACAGCCCAATCCAAAGTGGGCAGAAGACCTAAATAGACATTTCTCCAAAGAAGATATACAGATTGCCAACAAGTAAATGAAAGAATGCTCAACATCATTAATCATTAGAGAAATGCAAATCAAAACTACAATGAGATATCATCTCACACCGGTCAGAATGGCCATCATCAAAAATTCTACAAACAATAAATGCTGGAGAGGGTGTGGAGAAAAGGGAATCCTCATGCACTGTTGGTGGGAATGTAAATTGATACAGCCACTGTGGAGAACAGTATGGAGGTTCCTTAAAAAACTAAAAATATAACTACCATACGACCCAGCAATCCCACTACTGGGCATGTACCCTGAGAAAACCATAATTCAAAAAGAGTCATGTACCACAATGTTCACTGCAGCTCTGTTTACAATAGCCAGGACATGGAAGCAACCTAAGTGTCCATCAACAGATGAATAGATAAAGAAGATATTGCACATATATACAATGGAATGTTACTCAGGCATAAAAGGAAACGAAATTGAGTTATTTGTAGTGAGGTTGATGGACATAGAGTCTGTCATACAGAATGAAGTAAGAAAGAGAAAAACAAATATCGTATGCTAACACATATATATGGAATCTAAAAAAAAAAGAAGAAGAAAGGTCATGAAGAACCTAGGTGCAAGATGGGAATAAAGATGCAGACCTACTAGAGAATGGACTTGAGGATATGGGGAGGGGGAAGAGTAAGCTGTGACAAAGTGAGAGAGTGGTAGTGTATATATGGACATATGTACACTACCCAGTGTAAAATTGATAGCTAGTGGGAAACAGCCGCATAGCACAGGGAGATCAGCTCGGTGCTTTGTGACCAGCTAGAAGGGTGGGATAGCGAGTGTGGGAGGGAGGGACACGCAAGAGAGTAGAGATTTGGGGATATATCTATATGTATAACTGATTCACTTTGTTATAAAGCAGGAACTAACACACCATTGTAAAGCAATTATACTCCAATAAAAATGTTTAAAAAAAATTAAAAGATAAGAGCCAGAAAGTGTGCCCATCTCCCTCTGTTATAAAAATAGGGCTTCATTCTAATTAGCTTTTCATTACTTCTCTTATTCAGAAAAAGATTTTATGGTCCTTGTAATTGTCAGGATAGGCTTGGAGAGTATATTATGGAAGCAAACAGTCTCAATATTTCACTAGCTTAAAATATCAAGGTTTATTTCTCACTTTCCCAGACTACTGAAGTCCCTACTATCCAGGGCATTGCCAGTCACCATGGCAGAGCAAAGGAGAGAAGTCAATAAATTGCACCCTGGCTCTTAAAGTTTCATTCTGAAAATGACATGAGTCACTTTTGTTCATATTTTAATGACAAAAATTCACATGGCCATATCTAATTTCAAGGAGACAGGGTAGTACATTTTCACCATTTGTCCAGAAGGAGAACCAGAAATTTTTGATGAAAAGCACTAATGGCTAACTAAATTCTCTTTTCCAAGCCCACCTATTCTAGAATGGAGATCTATGACGTTTCTCAACTTATCTGTGTTTAATTAACATGACATTTTTAGAGTGCTCACCACTCTCAAAGGTCAACATTAAGTCATGTTATACTGTTCAACACTTCACACTGTTATGTGATTTTTGCTAGTCACTATCAGGGTGAATTATCAGGTAACTTCTGTTAAGTATTTTAGTTCTCATTCCTACCTCCTTCCACTCCTATCTTGCAATCAGCCATCTGATTAGTAAGGGATAACACCAAGGGCTCAATTTTTAAAATTAAGTACTTAATTAGATTGCTAACCCACTGGGTTGGGACTGCTTCCAACTGCTTCAGAGCTTATAGAATACCTCAAAAAGTAGTTTCCAGTGCTATTGTTTTTCAGCAAAGACTTGATTTGATGACCCAGATATGGAGTTGAATATGTATCTCAGTACATATTTAAAGGCTCCAAAGTGAACTGTATCTAGAGGATAATGTTCTAGAGATTGGCTATCTTGTATAAAATATCAAAACTTCAAATATCTCATACTGATATATATGTGTTTAATGCCATTTTAAGGTACATCCTCTTTGATAGACTTTTGTCAGCTTTGAATCCCTCTGGGCAACAAACATTCCTCAAAGGGATTGGAAATTGTTAATTGGAATAACTCCTTGTTATAAAAAATTCAATCACTAATTTAGATTGGAAGGCCCTGAAACCACCAAATATAAGCTGCAAACACTCCTTTACTATATAACCCCAGCCTTAAACAAAATTACCATGAAAATGATAAGGATAGCATAATCCACACTTTCTTAATTTCAATTTCTTTTTTTTTTTCTTAACATCTTTATTGGAGTATAATGGCGGTACAACGTTGTGTTAGTTTCTGCTGTATAAAAAACTGAATCAGCTATATGTATACATATATCACCATAACCCCTCCCTCTTGTGTCTCCCTCCCACCTTCCGAATCCCACCCCTCTAGGTGGTCACAAAGCACCGAGCTGATCTCCCTGTGCTATGTGGCTGCTTCCCACTAGCTATCTATTTTACATTTGGTAATGTATATATGTCCATGCCACTCTCTCACTTTGTCCCAGCTTACCCATCCTCTCCCCGTGTCCTCAAGTCCATTCTCTACATCTGCGCCTTTTTTTTTTATACAAAATTTACCCTCTTACCCATTTTTTTAAATTAATTTATTTATTTTATTTATGGCTGTGTTGGGTCTTCGTTTCTGTGCGAGGGCTTTCTCTAGTTGCGGCAAGTGGGGGCCACTCTTCATCGCGGTGTGTGGGCCTCTCATTATCGCAGCTTCTGTTGTTGCAGAGCACAGACTCCAGATGCACAGGCTCAGTAATTGTGGCTCACGGGCCTAGTTGCTCTGCGGCATGTGGGCTCTTCCCAGACCAGGGCTCGAACCTGTGTCCCCTGCATTGGCAGGCAGATTCTCAACCACTGCGCCACCAGGGAAGCCCCCTACATCTGCGTCTTTATTCCTGTCCTGCCCTAGGTGCATCAGAACCATTTTTTTTCTTTTTTTTTAGATTCCATATATATGTGTTAGCATACGGTATTGTTTTTCGCTTTCTGAATTACTTCACTCTGTATGACAGACTATAGGTCCATCCACCTCACTACAAATAATTCAATTTCATTTCTTTTTTTTTTTTAATTTTTAAAAATTTTTTTTTGTTTTTTTTTTTAATTTCATTTCTTTTTATGGCTGAGTAATATTCCATGGTATATATGTGCCATATCTTCTTTATCCATTCACCTGTCAATGGATACTTAGGTTATTTCCATGTCCTGGCTATTGTAAATAGAGCTGCAATGAACATTGTGGTACATGACTCTTTTTAAATTATGGTTTTCTCAGGGTATATGCCCACTAGTTGGATTGCAGTGTCATATGGTGGTTCTATTTTTAGTTTTTTAAGGAACCTCCATACTGTTCTCCATAGTGGCTGTATCAATTTACATTCCCACCAACAGTGCAAGAGGGTTCCCTTTTCTCCACACCCTCTCCAGCATTTATTGTTTGTAGATTTTTTGATGATGGCCATTCTGACTGCTGTAAGGTGATACCTCACTGTAGTTTTGAGTTGCATTTCTGTAATGATTAATGATGTTGAGCAACCTTTCATGTGTTTGTTGGCAATCTGTATATCTTCTTTGGAGAAATGTCTATTTAAGTCTTCTGCCCATTTTTGGATTGGGTTGTTTGTTTTTTTGGTATTGAGCTGCATGAGCTGCTTGTAAATTTTGGAGATTAATCCTTTGTCAATTGCTTCATTTGCAAATATTTTCTCCCATTCTGAGGGTTGTCTTTTCATCTTGGTTATGATTTCCTTTGCTGTGCAAAAGCTTTTAAGTTTCATTTGGTCCCATTTGTTTATGTTTGTTTTTGTTTCCATTTCTCTAGGAAGTGGGTCAAAAAGGATCTTGCTGTGATTTATGTCCTAGAGTGTTCTGCCTATGTTTTCCTCTAAGAGTTTGATAGCATCTGGCCTTACATTAAGGTCTTTTATCCATTTTGAGTTTTTTTTTGTGTGTAGAGTGTTAGGAAGTGTTCTAATTGCCTTATTTCATATTTAGCTGTCCATTTTCCCCAGCACCACTTATTAAAGAGGCTGTCTTTTCTCCATTATATATTCTTGCCTCCTTTATAATATAAGGTGACCATATGTGCGTGGGTTTATCTCTGGGCTGTCTATCCTGTTCCACTGATTTATATTTCTGTTTATGGGTGCGTACCATACTGTCTTGATTACTTTAGCTTTTTATTATAGTCTGAAGTCAGGGAGCCTGATTCCTCCAGCTCCATTTTTCTTTCTCAAGATTGCTTTTTCTACTCAGGGTCTTTTGTGTTTCCATACAAATTGTGAAATTTTTTGTTCTAGTTCTGTGAAAAATGCCATTGGTAGTTTGATAGGGATTGCATTGAATCTGTAGATTGCTTTGGGTAGTAGAGTTATTTTCACAATGTTGATTCTTCCAATCCAAGAACATGGTATATCTCTCCATCTGTTTGTATCATCTTTAATTTCTTTCATCAATGTCTTGCAGATTTCTGCATACAGGTCTTTTGTCTTCTTAGGTAGGTATATTCCTAGGTATTTTATTCTTTTTGTTGCAGTGATAAATGGGAGTGTTTCCTTAATTTCTCTTTCAGATTTTTCATCATTAGTGTATAGGAATGCAAGAGATTTTTGTGCATTAATTTTTTATCCTGCTATTTTACCAAATTCATTGATTAGTTCTAGTAGTTTTCTGGTAGCATCTTTAGGATTCTCTCTGTATAGAATCATGTCATCTGCAAACAGCGACAGCTTTACTTCTTCTTTTCTGATTTGGATTCCTTTTATTTCTTTTTCTTCTCTGATTGCTGTGGTTAAAACTTCCAAAACTATGTTGAATAATAGTGGTGAGAGTGGACAACCTTGTCTTGTTCCTGATCTTAGTGGAAATGGTTTCAGTTTTTCACCATTGAGAATGATGTTGGCTGTGGTTTTGTCATATATGGCCTTTATTATTTTGCAGAAAGCTCCCTGTATGCCTACTTTCTGGAGGGCTTTTTATTATAAATGGGTTTTGAATTTTGTCAAAAGCTTTTTCTGCATCTACTAAAATGATCATATGGTTTTTCTCTTTCAATTTCTTAAAATGGTTTATCACCTTGAGTTGCATATATTGAAGATTCCTTGGATTCCTGGTATAAACCCCTCTTGACCATGGTGTATGATCCTTTTAATGTGCTGTTGGATTCTGTTTGCTAGTATTTTGTTGAGGATTTTTGCATCTATGTTCATCAGTGATATTGGCCTGTAGTTTTCTTTTTTTGCTACCTATTTGTCTGGTTTTGGTATCAGGGTGATGGTGGCCTCGTAACATGTTTTTGGGAGTGTTCCTCCTTCTGCTATAATTGGAAGAATTTGAGAAGGATCGGTGTTATCTCTTCTATAAATGTTAGATAGAATTCGCCTGTGAAGCCATCTGGTCTTTGACTTTTGTTTGTTGGAAGACTTTTAATCACAGTCTCATTGTCAGTGTTTGTGATTGGTCTGTTTATATTTTCTATTTTTTCCTGGTTCAGTCTCAGAAGGTTGTACATTTCTAAGAATTTGTTCATTTCTTCCAGGTTGTCCATTTTATTGGCATATAGTTGCTTGTAGCAATCTCTCATGATCCTTTGTATTTCTGCCGTGCCAGTTGTTACTTCTCCTTTTTCGTTTCTAATTCTATTGATTTGAGTCTTCTCCCTTTTTTTTCTTGTTGAGTCTGGCTAATGGTTTATCAATCTTGTTTATTTTCTCAAGAACCAGCTTTTAGTTTTATTGATGTTTGCTCTTGTTTCCTTCATGTCTTTTTCATTTCTTTCTGATCTGAGCTTTATGATTTCTTTCCCTCTGCTAACTTTCGTGGTTTTTTTGTTCTTCTTTCTCTAAATGCTTTAGGTGTAATGTTAGGTTTTTTATTTGAGATGTTTCTTTTTTCTTGAGGTAGGATTGTATTGCTATAAATGTGGTAAATGTAAGAAAATTGTAATCATATCAAGTACATTTTCTGACCACAACGCTATGAGACTAGATATCAATTCCAGGAAAAAATCTGTAAAACAATACAAACACATGGAGGCTAAACAATACACTACTAAATAACCATGAGATCACTGAAGAAATCAAAGAGGAAATCAAACAATACCTAGAAACAAATGAGAACGAAAACACGATGACCCAATACCTATGGGATGCAGCAAAAGCAGTTAATTTCAATTTCTGAATGCGATGATCAATCTCCTGCATTATTAAATTTCTGGACATAGATAAAGGATCATCCTTCACAGCTTCTCCAGCAACTGTATTTCTCTAAAACCGTATGAAATGATTTAGTTCAAAATTTAAAATATGGCAGTTTGTTTTTGGCCTGTCTCTTGTACTTGTAAAAAGTACAAGTATGACTTTGAATTTAGACTGGTTCTCCATTAGTAGAAGCTTTACAAATTTCTCTGCATATCCATGCCTTTTGTACATTTCCCTATTCTTGGTCAAATGCAAACTTTGTTGGATATATATTTTTCCCATGGAGTCTCTTCTTAGTGGTAGAGTACAGCCATTGGTAAAACTTATGAAATTTTTCTAATCTGTCAGCTAAAAGTAGAAACATTAGGTTTTTTAGTATAGTGGTTAGATTCCCATCAATGCTTCCTTGATCTTGAGGTACAATTATGATGAACATGGTGAGCATATGAATGTGTGTGTTTTCTAATTTCTATTATATTAAGAGAAAGAATGATTCTTCAGAGACCAATTACCTGAATAAAAGCTGAACTGAGATCATCCATGCACCACAGTGCTGCCATCCTCTCCAGAAAAGGGTCAGCATTATCGGCCTCAGTTAATGGTAACCTTGACGTGCATTACAGTTACTGCTGCCTGAAGGTGTTACCATGGACACAGATATCAGCTTATCTTCAGGAGGAGTTATATAGTGAAAGAAAAATTCGGAGAATATAAGGTATCCATCACCGGATCTTGCAAAGAAGAAAAATATAAAATCTCCTGGCCATATTGTTATATGTGTTTCAAAAAGTTGTGTAACACTTTTTATTATCATTTTTTGAGTAATTGATATATGTCATGATTGTGCTAAACACTTTTCGGCAATTATATCAATCCTCTGAAATAGACACCATCATTATTCTTATTTTCGGAAGAAATTGAAGCTCAGAGAAATGAATTAACTTACTCAAGATTATGCAGCCAGTAAGTGGTGTACGTGAAATTCAACTTTCGTCTGTTTTATCACAAAGTTGTACTCTAAAACTCTCTAGTAGATTGTTGCAGATTTACAATATAGAGTAAACCCTAATTTCTGGTTGGAAATAAGAACTCAAATAGAACAATGCTCAACACATGGTAGGTGCTTAACATCATTTTTTAAATTAATTGTGAGTTTAAATTTTCTAAATGTGGTAAGCAGAATTCTAAGATGGCCCCCAAGATTTTCCACACACACCCCGTGTACACATCCTGTATAATACCTGGGACTATAAATATTATGGATCTTGCTCCCGTGATTAGGTTATGCTATATGGCACAGTTGACCTTGAGATAGGAAAATTACCTGAGTTAACCTGGGCTAATCACATGAACTCTTTAAAAGCAGCATTTTCTGTGTCTAGTTGTAGAAGTGGATGTCAGAGATTTGAAGCACTGGAAGGATTTAACATGTTGCTAGCTTGAATATGGAGGGGAACATATTGCAAGGAATATGGGTGGCTTTTAGTTGCTGAGAGTGGCCCCCAGTCTACAGTCAGAAAGGAAATGTTGACCTAGGTCCTATAACCACAAAGAACTGAATTCTGCGAATGACAAGAATGAGATAGAAGGGAAATTTTCCTCAGAGACTCCAGATAAGAACTCAATTCAACCATTACCTTGATTTCAGCCCTGTGAGACCCTGAGCAGATCACCCAGGCAGATGATGACTTATAGAATTATGAGCTAATAAATGAGTTTTGTTTTAAGCTGCTATGTCTGTTACAAAGCAATAGAAAAATAATACACTAATTATAATATTAGTAACTATGGTACGTATAGTTCTTATTTTATTATGAGATTTTGTTTTTCAGGATTGTCAGTTGGCTTTTTCTATGAAGTGGCTGAACCTGTGTTTTAAAATTTCATGCAGAAAGAGTATCGCAGCCAACAGAGAGATTTTATTGCCAATCTTTATACATTTGTGAAAATAGCCCAATACTTCTAAGATCAACAACAAATTGAATCACATGTACTTTTTCTCTTTAAACTCACCAAATTTCACTAACCAGTACATTTTTTCTGTTCTCTCTTTTATAGCCATAATACTGTGATTCAATGTTATTAATCATTCTGATCTAGCATATTTTAGATAGACCTTTTGAAAAGTGGCAACCACAATGTCCAGCTATAACATTATTAACTGAATCTTTTGTAGCTATTACTGCAATGCATGATATACATCTTAATAGCTACCTAGAAATAGAGTTATGTCTAAGAATCCAATCTGAATGACAATTCTACCAAATTAGGAGTTATGGAACAAATGATTTATGATATCAAATTGGAGAATTTGGGCTCTTTACTGATGTAATTTAAAAAATATATTTTTAACCTGTCATAAAGGGCCACATTGGGAATTTCAATAGTGATAGAAAGCAACGAATATATCAGAAATGATGGGGAAGTAGGTAAAATTGATGCAGCTTCTGGCTTATGCTTCAACATGATGTGATCTTGAGCTTAGATTGCAGAAATGTCATTCCAAGTGATAGTGTCAGAGGTTAGCAAATACAGCTTTGTTTTTATCCTAATGGGAATTTCCTAGGCTGAGAGCTAGGAAGAAAATCCTCGTTTAACTTGTAAACTGAGCAAATTTGATCTCAGAATCATTGAAAGAGAATAAATATGGAGTCCCAGGATGCCATTTTTATAAGTTATTATTCTGCCCATAAATACACTTTGAGTGCAAAAGCTGGCAGCTTTATCGAGTACCATACCTGCAGTTTGGTTGAAATGCTACTTACAACGCTATCAACTCCCATTGGATTTCTGCCACAAACACCAGTATCACTCAAAGCCTGGGATGGATTCTTGTAATTGTAAGACTACTTCATCAAAGGTCTTGATTCCAAATAGGAAGTAAGTACAACTGGGAAGTAAATGCAATAGCAGGTGTTGACTGCTTGCACAATCTGGATAATGTGATGAAAATATAAGAATGCACGACCAAACGTAAAATAGATAGCTAGTGGGAAGCAACCGCATAGCACAGGGAGATCAGCTGGGTGCTTTGTGACCACCTAGAGGGGTGGGATGGGCAGGGTGGGGGGGAGATGTAAGAGGGAGGAGATATGGGGTTATATGTATACGTATAGCTGATTCACTTTGTTATAAAGCAGAGACTAACATACCATTGTAAAGCAATTATACTCCAATAAAGATGTTAAAAAAAAAAAAGAATGCATATTTTCAGTATTCCTTCGTTCTAGCCAGAGAGCATATTATTATATTTTCTTCTGGGAAATTCAGTATTTCTTTAATCTTTGTACACTATATATATATTTTTAACATCTTTATTGGAGTATAATTGCTTAACAATGGTGTGTTACTTTCTGTTGTATGACAGAGTGAATCAGCTATACATATATCCCCATATCTCTTCCCTCTTGCGTCACCCTCCCACCCTCTAGGTGGACACAAAGCACCGAGCAGATCTCTCTGTGCTATGCGGCTGCTTCCCACTAGCTATCTATTTTACGTTTGTATATATGACCATGCCACTCTGTCACTTCGTCCCAGCTTACACTTCCCTCTCCCCGTGTCCTCAAGTACATCCTCCACATCTGCGTCTTTACTCCTGTCCTGCCCCTAGGTGCATCAGAATTTTTTTTTTTTTTTTTTAGATTCCAAATATATGTTTTAGCATACGGTATTTGTTTTTCTCTTTCTGAATTACTTCACTCTGTATGACAGATTCTAGGTCCATCCACCTCACTACAAATAACTCAATTTCGTTTCTTTTTATGGCTGAGTAATATTCCATTGTATATATGTGCCACATCTTCCTTATCTATTCACCTGTTGAAGGACACTTAGGTTGCTTCCATATCCTGGCTATTGTAAATAGAACTGCAATGAATATTGTGGTACATGACTCTTTCTGAATTATGGTTTTCTCAGGGTATATGCCCAGTAGTGGGATTGCTGGGTCATATAGTAGTTTATTTTTAGTGTCTTAAGGAAGCTCTATACTGTTCTCCATAATGGCTGTATCAATGTACATTCTCTGCAACAATGTATGAGGGTTCCTTTTTCTCCACAGCCTCTCCAGCATTTATTGTTTGTGGATATTTTGATGATGGCCATTCTGACTGGTGTGAGATGATACCTCATTGTAGTTTTGATTTGCATTTCTCTAATGATTAGTGATGTTGAGCATCCTTTCATTTGTTTGTTGACAATCTGTATATCTTCTTCAGAGAAATGTCTATTTAGGTCTTCTGCCCATTTTTGGATTGGGTTGTTTGTTTCTTTTGATATTGAGCTGCATGACCTGCTTGTAAATTTTGGAGATTAATCCTTTGTCAGTTGCTTCGTTTGGAAATATTTTCTCCCATTCTGAGGGTTGTCTTTTCATCTTGTTTATGGTTTCCTAGGCTGTGCAAAAGCTTGTAAGTTTCATGAGGCCCATTTGTTTATTTTTGTTTTTATTTCCATTTCTCTAGGAGGTGGGTCAAAAAGGATCTTGCTGTGATTTATGACATAGAGTGTTCTGCCTATGTTTTCCTCTAAGAGTTTTATAGTGTCTGGCTTTACATTTAGGTCTTTAATTCATTTTGAGTTTATTTTTGTGTATGGTGTTAGGGAGTGTTCTAATTTCATTCTTTTACATGTAGCTCTCCAGTTTTCCCAGCACCACTTATTGAAGAGGCTGTCTTAACTCCATTGTATATTCTTGCATCCTTTATCAAAATAAGGTGACCATATGTGCATGGGTTTATCTCTGGGCTTTCTATCCTGTTCCATTGATCTGTATTTCGGTTTCTGTGCCAGAACCATACTGTCTTGATTACTGTAACATTGTATTATAGTCTGCAGTCAGGGAGCCTGATTCCTCCAGCTCCGTTTTTCTTTCTCAAGATTGCTTTGGCTATTCGGGCCCTTTTGTGTGTCCATAAAAATTGTGAATTTTTTTGTTTTTGTTCTGTGAAAAATGCCATTGGTAGTTTGAATACGGATTGCATTGAATCTGTAGATTGCTTTGGGTAGTATAATCATTTTCACAATGTTGATTCTTCCAATTCAAGAACATGGTATATCTCTCCATCTGTTTGTATCATCCTTAATTTCTTTCATCAGTGTCTTATAGTTTTCTGCATACAGGTCTTTTGTCTCCTTAGATAGGTTTATTCCTAGGTATTTCATCTGTTTTGTTGCAGTGGTAAATGGGAGCGTTTCCTTAATTTCTCTTTCAAATTTTTCATTATTAGTGTATAGGAATGCAAGAGATTTCTGTGGATTAATTTTGTATCCTGCTACTTTACCAACTTCATTGATTAGCTCTGGTAGTTTTCTGGTAGCGTCTTTAGGATTCTCTCTGTAGAGTATCATGTCATCTGAAAACAGTGACAATTTTACTTCTTCTTTTCCAATTTGAATTCCTTTTATTTCATTTTCTTCCCTGATTGCTGTGGCTAAAACTTGCAAAACTATGTTCAGTAATAGTGGTTAGAGTAGGCAACCCTGTCTTGTTCATTATCTTAGTGGAAAAGATTTCAATTTTTCATCTTTGAGAAAGATGTTGGCTGTGGGTCTGTCATACATAGCCTTTATTACGTTGAGGTAAGTTCCAGCATGCATCCTTTCTGGAGGGCTTTTATCATAAATGGGTGCTGAATTTTGTCAAAAGCTTTTTCTGCATCTATTTACATGATCATATGCTTTTTATCCTTCAATTTGTTAATATGGTGTATCACATTGATTGATTTGCATATATTGAAGAATCCTTCCATTCCAGGGATAAACTCCACTTGATCATGTTGTATGATCCTTTTAATGTGCTGTTGAATTCTGTTTGCTAGTATTTTGTTGAGGATTTTTGCATCTATGTTCAACAGTGATATTGGCCTGTAGTTTTCTTTTTTTTTCTGACATTTTTGTCTGGTTTTGGTATCAGGGTGATGGTGGCCTCGTAGAAAAAGCTTTGGAGTGTTCCTCCATCTGCTACATTTTGGAAGAGTTTGAGAATGATAGGTGTTAGCTCTTCTCTAAATGTTTGCTAGAATTAACCTGTGAAGCCATGTGGTCCTGGTTTTTTGTTTGTTGGAAGATTTTTAATCACATTCTCAATTTCAGTGCTTATGATTGGTCTGTTTATATTTTCTATTTCTTCCTGGTTCTGTCTCAGAAGGTTGTGCTTTTCTAATAATTTTTCTATTTCTTCCAGGTTGTCCATTTTATTGGCAAATAGTTGCTTGTAGTAATCTCTCATGATACTTTGTATTTCTGCTGTTTCAGTTGTTACTTCTCCCTTTTCATTTCTAATTCTATTGATTTGAGTCTTCTCCCTTTTTTTCTTGATGAGGCTGGCTAATGGTTTATCAATTTTGTTTATCTTCTCAAAGAACCAGCTTTTAGTTTTATTGATGTTTGCTATTGTTTCTTTAATGCCTTTTTCATTTTTCTCTGATCTGATCTTTATGATTTCTTTACCTCTGCTAACTTTGGGGGTTTTTTTGTTGTTGTTTTTCTTTCTGTAATTGCTTTAAGTGGAAGGTTAGGTTGTTTATTTTAGGTTTTTCTTGTTTCTTGAGGTAGGATTGTATTGCTATAAACTTCCCTCTTAGAACTGCTTTTGCTGAATCTCATAGGCTTTTGGTCGTCGTGTTTTCATCGTCATTTGTTTCTAGGTATTTTTGGATTTCCTCTTTGATTTCTTCAGTGATCTCTTGGTTATTTAGTAGTGTATTGTTTAGCCTCCATGTGTTTGTATTTTTTACAGTATTTTTCCTGTAATTGATACCTAGTTTCATAGTGTTGTTGTCGGAAAACATACTTGATATGATTTCAATTTCCTTAAATTTACCAAGGCTTGATTTGTGACCCACGATATGATCTATCTTGGAGAATGTTCCATGAGCACTTGAGAAGAAAGTATATTCTGTTGTTTTTGGATGGTCTGTCCTACAAATATCAATTAAGTCCATCTTGTTTAATGTATCATTTAAAGCTTGTGTTTCCTTATTTATTTTCATTTTGGATGATCTGTCCATTGGTGAAAGTGGGGTGTTAAAGTCCCCTACTATGATTGTGTTACTGTCAATTTCTCCTTTTATGGCTGTTAGCATTTGCCTTATGTAGTTAGGTGCTCCTATGTTGGGTGCATAAATATTTACAATTGTTATATCTTCTTGGATCGATCCCTTGATCATTATATAGTGTCCTTCTTTGTCTCTTGTAATAGTCTTTGTTTTAAAGTCTATTTTGTCTGATATGAGTATTGCTACTCCAGCTTTCTTTTGATTTCCATTTGCATGCAATATCTTTTTCCATCCCCTCACTTTCAGTTTGTATGTGTCCCTAGGTCTGAAGTGGGTCTCTTGTAGACAGCATATATATGGGTCTTGTTTTTGTTTCCATTCAGCTAGTCTCTGTCTTTTGGTTGGAGCATTTATTTTTTATTTATTTACTTTTTGGCTGTGTTGGATCTTTGTTGCTGCACGCGGGCTTTCTCTAGTTGTGCCAAGCGGGGCCTACTCTTTGTTTCGGTGCGCGGGTTCGCCGGCTCAATAGTTGTGGCCCATGGGCTTAGTTGCTCCGTGGCATGTGGGATCTTCCCAGACCAGGATCAAACTCATGTACCCTGCATTGGCAGGTGGATTTTTAACCACTTCACCACCAGGGAAGCCCTTGGTTGGAGCATTTAATCTGTTTACATTTAAGGTGATTATCAATATGTATATTTCTATTATCATTTTCTTAATTGTTTTGGGTTTATTATTGTAGGTCTTTTTGTTCTCTTGTTTCCTGCCTAGAGAAGTTCCTTTATCATTTGTTGTAAAGCTGGTTTGGTGGTGCTGAACTCTCTTAACTTTTGCTTGTCTGTAAAGCTTTTAATTTCTCCTTCGAATATGAATGAGATCCTTGGTGGGTAGAGTAATCTTGGTTGTAGGTTTTTCCCTTTCATCACTTTAAATATGTCCTGCCACTCCCTTGTGGCTGGCAGATTTTCTGCTGAAAGATCAGCTGTTAACCTTATGGAGATTCCCTTGTATATTATTTGTTGTTTTTCCCTTGCTGCTTTTAATATTTTTTCTTTGTATTTAATTTTTGATAGTCTGATGAATATGTGTCTTGGCATGTTTCTCCTTAGCTTTATCCTGTATTGGACTCTCTGCACTTCCTGGACTTGATTGACTATTTCTTTTGCTGTATTAGGGAAGTTTTCAACTATAACCTCTTCAAATATATTCTCAGTCCCTTTTCTTTTCTCTTCTTCTTCTGGGACCCCTAAAATTCGAATGTTGGCGCATTTAATATTGTCTCAGATATCTCTGAGACTGTCCTCAATTTGTTTCATTCTTTTTTCTTTATTCTGCTCTGCCATAGTTATTTCCTCTCTTTTATCTTCCAGGTCACTTCTCCGTTCTTCCTCCGTTCTTCTGCTATTGATTCCTTCTACAGAATTTTAATTTCATTTATTGTGTTGTTCATGATTTTTTGCTTGCTGTTTAGTTCTTCTAGGTCCTTGTTAAACGCTTCTTGTGTTTTCTCCATTCTATTTCCAAGATTTTGGATCACCTTTACTATCATTATTCTGAATTCTTTTTCAGGTAGACTGCCTATTTCCTCTTCATTTGTTTGGTCTGGTGGTTTTTACCTTGCTCCTTCATCTGTGGTGTATTTCCCTGTATTCTCGTTTTGCTTAACTTACTGTGTTTGTGGTCTCCTCTTCGCAGGCTGTATGTCCGTAGTTCCCGTTGTTTTTGGTGTCTTCTTCCAGTGGGTAAGGTTCTTTCAGTGGGTTGTGTAGGCTTCCTGGTAGAGGGCACTGGTGCCTGTGTTCTGGTGGATGAAGCTGGATATTGTCTTTCTCATGGGCAGGACCATGTCTGGTGGTGTGTTTTGGGGTGTCTGTGAACTTATTGATTTTAGGCTGCTTCTCTGCTAATGGGTGGGGTTGTGTTCCTGTCTTGCTAGTTGTTTGACATAGGGTGTCCACCACTGTAGATTGCTCATCCTTGAGTGGAGCTGGGTCTTAGTGTTTAGATGGAGATCTCTGGGAGAACTTTCACCGTTTGAGATCATGTGGGGCCCAGAGGTCTCTGGTTGACCAATGTCCTGAACTCAGTTCTCCCACCTCAGAAGCTCAGGCCTGACACCTGGCCAGAGCACCAAGACCTTGTCAGCCACACAGCCAAATTCATCTGAGCTCCCTCAGGAGGTGGATGGGCACAGGAGGCCTTTGCTTGTACCAAGGCTCTGGATCCTCATAGAGTTCAGGTGAAGGAGAGGAATCTGCTCTGGTCTCTTCACTGGTCAGCCATAACTGTCAACTAAGAAAAATATGTACAACCTAAAAGTTGAGAATTATGTTTTATTCAGCAGGAATTTTTCGTACTTCAAGCCTGGGAGGCAGCATCTCAAATAATCTTGAGAGAATTGTTTTCTGTGCTCTATATTAGTCAGGATTTTCTACATTTAAGCTGAACCAGAAAATAGTACAGTTGGGTCATATAATCTATATTTTGCAGCCTAAAGGTCACCACATGATTTCAGCGAAATAAATTATTCAGAAAACAGTTTGGGGCTCTATGATAATTCTTAGTGTCTGCTTCTCCTTTACTGACCTATGTCTTCTGATCTGCATTACTCAGAGCTTCAAAATAAGAAGAAGCCTTAATTTTCTTTGGGAACATTGTCCTACTTACATTGTCACCAGAAAGAATTGGGTAATAGCTATGCTGTACAGAATTTACAGGCAAAGATTATGCAGTATTTTTGAGGAGGGATCTCCCTGTGCTGTAGTCATGAAAGTAAAGAAAGGAAAGACAGGTATATGTAGACAGAAGGTAAAATATCATTGCACTCTGTTACCTTTCTTGTTTATAACATTCAATTATTTTCTTATAATTGTGATCTGAAGTTAATCATACTCTTCTACGCCTTACTTACATAAATGAACAGACCAATTCAATTAAGAAAGCTCAAAAGAAGTGTTTGAGAGTAGTTGGTCAATAGATTTAGGAAAAGAGATGACTGAAAGAAAAGAAGGCAGACAGTGGTACTAAGCCCAATTCATTGCTTAAAATAACAGAAGTATTTGGCTCGGCTTTTTTCCAATTTTTGTTAAGCTTATCCTCCATTTACCAGACACCATTAAATATCCTCCCAAAACAGGGATTAACAAGCTACCTCCTGTGGGCAAAACTTGGCCTGCCATCTGTTTTTTATTTTATTTTTTTTGAGCAATATTTTTTGGGGGAATGAAGTTATAACCATTCGTTTAGTCTATGGCTGTTTTTGCCCCACAGCAGCACAACTGAATAGCTGCAACTGTATGGCCCTCAAGTCTAAAGTAGTTCTTTCTGACATTTTACAGAAAAAGTTTGCTAACCCTTGTCTTAAAATTTAGCCTTTCCCTATTTTCACCTCCATCAGCTTCTCTAGGACAAATGTTTTCCAGAAGATAATGCATATAAGTAGCTATCATTCAGTACTCTGAGACTTAGTGTCACATTACCCTTTGAGCAGGTGAAGTTCTTCCACTGTAACCAGTTTCTTAAGTATGTAATTTAGTTTTTATACTTGTGTTTGGATCATTTTTCTTTGTAAGCTGCCTAGTACTTCAGGATCTAGGTTTCACCTTTGCTTTGGTTTGTATCCCTCTGCCCCAATCCCTATTACTGAACCCCAGAACAATGACTATAGCTCTATTACCCACTTGATAACTTCCATCCTACCTCTTGCTTACCTAGGTTTTGAGTATCACTACCCCACAGCTGTTATCCATCCATTAGTGGAGGCATATGGCCACCTGTATGCTTGCGTGGGCTTCAAAGTATAGCTATCATTCACTTTGAATGCTGTGCATTGGACGATGGATTGGGCTTTTAGCACCACTAACTGAGTTGGTCCAAATGAGTATTTCTCATCCAGGTGTAAAGTTCTAGTTTCATATCCCAGTCTTCCAAGTTTTCTTCACCCCATCATGGGTAAGTACCTGTACTGAAGCAAGAGAAAAATATAAAAGTTGAGTTAGAAATTTCAGTGGAGTAAAAAGGAGGATGGTTTTGCCACTAGCACAGACTTATCCACAGAAAATGTATATATAGAAAAAATAGTTTCATTCCTTTTGTAAGGGAGTGAAATAAAATCCTATCTCATTTTTAATTATTCAATATTAACATTACGTATCCAATGGGAGAAGCAATTATTTATAGTAGGGGGAGAAATAAACAATTAGTAATTTGGTAGAGAGCCTTGGGCCTCAAAGGGGAAAATGTAATTTTAGGCTACAGATAATGAGTGGCCTCTGGTGGAGGTGATGGACTTGGGAAAAGAGATTGGTTTGGAGAGCACAGGGATTGTTTCCAGTGCACCAATAGAGTGGAAAATCTCACTAAGAGGCAAGGGAAAGAAAGTCCCTCCCAAGCTGATTAAAACTACTATGTATACCAGTTCTCACTGAGAATAAGCATGCTCAACAGACTAGTCAAAATCCCAAGTAGTGCAAGAGTATGTATAGACCTTACACAATGTATATACTGCAAGGGATAAGGCTCTCCTTGAGTATCAATAGTGGTTCAATCTTTTTTTTTCAAAAGGGAATCTCATTCCATGGATTGGTTGAACTTTTTCAACAAGATGTAACTATTTGTGTACTTTAACCTTCTAGAACAGCACAACATCATTGTAGGAGAATCTTGGAAGGATTCCCAGTATCAATGAGCCCTATTGTTTTAGTTGCACTCTTAAGGGAAATTTAACTTTGTCGTGATTTAGAGAGAGAGAGAAGATGAGAGAGACAGAGACAGAGACACAGAGTGAGAGAGTGAAGAAAGAGAAACATTCTCATTGTCTCCTAAACTTCATTATTTTCACCAAGAATGCTTGTAGTACGTAAGAATATCTGACAAAATCCATTCGTTTAGCTCATCATGTATTATGGCATTATATTTCTATAGAGTCAGTCTCTATAAATGAATCTTTTTTTTAATTTATTTATTTATTTTTGGCTGTGTTGGGTCTTTTCTTTTTAACATATTTACAATGTTGTGTTAGTTTCTGCTGTATAACAAAGTGAATCAGATATATGTATACATATATCCTCATATACCCTCCCTCTTGTATTTCTCTCCCACCCTCCCTATCCCACCCCTCTAGGTGGTCACAAAGCCCTAGCTGATCTCCCTGTGCTATGCAACTGATTCCCACTAGCTATCTATTTTACATTTGGTAGTGTATATATGTCAATGCTACTCTCTCACGTCGTTGTTGCTGCTTGCGGGCTTTCTCTAGTTGCGGCGAGCGGGGCCTACTGTTTGTTGCGGTACACGGGCTTCTCATTGCGGTGGCTTCTCTTCTTGTAGAGCACAGGCTCTAGGCACGCAGGCTTCAGTAGTTGTGGCACACAGGCTCAGTAGTTGTGACTCGCAGGCCTATTTGCTCCATGGCATGTGGGATCTTCCTGGACCACGGCTCGAACACATGTCGCATGCATTGGCAGGCAGATTCTTAACCACTGAACCACCAGGGAAGTCCCTATAAATGAATCTTAAATGAAGTTCACCTTTATATTAATTGATAGGGAAAATATTTATGATTGTGGTATCAGACTGTGAAATCTGGTGTTGAAAGCAGCTTCCTTTATTCAAGTTGAACATGAACTATATGGCAGAGAAAATTTCAAGTCTTGATGACATATCTTCCATGGAGTTGAGGTTAAAACCTGCTCTGCAGGAGCTGGCTGGATGGAACAAAATAAGCAGCCTTTGTGACCTCTTTTGTAATTAGTACCTCATGTTAATTCAGATATCATTTCAAAACCTAAAAAGCCATTCACTATACAGCCTGACCTTCTAAGTAATCTTCAGCAAGAAAACCTGAAGTAAAAGTTTTGGAAAATAATAGCAAGAACAGAAGGCAAAACTGAAGATAAGTAAGGAGCACAAATACAAAAGGAGGTATGTGTGAAAATTCTTTTGTTGATTGCTTAAAGAAAACCTACTCTTGACTAATCATTTCAAATTCTATATGCCTGCAAATGAATTAGCATCTTTTTACAAAGTTACCTATTTTCCACCTCTGTATAAATGATCCAAGCAAGCTAAGAACCCCATAATCAACTTGAAAGTTTTCATCTCTTTTGTCCTTTCAATATAATCTTTCAAGAAGTGCCGTGGATTCTTATGTTAAATAGATACTCGTGTCCTGTCACAATATTTCCCTTGCCATAATCCTGGTTTTAGGACTAATTATCTTTAACATGGATTTATACAATAATATCTTTTTCCAAACTCAAACACCAGTAGCCACTGCCTGTCTTCCAATCTCCTTTGTATATTCATTGCCAGAATAATCTTGCTATAAAATACAACAATGAACTATGTTGCTTTTATGCCTAAGAATCCACAATGGCTTACTAGTGCCTAAAATGTCAAGTTTAATCTCTTTCTTTACACTATAGCCTCAGTTTATCTATCCAGGTAGCTCTTTCCTGTATAGCACAAGCCATTCACTCTAGCCACAGCAAGATTTACACTACTGTACTCTGTGTCATATTAATTCCCCTTACCCAAAATAGTAACTTTTTAAACATTTTTTGAAACGTTATCATATGCCAACCATGAAACTAAATTCCTTTCACAAATTTTCTCTAACATTCACAAAGTCCATGTAAAGTAAGAATTGTCATCCCTGAATATCTGAGAGTTAATTAATTTGCTTAGGGTTAATCAGCTTGTAGCAGAGTGAAGATTAACATCCACTTTGATATGATCCCAAAGCCTGTGCTCTTTCCTCTCTGTGACACCAAAGTCTGTGATCATGTGGTCGCTTTCTGCTAGTAACATTCTAACCTTTCTCACCCTCCCTTGTACTTATCGAAATTTGCACTTCCCATCACTAACCACCTCTCCCCACCCACCATCAAAAATAACCACTAATCTGGCTTCTGACACCATATATTATTTTAACACATATGAAATAGGACATTATGTATTCTTTTATGCCTGGATTATTTTATGTAATATTATGTTTGTAAGATTCAACCATATTTTTGTGTGTACTTGTAATTTTCTCATTCTCCTTGCTTTATACAGCATTCCATTTTGTGAAAATACCGTGATTTATATATCATTTGCTTATGAATAATGTTTATAAAGACAAGTTTCAAGAGCTACTAGAACTCTTATAAACTGTTTGTGGGAAGGTAAATTGGCACAAACACTTTGAAAATTGTTGGCAGTTTATCCTAAAGTGAAAATGTACATACCTTTTGAGACAGCAATTCCACTCTTAAATGTATACTTAACATGTAAATTATATGTTTCCATCAAAAGAAAGAAATGAGAATAGGAGCACAATTTATTGCCTTTTTCAGTTTAGTCATTCTGCAAAGTATATAATGTTATCGAGACTTGGTTTTATTTGAATTTGTCTTGATGAAAAATGACACGTATTGCAAATTTCGATATCATTTTTATAAGGTACTTGTTTAAGTCTTTTGCCCATTTAAAAATTGTATTGTCTCTTTTTTTCTATTTATTTGAAATAGTTTTTTTTAATATGTATTCTGGATATCAATATTTTTTGGTGGGGATTTATACATTTTGGGAATACTTCTCTCACTTTGTGGGTTACCTTTTCACTCTTTCATTAGTATCTTTTTATGAAGAGAAGTCTTAAAAATAATAATATAGTCAAATTTTCCTCTTTATGATTGGTAATTTTAGTTTTCTGTGTGCAAATGGACATGAAGATGTTCTTACGTATTTTTCTGTAAAGGTTTCATTATCTGTCATATTTATATATTCTGTTTAGTCTTTTTTGTTTATAATGATATATAGAAGCAAAAATTTATTTTCTCCACATTGGATAGCAAATTGACCCAGTATAATTTACTGAAATTCCATACTTTTCACAGTGCTATGTAATTTCAATTTCATCATATACCAGGTGATTGACATAGGTATTGTCTATTTCTGGACCCTTCTACATGGTCCATTAGTCTATTTGTCTATTCTTGTGTCCGTATCCCACTTTTTTTTTTTTTTAGTATCCCACTTTTTAATTTCTATAAGAAGTCATGATTCGGACATTATAAGCCTTCCAGCTTTGTTTTTCTTCCGGACTGCCTTACTATTCGCTGCCATTTGCATTTCTATATACATTTTTAAATCAGCTCATTATGTTCGACAAAAATTCTGTTGGGATTTTGATTGGTTTTGATTTGAATCTATATATCAGTTTTTGGAGAACGTACATCTTAATATAAAGTCCTCTAATCCAGGACCAGGAATTTATTCAAGTTATCAGTTTTTCTCAGTGATATTTTTGTACTTTTCCATGTAGAAACCTTGCATATCTCTCTTTAGAATTATTTCCTAGGTACTTAATATTTTAATGGTATCTTAAATGGTATTATAATTAAAGTATAAATTTTAATGTTCCTGCTAGTATATGGATAAAATGATACTTTATATTGATCTTGTAAGTGCTGATCTCGTTAAATTCCATTATTAATTCTAAGAGTTTCTAATATTTTTTGAGATTTTATATGCTCATTGACAAGTCCTATGTGAATGATTGTTTTATTGCTTTTCCAATGTCTTATCCAATTAGTTAGAACTTCCATTAAATAATAAATATAAGTGGTACTGGTGGTCATCCTTGAATAATTATAACATCAGGGGTTAAGTGTTCCATATTTCACCATTAAATTAATATTTTCTATAAATTTCAGTGGGCACTGTCTACCAAATTAAATAAGCTCTCTTCCTAATTTTGAGTTTTACCATAAATGGGTGTTCAGTGTTATCAAATATTTTGCCTGCCTCTATGAGATGATCATATTTTTCCTCCTTTAGTATGTTAATGTGTAGAATTATACTGATTGATTTCCAAATGTTAAACCAACCTTGCATGAATAAACTCTAATTGGTCATGATGCATTATTCTTTTTATATATCACTGGATTATAATTGCTAATATTTTGTTGAAGAATTTTTGCATCTAAGTTTAATATGGCCTATCATCTTTCTTTCCTGCAATGTCCTTGTCAGGTTTTGGTATTATGGTTATGCTAGGCTCATATAAAGTGTTGGAAAATGTTTCCATTTTTGTGTAAGACTGGTACCATTCATAAGTGTTTGCCAGAATTCACCAGGCAAACCATCCAGGATTAGAATTTTCTTCGTAGGAAGGTTTTTAATTACAGATTTATTTTAATTAATAAATGATCTTGTTATTCAGATTTTGCATTTCTTTTTGTATCAGTTTTAGCAAATTATGTCTTTCAAGGAATTTGTCCATTTCATTTAATGTGTTAACTTTTTTGGAATAAAGTTGTTTATAATATGCTCTTATTATGCTTTAATGTATGCAGGGTCTTCAAGATGACTCCTTTTTTATTTCCTATATTGGTAATTTGTGCATTCCCTATTTCTTGATCATTCTTGCTATGGGTTTATTAATTTTATTAATGTCATAAAAAATAAATGTGTGACTGTTGAATTTTCTCCATTGTATATCAGTTTTCTATTTCTGTTTTTAAGTTTATATTTCCTTTTCCTCTATTTTCCTTGTTTTATTTGTTGTACTTTTTCTACCTTCTTGAATTGGAAATTGAGATCAATGACTTTTAACTTCTTTCACCTCTCTAATATATGAATTTAAAGCTATAAATAATCTCCCAGTTTTGTTGCATCTCACACATTGTGATTTGTCATATTACCATAATCATTCATTTTATCTTTTAATTTACACTCATTCATCCATTGACCTACGAGTTATTTAGATTTACATTGTGTCCATGCATTTCGATATTTTCTAGTTTTTTTTGTTATTGAATGCCTATTTAATTATACTCTGTCACACTCTGTGTGATATCAAATCTTTGCAATTACTTTTTAGCATGGTAAAGTAGACATAACATAAAATTAACCAATTAACTATTTTAAATATACATTTTAATGGAATTAAGTACAGTCAAATTGTTGTACAACTATTATCACTATCCATTTCCAGAACTTTTTCATAACTGAAACTCTGTATTCATTAAACAAGAATAGCCCATTCCCCCCTCCTCAACCACTGGCAAGAACATTGTATTTTCTGTCTATGAATTTGACTACTCTAGGTACTTCATGTAAGTGGAATCATACAATAATTGTCCTTTTGTATCTGGCTTATTTTATTTAGCATAATGTCCTCCCATTCATATTGTAGCAAGCATCAGAATTTCTTTCCTTTTTAAGGGTGAATGATATTCCACTATATGGCTATACCATAACTTGTTTAACCATCCATCCATTAATGTACATTGAATTGTTTCCATTTTTAGGCTATTGTGAATAAAACTGCTATGAACGTGGGTATACAAATATCTGTTCAAGTCCCTGCTTTCATTTATTTTGGGTATATACCCAGGAAAGTTGCTAATTTGTATATTAATTCTGTTCAGTTTTCTGAGGAACCACTGTATGGTTTTCCACAATGGCTTCACCATTTTACACAGCCACCAGTAATGCACAACAGTTCTAAGTTTTGTAATCCCCACCAACATTTGTTATGTTCTGTTTCTTTCGCTTTTGTTTCATTTTACTTTTTTCTTATTTATAACAGCAAATCTAATGGGTGCAAAGCAGTATCTCATTTTGCTTTTGTTTGGCATTTCCCTGATGACTAGTATGCTGACAATTTTTTTCATGTGCCTACTTACTTTCTGAATATCTTCTTCCAAGAAATGTCTATTACAGTCTTTGGCTTATTTTTAGAGTCACAAATGTAGAAAACAAACTTATGTTTACCCAGGTGGGAAAGGAGGGGAGGGATAAATTAGGAGGTTTGGATTGATACATACACACTACCATATATAAAATAGATAACTAATAAGGACCTACTGTATAGCACAGGGAATTTTACTCAATACACTGTAATGACCTATATGGGAAAAGAATCTAAAAAAGAGTGGATCTATGTATGTGTATAACTGATTCACTTTGCTGTACAACAGAAACTAACACAACATTGTAAATTACCTCTACTCCAATAAAAATTTTTTTAAAAGTCCTTGGGGGACTTTGCTGGTGGTCCAGTGTTTAAGGGGGCACGGGAGTAAAGATTAGATCCCTCGTTGGGAAATTAAGATCTCACATGTGGCCAACAACAAAAAAAAAGTCCTTGGCTCCTTTTTAAAGTGAGTTGGTTGTTTGTTGTTGTTGTTGTTGTTGAGTTGGAAGAGTTCTTTATATATCCTGGATATCAATCACTTATCAGATATATGATTTACAGGTATTTTTTCTCATTCTGTGGGTTGCTTTTTGCCTCTATTAATAATGTCTTCTGATGCACAAGAGTTTTTAATTTTGATGAAGTCCAACTTATCTATTTTTTTGTTATTGTTGCCTGTACTTTTGATGTCCTATTCAAGAAATCATTGCCAAGTCCTATATCATGAATCTTTTCCCCTATATATACTTCTAGGAGTTTTATACTTTTAGCTCTTACATTTATAACTTTGATCAATTTTGAGGGCTTTTTTTGTGTGTGTATGTGTGTGTGTGTGTGTGTTTGTGTGTGTGTCTGTGTATGGTATAATATAAGGGTGTAACTTCATTCTTTTGCATGTAGACAACCAGCTTTTTCCACAAAATTTGTTGAAAAGACTATTTCCCCATTGAATGGTTTTGGAAATCTTGATGAAAATCATTTGACAATATGTGTGAGTGTGTACCTCTAGGCTCTCTCATCTATTTCTTAGTCTTATATGTCTGTTTTTATGTTATTATCACACTATTTTGATTACCATAGTTTGTAGTAATATTTGAAATCAGAAAGTGTGAGACCTGAAAATTTGTTCATTTTCAACATTTTTTTTCATCATTTGGGGTCCCCTGGGAGTTCATATAAATTTTAGTATGGATTGTTATATTTCTGCAAAAACTATCATTAGTATTTTAATAGGAATTGCATTGAATCTGCAGATCACTTTGGATAGTATCAACACATTAATTATATTAAATTCTTCAGTCCAAGAACATGAGATATATTTTGATAATTTTGTGTCTTTAATTTATTTCAACAATTTTACAATTTTCAGTGTAGAAGTCTTTCATCTCTGTGGTTAAATTTATTTCTAAGCATTTTTTTCTTTTTGATGCTATTGTAAATGGAATGTTTTTCTTAATTTCCTTTTTGGATTGGTCATTGTTGATGTATAGAAAGGAAACGTTTTCTTGTGTTAATTTCTATTGTGTAACTTAGCCTAATTTGTTTATTAGTTCTAACAAATTTTTTTGTGGAATGTTTAGGATTTTCTACATAGATAATCATGTCCTCTGCAATCAGAGAAAATTTTACAACTTCCTTTACAATTCATATGCTTTATATTTGTTTTTCTTGCCTAATTACCCTGATGGATACATGATTTTCATTTAACAGTTCATTCTTTCAGCAATTTAGATATATTATCCCACTGCATCTGGCCTCCAAGTTTTCTGCTAAAAAATCCATTGCTAATCTTATTGAAGATTTGTACACTACCAGTCACTATTTTCTTGCTGCTTTTAAGATTCTCTCTTTGTCTTGCCTTTCAAAATTTCAATTATAATGTACCTTGATGCAGGTGTCTTTGACATATCCTATTTGGATTTCACTGAGCTTCTTGGATTTATAGATACATGTCTTTCCTCCAATTTGGGAAAATTTTCACCATTATTCCTTCAATTATCTCCTATCTTTTTCTCTCTCATGTCTTCTTCTGATACTCTCCTAATGATTATATTCATCTGCTTGATAGTTTATCATAGATTCTTTAGCCTCTGTTCACTTTTCTTTTTTTTTTTTCTTTTTGATACTTAGAATTAATCATTTTAAGTGTGCTTTTTAAAAGGTGGCTGACAATATTTCTGATAAATATGATGCAAAAATTATCAACAAAATATTAGTAAGCCAAATTCAACAATATATTAAAAGAATCATAAACCATGATGAAATGGGATTTATTATAGGCATGCAAAAAGGTTTCAACATCACAAATCAATCAACATGATACACCTCATTAAGAAAATGAAAGACAAAAATCATATGATTGTCTCAATAGATGCAGAAAGGCATTTGACAAAATTCAACATCCATTTATGTTAAAAACTCTCAACAAAATGGGTACAGTGGAAACATACCTCAACATAATAAAGGCCATATATGACAAACTCACTGCTAATATTGTACTCAACCATGAAAATCTGATATCTTTCATTATAAGATGAGGAACAAGACAAGGATGTCCATTCTCTTCACTTTTATTCAATATAGTATTGAATGGCTAGCCATATTGATTATGAAAGAAGAAGAAATAAAAAGCATACAAATTAGAAAGGAAGAAGTAAAATGATCACTAATAGCAGATGATATGATACTATATATAGAAAACCATAAAGACCACCAAAAAACTATTAAAAGTAGAAAATGAATTCAGTAAAATTGCAGAATGCCAAATAAATATGCAGAAAAATCTTGTGTTTCTATACAATAATAATTAACTATCAGAAAGAGAAATTAAGAAAATAATCCCATTTTGATTGCATCAAAAGAGTAAAATACCTAGGAATAAACTTGTTTTCATTCTTTTTTCTTTATTCTGTTCCATAGCAGTGAATTCCACCATTCCGTCTTCCAGGTCACTTATCCATTCTTCTGCCTCAGTTATTCTGCTATTGATTCCTTCTAGTGTATTTTTCATTTCAGTTATTGTATTGTTCATCTCTATTTGTTCTTTAATTCTTCTAGGTGTTTGTACTTTAATTCTTCTAGGTCTTTGTTAAACATTTCTTGCATCTTCTCGATCTTTGCCTCCATTCTTTTGCTGAGGTCCTGGATCATCTTCACTATCATTATTCTGAATTCTTTTTCTGGAAGGTTGCCTATCTCCACTTCATTTAGCTGTTTTTCTGGGGTTTTATTTTGTTCCTTCATCTCTTACATAGTCCTCTGCCTTTTCATTTTGTCTATCTTTCTGTGAATGTGGTTTTCATTCCACAGGCTGCAGGATTGTAGTTCTTCTTGCTTCTGCTGTCTGCCCTCTGGTGGATGAGGCTATCTAAGACGCTTGTGCAAGCTTCCTGATGGGAGGGACTGGTGGTGGGTAGAACTGGGTGTTGCTCTGGTGGGCAGAGCTCAGTAAAACTTTAATCCGCTTGTCTGCTGATGGGTGGGGCTGAGTTCCCTCCCTGCTGGTTGTTTGGCCTGAGGTGACCCAACACTGGAGCCTACAGGCTCTTTGGTGGGGTTAATGGTGGACTCCAGGAGGGCTCACACCAAGGAGTACTTCCCAGAACTTCTGCTGCCAGTGTCCTTGTCCTCACTGTGAGCCACAGCCACCCCCTGCCTCTGCAGGAGACCTTCCAACACTAACAGGTAGGTCTGGTTCAGTCTCCTATGGGGTCACTCTCCTTCCCCCGGGTCCTGATGCACACACTACTTTGTGTGTGCCCTCAAAGATTGGAGTCTCTGTTTCCCCCAGTCCTGTCAAAGTCCTGCAATCAAATGCTGCAAGCATTCAAAGTCTGATTCTCTGGGAATTCCTCCTCTTGTTGCCAGAGCCCCAGGTTAGGAAGCCTGATGTGGGGCTCAGAACCTTCACTCCAGTGGGTGGACTTCTGTGGTATAATTGTTCTCCAGTTTTTGAGTAACCCACCCAGCAGTTATGGGATTTGATTTTATTGTGATTGCGACCCTCTTACCATCTCATTGCAGCTTCTCCTTTGTCTTTGGATGTATATTTTTGGTGAGTTCCAGTGTCTTCCTGTTGATGATTGTTCAGCAGTTAGTTGTGATTCCGGTGCTCTCACAAGAGGGAGTGAGAGCATGTCCTTCTACTCCACCATCTTGAACCAATCTCTACCTAGGAATACATTTAACGAAGGAGGTGAAAAACTTATACACAGAAAACTATAAGACACTGATGAAAGAAACTGAAGACAGAAATAAATGAAAAGATATTCGATGCTCATGGATTAGAAAACTTAATATTGTTAAAATGTCCATATACCCAAAGCCATCTATAGATTCAAGGCAATCCCTATCAAAATTCCAGTGACTTTTCCCAGAAATTGTAAAAACCATCCTAAAATTTATGTGGAACCACAAATGACCTCCGATAGCCAAAGAAATCCTGAGAAAATAGAACAAAGTGGGAGGCATCACACTTTCTGATTTCAAACTATACTACAAGCCTATCGTAATTAAAACAGTGTGGTATTGTCATAAAACAGGCACATAGATCAGCTGAACGGAATTGAGAGCCCCCAAATTAACTTAAACATATTTGGTCAACTAATATTTGACAAGGGAGCTAACAGTATTCAGTAGAGAGAAGATTACCTCTTTAATAAATGGTGCTGGAAAAAATGGACAACTACATGCAAAAGAATGAAACTGGATCATCATATTACATTTATACAAATATTATCTTAAAATGGATTAAAGTCTTGACTGTAAGGTCTGAAACCATCAAACTCCTAGATGAAGATGTAGGTGGCAAGCTCCTTGACATCAGTCTTTGTGATGTTTTTCTGGATCTGACTCAAAGGGCAAGGGCAAAAAAGCAAAAATAAACAAATAGAACTATCAAACTAAAAAGCTTCTGCACAGTTAAGGAAATTGTCAACAAAATGAAAAGGCAACCTACTAAATGGGAAAAGATATTTGAAAATGATATGTCTAGTAAAGGGTGAATACAAAAAATATTTAAAGAAGTCATACAACTCCAAACAAAACAAACAATCCAATTTTTTAAAAAAATATTTAGTTTATTTATTTATTTTTGGCTATGTTGGGTCTTCATTGCTGCACATGGCTTTCTCAAGTTGGGGCAAGTGAGGGCTACTCTTTGTTTTGGTGCATGGGCTTCTCACTGCCATGTCTTCTCTTGTTGTAGAGCATGGGCTCTAGGCATGCGGGCTTCAGCAGTTGTGGCTCATGGGTTCTAGAGTGCAGGCTCAGTTGTTGTGGCACATGGGTGTAGTTGTTCCACAGTATGTGGGATCTTCCTGGACCAGGAATCAAACACATGTCCTCTGCAATGGCAGGTGGATTCTTAACCACTATGCCACCAGGGAAGTCCCACAAACAATCCAATTTTTAAAAATGGGAAAAGGATGTGAATAGTACTTTTTCCAGAGAAGACATTCAGATGGCCAATAGGCACATGAAAAGTTGCTTAACATCACTAATCATTGGGGATATGCCAATCAAAACAACAATAAGATATTAACTCACACTTGTTAGAATGGCTATTATCTAAAGGAAATAGCAAGTGTTACCAAGAATGTGGGGAAAAGGGAACCCTCATGCACTGTTGGTGAGAACGTAAATTGGTGCAGCCAGTACTAAAAGCAGTATAGAGATTCCTCAAAAAATGAAAAAAATAACATATTTTCCAGCAATTTCACTTCTGTGTATCTGTATGAAGAAAATGAAAACACTAATTTGAAAAGATATATGCACCCATATGTTCTTTGAAGCATTATTTACAGTAGCCAAGATATGGAAGCTAAGTGTCCATTATGGATGAATGGATAAAGAAGATGTTTTATATCTACATATATATATGGAATATACAATGGACTACTCTTCAGCCATTAAAAAAGAAAGACATCTTGCCATTTGCCACAACATGAAGGGACCTAGAGGGTGTTATGTTAAGTGAAATAAGCCAGACAGAGAAAGACAAATACAGCATGATTTCACTTATATGTGAAATTTTAAAAAACGAAAGAAACACATAAATGAAACAAAACCGTGACTCAGATACAGAGAACAGATGTTTGCCGGGAGGAGGAAGTTTGGAGTGAGTGAAGTGGATGAAGGAGATCAAGAGGCACAAACTTCCAGTTATAAAATAAATATAAGTCATGAGGACAAAACGTACAACATGGGGAATACAATCAATAATGTAATATTGCATTAACTTTCTATGGTGACAGATGGTATCTAGACTTATTGTGGTGTTCATGTCACAATGTATACACATGTTGAATACTACTGTACACATAAAACTAACATAATATTGTATGTCAAATATACCTCAATAAAAAAAAAAGCTGGCTGAAACTTCAGTCTCTTCAATTCTGTTGTTGAACCTCTCTAGTGAACTTTAAAATTCAGTTATTTTATTTTTGGGCTCCAGAATTTCTGTTCTGTTTCATGCTGTAATTTCTACCTCTTTGATGATATTTATGATTTTGTTTATATATGCCTTTCCTGATTTCCTTTAATTCTTTTTCAATGTTTTCTTTAACTCTCTGAGCACATTTAAGATGGTGTTTTAAATTATTTGTCTATTATTTTTGATGCCTGTTTGTTTAGGGACATTTTCTGCGATTTTATTTTCTTTCTTTGAATAGGCCATGTTTTCCTGTTTCTTTGTATGCTTTTTGATTTTTTTTCTTGTTGTTGTTGAAAATAAAAGCAGCCACCTGAGTCTCTGAAGACAGGCTCTCTGCCAGGGATGACCTTCACTAGTTAGCAGAGTGTGTTCTGTGCTTTGAGGTCAGCCTGGCATGAAGGCCTAAGGTTTCCTCAGGCTTTTTCTTGGCATGCATCTTGCCTGGGCCTATGTGTGTGCTTTTTTTGATCCCCCCCGCTTATACATGTCTGTTTTTAAATAACTTATTTTCCCAAGGAATTTCACTCTTGCTTCTTCTCACAGCCTTAGATGTTCTATTGTATTTTCTTATGATCTCCTTGCAGCAGGAGTCTTTAGGTCCATAGTTCCCCTGCAGCTTTCACAATCAACACCCATGTGCAATGCACTCTGCTCCCCACAACATTTCCCAGCCTGAGATGTGTGCTAAACTGCTCTTCCCTACCTAAGCTCTGAATTAGGTGAAACAGAGATCAATCCTTCATTCATCTCCCAGACTGGTTTGAATGTTACAAGTGAGGTCCACTCTCCTTCCTCTGGTTTGAGGGAAGGAACTAGGACCTGGCCTGCTGCTTCCCTCAGACAGCACTGTGCTGTCCTAGTGAGAATGTGGGGCAAGGGTGAGTAAAAATGTCATGAATTTTCCTATCATTTCCCATTTTGACTGGGAATTCTGTTGGTTGCTGCAGACCTTTGAACAGTTTTCTAGAGCTCCTATATAAAGTCATTATAGTTGTTCTTCAAATGTTTCTATAGGTGAATGTGAGCCTGGAGTTTGTTAGTCTGCCATTTCATTGACACCACTCTCTTCTTTGCAATTTTTGAGACTTAGTTCATATCCAAGGATATGCTCTATTGTGGTGTATGTACCATGTGTGTTTGAAAAAATGTGTATTCTGCAGATGTTGGATATAGTAGTGTAGATATTTCAACTAGATCAATTTTTTGTCTTACTTAAATCTTCTACATTCGTATTGACTTTTGTTTGCTTATTCTATCAGTTACCAAAAGAGGTGTTTTAAAATCTCCAGCTATAATTTTGGACTTGTCTATCTCTTCGTTTGCTTTGGTCAGTTTCTGCTTTATGTATGCTATTTCAAAGCTATGTTACTAGATACAACGACTTTTGGATTTTTATATTTTCTAATTGTATTGCTCTCATTATTTTTATGAAATTTCCTTCGTTATTTCTCACAATACTTATTTCCTAAAGTATACTTTTCCTAATATCAATGAGGCCACAGTAGCTTTTTTGAATAGCTTTTGTTTATATATTTTCCCATCTTTTCACTTTTAACCTTTATCTATTATTATATTTAAAATATGTTGATTGAAATTGGCACATAGATTTTTCTTAATTCATGACAGCAATATTTGTCTTTTAAGATGAGAAATTAGGCAATTCAAATTGGATGTAATTAATGATATAGTTAAAATCTACCATCTTGCTTTTTTTTAAATTGGCTCATCTGTGTTTCTTTATTCCTCTCTCCTTACTTCTTTTGTATTAATCAAGTATTCTTTATTTTGTTGTTGTTGTATTAGATTTTAGTTATGCCTCTTTTTATTAATAAGTGGTTACCTAAGGGACTACATAAGCATCTATTACATATTAGATTCTACTTTTGGTTAAGTAATTTTTACTATTTCACAAAAAATAAAAGAAATTTATAATAGTTTAACTCCACTTACTTCCTCCAACCTTTATGTTTTATTGTATAATTTATTTGTAACATGCATTTCAAATCTAAATAGACATTATTATTGAGTTTTAAATGGATTTCCATTTAGCCACATATTTATCTTTTCTGGTGCTCTTCATTCCTTTTAATGGTACCTTGTTCAGTTAGGATTATTTTTCTTCATACTGAGTTGTTTTTTTATTTTTTATTTTTGGTAGTTTGGATATGCTGCTGATGAATAAATTCAGCTTTTAAAAAATCTGCAAATTCCTTTATTTCATCTTTGTTGAATAATATTCTACTAACTTCAAAATTATTTTTTTACATTTTTCAGCACATTATCCTATTTATTATTTGCTGATTTTTTTTGAATCTACAGATTGAGATATTTTGCCAGATTTTAAAATCATTAATTTTTCATATGTGGATTCTTTTCCATTCATTTTCTTCTCATCTAGGATTCCAATTACATGTATGTTAGACATTTTGATTGTGTCCCATGAGTCCCTTACTCTTGGATCTGTGTATTCTTGTTATCTCTATGCTCCCTTTGGATCTTTTATTATTTCTTCACGTTTACTAATCTTGTGTCTTGTGTTCCATCTGATGTTATAACACTCTAATAAATTTTGAGATATAGATATTGTCTTTTGAAGTTACATAATGTTCATTTGAAACATTTTATAGATTTTGATTTTCTTTTGAAATGCTATATCTCTTTGGATTATTTCCACCTTTTCTTCTATTTTCATTATCATATTAATTATAGTTATTTTAGGTCCTTCTGCTATCTTTAATATTTGGATCATATCTGGGTCTTCTTTTATGGAGTATTGTATTTCTTTATTACTGACTTTTTACACATCTGATAGTTTTTTTTACTGTATGTTATACATTGTTCCTTAAATGTTAAGAAAGATTTTAATTATGTAAATCTTCCTCTCTGGAGTATCATATTTTGCCCCAGAATGTAGTTAAATTGCCAGAGGATCACCTTAATCATGCTGAAGCTTGTTTTATAGCTTTGCTAGTCTATATTTCACCTTTGTTCTTACATCCCTGGTGTAGCCCTTGTTCTGTGGTGTGTTCTTTACTTCTGGGGTATGGCTCTTAGGGTCTCAAGAAAGCCCAGTGTGTCTAATAATGTCTCTCCACTCTGGCTAGGCTTAAACCCCAATGCCTCCTCTGTACTGTGTGGCCTCTTTAATCTCTGTTCAACTCTCCAGTCTTCAGTAACTAATCTCTGCCAAGCCTAATAGAGTCTTGCCTTCACCTGTGAAGGTTAAGATTTTCTCAAGGATCTGAAAGGAATAATTATGTGGATGTTTGTGCCCCCTTCTTTATGGCCACCTCCTCTTTTCTACACTGTTCCCTAAATTTCAGCCACTTTGACAACTCCAAATTTCAATCTTTCTCCATTTCTTATATGTACCAACAATGAATGTTGTTTTCTCCTTAGGGTCTGTTTACCTAAGCCATATTTTGGAAAGTGCCCTTGGGAAAAATTCTGGGATGAATGTGGATTTCAACTCATGTGCTTTCCTTTCTCAAGCATTATAAAGTTTTGTTAGTCGAATTCAATGCCTGCCAACATATATACCTATGTATGTATGTATATTAGTTTCCTAGAGCTACCATAACAAAATACCACATACTGGGTGACTTAAAAGGACAGAAATTTATTCTCTCAGTTCTTGAGGCTAGAAATCTGAAATCAAGTTGTTGGAAGGGCCATGCTCCCTCTAAAGTCCATAAGAAAGAATCATTCCTTGCCTCTTCCTAGCTTCTGGTAGTTGATGGCAATCTTTGGTATTCCTTGAATTGTAGGTGCATCACTCCAATTTCTGCCTTAGACTTCACATGACCATCTTGCCTCTGTATGTGTCTGTATGTCTGTTTCTCCTTATAAAGAAAGTAATCTTTGGATATATGGTCCACTCTACTCCAATATGAACTTATTTTAACTTTACTGTATCTGCAAACACCCTACTGCCAAATAAGGTTACATTCACAGCTATTTAGGGGTTAGATTTTGACATAACTATGGGGGATACAATTCAACATTCTACAGTATTGTGTATGTGTATAGGTGTGTGTATCTATGTGTTACAGTTGTTTATAGTAAGTGTGTAATCAGATATTTAATCATATTTGAAGTTGTTGTCTGCTAAGCTCAAATGCCCAGATCACCATGGTTTTATCTGTTGCCTTTTTTTTTTTCTACGTTATTAGTCACATGTAGTTGTCTCTACTGACTTTTGGTTGGATTTTGCTCCTTGTATATAAAAGAGACATATAGACTCATGATGATGTTATCTTTTACCAGAGAGGGTTTAACATTCTATCTGTTAGGTACATATGAAAGGAGAGGCTTATCACCTTAATCAAATTAGGAACAGAACTGTGTTGAGGCTCTATAGCAGTTTTGGTAAGGTACTGTCCACCTCTGATTTGTTCCTGACCTCTGGATGTGACCATCCAGGGATTTTATATGAGACTCTTTTAGGTCTTTGCCTCCTCAGAACCTATGGTTTGTGGGAATTTTCACTCTGATTTTCAGAGATATTTTTTTACATTTTTGTATCCCATCATAGTCACCTTTAGAATTTAGCAGATGTTTCCAGGATGATAATTGATAACGACTGTGTTTGAACTCCTTCAATTCTCCAATTTTGCCAGTAAAGTGTCTCACAGTTGGCCAATATATCTGAAGATTTCTCTATCCTCCAATAATGGCCCTCTGCTAGGGGCCAAGCCTAGATTCTGAGTCTTCTACCATGCCCAAATGGCAACTATTCTTAGGGAAAGCAATTCTAGGATTTCAACTCTTATCTTTTGTGTTTGAAGGTTTCTATCCAAGTATGTATTTGCCCCCTAGATAGTAGAGGACTAGAAAAATGTCAACTCTATTTTTTATAAGATTTTAGACTAATTCTTTTGCCTCCTACTGTATTTAGATTCAGAATAAAGCGAATGGGGGGGGGACCTTCAAGATGGCAGAGGGCTAAGATGTAGAGATCACCTTCCTCCCCACAAATACATAAAAAATACATCTACATGTGGAACAACTCCTACAGAACACCTACTGAATGCTTGCAGAAGACCTCAGACTTCCCAAAAGGCAAGAAAATCCCCACGTACCTGGGTAGGGCAAAAGAAAAAAGAAAAAACAGAGACAAAAGAATAGAGATGGGACCTGCACCTCTGGGAGGGAGCTGTGAAGGAGGAAAACTTTCCACACACTAAGAAGACCCTACACTGGTGGAGATGGGGGTGAGCTGGGGGGAGGCTTTGGAGCCACAGAGGAGGGCACAGCAACAGGGGTGCAGAGAGCAAAGCAGAGATATTCCTGCAAAGAGGATCGGTGCCAACCAGCACTCACCAGCCTGAGAGGCATGTCAGCTCACCCAGCTGGGTGGGTGCGGCCTGGGAGCTGAGGCTCTGGCTTCAGAGGTCAGATCCCAGGGAGAGGACTGGGGTTGGCTGCGTGAACACAGCCTGAAGGGCGCTAGTGTGCCACGGCTAGCTGGGAGGGAGTGCGGGAAAAAGTCTGGAGCTGCCTAAGAGGCAAGAGAATTGTTTTAGGGTGTGCCAGGAGAGGGGATTCCTTCCCTGTTTGCACACAGAAGGCAGAACACCACCTAAAAGAGTTCCAGGGAAGGGTGTGAGCCATGGCTATCACCTTGGACCCCAGAGACAGGCATGAAACACTAACACTGCTGCTGCAGCCACCAAGAATCCTGTGTGCAAGACCGGTCACTATCCACACCTGTGGGGAGCCTGTGCAGCAGGCCACTGCTAGGGTTGCGTGATCCAGGGACAACTACCCCAGGAGAACACACGGTGTGCCTCAGGCTGTTGCAACGTCATGCTGACCTCTGCCGCCACAGGCTAGCCCTGCATTCCAATTATAAATATTGAACCCCTCCCTTCCCCCAGCATGGGTGAGCCAGAGCCCCCTAATCTGCCGCTGTTTTAACCCCATCCTGTCTAGGTGGGAACAGATGGCTGAGGGTGACCAACATGCAGAGGTGGGGCCAAACCCAAAACTGAACCCCAGGAGCTGTGCGAACAAAGAAGAGAAAGGGAAATTTCTCTGTGCAGCCTCAAGAGCAGTAGATTAAAACCCCACAATCAACTTGATGTACCCTGCATTGGTGGAATACCTGAATAGACAACAAATCATCCCAAAATCGAGGTGGTGGACTTTGGGAGCAACTGTAGACTTGGGGTTTGCTGTCTTTGACTGATTTGTTTCTAATTTTTATGTTTACCTTAGTATAGTTTTAGTACTTGTTATCATTGGTGGATTTGTTTATTTGTTTGGTTTCTCTCTTCTTTTTTTATGATTATTATTTTCTTTAATTTTTTTTCTTTCTTTTTTCTCCCCTTTCTTCTGAGCCATGTGGCTGACAAGGTCTTGGTGCTCTGGCCTGGTGTCAGGCCTGAGCCTCTGAGGTGGGAGAGCCAAGTTCGTGACATTGGACCACAGAGACCTCCTGGCCCAATGTAATTTCAATTGGCGAGAGTTCTACTACAGATCTCCATCTCAACGCTAAGACCAAGCTCCAACCAACGGCCAGCAAGCTCCAGTGCTGGATGCTTCATGACAATCAATTAGCAAGACAGGAACACAACCCCACCCATTAGCAGAGAGGCTACTGAAAGTCATACTAAGTTCAGAGACACCCCAAAACACACCACCAGATGTGGCCCTGTGCACCAGAAAGACAAGATCCAGCCCCACCCACCAGAACAAAGGCACCAGTCCCCTACACCAGGAAGCCTACACAACCCACTGAACCAGCCTCACCCACTGGAGGCAGACAGGAAAACAAAGTTAACTGTGAACCTACAGCCTGTGAAAAGGAGACCAAAAACACAGTAAGTAAAACAAAATGAGAAGTCAGAGAAATATGCAGCCGATGAAGGAACAAGGTAAAAACCCACCAGACCAAACAAATGACGAGGAAATAGGCAGTCTACTTCAAAAAGAATTCAGAGTAATGATACTAAAGATGATCCAAAATCTTGGAAATAAAATGGAGAAAATACAAGAAATGTTTAAAAGGACCTAGAAGAACTAAAGAGCAAACAAACAATGATGAACAACACAATAAATTAAATAAAAAATTCTCTAGAAGCAATCAATAGCAGAATAACTGAGGCAGAAGGACGGATAAATGACCTGGAAGATAAAATATGGGAAATAACTACTGCAGAGCAGAATAAAGAAAAAAGAATGAGCAGAATTGAGGACAGTCTCAGAGAGCTCTTGGACAACATTAAATGCACCAACATTTGAATTATAGGGGTCCCAGAAGAAGAAGAAAAAAAGAAAGTGTCTGAGAAAATATTTGAAGAGATTATAGTTGAAAACTTCCCTAACATGGGGAAAGAAATAGTCAATCAAGTCCAGGAAGCATAGAGAGTTCCATACAGGATAAATCTAAGGAGAAACACGCCAAGACACATATTAATCAAACTATCAAAAATTAAATACAAAGAAAAAATATTAAAAGCAGTAAGACAAAAGCAACAAATAACGTACAAGGGAATCCCCATAAGGTTAATGGCTGATCATTCAGCAGAAACTCTGCAAGCCCCAAGTGAGTGGCCGGACATATTTAAGTGATGAAAGAGAAAAACCTACAACCAAGATTACTCTACCCAGCAAGGATCTCATTCAGATTCGAAGGAGAAATTAAAACCTTTACAGACAAGCAAAAGCTAAGAGAATTCAGCACCAACAAACCAGCTTTACAACAAATGTTAAAGGAACTTCTCTATGCAGGAAACACAAGAGAAGGAAAAGACCTACAAAAACAAACCCAAAACAATTAAGAAAATGGTAATAGGAACATATATATCAATAACTACCTTAAATGTAAATGGATTAAATGTTCCAACCAAAAGACATAGGCTGACTGGCTGGATACCAAAACAAGACCCATATATATGCTCTCTACAAAAGACCAACTTCAGTCCTAGGGACACATACAGACTGAAAATAAGGGGATAGAAAAAGATATTCCATTTAAATAGAGATCAAAAGAAAGCTGGAGTAGCAATTCTCATATCAGGCAAAATAGACTTTAAAACAAAGACTATTACAAGAGACAAAGAAGGACACTACATAATGATCAAGGGATCAATCCAAGAAGAAGATATAACAATTGTAAATATTTATGCACCCAACATAGGAGCACCTCAGTACATAAGCCAAATGCTAACAGCCATAAAAGGGGAAATTGACAGTAACACAATCATAGTAGGGGACTTTAACACCCCACTTTCACCAATGGACAGATTATCCAAAGTGAATAAAAATAAGGAAACACGATCTTTAAATGACACATTAAACAAGATGGACTTAAATGATATTTATAGGACATTCCATCCAAAAACAACAGAATACACTTTTTTTTCAAGTGCTCATGGAACAGTCTCCAGGATAGATCATATCTTGGGATACAAATCAAGCCTTGGTAAATTTAAGAAATTTGAAATCATATCACGTAACTTTCCTGACCACAATGCTATGAGAGTAGATATCAATTACAGGAAAAAAAACTGTAAAAAATAGAAACACATGGAGGCTAAATAATACGCTACTAAACAACCAAGAGATCAGTGAAGAACTCAAGGAGGAAATCAAAAAATACCTAGAAACAAATGACAATGAAAACACAACAACCCAAAACCTATGGAATGTAGCAAAAGCAGTTCTAAGAGGGAAGTTTATAGCAATACAGTCCTACCTCAAGAAACAAGAAACATCTCAAATAAACAACCTAACCTTATGCCTAAAGCAATCAGATAAGAAGAACAAAAAAACCCCCAAAGTTAGCAGAAGGAAGGACATCATAAAGATCAGATCAGAAATAAATGAAAAAGAAATGAAGGAAACAATAACAAAGATTAATAAAACTAAAAGCTGGTTCTTTGAGAAGATAAACAAAATTGATAAACCATGAGCCAGACTCATCAAGAAAAAAAAGAAGACTCCACAGAATTAGAAATGAAAAAGGAGAAGTAACAACTGACACTGCAGAAATGCAAAGGATAATGAGAGATTACTACAAGCAACTATATGCTAATAAAATGGACAACCTGGAAGAAATGGACAAATTCTTAGAAAAGCACAACCTTCCAAGACTGAACCAGGAAGGAATAGAAAATATAAACAGACCAATCACAAGCACTAAATTCGAATCTGTGATTAAAAATCTTCCAACAAACAGAAGCCCAGGACAAGATGGCTTCACAGGTGAATTCTATCAAACATTTAGAGAAGAGCTAACACCTATCCTTTTCAAACTCTTCCAAAATATAGCAGAGGGAGGAACACTCCCAAACTCATTCTATGAGGCCACCATCACCCTGATCAGCTCGGTGCTTTGTGACCACCAAGGGGGTGGGATAGGGAGGGAGACACAAGAGGGAGGGGATATGGTTATATATGTATATGTGTAGCTGATTCACTTTGTTGTACAGCAGAAACTAACTCAACATTGTAAAGCAATTATACTCCAATAAAGATTTAAAAAAAAAAAGAATATAGCAAATACCTTGGCTGAACGTTTAAGACCCTAAATTCTCCAACTTTGTCACTCTAGTCCCATGGGATCACCAGTATGTTGGTTTCTTTTTTCCAAAGAGTAGTCCACTGCCTTAGCCACACCAAGATTTTCAATTCTATGCCATAATGAGATTTTTCAAATTTCCTTAAATAAGAGGCAGCTGGAGATTCTTTGCTTCTAAAGGTTTTCTCCTTTCTGAAATGGTATTCCATATAGTTCTTTTTGCTTCTGTAGCTCTCTGATGCCTTAAAAATTTTATATTTTCTGGTTGTTTCCAGTGATATTATTGTCCTATTTCAAACTATACCATCCCATTTAAAAGAAGAAACTCATTCATCTATTTTTAGTATCTATAGCAGTACCCCCTGAAGGGTATTTTTTATCTTTTGGGGATCTGATTTAGGAGGAAGAAACCTATAAGTCTTTCTGACAGAATCTTGGAAGGTGGTTTCTATCAGATATTATCCACCTGGCCTGCATGGAAATAAGAATACAGCCACCTACTACTAATGATCAATGTTGATCATTCTGCACATTCTACATTAATACATTTGCTTGAGAACCTGCATAGTACTAATATCAATAACTAACCTCAAAGCTGATGTAATATTCGGTGTTGCCTCTGAAGCTAGGTGATAAATCAATTTTAAATTTGATGCTTTCTATTTAAGTACACTGTTTTCATGTCTTTAGCCAATCATTCTCTGATAATCCATACTAAGCCAACTCCTTCATTCTACATTGTTCACCCATTTTCTTTCTTAAGCTCTGCAGATATGCACAGCACACATATTTGTCTTTATGTACCCTGTGCCCATGCTTATTGCCTTTATTTCACAACATAGAACAGTAACTTTTCATGTCCTATATTTCATATATAAGACCCCTGATATTCTAATCATCACCACTACTCTATTCTTATAGTTCCCCACTCCTACTCCCAAATCATATAATATATGCCTACAGTGTTAAAGGCACTGTGATGAACATTATAATTTATATAGAACAGCTAATACATAGTTTATGACATTAAGACTATTAAAAAATTGTAAAGAGATAATATCTGAATAAAAGTAACAATAATGAATAAGGTAAGGCATATGTCAAAAGAAAGGTGTGTGGTTTTAAGCAGAATTGAAAGAAGGAAGAAAACACATTTAATTTGGGAATCAGAAAAGGCTCCATGGAAGTAATATTATTTAGGCTGTACCTTGAAGGTTGTATAATCTTGCAGTCAGAAATAAGCAGGATGAAAACATTCCAACTGGAAAGTTTACATCTTTACCATTTTACTGTACTTGCTTTTTCATCTCTTTTCATTGACATTCATTTCATTGCATTGAGGCATTAGTTTAAAATGCCTCAGATTTTCAGATCACTTCATTTAAACTTGTTAAACTTAGAGTTGTTTTTCTAAGCACGGGGAGTTTAGTAAAATTTGGAAGTCACATAGGTGTTATGTATGGGGCTAGAAGAAAGGAGAACCAACATTTATTGAACACATATTATGTTTTAAAACCTCACATGCTTCCTTGTATTTCCCTATCTTCAATCCTGTGAGGTTAAACTCCTATTTCTATTTTTAAAACGAGGATAATTGAGGCCCAGTGGAGTTGAATAATTTGTTCAAATACACTCTACTGATGTCAGGGTTGTGATTTTAATCCATCTGCTTTTTGCTAAACACATGCACTTTGGCCACATGATGCTGTTTCCTTACTACACTTTGGTACATAAGTCTTGAAAAGCTGGTTTGAGTTATATTGCGTAGGAAGTTAAATGTCAATCTTTTAGAAGTCAAAGCCATAATAGAGGTTTAAACGAAGTGATCTGAGGATTCAGAAGATTGGCATTTCAAACCAGTCAAGGAAAAGTGATGAAAAGCAAGTGCAGGATAGAGTTGGTAAAAATGCAAAAAACTGAATGCTATCATAGTTGACACAATGTTCTGAAAAGAGAAGTCAAGAAGAATAACAGTCCCAAGAACATATTCAAAATGTGTCCTCCAGCAAAATGTAGATAAAACTGTCCTTGGAAATTTTTTTGACTCATTTTCTGAATTAAAAAAATAATATAATTTTAATTTAATTGTAATCAATTGCTTTACAATTTTGCTGATTATTCATATGTGTTTTACATGAGTTATAAATCTCACTGTAGAAAAAATTTAAACATACAGAAATCAAAATGAAAAGCAATTGCAGTAGTCTGAATTTCTAACCTCCAAGAATAATCACAATTGCCAAAATTTTTGTGTATATTCTTTCAGGCTTGTGATGAAAATATATTTATGACATATGTTTTCTACACACATGCATACACACACATACACAAAATATGGAATTATGCTATAATGGTATTTGATCATTTAAAAACATTTATAATGAAAACGTTGAATGCTTGCAAAAGTAAAGATTATATTATTATGGACCCCACCCCCTGTACCTTTGTCTTGCTTCAGCAATTATCTACATATGACCAATCTTCTTTCATTTACATATCCACTTACTACCTTCCCCTTAGGAGTATTTTAAAACAAATCTCAGATACTGTAAAACATTATAAAAATCTACAAAATATATTTACAATAGATAAGGTGCTTGTTTTGTAAATAATACCTCAATGAAATGATCATTTTTAACACAATTAATAATAGTTCCTTAATATCATCAACTAATCAGGGACTGTTTGACTTTCCCCAATAGCCTAAAAAAGTGTCTTTTAGAATTTATTTGTTTAGATCAGGATCTAAATTCCAAACAGTGCATAAAAATATATTTTCTTTATAGTATAACATTATTTTTACCTTTAAAATCAGATTTATTGAATTGTCATTTATATGCAATAAAATGCACCCAAAAGCAGAGATTGGTGAGTTTTGATAAATGTGGATGCCTGTGTAATCAGCCCCACAAAGAGACATTAGGATGCTTCCATTACTCAACAAAGTTCCATCATGCCCCTTTGCAGATAACCCTCATTATGCCCTGCTAGTAGAAACACTGATTGGCTTTCTGTCACTATAGAATATTTTTCTTATCTTAGAATTTCATATAAATGGAATCACATAGTATGCACTCCTTTACTGTTGGATATTTTCATTCTAAAAAATATTTTTTGAGATTCTTTCATGTTGTTGAGTATATCGTGTGTTTACTCTTTTCTTGCTAAATGGTTTCCCACTGTATGGTTATACCACAATTTGTTTTCCATTATCAATTCATAGATATTTAGTTGTTTCCAAATAACTTTGACTATAATAAAGTTGTTCTGAACATAGTACTGCAAGTGACTTTGTGCACTATGCTTTCATTTTTCCTGGATAAATACCTAGGAATACAATTGCCAAGTCATACAGCAAGTGATTTTTTACTTTATAAATAACAGCGAGTTTTACACAATGGCTGTACCATATTACATTACCATAAGCAATATATGAGAGTTCCTGTTGCTCTACATCCTTGCTAACACTTGATATTATCAGGCTTTTTAAGTTTAACAATGATATTAGGTGTGTAATTTTATCTCATTTTAGTTTGAATTTGCATTTCCATAATGACTAATGATGTTCTATAACTTTTTATGTGCTTATTGTCTATTTATATATGCTATCTTGTTTAAATATTTTCCAATTAAAAAAAAAAAAAACTGTGGGAGAGAGGAGAAGATGGCAGAAGAGTAAGACGCGGATATCACCTTCCTCCCCACAGATACATCAGAAATACATCTACACGTGGAACTGCTCCTATAGAACACCCACTGAACGCTGGCAGAAGACGGCAGACCTCCCAAAAGGCAAGAAACTCCCCGCGTATCTGGGTAGGGCAAAAGAAAAAAGAAACAACAGAGACAAAAGAATAGGGATGGGACCTGCACCAGTGGGAGGGAGCTGTGAAGGAGGAAAGGTTTCCACACACTAGGAAGCTCCTTCGCGGGTGGAGACTGCGGGTGGCAGAGGGTGGAAGCTTCGGAGCCACGGAGGAGAGCACAGCAACAGGGGTGCAGAGGGCAAAACGGAGAGATTCCCACACAGAGGATCGGTGCCGACCAGCACTCACCAGCACGAGAGGCTTGTCTGCTCACCCGCCAGGGCAGGCAGGGGTGGGGAGCTGAGGCTCTGGCTTCAGAGGTCGGATCCCAGGGAGAGGACTGGGGTTGGCAGCGTGAACACAGCCTGAAGGGGTTAGTGCACCACAGCTAGCCGGGAGGGAATCCGGGAAAAGGTCTGGAGCTGCCGAACAGGCAAGAGACTTTTTCTTGCCTCTTTGATTCCTGGTGCACAAGGAGAGGGGATTCAGAGCACCGCCTAAACGAGCTCCAGAGACGGGCGCGAACCGTGGCTATCAGCGCAGACCCCAGAGACGGGCATGAGACGATAAGGCTGCTGCTGCTGCCATCAAGAAGCCTGTGTGCAAGCACAGGTCACTATCCACACCACCCCTCCTGGGAGACTGTGCAGCCCGCCACTGCCAGGGTCCCATGATCCTGGGACAACTTCCCCAGGAGAACACACGGCGTGCCTCAGGCTGGTGCAACGTCACGCTGGCCTCTGCCGCCACAGGCTCGCCTCACATTCCACACCCCTCCCTCCCCGTGGCCTGAGTGAGCCAGAGCCCCTGAATCAGCTGCTCCTTTTACCCCGTCCTGTCTGAGTGAAGAACAGACGTCCTCCAGCGACCTACATGCAGAGGCAGGGCCAAATCCAAAGCTGAACCCCAGGAGCTGTGCGAACAAAGAAGATAAACAGAAATCTCTCCCAGCAGCCTTAGGAGGAGCAGATTAAATCTCCACAATCAACTTGATGTACCCTGCATCTGTGGAATACCTGAATAGACAAAGAATCATCCCAAATTGAGGATGTGGATTTTGGCAGCAACAATATATATATGTTTTGCCCTTTTTCTCTTTTTGTGAGTGTGTATGTGTATGCTTCTGTGTATGATTTTGTATGTATAGCTTTGCTTTTACCATTTGTCCTAGGGTTCTGTCTGTTTGTTTTTTTTTTTTTTAAGTATAGTTTTTAGCACTTGTTATCATTGGTGGATTTGTTTTTTGGTTTGGTCGCTCTCTTCTTTCTTTTTTTTCTTTTTTTATTACTTAAAAATTTTTTAATAATTACTTTTTATTTTAATAACTTTATTTTATTTTACTTTATTTTATTATATTTTATTTTATCTTCTTCTTTCTTGCTTGCTTTCTTTTCTCACTTTTCTTCTGAGCTGTGTGGATGACAGGTTCTTGGTGCTCCAGCCACGTGTCAGGACTGTGCCCCTGAGGTGGGAGAGTCAAGTTCAGGACACTGGTCCACAAGAAACCTCCCATCTCCACGTAATATCAAGTGGTGAAAATCTCCCAGAGATCTCCTTCTCAACGCCAAGACCCAGCTCCATTCAATGACCAGCAAGCTACAGTGCTGGACACCCTATGCCAAACAACTAGCAACACAGGAACACAACCCCATCCATAAGCAGACAGGCTGCCTAAAATCATAATAAGGCTACAGACACCCCAAAACACACCAACAGACGTGGATCTGCCCAACAGAAAGACAAGATCCAGCCTCATCCATCAGAACACAAGCACTAGTCTCCTCCACCAGGAAGCCTACACGACCCACTGAACCAACCTTAGCCACTGGGGACAGACACCAAAAACAATGGGAACTACGAACCTGCAGCCTGCGAAAAGGACACCCCAAACACAGTAAGTTAAGCAAAATGAGAAGACCGAGAAACACAAACAGATGAAGGAGCAAGGCAAAAACCCACCACACATAACAAATGAAGAGGAAATAGGCAGTCTACCTGAAAAAGAATTCAGAATAATGATAGTAAAGATGATCCAAAATCTTGGGAATAGAATAGACAAAATGCAAGAAACATTTAACAAGGACCTAGAAGAACTAAAGAGCAAACAAACACTGATGAACAACACAATACATGAAATTAGAAATTCTCTAGAAGGGATCAATAGCAGAATAACTGAGGCAGAAGAACGGATAAGTGACCTGGAAGATGAAATAGTGGAAATAACTACTGCAGAGCAGAATAAAGAAAAGGAAAAGAATGAAAAGAATTGAGGACAGTCTCAGAGACCTCTGGGACGACATTAAATGCACCAACATTCGAATTATAGGGGTCCCAGAAGAAGAAGAGAAAAAGAAAGGGACTGAGAAAATATTTGAAGAGATTATAGTTGAAAACTTCCCTAATATGGGAAAGGAAATAGTTAATCAAGTCCAGGAAGCACAGAGAGTCCCATACAGGATAAATCCAAGGAGAAACATGCCAAGACACATATTAATCAAACTATGACAAATTAAATACAAAAAAAATATTAAGAGCAGCAAGGGAAAAACAACAAATAACACACAAGGGAATCCCCATAAGGTTAACAGCTGATCTTCCAGCAGAAACTCTGCAAGCCAGAAGGGAGTGGCAGGACATATTTAAAATGATGAAGGAGAAAAACCTACAACCAAGATTTCTCTACACAGAAAGGATTTCATTCAGATTTGATGGAGAAATTAAAACCTTTACAGACAAGCCAAAGCTAAGAGAATTCAGCACCACCAAAGCAGCTCTACAACAAACGCTAAAGGAACTTCTCTAGGCAGGAAACACAAGAGAAGGAAAAGACCTACAATAACAAACCCAAACAATTAAGAAAATGGTAATAGGAACATACATATCGATAATTACCTTAAATGTAAATGGATTAAATACTCCAACCAAAAGACATAGACTGGCTGAATGGATACAAAAACAAGACCCATAATATGCTGTCTACAAGAGACCCATCTCAGACCTAGGGATACATACAGACTGAAAGTGAGGGGACGGAAAAAGATATTCCATACAAATGGAAATCAAAAGAAAGCTGGAGTAGCAATTCTCATATCAGACAAAATAGACTTTAAGACAAAGACTATTACAAGAGACAAAGAAGGACACTACATAATGATCAAGGGATCAATCCAAGAAGAATATATAACAATTGTAAATATTTATGCACCCCATATAGGAGCACCTCAATACATAAGGCAAATACTAACAGCCATAAAAGGGGAAATCGACAGTAACAGAATCATAGTAGGGGACTTAAACACCTCACTTTCACCAATGGACAGATCATCGAAAATGAAAATAAATAAGGAAACACAAGCTTTAAATGATACATTAAACAAGACGGACTTAATTGATATTTATAGGACATTACATCCAAGAACAACAGAATACACATTCTTCTCAAGTGCACATGGAACATTCTCCAGGATAGATCATACCTTGGGTTACAAATCAAGCCTTGGTAAATTTAAGAAAATTGAAATCGTATCAAGTATCTTTTCTGACCACAATGCTATGAGACTAGATATCAATTACAGGAAATAACCTGTAAAAAATACAAACACATGGAGGCAAAACAATACACTACTTAATTACCAAGAGATCACAGAAGAAATGAAAGAGGAAATCAAAAAAATACTTAGAAAAAATGACAATGAAAACACGATGACCCAAAACCTATGGGATGCAGCAAAAGCAGTTCTAAGAGGGAAGTTTATAGCAATGAAATCCTACCTTAAGAAACAAGAAACATTTCAAGTAAACAACCTAAGCTTACACCTAAAGCAATTAGAGAAAGAAGAACAAAAAAAACACTAAAGTTAGCAGAAGGAAAGAAATCATAAAGATCAGATCAGAAATAAATGAAAAAGAAATGAAGGAAACGATAACAAAGATCAATAAAACTAAAACCTGGTTCTTTGAGAAGATAAACAAAATTGATAAACCATTAGCCAGACTAATGAAGAAAAAAAAGGAGAAGACTCAAATCAATAGAATTAGAAATGAAAAAGGAGAAGTAACAACTGACACTGCAGAAATACAAAGGATCATAAGAGATTACTACAAGCAACACTATGCCAATAAAATGGACAACCTGGAATAAATGGACAAATTCTTAGAAATGCACAACCTTCTGAGACTGAACCAGGAAGAAATAGAAAATATGAACAGACCAATCACAAGCACTGAAATTGAAACTGTGATTAAAAATCTCCCAACAAACAAAAGCCCAGGACCAGATGGCTTCACAGGTGAATCCTATCAAACATTAAGAGAAGAGCTAACACCTATCCTTCTCAAACTCTTCCAAAATATAGCAGAGGGAGGAACACTCCCAAACTCATTCTACAAGGCCACTATAACCCTGATACTGAAGCCAGACCAAGATGTCACAAAGAAAGAAAACTACAGGCCAATATCACTGATGAACATAGATGCAAAAATCCTCAACAAAATACTAGCAAACAGAATCCAACAGCACATTAAAAGGATCATACACCATGATCAAGTGGGGTTTATCCCAGGAATGCAAGGATTCTTCAATATATGCAAATCAATCAATGTGATAAACCATATTAACAAATTGAAGGAGAAAAACCATATGATCATCTCAATAGATGCAGAGAAAGCTTTTGACAAAATTCAACACCCAGTTATGATAAAAGCCCTCCAGAAAGTAGGCATAGAGGGAACTTTCCTCCACATAATAAAGGCCATATATGACAAACCCACAGCCAATATCGTTCTCAATGGTGAAAAACTGAAAACATTTCCACTAAGATCAGGAACAAGACAAGGTTGCCCACTCTCACCACTGTTATTCAACACAGTTTTGGAAGTTTTAGCCACAGCAATTAGAGAAAAAAAAATAAAAGGAATCCAAATCGGAAAAGAAGTAAAGCTGTCACTGTTTGCAGATGACGTGATACTATACATAGAGAACCCTAAAGATGCTACCAGAAAACTTCTAGAGCTAATCAATGAATTTGGTAAGGTAGCAGGATACAAAATTAATGCGCAGAAATCTCTTGCATTCCTATACACTAATGATGAAAAATCTGAAAGTGAAATTAAGAAAACACTCCCATTTACAATTGCAACAAAAAGAATAAAATATCTAGGAATAAACTTACCTAAGGAGACAAAAGACCTGTATGCTGAAAACTCTAAGACACTGATGAAAGAAATTAAAGATGATACAAATAGATGGAGAGATATACCATTTTCTTGGATTGGAAGAATCAACATTGTGAAAATGACTCTACTACCCAAAGCAATCTACAGATTCAATGCAATCCCTATCAAACTACCACTGGCATTTTTCACAGAACTAGAACAAAAAATTTCACAATTTGTATGGAAACACTAAAGACTCCGAATAGCCAAAGCTATCTTGAGAAAGAAAAACGGAGCTGGAAGAATCAGGCTCCCTGACTTCAGACTATACTACCAAGCTCCAGTAATCAAGACAGTATGGTACTGGCACGGAAACAGAAATATAGATCAATGGATCAGGATAGAAAGCCCAGAGATAAACCCACGCATATATGGTCACCTTATCTTTGATAAAGGAGGCAAGAATATACAGTGGATAAAAGACAGCCTCTTCAATAAGTGGTGCTAGGAAAACTGGACAGGTACATGTAAAAGTATGAAATTAGAACACTCCCTAACACCATACACAAAAATAAACTCAAAATGGATTGAAGACCAAATATAAGGCCAGACACTATCAAAATCTTAGAGGAAAACATAGGCAGAACACTCTATGACATAAATCTCAGCAAGATCCTTTTTGACCCAGCTCCTAGAGAAATGGAAATAAAAACAAAAATAAACAAATGGGACCTAATGAAACTTAAAACCTTTTGCACAGCAAAGGGAACCATAAACAAGACCAAAAGACAACCCTCAGAATGGGAGAAAATGTTTGCAAATGAAGCAACTGACAAGGGATTAATCTCCAAGATTTACAAGCAGCTCATGCAGCTCAATAACAAAAAAACAAACAACCCAATCCAAAAATGGGCAGAAGACCTAAATAGACATTTCTCCAAAGAAGATATACAGATTGCCAACAAACACATGAAAGAATGCTCAACATCATTAATCATTAGAGAATTGCAAATCAAAATTACAATGAGATATCATCTCATACCGGTCAGAATGGCCATCATCAAAAAATCTAGAAACAATAAATGCTGGAGAGGGTGTGGAGAAAAGGGAACCCTCCTGCACTCTTGGTGGGAATGTAAATTGATACAGCCACTATGGAGAACAGTATGGAGGTTCCTTAAAAAACTAAAAATAGAACTACCATATGACCCAGCCATCCCATTACTGGGCATATACCCTAAGGAAACCATAATTCAAAAAGAGTCATGTACCAAAATGTTCATTGCAGCTCTATTTACAGTTGCCAGGACATGGAAGCAACCTAAGTGTCCATCAACAGATGAATGGATAAAGAAGATTTGGCACATATATACAATGGAATATTACTCAGCCATAAAAAGAAACGAAATTGAGTTATTTGTAGTGAGGTGGATGGACCTAGAGTCTGTCATACAGAGTGAAGTAAGTCAGAAAGAGAAAAACAAATACCTTATGCTAACACATATATATGGAATCTAAAAAAAACAAAACAAAACAAAATGGTCATGAAGTACCTGGGGGCAAGACGGGAATAAAGACACAGACCTACTAGAGAATGGACTTGAGGATACGGGGAGGGGGAAGTGTAAGCTGGGACAAAGTGAGAGAGTAGCATGGACACATATACAGTACCAGACGTAAAATAGATAGCTAGTGGGAAGGAGCCGCATAGCACAGGGAGATCAGCTCAGTGCTTTTATTTGTTTTATAATTTTATTTATTTATTTATTTATTTATTTATTTATTTTTGGCTGTGTTGGGTCTTCGTTTTTGTGCGAGGGCTTTCTCTAGTTGTGGCAAGCAGGGGCCACTCTTCATCACGGTGCGTCGGCCTCTCACTGTCGCGGCCTCTCTTGTTGTGGTGCACAGGCTCCAGACACGCAGGCTCAGTAGTTGTTGCTCACGGGCCTAGTTGCTCCACGGCATGTGGGATCTTCCCAGACCAGGGCTCGAATCCGTGTCCCTTGCATTGGCAGGCAGATTCTCAACCACTGCGCCACCAGGGAAGCCCCAGCTCAGTGCTTTGTGACCATCTAGAGGAGTGGGATAGGGAGGGTGGGGGGAAGGGAGATGCAAGAGGGAAGAGATATGGGGACATATGTATATGTATAACTGATTCACTTTGTTATAAAGCAGAAAGTAACACACCATTGTAAAGCAATTATACTCCAATAAAGATGTTTAAAAAAATAAAAATATAAAAATTATTTTGTAATTTAATTTTTATTTTATATTGGAGTATAGTTAATTTACAATGTTGTGTTAGTTTCCGGTGTACAGGACAGTGATTCAGTTATACATATACATATATCCATTCTTTTTCAGATTCTTTTTCCATATAGGTTATTACAGAATACTGAGTAGAGTTCCCTATGCTGTACAGTAGGTCCTTGTTACTATATGTATCTCTTTTACATATGGTAGTGTGTATCTGTTAACCTCAAACTACTAATTTATCCCCCCCACCACAACATTTCCATTTGGTAATCATAAGTAGTTTTTGAAGTTTGTGAGGTTGCTTCTGTTTTGTAAATAAGTTCATTTGTATCACTTTTTAGATTCCACATATAAGTGATATCATATGGTATTTGTCTTTCTTTGTCTGACTTACTTCACTTAGTATGATAATCTCTAGGTCCATCCATGTTGCTGCAAATGGCATTATTTCATTCTTTTTTACGCTTGAGTAATATTCCATTGTATACATGTACCAAATGATTTTTTTTTTTTTTTTTGGCTGCGTTGGGTCTTCGTTGTGGCACGTGGGCTTTTTCTAGTTTTGGCGAGCGGGGGCTACTCCTTGTTGCGGTGTGACACATTAGAATTAGAACATTAGAGAATGTTCTAATTTGCTAGAAGAGAATTAGAACATTCTCTTCTCATTGCGGTGGCTTCTCTTGTGGAGCACAGGCTCTAGGGTGCATGGGCTTAAATAGTCGTGGCCTGCGGGCTCTAGAGCGCAGGCTCAGTAGTTGTGGCGCATGAGTTTAGTTGCTCCATGGCATGTAGGGTCTTCCCGGAGCAGGGATTGAACCCGTGTCCCCTGCATTGGCAGGCAGATTCTTAACTGCTGTGCCACCAGGGAAGTCCTGTACCACATATTCTTTATCCACTCCTCTGTCAATGGACATTTAGGTAGCTACCATGTCTTGGCTATTGTAAATAGTGCTGCAGTGAACATTGGGGTGCATGTATCTTTTCGAATTATGATTTTCTCTGGATATATGCCCAGGAGTGGGATTGCTGGATCATATGGTAGTTCTATTTTTAGTTTTTTAAGGAACCTCCATACTGTTCTCCACAGTGGTTGTACCAATTTACATTCCCACCAACAGTGTAGGATGGTTCCCTTTTCTCCACACCTTCTCCAGCATTTATTGTTTGTAGACTTTTTGATGATGGCCATTCTGATGGGTATGAGGTGATACCTCATTGTAGTTTTGATTTGCATTTCTCTAATAATTAGTGATGCTGTGGTCTTTTCATATGCTTTTTGGCCATCTGTACGTCTTCTTTGAAAAAAATCTCTATTTAGATCTTCTGTCCATCTTTTTGATTGGGTCATTTGGTTTTTTTTTTTTTTTATAATGAGCTGCATGAGCTGTTTGTATATTTTGGAGATTAATCCCTTGTCGGTTGCTTCATTTGCAAATATTTTCTCCCATTCTGTGGGTTTTATTACTTTTGTTTATGGTTTCCTTTGCTGTGCAAAAGCTTTTAAGTTTAATTAGGTCCCATTTGTTTATATTTGTTTTTATTTTCATTACTCTAGGAGGTGGATCCAAAAACATATTGCTGTGCTTTATGTCAAAGTGTGTTCTGCCTGTGTTTTCCTCTAAGAGTTTTATAGTATCTGGTGTTATATTTAGGTCTTTAGTTCATTTTGAGTTTATTTTTTTTGTATGGTGTTAGAGAATGTTCTAATTTCATTTTTTTACATGTAGCTGTCCAGTTTTCCCAGCACCATTTATTGAAGAGGCTGTCTTTTCTCCATCGTATATTATTGCCTTCTTTATTGGAGAGTAATTGACCATAGGTGTATGGGTTTATTTCTGGGCTTTCTAGCCTGTTCCATTGATCTATATTTCTGTTTCTGTGCCAGTACCATACTGTTTTGATTATTGTAGTGTTGTAGAATAGTCTGAAGTCAGGGAGCCTGATTCCTCCAGTTCTGTTGTTCTTTCTCAGGATAGCTTTGGCTATTTGGGTCTTTTGTGTTTCTGTACAAGTTAAAAAATTTTTTTGTTCTAGTTCTGTGAAAAATACCATTGGTAGTTTGATAGGGATTGCACTGAATTAGTATATTGCCTTGGGTAGTATAGTCATTTTGACAATATTGATTCTTCCAATCCAAGAACATGGTATATCTTTCCATCTGTTTGTGTCACCTTCAATTTCTTTCATTAGTGTCTTATAGATTTCAGAGTACAGGTCTTTTGTCTCCTTAGGTAGGTTTATTCCTTGGTATTTTATTCTTTTTGATGTGATGGTAAATGGGATTGTTTGTTTAATTTTTCTTTCTGATCTTTCATTGTTAGCATATAGAAATGCAAGAGATTTCTGTGTATTAATTTTGTATCCTGTAACTTTATCATATTCATTGATGAGCTGTAGTAGTTTTCTGGTAGCATCTTTAGGATTTTCTATGTGTAGTATTATGTCATCTGCAAACAGTGACAGTTTTACTTCTTCTTTTCCAATTTGGACTCCTCTTATTTCTTTTTCTTCTCTGATTGCTGTGGCTAGGACTTCCAAAACTATGTTGAAAAAAAGTGGTGGGAGTGGACATCCTTGTCTTGTTCCTGATCTTAGAAGAAATGCTTTCAGCTTTTCACAATTGAGTATGATGTTAGGTGTGGGTTTGTCATATATGGCTTTTATTATGTTGATATAGGTTCCCTCAATGCCCACTTTCTGGAGAGTTTTTATCATAAATGGGTGTTGAATTTTGTCAAAAGCTTTTTCTGCATCTATTGAGATGATCATATGGTTTTTATTCTTCCATTTGTTAATGTGTTGTATCACATTGATTGATTTGTGTATATTGAAAAATTCTTGCATCCCTGGGATAAATCCCACTTGATCATGGTGTATGATCCTTTTAATGTAGTGTTGGATTTGGTTTGCTAGTATTTTGTTGAGGATTTTTGTGCCTATGGTTATCAGTGATATTGGCCTGTAATTTTCTTTTCTTTTCTTTTTTCTTTTGTGGTATCTTTGTCTGCTTTTGGTATCAGGGTGATATGGTGGCCTCGTAGAATGAGTATGAGAGTTTTCCTCCCTCAGCAATTTTATGGAATAGTTTCAGAAGGATAGGTGTTGACTCTTCTCTAAATGTTTGCTAGAATTTGCCCATGAAGCCAGCTATCTGGTCCTGGACTTTTGTATGCTGGAAGTTTTTAGATCACAGTTTCAATTTCAGTACTTGTGATTGGTCCGTTCCTATTTTGTATTTCTTCCTGTTTCAGTCTTGGAAGGTTGTAGCTTTCTAATAATTTGTCCATTTCTTCTAGGTTGCCCATTTTATTGGCATACATTTGCTTGTAGTAGTCTCTTATGATCCTTTGTATTTCTGTGGTGTCAGTTGTAACTCCTCCTTTTTCATTTCTAATTTTATTGAATTGAGTCCTTTCCCTTTTTTTCTTGATGAGTCTGGCTAAAGGTTTATCAATTTTTTTTTTATCTTTTCAAAGAACCAGCTTTTAGTTTCATTGATCTTTTGTATTGCTTTCTTCATCTCTATTTAGTTCTCCTCTGATCTTTATGATTTCTTTCCTTCTATTAACTTTGGGTTTTCTTTGTTCTTTCTCTAGTTGCTTTAGGTAACCTTAGGTTGTTTCCTTGAGATTTTTTCTGTTTCCTGAGGTAAGATTGTATTGCTATAAAATTCCCTCTTAGAACTGCTTTTGCTGCATCCCATAGGTTTTGGATTGTTGTGTCTTCCTTTTCATTTGTCTCTAGGTATTTTTTGTTTTCCTCTTTGACTTCCTCAGTGATCCATTGGTTGTTTAGTAACATATTGCTTAGCCTCCATCTGTTTGTTTTTTTCTACAGTTTTTTATTCCTGCAGTTGAATTCTACTTTTTATAATTTTTTTTAATAATATGGGATTACTGAGATATAAGTTACATACAAGGTCTATGAGCCTCTATAAACATATTCTGTTACAGAACCACCACCACAATCAAAACAAAAAGCATTTTCATCAGCCTCAAAATTGCTTCATGCTCTTTGGTAATTTAACGCCTTGTCTTAACCCCCAGACCCAGGCAACGACCAATCTGTTTTCTATCCCTATAGTTTGGCCTTCTCAAGAATGTGAAATAAATGGAATCAGGCAGTATGTAGACTTATCCATTTGGATTCCTTCACAGAAAGGGACACATAGGGGACTTCTGGATGGGCAATGTACCTCTCCATCAACTGAGTAGTTACATGGAGTGATCAGTTAATAATTATTTGTCTAATTGAGGGCTTATGGTCTCTACAATGTGCATATGTGTGGTGTGTTTGATTTATATTTAATTCAATGTAATTTGTCTTTTATATCTTTGGAAGGGTAATTTTATTAAATAGCAATTGTAAAACCTTTAAGAGAAAGTGAATGATTGATTACTGTAAAAGTCAGGCCGGCGGGTGCATCAAAAGGACAAGAGAGGGGGCTTGGACAGAGGAGGATCCAAAACTACCGGCCTGGCATCCACCTGTGTCTGAGTGGTATTACCAGGACTTCAACACTGCACAAGCACAGGGGGCACCAAGCACACTGCAGTCATTTGAATGCTGCGCGCTGGAATCATGCAGGGACAGCCCACATGGCAACCCAGGCAGCCCCAATGTGCCTGGCTGGACCCGGCCAATGCAGGTGAGAGTCTCCCCACCTTAATTCAGCTGAGTAGCAGCCTTTATTGCACCTGCAAGCTTAACCCCCTGCTGCCATGCAAGGTAACATATAAGCCAAGAGCAGGGATTAGGATTTGGACATCTTTGGGCATGATTACTCTGCCCACCACACCCAGCTCCCTCTCCAAGGCTCACCTACACCTACCTTCTTTGTTTGTATCAGTTCCCCCCAAGAGTCAGAGAGAGCAGTTGGCCTGTGGTTGGGCTGGTGCTGGTGTGGAGTGGGTGGGGTGGGGAGGGGGCATCTTCCCAGTAATTGGGCAGGGAGCAGAAGCAGGCAGGATGGGGCCTAGGGCTCTCCAGGCCAGCCGCCACTGTCTCCCAGGCTGGAGAAGGGGCTTGAGGGGAAAGGCAAATGGGGTGAACTGAATGAGGGCGGGGTTCTGACCTCCTCCTACCCACGGGGGCCTAGATGTATGACCTGCCACTATTTCCCTCTGGAACTGGAAAGCTCAGGGCCAAGCCACAGCCTGTGATATACATGTTTCCAGCAACATTTTTCTGCGGTAGTTGGTCAGAACACGGAACAGAGAGATTGTGTGCTCAGTGGAGGGAAGGGAGGCAGGGAAAATGCATCACCAAGGGTTGAGGTCACGCCCTCCCATGTCACCTCCCTTTCAACAAGCTTCTCTATTTCCTCACACTGGTGACCACAGCCCCGAGAACCCCTCTGCCGACAGGCGGTGCTGGTGCTGGTGCTGGACTTCTCCCCGGGCACAAGTTGCCTGCACGTCTCAGTGAGCAGAAACCTCAGCTGGAAGGTCTCTGCCAAACTTAGTTACGCAGACAGCAGCGAGATGTGCTACACCGCCAAGCAATAACCACTGGATCAAGTTCAGGGTCAAAGCTGTAAACTAAGCAGTCAAGCCCACCTTCACCAGGGAGGGGTTTGAGTGGAAGGATTCAGTCCCAGGAACGTTCTTTTCTGACTCTGAGGTCTGTGACTGTCCCATCCCACTTGTGGTCTGTCCACCTGAGCTCATGCCATGAACTCTGGAAGCGAGTCAGGGTGAGAATATGGGGGAAGGGTGGACCCAAGTGCTCCCCATTGTCCAGGTGCAGTCACTCCTTACTTCCCATCCTCACCGCGCCCATCCCGCCCCTGTCCCCGGTAGCTCATGTTGGGTGGTCTCATATATGGGTCCCCTGATTCTAAGATGAGCTACTCTGAGGAGCCACCCTTCCCAATCTCATTCCATCCACACCCACAGTAGTTGTCAGACATCACAGGGTCACAGAGTACGATCGAGAGCCTCCTGCAGCGAATCCAACATTTTGAGCATCCCGACACCCTGTCGTGGGGTTTGGTGACTTCTGCATCACCCCCCTCCTATGTTTTGGGAATTTAACGACAACCCTTGAACAAAACAGATCCGACCCTTGCCTTTGCTCATTCAATGCCTTACAGAACCTGGACCAGCCTCTACTCCCTTTACTCCCTGAATCACATCTTTCTCCCTCAAGGGAGATTATCCCTGATTACTTTTATTCACACACAGGGACACAGTCACCAACCTGGAATGTCCTATCTACCCTCATACCCCCTTTTGTGTAGTAAAACACCGGTCTTTCGGGAAGGGTGTCAGGCAGAACCACCCTCGCCTCACTCAAACACAAATCTGTTCTTCTGAGTCTCAGGCTGGTACAGCCCTGGGTCCCGGCTGAGGGAAGGAAGTGCTCCCCAACCTCCAGTGAGGGGGAAATCGAACATGGAGTTCAGACTCAATCTCGTGTGTCCTAAAGAGGCAGTCTGGGAGATTGAGCTGGGACACGGAAATATCATTTCCAGGAAAATCTGTGTCATGGGGCGGGTGGAAGAGTATTTGACGGGGACCATGCAAGAACACAGACCTACTAACCACACTTGCCATAGAACCTGAAGGGCCAATTTCCACTCAAGGGTATAGAGACGACCAGGCTGGAGGAGGGTGGTCAGCTGGCTAGGGCAGGGAGGATGTGAAAGCTTCCAGATTGGAGCTCTGGAAGGGGGTCATGAGTTCCTGCTGATGGGGAGGGGGAATGGCAGAGATGAATGGGAACCGCCAGACCCCAAAGGAGGAGGGGGGTTTGGAGAGAACTAGAAGAGGGCCTTCGGGGGAAAGGGAGGACGTGCCAATGTGGCCTGGCAGAGCACACACAGGACCCAGACCTGGGGCACTCCGCTGGCTTGACTGCAGGGATGGTAGCAGAGGCTGGCCCAGAGTCCCCACCACAGGATGCCAGAGATACTGTTCTGGAAAAGGCTCTGATGTGGAGCAGCGCCCCGCCCCGGCCCCCTACCCCTACCCCTACCCCTAACCCTCCAGAGAGAAGGCAGAACACAGAATATGAGAGGTACTTTAATTGGAAACTGCTGTGAAACTGGGGCGGGGTGGGGGCAAAAAAACAAGGGGGAGAGGAAGCCCTAGCTGAGGCAGAACAGGAGGGAACGAGCTTGGCCACAGCTCCCGGGCCCCAAAGGTACCAGCTGCTCCTCTTGCAGGAAGACGCTGGGCTCAACCTGTGAAACAGCGGAGTCAGGGAAGAGCCTCAAGCCAGGGCCAGCCCCCAGCCCTGCTCAACAGCCAGGACTGTGGGAAGGGGTACGGTGTGTGTAACACTCACTTCAAAGGGTCTGGAACTTGTCAGCCAGGTACTGCATGGCGGCTGCAACAGGGACAGGCATTAGCAGGCGCTCCAGACAGAGGGATATAGAAGCCCGTCCCCCTATCCCCGTGAGGAACCGCCTAGCCCTGCAACCTGAAACCCCCTCCAGACCCGATGCAAAGAGCTCTGGGCCTGATCACTCCCCACCACCCGAATTGAATGTGGAACCGGTTCCTAAAGGGAAACAAAATGTGCCAGCAGCTCTCATGCTGTGGGCCGTGCCACAACCAGTCAGAACTCGTCACACAAACAAACAAACAATCCAACAAGAACCTTAGAAGCCACACCAAGCAGCAGTTCAAGGGAAAAATCAACGAGGCATCTCTAAAAGTCCGATCAGAAGGAGATTCCCTAGGACTGGTCTGGTTGGCAAAGTGTGCATGCAGTCCAGACAGTACTTTGCTACTTGTACACACGCCCAGCTGTACATGCACAGCCGGCTCCAGGGCCAGGCCTGCTAGGTTCTCCTCCCCACAGGGATGTTGGTCCCTGCGAGGCCGACTGCACCTGCAGCCCACCCCCACCCCAGGTGCCCACCCGGGTTCTGCACTAAGACACCGCTCTCCGTCCCTGGTTCCTCATACCAAGTTGCTCCTTAAGGTCGTCTATTTCTCTCTGTAGCATGAGACACTAGGCCAGCAGACACAGGAGGAAGAGAAATGATTAGTATACTCTGGCCTCCTCTCTCCTCCACCTTCTCCTCTCCCCAGGGCCCTCCATCCCAAAGCCGGGTGGCTAGACTGGCAAGGGCTCCTCAGTGGAAAGGAGGTGGGCTCCCTCCGTGGGGTACGCGATGGGGGCAGGGGAGGGGGGGCCCCACACATGTCAGTTGAACTTGGACCCAGATCCCACCCTCGAGTTTGGGCCTGCATTTCCAGGAGCCAGAGGAAGCATTACCCAAGGACAGCCCGGCGTTCCCAGTGGCTGCTGCTGCCTTTCCGGTCTTGGGGGATGGTCAAGTGGCTCCCGGTCACCTGAGAGGGAAAGGACACACAATCCAGCTTCCCAGGCTCCCAGTGAGGTGGAAAGGGCCAAGCGGGGTCTAACGTGAGGTGAGGCAGCACCACCCTCCGCTGGCAACAAGCCGCCCCTGCTCTGCCCAGCAGCCCGAACCTTCTCTCTGGGCCTGCCTCCCCTGTTCCCCGGGGGCAGCCATTTCACCACCGTGATCCCCAAAGACTGTGGCTCTGGATTCGACCCTCCCAGAGCTGCAGCCACAGCCAGCACGTGGGAGAGCAATGTGGGCGAACAGGACTTAACAGAAAAGGCTGTTCCCCTGCAAGTCTACACCCGGAGGAGCTGTTTGCGGGCACTGCCACCGATCACCCCGGCCGCACAAACCCCACACAGAGGATGATGTGGCTCAAGGCCAGCCCTGCCAGCACCCCGTCTCCTGTGGGAGAAGCTGCCTGGGAGCAAGGCTGTGCCCCCAGCAGAGACAGAGCCAGAGGTTTCTGTCCTCAACCCCTCTCCCCTCCCCTCATATCAAACCCACGACACTCACCTGAGGGGACAGGCCCCCTGGGCATGACTTCTCCCTGGTTCAGGGCCAAGGGCTCTGAGTTTCCTGGATCTTGGGGGCCTCTGGTGTTGAGGTCGCCACTGCTGGCTTTTCCACGATGCATGCGTGGAAAAGATGTGCCTGGCCTGTGAGTTGGCAGCTGAAACAAGAATTTCTCACCGATTTGGACTAAGGATGTGTATGTGTGTGTGTGTGTGTGTGTGTGTGTGTGAGAGAGAGAGAGAGAGAGAGAGAGAGAGAGTTGTGTGATTCGGGGCCGGGGTGAGGCAGGGAATTGGGAAGGGAATTTAAAGGCTGATCTCATTAGCACTTTCTCCCTCAGTCAGTCCCAGGCCAGCAGGCAGAGCTGATCTAGGGACAACAGTGGGGCACTGAGAAAGCCCAGGCCCCCTGCAAGGAAGGTCTGGGGAACAGCTAGGAAGTAGGATTCAGGAAGCTGGTGAGTCTAAATACTGAGGCTTTTCGGGGAAGCTTTTAAGGGATCCCCCGACCCAATTCAGCTACCAGCCCTCCCTTCCATCCCAGCCCCAGTCTCGCAGAGGAGGCTGGAAACAGGCCAAGGGTGGAGAACCGGGCCCAGCACACCCGAAGTGCTACCTTAATGTTTGTCCCTAGTAAAAGGAGCCCGATCTGGCATCCTAATGACCCAGTGACCGAGGGGCACCCAATGACGACCCCTGAGGGATGGACACAGGCAGCATGGGTGAAGACGTGTGTCCTGGGGGCGGTTGGAGCGGAGGGGGGGGGAAGAGTGGGCAGAGAGGAGGAGCATGGCCTACTCACTTGGCCCTTTGGGGCTGGGTCTCTATTTGGGTCCTTATCTTCTCCCGCCACCGCCTCAGACTCCCTTGCCCGCCTGGCCACGGATTTCTTCCCAGCACCGGTGTGCTTGGACTGTTTGGTTCCCGAAGGGACCAAGGTATACCTCTTGGATCTCCCAAGCAGCGGAATACCAGAGATTGGGGGCAAGGTGGCCGGTTCCAGGGGAGTTGCCGAGATTCGCTCTCCCCCGGAAGGGAAGGTTGTCCCCAGGGCAAGTTTGGAGGCTCCCCCGAGGGATTTCTTCTCCTGGGCCCCCTTCTTCCTAGGAGTGACCCGCGGCAGGCCACCTGCAGCAGCAGCAGCAGCTCCCGGGTAGCTGGGCCTGCTGCCCCCCTTCCCCCAGAGCACACTCCGCATTTTCTTAGGGGAAGAGATGCCCTGCTCTCCCACGCCCTGCGTTTCCACAACCGAAGTGAGTCCTCGCGGAGCCGAGGACAGGGAAGAGCCTCGCACATGAAGGAAATTCTCCCTGACTTGGAAATTCGAGTGTCTGGGAGTGTCCCCGGGATCCTCGGGTCTGCTGGGCTCGGCCTGGCCTCCTCCTCTGGGGTAAGTGCTCACCGTCATCAGCTGTGTCTCACTGAACTCATCTGAGGACTCGGGGTCGGACAGCAGCCAGGCCAGGCCTTCCTCCGGGAGCCGCTGGCGATCCGCAGCCACGTTCAACCTACGCTTAGGGCCTCTCTTAGGGTTTCCCCAGGCCCGGCCCGCTTCGGGCCCACCGAGGTGGAGAGGGCCGGTCGGAGCCGGCGGCGCTTCCCCACAGCTCTGGGCGGGCGCTCCTCGACCGCCGGGACCCGCCTCGAGGCCGGCCCACACGGCGGACACTTCGAAGGCGGCGCAGCTCTCCAGGGACGGGTGTCTGCGACGCCCAGCACGTCCCAGTCGGCCAGCTGCAGCAGGATGGCCGCCGCAGACTCCTCGGCCAGGTCCAGGAGGTCCCTCGTGTCGTCAGCCGGGGAGCCAGGTCGGCCTTCGCGGCCCCACAGCACCGGCCCTCCCGCTTCCAGCATCTCCCGCTCCGACTGGAAGCCCTCGGGGTCCGGGAAGCCGCCCTCGGGGTCCGGGAAGCCGCCCCCGCCCTCGCCGCTCCGCGGCTCCCCAGCTCGGGGCCTGGGTCGGGTCCCTGCGGGACTGCGGGGTCGGCCAGGCCGACGCCGGCCCGCTCCTCGCCCTCTGGGCCGAAACCCGTTCCCCACACAGACACCTCATCGGGGGAGCTCATGTCGCGACCCTGGCGGTGCCGGAACCGGGGCGACGGTCGATGGCCCGAGTCGCGGTCGCGGTCACGGCGGGCGAGGCGGGCGGCGCTCAGAGGTCAGCGGCAGCCACCTCAGGCGCCGCACAAGCTCGCCTCAAACGAGACGACGCGCGGCTTCCAGCGCACCTCCCACGCCCGCGCCGCGGCCTCCTCATTGGTCCGGCCCCCGCCAACCAGCGGGCGCCTTGTTCGCCCGCCCCCTCGAGGCCTAACCAATGGGGTCGAGGGCCTCTGGTTTGCCCCCAAGCCTGTGGGCGGTCCGGGCAGTGGGCTGGCGAAGGGGATGGTGGGAGTGCCTCCCTCTGTCAAGCCTCTCGGCCCGCCTCCTCCTGTCCCACCTCCCCTTTCCGGTTAGAGTCACAGCTCTGAGCCTCCGTCTCCCATCTACACAGGGGGTCGGGGAGTGAGGGCGCCGGGCTCCAGGGGTGGTGAGGATGAAACGTCAAGATGGAGGCGCTGGACGCCTAGCACGCGCCGAAAGCATTTGCCAGCCTCCCTTCCGCCGCAAGCCTTACGACCCAACAGGAGAATGGGCACAGGAGTCCCGCAGTCAGTGATCAGGGGTCGGCCAGAGAGCAAAGGGATCGTATTTTCGTTCTGTAAGGTCTCTGTCTCAACTGCTCCATCAAATGTGGCTCAGCAAACGTTATTGGCAGGCGGGTTTGGCGGACAGACTGGGGTTGGCCTCGCTCCATCAGCCCTTCCCCCGCTCTGAGGCAAATTCAAAGAAGAGGAAATCACAGTGGCCAGTTACACCCCAAAAGATGCTCCCCACCGCTGATCCTGGAGATGTGAACTAAAACCACGAATCGGGTTTCACACACTAGGTTGACAACCTTCAAAGAGCTTAACCATTCCGAGGGTGGGAGAGGTTAGGAGCAAACCCCTGTGGCGGTGGTGCAAGAGATCCATTTGGGAGGTAATCTGGCAGAATCCATTGAAAGCAACTTAGCGCCAGCACGGACTCTGTGCCTGGCACTCTTCTAAGCGCTGGGCATAAATAGTAATGCATCCGCGTGACACACCTAGAACTATAGTACCAACTATTACTGGCCTCTTACCGGTGAGGAAACAGGCACTGAGAGGTTCAGCCACTGGCCCAAGGTCATTTGGCTCGTGGGAATCAGCGGCAGGATTGAAACCAATCAATCTGACTCCAGAGTCCTTGCTTTGAGCCCAAGATCTTAAAACTGGAAGGAAAAATAAAAGCTATTTCCTCTATGTTCCGGCAAGTCCGCTGCCTGGTACTTCTTCCAGAGACAGGCTGGTACCTGCAGTGTACAAGAACACATGCACAAGGGTGTTGGTGATGGGAAAAACTGGGAACACTCCAAATTCCTGTCAGTAAGGAAATGGATGAATGCAACGTGGCTTAGCATCCAGTAGCATAAAGCGTGGCAGTCCAAAGGAATGCATCAGGCCATTCTCACAGCTTTCGAAAGCATCCGCCTGACTTCAAACTGCAAGTTGCAGAACGATGGCTTTGGATTCACATTTGTAAATTAAAGCACTTGCGTGCGTGGGCACACACACACACCAGTCAATCCTATGTAATATATGAGAATTCATTTAAGTATATGTACAAGATGTTTTAAAGTTTTGAAGAACGCACAACCAAGGCCTACCAGTTGTGATGGCGATGGGTGTGGATAGCCAGGTGTCTCTCAATTTTTCTTGGAACTGTCAGTTCTCAGCTTCCCTGAGCTGAGCAGTACTGATGTCTGGGGAGTGGTCCCTCTCTTGGTTTCTATATGGCCCATGGGTGTTAGAATTTCCCCTGTCTGCCACCCAACTCTTACTCTGACACCCCTCCATTCCTCCCATACCTTCCTTCTACTCTTTCCCGTTCATACCCCTCTGTCTTCAGTCACCTCTCTCTCCTGCATCCTGCTATGGCTGACCTCCTGGAGAGTCCTGGGGTGTCTGAACCCCTCTTGCCTATGGAACTGAAAGGCCCAGTTTTCTGGGTCTGCACCTGAGAAGCTGACCATGCTGGAGAAGTTACAGAGCAGGGGAGATTGGGTGCACTGTAAATCTGCAATTCTCCTCCTCGAGCCTGCCCCCGATGGTGCCTGCCTGTTTGTGGATACCGCCCTCTTCCACTTCTCCCAGTGACTTTTTAAGTCATGGTGTGCTATTTCAAATATGTTAAAATGGATAAGGAAGGATATAGCAAAATCTCCTGCATCCACCAGCATCCTATGAAACATTACCAGTGGATCCAGTGGAAGCCTCCATCTTCTCTCTCACCATTTCCATTCCCTTCCTCCCTCCCCCATAGAGAGACTCCCAGAACTTCTTCTCACCTTCTCCAACTGACACTGCAGAAATACAAAGGATCATGAGAGATTACTACAAGCAACTCTATGCCAATAAAATGGAAAACCTGGAAGAAATGGACAAATTCTTAGAAATGCACAACCTGCCGAGACTGAACCAGGAAGAAATAGAAAATATGAACAGACCAATCACAAGCACTGAAATTGAAACTGTGATTAAAAATCTTCCAACAAACAAAAGCCCAGGACCAGATGGCTTCACAGGCGAATTCTATCAAACTTTTAGAGAAGAGCTAACACCTATCCTTCTCAAACTCTTCCAAAATATTGCAGAGGGAGGAACACTCCCAAACTCATTCTACGAGGCCACCATCACCCTGATACCAAAACCAGACAAAGGTATCACAAAGAAAGAAAACTACAGGCCAATAACACTGATGAGCATAGATGCAAAAATCCTCAACAAAATACTAGCAAACAGAATCCAACAGCACATTAAAAGAATCATACACCATGATCAAGTGGGGTTTATTCCAGGAATGCAAGGATTCTTCAATATATGCAAATCAATCAACGTGATACACCATATTAACAAACTGAAGGATAAAAACCATATGATCATCTCAATAGATGCAGAGAAAGCTTTCGACAAAATTCAACACCCATTTATGATAAAAACCCTGCAGAAGGTAGGCATAGAGGGAACTTTCCTCAACATAATAAAGGCCGTATATGACAAACCCATAGCCAACATCGTCCTCAATGGTGAAAAACTGAAACCATTTCCACTAAGATCAGGAACAAGACAAGGTTGCCCACTCTCACCACTATTATTCAACATAGTTTTGGAAGTTTTAGCCACAGCAATCAGAGAAGAAAAAGAAATAAAAAGAATTCAAATCGGAAAAGAAGAAGTAAAGCTGTCACTGTTTGCAGATGACATGATACTATACATAGAGAAGCCTAAAGATGCTACCAGAAAACTACTAGAGCTAATCAATGAATTTAGTAAAGTAGCAGGATACAAAATTAATGCACAGAAATCTCTTGCATTCCTGTACACTAATGATGAAAAATCTGAAAGTGAAATTAAGAAAACATTTCATTCTTTCTAAAAATACACAGCTGGAGGTTAATGTCTGTACTTTGTATTAAGAAAAAATGTAATGGTAAATGGGAGTGTTTCCATAATTTCCCTTTCAGATTTTTCATCATTAGTGTATAGGAATGCAAGAGATTTCATTGCATTAATTTTGTATCCTGCTACTTTACCAAATTCATTTATTAGTTCTAGTAGTTTTCTGGTAGCACATTTAGGATTCTCTCTGTGTAGTATCATGTCATCTGCAAAGAGTGACAATTTTACTTCTTCCTTTCCAATTTGTATTCCTTTTATTTCTTTTTCTTCTCTGATTGCTGTGGCTAAAACTTCCAAAATTATGTTGAATAAGAGTGGTGAGAGTGGACAACCTTGTCTTGTTTCTGATCTTAGAGGAAATGGTTTCAATGGAAATAAAAACAAAAATAAACAAATGGGACCTAATGAAACTTAAAAGCTTTTGCACAGCAAAGGAAAACATACAAGACAAAAAGACGACCCTCAGAATGGGAGGAAATATTGGCAAATGAGGTATCTGACAAAGGATAAATCTCCAAATTTTACAAGCAGCTCATGCAGCTCAATTTCAAAAAAACGGACAACCCAATACAAAAATGGGCAGAAGACCTGAATAGACATTTCTCCAAAGAAGATATACAGATTGCCAACAAACACATGAAAGGATGGTCAACATCACTAATCATTAGAGAAATGCAAATCAAAACTACAATGAGGTATCACCTCACACTGGTCAGAATGGCCATCATCAAAAAGTCTACAAACAATAAATGCTGGAGAGGGTGTGAAGAAAACGGAATCCTCTTGCACTGTTGTTGGGAATATAAATTGATACAGCCACTATGGAGAACAGTATGGAGGTTCCTTAAAAAACTAAAACTAGAACTACCATACGACCCAGCAATCCCACTTTTGGGCATATACCCTGAGAAAACCATAATTCAAAAAGAGTCATGTACCACAATGTTCATTGCAGCTCTGTTTACAATAGCCAGTACATGGAAGCAACCTAAGTGTCCATCGACAGATGAATGGATAAAGAAGATATGGCACATATATACAATGGAATATTACTCAGCCATAAAAAGAAACTAAATTGAGTTTTTTGTAGTGAGATTGATAGACCTAGAGTCTTACAGAGTGAAGTAAGTCAGAAAGAGAAAAACAAATACTGTATGCTAACACATATATATGGAATCTAAAAAAAAATTTAATAAGGTTCTGAAGAACCTAGGGGCAGGAAAGGAGTAAAGAGGCAGATGTAGAGAATGGACTTGAGGACACAAGGAGGGGGAACGGTAAGCTGGGATGAAGTGAGAAAGAGACATGGACATATATACACTACCAAACATAAAACAGAGAGTTAGTGGGAAGCAGCCAGATAGCACAGGGAGATCAGCTCAGTGATTTGTGACCACCTAGAGGGGTGGGATAGGGAGGGTGGGTGGGAGGTGCAAGAGGGAGGAGATATGGGGATATATGTATATGTAAAGCTGATTCACTTTGTTATAAAGCAGAAACTAACACACAATTTTAAAGCAATTATACTCCAATAAAGGTGTTAAGAAAAAAAAAGAGAATAAATGAAACAAGGCTTTTTGTAAGTGAATTTGGCTTGTGGATTCTTTAAAAACTGTGGAAGATAATGGAGTGTGGGTGGAAGTGCAGCTGCATAATAATGTACAAGAAGAAAATGAAATTAATACCCATTAAGGCTGGGAGCACTCAGGTATCCATGGACCACACACATTTTAAAACAATAAATGTCAATAGAAACCAGAATGCAGAGGAAATCCTATTTATCTGTCACTAGCAGAAGAATTTTGAGTTATGTGGTGTGTTTCTTTAGCATGTTTTAAGTATGTTGGTGAAAAAATTGGTTCCTAATTTTTGTTTAGAAATGTATACTCATTCTTCAGAAACAATTTTTCCCGGAGTTAGTGATGCACCTTTTCAGAATTAGTTCATTTTCAAGAAAAGAAGTTGTTAATACATTTGGGCATCCAAGTGGGAAAGAAAATGAGTGATCTCTGAGTATATGTAAAAAATCATATGTAAAGTGTTTAGAGCACAGATTATTCAGCATCACACCAGGAGAAGAACATTTAAATTGTTTTGATAATATCTCGAAACATTGCAATGCAAGTCTAAAATGTAAATCATATGCTTAATAGAGAAATACGCATTTTGTTTGTAAATTCCACCAATTTTCATAGCAATTCTACTGATTTAGAATTCTTACAATGTAGGTTTCTAAAAGCATGCTCTAGAAAGGTAAAATTGTATGATTCTGGCACCCCAAAATCTATTTATATATACATTTTGTTTTAGGAACAAACTAAATGAGGCTTGGCTAGGGAATTTTATATCTATCTATCTATCTATCTATCTATCTATCTATCTATCTATCTATCTATCTATCTTTCTATCTATGTATCCATCATCTATCTGTCTATTGAGAGAAAAAATGATGCAACTGCTTATACACATTACTTACATTTTAAATCCAAAGGCCAGATGGAAGCCTCTAAATTGCAGACATAACCTTTGATTTCCCACTTCATCAATTTTCTTTAGATTATGTCTGATCAATCATTTGGGACAGTGTCAATTTGGAGGCAGACGCTTATTGACATATTAAAAAGAATATCTGAAAAATATGTCAAGGGAAAGGAAAATTTTATAAGCCTGAAGTAATAATAAGAAAAAAGTTGTTGACATTGTAATGATTATTTTAAAAAATCTGAGAAGTACTATAAAGAAAAAGGAATGTAGAAGAATCTATAGAGATCACTAAGAAGAGAAATTTTAAGAAAAATTTTTGGAAATAAAAATATTCTTCAATTTAAACTCTTTAATACAGTGTTTGCTATTTCTATTATTAATTGAAAATATCTGATTTATATGTGAACAAATAAACATAATTTACTAACTTGAAGGAGCAAAAAATCTATTAACCCTATTCAATATCTCTAAAATCCTTACTCAAATAATCACACATGTCATGTTTGACATGAAGTTGACTCATCTCTCATATCAAACCTGCATACCAGCCTGGGATTCTTCTACTGTGGTTGACCTAGTCAATCTGTTTTGATTATTTTTGCCTTGGTAGCTTATACTACAAATAATGTGATGTGCTTGAGATGTCCTTTGACATAGACATGAAGTAGGCTCCCACCATCTTCCTTGAAAGATATGAAATAGGATATATCATTTTTTATTTTCTAACACTGAAGGCAATCTATAGTGCTTAACAAAATCTAATATGAAATAAGCCTTTCATGAACTGGTCCTGAAAATGTGAGTTATTGCAAGATTCAACAAGAAGCAAATCCATGGTTTAGAAAAATTATAAGAACCTGTCCTGGTCAGACTATAGAACCAAACCATAGAGAGGAGTTCAAAATGGCAATGTAGGGAGACCCTGATCTCACCTCCTTCCTTGAACACACTGAATCCACAACTTGCATATAGAGCATATTCTCTTAAAAAAGACCTGAAGGCTGATTGTGTAGATGCTGCATATAGAAGGACCACATAGAAACGGGTAGGAAAAACAGACACAATATCCATGGGAACCACAGCCCTGACTCTGCAGTAAGAAGGGATATTGCTGAGGAACCTGAGTGCAGACTTGCTTATCCTGAGACACAGCAAAAGAACCCAGCAGTTTAAAGGGCACCTATATTATATGGGAAGAAAATCCATTTACTAACACTAGAGACTTGCCAATCAGTCCAGGGACTTCTGGAACCCTCTTTGGGGTCAGAGTCTTTGGTGAACAACATGGGTTGAGTTCCTCATGGACTCCCCACAACCCATACCTGCTCCAGCTCCATCTACCACACCAAGGCAGTCTCAGGTACGGTGCTTCTCAGAGACTAACTCTGGCTCATGCCTGCTCCAGCTTAAGATGGCCTGCCAAAGCTGCCAGGCATAAGCAGTATACACAGGGGGTGTTCCCACACAAGGGAACTCCTTCAATACCAGGAAAAGTAGCTGTTTCACCTAACTCATAAAAACAAACACTGAAAGTAAAACAAAATGAGGAGACAGAAGAATATGTTCCAAAAGAAAGAGCAGAAAAAAAACCCAGAAAAAAACCCTAATAAAATAAAGATAAGTAATTTACCTAATAAAGTGTTCAAAGAAATGGTCATAAGAATGCTCACCAAACATGGGAGAAGAATGGAGGAACTCAGAAGAAATTCAACAAATACTTAAAAAATATAAGAACCAATCAGACCTGAATAATATAATAACTGAAATAAAAAATACACTAGAGGGAATCAATATTAAATTAGACGATACAGAAGAACAGATAAGCAATCTGGAAGATAGAATAATAAAATTACCCAATCAGAACAGCAAGAAGGAAGAATTTTTTTTAATGAGGAGATCTTAAGAGACCTCTAAGACAACATCAAATGTACTAACATTTGCATTATAAGGGTCCCAGATAGAGAAGAGAGAGAGAGGGAGAGAAAATTATTTGAAGAAATAATCGCTGAAAAATTCTCTAACCTGGGGAAGGAAACAGACATACAGGTACAGGAAGCACAGACATTCCTAAACAAGATAAACCCAAAGAAATTCACACTAAGACATATAATTAAAATGGCAGAAATTAATGATAGAGAGAATCAAAGTCAACAAGAGAAAAACAGCTAGTTACATACAAAGGAAACCCTGTAAGACTATAAGCTGATTTTTCAGCAGAAAATTTATAGGCCAGAAGGAATTGGCAACATATAGTTAAAGTGTTGGGAAAAAAAAATCTTACAACCTATAATATTCTATCTGGCAAGGTTATCATTCAGAATTAAAGGAAAAATAGTTTCCCAGACAAGAAAAACTAAAGAAGTTCATCACCACTAAACTAGCCATACAATAAATGTAAAGAAGGTCCTTTTAAGTGGAAAAGAAAAGGCTACAACTAAAACAAGAAAATATATGAAAGGAAAAATCTCATCGGTAAAGGCAAATATATAGTATAGGCACAGTGAATCAATCACTTAAAAGCTAGTATGAAGGTTTAAAGATAAGAAATAGTACAATCAACTATAACAACAGTAATTAGTTAAGGGATATACAAAATAAAGAGGTATAAACTGTGACATCAAAAACAAAACTTGCCTGAGGGGAGTAAAAATGTAGTACTTTTAGAATGGCTTCAAACCTAAGCACCTATAGTTTAAAATGGACAGCTATACATGCAGGTTGATATATATGAACCTCATGGTGACCACAACCCACAAACCTACAATGGATATACAAAAAAATAAAGAGAAAGGAATCCAAACATAACACTAAAGGAATCTACCAAACCACATGGGAAGAAACCAAGAGAAGATAGGAACAGATAAAAACTACAAAAACAAACAGAAAACAATTAACAAAATGTAAATAAGTACATACCCACCAATAATTCCTATGATGTAAGTGGACTAAATGCTCAAATCAAAAGACATAGAGTAATAGATATTCTGAAAGGTGTGAGGTGATATCTCACTGTGATTTCAATTTGCATTTTCCTGATGATTAGCCACATGTGCCTGTTGGCCATCTGCATGTCCTCTTTGGAAAAAATGTCTATTCAGGTCTTCTGCCCATTTTAAAATCAGGTTGTTGTTTTTTGTTTGTTTTGTTGTTTTTGATGTTGAGTTTTATGAGTTGTTTATATAGTTTGGATATTAACCCCTTATTGACCATATCATTTGCAAATATTTTCTCCAATTCTGTAGGTTGTATTTTCATTTTGTTGATGGTTTCCTTTGCTATACAAAAGTTTTTTAAGTTTAATTAGGCCCCATTTGTTTATTTTTGTTTTTATTTCCTTTGTTTAGGAGATGGATCCAAAAAAATATTACTATGATTTATATCAAAGAGTGTTCTGTTTCTGCCTATGTTTTCCTTTAGGAGTTTCATGTTTTCTGATCTTACATTTAGGGCTTTAATCAATTTTGAGTTTATTTTTGTATGTAGTGTTAGAGAATGTTCTAATTTCATTTTTTACATGTAGCTGTCCAGTTTTCCAAGCACCACTTATTGAAGAGACTGTCTTTTCCCTGTTGCACATTCCTGCCTCCTTTGTAATAGACTAATTGACCATAAGTGTGTGGGGTTATTTCTGGGCTCTCTATAGTATTCCATTGACCAATGTGTCTGTTTTTGTGCTAGTACTGTACTGTAATGATTGCTGTAGCTTTATAGTATAGTCTGAAGTCAGGGAATGTGATTCCTCCAACTCTCTTCTTCTTTATCAAGATTGTTTTGACTATTTGGGATCAAAAAAAAAAATGTTGGCGAGGATGTGGAGAAAAGGGAACCCTTGTACACTGTTGGTGGGAATGTAATTGGTGCAGCCATTGTGGAAAACAGTATGAAGGTTTCTCAAAAAACTAAAAATGGAACTACCAGCAATTCCCAGCAATGACTCAGCAGTTCCACTCCTGGGTATATATCTGAAAGAAACACAAACACTAATTTGAAAAGATACATGCACCCCAATGTTCCTAATAGCATTATTTACAATTGCCAATATATGGAAGTAACCTCAGTGTCCATCAACATATGAATGGATAAAGAAGATGTGAGATGATATAGATATAGATATAGATATAGATAGATATAGATATAGATACATACACACACACACACACACACACTAGAATACGACTCAGCCTTAAAAAAGAAAGAAATTTAGCCATTTGCAACAATGTGGATGGACTTGGAGGGTATTATGCTAAGTGACATGAGTCAGACAGCAAAAAACAAATATATCCTTGTCTGTGTGATATCACTTATATGTGGAATCTAAAAAATACAACAAACTAGTGAATATAGCAAAAAAGAAACAGACTCACAGATATAGAGAACAAACTAGTGTTTATCAGAGAGGAGAGGGAAGGGGGAAGGGCAATATAGGGGTAGGGGATTAAGAGGAACAAACAATTATTATATAAAATAAGCTACAAGGATGTATTGTACAACACAGAGAATATAGCCAATGTTTTATAATAACTCTAAATGGAGTATAACCTTTAAAGATTGTGAATCACTATATTGTACACCTGTAACTTATATAATATTGTACATCAACTATACTTCAATTTAAAAAAATTAAAAATAAAGAAACCAACAAGATACTTACTTCACCCTTTTAAAATTCTATGTGTTAGTACATATTCTTTACTACTTTTCTTGTTTTTGTTTGTTGGTTTGTTGGTATGTATATTTGTCTATATTCTGTCTTCCTTCAACACTAGAATATACACTGTGGGAATACAAGAACCTTATCTATCTTATTTAATATTGAATTTCTATGGACAGGGACATAGTAGTTGTTCAATAAATATTTGTAGAAGGAATAGATGAATCAAGTGGACAATGACCACATTGATTCCCCTGGAATGAAGACTAGACCTGTGTTTACTGAATATCAGGAAATAAGTGTTAAAATAATTCTTATGGGATTAAATATTTATGCTTGATTTTTCTGCATATCAGTATACAACTGTTGCTTACACAAAATGTGAACATCAAGGAATAATAATGTTATTTTGTACCCTGTAATCCCTTAAAGGGATGGATCCTTCAAAGCTTTTGCAAGTTGAGAGAAAGTTACAACAGAAATCTGATAAGCTACTAATAATTTATGACAAAAATACAGTGAAGATTGAAGATGTCAATGTACAATTTCATGAAAATTGATCAGCATTTGCCAAAATTTACTGAATACACATATGCTATTACTTAAACAAATTTCATCACACAAGTGTATCCTCTAGGCTATTTTCTGGTACATATCACTAAATGAGACTCTTTCTATTAACTTTTGATGGCAAAATAAACCCATCGTTTTCAAGGGCCTCTACTGATTTTTTGTTGTTGTTTTGTTTGTTTTTTTATTTTATTTTATTTATTTTTTTAAACATCTTTATTGGAGTATAATTGCTTTACAATGCTGTGTTAGTTTCTGCTCTATAACAAAGTGAATCAGTTATACATATATATATGTGCCCATATCTCTTCCCTCTTGCATCTCCCTCCCTCCCACCCTCTCTCTCCCACCCCTCTAGGTGGTCACAAAGCACTGAGCTGATCTCCCTGTGCTATGTGGCTGCTTCCCACTAGCTATCTATTTTACGTTTGATAGTGTATATATGTCCATGCCACTCTCTCACTTTGTCACAGCTTACCCTTCCCCCTCCCCATATCCTCAAGTCCATTCTCTAGTAGGTCTGTGTCTTTATTCCCGTCTTGCCACTAGGTTCTTCATGACCTTTTTTTTATTTATTTATTTTTCCTTAGATTCTGTATATATGTGTTAGCATACTGTATTTGTTTTTCTCTTTCTGACTTACTTCACTCTGTAAGACAGACTCTAGGTCTATCAATCTCACTACAAAAAACTGAATTTCGTTTCTTTTTATGGCTGAGTAATATTCCATTGTATATATGTGCCACATCTTCGTTATCCATTCATCTGATGACGGACACTTAGGTTGCTTCCATGTCCTGGCTATTGTAAATAGAGCTGCAATGAACATTTTGGTACATGACTCTTTTTGAACTATGGTTTTCTCACGGTATATGCCCAGTAGTGGGATTGCTGGGTCGTATGGTAGTTCTATTTTTAGTTTTTTAAGGAACCTCCATACTGTTCTCCATAGTGGCTGTATCAATTTACATTCCCACCAACAGTACAAGAGTGTTCCCTTTTCTCCACACTCTCTGCAGCATTTATTGTTTCTAGATTTTTTGATGATGGCCATTCTGACCGGTATGAGATGATATCTCATTGTAGTTTTGATTTGCAATTCTCTAATGATTAATGATGTTGAGCATTCTTTCATGTGTTTGTTGGCAATCTGTATATCTTCTTTGGAGAAATGTCTATTTAGGTCTTCTGCCCATTTTTGGATTGGGTTGTTTGTTTTTTGGTTATTGAGCTGCATGAGCTGCTTGTAAATCTTGGAAATTAATCCCTTGTCAGTTGCTTCATTTGCAAACATTTTCTCCCATTCTGAGGGTTGTCTTTTGGTCTTGTTTATGGTTCCCTTTGCTGTGCAAAAGGTTTTAAGTTTCATTAGGTCCCATTTGTTTATTTTTGTTTTTATTTCCATTTCTCTAGGAGCTGGGTCAAAAAGGATCTTGCTGTGATTTATGTCATAGAGTGTTCTGCCTATGTTTTCCTCTAAGATTTTGATAGTGTCTGGCCTTATATTTAGGTCTTCAATCCATTTTGAGTTTAATTTTTGTGTATGGTGTTAGGGAGTGTTCTAATTTCATACTTTTACATGTACCTGTCCAGTTTTCCCAGCACCACTTATTGAAGAGGCTGTCTTTTCTCCACTGTATATGCTTGCCTCCTTTATCAAAGATAAGGTGACCATATGTGCGTGGGTTTATCTCTGGGCTTTCTATCCTGTTCCACTGATTTATATTTCTGTTTATGGATGCGTACCATACTATCTTGATTACTGTAGCTTTTTATTATAGTCTGAAGTCAGGGAGCCTGATTCCTCCAGCTCCATTTTTCGTTCTCAAGATTGCTTTGGCTATTCAGGGTCTTTTGTGTTTCCATACAAATTGTGAATTTTTTTGTTCTAGTTCTGTGAAAAATGCCAGTGGTAGTTTGATAGGGATTGCATTGAATCTGTAGATTGCTTTGGGTAGCAGAGTCATTTTCACAATGTTGATTCTTCCAATCCAAGAACATGGTATATCTCTCCATCTATTTGTATCATCTTTAATTTCTTTCATCGTTGTCTTATAATTTTCTATGTACAGGTCTTTTGTCTCCTTTGGTAGGTTTATTCCTAGATATTTTATTCTTTTTGTTGCAATGGAAAATGGGAGTGTTTTCTTAATTTCACATTCAGATTTCTCATCATTAGTGTATAGGAAAGCAAGAGATTTCCGTGCATTAATTTTGTATCCTGCTACTTTACCAAATTCACTGAGTAGCTCTAGAAGGTTTCTGGTAGCATCTTTAGGATTCTCGATGCATAGTATCATGTCATCTGCAAGCAGTGACAGCTTTACTTCTTCTTTTCCAATTTGGATTCCTTTTATTTCTTTTTCTTCTCTGATTGCTGTGGCTAAAACTTCCAAAACTATGTTGAATAATAGTGGTGAGAGTGGACAACCTTGTCTTGTTCCTGATCTTAGTCGAAATGGTTTCAATTTTTCACCATTGAGGATGATGTTGGCTGTGGGTTTGTCATATATGGCCTTTATTATGTTGAGGAAAGTTCCCTCTATGCCTACTTTCTGGAGGGCTTTTATCATAACTGGGTGTTGAATTTTGTCGAAAGCTTTCTCTGCATCTATTGAGATGATCATATGGTTTTTCTCCTTCAATTTGTTAATATGGTGTATCACGTTGATTGATTTACATATATTGAAGAATTCTTGCATTCCTGGAACAAACCCTGCTTGATCATGGTGTATGATCCTTTTAATGTGCTGTTGGATTCTGTTTGCTAGTATTTTGTTGAGGATTTTTGCATCTATGTTCATCAGTGATATTGGCCTGTAGTTTTCTTTCTTTGTGACATCTTTGTCTGGTTTTGGTATCAGGGTGATGGTGGCCTTGTAGAATGAGTTGGGGAGTGTTCCTCCCTCTGCAATATTTTGGAAGAGTTTGAGAAGGATAGGTGTTAGCTCTTCTCTAAATGATAGAATTCGCCTGTGAAGCCATCTGGTCCTGGGCTTTTGTTTGTTGGAAGATTTTTAATCACAGTTTCAATTTCAGTGCTTGTGATTGGTCTGTTCATATTTTCTATTTCTTCCTGGTTCAGTCTCGGCAGGTTGTGCATTTCTAAGAATTTTTCTATTTCTTCTAGGTTGTCCACTTTATTGGCAGAGAGCTGCTTGTAGTAATCTCTCATGATCGCTTGTATTTCTGCAGTGTCAGTGGTTACTTCTCCTTTTTCATTTCTAATTCTATTGATTTGAGTCTTCTCCCTTTTTCTCTTGATGAGTCTGGCTAATGGTTTATCAATTTCGTTTATCTTCTCAAAGAACCAGCTTTTAGTTTTATTGATCTTTGCTATCATTTCCTTCATTTGTTTTTCATTTATTTCTGATCTGATCTTTATGATTTCTTTCCTTCTGCTCAATTTGGGTTTTTTTTGTTCTTGTTTCTCTAATTGCTTTAGGTGCAAGATTACATTGTTTATTTCAGATGTTTCCTTTTTCTTAAGGTATGATTATATTGCTATAAACTTCTCTCTTAGAACTGCTTTTGCTGCATCCTATAGGTTTTGGGTCATCGTGTCTCCATTGTCATCTGTTTCTAGGTAATTTTTGATTTCCCCTTTGATTTCTTCAGTGATCACTTGGTTATTAAGTAGTGTAATGTTTAGCCTCCATGTGTTTGTATTTTTTACAGATCTTTTCCTGTAATTGATATCTAGTCTCATAGCATTGTGGTCGGAAAAGATACTTGATACGATTTCAATTTTCTTAAATTTACCAAGGCTTCACTTGTGATGCAAGATATGATCTATCCTGGAGAATGTTCCAGGAGCACTTGAGAAAAATGTGTATTCTGTTGTTTTTGGGTGGAATGTCCTATAAATATCAATTAAGTCCATCTTGTTTAATGTATCATTTAAAGCTTGTGTTTCCTTATTTATTTTCATTTTGGATGATCTGTCCATTGGTGAAAGTGGGGTGTTAAAGTCCCCTACTATGGTTGTGTTACTGTTGATTTCCCCTTTTATGGCTGTTAGTATTTGCCTTATGTATTGAGGTGCTCCTATGTTGGGTGCATAAATATTTACAATTGTTATATCTTCTTCTTGGATCGATCCCTTGATCATTATATAGTGTCCTTCTTTGTCTCTTGTAATAATCTTTATTTTAAAGTCTCTTTTGTCTAATATGAGAATTGCTACTCCAGCTCTCTTTTGATTTCCATTTGCATGGAATATCTTTTTCCATCCCCTCACTTTCAGTCTGTATGTGTCCCTAGGTCTGAAGTGGGTCTCTTGTAGACAGCATATATATGGGTCTTGTTTTTGTATCCATTCAGCCAGTCTGTGGTGGGAGCATTTAATCCATTTACATTTAAGGTAATTATTGATATGTATGTTCCTATTCCCATTTTTTTAAATGTTTTGGGTTTGTTATTGTAGGTTTTTTCCTTCTCTTGTGTTTCTTGCCTAGAGAAGTTCCTTTAGCATTTGTTGTAAAGCTGCTTTGGTGGTGCTGAACTCTCAGCTTTTGCTTGTCTGTAATTTTTTAATTTCTCCATCAAATCTGAATGAGATCCTTGCTGGGTAGAGTAATCTTGGTTGTAGGTTTTTCTCCTTCATCACTTTATATATGTCCTGCCACTCCCTTCTGGCTTGCTGAGTTTCTGCTGAAAGATCAGCTGTTAACCTTATGGGGATTCCCTTGTGTGCTATTTGTTGTTTTTCCCTTGCTGCTTTTAATATATTTTCTTTATATTTAATTTTTGATAGTTTGATTAATATGTGTCTTGGTGTTTTCTCCTTGGATTTATCCTGTATGGGACTCTCTGTGCTTCCAGGACTTCAATAACTATTTCCTTTCCCATATTAGGGAAGTTTTTCAACTATAATCTCTTCAAATATTTTCTCAGTCCCTTTCTTTTTCTCTTCTTCTTCTGGGACCCCTATAATTCGAATGTTGGTGCGTTTAATGTTGTCCCAGAGGTCTCTGAGACTGTCCTCAGTTCTTTTCATTCTTTTTTCTTTATTCTGCTCTGCAGTAGTTATTTCCACTATTTTATCTTCCAGGTCACTTATCCGTTCTTCTGCCTCAGTTATTCTGCTATTGCTCTATTCTAGAGTATTTTTAATTTCATTTATTGTGTCGTTAATCATTGCTTGTTTCCTCTTTAGTTCTTCTAGGTCCTTGTTAAATGTTTCTTGCATTTTGTCTATTCTATTTCCAAGATTTTGGATCATCCTTACTATCATTATTCTGATTTCTTTTTCAGGTAGACTGCCTATTTCCTCTTCATTTGTTAGGTGTTTTTACATTGCTCCTTCATCTGTTGTGTGTTTCTCTGTCTTCTCATTTTGCTTAACTTACTGTGTTTGGCGTGTCCTTTTCGCAGGCTGCAGGTTCGTAGTTCCCGTTGTTTTTGGTGTCTGTCCCCAGTGGCTAAGGTTGGTTCAGTGGGTTGTGTAGGCTTCGTCGTGGAGGGGACTAGTGCCTGTGTTCTGGTGGATGAGGCTGGATCTTGTCTTTCTTGTGGGCAGGTCCACGTCTGGTGGTGTGTTTTGGGGTGTCTGTGGCCTTATTATGGTCTTAGGCAGCCTCTCTGCTAATGGATGGGGCTGTGTTCCCATCTTGCTAGTTGTTTGGCATAGGGTGTCCAGCACTGTAGCTTGCTGGTCATTGAGTGAAGCTGGGTCTTGGTGTTGAGATGCAGATCTCTGGGAGATTTTCACCGTTTGGTATTACGTGGAGCTGGTAGGTCTCTTGTGGACCAGTGTCTTGAAGTTGGCTCTCCCACCTCAGAGGCACAGCCCTGATGCCTGGCTGGAGCACCAAGAGCCTTTCATCCACATGGGTCAGAATAAAAGGGAGAAAAAATAGAAAGAAAGAAAGAAAGAAAGAAGATAAAATAAAATAAAATAAATTAAAGATAAAATAAAATAAAGTTATTAAAATAAAAAATAATTATTAAGAAAAAAAATTTTTTTATGTAAAACAAACAAACAAACAAACAAAAATGGACGGAGAGAACCCTAGGACAAATGGTGAAAGCAAAGCTATACAGACAAAATCTCACACAGAAGCATACACATACACACTCACAAAAAGAGGAAAAGGGGAAAAAATAATATATTTTGCTTCCAAAGTCCACCTCCACGATTTGGGATGATTCATTGTCTATTCAGGTTTTCCACAGATGCAGGGTACATCAGGTTGATTGTGGAGATTTAATCCGCTGATCCTGATGCTGCTGGGAGAGATTTCCCTTTCTCTTCTTTGTTCGTACAGCTCCTGGGGTTCAGCTTTGGATTTGGCCCTGCCTCTGTGTGTAAGTTGCCTGAGGGCGTGTGTTCTTCGCTCAGACAGGACGGGGTTAAAGGAGCAGCTGCTTCGGCGGCTCTGGCTCACTCAGGCCAGCAGGAGGGAGGGGTACGTAGTGCGGGGTGAGCTTAGGGTGGCAGAGGGCGGCATGACATTGCACCAGCCTGAGGCGTGCCATGCGTTCTCCAGGGGAAGTTGTCCCTGGATCATGGGACCCTGGAGGTGGCAGGCTGCACAGGCTCCTGGGAGGGGAGGTGTGGAGAGTGACCTGTGCTTGTACACAGGCTTCTTGGTGGTGGCAGCAGTAGGCTTATCGTCTCATGCCTGTTTCTGGGCTCCGCGCTGGTAGCCGCGGCTCGAGTCTGTCTCTGGAGCTCCTTTAAGCAGCGTTCTTAATCTCCTCTCCTCACGCACCAATAAACAAAGAGGGAAGAAAAAGTCTCTTGCCTCTTCAGCAGTTCCAGACTTTTTCCCGGACTACCTCCCGGCTAGCTGTGGTGCACTAACCCCTTCAGGCTGTGTTCTCGCCGCCAACCCCAGTCCTCTCCCTGCGATCCGACTGAAGCACGAGCCTCAGCTCCCAGCCCCCACCTGCCCTAGTGGATGAGCAGGCAAGCCTCTCGGGCTGGTGAGTGCTGGTCAGCACCACTCCTCTGTGCGGGAATCTCTCCACTTTGCCCTCCGCACCCCTGTTGCTGTGCTCTCCTCCGTGGCTCTGAAGCTTCTCCCCTCTGCCACCCGCCGTCTCCGCCCACGAAGGGGCTTCCTAGTGTGTGGAAACCTTTCCTCCTTCACAGCTCCCTCCCACTGGTGCAGGTCCCATCCCTATTCTTTTGTCTCTGTTGTCTCTTTTTTCTTTTGCCCTACCCAGGTACATGGGGAGTGTCTTGCCTTTTGGGGGGGTCTGAGGTCTTCTGCCAGCGTTCAGTGGGTGTTCTATAGGAGCTGTTCCACATGTACGTGTATTTATGGTGTATTTGTGGAGAGGAAGGTGATCTCCGCCTCTTACTCTTCCGCCATCTTCTCCCTCCATCAAGGGCCTCTACTGTTTCCTTGAGGTTTTATATTCACTTACACATGTTGTACAGGTTAAATCTTGCATTTATTCAAAAAGTAATTATTGATTATTACAAACAAAAAAACACTGACCAATAGGACCAAAAAGAACGTGTAGAAATAGATCTATACATTTACTGAAATGTGACTTACGACAACCAAATAGAAACTTGGGAAGAACACGTGAACAGAAAATATTCACATAAAAGAGTATCAAAATGATTAAGAAACATATGAAAATGTGGTAAATCCCGTTAGGTACCAGGAAAATGAAAACTAAAACCACAATGAAATACCCTACAAACCCACAAGAGACTAAATGAAAAAATAGAAAATATATGTTGACAAGAATATAGAGCAATTATAACTCTCATACCTTGTTGGTGGAAGTGTAAATTAGTGCAACGACTTTAGAAAACTTTTTGGTAGTACCTATTAAAGCTGAACATATGCCTATTCTATGACTCAAAAATTCCACTTTGTTGCTTTGGCATATAACCAACAGAAATTCCTACATTTCATTCATCTAAGGACATGAATTGGAATTTTTATGGCAGCACAATTTGTAAAACCCCCAAAGTTGAAACTTTCCATAAATATGACAATGAGTAAATATTTGTATACCCACAGAATGAAATATTATATAACAGTCATAAAGAAAAACTGCAAGGACACCGAATAATATGGGTAAGTATTACAAAAACAATGCTGAGTGAAAGAATCCAGACACAAAAGAGCACTTACTGCATTTTCCAATTATATAAAGTACAAAAACAGATAAAACTAAACTTTGTTGGTAGGTATCAGGATTTCAGTTACCCTGAGGACATGGGTAATGAGAGGCAGGGAGGACTGGTGGGTTTCTAAAGTGTTGGTACTGTAACATTTTGGGGTCTGGATACAGATTACATGAGTATATTCAGTTAGTGGTCATTCATGAAGTTGTATACTTATAAGATGTTCACTTTTCTGTGTGTATATTTAAAATTTAAGTACAAATTTGAAAACATTTTCCTGAGTGCATACTATATTTTAGAACTTTTTAAAGGGTGAAGGGCCTATAGAGATGAACAAGCCGATATGCTCTCTGCCTTCAGAGAGCTTACCTTTTAGTTAGGGAAAATAGAAAGGTAAACAATAAATAAGTAATTATATAAATATAATAAAATATCAGTGTTATGATAGCCACAATAAATATGCTGCCTAACTTCACTGAGCTTTCTGTCCAACAGAAAAGATATACAATTAAATTGGTAATTTCAACAAAATGTCATAAAAACTATAATCTCAAAAGTACAGTGCACTATGCCAATCTAAGGACTGCAGAAAAGAAGTGGCATTTGGGTTGAGATCTGAAGAATAAGTTAATAGTTATATGGAGAATGGAAAAGAGTACGGATGACACTAAGACAATTTCATGCCCTGAAGCTCTGAGGCTAAGTTGGAAGAACAGAATTACTGAAGCTTAGAATCCAAGTAAAATGCAACAGACTGGAGCTACAGTAGTAAGCAAGAATCACATCATGAAGCCCTGTAGAACTGGTTAAGAATGTTGTATTTTATCCTAAGTGCAATTGGAAGTCAAATTTTAAGCAGGGGGGTCATATAATTTGATTTACAGTCTTAAAAGATCATTCTAGCTGTGAGATTCAATGAATTGGTAGCTAGTTATAAGTTAGACTTTTGTAGTACATCAGGATAGATAATAACTTGGAACACAGTGATAGCAATTGAACTGGAAAGAAGTAGACTAATATGGGATATATTTTGTTAAAGTCAATTCAATTATTTCCCATCTTAGAGAGTAGTGAGGGAATGAAAGGAATCAAAGATGATTCTTAAGTTTGGGACTCCAGCAGCTGGATGGTGCCTACTATGTGATTCTCACCTATATACACATGGCTCACACCGTTATTCATTTTGGTCTCTATTCAGATGTCATCTAGTCAGAGATGCTTTCCATGACCTCCCTATCTGAAATAGCAATTTCCATCACTCTTTATCCCCTTCCTACTTTATTTTTCTTCTTCACACTTATAATCTGACATTTTATTTTTATTAGTTGACCTCTCCACTAGAAAACATACTCCATAAAATCATGAATGCTGTTTGTTTTGTTCACTGTTGTATCCATTGTCTAAAATGACATTTGGCATAATAGATGTTTAATAAATATTTGCTGAATGGATACATTTTCTGAATATGGAGGATATTCATAGAAGCATAGGTTGGGAAAAATCAAAATTTTCATAATTTTAAGTTTGAGATATTTATTACACATCCAAGTAGACATGATGAGTAAGCAGCTGGACATACACGTCTACAGATCAGGAAGAGGTAAAATGATAAGTATATAAATTCAACTGTGATCAGCATATTGATGGTATTTAAAGTGGTTCAGCTGCATGATATCACGGTGTTATATTGGGGTATTGCAATTTTACTCTTACCCTCTTGGAATGCTGTCTTGAGACTGCTATGTGAAGATACTGATCCAGCCTATTGGAATATGAGAGACCACATGGAAAAGGACCAAGATGCCCCAACCAGTTGCTAGCCCCAGCCACAAAATTTGTGAGTGATACCATTTTGTACCTTACAACCATTAGAGCTGCCACCTAACTGTAACTATGCAAGTGAGACCAGACAGCAAAAGGACGGTCAAGTCAGATCACAGATTCGTGAGTAATAATAATTCAGTGAGCTTTTAAGCCACTACGATTTATAGTAGTCTGCTACACAGCGATAGCTAATTGAAGCAGTCACTGATGGTGAGACTGAAGAAAAATAAGGCAGTTAGATGAAGGAACTGGAGAAAAAATGGAGAGACATATTTTAACATATATATTTGGGTGGTAAAACGAATCAAATGGTGATGTAATGGGCTTAGGTGGTAAATGAGAGGAAGCACCCTACACCCCCCCCCCCCACCATTTCCTTTTTGGTAACCATAAGTGTGTTTTCTATGTCTGTGAGTCTGTTTCTGTTTTGTAAATAAGTTCATTTGTATCATCTTTTTAGATTCCACATATAAGTGATATCATATGATATGTGTCTTTCTCTGTCTGACTTACTTCACTTAGTGTGATAATCTCAAGGTGCATCCATGTTGCTGCAAAGGGCATTATTTCATTCTTTTTAATGGCTGAGTAATATTCCATTGTATATACGTACCACATCTTCTTTATCCATTCCTCTGTCGAAGGACATTTAGGATGCTTACATGTCGTGGCTATTGTAAATAGTGATAAAATGAACATTAGGGTGCATGTATATTTTCGAATTATGCTTTTCTCCAGGTATATGCCTAAGAGTGTGATTGCTGGATCATATGGTAGCTCTATTTTTAGTTCTTTAAGGACTCTTCATACTGTTCTCCATAGTGTTTGCACCAATTTACATTCCCAATATCAGTGTAGCAGGGTTCCTTTTTCTCCACACCCTCTCCAGCATTTATAATCTGTAGACTTTTTGATGATGGCCATTATGACTGGATCAGGTGATACCTCATTTTAGTTTTGATTTGCATTTCTCTGATAATTAGCAATGTTGAGCATCTTCTCATGTGCCTGTTGGCCATCTCTGTGTCTTCTTTGGAGAACTGTCTATTTAGATCTTCCACCCATTTTTTGATTGGTTTGTTTGTTTCTTTGTTTTGGTATTGTGCTGCATGAGCTGTTTGTATATTTTGGAGGTTAATTCCTTGTTGGTTGCTTCATTTGCAAACATATTCTCCCATTCTGTGGGTTGCCTTTTCATTTTATTTACGGTTTCCTTTGATGTGCAAACGATTTTAAGTTTACTTAGGTCCCATTTGTTTATTTTTGGTTTTATTTTCATTACTCTGAGAAGTGGATACAAAAAGATCTTGCTGCAATGTATGTCAAAGAGTGTTCTGCCTATCTTTTCCTCTAAGAGTTTTAGAGTAACTGGTCTTACATTTAGATCTTTAATCCATTTTGAGTTTACTGTTTTATATGGTGTTAGAGAATGTTCTAATTTCATTCTTTTATATGTAGCTGTCCAATTTTCCCAGCACCACTTATTGAAGAGACTGTCTTTTCTCCACTGTATATTCTTGCATCCTTTGTTGTAAATTAATTAACCATAGGTCCCTGGGTTTATTTCTGGGCTTTCTATCCTGTTCCATTGATCAATATTTCTGTATTTGTGGCAGTACTATACTGTTTTGATTCCTCTAGCTTTGTATTGTATATAATAGTATAGCTAGAAGTCAGGGAGCCTGATTCCTCCAGCTTCGTTTTTCTTTCTCAGGATTGATTTGGCTATTTGGGATTTTTTTATGTATCCGTACAAATTTAAAGATTTTTTATTCTAGTTCTGAGAAAATGTAAGGCCTGTGTTTCCTTACTGATCTTCTGTCTGGATGATCTGTCCATTGATGTAAGTGGTGTATTAATGTCCCCCACTATTAATGTGTTACTGTTGATTTCTCTTTTTATGGTTCTTAGCATTTGCCTTATATATTGAAGTGCTCCTATGTTGGGTGCATATATATTTACGATTGTCATATCTTCTTGGTTTGATTCCTTGATCATTATGTAGTGTCCTTCTTTGTCTCTTGTAACAGTCTTTATTTTGAAGTTTATTTTGTCTGATATAAGTATTGCTACTCCAGCTTGCTTTTGATTTCCATTTGCATGGAATACCTTTTTCCACATGCTCACTTTCAGTCTGTGTGTGTCCCTAGATCTGAAGTGGTCTCTTGAAGACAGTATATATACCAGTCTTTTTTTGTATCCATTCAGTCAGTCTGTCTTTTGGTTGGAGCATTTAGTCCATTTACATTTAAGGCAATTATCAATATGCATGTTCTTATTGCCACTTTGTTAAGTGTTTAGGATTTGATTTTGTAGGGCTTTTTTCCTCCTTTCCTCTTTTGTTCTCTTCTCTTGTGATTTGATGACTATCTTTAGAGTTGTGTTTGGATTGCTTTTTCTTTTTTGTATGTGTATCTATTGTAGATTTTTGGTTTGTGGTTACCATGAGGTTTTTATATAGCAGTCTGTATATATACAAGATTGTTTTAAGTTGATGGTCTCTTAATCTCAAATGCATTTCCAATATCCTGCATTTGTACTCTCTTTTTATAATTGCTGATTTTGACATGATATTTCTGTGTGGATAATTTCTTACTTTTACTGTATGTTTACCTTTACTGGTGAGCTTTCCCATTCATAATTTTCCTGTTTCTAGTTGTGGGCTTTTCTTTTCTGCTTAGAAAATTCCTTTAGCATTTGTTGCAAAGCTGGTTTTCTGGTGCTGAATTCTCTTAGATTTTGCTTGTCTATAAAGCTTTTGATTTCTCTGTCAAAACTGAATGAAAGCCTTGCTGTGTAGAGTATTCTTGGTTGTAGGTTTTTCCCTTTCATCACTTTAAATGTATCATACCACTTCCTTCTGGCCTGCAGAGTTTCTTCTGAAAAATTAGCTGACAACTGTATGAGTTTCCCTTTATTGTTCTTTGTTGCTTTTCCCTTGTTATTTTTAATATGTTTGCTTTGTCTTCACTTTTTGTGAATTTGATTACTGTGTGTCTTGTCGTGTTTCTTCTTAGGTTTAGCCTGTATGGAACTCTGCACTTCCTGGAAGTGAATGTTTCCTTTCCCATATTAGGGATTTTTGGCTATTACCTCCTCAAATATTTTCTCGGGCCCTTTCTCTCTCTTCTCCTTCTGGGACCCCTATAATGTGAATGTTGGTGTGTTTAATGTTATTCCAGAGGTCTCTTAGACTGTCCTCATTTCTTTTCATTCTTTTTTCTTTATTCTGTTCTGCAGCAGTGATTACCACCACTCTGTCTTCCAGCTCACTTATTTGCTCTTCTGCATTGTTCATCTCTGTTCTTTAAATCTTCTAGCTCTTTGTTAAATATTTCTTGCATCTTATCAGTCTGCGCCTCCATTCCTTTTCTGAGATCTTGGATCATCTTTACTATCATTACTCTGAATTATTTTTCAGGCAGATTTCTTGTCTCTGCTTCACTTAGTTGTTTTTCTGGGGTTTTATCTTGTTCCTTCATCTGGAACATATTTCTCTGTCATCTCATTTTGTCTAACTTTCTGTGTTTGTGGTCTCTGTTTCTCAGGCTACATGTTTGTAGTTCCTCTTGCTTCTGGTGTCTGTCTCTGGCAGGTGAGATTGGCCCAGGGGCTTGTGCAGACTTCCTAGTGGGAAGGACTAGTGCCTGCTCACTGATGGGTGGAGCTGGGTCTTGTCCCTCTGATGGGCAGGGCCATGTCAAGACGTATGTTTAGAGGTGGCTGTGCCCTCAGGACAACTTTAGGCAGCCTGTCTTCTGGGATAACTAGGAGCAGACCCATTCCTGAGCAATATTATTCACAGAGTTTTTAACTCCAGAAGAGTATCATAAGCAAATAGTGCAATCCAAAATCTTATTTTTAACTGAGTTGCCTTATTTATCTTGCTCCCCTTTCCATTCTTGTGCCATGAGTGTTGAGGTCCTTTGTCTCTGACAAAGGAGTTTCATGTCTTCTGTCAGTATCTGATTTTAAGACCTTACCTAATGGCACAGTAATACAGAAAGCATGGGTTGCAGACATAGATGCATGCTGCACTCCAGCCTGCTCTTCCCTCCGTGGTTTCTCTCTGCCCCTTTAAATGATTTTAATCTGCCACATATACCTCTCAGAATTCTCTCATGAGAAATTACCATAAATGCAAAAATTTCTCCTTTAAAGCTAAAATGTATTACCTCAGTATCTTTCTTCACAAATGGACAAAAGAAAGCTCAGTTACTTTTTTTATTTTTCAAATTGTACTTGTAAATATATTACATGCGTCTTAAAATTTATGATGGTTTAAAGGCGTACAGGAAATTAAACAACACTGTTAAACTAAAATACTTATAAAAAGAAATTCTAAGCAGCTTGGATATATGCCTTTGATGATTTTACACTGTTCACTCTTGTGAGCACTAATCTAAGGCTATATTTGAGACTAAGCTACAAATATGCTGTTTCCCATAACTGTTTACAATTGGGCTTTGCTCTGTGCTACATCCCTTCTTATGTAATCTTACTACATTGGTGTTTTAATTCTCAGAAGTATACATGAAGGCAGAAATGTATAGACCTTTCAATTTACTAAATTACTGTACTCAGCCTCACTATATAAGTGAGGCTATTGATGCATAGAAACTTATTGATGTAGCAAAAACATTTTCCCCCTGTATGTGCTGAACATTTGCAACTACTCCAAATTACAGTTAAATAGAAAAACAAAGAAATGCAAAAAAAAAAAATTATCGAGTCCCAGCACTACTTCATCTTCAGTGCTGCACCTCTAAACCCAGTTCCCATTATGCTCTAAAGTCCGAGTGGTTTATAGAAAAATTTATAGTTAAAAATGGTGAAGGTAACCTGGCAATTTCTCCCTTTCTCCTCATAAATCACTGTAAAAAATGAGAAGAGTGAGAAACAGAAAAAAACTTTATCTACAATGGTACTAAGAGATACCTCAAGCTCCAAATGACAAAACAAGAGAAAGACTGCCCAAATAATGGTGGTCAAGTAGAACTGAGGGACTACAAGGAGACAGACTGCCTGTGGCTCAGTAAAACCTGGCAAGTAAGTGGTATAGCCTGAAATACAAAACCAGTGATGACTTGTTTGGTACAACAGAAAAAGTGTTCAAGGGTAGTAGCTGAAGCTTTCTTAGACCCCATTAAACATAAAGTCTTAAGAAGCTTAAGAAGCTATGGAGATGAGGCTGAATCAGAATTAATATAAACTTGTAACATTTACAGGAAATTAACTATCAGTTGGTCAGGGAAAAAATAAAGACTCCACCTGTCCTGATTCTAGTTTCCTGAGTCTAAAAAAATCACACTCTCATAATAGCCTTTTGACATTAGGAGAATATCTGATAGTTTAGAACATCTTTTTCTTCCCTTCCTCATATAAGCTTCCTAAATAGAGCCATTCCAGGAATAATGTAACACATAAAGAGTTGAATAAAGAAAGTACATAATGATCAAATACATTGCCATTAATTGTAAAAGGAAGCATTTAATAAAGAAAATACTTTTCTAAGTTAGGAGCACATACAGATATAAAAGAACACACTGAGGATCTTCAAGATGGCAGAAGAGTAAGATATGGAGATCCCCTTCTCCACACAAATACATCAAAAATACATCTACATGTGGAACAACTTGTACAGAGCACCAATTGAATGCTGGCAGAAAACTTCATACTTCCCAAAAGGCAAGAAAATCCCCACGTACCTGAGTAAGGAAAAAGAAAACAGAAAAAACAGAGACAAAAAATAGGGACGGGAACTGCACCGCTGAGAGGAAGCTGTGAAGGAGGAAAAGTTTCCACACACTAAGAAGCCCCTTCACTGGTGGAAACGAGGCGTGGGCGGGGGGAAAGCTTTGGAGCAAAGGAGGAGAGTGCAGCAACAGAGGTGCAGAGGGAAAAGTGGAGAGATTCCCACACAGAGGATTGGTGCCGACCAGCACTCACCAGCCTGAGAGGCTTCCCTGCTCCCTCACCGGGGTGGGTGGGGGCTGGGAGCTGAGTCTCAGGCTTCGGAGGTCAGACCAGAAGGAAAGGACTGGGGTTGGCTGCGTGAAGACAGCCTGAGGGGGGCTAGTGCACCACGGCTAGACGGCAGGGAGCCCAGGAAAAAGTCTGGAAATTCCTAAGAGTCAAGAGACTATTGTTTCGGGGTGCATGAGGAGAGGAGATTCAGAACACCACCTAAACGAGCTTCAGAGACCAGAGCGATACGCGGCTATCAGTGTGGACTCCAGAGACAGGCATGAAACGTTAAAGCTGCTGTTGCAGCCACCAAGAATCCTGTGTGCAAGCACAGGTCACTATCCACACTACCCCTCCCAGGAGCCTGTGCAGTCCACCGCTGCCAGGGTCCTGGGAAACAGGGACAAAATCCCCACAAGAACACATGGCACGCTTCAGGAAGTTGTAATGTCATGATGGCTTCTGCTGCCTCAGGCTCACCCTGCATTCCATACCCATCCGTCCCCCCGGCCTGAGTGAGCCAGAGCTCCCTAATCAGCGGCTCCTTCAACCCTCTCCTGACTAGGCAAAGAACAGACACCAGAGGGCGACCTACATGCAGAGGCAGGGCCAAATCCGAAGCTGAACCCCAGGAGCAGTGCGGACAAGGAAGAGAAAGGGAAATTTCTCCATGCAGCCTCAGGAGCAGTGGATTAAATCCCCACAGTCAACTTGATGTACCCTGCATTGGTGGAATACCTGAATAAACAACGAAGCATCCCAAGCTGAGGCAGTGGAATTTAGGAGCAACTGTAGACTTGGGGTTTGCTGCATGCCACTGACTAGATTCTGATTTTTATGTTTATTTTAGTATAGGTTTTAGTGCTTGTTATCATTGTTGGATTTGTTTATTGGGTTGGTTGCTCTCTTCTTTTTTATTTATTACTTTTTAATTTTTTAATTTAATAATATTTTAAAATTTCTTATTTTAATAACTTTTTATTTTATTTATGTTTTCTTTCTTTTTATCTCCCTTTTCTTCTGAGCCGTGTGGCTGACAGGATCTTGGTGCGCTGACTCGGTGCCAGGCCTGAGCCTCTGAGGTGGAAGAACCGAGTTCAGGACATTAGACCACCAGAGGCCTCCCGGCCACAGGTAATATCAATCAGGAAGGGCTCTCCCAGAGACCTCTGTCTCAATGCTAAAGCCCAGCTCCACTCAACAACCACCAAGCTCCAGAGCTGGACACCCCATACCAAACAACTAGCAAGAAAGGAACACAACCCCACCCATTAGCAGACAAGCTACCTAAAATCATAATAAGTTCACAGACACCCCAAACACACCACCAGATGCAGCCCTGCTTACCAGAAAGACAAAATCCAGCCTCATCCTCTAGAACACAGGCACCAGCCTCCTCCAACAGGAAGCCTACACAACCCTCTGAACCAACCTTACCCACTGGGGGCAGACATCAAAAACAATGGGAACTGCTAACCTGCAGCTTGTGAAAAGGAGACCACAAACACAGTAAGTTAAGGTAAATAGGAAGACAGAGAAATATGCAGCACATGAAGGAGCAAAGTAAAAACCCACCAGACCAAATGAAGAGGAAATAGCCAGTCTACCTGAAAAACAATTCAAAGTAATGATGGTAAAGTTGATCAAAACTCTTTGAAATAAAATGGATAAAATACAAGAAACGTTTAAAAAGGACCTAGAAGAACTAAAGAGCAAGCAAACAATGATGAACAACATAATAAATGAAATTTAAAATTCTCTAGAAAGAATCAATAGCAGAATACTGAGGCAGAAGGACGGATAAGTGACCTGGAAGATAAAATAGATGAAATAACTACTGCATAGCAGAATAAAGAAGGAAGAATGAAACAAACAGAGAACAGTCTCAGAGACCTCGGAGACAATATTAAATGCACCAACTTTCTAATTACAGGGGTCCAAGAAGAAGAAGAGAAAAAGAAAGGGACTGAGAAAACATTTGAAGAGATTATGGTTGAAAAATTCCCCAATGTGGGAAAGAAAATAGTCAGTCAAGTCCAGGAAGCACAGAGAGTCCCATACAGGATAAATCCAAGGAGAAACACGCCAAGACACATAGGAATCAAACTATCAAATATTAAATACAAAGAAAAAATATTGAAAGCAGCAAGGGAAAAGCAACAACTAATATAAAAGGTAATTCCTATAAGGTTAACAGCTGATATTTCAGCAGAAAAACTGCAAGCCAGAAGGATGTGGCAGGACATATTTAAAATGATGAAATGGAAAAACCTACAACCAAAATTACTGTACCCAGCAAAGATCTCCTTCACATTTGATGGAGAAATTAAAACATTTACAGACAAGCAAAAGCTAAGAGAATTCAGCACCACAAAACCAGCTTTACAACAAATGCTAAAGGAACTTCTCTAGGCAGGAAACACAAGAGAAGGAAAAGACCTACAATAACAAACCCAAAATAATTAAGAAAATAGTAATAGGCACAAACATATCGATAATTACCTTAAATGTAAATGGATTAAATGCTCCAATCAAAAGACATAGACTTGCTGAATGGATACAAAAAAAAAAAAAAGACCTGTATGTATGCTGTGTATAAAAGACCCACTTCAGACCTAGGGACACATACAGACTGAAAGTGAGGGGATGGAAAAAGATATTCCATGAAAATGAATATCAAATGAAAGCTGGAGTAGCAATTCACACATCAGATAAAATAGACTTTAAAATAAAGACTATAGCAAGAGACAAAGAAGGACACTACATAATGTTCAAGGGATCAATCCAAGAAGAAGATATAACAATTTTAAATATTTCTGCACCCAAAATAGGAACACCTCAATACATAAGGCAAATGCTAGCAGCCAAAAAAGGGGAAATTGACAGTATCACAATCATAGTAGGGAACTTTAACACACCACTTTCACCAAAGGACAGATCATCCAAAATGAAAATAAATAAGGAAACACAAGCTTTAAATGACACATTGAACAAGATGGACATAATTGATATTTACAGGATATTCCATCCAAAACCAACAGAATACACTTTCTTTTCAAGTGCTCATGAACATTCTCTAGGATACATCACATCTTGGGACACAAATCAAGCCTTGGTAAGTTTAAGAAAACTGAAATCATATCATGTACCTTTTCCGACCACAATGCTATGAGAGTAGATATCAATTATGGGAAATATAGCTGTAAAAAATACAAACACATTGATGCTAAACAATACATTACTAAATAACCAAGAGATTATTGAAGAGATCAAAGAGGAAATAAAAAATACCTGGAAACAAATGACAATGAAAACAAGATAATCCAAAACAAATGGGATGCAACAAAAGCAGTTCTAAGAGGGAATTTTATAGCAATAAAATCCTACCTCAAGAAACAAGAATAATCTCAAATAACCAACCTAAACCTACACCTAAGCAATTAGAGAAAGAAGAGCAAAAAAACCCCAAAGTTAGCAGATGGAAAGAAATGATAAAAATTAGATCAGAAAAATATGAAAAAAAAATGAAGGACACACTAACAAAGATCAATAAAACTAAAAGCTGGTTCTTTGAGAAGATAAACAAAGTTGATAAACCATGAGCCAGACTCATCAAGAAAAAAATGAAGAAGACTCAGATCAACAGAATTAGAAATGAAAAAGGAGAAGTAACAATGGACACTGCCGAAATACAAAGGATCATGAGAGATTACTACAAACAACAATATGCCAATAAAATGGACCACCTGGAAGAAAAGGACAAATTCTTAGAAAAGCTCAACCTCCCGAGACTGAATCAGGAAGACATAGAAAATATAAACAGACCAATCACAAGCACTGAAATTGAAACTGTGATTAAAAATCTTCCGACAGGCAAAAGCCCAGGACCAGATGTCTTCTCAGGCAAATTCTAACAAACATTTAGAGAAAAGCTAACACCTATCCTTCTCAAACCCTTCTAAAATATAGCAGAGGGAGGAACACTCCCAAATTCATTCTACAAGGCCACCATCACCCTGACACCAAAACCAGACAAAGATGTCACAAAGAAAGAAAGCTACAGGCCAATATCACTGATGAACATAGATGCCAAAATGCTCAACAAAATCCTAGCAAACAGAATCCAACAGCATATTAAAAGGATCATACACCATGATCAAGTGGGGTTTAAACCAGGAATGCAAGGATTCTTCAATATACGCAAATCAATCAATGTGATACACCATATTAACAAACTGAATGATAAAAACCATATGTTAATCTCAATAGATGCTGAAAAAGCTTTTGACAACATTCAACACTCACTTATGATAAAAACCCTCAGAAAGTAGGCATAGAGGGAACTTACATCAACATAATAATGGCCATATATGACAAAGCTACAGCCAACATTTTTCTAAATGGTGAAAAACTGAAACCATTTCCACTGAGATCATGAATAAGACAAAGTTGCCAACTCTCACCACTGTTACTCAACATAGTTTTGGAAGTTTTAGCCACAGCAAACAGAGAAGAAAAGGAAATAAAAGGAATCCAAATTGGAAAAGAGGAAGTAAAACTGTCAGTTTGCAGATGACATGATACTATACATAGAGAATCCTAAAGATGCTACCAGAAAACTACTAGAGCTTATCAATGAATTTGGTAAAGTAGCAGGATACAAAATAAATGCACAGAAATCTCTTACATTCCTACACAGTAATGATGAAAATTCTGAAAAAGAAAAAAGGAAACACTCCCATTTACCATTGCAAAACCTTCCTAAGGAGACAAAAGATCTGTATGCAGAAAACTATAAGACACTGATTAAAGAAATTAAATGTCATCCAAACAGATGGAGAGATATACCATGTTCTTGCATTGGAAGAATCAAAATTGTGAAAATGACTATACTACCCAAAGCAATCTACAGGTACAATACAAACCCTGTCAAACTACCAAGGGCATTTTTCACAGAACTAGAACAAAAAAATTCACAATTTGTATAGAAACACAAAAGACCCCAAATAGCCAAAGCAATCTTGAGAAAGAAAAACAGAGTTGGAAGAATCAGGCTCCCTGACTTCAGACTATACTACTAAGCTACAGTAATCAAGACAGCATGGTACTGGCACAAAAACAGAAATATAGATCAATGGAACAGGATAGGAAGCCCAGAGATAAACCCACGCACATATGGTCACCTTATCATTGATAAAGGAGACAAGAATATACAATGGAGTTAAGACAGCCTCTTCAATAATTGGTGCTTGGAAAACTAGACAGCTACATGTAAAAGAATGACATTAGAACACTAACTAACACCATACACAAAAATAAACTCAAAATGGATTAAAGACCTAAATGTAAGGCCAGACACTATAAAAGTTTTAGAGGAAAACATAGCCAGAACACTCTATGATATAAATCACAGCAGGATCCTTTTTGACCCACCTCCTAGAGAAAGGGAAATGAAAACAAAAATAAACCAATGGGACTTAATGAAACTTATAAGCTTTTGCACACAAAGGAAACCATAAATAAGATGAAAAGACAACCCTCAGAATGGGAGAACATATTTGCAAATGAAGCAACTGACAAAGGATTAATCTCCAAAATATTCAAGCAGCTCATACACCTCAATATCAAAATAACAAAAAACCCAATCCAAAAACGGGCCAAAGACCTAAATAGAAATTTCTTCAAAGAAAATATACAGATAGCCAACAAACACATTAAAGGATGGTCAGCATCATTAATCATTAGAGAAATGCAAATCAAAACTACAATGAGTTATCACCTCACACTAGTAAGAATGGCCATCATCAAAAAGTCTACAAACAATAAATGCTGGAGAGGGTGTGGAGAAAATGGTATCCTCTTGCACTGTTGGTTGGAATATATATTGATACAGCCACTATGGAGAACAGTCTGGAGGTTCCTTAAAAAGTTAAAAATAGAACTATCATATGACCCAGCAATCCCACTACTGGGCATATACCCTGAGAAAACCATAATTCAAAAAGAGTCATGTACCAAAATGTTCATTGCAGCTCTACTTACAATAGCCAGGACATGGAAGCAACCTAAGTGTCCATCAACAGACGAATGGTTAAAAATATGTGGCACATATGTACAGTGGAATATTACTTAGCCATAAAAAGAAACAAAATTGTGTTATTTGTAGTGAGGTGGATGGACCTAGAGACTGTCATACAGAGTGAAGTAAGTCAGAAAGAGAAAAACAAATACTGTATGCTAACAGATATATACGGAATCTAAAAAAAAAAAAATGTTTTTGAAGAACCTAGGGGCAGGATAGGAATAAAGACGTACATGTAGAGAATGGACTTGAGGACACAGGGAGAGGGATGGGTAATTTGGGAGGAAGTGAGAGAGTGGCATTGACATATATACACTACCAAATGTAAAATAGATAGCTAGTGGGAAGCAGCCGCATAACACAGGGAGATCAGCTCCATCCTTTGTGACGACTTATAGGGGTGGGATAGGGAGGGTGGGATAGGGAGGGTGGGAGGGAGACGCAAGAGGGAGTGGATATGGGGATATATGTATACATATAGCTGATTCCCTCTGTTATATTGCGGAAACTAACACAACATCTTAAGGCAATTATGCTCCAATAAAGATGTTAAAAAAAGAAAAAAAGAACACACTTAAGTGGCTTCCATATCTTAGCAACTGTGAATAATGCTACTGTGAACTTTGGGATTCATGTATCTTTTCAAATTAGTGTTTTTTTTCGAGTTTCATGGTTTTATTAACACAAACACAATGTGCACCATGAGCTGTCTATTCATTTTCTTCACTTTTCAGCCTGATATTGGGATTGGTGACTCTGATGGACAGCTGGGGTGCTCTTTCCGCAATGGTTTTGTGGTTCTTGGATAAGATATTGTGAATAATTTCAGCACAGTAAGATTTGTTGCACATCAGCAGCACTTCATGTTCCTTGATGCTGTGGACTAGGAACTTCCAGAAGCTGATGGGCAGCATGTGTTTGTTTTCTTGTTGCTCCCATAACTGATGTTGGGCATCAAGATCTGGCCCTTGAATCTCCTTCACACCCTGTTGTCAATGCCTCTGGGTTTCTGCCAGTTCCACTTAATTTTGACATATCAGTCTGACTGTTGTTGAATGAACTTCTTGGTCGTCCTTTTGATGATCTTGGGCTTCACGAGGGATCTGAGAGCAGCCATGATGCTGAGTAGAAGATGGTTTCCACCCCTATAGGGAGTGCCAAGGAAGAGAGGGGCTCAAATTAGTGTTTTTGTTTCTTTCAGATATAAACCGAGGAGTGTGATTGCTGGGTAATATGGCAGTTTTATTTATAATTTTTTGAGAAACCTCTGTACTGTTTTACACAGTGGTTACACCAATTTACATTCCCAGCAACAGTGTACAAGTGTTTCCTTTTCTCCACATACTCTCCAACATTTGTTATTTGTGTTCTTTTTGATGATAGCCATTCTGGCAGGTGTGAGGTGGTATCTCATTGTGGTTTTGATTTGCATTTCCCTGATGATTAACGATGTTGAGCATATTTTCATCTGCCTGTTGACCATCTGCATGTTCTCTTTACAAAAATATTTATTCAGGTCTTCTTCCTATTATTAATCAGGTTGTTTGTTCTTTTGATGTTGAGTTATATGCGCTGTTTATATATTTTGGTTATTAACCCCTTATCAGTCATATTACTTGCAAATATTTTCTCCCATTCGGCAGGTTATCTTCTTATTTTGTCGATATTTTCCTTTGCTGTGCAAAAGATTTTATGATTAATTAGGTTCCATTTGTTTATTTTTGCTTTTATATCCTTTTTTAGGAGATAAATTCAAAAATATTGCTATAATTTATGTCAAAGACTGTCAGCAAATGATCATACACCATGATCAAGTGGGATTTATCCCAGGGATGCAAGGATTTTTCAATATCCACAAATCAATTAATGTGATATACCACATTAACAAATTGAAGAATAAAAACCATATGATCATTTCAATAGATGCAGGAAAAGCTTTTGACAAAATTCAACATCTATTTATAATTAAAGTCTCTCCAGAAAGTGGGCATAGAGTGAACATACTTCAACACAATAAAGGCCAAATACGACAAACTCACAGCTAACATTATACTCAATAGTGAAAAGCTGAAAGCATTTTCTCTAAGATCAGGAACAAGAAAATTATCTTGAGAAATAAGAACAGAATTGGAGGAATCATGCTCCCTGACTTCAGACTATACTACAAAGCTACAGTAATCAAAACAGTGTGGTACTGGCACAGAAACAGACACGTAGATCAGTGAAACAGAATAGACGGCCCAGAAATAAGCCCATGCACCCATGGTCAATTAATCTATGGCAAAGGAGGAAAGAATATACCATGGAGAAAATACAGTCTTTTTAATAAGTGGTGCTGGGAAAACTGGACAGCTACATGTAAAAGAATGAAATTAGAACATTCTCTAATGCCACATACAACAATAAACTCAAAATTGATTAAAATTCTAAATGTAAGACTGGAAACCATGAAACTCCTAGAGGAAAGCATAGGCAGAACATTCTTTGGTTTCTTTAGATTTAGTGGCTAGGAAAGGCCTCTTTGAGGTGATATCTAAGCTGAGATATGAAGAAAAAATATCTAGCTATAGTGACATTGGAGATAGAGAATGGAAGGGTGTTGGTACATTCTAGGCAGAAGGAAACAACTAATGCCAAGTCCTTCATTTATTCAAATAATAAAACAAGGCCAGTGTGGCTGGACCATGGTGAGTGAAGGTGAGAATGATATGAGATCAGTTCATGGACTTGGGCAGAGAAAAGATCATAGAGGACATTGTAAACCAAAAGAAAGTCTTTGGATTCTATTTTGTTTCACAGCAAGTCCTTAGAAACAATTGTTCTAGAGAGTGACGTGGATACAGAACAGACATGGGCATTCCTGTTGTACTGACAGACAGTTTTTGGGAGGAGAGGTAAAAAGCTGTATCCCACTTTCATGTGGGAAAGAAGTTTAAAACTCAATACAAAAAAAAAAAAAAACAAAAAAAAAACAACTCAATATTGTTCACAGAATAGAACCTGAGATAGACAAATGTGACAGAGTCAGAAAAGAGTTCCCCCACACAAGTAATCCTACCTACAACCTAACCTCTTAAATCTATTCCCCACACTGCTGACAGAGTAAAGTTTCTAAAATACTCATCTGAACATGTCATTTCTCTACTTTAGTTTCTTCTTTGCTTTAATGATTTTCAAGGTCCATAATGATCTTTCTGGAGCATGCCTTTCTAGCATCTGTTCTCAATCTCCTACTCCCTTTTCACTCCAAGTGCCCTGGCCTACTTGCAATTTGCTATGTTTTCTTAGACCCTGGTGACCCGTAGCATATCACTTCCTTTGCTTGAAATGCTTTTCAGTACTCCCTCCCTTAATTCAGCACAGATAAAAGCTTTCTCTGACCACTCCTGTTACCAAGGATGATAGTCACTATATTTAACAAGTAGTGTGGCACAAGCACCAACCAATCAGAGTAGATGCTGGTTACAGATGCTGGTTATACAAATCATATTTTTAAAGCTATTAGAATATGGCTGACACATGATAAATACTATATCATTATTTGCTGTTATTATTATGTGAAGAAAAGACAAGTGAACATATCTGATTGCTATGAGCTTGTGGGCAGTTTTGTCTTGAATTTTTTGTTATATTAATATAATATTCATTTTACAATATAAATGAATAGCTGAATCATATAAATGTGTCATGACTTTTGTGGGGAGTGTGAATGGGTTGACAATAGATGTGACCTAACCAGAGCTGAAGGTCAGTATCACTGGCTAGGGAGAGGAAGTGTTGTATTAGATTATGGGGTTTGAACTGTCAAATGATGAGTTTGGATTTGATCCAGTAAACAGCAGGATACCTTTGTAGGAACGTGGACATAAAGGATTACAAATTGTAAGTGGTGCTTGAAAGAGATAAATTTGGCAGTGGTATGAAGAGTGGATTAGAGGACAAAAATACTTGAGACAGGGAATTTAGTTTGGAGATTGTTGTGGTCTTGCAAATAATCCAGAGTAGTGGAAGCCAGCATAGAAATAAAGGGCTAAATCTGATTGCTATTACAAACCACGCTTCCATACTAGAGAATGAGAACTGAAAAAAGTTAAAAGGTAAATAAGGGTGCAGTTAACCAAATAGGATGTGCAATTTTTACATGTCCATCTCTACTAAATTGTTAAACACTCAGAAGCCTCATTTTCCTTGCCCAGAGCCAAATAATTGTATAGGGAATGAGGTAAAAATTAAGAGGAAAGAGCTGACATAACCATCTAAACAAAGCTACAAGGATCATCACCGAGGAAAGAAGTATACTTTTCCATATGCATAGCTATAGGATAGAGTGCAGTAACCTTTGATCACACATACACAAAGCAATAATATCTACAAGATACATGCTGTGCTTTATGACGAGTTCTGTAGGTGAGAAGGTGAACCTGAGGGTTTCATAAGAACTAGAAATATATCATTTTTTGATAAGTATTGTAGACTCCTGAATATTGTTAGAACTAATATATAAAAATGTTATGTGTTGGTTGTAAAACCCTAAGTGCTTTGGATTAATAACTCCAACCAGGTTTCCAGTTTTATAAGTTGATAGTTTCTCTGGGAAGACAGGTGCTGGAATTTCTCACTGCCAAATGAATTTGTCTAAGCCAGTGTATATACATTATCTAAACCATATGCCATTACGCATATTCCTAAATATATCTGGATGTTCTAAATGAAGTTTAATCAGCGACCAGGAAGCAGAAGACTCTTTAAAAATGTTGGGATGTTCAGATAATGTCACCAAATGAATACATAAAATAGTCTATTTGGACAAGGTTCATAAAGGAGTGAACAAACTTAGTGAACCAATTCTTCAAAATTTGTCAAGGCTAAAAGATAGATTGACACATGGTGGACTTGTTTACAAAGTTACCAGAATCTCAGCTGCCAGAATTCCTTAGATTTGAGGTGGTTGAAATTTAATCTTAGTTGCAAATAAATAAATAAATAAATTAATTAATTAATTAATTAATTAATTAAAGGCAACTTAAGAAGTATTTGGCTTCTCCATGAGTTTATCAAATACTGGATGTTTATTGTCTATTCCTTTTTGTGTTCCTTTTAAAAGCTGATTTTCTTCCTAGTAAGCACTTTCGGCCAGTTGGTGGTGATATGATGCCAACATGTAAGTGTTGTTTTACATTTTCTATGGGAAACAACTTGGAAATGAAGCAATATAATTATCAACCATTATATCTTGATGAACATTCTATTTCTAAACAGTCTGTGTTTCCTTCGAGGCCCCCTGTGTTTAACAGTGAACATTGGCAGTAACCAGGAAACAGTGCTCTTTGATATACTTAAACATTCTGAATGAAGCCTTTTTCTTTATTTTTAAGGCTTGGAAAGACATTTGCATATGGTGGAATTAAAAGTCTGAGATAAGTGTCTGGATTTAGCATTGGCAGTTCAGTTTTACCCCCATTGTAGGCACTTCTATGCTTCTGGGAAGGATTCCAGAATGACCAGTTATGTTAAAATATGTTTTACTAAGATACAGTGAGGCATACAGTACAGAATCCCATGATGTGTATTAAATCCTTGCCCTCTTTCCTTCTAAGTGCTTCTTCAAATAAATCAACTTTAATGTCTAAAAGCTGGAAAGTGAGAAAACAGATTTTCCAGGTTTGGGATGGTGACATGGCCTCCTTGCTTATGATGGCAAGGCATCAGGACAGTGAAGTATTGTCTTGCTGAGGTTTGATTACTGGTCAGACTAGAGAGCTCAACAGATTCTTCTTCCACAGGAAAAAACAAAACAAAAACTAAAAATCAACACATAAACTCATTATATTAGAAATGTTTGACATGAAGCAACAAATGATTGTCACCTACATGCTGAAGTCGACCTTTGGAAAAGAAATGAGAGGAGATATGGGCAGTGAATATTCACACGAAAACGAAAAGCATCTGAAATTTTAAATGAAAAGTCAAATGTCATTTTGAGTGGAATTTTTTATGTCTGTTAATATTCTGAAGCTATTTCTTGAGCTGATAGTAAAACCTATGTAAAGTAGGATGAGAAGTCATTTATAATAAGTGGGTGTCTAAGGACTGTGTTTTTATGCAACTGAATTTGTTCCAAGGCAGATGAAACAGAGATAGAACTTCAAGCTAGGATCAAATAATAAAAAGAACAATGGCCATTGATCTATCCTTCCAAATAGACAAAGGCAATACAAAGAATCACATCCCAGTGCCAAGAATTCCAGGGAACTAATATCCTATAAAAGCTGAAAACTTATATTCTACTGTGGGAGGAAATATTCTAGGTTTTTACCTTGGAATTTGCATTCCATTTTTAAATGATGTAAAATAATCTGTATAGAAATAAATAGGAACCAATTGTCTTGGTTTCAGTTTTTGATTTAGAAAATAATTTTCCAATCATGGGAAGAAAGCATAGTGCATAATGAAATATAAAATTAAGGTTTGCTTTTAATCAGAAGCTCACCTTTTCCTTTTGTTTTTATTTGCCTTAAAATATTCATAAGGGGGGGGAAGAAGACAGTAAAAGTGCTAGTAAACTGTAATTCAATGTTGTTGCAGTACCACATTTATTATTCTAAAATTCTTGTATTATTTTATTAAGCTACCATGTTTGTTGAATTTAGGTGGGAATGTGTAAAACAAATATTGAGGGAGAAAAAAGAAGATTTATGTTAATTAGTGATGTTTGAAATTTAAATTAGACTTGATCTGAAAGCACTGGTAACTTTAGCCATTGTTGCCTACACTTAGAATTTTACTTACACTACTGAGATAAAACTGCATTTATTAATTTACACACAGTGCATTCAAAAGGAACCGTAAAAATGTGATATTCCTTTCCTCTCCATAGTGTTCCATTTGTGAACATTGGTGTGCACAGTAGGTGGGATATGCCAAAAGAGAAATACAAAATTTTGGTCAAGTGTTTCTGTGATGCTGACTCTGAGGCATCTAACCATAGGAACACTACTTGATAATCCATCTTTACAAAAATTTTATTAGAGGAGAACAGGAACAAACTCCATAGCCAGGTTCCCTGTAATTGGACTTTCATTAGGTATGGAACATAAAAAGTGCTAGCTGAGAGACTTCACTTTCTACTGGTAAGGTAACCAACTGTACCAGTTTTCCTGTGACCAAGTGTTTTCCCTGGGGATGTGGGACTTTCAGTGCTACAACCAGGACAGATCTTGGAAAAAAAAAGAGATGGTTGGTGTGGCAGGCTGAATTCTAAGATAATCCTTAAGACTTCGATGTACACACCCTATATGATTCCCACTCCTTGTGTATGGGCAGGAACTGTGAATGGGATATCCCTCTCACGATTAGATTACTAACTAGTTGATTTTTAATACTTAATCACAAGGGAGATCATCATGGGTGGGTGTGGCCTGATCAGGTTGGCCGTTAAAAAAGGGACTGAACCATTCCTGTAAAGAGAGTCCTCCTGCTGACCTTGAAGAAGCCAACCACCATGAGTTCTACAGCCACAGCCCCAAATAACTGAACTCTTCCAAAAACCAGTGAGATTGGAGGAAGAACTTGAGCCCCAGATGAGATCACAGCTGCAGCCAACACCTTGATTTCATCTTGGTGAGACCTTGAGCAGATGATCTAACTAACCTGTTCCTTCATATCCGACCTGTGGAACCTGTTGTTTCAAGCCACTAAATTTGTGGTAATTTGTTACACAGCAATAGAAAACTAATAGTATTGGGATTTTTTTCTGCTCTAGAATGAAATAAATTTTATGAACTTGTCGCCAGTTCTTGGACTTAAAAGTGTCATTTTTCTTGAGCCATAACCTTATTGGCTGTAAGAATCATATGCTTGAAGAAAATGTGACAGAGTCAATTGCTATGTGTAGGCAACCAGCTGTAAGAGGAGGGTGCAGAATGAGTGGAGGATGCCGGGATGGAAGTAGATGGGAATGGTCTCTCAGCACTCAAGGAATGAGTGGCCTTCCATGTGGAGAGTGAGACTCTCCAGAATATACAGCAGGGAGAGGTAGCAAAGACTCTCTAGAATATACAGCAGGGAGAGGTAGCAAAATGAGGCACATTTTTATTAAGCAGTGTAAAGAGCAGTGATTTTCAAACCCTGATTGGCAACCAGTCAATGGGTTGTAAAATCAATTCAGTAGGTTACAACCAGCAATGCAAAATGTTATAGACTAGACTAGAATAGAAAATAAACAAATGCTTGCAGGTAGTAAGCATAAATATTGTTTTGTGAACTTTTGTTTCAGTTTTATATCTATCTACTGAGTTATAATGTAAAATAAGTCTCTTACTGGAGAGTTAAAACAATTTTGGAAAACACTGATATAGTGTAATGGCTTAGAACAGGGCTTCTCAACTCTGGTTGCACATTAGAATAATTTGGGGAAGTTAGTTTTGTTTTTTGTTTTATGATTGATACCTCGGCCCAACCACAAATTTAATTGAAATCTCTGGGAATTGGACCAGTTATTTATATTTTTCTAAAAAAAAGTGATTTTGATTGCAGTGGAATTTGAGAACTACTGGATTAGAACATGGGATTTTGTATACTTGGGTAAAGCGCATACTCTTTAAAAAGCCCCAGTTTCCACATTTGTAAAATCGGGTAAATAGTACCTACCTCATAGAGGTGTTATAGAGTGAAATGGAGAACATAGCCCAATTTGTAGCACAGAGTAACAGTTCAGTAAACAAGTACTTGTGTTTAATCTATACAGTGATTTTAGAACCATTACAGATTGGTTGGGAAGACACCATAGGACCACACATACATAGTCTCAGATTCAAGTTCTCCGTACTCCAGGACTTAAGATAATGGGGCTCAGGACCTGTATGGCTGAATCCAGGACTATGCCTTCTGTGGAAGTAACAGTGTTTCCAACACAGAGGTTCTGCTCAATATGGAAAACCAAAGATGAGGTCAAGAACTGAGTGCCACCCAGCAGGTCTGTGATCTTCCCCCACCTCACCACCCCCCCAACCAGGGTTAGGAGCTCCTCATCCTCCTTTTTCTCCATCCAAGACTTCCTCAGTGAAGTACCAAGGTCCCCAAAACCAATGCACATTGTGTCCCTGTCCTCACTTTGGCAGCCAGCTCTGCTGGTGACCCAATATTCCACCCTGAGGCTCGATCAAGGTGAATGTGCAGCCTGCGCTGACTACCCACCATTAATGTAGGGAAACGTCATCATTGTCTCTTTGTCTCCCTGTGTGTTAGAGTCTGGATATTTTTGGCATTCTGTGAAGGTCTTGGCTCACTGGAGGAATAATATATGCTTTTTTTTTTAATTTCCACAATATCAAAACAGGTTTTGTCAAAGCAGGAAACCTCATGTTCTGTTCTGTTTTGTTTTATATGCTCTTTTACAAAATAAACTGAGCAGGTGTTTTGGGGACATTTTCATAGGGGAAAAAGAACCCCATGAATGCCATCTCAGAAAACAATGATACACAAAATTAAGATACAGAAACTTGTCAGAAGCATGGCTCCAGTTCCCTAAGGTAATATTGTACACTAAAATTGCATTGTCCTCACATGATGGAGCTCTGCTAGATCTGGAAAAATAGTGAAAAATTTCCCATACTCCAAAGTTTTTATCTTTGGGACCTGCCTTAACTTTCTGAAATAATTTTTACTGACAATCAATGCATTTTGCCCTTTTAATTCTTGAACAAAATAAAGAACTGAAAACATCCATATTCTCATCTGGGGAAAAAGTGACTCCTGTTTTCCGGTACTCCATAAAGCTCATATCCTGAGTGCTTCCTGGTTCCCAAATCACCTACTAGGCACTGTATAGACTTTAACTCACTTGATTATTACAACAAGCAAGTGAGGAAAGGATTGTTATTTCCATTTTGGAGATGAAACAATGAGGCTCAGAGTGATGAAACAATTTGTATAAGATCGGAGAGGCAGTGAGTTGCAGAGCTGAGACATTGTATTAGTGAGGGTACTCTAGAGAAACAGAACCAATAATATGTGCTTATTAATAGAAAGAGATTTATTATAAGGAATTGGCTCAGACAATTATGATGGCTGGCTAGTCCAAGTCTGCATTGTGGGCCAGCAGGCTTGAGACTCAGGAGAGCCAATGGTGCAGATGAAGTCCAAAGACAGGCTGCTGGATAATTCTCTCTTGCTCTGGGAGGGTTTGTTTTTGTTTGTTCTATTCAGGCCTTCAACTGATTAAATGAGGCCCATCCACATTAAGAAGGATGATGTGCTTACTCAAAGGCCACTGATTTAAATGTTATTCTCATCCAGAAACACCCTCCAGGTTCACACATAAAAATAACCCGCACAGATATGAAACCAGGAATTCTGATTACAGAGCTCTTCGTATTTTTGAGCATTTAACATGCAAATGTCTATAATTAAGTATTTCCTATGTGTTATTTAAGCCTCATAACAATCTTATGAGGTCAGTACTATTATTATCCTTATTTTACAAATAAAAAGAGTGAGGCTTAGAGAGACTAAGAAACTTGCATATAGTTACACAGCAAGTAAATGTTAAAACTGGGATTTGAATGCAGGTTTTCTAAATAAAAATGGTGTTCTTCCTCTTTTACCATACTGCCTCCAAAGTAGTTTGAAGTGATTGGGATATTTTTTAATAAGAAGTAGTTGAGTAAATACCAGTTATATAAATAATCTATAGGTGGTTTTATTAAAATTCAATTTATATATATATATATATATATATATATATATATATATATATATAAAATAACTGCTTTCCTTTGAGAAACCCCGTGCTCTTTGTTGCACTGTGGAGATACCAATAAAAAGTTAATATATAGTGACCATGTATGTGTTAAGTCCTCTTCTAAAGGTTTTACATGTGCTATGATTGTCCTCATTTTACAGATAAGAGAATTGAGACATAGAGATGTGAGTGGCAGAGCCAGAACTTAAACCCAGGCAGTCTGATTCTGGAGCCTGATCTTTTCACCTCTACAATATACTCCCTCTGTTAGTGGTACACAATTTTGCAGAATTACTACTAATAGTAAGCATGAAAAATCAGGACACAGTATTTCCAGTACATCTGTGAAAGTTATAGAGCCATAAAGAAAAGAAAAATAAAAACAGTTAGGGAGGCTTCAAAAATATAACTAAGGCTCAACACTAATCATCAGGGAAATGCGAATCAAAACCACAATGAGATATCACCTCATGCCTATCTGAATGGCTATTACCAAAAAGACAACAAATAACAAGTGTTGGCGAGGGTATGGAGAAAAGGGAACACATGCATTGTTGGTGGGAATGTAAATAGGTGCAGCCACTATAGAAAACAGTATGGAGGTTTCTCAAAAAGTTAAAAATAGAACTAGCATATGATCCAGGAATTCCATTCCAAAGAAAACAAAAACAATAATTCAAAAAGTTATATGCACCCTTATGTTCACTGCAACATTATTTACAATAGCCGAAATATGGAAGCAACCAAAAAGCTTGTATATATTCCATTATATATATATAATGGAATATTACTCAGCTTTAAAAAGTGAAATCTTGCCATTTGCAACAACATGAATGGACCTAGAAGATATTATGCTAAGTGAAATGTCATACAAAGAAAGACAAATGCCATATGATTTCACTTATATGTGGAATCTAAAAAAAACAAAACAAACATAACAGAAAAAGCAGAGGGATAGGTACAGAAAACAAATAGGTGAGGGAGATTAAGTACAAACTTTCAGTTACAAAATAAATGAGCCATGAGTATGAAATGTATATCATGGGAGACATAGTCAATAATAATGTGATATCCTTGTATGGTAACTAGACTTACTGTAGTATTCATTTTTTAATGTGTAGAAATATCAAATCACTATGTTGTGTACCACGAACTAGCATAGTGTTATAGGTCAATTATATTGCAAAACAAACAAACAAAAAACCTCATAGAAAAAGAGATCAGATTTGTTATTACCAGAGGTGGGGGTTGGGGGTAGGTGGAATTGGACAAAGGTATGAACTTCCAGTTATAAGATAATTAAGTACTAAAGATATAATGTACAACATAATAAACATAATTAACACTGTTATATGTTATATATGAACGTTTTTTAAAGAGAGTAAATCGTAAGTGTTCTCATCACAAGGAAAAATGTTTTTTTTTCTTTTATTTTGTTTCTATGTGAGATGAAGAATGTTCGCTAAATTTACTGTGGTAATCATTTCATGATGCATGTAACTCAAATTACTATGCTGTACATCCTATACAGTGCTGTATGTCAATTATATCTCAATAAAACTGGAAGAAAAAATTAAAAATTAAATAGGAAAATATATATATATAACTAAAGCTCCTAGAGTGGATATAATTTTAGATAACGATTCCATATTTCTAATTGATGGTGAAAAAAAGGATGTCTCCTTTCTGGAGACATTTAAAATTGCATAGTGCATTAGACAATAGCCCTTAGGAAAAAGTCCTCAAGTGTAAAGATACAGGAAAGAATTTTATTCGTAAAACTAAAAGATCTGAGTTCCTTGTTATAATTTGTCTTTGATTTGGACATTTATATGATTTAAAAAACTAGTGATTCTTTTATATGGTCTCAGGTTTTGAAACCTGTGACAGAAAGCTAAGTCCTTTTCATTTAATGCTCTTCTGAAGATTATTACTTATACTGATATTTTAATTTAGGTCAGAAATTTGGTTAAATATGAGAGCATTTTGTTCGAGAAAAGGAGTAAAAAGAACAGATGGAAATTATGAAGTCCATCACAGTCAAATTCTATGTATTCGTGCACTTATTGGCGTCTGTGATCTTTAATGACAGTATTATAGTATCCATAGTCAACACTGTTCCCATCTGTTTATATGTTCTGTGAAAAATTGATACACTTTGGAAACATAGAGAACTGCCTATTCCCCTGTTTTGATATATCAATGCATTAGATTTCTCCCTCACATATTATTTGCATATTTATTTTTAATCTGTGCATACTTATTTCATTCTCTCTCACACAAACCCACACGTACACACACACACACACACACACACACACACACATGCACAAAAAAAGGATGAATCCAGAACGGTAAACAGAGACAACAGAGATTAATGGGATGGGAAAGAAAACTTTTTGCAATGAAGGTTTTCTTTTTTTTCTTTGCAGTATAGACTACTTTGCTTGTAAGGAATTGGCTTCAGGTATTTATGTGTCTCCAGCCCCCATTGGACTTTCACAGACTTTCCTTTCAGTAATTCTTATCAAATGGAAAGGATTAAAATGGTTAAATAACATCGTGCCCTTAATAAACATCACCAATAACAACATTCCACTGAGGAAAGAGAAACATTGATCTACAAAACAAAACGAGAAACTCAAATCAGGTGCTATAGCAAGAAAGGGCAGAGAACCATATTATTAGTAAAAATCCTGGAGTAACAGCATAAGTGGTAGTTGATTTGGTATTCTCTTTCAAGTTTTCAGCCCTTAGAAAGATGAGACAATTACCCTCTTCCACAATTCTAAACTGTAACATTTGCTGCTCCAGCATCTTTGGGACTTACGTAGTTCACTGTTGCAAATATGCACTTATGTATCTGCTATTAGTTTTTGTTTCCTTCATTATTAGCTTCATGGTTTTATAAGCAGGTATTCACTTGGGGAAAAAGAGACAAAAATAGAAATAAAGCAAGAAAGCAAGGAAGGAAGGAAGGGAGGGAGAAAGGGAGGAAGGGGGAAAGAAAGAAAGAGAGGGAGGGAGAAAAGGATGTAAGAGAGAAAGTAGGGAAAGAAGAAAAACAATAAGGAGTGTTATTGCAAATGAGGTGAGGAGAGCTTAGTAGTTTTCTTTATTTTTGTAAATTGAAGGGTTTTTTGTTTGTTTTGTTGTTTTTTCTTTTTCTTTCTTTCTTTTTTTTTTTTTACAAAGGTATGTTATCCATAAGCTGTTGTATATTTGGAGAACTATTATTAATGATACTCTACAAGTATTCCTTCCATAGGAAAAGGCATTAAGTTTTACAAGGGAGTACATTTCTTCTTTTGCCCCTTTCCTCACCCAAGAAAGCAACAACAGTAAGGGGCATTTCTTTTTCATTATTTTATCTCTAATTACACGGGTAATTGCTAAAACTTAGTATTTTGCATTGGCTCTAGGTGTATTTTATCCTAGGTATACTGCAAAGGATATCTCTGCAGGGTGTCCTTTAGTTAGGACACATATGAGAGAGAGATATGCTATGGTTTAAGTTATGAACTGTTCCATAAATTCTAATGCAAACTACAGCAATCACAGAGGATTTACTATAGAAGTAACTAACTCTAGCAGAGATCTAAGCTAAAGAAGAACCCCTATTTCTTTTCTGCCGTATTGAGCAGTTAGCTCTCTTCATGGGATATTGGTACCTGTCCTTTTTCTTTGGCAAAACAGAGAGTATCTGGTAATAAACAGGCTCCCACAGTCTGGATTCATGGCTTCACCCTTGTTTCCAGCTCCCTCTATGGGCTTCTCAGCAAGGGGTTTCTCACATCTGGCACTATTGCCTCAAACATTTGTACCACACTACTGGAGGTTACTAATTACTCTTAAGATTTGACCCTTGAAGGCTGAGGGAAAAGGGACAGGTAATTGAATTCCTCCCATGCTCCCAAATCTAGTGCAAAGTTCTCATACATTATTTTTAAAAAGCATGTCTAGTTGGTCAACCAACACAATCTCAACTACTACTCGTATCTTCCACACCATTTTAAGAAATATATAAATATATTATTAACTATACAAAATAACAGTGTTTGCAAGCCCAGGGTCATAATGAAATTTACTGAAGTCTAAATAATAGACAAGCCTAATACAAAGGAAAATTTTAGTTCATATTCTCATTCTCTTTGTCTATATACTGTGGACTCTTATAAAATCTGTGTAACATTTGAAAATATTTGAACAGTTACAGATTTGGCCAGCCACTAGAGAGGTATGTATATATTAAGGGAAATCATCTGTGAGAGAAAGAGACACACTGATAGAAGCAGAACTCCAGTGTCAAGAAGAGAAAGATAAGATGAAAAAAAGTTTAAAATTAATTCCAAAGAGACCAAAGACCATAGCTCACTCCTTCCTATCTTCCTCCACCATTCCTAAATGTATTGTCTGGGAAATCACACTATGTTTGATTTTGAAAAAATAGAAAGTGAAAGTGAGAACAATTGAGAACCTTCTAAGCGCTCCCAACACTCTTTTAAAAGTAAAGTTATATTTCTGATACAATCAGAGTCCAAAACACTGCAGTATTCTATACAGCTGGATGAAGGAGAAACATGGTGGTTTCCTTACACACATCCTGCATGAAAAATAAACCCATTAATTAAGACATTAGAGAAATTATTTCACAGCCTGTATGGAGGCCACATACTGTAGTGTTGTCAAAAATGATAATTTTTATTCTTTTACCAAAAGGGAGATAGGTTAAATTCAACATAAAATTGGAAGTTTATGCTTGATTGAAAACACATCTATTTGTGAAAATGCCATTGAGCTCTGATGAACACAAAAAACAATTTTTTTCTGTAGAGTATTTCATGGGCTGGGGAATGAAAGGCTGGAATCTGGGCTAGGTTACAAAAATGAACACCTGAGACTCCACTTCAGGAAAACTTTAATCTTCTTGAGATTTGAGAGAGATAAAGATATTAGTAAGTGGCCAGATGCTGGTATTGAAAGCTAGATTGCCTTTGCTATCCAAGTAATCTGTCTTTATTTGACTAGCTGGCAAATACTTTCCTGACAACTATCAGGGCACTTCTGGAAGTGTTTATGAGTGACACATTTTATTCATCAAGAACTTAATGGATGTTACTGCGATTGCCAAACTAAGATTATACACAGAAAACCACAATGAAGGAGAGGGAATTTTTTTCCTTTGTAAACATTTTCTTTTCTCTTCTTCCTTTTTTTTTTTTTTCTCACACGGCTTTCTTTTGTTGTGGTAATGCAAAACACAACATGCCTTGTAAAAAGAGCTGTGAAGGGGATTGGGGATTAGTTCTCATAAAGAAAAAAATAATGTAGAGAATCCTGCAGGTGACAAAATAAGTAATGAGACACGTTAGGCTGCATTATTACTCCTTCTTCAAAATCCTTCAACTGTATATTGTGCACACAATTGTAAATCTAGTTTAGAGGAAACAGACAATCCCTTTTGTGGGAAAAAATAACTTTTGAATGGTACATGTATTCTTTGCTGATTAGAGACTCACATGTTTCTGGAGTTTTGGAAGAAGAAACAATATGATTGACCAAATTAGTCCAAAATAATTGGATCCTAGAATATTGTTTAAAATTTTGTTCTAATGTAAAGGAAATATTTGAGAAATATTGAGAATAGTAGTATGAATTGTTAAATAATTTGTCATTTGGCCAAAGTCCTTTATATACCAGTTGCTATAGGGGCGTGTGGGCTTTTCTGATAGTAGTAATGGATGTCTTAGATTTTAAATACAATTCTTCACTACAAGGAAACAGGGCTCCTTAGAGAAATGGCTGATTCCAGGATTGGGTCACTGAAAGTACTAATGAGCCTAGAACATTTAGCTATATAAGAAAGTATGGAAATGCTCAAAAATTAATGGGAACTTGTCTAAAGGACACAGGAGCCAAGTTGAAGGATCTTCTAATGCCCAATGTTGAAACCATTAAAGCAATAAAATGAATAATTAAAACAATGGAATATAACTTGTGAATAAAGGAAATATCTTGGAGTCCACATTGATAAATGTGAATAATTTAATAAAAATAAATGGGAAAGAAAAGAAAACTTTTTCTTAATATAGTATTCTAATTGCTAAATGCAAAATAAATGATGGAACTGTCATTTGGTATGCAATAATTGCCATAGACAAGGATCATCAGCGGATGCTGAAATTAGTAGACAAAAATATGCATACTATAGGGATGTTTATACAAGATAGTTACTTATTAAAGGAAAATGGAGTAATTTTACAGTGAAGAAATCTGAAAGACACCACCTTAACTAAGTAATCAAAGTTAAAAGTACCATAATATGACATATCAATATCATATACCTTCTGATATGATGCACTGAAAAGGGCACAGTTTTCACTTCTGGGGTGTTATTGTCAAAAACATGTAACCTGGCTATAAACATAAGGAGACACTAGACAAACTGAATTAATATTTTATAAAATAACTAGTCAGTATTCTTCAAAAATGTCAAAGTCATTGTTTTAGGCTGAATTGTGACCCCCCCCCACAAAGTTCATTGTTGAAGTTCTAACCCCTAGTACCTTAGAATTTGACTATGTTTGGAGATAGGACCTGTACAGAGGTAATTAAGGGAAAATGAAATCTTATGAGTGGGCTTTAATTTAAGTGACTGGTGTCCTTAAAAGAAAAGATTATGACACAGAGAGGGCACAGAGGGAAAACTACGTGAGGACACTGGAGGAGGATGGTAATCTACAAGCCTAGGAGAGAGATCTCAGAAGAAAGCAACCCTGATAACACCTTGATCTCAGTCTTCTAGGCTCCAGAACTGTGAGAAAATATTTCTCTTATATAAGCCACCAAGTCTGTTGTATTTTTTTATGGCAGCCCTAGAAAATTAGTACAGTCATGAAACACAAAATGAGATTGAGAAATTGTCCTATATTGGAGAATACTAAAAAGACATGAACTAAATGCAATGTGAAATACTGGATTGGATCCTGGAAAATTAAAAGGATATTAGTGGCCCAATTGGTGATATTTAAATTAGGTCTGTAGATTAATTAAAGGTATTGTATCAGCATTAATGTCTTGATTTGGATAAGTGTATTATGGTTATGTAAGATGGTAAAGTTTGGGGAAGATGGGCGGAGAGTATATAAGGATCCTTGTACCATTTTGCAAATTTTGCAAATCTGAAAATATTATAAAATTAAAAGTTAAAAATTGTTTAATAAAAAGAATATTCTAAAAACAGGATATTACTTTCACATATTGCTTGAAAGATGTTTGTTGGAAGAATTTATTTTTGTGATTTTGGACACGACTTTTGTCATGATTCTGAGAAGGAAATAATTACCTGTTTTCCTTGTTCACTTCCTCCTTGAAGTGTCTTTATTTTCCAGAACTGAATGAGTATTTTGTAATACCTCTACAGAAGAAGAATCTCCATATCTCACATTTCATTGTACATTTCATTAAATTCATTTAAGCTGCTCTAGTTGATGTCCAGGGAGTACAGTCACATGAGTACAAGTTTATTATAAAATAATTTATAATTAATGAGTATTAAGTATGCTTTTGCACCATTTAATTCAGTAAATATTTATTGAGCATTTAATATGTGCAAGACCTTGTGGACAGAGAGACAAACAAAAGATAATTCTTGCCCTACAGGAATTTACAATCTAGGAGGAGAGAGAGAGAAGAGAATGGAGGGAAGATAAAATAACTTCTATTGCATATCTACTAAGGGCATCTATTTTGGATAGACACTATTACCTTCAATTTTACAAGTATGGAAACTAAAATTCAGGGAAATCTTTCTGGTGGTAATAAAATATTAGTTGACACCTAAAGGAAGAGATAGAATTGGAGACACGGTTAAGGGAGAAATTGTGTTCCAGGAAAAGCATTTACAATGACTTAGGGGCACTGAGATCATGCTGTATTTAAAGAACTTAAGAATTTCAGTATGGCTTTAAGTATGGAATGTTTGTAGGTTAGTGGCAGGATATGAACCTTCTTCAGTAGGCAGCATCTTGTAACAGGGCATTGCATACTATTCTAAGAATTAAACTTTGTCCTAATATAACAGAAAGAGGAATCCATGAGTTCATGCTGATCATAAAGAGGTGGATGATTAATAAATACATATTAAGAAAGGTGGGGAAGTACTTTCTTAGAGAAGAATGCTTACTAATAAATGTGAATGACATGGTAGTATTGGGAGGGGAGCAGAAATCATCATTGTATAACCACCATCATAAATATTGTTTCAGGCAAAAATCATCAGTGGTTGTGAAATCTGGGGAGGAGAGGTGAGAGATTGATGAGGAGCAGGGTAATGGCATGACGTCAATGTGTCTTTGCAAAGAGATATTATTAGTTACAAGGGAAAAGCTGGTAACTACATAATGGAGAAACCTGACAACGCCTTGACCAGGTGACCAAAATTAACATCATCAATAAATCACAGATTGTCTTTGTATGCCTCCAATTGTGACACACTGAGAAGATGAGGACAGAGCATTATGTACTATTCCGGCTGTGGATACAGAAGATAGATGATAGATAGATAGATAGATAGATAGATAGATAGATAGATAGATAGATAGATAGATAGATTAGATAGATAGATAGATATAGATAGATAGGTAATGGAAGGAAGGAGAGAGGGTACACATGAAGCAAAAATTTTAATTTGGAAAATCTAGGTAAAATCTATGTGGGAGTTCTCTGTACTATCCTTGATATATTTTTGGTAATTTTGGAATTATTTCAAAATAAAAAAATGTGTATAAGAGAGTAGATCTTAAATGTTCTCACCACAAAAAATGAAATGGTAATTATGTGCCATGATGGAAGTGTTGGCTGATGCTGTGGTGGTAATCATTTTGCAATATATAAGTGTATCAAATCAACAAGTTGTGCACCTTAAACTTACACAATGTTATATGTCAATTATATCTCAATAAAACTAAAACAAAATTTGCACGTGGGAGACACAACTAACCCTGAACTATAGCTCCCTCAATAAAGAACTGTTTATTTTAGAATACATTATTAAAAAAGGGAAAGTTTATAAAGCACAGAAACAACTCTTCTTTCCCTTCTCTCTCTAATTATATTTGTTAAAAGCAATCTGTAGTATAAGTAACCTATTAATATTATTAATTAACTTTCATTATGCTTAGGTTTTTATATAAATTTTGCATGATCATTTTTATTTTTCCTTATAACACTCCTGTGATTGAGATGTATACATTTTTCACCTTGCTGTTGATACAAATCAAGGTGCAAAACAAGGTTTTCTTGGACATTCAAATGTAAAATTAGTGTTCCTATTAATTTCACATTTTGTCATAATTAATTATGTTTTTTGACACCCTGATTTTGTAGGAGCGAACTGAATGCAGTTCTTTTTTTTTTTTTTTTTGGCTTAAAACACCATAAAATTTATTCTCTCACAGTTCTAGAGGCCAGAAATTTGAAAGCAAGGTGCTCTATGGGAGAATCCTCTTGCCACCTCCAGTTTCTGGTGGCTCCTGGCACTCCTTGGCTTGTGGCACACTAACTCCAGTCTCTGCCTCTGTCTTCACGTGACCTTCCCTGTGCCTCTGTCTCAAATTTCCCTCTCCTTTCTCTTATAAGCACACCACTCAGTCCATTTAGGGCCCATCCCAAATCCGGGGTGACTCCATTAAATTAGATCCCTAATGTAATTACAACTACGAACACCCGATTTCCAAATAAGGTCACATTTACAGGTACCAGGGATCTGGACTTGGGCATATCTTTCTGGAGGACACATTTATGTACTGGGCTTCAGCTGTATCTGAAATTTTTTGTTTGTTTGTTTGTTTTTGTTTGTTTTTTTTAACATCTTTATTAGAGTATAATTGCTTTACAATGGTGTGTTATTTTCTGCTTTATAACAAAGTGAATCAGTTATACATATACATATGTTCCCATATCTCTTCCCTCTTGCATCTCCCTCCCTCCCACCCTCCCTCTCCCACCCCTCTAGGTGGTCACAAAGCACAGAGCTGATCTCCCTGTGCTATGCGGTTGCTTCCCACTAGCTATCTATTTTACGTTTGATAGTGTATATATGTCCATGCCACTCTCTCACTTTGTCACTCCTTACCCTTCCCCCTCCCCATATCCTCAAGTCCATTCTCTAGTAGGTCTGTGTCTTTATTCCTGTCTTGCCACTAGGTTCTTCATGACCTTTTTTTTTTTTCCCTTAGATTCCGTATATATGTGTTAGCATACTGTATTTGTTTTTCTCTTTCTGACTTACTTCACTCTGTATGGCAGACTCTAACTCCATCCACCTCACTACAAATAACTCCATTTCATTTCTTTTTATGGCTGAGTAATATTCCATTGTATATATGTGCCACATTTTCTTTATCCATTCATCCGATGATGGACACTTAGGTTGCTTCCATGTCCTGGCTATTGTAAATAGAGATGCAATGAACATTTTGGTACATGACTCTTTTTGAATTATGGTTTTCTCAGGGTAAAGAAGAGAATGCAGTTCTTTATTTTAATATTTTTTCATGTATTTAGGTTTGGAGTCATTTGTGATAACATCCTATAAGTAAACTGTCACATCTCATTTCAAACATGGATTGTGGTCTAGAATCCAGCAGGCATACTTGGCTTCATTCTCAATATAGTTTTTATATGAAATTCTAAAACTGCTTTTTCGTTATGTATCTTTGGCTCTTCTCCAAATAGTTCATTGAACCATTCATCTATCTCTGTTGTTAGAGTATCAATTTAATATGAGATAGTGATTAATATTGTACATTAGGGAACAAGACTCAGAATTAAGAAGGGAAAAGTGTAAGCAGCAGAGAATGTTACAAACAAATGGGTACATAAGAAGGCATATGAACTTGAACCTTAGATACACTAATTTGTTTTGTGGTCCTGGAACTTGCAATATTCCAATATAATCTGCCAAAGAGAGTTGTATGTTAACATTACATTTTTTTCTCCTTCCTACTTTACCTGAGACCACCAGCTGCTACTCAACACATTTCTCTGGATGAGAATAAAACTCATAAAATAAAAAGATTCCAGTCTTTCTATTCACTCTCTATACTCACAGTCCTCTCTAGCCATTTTTTTCTCTCAAATAATTCATTCTGCCTGGAATTTTGGGAAATATATGATCCTTTTTTGCATATCTAGAGAGTTGGTTTCAACTCTGCCTGCTTCATCCTAAAATGCCTTTGCTTCCAGCCTGAATCTAAAAAAAATCTATCTGAATGAGTGGTCTTTCTGAATATTCATTGGCTACTTTGACAAGTTGCTAGTTTCCTGAAACTTCTGTGATTTTATTCCTTATTAATATCTCTGGGATTTTTTTTCTACCACGCAGAGGGGGAAAGGGTGCATAATTTTAGATTCCTGAGTTTTTCTTTTCATCTTCCCTTTTAGTTTAAACTTGTCTGGTGTGGTAGTAAACACTTCTCCTTTCTCCAAGGAGTCATTAAGAAACTCCAAGTTTCCATGATTGAAGCAGTAATCTTCCCTACCATCTCTTTTAAGACGGTAGGTTGTTATAACACATTCAGTCAGAGGATATTATCTACTGTGGTTTTTACTGATTCTAGCCACCCGCATTACCCTCCTGCTTCCTTTTGTTTTCTCATGCCATTCATTGCTCTAAACATCTCCTTTTTTTCCTCTTTGCACACTTTCTTTTAAATACCACAGCTAGGAGATTGTATAGTTCTTTCCTTACCCCCAAAAGATTTGGAGACTTTCTATTTTTCCCCCTTGAGAATCTTTTTGATACTACTTGGGAAGTGGATTAATCCAGCTGTCAATTCACCTAATTGCTATGAAAACCTGATGGAGTCTTACGTGCCAATCCATTTCAGTCAGTGACTTTAAGTCTCAGGAAATTTTTTTTTCTTTTTTTTTTATTTACTTTTTAAAAATAATTTAATATTCTGAGCATGTTTTTCTAATAGATCTTTATTGGAGTATAATTGCTTCACAGTATTATCTTAGTCTCTGTTGCAAAATAAAATGAATCAGCCATATGCATACACATGTCCCCATAGCCCCTCCCTCTTGAGCCTCCCTCCCATCCTCCCTATCCCACCCCTCTAGGTCATCGCAAAGCACCAAGCCGATCTCCCTGTGCTATGCTGCTGCTTCCCACCAGCCAACTATTTTACATTCAGTAGTGTATATATGTCGATGTACTCTCACTTCGCCCCAGCTTTGCCCTCCCACCCCATGTCCTCAGGTCCATTCTCTATGTCTACTTCTTTATTCCTGCCCTGCAACTAGGTTAATCAGTACCATTTTTTTTTTTGATTCCATGTATATGTGTTTGCATATAGTATTTGTTTTTCTCTTTCTGACTTACCTCACTCTGTATGACAGACTCTAGGTCCATCCACCTCACTACAAATAACTCAATTTCATTTCTTTTTATGGCTGAGTAATGTTCCATTGTATATATGTGCCACATCTTCTTTATCCATTCATCTGTCGATGGACATTTAGGTTGGTTCCATGTCCTGGCTATTGTAAATAGTGCTGCAATGAACATTGTGGTACATGACTCTTTTTGAATTATGGTTTTCTCAGGGTATATGCCCAGTAGTGGAATTGCTGGGTCATATGGTAGTTCTATTTTTAGTTTTTTAAGGAACCTCCATACTGTTCTCCATACTGGCTGTATCAATTTACATTCCTACCAACAGTGCAGGAGGGTTCCCTTTTTTTTCACCACAACTTTTCCAGCATTTATTGTTTCTAGATTTTTTGATAATGGCCATTCTAACTGACATGACTTGATACCTCGTTTTGATTTGCCTTTCTCTAATAATTGTAGTTTTGGCTTGCCTTTCTCTAATAATTAGTGATGTTGAGCATCTTTTCATGTGCCTCTGGGCCATCTGTGTGTCTTCCTTGGTGAAATGTCTATTTGTCTATTTAGGACTTCCACCCATTTTTTAACTAGATTGTTTGTTTTTCTGGTATTGAGCTCCATGAGCTGTTTGTATATTTTGGAGATTAATCCTCTGTTGTTTCATTTGCAAATATTTTCTCCCATTCTGAGGATTGTCTTTTTGTCTTGTTTTTGGTTTCCTTTGCTATGCAAAACCTTTTAAGTTTAATTAAGTCCCATTTGTTTATAAAGGCCATGTATGACAAGCTCACAGCAAGCATCATACTCAATGGTGAAAAACTGAAAGCATTTCCACTAAGATCAGGAGCAAAGCAAGGATTTCCACTCTCACCACTCTTATTCAATATAGTTTTGGAAGTCCTAGTCACAGCAATCAGAGAAGCAAAACAAATAAATGAATACAAATTGGAAAAGAAGAAGTAAATCTGTCACTGTTTGCTGATGACATGATAGTATACATAGAAAATCCTAAAGATGCCACGAGCAAACTACTAGAACTAATTAATGAATTTGATAAGGTTGCAGGTACAAAATTAATGCACAGAAATCTCTGGCATTCTTATACACCGACAATGAAAAATCAGGAAGAGAAATTAAGGAAACTCTCCCATTTACCACTGCAACAAAAAGAATAAAATAACTAGGAATAAACCTGCCTAAGTAAGCAAAAGCCTTGTACTCAGAAAACTATAAAACAGTGATGAAAGAAATCAAAGATGACATAAACAGATGGAGAAATATACCATGCTCTTGGATTAGAAGAATCAATATTGTGAAAATGACTGTACTACCCAAGGCAATCTACAGTTTCAATGAAATCCCTATCAAATTACCAATGGCATTCTTCACAGAATTAGAACAAAAAATTTTACAATTTGTATGGAAACACAAAAGACCCCAAATAGCCAAAGCAATCTTGAGAAAGAAAAATGGAGCTGGAGGAATCAGGCTCCCAGACTTCAAACTATACCACAAAGCTATAGTAATCAAGACAGTATGGTACTGGCACAAAAACAGAGATACAGATCACTCGTACAGTATAAAATGCCCAGAGATAAACCCATGTGCATATGGGCACCTAATTTATGACAAAGGAGGCAAGAACATACAATGGAGAAAAGACAGTCTCTTCAATAAGTGGTGCAGGGAAAACTGGACAGCTATATGTAAAAGAATGAAATTAGAACACTCCCTAACACCATACACAATAATAAACTCCAAATGGAGTATAGACTTAAATGTAAGATCAGACACTATAAAACTCTTAGAAGAAAACATAGGAAAAACACTCTTTGACATAAATCACAGCAAGATCTTTTTGGCCTACCTCCTACAGTAATGGAAATAAAACAAAAGTCTCAGGTATTTTCATCATGGGATACAGCTTTATTTTGTATAGTACTTGTCATACAAGGCAAATCAGGAGGAACTGTGAAGAACAACATAATACAAGGCAGCACATCATCTCAAACTAGTTCTTCTGAAACTATAGACTTGTCACCTCATAATCTAGAGGGATTGAGGACATGAATGAAAGACATTAAATGAAAGCAACATGATTTTAGCACATCCGAAAAAAGGTTACTGTGGTAGGAAGCAAAGAAGCCTGTTCGTTAGCATCTTTACTGTGCAACTGGACCATCATGCTCTTTGTTGCCCTAAGTTAAATTACAGGCTTGCAGATGAAATGTGAAATTATTGAATGTGGCCATCCGCCCTAGCACTTTAGATAAACGCAGTGAAATTTGTGCCAGTGGCTTGACAATTGGAATATTCCACTCTCAGATAGGCCTCCTGCAGTTTCACTTGCATACATCTTTGCTACCTCATCTGAATATCCCAATTTCTGGTTGTTTCACAAAGCAGTATGGGATTTTTCAGCCTGAAGTATCTGTGGCTCAGCAACTTGGTGTTAACTTGCAGCTCAACAGACCAGCCTGTGACAGGAGCAGCTGAGAGCCCTGGGGGCCTGCCAACTCTGCCACTGTGTATACACGCTGCAGCTGATTGGGTCGACCCAAATTTCTGTGAATGCAATATTGACGTAGAGTGTGTAGGCACAAATCAAATGTCCATGGTAGATACTGATATCTAAAATCCAGAGAAGTCCTATTCCTTCAGCATTAAAAAGGCAAGAGCCAATGAATTTAAATCAGGAAGAAAAGAAAAAAACATAGTAGTATCATAATGACTCCAATGCTTTTGTGCCTAGATTAAAGCCTCCAGTAATTTGTGACTTTGCCATGATGCTGTTATCTTAATATCCTGGGAAAAATTACCATAAAGAAATTCCATAAATTTGCCTGGTTAGACTAAATACCAACAAAGAAATGTATATTATTACATTAGAAAAAAAAGCTTATTTTTTCCTCACATTTTTACTGTGGGGTGAGATTTTGATGGCATTACAGTAACTAATTTGTTATCTTTACTGTACAAGAGGTGAACAGATTAAACAAGGTAGCTTGCTATCTACCAGATAAGAGAGAAATGTATTTTCATTTTTCCTGATTATTATCTGTGCAGGTAATTATACTTCTTCTTTACACATAATTGAAGTGAAGGTTGATTTCAGTTCACTCTTCTCAGTGGTAAAATTATCAATTTAGTTCTCAATTAATTATTTTCTGTAGTATAGCACTGTTTCAGATCCCTGTCACAGTCCATTTAGCAAACACAAAATAGCTCTGAATTAGAGTTATCACAGCCTGGGACTTTTATACTATTAATATGTAGGGGAAAAATCTTTAGGTGGATGTTATCCAAGCTGAAAATGAATTCTTTTCTAAGAATCCAATTGTTTTTTTGTTTTTTCTTCATCTAGTTCTAAAATCTCTTGCCCGTTTACAATCTCTGTTATTGGTAGTTTTTCTTCTATTTAATTTAAGGTTGTTTAATTCGTTCAAGTCCAACACAGCCTTTTCTTACCAAACAGTGAAGTTGAACAATTTATCATTTCTCTAGGTGTGTGCTGCATAGTTTTTCAAGTTTATAGGTGTTAGATGGTTATTTTTGGAAACAGGAAAAGCTTCTGCTGATACTGCACTGTAGAAATATGCACATAGTTTTAAAAAAGTTTTAATCATGGAGAATTAGTGAACTCTCTTTGAAGAGAAACTCTACAATCCATTCTAATTATGTCCATGAGGCAGGGGACCCATTATAAACGAATCTTTGCTTTACAAAAGGAGCCAATCCCACTGAAGTTCCCTTAAGAGATACATTTCGGTGGTGCACTGTGAATACTATTTTGATGGCAAATTTTAACATACATATTCTTTTTAGCACCAGATCACCTTGCAATACTAGATACCACTGCACTCCTGTGAAACTACAAGATTAGACAATAAGATGAATTTAAAGAGAGTTGACTTTGGAAATACAACTGCTATATCCTGATTTTAGTGGACACCCCTGATATGAATTATTACTTCATCATGATACTGCTGATTGTTTTATTTAATGGTCCATATTGCTTTGTTTCTAGTAGTTGCTCAAAAATTTAGCTAAAATTAATCTTTTATACTCTGTTTGCTCTGTGAGTGATGTACTGTTATTGTTTTTGTTTGTTTTGTTTTGCATAATTGGGCCATGGCACAATGGAAGGTGAAACGATCTGTTTTTTTTTTTTTTTCTGTTTCCTTTTAAAGTTTTTTTTAAAATTTTTATTGGGATATAGTTGTTTTACAATGTTGTGTTAGTTTCTACTCTATAGCGAAGTGAATCAGCCCTATGTATACACATATCTCCTCTTTTTTGGATTTCCTTCCCATTTAGGTCACAACAGAGCACTAAGTATGGTTCCCTGTGTTATACAGTAGGTTCTCATTAGTTATCTGTTTTATACATAGTCGTGTATATATATCAATCCCAATCTCCCAATTCATCCCATCCCCCCTTCCCCCCCGTGTCCTCAAGTCCATTCTCTACGTCTGCATCTCTATTCCTGCCCTGCAAATAGATTCATCTGTATCATTTTTCTAGATTCCACGTATATGCGTTAATATACAATATTTGTTTTTCTCTTTCTGACTTACTTCACTCTGTATGACAGTCTCTAGGTCCATCCACATCTCTGCAAATGACCCAATTTCGTTCCTTTTTATGGCTGAACAATATTCCATTGTATATATGTACCACATCTGATCTTAACTTTCTTTAGATTTCTACCATTCATGGTAGCCAATATACGTGTTTCCATTCCATTCTCATTCTCTAAACTTCTTTTAAAGTCTGTTTCATCATACCCTCTCCCCTACCTTCTTATTACTGTTAGAAATAGTTGTTTGCTTTCTCTACCTCTCCTTTCCTTTATCCAAAGACTAAGTTTATCAGCAAATATTGCTACTATGACTTTTAAAGTACTTTAACCTTTACTTATTAAAACAAAACCTTTAATGTTTTTATTATAAAGATAAGTAAACAGTAAAGAATTCAAGCACTACAAAAGACATACAATATCCATATATCTCCCTTCCTCCTCTGACTCACAGCCATTTGATCCTGAGAAGCAAATGCTGATTCCAGTCCTTTATATATTATCCCAGAGATACTCCAAAATAAATGGCTATATATGGATAACTGTATCTCATATTTTTTTATTGAGGCAAAATCCATATGACATAAAATTAACCATTTAAAAGTGAACAATTCAGTGGCATTTAGTATACTCACAATGTTACACAAGCACTTTATCTAATTCAATATCACTTTCATCATCCCAAAAGAAAACCCCATACCCATTAAACAGTTACTACGCATTCTCATTTCTCCCTCGTCTCAGGCAACTACCTATCTGCTTTGTCTCTATAAATTTATCTCTTCTGTATATTTCCATATAAATGGAATCATACAATGTGTATTCTTTCATGTCTGGCTTCTTTCAATTGGCATAATATTTACAAAGTTCATCCACATTGTAGCATGTGCCAGTAATTCATTGCTCTTTATGACTAAATATTATTCCATTGCATGTATATACTACAATTTGCTTATCCATTCATCCATTGATGGATAAGTTGTCTTCACTATTTTGCTCTTGTTCATAGTGCTACTATGAATATTTGTGTACAAGCATTTGTTTGAGTCCCTGTTTTCAATTCTTTTGGGTATATAGTTGTTCGTGAAATATTTGGGTTATATGGTAATACTATGTTTATCTTTTTGTGGAACCGCCAAAATGTTTTCCACAACAGCTGAACAATTTTACATTCCCACCAGCAGTATACAAGGGTTCCAATTTCTCACCAGTGTTTGTGATTTTTCTTTTTTAAATTAAAAAAAAATTGTTTAGCCATCCTTGTAGATGTGAAGTAGTATCTCATTTTGGTTTAGATTTACATTTCCTAATGATTAATGATGTTGCATATTTTTCCATGTGCTTATTGCCCATTTGCATATCTTTTTTGAAGAAAAGTCTACTCACATACTTTTCCTATTTTTAAACTGAGTTATTTGCCTTTTTGTTGTTGAGTTGTAATTGTCTTTTATGTATTTTGTGGATACTGGAACCTTATCAGATATGTGATTTAGGAATATTTTTTTCTATTTTATGGACTGTCTTTTCACTTTCTTGATAGTATACTTTGATGCACAATGTGTTTACTTTTGATGAAACCAAATTTTCTACCTTTTCTTTGTTTCTCATAATTCTAGTGTTATATCTAAGAAGCCACTAACAAATCCAAGGTCATAAAAATTTACCCCTAAATTATCTTCTAAGAGTATTATAATTTTAGCTCTGATATTTAAGTCATTGATCTCTTTTGAGTTATTTTTTGTATATGGTATGAGATACGTGTCCAAATTCATTCTTTTGTATATGGGTATTCAGTTGTCTTAGCACTATTTGTTGAAGAGACCATTCTTTCCTCATTGAAATGTCTTAGCACCCTTGCTGATAATCAGTTGACCAGAGATGTATGGTTTTATTTCTGGACTCTCAATTCTGTTCCAGTGATCTATACATCTATCCTTACACATGCACCACACTCTTGATTATTGTGTCTCTATAGTTAAGTTTTGAAATCAGAAAGTGTAAATCCTCCAAATTTGTTTTTCTTTTGCAGTATTGTTTTGGCTATTTGGGGACCTTGCAATTCCATATGAGTTTGAGGATAGGTTTTTCCATTTCTGCTAAAATAGACAATGCAATTTTGATAGAGGTTGCATTGAATCTGAAGATTGTATTGGGTAGTATTGACATCTTAACAATATCAAGTTTTCTAATTTATGATATGGGATACTTCCCTCCCCCCCATTTATTTAGTTCTTCTTTGATTTATTTCAGCAATGTTTTGTAATTTTTAATGAATATGGCTTCAGCCCCTTTGATTAAATTTATTTATAGGTGTTTAATTCTTTTGGATACTATTGTAAATAAAATTGTTTTCTTAATTTCCTTTTTGGAAAGTTCACTGCTGGTTATAGAAATAGAATGGATTTTTATGTGTTGATCTTGTAGCTTGTAACTTTGCATAATTTGTTATTATGTCTAGTAGTTTGTGTGTGTGTGTGTATGTGTATGTGTTCTTTTAGATTTTCTATATATAGGAGTATGCCTTCTGTGAATAAAGATAGTTTTACTTTATCATTTCCAGTTTGGATGCCTTTTATTTTCTTTTCTTGCCTAATTGCTCTTGCTAGAATTTACAGTACCATGTTGAATAGAAGTGCTGGAAGTGGGCATTCTTGTTTTGCTCCTAGTCTTACTGGAAAAGTTTTAGTCTTTAACCATTGAGCACAATATTACCTGTTAGTTTTCATAAATGTCCTTTATCATGTTCAGGAAGTTCCATTCTCTTCCTAGTTTAAAGATTGTTTTTATCATGAAATGGTGTTGCATTTAAAATATTCTTTGGATGTAAATTGAAATGTCATGTGTTTTTTTTTCTTGATTTTATTAATGTCATATAATGTTGATTGGTTTTCTTAAGTTGAACCACTCATGTATTCGTAGGATAAATCCCAATTTATCATCATGTATAATCCTTTTAATATGTTAGTGAATTTGGTTTGCTAGTATTTTGTTGAGGATTTTTACATATATGTTTTTAAGGGAAATTGGTGTGCATATTTCTTTCCTTATGTTATCTTTGATAGTAGGGTAATACTGGTCTCATAGAATGAGTTAAAAAGTGTCCTCTCCTCTCCTATTATTTGGAAGACTTTGAGAAAAGTGGGGTGTTAATTCCTTTCTAAGTGTTTGGTAGAATTCACCAGTGAAGCCATGTGATCCTGGATTTTTTTCTATACTGTGATTTTGAAAAAAATTACTGAATCAATATATTTACTTAATATAGGTTGGACTAGATATTTTATCTTCTTGAGTTAGTTTTAGTAATTTGTCTGTTTCTAGGAGTTTATTCATTTGATCTAGGTTGTCTAATTTGTTGGCACACAATTATTCATAGTACTCTCTTAAATCCTTGTTATTTCTGTAATTTTAGTAATAACCTTATTTTTTATTTTAGTTATTTGCATCTTGTCTCTGTTTTTCTTAGTCAATTTGGGCAAGGGTTTGCCAATTATGTTGATATTTTAAAAGAATCAACTTTTTTTCATTGATTTCTCTATATTGTTTTTCCATTCTCTATTGTATTTATTTCCACTCTAATCTTTGCTTCTTCTTTCCTGCTTCTAGTAGTTTACTTTTCTTTTTCTAATTCTTTAAATTGTAAAATGAGGCTATTAATTTGATATTTTACTTCTTTTTTTAAACATAAGCACTTATGGCTAAAAATTTCCCTCTGATCACTGCTTTCATTGAACTCCATAAGTTTTGTTATGTTATATTTTCATTTTAATTTATCTCTAATTTCTGATTTTCATTGTGTTTTTTTCTTTAATCTATTATTGATTGTTAAAGAATGTGTTGCTTAATTTTCACATACTTTTGAATTTTCTGGTTTTTGTTCTGCTATCAATTTCTAGCTTCATTCAATTGTGGTTGGAGAAGTTATTCTGTATGATTTCAATCTTTTAAAATGTATTGAGACTTTATCAGTGTCTTAACATGTGGTTTATTCTGGAGAATGTTTCATATGCACTTGAGAAGAATATTATTCTGGAGAATGTTTCATATGCACTTGAGAAGAATATGTATTCTAACGTTGTTTGAGTGTTTATATATGTCTGTTAGTTTCCATTTGTTTATATGTTGTTCATTTCCCCTACAGTAAGTCCCCTACATATGAATGAGTTTTGTTCCAGGAGCACATTTGTAAGTCCAATTTGTTCCTAAGTCCAACAAAGTTAGCCTAGATATCCAACTAACGCAATTAGCTATATAGTACTGCACTGTAATAGATTTATAATACTTTTCACACAAATAATACATAAAAAACAAGGAAACACAAAAAATAAAGAAAACATTTTCAATCTTACAGTACAGTACCTTGAAAAATACAGTAGTACAGTACTACAGCTGGCAATTCTTAGCAGTACCAGCTACATCATCACTGCTTTTATGCTTGCTTCTGGACATCCTGGGCTTGAAATAAAGATACTGTACTATTGTACTCTGTACAGTACTGTACAGCAAAGTACACAAAATCACAACCACTTGTAGAGGATGCACTCACGTGACAACGTGCACCAGACACGTGAGCTAACTTACGTGACTGGACATGCAAACGCACGTTCGCATCTTTGAAAGCTTGCAACTTGAAGGTTCATATGTAGGGGACTTACTGCATTTCTTTATTGATACTTTGCATATATGTTCTATCCATTATTGAAAATGGGGTATTAAAATGTCCAACTATTATTATAGGACTGTGCATTACACCCTTTAATTTTGTCAATGTTTGTTTCATATATTTGGAGGCTTGTTGTATTATCTGTGGGTTTTGGATAGATTTATCTTTTATCAGTATATAATATCTTTCATTGATTTTTAAACACCTTTCTTTTACTTAAAGTCTATTTTGTCTGCTATTTGTATGGATACTTCAGCTCTCTTTTGGTTTCTATTTACATGAGATATCTTTCCTTTCCCTTTCAACCTATTTGTGGTTTTGGATCTAATGTGAATCCCTTGCAGAAAGCATTTAGTTAAATCATGCTTTTAAAAATCCACTTTGCTTGTCTTGGTATTTCAACTGGGAAGTTTAATCCATTTACACATAAAGTGATTTATGAAATGGAAGAACTTCTGCCACTTTAATATTCATTTTCTATATGTCTTATATCATTTGTGTTCTTTGATTCTTCCTTTCTGCCTGTTTAGCTGATTTTTTTTTTCTAGTGTACTGTTTTGATTTCCTTCTCATTTCATTTCTGTGTATGTTTTAATTACTTTTTTAGCTGTTACCATGGAGATCACAATTAACATGCTAAATTTATAACAATCTAGTTTAAATTGTTACCAACTTAGCTTTCATAGCATGTACAAATTCTGCTCCTATGTAGTTCTGATCTCTCTTTTGTTGTGTTGCCCCCATTACATCTTTATACATTGTTTACCCTTTAACATAGATTTATATTTATTTTTACACATTTGTTGTGGGATCATATAGGAGATAAAAAACAATTTTAACACCAAAATTACAATAATACTGACTTTTATACTTACCTATGTAGTTACCTTTACTAGAGTTCTTTATCTCTTCATATGTCTTCAAGTTACTGTCAGGTATCATTTCATTTCAGCCTTAAGTACAGTACTCCTTTTACCACTTTGCATAGGAGAGGCTTACTTGTGACAGATTCCCTCAGCTTTTATTTATCTGGGAATTTTATTAATTGTTCTTTCATTATTAAAAGACAGTTTTGCTGAATATAGAATTCTTAGTTGATAGGCTTTTTTTTTTTCTTTCTTTCAGCCTTTTGAATATGTCATCCCACTGCCTCTGGTCTCCATGGTTTCTGATGAGAAATAAACTGTGAAACTTATTGAGGATCTCTTGTATGTGAAGAGTTGTTTCTCTCTTGTTGCTTTCAGATTTTCTTTGTCATGGGCTTTCATCAGTTTGATTATAAAGTGTCTCAGCTTGGTCTCTGACTTTATCCTACTTGAAATTTGTTGAGCTTTGGTGTGTAGATTTATGTTATTCATCAAATTTGCAAAGATTTTTGGACATTATTTCTTCAAATATTCTTTCTCTCCCTCCCAACCTTCTTCTTCCATGACTCCCATAATGTGCATGTTGATATTCTTGGTGCTATCCCACAGGCCTCTTAGGCTCTGTTCACTTTTCATCATTCTTTTTCCTTTCTAATCCTCAGATAGGATAATTGTCAGCTCAATTATAATGTGTCTCAGTGCAGATCTTTTTTAATTTATCCTACTTGGAGTTTGTTGAGCTTCTTGCACATGTAATTTATTATCTTTGATAATATTTGGAATGTTTTTGCCCATCTTTTCTTTAAACATTCTTTCTGCTCCTTTCTCTTTCTCTCTTGACCTTTTGGGATTCCCATAATGTGTATGTTGGTATACTTTTTGGTATCCCAGATGTCTCTTAGGTTCTGGTCACTTTTCTTCATTTTTTTTACCTCTCACTCCTTAGACAAGATAATATCAATTGTTCTCTCTTCATTCTTCTGCCTGATAAATCTGCTGTTGAATCCCTCTATTTTTTTTTTTACTTCAGCTATTGTATTTTTCTGTCCCAGAATTTCTACTTTATTCTTTCTTATAATTTCTATTTCCATATTGAGATTTTCTATTTTTTCATAAAACAATCTCTTTGTTTCTTTTAGTATTTCTCCATAGTTTCCTTTAACTATTTTAGCATATTTAAGACAGTTTATTTAGAGTCTTTATTTAGTAAATCCAACCTCTGGGACTCCTGAAGGACGGTTTATGTCATTTTGAAACTTTCCTGTAAATGAGTCAAATTTCTTTCTACTCCTTGTAATTTTGTGTTGTGAGCTGGATAAAATAAATATTAGAAATCAGATTCTGTTCCCTCCCCAGGGTTTGCTATCATTTTTCAGGACTGTAGTCATCCATTTTTTAGTAACTTTTACCAACCACTTTTGCAAAAATTGTATTCTTTGTCATGTGTGGTCACACACATGTCTCTTTTTTGTTATCTTAGTGGTCAGCCAGGGATATGGCAGAGATTTTCTTAAACTCCTGTAGCAAAAATAAGAATAAATACTCTCTCAGTCTTTTCAAATTGACTCTTAACCAGGCACTCCTTCAACACTAAGTCAAGCCACATACAACTTTGCCTTAACCTTCACCTCTTTATAGTATGGGCCCCAATGATCAGCCCAATGTGCAAGTTTAAGGTCCTCTAATATAATTTCTGAACATGTGTCTGTCCCTAGGCATAAGCTTTGCACACCAGATTCCTTAGGATAGGCGGTGGCCTTCAAAGCCTTATTACTCCAAGAATCTTCTCTGTCAGCCTCCAACTTTTCAGACTTATCAGTCTGACTGATGCTTATCTTTGCTTAGGTCTTTTGCCCCAGGCATCTAGGGGCAGTGTATGTCTTTAAAAGTTTTCATAAGACACTGACCAGAAGGCACTTCAGTCTGAGAGGGATGAAACAAAAATCAGCTTCTGCACCCATCCTTGAGAGAATTACCAGACAAGTCAAAATGCACAACCACAATATTTTGAGAAAAAAATTTCCATATTACCCCACTGGCACCAGAAAATCATACCAGGAATGTGGTCTGCTGTCTACACAGCCACTGCTGAGCTGGGGAATGGGGATTGGTAGGTGGATAGACAAAAATACTACAAAAATGTTGTATTGAAATATAGCTGTATCTTTCTTCCTTAAGCAAACCCCTGGTTAATTCAAATATTTGTTTAGATTGGACAATTCTGAAAAAGTTGATTCTGTGTTTTGTGAGGTTAATGGTTTCTTCTGTGGAATGAGCAATTCTTTTTATTTCCTACTCTGCCATTTCCATGATGTCACTTTTCTGTATCTTTTTTTAATGTACATTAATTATTAATAAGTTGTATTTGAATCAATTCTCATTAGTAAATATTAGAGGATTACAAATAAAACTAAAATACCTTGGCTGCCAACACTAATCTTTGTCTCTTTCACTACCATATTACCCTGCTCTCAAAGAAAGCCATCTTTCTTATTTTGAGTTATAAGACCTTTGAAAACTATATAAATATGTGTGTTTATGTTTGTGTGTTTGTATGTATTTTACATAACTTGTATCACATTATGTGTAATATTCTGCATGTTGTTTTCTTTATTCAATTTTATGATTTGGAAAGTTACCTACAGTGTTTCATATAGATTATGCCTATCTTTAATTTTAACTACTCATTGTTAAACAAGTTCACTCTCATACTCTGCACTACAAGTTTTTGAAATCCTAAAGGGAGGAAAGATCATGAGAGCTGGGAATAGCAACTAGTATTCAAGAAACTGACTCTAGTGAGAGAAAGCTGAAAAGATTCAGCATGACATGTTCTCAAGGTGATCCACTTTCCCATTTGGAAAAGGAGTTGCACCCACTAATCCTCTTGATCAACTCTTCTTTGGTTCTAATTTATTGTTCTAAATGCTCTCTTAGCTTGAAGCAATCTCTTTCTTTTTCTGAATCACTAGAGCACTATGTTCCTTCCTCACTTATAATAATGCATATATCTGATGGAATGTATAGAAGAACATTTACAGAATATATAAAAATTTTCTACACACAAAAATGCAAAAAGACAAATCACAAAAGTAAAAAATGACACAAGAGATTAACAGGCACTTTATAAAATAAAATATCCAAATTGCCAATGAGCACAGGAAAAGATGAACCACATCACTAGTTGCCAGGTAAAAAACAATTAAAATTAGTACAATGTGATAGTATAACCCACTGAATAAAATAAGAATTCAAGGCTCTATAGCGACAATAAATAGATATATAGAAAAATAAGGAAATAAATCCTAAATAAAGGTGTAGGGAGACTTATTCTTTATAGTAAAATACTAAGTAATAAATATATATTTAGTTTTACTGCAGTCATTTTATGTAGGTATACCACCTCTACTTAAAACTATAAGCTTTGAATTGAAGCTTATAAAGATGATTTTCTCACACAGTATTTTGAATTCTCTATTTAAAGCAGTGTTTGGCAGATGTTTTAACTTGTTGGGGGGAAGCCTTTCACAAAATATTTGTATATCAAATAATTGTGTTGTACATTTTAAGTATCTTATAATTTTGTCAATTATACCTCAATAAAGCTGAAAACATAAAGCAGTGGTCAGCTACTCTGTTATGAATGTATAAAGGAGATCAACAGACAATGTTAGTAAGAATGAATGAAAACAAAAAATATGTACATTTTTTATGCTGTTCTCTTAGATGTAATGATTTATCATCTTCAGGATCCAATTAGGCTTGACCATTCTTTCTGTTAAAGATTTTTTTGTTTATAGGAAAATAATTATTATTCTCTTGATTGTAAATATAATAATATGAGAATCACTATTTAGCTAAAACATTTTTTAAATTGCACATTTATATTTATGCATCCCATTCCTATATAACTGTGAGCTTGTTGATACTTTCTTTCTTACTGTCTTTGTTACTGGATTTTGATTTTTTTTTTGCCTCACTTGTCTATCTTATTCCTATACCTCACTAAATAGACTTTTCACATTCTACTTTTCCCCCTAAATCTTAATAATTGGACTAAAATATTTATAAATTACAATTATTGCCTACCTTTCTTTTAAAATTTCTAAAAGTTTTATCGAGGTATAATTGACATACAATAAACAACACATATTTAAATTATACACTTAGATAAGTTTTGACACGTGTGAAAGAACAACCAGAGTCAAAATAATGAACATATGCATCATCCCCCAAATTTTTTTTGTGTCGTTTTCAAGTCCCTTCTCCAACACCTACCCTTCCCACCACCTCTGTCCCCAAGCAATCATTGGTCTGCTTTTTGTCACTATTAATTAGCTTTGATTTTCTAGAATTTTACATAAGTGGAATCATATAGTATGTGCTCTATTTTGTCTGGCTTCTTTCACTCAGCATAATCATTTTGAGATTCATTCATGTTGTGGCAAGTGGTATTCATTATTTTTCATTGCTGGTTCGTGTTCCATTGTGCAAAAATTTGTTTAACCATTCACTTGTTGATGTACATTTGAGTTGGTTACAGGTTTGGACTATTATCAATAAAGCTGCTAAAACATTTGTGTCCAAGTCTTCGTATAAACATATGCTTTCAAATTGCTTGGCTAAATACCTGGGTGTGTAATGGATGGATCATATGGTAGGTTCATGTTTAACATTTTAAGAAATAGCTGAAATATTTTCCAAAATTTCTGTGTCATTTTAATTCCCACAAACAATGAATGAGTGTTCCAGATTTTTTACATCATCACTAATACTTAGTATGGTCAAGCTTTTTTATTTTAGCCATTCTGATATGTGAAAAGTAGTCTCTCATTGTGATTTTGATTGTGTTTCTCTAATGGCAGAAAATGTTGAGTATCTTTTCATGTATTTATAAGATATTTGTCTACCGTCTTTTTTTTTTTAAACATCTTTATTGGAGTATAATTGCTTTACAATAGTGTGTTAGTTTCTGCTTTATAACAAAGTGAATCAGCTATGTCTACCTTCTTTGTCCTGGAAGCCTGGTAACTTTTATTGGATTCCAGATATTGTGAGTTTTTACTTTGTTGGTTGCTGACTATGTTTATATGTCTATAAATATCTTTCAGAATAGTTCTAAGATGCAGTTAAGTTACTTGGAAATAGATTTTTTTCTGTTCCTGCTTTTTAAAGTTGGGAAGCTAGATTGGAGCAGTACAATGTCTAGGGCTAGTCTCCACATCTGATGCAAGACACTTCTGATACTCTATCCAATGTTATATGAATCATGAGATTTTCCAGACGGTGATGGGAGTAGACACTATTCTTGTCCCTGTGTGAACACCAGACAGTATAACTTCTCATTTCCCAACCTCAGCCTTGAATTATTTCCGTACATGCATGTCCTGGTGAATATTCAGATGAAGACTTGAGTGAACTTTCTGCAATTCTTTGGGGTTCTCTCTCTTTACCTATCTCTTCTCTGGTACTCTGCCTCAAGAACTCATAGATGCCTTGGTCTCTCTAGAACACCAGTTCTGTCTCCTTAACTTAGGGAATCCATTGGGCTCTGCCTGAATTTCCCCTTCTTGAGACAAGGCCTAGAATCTAGCTCTAAGCAAGGGCTATTATAGGGCTCATTTCATTTCTCATTTCTCAGAGATCACTGTCTTTTCATGCCTGATATCTACTGTCTTGAAAAACATTGTTTTATATATTTTGTCCATTTTATAGTTGTTTCAGGCTGGTAGGCAAATCTAGTCCCTGTTGTTTCATCTTGGTACAAAGTGAAGTTACTCTTATCTTCCTCTGTATGCTGTTTATCAAACAACTTTTGTTTTGTCTGTGTCATACAGTCTAGTAATTACCCTATTTAATCTCTCACATCTCATCTCACAAAATGCAGCTGGTTTATCATATTTAATTTAATATCTAGGTATTTTATTTGCATATTTGGAGAACAAAGAAAAATAGCAATAATTAGTATCTAGTCTTGTTTAAAATATTCATTCTCTCAATAATATTTATTTAAAGTTAATATCACTGCTCATTCTAAGGATTGTCACCATAACTGATCATTACGGTGATCTGAATAACTGAATATCTGGCTAGTAGCTGAAATTTCCGAAGGTACCACTCACTACCCAGTGTGGTAACCAGATACTTCTGAAAAGGAATTTTTCACTTGGGAACTCTCTGGAGAGATATCTATTGGATCTGGAGAATTCTGTGATTAGATTTTATTTTGGGCTTAGACATAAATGCAGCCTACTAGATCATTACATTTTTCTTACATATTTTCTTTAAGAAGTATTATTGTGGCTCTGGTCTTTAATTATTATAAGGTTTTGTTTTTTGTTTTTTTTAAATCAGACTAGCATCTATTCTATTGGTAGACCTGTTCCTGGTTTCCTAAGCCTCCTTCCTCTTCACCACTCTTTACTCTGTCTGTTTTTTCCTCCTCAGTCTAGGTTTTTATAAGAAACTGCTTACAAATTGTTTGAATCTATTTTAAAATTGCCAAATAGAAATTGAATTTGAAAGGTTTTCTATACATGGCATTTCAGATACGTTATTAATACCTTTAATAAGTCTTTCTTTTATGTTTCCTGACAGCAATTTTACAACTAATTATTGTGGACTCATGGAATTATAAGGAAGGCACAGTCTTCTGCTCCTGTCAGACATCGCCAATCTGTTTCATTTGAGCCACTATCAAAGACTGTAGGCTGCTGTACCAGAATATTTGTGTTACTTGCTAAATATGCATATTTTATGGCCTCAAACCAGAAATAATGACGAGAATCTCTGAGATTAAGGCCCTATGACCTCAGGTGACTCGTATAGACACTAATATTTGAAACATTAATATTTGAAACGTTACTATAAACTGCTATAAGTAATTATCTTTAGAAAACAATAGCAATAGTCATCTTGAATGTCAAAAAGAAATAATTTGGGAGGAGCTTCAAGATGGCGGAAGAGCAAGACATGGAGATCACCTTCCTCCTCACAAATAGATCAGAAATACATCTACATGTAGAACAACTCCTACAGAACACCTACTGAACGCTGGCAGGAGACCTCAGACCTCCCAAAAGGCAAGAAACTCCCCACGTACCTAGGTAGGGCAAAAGAAAAAAGAAAAAAAAAACAGAGACAAAAGAATAAGGATGAGACCTGCACCACTGAGAGGGAGCTGTGAAGGAGGAAAGGGTTTCCGCACACTAGGAAACCCCTTCACGGGTGGAGACTGCGGGTGGCAGAGGGGGGAAGCTTCGGAGCCACGGTGGAGAGTGCAGCAACAGCGGTGCAGAGGGCAAAGCAGAGAGATTGCCGCACAGAGGATCGGTGCTGAACAGCACTCACCAGCCCGAGAGGCTTGTCTGCTCACCCTCCGGGACGGGTGGGGGCTGGGAGCTGAGGCTCCAGCTTCAGTCAGATCACAGGGAGAGAACTGGGGTTGGCTGCATGAACACAGCCTGAACAGGGCTAGTGCACCACGGCTAGCCGGGAGGGAGTCCGGGGAAAGGTCTGGACCTGCCGAAGAGACAAGAGACTTTTCTTGCCTCTTTGTTTCCTGGTGTAAGAGGAGAGGGGATTAAGAGCGCTCCTTAAAGGAGCTCCAGAGCCGGGCGTGAGCCGCTGCTATCAGTGTGGACTCCAGAGACAGGCATGGGACGCTAAGGCTGCTGCTGCAGGCACCAAGAAGCTTGTGCGCAAACACATGTCACTATCCACACCTGCCCTCTGGGAGCCTGTGCAGCCCGCCACTGCCAGGGTCAAGTGATCCAGGGACAGCTTCCCCAGGAGAACGCACAACGTGCCTCAGGTTGGTGCAATGTCACACCAGCCTCTGCCGCCGGAGGCTCTCCCCGCACTCCGTACCCCTACCTCTCCCCTGCCTGAGTGAGCAATAGCCCGCTAATTAGCTGCTCCTTTAACCCCAACATGTCTGAGCGAAGAACAGATGCCCTCAGGTGACCTACACAGAGAGGCAGGGTCAAATCCAAAGCTGAATCCCAAGAGCTGTGCGAACAAAGAAAAAGGGAAATCACTCTCAGCAGCCTCAGGAGCAGTGGATTAAACCTTCATAGTCAACTTGATGTACCCTGCATCTGTGGAATACCTGAATAGACAAAGAATCATCCCGAATTGAGGAGCTGGACTTTGGGAGAAACGACATATACATTTTTTTCCCTTTTTCTCTTTTTGTGAGTGTGTATGCATATGCTTCTGTGTGTGATTTGTCTGTATAACTTTGCTTTTACCATTTGTCCTAGGGTTCTGTCTGTGCTTTTTTTTTTTTTTTTTTTTTTTTAACTATAGCTTTCCGAGCTTGTTATCATTGGTGGATTTGTTTTTTGGTTTGGTTGTTTTTTCTTTCTTTTTAATTACTTTAAAAAATTTTCAATAATAATTTTTTGTTTTTTACTTTAATAACTTTATTTTATTTTTCTTTATTTCTTCCTTTTTTTCTCCCTTTAATTCTGAGCCGTGTGGATGAAAGGCTCTTGGTGCTCCAGCCAGACGTCAGGGCTGTGCCACTGAGGTGGGAGAGCCAAGTTCAGGATATTGGTATACCAGAGACCTCCCAGCTCCATGTAATATTAAATGGTGATAATCTCCGAGATATCTCCATCTCAACACCAAGGGCCAGCTCCACTCAACGACCAGAAAGCTACAGTGCTGGACACCCTATGCAAAACAACAAGCAAGACAGGAAAACAAACCCACCCACTCGCAGAGAGGCTACCTAATCATAATAAGGACACAGTCACCCCAAAACACACCACCAGATGTGGACCTGCCCACCAGAAAGACAAGATCCAGCCTCATCCACCAGAGAACAGTAACTAGTCCCCTCCACCAGAAAGCCTACACAACCCACTGAACCAAACTTAGCCACTTGGGGCAGACACAAAAACAACGGGAACTATGAACCTGCAGCCTGTGGAAAGGAGACCCCAAACACAATTAGTTAAGCAAAATGAGAAGACAAAGAAACACACAGCAGATGAAGGAGCAAGGTAAAAATCCACAAGAGCTAACAAATGAAGAGGAAATAGGCAGTCTACCTGAAAAAGAATTCAGAATAATGACAGGAAAGATGATCCAAAATCTTGGAAATAGAATGGAGAAAATAAAAGAAACGTTTAACAAGGACCTAGAAGAACAAAAGAGCAAGCAAAAAATCATGAAAAACACAAAAAATGAAATTAAAAATACTCTAGAAGGGATCAATAGCAGAATAACTGAGGCAGAAGAACAGATAAGTGACCTGGAAGATAAAATAGTAGAAAAAATTATTGCAGAGCAGAAAAAAGGAAAAAGAATGAATAGAATTGAGGACAGTCTCAGAGACCTCTCGGACAAAATTAAATGCTTCAGCATTCGAATTATAGGGGTCCCAGAAGAAGAAGAGAAAAAGAAAGGGACTGAGAAAATATTTGAAGAGATTATAGTTGTAAACTTCCCTAATATGAGAAAGGAAATAGTTAATCAAGTCCAGGAAGCACAGAGTCCCATACAAGATAAATCCAAGGAGAAACGCGCCAAGACACATATGAATCAAACTATCAAAAATTAAATACAAAGAAAAAATATTAAAAGCAGCAAGGGAAAAACAACAAATAACAAACAAGGGAATCCCCATGAGGTTAATAACTGAACTTTCAGCAGAAACTCTGCAAGCTAGAAGGGAGTGGCAGGACATATTTAAAGTGATGAAAGGGAAATAGCTACAACCAAGATTACTCTACCCACCAAGGATCTCATTCAGATTTGACAGAGAAATTAAAACCTTTACAGACAAGCAAATGTTAAGAGAATCCAGCACCACCAAACCAGCTTTACAACAAATGCTGAAGGAACTTGTCTAGGTAGGAAACACAAGGGAAGGAAAAGACCTACAATGACAAACCCAAAACAATTAACAATGGTAATAGGAACATGCATATCGATAATTACCTTAAATGTAAATGGATTAAGTGCTCCAACCAAAAGACACAGAATGGCTGACTGGATACAAAAACAAGACTCATAGATATGCTGTCTAAAAGAGACCCAATTCAGACCTAGGGAAACATACAGACTGATAGTGAGGGGATGGAAAAAGATATTCCATGCAAATGGAAATCAACAGAAAACTAGAATAGTATTTCTCATATCAGACAAAATAGACTTTAAAACAAAGACTATTACAAGAGACAAAGAAGGACGCTACATAATGATCAAGGGATCAATTAAAGTAGAAGATATAACAATTGTAACTATTTATGCACCCAACATAGGAGCACCTCAATACATAAGGTAAATATTAAGAGCTATAAACGGGGAAATCCACAATAACACAAACATAGTAGGGGACTTTATCACCCCACTTTCACCAATGGACACATCACCCAAAATGAAAATAAGTAAGGAAACACAAGCTTTAAATGATACATTAAATAAGATGGACTTAATTGATATTTATAGGACATTCCATCCAAAAACAACAGAATACACTTTCTTCTCAAGTGCTCATGGAACATTCTCCAGAATAGGTCATATCTTGGGTCACAAATCAAGCCTTGGTAAATTTAAGAAAATTGAAATCGTATCAAGTATCTTTTCTGATGACAACAATATGAGACTAGATACCAATTACAGGAAAAATCTGTAAAAAATACAAACACATGGAGGCTAAACAATACACTACTCAATAACCAAGTGATCAGTGAAGAAATCAAAGAGGAAATCAAAAAATACCTAGAAACAAATGACAATGGAGACACAATGACCCAATACCTATGGGATGCAGCAAAAGCAGTTCTAAGAGGGAAGTTTATAGCAATACAATCCTACCTTAAGAAACAGGAAACATCTCAAATAAGCAACATAATCTTGCACCTAAAGCAATTAGAGAAAGATGAACAAAAACCCCCAAAGTTAGCAGAAGGAAAGAAATCATAAAGATCAGATCAGAAATAAATGAAAAAGAAATGAAGGAAACGATAGCAAAGATCAATAAAACTAAAATCTGGTTCTTTGAGAAGATAAACAAAATTGATAAACCATTAGCCAGACTCATCAAGAGAAAAAGGGAGAAGACTCAAATCAATAGAATTAGAAATGAAAAACGAGAAGTAACAACTGACACTGCAGAAATACAAAGGATCATGAGAGATTACAACAAGCAACTATATGCCAATAAAATGGACAACCTGGAAGAAAAGGACAAATTCTTAGAAATGCACAACCTTCCAAGACTGAACCAGGAAGAAGTAGAAAATAAGAACAGACCAATCACAAGCACTGAAATTGAAACTGTGATTAAAAATCTTCAAACAAACAGAAGTCCAGGGTCAGGTGGCTTCACAGGTGAATTCTATCAAATATTTAGAGAAGAGCTAACACCTATCCTTCTCAAACTCTTCCAAAATATAGCAGAGGGAGGAACATTCCAAAACTCATTCTACGAGACCACCATCACCTTGATACCAAACCAGACAAACATGCCACAAAAAAGGAAAACTACAGACCAATATCATTGGTGAACATAGATGCGAAAATCCTCAACAAAATACTAGCAAACAGAATCCAACAGCACATTAAAAGGGTCATACACCATGATCCAGTGGGGTTTATCCCAGGAATGCAAGGATTCTTCAATATATGCAAATCAATCAATGTGATATGCCATATTAAAAAACTGAAGGAGAAAAAGCATATGTTCATCTCAATAGATTCAGAGAAAGCTTTCAACAAAATTCAACACTGATTTATGTGTTTATGTTGTTAAATGCTCAACATCTTTAATCATTAGAGAAATGCAAATCTAAACTACAATTCAATATCACCTCACACTGGTCAGAATGACCATCATCAAAAAATCTAGAAACAATAAATGCTGGAGAAGGTGTGGAGAAAAGGAAACCCTCATACATTGTTGGTGGGAATGTAAATTGATACAGCCAGTATGGAGAACAGTATGGAGGTTCCTTAAAAAACTAAAAATATAACTTCCATACGACCCAGCAATCCCACTACTGGGCATATACCCTGAGAAAAACATAATTCAAAAACAGTCATGTACCACAATGTTCATTGCAGCTCTATTTACAATAGCCCGATCATGGAAGCAACCTACGTGCCCATTGACAGATGTATGGATAAAGAAGATGTGGCACATATATACCATGGAACATTACTCAGCCATAAAGAGAAACGAAATTGAGTTACTTGTCGTTAGATGGATGGACCTAGAGTCTGTCATACAGAGTGAAGTAAGTCAGAAAGAGAAAAACAAATACTGTATGCTAACACATATATATGGAATCTAAAAAAAAAAAAAGAAAAAAAAATGGTCATGAAGAACCTTGGGGCAAGTCAGGAATAAGGACGCAGACCTACTAGAGAATAGACTTGAGGTCACGGGGAGTGGGAAGGGTAAGCTGGGACAAAATGAGAGAGTGGTAGTGTATATATGGACATATATAGACTACCAAATGTAAAATAGATAGCCAGTGAGAAGCAGCCATATAGCACAGGGAGATCAGCTCGGTGTTTTTTGACCAGCTAGAAGGGTGGGAAGGAGGGAGACGCAAGAGGGAAGAGATATGGGGATATATGTATATGTATAACTGATTCACTTTGTTATAAAGCATAAACTAACACACCATTGTAAAGCAATTATACTCCAATAAAATGTTAAAAAAATTAAAATAAAATGGAATGCCACATTAAAAAAATAACAAAATAAAAACCCAGGCAATCTGGCTCCAGAACCTGCACTCTTAATCAAGGGGACTCAATAAGAGTTAGCTACAGTTAGTCCTTAAAGGTACACTACACAAAAACTAGACATCGTCTAACCAGATGATCCAGCATTCATGCTCCTTGGTATTTATCCAAAGGAGTCGAAAACTTATGCCCACACAGAAATCTGCACACAGCTGTTTATAGCAGCTTTACTCATAATTGACAAAACCTGCAAGCAACCAAGATGTCCTTCAGTAGGTGAATGGATAAACTGTGGTATATCCAGACAATGGAATATTATTCAGTTTTAGAAGGAAATAAGCTTTCAAGCCATGAAAATACATTAAGGAAACTTCAATGCATATTCCTAAGTGAAAAAAGCCAATCTGAAGAGGGTACATGCTGTGTGATTCCAAATATATGAGATTCTGGAAAAGGCAAAACTATGGAGACAGCAAAAAGATCAGTGGTCGCCGGGAGTTAGGAGGGGAGGGATGAATAGGTGGAGCACAGATGATTTTTAGGGTCGGAAGACTGTTCTATATGATACTACAATGGTAGATACATATTATATATTTGTCAAAATCTATAGAATGTACAACACCAAGAATGAACCCTAATGTAAACTATCAACTTTGTGTGATAATGATGTGTCAATGTAGGTTCATCAATTGTAACAAATGTCCTTCTCTGCTGGGTGATGTTGATAGTGGGGGAGGCTGTCTGTGGTGGGGGGCAGCAGTATGTATGGGAAATTTCTGTACCTTCTGATCAATTTTGCTGTGAACGTAAAACTGCTCTAAAAAGTAAAGTCAGTTTTTAAAAAGAAAATTAAAAAAGAAAGAAAGAATTTGAACAGTGCCCCAACTTCAATGCTTCTCTTAACTATTTTGGATAACTCACCTTTAGTGACGCCAAAAAGATAGTGATGTTTTACTCTTTACTTATACATACAATTTATAAATTCCCTGTATATTCTCTAGTGTATAAATTCAATTATTTGTATTATTTTCTGACTGTTTTTCAAGTGTTACAAGAAGTATCAAGGAAAGAGCACTGGATTGAGAGTCAGAAGACTGGGGATAAGAAGATAGTCAAATTTGGACTTGTGCATAAGTTTCTGACTTGAGGTCCAGGACATTCACCACATTTTAATTCTATATATTCATATATTCTTTATCTTATTCATACCCTTGGTAATAACTCCAAATATTAGAGACTTTGTGATATAAATATATATACATACTCACAAATCCTAAAATTTAAATAAAAGTTGATGTAGTTTTTATGTCTTTCATACCACTTATAATCTTATGTCCCAAGATCTTAACTTTGATTTTTTTTTAAGTTCTAAACTTTCTAAAGTTAGGATCCTACCTAGTACTAAACAAATTTGCTATATTTACAAACTTTAAAATTTTTTTATGTGTGCCCATTGGGATAGAATCAGACATTCTAAAAATCAAGAAACACAACATATATGGCTTCCTTCCATTAAGTCATCATTCTTTGCCTAACTGCTTGCATAAGAATGGTGTGAGGTGTGTATTCTGGCTGTTTTGCTACTTCAGGGTAGTGGTTCTCTACTTTGGACAACTTTTCCCCTCAAGAACATTTGGAAATTTGTCGTTATTTGATTGTAATGCCTCGTGGAAGTGCTACTGGCGTTTAGTGAGTAGAGGCCAAGGATACTGCTAAACATCCTAAAATGCACAGGGCAGCTTCCACTTCCCCAAACATAGAATTTCCTACTCCAAAATGGCAATTGTATAAAGGTTGTAAAACCCTACTTCAAAGTAATGGGGTAAGATTTTAGATGGATATACCCTTGTAGATATGTCCTGCATCATTCTAGAACTCTTCTGAGCATACAAAAAATTATGATCTTGCATGATAAAAGTTTTTTTTTTTCTTTCACACCATACTTTTGGGTTTTTCTCTAGCAAAGGACTAGTATGGGAGAGAAAAAGAGTATAGCTGCAGAAAAGATAAATTGAGAAATGGTAATTGTTAAAACTGATTCATAAGAAGAGGTTTAGACTTATCCCCCCAAACATTTATAGTTAGCTTAATAAATTCATTCATTTATAGGGGAAAATGGCAATGTAGGAAAACCCAGCTTCCCCATTCCACCACAAAGATCAATGATTGCACAGCTACCTATGAACAAAAAAACAGCTCTGGGAGACCTCTAGAGTGCACTTAGGAAGTTTTAGCAATACTCTGGAACATCGACAGTAACAACAAGAACAGAATAATCACACAAGAAGAGGAGGAAGATGACTTCATTTTGCCTGCATCATCTTATCCTGCAAGCTGGCATTGTTCAGTGCCAAGAAGGAACTTCCTTTCTAGAAATTGTTCCTCTCTGCAAGAAAGGAAGAACAGGGTGAGCAATCAGCTTCTCCAGCCTGGTGGGGTAGTGCCCAGGGGTCCCACTTTGGTTTCACCCCACCCAGACTGGCAAAGCTGAGATGTTTTGAGCTCGTTACGAACGAGGAAGAAAAGCAGAGGCTATTATTAGCAGACATACAGCAGAAGCAGTCAGGTTTACAGACACCTGATCTGCAGACAAACTCAGAAAATTTTGCTACTGAGGAAGCCAATGACCAGCACAGCCACCATGTACCCTTTGCAGATATCACCAGCTTTTGTTCCACAGGTATTTCGTTGGCTGACTCCATCTACCTGAGTCCTTACCCCTGCCCCTGCCAGAGGCTGGAACCCACACCAGCAGCCATTTAAGGTTTCTGTGGATGTACAAGTATAAGAGGGGAAAGCACTGAGTCTCTCCCCACCCCGACTGTAGCTCATGGACCACCCTTGCAGCCAACATGGGCTTCTGCAGCTATGCAATTGGAAGACACCAGCCTAACCCCCTCCTGCCTCTGACTGACCCCCACCACTGTGCCCGTGCTTGGGGATAGCATCTTCAGCAGTGTACCTGCATGCCACCATCCTGACACCCATCATCAGCCTCTACTGCAGTGTGCAGAAATGGGGGTAAAGTGTGTGGCCACAGGTAATGTACTTATAGCCAGGCCCCCCTGCAGCTGCTTGCTGGCCTGATCAGGTCCTACCTTCTATCACTGGCTGGCACCACTGTGCTCACTTGTAACCAACCCCTCCTGCTGTGTGCCTGCATGCCCCCTGCTTGATCCCCGTCACTAGCCTCCATTGCAGTGTGAACACTGAGGGGGTAGAAAATACAGCCACAGGAAGCACAGCAACTTCTAGGGTCCTGACAGGTACTTATAGGCTTAGATCAAACCCTGACATTTGTCACTGGTTGGCGCCACTGAGCTCACTTGTATCTAGTTTCTCCAGCTGTCTACATGCATAACCCTAGCCTGACGTCCATCACCAGCCTCCATTACAGTGTGCATGCCTGGGAGAGTGTGAAGCCACAGAAAAGTACACCAATAGCCAGGGTTTTGCAGCTGCTTATGAGCCCAGGTCAGGACCTTCCTTCTGTTACTGGCCAGCACCACCATACCCACGTGTAGATAGTACCTCTGGCTGTGTACCTGCATACTCCCAGCTCTACCCCTGTCACTAGTGTCCACTGTAGTGTGCACACCTGAGGGGAGAATGTGCAGCTATAGGACAGCACACTGACAGCCAGGGCTGGCCTCCACAGATGCCAGTAAGCCCATAGTTTTACCACCTGCCCTAGCTTTCAATCATTATGAGTGTGTCATCAACTGACCCCTGTCACTACACAGGCACCTTCAGCTGGCTCGCACAGACAACTTCATGCACATCACTGGCTTTAGCCACCACTGCTGCATTCCCTGGTTTCTAACAGCTATACCTGGAGGTGTCATAGGATCTCTACAGCCCTTAAAGACCCTGTGGACTCCGCACAGTGTTTGCCAAGGACCACACAGTTGTTGATGGACTGAGCCAGAGACACCAAGCTTCTCCCACATCCAGTGCCACCATACTCCCCTGCAGATGTTGCCCTGGACCACTAGACCCTGGGTTGAAGCATGCTTTATGTAAGCTTCATGGGAACCACAAAACAAAAATCTACAATACGTACACAAAGATAAAGAGAAGGGAATCAAAGCATGCAACTATGGAAAATCATAAATTTACAAAGGAGGAAAACAAGAAAGGAAAAAAAAAAGAAAAATGAAGCTACAAGACAGACAGAAAAAAAGTAATAGGATGACATTAGTAAGTCTTTACCTGTCAATAATTATTCTAAATGTTAATGGATTGAATTCTCCAATCAAAAGGCATAGAGTGCCTGGATGGATGAAAAAACAAGACCCAATTATATGCTGCCTACAAGAGACTCACATCAGTTTTAAGGACACACATAGGATCAATGTGAAGGGATGGAAAAAGATATTCCATGTAAGTGGAAACCGAAAAAAAGATCAGTAGTAGCTATACTTAGACCAAATGACTGTAAGCTAAAAATGGTAAAAAGAGACAAAGACGGTCATTATATGATGATAAGGGGTCAATTCATCAAGAAGATATAACAACCATAAATGTATATGCACCCAACATTGGAGCACTTAAGTATATTAAGCAAATACTATCAGACTGAAGGCAGAAATAGACAACAATACAATAATAATAGGGGACATCAATACTCCACTTTCAACAATGCTTAAGTCATTCAGGCAGAAAATCAACAAGGAAATGTTGGACTTGAACCATACTTTAGACCAAATGGAGTCAACAGATATATACAAAACATTTCATCCAATATATATTCTTCTAAGTGCAGATAGAACCTTATACAGGATAGATCACATGATAGGTCACAAAAAAAGTCTTAGCAATTTTAAGAAGATTGAGATCATACCAAGTATTTTTTCTGACCACAAAAATATGAAACTAGAAATCAATAACAGGAGAAAAGCTGGAAAATTCACAAATATGTGGAGATTAAAGAACATGATCCTGAACAATTAATGGGTCAAGGAAGAAATCAAAATATATATCAAAGAAATATCTTGAAACAAATGAAAATGGAAGCACAACATATCAAAACTTATGGAATGCTGCAAAAACGGTTTTAAGTGGAAAATTTGTAGTGATAAACACTTACATTAGGAAATTTAAAAATCTCAAATAAACAACCTCACTTTACATCTCAAGGAAGTAGAAAAAAGAATAAAGCGAGCCCAAAGTTAGCAGAAGGAAGGAAATAACAAAGGTCAGAGCAGAAACAAATAAAATAGAGACTGGAAAAACAATAAAAATGATCAATGAAGCTAAGAGCTGGTTCTTTGGAAAGATAAACAAAATTGACAAACATTAACTATCTCAGAATAAAAGAGAGATGACTCAAATGTATAAAATCGGAAATGAAAGATGAGACATTACAACAGACCACAGAAACAGAGAGGATCATGAGAGACTACTATGAACAATTATGTGCCAGCAAACTGGATAACCTTAAAGAAATGGATAAATTCCTATCAACATGCAACTTACCAAGACTGATCTGAAGAAAATCAGATCAATAATGAGTAAGAAGATTGAATCAGTAATCAAAAAACTCCCAGCACAGAAAAGTCTATGACCAGATGGTTTCATTGCTTAATTCTACCAGATATTTTAAAAAGAAGTCATGCTAATCCTTCTCAAACTCTGAAAAAATTAAAGAGGAGGGAACACTTCTAAACTTATTTTACTCAGCCAGCATTACTCTGTGCCCAAAACCAGATAAGGAAACTAAAAAAAAATTAAAGATCAATATCCCTGATGAATATAGATGCCAACATTGTCAACAAAATGGTAGTAGAACAAATTTAGCATACAATAAAAGGATCATTCACCATGATAATGTGAGATTTATCCCTTGGATGCAAGGATGTTTCAACAGATGCAAATGTGAGTCACTACATTAATAGGATGAAAGATAAAAATCATATGATTATCTCAATAGATTCAGAAAAAGCATTTGACAATATACAATGTATTTTCATGATAAAAATGCTCAACAAGTTGGGTATAGAAGAAATATACCTCAGCCCAATGAAGGCCATATATGGCAAACACACAGCTAACATCATAGTCAGTAGTTAAAGGTTGAAAACTTTCCTCTAAAATCAGGAACAACAGAAGAATGCTCACTCTCACCATTTCTATTCAGAATAGTACTGAAAGTCCTAACCAGAGCAACCAGGCAAGATAAGGAAGCAAAAAGCACTCAATGATGAAAAAAGAAGTAAAATTGTATTTGTTTGCAGATGACATGATCTTATATATAGAAAATCTTAAAGACTCCATCAAAACCTGCTATAATTAATCAACAAATTAAGTAATGGTGCAGGATACATAATCAACATAGAGAAAGTAGCTGCCTTTTTATATGATAACAACAAAACATTTGAAAAATAAATAAATAATGATAATCTTATTCACAACAACATCAGAAAGAATAAAATATTTAGGAATAAATTTAACCAAGGAGGTGAAATATTTGTGAACTGTAAACTACATGCCTTAGATAAAAGACATTGAAGAAAACACAGGACCCACGTTCATGAATCAGAAGAATTAATAATGTTAAAATGCCCACACTACCTAAATCCATCTATAGATTCAACACAATCCCCATCAAAATTCCAAAGACATTTTTCATAGAAAGAGAAAATAATCCTAAAATTTGCATGGAGCCACAAGAAAACCTAGAATAAAAAAAGTGATCCTGAGAAAGAATAAAGCCAGAGACATCACACTTTCTGATTTCAAAATATAATACAAAGATAAAGTCATCAAAACAGTATGGTACTGGCTGAAATGGAGACACATCGACCAATGGAACAGAGTTGACAGCCCAGAAATAAACTCCCACACATTCGGTCAACCAATATTTGACAAGGGAGCCAAGAATTCTCAATTGGGGAAAAGATAGTCTCTTCAATAAATTTTGTTGAGAAAACTGGATAACCACATGCAAAAAATGAAATTGGACCCCTATCTTACACCAATCATGGAGATTAACTCAAAATGGATTAAAGACTTAAACATAAAATCTGAAACCATCAAACTTTTAGAAGGAAACAGGGAACAAACATCTTGAGATTGATTGTTTTTGCCAGCAATTTCCTGGATATGACACCAAAAGCACAAGTAAAATAATGCAAAAATAAACAAGTGGGACTACATCAAATTAAAAATTTATGCACAGCAAAAGAAACCATCAACAAAAATTAAAAGCCAACCTATGGAATGGGAGAAAATATTTGTAACCTACTTATCTGATAATGGGTTAATATAAATGATATAAAGGGAACTGATACAACTCAGTAACAACAACAAAACAACAATTCAATTAAAAATGTGCAGATGTACTCAGTAGACAGTTTTTCAAAGATATCCAAACGGCCAACAGGTACATGAAAAGTTGCTCCACATCACTAATCATCAGGGAAATTCCAATAAAAATGATAGTGAGATATCACATCACACCTGTTCGAATGACTATCATCAAAAAGACAACAATAAGAAGAATTGGCAAAACTGCGGAGAAAAGGGGACACTTTGGCACTGTTGGTGGGAATTCAAATTGGCAACAGAATCTATGGAAGACAGAATTGAGTTTCCTCAAAAAATTAAAAATAGAATTACCCTATGATCCAGCAATCCCACTTCTGGGTGTATATCCAAAGGAATTGAAATCAGGATCTCATAGAGATATCTGCACTCCATGTTCATTGCAGCATTACCCACAATAGTCAACATAAGTGACCATTGACAGATGAATAAATAAAGAAGAGGTGGTATATATATATATATATATATATATATATATATATATATATATATATACACACACACACACACACAATGGGATGCTATTCAGCCATGAGAAAGAAAGAAGTCCTTCCATTTGTGACAACTTTGATGAACCTTTATGGCATTATGCAAAGTGAAATAAATCAGACAGAGAAAGACAAATACTATATGACATCACTTATATGTGGAATCTAAAAACTCCCTAATTCAGAGAAACAGTAGATTATAGTTAATACTACTGTATTATATACTTGAATCTTGCTAAGAGTAGATCTTAAATCTTCTCACCACAAGAAAAGAAATGGTAATTATGTGATGGGATGGAGGTGTTAACTAATGCTATAGTGGTAATTATTTTTGCATTATATAAATGTATCAAATAAACATGCTGTACACCTTAAACTTACATAATGTTAAATGTCAATTATATTTTAATAAAGATGAGGGAAAAGAAATTCATTCATTTATAAAATGAATACCTATTGCATGCACACTATGTGTGAGTCACTACTTAAGCTGCTAGGACACATGGATGAAATAAGTCAAGTAAAGGCAGTGTCATATGTTGTGCTACTCATATTACCTTTTCTTTATTTTACTTCCCTCTTTTGATTTGGTAGCTATGAACTATTGAAATATTGCTAGTTGATTGAACTACTGCAAGTGGTTCCCTTGAATTTAAAAAAAATAAAATATACTTGGTGTGATGTTTGTCTAAGTGCATATGTCAAAGTCACTGTATACAGTGTTAATTGGAAACCTAATATTGGCTAGCCCTTAAGTACCGGGGAAACAGTGTCAAACAAGGCAACTCTCATGAAACTTACAGGTAATATAAATACTAAGTAATAATTAAAACTGAAATACTCAATGAAAGAGAATCACAGAATGATCTGGTATCAAATAAAATTAACAGACATCAGAGGACCAAGGTTTCATGCCTTTGAAGACAAACTAATAATATGGAGAAAGCTCATGATAAGTTCAATGGGATTTTAAACCTGTATATATAGTGTGATACAAATTTTGTTATATATTTCTCTTATGATATGATCCAAAATCAGAATCAATATATGCACAAAAACATATGTGCCTATGTTTATATATACATATATATGCAAATTATGAGGGGAGAGAGAGAGAGAAAGAGAGAAAGAAAGGGAAAGGGAGAAGGAGAAGGAGGGGAGAGAGAGAATAAAATGAATGGAAATTCACCAAAATGCTAATAGTCATCTCTGGATGTGGATAATTACAAAATAATAATTATTTTGTAATTATTATTACAAAATAATTTTCTTTTATTCTTTTCTTCATAATGTATATTCTACTATTCTCAAAATTTCCAAGAAAGAAGATATATTGCAGTCATTTTGAGAAACAATTTGGCAGCTTCCTATAAAGTAACATAAATTTGCCATATGATTCAATAATTCCACTTCCAGGTATTTACCTAAGAGAAATAAAAACATGCTGTCCACACAGAGACATATACATGAGTGTTAATAGCAACATTATTGGTAATCACCACAAACTGGAAATAATCCAAATGTACATTAGCAGTGAATGTATAAACATATTATAGTAAATCCATACAATCAAATTCTTGTATGCTTTATTCTCAGCAGTTGAAAATGCAGAACTGTTACATACAACATGGACGAATCTTACAGACATTGTTAAGACAAGAAATCTTACACAAAAAGTACATATTGTCTGATTCCATTTGTATTGAGTCAAAGAACTTGTAAAACATGTACAGTATTAGAAATCAGTACCATGGATGCCTGTGTCCAGAGATATAAGAAAAAGTGACTGGGAAGGCACATGATGGAACATTTTTACTGTAAGGGAAATGTTACTTATCATGATTGTGGTGGTGGTTAGATGAGTGTAAAATAGGAGGAAAGCTGGAAAATTCACAAATATGTGGAAATTAAACAACATATTCCTGATCAACCAATGGGTCAAAGAAGAAATCAAGATGGAAATCAGTTATAAAAACTCATCTATCTACACATTTAAAATCTGTGCATTTTGTTGTTGGTATATTCTACCTGAATTATATTGATTAAAAAAAATTCTACCAGCCCCTAGAATAATGATTGGCTCATAATATGTGTTTAATGCAAAATTCATAAATAAATACACTAATACAGTTTCTATGAGCGTCATTTTTGCCACATTCCACAGCTTTTGGTATGACTATCCTAGTTGTTGATGTACAAAGAAAATGTGAGTTCAGGTTTGTTTTCCCTTTTACTGAAATAATTATCTAGAAGAATTATTTTTGTCCTTAACTTTCTATTGGATTATGTTGGGATATTCTCATTTTGTTTTTATTTATAGTTTTATTGCACTGCTATAAATGGGTGTGTGCTCTATATTTTGTACCTTAGAAATTATTGAGGTTTTTTGGTATCATGATAGAGAATTATTAAAATTTATTTCAATAATGTTTGAAAATAAGCATTTTCTGTTTCTTGTATTTTGAACAGTTTACACTTTATATACTTCAAAGCTGTGCTTCTGGGTACATAAAGATTCATTTTCATCATATATTCCTGGTGGAATCTGTTTTTCATCTATATAAAATATTCATATTTGTACTCTTTAAAAATTTTCACCTTGAATCTTATTGTTTCTGATATTAATTTATCCATACTTTCATTTTGGTTTGCCTATCCTTGCTATTCAATTTATTCTTATTATTCTAAATATGAAATGTTTCTTAAATTTGCTTGCAGCCTTTGGTATGAGACAGGATAATTATTCTCTGTATAGTTCCAGTTTTAGAATATTTTATTCCAATGTGATGTGAGCACTTCCTAATTGTGTTTTTAGCCTTCGTATGTATTTTTTTTTTTAAACATCTTTATTGAAGTATAATTGCTTTACAATGGTGTGCTAGCTTCTGCTTTACAACAAAGTGAATCAGTTACACATATACATATGTTGCCATATCTCTTCCCTCTTGCATCTCCCTCCCTCCCACCCTCCCTATCCCACCCCTCTAGGTGGTCACAAAGCACCGAGCTGATCTCCCTGTTCTATGCGGTTGCTTCCCACTAGTTATCTATTTTACATTTGGTAGTGTATATATGTCCATGACACTCTCTCACCCTGTCACATCTCACCCTTCCCCCTCCCCATATCCTTAAGTCCATTCTCTAGTAGGTCTGTGTCTTTATTCCCATCTTGCCACTAGGTTCTTCATGACCTCTTTTTTTTGCTTTTAATTTGTCATATATATATATATGAAATATAGCATATATTATATATATATGATTTGTAGACTGTTTTAAATTATATTTATAATTTGTAGATGCTTTCTAACCGAAATTTAGCTGCCTTTTTCTTCATTAAGCAGCTCCCTAGTTGCTGTAAATTTTGGATTAGATTTCAGAGTTCTGAAAAAAATTGATTCTTTTAATATTTGCCATCTTAAAGTTGTTTCAGTGAAGGGGCCAATTATTCCAATGCTTAATACCAACATTTTCTGTGACATCACTTCTTCTCTGTGACTCTTAAAATATGCTCTATTTATCCTTTGAATTCTGAATTCCACCATAACTAAATAGAGATGCATACCATTTTTATTGAATTGTATTGAACCCTTATTGTACCCTTCCAAATGAATTCATTTGTTCACTGATTTAACAAATATATTGAGTACTTATCTTGTGCTAGGCTACTTACCGTGCTAAATGCTGGTTATAAAATGGAGAACCAGACAGAGAAAGCCCCTATTCTCCTGGAAATTGTATTTCACTCTGTTGGACAGCAATTATGTAAAAATTTTAACCTACAGATCCTGGTAGCATTATAAAGGAAATACACAGCAAGTTATGATAAAGAATAGTAAAAGACAAATAGTCATTTTGTTGAGGGTAAGCTTTCCTAAGGAGAATGGTACAAAATACTAGTGTGAAGAAGAAATAGGAAGCATATTAGTGAAATGCTTGGGTATGAATTGGGGAGCTTAGTCCAGGCAAGAGGAACAGAAAGCCCAAAGGCCAAGAGACAGGAAATATCTTGATGTTTTCTGGGAACTAATAGAAGGTCACTATAATGGTGTATAATGAGGAAAGGAAAGTAGAATGATGGGAGTTTTGAGAGGTAGTCATGGGGCTAAATCAAATAAAGGAATTAGATTTTGTTTTTCTATAAACAATGGAAGGCAGTGGATGACTTAATCAAAGACCAAAGGTTCCATTTTATATTTAAAAAATTCATTCTGGTAGCTAGGTGGAAACTGGATAAGGGACTCATTAAGAACTGGGTTGAGAAATGAAAAAAAGTGAAAGATTTATACATGTCTATTGTAATGGCAAAATTTTTGCTGTTATTTTTAAAGTTGTCTCCCTTTTATTCTTTCTTTACAGAAGTCCTAATTATATGGGTGTTGGAATAAAAGTTTTCTTCTCTCACTATTTCTTTGTCCTTTTGTAGTGTATTTTGGGAGAACTCTTCTATTTTATCCTCTAGATAACTTTATACATCTTTGACTAAATCTATTTTGTTAGTCATCTATACTATTGTAATTAATTTTTTTTCAATTATCACATTTATAATTTATAAAATTAATTTTTATAAATTACTTCATAGCAGCCTTTTTGAATGGGTATATTACACTTTTGGATTTTTCAATGGATATAAATTGTACTTATGTTTTCTGACATTTCCTCTATTAACTCTATTGCCTGGAGGTTAATTCTTTAGTTGTCTATTAAAATTAGTACCTCTCTTTTATGTTGTTGATTTTCATCAACTGTTGGCTGATTTCTTGTATTTTGTTCATATTTGTTAACTCCTGTAAACCTCTCAGTGAATGTTTATACTGAAAACTGGAGACTTCCTCTGATGGCTGGAAAGAAATGGGATAAAGGTCAAGTGAGCTGTGGGCAGGAGTAAGTTACCTGGTGCACTGATTTTATTTTCTGGTATTAGCACACATTCTGGGACTCTTATATGTCAGAAGTTCCAGTTGACAGAGTACTACTTTAGGCACAGTAACAAACTACTAAAAAAGGAGAGTTAGGGATCTAACTGGCCTATATACTACAAATGTGTTTAATTATATTATTAGTAAAATGATAATTTTCACTGGCATACTACTGCTTACTATTGTACATTGCATTTGTTTATTTGAACTAGGAATATTAAGGAGCTTTCTTGGAAAGAATAGATATTAATTTCTCATTTATTTATGTCTGAAGTTTTATATAGTACACATTTATTATAGATCTTTATTAGAGTATAACTGCTGCACAGTACTGTGTTAGTTTCTGTTGTACAACACAGGGAATCAGCTATATGCATACATATATCTCCATATCCCCTCCTTCTTGAGCCTCCCTCCCACCCTCCCTATCCCACCCCTCTAGGTGGTCACAAAGCACCTAGCTGATTTCCCTGTGCTATGATGCTGCTTCCACTAGCTATCCGTTTTACATTTGGTAGTGTATATATGTCAATGATACTCTCTCACTTCGTCTCAGCTTACCCTTCCCCCTCCCCTTGTCCTCAAGTCCATTCTCTACGACTGCGTCTTTATTCCTGTTCTGCCCCTAGGTTCAACAGAACCATTTTTTTTCTAGATTCCATATATATGCGTTAGCTTATGGTATTTGTTTTTCTCTTTCTGACATACTTCACTCTGTATGACAGACTCAAGGTCCATCCACTTCACTACAAAGAACTCAATTTCATTTCTTTTTATGGCTGAGTAATATTCCATTGTATATATGTGCCATATCTTCTTTATCCATTCACCTGTCGATGGACATTTAGGTTGCTTCCATGTCCTGGCTATTTTAAATAGTGCTGCAATAAATATTGGGGTGCATGTGTCTTTTTGAATTACTGTTTTCTCTGGGTATATGCTCAGTAGTGGGATTGCTGTGTCATATGATGGTTCTATTTTTATTTCTTAAGGAACCTCCATACTGTTCTCCATAGTGACTGTATCAATTTATGTTCCCACCAACAGTGCAACAGGGTTCCCTTTTCACCACACCCTTTCCAGCATATATTGTTTCTAGATTTTTTGATAATGGCTATTCTGACTGGTGTGAGGTAATAACTCATTGTAGTTTTGACTTGCATTTCTCTAATAATTAGTGTTGTTGAGCATCTTTTCATGTGCCTCTTGGCCATCTGTATGTCTTCTTTTGTGAAATGTCTATTTAGGTGTTGTGTCCATTTGTTAATTGGATGGTTTGTTTTTTGATATTGAGCTCTATGAACTGTTTGTATAGTTTGGAGATTAATCCTTTGTCCGTTGTTTCATTTGCAAATATTTTCTCCCATTCAGAGGGTTGTCTTTCCACCTTGCTTATGCTTTCCTTTGTTGTGCAAAAGATTTTAAGTTTAATTAGGTCCCATTTGATTTTTTTTGTTTTTATTTTCATTCCTCTAGGAGGTAGGTCAAAAAAAACATCTTGCTGCATTTTATGTCAAAGAGTGTTTTTACTATGTTTTCCTCTAAGACTTTTATAGTGTCTGGTCTTACAATTAGGTCTTTAATCCATTTGGAGTACCAAACATTTAGAGAAGAGCTAACACCAATCCTTCTCCAACTCTTCCAAAAATTTGCAGAGGGAGGAATACTCCAAAATTCATTCTACGAAGCCACCATCACCCTGATACCAAAACCAGAAAAAGATATCACAAAGAAGGTTATAGACCAATATCACTGATGAACATAGATGCAAAAATCCTGAACAAAATACTAGCAAACCAAATCCAACAACATATTAAAAGGATTATACAACATGATCAAGTGGGATTTATCCCAGGGATGCAAAGATTCTTCAATATATGCAAATCAATCAATGTGATGCACCATATTAACAAATTGAAGAATAAAAACCATATGATCATCTCAATAGACATAAGAAAAGTTTTTGACAAAATTCAACACCCATTTATGATAAAAACTCTCCAGAAAATGGGCATAGAGGGAACCGACCTCAACATAATAAAGTCCATATATGACAAACCAACAGCAAACATCATACTCAATGGTGAAAGACTGAAAGCATTTCCACTAAGGTCAGGAACAAGACAAGGATGTCCACTCTCACCATTCTTGTTCAACATAGTTTTGGAAGTCCAAGCCACCACAATCAGAGAAGAAAAAGAAATAAAAAGAATACAAATTGGAAAAGAAGAATTAAAACTGTCACTGCTTGCAGATGACATGATACTATACATAGAAAATTCTAAAGATGCCACCAGAAAACTACTAGAATTAATCAATGAATTTGGTAAGGTTTCAGGATACAAAATTAATGCACAGAAATCTCTGGCATTCCTATACACTAACAATGAAAAATTCGAAAGAGAAATTAAGGAAACAATCCCATTTACCATCACAACAAAAAGAATAAAATACCTAGGAATAAACCTACCTAAAGAGACAAAAGACCTGTATGCAGAAAACAATAAGACACTGATTAAAGAAATTAAAGATGATACAAACAGATGGAGAGATATACCATGTTGTTGGATTGGAAGAATCAACATCGTGAAAATGACTATACTACCCAAAGCAATCTACAGATTCAATGCAATCCCTATCAAACTACCAGTGGCATTCTTCACAGAATTACAACAAAAAATTTTTTCCATTTATATGGAAACACAAAAGACCCCGAATAGCCAAAGCAATCTTGAAAAAGAAAAGCACAGTTGGAAGAATCAGGCTCCCCGACTTCAAACTATACTACAAAGCTACATTAATCAAGACAGTATGGTACTGGCAGAAAAATAGAAATATAGATCAATGGTACAGGATAGAAAACCCAGAGATAGACCCACGTGCCTATGGTTACCTAATTTATGACAAAAGAGGCAAGAACATACAATGGAGAAAAGACACCCTCTTAAATAAGTGGTGCTGGGAAAACTGGACAGCTACATACAAAAGAATGAAATTAGAACCCTACCTAGCACCATACACAAAAATAAACTCCAAATGGATTAAAGACCTAAATATATAGTACACATTTTAAATCTCAGTCATATCCCAACTTCTCCTTTAGTTCTGGTAACCTCTAAACTTCATATTTACTACTGGACCCCTCTCTGGATTTCCAGTATTTTTATCATTTGGCTAATTGAAAAAAATCTGCTTTTTCCTTCATGCTCTTTCCTTACTTATGATTTCTACATCTTCTTCTTTTGTCTTTAATCATTTTAAACATACTCATTTTATACTCTATTTAAGAATGTTTTACATTATACCAAGTTCTTATCTAGCATCAAACATCTTATTTTATGGTCCTACTTATGTGAGATATTATTCTACTGAGTTTTGTAACTTTCACTGTGATCTCATCATTGGCAGGGTTGTCATTTCAATGACTTCTTGGTGGAGGTAGAAAGAACAGTTGTATTCATGTGCTTTATTGGCCAGGTTGATTCAATCTGTATTTTGATTTTGTGGAAGAAAGTGTTGAGTTTTAACTTTTCTATTACAATTCTCAAAATTTAGATCTTAAAAATGTTCAGGATTCCATTTATATAATATATGGATATAGATACAGTTATGACATAAATTATTAAAAATAGCTATGATTTGAAAATTGTATTATAACTCAGTTATTAAATTACCTCTCACCTGTTTTAAATGAAGAATTATATAATTCAATTTATGTGAAATTGTTACATGTGGAAAAATTCTGCTTATATTCATTGTTTTTTTGTTTTTGTTTTTGTTTTGTGCCTTTCAAGGAAAATGATCATGAAAAGGAAAAGTTCCTTTTTTGGAACTTTACATTTCTTCTGGGGAGTGACAAAAACAAAATTTCCTCATCATCCTTGACTGTCATTGAGAATTTCCCTGTCTTTGAGGATTTTCAATAAAAAACCTGACTTTCCTGATCTTTAGATTCAGTCAAGTTGGGCTATTAGCCTGAGTCTGGGCTGATTGTCTTTAATAAGATAGGAGAGAAAACAATTTGACATTTATATATAAGTGTTTCTTTTTCTTCTTTTAAGATGGCCCAGTTGTAGGCAGCTGGAGTGATAGTTACGTGCTACACCTACCAATTACCTAGCTCTTTCTTGGGAACCAAAGACAAGTTCTCAGTAATGCTGGGAAGATACACATGGGAATATGTGTATCAGTTCAGTGGCCTAAGAATTTGAGAGCACTTTTTCCTCTTCTGAATTCATCTTCTAGACATTTAAAAAGAATCATTAAGGGCAATAGCAGATTGTAGACATTAAAATCTTTTCAAATTGCACTGTAACATTGCACAGAATTGCATGGTAACATTGCACAGAATAAGAGATGGAACAGTTTTCCACCATTAAGTCTGCAGCTCAATGTGACTTCGGAGTGATTTCCCTGTTTTAAAAAAAATGGTGGACTTTTTTTAATTTTATGATGACAGTCCCAGTGTTCTGTTCCTTCATGTTGTTAATTCTCTTCGGAGAGACTACAAAGAGTTTTTGGAGATTAAAATGTACCCTTAAAGAAAATGGTTTCACAATTAGATAAATTAAAATATATTACACATTTTGTTTTATGGAAACATTCAGTTGGAATTGAGCATGAATGTTTTTGCCTAATATCTATGTACAATTATCCAGAAAAGTGGGATGCCTGCAACATTAATATCCAGTTGTCTGGGTGTCCAATTTTAGAGATTTGTCAAATTTGTTGTTCTGAATTTTTAGGTAGTTTAACACATCACTTTTTAGAATTCAAGTTAACCTCTCAATATCCCCTTTACTTTTAGATATGGATTTCACAAAATGAAAATCCCACATACAACTAATTCTATCACAGTTATTAATTCAAGAAGGTAGTGCTCTCTATTCTCTTAATTCCCAGAAGAAGACTCTTAGATTAGTTTTTAAAATGTTAATTTGTTTTAAAATATATATTTGATAACATGCTGTGTGTAATATGGTGATTCTGCAAACTTCCTCTCTACCATTCCTAATTTCTAAATAACTTAGGAATATTGGTCTTTCTAGTTCTTTAACATAGCTCACATTTTATTTTATTTTACTTGGGTTCAACAAGATGAAATATTGTTGCCAAATCACCAATTTCATATGGTTTATTTATTCTAACTCGCATATACAAGATTAACTCTTTGTAATTTATAAGAAAATGTTTTAAATTTGTTTTCTTCAATGACTGATATTTCAGAATAAACACATTTAATCAAATTCTTCTAATTGTGACAACTTGGACTGAACTATTTTGTAACTTAATCTTTTCTTATATCTAGAAATAAATGTTTTCAAATTCATAGTAAAAAACATTTTCAGACCATGTATAAAATGGATATAATATTTACCCACTAAAAATGAACTATAGTTTTTTTATTATTTATTACATATATCATTATATATTATTAGTATATATTATTTATTTTAATCATCCTTGAAGAAACAGTTGACAATTTATGAACTTATTGATGATCTAGTCATTAAAACAGTTGTCCAAGGACTTCTAATTTTTAACATTTCATGACCTTAAATTCTATTTCCACTGTGCTTCAAATGACTAAAAGTGTTTTTACAACAATGGATAGTAGTCCTTGAAAGATGCACTTTAAATTTTCAATAAAACAAATAATAAGATATAGATAAATAAAACATCATACCAATATCATGTAACTCAAATATATAGCCTATTGGCAGAATATGGATTGAATTTCTACTACCCATATTCTAATGATATTGAATGGAGACAAATATCAAAGATTTACCTCATGATAATATAACCCACCTGAAAGAATATAAGATCATTATTCTCATGCTTGCCTTGTGATACAGAGGCTTGGGTTCTATGTCATACAGAAGACTAGGTAGCTGTAGGGATATTATTTTATTTTTTATTTTTTTAAGATAATAATTTTGTATAGTATTTCATCTCATTACTTTCCTGTTTCTCTTCCTCATGTGAAGATAGTTTCCTTAAACCTATAAGAGACATGGTTCCTAATAGCTTTTTCAACTTTGCACAGATCCTTCTTATGCTGTTTTTGTGAAGTGTTAAAAATATGCCTGGAGAGAGAGAAGATGGCAGAAGAGTAAGACACGGAGATCACCTTCCTCCCCACAGATACATCAGAAATACATCTACACGTGGAACTGCTCCTATAGAACACCCACTGAAGGCTGGCAGAAGATGTCAGACCTCACAAAAGGCAAGAAACTCCCCACATACCTGGGTAGGGCAAAAGAAAAAAGAAACAACAGAGACAAAAGAATAGGGACAGGACCTGCACCAGTGGGAGGGAGCTGTGAAGGAGGAAAGGTTTCCACACACTAGAAGCCCCTTCGCGGGTGGAGACTGTGGGTGGCGGAGGGGAGAGCTTCGAAGCCACGGAGGAGACCTCAGCAACAGGGGTGTGGAGGGCAAAGCGGAGAGATTCCTGCACGGAGGAGCGGTGCCGACCAGCACTCACCAGCCCGAGAGGCTTGTCTGCTCACCCGCCGGGGCGGGCGGGGGCTGGTAGCTGAGGCTCGGACTTCAGTCGGATCCCAGGGAGAGGACTGGGGTTGGCGGTGTGAACACAGCCTGAAGGGGTTAGCGCACCACAGCTAGCCGGGAGGGAGTCCGGGAAAAGGTCTGGAGCTGCCGAACAGGCAAGAGACTTTTTCTTGCCTCTTTGTTTCCTGGTGCACAAAGAGAGGGGATTCAGAGCGCCGCCTAAACAAGCTCCAGAGACGGGCGCGAGCCGCAGCTATCAGCGCGGACCCCAGAGACGGGCATGAAATCCTAAGCCTGCTGCTGCCGCCACCAAGAAACCTGTGTGCAAGCACAGGTCACTATCCACACCGCCCCTCCCGGGAGCCTGTGCAGCCCGCCACTGCCAGGGTCCCGTGATCCAGGGACAACTTCCCCGGGAGAACGCACGGCGCTCCTACGGCTGCTGCAACGTCACGCTGGCCTCTGCCATCGAAGGCTCGCCCCGCATCTGTACTCCTCCCTCCCCCTGGCCTGAGTGAGCCAGAGCCCCCGAAGCAGCTGCTCCTTTAACCCCGTCCTGTCTGAGTGAAGAACAGATGCCCTCAGGCGACCTACATGCAGAGGCGGGTCCAAATCCAAAGCTGAAACCCGGGAGCTGTGCGAACAAAAAAGAGAAAGGGAAATTTCTCCCAGCAGGCTCAGAAGCAGCGGATTAAAGCTCCACAAACAACTTGATGTACCTGCATCTGTGGAATACCTGAATAGACAAGGAATCATCCCAAATTAAGGAGGTGGACTTTGGGAGCAAGATTTATTATTTTTTCCCCTTTTCCTCTTTTTGTGAGTGTGTATGTGTATGCTTCTGTGTGAGATTTTGTCTGTATAGCTTTGCTTTCACCATTTGTCCTAGGGTTCTGTCTGTCCATTTTTTGTTTTTTTTTTACTTTAAAATTATTTTTTCTTTTTTTTCCTAATAATTATTTTTTATTTTTTTATTTTAATAACTTTATTTTATTTTATCTTACTTTATTTTATTTTATCCTCTTTCTTGTTTTTTGTTTCTATTTTTTCTCCCTTTTATTCTGAGCCGTGTGGATGAAAGGCTCTTGGTGCTCCAGCCAGGCATCAGGGCTGTGCCTCTGAGGTGGGAGAGCCAACTTCAGGACACTGGTCCACAAGAGACCTCCCAGCTCCATGTAATACCAAATGGCAAAAATCTCCCAGAGATCTCCATCTCAACACCAAGACCCAGCTGCACTCAACGACCAGCAAGCTACAGTGCTGGACACCCTATGCCAAACAACTAGCAAGACAGGAACGCAGCCCCATCCATTAGCAGAGAGGCTGCCTAAAAACATAATAAGGCCACAGACACCCAAAAACACACCACCAGACGTGCACCTGCCCACCAGAAAGACAAGATCCAGCCTCATCCACCAGAACACAGGCACTAGTCCACTCCACCAGGAAGCCTACAAAATCCACTGAACCAACCTTAGCCACTGGGGCAGACACCAAAAACAACGGGAACTATGAACCTGCGGCCTGCGAAAAGGAGACCCCAAACACAGTAAGATAAGCAAAATGAGAAGACAGAAAAATACACAGCAGATGAAGGAGCAAGTTAAAAACCCACCAGACCTAACAAATGAAGAGGAAATAGGCAGTCTACCTGAAAAAGAATTCAGAATAATGATAGTAAAGGTGATCCAAAATCTTGGAGATAGAATAGAGAAAATGCAAGAAACATTAAACAAGGACCTAGAAGAACTAAAGAGGAAACAGGTAATGATGAACAACACAATAAATGAAACTAAAAGTGCTCTAGAAGGGATCAATAGCAGAAAAACTGAGGAAGAAGAACGGATAAGTGACCTGGAAGATAAAAGAGTGGAAATAACTACTGTAGAGCAGAATAAAGAAAAAAGAATGAAAAGAAGTGAGGACAGTCTCAGAGACCTCTGGGACAACATTAAATGCCCCAACATTCGAATTATAGGGGTCCCAGAAGAAGAAGAGAAAAGGAAAGGGACTGAGAAAATATTTGAAGAGATTATAGTTGAAAACTTCCCTAATATGGGAAAGGAAATAGTTAATCGAGTCCAGGAAGCACAGAGAGTCCCATACAGGATAAGTCCAAGGAGAAACATGCCAAGACACATATTAATCAAACTGTCAAAAATTAAATATAAAGAAAACATATTAAAAGCAGCAAGGGAAAAACAACAAATAACACACAAGGGAATCCCCATAAGGTTAACAGCTGATCTTTCAGCAGAAACTGCAAGCCAGAAGGGAGTGGCAGGACATATTTAAAGTGATGAAGGAGAAAAACCTACAACTAAGATTACTCTACCCAGCAAGGATCTCATTCAGATTTGATGGAGAAATTAAAAACTTTACAGACAAGCAAAAGCTAAGAGAATTCAGCACCACCAAACTAGCTTTACAACAAATGCTAAAGGAACTTCTCTAGGCAGGAATCACAAGAGAAGGAAAAGACCTAAAATAACAAACCCAAAACAATTAAGAAAATGGGAATAGAAACATACATGTCGATAATTACCTTAAATGTAAATGGATTAAATGCTCCCACCAAAAGACAAAAACTGGCCGAATGGATACAAAAACAAGACCCATATATATGCTGTCTACAAGAGACCCACTTCAGACCTAGGGACACATACAGATTGAAAGTGAGGGGATGGAAAAAGATATTGCATGTAAATGGACATCAAAAGAAAGCTGGAGTAGCAATTCTCATATAAGACAAAATAGACTTTAAAATAAAGACTATTACAAGAGACAAAGAAGGACACTACATAATGATCAAGGGATCGATCCAAGAAGAGGATATAACAATTGTAAATATTTATGCACCCAACATAGGAGCACCTCAATATAGAAGGCAAATACTAACAGCCATACAAGGGGAAATCGACAGTAACACAATCATAGTAGGGGACTTTAACACCCCACTTCCACCAATGGACAGATCATCAAAAATGAAAATAAATAAGCAAACACATGCTTTAAATGATACATTAAACAAGATGGACTTAATTGATATTTATAGGACATTCCATCCAAAAACAACAGAATTCACATTTTTCTCAAGTGCTCATGGAACATTCTCCAGGATAGATTATATCTTGGGTCACAAATCAAGCCTTGGTATATTTATGAAAATTGAAATTGTATCAAGTAACTTTTCCGACCACAACGCTATGAGACTAGATATCAATCACAGGAAAAGATCTGTAAAAAATAAAAACACATGGAGGATAAACAATACACTACTCAATAACCAAGTGACCAGTGAAGAAATCAAAGAGGAAATCAAAAAATACCTAGAAACAAATGACAATGGAGACACAATGACCCAATACCTATGGGATGCAGCAAAAGCAGTTCTAAGAGGGAAGTTTATAGCAATACAATCCTACCTTAAGAAACAGGAATCATCTCAAATAAACAACGTAATCTTGCACCTAAAGCAATTAGAGAAAGAAGAACAAAAACCCCCAAAGTTAGCAGAAGGAAAGAAATTATAAAGATCATATCAGAAATAAATGAAAAAGAAATGAAGGAAACGATAGCAAAGATCAATAAAACTAAAAACTGGTTATTTGAGAAGATAAACAAAATTGATAAACCATTAGCCAGACTCATCAAGAGAAAAAGGGAGAAGACTCAAATCAATAGAATTAGAAATGAAAAAGGAGAAGTAACAATTGACACTGCAGAAATACAAGCGATTATGAGAGATTACTGCAAGCAACTCTATGCCAATAAAATGGACAACCTGGAAGAAATGGACAAATTCTTAGAAATGCACAACCTGCCGAGATTGAATCCGGAAGAAATTGAAAATATGAATAGACCAATCACAAGCACTGAAATTGAAACTGTGATTAAAAATCTTTCAACAAGCAAAAGCCCAGGACCAGATGGATTCATAGGTGAATTCTATCAAACATTTAGAGAAGAGCTAACACCTATCCTTCTCAAACTCTTCCAAAATATTGCAGAGGGAGGAACACTCCCAAACTCATTCTACGAGGCCACCATCACCCTGAAACCAAAACCAGACAAAGATGTCACAAAGAAAGAAAACTACAGGCCAATTTCACTGATGAACATAGATGCAAAAATCCTCAACAAAATACTAGCAAACAGAATCCAACAGCACATTAAAAGGATCATACACCATGATCAAGTGGGGCTTATTCCAGGAATGCAAGGATTCTTCAATATACACAAATCAATCAACGTGATACACCATATTAACAAACTGAAGGAGAAAAACCATATGATCATCTCAATAGATGCAGAGAAAGCTTTTGACAAAATTCAACACCCAGTTATGATAAAAGCCCTCCAGAAAGTAGGCATAGAGGGAACTTTCCTCAACATAATAAAGGCCATATATGACAAACCCACAGCCAACATCGTCCTCAATGGTGAAAAACTGAAACCATTTCCACTAAGATCAGGAACAAGACAAGGTTGCCCACTCTCACCACTATTATTCAACATAGTTTTGGAAGTGTTAGCCACAGCAATCAGAGAAGAAAAAGAAATAAGAGGAATCCAAATCGGAAAAGAAGAAGTAAAGCTGTCACTGTTTGCAGATGACATGATACTATACATAGAGAATCCTAAAGATGCTACCAGAAAACTACTAGAGCTACTCAATGAATTTGGTAAAGTAACAGAAATCTCTTGCATTCCTATACACTAATGATGAAAAATCTGACAGTGAAATTAAGAAAACCCTCCCATTTAGTATTGCAACAAAAAGAATAAAATATTTAGGAATAAACCTACCTAAGGAGACAAAAGACCTATATGCAGAAAATTATAAGACACTGATGAAAGAAATTAAAGGTGATATAAATAGATGGAGAGGTATACCATGTTCTTGGATTTGAAGAATCAACATTGTGAAAATGACTCTACTACCCAAAACAATGTACAGATTCAATGCAATCCCTATCAAACTACCACTGGCATTTTTCACAGAACTAGAGCAAAACATTTCACAATTTGTATGGAAACACAAAAGACCCTGAATAGCCAAAGCAATCTTGAGAACGAAAAATGGAGCTGGAGGAATCAGGCTCCCTGACTTCAAACTATACTACAAAGCTGCAGTAATCAAGACAGTATGGTACTGTCACAAAAACAGAAACATAGATCAATGGAACAGGATAGAAAGCCCAGAGATAAACCCATGCACATATGGTCACCTTGTCTTTGATAAAGGAGGCAAGAATATACAATGGAGAAAAGACAGCCTCTTCAATAAGTGGTGCTGGGAAAACTGGACAGCTACATGTAAAAGTATGAAATTAGAACACTCCCTAACACCATACACAAAAATAAACTCAAAATGGATTGAACACCTAAATGTAAGGCCAGACACTATCAAATTCTTAGAGGAAAACATTGGCAGAACACTGTATGACATAAATCACAGCAATATCCTTTTTGACCCAGCTCCTAGAGAAATGGAAATAAAAACAAAAATAAACAAATGGGACCTAATGAAACTTAAAACCTTTTGAACAGCAAAGGGAACCATAAACAAGACCAAAAGACAACCCTCAGAATGGGAGAAAATATTTGCAAATGAAGCAAATGACAAAGGATTAATCTCCAAAATTTACAAGCAGCTCATGCAGCTCAATAATAAAAAAACAAGCAACCCCATCCAAAAATGTGCAGAAGACCTAAAAAGACATTTCTCCAAAGAAGATATACAGATTGCCAACAAACACATGAAAGAATGCTCAACATCATTAATCATTAGAGAAATGCAAATCAAAACTACAATGAGGTATCATCTCACACCGGTCAGAATGGCCATCATCAAAAAATCTAGAAACAATAAATGCTGGAGAGGGTGTGGAGAAAAGGGAACACTCTTGCACTGTTGGTGGGAATGTAAATTGATACAGCCACTATGGAGAACAGTATAGAGGTTCCTTGAAAAACTAAAAATAGAACTACCGTACGACCCAGCAATGCCACTACTGGGCATATACCCTGAGAAAACCATAATTCAAAAAGAGTCATGTACCAAAATGTTCATTGTATCTCTGTTTACAATAACCAGGACATGGAAGCAACCTAAATGTCCATCATCGGATGAATGGATAAAGATGTGGCACATATATACAATGGAATATTACTCAGCCATAAAAAGAAATGAAATGGAGTTATTTGTAGTGAGATTGATAGACCTAGAGTCTGTCATAGAGAGTGAAGTAAGTCAGAAAGAGAAAAACAAATACAGTATGCTAACACATATATACGGAATCTAAGGAAAAATAAATAAATAAATAAAAGGTCATGAAGAACCTAGTAGTAAGACGGGAATAAAGACACAGACCTACTAGAGAATGGACTTGAGGATATGGGGAGAGGGATGGGTAAGGTGACAAAGTGAGAGAGTGGCGTGGACATATATACACTACCAAATGTAAAATAGATAGCTAGTGGGAAGCAGCCGCATAGCACAGGGAGATCAGCTCTGTGCTTTGTGACCACCTAGAGGGGTGGGATAGGGAGGGCGGGAGGGAGGGAGACGCAAGAGGGAAACGATATGGGAACATATGTATGTGTATAACTGATTCACTTTGTTATAAAGCAGAAACTAACACACCATTGTAAAGCAATTATACTCCAATAAAGGTGTTAAAAAAAATATGCCTGGTTGTGTTCAAACGTTTCCTGGCTTTGTTCCTCTCTTTCACTTTATCTGGCCCTTCTCTATTCTATGTCTTTGTTATCCTTTTCTGGCTGAATTTTCATTTCTTTTCCAGCAGTTTTCTCATTTGTAGAGAGTCCTGCTCTGTGGCAGAGCAGTTTTGAGAGTACATGGGTTTAGAGTGCTGTAGCCTCTCCGAATTTACATTGGGATAATTGCACTTAACCTTTATTGAAGTGAGCAAAACCCCTGGCAATTTAAACTTCTATTTTCAAAATGGCTCACTGCCTTTTCAGTGAATACCTGTAGGCTATGTTTGAACTCTCCTATTCCCAAGTTCATTGGAAGCCCTTTTATTTCCTTCCGCTTCTTCCTACACAGATGCTGATAATATTCAGATCTCATGGTTGTTGGTGGGTTTCTCCCCACTCACCTGTACTTCAGGGCTGGAGAGGAACAATTTTCCCATAGTTTAGTTATAAAATTGTCTATAGATATTTCGTATCAGTATTTGTTTTTGTTTGTTTTTATTTTGGAATTCAGGAAGTTCTAAAATCTGTTTCTATTCCAATCACCATCTCTCAATAGTTACTTTTTTAAAGTTTTTATGAAACATTTACTACAAAAGTTGATTATGTTTTCAGTTGCATATAAAGAAGACATAAATTTTGGAAGCAGGTATTTTGAGGCAACATTCTTTGACCACAGTATAATAAAACCAGAATTTAATATTGAAACTTTAAGTAAACAAACAAATGAAGAAACCCAGAAACTATAAGTTGAAATAGAACTCTTCCAAAGACCTATGAGGAAAACAGAAAAACAACAAAACATTGATTATTTAGAATACAATTTAAAAACTCAGAGAATCAAATGAAAAACTTGAAAACTAACGAGAGCACAATAAAATGGTGATTTGCACAATGGATACACAAAAATAATGTTCCTATATTTCAGAGAACAGCTGAAACTACCCTCTAAATTCTACAACTGCAACAAAAATTACAAAATAACTAAGAATTCATATAATTGAAAATGTTCAGTACTAAATGAAGAAAATATTAACAGAACAACAAAAAGCTTGAATAAATAAAATACCTATGTATTATAAGATAGAATTATTATTAAAAATGCCAGTTCTTTCCAAATTATTACAATTAATGTTATTTTAATTAAGAATTCAATAGGATTTCTTTCCATACTGGAAAAATGATTCTAAATTTCTTCTAGAAGAGGAAATAGATAAGAGTAGTTATGAACATATTATAAAAATATGTTTATGATGGAGAATGTTCACTGTTCCCTATTAAAATGTAGTAATAAGACATAGTATTTAAACCAGTGTGATACTGCTGTGTGCTGAGCACTACACACTCACACCACATACACACATACAGTGTTTGAAAGAGCAGGATTCAATGGATATAAAAGAAATCAACGTTATTATTTCATTACCATGGCTCCTTTATATACATTCTTATGGAGCTGATTCTTCCCCTGCCCTCTGCTTGAAATTTCAGACTGGACCAAACTTTTCACTATCACTCTCCAGGGGTAAGTCCTCTGATCACCTTAGTTAACTTATACGTACAAACCAGTGTAATTATCTAAACTCCAAACTTCATTTGAAGCTAAAGCTTCTACTCTCTCACAGCTAGTAGCTGCAATAGGAAAAGGGGTTCTTGTAGTAATGGTGCCATATGTTCACATATTTCAATTTACTCCTCTGCACTCAGTAAACTGCATTTCTCAACCACACCCCCCCTTCATCTAGGTGGAATTATCTGGCTGAGTGCTGGCCAATGGAATGTGGGTAAAAGTGATATATGCCGTTTTCTAAGTCTGAAAACAAAGGACTTTGCAATGGCAGAGTGACAAAGAAGAAGAGGCCCAGATGCCTAAAATCCTTGCCTGGAGGAGAGCTGACCAGAACACCCAAACCAAAAATATCCGCATCAGACTGTGTGAGTGGGAAACAAACTGACTGTGTTCATCCACTGAGATTTGGGGATTGTTTAATAAAATTTGGCTTAATCTGACTAATGTAGAGACATGATTGATTCTTTCCTTTTCCCACATTTTGAGCTCCTAATGTTTCTCTCACAGATTACTAACTGTGGTTTCTGACATATCTAGTGTTCAAGTCTTCAAGCAGTAGAGAGATGAGGGTGCAAGATATGTCTTATATGAATGGTGCTATGTTGAATTGGCATCAAGGCACCTGGTGTTTGTGGGGTCTTTTCATACATGTTTCATATCTTGTCCACTAACGTATAGACTTCTGATTTGTTATTTGTGAGAGTATCATTACTTCTGAATTTACAAACCTCTATTTTTCTGCCACAGGCTCTTCAGCCAACTTTTCACTCTTAAATTTCTCAGGTATGAATCAGGCATCAATCTGTGTTTCCCCAAGTGACATAGGATGCTTATAAAGCATTCTGAATGGTGTAGTTGAAGACTGTCTCACTGACCTTAAAGTGAGAAAAAAATCATCCCCTACCCTGGGCCAACTCTTAAAAAAACTACAAGAAGCACCATTCATATATAGTAGGACACTCTGCAACAGAGTCATTCTTCCTACCAGCCCTTTTGCACATTGACAAAAATCTGAAGTCCTCTGATTACCAACTTCTCTAACTTTACTGACTTAACCCTTTATACAATTAAGTGAAAGGCTAAGGGCAACACAATTGGGTTTCAGACACCTCCATTGCAAGCTCTTCATAAATGATTTAAAATCTCACTTTGGAAAAAAGAGTATGGTTGTCCTCCCTTATCTGAGGTTTTGCTGTCTGAAGTTGCAGTTACCCACAGCCAATCATGATCCAAAAATATTAAATGGGAATTCCAGAAATAAAAAATTCATAAATTTTAAATTGCATGGACATTCTGCATAGCATGATGAAGTCTCCCTCTGTGACACTTTGGCCGACCCAAAACATGAATCATCCCTTTGTCCAGCGTATCCACACTGTATATGCTAACTGCCCCTTCTTCACTTAGTAGTCCTCTACGTTATCAGATTGACTGTTGTGGTATCATACTGCTTGTGTCCAAGTAACACTTATTTTACTTAATAATGACCCCAAAGCACAAGAGTGCTGATGTTGGTAATTCAGATATTCTCTTACTGTGTCTAATTTATAAATTAAACTATATCATAGGTATGTATGTATAGGAAAAAAACAGTATATATAGGGTTCAGAACGATCTGCAGTTTCAGGCATCCACTAGGAGTCTTGGAATATATCCCCCTTGGATAAGGGTGGGGGACTATTGTAGTTTTCTTCCAGGTTGTCCATTTTATTGGCATATAGTTGCTTGTAGTAAGCTCTCATGATCCTTTGTATTTCTGCAATGCCAGTTGTTACTTTTCCTTTTTTGTTTCTAATTCTATTGCTTTGAGACTTCTGCCTTTTTTTCTTGATGAGTCTGGCTAACGGTTTTTCAATTCTGTTTATCTTCTCAAAGAACCAGCTTTTAGCTTTGTTGCTCTTTGATATTGTTTCCTTCATTTCTTTGTCATTTATTTCTGATCTGATCTTTATGATTTCTTTCCTTCTGCTAACTTTGGAGTTTTTTTGTTTGTTTGTTTCTCTAATTCCTTTAGGTGTAAGGTTAGGTTTTTTACTGAGATGTTTCTTGTTTCTTGAGGTAGGATTGTATTATGATAAACTTCCCTCTTAGAACTGTTTTTGTTGCATCCCATAGGTTTTGGGTCGTTGTGTTTTCATTGTCATTTGTTTGTAGGTATTTCTTGATTTCCTCTTTGATTTCTGAAGTGATCTCTTGGTTATTTAGTAGTGTATTGTTTAGCTTCCTAGTGTTTCTAATTTTTACAGATTTTTTCCCTGTAATTGATATCTAGTCTCATAACGTTGTAGATGGAAATGATACTTGATATGATTTCAATTTTCTTAACTTTACCAAGGCTTGATTTGTGACCCAAGATATGATCTATCCTGGACAATGTTCAATGAGCACTTCAGAAGAAAGTGTATTCTGTTGTTTTTGGATGGAATGTCCTACAAATATCATTTACGTCCATTTTGTTTAATGTATCATAGAAAGCTTGAGCTTTCTTTTTTATTTTTATTTTGGATGATCTGTCTTTCATAAAAGTGGGGTGTTTAAGTCCCCTACTGTGATTGTGTTACTGTCGATTTCCCTTTTTATGGCTGTTAGCATTTGCCTTATGTATTGAGGTGCTCTTATGTTGGGTGCATAAACATTTCCAATTTTTATATCTTCTTCTTGGATTGATCCCTTGATCATTATGTAGTGTCCTTTTTGGTCTCGTCATAGTCTTTATTTTAAAGACTATTTGGTCTGATATGGGTATTGCTACTCCAGCTTTCTTTTGATTTCCATTTGCAAGGACTATCTTTTTCCATCCCCTCACTTTCAGTCTGTATGTGTGCCTAGTTCTGAAGTGGGTCTCTTGTAGACTGCATATATATGGGTCCTGTTTTTGTATCCATTTAGCCAGTCTATGTGTTTTGGTTGGAGCATTTAATCCATTTACATTTAAGGTAATTATTGATATGTATGTTCCTATTACCATTTTCTTAATTGTTTTGGCTTTGTTATTGTAGGTTTTTTCCTTCTCTTGTGTTTCCTGCCTAGACAAGTTCCTTTAGCTTTCGTTGTAAAGCTGGTTTGGTGGTGCTGAATTCTCTTAGCTTTTGCTTGTCTGTAAAGGTTTTAATATTTCTGTTGAATCTGAATGAGATCCTTGCTGGGTAGAGTAATCTTGGTTGTAGGTTTTTCCCTTTCATTGCTTTAAATATGCCCTGCCACTCCCTTCTGGCTTGCAGAGTTTCTGCTGAAAGGTCAGCTGCTAACCTTATAGGGATTCCCTTGTATATTATTTGTTGCTTTTCCCTTGCTGCTTTTAATAGTTTTTCCTTGTATTTAATTTTTGATAGTTTGATTATTATATTTCTTGTCGTGTTTCTCCTTGGATTCATCCTGTATGGGACTATCTGTGCTTCCTGGACTTGATTGACTATTTCCTTTCCCAAATTAGGTAAGTTTTCAACTATAACCTCTACAAATATTTTCTCAGCCCCTTTCTTTTTCTCTTCTTCTGGAACCCCTATAATTTGAATATTGGTGTGTTTGATATTATCCCAGAAGTCTCTGAGACTGTCCTCTTTTCTTTTAATTCTTTTTTCTTTATTCTGCTCTGCAATAGTTATTTCCACTATTTTATCTTCCAGGTCACTGATCCATTCTTCTGCCTCAGTTATTCTGCTATTGATTCCTTCTAGAGAATTTTTAATTTCATTTATTGTGTTTTTCATGATTGTTTGTTTGCTCTTTAGTTCTTCTATGTCCTTGTTAAACTTTTCTTGTATTTTCTCCATTCTATTTCCAAGATTTTGGATCATCTTTCCTGTCATTACTCTGAATTCTTTTTCAGGTAGACTGCCTATTTCCTCTTCATTTGTTTGATCTGGTGGGTTTTTACCTTACTCCTTCATCTACTGAGTATTTCTCTGTTTCTCATTTTGCTTAACTTATACTGTGTTTGGGGTCTCCTTTTAGCAGGCTGCATGTTCGTAGTTCTTGTTGTTTTTGGTCTCTGCCCCTAGTGGGTAATGTTGGTTCAGTGGGTTGCGTAGGCTTCCTGGTGGAGTGGACTGGTGCCTGTGTTCTGGTGGATGAGTCTTGATCCTGTCTTTCTGGTACAGGACTGTGTCTGGTGGTATGTTTTGTGGTGTCTGTGACCTTATTGTGATTTTAGGCAGCCTCTCTGCTAATGGGTGGTGTTGTGTTCCTGTCATGCTAGTTGTTTGACATAGGGTGTCCAACACTGTAGTTTGCTGGTTGTTGAGTGGAGCTGGGTCTTAGCATTGAGATGGAGATCTGTTGAAGAGCTTTTGCTGTTTGATATTATGTGGAGCCAGGAGGTCTCTAGTGAACAAACGTCCTGAACTCAGCTCTCCCACTTCAGAGGCACAGGCCTGCCACCCAGCTGGAGCACTAAGACCTGTCAGCCACACGGCTTAGAAGTAAATGGAGAAAGAAAGAATAAAATAAAATAAAATAAAGTTATTAAAATATTAAATTAAAAAATTATTATAAATAAAAAATTAAAAAGTAACAAGAAAAAAAAGAAAGAACGAAAGAAGAGAGCAAACAAACCAAAAAACAAATCCACCAATGATAACAAGTGCTAAAAACTATATTACTAAAAAAAAAAAAAAAAAAAAAAAAAAACGGACAGACAGAACCCTGGGACAAATAGTAAATGCAAAGCTATACAGACAAAATCACACAAAGAAGCATGCACATGCAAAGTCACAAAAAGACAAAAAGGAAAAATATATATATATATATTTAAAAAAAGGAAGAGAGCAACCAAATCAATAAACAAATCTACCAATGATAATAAACTCTAAATACTAAACTAAGATAAACATAAAACCAGAAACAAATTAGGTACAGAAAGCAAACCCCAAGTCTACAGTTGCTCCCAAAGTTCACTGCCTCAGTTTTGGGATGATTTGTTGTCTATTCAAGTATTCCAGAGATGCAGTGTACATCAAGTTTATTGAGGAGATTTCATTTACTGCTACTGAGGCTGCTAGGAGAAATTTCCCTTTCTCTTCTTTGTTCCCACAGCTCCTGGGCTTCAGTTTTGGATTTGGCCCTGCCTCTGCATGTAGGTCACCTGAGGGTGTCTGTTCTTCGCTCAGACAGGACAGGGTTAAAGGAGCAGCTGATTAGGGGGCTATGGCTCACTCAGGCCAGGGAGAGGTAGGGGTACAGAGTGCGGGGCGAGCCTGCGGCGGCAGAGGCTGGTGTGACATTGCAACAGCCTGACGTGTGCAGTGTGTTCTCATGGGGAAGTTGTCCCTGGATCATGGGACCCTGGCAGTGGCTGGCTGCACAGGCTCCCGAGAGGGGAGGTGTGGATAGTGACATGTGCTTGCACACAAGATTCGTGGTGGCTGCAGCAGCAGTCTTAGCATATCATGCCTATCTCTGGTGTCCATGCTGATACCCGCGGCTTGCGCCCGTCCCTGGAGCTCGTTTAGGTGGTGTTCTGAATCCCCTCGCCTCACGCACCCTGAAACAATCGTGTCTTGCCTCTTAGGCAATTCCAGACTTTTTCCCAGACTCCCTCCCAGCCAGCTGTGGCACACTAGTCCCCTTCAGGCTGTGTTCATGCAGCCAACCCCAGTCCTCTCCCTGAGATCTGAACTCCGAAGCTGAAGCCTCAGCTCCCAGCCTCTACCCGCCCCAGTGGGTTAGCAGACAATCCTCTCAGGCTGGTGAGTGCTTGTTGGCACTGATCCTCAGTGTGGGAATCTCTCCATTTTGCCCTCTGCACCGCTATTGCTGCACTCTCCTCCGTGGCTCCTAATCTTCCCCTCACCACCTCCTGTCTCTGCCAGTGAAGGGGCTTCCTAATGTGTGGAAACTTTTCCTCCTTCACAGCTCCCTCCCAGAGGTGAAGGTCCCATCCCTATTCTTTTGTCTCTGTTTTTTCTTTTTTCTTTTGCCCTACCCAGGTACATTGGGAGTTTCTTGTCTTTTGGGAACTCTGAGGTCTTCTGCCAGCGTTCAGTAGGTGTTCTGTAGGTTTTGTTCCACATGTAGATGTATTTCTGACATATTTGTGGAGAGGAAGGTGATCTCCATGTCTTACTCCTCCACCATCTTGAAGATCTCCTAATTACCTGCTTTAAATTAATATTATGGAAACTAGTAAAATATGAGCATGAAGTATAACTATGAAAATAATTTGCATATTTTAAAAAGATCAGATAAAGATGAAGATCCCCAAAACTTGCTTTAAAAAACTTTCAAAAACAAAAATAAAAATATTCTGCACTCATATTGATTCAAAATCATATTTAATCTTTCTTTCCATTTTTTTAAAGAAGGCTTCCAGTCTTGTTCCTAAATAAAAGATTGGCAAAGAATGTACATTAGTATGTGTATGCTATAAATGTATTTGTTTCTGTGTGTGCATTTTCACATTTTAATAAACTTTTAATATCAATCACCAATTCCTATATCCAATTTAATTGAATAATATATTCTCTCTCTCTCTTGCTCTTGTTCTCACTCTCCCTCTCTCTTAATTTATACCTCTATCTTTGTATCTATTTATATCTTTTCTAATTTAAATATGTAGGTTTTAATATTGAACATTTCTTTTAGAATACTATAAACAAATTTTAATTGAAATCTCCTTTTGAATAAAGAGTAAATTAACAATGATTAATAAAGTATAGGATTTCAAGTCAGGCTTCTGGGAAACAGCCTCTGGGAAACAATGTGATGGCAATAGACATAGCCTTATCAAAAGAAAATGTCTTTTCTAATCCAATCATATTCTAGCTACCTTGAAGAGACTGCCTAGGTTATGGGTCCATGTGTGAACTTCCCACTGGTCTACAAATTGATATATAAAGATGAATCAGCCCTACCCATGCATTTGAATAGCCCAAGAAATGACATTTCTTTCTCCTTTATATACTGTGATCCCTAGAAGCAACTGTGTAAAGGAGGGTCATATTAATAATCCTGTATATTACAGCAATAATTTCAGATCTAACAGCTTGGCTAAGAATTTATCAAGTATATTTTTTTACTCAGACATTAAATTTCTTTGAATTATTTGCACAAGAAATTCCTAGGCAAGAACTGTTTCTTTAATATGTTCTATAACACCATTAGAGATTTATAAATATTTGCTTATAATCAGTCAACTTATTTTGAAGTTTATCCTATACTTGCTTGATCTCTGTGTTTAATTTGAATGCAACTACAATTCTTCCCCATCAAACCCTGTGTGCCATTCACACACCAGTGTAGGTTCACCTGGATTTGGTTTAAAAGTAAAAGACTGAATGTATCCAACCAGGGTTTGGGTTTGTCTTCCTGCTTTTGTTTTTTGTTTTGGTTTATTTTATTTGATTTTTTTTCTGTTTTACTATGTGATGTCTACTATCAATTCACTCTTTTCCATTACTTAAGCCTTGGTTTTGATATCTAATGAGCTATATTACATGATGAACATCTGTAAGTGGTAAAAGGTCTGTTCAATATTTTGGTCTTTAAACAGCTATACTGGATAAACAACCAAATTTTGAAAACAAACCACATATGTTAAAACACGTTTTGAAGGGCTGGCAAGATGGTGAATTAGAAGGATGTGAGCTCAATCCTTCTTAAAAAAACACTAAAGTCACAACTAACTGCTGAACAACCATGGACAAAAAAATGGTGGAACCTACCAAAAATGATAACCTCCATCCAAAGACAAAAAAGAAGCCACAAGACAGTAGGAGGGGTTCAATGATGATAAAGTTAAATGTCATACCCACCAGGTGGGCAACCAACTAACTGGAAAATAATTATACCACAGAAGTTCTCCAACAAGGGTGAAAGTCCTGAGGCCCACATCAGGCTTCCCAGCCTGGGGGTCTGGCAATGGGAGGAGGAGCCCCAGAGTTTCTGGCTTTGAAGGTCACTGAGGTTTGATTACAGGAATTCCTCAGGACTGGAGGAAACAGAAACTCCACTCTTGCAGGGCGTACCCAAGGTCTTGTGCACACCAGGACCCAGGAAAAAAGCAGTGACCTCCTAAGAGACTGAGCCAGACTACCTGCTAGTATTGGAGGGTTTCCTGCAGAGGCAGGGGGTGGCTGTGGCTCACTGTGGGGACAAAGACACTGGCAGCAGCAGTTCTGGTGAGTCCTCATTGGCACGAGCCTTCCTGGAAGCCACCATTTGCCCACCCAACTCCCTGTAGGCTCCAATGCTTGGCCAAACAACCAACAGGGCAGGAACACAGCCCCACCTATCAGCAGATAGGCTGCTTAAAACCTTCCTGAGCATGGCCCTGCCCACAGGAGGGACAAGGCCCAGCTCCACCCACCAGTGGTCAGGAACCAGATCCTCCCACCAGGATACCTGCACAATCCTCTTAGACAGCCTCATCCGCCATAGGGCAGACAGCAGAAGCAAGAAGAACTACAATCCTGCAGTCTGTGGAAGGGAAACTGCAATCACAGAAAGTTGGACAAAATGAGATGGCATAGGAATATGTCCCAATCGAAGGAACAAGGCAAAGCCCCAGAACACCTAACTGAAGTGGAGATAGGCAAGCTACATGAAAAAGAATTCAGAGTAATGGTAGTGAAGATGATCCAAGATCTTGTAAAAAGAATGGAGGCACAGGTTGAGAAGATGCAAGAAATGTTTAACGAAGACCTAGAAGCACTAAAGAACAAACAAACAGAGACGAACAATACAATAACTGAAATGAAAAATACACTAGGAGGAATCAATAGCAGAATAACTGAGGCAGAAGAATGGATAAGTGACCTGGAAGATAAAATGGTGAAAATAACTGCCACAGAACAGAATAAAGAAAAAAGAATGAAATGAAGACAGTCTATGAGACCTCTGGGACAACATTAAATGTACCAACATTCACATTATAGGGGTCCCAAAAAGAGAAGAGAAAGAGAAAGGACCTGAGAAAATATCTGAAGAGATAATAGCTGAAAACTTCCCTAACATGGTAAAAGAAACAGTCACCCAAGTCCAGAAAGCAGAGTTCCAGGCAGGATAAACCCAAGGAGAAACATGTTGAGACAACATAGTAATCACCTGACAAAAATTAAAGACAAAGAAAAAATATAAAAGCAACAAGGGAAAAACAACAAATAACATACAAGGGAACTCCCATAAGGTTATCAGCAGATTTCTCAGCAGAAACTCTGTAGGCCAGAAGGGAGTGGCACGATATATTTAAAGTGATGAAAGGGCAAGACTTACAACCAAGAATACTCTACACAGCAAGGCTTTCATTCAAATTTGACAGAGAAATCAATAGCTTTACAGATAAGCAAAAGCTAAGAGAATTGAGCACCACCAGACCAGCTTTGCAACAAATGCTAAAGGAACTTCTTTAAGTGGAAAAGAAAAGAACACTACTAGAAACAAGAAAATTATGAATGGAAAAACTCACTGGTAAAGGCAAACATAAAGTAAAGGTAGAAAATCATGGGCATTCAAATATGATAACAAAATCAGCAGTTGTGAGAAGAGGAGACCACAAATGCAGGATATTGGAAATACATTTGAAATTAAAAGACCAGCAACTTAAAACAATCTGGTTTATATATATAGACTGCTATATCAAAACCTCATGGTAACCACAAAGCAAAAATCTGCAATAGGTACACACGCAAAAAAGAAAAAGGAATCCAAACACAACACTAAAGTTAGTCATCAAATTGCAAGAGAACAAAAGAGGAAAGGAAGAAAAAAGATCTACAGAAACAAATCTTAAACATTTAACAAAGTGGAAGTAAGAACAGAGAAATGCAATTCACTACTACGAGATATCACCTCACATCAGTCAGAATGCCCTTCATCAAAAAATCTACAAACAATAAATGTTGGAGAGAGTGTGGAGAAAAGGGGACCCTCCTACACTGTTGGTGGGAATGTAAGTTGGTACAGCCACTATTGAGAACAGTATGGAGTTTCCTTAAGAAACTAAAAATAGAGGTACCATATGATCCAGCAATCCCACTCCCGGGCATATATCTGGAGAAAAACATACTTCAAAAGGATTCATACACCCCAATGTTCATTGCAGTGCTCTTTACAATAGCCTAGACATGGAAAAACACTAAATGTCCAAATCGACAGATGAATAGATAAAGAAGGTATGGTACATATATACAATGGAATATTACTCAGCCATTAAAAAGAATGAAGTAATGCCATTTGCAGCAACATGGAAGGACCTTGAGATTATCATACTAAGTGAAGTAAGTCAGACAGAAAAAGACAAATATATGATATCACCTATATGTGGAATGTAAAAAAAAATGATACAAATAAACTTATTTACAAAACAGAAACAGACTCACAGACTTAGAGAAAACACTTATGGTTATCAGGGGGAGGGTTGGGGGGTGGATGGATTGGGAGTTTGGGATTGACATGTACACACTGCTATATTTAAAATAGATAATCAACAAGGACCTACTGTATAACACAGAGACTGCTGCTCAATATTCTGTAATGACCTAAATGGGAAAAGAATTTTAAAAATAATATTTTTATTATTTTATGTACATCAACTATACTCCAATAAAAATTAAAAATAAAGTAATAGAGACTACAAAAACAGTAGAAGGATAAATAATATTGGATAGATACATGTATTTGTATAACTGAATCACTTTGCTACACAAGTGAAACTAACACAGCATTGTTAATCAACTATGCTCCAATAGAAAAGAAAACTTTAAAAAAACAAAACAAAGTAAAAAAACAAGTTTCAAAGGGGAAAAGTATGGCTATATGTGTCATTGTTAATGAGTCCCTAAAATATTTAGCAACCATCTTAAAATGAGACAGATTAATCAAATGCTTTGAACCATTGAGAAAGGCATTGATTTTAATGGAAATTAAAATAAAACTTCCTATCCATGCACAAGCTTATTGGGTAACCAATTGGTATGATATTTAGAGTGGAATATACATAGATCCAGAAATTTATTTGTTAAGGCATAAGCAATATCACAGGATAAATACTCTGCACACTCTTAAAGTATCAAATATTTTTGGAACATTAATTTGAGGAGATAAAATACAATATTTACACTAATTTTTATGCTAAACCACAGAACTTCAAGTAAATTGTGTATTTGTAGTTTACTCTTTCAAATTATGACCTGATACAACCCTCCCACATTGTTTAGTATGTTTTAACAATCCTTTGCTTTTAGAAGTATGTGAATTGAAATATTTTAGACATATTGAACTAAGGGAATAAGAATTAGATGCAAGGAAAAGACACCAGAATATCCACAATTAAAAATATATATATATATAGGTAATGACATGTAGACAATAGTTTTTTTCATACACTGCTAATGGAGTTGTTTGTCAGTACCTACTAAATTGAAACATGAATACACTATGACACAGCAATTTCACTCCTAGTAATATACCTAACATAAATACATATGTTTACCAAGACATGTCCTAGAAAGTAAAAGTTTCAACATATGAATTTTGGGGGGACACAAACATTCAGACCATAGTAGGATGTGAATCCAGAATATGTAGATACCACTCACGATTCAATTATAAATAGAAAAATATCCCTATTACTAAATGGGTAAAGGGTCTGAATAGCCATTTCTCCAAAGAAGTTATATAAATGGCCAATAAGTATATGAAAAGATGTTCAACATCTTTTTTCATTAGGAACATGCAAACAAAACCACAATGAGATACAACTGTACAAATACTAGGATGGATAAATTTAAAAAGACAGTAATAAAGATTGGTGAGGAGGTAAAGAAAGGTGAGCCCTCATACTTTACTGATAGAAATGTAAAGTGGCAGAGAATCTTTAGAAAACAGTTTGGCTGGTCCTTAAAGGGTAAAATAGATTAATGATCTAATTGAGCAATTTCACTCCAGTGTGTTTATCCAAGAGACATAAAAAATATATATTCACACAAAATTGTGTGCAAAAATGTTCATAGCAGCACAATTCATGGTAGGCAAAAAGTGTTAAAGAAAAACCTAAATATCCATCAACTGAAGAATGTATGAACAAAATGTAGTTTATCCATACAATGGGATAATATTCAGCAATACAGAGAAATGAAGCACTGATACATGTTACAAAATGGATGAACCTTGAATACCCTATGCTAAGTGAACTATGCCAGTTAAAAAAGACCATATATTGTATGAGTCTGTTGATATGAAATGTCCAGAAAAGCAAATCTATTGAGATAGAAAGTAAATTAGTAGTTGTCCAGGGTTAGGGGGTTGAGTGGGTGGGGAATGACTGCTACTAACTAAAGGTCTTCTTTAAGGAATAATGAAAATTTTCTAAGTTAGATACTTGTGATGATTGGACAACTCTTTCAGTATACTAAAAACCACTGAGTCGTACACTTTAAAAGGCTGAATTTTATGATATGTAAAGTTTATCTTCATAAGGATGTTATTTTAAAAAGCTCTGTGTTAGCAATTACATCTTCCTAACAGTGTAAGGGCTTCAGCAACGTATTCCCTCAAATTCTGGTCTCTCTGGTCTGTAAAAGGCAAATCAGATCATTTAATTTAGAAAACAATAAAGATTAGTGAGAAGCCTGAAATTAAAAAAACAATTAAACTCATAGAATTGAAAAATGCAGAGACTGAAATAAATCTCAATGAAGGGGCTCAATAGTGGAGTGGAAATTGTAAAGGATAGTATCAGTGAATTTGAGGAAAGATCAGTAGAATTTACTTAATCTTACCAACAGAAACAAAGTATACAAAAATAGTAAACCAAGTCTCAGCAGCCTGAAGGAAAATAACCAAAAAGCTAATATTCACATATTTGGGGTCCCAGAAGGAGAGGGCAGAGAGTGAGTTGGACTGAGAAAAGTATTCAAAGAAATAATGGTTTTAAATTTCTCAAATTTGGCAAAGACATGAACCCACAAATTCAAGATGTTTATGAATCCCAAACTGGATAGACCTAAGTAAATTAACACCAAGATATAGCACAAGTAAACTCTGAAATTTAAATATAAAAGGAAAAAATATTGAACACATTCAGAGAGAAATGACATTAAATTTGGAAGAATAACAGTTTGAATGACAGTGGATTTCTTGTCTGATACCAGGAAGTTCATAATTAAGTAGCACATGATTTTTGTTATTTATTGAAACCAAGAAATGTTAACTCAGAATTCTATACCCAGTGAAAACACATTTAAGGAATAAAGGAGAAATGAAGGCATTCTCACATGAAGGTAAGCTAAGAAACTGTGTTGCTAGTAAACCCATCTTTACAGAATAGCTGAAGATAGTCTCTAAACAGAAAAGAAATAACAGAAGAAGGTTTGAAACCACTAAAGAATGAAGACTGTTAGAATTAGTAAAAGTAAGGGTTAATATAAATAGATTATCCTTCTTTTCTTGAGCCTCTTAAATCATATTTCAATTTTTGAAGCAAAAATCATAACACCATCAGATGTGCTGCTCATGGTATATAGAATAAATATTTAAGGCAATTATATTTTTTAAATGGGTAGGTCAAAAGGACTTAAGTGATTCCTTTCACATGAAGTGACAAAATATTGATACCAGTAGACTACAGTAAGTTACTTATGTATTTTCTAATACACAGAGCAACCACTAAGGAAACTAAACAAAAGGATATATTCAAACATGCTATAAATAACTAAAAATGAAATTTAAAAATAGTCATGCAACCTACAGGAAAACAAGAAAAGAGAAAGACAGGAATAGGAAACAAATGGAAAAGAAGTAGTAAAATAGTGTACTTAAGCCCTAGTATATTTATAATTACTCAACTTGTAAGTAGTCTACACCAAATAACAGACAAAAATTGGCAGAATGGATGAAAACAACATGGCCCAACTATATGTTGTCTACGAGAAACTCACTTCAAATAGAAAGACATTGTCAAAAAGTTGAAAGTAAAATTATTTTAAAAGTATATAGCCTGGAAAAAATTAATCAAAATAAGCAGAAGTGGCTATATTAATGTACATAATGGTGACTTTTTAGCAAAAAAAATTACTAGAGTCAAAAATAGACACAAAATTATGGTAAAAGAGTCAATCCACCAAGAAGCTGTATCAATCTTAAACATGTATGCACCAAATAATGTAGCCTTAGAATACATGAAACAAAAACTTATTGAGCTAAAAGGATAGTCAAATTCACAAATATGATTAGGGACTATAACACACCACTCTCAGTAATGGATCAGAAAGCATGCAGAAGATACAAACAACAAAATGAACCAATAGGCTTACATTGACATGTATAGAAAACTCCATCCAACAATAGCAGAATATACATTTTTTTTCAAATGCTTATGATGGAACATTGACCTGGAGAGAAAATATTCTAAGTAATACACAAACAAGTTTAAATTTAAAATAATTGAAATCGTACAGAAGGCTACTCTCTGACCTTAATGGAATCAAACTAAAAACCAATAACAGAAAAGAAAGAGGAAAATACCCAAACATTTGGAAATTAAACAACACATTCCTAAATAATTCATCTATCAAAGAATTTTCAAAGGGGATATAAATACATTGAAGTGAATGAAAATGAAGATATAATATATAAAAATATTTGAGACCTACCTAAAATAGTGCTGAGAGGGAAATTTATCGCACTAAATCTTTATATTAGAAATGAAGAAAGGTTTTAAATCAATAATTTAATCAAAACCTAAGTTCCTTCCTCCAGGAAACAGAAAAGGAAGAGCAAAATAAACAAAACAAACAAAAGGAAAGAAATAATAAAGATGAGATCAGAAAGCAATAAAATTTAAAACAAAAACAATAGAGAAGTTAATGAAACAAAAAGCTATGTTTTTTGAAAAGAGCAGTACAATTGACAAAATTTTCTCAAGACTGAAAGACAAAGACATAAATTGCCTGTATTAGGAATAAAACATAAATATTACTACATCCTTCAATAAATATGTTGAATGAATAAAGAGTATTCATTAAACAGTCTAGTTTTAATTAAACTAAAGATCACAAAGGATCACATTTTTAGTGTTTGTATTCAAGAAACAGAACCAAACACTATCTCTTTTCAGAGCTTGGTTTCTTGTTTCCTTCAGGATAGAACAAAAGACTAAATGTACGAATCAAAGAAGCACATTGACGAAAGTTATACATAATAATTTGAATCAATCTTTTCAAAAAAGTAAAGAGAAACAAATAATTTCATTTCCAGGATGGAAACCATGTTTAATTTGTGGACATTATATTACTACTATTATTATCAACTTAAACAACTAGATTTTAATATTTTTCTTCTTTTCTAAAATTTTTATTGGGGTATAGTTGATTTACAATGTTGTGTTAGTTTCAGGTGTACAGCAAAGTGAATCTGTTATACATATACATATATCTATTCTTTTTTAGATTCTTTCCCCATATAGGCCATTACAGAGTACTGAATAGAGTTCCCTGTGCTATACAGTAGGTCCTTATTAGTTACCTATTTTATATATAGTATTGTGTATGTTTGAATCCTAATCTTCCAATTTTATCCCTCTGCTCTCCCTTACCTCCCAGTAACCATATGTTTATTTTCTATATCTGTAACTCTATTTCTGTTTTGTAGATGAGTTCATTTGTAACCCCTTTTTAGATTCCACATATAAGAGGTATCATATGTTATCTTTCTCTGTCTGACTTACTTCACTCAGTATGACAATCTCTAGGTCCATCCATGTTGCTGCAAATGGCATTATTTTGTTCTTTTTTTTATGGCTGAGTAATAGTCCATTGTATATATGTACCACATCTTCTTTATACATTCCTCTGTTGATGGAATGCTGGAGAGGGAGTGGAGAAAAGGGAATCCTCATGCACTGTTGGTGGGAATGTAAATTGATACAACCTCTATGGAGAACAGTATGGAGGTTCCTTATAAAACTAAAAATAGAACTAACATATGATCCAGCAATCCATTCCTGGGCATATATCCAGAGAAAAACATAATTCAAAAAGATACATGCACCCCAATGTTCATTGCAGCACTATTTACATTAGCCAGGACATGGAAGCAACTAGATTTTAATTTAAGTAATGTTAAACATTTGTAATATAAATCCAAATTATTTACTGATTTTTGTTAATACATGTGCATTTAACATCATTAAAGTCAGTGTACATTTTTTGTAATCTGCTTTTTTCCCATTGGGCACTATTTCATACATATATATTTATATGTTGGATATTCTACACCCTTGTCATTTTTATTTGACACAAACTATTATATCATGATGATATTTCTTAGTTTGTTTATCCACTACACATTAGTTAATCATTTTATATTGTTACTATAATAAAATACCTTGCTCCCTATCTGATATTTCTTAAAAACCCATACCATGTCCCTAAACTCACATTGACTGAGTTATACTTGTCTTTAATTTGGAGACCAATTCTGGAATCAGAGTTTAGCATCAAATCAACTTTATTTCTGAGCATTGCCCTGGTTCCATGGTTTGAGTTTTTGGGTCACCTACAGTGCCTGAGTCCCCAAATTAAAAATTTACTTACAGCCTAGTTCTCTGGAATCATAACTCTGTTTTAATCTTACCAGCTCTCTTGGCAACTGGTGTCCTTTCAATGAATGCCAGCTTGCCACAGATTTACCAAGATCTTCCACTAGGCTCCTCTATTACTTTGTACTGTCTGCATTTATAACCAAATATTTGTTACATCCTACTCTACAACCTTGAAAAAATGTGTATAATTACCTATACTGTCATTAATTTCTACAACATTTTCTTGAAGTCAAGTTCTGCCTGCTTGCCTGAACTTAATTTCATCAGCTACTACTGTGTGCAACAACAAACAACCTAGCCCATTTTAGTATCTAATTCCTGGCTCTTCTTGCTGGGTTGCTGGGTTTATTTTGCTACTGACAGATAAATTGAGGTTTAATTCATTCATTTAACAAATATTTATTGCACACATACTAAAATCTAGGCATTAGTACAGATGCAGAGTATTGCAGTAAACCAAACCTACAAAAACCCTGCCCTCATGGAATTTATATTATAGTGAGGGAAGAGGAAATTCTGGCACTTTCTACTATTAAATAACACTGCCATGTATACCTTTACTCTTTGTACATTTCTGGATTACTTTCTTGGTACAGATTGTGGTGGAAAAATATGAAAAAAAAATCACTGTGTGGCAGAGACTGGTTTGTTCTTCACCAAACCCACTTTTTTTTTTTTTCCTAAACACACAGCTAGAGTATATTCCACAGCCTCCTTCCCAGTTAGGTGTGGTCATGTGATTGAATTGCAGACAACAGAATTAAGAATTGCAGATAACAGAATTCTACTTCCAGATAATTTTAAACCTCCTACATAAGATACCCAGTGCTTTCCCCTTCTGTTGCCTGGATGCAAATGATCGTGGTGACTTTGGAGGCCATTGGTTGAAGATGGTGGAGCATCAAGATGGAAAGAATCTGGGTCCAGAATGACACATTTCAGGAGGTTTGCTAACCATTTTACTTTTATCATGTTTGAGCCATTATACCATTTTGGCAGTGCTCATTTTCTTTTTCTTTTTTTTTTTTTTTTTTTTTTTGTAGTGTATTTCCTTCTGATTATTATTTTTTTTTAAATTTTTTAATTTAATTTAATTTTATTTTTTACACAGCAGATTCTTATTAGTCATCAATTTTATACACATCAGTGTATACATGTCAATCCCAATCACCCAATTCATCACACGACCACCCCCACCCCCCCGCCGCTTTCCCCCCTTGGTGGCCATACATTTGTTCTCTACATCTGTGTCTCAATTTCTTCCCTGCAAACAGGTTCATCTGTACCATTTCTCTAGGTTCCACATATATGCGTTAATATACGATATTTGTTTTTCTCTTTCTGACTTACTTCACTCTGTATGACAGTCTCTAGACCCATTCACATCTCAACAAATGACCCAATTTCGTTCATTTTTATGGCTGAGTAATATTCCATTGTATATATGTACCACATCTTCTTTATCCATTCATCTGTTGATGGGCATTTAGGTTGCTTCCATAACCTAGCTATTGTAAATAGTGCTGCAATGAACATTGGGGTGCATGTGTCTTTTTGAATTATGGTTTTCTCTGGGTATATGCCCAGTAGTGGGATTGCTGGACCATATGGCAATTATATTTTTAGTTTTTTAAGGAACCTCAATACTGTTCTACATAGTGGCTGTATCAATTTACATTCCCACAAACAGTGCAAGAGGATTCCATTTTCTCCACACCCTCAACAGCATTTGTTGTTTGTAGGTTTTCTGATGATGCCCATTCTAACTGGTGTGAGGTGATACCTCATTGTAGTTTTGATTTGCATTTCTCTAATAATTAGTGATGTTGAGCAGCTTTTCATGTGCTTCTTGGTCATCTGTATGTCTTCTTTGGAGACATGTCAATTTAAGTCTTCTGCCCATTTTTGGATTGGGTTGTTTGCTTTTTTAATATTGAGCTGCATGAGCTGTTTATATATTTTGGAAATTAATCCTTTATCCATTGATTTGTTTGTAAATATTTTCTCCCATTCTGAGGGTTGTCTTTTCGGCTTGTTTATGGTTTCCTTTGCTGTGCAAAAGCTTTTAAGTTTCATTAGGTCCAATTTGTTTATTTTTGTTTTTATTTCCATTACTCTAGGAGGTGGATCAAAAAAGATCTTGCTGTGCTGTATGTTGAGTGTCCTTCCTATGTTTTCCTGTAAGAGTTTTATAGTGTCCGGTGATACATTTAGGACTCTAATACATTTTGAGTTTATTTTTGTGTATGGTGTTAAGGAGTGTTCTAATTTCATTCTTTTACATGTAGCTGTCCAGTTTTCCCAGCACCACTTATTGAAGAGACTGTCTTTTCTCCATTGTATATCCTTTTCTCCTTTGTCATAGATTAGTTGACCATAGGTGCGTGGGTTTATCTCTGGGCTTTCTATCTTGTTCCATTGATCTATATTTCTGTTTTTGTGCCAGTACCATAATGTCTTGATTACGGTAGCTTTGTAGTATAGTCTGACGTCAGGGAGTCTGATTCCTCCAGCTCCATTTTTTTCCCTCAAGACTGCTTTGGCTATTCGGGGTCTTTTGTGTCTCCATACAAATTTTAAGATTTTCTGTTCTAGTTCCGTAAAAAATACCATTGGTAATTTGATAGGGATTTCAATGAATGTGTAGATTGCTTTGGGTAGTATAGTCATTTTCACAACATTGATTCTTCCAATCCAAGAACATGGTATATCTCTCCATCTGTTTGTATCATCTTTAATTTCTTTCATCAGTGTCTTATAGTTTTATGCATGCAGGTCTTTTGTCCCCGTAGGTAGGTTTATTCCTAGGTATTATATTCTTTTTGTTGCAGTGGTAAATGGGAGTGTTTCCTTAATTTCTCTTTCTGATCTTTCATTGTTAGTGTATAGGAATGCAAGAGATTTCTGTGCATTAATTTTGTGTCCTGCAACTTTACCAAATTCATTGATTAGCTCTAGTAGTTTTATGGTGGCAACTTTAGGATTCTCTATATATCGTAGCATGTCATCTGCAAACAGTGACAGTTTTACTTCTTCTTTTCCAATTTGTATTCCTTTTATTTCTTTTTCTCTGATTGCTGTGCCCAGGACTTTTAAAACTATGTTGAATAATAGTGTTGAGAGTGGACATCCTTGTCTTGTTCCTGATCTTAGAGGAAATGCTTTCAGTTTTTCACCATTGAGAATGATGTTTGCTGTGGGTGTTTCATATATGGGCTTTATTATGTTAAGGTAGGTTCCCTCTATGCCCACTTTCTGGAGAGTTTTTATCACAAATATGTGTTGAATTGTGTTGAAAGCTCTTTCTGCATCTATTGAGATGATCATACGGTTTTTATTCTTCAATTTGTTAATATGGTGTATCAAATTGATTGATTTGCATATATTAAAGAATCCTTGCATCCCTGGGATAAATCCCACTTGATCATGGTGTATGATGCTTTTAGTGTGTTGTTCGATTCTGTTTGCTACTATTTTGTTGAGGATATTTTCATTTATGTTCATCAGTGATATTGGTCTGTAATTTTCTTTTTTTGTAGTATCTTTGTCTGGTTTTGGTATCAGGGTGATGGTGGCCTCATAGAACAAGTTTGGGAGTGTTCCTTCCTCTGCAATTTTTTGGAAGAGTTTGAGAAGGATGGGTGTTAGCTCTTCTCTAAATGTTTACTAGAATTCACCTCTGAAGCCATCGGGTCCTGGGCTTTTGTTTGTTGGAAGACTTTTAAACACAGTTTCAATTTCATTGCTTGTGATTGGTCTCTCATATTTTCTATTTCTTAATGGTTCAGTCTTGGAAGGTTATACCTTTCTAAGAATTTGTCGATTTCTTCCAGGTTGTCCATTTTATTGGCATAGAGTTGCTTGTAGTAGTCTCTTAGGATGCTTTGTATTTCTATGGTGTCTGTTGTAACTTCTCCTTTTTCATTTCTAATTTTATTGATTTGAGTCCTCTCCCTCTTTTTCTTGATGAGTCTGGCTAATGGTTTATCAATTTTTTTTATCTTCTCAAAGAACCAGCTTTTAGTTTTATTGATCTTTGCTATTGTTTTCTTTGTTTCTATTTCATTTATTTCTGCTCTGATCTTCATGATTTCTTTCCTTCTGCTAACTTTGGGTTTTGTTTGTTCTTCTTTCTCTACTTCCTTTAAGTGTAATGTTAGATTGTTTATTTGAGGTTTCTCTTGTTTCTTGAGTTAGGCTTGTATAGCTATAAACTTCCCTCTTAAAACTGCTTTTGCTGCATCCCAGAGGTTTTGGATCGTCATGTTTTCATTGTCATTTGTCTCTAGGTATTTTTGATTTCTGCTTTGATTTCTTCAGTGATCTCTCGGTTACTTAGTAACATATTGTTTAGGCTACAAGTGTTTGTGTTTTTTGCGGGTTTTTCCCTGTAATTGATTTCTAATCTCATAGAGTTGTGGTCAGAAAAGATGCTTGATATATTTCAATTTTCTTAAATTTACTGAGGCTTGATTTGTGACCCAAGATGTGATCTATCCTGGAGAATGTTCTGTGCGCACTTGGAAAGGAAGTGTAAACTGCTGTTTTTGGATGGAATATCCTATAAGTATCAATTAAATCCATCTGGTCTATGGTGTCATTTAAAGCTTCTGTTTTCTTATTTATTTTCATTTTGCATGATCTGTCCATTGGTGTAAGTGAGGTGTTAAAGTCCCCCACTATAATTGTGTTACTGTCGGTTTCCTCTTTTATAGCTGTTAGCAGTTGCCTCATGTATTGAGGTGCTCCTATGTTGGATGCATATATATTTATAATTGTTATATCTTCTTCTTGGATTGATCCCTTGATCATTATGTAGTGTCCTTCCTTGTCTCCTGTAACATTCTTTATTTTAAAGTCTATTTTATCTGATATGAGTATTGCTACTCCAGCTTTCTTTTGATTTCCATTTGCATGGAATATCTTTTTCCATCCCCTCACTTTCAGTCTGTATGTGTCCCTAGGTCTGATGTTGGTCTCTTGTAGACAGCATATATATGGGTCTTGTTTTTGTATCCAGTCAGCAAGCCTGTGTCTTTTGGTTGGAGCATTGAATCCATTCACTTTTATGGTAATTATCAATATGTATGTTCCTATTACCATTTTCTTAATTGTTTTGTGTTTGTTTTTTAGGTTCTTTTCTTCTATTGTGTTTCCCACTTAGAGAAGTTCTTTTAGCATTTGTTGTAGAGCTGGTTTGGTGGTGCTGAATTCTCTTAGCTTTTGCTTGTCTGTAAAGCTTTTGATTTCTCAATTGAATCTGAATGAGTTCCTTGCTGGGTAGAGTTATCTTGGTTGTAGGTTCTTCCCTTTCATCATTTTAAGTATATCATGACACTCCCTGCTGGCTTGTAGAGTTTCTGCTGAGAAATCAGTTGTTAACCTTATGGGAGTTCCCTTGTATGTTATTTGTCATTTTTCCCTTGTTGCTTTCAATAATTTTTCTTTGTCTTTAATTTTTGCCAATTTGATTACTATGTGTCTCACTGTGTTTCTCCTTGGGTTTATCCTGTATGGGACTCTCTGCACTTCCTGGACTTGGGTGGCTATTTCCTTTCCCATGTTAGGGAAGTTTTTGACTATAATCTCTTCAAATATTTTCTCAGGTCCTTTCTCTGTCACTTCTCCTTCTGGGACCCCTATAATGTGAATGTTGTTGCATTTAATGTTGTCCCCGAGGTCTCTTAGGCTGTCTTCATTTCTTTTCATTCTTTTTTCTTTATTCTGTTCTGCAGCAGTGAATTCCACCATTCTGTCTTCCAGGTCACTTATCCGTTCTTCTGCCTCAGTTATTCGGCTATTTATTCCTTCTAGTCCAGTTTTCATTTCAGGTTTTGTATTGTTCATCTCTGTTTGTTTGTTCTTTAATTCTTCTAGGTCTATGTTAAACATTTCTTGCTTCTTCTCAATCTTTGCCTCCATTCTTTTTCCGAGGTACTGGATCATCTTCACTATCATTATTCTGAATTATTTTTCTGGAAGGTTGCCTATCTCCACTTCATTTAGTTGTTTTTCTGGGGTTTTATCTTGTTCCTTCATCTGGTACATAGCCCTCTGCCTTTTCATCTTGTCTATCTTGCTGTGAATGTGTTTTTCTTTCCACAGGCTGCAGGATTGTAGTTCTTCTTGCTTCTGCTCTCTGCCCTCTGGTGGATGAGGCTATCTAAGAGGCTTGTGCAAGTTTCCTGATGGGAGGGACTGGTGGTGGGTAGAGCTGACTGTTGCTCTGTTGGGCAGAGCTCAGTAAAACTTTAATCTGCTTGACTGCTGATGGGTGGGGCTCGGTTCCCTCCCTGTTTGTTGTTTGGCCTGAGGCAACCCAACACTGGAGGCTACCTGGGCTCTTTGGTGGGGCTAATGTTGGACTCTGGGAGGGCTCACGTCAAGGAGTACTTCCCAGAACTTCTGCTGCCAGTGTCCCTGTCCCCACGGTGAGCCACAGCCAAGCTTTGCCTCTGCAGGAGACACTCCAACACTAGCAGGTAGGTCTGGTTCAGTCACCCCTGGGGTCACTGCTCCTTCCCCTGAGTCCTGATGTGCACACTAATTTGTGTGTGCCCTCCAAGAGTGGGGTCTCTCTTTCCCCCAGTCCTTTCAAAGTCCTGCAATCAAATCCCACTAGCCTTCAAAGTCTGATTCTTTAGGAATTCCTCCTCCCATTGCCGGACCCCCAGGTTGGGAAGCCTGACATGGGGTTTAGAACCTTCACCCCAGTGGGTGGACTTCTGTAGTATAAGTGTTCTCCAGTCTGTGAGTCACCCACCCAGCAGTTATGGGATTTGATTTTACTGTGATTGCATCCCTCCTACCATCTCGTTGTGGCTTCTCTTTTATCTTTGGATGTGGGGTATCTTTTTTGGTGAGTTCCAGTGTCTTCCTGTCAATGATTATCCAGCAGCTAGTTGTGATTCTGGTGTTCTCGCAAGAGGGAGTGAGAGCACGTCCTTCTACTCTGCCACCTTCATTCAGGGCCCCTTAGCTGTGCTCGTTTTGATGGCTCCATAAAACTATATAAACGGTTTGATGGCTCTTGGTACAATTTAATATATATCTATCCAGAAAGTTTATCTAATTTATAGTATAAACCTCAATATAAGAATGTTTTCCTATAGCTTTACCACTCTTTTTATTTATATATATTGATTAACCTTTAAAAAAATTTTTTATTGAAGTATAATTGATTTACAATGTTGTGCCAATCTCTGCTGTACAGAAACGTGACTCAGTTATACACACATATATATATACAGTATTTTTTTAATATTCTTTTCCATTATGGTTTATCCCAGGAGATTGGATATATTTTCCTGTGCCATACAGCAGGACCTTGGTTTTTATCCATTCTGTATGTAATAGTTTGCATCTACCATCCCCAAATTCCCAATCCATCCCTCTCCCTCCCCCTTTCACCCTTAGCAACCAGAATTCTGATCTCTATGTCTGTGAGTCTGTTTCTCGTTTGTAGATAGGTTCATTTGTTCCATATTTTAGATTCCACATATGTGATATCATATGATATTTGTCTTTCTCTTTCTGACTTACTTCACTTAGTATGATCATCTCTAGGTCCATCCATGTTGCTGCAAATAACATTATTTCATTCTTTTTGTGGCTGAGTAGTATTCCATTGTATATATGTACCACATCTTCATTATCCATTTATCTGTTGATGGACATTTAGGTTGCTGACATGTCTTGGCTATTATAAATAGTGTTGCTATGAACATAGGGGTGCATGTATCTTTTTGAATTATAGTTTTTCCAGGTATATGCCCAGAGGTGGGATTGCTGGATCATATGGTAGTTTTATTTTTAGTCTTCTGAGGGCCTTCCATAGTGTTTTCCATAGTGGTTCTATCAATTTACATTCCCACCAACAGTGTAGAAGGGTTCCCTTTTCTCCACCCCCTCTCCAGAATTTCTTATTTGTATACTTTTTAATGATGGCCATTCTGACTGGTGTGATGTGGTACCTCATTGTAGTTTTGATTTACATTTCTCTAATAATTAGTGATATTGAGCATATTTTCATGTGTTTGTTGTCCATCTGCAAGTCTTCTTTGGAGAAATGTCTATTATGGCCTTCTGCCCATTTTTCAATTGGGTTATTTTTGTTGTTGTTGTTGTTGAGTTGTATGAGCTGTTTGTATATTTTGGAGATTAAGCCCTTGTCGGTCACATCATTTGTGAATACTTTCTCCCCTTCTGTAGGTTGTCTTTTCTTTTTTTTTTATATAGTTTCCTTTGCTGTGCCAAAGCTTGTACAGTTGATTAGGTCCCATTTATTTATTTTTGTTTTTATTTCTATTGCCTTGGGAGACTGACCTCAGAAAACATTTGTAGAGTTTATGTCAGAGAATGTTTTGCCTATGGTCTCTTCTAGGAGTTTTATAGTGTCATGTCTTATGTTTAAGTCTTTAAGCCATTTTGAGTTTATTTTTGTGCATGGCATGAGGGTGTGTTCTAACTTCATTGATTTACATGTAGCTGTCAAACTTTCCCAGCACCACTTGCTGAAGAGACTGTCTTTTTTCCCATTTCATATTCTTGCCTCCTGTGTTGAAGATTAATTTACCGTAGGTGTGTGGGTTTATATCTGGGCTCTCTATTCTGTTCCATTTATCCTTATGTCCATTTTTCTACTAATCCCACACTGTTTTGATTACTGTAGCTTTGTAGTACTGTCTGAAGTCTGGGAGAGTTATGCCTCCTGCTTTGTTTTTGTTCCTCAGGATTTCTTTGGAAATTCTGGGTCTTTTTATGGTTCCATATAAATTTGGGGGTTATTTGTTGTAGTTCTGTGAAAAATGTCATGGGTAATTTGAAAGGGATCACATTAAATCTGTAGATTGCTTTGGGTAGTATTGCCATTTTAACAATTTTAATTCTTCCAATCCAAGAGCATGGGATATCTTTCCATTTCTTTGAATCCGCTTTAATTTCCTTTATTAATGTTTTATAGTTCTCAATGTATAAATCTTTCACCTCCTTGGTCAGGTTTATTACTAGGTTTTTTGTTTTTTTTGTTTTCTGTCCACTTTTAAAAGGTATTGCTTTTTTACATTCCCTTTCTGATATTTCATTGTTAGTGTAAAGAAATGCACCAGATTTCTGAATGTTAATCTTGTATCCTGCTACTTTGCTGAATTCATTTATTAGATCTAGTAGTTTTTGTGTGGAGTCTTTAAGGTTTTCTATATATAGTATCATTTCATCTGCATATAGTGACGATTTTCTTTCTTCCCTTCTAGTTTGGATACCTCTTATTTCTTTTTCTTGTCTGATTGCTGTGTCTAGGACTTCCAATACTATGTTGAATAGAAGAGGTGACAATTGGCATCCTTGTGTTGTTCCAGATTTTTGTGGGGAGGCTTTCAGCTTTTCACCATTGAGTATTATAATGGCTGTGGGTTTGTCATAAATGGCTTTTATTATGATACGTTTCCTGTATACCCACTTTGGTAAGAGTTTTCATTATGAATGGATGTTGAATTTTGTCAAATTCTTTTCCTGCATCTATTGAGATGATTATGTGGTTTTGACTTTTCTTTTGTTAATGTGGTGTATTACATTGATCCATTTGTGTATGTTGAACCATCCTGTGAACTTGGGATGAATGCCACTTGGTCATGGTGTATGATCTTTTTAATGTGTTTTTGGATTCGGTTTGCTAATAATTTGTTGAGAATTTCTGCATCTATATTCATCAAAGATATTGGCCTGTAATTTTCTTTTTTGGTAGTATCTTTGTTTGGTTTTGGTATCAGGGTGATGGTGGCTTTATAGAAGGTCTTTTCAAGTGTTCCCTCCTCTTCAATCTTTTGGAAGAGATTGAGAAGAATTGGTATAAGTTATTCTATGTATGTTTGGTAGAATTTCCCTGTGAAGCCATCTGGTCCTGGACTTTTGTTTGTAGGAAGTTTTTTTTACTGCATATTCTATTTCATTTCTAGTGATTGGTCTGATGAAATTATCTATTTCTTCTTGATTCAATTTTGTTGGGCTGTATGTTTCTAGACAGTTACCATTTCTTCCTGGTTGTCAGATTTGTTGGCATATAATTGTTCATAGTATTATCTTATGTTTCTTTGTATTTCTGTGGTATCAGTTGAGATTCCTCGATTTTCATTTCTTGTTTTGTTTATTTGGGTTCTCTCTCTTTCTTCTTGGTGAGCCTGGCCAGAGGCTTGTCAATTCTGTTTACCCTTTCAAAGAACAAGCTCTGGGTTTTACTGATTTTTTTCTATTTTTTTAAATATTTATTTTATTTATTTCCTCCTTGATCTTTATTTTATCCTTCCGTCTGCTGACTTTAGGTTTTGTTTGTTATTCTTTTTCTAATTCTTTTAGGTGGTAGCTTAGGTTGTGTATTTGAGATTTTTCTTGTTCTTTGAGGAAGGCCTGTATCGCTATGAACTTCCCTCTGAGAACTGTTATTGCTGCATCCCATAGACTTTGTATGGTTGTGTTTTCATTGTCATTTTTCTCTAGGTATTTTTTAATTTCCTTTTTGATTTCCTTATTGTTCCATTGGTTTTTTAGTAATATGTTGTTTAGTCTCCATACAATCATTTATTTCTCATTTCTTTTCCTGTGGTTAATTTCTAGTTTCATGCTGTTGTGGTCAGAGGAGATGCTTGAAAAAATTTCTATACTCTTAAATTTGTTGAGGTTAGTTTTGTGCCCTAGTATGTGTTCAATCTTAGGGAATGTTCCATGTGCACTTAAAAAGAATGTGTATTCTGGTTTTCTTTGCATATAAGGTCTTGAAAATATCAATTAAGCCTAACTGTTCTATTGCATCATTTAGGATCTCTGTTGCCTTATTATCTTCTGTCTGGAGGATCTGTCCTTTGATGTCAGTGTGGTGTTAAAGTCACTTACTATATTGTATTTCCATCAATTTTTCCCTTTATGTCTGTTAGTACTTGTTTCATGTATTTGGGTGCTCCTATATTAGGTGCATATATGTTGATGTGTGTAAAACTCTCTTCTTGTGTTGATCCTTTTATCATTATATAATGTCCTTCTTTATCTTTCTTTATGGGCTTTTTTTAAAGTCTAATTTGTCTGATATGAGTATTGTAACTCCTGCTTTCTTGTCATTTCTGTTTACATGAAATATCTTTTTCCATGCCCTCACTTTCAATCTATGTGTTTCTTTTGCCCTAAGGTGGGTCTCTTGTAAGCAACATATTGTAAGCTCTTGTTTTTTTATCCAGTCTGCCACTCTCTCTATACCTTTTGACTGGAGCATTCAGTCCATTGACATTTAAGGTAATTATTGATACATATGTATTTATTGTCATATTAAACTTTGTTTTTCAGTTGATTTTTTGTTTCCTCTTTGTTCCTTTCTTTGTCTGTGTGTGTGTGTATGTGGTTTGATGAGTTCCTTTTATTTTATGCTTGTTTCTTCTTTTTTGTTTTTGTGAATCTACTGTATGTTTTTGATTTATTGTTGCCCTGTTCTTCAAGTTATCCTATATCTGCTTGCTTTAGACTGATAGTCATATAGGCTCAAACACATTCATAAAACAAAAACAAAAACAAAAAACACAAAATAATCTGCATTTTCTTACTCTCCTTCCCCACATTTTATGATTTTGATGTCCTTTTTTACATCTTCATGGTTATTCTTTTGCTGTTCCTTGTGTTTATCATCACTTGTACAAATAGGTTAGTTTTTTTTTCTCTTTTTGATCTGTGTACTGGCTAATTTAAATGATTTATTTTCAAATTATGATTTCTGCCTTCGTATATCTTCTTGCTTCTTTTCTATTTAGAGATCTTTCAATATTTCTTTTAGGATAGGTTTAGTGTTGTTGTATTCTTTTTGTTTGTTTGTTTGTCTGAGAAATTCTTTATCTCTCCTCCTATTCTAAATGATAATCTTGCTGGGTAGAATATCCTAGGTTGCTGATTTTTCCCTTTCAAGACTTTGAATATATTTTGCCACTCCCTTCTGGCCTGCAGTGTTTCTGTAGAGAAATCAGCTGCTGGCCTTATGGGATTCCCTTGTAATTAACTCTTTGTTTTTCTCTTGCTGCCTTTAGAACCCTCTCTTTATCTTCAAATTTGCCATTTTTATTATAATATGTCTTGGTGTAGGTCTGTTTGGTTTCATCTTGTTTGGGATCCTCTGTGCTTCCTGTATCTGGATATCTATTTCCTCCTTTAGGTTTGGGAAGTTTTCAGCCATAATTTCTTCAAATACATTTTCAATCCCCTTTCCTCTGTCTTCTCTTTCTGGAATCCCTATTATGCATATATTGGGATGTTTTATATCATCCCATAGGTCTCTTATATTGCCTTCTCCTTTTTTCATTTGGCTTTCTGTCTGCTGTTTTGATTGGGTATGTTCCATTATTCTATCTTCCAGATGACTTATTCTTTCTTCTGCATTATTCATTCTGCTATTCATTGCCTTTAGCTTAGGTTTTATCTCAGCAAATGAATTTTCTAGTTTTTTTTTCTTTTTTTTGGCTCCTCATTATAGTTTCTAGTTCTGTTTTACAATAATCTGCATTTCTGTCAATAACCTTTCTTAATTCCTTCAGTATTTGCATTACCTCCTTTTTGAACTCGGTGTCTATTAGACTGAAGAGGTCTGTTTCATTGTTTGGTCTTTCAGGGGAATTCTCTTGGTGTTTAACTGGGAGTGGTTCCTCTGCTTCTTCATTTTGCTTATATTTATCTTACTGTGTGAGTTTAGGAGAAATAATTATCTACTGTATTCCTGGAGAGCTATTTATATGTAGGAGCATCACTGTGTAGCTTGTGTGTTTTTCATATTTTTTGGTGTGAGGGTTGTTTTTGGTTTGAATGTTTGCCGTCTCTTTCCTCCAGATGTGCTGGCCTTTATCTCCTTGATAGGGATTGTGCAGGTGTGTGATCTTCACATGCTCCCAGGAAGATAGGGCCAGCAGTTCCTCTTGGTCGCAGGACCCTGGTGGCTGTGGCTGATCATGCACCCTCCCAGGGAGTCTGGGGCAGCAGTTGGTGCCTGGTAACAGGACCCTCTGCAGTGGCGGTGGGCCATGTGTGCTCCAGGGAAGGCAGCTACAGTGGTTGGCTCCTGGTCATGGGACCCTTGGTGGTGGCCATGGTCTGTGCCTGCCTCTGCAGTCTGAGATGGCAGTGGTTGCTCGAGACTGTCTCTGGAGCTCGTGTAGGTGGTGCACTGCTTCCTGAGAGTGCATGTGGAGAAAAAAGCTCCTTTGGCGGGCCCAGCCCTCTCCTCGCACTCCCCCAGCAATGGCGCCCTGCCTCTCTGGTGGGCCCAGGCCTCCTCCCACACCACACCCTAACCCCATCAGGCTGTTTCCATGAAGCCAACCCCAGTCCTCTCCCCCGAGTCTGACGGCCAAAGCCTGAGCCTCAGCACCCAGCCCCTGCTTGCCCCAGCAGATAAGCATCTCAGGCTGGGGAAGTGCTGGGTGGTATTGATGATCTGTGCTGGTCTTTCTCTGCTTTTCCCTCTGTGAACCATTTGCTGTACACTACACCAAGACTCTGAAGCTCCCCCTCTGTCCTGGCTGACCTCCCCACAAGTAAGGGGACTTCCCACTGTGTGGAAACTTTCCTCTTTCACAGCTCCCTCCCAGGGGTGCAGGTCTCTTTCTGATTCCTTTCTCCCTTTTCTTTTCCTTTTTTCTTTTGCTCTACCTAGTTATGTGGAGATTTTCTTGTCTTTTTGGAAGTCTGAGGTCTTCTGTCAGTTTTCAGTAGATGTTCTGTGAGAATTGTTCTACAAGTTGATGTATTTTTGATGTATTTGTGGGAGAAGGTGAGTTCCACATCCTACTCCTTTGCCATCTTGATCTGATCTCTCTGATTAACCTTTTTGAAAACAATTTTTTCATATCACCTTTATTTTAATTTGTATCAGTAGGATTGGCAAGAAAGCTGTGCATTTTCCCTACTATGGTTTATTTGTATTTCCTCATGTATAAATCCCATCAGAAATCATGTGCTTTGCATATTTGTCAAATTGCATCTGAAAATTGCATTCTTGTATGAAATTATGGGGTTTTTTAGATAGGGAGATTTGAATAGTTATAAACAATAGTGTTTATGGTGTGTAGTGCCTGTTTGCCTAAAAAATTCCATTCCTCCCCAAGAAATATATTAGTCTTGGATCACAGAAAAATTAAGAACAGAGGCATACCATGTATTACAACAAAATTATTTGTTTTTAATGTTGTGGCTCTGTTGAAGTCTTTTTTACAATCTCTCATCTCAGGAATTTCAATAAGTTGTGCAATAGTTTACATATTTTTAACTTATTTTCTCAGGATTTTCCCTCTGACTTCTTACATACAAATTTTTGTTTGCTTATTTGTTGACTGTGTTGGATTACTTCAAGTTGAATGAAATTCACTGCTTTCATTTTATTAATCCTACCTTAGATTCTCAAGATAAACCTTAATTAGATATAGCATTGGCTACATTTTTTGTGCTTCCATACCTCTGTACCATAATCTCCTGGGGCCTCAGCCATTTGATGCAGTGATACAGTGGCCAGTCTATTTTGCTTGGGCCCACATGATTCTGCAACCTGGGGCTGTTAAGTCATTTTCCAGAAGGACCTTCTTTCAATTGCTGTTATATGGCCAGTCCGATCACCACAAATCCTGATTTTACTGAGATTTGGCCTCCTGAGTAAGCACTGGTTGTGTTGTATTATGTCATTTGGAACTACAGGTGAATTAACTCCCTGTGGGATGAATTTTGGCCAATGGGAAACAGGAAAAGGAAAGGAGATGGGCAAAATTTTCCTCTCCTTCTTCCCTTCCATGATGAGCTCCAGAGCCCTTGTGGGTGACTAAGAGAAAGCATCAGCCAAATGACCAGCAGTGTCTCTTGGGGCTGTTCACGAATATCACCTTGCATAGTTTCCCCTACTTTTCTGTTTCCTTTTGTTTGTTTATTTTGTTTTACTCTTACTGTCTTGGGTTCCTGCTTCTTTAATAAAACATATCACCTTACTAATTGTCTCAGGCTCTGTTTTCTAGGGAATCTAAGCCAGTATAATTGGTAGTGGAGGTGTTTCCTAAAGACAAACCCTTAGGACTAGATTTTGGATTTCTTCTGTCCACCCTTCTGAATAAAATACTCCATTGCTGGTGGTAAATGAGATAGTAACCCCTAACATGCAGTGACATCACGTCTAGTTAAGCCTTCACCTATGGTTATTTGGAATAAGATCACATGGAGGGTGAAGCATTGGGAAATTAAGTAATACAGTGGTAATCATTATGGGGTAAATGGCAATTATAATATTTGTAGAGAAGGATGACTATTTTGATGGTACTTGAAACCTTGCAAGATGAAAATTATAGGCTCAGGACAGTTACTTACCCAAGTAAGACATATCAGTGGATGTTGTACCTTACTGGTAAGGTCTTCCCTTCAGGAATGAGTCACTCATTACCCCAGGTGCTAGGAGTTTTGCCTGCTGAATGGTTCTCTGGGAATTGTCCTTTGCCCAAGAGAGCTGCATTGGTCAAGATGAAAGACCCTCCCTGGGGGAACCCTTTATCTAAAAACCGTTTAATGGTAGAATACAGAAGTCTGACCCTCTTGCCTCAATTTGGAACATTTCTAAAAGGTTGACCCAGCATCACAGTTTAACACCTCTATCTGTCCAATCCTTCTTTCCTTCACTACTAACAGCTGTTTTTCCTCAAAATTCTCCAATAAGTCACCTCAGATTCTAAGGGAACAGAATCAATGACAGCTGGTACCAGAAGTATTCCTAGGAAGCAGATTCTAAAATGGGATTTTGGAGCTTGTTTACCCACCATTCAGGTGTCAACAAAGACCTCATCACTGATGGTAGGTGGAGAACTGATAGTCCCTTGTTAAGTGCAGTAGTGGAGCAATTATTAAAACTTTCAACAATGGTAAACTATGAAAAGGTACTTATAGAAGGAAACACACTAGTTTATGCAATCTCTCTGCTGTTTTAGAAATTCATGGAAGTGGGAAAGGTGGGGAGATAGATTAAGGTGGGGTGGGATATGGAATAAGTAGCTGTCAGGGGTTTTCGATGTGTTGGAGAAGGATAGTGACAGACTGAGGGTGATTAATTGCCAACTGAATGTGAGGTGAGATAATCAGAAGACCTCCTTGGCAACATATAAAGAGATTCTAATTTCCTAGGAATTAATAATAAGGGGAGCAGAGAACCAGGAATGGTGGAATTATCAACCTCAGCAGTCTGTTATACCTATGTCTTAGGTTAAGTTTAATAGTTATTAGGCAAGTTTTATCCATAATCTGTTCCCATAAATCAGTCTTTGAGAAGCAGCTTCATCATGTACTTACCTTTAGCAGTCTAAAATCACATGATGATCTCCTGACTGTAGCTATGTTACCCCATATATCTCCTCCTGATACATGGTTATAATTTCCTTCTAAACACAAAGTTGAAATCACATTATTTTCAACCATTTTATTAAGTTACATGGGAAAATAAAACTATTTTTTATTCCCTCTGCCATGTAAAATAGGTCTAGGTGTTAGCATACAATGAAAAAGAGCACACCAGTAGCATAATATTCATCTCTACTGCAGCACACTGTGCTGCCAAAATAACTTAACAAGGGTAATGTTAACTTACTGTTAATCTTTCCATTGTTGTTCCTGCTTTTATAATATGCCATTCATTGATTTTAGGAGATTATAATCCAGGATAATCTTAAAAAACTAGAAAATGGAGAGTAAAGATTGAATGGAAAGACATTTCAGAGTTTGTGAGGCAGAAAAAAGTATAAGTTTATATGCTTAGCTGTTCAAAAAATAAATGTAAATGGATTAAACTTCTATTAAAAGACAGATATTTTCACATTTAAAGAAATCTAAATATATGCAGTTTGTAAGAGACAATCTTAAAACATAATAGCAATAATGTTGAAAATAAAATATGTAATTAAAAAGATATTCCAGGAAAATACTAAAAACAAAAGATATTAAAACTTAATTTTTACATTTTAATTTTCATACAGTGAAATTCAACTTTTGTGGTGTACAATTCTCTCAATTTTGGTAAATGTATCTGTATTTGGTAAATGCAAATCTGCCACCAAATTCATAACATGGGACAATTCTATCACTCCCCAAATCCTTCATACTGCCTCTTTATAAATAACCCCTTAGCCCACCCTGTGTTCCTAGCAAACAAAGATCCATTCTGTGTTCCTTCAATTTTCCTTTTTCAAAATTCCCTATACATGGAATCATAAAATATGTGGTCTTAAGGTCTTCCTCCTTTTACTTAGTAAAATGCATTTGAGATTTATCATATTTTTGTAGGGCTTGATAGCTAATTTTTCTTTACATTGAATAGTATTCCATTGTATGGATGTACCAGAGTTTGTCATTCACCCACTTATGAAGGACATATTTGTTGCCTCCAGGTTTTAGAGACTATGCATAAAGCTGCTGTACACATTCACATATATTTTGTGTGACATTGATTTTCATTTCTCTAAGAAAAATACCTAGGAGTGGAATTTCTGGGTAATATTATAAGTTTATATATAACTTTATAAAAAAACTGACAAATGTTTCCAAAGTTGCTCTAGCATATTGCATAATCATCAGCAGTGTTTGAGATTTCCAGTTGTTTCATGTTGTATTCAGCACTTGGTATTGTCAATTCGTTTCTTTTTTTTCTTTTTTTTTTTTTTTAACTCATGAAATTTGACCCTCCACCCCTGCATAAAGCTGGGTCCCCAGGAGTTTTTTTTGTTTAACAGATTATTTTTTTAATTAATTAATTAATTTATTTTTTTGGCTGTGTTGGGTTTTCGTTTCTGTGCGAGGGCTTTCTCTAGCTGCGGCGAGCGGGGGCCACTCTTCATCGCAGTGCACGGGCCTCTCACCATCGTGGCCTCTCTTGTTGCGGAGCACAGGCTCCAGGCGTGCAGGCTCAGCAATTGTGGCTCACGGGCCCAGTTGCTCCATGGCATGTGGGATCTTCCCAGACCAGGGCTCAAACCCATGTCCCCTGCATTGGCAGGCAGATTCTCAACCACTGCGCCACCAGGGAAGCCCCTTTTTTCTTTTTTAAAAGCCATTCTGATTGGTGTCTAGTGGTATCTCATCATGTTTTTATTTTGCATTTTTCTAATGACTAATGATACTGATCACTGTTTTAATATGCTTATTTTTCATTCATATATCTTCTCTGGAGAAATATCTCTTCTGATTTGCTCATTTAAAAAATTGTTTTCTTATTGTTGAGGTTAGTATATTCTTAATATAGAGCCTTTGTCAGAAACTGAATTCACAGTTATTTTCTCCCAGGTTGTGGCTTATATTTTTATTCTATTAATAGTGTTCCTCAAAGGTCAAAAGTTTTTATTTTGATAAAGTACAATTCATCATTTTCTTCTTTTACAATATCTTTTTTTTTTTTTTTGGTTTCAAACCTAAGAACTCCTTGCTTAATCTAAGGTCACAAAGGTTTTCTCATAAGTTTTCTACTAACAATTTATACTATAAAATTTTACATTTACTTCTGTGAGTCATTTGAGTTAATTTTATATAATATTAAACTTAGCAATATTAGTTTAATATGTATAATTATATATATAAAATATATAATTAGCACAGGAAAAATCCTATTATTTAAATGTTTGCATTAAAAACATTCCTTTAAATTTAACTTGTATTATTGTTAAGACAATCTTAACAAGCTAGATATAAATAGAAAGTAACATCCTTTAACTGATAATGAAAATCATCGAAAGTTATGGGGATTCTCATACTAATGGTGAAAATATAAGCAATTACTATTAATTGTATTAAGATTCCTTCTCTCACCACTTCTATTTAACATTGTATTAGAGAAAATAATTGATAGGCATTAGGATTAAAAGGGAGAAGTAAAAATTGTTCACAAAAATATGTTTGTCTATAAGCATTCTAACAAAATCTACAGATGCATTATTTTAAGAATTGAATAACTGAATCCAGCAAGGAAGGTGGATACAAGATCAATAAAGTCAAATAAAATCAATGAAAACCAACAACATTTCTATACTTAATCTATAAGCATATAAAAAATATAACATTAAAAAGATCTCATTCACAATAACAACATAATAACAGCAGTATGGGAGATAAACAATAATCAAAACAGGCAAAAATATGTGACATTTGAGCAAAGACTTGAAAAAAGTGATGTAGGTAGTCAATGAGAAGAGCATCCCAGACAGAGGGAAGACAGTGTGATGGTCCCAATGTGAGAGAATGACTGACTTGTCTGAGAAACAGCAAAACGGTCAGTGCATGGCTTGAGATTGCTGACACGTGCAATAAAACACATGATAGGGCTTCCCTGGTGGCACAGTGGTTGAGAATCTGCCTGCCAATGCAGGGAACATGGGTTCGAGCCCTGGTCTGGGAAGATCCCACATGCCGCAGAGCAACTGGGCCCGTGAGCCACAGTTACTGAGCCTGCGCGTCTGCAGCCTGTGCTCTGCAACAAGAGAGGCCGCGATAGTGAGAGGCCCGCGCACCACGATGAAGAGTGGCCCCCGCTTGCCACAACTAGAGAAAGCCCTCGCACAGAAACGAAGACCCAACACAGCCATAAAAAAAAAAAAAAAAAAGTTACTTAAAACACATGATAGGATATTCATTGAAGTGAAATTGGGAATAACACAAATATCCATAATTAGTAGAATAGATAACTTGTGGTATATTCATTCATAAAATGGAATATTATATAGCAATGAGAATATTGTTAGTTCTACATTTGTCATAGATACCCCAATATAAAAGGTTGAATAAAATACCAAGTTATAAAATATATCTGTGTATTATATAAATGTTATAACAGCACATATCAATTGTTTATGGATATAGGTATATTGTTTATGAAAATATGTTTATATAGAAAAATATAAAAACACGGACAAGAAGAACACACCACCATAAGTTTAGTGGTTACTTCTGAAGGAAATGATTTGGAATCAATGAGTAGCACAAAAGGGCCTTACTCCATCTGTAATGATGTATTTATTTTTAAATAGACCTGAAGCAAAAATAGTAAAACATTGTTTATTAAATCTGGGTGGTGTGTACTTGGATACTTGATATATTAATATTCAATTTATGTGTTTCTGATACATTTTATGATTTTTTAAAAATATAATTAATCTAAAAATTTTCTCTGTTAGAAGTATAACTCCTCCTCCTAGGCATCCTGGTTTCTACCAATTATATCTTATCTATATTTTTTTATGTCTATTTTACTATACTCTAGGTCTTTAAGAAGGTAGGTAACATTTACTTCATTATTGCAGTCACCAAAATGCCTAGTATAGTGCCTTGAACAGAATAAATATTAGATAAACCAAAATAATTATTAAAATCCATTCAATTAATATACTTCTGGAAGTCACTGGTGATTTTCCCCTTGTTTGTTACTGGGATGATTGATTTACAGGTCCAGAATGGAAGAAAAGTATGAGAGATTGACTGTATGTTTATAAATGTCAAATTAAGCTTTAGTTAAAACACAGCAAAACAGACAAACAGAAAAACCTCAGTTGACAATCTCACCTAAGTGTAGTGAAGAGTATATAGCATGGAATGGATGACACCTGGACTTAATAATATACAGAAGCATGTGTATTGGCTTACAAACAAGGGCTCACTACCGCAGAATAGACAAACGGAGAAATCAGTCTTTCTAGGTTAGTACTTATAAGAGGCAATAAGGCAGTAAGCTAAAATGAATGAAAATGTTGTTGGGAGATGGATAATTTATTTAACATGTTAGTAAATTTTTATTGAAGTATAATTCACATGAAGTATTAAGTTAGTTTCAAGAGTATAACATAGTGACTTGATGTCTATATACATTACAAAATGATCACCACAGTAAGGCTAATTATGATCTGTCACCAAACAAAGTTAATACACTATTATTGACTATGTTCCCCATGGTGTACATTACCTCCACATAAACTACTCATATTATTACTGGAAATTTGCTCTGATCCCTTACATCCCTCTGGCTCACCACCCCCCCACCATCATCCCCTCTGGCGATCACTAGTCTATTCTCTGTATCTATGAGATTGGTTTTATTTTGTTTTATTTATTCATTTGTGTCTGTTTTTTAGATTCCACATATAAGTGAAATCATACAATATTTGTATTTCTCTGTCTGACTTATTTCACTTAGGATGATACCCTCGAGGTACATCCATATTTCTGCAAATGGCAAGATTTCTTTCTTTTTATGGCTGAATAATATTCTCATACATATGTGTGTGTGAATTCATAAATATATATATGCACACACACATATATATGTGTGTGTATATATATATCACATTTTCTTTATCCATTCGTCTATCAATGGGCACTTAGGATGTTTCATATTTTGACAAATGTAAATAATCTTTTTGAATTAGTGTTTTCATTTTTTTCAGATAAATACCCCAAAGTGGAATTACTGTATCAAATAAGTAATTCTATGGTATTCCTATTTTTAATTTTTTGAGGAATCTCCATGCTGTTTTCCATACTGGCTACAACAATTTACTGTCCCACCAACAGTATATGAAGGTTCACTTCTCTCCACACCCTGACAACTCTTGCCACATTTTATATTTTTGATGATAGCCATTCTGACAGGTGTGAGGTGATACCTCATTGTTCTGATTTTCATCTCCCTGATGATTAGTGATGTTGATCATCTTTTTATGTGCCTAATTGTCACCTGTATGTCTTTGGAAAAATGCCTATTTGGGACCTCTCCCCATTTTTTAATCAGGATGTTTGTTTTTTAGATGATTGATATATATTATTTTTATATTGTGGATATTAAGCCCTTATCAGGTATATGATTTGCAAATATCTTCTCCCATTCAGTAGGTTTCCTTGGCTGTGCACAAACTTCTCAGTTTGGTGTAGTCTCATTTGCTTACTTTTGCTTTTATTGTCCTTGGAGTCAGATCAAAAAAAATCTCTCTAAGACTGATGTAAAAAGGATTACTGCCTATGTTTTCTTCTAGAAGTTCTATGACTTCAGATTTTTATATTCAGGTCTTTAATTCATTTGGAGTTAATTTTTGCATGTGGTGTATATGTAGTGGTCCAGTTTAATTCTTTTGCATGTAGCTGTCCAGTTTTCCCAATACCAATTTTTTATTAATTTTTATTGGAGTATAGTTGCTTTGCAATGTTGTGTAAGTTTCTACTGTACCAAAAAGTGAATCAGATCTACGTATACATATAGCCCCTCTTTTTTAAAATTTCCTTCCCATTTAAGTCACCACAGAGCACTGAGTAGATTTCCCTGTGCAATACAGTAGGTTCTCACTAGTCATCTACTTGATACATAGTATCAATAGTGTATATATGTCAATACCAATCTCCCAATTCATCCCACCCCCCCCTTTCCCCCTTGATATCCATACATTTGCTCTCTACATCTGTCTCTGTTTCTGCTTTGCAAATAAGGTGATCGACATAATTTTTCTAGATTCCAAACATATGCATTAATATACAGTATTTGTTTTTCCCTTTCTGACTTACTTCACTCTGTATGATAGTTTCTAGGTCCATCCATGTCTCTACAAATGACCCAATTTGATTCTTTTTTATGGCTGAGTAATATTCCATTGTATATATGTACTGTATCTTCTTTATCCATTCCTTTGTTGATGGACTTTTAGGTTGTTCCATATCCTGGTTATTGTAATAGTGCTACAATGAACATTGGAGTATATGTGTCTTTTTGAATTATGGTTTTCTCTGGGTATATGTCCAGTATTGGCATATGGTAGTTCTATTTTTAGATTTTTAGGGACCCTCCATACTGTTCTCCACAGTGGTTCTATCAATTTGCATTCCCACCAACAGTGTAAGAGGGTTCCCTTTTCTCCACACCCTATCCAGCATTTATTCTTTGTAGATATTTTGATGATGGCCATTCTGACTGGTATGAGGTGATATCTCATTGTAGTTTTAATTTGTATTTCTCTAATAATTAGCGATATTGAGCATCTTTGCATGTGCCTCTTGGCCACCTGTAGGTCTTCTTTGGAGAAATTTCTCTTTAGGTCTTCCACCCATTTTTTTATTGGGTTGTTTTTTTGATATTGAGCTGCATGAGCTGTTTTGTATATTTTGGATATTTATCCCCCGTTGGTCACTTCATTTGGAAATATTTTCTCCCATTCTGAGGGTTGTCTTTTTGTCTTGTTTATTATTTCTTTAGTTGTGTAAAAGCTTTTAAGTTTAATTAGGTCCCATTTGTTTATTTTTGTTTTTATTTTCATTACTCTAGGGGGTCAAAAAAGATCTTGCTGCGATTTATGTCAGTGTTCTGCCGATATTTTCCTCCAAGAGTTTTATAGTGTCTGGCTTTACATTTAGGACTGTAATCCATTTTGAGTTTATTTTTGTGTATGGCATTAGGGAGTGTTCTAATTTCATTCTTTTACATGTAGCTGTCCAGTTTTCCAAGCACCACTTATTGAAGGCACTGTCTTTTCTCCATTGTATATTCTTGCCTCGTTTGTCATAGATTAGGTGGCCATAGGTGCGTGGGTTTATCTCTGGGCTTTCTATCCTATTCCATTGATTTATATTTCTGTTTTTGTGCCAGTACCATACTGTCTTGATTACTGTAGCTTTGTAGTATAGTCTGAAGTCAGGGAGCCTGATTCCTCCAGCTCTGTTTTACTTTTTCAAGATTAACTTTGCTATTCGGGTTTTTTTTGCATTTCCCTACAGTTTGTAAAATATGTTGTTCTAGTTCTGTGAAAAATGCCATTGGTAATTTGATAGGGATTGCATTGAATCTGTAGATTGCTTTGGGTAGTATGGTAATTTTCACAATATTGATTCTTCCAATCCAAGAACATGGTATATCTCTGCAACTGTTTGTGTCATCTTTGATTTCTTTCATCAGTGTCATATATTTTTCTGCATACAGTTCTTTTTCCTCCTTAGGTACGTTTATTCCTAGGTATTTTATTCTTTTTGTTGCAATTGTAAATGGGATTGTTTCCTTAATTTCTCTTTCTGATCTTTTGTCATTAGTGTATAGGAATGCAAGTGATTTCTGTGTATTAATTTTTTTATCCTGCAACTTTACCAAATTCATTGATGAGCTCTAGTAGTTTTCTGGTAGCATCTTTAGGATTTTCTGTGAATAGTATCAAGACATCTGAAAATAGTGACAGTTTTACTTCTTTTCCAATTTGGATTCCTTTTATTTCTTTTTCTTCTCTGATTGCCATATCTTGGTCTTCCAAAACTATGTTGAATAATAGTGGCGAGAGTGGGCACCCTTGTCTTGTTCCTGATCTTAGAGGAAATGCTTTCAGTTTTTCAGCATTGAGAATGATGTTTTCTGTGGGTTTATTATATTGAGGTATTTTCCCTCTATGCCCACTCTCTGGAGATTTTTTATTATAAATGTGTGTTGAATTTTGTCAAAAATTTTGCATTTGTACTCTCCTCCTCTTATGATTATCGGTTTAGATATTGTACTTGTTTGTGGATTGTTTCCTACCTTTATTGTATGTTTGCTTTTATGTGTGATTTTCCCACTTCATCATTTTCTTGTTTCTAGTCGTGGGCTTTTACTTTCTGCCTAGAGATGTTCCTTTAGCATTTGTTGTAAAGCTGGTTTGGTAGTGCTGAATTCTTTTCGCTTTTGCTTGTTTGTAAAGCTTTTGATTTCTCCATCAAATCTGAATGAGAATCTTTCTGGATAGAGTATTCTTCATTGTAGGTTTTTCCCTTTCGTCACTTTGAATATATCCTGCCACTCCTTTCTGGCCTGCAGTTCCTGCTGAAAAATCAGCTGATAAAACTTTATGGGGGTTCCCTTATATTTTATTTATTGCTTTTCTCTCATTGCTTTTAATATGTTCTCTTTATCTTTAATTTTTAGCAATTTGATTACTATGTGTCTCAGCATGTTCCTTCTTGGGTTGAGCCTGTATGGTACTCTCTGCAGTTCCTGGACTTGGGTGAGTGCTTCCTTTCTCATGTTAGGGAAATTTTTGGCTATTATCTCTTCAAATATCTTCTCCTGCTCTTTGTCTCTCTCTTCTCCTTCTGGGACCCCTATAATGTGAATCTTGTTACATTTGACATTGTCACAGAGGTCTCTTAAACTGTCCTCCTTTCGTTTCATTCTTTTTTCTTTATTCTGTTCTGAGGCAGTGATTTCCACCATTCTATCATCCAACTCACTTATCTGTTCTTCTGACTCAGTTATTCTGCTATTGATCCCTTCTAGCATATTTTTCAGTTCAGTTATTGTGTTGTTCATCACTGGCTGTTTGTTCTTTAGTTCTTCTAGGTCCTTGTTAAACATTTCTTGTATCTTCTTGATCCGTGCCTCCATTCTATTTCCAACATCTTGGGTCTTCTTTACTCTCATTACTCCGAATTCTTTTTCAGGTAGACTGCCTATTTCGTCTTCATTTATTTGGTCCTGTGGGTTTTTACCTTGATCGTTTTTCTGCAACATATTTCTCTGTCATCTCATTTTGTCTAACTTACTGTGTTCATGTTCTCCTTTCTCCAGGCTACAGGACTGTAGTTCCTATTGCTCCTGTTTTCTGCCCCCTGGTGGGTGAATTTTGTGCAGGAGCTTGTGTAGGCTTCCTGGTGGAAAAGACTGATGCCTGTGCTCTGGTTGTTGGAGCTGAGTCTTTCCCCTCTGATGGGCAAGGCCACATCAGTTGGTGTGTTTTGGGGTGTACAACTTTAAGCAACCTGTCTGCTGATGGTTGGGACTGTGTTCTTGTCTTGCTGGTTGTTTGGCATGTGGTGTCCATCACTGGAACTTCCAGGCAGTTGGGTCAAGCTGCGTCTTGGAGTTGAGATGGGTATCTCCAGGAGAGCACATGGCAATTAATATTCCCAGGGCCTAGGAATTCTCTGGTCTTCCAGCAGTCTGGACTTGGTCCTCCCACCCAGGAGGGCCAGGCCTGACTCCTGGTTGTGGAACCAAGAGCCTGCAAGCCATGCTGCATGGCCAGAGAATAAAGAAAGAAAAGAAAACAAAGGAAAAGAAAACAGGCAAACAAAACCCAGGACAAATAGCAAAACCAAAAACAAACAGCAACAACAACAACACAACACACACACAAAAAAAAAAAGAAAAGAAAAACGAAACAATAACAGACACACCAAATCCAAGACAAATGATAAGAACAAAACCAAACTAACAGAAAAAAAGAAGCAGACAAAAAAAAAGAGAAAAAACAAAAGAATTCAAAAATGAGAACAATCAATAAGGACTAAACTAACAAAAACAAAAAAAAGAAAAAGAAAACAAAAACAGAAAGCAAACAAACAAAAAAGCAAAGAAAACATAAAATAAACACATAAAAACAATAAAAAAATAAAAAATGAAAAAAATAAATAAGACAAAGAACAAAAACAAGAAAAAAAAACCAAGCAACAAAAAAGTAAAAATTAAAAAATATATATACATTAAAAAAATGAGTGAAAATTTTAAAAAGATAAAAAAATAATAAAAACAACAACACCAACAACTGAACAAAATGAAACAAGGAAAGAATAATTGTAATAAGAATATTCTCCTGGGGCCTCCTCTGTCAGTGTCTTTGCTCTCACAGTGAGCCACAGTCAATCCTTACCTCCCCAGGAGGCCCTCAGTACCTCTAAGTAGGTCTCTGGACCTGCTGTGGGCACTGTGGGGCCAGCTCAGACTCTGACTTTGCCCAACTTGTAAGTGTACTTGCCCCTAAAATTCACTGCTTCTAAGGCTAGACCAGTCTCAATTGTGGGAACACTCATTGTCTATTCAGGTATTCCACAGACACTGGAATTACCAAGCTGATCACAGGGATTTGATCTGTAGCTTGTGTAGCTGCATGGAAAGATTTCCATTCCTCTTCCTTTTTCGTGCTGCACCTGGGGATCAGCTTTGGTTTTGGCCCCACCTCTGTGTGTGTGCCGCCCTCAGGCATCTGTTCCCAACACCATTTATTGAAGAGACTGTCATTTCCATATTGTATATTCTTGCCTCCTTTGTCATAGATTAATTGACCCTCGATATGTGGGTTTATTTCTGGGCTCTCTATTCTGTTCCATTGATCTATGTGTCTCTTTTCATGTCAGTACCGTACTGTTTTGATTAATATAGGTTTGTAGTGTAGTTTGAAATCAGAGAGTGTGATCCTTCCAGTTTGTTCTTCTTTCTCAAGATTGCTCTGGCTATTGGGGTCTTCTGTGGTTCCATACAAATTTTAGGATTATTTATTCTAATTCTGTGAAAAATGCCCTTGGTAATTTGAATCTATTGATTTCTTTGGGTAGTATGGATATTTTAACAATTTTAATTCTTCCAATCCATGAGAAATGTATAACTTCCTTTTACTTGTATCTTCAATTTCTTTCAACAATGTCTTCTAGTGTTCAGAATACAGGTCTTTCATCTACTTGGTTAAATTTATTCCCAGGTATTTTATTATTTTTGATGCTATTGTAAATAGGATTATTTTCTTAATTTCTGTTTGGAATATTGTTTCCATCTTCATTTGTTTTAAGGTATTTTTTGACTTCCCCTTTGATTTCTTCATTAACACACTGGTTGTTTAGTAGCATGTGTGGATACATCCACTTTTATTTTTGTACTTCATTTCTTGTTTCATGCCATTGTCATCAAAAATATGCTTAATATGATTTCAATCTTCTTAAATTTATTGAGACTTTTTTGTCTCCTAACATGCCATCTATCCTGGAGAATGTTCCATGTGCAGTTGAAAAGAATGTGTATTCTGCTCATGTTCTGTATATATCTATTAAATTTATCTGAGCTAATGTGTCAAATAAGGCCACTGTTCCCTAATTGATTTTCTTTCTAGATGATTTATCCATTTATATAAGTGGAGTATTAAAGTCCCCTATTATTTTTTATTACTGTCAATATCTCCCTGTATGTCTGTTAGTGTTTGCTTTGTATATTTCAGTGCTCTTATGTTGGGTACATAAATATTTAGCAGTATTATATGCTCTTGTTTGACTGACCACTTTATCATTATGTAATGCACTTCTTTGTCTTTGTTATAGTCTTTGTTTTAAAATCTGTTTTGTCTGATATGAGTATTACTACCTCAGCTTTCTTTATGTTTCCATTTGCATGTAGTATCTTTTACCCATCTCTCTACTTTCAGTCTGTGTATGTTTAGATCTGAAATAAGTCTCATGTAGGCAGCATATTAATATATCTTGTTTTTTTAAATTCATTTAGTCACTCTATGTCTTTTGATAATTTAGTCCATTTACATTAAAGTAATTATTGATAGGTATGTACTTATTGTCATGTTGTTCATTGTTTTCTGGATGTTTTTGTAGTTCCTTTCTGTTCTCTTCTTTTCTCTTTCTCTTTTCCCTTGTTTGATAAATTTTTTAGTGTTATATTTAGATTCCTTTTGCATTATCTTTCGTGTATCTACTCTAGGTTTTTGCTATGTAGTTACCACGAGGTTCACATATAATATTCTATATTTATAGCAGTCTACTTTAAGTTGGTAGGAACTAAAATTTAATTGCATTCTTAAAACTCTACATTTTTACTCCCTCCCTCCACCTTTTACTGATGTCATATTTTACTTCTTTTTTTAATTTTGTGTATCCCTTACTAATTATTTTAGTTATAGTTAATTTTACTAGTTTTGTCTGTTAACCTTCATACTAGCTTTATGAGTGGTTGATCCACTGCCTTTACTATATATTTGCCATTACTTATGATTTTTCTCTTTCATATACTTTCTTATTTCTAGTTATGGCCTTTTTTTTCCAGCTTAAACAAGTCCATTTGGTCTTTACCAACCTCATCTATGGTAGATAGACCCTTCAGAGCCCAACGTATTTTCATCTATCAACCTGCAACTCTTACTGAACATTTACAAATGGACATATATTTGTAAAAAAAAAAAACCTGTAAGGTATAGCCTCTGCCCTCAAGCAGTTTCTAATATGTACTCCAAATGGTTTGACATAGCCCTGGACACCCCACTAGATCACACACTTTTAATAATAGCTCCATACTGTGGTCTTTCCCAATTTTTCACCCTCTTACTTATGAATTAATTCCTGAGATATTTTGATATTTCTCTCTCTCCCTCCCACCCTCCCTCCCTCTCTCTCTCTTAGAAAAATGGTGATTGATTCAACGAGAGAGTTAAGTCATAATGAAAATATTATTCTTACTAAAATAGTTTAAATTGTTTCATCTCAATAGGTTATCTTTAAGAACTTAGCTCTGATTTAAGAATATCAGTAGTTTCAATTAGTGTTCAATTGTATTTTGTGGTATTTTCCCAGGTAATAATCATCTACAACATACATATAAATGATTTACATACGGAAGAATGCGTGCTTATCCCCTAAGCATGACCCCTGTTTTTGAATTAAAAGTACAGTAAACATGAACAGAATAATAAAAAGTACACTCCCTTTTCTCTAATTTTATTAAATTGTATTTTAGACTTAAAAATAATTACCTGGAACAGTTTAAATGACAAAAATATTTATTTAAATTAACTTTTTATATGACAAAAAAGACAAAGAGAACTAGAGTAAACCCAACCCCAAATTTCTTGACTTTCATTTATTTAATTTACCTTCATATAATGTAATATTCATTTTTTATTTACAATTCCCATTTAGTGACAAAAATTTAAGATGAAGTAATAGAAAAAAAAAAAGAAGTCCATTTAACATTTTTTTGTAAGGTGTCCTTTAGCTGTTGCTATCTCCTTCAATTATGAATATCTTTGCAATATAGAGTATTCTTGGTTGGGATTCTTTTTTCCTTTTAGCACCTTGGTATATCATTCTACTCCCTTCTGGCCTGAAAAATTTCTTCTGAAAAAATAGCTGATAGCCTTATGGGGGTTCCCTTGTATATAACTAGTCAGTTTACTCTTACTGCTTTTAAGATTCTCTATCTTTATTTTTGACATTTTAATTATAATATGTTTTGGTTGGTCTCTTTGGGTTCATCTTATTTGGGACTCTCTGTGCTTCCTGAACCTAGATGTCTATTTCTCTCACCAAGATTGGGACGTTTTTAGCCATTAGTTTTCCAAATAAAATTTCTGCCTCTTTCTCTCTCTCTTCTCCTTCTGGGAGCCTAATAATGCAAATATTAGTATGCTTGATGTTGTTCTACAGGTTCCTTAAACTATCCTTATTTTAAGAAACTCTTTTTTTTCTTTTTGGTGTCCTTTTTGGGTGATTTCCAATACCCTGCCTTCCAGGTCACTGATATTTTTTTCTGTATTATCTAGTCTGATGTTGATTACTCTAGTGTAGTTTTCAGTTCAGTTATTGTATTCTTCAGTTCTCTGAGCTCTGTTTGAAACTTTCTTATACTTCCTATTTCTTTGTTGAAATTTTCATTGTGTCCATTCATTCTTCTCCCAAGTTCAGTGACCCTGTTTATGATCATTACTTTGATCTCTTTATCATGTACACTACTGATCTCCATTTCATTAAGGTTTTTTCCCCCTGTAGTTTTATCTTGTTCTTTCATTTGGAACATGTTCCTTTGATTCTTCATCTTGCTTGACTCTCTGTGTTTGTTTCTATGTATTATGCAAAACAACTATCTCTCTCTGTCTTAAAGGAATGGCCCTGTATAGGAGATAAGCCTTATTGTCTAACCTTGCCCTAGTTCTTGTTTGTCTCTCAGATTGTCTCTCCACTTATTTCAGCCCCATGTGTTCCAGAAACACATTTTCCTTTCTTGACCTAAGTGTGGCACTCAAGGGGACTCTCCTGTGTGTGCTGTATGCACCTATTGTCTCTGGTGGGTGAGGTCATGTGAGCAGTGAAGGGGAGTGAAGCTGCTCACTCTCCATGTCTGTCGGTGTCATGCAAGTGTTGTGGGACTGGAATGCAGGGCTGCTTGCCCTCTGTGACTGTTGGTGTAATATGTGAGCAATGTAAGGCCAGAGGGGGTGCTCACCCTCCTCATCTGTCAGTATCCCACAGGAGTGGCATGGGGCTGGGTGGGTAACATATTAATAATTTTTAATTGTAATGAAAGTCATATGTCACCTGCACAAAGAAAGCATGTGTCTTTCTCTGTGAATTTGTAGATTTGATTTTAACAACCTAGAATGTTATTAGCTAGATAATAAACTTAGTGTGAGGTTTATCTTCATTTCAAATCACTGATTTAACAAAAATATAAATGGCAATTCAAGATATGTAACGTTTGATCTTTGACAAGAGATCTTGGCTTGAAATCCTGAATTTGCTTCTCAAGTACTGAAACTTAAAAAAATGCAAGTGGTGTCTGTATAAAGAACATTCTGCTCTCATTTATATGTGAGTGAATGCATCCATAATAGCATGTATATATATGGGATTGGATTCTTAATGCAATCAATATTTCTGTGGGAACCTCTCATGGTCTCAATATACTGTCAAATTTTCAGTTCTCTAAGTGAAAATTTTATTGCAATTGTATGTGTATTGTATAAATAGTATAAATGTATATGTAATATACATATAGAATTTCACATATATTGTATATGTGATAGTAGATTCAATGAAATGTTAATATGTTGGCATTAGTTTGATGTCTCAAACACTAAAATAGTGTCTTATCTAAAGTCATTTAGTAGAAACATTCTACCAATAAGAATAAAGACAATCTAAGATAGCTGTGTGCACTAGGCATAGTTTTAAGAAGTCAGTAAGATTGAGATATTTGAGTCTAATATTCTGAATGATTGATAAATTTCTAGAAATACTGACCTGGCACTATGCTGAAGAAGCTACATTATTTAGTCCAGAGTCAATCAGCTTTTCTCCTGAGGTAATGTTAAGTTGGGACATGGAGACACTGAGTCCTTGGAGATCCATTTTACTTATGAGGAAATGAAAACTCAGACATATTAAGTAACTTACCAAAGGATACACAGGTAGTAAGAGTGAAACCAAAAGAGGTGGAAGAAACCATCATTTCCAGAAATAAATTCTATATGGGGATGTTGTTTAGAAATTCTCTCCTGCAGGATATGGAAGCAGATGTATGTAAACTTGACATGGCTAACTCAGAGTTGCACTGTCTTCCTGGATTATATGTATATATGAGGCATAGTGGACAGTTTGTCACTATGTAGAAAATAAATGATGAAATCTACCTGGAAATTTACCCTTTAGAAATTCATAAATTCTAGACAGAAAATTTATGATCTTGAAATGTTAGGTGACTATTTTCATTTATTTCTTCATTCAAGTTTTGACTTTTGAAGAGTGAAATGAATTTTATGTTCAGAGTCAGGTTTGTAAATTGTATCCAAGACCAAGTTATTTTTTTGTGTTCCTTAATATGGACACTTGTCAAGGTAGTTCATATATGAAAAAAAAAACATCATGTTTGGCAGGAGACCTGCTAACTTGACAAAAGGGATTTCAAAATGAAGTTTATGAGTTAAGGAGATAGTGTTGATAAAAGGTGAAAAATCACTTAATACCTTTATATACACAAATAATTTTCCCAATATTGTCCTAATGTTTTACGTGTCTTATTTTTTTTTTCTAAAACAATGTTTATGGTTGATAAACTAAATCAATTGCTGTGCTTTCATATTTGACCTCAGCCTATTTTTGGTATTTGTTGTCAATCATTTGCTCTATTTTTTCCAATAATGTTATTTGGATTACATTAGTTCCTTTGGAATAATACATTTACTCTCAGCACAAATCTTAGTTCTGAGATATTATAAAACCACCATAAGTCTGCACACTCTACTCACATTATCTTCCTTACTGAATAATCTAAAACAGTTAATGAGCCAGAAAACATTTATATTAATCTTTAGAAGTTGATTATGTTATTCTACTTGAAGGTAGATATGTTTGATATTCTAGGAATCCACACAAATTAAAGTAAGATAATGGAAAACCAACATTTGCTATACCATACAATGTGTCATTGCACCCCATCTTTACCCTGTGTTAAATTTCCCTACATTCTCCTTCTTAAATATCAGTAATTAGAAGTGGTTGAAAAAATTAACTGGTTTGTTATTATTTCTCAGTAATCACATTGCTAATTAACAAATATATGGCAGTGTCTTTAATATGTTTGGGAAGCAGTAGCCCATGTATATAATTTACTTAAACAAAAAATAATTGTTTTTTAATCCAAAATTCAAATTTAACTGGGAATTCTGTATTTTATCTGGTAACTCTATATTAATTAGCTTGCTATCTCTTGCCACTAAGGGTTTTTAAAAGGTATTACATGACACTTGGTATCACATCTTTGCCGAGATTTTTTTTTTGTTTTACTGAGATTTCTTCTTTTGACCATTTACTTGTAATGATAATGATCTCTTATGTTTAAATAATGTTTAATAGTTTTAGAAAGTTATTCGACATTTATTATTTCATTTGATCCTCACAAACCCTCTGACACTGGTGGGGATATGCACTTTATAAATGATGAAGCTGAGTGTGTAGAAGGTCCCTGAATTGCCTGGGGTCACATATTCTGTTAGTAGCAGAGATCAGATTAATATCCAGGTTTGGGGAGCTCTCCAGAACACACTTTATAGAATGTGTCAGTGTTCCCTAACTATTTAAAATCAAAAGCATAAACAACACAAAACCAAACCTTTTACCTGAACCATTTTCAGATATCCTAAAGTGCGTAGTACACCTTACATCTTTTCCCTATACAAATTAAAATACGTTTCCCTTTCTTTTCCACTTTTCCAATACAGCAGAACTACTTATCAATTCAAACAAGGGCATAGAATTATAAATGTATCTTTCCTGCATTACTTTTTTACTTACAGAAAAAAATAATTGCCACATGTGATGATGATCTCTAAAGGAGGTGAAAGAATGAATAAAGGTTAAAGTTAGTTCTCATAAATATGTAATATGAAAGTTTCAGAGTCTATAACAAAAGCATTCATTTAGTCAATAGATATTTATATATTAAACAAGTATTTGTTGATAACTCTGTATAAGAATCATATGACTTTGAGATAAAAATCAGTATGACACAGATTTTGTAGGCTCTGTAAAATAAGATGGAATAAAAAGGAAAGGAGAGCAAGTAAGCACAGTCCTTGCTTTCATGGAGCTTACTTTTTACAGTCATAGAGTGTGGAAAATAAGTGTATGCATTTTAAAAAGACAGAGTCCTGCCAACAATGATAGGCTTTGTTTGACTTAAAAATTGTGAGGTAGGCAGAGAGGAAGGAAAGAGAAGTGCAGTATGAGTAAAAGTGCTGAGATGGGAATGGACTATTCTTATTCAAGTGACCTTTGAATGTCAAGCTAAGAGAATTAGATTTTATCTTGTAAGTATTTGGATAGGGCACCACATGTTGAAAACCATGTTTTAGAAAGATCATTCTGTTAGCTACATAAAGTCTGTATGTATAGCACACCACTGCTCTAATGCACACTGACTTTGAAGAAGTTACAGTTTCATTTGCTGTTATGTTTTCTGTGCACCTGTATCAAACTCAAAGACTGAAACTAAAAAGAAAAAGAAAATAACTGAGCAGTTAGAAGGGGGAGAGTAAATTCTGAAACTTTGAATCTTTTAGAATCTCAGATGGTTTATTCCAACCAAACAATGTTGAAGGTGGAAGGTAGGAAGGACATGATGACAAGAAAACCCTGATGAAAGGTGTGAGCTGGTGATTGTTCTTTTCACTATAGTGATTTTCTTTTAGATTATCAGAGACCCAGTCAATGGGGGTAGGAAAAAATATCTTTTTTTTTCAAGCACAATATACGAATCTTAGGTGAAAATCTGAAATTGCACTGGGAGTTAAACTTAACTAATTTATTTCCAAATGTACCTTTAAGAGAGGGAATTTCTCATTGTTAAGTTGAATGAGAGTACAGCCATGTAATGGCCAGTACTGGGACTATATAGTAGTTGCTTTATTTGATAATGAGTAGAGAAGAAAGAAGCATAACAACAATGACAAAAACAACATGGAGCCTGTGAAGAAGTTCTTTACTTTCTTCAAAATCTGGAGGGTAAAAAATGTATACAGTAAATAAGTACTTAAAATAACCAGAAAAGTAGAATATTCTTACAATCTCCATCAAAATAAGATGCATTCAATGCCTCTGAAATATACTAAAAAGATAAAAAGAGAACAATTTGAAATGTATAGACAACTGATTAAGATGAGAAGAGGATGGACTACAGAAAAACTAAGAAAACTAAATGAGTAATGAGATCTGCATTGGAGGCTGTAAAAGTTATAGTTATGTGGAAATTAAATCAATGATATTCAGAGTATAGTCCTTAATAACAAAGAGATAAATGTGATGTTAGTTGTATATAAATATGAAAGGAAATGAATGGGATCTTACAAGGGGAATAAATGAAAAAGTTTAATCACGACTGTAATAATGAAAGAAATCGTTCCAGATAAAACTTTAAAAGACTTGTTAAATTTAGTAAATGTAATGTAGAATCATGCTATCCACCTTTAAAGTCTAAATTCCACAAAAATAAACAAGGCAATTCCACAAAAATAAACAATAAAAAAGAAAAAGTAATTTATATTAATTTATACTAAAACAAGGCAATAACCTCAAACATATACTAAACACAAAGAAGTGTATTTCCTTAATATAACAAAATTATAATAAATGTCCAAAAGGACACTAGGAATTGAACTAAAATTCCACTACCTTGTTCTCCATACCTTGGAGAACAGGAAAATTTTGGGGAAAGTAAGTGGAAAAGATTTTTAAGGATCCGATTAAAATCCTTTAGCTTGAGAAAGAGCTGAAATGGTGCATGGACTATTTTAGGATGGTATTCATAAATAGCTTGGGTAGAAGAAAATTAAGAGAATTTTTGTTTGGTGTATTCAATTTTCTCTCTGATACAGAAGGAAAGGTGTCTAGTAAAAGTGATAAAGTAATGAAAATGTTGGAATTTTGAGAAAAATGAAGAGAGTTTGAAAGATATATTATGGAGAAGGAAAAGTCCAAGATATGTTTGTGGACTATGGATTTATATTGGTTCTCCTTCATGGCTATGTACTTTTCTCTGCTCCTGATCAGCAGTCTGTATGTAAGCAGTGAGAATATTGCAGGAGCTGAGTTCTGCCAGGACAGTGGGATACAAGCAATGGAGTTAAATATATTGGCACAGGAGTGATTTAAAGGTAAGTAGAGGAATCTAGAGGAATATGAAAATAATTAAAGAGTATGAATTGTTTATAGTTGGGAGGAATGTAGAAGATTTGAGTGACCTTATTTAGAGGAACAGATATATTAGGAGTGACCAAATGAGAGAATATATGACAGCATTGTTGTCACACAAAGGAACATCTGAGTTTAGGATTTCAGAGGCAATGGCATTGTCAGAGCTTACTAGGTTCACAGTATACCCATTGGAATTGGTGGATGTTTGGCTAAAATGATGTAGTGAAGTTCTTTGAAGATAAAGATTTCAAGGAAGTCATGCAGATACATGACAAAGCCTGGGTTTGAGATAAAGATTATAAAGCATATGTCAAAGGCTTCAATAAATGTAGGTAAGTCCTTAGGAGCTGAGTATATGACAGTAATGTGGCTATTTGTAGGTCAATATAGTCTTATTGCACAAACCTCAAAAGGGCATGAATTTATATGATGGTGAAAAACTACTGATTTGGAAGTGTTACTATGGAAAACAGTATGGCACTGGAGTTAAGAGCGTGGAGTCTGAAACCAAATTGCCTAAGTTTAAATGATGGTTCCTTCCATAGCTGTGTAACACTGGAAAATTTACACATGCGCTCTGTGCTTGTTTATTTCTAAAATGCAGATAGTAATTTTATTCACCTGACAGTGTTGTTGTATTTGCTTATTTAATTAATTAATGTAAAGTATGCTTTATCAGTTAAGAAGAGGTCCAGCTACATGTAACAGAAAACCTAATTTAAAGAAACAACCAGAGTCTTTTTTGTTTTGTTTTGTTTCCTTTTCTGACATGAGTAGATATCTGTAGGTATAAAATTCACGGCTGGTGTAGTGACTCCATGCTGCCATCAGTGTCTTCCCTCTCCATCTACTTTTGGGGTCTGCTAGTCTTTGGAAGTGTATCTAGTCTTCATGGTTATAAGATGGCTCCTTTCCTCCAAAACCCCTGCCAAAAAGGCAATGCAACTGCTTCAGCCAAGAAGAAAGGAGAAGGGCATGCAGAAACAACAATAACAGCAACAACATGCATATCAATGGAATTCTCTCAATTTCTAAAGGGTTTTCCAAGGAGGTCTGACCCAATGTTCTCTTATATCTCATTGACCAGAATTCTGTCACATGGCCACCTATCTGCAAAGGAAGCTGGAAAATATGGTTTTCAGTTGAGACCTTTGTTCTCCTAATAATACTAGGGTTCTAATTAATATGGAACACTGAATTTGTACTGAATAGATAACAATTGCTAGCACAAAGTCTTTAAATATTGTTAAGTAACAAAATTTCACAAATTTAGCAGGTTAAAACCACACAAGCTTTTTTTTTTTTTTTTTTTAAATCTCATAGTTTCTACAGGTTAGAAGTCTGGGCATGACATGGGTGAAAGTTCAGGGTCTCACCAGACTGAAGTCAAGGTATCATCTGGGGCTGAAGATTTAATCTTGGCTCAGAGTCCTCTCCCAAGGTCACTGGTTGGCAGAATTCAGTTCCTTGCAATTGTAGAAGTGAAACTCTTGTTTTTCTTCTAGCTGTCAGCAGGAACAACTCTTGGTTCCTAGAGGACTCCCACAGTACCTTGTCATGTGGCCCCCATAAGAAGATAACAACATGGATGTTTGCTTTATTCCCAGCAAACCAGAGTGCATCCTTTTCTGTCTCCAGATGGAGAACATTCTTTGCTTTTAAAAGGGTGATACAATTAGGTTAGACCCATCTGGATAATCTCCCTATTTTAAGGTCAATTAATGTAAGATCTTAATTACATGTGCAAAAATCCATTTACAACACTATGTAGATTGGTGTTTCACTAAATAAGAAGGCAAAGGTGTGTGTATGCCTGTTGATAGGGATATTTGGGGGCCATCTTAGAATTCTGCCTACCCCAGAAGGTGACCAAGGAAAATAGGATATGCAGCATGATGTGTTCAGCTGGCCACAAAATTGCCAAGAGACTTGAGTAGGCTTTGACTTAAACGGGGCATGGCATTTGGGATTTTCAGGATTTGTTTGTGGCCTGAATTTATTTTTGTATCTTCTTGCAAAGTGAGTTACTTAAACTAAAATATTCACTCAACAAGCACTTAGAATCTATTTGTAGGTTTTTGAACATTGGAAACAGCAAGTACATAGTATTGTGCTCTAATATGTGTTAACAATCATCACTACACTTGCATTCTGCCAGGAAAATTAGTAAACAAGAAATTTGTTTTTAAATACTCAAAAAAAGTAAAATTGCATAGGAATATAGTAAACATTTTCATTGTCAAAATACTTGAGTGATTTTCTGCACTGTAGAAATTTATATTAAATGACTTTTTTTAATTGAGCAAGAGGAATCATTTGCAATTGGTAGGTATTATCTGTAAAAAATCTCCTCTTACCATTCTTCATCAAATGCCTGTGAATGTTCATGTTTACTATGCTTAAATCTCTGTATATACAATTTAGTCTCAATTATGTTAATGCATTTTTGTTATGCATTTTAAAAAGACTCAAAATAACCACCTGCCAGAAATAAACACTGTTAATATTTTGGTGTATTTTCTTAAAATATTTTTAATATAATTAACATATTTTAGGTTGTATTTGTCCTTATTTTCAAATGAACTTCTCTTTAGTGCACTTTTCTGTGTTTTCTACATTAAGAATGTACTACTTTTATAATATGAATGCATTTCAAAATAATCTTTACACGAGTGCATATGTGTATATGCTATATAATCATAAGCATATTTAATGCAAATAGCAGAAAATGAAATATAAGTTCAAAATTAAAAAGAAAAAAATAAAGCAAAATTTGAATTGAAACAAACTGAAATGTTAACAGTGGTTATCTTTATGGGTGAAGGCTGGATGATTTATTTTCTTTCTAGTTTTCTGTATATTCCAAATTTTCCATATTGAGCATGGTACTAATTTTATATTCTGGAACAAATGTACCTTTATGTTAAAGAAAAAAATAATTTGGAGATTATTTTCCTCCAGGAATTGAATTCCAATTCAATTTTAAAATCTATTAAAATCAAAGTTGTCAAAATCAAAATTTCTCTTACAGAAAAATTAGGGTGGCTAACATTTTACAATATTTTACACTTCTAATTGTACCCTTATTCTGTACATCTTATGTTTTTAGTTAATTTACATAAACAATATAGCTTCATACATTTTTGGTGTATCTTTCATTAATTATGAATGAAGGTTTTCCTGAAATTGCTTAGTAGCATCACAGAAGGAAAATCCAGACTGCATTGTCTTGCCATATATCTGCATATATTGCCATTTTATTGTGAATGAGATGGACTAATGACCCATCATTGTTTTTACGTGTCAACCAACTGTTCGGTTTTTTTCTAATCATGAATAAACTGTTAGATGGAGAGTTCAGAAGTTTAATTCATATGAGGCTTCATGGGTTCCTCATCATTGAGATACCCAGGCATATGCAGTGGTGTGCTGGTAAACTGGCTCTCTAATGGGGGAAAAAGCTCTAATTTGTAGCATTTTCTAGTATAACTACTTCCATTGTGGAGACAAGTTCAAGCTACAAATGACTGAAAAATCAGATCACAAAATTCCTAAAAATTTAACAATCTCATGAGCCTGTATGAATGAGCCAGCTCCAGAACACTGCTCCTTGAGTTGAGAACTTATTATCTTTGTGGCTCAGTAATGCTCTTAATTCACTTAATGCTCTTTTCTAAGCAGAGAAATTTTAAGCATGGTGTTCTACTTGTTACAGTTCCTTTTCAAGATCATATTTAGGCAAAATTGAAAATATAATAATATTCGTTCTGTTTTATTTTTTAATTTTGGAATCTATATAGATTTGATAAATTGACACCTATATGCGAAGGATGAGATTACTGTTTTGCTTTCAATATTGATGCTAGCTAGTAGGTGGTGACATCCAGAAGGAACAAGTATTTGAGGCTTATTGATAATTGGTACCTTAGAAACAGGAAGATATATGCCAGTGTAGAGAAAAGCTTAGGCACATCTGATTGAAATTTGGAAGCAATGAGTCTTGATGTTTTGAATGTAAGAATAAAAATTATTAAGTGGCACTTCTGGTTTTTACTTGGAGATGGAAAATAGAAAGAGAATTACTCTTTACAATGAAAAAAGCTGGACCAAACAACAAGTTTACAACTTTTCTTCAACCCATCGTAGTACTGACATCTCAAGACAATCAAATGGCCCAGAATTTAGGAAGAAACAGGTACTTTCTAGGGGAGATGGAACCCAAGCACTGGATTATCTGGGAAAGACGCAATGGATTGGGACATTAATTAAGAAGAGTTCAACTGGAGTGATTGTCAAATTAGTGGGGGTCAGTAAATTGTATATTTGTGAGAGAGTGTGAAGTCCCTAGTGGTTACAAATACAGAGGGAGCAACCATCATGTTTCATGTTTTTTCTTCACAGATCCCACTTAGTGATCACAGAAAAGACTGAATGAGTCCTGAGAAAGTCTCCTTCATGTTGCATACGTGGAGGATGGGAACAGTAGACACTGCAAGAGGGAAAAGATACTCCACTTAGACTCCTCTTCCTTGTCTTATCTACCAACTGATAACATTTATTTGTGGAAGGAGGGGCAACAATCACTGTCACCCTTAGTCTACTAGTGAAATCTGATTGCAGCTAGGGGAAAGTAAAAGGAGGGAAGAGGGGTAGAGAAGGGCAAGAATAAATTCTGGGTTCAGAATTATGTCAAGAGAGGAAGACCACTAAAAGCAGTCCTCATGAGTCCCAAGGACAATGTCCTTGCTTAATACTGAGTTTTAATCAAAACAAAAACAAATATACCCCACTCCACACCTCCACCAAGCTAAAAAATATTGAGGGACAAGTAATATACAAGACAGATATCTTCACTGAGTCACAATGCAAAGGGAAGACTTAAGGCTAAGGGTAGAGCTGATATTAGAAATCAAATCCACTGCCAACAAAATCCCATTCTAAATGGAAGCTATCATTAGACGACCAAATGGAAATGTTAGATGTGAAAAACACAGTACCCTTTATAAGGCATGATTTTAACAGACATACTAGTAGACTTAATATAGCCAAGGAAAGAATTACTGAACTTGAAGATAGGTCTCTAGAAATAACCAAAACTGAAACACAGAGAGCATAAAAGATTGAAACAAAGAGAGACAGAGAGAGAGAGACAGAGAGAAAGAGAGAGAGAGAGAGAGAGAGAGAGAGAGAGAGAGAGAGAGAGGGAGAGAGAGAACATATCATCCAAACACTGTGGAAAAATAAGCAACTGTTTAATAGATGGAAAACTGGAATCCCAGAAGGGGAAGATAGACAGAATGTAGAAGAAATATTTGAAGATAACAGGTGAAAATTTTTCTAACCATATATCCAAGCAGCTCAGAAAACACCAAGAAGGATAAAATAACAATACACTTACACACACAAATACATTCCTAGGCATATCATATTCAAACTGCTTAAAAATATAGAGCCAATCTTAAAGGTGGCCAGACAAAAAAAAAATACTATGCACAGGAGCAAACAAGCATTTCGTATATATAACATAAAAAAACAAACAAAAATTGTGGAAATGTAACAGGAAGTTTTGCAAGCAGGAGAAATTTTATTCTACAAAAATGAATACAGGAAACTGGAAATAGAAAAAATGAAGGTAAAGTAAATTCCTTTTTTTCTAATTTTAATTGAAGTAATGTAACTGCCTAAAGCAAAAATAGTAGCAAGGTGTTTGTGTTTATACATATGTAAAAATAGAACGTATGTAAGTACTAGCATTAAGGATGGGAGTGAAGATTTTTTTAAGGTTCTTATATTGCATGAGAAGTGTTATAATTTTATTTGCAGATAGAGTCTCAGTAATTAAAGGTAAAATTCAGGGCAAACATGAATAGAATTTATTAAATATGTATAAATAATTAATCAATAGGGAGATAAAGAGGAATCATAAAAATGACCAATTAACCTAAGTCAGAAAGCAGAGAAAAGAGATACAATGAACTAATGAAACACTTAGAAAATATCTAAAATAGTGAAATTTAATTCAACCATATCAATAACCACAAAAAATCTGAAGAATCCAAGAACATGAACTAAAAGATATAAACTCTCAAATTGAATACAAAAAATATTATTCAACAATATGCTGTCTACAACAAATTTGTACTAAAAATAATGGCATACATAGATTAAAAGTAAAATGGTGGATCAAGATATCCTTTGAAAAAACTAACCAGAAAAAACTTGAAAAAACTTCCAGAAAGCTGGAATATTTATATTAATATCAGATAAAATAGATTTATAAGAAGAAATCAGGGATAAAGATTGATGTTATATTATAATAAAGGGACAATTCTCCAAATAACAATCCTAAAAGTTTATGCACCTAACATCAGAGCTTTAAAACACATAAGTCAAAATCTGATTTTAAAAAAACCCAAAACTGATAGAACTTAAAGATACGACCAGGGCTGACCTTCTCACACCAGCTGCCAGTTGCTAGGAAAGGCTCCCACTAGGGCCAGAAATATCATGCCTGTGGCCAAAGGCTTTCCCATGCAACTGTTGCCACCAGGTCCTCTGTGACCAGACAGTCATGCCATCTCCACGCCCTGTCCTCACTGGGGCAGACCCAAGTGCTCCAGGGCAGCCTTGGGAGCAGACATCTGTGCATGGCCCACATGTAGAGGTGGGGCTAAAACCACAGCTGAGTCCCAGGGGAGGGGCGATTAAGGAAGAGGAACAAAAATCTCTCCATGCAGCTGCACAAATCACAGATTAAATCCCCACTATAGGCTTGGTAAACTCTGCATCTATGGAATATCTGAATGGACAATAAGTGTTCCCAAAACTGAAACTGGTCTAGCTCTTGCAGCTGTGGACTCTGGGGATTAGTACACACGTTGTTGGGCCACACGAGAGTCTGAGCTGCCACCACCATGCCCACAGACGGACCAGAAACCTATGTAGAGATTTTGGAGGGCCTCCTGGGGAGACGGAGGTTGGCTGTGACTCATGGTGGGGTCAACGACACTGAGAACTGAGACCCCAGGAAAATATAATCATTAATATTTTTTAATGTTTTGTTTTATGGTAGTTATTTTACTATATTTTGTTTTTATTTTTATTTAGTTTTTTATTTTTAAATATTTATTTTGATTTTTTCTATTTCATTTTCTACATTACTTTTTTGTTGTTCTGTGGTTTTTACTTGTCTTTTTCTTTCCTCTGTTCTATTTTATTTTTATCATTTTTTCCCTTTGTTCTATTTGTTCTAATCTTTTTAATCTTCTTTTATCATTTTTGTGTGTTTGTTTTGTTTTCTTTGATTTTTCCTTCAGTATGCATTCTGCTTTTGTTTTATTTTTTGTTTTTGTTAGTTTTGTTTTTAATTGTTTGATTTCATTTTCGGACTCTTTAGTTTGTCTGGTTGTTCTCTTTTTTATTTTCCTTGTTTTTTATTTGTTTCTTATTTTGTGTGTGTGTTTGTTTCTTTTTGTTTGTTTTTGTTTGGTTGGTTTTGCTTTTACAATTTGTCTGGGGCTTTGCTCATTTGTTCGTTTATAATTGTTGCTGTTGCTGTTTGCTTGTTTTTGTCTTTGCTATTTGTCTTGAGTTTTGTATATCTGTATGTTTTCATATGTTTTCTTCCCGCCCTTTTTTTTTTTTTCCTTATGTCCATTTTTTGCCAAGCTGTGTGGCTTGCAGGGTCTTGTTTCCCAGGCCGGGGGTCAGGATGAGCCTCTGGGTTGGGAGTGCTGAGTCCAGGACAATGGAAAGCCAGAGAATTAGTGGCCCCAGTGAATATTAATGGGCGAGAGCTCTCCTGGAGATCTCCATCTTAACTCTAAGAGCCAGCTCCACGCAACTGCCTGCAGGCTCCAGTGCTGAATGCCCCAAGCCAAACAACAAGCAAGACAGGAACACAAACCCACCCAACAGCAGACAGGCTGCCTAAAGTGATACTAAGTCCACAGACACCCCAAAGCACACAACCTGACACAATCCTGCCAATCAGAGGGAAAATATCCAGCACCATCCACCACAATGCAGGCATGAGTCCCTTGCACCACGAGCCCTACACAAGACATGGGACCAACCTCACCTACTGGGGGAAGTCACCAAAAGCAAGGGGAACTATGACACTGCAGACTATGGAAAGGAGACTTCAATCACAGTAAGTAAGATAAAAGGAGAAGACAGAGAAATCTGTGGCAGATGAAGGCACAAGGTAAAAACCCACAAGACCAAATAAATGAAGAGGAAACAGGCAACCTCCCTGAAAAAGAATTCAGAGTAATGATAGTAAAAATGATCCAAAATATTGGAAATAGAATGGACAAAATACAAGAAACATTTAACAAGGACCTAGAAGAACTAAAGAACAAAACAAACAGTGATGAACAACACAATAACTAAAATTAAAAATACACTAGAGGGGGGGAGCTTCAAAATGGCAGAGTAGTAAGACATGGAGATCACCTTCCTCCCCACAGATACATCAGTAACACATCTACATGTGGAACAACTCCTACAGAACACCTACTGAACGCTGGCAGAAGACCTCAGACCTCCCAAAAGGCAAGAAACTCCCCACGTACCTGGGTAGGAAAAAACGAAAAGAAGAAACAGAGACAAAAGAATAGGGATGGGGCCTGCACCAGTGGGAGGGAGCTGTGAAGGAGGAAAGGTTTCCACACACTAGGAAGCCCCTTCGTGGGCAGAGACTACAGGTGGCGGAGGGGAGAAGCTTCGGAGCCACAAAGGAAAGAGCAGCAACAGGGTTGCAGAGGGCAAAGTGGAGAGATTCCCTCACAGAGGATCAGTGGCAACCAGCACTCAACAGCCCGAGAGCTTGTCTGCTCACCCACTGGGATGGGCAGGGGCTGAGAGCTGAGGTTCTGGCTTCGGTCGGATCCCAGGGAGAGGACTGGGGTTGGCTACGTGAACACAGCCTGAAGGGGGTTAGTGCGCCACAGCTGGTGGGGAGGGAGTCCGGGAAAAGGTCTGGAGCTGCCCAAGAGACAAGAGACTTTTTCTTGCCTCTTTGTTTCCTGGTGCGTGAGGAGAGGGGATTAAGAGCACAGCCTAAAGGAGCTCCAGAGACAGGCATGAACCGCAGCTATAAGTACCGACCCCAGAACGGGCATGAGACGCTAAGGCTGCTGCTTCAGCCACCAAGAAGCCTGTGAGCAAGCACAGGTAACTATCCACACCTCCCCTCCTGGGAGCCTGTGCAGCCCATCACTTCCAGGGTACTGTAATCCAGAGAGAACTTCACCGGGAGAATGCACAGCACACCTCAGGCTGGTGCAACATCACGCTGGCCTCAGCTGCCGCAGGCTCGACCCGCATCCATACACCTCCCTCCTCCCAGCCTGAGTGAGCCAGAGCCCCGAATCAGCTGCTCCTTTAACCCCGTCCTGTCTGAATGAAGAACAGATGCCCGCAGGCGACCTACACGCAGAGGGGGGTTCCAAATCCAGAGCTGAACCCCAGGAGCTGTGCAAAAAAAGAAGAGAAAGAGAAATTTCTCCCAGCAGCCTCATGGGCAGTGGATTAAATCTCCACAATCAACTTGATGTACCCTGTATCTGTGGAATACCTGAATAGACAAGGAATCATCACAAATTGAGGAAGTTGACTTTGGGAGCAATGATATATATTTTTTTTCCCTTTTTCACTTTTTGTGAGTGTGTATGTGTATGCTTCTGTGTGTGATTTTGTCTGTATAGCTTTGCTTTTACCATTTGTCCAAGAGTTCTGTCTGTCCTTTTTTTTTTTATTACTTAATAATTTTTTTTTCATAATTATTTTTTATTTTTTATTTTAATAACTTTATATTATTTTATTTTACTTTATTTTATTTTATCTTCTTTCTTTCTTTGTTTCTTTGTTTCTTTGTTTCTTTGTTTCTTTCTTTCTTTCTTTCTTTCTTTCTTTCTTTCTTTCTTTCTTTCTTTCTTTCTTTCTTTTCTTTCTCCCTTCTATTCTGAGCTGTGTGGAGGACAGGCTCTTGGTGCTCCAGCCAGGCATCAGGGCTTTGCCACTGAGATGGGAGAGCCAAGTGCAGAACACCGGTCCACAAGAGACCTCCCAGTGCCATGTAATATCAAATGGCGAAAATCTCCCAGAGATCTCCATCTCAACGCAAAGACACAGTTCCACGCATTGAACAGCAAGATACAGTGCAGGACACCTTATGCCAAACAACTAGCAAGACAGGAACACAACCCCATCCATTAGCACAGAGGCTGCCTAAAATGATAATAACGCCACAGACACCCCAAAACACACCATCAGACATGGACCTGCCCACCAGAAAGACAAGATCCAGCCTCATCCACCAGAACACAGGCACTAGTCCCCTCCACCAGGAAGCCTACACAACCCACTGAGCCAAACTTAGCCACTGGGGACAGACACCAAAAACAATGGAAACTACGAACCTGCAGCCTAAGAAAAGGAGATGCCAAACACAGTAAGTTAAGCAAAATGAGAAGACAGAGAAACACAAAGCAGATGAAGGAGCAAGGCAAAAAGCTACCAGAACTAACAAATGAATAGGAAATAGGCAGTCTACCTGAAAAAGAATTCAGAATGATGATAGTAAAGAAGGTCCAAAATATTGGAAATAGAATGAAGAAAATACAAGAAACGTTTAACAAGGACCTAGAAGAACTAAAGAGCAAACAAACACTGGTGAACAACACAATAAATGAAATTAAAAATTCTCTAGAAGGAATCAATACCAGAATAACTGAGGCAGAAGAACGGATACGTGATCTGGAAGATAAAAGAGTGGAAATAACTACCACAGAGCAGAATAAAGAAAAAAGAATGAAAAGAATTGAGAACAGTCTCAGACACCTCTGGGACAATATTAAATGCACCAACATTCGAATTATAGGGGTCCCAGAAGAAGAAGAGAAAAAGAAAGGGACTGAGAAAATATTTAAAGACATTAGAGTTGAAAAATTCCCTAAATGGGAAAGGAAATATTTAATCAAGTCCGGGAAGCACAGAGAGTCCCATACAGGATAAATCCAAGGAGTAACATGACAAGACACATATCAAGCAAACTATGAAAAATTAAATACAAAGAACAAATATTAAAAGCAGCAAGGGAAAAACAACAAATAAAACATAAGGGAATCCCCATAAGATTAACAGCTAATCTTTCAGCAGAAACTCTGCAAGCCAGAAGGGAGTGGCAGGACATATTTAAAGTGATGAAGGAGAAAAACCTACAACCAAGATTACTCCACCCAGCAAGGATCTCATTCAGATTCAATGGAAATATTAAAAACTTTACAGACAAGCCAAAGCTAAGAGAAATCAGCATCACCAAACCAGCTTTACAACAAATGCAAAAGGAACTTCTCTAGGCAGGAAACACAAGAGAAGGAAAAGACCTACAATAATAAACCCAAAACAATTAAGAAAATGGTAATAAAACGTACATATCGATAATTACCTTAAATGTAAATGGATTAAATGCTTCAACCAAAAGACAGAAACTGGCTGAATGGATTCAAAAACAAGACCCATATATATGCTGTCTACAAGAGAGCCACTTCAGACCTAGGGACACATACAGACTGACAGTGAAGGTATGGAAAAAGATACTCCATGTAAATGGAAGTCAAAAGAAAGATGGAGTAGCAATTGTCATATCAGACCAAATAGACTTTAAAACAAAGACTACTACAAGAGACAAATAAGAACACTACATAATGATCAAGGGATCAATCCAAGACGATATAACAATTGTATATATTTATGCACCCCACATAGGAGCACCTAAATACATAAGGCAAATACTAAGAGCCATAAAAGGGGAAATCGACAGTAAAACATCATAGTACAGGACTTTAACACCCCACTTTCACTAATGGACAGATCATCAAAAATGAAAATAATTAAGGAAACTCAAACTTGCAATGATACATTAAACAAGTTGGACTTAATTGATATGTATAGGACATTCCATCAGAAGACAACAGAATACACATTCTTCTCAAGTGTTCATGGAATGTTCTCCAGGATAGATCATATCTTGGTTCACAAATCAAGCCTTGGTAAATATAAGAAAATTGAAATCGTATCAAGTACCTTTTCCGACTACAACGCTATGAGACTAGATATCAATTAGAGGAAAAAATCTGTAAGAAATACAAACACATGGAGGCTAAACAACACACTACTTAATAACAAGGAGATCACTTAAGAAATCAAAGGGGAAATCAAAAAATACCTAGAAACAAATGACAATGAGACATGATGACTCAAAACCTATGGGATGCAGCAAAAGCAGTTCTAAGAGGGAAGTTTATAGCAATACAAGCCGACCTCAAGAAACAGGAAACATCTCGAATAAACAACCTAACTTGCACCTAAAGTAATTAGAGACAGAAGAACAAAAAAACCCCAAAGTTAGCAGAAGGAAAGAAATCATAAAGATCAGATCAGAAATAAATGAAAAAGAAATGAAGGAAACAATAGCAACAATCAATAAAACTAAAATCTGGTTCTTTGAGAAGATAAACAAAATTGATAAACCATTAGGCAAATTCATCAAGAAAAAAAGGGAGAAGACTCAAATCAATAGAATTAGAAATGAAAAAGGAGAAGTAACAACTGACACTGCAGAAATACAAGCGATCATGAGAGATTACTACAAGGAACTCTATGCCAATAAAATGGACAACTTGGAGGAAATGGACAAATTCTTACAAATGCACAACCTTCTGAGACTGAACCAAGAAGAAATAGAAAATATGAACAGACCAATCACAAGCACTGAAATTGAAACTGTGAATAAATATCTTCCAACAAACAAAAGCCGAGGACCAGATGGCTTCACAGGTGAATTCTTATCAAATATTTAGAGAAGAGCTAACACCTATCTTTCTCAAACTCTTTCAAAATATAGCAGGGGGAGGAACACTCTCAAACTCATTCTACGAGGCCACCATCACTCTGATACCAAAACCAGACAAAGATGTCACAAAGAAAGAAAACTACAGGCCAATATCACTGATAAACATAGATGCAAAAATCGTCAGCAAAATAGTAGCAAACAGAATCCAACAGCATATTAAAAGGATCATACACTATGATCAAGTGGGGTTTATCCCAGGAATGCAAGGATTCTTCAATATATGCAAATCAATCAACGGATACACCATATTAACAAAATTGAAGGAGAAAAAACATATGATCATCTCAATAGATGCAGAGAAAGCTTTTGACAAAATTCAACACCCATTTATGATAAAAACCCCACAGAAAGTAGGCATAGAGGGACCTTTCCTCAACATAATACAGGCTATATATGACACACCCACAGCCAACATCGTCCTCAATGGTGAAAAACTGAAAACATTTCTGCTAAGATCAGGAACAAGACAAGGTTGCCCACTCTCACCACTATTATTCAACATAGTTTTGGAAGTGTTAGCCACAGCAATCAGAGAAGAAAAAGAAATAAAAGGAATGCAAATTGGAAAAGAAGAAGTAAAGCTGTCACTATTTGCAGATGACATGATACTATACATAGAGAATCCTAAAGATGCTACCAGAAAACTACTAGAGCTAATCAATGAATTTGGTAATGTAGCAGGATACAAAATTAATGCATAGAAATCTCTTGCATTCCTCTGCACTAATGATGAAAAATCTGAAAATGAAATTAAGAAAACACACACATTTACCATGGCAACAGAAAGAATAAAATATCTAGGAATAAACCTACCTAAGGAGGCAAAAGTCCTGTATGTAGAAAATTATAAGACACTGATGAAAGAAATTAAAGTTGGTACAAATAGATGGAGAGATATACCATGTTCTTGGATTGGAAGAATCAACATTGTGAAAATGACTATCTACCCAAAGCAATCTACATTTTCAATGCAATCCCTATCAAACTATCACTGACATTTTTCACAGAACTAGAACAAAAAATTTCACAATTTGTATGGAAACACAAAAGACCCCGTACAGCCAAGCAATCCTGAGAAAGAAAAACGGAGCTGGAAGAATCAGGCCAGCAGAGTTGAGACTATACTACAAAGCTACAGTAATCAAGACAGTATGGTACTGGCACAAAAACAGAAATATAGATCAATGGAACAGGATAGAAAGCCCAGAGATAAACCCACACACATATGGTCACCTTATCTTTGATAAAGGAGGCAAGAATATACAGTGAAGAAAGGACAGCCTCTTCAATAAGTGGTGCTGGGAAAACTGGACAGCTACATGTAAAAGAATGAAATTAGAACACTCCCTAACACCATACACAAAAATAAACTCAAAATGGATTAAAGACCTAAATGTAAGGTCAGACACCTTCAAACTCTTAGAGGAAAACATAGGCAGAACACTCTATGACATAAATCACAGCAAGATCCTTTTTGACCCACCTCCTAGAGAAATGGAAATAAAAACAAAAATAAACAAATGGGACCTAATGAAACTTAAAAGCTTTTGCACCACAAAGGAAACCATAAACAACATGAAAAGACAGCTCTCAGAATGGGAGAAAATATTTCAAATGAAGCAACTGACAAAGGATTAATCAACAAAACATATAAGCGACTCATGCAGCTGAATATCAAAAAAACAAACAACCCAATCCAAAAATGGGCAGAAGACCTAAATAGACATTTCTCCAAAGAAGATATACAGATTGCCAGCAAACACATGAAAGAATCCTCAACATCATTAATCATTAGAGAAATGCAAATCAAAACTACAATGAGATATCATCTCACACCGGTCAGAATGGCCATCATCTAATCATATGCAAACAATAAATGCTGGAGAGGGTGTGGAGAAAATGGAACCCTCTTGCACTGTTGGTGGGGGTGTAAATTGTTACAGCCACTATGGAAAACAGTATAGAGGTTCCTTAAAAAACAAACGATAGAACTACCATTTTACCCAGCAATCCCACTACTGGGCATATACCCTGACAAAACCGTAATTCAAAAAGGGTCATGTACCAAAATGTTCATTGCAGCTCTATTTACAATAGCCAGGACATGGAAACTACCTAAGTGTCCACAGACAGATGAATGGATAAAGAAGATGTGGCACATATATACAATGGAATATTACTCACCCATAAAAAGAAACGAAACTGAGTTGTTTGTAGTGAGGTGGATGGACCTAGAGACTGTCATACAAAGTGAAGTAAGTCAGAAAGAGAAAAACAAATACTGTATGCTAACACATATATATGGAATCTAAAAAAGAAAAAAGAAAAAGAAAATGGTACGAAGAACCTAGGAGCAAGACGGGAATAAAGATGCCGACCTACTAGAGAATGGAATTGAGGATACGGGGAGGGGGAAGGGTAAGCTGGGACAAAGTGAGAGAATAGCATGGACATATATACACTACCAAATATAAAATAGATAGCTAGTGGGAAGCAGCCACATAGCACATGGAGATCAGCTCGGTGCTTTGTGACCACCTAGACGCGTGGGATAGGGAGGATGGGAGGTAGGGAGATGCAAGAAGGAAGAGATATGGGGACATATGTATATGTATAACTGATTCACTTTGTTGTAAAGCAGAAACTAGCACATCATTGTAAAGCAATTTTCCTCCAATAAAGATTTAAAAAAAAATACTCTAGAAGGAATCAATAGCAGAATAATTGAGGCATAAGAATGGATAAATGACCTGGAAGATAGACTGGTGGAACTAAATGCCGTGGAGCAGAATAAAGAAAAAAGAATGAAATGAATTGAGGACAGTCTCAGAGACCTCTGGCTCAACATTAAACACACCAACATTCAAATTCTAGGGGTCCCAGAAGAAGAAAAGAAAGGGAAAGGGCCTGAGAAAATATTTGAAGAGATTATAGAAAAGTTCCCTCACATGGGAAAGGAAATAGTCAATCAAGTCCAGGAAGTGCATAGAGTCTCATACAGGATAAACCGAAGAAGAAACATGCTGAGACACATATTAATCAAACTATCAAAAATTAAATACAAAGAAAATATATTAAAAGCACCAAGGGAAAATCAACAAACAACATACAAGGGAATCCCCATAAGATTATCAGCTGATCTTTCAGCAGAAACTCGACAGGTCAGAAGGGAGTGGCAGGATATATTTAAAATGATGAAAGGGAAAAATCTACAACCAAGATTACTCTACCCAGCAAGCGTATCATTCAGATTGATGGAGAAATCAAATGCTTTACAAAGAAACAAAAGCTAAGAGAATTGAGCACCACCAGACCAGCTTTCCAACAAATGCGAAAAGTACTTCTCTAGGCATGAACATGAGAGAAGAAAAAGACCTACAAAAACAAACCCAAAACAAATAAGAAAATGGTAATAAGAACATACATATTGATAATTACCTTGAATGCAAGTGGAATAAATTCTCCAACCAAAAGACACAAAATGGTTGAATGGTTACAAAAACAAGACCCAAATGTATGTCATCTACAAGAAACCCACTTCAGACCTAGGGATACATACAGACTGAAAGTGAGGGGATGGAAAAACCTATTCCATGCAAATGGAAATCAAAAGAAAGCTGGAGTAGCAATACTCATATCAGATAAAATAGGCTTTAAAATAAAGACTGTCACAAGAGACAAAGAGGACACTACAGAATGATCAAGGGGTCCAAGAAGAAGATAAAACTGTGGTAAATATTTATGTATCCAACATAGGTGCACCACAATATATAAGGCAAATGCTAACAACCATAAAAGGGGAAATTGACAGTAACACAATAATTGTGGGGGACTTTAACACTCCACGTACACCAATAGATAGATCATCCAGACAGAAAATTAATAAGGAAACACAAGCCTTAAATGACACATTAGACCAGAAAGACTTAATTGATATTTAGAGGACATTCCATCTGAAGGCAGCAGAATACACTTTCTTCTCAAGTGCATGTGGAACATTCTCCAGGACAGAACACATCTTGGGTCACAAATCAAGCCTTGGAAAATTTAAGAAATTTGAAATCATATGAAGCACCTTTTCCAATCACAATGCTATGAGATTAGAAATAAATTAAAGGAAAAAAACCCTGTAAAAATGGCAAACACATGGAGGCTAAACAATATGCTACTAAATAATCAAGAGATCACTGAAGCGATGAAAGAGGAAATCAAAAAATACCTAGAAACAAATGACAATGAAAACACATTGACCCAAAACCTATGGGATGCAGCAAAAGCAGTTCTAAGAGGGAAGTTTAGAGCAATAAAATCCTACCTCAAGAAACAAGAGAAATCTCAAATACACAACCTAAACTTACACCTAAAGCAATTAGAGAAAGAAGAACAAACAAAACCCAAAATTAGTATAAGGAAAGAAATCATAAAGGTAAGAGCAGAAATAAATGAAATAGATCTGAAAAAAAAACCAATAACACAGATCAATAAAACTAAAAGCTGCTTCTTTGAGAAGAAAAGCAAATTTCATGAAACTTCAGTCAGACTTAACAAGAAAAAAGGGAGAACTCAAATCAATAAAATTAGAAATGAAAAAGAAGTTACATCCGACAACACAGAAATGAAAAGGATCATAGGAGACTTCTATAAGCAACTCTAAACCAATAAAATGGACAAACAGGAAGAACTGGACTAATTCTTAGAAAGGTACAACCTTCCAAGACTGAGCCAGAAAAAAATAGAAAATATGAACATACCAATTACAAGTAATGAAATTGAAAGTGTAATTAAAAATCTTCCAACAAAAAAAAGTCCAGGATCAGATGGCTTCACAGGCCAACTCTACCACACATTTAGGGAAGAGCTAACAGCTATCCTTCTCGAACTTTTCCAAAAAACTTCAGAGGGAGGAAGACTCCCAAACTCATTCTACGAGGCCATCATCACCCTGATACCAAAACCAGACAAAGATATCACAAAAAAAGAAAATTACAGGCCAATATCACTGATGAACATAAACGCAAAAATCCTCAACAAAATACTAACAAACAGAATCCAACAACACATTGAAAGGATCATACACCATGATCAAGTGGGGTTTATCCCAGGGATGCAAGGATTCTTCAATATATGCTAATCAATCAACACGATACACCATATTAACAAACTGAAGAATAAAAACCATATGATCATCTCAGTGATGTATAAAACGTTTTGACAAAATTCAACACATGTTTATGATAAAACCTCCCGAGAAAGTGGGCATAGAGGGAACCTACCTCAACATAATAGAGACCATACATGACAAACACACAGTAAACATTATTCTCTATGGTGAAAAACTGAAAGCATTTCCTCTAAAATCAGAAACAAGACAAGGGTGCCCACTCCCACCATTATTATTCAACACAGTTTTGAAAGTCCTAGCCATGGCAATCAGAGAAGAAAAAGAAATAAAAGAAATCCAAATTGGAAAAGAAGAAGTAAAACTGTCACTGTTTGCAGATGACATGATACTATACATAGAAAATCCTAAAGATGTTACTGGAAAAATACTAGAGCTCATCAACGAATTCAGTAAAGTTGCAGGATACAAAATTAATACACAGAAATCACTTGCATTCCTATACAATGAAAACGAAAAATCGGAAAGAAAAATTAAGGAAACAATCCCATTTACCATTGCAACAAAAAGAATAAAACACTGAGGAATAAACCTACCTAAGGAGGCAAAACAACTGTACGCAGAAAACTATAACAAACTGATGAAAGAAATCGAAGAACTCACAAGCAGATGGAGAAATATACCATGTTCTTGGATTGGAAGAATCAACATTGTGAAAATGACTACACTACCCAAAACAATCTACAGATTCAATGCAATCCCTATCAAATTATCAATGACATTTTTCACAGAACTAGAAAAAAATTTTTACAATTGTATGGAAACACAAAAGACCCTGAATAGTCAACACAATCTTGAGAAAGAAATATGGAGCTGGAGTAATCAGGCTCCGTGACTTTATACTACAAAGCTACAGTAATCAAGACAGTATGGTACCAGCACAAAAACAGAATTAGAGATCAATGGAACAGGATAGAAAGCCCAGAGATAAACCCACACATCTATGGTGACCTAATCTATGACAAAGGAGGCCAGAATATACAATGGAGCAAAGACAGCCTCTTCAATAAGTGGTGCTGGGAAAACTGGACAGCTACATGTAGAAGAATGAAATTAGAACCTTCTCTAATGCCATACACAAAAATAAACTCAAAATGGATTTAAGACCTAAATGTAAGGCCACATACTATAAAACTATTAGAGGAAAACAGAGGCAGAACACTCTTTGATATAAATTGCAGCAAGATCTTTTTTGACCCACCTCCTAGAGTAATGAGAATAAAAACAAAAATAAACGAATGGGACCTAATGGAACGTAAAAACTTTTGCACAGCAAAGGGGACCATAAACAAGATGAAAAGACAGCCCTCAGAATGGGAGAAAATATTTGCAAATGAAGCAATTGACAAAGTATTAATCTCCAAAATATACAAACAGCTCATGCAGCTCAATATCAAAAAAACAAACAACCCAGTCAAATATGGGCAGAAGACCTAAACAGACATTTCTCCAAAGAAGACATACAGATGGCCAACAAATACATGAGAAAATGCTCAACATCACTGATTATTAGAGAAATGTAAATCAAAACTACAATGAGATATCACCTCATATCTCACACTGGTCAAAATGGCCATCACCACAAAATCTAGAAACAATATATGCTGGAGAGGGTGTGGAGAAAAGGGAACCCTCTTGCACTGTTGGTGGAAATGCAAATTTACACAGTAAATGTGGAGAACAGTATGGAGGTTCCTTTAAAAACTAAAAATAGAACTACCATGTCACCCAGCAATCCCACTACAGGGCATATACCCAGAGAAAACCATAATTCAAAAAACACATGCACCCCAATGTTCATTGCAGTGCTATTTATAATAGCCAGGACATGGAAACAACCTAAATGTCCATCAACAGAGGAATGGATAAAGAGGTTGTGGTATATATTTACAATGGAATATTAGACGTAAAAAGGAACAAAATTTGGTCATTTGTAGAGATGTGGATATACCTAGAGACTGTCATACAGCGTGAAGTAAGCCAGAAAGAGAAAAACAAATATCGTGTATTAATGTATATATGTGGAATCAGAAAAAATTGGTATAGACTATCTTATTTATAAAGCAGAAAGAAAGACACAGATGTAGAGAACATACGTATGGATACCAAGGGGGAAAGAGAGGGGGTGGGATGAATTGGGTGATTGTGATTGCTATGTACACACTATTGATACTATGTATAAAATTGATAACTAATGAGAACCTACTGTATAGTACAGGGAACTTTAGTCAGTGCTCTGTGGTGACCTAAATGGGAAGGAAATCCAAAAAAGAGGGAATATATGTATACGTATAACTCATTCACTTTGCTGTACAGTAGAAAGTAACATAACATTGTAAAGCAGCTATACTAAAATAAAAATTTAAAAAAAAAATGAACTTAAAGGTAAAATAGAAAGATCCACAGAGTTGGAAAGTTCTACCCTCCCCCCTACAAAAACTGATAGTAAAAGGAGGCAGAAAATCAGTGAGAATACACATGATTTGAACAACATTAACAACCACATTGACCTAATTGATATTCAGAGAACAATCCACCCAATAAAAACTGGCTACAGATTCTTATCAAGTGAATATGAAACAGTCACCAAGGTAATATGCATTCTAAATCATAAAACAAAGCTTTGAAATTTTCTTAAATATATAAATCATATAAAGTGTATTTTTGAATTATAACAGAATTAAACTAAAAATCAATAGTATAAAGATAGCAGGGCAATCCACAATTATTTGGAATTAAAAAAATATTTCCAAATAACACATGTCAAAATGGAAGTTTCAAGAAAAATTTTAAAAAATATTTTGAACTGAATTAAAATGAAAATTCAAAATATCAAATTTTCAGGATGCAAGTAGATAAATGCTTAGAGGGAAATTTATAAGATTAAATGTTTACATTAAAAAAGTAGAACCATATCAGGCCAGATTTTTAAACTTCTACCTTAAGAAACTGGAGAAAAAATAGTTAATTATATCCAAAGCAAGAACAAGGAAGGAAATAATAAAGATAGTTGAAAAAAATTAAAAGGAAAAGAGAAAAAATATAGAAAACCAATGAGAACAAATGTGGTCCTTTGAAAAGATCAATAAAATTGACAAATGTCTAATCAGGCTGACCAAGAAACAAAAGAAAGGAGTAGATACATATCACCAATATCAGAAAAAGAAGATGAAAACTTCACTACTAACCATAAAGAAATTTAAGTATTAAGGAAATGCTACATTATGCCATTAAATTTGACAACTTAGATTATATTGATCATTTCTTGAAACACACAAACTACCAAAACCTCACTCAAGGAGAAATAGATAATATGAACACCCTTACATCTATTAAAGAAAACTGAATCTTTACCTAAGAACATTCTGCAAAATAAAACTCCATCTCCAAGTGGTTTCACCATCAGATTCTATCCAACAAGGAAGAAATGATACCAATTCTAAACAATCTCTTTCAGAAAATAGGAGAAGAGGAGATGCTTCCCAACTTTTTAGAAAATAAACATTACCCTGATAGCAGTAATAGACATCTTAAAACTAGAAAACCAAAAACCAATATTCCTCATTAAAATAGACAAAAACATCCTCAACAAAATATTAATGAATTGAATCCAGTAATATATACACAGGATAAAATGTCAGACTAGGTGGGATTCTTCTAAAGAATGGAAGCTTGTTTCAACATTTGAAAATTAATCAAATTTACTTACCAGATCAACATGTTAAAGAAGAAAAACATACCTCAATAGATGCCAGAAAACTCTTTGACAATATTCAACATACAATCACAATTAAAAAAAAAAAAAACCTCTCAAAAGCTAGACTAGAAGGGAACTTTTTAACCTAATAAAGTGTACCTACAAAATACAGCCTACAGCAAACTTCATACTTAATACTGAAAGACAGAATGTTGTAGCCCTAACAGCAAGAAATAGTAAAAAAAATGCCCTATCTTCTTACTCTTTTTCAATATATATTTGATATTCTAGCCAGTTAAATAAGACAGAAAAGAAATAAAAGTACACCAATGGGAAAGTTCAAAAGAATCAACAAGGAAACTAAATCATCAAGAATTACTAAGTGAGTTTAGTAAGTTTGCAGGATGCAAGAGCAATATAAAAGTAATTTGCATTTCTATGTACTTGTAATCAATTTGAAATAAAAAATATCATTAATAGCACAAAAATTAAAATACTTAGGCATAAATGTAGAAAATATGTGAAGGATCTGTATGCTGGGTACTACAAAACACTAATAAAGGAAATCAGTAGTGACCTATATTATTGGGGAGCTATTTTGGATGAATGAGTTGGAAGTCTCAATATCGTTAAGATGTCAGTCTTCCAGATATATTTCTAAATACAATGCACTCCCAATCAAAATACCAGCAAGTTGTTTTGCAGATATCAACAAACTGTTTATAAAATTTATATAGAAAGGTGAAAGAATTAATATAGCAAAAAATTTTTGAAAAAAAAACACAGTTGGAAGACTAACACTACCTGATTTCATGTTTTACTTTAAAGCTACAATAATCAAGAATGTTTGGTATTGGCAAATGTATAGAAACAGAACAATGAAACAGGATAATGATTCCAGAAATATATCCACACAAATGTAGTCAAATGATTTTTGATAAAAGCAATTGCAAAGGGAATTCAATGGAGAAATGTTAGTTTTTTTTAGCAAATGGTGCTGAGATCATAATTGGTGGTTCACATACAAAATAATGAACCTCAAAACATACCACATATTTTATACGAAACTTACTCAAAATGTATCATAGACATAAACATAAAACATAAACTTACAAACTTTCTGGAAGAAAACATGGGAGAAAATCTTCACTGCTTTGTTTCAGCAAAGAGCATTTAGATATGATAGCAAAAGCCCAATTCATTAAAATAAATGATAAATGGAATGTAATCAAAATTAAATCATTCTTCTTTCAGAAAGATACTATTAAGGGAATGAAAAGATAAGTCAGTGACTGAGGAAAATATTTGCAAATCCCATTTCCAAAAAAAGAACACGAATCCAGAATATGTAAAGAATTCATAATCTATATATGTAAACAAACAACTCACTTTAAATAGATTTAAATGGACATTTCATTAAAGAACGTGTATGGATGGCAAATGAAGATAGGAAAAGATGCAGAACATCATGATTTACTAGGGAAATACAAAGTAAAACCACAATGAGATATCATTACACATACATTAGGATGGATAAAATAAAAACTGATAATACCAAGTGAGGATGGAATAACTGCAACTCTCTTGTTGGTGGGAGTACAAAGTGTCACATGCTCTTCAGAAAACAGTTGGCAATTTCTTAGAAGGTTACCAAATGACCCAACAATCCTACTGCTAGATATTAGTCAAGTGAGCTGAAAACTTATATTCACACTAAAAACCTGTGTGTCAATGGTTTTAGTCCTTTATTCATAATAGTAAGAATCTGGAAACAACTCAGATGTTTTTCAATAGGTGAATGGATAAACAAATCATCATACATACTACTCAGCAATAAAAAGAAACAAACTACGGGTTCATTCAACAACATGGATGAACCCTAAATGTATTTTGGTAAGCAAAAGAAGCTAGACCAAAAAGGCTACATATTGCATGGATTGTTTAAATGACATCCTAGAAAAGGCAAAATATAGGAAACTGATCTGTATGACACTGTGGTTGTAGATACATGACTGTATGCATTTATTAAATTCCATACACCTGTATCTTATAAAGAGTAAATTATACTAAATGCAAAATTTAAAAATCAATTAGGATATCAGCAGAGCCCAAGATGGAATGGAGACTGTCTCAAATAAGCATAACTATAATAAAAATGCAGGGCAGGAATAAAGACGTAGACATAGAGAATGGACTTGAGGACACAGGGTGGGAGAGGGAAGCTGGGGCAAAGTGAGAGTAGCATCGACATATATACAATACCGAATGTAAAATAGTTAGCTAGCGGGAAGGAGCAGCATAGCACAGGGAGATCAGCTTGGTGCTTTGCGATGACCTAGAGGCGTGGGATAGGGAGGATGGGAGGGAGGCTCAAGAGGGAGGGGATATGGAGACATATGTATGCATATGGCTGATTCATTTTGTTGTACAATAGAAACTAACACAGTATTGTGAAGCAATTGTACTCCGATAAAGATCTATTTAAAAAAATGTATGGCAGGATCTTACTGAAAGGGCTGAGGAATAAAAGCAATGGACTAAGTAACTTTGAAACTATGTTTGTCTCAACCTTGTAAGACTAAGGACAAAAATAACTACACAAACATGGCACTCTAGTTGGTAAAATTGTTTCTGACAAGAGTGGGGGTTAGCAATTCTCAAACTACTTTACTTGTATCAGAAAAACAAAACAGGGGCTTCCCTGGTGGCACAGTGGTTGAGAATCTGCCTGCCAATGCAGGGGACACGGGTTCGAGCCCTGGTCTGGGAAGATCCCACATGCTGCAGAGCAACTAGGCCCATGAGCCACAATTACTGAGCCTGGGCGTCTGGAGCCTGTGCTCCACAACAAGAGAGGCCGCGATAGTGAGAGGCCCGCGCACCGCGATGAAGAGCAGCCCCCACTTGCCGCAACTAGAGAAAGCCCTCACACAGAAACGAAGACCCAACACAGCCATAAATAAATAAATAAATAAATAATTTAAAAAAAAAAAAAAAAAAACACTGTAGGGTTGAACAGATAAGTATATTGAAGATAATGAGAGCCAAGTATCTCACTATCAGAGAAGAAAGTTGCAGATAAGCACAGGAAAGGCTAGAATGAACTCTGTTGAGCTGGAATGAAGATGGACATAGTAAAAACTCATATTTTAAAATACAGTTGACCTTTGAAAAACACAGGTTTGAAATGCATGGGTCCAATTATGTGCATATTTTTCAATAGTAAATACTACATTCCTACACAATCTGTGTTTAATTGAATCCTCAGATGAGGAACCACCTATATGGAGGGCTGACCATACATTAAAGTTGGATTTTCAGCTGCACAGAGGGTCAGCACCCCTAACCCTCATGTTGTTCAAGGCTCAACTGTAGAGAGACAGAGAAATGAATATAGATATGTGTGCACACTTGGCTTAATATACATACTAGCTCTGTCTGCTGAGAGGGCCTATAACCTGTGGACACCCCACTAACAATGAGCACACCTAACACCCAGATCATAGTTTCTAAATACCATTCTCCAATAAAAAGAACCAGTACTCCTTGGAGAACTGTTTAATCACAGAACTGGGGCAAGGAAAATACAAGATGAGCATGGGATATCTTGTGGTGCCAGAAAGTAAGGAAATGCTAGAAAAAAAATGGCGGGAAGGGGGAATAGAGGCATACCAAAAAGACACAGGAGGCAACCTGAAATAACTCTCAAGGGCTGAAACAGAACAATTTGACCAACTATTTAAATAAGGATACTAACAGATTATAACCCAAATAATGAAGTAAATATCCATGAGTTCACACCAGTGTAAATAAATGATTAAATAAATAAGTGGAGAAAGCCTGAAAACTCTTATGGAAGAATCCTAATTAATAAATGTAGAAAGAATGGGGAAAATCATCACCAGAATGCTACAGTAATAATTGCTAGATGCAAGATCCACAAAAATATGCTAAAATAATTGAGCAGAAATTTAGGTAGAAAAGAATTTTTGCATAGCCTCAAAGTATCTCCCTCAAAATATTTTTAATTACAAACTGTAAAACAGAAACTTAACAGTAGATAAACCTGGCTGATACCACTTTAACCAAAGTTAATGTGACCAGTAATAAGACATCTACTCCTTGTACTGAAAGGGGCACATGACCTCTGTGGTATTCTTCACCATAATGAATAATCTCTATTAATCATTCAAAAACATCAGAGAAACTCAAATGAAGGGACATTCTACAAAATAACTGACTGGGACTCCAAAATGTCAAGGTTATAAAAGACAATGGAAAACAGGGAAACTATCATAGGTTGGAGGAGATTAAGGGAACATGACCACGAAATGCAATGTGAGATCCTGGATTAGATCTTGTAACAGAAAACAAAAATAGTGAAAAAAAAGAGGAAATCTGAATAAAGTCGGCCATGTAGTTAATAGTATAGTACAAATGTCTTAGTTTTCATAATTGTTCTATAGATATGTAAGATGCTAACGTTAGGGGAATTTAGATGAAGTGTATACAGAAGCTCTTTGTACTATCTTTGCAACTTTTTATGTCTAAAATTATTTCAATATATAAAGCTAAATATAATAAAATGAAAAATGGTTAGAGTCTGATATTTGGAAAAGCAGCTGCAAGAATATATAATGTCTTGGACTTTGGAACCATTTTCTGTACTTGAAACCTATGTTGTAAGTTTATATATTTGGGGAATAAGAATGGAAACATATTCAAAAAACCAGAAAACGAAATAGAAAAATTGCTTATCTGTATAGTATCAATACTTTATAGTTTCAAACAGTAATCATTTGTTCTTTTTTTTTGGCTGTTAGGTCTTTGTTGCTGTGCACGGGCTTTCTCTAGTTGCGGCGAGCGGGGGTTACTCTTTGTTGCGGTGTGCGGGCCTGCCATTGCAGTGGCTTCTCTTGCTGCGGAGCACTGGCTCCAGGTGCACGGGCTTCAGTAGTTGTGGCTCGCAAACCTAGTTGCTCTGCAGCATGTGGGATCTTCCTGGACCATGGCTCGAACCTGTGTCTCCTGCACTGGCAGGCGAATTCTTAACCATTGCACCACCAGGGAATCCCCAAATCATTTGTTCTTGAATTCAGTTATCCCATGCAAAAATCTGTTGAGAAAAGTTTTATTTTCTTCATTATACAAAGAGGAAAATTAAGGTTAAGAGAAAGAAAGTTTTCTCCTAATCACACAGCTAATTAGTCACAGAATCAAAAATTTAACACAAATATTCTAACTTGAAATTTTGTGCATTTTTAATTAACCAAATGTTATATGAATTTACCCTATGTTATTGCTGAAATATACTTCATGTATTGAGGAATAGTAGTTCTTGGCTAATGTCTCCTTATACGTACTGTTTTTGCTACTATGTTCATGAGTTTAAGAAAATCACTTTCTTCTAACTAAAGGTATGATTAAAGTTAATAAAAATCAATTCCTAAATTATGAGCCTCTGAAATAATTTTTAAAGAAATAACTGTTTTGCTTTAGTTTTGATAATATTATTTACAATGAGTGTTTGATATCTATTTATTCATAATATTTGACTTTCATATGAAGGTTTAAATTTTTATATTTAAGCTTATAGAATCCTTCACTAGGGTTGTGCATTGGGGCATAGATCTGTTTATATTTATTCATTAGTGTGTTGCTAATTTAAAATGTGTTTCATTAAACTTGTAAAAAAAATGAACTCTTAAGGGGAAAATGATATGTTGAAATTACGGACCTCTAAGCTATAAAATAACTTCAACAGTTGAGCTGTTAAAAATAATGTGGAAAGCAAAAGTGTCAAAAGTATCTATCACTTACTACGATGTATTAATTGCAAAATAAATTGTACATGTCAGGTATGGGAGGTAGTTTAAAGGGTATTTTCCTAACTCAGACTACATTTAGGAACTTTAGTCCCTTGGCTTGTGGCTAACTCCTTGGATCTTAGTATCACACTCACACATGTTGCACTTTTGATAACTTAGTAGAGTTCTTGATTATACAATTGGGTCAAGCTTTCCATTATTAATAGAAGCAGGATGGTTTTTAATTCTTTACTATTAAGTGCTAAAGTTAGTAATGATTAGAATATATTCTTTTTTTGAGGCATTACACTTCAAGAATGAGTTAATATAATATCTCTATTCCTCATGTAGCTCTTAGATAAATTGTGCAATAGCCGTACTTTGCCTTTGGTACCCTTGGGTATTTTGTATGTATTCTGGAGCCCATCTTTTTCCATTATTTCTGTTTTCCAGTGCTCTCACGCTGCCTTTGCTTTTGCTAATTCCCCAACAATAGTGCCCCACTGATCAGTACTTATGCCTAGCATGATTCATACTCCACAACTGCATGTCCACTCTTTTTATATCTAGCATTCAAAATTCTTATTATTCATCTTTTAAGAACTTGGCTACGTTCTTGTCTGTAAACCATCCAATTACTATGACTCACAATAAGATAAATTATTGTCCCTAGTTATCTCACAAATAGAGGATACTTGCTAACCCTAAAGCATGTTTGGGTATGATGATGAATAAAATAAACAAAATAGTGGAAGAGGATCTACAATCCAAACAGGTTTAAAAGTAGGCTGCTGAAAAAGTAAGAATCAATCCTCCAGATCAGAGGAAATACATGAGCCTGAAAAGATCAGGCTAGAAAAAGAAGCAGAGCAAAGTCCAAGGTACTTTGAGTATCACCAATGGAAAAGTAGAAACAAGCAAGAAAACAAACAAACTAACATAATGGCAATTATTGAGGTATGAAATATACTAAAGTATTTAATTCATTTATTCATTTGTATATTCTTTTATAAAATGTATATTGAGTTCCTACTATGAGCAGATTTTTTTTTTTTTTTTTGCTAGATGCCAGGAGTAATATGGTGAGTGAAAACAGACACATTATCTGTCCTCATTAAATTGACTGTTTGTTGGGGGAGACAGATATTGATCAAAAACTCATACTTATGTCTATGACATAAAGATGCATGGTTCAATAGAGAACTGGGAAAAAGGATTTTACTTCTTTAGGAAGTTAAGAAAAGTAGTTCATGAGGAAGTGATATTTGAGATGAGATCATAAAGGTGACTAAAAGCAAAGGTGAAAGAATGTGGATGGTAAAGGGGGAAGCATGTTTAAAAGCCCAGTGATGGGAGAAAGCATTACTAGTACAAAAGAGAGAAAGTAGAGTAGCTTGGCTGCATCAAGCACAGCAAGAGAGAATGTGTAGAAATGAAGCCAAATTAGAGTTAGATCATAGAGGATTTTGTATGTTCTTAAGTTCTGTTTATTTCCTTAAAAGCAACAGAAAGCTATTGAAAAGATTTAAATGGGTGGATAATATGACCAAAATTGTAGTATTCAAGGGGAAAGATGAAGTAGAATGCATGCAGTAGCAGAAAGTAATGGTAGATTCAAGAGATATTCCAGCAATAGCAGGAATTAGACAAGTGGTTGAAGAAGAGTGAAGTGACTACAGTAATTCATAGGTTTCTGTATAGCAAAAAAGGATGAATGCTTTCTTACCATTAGATATCCTCAATTGTCCTGATTCCCCTCTGCTCACACAGTCTGAAGAGAAATGAAAGTTTTGGCAATTTCTGTCCTTCCTAGGTTTGTTACTGCAAAGCCCTCTTATGAAGGTCTATTAGAAAACTGGCCATAACAACTGACCATAGCAACTTATACTGAATAATATAGTCCTTAATTTATATATGTGAAAAAAGTCACTAGGCTTTTGATGAAAACCAATAGCATTGAATGGAAGGATCAGTATTGCAAGCAGAAAAATTGTCCCTGGAAAAATAAAGAGAAAAAGATTCAAGGAACAGAAAAGGATTTCAAAAGTATAAGTAATATATTTCCTCGATTCTGAAAAGTATTTAAGACATAACATCAAATTAATTTTTAAAGAAAAATATGTACAAATTGGTTAAAAGTATGTATTAGTCAGGTCAGACTGCCATAACAAATTACCATAGACTGGGTGGCTTAAATGAAGTAAATTAATTTTTTCACAGTTCTGGAGCCTGGAAGTCTGAGACAAGGACTCCAGCATGGTTGGGTTCTGGTGAGGATTCTGCTTCTGTCTTGCAGAGGACCACCTTCTTGCTGTATCCTCACATGATGGAGAGAGAAGAAGGTGAGTTCTCTGGTATCTTTTCTTATTAGGACACTAATCCTATGTCAGGGCCCCAGACTTATAAACTCATTTAAATGAATTACCTCCTTGTAGTCCTTATCTCAAATTGCCATAACACTGAGAAATAGGACTTCAGCTATGAATTTTCTGGGGACCAAATCCAGTCCATAAAAAAGTGCAGGCTGATTTTAGAAATATAAAGGCAAAAAGCAAATAAGTGTGTATATTGAAATCTAGGAGATTCAAGAGGATATTGTATCCATAAAAATACAGCAGGACACTCCATAAAAGGAGGGATGGGAAAAAATAAAAACTGATTGAAATAAAAAATTAAATGGAAAAAATAAAGAGACTTTTAGGATGGGCTAATTAACAAAATGCATATAACTTAAAATAAAGTAAAGATATTCTTTGAAATAAAAGATAAGAAGATAAAAATATGCAAAATATGACAGAAAATATGAGGCATTTAGCATACAAGAATTAGTTCCAACATAATGTAATAGGAGTTCCAGAAGAGAGAAAAATGAAATTAATGGGAGGATGTAATTTAAAAAGTAATTTTCTTAGTGCTAGAGAAAGGAACGTTTTTAAATGTAAAGGGCATAATGAGTGCCAAAAAAGATGGTTAAGGAAAAATATCTTAATATATTGTGGTAATATTTCATATTCTATGATTAAATAGTAAATTATGCAGGTTTTGGAGAGACAAAAATATATTAATAACAAATAACTAAAAATAAGAATGGCACTAGGCTTCTTTTTCAGTGTAAATTACCTTTAATAATTTAAATGTCACATTGATAATACAGTAAATACCAGTATTCTTATGTGTCTATTTCTTTATATTTTATTTTGTTACATTTTTGTCTGGATGTTCCTGTGTCAATATGATTTTCTTTTCAATGAAGTAACTTTGTAATATAACTTGATATATGATGTCTTTTAAGTTACACACAAAAGTGAAGAAACACTTAATATTTTAATTCTGAAAAACTTAAATTAATATAAATAGACTTTTGTATGTAAAATTTTTGTCCAAATGTATTAATAAATTTATTAATTTTAGTAGTTTTTTAGTTGATTCACTTACATATTTTTGGTAGACAATAAATTTTCTGCAAATATTTACAACTTTCCTCTTCCTTTTCAGTATTTATACTTCTAATTATGTTTCTGGAAAGGGATTCATTTTCTTGTTGCATATAATAGCTCTTATACTGTACTATTATAGCTTCACACTTCCAAGTTCATTTTATTAGGCCACCATCACCCTGATACCAAAATCAGACAGAGATATGACAAAAAAAAGAAAATTACAGGCCAATATCACTGATGAACATAGATGCAAAAATCCTCAACAAAATACTAGCAAACCAAATCCAACAATACATTAAAAGGATCATACACTATGATCAAGAGGGATTTATCCCAGGGATGCAAGAGTTTTCCAATATCTGCAAATCAATCAGTATGATACACAAAATTAACAAATTGAAGAATAAAAACCATATGATCATCTCAATAGATGCAGAAAAACTTTTGATAAAATTCAGTATCCATTTATGATGAAAACTCTCCAGAAAGTGGGCATAGAGGGAACATACCTCAACATAAAAAAGCCCATAAATGACAAACCCACAGCTAACATCATATTCAATTTTGAAAAGCTGAAAGCATTTCCTCTAAGATGAGGAACAAGAAAAGGATGCCCACTCTCACCACTTTTAATCAACATAGTATTGGAAGTCCTAGCCACAGCAATCAGAGAAGAAAAAGAAGTAAAAGGAATTAAATAATATCACTACCAAAAATTTCAGTGAAACACAAAGAAAGACAGTGAGAGAGGAAAAGAGAACAAAAGGACTACAAAATAGTCAGAAAACCAATACCAAAATTGCAATAAGTTAAATCTTTGTTTTTAATAATTATTTTAAGTGTAAATGTGTTAAACTCTCCAACCAAGAGACATAGTTGTTGAATGGATAATAAAACAAGATTAACTAACTATATGTTGTCTACAAGAGACTCATTTTAGATTTAGGGATGCACATAGGCTGAAAGTGAAGGGATCAAAAATAAATTTCATGCAAATTGCAAATAAAAAAGAGTAGGGTGGTTTTATATATATATATATATATATATATATATATATATATATATACACATACATACATATATATATATATCAGACAGAATAGACTTCAAATCGTAAACTGTCACGAGGGACAACAAAGAACCTTATATAATGATAAAATATCAATTCATCAGAGAGATGTAACAATTGAAGTACATAGCACACAGCCTCAGGGTACCAGGATACATAAAACAAACACTGACAGATCTAAAAGGAGAAATAGACAGCAACAAAATAATAGTATGGAATTTCAATACTCCACTTTTAATAATGGATAGATCATCAAGACAGAAAATCAAAATGGAAACATAGGACTTAGCACAATAGACTACATGGCCCTAACAGAACATTTATAGAACATTACCTCCAACAGTAGCATAATGAATATTTTTCTCAAGGACTAATAAAACCTTCTCTAGGATAGTTCACGTTAGGTCACAAGACAAGTCTTAGCAAACTGAAGAAGACTGAAATTATACCAAGCATATTTTCTGACCAGAATTGTATGAAATTACAAATCAAAGACAGAAGGAGAATTGGAAACATCAAAAATATGTAGAAATTAAACAACAATTTCCTAAACAACCAATGAGTCAAATAAGAAATCAAAAAGGAAATAAGAAAATATCCTGAGACAAATGAAAATGAAAACAAAACATACCGCAACTTGGGGAATGTAGCAAAAGCACTATTAAGATGGGAGATTATAGTAATAAACATCTACATTAAAAGAAAAAAAATCTCAATAAACCACTTACCTTTACATTACAAGGAACTAGAAAGAGAAGAACAAATTAAGCTGAAGGTTAACAAATGAAAGGAAATAGTAAGTATTAGAGCAGAAATAATAGAAACTGAGATGAGGAAAATAATAGAAAAATCAATGAAACAAAGAGCTTGTTTAAAAAAAATAAAATTGACAATGAGGAACTTCTTTTTAGACTAAGAAAGAAAGAAGAGAATCAATAAAATCAGAAACAAAAGAGGAGACATTACGACTGAAGATACAGAAATAAAAAGGATTATAAGAGGCTACTGTAAGTAATTATAAACCAGCAAATTGCATAACCTAGAGACAATTAATAAAATTTATAATAATAATAATATCATAGGGATATGATATCAATGGTAAATCATGAAGAAGTAAGAAATTTGTACAGATTAATAATGAATAAGGAGGTTGAATCAGTAGTCAAAAATGTTCCAAAAAGAAAAGCCCAGGATCAGAACACTTCATTAGTAATTTCTATTAAACATTTAAAGAAGGATTAATATCAATCCTTCTCAAACTCTTCCAAAACACTGAAGAGGAGAGAACACTTTCAAACTGATTTTACAAGGCTAGCATTATTCTGATACCAAAGCTCGACAGACACTACCAAAAAAAAAAAAAAAAATTACAGGACAATATTGCTGATAAACATTTATGCAAAAACCCACAACAAAATACTAGCAACCTGAATTCAACATCACATTAAAAGGATCATTCACCATGATCAAGAGGGATTTAGCCCTCTGATACAAATTACTATATACAAAACAATGCAGTACACTGCATTAACAGAAAAAAGGACATAAATCACGTAATCATCTCAATACATGCAGAAAAAGCATTTGACAAAATCAACTCCATTTCATGGTAAAGACAATAAAGAAATGAGGTATAGAAGAAATGTACTTTAATACAATAAAAGCTATAAATAACAAACCCACAACTACAACTAACATCATACTCAATGGTGAAAAACTGAAAGTTTTGACTCAAATCAAGGCAAGACAAGGGTGCCCACTCTCAACACTTATATTCAACATAGTATTGGAAGTCCTAGCCAGAACAATTTGAAAAGAAAAAAGAAATAAAAAGAATCCAAATCAGAAAGGAAGAAGAAAAAATGAGTTTTTAATAGCTGACATGATTCTATATGTAGAAAATCCTAAAGATTCCATGAGAAACCCTGTTATAACTAATAAATGAATTCAAGAATGTTGCAGAATACAAAATCAACATGTAAAAATCAGTTGTGTTCCAATAAGCTAACATTGAACTACTCCAAAGGGAAATTAAGAAAACAATCCCATTTCCAGTAGCATTAAAAAGAAAAAAATACTTAGGAGTAAACTTAACTGAGGAGGTAAATACACATACACCAAAAATTAAAAATAAACATTGATAGAAGAATTTAAAGAAGACACAAATATATGGAAAGACATCCATGTTCATCTATTAGCAAATCAATATTGTTAAAATGTTCATACTATCCAAAGTGATCTACAGATTTAATACTAGCCCCACCAAAATCCCAAAGGCACTTTTACAGATATAGAAAAAAGAATTTTAAAATTTATGTGAAATCTTGAAAGACCTAGAGTAGCCAAAGCAATCTTAAGAAAGAAGAACAAAGTTAGAGGCATCACACTTCCTAATTTCAAAATATATTACAAAGCTAGAGTAATTAAAACGGTATGGCACTGGGTAAAGACTGACATATATAGGTCAATGGAACACAATAGAGAGCACAGAAATAATTCCATGCATCTGCGTTCAACTGATCTTTGAGAAGGTTGCCAAGACCCCAGAATTGGGAAAGGATAGTCTCTTCAACAAATGGTGTTGGGACAACTGGATTATAAGATGAAAAACGGAGGGGGAGGGGGAAGAGGGAGAGGAGAGGAGAGAAGAAAAGAAAGGAAGAAAAAGAAAAAAAAGTGAAGGAGAAATAAAGACAAAAGAAACAAAACAAACTGAGACAAAACAAACAAAAAACAGACAAAAAAACCTTTATGCCCAGAACATCATCAGGAAGAAAGAAAATGCCATGTCATAAACTTGTATCTACACAAAGAAAGGAAAAGCATAGGAGATTTATTTAAAAGATAACTATTTGATTAAAGGAATAAGAGAAATAATGTATTGGGTAATTATACAATTTGCATAAGTCAAATGAATGACAGCAACATCACAAATGGCAAAAGACATAATTGGGAGTAATCTGTTATACATCAAGTGCACTACACCTGAAGCAGTAGAGTGTTATTTGAAAGTAGATTTACATTTATATATATATATCCACTATTAATATATATACACATATATATATATATATATCTGCTAATATATACTGGATATATTTATATATCCACTAATATATATATATATATATATATATCCAGTACAATTTTGTTTTTCCTCTTGGAATACTACCAGGTATTCACAGTGAATATCAGAGAGAACTCCCCTCCCCTTATGCTTCCAGCAGGGAGAGGGGAAAATAAGCCATTTTGATATAGGCCAGAAAGCATTAATTCTTCTCAACAAGACCTTCCCTCAGGAGAAATTATTTAACCTGACCCTAATCTGCCAGGGTTTTATCAGAACCAAACTGAGTTGAAGGGATGGAAATATTCAACATTAGCCCAATCTAGACATCCTGTGCCACTAAGGGTAAAGGGGGCTGAAAATCCAATGCGAAGTTTACAATCAAGAGGTACAGACTCACTAAAAGAGTGAGACATAATCATAGGATTATAGAACATACCCCTCCCTCCACACCTTATCACCATATTACTAAAGACCTATTTACAAGTTCCCTTAATGTAGTACATCATGCATGGCTACCAAGGGAAAATTACATGGCAGACTAAAATTCAAAACACACAGTTTGAAGAGACAGAGAAAGTATCAAAACCAGATTCATATATGACCAAAAATCTAAATCAACTATGATTAATGTGCTAAGAGTTCTAATGGATGGAGAAAATAAAATAACATATAGGCAATGTAAGTAGAGAGATGGAATTCTAAGAAAGAACAAAAAAGAAATGGTTAGAGATCAAAAACACTGTAACAGAAATGAAGAATGCCTTTAATGTGCCTACAAGTAATCTAGACAGAGCTGAGAGAAGAATCTCTGAGTTTGGGGCTATCTCAATAGAAACCTCTGAAACTGAAAAGCAAAGAGAAAAAGGATTCTTTTTTTAAAAAAATACAGAATATCCAAGAACTGAGTAACAACGACTGAAGTTTTAACATACTAATAATGGAAATATCAGAAGAGGAAAGAGAGAAAGGAAGAGACGTATTTGAAACAATAATGACTGAAAATATCCTCAAATTAACATAAGACATAAAACTACAAATCCAGGAAGACCAGAGAATACCAAACAGGAAAATGCCAGAAAAACTACACCTAGGAATATAATTTTAAAACTATAGATAATCAAAGGCAAAAAATATCTTCAGAGAAGCCAGAGGAAAAAATACTATACCAATAGAGGAGAAAAAATAGGAATTACATCTGACTTCTCAGAAACTGTGCAAGCAAGAAGAGAATGAGTGAAATATTTAAAGTGTCAAGAGAAAAAACTCACCCAGCTAGAATTCTGTACCCTGCAAAATTATCCTTCTAAAGGGAAAGAGAAGTAAAGATTTTCTCATACAAACAAAAATTGAGGGAATTTGTTGCCAGTAGATGTGCCTTATAAAAAAATGTTAGACATTCTTCAGAAAGAAGGAAAATGATACAGGTCAGAAACTTGGATCTATAAATTTTAGGATTATATGTTCTAGTTCTGTGAAAAATTCCATGGGTACTTTGATAGGGGTTGCTTTGACTCTGTAAAGTGCTTTGAGTAGTATGGACATTTAAACAATATTAATTCTTCTAACCCATGATCACGGTATATCTTTCAATTTATTTGAGTCTTCTTCAATTTCTTTCATCAGTGTCATATAGTTTTCAGAGTACATGTCTTTCCCCTCCTTGGTTCAGTTTATTCCTAGGTATTTTATTCCTTTTGATGCAATTGTAAATGGAATTTTTTAAAAAATTTATCTTTCTGAAAACTCTATTAGTGTATAGAAACATGACAGATCTCTGTATTAGTGTATAGAAACATGACAGATCTCAGTTTTGGTGGAGTCTAGAGGTTCCTATGTAGAGTATTTTGTCTTCTGAAAATGGTGATGTTTGTACTTCTACCCTTCCAGTTTGGATGCCTGTTATTCTTTTTCTTGTCTGATTGCTATGGCTAGGACTTCCAATACTACATTGAATGAAAGTAATGAGAGTGGGTATCCTGATCTTAGTAGAAACGTTTTCAGGTTTTCACTATTGAATATGGTGTTAGCTGTGGGTTTGTCATATATGGGCTTTATTATGTTGAGGTAAGCTTTTTCTATACCCAATTTGTTGAGAATTTTTATCTTAAATGGGTGTTAAATTTTGTCAAATGTTTTTCCTGCATCTATTGAGATTATCATGATTTTTATTCTTTATTTTGTTATTGTGATGTATCACATTGATTGATTTGCAGATATTGAACCATCTTTGTATCCCTAGAATAAATATCACTTGATACTTTTAATGTATTGTTAAAATGTATTGCTAAATTCCTTTTGCTCATATTTTGATGAAGATTTTTGCATCTATGTTCATCAGAAATATGTGCCTGTAATTTCTTTTTTTGTAATGTCTTTGTCTGCTTTGGGTATCTGGGTAATGCTGGTCTCATAAAATGAGCATGGAAGTATTCTTTCCTCTTCAATTTTTTGATAGTTTGTGGAGGATTTTTAGGTAATCTTATTTAAATCTTGGTAGAATTCAATTGTAAAGCCACCTGGTCCTGGCCTTTTTTTGTTGGGAGTTTTTTTTTTTAATTACTGATTCAATTTCATTAGTAGTAATTGGTCTATTTGGATTTTCTATTTGTTCCTTATTAAGTCTTGGAAAATTGTGTATTTCTAGAAATTTATCATTTTTTTCTAAGTTGTCCAATATATTGACATATAATTGTAGTATCCTCTTGTGATTATTTGCATTTCTGTGGCATTGTTTGTAACTTCCCATCTTTCATTTCTGGTTTTAGTTATTTGAGCCTTTTTTTTCTTGATAAGTTTGACTCAAGGTTTATCTTTTTTTTTTTCTTAATCTTTTTGAGGAGCCATCTCTTAGTTTCATAGATCTTTTCTATTGATTTTTTAGTCTCTGTTTTATTTATTTCTACTCTGAGCCTCATTATTTCCTTCCTTCTACTAAATTGGGCTATGATTGTTCTTCTTTTTCTAGTTCCATTAAGTGTTAGATTGCTCATTTGAAATTTTTCTCATTTCTTGAGGTAGGCCTGTATTTCTATGAACTTCCCCCTTAGGACTGCTTTTGTTGGGTCACATCAATATTGGAAAATTGTGCTTCCATTTTCATTTGTCTCAAGGTATTTTTTTCTCTTTGATTTCTTTGTTGACCCATTGATTATTTAGTAGCATGTTGTTTAGTCTCCACATGCTTGTGATTTCTCCAGTTTTCTCCTTGTAATTGATTCCTAGTTTCATACCATTGTGGTAGAACAAACTGCTTGATAGGATTTCAATATTTTAAAATTTATTGAGACTTATTTTGTGGCCTAAAATGTGAACTATTCTGGAGAACATTCCATGTACACTTGAAAAGAATGTGTATTATGCTGGTTATAGATGGAATGCTCCGTATATACCTACCAGTTCAATTTAGTTTAATGTGCTGTTTAAGGGCAACATTTCCTTATTGATTTTCTGTCACGATGATCTATTACTTGATGTAAGTGTGGTATTATAATTCCCTACTATCATTTTCAACTTCTCCTTTTATGTCTGTTAATATTTGATTTATGTATTTATGTGCTCCTATATTAGGTGCATAAATATTTAATAATGTTATATATTTTTCTTGGATTACCCCTTTATCATTATGTAGTGCCCTTCTTTGTCTTTTGTTACCATTATTGCTTTAAAGTCTATTTTGTGTGATATGAGTATCACCACCTCATCTTCCTTTTCATTTCAATTTGCATGACATATATTTTTCCATCCCTTCACTTTCAGTCTGTATGTGTCTTTAGATCTGAAGAGAGTCTCTTATAGGCAACAAATAATCCCCAAATTTGTATAGAATCACAAGAGACCCTAAATAATCAAGGAAATCTTGAGAAAGAAGAACAAATCTGGAGATATCATGTTTCCTGGTTTCAAACTATTCTACAAATCTACAGTATCAAAACAGTACAGTACTGGCACCAAAACGGACAGTTCAGTGAAACAGAGGAGAGAATCCAGAAATAAATCAACTCTTATAAGGTCAATTGATCTACAACAAAGGAGGCAAAAATATACAGTGAGAGAAAAACAGTTTCTTCCATATGGTGTTGGGAATATTGAACAGCTACATGCAAAATAATGAAACTGAACCATATATGATCTTACAACATATACAAAAATTAACTCAAAATGGACTAAAGACTTGAATGTAAGATCAGAAACATGAAACTCCTAGAAAAAAATCTTAGGCAGTAAGCTCTTTGACATTGGTCTTAGCAATATATTTTAAAATCTGTCTCCTCACGAAAGGGTAACAAAAGTGAAAATAAATGAGACTACATCAAACTAAGAACTTTTGCACAGTGAAGAAAACCATCAACAAAATGAAAAGACAACCCACTGAATGAGAGAAGATATTTCCAAAAGATATATCCAATAGAGGTTAATATCAAAAATATACAAAGAACTCATACAATTCAATATCATAAAAACAATTAATCTGATCCAAAAATGGGCAGAGGATCTGAATAGACATTTTTTCAAAGAATACAAAATAATGGCCAAAAGGCACATGAAAAGGTGCTCAGCATCACTAATCATTAGGAAAATGCACATCAAAACCACAATGAGGTATGACCTCACACTTGTCACAACGACTATTATCTAAAAGACAAGACATAACAAGGGTTGGCAAGGATGTGGAGAAAAGAGAACACTTGTGCTTTATTAGTGAGAATATAAATTGGTACAGCCAGTATAGAAAACATCATGGAGGTTTTTCAGAAAGTTAAAAATAGAACTACTATATGATCCAGAATTTCCACTTCTGGGTATTTTTCCAAAGAAAATGAAATGAAAACACTAACTTGAAAAGATATATGTACCCCATTGTTCACTGTAGCATTATTTACAATAGCCACAATATGGAAGTGTCCTAAGTGTCCACTGATAGATGGATGGACACATCTCAGTCATATGCCACATCTCAGTCATAAAAAAACTGACACATCTCAGTCATAAAAAAAGAATGATATCTTCCCATTTGTGAAAACATGGATGGACCTTGAGGGTATTATGGTAAATGAAATAGCTCAGACAGAGAATGACAAATACCATATGATCTCATTTATATGTGCAATCTAAATAGAAAACAAATGAAGAAACAACAAAACAGAAACTGCCTCATAGGTACAGAGAACACAGTGGTTGTTGCCAGAAAAAAGGGTTTTGGGGGTTTGCATGAAATAGGTGAAGGGTATTAAGAGGTAAAAACTTCCAGTTATAAAATAAATAAGTCACAGTGATGTAATGTACCTTGTAGAGAATATATTCAATAATTGTAATAACTTTGTATGGTGACAGATTGTAACTAGACATATCATGGTGATCATTTTGTAATGTTTAAAAATATTGAATCACTATGTTGTACATCTGAAACTAATGTAATATTATAAGTCAGTTACACATCAATAAAAAAAGAAACTTAAATCCACAGAAAAAATAGCATCATAGAAGGAATATGTGAATGTAAAATAAAACGTTTTATTTTCTTGTTCTTCATTGATCTAACTGATAATGTTTTCAATCAAATTAACAATATCAATAATGCATTATATATATTTATACATATATATACTTATATATGTTTCTGTATAAATAAGATGAATGACAGCAATGATACAAGGGAAGGGAGAGAATAATTAGGATTTTTTTGTTATTATAAGGTACCTGTACTACCTGTGAGGTAGTATAGTGTTATTTTAAACTGTATTTGGCTTAGTCGTAAAAGTATTTTGCAAACTCTAGGGCAACCAGGAAAAAAAAGGAAAAAAAAAAGCAAAAAAACTAAAACTGATATGCTAAGAAAGGAGAGAATATGGAATTATATGCCCAAATACAAACACAAAATGCAGAAAAAGGAAAAAAGACAAAAATGAGAACAAAGACAACAAATAGGAAATAGTAACAAATATGGTAGATGTAAGTCCAATTACATGAAGAATTACTTTGAACAGCAATAGTCTAAATACACCAATTGAAAGACAAAGATTTTTGCAGTGGATCATAAAGCCAGACACAAATACCTGTTGTTTAAAAGAAATGCACTTTAAATAGAAAAGCACATATAGATTATAAATAAATGGATGACGAAAAATGTATCATGCTAACACTAGTCAAAAGAATGTGGGAGTAGCTATAATAATTTCAAATACAGCAGAATTTTTTTTTCTAAAACTCAGGTGGAAATTATAACATTTTTTAAAATTAATTAATTAATTTATTTATTTATTTATCTTTGGCTGTGTTGGGTCTTCGTTTCTGTGTGAGGGCTTTCTCTAGTTGTGGGGACAGGGGGCCACTCTTCATCGTGGTGCATGGGCCTCTCACTGTCGTGGCCTCTCTTGTTGCGGAGCACAAGCTCCAGATGCGCAGGGTCAGTAGTTGTGGTGCACGGGCCTAGCTGCTCTGCGACATGTGGGATCTTCCCAGACCAGGGCTCGAACCCGTGTCCCCTGCATTGGCAGGCAGATTCTCAACCACTGCACCACCAGGGAAGCCCCTAAATACAGCAGAAATTTTAGAGAAAGAAAAGTTACCAGAGATGAAGTGAGGTCGTACATAATGATGAAGTGGTGAAAAAGATATAACTGCTTGTCATAACAAAACTATAAGAAATAAATTCCTGTTGTTTATGAGCTGCTCTGTCTATAGTACTTGGTTATAGCATCCTGAAAAGACTAAGACACATATGATCCAACAATAACACTCCTTGGTATTAACCCGATGGAGTTCAAAGCTTATGTCCACATAATAAACTGCACACAGGTGTTTATAGCAGCTTTCTTTATAATTGCCATAGTCTTAGAAGCAACCAAGATGTCCCTCAGTAGGTTAATGGATAAATAAACTGTAGTACATCCAGACAATGGAATTTTATTCAGTACCATAAAGAAATGAGCTATCAAGTCATAAAAAAACACAACAGAAACTTATGTGCCTGTTACTAAGTGAAAGAATTCAGTCTGAAAAGCTACATACTGTATGATTCCAACTACATGACATTTTTGCAAAGGCAAAAATGGAGATACTATGGAGACACTAAAGAGATCAGTGATTACCAGGGGTTAGGGGGAGGGAAGGATGAATAGGTGGAGCACAAAGAACTTTTAGGGCAGTGAAACTACTCTGTATGATACTGTAAGAGTGAATAAATGTCATTATGCATTTGTCAAAATCCATAGAATGTGCAACACCAGAAGTGAACACTAATGTGAACTAAGCACTTTGGGTTATAATGTTGTGTCATTGTAGGTTCATCAATTATAATGAATGCACCATTTTGGTAAAGGATGTTGATAATGGGAAAGGCTATGCATACGTGGGGTGCAGGAGGTATATCTTTGTATCTTATGCTCAATTTTCCTGTGAACCTAAAACTGCTATAAAAATAAAATATAAAATGTATATTGTAAACTCTAGAAAAAGCAGTATGAAAATTTTAAAAAGTATAATTGACACATAAAAGGAAGAGATAAAATGAAATAATATTAAATGCTCAGTTATAATCAGAGAAGGCAGAAAAAGAAATAAGGGATAAATATATAGAAAACCATTACCTAAATGGTAGGTATTAATCCAACTATATCTATAGTCACTTTGAATGTGAATGATCTAAGTATATGAAGTAAAGTAGAGTGAATACCAAAGCAAACCCAATTATATGTCTTTTACAAAAAAGTCTCATTCAGTATAAAATCACAGAAATCTAAATGTACAGAGATGGAGAATATATGTCATGCTAATACTAATTAAAAAAAATCTGGAGTAGCTGTATTAATTTCAGAAAAAAAACCCAGACTTTCCAAAAAGGAATATTATCAATGATGAAGAGGGACATTACATAATATTAAAGGGATCAATTCTCCAGTACATCATACAGTTCTAAACATGCATGCACCCAACAACAGAATATTAAAATACATGAGGTAGAAATGATAAATCTGAAAAAAGATAAAGACAACTCCACTATTACAGTTGGTGACTTCAACACCCCTCTTTCAATAATTGATAGACCTAAGCATGCAGAAAATTAGTAATAATGTAGATGACCTGAACAGCACTATCAATCAGCTTGATCTACTTTATATTTATATCAATATTATACTCCATCCAACAGCAGCAGAGCACACATTCTTCTTGACCTCTCATGGACCATTCACCAGGACACACTGCATTCTGGTTCATAAAACACACTAAAAAAATTTTAAAGATTTGAATCACAAAGAGTATATTTTTTAGATCACAATATAAGATAGAAGTCAGTAACATAAAGATAGCTGGAAAATCCCTAAATATTTGGAGATTACACAGCAAACCCCTAAATAGCCCATGGGTCAGAGAAAAATTCTCAAGAGAAATTAAAAAAATATTTTGAAGTAAGTGAGAATGAAAAGAAAATATATATCAAAATTTGTGATGTGCAGCAAAAACTGTTCTATAGAAATGTGTAATATTAGAGGTACATATTAGAAAAGAAGAAAGATATAAAATCAAGTAATATAAGCTTCACATTAAGAAACTAGAGAAAACTGTAATTTGAACCTAGACATTAGAAGAAAAGGAATAACATAAAGTAGTACAGAAATCAATAAAGTTAAAAGCAAGAAAAATACAGAAAATAAATGTAAGCAAGTTTGTTCTTTGATAAGATCAATAAAATTGATAAAGCTCTAATCATGCTAACTGGGAAAAAAATAAAGATAACAAAAATAATCAATATATGAAAGAGAAAAGATATAACTACTCATCCCAAGGATATTAAGAGTATAATAAAAGAATACTATGAACAACTACATGTCCACAGATTTGATAACTTTCATGAAATGGACCAATTCCTTTAAATACACAAACTACCCAAATCCACAGAAGGAGAAATATATAACCTGCATATCCCAAAATCTATTAAAGGAATTGAAACAATGAATATTAACTCTCCAAAAAAGAAAATGCTAAGCTCAGATTATCTCACAGTTGAATTTATCAAATATTTATGGAAGAATAACACCATTTCTCCACAATTTCTTCTGGATTATAGAATCAGAATGTGTACATCCTAAATCATACCATGAGGCCAGCATTACTCTAACCAGCATTATCAAAACCAGAAAAAGATATTACAGGAAAGGAAAACTGCAGACCAATATCTCTCATAAACACAGAGGCAAAAACCTTCAACAAATCATTAACGAATAGAATCCAACAATGTATAAAAATAATTATACAAGTGAGATTTATCCCAGATTTGATAGGTTGATTCAACACTCAATAATCAGTTGACTAAAGTAGAAAAGTTATGTGGTCATATTAATAGGTGCAGAAAAATCATTTGACAAAATCCAACATCCATGCATAGTAAAAACTTTTAGCAAACTGGGAATAAGAAGAATGTTCTTCAACTTGATAAAGGACAACTCTAAAGAACTACAGCTCATATCATATTTAATGGTGATAGACAGGATTTCTCCTGAGAATGGGGAAAGGCAATGATGTCTTCTCTCATTATTTCTCTTCAACATTTTACTGGAAGTCCTAGGTAGCATAATAAGATAATAATTTTAAAAATGTATAATAGATTGGAAAGGAGGAAATAAAACAGTAATTATTTGCAGATGACACGTTTCAATTGCCTACCTATAAAAAAAGAAATGTCAGGAACTAAAAAGAGGTGTATCAAGGTTGCGGGATGCAAGGTTGAAATACAGAAGTCAGTTTATTTTCCTATATGAAAGAAATGAACAATTGGAATTGAAATTTAAAAATTTGCACTCCTATGTTTTTTCCTATATTATTCACAGTAGCTAGATTATGGAAACAACCTGTTATCAACAGATGAGTGGATAAAGAAATATTATATATATATATATATATATATATATATATATATATATACTTTAGTCTTATAAAATGGAAAATAGGAGTAGGAAATCCTGCCATTTGTGACATCATGGATAAACCTGGAGGATAATTTTTTTGTTGTTATTGTTGTTTATGGTTTTGTTTTTTTTAACATCTTTATTAGAGTATAATTGCTTTACAATGGTGTGTTAGTTTCTGCTTTATAACAAAGTGAATAAGTTATACATATACAAATATCTCCATATCTCTTCCCTCTTGGGTCTCCCTCCCTCCCACCCTCCTTATCCCACCCTTCGAGGTGGTTACAAAGCCCCGAGCTGATCTCCGTGTGCTATGCGGCTGCTTCCCACTAGCTATCTATTTTACATTTGGTAGTGTATATATGTCCATGCCACACTCTCACTTTGTCCCAGCTGACCATTCCCCCTCCCCGTGTCCTAAACTCCATTCTCTAGTAGGTCTGAATCTTTATTCCTGTCTTGCCCCTAGGTTCTTCATAACCATTTTTTGTTGTTGTTTAGATTCCATATATATGTGTTAGCATATGGTATTTGTTTTTCTCTTTCTGACTTAACTTCATTCTGTATGACAGACTCTAGGTCCATCCATCTCACTAAAAAATAACTCAATTTTATTTCATTTTATGGCTGAGTAATATCTCATTGTATATATGTGCCACATCTTCTTTATACATTCATCTCTTGATGGACACTTAGGTTGCTTCCATGGCCTGGCTACTGTAAATACAGCTGCAATGAACATTGCAGTACATAATTCTTTGAATTATGGTTTTCTCAGGGTATATGCCCAGTAGTGGGATTGCTGGGTAGTATGGTAGCTCTATTTTTAGTTTTTTAAGGAACCTCCATACTGTTCTCCATAGTGGCTGTATCAATTTACATTCCCACAAAGAGTGCAAGAGGGTTCCCTTTTCTCCACACCCTCTCCAGCATTTATTGTTTGTAGATTTTTTGATGATGGCCATTCTGACTGGTGTGAGATGATACCTCACTGTAGATTTGACTTGCATTTCACTAATGATTAGTGATGTTGAGCATCCTTTCATGTGTTTGTAGGTAATCTGTATATCTTCTTTGGAGGAATGTCTATTTAGGTCTTCTGCCCATTTTTGGATTGGGTTGTTTGTTTTTTTGATATTGAGCTGCAAGAGCTGCTTGTATATTTTGGAGTTTAATCCTTTGTCAGTTGCTTCGTTGGCAAATATTTTCTCCCATTCTGAGGGTTGTCTTTTCCTCTTGTTTATGGTTTCCTTTGCTGTGCAAGAGCTTTTAAGTTTCATTAGGTCCCATTAGTTTATTTTTGTTTTTATTTCCTTTCTCTAGGAGGTGGGTCAAAAAGGACCTTGCTGTGATTCATGTCATAGAGTGTTCTGCCTATGTTTTCCTCTCAGAGTTTAATGGTGTCTGGCCTTAAATTTAGGTCTTTAATCCATTTTGAGTTCATTTTTGTGTATGGTGTTAGGGAGTGTTCTAATTTCATTCTTTTACATGTAGCTGTCCAGTTCTCCCAGCACCACTTACTGAAGAGGCTGTCTTTCCTCCATTGTATATTCTTGCCTCCTTTATCAAAGATAAGGTGACCATATGTGCATGGGTTTATCTCTGGGCTTTCTATCCTGTTCCATTCATCTGTATTTCTGTTTTTGTGACAGTACCAAACTGTCTTGATTACTGTAGTTTTGTATTATAGTATGAAGTCAGGGAGCCTGATTCCTCCAGCTCCATTTTTCTTTCTCAAGATTGCTTTGGCTATTTGGGATCTTTTGTGTTTCCATACAAATTGTGAAATTTATTGTTCTAGTTCTGTGAAAAATGCCAGTGGTAGTCTGATAGTGATTGCATTGAATATGTAGATTGCTTTGGGTAGATAGTCATTTTCACAATGTTGATTCTTCCAACCCAAGAAAATGGTATATCTCTCTATCTGTTTGTACCATGGTTAATTTCTTTCATCAGTGACGTGTATTTTTGCATACAGGTGTTTGTCTCCTTAGGTAGGTTTTTTCCTATGTATTTTATTCTTTTTGTTGCAATGGTAAATGGGAGTGTTTCCTTAATTTCTCTTTCAGATTTTTCATCATTAGTGTATAGGAATGCAAGAGATTTCTGTGCGTTAATTTCGTATTCTGCTACTTTACCAAATTCACTGATTAGCTCTAGTAGTTTTCTGGTAGCATCTTTAGGATTCTCTATGTATAGTATTATGTCATCAGCAAACAGTTACAGTTTTAGTTCTTCTTTTCCGATTTGGATTCCTTTTATTTCTTTTTCGTCTCTGATTGCTGTGGCTAAACGTTCCAAGACAATGTTGAAAAGTAGAGTTGAGGGTGGGCAACCTTGTCTTGTTCCTGATCATAGAGGAAATTGGTTCAGTTTTTCACCATTGAGAAAGATGTCGGCTTTGGGTTTGTCATATATGGTCTTTATTATGTTGAGCTAGGTTCTCTCTATGCTTACTTTCAAGACTTTTTTATCATAAATCCTGTTGAGTTTTGTCAAAAGCTTTTTCTGCATGTATTAAAATGATCATATTGTTTTTCTCCTTCAATTTGTTAAAATGGTTTATCACAATGATTGATTTGTGTATATGAAGAATACTTGCATTCCTGGGATAAACCCCAGTTGATCGTGGTGTATGATCCTTTTAATGTGCTGTTGGAATCTGTTTGCCAATATTTTGTTGAGGATTTTTGCATCTATGTTCATCATTGATATTGACCAGTAGTTTTCTTTCTTTGTGACACCTTTGTCTGGTTTTGGTATCAGGGTGATGGTGGCCTCGTAGAATGAGCTTGGGAGTGTTCCTCCCTCTGCTTTATTTTGGAAGAGTTTGAGAAGGATAGGTGTTAGCTCTACTGTAAATGTTTGATAGAATTAGCCTGTGAAGCCGTCTGATCCTGGGTTTCTGTTTGTTGGAAGACTTTTAATCACAGTTTCAATTTCAGTGCTTGTAATTTGTCTGTTTATAATTTCTATTTCTTCCTGGTTCAGTCTCAGAAGGTTGAGCTCTTCTAAGAATGTGTCCATTTCTTCCAGGTTGTCCATTTTATTGGTATATAGTTGTTTGTAGCAATCTCTCATGATCCTTTGTATTTCTGCAGGGTCAGTTGTTACTTCTCCTTTTTCTTTTCTAATTCTGTTGATTTGAGTCTTCTCCCTGTTTCTCTTGATGAATCTGGTTAATGATTTATCCACTTTGTTTATCTTCTAAAAGAACCAGCTTTTAGTTTAATTGATCTTTGCTATTGTTTTCTTCAATTCTTTTTCACTTGTTTATGAGCTGATCTTTACGATTTCTTTCTGCTAACTTTGTGTTTTTTTGTTCTTCTTTCTCTAATTGCTTTACGTGTAAGATTAGGTTGTTTATTTGAGACGTTTCTTGTTTATTGAGGTAGGATTGAATTGCTATAAACTTCCCTCTTAAAACTGCTTTTGCTGCATCCCATAGGTTTTGGGTCATCGTGTTTTCATTGTCATTTGTTTCGTGGTATTTTTTGATTTCCTCTTTTATTTCTTCAGTGATCTCTTGGTTGTTTAGTAGCGTATTGTTTAGCCTCCATATGTTTTTATTTTTTACAGTTGTTTTTCTGTAATTTATACCTAGTCTCATAGCACTGTGGTCAGAAAAGATACTTGACATCATTTCAATTTTCTTAAATTTACCAGGGCTTTATTTGTGACCCAAGATATGATCTATCCTGGAGAATGTTCCATGGGCACTAGAGAAGAAAGTGTATTTTGTTGTTTTTGGATGGAATGTCCTATAACTATCAATTAAGTCCATCTTGTTTAATGTATCATTTAAACCTTGTGTTTCCTTATTTATTTTCATTTTAGATGATCTGTCCATTGGTGAATATGGGTTCTTAAAGTCCCCTTGTATTATTATGTTTCTATTGATTTCCCCATTTATGGCTGTTAGTATTTGCCGTGTGTATTGAGGTGCTCCTTTGTTGGTGCATAAATATTTACACTTGTTATATCTTCTTCTTGGATTGATCCTTTGTTCATTATGTAGTGTCCTTCTCTTACATAGTCTTTATTTTAAAGCCTTTTTTGTCTGATATGAGAATTGCTACTCCAGCTTTCTTTTCATTTCAATTTGCATGGAATTTCTCTTTCCATCCTGTCACTTTCAGTCTGTATGTGTCCCTAGGTCTGAAGTGAGTCTCTTGTAGACAGCATATATACAGGTCTTGTTTTTGTATCCATTCAGCAAGTTTATGTCTTTTAGTTGGAGCATTTTATCCATTTAGATTTAAGGTAATTTTCCATATGTATGTTCCTATTGCCATTTTCTCAATGGTTTTGTGTTTGTTTTTGCACATCTTTTCCTTCTCTTGTGTTTCTTGCCCAGATAAGTTCGTTTACCATTTGTTTCAAAGCTGGTTTGCTGGTGCTGCATTCTCTTAGCTTTTGCTTATTTGTAAAGAGTTTAATTTGTCTCTCAAATGTGAATCAGATCCTTGCTGGGTAAAATAATCTTGTTTGTAGGTTTTTCTGTTTCATCACTTTAAATGTGTCCTGCCACTTCCTTCTGGCCTGCAGAGTTTCTGCTGAAAAATCAGCTCTTAACCTTTTGGGGATTCCCTTGTATATTATTTGTTGCTTTTCCCTTGCTGCTTTTAATATTTTTTCTTTGTATTTAATTTTTGATAGTTTGATTAATATGTGTGTTGGAATGTTTCACCTTGGATTTATCCTGTATGGGTCTCTCTGTGCTTCTGGGACTTGATTGACTATTTCCTTTCCCATATTAGGGAAGTTTTCAACCATAATGTCTTCAAATATTTTCTCAGCCCCTTTCTTTTTCTCTTCTTCTTCTGGGTCTCCTATAATTTGAATGGTGGTGCATTTAATGTTGTCCCAGAAGTGTCTGAGACTGTCCTCAATCATTTTCACTCTTTTTTCTTTACTCTGCAGTAGTTATTTCCACTATTTTATCTTCCAGCACACTTATCCGTTCTTCTTCCTCAGTTATTCTGCTATTGATTCCTTCTAGAGAATTTTTAATTTCATTTATTGTGTTGTTCATCATTGTTTGTTTGTTCTTTAGTTCTTCTAGGTACTTGTTAAATGTTTATTGTATTTTCTCTATTCTATTTCCAAGATTTTGCATCATGTTTCCTATCATTACTCTGAATTCTTTTTCAAGTAAACTCTATTTCCTCTTCATTTGTTTGGTCTGGTGGGTTTTTACCTTGCTCCTTCATCTGCTGTATATTTCTCTGTTTTCTCATTTTGCTTAGCTTACTGTGTTTGGGGTCTCCTTTTAGCAGGTTACAGGTTCGTAGTTCCCATTGTTTTTGTTGTCTGCCCCCAGTGGATAATGTTGGTTCAGTATATTTTGTACGCTTCCTGGTGGAGGAGACTGGTGCCTCTGTTCTGGTGAATGAGGCTGGATCTTGTCTTTCTGGTGTTTAGGATCGCATTTGGTGATGTGTTTTGTGGTGTCTTTGAACCTCTTATGATTTTAGATAGCCTCTCTTCTTATGGGTGGGATTGTGTTCCTTCCTTGCTATTTGTTTGGCATGGTGTGTCTAGCATTGAGGCCTGCTGGTCATTGAGTGGAGCTGGGTCTTAGTGTTGAGCCAGAGATCTCTGGGAGAGCTCTTGCTGATTGATATTACACAGGGCTGGGAAGTCTCTGGTGGTCCAGTGTCATGAACTCGCCTCTCCCATCACAGAAGCTCAGGCCTGACACCTGGCCAGATCCCCAAGACCCTGTCAGCCACACAGCTCGTGTTGCTAGAAGATCCACATTTCATTTGGAAAGAAAATAAATCTGGCAATCTCATTTCAGGCCTAGCCCATTCACTTTTTTTCCCTTTGTGCTTTGTCTGTTTCACTTACTCATCGCGGGCCCTGTGCAGAGGCCTTGCCCCAGCCCTTCAGGCCAGATATCCTCGTGCAATGGCTGAGCTGACACTTCAGCTTGGGGTGTGCACTGAACCTCCTCAGAGGACACTCACCTCAAGATGGTGGTGGGCCATGCGCAGAGACACTACATACGCCCTACAGTGTCTGACCATATTTTTTAACCCGCTATCACAAAAGACGTTTTATATAAGTCAACTCTAAGGCTGCTTTTGAAAAGCATGGCAAAGTTAATTGAATATGGAGCCAGTCAAGAAATATGATCAAATGCCTATGTCTCCATTGAACAATGCCTCAGTCTGTCTAAAACATAAAGCAATAGGAAATTGTAGGCTGGGGACATTCCTAATCTGTGCATGGGGCTTGAAACAACAGAAGCAAGAAATGACTGAAACAACAAAACAGTGGCATGTTCCAAAATGCTTTGCACTTTATAGCTCAGTAATGCTGTCCTTTATTTCATGTCTTGCAGGTTCTATCAGTCATTCCCCCTGTTCTAGTAAATGTTTGTAAAATCTTGTCTGAATTGAGAAAGACTAAATTTTGATGGAAATTAAAAAGCCATATTTATCCCCGCAATTGCCACTATGTGTACACAAATTTTTTTCACACACACTGACTTATGACCCATATTTTAACCCTTTAATGAATATTCAAAATTACTAATAGAACTTGCTTTCTAGCTCAAAATATTTTTTAGTATTTAAAGGCTGAGTTCAACTTAATAAAATTTGGTATGATTTGTAACATACTAAAAGATCTTTTCCCTGCCTATCTACCCAGTTTCTCCTACTCTTGCTGCCACCATTAACTTTTTCAAATACCTTTCCATGATAGTTAATACCCACAATTAGAGTTCAACTTACACAAGCATAGTTACTAATCTAAGTTGGATCATCGCCTCCAGGTGATCCTTACTAAGATAACAGACATGATTAGGAATGGAGCAGCAGAGGTTAAGATCCTGATTGAATGGTAAGTTTTGATGGAGAAGGGGAAGCAGAAAAGTTTTCAGATACGAGGCTTTATTGGGGTCATATGATGAGGTATGATTTTGGAGACCATACATAGCAAGTTGTGGCAATGAAGCCTTTAAGCCTTCCAAAGTCACATCAAAATTTCATTATAAGATAGCTCTTTATAGGGAAAATAATCGTTAGCAAAGTGCTCAGATCTTGAAAGTACTAGGCAGAGTGAAACAAAATGAAATAAATAAATAAATAAATACTCTGTATTTCTCTGTGTGTGTTGTGTGTGTGTACATACATATATATTTCGCTTGACTATAGTGCTTGACTATAGTGATGCTTTATATATATTACTTCTGATTCTCTTGCACTAGCCTGTGAGTTAGGCATAGAGGGTCTAATTACACCTTTTTTGTTTTCTTGTTATTTAAAATATGTGGTAAGCAGAGCACAAGAGAGATTAATAGCCTTTTCAAAGTCATACAGCTAGTTAATGTTAGAGCCAGTACTAAACCAAAATTCTGAGTATGTCTCAGTTTTCAAATTGTGCTCCAAGGTTTCCGAGTGTTTCTGGGAAATTTTAGTGGTTGTTGCAAGAGGACAGGAACAAGAGACAGTGAGTGGGTCTGAATAGCTCTTACTTTGTCTCTCTGTGTATCGAGAGGTCACTCTTCTTAGTTTATTTGTTTTAGCTTGGACCCCTTCCCACTTCTCTCTGATGCCCTTTGTCTCACCTTCTTCCTGATTTAAACTCAACTTGGGTTCCATTGTCCAGAAACATGAAGCCACAGCTGAAATGTAAAGAAAAAAAATATTGACATTGAACTTCCAATGTCCCAGGTCCTAGCATAAATCTTGTATTTAGAAGAATACTTAGCTAGCCATTTCTCCTGTCACAAGAGGAGGAGAAAAGAACTCTCTGGGCTACAGAAGAGGCAATAACAGTTTGGAGAGAATATAAAATTAGAAATAACATGGGAACCCTGTCTAAGATCTGGGGAAGTAGGGAACATTTTGAGTTTGGATTTCCCCAAGAGAAAATATTTGAACTTCTTTCTCTGGTGAAACACAGAGGCTCATGCAAGACTCATAGAAAATTATTACTTTGAACACATCACGTTATAAGAATTGATAGCATGACATGTCGAACAATTGGAGTATCAGAGATAATTCCTTGGATTTCCTGAAGCTCTGGAGTGGTTAAATATACAGATATCCTATAGTTCCCAGGAGGCAGGTGCAATAGTTAGCTGAGGAGGAGAGAAAGTCAGCTGACATACAGGGGATCTTCGGGTGGTATGCGAGAAGGCTATAGCAGAGGTCAAGAGTGGTTAATCCAGCAAGGAGTCAGATAAGGACACCATTATGTCAAAATGATGCTAGCAAGCAAGAGAATGTAACCCAGTATTAGAAGTAGTTGCATATCATAAAACCAAGACAAATCAATATCTAGAGTAAGGTCAATGTGGCATTTGTATAAGCTTCTACTGTAAACTTAGAATATACCACAGGGAGAAAGAAGGGGCGACAGTGATACCATGAATTTGATCACATTCAAATTAAAATGACTGAGAAAAATAGTAAAAGTGACTGAGTTTGTATGAAAGTAACTTGATAACTATTTCTGCTTCAAACAAATGGAGGCTCCAGTAGAAATTAATTTTAAGTTTTGAAAAATATGTTACATACTTAACACACCTAAGTTCATAGTACTATGAAATTTAAACATGGTGTTAATATATCAGCTTTCCATATAAGATTTTATTTTTAACAGAGACTAGCATCAAATGAAAAAAGAAAAAGAAAACAGGTCTAAATCTGCACGAGATTGACAGTCTGCCTCCTAAGGGTTAAAACACATTAGTGAAAAACTGCGCACATCAACTCCTAACAGTGCATGTACATGTTCCTCAGCATTACAAGGATGGTATAGGGTTATTAAGCTTTCAGGCTGGAAGGATTTAATGTTAAAATGAGGTTGGCCTTAAAAGTAACCTAGACTTATAACTTTCGGTAACATTAGAGCTGGGTGTAACTTAAGGATCATCGTTTTCATTTTACTGATAAGAAAACTGAGATCAATATCAGCGAGATTCCTTGAACTCCTTAACCCTGTGCTCTGATTTTACAGCTATCAATAATGACTTTAGCTGAGTTCTAGGAAATGTCTGGCTTGGATTATATTCATGTTAAAAAATAAATGAGGGACTTCCCTGGTGGTCCCGTGGTTAAGACTTCAACTTCCAATGCAGGGGGTGCAGGTTCGATCCCTGGTCAGGGAGCTAAGATCCCACATGCCTCACAGCCAAAAGCCAAAACATGAAAATAGGAGTAATATTATAACAAATTCAATAAAGACTTTAAAAATGGTCCACATCAAAAAAAAATCTTTAAAAATTAAAAAATAAATAAACAAGAGGTAAGAATAATATCCCATGGGATTATCATTACTTTGGAATATTATGAGAAATAAACGGATAACTGAATATAAAATATTTTTGAAACTGTTAATTACTATACAAATGTGAAGGATCTCTATTAATGCCATAAATGAAGTCATATGATGACTCAATGCACCACAGTGCCTAGGTTAGAATCTCCCAGATGGAGAAAATAATCTTTTTCTCGGAGTTAATGGTGCAAGGTGAAAATGAAATTATTCCTTTAACATATGGGGGACAGCTATTTTAAACACTGCAGCATGCTTTGACTACCTTCTTCATTAGCTTAGCTTGCATGAAATCCACAAACTTTATTAGTGGTCATAAAATTATGAGGCCCTTCTCAGAAATGACTACAGAATTGGCCTCTGTGACCTTCCTCAGTCCTGAAGCCTGCTTCATATTGACCACAGCAATAGTAATTTCTAAATTATATCCAAATTTGACAGCCATTAATTTCAAATGACACATTGATTTTCATATTACTGCACAGAACTAAAAGGAGAGCCTGACAAGATTGTATTGCCCACCTTTGTAACTTTGAAGATGTCAATCAAATCTTTTATAACTCTTCTTTGACAGCAACGTTCCTATGCTCTACAATAACAACATAGGCCACAGAGTCAAAAACAAGTCAGTAAAGACTACTTTTTTTCTTTTATTACCTGTCAGACATGCAATTGATTTGGATATTTGCTTATTTTTAATTTGCTTTTGTTTTGTTTTCCAAATAAAATAATCACTTTTATTATAATGGATTTTGTTACATCTGCGAGTAAACACAGACAAAAAATAAACAAACAAAACAACACACCTATAAATAACCTGTTCTTTATAACAAATGGATTTTCTCCAGGCTGTGTCCAGATGTTACTGCTATGCATTTGTTTCACAAGAGCAGCTTGCTAAGAACTGTGCCTGATTGTCCCTGGCTCTGGCCCTGGCCCTAAAAAATGTGATCATAATCCACAGTTACAGGTGTTAGCAGAGGTCCTCAGAATACCCACCATCTCTTGATTTTGATGATATTGCAATCTATGGTAGTGTAAAATGTGCAACTTCAGGACTTGCTTGACCTGCACATTTTCCCCCTTTGGGGTCCTTATCTATCATATTGCAAAACACCTTTGTATCCTGCACCTTACATTACCTGTCTTTGGACCTATCTTGAGATGTGCTGAAAGCCTCATTGCGTTTGAGACACTGATTTACCCTGTAATGTATCTTGGATCAAAATTAGAGCAATATGTCATATGGCAGCTTTCCTCAGTTTTAAAGGGGGAAATTACAGTTTGTCCAGGAATCTACTGCTTCACTAATTTTGAATTCAGAGGAAATATTTATTTTCATTGTACCATATTGATTGCATCAGCAACTCATGTCGATCTCAAGCATCTCACCCTGACATTAAATATCTTTTAAAAGATATATTACTGTAAAAATGAAACAATACAAAGCAAAACAAAAAACTACCACTCTCTTCTCTCTGAGAGGTCCTTAGATTCAGGGATTTCTATACACAGCATATCAAGAGTTCATTAAGTCATTTGACAAGTATTCTCACAACACTTTTGAGGATAAAGTTTACTGGGTGACTGGTGAGACAGAAGTGCATGTTAATTCCTCCCTTGACAGTGCAGGGCAAACTTGGTAAAAATCACACTTGTTAAAGAATATAGGTATTCTTGGGTGAAGGGTAGGTTTCTTAAACCACAAAGTTGATTTCTTAGTATGTGAAATCAATGTGCTAAGTGTGCTCTTTAATGTTTCCTATATGTGTAGTGAATATGAATTCTTATCCTCTAGAAAGAGATAGGGAAATGGCAGCTGAGTGATCAAATGTCTAAGTGTCAGTGGTAGAGACAGAGTTCAAAGCTATTTCCATTTCTCCACTTTTATATCATCCTTTTCTAATCTGGCTTCCACAGTCCCTCATCACTTCACAAAACTGTTGTTGCTGAGATCATCAGTAATATCTGTATCCTCTAAACCAAGGACCACTTATCAGTGCTCAACTTACTTTACTTTTTTGAAACATTTTCTTCTTTTGGCTACCATGATTCCACACTCACCTAGAGGTAGCCTGCTTCTCTGTCTATCCCTATCAATGTCATTTCGGGATTCCAACTCCTCAAGGGCTCCTGAAGAATGAACTTTTCAAGTTATGGTTCAACATTCTTTTGAAATATCATTATGACCTCCCAGTTAATGAATAACAATTTCATCTTCTGTGTATTGTGGTCACCCAAAGATCTCAATCTTTCCCTGAATGATTATCATGGTGAAATTGATCTGAATGAGCCTTGGTTTGGAAATGAATATGGGTTACAATTGTCTATGTTGAATCCACTCAAGACGCCACGTATTATATCCTAACTCAGGTCTCATAAGACACTGGCCATTTTCTACTATTTGACAATTTTTAATTTCAAATTTAACTTAATAACAAATTGGAGCCATATTATCTCTTTGCACCTTCAAGTACATATAGCCCATTCTGATTCAGTTTACTTCTTAGTCAATAGATCAAACTCAGGCAAACTCAGGCTAAGTTCACCAAATTCTATGAAAATGGTCAAATCTGAATTACTATTGGGAATCTTTTAAGTAGGGTTCCTCTATTGAAGTCTCATATATGATCTCCATTTTTTTCAGATTTATCAGCCCACTTTAATTATATTTTTAGACTAGATTACTCCTTGAAGTATCACAGAACATAGATTAAGAGACATTGATGAACATAGAGAAAAAAAATCTCACAAGAAGTTACAGAACCAGATTTTGAAGCAGTAAATTAGCTGCATCTAAATGATTCTACCTTTATTTCCAAGAAGAAAAACATATTGTAGAATTATTTTGTCGTCAACATGTTCTACTATCTGACATTGCTATGACTTTAATCAGTATATGAAAATCATTGAAACTGTAAATCCTGTCTTTGCTGTCATGCAAATTTGTACTGACCCAATTGAAAATCACATTTTAAAAGTCTTGATTTTTTAATTTAAAAATATTGTCAAGCTGTATGCAAATTCAGTAACAGAATCTTTAAAAGTCTCATGGGGGAATCTAGCATAGCTTATTTTTAAGATAGTTGTATTTTATTGTAAATGTTGGTTCTTTGTGCACAGCCTAACATATGTCACCAAAATGTGTTATCTCCCTAGGTAACTCTTGAGCAAAATCTGTCATGTTTTATAAGAATCTTGACTATTTTACTTTAAATTTTATTTTAACATCTGATTCTCAACTTGGGATATTTTATGCACTTGTATATAACCCTAGGTATTTTCTATGTTGTATTTTGTATCTAAAATGTAGAACACCAAGTCTTACTTGAATTATGCTTTATTTCTCTTATTATACTCTGAAGATTTTTTAAATTGAAACATATTTGATATATAACTGTGAATTTAAGGTATACAACATGTTGATTTGATACATTTTTATATTGTAATATGATTGCCATTGTAATAATAGCACTTTTATCACATCACATAGTTATCATTTAATTTTTTGTGGTTGTAATACTTAAGATCTCATTTCTTTGCAATTTTGATGATTATAATACAATATTATTGTCAATATGCACTGTATTGTGCATTAGATCTCTAGAACTTATTTACTACTCATTGTAAGTTTGTACACTTAAGAAACATGTCTCCAATTTCCCCACCCTCCAGTCCCTGGTAACCACCATTTTACACTGCTTTTTTGAATTTGGCTTTTTAGCTTTAATATATGAGTGATATCATACAATATTTGTCTTTCTCTGTCTGAGTTATCTCACTGAGCATAATGTCCTCAAGCCCCATCCATGTTGTTTCAAATGGCAGGATTTCTTTATTTTACATGGCTGAATAATATTTCATTGTGTGTGTGTGTGTGTGTGTGTGTGTGTGTGTGTGTGTGTGTGTGTGTGTATCACATCTTCTTTATCCATTCACTTGTTGATAGGCACTTAGGTTGTTTCCATATCTTGCCTATTGTTAATAATACTGCAGTAAACATGGGAATGCAGACATCTCTGTGATATCCTATTTTTTATTTCCTTTGGATATACACCTAGAAGTAGAATTGCTGGATCATATGGTAGTTTTATTTTTAATTTTTTAAGGAAGCTCCATACTGTTCTCCATAGTGGCTGCACCAATTTACATTCCCACCAACATTATACGGGGCTCCCTATTCTTCACATTCTCACCAAAACTCATTATCTGTTGTCTTGATGATAATAACCATTCTAATAGGTGTGAGGTGATATCTCATTGTAGTTTTGTTCTACATTTCCCTGATGATTAGTGCTGTTAAGCATCTTTTCATGTACTTGTTGACCATTTTTATGTCTTGGAAAGGTGTCTATTTAGTTCCTGTACCTATTTTTAATGGATTTTTTGTTATTGAAAATATTTTATTATTCACTCTCTTCACTTGATATTCTCGTTCATCATTATTATCTATCTTTTCTCTCCTCTTCTTGGATCCATAGTGTTTTATTTGCTTGTTTTATTTTCACCATTTGGTTTAAAGATAGTTTTGAACAGTGTTTAAGAGTACAGATTTTGGAGTTCAATGACATAATAGTTAAAGCCCTAGGCGTGGAGTCAGACAGAAAACTTTAAATCCTACTCTGCTAGTTATCGGCTATGTTATCTGAGACAAATTATTTAAACTTTCTGACCCTCAATTTCCACATCTATAAAATCGATATTACAATGCTTAGTTTACAGATATGTGTTCTCAATTAAAATAATTAATTGTGTACCTTTCACTTAGCATAATGCTTGGCACATAAACACATGATACATAGTAGCTGTTATTATTACTAATATTGTTATTATTAAAACAAATATTGGGGACAAAATATAGAATTTACATTACTGAAGTATTATATTAAATTATTAAAATATAATGTAATAAACACTTTTATAGCTAGCTTAGACAAAGAGATGCAAAGAGTTTACCAAATAAAAACTACTTTCAAAGAATCCACATATTGGTGTATTAAGGATGTAAAATCTAACCCTTGTGCTCATCTTTACTCCAAAGTAACATTTATTGAAGTCTTAGACTTTAAGAGGACCTGAAAAAGATGGTAACATGTTCCAAGTTTGGGGAACTTTGCCTATTTACTCTCATTTTACCTGTTCATTTATATTTGACTTTTTAGAGTCAGTAAAGTCTTTCTGAGAGATAGAAAGTAATATATAGGTTGCTTAACAAATGAAAACTCCAAAGGTAAAACTGCCTTCAGGAACAGCTATATTTAGGGTTAAATGATGTTATCAGGACTCAGTCTCAGTTCACCTCTATGTTATGACTCTTCAGCTGAGTTGGCTTCATACTCACACTCTACGAAGTCAGAAGGTAGCGACACTGCAGTGCATACATCATCTCAGTTTTCTATCCAAGCAAAAGGAATAACAGCCTCTTTTCCAAAAATATCAGCAAAACTTTAATTGCATATGACTGGCTACAGTAGGACAGATATCCATCCTTAAAGTGATGACTGAGAACAGAGAAATGGTTTAGGCTAATCAGGGTGTAACCTTGGAGGTCTGGGATGGTCTCAGTCTTATAGAGACCATATGGATTGAGAGTAAAGAAGAGGATAGTCCTCAAAGAAAATGCTAGGTACTTGTTTTAACAAAAGGGTATTGAGCAAAAAATAGATGTCTACTGTAGAGTGTGGAGAATACAGTCAATTATTATATAGTATCTTCATATGGTGACAGATTGGTAACTAGACTTATTATGGTGGTCATTTTGAAATGTATAGAAATATTGAATCACTATGTTGTGTACCCGGAACAAACAAACTCATAGAAAAATAGATCAGATTTGTGGTTATCAGAGGTGGGGGAAGGGGGAGGGGAAATTGGATGAAGGCAGCCAAAAGGTAGAAACTTCCAGTTATAAGATAAATAAGTACTAGGGATGCAATGTACAATATGATAAATATAATTAACACTGCTGTATATTATATATATAAGTTGTTAAGAGAGTAAATGTTAAGGGTTCTCATAACAAGGAAAAACATTTTTTTCTATTTCTTTAAATCTGTATCTATAAATCTGTATCTTTAAATCTCATCTATATGAGATGATGGATGTTCACTAAACTTATTGTGGTCTTCAGTTCATAATGTATGCAAGTCAAATTATTATGCTGTACACCGTAAACTTATACAGTGCTGTATGCCAATTATATATCAATAAAGCTGGAAGAAAGAAAAAGATTTTTTCAAGCTGAAATGTTTAAAAGATATACCCAAAGATGACTTAAGCATCTAATGATCATATGGCTAGAAGAATTTCTCTGTTACACCACAACAAATTGATCAACAGATTGATTTGATTTGGCCAATATGATTTTATCAACTATCACATGGAATTACAGATTATTCTCTTCATCAATTTTTATTGCATACTATATATTGGAACTGTGCCTAATACCCATTGTTGAAAGAGGTTAATTAATTATTTGCAAGTTACAGATGCCTAATTAATTTAAAGTCAATATCAGAAAAGTAAAATAAATAATGTCATTATTACCCATAACTTTTTCCAAGTATTACTCAAGGCTAAAAAAATTAAATAACTAAACTGTATAATTTGAATTTTCATACCTCATATCATATATTTGGTAAAAGTGGCAAACTGTCAGTAATATGTTTTTAAAGTCAGAAGCAGAATAACAGAGTAAAGAGAAAATGACAAGACGATGCAAAATTGAAACAATAAAAGCGTGATTAAGGAGTTTAAAATTTTGGACTATTAACTTGAACTCAAATTCTAGAACCGACATTGTTACAGAATCAATTTGTACTTTGTTATCCTTTCTAACCTCACTCTTTAATGAAACTACTGGCTTTGGTGTGTGAATCATTCATTTTAAAAAGCTTTTGAAAATGAAGCTGAGATTTTTCAAAAAGTATGTATCATTCCATAAATATGCTTATCTTTAAAAGCTGCTCATCAATTTGCAACTTCTTATAAAACTTAACCATGGTCAGTGCTTTAGTAACTATTGAAAAGAAAGACCTGGTACACATGGAAGATTCAATATGCTCTAAATTGTGCTACATGAAAAAAAATTAAAATATAAAATAGAGATTAATAAGTCTAATTAACATTAAAAGCTGACAAGCTGTTAATGGAATAAGAAAAAGTGTCAAAGACAATATCTTTTGGGGTAATATAGTTTTATTTTCATTATTCTACTGCTTTTGCAATTCATGATTCAGGTTAAGCCAGAGACAAAAATTGGTAGATACAGTACTTATAATAGATCCTACATACCCATAAGGAAACTGTTATATATGGGCTTATGAAATTCATAAATTGAGTTTTCATTTTGAAGATGTCTCACAAATTCCACAACCAATGACTACTGTCTTCATTTTCTTTTATGGAAAGGTGATATAGTAAAAAATGTCCCAGGCCCAATGAAAACTTGGTCCTTTCAGGGGATGATTAAGGAGATAGACTTGGCACGTTGTTGATACTAACACAATAGAGTTTTTGGCCTAGGGATAAGAAAAAAGAGATATTCTCATGCTCTCATTCTCAACTAGGAAGTCTAGTTTGAGTAGACTGTGTAGCCATTGGCTTGAACATGGAATTAAGATAGTCATGAATAGCTTACAATCCAAGGAGAAAGGTTTAGTTTCTTGAAGTGAGAGTTTGGCTAATGCACCTAAAGGAGAGGTTTAACTCAGAATAGAAAGCTTCTGAATAAAGAACAATAACTATCAGGGCAAAGAGATGGAAATTTAAAGAGCTGTAAGCTTGTCATAGTGATAATGGAAGCACTTAGTAACAAATCTGGTGTCTGTTTTCCATTTTCCAAATTAGCAGGTCTATATTTATCCTACGTCAGAATTCTAGGAACCTTAACTACTGGGAACATAAACTTAAATCAGAAACAAAATAGCTTCTAATCAGAAAATTTATATTATAAAGGTCCTGAATTTTACTCTGTGGGAGAAACAGAGCCACCTCTTGGCAAAATAGATAGATGTTAGGTAGATAGATAGATAGATAGATAGATAGAAGATAGATAGATAGATAGATAGATAGATGATAGATAGATAAGATAGAAAGGTATAGATAGATAAATAAATTTAAAAAATATAAAATTAGTGAAATAGACTGTGAATTATAGTAACAGGATATATTATCAACCTTGAGAAATGATTTATTAACTTCCACTGGGGACCTGTAAAGATAGAGAGGATTTTTAAGACAGACTTTCAGCCCTTCATCAGTTTTACCCAGTTTTATTTCCTTTTGCCTTTTCTGTTTGACTCTTCATTTCCTCCATTTTACTCATTATTTCCTATTCATCTTCAGTACTTATGTCACCTTATCTGCCCAGCACTTAACATCTTTTCTTGTAGTTTTTCCTCCTCCTATCTGTTCCTTTCTATCTGCAATTGTATACCAAATGTCTCTGTATTGATATCCCACTTTATATCTGCAGAATTCTCCTTCTTTTTCTCCCCAGAAATAAAGTTTCCAAAGGAAGAGACATTCGGAAAGTACAATTGAAGAATGGCTACAAGTCCAACAGCAGATCTTTGATAATCAGACCAGTGATGTAACATGCACTAAGTTTTTAATCAACGAGTTAAACATTTTCTGTTTAAACCTTTTCTGCATGCTGCCAATATTTATAAAATATTCACAAATTAGGATTTTTAGAACATATATCTTATTAACCAAAATGTGGAAATTTTCATCATCAAAGACTGATCCCTTGATGCTATGTAAATTCATACATTGTTTAGAGAAGAACTACAGGAGATAAGATCATCACAGTTATTTTTATGGCCTCTAAAGAACAACTGTTAAAAGTGAGTCATGCTGTACTGCTGAACTGAATGAATAAGCATTTTCAGAACTCTAATGAAAAACTGATGAACTCATAAAAGTGCTAACAAAAGATCAAGATAAAAAAAAATTAATTACATGGAACTGAGTGAACTGATGAGGATGAGTATAATTTTTGTGACTTTCTGGTTGAATTTAAAAAAAGAAAAAATCCCACAAGAACTCAGAGGCAAAGAATATACAAATCAATTTTCACTGCAAAGTAAAGGAGCTGTTACAGTGGAGGATTACTGGACTGAATGTCAATATTATGACATAGTATGAGTGTGTTTCGTGTTTGGTAATTGCAATCATTGTTGCTTTTGTTGTGGTCAAAAAATAAAAAATAAAAAAATAAAAAAATAAAAGGAGTATAATCGATATACTAAGAGAGGAGAAAAACTGGAATCATATAAAACGTTCAGTTAAAACCAGAGATGCAGAAAAAGAGTGGAACCCAAAACAAAGAACAAGGGCAACAAATAGAAAGCAGTAACAAATAGGGTAGATATTACCAAAACTTGGAAGCAACCAAGATGTCCTTCAGTAAATGAATGGATAAGCTAACTGGTACGTCTATACATGGGAAATTGTTCATCAATAAAAATGAGCTACTAAGCCAAGAAAAGACATCGAGGAACCTTAAACACATACTGCTAAGTGAAAGAAACCGATCTGAAAAAACTGCATACTGTATGGTGTTCTGGAAAATGCAAAACTACGGAGACAGTAAAAAGATCAGCGGTTGCCAGCATTTCAGGGAGAAGGCATGATGAATAGGCGAAGCACGCAGGATCTTTAAGGCACTGAAACTATTCTGTATGACACTGTAATGGTGGACACATGACATTCTGCATTTGTCAAAACCCACAGAATGCACAACACAGAGAGCAAACCCTAATGTAAACCATGGACTTTAGTTAATAATAATGTATCACACCATTAGCTCATCAACTTTAACAAATGTTCCATGCTAATGCAAGATGTTAATAACAGGGGAGACTGGGGTGGGGGGAATGTATGGGAACTCTTTGTACTTGCTGCTCATTTTTCTGTAAACCTAAAACTGCTCTAAAAAAAATAAAGTCTCTTAATTTAAAAAAAAAAAAAAGTGAGTCATGAAGGATTTACAAGTGTGACAATATGGTGGACTATATTTTAGAAAACATCTCCTTTTACAAAATATCCAAAAATCTGGAAAAAATATTTTTAAACAGTTAAATGTATTGTACAAATGTTAGGAAAGCAAAGGACATGGTTAGAGGATAAAATTACTGAGAAAACATGAATCACCAAAACTATATTGAAGCCAAGCACTGCTCTTGTGTCATCTGTCAATTTCTTGTTTTCATGGGTCAGAAGCAGAGGAGAAGAGACAGAACCTAGGAACAAAGCAAGGTAGAAAGTTGAATTGAGGGCCTCATATAAAGAAGGTATATCTTAAGAGCCATATCCTCAGTTTGATTAAATAAGAAAAAAGATTAATTTCTCACTAAAAGAAGCAGTTTAAAACACCTGATTAACTTGAACTTGGCTTTTTGAGGAAAGAAAAAGCATGCTCCGAGGATCCTTAAACACAAGATAGCCCTCATATGAATCGGAGGCTTGAATCAAACTGTGTGGCCTCCAAAAGTCAAAGATGAGAAACAAGAATGATATCATAAAATGATGGACTAGGAAGCCCCAGGACCTTGTTTCTCCATCAAAATATCAAAAATAACAAAACTGGGTAAAATAACCTCATAGGAACTCTGATGAACAGTCAAAGGTCTTTGGCAACCTAAAAACACCCAATTAAGAAAAATCCACATTAACAATGGCAGGAAATTTTATGGCATTTTTACTCACCCATGTCCCACACTGTCCCTAGCATGTCAAAGTATTGTTCAGGTGGAGACAACAACTCAGTTCCCAATTTACTCCCTCAAACAGGAGGGAGTAGAACAGACCATGTTTTCAACATTCTAACCAGTGTGAGGGATACCTGAAAGAATTATCCCCATTTCACCTAACTCAGATATCAGGTGAGAAGAAGCAGCAGGCACTTCTCAGGAAAGCTACAGGGAAAATAAGATCCACAGACACCTGGGGGAAGAGATTGCAGGTGGAAACATACCAGAGACCAACTAAGGAACTCAGAAAAAGTTAGAGGGAGACTATTTGGGAAATTAAACATTCAAAAGAAACCATGTAATACAGGGGAATCAAAAAATCACACAGGCCCAGGCAAAATGTATGCTCAGAAAAGTTTTCAGAAGACTTTAACTTCTGGCTGTTTGCAAGGATCGCACCACACCAAGGTAATTAGTGAAGAACTATCTCAGCACAGAGTTAGTCCACCAAGACTGAGAGAAGCAGCTGGTTTTTTTTTTAATGCCCAACTTTCAATGACAATAAAAATCAAAAGGCATACAAAGAAATAGGAAAATATTGTCCATTTGAAGGAAGAAAATAAATTATCAGACACCTTCCCTGAAGAGATACAGGAATCAGATTCAATAGGTAAAGTCTCTAAAACAACTGTCCTAAATATGCTCAAAGAGCTAAAGAAATATACAAATAATGAAAGGAACTCAGGAAAATGATATATGAATAAAATGAAAATATTAAAAAAATATAAAAATTATAAAAAGGAACTGAACAGAAATTATAGAACTAAAAAATAACATAATTGAACTGAAAAATTCACTAGAGAGCTTCAACAGCAGACTCAAAGAGGCAGAATAAAGAATCAGCAAACTTGAAGACAGGTCATTTGAAATTATGAGTCTGAGAAACCAAAAGAAAAAAAAGAATGAAGAAAAGTGAGCAGAGTTTAAGGAACTTACAGAACGCCATCAGGTAGACCAATATACACACCATGGAAGTCCCAGAAGGAGAAGAGAGAAAGGGGCAGAGGATTACTTGAAGAAATAATGGCTGAAAACATCCCAAAATTGATTTTTAAAATCTGAATATGTAAATAAAAGAAGCTCAGCAAACTCCAAGCAGGATAACCCAGAGACCCATGCTGAGACACATAATAATAAAACTGTTAAGTATTGATTTAAAAAATCCTCAACTTGGACTTTCCTGGAGGTCCAGTGGTTAAGACTCTGTGCTTCCACTTCAGGGGGCGTGGTTGATCCCTGGTTGGGGAATTAAGATCTTGCATGCCACTCTGTGCAACCAAAATAAAAAATAAATTTAAAAAAAATCCTCAACAAAATACCAAGAAATCAAATTTTACAACATATTAAAAGGATTATATAGCATGAGCATGTGTTTTATTCCTGGAATACAAGGGTAATACAATATATGAAAATCAATCAATATAATACACCATATTAATGGAGTAAAGGAAAAACACCCCACAGGATTTTCTCAATTGGTGTAGAAAAGGCACTTGACAATTTCAACACCTTTCATGATGAAAACATTCACCAAACTAAGAATGAAAGGAAATTTCTTCAACATAATAAAAGCCATGTAAGAAAAACCCACAGATATAGGGGAAAAGTGTCATGGCATTGGATTTGGCTATGACAACAAAAGCACAGACAACATAAGAAAATAGATAAAAAGGACTTCATCAAAATAAAAAAAAAAAAACATATGCATCAAAGGACACTGTCAAGAAAGTGAAAAGGCAGCCACAGTATAGGAGAAAATATTTGCTAATTGTATGCCTGATAAGGGATTAATAGTCAGAATATATAAAAAGCTCATACAACTCAACAAGAACAGCAACAAAAGAAACCCAATTTAAAAATTGTTATACATTTCTCCAAGGAAAATACACCAATGGCCAATAAGTACATGAAATAATCTTCAACATCACTAGTCATTAGGGAAATGCAAGTTGAACCCACTCAGAATGGCTATTTTAAAAACCCCAGAACAGAAAACAAGTGTTGAGAATATGGAGAAATTGGAGTCTTGTGCATTGCTATTGGAAATGTAAAATGGTGAAACCTCTGTGGAAAGCTGTACAGCATTTCCTCAAAAAATTAAACATCGAGTTATTGTATGATTCAGCAATTCCCCTTCTAGGTATATGCACAAAAGGATTATAAGCAAGGACTCAAATAGATATCTGCACACTAATTTTCATAGCAGCATTATTACAGTAGCCAAAAGATAGGAACAACCCAAATATCCATCAAAAGATGAATGGATAAATGTAATGTTTTATAAACATTCATACATATATTCAGTGGAATATTATACATAAATATAATGGAATATTACTCAATCTTAAAAGGAATGAAATTCTGATACATGGTAGAATATGGACGTTCATACTGAAGACATGCTAAATGAAATAAGTCAGACATAAAAAGACAAATATTATACGATTCCACTTGTATGAGGTACTTAATATAGTCAAATTCATATAGACATACAGTAGAATAGTGGTTACCAGGGTCTAGGAGGAGGAGGGAATGGAGGTTTATTTTTTAATGAGTAAAGTGTTTCAGTTTGGGATGATGAAAAAGTTCTGGTAATAGTGATGATGGTTGCACAACAATGTGAATAGATTTAATGCTGCAAAATTGTACATTTAAAAATGATAAATTTTATGTTATGCATATTTTATCACAATAAAAAAAATCAAAGCTGAACCCCTAGTTTACACTTTCCTGTATTGGTAGTGCCCCCCAAAACCTAGCATGAATAACCAATATCTTCTATAATGGAAAGCATTTTAAACTCTCACGTCAAAATGTCTCACAGATAACATTTCACCAAACGTAAGTTCATAGTAAAAACAAAAACAAAATAAAAAAACAAAACCAAAAAACCTACATAAGTAAACAAGACATCTTATGTGAGAATCAACAGAAAAAATATACTATATTGAGACTCCAAAGACTGCATAAACTTGAGTCACTAAGTAGAAGATACTATAACTATCTAAAATGGACATATGTGAAATATAAAGATACAGTTTCAACATAAATGGATGGGAAAAAATAGACATCATGCTGTCAGTAGGCCTATCAATGCTATATTAATACCAGGCAAAATAGACTTCAGTGTAAAGAGATAAGAGGGACAATTTTGTAATGACTAAAGAGTCAATCCAGCATGAAGGTTGACAATCAGAAGTATGTAGGCACCTCAAAACAGAGCCTCATAATAAATGTAGAAAAATTTGACAGAATTGAAGCCAAAAACACAGTTATAATTGGACAGCTTCACCTCTTTCTCTTTTTTTCTCTGATCCCCATCATTATTTTGTAGAAAAATTAGACAAAAAGTGAAGATATAAAGCATCTAAATAACACTATTCACCACCTTGACCTAAGTAATATTTACAGATCACTATACTTAAGTTCTTCACAATACATTTTCTTATCAAGAGAACATAGCCCTTTCCCAAAGTAGACCATGTTAGGCCAGAAAAATAAATCTCAACTCATTTAAAAAAGGTAAAATTATACAGAATATATTCTCTGATCACAACAGAATTAAAATAAAAATCAAGGAAAATATTCAGCAGCATGAGCTGTTGTATATTTTGGAGATTAATCCCTTGTTGCTTGCTTCTTTTGCAAATATTTTCTCCCATTGTGAGGGTCGTCTTTTCGTTTTGCTTATGGTTTCCTTTGTTGGGCAGAAGCTTTTAACTTTAATTAGGTCCCATTTGTTTGTTTTTGTTTTAATTTTCATTACTCTAAGAGGTAGATCAAAAAAGATCTTGCTGCAATTTATATCAGAGAGTGTTCTGCCTAAGTTTTCCTCTTAAGAGTTTTATAGTACCTGGCCTTATATTTAGGTCTTTAATCCATTTTATTTTTTTGTACGGTGTTAGGGAGTGTTCTAATTTCATTCTTTTACATGTAGCTGTCCAGTTTTCCCAGCACCACTTATTGAAGAGACTGTCTTTTCTCCATTGTATATTCTTGCCTCCTTTGTCATAGGTTAGTTGCCCGTAGGTGTGTGGGTTTATCTCTGGACTTTCTATCCTGTTCTGTTGGTCTGTATTTCTGTTTTTGTGCCAGTACCATACTGTCTTGGTTACTGTAGCTTTGTAGTATAGTCTGAAGTCAGAGAGCTTGATTCCTCCAACCAAAACATAGGCAGAAGATCTAAATAGACATTTCTCCAAAGAAGACAAATAGATGGCCAAAAAGCCCATGAAAAGATGCTCAACATCACCAATTATTAGAGAAATGCAAATCAAAACTATCATGAGGTATCACCTCACACCAGTCAGAATGCCTATCCTCAAAAAATCTACAAACAATAAGTGCTGTAGACGGTGTGGAGAAATGGGAACCCTCCTACACTGTTGGTTGGAATGTAAATTGGTACAGCCTCTATGGAGAACAGTATGGAGGGTCCTTAAAAAAAAAAATAGAGCTACCATATGACCCATCAATCTACTCCTGGCCATATATCTGGAGAAAACCATAATTCAAAAAGATACACGCACCCCAATGTTCATTGCAGCACTATTCACAATAGCCAGGACATGGAAGCAACCTAAATATGCATCAAGAGAGGAATGGATAAAGAAGATGTGGTAAATATATACAATGGAATGTTACTCAGCCATAAAAAGAATGAAATAATGCCATCTGCAGCAACAGGGATGGACCTAGAGACTGTCATACTGAGTGAAGTAAGTCAGAAACAGAAAGACAAATATCATATGATACTGCTTATATGTGGAATCTAAAAAAATGTTACAAATGCACTTATTTACAAAACAGAAATAGTGTCACAAATGTAGAAAACAAACTTATGGTTACCAGGGGTGAATGGGGGGGGAGGGATAACTTGGGAGATTACGATTGACATATACACACTACTATATATAAAATAGATAACTAATAAGGGCCTACTGTATAGCACAGGAAACTCTACTCAGTACTCTCTAATGGCCTATATGGGAAAAGAATCTAAAAAACAGTGGATATTTGTATATGTATAACTGATTCACTTTGCTGTACACCTGAAACTAACACAATTTTGTAAATCAACTATACTCCAATAAAAATTTTTAAAGAAAACAAGAAAAATAAGATATTTAGAAAAAATTCAGTAAATTCTGTACACCATGGGTTAGAGAAGAAATCACAAGTAGAATCAGAAATGTTTCAAACTTAAAAATTATGAAATTAATACATGTCAAATTTATGGGTTGCAGATAAAGCAATGCTTAAGGGAAAATTTATAGCTTAAAAGATTAAATACATAAAGAAAAAACTGGTCTAATTCAATGATTTAATGTTCTACCTTACAAAGGCAGAAAAACTAAATCCAAAATAAGAAAAATAAAGTATTGAAGACATTGGTAGAAATCAATTACATTACAAAAAAATAGAATATGGTTCTTTAAAATGATTGACAAAATTCTTGAACTCTAAGCTAGACTAATAAGTAATAAGGAAAGAGAATACAAATCCTCGTTAGGGTAAAATAGGGCTTATCATTGCAGATTCTACATCCATTAAAAGAAAAAAAAAGAATATTATAAACAACTTTATGCTAACAAATTAGACAATCCAGATGAAATGGTTACATTCCTTGAAAACAATACATTAAAAGTGACACAAGATAAAATTTAAAATCTTAATAGTCCTACATCTACTAAAAGATTGAATTAGTCATCATACATCTCCTCACAAAGAGACTTCCAAGACCACATATCAAAAATTTAAGAATAAATAACACCAATCTTCCACAAAGTTTCTCAAAAAAATATAGGAAATGAGAACACTTTCCAGCATATTTTATTTTATAATCTTATTTTTTTATCCTGAAGAAGTTGTTACAATAAAAGAAAATTATAGATCAGTATCTCCCATTAACATAGATGCAAATAATTTAATGATTAATTAACAAATTGAATCTAACAATATTTTTAAAGGATGATATAGTATGACTAAATAGATTTTTCCCAGAAATGTAAGATTAGTTCAATATCTCAAGAATAGGATAATATACAGTTTCTAATTTCTGGAGTTAAAAGATAAGCTAGAACTAAAACAGAAGACAAATATATCATACACGTTTGTAGAGATGATTGGAAATAGCGTATCTTAAATCACTTGAATTGTTCATGAAGATGGTAAGGGTATATATTGTCTTTAAAATTTGTTAAGAAAAATATAGAGAATATCATTTATACTAAACTAAATGAATAGAAATAGACACTTACACAACAAATTACAAGAAATTCCACCAAATGAAAATGCATACTTTTAAAAATGCACATCCCAAAATTATGAATTTGATTATATCTTGTAATATAATCCTTATATTATAAGCCTATAATGTAAGTGTCAAAAAATTCAACAAATTTGTAATATAAAGAACACATTCTCTGAAGAAAACACAAGAAGTTAATAACACAATATTCAAAGACAATATGATTATGTATACATATAAGTCCAGTTCAGTCTATATAGTAATTATTATAATTTATTAAAAATACAGCATGTTTGTGGCATATAATGTCAATATATCACTGTCCATTTTATTTCTTTACACCAGTAACTGTTGGAACATTTCATTTTAAAGTTGTCACATTCAGTAACAACAAAAATACATAGGCATTTAGGAAGAAATGTAATAAATGTAAGACCTTTTTTGTAGAAAAGTATTAAACTTTAAACAGATCTAAAATAAATGTATGGATGTACTCTGTTCATTAATAGGAAGATAATATTAAAATAGATAACAATTCTACCCAAATTCATCTGTAGACTGAATTCAATTACAATAAAATCCCAAGGGTACAGTTTGTGCAACTGACAACATAATTCTAATGTATATGGAAGAGCTGTGGGCCAAAAATGACAAAAGCCTTATTAAGAAAACATGCGGTAAGGGTCTTGCCCTACTGATAATCCAAGCTTACTATAAAATCAAAGTATTAAGATGAAGTGGTATTGGGAAAATAAATAGGCTAATGTAAATCTATCTCTATTAGACTTTGTGATAAAAATTCTTGAAACTTCCCAAAGAACAAATGTTCAGTCCATAATCACAATCCCGGAAAAAAAAAAAATTACCACTGCAGACCATTTTGATATCTTAGTTTATGGTATGGGCACATCACATAATCTTTTCTAATCAACTGAAAATTTAGTATTCTAGTAACTGGAACTCCAGGATCTTTGTATTGGCTACATGGCCTAGAAATCTATGACATATTTCTTGCTCAAAGCCTTTAAAAAAAAATGAATGGCCTTGTTAATGCTGAGAATTGCTACATTGACAACCTCCTCTGAAATAAATCATTTTTTTCTTTTCCATTATAGTTTATTACAAGATGTTGAATATAGTTCCCTGTGCTATACAGTAAATCCTTGTTGTTCATGTATTTTATATATGATAGTGTGCATGTATTAATCACATATTCCCAATTTGTCCCTCCCCCCCACTTCCCCTTTGGTAACCATAAGCTTGTTTTCTACGTCTGTGAATCTGCTTCAGTTTGTAAATACTTTCATTTGTACTATTTTTAGACTTTGCAAATAAGTGATATCATAATATTTGTCTTTCTCTGACCTAGTATTATAATCTCTAAGTCCATCCATGTTGCTGCAGATGGCATTATTTCACTCTTCTTTATGGCTGAGTAATATTCCATTATATATATATACTAGATCTTCTTTATCCATTCATCTGTTGATGGACACTTAGGTTGCATCCATGTCTTGGCTATTGTAAATAGTGCTGCCATGAACATTGAGGCACATGTATCTTTCTAAATTAGAGCTTTTATTTTTTCCAGATATATGTCCAGGAATGGGATTGCTGGATCATATGGTAACAATATTTTTAGATTTTTCAGGAACCTCCATACTGCTTTCCATAGTGTCTGTACCAATTTACATTCTCACCGACAATGTAGGAGGGTTCCCTTTTCTCCACACCCTCTCCAGCATTTTTATCTGTAGACTTCTTGATGAGGACCATTCTGACCAGTGTGAGGTGATACCTCATTGTAGTTTTGATTTGTATTTCTCGAATAATTAGCGATGTTGAGCATCATTTCATGTGCTTGTTGGCCATCTGTATGTCTTCTTTGGAGAAATGTCTGTTTAGGTCTTCTGTGCATTTTTTTGACTGGATTGTTTTTTGTTGTTGTTGTTGTTATTTAGTTGTATGAGCTGTTTGTATATTTTGGAAATTAAGCCCTTGTTGGTCGAATCACTTGTAAATATTTTCTCCCAGTCCATTGTCAATGGAACAGAATAGAGAGCTCAGAACTAAATACACACACCTGTGGTCTATTAATCTTTGACAAAGGAGTCAAGAATGTACAGTGGAGAAAAGACTGTCTCTTCAGCAAGTGGTGTTAGGAAAGTTGGACAGCCGCATGTAAATCAATGAAGTTAGAACACCCCCTCACACCCTACACAAAAATAAGCTCAAAATGCCTTAGAGACTTAAATACAAGACATGACACCATATAAAACACCTAGAGGATAAGATAGGCAAAATATTCTCTGACATAAATCGCAGATATATTTTGTTAGGTCAGTCTCCCAAGGCAATATAAATAAAAGCAAAAGTAAAATAAACTAATGGGGCCTAATCAAACTTATAAGCTTTTGCACAGCAAAGGAAACCATAAATAAAATGAAAATATAATGAAATGAATCTTACTTTTTAACTAGATCTTGAATGGGGAGCAGCCATGTGAGCTAACCACACTGCCGGTTTGTATTGTGTTTGTGATTCATTCAGTACCTGGACTTTCATTTGAGTTTGGCACTACATGGGACCAATTACCCTTTTGTGATTTTTCTGTAGCAATTGCCTCTACTTCAGGAACATGACTAAGACCCTGGGATCTCTTTTCACAGAGGTCACCAAAGAACCATTTGATAATGAGAACTTTGGGCTTGAATCACAACCACGTCTCCAAATGATTCCAAGCTTAACAATCTCAAGAGCTCTTCAGAGCTTACTGAAGTATGTATCTGTAGAATTAGTTAGAAATGCCTTTGGAAATAAAATCCATTAAGTTTTTAAGGGACTGTGAGAAGAATTTTATGTGAATAAGAACATTTTAAAATAATTACACATGCCAACATGTTGGGGCATAGCATCTAGGATTCATGAATGGTAAATCATGACGAGGACAACAGAATTGAATTTCTGCGTCCCAAACTTTACTGTCACTACATAAAAATAACTACTTCTGTTCAAAAATGCTTTGAGCAAAAGCTCTAATGTTCCAAATGATCCTGCAAATCCCATTTCTATATGCTTTTTAAGTTGTTTAGTTCTGAATCAGCAGTCTAAAATTGTGTTTAAACACTGCAGGTAACCATTTCCGATGGAACAAATAGGAAGGAAATCAGGTTATGGTGAGGGCACCCAGCAGGACTCTTTTACTGTCTACTCCATGTCAGTGTAAAATGATTTCTTTAAGAAAGACACTCAGCAAAAAGAGAACAGATTGCAGGAAACATGTTCTGCATGCAAGAAAGAGCAAAGAGATAGGATACAGACTACTTGCTGATAATTATGTAAAAGGTTTTAAAAGATCCACAGAAACATTATAGCTATAGCATAACAATATTGTAGCAGGTGGAAGCTGTACAAACTAGGTTTGCTTGCAGCAGCACAAAACAGATAATACATGAGTGATCTGGCCTATTCTCTTTCTTTTATGCAAAATATTTGCTAGCTCATAAGTTCCTGATGGTTTCTTTATCATGGTTCATGTTACTCAAATTACTATTTGCTAAGCACAAAGTTTGAGTTAAATAATAATAACAAAATAGTGCATCATGTAACAACTGAAGAGAAATATATGCATTAAGAATAATCCTAAAACAACATAAAATTCTGAGCATGTAGCTGGAAGAAATATAAAGAGCTCAGGAAATTGAGATATATTTGTGCTTACAAACTTAATTAGCTACATGCTTGTTAAACAAAGCAGTATACAGAAGGGAACATTATCACAAAGGGTAAAAGACCCTTCCAGCCCAACCTTGAGCACCAAAAGGCAGCTATTTCAGTGAATGAAAGCTATGGATTCTTCCACTTTGTGAAGAACATACTTTGGGATATTACTAGTGGGTGGAGAACTTTTTTTTAATTAAACATTTTATTTTGAGATAATTTTAAATTCATGTGCAGTTGTAAGAAATAACACAGAGATCCATCCCTATGCCCTTTCCCCAAGTTCCCACAATGGTAGCACTTGCAAAACCATTGTTCAATATCAAAATCAGGATATTGATATTAATACAGAAAACTTCCATCACCACGAGGATCCTCCACCCTTTTTAACCACATGCATTAATATTACCCCTAATTTTCATTCCCAACTGCTGGCAAGCACTAATCTGATCTCCTTTTCTATGACTTTGTCATTTCAATAATGTTAGATAAACACAATTTTAAAATATGTGACCTCCGTGATTGGCTTTTTTCACTTAGCATAATTCCCTGGAGATTCATCTAAGTTGCTGCTTGTATCAATAATTCACTCATTTTTATTGTTGAGTAGTACAGTGGACCCTTGAACAACACTTTTTTTTTTCTCCACTAAACACAGTACTACACAATCTGGCATTGGTTGAATCTGCAGATGCTGAACCATGTATAGGGAAGAACCAAGATACAAAGGACCCTTGTATAGGGAGGGCTAACCATAAGATATACCCTCATTTTCGACTGCATGGAAAGTCAACGCCCCTAACTCCCAAGTTGTTCAAGGGATTTATATCATGGTATGGATGTACTACAGTTTGTTTCATTATTCACACATTGAAAGATAGTTGGGTTGTTCCCAGTTTTGTATTATCATGAATAAAGCTACTATTAACATTCCCATAAATGTTTTAGTATGAGCATAAATTTTCATTTCTCTGGGTTAATTTCTCAAATGTGCAATGCTGGGTCTTATGGTAGTTGCATGTTTAATTTTATAAGAAACTACCAAACTTTTCCATAGTGGATGCACCATTTTACATTCCCACCAGTAATGTATGAGTCATCTTATTGTAGTGCATCCTTGCCAGCATTTGGTGTCACTGCATTTTTATTTTACCCTTTCTGAAGTGTCTGTAATGATAACTAATCATGGTTTTAATTTACATTTCTCTAATGGCTAATGAAGTTGAATATATTTTCATGTACTTAGTTGTCATTTGTATATCCTCTTTGGTGGAATGTCTGTTCATGTCCTTTGTCCATTTCTAATTGGATTGTTTGGATTTTTATTATTGAGTTTTGATAATTCTTTTCAAAATATTAGTCTGTTGTTGGATATATTGCTTGCAAACACTTGTTCTCATCCTGTAGCTTGCCTTTTTATCCTCCTAACAGGGTCTTTTGCAGAACAACCTTTAAAATTTTTGATGAAGTCCAATTAGTAATTTTTTTCCTTCTGTTGATGTCAAGTTCATCATAAATTTCAAGTTAAATTTTGTATAAGGTGTGAAGTTTAGATGGGGTGGCTTTTTATTTTGTTTTATTTTCTGTTTTGATTTGGGTTTTTACTCTTGGTGGTGGTGATGGGGTGTGTGTGTGTGTGTGTGTGTGCACATGAGCACTAGTGTGTACATATTATCTATTTGTTTGTTAGTTTGTTTTTATTTTTTTTGCTTATAGATGTCCCATTGCTCTGGCACCAGTTGTTGAAATGATATCCTTTCTCCATTGTATTACTTTTGCACCTTTCTCAAAAATGATTTGGGCAAATTTGGATGGATTTTATATTTTTGGGTTACCTTTTCTGTTCCACAGATCTATTTGCCTATCCATCCACCAATATCACAGTCCCTTGATTATTCTAGCTACCTAGGCCACCCTAATATCAGGTAGAGCAATTCCTCCCACTTAATTTTAGTATTTAAAGATTTTGTTTTAGATATTCTAGGTCTTACATCTTAGTATAAAATTTTCAAATAGGCTTGTTTTTATGCTATAAAAAACCTAAATACTTCAATTTCTTTGGAAAAATTATAAATTGTATTATTTTTAAATTTCATTTTTCATGTGGTAATTATTAGTGTATAAAAATATGATGGATTTTTGTGTGTTGATCATAATTTCTGTGAACCTGCTGAATTCATTAGTTCTACAAGTTATTTTTGTAGACATCTTGGGATTTTATACATAGAAAATCATGTCATCTACAAATAGGGACAGATTTATTTTTTTCCTTCCCTATATGTTTGACTTTTGTTTTCTTGTCTAATTGCCTTAACTAGGACCTCCAGTAGAATGTTGAATAGAAATGGTGAGAGCAAACAGTCTTCTATTGATCCTGATCTTAGGCTGAACATATTCAGTTTTTCATCATTAAGTATGATGTTAGCTGTAGGGTTTTTGTAGATGTTCTTTATCAAGTTGAGCAAGTTTTTCTCTATTCCTAGTTTTCTGAGATTTTTTTTCATCAACAGGTTTTAGATTTTGTCAAAAGCCATTTCTGAATCATTTGGTATGGCTATATAATATTTCTCCTTTAGTATGTTGATATGGTAGATTACACTGATTGATTTTTGAATATTGAACCAGTCTTGCATACTTGGAGTCAATCTCACTTGGTCATATTGCATAATTCTTTTTATACATTGAAGGATTCAGTTTGCATATAAAATGTTGGTTACATTATACATGTAAGTTCATGAAAGATATTGGTTTGTAGTTTTCTTTTTGTTTCTTTCTTTGTCTGGTTTTGGTATTAATGTATAATGACTTCATAAAATTAGTTGAGAAGTGGTTTTTTCCTCAGCTATTCTCTGGAAGAAGCTGTTGTAACCCCTGAAATTTCAAATTCTACCTTTCTAACATAGAGCTTCACAAGGCTGCAAAGGCCTAGCCATGCATTCCTTTGCTCTCACCAGATAGGTCCTCAACCCAGAGGGAAAGGTTGCCCACCTAGTTAGTTCCCAGATCAGCCAGACCAGATGTCACCCACCTGGTCCTCAACCTGATGGGTTTTACCTTCCTGTGTGCCCTTGAAATTATTCAAACAAGCAAATTGTATCCTCCCTTGGGAACCAAGGGTCACCTCACCCTCTGGTTACTATGAAGCCTGCCTTCCACATCCCCAGTTGGTTCAATCTACTCATGAGTCCAACCCCTGTGCAGTTCTGCATGGTGTGCAGTGTCTTCCTCCCCAGGATGTGAGTATTTGTCATTAATAAACTGCTGCTAATGTTATCTGTCCATTTTGGGTGTCAGGTGAACTGCCATCTTTTACTATTTAGGGTGGGAGACACTCACCAATGGAGTGAATAGTAGGTGATTAAAACAAATGTTATTAATTAAATTAATTGGAATTAATTCATAAATATTTGTTAGAATTAGCCAGTGAAACCATCTGGTACATGAGATTCCATTTTGGAAATTTTTAAAATACAAATTAAATGTCCTTAATGGTTATCAAACTATTCACACTATTTCATCTTGGTTGAGTTTTGGTAGTGTGTAATTTTCAAGAAATTGGTCCATTTCTTTTAAGCTTCCCAATTTAGGAGGACAAAGTTGTTCATATTTTTCCCTTATTATCCTTTTAGTGGTTGCAGGATCTGTAGTGACAGCCCCTGTTTTACACTGGATTTTGCTGTTCTTATCTTTTTCACTTTTGATAGAGATTTGTCAATTGTATTAAATTTTTTGAATAACTAGTTAGTGTTTTAATTGATTTTTTCTGTTGCTTTCTTGTTTGTAATTTCATTGATTTCTGCTCTTATTTTTTTTTAATGTATTTCTTTCTGCTAGTTTTGAGTTTCTTCTTTTCTCCTTTCTTGAAAACTTTCTTCTTTACTAATGTAAGTGTTTTGTACTATAACTTCTTTCAGCATTGTTTTAGTTACATCCCAGAAATTTGATATGTTGTATTTTCATTTTCATTCAGTTCTATTTAGTGCTTTATTTTTTTAGACATCTTCTTTGACCGTGGATTCTTTAAATTTGTATTTTTAAAAACGTTTCAAAGTATTTGAAGATTTTCCTGTTGTCTTTCTGTTATTATTTTTATGTTGTATCCATTATGATCACAGTATATACTTGTATTATTTCAACTTTTTAAAAATATGTTGAAGTTTATTACCCAAGGTATGGTATATCCTGGTGAACATCCCATGGGTACTTACAAAGAATATGTATTCTTCAGTTATTGAGTGAAGTGTTCTATAACTGTTTATTAGATCTTATTCATTGATGTGTCATTGAGTTCAATATCTTTGCTAATTTTCTGTCTAGTAATTCTATCAATTACTGGTAATGGGAAGTTGAAATCTCAAACTATATTTATGAATTTAGCTATTTTTCCTTTCAGCTTTGTCAGTTTATTTCAATGTATTTTGAAGTCCTCTTGTTTGGTACATACACATTTAGGATTTTTATGTCTTCTTGGTTAGTTTATCCTTTTAGAATTATACAATGTGCCTCTTTGTCACTAGAAATTTTCTTTTTCAATAGGTTTACATTATCTTATATTAATAAAGCCACTCTTGCTTTTTTTGAGTAATGTTAGTATGATATATCTTTTGCCATTATTTTCCTTTCAATCCTTCCTATGTTATCGTGTTTGCAGTGCATTTCTTGTATAGAGCATATGGTAATTTTTTAAACTCACCTGGGAGAAACTCTATGTTTTATTTGGTGTATATGGACCACTTAAAGTAACTATAGGGGATACAGTCAAGATGGCAGAAGAGTAAGACGTGGAGATCACCTACCTCCCCACAAATACATCAGAAATACATCTACATGTGGAACAACTCCTACAGAACACCTACTGAATGCTGGCAGTATACCTCAGACCTCCCCAAAGGCAAAAAACTCCCAACATACCTGGGTAGGGCAAAAGAAAAAAGAAAAAACAGAGACAAAAGAATAGGGATGGGACCTGCACCAGGGGGAGGGAGCTGTGAAGGAGGAAAAGTTTCCACGCACTAGGAAGCCCCTTCACTGGGGGAGATGGGGTGTGGGTGGAGGGGAAGCTTTGGAGCCATGGAGGAGAGTGCAGCAACAGGGGTGCAGAGGGAAAAGCAGAGAGATTCCTGCACAGAGGATTGGTACTGACCAGCACTCACCAGCCCGAGAGGCTTGTCTGCTCACCAGCCAAGGCTGGTGGGGGCTGTGAGCTGAGGCTCTGGCTTTGGAGGTCAGATCCCAGGGAGAGGACTGGGGTTGGCTGCGTGAACACAGCCTGAAGGGGGCTAGTGCACCACAGCTAGGTGGGAGGTAGTGCAGGAAAAAGTCTGGAACAGCCTAAGGGGCAAGAGACCACTGTTTAGGGGTGCGAGAGGAGAGGGGATTCAGAGCACCGTCTAAACAAGCTCCAGAGATGGGCACAAGCCACGACTATCAGCGCGGACCCCAGAGATGAGCAAGAGACTCTAAGGCTGCTGCTGCAGCCACCAAGAAAACTGTGTGCAAGCACAGGTCACTATCCATGCCTCTCCTCCTGGGAGCCTGTGCAGCTCGCCACTGCCAGGACCCCGTGATCCAGGGACAACTTCCCCGGGAGAACACTCGGCACGCCTCAGGCTGTTGTAATGACACGCTGGCCTCTGCCACCACAGGCTCACCCTGCATTCTGTACTCCTCCCTCTCCCCGGCTTGAGTGAACCAGAGCCCCCTAATCAGCTGCTATTTTAACCATGTCCTGTCTGTGCTAACAGATGTCCTCAGGCGACCTACAAACAGAGGTGGGGCCAAATCCAAAGCTGAACCCTAAGAGCTGTGTGAACAAAGAAGAGAAAAGGAAATCTCTCCCAGCGGCCTCAGGAACAGTGGATTAAATCTCCACAATCAACTGGATGTACCCTGCATCTGTGGAATATCTGAATAGACAACGAATCATCCCAAATTGAGGTGGTGGACTTTGGGAGCAGCAATATATATATATATATATTTTCCTTTTTCTCTTTTTGTGAGTGTGTATGTGTATGCTTCTGTTTGTAATTTTGTCTGTATAACTTTGCTTTTAAAATTTGTCCTAGGGTACTGTCTGCCCTTTTTTGTTGTTGTTGTATTTTTTCTATGGTTTTTAGGGCTTGTTATTATTGGTGGATTTGTTTTTTGGTTTGGTTGCTCTCTTCTTTCTTTGTTTCTTTTCTTATTACTTTTTAATTTTTTTATTGTTAATAGTTATTTTTAATTTTTATTTTAATAATTTTATTTTATTTTCATTCTTTCTTTCTTATTTTCTCCCTTTTATTCTGAGCCGTGTGGATGACAGGGTCTTGGTGCTCTGGCGAGGTGTCAGGCCTGTGCCTCTGAGATGGGATAGCCGAGTTCAGGCCAATGGTCCACCACAGACCTCCAAGCTCCATGTAGTATCAAACGGCAAAAATCTCACAGAGATCTCCATCTTAATGCTAAGACCCAGCTCCACTCAACGACCAGCAAGCTACATTGCTGGACACCCTATGCCAAACAACTAGAAAGACAGGAACACAACGTCACCCACTAGCAGAAAGGCTGCCTAAAATCATACTAAGGTCACAGACACCCCAAAATACACCACCGGACGTGGACTTGCCCACCAGAAAGGCAAGATCCAGCCTCAGCCACCAGAAGACAGGCACTAATCCCCTCCACCAGGAAGCCTACACAACTCACTGAGCCAACCTTAGCCACTGGGGACAGACACCAAAAACAACGGGAACTATGAACCTGCAGCCTGTGAAAAGGAGACCCCAAACACAGTAAGTTAAGTAAAATGAGAAAACAGAAAAATACACAGCAGATGAAGGAGCAAGGAAAAAACCAACCAGACCAAACAAATGAAGAGGAAATGGGCATTCTACCTGAAAAAGAATTCAGAATAATGATAGTAAAGATGATCCAAAATCGTGGAAATAGAGTGGAGAAAATACAAGAAAACATTTTACAAGGACCTAGAAGAACTAAGCAGCAAACAAACAATGATGAACAAAACAATAAATGAAATTAAAAATTCTCTAGAAGGAATCAATAGCAGAATAACTGAGGCAGAAGGACGGATAAATGACCTGGAAGATAAAATAGAGGATATAATGCTGCAGAGCAAAATAAAGGAATGAAAAGAATTGAGGAGAGTCTAAGGGACTTGTGGGCTAACATTAAACACACCAACATTCGAATTATAGGGGTCCCAGAGGAGAGAAAAAGATACAGACTGAGAAAATATTTTAAGAGATTATAGTTGAAAACTTCGCTAATACAGGAAAGGAAATATTTAATCAAGTCGAGGAAGCACAGAGAGCCCCATACAGAATAAAGCCAAAGAGAAACATACCAAGAAACATATTAAACAAACTATCAAAAATTAAACACAAAGAATAAATATTAAAAGCAGCAAGGGAAAAAATACCAAATAATATACAAGGGAATCCCCATAAGTTTAACAGCTGATCTTTCAGCAGAAACTCTGCAAACCAGAAGGAAGTGGCAGGACATATTTAAACTGATGAAAGGGAAAAACCTAAAACCATGATTACTCTACCAAGCAAGGATCTCATTCAGATTCGGCAGAGAAATTAAAACCTTTAGAGACAAGCAAAAGCTAAGAGAATTCAGCACCACCAAACGAGCTTTACAAAAAATGTTAACAGAACTTCTCTATGCAGGAAACACAAGAGAAGAAAAACACCTACAATAACAAACCCAAAACAATTAAGAAAATGGTAATAGGAACATACATATCGATAATTACATTAAATGTCAATGGATTAAATGCTCCAACCAAAAGACATAGACTGGCTGAATGGATATCAAAACAAGACCCATACATATGCTGTCTACAAGAAACCCACTTCAGACCTAGGGGCACATACAGACTGAATTTGAGGGGATGGAAAAAGATATTCCATGCAAATGGACATCAAAAGAAAGCTGGAGTAGCAATTCTCATAACAGAGAAAATAGACTCTAAAATAAAGACTATTACAAGAGACAAAGAAGGACACTACATAATGATCAAGGGATCAATCCAAGAAGAAGATATAAAAATTGTAAATATTTATGTACCCAACGTAGGAGCACCTCAATACATAAGGCAAATGCTATCAGCCATAAAACGGGAAATCGATAGTAACAAAATCATAGTAGGGGACTTTAACACCCCACTTTCACCAATGGACAGATCATCCAAAATGAAAATGAATAAGGAAACACAAGCTTTAAATGATGCATTAAACAAGATGGAATTAATTGATATTTATTCGACGTTCCATTCCAAAACAACAGAATACACTTTCTTTTCAAGTGCTCATGGAACAGTCTCCAGGATAGATCATATCTTGGGTCACAAATCAAGCATTGGTAAATTTAAGAAAATTGAAATCATATCAAGTATCTTTTCTGACCACAACACTATGAGACTAGATATCAATTACAGGAAAATATCTGTAAAAAATAAAAACACATGGAAGCTAAACAAAACACTACTTAATAACCAAGAGATCACTGAAGAAATCAAAGAGGAAATAAAAAAACACTAGAAACAAATGACAATGAAAACACAATGACCCAAAACCTATGGGATGCAGCAAGGCAGTTTTAAAAGGGAAGATTATAGCAATACAATCCTACCTCAAGAAACAAGAAACATCTCAAATAAGCAACCTAGTCTTCCACCTAAAGCAATTAGAGAAAGAACAAAAATCCTCAAAGTTAGCAGAAGGAAAGAAATTTAAAAGATCAGATCAGAAACAAATGAAAAAGGAATGAAGAAAACAGTAGCAAAGATCAATGAAACTAAAAGCTGGTTTTTTGAGAAGATAAACAATATTTATAAACCATTAGCCAGACTCATCAAGAAAAAAAGGGAGAAGACCCAAATCAATAGAATTAGAAATGAAAAAGGAGAAGTAACAACTGACACTGCAGGAATACAAAGGATCATGAGAGATTACTAGAAGCAGTAAATGCCAATAAAATGGAAAACCTGGAAAAAATAGACAAATGCTTAGAAAAGCACAGACATCAGAGACTGAAACAGGAAGAAATAGAAAATATGAACAGACCAATCACAAGCACTGAAATTGAAACTGTGATTAAAAATCTTCCAACAAACAAAAGCCCAAGACCAGATGGCTTCACAGGCGAGTTCTATCAGACATTTAGAGAAGAGCTAACACCTATCTTTCTCAAACTCTTCCAAAATATATCAGGGGGAGGAACATTCCCAAATTCATTCCACAAGGCCACCATCACCCTGATACCAAAACCAGACAAAGATGTCAAAAAGTAATAAAACTACAGGCCAATATCACTGATGAATATAAATGCAAATATCCTCAACAAAATAGTAGCAAATAGAATTGAACAGCACATTAAAAGGATCATACACCATAATTAAGTGGGGTCTATCCCAGGAATGCAAGATTCTTCAATATTCATGAATCAATCAATGTGACACACCATATGAAAAAATTGAAGTATAAAAACCATATGATCATCTCAATGGATGTAGAAAAACCTTTTGACAAAATTCAACACCGACTTATGATAAAGACCCTCTATAAAGTAGGCATAGAGGGAACTTTCCTCAGCGTAATAAGGGCCATATATGACAAACCCACAGCCAACACCGTTCTCAATGGTGAAAAACTGAAACCATTTCCACTAAGATCAGGAAGAAGACAAGGTTGTCCACTCTCACCACTATTATTCAACATAGGTTCGGAAGTTTTAGCCACAGCAATCAGAGAAGAAAAAGAAAATAAAATGAACCCAAATCAGAAAAGAAGGAGTAAAAGTGTCACTGTTTGCAGATGACATGATACTGTATATAGAGAATACTAAAGATGCTAACAGAAAACTACTAGAGCTAATCAATGAATTTAGTAAAGTAGCAGGATACAAAATGAATGCACAGAAATCTCTTGCATTCCTATACAGTAATAATGAAAAATCTGAAAGAGAAATTAAGGTAACACTCCCATTTACCATTGCAACGCAAAGAATAAAATACCTAGGAATAAACCTACCTAAAGGGACAAAAGACCTGTATGCAGAAAACTATAAGGCACTGATGAAAGAAATTAAGGTTGATAAAAACAGAAGGAGTGATATACCATGTTCTTGGATTGGAAGAATCATCATTGTGAAAATTGCTATATTACCAAAAGCAATCTACAGATTCAATGTAATCGCTATCAAACTACCAATGGCATTTTTCATGGAACTAGAAGAAAAAATTTCACAATTTATATGGAAACACGAAAGACCCCAAATAGCCAAAGCATCTTGAGAAAGAAAGGCGGAGCTTGAGGAATCAGACTCCCTGACCTCAGACTATACTTCAAAGCTACGGCAATCAAGCCAGTATGGAAATGGCACCAAAACAGAAATATAGATCAATGGAACAGGATAGAAAGCCCAGAGATAAACCCACGCACCTATGGTCACCTTATTTTTGATAAAGGAGGCAAGAGTATACAATGGAGAAAAGACAGCCTCTTCAATAAGTGGTGCTGGGAAAACTGGACAGCTACATGTAAAAGAATGAAATTAGAACACTCCCTAACACCATACACAAAAATAAACTCAAAATGGATTAAAGACCTAAATATAAGGCCAGACACTATCAAACTCTTAGAGGAAAACATAGGCAGAACACTCTCTGACATAAATCACAGCAAGATCCTTTTTGACACATCTCCTGGAGAAATGGAAATAAGAACAAAAATAAACAAATGGGAGCTAATGAAACTTAAAACCTTTGGCACAGCAAAGGAAACCATAAACAAGAAGAAAAGGCAACCCTCAGAATGGGAGAAAATATTTGCAAATGAAGCAACTGACAAAGGTTAATCTCCAAAATTTACAAGCAGCTCATGCAGCTCAGTATCAAAAAAACAAAGAACCCAATAAAAAAATGGGCAGAAGACCTAAATAGACATTTCTCCAACGAAGATATATAGAATGTCAGTAAACACCTGAAAGGATGCTCAACATCACTAACCATTCGAGAAATGCAAATCAAAACTACAATGAGGTATCACCTCACACCAGTCAGAATGGCCATCATCAAAAAATCTACAAACAATAAATGCTGGAGAGGGTGTTGAGAAAAAGGAAACCTTTTGCACTGTTGGTGGGGATGTAAATTGATATAGCCACTATGGAGAACCTATGGAGGTTCCTTAAAAAACTAAAAATAGAACTACCATACGACTGAATAATCCCAGTACTGGGCATATACCCTGAGAAAAACATAGTTCAAAAAGAGTCATGTAGATTATGCATTGGTGCCTTTAAAACATGCATATAACTCAGTCTAGCAATTCTAATTCTAGTAATTTATCTTAAGAAAATAGTCATGGAGGTGGAGAAGAAGATGGCGGAAGAGTAAGACGCGGAGATCACCTTCCTTCCCACAGATACATTAGAAATACAACTACACGTGGAACTGCTCCTACAGAACACCCACTGAACGCTGGCAGAAAACGTCAGACCTCCCAAAGGCAAGAAACTCCCCATGTACTTGGGTAGGGCAAAAGAAAAAAGAAATAACAGAGACAAAACAATAGGGACGGGACCTGCACCTGTGGGAGGGAGCCGTGAAGGAGGAAAGGTTTCCACGCACTAGGAAGCCCCTTCACGGGCAGAGACTGCGGGTGGCAGAGGGGGGAAGCTTCGGAGCCACGGAGGAGAGCGCAGCCACAGGGGTGCGGAGGGCAAAGCGGAGAGACTCCTGCACAGAGGCTCGGCGCCGAGCAGCGCTCACCAGCCCGAGAGGCTTGTCTGCTCACCCGCCGGGGCGGGCGGGGGCTGGGAGCTGAGGCTTGGGCTTTGGTTGGATCGCAGGGAGAGGACTGGGGTTGGCGGCGTGAACACAGCCTGAAGGGGTCTAGTGCGCCACGGCTAGCCAGGAGGGAGTCCGGGAAAAAGTCTGCAGCTGCCGAAGAGGCAAGAGACTTTTTCTTGCCTCTTTGTTTCACAGCGCGCAAGGAGAGGGGATTCAGAGCGCCGCCTAAACGAACTCCAGAGACGGGCGCAAGCCGCGGCGATCAGAGCGGACCCCAGAGACGGGCATGAGACGCTAAGGCTGCTGCTGCCACCACCAAAAAGCCTGTGTGCGAACACAGGTCACTCTCCACACCGCCCCTCCCGGGAGCCGGTGCAGCCCGCCACGGCCAGGCTCCCATGATCTGGGGACAACTTCCCCAGGAGAACGCACGGCGCGCCTTGGGCTGGTGCAACGTCACGCCGGCCTCTGCCGCCGCAGGCTCGGCCCGCATCCGTATCCCTCCCTCCCCCCGGCCTGAGTGAGCCAGAGCCCCCGAAGCAGCTGCTCCTTTAACCCCGTTCTGTCTGGGCGGGGAACAGACGCCCTCAGGCGACCTACACGAAGAGGCGGGTCCAAATCCAAAGCTGAACCCCGGGAGCTGTGCGAACAAAGAAGAGAAAGGGAAATCTCTCCCAGCAGCCTCAGAAGCAGCAGATTAAAACTCCACAAACAACTTGATGTGCCTGCATCTGTTGAATACATGAATAGACAACGAATCATCCCAAATTCAGGAGGTGGACTTTGGGAGCAGGATATATTAATTTTTCCCCTTTTCCTTTTTTTGTGAGTGTATATGTATATGCTTCTGGGTGAGATTTTGTCTGTATAGCTTTGCTTTATAATAGCTTTATTTTACTTCACTATATTTTATCCTCTTTCTTTCTTTCTATTTTTTCTCACTTTTACTCTGAGCCGTGTGGATGAAAGGCTCTTGGTGCTCCAGCCAGGCATCAGGGCTGTGCCTCTGAGGTGGGAGAGCCAACATCAGGACACTGGTCCACAAGAGACCTCCCAGCTCCACGTAATACCAAACGGCGAAAGTCTCTCAGAGATCACCATCTCAACATCAAGACCCAGCTTCACTCAATGACCAGCAAGCTACAGTGCTGGACACCCTACGCCAAACAACTAGCAAAACAGGAACACAGCCCCATCCATTAGCAGAGAGGCTGCCTAAAATCATAATAAGGCCACAGACACCCCAAAATACACCACCAGACATGGACGTGCCCACCAGAAAGACAAGATCCAGCCTCATCCACCAGAACACAGGCACTAGTTCCCTCCACCAGGAAGCCTACACAACCCACTGAACCAAACTTAGCCACTGGGGACAGATACCAAAAACAACGGGAACTACGAACCTGCAACCTGTGAAAAAGAGACCCCAAACATAGTAAGATAAGCAAAATGAGACGACAGAAAAACACACAGCAGATGAAGGAGCAGGGTCAAAACACACCAGACCTAAGAAATGAAGAGGAAATAGGTAGTCTACATGAAAAAGAATTCAGAATAATGATAGTAAGGATGATCCAAAATCTTGGAAATAGAATAGACAAAATGCAAGAAACATTTAACAAGGACGTAGAAGAACTAAAGAGGAACCAAGCAACGATGAAAAACACAATAAATGAAATTAAAAATACTCTAGATGGGATCAATAGCAGAATAACTGAGGCAGAAGAACGGATAAGTGACCTGGAAGATAAAATGGTGGAAATAACTACTGCAGAGCAGAATAAAGAAAAAAGAATGAGAAGAACTGAGGACAGTCTCAGAGACCTCTGGGACAACATTAAACGCACCAACATTCGAATTATAGGGGTCCCAGAAGAAGAGAAAAAGAAAGGGACTGAGAAAATATTTCAAGAGATTGTAGTTGAAAACTTCCCTAATATGGGAAAGGAAATAGTTAATCAAGTCCTGGAAGCACAGAGAGTCCCATACAGGATAAATCCAAGGAGAAACACGCCAAGACACATATTAATCAAACTGTCAAAAATTAAATATAAAGAAAACATATTAAAAGCAACAAGGGAAAAACAACAAATAACACACAAGGGAATCCCCATAAGGTTAACAGCTGATCTTTCAGCAGAAACTCTGCAAGCCAGAAGGGAGTGGCAGGATATACTTAAAGTGATGAAGGAGAAAAACCTACAACCAAGATTAATGTACCAAGCAAGGATCTCATTCAGATTTGATGGAGAAATTAAAAAATTACAGACAAGCAAAAGCTGAGAGAGTTCAGCACCACCAAACCAGCTTTACAACAAATGCTAAAGGAACTTCTCTAGGCAAGAAACACAAGACAAGGAAAACACCTACAATAACAAACCCAGAACATTTAAGAAAATGGGAATAGGAACAAACATATCGATAATTATCTTAAATGTAAGTGGATTAAATGCTCCCTCCAAAAGACACAGACTGGCTGAATGGATACAAAAACAAGACCCATATATATGCTGTCTACAAGAGACCCACTTCAGACCTAGAGACACATACAGACTGAAAGTGAGGGGATGGAAAAAGATATTCCACGCAAATGGAAATCAAAAGAAAGCTGGAGTAGCAATTCTCATATCAGGCAAAATAGACTTTAAAATAAAGACTATTACAAGGGACAAAGAAGGACACTATATAATGATCAAGGGATCGATCCAAGACGAAGGTATAACAATTGTAAATATTTATGCACCCAACATAGGAGCACCTCAATACATAAGGCAAATACTAACAGCCATAAAAGGGGAAATCGACAGCAACACAATCATAGAAGGGGACTTTAACACCCCACTTTCACCAATGGACAGATCATCCAAAATGAAAATAAATAAGGAAACACAAGCTTTAAATGATACATTAAACAAGATGGACTTAATTGATATTTATAGGACATTCCACCCAAAAACAACAGAATACACATTTTTCTCAAGTGCTCATGGAACATTCTCCAGGATAGATCACATATTGGGTCACAAATCAAGCCTTGGTAAATTTAAGAAAATTGAAATCGTATCAAGTATCTTTTCCGACCACAACGCTATGAGACTAGATATCAATTACAGGAAAAGATCTGTAAAAAATACAAACACATGGAGGCTACACAATACACTACTTAATAACGAAGTGATCACTGAAGAAATCAAAGGGGAAATCAAAAAATACCTAGAAACAAATGACAATGGAGATACGACGACCCAAAACCTATGGGACGCAACAAAAGCAGTGCTAAGAGGGAAGTTTATAGCAATACAAGCCTACCTCAAGAAACAGGAAACATCTCGAATAAAAAACCTAACCTTGCACCTGAAGCAATTAGAGAAAGAAGAACAAAAAAAACCCAAAGCTAGCAGAAGGAAAGAAACCATAAAGATCAGATCAGAAATAAATGAAAAAGAAATGAAGGAAACAATAGCAAAAATCAATGAAACTAAAAGCTGGTTCTTTGAGAAGATAAACAAAATTGATAAACCATTAGCCAGACTCATCAAGAGAAAAAGGGAGAAGACTCAAATCAATAGAATTAGAAATGAAAAAGGAGAAGTAACCACTGACACTGCAGAAATACAAACGATCATGAGAGATTACTACAAGCAACTCTATGCCAATAAAATGGACAACCTGGAAGAAATGGACACATTCTTAGAAATGCACAACGTGCCGAGACTGAACCAGGAAGAAATAGAAAATATGAACAGACCAATCACAAGCACTGAAATTGAAACGGTGATTAAAAATTTCCAACAAACAAAAGCCCAGGAACAGATGGCTTCACAGGCGAATTCTATCAAACATTTAGAGAAGAGCTAACACCTATCCTTCTCAAACTCTTCCAAAATATTGCAGGGGGAGGAACACTCCCAAACTCATTCTACGAGGCCACCATCACCCTGATACCAAAACCAGACAAAGATGTCACAAAGAAAGAAAACTACAGGCCAATATCACTGATGAACATAGATGCAAAAATCCTCAACAAAATACTAGCAAACACAATCCAACAGCATATTAAAAGGATCATACACCATGATCAAGTGGGGTTTATCCCAGGAATGCAAGGATTCTTCAATATACGCAAATCAATCAACGTGATACACCATATTAACAAATTGAAGGAGAAAAACCATATGATCATCTCAATAGATGCAGAGAAAGCTTTTGACAAAATTCAACTCCCATTTATGATAAAAGCCCTGCAGAAAGTAGGCATAGAGGGAACTTTCCTCAACATAATAAAGGCCATATATGACAGACCCACAGCCAACATTGTCCTCAATGGTGAAAAACTGAAACCATTTCCACTAAGATCAGGAACAAGACAAGGTTGCCCACTCTCACCACTATTATTCAACATAGTTTTGGAAGTGTTAGCCACAGCAATCAGAGAAGAAAAAGAAATAAAAGGAATCCAAATCAGAAAAGAAGAAGTAAAGCTGTCACTGTTTGCAGATGGCATGATACTATACATAGAGAATCCTAAAGATGCTACCAGAAAACTACTAGAGCTAATCAATGAATTTGGTAAAGTAGCAGGATACAAAATTAAAGCACAGAAATCTCTTGCATTTCTATACACTAATGACGAAAAATCTGAAAGTGAAATTAAGAAAACATTCCCGTTTACCATTGCAACAAAAAGAATAAAATATCTAGGAATAAACCTACCTAAGGAGACAAAAGACCTGTATGCAGAAAATTATAAGACAACGATGAAAGAAATTAAAGATGATACAAATAGATGGAGAGATATACCATGTTCTTGGATTGGAAGAATCAACATTGTGAAAGTGACTCTACTACCCAAAGCAATCTACAGATTCAATGCAATCCCTATCAAACTACCACTGGCATTTTTCACAGAACTAGAACAAAAAATTTCACAATTTTTATGGAAACACAAAAGACCCTGAATAGCCAAAGCAATCTTGAGAACGAAAAATGGAGCTGTAGGAATCAGGCTCCCGGACTTCAGACTATATTACAAAGCTACAGTAATCAAGACAGTTTGGTACTGGCACAAAAACAGAAATATAGATCAATGGAACAGGATAGAAATCCCAGAGATAAACCCATGCACATATGGTCACCTTGTCTTTGATAAAGGAGGCAAGCATATACAGTGGAGAAAAGACAGCCTCTTTAATAAGTGGTGCCGGGAAAATTGGACAGATACATGTAAAAGTATGAAATTAGAACACTCCCTGACACCATACACAAAAATAAACTCAAAATGGATTAAAGACCTAAGTGTAAGGCCAGACACTATCAAACTCTTAGAGGAAAACATAGGCAGAACACTCTATGACATAAATCACAGCAAGATTCTTTTTGACCCAGCTCCTAGAGAAATGGAAATAAAAACACAAATAAACAAATGGGACCTAATGAAACTTAAAAGCTTTTACACAGCAAAGGAAACCATAAACAAGACCAAAAGACAACCCTCAGAATGGGAGAAAATATTTGCAAATGAAGCAACTGACAAAGGATTAATCTCCAAGATTTACAAGCAGCTCATGCAGCTCAATAACAAAAAAACGAACAACCCAATCCAAAAATGGGCAGAGACCTAAATAGACATTTCTCCAAAGAAGATATACAGATTGCCAACAGACACATGAAAGAATGCTCAACATCATTAATCATTAGAGAAATGCAAATCAAAACTACAATGAGATATCATCTCACACCGGTCAGATTGGCCATCATCAAAAAATCTAGAAACAATAAATGCTGGAGAGGGTGTGGAGGAAAGGGAACCCTCTTGCACTGTTGGTGGGAATGTAAATTGATACAGCCACTATGGAGAACAGTATGGAGGTTCCTTAAAAAAGTACAAATAGATCTACCATACGACCCAGCAATCCCACTACTGGGCATATACCCTGAGAAAACCATAGTTCAAAAAGAGTCATGTACCAAAATGTTCATTGCAGCTCTATTTACAATAGCCAGGACATGGAAGCAACCTAAGTGTCCATCATTGGATGAATAGATAAAGAAGATGTGGCACATATATACAATGGAATATTACTCAGCCATAAAAAGAAATGAAATGGAGGTATTTGTAATGAGGTGGATGGAGTTAGAGTCTGTCATACAGAGTGAAGTAAGTCAGAAAGGGAAAAACAAATACAGTATGCTAACACATATATATGGAATCTAAGGAAAAAAAAAAAAGACCATGAAGAACCTAGTGACAAGACGGGAATAAAGACACAGACCTACTAGAGAATGGACTTGAGGATATGGGGAGGGGGAGGGGTGAGATGTGACAGGGTGAGAGAGTGTCTTGGACATACATACACTACGAAATGTACAATAGATAGCTAGTGGGAAGCAGCCGCATAGCACAGAGAGATCAGCTCGGTGCTTTGTGACCACCTAGAGGGGTGAGATGGGGAGGGTGGGAGGGAGGGAGATGCACGAGGGACGCGATATGGGAACATGTGTATATGTATAACTGATTCACTTTGTTATAAATCAGAAACTAACACACCATCGTAAAGCAATTATACTTCAATAAAGTTGTTTAAAAAAAAAAAAAAAGAGTCATGTACCACAATTTTCATTGCAACTCTATTTACAATAGCCTGGACATGGAAACAACCTAAGTGTCCATCGATGTATGAATGGATAAAGAAGTTGTGGCACATATATACAATAGTTTATTACTCAGCCATAGAAAGAAACGAAATTGAGTTATTTGTAGTGAGGTGGGTAGAGCTTGATTCTGTCATACAGAGTGAAGTAAGTCAGAAAGAGAAAAACAGATACAGTATGCTAACACATATATATGGAGTCTAAAAAAAAATGTTATGAATAATCTAGGGGCATGACGGGAATAAAGACACAGACCTACTAGAGAATGGACTTGAGGACACGAGTAGGGGGAACGGTTAGCTGGGACAAAGTGAGAGAGTGGCATGGACATATATACACTACCATATGTAAAATCGATCGCTGGTGGGAAGCAGCCACATGGCACAGGGAGATCAGTTCGGTGCTTTGTGACCACCTAGAGGGGTGGGATAGGGAGTGTGGGAGGGAGGGAGATGCAAGAGGGAAGAGATATGGGGTATATGTATATGTATCGCTGATTCACTTTGTTTTAAAGCAGAAACTAACACACAACTGTAGTTGAATTATCCTCCAATAAAGATGTTAAATTTTAAAAAAGTAATTATATGTTTGTACCTAAGTGTGACATTTTATTATTTGCACTCTATACATTTCTCTACTCTCTTTTTCTCTTTTCTTGGCTTCTTGTAAATTACTTGATTTTTTAGGGTTTCATTTTTTTTAAATTATATTTGTTTTGAGTAAATCATTTTGTTTAATTTTCTTTTGGTTTCTCTAGATTTTCCAATATACATATGTAGCTTATCACAAACTGCTGATACTCAGTGGTTTACCTCTTTAAGTGAAGTATTGAAACTGCTTCCATTTGAGTCCCTTTACCCTCCCCAATTATTAAATATAATTGTCTCTGCTATTTTCTCCACATACATCAAACACCACAATGCATGTTATAATTGTTTCTTTGACAATCATATATGATTTAAGGAATTCATTGGAAGAAGAAAAATCTCTTATTTACTTCTACACTTACCCATTCTGTTGTTCTCCTTTCTTTTTTCAACTTCCAATCCTTCTTATTTCTTTTGTTTGAAAAGCTTTCTTTAACCATTAGTCAAAGTAAGATTTCCTAGGGACAAATTATGTTAGCATTCTTTTATCTAAGAATATCTCTTCATACCCTTTATTCCTGAGGAATTGTTTCATTGATTATAGCATTCTCAGTAAGTGTTTTTTTTTCTATCAGTATTTGAGAAAATGTTGTGCCACTGTCATTTAAATTAATATCTCCCAATTGGTAATGAGTCATTTTCCTCTGGTTGCTTTTGAGGTTTTATTTTCTTTTTATTTAGTTTTCAGAACTTTAATTATGACATGTCTTGGCATGGATTTATTTGAGTTTATCTTGTTTGATATTTACTTGGCTTTTTGAATCTATAGGTTTATGCCTTTTATCAAATTTTGGATGTTTCCAGCTATTGTTTCTTCAAATACTTCTTCAGTCACAATCACTCTCTTTTCTACTTCCAGGGCTCAAATGATATAAATATTAAATCTTGGATTATTATCTCACAGGTTCCTGAGTCTCTGCTCATTTTTATTTTTCAGTCTATTTACTTTTGTTTTTAATATCATGGAAATTCTGTTCCACTGTCATCAGTTTAACTGATTTTAACTTCTGTCATCCCTACTAGTGAGCTTTTCCAGTAATTTTTTATTTTGGTTTTTTTATTCTTCAATTCTTAATTCCTATTGGGATCTTTTCATAACATATTTCTTTTCTGAGGTTCTCTACTTTTTATTCATTTCAAAGGAAATCATAATTACTTACTGACATAATTTTATGATAGCTGCTCTAAAATTGCAGTCAGATAATATCAATATTTGATGTATCTAATAGTTTTCTGTCCATTTTATTTTCTCATTTAAGTTGTAATTATCATTTTTCTTATATGACTAGTGATTTTTTATTATACCTGGATACAGTTTTGGATATTATGTTAGGAGACTTCATTCTATTTAAATTATCTATTTTACCAAACTGTCACTCTTTCAAGCTTTAGCATATATATTTTAGCAGCTCTCCTGGACTTTCCTGATGCCCCACTATAGGTAGATCAGACCTGCCACTCTCTGTGTTTGTAGGACAGAAAATGGATTGGTCCACAGGCTCTACCAGTGATGATGCTGTGAACATATTGTATCTTTCACCAAGTTTAGGATGTTTTCAGACATTATTTCTTCAAATACTTCTCTGGCTGTCAGTGAGAGTGGAGAGGAGGTGACCCGACCCTTCATTGTTTCTACTATTGCCACTGCTGCATGCAGATCATACTCACCACTACCAGAAGTTTTGAGGCAGGAAATGGCTTTATCCACCTAAGATCTGCTGGGGATTCTGATGCAGGCAGGTAGGCCTACTGCTGCTGGCTGATGTGAGGCAGTGATTGGTTTGCCCTTGTAGAGTCTACTAATGATGCTTTAATGGCAGATTGTGCTACTTCTGCTGACCACTGCCAGGTGGAAATTGGATAGCCCAACTATGTTATGCAACTGATATTGCTGTATGCGGATTAACCACTGCTGCCATTAGTTATGAATCTGCCTCCCAAGTCTCTACTGGGCTTTCCCTTTCCAGTGACTTGTCCAACACGATCAGGATTTTCTTTTTTCATTTCCTGTTTTATGTTGTGTTTGTCTCTCTATCCATTGTGGTTGACAGTTTCAGGATGCTCTGTTGTCCACTGCAGCATGTATGAGAGATTAAAAAAATAAAGCACAGGGAATACAATGCAGTGTTGTTATACAACCACGGAGGACCAAAGTCAGTCAACCTTCTTCTTCACACCTTTCAAGTTATTTTATAATTGATTGTTGAATTATTTTCAGTATATTTACTTTTGTTTCAAAGAAAAGAGGGGTAAAGTGGTCCACCCCATCTTATTCTGGAACTGAAAGTGGATTATTTTTACAACTTATATTTCTTTGCTGATAATTTATATTTTTTCATTTGTTTCAAGAGAATTCACAGGTACTTGCTAAAGAATTTTCATGATGACTGCTTTTAAAATCCTTTTTAGATCATTTCAAATTCTGATTCACCTTTTTACTGGCACCTGTCCATTTGTATTTTCTCATTCATATTGTGATATCTGTGGTTCTTGGTATAACAGGTGAGTATGCTTGTATCCTAGACATTTTTGGATATCATATTATGAGACAGTGGTCCCATTTAATCCCCCACTGAGGTGCAGTACAAGGGACTGTTGCCTTTGTATGTGTTCAACTTCCCTCTGTGCCCTGCTGACACACACCAGGAAAAGTGGAGTGCTGGTTAAAAAAAAGTGGAGTGCTGCTTCATTGTAGACTCTAGGGGGCAGGGGGTACAGGAGTTAAGCTTCTCCCTTCAGCACTACTGACACCTTCCCAATGAAAGGAGGTCATCATCTCACACCCCCTCATTGCTTCTGAGTGAGAAGGTTGTAAGATCAGTTTCTTGCTTGGCCCCACTGACACAAGGGAGTGGGGTAGTGCTTTGTTGCTCTGTAGTGGGGATGAAAACTGAGCAAGGAGGAAGTGAGTGCCAATTATCCCAACCTGCCACCGCCACATTCCACCCCATTAATGCCAGGTTGGAATAGAGGATCAGTTCCCTACTGGACCCAACTGACTGAAGGGATGTGGAGAAGCAGAGTGCTCATTATCCTGATTTTGAATCACCTTGTTCTGTGCAACTGATATTGAATGTTGCTAGAGGCTCAGCTCTCCATTGGCCCTGCTGACACTGGTAGGAGATAGAGTGCCACTAAGCTTTGCTTCACATCTCCTCTTTCAGTGTCCTGTTTCTAGAAGGTTGTGGCCAGTTAATTCCCCCTGGGGCCCTGCTGACACCAGGAAGATAGTGGAGTGCTACCTAGCTCCATTTCACACCACCATATTGAGTCTCATAGTAATGCCAGGTGGGGGTATAGGCACAGCCCCTCAATGAGATCCACTGACTCTGGGGTGAGGATGAAGCAGATTAGATACTAGCTTTGCCTCACACTGCCTTGTTAATCCTCTTTGCTGACAAGTGAGAGTGGATGCTCAGATTGATGTTGGACTCTATTTGCCACTACTCCAGCAGGAAAATCTAGCACCACTTGCTTCCATTAAGTGAGAGATGAAAGATCAGCTCCTACTCAGCTTCATTCATACTACCCCAGAAAAGGAATCAAAGAGTGTCCTGCTTTCAAGGAGAGGTGAATGAATAAATAGCTCCCTCCTCAGCCCTGCCAACACAATCCAATGGGGAAATCAGAGCATCACCTGCTTCTGCCAAGCAAGGGATTAATTAGCTCCCTGTCTGGACTCACCAACTTTACCATGCAGGTAAATTGGAGTGTCACAACATGCTTCCATGTGGTGTGGTTACATATCAGCTCCTCATTCACCCCATTGATATCATGGGGAGGAGGCAATTTTTTTTCTGCTGGTGTCTGATTGGAGTAGAATAGTTATTGTTAAAAAGGTTTTCTGTTATTAGACTACCATTTTCCAGGTTTCTAGACTAGGAAGAATAAGCTTTCTTGAAGCTTCTTTTGTGTTACTGGTTAGTGTTTTGAGTCAGAGTCTGTTGCAATAACATTTTCAGGATATGTGTTAGCCAATAAGCAAAGCTTGAGAAGCCACTGCCATGTCGTACCTGAAGTCCTGAGCTCCCTAGGTAGTCCAACTTTTTCTTTCTACCTGTTAGAATTTTCTTATGATTACTTATTAAGTTACATCTGAGGGGTTTTTAGTTGTAAGAATAAGTAGCTGGGAAGAAAGGCCTACTCTAACATGCTAAGAATTGGGTCTGTTGGAGAATTTGGAGTTAGAAAATTAACATGTGGGAAATCATTTGACATTGAAAACTTATTACTTAAAATTTTTGTATGGTCTCCACTTAATCTGCTTAACACATAATTTCATCAGCACCTTAAAATAAAGAACTACTCTGAGTCCCAGTTTATAAAAGGTTTTCCTTTCATTGGTGAAAACTTCCACAGTCTCATGAATTTGAGAATCTCTTCTTGGTTCTTTTTTTTTTTTTTTTTCCTTTTATGACTAAAGCATCTTCTGATTGTACAAATGAATGGTTATGCCTACTTTTCTCTGTTCTGTCATTTGTATTTTAATAAAGCTAGCTGAGATAGCCACATTAGTTAGTAGATAAAAGAAGAAACAAACATATTTTTAAAATATGTATGGCCTTTGTGCCCATACCATACTGTTTTGATTACTGTAGCTTTGTAGTATACTCTGAAGTAAGGAAGCGTGATTCCTCCAGCTCTGGTCTTCTTTCTCAAGATTGCTTTTGCTATTCAGGGTCTTTTGTGCTTCTATGCAAAATGTAAAATTTTTTGTTCTAATTCTTTGAAAAATGCCATTGGTAATTTGATAGGGATTGTGTTGAATCAGTTGATTGCTTTGGGTAGTATAGTCATTTTCACAATATTGATTCTTCCAATCCAAGAACATGGTATATCTTTCCATCTGTTTGTGGCAGCTTTGATTTTTTTTCATCAGTATCTTATAGTTTTCTGAGCACAGGTTTTTGCCTCCTTAGGTAAATTTACTCCTAAGTATTTTTTTCTTCTTGATGCGATGGTAAATGGGATTGTTTCTTGAATTTCTCTTTCTGATTTCCATTGTTAGTGTACACAAATTCAACAGATTTCTGTGTATCAATTTTGTAACCTGCAACTTTATCAGATTCACTAGTAGTTTTCTGGTAGCATTTTTAGGATTCTCTATGTATAGTATCATGTCATCTGCAAACAGTGACAGTTTTATTTCTTTTCCAATTTGCATTCTTTTATTTCTTTTTCTTCTCTGATATTCGTGGCTAAGACTTCCAAAACTATGTTTAATAAAAGTCATGAGAGTGGACATCCTTCTCTGGTTCCTGATCTTAGAGGAAATGCTTTCATCTTTTCACAATTGAGTATGATGTTAGCTGTAGGATTGTCATATATGACCTTTATTATGTTGAGGTACGTTCCCTCTAGGCCCACTTTCTGGAAAGTTTTTATCATATATGTGTGTTGAACTTTGTCAAAAGGTTTTTCTGCATCTATTCAGATGATCATATGCTTTTTATTCCTCAATTTGTTAATGTAGTGTATCACATTGATTGACTTGCATATATTGAAAAATCCTTGCATCCCTGGGATAAATCCCACTTGATCATGTTTTATGATCCTTTTAATGTGTTGTTGAATTTGGTTTACTGGTATTTTTTTGAGGATTTTTGCATCTATGTTCATTAGTGACATTGGCCTCTAATTTTCTTTTTTGTGTGATATCTTTGCCTGGTTTTGGTATCAGAGTGATTGTGGCCTCATAGAATGAGCTTGTGAGTGTTCCTTCATTTGCAATTTTTTGGAAGAGTTTCAGAAGGGTAGGTGTTAACCCTTGTCTTAATGTTTGATAGTATTCACCTGTGAAGCCATCTGGCCCTGGACTTTTGTTTGTTGGAAAATTTTAATCACAGTTTCAATTTCAGTACTTGAGATTGGTCTGTTCATATTTTCTATTTCTTCCTGGTTCAGTCTTTCTAAGACTTCATCCATTTCTTCTAGGTTGTCCATTTTATTAGTGTATACTTGCTTGTAGTAATCTCTTATGATCTTTTGTATTTCTGTGGTGTCCATTATAACGTCTCCTTTTTCATTTCTAATTTGATTGATTTGAATCCTCTCCCTTTTTTTCTTGGTGAGTCTGGCTGAAGGTTTATAAATTCTGTTTATCTTCTCAAATAACCAGCTTTTAGTTTCATTGATCTTTGCTATTATTTTCTTCACATCTATTTCATTTATTTCTGCTATGACCATTATGATTTCTTTCCTTCTATTAACCTTGTGTTTTGTTTGTTCTTATTTTTCTAGTTGCTTTAGGTGTAAGGATAGGTTTTTTATATGAGATTTTTCTTGTTTCCTGAGGTAGGATTTTATTGCTATAAACTTCTATCTTAGAACTGCTTTTGCTGTATCCCATAGGTTATGAATTGTCATGTTTTCATTGCCATTTGTCTCTAGGTATTTTTTGATTCCCTCTTGGCACAAAATCAGAAATATAGATCAATGGAACAGGATAAAAAGTCCAGAGATATACCCACACACCTATGGTCACCTAATTTATGACAAAGGAGGCAAGAATATATAATGGAGAAAAGACAGTCTCTTCATTAAGTGGTGCTGGGAAAACTGGGCAGCTACATGTAAAAGAATGAAACTAGAAATCTCCCTAACACCATACACAAAAATAAACTCAAAATGGATTAAAGACCTAAATATAAGACCGGATACTATAATTTTCTTAGAGTAAAATATAGGCAGAACATTCTCTGAGATAAATCACAGCATGATCTTTTTCGATCCACTGCCTAGATTAATGAAAATATAAACAAATGGGACCTAATGAAACTTAAAAGCTTTTGCACAGCAAAACCATAAACAAGACGAAAAGACAACCCTCAGAATGGGAGAAAATATTTGCAAGTGAAGCAACTGACAAGGGATTAATCTCCAAAATATACAAGCAGCTCAATATCAAAAAAACAAACAACCCAGTCCAAAACTGGGTGGAAGACCTAAGTATACATTTCTCCAAAAAAGACATACAGATGGCCAGCAAACACAAGAAAAGATGCCTAAATTTGCTAAATATTAGAGAAATGCAGATCAAAACTACAATGAGGTATCAGCTCACACCGGTCAGAATGGCCATCATCAAAAAATCTACAAACAATAAATGCTGGAGGGGGTGTGGAGAAAAGGGAAACCTTTTGCACTGTTGGTGGGAATGTAAATTGATACAGCCACCATGGAGAACAGTATGGAGGTTCCTAAAAAAACTAAAAATAGAACTACCATGCAACCCAGCAATCCCACTACTGGGCATTTACCCTGAGAAAACCATTATTTAAAAAGAGTCATGTACTACAATGTTCATTGCAACTCTATTTACAATAGTCAGGACATGGAAGCAACCTAAGTGTCCATCGACAGATGAATGGATAAAGAAGATGTGACACATATATACAATGGAATATTACTTAGCCATAAAAAGAAATGAAACTGAGTTATTTGTAGTGAGGTGGATGGACCTAGAGTCTGTAATACAGAGTGAAGTAAGTCAGAAAGGAGAAAACAAATACCGTATGCTAACACATATATATGGAATCTAATTTAAAAAAAAGGTTCTGAAGAACCTAAGGACAGGACAGGAATAAAGATGCAGGCGTAAATAATGGACTTGAGGACAAGGGGAGGGGGAAGGGTAAGCTGCGATGAGGTGAGAGAGTGGCATGGACATATATACACTACCAAATATAAAATAGATAGCTAGTGGAAATCAGCTGCATAGCAGAGGGAGATCAGCTTGGTGCTTCATGACCACATAGAGGGGTGGGACAGGGAGGGTGAGAGGGAGATGCAGAAGGGAGGAGATATGGAGATATATGTATATGTATAGCTGATTCACTTTGTTATAAAGCAGAAACTAACACACCATTGTAAAGCAACTATAGTCCAATAAAGATGTTAAAAAATAATAATAATAATAAAATTGTCATTTTAACTAAGGGAGTTAAAAAAACACACATACGGGTGCCAGCTCATTTTAAAATTATAAAACATTTATGCCAAGTTCCCCAAATTAATCCTTGTATAATTCCTTTTTACTAGAAGACGAGCGAGTTTACAATGATATATCATTGCACTTGAAGCAGCTGCCACAGCCCTCATCATCTATACCTCCAGAACCTATAGACAAAATGCCTTTTATAAGCCATGCTGAGAAGCCAGGGAGCCATTCAGAGTTATTCTAGGTGGTTTTGTTAGCTGGCCAACATCAACATTTTCTGTGGCTTTATGCTGCAGATGGCCTATATTGAGCAAGTAGTAGCAGCCAGGTAGTACCAGTTCCCCCATTTCCAATGCCCACTATGTAATGAAGATACAGGTGGGGTAGCTGGTGAAGACTGCAGTCCCTCTTTTCCTGCATAGCTATATGTTGTGGGAAAGCTGCTTCAATGGACTTACCAGCTGAAGTCAGCTCTCATACTCTCAGCTTCCTGAGTTGGAAGACATATTCTTGGTAGAGTCAGAAGCTACTGAGCATTGTCAGATCCCATTCTCCCTGGTTTTATACTGCAGAAGATCCATAAGGGCAGTGATAGCACTAGTTCACCCCCTCCGCCCCACACACACACATACAGATCCTGCTACATAGAGAAGACCTGGGTGGGTCCACCATGAAGAGTGAGTTCCCCATTCTACCTCCTCCAGCTCCAGCTAAACCACTCAGATTTTCTATCTAGGGTAGGGTCAGAGCAAGTCAAAAGCTCAACTTCAGTTGAATAAAACTATGGAACAATTTATGCCCAATATATAAATTTAAGAGGACAAAAACAATAGAGCAATCAATTAGATAAATCTAACAGATGGGTATGATACCAATATTGCAGATAGATCAGAAGTTTAATCAGGAGGTCAGAGAAAAAACAGTCAAAAAAGTTTATCTAAAATGAGATTCCTGGTGTTCAGAGAGATTGTGAAAATGCACAAGGCTGTGGCCTCTGTGGAGCAACATCAGAGACTGCACCTTGTAAGAGAAATAGATTTTACTGAACTAGTCCATCTCAGTCATTACATAAACAAGTAAAGGACAACAAAATCAAGTTTGAATGAGCAGTACAGGAGATTAGTATCCAGAGTGGCTACATTATATTTTCTAAAATTTCTAGTTTTCAAAGAAATATCATGAGACATGCAAAGAAACAGGAAGGTCTGACACATGCACAGGAAAAACAGCAGGCAGTAGAATTCATCTTTGAGGGACCTGGAAGTTGAACTAAGCAGAAAAAGCTGTCAAAGCAACTAGAAAAGATATGATCAAAGATGAAAGAATTAAAGGAAAGTATGATGATAATTTCTCATCAAATAGAGAGTACCAATAAAGTTACAGAAATTATATAAAGGAGTAAAATAGGAATTCTGGAGTTAAAAAGTGTGATAGTCAATATAGAAAATTCAGTAGAGAGATCAACACTAGATTTGAGCTGGCAGAAGAATCTGCTAGCTTGAATACACATCAATGGAAACTATGCTGTCTGAAGAAGAGAGAAAAAAATGAAGTAAAATGAACAGCACCCCAGAGAAATGTGGAGAACCTTTAAGTGTACAAATATATATATAAAGGGAATTCCAGGAGAGGAGAGGAGAGACAGAAAGAATCAGAACATATATTTGAAAGAATAATGACTTAAAACTTCTCACATTTAATGAAAAACATTAATGTATACATCCAAGAAACCCAAAAAAGTTCAAGTAAGATAAACATTGAGATCCACAACCATATAAAACAAAGTCAAATATTGAAAGACAAAAACAAATAAAAATTCTTGAAATCAGCAAGAGAAAAACAATTCATCAAGAACATGGGAACTTTAACAAAATTTGTAGCTGACTTATCATTAGAAATGATGGAGTTCAGAATGCAGTGAAATGACATATTCAAAGTGGCAAGGAAAAAACTTGTCAGCTAAGAATCTTATATCCACCAAAACTAATTTTCATATGAAAGTGAAATAAAGACATTCTCAGATAAACAAAAACTGAAAACATATTGCAAACAGACCCATATTAGAAGAAACTCTAAAATAAGTTCTTCAGGCTGAATCAAATGACATCAGAGTGTATTTCAAGTCCATATGAAAACATAAAAATTACTGGTACATGTACTCATGTAGGTAATAATAAAAGACAGCATAATTGCATGATTTCACCTTTTTTCTCTTACTGATTTTAAAAGATTTCACAGAACATTCTGTGTATGTAATTGTATTGTCAGGTCTATAACACATATAAATATAATGTATTTAAATATAATGGCACAAAAATGTGGGCTGGGAACAAAGCTGTACTGTTGTAATATAATGTGACCAGATAATAAATCACATCCACAGGAAGAAATGTAGAGAAATGGTAAATAGGAAGGTTAAAATAGAAAACTCTATAAATATGTACTTGCCCTGCTTTCTCCTCTCAGGTTATTTAAAAGAAAAAAGTATATAAAGTAATAATTTTAAAAATGTATTGTTGGGTTCATAAAATATATTGACATAATATGTATTACAATAATAGCATAAAACAAGAGTTGGGGAGAGAATAGAGTAACTAAGAGTAAAGACTTATATTTCAATGGAACGTCAGTATAAATCGGAAATATATTTTGATAAGTTAAGATGTATATTGTAAATACTAGAGCAACCACTAAAAAACAATCTCCCAACTATGGCTTATAAAAAATTAAACAAATTAAAGTATCACAATAGAGCATATTCACTTGTTGCAAAATAAGTCTGTAAATAAGGAAAAGAGGAGAAAAACCCATGAGACATATAGTAAAGAAAAATAAATTGGCAGATGTTTATCCAACTATATCAATAATATCATTAAATGTAAGTGTTTTAAACAATCCAATCAAAATGCAGAGATCTGACTGAATTAAAAAATTAAGATTCAACTATATACTGGTACAGGAGACACACTTTAGCTTAAAAGATACAGATAGGTTAAAAGTAGAAGGAAGAAGAAAATACTGATGCAACAGCAACCAAAAGAAAATTGGAGTGGCTATACTAATATAAAATGAAACAGGCTTTAAGACAAAATTTTTACTGGAGACAAAAAAGAATGTTTTGTATTGATAAGATTATCAATCCACCAGGAAGGCATAACAATTATAAACATATATGCACCTAATCCTCAAAATACATGAAGTGATAAGTGACAAAGTTGAAAGAAGAAATAATTCAGTAATAATAGTTTTAGGTGTCAATAAATCACTTTAATAATGGATAAAGGACATAGGCAGTTCAACAAGGGGAAATAAAACATTAACAAGAGCATAAACTAACTAGATTAGTAAACCTAACAAACACCTATACAAACACTCCATCCAACAATGGCAGAAAAGATATTTTTCTCAAGAGCACATAGAATATTCTCTAAGGTAGACCACATAGTAGACCATAAAACAAGCCTCAAAAATTTGAAGGTTTGAAATTATACAAAGTATGTTCTCTGAACATGATGTAACAAAATTAAAGATCGATAACAGAAGTAAATTTGGAATATCCACAAAGATGCAAAAATTGCATAGCATTCTCCTAAATAACCAATGAGTCAAAGAGGACATAATAAAAGAAAGTAGAAAATAATCATTGAGGTGAATGAAAATTAAAACCCAACATACCAAAATATGGGTGAAGCTAAAACAGTATTTAGAGGAAAATGTGTAGATTCAAAGGCTTATATTACAAAAGAATTTTCTCAAAAAAATATCTCAAACCAATAACATAATCTTCCACCATAAGAGACTAAAATAAGAAGACTAAATTAAAACAAGCAGAAAGAAAGAAATAAGCATGGGTAGAAATAAATGGAAAAAGAAAACAATACAGAAAATCATTGAAATCAAAAGATGGTTCTTTGAAAAGATCAACAAATTTGACTGGTCGAGGAAAAAGAAGACAAAAATCAATTTTCTAAAGCCAGGAATGAAAGAAGGGAGATCACTATTGACTTTACAGAAATAAAGTGATTATACAAGAATACCAGGAACACTTTATGTGAATGACTTAGATGTAATGAAAAAATTGCTAGTATATACAAACTATAGAAACTCATTCAAGAAGAAAAATAAAATCTAAATATATTTATAACAAATAAAGAAATTTATCTAGTAATTTTAAAACTTACAAAGAAAAGGGCAGGCTCAGATGGTTGTACAGAAATTTTTAAATATTTATAGTGTTACAGAAATATTTAAAGAATAATTAACACCAATTTCTCACAAACACTTCCAAAAAACTACAGAGCATGGAATCATTCACAAATCTTTCTACAAGACAAATAGTACTCTGATATCTTAATCAGATAAAGATATGACAAGAAAATAAAATATGGAACAGTATTTCTTATGAACATAGACACAAAAATCTTCAACAAAATATTGGCAATCCAAATCTAGCAACATATAAAAAGGATCCTATACCATGACCAAATAGGATTTATGCCAGAACACAACATTTAACAGGTAAAATCAATCAATAATATACATCGTATTAATAGCTTAAAAGGAAAAATAAAACACAGTTATTTGAATACAGTAAGTCCCCTACATACGAACCTTCAAGTTTTAAGCTTTCAAAGATGTGAACATGTGTTTGCATATCCAATCACATAAGTTAGTTCACATTTCTGGCATGCATTGTCACAGGCGTGCATCCTATACAAGTGGTTGTGCTTTTGTGTACTTTACTGTACAGTTCTGTACAGAGTGCCGTAGTACAGTATCTTTATTTCAAGCCCAGGGTATCCGGAAGCAAACATAAAATCAGTGGTGATATAGCTGGTACTGCTATGAAGTGCCAAGTGATAACAATGGAAACAATAGTGAAAATAATTGAGAGACTAGAGTGAGGTGAAAAGATGGTAGATGTCCTCATTCTTATAATGTGAATCGTTCAACCATTGGCACGATGCTAAAGAACAAGGACAAGATCATGGAACATGTGAAGTCTGCTGTGCCAATGATGTTGACAATAATATCGAAGAAGCATGCAAAATTGATGAAGGAGGTGAAGAAACTTCTCAGTGTGTGGATGCAGGCTCAGCATCAGTGTTGAGTCCCACTCAGCTTAATGCTGATTCAAGAGAAAGCTAAAAGCCTTTATGAAGACTTGAAGGAGAAACACAGTGAAGAATCAGAGGGCACATCTTTTAATGCCAGCCATGGCTGGTTTCATCAGGTCAAGGCTAGAGCCAACCTTCACATGGTAAAATTAAGTGTCAATACAGTGAGTGCAGATATGGTAGCTGCCTAGGAATTTCCTGAAACACTTTGAGAAATTATTGATGAAGGCGCATATTTACCTGAGCAGGTTTTTAATGTGGACGAGACAGGACTGTACTGGAAAAGGATGCCAGACCGAAGTTACATCAGTAAGGAGGAAAAGTTGATACCAGGCTATAAAGCATACTAACTAAAGGCTAACTGTGGTTTGGTGGCAATGCTTCCAGCGATATGAAGCTGAAGCCTCCCTTAGTTTATCATTCAGAGAACCCAAGAGCCCTTAAATACATAGCAAAAGGCTCTCTTCCTGTTGTGTGGAAGAGTAACCCCAAAGCCTGGGTTACACGGGTCATTTTCCAGTACTGGTTTTTCCACCACTTTTTCCTGGAGGTAGAGAAATATTGCTTGGAGAAGGACATTCCATTCAACATTCTTTTGCTGCTCGACAATGCTCTGGGCCACCCCCCATTCATGGACGACTTTCATCCCAAGGTCAAAGTAATGCATCTGCCACTGAATGCTACATCGCTCATACAACCTATGGACAAGGGATATAATATAGTCACTATAACATAGCGACTTTCAAGAAATATTATTTACGTCACACTTTTTGTCAGGCAGTAAAGGTGAGTGACGAATCAGGAACAACCTTGCAACAATTTTGCAAGGACTATAACATCTACAAGGCCATAAAAAACATTGACTTTGCTTGGCATGAGGTTATGGCCATCTCCACGAAGGAGGTTTGGAAGAAACTTTGCCTGCAGTTTGTTCACAATTTTTGTGGATTTGAGAAGGTGGATGAGGAGTCCAAAGAGGTCTTCGGCAACTTAGTGACCCTCAGCGAGAAGCTGGAGGTAGATCTGCAAGAGGACCACTTCATTGAACTCCTTGCTGTGCAACACGAGGAGCATACTAATGAATACCTGATGGAATTGGAGGCCCAGAGAAAGAATGTAGAGAGACAAGAGGAAGAAGAAGTAACTGAAGAACTGAAGAGATTCACGATTCAGGAAATGGCAAGGGCATTTTCTTTATTTGAGGAGGCACTGTTAGTTATTGAGGCACAGGACCTGAATGTAAAACGGTACATGAAGGTTGCAGCAGCCGTTCAGAATGCAATCCAGTGCTACCGTGTCATCTATGATGGGAAAAATGAACTACTACCCAGATATCACTGGATCGTTTTTTCAGGAGGGTAGATAAAATTGAATCCAGCAAGGAACCAGAACCTGTGCCATCAACGTCAGGCGTCAGTGAAATTGCAGCTTCCCCTCCATCTCATATTGCTGATGATTTTTCAGTTCTACCATCTCCTACCTCCTCTCCCTCCTCCAGTCAGTAACTCTTTTTGCCTGTTCTCTCAATGCCAGCCCCTGCATGCCAGCTGCTATACTGTACTACTGTACAATACTTTTCAAGGTACTGAACTGTAAGATTAAAAATGTTTTCTTTATTTTTTGTGTTTGTTTTTTTTAATGTATTATTTGTGTGAAAAGTTTTCTAAACCTATTACAATAAAGTACTATATAGCCGATTGTGTTAGTTGGGTACCTAGGCTAACTTTGTTGGAGTTACGAACAAATTGGACTTATGAACGCGCTCTCGGAATGGAACTCATTTGTATGTAGGGGACTTACTGTAAATGCAAAAAGAAGCACTGACAAAATCTAACCCCATTTCATGATAAAAACACTTAACAAATTAAAAGTACAAGGGGACTTCCTCAGCCTGATAAAAGGTATCTACGAAACCCACAACTAACTTAATGGCGAAATGTTGAATTAGGTACAAGACAAAAGTATCCACTCTCATTGCTTCTATTCCACTTTGTATTGGAGTTTCCAAACAGAGTAATTAGGCAAGGAAATAAAACAAAAGGCATCCAGATTAGAATAGAAGTAAAACTCTCTCTATTGTCAGTTGACATTATCTTGTATATAGAAAATCTTAGAAAATTGTTATAACCACCTCTTATTCACTCCATTAGTAAAGGAGGGATCCCCTGCCCTAAACAGTGTAAGATAGCTGAACACATGACACCAAACACTGTACAGATGAAATTGGCAGCCGTTCATTAATGCAGTATACTCACAGCTGGAGCAAGGAGGACACCATACACCATGCAGGGCCACACAGATGTTATACCTGGGTGCAGAGTGAAACAGCAGTAACTATGTAAGGCAGGCTTTATAGGAACCAAGAAGTGAGGTGTCCCTGATTCCCAATGGAGCAAGTGATTGGCTTATTTGAATGTTTTTACGAGCTGGCAGGGAGGTGAAACACATTAGGTTGAGGACTGGGTGGGGTGGATCTGGTCCAGTTGATAGGAGAACCAGCCAGGTGGGGGACCCTTCCTACTGGATGTGGAGCATATCTGGTGAGAGTAGGAGAACTTGTGGTTATATATTTGGGGTCCTGAGGCTCAAAGATGTCAAAGACAGCACTTGAAATTTTAGGCCTTACAATAGAGGAAGCCACAATAAATCTTTTAAAACTATTAAGTATGTTCTTCAAGGTTGCAGAATATAAGATCAATATATAAAAATCAATTATATTTCTATATACTGTCAATGAAAAATACAAAAAGGAAATTAAAACAAAAATATTCCATTTAAAATAGCCTAAAAATAAAATAAATAGGAAGAAATTTAACACAAGGAGTATAAGGCTTATACACTGAAAATTATAAAACATCATTGAAAGAAAGTATAGAAGACAAAGAAATGGAAAGGCAGCCCATGTTTATGGATATAAAGACTTAATATTGTTAAAATGGCAATATTCTCCAAATTTATTTACAGATTCATCACAATCCCCATCAAAATCTGGGCCAGGTTTTTGTAGAAGTGGACAACATGATCCTAAATTCATATGAGAATACAAGGGACTCAGAATAGCCAAAACAATTTTAAAAAAGAAATAATTTGTAGGACTCAGATATCACATATTCCAAAACTTACTACAGAGCTACAATATTCAAGAGAGCATGGTACTGGTATAAGCATAGGCATAGAGATAAACAGAGTAGAATTGAGAGATTGGAAATAAAACCAGCTATTAAAACCACATATTACATGGTATCATTCATATGAAAATGCTGTAAGAGGAAAATACGTTGAGGGAGAGAGTAAATTAGTGGTTGCCTAGGTCTGGCAGTGGGGTGGGAGGTAATCAGGTGTGACTGCTATGGGTCTAAGGTTTATTTGGGGAGGAAGAATTATAATGTTCTAAATTTAGTTTGTGTTTACTTTTGCACAAGTTTGTGAATATACTTGTATACTTTAAATTTGTGAGTTATATGTTATGTGCATGATATTGAAAGCCACTAAATATATGTAGAATTAAAATCTATGAAAAATAATACAAAAGGCAAGAATGTGGTAAAAGGAAATAAAGTGTTCTAAGGTTCTAACATTATCAGAAAAATAGTAAAGTAATAATTTGTATTAGACTCTAATAAATACAGAGTACATGTTGTAATCTCTAGGATAGCTACTAAAATAATACTAACTGAATAAATAGGTATAAAGTTAATAGAAGGAAAAAGGAAAAATATAAAACTGTAAGAAGCCAAAAAAAAAAAAAAAAAAAGACAAGATAAAGTAGACTGGTAAGCCATAGCAAATATGGTAAATAGAAAATAAATGGTATGATACTAGATATAAATCCAAATATATCAGTAATTTTATTAAATATAAATAGACTAAATAAGTAAAATCTAAGATTATCAAATTAAAAAGAATTTGAAAAAAACAAAAGAAAATTTTAAAAACCTATGCTGCCTAAAAGATACATACCCTTAATATAAGGATTCAGAGATGTAAAAAAGAGTGGAAAAGGATACTAATAAAAGAAGAATGCTTATTCAATATAACACAATATATACTTAAGCATTACTGGAGATACGGTGTGACATTCGGTAATCATAAAATGATTAGTTCAAAAGAAAAGTGATTCAATTTTAAAACTTCACCCAATAACAGCTCAAAATAGATAAAGAAAAACATAAATTATAGTTATGAAAGAAGAAATAGACAAATTCACAATGATATTTGGATATTTTAACACATGGATGAAAAAATGAGCAATGCAATTAACAAACTTGCAATAAAGAAATACACAGAACACAGGACCCAACAAATTCAGAATATACATATTTTCAAGTCCACATGGAACATTTAAAAAATAACTACGTGCTGGATTTTAAAGCACATCTTATAAGTAAAATTATTCAAAAGTGTTCTCTGATACAGTAGCATTAGGCTGGACACTGATAATGAAAAGCATAATTAGGAAATCACCAAATGCTTGGAAATTGAGCTATATACTCATCCCAAATGATCAAACAAATAAAGGCCAATTAAGAACTTCAATGACATATATACACTAATATGTATAAAATAGATAACTAATAAGAACCTGCTGTATAAAAAATAAATTAAATTTTAAAATATTTCAAGAGAAATTAGAAAATATTTTGAACTGAGTAATAATAATGATACAACATATCCGAAGTTATGGAATACAGATAAACTTTTTGAGGGAAATTTATGTTCTTTCATGCATATATTTTCATATTCATGAATATATAAAAGGCTGAAAAATTGGATTTTTTTAAAAATCCATAAAACAAAATACAAATGTTCAACAGAGAAAACAAAGCCAAAATTTAATTCTTTGATAAGAATAATGTGATAAATTACATTGTTGCTGCTAACTCCTCTCTCTCATGTAAGAGAATTATGCATTCATATCCATTGCTTTGTGATTTTACAGTCCCTTCCACTGTGAGCAAGTATTACTTCCCCACCACATGAATGCATTTGGCCTTATTACTTTCTTCGGCCAAGAGAATGTGGGTAGAAACAACACTGTGAGTGTTCCAAATCTAAGTCTTAAAAAAAATAGCAATTCTCTACTCTCCCTCTTGCACTTTTGTATTCTGACACAAGTAGAATATGCCCAGAGTGTTTGCTAGTTTAAGAAAAATGAGGAGAAATGTGGACCAAAGTCAATTCCTACTTGCAGACTGGACTAAGCCTAGCTGACGCAGGGAATGAAATAGAGCCAATCTACAAGTACATGAGGGAGAGAAAAATATTTATTATATAATGTTTGTTATTTTTTTCTCATATAGCATGAATAAAGCAAAAGTTGCCTTATATTATTTATAAAATTGATGGGACTCTGGCAAGATAAGTCAAGAAATGAAGAGAGGAAACAAAAATCACCAATTTCATGAATGAAAAAGGGCACATTGCTATAGATCCTACAAACATGAAAAGGATAAGACAATATTGTGAAAAAATTTTATATCAATAATTTTGACAAATTAAATAACATGAGTAAGGTCCTTAAAAAGACAACTTACTAAACTATTAGAAATAGAAAATCAGAGTACTTTGATCTATGTCTATTAAATGAAACGACTCTGCTAATAAGATCCCTTCTCTCCAAAAAAAACAAAAAACAAAGCAAGCAACAAACAAACAAAACACACCAGACTCACCTGGCTTAAGTGGTGAGTTTTTGTACACATTTTAGTAAAAAACTATACCAATCTTTCTCAAACTTTTCCAAAGGGAAAGAAAAAGAGAGGCTATTTCTCATTTCATTTATGGGGCAGTATAACTTGGAGCCCAAAATTTGAGAAGAAAAGAGATTCTAGAAAATTTCTCTCTCATGAATATGAATGCAAATATTTTAAGCAATACATTAACAAATCAAATCAAGGGCTTAATTACCAAAATATACAAACAGCTCATACAACTCAATAACAAAACAAAACAAACAACCCAATAGAAAAATGGGTAGAAAACCTAAATAGACATTTCTCCAAAGGAGAAATATAGAGGGTCAATAGGTGCATGAAAAGATGTTCAGCATCGCTAATTATTAAAGAAATGCAAATCAAAACTTCAGTGAGATACCACCTCAAACAGGTCAGAATGGCCACCATTAAAAAATCTACAGTTAATAAATGCTGGAGAGGGTGTGGAGAAAAGGGAACCCTCCTACACTGTTGGTGAGCATGTAAATTGGTGCAGCCACTACGGAAAAGAGTATGGAGGTTCCTCAAAAAACTAAAAATAGAGTTACTATATGATCCAGCAATACCGCTCCTGGGCATATATCTGGACAAAACTATAATTTGAAAAGATATATGCACCCCTATGTTCATAGCAGCACTATTTACAATAGCCAAAACATGGAAATAATATAAATGTCCATTGACAGATGAATAGATAAAGAAGATGTGAGATATATATATATATAAAGGAATACTACTCAGCCATAAAATTGAATGAAATAATGCCATTTGCAACCACATGGATGCACCTAGAGATTATCGTATTAAGTGAAGTAAGTCAGACAAAGCCAAATACCATATGATACCACTTATATGTGGAATCTAAAATATGACATAAATGAACTTATCTATGAAACAGAAACAGACTCACAGGTGTAGAGAACATACTTGTGGTTGCCAAGGGGGAGAAGGGGGTGAGAGAGGAATCGGTTGGGAGTTTAGGATTAGCAGATGCAAACTATTATATATGTGTATAACTGAATTACTTTGCTGCACAACAGAAACTAACACAACACTGTAAATCAACGATACTTCAATAAAATAAATTATAAAAAAGAATTTTCCTTTATCAAAAACACTGTGCAGATAATGAAAATGGAAGTTGTATAGTGTGAGAAGGTATTTTTACACCTATACTCAATAGAAAACTTATATCCAAAATATATTTTAAAAAAACTCTTTGAATTCTATAGGAAAAAGAACATTTCAAAAAGAAAGAAAAAAGCAGAAAATCCCATAGAAATATGGGCAAAAATCCTTAACAAATCCTTCAGAAAACGTTCATCCTAATAACAAATACACATATAAAAAGGTGCTCAATTTCACTAGTCAACAGGAAAACACTAGTTTTCTTATTGAGGTAACATTGGTTTATAACATTATATAAGTTTTATGTATAAAATATTATACTTTGACTTCTGTATACACTACAGCTTGCTCACTACCAAAGGTTTAGTTTCCATTAATCAGCATACAGTTGACCCCCTTTACCTACCCCTTTTCTTCTCTGGTAACCACTACTCTTTTCTCTGTATCTATGTGTTTGTTTCTGTTTGGTTTGATTTGTTCATTTATTTTTATTTTTTTATATTCCACAGATGAGTGAAATGATATGTATTTTGTCTTTTTCCCTCTGACTTATTTCACTTAGCATAATACCCTCAAATTTCATCCACATTGTCACAAATGGCAAGGTTCATTTTTTTAAGGACTGAGTAGTATTCCATTGAAAATATATATATATATATATATATATATATATATATATATATATATATATATATATATATATATATATATATATATATATATATACCATATCTTCTTTATCCAGTATTGGAGATTCTTCAAAAATTAAGAATGCAAACTTTAACAACATACACACCAGAATTGCTAAAATGAAAAAGACAGTAAATACCAATTGTTGGTGTGGATCTGGAGAAATTGTAATCCTCATTAATAATTCTGGGAGTGTAAATTGGTATAACTGTTTAAGAAAACTATTTGGCACTATTACTAAAGATGAACGAGGTCATATACTATGAAATAGGAATTTCACTCCTCAGCAAATATCCAACAGAAATTTGTATATTTGTTCACAAACACACAGACAACAATGCTATAAATGTGCATAGCAGCATTATTCATGATAGGTAAACCTGGAAACAACTGGAAAGTCCATCTAGAGTAGAATAGATTAATACATTTGGGTTTATCCAAACAATGAGATACAATGCAGCAATTAAAATAGACAATAACAAGAATAACAATATGCATGAAATTTTTGAACAAAATATTAAGCATAAGCTATCCACAAGAGGGTAAATATTTTATCATTCCATTTATATACAATTCAAATACAGGCAAAACTGATTTATACTGTTTAGGATAGGGTTTATGACCAGAAATGAGCATAAGGGACCTTCTGTTTCTTGATATAGATGTTAGTAATATGGTTATTTTCAAGGATCTAAAAATTCATTGAGCTCTACACTTATGATACATGCACTTTTTCTATGCATGTTTTTAAGCAATTGCTTAGTGGTTAAACAAAGACATTCTGAGGAAGTCACATTTTAGGTATGACCTAAAGATGAATATGACATTTTACCAGAAGAGAGTAATGCAGAGGAAACACCATGCATGAAATCCTTGAAGAGAAAAAAAAAAAAAAAAAAGACATTTTGGAGGAAATGAAAGGAGACCAATCTGGCAGGAATGTCAAGATTAAGAGTGAGAATGACATGAGATGAAGCTGATGTACAGCCCTGAAGACCATGTTAAGACTTATGAACATTATCCCATGAGTAACGAGAAGCCATAGAAGAATTTTAATGAGTGACATGACGTATTCCAAATTACTGCTATTTTAAAAATATCATATGCTGTAAGGACACTGTGTTGGAGTACAGCAAAACTGAGTGTTAGGAAACAGATTGGGAGTCTACATAAGAAATAATAGTGGCTCACATCAAGTTTGGGGCAGTGGAATTAAAAACACATGGACATATTCAAGAAATATTTTAGAGGTAGAGTTAGCAGGAATTGATGATGGATTGGTTGTGGGAAGTAAAGGGGAGATATTTATCATTTGACTCACAAGTGTATGGTTTGTTCAGCTGAGTCATGCTGGAGAGATGGAGAAGACTAAAGAAAAAGTAACTTTGGAGTGACGAATACAAATTTAATTTCATGTATATTTTAATTTTAATTATGAAAAAATTATAAAGTGAACCATCTTAACCCTTTTTAAATGTACACCTCAGCAGTATTTAGTATATTAACATTTTAGTGCAAAAGATCTCTAGAACTTTTTCATCTTATAAAACTGAAACTCTAAATCCACTTAACAACTTCCTATATCCCACTCCACCTAGCCCCTGGTAACCACCATTCTATTTTTTTCTATGAATTTGATTATTTCAGATACTTCATATAAGTGGAATAACACAGTATTTTCTTTTCAAAGTCAATACATGTGACAGGATTTCCTTCCTTTTCAAGGCTAAATAATATTATACTGCATGTATATACCATGTTTTGTTTATCCATTCATTTGTTGATGGGCATTTGGGTTGCTTAACTCAAGATCGCTAAAAAAAGGTTTTTTCCAGTTTTATTGACATAAAATTGACATACAGCACTGTATAAGTTTAAGGTGTACAGCACAATCATTGACTTACATACATCATGAAATGATTATCACAATAAATTTCATGAATATCCATCATCTCATGTAGGCACAACATTAAAGAAACAGAAAAAAGTATTTTTCCTTGTAATGAGAACTCAGGTTTCTTCACTTAACAACTTTCATATATAACATGAAGTGGTGTTAATTATATATATCATGTTGTAGATTACATTTAACTTATTACTGGAAGCTTATACATTTTGACTGTCTTTATCCAATTTCCCCTCCTCCTATACCCTGCCCCTGGTAACCACAAGTCAGATATCTCTTTCTATGAGTTTGTTTTTGGAATATTATTGACCTACAAAACTACATTAGTTCCTGTTACACAACATACTGGTTTGATATTTCTATACATTTCAAAATGATCACCACGATGTCTAGTTATGATATGACATATGACACCATAAAAAAATATGACATATTTATTGACTATATTTCCCAAACAGCAATTCATACACATGACTCATTCCTTTTGCAACTGAAAGTTTGTAACTCTTAATATCTTTCACCTATTGCTTCCCCCAACCCAATGAACCTCCCCTCTGGCAAACACCTACATCTTCTCTGTATCTATAATTCTGTTTCCATTTTGTTATGTTTGTTTATTGTTTAGTTTTGTAGATTCCACATATAAGTGATATCATACAGTATTTGTCTTTCTCTGTCTGAATTATTTCACTTAGCATAATACCCTCCAGGTCTATACATGTTTTTGCAAATGGCAAGATTTCATTCTTTTTATGGCTGAGTAATATTTCATTGTATATACACTACAACTTCTTTATTTGTTCATCTATTGATGAGCACTTAGGAGACTTCCATATCTTGGTTATTGTAAATAATGCTGCAGTGAACATAGAGGTGCATATATCTTTTATAATTAGTGTTTTTATTTTCTTCAGATAAATACTTAAGGGTGGAATTGCTGGATCATATGGTAGTGTAATTTTTAACATTTTGAGTGACCTCCATACTGTTTTCCATTGTTGCTTTTCCCTTGATGTTTTTAATATTCTCTCTTTATCTATTTTTTTAATAACATCTTTATTGGAGTATGTTTGCTTTACAATGGTGTGTTAGTTTCTGTTTCATAACAAAGTGAATCAGTTATACATATACATATGTCCCCATATCTCTTCCCTCTTGCATCTCCCTCCAGCCCACCCTCCTATCCCACCCCTCTAGGTGGTCACAAAGCACCGAGCTGATTTCCCTGTACTATGCAGCTGCTTCCCACTAGCTATCAATTTTACGTTTGGTAGTGTATATATGGCCATGCCACACTCTCATTTTGTCCTAGCTAACCCTTCCCCCACCCCGTATCCTCAAGTCCATTCTCTAGTAGGTCTGTGTCTTTATTCCCATCTTGTCCCTAGGTTCTTCATGACGATTTTTTTTTCTTTCTTTTTTTTTTTTTTATATTCCATATATATGTGTTAGCATACGGTATTTGTTTTTCACTTTCTGACTTACTTCACTCTGTATGACAGGCTCTAGGTCCATCCACCTCACTACAAATAACTCAATTTCGTTTCTTTTGATGGCTGAGTAATATTCCATTGTATATATGTGCCATATCTTCTTTATCCATTCATCTGTTGATGGACACTTTGGTTGCTTCCATGTCCTGGCTATTGTAAATAGAGCTGCAATGAACATTTTGGTACATGACTCTTTTTGAATTATGGTATTCTCAGGGTATATGACCAGTACTGGGATTTCTAGGTCGAATGGTAGTTCTATTTTTAGTTTTTTAAGGAACCTACATACTGTTCTCCATAGTGACTGTATCAATTTACATTCCCACCAACAGTGCAAGAGTGTTCCCTTTCCTCCACACCCTCTCCAGCATTTATTGTTTCTAGATTTTTTGATGATGGCCAATCTGACCGGTGTGAGATGATATCTCATTGTAGTTTTGATTTGCATTTCTCTAATGATTAATGATGTTGAGCATTCTTTCATGTGTCTGTTGGCAATCTGTATATCTTCTTTGGAGAAATGTCTATTTAGGTCTTCTGCCCATTTTTGGATTGGGTTGTTCGTTTTTTTGTTATTGAGCTGCATGAGCTGCTTGTAAATCTTGGAGATTAATCCTTTGTCAGTTGCTTCGTTTGTAAATATTTTCTCCCATTCTGAGGGTTGTCTTTTCGTTTTGTTTATGGTTTCCTTTGCTGTGCAAAAGCTTTGAAGTTTCATTAGGTCCCATTTGTTTATTTTTGTTTTTATTTCCATTTCTCTAGGAGGTGGGTCAAAAAGTATCTTGCAGTGATTTATGTCATAGAGTGTTCTTCCTATGTTTTCCCCTAAGAGTTTGATAGTGTCTGGTCTTTCGTTTAGGTCTTTAATCCATTTTGAGTTTATTTTTGTGTATGGTGTTAGGGAGTGTTCTAATTTCATTCTTTTTCATGTAGCTGTCCAGTTTTCCCAGCACCACTTATTGAAGAGGTTGTCTTTTCTCCACTGTATATTCTTGCCTCCTTTATCAAAGATAAGGTGACCATATGTGCGTGGGTTTATCTCTGGGCTTTCTATCCTGTTCCATTGATCTATATTTCTCTTTTTGTGCCAGTACCATACTGTCTTGATTACTGTAGCTTTTTTGTTTAGTCTGAAGTCAGGGAGCCTGATTCCTCCTGCTCCTTTTTTCTTTCTCAAGATTGCTTTGGCTATTTGGGGTCTTTTGTGTTTCCATACTAATTGTGAAATTTTTTGTTCTAGTTCTGTGAAAAATGCCAGTGGTAGTTTGAAAGGGATTGCATTGAATCTGTAGATTGCTTTGGGTAGTAGAGTCATTTTCGAAATGTTGATTCTTCCAATCCAAGAACATGGTATATCTCTCCATCTATTTGTATCATCTTTAATTTCTTTCATCACTGTCTTATAATTTTCTGCATACAGGTCTTTTGTCTCCTTTCGTAGGTTTATTCCTAGGTATTTTATTCTTCTTGTTGTAATGGTAAATGGGAGTGTTTTCTTAATTTCATTTTCAGATTTTTCATCATTAGTGTATAGGAATGTAAGAGATTTCTGTGCATTAATTTTGTATCCTGCTACTTTACCAAATTCATTGATTAGCTCTTGTAGTTTTCTGGTAGCATCTTTAGGATTCTCTATGTATAGTATCATGTCATCTGCAAACAGTGACAGTTTTACTTCTTCTTTTCCAAATTGTATTCCTTTTATTTATTTTTCTTCTTGATTGCCGTGGCTAGGACTCCCAAAACTTTGTAGAAGAAGAGTGGTGAGAGTGGACATCTTTTTCTTGTTCCTGATCTTAGAGGAAATGCTTTCAGTTTTTCACCATTGAGAATGATGTTTGCTGTGGGTTTGTCGTATATGGCCTTTATCATGTTGAAGTAGGTTCCGTGCTGATAGCCGTGGTCGCTCCTGTCTCTGGAGCTCGTTTAGGCGGTGCTCTGAATCCCCTCTCCTCGTGCACCCCAAAACAATTGTCTCTTGCCTCTTCAGCAGCGCCAGACCTTTTCCCGGACTCCCTCCCGGCTAGCTGTGGTGCACTATCCCCCTTCAGGCTGTGTTCACGCAGCCAACCCCAGTCCTCTCCCTGGGGTCTGACCTCCAAAGCCCGAGCCTCAGCTCCCAGCCCCCACCCATCCTGGCGTGTGAGCAGAGAAGCCTCTCGGGCTTGTGAGTGCTGGTCTGCACAGATCCTCTGTGTGGGAATCTCTCTGTTTTGCCCCCCACACCTCTGTTGCTGCACTTTCCTCCGTGGCTCCGAAGCTTACCCCCCCCACCTGCAGTCTCCGCCCGCGAAGGGGCTTCCTAGTGTGTGGAAACCTTTCCTCCTTCACAGCTCCCTCTCACTAGTGCAGGCCCCATCCCTATTCTTTTGTCTCTGTTTTTTTCTTTTTCCTTTTCCCCTACCCATGTACGTGGGGGAGTTTCTTGCCTTTTGGGAGGTCTGAGGTCTTCTGCCAGCGTTCAGTAGGTGTTCGGTAGGCGTTGTTCCACATGTAGATGTATTTCTGATGTATTTGTGGGGAGGAAGGTGATCTCCACGTCTTACTCTTCCGCCATCTTGAAGCTCCCCCTTCTCTCTTTATCTTTCAGTTTTGCCATTTTACATACAGTATGTCTTGGTGTGGTCCTTTTTGGGTTGATCCTATTTGAGACTCTCTGGACTTGGATGTTTGTTTCATTTCCCAAGTTAGGGAACTTTTCAGCTTTTATGTCTTCAAATATGTATTTTGCCCCTTTCTCTCTCTCTTCTCCTTCTGGGACCCCCATAATGAGAAGGTTAGTGTGCCTGATGTTGTCCCAGAGGTCTCTTAAACTGTCCTCATTTTAAAAATTCTTTTTTTCTTTTTTCTCTTCAACTTCCGTGATTTCCAGTACTCTGTCTTTAGTTCACTGTTTCATTCCTCTTTATTACATAGTCTACAGTTGTTCCCTTCTAGTGTATTTTTCATTTCAGTGACTGTATTCTTCATCTCTGTTTTGTTCTTCATATTTTCTAACTCTAATAAACTTCTTTCTTCTCACTCTGTTAATCTATTTTTTCCCAAGTTCTTTGAACATCTTTAGATCAGTACCTTGAAATCTTTATCTGGTAGATTTCTTACCTTCACTTCACTTAGTTCTTCCTCTGGAGTTTTATCTTCTTACTTCATTTGGAACATATTCCTCTGTTTCCTCATTTTGCCTAATTTGTTGTTTTTATTTTTATGTATTCAGTTACATTTCCCAACCTTGGAGAAGTCACATTTTGTAGGAGATTCCTGTGGGTCCTAGCAGCATACCCCTCTCTGATAACCAGAGGTATATGCTCTAGGGGTACCCCTTATATGGGCTGCATGTGTCTTCCTGATATGGTGGGCTGACTACTGTGGGCAATCTGGTAGGAGTGGCTGACCCCTGGTCCAGTTGATTGCTAGACTGCCTTGTGGGGCCTGCTAGCAACTGGTAAGTGGGGCCAGGTCACAAGGCAGCTGGCTGTGGACCACCAGGGTGTCCCATGGCTAGTGCCGGTTCACTGGTGGTTTGAACCTGGTCCCAAGGTCTCTGGTTGCAGGCCCCTGGGGATCCCAGAGCTGGAGTTGACATGCTGGTGTGCAGGACTGGTTCCTGACATCACTGGCTACAAAGTCCATGGTGTTCAAAAGCTTGTGTCAGCTTGCTAGTGGGTGGGGCCAGATCCGAGGTCAGCTGGCTGAATGGCCCAAGGTGTCCCAGTGTTGGTGTTGGCCCACTGGTGGGTGGTGCTGGGGTTCAGGGGGTCCTCATGTTTGTGCTGGCCTGCTGATTAGTAAGATGGGGTATAGCAGGCTGTGGGACTGCATTGTTTCTGGTGCTGTTAACCTACCACCATTGTGTGGAGGAGGTGTCCAGGGGATCCTGGGGCTGGTGTACATCCACTGGTGGGTGAGGTCATGTGGGGAGAGAGCTGGCCACTCATTGGTGGAGCCATGTCCTGAGTTCTCTGGCTACTTGTTGCAGAGGTACTGGTGCTGGCTCATTGGTCGACAGAGCTCGATCCTAGGGTCCCTGGCTGCAGGGCCCTCAGGGTCCTAGAGTTGGTATTGGGCATTTTATGGATGGGGAAAGATCTCCAAGCCTGGCTGTGGGACCCAGGTAGTCCCAGGGCTAGTGCCTGTACATTGGTGGGCAGGTCTGTGTCCTGGGCCCTCTGGTGGACAGGGTTGTATCATGGGGTGGCTGGTGGGACAGGAGATCTCAAGGCAGCTGTCCTGCTGTTGGGTGGGGCTGTTTCATTCCCAGGCTAGCTGTTTGGCTTGAGGCATCCCAGTAACAGTGTGGGGCTGGTTGCCGGTGCTAATAAGCTACATGGAGGATTCCAAAATGGCACTTGCCAGCACCTGTGCTTTGTGGTGCAATGAGCTCCAAAATTGGCTGCCACCAGTATCTATGTGAGCTCCTTTCCTTCTGCTTCTGGGAAGGCACTCCAAGATCAGCAGGTGGATCTGACCAAAGCTTCTTTTAAATAACTGCTTTTGCCCTGTGTCTCAGAGCATGTGAGATTTTGTGTGTGGTCTTTAAGTGTGGAGTCTCTATTTCCTACAGCTTTCTGTTTCTCCTGAAAGTAAGCCCCACTGACCCTTAAAGCCAAATGTTCCAAGGGCTTGTCTTCCTGGTACAGAGCCCCCAGGCTGGGGAGTCTGATGTGAGGCTCAGACTCCTCACTCCTTGGGGAGAACCTCTGCAATTGTAACTATTCTCCTGTTTTTGAGTCACCCACCAGGGGTTATGGGTCTTATCTATGCCCCTCCTACTTGTGTCATTGTGGTTTATTCTTTATACCTTTAGTTGTAGAAGATATTTTCAATTAAAATTCTGGCATTTCTTATCAATAGTTTCTCTGTAAATAGTTGTAAGTTTGCTGTGCCCATGGGAGAAAGTGAGCTCAAGGTCTTCCTACTCCTTACTCTGTCATCTTGGCCTCTTCCACTACTTCAGATATTTTAAGTTTGAGAATGCTTTGAAACTTTCAAATGGAAACACCAAGAAGGCAACTGTATATTAGAGGATAGAGTATTTATTGAAGGTACAAAATGAATGTCAAAGCTTAAGGAAAACCCAAAGATTTGTTGTTCAGACTCTATTCAACAACAGACTCTATTTTTATTAGATATCTTCCGATAAATTTATTTCTTCTAAACTTAATCATATAGGTGACAGTGGCATGCATAGTTTACTTGTACAGAAATAAATCTTGCTAAAGCAACATTCTATGATGGTGGCAACTTACCTGGTTTTGTTTCTCTGCTTGTGAACATCTTGACTGCAATAGTCATATAGGATTTAAATGTTACTTGGTGTTCTTCAACTTCAGATTTATTAATGCTTAAAAGAGTATTAATTATATATATATATATATAAAAGTATAACTGAATCACTCTGCTATACTACTGAAACTAACACAATATTGTAAATCAACTATAGTTCAATTTAAAAAATACATTAACCTACATATTGATATGGAATAATGATATTAAAACTCTAAATGATATGTGATCATTAACATATAACTCATATATAACCATGTTGTGTATATATATATATGATATATAATCATTAAATATCATATATATATATATATTTTAAACATATTTACTGGAGTATAATTGCATTACAATCTTGTGTTTGTTTATGCTGTATAACAAAGTGACTCAGCTATACATATACATATATCTGCATATCCCCTCCCTCTTGCCTCTCCCTCCCACCCTCACTATCCCACCCCTCTAGGTGGTCACAAAGCACTGAGCTGATCTCCCTGTGCTATGTGGCTGCTTCCCACTACCTATTTTACATTTGGTAGTGTATATATGTTAATGCCACTCTCTCACTTCATCCCAGCTTACCCTTCACCCTCCCTGTGTCCTCAAGTCCAGTCCTTACGGCTGCATCTTTATTCCTGTCTTGCCCCTAGGTTCTTCAGAAACAATTCTTTTTTTTTTTAGAATCCATATATATGTGTTAACATACATTATTTGTTTTTCTCTTTCTGACTTACTTCACTCTGTATGACAGTTTCTAGTTCCATCCACCTCACTAAAAATAACTCAGTACCTTTTATTTTTATGGCTGAGTAATATACCATTGTATATATGTGCCACATCTTCTTTATCCATCCATCTGTCTATGGACACATAGGTTGCTTTCACGTCCTGGCTATTGTAAATAGAGCTGCAATGAACACTGTGGTACATGATTTTTTGAATTATGGTTTTCTCAGGGTATATGACCAGTAGTGGCATTGCTGGCTCATATGATAGTTCTATTTTTAGGTTATTAAGGAACCACCATACTGTTCTCCATAGTGGCTGTATCAATTTACATTCCCACCAACAGTGCAAAAGGGTTCGCTTTTCTCCACACCCTCTCCAGCATTTATTGTTTGTAGATATTTTGATGATGGCCATTCTGACCGGTGAGAGGTGATACTTCACTGTAGTCTTGATTTGCATTTCTCTAACGATTAGCGATGTTGAGCATACTTTTGTGTGTTTGTTGTCAATCTGTATATCTTCCTTGGAGAAATGTCTATTTAGGTCTTCTGCCCATTATTGGATTGGGTTGTTTGTTTTTTTGATATTGAGCTGCATGAGCTGCTTGTAATTTTGGAGATTAATCCTTTGTCAGTTGCTTCATTTACAAATATTTTCGCCCATTCTGAGGGTTGTCTTTTCATCTTGATTATGGATTCTTTTGCTGGGCAAAAGCTTTGAAGTTTCATTGGGTCTCATTTATTTATTTTGGTTTTTATTTCCATTTCTCTAGGAGGTGGGTCAAAAAGGATCTTGCTATGATTTGCGTCATAGAGTGTTCTGCCTGTGTTTTCCTCTAAGAGTTTTATAGTGTCTGGCCTTACATTTAGGTCTTTAATCCATTTTGAGTTTATTTTTGTGTATGGTGTTAGGGACTGTTCTAATTTCCTTCTTTTCCATGTAGCTGTCCAGTTTGCTCAGCACCACTTGTTGAAGAGGCTGTCTTTCTACATTGTATATTCTTGCTTCCTTTATCAAATATAAGGTGACCATATAAGGTGTGGGTTTATGTCTGGGCTTTCTATCCTGTTCCATTGATCAATATTTCTGTTTTTGTGTCAGTAGCATACTGTTTTGGTTACTGTAGCTTTGTAGTATAGTCTGAAGACAAAGAGCCTGATTCCTCCAGCTCCATTTTTCTTTCTCAAGATTGTTTTGGCTATTCAGGGTCGTTTTTGTTTTTACAGAAGTTGTGAAATTCTTTTTTCTACTTCTGTGAAAAATGCCATTAGTAATTTGATAGGGATGCATTGAATCTGTAGATTGCTTTGGGTGGTATAAACATTTTCACAATGTTGATTCTTCCAATCCAAGAACATGGTATATCTTTCCATCTGTTTGTATCATCTTTAGTTTCTTTCATTAGTGTCTTATAGTTTTCTACATACAGGTCTTTTGTCGTCTGAGGTGGGTTTTTTCCTAGGTATTTTAGTCTTTTTGTTGCAATGGTAAATGGGAGTGTTTTCTTAATTTCACTTTCAGATTTTTCTTCATTAATGTATAGGAATGCAAGAGATTTCTGTGCATTCATTTTGTATCCTGCTGTTTTACCAAATTCATTGATTAGCTCACGTATTTTTCTGATAGCATCTTTAGGATTCTCTATGTATTGTATCATGTCATCTGCAGTGACAGTTCTACTTCTTCTCTCATTTAGATTCCTTTTATTTCTTTTTCTTCTATGATTGCTGTAGCTAAAACTTCCAAAGCTATATTGAATAATAGTGGGGAAAGTGGGCAACCTTGTCTTGTTCCTTTCTTAGTGGGAATGGTTTTAGTTTTTTGCCATTGAGAATGATGTTGGCTGTGGGTTTGTCATATATGGTCTTTATTATGTTGAGATAGACTCCCTCTATGCCTACTTTCTGGAGGGTTTTTATCATAAATGGGTGCTGAATTTTGTTGAAAGCTTTTTCTACATATATTGAGATTATCATATGCTCTTATCCTTCAATTTTTTAATATGCTATATAGCATTGATTGATTTGAGTATATTGAAGAATCCTTGCATTCCTGGGATAAACCCCACTTGATCATGCTCTATGATCCTTTTAATATGCTGTTGGATTGTGTTTGCTAGTATTTTGTTGAGGATTTTTGCATCTGTGTTCATCAGTGATATTGGCCTGTAGTTTTCTTTCTTTGTGACATGTTTGTCTGGTTTTGGTATCAGGGTGATGGTGGCCTCGTAGAATGAGTTTAGGAGTGTTCCTCCCTCTGCTATATTTTGGAAGAGTTTGAGAAGGATGGGTGTTAGCTCTTCTCTAAATGTTTGATAGAATTCACCTGTGAAGCCATCTGGTCCTGGGCTTTTGTTTGTTGGAAGATTTTTAATCACCGTTTCAATTTCAGTGCTTGTGATTGGTCTGTTCATATTTTCTATTTCTTGCAGGTTCAGTCTCAGAAGGTTGTGCTGTTCTAAGAATTTGTCCATTTCTTCCAGGTCGTCCAATTTATTGGCTTATAGTTCCTTGTAGTAATCTCTCATGATACTTTGTATTTCTGCAGTGTCATTTGTTACGTCTCCTTTTTCATTTCCAATTTTGTCGATTTCAGTCTTGTCCCTTTATTTTCTTGATGAGTCTGGCTAATGGTTTATCAATTTTGTTTATCTTCTCAAAGAACCTGCTTTTAGTTTTATTTGTCTTTGCTATTGTTTCCTTCATTTCTTTTTCATTTATTTCTTATCTGAACTTTATGCTTTCTCTCCTTCTGCTAACTTTGGGGTTTTTTTGTTCTTCTTTCTCTAATTGCTTTAGGTGTAATGTTAGGTTGTTTATTTGAGATTTGTCTCGTTTCCTGAGGTAGGATTTTATTGTGATAATCTTCCCTCTTAGAACTGCTTTTGCTGCATCCCATAGGTTTTGCATCATCATGTTTTCATTGTCATTTGTTTCTAAGTATTTTTGATTTCCTCTTTGATTTCTTCAGTAATCTCTTGGTTATTTAATAGTGTATTGTTTAGCCTCCATGTTTTTGTAGTTTTTACAGTTCTTTTTTTCCTGTAATTGATACCTAGTCTCATAGCGTTGTGGTCAGAAAAGATACTTGATACAATTTCAATTTTCTTAAATTTACCAAGGCTTGATTTGTTACCCAAGATATGATGTATACTGTAGAATGTTCCCTGAGCACTTGAGAAGAAAGTGTATTCTGTTGTTTTTGGATGGAATGTCCTATAAATATCAATTAAGTCCATCTTGTTTAATGTGTCATTTAAAGCTTGTGTTTCCTTATTTATTTTCATTTTGGATGATCTGTCCATTGGTGAAAGTGGGGTGTTAAAGTCCCCTACTATGATTGTGTTACTGTCGATTTCCCCTTTTATGGTTGTTAGCATTTGCCTTATGTATTGTGGTGCTCCTATGTAGGGTGCATAAATATTCACAATTGTTACGTCTTCTTGGATTGATCCTTTGCTCATTATGCAGTATCTTTTTTTGTCTCTTATAATAGTCTTTATTTTAAAGTATATTTTGTCTCATATGAGAATTGCTACTCCAGCTTTCTTTTGATTTCCATTTGCATGGAATATCTTTTTCTAACCCCTCACTTTCAGAAGTATGTTGTGTCCCTAGGTCTGAGGTGGGTCTCTTGTGGACAGCATATGTACAGGTCTTGTTTTTGTATCCATTCAGCCAGTGTATGTCTTTTGGTTGGAGCATTTAGTCCATTTACATTTCAGGTAAGTATTGATATGTATGTCACTATTAACATTTTCTTAATCGTTTTGGGTTTGTTTTTGTAGGTCTTTTCATTCTCTTGTTTTTCCTGCCTACAGCATTTTGTTTGCCATTTGTTGTAAAGCTGGTTTGGTGGTGCTGAATTCTCTTAGCTTTTGCTTTTCTGTTAAGGTTTTAATTTCTCCATCGAATCTGAATGAGATCCTTGCTGGGTAGAGTAATCTTGGTTGTAGGTTTTGCCCTTTCATCACTTTAAATATGTCCTGCCACTCCCTTGGGGCTTGCAGTTTCTGCTGAAAGATCTGCCATTAACCTTATGGGGAGCCTCTTGTATGTTATTTGTTGCTTTTCCCTTGCTGCTTTTAATATTTTTTCTTTGTATTCAATTTTTGATAGTTTGATTAATATGTGTCTTGCCCTGTTTCTCCTTGGATTTATCCTGTATGGGACTCTCTGTGGTCCCTGGACTTGATTGACTATTTCCTTTCCCATATTAGGGAAGTTTACAACTATAATCTCTTCAAATATTTTCTCAGTCCCTTCCTTTTTCTCTTCTTCTTCTTGGATCCCTATAATTCAAATGTTGGTGTGTTTAATGTTTTCCCAGAGGTCTCTGGGACTGTCCTCAATTCTTTTCATTCTTTTTTCTTTATTCGGCTCTGGTGTAGTTTTTCCCCCTATTTTATATTCTGGGTTACTTATCCCTTCTTCTCCCTCAGTTATTCTGCTATTGATTCCTTCTAGAGAATTTTTAATTTCATTTCTTGTGTTGTTCATCGTTGTCAGTTTGCTCTTTCGTTCTTCTAGTTCCTTGTTAAATGTTCTTGTATTTTCTCCATTCTATTTCCAAGATTTTGGATCATCTTTACTATCATTATTCTGAATTCTTTTTCAGGTAGACTGCCTATTTCCTCTTCATTTTTTTGGTCTGGTGGGTTTTTTCTTTACTCCTTCATCTGTTGTGTATTTCTCTGTCTTCTCATTTTGCTTAACTTACTGTGTTTGTGGTCTCTTTTTCACAGGATGCAGGTTCATAGTCCCTGTTGTTTTTGGTGTCTGCCCCCAGTGGATAATTGGTTCAGTGGGTTGTGTAGGCTTCCTGGTGGAGGTGATTGGTGTCTGTGTTCTTGTGGATGAGGCTGGGTCTTGTCTTTCTGATGGGCAGGACTGCATCCAGTAGTGTGTTTTAGGGTGTCTGTGACCTTATTATTATTTTAGGCAGCCTCTCTGCTAATGGGTGGTGTTGTGTCCCTGTCTTACTAGTTGTTTGGCATTGGGTGTCCAGCACTGGAGCTTGCTGGTCATTGAGTGGACCTGACTCTTAGTGTTGAGATGGAGATCTCTGGGAGAGCTCTCGCTGATTGATATTACTTGGGTCTGGGAAGTCTTTGGTGGTCCAATGTCCTGAACTTGCCTCTCCCACCTCAGAGGCTCAGGGCTGACAACCGGCTGGAGCACCGAGACCCTGTCAGCCACACGGCTCAGAAGAAAAGGGAGAAAAAGTAGAAAGAAAACAAAATTTTAAAATAAAATAAAATAAAGTTATTAAAATAAAAATATACGTATTATTGAAATAAAAAGAATAAAAAAGTAATAAAAAAAGCAGAGAGCAACCAAACCAGTAAACAAATCCACCAATGATAACAAGCACTAAAAACTATACTAAGATAAGCATAAAAATCTGAAACTAATCAGTCACATGCAGTAAACCCTAAGTCTACATATGCTCCCAAAGTCCACAGCTTCAATTTTGGGGTGATTCATTGTCTATTCAGGTATTCCTCAGATGCAGGGTACATCAAGTTGATTGTGGAGATTTAATCCGCTGCTCCTGAGGCTGCACAGAAAGATTTCCGTTTCTCTTCTTCGCTTGCACAGCTCCTGGGATTCAGCTTTGGTTTTAACCCCGCTTCTGCATGCAGGTCCCCCTCTGGCGTCTATTCTTCACCCAGAGAGGACGGGGTTAAAGGAGCAGCTGATTAGGGGGCTCTGGCTCACTCAGGCCAGGGGGAGTGAGGGGTACGGAATGCAGGGTGAGCTTGGAGGGGCAAGCTTGGAGGGGCAGAGGCCTTTTTGACATTGCAACAGCCTGAGGCATGCTGTGTGTTCTCCCGGGGTTGTTGTCACTTGATCACAGGACCTTGGCAGTGGCAGGCTGCACAGGCTCCCAGGAGGGGAGGTGTGGATAGTGACCTGTGCTTGCACACAGGATTCTTGGTGTCTTCAGCAGCAGCCTTAGCATTTCATGCCTGTCTCTGGTGTCTGCGCTGATAGCCGCAGCTATCACCCGTCTCTGAAGCTCGTTTAGGCATTGTTCTGAATCTCCTCTCTTTGTGCACCTCGAAACAATGGTCTCTTTACTCTTAGGCAGGTCCAGACTTTTTCCCAGACTCCCTGCTGGCTAGCTTTGGTGCACTAGCCTCCTTCAGGCTGTGTTCACGCAGCCAACCCCAGTCCTCTCCCTGGGATCTGAACTCCGAAACCCAAGCCTCAGCTCCGAGCCCCCACCCGACCTGGCAGGTGAGCAGACAAGCCTCTCAGGCTAGTGAGTGCTGGTTGGTACCAATCCTCTGTGTGGGGATCTCTCCACTTTGCCCTCTGCACCCCTGCTGTTGTGCTCTCCTCTGTGGCTCTGAAGATTAGCCCCCCCCACCCCCCGTTTCCACCAGTGAAGGGGCTTCCTAGTGTGTGGAAACTTTTCTTCCTTCACAGCTCCCTCCCAGAGGTGTTGGTCCCATCCCTATTCTTTTGTGTCTGGTTTTTCTTTTTTCTTTTGCCCTACCCAGGTACATGGGGAGTTTCTTGCCTTTGGGGAAGTCTGAGGTCTTCTGCCAGCATTCAGTAGGTGTTCTGTATGACTTGTTCCCCATGTAGATGTATTTTTGATGTAGTTTTAGGGAGGAAGGTGATCTCCACGTCTTACTCTTCTGCCATCTAAGGTCCTCCCTCTATCATATATATTTAACTGTCATATATTAGTTATGTTTAACCATTGTATAGTATACATGTAACTTATTTTTTATTTTAAAATAGAATGTGAACTCTATTTTAATTGTATAAACATAACTGATAAGGTTACATAGAATGATTTCCCTACAGTAGTGGGTGGAAATATGACAAAAAATTTAATGCATAAAGAGAAAAAAATTAGAAAAGGAACCATAACAACAAGAAATTTGAAAAGTAGAGAAATGGAAAAAACAACAATAGAAGAAGCTAAGCGGGGATGAAGGAAAGCATTTTTCTAGATCAGGAATATTGGAAGATGCTTCAAGAATGAAGTAAACTACCAAGATTACTGATTAATAGCAGGGTTACTCATTAGTCAACTTTTTATAAGTACATGGAAGAACATTTCCTTGATTCTGCAACTGATTTCTTATAAGTCTAAATCAGTGCATGGCCATCAAGAAGAATGTGCTTGGAACTGAAAGTCTGTGCTAAGTAAAATTTGGGGCTTAGAAATTCTTTACAAAGCCATGTTCCCCAATAGGGTCAACAGAATTTTCAAATGTTTTTGGCAAAATTAGACTAAAGAAACAGAAGAAGTTTGTTTGTTTGTTTGTGTTTTTCTGTGGCTGGGAGAGAGTGTATTTGAATCGCAAAATTTTTATTAAAGGCTGCTGGATATGTTTGAAGCGGACTTTCAGAAGGATTCTAAAACTGAAAACTTTAGAGTCTTTCAAGTTAAATGCCTTTAAAGTCATTTCAAATTCTTTCTACTCTACCCATTCCTAAAATTATAATATGATATTGCATTGAGATAGGATGACGATAAAACAGTACTACCGAGAGTGCAAATCTGAGGCAACTATTTGCCATTTTTGTAACAGTATTGTATGTGCAATGATTTACAATAATGGCATTAGTTTTCCAAACAGTAATGTGAACATCTCAGTCAGTTTTGTTATGTTTATTGATGAGATTATTTTCCATATTGCTTTTCTTACTAATTCACATACATATATGGAGATTATTGCAGCACAACATTTATTATTTACTTTTTTATCAAGACTCTTCAAGAAAAATGTTGTTATAAAGATGCACTTTTTAAATAAGGAAAATTTATAATCTCCAAGATAGTTATTTTTCTTGTTATCTCTGTTGCATCTGAACTAAACTGAGCATATATGCAATTCCAGTTTATAGTCAAAGTTTGTTTGAATATTTATTCTTCTGTGTTATATGATTTTACAGTGGAAATAAAACATGACTTTTGTCCCAATAGACTATGAATGTGCTCACATGGTGCCAAAAATCTGGATAAAATGAAACAATTTCATCAGTTATCTGGCTATATTGCAATATCTACATGTTGGTTGCTGGGTAGATGAAGCATCAGTGTAACAATAGATTCTAAACTTGAGAAAAAGAGGTATACCTTCTTATAAAAATTAATAAAAATTAGGTCTAAAGCAATTAAATTTTGTTAATAAGTCAGTTCAAATAATAATTCAATTAGAAAGGGTTTTATAAAGCCTCTAGTATACATTTAATACTATGGTAAGTATCATGGGAAACCAAAAGAAATATGAAAATACTAACACTAATTGTGTACCAGGCCCTGTGTTAAGCTTATTACTTTTATTTTCAAGCAACTCTATGAAGTAGAACCAAATATTATATTGATTTTAAAGATGAACAATTTGAGGTATAAAAAAGTACATTTTTCAAGATCATACAACTAGTAACTAGCAGAGCCTGGATTCAAACTCAGTCTTTCTGACTTTAGAATTTGAGTTATGATCTACTATATTCTTGTACCTTCAGTTTTAAAAGCATCTAGTCAGAAATATGGGACTAGAGACCCACCCAGCAGAATATAATCAAGTGGAATATCATGTAGAACAAGCAGATATTACTATGAGAGATTGAGTAGAGAATAGACCCTGGAATTCCCTAGCAGTCCAGTGGTTAGGACTCCTAGCTCTCACTGCCAGGGGTCCGGGTTCAATCCCTGGTCAGGGAACTAAGATACTGCAAGTTGTTCAGCACAGCCAAAAAATGAAACAAAATAAAATAATAGATCCTGTTTCTTGCTTTTATGGAACTGAAAGGCATGGGGGCAGTCTTTGGCTCACTCAGAATTACTTTTGTGGCCTGCTTTGATTTATTTGTGAGAAGCCTCATGATCAATGAATTTTTGGTTGTCAATGGAGGATGGAATTAGCTCATCTCTTGTGTTTTATCTTCCCTCTCTCCTTGTACTAACATCTAACACAGAGCTGGTTTCTTTCCAAAGACCTATTTCCTCCCTTGTTACCCAGAAACCAATGATAAACCTGGATTTAAAATGTATTATCCTGGTCCACCTTCACAACCAATCAGTTTCCAAATAATGATGCTTAATTTTTCCTCACATACCTACTCTTTACATTACATTCCTACTGTCACAGCACTGATTTGGGTCCTTTATAAGATGGGACCTTCTAATATTCCTTAACAGGTCTTCCTATGTGTAGTATAGTCCATATCTTTCCTTCTTCCCATCCCATCTTATCTACAGTCCATAAATGACCATTCCTAAATACTCCTCATGAATGCTATTTTCCAAGATAAAAATCTTTCTGTGCAGAATTACACTTACTGTACTAAAAGTAAAAATTCTAGAATTTCAGTTAAAGAATTCTCAACTCTCAAAGTGTATCTTTGCATCAACAAAACTCTGGCGTAAACTGATGAACTCCCTTTGGTCAAATTATTGCACTCTAATGAAATGAATTTCTACAATACTATCCACTTCTCTAAAATTTTATCCCTCTCAAGGACAGTTTTAAATTCTACCTGTTCCATGACCAACCCAATACCACAGTTTTCAAACCCTATTCTGAACGTATACAGTGTTTTACTGACTTTTTAATCAGTCATAGAATCACGTGGTTAGGTTGGAATTTAAAAGTCATCTAGTCTAATAATCTATTTGATGATCATGAAATTCTATAGCATGCTTAAATTTTGTCAGTCATCCAACTTTTATTTGACACCATCAGTCATAGGGAACTCACTACTTTGTGAGGCAGTCAATTTCATCTTTGTGTAGCACAACAGAGTTATTTCCCATATTAAGTTACAATAAGCATCTCTGATGATCTTACTTACCCATGATCCTTGTTCTATCTTATGTTACCAACCATGAAAAGAGTCCACGAGATCACAGGTACTATGGATAAAACAGAAATTGTAAGTGTAAGATAGAAGTTAGCCTGTAGTGGAAGATGAAGTAATATCAGAGACAGGCATAAGCTGAATCATTAAGTATGGTGATTTTCTAATATAGAAAGCAATGGATTCTCATTTCTAATTTTTAAGTGGATCATTTCTAAAAGAATGACTTTATTGGCTATTGCTGGCTCAAAGATCTGTTTTCAGACAAGGAGACTACTGTTGTAGCTTGACTAGCATTCCCATCTTTATGAAGCCTGACTGTGTGACTGCTGAGAATTTTGTTGCTGTTGAAGAAATGAATAACCAATGATGTCACGTCTCCTTACTTTTCTTGTGTATCCATACAGTGAACACCTGCCAAATGATGTAATCTGAATGTGTAACTATCTGTTAGACATTTCAAATTGAATAGTAAAATCCAAAACCAAATAAAATATATTTTAGATTATAAATATTTACAATCACTTTGCAATGCTATTTCTGATTTCTAGTATATTTATTTTTTCTTCAAGCTTTGTGCCTTCAGCAGATTGAAAAACTATGCTTGTTACATCTTCTTTTTGTGACTGATAAAAAATGTTGAGACCAAAAGATATCTTGAGAAACCAAATTCCTGGGTGATAGGAATCCATTTGTGAATATTATGTAAGTCTGATAGAAAGACTATTAAAAACAAAAAACAAACTTCATAATTGAACTGTCATCCAGAGTGTATTTCTCCATCTTGATCAGCATCTTATATTAAAACTTGTTAAATGTCTTTCTGAATATGCTTAAAGCAAACACAAGACAGTACATGACTATTCTATGTAGGCATAACTTACATCATGTTAAAGTACAATAAAGAGAGAAGTATGGGTTCTAAACTTAGATTTTTATGGGTTTAAATGTCAGCTGTGATACTTACCAGATGTGTGATCTCAGACATATTAATTAATTTCTCTGTGCTTTGATGTCTTCATCCATCAAAGAAAATAATAGATTCTACCTCATGAGATTGTTATGATTATTAAAATAGTTAATGTATATAAAACCCTTAAAAATACACTAGAAACATAGTGGTTTTTCAATGTAAGCTATTAGCTACTACTTCAATTAATCTGTTAGCTCTATGAAAGTGAAAGGGTATAAATTGTAAATCTCTTCATTCACTGTTCCAACTTGAATAGTATTGGTACTTAAATAGTGACTGATTTCTATTCAATGAACATTTGTTCAACAACTAATGCATGTAAAACACATAACACAGGGGATTTCATTAGTAATCAGCATGAATCCACTAGGAAGTAAGTCAATTTAGGTTTACCTATAAACATGAGGCAGAAGGAAAGAACACAGGAGGATTAGAAGAGGAAATAATGTTATCCAAGACTCTTTATGAAATAGATGTTGTTCAAGACAATTGAGAAAAAGAAAAGAATAATATCCTACAAATAAAAAGTTCTGGTAAATAAGGAAACCATGAAGAAAGTTTTGGAAACTTTTGTTAATAAGATTAAGCTAATTAAATACCAAATAGTATTTAGGGAAAACAGCTGTCAGGTTCAGAGGGTTTGGTATGGTTTCAATAATGTTGTACAGTAGTATATGGTAGTGAAAACCTAGAAACAACCTTAAAGTCCAACAACATAGTATTTATTCAATAATAATAATAATAATAGTAATAAAATAGCCACAATCTGTCGGGAATATATATGTAAATATGGTTATAGCTATTGAAAGTTGGTCTCATAGTTAAGTTAAAAAATAAGTAAAAGAATAGCATGCATAGTATGATTTCAGTTTCCTTTTACAATATACATGTGAAAGGGTCTGATGGACACAACAAAAATGGGATTGCAGTGAGTTCATACTTTCTTCTGTTTGCCCTTCCAGGTATTATAATGTTTTATAGTAAATATCTATTATTATTTATGATTGGAAAAGTATTAATTTTATTTTTTAGATAATTACAGTTATAGAGCAATTTTTATTATTCAGATATATATATTGTATATGTGTATGTATGCATATGTATGTATGTATATATATATATATAGAGAGAGAGAGAGAGAGAGCATGTTGGAGTTAATTACATCAATGATAAGCAGAATGATTTTATGATTTGTTGTAAATATTCCAGGATGGACATACTTTTATTCCAGTACTGTTTCTCATGCTTTTTCCCATTTCCTAAATATCCTGCAGTAAGAAAATATATGTTTCACAGAACAGTTAGCCTGCAAGTGAACTTATAATTTACCTTTAGTCACCTTTCTTTCATTTTTATTCAATGAGAACATCTTACAGCCTCACCTAATTCTAAAGAGTAAATTAGGAAGCTTAAAGGAACATTAATTTTTTTCTAACAATAATTTGGTGCAACAGGCAAGCAATTTTCTAAGTGATACTATAGTAAAAATGATTTTTTTCCAGAGATAATCTGTCTGTTCAGACACACAACACTTTTCAGTGCATATATTTGGAAAGCAAAGGAAAAATAGGTTATATAAAAATTGTATCCTTGTGACTGAGTTTAGTCTTGTATATAATAAATAATTAGATATTTTGAGCCAACAGGTTATAGACAAGATGGAGTATACATACTTCTTATTCCTCTCTTCAAGTACAGTTATAAAAAACCCTGGATATTATATATATAAGAGATATGAGGAGACTCTTAAAGGATAAGAGAAAAAGGTAAAGTAGCTAGGGAATTACGAATACAAAGAATAATACTATTGTTATATCCTTGGGTTTTCTTTTTCACCTCATATATCCCAGACTGTATACTAGAGAATGCAGCAGCCCAGGAACACCAATATATATGACAAAAATAGCCCCAACAAAAGTCTATTCTCAATAGCTAAAGTACCATGGTGGAGAATTTAATAAGAAAACTTTGAGACCACATTCATTCTACTGTAGCCAAACAATACAGAAAAAACAAAACAAACAAACAAAAAAACAGTAGTCTTACCCCTAATTAATCAGCAAAAACAAAGAAGGGGACTAGAATTCCACCTTTGCCCTGCTACAAGGAGGCAAACCTCTCCTCCACCATACAATCCACCAGGGTTGTGTCAGAGAAGAACTAGTGGTAAACTGGAACTTTCATCTCTGTCAGATGGTAATGGGGCACCTTCACCACCCAGCCCATGGCATCAGTGGAGAAGATGTGGAGAACCTGGATTTCCACACCACAATTGGCAGTAATGAGGCACCACTCTACACCATTGTGTTGTCAGAAGGGGCATAAAGAAGAGCTATAACATGTACCACTGTTAAGCAATAATGAGATTCCCCTCTTTGCAATGCCAATGGAGGCCATGGGGAGAGCAGTAAAGAAGTATCTCTCCCTCAACAAGACAGGGTAGTGTCATCAGAGGCCTAAAACAGTGCCTGAACCTTCAACCCCAGCCCGGAGTAATGAGGTGCTCCTCCCACCCTGGAGTATCAATGAAGGCTGAACGAGGAATCCGGACTTTTCACTCCCACTTGGAAGTAAAGAGACAACATTCCCTCTTTCCTTTCTTAGCCAGTGTTATTTTAGAAGATGCCTACTAACACAGAGGATTTATATTAAGTGTTTCATGGTGTAATATCCAAAATATCCAGGATACAATCAAACTCAATTGTCATACAAAGAACCAGTCACAACTTGAATGAGAAAAGCAATTCAAAAGATGCTTTGAGAAGGAGAAGAAGATGGCGGAAGAGTAAGACGTGGAGATCACCTTCCTTCCCACAGATACATTAAAAATACATCTACACTTGGAACTGCTCCTACAGAACACCCACTGAACGCTGGCAGAAAACGTCAGACCTCCCAAAAGGCAAGAAACTCCCCACGTACTTGGGTAGGGCAAAAGAAAAAAGAAATAACAGAGACAAAACAATAGGGATGGGACCTGCACCTGTGGGAGGGAGTCGTGAAGGAGGAAAGGTTTCGACACACTAGGAAGCCCCTTCGCGGGCAGAGACTGCGGGTGGCAGAGGGGGGAAGCTTCGGAGCCACGGAGGAGAGCGCAGCCACAGGGGTGCGGAGGGCAAAGCGGAGAGACTCCCGCACAGAGGCTCGGCGCCGAGCAGCACTCACCAGCCCCAGAGGCTTGTCTGCTCACCCGCCGGGGCGGGCAGGGGCTGGGAGCTGAGGCTCGGGCTTCGGTCGAATCGATCGCAGGGAGAGGACTGGGGTTGGCGGCATGAACACAGCCTGAAGGGGTTAGTGCACCACAGCTAGCCAGGAGGGAGTCCGGGAAAAAGTCTGCAGCTGCCGAAGAGGCAAGAGACTTTTTCTTCCCTCTTTGTTTCCTGGTGCGCGAGGAGAGGGGATTCAGAGCGCCGCCTAAACGAGCTCCAGAGACGGGAGCGAGCCGCGGCTATCAGCGCGGACCCCACAGCAACAGGGGCGCAGAGGGAAAAGTGGAGAGATTCCCGCACAGAGGAGCGGTGTCGACCTGCACTCACCAGCCCAAGAGGCTTGTCTGCTCACCCGCCGGGGCGGGCGGGGGCTGGGAGCTGAGGCTCGGGCTTTGGTCGGATCGCAGGGAGAGGACTGGGGTTGGCGGCGTGAACACAGCCTGAAGGGGTTAGCGCACCACAGCTGGCTGGCAGGGAGTCCGGGAAAAAGTCTGCAGCTGCCGAAGAGGCAAGAGACTTTTTCTTGCCTCTTTGTTTCACGGCGCGCAAGGAGAGGGGATTCAGAGCGCCGCCTAAACGAACTCCAGAGACGGGCGCGAGCCGCGGCGATCAGCGCGGACCCCAGAGACGGGCATGAGACGCTAAGGCTGCTGCTGCCACCACCAAAAAGCCTGTGTGCGAACACAGGTCACTCTCCACACCGCCCCTCCCGGGAGACGGTGCAGCCCGCCACGGCCAGGCTCCCGTGATCCGGGGACAACTTCCCCAGGAGAACGCACGGCACGCCTTGGGCTGGTGCAACGTCACGCAGGCCTCTGCCGCCACAGGCTCGGCCCGCATCCGTATCCCTCCCTCCCCCCGGCCTGAGTGAGCCAGAGCCCCTGAAGCAGCTGCTCCTTTAACCCCGTTCTGTCTGGGCGGGGAACAGACGCCCTCAGGCGACCTACACGCAGAGGCGGGTCCAAATCCAAAGCTGAACCCCGGGAGCTGTGCGAACAAAGAAGAGAAAGGGAAATCTCTCCCAGCAGCCTCAGAAGCAGCAGATTAAAACTCCACAAACAACTTGATGTGCCTGCATCTGTTGACTACCTGAATAGACAACGAATCATCCCAAATTCAGGAGGCGGACTTTGGGAGCAGGATATATTAATTTTTCCCCTTTTCCTTTTTTTGTGAGTGTATATGTATATGCTTCTGCGTGAGATTTTGTCTGTATAGCTTTGCTTTATAATAGCTTTATTTTACTTCACTATATTTTATCCTTTTTCTTTCTTTCTTTCTATTTTTTCTCCCTTTTACTCTGAGCCGTGTGGATGAAAGGCTCTTGGTGCTCCAGCCAGGCATCAGGGCTGTGCCTCTGAGGTGGGAGAGCCAACTTCAGGACACTGGTCCACAAGAGACCTCCCAGCTCCACGTAATACCAAACGGCGAAAGTCTCTCAGAGATCTCCATCTCAACATCAAGACCCAGCTTCACTCAACGACCAGCAAGCTACAGTGCTGGACACCCTATGCCAAACAACTAGTAAAACAGGAACACAGCCCCATCCATTAGCAGAGAGGCTGCCTAAAATCATAATAAGGCCACAGACACCCCAAAATACACCACCAGACGTGGACGTGCCCACCAGAAAGACAAGATCCAGCCTCATCCACCAGAACACAGGCACTAGTTCCCTCCACCAGGAAGCCTACACAACCCACTGAACCAACCTTAGCCACTGGGGACAGATACCAAAAACAACGGGAACTATGAACCTGCAGCCTGTGAAAAGGAGACCCCAAACACAGTAAGATAAGCAAAATGAGAAGACAGAAAAACACACAGCAGATGAAGGAGCAGGGTCAAAACACACCAGACCTAAGAAATGAAGAGGAAATAGGTAGTCTACCTGAAAAAGAATTCAGAATAATGATAGTAAGGATGATCCAAAATCTTGGAAATAGAATAGACAAAATGCAAGAAACATTTAACAAGGACATAGAAGAACTAAAGAGGAACCAAGCAATGATGAAAAACACAATAAATGAAATTAAAAATACACTAGATGGGATCAATAGCAGAATAACTGAGGCAGAAGAACGGATAAGTGACCTGGAAGATAAAATGGTGGAAATAACTACTGCAGAGCAGGATAAAGAAAAAAGAATGAGAAGAACTGAGGACAGTCTCAGAGACCTCTGGGACAACATTAAACGCACCAACATTCGAATTATAGGGGTCCCAGAAGAAGAGAAAAAGAAAGGGACTGAGAAAATATTTGAAGAGATTATAGTTGAAAACTTCCCTAATATGGGAAAGGAAATAGTTAATCAAGTCCTGGAAGCACAGAGAGTCCCATACAGGGTAAATCCATGGAGAAACACGCCAAGACACATATTAATCAAACTGTCAAAAATTAAATATAAAGAAAACATATTAAAAGCAACAAGGGAAAAACAACAAATAACACACAAGGGAATCCCCATAAGGTTAACAGCTGATCTTTCAGCAGAAACTCTGCAAGCCAGAAGGGAGTGGCAAGATATACTTAAAGTGATGAAGGAGAAAAACCTACAACCAAGATTAATCTACCCAGCAAGGATCTCATTCAGATTTGATGGAGAAATTAAAACCTTTACAGACAAGCAAAAGCTGAGAGAGTTCAGCACCACCAAACCAGCTTTACAACAAATGCTAAAGGAACTTCTCTAGGCAAGAAACACAAGACAAGGAAAACACCTACAATAACAAACCCAAAACATTTAAGAAAATGGGAATAGGAACATACATATCGATAATTACCTTAAATGTAAATGGATTAAATGCACCCACCAAAAGACACAGACTGGCTAAATGGATACAAAAACAAGACCCATATATATGCTGTCTACAAGAGACCCACTTCGGACCTAGAGACACATACAGACTGAAAGTGAGGGGATGGAAAAAGATATTCCATGTAAATGGAAATCAAAAGAAAGCTGGAGTAGCAATTCTCATATAAGACAAAATAGACTTTAAAATAAAGACTATTATAAGAGACAAAGAAGGACACTATATAATGATCAAGGGATCGATCCAAGAGGAAGGTATAACAATTGTAAATATTTAAGCACCCAACATAGGAGCACCTCAATATATAAGGCAAATACTAACAGCCTTAAAAGGGGAAATTGACAGCAACACAATCATAGTAGGGGACTTTAACACCCCACTTTCACCAATGGACAGATCATCCAAAATGAAAATAAATAAGGAAACACAAGCTTTAAATGATACATTAAACAAGATGGACTTAATTGATATTTATAGGACATTCCACCCAAAAACAACAGAATACACATTTTTCTCAAGTGCTCATGGAATATTCTCCAGGATAGATCATATCTTTGGTCACAAATCAAGCCTTGGTAAATTTAAGAAAATTGAAATCATATCAAGTATCTTTTCTGACCACAATGCTATGAGACTAGATATCAATTACAGGAAAAGATCTGTAAAAAATACAAAGACGTGGAGGCTACACAATACACTACTTAATAACGAAGTGATCACTGAAGAAATCAAAGGGGAAATCAAAAAATACCTAGAAACAAATGACAATGGAGACACGACGACCCAAAACCTATGGGATGCAGCAAAAGCAGTTCTAAGAGGGAAGTTTATAGCAATACAAGTCTACCTCAAGAAACAGGAAACATCTCGAATAAACAACCTAACCTTGCACCTGAAGCAATTAGAGAAAGAAGAACAAAAAAACCCCAAAGCTAGCAGAAGGAAAGAAATCATAAAGATCATGTCAGAAATAAATGAAAAAGAAATGAAGGAAAGAATAGCAAAAAACAATGAAACTAAAAGCTGGTTCTTTGAGAAGATAAACAAAATTGATAAACCATTAGCCAGACTCATCAAGAGAAAAAGGGAGAAGACTCAAATCAATAGAATTAGAAATGAAAAAGGAGAAGTAACCACTGAGAGGGCAGAAATACAAACGATCATGAGAGATTACTACAAGCAACTCTATGCCAATAAAATGGACAACCTGGAAGAAATGGACACATTCTTAGAAATGCACAACCTTCTGAAACTGAACCAGGAAGAAATAGAAAATATGAACAGACCAATCACAAGCACTGAAATTGAAACTGTGATTAAAAATCTTCCAACAAACAAAAGCCCAGGACCAGATGGCTTCACAGGCGAATTCTATCAAATATTTAGAGAAGAGCTAACACCTATCCTTCTCAAACTCTTCCAAAATATTGCAGAGGGAGGAACACTCCCAAACTCATTCTACGAGGCCACCATCACCCTGATACCAAAACCAGACAAAGATGTCACAAAGAAAGAAAACTACAGGCCAATATCACTGATGAACATAGATGCAAAAATCCTCAACAAAATACTAGCAAACACAATCCAACAGCATATTAAAAGGATCATACACCATGATCAAGTGGGGTTTATCCCAGGAATGCAAGGATTCTTCAATATACGCAAATCAATCAACGTGATACACCATATTAACAAATTGAAGGAGAAAAACCATATGATCATCTCAATAGATGCAGAGCAAGCTTTTGACAAAATTCAACACCCATTTATGATAAAAGCCCTGCAGAAAGTAGGCATAGAGGGAACTTTCCTCAACATAATAAAGGCCTTATATGACAAACCCACAGCCAACATCATCCTCAATTGTGAAAAACTGAAACCATTTCCTCTAAGATCAGGAACAAGACAAGGTTGCCCACTCTCACCACTATTATTCAACATAGTTTTGGAAGTGTTAGCCACAGCAATCAGAGAAGAAAAAGAAAAAAAAAGAAATCCAAATCAGAAAAGAAGAAGTAAAGCTGTCACTATTTGCAGATGACATGATACTATACATAGAGAATCCTAAAGATGCTACCAGAAAACTACTAGAGTTAATCAATGAATTTGGTAAAGTAGCAGGATACAAAATTAAAGCACAGAAATCTCTTGCATTTCTATACACTAATGATGAAAAATCTGAAAGTGAAATTAAGAAAACACTCCCGTTTACCATTGCAACAAAAAGAATAAAATATCTAGGAATAAACCTACCTAAGGAGACAAAAGACCTGTATGCAGAAAATTATAAGACAACGATGAAAGAAATTAAAGATGATACAAATAGATGGAGAGATATACCATGTTCTTGGATTGGAAGAATCAACATTGTGAAAGTGACTCTACTACCCAAAGCAATCTACAGATTCAATGCAATCCCTATCAAACTACCACTGGCATTTTTCACAGAACTAGAACAAAAAAATTCACAATTTATATGGAAACACAAAAGACCCCGAATAGCCAAAGCAATCTTGAGAACGAAAAATGGAGCTGGAGGAATCAGGCTCCCTGACTTCAGACTATATTACAAAGCTACAGTAATCAAGACAGTTTGGTACTGGCACAAAAAGAGAAATATAGATCAATGGAACAGGATAGAAAGCCCAGAGATAAACCCATGCACATATGGTCATCTTATCTTTGATAAAGGAGGCAAGCATATACAGTGGAGAAAAGACAGCCTCTTTAATAAGTGGTGCTGGGAAAATTGGACAGATACATGTAGAAGTATGAAATTAGAACACTCCCTGACACCATACACAAAAATAAACTCAAAATGGATTAAAGACCTAAGTGTAAGGCCAGACACTATCAAACTCTTAGAGGAAAACATAGGCAGAACACTCTATGACATAAATCACAGCAAGATTCTTTTTGACCCAGCTCCTAGAGAAATGGAAATAAAAACAAAAATAAACAAATGGGACCTAATGAAACTTAAAAACTTTTGCACAGCAAAGGAAACCATAAACAAGACCAAAAGACAACCCTCAGAATGGGAGAAAATATTTGCAAATGAAGCAACTGACAAAGGATTAATCTCCAAGATTTACAAGCAGCTCATGCAGCTCAATAACAAAAATACGAACAACCCAATCCAAAAATGGGCAGAAGACCTAAATAGACATTTCTCCAAAGAAGAGATACAGATTGCCAACAGACACATGAAAGAATGCTCAACATCATTAATCATTAGAGAAATGCAAATCAAAACTACAATGAGATATCATCTCACACCGGTCAGATTGGCCATCATCAAAAAATCTAGAAACAATAAATGCTGGAGAGGATGTGGAGGAAAGGGAACCCTCTTGCACTGTTGGTGGGAATGTAAATTGATACAGCCACTATGGAGAACAGTATGGAGGTTCCTTAAAAATGTACAAATAGAACTACCATACGACCCAGCAATCCCACTACTGGGCATATACCCTGAGAAAACCATAGTTCAAAAAGAGTCATGTACCAAAATGTTCATTGCAGCTCTATATACAATAGCCAGGACATGGAAACAACCTAAGTGTCCATCATCGGATGAATAGATAAAGAAGATGTGGCACATATATACAATAGAATATTACTCAGCCATAAAAAGAAATGAAATGGAGGTATTTGTAATGAGGTGGATGGAGTTAGAGTCTGTCATACAGAGTGAAGTAAGTCAGAAAGAGAAAAAGAAATACAGTATGCTAACACATATATATGGAATCTAAGGAAAAAAAAAAAAAAGGCCATGAAGAACCTAGTGGCAAGACGGGAATAAAGACACAGACCTACTAGAGAATGGACTTGAGGATATGGGGAGGGGGAAGGGTGAGATGTGACAGGGTGAGAGAGTGTCATGGACATATATACACTACGAAATGTATAATAGATAGCTAGTGGGAAGCAGCCACATAGCACAGGGAGATCAGCTCGGTGCTTTGTGACCACCTAGAGGGGTGGGATGGGGAGGATAGGAGGGAGGGAGATGCAAGAGGGAAGAGATATGGGAACATATGTATATGTATAACTGATTCACTTTGTTATAAAGCAGAAACTAACACACCATTGTAAAGCAATTATACTTCAATAAAGATGTTTAAAAAAAAGATGCTTTGAACTATGAAGATAATACAAATAATGAAATTATCTGACAAAGTTAAAACAGTTATAAAAATGCTTCAATACGAATTTGAGCAAGACTGAAATTAAGTGACAAGGTAAATCTCAACAAAGAAACATCTCAGCAAAGAAAAAGGAGATATAAAGAAAAACCAAATGTATATTTAAAAACTGAAAAATACTTTAACCAAACTAAAACAACTCAACAGCAGACTAGAGAGGACATAGGAAAGAGTAAACTTAAAGATAGAACAATAGAAATTACACAATCTGAACAACAGAGAGAAAATTATGTCAGAGAATACACAGTTGCAACGAGAAGATGAATAAGTTCTGGAGATCTAATGCACAGCATAATAATTATAGTCAAAAAATGGTATCATATACTTTAAAATTGCTAAGAGACTAAATCTTAAATGTTCCCATCATGAACATGTGCTAGATGTTAGCTAACACTATAGTTAAAATCATACTGCAATATATAAATTTGTCAAATCAACATGTTGTACATGTTAAAGTTACACAATGTTATATATCAAGTATATCTCAATTAAAAATGAATGAATAAATAAATAAATGAGTGTGTAAATCAGACATCAAAATAATTTAACACCCTCCAGAAAAGAATCAATCAATCTTGAAGACCTAACAATTATAAACATCTTTGTACCAGACAAAAAAGAACCAGTGTCATTTGCAGAGATGTGGATGGACCTAGAGACTGTCATACAGAGTGAAGCCAGGTAGAGAAAAACAAATATCACATATTAATGCATATATGTGGAATCTAGAAAAATGATACAGATGAACTTATTTGCAAAGCAGAAATAGAGTCACAGATGTAGTGAACAAACTTATGGTTACCAAGGGGAGAAGACAGGTGTGGGACGAATTGGGAGATTGAGACTGACATATATACATTACTATGTATAAAATAGATAACTAATAAAAACCTACTGTTTAGCACAGGGAACCCTACTCAATGATCTGTGGTGACCTAAATGGGAAGGAAATCTAAAAAAGAGTGGAGATATATATATAAATATATATATATATATATATATATATATATATATATATATATATATATATATAACTGATTCACTTTGCTGTACAGCAGAAACTAACACAATATAGTAAAGCAACTGTACTCCAATAAACATTTTTAAAAAAAGAACCCAAACTTACAAAATTGAAGGTGCAAGTAGAACATTCATGAAGAATGTTTGGACATTTTAATACCCCATTTTCAATAATGATTAGAACAACTAGGCAGAAAATCAACAAAGTAATAAAATACTTGAACAATCCTATAACCAACTAGACCTAACAGACCCCTATATACACCCCATCCAACAACAGCAGAAAGCACACACAGGTTATTGTCAAATGCACATATAACATTCTCTAAAATTAACTATATGTTAGTCCAGAAAACAAATCTAAATACACTTATAAGAATTGAAATAATGCAAAGTATGAGCCCTAACCATATTGGAATCAAGCTAGAAATTAATAACAAAGAAGTTTTGGAAATTCACAAATTTGTGGAAATTTAGGAACACATTGTTAAATAACTAGTGGTTTAAAGAAGAAATCACAAAATAAATAAGAGATCATTTTCAGAGATATGAAATGGAAACATCATATACAAAATGTATGGGATGCAGCAGAGGCTGCGCTCAAAGGAAAATTTGTAGCTTAAATAAATATATTTTAAAAGAACAAATATCTGAAATTAATAACTTAATCTTCTAACATAATACTAGAGAAGAAAGAGCAAGCTAAACACAAATCAAGCAGGTGAAGTGAAGTGATAAAGATTTGGAAGAAATAAAATATGGACAGAATAGGAAAAAATAAGAAAACCTATAAAACAAAAGTTGATTATTTCAAAAGATTAGAAAAATTGACAAAATGCTAACTAAATATTATGAAAAAATGCATTTCAATATATTAGATAACCTAGATGATATGAAGAAATCCTTGAAACATACAAAATAACAAAACTAGCTCAAGTAGAAAAAGAAAATCTGAGTAGATCTATAAGTACAGAGATATTAAATTAGCAATAAAAAATCTCCCACAAAGAAAAGTGAAGGACCAGATGATTTTACTGCTGAGTTCTATCAAATGTTTAAAGAAACACTAACAACAATCTTTCACAAACTCTTCCAAAATTGAAGAGGAACATCTCTCAACTCATTCTTTGATGACAGTATTACTGATATCAGTATCTGACAGCTATCACAAGAAAACTATAGATCAATATCCCTTATATAGATCAAAAATCTTCAACAAATTATGAGTAAATAATATCTAGCAACATATAAAAAGGATTACACACTGAAACCAAGTAAGATTTACCCTAGGAAGGCAAGGTTGCTATCACATTTGAAAATCAATCAATGTAATACAGTATTTAATAGAATGAACGGCAAACCCCACTTTATCATATCAATAGGAGCAGAAAAAGCATTTGACCATACACAACAAATTTTCCTGATTAAAAAACATTCAACAAACTAGGAATAGAAGACAACTTCTGCAATTTTATGAAAGGCATCTACAAAAAACCCACAGCTAACATCATAGTTAATGATGAAAGACAATGCTTTCTTCATTAGTTCAAAAAAAAAAAAGGATATTCATTTTTGCCACTTTTTTTTCAGCATTGTACACTCCTCCCTGAGTACCTACAGGGGATTGGTTCCAGGATACCCTCTGGATACCAAATTCCACAGATGTTCAAGTCCCTTACATTCAGCCCTCCATATCCATGGATGCGAAACCCACCGATATGGAGAGCCAACTGTACTAGCAGATCTATCCAGAACAATTAGACAAGCAAGAAAAAGAAATCAAGTTCATCTCTCTCTCTCTCTTCCTCTCCCTCCCTCCCTCTGTGTGTGTGTGTGTATGTGTATGTATATAGATAGATAGATGGATAGATACAGATATAGAGACAGAGATATTATACATATAATATAACATAATGTATAAATATATAATATTTAAAGATTAATGTATAAAAAAACAATTGTTTTTCTTTGCACTAGTTATGAACAATGTAAAAATTAAATTATGATAATCTAAGTTACAATAACATAAAATGAGGAATACATTTAATAAAAGAATTATAAGTGCTGTACCCTTAAAACTCCAAAGCATCTTTGAGCTAATTTTTAAGGACCTAACTAAATCTAAGAACATGCCATGTTCATGCACAGAAACACAAATTGTTAGAACGGCAATACTCCCGATTGACGTAGAGATTCAACATAATCACAGTGAAAATCTCAGCTGCCTTTTATGCAGGAATTGGCTAGCTGATTCTGCAATACATACGGAAATTCATTGGACCCAGAATAGTCAAGAACGGACTTGGATCCATGCCTCACATCCTATACAAAAATGAACTCAAGATGGATTATACACCTAAATATAAGAACTAAAACTAAAACTTTTATAAGAAAACATAGAAGTAAATCTTCATGACCTAAGATTAAGCAATAGTTTCTTAGATATAATACAATAAGCACAAATGAAAAAGGAAAAAAACATAAATTAGACTTCGTCAAAATTTAAAACTTTTGTGTTTTAAAATACCTCATCAAGAAAGTGAAAAGACAACCCACAGAATGGGAGAGAATATTTGCAAATTTTATGTCTAAGGGGTTTGTATTCAGAATATGTAAAGAACACTTACAACTCAACAATAAAAATATAACAAGTTTAAATAATAGGCAAATCATTTGAGGAGGCATTTCTCTAAAGAAGATATACAAGCGGCCAAACAGCACATGAAAAGATGTTCAGTATCATTAGTCAATGGGAAACAGATTAAAACATGATGAAATACCACTTCACATCCACTAGGATGGCTAAAATAAAAAAGACAGACAATAAGAAGTATTGGCAAAATTGTAGAATTGGAACCCTCATACATTGCTGATGGGAATGCAAAATGGTGGAAAACAGATTGATGGTTACTCAAATAGTTTAACTGATTAACTAAACAACCCAACAATTCTGCTCCTATGTATATAAACCACGGGTCCACACAAAAACTTGTACACTGATATCTGTAGCAGCATTTTTCATAATATCCAAAAGGCAGAAGCAAGCGAAATATCAACTGATGATTGGGCATACAAAATGTGGTGAATCCATACAATGGGATACTATTTAGCAATTTAAAACATGAGGGTCTGAAACATGTTGCAATATGAATAAACCTTGTAAACAGTATGCTCAGTGAAAGAAGTCAGAAACAAAAAGCCACATATTGTACAATTCCATTTATATGAAATGTCCAGAATAAGCCAATTCAGAGACAGAAAGTAAATTATTGGTTGCCAGGGCCTGGGTTAAGGCGTGAATAAGGAGTGGTCCATGCCTCTCATGGGCCAGACTGTGCATTAATGAATGTAGCTGGGCATACACCATCTTAACCAGCATCTCACCCCAAGAAAATTATCTGCCACAGTGTAATGAACCCAACAGACAGATCTGTTCTGAATTTACTGCCAGAACCAGGATCTAAGGGGGGTTAGTAGCAGTAAACAAAGAGCAAATTGCCTTTTCAAATAATAGTATAATGGGCGCTCCCACAGGCTTTCTCCAATGAAATCACTACATAAACAAAAGGCCAGAGTCCAGGCATCTGTCCTGCAGAGAGCATCAATTCCAGATCACAACATAATACAGGCATACTTTGAAGATATTGCAGGTCTGGTTCCAGACCACTACAATAAAGCAAGTATTGCAATAAAGCAAGTCACATGCAAGTGTTTTGATTTCATTGTGCATATAAAAGTTATGTTTACACTATACTGTAGCATATTAGGTGTGCAAAAGCATTGTATCTAAAAATACTTAATTAAAAATACTTTGCTAAAAATACGCTAACCATCAATTGAGCCTTCAGTGAGACATAATATTTTTGCTGGTGGAGGGTTTTACCTCAATATTGGTGGCTACTGACTGATCAGGGTGGTGATTGCTGAATGTTGGGGTGGCTGTGGCAATTTCTTAAAATAAGACAGCAATGAAGTTTTCCACATTGGTTGACTCTTCCTTTCACAAAAGACTTCTCTGTAGAATGCAATGCTGTTTGATAGCATTTTACCCACAATAGAACTTCTTTCAAAGTTGGAGTCAGTCCTCTCAAACCTTGCCACTGCTTTATCAACTGAGATTATGTAAAATTCTAAGTCTTTGTTGTCAACTCAACAGTCTTCACAGCATCTTCCTCTGGAGTAGTTTCCATCTCAAGAAACCACTTTCTTTGCTCATCCGTAAGAAGCAACTCCACATCCATTCAAGTTTTATCATGAGATTGCAGAAATTCAGTCCCTTCTTCAGGCTCCACTTCTGATTCTAGTTCTCTTGCTATTTTTACCACATCTGCAATTACTTCCTCCACTGAAGTCTTAAACCCCTCAACATCATCCATGAGAGTTAGAATCAACTTCCTCCAAATTATGTGGATGTTGATATCTTGACTTCTTCCCATGGATCACAAATGTTCTTAATAGCATCTAGGATGGTGAATTGTATCCAGAGAAGGTTTTCAATTTACTTCACCCAGATCCATTGAGGAATCACTATCTGTGGCAGTTGTAGCTTTACAAAATGTATTTCTTAAATAATAAGACTCAAAAGTTGAAATTACTCCTTGATCCATGGGCTGCCAAATGGATGTGTTAACAAGCATGAAAACAACATTAACCTCATTGTACATCTTCACCAGAACTCTTAGGTGACTAGTTGGAATTGTCAATGAGCAGTAATATTTTGAAAGAAAAAATTATTTTTCTGAGCAGTAGGTTTCAACAGTTGGCTTAAAATAAACCATGTTGTAAACAGATGTGCTGTTGTCCAGGCTTTGTTGTTCAATTTATAGAGCATAGGCAGAGTAGATTTAGCATAATTATTAAGGGCCCTAGGGTTTTCAGAATAAGCATTGTCTTCAACTTAGTCACCAGGTGCATCAGCCCCTAACAAGACAGTTATCCTGTTCTTTGAAGTTTTGAAGCCAGGCATTGACTTCTCTCTGTCTATGAAGTCCTAGATAGCATCTTCTTCCAATATAAGGCTGTTTAAACGACCTTGAAAATTTGTTGTTTAGTTTAATCACCTTCCTTAATTGTCCTAGCTAGATCTTCTAGATAACTTGCTGAAGCTTCTATATTAGCACTTGCTGCTTCCTCTTGCACATTTATGCTATGGAGATGGCTTCTTTCCTTCAAATTTATGCACCAAGCTCTGCTAATTTCAAACTTTTCTTCTTCAGTTTCCTCACTTCTCTCAACCTTTACAGAATTGAAGAGAGTTAGGGCCTTGCTCTGAATTGGCTTACAGGAATGTTGTGGCTGGTTTGATCTTATATCCAGACCATGAAAACTTTCTCTATAACAGCAATAAGGCTTTTTTGCTTTCTTAACATTTGTGAGTTCATAGAATAGCACTTTGACTTTTCTTCAATAATTTTTCCTTTTGTTTCATAACTTGGGTAACTGTTTAGCACAGGAAGCCTGGCTTTGGGCCTATCTCAGCTTTCGACCTGCCTTCCTCACTAAGCTTAATTATATCTAGCTTTTAATTTAAAGTGAGAGATGTGTGATTCTTCCTTTTGCCTGAACACTTAGAGGCCATGGTAGGGTTATTAAATGGCCTAATTTCAATTTTTTTTTTTTTTTTGCCTCAGGGAATAGGGAGGCCTGAGAGTAGGGAGAGAGATGTGGAACAGCCAGTTGGTGGAGCAGTCAGAACACAAACATTTATCAGTTAAGTTAGCTGTCTTATATGGGCACGCTTCGTTGTGCCCCAAAACAATTACAATAGTAATACCAAAGATCAATGACAACAGATCACCATAACAAATGTAATAATAATGAATCACATTAGAATATTGCAAGAATTATCAAAATGTGACACAGAGACACGACGTGAGCAAATGATGTTGGAAAAATGGTGCCATAGATTTGCCCATTACAGTGTTGCCCTAAACCTTCAGTTTGTAAAAAGAAAACAGTCTATGGGAAGCACAATAAAGTGAAGTGCAATATAAAATGAGGTATGCCTGTAATCACAAATATAGATTACAGTTAGTCAGATAATACTTTTTCATTTTTTCCGCTTCCCTTTCTTCTCCACCCTGAACCTGGAGGAAACAGAAATAGCAGATCAAGTTGTAGAAGGGGTGTAGCAGGATGATTAGATACAGGCCATTCTCTCTTTTTACTTTAAGTTGTTGAACCTGATTCGGGGCAATATCTCTCACTGTAGGAATACACTTTGAATTTATTGTGAGATTTAAGCTTTTTATTCAGATTAAGCTGGACTTAATATATGTGAAATTTACCAGGTAAGCTAGGAGATCATCTGAAGAAATTGTTCAAGGAGAGAGATCTTCTTGAATAGACCTTATTCAATAAATTATTCTACTGTTACATGTTTTTAAAATATTTCAAAATTGTAAAAAATTGTTTTTAAAGAAAACTATAAGGCACTACCTCTATTCAACTATTATTTGTTTCTTTTCAAATATGGCAAAGTGGCATATATATAGAAAAGCTCCTCTGTGGGTTAATATAAACACTTAGAAGTAGATTTTACTGAATTAATATGATATCATTATGCCAAATGTGTACCAACTATATTTTTGGAGAAATAATTATCCCATTTATAGTCTAAGTCAGAATAAATAAAAAAGATTATTAAAGATAAGACTGTTTGGGAGCAAAATTAGATGTGGTCCATGGGAAGCCAATCATGAGGATTTTATCTGGACTTACTCCAAATAAAATATCAGAATGTATCTATTTTTAAACTGTCTTTTTTTCTTCAGAATTCAATCTGATAAGAAGAAAATAACACACGCATTGAATGATCTACTTAATTTATTTATGAAGAAGTCAATATATAATGGATAGCATATTCTCTGATCAAATATATGTGCAAATGTTTATGTATATAATGTGTTCTAAAATTTAATACATTGTGTAAGGTTACTTTTTATGTTATCTGACCTTTTCTAATAGACTGAGTATCTTTAGAACAGTGCCTGTGCTTCTCATTCCCAGCACATCACCGAGACCCTGGAACACGATGGGTGCCACAGAAATGATTTAGAGTGAATGAATGGATGGATAGATGACTGAAATCATTCAGTGAATATTTCTGCTTGAAGACAAGAGCCAGAGTGGGATAAATATCAGAAAAGCATTATTCTAAGAGGATCCCAAATCTTTAGCTTACTCAGAAGTCAGTATTCCTGTAGGAGCAAGGGCCATTTTTCAGTGATTATTGTACCTACCTCAATATCTAGCACTGTGCTGTGAACATAGAAATTCCTCCATAACAGTCTATGAGTTGTGTTAAATTTAATGGAGCAAATACAGTACAGTGCTTTTATCCCTATGGCTCATATTGCTCTTCAAGTAGACTGCTCTATTGTACATTAGCTGGAGCTATTCCAGGGTTCACCCAAGTATGCACACCAGGGAGAAAGAAAAATAAATAATATAAACCAATGTCATTGTGATCAGCAGGATTCAGGTTATGATCCTTTTCACCTCTTGTTCCTTTTCATTTCATAGCCCAGGCAGAGGCTATAAATTGCATCCAAAATGCTTTTAATGTGAATATTGTCACTAGAGTAAATCAGGTGCTCTCAGATTCCTTCATTATTCCGAAGTTGCTCAGCCTAGCCACAGAGGTTCAGATTGAGAAATAAATGGCATGAACTCTACCCCTGCATTTGTCACTAAGTCATGGGGAGACAATCTTCTATTGTCTCTGCATATCTGCTTTTCAGCTCACAAAGTAGGGAAACACTGCTTTCTACTCATTTCTTTCATAAATATGTAAGGAGGATTAAGACATTTGGAAGCCAGATGCTAGCCATTGAAATATCTTTTCACACATCACCTTTTTATTAGCTTGATTCTACATTGTTCTACATACTTCCCTAGTAGCCCAATGTGCCCCCTGAGTATCCTTGGAGTAGCTTCCTCATCTAGCAGATTCTTGCTCAATTTTTGTGGTATATAATTAGTGGATGATTTGCATTCAGCATTAATAATTGTCATTCTTGGACCAGTACAAACCTGAGGGAAGTTTTTCTTGGGTTTATGCAGCAATATATAAAATGAAAGGAAGCTGGTAATGAAAGAAGACTCCGGCTTAAATTTCACTGAACACAGGGCTTTTGAAAGCCATACACATTTTCTGAATATTTTTCGGTGGTGATATGACAGTCCTCCAAGCCACTTATATGAGAAATATTCAGATTAGCACTGAAAATGAGTGTTGGTTGAATGGTAATATATTTCTATTTGTGTTCCTGTTTTACATGTAAAGTCCAGGCTGGAAGAGCTAGTGTGTGTTTGTAAGAGTGTGAATTCTTTCTTCTATGCCTCTTGGAACGTATCATTCTATTTTTCAAATCTAAAATAAATGAGATTAATAAAATTTTTATATATTTTTTAATTGTTTAAGATTTTCACCTATGGTACAAAAATTGATTTAAATATTGCCATTTGAAAACAATGAGCCAAAATTAGTTCTTCAATAATCACAAGTGGTACGTGGGGGAAGAATTTGGCCCTATAAAGCATTCTATATTACTTTTAATTTAATTAGGTACAATGATGTATATATTTAGTTGTCATCTTAAAATTAAGTGTTAAACACAAAGAAGTATATGTCTCTCTTTGACCTTTCATACCATTTAGTGTTGGTCTCCTGTTAACTTACAAATCAATGAAAGGGACTACACTTTTATATCATGATATCTCTTGAGATTCTGCCTTTTAAGCCTAGCTTATCCTCCAGGTTTGTGGAGTTCCTTTTTCTCTGAAGACTCACATTCTGGCAGATTAGGACTCAGATGCATTACTTTATTTTTGGTTCTTGGCAGAATTATACAAATATTATAGACCTTTCAATCTATATAAATAGATAGATGATAGATAGATAGATACAAAGAAAAAGATGAATATATTTAACATTATCCATTGATGCCACTCAAATATAAAAGCTTCTCACATTTCTGACCAAGGGAAGTTTAAATATGGGTGCTTTAAAGAATGCCATAACCACAAACCACTACTTGTAACACAGCTTTCAGTAAACCTCAATGTATGAAAAAGTGTTTCTTTATTCAACATTTTAATTTCCTGCTGTTTTTCGTGTCTTAGAGGTTAGTATCCAGTAATTTGATATGAAACGTCTAGTAAAAAGTAACTGTTATCTGAATCCAAGAACACAAAATAATCCTAACATTTTTCTTTCTGAGATTTAATCAAGAATTTATGGAATGTTGCCATTAATAGTAAAGTCATACTGGATTGACTGATACTAAAACGTACCAAAGTCAACTAAGTTGAATGGTGGGTTGCTGGAGTAATATCCATGCAGAATTGTCATGATTTTTCAAGTTCAGATTCCTTATAAAAAGAAACATAAAAACAAACATTTAAGAGTACTATCCAGCCTATCCAAGCTCTTCCTTTCCATCCTTACTCTTTATGTTTTGGACTCAAATAAAAGCCCAGGAATAAAAAAAAATAAAATACCAGAAACTATTGGAAGTAACAGTACATTGTGTTACATGATTTCTAAAATTCTCTAAACTTGTTCTGTACTATTATTAAAGTGCAACCTATATAGGTGTGCTACAGTACCTTACCCTGGAAATAGGTGTGTGCAAATTGCATTCTTTGTGGCCAGTTTGGATGAATTTCTAGAGGAGATATTGAGTTAGTTCTTCAACATTAATATTATATTCTGAGCTATTATAAATGCAAAAAATATCCCTGAAGATTCATTATGGGAAAGAGAAAGAATAATAGTGGACACTTGCTTTTGTTTGAAAACTCATATGAGTTCTCTTATGAAGATGTGATATGTAAACTGAAACTAGTAAAAATAAGTAAGATTTATCCAGCCAAACAGTGAGAGAAAATGTGCTGTTGACATTTGGTGTAAATAAAGGTACAAAGGTGGAAAAGTATCTGGCATATTCTGGAAATTGAAAGATTATTAATATGACTGAAGGACAGAACATGAAGATGAACAGTAGTTTTAGATAAGGTAAGAGAAGTAGGTTAGAGCCAGATCCTTAAGCATCTTGTAGGTCATATTAAGGATTTTATATTGTATTCCTAGATGTAATGGGAAGCAATGAACAGGTATTAAGCAGGGACTTGGCATTAAAATATTTTTTCTGGCCACAGTGGTAGGATGGACTGGGGAGGGCACACAGAAGGATTGTGGGGGGAAGCAATAGGAGTCCACTGCTGTCTTCCAGGCCAGAGATTCTGATTACTTGGATTACAGTTTTGATAGAAGATATAGAGAAAAGTAAAGTAATACAAGAAATACTATGAACAAATAGTCATCAGGATTTGGTGATAGATTAGGTAAGTGGAGATAAGAATGCGGGGGGAGGGGAGGCATGTAAAAAAAAGGCCCCAGTGGACAGCACAGGGAAAAGCAAATTAAGGACCTCTGAAAACCCGCTCCATAAAAAAAATAACACTGGCAAAATGTATGAGTCAACATTTTTAGAACTCTGGATACTAACCAAAGAATTAACAATCCATGAAATATTTACTCAAGAAAACTGGCTTAATCCTGATAAGAACAGTGAGATGTGTGGCATTTTAACTTGCTCTATTTCCATCCCCACTAGCCCAGCTACACAGAAGACTTGAAAACCAGCCCTGTGATGGACATATAATAAAGATAACAGAATAGAGAGTCTATGAATAGCTCACATATTGATGAGCCCATTGATGCTTGACAAAGACTTCAAGGAAAACCAATATGAAAAAAATATATTTTCAAGAATTAATAGCAGAATTTATATGTCCATACACTAAAAATGAATTTGACCTTTACAACACATACAAAAAGTAACTCAAAATGTACCATAGACATAAATATAAAAGCTAAAACTATAAGACTTCTAGAGGGAAACATGGATAAATTCCTAATAACTTTGGGTCAAGAAAAAAGGTTTTATTTATTTATTTATTTATAAAAATTTTATTGGAGTATAGTTGCCTTACAATGTTGTGTTAGTTTCTACTGTACAGCAAAGTGAAACAGCTATATGTATACCTCTATCCCCTTTTCTTGGATTTCCTTCCCATTTGGGTCACCACAGAGCAATGACTAGAGTTCCCTGTGCTAAACAGTAGGGTCTCATTAGTTATCAATTCTATACATAGTATCAATAGTGTTTATATGTCAATCCCAATCTCTCAATTCATCCCACACCCTCTTTTCCCCTTGGTATCCATACATTTGTTCTCTATATTTGTGTTTCTATTTATGCTTTGTAAATAAGATCGTCTATACCAAATTTTTTCAAATTCCACATATATGCGTAAATATACAATATTTGTTTCTCTCTTTCTGACTTACTTCACTCTGTATGACAGTCTCTAGGCCCATCCACATCTCTACAAATGACCCAATTTTGTTCCCTTTTATGGTTGAGGAATATTCCTTTGTATATATGGGCCACATCTTCTTTATCCATTCCTCTGTTGATGGGTACTTAGGTTGATTCCATGTCCTGGCTATTGTAAATAGTGCTGCAATGAACATTGGGATGCATGTGTCTTTTTGAATTATGGTTTTCTCTGGGTATATGCCCATAGTGGGATTGCTGGGTTACATGGTAGTTCTATTTCTAGTTTTTTAAGGAACCTCCATACTGTTCTCCACAGTGGCTATATCAATTTACATTTCCACCAACAGTGCAAGAGGGTTCCCTTTTCTCTACACCCTCTCCAGCATTTGTTGTTTGTAGATTTTGTGATGATGGCCATTCTGACCAGAGTGAGGTGATACCTCATTGTAGTTTTGATTTGCATTTCTCTACTAATTAGTGGCATTGAGCATCTTTTCATGAATTTGTTGACCATCTGTATGTCTTCTTTGGAGAAATGTCTATTTAGGTCTTCCACCCATTTTTTCATTGGGTTGTTTGTTTTTTTGAAATTGAGCAGCATGGGCCGTTTCTATATTTTGGAGATTAATCCTTTGTCAGTTGCTTCATTTGCAGATATTTTCTCCCATTCTGAGGGTTGTCTTTTCATCTTGTTTATGGTTTCCTTTGCTGTGCAAAAGCTTTTACGTTCCATTAGGTCCCATTTTTTTATTTTTGTTTTTATTCTCATTACTCTAGGAGGTGGGTCAAAAAAGATCTTGCTGAGAATTATGTCAAAGAGTGTTCTGCCTAGGTTTTCCTATAAGAGTTTTATAGTGTCTGGCCTTACATTTAGGTCTTTAATCCATTTTGAGTTTATTTTTGTGTGTTGTGTTAGGGCGTATTCTAATTTCATTCTTTTACATGTAGCTGTCCAGTTTTCCCAGCACCACTTATTGAAGAGGCTGTCTCTGCTCAATTGTAAATTCTGGCTTCCTTGGTCATAGATTAGGTGACCATAGGTGCGTGGGTTTACGTCTGGGCTTTCTATGCTGTTCCATTGATCTATATTTCTGTTTTTGTTCCAGTACCATACTGTCTTGATTACTGTAGCTTTGTAGTATAGTCTGAAGTCAGGGAACCTGATTCCTCCAGCTCTTCCAGTTTATTTTTCTCAAGGTTGCTTTTGCTATTCGAGGTCTTTTGTTCTTCCATACCAATTGTAAAAAATTTTGTACTAGTTCTTTGAAAAAAACCATTGATAATTTGATAGGGATTGCATTGAACCTGTAGATTGCTTTGGGTAGTATGGTCGTTTTCACAATATTGATTCTTCCAATTCAAGAATATGTTATATCTCTGCATCTGTTTGTGTCGTCTTTGATTTCTTTTATCAGTATCTTATAGTTTTCTGCATACAGGCCTTTTACCTCATTTTGTAGGTTTTTTCCTAGGTATTTTATTCTTTTTGTTGCAATGGTTAATGGCATTGATTCCTTAATTTTTCTTTCTGAACTTTTGTTGTTAGTGTATAGGAATGCAAGAGATTTCTGTGTATTATTTTTGTATCCTGCAATTTACTATATTCTTTGATTAGCTCTTGTAGTTTTCTGGTGGCATCATTAGGATTTTCTATGTATAGTACCATGTCATATGCTAACAGTTACAGTTTTAATACTTCTTTACCAATTTGGATTCCTTTTATTTATTTTTCTTATCTGATTGCCATGGCTAGGACTTCCAAAATTATGTTGAATAATAGTGGTGAGAGTGGCCACCCTTGTCTTGTCCCTGATCTTAAAAGAAATGCTTTTTTGCATTGATAATGATGTTTGCTGTGGGTTTGTCAGACATGGCCTTTATTATATTGAGGTAGGTTCCCTCTATGCCCACTTTCTGGAGAGTTTTTATCATAAATGGTTGTGGAAATTTGTTGAAAGCTTTTTCTGTATCTATGCAGATGATCATATGGATTTTATTCTTTAATTTGTTAATATGGTGTATCATATTGATTGATTTGTATATATTGAAGAATCCTTGCATCCCTGGGATAAATCCCACTTGATCATGGTGTATGATCCTTTTAATATGTTGTTGGATTCAGTTTGCTAGTATTTTGTTGAGGATTTTTGCGTCTATGTTCATCAGAGATATTGGCCTGTGATTTTCTTTTTTGAGATATCTTTGTCTGGTTTTGGTATCAGGGTGATGGTGGCCTCATAGAATGAGGTTGGGAGTGTTCCTCCCTCTGCAATTTTTGGAAGAACTTGAGAAGTATAGGTGTTAGCTCTTCTCTAAATGTTTGATAGAATTCACATGTGAATCCATCTGGTCCTGGACTTTTGTTCGTTGGAAGATTTTTTTTTTTTTTTTTTTTTTTTTGCGAGGGCTTTCTCTAGTTGTGGCAAGCGGGGGCCACTCCTCATCACGGTGCGTGGGCCTCTCACTATCGCGGCCTCTCTCGTTGTGGAGCACAGGCTCCAGACGCGCAGGCTCAGCAGTTGTGGCTCACGGGCCAAGTCGCTCCACGGCATGCAGGATCCTCCCAGACCAGGGCTCAAACCCGTGTCCGCTGCACTGGCAGGCAGACCCTCAACCACCGCGCCACCAGGGAAGCCCGTTGGAAGATTTTTAATCACAGTTTCAACTTCATTACTTGTGATTGTTCTGTTCATATTTTCTACTTCTTCCTGGTTCAATGTTGGAAGCTTGTACTTTTCTAAGAATTTTTCAGTTTCTTCCAGGTTGTCCGATTTATTGGCATATAGTTGCTTGTAGTAATCTCTTATGGTCCTTTGTATTTTTGCTGTGTCAGTTGTAACTTCAACTTTTTCATTTCTAATTTTATTGATTTGAATCCTCTCCTTTTTTTTTTTTTTGATATGTCTGGCTAAATGTTTGTAAATTTTGTTTATCTTCTGAAATAACCAGGTTTTAGTTTCACTGATCTTTGCTTTTCTTTTTTTTCTATTTCATTTATTTCTGCTCTGATTTTTATGATTACTTTCTTTCTAGTAACTGTTGGTTTTGTTTGTTCTTCTTTCTCTAGTTGCTTTAGGTGTAAGGTTAGGTTGTTTATTTGACATTTTTCTTGTTTCTTGAAGTAGGGTTTTATTGCTGGAAACTTCCCTTTTAGAACTGCTTTTGCTGTATCCCATCGTTTTGTGGTCATTGTGTTTTCATTGTCATTTTTCTGTAGGTATTTTTTAATTTCATCTTTGATCTCTTCAGTGATCTCTTGCTTATTTAGTAGCATATTGTTTAGCTTCCATTTGTTTGTATTTTTTAGAGTTTTTTTTCCCATAATTGATATCTAATCTCATCGCATTGTGGTTGGAAAAGATGCGTGATAGGATTTCAATTTACTTAAATTTGCTGAGGCTTGATTTGTGACCCAAGATGTGATGTATCCTGGAGAATGTTCCATGTGCACTTGAGAAGAAAGTGTATTCTGCTGCCTTCGGATGGAATGTCCTATAAATATGAATTAAGTCTATCTGGTCTAATGTGTCATTTAAGGCTTGTGTTTCCTTAATAATTTTCATTCTGGATGATCTATCCATTGGTGTAAGTGGAGTGTTAAATTCCCCCACTATTATTTCATTACTGTCGATTTCCCCTTTTATGGCTGTTAGCATTTGCCTTATGTATTGAGGTGCTCCTATGTTGGGTACATAAGTATTTTTAATTGATATATCTTCTTCTTGGATTGATCTCTTGATCTTTATGGAGTGTCCCTCTTTGTCTCTTATGACAGACTTTATTTTAAAGTCTACTTTGTCTGATATGAGTATTGCTACTCCACCTCTCTTTTGATTTCCATTTGCATGGAATATCTTTTTCTATCCTCTCACTTTCAGTCTCTATGTGTCCCTAGGTCTGAAGCGGGTCTCTTGTAGACAGCATGTATATGGGCCTTGTTTTTTATCCATTCAACTACTCTCTATCTTTTAGTTGGAGCATTTATCCAGTTACATTCAAGGTAATTATCAATATGTATGTTCCTATTACCATTTTCTTAATTGTTTTGGGTTTGTGTTTCTAGGTCTCTTCTCTTGTGTTTCCTGCCTATAGAAGTTCTTTTAGCATTTGTTGCAAAGCTGGTTTGGTGGTGCTGAATTCTCTTAGCTTTGCTTGTCTGTAAAGGTTTTTATTTCTCCGTCAAATCTGAATGAGAGCCTTGTGGGGTAGAGTAATCTTGGTTGTAGTTTTTTTACTTTCATGACTTTACATTTATCCTGCCACTCCCTTCTTGCCTGTAGAGTTTCTGTTGAAAGATCAGCTGATAACCTTAATGGGATTGCATTGTATGTTATTTGTTGCATTTCCCTTGCTGTTTTAATATTTTTTATTTGTATTTAATTTTTGATAGTTTGATTAATATATGTCTCTGTGTGTTTCTCCTTGGGTTTATTCTATATGGGACTCTCTGTGCTTCCTGGACTTGACTGACAATTTCTTTTCCCATGTTAGGTAATTTCCCACTATAATCTCTTTAAATCTTTTCTCAGCCCTTTCTTTTTCTCTTCTTCTTCTGAGACCCCTATAATTCGAATGTCCATGTGTTTAACTTTGTTCCAGATGTCTCTGAGACTGTCCTCAATTATTTTCATTCTTTTTTCTTTATTCTGCTCTGTGAGAGTTATTTCCACCTTTCTATCTTCCAGCTCACTTATCCGTTCTTCTGCCTCAGTTATTCTGCTATTAATTGCTTCTAGTGTATTTTTCATTCAGTTATTGTGTTTTTCATTACTGTTTGTTCTTTAGTTCTTCTCCGTCCTTGTTAAACGTTTCTTTTATTTCATCCATTCTATTTCCGAGATTTTGGATCATCCTTACTATCATTACTCTGAATTCTTTTTCAGGTACATTGCCTATTTCATCTTTATTTATTTGGTCTTGTGAGTTTTTACCTTGCTCCTTCATCTGCAATGTATTTCTCTGTCTTCTCTTTCTATCTAGCTTACTGTGTTTGAGATCTCCTTTCCACAGTCTGCAGTGTCATAGTTCTTCTTGCTTCTGGTGTCTGCTCTCAGTGGGTGAGGTTGGTCCCGCGGCTTCTGTAGGGCTCCTGGTGAGAGGGACTGGTGCCTGCATTCTGGTGCATGGTGCTGGATATTTTCCCTCTGATGGGAAGGGCTGTGTCAGGTGGTGTGTTTTGGGGATTCTGTGGGATTAGTATGACTTTAGGCAGCCTGTCTGCTGATGGGTGGGTTTGTGTTCCTGTCTTGCTTGTTGTTTGGCATTGGACTTTCAACACTGGAACCTACAGGCAGTTGGGTAAGCCTGGTCTTGGAGTTAAAATGGAGACCTCCAGGAGAGCTCTCGCCCATTAATATTCCCTGGGGCCAGGAATTCGCTGGCATTCCAGTGTCCTGGGCTCATTACTCCCAAACCAAAGTCTCAGCCTGAATCCCGGCCTGGGAACCAAGACCCCGCAAGCCACACAGCTCAGCAGAAAAAGGGGGAAAAAAGGGAAAGATAAAAGAAAAAGATGGGTGGAAAGAAAACAAATGAAAACACACAGCTATACAAAACTCAAGACAAACAGCAAAGAGAAAAACAAGCAAACAGCAACAGCAACAATTAAAAACAAACAAACAAATGAACAAACAAAACCCCAGCCAAATGGTAATAGCAAAAAAAACAAAAAACAAAAACAAAGAAACAGGCATGCAAAATAAGAAAGAAAAATAAAAACAGAAAACAAAAAACAAGAAAACAACCAGGCTAAAAAAAAATTCGAAAGTAAAATCAAACAATTAAAAACAAAAGTAATAGAAACAAAAAATAAAAAAACAAAACGGGAGGAGCTTCAAAATTGCAGAAGAGTAGGACGTGGAGATCACCTTCCTCACCACAAATACATCAGGAATACACCTACATGTTGAACAATGCCTACATAACACCTACTGAAAACTGGCAGAAGACCTCAGACCTCCCAAAAGGCAAGAAACTCCCCACGTACCTGGGTAGGGCAAAAGAAAAAAGAAAAATCAGAGACAAAAGAATAGGGATGGGACCTGCACCAGTGCAAGGGAGCTGTGAAGGAGGAAAGGTTTCCACACACTAGGAAGACCCTTTGCAGGCAGAGACTGCGGGTGGTGGAGGGGGGAAGCTTCAGAGCCATGGAGGAGAGCGCAGCAACAGGGGTTCAGAGGGCAAAGCAGAGAGATCACCACACAGAGGATCGGTGCTGACCAGCACTCACCAGCCTGAAAGGCTTGTCTGCTCACCCACCAGGATGGGTGGGGGCTGGGAGCTGAGGATCCGGCTTCGGTTGTATCCCAGGGAGAGGACTGGGGTTGGCAGTGTGAACACAGCCTGAAGGGGGATAGTGCAACATGGCTAGCTGGGAGAGTCCAAGAAAAGGTCTAGAACTGCCGAAGAGGCAAGAGATTTTTCTTGCCTCATTGTTTCATGGTGCAAGAGGAGAGGGGATTAAGAGCGCTCCTTAAAGGAGCTCCAGAGATGGGGGTGAGCAGCGGCTATCAGCGCAGACCCCAGAGACGGGCATGAGATGCTAAAGCTGCTGCTGCAGCCAACAAGAAGCCTGTGTGCAGGCACATGTCACACTCCACACCTCCCCTCCTGGGAGCCTGTGCAGCCCACCACTGCCAGGGTCCCGTGATCCAGGGACAACTTCCCCAGGAGAACACATGGCATGCCTCAGTCTGTTGAAACATCACACCGACCTCTGCTGCTGCTGCAGGCTCACCCCACACCCTGTACCCCTCCCTCCCCCCAGCATGAGTAAGCCAGAGCCCCTGAAGCAGCTGCTCTTTTAACCCCCTTGTCTGAGCAAAGAACATATGCCCTCAGGAGACCTACATGCAGAGGCAGGGTCAAATCCAAAGCTGAATCCCAGGAGCTATGCGAAGAAAGAAGAGAAAGGGAAATCTCTCCCAACAGCCTCAAGAGCAGTAGATTAAATCTCCACAGTCAACTTGATGTACCCTGCATCTGTGAAATACAAGAATAGACAATGAATCATCCTAAATTGAGGAGGTGGACTTTGGGAGCAATGATATATATATTTTTTCCCTTTTTCTCTTTTTGTGAGTGTGTATGCACGTGCTTCTGTGTGTGATTTTGTCTGTATAGCTTTGCTTTTACCATTTGTCCTAGGGTTCTGTCTCTCCGTTTTTTTTTCTTGGCTTTTTTTTCTTTATTAGTATAGTTTTCAGCGCTTATCATTGGTGGATTTGTTTTTTGGTTTGTTCTCTTCTTTCTTTCTTTCTTTTTAATTACTTTATTTTTTTAATAAATATTTTTTGTTTTAATAACTTTTTTATTATATTGTATTTTATTTTATCTTTTTCTTTCTTTCCTCATTTTTTCTCCCTTTTATTCTGAGCTGCGTGGATGACAGGTTCCTGGTGCTCCAACCAGGTATCAAGGCTGTGTCTCTGAGGTGGGAGAGCCAAGTTCAGGACATTGGTCCACCAGACACCTCACAGCTCCATGTAATATCAAATGGTGAAACTCTCCCAGATATCTCCATCTCAATGCCAAGATCGAGCTTCACTGAACGACTAGCAAGCTACAGTTCTGGCCACCCTCTGCCAAAAAACTAGCAAGACATGAACACATCTCCAGCCATTAGCAGAGAGGCTGCCTAAAATCATAATAGGGTCACAGAGACCCCAAAACACACCACCAGACGTGGAACTGCCCACAAGAAAGACAAGATCCAGCCTCATCCACCAGAACACAGGCACTAGTCCCCTCCACCATGAAGCATACACAACCCACTGAACCAACCTTAGCCACTGGGGGCTGACACCATGAAAAAGGGGAACTACGAACCTGCAGCCTATGAAAAGGAGATGCCAAACCAAGTAAGCTAAGTAAAATTAAAAGACAGAGAAAAACACAGCAGAAGAAGGAGAAAGATAAAAACCAACCAGACCTAACAAATGAAGGGGAAATAGGCAGCCTACCTGAAAAATAATTCAGAATAATGTTAGTAAAGATGATCCAAAATCTTGGAAATAGAATGGAGAAAATACAAGTACCATTTAACAAGGACCTAGAAGAACTAAAGAGCAAACAAGCAAACATAAACAACACAATAAATGAAATTAAAAATTCTCTAGAAGGGATCGATAGCAGAATAACTGAGACAGAAGGACGGATAAGTGACCTGGAAAATAAAATAGTAGAAATAACTACTGCAGAGAAGAATGAAGAATAAAGAATGAAAAGAATTGAGAATAGTCTCAGACACCTCTGGGACAATATTAAACGCACCAACCTTCGAATTATAGGGGTCCCAGAAGAAGAAAAGAAAAAGAAAGGGACTGAGAAAATATTTGAAGAGATTATAGTTGAAAACTCCCCTAATATGGGTAAGGAAACAGTTAATCAAGTCCAAGAAGCACAGAGAGTCCCATACAGGATAAACCTAAGGAGAAACACGCCAAGACACGTATTAATCAAACTATCAAAAATTAAATAGAAAGAAAAAATATTAAAAGTGGCAAGGGAAAAACAACAAATAACATACAAGGGAATCCCCGTAAGGTTAACAGCTGATCTTTCACCAGAAAATCTTCAAGCCAGAAGGGAGTGGCAGGACATATTTAAAGTGATGAAAGGGAAAAACCTACAACAAAGATTACTCTATCCAGCAAGGATCTCATTCAGATTTGATGTAGAAATTAAAAACTTTAAAGAAAAGCAAAAGCTAAGAAAATTCAGCACAACCAAACCAGCTTTACAACAAATGCTAAAGGAACTTCTCTAGGCCGGAAACACAAGAAAAGGAAAAGAACTACAAAAACAAACCCAAAACAATTGAGAAAATGGTAATAGGAGCATACATATCGATAATTACCTTAAAAGTAAATGGATTAAATGCCCCAATGAAAAGACATGGACTAGCTGAATGGATACAAAAACAAGACCCGTATATATGCTGTCTACAAGAGAACCATTTCAGACCTATGGACTCATACAGACTGAAATTGAGGAGATGGAAAAAGATATTCCATGCAAATGGAAATCAAAAGAAAGCTGGAGTAGCAATTCTCATATCAGACAAAATAGACTTTAAAACAAAGAGTGTTACAAGAGACAAAGAAGGACACTACATACACTACATAATGATCAAGGGATCAATCCAAGAAGAACATATAACAATTGTAAATATGTATGCACCCAAAATAGGAGCACCTCAATACGTAAGGCAAATGCTAATAGCCATAAAAGGGGAAATCGACAGTAACACAATCATTGTACGGAAATTTAACACCCCACTTTCACCAATGGACAGATCATCCAAAATGAAAATGAATAAGGAAATACAAGCTTTAAGTGGTACATTAAACAAGATGGACTTAGTTGATATTTATAGGACATTCCATCCAAAAACAACAGAATGCACTTTCTTCTCAAATGCTCATGGAACATTCTCCAGGATAGATCATATCTCAGGTCACAAGTCAAGCCTTGGTAAATTTAAGAAAATTGAAATCGTATCAAGTATCTTTTCTGACCACAACACTATGAGACTAGATATCAATTACAGGAAAAGATCTGTAAAAAATACAAACACATGGAGGCTACACAATACACTATTTAATAATCAAGAGATCACTGAAGAAATCAAAGAGGAAATTAAAAAATACCAAGAAACAAAAGACAATGAAAACACGATGACCCAAAACGTATGTGATGCAGCAAAAGCAGTTCTAAGAGGGAACTGTAGAGCAATACAATCCTACCTTAAGAAACAAGAAACATCTCAAATAAACAACCTAACATTACACCTAAAGCAATTAGAGAAAGAAGAACAAAAAAACCCCAAAATTAGCAGAAGGAAAGAAATCATAAAAATCATATCAGAAATAAATGAAAAAGAAATGAAGTAAATGATGGCAAAGATCAATAAAACTCAAAGCTGGTTCTTCGAGAAGATAAATATAATTGATAAACCATTAGCCAGACTCATAAAGGAAAAAGGGAGAAGACTTAAATCAATAGAATTAGGAAAGAAAAAGGAGAAGTAAAAACTGGCATGGCAGAAATACAAAGGATCATGAGAGATTACTACAAGCAACTCTATGCCAATAAAATGGACAACCTGGAAGAAATGGACACATTCTTAGAAATGCACAACCTTCTGAAACTGAACCAGGAAGAAATAGAAAATATGAACAGACCAATCACAAGCACTGAAATTGTAACTGTGATTAAAAATCTTCCAACAAACAAAAGCCCAGAATCAGTTGGCTTCACCGGCAAATTCTATCAAACATTTGGAGAAGAGCTAACACCTATCCTTCTCAAACTCTTCCAAAATATAGCAGAGGGAGGAACACTCCCAAACTCATTCTACGAGGTCACCATCACCTTGATACCAAAACCAGACAAAGATGTCACAAAAAAAGAAAAATTCAGACCAATATCACTGATGAACATAGATGCAAAAATCCTCAACAAAATACTAGCATACAGAATCCAACAGCTCATTGAAAGGATCATACACCATGGTCAAGTGGGGTTTATCCCAGCAATGCAAGGATTCTTCCATATAACCAAATCAATCAGTGTGATGCATCGTATTAACAAACTAAAGGAGAAAAACCATATGATCATCTCAATAGATGCAGAAAAAGCTTTTTACAAAATTCAACCCCCATTTATGATAAGAACCCTCCAGAAAGTAGGCATAGAGGGAACTTACCTCAACATAATAAAGGCCATATGTTACAAACCCACAGACAATATCGTCCTCAATGGTGAAAAACTGAAACCATTTCCGCTAAGATCAGGAGCAAGACAAGTTTGCCCATCTCACCACTATTATTCAACATAGTTTTGGAAGTTTTAGCCACAGCAATCAGAGTAGAAAAAGAAATAAAAGGAATCCAAATCAGAAAAGAAGAAGTAAAGCTGTCACTGTTTGCAGATGACATGATACTATACATAGAGAATCCTAAAGATGCTACCAGAAAACTACTAGAGCTAATCAATGAATTTGGTAAAGTAGCAGGATACAGTATTAATGCACAGAAATCTCTTGCATTCCTATACACGAATGATGTAAAATCTGAAAGTGAAATTAAGAAAACAATCCCATTTACCATTGCAACAAAAAGAATAAAATACTTAGGAATAAACCTACCTAAGGTGACAAAAGACCTGTATGCATAAAATTATGACACTGATGAAAGAAATTAAAGATGATACAAATAGATGGAGAGATATACCATGTTCTCGGATTGGAAGAATCAACATTGTGAAAATGACTATACTACCCAAAGCAATCTGTAGATTCAATGCAATCCCTATCAGACTACCACTGGCATTTTTCACAGAAGAAGAACAATAAATTTCACAATTTGTATAGAAACACAAAAGACCCCGTATAGCCAAAGCAGTCTTGAGAAAGATAAATGGAGCTGGAGGAATCAGGCTCCCTGACTTGAGATTATACTACAAAGCTACAGTAATCAAAACAGTATGGTACTGGCACAAAAACAAAAATATAGATCAATGGAACAGGATAGAAATCCCAGAGATAAACACACACACATATGGTCACCTTATCTTTGATAAAGGAGGCAAGAATATGCAATGTAGAAAAGACAGCCTCTTCGATAAGTGGTGATGGGAAAACTGGACAGCTACATGTAAAAGAATGAAATTAGAACACTCTCTAACACCATACACAAAAATAAACTGAAAATGGATTAAAGACCTAAATGTAAGGCCAGACACTATCAAACTCTTAGAAGAAAACATAGGCAGAACACTCTATAACATAAATCACAGAAAGATCCTTTTTGACCCACCTCCTAGAGAAATGGAAATAAAAACATAAATAAACAAATGGTACCTAATGGAACGTAAATGCTTTTGCACAGCATAGGAAACTATAAACAAGATGAAAAGACAACCCTCAGAATGGGAGAAAATATTTGAAAATGAAGCACCTGACAAAGGATTAATCTCCAAAATTTACAATCAGCTCATGCAGCTCAATATCAAAAAAACAAACAACCCAATCCAAAAATGGGCAGAAGACATAAATAGATATTTCTCTGTAGAAGATATACGGATTGCCAACAGACACATAAAAGAATGCTCAACATCATTAATCAGTAGAGAAATGAAAATCAAAACTACAATGCGATATCACCTTACACCGGTCAGAATGGCCATTATCAAAAAATCTACAAACAATAAATGCTGGAGAGGCTGTGGAGAAAAGGGAACCCTCATACACCGTTAGTGGGAATGTAAATTGATACAGCCACTATGGAGAACAGTATGGAGGTTCCTTAAAAAACTAAAAATGGAACTACCGTATGACCCAGCAATCCCACTACTGGGCATATACCCTGAGAAAACCATAATTCAAAAAGAGTCATGTACCACAATATTCATTGCAGCTCTATTTACATTAGCCAGGACATGGAAGCAACCTAACTGTCCATCGACAGATGAATGGATAAAGAAGATGTGGCACATGTATACACGGGAATATTACTCAGCCATACAAATGAACGAAATTGAGTTATTTGTAGTTAGGTGGATGGTCCTAGAGTCTGTCATACAGAGTGAAGTAAGTCAGAAAGAGAAAAACGAATACCGTATGGTAAAAAAAAAAAAAAAAAAAAAACAGGTCATGAAGAACCTAGTGGCTAGACGGGAATAATGATGCAGATCTAGTAGGGTATATATGGACATATATACACTACCAAATGTAAAATTGGTAGCTAGTGGGAAGCAGTCGCAGAGCACAGGGAGATCAGCTTGGTGCTTTGTGACCACCTAGAAGGGTGGGATAGGGTGGGTGGGAGAGAGGGAGACACAAGAGGGAAGATATATGGGGATATATGTATATGTTTAACTGATTCACTTCGTTATAAAGCAGAAACTAACACACCATTGTAAAGCAATTATACTGCAATAAAAACGTTAAAAAAAAGACAAAAGCAGACTGCAAACTGAAGGAAAAAGAGAAGAAGAGAAAACAAACACACAGAAATGATTAGAAAGAGATAAAAAAGGATAAGGTCAAATAGAACAGTGGAAAAAATATATAAACAAAATATAACAAAGAAAAAAAACAAGGAAAAAACACAGAACAACACAAAAGTAATGTAAAAATAGAAATATAAAAAAATATTAAAAATTTAACAAAACTAAATAAAAATAATACTAAAAAACAGGAACAGAATAAAACAAAACATAAAAAAATAGTAATCATTTTATTTTCCTGGGGTCTCAGCTGTCAGTGTCCTTGCCCCCACTGTGAGTCACAGCCAACCTCCTCCTCCTCAGGAGGCCCTCCAAAAGCTCTAGGTAGGTTTCTGATCCCTCTGTGGGCACTGTGAGGGCAGCTCAGACTCTGACCTGTCCCAACTCCAGTGTGTACCAGTCCCCAAAGTCCAAAGCCACTAGAGCTTGACCGGTTTCAGTTTTGGGAACACTCATTTTCCATTCAGATATTCCATAGATGCAGGATTTAATCACCATTGCGGGAATTTAATCTGCCCTTTTTGCAGCTGCATGAAAAGATTTTTGTTCCTCTTCCTTAGTTGTCCTGCCCCTGAGGCTCAGCTGTGGTTTTATCCCCACCTCTGCATGTGGGCCACCCACAGGAGTCTGCTCCTGAGGCTGCCCTGGAGCACTTGGGTCTGCCCCAGTGAGGACAGGGAGCAGAGGTGACACGACTGCCTGGGTTGTGGGGTCCCAGGCAGCAACAGGTCTGCAGGAAAGCCAGAGGCCATGGGCACAAGAGATCCGGCCTTAGTGGCAGCCTTTCCTAGTGCCTGGCAGCTGTCACGAGAAGGTCAGCCCCAGTGGGGTCTTTTATAATGCCTGGTGGCAGGCGTGAGAAAGTTAGTTTTGGTGGGGGCTTTTCTTAGTGACTGGCTGCAGGCGCAAGGAGGCCTTCCCTGGTGAGGGCTTTTCCTAGCACCTGGTAGCAGGCACAAGAAGGTCATCCTTGGTTGGGTCTTTTCCTAGTGCCTGGCAGCAGGTGCAAAAAGGCCAGCCCTGGTGGGGGCTTTTCCTAGCACCTGGCAGGGCAGGGGGGCAGCATGTGAGGAGAGAGAGGCTGCAATGTTGGCACTATCCGCTGTGTGTCACTCAACAGTGGCGCCTTGCTTCTATCGCAGTCTGGGTTTCCTCCACAAGCATTCCCGGTTGCGGATTTCCTCCCTCCTGTCCCCTCAGGCTGTCTCCTCACAGCCAACAGCAGTCCTCACCCCGGGTTTGTTCCCCAATCCCCACATTCCAGCTCTCAACCCCAGTGTGCACCAGTGGACACATGTCCCAGTCTGGGGTGTGCAGGGCTGTAGCACAGACCGTCTGTGTAAGTCTCACTCTATCCTGTCTGCCACAGACCAGCCTTTTCACCCTCCTCTGACAGCCTCAGATGCTCCACTTCTGTCCAGACTGATTTCCTCATCAGTGAGGGTGCTTCCCTGGATGGAAGAACCTCTCCTCTGTTTCAGCTCCCCCTCAGGTGTGCAGATCCTGTCCCACTTCCTCTCCTCTTCTTTTTCCCTTCTTTCTTTCATCCTACCCGGTTATACATGTATCTTTCTTGTCCTTTCTGGTGTCCAAGTTCTTCTGCTAATGTTTACTGGGTGTTCTGTGAGAATTGTTCCATCTGTAGATGTATCCTTGATGCATTTGTGAATACAGGTGAACTCCACATCCTCCTACTCTTCTGCCATCTTGGTTTCTTTAAGAAAAAGGTTTGAAGTTAGACACAAAATTTACAAATAATGAAAAAAAATATAAATTAGACTTCATCAAAATTGCTTTATAAAAGAAATTGCTAAGAAAGTGCCAAGGCAAGCCACAGACTGTGAAAATGATTCTGAAAAAATATATCAGACATAGGATTTGTACTTGGAATATAGAGGTAGATAGATAGATAGATATACGTAAAACTCAATAATAAGAAGACAATCCAATCTTAGAATAATTGGTATAATATGTGAATAGACGTTTTATGAAAAATACATAGATAACAGGTAAGCATTAGAAAAGATGGTCAACATTACTGTTCATTGGTGAATTTAAATTTAAACCATAACATGGTACAGTGCATTTTCACTAGAATGCCTAAAGCTAAAAATACTAAGAATGTCAAGTATTTGGATCAACAGAAACTCTAACACATTTCTAGAAGGAAGGCAAAACTTTCGAGTTACTTTTGAAAACAGTTTGGCAGTTTTTTTAAAGTTAACCATATACTTATCATATAGCATAGCAATTCTAATACTAGGTGTTTAGCCAAGAACATTGAGAACATAACATAAAGAGCTGTGTACAAATATTCTTAGCAAATTTATTGGCTTTACTCATAAAAACCAAAAAATGGAAACCAAAATGGTTATCAACTGGTGAGTGGATAAGCAAAGTATTGTAAATGTGTACAATGGAATGCTACTCAGCAATCAACTGGGACAAACTACTGACACATGCAGTTAATGTGGATGAATCTCACAAGCATTAAGCTAACTGAAAAAAGCCAGGCACAAAACACTACATACTATACAATTTCATTTATATGCAGTTCTAGAAAAGGTAACATGATAGAGATAGAAAGCATACAGTTGTTGTGAGGGGCCAAGAGGTGAGTGAGGGAATTGACTGAAATAAAATATTGAGGTACCCATCAGATATCCACATGTAAAAGTCAAGTAGTTAGCTATATTAATTCATAGCTCAGAAAGGGGATTTAGGTTGGAGATATGATTTGGGAATTACCAGTATATAAGTGCTTTTTGAAACCATAAGAGTATATAAGACTACTATGAATAGGAATGTAGACCCAAAAAGAAGAGGGCTTAAGACAGAATCTTGAGGCACTTCAGCATTTGGAAGGTATGTGGAGTACCCACAGTGAGTTATACCATCAGTGAATGAACTAGAAACAATCTATACAGGCATATGGTGGGAACGTATGCCAGTCTCTGCCTTAGCTCAAGGTAAAGACAGAAATAAATTAATGAATAATTAAGAAAAAGAAAAGTATTTTTTTGACAATTCCTAATCAAATGTACTAGATTGGAGTGTCTTACTACCCATGCCCCCCCCCCCCAAAAAAATTAATTTCCTTTCCAAAATATAAGAACGTGAACTTATTTAGTAATAGGGCATTGCAGATGCAATTAGTTAAGATGAGGTCATACTAGAATAGGGTGGACCCTAAATCCAATATGACTAGTGTCCTTATAAAAGAAGGCAAGATACACAGAGGGAGAACCCCATGCAGCAATGGAAACAGAGGTTTGAGTGATGTGTCCACAAACCAAGGAACACCAAGGATTACTGGCAACTACTGAACGCTAAGAAGAGCCAAGGAAGAATCTTCCCCTAGAGCCTTCATAAAGAGAATAGCCCTGGTGACACCTTTATTTCAGACTTCTAACCTCTAGAACTATGAGACAATAGATTTCTGTAGTTTTAAGCTACGTAGTGTGTGGCAATATATTACGGCAGTCCTAGGAAACCAATCTTCTCTAGGCAGGCTGATTGGGGGCTGGATTACTCAAACCAACATACCCCTTTCCCATAAAAATATAGACATTGACATTTTAGTTTTCAAGTGGTAACACAAATGCTAACCTTCTTTGAAGGAAGGTGGCTTAAATAAAGACTTTAATTATTTAGCACAGATAAAGATGTAAGGAACATAAACTTAACATTAAAAGTCACTAAACACAAGAAAAATCCATTATATTGCAAATACATGCATGGATAAGCCACTAAACTACAACATTGATTAATAAGTTTTAATAAAACAGAGTATGAGAATTTCATTGATGTGGCTTCTGATTCCACATTGTGATTAACCTTTTGGAAACTTTCTAGAAGAATAACAACACTCTGAAATGTCTATTAATATTCCCTTTCCCAGCTACATATCTGTGTAAGCATATTTTATTCATAGCCTTCAACCACTAGAACACAATGCAGTGGATTCAACATAAAAGTAGATCTTACTGTCTATCCAGCTATCTTCAGCAAGCCAGGTATTAAAGAGATTTGCAAAAATGAAAAAAGATGCTATGTTGTTTACTACATTTTTGTTTTGTATAATATAGTTATAAAATGTTATTTAAGTTAATACATAATGGGTTTATTATCATATCTAAATTAAAATTAATAAATATTTAAAATTTTTCTCAGGTTTAAGTTCTAGTATACTAAATATCAAAAGATATAACTAAGGTAAACAGAAAACTGTTTGAGTTCCTCAATAATTTTATGAGTGTAAAGATATCCTGAAACCCTTGAGAATGCAGACTTAAACAATACATAGAGGGAAATATAGTTAGATGGTGAGTACCTGGGAACATATTTTATTACTACTTCTTTTTAAACTTTATGTTTGGAAATAATTATAGATTCATGGGAAGTTATGAAGATAGTACAAAGAGGCCCTATGTATTCCTCACACAGTTTTCCCCAATAGTTGCAAAAATAGGAATGAGTATGTGATGATTCATGTAACCGCCACTGCAGTCAAGACACAGACTACTGCATCACCATAAAAATATCATTAACAGCATATCTCATTGTGGGTAGTTTAAATAACTTCCAATTGTTGAACTTATTTTATTGCTACTTTATGCATTATTTTGGAAAATAGTTGTTTAAGAAACTTAAATATTATAAAAATTTAATCATTATTATTTTATAGTATCTTAAAAATGGAAGAAATCTGGGTAATATGGAAAAATATACGTCTTACGGTTTAATAAAATGGCACTGCACTGCGATTTTGCCTTGTGTATAACATGGACCAAAGTTTTGAAATGAAATGATAGGCTGGGAATATTATCATACCTTGATTTTTTTTTCAAATGACATGGAGAAATCAAAGCCAAACAGGATTTCACTAGAAGAAGTTATCTGTGGTCCAGTTAACATGTTGTACTTTGGATTCAAAATGTGTGTCTGAAACCATGTATATAATATTCAATCTCCCTTTCAAAGCAGAGTTTATAACTGCCTTGCCTTCCTTTCCAAGTGTTCCATAAAATCTTTCACAGATGCAGACATTTTCAGCCAGCCTCCAATAAATTACTTTCAGTGTCAGGAAACTCACCACTTTTTGAAAAAGCCCATTTTGTTTGGTAAGTTTTTCTTGCTGTTTTTAATTTTTTTTCTGATATTTATCTAAAAATCTGTTTCTCTAATGTTTTCATTCTTTGGATCTACTTATCCCTTCTGGACTCAGAGTAAGTAATCCCTTTTCTTATCCTTCAAATATTTTTAGTAAGTTTTAAATACTATCTCTTTAAAACTGATCTTCTTTAGGCTAAAAACTTCTCAAATAAACTACTCTTATGTATACTAGCAATCAGACACTTAGCTTTTTAGTTGGATTTCTTTGGAAAAGTGCCAGTTTCTTAATGAAATTTTAAAATAGTGGCATCCACAATGAAGCACAACATTCTAGGCTTAGCCAAATTTATACAGAATATGTCAAATAAAGTACATAATGTGGCACCATCGAACCTTGAAGTGTCTTAAAAAAGATACAAATATAAATAAATAAAGGTCTAATTTTCAGACTACATTGTAACAGAAAAAGTCTTAGTAGCATAAAAATAATTATAACCTGGGAGATTTCTCTTTACAAAGAAAGAGCTGAAATCTTGCAGGGCTATTACATTCATCATTGGATTTTTTTAAATTGACATATTGTTGATTTACAATATTGTATTAGTTTCAGATGTACAACAAAGTGAGTTAACATTTTTTATAGATTATACTCCATTTAAAGTTATTGCAAAATAATGGCTATTTTCCCCTGTGCTATATAATATGTCCTTGTTGCTGATCTATTTTTTACATAGTAGTTCATATCTCTTAATCCCCAAACCCTCTTTCCCCTCCCCCACATCTCTGCTGGTAACCACTAGCTTGTTCTCTATATCTGTGAGTCTGATTCTGTTTCATTATATTCATTTGTTTTATTTTTAGATTCCACATATAAGTGATAACATACAGCATTTGTATGTACACAGTCTAACATATTTCACTAAGCATAATACTCTCTAGGTCCATCCACCATGTTGCAAATGGCAGAATTTTCTTTTTTTTTATGGCTAGCATTCCATTATATATATATACTATCTTCTTTATCCATTCATCTGTCATTGAACACTTTGGTTGTTTCCATATTTTGGCTATGGAGTAAGTAATCCTGCTATGAACGTTGAGGTGCATGATATTTTTGAAGCAGTGTTTTGGTTTTCTTTGGATATATACCCAGGAGTGGAATTGCTGAATCATTTGGTAATTTGATTTTTAGTTTTTTGTAGAACCTCCATACTTTTTCCATAGTGGCTGCACCAATTTACATTCCCACCAACAGTGTAAAACTGATCCCTTTTCTCTACATTCCTGCCAACATTTGCTATTTGTGGTCTTTTTGATGATAGCCATTCTGACAGGTGTGAGGTGATATTCTATTGTGGTTTTAATTTGCATCACTCTGTTGATTAGCGATGTTGGCATCTTTTCATGTGCTTGTTGGCCATCTGTATGCCTTCTTTGGAAAAATGTCTACTCACGTCCTAGGCACATTTTTTTAATTGAGTTTTTGTTTGTTTTTTGATATTAAATTGTATGAGCTGTATTGTGGATATTAACCCCTTATTGGTCATATTATTTGCAAATATTTTTTCCCATTCAGTAAGTTGTCTTTGTGTTCCGTTGATGGTTTCCTTTGCTTTGCAAAAGCTTTTAAGTTTACTTAGGTCTCTTTTTTGTATTTTTAATTTTATTTCTTTTGCCTTAGATGACTGATTCAAAAAATATTGCTATGATTTATACCAAAGAGTGTTCTTCTTATGTTCTCTTCAGGAGCATTATGGTTTCAGGTTTTAAGTTGAGGTCTTTAATCCATTTTGAGCTTATTTTTGTATATGGTGTGAGTAAATGTTCAATCTCATTCTTTTACATGTAGCTGTCCAGTTTTCCTAGCACCACTTGTTGAAGAGACTGTCTTTTCTCCATTGTATATCTTTGCCTCCTTTGTCATATATATATTGACCATAAGTGTGTGGGTTTACTTCTGGGCTCTCTATTCTGTTTCACTGATTTATGCATCTGTTTTTGTGATAATACCATGCTGCTTTGGCTACTGTGGTTTTGTAGTATAGTCTGAAGTCAGGGATCATGATACCTCCAGCTTTGTTCTTTTATTCTCAAGACTGATTTGGCAATTTGGGGTCTTTCATGGTTTCATATAAATTTTAGGATTATTTGTTCAATTTCTGTGAAACATGTCCTGGGTATTTTGATAGGGATTGCATTAAATCTGTTGATTTCTGTGGGTAATATGGACATTTAAACAATATTAATTCTTTCAATCCAAGATTACCAGATAGCTTTACAATTTTTTGTATCATTTTCAAATTTCTTCATCAGTATTTTATAGTTTTCACAGTATAGGTCTTTCACTTCCTTGGTTAAGTTTATTCCTAGGTATTTTTTTTTTCTTTCTGATGCAATTTTATGTATTTATTTTTTAATCTCAATGTTTCTTTTAATTATTTATTTATTTATTTATTTATGTTTTTAATCAGTACTTAATTCTTTTTTTATTAGCAAATAATATTCCATTGTATGGCTACACCACATTTTACTTGATGAGTATTTGGGTGGTTTCCACTTTTTGAACATTATGAATAATGCTTGTATGAACATTTGTGTACATGTATTTGTGTGGACATATATTTTCATTTCTGGTAGGTATAGATTGAGGAGTGGAATTGCTGGCTCATGTGGTAACTCTATGTTTAACTTTTTGAGGAACTGCCAGATTGTTTTCCAAAGTGGCTGCATTATTTTACATTCCCACCAGCAGTGTGTGAGGTTTCCATTTTCTCCACATCCTTGCCAACACTTGTTATCATTTGCCTTTTTGATTGCAGCCCTCCTTGTGTGTGTGAAATAGTATTTCAGTGTGGTTTTGCTTTGCATTTCCTTGACGGATAATGATGTTGATCATTTTTTAACATGTATATTGACCATTTGTATATCTTCTTTGGAAAAATGCCTATAAAGATCCTTTGCCGTTTTTTTTTTTTTTTTTGGCTGTGCCATGCAGCATGTGGAAACTTAATTCCCCAACCAAGGATCGAATCTGCACCCACAGTACTGGGAGCATGGACTCTTGACCACTGGACCTCTAGGGAAGTCTCTCCCTTGTCAATTTTTAATTGGGTTATTTATCTTTTTATTATTGACTTGTAATAGTTCTTTATTATATTCTAGATACAAGTCCAATATCAGATATATGGTTGCAAATATTTTCTCCTGTTCTATGGGTTGTCTTTTTTTGTTTTTAACCATCTTTATTGGAGTATAATTGCATTATAATGTTGTGTTAGTTTCTACTGTATAACAACGTGAATCAGCTATAAGTATACAAATATTACCATATCCTCTCCCTCTTGTGCCTCCCTCCACCCTCACTATCCCACCCCTGTAGGTGGTCACAAAGCACTGAGCTGATCTCCCTGTGCTATGCAGCTGCTACTCACTAGCTATCTATTTTACATTTGGTAGTATATATGTGTCAATGCAACTCTCTCACTTCGTCCCAGCTCACACTTCCCCCTCCCTGTGTCCTCAAGTCCATTATCTACATCTGCGTCTTTATTCTGGTCCTGCCCCTATGTTCATCAGAACCATTTTTTTTTTTTTTAGATTCCATACATATGTGTTAACATACGGTATTTGTTTTTCTCTTTCTGACTTATCTAACTCTGTATGACTGACTGTAGGTCCATCCACCTCACTACAAATAACTCAATTTCATTTCTTTTTATGGCTGAGTAGTATTCCATTGTATATATGTGCCACATCTACATTATCCATTCATTTGTCGATGGACACTTAGGTTGCTTCCATGTCCTGGCTATTTTAAATAGAGTTGCAATGAAAATTGTGCTACATGACACTTTTTGAATTATGGTTTACTCAGGGTATATGCCAAGAAGTGCGATTGCTGGGTCGTATGGTAGTTCTATTTTGAGGTTTCTGAGGAACCTCCATTCTGTTCTCCAGAGTGGCAGTATCAATTTACATTCCTACCAACAGTGCAAGAGGGTTCCCTTTTTTCCACACCCTCTCCAGCATTTATTTTTTGTAGATTTTTTGATGATGGCCATTCTGATCAGTGTGAGGTGATACCTCATTGTAGTTTTGGTTTGCATTTCTCTAATGATTAGTGATGTTTAGCATCCTTTCATGTCTTTGTTGGATATCTGTATATCTTCTTTGGAGAAATGTCTATTTATGTCTTCTGCCCATTTTTGGATTGGGTTGTTTGTTTTGTTGATATTGACCTGCATGAGTTACTTGTATATTTTGGAGATTAATCCTTTGTCAGTTTCTTCGTTTGCAAATATTTTCTCCCATTCTGGAGGTTGTCTTTTCGTCTTGTTTATGGTTTCCTTTGCTGTGCAAAAGCTTTTAAGTTTCACTAGGTCCCGTTTGTTTATTTTTGTTTTTATTTCCATTTCTCTAGGAGGTGGGTCAAAAAGGATCTCGCTGTAATTTATGTCAAACAGTGTACTTCCTATGTTTTCCTCTAAGAGTTTTATAGAGGAAAACTGGCCTTACATTGAGGTCATTAATCCATTTTGAGTTTATTTTTGTTTACGGTGTTAAGGAGTGTTCTAATTTCATTCTTTTACATGTAGCTGTCCAGTATTCCGAGCACCAGTTATTGAAGAGGTTGCCTTTTCTCCATTGTATATTCTTGCCTCCTTTATCAAAGATAAGGTGACCATATGTGTGTGGGTTTATCACTGGGCTTTCTATCCTGTTCCATTGATCTGCATTTCTGTTTTTGTGCCAATACCATATTGTCTTGATTAGTGTAGCTTTGTAGTTTAGTCTGAAGTCAGGGAGCCTGATTCCTCCTGCTCCATTTTTCTTTCTCAAGATTGCTATGGCTATTCAGGGTCTTTTGCATTTCCATACAAATTGTGATAATTTTGGTTCTATTTCTGTGAAAATTGCCATTGGTAGTTTGATAGGGATTGCATTAAATCTGTAGATTGCTTTGGGTAGTATAGTCATTTTCACAATGTTGATTCTTCCAATCCAAGAACATGGTATATCTCTCCATCTGTTTGTATCATCTTTAATTTTTACATCAGTCTCTTATAGTTTTATGTATACAGGTCTTTTGTCTCCTTAAGTAGGTTTATTCCTAGGCATTTTATTCTTTATGCTATGGTGGCAAATGGGAGTGTTTTCTTAGTTTCTCTTTCAGATTTTTCATCATTAGTGTATAGGAATGCAAGAGATTTCTGTGCATTAATTTTGTATCCTCCTACTTTACCAAATTCATTGATTAGCTCTGGTAGTTTTCTGGTAGCATCTTTAGGATTCTCTATGTATATTATCATGTCCTCTGCAAACAGTGACAGTTTTACTTCTTCTTTTCCTATTTGGATTCCTTTTATTTCCTTTTTCTTCTCTGATGGCTCTGGTTAAAACTTCCAAAGCTATGCTGAATAGCAGTGGTGAGAGTGGGCAACTTTGTCTTGTTCCTGATCTTAGTGGAAATGTTTTCAGTTTTTCACCATTGAGAATGATGTTGGCTGTGGGTTTGTCATATATGGCCTTTATGATGTTGAGGTAAGTTCCCTCTATGCTTAATTTCTTGGGAGTTTTTATCATAAATGGGTGTTGAATTTTGTCAAAAGCTTTTTCTGCATCTATAGAGATTATCATATGGTTTTTATCCTTCAGTTTTTTAATATGGTGTCTCACATTGATTGAGTTGCATATATTGAAGAATCCTTGCATTCCTAGGATGAACCTCACTTGATCAATGGTATATGATCCTTTTAATGTGCTGTTAGATTCTGTTTGCCAGTATATTGTTGAGGATTTGTGCAGCTATGTTCATCAGTGATATTGGTCTGTAGTTTTCTTTTTTTGTGGCATCTTTGTCTGGTTTTGGTTTCAGGGTGATGGTGGCCTCGTAGATTAAGTTTGGGAGTATTCCTCCCTCTGCTATGTTTTGGAAGAGCTTGAGAAGGATAGGTGTTAGCTCTTCTCTACTTGTGTGATAGAATTCACCTGTGAAGCCATCTGGTTCTGGGCTTTTGTTTGTTGGAAGATTTTTAATCACAGTTTCAATTTCAGTGCTTGTGATTGGTATGTTTATGTTTTCTATTTCTTCCTGGTTTAGGCTGAGAAGGTTGTGCTTCTCTAAGAATTTGTCCATTTCTTCCATGTTATCCATTTTATTGGCATAGAGTTGCTTGTAGTAATCTCTCATGATCCTTTGTATTTCTACAGTGTCAGTTTTTACTTCTCCTTTTTCATTTATAATTCTGTTGATTTGAGTCTTCTCCCTTTTTTCTTGATGAGTCTGGCTCATGGTTTATCAATTTTGTTTATTTTCTCAAAGAAACAGCATTTAGTTTTATTGATCTTTGCTACTGTTCCCTTCATTTCTTTTTAATTTATTTTTGATCTGATCTTTATGATTTCTTTCCTTCTGCTGACTTTGGGGTATTTTTTTTTTCTTTCTCTGATTGTTTTTGGTGTAAGATTAGGTTGTTTATTTGAGATTTTTCTTGTTTCTTGAGGTAGGATTTTATTGCTCTAAACTTCCCTCTTAAAACTGCTTTTGCTGCATCCATAGGTTTTGGTTCATCGTGCTTTCATTGTCATTTGTTTCTAGGTATTTTTTGATTTCCTCCTTGAGTTCTTCAGTGATCTCTTGGTTATTTAGTAACATATTTTTTAGCCTCCATGTGTTTCTATTCTTCACAGTTTTTTTTTTCCTGTAATTGATATCTAGTCTCGTAGCATTTTGATCAGAAAAGATACTTGATATGATTTCAATTTTCTTAAATTTACTGAGGCTTCATTTGTGACCCAAGATATGATCTATCCTGGAGAATGTTCCATGAGCACTTGAGAAGAATGTGTATTCTGTTGTATTTGGATGGAATGTCCTATAAATATCAATTAAGTCCATCTTGTTTAATGTGTCTTTTAAAGCTTGTGTTTCTTTTTATATTTTCATTTTGTATGATCTGTCCATTGGTGAAAGTGGGGTTTTAAATTCCCCTACTATCATTGTGTTACTGTTGATTTCTCCTTTTTTGGCTGATAGCATTTACCTTATGTATAGTGGTGCTTCTATGTTGGGTGCATAAATATTTACAATTGTTATATCCTCTTCTTGGATCGATCCCTTGATCATTATGTAGTGTCCTTCTTTGTCTCTTGTAATAGTCTTTATTTTAAAGTCTATTTTGTCTGATATGAGAATTGCTACTCCAGCTTTCTTTTGCTTTCTATTTGCATGGAATATCTTTTTTCACCCACTCTCTTTCAGTCCGTATGTGTCCCTAGGTCTGAAGTGGGTCTCTTGTAGACAGCCTATACACAGGTCTTGTTTTTGTACCCATTCAGCCAGTCTATATCTTTTGGTTGGAGCATGTAATCCATTTACATTTAAGGTAATTATCGATATGTATATTCCTGCTACCATTTTCTTAATTGTTTTGTGTTTGTTATTGTAAGTCTTTTCCTTCTCTTGTGTTTCCTGCCTAGAGAAATTCCTTTAGCAGTTGTTGTAAAGCTGGTTTGGTGGTGCTGAATTCTCTTAGCTTTTGCTTGTTTGTAAATGTTTTAATTTCTCCATCAGTCTGTATGAGGTCCTTGCTGGGTAGAGTAATCTTGGTTGTCGGTTTTTCCCTTTCATCACTTTAAATATGTCCTGCCATGCCCTTCTGGTTTGCAGAGTTTCTACTGATAGCTCAGCAGTTAACCTTATGAGGAGCCATTCTATGTTATTAGTTGCTTTTCCCTTGCTGCTTTTAATTTTTTTTCTTTGTTTTTAATTTTTGATAGTTTGATTATTATGTGTCTTGGCATGTTTCTCCTTGCATTTTTCCTGTATGGAATTCTGCAGTTCGTGGTCTTGATTCACGATTTCCTTTCCATATTAGGGAAGTTTTCAGTTATAATCTCTTCATATATTTTTTCAGACCCTTTTTGTTCTCTTCTTCTTCTGGGACCCCTATAATTCGAATGTTGGTACATTTAATGTTGTCCCAGAGGTCTATGAGACTGTCCTCAATTATTTTCATTCTTTTATCTTTATTCTGCTCTGTGGTACTTATTTCACTATTTTATCTTCCAGGTAACTTATCCGTTCTTCTGCCTCAGTTATTCTGCTATTGATTCCTTCTAGAGAATTTTTAATTTCATTTATTGTGTTGTTCATCATTGTTTGTTTGCTCTTTACTTCTTCTAGTTCCTTTTTAAACGTTTCTTGTACTTTCTCCATTGTATTTTCAAGATTTTTTATCAACTTTACTATCATTACTCAGAATTTTGTTTCTCGTAGTCTACGTATTTACTCTTCACCTTTTTCATCTGGAGGATTGTTACCTTGCTCCTTCATCTGCTGCATATTTATCTGTCTTCTCATTTTGTTTAACTTACTGGGTTTGTGGTCTCCTTTTCTCAGGGTACATGTTTGTAGTTCCTGTTGTTTTTGGTGTCTGCCCCCAGTGGCTAAGGTTGGTTCAGGGTCTTGTGTAGGCTCCTGGAAGAGGGGACTTGTGCCTGTGTTTTGGTTAGTGTGGCGGAATCTTGTCTTTCTGGTGGGCAGGGCCACATCCTCTGATGTGTTTTCAGGTGTCTGTGATCTTAGTATGATCTCAGGCAGCCTATCTGCTAATGGGTGGCGTTGTGTTCTTGTCTTGCTATTTGTTTGGCATGTGGTGTCCAGCACTGTAGCTTGCTGGCCGTTGAGTGGAACTGGGTCTTAGAGTTTAGATGGAGACCTCTGGGAGAGCTCTCACTGATTGATATTACATGTGGCTGGGAGGTCTCTGGTGGTACGATGTCCTGAACTCAGCTCTCCCACCTCAGAGGCTCAGGCCAAACACCAGACTGGAGCACCAAGACCTTGTTAGCCACAAGGCTCAGAAGAAGAGGGAGAAAAAGAAAGAATAAATGAATAAATAATAAATTAATTAATAAATTAATTAAATAAAATAGTTTAAAAAATTATTAAAATAAAAATATTTTTTAAATGTAATTAAAAAAGCAGAGAGCAACCAAACCAATAAACAAGTCCGCCAATGATAACAAGCACTGAAAACTATACTAAGATAAACATAAAAATCAGAAATTAGTCTGTCACATACAGCAAACCCCTAGTTACAGGTGCTCCCAAAGTCCACAGCCTCAATTTTGCGATGATTCATTGTCTATTCAGATATTCCTCAGATGCAGGGTACATCAAGTTCATTGTGGAGATTTAACCCGCTGCTCCTGAGGCTGCATGGAAAGATTTTCCGTTCTCTTCTTTGTTTGCAGATCTCCTGGGATTCAGCTATGATTTTGGCCCCACCTTGCATGCTGGTCACCCTCTGGCGTCTATTCTTTGCCCAGAGAGGAGGGAGTTAAAGGAACAGCTGATTAGGGGGCTCTGACTCACTCAGGCCAGGGGGAGAGAGGGGTACGGAATGTGGGGCAAGCCTGCAGCGGCAGAGGCCAGTGTGATGTTGCAACAGCCTGAGGTGTGCCGTGTGTTCTCCCAGGGAACTTGTCCCTTGATCACGGGACCTTGGCAGTGGCAGGCTGCGCAGGCTTCTGGCAGGGGAGGTGCTGGTAGTGACCTGTGCTTCTACACAAGATTCTTGGTGACTGCAGCAGCAGCGTTAGCATTTCTTGCCTGTCTCTGTTGTCCACGCTGATACCCATGGCTTGTGCCCATCTCTGAAGCTCGTTCAGGTGGTGCTCTGAATCCCCTCTCCTTGCGCACCCAAAAACAATGTTCTCTTGACTCTTAGGCAGGTCCAGACTTTTTCCCAGACTCCCTGCTGGCTAGCTGTGGTGCACTAGCCTCCTTCAGGCTGTGTTGATGCAGCCAACCCCAGTCCTTTCCCTGGGATCTGACCTCTGAAGCCCAAACCTCAGCTCTCAGCCTCCACCTGCTCTGGCAGATGAGCAGACAATCCTCTCAGGCTGGTGAGTGCTGGTCGGCATCGATCCCCTGTGCAGGGATCTCTCCACTTTGCCCTCTGCACTCCTGTTGCTGCACTCTCTGCCATGGCTCCGAAGCTTCCTCTCCCGCCCACCCCCGGTCTCCACAAGTGAAGGGGCTTCCTAATGTGTGGAAACTTTTCCCCCTTCACAGCTCCCTCCCAGAGGTGCTGGTCCTGTTGCTATTCTTTTGTCTCTGTTTTTTCTTTTTTCTTTTGCCCTACCCATGTACGTGGGGACTTTCTTGCCTTTTGGGAAGTCTGAGGTCTTCTGCCAGCATTCAGTATGTGTTCTGTAGGAGTTCTTCACACGTTGATGTATTTTTGATGTATTTGTGGGGAGGAAGGTGATCTCCACGTCTTATTCCTCCGCCATCTTGAAGCACCCTTCTTGATGCAATTTTAAACAAAATTTTCTTCCTGCTTCTTATTTCTGATAGTTCATAATTAGTGTATAGAAAAGAAAGAGATTTCTGTATATTAATTTTGTACCCTGCAAATTTACTGAATTTATTTACTTGTTCTAATAGTTTTTGGTGGAGACTTTAGGGTTTTCTATGTATAGTATCGTCGTCTGCAAATAGTGACATTTTACTTCTTCCCTTCCAATTTGGATGCATTTTAAAATTTTTTTCTTGTCTGATTACTGTGGTTAAGACATCCAATATGATGTTAAATAGAAGTGGTGAGACTAGGCATCCTTGTCTTGTTCCTGATTTTAGATGAAAGGCTTTCAGTGTTTCACTCTGGAGTATGATGATACCTGTGCATTTGTCATAAGTGGCGTTTGTTATTTTGAGATGTTTCCTCTATACTAATTTTTTTTTATGAAGCTGGTTCTTATTAGTTATCCATTTTATACATATTAGTGTATATATGTCAATCTCAATCTCCCAATTCATCACACCACCACCAACACCCCCCCCACCACTTTGCCCCTTGGTGTCCATATGTTTGTTCTCTACATCTGTGTCTCCATTTCTGCCTTGCATACTGGTTCATCTGTACCATTTTTCTACGTTCCACATATATGCGTTAATATACGATATTTGTTTTTCTCTTTCTGACTTACTTCACTCTGTATGACAGTCTCTAGATCCATCCATGTCTCTATAAAAGACCCAATTTCGTTCCTTTTTATGGCTGAATAATATTCCATTATATATACGTACCACACTTCTTTACCTATTCGTCTGTCAATGGGCATTTAGGTTGCTTCCATGACCTGGCTATTGTAAATAGTGCTGCAGTGATCATTGGGGTGCATGTGTCTTTTTGATTATGACTTTCTTTGGGTATATGCCCAGTAGTGGGATTGCTGGGTCGTATGGTAATTCTATTTTTAGTTTTTTAAGGAACCTCCATATGGTTCTCCATAGTGGCTGTATCAATTTACATTCCCACCAACAGTGCAAGAGGGTTCCTTTTTCTTCACACCCTCTCCAGCATTTGTTGTTTGTAGATTTTCTGATGATGCCCATTCTAACTGGCGTGAGGTGATATCTCACTGTAGTTTTGATTTACATTTCTCTAATAATTAGTGATGTTGAGCAGCTTTTCATGTGCTTCTAGGCCATCTGTATGTCTTCTTTGGAGAAATATCTATTTATGTCTTCTGCCCATTTTTTGATTGGGTTGTTTGTTTTTTTAATGTTGACCTGCATGAGCTGTTTATATATTTTGGAGATTAATCCTTTGTCCATTGCTTCATTTGCAAATATTTTCTTCCATTCTGACGGTTGTCTTTTTGTCTTGTTTGTAGTTTCCTTTGCTTTGCAAAAGAGTTTCATTAGATCCTGTTTGTTTATTTTTGTTTTTATGTCCATTAGTCTAGGAGGTGGATCAAAAAAGATCTTGCTGCGATTTATGTCAAAGAGTGTTCTTCTTATGTTTTCCTCTAAGAGTTTTATAGTGTCCAGTCTTACATTTAGGTCTCTAATCTGTTTTGAGTTTATTTTTGTGTATGGTGTTAGGGAGTGTTCTAATTCCATTCTTTTACATGTAGCTGTGTAGTTTTCCCAGCACCACTTATTGAAGAGACTGTCTTTTCTCCATTGTGTATCTTTGCCTCCTTTGTCATAGATTAGTTGACCATAGGTGCGTAGGTTTATCTCTGGGCTTTCTATCCTGTTCCATTGATTGATATTTCTATTTTTGTGCCAGTACCATACTCTCTTAATTACTGTAGCTTTGTAGTATAGTCTGAAGTCAGGGAGCTTGATTCCTCCTGCTGCTTCTTTTCCCCTCAAGACTGCTTTGGCGTTTCGGGGTCTTTTGTGTCTCCATACAAATTTTTAGATTTTTTGTTCTCATTCTGTAAAAAATGCCATTGGTAATTTGATAGCGATTGCATTGAATCTGTAGGTTGCTTTGGGTAGTATAGTCATTTTCACAATTTTGATTCTTCCAATCCTAGAACATGGTATATTTCTCCATTTCTTTGTACTATCTTTAATTTCTTTCATCAGTGTCTTATAGTTTTCTGCATATAGGTCTTTTGTCTCCTTAGGTAGGTTTATTCCTAGGTATTTTATTCTTTTTGTTGCAGTGGTAAATGGGAGTGTTTCCTTAATTTCTCTTTCAGATTTTTCATCATTAGTGTATTCCTCTATACCAATTTTCATGAGGGTTTTTTATGATAAATTGATGTTGGATTTTGCCAAATGCTTTTTCTGCATCTATTGAGAAAAACATGTGATTTTTATCCTTCCTTTTGTTAATGTGGTATATCACATTGATTGTCTTGTGAATATTGAACCATACTTGCATCCTTGGAATAAATCCCACATGGTCATTGTATATGATTCTTTTTATATATTGTTGAATTTGATTTGCTTATATTTTGTTAAAGATTCTTGCATCTATATTCATCAGAGATTCTGTCCTGTAATTTTCTTGTGTTGTAGTGTCTTTGTGTGGTTTTTTATCAGGGTGTTGGTGGTCAGGTTTTTTTAATCCAATCTGCCACACTATGCTTTGATTGGAGCATATAGTTCATTGACATTTTAGTAATTATTGATAAGTATGTACTTATTGTCATTTTATTATTTGTTTTCTGGTTGTTTTTGTAGTTCTTCTCTGTTATTTTCTCCTTAGTTTTGTTTCTTCCCTTTTGGTTTGATGATTTTCTTTAATGATATGCTTATGTTCCTTCATCTCTAGTTTTTTTGTATCTATTGTAGGTTTTTGATTTGTGGTTACCATTAGGTTCATATACGTTGAACTTTATCTACTTGTTTTAAACAGGTAGTGTTTTAAGTTCAAACACATTCTAAAAGATCTACAGTTTTTACTCCCCTCCCCTAGCCATATTTTGTGTTTTTTATGTCATATTTTACATCTTCATGTTTATCCTTTTAATAATTATTGTAGTTATAGAAGATTTTACAATTTTGTTTTTGTCTTTTAATCTTCGTGGGTATACCTCAGTCTTTACTATATGTTTGTCTTTACTAGTGGGAACTTTCCTTTCATATATCTTCTTACTTGTTTTTATTACCTTTTCTTTTCCACTTAGAGAAGATCATCTAACATTTCTTTTAGGGTAGTTTTATTATTAATGAACTCTTAGTTTTTGCTCGTCTGAGAAGTTCTTTCTCTCTCCTTCAATTCTAAATGATAATCTTGCTCATTAGAGTGTCCTAGATTGCAGGTTTTTCTCTTTCAGCACTTCAAATTATCATGCCACTCTGTTCTGACCTAGAAAGTTTCTGCAGAAAAATCAGCTGATGATAGCCTTATGGGGGTTCCCTTTTGTATGACTCTTCGTGTTTTTCTTGTTGTCTTTAGAAACTCTATCTTTACCTTTTGCCATTTTAATTATGGTATGTCTTGGTGTGGGTCTGCTTTGGTTCATCTTTTTTGGGACCCTTTGTGCTTCCTGTAGCTGAAGCTTGTTTACCTTCTTCAGGTTTGGGAAAATTTTTGCCATAATTTTATCAAATACATTTTCCACCCTCTTCACTCTCTTTTCTCTTTCTGGGACCCCTTATAATTTGGATGTTGGTAGCCTTACTGTTGTCCCTGAAGTCTCTTAAACTGTTTTCATTTTTTCTTTTCTTTTTTCTGTTCTGTTTGGGTGACTTCCATTATTGTATCTTCCAAATTAGCTATGTGTTCTTCTTTATCACCTAGTCTGCTATTCATACATTCTAGTGTGTTTTTCATTTTATTTATTGTATTCTTCAGTTCTGACTGGTTCTTTTTTATATTTTCTAGTTCCTTGTTTAACTTTTCACTGTGTTCATCTATTTTTTTTCCCTAAGGCAGTTAGCATTCTTATTACTATTGCTTTGAACTCTTTATCTCATAAATTATTTATTTCTGTTTCATTAGTTGTATTTTAGTAGTTTTTCCTTGCTCTTTCAAGACAAATTCCTCTTTCTTCTCATTTTTCTTAACTTCTTTTGCCTGTATGAAATTAAATAAAACAGTTACCTATTGAGGTCTTGAAGAGTGTCTTTATGTGAGAGCCTCCCTATAAAGTCTGCGTGTGTCCAGTTGGTTTGGTGCAAGAGCTGGATTTGACATGGTTGCAAGTCACATCTTTCCTCAGGGTGTGCTGAGCTATCACTTCAGTATGAGGTGGGACTGGGGATGGAGGGGGTAGGGCAGGAACCAGGTATGAGCCAGGGCTTCCCCTGTGCTTTGTGGCTCTCACCACTCTATTGGGAGTGGGGGGATGGGTCTCAAGTTGCTAGAGAAGAAACCCTCAGGTTCAGGTCTAAGCTGGCTATATCTCCTTTAAGTGTGTGTTCTCTGCCACCCAGCACCAGCACCCTCCTCTCAGAGGGGCAAAAGCTGGTGCAAGGACTGCTGTTGGCATTTGCTCTAGGGTGGAGCCTAGGCTGTGGTGGTGCAACCGGGGTCAGAGATCTGGACTGCTTCTAATGTGCTGCCTGTGTAAGCACCAGTAATAGCTGCCCCCACTTGGCTCAAATGGTACTTCAGTTCTGATTGTCCTTTGTCCCTCACAGCTGGGCTCTGCCTTCAGCATCTGCTACTCTTACTCTGCTGTGGAACTATGCCAGAGTTCAGGTGGTGCCTGTGTAGGCTTTTGGTGTGTGTCAGCTCATAGGCTGTAGTGGTACAGCCAAAGACAGAGACAGGGCTGCCTCTGATGCACTACCTGTGTAAGTGCCAGTAATGGCTGCCTCTGCCCTGCTCAGATGCCACTTTGATTATGAGCCACTTCTATGTCTCACATCCAAGCTCACAAGTGGGGCTGGAGAATTTGCTTGGTTCAGTCTGGGGCATGTGCTGGGTCAGTTGAAGGTAGTTGTCCAGCCACTCATTCAGTTTTCAATATGCACCCCCTACTCTGCTTCATAAGTGAGCAAACAAGTGTACGTGCACACCTCACAAGCAGAGCTCAGGCTTCCCATAGCCCTCTTGTTAGTCCCATCAGCCCTCCAAACAGCCAAGGGGGCTTGTCTTCTCTCTGTTGGACCTCCCAGCTGGGATGTCCAATATGCAGCCCAAACAGCTCACTCCTCAGGGAGGATCTCCAACAATGCAATCTCCCTTTTATTCTGAGTCCCTTCCCAGTGTCACAGGTCCCAACCTTATTGCTCTTCCCTTCTTACCCAGTTTTGTGAAGATCTTCCTTACAGCCTTTGTTGTACAGGAAGGAGTCTTTTTGTCAGTCTCCGGTTAGCTTTCAGTGAGAATTGTTCCACATTTAGATGTATTTTTGATGTGTTCATGGGAGGAGGTGAGTTCTGCATCCTCCTGCTCTGCCATCTTGATCTCCTCCCCATCCTTCAATTTCTATTTAGCCAGTGTTGAATTGGTTCTTGGTGCAAAATGCAAAAAGAAAATTTATTTTCTTTTTGAGAAATCCAATTTATTTTCACTTTCTCACTTCTCTGACTACAATGTTGTGTTGTAAAAACAAGACAACAGCTCCAAAACGGAGTCACTTATACTAAGCCCCATATCATGAATCCAAGGCTTAACTCCATTACAGTTTAGCTCTCCCAGAAACTGAATCTTAAACAGTGAATCAGGAATTGCCTGACCAGCACTAGTTAGGTAATCTTCTAAATAGACCCTGGCCATCCCTGAAAGAAAAGTAACTTTGCAATAACTAAACCCCTTTTTTCCTAGTAAAATTTCTTCATTCCTGCCCCCTTCTGCTTATAAAAGTCTCGTTTTGTGTAACTCTTTAGAGCTCCTTTCAATCTGCTATATTTGATGTTGCCCAATTCAAATCAATTTTTGCTCAAATAAACTCTTAAAATTTTAATGTGATTTAGTTGATCTTTTAACAATGTATACTTCTAGAGCACCTCAACATATTTATTTTGTTTCCACCTTCTTATAGATCACCTGAGTCCATTCTATGGCACCGAGAAAACATTATTTTGATGACTTTTTTTAGAAGAAATAATGGAAGTCTTTGCAGGATGTAAAAATCTGAAAAGATGAGTTGGTAATCCCTGGGGGTCAGAGCAAAAAATCACAAATTCTGGCTCTATTCTAACCAACATGCCAAACAACCTGAGAGATGTCCCAATATAAATTAGAACTATTCTTTTATGGAAAACTTAATTCCATGTCTTGATATTCTAGAGTTAGAATATCTAGACAGATCATCTAGTTCATTCCTGTAGCCTTCATATAGATGATGCACTACGTGTACCAAGGCAGAATATATTCTATTATGTCTTCACAGTTTTCAAGTGTCTAAATTCAGCAAAATCCAGGTTAAATGGCCTAGGTCTTTCAACAGATAAATTGTAAGGAAAAGAAAATGATGGAGGGGGAACTGAGTGGCATAACCATGAAGAAATGCAAGCCAGATATTTCTATAAAGTCAAGATACCAATTACTTTTGGAAGAAAGGAGGAGGCTGCGATTTGGATGGGGCATAGAGAGAGACTTCTATGGTGGCTAACAGAGTTTTATTTCTTGACCTTGTTGGTGGTTATAAGGGCGTTGGCCTCACAATAAAGTAAACTATCAATTTGTTTTGTGCATTTTCTTGCATCTATCTTTTGTTGCCAAAAAGATCTATCTTTTGTTGCCCAGTTTTGTGAAAATCTTCCTTACAGCCTTCGGTAAAAAGGAACTAAAGCAAATGAATCATTATATTTCTGACAAAATATTTTCTCTTTTATCCTTATGCTTCTATTTGTTATAACATACATTTATGAAAACTGTTTTTCTAACCATTAGTTTTTCTTTTTCTTCTTACAATTCCCAGATTATTTCATATCCATTTTAAAATAAAGACCACAACTGTACGCTTTAAATTATAGGTCAGGTAAGGCGAATATAATAGGAGAAGAGATTCCCCATCTATTCTTATGTATTCTTTGTACTTTATGTTTTAGAGCTATTCAAAGTATGATCCTCAGCACATGCTGATCCACAAACCATTACCAGCCATTTGACAGAATTGTTTCATATCTGTTCAACCTAATTATAAGATAATTTGGGCTTAAAATTTGAATGTTTTTACAACATTTCATTTTATATCTCTAGAGTTGTGTTAAAGGATCAAGAAGTCAATATTTTTAATAATTCAATTTTTAATATTTTATAAATGCACAAGAGATTGCAAACAAAACAAGCTGTTTCTTCATCACAGATAGTTTGAGAAGTAGTACTCAGAGGTTCTTCTTTCTTAATATTTATTTTTGTTTTGCCAGGCTTGGGAGATTGGAAAAAGTTCATTTGCCCCAGATTAAGGCAATTATCTGTCTTAGTACACTCATCCTTTTGGAATCTAACCATAACCACTATTTGGTTACCAAATTTAATGTTTGTTAAATTTCACACTACTTTTTCATTTATAACCTTAGCATTTCTACAGATTCTTATATATTTTTTATCACAAAAGCCTTAATTTCTAAATATATTATACATATATATAGGCATTTCTTGTCAATATATTATATACATAGCAGCCTTGCTCTGGTTCCTAGGGACATAGAAATGAGCATGATGATATCCTTGCTCCATGCTTTATTGGCTGCTTGTATTTCCTTTTTAAAAAATTGTCTGTTCCCATTCTTTGGCCTTCAGGGGCTTATTTGTATTTTTATTGCTGATTTTTAAAAGCTCTGTTTATATTAAGGATATCAACCCATCACATCACATAAAATTTGCAAGTTATTTCCCTTTATAGTTTGCTATTAAGGCAGATTTTTTGTTGTTGTGTAATTAGAGATTAATATCTATTTAATCAAATGCATTGGTCTTCATTTTACGCTTCACAGAAAATATAAGACAATGTTTATATTCTAGGTTAGGGGATGATTTGCCCATTCCTGCTCCCCAATTTTTTAATTTCATCTACTCTTGGGTCCAGTTTTTACATTTAAGTCTTTCGTTCATCTGCAATTTTTAAAATACTGGTTTATAGTGTGAGTTGTCTCAAAGTCACTTGTCAGATTTGCCAATTCTATTCCATTTATATGGTCACCACCCTGATTTGAGTACTATTCACTCCTCTGGGCATCATCGTGCCAATCTCCTATGGGCTAGAAAAAAAAAGTTGAGAAATTATCTCAGATAGTAAATTCCATGACATAGAGATAGATATACACTATAAGAAGATAAAAGTCTTAGAAGATCAATCCAAGAGATCCAACAGAATCCAACAAAGAATCGACAAATATATCCTAGAGCTGAAGTGAGACTAAAATTGTTGAATTAAAAGAGCGTACAGCCTGCCATTCAGAATAAGTGAAAAAAGACCTAAAAATTTCCTAATGAAATTTCATAACACTAAGAATAAAAATAAGTTTCTAAAAGTATCCACAGTTTAAAATAAAAGCAAACTCCAAAAAAATATGAATCAGATTGACTGCAGATTTCTCCTCAACAATGCTAGATTCTAGAAGGCTATAGAGTAATGTCTTCAAATTTCTGAGAAATAAAAGAATCTAAAAAAGAGTGGATATATGTATATGTATAACAGATTCACTTTGCTGAACACCTGAAACTAACATAATATTGTAAATCAACTCTACTCCAATAAAAATTAAATTTTAAAAAAGTCTATATGCAGCCAAACTATCAACTAAGTGTGTTGGTAGCTTTATTTCCATCATTTTGAAAAAAGTGAGTCAAACAAATTCAGTTTATAATTAATGTAACAAGAAATGGAAAAGCATGAAGTTGTAACAGTGTCTGAAAACCAAATAACATAAAGAATAATAAAAACTATAGTGGATGCTTCACCTGGAAAAGAGAAGATACAGGGAGGACATAATAATGGCTCCAAATATTGGAAAGACTGCCATTTGATGATATATTTGTTTTTCCCATGGTCACTTATTTCCTACACCTGGTAGTACTATTCTTGTTTGTGAATCCCAGTTCTCCCTGACCTAGTGTGGTTTGCTGCCAAGTGAGCTGTGTCAAAAATTTTTGATAGTATTTTCTGTTTATTTCTAATTTCCTATTGTTATAACTTCTGTTTAAAATTTCTGGAATTTATGCTGTTTTAGCTCCTCTTCAAAATATCTTACAGAAACTTTTTCTCCATTCTATTTATGGTGACTCCCAGATTATAAAACTTATAAAATGAAGAATTATTTAATGACATAAAATCTCAGATCCTCAATGAGACTATAAATGTAGCACTTTTCTCAGGACATTGTATTCATAATTACTCAAGAAGTTATTTACTATTATCAATGGGCCAAAATACAATTTATTTCTTCCCTTATTCCCTCAGTAAATCACTCCATATTCAGTAATGATACGATTACATTGTTATAATTGCGTTGTTTTCTCTCATCATAATTCCAGTGTTGAACTCTGATTTTTAGTATGCATCAGACTAACCTATGCAACTTATTAAAAAGTAGAAGTTCAGACCCTATCCCTAAAGGCATTGATTGAGCAGATTTGGGGTAGACCTAGATCTAAGCATTGTAGATAAGTACCCAAGACCACGAACCACGCTTTGAGAAATTGGCATCCTCATAAGATATACAAATGTTTAATCATAATTTCTGTAATCATTGGACTGCATTATAGTCACCAGTATCCATTCATACTCTTCTAGTGATAGAGAACTCCTTTCACAAGACAGACCATTGATATTTTAAGTTATTCTTGTTTTAAGTAGTCTTATATTTGTAATGTCCATTACGAATAGGGTGACCAGCTGTCTAGGTTTGCCCAGGACTGAATGGATTCTGGAGATATGGGACTTTCAGTCATAAAACTGAGAAAATCCCAGGAAAACCAGGATAAGTTGTTCACAAACTTCTAAATTCTAAACTCTTTCTTTGAAATAATCCCTCTGAAAAAGAGAATAAAAGGATAAAGAGATAAAATTTGTTTCACCAAATACTACACATATGATATGTACCACGCACTATTCAAGTGACAGACATAACAATGAACAAGGTAGACTGTTGCTTTCCCCTCACTGTGTTTCCACTCTTTGGGGATAGAAATATGTAAACACTCACTATAATTAAGTGATGTGAAAGTGAGAGTAGGGATTGTTATAAGAGTATATATCACAGGCACCTAAATCAGATTGGGGAGGTCACTGCAAACCTACTGAGGAACTAGTCATCACTTGGTGTCAAGTACAACAAATTGCTCAATTCTGCAAGACTGTCTTGGATAGGGCCACTTGAACTGCAATATCTAAGGACATTTTGTCTGAGTGGGGGTGTGTCTTTTTACTTCTGCTGCATCTGCGACTTAAAACAACAAGAACTTATTTCCTCATGATTCTATAGGTTGGCAATTTGAGCTATACTGAACCAAGTCGACTTATCACTGCTCCATGTGGGCTCCACTGGTTTTACACTTAGAACAGACAGATTCTTCATATGGGATGGTTAGAAAGCCTGGTACAGCTGACATTATTGGGCAACTATGCCTCTGTCAGCACATGGTCTCCCATCCTCAAAGAGGCTTATGATGATTTTCACAAGGCAACAGTATTCCAAGAGAGTAAGAGTGAAGACTGCAAGCTTCTTGAGAACTTACACAAGCTCAATTATGTTGCATTCAATTGGTGAAGGCAAGTCACAAGGCCAGAACAGATTCAAGGGGTAGAAAATAGACTCTGTTATTTATGGAAAGAGCTAAAATATTGGCTATCTGTAAGCCACTTCATGTAGGAAAGGAAATTTAATTTACCCATAAACTCATGCTTGCATTTGTCAAAGTTTTCCCTAAGGACATTTAACTAACTCAAAGCACACATATAAGTCTCATATACTTGTAAATCTGTGACCACAGTTTCCTAATCTATTCACTCATCTAGATGTCTGTTTTCACACTTTCTTCTTTCACCTGAAACCTTCAAATCCCTATGTCCCATTTTTACTCCCAGCTAATGATTGTGCTTTCTAATTCACACACACGCACACACATACACATATAAACACCACATAGCTTCTACCACCACCATCTACTACCAACAACTATACTATATATTTGCTGTTTTACCTCGTTTCACAATGTATGACATGTCTCTATTCTTATCAAAAGTAAAATACTCCACTTATGAATAATATTCTACTCCCTCTTGACTAATCAAGGACATTGATCAATCCTCAGTCCTCATCTTACTCAATCTGTAAGCAGGATTTGATATAACTAATCCATTCTTTTCCTTGAAACTTTTTTTGAAAATCCAGAACTTTTCACTCTTATGGTTTTCTTTCTACATTTTAGGCCTGTGCTGTTCTGTCTCCTTTACTAATTTCTCATCTCCTCAACCACTTCATGTTGAAGTACCTTGGCATCAGTCCTTGAACCTCTTATCTTCTTTTTTTTTTTTATAAATTTATTTATTATTTATTTATTTATTTATTTTTGGCTGTGTTGGGTCTTCGTTTCTGTGCGAGGGCTTTCTCCAGTTGCGGCGAGCGGGGGCCACTCTTCATCGCGGTGCGCGGGCCTCTGACTATCGCGGCCTCTCCCGTTGCGGAGCACAGGCTCCAGATGCGCAGGCTCAGTAGTTGTGGCTCACGGGCTTAGTTGCTCCGTGGCATGTGGGATCTTCCCAGACCAGGGCTCGAACCCGTGTCCCCTGCATTGGCAGGCAGATTCTTAACCACTGCGCCACCAGGGAAGCCCACCTCTTATCTTCTTGATGTCCACATACTCCCTTGAAGATATCATTCAGTCTTAGAGATTTAAACACTATCCATATGCTGATAACGATCAGATTTATACATCTAGTCCAGACGTCTTCAAACATAAGTTTCTAATATACTTAGACTCATATATTTTAGTTGAATATCTAATAGACACCTTAAACATAAGATACCTGCTCAAAAAAACTCTCCTAGATTTCCCCCAAAACCAACTATTTTCATAGGCTTACCTATTTCAAGAAATGCCAATTTTATTATTTTACTTGCTCAAAACCAAATCTTTAATTTACTACTCCCTTTCTCTCTCACCCCTTATCCAATAAATGAGAAAATCCTATTGACTCTACCTTCAATATATATACAGAATCTGTCCAATTTTATCACCTCTATCACAACAATTTTTGTCCATTTCAGCATAGTTTCTTGTCTATATTTCTGCAATAAATTTCTAACTACACTCCCTGCTTCCACTTCTCTGCCCTATAGTTTAGTCTTAACACAGTGACCACAATGATCCTTTAAAAATGGAAGTCAAGACTTCTGGTTTTGGATGTTTATTGAAAGCTGGAAACAGAGTCATTCCCAAATTAACAACCACAAAATAAAACGAAAGACCTAAAAATCATAACTTTTCTTGAGTTCCTCAGAGAATTGAAGTAACCTAAGGAAAGAAAGGTGTCTCCAAGGAAATATGGGATTCATGCATTTGTTTACTGGGAGCAACACATGGGAGGAAGATGGGGACCACCATAAAAACAGGGAAGAAGATTTAAAAATTAAATCTTAAATTAATCACTAAAGCCTTAGTTTTTAAATTAATCATCACTAAAGGTTTAGTTTTGGTTAATGTGACAGAATACATACTCTGAGAGCTGGAGATACAGGGGAGTTTGCACCCAACTGCTGTCTCCATGGACCTTACTGAGTCTTCAGGAGAAACATGAAAGCCAGGGTGAGATATTAGAGAGAACTCACCTTATTGGTACAAGCATGGGTTAAAGGATCAGTGTCAGCTGCAAGAAAGGCAAAAAGCTTTGACTAGATCCTATTCCTCTCTGTTTCTACAGAACATAAACCTTAAGTCAATGAGGGGAAGGGCAGAAAAATGCCCCAGGGCACACTTGAAGCTCCATTCCTAGATGAAAGGAAAAAAAAGAAATCCTCTACACTGAAAAAAGGTGCAGGAAATCATCCTGGGCTCAGACCATTAGAAATCCACATCTGCTAAGGAAGAAACCAGAAACTATCTCCTGTACAAGATCTATTAAAAATACAAGATACAAGGCAGAGTTTGACTGTCACAGGTAGGAGGAGCCACCTAAGACTGTTACTGAACCAGAACAACAGAGAATGTCCCAAACAGCATCTTCCTAATAGGCCAGCAGGCACTGAGTAACAAGTGATAACAGACTTCTGGAGGATGAGGGAGAGTTGAGAGAAATTGAAGGGTGGGGGAAGAGAAAGAGAGAGATCCTCTCTAAGGCTGTGGCTCACAGGTAAAACTTAAAAACTTATGGTGGAAATGGAAGAGTAAAGGAAACAAACAAACAAACTTCCAGCATCCCAATTAACATACTAAGCACAAAGTAAAACTAGAGGAATTTAAAGATTGTGATACACTGTAAATAAATAACAAAAGAGAAACCCAGCTCAACTCCTGACTAGATTGGTTCAATCAACCACAATAAAGACTTAACAGAAGTGTGCCCAGGCATAAATACTATTTACCTCAGTTTCTACTGTTCTACACATAATGTCTAGCTTTAACAAAAAATGAGTCAACACAAGAAAAAAATTGTTGAGAAATAAACAATCAATAAAATGAGACGGGTATGACTCAGAAGTTGGTACTAACAGAGAGGAATTTTAAGATAACTATAATTAATGTTAAAAGCTATACATGGATGAACAGATGGGAAATTTCAGCACAAAGATGGAAAAAAATAGGAAAGAATCAAATGGAAATGCTGAGGAAAAACACAGTAACAAAGATAAAGTGTACTTTAGATGGGCTCATCACCGGATTTCAGAAAGCAGAAAGAACACTGAACTTTAAGATAGGTAAATAGAAATTGTCCAAACTGCAACACACAAAGATGGTTATCCAAGATTTTAAACAATGGAACAACATCAAACAGTTTAACCTGTGTGTAGTTGAATTCCAAGAAAAAGAAGAGAGAGAATTTGACAGAACAAACATTTGAAAAGGTAACAGCTAGGCACTTTCTAAAGCAAAGAAAGACATTAAATGACAAATCCAAGAATGTCAGAGAACACCAAGCATAATAAATAATTCTCACTTTCTCTCTCTCTTTTTCTCTCCCTCTCTCCTTTTCTTTCTCAAACATACACACACAAACACTCACATAGTTATACACATACATACACACATATATCATATTTAAGATGCTAAAAATGAAAATAAAAAGAAAAATCTTGAAGGTATTGTAGGTTAAGAGAGTGAGAGAGATCACGTCACATACAGAGGAACAAAGATAAGAATAATAGCAGACATACTGTCACTAACTACACAAAAGTCAATGAACTAGAATCATTAGAGTATTAAAGGAAAAAAATTAATAACTATCAACCAATAATTCTGTACTCTGTAAAAATATATTTGAAATATATATAAGGACTTTTTCAAGCAATCTAAAGTCAAAACCATTCATAGTAAACAGACCTGGACTGTTAAAAATTTATCTTAAGACAAAAGGTGTATGATACCAGAAAGAAACTTAGATCTCCCCAAAGAAATCAAAAGTGCTAGAAATGGTAAAAATAGGAATAAATACAAAATTTATTTTGTTATTTTTAATCACAATAAAAATAATTGATTACTTAAAGCAAGAATAAAGATAATGTAATGTACGTTTATAGTATATGTAAAAAAAATGTAAGAAAAATATCACAAAAGATGGGAAGGTGGAATTGGGAATATATTATTACAAACCTCAGATACTATAAATGAACTGGTATAATATTATTTGCAGGTAGACTGCAATTAAATAAAGATTTATGTTATAAACCTTTTATATATAAACAATAATTTAAAATTTCAATTTAATCAATATTAAAATAATAAATCAAAAGTGGAGATAAGTAGAATTATATAATAATTTATTAATCTAAAGATTAAAGAAGGAAGAGGAAAAAATGGAACAAATAGAAAATGACTGGCAGATGATATATTTTAAACCAACCATACCCACAGTTATATTAAATGTTAATAGTTATGTACACCAGGTAAATAGAAAAATTGTCAGATTGAACAAACAACAGTCAACCACATGCTGTCTACAAGAAAACCACTTTAAAGATAAAGTCATAATTAGGGTAAAAGTGAAAGGATGGAAAAAGATATGCCATGCAAACTCTAATCTCCCCCCAAAAACCCTCTAGATTGGCCATATTGATATCAGAGTACATATATTTTAGAAAGGCTATTACCAGGGATTAAAAAAAAAAAAGAGATTACACACACATACACACACAAAGTGATAAAGGGTGTCACTTCATCAATAAGATGCAAGAATCCAAATTACTTATATGCACAAAATCAGAGCTTAAAAGTACATGAAAGAAAAAAATGATAGAATTGAAAGATGAAATTGATCAAAAATTGTATTTGAAGACTTCAAAACTCATTTCTGAGCAATCAAAAGAACAAGAAAACAGAAAATCAGTGAGGATATATGATATTAACAACACTATCAATCAACTTGACCTAATTGACATCTATAAAGCACTTCATCCAACAATAGCAAGTTACAACATTTTTACATGTAATCATAAAACGTTAGTCAGGGTAGACCAAATTCTGGTTCATAAAATAAATATTTAAATTTATTTAAAAATGATAATTATGTGACATAATAGTGAATTAATTAATACTATGATGATATATATTCCAATATATAAGTTTACCAAATCAATACATTGTACATCTTAAACTGACACAATGTTATATGTCAATTATACCTCAATAAAAATAAACTTAAAAAGTGAAGTGAAAACATTCATAGTATGTTCTCTAGCCATAAGGATATTAAAATAGACGTAAATCACAGCAAATTTCTGGAAATCATCCAAGTATTTAGAAGTTAAAAAAAAAAAAACTTCTAAATAACTCATGGGTGAAAGAGGGAGTCACAATGGAAATTAGAAAATATTTTTAATTCAATGTAAATGTAAACACAATAAATTGAAATCTCTGGGATACAAGCTAAATAAGTGCTTAGAGAGCAATTTATAACATTAAATGCTGATATTAGAAAAGAAGAAAGGTCTAAAATCAATGATACAGCTTCCACTTTAAGAAACTAGAAAAGGAAGAGCAAAATAAACTCAAAGCAAGCAGAAAGAAGGAAATAAAGATAATAGCAGAAATCAATAAAATCAAGAACAGAAAAACAATAACTCAAATGACTCTTTGAAAGATTAATACAATTCATAAACTTCTAACTATGTTAACAAAGAAAAAAAAGGGAAAAGATACAAATTACCAAAATCATAAATAGAAGAGGGAAAATTACTATAGATCCTTCTGGCATATAATAAATACAAATGAAATATTAACAATTGTGTGTGAATTAATTCCACAACTTAAAACAAACAGACCAATTCCTTGAAAGAAACAAACTATCAATACTGACTCCAGAATAAACAGATAACCTGAATATTTTTTATCAGTTAAAGAAATTGTACATAAAAAGTTTTCAACCAAAAAGTCCATTTTTTTATCACTAAATTTTATTTTTGAGCAGTTTTAGATTCACAGCAAAATTGAGAAATTTGTCATATATCCCTTGTCCCCACACATGCATAACCTTGCCGATTATCAAGGAACCCCACCAGAGTGGTTCATTTGTTACAATTGATGAATCTACAATGACACATCAAAATCACCTGAAGTCCATGGTTTACACTATGATTTACCTTTGGTGTTGTACATTCTATGGGTTCAGACAAAAGTATAAAGACATGAACTTATCAATATGTTATCATACACAGTATTTTTGCTTTCCTAAATATCCTCTGTGCTCTGCTTATTATTATCTCTCCACATTCCTCACTCCAGGCAACCACTGATATTTTTACTGTCTCCATAGTTTTGCCTCTTCCAGATGATGTCATACAGTTGGAATCATATAGTATGTATTCTTTTCAGATTGGCTCTACACTTAGTAATACTATTTAAGGTTTCTCCATGTCTTTTCATGGCTTCACAGCTCATTTCTTTATAGTGCTGAATAATATTCCATTGGTATAATTGGATATACCACGTTCATTTATCCATTCACTTACTGAAGAACATCTTGGTTTCTTTGAGTTTTGGCAATTATGAATAAAGCTACTATAAACATCATTGTTCAGGATTTTTGATGGACATAACTTTTCATTTTTTTAAACATCTTTATTGGAGTATAATTGCTTTACAATGGTGTGTTAGTTTCTGCTGTACAACAAAGTGAATCAACTATACATATACATATATCGCCATATCTCCTCCCTCTTGCATCTCCCTCCCATCCTCCCTATCCCACCCCTCTAGGTGGACAAAAAGCACTGAGCCGATCTCCCTGTGTATTGCGGCTACTTCCCACTAGCTATCTATTTTACATTTGGTAGTGTATATATGTCCATGCCACTCTCTCACTTCATCCCAACTTACCCTTCCCCCTCCCCGTGTCTTCAAGTCCATTCTCTATGTCTTCGTCTTTATTCCTGTCCTGTCTCTAGGTTCTTCAGAACCAACTTTTTTTTTTTTTAGATTCTATATATACGTGTTAGCATACAGTATTTGTTTTTCTCTTTCTGACTTACTTTACTCAGTATGACACCTCACTACAAATAACTCAATTTCATTTCTTTTTATGGCTGAGTAATATTCCATTGTATATATGTGCCACATCTTCTTTATCCATTCATCTGTCAATGGAAACTTAGGTTGCTTCCATGTCCTGGCTATTGTAAATAATGCTGCAATGAACATTGTGGTACAAGACTCCTTTTGAATTATGGTTTTCTCAGGGTATATGCCCAGTAGTGGGATTGCTGGGTCATATGGTAGTTCTATTTTTAGTTTTTTGAGGAACCTCCATGCTGTTATCCATAGTGGCTGTATCAATCTACATTCCCACCAACAGTGCAAGAGGGTTCCCTTTTCTCCACACCCTCTCCAGCATTTATTGTTTGTAGATGTTTTGATGATGGCCATTCTGACCAGTGTGAGGCGATACCTCATTGTAGTTTTGATTTGCATTTCTCTAATGATTAGTGATGTTGAGCATCCTTTCTTGTGTTTGTTGGCAATCTGTATAACTTCCTTCAAGAAATGTCTAGTTAGGTCTTTTGCCCATTTTTGGATTGGGTTGTTTGTTTGATATTGAGCTGAATGAGCTGCTTGTATATTTTGGAGATTAATCCTTCGTCAGTTGCTTCATTTGCAAATATTTTCTCTTATTCTGAGGGTTGTCTTTTTGTCTTGTTTATGGTTTCCTTTGCTGTGCAAAAACTTTGAAGTTTCATTAGGTCCCATTTGTTTATTTCCGTTTTTATTTCCATTTCTCTAGGATGTGGGTCAAAGAGGATCTTGCTGTGATTTATGTCATACAGTGTTCTGCCTATGTTTTCCTCTAAGAGTTTGATAGTGTCTGGCCTTAACTTTAAGTCTTTAATCCATTTTGAGTTTATTTTTGTGTATGGTGTCAGGGAGTGTTCTAATTTCATTCTTTTACATGTACCTGTCCAGTTTTCCCAGCACCACTTATTGAAGAGGCTGTCTTTTCTCCACTGTATATACTTGCCTCCTTTATCAAAGATAAGGTGACCATATGTGCGTGGGTTTATCTTTGGGCTTTCTATCCTGTTCCATTGATCTATGTTTCTGTTTTTGTGCCAGTACCATACTGTCTGGATTACTGTAGCTTTGTAGTATAGTCTGAAGTCAAGGAGCCTGATTCCTCCAGCTCCATTTTTCGTTCTCAAGATTGCTTTGGCTATTCGGGGTCTTTTGTGTTTCCATACAAATTGTGAAATTTTTTGTTCTAGTTCTGTGAAAAATGCCATTGGTAGTTTGATAGGGATTGCATTGAATCTACAGATTGCTTTGAGTAGTATAGTCATTTTCCCAATGTTGATTCTTCCAATCCAAGAACATGGTATACCTCTCTATCTGTTTGTACCATTTTTTATTTTTTTCATCAGTGTCTTATAGTTTTCTACATACAGGTCTTTTGTCTCCTTAGGTAGGTTTATTCCTAGGTATTATATTCTTTTTGTTGCAGTGGTAAATGGGAGTGTTTCCTTAATTTCTCTTTCAGATATTTCATCATTAGTGTATAGGAATGCAAGAGATTTCTGTGCATTAATTTTGTATACTTCTTTTTTTTTTTTTTTTTAAACATCTTTATTGAAGTATAATTGCTTTACAATGGTGTGCTAGCTTCTGCTTTACAACAAAGTGAATCAGTTACACATATACATATGTTGCCATATCTCTTCCCTCTTGCATCTCCCTCCCTCCCACCCTCCCTATCCCACCCCTCTAGGTGGTCGCAAAGCACCGAGCTGATCTCCCTGTGCTATGCGGCTGCTTCCCACTAGTTATCTATTTTACATTTGGTAGTGTATATATGTCCATGACACTCTCTCACCCTGTCACATCTCACCCCTCCCCCTCCCCATATCCTCAAGTCCATTCTCTAGTAGGTCTGTGTCTTTATTCCCATCTTGTCACTAGGTTCTTCATGACCTCTTTTTTTTTTTTTTTTTTCCCTTAGATTCCATATATATGTGTTAGCATACTGTATTTGTTTTTCTCTTTCTGACTTACTTCACTCTGTATGACAGACTCTAACTCCATCCACCTCATTACAAACACCTCCATTTCATTTCTTTTTATGGCTGAGTAATATTCCATTGTATATATGTGCCACATCTTCTTTATCCATTCATCCGATGATGGACACCTAGGTTGCTTCCATGTCCTGGCTATTGTAAACAGAGCTGCAATGAATATTTTGGTACATGACTCTTTCTGAATTATGGTTTTCTCAGGGTATATGCCCAGTAGTGGGATTGCTGGGTCATATGGTAGTTCTATTTTTAGTTTTTTAAGGAACCTCCATACTGTTCTCCATAGTGGCTGTATCAATTTACATTCCCACCAACAGTGCAAGAGTGTTCCCTTTTCTCCACACCCTCTCCAGCATTTATTGTTTCTAGATTTTTTGATGATGGCCATTCTGACCGGTGTGAGATGATACCTCATTGTAGTTTTGATTTGCATTTCTCTAATGATTAATGATGTTGAGCATTCTTTCATGTGTCTGTTGGCAATCTGTATCTCTTCTTTGGAGAAATGTCTATTTAGGTCTTCTGCCCATTTTTGGATTGGGTTGTTTGTTTTTTTGTTATTGAGCTGCATGAGCTGCTTGTAAATTTTGGAGATTAATCCTTTGTCCGTTGCTTCATTTGCAAATATTCTCTCCCATTCTGAGGGTTGTCTTTTTGTCTTGTTTATGGTTTCCTTTGTTGTGCAAAAGCTTTTAAGTTTCATTAGGTCCCATTTGTTTATTTGTGTTTTTATTTCCATTTCTCTAGGACCTGGGTCAAAAAGGATCTTGCTGTGACTTATGTCATACAGTGTTCTGCCTATGTTTTCCTCTAAGAGTTTGATAGTGTCTGGCCTTACACTTAGGTCTTTAATCCATTTTGAGTTTATTTTTGTGTATGGTGTTAGGGAGTGTTCTAATTTCATACTTTTACATGTACCTGTCCAATTTTCCCAGCACCACTTATTGAAGAGGCTGTCTTTTCTCCACTGTATATGCTTGCCTCCTTTATCAAAAATAAGGTGACCATATGTGCGTGGGCTTATCTCTGGGCTTTCTATCCTGTTCCATTGATCTATATTTCTGTTTTTGTGCCAGTACCAAACTGTCTTGATTACTGTAGCTTTGTAATATAGTCTGAAGTCAGGGAGCCTGATTCCTCCAGCTCCATTTTTCGTTCTCAAGATTGCTTTGGCTATTCGGGGTCTTTTGTGTTTCCATACAAATTGTGAAATTTTTTGTTCTAGTTCTGTGAAAAATGCCAGTGGTAGTTTGAGAGGGATTGCATTGAATCTGTAGATTGCTTTGGGTAGCAGAGTCATTTTCACAATGTTGATTCTTCCAATCCAAGAACATGGTATATCTCTCCATCTATTTGTATCATCTTTAATTTCTTTCATCAGTGTCCTATAATTTTCTGCATACAGGTTTTTTGTCTCCTTAGGTAGGTTTATTCCTAGGTATTTTATTCTTTTTGTTGCAATGGTAAACGGGAGTGTTTTCTTAATTTCACTTTCAGATTTTTCATCATTAGTATACAGGAATGCAAGAGATTTCTGTGCATTAATTTTGTATCCTGCTACTTTACCAAATTCATTGATTAGCTCTAGTAGTTTTCTGGTAGCATCTTTTGGATTCTCTATGTATAGTATCATGTCATCTGCAAACAGTGACAGCTTTACTTCTTCTTTTCCGATTTGGATTCCTTTTATTTCTTTTTCGTCTCTGATTGCTGTGGCTAACACTTCCAAAACTATGTTGAATAATAGTGGTGAGAGTGGGCAACCTTGTCTTGTTCCTGATCTTAGTGGAAATGGTTTCAGTTTTTCACCATTGAGGACAATGTTGGCTGTGGGTTTGTCATATACGGCCTTTATTATGTTGAGGAAAGTTCCCTCTATGCCTACTTTCTGCAGGACTTTTATCATAAATGGGTGTTGAATTTAGTCGAAAGCTTTCTCTGCATCTATTGAGATGATCATATGGTTTTTCTCCTTCAATTTGTTAATATGATGTATCACGATGATTGATTTGCGTATATTGAAGAATCCTTGCATTCCTGGAATAAACCCCACTTGATCATGGTGTATGATCCTTTTAATGTGCTGTTGGATTCTGTTTGCTAGTATTTTGTTGAGGATTTTTGCATCTATGTTCATCAGTGATATTGGCCTGTAGTTTTCTTTCTTTGTGACATCTTTGCCTGGTTTTGGTATCAGGGTGATGGTGGCCTCGTAGAATGAGTTGGGGAGTGTTCCTCCCTCTGCAATATTTTGGAAGAGTTTGAGAAGGATAGGTGTTAGCTCTTCTCTAATTGTTTGATAGAATTCGCCTGTGAAGCCATCTGGTCCTGGGCTTTTGTGTGTTGGAAGATTTTTAATCACAGTTTCAATTTCAGTGCTTGTGATTGGTCTGTTCATATTTTCTATTTCTTCCTGGTTCAGTCTCGGCAGGTTGTGCATTTCTAAGAATCTGTCCATTTCTTCCAGGTTGTCCATTTTATTAGCATAGAGTTGCTTGTAGTAATCTCTTATGATCGTTTGTATTTCTGCAGTGTCAGTGATTACTTCTCCTTTTTCATTTCTAATTCTATTAATTTGAGTCTTCTCCTTTTTTCTCTTGATGAGTCTGGCTAATGGTTTATCAATTTTGTTTATCTTCTCAAAGAACCAGCTTTTAGTTTCATTGATTTTTGCTATTGTTTCCTTCATTTCTTTTTCATTTATTTCTGATCTGATCTTTATGATTTCTTTCCTTCTGCTAGCTTTGGGGTTTTTTTGTTCTTCTTTCTCTAATTGCTTTAGGTGCAAGGTTAGGTTGTTTATTCGAGATGTTTCCTGTTTCTTGATGTAGGCTTGTATTGCTATAAACTTCCCTCTTAGAACTGCTTTTGCTGCATCCCATAGGTTTTGGATCGTCGTGTCTCCATTGTCATTTGTTTCTAGGTATTTTTTGATTTCCCCTTTGATTTCTTCAGTGATCACTTCATTATTAAGTAGTGTATTGTGTAGCCTCCATGTGTTTGTATTTTTTACAGATCTTTTCCTGTAATTGATATCTAGTCTCATAGCGTTGTGGTCGGAAAAGATACTTGATACGATTTCAATTTTTTTAAATTTACCAAGGCTTGATTTGTGACCCAAGATATGATCTATCCTGAAGAATGTTCCATGAGCACTTGAGAAAAATGTGTATTCTGTTGTTTTTGGGTGGAATGTCCTATAAATATCAATTAAGTCCATCTTGTTTAATGTATCATTTAAAGCTTGTGTTTCCTTATTTATTTTCATTTTGGATGATCTGTCCATTGGTGAAAGTGGGGTGTTAAAGTCCCCTACTATGATTGTGTTACTGTCGATTTCCCCTTTTATGGCTGTTAGTATTTGCCTTATGTATTGAGGTGCTCCTATGTTGGGTGCATAAATATTTACAATTGTTATACCTTCCTCTTGGATCGATCCCTTGATCATTATATAGTGTCCGTCTTTGTCTCTTGTAATTGTCTTTATTTTAAAGTCTATTTTGTCTGATATGAGAATTGCTACTCCAGCTTTCTTTTGATTTCCATTTGCATGGAATATCTTTTTCCATCCCCTCACTTTCAGTCTGTATGTGTCTCTAGGTCTGAAGTGGGTCTCTTGTAGACAGCATATATATGGGTCTTGTTTGTGTATCCATTCAGCCAGTCTGTTTCTTTTGGTGGGAGCATTTAATCCATTTACATTTAAGGTAATTATCGATATGTATGTTCCTATTCCCATTTTCTTAAATGTTTTGGGTTTGTTATTGTAGGTGTTTTCCTTGTCTTGTGTTTCTTGCCTAGAGAAGTTCCTTTAGCATTTGTTGTAAAGCTGGTTTGGTGGTGCTGAACTCTCTCAGCTTTTGCTTGTCTGTAAAGGTTTTAATTTCTCCATCAAATCTGAATGAGACCCTTGCTGGGTAGAGTAATCTTGGTTGTAGGTTTTTCTCCTTCATCACTTTAAGTATATCCTGCCACTCCCTTCTGGCTTGCAGCGTTTCTGCTGAAAGATCAGCTGTTAACCTTATGGGGATGCCCTTGTGTGTTATCTGTTGTTTTTCCCTTGCTGCTTTTAATATGTTTTCTTTATATTTAATTTTTGATAGTTTGATTAATATGTGTCTTGGTGTGTTTCTCCTTGGATTTATCCTGTATGGGACTCTCTGTGCTTCCAGGACTTGATTAACTATTTCCTTTCCCATATTAGGGAAGTTTTCAACTATAATCTCTTCAAATATTTTCTCAGTCCCTTTCTTTTTCTCTTCTTCTTCTGGGACCCCTATAATTCGAATGTTGGTGTGTTTAATGTTGTCCCAGAGGTCTCTGAGACTGTCCTCAGTTCTTTTCATTCTTTTTTCTTTATTCTGGTCTGCAGTAGTTATTTCCACCATTTTATCTTCCAGGTCACTTTTCCGTTCTTCTGCCTCAGTTATTCTGCTATTGATCCCATCTAGAGTATTTTTAATTTCATTTATTGTGCTTGTCATCGTTTCTTGGTTCCTCTTTAGTTCTTCTACGTCCTTGTTAAATGTTTCTTGCATTTTGTCTATTCTATTTCCAAGACTTTGGATCATCCTTACTATCATTATTCTGAATTCTTTTTCAGGTAGACTACCTATTTCCTCTTCATTTGTTAGGTCTGGTGTGTTTTGACCCCGCTCCTTCATCTGCTGTGTGTTTTTCTGTCTTCTCATTTTGCTTATCTTACTGTGTTTGGGGTCTCCTTTTCACAGGCTGCAGGTTCGTAGTTCCCGTTGTTTTTGGTATCTGTCCCCAGTGGCTAAGGTTGGTTCAGTGGGTTGTGTAGGTTTCCTGGTGGAGGGAACTAGTGCCTGTGTTCTGGTGGATGAGGCTGGATGTTGTCTTTCTGGTGGGTTCGTCCACGTCTGGTGGTGTGTTTTGGGGTGTCTGTGGCCTTATTATGATTTTAGGCAGCCTCTCTGTTAATGGATGGGGCTGTGTTCCTCTCTTGCTAGTTGTTTGGCATAGGGTGTCCAGCACTGTAGCTTGCTGGTCGTTGAGTGAAGCTGGGTCTTGATGTTGAGATGGAGATCTGTGAGAGATTTTCGCCGTTTGGTATTACGTGGAGCTGGGAGGTCTCTTGTGGACCAGTGTCCTGATGTTGGCTCTCCCACCTCAGAGGCACAGCCCTGATGCCTGGCTGGAGCACCAAGAGCCTTTCATCCACACGGCTCAGAATAAAAGGGAGAAAAAATGGAAAGAAAGAAAAAAAGAGGATAAAATAAAATAAAATAAAAGCAATTATAATAAAAAATAAGAAAAAAAATTATTAAGAGTAAATTTATTAAGAAAAAAAATTTTTTAATTTTTAAAAATAGATTTATTAATTTTTTATACTAAAAATAAGAAAAAAATTATTTAGAAAAAATTTATTAAGAAAAAAATTTTTTTTAATTTTTTAAAATAAAAAATATGAAAAAACTTATTAAAATTTTTTTTTAAAAATAGAAAATAAGGAAAAAATTATTAAGAAAACTTTTATTAGGGAAAAAAAAAATTTTTAAGCCAAAAAAAAAAAAAAAAAAACGGACGGACCTAACCCTAGGACTAACGGTGAGAGCAAAGCTATACAGACAAAATCTCACCCAGAAGCATACACATCTACACTCACAAAAAAAAGGAAAAGGGGAAAAGTTAATATATCCTGCTCCCAAAGTCCACCTCCTAAATTTGGGATGATTCGTTGTCTATTCAGGTATTCAACAGATGCAGGCACATCAAGTTGTTTGTGGAGCTTTAATCCGCTGCTTCTGAGGCTGCTGGGAGAGATTTCCCTTTCTCTTCTTTGTTCGTACAGCTCCCGGGGTTCAGCTTTGGATTTGGACCCGCCTCTGCATGTAGGTCCCCTGAGGGCGTCTGTTCCCCGCCCAGACAGAACGGGGTTAAAGGAGCAGATGATTCGGGGGCTCTGGCTCAGTCAGGCCGGGGGGAGGGAGCGGTACGGAGGAGGCGGGGCGAGCCTGCGGCGGCAGAGGCCGGCGTGACGTTGCAGCAGCCTGAGGCGCGCCCTGTGCTCTCCCGGGGAAGTTGTCCCCGGATTACGGGAGCCTGGCCGTGGCGGGCTGCACAGGCTCCCGGGAGGGGCGGTGTGGAGAATGACCTGTGCTCGCCCACAGGCTGTTTGGTGGCAGCAGCAGCAGCCTTAGCGTCTCATGCCCGTCTCTGGGGTCCGCGCTGATAGCCACGGCTCGCGCCCGTCTCTGGAGTTCGTTTAAGTGGCGCTCTGAATCCCCTCTCCTTGCACACCGCGAAACAAAGAGGCAAGAAAAAGTCTCCTGCCTCTTCGGCAGCTGCAGACTTTTTCTCGTGCACCCTCCCGGCTAGTTGTGGTGCGCTAGACCCTTCAGGCTGTGTTCACGCAGCCAACCCCAGTCCTCTCCCTGGGATCCGACCGAAGCCCGCGCCTCAGCTCCCAGCCCCCGCCCGCCCCGGCGGGTGAGCAGACAAGCCTCTCGGGCTGGTGAGTGCTGCTCGGCGCCGAGCCTCTGTGCGGGAATCTCTCCATTTTTCCCTCTGCGTCCCTGTTGCTGTGGGATCCGCTCTGATAGCCGCGGCTCGCGCCCGTCTCTGGAGCTCGTTTAGGCGGCGCTCTGAATCCCCTCTCCTTGCGCGCCGCGAAACAAAGAGGCAAGAAAAATTCTCTTGCCTCTTTGGCAGCTGCAGTCTTTTTCCCGGACTCCCTCCCAGCTAGCACCGAAGCCCGAGCCCCAGCTCCCAGGCCCCGCCCGCCCCGGCGGCTGAGCAGACAAGCCTCTCGGGCTGGTGAGTGCTGGTCGGCACCGCTCCTCTGTGCGGGAATCTCCGCTTTGCCCTCCGCACCACTGTGGCTGCGCTCTCCTCCGTGGCTCCGAAGCTTCCCCCCTCTGCTACCCGCAGTCTCTGCCCACGAAGGGGCTTCCTAGTGTGTGGAAACCTTTCCTCCTTCACAGCTCCCTCCCACTGGTGCAGGTCCTGTCCCTATTCTTTTGTCTCTGTTATTTCTTTTTTCTTTTGCCCTACCCAAGTACGTGGGGATTTTCTTGCCTTTTGGGAGGTCTGACGTCTTCTGCCAGCGTTCAGTGGGTGTTCTGTAGGAGCAGTTCCACGTGTAGATGTATTTCTCATGTATCTGTGGGGAGGAAGGTGATCTCCGCGTCTTACTCTTCCGCCATCTTCTGTATACTTCTACTTTACCAAATTCATTGATTAGCTCTAGTAGTTTTCTGGTAGCATCTTTAGGGTTCTCTATGTATAGTATCGTGTCCTCTGCAAACAGTGACAGTTTTACTTCTTCTTTTCCAATTTGGATTCCTTTATTTCCTTTTCTTCTCTGATTGCTGTGGCTAAAACTTCCAAAACAATGTTGAATAATAGTGGTGAGAGTGGGCAACCTTGACTTGTTCCTGATTTTAGTGGAAGTGGTTTCATTTTTTCACCTTTGAGGATGATGCTGGCTGTGGGTTTGTCATATATGGCCTTTATTATGTTAAGGTAAGTTCCCTCTATGCCTACTTTCTGGAGGGTTTTTATCATAAATGGGTGTTGAATTTTGTCAAAAGCTTTTTCTGCATCTAATGAGATGTTCATATGGTTTTTATCCTTCAATTTTTTAACATGGTTTATCACATTGATTGAAATGCATATATTGAAGAATCCTTGCATTCCTGGGATAAACCTCACTTGATCATGGTGTATGATCCTTTTAATGTGTTGTTGCATTCTGTTTGGTAGAATTTTGTTGAGGATTTTTGCATCTATGTTCATCAGTGATATTGGTCTGTAGTTTTCTTTTTTTGTGGCTTCTTTGTCTGGTTTGGTATCAAGGTGATGGTGCCCTCATTGAATGAGTTTGGGAGTGTTCCTCCCTCTGTTATATTTTGGAGGACATAAGTTTTCAGTTCCTTTGGGTAAGTAGCAAGGAGCATGATTGCCAAATTGTATTGTAAGCGTATGTTTAGTCTTGTAAGAAACCACCAAACTGTCTTCCAAAATGGCTGTATCATTTTGCATTCCTACCAGCAATGCATGAGAGTTTTTTGGCTACACATTCTCAACAGCAGTTAGTGTTATATTGTTCTGGATTTTGGCCATTCTAGTAGGTGTGTTGTGGTGGCTCAGTTTTTCAATGAGCATTTCTCTGATGGCATATGATGTTGACCATCTTTTCATATGCTTATTTGCCATCTGTTTATCTTCTTTGATTAGGTGTCTGTTAAAAGCTTTGGCTCATTTTTAAAGTAAAGTTGTTCATTTTCTTATTGTTGAATTTTAAGAGTTATTTGTATATTTGAATAACAGTCTTTTACTAGATGTGTCTTTTGGAAATAATTCCCCCCTTTGTGTGCCATGTCTTCTCATTCTCTTGACACTGTCTTTCACAGAGAGGTTTTTAATTGTAATGAAGTCAAGCTTGTCAATAAACTCTTTGATGGACTCTGTCTTTGGTGTTGTATATAAAATGGCATCACCACACCCAAGAGCATTTAGGTTTTCTCCTGTTATCTTGTAGGAGTTTTATAGTTTTGTGTTTTGCATTTAGGTCTGTGATCCGTTTTGAGTTCATTTTTGTGAAGGGTGTAAGGTCTATGTCTAGATTCTATTTTTTTTTTTTCATGTCTAGTGGTTCCAGCACCATTTGTTGAAAAGACTATCTTTGCTTTATTGTATTGCCTTCTCTCCTTTGTCAAAGATCAATTGACTATATATATGAGGGTTTACTCTGGGGCTTTCTATTCTGTTCCATTGATCTATTGATATTTTATTATTTTGTCAATACCAAACTCTCTTGATTACTATAGCTTTATAGTAAATCTTGAAGTCCTCCAAGTTTGTTCTTCTCCTTCAATATTGTGTTGACTACTATGGGTTTTTTACCTCTTCCTATAAACTGTAAAATCATTTGATATCCACAAAACAACTTGTTGAGATTTTAATTGGAATTGCATTATCTATAGATTAAATTGGGAAGAACTGACATTTTGACAGTATGAAATCTTCCTATCTATGAACATGGAATATTTCTCCATTTATTTAGTTTTTTATATCATTCATCAGAGTTTTGTAGTTTTCCTTATATAGATCTTGTACATATTTTGTTAGATCTACACCTAAGTATTTCATTTTTTTGAGGGCTAATATAAATGGTAATGAAATTTTATTTCAAATTTTACTTGTTTATCTCTGGTATACAGGAAGAAATTGACTTTTGTATATTAACTTTGTATCCTGCAACCTTGCTATAATTACTCATTGGTTTAAGTAGTTATTTGGTCTATTCTTGCTAATTTTCTACATAGATGATCATATTGTCTGTGAACAGATACAGTTTTATGTCTTCCTTCCTTATATGTACACCTTTTTGTTCCTTTTCTTGTTTTATTGCATTAGGTAGAACTTCTAGTATGATGTTGAAAAGGAGTGGTGGAAGGGAAATCTTTGCCTTGTACCAGATCCTAGTGGGAGAGCTTTGAGTTTCTCATCATTAAGTATGATGTATTTCTTCAAGGGCAAAATCTACCAACCATCTCAGAAAGAAATAATACCAAATTTAGACAAAATTTTCAAGAAATTAGTGTATGAGTAAACACTTCTTTTGTTTATTTGTTTATAGTGACTTTATTTATAATAGCCCAAAACTGGACACAACCTAGATGCCACTCAATGGATGAATGGCCAAACAAACTCTTTCACATACATACCATGGAATACTACTTAGCAATAAAAAGAAATGTACTCTTAACAGATGCAACAACTTGGACAAATCTCCAGGAAATTAAATACTTTGTAACATTTGTTTTTTCAAGCCAGTCTTACTCTGAAACCAAAACCAGAGAAAGGCATTACAAAACAGAAAAACAGAGAATAATGTGTCTCATGAACACAGACTTAAAAATATCAAAATAATATTAGCACATTAAATCCAGAAATAGGGAATTCCCTGGTGGTCCAGTGGTTAGGACTTGGCGCTTTCAGTGCTGTGGCCCAGGTTCGATTTCTGGTCAGGGAACTAAGACCCCGCAAGCCATGCGGTGCAGCCAATAAATAAATAAATAAATAAATAAATAAATAAATAAATAAATAAATAAATAAATCCAGAAATATATAAGTGAGATAATATCTCCTGAACAAGGAAGGTTTATCTCTGAAATAAATTCAAAATTTTAAAATTCAAAGTGATTCACCATATTAAAAAACTAAAGAAGAAAATCTATATGATAATCTCAATAGATGGAGAAGAAACTTTTTCCAAAGTTCAATATTCTGTCATCACAAAAATTCTCATTAAACAAAGAATAGAAGGGAACGTCAACATAATGGGCATCTATGAAAATCCTACATCTAACATACTTAATAGTGAAAGACTGAATGTTTCTCTGGAGCTAGGATCACAAACAAAGCAGGGATGCCCACTCTCATGACCTCTATTCAACATTGTAGTGGAAGTCCTGACTAGTGTAATAAACAAATGATAAGAAATAAAAGACATTCAGATTAGAAAGGAACTAATAAGACTGTCTTTATTCTCATGTAACATGATAATTTAAGTAGAAAATCTTAAGAGTCTATTGAAAAGGCAAGAACTAATAAATTAGTTTAGCAAAGTTACAGGATAAAAGGCCAATATTTAAAAATCAATTGTCTTTCTAAATACTAGCAATAAACAATTGGAAATTAAAATTTAAAATATAGTGCCATTTATGATAGCACGAAAAAACGTGAGTTACTTTGGTGTAAATTTTTTTAAATGTTTGTAATATCTGTATGTTGAATAACACAAACCACTGAGGAGAAAATCAATGAAGACCTAAATATATGGAGAGATATACTATATACTGTGCTCATGGTGTGGAAAACTCAATATTTTTAATATGTCAATTTTCCCCAAATCAATCTGTAGATTTAACACAATTTATAGAAATAACTACACTGGTTATAAAATTCATATAGAAAAACAAAGTATCTAAAATATTCAAAACAATTTTGGAGAAGAAAAACAAAATCGGAAGACTCACACTACTCAATACAGTTTTGTATTGGTCATTTGAGTTTCAACAAAGATGCAAAGAAATTTAAGTGAGGAAAACATATTATTCAACAAATGGTGATGACATAATGGGAAATTCACATGCAAAATATAATAGCCTGAATCCATATCTTGCTTCATATACAAGCATGACCTATAGTTATTAAATATAAAATAAAAAACTATTAAACTTATAAAACAAAATGTGAGAGAATGTATTTATAACCTTGTGGTAGTCAACAATTACTTAGATAAAAAACAAAATGTAAAATCCCTAAAATAAACTAAAAGTAAGTTGAACTTCTTCAAAATTTGAAAGTTTGCTCTTCAAAAGATACTGTTAAGAATCCAAATGTTTATCAATAGATGACTAGCTAAATTACTGTATATACGTATAATAAAATAAAACTAATAAAAAGCAGTGAAATACTGATATACAGAATAAAAGGGATGAAGGTCAAAATAATTATCTGAGTCAAAGTGGACACAAAATTTTAAAAGTAAATATTGTATGATTTCACTTTATAACATTCTACAACTCACACACTAATCAAGAATGACAGAAAGTGGCTCAGTGGTTGCCTGGGAATGAGGAGCAAGGAGAGATGATGGGATGAATTAAAAAAGGGCATGAAGAAAATTTTGGGGTAATGGATATATTCATCATCTTAAATGTGGTAATAGTTTTATGCATGTATGTATATATCAAAACTTACCAAGTTGTTTGCTTCAAATAGGTGCAGTTTATCAGATGCAAATTATATGCCAGTAACTGCAAAATGGAAAGATACTGTTAAGAAATAAAAGGGTAAACTACAGAGTGGGAGAAAGCAGCTTCAAAATTCATATCTGGTGAAGGACTTGTACCTAGAATATATAAAGGACTCTCAAAACTCAAGACTATAAAGCAAACAGCCCAACAAAACAAATTGGGCTGAAGATCCAAATAGAACCTTCACCAAAAAAAGGGATATATGTGGCAAATAAACATATGGAAAGGTACTCAATATCATTATTCATTAGAGAAAAGCAAAATAAATCCACAGAGATAACACTATATGCATATTAAAATGGAAAAAGAAGCTGACAAATTTTGTCAAGGATGATAACCAACAACTCTAAAACATTGCTGGTGGTAATGTAAAATGCAATAGCCACTTAGGAAAACAATTTGCCATTTTGGAAAACACATATCCTAAGACTCAATAATCCCACTTCTTAGTATTTATCGAAGAGAATGGAAACATATATCCACAGAAAGACTTTTATGTGAATGTTCATAGCATTATTCATTGTTCACAATAGCCAAAAAGTGGACACAACCCAAAAGTCTTTCAAAACATGAATTGATAAACAAACTGGTGCATATCTACAATGGAATTCTACTCATCAATAAACAGGAATGCATTACTGATACACATGCAATGACATGAATGAATTTCAAATGCATTTCCTAAGTAAAAGAATATGTACACAAAAGGCTCTATATGCTATAATTCCACTTACATAACACATGGAAAAGGCAAAATTATAAGGTAGAAAACTGATCAGTGATTACCAGTTGCTATGCATAGGAGTAGGTGTTGACTTACAAAGGGGCTCCAGAGAATTTTGGGAAGTGATAAAATTCTTCCACATCTTGATGATCATGGTAGTTATATGACTGTATGCATTTGTCAAACACAGGGCTGTGCATTAAAAAGTGTGAATTTTAATGAATATAGATCATATCTCAATTTTAAAAAGGAAAATAACAGGAGATCAAGGAATTTGCATATTTTGAAAAGCAAGTCAGACCACATCATTCCTCTGCTCAAAACGTTCAGTGGCTCCCCAGTACACTAGGAATAAAAACTGAGTCTTTATAATGGTCCACAGGGCCTTACACATACTTCCCCTTCTCTGAATGTGTCACCTACTACTTTCACCTTCACTCACACATCTCCAACCACACTGGCCCCTTGTTTTTTCTTAAACACATCAAAAAAGCTTCTGCCTCAGAGATTTTCACTTGTGGTTCCCTGTGCCTGGAACATACTTTGCCTAGATAACTGCAAGTCTCTCTCCCTTACCTCTTTTAAGTCTTTCCTAAAATGTTACCTCTTCAGTGATGCTTTATTTTTAATTGTAACCCATCTTCGTTGATGCTTCCTATGTTTTTTCTGCACAGAATTTATCACTATCTGGCAACTTAAAAGTTTTATTTACTCTATTTTCCTTTCTTTGTTCACTTGAATGTAATGATAGTGAAGGTAGAGAATTTTTAACATCTGTTCTTCTTTCTGTTGTATCTTCAGCACCTAGAACAGTGCCTGACACACAGTAGGTGCTCAGTAAATATTTGTTGAAAAAAGTGAATGAATGAGTGAATTACTCATAGACTATAGGAATGGTGGTAATAAGAAATGAGGAAGAAGTCGGCTTTTTATGATCAGATCATAAAAAGGCTTTTTTTTTTCTGTGGGGGGGACTTTATTTGGCAAATGATAAGGAGCTTGAAGTTTACCCTGGGAGACATGAGAAGCTATGTAAGTGTTTTGGGAAGGAAATGACAAATTTCTAAACTTTGCATTTTAGAAAAGCCAGTTTGACTACCATGTGTGATATTGATAGTAAGAATACAAGACAGGAGGAATTGAAACTAGTAAGGAATCTCTTTCATAGTCCACATGAGAGACAATGACCAACTGGACTAGGGTCCTGGTGATAGGTTTGGATAGAAGTTACTGAATTCAACTGAAGCCTTCTGTGATTGACCCCCCTTCTGTTCACTAAGAACTCCATTTGCACCCATTTCCCAGTGTCCAATGTGAATATGCACTTATTGATTAGGTAGTCCTTAAATGTCTCCCTTGGCTCTTTCAAATCTCATCTTTTGTTCTGCCAGTATAAAGACCACACCTTTTATTTCTTTGGTGTCTCTCGACAGCACCTGGGACTGTTTACCAATGAGTACCCAGTTTAAAAATAACACTAAATTTTAACCAGTCAGTGACATAAAGGGAAGGACTTGAGAGATTTCATAAGATTTAGCTTTGGCATAATTATTCGTAGGGCTTATCTCCTTAATTCATCTTTCTTCATGTTATTTTTGTGTCTTTAGAAGTCAAGTTAAAATGGAACATTTCTTCTCTCCTCAAGTCTGTTTCCATTAGGAGGGCAATATCAAGGTTTGGAAAGGAAGACAAAAACTGGAACCTCTTAGAAATGCAAGCAGTGAGAAAAAAAAGTTGCCTCTCCTCGTTTTGAATGAGTTTTTCAAATGCAACTCCTTTCTGCTGCATTGCAGAAATTGTTTAGGGGATAGAAATTTGATACACACACCAATTCAGAAAAAAAGATCTGGAATCCATCATTTTATTTCTAATTGACAGTGAATTGAAGCCAAATGCTCTCTGATCCAGTTACATTTGTCATTTTCAGATGCTTTTATTGGCATAAGACATATAAACACCAGCCGGTCATGATTAGAAGCTTGTGAACTGGATGACATTCAGTTTGCCATTAACTCTCAGGCACAGAGATCCAGCCAGTAAGAGAATGCCTTACAGTGCACTAACTGAACTGGTAACTTGATCTTGCACCTCTTAGCACAGAGTTAGAATGACAACCTCCTCTCCAGAAGAGTGAGTGCTTCATATTAAACACAGTTTTATGCAAGATTTTAGCATTTAGAAAGCCTGGCAGATTAAAAAACAAAAAAACAAAAAAAACAAAAAAAAAACCCAAAAAACCTTCAACTTTATTGTTTCAGGAAGAAGCAGATTGTGAAATCAAATGACTCCAGTAAGGAGCAGTTTCTCTTTTCTCTTCTAAGTAGACACTATCAGAAAAGCCAAATCTGAATAAGAATTAGCTAGCAATTAGCATTTCAAAATTAAATAAACTCCCTGGGTTACCCACTTAGATATAGCTTCTAGTTTATATGTATGAAGAAAAGCAGTCACCCAGAAGAGGTTTATTAAGCACCTGCAAAGTGCCAAAGAATGTGCTTGGCACCACTGGGGCAAAGTTGCAAGGAAAATGTGGTATGTCTTCTGCTCAAAAGGTACTTAGGCTCTAATGAGAAAAAGATAAGTAGTTCATGAAATAAATAACAAAATACAATGTAGTTAAATAACTCTTGGGTAATAGAGATGAGATTTTTCAATCAGAGTCAGAGAAATCATATTTTATTTTGTACCTGAATTGTCAAGAGAGGCTTTGTGAAAGAAGTCTGGAGAGATCCCCTTATGAAGCAAGGTCCTGTGGGGTTCCACTCTATTTGTGTTTAACTAACAAAACATTATAAAGACTGAAAATGAATTTGTAGCAGCCTTCATCCGGAGGCCCCACAATGCTTTTCACTTGTCCAGAGTAGTCTTGAGATACCCATTTTAAGGACTGGGAGCATTTTAGGATTACTCCCCAGTTCCTATTCCAGTGTCTAAGACAGGAATGATTCTCTTCCAAAGAACCAATGAAAATGCACACTTAATCTACCAGGATGTTTATTCCTGCATGCACCTGTCATGTGAATGGCACCTACCATGACATTTTCTAAGTGAGAAGGGGAATCCATTATTGAATTGCTTGTAATTAACCTTAACATCAACGGTTCAATATTGAGTACTGTAACAGTGAGTACTGACATTACTCTTCTAGATGTAGGACTCACTGATAAGTTCATGAATCAAATGATACATCTCATGTAAGTTCAGAGTCATGAGTGATGAGCCTTATCAGAGCTAAATAATATGTCTGGCTGTTCCTTTGCTATTAATAACTATTCAGGGATGAGTATAGTCTCTTCAATTTTGGAGTCACTCTTTAGTCTCAGAGATAGTATAATCTACACTATAGGAGCTACTTGGATCTCTGGCAATGTGTTTTTAGACTGGGGAAGTAAAGGAAAGCACTTTTACACATCTGTGGTGCTAGAAAATTTGCCATCAGTGCTAGGCTGTGGGCTGTCACCCGGCCCTGAGACATGAATCTCTTGTGGTCACTTTAGTGCTTGTGTAACTCAAAAAGGCTCTGGACTTAAACTGAAATTTCAAAGTGATTATTCCATGTTTGCCTCTAAAGTAATTCTTCCAGCTATTCTAAGAGGATGACTGAGAGCTTAAAGTTCCCAAATGACTTATCCCATACACCGTGGGAGGTTCAGCAAAGCTTCAGCAGGGAAGCCAGTGATATTTAACTTCCTCATTCAATTTGCCTACCACCTGAAGGCTCAGACAGAAATACTGCTCTGGGGGGAACAGCACATAAAGAGCTCCCATGAATATAGCTTGAGTAGTTCTAAATAAGACCTGGTTTTAATTCCCTGAGGGAAGCACCAATGGGATCACATATCTTTAGCAATCCATGAATAAAGTCTAAGAATGGCTTTATGAGTCTCTTTCCAATATGTGAAACTTACTGGAGACTTATTAGACCAGCCGTTACCTAGGCACTGGTCAAGTCTTGGACTATAATCAGAACCTGAAACAGCTGTCAAAAAACGTTGCCTGAATTGATTCTGTGTGTACCTTTGTGGCTATCAATATTGATGAAATTTAAGAACTCAAGTAAAAATATACTTTCACTGGTGGCTTTAAAAACACTCTAGGTGGTAGGGACCCTTCCTCTTTAGAAACCTATCAGAGTTAGTTCCAGGGATTAATTAATGTTCCTGGATGTCAGAACTGAAAGGCAACTTAGAAATCAACTAACTCCAGATATTAATTTTACATAAGGAAACTGAGGCACAGAAATGGGGATTGACTTTTTCCAAGTCACACAGCTAATCGGTAGCAGTCCAAGAAAGAGAATCTTCATCAGCTGTCAGTTCAGTGATTTTTCTACTCTTTTCTGGGTAAGGAAGACACTCCAAACTGGAGATGCAATTACAAGCATCGAGATATTGTAATTCATGGTATGGCTTAATATTTCTTTGAGCAATTGTGCTTAAGGTCATTTTGATAACCTCAAGTTTGTACAGAGCTTTACAGTACACAGAGTCTTTTCAAAGATTATTCATTTGGCTCTCCCAATAAGTCTTGAAGGAAGATAGGACAGATTACGTTTTTCATTTGAGACAAGAGGAACTGAAATTCAGAGAGGGTATGTGAATTGTGTCAAATTAATTATCACTCAACTTCTGTGTTCTCCTGAGCTCAGTATTCTCACATCTTGAACCAGATAGTAAAGAAGCCCATCAAATATATTATCAAATTTCATGTTTTACCCAATCAGCATAATTTTAGTTCACTTTAAGCAAGTTTCTCTTAAGTCTAGTCACCATCTTATGTACAATTAATAATGACGGTCATAGCTAATATTTACCGAGTCCCTTGCTTTATACAATTCATTGTCCTAAGCTTTTCAAATGAATTAACTTATTGGATATTCACTAAATCAACATGGTAGATTAACACTATTACTATAATTATATTATAGATGAGCAAATTAAGGTACAGAGAAGTTAAGCAACTTCCCTAAGGTTACCAAACTAATAATGATAGCGCCAAGATTTGGGCTTAGGTACTTTGAACTCCAGAACATCCATTCAGCCACAAAATTGTCACTCTAGATAGATATAAGTAGTAGTGTTGTTAGCCTTGTTACACTCCAAATATCACTGTGTAATACGTGTTGGTTCAATACTACAAAAAAAAAATCATCTTCATTGTTTTGCAGCCATCTTCCATAGCATGGAACTGTAAGAGATCAGGCAATTGAGAAAAGAGTGGCTTTATTGTGTAGGAAACATTGAGACACTATGGCCCATGATGATACTAAACAAGCCATGAGAGCCTCTTTCATGAAAAATATTATTTTATAAAATGTCCCTAAAAAGGTTTATATTAAGAGAAAAAAGATGACTCTAAAAGAAACATATTGTGTTTTTCCAGAACTAGTGTTTCACCAAATATCGTGTACATATACCTGATAGCCAATAATAGTATTGAAATAAGAGTAAATAATACAGATTTAGGGAGAATGCAATTGAAATGTAACAGCTACACATATTAATGACTCAGTTGTCATGACAAAACATATTGCTATCAATGCACCTAAACATAATATAACAGCTATCAAATGGTGATTTCTAGAAAAACAATATCAAGTATAGTAAATTAACCGATAAAGGGAAAGTTTGTGTAAATGAGAATTTTCATTTTCTGGAGGTATCAGGGCAGAAGCAAGAATCTCCTTAATTATTGCCTTCTGATACCACAGAGTATGCTTCCAAAACCCAAGTAAATGAGGAAGGAGAACACCCTTTCTTCTGATTGCTTCCCAGCCCTTTCTTAAGAATGACACTGTTATAGCTGCTGCAGTTTATGATGTATCTCGTTTGCAGCTTTCTGTTCCTCCTCCAGCTCCCTCCCTTCCTTCCTTTTCTTCTTTTCTCCTTCCGTTCTTACCTTTGTTCAACAAATAGTTTTCAAATGCTGGGAAAAAATAATGAGCAAACCATAGAGAACATCTCTCCTCTCATTTAGCTTAGACTCTAATAGAAATACTTACATTTAATTTTTAAAATCACACTACTGAATGTATAATTACAAATGGAGATAAATTTTCTGGAGGAATGGAACAAGGTTTCTGCTCTAGAAAAGGGTTGTAGGTGCTGTCAGGGAAGGTTTCACCTGAGAAAATAAATTTTTATGTGATTTGAAGAATGAATAGGCCATAACTGAGTGAAAGAGGGGGGAGTCACATTGCAGGGCAAGGATAAAGATTGCTCCAGGTCCTTATGGCAGGAAAGGGCAAGGTATATTCCATAAAATGGAAAAATGCCAGTTTGACTGGAACATAGAAAGAAAGGGAAAAGAGGTCTGAGATTAACCTGGAAACAGGAAGAAACTTGGCAGTATCAATTTGATATATCAGCAATTCTTTCTCCTTCCTATCTTCCATTCTACTCCTTACATGCCTAAAACTAATCCCTAATTCCTCTTCATGTGTGTGGTCACTATGTACATCATTTGAGGACTTCTTTATAAAGGTTTGCACAAGTACCATGTCTGATCCTGCAAGCCAGGCAATCAGATTCAAAGTGTGAAAAGATACTGCTTAGAGTTGGACAACCTGATGCCCAAAATGAGAGACAGCAGAAATTCAATCATAAACCTCCAAGTAAACTAGTTTGATAGAGAATATTAATGGCCACTGTAAAGGAACTTAAGGAGCCTAGCTCTTCATCATAAGCCAGAGTGTATATCTTCCCCAAGTACAGAAATGAGACAGTCTCATTAATGTCCCCACCCTTACCCTCAAATTTTCTCAGAGCCAGGATTATTTTTGAAACCAAGGGAGATCGTTTAATGATGTGGAGTCAATAATCCATGAACCGTTGCTATTTCAAGCATGGATCTTCCTTGGATAGAAATCTACCACTACCAAATGGCTAGAAATCTACCACTACCACATGGCTAGAAGTAGTTACTGATTATTCTGAAGGACGTCTGATTTGTCTGACTCTTCTGGTTGTGAGAAACATAGATCTTCTTACTTTTTCTCTGACCAAATGGATTCTTACCTCTCTACATCTTTTTCTCTAAAGCATAGATGTTGCTTGTAGTTTCTATTTCATATTTTTTCTTTGCTAATGACCCGTCATGATCCTCATGTCCTCTCTATGTATGCTTTCACTGTGAGCTTATGCCTGCTTCCTTCCTTAATTCCCAATTCTCACTTGTGAAAATGAATCAGATTGTGTTCTAAGAATCTCTGGGGTTTCTACAGATAAATTTTCAGATATAAGACATCCATCTCCCACTTCAACAAAATCAGATTCAAAGGGATCAATTTTAGATATTTGATTTCTTTTAAAATTTTCATTTGGAGAAATGGTCCCATAACATGGGGCTCTAGATATGGGCTCAGGGAAAGGTCAGCTATATCCATCCAGGGTTGATCAGCAAGGCAGCCATTTCTGCCCTGGGCTGGCAGTGTCACCTCATTTATTGTGGGCTGTCTTCAGGAAGCCATATATAGGTGACTGTGAACCTCTCTCCCACCCCCAATTCGAGTATCTAGCACATTCCTGCACAGCATCCTTAAAGACCCTTGGAAATTGCTCATCCACTACGAGTTGAGGTGGTAATCTGTGGGAAGAGAAGATGCCTGGCTGGCCTTCTCCAAAGCCTACTGCTGGTTAGAATGCAGCACATCTGTCTGGAAGCTGGTGGGAGGGGAAACCCAACACCCATCAGGCGTAAGCAAGTGTACACACCCCAAGCCATGGAGTTGGGTCACCAAGTGCCTGTTAGATTCTTCATTCATTCCATGAATCTCCCTGTGACTGAAAGAAGATCCCTGTGCCTAAGGGTGCATTATGTCCAAGGAAGAGCTCCCTTTGGCTGATTCCATGCTTGGAATGATCCTCTCTTTTTCGACTTCCTGATTTGGCTTATATTTTTCTGCTCTGGTTGGCTTGAGGAAGAATTTTGTAATTTACACATGAATTCTTACATTTGCATTTAAAACTGCCATTGCACCATATAAAGATTCCAGCTAATAATTTAAATTTTACTTTTTCTCTACTTGGACAAAATTAAACAGCAAATAAAAAACATGATGAGAGAGAGAAGGGAAAATGGGAAAAACAAGCTTTATACTTTAGCCCCCTTAATGACAGTTTTTTCTGCCTTTTTAACAAGAGGCTCCATATTTCATTGTTCCCTGGACTCTGCAAATTACAGAGTTTGGCCTTGGATATTTTTGTATCCCAAAGATATTCTTAAGCTTCGTTTTGGGATGTAGTTAAATTCCTTGCAAGCAATTTGATCCTTTCAGTTCTTGCTTTTAAGATTTGTTAGATGAGGACTAGAGCAATGCTCAGTCTAGAGCTAACGATTCCCCACTATTGAAATAAGACCCTCCTGTGTACTTTCCTCAACATCTTGTGAATCATGAGGTTTTCCAGTCTGGTTGGTGGAACAGTCACTGTTCCCAGCCTTGCATGAGTGGTGGGCACCTTTATCTTTAATCTTTTTGGGAGGGATCAGGTAGTTTCCTCACTTGCATTTACTGATAAGTACACTGCTGAATACTTGCAGGGAACCCTCCACAGGTGTCAGAAGTTCTTGCTTTGTGTGGCTCTCTCCTCTCCTGTACTGTCCTGGGAACTCTAACCACCTTGATCTCTCTGGACTCTTAGCTCTGTCTCCTCAATTCAGTAGATCCACAGGGCTCCACCTGTATTCCCCTTCCCTGCTCTGCAGCCTGGAACTCATCAAGGTAGTCAGTGCAGGAATCACAGGGCTGATCTCCTTTCTTGTCCTTTAGGGATCATTGTCCTTTGTTGCCTGATATGCAGTGCCTTGAAAAATCATTACTTTATTTTTTTGTCCATTTTTTTTTTTTTTTTTATGTGGAAAGGTAAATCTGGCCCCTGTTATTCCAAATTGGCTAGAATTGGAAGTCACATGGTCTATTTAGTAGCCAAAAACTTCTGGTAAACAATGAAATGTTTCTTTGGGGGAAGGTTCTTACCATCTTAAGAGTAGAGAAAAACATGGATATCGCAGCAGATATGTAATGACTTGATTCCTGACTCTGCAGAAGGAAGCCTGAAGTCCAAACTGGAAGTTTGGTTTTCTTGACCAGGCCCAAAGAAATATTATATTTTCATAAAGGCATAAAAGATGTAAGCATCCTCCAGTTTATGCCCTCTCTCAAACTTTCCCCTTTGGCTGGATTTACATTCATGACTCTCTCTCGTGCCCTTATTTCATCCTAGGGATATCTAGGAAAAATCAGGCTCACCAGGACATTAGACCATTTTTCTATTTGGATTTTGTCTTAATGAATTAGCAATTGGAAAAATGTTAGGAATGTCTTTATAATAACTCCACATATAAGAGTTTCAATTTGACTAAGAATGGGATTAAAGCTAAAATTAGAATCATTATATAAAGCCAAGACTTTACAAGCAATCCTCTTTAAGTTATTGTTTAAAATGAAAGAATTGTTCTTTTTTTAGAAGTATAGTTGATTTACAGTATTATATTAGTTTGGGATGTACAACATAGTGACTCAATATTTTTTATAGATTATACTCTATATAAAGTTATTAGGATATAGGTATATTTATAAATATAGCTGTGTTTCCTGTGCTGTACAATATATCCTTGTTGCTTATTTATTTTATGCATAGGCCTTTTTATTTCTTAATCCCATGCCTCTATCTTGCCCCTCCCTGTCTCCCTTTCACCACTGGTAAACACTAGTTTTTTCTCTATGTCTGTGAGGCTGTTTCTGTTTTGTTATATTCATTCATTTGTATGATTTTTTTAGATTCCACATATAAGTGATATACAGTGTTTGCCTTTCTCTGTCTGAGTTATTTCACCAAGCATAATATTCTCTGGGTCCATCCATATTGCTGCAAATGGCAGAATTTCATTTTTTTCATGGCTAATATTCCAGCATATATATATATATATCTCCCATATTCTTTATCCTAAATGTCCAGTGTTAGTGGACACTTAGGTTGCTTCCATGTTCCTAACTGTCCAGTGTTGGTGAACACTTAGGTTGCGTCCATGTCTTGGCTATTGTAAATAATGCTGCTGTGAACATTGGGGCACATGCATCATTTTAGTGTTTTCATTTTCTTCAGATATATACCCAGGAGTGGAATTGCTGAATCATATGGTAGTTTATTTTAAGTTTTTTGAGGAACATCCATACTGTTTTCCATACTGACTGCACCAATGTACATTCCTACCAGTAGTGTACAAAGGTTCACTTTTCTCCACATTCTCATCAACATTTGCTATTTATGGTCTTTTTGATGATAGCCATTCTGATAGGTGTGAGGTGATATCTCATTGTGGTTTTGATTTGCATTTCTCTGATGATTAGCCATGTTGAGCATCCTTACAAGTGCCTGAAGAATTTTTAACCATTAAGACTAAGCAAAAGGTAACATGAAATCCACTTGGAAATTCATCAGCTGTTAAGAATTAGGAAGAATTCTTTGTTAGTACACTCGCAGTTTCCCTGAATTTTTACTTTTACATGCACACACTGCAGATGTTGGTGGCAGGAAAAGAGGGAGAATTTCTCTGTAAAAAAAATATATGAGGCAGTAGCTCAGGCTTAAACATTTTGCTATTGGAAATTCTATGCATTTGAGCTCCTGAGTAAGCACTAATAGGGTTAAATCCTGAGGCCCTTGTTTTATATACTGGTCATCAATGAAAAGTTAGACTTACAGACCAAGGAGGGAGGCTATCTTTCAAAAAATGCTTGGCTCTAGAATAAGCTTTCTTTATTTTATTAGCTGTGTCATTTTTTAGGTACAATGCAACATTTCTGAGAATAAGAGAGAAGGTACAGTGGAAAAAACTTGGTTCAGCTCTTTGGGTGTAGGCATAGTTATTAATGTGTTTGTTGGTGACAGTTTCTGTTTAACTGCAAAAAGAAAATCAATCTATGCTGCTGTCTAGGATCTATTTTTACCTCACTCCAAATGCATTAGCTGCTGGTATATATCCTAACAAATTCAGGGAAGTGACTTAAAAACACCATTTATGTTCATTTGAATTTGCAGTGAATTCTTATTAAATTGTCACACTACCATCACCACTACCACCACCAATATTTTTGTATACACATAAGAGGCATGAACTATTATATAGGTCAGCATAGTAATTTGGTCCAGGAAAACAAAGTCACTTGAGAACATATGGAATGGGGCTGTTTGGGAAGTATATAACTCAGCTTGAGTCACTGCTACTGTGATGTATATGCGATAGCTAACTTCATAAGCTGTGAAGTCCATTTTGGCCTGACCTTATTATGCATTATTCAATAAGCCTGTGTTCTAAGGTTATGTGGTTGTTTTATTTCTCTCCAAGAAGATGATAAGAATCTATAAGTGTTAGGAGCTTTTTTCATTTTAATGAGATGCAAAGCCTTGAAGTCATACATAGTAGTATCCTTTAGATGAGCTAAAAATGCTTTATATTTTGAATATTAGATTATTTGTGGGATTTTATAAGAAGCACTAAATTGAACACAATGAAAATCATATATATAAGTTGTGTATGTTATGTATGTAAAATTAAGAAAACTGGTCATTATCTTCTTGTATATAAGTTTTATCCTCTGTTTCTTTGTTCTTTTCTGGCACTGGCACATTACTGAGCCTCATGTTTGACCATGGGACCAGTTTCTGGTTAAACCAAAATTCAGTCACATTGATGACTCTGAATGTGATCTCAGTTAGTACCTAATGTGGTTAAAAATACTAGGATGACTAATTTCTTTTTTTTTTTTTTTTGCCTTATGAGTACAGTATTCTCAATTTTTAAGAATAACACGTAGAATATATTTGTATATGTATATAAATGGTGCTACTGAAGTGATTAAATATTGACTGGAATTTAATGGTCATTTCAGTAAATCAAATATTACAACAAATTATTCCACTGAGATGAATGATTACTTGATAGAATTGATGAATCTGCAAGTAATTTGATGTAAGATTGGCATCAGCCAAAACAGGTGACATAAACAGATCCTGGAATGGCTATGCAATTTTAAAATCAAAGATACAGATTGCTATTTGATTGCTTTTTGTTGTGGTGGTGGTTGTGGTTACTTTTGTTTTGTTTATGATTATTCTCTATCATGAAGACGATAAAGATGTGACTGAATTGAGTTACCCATAGTCCTTTTCAAAAATTGAATAGATGAAAAATTTTAAAGAGATCTTTATAGGAATACTGAGATTGAAATACTTGTGCAAGTTCTGATTTACAAAATCTTAAATATCTAAACTTATGGCATCTGGTGTCCCATATAAAGCTGAGGCAATACCCCCTTTGATCCTCCTGATGGCTTGATGGACTATTATCAAAGACATCCACATATGGTGCTAACCATTGTGTTAGATACTCACAGCACACAAATTACCACATGTCCAGCTTCTCAAGACTTGAAAGAAATTGGCAAGATGAAAAGTCAATCAGAGAGCTGGAATAAGAAAACTGGATCTTCACTGAGACTATGGCTATTAGGGCAAAATATAATTTTTAAAATATTTTTAATAGATTTGGTTAATTTTATCATTGAAATGAATTGGCAATTTGAAAAGACAATCATAGAGTTGGACTAAAAAGTAAATTGTATCTTTACTGAGGCTGTGACTATAGGGCAAATTTAATTTTGTTGTATAGATCTAGTTAATTTGAACAATGTGTACATCTAAGGTGGATAGTGAAGTTCATTGGTCTTTAGTCCAAGTTATCTCACCTGATTTTATTCAGTTGTTGATATTCAACTGTCCATTTCATTTCATATTTTCACGAAAAATATGAAGACTCAGGCCACATAATTGTAGCCTAAATATCAACAATCCATAGTTAAATATAATTGTACATAGTTGGTATAGCTACTTTTGCAGTCTTATCAGCTGCATTAGCTCACCACATGAGTGATTTAGATTGCTGCATATTTTGCCTCTTCCTCCATCACCCCATGCACCCCCTGAAAATATCCAAGAACAACAAGGTTTTCCTGTGTTTAATTTAGAGAAACCATATATACAGAGACAGAGACAGAGATAGAGCTGGGAATTCTTGGGTTAACAGTACCAAAGCTGTTATATAATGATCTTAGTATCATTAACTGAAGTCCACTGATTAACTTTGACATGATAATCTGCAGGTCTTCTGAAATTAATTCTACAGAATGAAAAAGAGTGTTTGGCTTTTCTTTTTCTTATCATTTTGTTCATTTTCCTCCCTTCCTCCCTCCCTTCCTCCCTCCCTTCCTTCCTACCAATTCAGATCATAGAATAAGCAATCTGATTTGTTGTACTATTTAAGATGGCTCTCAATTTTTCTCCAATTATATTCCTATATATATATGCCTATATCTATCTTAATGTTGATATATTATGATGTGTAAAATCAAATTAATTTTAAATACTGGCTTCCAATTATTTATTTCTGTGAGACTCTAATGGTTTTGTTTGGGGGAGGAATTCAGATCAAAGAAAAAAAGTGGGTAACCAGGTATTGAGAAGTGAATTTACCTTCTCACTAGACAATTTTAAAGAGAAGAGAGAAACCATATAGTATATATTTAAATTTAATATTAAACTATGTCACTAGTATGATTTGAAACAGAAAGGATTTATCGAAGTAGATAAAGCCAACTCTTCTACTACACCAAACTTTTAATTAACTTCTTTAATTGTGCCCAAAGGGTGTGCAATGATGGGTACCTTTTATAAATTAAAAAAAAAGAAATATATAAAATGATATAATTGATGAATATAATTACAGCTGATCAACTAATTTTAGCCTATTATGTTTTTATCTGTCTTAGCTGATTAAAGCAGAGGGTTAGAATCTGGCTCTGTGGAAGTCACATGATTTTCCCTACCAAGATATAAAGCATTTTAACTTCATACTTGACCCCTCCATGTATTCTTTTTTTTTTTTTTTAATTTTCATGTATTATTCTCTACCTGAAAGAGTGTAACAACTCATAAAAGGACACACAGCAAATAGTTTATAAACAGTCAGAGTTCATAGTGTGACACTGTAGGAAGGGACAGGCTTGGCACACAGCCACTGCATGGGGAACACTCAGGGCCTTGTAGCACAGAGAACACAGCTAAAACCCTAGCTAAGGGCAGTCAAAAATATCATCAATATTGCATCAGAAATTGTCTCTCCACTAACTAAGCTCCAATGCTGTAAAGGACTAAATATGTAATGCTACATCAGCAGCAGTGGGAAAAGAAGTATAAAACCTAAGTGTCCTCAGAAGTTTGTGTCCTGCCTCTCAGCTATAGTGTACAGTTTTAATGACAACACTCTCATTAGCTCAGCCTTACTGGACTATTTCAAACATTCATCATCTTATGTGGCTAACAGCATAGTTCATGCAAAATTAGTGGAGGAGGGAATGAGGAGCATTAAAAAGGTCTTGCTGCTTAAGGGAGTAAAAAAGCAGGTTGTTCTGAGCTCTTCATCTAGTCCTCTACATTTATTAAGGGCAAAACCATTTATCTTTCTACTCATAAATGGAACAGATACAGTATCTCTCCCCCAGGCACCAGAGCCACTGGGGAAAGCTAGATTAGGCCTAGAGAACTGACGCAACCTAGTGTGGTGCGTTACTTCATGGAGCAATAAGTTAACAACACACTTTGATTCCAAATATTTTTTAATATGGTTTGTTATGCACACAGAGAGAGGGAAACTAAAGATAAAAAGATTGCCATTTTCAGTTCTGTGTTGTCTGAGCTGTAAGCACTGTGTCAGGACTTTCAAAAATGGATATTCTATGCACAAGTGGCATGGCTGAAAGCTTGCTTTTGGGGAGTATGAAGGGAGCAAGAAATCAAAGGGCTGGAGAGAAACAGCATTTGATATGTAGAAACATTCTCTTTATTCAAATGTCAATTAGGCCCCAGCTGATTGCCACTTTAGTGGTCCCTATCATTTTTCACCTGTAGGGTAGCTCTGTCCTGGGTTTCAAGCAGAGAGTATATTGTTCAGCTTGGCCTGTGGTTGCTGGAACACACTAATTTGTCCTACTACATTTTTAATTTTAGGATTGATATGTTGGCTTTGCAACTGACTGTCAGAATAATTCATATACATAGTATTAAAATAAGTGTGTGGTGGTTTTATTAATGTACTCTTAAAGAATAATGAAACCTTCAGATCTGCTCTAATGAATTCTGATGAAGTGAAATGCTTAAGAATGATGTTCCTTGTACGTGCTTATTCCTCACTTAAGAAAATAAAAAATCAGCCCAAAGAGGCAAAATCTCCAGAAAGAATCTGGAGATCTCTGTGAATTAATATTCTTATCCCCATATACTGAGTCACTATGCAAGAAATAGCAATTTCAGATTTCTGCTTGTGTTTGGAGCTCAGGATAATAAGAATATTTTGCTGTTTGCTTTTTAAATCCTTCATCTCTTACTTTCCTGCTACCCTACTCATTGGCAACATGCATATATTTAGAATGTCTTTCTGAATGTAGCTCGCTAATGTTGAGAACACACAGCCTCTGTGTTTTAGTATTGCTAAGATACTGTAGATGTGACACACTGTTCATAAAAACCACTCTCATAATTAGTGCACTTAAATTAATATCAAGAAAGAAGAGATATATAGGAAAAGACTGATTTTATTCTGTATTGCACAGACCATTTTTACAGGGCAGCCATATCCACAAATTTAATATCTGTGTGTTTGTGTGTGTGTAAACACTTTTTTAAAAGGGAAGAAAAGGCTTTTGTGGTAGATATATTGATATACTGATAAGTTATATTTTACCATCCTTCTGAAAAAGAAGGCATGCTGAGCACTGTGTCATTGCCACACCTCTGTCATATTTTAATCTGCACATTTTAATCTTAATTTTGTAGACATTTCATAAGCACAGTACCGTCTAAAGCTAAATTATCATTCAGATGATTGGATAACCAACCACCCATTGCCCCCTGTCACATGCCACCGAAAACCAGAGCAATCAGAGTTTAGTAACGGTCAGTGAGAAAATAGCTTTTTTTTTGCTCTTCACAAGCAGTTAAGTTTTTTGGTTGCTGGGAGGGAGTATTAGCTATCTTTGTAATCAGCTCTACCTGGGGTCGAAGCCCAGCTCTTTCACTTACTAGCTGTATGAACCTGTATGAGTAAACCCCTCAGTTCCTCACTGTAAATGAAGATACTAATACTTACTTCACAGGGTTGTTGTGCAGTGAAAATATAATTTCCTTGCACAAAGTAGATGTTCCTTTTCTGTTTGATTATTTTTTGCAGAGCTTTATCTTTTCCAAATGTATAGTGGTCCAACAACTTTAAATGTGAAGTATTACACATAAAATATGTTTTATTATCAAAGTAAATTCCTGGGGGGAAATCCAAACCAAAGTAGAACAAAATTTCTAAGAACCCTTCCTTCTGAGAAAAACTCAAAGCAGTGGATCAGCAATACATGAAGGTAGTGGGGAAATAAACAAAGTACCACCTGAATTTAACTATTTTCTTAACTGTAGTATACACTACATTTACTGTGCAATACATAGAGTGTAGTATACACTAGTTTCTAGTGTAGCATGGAAAGACTTGTGAATGCAAAAAAGAATCTCTACTCTCTGAAACCCTTCGAGTCCAAGCCAATTCTGGAGGCTGCCAATGTAGCATAAGTAGCTGACAGCATTAACAGCCTCAATGCCACCTACTTCTGCTCTCTGGATTACTGTTCAGAATTGATAAGTGTCTCTCCTAGGTGTCCCTAAGGTTATCACTAGCTTTCTGTGTTAGAGATTGTCCCTTTCAGGTAGCAGGGACTATAAGGACAAGTAGGAATGCACTATAGTACCCATTCACTGAAAGAGTGTTCTATAGCTCCAAGAGCAGACATCAGCAGAGATGTCTACTGAGAAAGAAGCTGTATGACTTTAAACACTGAGGGGAATATGGTAGGAAAACAACATTGTACTAAAGTTGATGGAACTGTGCATGACACTAAAAACGTTCTGCTTTATAGACAGTTTTACTAAACTATAACTCAGTGATTAGAGAAAGAGGCTGATGCAATCTTATATCTGTCTAACTTCCGTTAGGTAATTTCTGTGTCTATGATTCAGAAGGAAGCCTGGCTTCTGACTCTCCTCAGACTTCTACCATTAAAAACTCAAATGGATGAAGACACATACTCTTATAAACACTTTATTTGGACCCACGTGATAATGCTTCCTCCAGTCTATTCTGATCCCAGGGTCATGACGTGGATGTCAATCTCCCTTGCTATATCACGAGCTCCTGCAGGAACAGGGAAATAACTTCTTTTTTTCCCTGAGCCCAGCACAGTGTTTTTGTATACCATAGACACTTAATAGAGCTTGTAACCAAATTACCGTGAGAAAAATTTTTAAAAGATGGATTTTCCGTGTTGTACTAATTTATTTATTTTTCTTTAACAGCCAATAATATATGTTTTTTAGTCTCAAAGAAGAGAAAATATATAAGGCAATTTAAAATTTTGCCTAAGGTTTTATGCGACAGTGAAGGTAGAGATAGGAAAGAACTGAGAGGCAAACAAAATCTTTGTTGAGATACTTGTACATGTGGGTTGAGCAAAGAGGAAGAATCCACCATTAATTGTATATTGTATGTTTTTAATCCCCACAATATCCCAAAGAGGTAGGTGCTATTATCCTCAATTTTAAATGAGGAACAAGAGCATCAGAAAGATTAGACACTTACCCAAGGTCACTCAATTACTAAACTGCGGTGCCAAGTACCAAACCCATGTGACTGATTTCAAGACCACTGTTTATTTCAGTAAAACACAAATATCTATTTCTCCCTTTTTGTAACCTTTATGTTAAGCTGAGAGCCTAAAACTATCTAGAAAGAGGTCACTATTTACAAGTGATAGTGAAAGTGCCAAAAATATATACATTTACCTTAGAAATAAAATTAGAAACATTACCTTAGATTTGAAATTAGAAGCACTGAGGAAATTAGGAATGGGTGCAAATTAGATGCATTAGCATGTGCCTGTACTTCTAGATATTAGATAAGTCTAGAGGAGAGCTAAAGTTTAGACATTCATATTATATCAATGGAAACTGGGAAATAAGGTCACTGCATTAATTTCAGCATCCATTCCCCAGGAAAGGAGTCCTAAGGTCCTTAAGGAAGTGTGAACAAGCTCAGGCTGAATGAACAGTATCATTTAATGAAGAAAACATTAAGAACCAGTCCCACAAAGCAATTGCCCTAGATTCTAGTATCTTTATTTTGCCAAGTAATTTGAGAATTATGATTAATTTTCATTTTTAAATAAATCTAACATATTTTGAATGTATACATTTAAAAGTTTTGCTAAATTCCTAAGAAAGATTATACTATTTAAGGGTGCCCTTTTTTTGTGGAGGAACACATCTACAACTTTATTATATACTAATGAGTAAAAAAAAATCCCTTGTGCACATGTGGTTTCATACCCAACTTTGAAGGAAGATATCTCCTTGGTATTCCTAAGAATCGCAAAATAATTTTTGATTTGTGAGAACTTCTTAAAGCCCTGTGTGTGAGGGGAAGATATTATTGTACCCATTCACAGAAGAGGAATGAGTGACCCACAACTAATTTGGGAGCTCACCTCTACAATGAATCAATAAAAGATTCTCCCAAATACTGAAGCCTCCAGGATAAATGTCCATGCTTGATATGAGTGCTCCCTGTAATAAGAGCAGGTCGTGTGTGTGTGTGTGCATGTGTGTGTTTTCTGATTCCAGGTCTTTTCAGTATTTTATTAATCATAAAGTGTTAAAATTATATTTCTTAAACTATTTTTGTATTTATGATGTCAGCGTTAGCAAAAGCTAGAGGAATTTTCTAGTAGAAAGTGTCATCAGAAGAGAAATAGTCTAATCACCAAGATGGCTTGACAAGCATTACATACAATGCTTGTATCTGTATATGTATTACCACTGCATCCTGGTAGAGGCAGCGAATATAGTGAACTCTGTGACAAACGCAAATGCTGCTTCATTTAGAGTGAAATCTCATTTACCTCAGGTAAATGCTTCTTTACTCACAAGGAAATGTTTATATACTTGTGAGCTATTTTCAGCCTCTGGAAGAGACATAGCTTTAACGCCAAAGAGAGAGGTCTAGCTCGCTTTTAGTTGGCTCTTCCAGGTCCACTATCCATAAAGGGAGTTCAAAAGAGACTACAGTGCTATTTTTGTTGAGATGAATTCCATACATATCTCTCTTCTCTTTATGTCTACCTGATACCCTTAAAGTTACTAGGATCCCAGTCAAGGTGGGGGGAAGTGTCCATGTCTAATGAATTGATTGCCCTCTAGTGGATGGAGTGTAAAGAATTTTTTTGGTAATATGATGAACATAAACACTAATCTTGGAATAGTCAAAGTGTTGCCTTCATATTTTCAAAGGGCAAACTTGGCATCTACTTTTGTCTTTGTGCTCTTAGAGCACATCTTTTAGTTAATTCACTCTTATACCATACTTCCTGGGTTGCTATCTTTTTTCAGGTTATTAAGAAACAACAGACATTTTTTACAAGTCTACTATATATAAGAGACTGTGACTAAATCAGTGATGAGTAAAAAGAAGTATAATGCATGGTATCTGGGTTTATAGAGCTCAAATTTATCTTGGATGTGATATGTTCATCTAGCAAAACTGCAGAGAATATATTTTACTGATATTAAATGCTAAATACATCCTTTAAATGAGGAAGGCTATTGGGTTTTAGCAGCAAATTATCATCTCACATTCCCCCCACCCCCCATGATGGAACCCTGCCAGATCCTAAGGGGAATTTCCCCATAAAAAAGAGTAGAGCATAAATGGGGTTATGAGTTGAGGAAGCCATAGAACTGGAGCCTTTACTAGCTCTGGACTCCAATGATACCTTTTAATTCTAAAGACTTCATTTAATATAAGATTATTGATTCCCATCTCTTGGGATAGTCATGACACCTTAGGTCTCTGTAGGTACAGAGTAAATTAGGACTTTTAATATGAAAAATATTTACTTAATAGTTTTAAATATATTTAGCACTAATTAAATAAAGGTTAGAGTGGATCAGGGTGGAGTTGAATGAGGGACTCCATACATATCAGTTAAATCAGCTAATTATATTGATCAAGTTACCCAAATATTTTCATATGAATATACCCCCAACTTCCTCTTCTCCACCACCCACCCATTATCTGGAAAAACCTTCCTTACTTCTAGAGCATAGTATTTATACTGTTGAATCATTATTACATGTTAACCTCTCTCTCTCTCTCTCGCTCTCTCTCTCTCTGCTTCAGTAGACTGTGAGTGGTTTTTTTATTTTTAATTGTCTCCAATGTTTAGTACAGGCAGAGAGTAGGCTCATAAGTCAATAAAAGGTCATTGGAAACTTCAGGCACCTAGGGTGATAAGGGTACCTAATAATATCTCTCAAACTATAATATGTAGAAGACTATTTCACCTTCCTGGCTGTTTATTTAATTTGTTTGTTACAACTATTAGTGAACACACAAGGGGAGCTAATAAAACCTAAATTAAAATTCTACTCTTTATATTACCAACTGAAAGAGGACCATGTTCTCACTGTTGTTAAACCATGTTAAATAGGAACAAAGCCAAATTAAGTCATGCAGTACATTATCTAATGATTGAGCTGAAGAAAATGATGATCTTTTTATGGAAATTTTAATGCCAAAATTCCCCAGAAAACAGTGTCATATTATTAGTCTGATGAGAAAACTGATCTGAATAATATTAGGAAACTTAAAGGAGTAAAAAGTTGTTTAAAATATAAAAAATAGCAGATGTGGGAGTAAAGGGAACACTGCCTAAGTCGTCATATTTGCAACTACAAAGAGTCAAGGGCCTGTACTAATGTTACAACTATTGTATATGAATAAGTTTATGAGAATGCACTAGAAAAAAGAATGTTTAGCTGGGTGCTTCTGATATCTAAATACACAGGAATATTATAAAACTAAATAATACAAGCAAGAAGGCAGGGGAAAAGGAAGAAAGAAAGAAAGAAAGAAAGAAAGAAAGAAAGAAAGAAAGAAAGAAAGAAAGAAAGAAAGAAAGAAAGAAAGAAAGAAAGAAAGAAAGAAAGAAAGAAAGAAAGAAAGAAGGAAGGAAGGAAGGAAGGAAGGAAGGAAGGAAGGAAGGAAGGAAGGAAGGAAGGAAGGAAGGAAGGAAGGAAGGAAGAAAGAAAGAAAGAAAGAAAGAGGGATATAGATATACATATAGCTGATTCACTTTGCTGTACAGTAGACACTAACACAACATTGTAAAGCAACTATACTCCAATTAAAATTAATAGAAAAAAAGAATAACAAAACACAAACTTTATAAATATTAGAAAGTAAAATACAGAACTCTACCAACAAAAAAAAAGAAAGAAAGAGAGAAAGAAAGCTGGAGAGAGAAAGAAAGAGAGAGAATTAGGGCAATAGAACATTACATTGATGCTCTAAGAAAATGAAATGTGTGTTTGATCTCTTTTTAGTTCCCAAAGTATACATTTCAGGAAAAAATGAAAACAAAAAAAGTAAAGAAAAAGAAAAAAAAGAAAATGGAAGAGAAAGAATAAAACTCAACAAAACTCATCTACAAAATCCTATTTTTCTTGTATAAAAATAAATTGTCTCAAAGGGTTACAAAATATTGAAACATTTGTTCTCTATATTACCCTGTTTGGGAGAATAATATAGGCCACAGGCAGGACAAGGAGAAGCTCCTTGTACAGTAAAAAATCAGGTGTTCCTGTTCAATCACTGTTCTTCTATACATCCTCATTAAAAGGAAGAGAGTTGCCTATTTTTTCTTTCCAGTCTCAGCAGGTGCAGAAGCCACACTGATAGTCATAATATTCAGGAAAAAAAAAAGGCCAAGATCCAAAATCTCCAAATTTCTCCCCACTGGCCTAGGGTTACTGGCGATATCCAGCTTGCACTTTACAACAATGTAGTACTAGGCGAAAAATACAGGAAAATAAATACTTATTACTATCTGAAAATGTGGTTTCAAACTCTAATTTAAGACTAAATGTGAGCGTTGGAACTCTTTTTTTTTTTCTCTTATAATTTCTAGACTAGATTAGAAACTATTGACTTGCCTATCCCCCTAAGTATACTTTTAGCTTCAGAAAGGCAGGAACACTGTTCTTGTTCACTGCTGTCTTCCAGAGCTTAGGGTTGTTAGCACAGAGTTGATAGATAATAAACATTGGTAGAAGTCAGTGTAAAAGTAAATCCAGTTGGCCCCCTGTTCTACTTTTTTCTTGGCCCTTCCTTGGTTTGCTCTAAGGTCAGCAGCAGGAAGTAAGGAGAACATCTTTTCTTATGGACTCATCTTATTATATCAGCTTCTCATGAGAGAGAAGAAAGAGCACAATTCAAAGAAATTTAATAGCAAGAGACAAGAGATTGATTCTAAGTTCTACTTAGAATCCTTTATTCCATCCACTGAAAGTCACACCTCCTGGTTCTATTGCTTAATTTTGTTCTTGGAGGGGTAAAGGCCCTATGGAAAAGTGGAAGGCCTTGGGTTTTCTAAAGGTTAGAGTATGTAGCCACCTAGTATAACTCAGACCACATTTAATAAGTAGATTTGTTGAGTAGCCATAACTACTGTGAAGCCTAGTAAGTACATGACAGATGCCCTCCTACTTTAAGTCTAATCAAATCCTTTGACCATTTTCTGTAGTTGACCTAATGCTTTACTTTTCATGATGTATAAAACATGCCCAAAAAATCAATCTTGGAAAAAAATTTTCTGTGAGGAGTACTCAGGGAAAGGATACCAATGTTCATAGTTAGACAGCAGTGGAAATATCTCCCATGACATCCCCTCTGATTACTTAGCGCAGGTCCAGAATTACTGTAATCATGATACATTTCCTCTATTTCAGAAATACCTGGGCTAAATACAGGGTGATGTTTTAGCTAAAATAAAATTGTTGGATTCATATATAGATGATATAATTCTGTAGAAGTCATTATGGATTTCTTATCACATTTTCAACAGTGGTTGGAAACAGAGAAGCATGAAATAATAAATGCATTTATTAGTATGAATTCATGTGAACAACAGAGTGATTTTATTTTTTGGTTGGGACCCTAACTTTCTGGCTCCACTGAATGATATTTGTCAAGATATTCTAACTATTAAGAGGATCTTTCATAGAAAACCAAAAGAATAGTATTTTACCATCAGAAAGACTAATTGTTAAATTTAATATTCAATTTAAATATGGTATACATCAAAGAGTTTGGCCATGTTTCCACTCATCTCAATGAGATATTGATAAGAAATAGAACACATGCTTTAAGTGTGAAGACTTAAGATACTTTATTTGTTTATCATCTGGACTTGTCACCTCACCTCTGACATTATGAGGCCAGTGGTGAGAAAATAGGATGACAAGAGAGCAAATGTAGGATGGGGAAGGATAAAACATGCTGCGCACAGAGGTTTTCAGGAATTACACTAATGAAGAACTGTAAGAGAGCATGTCAAATGGGTGAGAAGAGAGAGTAAATTTATGTAGTGTACTGATATATCTATAAAAAGTATGTTTTTTGACAAATACCATATGATATCACTTGTATTTGGAATCTAAAAAAATGATACAAATGAACTTATCTACAAAATAGAAACAGACTCACAGACATAGGAAACAAACTTACGTTTACCAAATGGGAAGGGGGGAAGGGATAAATAAGGAGTTAGGGATTAGCAGATACAAACTACTATATATAAAGTAGATAAGCAACAAAGACCTACTGTATAACACAGGGAACTATACTCAATATCTTGTAATAACCTATAATGGAAAAGAATGTGAAAAAGAATGTGTATATATACATATATATATATAACTGAATCACTTTGCTATACACCAGAAATTGACACAACATTGTAAATCAACTATACTTCAATAAAAAATTTTTGAGTATTTTTTTCTTTCTCTAAGAGCCTCTAAAAATAAAAAGTGTTTTGTGAATGTGAATAAAAATAATGACCATAAAATCAACAGCAATGACAGAAACAGCTACTACCTTTTATTGCATGCTTATCATGTGCCAGGCACTGTGCTAAGAGATTTCCATGACTGATCTTATCGGCAGCATTCAACTGCAAACTGAGAGCTAAAATAGGTTGTGTTCCCTCAGTTTGTTCTCATCATCACCCTCATAGATAGGCATACAGATGGTGTACCTCAGGGGTTGTAGTTAACAGAGCCTTTGTGATACAAAGAGAAAATAGAAAAATGTGAGAGTTTTATTAGAAGGGTGAGAATGAGCAATCCATCATATATACACATGTATCCACTTAACGGCTTTCGCTCATCTATATCTGCTAACTCAGACTAATAAAACACTCTAAATGGAGTTGAGAAGCTAGTGAGTGATCTTAAATATGTGCATATAACAATAAGAAGGGGAAAGAATGAAGGAAATGAGAGCAAGTGCGTGAAGGGAAGCAGGGGAGAGGGGAGAAAGCAAAACTGAGTTTGAACTGAATAAAAAACGTCTTCTGCAGATTTCAAATTTGACCACTATCATTATGGGGTTAAGTGCTTGCTTTTATACCCTCTTTCTTGGACACAGTCAGTGGACACTAGAACATGTCCTTGAACTCATGGTAGTGTCACAGAAACAGGTTCATTTGAAAACTAATTCATTGTTCTGCCTATGCCTCCAAACTTTAAAAACAAACCTTCCTGCATGTTACAATCACTGCATTTTTTCATCAGATGCTTACTTCCAGATCAGAAAGGATATTCTATAGCTCTGTCTAAGATCCTTGTAGAGCTTAAATTCTGAAATGTAAAACACCCCGGAACTTTTCACTCTCTTTGTTCAGTGATAAGAATCCCCAGTGGAAATCAGTCCCTGATTTCATTGCATGAACTATAGTGTATGCTTGGGTACTATTTAGATGCATGCTATGAAACCTCTCATTTACTTCATATATATTATTTGCCAGAAAGATAACTTCTTTCAGTTTCACTTTTAAAGAAAAAATATACAAGCCAATGGCACAATGCTCAAATTGGAGTTAAACGCAGCAAAGAACTCATACCCGCAAAGCAACAGTGTTTTGCTGATGTTTCATGTATGGCAACAAGCAGCAAAAATGCAACTCCGGCAAGCCTTTGATCTACACTTTAAAAGCACAGGGTACTTTTATAGACCCAAACTTTAATATCCACGCAAGAAGCAAAACAAAACAAAACCAAAACACCCTCTAGAATTTACCAATTAAGATCTATGTGCACCTCTTCCTTTTTAGTTAGGCAGTTTCTCCTTTCTGATTCTTTTGTGCCATTTCAGAAATGTGTCTCTCAGCTTTATAAATCTGGAGAGAAAAATCAGCACCTCTGCAAATTAACTAGTGCAAAGCAAAATGAAAGGACTATCTTTTTTTCCTGATATTTGACTCTTTGAAAATTCAGCTATTTTTCAGGTTCCCTAAGCCCCAAGCCCTATGAAAGAGACAGGTTTCCCTCTGCCATTCCATATACATCACAGTGGCCAGAAATCATTCTTCAAAGCAGAACAGGCACCTGAAGAGCTGAGACGTAACTGTGGATATCCCCCTGGCCTCTGCAGCAGAGACCAAATGTAAGCAGTAACCAAAGTTGTTTAACGATGTATCATCGGGAGGGGGTAAATACTGTTAATCTTCAAAAACATGCAAAACTGTGTTGTCCTCTCATTAAAATGTGAATGAATCCTGAGCATTAAAGTATTTCAAAAAAAAAAAAGAATATGAAAGAGACTATACACTATTGGAGGAAGTGGGGCATAAACTAGAGAGTGTCAAAGGCTCCTGGGAAAAATTGCAGCTCCATGGCAAAGGAAAGAAAAATAACTGATTTTTGTGCTTTTGTAGTTGTATTCACAGCATCAGGCAGAAATGTTTTAGTGTTAAAACAGCCCCTAATACCCCAAGAGCCCATGCTTTTCAGCTTGTAAAACTTAGTAAACATGCAGGTCTAGAAGGATTCAGGTGTTCTTATTCACACAACTGGCTAATTACAGCAACTGGCTATAATGGAGAAAGTATCTTGTAATCTTAGGGTATCTCTGAGTGGGGGAAAACCAAGAGGGAGTCTTTTATTTCTGCTTTACTTATTCTTACAAGGAGGGTAGGACTAAGTAAAGGAAAGAATGCAAGGAGCATGCCCAGAGGAGGGAAAAAAATATGAAACACAATTCCCCGATTTCTGTTTTCAGACTGCTGGTTTTTCTTTCATTATTCAGAAAAAGTATATATTTTTCTCCAAACTTGAGAATATTTATGGTATTTTCCCCTGGTTAGGAAAACCAGCTTTATTATGGAATGTGAGAAGTGTCTACAGAAATTACAAACAAAACGCGGTGCATTCTAAATCCCTTACAGCTAATCTCATTATAAATGTGAATTTTTCTTCAATGATGGCAGGCAAAAATATATTTAATACATACTAATTTTAAATGTTAATAAAGAAAGGTCTCCCAGAATAGTGAACTCTAAGTGCTTCAGCAGGAGCCTTTGGGGAAGGATTATTGGTAGCAGCCAGTGTGAGACAGAAGAGGTTTAAGTCAGAGCAGGTGAGAGTTAATGTGGTCAGGAGGGGAATCAGCTCAGCAAAAAGTGAACCCCAAATCAAATAGAATGGGCCCTGCATAATTGTCACAATGTTAAGTAATGTAAGCAGAATGAGAGGCCTTTAGATAGGTCTCATAATCTGAGTGTTTTTCTCTTCCGTGCGACACATATCATAAATGCTACTTGGAGGTGGCATATTACGTTTGCCCCATTTGGCTTGCTGTACCTTCTCTCACTGTTGTGATAACAAAAACTCTTTAATGCATCTTAGCTGCAGATGTCCTCTTGCTTTTGTATCTCAAAAGGAACAGCTAAAAACCTGCCAGAGGCACTGCTTTCCCTGCAGGTTTGTTCTCTTATCATACATTTTAGCTGATGTATTTGTACACCTTATATTTCTGTACCATAGATCATTTCATCCAGAAGGGATTTTGAGGGAATGCATGTTGTGTCAAGGGAACCAAGGACAAACTGGGAAAAATGAGACTAATTTCATCATGCAGGGGATGTGGCAGCTGCAGCAAAGAAAGGAGCCACCACTGAACAGTTAGTTATAAAACCCCAAACCACTCCTTTTGGAGACAGTGTTTTCCCCTTACATTGAGAATGTACTGATGGTGCCCTCTGCCCTTTAATAGCAGTACTGTGACTTTCTGATATGTTGCTTTGGCCCTGAAGAGTCAGGCAACATAAAACTGAAATGCTCTTTACTTAAGCAGCACCTTTCATCCGACAGCCTAAATCCCCCTTACCACCTCTGGTTCATTAACTCTCATAATACCTTCCTGAGGTGACATGTATAAACCCCATGGTTTATAGATGGGGTAACAGAAAAGTAAGAACAGTTAACTGACTTGCTCAGAATGTTACAATATATCTTTTTTCACAATGGCAATTGATTGTAGAGCTCTGGGCTCTAAGGATGTAGACATAACAATTCCCAAGGAGGTGTCCTGTGAACCTGAAATGCCACTGAAATGGCATGCATGCAACTACAGGGGGGAGAAAAAACACTGTTCTGTATCAATATTATACAAGTGAAACCTTTGACCATATGCATAAGGTTGACATTACTGCATATTTTTTTTAACATCTTTATTGGAGTATAATTGCTTTACAATGGTGTGTTAGTTTCTGCTTTATAACAAAGTGAATCAGTTATACACATACATATGTTCCCATATCTCTTCCCTCTTGCATCTCCCTCCCTCCCACCCTCCCTGTCCCACCCCTCTAGGTGGTCACAAGGCACCGAGCTGATCTCCCTGTGCTATGCGGCTGCTTCCCACTAGCTATCTATTTTACGTTTGGTAGTGTATATATGTCCATGCCACTCTCTCACTTTGTCACAGCTTACCCTTCCCCTTCCCCATATCCTCAAGTCCATTCTCTAGTAGGTCTGTGTCTTTATTACCGTCTTGCCACTAGGTTCCTCATGACCTTTTTTTTTTTTCCCTTAGATTCCATATATATGTGTCAGCATACTGTATTTGTTTTTCTCTTTCTGACTTACTTCACTCTGTATGACAGACTCTAACTCCATCTACCTCACTACAAATAACTCAATTTCGTTTCTTTTTATGGCTGAGTAATATTTCATTGTATATAGGTGCCACATCTTCTTTATCCATTCATCCGATGATGGACACTTAGGTTGCTTCCATGTCCTGGCTATTGTAAATAGAGCTGCAATGAATATTTTGGTACATGACTCTTTTTGAACTATGGTTTTCTCAGGGTATATGCCCAGTAGTGGGATTGCTGGGTCGCATGGTAGTTCTATTTTTAGTTTCTTAAGGAACCTCCATACTGTTCTCCATAGTGGCTGTATCAATCTACATTCCCACCAACAGTGCAAGAGGGTTCCCTTTTCTCCACATCCTCTCCAGCATTTATTGTTTCTAGATTTTTGATGATGGCCATTCTGACTGGTGTGAGATGATATCTCATTGTAGTTTTGATTTGCATTTCTCTAATGATTAAAGATGTTGAGGATTCTTTCATGTGTTTGTTGGCAATCTGTATATCTTCTTTGGAGAAATGTCTATTTAGGTCTTCTGCCCATTTTTGGATTGGGTTGTTTGTTTTTTTGTTATTGAGCTGCATGAGCTGCTTGTAAATATTGGAGATTAATCTTTTGTCAGTTGCTTCATTTGCAAATATTTTCTCCCATTCTGAGGGTTGTCTTTTTGTCTTGTTTATGGTTTCCTTTGCTGTGCAAAAGCTTTGAAGTTTCATTAGGTCCCATTTGTTTATTTTTGTTTTTATTTCCATTTCTCTAGGAGGTGGGTCAAAAAGGATCTTGCTGTGATTTATGTCATACAGTGTTCTGCTTATGTTTTCCTCTAAGAGTTTGATAGTGCCTGGCCTTACATTTAGGTCCTTAATCCATTTTGAGTTTATTTTTGTGTATGATGTTAGGGAGTGTTCTAATTTCATACTTTTACATGTACCTGTCCATTTTCCCAGCACCACTTATTGAAGAGGCTGTCTTTTCTCCACTGTATATGCTTGCCTCCTTTATCAAAGATAAGGTGACCATATGTGCATGGGTTTATCTCTGGGCTTTCTATCCTGTTCCATTGATCTATGTTTCTGTTTTTGTGACAGTACCATACTGTCTTGATTACTGTAGCTTTGTAGTATAGTCTGAAGTCAGGGAGCCTGATTCCTCCAGCTCCATTTTTCGTTCTCAAGATTGCTTTGGCTATTCAGGGTCTTTTGTGTTTCCATACAAATTGTGAAACTTTTTGTTCTAGTTCTGTGAAAAATGCCAGTGGTAGTTTGATAGGGATTGCATTGAATCTGTAGATTGCTTTGGGTAGTAGAGTCATTTTCACAATGTTGATTCTTCCAATCCAAGAACATGGTATATCTCTCCATCTATTTGTATCATCTTTAATTTCTTTCATCAGTGTATTATAATTTTCTGCATACAGGTCTTTTGTCTCCTTAAGTAGGTTTATTCCTAGATATTTTATTCTTTTTGTTGCAATGGTAAATGGGAGTGTTTTCTTAATTTCACTTTCAGATTTTTCATCATTAGTGCATAGGAATGCAAGAGATTTCTGTGCATTAATATTGTATCCTTCTCCTTTACCAAATTCATTGATTAGCTCTAGTAGTTTTCTGGTAGCATCTTTAGGATTCTCTATGTATAGTATCATGTCATCTGCAAACAGTGACAGCTTTACTTCTTCTTTTCCGATTTGGATTCCTTTTATTTCTTTTTCTACTCTGATTGCTGTGGCTAAAACTTCCAAAACTATGTTGAATAATAGTGGTGAGAGTGGGCAACCTTGTCTTGTTCCTGATCTTAGTGGAAATGGTTTCAGTTTTTCAACATTGAGGACGATGTTGGCTGTGGGTTTGTCATATATGGCCTTTATTGCATATTGAACACAGTTTTTCAAGCAGAATCTGGCATCAGTGCAAGAAAGTGTATCTAGCATCGTCCGTCTGATGAGCACAAATGGGCAGAGGAAGAGGCTAAGAGCATGACAGGTCATGGCGTGGGTGTGAATTAGGACACAAGCCCAGAGGCAGCATTTGGTACAGGTAACAAAGATTTAGAAAATATTCAGAAAAGTAAGAACCATTATCTTAAATCCCAAGACTAGGGGTTTAAGAACCAATGGAAGCAGACCTTTATAAGAGAGAGAAGAAGAGATTAGGTCACAATTAGGTTATATGCCCCCCTGCCCTACCATCTGCATGGTTTAAATAATAATACTGCGTATGTATTGGTTTGAACACTTTTGGTCTCTGCTGGCTTCATTGTCATCATCAGCAGCAGCAGCATCATCACCACCATCATTATGTTCCTCATCATTAGAGAAGAGAGAATCTTTATGATTCTATTCCCCATGGTCTAGATAATAGGTTATTCAACTGTGGACCAAAGTGAGGAAATTCAGCTCCCACTTTATGGGAATAGAACAAGAAAAGTACTGCCTCCTACTGATCACTTGGTAGGCATTCCAATTCTCTGGAAGGCGCAGCAATATTCCCTTAGCACCAACTCTCTTTCTTTTGAAGTTTATGTTCTGAACAGCAGAGATATAAGGTCTAAACTGGTGGTTGTGGATAGGTTCTTTGGAGAGAAAATTATCCTACTGGAACCAAAAAAGAAAAGAATGGTGAAGCTGCCTTCATCTTTAGCAAAAACATACTCCCTTGTGTGTGTGCTTGTGTGTGTGTATGTGTGTATGTGTGTGTTTGTAGGGTGAAAGAGAGAGAACAGAGAGAGAATTAAGCTCATCATTAATATGCCAGAGGTGGCAGTGCAGAAATGTCCCTTGAAGATACCATCTCATAGGGGGCACAAGAGTGTCTATCATGTTTGTTACCCTGATTTATTTCATTTCACATGTATGAGTTCTTTATCCTTACACCAACATTGACTCTTCATAGGGTGCGAAGTATATGAATATCTAGACGTAAAACCTTTCTCTGGGCCCAGGGCCTTATCTGGCACTGGGATAAATATACAACAATTTCACCAAATTCATAAATTTAGTTTTATATTTGATGTGTGAAACTTTTTAAAAGGATGGAGGTTGATGCTCATAGGGGACTGAAGCAGTTTATGCTGCTCCCTTTCTGTTGTGTTGTTTGGTTTGCATTCACCAAGGAATCATTTGAAAGTGATTTAGAAAAGTTATGTCTCCAGTGCCAGAGTGTTGCCTCTAGTGGCATTTGACATCTTAGTAACATTCTGGAATAGGCCCACACTCAAGCACTGCACCACACAGGAGCAAAGTCTTTATACCTACAATTCTTACTGGAGAGAACAAAACCTTCTCACCAGTCTTATCAATTACACATGTATTTACTACATGACATCTTGATTACTTTTTCCTTCATGCTCTATAGGATATGATTTATTTGAGGGAAAAAGTAAGTGAAATATTTTTCCACCCTTAAATTTCAATTGAAAGATGAATAAACTGGAGTTTAATAAAAATAAAAGTTATTTTTAACAGTGGACTCTTGAAACCCTGATGCTTACTGGATTTATTTCATCACTCTCCCAGGTCTTGCTTGCCTCCTACTTTTCTGTGAAAGCTTCAAGTGATTCTCTGAAAGGGGCAGCAGAGCTGAGTATCAACAAAAGAAAAGCAATGGCAGACATTTTTCACTCATCCTCACCTATTTGGTCCAGTACTGGACGGTGTCCCTGTAATTCTCATCTTTAGAGGATAGTTGCCTGCATTTTCCATCACTTTGTCTAAAAGATGACCGGTTAACAATGAACTGACTCCTGAATTTAAGAAAAATGTTATCCTAGTTTTTCATATACTTAAGAATTTGGGTTCAGTGAATAAAGTATTTGAAATGAAAAATTGATAACCCGTTAGTGATGCAAAGTGGAAAAAGAGGAAATAATTAAACAAAGTCTTATAGAAATCAATTCCCATTTCTATATCCGATTCCTCCCTTTTCTGTATCCTAATCTCTTGTATTCCATACTTACCATCAGACATTTTCTAATGTCTTTTCTGAAGTGGTTGGACTTCAGCAGATTGGTGCTATCATTTCTTTACCAAAGGAGATTGCTAATGAGTTGCATTTTTTCCAGCTGATTCTCAATGATCCATTTTCATATAATCAGTTGCTAACACCCCAGCAGCAGAGCCTAAAATATCCTGACTGGTCCTGTGCTCAGTGCGACACACTGACTGCATTTCATTAAGGAACTGAGATACCTCCAAATGCAACGTGGGACTGCAGAGTCTACAGAACAAGGGAACCCACAGGAGCATGTCTAGCCTCTTGTTACTGAAGAAATTATACAAGGTGATCCCTTTGAGGCTTATTTCTTCCTCAATATTCATGTCTAAATCAATACTAGCCCTGAGATGACACTGCTGGTGAGCTAAAAATCTCTGTGAGTTGTCTATAGCAAGCAGTACCCAGGAGGAAGTGCAATGTTGCTCTTTATAAATAATCAAAGCTGTTCCATCCTAAGTAGAACAGCAGGTTGGAATTCACTTTGAACAATTTAAATCTCCAGATTCCATAAGTCACATATATTTAGATTTCTGGACTTGATTCCAAAGTACTAGAATAATTTTTATTTTAATTTATCTATCTAGTTGACTTATTTATTTAGTTTCTTAGTTAGTTACTTGCTGTAAACTGAAGGGACTATTTCTTTACGAAGTTCTCTCTGCCACCAGATCATGCATGCTTTCTGGCAACCACAGTAATGGGGTGTCTACTCAAATTCAGGGAGGATTTTTCAGGGGAAGCAGATTTCCTAAGCATTCCAGGTATTGCACTTTAAAGAGGCTGCCATGAAGTACAGCGTGTTCTGCAGCAGTGCACTGGGTACTAGGTCCTTAGGCATCCAGATGGGCTATGGATGTTGCTAATGTCAAGCTGATTTGAATAAATGTTCCAGGAAAACTTATGAACAAAGCACTCAAAGCCAGATATGCAAACTTAATGCATGCATATTTGCCCACTCCCATCAAGGTTCTCCATAAGGAATAGAAGAGGCAAGATTTCTTTCTTTGTCTGTGTGTGTGTATATGTGTCCATGTTAGTCCATGAAATGATTTCTTAGAAAGTTATCAGATAAAAAAATAAAAATAAGAACAAAATCACGTGATGACACTTTAAGGAGGAGAATTTTTGCTTTACCTAAAATGAGAGTCTTGAATCATTCATTGATTTATTGACTCATTCATTCATTCCATAAATATATATGTTATGACAGGCACTGGGTTAGATGCAGGACCTATCGTTGTGAACAAAACTTCTAAGTGCCCTGTCCTCATAAGGCTTAATTTCTAGTTGAGGAAACATAATAAACAAGTAAACAGATAAATACACAAGATGATAACAGATTGTGATAAGTGCTCTGAAGGAAACAAAAGAGGGTAATAAGCTAAAGAATAGCAGGGCTTTGAGTAGGAGCAATAGGTAACTTGTAAACTGCGATGTGAAGAATGAAAAGGAGTCAGCTTCACAAAAAGTGGAGGGAGGAGCATTCCAAGCACACGTAACTGCCCTGAAGCACAAGGAGTTTGTATTTTCAGGGACAATAAAGGAAGCCAGCATGTAGCATGAATCAGTGCTATAGTCCCCATAGCACAGAACTGCATTTCAGACAGTTGTACCAAAGGATAACATTGGAAGGGTAGAATTTTCCTCCACAAGTTCATGCTCAGACAGGGCCATCTCTCACTCCTCTTATTTTGAATTTCTCATCCATAAATTGACTGGAAACATCTTGAACTAATTTATGACAGCTTATATTACTTTTTAAGGTGTAATGAAATTTGATGGTTAGCTACCTGCAGTTTCAAATAATGTTTCCTTTCTATTTGCCCTAAATTGACCTCTGTGAATCTTCAAAAAGTCACTTTTTAAAAATTTCTAATGCTCTGAGACATAAGAGATGTTTGTTCTCATTTTTTCCTACACAATCTAAACTTTTACTTACCTTAGAAAATTCATCTTTAATTTTCATTGCATCCATACTGAAGAGTTTTTCTCTTTTTTAGTTTGTTCTTATTGATTATTCCCTCTATCCCTTTAATTATTCTATGGCCAGTAGGGTGACCTCAACGTAGGAATTGGTAGTGTGCTTGGTGGTATCTGAGGAGTTCAAAAGGACTCCATGCCCCTAAAACACTTTTGCCCATTAGCCCAACAGTTTTGAATAAAATGTTTGTCTTTGTGACTTCTTTGGATTAAATGATTGAAGACCCTCATTTGATAGCTAAGAAGGGTAACCATTAACTCTTAGAAAAAGCCCTTTCTGAGGGAACAGGGCACTGGAGAAATTATGGAAGAGGAAATGAACACCTGGAGATGGGAAATCAGAATTAAATTCCTGGATCATCACTTTACTTACTCTGTGAATCTACACAACTCCTGCAGAAGTGTATAGTATATTGATTGAGAGTAGGGTGCTGGATTCATACATATTTGATTATAATCCTGGCTCAACCACTAACTAGCTGGGCAAATCATATAACTTCTATGATCTTCATCTTCCTTATGTGTAAAATGAGGAAACCAGCTGTGCTTAACTCATAAGGCTATTGAGTTAATCAAATGAAATAATGTAGGTAACATACTTGGTCCAAAGTTAGCCCACAATGCAGTGTTACTATAAATGTTAACTTTCCTGAATTTTTTTTTCTCCTATCTGTAAAATGGGAGCAATATTTCCCCAAATCACAAGGATACTGAGATTTATAACCCTGTGTTTGTAATATGAATAGAACAGCTTAGAAATAGGTACATATAGAAAGAAACAGGAAAGGAAACATATAGAGGCAGGAAGTAATCACTGTAGAGGATACAGTGCTGTACCACCCAGATCTCTTTTGTAATTGAAGAACCTATTCCTCTAGCTTCTGGGAGTGCTGACAGCAGATATCTCTCAGCTTTCAGCTCTCCTCAGAATTGCCTTGGAGGTGTCCAATCTCTATCCCCTACCACTGCCCAGAACGGGGAGGAAAATAAAAGTCTGGCCCTTTTGTCCAATGTGACACAATTTTGAAGAGTTATCTCTAATTTTAAAATAACAGTGGATCAGCTGAGGACTTCCCTGAGATTACATCACAGCCCAGCTTCTCCTTCCCAATTTTACTTTCTTCCATTTTTCTCATGTAGAGATACCAAGAGCACTCTCCTGCATTCTAATCTCTGTCTCAGAGTCTTCTTCCTGGGAACTCAGTCATATGCTCTGACCCATCGAAAACTCCTCCTTTGGCCCTAGAGTTCGCCACTTCACTTTTGGTTTGAGATTGATTGCTACATCAAATTTATTTCCAAATATCTCAATTTGATCATATTTTTAGCTTGTATTCACATAGAATACAATCATTTTTGAAGTAACTTTTTCACTTTAAAATAAAACAGAGATACAAAACACACAGACACATATACACACAAATGTAGCTCAATGAAATATTAGGAGGTAAACATCTTTGTAACCACAATCTAGGTCAAAAAATGTAACTGATTCACTTTGTTGTAAAGCAGAAGCTAGCACACCATTGTAAAGCAATTATACTTCAATAAAGATGTTTAAAAAAAATAAATAAATAAATAAAATTTTATCAGTCAGAAGTCCCTTCGTGTGTCTCAACCTAATCACAATCTTCCTCCACCCCAACTAACTACAAAAGTAAAACAATTCCTCACACTTCTTTGTATTTTTATCACACAAATGTGCATCCCTATGTCATACTTTATTCCTTTTTAAAAAATTTGTATGTCCCCTAGGTCTCTTTTAATCTAAAATTCCTCCTTCATTTTAAAAACTTTTCTCTTACAATTAATGTTACAAACTTAGGCCATTTGACCTATAGTTTCCCATAGTCTGGATTTTTCTGAAGGCACTTTCATGGTACTATTTAATAGAGTCCTCTCTCCTTGTTATTTCCTGAAGGTGGCAACTAGATCCAAAGTTTGATAAACTCAAGTTCGATTCTTCTGGCAAAATATGGTGGTGTTATATTCTTTCCTCAGGAGAGACATAAGGTCTGGCTATCTGTCTTTTGACATTAGGAGCTCTTAATACTCGATACCTACATTTATTAATATATTGCATTTGGAATATGATGATATTCTAATTGTATCATTTCTGTTTTAATTATTAGTTGGATTACTTAAATAAAGAGACACCTCTCCACATTCACCAATTAGTTACCCAGTGGTAAAATTTATATAAGAAGGGCAGGTAAATCTTGAGTCTTTTCCTTTATTTACCAGAAAATGAATTAACTATCATTTTATTTAGGTTACTGTTTATTTTGTATTAATATCATTATGAAATCATGAATTTAAATATATTTGATGGGTTTTATATCATTTTAGTTATTATTCCTACCGAAGCTCAGCTTGTCCCATATCTGTCCAGTGAGAGCCCTTAAATTTGCTCCTGAGTACAATTTGACAAGACCAAGTAGTTTTTTTAAATTGATTCCTTGCTATCTGTTATAATCATACGTTATAAGCTTATCATATGTCTCTTCAACCCCAGACCTTTTCTCTGTGGGGAAATGGAATCAGCCATTTCTCGAAAACAGGTTGTTTTATTTTAGTGGAGAATGATATTTCAGTACCATTGCTACAGGGCTAGCCATTGTTTCTAGTCATTTCAATAGACAGAAATAGAAAATTATATATACAAAGCATATAAATTACATGTAAAATTATAATCGTGCATATTATATATGTTTATATAGAGTATGTATATTATATATAAATTATATATTTATAATATATAAAATGTAACAAAATTATATGAGTATGAGTACATTAAACTCATACATATCATATAATTATAATTTTACATATAACTTAAATATCATATATGTATATATATAATTTCCTATCAGTATATATAATTATTCATGAGTTTATATCAATACTTGCAATTCAAATGCAGGAGTATGGGGTCTTTACTTATCTTTTACTATATTACAGCTGTATCTCCTTTCTATAGGAGAACATTGTTTCTCAAATACAGAGAATGATAGAAATCATTTATCACATAAATGCTCATTTGCTTGATCCAGTAACACATAAAAGTCTCAGAATAACAATACTAAAATTTTCACCCCAAGATTGTTAGTGAAAACAATTTTTATATATGCTTTCTTCTTATGACTCATTCATTTTTTAAAATAATTGTGCTATCTCTACTATGATATAGCATATAGCCATTTTGATACATAGTTTTTCTGTTATAATTTCATTTACTCTCAGTTCCATAGATTATTATTACATATTTATAAGTCACCACCAGTCCTCATGTTGCTGTCCCTTTAGTCATTTTAGTTGGGTAAGTCTTATTCTCTAGATTTGCCAGGAATGATCTGAGGAAAGATATTCGTTGAGTTCTTGCAGGTTAACGGCATTTTTGTTGCCCTTTACACTTTTTTTCAAGCTTTATTGAGATATAATTTATATATAACTGTGTAAATTTAAGGTGTACAATGTGACGATTTGATATACATATATGTTACAAAATGTTTACCACATAAGGTTAGCAACCACATCCTTCACCTCACATAATTACCTTTTTTTATTGTTGTTATGGTGAGAACATTAAAGCACTACCCTCATAGCAACTTTCAAGTATACAATACAGTATTGTTAACTATAGTCACAATGCTTACATCCAAGAAATTATTCATCTTATAACTGAAAGTTTGTACTCTGTGACCAACATCTCCACATGTCCCCCAGCCATCAGTCCTGGCTACGACCATTCTACTCTCTACTTCTATTACTCGGCCTTTTAATTTATTTTTTTATTGGAGAATAATTGCTTTACAATGTTGTGTTAATCTCTACTGTAGAACAAAATGAATCAGCTATATGTATACATATATCCACATATATCCTCCATCTTGAGCCTCCCTTCCACTCCCCCCACCTAACCCACCTTTCTAGGTCATCACAGAGCACCAAACTGAGCTCCCTGTGCTATACAGAAGCTTCCCACTAGCTATCTATTTTACACATGGCAGTGTATATATGTCAATACTACTCTCTCAATTCGTCCCACTTTCCCCTTCCCCCGCTGTGTCCACAAGTCTGTTCTCTATGTCTGTGTCTCTTTTCTGGCCCTGCAAATAAGTTCATCAGTACCATTTTTCTGGATTCCATATGTATGCGTTAATATACTATATTTGCTTTTCTCTTTCTGACTTACTTCACTGTGTATGACAGACTCTAGGTTCATACACATCACTACAAATGACCCAATTTTGTTCCTTTTTATAGCTGAGTAATATTCCATTGTATATATGTACCACATCTTCCCTATCCATTCATCTGGTGATGGACATGTAGGTTGCTTCCATGTCCTGGCTATTGTAAATAGTGCTGCAATGAACATTGTAGTACATGACACTTTTCGAATTATGGTTTTCTCAGTGTATATGCCCAGTAGTGGGATTGCTGGGTCATATGGTAGTTCTATTTTTAGTTTTCTAAGGAACCTCCATACTGTTCTCCAAAGTGGCTGTATCAATTTACATTCCCACCAACAGTGCAAGAGGGTTCCCTTTTCTCTACACCCTCTCCAGCATTTATTGTTTGTAGATTTTTTGATGATGGACATTCTGACCTGTGTGAGGTGATACCTAATTGTGGTTTTGATTTGCATTTCTCTAATGATTAGTGATGTTCAGCATCTTTTCATGTGTTTGTTGGCCATTTGTATGTCTTCTTGGAGAAATGTCTATTTAGGTCTTCTGCCCATTTTGGGATTGGGTTGTTTGTTTTTCTGATATTGAGCTGCATGAGCTGCTTGTATATTTTGGAGATTAATCCTTTGTCAGTTACTTAATTTGCAAATATTTTCTCCGATTCTGAGGGTTGTCTTTTCATCTCGTTTGTGGTTTCCTTTGCTGTGAAAAAGCTTTTAAGTTTAATTAGGTCCCATTTATTTATTTTTGTTTTTATTTTCATTACTCTAAGAGGTGAGTCAAAAAGGATCTTGCTGTGAATTATATCAAACAGTGTTCTGCCTATGTTATCTTCTAAGAGATTTATAGTGTCTGGCCTTAACATTTAGGTCTTTAATCTATTTTGAGTTTATTTTTGTGTATTGTGTTAGGAAGTGTTCTAATTTCATTCTTTTACATGTAGCTGTCCAGTTTTCCAAGCACCACTTATTGAAGAGGCTGTCTTTCTTCCATTGTATATTCTTGCCTCCTTTGTTGAAGATAAGTTGACCGTAGGTGCGTAAGTTTATCTCTGGGCTTTCTATACTGTTCCATTGATCTATATTTCTGTTTTTGTGCCAGTACCATATTGTCTTGATTACTGTAGCTTTGTAGTATAGTCTGAAGTCAGGGAACCTGATTCCTCCAGCTCTGTTTTTCTTCCTCAAGATTGCTTTCACTGTTCAGGGTCTTTTGTGTTTCCATACAAATTATAAAATTTTTTGTTCTAGTTCTGTGAAAAATGCTATTGGTAATTTGATAGGGATTTCATTGAATCTGTAGATTGTTTTGGGTAGTATAGTCATTTTCACAGTCTTGATTCTTCCAATCCAAGAACATGATATATCTCTCCATTTGTTTGTGTCATCTTTGCTTTCTTTAATCAGTGTCTTATAGTTTTCTGCATACAGGTCTTTTGTCTCCTTAGGTAGGTTTATTCCTAGGTATTTTATTCTTTTTGTTGTAATGGTAAATGGGATTGTTTCCTTAATTTTTCTTTCTGATCCTTCATTTTCGTTGTATAGGAATGCAAGAGATTTCTGTGTATTAACTTTGTATCCTGCAACTTTACTAAATTCATTGATGAGCTCTAGTAGTTTTCTGGTGGCATCTTTAGGATTTTCTACGTATAGTATCATGTCATCCTCAAACAGTGCTTTTGACAAATTCAACACCCTTTTATGATAAAATCTCTCCAGAAAGTGGGCATAGAGGAAACCTACCTCAACATAATAAAGCCATATATGACAAACCCACAGCAAACATTCTCAATGGTGAAAAACTGAAAGCATTTCCTTTAAGGTCAGGAACAAGACACAGGTGCCCACTCTCACCACTATTATTCAACATAGTTTTGGTAGCCCTAGCCACAGCAATCAGAGAAGAGAAAGAAATAAAATAATCTAAATTGGAAAAGAAGAAGTAAAACTCTTTCTCGGCCTTTTTAGATTCAACATGTGAGCAAGATCATATGGTTTTGTCTTTCTCTTTTTGACTCTTTTCACTTAGCATAATGTCTTCAAGATTCATCCATATTGTTGCAAATGGCAGGCTTTCCTTCTTTTCATGGCTAAATAATATTCCATTGTGTATATGTGCCAGATTTTCTTTATCCATTCATCCATACAATGGATGCTTAGGTTGTTTCCATGTCTTGACTATTGTGAATAATGCTGCAGTTAACATGGAGGACAGATATCCTTTTGAGATAGTGATTTCATCTCCTTTGAATATATACCCAGATGTGGGATTGCTGGATCATATAGTAGCTCTATTTTTAATATTTTGAGGAACTTCTATACTGTTTTCTATAGTGGTTATACCAATTTATATTCCCAACACCAGTGCACCTCAGTTCCCTTTTCTCCACATCCTCACCAGAATTTGTTATCTTTTGTCTTTTTGTTAATAGTCATTCTAGCAGGTGTGAAGTGGTATTTCATTGTGGTTTTGATTTACATTTCCCTGATGATTAGTGATGTTAAGCACATTTTCATGTACCTGTTGGGCATTTGAATGTCCACTTTGGAAACAAAGTTTTTTAAATTCCCCTTCCTTTTTAAAAAATCTGATTTATTATTGCATTATATGAATTCCTTACATTTTGGATATTAGCACTTTATCAGATATATGATTGGCAAGTATGTTCTCCCATTCTGTATGTTGCCTTCTCATTTTGTTGCTTATTTTCTTTGCTGTGCATTAGCTTTTTAGTTTGATGTAGCTTAGTTTGATCAAAAATAATTTGTTGATTTTTGGTTTTGTTGCTTGTGCTTTTGATGTCATATCTGAAAAAGTCATTGCCAAGATGAATGTCATGGAACTTTCCCCCCATGTTTCTTCTAGCAGTATTATGGTTTCAATTATTACATTTAGGTCTTTAATCCATTTGAGTTATTTTTTGTGAGTATAAGATAGGGGTCCAATTTCATTACTTTGCATGTGCTTATCCAGTTTTCCCAACACCATCTATTGAAGAGTCTATTCTCTCCACGTTGAATATTCTTGGCTCCTCCCTCAAATATTAGTTGACCCTATATACATATGTTTATTTCTGGCCTCTTGAATTTGTTCCGTTGGTCTCTGTGTCTGTTCTTATGTCAGTAGCATACTCTTTTAATTACTATAGCTTTGTAATATAGCTTTTTAAAATTGTAACCATTTTTTAATGAAGTATAGTTAATTTATAACGTTGTCTTAGTTTCAGGTGTACAGAAAAGTGATTCAGTTTTATATGTATATATATTTTTTCAGATTTTTTCCATTATAGGTTATTACAAGATATTGAACATAGTTGCCTGTGTTATACAGTAGTCCTTGTTGCTTATCTATTTTATATATAGTAGAGTGTATATGTTAATCCCAAACTCCTAGTTTATCTCTCTTCACCATCTCCACTATCCCTTTTGGTAACCATAAGTTTTTTTTCTCTGTCTGTGAGTTTATTTCTGTTTTGTAAATAAGTTCACTTATATCATTTTTTAGATTCCACATATAAGTGATGTCATATAATGTTTGTCTTTGTCTGACTTATTTCACTTAATATGATAATTTCTAGGTCTATCCATGTTACTTCAAATGGCATTATTTAATTCTTTTTATGGCTGAATAATATTCCATTATATATCTAAATCTATATATATATCTATATAGATATAGATATAGATATATACCACATCTTCTTTATCTATTCCTCTGTTGATGGACATTTAGGTTGCTTCCATGTCTTGGCTATTGCAAATAGTGCTGCCATGAACATTGTGGTGCATGTGTCTTTTTGAATTAGAGCTTTTATCTTTTCCAGATATATGCCCAGGAATGGGATTGCTGGATCATGTGGTAACTCTATTTTTAGATTTTTCAGGAACCTCCATACTGTTTTCCATTGTGGTTGCACCAATTCACATTTCCACCAACAGTGTAGAAAGGGTCCTTTTTCTCCACACCCTCTCCAGCATTTATAACTTGTAGACATTTTAATGGCCATTCTGAGTGATGTGAGGTGATACCCCATTGTAGTTTTGATTTGCATTTCTCTAATAATCAGTGATATTGAGCATCTTTTTATGTACCTCTTGGCCCTCTGCATGTCTTCTTTGGAGAAATGTCCGTTTAGGTCATCTGCCCATTTTTGGATTGGGTTGTTTGTTTTTTTAATATTAAGCTGTATGAGCTGTTTGTATATTTTGGAAATTAATCCCTTGTTGGTAGCTTCATTTGCAAATATTTTCTCCCAGTCCATAGGTTGTCTTTCGTTTTCTTTGTGGTTTCCTTTTCTGTGAAAAAAACTTTTAAGTTTAATTAGGTTTCACTTGTTTCTTTTTGTTTTTATTTCCATTACTCTATGAGACAGATCAAAAAAAATATTGCTGTGATTTTTGTCAAAGATTGTTCTGCCTACCTTTTCCTCTAGGAGTTTTAGAGTATCCAGTCTTACATTTAGGTCTTTAATCCATTTTGAGTTTATTTTTGTATATGGTGTTAGAGAATGTTCTAATTTCATTCTTTTACATGTAGCTGTCCAGTTTTCCCAGCACCACTTATTGAAGAGACTGTCTTTTTTCCATTGTATATTCTTGCCTCCTTTGTTGTAGATTAATTGATTGTAAGTGGGTGGCTTTATTTCTGGGCTTTCTATCCTGTTCTATTGATCTATAATTCTGTTTTTGTGCCAGTACCATACTGTTTTGATTACTGTAGCTTTGTAGTATAGACTGAAGTCAAAGAGCGTGATTCCTCCAGCTCCATTCTTCTTTCTCAAGATTGTTTTGGCTATTCAGGGTCTTTTGTGTTTCCATACAAATGGAAACCATATGATCATCTCAATAGATGCAGAAAAAGCTTTTGATAAAATTCAACATCCATTTATAATAAAAATTCTTCAGAAAGTGTGCATAGAGGGAACATACCTCTACATAATAAAGACTGTGAATGACAAACTCACAAGTAACATCACACTCAACAGTGAAAAGCTGGAGACAAATCCTCTAAGATCAGGAACAAGACAGGGATGCCCACTCTCACCATTTTTATTCAACATAGTTTTGGAAATACTAGCCACAGCAATTATACAAGAAAAAGAAAAAAAAAGAACACAAATTGTAAAAGAAGAAGTAAGAGTGTAACTGTTTGCAGATGACATGAAAATCGTATACATAGAAGATACTAAAGATACTACCAGAAAACTACTAGAGCTCATCAATGAATTCCATAAAGTTGCTGGGTACAAAATTAATATACAGAAATCTGTTGCATTTCTATACACTAACAACAAAATTTCAGAAAGAGAAATTAAGGATACAATTCCATTTCCATCTCATGAAAAAGAATAAAATACTTAGGAATAAACCTACCTAAGGAAGCAAACGACCTGTACTCTGAAACTATGCGACACTGATGAAAGAAATTGAAGACAACACAAACAGATGGAAAGATATACTGTGTTCTTGGATTTGAAGATTCAATATTGTTAAAATGACTATATTACCCAAAGCAATCTACAGATTCAGTACAATCCTTATCAAATTACCAATGGCATTTTTCACAGAACTAGAACAAAAACTCTTTTAATTTGTAATAGTTTGAAAACAGGAAGTGTGATACTTCCAGCTTTGTTCTTTCTTAAGATTGCTTTGGCTATTTGGAGTGTTTTGTGGTTCCATATGAATTTTTGGATTGCTTTTTCTATTTTTGTGACTGCTTAACTCTAAAATCAGTTCTTCTACATGCAGAATCTTGGCTTGCATTTTCTTTTCTTGAGTACCTTAGTTATGTCATCCCATTTACTTGTGGTTTAAAGCATTGCAAAAAAAACAATCTGATGGTAATCTAATTTTCCTACTGTTATAAGTTGCATGTCCTTTTTTATTTATATGCCCAGAAAATTTTTGTTTTCTTTAAAACTGAGTAGTTTTACTAGAATATGAAAATAAGTATAATAGCCTCTGTTCCCAACACCAAATTCTCAAGTGTACTGTGAGCTTGAAAGGATGCCTTCCATTCTCACTGTTTTGAGTAGTTGAAATGAAAGGTTAAAAGAGAATATAATCATCCACCTACATGTAGAAAGAGTCTACAAACTGGCAAAATTCCATTTATTCCTACTCTTTTACCTGCTCACCAGCCTATGGACTTTGACTTTTTTACCATGAACATTCATTTTTTTCCCTTTGTGTGGGAATCCCGATAACTAAATACAGGTTGTTTTGTCCTAGGGGACAACCACAACATTTAGGATATTCATTAATTTAATTAGGACCTTGTTTACACTTTTGCTGTCAACCATAATTATTTGTTTATTTGAACTACAGTCACCTGACTTCATTAAACATCAGTAGCTGTCAGTAAATGAGGTGTGCTTGACTTTCATAATTAAGTGTAAATTTAAGAGGGTAGATTTCTAATAGAACAGGCAATGTTTTCACAAGATGACAATGGAAATCAAGGGCAGGGACCTAGTTAAACTTAGCCTTTGTGATAAGGTTAAAGATAAGGCACTAATTAATGTGGATGCAGTTTTCTGGCAATACTCCCCACTCGGTCTTTAGTCTCAAAGATCATTGTTTAGCCCCCACCTTTTTTTTCAAAGCAGAACATGTTCAAGTGAGCTAATGAAGGCCCCGAAACAGGTTTCATAGTGATCATTTCACTCTGATAACTGCATGTTTCTCTAATCCAAGCCAGTAAAGCTGATATTGGTCAAAAAATTAAAGTTTCTTCTTCATATCAACTCTTACCATTAAAAGAAAAATCAAAGTATGGTGAAAGAGTATGAGTTTAGAGTCAGATTTGGAGTTTGAGCTCTGGTTCCGTTGCTTATCAGCTGAGTGAGCTTGAACAAGTTTTTAAAACTTTAGGACTTCCCTGGCGGTCCAGTGGTTAAGACTGCATGCTTCCACTGCAGGGTGCAGGGGGCATGGGTTCAATCCCTGCTTGGGGAACTAAGATCCCGCATGCCACGTGGTGTGGCCAAAAAGAAAAAACAATTATGTGCTCAGTATTGTCATCTGAAAAGTGGGGGATAGTGACATATTTGTTCTTTCTCACATAAAAAAAATGGATAGAGAAAATGTTGTAAACTGTAGGGTGATTGATAGGTAATTTCTTTGTATTATATAATGTTTTTTCCCTAGGACCCATTTATTTTGGAGTTTCAAAGTGAATATAAAAATGGTTATTGGGTGTGCTTTTTGAAGGTCTTTTAAAGTATCTTCTGTACAAGAATATCAAGCAACTAATATTTGAAAACTTATTTGATGCATGAAATAGAGATGGAAGAGAAGAGAAAAATCCTTAGAGATTATACCCAACACAGTGGCAATGTTAGTTTAGCTTCATTTTGAATTATACTGTCTCTTGTGACTTTGGGGTTGTTCAGTTGCCTTAGGCTCATCCTTGTTAACACTAACCCTTGCTAATATAAAGAGGACCTGACTGCCAACAAAACTGTGAAGGAAGCCAATTTTTTCCATGGTTATTTTCCTACACCCATGACCCCCAACAGCATCTACTCCTCCTTCTTGGCATACTCTCCTCCTTACCCAATTGCCTATCTCCTAGCCGGCTTCGGTTGTCACCTGGATGTCAACTCAGTTGATACTTAATTACTAGGATGTTAGAAAATAACCAGTTTAAAGCATATCTCCTTTCAATTTATTTGTGTTTTTTAAAGGGGATTCATGACAGTGAAGGGCTAAAAGGATAAAATATAATGGTGAAATGACTGGTAGTAGGTTGTATTATGTAGACAATTACATACTCTGCTCATAGGATTTTCCTTTTCAGATACAAAAAGTACAGAAACTCGAATTGGATCTGTCTAGGACAAGAGGACTATACGAGAAACAAACAAAACTTATGAAATCCCCGTATTGACTTATTTTATTGTGATTTGATTCTTTCTCATAACATAGATCATAGGACAAAACTGAATTAAATGCAGGCACTAACTCATTAAGTCCTTATTAATCTTGGTTTTACTCAGAATGTCAATGTAGAATGCAGCAATAGTGGTAAAAGACTACTAAAAGAGTGAGTGGATCCTGTAGTGTTCCAAAATGGATAACAATGTGCATCAGAGAAAAAGGAATCCCACTGGTGGTAAACAGCTAGCCACCTGAATATCATTTAGTACATGTTCAGATCTAATGCCACCACAATCCATTTAGTTCTTTGAACTCATAAATGAGAACTCAGAAAAAAATTCAGTCCTGACCAAAGTAAGCAACATTGGACCCTGCCTTACACATTTGTTCCTAGCTCTTGGCGTGATACAAAGCTGCCACTGCATTGATGATAGCCCTAGGACCAGTTTCATTGACTCTCACAAGACAGACCATTTTATTCCTGACAGTGAGAAGCTTCAGAAAACGGAAATAGTGTCAGTCTCTTTATGCATATAAGGTGAGGGAATCAGTGAGTACACAGGTACCTAAGTAATTATATTAGTCATGTTTACTGCCACAGGCCCTGCTTTACTCTAACAAGGTAGGTGGTTCACTGTAATTATTTAGTCACTAAAACAATCTCCCTCTATACATTTTGGTACAAGAAGAAACAATTATTTTCCTGGTAGTATTTGGTAACACACAAACTATCAACCAGGAACAAATAAAATTTAGGTAGGTGGTACCATCTGTGCCCATTATATTCCAATCAAACAAATTTTCTCTCAAATACCCTATTTTGGGTGTTAGAAAAGGAATCTAATAGCTATTCCAAAACCCAGGAAAAGAAAATGGATTATCTTTCTAAAACTTAGGGAATGCCATGCAAGCTGCTTACTGTGTTTACTGGTTCTTATGAACTCTCTCTCTCTCTCTCTCTCCCTCTCTCTCTCTCTCTCCACACATACACACAAATCACACACACACACACATGCTAAATTGGAGAGCTACAGGCTAGGCAATTAAGTAATTCTAACTCCTTTTCTTTCAAAACTCTTAATAACCACAAAATATAATATGCAGTTCTTGCATGCCTAACCATGCCACTTAATGCAGTTTAAATAGTCAGAGAAGAATTTATAAGAGAAAACTAGAATAGAACAACTAAGTGTTATGATGATTAATTTTATATATGAACTTGACTGGGCTAAGGGAGGCCTAGATAGCTGGTAAAACATTATTTCTGGGTGTGTCTGTGAGGGTGTTTCTAGAAGAGGTTAGTATTTGAATTAGTAGTGAATAAAGAATATCCACCTTTACTAGTATAGGCAAACACTATCTAATCTGTTGAGGGCAAGAAGACAACACAAAGGTGGAGGAAGTGCAAATTCTCTCTCTTCTTGAGCTGGGATGTCCATCTTCTACCCTTGGACATTGGAGCTCCTGGTTCTTGGGCAGCTTCTTAGTTCTCAGGCTTTTGGGCTCAGACTGAATTATACCACTGGCTTTCCTAGTTCTCCAGCTTGCAGATAGCATATCATGGCATATCTCAGATCCATAATAACAAATCTCCTCTTATTTGTCTTTTTCTGAAATGTTAACCTTGAGATGAAGGAAAAAGATACCATTCATCCATTCCAGAAGAGATGAAGGAAAAAGATGCCATTCATCCATTCTCCTGACAGGACTGATAGAGGTTCCTACTTCTTCCTGAATCATAGATCTCCATCTCCCTTAGAGTTACTATCACCAAATTTATCTCTACACATGACTTCCAAGAATAAAAACTGCAGATCTCAATCTCCCTTATATCCATGGGTGGCCACGCGACCAAGTTTGGGCTAAGGACAAATGATGAGAGGTGATGTGTGATATTTCTGAGATATATACTTAAAGTTACCAAACACACCCCTTCTTTCTCCTTTCTTTTATTCTATTACTTGGAATATGTTCAAAATGGTGATATTTCGTGGACCATGCATATGGGAAACATCTTAGTGTTGGCAGAGCAAAAAGAATGATTTTGGATCCATGGATGCCCTAACACCAAAATCATAAAAAATAGTAGTTGATTTCATAATATTTTCATTAGAAGCTATTGAATCACACAGACAAAATATTGGTAAATATATAGAACATTAACACAACAATAATAATAAACTTTATCAAAAGTAGAGAACATAAACTATCTTCAGTTACACAAGGAAGATTTACAAATTTGACTGGATACCAGGTCACAAAGTCCTTAACAGAATTCAAATAATAGGTAACATGCACACCACAGTCTCTGACCATGATGTAAATAAATGAGAAAATAACTTTTAAAGATTTTTTTAAATTACCAAATGCATTGCTAAATAAATCACAGTTTAAAGAAAAAATTCCAGTGGAAATGATGGAATGTTTATAACTGAATATTACTGAAAGTACTATGTAGAGAAACTTTTTAAAGGAAAATTTTAAAATACAGAACCATACAGAGAAAAATATAACAATTTCCTTCATTATTAAAAATGTTAAAATTTAGTCATTTTGTTTCACTTTTTTTTTTATTTAAAAGCAAAGATCGCATAGGTAAAATTGGAGTTTTCCTTTTCTTCCTCACCAATCTTATACTCCTTCCTACCTTCCTGGAAGCATCTTCTCTCATGAATGTAGCAAATATCCTACAGTGTTAGTCAGGGTTCTCCAGAGAAACAGAACCAATAAGATATCTCTATCTCTATTTCTATCTCTAACTTGCTATCTCTATATAGAGAGATTGGTTGAACGATTATTTGAAGGAGTTGGCTTATGTAGTTATGGATGCGGGCAAGTTCCAGGATCTGCAGGGTGAGTAGGCAAGCTGGAGACCCAGAAGAGCTGATGGTTTAGTTCCAGAAGAAGGCCAGCAGCCTCAAGATCCAGGGAGATCCAGTGTTTTAAGTTGAGGCTGAAGGCAGGAAAAAAGTCAATGTCCATCAGCTAGAAAAAGGGTCAGCCTTTTTGTTCTAGTCCTTCTTCAACTGAATGGATGAGTCCAATCTACATTAAGGATGGTAATCTGCTTTACTCAGTCTACCAATTTAAATGTTAAATTGGTAGAAAACACCCTCATCGAAAACACCCTCACAGAAATACTAAGAAAAATGTTTGAACGAATATGTGGGTACCCCATGGCCCTGTCAAGATGATATAAGAAATTAACCATCACACCTACCAATTGTATTTTTTGCTCTTATTTGATGTATGTATCCAATGTGGCTTTGTATATTTTTTTAAAACTTTACAAATGTTATCACAGTCTACATAGAATTTTGCAACTTGCTTTTCACTCATAATTACATTTTGATTACTATTCTTATTGATACATTTAGATCAAGTTCTTTCATTCTAAGTGTGTCAGGTAATTTACTAATAAAATAAACCTTTATTTATTTATCTATTCTCCAAGTTGTACAATGTGTGTCTTTCTACAAGTATCCTGGTACAAAGATACAAGAGTTTATCTAAGATACATACCTATAAGCAGACTATCTGGTTTGTAGGATATGCTTAGTTTTAACTTCATTTGATAATGCCAAATCATGATCCAAAATGATTGCATAAATTTGCACTCCCACTAGAGTGTGTATGAGAGTCTTTCTTTTTCTATATTTCAACCAATACTTGGTCTTAACAGACTTTTTATTTTTGCTAATATGGCCAATAATATCTAATTCGTTTTTAATATCAATTTTCATGAATACCCATGCAGTAGATATTTGTCTTTTTCTCTATCTTTAGTATCTAAACTCACTTCAAATTTGGAGGAAAGCAAGATAAGTCAAAAACAGGATCTGCCTTCTACTACAGGATCTGACAGTGGGGGGTTGTAGCATATGTCCCCCTTTCTAGTTCTGTGACAGCTAAGACATAAGGACTTTGTTTAGGTCAGTCAGCTGGATATTCTCACAACTTTTCACAAATGCTACATTGAATTAGAGAGTATGGAAGTATTCCTTGGTAGTGATATTAGAAGTGATGGCAGCAAGTGTTTTTTCCATTAGCAGTGACCTACGAAGACTGTATCTGTGATGAGATTCTGGCTGTGGGGATACTCCCTTTGTTTCTGTCTGTGTTCTGACCCTTAGTATTCCAGGCATTGATTCTGTGAGCCAATATGATAATTTTTGACTGATTTTTTTTCTGCTTAAACTACCGAGAGCTTTTAATCTATTGTTTAAAATCAAAAACTCTATTCTGTTCCATTAATCAATGTGTCTGTTTTTATTCCAATACCATACCAAAATAGAAAAATAGATCAATGAAACAGAATACAGCACTCAGAAATATACTCCCATAAATATCGTCAACAAATCTTTGACAAAGAACAAATTAGATACAATGGAACAAAGATAGTCCTTTCAAAAAACAGTGCTGGAACAATTGGACATCCACATGCAAAAAAATGAATCTAGACACAGAATTTTCAAACTTCACAAAAATTAACTCAAAATGGATCAAGATTTAAAAGTAAAATGCAAGACTATAAAAACTCCTAGAAGATAACATAAGAGAAAACCTAGATGATCTTGGGTGTGGTTATGCCTTTTTAGGTACAACCTTAAATGCACAATCAATGAAGGAAATACTTGGTAAGCTGGACTTCATTACAATTAAAAACTTCTTCTCTGTGAAAGACAGTGTCAAGAGAATAAGAAGACAAGCCACACAAAGGGATAAACTATTTGCAAAAGACACATCTAGTAAAAGATCGTTATTCAAATATACAAAGAACTCTTAAAATTCAACAATAAGAAAACAAACAATCCTATTAAAATGTGGGCCAAAAACCTTAACAGACACCTCACCAAAGAAGTTATACAGATGGCAAATATGCATATGAAAAGATGTTCTGCATAATACATCATCAGGGAAATGGTAATTAAAAGAGCAATGAGATACTAATACACACGTATTAGAATGGCCAATATCTGGATCACTGACAACACCAAATGCTGGCGAGGATGCAGAGTGACAGAAACTCTCATGCATTGCTAGTAGGAATATGAACTGTTTCAGTCACATTGAAAAAACATCTGGCAATTCCTCAAATAAAAACAGATATGTCAAAAGACCCAAAAATTCCACTGTTAGTTGTATATCCAAGAGAGCTGAAAATATATATTCATACTAACATTTGTACAAAAATATTCATAGCAGCATTAATCATAATAGCCAGAAAGTGGAACAAGCCCAAATAGCTATCAATTGATGAACAGATAAACAAAATGTAGTATATCAATACAATAAAATATTATTCAGCCATAAAAAATGAAGTACTGATACATGCTATAACTTGAAAGAACCTTGAAAACATTATGCTAACTGAAAGAAGCCAGACAAAAAAGGCTACATATGAATGATTCAATTTATGTGAAATTTCCAATATTGGCACATCTATCGAGAAAAAAAGTAAATTAGTGGTTGCCTGGAAGGGCAGAGAGGATGGAATGGGGAGTAAGTGCTAATGAATATGGGGTTTCTTTTTGGAATGATTAAAATATTGTGTAATTAGTAATGATGGTTGTGAAACTGTGAATATACTAAAAATCACTAAATTGTACATTTCAAATAGTGAATTTTATGGTACGTGAATTATAAAATATTATAAAATTATAAACATGCTCTACTATAATTTTTCTAGTACTTTTAACCCCACTTCCTCCAAAAAAATTAAGTCTTTGATTTATGGCTCTGATTCATTGGCTCTTGTATCGTGTGAGGGATGCCCTCATTTTCTATTTTTCCCATATGGAAAGTCAATTTCCCCTGTCTCATTTATAGAACATCTCATTCTTTTCCAATGTTTTCAATCCCAACTGATGTATACATCAATTGTCACAGAAATCCTGTTTGAGCTCTCTGCTGTGTTTAATTAATATTTTGATATCATACAGTCTTTAATTAGCATATCTTGACATCTAGTAGATAAACACACCTTACTTTTTTCATTATTATTCTTTAAAATAATTTTTGGAGTTTGTTGGGATTTAAAAATCAATCTCATTAACATTTTGACTGAAATTTCATTTGAATTATATATTAATTTGGGGAAAAATCACATCTTACACTGTGTTTTCTCATTTCTTAACATGGTACCTATTACCTACCAGAAGAATGATGGTTAGGGAATAGAAAGTATACTTCATAAATTCTCACAATGTATAGCTAATATAACAACAACAAAAAAAGATTTAGGAAAGACATGTGGGAATAAATGTGAAGCATGCTAATTACTTTATCCTTCATATTAGAAAGTAAATCCATTGGTAAAATTGAAATATATACTTTAACATTATTCCTCTATCTTAATGATTTCCTTATACTCTTATATTTTAATGATTAATAATTTCTGCACTGAAGAGACAGTTAAATTCAACAATTCTTTCCATTTTATTTATTGATTATTTCTATTTTTGATCAAATGAATTTAACTTATTATTTTTGTTTCAAAACATCATATATGCTAGGAGCTCATTCATATCAAACTCTGTACATCTATCTATCTTTATTTCATTCTGATTTGTGTAAAGAGGTATATTGAATAATATTCACCACACATTAACTGTTTCTGATGAGAGGATCTATATTTATTTGTTTATAATATCTGTTGAATTGTATGGTATTGCTTGAGTTTTTTATAATGAGCATTGTTTTAATGAAAAATTAAATATGGCAAATGTGGCACCACTAAAAGTGGTGAAAAACAAATCATAGGTTTTAAATATTGCAATACATATGACTGAAACAGTGTTGATATCCTTAAAGAATATCTGCAGATAGTTAGAAAAAGACAATGTAGCCAATAGAAGAATCAGAAGAAGAGGGGGAAATGTAAATAATCCATATGAAAAATTCTCCATGACTCTGGCTTTTGGAGAAATATTAACTTTAAAATATTATTTTCATCATTCAGATGGTTAAAAATTTTTAAAGCAATAATATCCAGTGTTAATAAGTATTGGAAAAAATTAGTTTCATACATCACTAGTATTATTTTTGAATTGCTACAATTGTTTTATTAAGTAATCTGACAATTTTTTTTAATTTAAAATACACATAAAGAGCATTGCAAGTCATACAAAATTTACAAACCAAACTAAACAAGAGGGTAATTTATTGGAAAGGTATTGGGAATGCACAGAAATATGGGAAGGCTTGTGAATTAGATTTGAAAATAGGAACCAAGATAGTTCCTACATTACTTGTAAGCAAGAATCTCAACATAGCCTATGCAGTGACATATCAGGGCACCACCTGCTGAGAAGAATATCAGTTGTTAAGGATTTATGGTCCCAGAAGAGTGTGTCCTATTTGCTGAACTTAAGTACATGTCCATCCCTTAAGTGTACAAGGGCAATGAGAGAAAGAAGGTAATAACATTTGTTGAACAGTTACTAAATACCAGGAACTCTTTTAAGCTCTTTAAGCCAACATCTCATTTGATCTTCTAAACAACATTTTAACGATTTATCTCTATTTTGTTAATGAAGTTAAAGTTTCTATGATCACAAAGCTGGTAAGTAGTGGAGCTGAGATTTAAATGTATTCTGATACCTTAGTCTTTGATATTCCTTGAATATTTGTAGTAGAAATGTAGGTATCACTTGGTGAAAATTACCTGGTATAAATTACCATCCCACAAAAAACACAAAATTTAGGAAAGAAAACCATGTCCCACCTCCCTGCAATGTACTTTGATTCTGATAAAATGAGAAAAATAGTAAAAATAATGTTCAAATAATAAATGTCTAAAACAGACCAAGCAATTCCACTTTGGAGAATCTTCAGGTAGTAGATAAATTCTAAGATGAGTATCAATGACTTTCACCTTGTATAATCTCTTTCTGTTGATTATAGAACCTGGGGATATGATGAGACTTTACTCCTGTGATTATGTTCCATGTGTGGCAAAAGAGTCCAGATGTATTCTACTCAATAATCTGTAATGACCTATATGAGAAAAGAATCTAAAAAATAGTGGATATATGTATATGTATAACTGAATCACTTTGCTGTACAGCAGAAACTAACACAACATTGTAAATCAACTATACTCCAATAAAAATTAATTCACAAAAAGAGTCCAGATGTGATTAAATTTACCGTTGAGCTGATTCTGAGTAAATCAAATGGTGGGAATGTAAATTGATACAAGGCACTTAGAGAACAGTATGGAGGTTCCTTCAAAAACTAAAAATAGAACTACCATGTGACCCAGCAATCCCACTACTGGGCATATACCCAAAGAAAACCATAATTCAAAAAGATACATGCACCCCAATGTTCACTGCAGCACTTTTTACAATAGCCAGGACATGGAAGCAACCTAAATGTCCATCAACAGAGGAATGAGTAATGAAGACGTGGTACATATATACCATGGAATATTAGCCATAAAAGAGAACTAAACTGAGTCATCTGTAGAGACGTGGATGGACCTAGAGAGTGTCATGCAGAATGAAGTAAGTCAGAAAGAGAAAAACAAATATTGTATATTTATGCATTTATGTTGAATCTGATAAATTGGTATAGACGATCTTATTTACAAAGCAGAAACAGAGACACAGATGTAGAGAACAAATGTATGGATACCTAAGGGCAAAGGGAGGGTGGGATGAATTGGGAGATTGGGACTGACATATAAACATTACTGATACTATGTATAAAATAGATAACTAATATAGATAACTATAGCACAGGGAACTCTACTCAGTGCTCTGTGGTGACCTAAATAGGAAGGAAATCCAAAAAAGGGGGATAGATGTATACATATAGCTGTTTCACTCTGCTGTACAGTAGACACTAACACAACATTGTAAAGCAACTATGCTCCAATAAAATTTTTTTAAGAAAGAAATATTCTGGATGGGCTATTTAAATATGGGTCAGAAACACAAGGAGTCAGTGATTCAAAGCATGAAAAGGAATCAATATTCTGACATTGAGGATGATGGGAGCCGTGTGGCAAGTAATATGAATGGCCTTTAGGAGAAGAGAGAGACCCCCTGCTTCAGCAAGAAAATAGGAATCTCAGTCCTACCACCTCAAGAAACTGGATTCTCCCAACAACATAAATGAGCTTGGAAATGGATGTGTGCCATAGTCAAGCCTCCAGACAAGAACACAGCCAGCAACACATTGATTTCAGTTTTGAAATATCTTGTGCAGACAACCAAGCAACAACATGCTGGACTTATTACCTACAATGCTGTGAACTAATAAATGGGCCTTGTTTTAACCTGCTAAGCTTGTGATAAATATGTTATGCAGCTATTGAAATCTAATATATTTTATTACAGAAATAAAAGTACCAGTACTATGGGCATATGTTCAGTTATATTTATTGTACTAGAAAAACGTGAAATTAACCTGAGTGTGCCTCAGTAAAGAAATCACTGAGAATGTTGTGATAGATCATGACATTATAAAGTCTGTCAGTGTTAAATTAACCAGGGTAATATGTGTTGACATGGAAACATGTCTATTGTATATTGAGTGAGAAAACTTAGGTGTAGAACTATGTATGTAATGTGTATGACCCTATTTTATTTTTAAGAATCATATACCTCCATAAATATAGACATATATAAAAATATTTAGTAGGCAATAGCTACTAAATGCCTCAGAAGGGTAGGACCACATTGCTATTATAATGATGGAATAGGAGCAGATTATTACATCTTTTATACAACTCTGAATTTTTTGACATGTAACAATGTGTGTTACCCCTGTCATGAAAAACTAATTAAAATGTTTAAAATATCACACATTTTGAGAAAATGAACTACACCTATAACTCAAGAGGCTAGAAAATTTAAAAAATAGGAGGAATTAATAAATCAGAAATTAATAGAAAATAAAATTAATACAAGCTGGTATTAAAATTCATACATTTTAGATTTGTGAAGTAGAAAACTAAAACCTTGTATAAGACCACCCTTGTATATATTCTATAGTAACAGCTTAAAGTTTATCCATCTTAATTTTGTTTGCATACACACACTCATATGTACATGACTCAAGCTATTTGGGGAAATGATCAATTATTTGACATATTTGATGCTAATTTCTAGTTTTCTTAAATTAGGTCAGATCATGTGTTATTTATAATATTCTACTGTTTGTAATTTATTGAAAATTTTTTTTCAGTTTTGTGCTTGTTTGTTTTGCCTAAGACTATCACTCATTCATTATGAACATTCCCCTGTTGATTGTATTTTGCCTTAAATTCTATTACGTTTAAAAAGCATTGCAACCTGTGAATTATTTTTCCTTTTTCCTGATACAGCATGGACCATTCTTTGAATCTTTGTTTTCTAAGGCATGTTTTTGTAATTGCATATCTTAGAAAGATCCATAATTTGAATTTGTTTTATTAAATTTGGAGTTTGGTCTTTGAATGGACCAGTTCAACCCATGTACAATTTTTTTCACAATTTCTATTTTAGAGCTTTACTTTTGTGATCTTGTTTTATACATTTTGACTTTATCTTTCCCTGAGATTTTCTTTGTTTTCTATTTTTTTATATGTTAACTGTGGGGTTTCTTCATTGTTAAATATCTCATTTGTGATCTGGCAGTATACATTCTTTTTTGAAATATGAACATGTATTTCCTAATTATCTAATTATCTAGAATTAAAGGCTGTTTAATGTGTGGATATGAAAATGGAGGATATTTGCATACAATCATTTTACTTGTTCTCTAAAAATTCTTTTTTTGCTAGTATAATTTAGAAACTTGGGCAATATAATGATTATTAAATTATTATTTATATTTTTTAAATATTTCAACCAAGAACTTTTTTTGGCATTTTCTTTGTTCTGTCGCAACGCTTAATATGATTCAATATACAATTGTATGTTTAGTAGATTTCATTGCTCACTACCATGATTTCCCCTTTATTTAAATCTTCTTTTTAATTTATATGAAGGACAGTAGTAATAAGCCTTGGAGTATTTTTTCATATAATTGTACCTTTTTTTAACAGCTTTATTGAAATATAATTCACATACCATACAATACACCAATTTATAGTACTTTTCTAAGCCTTTGATTATCTGAAAATATCCTTGTGCATTTTTTAAATTAAAATTTTTATTTTGCTATTATTGTTGATTCTCATCTTGTAAGAAATAATACAGAGAGATCCTGTGTGCCTTTTAAGTAGTTTCAACCAATGGTAACGTTTTACACAATTATAGTATAATGGCATGACCAGGATATTGACATTGATACAATCCACCAGTCTTATGTAGATTTCCCCACTTTTACTTGTACTCAGTGTATGTGTTTGTGGAGGGGGTTAAATGTTTAGTGCAATTTAGTTGTATAACATGTGTAAAGAAGTGTACTTGCACCAGAGTCAAGTTCCAGGAGAGTTTATTAACCACAAAGATCCTTCGTGTTGCCTTTTTATAATCACATGAATCTCTTTCCTGCACCTCTATACCTTCTTCCCTAATCCCTGGCAACCACTAATCTGTTCTCCATTTCTAAAACATTGTCTTTTCAAAAATATTATACAAATGGAATCTTATGGTGTATAATAATCTTGTTGAATTGGACTCTTTTTTCACTCAGAATAATCCTTGGATATTCATTCAAGTTGTTGCCTATATCAATAGCTCATTACTTGTTACTGCTGAATAGTATTCCATGATATGTATATACCATATTTGTTTAACCGTTCACTTGTCAAAACATCTGGATTGTCTCCAGTTTTTTTTTCTTATTATGGATAAAGCTGTTGTAACATTTGTGTACAGATTTTTGTGTGAACAAAGGTTTTATTTATCTGGAATAAATGTACAAGAGTGCAATTTTTGGGTAGTATGGTAATTGCATATTTAGTATTATAAGAAAATGCTGAACTGTATTCTAGAGTGGTTATACAATTTTACTTTCCCATCAGCAATGTATGAGTGGTCCAGTTTCTCTGCATCCTGGCCAGCATTAGGTGTTTCCATTATTTTTTTTTTTTACCCATTCTGATAGGCATGTGTTGATATTATATTGTTGTATTAATTTTCATTTCCCTAATGAGTAATATGATAGTTAATTCTGTGTCAACTTGGCCAACGTAACCAGATATTTGTTCAAATATAATTCTGGTTGTCTTTTTAAGGGTTTTTTGAGGGAGGGGAGAGGTGAAATTAACATTTAAATCAGTGGACTTTGAGTAAAGTAGATTTCTCTTCATAATATGAATAGAAGTTATCCAATCAGTTTAAGACCTTAATAGAACAAAGACGGACCTTTCCCCAGCAGAAAGGAATTCTGCCATCAGATGTATTTCAAACTTGAACTGAAATATTGGCTTTTTCCTAGGTCTTCAGTCTGCTGGCTCACTCTCCCAGTTTTAGACTTGTCAGCCTCCATAATTGCATAAGCCAATTCCTTAAAATAAATCTCTCTTATACATTTCCACATCATATTGGTTCTTTTTCTCTGGAAAATCTTAACTATACAAGTAATAATGTTGAGCATCTTTTCATGTGCTCATTCGCCATCTGTATATACACTTTGGTGAAATATTTGCTTATGTTTTTTGTTTATTTTCTAATTGGATTTTTTTTTTTGACTGTTGAGTTTTGAGAGTTCTTTATATATTATAGATAGTAGTCCTTGGTCAGATATATGGTACGCATATATTTTCTCCCAGTCTGTAGCTTGTATTTTCAACCTCTTCACAGGTGTTTTACAGATCAAAAGTTGTTAATTTTGATGATATCCAATATGTCAATTCCTTCTATGGATTATGCTTTTGGTGTCATGTCTAAGAATTCTTTCCCCAACCCTAGATTCAAAGATTATTTCCAATGTTTTGTTTCTAAATGTTTTATAGTTTTATATTTTGCATTAATATCTGTTACTTATTTGAGTAATTTTTGTATTAGGTAGGAGATTTAGGTTAAGATTTTTTTTTTTTTTTTGTCTGTGGACTTCCAATTGCTCTAGCACTATCTGTTGAAAAGGCTATATTTTCTCCATTGAATCTATTTTACAGCTTTGTCAAAAATCCATTGAACATATTTATGTGGGTCAATTTCTAGGTTCTCTATTCTGTTCCTTTTATCTATGTGTCTATCCCTATGCAAATAACAACACTGTCTTGATTTCAATAGCTATATAGTAGATTCTAATATCAGGTAGAAAGATTCCTCCTATTTTGTTATCTGTATATACCAATTCTATATTGTGTGCTTTTTGTATGAATTGTAAAAAAGCTTGTTCTATCTACAAAAAAAAAAAAAACCGTTGCTATGATTTTGATAGAATTGTGTTAAATGTATAGATCAAATTAAACAATTGCCATCTTTACTATGGTGAGTCATCCAACATGCAAATATGCTATGTCTCCATTTATTTAATCTTTTTTTAATTCTTTCATCAGCATTTTATAATTTTCAGCCTACAGATCCTGTACATGTTTTGTTAATTTTACACTTAACAATTTCATTTATCTTTGAGGTAATTGCAAATAGTATTGCAAGTTTTGATTTTAGTTTCCACTATTTAATTGATATATAAAATTATAAATTACTATTTTTTGTATGTGTATGTTGATCTTGGATCCTACAACCCTGCTGAAATCACTTATTAATTCTAGTAGGTTTTGGTGTATTCCTTGGTTTTTTGATGTAAACATCATGTTACCTTCAAATAGGACAGTTCTATTTCTTCTTTTCCAACCTATATGCTTATTATTTCTTTTTCATGCCATATTGCTATGGCTAGACTTTCAGTACTATATTGAATATCTGTGGTAACAGAGGACATCTTTGCTTTGTTCCACATCTTAGGGAAAAGCATCCTGTCTTTCACTACTAATTGTGTTAACTGTGTGGGTATTTTTGTTTTGTTTTTTGTTTTTTTTGTTTGGTTGATTGGTTGGTTTTTGGGCTTTTGAAATTTTTTGTAGAGAATCTTTACCAAATTAAGGAAGCTCCACCCTATTCATAGTTTGCAGAAAGATTTTATCATAAGTGCATATTGGGCTTTCCTTTTTGGTGAATTATCTGTGTCAATTTCTAATTTACCAACTGTATTTCCTTTTTGGTGAATTATCTGTGTCAATTCATAAAAGCATATGTTTTTTCTTTTTTAAACTCTTGATATGGAGAATTAATTGATTTTTGAATGTTGAACCAGACTTACATACCTGCAATAATCCCACTTTGTCATGATGTTTAATTCTGTATGTTTCTTTTTGTACATTGGCAAATTAAATGTGGTAATACTTTGTTGAGGGATATTGCTCTACAGATTTCGTTTTTCAATACTGTCTTTGTCTGGTTTTGATAGTTATGGAATAATGACCTCATAAAATGAATTAGGAAGTATTTCTGCCTCTTTTATTTTCTGGAATAGATAGTGTAAAATTGGAGTTAACTTTTTTCTAAATCTTTGCAGAATTCACCAGTGAAACTATCTGTGCCCAGGGACTTCTTTTGGAGGAAGCTTTATAATTATGAATTCAATTTATATAATGGTTATAGGATTATTCAGATTAGCTTGAGGTTTGGCACTTTGTGGTTTTCATGCAACTGGTTCATTTCTTTTAAGTTGTTGAATTTATGAGTGTAAAGTTGTTCATGTTAGTACTTCATTATTTGTTTAGTGGCTTCGGGATCCTTAATGATATCCCGTGTTTCATTCTTGATATTGGTAATTAGTGTCTTTTCTTTTTATGTTTTTATCAGTCTTGCTAGAGGCTCATCAAATTTATTTATTTATTTTTTTAAGAACCAGTTATTTGTTTCCTTGATCTTTTTCCATTATTTTTCTGTTTTTTTTTTTTTAATTTCTGTTATCTTTATAATTTCCTTCCTTTGCTTGCTTTGGATTTATTTTGCTATCTTTTTTCCTGTTTGTTGATGTAGAGTCTTAGACTATTTATTGGAAACATTTCCTATTTTATAATGTAAGCATTTAGTGATATAAATTTCCTTGTCAGAACTGCTTTAGAAACATCCCACATATATTGGTATGTTGAGTTTTCATTATTATTCAGTTCTATGTATTATTTTTATTTCATTGAAACTTCCTCTTTTACTAATAGATTAATTAGAAGTGTGTTTTTAATTTCCAAATATTTGTAGATGTTCTTGTCATTTTTCTAATGCAATTGCACTCCGGCCACAGAGAACACTGCATTCTTTCAATTATTTTCAAATTGTTGAGTTTTTTTTTTATGGTTTATGTTACGGAGTATCTTCATGAAAGTTTTGTGGGCAATTGAAAAAATTGTGCATTCTCCTGTTGTTGGGTGTAGTGTTCTCTCTCTCTATATGTGTATATATATATATATATATATATATATATATATATATATATATATATATATATATATATGTATATATACATATATATATATATCTCACATAGATTTTGTTAATTTTGTTGTTTCATTACTTCTACTCTATTTTTTGTCTGTTGTTCTATCACTTGCTGTGAGTGGGTTGTCCCCAGGTACAGTTCTAGATTTGTCTTTTTCTCATTTCAGCTCTATCAGGCTTTGCTTCATGTATTTTGTTTAATGTATTCATGTTGTTTGGTGGGTACACAATTATGCTATGTTATGTTCTCATGAGCTTTTGTCATTATGTAATGTTCCTCTTTGTCGGTAATAATTTTCTTTGCCCTAATATCTACTTTATCTGATATTAATATACTCTATACTTTTTAAATTTAGTATTTGTACCATGGTATTTATTTTTAATCTTTTTACTTTAAACTTATTTATGTTTTTGACATGAAGTGACTTTCATGTAAAAGATTATGTTTTGCTTTGTTTTGATTTATCCACTCTACTAATTTCTGTATTTTAGCTGGTACTTTTAAATCAATTAGATGCAATGTAATTATTGATATATTAGGACTCAAAGCTACCAGTTTATTCCTTGATTTCTATTTCACTTATTTCTTTTTCCTGGAGTTTTCTTTTCTTGGTTTCCTGTGAGTTGCATGAACATTTTTAAAGATTCCATTTGATGTATTTATAGCGTTTTTAAAGTACATTGTTTTACGTGGTTTTCTAAATGGTTCCTCTATTTATTACAATATACTCATATAACTCATCACAATCTGCCAATATTGACATTTTATTACTCTGAGTGAAATATGGAAACATTATTTCTGTTAATGTACTTTGACACTCCCGAACTTTTAAATTAATTTATCTTAAATATTTTCTCTAAATTTATACTGAGCACCATATCAGATGACGTTATAATTTCTGTTTCATTTCAGTTATTAAATATGATTTAAGAATATCATGAGAAAAATAGTTTACTACATTTACCCCTACTTTCACCCAATCAAATTTCTTTTTTCTCTCCTATAATTCCAGGCCATCTACTGTTACCATGCCCTTTCTGTTTAGATAATTTCATTTAGCCATTTTTAAAGATAGGTTTGCTGCCAATCAATTCTTAGTTTTCCTTCATTGAGAATGACTTTATTTCAAATCCTTCTTTCCTTAACGATATTTTTACGGGATATAGAATTCATGGTTGATAGTTCTTTTCTTCCTGTGCCTGAAAAATGGTGCTCCACCTCTTTCTGTCCTCCATCGTTTCCAATGAAAATCCACTGCCATTTAAATTAGTATTTCCTTTAAGTAATATGTTATTTATCTCTGGTTATGTTTAAGGTTTTTTATTTGTCTTTAGTCTTCAAAAGTTCATATATGATGTGTGTTTGCATGGAATTCTTTGAATTTATCCTTTTGGGGTTCACTCAGCTTCTTGAATCTGTAGCTTTCTATCTTTTGCCAAATTTGGTATCATTTCTGATGTTATTTCTTCAAATATTTTTTCAGACATGGTTTATGTCTTTTCTCCTTTAGGGACTCCAATGATATTGTTAGCTTTTTGTCATTGACCCACAGAACCTTAAGACTCTGTTCATTGTTTTTTTTGTTTTCAGTCTATTTTCTCTCTATTGTTCAGATTGGGTGAATTCAATTGATCTGTATTTAGTTCACTGTTTCTATCTTATGGCATCTCCACTCAATTATTGAGACCAATTTTTGAGGGTTCTTTAAAAATTTTGATTATTGTATTTTCAGTTCTAAAATTTCCTTTTGGTTCTTTTATAATAACTTTTATTTTCATTCTGAGATTTAATTTTTTTCACTTTTTCAAGAGTTTTTAATTGTTTATTGAAGCATTCTTGTGATAGCTGCTTAAAAATCCTTGTCAGATAATTACAATATCTGATTCATCTGGGCATTGGAATTTCCATATGGAATATTTTGTTTAATGACAATGAATACAGTGAGTTAGGAATGAAAGGAAGTAAAGAAATCAATAGGATTATTCTTGAAATTCTTGACATAGTTAAAGGGCTATGAGATGTAGCACAGTCCTTGAATATACATAGTGGGGTCCTATTTACTTTCCTACTCCTACAATAGTAGCAATAGACACATCTTAGATTTTACAGAGTAGTTTATCTCTTCGATGGGAAAACAAATTGAAAGGAAAGGAAACACGATGAGAGGTGAACAGGCTTCATAGACAGAGGTGGTGAAGAGCAAGAGATGATAGAAATTACCCAGAGCTTTCTTTCTTCATGTGATAGCAAAAGTTCTTGTACCTGGGTTTGCTTTATTTGTATGAGTTGATGAAAACTTATTTTCCTTTTTGAATACTCACTTATCCATTCATTGTCCAAGTGAGTCCAGCTTTATTAGAACAGGTGGACTAAAAAAGTAATGACATATCCTCACAGGTGCCAATTAAAGGTACAGTTTTGAAATATATTGTTGTATACCCTTTTCCATTACTAGGGTCAGTGTTCTCATTATTTATAGAAATTACAATCATCTATTTAAAACTAAAATACTTTTATTTTTTTTTCCTTTAGTCTATCCTTAACCTAAATAAATAAACAAAGATCCAAGCATATCTTAAATTATTTGTTGAGCTTTCTTTATTCCATTGCCAATCAGTCAGGTTATGCAAAATAGCCTAGGATGGACACTGTGGATACTTTTTTCTTTTCTTCATGATTGTAACTGTCAAACTTATAATATGCTCTTTATTTTTAATGAAATTACAAGCTGGAGATGGTATGTTGATTCAACACAGTGGGAACTCACTCTATGTCTGTGAAGATACTTTGATTTATTGCTCTCTTAGTCAAGTTGGAAAACATAACCTCAGTTATGCTGTATGGCCAAAGTTTAAGTTCTTCATGAGAAAGATTGATCTAGCATTTAAAATTAAATATAATTTTAAGTGAATTCTAAGAAGGTAATGTATCTCCATCATTAAAAATCGGTTTTCTTGATACTTCCAAAGGAGATACTGGAATGTATGTTTTTGCTTAATGTATTCATGCTTAAGCAAAAGAAAAAACCTCATGCAATAGAAAAGCATAGACTCATTTGCAAACTTGGCAATATATATTGAATGTCTATTGAGTTCAAACCAATATAATAGGTACTAGGAAAGATCATACATTCACTAATTTATTCAGCAAACATTTATTAAGTATCTGCTATATGCAAGATTTTATGCTAGTCTCTATAACAAATACAGAGTTGTACAAGATATATTTCTGCCCCTTGAACAGTGTAAAATCTGGTAAGATTATGTGTATGATACAAGCCTGTATCTTAATTATGTAAGCATGCTACTAATATTTCTGGGGCTCCATACAAGAATACAAAATGGCTGCCCACAAACCACATGTCTCAATATTTAAATGACTAATAAAATGTTAAATAAAATGTTTTATTCACTTTCTTTGAAAAGTATACTTTCAAATGACCTGGAAGTCCAGGTATGAATTTAAAATTTTTGAACTCCTCAGAATTCTGCACCAGAACATAGAAGTGTAAGAAGAACTATTGTTCAGAGATCTGACCTCTGGCCCACTACCCTTTCCTTATCATACATAGTTTTGTTCCACTCAAAAGAAACCTTGTGTGCATGTTTAGGAATTCCCAAGCCCTCACGTACAGTGCATTCACAATCTCTGTAAGCAGTTGCTCCTTGAATACCCTTTCACATAGTGGTGCATACAGTGGGAGAACAGATCTAAGAAGTTTGGGCAGGACTGGAAGAGGAGTCAGGGCAGTTGGGAAGAGAATTTTGGGATCCTAAATAACAAAGTATCATCTAATAAGAGGTTGTAGAATTTTGGTGGGAACCTTCCCTGGCCCCATAGGCTCTTCACTCTGTGGCAGTGGAGCAACTGAATAAGTGCTAGAGTGAGGTCCTCCAAAGCACAGGGCCCACAGCTGCGTTTAAGGGCAATATAGCAGTCATGAAGAAATACAGATTGTATGGCTGGATATAATATAGTTCATCTATATGATTCAATTATTGAAAAGAAAGGTGATTTCTACATGTATTGACGTAGAAAAATGTCAATGTCATATGGTTAAAGAAAATAATGCATATAATATAATTGCATTTTTGTCAAAACAAAATTTAAACCAGTACAATGCACATATTTGTGCATATTTGGATGAGAACAGAGGAGAAATGCTGAGGAACTATTAGCATGGCTTATCTGAGAAAGGGTGGAATTAGAGAGAATATTTTATTTTATGTTTTTCAGCTTTATTTATACTTAATATACAAAAATTGAACATATTTAATGCACATATTTTGATGCATTTGGACATACACATACACCCATGATACCATCACCACAATCAAGGTGATAAACATATTTGCCTTGTGCTAAGCGTTCTTATCACAAAAACAAGAAGCAAGGGAGAATATTTTCTTTACACATCTCTATATGTTCCTTATATATTTATAAAAGTGAGAATATATTAGTTTTGTAAGAAAAAACTCAATATATTTTTTTGTAATGCCAAGAAATATATATTGATTACCTACTATGTGCATTGTACTATTAGGTGCTGAAGAGAGTCTCATCTCATTTTTTGCTCACCACAGTCATCCAACTGAGAAAACTATTGTTCCAAGAGATAAAATTTCTTGCCCAAAATCACACAGGTAGTAAATGAAGAGTCATTTCAACCTAAGGTCTTCTGAATCAAAGTCACTAGTCTTTCTTCAATATATAGTTCAAAAAGAGTCATGTACCAAAATGTTCATTGCAGCTCTATTTACAATAGCCAGGACATGGAAGCAACCTAAGTGTCCATCATCAGATGAATGGATAAAGAAGATGTGGCACATATATACAATGGAATATTACTCAGCCATAAAAAGAAATGAAATGGAGGTATTTGTAATGAGGTGGATGGAGTTAGAGTCTGTCATACAGAGTGAAGTAAGTCAGAAGGAGAAAAACAAATACAGTATGCTAACACATATATATGGAATCTAAGGAAAAAAAGAAAAAAGGCCATGAAGAACCTAGTGGCAAGACGGGAATAAAGACACAGACCTACTAGAGAATGGACTTGAGGATATGGGGAGGGGGAAGGGTGAGATGTGACAGGGTGAGAGAGTGTCATGGACATATATACACTACCAAATGTAAAATAGATAGCTAGTGGGAAACAGCCGCATAGCACAGGGAGACCTGTGTATATGTGTATATGTATATACATATGTATATGTATAACTGATTCACTTTGTTATAAAGCAGAAACTAACACACCATTGTAAAGCAATTATACTTCAATAAAGATGTTTAAAATATATATATATATATATACCACAATTTATTTCAAAATTAAAGAAGAGTAGCGACTTAGAAGTATTTCCTACACATGTTTTGGATCTATTTGTCCCTAGTTCTGACCAAGTTTCAAGGATACCCTATGTCTTTCAGATCATTTACATGTAATTTAGTGATTTATGCCCCTTAATTATACCACAATTTGGACACTGCACTGTTTGTAGCTTTTTTGCTTGTTTATTTTTATTGCCAGGCTTGTCTGGCAAGATGATATGACCACATGGGCATCCACAGCTTACCTCTTAATTTGGGGTATGATGTTGTTGCTGTGCAGCAGGGAAGTCCAGGGAATCCTAGGGTACTGAGGTAATAGCTAGATGAAAGTCCCTGACTGAGGTGCTGGAAGAGCCATTTACTCAATAAGGTTCTAGTGAACTGTACTCTGGTGTGAACTAGTAGTAGCGATATTTTACTGCAACTCACATATCCCCTGGAAACCTGAGAGAGTAAGAAGAGACAAAACAGTTCTTTATGATTTAATAAGGTATGCCCACATATATCTCATTTTGTTCTCACAACTACCTTGCAAGATAAGTGTTGTTAGCTCCATTTTATAGCAGAGTAAACTGAGCCTCAGAGAGGTTAAGTAACTTTCCATAGAAGATACCAATATTAGTCAGGGTTCTCTGAAGAAACACAACCAAAAAAGATGTGTACACACACACACATACACATTTGGAGACACAGTGAAGAGTCACAGTTTGAGTCCAAAGACAGTCTGCTGGCAGAATTCCTTCTTGCTTGGGAGTGGTATTTGTTCTATTAAAATCTTCAACAGATTAGATGAGGCCCACCCACATTATGGAGGGTAATCTACTATACTAAAAATCCTTGATCAAATATTGATCTCATCCAAAAAAACACCTTCACAGAAACACCCAGAATATTTAACCAAATATCTGGCTACTGTAGCCCAGCCAACTTGACACATATAATTAACCATCACAACACCACAATTAAATTTTTGTTTTAGAGTTGTTCTCATAAAATTGAAAACTCTAGTTATTTTATTATTTTAATGATGTTATTGTTTGTTCAAATTTCAGAAAGTATATAAATCATTACTAAAGAGCACTTCTATTGATAATGTTTCCATATATTATATATAGATGATGAAGCAGGGACTAGAGATATTGAGAAAAGTAAAAATATTCAGCTAATTAACTTCCTTAAGTTACTATGCTTATAGCAAGGTGAGAAAAGAGACTGGTTGTTTTTTAGTTCCTAATTTCACCCTTTCTTTAGAAAGCCATGGAAATTGCATTTAAGTATTAATTGAATTAAAAACAAAATTGTTTACTAAGTTCCATTTAAACACAATCTAAAGAAATACAGTAATAGATAAGGTTAACTTCTTCATTTAACTTAAAATGTTCTCTTGAAGATTTGATCAATAATTTACCAGACACAGAAGCCTGAAAAATGCTTATTGTTATCAGATTTCTTCCTTTAATATGGAGAGCAATAAGGTAATTGTTAGTCATTTGGATAACTCAAAAATTACCTGTGCTACTTTTCTTACATTTTACTGAGAAAGGATTACAATGTACTTTATTTTGTAATATTAAAATCTGATGGGGGTATATAAGTGCTTAGTATTCAACCATAGAGTGAATTTATATTTTGGTCAAATCTGTTTTGAAAATTAAAACTAAAATCATGTCTATATAGTAAGGCTGAATCAAGTAGGGAAGACTTGTTTTAGATATCTTTAGTAACAATAGATGTGACCCGTACTGCAATACAGTGTCATTGTACAGATATAGCTTGAAATGAGGAAATAATGTGAAGGTGGATCCATTTATTTGGACTCATTATAATTAACCAAATCAATCATTTCATAATCTGAGCAGTTGTACACTTGTCAGCAGCTGATCAAGGCAACCATATAGAGGATTCTGTATTGTCCAGGGTCTAAAGTTATACTTAGGTAGTATAAATTGAAGAAAAAAATGATTTTTATTTTCTGATTAAGCATGTGAGATTGTATTAATTTTCTGCTGCCTCCAGAAACCCCACTAAAATGGCAAAAGTATGATTTTAAGAGGATATATCCACAATCATAAAAGTAATGAGAAAGGTGATGACAGTAGTAAATAAGACATGCCTACACATTTGAGAAGGATATAAAGTGGAACACAGGAGTGGTAATGACTTAAGAGATAGGGCAAATCTAGAATCTAATGGCTTTCAGAGGGAAATACTAACCAGATCCCAAAAATCTGGGCCAGAGAATTCCAGGAAGTCTCAAAAATTGGAGCCATCAGTTACTTCAGAAACCAGGGTGAGACAGGATTAAACAGGAAGAGAGCTTGAAAATATACTTATGGAGCCATTAAACTTTCAGGCCTCCTTCCTCACTCTTGCATTAACAGAATCACAGAGGCTTTGAAATCAGGGACACCAGAGCAGAAGAGAGGAGTGTGGTGCTATACTGAAACATGAAATTCAGTGAAAGTCAGCATATTGAGTAGTGAAATGCCAAGTCTCTGTTTGCCTCCCAGAATATGACAGAGAGGATGACAGTTTCAAAAGTAGAAAATTAAAGATTCTACTCTGAAGAAACTGAACCTTTGAAAGATTTATATTTGGAAGTCTCTGATGAAATGGCCAGGTTTGTACTGTTGAAATAGGGTGAGGCCTACCTATACAGAAGTCCTGCTCAAGCACACAGAGCTTTTAATTAGGTTTTGGTGCATCAGCCTTAACTATAAATGGGCATCCAAGGTTCATAGTATATTTGAACAAAGGTCTCATCTTTAAAGATCAAGACTCAAAAAAGAGAAAGGAGGAAAATTTGAGAAGACAGAAAATTCATTAATTTCACCCCATTACAAAAGCACAAAGGACTATTATATCTTTAGAGAACCAGGAGAAAATTATATAAAATCTACAAATAAATAAAAGTAAACATCTTTAACATTTAAAACATAAATATTTAATCTAAAAATAACTAAGAGAAAATCTTATAATATTCAGTGTTGCAGAAGATGTGGCTCAACAAGTATGCCACATAAATTGCTGGTGAGATTGTAAAATGGATTGGTCACTTTGGAAAATTATTTAATATTATTTTATAAATTGAATACTCATATGCCATATTAGCTAGAATTTTCACTCGTTGTAGACTTAAGAGAAACTCTTACATATGTTTAAGACACGTACAAGATTGTTCACAGCACAAGATTGTTTATAATCTCAAAACTCTGGAAATAATGCAAATACTCATCAACAGGAGTATGGGTAAATAAATTATGGTTTGTTCACACAATGGAGTATTATATAGTATTCAAAAGAAAGAAATGGAACTATATGCATCAATATGGATAAATATTACCAGTTTAATATCAAGAAAAAAATTAAGCTTAAAAAGATTATATAATAACACTATATGCTTTTTTTAAAGTTAAAAACAATGGAAACTACATAATAATATTTTACTACATACTTTGTGTGTGTGTGTGTGTGTGTGTGTGTGTATGTTTGCTTTGAAGGGTTATTTTGAGGACTAAGTTAATACAAGTAAAATGCTTAGAATAGAACTTGGTAATATATGAGAATTTTATTTTTAATATTTTTACAACTTTGGGAATATTTAAATAAAAAACTAAGCCAAAAAAAGGTAATTATTAACCCTGGGTATATATATATAGATATAGATATATATAGATATAGATATAGATATAGATATATGGGATATTTTGTAACAAGGGAAATGAAATCATTAGCTATCACTTGTCTCAGTGTGAAAAGTATTTTCATAGTTATAATTACATAAATATTTTGAATATTGTTTAGCCCCAAATTTTGATATATCTACATTAGAAAGATGAGGGAAGAAGTATGTGTGATATAGCGAAGTGGTATGAGAAAGTTAGTGGCACATTGTTCATGGTACAAATTTAATATATGTTTAACATTAATAAATCAATTAACAGCAATGTAAACATTATTTGGTAAATGGAAGCATATGCCAAAAACATGTCACAGCATTGAAACTCATTGCCTCAGGAAACTGAGAAACAGGAATGGGAGAGGTGGGGCAGAAGATTTATTTTTCATTATAAGACTTATTGCTCATATAACCACGTAATTTATCATTAAAAAAGATATTGCAGAAAATAAAATGAAGTACTTTCACAATTAGATTAGGACAAGGGTTATAAAACAGGATTGTCCCAGGCAAACTGAGATGTATGCTGAACCAACTATTTGACTCTCAAAACTTGGTACATATATTAGTTTGATACAAATAAAAAAAATAAAAATATAGAAGTAGTCACTTCCAAGTTAATTGAATATGTTGGTGTGTTTTGTTTAGTTTTCTCAGTTATCCAATTTGGCTATCTAAAGGATCAGCTTATTTGTTTAATGGCTGAACATTCAGGTTCACTTTTGGGTAAATGCAGATGATGTCTAAAAAAGAGGATATATAGGTTGATATTAAAAAAAATTTTTTTGATTCCTCTGCACAAAAGTAAATTGGCTACTGAAACTACTGAAGAAAATGGTAAAGTTCTAGAGTGTCACAGCAAGATGGCAGAATAGGAGATCCCTTATACTGTTTTTCCACAGATACACTGATTAAATAACAATATATGGTCAAAAATGCCCTTATGAGAATTCAAGATTCAAGAAATAGCAGTATTCCAGGTGAGCACAAAGCCAAGAACAGTTGCATTGAGACTGGTAAGCCAACCAATTTCACTTTACCTGCATCAGCCCCTCCCCAAAGCTGGCACAGCTCAGCACTAGGTGAAAATACACTGACTAGTGAATTCTGCCTGAGAGAGTCGGCAGAAAGGAGGCAGAAGAGTAGAGAGTGCATCCAACATTCCAGATTCTATTTTTTTTTTTTAAAGGGCCACGCAAAGGACTGGTTTCTGTCTTGCCTCATTCAGAATACTGATGGAACAAGCAGAGTTTAGATGCCTGGGGGCCATTAAGAACAAGGAAAAGTGTGAGCGGCTTGCTGCTGGTCCAGAGGACACACAGTACATCAGACAGAGGCCAATGCAGCTTAACAGCCTCTCCCTTGTGGGGATGGAGAAAAGTGAAAAATGCATGCAATATTCTGGATTCTCAGGGAGCTGCCTGAGTGAATGGAGTGCAGATGGGACTCAACATACCCTAGAAATCTGGTGGCTGCTGAGAACGTAAGTGAGCTGAGTGGCCTGTGGTAGCTCCAAATGATCGGCAGATAATAGACAGAAAAATAGGGAGCAGAGATTATAAGCTCCAGGAAAAGAAATTGGGAAATCTCTCTATTAAGAAATTTTATGTACAGACCTAAAGAAGTCTCATCCTTCCAAAAAGGTTTTCAGAGGCCCCAAGAAAATGTAGCTGGGCTGATTGGTGAGTGTCTTTCCCTGTACAAGCCAGTCTGTACAAACTGGGACAGGGGGCTAATTTTTCAAATGTGCATACCCCAACAAAAAGTTTTGAGAAACACAAAGAAACAGAGAAACATATCTCAAACAAAGGAACAAAATAAATCTACAGAAATTGACACTAAAGAAATGGAAGTACATGAATTACCTGACAAATAATACAAAACAAGTGTCACAAAGATGCTCAACTAAATCAAGAAAACAATGAATGAACTACGTAGGAATACCTCAAAGAGATGACAGAAAATATTTTTTAAAAGAACCAAACAGAAAAAACAGTAACTGAGTTGAAAAATTCACTAGAATGTTCAACAGCAGACCTGATCAAGCAGAAGAAATAAAAAGTGAAGCCAAAGACAAGAAACATTGAAAAATCAAGGTAACATTACACCACCAAAGGAACACAATAATTTTATAGTATGTGTTCCCAAAGAAATGGAGATCTGAGATTTTCCTGATAAAGAATTCAAAATAGTTGTTTTAAAGAAGCTCAGTGAGCTACAATACAGAAAAACAATTCAATAAAATCAGGAAACAATACAGGAACAAAATCAGAAGTTTAACAGATAGAAATCATAAATAAGAACTCATAGAAAATAGGGTAGATTGATGGTTGCCAAGGGCTGGAGCATGGGGGAAATAAGATGTTGGTCAAAGGGTAAAAACTTTCAGTTAGAAGATGGATTAAATTCTGTGAATCTAAAGTACAGCATGGTGACTACAGTTAACAATACTGTATTATACACTTGTAAGTGGCTAAGAGAGTGAATCTTAAGTGTTCTGTTAACTGAAAAAAATGCACAGTGTGAGAGTTGCGGGTTAAGCTTTATTTGGTGTAAAATGAGGACTATAGCCTGGGGGGCAGCATTTCAGATAGCTCTGAGAAACTGCTCTTGAGAGGTTCGGGGGAAGGTCAGTATGTATGCGATTTTGGTGAAGAGGGGGTCCATGCAGTCAAGCACACAGTTTTTTGCAGAAGGTTTCTGCCATTCTCATGAAGTTTATTGCTAGTCACGAGGAGCAGATTCCACCATGAATGACTTCAGTGCTTTTCTAGATATGAGGAAATGCAAGAATTGGGCTCATAACATCTTCTCTTGAAAATACCTAACTATCTGAAAGCCTGTCCTGCCAGTTTTTTTTCCAGAGCACAGAATGCCTCATTCCTGATCTCCACCCTGAACTCCTTTCATGGGGTGTTGAAGGTCAGTGGCTGCAACGACTCATGACTTAATCCTTGTAGAGGTAGATGGCAAGTGCTAATTTTTAGTTGGCAGGGCCCCTTCATGGTCATAAATTAGACCATGGTTTGGGAGGCATTTCATGACCATTTCATCCTAAGGTGCTAGGAATAGTCATTCCCAGGTCTGGTGAACATTTTATTGATAGGTTACTCAACGTGCTTTTAGTGGAATAGGCCTTATTAACAGTAGCCAAAAGTCTCTGGACCACCTGTCTTACTAGTGTGTTATGGTCCAGGAAAAAATTCCCTCTTGTTGCATCTTACCATGTCTAGCGTTACAATATTACAATCATTCATCTCATATAGAACTACATATTTTGGTTGGAGCCTCAGTCACACATTTGTTAATGCAAGAAACAATTTTGTAAAACAGGCAAAATACAAATAATGTTGCTAATAGCATTAATAGAGTTATAAGTAAATATGTAAGTCAGGAGCTTCCTACACCAAACCAGTTTTTAAAGCGGTCGTCAAGACTAGGGAGTGGGTCACTCAAGGCAGAAATCTGATTTTTCATATGGTTCATTAAACGTGCTATATTAGAGGATTAATCAGGTATGAAAACACAGCATTCAGTTTGAATTATGGCACAGGTGCCTCCCTGAGATTGCTGTAAGGATAACAAGGGCCATGAGGTTTTGTAACACCACTTTTCTTATCATAGAAACCTCAGAATTCAGTAGGCTAATAGCCGGATTACTACCATTTAAAGCCTGTGGAGTGAATTTTGTTAAGGCTTGATATGGCCAATTACTTCCTCCAACGTTATTGAAGGCGCAAAAATATCTGCTAAGTGACCATACTAGTGGAATACAGATCTCTTGACCCATCCAGCTCATACCAATGGTAAATTGGCTGGGGCCATCTCTAAATTGTTACATACATGACCTTGAGTCCAAGGAAATCCTAGAGTACCTCGCAGAAGCCAAGGTCATAAATTAGTACCACCAATCCACTGAGTTCTGTTAAGTGTGACCCACTGAATCTCTGGTCGTCTGACCCAGTCTGTTCCATACCAGTCAATATCTCTAAGGGTAATAATATGTAGGCATTGTTCATAAGGCACCCAGCCAAATTTCCTAAAGTTATTAGGCTGATTATCCTTAGTATGATTTAATTGATCCCAACATAGAGGAGCACTTAAATGACCACAGCCTGGTGTTAAGCACATAAATCCATCCCATGATTGTGGGAGGTTTCCTCTTCTAATAAATGGAAGATTACAGTTTTTGATTGAAACTTAGCTCATTGTTCTGACTGAGCTTGAGTGATCCTAAAAGTAAATTCATATTTATGGCCAGGGTCAGAGCAGGTATTATTAATTGGCCAACTGAGGGGATCCCACCTAGTAATATCAATAGTGGCCTGAACAGGACTATAATTTCCTTCTTCTAGAATAATTTCCTAAGGGCCAACCAATTAGAGACTTGGAGTGAAGAAATCCATCAATGTAACCCAGAAGAGCTAGACACAGGTAATTGTCCACAAACATAAAAATTGGATTGATTTTTAAAACTAGCGTAGGATTGTACCCATGATGAAAAAACATTTGATTCATATGCAAAGGTCCAAGAAGTCAAGAAAACACTATAAATGATAATACAGGTCAGGTCCAGTATCTTGGGCCAGCTGTCTACTTCTGATATCATCTTCTTCTCATCCTGGCAAACATATAGTTTCTCCTTGGTTTGAGCATCATTTTAAGATGAGTTTGAGGTTAGCAGTCCCATCTATAGATGAGTCCACTGCAAGGGCCCTTTGTAAGTGGAAATTAACCCAAGAGTCAATTCCCTTCAGTTTCACTGTGCAGGAGCTATTTAAGAGTACCTGATAAGGGTCCATCCATCTAGGTTGGAGACAGTCCTTTAAATTATGGAAGTTCCGATATGCATAATCCCCTGGTTGTAGGTTGTGGGGCATCTGATCTTCATTCAAAGATAGATTACTGAGATAATCTTCAGAAACAAACTTAGAGTGTCCTTTTTTTTTTTTTAACATCTTTATTGGAGTATAATTGCTTTACAGTTGTGGGTTAGTTTCCGCTTTATAACAAAGTGAATCAGTTATACATATACATATGTTCCCATATCTCTTCCCTCTTGCATCTCCCGCACTCCCACCCTCCCTATCCCACCCCTCTAGGTTATCACAAAGCACCGAGCTGATCTCCCTGTGCTATGCGGCTGCTTCCCACTAGCTATCTATTTTACGTTTGGTAGTGTATATATGTCCATGCCACTCTCTCACTTTGTCACAGCTAACCCTTCCCCCTCCCCATACCCTCAAGTGCATTCTCTAGTAGGTCTGTGTCTTTATTCCCGTCTTAAAACTAGGTTCTTCATGACATTTTTTTCCCCCTCAGATTCCATATATATGTGTTAGCATACTGTATTTGTTTTTCTCTTTCTGACTTACTTCACTCTGTATGACAGACTCTAACTCCATCCACCTCATTACAAATACATCCATTTCATTTCTTTTTATGGCTGAGTAATATTCCATTGTATATATGTGCCACATCTTCTTTATCCATTCATCCGATGATGGACACTTAGGTTGCTTCCATGCCCTGGCTATTGTAAATAGAGCTGCAATGAACATTTTGGTACATGACTCTTTTTGAACTATGGTTTTCTCAGGGTATATGCCCAGTAGTGGGATTGCTGGGTCGTATGGTAGTTCTATTTTTAGTTTTTTAAAGAACCTCCATACTGTTCTCCATAGTGGCTGTATCAATTTACATTCCCACCAACAGTGCAAGAGGGTTCCCTTTCCTCCACACCCTCTCCAGCATTTATTGTTTCTAGATTTTTTGATGATGGCCAATCTGACCGGTGTGAGATGATATCTCATTGTAGTTTTGATTTGCATTTCTCTAATGATTAATGATGTTGAGCATTCTTTCATGTGTCTGTTGGCAATCTGTATATCTTCTTTGGAGAAATGTCTATTTAGGTCTTCTGCCCATTTTTGGATTGGGTTGTTCGTTTTTTTGTTATTGAGCTGCATGAGCTGCTTGTAAATCTTGGAGATTAATCCTTTGTCAGTTGCTTCATTTGCAAATATTTTCTCCCATTCTGAGGGTTGTCTTTTGGTCTTGTTTATGGTTTCCTTTGCTGTGCAAAAGTTTTTAAGTTTCATTAGGTCCCATTTGTTTATTTGTGTTTGTATTTCCATTTCTCTAGGAGCTGGGTCAATAAGAATCTTGCTGTAATTTATGTCATAGAGTGTTCTGCCTATGTTTTCCTCTAAGAGTTTGATAGTGTCTGGCTTTACACTTAGGTATTTTATCCATTTTGAGTTTATTTTTGTGTATGGTGTCAGGGAGTGTTCTAATTTCATACTTTTACATGTATCTGTCCAATTTTCCCAGCACCACTTATTGAAGAAGCTGTCATTTCTCCACTGTATATGCTTGCCTCCTTTATCAAAGATAAGGTGACCATATGTGCATGGGTTTATCTCTGGGCTTTCTATCCTGTTCCATTGATCTATGTTTCTGTTTTTGTGCCAGTACCAAACTGTCTTGATCACTGTAGCTCTGTAATATAGTCCGAAGTCAGGGAGCCTGAATCCTCCAGCTCCATTTTTCGTTCTCAAGATTGCTTTGGCTATTCGGGGTCTTTTGTGTTTCCATACAAATTGTGAATTTTTTTGTTCTAGTTCTGTGAAAAATGCCAGTGGTAGTTTGATAGGGATTGCATTGAATCTGTAGATTGCTTTGGATAGTAGAGTCATTTTCACAATGTTGATTCTTCCAATCCAAGAACATGGTATATCTCTCCATCTATTTGTATCATCTTTAATTTCTTTCATCAGTGTCCTATAATTTTCTGCATACAGGTCTTTTGTCTCCTTAGGTAGGTTTATTCCTAGATATTTTATTCTTTTTGTTGCAATGGTAAATGGGAGTGTTTTCTTAATTTCACTTTCAGATTTTTCATCATTAGTATATAGGAATGCAAGAGATTTCTGTGCATTAATTTTATATCCTGCTACTTTACCAAATTCATTGATTAGCTCTAGTAGTTTTCTGGTAGCATCTTTAGGCTTCTCTATGTATAGTATCATGTCATCTGCAAACAGTGACAGCTTTACTTCTTCTTTTCTGATTTGGATTCCTTTTATTTCTTTTTCTTCTCTGATTGCTGTGGCTAACACTTCCAAAACTATGTTGAATAATAGTGGTGAGAGTGGGCAACTTTGTCTTGTTCCTGATCTTAGAGTAAATGGTTTCAGTTTTTCACAATTGAGGATGATGTTGGCGTTGGGTTTGTCATATATGGCCTTTATTATGTTGAGGAAAGTTCCCTCTATGCCTACTTTCTGCAGGGCTTTTATCATAAATGGGTGTTGAATTTTGTTAAAAGCTTTCTCTGCATCTATTGAGATGATCATATGGTTTTTCTCCTTCAATTTGTTAATATGGTGTATCACGTTGATTGATTTGCGTATATTGAAGAATCCTTGCATTCCTGGGATAAACCCCACTTGATCATGGTGTATGATCCTTTTAATATGCTGTTGGATTGTGTTTGCTAGTATTTTGTTGAGGATTTTTGCATCTATGTTCATCAGTGATATAGGCCTGTAGTTTTCTTTCTTTGTGACATCTTTGTCTGGTTTTGGTATCAGGGTGATGGTGGCCTCGTAGAATGAGTTGGGGAGTGTTCCTCCCTCTGCAATATTTTGGAAGAATTTGAGAAGGATAGGTGTTAGGTCTTCTCTAAATGTTTGATAGAATTCGCCTGTGAAGCCATCTGTTCCTGGGCTTTTGTTTGTTGGAAATTTTTAATCACCGTTTCAATTTCAGTGCTTGTGATTGGTCTGTTCATATTTTCTATTTCTTCCTGGTTCAGTCTCGGCAGGTTGTGCATTTCTAAGAATCTGTCCATTTCTTCCAGGTTGTCCATTTTATTGGCATAGAGTTGCTTGTAGTAATCTCTCATGATCGTTTGTATTTCTGCAGTGTCAGTGGTTACTTCTCCTTTTTCATTTCTAATTCTATTGATTTGAGTCTTCTCCCTTTTTCTCTTGATGAGTCTGGCTAATGGTTTATCAATTTTGTTTATCTTCTCAAAGAACCAGCTTTTAGTTTCATTGATTTTTGCTATTGTTTCCTTCATTTCTTTTTCATTTATTTCTGACCTGATCTTTATGATTTCTTTCCTTCTGCTAGCTTTGGGGTTTTTCTGTTCTTCTTTCTCTAATTGCTTCAGGTGCAAGGTTAGGTTTATTCGAGATGTTTCCTGTTTCTTGAGGTAGGCTTGTATTGCTATAAACTTCCCTCTTAGAACTGCTTTTGCTGCGTCCCATAGGTTTTGGGTCGTCGTGTTTCCATTGTCATTTGTTTCTAGGTATTTTTTGATTTCCCCTTTGATTTCTTCAGTGATCACTTCGTTATTAAGTAGTGTATTGTGTAGCCTCCATGTGTTTGTATTTTTTACAGATCTTTTCCTGTAATTGATATCTAGTCTCATAGCGTTGTGGTCGGAAAAGATACTTGATACGATTTCAATTTTCTTAAATTTACCAAGGTTTGATTTGTGACCCAAGATGTGATCTATCCTGGAGAATGTTGCATAAGCACTTGAGAAAAATGTGTATTCTGTTGTTTTTGGGTGGAATGTCCTATAAATATCAATTAAGACCATCTGGTTTAATGTATCATTTAAAGCTTGTGTTTCCTTATTTATTTTCATTTAGGATGATCTGTCCATTGGTGAAAGTGGTGTGTTAAAGGCTCCTGCTATGATTGTGTTACTGTCAATTTCCCCTTTTATGGCTGTTAGTATTTGCCTTATGTATTGAGGTGCTCCTATGTTGGGTGCATAAATATTTACAATTGTTATATCTTCTTCTTGGATCAATCCCTTGATCAGAGTGTCCTTTTAATAATTCAATTAAACTTTACATTATTATAACATAATAGCAAGGAACTGTCTGGGAAGTGAGTTTTAGTAAATACAAAGCTCCATTAACAAAACTGGAATTTATTATTCACTGAAACTTAATCTTTTTCTCTCTGCAATTACCCTCATCTCCACCAGACACAACCAAATCAAGAATAATTTGTTTGCAAAACAAATCTGGTCAGTTGCCCACATGGGTTCCTCCAAAGTGGCTGTAGTGGAACTCCTCAAATGGAGTCTCAGACTGAATATCCAAAGAAGTCTCCCAAGGCCAGGAAAGCCACACAAGGACTTGTCACAGATTTCACCTTACAGATTCAGGTAAATTCCTCCCTTGGAGGAATTCCTCCCTTGGACCTCCCAAGGTCCCCAAAATACCTTGAGATTCCTGCAGCTGTTAAGAGGTGGCCTCCTTAATTTATCTGATAAAGCTGCTGGGAACCTAAGAGTTTCCAATCTCTGGAGGGATCAGAGAGAATAGATAAATGTTTCAATTCTGCTTACAAAGGTATAATTTGCCAACTTACTGTGAGTCATAATTAGTTTGAGGGGAAGGGTTTCCTTATATCTGGAAAACACAGATTTAAAACAGTAGTTTTTCATATAGAAACCATAAAATTATGACCATATTCACCAGTTCACTCAGTCCTATGTAACTAATCCTTTTTGTTATGAGTTTTAAGAAGCCATCAGGTTTCCCATTAGAATTCTTTAATTTCTTACCCAGTTCATCATTATGGTCAGAAACCCGTACTTGTCCAAAAAGTCCTTTCTATAAATCTTGAAGAGGTAACATTTTTGCAAAGGCATCAGAGTAAAACCGTGTCTATTAATGACAAAAGACTTAAGGCATGTTTTAAAAAACCTGGTTACAATGCAATTGACAAAAATACCATTACTACTGTAACATATAACATTTTAAGATAATAATTAGAATTTTGCCTGATAACATTGTACCAGAACATATCAGATTTTTTGTAACTCCATAAAATTTCTAGAATAGCTATATTAATAACATTTGCCATGCAATATAACCTAAGAAGATTTATTTCTCATTTGACAATACTTCCCATGTAATTTAACATACCAAATGAATGTAATTAGTTTAATATCTCTCTTTGGGATGTTTCAGAGGCCCTTTGAAGCATCCCAAAGTTAGCTAGAGGTCAAAAGGACTTCATTAGAATTTGACTTAGAAAGTTTTGTCAAAAAAATATTTAAAAGGTTTAAAACACTTGGTCAGATAGGATTATAGGTCATTGTGAAACAATAGTTATTCACTTACCCAAAGTGACAATAAAAGATTTAAAGGCAAATACAGAACTGGTCACTTTAAAGGTAAAAAAAGCTCAAAATCTGTTATCAAAGGCAGCTCAGCATTTTAAGAAAACTTGTCCTCTTAACAGAGAGAAAAGCCAGATTCAAGTTTTGTACAAGCTTACTTTTAAAATTCATTTACTCAATTAAATTTATTCTAAACTTAGTCAATCCTGACCGTGCACAAAACTCATTTCTCAGGGTCCATGTCCCACAAACATTTCATCACTTTTTGTATCCATCACTTTAACTTTTCCATCCAGAAACAACCAGCTCTAAGACAGACTTACTTTCTCTTACCTTAATAAAATGCAATTCCATTCTTCAGACCTTCTTTACTGAAAACCCACATCCTACTTTCCTATGGTATACTGAAATGCTTCCTTTATTATTTCTATTAGCTTTAATTACATATTTAAATTAGAGTCCTCAACTCTTAAAAACCTTAATTTCTAATGAAAACTAAGAAGTAAGCAACTATGAACTGTTCTTTAATTAGCATTCTGTACATTGGTGAACATAAATACCAGTGATAATTTCTAAAACATTTGCTTTCTTATAGAGAATATCTCAGGGTGGCACCAAACATATCCTTTAATAGCCTTAAATACCTTTAGTTTCTCTGTTTAGTAATTGATATCTCAGTATCTTACTTTATTTGGGAATGACCTAACTACTCAATAAAATTTCATCACTTAATTTAGCACAACTCTAAATTTCAAGTTGCCAAATATCTGGAGAGATCATTTTTAAGTAGATATTCCTAAAATAATTATTCCTAAAGAGTTCACCCAAAAGCTCTTATCTCATTTATATTTTATTTGCTTACAAAAAATTTATCATACCAAGTTATTTTTCTTGCTGCAAAATTTTCAACAGATATAACATGATTTTATTTAACTTATATTAACCTAGGTGCAATAAAAGTATTATACTTAATGTTGGTGACTCTGAAGAAATGTCTATATTATTTAGATCAACAAACTTAAACTAACTTTAATACCAGATATTAATTTAATACTGAATATTTCCCAGTTCATGTGAAACTAAAATTAATTTTAGCCAGTTACCTTCTGTATTTTTGAGAATTTATATAAGCGCTTACTTTCCTTTAAGCCAATTAAGTAGAGCTCACTTGAATTAAATTTGATAATACCATCCAAAGGTAAAAACATATACATAGCACACATAAACATATAAACAGACACCACCAGAGAACTCATAGCTTCATTTTCTAAATTTAGTCATGAATCAGGTATCACAATACAAAACTCACTAGTTATAAATAACAGTTGGAATAAGTTAAATTTTAAAAGGATCCTTTTCCTATTTTTTCTCCTCAATCTCAGGAATTGGAGATGGTCTAGATAAGTGTTCCTGAGAACCCTGGTCTCAAGGCACAGGGAGAGAAAATTAAGTTCTCCTAGTAGGACTTGTTCCCTCAGGGTCAGAATTCTGAAAAGATTTTTTTTTTCTTCAAGCTAGCTTTCTCCAACAACTGCATGTGCAATAAAAGAGCCCATTTTGGCCATTTTTCAGGGCAAAATTTTCCTTTAATTCCCAATTAAATATGTACTTGCAAGTATATTTTGTACATACATAAACGTGGTTGGGGTGTTAGTTGGAGGCTGGCTTTCTGACACCCCTCATTTCTGTGTTTGAGAAGCTCTATTTCCCATTTTAAAGTTGAATTTGTCAGGGGTAAAATTTACTAGTGAAATTGTGTGGTGGGCCAATGTGCTGCTTGTGAGCTTAACTCCTCTAGGCATCACCATAGAGTTGTTTCAGCCCTTTTACGTGGATCGGTTTCTCCCTTTGGTGGTCTAATACCAATGCGGGTGCTCGGGTCACTGAATGGCCATTTTTTATGTGTGATCCCCGGATGAACAAGTCTTTTAATTAATGAGTGGGTTTCTCTATGGGACCACTGTGGGGTATGAGGACTCTGCCTCCACCACTCACATAAATTTCTCAGTTGTCTGAGAAAGCCGTAACCGACCGGGAGGAGGCTTGTCCCTTTTCTTTGGAGCAAATGCTCTCGTGTAATATCTTCACTTTTATCTGGACAAATTCTATTAAGGCAACCAATTTGAGGAAAAACATCAGATCAGCCTCTAACCTAACCACTCAGCCCAGATCACTCAGCCTTTTTCAACTGAGAAAACCCCAGTATCTTTCAACCAGCCCCCCTCCCAGTATCTGTCACTTGGGTGGGTATTTCCCTGGATTCTTTCAACCACCCACCACCAGTATCTTGCAACTGGGGGGCCAGGTACCTGTTACACACCGCCAAATAAAACACAGGATCATCAACCAATACAGGAGGTCCGAGAACCAGGAGGCACTCACCAAAATTTGTTGGGACTCTCCAAGGAGGCGGATAGGAGCAAGAGGCCTCTGCTGGTATGAAAGTTCCAGTTCCTCATAGAGTTCGGGTGAAGGAGAGAAGTCTGCTCTGGGTCCCTTTCATTGGTCACCATAACTGTTGACAGTTCTCACCACAAATAAATGGTAATTATCTGAGATGATAGATGTGTTAACTAGCTAATTGTGGTAATCATTTTGCATTACATACACATATCAAATCATTACATTGTATACCTGAAACTTACACTTATATGTAATGTATAAGTGACTTAAATGTCAATTACATCTTAATAAAAATGGAGAAAAAAATTTTAAATAATTTGGAAATCAAGAAAATAGAACTAAAATGAGAAATAGAAAGCAGCACAATAATAATAGGGGATTTCAAACCCCATTTTTAATAATGGATAGACCATCTAGACAGAAGATCAATAAGGAAACAGAGGACTTGAAAAACACTATAGAGCAAATTGACCTAACAGACATGTACAAAACATTCCACACAACAGCAGCAGAATACATTCTTCTCAAGTGCACATGGAATATTCTCCAGGAGAGTTACTACTTTAGGTCATGAAATAAGTCTTAACAAATTTAAGAATATTGAAATCATATCAAATATATTTTCTGACCACAATAGAATGAAACTAGAAACCGATGCCAGAAAGAAAATTAGAAAATTCACAAATATGTGTAAAATAAGCAACACACTCTTGAGCATCCAATAATTTAAAGAAGAAATCAAAAGAGAAATTAGATATTATCTTGAGACAAAAGAATATGAAAACACCACATGCCAAAACATGGAATGCAGCAAAAAACAGTACTAAGAGGGAAGCTTACAGTGATAAACCCCAACATTAAAAAAGAAGAAGGATCTCAAAAACTTAATTTTACACCTCAAGAAATTAGAAAAAGAAGAACACGAATTAAGATCAATGTTAGCAGAAGGAAGGAAATAATAATTATTAGACTAGAAACAGTATAGAGAACAGAAAAATAGAAAAAAATCAACAAAACCGATTTGGTTGCTTAAAAAGATAACCTACAATGCTTACCTAGACTAATCAAGAAATAAAGAGAGAAGACTCGAATAACAAAAATCAGAAATGAAAGAGGAGATGCTATACCTGATGCCACAGAAATAGAAAGGATTATGAAACTACTGTGAAAAATTATATGCCAACAAATTGGATAATGTAGAAGAAATGGATAGAATCCTAGAAACATATAACTTACCAAGCCTGGGTCATGAAGAAATAGAAAATCTGAACAGATTATAGCTAGTAAAGATATTGAGTCAATAACAAGAAATCTCCCAACAAAGAAAAGTCCAGGACCAGATGGCTTCTGGTCCCCAATTCATTGATAAATTCTTCAAAATATTTAAAGAAGAATTAAAGTCAATCCTTCTAAAACTGTTCCAAAAATTTGAAGAGGAAGGAACACTTCCAAACTCATTTTATGAGGCCAGACTTACCCTGGTACCAAAGCCAGGCAAAGTCACTACAAAAAACAAATCCATAGGTCATTATCACTGATAAGCATAGATGCAAAAATCGTCAACAAAATAGTAACAAACTGAATTCAACAGCACATTAAAAAGATCATATATCATGAGTAAGTGAGATTTATCCCTGAGACACAAGGATAGTTCAATACACAAAATCAATCAATGTGATACACTACATAAACAGAACAAAAAAATAAACATTGCATGAACATCTCAATAGATTCAGAAAAAGCAAAATTTAACACCCCTTCATGACAAAAACAAACTAGAAGTAGAAGGGAAATACCTCAACATAATAAAGACCATATATAAAAAGCCCATAGGTAACATCATACTCAATGATAAAAAACTGAAAACCTTTCCTCTAAGATCAGAAACAAGGCAGGGATGCCCACTCTCATCCTTTTTTATTTAACATGGTCCTTCCTTCTGTTTAACATACTCCTGGAAGCTCAAGCTAGAGTAGTTCGGCAAGAGGAAAAAAATGCATCCAAATCAGAAAGAAAGAAGTAAAATAATCTCTGTTCATAGATGATATGTTCTATATGTAGAAGACTGTAAAGATTCTATATACAAGTTTTTAGAAATAATAAACAAATTCAGTAAAGTTGCAGGATAAAAAATCAACATACAAAAATAAGTTTTGTTTCTATACACTAATTATAGTGTCAGAAATAGTAAAATACTTAGGAATGAACTTAACCAAGGAGATGAAGGAGTTGTACAATGGAAGCTACAAAACATTGCTGAAAGAAATTAGAGAAGAAAATATAAATAGAAAGACTTCTCATGTTAATGGTTTAGAAGAAGTAATATTGTTAAAATGCCTAAATTACCAAAAGCAATCTACAGATTCAATGCAATTCCTATCAGAATCCCAATGGCATTCCTTTACAGACATAGGAAAAACAATTCTAACATTTCTATAGAACCAGCAAGAACCCCAAATGGCTTTTCAACAATTTTGAAAAAGAATAACAAAGCTGGAGGTATCACACTTCCCAATTTCAAAACATTACAAAGCTACAGTAACAAAAACAGTATGGCAGTGGCACAAAGACAGACATATAGACCAATGAAACAGAATAGAAAACACTGAAATAAATCCCACATATACAGTCAAATAATTTTGACAAGGATGCCAAGAGTATGCAATGTGGAAAGGATAGTCTCTTCAGCAAATGGTTCTGGTAAAACTGCATTCCCACATGCAAAAGAATGAAATTAGACCCATATCTTATGCCATACAGAAAAATCAACTCAAAATGGATTAAAGACTTAAAAGTAAGACCTGGAATTATAAAACTCCTAGAAGGAAACATAGGAGAAAAGCACCTGGACTTTGGTCTAAGCAATAATTTCTTAGATTTGATACCAAAAGTACAAGCAACAAAGCAAAAATAGACAAGTGGGACCACTAAAAACCTTCTGTACAGCAAAGAAAACAATTAACAGAGTGAAAAGGTAGCCTACAAAATGAAGGAAAATATTTGCAAACCACATATCTGATGTAGTGTTAATATCCAAAATATATAAGAAACTCCTACAACTCAATAGCAAACATCAAATAACCCAATTTTTTAAAAAAATGGGCAAAGGACTTGAATAGATATTTTTCCAAAGAAGACATAAAAATGAACAACAGATATATGAAAAAATGCTCAACATCACTAATCATCAGGGAAATGCTAATAAAATCCACAATGAGGTATTACCTTACACCTGTTGCCATGGCCATTATAAAAAAAGAAATAAAATTTAAAAATAAACGGCGTTTGCAAAGATGTGGAGAAATTGGAACCCTCATGAACTATTGGTGGGAATGCAAAATGTTACAACCTTTTTGGAAAACGTTATGGAAGGTCCTCAGAAATTAAGGATCAAACTATCATATGGTCCATCAAGCTCATTTCTGATTACTTATCCAAGAACAATTGAAATCAGGATCATGAAGAGAAATTTGCATTCCCATGTTCATTGCAGCATTATTCACAACAGCCAAGAAAGTAGAAACTACTTAAATGTATGTTGATGAATGAATGGATAAAGAAAATGTGGTCCATAGTACATACAATGGATTATTATTCAGCCATAAAAACAGGAGGAAATCTTGTCATATTCTACAACATGGATGACCCTTGAGGATGTTATGTTTAGTGAAATAAGCCAGTCACAGGAGGACAAATACTGTATGATTCTACTTATATGAGGTATCTAAAGTATCAAAGTAACAAACTCATAGAAACGGAAAGTAGTATTGTCCTTGCCTAGAGCAAGGTAGAAGGGCAAGTTGGGTGTTGCTGTTTAATAGGTATAGAGTTTTAGTCAAGAGAGATATAAAACATTCTAGAGATCTGCTGTGAAACTTTGTGCTTAGAGTTAACAATACTGTACTGCACACTTGAAGAATTATTAAAAGAGTAGATCTCATGCTACGTGTTTTTTACCACAGTTTTTTAAATGGTAAAGTTTTTAGTGCTTTTCTCTTTGTTTTGAACTTCTGTCTGTACTGCTTTTCAGATTTCAAAATATAATGTGAATGAGCACTATCAGACAAACACCAAGTGTGGGAAGAAATTAATAAGGAGTTTTTTTTTTGTCCCCATTGGAAAGGAATTAACAGTTAAAATATATTGAGCACAGGACTCAGGAGGCTTGACAGATTGAAATCATCAAATATAATTTTTCATACCAGGCAATATTACTATGAAAAGAAACATGCATCAAAAAGAGAAGAAGAAGATAAGTTCTGGTTTGCTGAAGCATAAGGGACAGACTGCAGTGGTAGTCATATTACTCATTAACTACAGCACAGCCAAATGTAGGTATTTACAGTACATATAATTTTCCTGCCTAGAGGTCTGATTAAGTTTCCCAAGCCTGCCTCTTGATTTATAGAAAATGTACCATATCATCAGACGTTTTCCCTGCTATGTATCAAATAGGGGTTACATTTAAGTAGATATGTAGCACAAAAATACAGACCTGGGAATAGACCAGTAAATGACATCGCCTTAGATGTTTTGTAGCAGGCAGTTCTAATTCATGTATTATCTTAAAGGATTTCCCTTCCCTTACATAACTATTATCATCAATTCTGTTATCTTTCAGGTGTGAGGTATTTTTAAAAACATGTTATCCCTGACATTTTTTTCTTAATATATAGCTTAAATGGAGTAATAGTTGGGACTAAGGAGGCTCATGAGCTCCTACATGCTTATGGCCTTGATTTTTTAAATAGAATATCCTGGATCTTGGCTTAGCCCTGGAGCAGTTTTCAATATTCCTGCTCAAGAGTTTAGGGGGAAAAAAAACAAATAAACACACAAAACTGTATCTAATGGAACTTTCCTCGGAGGTTGAAAGACAGATGACAGGATTTTTCTATGAAAAATTTTCCTGCTGCAAACTAGAAGGTACATCACCAGCTTAAATTTGTTACTTTGTTAATGGATTAACCTACATGAGACTTGGATGGAAAATTGCTTGCAGTCTCCCCCAAAGTGGTTGCCACTTTTAGTGAAATGTCTGCCCTATAGCCAGGGGCTTGTAAATGCCTGTTGTTGTTGTTGTTGTTTTATTTTTATTTTTAAAACTTGCTGTATTTCTGCATATTAAGAATAGATATGAGTTGAGTATGTAGATTGCCTCTCTTTCTTGTAAATTTTTTGAAGCAAAGTGGATGCTGTCTCTTTGAACAAAATTGCTTTTGGAAAACTAGGCAGGTTATGACTGCAACACTTCCATGGCATTTAAAAATGCTGCTTCACATTGTAAACACAAAGGACTCACAATAGCACATGTGCTACTGCTCACCACCTGCAAACTGATAATTGAATCAATGCAGGTGGATTTTAGAGTGTACCTTCCAAGCTCAAATCATCTTGGTGACATCACAAGTTTATGGTACTCATGTAAAAACCCACGAAGCCTCTTGTCTACTCTCTGCCCCCACCCCAAACCCCGTCGCTCTGCCTCAGCAATGTCCTATAGCCATTGACAGCAGAGAAATGAATTACATCTGAAGATAACTGATCTCCTTCCGTAGGGCATTATCAGCACAGCTGCACAACTTTGATGCTGTGTCCATACACAGATGGTCAAGCTGGAGGAAAGAGAGCATGCATATTTCTAGTTCTGTGCTCCCCTGGCTTCTCTGCTAGGTTGGCTGACATGCTCTAACAGCTGTAGCTCTGCCAGCATCTAGTTGGAATTCACTCATCTTTCAAAGGATGAGATAGTTGAAACACTGGGGGCGATCTGCATACTTGGGGAAGTTCCAGAATCCAGGTACAAATCAACCCAAAACCTTTGAAATCCCCCCTACATTGAATCAACTAATTGTACTCCTTATTCCTTATTTCCTCCATTACTTGCACAAATCAGCCTAATAAATATGGTTTATATGTTAATTCAGGAGAAAAAGTTTAGATTCATTTAGGTTTTCCAACTGCATCCTAGATCTGCGATTCAACACCCTGAGTTTGAATATTTTGAGTCAGGAAACAAGACTCCATGCTGGCAGCCAGCTTTGCAAGGGAAGAATCAGAGACAGGCAGAACAGTTCTGACAAACCACAGAGAACCCATGGAGGTTTTGCCATTTCGAGAAATGAATCTTAGGGGAAATAGAAGCATGTGTACCTTGCTGTTCAGGAATAGATAACTATGAACAGGAAAGCCTCATTTTATCTTTCTTTTTCTAATGTTGTGTAGGTTATAACAAACAAAAAACCTCAAAGCCCTTGTCAATCCTAGCTGAGAAAAGAATCAATTTTACATTTGCTGTTTTGTTTCAAAGGGCTGAGATAAGAAGTTTTCTATGGACTCAGTGAGTATTATGCAAGTTTTGGATTATCCTTGCTTTTTACCTCACCCCACTTTCTGGTATAGTCTCTGATGCTAGCTCTTCTATCTTGACTGTGCTCCTACCATGAAAGAGAGAACACAGCAGCCTCTTTCATAATAAGTGACCAACTTCAGGTCAGATCCATAAGCATGTATCTAAATCAATGAGGTCGATCCACTGCTTTCTACACTTCATACAAATGTTTTCTTCCAGCATCATGAATGATAGTGTGCAGCTCATGTTGTGAGGGCTGTAGAATGAAACTTGAAATCTGGTTTGTCAAACAGATACCTTTATTAAGAACCTTTTGTGCTCGAAGTGGTGTGATGGGTGCTAGGATAGTTAGAAAAATTGTAAGAGACCTCGGCTTGGCCTTCAGAAGTCCTCAAATCAAAACAGAGAGATAATAAAAATATGCTTGGATAATTTTAATAGGAAAACATCTTTAAGGCTCATAAATACCAGTAGAGAATGCTCAAAGATAAAGCATTAGTTGGTAAGAGGTTAATGTGGGCTACACGAGAAACATCTTGAAACTTAGGTTTGATGCTGATATAGAAGCTGTACACTGATCTTGTGAATTTATATATGGCAAAATGATAAACTATATGCCATAGTCACCTCTGGATCCTTACTGTACAAAAATACAAACATCATGACCGTGATCAAATCACTTTCAGGATGCAGTAAGGTATTGGGAATTAGGGCTTCTCAAACACAAAGGCAGAATTTGGGGTTTGGGCCTGTCTGCTGAGGAAAAGCAAAAAGAGATGAAAATAGATCATACGGTCCTGTAGAAAATATCTAAGATCTGCTCAGATTTTTAGGTACGTCTTTATGTAGTTTTACATCTAAGGGGGGAAAAAACAGGTTTGAAGAAGGGTTAGTAAGCGCATAATGACCTTGATAGTCAATGAGGAGAAATGTTGTGTGAGCCCTCTCATATTTAAGTCACTCTATCAGTGGTACAAAATTTCCTTCCTCTCATACTATTTTACTTTCCTTTTAAGGGCTTTAGATTTTTTAAAGGCTTATTAAGTGTGGTTTGATTAGTTTGGATTCATACACAAAAGTTTGATCTTGAGTTGTTTACCATAGCTTTGTCAAGTCAACAATTACTACACACTGACTGCTATTCCTGGAGTTTCCATTTCATTATAAATAGTTCACTTGAACATATTAAGTCATTTTTAATGAAATGTATGAATACAAAATTGCAATAAATGCATTTGCAATAGCCATTGATGTGTTTTAACTTCTTTGCTGTAAATATATTGTAAATTATTTGTAAGGTGTACATTCCTGTATACCACCTTTAGCAGGTTTATAAATATATTATGAGCTCTTTATACCTCCTTGAGAGCCACCCCCTAAAATAAACATCGCCGCCTATAATATATCTTCTCAGGCTAAATGTAGATCTAGCCAAAAAGGCAAAGTGCAATATGACAAAACTACTTTTTAAATTTAGAAAATCTAAGAATATGAACACTTTTTGCATTTCTGAGCAGAGACAAAATGGGGAAATACTGTTCCCTGTCTCTTCAGCAAAGACTGATTGGCTATCACAATTCAGAAACTCCAGAACATTGGCAATGTATACACTGTATATTCTAGTATTTGTAAATGGAAACTGATCTTTTTCAAAACAATAAGATTGCAGCTAACACATAAATTTGTTTAAATGTACCTGCATCTCAGGCCATCCTTTCTCACTTTATTTTACAGATGTTCTTGTCCTCTTTGAGAGGCACATTTGTAAGTACAAAGCTGAAAGTATGTACTAGAAATACATTAAAACTGAACATGTCAATATATGTCTTCTCATTCACTCTGTTTTCTGTGTAGTCTCTACTTATACAGCAGATAAGACCTAAAAGTTTTACTTTTAACTATCTTGAAGGAAATTAGCACAATAGGTTTTTTGTGGCTGACCTGATATTTGAGCAGGACTCCCTTTAGAAGATTGTTATGAGATTGAAATGAGATACTATAGACAATTCTCTTATCACAATGACTAGCAATAAGGAGGTAAGCTAATAGTTTTATTATACTTTTATTTAGTTTGTATTTACCCCAGCACCTAAAGAGTTAAGATAATTATAGGGCTTTATCTCAAAGGTCTGACTAGAACAAATGTGGACAATAAGAAAATTTGTTTACTTTTGTAAAGTGTCCAAAAGTGCTTCCCAGGAACAAGTAATGTTTGGATAGATGACAGAGTTTTGCTCCAGGTAGAGTTATGAGAGCTTGTACATTTTGCAGCCAATGGGCTTATTTTTGAAATCCATCCACTTTGTGCAACATTCAGTTTTATGGCATGTGTCTCACGGATTAAACACTTGTGTCCCACACAGCTTAGCCAATTCATAAATGTTTCCTTTTAAAATAAACAGATCTTGAGAACCCAAGTCAGAATGGCTCTCTGATCCTCTTTCAATGGGTCCATTCTGAGCTGCAACCTCATACTTGACCTGGTCCTATCTTCATTCAATATCACTGGATAAACAGAAAGGCCCCGGCATCACTGCAAAGATTTCCAGTCTGGCATTGCATAGGAAAACACTGCTCAGCCTGCTGCTGCTGCCTCTGCCACTGCAATAGAATGTTACAAAGTGGCATACTCTCCTTCTGCAGTTAATGAGTGATCACTGGGTTTAGAGTTGTACCAAGGGTGCAGCTGCTTCTTGTACCCTGGCTATTAAAGTTTGCAATGATGGGCCATGTGGTTTAACATTAGAGCCATGGCCTTCATTTGAAAAAAAAAAATGACTCTGGAGTCAGCCAGGAAGAGATCCCCAAATCCTGTATCCTTCTGTCTGTTCTGATTCTCTCTCCTTTTATTATAGCAAATTCATAAATTTGGCACTTGACCAGCTTTATCAGAAACAACAAAAAGTGAAACCTCTGATATTATGAGAAATGCAAACTAGAAGCTGAGGAACAATTTCATTAATTTTTGTTCTGACCTTGTATCTGGAGCTCAATCCTCACACTTTTAGGGATGTGGGTGTTTAGAGGAATATCCTTCAACTTGCTACCAATGCTTAAATTTCCACCATTATTTTTCACATGTGCCTCTTTCCCACATCTTTGCCACTGGTGTTTCTAAGAAATGAGGAGCACATCTTGCTCCCATGTGCCTGTTTAATAATGCCTTCCCTGTTATCGGAGGGAGGACTCTGGGGAGAAGCACAATATACGCACTAATAGGCAGCCAAAATTGTGTTGAAAAGGGAAACCAGATTCTTTAAAAGCCCAGTTGTGCTTCAAAAGAAAGAGCATAAATCACAATCCCCAAGTTACCACCCTGTCCTCCATGTGTAAGCATATATGGAATTTTTAGAAGATAATATAATAGAGGACTTACAAAATTAAAAGATAAGACACTCATAAAGTTATATTATTAAAAATGTAATAAATGAAATAACTCAAAAGATAAATGATTTTCTCCAAGATTTCTGCCAGTATAAGAATTAATCTTTTTTTATTCCTTCTGTAAGACTAATTGTATTGCTACTTGTTAATATTTCATAGGTGATACGGTTGGTCCTCAGCCATATAAATTCTTCAGGCAAAAAAATGGTTACAGCTTCACATAGCAAGGTGTTTTCCTGGCTGAGGGATCAAGAGAAGGAACACTCCTTAAAATTCATGAATGTATGTCATATGTCCTAAGGGCAAAGCAAGGGTGAATGTCAACAGTGCCTAACAATATAGTATTCCAAGCAAAAATTCCAGTTGAAGGTTAGATGCCATAAAGCAGCAGCATTTCGTTGCCTTTAATGCACACCTAAATTAAAGGACTTTGCGACTGAATTGGTTTGATAGGATGAGAGACTTAGAAGGAAGGGGGAGAAGAGAGAGGAGGGGAAGGGAGGGAGGAATAGTGATGAAGGGCCAGGTGGATCTATCATCAAAGAAACTGACAGAAATATTCAAAATAGCTAAGTTTGGGGATAGGGCAACCTAGCAGCATGCAGGGATAAAATGATCGCCAAACAAGTTCGGCATTTTTAATTTTATCCAGCTGAGGAGATGAATATATTTCGGTAACTCCTTCCTAATGAGGAAACATTTTCCATCTGATATTAGTGTGGACAATTGGAGAGCAGGATGCCAATAAACTATTTTCCTTTTTGATAATTCATTACAAGAAAGCAATGGAGAAGGACTTTTACGTTTTTCTGTGATGCTACATCAGCCTTCTCTTTTCACATTACTTCTTTTATTTAGGGTCCATATATACGGATTTAACAAATCTCCATGAACAAAAATAATTGGAGGGGGCTTTTTATTGAGTTATAATCAACATACAATGTTATATTAGTTTCAGGTATATCACATAGTGAATCGATATTTTTATACATTTTGAAATGATCACCACAATAAGACCAGTTATCTGTCACAACACAAGTTGTTACAATATTATTGACTACATTATGTAATGTACTGTGTTTATTACATCCCCTGACTTACTTATTTTGTCCATCCTCCATCCCCCTCCCCTCTGTCAGCTCACAGATACAGAGAACAAACTGGTGGTTCATATTACTTCTTTAAGGGAAAGAGGAGACTAAAAAGCATATAGGAGGAAGGAAACAGATCAGTTTAAAGTTTCTGGAATATCAATTCACTTGAACCTTTGCCCCAATATTGAATTTAACCCAGAAAACCACACTGGGGAATTTCTGTGGTATAAGAAAGTTCAGTTTATACATTTTTGTCAGTACTGTTTTAAGTTAAGAAAAAAAGAATATGGATTAAAAGAGAAAAAAGTTAGCTTGAGAATCAGCAACACTGCTTTTGCTTCCCTCCAAGGACAGGACAAAAAAACCATAGGTTTAAATGGCAGTAGATGGAATTTAATTTAGACATTAGGGGTCATGGAATTTCAACCTGAATCCAAATCAAAGGAATATTAATTCAAGGTCTAAGTCCTAAAAGATCACTGAGACTCAGTTTTCTTCATTAAATGGAGCTAGTATTGCCTAATTTATAGGATTATTATGAGGAATAGACATGATTATGAGAAGACTGATACATAGCTGACATAAATCAATCAAATCGTATTTATCATTATTGTCCTCATAGATATCTACCCAAGGAATGTATAAAATATTGTTGTGCATTGTGAATTCCCAAGCCCTGATATATGTCCATCCCAAAACCACAGTACTCCTGGATCTCTATCACATTGTTAATATCAGGGAAAACATAGAAATTTGGGAAGAGATGAGTCATCCAGGGACAGGTGAAAATAGGTTAGAAAACATGTAATCTCCTTCAAACAACTCCCAAGCCCTTGGAAGCCTAGGGAATCAGAGCAGCTCACAATATTCCAAATATTTTAATGTCATTTTATATAATGTTGATGATGTTGAGATTTAGTGGTGCTGCAGCTATATGTTATTTGCAATTCAGAATCAGATGCTACTGCGATGTTTGCTGTAGTTTCCATAGCCCACATTATGAGAACCTTAGAAGAAAGTTGGATGCCAGAATCTGTGGTAACTTTAAGAATCTATTCAGGAGATTTTCAGACCAACTGATTGGTTGATGCTATGATCCCTCTCAAAAATGGATGAGGGAATTTTGCATCACCATATCTATCTCTGTTTCCTTTTCTGTAAAATGGAAATAACAATGACTCTAACTCTTATTTAATTACAAAAGCTTTTGTAAATTTTCCTTTTGCAATGAGGATTAAAGATGATAGTGGAGTCATGAAAATAAACTGCTCACTTTTTCCATACCATAAAATATATACAGAAATTAGGTTTTTGGATGTAGGAATTAATCAAAAGATTGTGATAGGCTCAAAGCAATTTAACACTGCTGGTGTTTCCTTTCTGTTTAGTTATTTCATGGGAATATATATCTAGAAAAACTCCTGAGCTATTTCTCACAGTTCTTTGTCCTCTTCATCTAATGACAGAGGTGAAATAAATGAGGGAGATGGGGAAGAGATGGAAAGCCAAGGTATATATTTTGGGTGTGGCCAGTGTAAAAGAGGGCATGTTAAGCAGCCTAAGGAGTTTTTAAGCCTATTTGTAAAAAGGTGGTAGAGTTTAGTAGTTAATAGGAGCTCTGGTATCAAACAGTCTTGGGTTTGATTCACAGCACTGAGACAATGGAAAAAGTTATTTAAATCTCTCTATGGCACACAGTGGCATTCAATGAAGTGTAGCATTTTTCAAAGTCTGTGTCTCACTTTCACCATTTATGTCACATCAGATGCTCAAACCAAAACCAAGCCAAAGTTATTTTTAGATACAAACTATTAAATGCTAGTCAGCAATTGGAAAAGAGTTCCCAGGCACAAGCAACAGTCAAATATAACAGAAAATCTGGGTTTGGGTGAAATATACATCAATTGTCCCCATGGCAAGAGAGAGGAAGGCAGGAAGTGCCCAGAACTGAAAGCCCAGGACCAGCATGGGTACCTCCTTGTTTGCAGAGCTGGCTTTGATCTCCTAGGTCTTTATGTATGGCCAGGTTTCCTGCTGTTATTAGAAGTACTGGGGTGCCTTCAGTTAGTCTCTTAAGATATTTTTCTCCATTCTTAACAACCTTTAATGGAAATTACAACAAAATCTCACAAGAAATCTAGTTCCCATGAGGTATCTAGCACCTGGTGGTTTGAAGAGTTGAGAAAAGGTTCAGATAAAACTCCCAATTTTTGAGCTTTGCCCTTCACTAGAATTCCCTCAACTCATCAAAGCCAGGTCAGACTAATACTCAAGTTTAACAAGCTGCAAGTGTAGCAGTCTCTTTGACTTTGCTAAAACTTGAAATATCACTGGTGTGGATCAGCACTGTTTGTAATCAATTGCTTTTTTTACATTGCTCCTTTGTTATCCTAAATCAGTTCTGCTGACCAGAGTCTCCAGATACTGCCCTGCAGGTTGTGCACTTTACAACTCCAGGGGATGCCATTCACGTAGAATATAATGTGAATATCTACTCCCTGGGGTTGTGTAATATCCCAGGCATCCCTGCTGATATTTACAGAGTCTACCTTTGGGACTGTGGATACTGTTGTAAATTTAATTTGACCTCTAATTTCTTATTAGTGTTTTTAAAAACACTGATTTAAAGTTAGATCTTTACACTGATTATTAGTTTCAAAGAGATAAGGTAAATCAAGGCTGATGGAGAGCATATTAATTTAATTCCCTCCTTAGGCATTAATTGGAGGATTTAAAAAAAAATTATTGACTTGACAGTTGAAATATGAGCATAGTAGGAAAGATATTGACATTCAGTTGATTTGGCGTATGGACTATCCTTGCAGAATATTTTCAGCATATTTGGTGTGGCTTCCAGTTTGTTCTCAAAAATTGTTTGATAAGCCTATATTTGATTGGATTCGTTTGGAGACAATGCTTGTTTGGAGCATGTCTCCCTGCAGACATATCTCAAGAACTTCCGTTCCATAGATCCATCTGGCTTCATTAAAGAAGTCCTTGAAGAATGGCATACTTTTCAATACTGACATACGGGCATGAAGGAAAAGATAGAGTCAGACAGAGATCGACGCACTGAGAAATAAGAACAGTGAAACAGGCTGAGACTCTGGACAACATGTGATATTGTAGAATTATTAATCTGATTAATTCATTAATTCAGCAAAATTTCATTGAGCACATAATATGCACAAGTACTATGGAAGACAGCGATGAATGATGAATAAATAAAAGGTTCAATCTTAGAGTCAGTTAGTGTCATAGAGTTGTTAAGCACACCAACTCCAGATTCAAGTCACTTAATTTCGAATCCACTACATCCTATATGTATAATGTTGGAAACTACTTAAGCCCTCTGTGCTTTGGTTTTCTTGACTATAAACTAGGCTTTAGAAATGTAATTTCCTTACAAGGTTGTTGCGAGGTTTAGGTGACGTAATCCATGTAAAGCACTAAGCTCAATGCCTAGTGCATAGTTTTCAACAAGGACAGCTACATTTACTACTACTGTTATTATAGCATTAACAATAATTAGGAAGCAGCATAGTCGAGCAATTAAGAGCATGAGCTGTAGAGCCAGAATGGTTTTGAAACTTAACGCCATCACTTACTACTATGTAATCCTGGAAAGGTAAAATACCTCTCTCTGCTTCAATTTTTGTCTTATCTCATCATCATGAGAATTAAGTGAGTTGATACACTTAAAGTGCTTTAAAGAATGTCTTGCTCATAGTATGTACTTACTAAATGTTAGCTATTATCTTCAGAGGTTATATGAAAGGGTCCTCCTGTGGTGGGTTGAATTTCCCCCCAAAAGATATGTCCAGTCCTTATGCCAAACTCACAACCAACCTGTACCTATGCATGTGACCTTATATATATCAATAATTACCTTAAATGTAAATGGATTAAAGGCTCCAACCAAAAGATGTAGACTGGTTGAATGGATACAAAAAGAAGACCCATATATATATGCTGTATACAAGAGACCCACTTCAGACCTAGGGACACATACAGACTGAGAGTGAGGGGATGGAAAAAGATATTCCATGCAAATGGAAATCAAAAGAAAGATGGAGGAGCAATCCTCATATCAGACAAAACAGATGTTAAAATAAAGACTATTGCAAGAGACAAAGAAGGACACTACATAATGATCAAGGGATCGATCCAAGAAGAAGATAGAACAATTGTAAATATTTATGCACCCAACATAGGAGCGTCTCAATACATAAAGCAAATGCTAACAGCCATAAAATGGGAAATTGACAGTTACACAATAATAGTAAGGGACACTAACATCCCAATTTCACCAATGGACAGATCATCCAAAATGGAAATAAATAAGAACACAAGCTTTAAATGATACATTAAACAAGACGGACTTAATTGATATTTATAGGACATTCCATCCAAAAACAACAAAATACACTTTCTTCTCAAGTGCTTATGGAACATTCTCCAGGATAGATCATATCCTGGGTCACAAATCAAGCCTTGGTAAATGTAAGAAAATTGAAATCGTATCACATATGTTTCCTGACCAAAACGCTATGACCCTAGAGAGGAATTATAGGAAAAAAAATCTGTAAAAAATAGAAACACATGGAGGTTAAACAATACACTACTTAATAACCAATAGATCACTGAAGAAATTAAAGAGGAAATCAAAAAATACCTAGAAACAAATGACAATGAAAACACGACCACCCAAAATCTATGGGATGCAGCAAAAGACGTTCTAAGAGGGAAGTTTAGAGCAACACAATCCTACCTCAAGAAAAAAGAAACATCTCAAATAAACAACCTAGCCTTAAACCTAAAACAATTAGAGAAAGAAGAACAAAAAACCCCAAAGTTAGCAGAAGGAAATAAATCATAAAGATCAGATCAGAAATAAATGAAAAAGAAATGAAGGAAAAAATAGCAAAGATCAATAAAACTAAAAGCTGGTTCTTTGAGAAGATAAACAAAATTGATAAAACATTAGCCAGACTCCTCAAGAAAAAAGGGAGAAGAGTCAAGTCAATAGAATTAGAAATGAAAAAGGAGAAGTAACAACTGACACTGCAAAAATACAAAGGATCATGAGAGAATACTACAAGCAACTATATGCCAATAAAATGGACAACCTGGAAGAAATGAACAAATTCTTAGAAAAGCACAACCTTCCAAGACTGAACCAGGAAGAAATAGAAAATATGAACAGACCAATCACAAGCAATGAAATTGAGACTGTGATTAAAAATCTTCCAACAAGCAAAAGCCCAGGACCAGATGGATTCACAGGCGAATTCTATCAAACATTTAAAGAAGAGTTAAAACCTATCCTTCTCAAACTCTTCCAAAATCAGCAGAGGGAGGAACACTCCCCAACTCATTCTACGAGGCCACCATCACCCTGATACCAAAACCAGACAAAGATGTCACAAAGAAAGAAAACTACAGGCCAATATCACTGATGAACATAGATGCAAAAATCCTCAACAAAATTCTAGCAAACAGAATCCAACTGCACATTAAAATGATCATACACCATGATCAACTGGGGTTTATCCCAGGAATGCAAGGATTCTTCAATATACACAAATCAATCAATGTGATATGCCATATTAACAAATTGAAGGAAAAAAAGGATATGATCCTCTTGATAGATACAGAAAACTATTTTGACAAAATTCAACAGGCATTTATGATAGAAACCCTCCAGACAGGAGGCATAGAGGAAACCTACCTCAACATAATAAAGGCCATATATGACAAACCCACAGCTAACATCGTTCTCAATGTTGAAAAACTGAAACCATTTCCACTAAGATCAGGAACAAGACAAGGTTGCCCACTCTCACCACTATTATTCAACATAGTATTGGAACTCTTAGCCACTGCAATCAGAGATGAAAAAGAAATAAAAAGAACCCAAATCAGAAAAGAAGAATTAAAGCTGTCACTGTTTACAGATGACATGACACTATACAGAAAGAATCCTAAAGATGTTACCAGAAAGCTACTAGAGCTAATCAATGATTTTGGTAAAGTAGCAGGATGCAAAATTAATGCACAGAAATCTCTTGCATTCGTATACACTAATGATGAAACATCTGAAAGAGAAAATAAGGAAAAATCCCATTTACCATTGCAACAAAAAGAATAAAATACCTAGGAATAAACCTACCTAAGGAGACAAAAGATCTGTATGCAGAAAACTATCAGACACTGATGAAAGAAATTAAAGATGATACAAACGGAGAGACATACCATGTTCTTGGATTGGAAGAATCAACATTTTGCAAATGACTGTACTACCCAAAGCAATCTACAGATTCAATGCAATCCCTATAAAACTGCCAATGGCATTTTTCACAGAACTAGAACAAAAAATTTCACAATTTGTATAGAAACAAAAGACCCCGAAGAGCCAAAGCAATCTTGAGAAAGAAAGCCAGAGCTGGAGGAATTAGGCTCTTGGACTTCAGACTATACTACAAAGCTACAGTAATCAAGAAAGTACAGTATGGGCACAAAAAGAGAAATATAGATCAATGGAACAGGATAGAAAGCCCAAGATAAACCCACACACATATGGTCACCTTATTTTTGATAAAGGAGGCAAGAGTATACAGTGGAGAAAAGACAGCATCTTCAATAAGTGGTGCTAGGAAAACTGGACAGCTACATGTAAAAGAATGAAATTAGAACACTCCCTAACACCATACACAAAAATAAACTAAAAATGGATTAAAGACCTAAATGTAAGGCTATAAAACTCTTAGAGGAAAACATAGGCAGAACACTCTATGACATAAATCTCAGCAAAATCCTTTTCTACCCACCTCTTAGAGAAATGGAAATAAAAACAAAAAGAAACAAATAGGACCTAATGAAACTTAAAAGCTTTTTCACAGCAAAGGAAACCATAAACAAAACGAAAAGACAACCCTCAGAATGGGAGAAAATATTTGCAAATGAAGCAACTGACAATGGTTTAATCTCCAAAATTTACAAGCAGCTCATGCAGCTTCATATCAAAAAAACAAACAACCCAATCCAAAATCGAGCAGAAGACCTAAATAGACATTTCTCCAAAGAAGATATATAGATTGCCCACAAACACATGAACGGATGCTCAGCATCATTAATCATTAGAGAAATGCAAATCAAAACTGCAGTGAGATATCATCTCTCACTGGTCAGAATGGCCAGCATCAAAACATATATAAACAATAAATGCTGGAGAGGGTGTGGAGAAAATGGAACCCTCTTGCACTGTTGGTGGGAATGTAAATTGATACAGCCACTATGGAGAACAGTATGGAGGTTCCTTAAAAAAACTAAAAATAGAACTACCATACGACCCAGCAATCCCACTACTGGGCATATACCCTGAGAAAACCATAATTCAAAAAGAGTCATGTACCAAAATGTTCGTTGCAGCTCTATTTACAATAGCCAGGACATGGAAGCAACCTAAGTGTCCATCACCAGATGAATGGATAAAGAAGATGTGGCACATATATACAATGGAATATTACTCAGCCATAAAAAGAAATGAAATTGAGTTATTTGTAGTGAGGTGGATGGACCTAGGGTCTGTCATACAGAGTGAAGTAAGTCAGAAAGAGAAAAATGAATATATGCTAACACATATATATGGAATCTAAAAATTTAAAAGAAAAAAATGCTTCTGAAGAACCTAGGTTCGAGACAGGAATAAAGATGCTGATGTAGAGAATGTAGAGAATGGACTTGAGGTCACAGGGAGGGGTAAGTGTAAGCTGGGACGAAGTGAGAGAGTGTATGAACTTGTATATACTACCAAATGTAAAGTAGATAGTTAGTGGGAAGCAGCCACATAGCACAGGGAGATCATCTTGGTGCTTTGTGACCACCTAGTTGGGTGGGAAAGGGCAGGTGGGAGGGAGACGCAAGAGGGAGGAAATATGGGGATATATGTGTATGTATAGCTGTTTCACTTTGTTATAAAGCAGAAACTAACACACCATTTTAAAGCAATTATACTCCAATAAAGATGTTAAAAATATAAAATAAAAATAAAATAAAACAGATAACCAAAAAGGACCTACTGTAAATAAATAAATAAATAAATAAATAAATAAATAAATAAATAAATAAATAAATAAATAAAATCATGGATATTTGTTGTTCAGGAAAATAAAGAGAGAATGGGCTCTGAAGTCAATATGAATTATACTCTGCATCTGGGTCCCAGCATTGATATTTATTATCTCCATTGCCTTTGAGAGTTTGCTTAACTAAGCTAAGCTTCTTTATCAGTAAGAAAAGGATAATAATAAACTCACTTTATAGAGTTATTATATGGATCACAGGTAATATTTTTTATAAAGTATTTAACATGATACCTGGAAGAGTCTTTCATTGATGCTTTCAACAAGCATTGATTGAATGACTAGTCATTTTCAAACATTATTGTAAGTCTAAGAATGGTAGGTATATACCATTGAACAAGGCAGACAAAGATACTTCATAAAACTTACATTCTGAGGTGTGAGAGCGAGACAATAAACATATAAACATCTAAAAATGAATAAATGAAATAATCTCAGAGAGTGACAAATGCTATGAAAATAGGGCTGCGAGGATAATGAGGAATGAGTGAGGGGGAACATCTTTAAAGAGACATTATTTGTGATAAGACCTGCACGAGAGGATCGAAGCAGCCACATGAATGACTGAGAGAATAGTGCCCCAGGCAGAGAAAACAGCAAGGTAAAGACCCTGAGGAAAGAGCAAGATTATGGCAGTCAAGGGACATAATGAAGGTCAGTGTGGTTAGCACATTGTGAAAGTGAGGGAGAGAAGGACAAGATGTGTCAGAGAGAGACAAGGGATAGGTCATTCAGGGCATTTTATGCTATGGTAAGATTTTGGATGTTATTACAAGTCCAATAGGAAGCCATTAGAAGGTTTACATTTTTGTTTAAAAATCACTCTGAGTGCTGTGTGGAGAATGGTTTGTAGGTATAGAAAGAATGGAAGCAGAAAGGCCAGTTAGGATGGAAGTTCAGCAGACAGTTAAGAGATGATGGTGGCTTGGCCTAGGGTGGTAGCAGTGTAAATTGAAGGAGCTTTAGAATTATGTTTTCAAATTAGATTTGACAAAACTTGCAAATGGATTCAACATTAGAGACGAAGGAAAGAGGATCAATTAATGTTAGGGATAATAATGTTACTATTAATTCTATGTTCATCCAAGTAATAAATAAAATATATGACATATGACACTGGATACTTTTTATATACAGAAAACTGTTCTTAATCAATACTCACTAGGATGAATTGTTTTCTTCTCCTTTAGGGGCTTCGAATTATTATAAACTAGTCTAGTTCCCTAGGAGAACTCTCTTGTATCATGTCATAGGCCACTTTGGGGCTTCTAGACCAGTGTTTCTAAGTGTAAGTCTGAGGACCAGTGCTGGTCTGAGATAAGGTTATCACAAGTCTATGGTAATAAGAATTTTTTTAAAATTAAGAAGGGACTTAAGCACACACAAAGAGAGAGAATTAAATTCTTATGTCTTGGATATAGGGTGTCATGCTCTGTTCTAAAAACTTTATACATTAATTCCTCTACTCCTCATAACAAATAATATTGTCTCCTCTTACAGATGGAGAACCCAAAGGAATTGATAAGTTAAGCAATTTGCCCAGTATACATAAAATATATACATATTGTTCTAAGTTCGCTATGTGCCCTTTCTTATGACAGTCCATTTGTTCTGTGTTTGTCTTTCCTATGTCTTCTATTTTTAAATGTATGTTATTTTTGAAGTGATTATAGTAGTAGATGATAAATATATGCTAACATTCTAAAGTTGTGTGAAATCCAAAAATCTGGAAACAATTGCTTTAGAAATGTATTCCAGTCTAGAGCCTCCCTGAGATTTGAGGCTCAGGTCTTAAGCACTACTTAGCATTAAGAAGCTTTTTAAACACAAAGCTGCTTCTGTGAGCCTTCTAGAGGTTCGCTCATGGAATTAGAGACAGGTCAGTATGCCTTTTTGGATGATACGTATTTCCATCTAGGCTTTTACTTTGATCTGTACTTTAATTACAAGTGAGCTGCCACTTAAATTTGAGTTTAATTTTATCATTTGTAACACTGGCAACAGTGGTCATGCCAGAGACCTGAGGGAGGCAGTGATCATGGCAAGGGCCTTTCCCACTCACCACAGCACTTGGCTAGCAGCCATAACTGAGCAAAGCCTTGCTATGCCAATCTTCCGGCTGGGGGCCAGGCTAAGATTGCAATGGTAAACTATGTGCAACCCTACAAACATAGTAGGACTGATGAGATATCTGGTTCTCTGCTAAACCATGAAGTCTTCCTTCTCTTCAGATATGGTTTAAAGAATTTCAGCACACTTTAGGCAACTGCTTTACCTCAGTGCATGGTAGAGTAGAGGGCATGGCTGGTATGGAAGTCTGCATCTGACTTTTTAACATGGTCATGTATTGCTGTCCTTTTCTTTTTCCTTTCCTAATGGAGTAGCTGCTGCTGTATGTACCACAGGATAATGGCTATTATTTATACAGCAGTTTTCATCTTCAGTGTGCATTACAAATACTAACACATTAATCCTCAGGAGAGAAGTATTATATAATGCCTCAAGCAAACATCCACCCCTTGTATTTCCAAATGAATTGAGTAGGTTCATGAAACACAATCAGTGGATCATCAGTATTAGTTGCAGTTGTATTACACAAAATGATCCACTAACACCAGAGTTAATGAGTGATGGTCACAGGTTCAGATTTCAGTATATTACCAGAGCCCCTGCAGGGAAGGCATTTGCAAACCAATCTTCTGCTTCCTGGTCTCAGAGGATTTCCCTTAATAATGACTGACATTTCTTCCCAGCCTCTAAACGGGTCCAGCTGGCACAGTGCAGGATTCTCAGGTATGGTGGATTGTTTTACTTTACTCCATCTGTCAATGCTTCCTGAAAGGGCATATTTTACTAGGAAAATATTTTGATAAAACAAGCAGTGAAGTTTTACCATTACTCTTGCATCATGTCCAGGTCTTATCCTCTCCTGTTTCACTCTCCACATTTACCTCCATCACACCTTCTCAGTCCAAACACACACACACACACATGCTAAGAGTTTCAGGATCTGAAAGGAATGAAGTGCCAAGTACAGTAACTTTTCATCTTATCCTAAACATTTCTGTGGGCATTTTTTAAATGGCCCATGTTATACAGAACCTTTCCTAATTGCATTGTCTCTTTCACTTTATTGCTGTGAGGTAGGAAGGAGCTATTGTTCCAGGGTTTCAGAGAAGGTAGAATAGGTTCAAATGAGAGCAAATCTGAAACACACAATTACATAAGATCTGAATTCGCTCAACATTGTGTTGATGTTGATGATAAGCCAAAAAATGATATAGATCATTGTTCCTGCAATATCTCAGCTGACTCACCTTTCTGATTAGCAAATATTTTATTTCCTGGCAATACGTCCTACTATATGGAAGAAGAATCCTGAAAAGAGCTTCTTTTTGAGCTTAAACCTCTTTCTCTCTCTAAGAAAATTCCATACCTTAAGTAACTTACTTCAGAATATCGTATTTATATAATGTTCAATGACATAGTGACACCACCCAAAATGTGCTTTTCCTCTTTATTTTTATTTCTCACCTATAAATTCTCCCTGTGTTCTTAAAAGTAATAAAAATGAACTTACAGTATTCAAAAGATATAATGCCAAATATTATCATTTATAACATAAAATGAAACAAAACAGGGACACAATTTTCTGAATCGTGGGCATTATCTTTGCATGTAGGCAATATAAAAGATTATTAGAAAACACAAAGTTTTATAAGAATTTCATTTAGTATATTAAAAATGTCTTTCCTATATGAGAATGGATAGGGGTATAAGACCAACAGAGCATTAACTTAGAAAGAGCTGGAAGAAAGGAAACAACTATATTCAACTCCCCCCAGAAATCAGCCTTACTATTTCTGTTGGTCAATGCTTTTAAGATATACTCTCTAGATCAGCAGTCCCCAAACTTTTTGACACCAGGGACGGGTTTCGTAGAAGACGATTTTTCTATGGACCGGTGGTGGGGGCAGGGCATGGTTCAGGTGGTAATGCGAGTGATGGGGAGTGGCAGATGAAGCTTCCCCCGCTACCTGCTTACCTCCTGCTGTGCGGCCCAGTTCCTAACAGTCTGCAGACCGGTACCGGTCCGTGGTCCGGTGGTTGGGGACCCCTGCTCTAGATAGTCTTTCATTGAGTGGTAAGTTCAAAGCTAGCAGTTTCAGATTTGGCCTCCAAATGTGGACCACTACTTTTGTTGGTGGACTTGGCTTTCAGGCTCCATTTTTGATTAAAACACATTATCTAGTATGTGAGTCATTCAGTGAGACAGCAATGCTGATATAATAAAGTTAAAACAGTTGGATAAGCTGCAGACTCAGAAAAAAATGTTGTAACCCTGATGAAGGGAAGTTCGTCTGAAATTCTCTTTCATTTCTTTTCATTGCAAATACAAACCAACTGAAACTATGTCATGTGGTGTTTCCAAATATTATTTATAAGCCAAATATTTGATCAGTTTTCTTTACATCTACCAAGGGATCTCCTAGAGAAAGCAAGGCTAGGAACAACAATAGAATTGTTCTAGTACCTAACAGACCAGAATTTTTATGTCCAAATTCAAAGAGATTGAACTCTGCGGGCTTCAGAATGACTTCAAGAGAATAGATGCTACTGTGTGAGAGCTCATTACAAAAGTTTACAATTGGACTGAATAAAGGATTCTAGGAAAGACAAGACACTTTATTTTGCCTATGAAATACTTTTGCTTCAATTCAGTGGGTTTGCACTTATAAGAAAACAGAGAATGCAGCAATGTCTCTGTCCAAGTACTACCATGTTATGATACGAAATCTGCTTAAGCATGCATCTGAGTAATATTGCAGTTTAAAGACGGTGAGAGCTTTGGGACAGGAGCTTTGTAAGCAAATCTGAATACCCATATGGATGTCAGTTATTATTTTAATTTTATCCTAAGCAGTCGCTCAAAACTTCAGTGATGCAGAGTCCACTCATTCAGTATTTCTGATTCCAGCAAATATTATATTTAGTTGATTCAATTATATATGTTAGTTTGAGGCAATTTAGTCATGTCCATTTGCTTATAAAGGCTGTGTCAAAGGTGAAAAATCCTATGTATTACAGCAGAGCCTCTGGTTGACTACCTTTTGTGTTTATTTTGCTGTGTATTCTTGAATGCATTAAATCCACATAGCTTTCAATAAATTCTATTTAATGAAAATTTTTAACCAGTTTCAGAAATTGACAAGTGTTTATTCAATACGTTTGGTGAGTCCAGAACTGTGTTAGGTCCTAACAAGATGCAAAAGAAACACAACACTGATGAGACAAATGTTAAGACAGATGAAGCAGTCAGAAACCAATGAAGTGCTACATCGTGTGGTGAAGAGCTACTAATTTTAAAAAGCAAAAGGAATGCAGAGTAGGGTGAAGTAAGCATGAGACTGGATTGTGAAGGCACTGGGGTGGGAAGTCAACCTTTGAGAATTGATTCAGTTTAGATAGGTAGAAATAAGCTGGGAGAACATTCAGCATAATGGAAATATCATAAGAAAGCACATGGAAGGTAGAGTACATACTAGGCAATAGTAGGAGATAATTTGATAGAGAAGGACCAGATAAACCAGGACCTACAAATCATGACAGAAACTTTTAATTTGAATTGGAAGGCTAAAGGAGACTACCATAGGATTTTTTTTTAACTATGAAATATGTCATGCACACAAAAAGAGTGAGTAAAATGCATGGTGTAATTTAATGAATGATATCATTAAAAGAACACTCAATTTCCTGCACTCAGTTTAAGAAACAGTAGAATACCAGTAATTTGGGTAATTTTCCCAGTCACATCACACTTCCACCACTACAGAGATAATAGGAATCTTAAATTTTGTGTTAATGGTTCTCTTGGTTTTCTTTACTATTTAATACTTATGCATGCAATCCCCAAAAAGGTATTGTTTACTTTTGCTTGGCTTTGGAATTTATATAAATGCTAAGATGGTATATATATCCTTCTGTCATTTGTTTCTTTTGCTCAAAATTGTATTTTGGAGATTCATACATATTGATGTCTGTTGCTGTGTTTCATTGAAATGTTATATATGGTAATCCATTTTGTAAGTATGACACAATTTCTTTTTCCTGTCAACTGTGGATGAACTATTGGGTTGTATTCAGGTTTGCTGTCGTGAACATTGCTGTTATAAGCTTTTGTGTATGTGCCCTTTGTTAGTACTTCTTGAGAGAAATGCCTAGGAATGTTGTTGGGTCATGAGGTATTCCCATGTTCAAATCGACTAGACAATGTCATACTTTTATTCAGTGGAAACTTATTCTTCCACCAACAGAGTATGAAAATTCCCATTGCTTCATGTCCTTGCCAACACTTGATATTGTCAGACTTTTAAATTTTTACCAGTCTGGTGAGTATACATTTTATTTAACCATGGATAATTTATATTACACTGATTATTAATGAAATTGGTCATATTTTATATATTCACAGGCCAGTTATTTTCCCTTTCTGTGAAATGTCAAGTCATGTTTTCTTTGTATTTTTCTACAAGGTCAATAGATTTTTTCTTATTGATATATAGAAATTCTTTCCATGTTCTGAATAATATTCAGTTGTCAATTATATGTGATGTAAATATTTTCACAGATTATGGCTTGTGTCTTAACTCTAATGTGTATTTGATGAACAGATTTGTTTTTTATGTTTTAACATAGTTGAACTTATCAATATTCTCCTTTATAGTTTCACATTTGGGTTCTCATTAAGAAGTCCTTGCCCACCCCAAGGTTGTAAAGATAATCTCCTATTTTTATTCCTAAAAATTTTATAGAAATTGTTCTTAAAATGTCATACCCAGATCAGCATCACCTGGGAACTTGTTAAAAATGCAAATTCCTGGGTCCCATCCCAGACCTATTCAATTAGAATTTCTTTGTAAAAGCTTAAAAATCTATGTTTTTAACAAGCCCTCTAGATGACTCTGATGCACACTAAAGTTTGAGAAACATTATTATTTGGGGGTTTTGCATTGATTTTTGTATATAGTGGGAAGTAAAAATACAATTTCATTTTTTCTATATGAATATCCATTTTCTCAGCATTATTTATAAATTTTTAAAAATATCTGAACTGCATCTCACAAATTTTGATATATCGTATTTTTCATTTAATCCAGTTCAAAATATTTTCTAATTTCTCTTCAGATTTCCTTTTAACCCATGTTGATTAATTTCAAAATATTTGAGGATTTTCCAGATATTTTGTAGTTATTTTTTTCCAGTTTCATTTTATTAATTTAGAGACCTTACTTGATATGACTTCAATTCTTGTAAACAAGATTTTGGTCCCAAATATGGTCTCACTTGGTGTCTGTTTCCATGTGCTTTGAAAAAGAAAACAAAAACCTGTGTATTCTGCTGTTTTTCTGGTGGATTGTTTTATAAAATCAACTGCATCAAGTTGATGGATAGTACTGATTAAAATGTTTATATTTTTACTTATTTACTAACTGTTCTATCAATAATTAGAGGGGTATTAAAGTCCCCAGTTATAATTGTGGATTTGTTTATTGCTCCTTTCAGTGCCACCAGTTTATTTTTATTTTTAATTGTGATAAAATACACATAACATAAAATTTACCATCTTAACCATTTTTAAAGGTACAGTTTAGTAGTGTTAAGTACATTTACATTATTGTGCAGTCTCCAGAACTTTTTCATCTTGCAAAACTGAAACTCCATACCCATTAAACAGCAACTCTCCATTTCTCCCTCTCCACTAGCCCATAAAACCACCATTCCACTTTCTGCTTCTGTCTAGGCTACTCTAGATAACTCATGTAAGTGGAATCATACAGTATTTGTCTTTTTGTGACTGGCTTATTTCATTTAGCATAATGTCCTCAAGTTAATCCATATTGTAGCATTTCCATCTTTTTGATGGCTACTGTATGTATATCTCATTTTGTTTGTTTGTTTGGGTCTTTTTTTTCCAGCTTTATTGAGATATAGTTGACATATAACATTGTTTCAATATGATTACCAACGTAGAGTTAGCTAAAAATTCCAACGTCACATAATGACCACTTCTTTTTTTCAATAAGAACATTTAAAATATACTCTTATAAACTGTCAAGTATACGATACAGTATTGTTAACTATATTCACAATGCTGTTTATTTGATCCCTAGAACTTTTTCATCATCTAACTGGAAGTTTGTACCCTTTGACCAACATCTCCTCATTTCCCACACTCCCCAGCCCCTGTAACCACCATTCTACTCTCTGTTTTTGAGAGTTTGACTTTTATAGATTCTGTTTATAAGTGACACCATACAGTGTTTGTCTTTCTTACCTGACATTTTACTTAGCACGATGCCTTCAAGGCCTATCCCTGTTGTCAAAAATAGCAGGATTTCAATCTTTCTCACGGCTGAATAACATTCCACTGTATATATATTCCACATCCTCTTTATCCATTAATCCATTAACAGACACTTAGGTTGTTTCCGTATCTTGGCTATTGTAAATAACGTTGCAATAAACATGGGAGTGCAGATATATCTTCAATATCCTGTTTTCATTTCCTTTGGGTCTATACCTGGAAGTTGGATTCCTGGATCATATGTTAGCTCTATTTTTTAATTTTTTGAAGAACCTCCATACTGTTTTCTATAGTGGCTACACCAACTTAAATTGTTATCAACAGTGTTTAAGTGTTACTTTTTCTCCACATCCTAGCCAACATTTATTATCTCTTGTCTTTTTTATAGTAGCCATTCTTTTATGTTTGTTGCTCTAGAGATTACAATACAAATAACTGACCTTTCAGATTCTACATATGATAACTATTAAACACTACAAGTAACATGTAAAAGCCTTACAATCATATAGGTCTCTTTGCCCTACACCCCCATCATGCTATAGCTGGCATACATATTATGTTTACATAAATTTTTACCCTCAACATATTTATATTTTTTTTCCTTTCAACTATCATATATATTTTAACAAAATTGAATCTATTATATTTACCATTTCTGTTGTTCTTCCTTTACTCCAGACGTTCCAAGTTTCCTTCTTGTATTATTTCCCTTCGTCATGAAAAATTACCTTTATCATTACTTTAGAACAGATTTGTGAACACAAATGCTATTATTTTTTCATTTGTTAATGTTTTTATATTGCTTTCTTTCATGAAAGATATTTTCACTAGATATAGATTTCTGGATAGACAATTCTTTTCTTTAAACACTTTAAAGATGTTGTTGCACTGTCTTCTAGCCTCCATGATTTCTGAGTTCATATATAAGTACTTTCAATTATTATTTCCGTATTTGTAATATGTCACTATTTTTTCTACCATAGATTTATCAGTAATCCATTTTATGTCTAGATATGATATACTTTGAAGTTCAAAAAATTCAAATGGGTGTTTCCTGAATTTTTTAATCTTTAAATTTATATTTTTCAACAAATTTGGGAAGTTAGTTTTCAGCAATTATTTATTTATTTTTCTGTAGCAATCACTCCCTTCTCTCCTTCAGGGAGTTTTTTTTTTTTTTTTTTTTTTTTAAGTAGATTTTTATTAGAGTATAATTGCTACACAATACTGTGTTAGTTTCTGTTGCACAACAAAGCGAATCAGCCATATGCATACACACGTCACCATATCCCCTCTCTCTTGAGCCTCCCTCCCATCCTCCCTATCCCACCCCTCTATGTCATCACAAAGCACGGAGCCAATCTCCCTGTGCTATGCTGCTGCTTCCCACCAGCCAACTATATTACATTCCATAGTGTATATATGTAGATGCTACTCTAACTTTACCCCAGGTTCACCTTCCCGCCCCATGTCCTCAAGTCCTTTTTCTACGTCTGCCTCTTTATTCCTGCCCTGCAACTAGCTTCATCAGTACCTTTTTTTTTTTTTTTTTTTTTTTGGATTCCATATATATGTGTTAGGAAACAGTATTTGTTTTTCTCTTTCTGACTTACTTCATTCTGTATGACAGACTCTAGGTCCATCCACCTCACTACAAATGACTCAATTTTCTTTCTTTTTATGGCTGAGTAATATTCCATTTTAAATATGTGCCACATCTTCTTTATCCATTCATCTGTCAATGGACATTTAGGTTGGATCCATGCCCTGGCTATTGTAAATAGTGCAGCAATGAACATTGTGCTACATGTCTCTTTTTGAATTATGGTTTTCTCAGGGTACATGCCCAGTAGTGGGATTGCTGGGTCATATGGTAGTCCTATTTTTAGTTTTTTAAGGAACCTCCATACTGTTCTCCATAGTGGCTGTATCAATTTACATTCCCACCAACAGTGCAAGAGGGTTCCTTTTTCTCCACACCATCCCCAGCATTTATTGTTTGTAGATTTTTTGATGATGGCCATTCCGACTTGTGTGAGGAGATACCTCATTGTAGTTTTGATTTGCATTTCTCTAATAATTAGTGATGTTGAGCATCTTTTCATGTGCCTCTTGGCCATCTGTATGTCTTCTGTGGTGAAATGTCTATTTAGGTCTTGCACCCATTTTTTAACTGGCTTGTTTGTTGTTTTGATATTGAGCTCCATGAGCTGTTTGTATATTTTGGAGATTAATCCTTAGTCTGTTGTTTCATTTGCAAATATTTTCTCCCATTCTGAAGGTTGTCTTTTTGTCTTGTTTATGGTTTCCTTTGCTGTGCAAAAGCTTTTAAGTTTAATTAAGTCTCATTTGTTTATTTTTGTTTTTATTTCCGTTACTCTAGGAGGTGCGTCAAAAAAGATCTTGCTGTGGTTTATGTCAAAGAGTGTTTTTCCTATGTTTTCATCTAAGAGTGTTAGAGTGTCTGGTCTTACATTTAAGTCTTTAATCCATTTGCAGTTTATTTTTGTGTATGGTGTTAGGTAGTGTTCTAATTTCATTCTTTTACATGTAGCTGTCCAGTTTTCCCAGCATTACTTATTGAAGAGGCTGTCTTTTCTCCGTTGTATACTCTTGCCTCCTTTGTCATAAATTAGGTGCCCATATGTGTGTGGGTTTATCTCCGTGCATTCTGTCTTGTACCATTGATTTCTGTTTTTGTGTCAGTGCCATACTGTCTTGATTACTGTAGCTTTGTGGTATAGTTTGAAGTCAGGGAGCCTGATTCCTCCACTCGATTTTTCTTTCTCCAGATTGCTTTGGCTATTTGGGGTCTTTTGTGTTTCCATATGAATTGTAAAATTTTTTGTTCTACTTCTGTGAAAAATGCCATTGGTAGTTTGATAGGGATTGCATTGAATCTGTAGATTGCTTTGGGTAGTATAGTCATTTTGACAATATTGATTCTACCAATTCAAGAACATTGTATATCTCTCCATCTGTTTGTGTCATTTTTGATTTCTTTCATCAGTGTCTTATAGTTTTCTGAGCACAAGTCTTTTGCCTCCTTAAGCAGGTTTATTCCTTGGTATTTTATTCTTTTTGTTGCGATGGTAAATGGGACTGTTTCCTTAATTTCTCTTTCCGATTTTTCATTGTTAGTGTATAAGAATGCAAGAGATTTCTGTGTATTAAGTTTTTATCCTGCAACTTTACCAAATTCATTGATTAGTTCTAGTAGTTTTCTGGTGGCATCCTTAGGATTTTGTATTTATAGTATCATGTCATCTGCAAACAGTGACAGTTTTACTTCTCTTTTCCAATTTATATTCCTTTTATTTCTTTTCCTTCTCTGATTGCCATGGCTAGGACTTCCAAAACTATGTTGAATAAGAGTGGTGAGAGTGAACATCCTTGTCTTGTTCCTGATCTTACTGTAAATGCTTTCAGTTTTTCACCATTGATTATGATGCTTGCTGTGGGTTTGTCATATATGGCCTTTACTGTGTTGAAGTAGATTCCCTCTATGCCCATTTCTGGAGAGTTTTTATCATAAATCAGTGTTGAATTTCATCAAAAGCTTTTTCTGCATCTATTGAGATGATCATATGGTTTTTATTCTTTAATTCGTTAATGTGGTAAATCACATTGCCTATATTTGCCTGTATTGAAGAATCCTTGCATCCCTGGGATAAATGCCACTTGATCATGTTGTATGATCCTTTTGATGTGCTGTTGGATTCCGTTTGCTAGTATTTTGTTCAGGATTTTTGCATGTATGTTCATCAGTGATATTGGTCTATAATTTTCTGTTTTTTGTGATATCTTTTTCTGGTTTTGGTATCAGGGTGATGGTGGCTTCGTAGAATGAATTTGGGAGTGTTCCTTCCTCTGCAATTTTTTGGAAGAGTTTGAGAAGGATCGGTGTTAGCTCTTCTCCAAATGTCTGATAGAATCCGCCTGTGAAGCCATCTGGTCCTGGACTTTTGTTTGTTGGAAGATTTTTAATTATGGTTTCAATTTCATTACTTGTGACTGCTCCGTTTATATTTTCTAATTCTTCCTGGTTCAGTCTTGGAAAATTGTACCTTTCCAAAAATTTGTCCATTTCTTCGTGGTTGTCCATTTTATTGGCATATAGTTGTTTGTAGTAGTCTCTTATAATCCTTTGTATTTCTGCAGTGTCAGTTGTTATTTCTCCTTCATCATTTCTAAATCTATTGATTTGAGTCTTCTCTCTCTTTTTCCTGATGAGTCTGGCTAATGGTTTATCAATTATGTTTATCTTCTCAACGAACCAGCTTTTAGTTTTAATGATCTTTGCTATCATTTCATTCATTTCTTTTTCATTTATTTCTGATCTGATCTTTATGATTTCTTTCCTTCTGCTAACTTTGGGGTTTTTTTTTTTTTTTGTTCTTCTTTCTCTAATTGCTTTAGGTGTAAGGTTAGGTTTTTTATTTGAGATTTTTCTTGTTTCTTGAGGTAGGATTCTATTGCTATAAACTTCCGTTTTAGAACTGCTTTTGCTGCATCCCATAGGTTTTGGGTCGTCGTGTTTTCATTGTCATTTGTTTCTATGTATTTTTTTTATTTCCTCTTTGATTTCTTCAGTGATCTCTTGGTTATTTAGTAGTACACTGTTTAGCCTCCATGTATTTGTGTTTTTTACAGGTTTTTTTCCTGTAATTGATCTCCAATCTCATAGCATTGCGGTCAGAAAAGATGCTTGATATGATTTCAATTTTCTTAAATTTTCCAAGGCTTGATTTGTGACCCAAGTTGTGATCTATCCTGGAGAATGTTCCATGTGCACTTGAGAAGAAAATGTATTCTGCCACTTTTGGGTGGAACGTTGTATATATATCAGTTAGATATATCTGGTCTATTGTGTAATTTAAAGCTTGTGTTTCCTTATTTATTTTCTGTTTGCATGATCCGTCCATTGGTGTAACTGGGGTGTTAAAGTCCCCTAATATTATTATGTTACTATTATTGTGTTCTCCTTTCATGGTTGTTAGCATGTGCCTTATGTATTGAGTTCCTCCTATGTTGGGGTCATAAACATTTATAATTGTTATATCTTCTTCTTGGATTGGTCCTTTGATCTTTATGTAGTGTCCCTCCTTACCTTTGTAACAGTGTTTATTTTAAAGTCTATTTTATCTGATATGAGTATTGCTACTCCAGCTTTCCTTTGATTTCCATTTGCATGGAATATCTTCTTCCATCCCTCCACTTTCAGTCTGTCTGTGTCCCTAGGTCTGAAGTGGGTGTCTTGTAGACAGCATATATATGGGTCTTGTTTTTGTATCCATTCAGCCAGTCTGTCTTTTGGTTGGGGCATTTATCTATTTACATTCAAGGTTATTATCAACATGTATGTTCCTATTACCATTTTCTTAATTGTTTTGGGTTTGTTTTTGTGGGTCTTTTTCTTGTCTTGTGTTTCCCACTTAGAGAAATTTCTTTAGCATTTGTTGTAAAGCTGGTTTTGTGGTGCTGAATTCTCTTAGCTTTTGCTTGTCTGAAAAGATCTTGACTTCTCCATCAAATCTGAATGAGATCCTTGCTGGGTAGTGTAATCTTGGTTGTAGGTTTTTCTCTTTCATCACTTTAAATATATCCTGCCACTCCCTTCTGGCCTGCAGATTTTCCACTGAAAAATCAGCTGATAACCTTATGGGGATTCCTTTGTATGTTATTTTTTTTTTGTTTTTCCCTTGCTACTTTTAATATTTTTTCTTTGAATTTAATATTTGTTAGTTTGATTAATATGTATCTTGGTGTGTTTTTCCTAAGTTTTATCCTGTATGGGACTCTCTGTGCTTCCTGGACTTGGGTGACTATTTCCTCTCCCCTGTTTGGGAAGTTTTCAACTGTAATCTTTTCAAATATTTTCTCAGACCCTTTCTTTTTCTCATTCTTCTGGGACCCCTATTATTCATATGTTGGTGCATTTAATGTTGTCCCAGAGATCTCTGAGACTGTCCTCATTTCTTTTTATTCTTTTTTCTTTATTCTGCTCCTTGGTAGTTATTTGCACCATTTAATCTTCCAGCTCACTTTTTCGTTCTTCTGTCTCAGTTATTCTGCTATTGATTCCTTCTTGTGTATTTTTCATTTCAGTTATTGTGTTGTTCTTCTCTGTTTGTTTGTTCTTTATTTCTTCTAGATCTTTGTTAAACATCTCTTGTATTTTCTGAATCCGTGCCTCCATTTTATTTCCGAGATTCTGGATCATCTTTACTATCATTACTCAATTCTTTTTCAGTTCGATTGCCTATTTCCTCTTCATTTATTTGGTCTTGTAGGTTTTTACCTTGCTCCTTCATCTGTGACATATTTTTTTGCTCTCTCTTTTTTTTTTTTTTTTTATGAGTGGGTTTGTGTTCCTGTCTTACTGGTTGTTGGCCTGAGGCTTCCAACACTGGAGTTTGTAGGCTATTGGGTAGAGCTGGGTCATGGTGCTTAGATGAGGATCTCCGTGAGACCTCACTCCGATGAATATCCCCTCTGACCTGAGGTTCTCTGTTAGTCCAGTGGTTTGGACTCAGAGCTCCCACCCAGGATCTTTGGCCTGACCCCAGGCTTGTGAACCAAGATTCTGCAAGCCACCTGTGGCTGCAAACCCCCCCCCCAAAAAACGATAACAAAATTAAAAATAAAATTAGACTAGGAAACTAACAGATATGTCAGGAAGAATATAAAATAAAACTATAGATGAATCAACAACCAGAAGGTATATGAGTACCACAAAAGTTAAAAAGAGGAGGAGGGAAAAGAAAAAAAAAAAAAGGGAGGGAGGAAAGGGCTTGGCTGTGGAGGGTGGGGCTTAAACAAGGGCAAAGATTGGGCAGTGGTCGGGGCCAATGTTCAGGACCCACAAGGCTGGACAAAGCCCTGGGGGCTGTGGGGGATGGGGCTTAGGGTCAAGGAACAGAAGGAGCCCAGGCATGCCCCCCACCCCTGGTCTTAGAAGGCAGGGTACCTCACCTGGGAGCCCAGCAAGGTTCTCCAGCTCGAGTGGGTGGAGCCAACGCTTTCCTCTCCTCTCCTCTTCTCCCATCTGGGAGGACCCCTCCTGCCTGCCTCTCCTGATCTCCCTGTCCTCCCTCTTATATCCCCAAGGACCTATGCGACCTGGAGGGGGCTTTGGAGGGCAGGGGATTGGCTTGGGAGCTCAGCAGGCTCCCTGGGCCCAAATGGGCAGGACAATCACCCTCTGCTCCACTCCCACTCCTCTCAGAGGGCTCCTCCTGCCTGCCTCTCCTGATCTCTCCAGCCTCCCTCCTATGCCCCCAAGGACCCACGTGGCTTGGAGGGGGCTTTGGAGGGCAGGTCATCGGCCTGGGAACTCAGCAGGCTCCCCGTTCCTGAGTGGGTGGGGCAGTCACTCTCCGCTCCTCTCTCGCTCCTCCCAGAGGGCACCTCCCTCCTCCTTCTCCTAATCTCCCTGGCCTCAGGGGTACTGATCCTGTCTGGCCTCCACCTCTCCTCCCCCTCAGTCCCCCTCCATCCTACTGGTTCACTTTGGGGTTCCTCCCATTTCCTTGGGCTTCAGAGTCCCCCACCAGCAGCCAGTGCCCTAGTTGTGGGGAGATGCTAACTCCCTGTCTTCCCACACTGCCATCTTGACTCCGCCTCCCCAGGGAGTTTATTGATACAAATGTAAGATTGTATATTGTTGTACCACAATTCCCTTAGACTCTATACATGTTTTTCCTCAATATTTTCTCTCTTTTTCAGATTAAATAATGTTTATTGGTCTGTCTTCAAATTCACTACTTTTTCTTCTATTATTTCCATTTGGTGTTGAGCCCATCCATTTTTGTTTTATTTTTCTCAATGCTGTATTTTTCACTTGTAAAATTTCCATTTGCTTACTTTTATGGCATTTCTATCTCTGCTGACAATTCTATATTTTCATTCATTTCCCGAGTGGAACCTCACTGGGATCATCTTGAATTTGGCATCTGTTAATAGCTTTTTCCTTTAGAATTTGTCAGGTATTTCTGGTTCTTGAATGATGAGTAGTTTTGAATTATATTCTGTAAATTTTGAGTATTATATTGTGAACCTACAGGTCTTATTATAATCCTCTGGAGGATGTTGATTTTTATTTGTTTGTTTGTTTGTTTTAGCTTGCAATGAACTTTAGGATCAGACCTCAAGTTCTGTCTTACCTTCTATCAGTTCAGTTTTCAAAGCTATGCTGTTTGTTCTGCCCCTTACAGATGTCACTCAGAGGTTGGTCTGGGACCTGGGTAGTGGTTTACATGATAGTTGCATTGCTTCTCTGGATGTATTTCACAAATGCATACTTTGTGTAGGTGCCCAGACTTGTGTTGGTTCATACAGAGAAGGGAAATCCTCTTCTCCATCTCTTCCTTGTTGGGAATTTCTATAGGAGTCCTTTCTCTGTTCCTCTTATAAGAAAAATGGGGTTATGTTTATTTACTGCTATAATTAAGATTTATTTCTACCATATTACTATATGTGTTCTATTTGTCCTGCTTTTCATTTTTCTTTCCTTTCTTGTCTTCTTTTGGAATGATAGCATTTGTTTCCTTTTTATTACATTTTTCTCTTTTGTTTCAAACTTATAGCCTCATTTTCTATTGTTTTAGCTGTTGGTCTACATATTTTGACCTGATTGAAGTTAAATTAACCTTGACCTTTTTGCTGAATGATAACAATGTTATTGAATATTTCACCTTTGATTTTCCCACTCCAATTTTATATACTATTTTTTTCAACATTGAGTTCTATTTTCTCTATAAATTAGTTATAGATATTTCATAAGTCAATATTTGTTGTGATTCTTCCACATATTTAACATTATATTTGCCCCACATTCCCTCTTGCTTATTAAATTTTATTTTAGATGATTTTTTCTTCTGTCTAAATTACAACTTCTAAAACTTTCTTTAATTAGGGCCTGCTGGTTGTAAATTTTCTGAATTTATTTTTATTCTGAGAAAGTTTTTATTTAATTCTTGTTCTTGAGAAATAATTGCATTGGACTGACTATTATTCCCTCTAATCACAATGGATATTATTAGTCCACTTTTTGTGGCTTCTATTATTGCTATTGCTATTAAGAATCCATTTATAAGTTTAATTGCCGTTATTTTTAGGTTATCCATATTTTATCTCTATGTTTAAGGTTCTCATTCTCTTTTTCTCCTCTCTCACACATGCTTTTTCTCTCCCATTCTATTGTTTCACTATAGGTAGTGTTCTGTCAATTTTTTTCTTTTTAATTATTCTGCTTATATTTTTTCATGGTTTACATCTTTTTGCCACTCTGAGGCAACAAAACATAATTCTAGATGATTTCTTCAGACTTTCTTCCAGATCACTAATTCTCTCTTCATCTGTGTTTAATACAGTGTTAAATACATACACTGTTTAATATGCTGTTAAAACCCCCAAAGAATTTTGCATTTCAATTGTTTTATTTTTTTATTTGTAGAAGTTTTACTTGTAGTTTTTCAACTATGATTAGGCATTGAATATCTCTTTTTTTTCACTCTTAAAATTTTCAAACTTCTGTTTTACTTTTGTGTGTGTGTGTGTGTGTGTGTGTGTGTGTGTATGTATATGTAACATAGTCATTTATTTATTTATTTATTTATTTTTTAAACATCTTTATTGAAGTATAATTGCTTTACAATGGTGTGCTAGCTTCTGCTTTACAACAAAGTGAATCAGTTACACATATACCTATGTTGCCATATCTCTTCCCTCTTGCATCTCCCTCCCTCCCACCCTCCCTATCCCACCCCTCTAGGTGGTCACAAAGCACAGAGCTGATCTCCCTGTGCTATGCGGCTGCTTCCCACTAGTTATCTATTTTACATTTGGTAGTGTATATATGTCCATGACACTCTCTCACCCTGTCACATCTCACCCCTCCCCCTCCCCATATCCTCAAGTCCATTCTCTAGTAGGTCTGTGTCTTTATTCCCATCTTGCCACTAGGTTCTTCATGACCTCTTTTTTTTTTTCCCTTAGATTCCATATATATGTGTTAGCATACTGTATTTGTTTTTCTCTTTCTGACTTACTTCACTCTGTATGACAGACTCTAACTCCATCCACCTCATTACAAACACCTCCATTTCATTTCTTTTTATGGCTGAGTAATATTCCATTGTATATATGTGCCACATCTTCTTTATCCATTCATCCGATGATGGACACCTAGGTTGCTTCCATGTCCTGGCTATTGTAAACAGAGCTGCAATGAATATTTTGGTACATGACTCTTTCTGAATTATGGTTTTCTCAGGGTATATGCCCAGTAGTGGGATTGCTGGGTCATATGGTAGTACTATTTTTAGTTTTTTAAGGAACCTCCATACTGTTCTCCATAGTGGCTGTATCAATTTACATTCCCACCAACAGTGCAAGAGTGTTCCCTTTTCTCCACACCCTCTCCAGCATTTATTGTTTCTAGATTTTTTGATGATGGCCATTCTGACCGGTGTGAGATGATACCTCATTGTAGTTTTGATTTGCATTTCTCTAATGATTAAAGATGTTGAGCATTCTTTCATGTGTCTGTTGGCAATCTGTATCTCTTCTTTGGAGAAATGTCTATTTAGGTCTTCTGCCCATTTTTGGATTGGGTTGTTTGTTTTTTTGTTATTGAGCTGCATGAGCTGCTTGTAAATCTTGGAGATTAATCCTTTGTCCGTTGCTTCATTTGCAAATATTTTCTCCCATTCTGAGGGTTGTCTTTTGGTCTTGTTTATGGTTTCCTTTGCTGTGCAAAAGCTTTTAAGTTTCATTAGGTCCCATTTGTTTATTTGTGTTTTTATTTCCATTTCTCTAGGACCTGGGTCAAAAAGGATCTTGCTGTGACTTATGTCATACAGTGTTCTGCCTATGTTTTCCTCTAAGAGTTTGATAGTGTCTGGCCTTACACTTAGGTCTTTAATCCATTTTGAGTTTATTTTTGTGTATGGTGTTAGGGAGTGTTCTAATTTCATACTTTTACATGTACCTGTCCAATTTTCCCAGCACCACTTATTGAAGAGGCTGTCTTTTCTCCACTGTATATGCTTGCCTCCTTTATCAAAGATAAGGTGACCATATGTGCGTGGGCTTATCTCTGGGCTTTCTATCCTGTTCCATTGATCTATATTTCTGTTTTTGTGCCAGTACCAAACTGTCTTGATTACTGTAGCTTTGTAATATAGTCTGAAGTCAGGGAGCCTGATTCCTCCAGCTCCATTTTTCGTTCTCAAGATTGCTTTGGCTATTCGGGGTCTTTTGTGTTTCCATACAAATTGTGAAATTTTTTGTTCTAATTCTGTGAAAAATGCCAGTGGTAGTTTGATAGGGATTGCATTGAATCTATAGATTGCTTTGGGTAGCAGAGTCATTTTCACAATGTTTATTCTTCCAATCCAAGAACATGGTATATCTCTCCATCTATTTGTATCATCTTTAATTTCTTTCATCAGTGTCCTATAATTTTCTGCATACAGGTCTTTTGTCTCCTTAGGTAGGTTTATTCCTAGGTATTTTATTCTTTTTGTTGCAATGGTAAACGGGAGTGTTTTCTTAATTTCACTTTCAGATTTTTCATCATTAGTATACAGGAATGCAAGAGATTTCTGTGCATTAATTTTGTATCCTGCTACTTTACCAAATTCATTGATTAGCTCTAGTAGTTTTCTGGTAGCATCTTTTGGATTCTCTATGTATAGTATCATGTCATCTGCAAACAGTGACAGCTTTACTTCTTCTTTTCCGATTTGGATTCCTTTTATTTCTTTTTCGTCTCTGATTGCTGTGGCTAACACTTCCAAAACTATGTTGAATAATAGTGGTGAGAGTGGGCAACCTTGTCTTGTTCCTGATCTTAGTGGAAATGGTTTCAGTGTTTCACCATTGAGGACAAAGTTGGCTGTGGGTTTGTCATATACGGCCTTTATTATGTTGAGGAAAGTTCCCTCTATGCCTACTTTCTGCAGGACTTTTATCATAAATGGGTGTTGAATTTTGTCGAAGGCTTTCTCTGCATCTATTGAGATGATCATATGGTTTTTCTCCTTCAATTTGTTAATATGATGTATCACGATGATTGATTTGCGTATATTGAAGAATCCTTGCATTCCTGGAATAAACCCCACTTGATCATGGTGTATGATCCTTTTAATGTGCTGTTGGATTCTGTTTGCTAGTATTTTGTTGAGGATTTTTGCATCTATGTTCATCAGTGATATTGGCCTGTAGTTTTCTTTCTTTGTGACATCTTTGCCTGGTTTTGGTATCAGGGTGATGGTGGCCTTGTAGAATGAGTTGGGGAGTGTTCCTCCCTCTGCAATATTTTGGAAGAGTTTGAGAAGGATAGGTGTTAGCTCTTCTCTAAATGTTTGATAGAATTCGCCTGTGAAGCCATTTGGTCCTGGGCTTTTGTGTGTTGGAAGATTTTTAATCACAGTTTCAATTTCAGTGCTTGTGATTGGTCTGTTCATATTTTCTATTTCTTCCTGGTTCAGTCTCGGCAGGTTGTGCATTTCTAAGAATCTGTCCATTTCTTCCAGGTTGTCCATTTTATTAGCATAGAGTTGCTTGTAGTAATCTCTTATGATCATTTGTATTTCTGCAGTGTCAGTGGTTACTTCTCCTTTTTCATTTCTAATTCTTTTAATTTGAGTCTTCTCCTTTTTTCTCTTGATGAGTCTGGCTAATGGTTTATCAATTTTGTTTATCTTCTCAAAGAACCAGCTTTTAGTTTCATTGATTTTTGCTATTGTTTCCTTCATTTCTTTTTCATTTATTTCTGATCTGATCTTTATGATTTCTTTCCTTCTGCTAGCTTTGGGGTTTTTTTGTTCTTCTTTCTCTAATTGCTTTAGGTGCAAGGTTAGGTTGTTTATTCGAGATGTTTCCTGTTTCTTGATGTAGGCTTGTATTGCTATAAACTTCCCTCTTAGAACTGCTTTTGCTGCATCCCATAGGTTTTGGATCGTCGTGTCTCCATTGTCATTTGTTTCTAGGTATTTTTTGATTTCTCCTTTGATTTCTTCAGTGATCACTTCGTTATTAAGTAGTGTATTGTGTAGCCTCCATGTGTTTGTATTTTTTACAGATCTTTTCCTGTAATTGATATCTAGTCTCATAGCGTTGTGGTCGGAAAAGATACTTGATACGATTTCAATTTTCTTAAATTTACCAAGGCTTGATTTGTGACCCAAGATATGATCTATCCTGGAGAATGTTCCATGAGCACTTGAGAAAAATGTGTATTCTGTTGTTTTTGGGTGGAATGTCCTATAAATATCGATTAAGTCCATCTTGTTTAATGTATCATTTAAAGCTTGTGTTTCCTTATTTATTTTCATTTTGGATGATCTGTCCATTGGTGAAAGTGGCGTGTTAAGGTCCCCTACTATGATTGTGTTACTGTCGATTTCCCCTTTTATGGCTGTTAGTATTTGCCTTATGTATTGAGGTGCTCCTATGTTGGGTGCATAAATATTTACAATTGTTATACCTTCCTCTTGGATCGATCCCTTGATCATTATATAGTGTCCGTCTTTGTCTCTTGTAATTGTCTTTATTTTAAAGTCTATTTTGTCTGATATGAGAATTGCTACTCCAGCTTTCTTTTGATTTCCATTTGCATGGAATATCTTTTTCCATCCCCTCACTTTCAGTCTGTATGTGTCTCTAGGTCTGAAGTGGGTCTCTTGTAGACAGCATATATATGGGTCTTGTTTTTGTATCCATTCAGCCAGTCTGTGTCTTTTGGTGGGAGCATTTAATCCATTTACATTTAAGGTAATTATCGATATGTATGTTCCTATTCCCATTTTCTTAAATGTTTTGGGTTTGTTATTGTAGGTGTTTTCCTTCTCTTGTGTTTCTTGCCTAGAGAAGTTCCTTTAGCATTTGCTGTAAAGCTGGTTTGGTGGTGCTGAACTCTCTCAGCTTTTGCTTGTCTGTAAAGGTTTTAATTTCTCCATTAAATCTGAATGAGATCCTTGCTGGGTAGAGTAATCTTGGTTGTAGGTTTTTCTCCTTCATCACTTTAAGTATATCCTGCCACTCCCTTCTGGCTTGCAGCGTTTCTGCTGAAAGATCAGCTGTTAACCTTATGGGGATGCCCTTGTGTGTTATCTGTTGTTTTTCCCTTGCTGCTTTTAATATGTTTTCTTTATATTTAATTTTTGATAGTTTGATTAATATGTGTCTTGGTGTGTTTCTCCTTGGATTTATCCTGTATGGGACTCTCTGTGCTTCCAGGACTTGATTAACTATTTCCTTTCCCATATTAGGGAAGTTTTCAACTATAATCTCTTCAAATATTTTCTCAGTCCCTTTCTTTTTCTCTTCTTCTTCTGGGACCCCTATAATTCGAATGTTGGTGCGTTTAATGTTGTCCCAGAGGTCTCTGAGACTGTCCTCAGTTCTTTTCATTCTTTTTTCTTTATTCTGGTCTGCAGTAGTTATTTCCACCATTTTATCTTCCAGGTCACTTATCCGTTCTTCTGCCTCAGTTATTCTGCTATTGATCCCATCTAGAGTATTTTTAATTTCATTTATTGTGCTTGTCATCGTTTCTTGGTTCCTCTTTAGTTCTTCTACGTCCTTGTTAAATGTTTCTTGCATTTTGTCTATTCTATTTCCAAGACTTTGGATCATCCTTACTATCATTATTCTGAATTCTTTTTCAGGTAGACTACCTATTTCCTCTTCATTTGTTAGGTCTGGTGTGTTTTGACCCTGCTCCTTCATCTGCTGTGTGTTTTTCTGTCTTCTCATTTTGCTTATCTTACTGTGTTTGGGGTCTCCTTTTCACAGGCTGCAGGTTCGTAGTTCCCGTTGTTTTTGGTATCTGTCCCCAGTGGCTAAGGTTGGTTCAGTGGGTTGTGTAGGTTTCCTGGTGGAGGGAACTAGTGCCTGTGTTCTGGTGGATGAGGCTGGATGTTGTCTTTCTGGTGGGTTCGTCCACGTCTGGTGGTGTGTTTTGGGGTGTCTGTGGCCTTATTATGATTTTAGGCAGCCTCTCTGTTAATGGATGGGGCTGTGTTCCTCTCTTGCTAGTTGTTTGGCATAGGGTGTCCAGCACTGTAGCTTGCTGGTCGTTGAGTGAAGCTGGGTCTTGATGTTGAGATGGAGATCTGTGAGAGATTTTCGCCGTTTGGTATTACGTGGAGCTGGGAGGTCTCTTGTGGACCAGTGTCCTGAAGTTGGCTCTCCCACCTCAGAGGCACAGCCCTGATGCCTGGCTGGAGCACCAAGAGCCTTTCATCCACACGGCTCAGAATAAAAGGGAGAAAAAATGGAAAGAAAGAAAAAAAGAGGATAAAATAAAATAAAATAAAGCAATTATAATAAAAAATAAGAAAAAAAATTATTAAGAGTAAATTTATTAAGAAAAAAAAATTTTTTTTAATTTTTAAAAATAGATTTATTAATTTTTTATACTAAAAATAAGAAAAAAATTATTTAGAAAATATTTATTAAGAAAAAAATTTTTTAAATTTTTTAAAATAAAAAATGTGAAAAAACTTATTAAATTTTTTTTTAAAAATAGAAAATAAGGAAAAAATTATTAAGAAAACATTTATTAGGGAAAAAAAAAATTTTTAAGCCAAAAAAAAAAAAAAAAAAAAAAAACGGACGGACCTAACCCTAGGACTAACGGTGAGAGCAAAGCTATACAGACAAAATCTCACCCAGAAGCATACACATCTACACTCACAAAAAAAAGGAAAAGGGGAAAAGTTAATATATCCTGCTCCCAAAGTCCATCTCCTAAATTTGGGATGATTCGTTGTCTATTCAGGTATTCAACAGATGCAGGCACATCAAGTTGTTTGTGGAGCTTTAATCCGCTGCTTTTGAGGCTGCTGGGAGAGATTTCCCTTTCTCTTCTTTGTTCGTACAGCTCCCGGGGTTCAGCTTTGGATTTGGACCCGCCTCTGCATGTAGGTCCCCTGAGGGCGTCTGTTCCCTGCCCAGACAGAACGGGGTTAAAGGAGCAGCTGATTCGGGGGCTCTGGCTCAGTCAGGCCGGGGGGAGGGAGCGGTACGGAGGAGGCGGGGCGAGCCTGCGGCGGCAGAAGCCGGCGTGACGTTGCAGCAGCCTGAGGCGCGCCGTGCGCTCTCCCGGGGAAGTTGTCCCCGGATTACGGGAGCCTGGCCGTGGCGGGCTGCACAGGCTCCCGGGAGGGGCGGTGTGGAGAATGACCTGTGCTCGCCCACAGGCTGTTTGGTGGCGGCAGCAGCAGCCTTAGCGTCTCATGCCCGTCTCTGGGGTCCGCGCTGATAGCCGCGGCTCGCGCCCGTCTCTGGAGTTCGTTTAAGTGGCGCTCTGAATCCCCTCTCCTTGCACGCCGCGAAACAAAGAGGCAAGAAAAAGTCTCCTGCCTCTTCGGCAGCTGCAGACTTTTTCTCGTGCACCCTCCTGGCTAGTTGTGGTGCGCTAGACCCTTCAGGCTGTGTTCACGCAGCCAACCCCAGTCCTCTCCCTGGGATCCGACCGAAGCCCGCGCCTCAGCTCCCAGCCCCCGCCCGCCCCGGCGGGTGAGCAGACAAGCCTCTCGGGCTGGTGAGTGCTGCTCGGCGCCGAGCCTCTGTGCGGGAATCTCTCCGTTTTTCCCTCTGCGTCCCTGTTGCTGTGGGATCCGCGCTGATAGCTGCGGCTCGCGCCCGTCTCTGGAGCTCGTTTAGGCGGCGCTCTGAATCCCCTCTCCTTGCGCGCCGCGAAACAAAGAGGCAAGAAAAATTCTCTTGCCTCTTTGGCAGCCGCAGTCTTTTTCCCGGACTCCCTCCCGGCTAGCACCGAAGCCCGAGCCTCAGCTCCCAGCCCCAGCCCGCCCGGCGGCTGAGCAGACAAGCCTCTCGGGCTGGTGAGTGCTGGTCGGCACCGCTCCTCTGTGCGGGAATCTCCGCTTTGCCCTCCGCACCAATGTGGCTGCGCTCTCCTCCGTGGCTCCGAAGCTTCCCCCCTCTGCTACCCGCAGTCTCTGCCCACGAAGGGGCTTCCTAGTGTGTGGAAACCTTTCCTCCTTCACAGCTCCCTCCCACTGGTGCAGGTCCCGTCCCTATTCTTTTGTCTCTGTTATTTCTTTTTTCTTTTGCCCTACCCAAGTACGTGGGGATTTTCTTGCCTTTTGGGAGGTCTGACGTCTTCTGCCAGCGTTCAGTGGGTGTTCTGTAGGAGCAGTTCCACGTGTAGATGTATTTCTCATGTATCTGTGGGGAGGAAGGTGATCTCCGCGTCTTACTCTTCCGCCATCTTGCCCCTCCCTCTTTAGTCATTTATTTTTGTTTTTCAGTGCAGATCAATACAGCCATTATAGCTTTGATTCTACATTCTATTTTACTTTTCTTACCAGTTCTAACTCTTGCTGTGATTTATAATTTTTGGACAGTTACTAACCATTTTATTTTAACTTTGTTGGACTTCTCTGAGAATTGGATTAAAATTATGCTCCCCTAAAGGAATTTATCTTTTCCTCTGTCAGTCACACATGGGTAGTGCCAAAACAGCACCCCATTAAATTAAATTGTCTGTTTGTGGATTTTGGACCATACAAGTAGTTGAATTTGAACTTCAACCATCATGAGGATTTCTTTGTGAGTTTGAATTCTTTCAGGGGAGAATTTTTTCCCACTTACCTATTATCAAGTTTGAGGTAGGCAATTTCTTTTCTGTTCTATTCTATATAACAGGGTTCTCTTTACCTTTTTTACTGAACGTAAACTTTAGGGGCCCCATGTTTATGTGGGAGTTTTTGTGCTATATATCCAATCTTGGGCAGACCTTACACTTAATTTTATGTCACTTACCTCATATAACTACTGTGGCCTAAGCACAAATTATCTTCAGTATCAGCAAAACAAAAACAGGAAAAAAAAAAAAGAAAATTTAGCACAGGATACCTGCCTTCACTTTAAGTTGACCTCTGTAGCTTCCTTCTTTTTATGATAATTCTGCAATGTTTGTAAATTTTTTAAAATTGGTTTTCCAACATATTAGTTGTTTTAATCAAGAGAGTTATTCAGAGTATCTAATCTTTCATAATGTAGTTAAAAATATAGTTTCATAATCTTTCATAATGTAGATAAAAATATAGTTTTTGAGCATGGAATTATTACCATAAAAGTGGCAATTGAGAAATATTAGCTGGAATTCATATATGGAATAAATTAAAGAAAGGTCTTTCCCTAGTTATCTCAAATTAACTATTTTTTCCTCTATTAAACCATCAAAAACACATTATTTGATCTGTTCTAAATAATTGCAATACAAAATACTATGATCTAACTTCAGACAGATTACAGCCTTATTAATGGATTTCATTTAATTAATTTTATAAAAGGTCTCATAAGATATTTAGTATTTGTTTCACTCTCCTTATTTCTAATAAGTAAATGCAATTTTGTCAATCTATCCCCCACAATCTACTTTCATGTAGTTGAAAACAATAAAGACAAGACAAATTTTAAGAGCTCTCTGATGACTAAACAATAACAAATGTAGTGCCTGAGAGATAATCTAGAAAAGACTTTATAGGTACAATGCCAGGGTGAGAACCACCTTCCTTCTGCTTTAATGTTCTGAATTTACTTATATCTTATTTTTTCTATAATGGTAAAACAATAGTGGATGCTCACTAATGTAGCTCTCTTACTTGTGTACCAAGAACTTTTTTTGATATTTTCTTGTTTCTTCTCCAAGAAGTCATCCAAGCTGGGAGTCCATAGATCTTCAAAAACTTTCCTGTGAAATTTATCCCATTTCAACTAGGCACTTTCTACCTTATCCATTCCACTTTTCAAGTTTCTTCAATCATTATTTAACCATTCTTATCCTGGACACCCTTTGAGATGAATTATTACCAACAGTCAATCAGAAGGCTTAGGCTGTAGAATTCTGCTGATTCCCTCAAAAGAGGTCAAGGAAGGATATTTCAAACTGGGAGTAGGGGTGTTAAATCTGTAATAATACGGGTGCTATTTTTTTGTATTTCTGAGATATACATTTTAAAGTAATAACTAGAATTATGACATAACATTATACCAGAAAATATAAGATTTTTAGAAATTTCATGTAATGTCTGAAACATTTATATTAACATATTTCCATACAAATAACCCAATGAAAGGTTAGTATTAGTTGTTTTGTTTGTTTGTGTTTTTTTATACTGCAGGTTCTTGTTAGTCATCAATTTTATACACATCAGTGTATACATGTCAATCCCAATCGCCAAATTCAGCACACCATCATCCCCACCCCACTGCAGTTTTCCCCCCTTGGTGTCCATATGTCTGTTCTCTACATCTGTGTCTCAACTTCTGCCCTGTAAACCGGCTCATCTGTACCATTTTTCTAGGTTCCACATGCATGCTTTAATATACGATATTTGTTTTTTCTCTTTCTGACTTACTTCACTCTGTATGACAGTCTCTAGATCTATCCACGTCTCAGCAAATGACTCAATTTCGTTCCTTTTATGGCTGAGTAATATTCCATTGTATATACGTACCACAACGTCTTTAACCATTCATCTGTTGATGGACATTTAGGTTGCTTCCATGACCTGGCTATTGTAAATACTGCTGCAATGAACATTGGGGTGCATGTGTCTTTTTGAATTATGGTTTTCTCTGGGTATGCACCCAGTAGTGGGATTGCTGGGTCATATGGTAGTTTTATTTTTAGTTTTTTAAGGAACCTCCATACTGTTCTCCATAGTGGCTGTATCAATTTACATTCCCACCAACAGTGCAAGAGGGTTCCTTTTTCTCCACACCATCCCCAGCATTTATTGTTTGTAGATTTTCTGATGATGCCCATTCTAACTGGTGTGAGGTGATACCTCATTGTGGTTTTGATTTGCATTTCTCTAATAATTAGTGATGTTGAGCATCTTTTCATGTGTTTCTTGGCCATCTGTGTGTATTCTTTGGAGAAATGTCTATTTAGGTCTTCTGCACATTTTTGGATTGGGTTGTTTGTTTCTTTAATATTGAGCTGAATGAGCTGTTTATATATTTTGGAGATTAATCCTTTGTCCGTTGATTCGTTTGCAAATATTTTCTCCCATTCTGAGGGTTGTCTTTTCGTCTTGTTTATGGTTTCCTTTGCTGTGCAAAAGCTTTGAAGTTTCATTAGGTCCCATTTGTTTATTTTTGTTTTTATTTCCATTACTCTAGGAGGTGGATCAAAAAAGATCTTGCTGTGATTGATGTCAAAGAGTGTTCTTCCTATGTTTTCCACTAAGAGTTTTATAGTGTCCGGTCTTACATTTAGGTCTCGAATCCATTTTGAGTTTATTTTTGTGTATGGTGTTAGGTAGTGTTCTAATTTCATTCTTTTACATGTAGCTGTCCAGTTTTCCCAGCACCACTTATTGAAGAGACTGTCTTTTCTCCATTGTATATCTTTGCCTCATTTGTCATAGATTAGTTGATCATAGGTGCGTGGGTTTATCTCTGGGCTTTCTATCCTGTTCCACTGATCTATGTTTCTGTTTTTGTGCCAGTACCATATTGTCTTGATTACTGTAGCTTTGTAGTATAGTCTGAAGTCAGGGAGTCTGTTCCTCCAGATCCGTTTTTTTCCCTCAAGACTGCTTTGGCTATTCGGGGTTTTTTGTGTCTCCATACAAATTTTAAGATGATTTGTTCTAGTTCCATACAAAATGCCATTGGTAATTTGATAGAGATTGCATTGAATCTGTAGATTGCTTTGGGTAGTATAGTCATTTTCACAATATTGATTCTTCCAATCCAAGAACATGGTATATCTCTCCATCTATTTGTATCATCTTTAATTTCTTTCATCAGTGTCTTATAGTTTTCTGCATACAGGTCTTTTGTCTCCCTAGGTAGGTTTATTCCTAGATATTTTATTCTTTTTGTTGGAATGGTAAATGGGAGTGTTTCCATAATTTCTCTTTCAGATTTTTCATCATTGGTGTATAGGAATGCAAGAGATTTCTGTGCATTAATTTTGTATCCTGCAACTTTACCAAATTCATAGATTAGCTCTAGTAGTTTTCTGGTGGCATTTTTAGGATTCTGTATGTATAGTATCATGTCATCTGCAAACAGTGACAGTTTTACTTCTTCTTTTCCGATTTGTATTCCTTTTATTTCTTTTTCTTCTCTGATTGTCGTGGCTATGACTTGCAAAACTATGTTGAATAATAGTGGTGAGAGTGGACATCCTTGTCTCGTTCCTGATCTTAGAGGAAATGTTTCCAGTTTTTCAACATTGAGAATGATGTTTGCTGTGGGTTTGTCGTATATGGCCTTTATTATGTTGAGGAAAGTTCCCTCTATGCCCACTTTCTGGGGAGTTTTTATCATAAATGGGTGTTGAATTTTGTCAAAAGCTTTTTCTGCATCTATTGAGATGATCATATGGTTTTTCTTCTTCAATTTGTTAATATGGTGTATCACATTGATTGATTTGCGTATATTGAAGAATCCTTGCATCCCTGGAATAAATCCCACTTGATCGTGGTGTATGATCCTTTTAATGTGTTGTTGGATTCTGTTTGCCAGTATTTTGTTGAGGATTTTTGCATCTATATTCATCCGTGATATTGGTCTGTAATTTTCTTTTTTTGTAGTATCTTTGTCTGGTTTTCGTATCAGGGTGATGGTGGCCTCATAGAATGAGTTTGGGAGTGTTCCTTCCTCTGCAATTTTTTGGAAGAGTTTGAGAAGGATGGGTGTTAGTTCTTCTCTAAATGTTTGATAGAATTCACCTGTGAAGCCATCTGGTCCTGGACTTTTGTTTGTTGGAAGATTTTTAATCACAGTTTCAATTTCATTACTTGTGATTGGTCTGTTCATATTTTCTGTTTCTTCCTGGTTCAGTCTTGGAAGGTTATACCTTTCTAAGAATTTGTCCATTTCTTCCAGGTTGTCCATTTTATTGGCATAGAGCTGCTTGTAGTAGTCTCTTAGGATGTTTTGTATTTCTGCAGTGTCTGTTGTAACTTCTCCTTTTTTATTTCTAATTGTATTGATTTGAGTCCGCTCCCTCTTTTTCTTGATGAGTCTGGCTAATGGCTTATCAATCTTGTTTATCTTCTCAAAGAACTAGCTTTTAGTTTTATTGATCTTTGCTATTGTTTTCTTTGTTTCTATTTCATTTATTTCTGCTCTGATCTTTATAATTTCTTTCCTTCTGCTAACTTTGGGTTTTGTTTGTTCTTCTTTCTCTAGTTCCTTTAGGTGTAAGGTTAGATTGTTTACTTGAGATTTTTCTTGTTTCTTGAGGTAGGCTTGTATAGCTATAAACTTCCCTCTTAGAACTGCTTTTGCTGCATCCCATAGGTTTTGGATCGTCGTGTGTTCATTGTCATTTGTTTCTAGGTATTTTTTTATTTCCTCTTTGATTTCTTCAGTGATCTCTTGGTTATTTAGTAATGTATTGTTTAGCCTCCATGTGTTTGTGTTTTTTACGTTTTTCTCCCTGTAATTCATTTCTAATCTCATAGCATGTGGTCAGAAAAGATGCTTGATATGATTTCGATTTTCTTAAATTTACTGAGGCTTGATTTGTGACCCAAGATGTGATCTATCCTGGAGAATGTTCCATGTGCACTTGAGAAGAAAGTGTAAACTGCTGTTTTTGGATGGAATGTCCTATAAATATCAATTAAATTTATCTGGTCTATTGTGTCATTTAAAGCTTCTGTTTCCTTATTTATTTTCATTTTGGATGATCTGTCCATTGGTGTAAGTGAGGTGTTGAAGTCCCCCACTATTATAGTGTTACTGTCGATTTCCTCTTTTATAGCTGTTAGCAGTTGCCTTATGTATGTATTGACGTGCTCCTATGTTGGGTGTGTATATATTTATAATTGTTATATCTTCTTCTTGGATTGATCCCTTGATCATTATGTAGTGTCCTTCCTTGTCTCTTGTAACATTCTTTATTTTAAAGTCTATTTTATCTGATATAAGTATAGCTACTCCAGCTTTCTTCTGATTTCCATTTGAATGGAATATCTTTTTCCATCCCCTCACTTTCAGTCTGTATGTGTCCCTAGGTCTGAAGTGGGTCTCTTGTAGACAGCATATATATGGGTCTTGTCTTTGTATCCATTCAGCAAACCTGTGTCTTTTGGTTGGCGCGTTTAATCCCTTCACGTTTAAGGTAATTATCCATATGTATGTTCCTATGACCATTTTCTTAATTGTTTTGGGTTTGTTTTTGTAGGTCCTTTTCTTCTCTTGTGTTTCCCACTTAGAGAAGTTCCTTTAGCATTTGTTGTAGAGCTGGTTTGGTGGTGCTGAATTCTCTTAGCTTTTGCTTGTCTGTAAAGCTTTTGATTTCTCCATCAAATCTGAATGAGATACTTGCCGGGTAGAGTAATCTTAGTTGTAGGTTCTTCCCTTTCATCACGTTAAGTATATCATGCCACTCCCTTCTGGCTTGTAGAGTTTCTGCTGAGAAATCAGCTGTTAACCTTATGGGAGTTCCCTTGTATGTTATTTGTCATTTTTCCCTTGCTGCTTTCAATAATTTTTCTTTTTCTTTAATTTTTGCCAATTTGATTACTATGTGTCTCGGCATGTTTCTCCTTGGGTTTATCCTGTATGGGACTCGCTGCGCTTTCTGGACTTGGGTGGCTATTTCCCATGTTAGGGAAGTTTTTGATTATAATCTCTTCAAATATTTTCTCTGGTCCTTTCTCTCTCTCTTCTCCTTCTGGGACCCCTATAATGCGAATGTTGTTGCTTTTAATGTTGCCCCAGAGGTCTCTTAGGCTGTCTTCATTTCTTTTCATTCTTTTTTCTTTAGTCTGTTCCGCAGCAGTGAATTCCACCATTCTGTCTTCCAGGTCACTTATCCGTTCTTCTGCCTCAGTTTTTTCTGCTATTGATTCCTTCTAGTGTAGTTTTCATTTCAGTTATTGTATTTTTCATCTCTGTTTGTTTGTTCTTTAATTCTTCTAGGTCTTTGTTAAACATTTCTTGCATCTTCTCGATCTTTGCCTCCATTCTTATTCTGAGGTCCTGGATCATCTTCACTATCATTATTCTGAATTCTTTTCTGGAAGGTTGCCTATCTCCACTTCATTTAGGTGGTTTTCTGGGGTTTTATCTTCCTTCATCTGGTATGTAGCCCTCTGCCTTTTCATCTTGTCTATCTTTCTGTGAATGTGGTTTTTGTTCCACGGGCTGCAGGATTATAGTTTTTCTTGCTTCTGCTGTCTGCCCTCTGGTGGTTGAGGCTATCTAAGAGGCTTGATGGGAGGCTCTGGTGGTGGGTAGAGCTCATGGGTGCTATTCTTTATCTTGACCTTAGTAAATATATATTTTATCACTTGCTAGAATTAAGACATTAATGTTATTCTTCCCAGAAAAAAAGAGGAGTTGGAGATTTTAACATGCTTTACCTATTGCATGGTAGATATGGAATCAAGAGATCTCAATATGTTGAAATCTGATATGCATATATAGTAGAAATAAATGTAATGTCTTACACTTAAACTAGCTGGAGAAAGCAAAAGAGAGATATGGCTTAAAGCAACACATGTGACTGCCAAAAAAATAAAAAGAATGTATCCTCATGTTGCATTCAAGTGACGTGACTGGCGGACTCTTGTACCACTCTGCATTAGAATAGTGTGTTCATTTGTAAGTACTATCCTTTAAAGGAGACATTAACACTTAGGTGAGATAAGATAAAAGTGTGAGAAGTAGCTGAAAAAACTGGGGATATTATCCTGGAGAAGCCTAGAAAGATGGTGCACTAGATGTGGGGAACATAAATATTTCTTTCAAATATAAGAAGGACTTTCAGATAGAAAACTGCTATATCTGGGTCTAATGGGTAGAGGTGCAATTGCAGTGGAAAATGCACTAGAATAGTAGTAAAAGGAATTGGATTCTAGTGTCAGTGCTTATCATGTTCATATCACAGTGGTTCATTTTATGGATCTAAAATAAGGACATTTATCTTGATGGTTAAGATCCCTTTTAGCTTTGGCTTTTTTTTTAAAAAAATAAACAGAGCTATGCCACTTGGCCACGCCACTTCCTAGGCCGGGGGGGGGGGGGCGGCTGCGTTTATTAATTTATTTATTTTTGGCTGTGTTGGGTCTTCGTTTCTGTGCAAGGGCTTTCTCTGTTTGCAGCGAGCGGGGGCCACTCTTCATCGTGGTGGGCGGACCTCTCACTATCGTGGCCTCTCTTGCTGCGGAGCACAGGCTCCAGACGCGCAGGGTCAGTACTTGTGGCTCATGGGCCCAGTAGCTCTGCGGCATGTGGGATCTTCCCAGACCCGGGCTCGAACCCGTGTCCCCTGCATTGGCAGGCAGACTCTCAACCACTGCACCACCAGGGAAGCCCCTGGCTTTTTTGATGTCAGAGAAACTACTTATCATAAGAAAGAGTTTTCTAACGTGATGTTTTCTGAAAAGGAAATGGCCACTCCAAGTTACAATGAGTTTACAGTTACTGGAGGTATTTAAAGGAGAAGAATGTTGAGGAAGAGATTCATGGCCTAGGTAGATAGTTGGACTAGATTACGTCTCAATTCTTTGTCTACTCTGAGAGTTTGTAATGGGCAAGAAAAGATGAAAATAGATTTGGAAGATCTTTTTAATTTAAAGAATGGTGCCTCCATACATGCTTATACATTTTTGTATTATCAGATTCTTTACAATCCTTACCATGGTTTCAAAAGTTCTCTTTTTCCAGCAAGAAGATTGTGATGGTTAATTTTATGTGTCAACTTGACTGGACCATAGGGTGTCCAGATATTTGGTTAAACATTATTCTGGTTGTGTCTGTGAGGGTGTTTCTGGATGAGATTAACATTTGAATATGCAGACTGAGTAAAGCAGATAGCCTTCTTCAAGGTAAGTGGGCCTCATCCATCCATTGAGGGCCTGAATGGAACAATATGGCAGGGGATGGGAGAATTTGCTCTTTCTGCCTGTTTTTGAGCTGGGACATTGATCTTTTCCTGACTTTAAACTTGGATTTGAATTGAAACTTACACCATCAGCTCTCTTGCTTCTCAGGCCTTTGGACTCAGACTGGACCATTAGCTCTCCTGGGTCTCCAGTCTCTAGTCTCCAGTTTACCAACTACAGATCTTGGGACTTCTTAGCCCCCATAATTAAATGAGCCAATTCCTTATAATAAATCCCTTTACATATGTGTATATATATATGGAAAATCAAAATGGATTTGATATTCTAAGAGAGCTCTCTAAAAGTGAGCCAGGAGGCCATTGAGGAAGTGTGACTAATGCACAACTCAGCTTGGATGGAATCTGAACTTTTGAACACTTACTCTCTTACTCAAGATACTTATCAGACATTTACCCTAAACTAACTTGTGACAGCCTATCTACTTATCTGACCCTTACCCTAAAATAATTCATGATTCTTTAAGGACAAATATTTTCTGACTTGGGTCAGTCAATCACAATTCTCACTAGGCAACTTGACAACTTTGTGGCTTTTGTCTTTATAAGCCCCTGACTATTTCTCTTCCTCAGAACACTCTTTTGGTTTTACCCAAATCTGTGTCCCCCAAATTGCAATTCTTAAGCCCTCCAAATAAAGCCCTTTTGTTCTTTGCAGCCTTGATACTGATTATTGTTCAACTATATATACTTGTATTTTTTTTTTCTATTGGTTCTGTTCCTCTGGAGAACCCTAATACAGAGATTCTATAAATACCTTAGAACTATGGATGCTGTTATCAGGCAGTATGGGCAATTCTATATACTGGTATAGTAGGATATAGTAGCATCTATACTATTCAGTGACATTGTGTAGAAGGAATAGGAAACCTAGGTTTAAATCCTGGCTTTACTACTCATTTTCTTTGTTATCTTTCCTATATTAATTTCTTTATATGTAAAAATGGAAATAACAATACTCACCTTAGCAAGATATATGTGGATTAAATTGCCTAGCATAAATTGTCTAGTGTATTATAGGGCTCAAAAAGAAGTGGTTGTATTTTGAGTACACTTACTTTAGACACAGTCCATAGTTTTTGTAAACTCTGACTCTGGAGTCAAATAGAAACAGGCTTAAATCAGAGTTATGTTTCTTATTCTCTGTTTTATACTAGGCAATTTATATAAATATTCTTAGTCTCAGTTTCCTAATCCATAAAGTGGGAATAATGATAAGTTGCTATGAAGAATAAATTAGATAATGCACATAATGTTCTTAGTAATGTTAGGTGTTCCAAAAACATTGGCTGTTGTTATTTTAATAGGTACAACCCCTGCACAACCTAAAAGGATGTTTAATTAACAATTTTTAGGTCTATGCTTTAAGTTTTGTATATAGCCATCACTCGGTAATCTTTATCAAATAAAAAAAAAAACTATAGATAATGGAAAATAATGGGTGTTCTCCAAACATGTATATTTGTCTTAAAATACGGCCAGACATGCATGTTTTCCATCTTTTCCTGTGCATCTGCCTTCTGTCCCTGCTGCTAGCAGTACAGCAGCCTGGGGGTAGGGAGGATTGAAAGGTGAATATATGCAGTAAGGGGAATTAGGGCCAGAGCAAGAGAAGGGAGAAGAGTGAAGAGGACACAGATAGATAGGATGTAAAGAGCTCTGAGACCTCCTGACTTCATCAGTATATGTCATTTAAGAACATACACATAATTTCAGAGCAATCTTGTCAGGATTTTTAGAGTGAATCATTTCCATTCTTACCACTGTGTATTTCCCAGGATACAGACAAAGGATATGTGAGAAAGGCACAAGAAAGAATGTGAAATGTAATGCAGTTCATGCATTAACCTTTTCTATCTCCTAGCTTCTTGAAAGTGCCTTCACATGTAATTGGCTGAAGAAGCTGTGCAATGGAGGAAGGTCAGGGAGTGGCAAAATGAGTAGCAGAGAGAAATCTGCCAGCATTTGAGAAATGAAGCATAAATAAGAGAGTTCTGTCAATCAACGTTTCCGAAGTTTCTTTTTCCATTTAACAGCCACCACCAAACAACAAAATACTTCTGAGTTCAGCTGAGTAGATGAGCTGTAAATCCTGTCTCTTCTACACTTGAGGGCAGAAAGAACTGTAGTCAAACAACTGCAACTTCAGCTTGAATAAAAACATGGTCAAAGATAAGGTTCTGTAAAAAGGAAAATCATTTGCAGAAAACAAGAAAGCAAAAAAGAACAGAAAGAAATGGACAAATCCATTTAAAGAGAATATAATCAAAACTTAGTAGCAGCCTCTCATAGTTTTCTTTGTAAAAGAGATAGAGTATGTGAGGCAAGGAACTCATTATCCTGCTCCTAGCCAGTAATTCATACAGAACAGAAACTGGGAATGGGAAGGTGCTGCCTAGAGAATTGTAAGCCAGAGACAAACCCATTAGTTAGCACCACTTACTGTTTACATAATAGGGAGCCATTTGAAAGATTCACAGTATGTTTTAGAAGCCTTTTCACAGCCCACATACTAAATGCACAATTGGCCACAGTGCATTTTCTTCCATTATTATATGCTTTGCATTTCAAACACTCAAATTGAGAATGCTGAAAGACAGAGATCACTCCAGAGAGAAAGGAGCATCATCTTCAGGTAAAAAATGAAACAACAGCAACAGAAGTTAGATGAAACATTTTAAGCGTGGCAAGTACTTCAATACAATTGAGACTAGCTTGTTTTAGTTTAGGTTTTTTTTTTTTTTTTTCTCAGTGAGTAGAAAGATCACTTTGAACTCATTTTTCTTTGGGTAAATCGTCCAAAACCCTGTATGTGGGACTTCCCTGATGGTCCAGTGGGTAAGACTCGCACTCTTAATGTAGGGGGCCCGGGTTTGATCCCTGATTGGGGAACAAAGATCCCACATACTGCAACTGAGCCCACGCGCTCTACAGCCTACCCCGCAACTAGAGAAGCCTGCGTGACACAATGAAGACCCAGCACAGACAAAATAAATAATAAATAAATAAATTTGAAAAAAAAAAACCCGTATGTATGTTTTCCTTCTCAATGATATTTTTCCTTTTTCTAAATTTAGAAAAAACTACATCAATAAGGGTATACACATCTAAGGCTTATTGTGTTTAGGGAGCATCTACAATATGCCAATTATTGAGCTAGAGGATGTGTGTGTGTGTGTTTGTGTGTGTACATATATACACTTTTCTTTATCTTCACAGTACACCTATGAGGTAGGTGCCATGGTTATCCTCTTTTCACAGATGAGGATGCTGAACCGAAAATAGCTTATTTAACATCTCTGAAATCACACAGTTAGGAAACAGGAGACTTTTAATTTGAACCTGGATCTGTCTGACTCCAAAACTCATGTTTTTAATTACAACTGCCTCTCCAGCCTGGCTGCTGCAGACATCAATGTTCGCACATTAGTGACCATTAACAACAACTTGTCAGCATGTGTGTGGTTAAAAGATTTCATATTTCCACAGCACTCTTGCTGACAGAAATGTCTGCCTTCCTCCTCTCTCCTTTCTGCCAGCTCATCTGTGTGCTCATATACTCCTTTCAGTAATCCAGTCTAAAGTTATCCCAGTGGAGCTTTCCACTGGGAACCAGGAAGGATTTCATGCACTCTCACCAGCTTTTTCTTAGATCAACTGCCACAAATCCAGCTCTCTCAATTACTACCATGGAAGCACAGGGATAAAGAAGATGACTATATACAAGTACTTCTACTACGTAGGAACTGAGTAGCCTAGAAGGATGAATTCATTTCCTTAATGATTTAATTTGTTCCCACAGAAGAGCTTATATATGGAGAATCAGCACTTGATTATATCCCAGCTCATGCCATTACATCTGCATGTGTCATTCTCATCTTATCTAAAAGACTGTGAGCTCTTTGAGAGCAGGAAAGGTGCCTTAATTTTTTTTTGTATCTTCCTTCCCCTAACCCATGGCATAGTGTCGCACAAGGACTTGACTTGGTTGATTGAGAAAGAGAATGATAGAAATACTTTTCCAGTTGGCTTTTGCTGGATGAAATCACTCCAAAATTTAATGACTTCTGTCAACAACCTTTAATTTAGTTCATGACTCTGCATGTTGGGAATTTGTGCTGGGCTTAGCTGGGCAATTCTTCTGATTTCTGCTGGACTCGATCATGTGTATGCAATCAGCTGCTAGACAACCAGGCAGTTCTTCTTTGGGGGGTTGGTTGGCTGTTGGCTCTGGCAATGGGGGTAACTAGGCGTGTGTTTCTCATTATCCAGTAGACAGGTCTGACACAATTTTGTAAGTGAAAGTGAAAGTGTACAGGACTTCTTGAGGTCTAGGATCAAAACTGGCTCAATGCTATTGCTGTCATATTCTATTCAGCCAAGAACCAGAGGTGTCTGATAACCATATATTGATGGAGAAAGCTGAGAAATTGTAATTTATCAGAAATCATTCAAAATTATTGAGCAACTGTTTTGTGCAAGGTACTTTTAAAGCTATATTCATATTAACTCTGCTTGGATAACTCAAATAACTTGCTCAAAGTCACACAAATTAGTGACTCAGATTTGTTTGAATCTAAATACAGTGCTTTTCCTACCACTCAACACTTTCTCTCAATTAAAGACTTAGAGTAAGATAATATACCTCAGTCAACTTGCTCAACAGATCATTTTAAGCAACATTTCTTTGACTACCATAGTTTAAAACTTAAATAATTTTTCTTCATAACTTTAAATGCATTTTACATAATTTTTCATAGCTTGGCCATTGGAGTTAGATAGACCTAGTCCAAACCTTGGCTCCCCACTTACTAGTTCTGGGCAAATAACATCTTTTTTTTTTTTTTAATATTTATTTATTTATTTATTTTTGGCTGTGTTGGGTCTTAGTTGCGGCACGTGGGATCTTTGTTGCGGCATGTGGGATCCTCCACTCTGGCATTCATGCTCCTTGTTGTGGTGTGCAGGCTTCTCTCTAGTTGTGGCATGCTGGCTCAGTAGTTGCAGCGCATGGGCTTAGTTGCCCCATGGCATGTGGGATCTTAGTTCCCAGACCAGGGATCGAACCTGCATCCTCTGCATTGGAAGGCAGATTCTTAACCACTAGACCACCAGGGAAGTCCCTGGGCAAATAACATCTTTGAGACTCAGCATCCTTAACTGTAAAATGGGGACAGTAATGACACCTATTATACAAAGCTGTTTTGAAAATTAAACTAATGCTTACAGAGTGCTTGGTACAGCATGTGACACAGGGCACTCAATAAATAAGTGTACATGTATGTATTATATTTATGTGTGTGTGTGTGTGTTTCTGTGTGTGTGTGTGTGTGTGTGTGTATATATATATATATATATATATATATATACTTAAGCAACATCTTCCAAGTACTATACTAATGACTCTTTTCTTTAATACATCAGAGAATATCCTACCTATAGAATGGTAGAAAATATTAATGATGGGAGAAAAAAGATGTATAAATAAAAGGCATATGTTTTGCCTTCCTTCATTATAGACTCAGCATTATCAGGGTATTGGAACTCCCCCTGTTAGAGACGGATTGTGAAAAAGAATGCCAAAGGAAATGGAGGTTTTATTTAAATAACTATTTTCTACAGTGGGTCCAGAGAAATGCCTTGGGGCTAAAACTTTGACATTTAGAGAAAGCTGCCTTGTTGAATAAATGTGTATGTCATTACCTTGAAAGGAGGGCTCTATCTTTGGCATGCCCTCTAACTTTAGAATTGTTTCTATTGGAAGGGCAGATATACAAAGAAATTCTCTTGACTACTGCCTCATTTATGGTGAATTATTTTTGGACTATTGAAATTTTAGGCTATGTAAATGATTCTTGTGTCCAAATTTAAAGGGGAAGTAAATACTTTGAAGTAAATATTTGAAATAAAATTGAAAGGCTTCAAGGTCTAAAAAAAAGTTGTCAAAAACATCATATACCTTTTTAGAGAAGACGTTTCTCAGTGTGTGAATGTGTTAGTCTTGTTTCCATGTAATATCTCAGCAAGAAGCATCCCAGGTTGCCAATGTTAATTTTGTGTCTTGGTGCTATAATTTGTAAGTTAATTTTTCTCTCCTTTTAAGGTGATAAACATTATTTTAAAAATCTTGATATTAATATAACATATTAAGAGTTCCAGCTCTAATATTTGCTGTAATCATCCCTGATAACTGGAATATTCATTTAAAATTTCAGATTATAGTTAATAAAGAGTGTTCAAATAGCATCAAATTTTTTCTCATTTACAGCCTAGTTATGGCACAAGAAATGAATAAGCAAATTTCAAATATGAAAGCACATAATTCTGAGCATCTTTTAGTTATGACAAACATCCTACTACTTCACAAAGAACAGCAGCAAAATAAAATTGGAGAAAATTATTTCCTGGAATGTGTAAGTTCTTTTTGAAGCTCTTCCATATCCACCATCTCATTTTACACTCCCTTGTGTAGTTGATAAGGTAGATATTGATACTTTTTATCTATATTTATTCATATTAATCTGAAAGTAAACATGGAATTTCTGGGTCAAGGCAAATTATTTTTACTTATAGCAGTAGCTGGATTTGTTCTTTTTCAGCTCAAATATTTTCCTCCCAGTGAAATACGACAAGGGGCAGATGTCACCCTCCACATGACAGAAGAGAACACTGAAAATAAGAATCTGGGATCTTATACACACATTTTCCCTCTTCTCTCTTGAGAAAGGGACAGAAACTTAATCTTACTAATGTAAACAATCCTCCTTAGGAAGAGAAGAGGAGGACCCTAGGTTTTTAAACTTTGAGATATAAATAAATATCTACCAGTGGGGAAGATTAGACAAATGTTGTACCAAAGATGATTTTCATTGGCATGGAGGTTTATAGGTAAAATAATGAAGTGAGCAAAGTTTGTTAGTTAGGAGCACGTTTCCATGTCTTCCAAACATTCTCCCATACCTAATGTTGTCAACCCCTGGAGTGTCTTCATGGCTCTGGGTCTCATCCTCCTTTGAAATGTAAGCACATATCTCTGGGAAGATGAATGTTTTACTATTTATTCAATCATCCTTTAAGTTACATGGTGTGTCCTTTAACTCAGGTCACAGTAAAATTTTTTCCAGAAAGCCCTAAGTGTGTGGTAACATAAAAGTATTTTCTCTACAGTCCCACAGGTATCACAACTCCCATTTTATGGATGGGAAAACAGAGACCCAAAGAATTAACTGACATTTCCAATGCCTCATTATTTAGTAGTGAGAGGAAAGGACATTTAATAAGGGTCATTCTGACTCCAAGGTCCATGCCTTTATACCACACTGGGCTAACAAACTTCTATAGCATTTTTAAGCAAGTAGAATTAGAATATGCACCATTCATGCCTAGGTTTTATTAATAAGTCAAATGCTTTCCCCTTAACTAGGAAGCACTTCAAATCAGTTGTAAAGGTGAAATTGAGAGACTGTGGGGTTTGACTGCTTTGATGGGAAGAAAAAAGCTTTGAAGTGTGTTCTTTAAAGCCTGGGCAGAAGTGAGTTGGAAAAATGTGGAGGGGGGAGAGTGCTTAGAAAAGTGAGAAAATAAGTGTCTCTGTTGGTAGAGAGGACTTTAGGTATGGGAGAATATTTGGAAGACATGGAAACGTGCTTCTAACTAACAAACTTTGCTCACTTCATCATTTTACCTATAAACCTCCATGCCAATGAAAATCATCTTTGGTACATATGTTCTATGATTTGCTTAGCATCTGTTATAATGACAGCATCCATGGATATATTTCTTCAAAAAGCATAATTTCAGATAATATTATAAAGGAAAATAATCATTTATCAGGAACATTTACTGTGCTGATATTTAATATTTAGGACACCACTCCTATATATAGAATAGGTCAATGGTTTCCAAAATTTGGATCACATGCCTCTTTTATTTAACAAAAAAACCTTTCGTTATTGCATTCACACACCAATATATGTTCATTTCTCATTCATGTACTACCATGTATGATTTTATATATATTGATATTATAAAAAGCAAAACATAAATTATTTTAAAATGAGATTAAAAATAAAGTTTTAATATTTACTTCCTGCCCACCAGTGAGTTATCTTGTATACCGCATGGGCAACCAATGCCTATTTCAAAGATTACTAGAATGTATGATAGTACTTACTACAGCCCAAATAAAAATACAACATGTACTCCTGAATCACTGTGTAAGCTATTATTTTCTCACTTTTTTCCAACCATCCCATCCCATTCTATGTGTCTCTTATACTCTTCCAGCATTTTCCATCTATTTTTTTCTCTCTGGGCTTTTCTATTGATCTGTCTTCCAGTTCACCAATCTTCTTTTCTGCTCTAATCTTCCGTTAAACCCAACTATAATGTTTTTAATTTCAAGTACAGTACTTTTTGACACTAAAAATTTCCATTTGTTCTTCATTTTTAATAGATTCAAATTCTCTGGGGGAAATTCTCCATATTTTCATCTATTTTCTTCATCTTCCCCTTTATTTTATTGACTGTGTTAACCATTATTACTTTGTAGTCTTTTTCTGCTATCACTAATATCTGGATCATCTCTGGGTCTCTTTCTATCATTCTCTTTTATCCTGGATTTTGGTGACTTGGTACTGCTCCTGGGCATGCCTTTTATGCTTTTGTTGAGTGTCAGACTTTGTATATAAAAATTTTGTAGATGATCTAAATGATATACTCTTCCTTCTGAAAGAATTCATTCTTTTCTTGCAAGGCAGATAACATAAAGACTAATAACAATCCAATCAGAGATTGAGCTGCCTTGGGGCTATGTTGCAGTACTTGTAAGACTCCAATTGCCTCTGAGTCACTTTTCCTCTGATATACCCTTCTGGTGGTCACACAGAGAGACAGTGGTTGACAGAACCCTCTCCACTGATCAGGCATTTTGTCTCCACAGCACCATAAGATCCTTGAACACTCTGGACTGATTTTTCAGAGGCTTTCTGCTTAGCAACTTAATTAACCTCTTGTCCCACACATCTTCAGAATTTGGCAAATGTTATTATGGTTAAACCAGCCCCATGCCATTTTTACTGGGATTCTGGACCTCAAGTTTCCACTTTTTTGATATAGTCCAATGAATTTACCAAGAACTTTGCTGTTCTGTTTTGTTTTGTGCCTCATAGTAGAAGTTCTCTACTTGGGTTAGGGAGAGGGGAGTGGAGGTCCAGAATCTTAGCCTTTCTGCCTTGTGTCCCATATTAGCAAATGTTTAGAGGGAATAAAGTATGTATGCAGAAGGTCACTTCACCTCTAGGTGGATCCTTCTTCTGCAGAATCTTATCCCCTAAAGTTCTGGTTTCCTCAGTGGCTCTCTGATGCAAATTATCTATCATCCATGTATCTATCCATTTATAAATTTTAATTTAAATTATAAATTATATATGTAAATATATAATTGTTTATATAAATACATATATTTTTATATATAATACATATATAAAATGTTTTTAATAGTTTTTCTGGTTGTTCTTTGCAGGCAAGTTCTTATGCCAGAAGTTATTCCATTTTAGAATAAATCAGTATTTCTCAAACCTGTATGTATGTCATCATAATCTTGAAAATCTTGTTTTAAAATACAGATTTCCGGTTATACCATAGACCAAATGAATCAGTATGTCATAATATGGGACTTTGGGGAGTGGCTACTTTAGGAAAAAAACTCTGAATGACATGTGTGAATCCATTCTGAGACTAGAAATTGGGTACCAGTTGATTAGATGACCTCTGATGCCCTTTCCAGCTCCAACATTGAATGGTTTTATTATATTTTTTTACTAAGATGAGAAATAATGAAGTTTGGGAATTCTGCTATTTGCACATTTCACTCTGGGTCAGTGAAAAACTTCACCTGTTTATCTAACCCTCTCCAAAATGTAAACCAATGGTCTTTGGTTGTACTTGATTTTAAAGTTAAAGAAAAATCTGTAAAGCGTTCGGTTTTATCGGTACATCTGCTAACATCACAACCCTCAGGGGTTCCTAGTTTTGTGGTTAGTTCCCTTTTATTTACACGTAAGTGAGAGAGTGAAATTTTCACATAATGGCTGCAAAGCATGAACTCTTCAGCAGATTAGCAATTGTTTTCAGAAGGTTTGGTGACAATACTTCCTCAGTAAGCATTCAGTGACATGTGAGTCTCAGTTTTATCTCTTTGTATACATTTTTCCCAACAATGAAAACTTAGGTGATTAAGATTCCATAAGGAAGAAAAATTCATCTCCCAGAATGAAAATATTATGCCTTTGTACTTATCATGGTATGGTGCTCAGAACAATATCATATGCTAGTGTTAAATAAAGGCCTTCAAATATTTAATGGTTATAGCACATGAATAATTTCATAATATGATGCCTCTCTGTTGAGTACTCTAGCCCCAAATGTTTTTTGAAATTTGAGGAAATGGGGATATGTTTGGGTGATGCCCTCCAAAGCAATTATTTTCATGTTACCAAATTGAAAGAAAAATTACCTCTTCAGAACAAAAGGCAGTAGTAGAGGTGCTATAATTAAAACCTTGTACTTCTGTGTGTGTGTGTGTGTGTGTTTGTGTGTGTGTATGAAAGAGAGAGAGAGAGAAAGAGAGAAAAGGAATGCAATGATTATTTGTATCTAGCTTATTCTATTTGTAGGGTAAAATCTAAGCTCCCCTCTACTTTCATGATCTGGCAGTGTCTCCACTGGAGAGATTTTCCAGATGAAGGAACAAAATTCAAAGGGAATAATTAAAACAAAATTAAGGTGATATCTGATTGGTACATTGGTTGGTAGTGAAGTTATATTTTAAAACCCGGTACTCAAAGTCAAAGCAAAGGTTTAAGAAAAGAAAGCAATTACCTAAGAAATCTATGTAAAACCTCAGCATTCACTGAAACCACTTTAACTCAATCAATCACCAAGTATTTGTTGAGGGCATTCTACCTGCAGTTTTTGTTCACCTTAAGGGAAACCTGGACTAAGTTTCTGCTCATATAAATAATGACAATAAGTGGGAGCAATTGGCCAGAAATCTCACATAATATCAGTTTTAGAGGTATTTAAAAGATCATCTAATCCAAGCCTCATTAGATGCCTATCTACAATGGATCATCTAGCCCACTTAAGGAAGTTTCTTCCATTAAAACAAAACAAAACAAAACAAAAAACCCTCAAAATTTTAGAAAGCTATGTTTATAAGCCTCCCTATAACTTACACCTCATAGCACCAATTCTATATTGTGACTCACTAGTGGATATTGTTTAGAGTTTTGTTTATGATTAGCCAAACTCTGGAGGTTGGAATGCAAAGGTTGTGCAGATTTCAAGTTGTAAAAACAGTCCTATGCAGATTTTCCTTATTGCTTTGAAAAAGACAGAAGCCAAGACAATACCAATGTTGAGTTTAGATAGTGAGAGCACTCAGGGATCAAAAATAACTTTGTATTGGTTGTCAGGGAACAGCTAGAATTATGTTCTAATTTATGAAATGTCTTACTAGGAAAGATGAAGTAGCTGAGATTCTTTCTAATTTATCTGGGTTTAAAGAGAAAATAAGCCAATGAGAGATAAGGCCCTTATTCTGGAATAACAGCCTCCATAAATGAAGACCAGTGAGAAGCCAGTTTTACACTGAAAGAGAAGTTAGGGAAAAAATGTAAAAATTTGGAGTCTTTCTTTCTTTTTTTTTTTAACATCTTTATTGGAGTATAATTGCTTTACAATGGTATGTTAGTCTCTGCTTTATAACAAAGTGAATCAGCTATACGTATACATATAACCCCATATCTCCTCCCTCTTACATCTCCCCCCCACCCTGCCCATCCCACCCCTCTAGGTGGTCACAAAGCACCCAGCTGATCTCCCTGTGCTATGTAGCTGCTTCCCACTAGCTATCTATTTTATGTTTGGTAGTGTATATATGTCCATGCCACTCTCTCACTTTGTCACAGCTTACCCTTCCCCCTCCCCATATCCTCAAGTCCATTCTCTAGTAAGTCTGTGTCTTTATTCCCATCTTGTCACTAGGTTCTTCATGACTTTTTTTTTCCCTTAGATTCCGTATATATGTGTTAGCATACTGTATTTGTTTTTCTCTTTCTGACTTACTTCACTCTGTATGACAGACTCTAACTCCATCCACCTCACTACAAATAACTCAATTTCGTTTCTTTTTATGGCTGAGTAATATTCCATTGTATATATGTGCCACATCTTCTTTATCCATTCATCTGTTGATGGACACTTAGGTTGCTTCCATGTCCTGGCTATTGTAAATAGAGCTGCAATGAACATTGTGGTACATGACTCTTTTTGAATTATGGTTTCCTCAGGGTATAAGCCCAGTAGTGGGATTGCTGGGTCATATGGTAGTTTTATTTTTAGTTTTTTAAGGAACCTCCATACTGTTCTCCATAGTGGCTGTATCAGTTTACATTCCCACCAACAGTGCAAGAGGGTTCCTTTTTCTCCACACCCTCTCCAGCATTTATTTTTTGTAGATTTTTTGATGATGGCCATTCTGACTTGTGTGAGGAGACACCTCATTGTAGTTTTGATTTGCATTTCTCTAATGATTAGTGATGTTGAGCATTCTTTCATGTGTTTGTTGGCAATCTGTATAACTTCTTTGGAGAAATGTCTATTTAGGTCTTCTGCCCATTTTTGGATTGGGTTGCTTGCTTTTTTTGATATTGAGCTGCATGAGCTGCTTGTACATTTTGGAGATTAATCCTTTGTCAGTTGCTTCATTTGCAAATATTTTCTCCCATTCTGAGGGTTGTCTTTTTGTCTTGTTTATGGTTTCCTTTGCTGTGAAAAAGTTTTTAAGTTTCATTAGGTCCCATTTGTTTATTTTTGTTTTTATTTCCATTTTTCTAGGAGGTGGGTCAAAAAGGATCTTGCTGTGATTTATGTCATAGAGTGTTCTGCCTATGTTTTCCTCTAAGAGTTTTATAGTGTCTGGCCTTACATTTAGGTCTTTAATCCATTTTGAGTTTATTTTTGTGTATGGTATTAGGAAGTGTTCTAATTTCATTCTTTTACATGTAGCTGTCCAGTTTTCCCAGCACCACTTATTGAAGAAGCTGTCTTTTCTCCATTGTATATTCTTGCCTCCTTTATCAAAAATAAGGTGACCATATGTGTATGGGTCTTTCTTATAAACACTTTTATTCAGATATAATCCATATATCATATATTTTCCCATTTAAAGTGTACAATTTAGTGGTTTTTAGTATATTCACGGAGTTGTGACACCATCACCACAATCTAATTTTAGAACAGTTTATCACCCCCAAAAAGAAATTCCATACCCTGTAACATTCGCCCCTATTCTGCCACACCAACCTCAGCCCTAGCTAACCACTAACTTACTTTATTTCTCTACAGATTTGCTCACTCTGGACATTTGATATAATGAAATCATACAATAGTTGGCTTTTTAAATCTGGCTTCTTTTATTTAACATGATGTTTTTAAGTTTCATGCATATTGTAGCATGTGTCAGCATTCTTTTTTATTGTCAAACAATATACCACCTTTTCTTTATCCATTCATCAGTTAGTGAATATTTGAGCTGTTCCCACTTTTTTGGCTGTTATGAATAATGCTCCTATTAACATTTGTAGGCAAACTTTTGTCTGGATATAGATATTCATTTCTCTTGGCTATATACCCAAGAATTCAATTTTTGGTCAGATGGTAATTCCATGTTTGTTTTTGAGGAACTACCAAACTGCTACCAAAGTGACTGTATAATTTTCCATTCCCTCTAGTAGTGACTGAGTGTCCAATATCACTGCATCCTTACCACTACTTGTTATTGTGTTTTTTTTAAAACATCCTGGTGAGCATGAAGTGGTATATTATTATGTTTCATTTCCATTTCCCTAGTGATTTGTGATATTGAGCATCTTTTTATGTGCTTACTGATAATTCATATATTTTCTTTGGTGAAATGTCAGTTCATAATATTGCCCATTTTTGATTGTATCATCTATCTTCTTATTACTGAGTTGTAAGAGCTTATGTATATTCTGGATACAAATCCTTTAACAGATATGATTTACAAATATTTTTTCCCATTTTATGGGTTATTTTTTCAGTTTATTGATGGTATCATTTTCATCACAAAAGTTTTTTTTTTAATTTTGATGAATTCCATTTTATTTTTGTTTTATTGGTTATGCTTTTGGAGTCATATCCAAATCATTACCTAACTCAAGGTCAGGAAGATTTATGCTTATGTTTTCTTCCAAGAGTTTTATAGTTTTAACACTTAGAGTTAGGTCTATAACCCATTTTAAGTGAATTTTCTTTTTAATATGGTGAGAGGTAAGGGCTCAAAGTCATATTTCTTTTTTTTTTTTAAAGAGCTAAGGGTCTGGCTTTTTTTTTTTTTTGTAATTTATGGCTGTACTGGGTCTTCGTTTCTGTGCGAGGGTTTTCTCTAGTTGCGGCAAGTGGGGGCCACTCTTCATCACGGTGCACGGGCCTCTCACTATCACGGCCTCTCTTGTTGTGGAGCACAGGCTCCAGACGCGCAGGCTCAGTAATTGTGGCTCACGGGCCTCGTTGCTCCATGGCATGTGGGATCCTCCCAGACCAGGGCTCGAACCTGTGTCTCCTGCATTAGCAGGCATATTCTCAACCACTGCGCCACCAGGGAAGCCCCTCAAAGTCATATTTTATGTGGATATCCAGTTGTCCCAGAACTATTTGTTGAAAAGTCTATTCTTTCCCAACTGGATTGCTTTGGCACTCCCTTGTCAAAAATAAACTGACCACAAATGTAAGCGTTTATTTTTAAACTTTAAATTCTATTCCATTACTATTCTTATGCCAGTATTGTCTTCATATCTGTAGCTTTTTAGTAAGTTTTGAAAAAGAAAAGTGTGAGTACATATTACAGATTTGTTATTTTTCATGACTGTTTTGGATATTCTGGGTTCTTTGTATTTACATATTAATTTTAGGATCATCTTCTAAATTTCATCCCAAAAGCCAGCAGAGATTTTGATAAGGATTGAAATAATCTCTAAATCAATTTGGGAGAGTATTGTCACTTTAACAATATGTTTTCTAATCCATGAACATGGGATGTCTTTCCATTTATTTAGGTGTCCTTTAATTCAGGGGTTCCCAACCTCCAGGCCATGGACCACTATTGGTCCATGGCCTGTTAGGAACTGGTCTGAACAGCAGAAGGTGAGTGGTGGGCAAATGAGTGAAGCTTCATCTGTCGCTCCCCATCACTCCCCTTCACCGGCATTACCACCTGAACCATCGCTCGCATTACTGCCTGAACCATCCCCCACCCCGTCTGTGGAAAAATTGTCTTCCACAAAACCAGTTCCTGGTGCCAAAAAGTTTGGGGACTGCTGATTTAATTGCTTTCTTTCTACAAGAGATATTTTGTAGTTTTTAGTATACAAGTCTGCACTTCTTTTGTTAAATGTATTCCTAGATATTTAATTATTTTTAATGATATTATAACAATAATTGTTTTCTTCACTTCATTTTTGGATTGTTCATTGCTAGTGTATATTTTGTGTGTCTTTCTTAGAATATTCAACATATGAGATTATCTACGAAAAGAGACAATTTTACTTCTTCCTCTCCAGAGGATGCCTATCATTTCTTATTCTTGCCCAATTGCCCTGGATAGAACTTCTAGTACAATGCTTAATAGAAATGACAAGAACAGAGATCTTTATCTTGTTCCTGATCTTACAGTGAAAGCATCCAGGTTTCACAATTTTAAATATTATGTTAGCTGTAGCTTTTTATATAGGCCTTCAATTAGGTTGAGGGATTTCCCTTCTGTTTCTAGTTTGTTGATTTTATTTTTAAATCATGAAAACATGTTGAATTTTGTCAAATGTTTTTTATGCATCTATTATATGGTCATGTGGTTTTTGTTCTTTATTCTATTAACATGGTATATTAACTTGACTGATTTTTAAGTATTAAACGAAACTTACATTGCCAGAATAAATCCCATTTAGTCATAGTGTATAATCATTTTTTTTTATGTTATTGAATTTGTTTGCTAACATTTTATGAGAATTCTTGTGTTATGTTTCTGAGGGACATTGGTCTGTAGGTTTGTTTCATTTGGATGTTTTTATCTGATTTTGATATCAAGGTGATACTGGCTTCATAGAATGAATTGGGAACTGTTGTATCCTCCTCTATTTCCTCTAAGAATTTATAGAATAATAATATTATTTCTTCATTAAATATTTAATATAATTCACAAGCTACATTGTCTGGTCCTAACCTTTACTTTGTGGGAAGTTTAATTTGTTACTAATTCAATGTTTTTACAAGTTATAGGTTTTTCAGATTTTATATAGTTCTTATTGAGTCAGTTTTGACAATTTGTGACTTTCTGGGAATTTGTCCTTTTATCTAAATTGCTAAATGTATTGGCATAAAGTTGTTCACAGTCTCTCCTTATAATCCTTTTAATTTCATAGGGCTTAGTGATTGTGTCCCTTCTCTCATTCCTAATTTTCATGATTTGGGTTTTCTCTCTTTTTGTCTTCATCTGGCTAAAAGTTTGTCAAATTTGTTAATGTCTTAGAACCAACTTTTGAATTCATTGATTTTTCTCTATCATTTTTTTCATGAATTTCTGTACTAATCTTTATTATTTTTTGTCTTTTGCTTACTTAAGTGTAGTGTGGTTTTCTTTTTCTAATATAGGAATTTAAAGGTATAAATTTCCTTCTAATTGCCACTTTTGCTGCAGCCCATAAATGTTGATATGTTGTGCTTTTATTTTCAGTCAGATCAAAATGCACTCTAATTTCTCTTACAATTTCTTCTTTGACTCATGGGTTCTTTGGAAATACATTGCTTAGTTTCAAATATTTGTGAATTTCCAGTATTTCTTTCTGTTGTTTCTAATTTCACTTTTTTAGGGGTCTGTAATCATGTTGTGTGACTTAAATTATTTTTAAATTAATTTTAAATTATTAAAAATAAATTAATAATTTAATTTAAAATTTAAATTATTATTCTAAATTAATAATTTAAATTATTTTTTAAAACTTACTGTCTTGTTTTATGGCCTATCATAGGGTCTATTCTGAAGAATATTCCGTGCATGCTTGAGAAAAGCATGTATTCTTATATTGTTAGGTGGAATATTTGATAGATGACTGATAGGTCGAATTGGTTGATAGTGTTATGTCTTCTGTGCCCTTGCTCATTTTCTATGTATTGTTCTATCAATTATTCAGAGTGAAGCATTAAAACCTCCAACTTTTATTTCTTGATTTTCTATCTCTCCCTTCAGTTCTTTCAGTTTAAGATTCACGTGTTGTAGGGGTCTATTGTTTGGGGCACATATATTTATAACTGTTATCTCTTACTTCTAATTTGACTCTTTCATTGCTATAAAATGTCATTTGATTTCAGCAAAATTTTTTTATCTTAAAATCCATTTTGTCTTATATATACACTTAAATTTCTCTTTCCATTTATTTTTGTATGACATATTTTCCACCTTTTTACTTTGAAACTGTGTCTTTGAATCTAAAATGTCTCTCTTGCACATAACATATAATTGGATCATATTTTTTAATCCATTCTTCTAATCTCAATCTTTTGATTGGAGTATCTAAACCATTTACATTTAATGCAGTTATTTTAAAGGCAGGATCATGTCTGCCAATTTGCTATTTGTTTTTTGCATGTCTTATGTCCTTTTTTCTATGTCCTCAGTTACTGCCTTCTTTTGCGTTAAGTAGGAATTTTCTAGTGTACTATTTTAATTCCCATGTAATCCCTCTTACTATCTCTTAAAAATTATTTTCTTACTGGTTGCCTTGGGGATTACAATTAGAATGAACTTAAAACAATTTAATTCTTATTAATAGTAACTTGATTTCAATAGCATACAGAAATGTTGCTCTAATGTAGCTCCATTCCCTCCCTTCTTTTTGTGTCATTGTCATACACATTACATCTCTATACATTATAAGCCCAACATGTAGTTTCATAATTACTATTTCATGCAGCTGTTTTTTTAAAATCACAATAAGAGAAGAAAAAACACAAAAGTACAGTCATACTGTTTTTCATCTTTATATTTTATATTTCCCTAGGTAGTTACGTTTTATTGGTGCTTTTTATTTCTTCGTGAGAATTTGAGTTTCCATTTAGTGTCATTTTTGTTCATTCTGAAGGGCTCTCTTTAGTATTTCTTGTAGGGTAGGTCTGGTAGTGAAAAATTATGGTAGTGAAAAAAGTTTATTTATCTGGGAATGTCTTAATTTATCCTTTATCTTTGAGAGGTAGTTTTGCTGTATATAGAACTCTTGGATGAGAGTTGTGTTCTTTCACCACCTTGAATACATCCCACTGCATTCTGGTCTCCATGGTTTCTGATAAGAAATCAACTGTTAATCTTATTGAGGATCCCTGGTGCAAAATGAGTCACTTATCTCTTGCTGCTTTCAAGAATCTCTTTTTGCCTTTTGACAGTTTATGATATGTTTACTTGTAAATTTCTTTGAAATTATTGTATTTGGAATCATTGAGATTCTGGTGTGTGTAAATTAAAGGTTTTCATAAATTTTGGGATGTTTTCAGCCATTAATCCTTCAAATATTTTTTTCTGCTCTTTTCTCTGTCTCTTGTCTTGGGATTCCCATTGTGAGTATGTTGGTACACTTGATGTTTTCCCACAGGTTTCTGAGGCTCTGTTTATTTTTCTTCAATCGTTTTTCTTTCTCTACCTCCTACTGTATTATCTATTTTTACCTACTTTCAAGTTTGCTGATTCTTTCTTCTACCATTTCAAATCTGCTTTTGAGCCAGTCTAGTGAATGTTCCATTTCCATTATTATATATTTCAACTCCAGAATTTCTATTTTATTTATTATCTTAAATTCTATCTGTTTAAAAAAATTTAGCTTCTGCATAGGCTTTCTTCTTCAGATGGTCTCTGCTGCCCAGTGCTGAGGGACCCTGCATCCCCACTGCTTTGTCCCCCAGAGGGGTATTTTGGAGTGCCCCTGTTTGTGATCTTTTGACAACTCTGCCTTTCATCATGGCTGCTTCAGGGAATGTGGAGAAAGTGGGGTGACACCAGACCCCCGTAAGGATAACAACAACTCCACCACAGGCTCCTTACAACACCCAGTGGCCATAGTCACAGCCTCTTCTGGGTAACCACCTCACCTGAGACGACCTCAGCTCTGTGAGCACAGTGACTCTGAGCTGAGACCCACAAGCACCTACTTCAATTTCTATCTTTTTTATTGATATTCTCCATTTGATTAGATATCCTTCTCATATTTTAATTCTTTAGATATGATTTATTTGGTTCTTTGAACATATTTATAGTGCATAATTTAAAGTAATGGTCTAGTAAGTCCAACATCTGGGCACCCTCAGTAACAGTTTCTACAGACTGCTCTTTTTACCTGTATATGGTCCATACTTTCCTATTTCTTGTGTATCTCATAATTCCTTGTCAAGGACTGGACATTTTATGTAATATAATGTGGCAATTTTGTAAATCATATCTCCTTCCCCACCCATGTTTTTTGTTGTTGCTAGCTTTTTGCCTTTTGAGCTTTTTTTGTTTTTCCTTTTTTGTTATTTGGTGTTATTTATTTCTTCAGTAACTTTTCTGGATTAAATCTCTGAAGTCTGTATCCCCTGCAGTCTGAGATCACTGAAATCTCTGCTCTGCTATGTAAGTGGTTAGCTAATGATTGGTCAGGAATTTCCTTGAATGCCTTGAACCAATAAGTTGCATACACATTGCTGAGCAGTGATGCGTATGTGTGGGTGTGTGTGTGTGTGTGTGTGCGCATGTGTGTATGTCTTCAACACTGTAGCAGGCAATTTACAACATTGCCTTAACATCACTTATAAGATCCCAAGGACAGTCAGGGGTGAGATGTTTGTTAGGGTCTTCTCAGGTCTTTCCTGAACATGTACGTGCCTCTGCCCCTTTGCATAGCCTTTTAGATCCCCAGGGATATGTCAGAGTTTTTCAAGCCCCAATAGACATCTTTTTCCCAGATCTTCCTCTTAAAAGTTTGGAGGGGCCCCCTTTTGCCCTAACTAATAGCATGACCTTAGGGAGCTGCAACAGTAAAAACTACACCTAGTTCTCTTCCAGAAACACCCTGAGAATAGGGATTTTTCCCTTGGATAAAGCTCTGAGTCAGATCAAATAACAAGAACACCCTGTGAATGGGGCTCTTACAAGGAACTGCCAAACAGGACAAATGGTGACAATGCTCAGGGGATGGGACTTTTCACAACTTTTCCAAACGCAGTCTTCCTCCTCTAGTAGCTTAAAAACTATTGTTTTCACAGCTACCATAGAACTGGGGGGAGGGACATGTGAGTAGGCCAAGTTAAAAATGCCACTAATCCTGCTGTTTTTAACTGAGGTTCAGTAGTTTTTCTTGAATAAACTCCCTTCAGATTGTTGTAAGACTTTGGTTAATTTCTTGAATCCTGAACATGTTGATTTTTGTAATTCTGTCAGTATTTTTAAGTCTTTTATGGAGCAGTAGTTTTAGAGAGATCCTCACACTATAATTCTGAACGTCAGGCCTCTCAGCTGGATTTTTTAAGCCAAAGTATGATATTTTGTATTTTTTCCATCTTGTTACATTCATCTCATGATTCCAGACTATTGAATTAGTTTTACGTGTTGCTTGCATAATGTATTAACTCATCCAATCATATCCCAAGTGTACGAATCTTTAATTAAATTATTTGATTTACCTTAGGAAGTTTTAGATTGGCAAGATCCTGCAAGACCCTACTGGAGACCTCTTAATGGAGAATTTTCAGTTTTCAATTATCCATGTACTTTTCAAATTTGCTCCTTTTCACGCCTGCTGTCCTCACTCCTGCTACTCAAGGATACATATCTAAATGTATATTGTACACAATTTCAGCTGGACAGCATTTCATTTCATTTCATTAATATATATTTCATTTCATTAATATTAACATTCTTCAATTTATAACCTCATATGTATATTGGAGTTGTACTTTTACACACTTAACCTAGGCATACGCAATTATATACGCATTTGTTGCAGAGCTAGACTTAGAGAATAGAGACTTTAAATAGAATGAACAATTCTGCTTGCTATTCCACTCAATGAGCATATGCCTTGGAGTGATTGTGAGATGGTACATATGACTCTGCTGTCCTCTCAGTTAGTCTAAGTTTCAACATACTTCTTATAATGCAAACATCTTGCCATGTTCAGTGTGTTTCTTATTTTTTAAGATATGTATTTTTCATGCAATATGGCCCCTGAATACAATCCAACTATTTCATCTGGTGCTCAGTGGAAGACACAGCAATCTGTTCCAACACAATAAGGAAAACTAGCTATGTTGGACTCACTGAGAGTTGGTATGTAGCTCTCAAACATTGTACTTCCTTAGAATAATTATAGCTATATTCTATTTATTCCTCATGAGCTAACTTTATAATCCATTTCCACGTTCTCCACCCAGATGTGTCTATGCCATATAGCAAACCTGGATCATTCCAGGGAAATTTTGCCATGAACAGTGGCAATTGCCTCCATTTTTTACTTTATTTCTCAGTTTATCCCTTAGTGTTGGTGAGAAAATACAAGCCACACAACAGACATAGCAAGAACTCTGTCTTGTGAGAATTGAGTTTATCTCTTTTTCATCAGTGTGGTGCTCTTTCCTGGAGTTACATGAGATATTGGCCTCCTAGCTCAGTTTTACTAGACATACCCAAGTCTTGCCAGTACTCTACCATCAAATTGCAAAGTCTTTATGGTGGACACTCAATAGAGGTTAATTATAAACTAATAACAAGCTGAATAAAAGCAGATCTGTCTATACTACAGCATTATTTGACAACCCAGAGGCAGAGTTGAACTTGTGCAATGACCTTGATGCTAGGAAGTTAGTGATAATCATGCTGTCCAGTGAGGTTCTCCGTTTCTTGTTAAAAAGCTAAAGGTAAGCAGGTCTACAATTTCTAAAGAATAAGTTACCAAGAGTTGCATTTTCTGGAAAGTTATTTATGGAAATGAAATAAGTTTGTTGAGTGAGATAATTTCCTTTTATATTTTTATAGCTTTATTGCTTGAGAATATTTGGTACCTTTAAAAAAAACTCCATGAAGTTGAAATTTTTTTTCTTTCTCTGTTGGATAGTGTTTTTAGGTTATGCTATTCAGATGGGCCAGCTCAGAATTACCTAGAAAACTGACTAAAAACACAGATTCACCAGCCTCATCACACCTCCACTAGTTTCTGAGATATCCCCAGATGATTCTGATACAAACTACAGTGTGAACAAGTAGCTGAAGATAATTCTAATATAAACTGGAGTTTGAAAACCACTGTTCTAAGCATTGTGGACATCTCAGAATGTAAAGTTGATTTGTTGAGTAAAGCAGTGAGAAAGATCCCCCACACTCCACCACATCTTGCTATTCTTTACTTTGTTAACAATGGAAGTTTATTTTTCTATTTAAAAAAAAAAGTTGGTATTTTTGCCATTTCATGTTTAGATCAGTTTAGCCTCCTTATTAGTGACCAAACAATACTTTTTCATCACCCTGTAGTAAGGCTCAGAGAGCCTGCTCAGTGGGAAACCTCCACCTTTGCATAAGAATCCTGACACTTGATTTCCTGGTTGTGGTTAAGAATAGTTCCATCTGAACTTGATTCAGGGGAGGATTGTGTGCTGGCTGCAAGGCCACTGATGATTGATTTCAAAAAATGTATGGTTTGCTTTCTAAAACGGGTTGGCTGCCACTGTGTTTATGAGTCACTTTATTTTAACATGAAGAGGAACTGGAGAAGGAATTTTTTTGAAAGATTTTGTTCTACTAGCCCTTTTATCTCCATCAGCTCTTTAGAGAATCAGTGCAACCCTATCACCATTGGAGGGAAATGTTCATTCCACTAGAGACTTGTCTATGTGTGAGAAGTTAAATTTCTCTGTTAGAGGGTTACTGATGGGTCACCAAATGCCTTAGGTGAAACACGTTTTTGGCTTTTAGGTAAGTTTTCATGATTCTGTACACTGCTGTTCAACCCACAAATGTCTCTTTCAAATGCAAAATGGATACATGTTACAGTATAGGCAATGAGGCGATTTCTTTATTAGAAATTTAGTCCATCTGTTGTGCTAGTGTTTAGAGGAACAAAAATGCATCACAGAATTCTAACACTCAAAGATATATTAAGAAATAAGTTTCCCAGCTTTTTTAGGTACCCCTGAAGCAAACTTTTACTGATAACTGTACACACACATTTATTTCTTCTCTTTTTCCCTCTCCATACCTCTCAATCCTTTTTGTCCTCAGCCCATTCTTTTCTATTTTTTTTCTTCCTTGCCTGACTGAGGTCTACCACTGTTAGCCAATAAAATCCAAAAACATTACATATGTAATACCTAGTCTAGTTCATTTATCTGCATAGAGAACCACATAAGCCTTTTACAAATACACTGAGGTGTAGAAAGAACTACTCAGGCTATTAGCACAAAGAAACTTGTTTATAAATTATGGTTATACAAGTAGCAATGTGACCGAAGACATTGGTTCTCAGCCTATCACACTCTCATTTTTTTCATGTGTAAAATAGGACTTAGGATTTCTGTATCACAGCATTAAAGGTACCACCGTTCACGACAGGCACTCAGTAAAAGCTGCCCTTAAAACTGATTAATTCCTGGAAGAATTAATTACTTAGCTCTCTACATGAGATCATTCTTTATAAAATTGGGAGTAGAATGGAAGTTATAAAATATCTTCTGTGCTTGGTATGGATTAAATACAATATCACAGGCGCAGGGTCATGTGATATGTGACATTTATTATATGTTCATTGAATGCATTTTATGCAGATTAACAGAAGAATGTTAGTGGTAATGAGATCATTCATTCTGAATTATCCAAGACAGACTATTTGAAATGAGGACTGTAACCATATCTCCTGAAAAAAGTCACATAACGTACAACATATTTGTGTACTAGCTATGTTTCCTGGAAGTAAACTAAAACATTTTTTATTTGATTTCTAGGCCCAATTTTAGATTGGGACATGTGATCACCTTAGTTCCTGAAAATCATGTAAAATGGCAGAATAATTTGCTGAGGGCTTTCTTGCCTGCCACAGCAATATTCAAGCCCCAGAAGCAGAAAAACGGTATAAAGCAGGGGTCCCCAACTCCCGGGCCGCAGACCCATATGGGTCCGCGGCCTGTTAGGAACCAGGCTGCACAGCAGGAGGTGAGCAACCGGTAAGCAAGCAAAGCTTCATCTGCTGCTCCCTATCACTGGCATTACAGCCTGAACCATCCCCCCACCACCATCCGTGGAAAAATTGTTTTCCAAAAAACTGGTCCCTGGTGCCAAAAATGTTGGGGGCCGCTGGTACAAAGGATAGTGAGCTGGAGGTTAATCTCAAGGAAGAGGTCTGATAACCAATCCACTGTGGATACACCTCCAGAGCCCCATTCTGAAAGCTGATAGCTAAGTGCCTCTAAATGAGCCTTCTTCACTGGTATTTAACAGTAGAGTTTCTGGGAAGGCAAAAACTTTTTTGATTAATGAAGATATTTTGTTTGTTAAGTATAATTAAATGCTCTGCACTTGACAAGAAACATTTAAACCTTGCTATGTCATTTGATGGCCAGATTATTGATTTAAAGAAAATTAGAGCAATTTGGAGCTGGAATGAATACACTGCCACTTACCTCTCCTTTCTTTCTCTCCCTTTAATTCTCTACCTCATTGACTACCATATTGGATATATAGAGCAGAGAGAGCAAATATATCAGCTCTGTGACATTCTAATGAGAAGCAGTTAATATCTGTATGGGAACATGGGTTAAGGAAGAGACTCATGATACTATGTGAGCCTGAGAAAGGCTCCATATACCATGGACCACTGGGACAAAAGCAAAAGACAGCAATATGTTTTGAAGATTTTTTTTTAATTTAATAAAATATGAACATTACCTATTAAAATAAAGCTATTTTAAATTAGAATTTTCTTATATGTTTCTTTTGCTTTATAGCATCTGTGTTTACATCTGAAATGTTACCTAGTTAGGCAAGGATGAGACCATATATAATTAAGCTCTTATGAGGTCAAATAAAATAACCTACCTGAATCACAAGAATTTGTGATACTGTTATGAAAACCCAGATACCTGTAACCAATTCTATATATTCAGCTGAATAAAAAACAAAATGAAAAGGTAAAACCAAACTTGTGAAGTATGCATACTCGTATTATGAAGATAGCAATGAAAATGAAGTAGATAAATAACATGAATGCCTTGAACATACAGTGCATATTTTATTATTTCTTTTTCAAGTTAGAGAAAGTTATGAGGGCAAAGGAGCAAAGATTACATTGTTTTTTATCCATTAGTTTGCAGGAAGAGAAAGGCCCCTGTTTTTATTTGACCTTATATTGATTTAGTTCTTCACATAGAAGTTCAAAACCTCTCCTCCCTCCTTTTTTTTCCCCAAAGAAGATTTTTTTCTGGTAATCTTGTTTTCTCAGCAAAGGTTTATTTCAAAGGAAAAAAAATCTCTGATGATCACAATGGATGATAGAGGATGTCTTCTCCTTTTTCTTTGGGGGAAAAATAATCTATTTGCAAAATAATTGGGAAGTTCAACCTAAAGGTAAATTTGTCCTGGACAGGAGAGAAAATATAAAGAGCTACTACAGAAAAGAATTAGATTATACCAAAGGAGAAAAAGGAATCTAAGAATTATTAATAGGCCTATATTTTTCTCATAAATGATTTTGACTTATAGTAAGACTATATCAGCCATATATCTAGAATATGTGCAAAAAAATGCTGGATTCATCAATACCTCCTGAAGCATCATATCTATCCTTCAATATCAGATCAATACCTGGATGATACTTCAAAAGTTTGTTATATCTGGCAACAATAAACCACAGTTGAATGAGGGAGATTGAAATCAGATTTCCAGTTCAGCTGAAATGATTGTGCTTTCTGTATCTTCATTACAGGAAAACATGAACCTGGAACTATCTTCACAAATGAACAAACAAAACAAAACAAAACAAAAACCTAGTGACTGCAAACCATCAGGCTGACAAATCACTGATAGATATAATCACAGTACTATCTACAAACCAGCTATGAGCTCAATTAACCTGGATGTTTATTGTAGGCCTTCCTGCTTCTTATGTGGTTCTTTATAAATCCTTGTGATTACTGCCCCGTTAAATGCTAGAGATGTAATAGAAGGGGCCCAAATACAGTTCACAAGCATTTATCCATTCAAAAAATATCATTGACCACCAGCTAAGTAACAAGCACTATGCTAACTGGATACAAGGGAAAACAAAAAATGGAAAGAAGGAAGGAAAGAGGAGGGGGAAAGGGAGAAGGAGGGAAGGAGGTAGAAAAGAAGGAAGAAAGAAAGAAGGGCAGGGAGGAAGGGAGAGAAGGAAAGGTAAAACCGCTGCTCTCATGAAGTTTGCAGGTTAATGGGAGTGATAAATAACAATAGATAATAATATACTCAAATTAGCAAATGTGATAAATGCTAAAAGTAAGAGGTATATCATGTGATGAAAGCATACAATAGGAAAATGTGATTTTAAGGAATTTAAGAAGACTTCCCTTATGTGACAATTGAGCAAAGACATAAAACATCAACAGTTGAAAGATAGAGAAGAGTGTTTCTGGGATTTGTTTCTATTCTGTATACCAGTGTCTGCATTCCTATCCTTGCAAACTGGCATGAACCAGGGAAGAACCAAAATGATTACCTTTACCCACCTGTTCTGGAGTGTCTTTCAGAGCCAGAAGCAGCCCTAAACTGCCTGTACTGACATCCTTTCCTCTGTGTCACTCCCAGTAATTCCCCCAAGGTCTAGAAAGACGCCTTCCAAAAGGAGTTTACTCCTGATCCAAAACATACCATACTCATGCAATGATTTGCCAGTGAAGGAGAAAAAGAAAGAAAGGAAGAAGCCTTTTATAATTCATTTATCCTTCTCATCAAAAGGTGATAATCTTTGATATGTAAAATAGGTCTTCCTTTCAAGTTTTGAGTTTAGCTCTCTCTCTCCTTACATTACTAAGATACAACTTCACTAAAATCCTTACTTTTCTTGATAGTCCAGCCCTACCATACCACCATCATATATTTGGTTCACAGAAGCACAAATCTAAAAATAATTAAGTCAACAAATATATTTCTTGAACTCAATTATTTACATAAATGAGGCATAAAAATATGTTTCTCCTGAAACATTTAAATATTTGCTTTGTTATGTCCAAAGACATTTGGTTTCTTTTTCCCTATGAGTATTTATGTGATATAAACCAGGTTGGATTATTTTGGTCAATAGATAATATTATGCCAGTATTATTTTTAAGAGCTTCATTTTGTTTTGTTATTAATTTTTTAAAAAGACTTTTCAGTTGCAGAAACAAAGGTTACATGAAGTGAGCTATAATTTTTCCAAAAGATCGTAATTTTATACTCTTTTGAGTCTTAAAGATGTACATTCGAAAACGAGATTGAGAATGGGACTTCAATTGTCAGTTTCTTAAATAGCCAAATATATAATTAATGAATGCTTACATTTTAAAATTTGTCTAGTTTATTAAGTAATTTTTTCATCAAGATCTAACCATTCTTAATTTAGTATTCTGCCATTCATTTCCCTACTAGTCCTGTCAAAGACTCAATTCTTTATTTCCTTCATTCAGTATGCATTAGATACTCTTGCTTATGTTTTGTGTATAATGTATCTTGCTTTGACTATTTAAATGTACGTAATTTAGGTGGTCTTATACATTTGTTAATTTTTTTCTCTTTTCTGTGACTTTCCCATTTGTATTTTATTTCCTTACATAGATTTTTAACCAAATAAATGTTCTTTTCTTGCCTTTTTTTTTTTGGCCCTATTTTTTTTTAATATTCAGAATCCTCTGACATTTAGAGGCATATCATTATGTGAAAATTGTCACTTCAATCATATGTTGATTTATGATGGCAAATATTAAAGTAATATGAATATAAAAATATAGGCATAGGTTTAAGTAAATGATGGAATCTTTACATATTAGGCCATCATGTAGCAGTTAAAATGATAATTGCAAAAAGTTTATAAAAACAGTGTGGATGCTTATGCCATCGTGATAAGCAGAAAAGACAAGCTATGTTATTTGATATACAATATTATGGACTTGTAGAAACGAATTAAAAAAAGAACACTGTGTAGAAAAAAATGCAGGAAATAAGTGAAAGGATCAGTGATTATTTCTGGAGAATGGGACTATGGTGACTTTTTTCTGTTTTTCTGTATTTTCCAACTTCAGAAAATAAACACATTTTTAATGAAAGTTAATATTTTACTGCCTTCTCTAAATATGGGCTTTACTCATCAAAGCTTTAGAAATACAGATTTAAAATGACAAATTTTTATCTTTACCATTGATAGTCTGGCTTCTATGCCAGACTCCTGATATTTATGTCCCTGTATAATCACTTCCCCTTGAAAGTGTGCTGGACCAAGTGAGTTGCATCTAATAAATAGGATACTGCAAACAAGAGGGGATGTCACCTCCAAGATTAGGTTAGAAAAACTAGGGCTTCTGTCTTACTCATGCTCTCTCTCTGGCCTTCTCTTCTTGCTCAGTCTGATAAGAACAGCTCTGTTGGAAGGGCTTACACAGCAAGCCACTGAGGGTGGCCTCCTACTGATAACCAGTGAGGGAACAAAGCAATCAGTTGAATGTATTTTAAGAAACTGAACCCTGACAACAACCACATAAGCTGGGTGGTACGTAGATGGGTGTTCATTACACTATTTTCGATACTAGTCTGTATGACATTCAGTGTAAAGTATTTCAATATAAAAATTCAAAAACCAAGTCTAAAATGTTTGAAGAGGTAAAAGCTTGTTATAAATTCATGGCTCAACATAAACTTATTCTTATCTTTAGGGTTTATTATAATATTCTTTTCTAACACTCAAACTTATTTTGCAGAGATAATTATTGGGTTGATATCTTTTATACAACTTAAGACCACTAGACATTTAAAAGCCTTGTGGTTTTCCACAGTTGTCAACAGTGAAAATTTAAGTTTAGATGTCAGTTCTTGTGACCGCCTTCTTTCTCTATCAACTTTGCCTGGCTCATGCCCTCACTTCTTTCTTTCATGTGTCTGTTCCCCACAGATCTCTTCTCTTACCATAATATCTAAAAGAGCAAGCCTATAATGGCCTATAATGTTCTATTTCCTTACTCTACTTCTTATTCTTTGTAGCAAATTAGAATGTATATTTGTTTATTTCGGATTTCCCGTAATTAGAATGTAAAAGTTCTATGGTAGTAGACTGTTGTGTTAACCACTGTATGGCTAACACTTAGGAGAGTTCCTGGCATATATTAAGTACTAAATCAATACTTCATCAATGAATGAATTAATGAAAAATAAACAAAGGACTCTTTAAAATCATTTTACACAGATGTCAGATTTATTAAAGTTATTTGTTACTTTTCGCATGAAAGTGGACAGAAAGATAAGATTGAAAGTGCAAAAAATAGAAATCATGTCTCCGTGTATGGATATAAACACGTACACACACATGCAAATCCATGTTTGTCTACCTGTGTTTATACTTCTATAAAGTGTGTGTATATGTACATGTAATACCTATATACACATATTTTTTTTCAGTCAGGAGGACATGGACTTCTTTCTATTCTGAAGAAGAGAAAAAAACCTTAACAACATATATCTATATTGTAACTGCTTCATCACTTGAAATTTAAACTATCTGACTTTCTAGAAAGGTGTGAACTTTTCTTTTTTTTTTTTTAGTTTTTTTTGATGTGGACCATTTCTTTTAAAGTCCTTATTGAATTTGTTACAATATTGTTTCTGTTTTATGTTTTGGTTTTCTGGCCCTGAGGCATGTGGGATTTTAGCTCACCGACCAGGGATCGAACCTGCACCCCCTGCATTGGAAAGCAAAGCCTTAACCACCTGACCACCAGGGAAGTCCCTAGAAAGGCAGGAACTTTTCAAAGCTTACCTGAGCAATATATATCTTATTATAAATTAAAACAGAACATATTTGAACAACTAGACTTTTTTGACAATGGCTTCCAAATTATTTAATTAAATTATTAATAATAGTTATTATAATAACTTGTAGAGAAACATTTCTGTACTTAAAAATAATCTGAATATTTTATAGGCTCTTCATTCTATTCAACTTATTTTTATATTATTTGTATTATGATATAAATAATACCTGAAAGCATTCTTGTTTAAGATTTAAACAAAGTAGGAAGGTGGGCCAAGATTTTGACATACGAAGACCCTTATCTCACCTCCTCCCACAGATGCACCAAGTCCACAGCTACATATGGATTCATTCCCACTGAAGAAGAACTGAAAACTAGCTGAACAGCTTTGTCCATGACAAGGGATAAAAGAACCACATCTAGACAGGTAGGAAAGGCAGAGATGCAGTCTCACCAAAAACCCCACCCCCAGCACGTCAACACATAATAGGGAGGGATTTCATGGGCCTGGAGCGTCTCCCTGAAAAGCAAGGGATTTTTGCCCCACATCAGGCACCCCAGCCCTTGGGACCTACACCAGAGTGACAAGGCCCTAAAAATGTATGGCTATGGAAACCAATAGGGCTTATATCCAGGGGACCCAGGGATCCGTGGGGATCTAATACTCCTTTTGAGGGGCTCACACGCAGATTCACTCTTTGCATGAACCATTGCAAAGACAGCAGTTTGAGAGGTGACTGGATTACATGTGAAGAAGATTCAGTTGCTAATCTTAAAATGTCTGCCAGAGGGACAGGGATTAGTTGGGATTTTCATCAGAGACAAAGGCCCTGAAAAGTGTCACTGTTGGCACTCTACCTTGCTAACACAGGCCAGTGTACATGGATACAACCTCACTAAAGACGAAGGCGAGCCCCATCCCCAATGCTCTGTCCCAGGCCTCCCTAAAATCACAGGTGTGCCCAGTCCCCAGCTCTACTTTCTGGAATTGCTAAAACCACAGGCATGCCCCCTGCCCCCAGCATTCCTCCCAGGCCTCACTGAAGTCATGGGCATGCCCTGCCCCCATGTCTCCTTTTTGGCGTCACTAAAACCATGGTCATCCCTGTCCTTTTTTGCAACCTCCCTAAAGCCAATCGGTAAGCACAGTCCACATAGGGGATGTCACTTGATTGTCTGGCTCTGGTGGCCAAAGGGGCTTGTGATCCTGGGCCTCAGAGGACTAAAACAATCAGAATGACAGTTCTGGGCAGGATACCACACCCAGGGCACTATGCAGACAGCAGACTGAAACACACCCCCAGTCTGTGTGTGAAAAATACCCATTTAATTGTCCTGGAGCTTCAACCTGAGGAACAGGCTTCAGATTTGCCACACACCTATACACTACAGGGATGCTCTCAGGGAACAGAGGCAGGGAAACACCATCTGTGAGCCGTCACTCAACATTGCCACAGCTTGATGGTACCTCCCAGAAAGGAACTTATACGCTCATCTAAAGCCCCAATTTTTGCAATTGTCAGCCAAGGGATGCCTCCAGATCTCCTGGTCTGGAAGTTAGCAGGACCTACAATTGTAGTACCACAGGACCATATATATTTGCATAATTTAAAGCTGCTGCCTGGGGATCTGGCTTCCAATCAGCCTGAATCTAGGTGCTGACTGAGATTATTCCTTTTAGAACACTGACAGATCTTCACACACCCTCAACGAGGAGACCCATCAAGGATAAATCAGGTTACTTAGGTTCAAGAGACAACTGAGGGATTTGGGGTCAAGGGAGACAGATGCAAACATGAAGCTCATGCTGCTTGCTGTGCTGTAGTTGTCCTTTGCCTCTGACCCAGGAGTCTCATGTCTTTTGTCAGTACCTATGAAACTGGGGAAGGCTAACTTCTTAGTTGGCAAGTAGAATAAAATCTCAGACCCTTAACTGTCCTTGACAGCTTTTGGTGATAGGGAAAGGACGCTGACAGAGAAATGGCTTCTGGAAGAGAAAGTATGAGGGCCCTTCAAGCCAGGTTTGGGATATGAAATGACCATCCGAGATCCAGTAGTGCCTGCTATTACACAAATGATGGGGCCGGTTAGTAAAAGGCCCCCACTGTCCTACCTGTTTACTGAGTGTTTAGAGGCTGAGCAATGAGCATAGGAATAAAACAAGCCACCCAAGATGTTCTGATTATACGTATTCTCCTCCAAGAGGAAGGAGAAAAGGATTTTATCATGACAATGGAGAGCAAGACCCAGGCCCCAGCTACAGGCAATGTGGCTATAGCAACTGAGTCAAGGAGTCTCCAAAGATAAAATAAATGATGTCAACAATGAAGATATAGAACTTTAGGTGGATTGAAAACATTAGAAGTTCATTTATTTAAACCATGAGCAGCTCCCAGGCTTCTCAAAGCTGACAGTGTCTTGTTTACTTACACGGAGCCACTCTTTCCTTCCATGTCCCCTGTTTCTTCATCTTCTTTTACTCTAGCCTCAGCTTCTTTAAGTACAAAGATAATTAGGCCTGGAGCTTGCTCCCAAGGAGGACCAAGAACTATATGCACCCAAATATAGGGTGCTGGGGAATTCAGGAAGGGGAAGGATTGAAACTTTGATGACTCTGTTGGATACAGGCACCCAAGTCATCATCCTTCCTGGTCTCATCACAAGAGGGAGGATTCAGATTCAACTGATAGATTTTGGACTGGGTTTCACAGTAAGGAAGCAAAGCTTACATGACCTAGTGAATGGGGTCCTTTTGGCTCATTTAGTGTTACTCTTGCCTCTACATCTAAGCATACAGTAGAAATCGATGTTACATTCTTGTACTTCCTTTTCTATTTTACCAGAGAGGATTATCCCAATTGGAAACAAGTCACATTTAAAGAAATGCTAGTACCTTTAGGACCCATAACCCTATTGACTCCTTGGAGCTACACATCTCTATGAATGACGATTTTTCCAAACAAACTATCTGGCAAAGGGAAGCAGCCTCTACCTGGAGGCACCCCTTGAAGTTCTGGACTCATCACTGATTTTGAAAATCAGCGATTAACTTGCTATTGGGGTTCTTGTTGAAATTGAACACCTAACTCAAGGAGGCTTTGTGATTCTCCTGCCTGATATTTCCATTTTTGGGTGGATCAAATCAGACTGAATGACTAATAAGTTGAGAAAGATCCAACAAGCCTAACTTTTTAAATGGAAATAGAACATTCAAGAATACAGCCAGCCTGGTCTCAGTGGCATCTTGATTTTATGTGTAAATGTGGCAACTCTTCCTTTGGAGGAAATTTTATCACCCACTCTGCCACCTGAAGCAAAGCTGTGGATTCAATGGTGTCCCCAATTCACAGTTTTCCCCCTAAATGCCCAGGCCTGCTTCACTGATAGTTATGCTATTCCTAAACAATAGTGTCCACCGGACTGTGGTAGCTATTAGACCTAAGCCCAGGCTATACAAAATTGAAAACGGATGTGGTCACTCCACTCAGAGGACAGAATTCAAGGCTGTTGTCATGCCTCTGGGCAATACTCTTCTGGATGAACCTTGTCATATTTTTACTATTGCCAATGGCCTAGATGTTCAGTTGCCATTTAGAAAATCAGACTGGCAGATTAAAGACTTCCCTCTTTGGGGCTGCAAGTTGTGGAAACAAGTTGCAGCTACTGGTCAAGCTATCAGAGTCATGCATGTAAATGCCACATGAGGGCCCATTCTTAGATAAGACTGACTGGAATCAAGCTGCTGCTCAGATCTGTACTGATTAGATTGCCATCAGTGCTGCCTGGATCTGTCACCATACTACACATGGCAACACATCCACCATCATAGACTGTGCACAAAATAAAGGACCTATGTTTCTGATGCAGACACCACCACTGCATGGCAGACTTGTGATCCCTGCCAAAAGTTGACTTGGTTATCTCATGGTGGGAGAATCCACAGAGCATAAGTCACATTGTCCTGCCCCCTCCTGGAAGAATGACTATATTGAACTTTTGAACACTTCTCAAAGCTAAGTGTATCGCCTTATGGCTGTTGACACTTTTTCAGGCTACAGAGTTTCTGTTTCAATCTGATTAGCTGATTCTAGTCAGGCCATTGTAGCCCTTAAAACTAATGTTCAACTTTCTGAACCATTTGCAGTCTGACAAATGGTTCACATTTTATCACAAAAGTGACTCAACAATGGGCTGATGGGCGCTTTATGCTTCTTACCATTCACAGATATCTGTTACTGTTGACCTCCTCAAAAATCATCTCAAAAAGTTTTTTCACTTTATCTTTTCTACCTCCTCCTGATCTACACATCTTAGGAAGGCAGTTTCATCACTGAATTTAGTGTTCTCCACAAAGGAGTCATCTCCTCTCAGCAGCTTCTTAGAAAATCATCAGGACAAAAGGAATGGGGGTCGTTATAATGCCCTATATTGGAAATTCATGATTCGGCCCTGACCATTCCTGAGCATATGTGGTTCTTTCACTCAACAATAGCAACTCTATCGTTGGATGAGTGGATACACTTTCCAGATGAAGCATGGACAAAAGGAGGTCGAATGCATTCAACTTTAATTCTGATTAAGTTTTATAAAAGTGTCCTTGTCCCTCTTGCATCTGACTCCTCCATATGAAAGGTCTAGGTGTAAATAGATGACTGGGGAAAAAAGGTAAAGTATGGTTACTGGAACAGAATACACTGATATTGTGAAGGTGGAATGAGAGGAACACCGTACATCCTAGGAGGTATAGGCAAGGGAAGGCTACTAATGAACTTCTGTCTTTCAGAACCACCCTGGAGCCTTTCTCACAAATAAAAATGTCCTTGTGTGGCTTTCCTAAACTCTTGCTGGAAGCTTAAATTTAACTGACAACTGATTCTTCTAGCCTATTAGCTAGATCCAACCATGAATTAATCACTATCCCCCTTAACCTTACTGAGAAGTCTATCAGAAACAGCAGGAGATGGTTCTAGCTCCTGCATCTCCCATGCATAATCTCAGATGTTCCCCCTTCTCAGTCATTCTGTTAGGTGGATGATTGCTGCCTTGCTGATGATAGTCATGTAGCACAGGTTTAACTGACTGCTCTCAGGCAGACCCTCCAAAAACAAGGACTATGTTCAATTACTAAACTGAATCTGGAATGTTAACTTTTACCTGTTGGCTGGGAGACTGCATTGGAAGCATTATAAACCTGTGTCCTCTCATTAATGTAGGCACCACTGGTGAGGCCCCACCCATTGTAAACAATGCTTTCTTTCCATGGGCATCATTTGTAACACCTGTTCTTCTTGTGTGGCAGCCAGGCATTAAATTGCCTCTCTGTAGAAAATATGGTGATATGCACCTTAGTTGGGGATGGTTATAAAAGGCCTTCGGGTATTAAGGAAGCAGTGCACTGGCCATGGAAGGCATGCAAGTCAGTCTCAACTCACTGGCCAGGGTTGTTGTAGAAGATAGAATTGTCCTAGATTTCCTATTTATGAATCAAGGTGGATTCTGTACAATCACATCCTTTCGTAACTGTATTAATACCTTGGGGCAAGTAGAAAGGTCAATAAAAAATACTTACGGGTAAATCCACCTGGCTTTCTGTTATAGACAGAATATTTGTGTCTCCCTGCTCCCCAGATTCATATATTGAAGTCCTAATATCCAACGTGATGGTATTTAGAGATAGGACCTTTACAGAAGTAATTAACATTAAATTAGGTCATAAGGATTATTGTCCTTATAAGAAAGGACACCAGAGAGCTTGTACTCCCCCCACGATGGCACACACAGAAGAAAGGCCATATGAAGACTCAGAAAGAAAGCAGACATCTGCAAGCCAGGAAGAGAGCTCTCACCAGAAACCAAATTGGCCAGACCTTGATCTTGGATTTCTAGCCTCCAGACTATTAGAAAATAAATTTCTGTCATTTAAGTCATCCAGTCTCGTATTTTGTTATGGTAGCCCAAGCAAGCTAAGACACTTGCTAAGGTAGATCCTGTATGGGTTATGGTATTTGTTCAACTGGTTAGAGTCAGTGATTTTAGATTGGGGAAGGTACATGGTTGAAGGCAGTATGTTGGTTTCATCCTTATGCTTGGAGCCCTATTGAGAGTAACATTAATTAAATGTTGTATGAGACAAATTGATCCTAGCCCTATTGGTCAGATTAATCTGAGTAATGGAATACTCATGGGAAAATTTTGACAGGTGTCAAAATGGTGTAGAAATGAAAGATGGGTATTGTTGGGAGACGATTTATCAGCTCTTTGTTTTTGGAAAATTAAGGTGTTTCAAGTATTTTCCTACTACAACAATGTTGCAGAAAAAATCCTTATCTATCTATCTTTGTACACATGTGTGAGTGTTTCTACAGGAGAGAGAGAGAGATTTCTTGTAATAGAAATGTTATTTTATATATAATCATTTATATGCCAAAAAGCTGTAATCATTTACACATCTGTCAATATGTCTTGAGAATACCTCTTTGCCTGTAGTTGAAAAATACTATGTTGTTTTAATTTTAATTTCCTGATAGCTTGTGAGACTGATGACTTTGTCATGTTTATTGAAGGCATTTCTTCTATAAATATTCTTTTTATGTGCATGGCAAATTTTCTATCAGGTAGTTTTATTTTTTATTGAATTATAAAAACTCTTTATATATATGAATTTTACTTTCCTTTGTTGTACATTATGAAAATACACATTCCAATTATATAACTTGTTATGAAGCTATGCTAGTGGTGTTTAAGTCATACAGAGATTTGAAAATTTTATAGTCAAATTAGTCAATCTTTATGGCATATAGATTTTCTGTCTTGTTTAGGAATACCTTTGCTACTCTACAGTTATTCTTCTATATATCATCCTAATTTCTTCTAATATTTCTCAAATTTTCTTGTTTATTCAAACAGATCGTTGCAATAGACCATAATCACGTCTTCTGTAAATATCTACCATGTGAGAATTTAACTTTGCAATTATTATGCACTCAAAATTTTATCATTTCGAGTCTTTTAAATGCCATCTGTTATTTCTCTTTTAGTTAATTGTCCATATTTATTGGAAGGTAAAAATATAATATTCTTTCTGAATTTATACAGCACACTTTCAACAGGGCAGTGGAAATTATGTTTGATCTTTCATAGAGATATTCCAAAATTGACCCAGAATTTACTGTGCAACTATTTTTAGGTGAGCATTATATAGCCCACAGCGGTGAAGATTCTTGTCATAGTCCCAGTTATTATACGTGTGCGTGTATATGCTCATGTTTTCTCACTGAACCACACTGACTCTTAATTGAGGCCAAAAAAGGAAATTGTTTATAGAGAAATATGTGTGAAAGTTACAGAAAAAAGATTTTAATCAAAATTATGTATTTAATTTCTCCACTTCCGTTATGCAGCTGGAATCTGAGTTCTTCCTCATTCTACTGGTTTGGATGAGAACAGCTGCTTGTGATGACATCGGCAGTCTTCTCCAGCCTTCTGCTTCAGACAGCAGTTTATGCCTTTTTCTTTGAAATTAGCTGGAACCATTTTAAGCATTTTCGCATTTCCTCTGGGCACATGCAATACCAGGATAAGGATTACAGCATCTGTCCTTCTCAAGATTATGTGAAGTTTTTTACAATGTTTCTTGATTACTTGAAGGCCAGAAAATAAAGAAGGTTAGAAGTTTGTAGCTAGATTAGATCAAGACATAAAAACAAATAGGAAGTGGTCAACATTTAGAGTGTAGAGGAGGAAAGGAGCACTTGGAGAGAAACAGGGCTATTTCACATCAAAGGTGGTTCCACACTGAGAATGGAAATACCATGTGCCTAAAGGATGTAACTTGGTGGGTAACAGACACCACGAAGAGACTGTTCCTGTTCTGGGTTGGTGAAAGAATCTGGTATGCTCTGGATTTTCTTGCTGCACGAATTCCTTTGAGGACCATTTTTGCCCACCCAGGCCTCGTGGGAGAGGAGCAGGGCTGCTGCCGCACTTGCTTTGCTGGCTCGCTGTGATCCTTCATCACTCCCGGCCTCCAGAGGGGAGTGAACACTGCCTCTGGGCGTGACATCCTAAGTCCAGGGACCCATTCCGTGCTGTGGGCACCCCCTCAGCCATCACAGCAGAACAGGCACATCCTGTTCTAGTCAATCTGCTATTCTTCCCACCTGGCGCCACTCAGAAAAACCTGTTAGTACTCTCCATTGCTGATGTTCTTATAATGCATGGATAGGTAGAGACCTCTGTAAGTTTCCTGAGAGAGAATTTGGCTGGAAGTTGACAATTAAGAAAAACAAGAAAGGCATGGACATAATAGTAGAAAGAAGATTTTAGCGATGCCAGAGAAGAAAAATACAAGTCTACCACAGAATACAGAAAGGAATTCAATCCAGAGAATAGAAGAATAAAAAGCCTCTCAAAACACATGCGCATGTTCACGCGCACACACACAGAGAGAAGAAGGTTGCCAAGTTAATGGTGGGAAAAAAATATAATACTTTGGGGTAATGGAAATCTAGATGTAATCATTTACTCCTATATAAGATAAACTTACTCTTAAAATTAATAATGCAAATCCCCTTGCCAATAATGGCATAAAGTGCATACTGTAAGCCTGAGCCACAGTATGAAGTAGGTGATGCCATTTACACTTTCTTATTTCACCGGATTACCCTCAAATTCTAGCAGTGTTCTGTCTTGTAAGGTCCAGCCATCATGTGGACACCAGCTATTCCTCATTACAGTGCTACAGGATTATGCCCTTCCCCAGGTATTAACACTTTACAAATTACTGCCCAGCATTCAAAAGCCAGATTCTCCATGAAGTCTTCCTTAAGCTCCTCTCTTCACAGTTAAGCTAGTTATTTCCTGGTTCTGAGCTCTCTTACAAGTTCTGCATCTCTATTACTGTACTAACAACACTGTGCTGTAATTGTCACGTTCTTTGTCTCTTCCACTAGATTGTGGGCTCTTTGGTGGTAGAAGCCCTATTTTTGGTAACCCCAGACCTATACCTATACCCAAAAAAGAAGAGACACTCAGTAAATATTTAAAGGAATCATTATCCATTTTTATTATTATTACCTACGATTTATGTTTTTTTTTTCTCTCTTCAATGTTCTCCCTCAGAGATGTTATAGCTTAAGAATTCTGATCTTGTCTAACATGCGAGTTGGTGTAGTACGGCCTGAACAATTGGGCACTACTTCTGTGTAGTTTTTATTTCTGATAAAGAGCACTTCATCATTTTATCTGAGAACATCTAAGTTTTCTTTCCCTGTCCGTTATACTCTACTCTTTTCTTTAATGTTTCATTTTCTGAATCACTAGGTATGTTACATCAACTACTTGATTGCTAAATGTGTTTTTGCTATGACAAATGATAACAGTACTTTTCCATTTTATTGTATGTTGATATCTCACATTATAGTCCAAGGATTTGAGAATGAATAAGTGTTGTAGAAAGACCTACTGCAACAATATTTTAGCTGTGTTGATTTCTGTCATGTGAGTTGTATGAGAAACATCAGATAAGATGTCATTAAATATTTTTACTACACTGAAAAAAATGAAAATATGAGACTACTGTTCAGATTAAGGGGTAAGTGAACTGATTTTTATTCTGGAAGAGGGAAAAGATACTTTTTTAGAAATTGCTATGATCATCAACTCTTTCTATAGCACTGGCTTTGGTGAAGTACAGAAAGTTCTGGTACAAATATATTGTGCACTACTATACTATTCATACATGCTCTTCTGGTTTTCAAAGTGTATGGAAATACCTAGAGAGACTATGCTCCAAATGGTAAAACCCTGGGTGATTAGGCAGCCAAGGATGGTCCCAAGCTACCTCATGAAGTAGGTGATTCCATTTGCACGTCTCCATAACCATTGTGGGTGTTTACTACTATCAAACTCTAGAAGTTTTCTGTGTCCCATTATTCCAAGGTCTGGCTTTTAGCTGGCTGCCAACTAATTCCAGTTATGGTGCCAGGGGATGATGTCCTAAGAAGTGTTACTCACAGTGAGGTCTGCTGATGTCTTGCATTAGAATTATCTCTAAAATGCAGCTCCCTGGGTTAAACTCCAGAACGACTGAATCAGAAGATCTGGAGGTACAGTACAAAATCTGCCTCTTTAATAGGCTCCCCGGGTAATTCTGATTCAAAATACAGTTTGCAAACTACTGACCTATGCTATTTTCTTTCCTCACATAATAAATATCTAAAGGAGTCAACCCCTAGTGATAGATTTACAGGTACAATGGCCCAAATTGGGAGAAACAATCTTTGTGGGAAGTAGTTGATCTTTTCCATCACCTCACAAATCTAGCTTATCATGTAAAATTATTTTATAATTTTTTCATAATTATAATTTTATAATCAAAGTACTGTTAGGCACATAATGTATACATGCTTATAATGTTCAAATGCATCCCCTTTTATCCCTATTGAAGCTAAAAAGATAAATATGCTCCTATATGAAGATGGAAGAGTTTTACTGTAATGATCTAATTGTGGACATAAGAAATGACTGGTCTCACTACACAATTGTTTCCAGGATAATTGGTTTAAGATCTACTTTTGCAAAGATCATCATTTTTAGTAGGCGTTTCCCAATCCTTGACTGGCTTATTGACAACCACCCTATACAACAGAAAGCTTTCTTCAGTTAACTACGATTATGTTTTGCAAAGAGCCAGTCTTAGAGAGGTCACCAGAGAATGGCATTGCTCGAGTTTTATGAGTGTTTTCAATGAGTTTTAGTTGGTAAATAAGTAAGGTATTTGGTTATACACTGCTTACAAAAATAATGTAAGTTAAAAATAATAAGGAAATGCATTATGATATAAAACTTTGTGAACCTGACTGCTTGTTTCTTTATGGGATGAAGCATAACTATTTGGGGGAGAAATCTTATTCCTTCCTGCAGATACTCCCTTGGCTCACTTTTGTAAAAAGAAATTCAGTGAATTCCTCTTCAGGTAAGTGTCCTCAATTTTATTAAGAGGGCTTAGACTCCATCCTAGTTTAGTTGATTATTAAAGCATGTCTGCCTATATCAAAAAAGCAATATAGATTAACTTCACTCCCAGACTTGCCAAAGAGTATTACCTAAAAGCTTCTATCATGAAATACAGGTCAAAATTTAGATGAGAGACTATCTCTGGAAGATTGCCTGAAAGAACTAAAGGCAATCTGTTCCTCTAGATAATCTTCAATTTGACTTTGGTTCAAGCCAGTCTTGGATGATATTGCTTGCTCCATTACACACTTCTAGTCCCAAACATAAGCAAAATCTCTTTTATGGAACTAGTTTAGGCATAATGGCATAATACCAGTGTTATACATTGAAATATATTATACAACGACCTGGTGATATTGGTTGTTTTATTTAAAGTTGTTGAGGGCATTATTCATTGTATTATACACTATAATACACATGAAGAATCACAATAAAAATTTCTCTCTGGTTGAATTTCTGAAAATAATTTTAAATCTTTTGAACAGTTTTTTTAACTGTATGGTCTCCAGCTCATGTAACAAGTTATTTTTTTTCTGTACTTCCCAGCATGCAATTTCAGTACTAACCTCACCTCTGGATTAATTTTACTTTACTAAACTTTGTAATTCCTTCATCATGATTTCCTCATTTATTTAAGGAAAGTCTTCTTGAGCTGCTCATATTTGTGTATACTCTTAAATATGTTCTGGAAAAAGGCAGCATATAAATAAGCATAATAATCATAAAGCTGATCCTAGAGAAAAGCATGATTTTTAATGGTTCTGAAATCTCTTGCTATAGAGAAAAAGGCTAAAAGACCAGTCTACCATAACATCAGCTCTCCAGGCATCAAAACAGACCAAGTATGCAGAAATTGCTATTTATTTTCTAGATCCATCTTGAATCCTCAAGGGTATACTAAAGATTGCTGCTCTGCCCATATTTAGATAGATAAGGAGACTTGTAGACTAGAAATTAATATAACTAATAACTTTTTTTTGTTTGTTTGCTATACCTTCTGAGAAAAGTAGCTGAGCAGGCCACCTCTGCAGGATCATTGTCGTTGTTGTATGCAAAGTTAAATGGTTCAGTTTTCTAACACTCATGAATGCATATTTTGGACATACTTGAAACTTAGCCTAACTAAGTAGAGTTTGTTACCAAATTCTAGTCAATAGTATTGTTGAATGCTTCCTCTTAACTTTCAAGGGAAATAATTGCTTTCTCCTAAGCCCCCCTTTTTTACTGTAGACCTGCTTATTGAACTTTCTGGTATAAGACAGACCACTGACCAGTCATGATCACTAAAGGGAAAATGATTCCCAAGAGTGATGCAACGTGAAGACACAAAGCATAAACATTATAAGGACTAAATTAGGACTAAAACTCCCTCTACAAATCTCCTGCTGTGTCTCAGTATAAGATCAAGTCTGTTATAGATGCAGGTGTCCTAATATCTTATAAATCGGTATTGGTCCTTTTTCAATACATATTCTTGGAAAGAAGTTAACCCATTACTGATCATTAGATCATTTTTTCCTTTATTAATATGGAGAAAAATGGTTTAAATTTTTCTTCAAATTATGGTATCTCACCGATGTGAAATTTAGCAGTTATCCAGTAATAGCCAGAGTATAAAATTGAGACTAAAAAAGGAATAAGAAGTGTGTGTGTGTGTGTGTGTGTGTGTGTGTGTATGTGTGTGTGTGGTGCCAAGGATGGGAACATTCTTTTTATTCTATTTGATTTTATGTTAAAAAAAATCTATATGTATAGCTGATTGACTTTATTATAAAGCAGAAACTAACACCCATTGTAAAGCAATTATACTCCAATAAAGATGTTTAATAAAATAATTACCTATCCAAAGACACATGTCAAATTTGAAACAATGGAAATAAAACAGTTCATTTAGAGGAAGACTATTTATTAAACAGAGCATATAACTGAGCCTTTTCAACGTGCTTGCCTCTCTGCTAGCCCCCAAACACGATACACACCTTTTAATGAGAAATAAGCATTTGTTGCTTTTGTCACAGATCAAAGGTCTAAGGCAAAATAAAACCAATTTCTTTGTTACTATAAAGATGTAAGATAGGGAATGAGTCTATGTCAATATCACCTGTGGCTCATCCAAGAAGAACAGGCTGTCTTAAGGCACTATTTTTAAGGTATTCTGCTTACCCAGATGGACTCCTCAGGGTACTGGAATCATGGGTGCAAGTTAGTCAGGTCTACCTCATTCAAGTCCTTTTTTTTCACCAAAGCTGAAGCAGCATTTTTAACTGAGAATTTCATATAAATTACAACAAGGAGGACTTTTTGTGATAATAGCAGAAGACAAACTATTGAATAACTTATGAATGATTTATTAGTCATTAACATATTTTATTATTAAATTAGGTGGCATTAAAATAAGATATAGTTATAATGTAAATCTAATACAAATGTCAGTTCCTCCTCACTAGATTACTGAATATTTTGGTATGACTAAAGGAACTGTTTTTGTTCTACCCCTGCCTAAGATTTTCTCCCTCATTTGTCCATTTTGTGTGACCTGTTGAACATATTCTGTGTTTGAATACTGATTCATATCTTAAACATTTCCACACTAATCCATGTTAGATAAATCAATTTCTCTGTTTGCAAATTGCATAAAGTTTTAACATTAAAATAAGAAGTTATTATCCGTTGTCTTTGCATAATTCCTGTCATTTATACTACTGCATAAATCTGTACAAATATTAAAACTTAGCGAAATTCATTTTCTCAAAACACCCTCTTCAAAACATCCTGTTGTCGCTGTTTGCTAGTATATGGAAGGCAGTATATTGCAGGGGTCAGGGAGACCACCATTAATGTTAACCAGAACACATGTAAATTAATTACCATAGTGCCTGCCACATAATGAGTTCTCAAAAAATATGAACTGTTATAAATAATAATTATTCTAGTACAAAATTCCAACTCTACTTGCTGTGTGACTCAGGGTAAGATTCTTAATCTCTCTGAGCAGTGAATTTCCATAATGATGTCTACTTATTATGGTACATTAATAGGATACATTGGCATAAAGATGAAATGAAATGATCTGGTAGAGTAAAGTATTTGAAACATTGTTGGTAGACTCAATCTTCGATCTGCTTCCTGTGTCACATAACTAAACATCACTTTAGCTGTGGTTTTATCATGCAGTTGTTTAATACCAACTTAATGTGTGATCTATATGAGCATAGTGGGAAAGATCTAGGTGCTTGCTGACCTGTAAGACTAAAGTAAGATTCTAAGACAACAAGTGTGTTGTTAGGCAGAGTAGAAGTCAGTTTATAGGCTAAATAGAGGCAAAACTACTTTTGAAGAATAACCAGTAATGTCCACTTGGTCTCTACTAAGGAAAAAGTGAACAATAGCTGGAAGTCTTGCCAAGATCCTAAATGTTGATTTGGTTTAGTGCTTTCTGTCCTGTGTGCTCTAGAATATTCCCAAAGGAAAAGAATGAAACTGGGAAGTATCAAATTGTGTTGACCTTCAGATAGGTCTCACAAAGAGTTCAAAGCATAGAGGAAGGGAGACTGGTTCAGGCTGCACCCTACCTGGTATTAAACAACCAGTAATTTTGTACATTTCCCTCTTACTCTAATAATCACTAGATATTTTAGTGCCCACTGTGTAATTAATATTGCACTAAAGAAGACTGGAGTCAAAGAACTGACCTCAAAGAACTTATAATTGACTTAGGATGATTAAATGTATACTATTGAAACAACAGTGAGAAATACATGGGCTGGCCAAAAAGTTCGTTCAGGTTTTTCTGTACGATCTTATGGAAAAACCCGAATGAAATTTTGGCCAATCCAATAAAACAACATATAATCGAGCATTATAGTTTTTAGTACAGAACACATGTAAGGGTTCAGAGGGGCCAGAACTTGGTGAACAATGGGGTGGCAAATGAAGAGTGAGTTATATAAGAAGTAGGGCCTGAGTTAATTGATAGAATTTTGAAAAGCAGAGGAAAAAGGGAAATGTTTATTTTATTGATGTATTTAAGAAACACTTAAATAGCACTTAGTATGTGCCAGGCACTATAACAAGCATCTCACTTAATCCTTATAACAAACTTATCATTCCCATTTTACAGTTGAGGGAAACTGAGGTACAGAGAAGTTCTAGGTGGTTGGTTCTATGTGCACAGAGATATGAAAGTGAGAATATATATTCCCTCTAACAATATGAATGTAAGCCTGATCAGATGCATCATGTATGCACTACTGGGAAATAAATTTGTACAGGAACATGTTAGCAAGTACCCTAAAAGTGAAGCAGAAAAGTTTGTGTTGACCATTTGGAATCAATGACAATTTTTCAGCAGGAGAGTAACATGATGAAGAGTAGGATGAATAGTAGGGAGCACTGTCTAATGGAGTGAGTTGTTAAAGTGGGGAAAGATTAGTCAGAGAAGCTAGCTAAAAATTTAGTAATCCATGCATGAGATAACAAGATCCTGGATTAGAGTGTTAATGGAAAAAGAGAGAATAGTGTCAGGAAAATATAAAAAGAAAATCAACAGAATTTTTATTAATAACGTCAGTATGGAAGACAAAAAACAGGAAGAGTCAGGTAATGGTTTTGAGTCTTAGTAACTAAGAGGAAGTTAGTGGTTCCTCTATCAAAGACAAGGATGTCAGAAGGCATTCTGTGGTTCTAGTAAGTGGTCTGCTGCTGAGATGAAGCCATATGTAATTTTTTTCCCGTGTGTCTGCCTCTTAAGCTTTGCCTCTTGAGTAGACTTTTTGGAGCTGCAGCTTTCCCAGCTTTATTGCACTGGCACTGGGGACTTGAACGCAGAGATAGAAGGAGCATCCTGTAACTGCAGATTTGGGAATTCTCAAAGCTGGAATCATGGCTTTAGGAGCACACTGTGTGGCTGTACACTGCACCAAACTACTGGGATGCTTTCAGCACATTCTTAATGGGCAGTATTAGGCTCAAATGCCAATTAAAGCTCTGCACTCAGCCAAAGTAGATTTAACTTCCACACCTTTCTCTTTGGATTTTTGCCACATTTCACTGTTTTCTTCAGTCTGTTAATTGGCCCATGCTTCCTTTTTGGATTCATTTGCCCTCATGGGTGTCAAAAGTGACTTAGCTGTTTGTTCCTATAAGGAAAAATGCTTTGATAAATAGCATCACCTATGTGGTTTCGTTTCCAGCCATATGATGAGTGAGGTTAGTTCATTTATAAAATGGACTTTTAAAATGTGTTTCATACATAATACACACCGGAGAATGAATGACTTGGAACAAAGGCTCTGAAAAATGCCTCTCTATTCGACAGACCACTCAGTAAGAGAAATTTTCCCACAGGCAAGTTTGTCCTCTCCTCTCCTCTACTTATAAACTTCTTGCCCACATCATCTATAATGCTTGATGTACTGTATGCCTAACTATCACATGGGACTATTGGTTTGCATTCTACGTAAGATAGATGATTTCTGTGTCAGCTGCTGATTGCAAAAAAACATTAAATAAATTTATTCATAATAAACAAACCAATGCATAGATAGATGATAAGTAGATAGATAGATGAAAGAGAGCTATAAGGACAAAATATTTGTATTTTATAGCTAGGTTACTCACATGAATGTAATAGCAGGTACTACTGTGAGGGCTCTACCAGCACTGGCTTAGGATTGGGACTATTTGTTTAACATTGATGATAGTTATTTCACTAATTTTTTTCAAGAGCTGCTTAAAGAGACACAAGTGAGATGAAAGGCTTATATTTAAAAGTATCCCTGCCTATATTTCTAAGGCAGGTATACTTTGAATCAAAATAACTTCTTACTATTTTACTCACTTTTTAGGCTGGATAATGAAGTAAGATGAGCTATTTCACTTTGATATTTTCCTTTTTGATTCCAGAGTTCACTTGGTTTGATTAAGTTTTGGTTTCCCCACAGTGACCCACACTGATTTGTTGAGATTTAAGAATAAAATATCATGAAGAGATTTTTATTCACTTATATAACCAATTCCTTACTTGCCTGCAGTTCGGAGTCCCCATTCAAGTTAATGGATGTAGATACCTAAGACTAAGAAAGAATGGAGCTCGATAGAATTGGTAAATCCCTCCTTTGACAGTACAATCTGATTTAATGTCATGTTTGATATGTTGTTGAAACTGAGAAAGTTCCTTGCCCACTACTGAGAAAAGTGAGAGGAAAATGTTATTGTCCTGAAGGATATCAGCTAGGCTCTCTAAATCTTGTTTTGGGTGACCTGTAGTTGAGACAGATTTTTTATTCTCATTCTGCCCTTCTGTGAAGTTCTCTCACTTATAAGACTGGTTTACTTGCATTAAAATGTTTTTCTTGTACTAAGAGGACGGGTGAGTTCTTTGTTTAAGAAGCATAAAGTCCCCAATCAGTAAAGGGATGAAAACTAAGTCTATTGCCAACAAATGCATTTGGAATGCATTTCTCCTCTAGTGATATTTATCAAGGGTTCATATATACGTGGCACCATGCTAAGTACTATACAATACAAATTAAATAGATGTGGTCCCTGCTATCTGCCAGTTTACATCTTCCTTTGATTCAAATGCTATAGCAGAGTGCTTAAAAGGGCCAAATCAGATCATGAAAGTTATATATCTCTCCCTAAAGGATAGGTTATTGAGGTTTCTCTTTATGTGCTGGGCTGGGTGTGGGATGCAGAAGTAAGTGGCAAGGGCACTCTCTATGCGTTTCCTCTGCTAATTATTTGCCAAGGTGTCTAAGCATATGAGGCTTTAACTAGAAATTCCATAAATTGTTTCTGGTTAGTACTAGTAGCTAAGGAAATAAAACATTCATCTTTCTGGAGCCCTAGAGCTGATTGCTCGAAAGAGCAACTTCCCCCTTCGCATGTTACCCTAGAATTTTTAAAATAGATGTCTTCATCTCTGTTAAAAACCAAGTGAGAAACATAGATATGCTCTCTGCTAGTCACAACCATGGACTTATGAGTCTTGTAGACAGTTTTTTTTAAGTTACTTTGAGTGGCCATGACGTGTGGTATGATTGGAAAAGCTCAGACTAAAAATTAGAAGGCCTGGATTTTAGTCCTGGCTCAGACACTAAATAGCTGATTAAGTAAGGCAAGTCGTTTCATATCTGGGCTTTAGTATCATCTCAAAATTAAGAAAACGGAATTAAGTACTTTTCCGTTTTAATATTCCCTGGGACTACATGTGAACTGACCACTATGTGGAAGTTGTACAGTCATTTGAGAGACAGTAAAAGGAAAGGTGATGTCTATTTATTTATTTTATGTTACCATTGTTTTCATAATTTATTCAGAAATATAAGTGAAAACTACTGTTGAAGTCAAATATTGCAGAAATCAATTGGTGATCTGATTAAGATTGAAATAGGTAGCCTAGAAACCCAAGAGGAAAAAGCCTTTTGTTTAATAATAATAATTGTAGATACAACTGACTAGATAGGATCTAATTTTACATTCTGCACAAGTAACTGCATAATTTCAAATGTAAAATTTGGGGGATAGGATATTTGTCCAAAGTCATTAGAAGTATATTTTATTTTGCTATCAGGAAGAAGAGGAGGGAGACATCTGACTTCATCTACTCCTTTCTTTTGGATGTCATGGTAAATGGCAAATGGAAAGATCCCAGCTGGAAGACTTCCACTAAATCTTGAAGGAAAGCAACAAGCTTAAGATAAGGGTATAAGGAGCAGCACAGTCCTCCAAATGGGCAGAAGCTTGAAGCCAGGCAAGAGCAGGTGTAAACATTCTTCCACAAGTTGGCAAACGCTGAAACTTGGATTGTTTGAGACCAGCCATTTGGCTGACATGGTCTCGGTGCTCCGGCCAGGCATCAGGCCTGAACCTCTGAGGTGGGAGAGCCAAGTTCAGAACCTTGGTCCACCAGAGACTTCCCACCTCCACATAATATCAAACAGCAAAAGCTCTCCTAGAGATCTCCATCTCAACGCTAAGACCCAGCTGCACTCAACGACCAGCAAACTACAGTGCTGGACACCCTATGCCAAACAACTAGCAAGACAGGAACACAACCCCACCCATTAGCAGAGAGGCCACCTAAAATCATAATAAGGTCACAGATACCACAAAACACACCACTGGACACAGTCCTGCCCACAGAAAGACAAGATCCAGCCTCATCCAGCAGAACACAGGCACCAGTCCCCTCCACCACGAAGCCTACACAACCCACTGAACAAACCTTACCCACTGGGGGCAGACACGAAAAACAATGGGAACTATGAACCTGCAGCCAGTGAAAAGGAGACCCCAAACACAGTAAGTTAAGCAAAATGAGAAGACAGAGAAACACACAGCAGCAGAAGAAGAAAGGTAAAGACCCACCTGACCAAATAAATGAAGAGGAAATAGGCCGTCTACCTTAAAAAGAACTCAGAGTAATGAAGTAAAGATGTTCCAATATCTTGGAAATAGAATGGAGAAAATACAAGAACTGTAAAACAAGGACCTAGAAGAACTAAAGAGCAAACAAACCATGATGAACAACAAAATAAATGAAATTAAAATTTCTCTAGAAGGAATCAATAGCAGAATAACTGAAGCAGAAGAACGGATAAGTGACCTGGAAGATCAAACAGTGGAAAAAACTACCACAGAGCACAATAAAGAAAAAAGAATGAAAAGAATTGAGGGCAGTCTCAGAGACCTCTGGGACAACATTAAATACACCAACATTAGAAATGCAGGGGTCCCAGAAGAAGAAGAGAAAAAGAAAGGGACTGAGAAAATATTTGAAGAGATTATAGTTGAAAACTTCCCTAATATGGGAAAGGAAATAGCCAATCAAGTCCAGGAAGCGTAGAGAGTCCCATACAGGAAAAATCCAAGGAGAAACATGCCAAGACATGTATTAATCAAACGATCAAAAGTTAAATACAAAGAAAAAATATTAAAAGCAGCAAGGAAAAGAAACAAATAACATACAAGGGAATTCCCAAAAGGTTAATAGCTGATCTTTCAGCAGAAACTCTGCAAGCCAGAAGAGAGTGGCAGGATATATTTAAAGTGATGAAAGGGAAAAACCTACAACCAAGAGTACTCTACCCAGCAAGGATCTCATTCAGATTTGACAGAGAAATTAAAACCTTTACAGAGAAGCAAAAGTTAAGAGAATTCAGCACCATCAAATCAGCTTTACAACAAATGCTAAAGGAACTTCTCTTGGCAAGAAACACAAGAGAAGGAAAAGACCTACAATAACAAACCCAAAACAATTAAGAAAATGGTAATAGGAACACACATATCGATAACTACCTTAAATGTAAATGGATAAAATGCTACCCCCAAAAGTCATAGACTGGCAGAATGGATACAAACACAAGACCTGTATATATACTGTCTGCAAGAGACCCACTTCAGACCTAAGGAGACATATGGACTGAAAGTGAGGGGGTGGAAAAAGATGTTCTATGCACATGGAAATCAAAAGAAAGCTGTAGTAGCAATTCTCATATCAGACAAAATAGACTTTATAATAAAGACTATTACAAGAGAAAATAAAGGACATGACATAATGATCAAGGGATCAATCCAAAAAGAAGATATAACAATTGTAAATATTTTTGCACCAAACATAGGAGTACCACAATACATAAGGCAAATGCTAACCGCCATAAAAGAGGAAATCAACAGTAACACAATCATAGTAGGGAACTTTAACACCACACTTTCACCAGTGGACAGGTCATCCAAAGTGAAAATAAATAAGAAACACAGCATTAAATGATACATTAAACACGATGGACTTAATTGATATTTATAGGACATTCCATCCAAAAAAAACAGAATACACTTTCTTCTCAAGTGCTCATGGAACATTCTCCAGGATAGATCATATCTTGGGTCACAAATCAAGCCTTGGTAAATTTACGAAAATTGAAATCATATCAAGTAACTCTTCCGACCACAGTGCTATGAGACCAGATATCAATTACAAGAAAAAATCTGTAAAAAATAGAAACACATGGAGGCTAAACAATACACTACTAAATAACCAAGAGATCACTGAAGAAATTAAAGAGGAAATCAAAAAATACCTAGATACAAATGGCAATGAAAACACGATGACCCAAAACCTATGGGATGCAGCAAAAGCAGTTCTAAGAGGGAAGTTTATAGCAATACCATCCTACCTCAAGAAAAAAGAAACATATCAAATAACAACCTAACCTTGCACTTAAAGCAATTAGAGAAAGAAGAAAAAAAATACCCCAAAGTTAGCAGAAGGAAAGAAATCATAAAGATCAGATTAGAAAAAAAAGAAAAAGAAGTGAAGGAAACAATAGCAAAGATCAATAAAACTAAGAGCTGGTTCTTAGAGAAGATAAACAAAATTGATAAACCATTAGCCAGACTCATCAAGAACAAAAGGGAGAAGACTCAAATCAATAGACTAGAAATGAAAAAGGAGAAGCAACAACTGACACTGCAGAAATACAAAGGATCATGAGAGATTACTACAAGCAACTATAGGCCAATGAAGTGCACAACCTGGAAGAAATGGACAAATTCTTAGAAAAGCACAACCTTCTGAGACTGAACCAGGAAGAAATAGAAAATGTGAACAGACCCATCACAAGCACTGAAATGGAAACTGTGATTACAAATCTTCCAACAAACAAAAGCCCAGGACCAGATGGCTTCACAGGTGAATTCTATCAAACATTTAGAGAAGAACTAACACCTATCCTTCTCAAACTCTTCCAAAATATAGCAGAGGGAGGAACACTCCCAAACTCATTCTACAAGGCCACCATCACCCTGATACCAAAACAGACAAAGATGTCACAAAGACAGAAAACTACAGGCCAATATCACTGATGAACATATATGCAAAAATCCTCAACAAAATACTAGCAAACAGAATCCAACAGCACATTAAAAAGATCATACACCATGGTCAAGTGGGGTTTATCCCAGGAATGCAAGGATTTTTCCATATACCCAAATCAATGTGATACATCGTACTAACAAATTGAAGGAGAAAAACCATATGATCATCTCAATAGATGCAGAAAAATCTTTTGACAAAATTCAGCACCCATTTATGATAAAAACCCTCCAGAAAGTAGGCATAGAGGGAACTTACCTCAACATAATAAAGGCCATATATGACAAACCCACAGCCAACATCGTTCTCAATGGTGAAAAACTGAAACCGTCTCCTCTGAGATAAGGAACAAGACAAGGTTTTCCACTCTCACCAGTATTACTCAACATAGATTTGGAAGTTTTAGCCACAGCAATCAGAGAAGAAAAAGAAATAAAAAGAATCCAAATCGGAAAAGAAGTAAAGCTGTCACTGTTTGCAGATGACATGATACTATGCATAGAGAATCCTAAAGATGCTATCAGAAACTACTAGAGCTAATCAATGAATTTGGTAAAGTAGCAGGATACAAAATTAATGCACAGAAATCTCTTGCATTCCTATACACTAATGATGAAAAATCTGAAAGAGAATTTAGGAAACACTCCCATTTACCACTGCAACAAAAAGAATAACATACCTCGGATTAAACCTACCTAAGGAGACAAAAGACCTGTATGCAGAAAATTATAAGACACTGATGAAAGAAATTAAAGATGATACAAATAGATGGAGAGATATACCATGTTCTTGGATTGGAAGAATCAACATTGTGAAAATGACTCTACTACCCAAAGCAATCTACACATTCAGTGCAATCCTTATCAAACTACCAGTGGCATTTTTCACAGAACTAGAACAAAAAATTTCACAATTTGTATGGAAACACAAAAGACCCCGAATAGCCAAAGCAATCTTGAGAAAGAAAAAAGGAGCAGGAGGAATCAGGCTCCCTGACTTCAGACTATACTACAAAGCTACAGTAATCAAGACAGTATGATACTGGCACAAAAACAGCAATATAGATCAATGGAACAGGATAGAAATCCCAGAGATAAACCCATGCACATATGGTCAACTTATTTTTGATAAAGTAGGCAAGAATATACAATGGAGAAAAGACAGCCTCTGCAATAAGTGGTACTGGGAAAACTGGACAGCTACATGTAAAAGAATGAAATTAGAACACTCCCTAACACCATACACAAAAATAAACTCAAAATGGAGTAAAGACCTAAATGTAAGGCCAGACACTACAGAATTCTTAGAGGTAAACATAGGCAGAGCACTCTATGACATAAATCACAGCAATATCCTTTTTGACCCAGCTCCTATAGAAATGGAAATAAAAACAAAATTAAACAAATGGGACCTAATGAAACTTAAAAGCTTTTGCACAGCAAAGGAAACCATAAACAAGATGAAAAGACAACCCTCTGAATGGGAGAAAATATTTGCAAATGAAGCAGCTGACAAAGGAGTAATCTCCAATATTTCCAAGCAGCTCATGCTGCTCAAGGTCAAAAAAACAAACAACCCAATCCAAAAATTCGCAGAAGACCTAAATAGACATTTCTCCAAAGGAGATATACAGATTGCCAACAAACACATGAAAGGATGCTTAACATCACTAATCATTAGAGAAATGCAAATCAAAACTACAATGAGTTATCACCTCACACCAGTCAGAATGGCCATCATCAAAGAATCTACAAACAATAAATGCTGGAGAGGGTGTGGAGGAAAGGGAACCTTCTTGCACTGTTGGTTGGAATGGAAATTGATATAGCCACTATGGAGAACAGTATGGAGGTTCCTTGAAAAACTAAAAATAGAACTACCATACGACCCAGCAATCCCACTACTGGGCATATACCCTGAGAAAATCATAATTCAAGAAGAGACATGTACCACAATATTCATTGCAGCTCTATTTACAATATCCAGTACATAGAAGCTACCTAAGTGTCCATCGACAGATGATTGCATAAAGAAGATGTGGCACATATATACAATGGAATATTACTCAGCCATAAAAAGAAACGAAATTGAGTTATTTGTAGTGTGATGAATGAACCTAGAGACTGTCATACAGATTCAAGTAAGTCAGAAAGAGAAAAACCAATACCGTATGCTAATACATATATATGGAATTAAAAAAAATTGTTCTGAAGTACTTAGAGGCAGGACATGAATAAAGACGCAGACGTAGAGAATGGACTTGAGGACACGGTGAGGGGGAATTGTTAGCTGGGAGGAATGAGAGTGTAGCATGGACATATACACACCACCAAACGTAAAATAGATAGCTAGTTGGAAGCAGCGGCATAGCACAGGGAGATCAGCTCGGTGCTTTGTGACCACCTAGAAGGGTGGCGTAGGGAGGGTGGGAAGGAGATGCAAGAGGGAGGAGATATGTTGATATATGTATATGTATAGCTGATTCACTTTGTTATACAGCAAAAACTAGCACACCATTGTAAAGCAATTATACTCCAATAAAGATGTTACAAAATAGTTTACAAAAAAATTAAAAAATTAATAAATAAAAGGTAAAAAAAAATTATAAGGGTATAGGGAATAGCCTATTTTCAGAATATAGTAATGTTTTGTCTTCCATTTTCTTTAGCAGAGTAAATGTTTCTGAACCCCCAGTATGAGGGAAAAAAAACAATTCAGGGATTAAATCTTTAGTAAAATCTATTTTCCCCTTTAAAAACTGTAGATCTCCCAGCATATGTCTCTGCAACTTTTTCTGTTTATTTTTCCATCCATTAGTTAAAAATATCATCAAAGTATGTCAGCACTGGGAGGGACCTTAGCAATCACAGAGTCCAAACTTACGTTCCAGATGAGAATGTACTATCAACAGAAGTGACTTACCCAGGTTCCTATAGTTTTCATTGGCAGAGATAGGGTGATACTCTGGCGTGAACTGTGAAAAATGGAGGAAGGAGCGGGAGAAAGAATTGCAAGTAGGAAAACAAAGGGACAGGAATCAGAAAGAAGAAAACAAAATGTCCAAATCTTCCTCTAAGATGGGGGTCAGCAAACTACATCCACAGACCATATTCAGTCTGTTGCCTGTTTTTGTACAGCCCTTAAGCTAAGAATGACTTTTACATTTTTAATGAATTGTTAAGAAAAAAAAAAAAGGAATATGTGACAGAGAACATTTGTGGTCTATAATACCTAAAATATTTATTATCTGCCTTTTTATAGGAAATATTTGCTGATCCCAGATTAAAACACTACAGAGACCACACAGATGGTATAGCTAAGCAAAACCCAAGTGACCTTCAGAAAAATCCCACAGTGACTGGATTCATCCAGTAACAGTTTGCTTCATCTATTTTCCATTCCAACCCACTATATCCAATACTCTGACCACAGAGACCAAAAGAAGACATTCTTTTTCAGAAACCACCAGGATCTTATTCTCAGTAAGAGTATAATGTTTAGAATAGGTCTAAGAGTCAGAAAAGAAATTATGGATTCTTTGTTCCCCTTCCCTCCAGTAGTTTTCAGTTTCACATTTTGAAGACTTGCCAGATTCCACTGTGTTTATTTTCCCCTTCTCCATCTCTGAGGAAACAAGTATTATGTTGAACCATATGAAATTGCCAATATTCAACCAGTTTTGATTTACAAAATGGCAATGTCTCATGGTTCAACTTAATGTTTTGCTTTCTTGTCACCTTCACTTAGGCTTTTGTGTCTCATTATTTTGATATATTTTGCTTTATTAGTGATTCTTTTATATGTGCTTATCCAGTGTCCCACTTGTCTAAAGCTTCTTTATATAATGAAGACTTAGTTCCTAAGTTTACAGACTAACCTTTGTAAAATCTTAGTTGTCTGAAGCTACCCTGAATACTTCATTTAAAGTGTACTGACCTAGGTGTTACTATCAACAGACAGACACAGTGGTATTAATTCAGTTCACTAGTGAATAAATGGCTTCTATTGCCAGTTTGGGATTGTCTAGAACCATGTGAATGCATAGTCTACCTGAAAAAGTGCATAACCTGTTTTTGAAGAATTTAACTGATTATCAGAAGGTAGAATTATGGAGGAACTATTTGGATATTTTAGCACCCAAGTTCAACCATCTATGGCTGGATACAGCATAGGCTGGTGTACTGAACTACCAGCCTTCATCATCCCCACCTTTCCTTAATTAAAGTGGTACTCAACCAAGATTGCAGTACTGAAGCTTACTGTTAAGAAATGTAGACAATTCTAATTGGAGATGCTCTTTCTTACCCATACACTAAGCATCATGATGCAGCAATGTAGAGACAAAGAGGTCAGCAAGCATAGATTTCTTCTCACACGAAGAGCTAAGTGAATACAGTTAGTGATTATGCCAGTGTTTTTAAAGAGAAATGAAGAAATGGAATTTAAAGAGCAGTATAGTGTAGAGGAAGGCTGTATAGTTTACTGTGATAGTTTAGAGCATGCAATTTGGAATCAGATCAAACTGGATTTAAATCCCAGCTCCTTCTCTCACTGATTATGTATACCTTGGGCATATTATTTGATTTTTATTTCTCTGTACAAAAATGGAGATATCACCTATCCTATAAATTTCTGGTGAATATTAAAGAAATTAATATATGTAAAATAAACATTTAATAATAGTTCTGTTATTAATATTAGTAGAAACAGTAATAATTATAAGTTAACATGGATGATAGTAAAATTAGTGATAATCCTCAAGTTTACTAAGATCTGAAATGCTACAAAAAAAAAGAAATTAGATGAAGTCACTAAAATGTTAGCAGAAAAAACAACTAAAGAAAATGAATTCAAAGAAGATACATATTGCCTCAGGTGCCTGAGAACTATGGTGCCAATTCAGTGATTGATGTAAGCAGGAGGGGACTGAAATTCCTATACATTTACTTTATTAATTTGCTCATTCACTCACTCTTTTAAAATGTTTTTTGAGTATCTGCAAAGTTTCAGGATCCGTACTAACATGAGGAGGATAACATAATATATAAGAGAAAGTTTATACACTTAAGAATGTTGTACTTCAGAGGTTAATAGATTTTATAAAATCTTACTTAGAATCCTGATTGAAAACAGAAAAAAAAAAGAATTTCTTTGGTTAAATAGGAAGTAAAGGGACATAAAACCATATACACTTAGTGTCCCTCTTGCTACCACCCATCCCAGGGTGCCCACTGGCACCTCCATCAAACCTAAATTTTATGAAACACAGTTTAAAACCACTGATCTAGTCTGTTATAAGGATGGTTTGCATAAAATCTCAGTTTTAGGGTTTTCATTCCAGAACTCTGGTAGTCCATCTACATGTATACATTATATTAGAACTGTAATAGAATAGGCTATTTTCCACTCCTGTAACCATAATTACGTTACATAACTGTTCTTCTAGCAAGGACCAGTGAAAGAAAAGACAGAAGAGTAGCAAATTTTGATAAGAAAAGGAACTCCAGCAGGTAAATTTTAAAATGTTGGTAATGTCTAGGAGGACAAGGCTGGAGTTTTCCAATATAGGGAACCTAGATAGGTAGGCATAGAATGGATGTGCTAGGCAAGAAAGAAATACAAATAGAGGAGGGAAAGAATGTTTGAAGTCCCTCAAAATAATTTGCCATCACATACCTTTTCTTCTTACAACTTCATGATGCAAGGAAATTCATTTTTTTTTTTTCTGTATTTCATGATACCAAGAAAGGACCCTAAATGGCTTAAGTTGAAACCATGAGTTTTGCTCATGTCACAAAACAAAAATACATTCAAACAGCATGTACAATGAGGGAAGGTGTTAGAGAAGCATTCTTAGATTTGATCAGGCCAAGAGATAAGGGAAATGACAGCATTTCAATAATTGGGAGGAAAAGCTGGTGGGAAGTTATTCTAAAGGGTTTACACACTTTTTAAAAAGTCCCGAGATCCCAGGGAGACGACTGGGGTTGGTTGCGTGAACACAGCCTGAAGGGGTTAGTGCATCACAGCTAGCCGGGAGGGAGTCCGGGAAAAAGTCTGGACCTGCCGAAGAGGCAAGAGACATTTTCTAGCCTCTTTGTTTCCTGGTGCACGAGGAGAGGGGATTAAGAGCGCTGCTTAAAGGAGCTCCAGAGACGGGTGCGAGCCGCGGCTACCAGCGCGGACCCCAGAGATGGGCATGAGACGCTAAGGCTGCTGCTGCCACCAACAAGAAGCCTGTGTGCAAGCACAGGTCACTCTCCACACCTCCCCTCCTGGGAGTCTGTGCAGTCCGCCACTGCCAGGATCCCGTGATCCAGGGACAACCTCCCCGGGAGAAGACAAGGCGCGCCTCAGGCTGGTGTAACGTGACACTGGCCTCTGCCGCAGGCTCAGCCCGCATCCATACCCCTCCTTCCCCCTGGCCTGAGTGAGCCAGAGCCCCCGAGTCAGCTGCTCCTTTAACCCCGTCCTGTCTGAGCAAAGAACAGACGCCCTCAGGCGACCTACATGCAGAGGCAGGGCCAAGTCCAAAGCTGAACCCCGGGGGGCTGTGCGAACAAAGAAGAAAAAGGGAAATCTCTCCCAGCAGCCTCAGGAGCAGCGGATTCAATCTCCACAATCAACTTGATGTACCTTGCATCTGTAGAATGCCTGAATAGACAACGAATCATCCCAAATTGAGGAGGTGGACTTTGGGAACAAGATATATTATTTTTTCCTCTTTTCCTCTTTTTGTGAGTGTGAATGTGTATGCTTCTGTGTGAGATTTTGTCTGTATAGCTTTGCTTTCAGCATTTGTCCTAGAGTTCTTTCTTTTAAAAAGAAATTTTTTTTCTTAATAATTATTTTTTATTTTTTATTTTAATAACTTTATTTTATTTTATCTTATCCTCTTTCTTTCTTTCTTTCTCTTTTTTATCCCTTTTATTCTGAGCTGTGTGGATGAAAGGCTCTTGGTGCTCCAACCAGGAATCGGTGCTGTGCCTCTGAGGTGGGAGAGCCAACTTCAGGACACTGGTCTACAAGATACCTCCCAGCTCCACGAAATATCAAATGGTGAAAATCTCCCAGAGATCTCCATCTCAACACCAAAACCCAGCTTCACTCAACGACCAGCAAGCTACAGTGCTAGACACTCTATGCCAAACAACTAGCAAGACAGGAACACAACCCCACCCATTAGCAGACAGGCTGCCTAAAATCATAATAAGGCCACAGACACCCCAAAACACACCACCAGACCTGGACCTGCCCAACAGAAAGACAAGATCCAGCCTCAGCTACCAGAACACAGGCACTAGACCCCTCCACCAGGAAGCCTACACAACCCACTGAAAGAAACTAAGCCACTGGGAACAGACACCAAAAACAACGGGAACTACGAACCTGCAGCCAGCGAAAAGGAGACCCCAAACACAGTAAGTTAAGCAAAATGAGAAGACAGAAAAACACACAGCAGAAAAAGGAGCAAGGTAAAAACCCACGAGACCTAACAAATAAAGAGGAAATAGGCAGTCTACCTGAAAAAGAATTCAGAATAATGATAGTAAAGATGATCCAAAATCTTGGAAATAGAATAGAGAAAATGCAAGAAACCTTTAACAAGGACCTAGAAGAACTAAAGAGGAACCATGCAATGATGAACAACACACTAAATGAAATTAAAAATACTCTAGAAGGGATCAATAGCAGAGTAACTGTGGCAGAAGAACGGATAAGTGACCTGGAAGATAAAATAGTGGAAATAATTACTGCAGAGCAGGATAAAGAAAAAAGAATGAAAAGAACTGAGGAGAGACTCAGAGACCTCTGGGACAACATTAAATGCACCAACATTCGAATTATAGGGGTCCCAGAAGAAGAAGAGAAAAGAAAGGGACTGAGAAAACATTTGAAGAGATTATAGTTGAAAACTTCCCTAATACGGGAAAGGAAATAGTTAATCAAGTCCAGGAAGCACAGAGAGTCCCATACAGGATAAACCCAAGGAGAAACACGCCAAGACACATATTAAAAAACTATCAAAAATTAAATACAAAGAAAACATATTAAAAGCAGCAAGGGAAAAACAACAAATAACACACAAGGGACTCCCCATAAGGTTAACAGCTGATCTTTCAGCAGAAACTCTGCAAGCCAGAAGGGAGTGGCAGGACATATTTAAAGTGATGAAGGAGAAAAATCTACAACCAAGATTACTGTACCCAGCAAGGATCTCATTCAGATTTGATGGAGAAATTAAAACCTTTACAGACAAGCAAAAGCTGAGAGAGTTCAGCACCACCAAACCAGCTTTACAACAAATGCTAAAGGAACTTCTCTAGGCAAGAAACACAAGAGAAAGAAACGACCTACAATAACAAATGCAAAACAATTAAGAAAATGGGAATAGGAACATACATATCAATAATTACCTTAAATGTAAATGGGTTAAATGCTCCCACCAAAAGACACAGACTGGCTGAATGGATACAAAAACAAGACCCATATATATGCTGTCTACAAGAGACCCACTTCAGACCTAGGGACACAAACAGACTGAAAGTGAGGGGATGGAAAAAGATATACCATGCAAATGGAAATCAAAAGAAAGCTGGAGTAGCAGTTCTCATATCAGACACAATAGACTTTAAAATAATGACTATTGCAAGAGACAAAGAAGGACACTACATAATGATCAAGGGATCAATCCAAGAAGAAGCTATAACAATTGTAAATCCTTATGCACTCAACATAGGAGCACATCAATACATAATGCAAATGCTAACAGCCATAAAAGGGGAAATCGACAGTAACACAATCATAGTAGGGGACTTTAACACCCCACGTTCACCAATGGACAGATCATCCAAAATGAAAATAAATAAGGAAACACAAGCTTTAAATGATACATTAAACAAGATGGACTTAATTGATACTTATAGGACATTCCAACCAAAAACAACAGAATACACATTTTTCTCAAGTGCTCATGGAATATTCTCCAGGATAGATCATATCTTGGGTCACAAATCAAGCCTTGGTAAATTTAAGAAAATTGAAATTGTATCAAGTAACTTTTCTGACCAGAACACTATGAGACTAGATATCAATTACAGGAAAAGATCTGTAAAAAATACAAACACATGGAGGCTACACAATACACTACTTAATAACGAAGTAATCACTTAAGAAATCAAAGGGGAAATAAAAAAATACCTAGAAACAAATGACAATGGAGACATGACGACACAAAACCTAAGGGATGCAGCAAAAGCAGTTCTAAGAGGAAAGTTTATAGCAATACAAGCCTACCTCAAGAAGCAGGAAACATCTCGAATAAAAAACCTAACCTTGCACTTAAAGCAATTAGAGAAAGAAGAACAAAAAAAACCCAAAGTTAGTAGAAGGAAAGAAATCATAAAGATCAGATCAGAAATAAATGAAAAGAAATGAAGGAAACAATAGCAATGATCAATAAAGCTAAAGGCTGGTTCTTTGAGAAGATAAACAAAATTGGTAAACCATTAGCCAGACTCATCAAGAAAAAGAGAGAAAACTCAAATCAATAGAATTAGAAATGAAAAAGAAGAAGTAACAACTGACACTGCAGAAATACAAACGATCATGAGAGATTACTACAAGCAACTCTATGCCAATTAAATGGACAACCTGGAAGAAATGGACAAATTCTTAGAAATGCACAACGTGCCGAGATTGAACCAGGAAGAAATAGAAAATATGAACAGACCAATCACAAGCACTGAAATTGAAACTGTGATTAAAAACCTTCCAACAAACAAAAGCCCAGGACCAGATGGCTTCACACGTGAATTCTATCAAACATTCAGAAAAGAGTTAACACCTATCCTTCTCAAACTCTTCCAAAATATAGCAGAATGAAGAACACTCCCCAACTCATTCTATGAGGCCACCAGCACCCTGATACCAAAACCAGAAAAGATGTCACAAAGAAAGAAAACTACAGGCCAATATCACTGATGAACATAGATATAAAAATCCTCAACAAAATACTAGCAAACAGAATCCAACAGAACATGGAAAGGATCATACACCATGATCAAGTGGGGTTTATTCCAGGAATGCAAGGATTCTTCAATATACGCAAATCAATCAACGTGATACATCATATTAACAAATTGAAGGAGAAAAACCATATGATCATCTCAATAGATGCAGAGAAAGCTTTCGACAAAATTCAACACCCATTTATGATAAAAGTCCTGCAGAAAGTAGGCATAGAGGGAACTTTCCTCAACATAATAAAGGCCATATATGACAAAACCACAGCCAACATCGTCCTCAGTGGTGAAGAACTGAAACCATTTCCACTAAGATCGGGAACAAGACAAGGTTGCCCACTCACCACTATTATTCAACATAGTTTTGGAAGTTTTAGCCAAAGCAATCAGAGAAGAAAAAGAAATAAAAGGAATCCAAATCGGAAAAGAAGAAGTAAAGCTGTCACTGTTTGCAGAAGACATGATACTATACATAGAGAATCCTAAAGATGCTACCAGAAAACTACTAGAGCTAATCAATGAATTTGGTAAAGTAGCAGGATATAAAATTAATGCACAGAAATCTCTTTCATTCCTATACACTAATGATGAAAAATCTGAAAATGAAATTAAGAAAATACTCCCATTTACCATTGCAACAAAAAGAATAAAATATCTAGGAATAAACCTACCTAAGGAGACAAAAGACCTGTATGCAGAAAATTATAAGACACTGATGAAAGAAAATAATGATGATACAAATAGATGGAGAGCTATACCATGTTCTTGGATTGGAAGAATCAACATTGTGAAAATGACTCTACTACCCAAAGCAATCTACAGATTCAATGCAATCCCTATCAAACTACCACAGGCATTTTTCACAGAACTAGAACAAAAAATTTCACAATTTGTATGGAAACACAAAAGACCCCGAATAGCCAAAGCAATCTTGAGAATGAAAAATGGAGGTGGAGGAATCAGGCTCCCCGACTTCAGACTATACTGCAAAGCTACAGTAATCAAGACAGTATGGTACTGGCACACAAACAGAAATATAGATCAATGGAACAGGATAGAAAGCCCAGAGATAAACCCACACACATATGGTCACCTTATCTTTGATAAAGGAGGCAAGAATATACAGTGGAGAAAAGACAGCCTCTTCAATAAGTGGTGCTGGGAAAACTGGACAGGTACATGTAAAAGTATGAAATTAGAACACTCCCTAACACCATACACAAAAATAAACTCAAAATGGATTAAAGACCTAAATGTAAGGCCAGACACTATCAAACTGTTAGAGGAAAACATAGGCAGAACACTGTATGACATAAATCACAGCAAGATCCTTTTTGACCCACCTCCTAGAGAAATGTAAATAAAAACAAAAATAAACAAATGGGACCTAATGAAACTTCAAAGCTTTTGCACAGCAAAGGAAACCATAAACAAGACCAAAAGACAACTCTTAGAATGGGAGAAAATATTTGCAAATGAAGCAACTGACAAAGGATTAATCTCCAAAATTTACAAGCAGCTCATGCAGCTCAATAACAAAAAAACAAACAACCCAATCCAAAAATGAGCAGAAGCCCTAAATAGACATTTCTCCAAAGAAGATATACAGATTGCCGACAAACCCATGAAAGAATGCTCAACATCATTAATCATTAGAGAAATGCAAATCAAAACTACAATGAGATATCATCTCACACCAGTCAGAATGGCCATCATCAAAAAATCTAGAAACAATAAATGCTGGAGAGGATGTGGAGAAAAGGGAACACTCTTGCACTGTTGGTGGTAATGTAAATTGCTACAGCCACTATGGAGAACAGTATGGAGGTTCCTTAAAAAACTAACAATAGAACTACCATACGACCCAGCAATCCCACTACTGGGCATATACCCTGAGAAAATCATAATTCAAAAAGAGTCGTGTATCAAAATGTTCATTGCAGCTCTATTTACAATAGCCAGGACATGGAAGCAACCTAAGTGTCCATCATCGGATGAATGGATAAAGAACATGTGACACATATATACAATGGAATATTACTCAGCCATAAAAAGAAACGAAATTGAGACATTTGTAGTGAGGTGGATGGACCTAGAGTCTGTCATACAGAGTGAAGTAAGTCAGAAAGAGAAAAACCAATACCGTATGCTAACACATATATATGGAATCTAAGGGGAAAAAAAAAAAAGGTCATGAAGAACCTAGGGGAAGATGGGAATAAAGACACAGACCTACTAGAGAATGGACTTGAGGATATGGGGAGGGGGAAGAGTAAGCTGTGACAAAGTGAGAGAGTGGCATGGACATATATACACTACCAAACGTAAAATAGATAGCTAGTGGGAAGCAGCCACATAGCACAGAGAGATCAGCTCGGTGCTTTGTGACCACCTAGAAGGGTGGGATAGGGAGGGTGGGAGGGAGGGAGACGCAAGAGGGAAGAGATATGGGAACTTATGTATATGTATAACTGATTCACATTGTTATAAAGCAGAAACTAACACACCATTGTAAAGCAATTATACTCCAATAAAGATGTTAAAAAAAAATCCTTTACTTGAGGTTCAAGTAAAACTCAACTGAATATTGTCAAAAGACTAAAAAAAAAAATAAAATATAAAATAAAAATTACAAAGTCCCAATTTTGAGCAGTTAACTCTTGGAAGCAATTTCTACAAGAGACAATATAGCACCTAGTATAGGTGTAATGGGTACATTAGACATACATAATAAATATATGCCTCTGGAGTCTGCTAGACACAATAATCTGAGATGTCAAAATACCCAGAAGGGGGCATTTTACTTTATATTATACTGAATAGGATAAGGCAAGATCTGGTGCTTTCTCCCCTCTATTCCTAAAGTTCTTTCCCAGCACGAACTTAGACATAAACTAATATAATGACTGTTCCTTGCCTCTAAGCCTTTGTATATACTCTGTCTGAAACACCATTTCTCCTCCCACTCCTATTACTAACTCTTGCTCCGCCCTCAGTCCTAGGTTAGAGTTCACGTTCAACCAACAACAACGACATCAACAACAACAAAAATTGCTTCTTTGTCCGCCTCCAGTCCCCCTGTTACTCCAAGACCACGCTGGTTGCATTTCCTATGTCCTCCCTTTTATAGCCCTTCCCATATAATATTATAATCATCTATTGCTATTCCTTACTAGACTATAAGTTCATTGAGAATAAAAGCATATCTGTTTTGATTATCACTATATCCCCCAGCACACAGAAAGGGACAACCACACAGTAAATGGAATAAACAAAAGGATGAAAGAATGAATGAACAAACAAATAATTTCACATATCAGTGACTGCTTTGTGTGTGATATGAGTTGAATGATGCTAGGACAAATCTCTTCCCTAAAATAATTGCCACAGGTAGCTTTCTTGAGATCTGACTTTCCACTATTTACAATTCAAATTTCTTTGGATTTTGGAAACCATTTGTTATTCCAATAGCTCGTTTATTACTATGCAAATATATCTGGGTAAGAGTAATATGTTAACCTGCTCTGTTTCCACCTTAAGGGAAAGTATGAGTCCTGAGCAATGAAAGACACATACAAGATAAGATTCTAGGGCAGTATTGTCCCTTGGATGCTAGCAATGTTTGTAGTCATAGCAATGTTGCTAGTGTAACTGAGAAACTGAATTTTGAATTTTATTAAAATTTAATTAACTTAATTTAAATTAAAACTTAATACAATCTTAGTTTGTTAAATTAAATACAGTGGTTACTGTATTGTACAGTGCAATTCTATAGGAATAAAACACCAAATGGAGGAAAAGAGTAAATGGAACACAATATGGAGGCTTCAAAGACCCCTCTGTAAGGCTCACAAGTCCAGTTCTTGTTCAGGGACAATTTGAGTTGGATAACACCTGACAACAACAAAGCCAGAAAGGAACCACAACACATGTAGCTAGCATTGTGAATGGAGAATACTATTATTTCAGCATCCCCATATTCAAGAAGCCTTTAAGATTGGCTAAATCCAGAAAGAATCACTACATTTTCTCAAAGACTGAAATCCCACCACAGTGCACACAAATCTAAATGTTCATGGCATTTGATTTAAGTTAATTAAAATTAGAACCTCAAATTTATTAGAGCAGTTTTTTCTTTTAAATTTAATTCATCTTTCTACTTGTCCTTGTTTTTCGCATTTTTAATGTTGTTGATTCATAGCATGCTGACATTTTCCATAATGCTTAATGGCACATGATGATTTTGCAACCAGAAACACAGACCATTTAGGAGGCATTTAATGAATGGAAGAGTCACCGGAATCAATAAATGCACTGGTTCATTTCTAAGTTTAAGATAAATCTTTCATGTGTGCAAATAACTTTTCTAATAACTTTACTTTTTACTATTGGGGCAGAAACTTGAGATAAATATGCAAATTGTGATGTTCTTTGACTTTCTGTAATTTGGCATCATTACATGTGCTTAATGTCCATAATTTATGACTATGTAAATGCTCATAAAATATTTCATCTTTGCTGCCTGCCAAATGTATGGTTGAAAAATGTAAACTTATAAAAGCTAAAGGTGGTAATGAATTCAAATAGAATGAACAGAAACAAAGGCCATTCCTACACTGATACATTTTAAGGACTAGTTTTAGCATTTATATGGCTACTTCTGATATATAATCTTTTTACATAAGTATCAGAGTAATTTGCCTGTTCTATCCAGGTAATTATTACAGATTTGTCCACCCAAAGCTGAAATACCAATTGATTTAGTGACTTCAGTCAAATAACCAGTCAGTTAAGTGGAGAAAGAAAACATAATTAAGCCAATAGCTTGACTCTAATGACTGAGTGACAGAATTTACCAGTTAACTGCATCAGAGATTTTGCTCCAGAAGCCTGAGATAGAATAGACTTTGTGTCATTCCTTCTGATAAAAAGAACAAAGCTGAACTGGAACCATTTTTATTTGTGGTTTTATATATAAATAGAGATAATTTATTCATATTAACTGCATTAAAATCTGACTCGAAATTGTAGCTATGTCAGGAGTGTGTGAAAATGAACATCGTTCTATAAAATTAAAGCTGTGGCTGTTCATACCCTGATAAACGATTTTAGGTTTAAGATTTTTTATCATATTCTTTTGTCAAATCAATCAACATGGCTTATCTTCTCAGTGCAAGATCAGCTGAAAACCCAGAAATATTTGCTTTTTCTTCCATGCTAACATGTTAAGGAACTGAGCTGCTCAGTTTATAAAATATTGTGTTTGGAACTTTTCATTTCCCTCTTATCTCTGGGGCCATGTAGATGCAGACTGAAGCCAAATAGGCTGAGATAAAGAAGTAAATTGAGCATCTACCTAAGCCTAAATCTAAATCTACTTTCAGAGTTCAAAGAGATTCTCTGGCGAATCAGTTATTTGCCAGGTTCAATTCACCATTATCCATCTCCATGACCCTGCAAGCATAGTAAAGCTCATATTTATAGGTTACATTAGGTTATAAAATATCTCATAGTAAGGCAAGGACATGATATACTTACCATGGAGTCTACAGTTACTGTATAAATGAGCTACATTGGCGACAGAAACCATGGTGGGCTCATCAGCTTACTTACACCCAGTTCATGCCAAGGTAAATTATTTGAGAAAATGTAACCTAGTGGCTAGAGAATTACATAAATTCCAACCTAGCTTCAAATCTCATTGCCCACTCAGTAGCTATAGGACTTTGGTCAAGTTACTTAACTTCACTTATTTAAAAAAAAGAAAAGAAAAAAGAGAAGGCAATATATCTCAATTTTTAAAGAAAGGCACTTAGATACGTACAATGACATTTACACATGAAATACGTGTTTTTGGATTTTTGGGTTGGCAAAGCAACACCTAAAGCCTTGTCAGAGAACTATCATGGCAGGATGACTTCTCCCCAGGTTTCTGTGCCTTCTCTTAATCTGTAATATAAATATATATGCCCCCAAGGATGTACCCAAATATTTAAAAGTTGAGGCAACTTACTACATAAACGTCCTAACACTTTCAGTTCATCAATAACAAGGTAGCGTTGATGTCCCAACATTATTTCTTCAAAAATCACCTGGAAAAAAAAGGAGGGGATTGAGAAAATCATGAAATGACAATGCTACAGGACAGAGTAAGCGAAGGGGTTATATATAGCCTACCACAGGGCTCCATGCATTGTAAGGCTTCCATGCATAATTTCTTTGTGCATCCCACCCTATTACTTTTCTGAGCATGATTTTGAGATTTATAATGGTACTGGGTATAACTTGATAACTTTAAACTTATGTCTCAACAATTCTGTATTTTTAAAGGGCAATAATAATAATAATGTTAATACGTGTATAATTCATGCCATGTCAGCAAGCCATTTGTCAGTCTGGCAAAAGCCCATTACCAATCACAGTTTAGAATTTTGTGACTTATAAGTACTGATCTCTGAAATTCTGTTTTCTATATTATGACCTCCTTATATTTGACTTCCTCATATTTACTAAACCAATACGTTACCATGAACATGAGTAAATTCCCTTTAAATCCTTCCTATTTTCTCAGATAACACTCCACTTCTGGCTTCATTTGCTTGCCTACTTATTCTAGAATCCATAGTCAAACATTTGAGTAATATTTTACACAGCATCTTAAAATTCTTAGCCCCATTGGCTTTCTGCATATTTGCTGCATACAATCCTAAGCTCTGAAAATTTCCCAATGTCTGTTTTCTCCCCACTTGTATACAGGCTGCTGAGCGTTGCTGAAGAAAGTCAAGAAGCTGTACTGATTAGGTTTACCTTCATTTGGTCTTTGGCTGTTGCTCAGCAAATCTTTCATTTATCTTTTCTTGGTGCCCTTCTGTAATCTCTACCACAGTTATTCTAAATCATTTCCACTCTCCTTAAGCCTTCAGCCACAATTCTACCTCCTCACTCAGTAAATAAGTTAATTTCTTACTTTACTGAGGGAAAAAACCACCTTTCATGAACTCCCTTCTTGTCTCCTCCTCCATCTCAAAGCTTCTCTGGATTTTCCTTCTTTATCTTTTCCCTTTATCTTGTCTATGAGGAAAACATGTCCCTCCTGCTTCCTAAGATTAACCCCTCTGTCCTCTCCTTCCGTTCTATTTTGGTACCATTATTTCATCCATTAGTCCCTTCTCTCTTACATCTTTAGTATTTTCCCATGCCCACTAATATACTCTAGTCTAGGAAAAGCCAAAAGGAAGACAAACAGAAATAATGAAGCTATCAAAGTCTTTTCCTACTTACTGAAGATTATGGCCTATATCTAGCCTTCTGTGCATGGCCAGCCATCTCAAAAATATAATCTGTAGTCACTTCTCCCATTTAGCACCATCTACTAATTTAGTCAGGCTGCTTCTCTCCCACCCCCTATTGAAACTGGGTTTTGAAAGTTACTAAGGACTTCTTAACTGCAAATTTTCAGTCTTTTCTTAGCCCTTACTCTGCTTTACCTCTCCATAACATTTAATACAGTACATTACACTAACCCCTCTTTATTGAAATTATCTGCTCTCTTGGCTTGCAAGATTCCTCAGCCTTCTGAATTCTCCTACTGCTTTGGCCATTTGTCTCTGTTTCTTCTGCTGACTCATTTGTTCCCCTATTTTCTGTATTGTAGGTATTACCTAAGATTGTGTCTTTTTTTCTCTTCAATTCTCTTTCGATAATCTCCACTATAATGATTTCATCCATATGTATGATTTCAAATATCATCTCTGTTCAAATGATTTTTCCTAATCTATATCTTCAATAACAACTTCCACCTTCAGGTCTCAGAACCACAGTTCCAAATGCTGAATGAATATTTAAATGTTTTCAGCTAGATAAGTGTTAATACCTAAAATTCAAAATATCCAAAATTTGACTTATTATTGGTATCTTCAGACTTTCTCCATTTATTTATTTACATTTTCCAAATTCCCTAGTTTCATAAATCCAGGAGTCATCCTTAAAATTCTCACACTCCCTCAAACCACTATACTTCGTCAGAATTTCTTATTTTTTTTTTTATTGGAGTATAATTGCTTTACAACGTTGTGCTAGTTTCTGCTGTAGGATGAAGTGAATCAGCTATACGTATACCTATATCCCCTCTCTCTTGTACCTCCCTCCTACCACCCCCATCCCACCCATCTAGGTCATCACAGAACACCGAGCTGAGCTTCCTGTGCTTTATAGCATGTTCCCACTAGCTATGTATTTTACGCATGTTAGTGTATATATATCAATCCTAATCTCCCAATTTGTCCCACCCTCCCTTTCCCCCCCATGTCCACATGTCCGTTCTCTATGTCTACATCTATTCCTGCCCTGCAAGTGGATTCATCTGTACCATTTTTCTAGATTCCACATATATGAGTTAATGGCTTACTTCACTCTGTATGACAGACTCTAGGTCCATCCACATCTCTACAAATGACCCAGTTCCGTTCCTTTTTATGGCTGAATAATATTCCATTGTATATATGTACCACATCTTCTTTATCCATTCATCTGTCGATGGGCATTTAGGTTGCTTCCATGTCCTAGCCGCAATGAACATTGTGGTACATGTATCTTTTTGAATTATGGTTTTCTCAGGATATATGCTCAGGAGTGAGATTGCTGGGTCATATGGTAGTTCTATTTTTAGCTTTTTAAGGACCCTCTATACTGTTCTCCATAGTGGCTGTTTCACTTTACATTCCCACGAACAGTGCAAGAGGGTTCCCTTTTCTCCACACCCTCTCCAGCATTTATTGTTTGTATTAATTCCACCTCTGAAGTCTCTCTGTCTCTCCGTCTCTCGGTCTCTTTTCTCCTCTCTTATTTTCATTCTCACTACTACTATTCCTATTTAGCTTTCTGATTCCTCACACCTATATTATTCCAATACTTCAGTCACTTCATCTCCAGTGTGTCCCCACTCCAATCTGTTCAGAGTTACAAAAGTAAAGCTTCAGCCATTTTGCTCAATAGCATGAGATATCTTATGTGGCCTCTCCTTACCAAAATGAAGTCCAACTTCCTTAGCCTAGTATGGAAGTTCTTGTAGTTTGATCTTACCCTACATTTTCTAGTTTTATTCCAAACTACTTCCCTTCACATATCCTATGGTATAGCTAAACTAGACTACTTGTAATTCCACGTATCAAATACTACTTTTCTGCCTATGTTCTTGACTCCTTTGGAAAAGCCCTTTCCACATTTCTGTTCTTTGAAATCCTGAGCACTCTTCAAGGTTCACATAAAGTTCCTTTTCTCCGTATAGTCTTCCCTGTTTCTCCTTGGCAAAAAGTGGTTGCTACTTTGCTTGGGCCCCCAGAATGTTATTTTTATTCCTCTTACTGCATGTGTCCCATATTACCTAAATAGCAGTTATATGTATTTTTGAGTAGTCCTGCTACTCAGTCGTTAGCTCCATGAATACAGGAGTTTAGGCTTATTTACTCCTATCTCTCTGTAACACCTAACACAGTACTGTATACCTAGTAACAGCACCAAAAAATTTGTACACTGGATGCCTAATTACAAATGGATCGAATATTTAAATTTAGAGCTTCTCTCTGCAGAGCTTCAAACACTTTGTGAGCATTATCTCACATCTTGAAAACATTCTTGGGAACAAAACAAAGAACAGTTGCCATTATCTCTATGAAGGACTAAAGTGGCAAAGCAATTTACTAGAGTTGGTAGCAGAGCTGCAAATCCAAAACCACCTGACTACTTGTGCTCTATCCCCTCAACCATGTTTGCTCTCAAATTAATTCCGATTAATTTAGAAGTAAATTTCCATCTCTTTTGTTTATCCAACAGTTAGCTTTAATAGCCACATTTCCCTGGGTGGATTGTTGCCTAGAAGTCCAAATCGCCTCACTTCTTCCTCTACCCTCTGCCCTCTGGCAGTTATTACTCCTCCCTGTCACTTGTGTGGAAACACACTCTGGTCGATGTTCTTTCTTCTGGCTGTTTTAGTTTCGATGTACCAGCAATCAGCAGGCTTGTTCAGCTTCTTTTCTGTGGTCATTCCTCGAGTGAGCTGAATTTACCTGCACTAAATATTACATGTCATGGGTGGCCTCACATATTGGAGGGCAGAAAATGGCTGCAGCTGAAGGGAGGAGAAGGGAGGATAATGACTTTATTTTCTGCGGAAAGAGATGAGATCATTTTTTAAAGATGTCATTTCCTTTTAGATACAGAAGGTTGTTAGACTCCCCTTTATGTCCTTTTATCATCCAAGGTCATGGAAAGAGTAAGAAGAAGTTACTTCCTGGGGTGATAGTGAAACCTGAGCTGTTGGGCATCATTTAGGCATAAAGATCATGAAGTACTTTGCTAACCACTAGTGTAACCAAGATGTCCGTGGGCTGGATCATGATAAACATTCCACTATGGCAGCACAATACATCAGCTTTAGATCTAGCAGTAAAAAATAGGAATTCAAGAGAGACAGCCATTATTTGACATGCCCAGTCTTGAGCACACTTTTCCAGTGTGTTTATTAGTAATGGTAAGGTGGATTTGTGTGTGTGCATGTGTGTGTGTTTAAGACATAATTTCTGCCAGCAGAATCCTCTGGATTTGGTGACCCAGGCAGTACTTCCACAGTCCCAAAGACCAGTTGAAAAGAAAATAATATTTAAAGAATATTTTTATTTTGTTTGCCTGATATCAAATAGCTGGGTTGACTGTTATGGTTTTTTTCTTGATTTGATTGTTCTGAGAATACATTTTGAAATGCTATTAGTTCTTGTGAATTTGGAGCTGTCAAGATTCCACCTTTTCCTACAAAGAGGGTAACTGCACCCAACCTACTTGAACTTCTAATTTATGATAGAAGTTTGGAGGGCTTATAGGAAGCTTTCACCCCTGGAGGACTAACTCACATCTAATTCTCACTGCTGTGTATGACAACTATACTTGTAAAATAATTCAACATCTATCCTAACTAAAATATAATTATGCATTCAATATATAATGTCCTCCACTTCTGCCTGAATCCAGTAAACTGTGTTATATAAATAATAATCAGTAATAACATGACATAAAAATGTGCTTTAGGTAATGATGAACCTTAAAATGCATGAATTATTTCAACAGAAGCATATGAACTTGTAGGAACATAATGGGGGAAAATAGCTTGTTGTGCTTGTCTTTTTTTTTTTTTTAATCCTCATTTGTATCTCAAAACTCAACTTCACTGAGGATTTCCAGTGAAATTTCTAATGGGGAGACTCTGGCAAATGTAATTTAAGGAAGCATGACTAAAGGTGATTAAATAATATAATGCAATATTAAGTGTTTTATGTGACTTCAACTCAAACAAGACTTCAGTACTTCCCACTCAATGAGGAAATAAAACCTTTTTTTAACTTAAGAAAAAAAGTAAGTTGTTAAAGAATATTAGATACCCTGGTAATGAAACAGATCAAATAAGAGTAGCCATTTTTATTCAGTGGTATGAAAATAACCCAAGAGAATAATTGTGAATGGAATGAAAATAAAAGCAGAGCTGAAATTGCCATGTAAATAATAATAATAAAAAGTGGCTGCTTCTGCCAAAGTACTGTCAACTGAAACAGATTGTACAGATTGTAATTATCAAAACTGACATACGTAAAATGATTATAAATTAATGGTTTGTAGAACAAAGTCATACGTCACAGATTTTTACTAGGTAGATACATAATCACAGGGAACAAAAGACCTTTAAACAATGTAAAATTTTGAAATTAATCTAAAATGGTATACTGCACACACAGTGTAAATTATGAGATCATTTTTCATATGATTAAGGATGAATTTATATACCTAGACACTTGAATGAGTGGACTTCATTACATACCGCTATTACTACTGCCTGTGTGACAGATTTGGTCAGCCTTACTGTAAGTACTTTAACTGCAAGCCAATCCCAGGAAAAGTTACAAAGTTGGAAATTAGATTTATCACAGGTTATGTGATTGGTTCCAAGAACTAAAAAATACATCGGTAAGGTTGTTGGTCTTATAAATTTACATGTATTAAGTACAAACAGCATGCTAGTTTAACATTTGTGCAAGTCAACGGCCTCATGAATACCTCAGAGGTTTTCTTTCAATGATATTTTATTCTTTTCACTTGATAAGTTGAAGAATAGGAGTGTAATTTTCCCAGAATGCATTAACTCATTTTGCCGTAAACTTGAAAGTCCTGTAGATCTTCTGTTTGAAACTGTAGTCATGTTGTACCCATCAGATGATTTCTTTTTTGTAGTAAATGTTGTATTCCTACTGTGCTATTTTTGGCAAGCTCTCTATGTGGCAATATACATGTGGCAAAGACATAAATAGATAGCATTGCCTGCTTTATGAAAATTTTCTCAGGAAACAAAATTTTCTTTGCTGAAAATATATTCAGGAAGTTGTTACTGTTTATGCATAATATGGCTTCGGCTTACTAATGTTTGGCCAATGCTAGAAACATACATAAATTGAAATTGAGTCATAAGAAAAGGATAGTAAATCATAACTCTTTGGGAAAAGACCTTGTGTTAAGGTTTATACCAAGATTCCATTTTCGTGAGCAATAGTCTGTGTCTACATGACACCAAAACATCTGGATGCAAAGTGAAAAACGTAGTCAGTCATCTAGATGTTTCTAAATATCCAGATGCTTTGTGTTGATTAGACAAAGATTCCAGATGATTGACTGAATTGTTCACCCTCACAGTTAACGTGAATAGATTACTCCATCTAGCACTCTGGGGAAGCAGACAATCATAAGAAAGCAGGAGATGGAGCATGAGATCTTACAAAGGAAGGAGTGGTTTGATGATACCTGTGATTATTTTGTTCTCATGCAATTCTCAAAGTTGAGTGATGCCCTTTTATTTTTATCATTAAAATAATAATTCAGGATAAAAGTTATTATTTTCTTCTGGAAATCCAAATATTTATTCTTTTGGAATAAATGTGTTGATTCATCCCAAAACTTAATAAACTATCATGGAGTCAACAGTTATTAAATAGATAAAAAGTGAATAGTTTTAGATACTGCCCCCCACCAAGTACCAATGTATTTTAAAACAGCATATATAAATTTCAAACAGGAAAGAAAATTTTGAACTTCTAGAGTCAGTGAAGAAGCATTTTTTGAACATTTATGTATAATTAATTAATTAATTCTTTCACTAAACATTGAGCCACCTTATGTGCCAGACACTGCGCATAGGATCAGGATACAAGGTGAATCAGATAACTTTTGCCTTCAAGCAATTCACATTCCAGTAGGGGCTACAGCACTGTTAACAGTTAATAAAGGTAGAGTGAGATAAGTGCCAAAAGAGCAATGTGCAAAGTGTTACTGAAGCATCAATAATGCAGCCACTATCTGCCTAGGGTGGGGGAAGGGCAGTTGTTAGGGAAAGTTTGATAGGAGAAATGATGTTTGTGAAGAATCTTGAAAGAAAAGGAGAAAGAGAACAATCAAAAAAGCTGAAAACTACAAAGAACCTCCTGTTTAGACATATCAGAGAGCTAATAAGGAGACAGAATTGAGGAATCAAAATTCAAGAGACAAGAGAAATTTACCCTGCATGTGCTCAACATTTTACCTTGCATTCCCTTCAAGAAATTTGCTGATTCATAAGAGGCACGTGTAGAAGTGGCTTCTAAGAGTCAGGGGGGTCTGCAGAGTTTTTTGGCCATCTCATGAGGCTGGAGAAAAAAAAAAATGGAGCTCACAACTACCAAAGCAGCCAATACATGACTGACAAAGATCCCAAAGAAAAGGGAAGGGCAGAAAAGTAAACCTGACAGTTAAAGCAGATTTTCCTCTTGAGGTATTATCAAATTGTAAGTGGCACACACATAGAGGTGGAGAAACCTAGTAGAATGTGGCTGTTGAGAGGCTGAGAAGCTAAGTAAAGGGTATCAGGATTTGGTCAGGGACTCAGAACCTCTCTGAGTTCTGAGAGGTTAGAATAAAGGATTTATAGAATAAATTAAATCCTTTATAGAATAAGGATTTAATATATGTGTTGGATCTTATACAATTGTGGAAGCTTATGTAAAAGATTATGGAAGTCTGATGCCTTCGTATTTGGTGGGTAGGTCTAAAGTCACTAAGGGTCAGTAGGGCCAGTATTGAGAAGAAAATCAGGACTTGAAACAAAAGAGAGTCAGGGCAGCCTGTAACCCACAAGGACTAACTGAAACCCAAGAGGACAAACTGGAACCTGTGTTTGTCTATCACTACCTTTGACTTCATCAACACAGGTGACTTGCAGAAGAAACTGGCAATTTTTGCCATGGAACTGCACATGTGTCCCTAGCCCAGGACTCAGAGAAGCTGAAGGAGATCTGGTAGAGGCTGGAGTAGCTGCATGCCTGGCTGCTGCTCTAAGCTAACAAGGTGAGTCAGAAGATCAGCCACAATGTGTATGAACTGCATGGTTTCTGGATCCCTACACCTACACCAACCCTGAGAGCATAATGGCTGCTGCTTTACTTCCACCTTCCAAACCTCACAGACGTTTTTTCCTAGAGGTCAGTACTAACTTAAAACTAAACAGGGAAGGGAATTCTAAGAAGTCTAGTTCTTCCTTGATACAGTACAAGACCACCGAATGGTGACCTTGTCAAATTGGCATCCATATACACCTCTTTTAACCATATTTGTCTTCCATATAAACACAGTAGCAACATGATTCAATTATCCTTTGTACCATCGAAAATTCATTAACCAAAATAGGATGCTTATCCATCTTTGGATAATAACCATTCCTCTTCTAACTGAATTATATCCCTGCGTTAATCAGCTTGGGCTGGCATAACAAAATACCACAGACTGAGTGGCTTAAACAACAGAAATATTTTTACTTTTTTTTTTTCTCACAGTTCTAGAGGTTAAAGATCCAAGATCAAGGTATCAACAGGTTTGGTTTCTTCTGAGACCTGTTCCCTTGGCTCACAGATGGCTATCTTCTCACTGTGTTCTCTTATGGCCTTTCCTCTATGCAAGTACACTTTTGGTGTCTCTTTTCGTGCCCAATTTCCTCTTTTTATAAGGATACCAGTAAAATTGGACTTAGGCCCACTCTAATGTTTTCATTTAACTTAATCACCTCTGTAATGGTCTTATATCTAAATATAGTCACATTCTGAGACACCTGAAGTTAGGACTTCAATATATGAATTCTGGGGGTACATAATACAGCCCATAACTCCCTCCATGCCTTTGATGTTCTGTGATGTAAATAGTGAGATCTAAGATTAAGAGATCTAAGATTATTCTTGCCATATCTTCTGTTACATGGTAGAAGAGCAGGAAAGTGATAGTAAAGGTTAATATATTCATATCAAAATTAGAGGAAATACTCAAAACAGTTCTCCTTGCTGCAACTTGCTCATGAGGTCATATAAAGTATTTATAACTTCCTACACCCATTATCCTTTGCATATTCCCTCTGTCCTCAACAAGCACCTTGACTAGTCCTTGCCTGGTGGAGTGAGTGATCCAAGCCTTCATTCCTGAAGGGTCTAGGCCATTAGCAATCCTACCTGCAATGAGTTGTTTTAGTTTTTGGCTTTTAAAATAGGTGTGTATCAGAGGATATCCTGCATGTCTGACATAGTCCTTCTTGCCCTCTTCCCTGTGAAGGAGCAACCCAAAATTTCCCCTTGATAGTCAGGATCCATCACCCCAGCTAGTACAGTAGTCCTTTTTCACTGTAAATTCAGTGACATCAGAAGCTCAAAGGAGGCAGATGACAGTCTCAACTTCTAGTTTAATAGAAACATTGCTGTGTACCCTGGTGGAAGCATTTCTTCCATGGGAACTAAGACCTCTAGACTAGCAGAGCACAAAATGATGGGGAAAGTAAGAAAAACTTTTGCTTGTAAATTACTAAGGATAGTTTGTTTCCTGGACCTATGTATTTTGTTTATGGAGGAAACAAGACCATATATGCTTCTCCAATATAGAGCTTTATTTTGCATCCTAGAAAATGTTACCCTCACCACACGAGGCATTGCCATGCAGATGGAATCATAATTGAATCTTCAAAGGGTTGTTCCACTGTTCTATCTGCCCAGCTGCTTCAGGGTGTTGGTAAACACAATAAAACCAAGAATCCCATGAACATGAGCCCATTACTACATTTCATTTCCCATAAAATGACTTCCTTGATCAGAAGAAATACTCCCATTATCCCTTGTACTCAATTTTTTATAATTGTTCTATTCTCTTACTGTTTCCCCCACCCCACCCCATCCTTCACTCCCACTAAACTATAACCTCTTTGTGAGCAAGAACTGTGTCTTATTCACTTTGGTAACTTTAACAAATATAGCCTAAGTTTAGGTACATGTTCAAAGGATACTGATTGAAAGGTCAATGATAGAAAGGTCAATGATAGAAAGGTCAATAATGTCAAATACAGCTGAGGGGTCAAACAACATGAAGGCAAATATTAAAAAGAGGATTTTTATTAGAAACAAGGACCATTTAAAGATGGAATCAGGGACTACCCTGGTGGTCCAGTGGGTAAGACTTCATGCTCCCAATGCTGGGGGCCCAGGTTCGATCCCTGGTTGGGGAACTAGATCCCGCATGCATGCCGCAACTAAGAGTCTGCATGCCAGAACTAAAAGATCCCGCATGCTGCAACTAAAGATCCTGTGTGCTGCAATGAAGATCCCGAGTGCCACAACTAAGACACGGCAAGCCAAAATAAATAAATAAATAAACATTAAAACAATTAAAAAAATAAAGTTGCAATTAAACAGGTGAAACAAAAGGAGAGAAATCTCGCGATGGCAAATTCTCTTACTAGCTGTATGAACTTGGGTCTCTGTTATGTACTAAACGTTTATGTTCCCCCAAATTCATATATTGGAGCCCTAACCTCTAATGTAATGGTATTTGGAGAGGAGGCTTTGGGGAGGCAATTATGGTTAGATTAGGTTATGAGGGAAGGACCCCCATAACAGGATTAGTGGCCTTATAAGAAGAGATCTGTGTGTGTGTGCATGCACACACACATACACAAGCTCATGCATACACATGCACGTGTGAAAATTTGTGTGAGGTCACAGTGAGAAGGAGGCCTTTGCAAGCCATGGAGAAAAGTCCTCACCAGGAACAGAATCAGGCTGACACCTTGATCTTGGATTTCTCAACCTCCAGAACTATAAGAAATAAATTTCCATTGTTTAAGCCACCCAGTCTATGGTATTTTGTTATGACAGCCCCAGCAGACTAATCCATCCTCCATTTCCTTTTATCTAAAATGGATATAAAAGCTATCTGACAGGATCAATGAGAATGGTAGAGATAATATATGTAGAGTGCCTAATCAGTGTTCAATAATAGTGAATTTATCCAGTTAGTGTTGTGCAGCTAGTATTGTGCTGGCCTGCCATATGCTTTCCCCTTCAATTCATTTCAGGCTCCTATTTGCTCTTTGTGTGACTATTTGATCATTTACCTTACTCTGCTCCTTTATCTATGGGTCTGTTGACTACTGACTGTTTGCATGGATTTGTATTACTTTGGCCTGTGATATTTATGAACTCTTGATTTTTGTTGCCTATTTGGCCTCTGACTCATCACTGACTAGACAGACTCTGCTTTCCTGGTGTTTACCTGGCCCCTTTGGCCAACAGTGAACTGACTTATATCTTGAGTGTTTAACAGCAAATCAGAGAGTATTTTTAAGGGAATTCATACTCTATACTTCCATAAAAATCCTGACTCAGTGTTCATAAAAATATGGCACATTATTTCAATCTCCTCCTACCTTAGCATTCACTTTTGTCATTGTAATTTTCCTTCCTTTTAGATATCTGCTCATAATTAATGGGGTTACTTACTGCCCTAGATTTCCAGTAGTTTTATTGCTTGCCTTCTGAAACAGACAAGGTCTCATGAACCAGTGCTTTAAAACTTTATGGATCAGTGACCCTTTGAGAATCTCATGAAAGTTATAGGGATCCCTAGCACCATCACTCCCAAATGTCTATATTCACTTCCACATAAAATTGTGTATACAATTTCAGGAAGTTAATGGGCCTTTTGAATCACAGGATTTCAACTCCAGCTTATGAAATTCAGTATTATTCCTTCCTCTCATCCTAGCATACTTTAAAATATTTAAATAAAACATTCAGTTTGAGTTTTTTCTTTGGTTAAATGGAGTTTATTTTTTACTGACAGTTTCAGTTTTTTAAATTAATTTCTAAATAATCCAAACCTAGGAAATAGTTAGAAGGAAGTGCCAGGTTAAGAAAAGCATTAGAAACAGTAAGACAGAGGCACTAACTCATGAACTTTATGCTGAAAAGATTTCTTGGTCTTTAACCATGAGGGAAAAGACAATGTCCTTCCCATGTTGTCCATGTTGAACAGAGATATGCCATCATGAAGGAATTGTCAGCTGTGATGTAAATGACTGTTGGTTGGCTCACACACCACCCTCTGTTGGGCATCTTACTCTTCACTGATGCTCACTAACACCATTAAGGTAAACCCTGGCCTTGGCATTTCTGTGGTTCATGGATTGATATATGAGCCATTATTTGACTTTTTTTTCCATAACTTTATATAACTCTCACATATGTACTACAATATGTTCTGGCATCCCTTTATAATCACATCCCTCAATGTGGGTTCTCCAAAGACTTACACTGTAATAGTTCTGCTATCATATTCATTGTGACATAAATTGGCATCATAATGGATTCTTTTTGGACTTGCATCCTTATGTATTTTCTCATTCTAACCTCTCATTGTAATGGCATCATAACAGGGTCCCTGCAGACTCTCACTGAAGTTATCATGAGGTAGTTAACATCACGGCAACTCCAGATTATATTGCACAGGAAATCAGCATTGTGAAAGGAACTTAAATAAAGTACTGATAAGTAATCACTGGTTACGTTTAGTGATTATTTTGTTTAAACAACTCTCTCTCTCTTTTAATTCAAAAAGTTCCCCAAAGACAATATTCCACATTAAAAAAAAACTACCTGGCAACCAGGAAACTTATACTGTTTAAAGTGAGCCAATTTTCAGTTGAGTTTGGCAAAATATCCAAAAGTATAGCTTGTGCTTTAATAACTAGAAAGTAAGCTGATATGTTTCATTTTATATTGATTTTTAAAATAGCTGGTATTCAACACAGCTATGAGAAAAGGAAGCTGCATATATTACACTTACACCCAAAACTATCAACTTAGAAAAAGGAGAGTCTTCACCTCTCTAAATGTAAAAACTGAAGATAAGAATTTGGTGCATAATGACCTTTCAAACTCCTGAACAACTAAAAAGGAAAAAGATGTTTGTTTAGAAGGAAATGAACAATCCTTCTGTGTAAGAACTCACCACCATCAGTATTGCTGAACACCTTTGGTGCAAAGCAATGTACTTAATTCAGAAGATACCAAAAGATGTGGCATATTTCCTATTTATGAGAATGTACAGTGTAATTGTGGGGAAAAAATCATATACTTTAAGATCTGGATATTGGTAAAAGTTTGCCCCACTAAATATCTGATGAATGTGTGATTGAGACATCAATGCTGCAGCAGGAGTTCATAAGGATCAAGTGTATTGGGTTCGTATTGCTGCTCTAATAAATTGCCACAAACTTAGTAGTTTAAATAATACAAATGTATTATCTTACAGTTCTGTAGGTTAAAAGTTTGATACTTTTCTCTCTTGGCTGAAACCAAAGTGTAGGGAGGGCTGGATTCCTTTCTGGAGACTTCAGTAAAGAACTAACTTATTTGCCTTTTCTGGCTTCTAGAGGCCACTTGGATTCCTTGGCTCATGGCTCCTTTATCCATCTTGAAAGTCAGCAATAGTGTAGCTCTCTGTGCCTTTCTTCCATAGTCACATCTTCCTCTCACTGACCTTCTCTTCCACTTTTATAAGCCTTTGCAGTTATATTGGACCTACATTGATAATCTAAGATATCCTCTCTATTTTAAGATCAGCTGATTAACAACCTTAATTCCACCTGCAACCATACTTCCTCTTTGCCATTAAACTTAACATATTCACAGCTTCCAAGGATGGGAGGGGAAGATATTGGAGGAAGTAAGCCTTGAATGGAGCTTTGAAGAGAGATTAAAATATAGACAGGATTTACATTAGGATATGAAAATAAAACCAAATTGTAATTAATTCTTCAGCACTCTTCCAGGCCAATAATGTTAGCACAGTAGAGGTTAGAGGTTTGAAATACAGACATTGGAGCTAGGCAGACTTAGTTTCAAGTCCTGGCTCTGCCAGTAGTAACTATGTGATCTTGGACAAGTCACAAATCTACTTGACCCTCAGTCTCTCATCCTTAAGATAATGTTAAAAGTAACATCTAACTCATAGCATAATCATAATGGTTAAAAGAGGAAGAACATGAGGACTTCTTGTTTCCAGTATAGGCTGTAGGGAGCTTAGATGTTGCCATTCCATCCTAACAACAGGTAAAAAGCTGAAGAAACTGAAAAATAAACAACTCTTTTTAGATCTGTCAGAGAATTGAGGTCACAGGGCAAGACGCTACTCTGAAAATTAGGGAGGCAGAAAGAGGAATACAAAGAATCACAACTTACTAAAACAGAAACCCCCAAGCAGAAACTTCCAAGAGAACCAGTTCTGGGGTAGGAAACACTGAACTGTAATTAATGAATTGCTAAAAGTCAAAAATGAACAGTTTAAGAGATAAAATCTCCAAGGGTCTCAGTTATCTGGGAGGGTTACCACACATTAGTGAATTTTTTAAACTTTTAAAAATGTTTTAATCTGGGGCTTCCCTGGTGGTGCAGTGGTTAAGAATCTGCCTGCCAATGCAGGGGACATGGTTTCAAGCCCTGGTCTGGGAAGATCCCACATGCTGCGGAGCAACTAAGCCCGTGCGCCACAGCTACTGAGCCTGCGCTCTAGAGCCTGTGGGCCATAACTACTGAACCCGCATGCCACAACTACTGAAGCCTTGCGTGCCTAGAGCCCATGCTCTGCAACAAGAGAAGCCACTGCAATGAGAAGCCCACACACCACAACGAAGAGTAATCCCCGCTCGCCGCAACTAGAGGAAGCCCACGGGCAGCAATAAAGACCCAACGCAGCCAAAAATAAATAAATAAAATTTTAAAAAATAGTTTTAATCCTTTTTTTTTTTTTAGAACAGTCCCTAACACCATACACAAAAATAAACTCAAACTGGATTAAAGACCTAAATATAAGACCGGATACTATAAAACCCTTAGAGGAAAACACAGGCAGAACCCTCTCTGACATAAATCACAGCAAGATCTTTTTTGATCCACCTCCTAGAATAATGAAAATAAAAACAAGAATAAACAAATGGGACCTAATTCAACTTAAAAGCTTTTGCACAGCAAAGGAAATCACAAACAAAACGAAAAGACAGCCTACAGAATGGGAGAAAATATTTGCAAACAAAGTGACTGACAAGGGATTAATCTCCAAAATATACAAAACAGCTCAATATCAAAAAAAACAAACAACCCAATCAAAAAATGGGCAGAAGAGCTAAATAGACATTTCTCCAAAGAAGACATACAGATAGCCAAAAAGCACATGAAAAGGTGCTCAACATTGCTAATTATTAGAGAAATGCAAGTCAAAACTACAATGAGGTATCACCTCATTGTGATACCAGTAGCCAGGTATCACTGGTCAGAATGGCCATCATCAAAAAGTCTACAAACAATAAATGCTGGAGAGGGTATGGAGAAAAGGGAACCCTCCTACACTGTTGGTGGGAATGTAAATTGGTACAGCCACTATGGAGAACAGTACGGAGGTTCCTTAAAAAACTAAAAATAGAGCTACCATATGATCCAGCAATCCCACTCCTGGGCATACATCCAGAGAAAACCATAATTCGAAAAGATACATGCACCCCTGGGACTTCCCTGGTGGTCCAGTGGTTAAGAATCTGCCTTCCAATGCAGGGGATGTGGATTTGATCCCTGGTCAGGGAACTAAGACCCCACATGCCACGGGGCAGCTAAGCCCACACGCCACAACTAGAGAGCCCACACGCTGCAATGAAATATCCCACATGCCGCGACGAAGATCTCGTGTGCCACAATTAAGACCCAATGCAGCCAAATAATAAAATTTTAAAAATTAAAATAAAAGAAGAGATACATGCACCCCAGTGTTCATTGTAGCACATTTACAATATCCAGGACATGGAAGCAACCTAAATATCCATTGACAGAGGAATGGATAAAGAAGATGTAGCACATATATACAATGGAATATTACTCATCCATAAAAAATAATGAAATAATGCCATTCGCAGCAACATGGATGGACCTAGAGATTATTATACTGAGTGAAGTAAGTCAGACACAGAAAGACAAATATCATATGATATCGCTTATATGTGGAATCTAAAGAAAAGGTACAAATGAACTTATCTACAAAACAGAAATAGAGTTACAGATGTAGAAAACAAACTTATGGTTACCAGAGGGTAAGGGGGGGAGGGATAAATTGGGAAATTGGGATTGACATATACACACTACTATATATAAAATAGATAATAAGGACCTACAGTATAGCACAGGGAACTATACTCAATACTCTTTAATGGCCTATATGGGAAAAGAATCTAAAAAAGAGTGGATATATGTATATGTATAACTGATTCACTTTTCTGTACACATGAATCTTCTTTTTAATTGAAGTATTGATTTATAATATTATATTAGTTTCAGCTGTACAACATAGCAATTCAATATTTTTATAGATTATAATCCATTTAAAGTTATTACAAAATAATGGCTATATTTCCCTGTGCTATACAATATATTCTTGTTGCTTATCTATTTTATACATAGTAGTTTGTATCTCTTTATCCCATACCCCTATCTTGCCCCTCTCCCATTTCCTCTCCCCACTGGTAACCACTAGTTTGTACACTAGTCTGTTTCTTATTTGTTGTATTCACTAGTTTGTTTTATATTTTAGATTTCACATATATGTGATAACATTCAGTTTTTGTCTTTCTCTGTCTGAATTACTTCATCTAATATGATAATCTCTATGTCCATCCATGTTGCTGTAAATGGCATTATTTCATTCTTTTTATGGCTGAGTAATATTCTATTGCATATGTATATTATATATATCACATCTTCTTTATCCATTCATCTGTTGATGGACACTTAGGTTGCTTCCATATCTTGGCTATTGTATATAATGCTTCTATGAACATTGGGGTGCATGTATCTTTTCAAATTAATGTTTTTGTTTCTTTGGATCTATTCCAAGGAGTGGAATTTCTGGATCATATGGTAATTCTTTTTTAAGTTTTTTGAGGAACATCCACACTGTTTTCCAGAGTGGCTGCACCAGTTTACATTCCTACCAACAGTGTAGTAGGGTTCCCTTTTCTCCACATTCTCTCAAACATTTATTATGTGTAGACTTTTTGATGATAGTCATTCTGACAGGTGTGAGGTGATATCTCATTGTGGTTTTGACCTGCATTTCTCTGATGATTAGTTATGGTGAGCATCTTTTCATATGCCTGTTGCCATTTGTATCTTCTTTGGAAAGCTGTCTGTTCAGGTCTTCTGCCCATTTTTTAATTGGGTTGTTTGTTTGTTTGTTTGATATTGAGGTGTGTGAGCTGTTTATATATTGTGGATATTTACCTCTTATTGGTCATATCATTTGCAAGTATTTTCTCCCATTCAATAGGTTGCCTTTTCATTTTGTCAATGGTTTCCTTTGTTGTCCAAAAGTTTTTAAGTTTAATTAGATCTCATTTGTTTATTTTTGCTTTTATGTTTTTTGCTTTTATGTTTTTTGCCTTAGGAGACATATCTAAAAATTATTGGTATGATTTATGTCAAAGAGTGTTCTGCCCATGTTCTATTCTAGGAGTTTTATGGTTTCAGGTCTTAAATTTAGATATTTAATTCATTTTGAGTTTATTTTTTATAGTATGAGTTTATTTATATAGTGTGAGAAAATGTTTTAGTTTCATTGTTTTACATGTAGCTGTCCAGTTTTCCCAGCACCACTAATTGAAGAGGCTGCCTTTTCTCCATTGTATATTCTTGCCTCCTTTGTCATAGATTATTTGACCATAAGTTTGTGGGTTTATTTCTGAGCTCTATAGTCTGTTCCATTGATCCATGTCTGTTTTTGTGCCAGCACCATGCTGTTTTGATTGCTATTATTTTGTTGTATAGTCTGAAGTCAGAGAGTGTGATACCTCTAGCTTTGTTCTTTTTTCTCAAGATTGCTTTGGCAATTCAGGGTCTTTTGTGCTTCCATATAAATTTTAGGATTATTTGTTCTAGATCTGTGAAAACACATTTTAGTGAATATTACCTCCAGGAGTTCAACCAGGTTCTCACAATGGATATCAAAGAAAAAAATCCCCTCATGCTTCTGGTATGGAGAAGGAAAAAGGAACCATTTTGAAATATGCCAGAACTTTCTGTCCTTCTTAACAAGGCCTGCCCTCAAAAGAAACTATTTCACCACAACCTAAAATACTGGGGGTTTTATCAGAGCTTAACCAACCTTGAGGAACAGACATACTGAAATTCCCAGCCATCCTATCCCACCTAAGAGAGGAAGAGACTGAGAAATACTTTTGAAGTTCACAATCTAGAGACGCAGGCTCACTAAAAGACTGAGACCTAATCATAGGATTTTATAGAATGCTCCCTCTTTCCTCACACATTACCAAAGGCTTATTTAATGCAGTACCTTTTACCAACTCCATCATGTCCACCTTTTAATCAAAAATCAAAAGGCATACTAAAAAGCAAAAACACAGTTTGAAGAGACAAAGCAAATGTCAGAACCAGACTCAGATATGCCTATGACTTTGGAATTATTAGACAGGGAATTTAAAATAACTATGATTAATATGTTAAAGGTGCTAATGGATAAAGTAAACAGTACTCAAGAACAGATAGAAAAGATAAGCAGAGAGATGAATATTCTAAGAAAGAACCAAAAAGAGATGTGAAAGATCAAAAACACTGTAACAGAAATGAAGAATGCCCTTGATGGGCCTATTAGTAAACTGAACACAGCCAAGGAAAGAATCTCTGAGCTTGAGGATATCTCAATAGAAACCTCTAAAACTGAAAAGTAAACAAAACTAAGACTCACGTTTATATGGATAGGCAAAAGACCCAGTACAGCCAACAAAATATTGAAGGAGAAGAGCCAAGGTGGAAGACTGTCACTATGTAACTTCAAGACTTACTCAAAGCTACAGTTATCAAGACAGTGTGGTATGGTCTCATTCAGTCATTCATTCAAAGAATATTTATTTATTCATCTAGATCTATGCAGAGATATAATCTTTACTCTTCATGGAATTATACACTAGTTATAGAAATAGGACATTACCAAACGCCATGTTTTAAAACAGTCCTAAATATTTTTAAAGTTCCTTGTTAACTTCATGGTACAGACAGGTCTGAACATAATCCTTGCCCTCAAGAGTTTACAATCCTGTAAGGAGAAAACTAATGAACACATAACTGTAGTACAAGGTCAAGTAGATTAACTTTGGGACATGGCATAGTAGAAGGGTTAAAAGCATTGGCTCTACATAAGTTTCAGTTTATAACCACAGTTTTGCCATTTCCTGGTGTGCAATGGTGGTCTAGCTACTTATATCCTCTAAGTCTCAGTTTCTCCATCTGTAAAATAGGGATGAAAGTAGTTCTTACCTCATATGATTGTTAAGAGGCTTAAATTAAATAAAGCGTATAAGTACACAGTTTAGTGAACAACACATAATTTGTACTTGGTGTTGCTATCAAGATATATAGACACAAGTTTATGTTGAGTTCAAAGGATAGAGAGTGCACATCTGGTTTTGAAGATGAGGAGAAATCTTTACAAACAGGTAACACTTACTATGAATCTTCTTAGTTTCACCTGCTTTTGTCTTCTGCTCCTTGAAACTGGTCTCACCAATGGGCTCTGTCTTCAAGCATAGCCCTGTTCTAGAACCTGAGACAATACCAACAGAGGCAGGAAGTATATCAGTAATCTCATCCTCAAAATCTCAATAATAATTCTTCTCAGCCTTGGGATCTAGTATCCCAATTATAGCTAACCCCTTCTCCCACTGTTCTTATTTCTTTTGTGCAAATTTGGTCAGGATCTGAGAGTATGTGCAGACACATTTTCAAAGAATGAGTCATAAAAATTCTCCCACCTTTCTGTAAAAACTGATGTATTGATGGTGTCAAATACCTTAATGTGGAAATGCTAAAAGGTTTAAATAGGAGCAAAGCAGTTGAAAAACATGTTCTTGCTTATATTGTGAAAGCGAACCTGATTTGTTTGTTTTTCATCAGGAGCAAAATGATAAAACTGCATCAAAGGGCACAGTGTCAGTGTAAATTGGACTTTTATAATTTATTTCATTATGTAAATTTAAAACATTATTATTATGAACACCACATTTTCTCACAGTAGAGATGATGGAATTGCCATAAAGGAGATTTTGAATACTGAGAAGGAAGAAACTGAATAATCTATTCCTAAAATGCTAACAGCATTAGAGAAGGACTTTGAGGAAAAGTAAGCACTGCAAAAACAGATTGTAGATCTGTATTGCAATGATAGTAGTGTTGTGGAAGTGGTGAGCTGGAATTGTGTCTTACAGCCTCTGACCCTTCTTTCTGTATTTCATTTAAAAAAACATAGAGAAGGAAATCAGAACTCTATATTCTCTCATCCTTCTCACAAAACTGGCCCTTCTTATGAGAAAAGATTTGACTTCATGTATGAGGCAGGACTGAAAATTTATTTTTGAACTCCCTACCCTTCCTTTCTGCATGCTCTCTCCCACTTTCAGTAGCTCTACTCTATGACAATATTTAACAGGTCTTTGCACATCCTGAGTTTACAATTAAGAGGAAAACAGATCTGCTATCTCCATAGGTTTATCAGAAGCTCCTTGAGAACAAAGAACATATATGTGTGTATATATATATATATATATATATATATATATATATATATATATATATATATATATATATATATATATGTTTGTCCGTTCTGCACAGTGCCCCTTTCACAGAGCAAATGTTCAACAAATTTCTTTTTATTGCTTCATATCTAATAATAGTTTATACCTGTTGCATATCTACCAAAAGCTTAATGCATGCAAAGCAATATTCTAAATACTTACATTGTTTCATTAATACATCAGCAACCCCATGAAGTAGGTGACTTCATGATTGTAATTTTCATTTGGTTTAAAGAGGCCAAACAGCTAATGAATTTTACAGATAAGATTTAAATCTGTCTGTGCCCTAGGAAGTCCCAGCTCTTAGCCACTAAACTCTACTCCCAATGCTCATTTTTAACACTATTATTAGTGACATCATGTTGTGAAACAGTTTAGCACAGGGGAAGAGCTTCAAGATAGCTGAGGATTAAGACATGGAGATCACCTTCCTCCCCACAAATACATCAGAAATACATCTACATGTGGAACAACTCCTACAGAACACCTACTGAACACTGGCAGAAGACCTCACACCTCCCAAAAGGCAAGAAACTCCCCACGTACCTGGGTAGGGCAAAAGAAAAAAGAAAAAACAGAGACAAAGAATAGGGACGGGACCTGCACCAGTGTGAGGGAGCTGTGAAGGAGGAAAGGTTTCCATACACTAGGAAGCCCCTTCGCAGGTGGAGATTGTGGGTGGCAGAGGGGGGGAAGCTTCGGAGCCACGGAGGAAAGCGCAGCAACAGGGGTGCGGAGGGCAAAGCAGAGAGATTCCTGCACAGAGGACCGGTGTCAACCAGCACTCACCAGCCTGAGAGGCTTGTCTGCTCACCCGCCAGGATGGGTGGAGGCTGGGAGCTGAGGCTCTCGCTTCGGAGGTCGGATCCCAGGGAGAGGACTGGGGTTGGCGGCGTGAACACAGCCTGAAGGGGTTAGTGCACCACAGCTAGCCGGGAGGGAGTCCGGGAAAAACTCTGCAGCTGCCAAAGAGGCAAGAGACTTTTTCTTGCCTCTTTGTTTCCTGGTGTGCGAGGAGAAGGGATTAAGAGCACTGCTTAAAGGAGTTCCAGAGACGGGCGCGAGCCGCGGCTATCAGTGCGGACCCCAGAGACGGGCATGAGACGCTAAGGCTGCTGCTGCCGCCATCAAGAAGCCTGTGTGCAAGCACAGGTCACTCTCCATATCTCCCCTCCCGGGAGCCTGTGCAGCCCGCCACTGCCAGGGTACCGTGATCCAGGGACAACTTTCCCGGGAGAACCCACAGCACGCCTCAGGCTGCTGCAACGTCACGCCAGCCTCTGCCACCGCAGGCTCGCCCCACATTTCGTACCCCTCCCTCCCCCCCGGCCTGAGTGAGCCAGAGCCGCCGAATCAGCTGCTCCTTTAACCCCGTCCTGTCTGGGCGGGAACAGACACCCTCAGGCGACGTACACGCAGAGGCGGGGCCAGATCAAAAGCTGAACCCCAGGAGCTGTGCGAACAAAGAAGAGAAAGGGAAATCTCTCCCAGCAGCATCAGGAGCAGCGGATTAAATCTCCACAGTCAACTTGATGTACCCTGCATCTGTGGAATACCTGAAGAGAAAACAAATCATCCCAAATTGAGGAGTTGGACTTTGGGAGCAACGATATATTTTTTTTCCCCTTTTTCTCTTTTTGTCAGTATGTATGTGTATGCTTCTGTGTGTGATTTTGTCTGTATAGCTTTGCTTTTACCATTTATCCTACGGTTCTCTCTGTCCGTTTTTTTTTTTTTTTTTGTATACTTTTTAGCACTTGTTATCATTGGTGGATTTGGTTTTTGGTTTCGTTGCTCTCTTCTTTCTTTCTTTCCTTCTTTCTTTCTTTCTTTCTTTCTTTTTTTATTACTTAATTTTTTTTAATAATTATTTTTTATGATTTATTTTAATAACTTTACTTTATTTTATCTTCTTCCTTCCTTTCTTTCTTTCTTTCTTTTTCTCCCTTTCATTCTGAGCGGTGTGGATGACAGGCTCTTAGTGCTCCAGCCTGGCGTCAGGGCTGTGCATCTGAAGTGGGAGAGGCAAGTTCAGGACATTGGTCCACAAGAGACCTCCGAGCTCCACGCAATATCAAATGGCAAAAATCTCCCAGAGACCTCTATCTCAATGCCAAGACCCAGCTCCACTCAACGACCAGCAAGTTACAGTGCTGGACACCCTATGCCAAACAACTAGCAAGACAAGAACACAACCCCACCCATTAGCAGAGAGGTTGCCTAAAATCATAAGGCCACAGACACCCCAAAACACACCACCAGACGTGGACCTGCCAACCAGAAGGACAAGATCCAGCATCATCCACCAGAACACAGGCACTAGTCCCCTCCACCAGGAAGCCTACACAACCCACTGAACCAAACTTAGCCACTAGGGGCAGACACCAAAAACAATGGGAACTACGAACCTGCAGCCTGCGAAAAGGAGACCCCAAACACAGTAAGTTAAGCAAAATGAGAAGACAAAGAAACACACAGCAGATGAAGGAGCAAAGTAAAAACCCAACAGACCTAACAAATGAAGAGGAAATAGGCAGTCTACCTGAAAAATAATTCAGAATAATGATGGTAAAGATGATCCTAAATCTTAGAAATAGAATGGAGATAATACAAGAAACGTTTAACAAGGACCTAGAAGAACTAAAGAGCAAACAAACAGTGATGAAAAGCACAATAAATGAAATTAAAAATTCTCTAGAAGGGATCAATAGCAGAATAACTGAGGCAGAAGAACGGATAAGTGACCTGAAATATAAAATAGTGGAAATAACTACTGCAGAGCAGAATAAAGAAAAAACAATGAAAAGAGTTGAGGACAGTCTCAGAGACCTCTGGGACAAGGTTAAATGCACCAACTTTCGAATATAGGGGTCCCAGAAGAAGAGAAAAAGAAAGGGACTGAGAAAATATTTAAAGAGAATATAGTTGAAAACTTCCCTAATATGGGAAAGGAAATAGTCAGTGAAGCCCAGGAAGCATAGGGAGTCCCATACAGGAAAAATCCAAGGAGAAACACGCCAAGATATGTATTAATCAAATGATCAAAATTTAAATACAAAGAAAAAATATAAAAAGCAGCAAGGGAAAAACAACAAATAACATACAAGAGTATCCCCAAAAGGTTAATAGCTGATCTTTCAGCAGAAACTCTGCAAGCCAGAAGAGAGTGGCAGGATATATTTAAAGTGATGAAAGGGAAAAACCTACAACCAAGAGTACTCTACCAAGCAAGGATCTCATTCAGATTTGACAGAGAAATTAAAACCTTTACAGAGAAGCAAAAGTTAAGAGAATTCAGCACCATCAAATCAGCTTTACAACAAATGCTAAAGGAACTTCTCTAGGCAAGAAACACAAGAGAAGGAAAAGACCTACAATACCAAACCCAAAACAATTAAGAAAATGGTAATAGGAACACACATATCGATAACTACCTTAAATGTAAATGGATAAAATGCTCCCCCCAAAAGTCATAGATTGGCAGAATGGATACAAACACAAGACCTGTATATATGCTGTCTGCAAGAGACTCACTTCAGACCTAGGGAGACATATGGACTGAAAGTGAGGGGGTGGAAAAAGATATTCTATGCACATGGAAATCAAAAGAAAGCTGTAGTAGCAATTCTCATATCAGACAAAATAGACTTTATAATAAAGACTTACAAGAGAAAATAAGGGACACTACATGATGATCAAGGGATCAATCCAAAAAGAAGATATAACAATTGTAAATATTTTTGCACCGAACATAGGAGTACCACAATACATAAGGCAAATGCTAACAGCCATAAAAGAGGAAATCAACAGTAACACACTCATAGTAGTGAACTTTAACCCCACACTTTCACCAATGGACAGATCATCCAAAATGAAGATAAATGAGGAAACACAAGCTTTAAATGACACATTAAACAAGACGGACTTAATTAATATTTATAGGACATTCCATCCAAAAACAACAGAACACACTTTCTTCTCAAGTGCTCATGGAATATTCTCCAGGATAGGTCATATTGTGGATCACAAATCAAACCTTGGTAAAAGTATGAAAATTGAAATCGTATCAAGTATCTTTTCTGAACACAACGCTATGAGACTAGATATCAACTACAGAAAAAAAATCTGTAAAAAATACAAACACATGGAGCCTAAACAATACACTACTTAATAACCAAGAGATCACTGAAGATATCAAAGAGGAAATCAAAAAATACCTAGAAACAAATGACAATGAAAACACGATGACCCAAAACCTATGAGATGCAGCAAAAGAAGTTCTAAGAGGGAAGTTTATAGCAATACAATACTACCTTAAGAAACAAGAAACATCTCAAATAAACAACCTAACCTTACACCTAAAGCAATTAGAGAAAGAAGAACAAAAAAACCCCAAGGCTTAGCAGAAGGAAAGAAATTATACAGATCAGATCAGAAATAAATGAAAAAGAAATGAAGGAAACGATAGCAAAGATCAATAAAACTAAAAGCTGGTTCTTTGAGAAGATAAACAAAATTGATAAACCATTAGCCAGACTCATCAAGAGAAAAAGGGAGAAGACTCAAATCAATACAATTTGAAATGAAAAAGCAGAAGTAACAACTGACACTGCAGAAATACAAAGGATCATGAGAGATTACTACAAGCAACTATAGGCCAATAAAATGGACAACCTGGAAGAAATGGACACATTCTTAGAAACGCACAACCTTCTGAGACTGAACCACGAAGAAATAGAAAATATGAAGAGACCAATCAAAAGCACTGAATTTCAAACTGTGATTAAAAATCTTCCAACAAGCAAAAGCCCAGAACCAGATGGCTTCACACGTGAATTCTATCAAACATTTAGAGAAGAGCTAACACGTATCCTTCTCAAACTCTTCCAACATATAGCAGAGGGAGGAACACTCCCAAACTCATTCTATGAGGCCACCATCACCCTGATACCAAAACCAGACAAAGATGTCACAAAGAAATAAAACTACAGGCCAACATCACTGATGAACATAGATGCAGAAATCCTCAACAAAATACTAGCAAACAGAATCCAACACCACATTAAAAGGATCATACACCATGATCAAGTGGGGTTTATCCCAGGAATGCAAGGATTCTCCAATATACGCAAATCAATCAATGTAATACACCATATTAACAAATTGAAGGAGAAAAACCATATGATCATCTCAATAGATGCAGAGAAAGCTTTCGACAACATTCAACACCTATTTATGATAAAAGCCCTGCAGAAAGTAGGCATAGAGGGAACTTTCCTCAACATAATAAAGGCCATATATGAAAAACCCACAGGCAACATCATCCTCAATGATGAAAAATTGAAACCATTTCCACTAAGGTCAGGAACAAGACAAGGATGCCCACTCTCAGCACTAATATTCAACATAGTTTTGGAAGTTTTAGCCACAGCAATCAGAGAAGAAAAAGAAATAAAAGGAATTCAAATCAGAAAAGAAGAAGTAAAGCTGTCACTGTTTGCAGAAGACATGATACTATACATAGAGAATCCTAAAGATGCTACCAGAAAACTACTAGAGATAATCAATGAATTTGGTAAAGTAGCATGATATAAAATGAAGGCACAGAGATCTCTTGCATTCCTATACACTAAGGATGAAAAATCTGAAAGTGAAATTAAGAAAACACTCTCATTTACCATTGCAACATAAAGAATAAAATATCTAGGAATAAACCTACCTAAGGAGACAAAAGACCTGTATGCAGAAAATTATAAGACAGTGATGAAAGATATTAAAGATGATACAAATGGAGAGCTATACCATGTTCTTGGATTGGAAGAATCAACATTGTGAAAATGATTCTACTACCCAAAGCAATCTACAGATTTAATGCAATCCCTTTCAAACTACCATTGGCATTTTTCACAGAACTAGAAAAAAAAGTCACAATTTGTATGGCAACACAAGAGACCCCGAATAGCCAAAGCAATCTTGAGAAAAACAAATGGAGCTGGAGGAATCAGGCTCCCTGACATCAGACTATACTACAAAGCTACAGTAATCAAAACAGTATGGTCCTGGCACGAAAACAGAAATATAGATCAGTGGAACAGGATAGAAAGCCCAGAGATAAACCCACGCATATATGGTCACCTTATATTTGATAAAGGAGGCAAGAATGTACAGTGGAGAAAAGACAGCCGCTTCAATAAGTGGTGCTGGGAAAACCGGACAGCTACATGTAAAAGAATGAAAGTAGAACACTCCCTAACACCATACACAAAAATAAACTCAAAATGGATTAAAGACCTAAATGTAAGGCCAGACACTATCAAACTCTTAGAGGAAAACATAGGCAGAACACTCTGTGACATAAATCACAGCAAAATCCTTTTTGACCCACTTCTTAGAGAAATGGAAATAAAAACAAAAATAAATAAATTGGATATAATGAAACTTCAAAGCTTTTGCACAGCAAAGGAAACCATAAACAAGACCAAAAGACAACCCTCAGAATGGGAGGAAATACTTGCAAGTGAAGCAACTGACAAAGAATTAATCTCCAATATTTATAAACAGCTCATGCAGCTCAATATCAAAAAACAAACAACCCAATCCAAAAATGGGCAGAAGACCTAAATAGACATTTCTCCAAAGAAGATATACAGATTGCCAACAAACACATGAAAGAATCCTCAACATCTTTAATCATTAGAGAAATGCAAATCAAAACTACAGTGAGATATCATCTCACACTGGTCAGAATCGCATCATCAAAAATCTACAAACAATAAATGCTGGAGAGGGTGTGGAGAAAAGGGAACCCTCTTGCAGTGTTGCTGGGAATGTAAGTTGATACAGCCACTATGGAGAACAGTATGGAGGTTCCTTAAAAAACTAATAATAGAACTGCCATACGACCCAGCAATCCCACTACTGGGCATATACCCTGAGAAAACCATAATTCAAAAAGACTCATGTACCACAATGTTCATTGCAGCATTATTTACAATAGCCAGGACATGGAAGCAACCTAAGTATCCATCAACAGATGAATAGATAAAGAAGATGTGGCACATATATACAGCGGAATATTACTCAGCCATAAAAAGAAACGAAATTGAATTTTTTGTAGTGAGGTGGATGGACCTATAGTCTGTCATACAGAGTGAAGTAAGTCAGAAAGAGAAAAACAAATACCGTATGCTGACACATATATATGGAATCTAAAAAACAAACAAACAAACAAAATGGTCATGAAGAACCTAGGGGCAAGGTGGGAATAAAGACGCAGACCTACTAGAGAATGGACTTGAGGATATGGGGAGGGGGAAGGGTAAGCTGGGAGAAAGTGAGAGAGTGGCATGGACATTTATACACTACCAAATGTAAAATAGATAGCTAGTGGGAAGCAGCAGCGTAGCACAGGGAGATCAGCTCGGTGCTTTGTGACCACCTAGAGGGGTGGGATAGGGAGTGTGGAAAGGAGGGAGACACAAGAGGGAAGAGATATGGGTATATATGTATATGTATAACTGATTCACTTTGTTATAAAGCAGAAACTAACACACCATTGTAAAGCAATTATACTCCAATAAAGATGTGAAAAAAAAAAACAGTTTAGCACATTATATTTCCCAAAGTGCGTTTTATAAGACCGAATTCAGAAGTATATAAGATGAAGAGATCAATTACTAATAATGGACTTCCAGGCAGAAACTATAGTAAGAAGTGGAGTAATATTTTTGCAGTAGTTTTCCATCTGTTTCAAGTTGCATCACTCAGGTGTTTTCCCACAAATGGTTAGTAATATTAAAGAAGCCTTAGATCTCTAAAGTAGAGAAGAGAACAGACCTTGGCAATGCAGAAGTACATTGAAAAATAACGTATTAATATAAAAGCCATATGTACCCTGCCTCCCTCTCCTTAGTCCCCCTGTTTCTTTTGTATCCTGGAAATTTGGACAATGGCAATTGTCTATGCAAACAGGATCAACACGATAGGATCACTCTTTCCAGCACTTATGTTGAATTTTAATGTGTTAAATTATATTAATTCTTCCTAATATTAAATATTATTACCTTCTAGGCCCATCCACATTGTTGCAAATGTCAGAATTTCATTCTTTTTATGGCTAATATTCCATTGTATAAGTATATCACATCTTCTTTATCCATTCACTGTTGATGGACATTTAGGTTGCTTCCACATCTTGGTTACTCTAAATAATGCTGCTATTTTGTGGTGAGTTTAAAAGGTGTATAATCTATAAAAATCTTTTCTTTGTTTTTTTTTTTGGTTGCGCCGCGCAGCATGCAGGATCTTTGTTCCCCGACCAGGGATTGAACCAATGCCCCCTGCAGTGGAAGCACAGTGTTAACCACTGGACTGCCAGGGAAGTCCCAGAATATAATCTATAAAAATGTTGAATCACTATGCCGTACACCTGAAACTAATATGCTGTTGTAAATCAACTATACTTCGATTAAAAATTATTGAATTCCTAGAAAATACCCCAATCATTTTTGCATATTATTCTTTGTGTAGATTCTAATTGCTGATAGTTTCTTTATTTACATAAGTGAGATCATTCTTAGTTTTCTTTGGGAAGCTATTTTTGGGTAGATTTCATCTCAGTATTATGTTGACTTTGTAACAAAAATCTAGAAGCTTACTTTGTCTATACTCAGGAACAGTTGAAAAACTTTCAGAATGAATTATTTCTTGAAAGAGAGAAATTACCTTATACACCTCCTTGAAACTGATGCTTGTTTCGGGGGAAACAAGTCCCCCAATCTAGTCTCTTTATTAAGACTAGAGACTTTATTAAGTCTCTTTTTTCAATGGCAATTGGTTTATTTAATTTAAAAAAATCTCATCTGGAGTAATTTATGGTAATTTATATTTTCACAGAAAATCATCTATTTCATTCAGATTTTAAAATTTATTTGCCCAAGGTTGAGCAAAGTCATCTCATATAATTATTTTGCATTTCTCTGTATCTCTGGTAATTTTCCATCTTTCCAATTCTAATTGTGTTTGTGCTTTTTCCCTTTTATTCTTGATTAGATTAGCTAGTGACTTATCTATTTTATTATTATGATTTTTTGAAGAAAAAGCTTTTGGATTTATTCATTATTTCTACTGCTTTTTCTATCTTCGAAGTCATTAATATTAGCTTTTATGTTAATTAATTTTTTGTTTCTGCTCTTCTGGTAAAATTGTACACTTACATTAGTACATATAATCCTTATAACAACCCTAGGAGATAAATAGTTCTTTTACTCCCTTTTTACAGATTAGGACACTGAGGCACTAAGAGGTCATTATCCCAGGGTCATGCAGCTGGTAGAATAGTGGAGCCAGGATATGAAGTTAGAGCTGTGTTTTTATCCACTATACTATACTGTCTCCTTCAGTTTTTATTACTGCTCCCCCCTTCACTGGTTGAGTTATTGAATGTTTAATTAATGTATTTTCAATATTGATCTTTTATCATTAACAGTGTTTAATGATATAATGTTTCTTCTGAGTACAAATTTATTAGGATCTTATATGTGCTTTAATTATTGTTTTTCACTGGGTTTTCTGCAATTTCAGGTTTTATTTTCTTTTGACTTAGTAATTATTTGGTACAGTTTTTATTTCCTGATGTTTGGGGTATTGAGGGTTTTGTTGATTTGTTTGTTGTTTGAATATTTCCTCCGTAGATAGTCTATTTCAAGTTAAAGATGTATTTCTTTTTTCTTGTTTGATGGTAGTATTTTGTCACAAATAGGTATTAAATTTTTTAAATGTTTTCTTCAACAACATGTATTAAGATAGTCTTATAATTTTTTTTCCTAATCTGTTAACATAGTGAATTTGATTGCTTAATTTGCTCATAACAAAACATCCTTAGGATTCTGTGAGAGTCATTTTGCATTATTTTTTTAACTCACCTTTGGGTTTGGGTTGCTAACATTTATCTAGGTTCTTTGCATTCATACTCACAAGTAAATTTTTCCTAGAGTTTCATTGTGCTACCACTTATAATATCCTTGTAAGGTTATATGGTTATCTTTCTATGTTTCTATTTGCTATTTAATGGTATATTAGGCAAACTTCCTGGTTGATAAAACCAAAAATCAATTCTAGTTTACTTAAGTAGAAGATTAATTTAACATGAGGATATCATGGAACTTATACAATGGGAAGACTAGAGAACAATGTTTAGAAAACAGATAAGAACAAAAGGAAGTTAAGAAGGTGAAAAAGCTTGGGCATTTGCACTAATGCTGCTGGGCCTGCCACCAGTGGATGTTCTTTATACCACCCATGGATTCTCAACTCCAGTAAAATGACTGAACATAACTGTAATTCTCCCAGCACCTTTTTTCACTTCCTTCATACTGTCAAAGTTTTGGGTAAGAGCGTGTAATTAGTTGGCTTTTCCTAACATAATTTAGCTACCAGGGGTTAGGGAGAGGGAGTGCATGTACCCCTTCAATTTTCATAATGTTAAGAGCAAAGTTTAATATGTGATTAACTTTTTGAATGTTCCATTTTGTTCAAAAAGAAAATGAATTTTCCAGTTAAGTACAAAGCTTATTGGTTACTTAATTCAAATTTATACATTTCACTTTTTCTTTGCTTGACAATAGTTGTCTGAAAAAAAAAGTTGGTTGTTCCAACTATAACTATGTATCTATCAATTTCTTTTGCATTTTTTCACATATGTTGTTACATATTTGGCATTTTATGGCATAAATAAAATCACATCCTCTCTGCTTGTGTTTAAAATCAATTGAGAGACAAACACAAGTCATTATATGAAGATCAAAATACCTTGGTTTTGATTACTCCTGATAGAACTGACAGGAGAAAGTGGCTTTAGACCTTCAGCCAAGTGATTTTTTTAATACTTCTTTATAAAGACTTAGCCACCCAGTCATGGGGACAGCTTAACAACTGCATGCCACACCTACAAGGGCTAGCCCCTACTGTGTGTCAGTGAACAGGTTAGAGCATTTGTATTTGCATACAGCTAGAATGGCTCACAAAGAAAAGAGACAGAGACAGAGAGAGAAAGAAGGACAGAGACAGAGAGACCAAGCATAATGATGATTATTCCAAATTCTCTTTGCTCCTCTTTCCATTAAGAGAATTAAGCATTGCCAGGAGTGTGTGTCTAGCAAAGTCTCCCATGTGGAAACATGAAGAATAGAAAATATGTTTCCCTGTTAATGCATTATGTTGAACAATATGAAATTCCCAATTATTTCACCCTATTTTACCTAAAAATAATAGCAATTTCATATTTCAATGTTATTTTACAAGTTACATTAAGTTCATGTTTTTTTTACATTATAGTTGTCCCCCATTATCTGAGGTGTTACGTTCCAAGACCCCCAGGGGATGAGTGAAACTGTAGATAGTACTGAACCCTATATATACTATGTTTTTTCTATACATACCTATGATAAATGTTAATTTATGAATTATAAATTAATGTTTTTGTTTGTTTTAATAGAATGCTCCTCGTTTGGGGTTTGTCTGAAGTTTCCTCAGGATTAGATTCAGGTTATGCATTTTCAACTAGAACACAACATAGGTCACAATGTCCATCTGCACTTCATTTATGGTGTAATTTTGATCACCCAGTCAAGGTGTTGTCCGATTTCTTCATTATATAATTACTATATTTTTCCTTACAATCAATAAGAAGTAGAGAGACACTTTAAGACCATGTAAATATCCTGCTCTTCATCAACATTTCCTCCTAAATTTAGCTTTTAATGATTCTTGCCTGATCTGATATTTACTATGATTGCAAATGCTTATTTTCCAACTTCAGTACTTCCTCCACATTTACTAGTCAGCACTTGCCATTCTATTGTAAGCAAGATCCCTTCCTCTTCTTGTTAGATTGTTTATTTGTTTAGTTAGTTGGTATGGACTCATGAACTCTTATGAATAATTTATAATTGATTATTGTATTTTTTTAACTATTTTACCATTAATCCTATTTTATCTCCTATTAATATTGGTACACTTGCTTTTCTTTTGTTAGTGTTTGTCTGACATGTACTTTCTATGCTTTTATTTTCAACGATCCCATTTTAAGTTTGTTACTTGTAAACAGCATGTTACCAGCTATTGTGTGTTTTATTTATTTATTTTACAAAATTAAGAAATAGAAAAAAATGTTTTTCTTGTGATGAGAACTCTTAGGATTTACTCTCCTAACATCTTTCATGTATAACATACAGCAGTGTTAATTATATTTATCATGTTGTACATTACATCCCTAGTACTTATTTATCTTATAACTGGAAATTTGTACCTTTTGACTACCTTCATCCAATTCTCCATTCCTCCTCGCCTTTTGTAACCACAGATCTGATCTCTTTCTCTAAGCTTTTTTGTCTGTTTATTGAAGTATAACTGACCTACAACATTATGTTAGTTCCAGGTGCACAACATAGTGATTCAATATTTCTATACATTTCAAAATTTGTTTATTTGGTTTATACCAACCAGAAAGTATCTGTCTTTTAACATGTGAGGTTAACCCACTCATATTTATCATGATTACTAATATATTTACTGATGACTTATTCTTGCCATTTTTTGTTACTGTTATTTCTTAATATGCTTTCTGGATTTTTCCCCCAATTCTGTTTTATGTTTGATTGAGCAGGTTTTCTAAAGCAATACTTTTCCCTCTGTGCCTGGCAGTCCTGGGGATTCACTAATGAGACAAGCCTTAAGTATAAGTATAGTCAAAACTACCTATAGAGTGTGATAAGTAGGTCACTGAAGATCATCGGCTTTAATATTGTTCATGATCATACTTTGGAAGGCATCTGTGCCTGATATACTAGATTTTGTGTAATATTTCTACTCAAATTCTGATAGGACCTGAATGATTTGCTGGTGACCCAATGCAGTTTGTGAGGTCACTTTCCATTTATAAGTCTCTTAACTACATGCCCTGTTAGATTAAATGTAGAAATGCATTGGTATAACCTCAACAGATCCCAGTAGGAAACAAGAATATATATTTGTACTCTGTCTAGTATCCATTCAATTTTGATTGTATCCTCCTAAGTGAAGATTCAGTACCCATTCTCCTACCTTTAGCACCTAATATACAGAGATTTTCAGGCTTAATATGCCTTTCCATAGCTTCCACATTATAGGTTAAAACAGTATTGTTCCTAATCATAGCAGATGAAACTATTTTTATAGAATCAATTTCAATTTTAAGAGTAACTTGAGAATTGCTAACAGTTTTAAAAATTTTTTGGTATTAAACAAATAGCAGTTTCTGAAGCTGAGATTTTTGAGACTCAGATCATCAATTTTGCCTCAATTTGATTAAGTATATAGGTAATGTCTGAAAGAATTGTGTCAGGTAAAACTTCTGAACCATATATTATAATATTATAGCATTATCTCAACTTACCATCATATCATCCAGGGCAATCTCTGTGTGTATGATTATATTTGTGTGTTTATGGGTGTGTCAGTGTGTGTGTCTGTGTCTACACTGATGTTAGACCAAACCAGAATCCTGGAATACCTAGGTACTACAGAAGGGAAAAGAGACTAACATTTATCAGAACATGCTAAGTGCCTGAAACTTTATACCAGCATAAAATTATATCCTTGCAATAACTTTGTGTTAGTTATATCATTTTATTTTTAGATGAGAAAATTCAAGTTCAGATATATTAAGCAACTTGCCCAACATTGCACCATGTGGGGACTTTTATTTCTCTACTAAGTATACAGTTCCTCCTTCTTCTGGTAATGAATGTTTTATGTTGCTTGACTGATAATGTTTCCACCTCTACCTTCATCACAGGAGTTTAGGATATAACCCAAGTGTGGCTAATCAAAGTATTACCTTCCTCCAGATTTGTTCAAATATGAGTACAAAATCTAATCCAGACCAATGAAATTTCATCCTGACACTCATACTGGGACTGTTGAGAGTTTCACCCTCCCTTTCCTCTGTAGGTAGAAAGCTGTTATGATGTAAGTCTAAAGCTGCCAGGGGCCAGCTGCCTGAAGATGATGCTAACTTAAAGAAAAGCAAGGACAATACATTGAGATCATCTGTCATCATTTGATCCCCTGAGTTCCAGCAATGAGTAAATCTAGGTTTATAGTCATAGACCTTATAGTAATGAGGGCAAATAAGTTATTTTTTATTCTTAAGCTTTGGTGGAGTTTCTGTCATGAAAAAACCGATAATCCTGACTTATGAAGACTAGTAGTTAGAGATAATTCTCTTTTTCTAAACTCTACCTACCTTTTAAGGTCCACTTGAAGTGCATTCTCCACTGTAGAGTTTTCCCTGACCCTCCCCCTCTTCCAGGCGTACTCTCTCCTTTATAGGCACAATATACTTATTTTATAGCACTTGTTACATTCTACCCTGTACTAGTTTTAACTAATTATGTACTCCTTATTTCTTCCTACTAAACAATACATGTTTAGTGAGAAAGAGTCTTTCTGTCATTTCCTGCAGCCCCTAAGGAAAAGTAACCTAAAATGCAATTATTTTTTAGTAAGTGTTTCATAAATGTTTGCTAAGTTAACACGGTCTTATTCTTTATTTCTTCCTTAAAATCAGAAGCTTTAAAGTGTTTTTGCTTCCTAAGATAAAATTTGGAAAGTGTCTCAAAGAACAGTTTGATGAAAATCATTAACTTACCTGGGATAGACTTAGTCAGACATTCATAATATTGGGCTATATCTATATAAATAATTGTTTTGCAATAGCCATCTTTTAAAATAATCTATTCAACTAAAACATAATACTATGATTCAGAACCATGTTTATAAATTCAATGAATTACATTTTTTCACATGTATTAAAAAAGAAAACATCTGTATAGCTTGGACCAAGGAGTAAAAACATTCAAATGTTTCATAAACACCCATTCTGGAAAACTGAGCTGTTCAAAAGTCTTTCAAAATTAAAATAGAAACTATTGGCCTATGATCTATTGAAAACCTTTAATCATCTCTAATCAAACAGTTTTCAAAGTCAAAATTGCTTAATTGCCATAGTCCTAATAAAACATGGACTCATATATAGATTCAAAGAAACAGGAAAAAAACAAAGTTTCACCCAGATGTTTCGGAGGATCATCTCACTTACATCCTTGTCACAATTCAGGAATTTGCTTCTTTGAGATCTCATGGTGGGTTATTGCAATACATACTAAAAAAATATATCACCGCTCTATATTCAACATGACCTACCTCCTTGAATGTAATTTCCATTCTAGAGGAAAAGTGACTAATCAAAGTAAAATAAACCAGTACAGAACCTCACTATTTTATCCTCTGATAAAAATTTAGTATTAGAAGAACCCGCCAAAAGCTTGTTAATTGCTATTATTAAACTAATTACAAAATGTGTGTGTGATCTAAATATGTGTAACTGACATAGCAAAATATTTTGTAGAGCTTAGAAATTGCTTTCCTGTCCTTCCTGACATCTACTTGATGCTTGAGGGTTTTATAAAGATGTGTGTCATTTAGTCAAAGTTTTATCATACTTGAAAGAAGAGCATATTCCCAATACAGCCTATTTCATTTTATGTGGGCCTTATACTTTTCAAACTCAAGTTTATATATGGGTTCTTTCTTTATTTATTCATCTCTTATGGACAAGAAAATAAACTCTGTGACCCCCCCTCATTAAATTTTGACTTTAACGTGATATTTTGGCATTTTACCTTAAATATTATAGTTCTAAACTGCATTTCTCATGTAGCACTTGAGACCCTGTAGTCACCTAGTCATCTATTGCATAAATTCCTGATTAATGATAATACTTATTCTCTGTTTTATCAAAAAAAATGTTTTAGCAGTATTTTGTTTCTAAGGACATCAAAATTACACATGGATTAAGATCACTGTGAAGTAAATTTGGAAGAAAGAGCAACCTAACTTGAAAAGATCTTCCTGGTCTTTACAAAAGATGGTTTGCTACTGCCAGGCTGAAAGTTGACTAATGTCCCTTTAATTTCAATGCCAGCTCCAGAGACATTAGGCAAAGTAAGTCTTCTCAGTTACTCTTCTACTTAATGAATGTGGTATTGGGAATAAACTATTTGGAGAAGAAGTCGGCATCATATTAATTAAAATGATTTTAGGGTTACAAACGTTCTTTAATAACAAGGGTAAACCTATAGTTTAAATACATACATACATACATAGATGGAAATACATACACATAATGTGGAAATTATACTGCTAGCAAATTACTGCTGTCATGGCTGGAATTCTTAATAGAAGTCTGAGGAAGACCATAGGCTTCATGATAATATGTAGCTGGAAGGAAAAGGGAATATTCTATCTTTTGGAAAGTCTCCATTATATAGAATAACTTGTTTTCTTAACACTACACTAACTACCATGGAATTTTATTTAATGTTCACTTATTTTTTTCCCTTTCCTCAGCCCCAGCTTGTATCTATTCTACAGCCACATATGTTGGATTATGAAGCAGTCCTTAGAGTTTTTATTTCATAGTTACACCTTCTTTCTGCCTGAGTTTTATACATATGAACATAAAACATAAAAACTGTCACTGTAACTTGAGACTTTCAGTTCATCTGCCATCAACCAAAGGAGCTAAAAGTGAAGTTCAACCTTTTAGTATGTTGTCACGCTACAGGCTTGAACTCAGATAGCTAGATTGCTTGCATAATACATGGATCCACAAAAGTAAGGATTTCTTGATTGACCTGGATGTTGATAATGGGTTTTCATTTTAAATCTAAATTTAATTTAAATGATTTAAATTAAATGATTTAAATTAACATTGTAATAAATATAAATTAAATATAATAAATATTTTTGCACCTGGCAATCCTTGATTATTCAGTTTAGTTAATAGTGTCAGGAGTATTGAGAATCAACTTAATATTTTGCTTTTCAGCAAAGATTTATACTATGCCTTTGTACCTGATAGTGTGTTTTAGAAAATAAATGTTTTATTCTATTTTTAAAACATTTTCCAAAAGGGAAGAAGTTTTTGCTTATTCATCTTTCATTTTCTGTGCATTTTATTGCTTTTTTATTTATAAATTTCAACATTTTTGCATGTTTGGGATAATTCAGACCTACATCTGAAAACAACTGGAAAATACTTTTGAAATTTTTTTTAAAAGAAATCTAAATACTACTTTTATTATCTTTAACAGAATTCAAGAACATTTTATCTTGTATTATTAAATTGAGTATGCTAATATTTATAGTTAAATAAATGTGATGGGATTTATCAGATCCCAATATTTGCATATTATGTGCACCCGAGTCCAGGGACATAATATAAAGAAGATCTTTTTTATGACCTTTTGTTTCTATGGTTGAATATTTTAGTACTTTATCTGGATTTGGTTTTCATGAAAAATGTTCAGTGTCTCCTTAACGATTATGTTAATTTTTATCAATCCACTTATGATATTAAATATACTAGGAATCTAAAAGTCAAATCAATCAATGAGGAGGGATTTCCTTGGTTACTCTAGAAAGAAATAGATTGAATTATTGTAATACTCATTTTTACCCAAAGAATGAAAAGAAGATAGTATAACTCATACTACTTTAATGAGCTATCTGGAGACCCCAAATATTTACTTTGGCATATTATAGCATGAAATGAAATAGGTGTTTTACTTTCAAATCCCAAAGCCTGATTCTTAGCCTTAAGTCTTCAATTATATAGAGAATTTCTAGTTGAATGCTGTCTTTGGACAGAACCAGTGATTCTAGATCTTTTGGATTAAAAGATCTAAATAATATATAAAATTTAATAATAAAATCAAATAGAATAAACACACATGGTACATCAATGCGACAGAATGCTACTTAGCAATAAAAATGAATATAGTACTGAAACATGCAATATCTTCTATGAAATTTCAAAATATTGTATTAGAGTGACTTCATCAAGATGGCATAAGCCCCGGAAACTCCTTCTACCCATGGAGACACAAATTCAACAATAATATACAAACCAAATTCCCTTTGTGAGAAATCCAGAAATCAGTTAAGAGGCACCTGCTCCCCAGGCAAAGGAGAAACTAGATGCATGGAACCTGATGGGAAAATCCATGGCACTCACTCACCATACTCCCTCTCCTTGTTCAGTGTGTTGTGATAAAGAGAAAACACTGAGCTCCTGGTTTCTCCCTGAGAAGGGAAAGAGAACACTGAAACATACATCCAACATTTAGACTTTTCAGGAGGCTTCCTGATGGAATGGTTTCTGTCTTGTCTGAACCTAAGTGCTGATAGGAAAAGGCACCAGGTTGGAGGCCACTGGGAACAAAGGCATCAGTTTAGATTATATCACATACTCATTCACTACAGTCCTTCCCCTTGGCTCAGTGTGGAATGAACAAGAGAAAATAACATCAACTCCTGGCTTCTCCTTGGGAAGGGAAAGTGTTGGATCATGCATTCAGTGTTCTGGCTTTTGGGGGAGACTGTCAGAGGGATTGATGTCTGTTTCACCTGTTTCAGAAAACTGACTGGATCTGGCATATTGGGAGAAGAAAAGGGAGGTGGAGGGCTTGCTGTCGTTCTAGAGGACCCACAGTACAGCAGACAGAGGACAATAGGTATTGGCAGTCTTTCTCTTGGGGAGAAAGAGAAGCATAGAGTATGCATTCAATGTTCTAGCTTTTCAGGACATTGCCCAAGGGAATGGTTTCTGTCTTGATTGACTCAGAGTGGTGAAGGGACTGGCATAATCTAGATGCCTGGGGGAGCTACAGATTAAAAAAGAAAGTGGGGCAGTTGTTCAAGCTCCAGAAAATCTGCCATACTGTAGACAGACACCAGAAGGAGGAAAAGATTACAAGATGCTGAAAAAAGAAGCCAGCATATCCCTCCAATAGGGACTTTACACACAGAATTCCAGAGAAGACACATCTACAGAAAAGGTTTGAGTGGCCCCCAGAATATCTAGCTGGGCTGATTCGTGAAGTATTTTCCCTGTATGAATCCAGAGAAGCAGCTGCTTTATCAAATGTGCAGATCACCACACAAAGCTACAAGGCACACAAAAAAAGAGGAAAACATGGCCAAATCAAAAGAACAAACAAATCTATGAAAAATGACAAAAAGAAACAGAAGTATATGAATTATATGACAAAGAATATAAAATAACCATCATAAAGATGCTAAATAAGCTCAAGAAAATGATGTATGAACAACATGAGAATATCAACACAGAGATAGAAAATGTAAAAAAGAACTAAATAGAAATTTTGGAGCTGAAGAATACAGTAACTCAATTGAAAAATCTACTACTGGGTTTCAATAGCAGACTTGGTCAAGCAGAAGAAAAGAACAGTAAACTTGAAGACAAATTATTTGAAATTATCCAGTCAGAGAGACAAACTGAAAAAATAATGAAAAAGAGTAAAGAAAGCCTAAGGGACCTATGGGACACCATCAAATAGACCAATATTTAAATTATGGGAGTTCCAGAGGAGAAGAGAAAAAGGGACAGAAAGCTTATTTGTTGAAATTATGGCCAAAAACTACATAAATCTGGTGAAGAAAATGGACATTCAAATTCAAGAATACTGAGGGACTACAGCTAGAAAGAGTCTAAGGAAGTCTACACCAAGACACAGTATAATCAAATTGTAAAAGTCAAAAACAAGAAGAATATCGAAAGTAGTAAGAGGAAAACAACTCACCATGTACAAGAGAGCCCTCATAAGGCTATCAGTGGATTTCTCAGCAAAAACCTTGCAGGCCAGAAAGGAGTGGGATGATATACTCAAATTGCTGAAAGAAAAATACTGCTTACCAAGAATATTACATTTGAAAAAAACTGTCCTTCAGAAAAGGAAAGCTAAAGATTTTCCCAGACAAACCAAAATTGAGGGAGTTCATCACCACTAGACCTGCCTTATAAGAAATGCTAAGGGAATTCCTTCAAACTGAAATTAAAAGATGCTAAATAGAAACACAAAAGCATATAAAATCATAAAGCTCCCAGGTAAAGGTAAATATATAGACAAATAGAGAATATTATAAGACTGTAAGAGTGGTACATAACTCACTTTTAATTCTGATATAGAGGTTAAAAAGCAAAATTATAAAAAAAAACTATATAAAATATATTAGTGGATAAACAATATAAAAGGATATAATTTGTGGCATTAATAACATGAAGTGTCAGGGAAAGGTAGGAAAAATGCAGAGTTTTTATGTAAAACTAAAGTTGTTATCTACTTAAATAGATTGTTACAACTCTAAAATGTCCCATGTAAGCCCCACAGTAACCACAAAGAAAATATCTAAAGAAGATACACAAAGAACATGAAAAAGGAACTAAATCATGTCACTACAAGAAGTCAATGAATCACAAAGCAAGACAGCAAGAAAGGTAAAGAGGGACAAAAGAGCTATAAGACAGAAAACAATGAACAAAATGGCAAAAGTAAGTCTTTCCCTATAAGTAATTACTTTACTTGTAAATGGATTAAACTCTCCAATCAAAAGACATAGAGTGGCTGAATTGGACAATCAGACAACATTCAACTATATGTTATCTATATGAGACCCACTATTTAGATTTAAGGGCATACATACAATAAAAGTGAAAGGATGGGAAAAGACATTCCATGCCAATGGTAACCAAAAAGGAATAGGGTAGCCATACTTTTATCAGAAAAAATAGACTTTAGGTCAAAAAATGCCACAAGAGACAAAAAAATTATATGATAAGAAGGCCAATTCACCAGGAGGATATATCAACTATAAAAATTTATAAACTCAACATTAGAGCAACAAAATATATGAAGCAAACATTGATAAAATTGAAGGGAGAAATAGACAACAACACAATAATAGTAGTGGATTTCAATACCCCACTTTCAATAATGGATAGAACATTCAGACAGAGATCAATAAGGAAACAGATCTTAAACAATGCTATAGGCCAAATAATGTAACAGACATATAAAATCATTCCACTTAACAGCAGCAGAATACACATTCTTCTCAAGCACACTTGGAATATTCTCCAGGGTAGACTACAGTTTAGATCACAAGATAAGTCATAGCAAACATAAGAAGACTGAAATGTTACCAGTTATAGTCTCTGATCACAATGGTATAAAACTAGAAATTAATGGCAGAAGAAAAACTGGTAAATTCACAAATAAGTGGAAATTAAACAACACACTCCTGAAAAAACCAATGGATCAAAGAAGAAATCAGAAGGGAAATAGAAAATATCTTAAGATAAATTAAAATAAAAACACCACGCACCAAAACTTATGGGACACAGCAAAAGCAGTAATAAAAGGGAGGTTTATAGTGGTAAACACATACATTAAAAAAGAAGAAAGATCTCAATTAAACAACTTAACTTTATACCTCAAGGAACTAGAAAAAGGAGAATGAACTAAACCTAAAGTTAGCAGAAGGAAGGAAATGATAAGGATTGGAGCAGAAATAAATGAAATAGAGACTAGAAGTATAATAGAAACAACAACAACAACAACGAAAAGACAATTTGGATTGATTCCAGTTCAAAATGGCAATCAAGGAATATACTGAACTCCCCTCCTCCTAAGACACACTGAGTCTACAACTACGTATGGAACAACTATCTCTTAAAAAAAAAACAAAACCCTAAAGTCTGATTAAGTGACAAGTACATATTAGGCAAATAAGGTGAAAATCACATCAAAGTGGGTTATTGAGGCTGGGACACATTCTCGCCATAAACCCCACAACATTGTGGTGACCCACAACCAGGAGGAAACTCAAAACCCAGAGCCTCTCCCTAAGGAGTGAAAGGTTCAAACCATACATCAGGCACCCCAACTTTTAAGACATGCACTTGAGAGATGACTCCCCAAAATGGTTAATTTTGAAAACCAGCAGGGCTTGTGTCCTGAGACCCACAAGATGGTAGCAATCCGAGAAATGCCTCTTAAAGGGACTGAATGCTTGGACTCACCCACATCAGGCTCCAACTTAGAGGCAGCTAATTGCACTCAAACTTAAAATGAAGGAGGCTAACCTGTTTATATTAAAACCTTGGCCTGAGGTGAGGCATTTAATTTAACACACACATCTAGTAACTTACTAGAACACTCTTTGAGGACAGAGATTGGCAGGAGCCATCTTTGTCCTCTCCCTTTGCCATGCTCCAGAGCACCTGTATCTCCCAGGAGGAAACCTTTACGTGTGTCTGGTACCTCAATTTTTGCAGCTGCTGCCCAGGAGACTCTTTTCAACTGCCTAGCCCTGGAGGGCAGGTGAGCTTGTGTTCCTGGTCACATGAGACTGCAATAATTGTTGTCACCCAAAAAAGAGCTCATGCTCCTGTCTGGTGCTCCAATTTTTGTAACTGCTGCCAGGGGACACCTCTATATCATCTGGCTCTGGTAGTCAGTGGAGCTTAAACTCATGGGTCCCACAGGTCTATAACCAATGGAGAAAGAGTTCTTAGAGAGTTATTATCGTGAGGGCACAGCAAGAGGCAATGGACCCAAGACCTCTGTCTTTCTGTGAAGGAGGCCTATTAGCTAGTTATCATGACTGTGATCAGGGGGGTGGGTAGGCTTCTAATTAAACAAGCATTTAGAGGCTGACTCTAATCCTTTCAAGAGACCTCAGAGGACAGTTGCTATCTTCTAACCGAAATGGTATGAAACTAGAAATTAATTACACAAGTTCATGAATATGTGGAGATTAAATAATATGCTATTTAATCAAACATGGGTCAAAGAAGAAATCCAAAGAGAAATCAAAAAACACATTGAGACAAATGAAAATGAAAACATAACGTACCAAAATTTATGGGATTCAGCAAAAGCAGTTCGAAGAGGGAAGTTCATAGCAATACATTTCTACCTCAAGAAATAAGAGAAGTCTCAAATAAACAATCTAACTTTATATCTCAAGGAGTTAGAAAAAGAAGAAAAAATAAAGCCTAAAGTTAGTAGAAGGAAGGAAATAAATATTAGAGCAGAAATAAATAAAATGGAGGCTAAAAAAAAATCAATGAAACTAAGACCTAATTCTTTGAAAAGATAAACAAAATTGACAAATGTATAGTTACACTAATTAAGAAAAAAGAGAAAGAACACAAATAAAATCAGAAATAAAGGAAGAGATATTACAACTGATACCACAGAAATACAAAGGATCATGAGATTACTATCAACAATTATACACCAACAAATTGGACAACCTGGAAGAAATGGATAAATTCATAGAAACATACAACCTACCAAGACTGAATCATGATGAAATACAAAATCTGAACAGTGATAACTAGACAGAGAATTGATCCAATAATCAAAAACCCCCCAAAAGATATAGTTCAGGACCAGACAACCTCACTGGTATATTCTACCAAACAGTCAATTAATAATTAATACCAGCCCTTCTCAAATTCTCTCAAAAAAATTACAAGAGGGGGAACACTTCCAAACATATTTTACAAGGCCAAAATTACCTGGATACAAAAACCAGACAAGGATACCACACAAAAAAAGAAAATAACAGGCCAGTATGCCTGGTGAACATAGATGCAAAAATCCTCAACAAGATATTGGCAAACCAAATTTGAAAATACATTAAAAGGATCATATACCATGATGAAGTGAGATTTATTCCAGGTATGCAAGAACGGTTTTACATCTGCAAATCAACCAATATGATACACCACATTGACAAAATGAAGGATAAAAATCATATGATCATCTCAATAGATGCAGAAAAAGCATTTGACAAAATATAACATCCATTTATGATAAAACCTCTCAATAAAGGAGTATAGAGGAAACATACCTCAACATAATAAAGGCCATATATGACAAGTCCACAGCTAACAACATACTCAATGGTGAAAACTGAAAGATTTTCCTCTAAGACCATGAACAAAACAAAAATGCTCACTTTAGCCCCTTTTACTCAACATAGTATTGGAAGTCCTATCCAGAGCAATTAAGCAAGAAAAAGAAATAAAAGGCATTTAAATTGGAAAAGAAGTAAAACTGTCCCTGTTTGCTGATGATATGATATACATATAAAATCCTAAAGACTCCATCATAAAAACTGTTAGAACTAACAAACGAATTCAGTAAAGTTTCAGGATACAAAATCAATAAGCAAAAATCTGTTGCATATCTTTACACTAATAACAAACTACCAGAAGGAGAAATTAAGAAAACAATCCCAATTACAATTGCATCAAAAAGAATAAAAAACCTAGAAATAAGTTTAACTAAGGAGGTGAAAAACCTATGTATTGAAAACTACAAGACATTAATGAAAGAAATTGAAAAAGATACAAATAAATGGAAAGATATTCCATGCTCATGGATTGGAAAATTAATATTGTTAAAATGTCCATACTATCCAAAGCAATATACAGATTCAGTGCAACCCCTATCAAAACTTTAATGGCATTTTTCACAGAAATAGAACAAACAATCCTAAAATTCGTATGAAACCACAAAAGAGCCTGAATAGTCAAAGTAATCTTGAGAAAGAAGAACAAAGCTGGAGGCATCATGCTCCCTGATTTCAAACTAGGTTACAAAGCTATAGCAATCAAAGCAGTATGGTATTGGCATAAAAACAAACATAGATCAATGGAATAAAACAGAGAGCACAGAAATAAATCCACATATGTATATTCAAATGATCTCAACAAGAGTACCAAAATATATCCAAAACATATAAAGAACTCCTACAACTCAATAAAAAAAATTGCAGAACTCAATTTAAAAAAGGACAGCATACTTTGAATAGACATTTTCTCCAAAAAAGATATACATATACAGAATTACAAGTGTTGGCAAGAATGTGGAGAAATTGGAACCCTTATATACTGTTGAAGAGAGTGTAAAATGGTGCATCCACTGTGGAAAACAATGTGTAGGTTCCTCAAAAAGTTAATACTAGAACTACTGAATGATGCGACAATTGCCTTTCTGGGTATGTATCGAAGAGAATTGCAAACAAGATCTCAAAAAGATATTTGAATTTCCACTTTAACTGAAGCATTATTCACAATAACCAAGAGATGGAAACAATCTAAATGTCCATCACTGGATGAATGGATAAAGAAAAGATGATATGTGTGTGCCTGTATATATATAAATATTATGTGTTATTCAGTCTTAAAAAAGAAGTCTGTCCTGTCAAATGCTACAAAGTGGATGAAACTTGAGGACATTATGCTAAGTGAAATAAGCTAGTCACACAAGGACAAGTACTGCATGATTCCATCATATGAGATATTTAATATAGTCAAACTTGTAGATACAGAAGAGTGTTGGTTGCCAAGGGCTGGAGGGAGGGGAGGAAAGGGAGTTGCTATTCAATGAGTATAGAGCTTCATTTCTGCAAGATGAAAAAAGTTCTAGAGATCTGTTGTACAACAATGTCCATATAGTTAAGAAAACTGTGGTACAGTTAAAAATTTGTTGAGATAGAGCTCATGTTATGTGTTTTTTACCACAATAAAAATAATTATACTGTGTTAAAGAAGTCAAACCCAAAGGAATACATACTGTATGATTCTTCTTATATGAAGGCCAAGCATAGGAAAAATATGGTGATAGAAATCAGGAAGTGATTGCCTTGGGTGAGGGTGAGGGTGACAACCAGAAGAGGGCATGAGAGAACTTTCTGGGCTCATCTAAATTTGGGTGGTAGTTACGTGGGTGTATAAAACTGTAACAACTCATTAAAATAAACCCTAAGGTCTAGTGTATCTAAATTATTCCTAAATTTTTTATTTAAATTATTCTAAAAGAAAAAGAAATAAAAAACATTAAACTGTTTTCCTTTTTAGAGGTTAAATAGGTTATCTTTCCTCCTTAGGAAAAAATATAAAGAAGAAATATTGCTAATGAAAGATGGTTATAACCTGTGCTTGATCAGGTGAAACAAATGCTATGTGTAGTTATAGAAAAAATGAGTGTAAGTTTAAAAAAACCTCAACTGTCTCATATTACATTAAGCCCGTAAATAGGAATAAATAGTAGAAGTGGGAAATGGAATTATAATTTTTATCTCAAAAGTTGACAGTAAAGGTTTGTAAGAATAATCAGTGTTATCCTGTGGTATAATTAGAAAATGTGCATGGGAACAGAATGCATTTTCAGCTAATACAAATAGGTCTACAAGAGTAGGACCTAAATGAATGGTAGAACCGGGGATAAAAACTGAGATGGTAGAACTATGGAGTAAGACACAGGAAAGAATAAATACCACACCAAGAAAGAGGCCAGGGTCAGGAACCAAGAAACATAAAAACAACACAAACAAAATCCAAAGCCAGGCTCAGATAGATGTTGAGATTGAGGTTAAATTTTTTTAAATTAAAAAATTAAAAGTTGAGGTTTAAAAAAGAAAGTCAAGCAGGAAATATTTTTCTTTCAAAATGCAGTTCTCATGCTTATACCAGTACCTTCTCTCCTGGGTGTAACTAGAAGAGTAGTACAAAGATCCAGAAGCCAGACACAAATTCTGAACAACAGTGATTCAAAAACAGCCAAGGTTTATAATACAAAGAGCCACTCTTTTAAACCTGCAACAGAAAAACAATCATAAATATATATATATTAAATTCCACTTGGGCCAAAAGAGAAATTTATCCATACTGGTTTGATCACTTGTGAACCTTTAAGAGAGCAGAGCAAAAAGAAGGTTGTAGTCTTAAGAAAGCAATTACTTTATTTGTAAAGTTTATACTATATAATAACTATGTTAGAAAATCTGTGAGATATCTATATGTATTTATCTCCAAAGTGACCAGAGATGGAGAATAGCTGCACAGCTTGGTCACCATTTCATCTTGTACTATATATAATCTGTCAGTATTTAACATGTGGTTTATCCATTCAAAACAAATTATAATGCCCTCACAGAGCTTGTTATGGATTAACTCTACACTTGGACCAAAATAATAAAGATCAACACTTACAAAGAGGGGTTTCAGAGGAAATAAACAAGGAAGTTTTATACATAAATACATACATACACACACACAATAAAAACCTATTTTTTTCTTTTATAAGATAGGTTTCAAGCTCTGTAGCTTTGCTTTAAAGTCTCCCTCATCAATACGGGCCAAAGCAGAAATCCATGATAAATATTTGTTATAATTTCAGCATTGTAAGCACAACTTGTAAATTTTCTTACAGAAGAATTATAAGACTAGAAATATATTTTAAAGAAAGTGTAGCAGCATGAAAGTTTAAGTAGTCGTAAGGAAAAATATAGTTTTAAATAAATAGAGTTGGGACTTCCCTGGTGGCACAGTGGTTAAGAATCCGCCAGCCAATGCAGGGCACACGAGTTTGATCCCTGGTCTGGGAAGATCCCACATGCTGCAGAGCAACAAAGTCAGTGTGCCACAACTACTGAGCCTGTGCTCTAGAGCCCGTGAGCCACAACTACTGAGCTTGTGCACCACAACTACTGAAGCCCATGCTCCCTGGGGCCTGCATGCTGCAACTACTGAGCCCACGTGCCTAGAGCCCGTGCTCTGCAACAAGAGAAGCCACCTCAATGAGAAGTTCGCACGCCGCAATGAAGAGTAGCCTCCGCTCACCGCAACTAGAGAGAAAAGCCCACACGCAGCAATGAAGAACCAACGCAGCCAAAAAATAAAATAAAAAAATAAAATAAAAATTTAAAAATAGAGTTACAGAAGAATTTTATGTTCTGCAACATGAAAAGTTTTTCACATTTTATTTTTCCAACATATTGTAATATTTTATGTATTATTAGGGTACCTTTTTGAAGTGCTTTCTTTCCTTTTCTTTTATGTGCTTTTTTTTCCTCTACAAATATTTACCCAGAATAGTATAAAATATGGTTACCTAGTCCCTCTGCCATTTCCTGTAAGTACAAATTCTCTTCAAAAAGTAAAATAAATATATTATCAAGTATCTACTTTTGCCGACCCCAGCCGTTTTATCGAACAGCAAATGTTCATTAGCATGCACTGATATGAAGACAATCTTACTGACAATTCCCAGAGTGTTCCCTCTTTCATAAACAGATTGTTGATGGCTGATGCATAATCCATCTGAGCATTGCAATAAAAAGAAAATATCACAAAATGTGCATAGAGATTCATAGAAATGAGTGCCCAAACTTTCAATAGATAGGAAGAGAATATACACACGTGCACACACAACCATGTTCTTTACTTAGATTTGACTGATGTTGTTTGCAGAAAGTTAACTCCTGTTGGGTTTTTTATTGAATAGTTCTCTTAAATGGGGCTCTTTATTCAATCAAATAAAAAATACTGTAACCCATACCAAAGTGATAGTATGATTTGAGAGAGTTTAGCTATTTTACCAATGCCAAAGCATCCAGAGGAAATGTAAGGAAATTCTCTTAATCATACATATGTTTTACTATTTGATGCCAAACATCCAGATGCTCTAAATATGTGGATGTTTGGCATCACATAAAATAAGTAGAAAGAACCCCTGATAATTCTTGGTAATTACGTAGATCATTTACGTATCTAGTCATTCTACAAATATTTATTTTGCACCTATTATATGCAATGTCCTCTGTTCGGTGTTGCAAAGGAAACATAGGTGTACAAGGATCCGAATCTGTGTTCAAGAAGCTTACAATTAAGATAGAAGGGATAGAATGTGAACACAAGAAAGAATGAGGTCTATGCTTTAAGCGGCTAAAAATTGTCACCAGAGTTAATAAATAAAATAGCCTTCCAAATCTGATGACCAAGGTAATGTTTAATCTGAAATTTGAAAAAGTGGATAATAGTTTTATAATCAATGACTAAGAATACAGTAAGAAATATGTAAGCAAGGAAATTTATACAAGAAAATTCCATGGGCATTCATGAAGGGTTGTAATCCAGAGGAACAGAGTAATAGATAAAACTGGGAAAGTAGGTTTGATTTATTTAAGAAAGGACTTTGAATGTATAATTTTTATTTCATTTTTAAGTGGCAAGACACCACTAAAGGCCATGTACTATGCTGAAAACAGCTTTAGAAAATCAATTCCTTACATAGGTAATTTTCCCTCCTTCATCTTCAGTTTTTCTATCTGTCAAAAAAGAGAGAGAGAGATATATCTAAAGTTCCTTTGGGGTCCAAAAAGTATGAAAAGAATATTTCATTTTGTTGGCAAGAGAATTCCATGTAAGGACCGTGAGCATGAGAAAGATAGAATCATCATAATACTCTAGGAAGCTGTATCTGTTATTGATGTGCAGGATGCATTGAATTATGGAGACTGTGAATATAGGGAGAATAGTTAGAGGGCTTTTGTGACTGTCTTCACAGAGCTTGATCTGAGATGACAACTTTGGAAATGGTAAGGAATAGACGGGAAAGACCCTTGTTTGTTTGTTGGTCAGAAAAGTGCACATGGAATCAGTGTATTTTTAATTTTATTTTCAATCAGTCACAACCAGACCATTTAAATTTTTTATAGTAGAGCTTCTAAATATGCAGAGTAAGACTCAAAATTCCTGTACTGCCATATGGGAATGTCTAGGGAGTCTTAATGCTTTTTATTTTTTTCATGTTTGGAAACCCTGTGACGAAAGATACTTTAAGTATCTTTTTTTAAAGTATCTTCTGTTAAGTATTTTTTTTTTAATTAATTTATTTTTGGCTGCGTTGGGTCTTCATTGCTGCGTGCAGATTTTTCTCTAGTTGTGGCGAGCGGGGGCTACTCTTCCTGCGGTGCGCTAGCTTCTCATTGCTGTTGCTTCTCTTATTGCGGAGCACGGGCCCTAGGAGCGTGGGCTTCAGTAGTTGTGGCTCGTGGGCTCTAGAGTGCAGGCTCAGTAGTTGTGGCACAGGGGTTAGTTGTTCTGCAGCATGTGTGATCTTCCGGGACCAGGGCTCGAACCCGTGTCCCCTGCAATGGCAGGCGGATTCTCAACCACTGCGTCACCAGGGAAGCCCCTCTTTTGTTAAGTATTACCACTTTTCATATTTTTCTGTCATTCACATTAACTAATGGGCATTTCCATGAAAACTCGATTTCCTCTCTTATCCCCATGTAAAACACAAATTAAACTATGCCTGCATGACAGAACACCTTCGCAATATTCATCTAAACCAATTTTAAGCAGAGATGAACATAATACAGTCATGATAGCTCAATGAACAATGAGATATTGTATTTGCTTTTTATATAAAGATATGTTTCATACTCTCCCGTTTCCAGTGGGAGCCCTTCTGATGTTTCAGAAGCCAAATACTAAAATAAAATAAAGTGATTTTGAAAACTGACATATCAGAGTTTGAAACTTCAGCCACTGAATAACTCTGTGCTGAAATTCACTTTATTTGTCTGTAAATATTAGAATAATGATATCATAAAATATGTGTGGTGCATGTCCAATGAGACAGTGAATGAAAGGTCTAGTTCAATGGCTGACACATACTACATATAGTAAATTATTTTAAAAACTCATAAACAAATTGTAGCTTTGAGGTCAGCTTTGCAAGTGGATATGAGTGGGGTGAAAGAGAAAACAAGGTAAATAAGGTATTTAGGAACAATGCCAAAGGACAATTGCTCTTCTAATGTCATTTCCAGAAATTGGGAGGATAGTTGCAAATAGGAGTCAAGACAGTACCAAGAGCTATTCTTGAAGACTGGCAATATATTTAATGCTTATATATTAATGCACTGTAAGCCAAGTTTTTGCTTACTATTTATAATCAGATACTTTCTCTAGATACTGGACATAATAAATAAATATGGTCTTACAACTATTGCCCATACAGGAAATGGTTAATAATATGATGATAGCGTAAGTTAATGAAGGTGTTCTTCATATGTATACTTGTCTAAGCCAAATATGACAGATGAACAATTGGGAAAAAAATTACTTCTGGCATTGAATGAAGTGATCTGAAAGAGATAAACAATAAAATATGGAGAAAAGCTAGTTGCTTTAAATTAGATCAAATTACTATTATTTGCAGTGAGTACTTTATTTGAGTCCTTGGAGAGATGATACATATTAATAAATCAGAAATATCTACTGCTTTTTAAAAACCTTATATATTCATCATGAAATAAAATTTTATATTGTTTTCTAAATATAAAGCTCGTTTACTTACCTATACTTCCTTCTTATGATAACCATGGATTTTTTTTCCCCCTGAGAGCCTAGAAATCTGAAATCTTTAACCTTTGGGCTACAGAAGTTTTGGAGTGACTTCCTGCTGTCAGCAGACATGATGCCGTGGAGAACTCTGATTGTGATTGTGATTAATAATGTGTTGTACTCTCCAGACTGTTTCTGTAAGTTTCATGATGAATTGCAGTTACAAATTTTCATTGCACTTTAATGGTTGATTTACTGATGTTTATAAAATGAAAGGTCAATTCAATAGTTGAAAATAGTTGCAATAACATTGATAGTGAATGAAAACTTGTTTGTAAAAATGGAAAAGAGTAGAGAAAATCTGGCTAATAAGATCATAAAGTTGAACAGCTGAATTTGTCTAATTGCCCTATTTTCTTCCAAAGGCCATAAACTTTGTCACATTTTGTAAATGCCAGAGTTGCAGTCTCACATATAGAACTATTCCTAATACACAGTATCAAAGATAGGAGTTCAAAGGAAGATGGAAAGGGAACTTTGCATGAATCCTGCTCTATAAATTATCTGCTCTAAAAGGCTTGAGGAAATTTTGAAGTCAATGTTGACAAAAAATAAAAAGAAGTGTATTGCAAGAAGAGAAAATATTTTAAAACTATTTAAGCACTTAGATTTATTTGGTTTTAGATGTCTACATTTTGACAATATTAACCTTTCATTTTGTTCATGAGGCAGAAAAGAAGAGAAAGAAGAATTTATTTGCAAGATAGTTGAAAGTCTGTTCTTGTGCTTAGCATTTATTTTTCTTTCAAGTTTCAGTTGTGATGCTCAAGTATTTTTGGTTTTGGACAAGGAAAAACAAGAAGCTCTTTACAGTGCCAGAACCTGTCTCTAGTATTTCCCAGAATGTGTTGAAGTTACTAATTTCCATTATGTTCAAAAATTGATTTATTGATGTTTGTAAAATACTGCACTTATAATTACTTGATACTTATATATTTTATTTCTGGTTTAAGTGTGAGATTAAAAATAAATCACACCAGGTCATATAGGGTTTTTTTTCCTATTTTGTTCTAAAATCTTGTAATTTTGTTTGCCTTTCTATGCTTGTCAAAAATCATATGGGTGTATTTATGAAATCTCTGTTTTGGTTTTATTGATCTATGTGTTTTTCCCTTTACCTAAAACCACATAATCTGGAGTCTTAAAATTGAGAAGTGTAACTCCTGCAACTTAATTCTTCTTTTCCAATTGTTTTACATATCTTAGCTCCTTTATTTTTTCATACACGTTTTAAAATCATGCTATTTCTATCTCCAAATTATTTTTCTGGGATTTTGATTGGAATTGCATTAACTCTATAGATGATCTGGGGAGACTAGATATCTTTACCATGCTTAGTCTTCAACTCTATGAGCATAATATACTTCTCATTTATTTATGACTTTGATTTTCTTCATCATCATTTGTAGCTTTCAGCATAGAGATCTTGAATATGTTTGCTAGGTTGTGCCTAAATATTTTCCTTATTTTTTGAGAGAGAGAGAGAATTATCCATGAAGCTACAATCCATCGTAAAATGATTTTTTTTTCAAATTTCAGTTTCCAATTATACATTACTAGTGTATAAATATACAATTGATTTTGGTGTGTTGGCCATATATCCAGCAACCTTGTTAAACTCACTTATAATTTCTAGATTATTTTTATAGATTCATTGGGATTTTCTATCTAGACAATCATGCCATCTGCAAATAGGGATAGTTTTATGTTTTTCCTTCTAATCTATATGTCTTTTATTTCTTTTTCTTGCCTTATCACACTGCCTAGGATGTCCATTATGATGGCAGTGAAGAGAGCAGTCATCCTTCTCTTATTTCCAATATTAGGAGGAAACATCCAGTCTTTCAACTTTAAGTGTGATGTTGTAGATTTTCTTCTAGACATAGTTTGTCAGGTTCAGGTTCAGGAAATCCCCTTCTGGTTTTAGTTTGCTGAATGTTTTATATATATATATATAATTAATGTATTGTCAAGTGCTTTTTCTGCATCAGGAGATATGATCATGTTTTCTTTTTTCATCTGTTACTAAGATAAATTACATTGATTGATCCTTGAATATTGAACCAGGTTTATGTTCTCAAAATAAAATATTAGCAAAAAAGTTTATAGATCTATGGTCATGAGGGCTATTTGTCTGTAGTTTCTTTTGTTTGTAGTCTGTCTGTCTGGTCTTAGTATCAAGGAAATGTCGACCTCATAAAATGATTTGGGAAATGTTTCCTCCTCTTCTATTATTTAGAAGAAATTATGTAAAGTTGTTAGTTCCTTTTTAAATTTTATATTGTTTGTCAGTGAAACTGTCTAGAACTTGTGATTTTTTGAGAAGGTTTTTAACTATCAATTCAATATGTTTGTCATATTACTATTTATGTGATGTATTTAATTTTGAATGAATTTAGGTGGTTTACAGTTTTTGAAGAAATGGTTCATTTCATATAAATTGTTGAATTTATGCTAAGAGTTCTTCAGAGTGTTCCCTTATTATTCTTTTAATACCTTAGGTGTATGCATTGATATCATTCTTTAATTCCTAATATTACAAACTTGTATCTGTGTCTTCTTGCTTTTTTCAGTTTTGCTATGTTTTATCAATTTTATTTATCTTCTCAAAGAATTGGCTTTGTTTTCATTGATTTTCTCCTGTTTTCCAGGTTTCAATTTTATTGATTTTTGTTCTTATATTTATCACTTTCTTCTTTTTGCCCACTTTTGGTTTGTTTTCTCCTCTTTTTCTAGCTTCTTAAATAAGAAGCTAGATTTTTAGGTTTAGACTTTTCTTCTTGTTCTAATATGACCATTTAGTTTTATACATTTATCTCTAAGCAATGCTTTAGCTATGTCCCACAAATCTTGACATGTTGTGCTTAAATTTTGCTCAGTTTAAGATATTTTCTAATTTCCCTTGAGAGTTGTTTGTTGCTAAATGGTTGAAATTTGTTGTTTAATTTTTAAGTATTTTGAGATTTTGCTGTTATCTTTTTGTTATTGATGTAATGCTTAATTTCATTTTTGTTATAGAACATACTTCATATTACTTCAATTCTTTTAAATTTGTTAAGGTTTATTTTATAAACCAGAATATAATCTTCCTTTGTTAATGTTTCATGTGCATTTAAGAAGAATGTGTATTCTTTTTTTTTTTTTTTGGTAGAGATCTCTATAGAAGTCAATTAGATCCTGTTGGTTGAATGTGTTATACAGCACTTCTATATCACTGCTGATTTTCTGCCTATTAGTTCTATCACTGAAAGAGGATTGTTGAAGTCTCCAACCATAATTGTGAATTGATTTATTTCTCCTTTTAGTTCTGGCAGCTTTTGCTTCATATATTTTGAAGATCTGTTGTTTCTCTAGAAACATTCAAGTAGAATAAATATTTCACTATTGAAGAGGTCTCCTTTCTTGTTCTTATGCCATATATGCATATTATACTCAGTCTAAAACTATAAGCACTAAAATATATGAAAAATAAATTTTAAATTGCTCTCCCCAGATTTTTTAAATAGGGTTAAAGATTGCCAAAAAAAGTGAATTGTGTTCTCTATGAATTGTTGACACCTTCTTAATCCTGTAGTTTTTCTTATTTTTATGTTTTACACAGATATTCACCTTGTATATATATTTGATAATGTTTTATTGTTTAATGAACTGCTGTTCCAGCAGTTTAATGTAATACATATATATTTCCCTCTATCTTAATTCTGCTTTTTATAGATCTTCCAATTTCCCTTTCTAACAGATATATTTTTAAAAACCACCTGTGTATTGCTTACACAACTCTTTGCATTTCTACTTAAATATGTAGGCCTGTTTTGCCCTTTTCCATCTTTAGGTTTAATTAAATTTTACTTTATTGAAATCTTTAAGTTTTTTAAATATTTTAAATTTATTTGCATAAGGTTACAGAAATCCTTATGCAATACATTCAGAAGTTCAAAGGACAGCCCAATAACCCCTCAAAGTCACCTCTAAAATCACAGGATACTGCTTTGCTTCTTTTATGTTCATACAGTTCTCCATATTAGATGATGCAAATTTCAACATTTTAATCACAACTGCTTCATTCTCTCTCAGACACAAATTGCAATAGTTTTCATCTCACATATTTTAAGAGAGGGAATATCTGTTCTATTTGTAAAATGAGCTTGTATATATCTGATACTATGGCCAATATCTGAGTGATTAAAACCTCCACAATTTAACTTCTAATGTGTTTCAGGCTTCTCTTATCAGCAAAAGTAGTTCCTGATCCACTTTCCCTCACTGCCTTGTAGCGCTGTAATAACATAGATAATATTGTTGCCATTATCTTCTAAACTCTTATGTGTCAGCTAAAATATTTGTATTTTTATTACTCTTTGCAGATTCAGTATTCTCTTTTACCACTTTCATCAATCTACTTTGTCTATTATTCTCCCATTTCTCTAGTAGATTTTTTTCCAGTTTCATATTTTTTATTTTTTATATAATTGAATCTTTAAAATATCTAGTGAAAATTGTGCAATATTTATTTAGGGGCCTTAAGAGGACTTAGAGTTCTAATTTTTATTTTTCTTATTAGCCATTTTAGTTTCTAACTTTGCTATGTCATCAATGTAAAGTTCTAGAGGATAAGAACTATCACTTTCTTATGCAAGGCATGTATATTAACTCTTCTGTGCATCATATATCTGCAAAAACAATAAATAAAAATAGATATTTCATGAGGTAAATCTTATCATAATGTAATGAGTTTTCTGAAATGTTAGCAATGACTGTTATATAATATTCCTCTTCAAACAACTTACACTCTCTAACAAGAGAATAACATAATTATGACACAATTTTTGGAAAGATCAGTCAAATACTAATGTCTTTTTTTCAAAGCCAACTTAATTTTTAGAATCACTTTCATGACTATTCTCTCATATTTTGAGAGCTTAACAAATATTTCCACTTTGAAGTTTTATATATTCTAACTTTAATATGAGTCTTGCCTACCAGACAATTTTCCATAATGGTAAGAAATCTATCTGCCCACATTCTGTCAAACAGTCTGGAGTTTGCATATATTTTCTCTGAAATTATCCTATTTGATTAAAAATTACCCAAAATATTCCACTTAAGAACTGTGTAATCCCTGACTCATCTCTAAAATCTTACTCATGGATGAATCATATAACAACTAGTTTATTTTGAAAATAACAAATCAAAACTAAACAACATCAATACATCTTTTATACATTTATAAACAATGTTTAAAATTCTAGATTCTCATGTCTCTGTTCTAGCATTGGTAACTTCAAGACCCAGTTGATTCCTAAGAATGAATTAAAAAAACAAACAAACAAAAAAAACCTTCAGGCTGTGTTTGCTACTCCCTGTCAAATCTCGGGAGCTGAAAGGAGCTCATGTGGGAGGTAAAGGGGCTGGGCAACCCCAAACCCCTGCTCTAAGAACAAGTTATCTCTCCTGTTCTCCTAGTTGTACAGAGCCGGAGTTCATGTATGGATACTAAGTAATAATACCAGAGAAGGACAAAAGGAGGGTTGTTTCTTTGAAGGGTGGAGTGCTTTATTAGTGACCTTCTGGGCCTGAAGGAGAGAAATAGGTCCATGATTTGCTTCCATCCTGAGCTTCAATTTCTTTAATGGCTTTAGGTCCCGTTAACATCATGCTTCTATACTCGCTAACTCGTCTCATTGCTTTTAGGACTAATTTGCTTTTTTTGTCTATAATAAAACATGTACAGTCACTGATCTTGAAAAGATCATTTTTGACAAAGAAATTCACTGCAATAGGCTACTGAAATTTAGGGGAGACATTGAGAATTGTAAGCACTGAGGAAACAGGGGAGTTACTTGGGCTCATACAAGCATGTGCTATAGAAATGGAAATAGCAGGTTGAAATTGAACACGGCAAAATTTAGTCTAAATGTCAGGAAAAGTTGTCAACTCTGAGATTTAATTAGGTAGTGGAATAGTTTCCCAGAAGAAATGGCAGAAATTTATTGCTGGAGCTATTTAAAATCGGGCTGGACAAAGCACTAGGGAATATACAGAAGGGGGCAATCCTTCACAGATTCTTGAGGACTGATGTAGATAGCAGTAGGTCTTTTGCATTTCTAATTTTCATGACCATTATTCTAGCATTTCACTTCACAATGCTGGCTAAATGTGTTCTCTTTACCAATGCAACCCTGAAAATCAGAACATTACATGATACCCACAGGGATATCCATAGTTACCTTTTGAAAAATGTGATCCAAGCTTAATATTCCCATTTACTTTGTTAATCATATGGCTGTTCTTTCTTTCTTCCTTCCTTCCTTTTATGATTGGGCAGAAAAACTCCTTCCAAGCAGTTTCTGATTAGTATTCTTTTCTTTCCTATCTCTCATCTCTGTGTGTGGGCTGAGAACACTCATTTATTTATTTACTTACTTATTATTTTAACTTTTCCCTTTTTGGACAAATAATCACTTATTTCAGTAGCTCATCTACTTTTCATTTTTCATCTGAATAAGGGTCCAAAAAAGGCTTTTTCCTCTTTAGCTCTCTTGCAAAGCCCTCTGGATATGCCCATAATCATTACGCTCAGGATTCTGGTTTAGAAACTTTTTTTTTACATTCAGTCTCTGAATAAAAGAGGAAGGAAGTAGAATCTGAAACCTAGATGAAATGTTACTGATAACTATCTCTTCAATAACCTTTACTGCCAAATCAATAATTCTGGTTTGAGTGAGATATGTGTGTATTTTTTCCTCAAGAAAAAGAATATATATGCACGATATTCCTTGGCTATACTCAGTAGGCTTAGAATGTATTTTATTCACTTATAAAATTTCTTTTTAACAAAGGTGTTAGAAATATACCCTGAACCCTAATTAACACACACCAAGGTATACCTTATAGGCATACAATATTCTAGTCAGTTTCTGGCTCATCTCTTTGGACTTTTTCAGTCACTTTGAAAGTTAGGGGATTACTTCGGTAACCCTTCATTCTTTTCCCAATAATAATAACAAGCTTAGAAACAGCAGCAACAACGACAAAACCCTAGTCTATACCAGACCATGTGTTAGGTTCTCTTCATGATTTATCCATTGAATCATCACAACCACCCTGTGAGGTAGATATTCTCATTAACCTCATTTTCAGGAAAGTAAACTTTTCCAAGTACACAGCTAGTAATTGGTAGAGTAAGTCCTGGGATACAAATAGTCTGACAGCAGTGTACATACTCTCAAAAACACTGCACTGAAATGACTGAAGTGCCTCTGAATAGGGAATAGAGTTTCTGTAGAATATTCTGTGAGTTTTGAGAACCTTAAGAATGAGTGCCAATGAATTATCTTCAGTATGATAATGTATGCCACACTGATATGTGCAAAAAAGCAAAAGGCAAGGAAAACTCTTTTAATATTTGCTATTCAAATTCTGTTTGTCTTTTTGCTTTTTTCACAGATTTGATTTCCAACGTCTAGAAGAGGTTCAGGTGAACTGCAAGTTGGGAAGTCCATTTTTCACCAGATGTCAGTACCCAATGGCTGATTATTTGGAGACTTTCTCCTAGCTTTTGAATACTAACCAAGATAACTGCTCTTTGTCAAAATTTTCAAATCCTTTCATAATTTCATAATTCTGCAAAACATAATTAGGTCACCACCAAGCCATTTTTTAAAACCAGAATAACCTCAGTTCCCTTAAGCTATCATTATTATATATACCTTTGAACTATTTAGAGACAATAGATATATAATAAGTTAAGCATAAGTGTCGTTCCCATAGAACAGTATAAGTAGAAATGAACAGACCTTAACAGAGTCTAATGAGGACTTTACAGAAAGGAAATCATCTTTGTTATTCTGTTCCTTATTTCCATTGTTTCAATTATTTATGATATTCTAATATATACGATTTTGTATTATTTTTCAAAATGCAGTTGCATTGCTTAGATCATAATCAATTTCATCACTTAAATTCAAAATACTTGTTTATAATCTGTATTACTAATATATGAAGGTTACAGAATATCTAAACATGGGAAACCGGATATGCTCCATACTCAAATTTGATATTATTATGCAGTGAATTTTCTAAGCTCTTTTTAATCAGCAGAAAATGCTGGAAGTAATAGCAGTCTAAGGGGAACAAACTAATTAGCAATAATGATAGCGGCTGAAAGCATACCTTGAAGCTGTTTTTGTTTCTGTCAATACCAAAGAAAACAATGGTATCAAATGCTAAAGGTAGCTTTGAGGGATTGAACACTTTTTGTACCAGAAGCAAAGATATATTACTAATTGGGTAGTGAGAGACAAGAAATCAGTGAAGAAAACTCTTATAAGAAATTTATGTACATGAAATAATTTTCTGCTTTTGGTCATGTGTTTGTTAAGCCAGGCAATTTTGAAGAGTTGTCACTAATCAACAGTCAACTTTAAAGTGAAAGATCTGAAAATGGTAGATAAAAATCTAACAAAAAGTAAAATATCATTGTGAATATATATTTTCATTTATCATTGGGTGAGAGAAATTTTAACATATCACCTTCCCCCAGAAAAGGGTGAATTAGATTTTTTAAAAGTTAAAAACAATCATTTTAAATGTCATACAGAGAGATGCTATAAGTAAAATTTCATGAGCTAAATTATTATTCTTTCTATCATAAGGAGGGCTGAAATCCCATTGGACCTTGGAACCCAGGTGGATGTACAGGGTTGAATGAAGTGCTGGGAATTGTAAAAATTAGAACATAGCCAGGAGTCTTTTGAATTAGTGTACAAAGACTGAAAAGAAAAAAGTAGAGCCATAATGGAATTATCAGCCCAAGGAGGTTAAAGGAAAGAAAGGCACAAATTAATTTTATTTATCCAAAGTCCAAGCAGAGTTAAAATACAGAGGGACAAGGCAGGAAATAGGAAGAAATACCTGTGAATAAAAGCAACCTAGTAATGGAGAATGACTTCAGCAGGGACACTCAGCACTCTCTCAGCACAGTTGATAAGAGCAGAGTTGGAGAACTGATGTTGGAGAGAAATTCTCCAACTCTGCAGAATCTTGGTTTGAGATTAATTTTGTTAAGAGGGATAGTGAGTGTCCTTACAAAGTTAAATGACAAGATTCTTTACAGGCTTCCTGATAAGTCAGAATCTATGGCTCAACTATAATAGAGGTATGTTAACTCAGCAACAAGAATTAGAAGAATGCTAGAGCCAGGGATTTTAGCAGGTTATTATAATTCTATCTATATTTTCAGTACTATTTTTCCATGTGTTTTGTCTTAGCTATGTTGGTCAGCCTGAGACATGACACTACTGTACAATCTCCATAGACCTACTTTTTCATCTTCTTGTAAGACTGGGTAGCCAGGTCATCCTTGATGATTCTTCTTAGGGGGGTACTGTAGCAGCTATGCTTTAACTTGACCTTCCAATATAGTTAAAGGCCCTATTGATTGATTGTGGTGGATATAACTTTGGCCCTCTTCCAGAGATGACATTGTGATAAGTGGCTAATTCTACTCTCTGAGTTTATGCTTTCCCATGGAGACAAAATGCTGGATGTGTCAGAAAGTCTCAGGTCTACCAGAAAGGGTTTTGGCACACTGAATTTGCAACTATGAAACTGTTTTTCTATGACTGCTATTACATACAGAGAAGGAAACAACACAGTTTGTGTTTTTATCTATCAGGATGAAGCATGGCATAATGAAAAAAACATATGGTTCTAGAATTAAACATCTCTTAGCTGTGTGATCTTGGGCAGGTTGCCTCAACTTTCTGGGTTTCTGTTTCCTCGTCTTTAAAAATGGGGATAAATATTACCTACCTCATATAGTTATTAATACTAAATGAGAAATAATGCTGGTGCAAATGTCTGGCCCATAATTGACTCAATAAATATTTTAAAAATTTAAACCAAAGGATTGTGCCTGAAACAAAAGCCAGTTCTCTTCAAGTTAGGGTCATTCTTGTTTTCCACACACAGCAAATATTCTTTACAACATCACTGTGCATTTTCCCACTAGTGTGCAAGTACCCACTAACACATTTTTAGAGCTTTTAAATCTGAAATTGTATACAAACTGTACTCATATGTGTAAAGCAGGAGAGAGTACATAACAGGTCAATTTGTCATAGAAGTTCATACCTCAAGAAATGTTCAGGACTGCTGTCTTCACTGTTTCTACTTCTATTCCATCCTTCCCCATCCAGGATTCCTCTCAGTGAGTGAAGCAATGAGGCACAAGTATATGAGAACATTCCGTGTATTGATATGATCATGTGATTATTGTGTGAGATAGGTCTGTTCTAATTATCAGTTAAGGTAAGCATGCAGGAAATTCTTGTTTATTGTAATGATTTCAAGTTTAATTGGTGGTGAAAAATTATCTACTTGCATCTTCTGAAATTCCAAAGTAAAAGTAATCTACCCAGTTTCAGTTTGGCAATTTACTTTCATTAAATACTTAACATAATTAAACCAAAGGAACTCCTTTTGCTTTTATAGTAAAATGTCTGAGTCCCCAACCAGGAAACACTGACTTCTCAAATGATTTAGTAAAATTTTCATGATGCTTAGCTCTTACAGAGATTTTTTGAGAACAAAATTCCATTTCTATCTTTCTATTCTTAAAAAGTACATCATATACAACCCTAAAAGAAGTCGTATTTATGTTTTACACTACTCTGGATATACCTTAACAACAAACTAATCAAGTATTCAATCTTCTTTTTTTCAATAGTCATCTGTTGAGTACTTACTATATGTCAGACACTGTTAGTCACTGGTGACTCTATGGTAAGCAAATAGTGTCCCCATCAAGAATAAATTTAATGGATAGAAATACATTTATACTCACTAAAATCAGGCAGGACTAACAGTTCTGAACATTTGAAAAAAAGACAGGCTGATAAATATTTGGATAGCTATACTCTGTACCAGAGAGTCTCAAACTTCTGAGTACACAAGAATCATAAGAGAAATTGTTCGAAATACATATTTTTTAGACCCATTCACAGAGCTTCTGATTCATTGACTTTAAGGTGGGGCAGTGATCACTATATTTACGAACACTCAAAGTGATTCCGAGGCATTTGTGTATGAATCTAATTTAGGACAATAAACTACTCCATAGACTCTGTCACTGTAAAAGACCATAAAATTCTCAGTATCTTTCACCGTAGATCTCTTTCTTTAAAATGACAAATTTCAACTTTACGTTTCTGCTGGGAGTGGAGGAGGAGTATAGAGAGCTAAAAAGAGCATCACTCCCAACCTTGCAAGGAAGCAAAGACAGAAAAACAGCAAGCTCACTTTTCTTGAACCTACCAGAATGCTAAATTTGCAGAGCAGCAAATGCTAAGTTTGCAGAGCAGCAAATTGACCAAAGTCAAAAGAGAGACAGGCACCTGCAGGAAATGACAGAGCACTGACTTACTGGGGCAAAATGCAGTCCAAAACCACTAAGAGTTCAGCTAAGGTGATTGGTGAATCAGTGGAGGCCTGTTGAGTGAAAGCCCCTGCAGCTTCAAGAACAGGTGGAGTGCACAGATGTACTGAAAATACTAGGAGTCTTGGGAAAGTCCACCTTGTGATACAGAAATGGGGAAGGGCCACAGCACTCACTAAAGAGAGGCACAAAACTCCATGGGGACCTTTCTCCCAATTAGCTCTATGAAGCAAAGCTTTAATGTTCCAGGAGTAGGAGTGGGGAAGGGCAACATACACTGTTGCCCTTGGGCCCTGGAGAAAACCCATTTCAGCTAGAAGAAAGGAAATAGAAAAAACAATCCTTGACCTCTGGGGTGGTGTGAAGAATGCATGCTGGGTTTAGAATTATAGCCTTAGCAGGGCAGGAACACTGAAAAAGTCATACACCCATGACCCAAGCACATGTTGTCAGCATAAGACTAAAGTTTAATCAGGACATCAGAGAATATCCTTCAACCACCACTGTGAGGCAAAGAAGGGTGGAGTTGCATGTAATTTGGGAAAGAGATATTCCAAAGCTAAGGTGGAACATATATAAGGATTCAGCATATAAAATCCCTCTGGCAAGCCAACCCCCACCCTAAATGAAGGTGTCACTAGAAAAAGTTAAAGCCTGTGGTACACTGAGAGTAACCATAGAAACATCAAACCTCAAACCCAGCTCAACACTTAATTAGATTAATTCAAACCCCTGCAATAGAGATTCAGCAAAAAGAAAAGCATGCACATTTCCAGGCATAAAAATTATTTACTTCTGTTTCTACTGTCCTACACAAGATGTTTGGTTTCAAAAAATTACAAAGCATAAGAAATGGCAAGAGAAAACAACACACTCAAATGAGACAAGAAAGCATCATAACCAGACCTACATATTACACAAAAGTTGAAACTGACAGGGAATTTAAAATACCTATGATTAATATGTTAAAGACTTTAAAAGAAAATGTGAAAAAAAATGTAACCAGATGGGTTTTCAGCAGAGACATGGAAACTATAAGAAATAATTGAAAGAAAGTGCTAGAAATGAAAAATATTGTAACAGAGATGAAGAATGTCTTCAATGGACTAACCTGTGGACTTGACAATGACTGAGGAATAAATCAATGAGCTTGAAGATAGGTCTATAGAAACAAATTTAAAGAGAGTGAGAAAAACAATACCAAGCAACCATGAGTTGAGGGACACTATCAAATAATCTAACATGCAATTAATTGGAATCCCAGAGGAAAAGGAAAAAGAATGGAGCAAAAGAAATTTTTGAAGAAACAATGGCTAAGACTTTTCCAATATTACTGACACACACCAAACCACACATCAAAAAAGCTCAGAGAACACCAAGAAAGAAAAATGCCCAAAAGAAAGAAAGAAAATAAATAAAAGTGAAAATATGCACCTAAATATATCATATTCAAACTGTTGAAAACAAAATGACAGATCCACTTTGGAGGCTGCCAAAGGAGAGACTTTGGGTAAAGTCTGCCTTTGTTTATTTTAGGTGATAGGTGGATAATGCAAGGCCTCCCAAAGATATTCACATCTGGTCCCTAAAATCTGTGAATATGTTACAGGGCAAAAGAGACTTTGCAGATGTGATTAAATTAGGGATTTTGAGATGGGGAGATGATCCTGAATTATCTGGGTGGACACAAATACAATCATAAGATCTTTATAAGTGAAAGTGGGAGGCAGAACGGTCAGAGTCAGAGATTTGAAGATGCCACACTGTTGGCTTTGAAGATGGCTGAAAGAGCCATGAGCTAAGGAATGCTGGCAGTCGTTTGAGGCTGGAAAGGCAAATAGAAAGAATTCTCCCCTAGAGCTGCCAGAAGCCATGCTAGCACCTTGATTTTAGTCCAACATAAATTCAGTATTCTCTACTATACTAACATTATTGGTTTAAAAAGAAGGATCTCGGAATTAATTACAATAATCTCATGTACTAATGTAAATCCTGTCCATATTTTTATCTCTCTTCAAAGCCCCATTCAAGGCTCATTTCCTTCAAGAGGCCTTCTTCAGTCTTCTCCAATATCTTATTGTGTAACTGATGTAGTAGGCGGAATAATGCCCCATTCATCCTAATCCCCAGGGCCTGTGAATATTTTAGGTTACAGGGCAAAAGGAAATTAAGACTACAGATGGAATCAAGGTTGCTGATCAGCTGATCATAAAATAAGGAACTTATCCTGGTTATTTGACTAGGTCCAAAATAATCACAGGGGTCCTTAAAGTGGAGGAGAAGGTCAGACAAAGGAAGATGTGGCTATGGAAGAAAGACAGGGAGAGATAGAAAATTTCTGGCTATAAAGATGGAGGAAAGGGGCCATGAGCCAAGGAATGTGGACAGGCTTAGAACTTAGAAAAGGCAAGAAAATAGATTGTCTCCTAGAGCCTCTAGAAAGGGAAGGAGCCCTACCAACACCTTGATTTTATTACAGTGAGGCTTGTGTTGGACTTCCGACAAAACTGTAAGATAATAAATTTGTGTTGTTTTAAGCCATTAAGTCTGTAGTGATTTGTTACAGCAGCAATAGGAAGCTAATGCATTTTCTGTAAACTTTTTCTAACCTAATAGTTTCTCTTTTATCACTTGTAACTTCTAAATTGGAATAATTCAGTAATCTTTAAAGTAATGAGTACAACTAATAATCCAGCATTTTCTATTTCCAACGTGCCTAAAAATGCAGTCCACATCCTCACCCTAAATTTAGGGCCTGTTTCAAATATTCCCTATTTGATGTATGTATAGTTTTAGTTTAAGAAATTATTTTAAATAATGGTCAGTATTAAATTTAATAGCTTATAGTTTTCACTTTTAAAATGAACTTATTATATGTCAATAAAATGGACACCCTGGAAGAAATGGACAAATTCTATATTTCTGTTTTTGTGCTAGTACCATTCTGTCTTGATGACTGTAGCTTTGTAGTATAGTCTGAAGTCAGGGAGTCTGATTCTTCCAGCTCCGTTTTTTTTCCCTCAAGACTGCTTTGGCTATTCGGGGTCTTTTGTATCTCCATACAAATTTAAAACTTTTTTGTTCTAGTTCTGTAAAAAATGCCATTGATAATTTGATAGGGATTGCACTGAACCTGTAGATTGCTTTCGGTAGTAGAGTCATTTTCACAATATTGATTCTTCCAAAACAATAACATGGTATATCTTTCCATCTGTTTGTGTCATCTTTAATTTCTTTCATCAGTGTTTATAGTTTTCTGTATACAGGTATTTTGTCTCCCTAGGTAGGTTTATTCCTGGGTATTTTATTCTTTTTGCTGCAATGGTAAATGGGAGGTTTCCTTAATTTCTCTTTCAGATTTTTCGTCATTAGTGTATAGGAATGCAAGAGATTTCTGTGCATTAATTTTGCATCCTGCAACTTTGCAAAATTCATTGATTAGGTCTAGTAGTTTTCTGGTGGCATCTTTAGGATTCTCTATGTATAGTATCATGTCATCTGCAAACAGTGACAGTTTTACTTCTTCTTTTCCAATTTATATTCCTTTTATTTCTTTTTCTTCTCTGATTGCCGTGGCTAGGACTTCCATAGCTATGTTGAATGATAGTGGCAAGAATGGACATCCTTGTCTTGTTCTTGATCATAGAGGAAATGCTTTCAGTTTTTCACCATTGAGAATGATGTTTTCTGTGGGTTTGTCATATATGGCCTTTATTATGTTGAGGTAGGTTCCCTCTATGCTCACTTTCTGGAGAGTTTTTATCATAAATGGGTGTTGAATTTTGCCGAAAGCTTTTTTGGCATCAATTGAGATGATCATATGGTTTTTATTGTTCAATTTGTTAATATGGTGTATCACATTGATAGACTTGTGTATATTGAAGAATCCTTGCATCACTGGGATAAATCCCACTTGATCATAGTGTATAATCCTTTTAATGTGTTGTTGGATTCTGTTTGCTACTATTCTGTTAAGGATTTTTGTATCTATATTCATCAGTGATATTGGTCTGTAATTTTCTTTTTTGTAGTATCATTGTCTGGTTTTGGTATCAGGGTGATGGTGGCCTCATAGAATGAGTTTGGGAGTGTGTCTTCCTCTGCAATATTTTGGAAGAGTTTGAGAAGGATGGGTGTTAGCTCTTCTCTAAATGTTTGATAGAATTCACCTGTGAAGCCATCTGATCCTGGACTTTTGTTTGTTGGAAGATTTTTAATCACAGTTTCAATTTCATTACTTGTGATTGGTCTGTTCATATTTTCTATTTCTTCTTGGTTCAGTCTTGGAAGCTTATACATTTCTAAGAATTTGTACATTTCTTCCAGGTTGTCCTTTTTATTGGCATAGAGTTGCTTGTAGTAGTCTCTTAGGATGCTTTGTATTTCTGTGATGTCTGTTGTAACTGCTCCTTTTTCATTTCTAATTTTATTGATTTGAGTCCTCTCCCTCTTTTTCTTGATGAGTCTGGCTAATTGTTTATCAATTTTGTTTATCTTCTCACAGAACCAGCTGTTAGTTTTATTGATCTTTGCTATTGTTTTCTTTGTTTCTATTTCATTTATTTCTGATTTGATCTTTATGATTTCTTTCCTTCTGCTAACTTTGGGTTTTGTTTGTTCTTCTTTCTCTAGTTCCTTTAGGTGTAAGGTTAGATTGTTTATTTGAGATTTTTCTTGCTTCGTGTGGTAGGCTTGTATTGCTATAAACTTCCCTCTTAGAACTGCTTTTGCTGCATGCCATAGGTTTTGGATCATCGTGTTTTCATTGTCATTTGTCTCTAGGTATTTTTTGATTTCCTCTTTGATTTCTTCAGTGATCTCTGAGTTATTTAGTAACATATTGTTTAGCCTCCATGTGTTTGTGTTTTTTACACTTTTTTTTCCCTGTAATTGATTTCTAATCTCATAGCGTTGTGGCCAGAAAAGATGCTTGATATGATTTCATTTTTCATAAATTTACTGAGGCTTGATTTGTGACCCAAGATGGGCTCTATCCTGGGGAATGTTCAGTGCACACTTGAGAAGAAAGTGTAATCTGTGGTTTTTGGCTGAAATGTCCTATAAATATCAATTAAATCTATCTGGTCTACTGTGTCATTTAAAGCTTTTATTTCCTTATCAATTTTGTTTGGATGATCTGTCCATTGGTGTAAGTGAAATGTTAAAGTCCCCCACTATTATTGTGTTACTGTCGATTTCCTCTTTTATAGCTGTTAGCAGTTGCCTTATGTATTGAGGTGCTCCTATGTTGGGTGCATATATATTTATAATTGTTTTATCTTCTTCTTGGATTGATCCCTTGATCATTAGGTAGTGTCCTTCTTTGTCTCTTGTAACATTCTATATTTTAAATTCTATTTTATCTGATATGAGTTTTGCTTCTCCAGCTTTTTTAAATTTTCATTTGCATGCAATATCTATTTCCATCCCATCACTTTCAGTCTGTATGTGTCCCTAGGTCTGAAGTGGGTCTCTTGTAGACAGCATATATATGGGTCTTGTTTTTATATCCATTCAGCGAGCCTGTGTCTTTTGGTTGTAGCATTTAATCCATTCACGTTTAAGGTAGTTATTGATATGTATGTTCCTATTACCATTCTCTTAATTGTAATGGGTTTGTTTTTGTAGGTCCTTTTCTTCTCTTGTGTTTCGCACTTAGAGAAGTTCCTTTAGCATTTTTTGTAGAGCTGGTTTGGTGGTGGTGAATTCTCTTTGCTTTTGCTTGTCTGTAAAGCTTTTGATTTCTCCGTCGAATCTGAATGAGATCTTTGCCAGGTAGAGTAATATTGGTTGTAGGCAATGGAACAGGATAGAAAGCTCAGAGATACACCCATGCACCTATGGTCAACTAATCCATGACAAAGGAGGTAAGGATATACAATGGAGTAAAGACAGTCTCTTCAATAAGTGGTGCTGGGAAAACTGGACAGCTACATGTAAAAGAATGAAATTAAAACACTCCCTAACACCATGCACAAAAATAAACTCAAAGTGGATTAGAGACCTAAATGTAAGAGTGGATGCTATAAAAGTCTTAGAGGAAAACATAGGAAGAACACTCTTTGACATATATCACAGCAAGATCTTCTGTGATCCACCTCCTAGAGTAATGGAAATAAAAACAAAAACAAACAAATGGGACCTATTGAAACTTAAAAGGTTTTTCAAAGCAAAGGAAACTACAAACAAGACAAAAAGACAACCCTCAGAATGGGAGAAATTTATTTGCAAACGAATCAACGGACAAAGGATTTATCTCCAAAATATATAAACAGATCATGCAGCTCAATATTAAAAAAACAAACAACCCAATCCAAAAATGGGCAGAAGACCTAAATAGACATTTCTCCAAAGAAGATATACAGATTGCCAACAAACACATGAGAGGATGCTTAACATCACTAATCATTAGATAAATGCAGATCAAAAGTACAATGAGGTATCACCTCACACCAGTAAGAATGGCCATCATCAAAAAGTCTACAAACACTAAATGCTGGAGAGGGTTGGAGAAAAGGGAAACCTCTTGCACTGTTGGTGGGAACAGACATTGATACAGTCACTATGGAGAATAGGATGGAGGTTCTTCAAAAAACTAAAATTAGAACTACCATATGACCCATCATTCCCACTACTGGGCATATACCCTGAGAAAACCATAATTCAAAAAGAGTCATGTACCACAATGTTCATTGCATGTCTATTTACAATAGCCAGGACATCGAAGCATCTAAGTGTCCATCGACAGATGAATGGATAAAGAAGATGTGGCACATATATACAATGGAATATTACTCATCCATAAAAAAAAAAAATGAAATCGAGTTATTTGTAGTGAGGTGGATGGACCTAGAGATTGTCATACAGAGTGAAGTAAGTCTGAAAGAAGAAAACAAATACCGTATGCTAACACATATATATGGAATCTAAAAAGAAAAAAAAAATTGTTATGAAGAACCTAGGGTCAGGACAGGAATAAAGACGCAGACATAGAGAATGGACTTGAATACACAGGGAGGGGGAAGTGTAAGCTGGGACGAAGTGAGAGAGTGATATGGACATATATACACTACCACATGTAAAATAGATAGCTAGTGTGAAGCAGGCGCATAGCACAGGGAGATCAGCTCGGTGCTTTCTGTCCACCTAGAGGGGTAGGATAGGGAGGATGTCAGGGATACGCAAGAGAGAGGAGATATGGGGATATATGTATATGTATAGCTGATTCACATTGTTGTACAGCAGAAACTAACACACCATTGTAAAGCAATATACTCCAATAAAGATGTTAAAAAATAATAATAAAATAAAAATTAAAAAATGAAATGAACTTTTTCCTTGTTTATGGATGTATCACCAGAAACTAGGAAATAATCTTTGTTCTCCACCTATTTTGTCATCATCCAGCTTGGCAAAAGTTTGCCTAATCCCATGTTTTGAAGTGAATTGAAATTTAAAACATAAATTTTAACAACATCACGTCATATTATTTAACAAATATTTATGCAATAATAATATAATTGATCAAGGACTGACACTTTAGTTTTGCTGCATTTCTAACCAAATGCAACAGTCTTATTGGCTGCTTTCCTTCTGTAAAATAGAATAGCTGTATTTTTCCTTTAATGTTGAAAAAAGAAGAAATTGCCCTCCCAGTGTGAAAGTAGACAAATTATAAATAGAATAAATTTCTTTGAGTTTATATATTTTGTTGTAACAATTTTGCAGGCAGAGACAAGTGACCCAATGCTTAACTGATTAAGCATATAAAAGACTAGACCTGCTGGGTCTAGAGAAATAAGTGACTGAAAGAATAAAGGATGCTAGGGAACACTGGAGTCATTTTGACTCTAAGTACCAAGAGCAAAAATGAAAAATCACTACTAAGAAATACAGATCCTTGTTTTGGGGAAGGAAAAATATTTCCTCTATCCTTTCTTGGTTCTTCTGGCTGGTCTAAGAGTTAAATTGACATGAGACAGACTAACAGGAGAAAATCAAATGTAATTATATACATAGGAGGACCCCATTAGAAACATGAGAATGAAGGGCAAGTTAGGCAATTGAAGCTTATATGCTATCTGAGAGAAGGAGACAGGGATAGGGACTTTGGAACTTCAAAAGGATGAAAGGCTGTTAACACGGAGAGGGAAAACAAATGTTTTGTAAATAAACATTTACTATGCCATGCAGAGACAATTGGATGCAGAGTGGACATTGGTCTTCAGGCCCTGCTGAGTAAATTCCCTCTACCACACTTAGCCCATATTTTTTATAGATATCTCTGGTGATAGTGCTCTTCCTGGATCAGGCTCATTATCTAAATTCTTCTAGGTAGTTAAGGAGGAGATAAAAAGAAAAACTTCCTGAGTCTTCTGTTTCTTAAAAATAACCAGCCTAAAATAATCTTAATGTCAAAGAGACATATTTTGTGGTGGCAAATTTTGCACCCTTACACCCTCCTATCTTTAATGCAATCATAAACTCAGATTACAGTACAGCTGCTAGCCTCTACCTTGTAGGTGAATAACCAAAGCAAGGATATAAAGTTTGCTCTTTCTTTCTCATCTGTAACAAGTGGAATCAATAAACTTTATCCAAATATCTTACTAATTTCTTTACTTTATCAAAAGGACAAGTAAATTTTTCTTGATCCAATAGTACAATTCATTAATTAAATAATTTGTGGAAAGCCTACTATATGCCTGGCAAATAAAAAGAGTTGATTTTTAAGAATAGTAGGTTTCCTCTATCAGCAGAGGAGTAGTAATGAGTGAGACACAGAGAATAACATGGTTTGCAGTGAGAAGATATTTATTCATTGAATATGACTTTATTTTAAAGGCATAATGACTCAAAATCTGTAGTTGTTGTTGACATGTAGCAGGATTACCAGTGTTTCTTAATCCAAGAAGTTGTTATACCTCAGGAGTGTTTAGAAATATGCAGGATATTTTCCCACAATCATTGGGAATTACTATTGTCATTTAATGCCTTTGGTCAAATATACTAAGTGTTCTACAATGCACAATTCGATTTCATAGAATGAAAAATTGTACCCACACCATGACAACAGTGTCCTCTTGAGAAATACTTCACCATCCTCCTTTTGTCCACTACTCAAAACCCCTACTCAGACATACATTTTTTTAAAGGTAACAAAATTTATTATGCAAAGTTCTCCCCAGGTTTAAGGGTGGGAATGGGGTACAGAATAAAAGTGCAACCAAGGTTAAAGACCTAATTAAGGAATCAAAATAAAATTTCAAAGTCTGACAATACAAAATGATGGTGAGGATGTATAACAAATAGAACCTCATCATTGTTGATGGGATGTAAAATGGTCTGGCCATTTTGTAAAATAGTTTGACAAATTCTTACTACAGTAAGTCCCCTACATACGGGCCTTCAAGTTGTGAACTTTCAAAGATGCAAACGTGCATTCCATCAAAGTCAGGTGTGAGTGAAATTGTAGCTTGTCCTCCATCTCATATTGCTGATAATCCTTCAGCTCTACAATTTCTCACCTCCTCTCCCTCCTCCAGTCAGTAACTCTTCTTGCCTGTTCACTCAATGCCAGCCCCTGTATGCCAACTGCTGTATTGTACTACTGTACTTTTCAAGGTACTGTACTGTAATATTAAAAATGTTTTCTTATTTTTTATGTTTGTTTTTTATGTATTATTTGTGTGAAAAGCATTATAAACCTATTACAGTAAAGTACTATATAGCCGACTGTGTTAGTTGGGTACCTAAGCTAACTTTGTTGGACTTAACACACTGGACTTACAAACGTGCTCTCAGAATGGAACTCTTTTGTATGTAGGGGACTTACTGTATATGATTCAGTAAATCTATTCCTAGGCATTTAAATAAAGAAATGAAAATCTATATACACACACACACACAAACTTTTACATGAATGTTCATAGCAACTTTCTTCATAACAGTTAAAATTGCAAGCAATCAGTTGTGGTATATTCAATACAATATGAAACTACTCAACAACAAAAGAAACAAACCACCAATATGTGCAATATTGAATAATTATGAGTCTGAAAAACATTATACTAAGCAAAAGAAATCAGATTTAAAAGAGCATTTTTGAATAAGAAATTCTAGGAGTAAAATTAACCTATAGTGATGGAAATCATAACACTTGTTAAATGTATAGGGATGTAGACAATTGATTGCAAAGGGCTGTTGTTGTTTTGGTGTTTACACAAGTGTATACATTTGTTAAAGTATATTGAATGGCACAATTAAAGTGGATGAATTATTTTGTATTCTAATTATTCTGCAGTAAACTTGAAAACCATGAAGTTTTAAGAAACATAAAAGAACAAGAAATGACTATAACTGAAGGTAAATGACAATTTATTAATTTGAATTTAACTAGAATTTAATCAATGGCTATGCAATGTTGAGTACTTTATAACTCTGTAACATATAATTCTTTTTTTTCCTTTTTTAAAAATATTTATTTATCTTTGGCTGCATTGGGTCTTCTTTGCTGTGTGAGGGCTTTCTCTAGTTGCAGCAAGTGGGGACTACTCTTCGTTGTGGTGTGTGGGCTTCTCGTTGCGGTGGCTTCTCTTGTTGTGGAGCACGGGCTCTAGGCACGTGGGCTCCAGTAGTTGTGGCATGAGGGCTCAGTAGTTGTGGTGCACGGGCTTAGTTGCTCCGCGGCATGTGGGATCTTCCCGGACCAGGGCTCGAACCCGTGTTCCCTGCATTGGCAGACAGATTCTTAACCACTGCACCACCAGGGAAACCCCTGTAACATATAATTCTTGTATTGAGTACATAGTTTGTGTCAGGCATGTTGTAGTGCTGAATATACAGGAAAAAATGTATACAGTCCTAGCTCTCACGTTCCAGAGGGGAATAGATAATAAACACATAAGTAATTTCAGAGTCATAAACATTATGAATAAAATTAAATAAAGTAATAAAATAATGACTTGTGGGCTCGGCTACTTGATTTGGGTCAGGGAGGCTTCTTTGAAGAAATGAAATTTAAGCTGAGATTTATGTTTTGAGCATTGGTCTGTCTAAGGCACAGTGTCAAGCAGAGTTCATTGTCAAATAAGTGCTATAGACAGTAAAAATAAAGACGTAAGTGTATTACAGTCTAGATTTGGTTGAAAGGTAAACTTTACCTAGGTCCTGAAACTTTGCACAATCACTAGAAAGGAACAAATATGGAAGCCATTCTATAACATTTACTTCAATCTTCTCTTTTTCTTCTCTACTGCATACTACTCTAATTCAATCTCTCTTTCTTATGCTCTCATGGTACCTTTTACCTCTATCGTAATTATCATATGTCAGAGGGATTATTTGTTGGCATATCTGACTCTCCAGTTAGATTAATATTATCTTCAAGATATAAGCTTGTATTAATCAGCACCAGGCATAGTAGAGACTCAAAAAGTGAGTACCTACTACGATAGTCACCAAACTGACTTTCTGTCTCTATCCTCATCCCACCTCCACCTCTTCTGAAAAGAACAACTAGATTAAACTTCTTAAGGCAAAAAACCCTCAAAAGTTCCATGTATGCATACTGTATGCTGCCTTTAAAATATGAGCTCTGGAAAACATAACTATTTTTGTATATAATTGCTCATTACTTGAAGTAGTCACCATAAAAGCAACAGGCACATAGACTATAAACAATTAAGAGGCATGATATTTGATGGTTAACCCTACTGGCTCTGCAGCCATTCTGACTATGTTCAAATCCTGACCTAGATTTAAATCCAAACTCTGCCACTTAGGCAGACCACTGAGCCTTTCTGTGACTCAGTTTCTACATCTGTAAAATTAGGACAATAATAATATCTGTCTTATAATGGTTATAAATACTATATAAATCAATATTTTAAGATGGTTAGAACAGTATCTAGAATATAGTATGCATGAATTTAAAAGTAGCTATTATCTTTATAATAATAATAGGTATTATTATTACATTGTTACTACCGAGGTGAGATTATGTGAAATGGAGAAATATATGTCTGAGATAAACAAAATAATGAATGAAAGAAAGAAGTTACATTTCTGTAAAAAAAGAAGGTGTGGCTTGTGTTTGTTGGTTACAATCTTTTCTCTATTCCTTCCATTAAATCACTCCTTTTGTTTAAGCTCATTTTTAAACTTTCCTTTTCAGCATTCCTTTTATGACTGAGTCTCACTGTGAATCTGAGTTGTAATATGCTATATTTGATAGAGCCTAGTATAAAAATAAATTGTTTTGTTTTCCATTTAACTCTAAATTTAACTAAAGTGTTTTTTCTTGATGCTCCAAACATTAGTTAAGCTTAAAACTGCATTAGTCTTACATTCATAATGAGAACTTGATTTTTAAAACAATTTTGACATTTTAAGAAGATATTCTTTTATTTGAATCTTTAAAAAAAAATTCCTAAATTGTTGGTTTTGAGAAAATTAGTCTACATTCAAATATAATAAGCAGAGTATGCTTTTGAAGGAACAAAAGAACACAACCCTTATGATAACCATTTGATTTTATAGTCTACCAAATCAAGTTTGTTTCAAACTAGTCTCTTGTGAATGTATATAAACAAAATTTTATATTTCAGTAGATGATTTTTCATTGATTTGCCTGGAGCAAAACTAAATGCTCAGCTAAAAAGATGATGGAAAAGTCATTTAAGCTGTAAAAACCTATGAAGTTTACATTCATTTAGAAGAATGACCTTAAGAAATTATTGGAATTGTTGAAAAACTTAAAGCTTTGTTTAATGATAATATGTTGATGTAGCTTTTGTTACTCTACCCTTTTAAAATAATGAGATAACAATAGAGAAGGAATTTGCTAAATTATCATTATAAACAAAAAGCAGAAGTTTTTGTTTTTATCATCTATTTCAGTGCATTCTATGGTTTCTTTATAGACTTTCCAAATAAACATACATTTTTTTAAGTGAGTGTAAAACAATAGAGCTTCATTTGCAAACTCTTTAAATCAAGACCTCATTAAGTGTATGGTTACATTGTTCTCTGCACGCAAAGGAGCACATTACATTCCAAAGCAGGCATGTCCCCTCCTAATCTCACTAACATTAAAAACTGAAAATTGAATATTAGCACTGCCTGAAGTAAAAACCCTTGATATATAGGAAAATGCTAATATCTAAGATAACCAGCTCCCATAGCAAAAAGAGCTTTTGGGTTAAGATTGATACCTTGGACTGCAGTCAGAAGTGAGTAAGTAGTCAATGTAGAAAAACAAGAGCAAAAGTAAAAGGTCTCCATAGAGCTAATACCACTAACTACCTTCAGACCAACATTCAGTCTACTCTTTCAGTTTAGTCATACATAAAGCAAGTTTACATCGCCCAGTCCCAAATCATAATTTCAATTCTTTAGTCTAAACATTAGGGTCCTTACTTATTGTTATGCTCTTTCTAAATTACAGCAAGGACATTTATTATTACTCACTGTTTCCATCCTAGAGCTAGGTACAGTGCTTTGGTAACACAATGGGTGCTTAATCCTTGTTTAGAATTTTCCCTTTGGTAATATTTTATTTTTTGGCAGTTTTCTTGGTAATGCATGGGTCATTCTGCTATGGCCAGCAGTATGTAAAAGGACATCACTCAAGAAACTACTAGAACCAGAAAAGTTAGTGCTTATTTCTGTGTTTACAGAACTGTGCTTTTGTGTCCCAGTCAATTTAATTTTATGATTGTAGCAGATTAGTCTAAAACTTAGCAGAGGCTGTATTTGATAACTATCATGGACAGAGCAGAAAGCATTTATATAAACTAAATCCACACCTCAAAAAATATTAACCATGACTTATATGTGTGTGTGTGTATACATATATAGCACACTGACAAGCAGTAAAAAGAAGAGAGATTTATGATTCATAACAGTTTAAAAAACTTTCATTAAGAAAAGAATGTGTTATATTTCCTAGATGAACTGGTAATTTAAACAGTTTAAACACAAGTTTCTTAATAGCTAGTAATTGCTCCCAAAATGGTTAACCCATTCAATAGCACTTTGTAGTATTTTGCAACAGTAAACTCTTACCCACAGTTGCATTCTCCTGTCTTGACATTATCCCTTAGTTCTATTATGTGAACAATCAACACATAAAACCTTTCCTCAGTGCTTTTCTTGTTCTAAATTAAATCAACATGAAAGATATACTGTTTTTTTTTTTCAAGAAAAAAGAGAAATGCTTATGTGAGGCAATAAAAAGTGTAACCCAGTGTTAAGTAATTGAAGTTACAAGTCGCACTGCTTTGACCAATCAGCTGTAAATAGTTGTGTTTGGCAGAAGTCAATTAGTACGTCCTTAATAGGTTAATCATTTTATATTTAATTATCATATTAATAACACCAACATACCCCTACAGCTAAATTGATAGTTATTATACCAAATAATTAGAACCAAAGTTAAAAGGTAGCTTGGTAAGTGTTCTATTCATGAAACGCAAATTCCAAGAGAAAAAAATAGACAAAAATGGGTCTTGATAGTTCCTCTTTTAAAAATTATTTTCTCTGACTAAACTAGACATGTCATTTAATTGACTTTGGAAGTGAATAATCCAGAAAAAGAAGTGAATTTCCACTGTTTGTGTATTTATAAGAAATACAAAATAAAATATACATACATGGGCATGTTATTAATTGTGAATAAAAGATTAAACATTATATCTTGAGCTCTTTGATTTTGATTAAAATTTGTTCATGTAATAAACATTAATGACTCTGGAATGCTGGAGACACAAAGCTGAAGAATGTCTTTGCCTCAGAAAGTGTACAATGTAGTGGAAGTAACAACACAGAACTAATTAAATGCAGTATAATAAGTACTATAAGAGAGGCATGGACAAAATATGGGAGAACTAAAAAGGGAAGAAATAACTGCAGAAGAGTCTGGGAAGGCTTCATGGAGGTGGTCATAATATGCTAAATCTTGTGATAGGTAGGATTTTTCTACCATAGTAAGGAAAGAAAGGGCATTCTGTACAAGTGCAAAAGCATAAAGATATAAAAAAAGATTGAATAGTCAAGGAAGTTCTTTGGTGCCGCTGGAATTTAGTTTGCGTGTCTGAAAAAAAGAGAGGATTTTGAGGAAGGAAATAGACCTATAAAAAGGTTGGTGGGGTTTGAATTGTGAAGGACTATGTATGCGACACTAAAGAATTTGGACTATATACCATAGGCAGTTGGGAGTCATTACCATTGAAAGTTATTAAGCAGAAGAGTGAAAAAATCATAATTGTTTCAGAAAGATAACTCCATTACCAGTGTAAAGAATTGTCTTGGTGCCATTATTGAGACAAGAGTCAGAGAATCCTCCATGAACTTGCTCAATAGAATAAGTAAAATGACAGTGGATGAAATAAGATTGTGACAATGGAAATGGAATAGAGGTTGAAAGCTTGAGAAATATGTCATAGATAGTCTAGAAATACCTTGAAGACAAGCTTGGGTGTGGGGTTTAAAAGAAATGAAGGAGTAAAAGATTAGGCCAAAGTTCCAAGCTGGGGCAACTGATTGAAAGTTTGTAAAATTAATAATTGTTAAGAAGGTTAAGAAAGGGAAGTATAAGTGATAATACTTTGATGTTGTGTTGATTGGAGGTACTTCAGAGACATCTAAAACAGGGAGTTAAAAATATAGGGCAGGAACTCAGGATGAAATTAGGAGGTGTGGATTTTGGTGTTATCAACATACTCAGTATTTTTAAAGACATGAATGACAGCATCCAGGGAAAGAGCAGAGAAGAGGGCAGGGGACAGAAGACCTTGGAGAACAACATGAGGAACAACATTGAGGAAGAAACAGTAAAAACATGAAATAGAAAACAAATATAACAATGATAGATAATGCTTTTTATTATATTTAAAATTTTAACTATCTAAAGATATTGTAATGACTATTGAAATCCTTAATTTCCTTGTGAATTTTATTTTTAGCAAGTTACTATATCAAATGGTTTATTTAAAAATGTTTTCTGAGTTTATAAAATAGAACTCTCAAACATACTCAATGACATGTGTACTAATGCCAATTTCTTGGTTTTGATGTCTGCTGAGAGCTTTTATCATGAATGGATGTTGAATTTGTCAAATGCTTTTTCTCCATCTACTGAGATGATCATATGATTTTTATCCTTTATTTTGTTAATGTAGTTCATCACACTGACTGGTTTGCAAATGATGAACCATACTTGCATCCCTGGAATAAATCCCACTTAATTATGGTGTATGATCCTTTTAATGTATTGTTGAATTGTTTGCTAATATTTTGTTGAGGATATTTGCATCCATGTTCATCAAGGATATTGACCTATAATTTTCTTTTTGTGTAGTGTCCATGTCTAGTTTTGTTGTCAGGGTAATGCTGGCCTTGTAAATTGAGTTTGGAAGTGTTCCTTCTTCCTCTTCTATTTTTTGGAAGAGTTTGAGAGGGATTTATATTAATTATTCTTTAAAAGTTTGGTAGAATTCACCTGTGAAGCCATCTGGTCCTGGACTTTTCTTTGTTGGGAAGTTTTTTTATTACTGATTCCACCTCCTTACTAGTAATTGGTCTGTTCAGATTTTTTTCTTCATGATTCAGTCTTGGTAGATAGTGGGGGATTTCAACAATGGATAAATCATCCAGACAGAAAGAAATATTGGACTTAAACTACATGTTAGACCAAATGGACATAATATTTACAGAACATTCGATCCCAAAGCAGCAGAATACACATTCTTCTGAAGTGCAAACAGGACATTCTTCAGGATAATCATATGTTAGGCCACAGAACAAGTCAATAAATTTAGAAGATTGAAATCATCCCCATCATCTTTTCAAAACATAATGGTATGAAACTAGAAATCAATTACAAGAAAACTGGAAAATTCACTAATATGTGGAGATTAAACAACATGCTACTGAATGACCAATGGGTCAAAGAAAAAAAAAAAGATAAATCAAAAAATATCTTGAGATCAGCGATCCCACCATATCCTCAAGTGGACTATGTTCATGTTCTCCCTCAGAATTCCTAATTATGAGCTTGCTCACACATCTTTGGATATTGAATTCACACTATTAGTATAGCTTGAAAACTCCAAGCCAAAATTTCAGTGTGAAAAAATGCAGTGCCCAGGTATATGGCAAAAAGAAGTACACACACTTTCTGGAAGAACACACTTTAATGAAGGCCTCAATGATTCTCCAGATAAAATTACAAAGAACATTGTACATATAACATCTCAATAAAATAATAAAATTATGATTTTTAAAAATTTTTTTTAAATTACAAAAAGCATGAAGTCACAATACAAGTAAATCACTAAGCATATGAAGAAACAGCCACAATAAGTGAGAATCAGAAACTAGAGAATATAATAATTATAGATATTGAAGTTTTTACATTCAGAATATTAAAAAGTTTATATACATTTATTAAGGAAATAAATGATGGAATAAAAAAATATAAGAGACAATCAAGATGAGAAAAAAAACAGAACTTGTAGAAGTAAAAATATATAATTACTAAAATTAAATCTCTTAAAAATTCAACAGTTGACATAATCACTAGATATAACAAAGCCAAAGAGAGAAATTGTAAATGAAAAAAATAGAGCTAAAGAAATTAGAATACAATCAGAGGGACAAAGACATGTTAAAACATTAATAATCATGAAGGTTAGTGTGAGAAGATCCAATTATATCTGATCAGATTATATGAAATAATGCTTAGGTTGACAGCTGATATCTGAACAGCAACTAGGAAGCCACAAGACAGTAAAATGATGTTTACAAAGTACTGAGAGAAAAAAAAAATGACAACTGAGAATTGTATTCTCATTGAAATAAACATTCAAGGACAAGTTAAATAAAGATCAATATAAGGAAACCAAAGAAAGCAAAAGAAAGGAAGTTATTTTAAAAAAAGAAGTTGATGAAATAGAAAATAAAGGTACAATAGTGAAAATCAATAAAGACAAAAATTGGTTCTCTGAAAACACTAATAACATTAAACAAATTCTTTAAAGAAGCGGGAAAAAAGGAGAGAAGGTGCAAATAACCAACATTAGGAATGAAAAAAGGAACATTACTTATAAAGCAGAGATTTAGAATACAAAACAATATTTTGAAGAATTTCATGCCAACAAATTTGAAACCCAGGTAAAATAGGGAAAAATTCAAGGAAAAATATTCAATTACCAAAGGTAAATAAATAAGAATTACAAACATGAATGACCAAATGGTGTTACAAATTCTGACCAACATTCAATGAACAGAGAATTCCATACTTAAACAAAATTTTCAGAAAAGAAAGAAACTGGAATACTCCTATGTCCCTTTATGAAGACAGCATAACCATTACAACAAAACCAAAAAAGGACAGTGTAAGAAAGAAAATTTTCTGGCCAAACACACTTATGAACATAGAGAGATAACAGTCCTGAACAACATATTAGCAAATTAAACCTAACAATGTATTAAAAAATAACACATTATGTCCAAATTAAGTTTTCTCCAGGAATACAAAGGCAGTTCAACATCTAGTTAATAATACTGTAATATATACTTGAAATTTTTTAAGAGATTAGACCTTAGTTGTTCTCACAGAGAAAAAAAATAATAACTATGTGAAGTGATGGATATGTTAATTGGCTTGATTGTGGTTATCATTTCACAATGTATATGTATTGATCTTTCAAAACATCACATGGTATACCTTAGTTAAATGCAATTTTTAGGTCAATTATACATCAATAAACCTGGAAAAAAATTAAAGTATTTCTTAGTTTAGAATTTGAAAACAATTTGTTTGACAAATTATTTACATAACACAGTTCAGATCTTTCTGTAATTAGCTGTGTGTTTTCCATTCATAGTAGTCTGACACTGCTTCCACTGTTATTCTTTTGTGTGTGTGTGCATTTTCTTCCAATTTTTAGAATTTAGTTGTAAACATACTCTCTCTGTATGTATATATATTTTGTGTGTCCTGTTTTTCCATTTACATACTTTAAATACTTTCCACATTAGTACATAGTCTGATATTTCAACATAATATTCAATTCAGTGTATTTACTATAACTTTGGTCATGTCTCTGTAATGAATATTAGGCTCATTTTTCTTTTTTTTTAAAGGAAAGTTTGGAGTTATAAGTGGTGTTCTGAATACAAAAAATAACATTTTCCCCCCAAAAAAGAAATTAAAAATGTAAAATTTCAATCATCTTTAAAAATGCAGAAAAGTCATTTAATAAAATTTATGATAAAAGGAAAAATCTTAGAAACTTATGGGTAGAAGGGGATTGATAAAGGGCATCTCACAAAAACTTAGAGCTAACATCATAATAGTGAAATCTTAACAGCATTCCTCTTAAAATCAAGAACAAGACTCACCATATTTTTCAATATTGTTTTGGTGGTTCTGGTCAGTACAGTAAAAAATAAAGTATGGAAGAAATCAGAGAAACAAAAGACTGATGATGCTATTTCCTACATAAAACCTCAAAAGAATCAACAGACAAATTGTTGTAATTAATAAGAAAATTTAGCAAAGTTGCCCTGTATGTGGTTAATATACCAAAGTCCACTGACTTCTATATTTAACACCAGATATTTTTAAATGCATTATTTAAAAAGGTGAAATTTAGCATTCTGTTTCTTTACAGCTCAAAGCAGCTTGAGATAGATGAGTTAGAAAATTTGGATAATAAACAAATTCATCTTAGAGCCACTAAGACAACAAGGACTACAGGGGCTAAGATTCTGAAGAAGAATGAACTTTGGAGAGGCGAGCTGAGTTCAGTTTCTTTTCCCCTGGGGACATTTGCCAGTTCTGGATGCAGGCAAGAGGCTGAAAATTTGAGCTAGTGCTAGAACAGAGCCATTGTTAAGGAATTGAGAAACATATCTACAGTATGATCCAGCCATTCCAATCATAGATAATTGTCCTAGAGAAATGGAAACATGTTCACACAAAACCTGTATACGAATGTTCATAGCAGTTTTATTTGCAGTAGCCACAAAATGGAAACAACACAAATTACCTTCAGCAGGAGAATAGTTAAACAAATTCTGGTACATCCATACAATAAAATATTATTCAGCAACAAAAAAGAAAAAGATTGATACACAACAATTTGGACAGATATCAAGGGCATTATGCTAAGTGAAAGAAGCCAGATATACATGCTTCCATTTGTACAAAAGATCGTAGAAAAATCAAACTAAACATTATTGATAGAAAATAAATCAGTTGTTTCCTGGGGTTGGGGGTAGAAGAGAGGGAAAGGATGGAATTATCAAAGGGCATAAGGAAATTTTCAAGGTGATGGATATATTCATTGCCTTGATTGTGGTGACGGTTTAATAGGAGTACATATACAGGTGAAAATTTATCAAAATGCACACTTTAAATATGTGCAATTTATTGTGTCATTTATACCTCAATAAAACTACTGAAAAGAAAGTTAAAGAAAAAAATATAAGTTGTAGGTATGTTTTTAAAAATTTATTTGTGTGTGTTACACCACAATAAAAAGTTTATTTTAAAAGTAATTTAGAGTAATCTCTGAAAACTGAGCATATTTATGTAATTTTAAAGCCAAATATGACCCAAATTTTAAGCATGTATGACAGATTCTTTCAATAAACTTTAATATGCTATAAAATGGTGTATATTTAGCTAGTTATTGCATTTGAATTAAATTCTTGCTTTTATGCCATGATCTGGAATGTTATTTTATTTGAAATACAAAGTAGTTAACAATGAAAACTCACCATATATCACTATAAACCATCATTCTGTGTAATAACCATCTAGTCTTTCATCCTTATAAGTGAGCATGTGGCTCTTCTTCCCTTTGCATAATATGTTTCTCTGAAACGCTCATAAGAATGTACATTATTTAACATATACACAGTATTGTGTAACATTTCTCTTTGGAAGTAAACTTGCTTTTTATTCATGTAAAATTCATTGGGAAGTGTGCTTTGGTTGAACCCAGCTCAAAACTGTAGTCTGCCCACTCCTTGATTAAAATTCATTTACTCTGAACTTATGAGTTTAATTTTTATTTTACTTAAACTTTTTTACATTATGCCTAGAAAAAGTTAGAACTACCTTTCTAATGCAGTGATTCTAAACCATCTTACCTACCACAAAATACATTGTGGGTCATGTTTACATTTATACAGATGGAGACCTAGGTATAGCTCTGCTTCCTCCGCCACCATTCAAAAAAGTTTATCAGTATGCAAGTACTGTTTTTATAAAAATAAACTTGAATTCTCTCTACTGTCATAAAAGAAATTCATATGCAAAAATTTTGGTACTTTTATTACTAGCACCAAATTACATTTGAAAACCCTCACAAATAACTGCATACACCAATAGTTAATTGTGAAAGACTATTGTGTGCTAATGCTAAGGTTATGAAGTCTATCCTAGTGTTAAACAAAATCTTAGTTTTACAGCAAGAAAAAATTACTTCTGAAATGTCATTTTTAAATATCCTGACTCTTCCTCTTTACCTTTCCTTCCTATCCCATCTCTTCTCTTCTCTTTCCTTCCTTTTCATTTTCATTTTCCTATGCATTTTCTTTTTATTTTTCTTTCCTTTCTCTCAATTTCTTGCCTTTTCTGAACAATACAGTTCTGAAGTCATCAGGTAGGGCAGTGGAAGGTAGCCATCCACACTAGTGAGTTGAGGGGAAGCTGCAGTGGCCTTGATTAGGGTATAAGAGCAGAACTTGGGTGAGAAGGACATCTGTTTAGGAAGGCTACTGGCACAAGATATCCAAGCTCAAGCAGGATAAAGAAAGCATGTGGAATCAGAGCCCAGGTAGAGTAAGAAGGGTATCCCCATGGGAAAGAGAGGGCCTCTTCATGAGTGTCAGCCCAAGCCAGATGAGGAGGGAATTGCATGGCAAGTGGGGTATCCCACTGCTGTGGGAAATCATAGACTGAACCTGGGAGAAGGCATCTCTGTATAGCAAGAGCCTGGCAAGAAATGTCAGAGCCCAAGCGAGTTCATGAGGACATCCATGAGGGACAAAGAAATCTTGCAAAGAATAATACAGGGAGATCTTGTGCACCCTTTACCTTCTCCCAAACTGAATATCTTGCATAACTATACTACAATATGAAAACCAATAAAACAGCATTGGTTCCAATGGTACCATTCTCAGAGCTTATTCAGATTTCACAAAATACATGTGTACCCGTGTGTGTATTATGTGTGTGTGAGTCTATGCAATTTTGTAGTGTGTGTAGCTTTGTATAACTACAACCACAATCAATATACACAACTGTTCTATCACCATGAGGCAATTTTGTGCTACCTCTTTACAGCTACACTCACTTCCACATCCCTATCTCAATCCCTAACCCCTGGAAACCACTAATCTTTTCTCCACCTCTATAATACAGTTTATTCAAGATGTTATAAAATGGAATTCTTGAGCTCTATCCAAATTGTTACATGTGTCAAGAATTTGTACAGGTAGGTAGTAACCCATCATATGGATGTGCCATAGTTTACTTAACCAATCTCCTATTGTAGGACATTTTGTTCATTTCTAGTTTTTGGCTATTATGAATAAAACTGCTATGAATATTGTTGAAAAAGTTTTTTGTGTAGATATAATTTTTCCTTTCTCTGGGATAAATGCCCAGTAATAACGATTGCTGAGTTGTATGAGAGTTGCATGTTTAGTGTTTTAAGAAACTGTCAAACTATTTTTCAGAGTGATTGTTTCATTTTTCATTCTAACCCAATTTCTTATGCAGCATTTGGTGTTGCCACTTTTTTTTTATTTTGTCCATTCTGAGGTGTATAGTGATATCATTGTGGTTTTAATTTGCATTTCCCTAATGGCTAAAGGTGTTAAACATCATGTGCCTATTTGGCATCTTTATATCCTTTTTAGTGAAATCTTTTTCATGTATTTTGCCTATTTTCAAATGAAAGTATTTGTTTTGGTTTTGTTCTTTACTGTTGAATGTAGCTCTCTATATATTCTAGATATAAGTCATTTGTCATTTGTCAGATAAATAGTTTGCAAATATTTTCTTCCAGTCTGTAACTTGTCTCTTCATCCTATTAACAAGGTCTTTCACAAAACTTTAATTTCAATGAAATTTAATTTATCTAAGATTTCTTTACCTAGTTCTAGATTCCAAAGATTTTCTCATGTACTTTGTTTTAAATGTTTTATACTTTTAAATATTACATTTAAGTTAATGATCTATTTTGAGTTAATTTTTCCATGAAATGAGAGATTTAGGTCAATGTTTATTTTTGAACCTATGCATGTCCAATTTAGTACCATTTGTTGAAAAATCTTTCTTTCTCTATTGAATTGCTTTTGCACCTTTGTGGAAAAGAATCAGTTGGCCATACTTATGTGAGTCCATTTCTGTGTTCTCTATTCTGTTCCATTGATCTATGTGTCTATCCCTCCACCAATACCACACAGTCTAGATTACTATAGCTATGTAATGTCTTGAAATCACATAGACTAATTCCTCCCACTTTATTCTTCTTTTTAAAAATTGTATTAACTATTTTAGTTCCTTTACTCTTCTATACACATTTTGGAATAATCTTGCCTATTACTACAGAAATGTTTGGGATTTTGACAGAAATTGTATATCAGTTTGGGGGAGAACTGACATCCTTACAATGCTGACTCTTCCAATCCATGAACATGGTTTATTCTCTGTTAATTTAGATATTCTTTGATTTATTTTATCAACATTGTGCAATTTTCAGTAAACAAATCTGGTATGTTTTGTTGGAATTATACCTAAGTATTTCTCTTCTTTTTGAGCAATTGTAAATAATACTGTACTTTTAATTTTAGTGTCCACATGTTCATTGTTAGTATATAGATATATAATTCATTTTTAAAAATTTTATATTGCATCCTATGACCTTGCTGAACTCACTTATTTCTAAGAGCTTGATTTTGCAGACTCCTTAAGATTTTCTATGTAGACAATTGTGTTATCTGCAAATTGGGAAATTCTATTTCATTTTTTCTTTCCAATCTGTATGCCTTGTATTTCCTTTTCATGCCTCACTGTGGCTGGCTAGAATATCCAGTATCACACTAAATAAGAATGGTAAGAGTGATTATGCTTGCCTTGCTACCTTAAGTGGAAGCATTCGGTCTTTTACCACTAAGTATAATGCTAGCCATAGGTTTTATAGATATGCTTTATCAACTTGAGAAAATTTCTCTATATTCCCATATTGCCGGGAGGTTTTTTTCTATAATAAATGAGTGTTGAATTTTTCAAATGCTTTTTCTTCATTTATTGATGCAATCATGTAGTTTTTTTCCTTTAATCTGTTGATATGGTGGATTTCATTGATTGATTTTCAAATGATGAACCATCCTTGTACACCTGAAATAAATCCCACGTGGACATGGTATGTTATTTTTTTTTTCAAATTGCTGAAATTGGCTGATATTTTATTGAGAATTTTTTCTGTAAGTTCATAAGAGATATTGATCAGCAGTTTTCTTTGTTTGTAATATCTCTTCTGGTTTTGTTATCTGGATAATATTGACCTCATAAAATGCATTAGGAAGTGTTTCATCTTGGTTGAATTTTGATAGTTTGTGATTTTTGAGAAATTTGTCCATTTTTCCTAAGTTATCAAGTTTATGTGTGTAGAGTTGTTTGCAGTATTCCTTTATAATCCTTCTAATGGCTTCAGGATCTGCATTGATGCTTCATATTTCATTCCTGATACTGGTGATTTGTGTTTTCTCTTTTTATATTTGTCAGACTTGCTAGAGGATTACCCATTTTTTTAAAAAAATTTTATTCTTTAAAGAACCAGTGCTTTCCATCATTGATTTTTCTCTACTCTTCTCCTGTTTTCAATTTTCCTGGTTTCTGTTCTAGTCTTTACTATTTCCTCCTTCTGCTTGCTTTGCATTTCTTTTTCTTTTTCTAATTTCTTGAAGTAGGAACTTAGATTATTGATTTGAGGTGTATACTTTTTATATGTAAGAATGTAGTGCTGTAAATATCCCACTCAGCACTGTTTTAGTTTTACATATTTTGATACATTGTATTTATATTGTATTCAGTTCCACATATATTTTTTAAATTTCCCTAAGACTTCTTTGACGCATGGATTGTTTAGGACTGTGTTTTTTAATTTCCAAGTGTTTCAAGATTTCCCTCTTCTCTTTCTGGTCTTGGCTTCTAATTTAATATCATTATGATTAGAGAACATACTCTGCATGATTTTAACTCTTTTAAATTTGTTGAGGTTTGACTGTGACTCAGGATATGGTCTATCCTGGAGAACATTCTGTGGGCACTTGAAAAGAATGTACATTCTCTGTTATTGGGTGATTATTCTATTATATTGATGATACCATGTTGGTTGATGGTGTTATTCAGTTCTGTATCTTTTATAATTTTTTGGTCTAGTTTTTCTGTAAGTTGTTGCAAGAGTAGTTTTGTAGCCACAAACTATACTTGTGGATTTGTTTATTTCTTCTTTCAGGTCTAACAGTTTTGTTTCATGTGTTTTGAAGCTGTGTTGTTTGACACATTCACATTTAGGATCCCTCTGTCTTTTGATGGATTGATTATTTTAGCAGTATGTAATGTCCCTCTTTGTCCCTAATAATTTCCTTTGTTCTGAAGTCTACTTTACGTAACATTCACATAGTTACTCTTGTTTTTTTAAATCAATGTTACCATATTCTATCTTTTTTCATCTTTTTATTTTCAAACTACTTATGTTGTTATGTTTGAAATGGGTTTCCTGTATACAACAGACTCGAGTCATGTTTGTTTGTCTGTTTGTTTAAACACCCCTGTCAATCTTTTCCTTTTAATTTTGTATTTAGACAGTTTACACTTAAAGTAATTATCAATATACTAGGGCTAAATTCTGCCATTTTATTATTTGTTTTCTTTTTATTTCCTCTCTTTCACATTCCTATTTCTCTTTTCTTACCTTTCTGTGAGTTACTTGAATAATTTTTATTCCACCTTGATTTATTTATATTGCTTTGAGTATATTAATTTGTATTGCTTTCTTAGTCATTGTTCTAGGTAACAAAATATACATATACAACTCATCTCATCTTACTAATGTTGACATTTTATTACTTAAAGTGAACAATTAAAACATGACTTCTCTCAGTCTCTTTGTCCTGCCCCATCTTTGGTGGCACCACTGCTATGGTTGATTGGGCCCACCACTGCCACAAGTTATGGGTCTCCTAATTCTCTACTGGCTTTTGTCTTTCCCAGACATTTGGCCAGAGGAAGCAGGCTTTTCTGGGTGTTTTGTTTTGTTTCGACTATGTCATTGGTCATTCAGATTTGCAGGTCTTTGTGGTTCCCAGTCTGGAATACAGGAGAGATAAAAGGAAAATCCAGGAAACTCACTGCATTGTCATTCCTCGAATTCTGAGGTCTTCAGGCAGTCCACCATCTTCTTTCCATCTTTCAGAGTTCTTTAATGATTGTCTGTTGAATTATTTCCAGGTTATTTTGTTGTGTTTAGGGGGCAGGAGCAGGGAAAAGTGACTCTCCATCAACTTTCCTGGACTGGAATACACACACACACACACACACACACACACACAGCTGATTCTTGTTAGTCAAGGTAGTTTTTTATAAAGTTGCCACAAATACTGAATTAGCAAATAGTGAATCATTGCTGTGAGAGAAAAATAAAGGGTTAGGTTCCTCTCAGCCCAATTTGTCAACCAATCAATACATAAACTTATCTTTGGTGTGTTTCTGTACAGACACCTTATTTAATATATATTGTTGATCCATTAACATTGAACTCACAGCCAACACCACTATAACTCCTGAACAAAGCTTATCTAACACATTTTAAGCTCACCCAATGTCTCTGTAAGGTACATGACACCTCTCTTTTGCTTAGAAACAGTAGACAGCACTTCAGCACTATGCTTGGGGGCCATTTTAAGCAGTGAAATTACCAGAAAACTAACAAAAATGCAAAAAACATAATACTAAGTAGATATGAAAAAGATACATGTTTATAGTATGAGAGCTAGAACAAGAAGGTAGAGTGTTGTCTTGTTCTACCTCAGCCAGGAAAGTGTACCTTTGGTGACTCAAATTTTTCACTACTCTGTGCATGAATATATTCTTAAATGATTGTGAAAGTGTCATGAGTATTGATTTTGGGTTTACAAATCAATTTAGTACGTAGTCCAATTTTGCAAACAAGAATCTGTGAATAATGAGAATTAACTATATATAGCTAGGATTACAATTAGAGTTAGGATTATGTATATTATATATTCATGTATTTTACATATATTTATATATTAAACTTTACAATATATTGTTATTTCAGTTACTGTTATTATTATTATTTTACTCAGTATTCATTTATATCATTTATATTAAAACACATGTTACCCTTTATGTTGCCTTTCATTTCTTCCTATATTTCCATCTTTCTGACTACGATCATTTTCCTTCTTGAAGAAATCTATCATTTCTTTAGTAAGATTCCAGTTCTGTTAGTATGGAAACATATTAATATTATCTTAATCTTTGATAGTTTTTTTTTTTTTTTTGCTTGGTGTAGAATTCTAAGGTTTTTTCAGCATTTTAAAAATGTAATTCTATTATCTTATAATTTCCATTGTATCTGTTGGGAAGTCTTATTTCTCCTTGAAGAAATGTGTATTTTGTTCTTTTTTTTTTTTAAACATCTTTATTGGAGTATAATTGCTTTACAATGGTGTGTTAGTTTCTGCTTTATAACAAAGTGAATCAGTTATACATATACATATGTTTCCATATCGCTTCCCTCTTGCATCTCCCTCCCTCTCGCCTTTCCTATCCCACCCCTCTAGGTGGTCAAAAAGCACTGAGCTGATCTCCCTGTGCTATGCGGCTGCTTCCCACTAGCTATCTATTTTACATTTGGTAGTGTATATATGTCCATGCCACTCTCTCACCCTGTCACAGCTTACCCCTCCCCCTCCCCATATCCTCAAGTCCATTCTCTAGTAGGTCTGTGTCTTTATTCCCGTCTTGCCACTAGGTTCTTCATGACCTTTTTTTTTTTCCCCTTAGATTCCATATATATGTGTTAGCATACTGTATTTGTTTTTCTCTTTCTGACTTACTTCACTCTGTATGACAGACTCTAACTCCATCCACCTCACTACAAATAACTCAATTTCGTTTCTTTTTATGGCTGAGTAATATTACATTGTATATATGTGCCACATCTTCTTTATCCATTCATCCGATGATGGACATTTAGGCTGCTTCCATGTCCTGGCTATTGTAAATAGACATGCAATGAACATTTTGGTACATGACTCTTTCTGAATTATGGTTTTCTCAGGGTATATGCCCAGTAGTGGGATTGCTGGGTCGTATGGTAGTTCTATTGTTAGTTACTTAAGGAACCTCCATACTGTTCTCCATAGTGGCTGTATCAATTTACATTACCACCAACAGTGCAAGAAGGTTCCCTTTTCTCCACACCCTCTCCAGCATTTATTGTTTCTAGATTTTTTGATGATGGCCATTCTGACCGGTGTGAGATGATATCTCATTGTAGTTTTGATTTGCATTTCTCTAATGATTAATGATGTTAAGCATTCTTTCATGTGTCTGTTGACAATCTGTATATCTTCTTTGGAGAAATGTCTATTTAGGTCTTCTGCCCATTTTTGGATTGGGTTGTTTGTTTTTTTGTTATTGAGCTGCAAGAGCTGCTTGTAAATCTTGGAGATTAATCCTTTGTCAGTTGCTTCATTTGCAAATATTTTCTCCCATTCTGAGGGTTGTCTTTTGGTCTTGTTTATGGTTTCCTTTGCTGTGCAAAAGCTTTTAAGTTTCATTAAGTCCCATTTGTTTATTTGTGTTTTTATTTCCATTTCTCTAGGAGCTGGGTCAAAAAAGATCTTGCTGTGATTTATGTCATAGAGTGTTCTGCCTATGTTTTCCTCTAAGAGTTTGATAGTGTCTGGCTTTACACTTAGGTATTTAATCCATTTTGAGTTTATTTTTGTGTATGGTGTCAGGGAGTGTTCTAATTTCATACTTTTACATGTACCTGTCCAGTTTTCCCAGCACCACTTATTGAAGAGGCTGTCTTTTCTCCACTGTATATGCTTGCCTCCTTTATCAAAGATAAGGTGACCATATGTGTATGAGTTTATCTCTGGGCTTTCTATCCTGTTCCATTGATCTATGTTTCTGTTTTTGTGCCAGTACCAAACTGTCTTGATTACTGTAGCTTTGTAATATAGTCTGAAGTCAGGGAGCCTGATTCCTCCAGCTCCATTTTTCGTTCTCAAGATTGCTTTGGCTATTCGGGGTCTTTTGTGTTTCCATACAAATTGTGAAATTTTTTGTTCTAGTTCGGTGAAAAATGCCAGTGGTAGTTTGATAGGGATTGCATTGAATCTGTAGATTGCTTTGGGTAGTAGAGTCATTTTCACAATGTTTATTCTTCCAATCCAAGAACATGGTATATCTCTCCATCTATTTGTATCATCTTTAATTTCTTTCATCAGTGTCCTATAATTTTCTGCATACAGGTCTTTTGTCTCCTTAGGTAGGTTTATTCCTAGATATTTTATTCTTTTTGTTGCAATGGTAAACGGGAGTGTTTTCTTAATTTCACTTTCAGATTTTTCATCCTTAGTGTATAGGGATGCAAGAGATTTCTGTGCATTAATTTTGTATCCTGCTACTTTACCAAATTCATTGATTAGCTCTAGTAGTTTTCTGGTAGCATCTTTAGGATTCTCTATGTATAGTATCATGTCATCTGCAAACAGTGACAGCTTTACTTCTTCTTTTCCGATTTGGATTCCTTTTATTTCTTTTTCTTCACTGATTGCTGTGGCTAACACTTCCAAAACTATGTTGAATAATAGCGGTGAGTGTGGGCAACCTTGTCTTGTTCCTGATCTTAGTGGAAATGGTTTCAGTTTTCATCATCATTGAGGACAATGTTGGCTGTGGGTTTGTCATATATGGCCTTTATTATGTTGAGGAAAGTTCCCTCTATGCCTACTTTCTGCAGGACTTTTATCATAAATGTGTGTTGAATTTTGTCGAAAGCTTTCTCTGCATCTATTGAGATGATCATATGGTTTTTCTCCTTCAATTTGTTAATATGATGTATCACGTTGATTGATTTGCATATATTGAAGAATCCTTGCATTCCTGGAATAAACCCCACTTGATCATGGTGTATGATCCTTTTAATGTGCTGTTGGATTCTGTTTGCTAGTATTTTGTTAAGGATTTTTGCATCTATGTTCATCGGTGATATTGGCCTGTAGTTTTCTTACTTTGTGACATCTTTGTCTGGTGTTGGTATCAGGGTAATTGTGGCCTCGTAGAACGAGTTTGGGAGTGTTCCTCCCTCTGCTATATGTTGGAAGAGTTTGAGAAGGATAGGTGTTAGCTCTTCTCTAAATGTTTGATAGAATTCGCCTGTGAAGCCATCTGGTCCTGGGCTTTTGTTTGTTGGAAGAGTTTTAATCAGTTTCAATTTCAGTGCTTGTGATTGGTCTGTTCATATTTTCTATTTCTTCCTGGTTCAGTCTCGGCAGGTTGTGCATTTCTAAGGATCTGTCCATTTCTTCCAGGTTGTCCATTTTATTGGCATAGAGTTGCTTGTAGTAATCTCTCATGATCATTTGTATTTCTGCAGTGTCAGTGGTTACTTCTCCTTTTTCATTTCTAATTCTATTGATTTGAGTCTTCTCCCTTTTTCTCTTGATGAGTCTGGCTAACGGTTTATCAATTTTGTTTATCTTCTCAACGAACCAGCTTTTAGTTTTATTGATCTTTGCTATTGTCTCCTTCATTTCGTTTTCATTTATTTCTGATCTGATCTTTATGATTTCTTTCCTTCTGCTAGCTTTGGGTTTTTTTTGTTCTTCTTTCTCTAATTGCTTTAGGTGCAAGGTTAGGTTGTTTATTCGAGAGGTTTCCTGTTTCTTTTTTTTTTTTTTAAGGCATTCCTTTATTTTTATTTTTATTTATTTATTTTTTAAATTTATTTTTGCCTGTGTTGGGTCTTCATTTCTGTGTGAGGACTTCCTCTAGTTGCGGCAAGCGGGGACCACTCTTCATCGCGATGCGCAGGCCTCTCACTATCGCGGCCTCTCCTGTTGCGGAGCACAGGCTCCAGACGCGCAGGCTCAGCAGTTGTGGAGCACGGGCTTAGTTGCTCCGCAGCATGTGGGATCTTCCCAGACCAGGGCTCGAACCCGTGTCCCCTGCATTGGCAGGCAGACTCTCAATCACTGCACCACCAGGGAAGCCCTGTTTCCTGTTTCTTGATGTAGGCTTGTATTGCTATAAACTTCCCTCTTAGAACTGCTTTTGCTGCATCCCATAAGTTTTGGGTCGTCGTGTCTCCATTGTCATTTGTTTCTAGGTATTTTTTGATTTCCCCTTTGATTTCTTCAGTGATCACTTCGTTATTAAGTAGTGTATTGTGTAGCCTCCATGTGTTTGTATTTTTTACAGATCTTTTCCTGTAATTGATATCTAGTCTCATAGCATTGTTGTCGGAAAAGATACTTGATATGATTTCAATTTTCTTAAATTTACCAAGGCTTGATTTGTGACCCAAGATATGATCTATCCAGGAGAATGTTCCATGAACACTTGAGAAAAATGTGTATTCTGTTTTTTTGGGTGGAATGTCCTATAAATATCAATTAAGTCCATCTTGTTTAATGTATCATTTAGAGCTTGTGTTTCCTTATTTATTTTCATTTTGGATGATCTGTCCATTGGTGAAAGCGGGGTGTTAAAGTCCCCTACTATGATTGTGTTACTGTCGATTTCCCCTTTTATGGCTGTTAGTATTTGCCTTATGTATTGAGGTGCTCCTATGTTGGGTGCATAAATATTTATAATTGTTATACCTTCCTCTTGGATCGATCCCTTGATCATTTTATAATGTCCTTCTTTGTCTCTTGTAATAGTCTTTATTTTAAAGTCTATTTTGTCTGATATGAGAGTTGCTACTCCAGCTTTCTTTTGATTTCCATTTGCATGGAATATCTTTTTCCATCCCCTCACTTTCAGTCTGTATGTGTCTCTAGGTCTGAAGTGGGTCTCTTGTAGACAGCATATATATGGGTCTTGTTTTTGTATCCATTCAGCCAGTCTGTGTCTTTTGGTGGGAGCATTTAATCCATTTATATTTAAGGTAATTATCGATATGTATGTTCCTATTCCCATTTTGTTAAATGTTTTGGGTTTGTTATTGTAGGTGTTTTCCTTGTCTTGTGTTTCTTGCCTAGAGAAGTTCCTTTAGCATTTGTTGTAAAGCTGGTTTGGTGGTGCTGAACTCTCTCAGCTTTTGTTTGTCTGTAAAGGTTTTAATTTCTCCATCAAATCTGAATGAGATCCTTGCTGGGTAGAGTAATCTTGGTTGTAGGTTTTTCTCCTTCATCACTTTAAGTATATCCTGCCACTCCCTTCTGGCTCTCAGAGTTTCTGCTGAAAGATCAGCTGTTAACCTTATGGTGATTCCCTTGTGTGTTATTTGTTGTTTTTCCCTTGCTGCTTTTAATATGTTTTCTTTACATTTAATTTTTGATAGTTTGTTTAATATGTGTCTTGGCGTGTTTCTCCTTGGATTTATCCTGTATGGGACTCTCTGTGCTTCCAGGACTTGATTAACTATTTCCTTTCCCATATTAGGGAAGTTTTCAACTATATTCTCTTTAAATATTTTCTCAGTCCCTTTCTTTTTCTCTTCTTCTTCTGGGACCCCTATAATTCGAATGTTGGTGCATTTAATGTTGTCCCAGAGGTCTCTGAGACTGTCCTCGGTTCTTTTCATTGTTTTTTCTTTATTCTGCTCTGCAGTAGTTATTTCCACCATTTTATTTTCCAGGTCACTTATCCGTTCTTCTGCCTCAGTTATTCTGCTATTGATCCCGTCTAGAGTATTTTTAATTTCATTTATTGTGTTTTTCATCTTTGCTTGGTTTCTCTTTAGTTTTTCTACGTCCTTGTTAAATGTTTCTTGCGTTTTGTCTATTCTATTTCCAAGATTTTGGATCATCTTTACTATCATTATTCTGAATTCTTTTTCACGTAGACTGCCTATTTCCTGTTCATTTGTTAGGTCTGGTGTGTTTTGACCCTGCTCCTTCATCTGCTGTGTGTTTTTCTGTCTTCTCATTTTGCTTATCTTACTGTGTTTGGGGTCTCCTTTTCACAGGCTGCAGGTTCGTAGTTCCCGTTGTTTTTGGTATCTGTCCCCAGTGGTTAAGGTTGGTTCAGTGGGTTGTGTAGGCTTCCTGGTGGAGGGGACTAGTGCCTGTGTGCTGGTGGATGAGGCTGGATCTTGTCTTTCTGGTGGGCATGTCCACGTCTGGTGGTGTGTTTTGGGGTGTCTGTGGCCTTATTATGATTTTAGGCAGCCTCTCTGCTAATGGATGGAGCTGTGTTCCTGTCTTGCTAGTTGTTTGGCATAGGGTGTCCAGCACTGTAGCTTGCTGGTCGTTGAGTGAAGCTGGGTCTTGATGTTGAGATGGAGATCGCTGAGAGATTTTCACCGTTTGGTATTACGTGGAGCTGGGAGGTCTCTTTTGGACCAGTGTCCTAAAGTTGTCTCTCTCACCTCGGAGACACAGCCCTGATGCCTGGCTGGAGCACCAAGAGCCTTTCATCCACACGGCTCAGAATAAAAGGGAGAAAAAATAGAAAGAAAGAAAGAAAGAGGATAAAATAAAATAAACCTATTATAATAAAAAATAAGAAAAAAATTATTAAGAAAATATTTATTAAGAAAAAAATTTTTTTAATTTTTAAAAATAAATTTATTAATTTTTTATAATAAAAAATAAGAAAAAAATTAAGAAAGAAATTTATTAAGAAAATTTTTTTTTTAATTTTTTAAAATAAAAAATATGAAAAAACTTATTAAGAAAAATTTTTTTTTAATTTTTAAAAATATAAAATAAGGAAACAATTATTAGGAAAACATTTATTAAGAAAAAAAATTTTTAAGTAAAAAAAAAAAATAAATAAAGGACGGACCGAACCCTAAGATAAATGGTGAAAGCAAAGCTATACAGACAAGATCTCACCCAGAAGCATACACATATACACTCAAAAATAAAGGAAAAGGGGAAAAATTAATATATCCTGTTCCCAAAGTCCGCCTCCTGAACTTGGGATGATTCGTTGTCTATTTAGGTATTCAACAGATGCAGGCACATCAAGTTGTTTGTGGAGCTTTAATCTGCTGCTTCTGAGGCTGCTGGGAGAAATTTCCCTTTCTCTTCTTTGTTCGTACAGCTCCCGGGGTTCAGCTTTGGATTTGGACCCGCCTCTGCGTGTAGGTCGCCTGAGGGTGTCTGTTCTTCGCTCACACAGGATGGGGTTAAAGGAGCAGCTGCTTCGGGTGCTCTGGCTCACTCAGGCGGGGGGGAGGGAAGGGTATGGATGCAGGGCGAGCCTGTGGTGGCAAAGGCCGGCGTGACGTTGCAGCAGCCTGAGGCGCGCCATGCGTTCTCCCGGGGAAGCTGTCCCTGGATCACGGGACCCTGGCAGTGGCGGGTTGCACAGGCTCCCAGGAGGGGCGGTGTGGATAGTGACCTGTGCTTGCACACAGGCTTCTTGGTGGCGGCAACAGCAGCCTTAGCGTCTCATGCCCGTCTCTGGGGTCCGCGCTGATAGCCGCGGCTCGTGCCCGTCTCTGGAGCTCGTTTAGGCAGCGCTCTGAATCCCCTCTCCTTGCGCACCGCGAAACAAAGAGGCGAGAAAAAGTCTCTTGCCTCTTCAGCAGCTGCAGAGTTCTTCCCGGACTCCCTCCCGGCTAGCTGTGGTGCGCTAACCCCTTCAGGCTGTGTTCACGCTGCCAACCCCAGTCCTCTCCCTGCGATCCGACTGAAGCCCAAGCCTCAGCTCCCAGCCCCCGCCTGCCCCGGCGGGTGAGCAGACAAGCCTCTCGGGCTGGTGAGTGCTGCTCGGCGCCGAGCCTCTGTGCGGGAATCTCTCTGCTTTGCCCTCCGCACCCCTGTGGCTGCGCTCTCCTCCGTGGCTCCAAAGCTTCCCCCCTCTGCCACCGGCAGTCTCCGCCCACGAAGGGACTTCCTAGTGTGTGGAAACCTTTCCTCCTTCACAGCTCCCTCCCACTAGTGCAGGTCCCATCCGTATTCTTTTGTCTCTGTTATTTCTTTTTTCTTTTGCCCTACCCAAGTACGTGGGGAGTTTCTTGCCTTTTGGGAGGTTTGACATCTTCTGCCAGCATTCAGTGGGTGTTCTGTAGGAGCAGTTCCACGTGTAGACGTATTTCTAATGTATCTGTGGAAGGAAGGTGATCTCCGTGTCTTACTCTTCCGCCATCTTGCCCAGACCCCGTGTCTTTTGTTCTTACTGCTTTTAAGATTTTCTCTTTATCATTGATTGCCAACAGGCTTGCTATGATGAATCTAGGTACAGTTTTCTCTTCATTTATCTTGCTTAGATTGGTAGGTTTTCTTGACTCTGTGATCTATTATCTTCAATCTGTTCTTTTCCAGTTTTATTAAGATATAATTGACACATAGCAGATATAAGTTTGAGGTGTAACATGTGATATATATATAATTACCACAATAGGAACACCTTCATCACCTCATATATTTATCATTTGTTTGTGTTTGTGTGATGATAATACTTCAGATCTACTCTCTTAGCAACTTTCAAGTATATATTACAGTATTCTTAATTATAGTCACTCTGCTATAACTAGATTCTCAGGACTTATTCATTTAAAAATGGAAGTTTGTAGATTAAACTCCATTTAAAGTTATTACAGGGCTTCCCTGGTGGTGCAGTTGTTAAGAATCCATCTGCCAATGCAGGGGACATGGGTTTGAGCCCTGGTCTGGGAAGATCCCACATGCCGCAGAGGAACTAAGCTTGTGCGCCACAACTACTGAACCTGCATTCTAGAGCCCATGAGCCACAACTACTGAGCCCACATGACACAACTACTGAAGCCCACATGCCCTAGAACCCATGCTCCGTAACAAGAGAAGCCACCCAATGAGAAGCCCATGCACAAAGAGTAGCCCCCACTTGCCTCAACTAGAGAAAGCCTGCATGCAGCAGCGAAAACGTAATTCAGCCAATAATAAATAAATAAATAAATAAATAAATTTATTAAAAATAAATAAATAAATAAAATTATGAAAAAACAATGGCTATATTGCCCTGTGCTGTACAATATATCCTTGTTGTTTATCTATTTTATACATAATAGTTTGTATCTCTTAATCCCGTATCCCTATCTTGTCCCTACCCCCTTCATTCTCCCCAGAGGTAACCACTAGTTTGTTTTCGATTATCTGTGAGTCTGTTTCTGTGTTGTTATATTCATTTGTTTTATTTTTTATATTCCACATATAAGTGATAATATACAGTATTTGTCTTTGTCTGACTTATTTCACTGAGCATAATACTCTCCAAGTTCATCCATGTTGTTGCAAATGGCAGAATTTCATTGTTTTTTATGGCTGAGTAATATTCCATTATATATATATATATATATATATATATATATATATATATATATATATATACCATATCTTCTTTATCCATTCATCTGTTGATGGACATTTGGGTTGCTTCCATATCTTGGCTATTGTAAATAACACTGCTATGAACATTGGGGTGCAGTATCTTTCTGAATTAGTGTTTTCATTTTATTTGGATATGTACCCAAGAGTGAAGTTGCTGGATCACATGGTAGTTCTATTTTTAGTTTTTGGAGGAAGCTCCATACTGTTTTCCATAGTGGCTGCAACAGTTTGCATTCCCACCAACAGTGTGCAAGTGTTCTCTTTTCTCCACATCCTCTCCAACATTTGTTATTTGTAGACTTTTTGATAATAGCCATTCTGACAGGTGTGAGGTGATATTTCATTGTTGTTTTGATTTGCAGTTCCCTAATAATTAACAATATTGAGCATCTTTTTATGCACCTGATAGCCATCTGTATGTCTTCTTTGGAAAAATGTCTATTCAGATCTTCTGCACATTTTTTAATCAGGTTTTTTTTTTTTGATATTGAGATGTATGAGTTTTTTATATATTTTGGATATTAACCCCTTATTGATCATATCATTTGCATACAATTTAAATGGAGTATAATCTGTAAAAATATTGAATCACTATGCTGTACACCTGAAACTAATATATTATAAATCTACTATATTTCAATAAAGATATTTTTAATGGAAGCTTTTAAACATTTTTTTAATTTTACTTTAAACTTAGATATGCTATATGTCAATTATACCTTTAAAATACTGTACAAAAGGGAAGAGATATGGGAACATATGTATATGTATAACTGATTCACTTTGTTATAAAGCAGAAACTAACACACCATTGTAAAGCAATTATACTCCAATAAAGATGTTAAAAAAAAAATACTGTACAACGGATTGAAGATTTCAGTTCACAGATTCAAGAAACCCTACCAAATGTAAGCAAAATAAATTTTTTAAAAATGTACCTAGATTCATGAAAGTAAGCCCTTTGACCAACATCTCTCTGTTTCACCTACCCTGCAGCTCCTGGCAACCACCTTTCTACTCTGTTTCTATGAGTTTGGCTTTTTTAGATTTCATATATAAATGAGAACTTACCACATTTTTGTTTCTTTGTCTAATTTTTTCTCTTAGCATAATGCCCTCAATATCCATTCATGTTGTTGCAAAAGGCAGGGTTTCCTTTTTTCCTTTAATCCATTTTGGAAAATTCTTGGACATTATCTCTTTCTCCTTCTCTTGCTGTCCTTTGCTCCTTTGGGACTGTAATTACACATACGTCAAATATTTTTAATTTGTCCCTTATGATCGCTTCTGTATTTCCCATGCCTTTTTTCTCTCTATGTTTCTGTCTAGATATTTTCATTTATTTTCCAGCTCACTAATCATCTCTGCTGCTGTACACAATCTGTTGTTATACTTTGTTATTAATTATTTTATTTTTCTGTCTGAGAATTACTATTTTATTTTCCTTAAATGCCAGTGTTCTGGAGAAATTCTTCAGTTTTGTCACCTATTGTCTGGAATATACTAATAACAGGTATTTCATATTCTACCTGATAACTCTAATATCTCAGTCATTTGTGAATCTATTTGTATCATTTGTTCTATTTTATTCTATTTCTTGGTATTTCTGTTTTGTTTTAGTTTTTAATACTAGACAGTGTGTATGCTAAATTTTTTGAGACTCTGTATAATGTTCTCTTCCTCCAGAGAAGGTTTTGCTTATCCTCTGATAAGCAGGTACAGTGGTATCGGATCATCTTAAACAATCAAGAACTGGGATTACTGGAGTTTTGGTGTCAGCTTTGTAAGACTTCCGCTAACTCTGGTTCATTTCTACTTCTAGGATGAAGTCCTCCCCAGGGACCCACTGAGATGCTGAGGTTTCACTGGGGCATTTCCTCCTTGGCGGGTGGTTAACTGCAATTTTTATCTTCTTAAGACTCTCTGAAGTTTTCATTCTGCCCTTCAGACCATTCTTCTTGTTTCTTACCCTCCTGCTTTGCACAGTTCAAGAATTTGGCAAATGTTTAGAAAGGGAAAACTGGCAGTATGTCAGGCTCAGTTTGATGTACCTCCTTTCTTACTAGGTTTTTACTGGCTGTTCAAAGCAAACTCAAACTCCAATTTTTATCTCTCTTGAACGATAAGTTTGCCAAAAGTTGTGCTTGTTTCTCTCTCTTTTGGCAGCAGCCCTATGTTCTGGCGTTTTGCTAGAACAGCAGACTAAGAATAAGCAAACACTGTAGAAATCTCTCTCACTACTCTGTGATTCTCTTCTTCCTGTTACCCCATTGTTTGATAGTTTCAAAAATATTTTTAGTACACTATCTAGATTTCTGATTGTTATGAGTGGGAGGATTGGTCTACCTCAAGCTATGCTATCATAGCCTGAAGAAATCTCATAACTTGCTTAATTTGTATATAGTTGTAAAGTGGTTCTCTGTTATTATCCTCTCTTAAAATGATACTTCATTCTTTGTAACAAATTTTCACATCAATCAAAGCATTTTATGTATATATGACAGTAATATTTATTAGCCATGTATTTTAAGTATTTTGTAAGGGTAAGACTTTTATAATTGTGGGCATTTTTTTACTTTTAATTGTTTCATTCACATCAAAATGAAACTCCAAGTATAGCTTTTGGAGGGAATGTTGACAATTTCCTCCATTTGTTTTCATCAGTTATATATGTATATTAAGTGTCACCATAAGAATACATAGTGACTAGTTATAACACAAGCTCTTCTTAGATATGGACCATTAACTATACACTGAAGTAATGAACCTAATTGCAGAATTATAAAGTGATGTAAATTTTGTAGAACTTCATATATCATGGATTTATGTTTGGTGACAGTTCTGAAATGAATTTGTTCAGCAGGAAGAGATTATGGTAGTGCCAGTTAGTCTTCCTTCTCAAGCCCCCCATTACCTTTAATTATGATGAAAAACTAGAAAATAAGAAGGTCAATATGAAATATTTCTCATTTGAGAAGCATGTTAGTGAATAGCCAAAAGACAAAAAGCTTTAAGAAAAGGTCAAATTAAATCAAAAATTTTGACAAAAATAATGAGTGAATGAATGAATGAGTGACCAAGTTGTAGGAATCAAGTAACAACAGCTCATCCCCCATCCTTAGCATATTTACACTCTTGTAAAGATTTAATTTTCTTAAGTGAATGTCAGTTAAATCTCATACATGGCTGTTTAGTTTGGTATCTAATTCTACATGCATTACAGAGTAGTTGATGGGGTCAAAGTTATTTGACAGTCATCCTGAAAATAAGGTAAATGTTTAAAATTTTTTTTCCTACACTCATTTTGTCTACTGAGTGTCTAAAAAATTGTATTTTCAGCAAAAATTCTTATCATATAATTAAAATATTAATTCTGCCTTCTATTACATAAATATGAATATATATACATATATCATCTATTTATGTGTACAATATATATTTTGTTCTTCATGCAAATATATGTATCATTTGTCTACATATAGAATTACATATTCTTTTTATTTCTGTTAAAACTACTTCAGGGAATTTAAACCAAATCTTCCTAGAGCAGTTACTTTTTATGATAGAACGATGACAGCAAAATAAACAGTGTCATTGTTGAAAGGAATGTCAAGCTACTTTTGAATTGACTAAACAGCAACTGATGTCCTCAAGGAGTCTAGCGTATTATGACCCTGCCCTGCCAATCTGTTTAGCTACTGATGCTTCACAATATGGGGTCAGAGTGGTGATTTCTCACATAATGCCAAATGACCTAGAAAAGCCTATAGCATTTGAATTGTGAACACTTGCTAAAGAATTGGGCACAGATGGGGAGTTTTTACCTTATATGTTTGGATTTGTTGTCATTAAATTACTGAATGTCACTTCTATGTATACTTCAGCCATCATGAGAAAATCTATGGTGCTGAGACTTTAACGTCTGTTGGGGTCTTTCTCGATTTGAAATGCTCCACTTTGGCTTGAACTTGGTATTTATTGTAGTACACGTGATTCTAACAATCTGAAGAAGAAGGAGGGAAAAAAAAAAACCTTGAAAGACTTACTAACCAAAGATGTTCTAAAAGTCACCTTTCCCTAAGAGGGAGAAAAATCTTGGATATAAATATAGTAGTGGAAAAAGGGGTAAAGAATTTGATAGGTCTTAAAAATCATTTTTCTACATGCCTGCTTATATAGAATAGTTATTTCACAGTGTCATGTGAAAAAGCATCTTAAATAAAAGCAAATGGTACGAAGGATGCCAAGGGGCATGTGCAAGACATCAGGATAAAGCAGTTTCTGAGTGTTTACAGGATTGTCAGTGAGAGGAAAGTCAATAGGCACAGTGAATAATATTTGACTTTATAGATGATTAAGGGCAAATGTTGAGAGCAATGTACAGAAAAACAGATACCTAGTTTCAATGAAGGGGGACAGGAGTCGTTGCTCTACCTAATGCTACATATCATGTTGAAAATGAGCCTATTAGAATACAGGCAGCAAAGGGGATTTCTGCTGAGATTAAAGAGGTTTTTCTTAGGGTCAGAAAAGCCAAGAAAATGTGAATGGCAATTAACAGACACAAGGTTTAGTTTAGTTTAATTAAAATAAATGGTGGGGGAGAAATGAGTGCCTCTGAATGGCAAATGGGGGGGGGGCAGCTAACTGAAAGAGTGACTAGGCATATTATCTGGCTTTGATTGAGAAGCCATAGAGGTTTTTTCACCCATTGCCCCATGCTCTCCCTGTTAATTTTCTTTCATTTTATATTGGTTTGCTGATGAATGTATTTTGTTCGTCCTTTCATCATCTGTCTCTTAATGATGCACAACCATCTGACCTTGGTCTTTCCTCATAAATAGACCACCACTACAACAAATGCTCACAATAAAATTATAACCTTGAAAAATGTATCCTTCAGTGAAAGGAGCCCAGTGTTCTCCATTTTCAAGAATTCTAAAATCTGTTCAGGATATGAGAGTTTGAAAAAAGACAGGTTATCCTGAACTATTACACCCAGTTCAGAAATGCTGCCAAATCCCTAGTGATGAGTAAACTACCATTTCATTTTCAAATAGCTTGGTGATGTCTTGTTCTACATGATTTTGCATCTAGTGAGCCTGCAAAATACATGCGTTCCAGTTAAATACACACTAAATCTTCTCATTCTGCTATATCATACATGGGTGATTGGATAATTTGTTTTTGGCCTTGGGTAAAGGTCTTACTCTTTTTTGCTGATGAGAATATTATCTGTTGAATTCTGATTATGCATTAAATTCCTCCAAAGTTTTCCAACAAAGATCACAATTTTTAATTGGACCATTTGTGCATAAATTAAAAATAATATATGAAAACTATCTGTGGTAACCATGATTATTGCAAACATTGCAAAATCCTAATAAACAGTATTCTCTTCATCTCTGAAATGAATTAAACCATAAGAATGCATGAAACTCTCAATATCACCAAACCCCAGAAACTGTTGTATGCTGACTTTTCTGAAGTTAAAGAAACTAGCCCTTTTGCTAAGCTTGCCTGATAGTTTGTACTTCCCTTAGAATGCTTTCTTAGATGAAAGAAAGTGCTTTATGTGAACAAGCTAAAACTTCTTTAAGCTTAAAGAAGCTGCTTTAAGGAGAAAACTACCTTCCGGAAACACTACCTGAAAAAGGAAATGTAGAAGGCATTATGAGGATGAGAAATTTGCCTGAGTGGAAATTGTTACATGGGGAAGGGATGGTTTGCAGAAACATAGGGCAGAAGGAAAAAACTGAATTCATTCATTTTAAATTGAACGGTATCCCTCATAAAAGGAGGTCGGTGAAGATAAGAAAAAAACATCAGAGGAACCAGACTGTACTTTGCATACCTGTATGCTATCTTGCATACTCTTTTATAATAGTTCATCAAGGGCTAAAGTTATATGTTTCCAGGGCCTACCTCTATGTAAATATTTCAGCATGTAGGATAGCTTAAAATTACAAATTTTTGTGCTAAGGAGATAACTGTGTGACTGTTGGCATGCAAAAGAACAACTTGGGTGTGGAATGAAACATCTGTGTGCAAACTCTTAACACTTGAATTTGTATTACAGGATTTAAGAAAATGTATTTTTCCAGCACATCAGCCAAAGTCAAACTCCCCAGTCCCCACTACTCATACTCACACAAAGCGTTTTCACTCTGGAGATACAGTAGCCACACTGCACTTTTGTAAATGGCATAGAGGCAACCTAGTTGCAGGCTCCTTCTTTTCTATTAGGCATCCCAAGTAAAATGATTGCTAAATAACAAACTTTCTTAATATGCACAAGAGGAAGAGAGAGTTTGTGAAAAATGAGCTATGACATAAGGCATCTGGATAAATATGGGCCAAAGGGGAAATCTTTGGCCAAACAATCTGGTCCAAAAAAGGCCCAACCTCCCTGTGTGTGTGTGCAAGTACATGGACATTCCTTTACAGAACTCTAACTTTTATCAAACTTATTTACAGAGCTGTTCTGGATCATGTTAATTATGTGACAGACTCAAGAAGACCCTTCCTGAGCTTTATGGTTTTACATGTGTGTTTAAAATAAATTATGCAATCGAAGAATGACTTCCATAACTGTCTTGTCCACTCTTTGTGGCATAAAGTAGACCATTTAATCATTTGGGGTATATTTAAGCCACATATACACATATACCTCTTCCTAGTAGCAGTGCTAAGAGAACTGATGTTTATAAAGCACACTGGGATTCTAAGATGAAAGGTTCTAAGAAAACACAAATTATTAAACATCCCAATAAACATGCTCATCATGAAAGGTTTAAGACTAATGAGCAGCATGCAGTTTATTCCTTGAGGTCTTTCTCAGCTGTAGTTATTATTAAAGGAAGAAACTAATGCTATTGGCAGAGTCAGGTACTTTAGAAGGCTAACTCTCTCCAGTGCAATTATAATTACACACACACACACACACACACACACACACACACGCATACCTTAAAGCAAATAATTTACTTTTTTCACCAAGAAATAACATTATGCTGCAAAGTCTGGCCCCTCCTTCTGTTTAATACTATTTCTAACTCATGACTTGTAACACAGGTGGTGTTTTTTACCTAATAATACTTAGCAAGATTTAATTTTCAAATGCATGAGTTACAAAAACCATATCCCATGAATGGTATTTTGAGATATAAGTAACTATCTGCCAAAATTTCCCTTGTATCTTCTGCAACTACATAGGAATGAAGCTGAAATGGAATTATACCCATTTTCACTTCCGTAGCATTTAAAATCTGAATACACTGAAGTTAATCCCAGTTCTGCTCCTTGCTAGCTATATGACCACAGAGTTTTTAAACCTCTCATTTCCTCATCTGTCAACATGATTAAAAATATCTCTCAGGGGCTCTATGAGCATTATAAGAGACAATTTATTTATTTTTATTTTTTATTTTTATTTTTTATTGAAGTATAGTTGATTTACAATATTGTGTTAGTTTCAGGTGTACAGCAAAGTGATTCAGTTTTGTATATATATATAAAATATTTTTCAGATTCTTTTCCATTATAAGTTATTACAAGATATTGAATATAGTTCCCTGTGTCATACAATAAATCCTTGTTGCTTATTTTATATATAGAGTGTGTATCTGTTAATCCCATATCCTAATTTATCCCTCCCCGCAAAAGAGACAATTTATTTAAAATACCTACCATAGTGCTTGGCACACAGGAAGTAGTCAAATAAATGGTAAGTGCTTCTGTTTTTGTCATTAGCAGTATTACTCCTACTTTGACTGCTACTATTACAACTACATCTGCTGCTGCTACTACTATTCCTACTGCTGATACCTAATAATACCTCAAGTAAAAAATAATACCTCAAGTAAGGTCATCTTAAAGGACCTTAATTTGTCATAATGTAAGCAATTCATAGGTTTCAGACAAAGCTGCTGTCAAACTGTAATCTGTGTGTAGTAGGTGCCAATCTGACTTTTTTTCCCAGCAAGGCCTGATTGCTCTCTTTTCTTCTCTGGAACAACTTGAGCTTTCTGTCTCTGCAATACTGTCAACGCAGACTGCACAATGACAGGGCAGACAGGTAGCAAGTCAAGCATGAATACGAAAGGGCACCTAAGTTAACTGCAACAACAACAACAACAACAAATATTCACAAGTGTCTGTCTTCTTTCCCTGCTATCAAAGCCACAAAGACTCCTGCTTTCAGCTTTGTGAGAAAGCCACATATGTAACTATAAAATTCAGGCTGTTATCAGTCAAATAAACCTCTTTCATCAGCTTTCTGAGAAACATGCTGCAAACCTAAAGACACAATTTACTTCCATGAAGTGAGTGAATGTTTTATTCTCTCGTTTTGACAAAGACATAAGAATTTCCCAGGTGAACAAGCCCTCCTATTAAAACTTGCTGTCTTACTTGATCTATGCTGGAAGAAGGAAACGGTGCAAGTTTTTTGTCAGTACAGAAATGTGAATAAACTTTGGCTTAGTTGGACCACAGGGAATGAAACTTTGCATTTATGCTCAATTCCTTTGCCAATTGCAATAATTGTTCTTTTAGATTTGCATTTGTGCAGGCAGATGGAGAGTGGATTCTAGGGAACTATTTGTTAGGAAGCCTATATGGAAAGTGGTTAATATTTAGAAAAGTCCAACTTCTGTGTCTTGATTTCTTAATTTCTAAAATGAGATTGTCATAACATTTAGCATCCATAGATAACAGGGTCGTTGGGATGATTGGGTTAATAATTTAATGGGCTTTGAAATCCTTGATTAAAGAGTATGATACAAGGAAAAGTAATGTGTGCAATTACGTTATCAAACAAGAAGAATCCCAATTTTCTTCCGTGCAATAAACCTGCAATGTGGACCAAATTTTCAAAGGAAGGTGTAATGGTTATGCTTACCAAATTTCACGTGCATGCGCTATATCCTCAGAAGCATATAATTGCGTATGCAAAATGGATAATTGCATACAAAATTGCCCATTTGTGTGTGCAATTACCCATTTTATGCACACAAATGCTTGTTTGAAAATCTGGCCCTAAAACTCTAGCAGTAGAGGAAAAAATCAGCTTGCACACATGGTTTCTGAAACAGAAATTATGGCCTGCCTTGACTATATAACTGCTGTCAAGTATTTAAGCTGTCTTCTTTTCAGAGTTGAATCAGAATGTATTTTCAGACTGTATAACAAGACAGTAGCATGAAAGATTTTTTTTTAAGATAAACATAGAAACTTTTTATCCAGCTGCCACTGAAGATGCTGATATAGCTTCTGACACCAGCAGCCAGTGATGAGGGCTATGTAATCACTGCTGGGTATAAGAGGCTATTGTACATAGAGGAAAAGGGATTCATGTTTGATTAAAACTGTGAAGCATTATGTTTTAAAGATCCCCACTTTTCCATGGTATAGGATGACTGAAAACAGCTAGTTAAATACTGGTCTATTTAAAAGTAGACTGCTTTTTCTTTTATTGTTGCTTAAGAACTGGCATTTACATAACTCTCGAGATTTCTTCATTAGCAGAGACCCATCTATGTCAGTAAGTAGCTTCTGTAGTACATAGGAGCCTGTGAGAAGAAAATCAGAGTGGAGGGGTGAGGGTGCTTTACAAAATTAGCTTATATGCTTAGAACTTGAGTTTAAGCCATTATTTATTCTAGCTATTTCTTTCAACAGAATAATCCATTGTTAGAGAAATTAATCTCCAAAATGCCCATTTCAGGCCTGGTTATTTCTCTTTCAGAGGGCTCTGGCTATACTGCTGTTTTCCTAATGGCTAATTCATCCTCTCTTCAACTCTATAGTGGCTTCTTGTTTTCGCCATTCAGACCACACTTGCTTTCTACTAAAGAGTCTTTCACTAGGATATGTCAAACTTCCCGAAGTGTTTCCTTTGATGCCTACTCTCTGAGATCAGCCCATGTCCATCTCACTGCTCCTTTCATCTAGTTTTCTCACTTTTAACTTGATGCTTTTTACCAGGAAATTCCTATCACCCCAATCCTGGCAAACACTCTTCTTCCTACTTTTCAAAAACCTCTCCTATGTCACTAACATTCTTCAAATTAAAAAGAAGTCAAATGAAAACTACCGCTCCTCTGAACCTGTCTGTGTAATCTTGTGAGGATAAACTTCACCTCACCAAAATCACTAACATTAAAAAAGCTGTAGCCTCTGTTATTATAGATTCTTGTCACCGATGTATCATCACATTGTAAGTCATATATATAAAAGGATTCAGCTGTTGTTTTAGTGCAAACTCCTGTGGAAGAAAAGAGGTGGAGAAATAGGCAGACTCAGCATCATATACGTAGTGAGCATATTACCTGTCTCAAGAAAATACTAGCTTTTATTTCAACATATCTACCAATTGTAATGAACTTCTAAATATATTATCCCATTCTCTCCTCTTAACAACTCCAGCGGAGAGTAGGTAAGGTAGTGATAGAGTCACTTTTAGAGATGGTACACGGAGCCTCAACAAGAGTCATATTTGACCAAGAGAATATGGGTTATTAGTGGTGGGTCCATGATTCTGATCCAGATTTTGTAAACTGCAGAACTAAGTTCTTTCTCCTCCACTGTGCTGCCAAAGTTTAAATAACTGCATATGCAGAGGATTAATAATGGACACTAGTATATTTCTATCAGAATCATCAAGGTCCCTGATGAATAAAATTACTAAAGCTGCAGGAATATCTTGAAATTTATTAATATTCAACCTTTAAAAGAAACAGCCTTATCCAAAAAAGATACAGCTTGTTTTTACTTGCTGAAGACTTTCTTGCAAGCAGAGATTTGGACTTAATTTCTATAGGTTCTCTTACCCTCAAGCATAATTTTTTTCCAAAGTCAGAGAGTAGATCTCAAACTACTTTACAAGTAATGCCATATGAGGCAAGAAATCATATGCTCAATCAATGCTTTAGTATTGTAAGGAGGCAGAAAATGTACAACTATCCTGGTCATTTCAACTATAGTTGAAATGATTTCTAGAGATATGATGAGGAAAATTGTCCTTGAGAAAATACAAACCCTAATACCCCATTTGTGTAGCAGAAATCACTGGTAGATGTGAACACCATGACTTAAGAGCAATTTTCAAGTTCAAGGCACAATTTCCTTTGGAGTATGGACAAAACACCAACAAGTGTATGGAAAAGAGAGCACTTAAGGTCTGCAGAATGTCCTCTAGTGGGGTTTAAGCAGAAAAGTGAATGATCATAACATATAGATGACACTTTCCTGATCCAAAATGTAATGTCTATTATAGAGCTGAATAGATTGTATCCTGCAAATAAATTTATAGGAAATTACTATTTAAATAGAAAACTAACAAATTTTCAGCATACCAATTATTATTAAGAAGAGTAAATTGACCATGTCTATGTATTTTTTATTTTTAGAAATTTATTTAGTTTATTTATTTATTTTTGGCTGCGTTGGGTCTTCACTGCTGCACGCGGGCTTTTCTCTAGTTGAAGCGAACGGGGGCTACTCTTAGTTGCGGATCACAGGCTTCCCATTGCAGTGGCTTCTCTTGTTGCAGAGCATGGGCTCTAGGCACATGGGCTTCAGTAGTTGTGGCTTGCAGTCTCTAGAGCTCAGGCTCAGTAGTTGTGGCTCACGGGCTTAGTTGTTCCACGGTATGTGGGATCTTCCCAGACCAGGGCTCAAACCCGTGTCCCCTGCATTGGCAGGCGTATTCTTAACCACTACGTCACCAGGGAAGTCCCTATGTATTTTTTTTTAATTGCTAACAGAAATACTTTAAAAAATTTGTGTAGGGGTGGGAGGGAGACGCAAGAGGGAGAGGATATGGGGTTATATGTATACATATAGCTGATTCACTTTGCTATACAGCAGAAACTAACACAACATGGTAAAGCAATTATACTCCAATAAAGATGTTTAAAAATAATTTTGCGTAGTGTTTTAAACTGGGTTCTTTATGTAAACATTTGTGCATTTACCAATGGGTGTTATGATAATTTGTTACAGTGTAATATTTTCTTAATGTCACTTTTGAAAATTGTTAGATCTCAAGACAGCATCATTTTAAGGAACACATTTATAAAAGAAGTATTATTCAAATGTTGTCGAACTAATCTTTGAATTATCTAACTTCAAATCCTGATTTTGGAATGAAGCAGTACACAAATAAGTAAATACAGTTAAATAATAAGTAAAATATATACATAAAATTTCTATGCTAATATGTGATTTAGTGAGAAATTATCTAAGACCAATGCCAAGGATCAATTTGTAAATATAAGTAATATTAAGTACACATAGTGTAATTGTTTCACTTTTTAAAATATTATCCTTGAAATAATTGCAAACTATTAAATTTGTCTCTTTTATACAAATATGCTCATTCACCAAGAGAAAAGTAATTGAAAATAATACCAACTATTGCTGAAGGAAATAGCCATATGAGCTTGCTGAAACATCCTTTTTGTAATTTTTATTTGGGGAGCTTAAAATAAGAAGCTCAGCATATCAATTTTAAGTCAGAATGTGATAACAGTTGAAAAAATATTTTGAAGCCTACATCAAGAGATTCTATTGAAATTAAAGCCAGGACTTACTGAACTTAACTGATGAGGACACAGTTAAGTTCAGGATATGGGCAGGATTCACTTCTCTTCTATTTCCATGCCTATAGAAAGCAGTCCTCAGACTTGGACATTGGGTGAGAGAGGAGAGAGAGATCAGTGTAAATCCATCCCTATAATTGTAAAACACAGCTCAAAATATACATCTTAGTGATGGTTCATAAACATTTCTTTATACACAAAGCATCATGTTATTGTCTGAATAAACAGAAATAGAGTAAGCTCACAGAAAAACACAACATTACAGAAATAAAAAAAAGCAGAAGGATTTTGCCACTTTAGGAAATTTTTAGTGTTTTTATAAAATCTAATTGGAATTGTTTTGTACAAGTGAGATTGTAGCAGACATCGAGAAGATTGATGGGGTGAAAGTGAAGGCTGTAATTTAGCTCTTGTCATCTTTCAAATGTGTTTTGTATAGTGAGTGTGAGAAATTTGGTTTCCAGCAGTATTATTTAAAATGAGAATGTGTGGGCTTTTATCTAGATTGTGGGGGCATTGTCAGTAACAAGGGAAGGATGCAGCCTAAATGAAAGCACACAAAAGTTCCCCTTGAAGCCCCTGTCATATTCTACCAACTTGTGGCTGTGGAGTTATGTGTAATGGTTTCCTCACATCATCATGTGGGCAGGTGCAATAAGAAGAGGTATTTCAAGTTTGCATACCTGGCAGACAGTAAACTTGCCCTGATCCTCTCAACATTCTCTCTCACTCTTCCTCGCCCTTCACCCCATGACACATGCACTTTTCACACACACACACACACACACACCTCTCAAAACTGGAGAAAGTATCCCAAGCTGAGTTGTAAGTATACATTCCAAATTTAAATAATCATGATCCCCTGACTCCTGACAGTTATTATTCTCTGAAAAATATTTTAAAAGAATGAGTTTATCTGTTGCCATAATAATGCTGCATATCAAACCATTCCATTTTCAATGGCCTAACCAATAACCATATATTATAATGCTGCTCATAAGTCAATGTGTTGGCTGAGCTTAACAAGGCTTGCTCAGAGATCTGCAGGTCAGCTGGGCAACTTTGCTGGTCTTGGCTCTCACATGAGTGAGTCCTCATCTGGGGCCACCAGGCTGAAAATGCTCTGCTCCACATGGTCTCATGTCCTCCAGCAGAATAGCCTAAGTTTGTTCTCATGGAGGAGGCAGGAACCCTTTAAAAAAAAAAGTACAAGTGTGTGAGGGCTCTTGAGGCCTAGACTCAAAATAGGCCCATCATTGGCCACATTCTGTTGGACAAATTAAGGAGCAAGGCTAGCTCAGATTTAAGGAGTGGGGAAATAAGCTTTAACTATTGAGGGGAAGAACTGTAAAATCACATTGCTAAGGGCATAGATACCAAGAGAAGTGAAGATTTGAGCCATTTTTGCAATCAATCTACCACGAGGATATTCTAATAAAAGAAGATCCCCAAGATTCAAGCGTTATTCAGAATTGGCATTCCTCAATTTACACAAGGTCTGACCACCAATGAAGCAGGCATTCAAATGGAGGGCCGGCGCATGTCTATCCCAGATATCTGTATGACTTCCTATCTCAAATCATTTACTTTATGCTTAAATTTGACTTCTTTAAAGAGGACTTCCTTAACCGCCCTCCACCCTAACTAAAATTATAGACCCTCTTTACTCTCTATCCCTTTACCCTGCTAAATTTTCCTCCCTAGCTCTCATCACCACCTGACATACGATTTATTTGTTTTTTCAGTTGTCTCCCCCACCTAAAATGTAAGTTCCTTGAGTCCAGAGATTTTCTTTGTCTTGTCCACTGCTGTATCCCCAGGATACATTACCTGCCAGAGTAGATTCTCAATCTTCAATAAGTGTTCACTGAATGAATGTCTTAATAGACCAGGACTATTGACATCTCATAGGCACTGCCTTAAAAACTAGGCATAAAAGCCGCAAAGCCTGTTCGCAGCTACATTTAGTTCTGGCTTGGGCACTAGCATATATATGATCAAGTCATTTACCTGTTTCTGACTTCTCTTCAATAAATTTTATCTACTGATTCTGTTGTGATCTGTTTTGATCCTGAAGCATCATGCCATCTCAATGCATTCTATTTTGCATTTACAGCTAAACCCTTAGTTTTAGCTAACTCTAAATCTATGTAGTTCTCAGCTTTTCTGTATAACAATGCTTCTTGCTTTAGGAAGAGATTATAGAATGGTGAAAAGACAGCTTTGTGAGCATAAGGACCTTGGTCCAAAGCTCGTTTCTGATTTGGTTGAGACGTTGGAGGAGTTACTTACCCTATTGAGACTCTTAAACCTGTAAGATAAATATAATACCTACTATGTATACCTAAGCTCATAGTGATTCCCTTAATGGAAACCCTGGTTCACAGAAATGGACTGCCAATAGCCATATTTGTGCTAAATGACCATTCCCAGTCATATTTGATTTACCCAAATCTAGCCCAGATTGAACCAATCAGCTTCTTTCCCTATCTCCTCCCATCTTTGGAGTTAGAAATGAGGTTTATGAACTTGAGACCTGTGGAGTGCCACTTCTGCCATGGGGACTGTGTAACAGAGAACTATGCTAAAGAGTGAGAGAGATAAAGCAGACCCTCAGGGAAAAAAATCAGAGGCAAGAAATGGAGGGAAAGTGCTCCCTGGTTTCCTGACAGCTTCCAATTTCCTCATTCCAGTTCTTTTCCAAGGCCTTTCTACTCAAGCCTTTGGGTGTCATGAACCACTCCTGGTTCCAAACAGTAAATATTCCTTTTCTTTGTTAACCTAGTTAAAGTCTGTTTCAGTTATTTATAACCAAAAAATTCCAAACCAATATACCTACGCTTTGAATTGTTGCAAAGATTAAAAGAGATAAAACCTGAAAAATGTCTAGCAAACTGTACTTTAATTATTATCATTTAACTCTACTGGGGTTATGCCTGTCCCTAACCCTAATCTGTCTATCATTCCTACTGTGTCCTCAATGACCGTTTACTGCTGACTTAGCTGAGACTGGGCAGGTTGTTGTACTTAATAGTATCTAGATAGTTAATAATGAATTTACACATATATACCTTGATCCCTGCACTTTTAAAGGAAATGCACTTTTATTTTCCCAAGCAGACATACTCAGAAAATAGATCACATCCGCTCTCACCTCCCTAAAGATCTTACTTCTATCTTCAAAGCAGTCAAACTTGTTGAAATGCTGGGTCTATCATTTGCCAGCTGTGTGGACATGGGTAAAATACTTAAACCCTCTTGCCTCTGTCTTCTTCTTCTGAAAAATGCATTTAACAATAGTACCCACTAAATAAATTGTTGTGAGGCTTCAATAATTTAACATTCGATAAGCATTTTAGAACAGCTCTTTGATATTGAACTAGTTTGCTCTTAGAATAATTTGAGTCCTTCAAAGTCAATAAATACCCATCAACAGATTCAACACAACCTCTTTCAAAAACACTTCAGTATTTGTGGATAATATTAACTAAAATCTACAGATACTAGCATACCCATTCTGATTATTCTTATTATTTATATCCCTGTAGTATTTATGGAAATATTCTATTCTTTTGCACTGCCTGATAAATTAGATTTGCATTTAGAATATTCTTACAGGAAAATTGCTCCCCTTAACTATACCATAAATTCCTTAAGGTATCTGAGTTATTTGTTTCCCCTCACAGCTGTTTTTAACTATGTTTTATATTTGATTCACAAGGTTTTCACTGTTCACTTACCTTAATTAAAAAATATATGTTATTTTGAAGTATTCTATAATTTAGACTTCATTATCATTATGTTACTGCGATGTCTTAAATTTGTATCAAAAGTGAAATAATAGGCTTTGTGACATATTTATTTGAATTTTTTGGTGTTGTTTATTTGGAGTGTGCTTACATTTTATAAATACCACTTCAGAGATTTTGCCCAGCTTTTTATCTTCATCGTGATATTCTTTTAACTGGACTCAGTTTTATTGTATGTAATTAAAACTGCAGCCCTAGAAACAAAATTCCTTAGAGGTTAGAGCAGAGTGATAGGAAAATGTACCCCACGGGGATCCTGGTCTTTTAAATATAGATTTTCTTAGAAGGTGTAATCTGTAGTTATATAGCTATCCCAACTAAATTTTTTTTTTTAAACCACAATTTTTTAAGTTAAAATCTGTTGGCCCAGTGTCAGGCCTCACAGTACTTTATAGATTTTTATTCTAAAGGAATTTATAGTGAATTTAGTTATTAAATCCCTATAGATGTAGTATAATAATATGTTGATTAAGTGTTTCTGCCCTGTTAAAAGGGGTTAGTACTTTAAAGACTATTTGCTCTTTTGAACGGTTTGGTAAATTCTTTAAGCAATAGAAAAGGCCACCTCTTTCTATTCCTTCTCTCTTGGTGAAATTATTACTCTGAAGGGATTTCTGCATGTGGTAATTAATTTACAAAAAAAATCCTCCTCATGTATAAGTTCTAAAAATTTAGAATTTATATATAAATTTGTTCTATTTGAAGTTTATTTTAATATTATATTAGTACTAATGGCTTACATTGCTATATGTCATTCTTTGCCTTATAATCGTTATAAACCTCACTAGAATTTTAGATAATTTTAAAATAATTGTTCTTACACAATAGACAAAAGAGAGGTATTTCATATTCAAGCAATAACTGTAGTGTTTAGCTGGAGTCCAACCTATTCACCCAGAATTGTACATCCCTATTCTTTCCATACTGAGCCCAGATTTTTAGGGTTATACTTTTTTCGACCATCTGGCATTTAAACACCATAACTATACAATAATGTTACCTGATATATTATCCTAAATAAATATCACTGAAACAGTTTTCTAATACATCCTAGAACTCTACTCTCATTATCTGTTTTTCCCATGGATTTTAATTTAATGATTTAATCTGTAAAATCCAAGAATAACAAGAAAGTTATTCAAAAGAGTTTCTTGGGAGAGACCTTCAAGATGGCAGAGGAGTAAGATGTGGAGATCACCTTCCTCCCCACAAATACATCAAAAATACATCTACTTGTGGAACAACTCCTACAGAACACCTACTGAACCCTGGCAGAAGGCCTCAGAATTCCCAAAAGGAAACAAAATGTGCACGTACTTGGGTAGGGTGAAAGAAAAAAAGAAAAACAGAGACAAAAGAATAGGGAGAGGACCTGAACCTCTGGGAGGGAGTATTGAAGGAGGAAAAGTTTCCACACAGTAGGAAGCCCCTTCACTGGCGGAGATAGGGGGTGGGGAAGCTTTGGAGCCACGGAGGAGAGCGCAGCAACAGGGGTGCAGAGGGTAAAGCGGAGAGATTCCCTCACAGAGGATCAGTGCTGATCAGGATTCACCAGCCTGAGAGGCTTGTCTGCTCACCTGCCAGGGCGGGTGGGGGCTGGGAGCTGAGGCTCGGGCTTCGGAGGTCAGATCAGAGGGAGAAGACTGGGGTTGGCTGCGTGAACACAGCCCAAAGGGGGCTAGTGTGCCACAGCTAGCTGGGAGGGAGTCCGGGAAAAAGTCTGGAACTTCCTTAGAGGCAAGAGACCATTGCTTCAAGGTGTGCGAGGAGAGGGGATTCAGAGCACCACCAAAATGAACTCCAGAGATGGGCAAGAGCCATTGTTATCAGTGTGGACACCAGAGATGGGCATGAAATGCTAAGGCTGCTGCTGCAGCCACCAAGAAGCTTGTGTGCAAGTACAGGTCACTCTCCACACCTCCCCTCCCAGGAGACTGTGCAGCCCACCATCGCCAGGGTGAACACACGGCACGCCTCAGGCTGTTGCAATGTCATGCTGGCCTCTGCCACCACAGGCTTGCCCCACATGCCGTACTCCTCCCTCCCCTCGGCCTGAGTGAGCCAGATCCCCTTAATCAGCTGCTACTTTAACCCCATACTGTCTGAGCAAAGAACAGACACCCTCAGGCCATCCACACGTAGAGGCAGGACCAAATCAAAAGTTGAACCCTAGGACCTGTGCGAACAAAGAAGTGACAGGGAAATTTCTCCCAGAAGCCTCAGGAGCAGGGGATTAAATATCAACAATCAACCTGATGTACCCTGCATCTCTGGAATACCTGAATAGACAACGAATCATCCCAAAATTGATGTGGTAGACATTGGGAGCAACTGTAGACTTGGGGTTTGCTTTCTGCATCTAATTTGCTTCTGGTTTTATGTTTATCTTAGTTTAGTATTCAGTGTTTATTATCATTGGTAGATATGTTTATTGATTTGGTTGCTCTCTTCCTTTATATATATATATATATTGTTTTCCTTTTTCTTTTTTTGTGAGTGTATGTGCATGCTTCTTTGTGTGATTTTCTTTGTATAGCTTTGCTTTTACCATTTGTCCTAGGGTTCTGTCTGTCCTTTTTTATTTTTAGTATAGTTTTTAGTGCTTGTTATCATCGGTGGATTTTTTTTGGGTTTGGTTGCTCTCTTCTTTCTTTCTTATTTCTTTTTTCTTATTACTTCTTAAATTTTAATTTTTAATAATTTTTAATAACTATTTTATTTTATGTTATTTTATTTTTTTCTTTCTTTCCTTCTATTTTTCTCTCTTTTCTTCTCAGCCGTGTGGCTGACAGGGTCTTGGTGCTCTGGCTGGGTGTCAGGCCTGTGCCTCTGAGGTGGGAGTGTGAGTTCAGGACATTGGTCAACCAGAGACCACCCAGCTACATGTAATATCAAATGATGAAAGCTCACGCAGAGATATCCATCTCAACACTAAGACACAGCTCCACTCAATGACCAGCAAGCTACTGTACTGGACACCTTATGCCAAACAACTAGCAAGACAGGAACACAACCCTACCGTTAGCAGAGAGGCTGCCTAAAATCATAATAAGATCACAGACACCCCAAAACACACCACCGAATGCGGTCCTGCCCACCAGAAAGACAAGATCCGCCAGAACACAGGCAAAAATCCCCTCCACCAGAAAGCCTACACAACTCACTGAACCCACCTTAACCACTGGAGGAAGACACTAAAAACAATGGGAACTACGAACCTGCAGCCAGAGAAAAGGAGACCCCAAACACAGTAAGTTAAGCAAAATGAGAAGACACAGAGACACACAGCAGGTGAAGGAGCAAGGCAAAAACCCACCAGACCTAACAAATGAAGAGGAAATAGGCAGTCTACCAGAAAAGGAATTCAGAATAATGATAGTAAAGATGATCCAAAATCTTGGAAATAGAATAGAGAAAATACAAGAAAGGTTTAACAAGGACCTAGAAGAACTAAAGGGCAAACAAACAATGATGAACAACACAATAAATGAAATTTAAAATTCTCTAGAAGGAATCAATAGCAGAATAACTGAGGCAGAAGAACGGATAAGTGACCTGGAAGATAAAACAGTGGAAATAATTACCACAGAGCAGAATAAAGAAAAAAGAATGAGAAGCATGGAGTACAGTCTCAGAAACCTCTAGGACAACATTAAATGCACCAACATTCGAATTCTAAGGTTCCCAGAAGAAGAGAAAAAGAGAGGGACTGAGAAAATATTTGAAGAGATTATAGTTGAAAACATCCCTAACATAGGAAAAGGAATAGTCAATAAATTCCAGGAAGTTCAGAGAGTCCATACAGGAAAAACCCAAGGAGAAACACGACAAAACACATATTAATCAAACTACTAAAAACTAAATACAAAGAAAAAATAATAAGAGCAGCAAGGACAAAACAACAAACAGCATACAAGGGAATCCCCAAAAGGTTAAAAGCTGATCTTTCAGCAGAAACTCTGCAAGCCAGAAGGGAGTGGAAGGACATATTTACAGTGATGAAAGGGAAAAACTTACAACCAAGAATACTCTACCCAGCAAGGATCTCATTCGGATTCGACAAACAAACTGAAACCTTTACAGACAAGTAAAAGCTAAGAGAATTCATCACCACCAAACTTGTTTTACAATAAATGCTAAAGGAGCTTCTCTAAACACAAGAGAAGAAAGGACCTACAAAAACAAACCCAAAACAATTAAGAAAATGGTAATAGGAACATACATATCAATAAATACCTTAAATGTAAATGGATTAAATGCTCCAACCAAAAGACATAGACTGGCTTAATGGATACAAAAACAAGACCCGTATATATGCTGTCTACAAGAGACCCACTTCAGACCTAGGGACACATACAGACTGAAAGTGAGAGGATGGAAAAAGATATTCCATGCAAATGGAAATCAGAAGAAAGCTGAAGGAGCAATTCTCATATCAGACAAATAGACTTTAAAATAAAGACTATTACAAGAGACAACAGGGCTTCCCTGGTGGTGTAGTGGTTGAGAGTACACTTGCCAATGCAGGGGACACGGGTTCGAGCCCTGGTCTGGGAAGATCCCACATGCCGTGGAGCAACTGGGCTCATGAGCCACAACTACTGAGCCTGCGCGTCTGGAACCTATGCTCCGCAACAAGAGAGGCCGTGATAGTGAGAGGCCCACGCACCACAATGAAGAGTGGCCCCCGCTTGCCGCAACTAGCGAAATCCCTCGCACAGAAACGAAAACCCAACACAGCCAGGAATAAATAAATAAATAAATAAATTTAAAGCACTGTAATTAAAAAAAAAAAAAGAGAGACAACATAGGACACTACATAATGATCAAGAGATCAATCCAAGAAGGGTGTAAATCTTTATGCACCCAACATAGGAGCACCTCAATACATAAGGCAAATACTAACAGCCATAAAAGGGGAAATCGACAGTAACACAGCCATAGTAGGGGACTTTAACACCCCATTTTCACCAATGGACAGATCATCCAAAATGAAAATAAATAAGGAAACACAAGCTTTAAATGACACATTAAACAAGATGGACTCAATGGATATTTATAGGATGTTCCATCCAAAAACAACAGAATACACTTTCCTCTCAAGTGCTCATGGAACATTCTCCAGGATAGAGCATATCTTGGGTCACAAATCAAGCCTTGGTAAATTTAAGAAAATTGAAATCATATCAAGTATCGTTTCCGACAAAAATGTTATGAGAATAGATATCAATTACAGGAAAAAATCTGTAAAAAATACAAACACATGGAGGCTAAACAATACAATACTTAATAACCAAGAGATCACAGAATAAATCAAAGAGGAAATCAAAAAATACCTAGAAAAAAATGACAGTGAAAACACGATGATGCCAAACCTATGGGAGGCAGGAAAAGCAGTTGTAAGAGGGAAGTTTATAGCAATACAATCCTACCTCAAAAAACAAGAAACATCTCAAATAAACAATCTAGGCTTACACCTAAAGCAATCACAGAAAGAAGAACAAAAAACCCCAAAGTTAGCAGAAGGAAAGAAATCATAAAGATCAGATCAGAAATAAATGAAAAAGACATGAAGGAAGTGATAGCAAAGATCAATAAAACTAAAAGCTGGTTCTTTGAGAAGATAAACCAAATTGATAAACCATTAGCCAGACTCATCAAGAATAAAAGGGAGAAAACTCAAATCAATAGATTTAAAAATGAAAAAGGAGACATAAAGATTGACACTGCAGAAAAACAAAGGATCATGAGAAATTACTACAAGCAACTATATGCCAATAAAATGGACAACCTGGAAGAAATGGACAAATTCTTAGAAAAGCACAACCTTCCGAGAATGAACCAGGAGGAAGCAGAAAATATAAACAGACAAATCACAAGCACTGAAATTGAAACTGTGGTTAAAAACCTTCCAACAAACAAAAGCCCAGGAACAAATGGCTTCACAGGTGAATTCTATCAAACATTTAGAGAAGAGTTAACACCTATCCTTCTCAAACTGTTCCAAAATATAACAGAGGGTGAAGCACTCCCAAACTCATTCTACAAGGCCACCATCATCCTGATACCAAAACCAGACAAAGATGTCACAAAGAAATAAAACTACAGATCAATATCACTGATGATCATAGATGCAAAAATCCTCAACAAAATACCAACAAACAGAATCCAAAAGCACATTAGAAGGATCATAAACCATGAGCAAGTGGGGTTAATCCCAGGAATGCAGGGATTCTTCAATATACACAAATCAATGTGATAAACCATATTAACAAATTGAAGGAGAAAAACCATATGATCATCTCTATAGATGCAGAGAAAGCTTTCGACAAAATTCAACACCCATTTATGATAAAAGCCCTGCAGAAAGTAGGCATAGAGGGAACTTTCCTCAACATAATAAAGGCCATATATGACAAACCCACAGCCAACATCGTCCTCAATGGTGAAAAACTGAAACCATTTCCACTAAGATCAGGAACAAGACAAGGTTACCCACTCTCACCACTATTATTCAACATAGTTTTGGAAGTGTTAGCCACAGCAATCAGAGAAGAAAAAGAAATAAAAGGAATAAAAATTGGAAAAGAAGTAAAGCTGTCACTGTTTGCAGATGACATGATACTATACATAGAGAATCCTAAAGATGCTACCAGAAAACTACTAGAGCTAATCAATGAATTTGGTAAAGTAGCAGGATACAAAATTAATGCACAGAAATCTCTTGCATTCCTATACACTAATGATGAAAAATCTGAAAGTGAAATTAAGAAAACACTCCCATTTACCATTGCAACAAAAAGAATAAAATATCTAGGAGTAAACCTACCTAAGGAGACAAAAGACCCATATGCAGAAAACTACTAGACACTGATGAAAGAAATTAAAGATGATACAAACAGATGGAGAGATATACCATGTTCTTGGATTGGAAGAATCAACATTGTGAAAATGACTATATGACACAAAGCAATCTACAGATACAATGCAATCCCTACCAATGGCATTTTTCACCAAACCAGAACAAAAAATTTCACAATCTGTATGGAAACACAAAAGATCCCAAATAGCCAAAAGAATCTTGAGAAAGAAAAACCGATCTGGAGGAATCAGGCTCCCAGACTTCAGAGTATACTACAAAGCTACAGTAATCAAGATAGTATGGTACTGGCACAAAACAGAAATATAGATCAATGGAACAGGATAGAAAGCCCAGAGAAAAATCCACGCACATATGGTCACCTTATCTTTGATAAAGGAGGTAAGAATATACAGTGGAGAAAAGACAGCCTCTTCAATAAGTGGTGTTGTGAAAACTAGACAGCTACAGGTAAAAGAATGATATTAGAACATTCCCTAACACCATATACAAAAATAAACTCAAAATGGATTAAAGACCTAAATGTAAGACCAGACACTACAAAACTCTTAGGGGAAAACATAGGCAGAAGACTATCACATAAATCACCACAAGATCCATTTTGACCCCCCTCTTAGAGAAATGGAAATAAAAACAAATATAAACAAATGGGATGTAATGAAACTTAAAAGCTTTTGCACAGCAAAGGGAGCCATAAACAAGATGAAAAGACAACCTCCAGAATGGGAGAAAATATTTGCAAATGAAGCAACTGACAAAGGATTAATCTCCAAAATATACAAGCAACTCATGCAGCTCAATATCAAAAAACAAACAACCCAATCCAAAAATGGGCAGAAGACCTAATTATACATTTCTCCAAGAAGATATACAGATTGCCAACAAACACATGAAAAGATGTTCAACATCACTAATCATTAGAGAAATGCAGATCAAAACTACAATGAAGTGTCACCTCACACCAGTCAGAATGGCCATCATCAAAAAAATCTACAAACAATAAATTCTGGAGACGGTGTGGAGAAAAGGGAACCCTCTTGCACTGTTGGTGGGAATGTAAATTGATACAGCCACTATGGAGAACAGTATGGAGGTTCCTTAAAAAACTAATAATAGAACTGCCATATGACCCAGCAATACCACTACTGGGCATATATCCTGAGAAAACCATAATTCAAAAAGAGTCATGTACCACAGTGTTCATTGCAGCTCTATTTACAATAGCCAGGACATGGAAGCAACCTAAGTGTCCATCGACAGATGAATGGATAAAGAAGATGTGGCACATATATACAATGGAATATTACTCAGCCATAAAAAGAAACGAAATTGAGTTATTTGTAGTGAGGTGGATGGACTTAGAGTCTGTCACACAGAGTGAAGCAAGTCAGAAAGAGAAAAACAAATACCGTATGCTAACACATATATATGGAATCTAAAAAAAAGGAAAAAAAATGGTTTTGAAGTACCTACGGGCAGGACAGGAATAAAGACACAGTCGTAGAGAATGGACTTGAGGACACGGGGAGGTGGAAGGGTAAGGTGGGACGAAGTGAGAGAGTGGCATGGACGTATATATACTACCAAATGTAAAATAGATAGCTAGTGGGAAGCAGCCGCATAGCATAAGGAGACCAGCTCGGTGCTTTGTGACTACCTAGAGAGGTGGGATGGGGAGGGTGGGTGGGAGACGCAAGAGGGAGGAGATATGGGGATATATTTATACGTATAGCTGATTCACTTTGCTATAAAGCAGAAACTAACACACCATTTTAAAGCAATTATACTCCAATAAAGATGTTAAAAAAAAAAAGTTTCTTGGATGTACAGAGTATTAGAATAATATGTACCTGTGTGCTAAGTATTCTGAAAAGTTCATTTCCATCATATTTGCCCATATTTCTGAAACATTATCCATTCCTTCTGATGTAAATATTTCACATTATATCGTGGAGATATAGAAACCCTTAATTAATAGGTGGGTGGATGTAAATTGAGGTCTTTCTTGGAAACAATTTAGCAATTTGTATCAGGTCTCTTAGGAATTTATCTAAGGATTTATTCTTAGGAAATAATTATGAATGTGTAACAAACTTTATACAAGGATGTCAGCTGCAATATTGTTTACAAAAATAAAAACTTGGAAATAGCTCAAATGTTGGAAAGCTATATAACATGCCAATAATGATTATTTCTGGTAGCTGGGATTTGGAGTAAATTTTATTTTCTTCCTTTTGCTTTTTTATCTTATTAATATTCTCCAAGAATATTTTTTATTTTATAAACAGAAATGGAAATATTCACTCGATTTCATGCTGCTGTAGCTCCTCTGCTCTTGATTCCTGTTTGAAATGCCCTTGGTGTAAGGCAATTTAATAGGTCCCAGTCTTTATTTCTAATTCTTAACTCACAGTGCTGTGTTCCGGGGGTTGTTGGCAGGGAAGAGAACTTGACTAAATCCTATAAAATCCCTGAGCCTCATTGCCTTGTCAATAAAGTTGGCATAATAATAACTTATATGCCTATATATAAACACCCAAACCATATCTTGATGTCCCTTCTAATAGTAAGATCTTAGATCTTATGAAATCATGAAAAAAAAATCACAATTCAAGGAATGTGAGGAAAAGATTGTTAGCATTAAGCATTAATGTAAGACATATGACAGTATGAGAGTAAATCCCTATTCATCATTTAAAGAAACATTTTTTTGTCAGACCCAGAGTTTGATTTACCATGAAGCTAATTTACCCTGTATGTGCCTTAATGTATTCACATGGATTTAGGTATAGGCAGAATTTCAACACATAAGATATTTTAACCACAATCTGTTATGATGACTCTCTTTTTCCACTCCAACTTTCCTTCACATGTCCCCTTCCATCAGGTGGTACTGGAGTGGCTGTGCATTTGGGGGATATAACTGAAGGGGAGTTGAATTTGGAATATGCCATTTTAACTGCAATGTCTAAAGAAGATTTGAAATGTTTCAACAAAACACATGAGAAACTATAGACTCTTGATTTAGACATCTATAAAGGATACCTTTTTATCATCTTAAAATTTATGTACTAAAGAGAATTCAATTAAAAAAACAAGAAAATAGAGTGATGACATAATAGAAATTACTCGGATATCATGAAGTTAATTATTAATATCCTCTTGGCTTTTTTGATAATTCAATTAAAAAGGAATGAATCATGATCACATTGAAAAGATATTTAAATTTCTTGCTGATTTGTTGTGAATTTCTGATATTGATAAAAGTAACGAAAACCTCAAAATCCACCAGTAAAACAAAGTCATTGGTGACAAACTGGATAATCAGTGCTGTCAATTCTAAGATTACTTCAAAGTTGTCACTGAACAGGAAAACTTGAAAAGCCCTTGAAATCTTACAACTGACATATGAAAAATATTTGACAAAGGTTTCCTAAATTTGACAACAATCCTAAAGTTTATATGGCATTGTCAATAATGAGTTATAAAACTGAAAGGAACTTTTTGAGATTATCAAAACTTCTAAAACAGGAACTAACTATATTATGGTACTGATTAATCTCCTTATTCTCTGTATAGAAATTATTGCAAAATTATTTTCCTATGTGCAGATCACTGATTATGCAGCCAAAAAGCACAAGTTAAAAGTATTACATAAGTGTGTGAGATAGTTAATAAAAATGTTCTGATTCTTTTTTCTGAATTTTGTCATATTTATATTTGATGTATTTTCTGAAATGTGTAATTTATTACAAGCTATTTTATCATTCTGAGTAACTATTAACTTTTGTGCATAATTTATGTATTTAATTGTAATTGACATTTTTTTCTTAAAGATGATCCCCCCAAATTATGTAAGCTTCAGGTCTCAAAAACCTGGATCTGCTCATCATCATACAACCTTATTTTCTGTCATTAATTCTTCAGGTTGAAATAGAAAAATGTGGAGAGTCTATGATCACATTGTTGACTAGACCACAGTAAATGTACCAAAAAAAGGAGAATCATTTACTACGTTAGTGATTTCCCTATTCAGCATTGCTAATTCCCTAAAAAAAAATGTAGTAAAGACAAATTGCTGGAACTGCTGATGCATCTTTTCCCTTAAAATCCTGAAAACAAAAAATTAACAAGCCAAAACCAGTATCTTTTATGTTTTCCATTTTAAAATGACCAAGGCTGCTTAGAGTGCAAAGTTATTTAGCATTGGGGATTTATTTGGAATATATTGTATATAAAACCAGAAGTGTAAATGCTAAGAAATGTCATGGTAACTAAAGTATGTGAGACTGTGCTACATGTTAATAAAAACACAGTTGCTGACTGTTCATTAAAATTGATTAAACATTGTAACTTTGGAACACACATTGGGATTTAGTTCAAGCAGTTGCATTCTTTATGACATATGATTTCCCTCATCAGTGCACTTTGGTTTCTTTTATAGTGAGATTTTCAACCACTGCTTTAAATATTATACATTCCATTTTTCCAGAGGTGATGACTGCATCTAAAAAAAAAGAAAACTGATTCTTATATGTATTCCAACAATTACAGAAGAGTAGCTCAAGGTTTGACAATTATAAAGTCTCTCAGATTCTGTTTGAAAGCGTTAGAGCAATATAAATATGAAAGGAAATGCCTTAAAAAATACTCTGGGTTTGTGTTTTGGTTTTCAGTTAATTTATTTTACGAAGGCTTTAAATTTCTATATGCATGTACACAGACATTTTTTTCACTAGAAGAGATCACTCTGTAATAGAGCAAAGACTTTGATACAAATACTTAGAACTCAAGAGGGTGAACATTTTACTTCTGTGATAAGTATACATAACTTTGCTTAAAGTGTGACTCTTCATTTGTATATTTAATAACTTTATGAAATAACTCTTATATATGGACCCACCTCTAACACTTGTGGGGCCTGGAGCAAGAGTATAAATAAAGGCCCACATATCTTATGTATAAATATATTTATAATTTATAAATCAATCTAACAAATACATCATCATAATGACAAAATTTTAAAATGCGTAGAGTAAAATGTGTGACTGAAAGTGGGCAAAATATCAAAGCTGCCCACATTTATCATTATTGTGATGTTGGGTCAGCTAATGTTTGGATTAGTAATATATACCTAATACATAAATTATATTTTATTTCATAACATTTGTTTTTCTTTATTTCAGTATAATCACTACATTGTAATTAAGTTTTCACATAATTTGTTGGCTGTTGACACACATGATCTAAAGAATTAAAAAATAAAATGGTATTGTATTCATAGTATACAAATTTTGAATATATTTTATCAAAATATAAATAAGAAGTAAATGTATAAGATAAAAAGTTAAATGTAGTTTTCATATATAGTTGCAACAAATTATTTTTCATGTAAAAATTCACAATATTTATTATACTTAAATGACAACAAATTATATTTAATGAATAGTAAAAATTTAAATCAAATGTATATGAATAAAGCTGAAATTTTATAGCTTTTGCAAATTAAGTAAATTTTATTACCTCTTTTTGTAAGTAAAACTATTCACAATTCTACTAGTCAATGTATATCGACTAATACATTTAATTTGTTATTTATATTTACACAATTACAAATTTGAGAATTACGTCAATTAGTTAATATTGCAAAATCTTCCTCAGCTGCCATGTGTGAATATCATGTTAATATGTGAATATCTCCAAAGCTATACATTTGAACATTCACTGAAGCAATAATATGGACATTCAGAGCTACTGGGAATTTATGCTTTATTTTGTAAGAATCTACTATATTTATGGTATCTGAGAAGAAGGATTTTACTACGTACTTTTTATTGAGTTTTTTCAAATAAGAACACCACCAAGATCATAATAGACATACTGGACACAGGCTAAAGATTTGAAAAGACATTTCAACCAAAAGGAAATATAAAAGGCAAACAAAAATATGGAAATTTTTTCATTTGACTGGTAATAAGAGTAGTAATCATTACAATAAAAGCAAAGTGTTATTCTACTATTAATTTTTTTTTAATTAATATTATGTAAAAGCCTGATAATGGGAGACTATGTAGAGAAAGTGGCATATGCACACTTTTCTGGTGGTGGGTTAAATTAGGACAATTACTCTGGATAGCAATTTGAAATTTTCAACATTTCAAGAGACACAAAATCACTCATATCCTATCTTCTGATAATCTCGTCTCAAGGAATTGTTCTAAGAAATGTATTCAAAAAAGAAGACAAAAATCCCTATACAAAGATTTATATATGTTTGTATTAGAATACTGGAGACAACAATAATGGTTCCACATAGGGGAAGCAGTAAGTAACTATGCTACATCAAATGTGTAAAACATCTATTAAGGCAATAAATAAAAAACTGTAGCAAATGAAAGAAATATTTTCTAAGTGAAGAAACAGCACAAAATTGAAGGCACAGTATGCTTAAATACTGTAAAATATTCATACATATGGCTAAAGACTTGACAGGGAACAGAGTCTTAAAAATAGCTCTAAGAATATGTGTATTTTTTTTTCTTTTCTAACTTTCTTGACAATATAAATAATTTCATTTTAACTTGCATTTTGGTAAACCTAGTTAACATAGCATTGCCTATTATTTCAATATGCCTAGTGACAACCCAGAAAACATCCTGCTCCCCTGTCTTCTCTTCATAACTCTCCGTCAAAAATCCCAAACCTGGATAAAACCAAATATCCACTATCTCTGCACCTACACAGAGGCTGATTGCTGACAGATGAAACAATAGCACAAGGATTTTAGTAGGATTCTGAATTAATGATCACCAAACCTCGAATCAGCTTCCAACCACTCTGGTCATTTTAATAATGTATTTTTTTTCCCTCAGGTGGCCCTCCCATAAACTACAATGGTTATTTCTAAATTAGTCCCATTGACTTCCACTATCTGACCTCTCCTTCTCCTCACTCACTTTCAGCAGTTTTTTTCCCCAGGGAAAATACAAGCCATCTAATAGGAATTCTCTCAACTTCCATACATCACATTTAAAAGCCTACCTGAATCTAAGATGTAGCATAGAATAATGCTATATTAGGAACATAAGCTCAGAAGCTAGACCTCTTGTGTCTGAAGCCTAACATTATCACTTACTAGCTGTATAATTTTGGGAAAGCTATAAAACCTCTCTCCCATTCTGTCTCCTCACCAGTAAGATAGGGTTAATAATAATCTAATATAGGATTGTTACAATATTACAAGAATTTTTCCTTATGAATATGTAAGAATGGTATCTAGCATATAATAACGATTCAATAAATACTAGCTATTATTATCTGAACCCTTCCTTTTTACCTTTCCTTTTTATTAAAATGCATAAATAACTCTTTCCTTTGAAGTGTGATTGAATTCCATCATCTCATAGCTGTTCAAAAACAGCACAGCAAGGAATTTCCTTTTTGTTACTATATTTTCAACCACTTCTTCCATACAAACTTTTTTCATTGGTATTTAAATATGCTTAGATATCTTCCCTTCACAACTAAATTTCTCAAAATAATTGTTTTTACCAGTAGTTCTCAAACTTTAGCATATGTTAGATTCAACTAGAGGGCTTGTTAAAACGGATTTCTGGGCCCACCCTCAGAATTTCTTATTCAGTCAGTCAGGTGGGACCAGAGAATTTGCATTTCTAACAAGATTTTGGGTGGTGTGTCTGCTACTGGTCCAGAGACCACACTATGGGAACTTATAGTCTATACACTCACCCCACATACTCTTACCTCTCACAGATTTCACTTCAGCTCATCGTTAGAACTGGTCCATGTTAGATCAACAATGATTAGAACTGGTCTAATATGGTCAGCAATGACTAGAACTGGTCTATATATGGTATCCAAATTGCATTTTGGATACTTATTTGCAACAATTATCACTAACTTTCCTTTTTCGTCCTAGAGAAAATTTATTGTGAATTTCCATCCTACATTTTTTGGGACATAATTGAAAACAAATCAACCATAACTCCCAGATTACGTTGACATCAAAAACAAAAATAGCAACATCCTTCCAGGGCTCCAGATGAACAAAAGCAATTGGAATATATAATAATAACATGAAAGACAAAAAAAAAAACACCAAAAAACCAAGACAATTATGGCATTCTCAGTGCTTTGGACACCATACCTATAGAGTGAGAATCAAAATTTTTCTTTTTTCATAAGTCTACCAGGTTATATTGATGCAAATGGGACTTGAACCATACTTTGAAAAATCGTGACTATCAAGATAAAACCAAAAGTGTTAATTTGAGTTAAGAGCCTGTAAAAGATCCAGCTCCAGCAGATTGATGACTTTGTAAAGTATCTGTTCAAAGCTTTTACCCATTTGTCTATTGTCAGTCTTTTTTCTCATTAAATTGTAATAATGTTTCATATATTTGAGTATGGGTCCTTTGTCACATGTATATGCTATGAATATCATTTCCCACACTGTGAATGAGGTTTTTTTTTTTTTCTTTCTTAATGCTTTCGTTAGATGAAGAGAAGTTCTTAGTTTTAATATAGTCCAATTTGCCATTTTTAATTTTATAGTTAGTACTTTTTGTATGTTAAGAAATATTTGCTTCTTCTAATGTCAGGAAGATGTTCTGTGATTTCCTCTATAAGAGTTATGATTTTATCATTCATAATTATATATTAAGTCTTTAGGAACAGATTTTGTTGTATGGCAGTGATTCTCATATGTTTTAGACTCAGAAATCATTTATAGTCTTAAAACTTAGTGAAGGCTGCAAACAGCTTTTGTTTACATGGGCTATATCTATTATACTTACCATAATAGAAAATAATAATGAGAAAATTTAGGAATATTTATTTAATAATTTGATTTATATTATAAAATTACATGTTAATGTCATTAATGTATCTAATGAAAAATAATTATAGTTTTCAAAAGAAAGAGCTTATTTAGTGAGAAGAATAAAATTGTTTCTTACACTTTTACAAAACTTTTCAATACATAACAATAGAAAGCAGCTGGATTCTCCAATCTGTTATGCTGTGTTGTTTTGGTTGAAGTTTCTGAAGAAAATTTAATCTCACACAGATTGTAGTTGGAAAAAGAAAAAGTATTATATTGATTTTTTAAGATAATTGTGGGCATTCTTTATACTACACTTGACAAGTGGTAGTTTCTTAAAGGTTAGCTGTAATATACAATCTTAAAAAATATCAATGAACTTTTTGTACAGTTACTTTATTTTTTTTTTGTTTTAAATTGAGATTTAATTGACTGTACTGTTACTTTAAAAGTAATTGATGTATTTTGCATGTTGAATGGATCTTTGACCAATGCATGATTTTGTTGTTTTGTTTTGTATTGAAATTTGGAGTCTCTTTATTATAGTAGTTCAGCCTACAACCTAACAAATCTAAAAAGACAATGTGAACAACTGCATTTATAATTATATAATTAGTTTTTTAAACTTTTTATTTTATATTGGAGTATGGTTGATTAACAATGTTGTGTTAATTTCAGGTGTACAGCAAAGTGATTCAGTTATACATATACATGTATCTATTCTTTCTTCTCAATATTATGTAACAATCTAAATGGGAAAAGAATTTGAAAAAGACCTATGCATGATTTTGTAACATCATATATTGATTATTTGGAAAATATTTATTCATTAATTTATGCAGATCTTTATAATGTTGACACATTTTGCTATTATAATATTAAAATTCACATTTGTTAATACCACCCTAGATCTCATCTCAAAAATATTTAAGTACTTGGAAGATATCAGTTTTATGGTGGTGGATACAAGTTATCCATAACTCCAGTTTTCACTAAAAAATCAAATTTTATATACACAATAAATACTATGAGTTTTTTATCTTCAAGTGACAGGTTGACTTCACTCATTTTCAGGAATATGTCCACCAAATAATAAAGTTTTAATAACCACAGTTTGACAATCATTCTTTCAAGTAAATATTGTGTTCCATGTAAAAAGTGGTTAGTTTAGCTGGCAACTCAATCACACAAGTGTTTTTTTTTTTTGGTTTTTTTTTTTTTTTTGAGACAACCATCATTCTTCAGTACACAGCAGAAGTACTTTATTATATACTTTCCTTTTCATCAAACAATATATTTTAAAAATATATACTAAAGGTTGAGATTTAATAAAAGTAATAATTTTTAATGTTTCATCAAGATCATTCTTAAGTGAAACTGGTTTTTGTTTTTACTGTGAGTGCATCATGGTAAATAATACAATGAATGCTAGTATAGTTTACTGCCACTGACTTGATTGGTACTAAGATACCATGGGTTTTACCTCTCACTTCTTTTTGTACCAACATTGCAAATGCCAACACAGTGAAAAAGGTAAAGAATGTCTTAATATTGTTATGAAAATAGTTTTTACCTCAAAGATTGTCTGAAATGATTTTGGGAAGTCCCAGGGTCCATGGACCATACTTTGAGAATCATTAGTGTAGTCCTAGATAAATGTGTTTTTATACATATATCCAATTCACCAAGCACAATTTACTAAAATGATACGTCTTTCTTCATTGCACTACAGTATCATCTTTGTCATAAGTAAGTTACTGTGTATGTGTGAGTCTGTTTCTTGGTTCTTTTCTCTGATCCATTAGTCAGTTTGTGCCAGTATCACACTGTCTCAATTTCTATTTTTCTTATAATACATCTTGATATCTGATAGCTCTTGCCCTCAAGATTTGCTTTCTTCTTCAAGATATCCTTTGCTGTTCTTAGTCCTTTGCATTTCCACTTGAGTTTTGGAATCAGGATAATCATTTCCTCAAAAAAATTGCTAATATATTTATTGAAATTTCATTGAATTTTTAGAAAAACTTGGAAGAATTGACACATTTACAGTATAGAATTTTCCAATCTAATGTGATATATTTCTCTAAATGTTTTAAAATTTCTCTCCATAATGCATTTTTAGATTTCAATATAGAGGTCTTGTACATCTTTCATTTGAGGAAGTCCTAGATATATGATTTTTATGCCTTGGGGTGCAATTTTTTTTTAATTTTTTTAAGATTTTAATTGTGGTAAAATGCACATAACATAAAACTCAACATCTTAACCATTTTTAAGTATACAGTTCAGTAGTATTAAGAATATTCTCACTACTTGTGCAACCAGTCTCCTGAACTTTTTCATCTTGCAAAATTCTGCACCCACTAAACAATAACTCCCCATGAGCCCCTCTCACCAGCACCTGGTAACTGCTATTCTACCTTCTGTCTCTATGAATTTGATTGTTGTATATAACTCATATTAGTGGATTTATACAATATATGTCCTTTTGTGTCAATTAGCATAATGCCTTCAGGTTTATTCACGTTGTAGCATATATCAGAATTCCATTCCCTTTTATGACGGAATAATATTCCATTGTATGTATCCACCATCCTTTTTTTATCCATTTATCTTCTGATAGACACTTGCATTTTTTTCTACATTTTGATTATTGTGAATAATTCTGCTCTGAATATTGGCATAAAATTATCTGAGTTCCTGCCTTCAATTCTTTGGGGTATATATCTAAGAGTGGAATTGCTGGATCATAAAGTAATTCTATGTTTAATTTTTTGAGGAACCACCAAACTGCTTTCCACAATGCCTGCACCATTTTACATTCACACAAGCATAGTTGGATGCTACTTTTTTAAGAAATGTGTTTCAATTTGTATGATGCTGGTACATAGTCAGTTTTGAATTTTCTAGGTACATAATTATGTCACCTACAAGTAATTAGAGTTTTATTATTTGCTTTCCAAACCTTACACCTTTTATTTTTCTTTCCTCCTTAGATTGGCTCCTATAGCACAGTATTGAATAAAATTGGTGATAGTGGCCAGTTTTGTTTCATTCCTGAGTTCAGTAGAAAAGTTTCCAATATTTCCTGATTGAGTATCTTATGCACTATAAAGTTTTTGTATCAATAGATGCCTTATGGTGATCAGTATGTTCCCCCAAAGATATCTGTGCCCTATCTCTTAAATTTGTGAATATATTGGATTATATGGCAAAGGGATTTTGCAGATGTAATTAAGACTACAGGTCTTAAATAGGGAGATTATCCAGGTTGGCCAAATATAATCACATGAGCCCTTAATAGCAGCATACTTTCTCTACCTAGAGTTAGAAAAATAAGGTGGAAGAGGAAGCAGGAAATATGTTGCGGAGGAACTCAGAGAGAGTAAAATCATGAGAAGGATTTACCACACCATTATACTGGAGCCAATTACAGGGACTACACAGAGGCCTCTAGGAGGTAAGGATAGCCTCCAGATGATAGTTTGCAAGGAAAAAGTTTATTACTATTGCACAAGTGAATTCTCCAAAAAACCCGAATAAGGTCAAAAGCAGATTATTTCCCAGAGCCTCCAGTAAGGAATACAGCCATGACAATGCCTTAATTTCAGCCAAGTCCACCCAAATTTATGATCACAGAATATGTGAGATAATGAATTTGTGTTGCTTTAAGCTGCAAAAATCGTGGTAATTTGCTATGGCAGCAGTAGCTAACTAAAACATGTCTTTATCACATTAAGAAAGTTTCCTTTTATTATTTTTTTAATATATTTTTTTAACATCTTTATTGGAGTATAATTGTTTTACAATGGTGTGTTAGTTTCTGCTGTATAACAAAGTGAATCAGCTATACATATACATACATCCCCATATATCCTCCCTCTGGCGTCTCCCTCCCACCCTCCCTATACCACCTGTCTAGGTGGACACAAAGCACCAAGCTGATCTCCCTGTGCTATGCGCATGCTTCCCACTAGCTATCTATTTTACATTTCATAGTGTATATATGTCCATGTCACTCTGTCGCTTTGTCCCAGCTTACCTTCCCCCCCACCCCGGGTCCTCAAGTCCATTCGCTATGTCTGTGTCTTTATTCTTGTTCTGCCCCTAGGTTCTTCAGAATCATTTTTTTTTTTTTTTTTAGATTCCATATATATGTGTTAACATACGGTATTTGTTTTACTCTTTCTGACTTACTTCGCTCTGTATGACAGTCTCTAAATCCATGCAACTCACTACAAGTAACTCAATTTCGTTTCTTTTTATGGCTGAGTAATATTCCATTGTATATATGTGCCACATCTTCTTTATCCATTCATCTGTTGATGGACACATAGGTTGCTTCCATGTCCTGGCTATTGTAAATAGAGCTGCAATGAATATTGTGGTACATGACTCGTTTTGAATTATGGTTTTCTCAGGGTATATGTCCAGTAGTGCGATTGCTGGGCCGTATGGTAGTTCTCTTTTTAGTTTTCTGAGGGACCTCCATACTGTTCTCCATAGTGGCTGTATCAATTTACATTCCCACCAACAGTGCAAGAGGGTTCCCTTCTCTCCACACCCTCTCCAGCATTTACTGTTTGTATATTTTTTGATGATGGTCATTCTTACGGGTGTGAGGTGATACCTCATTGTGGCTTTGATTTGCATTTCTCTAATGATTAGTGATGTTGAGCATCCTTTCATGTGTTTGTTGGCAACCTGTATATCTTCTTTGGAGAAATGCCTATTTAGGTCTTCTGCCCATTTTTGGATTGGGTTTTTTGTTTTTTTGATATTGAGCTGCATGTGCTGCTTGTATATTTTGGAGATTAATCCATTGTCAGTTGCTTCATTTGCAAATATTTTCTCCCATTCTGAGGGCTGTCTTTTCGTCTTGTTTATGGTTTCCTTTGCCGTGCAAAAGCTTTGAAGTTTCATTACATCCTACTTGTTTATATTTGTTTTTATTTCCATTTCTCTAAGAGGGGGGTCAAAATGGATCTTGCGGTGATTTATGTCACAGAGTGTTCTGCCTATGTTTTCCTCTAAGAGTTTTATAGTGTCTGGCCTTGCATTTAAGTCTTTAATGCATTTTGAGTTTATTTTTGTGTATAGGAATGTTCTAATTTCACTCTTTTATATGTAGTTGTCCAGTTTTCCCAGCACCACCTATTGAAGAGGCTGTTTTTTCTACATTGTATGTTCTTGCCTCCTTAATCAAAAATAAGGTGACCATATGTGCATGGGTTTATCTCTGGGCTTTCAATCCTGTTTCATTGATCTATATTTCTATTTTTGTGCCAGTACCATACTGTCTTGTTTACTGTAGCTTTGTAGCATAATCTCAAGTCAGGGAGCCTGATTCCTCCAGCTCCATTATTCTTTCTCAAGATTGCTTTTGCTATTCGGGGTCTTTTGTGTTTCCATACTAATTGTGAAATTGTTTGTTCTATTTCTGGGAAAAATGCCAGGGGTAGTTTGATAGGGATTGCATTGAATCTGTAGACTCCTTTGGGTAGTATAGTCATTTTCACAATGTTGATTCTTCCAATCCAAGAATATGGTATATCTCTCCATCTGTTTGTATCATCTTTACTTTCTTTCATCAGTGTCTTATAATTTTCATACAGGCCTTTTTTCTCCCTAGGTAGGTTTATTCCTAGATATTTTATTCTTTATGTTGCAATGGTAAATGGGATTATTTCCTTAATTTCACTTTCAGATTTTTCATCATTAGTGTATAGGAATGCAAGAGATCTCTGTGCATTAATTTTGTATCCTGTCAATTTACCAAATTCATTGATTAGCTTTAGTAATTTTCTGTTAGCATCTTTAGGATTCTCCATGCATAGTATCATGTCATCTGCAAACAGTGACAGATTTACTTATTCTTTTCTGATTTGGATTCCTTTTATTTCTTTTTCGTCTCTGATTGCTGTGGCTAAAACTTCCAAAACTATGTTGAATAATAATGGTGAGAGTGGAAAACCTTGTCTTCTTCCTGATCTTAGAGGAAATGGTTTCAGTTTTTCTCCATTGAGGACAATATTGGCTGTGGGTTTGTCATATATAGCCTTTATTATTTTGAGGTAAGTTCCCTTGATGCCTACTTTCTGGAGGGTTTTTATAATAAATGGGTGTTGAATTTTGTCAAAAGCTTTACCTGCACCTATTGAGATGATCATATGTTTTTTCTCCTTCAATTTGTTAATATGGTGTATCACATTAATTGATTTGCATATATTGAAGAATCCTTGCATTCCTCAGATAAACCCCACTTGCTCATGGTGTATGACCCTTTTAATGTGCTGTTGGATTCTGTTTGCTAGTATTTTGTTGAGGATTTTTGCATCTATGTTGAGGATTTTTGCATCTATGTTCATCAGTGATATTGGCCTGCAGTTTCCTTTCTTTGTGACATCTTTGTCTGTTTTTGGTATCAGGGTGATGGTGGCCTTGTAGAATGTGTTACAGAGTGTTCCTCTCTTTACTGTATTTTGGAAGAGTTTGAGAAGGATAGGTGTTAGCTCTTCTCTAAATGTTTGATAGAATTTGCCTGTGAATTCATCTGGTCCTGGGCTTTTGTTTGTTGGAAGTTTTCTAATCACAGGTTCAGTTTCAGTGCTTGTGATTGGTCTGTTTATATTTTCTATTTCTTCCTGGTTCAGTCTCGGAAGGTTGTGCTTTTCTAAGAATCCATCCATTTCTTCCAGGTTGTCCATTTTATTGGCATATAGTTGCTTGTAGTAATCTCTCATGATCCTTTGTATTTCTGTAGTGTCAGTTGTTACTTCTCCTTATTCATTTCTAATTCTACTGATTTTAGTATTCTCCCTTTTTTTCTTGATGAGGCTGGCTATTGGTTTATCAATTTTCTTTATCTTTTCAAAGAACCAGCTTTTACTTTTATTGATCTTTGCTATCATTTCCTTCATTTCTTTTTCATTTATTTATGTTCTGATCTTTATGATTTCTCTCTTTTTCTAACTTTCTGGGATTTTTCTTTCTTCTTTCTCTAATTGCTTTAGGTGTAAGGTTAGGTTGTTTATTTGAGATGTTTCTTGTTTTTTGAGGTAGGATTGTATTGCTATAAACTTCTCTCTTAGAACTGCTTTTGCTGCATCCCATAGGTTTGGGGTCGTCGTGTTTTCATTGTCATTTGTTTCTAGGTATTTATTGATTTCCTCTTTGATTTCTGCAGTGATCTCTTGGTTATTAAGTAGTGTATTGTTTAGCTTCCATGTGTTTGTATTTTTTATAGATTTTTTCCCTGTAATTTATATCTAGTCTCATAGCATTGTGGTCGGAAAAGATACTTGATATGATTTCAATTTTCTTAAATTTATCAAGGCTTCATTTGTGACCTAAGATATGATCTATCCTAGAGAATGTTCCATAAGCACTTGAGAAGAAAGTGTATTCTGTTGTTTTTGGGTGGAATGTCCTAAAAATATCAATTAAGTCCATCTTGTTTAATGCATCATTTAAAGCTTGTGTTTCCTTATTTATTTTCATTTTGGATGATCTGTCCATTGGTGAAAGTGGGGTGTTAAAGTCCCCTACTATGTTTGTGTTACTGTCAATTTCCCCGTTTATGGCTGTTAGCATTTGCCTTATGTATTGAGGTGCTCCTATGTTGGGTGCATAAATATTTACAATTGCTATATATTCTTCTTGGATTGATCCCTTGATCATTATGTAGTGTCCTTCTTTGTCTCTTGTAATAGTCTTTATTTTAAAGTCTATTTTTTCTGGTATGAGAATTGCTGCTCCAGCTTTCCTTTGATTTCCATTTCCATGGAACATCTTTTTCCATCCCCTCACTTTCAGTCTGTATGTGTCCCTAGGTCTGAAGTGGGTCTCCTGTAGATAGCATATATACAGGTCTTGTTTTTGTATCCATTCAGCCAGTCTATGTCTTTTGGTTGGAGCATTTAATCCATTTACATTTAATGTAGTTATCAATATGTATGCTCCTATTACCATTTTCTTAATTGTTTTGGGTTTGTTATTGTAGACCTTTTCCTTCTCTTGTGTTTCCTGGCTAGTGAAGTTCCTTTAGAATTTTCTTTAGAGCTGGTTTGGTGGTGCTGAATTCTCTTAGCTTTTGCTTATCTGTAAAGTTTTTAATTTCTCTCTCGAATCTGAGTGAGATCCTTGCTGGGTAGCGTAATCTTGGTTGTAGGTTTTTCCCTTTCATCACTTTAAATATGTCCTGCCACGCCCTCTGGCTTGAACAGTTTCTGCTGAAAGATCAGCTGTTAACCTTATGAGGATTCTTTTGTGTGTTATTTGTTGTTTTTCCCTTGCTGCTTTTAATATTTTTTGTTTGCATTTAATTTTTGATAGTTTGATTAACATGTGTCTTGGCGTGTTTCTCCTTGGATTTATCCTGTATGGGACTCTCTGTGCTTCCTGGACTTGAATGACTATTTCCTTTCCCAATTTAGGGAAGTTTTCATCTATAATCTCTTCAAATATTTTCTCAAACCCTTTTTTTTTCTTTTCTTCTTCTGGGATCCCTATAGTTCAAATGTTGGTGCGTTTAATATTGTCCCAGTGGTCTCTGAGACTTTCCTCAATTCTTTTCATTCTTTTTTCTTTATTCTGCTCTGTGGTTGTTATTTCCACTGTTTTATCTTCCAGGTCACTTATCCGTTCTTCTGCCTCAGTTATTCTACTACTGATTCCTTCTAGAGAATTGTTAATTTCATTTATTGTGTTGTTCATCATGGTTTGTTTGCTCTTTAGTTCTTCTAGGTCCTTGTTAAACGTTTCTTTTATTTTCTCCATTCTATTTCCAAGAGTTTAGATCATCTTTACTATCATTGCTCTGAATTCTTTTTCAGGTAGACTGCCTATTTCTTCTTCATATGTTTGGTCTGGTGTGTTTTTACCTTGCTCCTTCATCTGCTGTGTATTTCTATGCCTTCTCATTTTGCTTAACTTACTGTGTTGGTATCTCCATTTTGCAGTCTGCAGGTTCATAGTTCCTGTTGTTTTTGGTGTCTGTTCCCAGTGGGTAAGGTTGGTTCAGTGGGTTGTGTAGGCTTTCTGGTGGAGGGGACTGGTGCCTGTGTTCTGGTGGATGAGGCTGTATCTTGTCTTTCTGTTGGGAAGGACCGCCTTGGGAGGTGTGTTTTGTGGTCTCTGTGACCTTTTTATGATTTTAGGCAGCCTCTCTGTTAATGGGTGAGGTTGTGTTCCTGTCTTGCTAGTTGTTTGGCATGGGATGTCCAGCCCTGTAGCTTGCTGGTTGTTGAGTGAAGTTGGGTGTTAGCGTTGAGATGGAAAACTCTGGGAGAGCTCTCGCCAATTGATATTACGTGGGTCCAGGAGGTCTCTGGTGGACCAATGTCCTGAACTCCGCTCTCCCACCTCAGAGCGTCAGGCCTGACACCCGGCCAGAGTACCAAGACCCTTTTGGGAAGTCTGAGGTCTTCTGCCAGCGTTCAGTAGGTGTTCTGTAGCAGTTGTTCCACTTTTAGATGTAGTTTTGATGTATTTGTTGGGCGGAAGGTGATCTCCATGTCTTACTCCTCTGCCATCTTGAAGGAGCCTCTTTTCCTTCTATTCTTAATTTACTTGGAATTTTATCATGTTGTTGAATTTTATCAAATGTTTTGTTTGCATTTGTCAAAGATGATCAAATGAATTGTGCACGTTTTTTTTTTTTTCCTGTTAATATAACCGGTTTTCTAATACTAAAGCACTCTTACATAACTAAAATAAGGTTCAGTGAAATATAATGTATTATTCTTTTAATATGTCAATGATTTCAATTGCTAATATCTTATTTTGACATCTATGTAAATGAGAAGACTGATCTGTAATTTTCCTTTCCTTCCATGCTCATGTTAGAATATAGAATTGAGGTTATACTGTCCTTAACCAACACATTGAGGAAGTTCTCCTTCTTGCATTTTCTGGAAGTGTTTGTACAAAATTGATGCTCTTTATTTCCTAAATATTTTGAAGAATTCATTAGTAAAGCCACGTGAGCCTAAATGTGTGTGTGCACGTGTGTATGTGCAGGTGCATATGGAAACTTTTAACAACAAAACCACACTCTTTAAAATAAAGCACAGTATAAAGATTTTCAATACCCTCTATCAGCTTTGGTAGCTTATGTTTTCTGAGGAATATTCAATTTCATGCAAACTGTTAATGGCACCTACATAAAGTAGTTCTAGTAACCTCTCATTACCTTGAAATGTCTGTAAAATCTGTAATGATGTCCTTGTTCTCTCTCCCTTTTATTTTCCTGAATAGTATTTCTAGAGATTTATCATTTCTATTAATGCATTTAAAGAACCAATATTTGATTTCACTGATTTTTCTCTATTTTTTATCTGCTTTCTAATTCATTAATTCCTACTTTATCTTTACTTTTTCCTTCCTTCTTCCTTTCTTGTGTCTGATTTTTTTTCTAGGTTCTTGAGATAAAAGCCTAAATCATGTATTCTCAGTCTTTCTTCTTTTCTAATAAATGCACTCTGGGTAATAAATTTTTCTCTAAGCACATGACTTAGCTGCCACTCTCACGTTTTCTTTTGTCATACCATATTATTATAATTTCTTCCAAAACATTTTATAACTTCTGTCTTGATTTCTGCTTTTACCCATGGATTATTTAGAAATAAATTGCCCAATTTCCTGACGATGGGATTTTGTATAATTATTGCCTTCTTATTGAGTTTTAGCTTAATTCAATTATAGCCAGAAAATAAAATCTGAGTGATTTGATACTTTGAAATATATCGAGACTTTCTTTATGAACCAGTGTGTGGTCCATGTTAATAAATATTTTCTATACACATGAAAAGAACTGAGTTCTGTCATTGTCAGGCACAGTGTTCTATATGTCAATTAGGTCAAATTAATTAATTGTGTAGTTCAAATTTTTATATCATTATCTTTTTCCTGCCTTTCTAATTTGAAATATATGTGATAAAGACTACTACTATGATTGTGGATTTTCTATATCTATTTTTATTTTTGTTAATTTTGCTTTATATACTCTGGGGTATGGTGTTTGCTAAATGAGGAGTTAGAGTTATGACATTTTCTTGTTATACTGACACTTTTACCATTATGAATGCCTCTCTTTATCCCTAAGCAATTCTTTTATTCTAACATTTACTATGTCCATTACAGTAAATCCACAACATACAAATGAGTTCATAAGAGTGTGTCCATAAGTCCAATTTGTTTGTACGTCCAACAAAGTTAGGCTAGGTACCCAACTAACACAATCATCTATATAGTACTGTACTGTAATAGGTTTATAATATTTTTCACACACATAATACATAACACAAAAAATAAAGAAAACATTTTTAATCTTATAGTACAATACCTTGAAAAGTACAGTAGTACAGTACAACAGCTGGCATACAGGGGCTCGCATTGAGTGAACATGCAAGAAGAGTTACTGACTGAAGGAGGGAGAGTAAGTGGGAGATGGTAGAGCTGAAGGATCATCAGCAATAGGAGACGGAGGGCAAGTTGCAATTTCACTCATGCCTGACGTTGATGGCACAGGTTCTGGTTCCTTGCTGGATTCAATTCTATCTACCCTCTTGAAGAAACGATCCAGTAATGTCTGGGTAGTAGCTCTTAGCTCTTTTTTTCTCATCATAGATGATTTGTTAGCACTGGATTGCATTCTGAACGGCTGCTGCAACATTTGTATACCATCCTATGTATGGGTCCTGTGCCTCAAAAACTAACAATACCTCCTCAAATAAAGAAAATCCCCTTGCCATTTCCTGCATCGTGAATCTCTTCAGTTCTTCAGTTACTTCTTCTTCCTCTTATCTCTCCTCATCCTTTCTCTGGGCCTCCAATTCCTGGTGCTTCTTAGCAGTACCAGCTACATCACTGCTGCTTTTAACACTTGCTTCTGGACATCCTGGGTTTGAAATAAAGATACCACACTGCTGTACTCTATATGGTACTGTATAATAAAGTACACAAAAGCACAACCACTTGTAGAGGATGCACACATGTGACAATGTATGCCAGACATGGGAACTAACTTACATGATTGGATGTGACGACACACGTTCATACCTTTGAAAGTTTGCACCTTGAAGGTTCATATGTAGGGGACTTACTGTACTGGTATAGCTACACCAGATTACTTTTGGTTAGTGTTTACATGGTGTATGATTTTCATTTATTTTTCTTTTAAATTTTTTCTATCCTTATATTTAAATTTTGTATCTTTTAAATAATATATGGTTGGATTTTATCTTTTTAATCAATTCTAATAATCAATATTTTTACTTGGAGTATTTTGCACTTTTTTATTTAATGCCATTTCTATATAGTTGGGCTTATATTTATTTCCTTTGTATTAATTTTATAGTTGTTTATTATTTTACTATTCTAATAATTATCCTAAAGATCACAAGTCATATGCCTTACTTATCACACTTTAAAAAATATTATTTTTACCACTTCCTTGATACTTACAGAAACTTAGAACATTTAAATCAATTTATATCCACCCTCAATTATGTTATTTTCCACATATATTTTAAATTCCTCATAATATTGCTGTTATTGATACAAGTAAGTATTCATTTATACTTATTCACATATTTTCCCTTCTCAGTGTTAAACATTTCATTCTGTGTTTTCATTTTCTATTTAATATTATTTTTCCTTTTTCCAAAAGAGCTACCTTTAATTTTTCTTTTAGTGTGGAATGGCTGTTGAAAAATTCTTTTTTTGTCTCTGAAAAATGAATTTATTGCACGTTTATTTTTATTATGCTTATTTTTAAATTATTTTGTTCATTTTTTGACTTTTAACTTTAAAATAAAATGAAACAAAGAAAATCACATTAAACAAATATATACTATAAAACAAACATCCTTCTATAACCACCACCCAGCTCAAGAAATAAAACTCATTCAGTTACCCAAGTGCTCCCTCCATGTCCTCTATTTTCATTTCAGTCCCTACCCTCTCTCACAAAAAGGCCACCATTCTGACTTTTATCGTAATTTATTACTTGCTTGGTTTTATCACCCCAGTTTGCATTCTTAGACATTACAGTTTAGCCATGCTAATTTTAAAAATACGTGATACGTGATAAAATATGAGAAATATTTTGTCTCTTACAATCAGTATATTCCCTCATCTTTTCTTTCTCTCCCTTACAATTTACTTGCTGAAGAACATGAACTATTAAAATTTTAGACTTTCCCACCATCTGGATTCCATTGACTGAACAGACATGATGTACTCCAAAATATTCTTCTGTCCTCTCTATTTCCTGAAAATTGACAACTAGCTCCAAGGCTTGATCAGACTCATGTTCAAACTCTTCAGCAAGAATATAGGCAATACTGTGTTCTTTTATCAGGAGTCATGTAATGTCTGTTTTTTTCTCTTTCTTTTTTTATTTTAGCAAAGATTGATATACAAAGCATAAATCTCTTAATTCATTGGGAAGTAAAAAAAAAATGGATATTTACTAATTCAATTATTTTGTGTTCATTTCTTTACTGGAAGAATTTTAAAAGGAGATACTTACCCTCATCTACTATTTGGTTATCAATTGGTAAAGTTTACATAGGAAAATCAGTATAAATACATGAGTCCCTCCACTTATTTACCCAGTTTTCAAGAGAATGAATCAATTCTGTCATCCTCAGTAGATTAAAAATCAGTATTTCCTGTTTAATATAATTTGAAACTCAAGAGATTAAACACACTTCATAGATTTCAATCTTTGCTATATGTATCCTTACTGAAGTTTAAATCGTCTTTTCTTTGGCCAGTGAAGCCTATCCAAGTTATCTTCTAAGTCCTTTTGACATGACCCTAATAATCATTGATAGTTTCCTTTCTATCTGGTATCTCAGAATGTCCCAGCTTCACCTTCTACATTTTCTTCCCCATACCTGGGATCAGTCATTTTTCCCAAAAAGTTCTGGTTACATTGAATAAAAAATTATATTTCAAGTCTACAATCTGAGTGCACTAGGGATATTCATTGTTACTGGGTTTGTAATTATTTCTAGGACTTTTCAGGGAACAAAGTGAGGATATATAAAGGGATAGATGGATGGATAGATAGATAGATAGATAGATAGAACATTTATAAAATAAATAAAACATTTATAAATAAAATAAAATATAGAACATTTCTAAAATCCTATAATCTCCCTCATGTCCCCTTTCAATCTATGTCTTCCAAGAGTTATCCACTGTTCTCCTGTCTATCACCATATGTACTCTTTTATGTCTTATTTCTGCCAGTCATCATTATGTCTGTAAAAATCATCCATGTTGTGTGTAGTATTAGTTCATTCATTGAACTAATATTCCATTGTATAAATGTACTGCAATATATTCAATTGTTATTGGACATTACAGTATTTAAATTTCTTGGCTCTTTTCTATATATGTGTTTTGGTGAACATAAACACTCCTATGGATATTTGCCCAAGAAAGGAACTGGTGGGCCGTATGATAGACATATTTTTATCTTTGATAGATTCTTCCAAACAGATTTCCAACATGGTTTTATCATTATACACTTCTACCAGTAACGTATGAATGCTCAAGTTGCTCCACATCCTTGCTAACACTTGGTCTTTTTAGTCTTTCTAATTTTACCAATTCTGGTGTGTGTGTGTGTGTGTGTGTGTGCACATGTTTGTGATCTCATTGTGTTTTAAATGCCATTTTCTTAATAAATAATAATTTTGAGCATCTTTGCATATGTCTATTGGCCATCTGGACCCCGAGTTTTAACTGGTAAAATTATCTGAAATTCTTTTTTGTCACCTGCCTTATCTTTTCACTCTCCATTCCCTGCATGGATCATCTTATCCAGTCCCATAGATTTATTACTATCCATACATCAGTGACTCTTAAATCCAAGACCTTGATATCAGGTCTTAAATCTTTATATCTAAATGCTCAATCTACCTCTCCCATCGCTTCTTCACCTTTGAGTTTTTGTTTTTGCTTTGTTTTGTTTTTTGCCATTTTGCACTTCTTCCTTCTTGACTGGAACATTGATGTGAAGCCTAGAGACTCAGCAGTTATTTTGTAACCATAAGACAATAAACATAAGGACAAAAGCCAACACATTAGAAAAGGTAGAAGTTAAAGATGATAAAAAAAAAAAACGTAGGTCACTGATGGCACTCTCGAACTGCATAAAGCTGGGCATCTTAGTGTAAGAGACAAATTACAATATTATTAAGCCATTGTGATAGGATCCTCTTTTATTTTAAGTATAATATAATGCTGATGCAAGTGTAATCTCAACAAATTCTACTGACTGACTATGTGAATCTACTACATGAAAAAAAAATTTTTGAAAGATTTTCTCTACACAGTGAAATTACTTGTATAACCCAATAGGAAAATTTAGATTCAAGAAATTTGTCAATTTTGTTCTGTCGTGCCCTTAATGTTCATGATTTGTTATAATTCCTAATATACACATTTTACTGATGTGTATGTGCATACACAAAGATAGATATATACAACATTTTATGTCTTTACAGTTATAATGTATATATACATATGATGTATCAATAAAGGCTCTTTCAACTGCAAGTGAGAGAAAGCCAACTCAAACAAGTTATAGGAAGATCAGGCTTAGATCTGGCCTCAGAAACAATATTCAGAGTCTCAAACAATATTATTAATTATCTCCTTCTCTCTCTGTCTCTCCACTTTTCTTCTCTTTCTCTTCACTTAGTGACCACTTTTCTGTGTGTTGACCTCATTTTCTCATACCATATGGAAGCTTCCCTTATATGGATGGAGATGTGCCCAGAGGCAACTTCAGTTTTATATCATATCATATCATATCATATCAGCTTATGGTCTAGAGAAAAAAGGAACTCTCAGTTACAGAAAAAGAAATTATCCAAAGATAAAGCTCTATTTGACCCAGCTTCAGTGACTAGTTCAACTTATAGATTCCTGTGGTCATGGGGGCAAGTATTATGTTCGTTGGAGTGTGGCAGAGCAACTCATCAAAAGAAACATGATGTCTGATACTATTTCAGGGAATTAATAGACACAGAATAAATAATTAATCAATATCTATTAAGGCCACTATAATGTGTAGGTGTAAACATTTGTGTGTGTTTGTGTTACATAAAGAAGCATAAACCTTGATTTTTTTATCCTTCAAAAATAATAGCATCATCTAAGAAATATAAATTTTAGAGGTGATACAACTATAGGCAAAACAAGATAAGTAATCATTGGCCTGGTGAAGCAGAGATTCAATACTAATGAACAATGACTTTCATGTTGAACATTAAAAAGTATGTTTCTTTAGAGACTGCCACCACCATGGGTCACATGCACGTTTCAGGGAAGGGCCTGTCCCACAAGGCTCTGCCCTACTGCCACAGTGTCCCCACCTGGTTGAAGCTGACATCTGACAATGTGAAGGAGTAGATCTACAAACTGGCCAAGAAGGGCCTGACTTCCTTACAAAACGGTGTGATCCTGAGAGACTCACATGGTGTTGCACAAGTACGTTTTGTGACAGGCAATAAAATCTTGAGAATTCTTAAGTCCCAAGGACTTGATCCTGATCTTCCTGAGGATCTCTATCATTTAATTAAGAAAGCTGTTGCTGTTTGAAAGCATCTTGAGAGGAACAGAAAGAATAAAGATGCTAAATTCTGTCTGATTCTGATTGACAGCCATATTCACCAGTTGGCTTGATATTACAAGACCAAAGGAGTCTTCCCCCCAGTTGGAAATATGAGTCATCCACAACCTCTTCCCTGGTTGCATAAATGTGTCTGTTGTAATCAAGCATAAAATCATTGTTTAAATAAAAAAGAAAAAGAAGAAAAGTTTGTTTCTTTAAAGATAAATAATTCCACTTTTGGAATGGCAGCATGAAGAGCTCCATAACCTGCTACCCAGTGAAACAAGCATAGTTGTTTCACTGTGAAACAAGCTAGATAGATAGATATATAGATAGAGGTACAGATTAGATAGATAGATAGATAAATATACATATAGATAAATACATATCTATACATAATTTAAACCTCTCAATATATATATAGATCTATATACCTATATCTATTCTATATCTATATCAATATATATATGTTTTCTTTTAAGTCTCTATAAATTGACCTAATGGCATATAGCAAATGAAAAAAATTCAAGAAAATATACTAAAACTTGGTAAAAACAGCAAAAGTCTTTAACATTTAAACCATTACCCATTCCATCCCTCACTCCTGCCTAGAAACTCCAACTCCATTCCTTGTGGATGTAGCCAAGAACACAGGACACCTTCTCCCCCCAGCTTTCAGTCAAGGGCCATAGTATCATTTGGGAAGAGCAGGCTGCTAGCATTTCTCATTCCTCCCTCCCCAAGCTACTCATTGCAAAAATTAAATTCTAGGTGAGTGTGGTGGAGAGGTTGGAGGTTTCTTCCTCCACCGAGTCTCCATTCATATGGTAGAGGCTCCACTCCAATGGCTGGAGACAGAGAATCCTGGTATCCTGATCCTGGAATCCTAACCAGCTCACTCATAGGGCAGAAGTTAAACACTGTGAGAAGCAAGCGGAGAAGGCCAGAGGCTACCACTGTGTCTAGCATCCCCATTAGTGGTCCAGAGATATTTTTCCCAGGGGTAGAGAGAGTTTATAAGAACAGAGAGCTCTGAAGCATTCCACAGATGAACTGACTTCATTTGAAATGAAGTGTGGAGGAGTTCAAGCCTAAGGGCTCTCTTGAAAACGATGAAGATTTTGGTGATAAGCAAATAAAAAGAGACTGGTAGCTCCATGAGACAACAAGCAAAATCACAGGCCAGCTGCTTTACCAGAGAAAACTATGAAAAGTGATAGCTAAGACACCTCCTGATATGAGAAAAAACCTCAAATACCTGCCTCAAAAACTATCCCTGTGAAGGGGCCCCAATTTAATTGGATCAAACTGTGGAACAATTAGGATCTAGAGCATGATCAAACCAATAGAGCAATGTGCCAGCAATTAGTGGAATCTATCTAACAACTGGATGTGTCCGGGAAAGGGAGACTCAAAGAAAAGACTGCTAAAATGCTATGCTAATGATACTTGGCTAAATGACTGTTAAAAACACTATCATTCCAGAGTGGCTGTGCACATACCCAAAGCCTACACACTCTGAGATGCAACATAAAAGGCTTTACACTACAAGGGAAATAGACTTTATTAAAAGAGTCCAGTCAAGCAAACAACAACAAAAAGCCCAGAAATGGTTCAGGGATGCCAGTATCCAGAATTGATACAATATATAAAACTCTTAAAAAAATACATGTAAATCTTCATGACCTTGGATTAGGCAATGGTTTCTTAAATATGACACATAAAGCATAAGCAACAAAAGAAAAAATAGATAAACTGGACTTCATCAAATTTTAAAACTTCTGTGCTTCAAAAGATACCATCAAGAAAGTAAAAAGACAGACCACATAATTGGAGAAAATATTTGCAAATCATATATAATAAGAAATTTATATCCAGAATATGAAAATAACTCTTACAACTCAACAATATAAAGCCAAATAATTATAAAATGGGCAAAAAAACTGAAAAGTCATTTCTCCAAAGAATTTATGAAAATGGCCAACAAACACATGATGAAATGTTTAATATCATTAGTAAGGAAATGCAAAGCAAAAGCATGAGATACTCACTTCACACCCACTAGGATGTCTAGGATGTCTTTAATCAAAAAATGTAAAATAAATATTGACACAGATGTGGAAAAATTTGAACCATCATACACTGCTAGTGGGAATGTAAAATCGGCAGCTACTATGGAAAACAGTCTGGCAGTTTCTCAAAAGTTAAACATAAATTTTCCATATGACCCAGCAATTCCACTCTTAATGATATAACAAGAGGATTGAAGTTATATATCCATACAAATACTTGTACATGGATATTCATAACAGCATAATTCATAATAATCCAAAAATGTAAATAGCCCAAATGTCCATCAATTGATGAATGGATAAATAAAATGTGGTATATCCTTACAATGGAATATTATTTGGCTAAAAAAAAAAATGATGCCCTGATACATGCCACAACATGGATGAACTTTGGAAACATTATGCTATATGAAAGAAGCCGGTCACAAAAGACCACATTGCATATGATTCCATTTATATCAAATATCCATAAAGGCATAGCTATAGAGACAAAATATAGATTAGTGGTTTCTTAGGACAGAAGGGAGGGGAGGATTGAGTGTTAATGGCTAAATTTGTAGAGGGGTTTTGGGGGGAGGATAATGAAAATGTTCTATGACTGTGGTTATAGTTTTACAGCTCAAAATACTCTATAACCCATTGAATTATACACTTTACTTTTTTTTCTCTTTTCCTCCACCCCCCAGCCTCTTTAAATGGGTGAATTATGTGGTTTGTGAATTATATCTAAATTAAGTTGTTAACAACCAAAAAATAAAGATAGAGTATGCATCAATTATGAAAATAATGTATGCTCTTCTGTAAGATTGGCTCTATATAAAATTTTATAATGGAATTTTAAATAATCTAAATACTAGTTTAGTCTTTATTTTCTCATGAAGAAATGTATTTTATATGTATATACAATTAGTGTGATTTATCCCATACTTCATAAAAAGAATCAAATCATTTGTGTGAAAACTATAGCCTGTGAGACAGGCTATAATGTAAAAATTTGAATAAGTTCAATATGTCAGAGGATTCTGGGCTTAATTCTAACTAGCATTCATTAATATCGTAGTATATAATTACCTCAGCAAGTAGAAGTTGAATTATAAAGTCTATTTTGGTGTAAATAAATCCTAATCTACATTGAAAAGTGTAATGTGTCCAGAACCCCCCCAAAAGAAACATTTTGTTGTGTTTAGATTACTGTGAGAAAAGAATTATAAATTTACTAACAATAAGTTTAATTAATAGATCTAAAATATTTACTTTCAAGATATAGCGATTCAATTTTACACTTTTATAAGTGTTCACATAATAAGATGCATGTTCAAAAGCTCAAATTAAGAGATCTGATTGCCTGAATCAAAACAAAAACATTGAAAATAACAATTCTGAAAAATAATGGCATGTTTATTTAAAGAATTTACAACCTTTCAGGTATGCCAAATTTTTTTCCAAAGTTAGCAGAGCCACACAGGAGAAACTTTCAGAATTATTTGCTCGAAGCAATCAGCTTTTAATCAATGTTTCAGGTCAGTCAATATTTTTGGCACTTTTCAAATAACAAGACACAACTTGTTTTGGCATTTAAAGGAAACTTACTTTTGGTAGCTACCTTCCTTCAATTAATCACTTGTCAATTTAAATCTACATTAGAAAAATTTCTCTATTTATGTAACCTGTATATGACCAGTTCAGGTTGTGCAGGTTCTCACTCTTAATGTCTATGTTTTCTATCTTTTTGTGTATTTTCAAAATGGTTATGAAGTCAACAAAAGAGAAAGAAGGTAATAGGAGTAGTAGGTAATACCTAGGAAGATGGTTATTTTCATGATTCTTCACCTTCTCCAAAATTTCAAATACTTCATTATCTACTGGAGTATCTAATGAATTTATTCCAACATATGACATAACATATTTTATGCATTTTCTATCAATGTGAAAGAGGGAGATAAATCTTTTGAAAATACTTGAATTTTACTGGAAGCTTAATACTCCTTTTGAGAAACAAGGCAGTTGTTCTTTTCCACCCAACACTTAATATGCAACTTGTTCAGAATCTTCTTCAGACCATCATGTAATGGTATATAAAGCTGAGATGTTTTATTTATTTATAATTGAAAAACTGTGGCTGTCTACAGCTGCCACGAGCAAATTGATGATTTGTTTTATAATGTACCCAAAGTAAGTATAACTGTTTTTTTCTCATTGAATTGAATTATCTAATCATTTGGAATTTTGAAGACTGGTGGCAATATATGTATACATATATATGTACATATATATGTATATATTTATTTATATATATGTATATATATTTATTAATATGTGTATATATAAACTTCTTGGAACCAGGGAAGTGTTCTTGGATCTTTTAGTAGTTTAACAAATGTTCCATATCATCCTTAGTATTTACCATAGGTTTGAATAAGATACTTTTCCAAATTAAACACAATCTTGTGTACAGGACTTTTTAGTCATATTACCATGAAGAACAAGTGAGTCAAGAAGTTCATTTCTAGAATTAGAAAATTTCTATCCAGGGACAATCTTCCAAGCGTCATGTTAGATGTTAGGAAATATTGTAGGAATGGTATATTAGCTACTGATAAAAATATCAGACACATACAGAAGATTTCATTTATTGCACTGTTATTGCTTTTAGACATAAAGTTCATAATAAAATTGCTACAGCCAAAGATTTAAATCAGACCCCATAACAGATGCTTCTCTGTAACCCTGTAATAAATTCCCTTTGTCCATCTCTGTATGATTTCAGCTTCAGCTTCGGTGGACAGTTCACTTTCAGCACACACTTAGCATTTCCGTTTTTTTTGTTGTTTTGTTTTGTTTTCTTTTTGTTTTTCTCACAACTCCTTCTCTGAAGTCAATGAGGGAAAGAAAACCTTTACGTCATCTGGTTCAAGTCCTATTCTACAGAGTAGGTTTCTTTGTGGTCACCAATCATGGAACTATGTTTGGGACAAATTCACAGCATCACACTGTACAGGTTAGAAACAGTCTGTTGGAGAAATAGCAAAGCAACGTTCAACCAGAAGAGAAGTATGCATTCCCAATCATTCCATTTTTTGATAATCGTGTTCATTGCACCACTCCTACATCTCACAGATGCACAAATCTGAAGCTCAGAAATCTTTGCTGATTTATGCTGTCACCCAGTAAGTTAATGGTGGGCTCAAGTTTAGAAACGGGTCTTCTGATTCCAGATCAATGTTTATTTCCTATACCAGTGGTTCTGAAAGTATTTCCTTTGCTTCAGAATCACCCACCAAATTGCTTGTCAAAAATGTAGATACCTAAGGTCCATTCCAGGTCTTTCTCTGCTTTTCTGCCCCACATATCTGAACACATAAATGTCATGAGCTCTTGAGTTTTACAACCTCTTAAGGAGAAACACTGGGGAAAAATTATGATTGCCCCAACTTAAGTTAGGTATCTACCTCGGTATCAGTTAATAGGCAGATAGAAAAAAGACATTTCCACGTATAAGGTTAAGCCTCTGCCAGGGCCTAGAGGTTAGAGAGGTATGAGGCATTTATGAGGAAGAGGTAGTTCAACCTGAAAAGAATGAAAGATTTATGTAATCAGAAAATAATGAAAAAGTGCCTTGGAATATATCATAGCAGGCTTTGTATGCCAGACTGACTAGTTTGAACTTTATTCAGTAGATAAGAGGAAATCATTAAAGATTTTTTAGCAGAAAGCAACATGTAGATTAAGATTAATCTTCCACCAGTAAGTAAAGTGAATTTGAGTGGAGATGACCAAGAACAGTGATTTGCAAATTTATGTGTATCTAAGAAATATTTATGATGCTAGTTAAAAAAAAAAAAGCATATTCCAGTCACCTGGCCTCAGAGACTGTAGTTCTGTGGTATATTCCAGGAAATGGTATTTGTAATCAACACCTCAAATGTTTCTTATGTAACATACACTGAGGCCAGGTGTTTCATACATGTGTGCACATACATACATACATACTCAATGGTTCCATACATACATACAACATACAAACACAGCATACAAATGTTCCTTGCATACCTAGTATTTGAGAGCTTCTGCTCTGATTTGCCTTTACAGCAATCTTATTAACCAATGCACTAGAGATGTAATTTGGAGTGGAGGGGAATGTGGTGGACAGAACACAGGCTGCCTCTAAAGTACACAGCTGTGACTTAGGTCAAGCTGACTATTGCCACGCAGGAAAGTAGACCCAGTTTTTCTGATTATCTACTTTTTCAGAAGAAACCAGGTATCTAAATTCTTATGGTAACTTTCTCAATTTTTAAACATGTAATATAATTTGTGTTTGTGTGTGTGTGTGTGTGCACGTGAGTGCACACAAACCAAACCAAAGAGAACTTTTGGTTGGATTTGGCTCAAGGGCAGCTAATGTAGCTAATGACCTCTGACCTTTCTTGAGTAACCCCACTCCATCCAGGTTATTCCATTTTTGTAAATTTTTATTACTCTTCTGTGTTCTTGGTGTCATATTTACATTTATTTCTATGGTGTTATATATGTCAATATGTCCTTTCTAGATATCGACTCTTTCTAAATTAGCCAAGAGTTCCTCAAAAGCAGGGACAACATCCTCCATTTCAATTCTGCTCTACTTACAATGAGCACCTCATAAGTTTGGGCGGGGGGGTTGACTTATGCTAGAGCGATAGATGCCATTTGAGGTCACTGTGTTCTAGTGATAATGACCCTTACAGCCTAGTATTAAAATATATTTGCTAATTAATTTTGAAGATGAAAATAGTCAATATATATTTTTACTTGTTTCCCTATGCCACATATATTTGTGCATGCAGATCTTCCATGCATTATTCTCTCTCCATTTCTAAAGCACAGTATATGTTGTATGTTGTGCAAATGTTTCCCCAAATGTGCTTACTGTTCAAGTGATTTTTCAGAGCAGATGTTACCCCAAGTGTACTTTCTTCCTCTTTTACTAGTATTTCTTTCTATACAAACAACAGATTGCTTTTCGGCTGTCCTTTAGATTTAAGGAGAAAAAAAATTTACCACTGCAGATGTTTGCTTCTCTCTCCCCACCCCAAGATTCTTAGCAAAGATTTATAAAGAAATACGTATCCTTCCTCCTCTCTTCCCTGCCTTCTTAATGTCATATTGTAGAACCTGGCTTTCAAATCTTTTCCGTAGAGTTATCATCTTTGGATTTTCTGAACAAAATTGCCTTCTTAGAGTATTAGCATAAGATGAAAATGTGGTGTTCAGAGACTCATGAACAAAACTCACTTGTCTAAATATCAACCAATATAATAGAATAATTTTATATTATCTAAAATTAAAAGGGCAAAATTAAGAGCATTGTTCTTCATCTGAAGTTAATTCTTCTGATTGTTATCAAGGGGGCTTGTGGGACTAAGAATAAAAATACAGGTGTTAAATACTGGACTTCGCATATGTACCATATATTGCAATAATAATTATATAATGTATTATCTTACTAGATCTTACGTTTGAAGAGCATTTTGCCGTTTACAAAGCATTTTTACCTACTCTATCCCATTTAATCCTCACACTAGTACAGGTTGTATTATCCCCTGTTTTACAGTTAAAGGCTGAGAATTGGTTTACCCAAGCTCACACAACCACCAAGCTGAGGTGCCAACATTCCAATCCAAGTTCAATTATTTATTTGCACTGGACTACTCTACCTCTCTACCACTTCTATAATGACTTTCAAAGCATCCTTAATTGCATTTTTAACACTTTTCTTGAAATATAATTCAAACATCATATACTTTATCTACTTCAAGTGTACAATATAAATGCTTTTTAGTATTAAGTTGTGCAACTATAACTAAAATCTAATTTTAGAACATTTTCACCTCCCCAAAAAGAAATGGTATACTCATTAGCAGTCACTCTCCACTCTCCCTCCCTCTAGACCTTGGCAACTACTAATCTACATTCTGTCTCTATGGATTTACCTATTCTGGACATTTCATACAAATGCAATCATGCAATATGTGGTCTTTTGTGTCTGGTTCTCTTCCTGTAGCATAATGTTTGCAAGGTTCATCTATGTTGTGCCATGTATCAGTACTTCATTCCTTTTTATGACTGAGTACTATTCCATTGCACAGATATACAGTTGAACTTTGAACATTATGGGTTTGAACTGTGTGGGTCCACTTACAGGCAGATTTTTTTCAATACAGGTGGCCCTTCATATCAATGGGAGTGGCATACATGGAGTCAACCAACCACAGATCCTGTACTATGTTTATGATCCACAGTTGGTTGAGTCCACTGATACGGAAGACCTACTATGGGACTTCAGCATCCGGGGATTTTGGTGTCCAAGGCAAGTCCAGGAACCAATTCCCTGGGGATACCAAAGGACAACTGAATTACCTTTTGTTTATCCATCCATTAGTTGGTAGATATTTGTATTGTTTTCACGTTTTGATTATTTAGAGTAATGCTGCTATGAACATTAAGTTGCTTTTTCACATGTAAAATATCCTCAGCATTTTTATTTGGTGTGTCTGTTCAAAGGCCAACAGAGGAGTGTACTTGTGGCTCATTTAGGTATCTGAAAAAAAGTTGAGTATGGCTGGAAGCCTAGAATAAAGATTTTGAAGCAGACAGTGGTGAAAGTTGAAGTTAGAGACCATTTTGAAGATTTGATCTTTTTTCAAAGAGCACTTGGAAGCCATTGAAAACTTTTAATTAAGTGAAGTGATTTGTTTGTAATTGTAGAAAGACAACTTTGATTATATTGTGGAGAAAATACTGGAGGGGAGGCAGGAAGACTTATTAGGAGTCTATTTCAGCACCAGCTTTAGAAAAATCAAATCTATGCATCGCTCTCACCCAAAAGATATTGCTTTATTTCTGTCTGGTACTGAGGCTTCTCTTCAGCTATGGCAGATGCAGTATCCTATGAAGTAATAATTCAAAATGCTCTTAAAATATTTCTCCAGCCTACTTTGATTGTGGGTGGTAACCCTTTCCTTTCTAAGTAACAGTTCCTTGGACCTTTTTGTCAACATTTAGTGTCAGAGTGAGAGAGAATGTCAGAGATCTTCTAATCGGATCCGTTCATATTACGTAAAGTAAAATGAAGCTCAGGGAGATTGCTTCATCAAGATCACCTATGTGTGACATATGTCTCTTGACTTCCAGTAGAATATTATTTCCACACAGCATGCTTCTTTTCCCAACTTAGCATCTACCATTCAACACGTATTTGTGGAGAACTTATTTGGGGCCTAGAACTAACTGTGTAAAGTACTGTGAAGATTGTTGAAAATGTAATTATTTTTCGCCCTTTAAAAGCTGTTGATGAGATGAGGCTTATTTGTCTGAGTTTCTGGATAATAGTAATAGCACTTAGCGTCCCTAGAGGCATGACAAAAGGTAAAGTTCAGCATGATTTGGACTTTCATCCTTAGGCAGGACATCTACTCAAATCCCTGCCTCACAGCTTTTGTGAGCAATAAATGAGATAATGTGAGCTATGTGTCTTTCACAACGTCTGGCACATAGTAAGTGCACAATGATGTTAGGGAAAAAAGTGCATTAACCAAAGGACAAGCTCTATTGGTTGTCTGAGAAGAGAAGAGGGGGATTAATATGGGCTAGGGTCATTGGAAAAGAAGTTATGGAGGTAAGGACACTCTGAATTGCGCTTTGACTGAATAGAAAATACTGCTTCCCTTTCTAGGTTGGTCAAGTAGAGTGAAGTCATACATAGCAAAGGAGTCTGGGGTTGCCTTCTAGAGTTTGCCTTCTTCCTTTACTTAATATGGCCTCCAATGCAACTTTAGAAATAAATGCTCCTGAGAACTTGGAATTTAGTTGTATTTTATCACTAGTGGAAATGTATGGTTATTTCAGAATGAATCATGAAGATTAGCAATATGTTTACTGGTTATATAACATGATTCACAACTTGGAAAAAAATCTAGGTTAGTTTTCAGGAAACATTTTATGGACTTTGAATGCTTGGTTCAAATTTTTTCCTTTGTGGCCTTTTAAGATGTAGTATCTTAGAGAATTGAAACAATAACCTAACAACTTTAAAAGCTATTGCTTCATCCTTTTTCTTTACTCTGTAAAGTAGTGATATGAATTTGCCCTCTTAGCCTAGCTTATTTTCTTCTAATGGAAAGATTTGCTCACATAAAACACATCAGTACAAGTGTGATTAGCCATACCATGTACTGATAGATTTGATCTTAGGTGCAATTGCTTGAACTATTACCATTTACCAGACTTTTCTATCAGGCTCTTTAGTCCTGGTCAATGAAAATTGCTGTAAGTATTCAGAATTTCCGATATTTTTCTTATGTATTGCACAGAGACCTAAAAGCACATGGTAATTCTAGGATTTCCCAATTGGCAGTTCAAAACTTAGCACAGACAAGCTTGGCTAATTATCTGTCAGCATTTGAGGTGGAATTTAAAACAAGAATGTCAAGTGATGCTTTAAAAATTGAGTATTTTTAGTCAAGTAAATATGAAATAAATGTCAGTTACTTCTTAATTTTGTGATCTGTGGCAAAATACTTAACCTCTTTGATTCTAAGCTGCTTTTTTGAAAACTGGAAATAATAAAACTACCTACATCACAGGGAGCATAAACCATAAAGTAAAATAGTGTATAAGAAAGAAGCTTGTCACCAGCCAATAAAAATAATTTCCCTCTAATGAGCTCTTACTTTGCAAAGTACTTTACTAAATGCATGCATGGGTTTCCTAGGGCTGCCATAATAAAGTACTGCAAACTTCGTGGCTTAAAAGAGAAATTTACTTTCTCAGAATTCTAGAGGCCAGAATTCTGAAATCAAGGTGTCAGCAGGGTCATGGTCCCTTCGAAGGTTGTAGAGAAGATTCCTTCCTTCTTCTACCTTCTAGTTGTTACTGAAAACTCTTGGCGTTCCTTGCTTTGCAGATGCATCACTCCAATCTCTAACTCTGTCTTCACAAGGCCTTCTAGCCTGTGTGTCTGGGACTCTGTCCAAATTTCTCTCTTCTTATAGGGTGTTGTCATATTGGCTATAGAGCCCACCATAATCCAGTATGACCTCATCTTAAATTGATTACATCTGTAAAGGTACTATTTCCAAATAAGGTCATATTCATTCACAGGTTCCAAGTGGATATGAATTTTGAATTTTGGAAGAACACTATTCAACCCAGCAGAGAATGCTAAAGTCATTACCTCACCAAATTTTGTTAATTTTGCAAGGTATTATTGGTATTTTTGTCTTAACACTAAAGTAATTAAAGTTCAGAGAGATTTGACAAGGTCACTGTACTCATAACCAGCAGGACCAGTATTCTAGTTTATAGCTGACTGGATTCCAAAACCAACTTTTCACTCTGCCCTTATGATGCTTCTCCACCATTACATAAAATAATAAATTTCAAAACCACTTATCTCCTTACTACTATGGTAGTGCTTATTTGTATGAAAGACTCATTACAAAATAGGATGATAATTTACTAGAATTACATATTTTTTATTTTAATACATATTGAAAAATTGTCTTGGGTAACTTCAATTTACGTTTCATCTAACAATATATTATTTTTTTCCCAAAGAGTAAAAGTTTTCTTCCTATTTTTATTTATTTATTTATTTATACATCTATATTGGAATATAATTGCTTTGCAGTGTTGTCTTAGTTTCTGTTGTATAAAAAAGTGAATCAGCAACATGTATACACATATCCCCATATTCCCTCCCTCTTGAGCCTCACTCCCACCCTCCCTATCGCAGCCCTCTAAGTGGTCACAAAACACCGAACTGATTTCCCGGTGCTATGCAGCTGCTTCCCACTAGCTATCTATTCTACATTTGGTAGTGTAAAAGTTATGGTAGTGTATATATGTCAATGCTACTCTCTCACTTTGTCTCAGCTTCCCTTTCCCCCTCCCCTGTGTCCTCAAGTCCATTCTCCATGTCTGCATCCTTATTCCAATCCTACCACTAGGTTCATCAGAACCACTTGTTTTTAGATTCCATATATATGTGTTAGCATATAGTATTTGTTTTTCTCTTTTGGACTTAATTCACTCTGTATGACAGACTAGGTCGATCCACCTCCCTACAAATGACTCAATTTCGTTTCTTTATATGGCTAAATAATATTCCATTGTATATATGTGCCACATCTTCTTTTTCTATTAATCTGTTGATGGACACTTAGGTTCCTTCCATGTCCTGGCTATTGTAAATAGTGTGGCAATGAACATTGTGGTACATGGCACTTTTTGAATTATGTTTTTCTCGGGGTGTATACCCAGTAGTGGGATTGCTGGGTCATATGGTAGTTCTATATTTAGTTTTTTAAGGAAACTCCATACTGATCTCCACAGTGGCTATATCAATTTACATTTCCATCAACAGTGCAAGAGAGTTCCATTTAATCCACACTTTCTCTATCATTTATTGTTTGTAGATATTTTGATGATGGTCATTCTGACTGGTGTTAGATGATACCTCATTGTAGTTTTGATTTGCATTTCTCTAATGATTAGTGATGTTGAGCATCCTTTCATCTGTTTGTTGGCAATCTGTCTATCTTCTTGGAGAAAAGTCTGTATAGATCTTCCACCCATTTTTTGATTCGGTTGATTGTTATTTTTACATTGAGCTGCATCACTTGCTTATATATTTTAGAGATTACTCCTTGTCAGTTGCTTCGTTTGCAAATATTTTCTCCCATACTGAGGGTTGTCTTTTTGTTTTGTTTATGGTTTCCTTTGCTGTGCAAAAGCTTTTAAGTTTAATTAGGTCCAGTTTGTTTACTTTTGTTTGTATTTCCATTACTCTAGGAGGTGGATCAAAAAGCACCTTGCTGTGATGTATGTCATAGAGTGTTCTGCCTATGTTTTCTTCTAAGACTGTTATAGAATCTGGCCTTACATTTAGGTCTTTAATCCATTTTGAGTTTAATTTTCTGTATGCTATTAGGGAGTGTTCTAAATTCATTCTTTTACATGTAGCTGTCCAGTTTTCCCAACACCACTTATTGAAGAGGCTGTCCTTTCTCCACTGTATATTCTTGCCTCCTTTATCAAAGATAAGGTGAGCATATGTGTGTGGGTTTATCTCTGAGCTTTCTATCCTATTCCATTGATCTATATTTTTGTTTTTGTGCCAGTACCCTACTGTCTTGATTACTGTAGCTTTGTAGAATAGTCTGAAGTCAGGGAGCCTGAATCCTCCAGCTCCATTTTTCTTTCTCAAGATTGCTCTGGTTATTCGGGGACTTTTGTGTTTCCATACAAATTGTGAAATTTTTTGTTCTAGTTCTGTGAAAAATGCTACTGGTAGTTTGATAGGGATTGCATTGAATCTGTAGATTGCTTTGGGTAGTAGAGTCATTTTCACAATGTTGATTCTTCCAATCCAAGAACATGGTATACCTCTCTATCTGTTTGTATCGTCTTTGATTACTTTAATCAGTGTCTTATAATTTTCTGAAAACAGGACTTTTGTCTTCTTAGGTAGGTTTATTGCTAGATATTTTATTCTTTTTGTTGCAATGGTAAATGGGAGTGTTTCCTTAATTTACATTTCAGGTTTTTCGTTGTTAGTACATAGGAATGCAAGTGACTTCCCTGCATTAATTTTGTATCCTGCTACTATACAAATTCTTTGAGCAGCTCTAGCAGTTTTCTGGTGGCGTCTTTAGGATTGTCTATGTTTACTATCATGCCAACTGCAAATAGTGACAGTTTTACTTCTTCTGTTTTGATTTGGATTCTTTTTTATTTCTTTTTCTTCTCCAATTGCCATGGCTAAAACTTCCAAAACTATGTGGAATAATAGTGGTGAGAGTGGGCAACCTTGTCTTGTTCCTGATATTAGAGGAAATGTTTTCAGTTTTTCACCATTGAGAATGATGTTGGCTGTGGGTTTGTCATATATGCGCTTTATTATGTTGAGGTAGATTCCCTCTATGCCCACATTTTGGAGAGTTTTTATCATAAATGGGTGTTGACTTTTTTTCAAAAGTTTTCTGCATCATTGAGATGATCATATGGTTTTTCTCTTTCAGTTTGTTAATATGGTTTATCACATTGATTGATTTGTGTATATTGAAGAATCCTTGCATTCCTGGAATAAACCCCACTTGATTATGGTGTACAATCCTTTTAATGTGCTGTTGTATTCTGTTTCCTAGTATTTTGCTGAGGATTTTTGCATCTATATTCATCAGTGATATTGGCCTGTAGTTTTCTTTTTTTGTGACATTTTTGTCTAGTTTTGGTATCAGGGTGATGGTGGCCTCATAGAATGAGTTTGGAAGTGTTCATCACTCTGCTACATTTTGGAAGAGTTTGTGAAGGGTAGGTGTTAGCTCTTCTCTAAATGTTTCATAGAATTCACCTGTAAAGCCATCTTGTCCTGGGCTTTTGTCTGATGGAAGATTTTTAATCACAGTTTCAATTTCAGTGCTTGTGATTAGTCTGTTCATATTTTCTATTTCTTCCTGGTTCAGCCTTGTAAGGTTGCACTTTTCTAAGAATTCATCCATTTCTTCCAGGTTGTTGATTTTATTGGCATATAGTTGCTTTAGGAGTCTCTCATGATCCTTTGTATTTCTGCAGTGTCAGTTGTTATTTCTCCTTCATCATTTCTAAATCTATTGATTTGAATCTTCTTCCTCTTTTTCCTGATGAGTCTGGCTAATGGTTTATCAATTACGTTTATCTTCTCAAAGAGCCAACTTTTAATTTTAATAATCTTTGCTATCATTTCTTTCATTTCTTTTTCATTTATTTCTGATTTGATCTTTATGATTTCTTTCCTTCTGCTAACTTTGGGTTTTTTTTTTTTTTTTTTTTTTTTGTTCTTCTTTCTCTAATTGCTTTAGGTGTAAGTTTAGGTTGTTTATTTGAGATTTTTCTTCTTTCTTGACATAGGATTGTATTGCTATAAACTTCCCTTTTAGAACTGCTTTTGCTGTATCCCATAGGTTTGGGGTCATCGTGTTTTCATTGTCATTTGTTTCTAGGTATTTTTTGATTTCCTCTTAGATTTCTTCAGTGATCTCTTGGTTACTTAGTAGCATATTGTTTAGCCTCCATGTGTTTTTATTTTTTACAGATTGTTTCCTGTAATTGACATCTAGTGTCATAGTGTTATCATCGGAAAAGATACTTGATACAATTTCAATTTTCTAAAATTTAACAAGGAATGATTTGTGACCCAAGATATGATCTATCCTGGAGAATATTCCATGTGCAATTGAGAAGAAAGTGTATTCTGTTGTTTTTGGATGGAATGGCCTATAAATATCAATTAAGTCCATGTGATATAATGTGTCATTTAAAGGTTGTGTTTCCTTATTTATTTTCATTTTGGATGATCTGCCCATTGGTGAAAGTGGGGTGTTAAAGTCCCCTACTATTATTTTGTTACTGTTGATTTCCCCTTTTATGGCTGTTAGCATTTGCCTTATGTATTGAGGTGCTCCTATGTTGGGTGTATAAATATTTACAATTGTTATATCTTCTTCCTGGATTGATCCCTTGATCATTATGTAGTGTCCTTCTTTGTCTCTTGTAATAGTCTTTATTTTAAAGTCTAATTTTGTCTGATATGAGTATCGCTACTCCAGCTTTCTTCTGATTTCCATTTGCATGGAATATCTTTTTCCATCCCCTCACTTTCATTCTGTATGTGTCTCTAGGTCTGAAGTGGGTCTCTTGTAGACATCATATATATGGTCTTGTTTTTGTATCCATTCAGTCAGTCTATGTTTTTCAGTTGGAGTGTTTAATCCATTTACATTTAAGGTAGTTATCAATATGTATGTTCCTATTACCATTTTCTTAATTTTGGGGGGTTTGTTTTTGTACGTCTTTTCCTTGTCTTGTGTTTCCTGCCTAAATAAGTTCCTTAGCATTTGTTGTAAAGCAAGTTTGGTGATGCTGAATTCTCTTAACTTTTGCTTGTCTGTAAAGATTTTAATTTCTCCATTGAATCTTAATGAGATCCTTGCTGGGCAGAGTAATCTTGGTTGTAGCTTTTTCCCTTTCATCACTTTAATTATGCACTGCCACTCCTTTCTGACTTGTGAGTTTCTGCTGAAAGATCAGCTGTTAACCTTATGGGTATTGCCTTGTATATTATTTGTTGCTTTTCCCTTGATGCTTTTAATATTTTTTCTCTGTATTTAATTTTTGATAGTTTGATTAATATGTGTCTCGGCGTGTTTCTTCCTGGGTTTATCCTGTGTGGACTCTCTGCTCTTCTTGGACTTGATTGACTATTTCCTTTCCCATATTAGGGAATTTTTCAACTATAATCTCTTCAAATATTTTCTCAGACCCTTTCCCTTTCTTTCCTTCTTCTGGGACCCCTATAATTTTAAGGTCGGTGCATTTAATGTTGTCCCAGATATTTCTGAGACTGTCCTCAATGCTTTTAATTCTTTTTTTCTTTATCCTGCTCTGCAATAGTTATTTCCACTATTCTGTCTTCCAGGTCACATATCCATTCTTCTGCCTCAGTTATTCTTCTATTGATTCCGTCTAGGTATTTTTACTTTCATTTATTGTGTTGTTCATCATTGTTTGTTTGTTCTTTAGTTCTTCTAGGTCCTTGTTAAACGTTTCTTGTATTTTATGCATTGTATTTCCCAGATTTTGTATCATCTTTACTATCATTACTCTGAATTCTTTTACAGATAGACTGCCTATTTCTTCTTCCTTTGTTTGGTCTAGTGGGTTTTTACACTGCTCCTTCATCTGCTGCATATTTCTCTGTCTTCTCATTTTGCTTAACTTACTGTGTTGGGGCTCTCCATTTTGCATGCTGCAGGTTTGTAGTTCCCGTTGTTTTTGGTGTCTGCTCCCAGTGGGTAAGTCTGGTTCAGTGAGTTGTGTCGGCTTCCTGGTGGAGGAGACTGGTGCCTGTGTTCTGGTGGATGAGGCTGGATTCTGTCTTTTTGGTGTGCAGGACCATGTCCGGTGGTGTGTTTTGGGGTGTCTGTGAACTTATTATGATTTTAGACAGCCTCTCTGCTAATCGTTGGGGTTGTGTTCCTGTCTTGCTAGTTGTTTGGCATGGGGTGTTCAGCACAGGAGCTTGCTGATCGTTGAGTGGATCTGGGTCTTAGCATTGAGATGGAGATCTCTGGAAGAGCTCTTGCAGATTGATATTATGTGGGGCCAGGAGATCTCTTGTGGTCTAATGTCCTGAATTTGGCTCTCCCACCTCAGAGGCTCCAGCCTGACAGCTGGCCGGAGCACCAAGACCCTATCAGAGCACGGCTCAGAAGAAAATGGTGAAAAAAAAGAAAGAAAAATGAATAATAAAATAAAATAAAGTTATTAAAATAAAAAGTAATAAAAAAAAGAAGAGAGCAGCCAAACCAATAAACAAATCCACCAATGATAACAAGCCCTAAAGCCTATACTAAGATAAACATAAAAATCAGAAACTAGCCTGTTGCATACAGCAAACCCAAAGTCTACATTTGCTCCCAAAGTCCATGGCCTCTATTTTGGGATGACTCATTGTCTATTCAGGTATTCCACAGATGCAGGTACATCAAGTTGATTGTGGAGATTTAATCCGCTGCTCCTGAGGCTGCTGGGAGAGATTTCCCTTTCTCTTCTTTGTTTGCACAGCTCCTGGGGTTCAGCTTTGGGTTTGGCCCTACCTCTGTGTGTAGGTCACCCTCTGTTGTCTGTTCTTTGCCCAGACAGGATGGTTTAAAGGAGCCACTGATTAGGTGGCTCTGGCTCACTCAGGCCAGTGGGGAGGATGGGGTATGGAATGCAGGGTGAGCCTGCAGCGGCAGAGGCTGGCATGACGTTGCAACAGCCTGAGGCATGCCTTGTGTTCTCCTGGGGAAGTTGTCCCTGGATCACAGGACTCTGTGGCAGTGGTGGGCTGCAGTGTCTCCTGGGAGGGGAGGCGTGGATATTGACCTGTCCTTGCACACTGGCTTCTTGGTGGCTGCAGCAGCAGCCTTAGTGCTTCATGCCCATCTCTGGTGTCCATACTGATAGCCGTGGCTCGTGCCTGTCTCTGGAGCTCCAAGCTTTCCCACCTTGAGGCTCAGGCCCGACACCCGGCCGGAGCAGCAATACCCTGCCTGCTGCACGGCATGGAAGAAAAGGAAGAAAAAAAAAAAAGAAACAAAAAACAAACAAGCAAACAGAAACAAACAGGCAGAACCCCAAAACAAATGGTAAAAGCAAAACTAAAGGGACAAAAGCACCCAAAAAACATACACACATAGACTCACAAAAAGAAAAGAAAAAAAACCAAACAGACATAACCCCAAGACAAATGGTAAAAGTGAAACTAAACAGACAAAATCATACAAGGAAACATACACACACACTCACAAAAAGAGAAACAATAAAAAGGAAGAGAGCAACTATACCAATAAAGAACCCCACAAATGAAAACAAACACTAAAAACTAAACTAAAATAAACTTAAAATCAAAAAGAAATCAAATGCAGGAAGCAAACCCAAAGTCCACAGTTGCCCCAAAGTCCACTGCCTCAATTTTGGGAACACTTGTGTATTCATGTATTCCACAAATGCAGGGTTTACCAAGCTGATTGTGGGCATTTAATCTGCTTCTCCTGAGGCTGCACGGAGAGATTTCCCTTTCTCTTCTTTTTTCGCACAGCTCCTGAGGTTCAGCTGTGGTTTTGGCTCCACCTCTGTGGGTAGGCCACCCTCAGGCGTCTGTTCCCCACCCAGACAGGAGGGAGTTAAAGCAGAGGCTGTTTAGGGCTCTCTTGTTCACTCAGGCCAGGGATAGGGAGGAGTACAGTAGTCATAACTGGTCTGTGGTGAGTGCCTGCGTGTGGTTGCAACAGCCTCAGGCATGTCATGTGCTCTCCCGGGGAATTTGGCCTTGGGTCACGTGCCCCTGGCAGTGGCGTGCTACACAGGCTCCCAGGAGGGTGTGGGTAGTGACCTGCATTTGCACACAGGACCCTTGGTAGCAGTGGTGGCAGCGGTAGCAGTCCGTGCTTGCCTCTGGGATACAAGATGATAGCTGTGGCTCACGCCCATCTCTGGAGCTTGCTTAGGTGGTGCTCTGATGTCTGTGGGCACATGGATCAGGAAGCCCCTCTCTTCACACACCCTGAAACAATGGTCTCTTGCCTCTCTGGCAGTTCCAGACTTTTTCCCGGATTCCCTCCCCACTGGTTGTGATGCACTAGCCCCCTTCAGGCTGTGTTCATTCAGCCAACCCCCATCCTCTCCCTGGGGTCTGAACTCCAAAGCCCGAGCCTCAGCTCCCAGCCCCCACCTGCCCTGGCGGGTGAGCAGATAAGCATCTCAGGCTGGTGAGTGCTGGTAGGCATCTATCTTCTGTGTAGGGATCTCTCTGCTTTGCCTTCTGAACCCCTGTTGCTGTGCTCTCCACTGTGGCTCTGAAGCTCCCCACCCCCTGTCCCCACCAGTGAAGGGGCTTCCTAGTGTGTGGAAACTGTTCCTCCTTCACAGCTCCCTCCCAGAGGTGCAGGTCCTGTCCCTATTCCTTTGTCTCTTTTTTTCTTTTTTCTTTTGCCCTACCCAGGTACGTGGGGATTTTTTAGTCTTTTTGGAAGTCTGAGGTCTTCTGCCAGCATTCAGTAGGTGTTCTGTAGGAATTGTTCCAAATGTAGATGCATTTTTGACTTATTTATGGGGAGGAAGGTGATCTCCATGTCTTACTCCTCTGCCATCTTGAAGGTCTGCTAACAATGTATTATTATAATTCATTATTTTTTGCCTTTACCAAAATGGTCAGAACTAAAACTAATATCATATTTTTGCATTATTATGTGTTTGAGTATTAGTAAGACTAAATATTTTTAAATGTTTTAAATACAAACAAAAACATTTGTATTCTGATTTTGTGAATTGCCTTTATATATAATTAATATATTATTCTAATGAGGTGTTCTATTTTACGTATTAGTTTATAAAAGTTGTTTACATATTCATGCCACCAATCCTGTATCCTATATGCTGCAACTAATTTTTCAAAGTTGTGATTTTATTTTATATTTGCTCATTTTTAATGAAGATTTAAATTACAATGCATTCAAATAATTGTGTCTTTATTAATTCCATATTTTGTCACTTGCTTAGAAAAGTCTTCCTTGTTTCAAAATTTTAACATATTTTCCTATATTTTCTTCTTGTACTTATACAGTATAACGTTTACATTTAGTTTCTAATTCATATAGGATTTTTTTTTTTAATTTAAGGAATGAAGTATATATTGAGCTTCAAGTTTTTAAATGGCTTGTCAATTTTCCCAATAATTAAATAATAATTCATTTGTCCATTAATTTGAAATGCTACCATTATCATATACTAAATTTGGTTATGCATAAATTTGCTTTTGAACTTTCTGATGTGCTCTGGAACCAGCACCACATTACTTAAATTACTGTAGTTATGTAATAGTTTCAATATCTTACATAGCAAGTTTTCACTGATTACTTTTTCCCTCAGAATTATCTATTTTTATTCCTTTTTTTAGATTAAATATTGAATAATGTTAGAAATACAAGGGATATAGAATAACCAGAACAATTTTGAAGAAGAAAACAAAGTTGGAGGACTCGGCTTCCTAATTTCAAAACTTTTTGCAAAGCTGCAATAATCAAGACAGTGTGGTACTGGCATAAGGACAGACATATAGAATTCAGAGTCCAGAAATAAACCCATACATCTGGGGTCAATTAATTTTCAACAAGGATGTCAAGATCATTCAATGGGGAAAGAATAGTTGTTAGACCAACTGGATATCTACAAAAGTTGTTAGACCAACTGGATATCTACATGCAAAACCGTGAAGGTGGACCTGTGCCTCTTACCATATACAAAAACTTAAGTCAGAATGGATCAAAGACCTAAATCTAAGAGCTAAAATTATAAAACTCTTTGAAGAAAATTTAGGAGTAAATCTGTTTCCTTGGATTAGTCAGTGATTCCTTAGGTACTATACCAAATAAAAAGCAATGAAAGAAACAAAAGTAGGTAAGCTGTGCATCATTAAAATTAAAAACTTTCATTCATCAAAGGTTACTATCAAGCAAATGAGAAGACAACCCACAGAATAGGAGAAAATATTTGCAAGTCACATATCTGATAATTGTCTAGTACCCAGAATATATAAATAACACAACTCAACAATATAAAGACCAATAATCCAACTTTAAAATAGGCAAAGGATTTAAACAGACATTTCTCCAAAAAGACTTACAAGTGATCAATAATCACATTAAAAGATGCTTAACATAATTAGTCATTAGGGAAATGTGAATCAAAACCACAAGTTACCATTTCACACCCACTAGGATAGCTATAATAATGAAAAAAGAAGGAAAATAACAAATGCTGGCAAGTATGTAGAGATAGTGGAACCCTCATACATTGTCAGTGGGTATGTGAAATAGGGCAGTCACTGTAGAAAACCTTTGGGTGGTTCCTCAAAAAGTTAAACATAGTGTTACCACATGACCCAGCAATTCCACTCAAGAAAATTGAAAACACAGGCTCACAAAACAACTTGTACACAAATTTTCATAGACACATTATTCAAAATAGCTAAGGTGTGGAAACAACCCAAATCTCCATCAACTAATAAATGTATAAACAAAATGTACTATATTCGTACAATAAAATATTATTCAGCCATAAAAAGGAATAAATTACTGACATAAGCTACACATGCATGTACCTTGAAAACATTGTCCTAACTAAAAGAAGCCAGACACAAAAGGTCACATAATATATGATTCTATTTTATATGAAATGCCCAGAATAGGTAAATCCATTGAGACAGGAAACAATTTAGTGGTTGTCAGGGATGGAGGGAGGAGGGAATTGAGCAGTATGGCATCCCATTTTGGAGTGATAACATGTTCTGGAATTAGATAGAGGTGACGTTTGTACAATAGTGCAAATATACTGAAAAACACTGAATTGTGTGCTTTAAAATAGTAAAAATGAGTTTTATATGGTATGGATTTTATTTCAATAAAATTGTATTAAAGAACATAAAAACAAAATTTGAAAGAAATACAATCTTTTTTTTTTGGCCATGCAGCTTGCAGGATCTTAGTTCCCCAACAAGATATTGAACCCATGACCCCTGAAGTGGACGCCTAGAGTCCTAACCACTGGACTACCAGGGAATTCCTGGAATATGATCATTTTGGATTGGAATATTTAATATTCTCAAAATATTACATTTCAAAAATTTTAATGTATAAATTGAATGTAATACTGATTAAAGTCCTAGTAGAGTTTTCTATAACTAGATAAATAATCTTAAAATTTAAGCATACATACTTAAGAATAGCCATTTAAAAAGCATGAAAATGAAGAAATGTGAGAAAAGACTTTCTTTAGCAATTATCAGAATGCTATATAAAGCTACCTTAATAAAATAAATGTAGTATTGATACAGAAATAGACAAAAACATCAGTGGAACACAGAAATAATTCCCACTATCCAGAAAATTTAATATATGAAAAAGTGGCCTTTCAAATTTATTGAAAAAAGACGGCTCAATTAATAAATGATTCTGACACAACTGTTCAATTTCTTTTGAAAAGAAAAAAAATGTTTGTTGACTATCTTATATCATATAAAAAAAAAATTCCAGAATTATTTAAGGCTTAAATGTAAAACAGTAGAGCTTAGAGCTGAATCTACCTGCCTACTCATATAATCTGGGGGTAGAGGAAACCCAAAATCTACAAAATAAAATCTAAATATGTTTAGCTACATGTAACTGAAAATATTAGTACAAAAACACATATATGAAGTTAATAAAGGAATATTAGATTAGAGTGAAAAGCTTGCATTTGCAATACAAGCAGATAAAGAGCTACACTTCAAACATTTTATAAACTGACAATAAAAATAAAAATATCAGGAAAATGGGCAAAAAATAGGAATAAGCAATTCACAGAATATGAAATCCAAATGGTCAATAATCACACAAAGTTGTTCAAACTTACTAGCAGTCAGGAGAATGCAAGTTAAAGTCACAAGGAGATTGATTTTTTTACCCATCCATCAGACAATAAAATAAAATAAAGTGCAATAACACATTACCAGCATGGATATGGGCATAAAGGTACTCTCAAAGTTTTAAAGAAGATTATTAGTTTTTACAAATGTTTGAAAAGGTGATCTGTTGGCATCTATTAAAATTAAAATTAATCTTAACTTTAACAAAGTAATTCCACTTTAGAGTTCTATCCCTTAGAAACAGAAGCAGCAATAAGGATATATGTCATGGAGCCTTTATTAGAGCATTATTTGTAGCGCAATGAAATCGAAAACAAATTGAACATCTACCAAGAAAAAAAAAAATGACTGAATATACTTAGAGTCTGTCAACACCATGGAACCTTATGTGGCCATTAAAAATAATAAATTACAGCTATAACTGTTTACTTGGAGAGATTGCCATGACATATAGTTTAATGAAAAAGTAAAGATGCAGAAAGTATGTATGGTATAATATTTTTGCAAAACCATGTCCAAACCACTCCATATGTGTGTACATTTGTATTTGTGTATATAAGTATGAAAAATATGGAATTACGCATAGCATAATAGGTTTTTAATATGATTTATGGAGGATATCATTTAGATAGAGTGAGAAGAGGAGAGAACAAGGAGAGGTAAGCTAAATGCCAAGCAACAAAAGCAAAAAAGAAGTGGTAGACTTCTACTCTAAAGAAGCATACATGTCATATGTTATAATTCTATCTCATTTATATAAGGTTATATAAACATATAAGATTCTTAAAATAAATATTTAAATAAAATAACTTTGTAAAGCACTGGAAAGCAAGATTTAATCTCATTAAGATTGTTTTACATATTAAAATCAATCTTGGGAGAATTTACAACAAAATGTTGTTGTCTTCTCATCAAAGAATGGTGTGTCTCTACACATATTCTAACCTTCTATTAATGTTCTCTTGTAGAGTTTTTTCTTCCCTTCATGCAGGTTCCTCACATTTTGGTTTTGATACAATTTAGAAGTTTAAAGCTTTTATTTTTCTTTTTTCAAAATGATATGCTTATTTTTTAAAAGGAAATTATAGTATAAAAGGACATTCAGTGAAAACCAAATTATATGAAACATGACACAATACAACTTATAAAAAGATACTATAAATTTTAGGTAATCACTTGATAATATTTATCATGCATGTCTCTAAAACTCAAGAATAAGGTATCATGGTGAACTTTAATATAAGAAACAAAAGTAGTCTATAAACGAATATTCTTTAAATTAACTACCAAAATATTATTTACTTTTCTTTTGTATTTTTGTCCTATGGTTCAATATAAACCAATGTTCAGAATTAGGTAAGAATTTCAATATGAAAATTAATGTAGTTTAAAATATATGTGGCATTTGGATTATCTTCCTCATCATATAATAAATCTTGATGTTTCAAATGGACATGAGAAAGGAAGAAATTTGGTGCTTTTCTTTTTTCTTCTTTCCCTGATCTTTGTTAAGAATCCTGTTAATCAAATGGCAATCTTCTTAGTTTTTCCTCGTTTGTCTTTCCATCAATCTGGAAAATGGGGGGGGGGGCAATTGTTGGTTGATATGAAAAGCCTTTTTAAATTTTTATTTATTTATTTATTTATTTATTTATTTATTTATTTATTTATTTTTAACATCTTTATTGGAGTATAATTGTTTTACAATGGTGTGTTAGTTTCTGCTTTATAACAAAGTGAATCAGTTATACATATACATATGTTCCCATATCTCTTCCCTCTTGTGTCTCCCTCCCTCGCAACCTCCCTATCCCACCCCTCTAGGTGGTCACAAACCACTGAGCTGATCTCCCTGTGCTATGTGGCTGCTTCCCACTAGCTATCTATTTTACGTTTGGTAGTGTATATATGTCCATGCCATTCTCTCACTTTGTCACAGCTTACACTTCCCCCTCCCCATATCCTCAAGTCCATTCTGTAGTAGGTCTGTGTCTTTATTCCCATCTTACCCCTAGGTTTTTCATGACCTTTTTTTCTTTTTTTCTTAGATTCCATATATATGTGTTAGCATATGGTATTTGTTTTTAGCTTTCTGACTTACTTCACTCTGTATGACAGACTCTAGGTCCATCGATCTCACTACAAATAACTCAATTTCATTTCTTTTTATGGCTGAGTAATATTCCAGTGTATATATGTGCCACATCTTCCTTATCGATTCATCTGTGGATGGACACTTAGGTTGCTTCCATGTCCTGGCTATTGTAAATAGAGCTCCAATGAACATTTTGGTACATGACTCTTTTTGAATTATGGTTTTCTCAGGGTATATGACCAGTAGTGGGATTGCTGGGTCGTATGGTAGTTCTATTTTTAGTTTTTAAGAAACCTCCAAACTGTTCTCCATAGTGGCTATATCAATCTACATTCCCACCAACAGTGAAAGAGTGTTCCCTTTTCTCCACACCCTCTCCAGCATTTATTGTTTCTAGATTTTTGATGATGGCCATTCTGACCAGTATGAGATGATATCTCATTGTAGTTTTGATTTGCATTTCTCTAATGATTAATGATGTTGAGCATTCTTTCATGTGTTTCTTGGCAATCAGTACATCTTCTTTGGAGAAATGTCTATTTAGGTCTTCTGTCCATTTTGGATTGGGTTGTTTGTTTTTTCGGTTATTGAGCTGCATGAGCTGCTTGTAAATTTTGGAGATTAATCCTTTGTCAGTTGCTTCATTTGCAAATATTTTCTCCCATTCTGAGGGTTGTCTTTTCGTCTTGTTTATGGTTTCCTTTGCTGTGCAAAAGCTTTGAAGTTTCATTAGGTCCCATTTATTTTTGTTTTTATTTCCATTTCTCCAGGAGATGTGTCAAAAAGGATCTTGCTGTGATTTATGTCATAGAGTGTTCTGCCTATGTTTTCCTCTAAGAGTTTGATAGTGTCTGGCCTTACATTTAGGTCTTTAATCCATTTTGAGTTTATTTTTGTGTATGGTGTTAGGGAGTGTTCTAATTTCAAACTTTTACATGTACCTGTCCATTTTTCCCAGCACCAGTTATTGAAGAGGCTGTCTTTTCTCCACTGTATATTCTTGCCTCCTTTATCAAAGATAAGGTGACCATATGTGCATGGGTTTATCTCTGGGCTTTCTATCCTGTTCCACTGATCTATATTTCTGTTTTTGTGCCAGTACCATACTGTCTTGATTACTGTAGCTTTGTACTATAGTCTGAAGTCGGGGAGCCTGAATCCTCCAGCTCCATTTTTCGTTCTCATGATTGGTTTGGCTATTCAGGGTCTTTTGTGTTTCCAAACAAATTGTGAATTTTTTTGTTCTAGTTCTGTGAAAAAAGCCAGTGATAGTTTGACAGGGATTGCATTGAATCTGTAGATTGCTTTGGGTAGTAGAATCATTTTCAAAATGTTGATTCTTCCAATCCAAGAACTTGGTATATCTCTCCATCTATTTGTATCATCTTTAATTGCTTTCATCAGTGTCTTATAATTTTCTGCATACAGGTCTTTTGTCTCCCTGGATAGGTTTATTCCTAGATATTTTATTCTTTTTGTTGCAATGGTAAATGGGAGTGTTTTCTTAATTTCATTTTCAGGTTTTTCATCATTAGAGTATAGGAATGCCAGAGATTTCTGTGCATTAATTTTGTATCCTGCTACTTTACCAAATTCATTGATTAGCTCTAGTAGTTTTCTGGTAGCATCTTTTGGATTCTCTATGTATAGCATCATGTCATCTGGAAACAGTGACTGTTTTACTACTTCTTTTCCGATTTGGATTCCTTTTATTTCTTTTTCTTCTCTGATTGCTGTGGCTAAAATTTCCAAAACTATGTTGAATAATAGTGGTGAGAGTGGGCAACCTTGTCTTCTTCCTGATCTTAGTGGAAATGGTTTCAGTTTTTCACCATTGAGGACGATGTTGGCTGTGGGTTTGTCATATATGGCCTTTATTCTTTTGAGGAAAGTTCCCTCTATGCCTACTTTCTGCAGGGTTTTTATCATAACTGCGTGTTGAATTTTGTCAAAAGCTTTCTCTGCATCTATTGAGATGATCATATGGTTTTTCTCCTTCAATTTGTTAATATGGTGTATCACGTTGATTGATTTGCGTATATTGAAGAATCCTTGCATTCCTGGAATAAACCCCACTTGATCATGGTGTATGATCCTTTCAATATGCTGTTGGATTGTGTTTGCTAGTATTTTGTTGAGGATTTTTGCATCTATGTTTATCAGTGATATTGGCCTGTAGTTTTCTTTCTTTGTGACATCTTTGTCTGGTTTTGGTATCAGGGTGAAGGTGGCCTCATAGAATGAGTTTAGGAGTGTTCCTTCTGCAATTTTTGGAAGAGTTTGAGAAGGATTGGTGTTAGCTCTTCTCTAAATGTTTGATAGAATTCACCTGTGAAGCCATATGGTCCTGAACTTTTATTTGTTGGAAGATTTTTAATCACAGTTTCAATTTCAGTGCTTGTGATTGGTCTGTTCATATTTTCTATTTCTTCGTGGTTCTGTCTCGGCAGGTTGTGCATTTCTAAGAATGTGTCCATTTCTTCCAGGTTGTCCATTTTATTGGCATAGAGTTGCTTGTAGTAATCTCTCATGATCGTTTGTATTTCTGCAGTGTCAGTTGTTACTTATCCTTTTTCATTTCTAATTCTATTGATTTGAGTCTTCTCCCTTTTTTTCTTGATGAGTCTGCCTAATGGTTTATCAATTTTGCTTATCTTTTCAAGGAACCAGCTTTTACTTTTATTGATCTTTGCAATCGTTTCCTTCATTTCTTTTTCATTTATTTCTGATCTGATCTTTATGATTTCTTTCCTTCTGCTAACTTTGGAGTTTTTTTGTTCTTCTTTCTCTAATTGCTTTAGGTGCAAGGTTAGGTTGTTTATTTGAGCCGTTTCCTGTTTCTTAAGGTAGGATTGTATTGCTATAAACTTCCATCTTACAACTGCTTTTGCTGTATCCCATAGGTTTTGGTTCATTGTGTCTCTTTCGTCATTTGTTTCTAGGTATTTTTTGATTTCCTCTTTCACCTCTTCAGTGATCAGTTGGTTATTAAGTAGTGTATTGTTTAGCCTCCATGTGTTTGTATTTTTTACAGATCTTTTCCCATAATTGATATCAAGTCTCATAGTGTTGTGGTCAGAAGAAAAGATACTTGATACGATTTCAATTTTCTTAAATTTACCAAAGCTTGATATGTGACCCAAGATATGATCTATCCTGGAGAATATTCCATGAGCCCTTGAGAAAAATATGTATTCTGTTGTTTTTGGTTGGAATGTCCTATAAGTATCAATTAAGTCCATCTTGTTTAATGTATCATTTAAAGCTTGTTTTTCCTTATTTATTTTCATTTTGGATGATCTGTCCATTGGTGAAAGTGGGGTGTTAAAGTCCCCTACTATGATTGTGTTACTGTCAATTTCCCCTTTTATGGCTGTTAGTATTTGCCTTATGTATTGAGGTGCTCCTATGTTGGGTGCATAAATATTTACAATTCTAATTTCTTCTTCTTGGATCGATCCCTTGATTATTTTGTAGTGTCCTTCTTTGTCTCTTGTAATAGTCTCTATTTTAAAGTCTATTTTGTCTGATATGAGAATTGCTACTCAGCTTTCATTTGATTTCCATTTGCATGGAATATCTTTTTCCATCCCCTCACTTTCAGTCTGTATGTGTCCCTAGGTCTGAAGTGGGTCTCTTGTAGACAGCATATATATGGGTCTTGTTTTGGTATCCATTCAGCCAGTCTGTGCCTTTTGGTGGGAACATTTAATCCATTTACATTTAAGGTATTTATCAATATGTATGTTCCTATTCCCATTTTCTTAATTGTTTTGGGTTTCTTATTGTAGGTGTTTTCCTTCTCTTGTGTTTCCTGCCTAGAGAAGTTCCTTTAGCATTTGTTGTAAAGCTAGTTTGGTGGTGCTGAACTCTCTCAGCTTTTGCTTGTCTGTGAAGGTTTTAATTTCTCCATCAAATCTGAATGAGATCCTTGCTGGGTTGAGTAATCTTGGTTGTAGGTTTTTCTCCTTCGTCACTTTAAATATGTCCTGCCACTCCCTTCTGGCTTGCAGAGTTTCTGCTGAAAGATCAGCTGTTAACCTTATGGGGATTCCCTTGTGTGTTATTTGTTGTTTTTCCCTTGCTGCTTTTAATATGTTTTCTTTGTACTTAATTTTTGATAGTTTGATTAATATGTGTCTTGTCGTGTTTCTCTTTGGATTTATCCTGTATGTGACTCTCTGTGCTTCCTGGACTTGATTAACTATTTCCTTTCCCATATTAGGGAAGTTTTCAACTATCATCCCTTCAAATATTTTCTCAGTCCCTTTCTTTTTTCTTCTTCTTCTGGGACCCCTATAATTGGAATGTTGGTGCATTTAATGTTGTCCCAGAGGTCTCTGAGACTGTCCTCAGTTCTTTTCATTCTTTTTTCTTTATTCTGCTCTGCAGTAGTTATTTCCACTATTTTATCTTCCAGGTCACTTATCTGTTCTTCTGCCTCAGTTATTCTGCTATTGATTCCTTCTAGAGTAGTTTTAATTTCATTTATTGTGTTGTTCATCATTGCTTGTTTCCTCTTTAGTTCTTCTAGGTCCTTGTTAAATGTTTCTTGCATTTTGTCTATTCTATTTCCAAGATTTTGGATCATCTTTACTATCATTATTCTGAATTCTTTTTCAGGTAGACTGCCTATTTCCTGTTCATTTGTTAGGTCTGGTGTGTTTTTACCTTGCTCCTTCATCTGCTGTTTGTTTTTCTGTCTTCTCATTTTGCTTATCTTACTGTGTTTGGGGTGTCCTTTTCATAGGCTGCAGGTTCGTAGTTCCTGTTGTTTTTGGTGTCTGTCCCAAGTGGCTAAGGTTGGTTCAGTGGGTTGTGTAGGCTTCCTGGTGGAGGGGACTAGTGCCTGTGTGCTGGTGGATGAGGCTGGATTTTGTCTTTCTGGTGGGCACGTCCACATCTGGTGGTGTGTTTTGGGGTGTCTGTGGCCTTATCATGATTTTAGGCAGCCTCTCTGCTAATGGATGGGGCTGTCTTCCCGTCTTGCTAGTTGTTTGGCATAGGGTGTCCAGCACTGTAGCTTGCTGGTCATTGACTGAAGCTGGGTTTTGGTGTTGAGATGGAGATCTCTGGGAGATTTTCACCGTTTGATATTACATGGAGCTGGGAGGTCTCTTGTGGACCAGTATCCTGAAGTTGGCTCTCCCACCTCAGAGGCACAGCCCTGATGCCTGGCTGGAGCACCAAGAGCCTTTCATCCACATGGCTCTGAATAAAAGGGAGAAAAAATAGAAAGAAAAAAGAAAGAGGATAAAATAAAATAAAATAAAGATAAAATAAAATAAAGTTATTAAAATAAAAAATAAAAAATAATTATTAAGAAAAAATTTTAAAAAGTAAAAAAAAAAAAAAAGACGGACGGACAGAACCCTAGGACAAATGGTGAAAGCAAAGCTATACAGACAAAATCTCACACAGAAGCATACACATACACACTCACTACAAGAGGAAAATGGGAAAAAATAATATATCTTGCTCCCAAAGTCCACCTCCTCAATTTGGGATGATTTGTTGTCTATTCAGGTATTCCACAGATGCCGGGTACATCAAGTTGATTGTGGAGCTTTAATCCGCTGCTCCAGAGGCTGCTGGGAGAAATTTCCCTTTCTCTTCTTTGTTCGCACAGCTCCCCGGGTTCAGCTTTGGATTTGGACCCGCCTCTGCGTGTAGGTCACCTGAGGGCATCTGTTCTTCTCCCAGACAGGACGGAGTTAAAGGAGCAGCTGAATCGGGGGCTCTGGCTCACTCAGGACAGGGGTTAGGGAGGGACCCGTAGTGCGGGGTGAGCCTGCGGTGGCAGAGGCCGGCGTGACGTTGCACCAACCTGATGTACATCGTGCGTTTTCCCGGGGAAGTTGTCCCTGGATCACGGGACCCTGGCAGTGGCGGGCTGCACAGGCTCCCAGGAGGGGAGGTGTGGATAGTGCCCCGTGTTCGCACACAGGCTTCTTGGTGGCGGCAGCAGCAGCCTTAGCGTCTCATGCCAGTCTCTGGGGTCCACGCTGATCGCCACGGCTTGAGCCCGTCTCTGGAGCTCCTTTAAGCGGCACTCTTAATCCCCTCTCCTCGCGCACCGGGAAACAAAGAGGGAAGGAAAAGTCTCTTGCCTCTTCGGCAGGTCCAGAATTTTTCCCAGACTCCCTCCCGGCTAGCCGTGGCGCACTAGCCCCCTTCAGTCTGTGTTCACGCCGCCAACCCCAGTTCTCTCCCTGGGATCCGACCTGCGAAGCCCAAGCCTCAGCTCCCAGCCCTCGCCCGTCCCGGCAGGTGAGCAGGCAAGCCTCTTGGGCTGCTGAGTGCTGGTCGGCACCGATCCTCTGTGCTGGAATCTCTCCGCTTTGCCCTCCGCACCCCTGTTGCTGCATTCTCCTCCATGGCTCTGAAGTTTTCCCCCTCCGCCACCCACAGTCTCTGCCCACGAAGGTGTTTCCTAGTATGTGGAAACCTTTCCTCCTTCACGGCTCCCTCCCACTGGTGCAGGTCCCATCCCTATTCTTTTGTCTCTGTTATTTCTTTTTTCTTTTGCCCTACCCAGGTACGTGGGGAGTTTCTTGCCTTTTGGGAGGTCTGAGGTCTTCTGCCAGGGTTTAGTGGGTGTTCTATAGGAGCAGTTCCACGTGTAGATGTATTTCTGATGTATCTGTGGGGAGGAAGGTGATCTCCGCGTCTTACTCTTCCGCCGTCTTCTCCTCAGCCCCCTTAAATTTTTAAACAAAACATATTGCTCCTCTATTATCTTCTAATCCACTTTTCTTTTTCTTTTTTTTTTTGGCTCTGGCCTCTAACCCTCTAATTACCTCACTGAAGGTTGGTATAGGAGCTCTAAAGGGATTGGGCAACAATCAGGCTCAGTAATGATAATTAAGAATTTACTTTCAAATGCAAACAAATGCAAATGTGAACAATTAAATACATTTTTTATATTTCAATTTTTTTTGCCTATGTACCTTGCTTTATGCATAAAAATATGAATAACAAAAGAAAAAACAGGGGGTGACTATTCACCTTTCAAAGCTGCTACCTTTACAAAAGGAATCAACCTAAATTTAGTGTAAGGCATTAGCTTATCTCATCATTTAAAATATAATTTAGAAAAAAATTAGTCTTTTGCAATATTAAAGGGATTTTTTTGTGTTGCTTATAGTAAGGTATAACCTCATTGCAGTTACCAAGATGTGAGTTGTATCTGATCAGCTAATTAAATCCTTCCACTGTGGACATCCTTTTTGTTACTGCTATTTCTCTTGACTTCTACTCCATTCACTTTTGGTGTCCTTCAGAAATATTGTTCTAGTCAGAAAAAATATTGCTGATGAACACTTCTAGAAATTCAACGAAGTCCTTAATTGTGTGCCCTAAACATGAGAAGTACTGGATCAGGTCTCTTTGTGGTATTTTGCCTGAGTCTGTAGGAAAGTCTTACAGAAGGAAACCAAAAAGTTGCATATGCATACACTTGATCCTTGAGATTGCTTCTGCCAAAAAGGGTGTCATTTTGTGCCAACCACATTAACATTGTTTGCAAGGTGGGCTTTCAAACCATCTGGGTTCGAAATGAGACTGCTAACTCATTGTTCATAGGCCACAAAACAGCTAACAGATGGTAATAGCTCTGTGTCACTATTCATCTTGGCTACATTCAAGCTGGTAGCCCATGGCCAAAACATAGCTTCTTCCATTCTCAATCCCTTAGCCCTTTATTTTACCTATGGGGTTACAGATCTCAAATAAAGTATCCAAATAAACCTTCTTTCTACTAATCTTCTGAATCTCTTCTTAACATGGTAAAAGTGTTTGCATTTTTAAAGCTGTTTTATCTGAATAATGACTCCTAAAATAATAGTGATTCCAATCGAGATCAGCTGTTTGCTTCTGTGAGTCCTAATAGATATGTGAGATTCAGCACAGATCTTCAAAATGTAACTATTACCAGACACCATCCTCTTAAAAAAAAAGCTACATGAGTTAATCAAAGAGACTATGTGCCAATTGGAGGCAATATTATAATACTTTTAAATTAAAATATTTGAGATTTTGAGTAACAATGAAAAGGAGGTTAATAATCATCTAAAATGATCTTTTCACTTAGAAGCTGAGTAACTTGCCAGAGGCCAAAAACTTCCTAGTTGCAGAGGCAGAACTGAGATTCTAGAGAATCTAACTTAGTATCTTATTGTATAAAGTGGAATGTGTGTTTCTCCTTATAAAGCTCTGAAATCTTCCCTTTTTCTTCTATAGAACTTTTTGCAATGTAATAGTCCCTCTCCAGCTAGGCAAAATATTTCTTTCAACAAACTTAAACTAACAATAAATTTTAAAATAATTTTAAACACATCTAGTCTTTCTTATGATTTCTAGTCTAATCCAGTCCAATCTGTGATTTTCATATTGGCAAATCCAGGCTAGCATCAAACCTCTTAATATTACTTTGATTTTACCAGTTAAGAAATGGAATATCAGAGTTTTGGTGACCTGTCCATGATGTGAAATCTAGTAGGAGTGGGAGCTAGGCACAGAACTTATGGCTCCTGATATTCACCTGTGGCTCTTAGTAATAAAATCTTCAGCCTGAAAGGGTCTTAGCACTCAGCATTTCTTCTAGCTTGATCTTTCTGGTAGTTATTGTGTCAGGGAGCTATGAAATATCAGAATTTCCTTTTTATTATCAGGCATTCTGTACTCAGGGGATTTCAGGGACATTAGTTATAAGCTACGCTCTCACTACAGAGAAAGACATGGCAAGCGTCAGAAATAGATGAACTGATAGAATAAAAGCTGGTAAAGTGCTTTGATGGCAAAGGTTATGCAAGCGTGAAGGTAGACTCTTCTCACACATTCTGTCAATGGGAATGAGGAGACTTTGAAGTGCAATTTAATGGCCAGACAGAAGTCATAAGCTGACCAAAACTATCTGGATCTTAGTGTCCTTCAACCGGAGTATAAATTATTACTGTGGAGTAATGATGATCTACTTTTTATCCAGGAAATGATGAACAATTCTGTGTACATTTACCTGAATTATTATGCACTGGTGCTCACATAAAATATGTCATTCAATGCATTTTTAGGATCCTCAATCAAAACTTATGGCAGAGGAGTGAAAGCTTTTAACTGAATTTGTGGCAAAGGAAAAAAATTATTAAATAAATAAATATCCATTGCCTTAATTGGGGGACAGCTCACTGACCTGCTCAGTGATCCCTTCTTCAGTTAAGTAGGTTTGAATACCCCAGACCACTGGTGTGCACTCATCAAATATGTAATGACTCAGTAAGAGTACAGAGCAGCTGCAAGCATCCTCAATTTTAAAGCACTGCCACTTTGCTTTCCAAAAAACAAGTTTAAAAGGCTGTAATTCTTGTATTAGCTAATAAAGACATTCTAGAAAACAAAACATAAAACTTTAGTCACTGATGTTCTCAATGTATATCTCATTGTGGTTTTAATTCGCATACCATGAATATTAATGAGTTCAAAAGCATTTCCTTATGTTTATTAACCATTTGTATTTCTTCTTTCTAAAGTTTCACTTCAAATATTTTGTTGATTTTCCTATTTTTCTATCTCATTCTTACTGCTTTGTAAGATTTCTTTGTATTTTCTGGCTACTAGTCTTCGTTAGCTTTATGTATTGCAAATATCTTCTACCATTCTGTGCCTTGCCATTTCACTCTTTTGATGGTGTCTTTTAATAAACAGAAGTTGTTAAATTTGTATCCCAAGTCAACTATGTTAAATACATTTACATTTATTTACTATGATGATTTGATTCTTTATTATTAATTATTATTTAAGTTACACATGTAAAATTTGAATATCTCTCACAAGGCTGTAGAAGTATATTGAGTAGAAAATAGTGGTCCCCTTTCAGTATTATTACTCCACTGCCCATCCAAATTTAACAACTATTAGATATTTTTCTAGACCTGTGTGTGCATGTGTGTGTGTGTGTGTGGAGAAGAAGTATAGAGTAATGGTTAAAAGCACAACTATTGGAATCAGATATTGGGTTCAAATATGACCTCCAAGGTTTACCAACTATGTGACCTTAGAAAAGCTGGTTCACATTTCTCTTTCAATGTCCTCCTCTGCAAAATGAGGATAATACTAATATTAACTTCACGGAGTAGCTATGCTATGAAGATAAATGCATAGAAGTCACTTAACATGTATAGTCCATAAAACAATAACTAATATTTATTTAGCACTTACTATGTGCCAAGCACTTTTCAAGCATTAATCTATTTAACCATCACAGTTATTGTCTCCCTTTTTAAGGTGAAGAAACTAAGGCACAAAGGGGTTAAATAACTTGCCCAAGGTGATAGTGCTAGTAAATGGAAGGACTAGTTTGTGAAGCCCAGGAAGTCTGGCTCTAGAGTTCACATTCTTTTTTAAATAAAAAAAAATCTGTATATTTAAGGAGTACAACATAATAATTTTATATACGTAGTGAAATGATTATTACAGTCAAGCAAATTAACATCTCACATAGATACTATTCTTTTCTTTTGTGATAAAAACACTTGAAATGTACTCTCTTAGGAAATTTCCAGTATTGAATACCATATTATTAACCACAGTCATGCAGTATGTTGGATCCCTTAGATTTACTCATCCTCCGCACCCTTTGACCAACGTGTCCCAATTTCCCCCATCTACCCATCCCTGGTAACCACTATTCTATAAAGTTCACATTCTTAACTACTGTACTATATGCTAATCTTCCCCTCAAAAGTGCTCCATAGATGTTACCTGATATTACATACATATACAAATATATAACTTAGTGGTTTTTTACATAAATGGCACCAAACTAAATATATTGTACTGTCACTTGATTTCATAATTACATAATATGTTAACAATCTTTCCATGCCGGTACTTTATTTTTGTAAACAGCTATGAGGTATACCATTGTCTTAGTCCATTTGAGCTGCTATAACAAAATACCATAAACTGAGTAGTTTATAAATAACAGAAATTTATTTCTCACAGTTCTGGAGGCTGTGGAGTCCAAGATCAGGATGCCTGGCAGATTCATGAAAATGAATCTTGTGAGGACCTGCTTCTGGTTCATAGATGGCTGTCTTTTCACTGTATCCTCACATGGTGGAAGGGGAGCAAGCTAACTCTCTGAGGTCTATTTTATAAGGGCAGTAATCCCACTCATGAGGGCTTATCCTCATGATCTTATCATCTCCCAAAGTCCCACCTCCTAATATCATCACCTTGGGGGTTAAGATTTCAACATATGAATTTTGAGGGGACACAAACATTCAGACCATAGCAGCTATATTTAAATATTTCTTTGTTAACAAACATTCAGGTGGTTTTTATATTTTTGCTGTGACAGTCAATGTGGCAATGAACATCTTTACACATGCATCTTTTGAGTGCATGTGTAAATATTTCTGTAGAATGGATACCTAGTAATAGAATTTCCTGGTCAAAGGTTTTGATGTTTGTTTAAGTATTTGCTCAGGTAGGGCATCTCTGAGTAAATACCGGTTTTATAAGTTATATAAAATGTACATTATAGATCTTGATACATTTGCTTCCATAACCCGAATTTGTTGAATGTTCTTTGCTTGCTTGTCTCTGCTATAGCCCAAATGCCTAGCTTTATAAATAATTGTTTTATTTCTTTCATTTAGAAAGTACTTTTCTAACAGATCCTATAATATACTTAGATAAGAATTTTATGAGCATCCTATTTGCATTCTCCATTCTTGAAACCAGCCTTAAAATGTCCATCAATTCATTTGTTTTATTGGTAAATTGCACACTCTCAGTTCTGTTTTTTGTCTTCATTTACACAAACCATCTACAGTATCAGTGCAGTGCAGCCTCTATGTCTGCTCACCCTCTCCTTATTCCACAAGCAAATTATCAGTCATTTGAGCAGCAGCATAAACTGTCCACGGAACCCCATGGACAATATATTCTACCAGGGCTTTTCCCATAAAGTAGAGACAAATATATATAGATTATTTCCCAATCACACACCCCTCTGGAACCTTTCCACTGGCCAAACAAAGAAGGTTCTCTTCAGATTTCATCCCTACTTAAAGTAGCTTCCACTTCCCTACCTTTACATTTGAAATTTAGTCAAGCTCTTTCAATTGCTCTTTGAAGACTTGAATTTAACATGTTTGGGAGGCATTACCTGTGAGAAAAGTTGTGCATTTTCTAGAGAGCTAGAGGGAGCCTGTCATTCCTGAAAACACTTTGGCACCTTGGGGATTTTCTTGACCTCCTTTATGGAGTACATCTCTAGCCTGAATAGATCAATTGTTTCCTTTTCACAAAAGATATGTTTTTTAGTATTTGAGTCTTTCATACAAGCCTAATAGCAGAATGTTTTGCTTTCATTGTAATGCTGGTATACTTGAAGAAGAGCAGCCAAACCTATACATAGAGGGTGATAATGAGAATGAATTATTATAGAGACTTGAGTATGTACAAATCTAGTAACTTTTCTAAAGCTGCCCTCTTTTATTTTTAATCAAAATTGTCTGAGTCATCTGAGATACTCGAGTAATTATGGCTAAGACTAGAAGGTCCAAGTTGCTGATGAACACTTTGAGCTCTCAGGGCATTCTAGGATTTCTAATTTCTGTCACAACCAGCATGAGGGCAATCAGATTAAGCACTCAGTACGTGGTGGTTTTACTGGGATGCAGATGTAAAACTAAGTATAGCCCAGTCATTATTCCCAAGTATAACCCTGTTCCTTTTGCCCTAAGCTCATTGGTCCAGGGGAAAGAATACTTTTGTAATGTGTTTCCCATAATCAACCAGAAAAATATATAAATGTTAATTATGTCCCTGAGGAAAAAAGGTATAGATACAAAGTTGAATTATTTAATCCCCACCTAACATTACATCTTTGCCCTTAAGGCATGTACAGGAAAAATGTATGCTAGTCCTAGCTGAAACTTAGACCTCAAATTCTTATGATTGCCTACTCTTACAAAGTGAACTGTACTATGTGTATGAGTTTTTAAAAGATCCATTTTTTAAAACAAACTTTTTATTTTGGAAGAATTTTAGATTTACAGACAAGTTGTGAAGATTGTACACAGAGTTTCCCTATATCCCACATTCAGTTTCTCCCATTGTTAGCATTTTATAGCACCTCAGTGCATTGGTCAAAACTACTGACATTGATTCACTACCATGAACTAAACTAAAGAATCAATTTTTTCATTCTAGCTTTAGTTTAAACAAGGATTAGGGCCTAACATTGGCATCCCAGATCTTAGTATTCTGATGGCTGAGCATGTTTTGGAAAGGTAAGAGTGGTGAAAGTGTTTTAGGGAGAAAAGCCTCAAGCCCAACTGACCTAAGTATTCCATTTCCTGCTTCTTTTCTTTTAGACTTCACTCCTAGTCCTGTTAAGCTAAGAATAGGAGGAAGACTTGAATTTCTAAGCAGAAGATAATTCCAGGTGTAGTCTGCTACACCAAATGTTGTCAAACCCAAGTTCATGTGCCCAAGGCACAGCGAAGCCAAACATCGGAGTTTGGAGCAGAGAAAGTTTTATTGCAGGGCCATGCAAGGAGAATGGGTGGCTCATGCTCAAAAGACCAGAACTCCCCAATGGGTTTCAGGGAAGAAGTTTTTATAGGCAAAATTCAGGGGGAGAGCTGCAGGGTGTGTGACCCTCCTCTGATTGGTTGGTGGTGAGGTAAGAGAGTGGTGTTCCAGGAATATCAACCATCAGCCTTCTGGTTCCAACCAGTCATGGTTTTGTTCAGTCTGAAGTTACCATCTTCCACCTAGGTGGAGGCCTTAATTCCTGTAGAAAAACTCACAGATATGCATCTAATTATTATGCACATTCCCAGAGAAGGAACCAGGACCAAGCCCCATGCTACACTGTTGTTTCTTTCTGTATTTTCCCATTCTCTTAATTAGTAACTGTTTGAATCTGCCCTTTGGAACTCAGAGAAGGTCTAGGAGGTTGAAACCTTTTTCCTACAAACAAGAAATAGGAACATGGAAAAGCTTTTATGCCTGTGAAGTCCCCACAGGGTCCTGCTCAATTTCAGTCCCTCCTTTTCTTTGATTCTCCTCAATCGTGAGGAGAACAGGTGTTAGACAAGAAAGGGTATAATATTTTGGATAGAGATGTTAATCAGAAACTTGGCAGAGGAACTCAGTTTTAGGGGGACTCGGTTTCACAAACACATGGCACAGAACAACAAAAACAAATGAAAATGGGAAAAAAAGGGAGAAAATATTATAGAGAAATGTTTGTAAACATTGTCACTCCTTCCACTAAAAGCTACATCCCTTATCAAATCTGTTTCTCTGATATATACTAGAAGAACCATTTCACGGAGGAAATTTATGATTAGGTAAACCCTTAAAACACCTTTATAGGTTGCAGTATACCAAAAACAGTACTCTTTATAAACTTTTATAAAATCATGATACAAATTGTTTCCCAAATTTTGATGCTCTAGTTTACAACAATATGCTTTCACTTAAAAACAGGAATAACATTATTTTATTGGTAACTTTTTGTCTAAGAAACCAATGGCATGAAGCTCAAGTGCCTGTCAATAAAGCTGGAGGTCATAAAATCCAAAGGTTAGAGGGGCTTTAAATCTCCCTTCAGTTGGAAGAGAAAGGTGACATAAATTACTTCTAACATCTCTAATACAGTCTTATTGTCTATCCTTCAACTTTGACATCTTTGGACAGCCTTGTTTGTTAGAAGGTGTAATGTTTTGTTTTGTTTCACTGCATTCAGCCAATATTTGCCTTACTAGAACTTCCATCCTTTGGTTCTAGTAGGTCTGAAGCGCCCTACTAAAGGAAGCACCTGAAATAATTCTCCCCTTTTCTTGTAGCAGACTAACACATATATAAAGATAGCTTTCAGCTCTTGTGCACAAACCTTCTCTTCTGAGGTCTAAAATAACCCCAGTTCTGGTCTATAAATCAATTTTAAGGCATTTTACTTCTTTATCAGAGTTATTAATTTTAGTGAAATTACAACCTGATATTTCTTGCTGAATGAATCACTTCCTTTTTGTTGAGAAGCAGTATGCATGGCAATTATGAGTGTATGGTGTGGAATCAAAGAGAACTGAGTTCAAATGACTGGTTCTGTGTCTCTGGGCAAATTACATAATCTCTGAGCCTCAATTTTTACCTCTTTACAATGGATATAGTAATAGTGCTTACCTCAACATGTTTGTGTAAGAATATAATAAGACTATCCATGTAAAGTGATTAGCACTAATCTAAAATCCATCTATTAAAAACAAATAGAGAGTAAATCCTGAGTTCTCATCATAAGAAAATTTTTTTCTTTTTACTTTGTATCTATATGAGATAATGGATATTCACTAAATTTATTGTGGTAATCATTTCATGATGTATGTGTCAAATCATTATGCTGTACACCTTAAACTTACACAGTGCTGTATGTCAATTATATACCAGTAAGACTGGAAGAAAGAAGCAAACAAATAAAAATCCATCTATTGTTTTTCTTTGTTAAGGTTCTCACATTTCCTTGAAACAATTTTATGCTAATCTATACATGACATTACAACAAATAATGCATTTTTAAAATGCACCACACTAGGGGCTTCCCTGGTGGTGCAGTCATTGAGAATCTGCCTGCTAATGCAGGGGACATGGGTTCGAGCCCTGGTCTGGGAAGATCCCACATGCCGTGGAGCAACTAGGTCTGTGAGCCACAACTACTGAGCCTGCGTGTCTGGAGCCTGTGCTCTGCAACAAGAGAGGCCACGATAGTGAGAGGCCCACGCACGGCGATGAAGAGTGGCCCCCGCTTGCTGCAACTAGAGAAAGCCCTAGCACAGAAACGAAGACCCAACATAGCAATCAATCAATCAATCAATCAATCAATAAATCTTTAAAATGCACCACACTAGTTTTCTCTTTTGCTCCACCCACACCCCCAATACACTTGTACCCAGGGAGTATGAGGGGCATGTATTTAGAAGGGTATAAGGTAAAATTAAGAAGCTTTATTAACTTGGTTCCCACCAAAACGTTATTTCATTTAATCTTCACAATATCCCTCTTAGTTACATGTTATTGTGTCAATTGTATTGTTCTATTCTACTTTAGTCTATGATAGTGCTGGTATTTGGTTGATGTACCTTAGTTTCTGGGTGGCTTGTCCCAGTCCAGGTACTTTATTTCAACTATATCAAAAAAGTTTAATTGAATTATCAATCTTATCAGATAGACTCTGGTTTCTAAGACATTTCTCAGGCTGTTACTATGATACAATACTGAGATGATACTATCATCTCAGCATGGATGTCTTATAGCATTGTTACTATTGTAGTAGTGATAAAACAACCTTAAAATATGTTCTAAAAGGGTCATAAGTTTTGAGGGAAAAGTTTAGCATAAACAATTAAGTGCATAAATGAATTGCAATAGAGTTTTAAACTTGCTTCTGTTGAATCACAAAACTTCAGATAATGTTTAAGATTTAGACATGCATGGGATACTGGAAAATAATTTAATAGTGATATTTTAAATAATTGCTAATAAGATGATCACAGTTCTGTAATACCATGTAAAGAAAAAAGGAAATTGGTACACTTTCTAAACATCAATGCATAGACTGCATTGACTAAGTATTTTGTTTGATGGAATAATAATTTCAAATTGTAGTTGCTTTAGTAATAGGAAGTTCATCTCAGCCTGATTTGCATCTTTAAGTGTGCCATCTTTGGTGAATATTGTGTAAGACAGCCTATTTGCAACAAAGATCAACATTCAAATGGTTGAATGTGGGAATTTCAGAAAATACAGACAAGAGAGCACCTTTAATCAACTCAAACTTTTGAAATTCTTTTTCCTCCTTCCATTTTGGGTCTCATCAATATTGTCAGAATCCTGGCTTTTCTGTCACAAAAGTGCATAGGAGAAACAGAATAGTAGGCATTGTGGAGTCAATTGTGGCTGTCAACCTAAGAAAACCAGTTACAACACTAATCGATGCCATTAATGGCAATCTGTCCTGAGAAGTGAGCAGGCTGCTAAATATTCAAGAAAAGTTATTGGACATATCACAAGAAACAAATATTTGTAGTGTGTAGTCTCCTAGTTGCAATCCCAGTGACACTGCACATGCCAAATCCCCAAGTTCTACTTAGTGTCTGCTAAGTATTTTGAACATGTGAGCACCATTGAGGTACTAATTGTTGCTGTTTACCATCCCTGCCTATAAAACTGTAAAATCTGAGGAAGAGATATTTAAATGATAATTACCATTCATCCTTTCAAAAGAAAAATCCCTGAAGCAATTTACCTATTCCTACTAAGCAGAGTTTGACAAGCCAGTTTTACCATGAATTTATTGAAAGACTATGATCTTGGTAATGTTTTCTAATCATTGTTCCATGACAATTTGAGCCATTGTCGAAACACTGTGTGTGCTGAAATATCCTGAGTTTCTTTACCCCTAGGCACTTGCTTTTTTGCCAAAATCCTTGTTTCTAAGGTCACTGCTTTCAACTTCTGTCTGCAACTCAGAGATAAAAGCCAACGAGTTCCTTTGAGAAACATAAACAACTGAATAGGGCAAATCAAGATTAAGGAGGAGGCCTCCAGTACAAATGCAATAGGTGTTTTGGACTGCATTCTGGCAAATCTAAAAGTATTTGCAAGCATTCAGTTAGAGACTGCATGGGAAATGCAAATTTTGAAATAAACTGCATACTCCTGCTTTCGGCCTAAAGCCGATGTACATGCACAGACAAGGCACTCTCATGCTGCATTCCTGAAGCCCGTGGCACATGTAGCCAAGTCATTTTCCCACTGTCTTTCTGAAGCAAGAGAGCAAGCCCTGTCCCCTACACTCTCCAGCTGCCTAGCTAAAGCTAGCAGGCACACACAAGGCACATAGTGGATACCCTTTGATTGTCTGGTGGACAAGGGGGCTGGTGTTCCTGAGTTCCAAGGGACTATAACAATCAGAAAGACAGTTCTTGGCAGGCTACCACCCTCAGGGCACTGCACAAATAGCAGACTGAAACACACCCCCAGTCTTCTTGTGAAAAAGCCCTATTTATTTAGCCTGGAGCTTTGCCCCCAGAGATAGGATTTAGGTTTCCTATACAAATAGAGGCTAAGGAGACACTCCCAGGGAAAGTAAGCAGGGAGTCACCATCCTTGCACACCCCTTTAGCCTCACTACAGCTCGACAAGACTCCCCAGAAAGGACCTTATAAACTCATCAGGAGCCCCAAATTTGGAAACTGTGGCCCAGGGGACACCACCAGATCTCCTGGTCTGGAGGCCAGCAGGAATTATGATTGTGGCCCCACAGGGCTGTCTATATCCACATACTTTAAAAGCTGCTGCCTAAAGGTCTGGTATCCAATCAGCCTGAAACTAGGTGCTAAATGAGATCCCTCCCCTTGGATCACTGACAGGCCTTGGCACAACCTCAACAACAGGAGCATATCAAGAATAAATCAGGTGGCACCCTATGCAGAGCTGGGACATGCAAGTGTGCTGAGCTAAGCCCTCCCTAAATAGCAGCCGAGTTGCAACTGGGGCATGCAAGCACCCAAGGCCCTGACATCCCTTTGCAACAGCTGACTTACAACCAGTCTGGAGCACCCTGAGCTCCACACCTCCTGCACAAAGACCACTCTGCAACCATATGAGTGCTCCTAGCTGTACCCATCCCTCACAGAGAACAAACTGCAACCAGGATGGGCAACCAACTCTAAACCTTCCCTCCTTACACAATGGCTAGGCTGCAACCAGGTCAGGAGTAGCTCCCTGAGCATTATCCTCCCTGAACAGCAACCATGGCCCTATCACAGCTAGCAGATGCATGCAGCCTGCATGGCAGATGCCCATAGATGTGCCTATCTCTTGTAGCCAGAGGAGACCGCACTTCTGTGCCACATAGAACAGCTCTCACACAAGACCACTTTGTAAGAATGAGGGAGGTAGACATTTTGTCTAATACATAAAGACAAACACAGAGAGACATTCAAGATGAAGGGACAGAGAGGAATGTGTTCCAAATTGAAAAAAACAAGGCAAATCCCCAGAAAGAAATCTGAATGAAAAAGAGATAAGCAACCTACATGATAAAGAGTTCAAAGTAATAGTCATAAAAATGCTCACTGATCTCCAAAGAAGAATGGATGAATACAGTGAGAACTTCAACAAGAAGATAGGAAATATAAGAAAGTACCAAACAGAAGTTATAACTGAGCTGAAAATACATGAGAGGGGTTCAACAGCAGAATGTATGAAGTAGAAGCACAAATCGACAATCTGGAAGACAAAGCAATGAAAAACACTCAAAGCAGAAAAATGATAAAAAGAATTAAAAGAAATGAGGATACCTTAAAGAACCACTGGGACAACATCAAGAGGAATATAATTTACTTTACAGGGTTCTTCAGAAAAAGGAGAGAGAGAAAGGGACAGAAATATTATTTGAAGAAATAATGGCTAAAATTTTCCTAATCCAGGGAAGGATATAGGCATTCAGGTCCAAGAAGCCCAGAGAGTACCAAATAAGATGAATCCAAAGAGAAATACACCAAGATACATTATAATTAAAATGGTAAAACTTAAGGATAAAGAGAGAATATTAAAAGCAGCAAGAAAAAAGCAACTTATTACATATATGGGAAATCCCATAAGGCTATCAGCAGGTTTTTAGCAAAAAATTTACAGGTGAGAAAGGAGTGGCATGACATATTAAAAGTGCTGAAAGAAAAAAACTGCCAACCAAGAATTCTCTACCCAGCAAGGTTGTCACTCAGAATTGAAGAGGACATGAAAAGTTTTGTAGATAAACAGAAGCTAAAGGAGTTCCTTACCCCTATCCAGACTTAAAAGAAATGTTAAAAGGACTTATCTAAACTAAAAAGAAAAAACACTAATAATAATAAGAAAACATACAAAAGTAAAATTCTCACTGGAAAAAGTAAATAAATAATCAAGGTAGTGGATCAATCTCCTATAAAGCAAGTACAAAGTGAAAGAGACAAGAGTAGTAAAGTTAATTAAAAATACAATAAATAATCAAATGATACATAAAATAAAAAGATATAAAATATGTCATCAAAAATACAAAACGTTGGGGGTGGAGTAAAAATATAAAGTTTTGGAATGTGTTCAATATTAAGTTACTATTAACTTAAAAGATTGTTATATACATAAGATGTTATATGTGAATCTCATGGTAACCACAAAGAAAAAAACTTACAGAAAATACGCAAAGGAAAATGAGAAAGAAGACTAAATATAACAATAAAGAAAACAATCAAATCACAAACGAAGAGAGAAACACAAGAAGAAAGGAACAGAGAAGAACTACAAAAATAGTCAGAAAATTAACAAAAGGGCAATAAGTACATACCTATCAATAATTTATTTAAATGTAAATAGACTAAATGCTCTTATCAAAAGTCATAGGGTGGCTAAATGGATAAAAAAAAATCCTTCTATATTCTGCCTATAAGAGACTCACTTCAAACCTAAAGACAGTCAAAGATTGAAAGTGAAAGAATGGAAAATGATATACCATGCAAATGGAAACAAAAAGAAAGCTGGAGTAACAATACTTATACCAGACAATATAGACTTTAAAACAAAGACTGTAACAAAGACAAAGAGGGCATTACATGATGATAAAGCAGTCAGTCCAACAAAAGGATATGACATTTGTAAACACTTCTGGAACTAACAAAGAAGCACCTAACATAAAAAAGCAAATATTACCAGAAATACAGGGAGAAATAGACAGAAATACAATAATAGTACTGGACTTTAATACCCCACTTACATCAGTGGATAGAACATCCAGTAAATGATGAAAATTCAACAAGGAAACACTGACCTTAAATTACATTTTAGATCAGATAAACTTAATAGATACATAGTGAACATTCCATCCAAAAGCAGCAGAAAATAATTTCTTTCCAAGACCACATGGAACATTCTCCAGGATAGTTCACAAGTTATCCCACAAAACAAGTCTTAGTAAATTTAAGAAGATTGAAATCATATCAAACATCTTTGCCAACTACAAAGGTACAAAACTACAAATCAATTACAAGAAGAAACTGGAAAAACACATGGAGACTAAACAACATGCTACTAAACAATCAATGGATCAACAAAGAAATCAAAGAGAAAATTTTAAAAAATACCTGGAGACAAACGAAAATGAAAACACAACTTTCCAAAATCTATGGGATGTAACAAAAGTATTGATAGTTCTAAGAGAGAATTTCATAGTGATACAGGCTTACCTCAATTTAAAAAATATTCAAATAAACAATTTAACTTTACATTTAAAGGAATTAGAAAAAGAAGTTAGTAGAAGGAAGGAAATAATAAAGATCAGAGTGGAAAGACGTGAAATAGAGACCACACACCAATAGAAAAGATCAATGTAACTAAGAACTGGTTCTTTGAAAAGATAAACAAAACTGATAAACTTTTAGCCAGACTCATTAAGGAAAAAAGAGAGAAGGCTCAAATAAATAAAATCAGAAATGAAAGATAAGTTACAACTGACAACAGAAATGCAAAAATCATGAGAGAATACTATGAACAATTATATGCAAAAAATGGGACAACTTAGAAGAAATTGATAAATTCCTAGAAATGTACAATCTCTCAACACAGAATCAGAAAGAAATAAAAAAATTGAATAGACCATTACTACTAATGAAATTGAATCAGGAACCAAAAAACTCCCAGCAAACAAAAGTCCAGGATCAGACAGGTGAATTACACCAAACATTTAAAGAAGACTTAATACCTATCCTTCTCAAACTATCTAAAAAATTGAAGAGGAAGGAACACTTACAAACTCGTTCTATGAGGCCAGCATTACTCTGATATCAAAACCAGACAAAGACACTACAAAAAAAGAAAATTACAGGCCCATGTTTTTGATGAACATAGATGGAAAAATCCTCAACAAAATATGAGCAAAACAAATTAAACAATACATTAAATGGATCACACAAAACAATCCAGTGGGATTTAATGTAGGGTTGCAGGGATGGTTCAAAATCCACGAATCAATCAATGTGACATACCACATTAACAAAACAAAGGATAAAAATCATATGATTATGTCAATAGTTGCAGAAAAAACATTTGACAAAATTCAACACCCATTTATAATAAAAACTCTCAACAATATGGGTATAACAGGAACATACCCCAACATAATAAAAGTCATGCATGAAAAACGCACAGCTAACATTATACTCAATGATGAGAAATTGAAAGCTATCTCTGTAAGATCAGGAACAAGACAAGGATGCCCACTCTCACCACTTTTATTCTACATAGTATTGGAAGTCTTAACCACAGCAATTAGGCAAAAAATAAAATAAAATAAAAAATAAAATAAAAAATAAATAAAAAGTAAAAAGCATCCAAACTGGACGGGAAGAAGTAAAACTGTCACTATTTTCAGATGACATATTATGTATATAAAACCCCAAATACTCCACCAAAACACTGTTAGAATAGATAATAGATAAATGAATTCAGTAAAGTTGCAGGATACAAAATTAATATACAGAAATATATTGAATTTCTGTACACTAATAATGAACTCTCAGAAAAAGAAATTAAGCAAATAATTTCACTTACATTTACATCAAAGACAATAAAATGCCAAGGAATAAGTTTAACCAAGGAGGTGAAAGACCTGTACACTGAGAACTATAAGATACTGATGAAAGAAATTGAAGAGGACACAAATAAAATGATATACCATACACATGGATTGGAAGAATCAACATTGTTAAAATGTCCATAGTACCCAATGAAATCTATAGATTCAATGCAATCTCTATCATAATATCAATGGCATTTTTCATAGAACTAAAACGAATAATCCTAAAATTCATATGGAACCACAAAAGAATCCAAATTGCCAAAGCAAACTTGAGAAAGAAGAACAAAGCTGGAGGTTGGTCCCTGACTTCAAATTATATTACAAAGCTGCAGTAACCAAAACAGTATGTTACTGGCAGGCAAACAGACACACAGATCAATGGAACAGAATAGAGAGCTCATAAATAAACTCAAGCTTATATGATCAATTATTCTGCAACCAAGGAGACAAAAATATACAATGGGGAAAAGACAGTCTCTTCAATAAGTGGGAAAAACTGGACAGCTACATGAAAAAAAAAATGAACCTGGATAACTCTCTTATCCCATATACAAAAATTATCTCAAAATGTATTAAAGATTTTAATGTATGACCTGAAACCATAAAACTCCTAGAATAAAACATAGGCCACTAAAAAGAATGAAATCTTGCCATTTGGGACAACATGGATGGACCTAAAGGGTATTATATTATGTGAAAAAAGTCAGACAGAAAATAATAATACCATGTGGTTTCACTTATATGTGGAATCTAAAAATCAAAGTAAACGAACAAACAAAACAAAACAGCAACAGACTGATAGATACAGAGAACATACTACTGGTTACCAGAGGAGCAAGGGGTGGTGGAATGGGTGAAATAGGTAAGAGAGATTAAGAGGTAAAAACTTCCAGCCAAAAACAAATGGAGATGTAATGTTCAGCATAGTGAATATGGTCACAATATTGTAATAACTCTGTATGGTGACAGATGGCAACTAGACTTCTTGTGGCTTTCATTTTCTAATGCATAAAAATATTGAATAACTATGCTGTACGCCTGAAATTAATATATTATATGTCAATTATAATTCAATAAATAATTTAAAAAACATTAAGCTTGTTAAGAGAATAAAGTAATAATAATAATAATAGTAAAATAAAAATAGACTGGGCTCTAAAAGAACTTAAATCAATCTAGCTTTGGGCAATGACAAAACAATAGAAAGCTGAATGTCTTTGCTCTACCATTCATATGCCAAACACTTATCTGGCATCACTTTTCGTTAGTCATGTTGAACAATTTTCTATGATGACTAAATCATCATCAAGAAGTTTTAAACAAGACAAATGCATTTATATATAATAGGGTTCCAAATAACTGAGACGTCTTCTCAAGATGATCCATATTCTTTGAGCACTGCACTCAATGAAACTATGTCCAATTACTAAGAAAAGAAGCCATATTATTTGATAATTTGAGTAAGAACAGGAGATGTGGTACTTTACTGATATGACATGAGTCAATAATTCATGCAAATAATACTTATATTATAAACTACTTAATATTTTCCAAAGAATACACTTTTTATCTCATTTGATCCACGTACAAGCATTGGAAAGGTGATAGGGGGAATAGTGTTTTTTTTCATTATACATAGTGAAACTCAGTTCAGAGAAGGGAAGTGTCTTGTCCTGTGTGTATATGGCAGAGCAGAGATTAAACACTTGTCTGCAGACTTCAAATCTTCTTTCATTCAGTGCACAGGGTATTTATTAAATAAAAGTAACATTTACTGAAAGCATAGTTTGTGCCAGAAACTATATTTAGGTCTTTATCTGTATTATCTCATCCACAATTAACAGATGAGAAAATCAAGGCTTAGGTGAAATTAAATATCTTTAATCAAGGTCACACAATTAAGAGAATGGCAGAACCAAAATTTGCACAATGGTTCTCTGATACCAGAGTTTGCATTCTTAACCACTTCTTATTCTATAATTTCTTCCACCATCACAGGAAGGATTTTAATTAGTTATAATTAAATCCATTTCCTCTTTTCATCACACTAGCTTTGAGAACAGACAGGTACTTCTCTATTAAATACCATACAATGCCTATTGTTGTTACTTTTCAGTTTTCTAAATATTCTCCTCTAAATTGTCAATTACATTGCCCATCCTCTGAATCATTTTCAATGTGTTCAACTAAAGTCTTTACGTTTTCCTTGTCTCTGTTTATTTTTTAAATAATAACTTCTTTTTGATGTCTTACCTAATCATGGAATCATATATTCTTAATGAGAAAGACAGAGCACAAAGGAAAATAACAAGTTAGCCCAAATGCCACCAATGTAAGATAAAAATGGTAATGGTTAAAATTTTGGATATGTGGAAGTAAAAATAAAGATTATGTTAAGTGCTTTCATATAGGTAATGATCACAACAACCTTTGGAGGTAGGTATTATTATGTCCATTTATAGATAAGGGAAGTGAAAGTCATGTAGATTAAATTAGTTATTAACATTTATATGGTAAAAGGCAAATCAAGGATACAAACCCAGGACTGTCTGTCCAAGTGTATCTGGCTGGAATCATACTGTATATTATTGCATCATAGCCTGTTTTTGACCTTCAAGTGTATCACAAACATCTTCACTACTCAGGATCTTCAACATGATTTGTAATGCTTGGTTAGTATTCTGTCTTAAGAATGTAATATAATTAAAGATTCCCCATATTTGGGGATATTGTGACTGTTTCCTATTATTTTTTCTGCCACAACATTGCATTGAAATACTTGTGTGCTGCTGCACCAAAAGCCAATATTCTACATCTAGTTTTCTTTTAGGCATGGTACCCATGCCACGTCCGGATATAACTATGTTTGGTACATTTTTTGCTCCTTTCCTGAGATAACTCTGCCAGCTCCAGGCTTTGTTTATGTAGTTATCCTTACCCTTAGGATTCCTAGTGCAGTTGATTTCAAGTGCTCACTTTCAATGATGTTGATCCACAGCAGAGTAGCACCCAGTCTTTTTTGATCTTCATGTTTACCTCGCCCTTCACTGCTAAAAATTTATACTCATTGAAATAGTCAGATTCTTGGTTTTAGAAACAGGAATGAAAACTAGTTAACTTAAGGAAAAAAGATATGTGTTGAACGGGTAATAGGTGGCTTACAGAACTGATGGAAAGATGGGAGAAAGAAGCTCAAAAATAATCAGGAGTCAAGGGAAGTTAAGCAGTCAAAATAATGCAGGAGGAATAGTTTGGCTAGGTTACCACACTACCGCCACCACCGAAAATATTGCTTTTGCAAACACTTGGTAACAGCACTTCTTCCTGGAATAGTTTCTAAACTCCTCCTGCTTCTTTGTAATACTCTCTTAACCTTCAGTTTCAGGTGGGTATATCTATATGCACCTAGGTCATGTTCCTAGATGCTCTTGGCCAAAGACTAAGGGAAGGAAGGATCTCCCTGCTATAGCTTCTATAGCAGGGTAAAACCATCTAATCAGCAGGACACATAATGAGGAATTTTCCCCAAATAAGTAGAGCATTTGAATGCTAGGAAGCCACACAAGTGACAGGTATCCATTCCAATGGTGTTTAAGGGATTTTGTTATCTCATGTGTGACAGTTATTAAATGGTTGCTCAGTATCTTTGATCATTCTTGTTTCTCTGTTCTATACATTGCAAAAATCTTACAAGTTTGTGGCTTAAGAATGGCACCCTTCTCTGACTTCCTGACTTGAAACATGTCCCCTGTAGTTTTCATGTTATTTTACAAGTCTTCACAGGCATTGAAAGTGCTTTAAAATGTTTAAATTAAACAAACTAATGCATTTAAAACACAATGCATTCTATGCACAGCAATATTTGGAGACAATATGAGAAATCTAAATTGAGGAGGCCTTGTGTAAATATGAGGCCTTGGCCTAAATTGCTCTTCTACACAACCCTCTGCTTAACTCCCTCTTCCCCCATGAAGTCCCACCAATAGGCTCTTTTCCTTTGACGATTTAAGTCAGTTGTGTGGAGAAAGGATCCAGGAAAAAAGCATTGAATGCCTCTATGCAAGCTACCCTCTTTAACAGAATTCTCTGTACATGCATTAATCTATAGGATCCTGGAATCCTATAGATTATTGGGGTAAAGTGAGGCCAATGCTGAGTATGATGGTAAGCCAAAGCCTAGATTTCTTTCTATAAAATAAGCACTTTTCTATTTGCTCTTGTGTCACTCTAACCCTTTAAAAAATGTGTAGCACTTCACATTATTACTTTAAAACAAATTACACTTTAAGTGTATCAATTAACCTTTTTTTTGGTGGCCGTTAATGACTTGAAGAACTGGTAAAGCTTTATTTTCTGAGCCTTGGCATTACTAAATAAGATTGTTTCATTTTATATTACTAATAAGTTAGCAAAAAATATTGGTTAATTAACATTGGTTAATTGAATCATTATAGAAACAAACACTTGCAAACAAACACTTGAGAAAACCAGGCTGGGATGTGCATTGTGAATTTTTCCTAATAACTGGTGATGGGTGCAGTCATACCCTCTCCCTGTCCACTTGATTCATCATGAATCTTTCAAATCAAGATTGATTTTTTTTCTAACATTGTCTGTCATATTAATACTAAACTTTCCATTAACATAACACAATAATTTCAGGCAAGATTAAATACATTTTAACATTGTAAATTCCTTTTCAAAACCATCTTTCATTTTCATGAAAATGTAGACACCTGGCCCCTAGTGGGCGTATGTTTTTATCAGTATGCCCCATCACTTGATCCAGTCATAGAAATAAAAAGTAATGAGCCTCTAGTAATTTGATCATTATAATTCTTTGGGCATATTTTACATGATACAGGTCATTAAAAAATGCAAAGCCAAGATAGCATATTTATTTGGTGGAATCATTGGAGAATACCAGTCTCACCACTAAATATGCTACCTTTGTATATGAACTTTCACTTGGGGAACATAAAAACAGTATAGCGAGTATCCCGCTGAGATTTGACCATCACAGACCATCAGTAACTCTTGGCACTATATACATTCACTCCCTTCAACCAATGCTGCACTTCTCTTCCACAACCTACCGAGTATCCTTAGTTTCCCATTTGGACCCCTTCTTCTTAGTCACCTTGATATACTTAAGCTTGGTATTCATCAGATATTGGAACAAAATTTTACGCTCTTCTGCTAGAGGAGATAACATCTTGACCATACATTCAATAAGGTCTTCATATCCGTTTCCACCCACCAAAGCATACACATTCACAATATTTTTACCTATTGTATAGTATTATATTCACCTACTGGTTGATGTATTATTGGAAGGCAGAAATCCAAAAAGGAAAGGAATTATCTTTTGAGATTTACAGAAAGTCCAAATGCCATGCAATTCATAGCTAACTTATGGGAAGGAGTGGATTTTTGGTAGATTAGGCAAACTAGTCTACCTGTGCCCAGTGCCTGAAAAGTGAGAACATTTTAAGTTTAACTTCAAGAAAGAAGAGTCTCTGTTAATAAAGTGACTGATCAAGCTTAAGAGTGGGACACCAAAAGGAATAGAACTGATAATACTTTGCTACGTAAGTGGAAAAAAAGGGGAAAATAAGAATAGTGTTTTAAGGTATCCATGGCAAGAAAGTGTAATGATGAGGGTTCTGGAGCTATGTTTCATCAATGGCAGTGCATTTAGTACTGTGATACTGTAATCTGGAATGGGTGGGTAATAAACAATTAAATGAATGGGTCAAACCAGAATATAGAAAAATATAAAGTGATCAGTAAGTTCAATTCACCTCAGTCACTTTTCCTGCTGATTGTGTTTTGCTCACCTGGTCATTAGATCTTCGTTCATTTTCTTCTGCTTCATTATTTTCAGCACCTAGAGTATGTTGCTTTTCAATAGACACAATTGCTAGTTCTCACCTGAATATAACACTTTACTTTGTGAGAAATCAACCCTTTTATACCAGTAGGGTAATATTTGCAGCAGAATCATATCCTAGAAGCATTTCTCCATCTCATATAATATATGATTTGCATTTACTGGTTATCCCAGATATTCTAAGTAACAACTGAGCAAATCCACTTTTAAAAATGTGGTAATTAATATTTGTTCTTTGTATTCTTTAGTCAAATATTTTACTTCTTTGGAAAATCTGTGTGTATGACCTGGATACATAGTGATATTCTATGTTTATTATGTTGGATACCAGTAATATTCTTTTCTGTCAAGTTCAAAATTAGTACATGCAAAGCCAAATAATTTGTCTTTCCACAAATGTGCTTCTTATAATTGCTTACAACCACAAATGGTGATCATCCAAGCTGTGTTAGACTATTTCTTATGCCTTTACTCACACTGACCCAGACATATCACAGTTCCAAACTCTGCTGACTCTAATGCTGATATCACGTTTGTACATTTACCTCTTTCCATCTGCCCTTGTTCAAATTCTCATTTTTTCCTGCTTGGATTGTTCTCTGCTTCCAATCAATTACTCACGTAACTGTCAGAGAGACATTCCTAAACAGTGATCTGACCAAATAACTCCCTAAAAGCCTTCTAGATGCTAGTAATTTTTACAGCTTCTAACATGGCCTCCAAGGTCCTTCATATCTTTGGCTCCTGCCTGCTGCCACCACAACAATGTAGAGTCCATTTCACCAGGTTTGATTCTCTGCTGGCCACCTAACAACTTTCTAGATTCTGAACCAGACTCTATTGTTGAAGTAATATCTGTATCATTATGCAAACATCATCATCTGTACCATTCTCTCTCCTATTACCTCAGCCAAAAATTTAGGAAAGCACTAGCAGTTGTTCTCTTTATTGCTAGGTCAATGGTATGCATTACACACCAATTATACCCTGATTTGGGCTTACTGAGTCTGCCTTTTTCAAGTTAAGAGTAAACTCTTCCAATACTCTACCAGAAGTTTTGCAAAAAAACTAAGACCTTTTTTGAATTTCTCATGCCATTCCTTCCCAAAAGGACATCATACAGCTCCTCTGTGTGTCTTGTGTGTATATGGCAAAAGCAGGTGAAATTTGGAAAGCATTAATTAATAACCAAACACAGAGATTTTCTTTATACTTTTAGAAACCTCTCATAGAAATGATTATTCTTAACATAGTTCCTGTTAGAAAGAAAGCTCTTCCATTTAACACAAAACATCAGTCGTTTCAATGAAATATATCTCCCAATGAACAGCTATGTGGGAAAGAGAATTAAAAACAAAAAATTGAAAGTGACAAAAAGAGTGAGAGGTCATTTAGTGACAGGAAGAAAAAAATTGGGTTAGGTAGGAGAAAGAACTTCCCAAACATACAGAAAGTGCTTAGTAATATAGATTTGAAATCTTTCCTAGGACTTCCCAGGAGTTTAGATAGCTATGCATTTGATTTTTGTCAGAGGTCTTTTCATAAGACTATTAGAATTAGAGGATAATTTTTTTTTCTTTTACATTAAGGTATTGTTATGGCTCTTCTGTTATAAAGTAACACATACTCTTACAAGATAATTTTTTAAACATAAAAAAATTGAAGAAAGAAAAACAACACCGGTCATCATCAAACATAATGACTATTAACATTTGAAGATATTTTCTTCCAGGCTTATTTGCATGCATCATTTTTATTTTAAAGACAATTTTCCTTTTAAAATTAAAATAAATTTTCATCTTAACATCATACTCAATGGTGGAAAGCTGAAAGCCTTTCCTCTAAGATCAGAAACAAGACAAAGATGCTCCCTCTCACCACTTTTATTCAAAATAGTATTGGAAGTCCTAGAAACAGCAATTAGGCAAGAAAAAGAAAAAAAATTCATCTAAATTGGAAGGGAAGGGTAAAACTGTCACTATTTGCAGATGACATGATATTATGTAGAGAAAATGCTAAAAACTGTGTCAAAAAACTGCTAGAACTAATAAACAAATTCAGTAAAGTTGCAGGATAAAAAATCAATATCAAACATCTGTTGTATTTCTATACACTAATGATAAGCTAACAGAAAGGGAAATAAAGAAAACAATCCCATTTACAATTTCATCAAAAAGAATAAAATACCTATAAACAAATTTAACCAAGGAAGTGAAAGATCTATACACTGAAAACTATATAAGACTTTGATGAAAGAAATTGAAGAAGACACAAATAAATGGAAAAATATCCTGTGTTCATGGATCACAAGAATTAATATTGTTTAAAATGTCCATACTACCCAAAACAATCTACAGATTTGATAAAATCCCTATCAAAACTCCAATGGTATTTTTCACAGAAATAGAACAAACAATTCTAAAATTTGTATGGAACCACAAATGATCCCAAATAGCGAAAGCAATCTTGAGAAAAAAGAACAAAGCTGGAGGGATCACAATCCTTGATTTCAAAATCTATTACAAAGCTGTAGTAATCAAAACAGTATTGTATTGGCATGAAAAACAGACACATAGATCAGTGGGAGAGAATAGAGAGCCTAGAAGTAAACCCACATGTATATGGTCAATTAAGTTATCATACAGGGACCAGGAATATACAATGATGAAGAGACAGTCTCTTCAATAAATGGTGTTGGACAAACTGGACTGCTACATGCAAAAGAATGAAACTGGACCACTGTCTTACACCATACACAAAAATTCATTCAAAATGGATTAAATATTTGAACATAAGACCTGAAGCCATAAAACTCCTTGAAGAAAACATAAGTGGCAAGCCCCCTAAATCTTGATGATTTTTTTTGGATTTGACACCAAAAGCAAAGACAACAAAAGCAAAAATAAACAAGTGGGACTACATTGAACTAAAGTGCCTCTGCACAAAAAAGGAGGCCAGCAATAAAATGAAAAGCCAACTTATCAAATGGGAGAAAATATTTTCAAATCATAGATTGGATAAGGTATTAATATCTAAAATAAGTAAAGATCTCATACAATTCAATAGCAAAAAAAAAAAAAAAAAAGAATCTGTCTAGAAAATGGGCAGAGGATCTAAATAGATATTTTGTCCAAAGAAGAAATACAGATGGTCAACTGGTATATGAAAAGATATTCAACATCATTAATTATTAGGGAACTGCAAATCAAAATCACAATGAGATATTACCTCACACCTCATCAGAATGATGATCATCAAAACATCTATAAATAAATTTTGGCGAGGATGTGGAGAAAAGGGAACCCTTGTACTCTGTTAATGGGAATGTAAATTGGTGCAGCCACTTTGGAAAATAGTATGGAGGTTCCTCAAAATCTAAAAATAGAACTACAGTATGTCCAGCAATTCAATTTCTGGGTATTTATCCAAAGAAGGTAAAAACCCTAACTTGAAAAGATATATGTACCCCGCCATGTTCACGGCAGCATTATTCACAACAGCCAAGTTATGGAAAAAATCTAGGTGTGCATCAATGGATTAATGGATAAAGAAAATGTAAGAATGACAAATAATGTATGATTTCACTTACGTGGGAAATCTAAAACAAACAAAATAACCGTGTTCACAGATACAGAGAACAGATTGCTAATTGTCAGAACTGGAAGATGAGGCGTGCAAGAAATGGGTGAAAGAAGTCAAAGGTACAAATTTCTAGTTATAATATAAATAAATCATGGGGATTTAATGTACAGCATGCTGACTATAGTTAATTATACTGTATTGCATATTTGAAAGCTGCTGAGAGTAAATCTTAAAAGTTCTCATCACAAGAAAAAATTCTGTAACTATGTATATAGTGATGGATGTTAACTAGACTTTTTATGGTGATCATTTCATAATATATACAAATATTGATTCATTATGTGGTACATGTGAAACTAATATAATGTATATCAATTATACCTTAATAAAAGAAAAATTTAAAAATTAATTTTTCAATTTTGTTTCATAATGTAAAACAGCACTTGTTCATTTAGAATAAAATAAAATTACAGGTAAGTAAAAAGATGAAACAAGTATATGGGAGCATTTTAAAAGAATGTTCTTGATACCGCTTATTCAAGAAAATGGTAAGTCTGTGTTTTTCAGGAGAAGTCTATGAATGTACAACTTAAATATCCATTTAAGAAAGTATTGGAAACATAAAAATTAGTGAGTGATCCACTACTACAATTGACATATCGACCTCTTAATATTGCCTTATGAGAATAAAAAAAAGACGAATTAAATTGTTTCACATAAGACCTTTATCCAGAATTATTCCCTCATGAAAAATACTTCAGGTAAGCTGTCTATAATGCAACATTCAAACATTAAATTAAAGGTCAAGAATATGTTAATGAGCGGCATGCAAAATTCAGAATCCCTTCATCCCCGCTGACCAACTGTCTCTTCTAATTCTGCTTATTGTCCCTACCCTTGATTCTATAAATACCATTTTCATCTCATTAAAGCAATTCCTCTGTTGCTTTCCAAGTCTATTCAACAGCTGGAAATCATATCCACCATAACTCTCAGGAGGACTTATCAAACAGTAACCTAAAAAGTATTATTTCCCAGTCTCATCCCCATTTTCCATCATTATGATGTTGTCCATATAGACTCTAACTGGAAGATGCCACACACAGAATATATCTGCCACTGCTCCTCACTTCTACACCAAAGAGTGGCTTCAGGATTATTCTTAACATTGAATTCAAACAATCTCTATTACTCAGTGGAATTTGTTGTATGAAATGAAACTTTCATATCATCCCTGGAAGCTAATTAACTAAACTGCTGAGAAAGTGTTAAGAAAGTAGACACTTATTGTTACTGGTTATACCATGAGACTACATGTGGCTCCAGGCAGCCTTTGAGACATAGGTTCCTCTTGCCTAGCTGTAGCTTTCTGTCCCTATTTACTCCATTATCCATTAGATCAGCTACTGCTTCTATATTCCCCTCCTTTCATTCCTAACCTGCCTTTATATCATTCTACTACTTTACTCTTCATTCCAGTGTGAAGTGTACTCTTTTTTATTCCCTTGATCCCAGAAAAAGGTAAATTGCTTTCCCTTTGTGACTGAATTTCCCTTAATTTCAGGTCAAAATTTCTAAAGTTAAGGTAATAGATTTTTCTTCCATAATAAAGACCAAATAACAGTGGCTTAAAAATATAAACATTTATTTCTCACATAACAAGTCTGACGGTGAGTAATCCAGAGCCAGGCTTGACTACATGGTGTTCAGAGACTTAGGTTCCTTCTGAATCTGCCATTGTCACTATTGAAGTGCCAGCTCATACCTTACATGGCTGCTTCATCTTTATCCACATATTAGTTAGTTGAACGGAGAGAAGGTAGTGGAAGGCATGACCTTTTCTTAGTGGCATAACCCAGAAGTCTCAACTATCAACTTTGTTTAAATCCTATCATCAGAACTTAGTCACATGCTGTACCTGACTATGATAGACACTGGGAAATGTACTTTTCAGCAGCTTTGCTTTATGCTCAGTTAAATATTGAACATTTTATTATCGAACAAACAAGGGGAGAATGTATTTAAGAAGCAGCTAGCCCATTCCCACAAACTACTCTTTCCTGGTCTAGTCATATCTCTGAACTCTGGTCACAGAATTTCCCTGAAAGGTTGTCTACTCAGTTTGGGATATACAACATTGGCCCATGCCCACAGTTTCCTCACTCCATAACTCTGCTCTCTAAATATCTTAATTCCTTTCACTTTGAAGAATTAAACACAGAACTTTATGCTTATTCTTCAGAAGTGATGTGATAATAGTGGAAAGGGTGTGGAGTATGGAGTCAGAGATCCTGGATATAGAACCTTGGGAAAGTCATTATATCTTTCTAGCTTTTATGTCAGCCTTGTAGCATTCTAGGGAGCATCCAATGAGACAATGTATGTGAAAGGCTTTGTAAGTAGCAAAACACTATTAAAATGCTTGTGACTTTTCCATTTTTTAGTGTTATTTTACAACTGTCTTTCCACAGCATTGCCAGTCTATAGCTTCCCAGACCTTGATCTTTCCCTCAGTGATTTACTTCTGTAGGGTCCCAACTCATCTCTTATTGCTCCTTATCACTGGCACAGTCACAGCTCAATTAGCTTTTGAGTTATTTGATCCTAGAAAGATTAAGGAGACCTATCTAGATAGTATTTTATTGGGGTTGAATTTTCAGTTGCCCTCAGATTATACAATCGCATGATATTATTTATTTCACAGGACTCTATATCCTGTATGAACTTCACTATGGATCTACCTAATTAAGGTTCAGGTTTTTGGTGTTCTTTTCTAATCGTTGACAGTATTTAATCTTCACATTCCTTTCTTGGGTCATTCTGTATTCTTTTTAGCTATTTAGCATAACTAATTTTGGTCACACACAAATTATGTCAAGTTATAGCAATTCTACTGTTAACTACAGCAATATGTGTTCCCTGTTCCCAACCAGAAGGGAGAAACTCTGGTTCAAATGAGTTTGCTTTGTTTACTTAGGATAAACAAATACTCTTATCCATGCTAGTGTCCATTACAAAATGGAGAACCTTATGTAGGAAGGGTCATAATATAAAATGTGCAGAGTCTCCTATTTTCAGGAAATTAAACAATGCATGACACTAATTATACTATAACAAACAATTGCCCATGGATTTAAAGGATGTTATTTTATAATTTTGCAGGCTTTGTTAGAAATAAAATTAGAGCAATGGTTTTCAGGCATGCTCTGAAAGCTTACTAGCATTATATAGGTTAAAGTTAATGATTTAGAATACACTTGAAATGTTTATATTTCCAATAAATGAGAAATACGAGAGAGAGAAGTAAGGTCTATTGAAAGCCTACTCTTTGCCATGTTCTATAATACTTCCTTTACATAAATTTAATTAAAACTTAACAGCAATCCTGAGAATTAGGTATTATTTAATCCTCATTTTCCCAATAAGGAAAATGAGATTCAGAGATATTAAGCAATATCACTTAAGTCACAAAGCTAGTAGACTCGGGACAAACCCCAGTCAACCTGCTTCAAAATTATTGTTCATTCTTCTAAATTATGCTACTTTCTGGAAACACATAAAGGTAGTACATGGCTATGTTTTGAAACAAATATTTTTCTTTTAAGACAAGTTTGCAACTCACAATTTCTAGCTTTGTAGAGAAAGAATGAAGTTTGGATATTGTCAATCCATGTGATACTTCTATTCTCTTCATTTACTGCTGATTAAGCTTGAAGTATAGAAACTGTCAGGTACAATTAAGGAACAACATATTTTAGAGTAAATATTAGAAATATAGAGTGGCCAATGATTTAATCAATCATGAAAAAGGACCTGGTTCAAAGAGTTTCCAGGTTGGGGAACCAGAACGCTTCCGCACGCCATTGTCCAGTGTGCAGGTCCCCAAACTCTACAAGGACAGGAGCTCCTTTGTTCAGGACCCCGGCTTATGTGTCTCTTCAACTGGCTGTTGGAAAACTGCTGTCAGGCAAGGAGTCTCCTCCATTCTTGACTTATCGTAATTGACCACAAATCAATTTCATGCAAGCCATCTAAAGAAAACAATCAAACGGTTCCTGGACCAGCATTTGTATCCGGAGTTCAATTCAAATGGCACTGCTTTAGTTGTTAATTTCCATCACAGTTCTACATAATTGGTTTTCTCAGACTTCAATTGAAAATTCCTGGGAAAGCTGTGAAAAAAAGAGAACCTAGGGCTTCCCTGGTGGTGCAGTGGTTGAGAATCTGCCTGCCAATGCAGGGGTCGCGGGTTCGAGCCCTGGTCTGGGGCGATCCCACGTGCCGTGGAGCAACTGGGCCCGTGAGCCACAATTACTGAGCTTGTGCGTCTGGAGCCTGTGCTCCGCAACAAGAGAGGCCGCGATAGTGAGAGACCTGTGCACCACAGTGAAGAGTGGCCCCCGCTTGCCACAACTAGAGAAAGCCCTCGCACAGAAACGAAGACCCAACACAGCCATGAATAAAATAAATTAATTAATTTAAAAAAAGAGAACCTATGTTATAGGGAAGGACCTTCAAGATGGTGGAGAAGTAACGTGTGGAGATCACTTTCCTCCTCACAAATACATCAAAAATACATCTGCATGTGGAACAACTCCTACAGAACACCTACTGAACACTGGCGGAAGACCTGAGACTTACCAAGAGGCAAGAAACTCACCACGTACCTGGTTGTGTGACTGACAGGGTCTTGGTGCTCTGGCCAGGTGTCAGACCTGAGCCTCTGAGGTGAGACAGCCAAATTCAGGACATTGGACCACCAGAGATTTCCCAGCCCCATGTAATAGCAATCAGTGAAAGCTCTCTAAGAGATCTCCATCTCAACACTAAGACCCAGCCCCACTCAATGATCAACAAGCTCCAGAGCTGGACACCCCATGGCAAACAACTAGCAAGACAGGAACACAACACTACCCATTAGCAGAGAGGCTGCCTAAAATCATAATAAGTTCACAGACACCACAAAACACACCACCAGACATGGTCCTGTCCACTAGAAAGAAAAGATCCAGCCTCATCCATCAGAACACAGGCACCAGTCCCTTCCAACAGGAAGCCTACACAACCCACTGAACCAACCTTACCCACTGGGGACACACACCAAAAACAACAGGAACTATGAACCTGCAGCCTGCGAAAAGGAGACACCAAACACAGTAAGTTATGAAAAATGAGAAGACAGAGAAATATGCAGCAGACAAAGGAGCAAAGTAAAAACCCACCAGATCAAACAAATGAAGAGGAAATAGGCAGTCTAACCGAAAAAGAATTCAGACAAATAATAGTAAAGATGATCCAAAATCTTGGAAATAGAATGGAGAAAATACAAGAAAAGTTTAACAAGGACCTAGAAGAACTAAAGAGCAAACAAACAATGATGAACAACACAATAAATCAAATTAAAAAGTCTCTAGAAGGAATCAATAGAAGAATAAATGAGGCAGAAGAACAGATAAGTGACCTGGAAGATAAAACAGTGGAAATAAATACTGCAGAGCAGAATAAAGAAAAAAGAATGAAAAGCACTGAGGAGAGTCTCAGAGATATCGGGGACAACATTAAACGCACCAACATTCGAATTATAGGGGTTCCAGAAGAAGAAAAGAAAAAGAAAGGGACTGAGAACATATTTAAAGAGATTATAGTTGAAAACTTCCCTAGTATGGGAAAGGAAAGAGTCAATCAAGTCCAGGAAGTGCAGAGAGTTCCATACAGGATAAATCCAAGGAGAAGCATGCCGACACATATTAATCAAACTATGAAAAATTAAATACAAAGAAAAAATATTAAAAGCAGCAAGGAAAAAGCAACAAATAACCTACAAGGGAATGCACATAAGGTTAAAAGCTGATCTATCAGCAGAAACTCTGCAAGCCAGAAGGGAGTGGCAGGACATATTTAAAGTGATGAAAGTGAAAAACCTACAACCAACATTACTCTACCCAGCAGGGATCTCATTCAGATTTGATGGAGAAATTAACAACTTTAAAGACAAGCAAAAGCTAAGAGAGTTCATCACCATCAAACCAGCTTTACAAAAAATGCTAAAGGAACTTATTTAGGCAGGAAGCACAAGAGAAGGAAAAGGCATACAAAAAGAAACTCAAAACAATTAAGAAAATGGTAATGGGAACACACATATAGATAAATACCTTAAATGTAAATGGATTAAATGCTCCAAGCAAAAGACATAGACTGGCTGAATGGATACAAAAACAAGACCCGTATATATGCTGTCTGGAAGAGACTCACTTCAGACTTAGGGACACATACAGACTGAAAGTGAGGGGATGTAAAAAGATATTCCATGTAAACTGATATCAAAACAAAGCTTGAGTAGCAATTCTCATACCAGACAAAATAGACTTTAAAATAAAGACTATTACAAGAGACAGAGAAGGACACTACATAATGATCAAGGGATCAATCCAAAAAGAAGATACAACAATTGTAACAGTTTATGCACCCAACATAGGAGCACCTCAATACATAAGGCAAATGCTAACAGCCATAAAAGGGGAAAACAAAAGCAACAGAATAATAGTAGGGGACTTTAACACCCCACTTTCACATATGGACAGATCAGACAAAATGAAAATAAACAAGGAAACACAAGCTTTAAATGACACATTAAACAAGATGAACTTAATTGATATTTATGTGACATTCCATCCTAAAACAACAGAATACACTTTCTTTTCAGGTGCTCATGGAACATTCTCCAGGATAGATCATATCTTGGGTCACAAATTAAGCCTTGGTAAATTTAAGAAAATTGAAATCATATCAAGCGTCTTTTCCACCACAATGCTATGAGACTAGATATCAATTACAGGAAAAAGAATGCAGAAAACCCAACCACATGGAGGCTAAACATTACACTACTAAATAACCAAGAGATCAGTGAAGAAACAAAGAGGAACTCAAAAAATACCTAGAAACAAATGACAATGAAGACACGTTGACCCAAAACCTATGGGATGCAGCAAAAGCATTTCTAAGAGGGAAGTTTATAGGAATACAAACCTACCTCAAGAAACAACAAAAATCTCAAATAAACAACCTAACCTTACACCTAAAACAATTAGAGAAAGAAAAACAACAACAAAAAAACAAAGTTAGCAGAAGAAATCATAAAGATCAGATCAGAAATAAATGAAAAACAAATGAAGAAAACAATAGCAAAGATCAATAAAACTAAAAGCTGGTTTTTTGACAAGATAAACAAAATTGATAAACCACTAGCCAGACTCATCAGAAAAAAAAGGGAAAAGACTCAAATCAACCGAATTAGAAATGAAAAAGGAGAAGTAACAACTGACACTGCAGAAATACAGAGGCTCATGAGAGATAATTACAAGCAACTATATGCCAATAAAATGGACAACCTGGAAGAAATGGACAAGTTCTTAGAGAAGCACAACCTTCTGAGATTGAACCAGGAAGAAATAGAAAATATAAACAGACCAATCACAAGCACTGAAATTGCAAATGTGATTTAAAATCTTCCAACAAAAAATGCCCAGGACCAAATGGATTCACAGGTGAATTCTATCAAACATTTAAAGAGCTAACAGCTATGCTTCTCAAACTCTTCCAAAATATAGCAGAGGGTGGAACACTCCCAAACTCATTCTTTGAGGCCACCATCACCCTGATACCAAAACCAGATAAAGATGTCACAAAAAAAGAAAACTACAGGTCAATATCACTAAAGAACATAGATGAAAAAATCCTCAACAAAATACTAACAAACAGAATCCAACAGCACATTAAAAGGATCATACACCATGATCAAGTGGGGTTTATCCCAATAATGCAAGGATTCTTCAATATATGCAAATCAATCAATGGGATGCACCATGTTAACAAATTGAAGGATAAAAAGCGTATGATAATCTCTAGAGATGCAGAAACAGCTTTTGACAAAATTCAACAGCCATTTATGATAAAAACTCTCCAGAAAGTAGGCATAGAGGGAAATGCACAGCCAACATCTTTCTCAATGGTGAAAAAATGAAATCATTTCCACTAAGATCAGGAACAAGACAAGGTTGCCCACTCTCACCACTCTTATTCAACGTAGTTTTGGAAGTATTAGCCACATCAATCAGAGAAGAAACAAAAATAAAGGGAACCCAAATTGGAAAAGAAAAAGTAAAACAGTCACTGTTTGCAGATGACATGGTACTATACATAGAGAATCCTAAGGATACTACCAGAAAACTACTAGAGCTAATTAATGAATTTGGTAAAGTAGTAGGATACAAAATAAATGCACAGAAATCTCTTGCTTTCCTTTACACTAATGATGAAATATCTGCAAGAGAAATTAAGGAAACATTCCCATTTACCATTGCAACAAAATGAATAATATACCTAGGAATAAACCTACCTAAGGAGAAAAAAGACCCGTATGCAGAAAACTATAAGACACTGATGAAAGAAATTAAAGATGATACAAACAGATGGAGAGATATACCATGTTCTTGGATTGGAAGAATCAACATTCTGAAAATGATTATACTACCCAAAGCAATCTACAGATTCAATGCAATCCCTGTCAAACTACCAATGGCATTTTTCACAGAACTAGAACAAAAATTTTCACAATTTGTATGGAAACACACATGACCCCGAATAGCCAAAGCAATGTTGAGAAAGAAAAACGGAGCTGGAGGAATCAGACTCCCTGACTTCAGACTATACTACAAAGCTACAGTAATCAAGACAGTATGGTTCTGGCACAAAAACAAAAATATAGATCAATGGAACAGGATAGAAAGCCCAGAGATAAACCCATGCACATACGGTCACCTTATCTTAGATAAAGGAGGCAAGTATATACAATGGGGAAAAGACAACCTCTTCAATAAATGGTGCTGGGAAAACTGGACAGGTACATGTAAAAGAATGAAATTAGAATACTCCCTAACACCATACACAAAAATAAACTCAAAATGGATTAAAGACCTAAATGTAAGGCCAGACACTATCAAACTCTTAGAGGAAAACATAGGCAGAACACTCTATGACATAAATCACCGCAAGATCCTTTTTGACACACCAGCTCGAGAATTGGAAATAAAAACAAAAATAAACAAATGGGATCTAATGAAACTTAAAAGTTTTTGCACAGCAAAGGAAACCACAAACAGGACAAAAAGACAACCCTCAGAATGGGAGAAAATATTTGCAAATGAAACAACTGACAAAGGATTAATCTCCAAATATACAAGCAGCTCATGCAGCTCAATATCAAAGAAACAAAAAACCCAATCCAAAAATAGGCAGAAAATCTAAATAGACATTTCTACAAAGAAGATATACAGATGGCCAACAAACAGATGAAAGGATGCTCAACATCATTAATCTTTAGAGAAATGTAAATCAAAACTACAATGAGGTACCACCTCACACCAGTCAGAATGGCCATCATCAAAAAATCTACAAACAATAAATGCTGGAGAGAGTGTGGAGAAAATGGAACCCTCTTGCACTATTGGTGGGAATGGAAATTGATATAGCCACTATGAAGAAGAGTATGGAGGTTCCTTAAAAAACTATAAATAGAACTACCATATGACCCAGCAATCTCACTACTGGGCATAAATCTGAGAAAACTATAACTCAAAAAGAGTCATGTACCACAATGTTCGTTGCAGCACTATTTACAATAGCCAGGACATGGAAGCAATATAAGTGTCCATCGACAGATTAATGGATAAAGAAGATGTGACACATATATATACAATGGAATATTACTCACCCATCAAAAGAAACGAAATTGAGTTTTTTGTAACGAGTTGGATGGACCTAGAGTGTGTCATACAGAGTGAAGTAAGTCAGAAAGAGAAAAACAAATACCGTATGCTAACACATACTTATGGAATCTAAAAAAAAAATTGTTTCTGAAGAACCTAGGAGCAGTACAGTAATAAAGACGCAGACGTAGAGAATGGAGTTGAGGACACGGGGTGGGTGAAGGGTAAGCTGGGAAGAAGTGATGAAGTGGCATGGACATATATACACTACCAAATGTAAAATAGACAACTATTGGGAAGCAGCTGCATAGTACAGGGAGTTCAGCTTGGTGCTTTGGGACCACCTAGAGGGGTGTGATAGGGAGGGTGGGAGGGAGACACAAAAAGGAGGGGATATGGGGATATATGTGTACATATAGGTGATTCACTTTGTTATACAGCAGAAACTAACAGAACATTGTAAAGCAATTATATTCCAATAAATATGTTTAAAAAAAGAGAAATATAATTTTTGTTAAGTATATCAACTAGACTATCGTTTAATCTTCCAAAAAGAAGTAGGTGATAACTATACAGTTGAATTACTTAAATCTAGTCCTGCACTAGCTATAGAATATGTGAAATATGACATGTATGCAGTAGAATTTTAGTTATTATTTTTCAGTAAGGAATGTAGTTGAAAAGTTGGTCTTATTTTATTCCAACTCATTTCTGAAAATTATTTGGAAAGTAAAAAATGTATGTTGAATGATTCCATATTTTCATTGGCATCATTAATATTCAGGTATGTATTCACACCAGGAAAATATTTTGACCAATCATACAATAATATAAAATGTACTTACTCTGGTCCAACTCTTAACATTTGAATTATGGTTTCCAAATTGGACTGATTTAGTATTTATTTTATGGATTAAAATCAAAACTATCTAACCCTTAAAAAGTTCAAAAGAAGAATAAGTTTAAGTTTAGAAGACAGTGTGAACTCAGAACAATTGGAGATCAATTCCATGCCCAGAAGTTCCCAAAGGTCCCTTCCAACCTTCTATTTTTAGTCCTAGGATAAATGCCAGTCTCTCCTTTTGGGTATACACAACATATAACCTTTACATGTTGATTGTACATATCCTATAATATTAAGAATCAAAGAGAATGAAAAATGGCCCTTTTCTAACTTGCAAAGCCTGAGTCAAGAACTCCATGGTTCATTTGGTTTTGGTGAGGTACACTGCTGGCTAAATTGAGAGCTGACTTAGTGACTCCACCACTCTGGAGAAACTGCAGCCTCCTTTCTTAGTGACTACTGATTCGATTAAAGGACTAAATGACCTCAGAAAGAAAAGCACCAAAATTGTTCCCAGTTTCTAAAGTCCAAAACAACAGTCATACTCACCATGGTAATTTAGGGTAACTAGGGCATTAGCAAACTTTAGTGTGCCTTTCAGTTCACAAACAAAAGAATGATGTATAATCTAGACAAGGTGCTGACCTAGAGCAAGTGAAACCACCATTAATGGGATGTTTCTTCTCACCGACGCTGTGAGAATAGGGTTAAAAGTCTGCGAAAGCAACTTAATTGCATAGATATCTAGTTACAGCATGACCCAAGCCCAAGGTAACAAAATGCAGAATATATAGAACAAAGCTCTTGTCCCATAATGAGGATGGTCTACATAGGAATGGGAGATAACTAAATTGAAAAGTCTTCAACGCTGAATTCCGATAGGCAAAGTATACACACAACATTATTACATTAGAAGCAGTAACATTAAGTGGCCTTGTATATGCAAGAAATTCTTTTTCCAGTCTAGGGTTAAGACTTTTTCATATTAACTTCAAATACTTCCTCCATGTTAGTCCTAAGAAAAAGAAACAGATTGTCTTTTAAGGTTTTAAACCCTTATGAGGATAAACATCCAACAGAAGCTTAAATCGCTGTAAATATACAACATATCGCAATGTATGTGAAATCAGAGTCTAAGATGACTTCATATGTAGTGTTACTTTTATCTTACCTTCAGTCTTAACCCCTTGAATTGAGTTCTTCACTTTTCCCTCAGGTCAGGAGTGCAGAATTGCATACAGTGGAAACTCACATTAACTATTTCCTTTTTTGTTTGGCTCATTAGTCAGTCTATTATTATTATGCACTCCATTTCAAGATAAAGAAATAGGCATAGAGTATTTACCTTCTGCTTCACCTAAGCGGTGGTGAAGCCAGGCTTTCTTCCCAATAACACCAAAATATTTGGACTCTGTAAATGACAGAGAATATATATATATTATGACATGAGACAAAGGCATATGATATTGTCACCTACAGAAAGGGGGTGGGGTGAGCCAAAATGAACAAGCGAACTTACTCTGAAACCTTTAATGAAAAGCATTACTCACCTTCAATGTGGGTGGCAAACTTGTTTGAGAAGCTTTGTTCTAGCATTCAGTGTAGTTTTTGACATTAAACCAGAAAGACACAATGACATTTCTAAGTTCACCAAGACTCAACTTTCATAGGTAAACTGTAAGAATTGCAAAGAAAGGAGAGAGGGTGTAAAGGGAATAACTATGCACAAAGTTTCTGATAAATGTCAACCTAGTGTTCCTTGTTATGCTCTAACTAGAGGGACTTTGAATGATGTGAGAAAAGAGTGGGCGGTGTTTCAAAAAGTCTCATTGAGTTTTGAAGGTAATATCTTTCAACCACGACAATAAAACTGTGTGTTATGAGAAGAAAACCTTATTTCAAATGAAATATACTCAAAAATTATGATAAAAAGAACTCAAGAAAAAAATCACTGATATGCCTGTCAGTATTATCTACATAAAGCTAGCAGATCTCTGTCAAGTTATACTCTCTTTTATCATTTCTCTCTTTGTTTATTTTTATTAGTTCTTGTTTATTCTCAGAAGATAGTGTTATGAAGGTGATCATGGTCAGACATAGAAGTGAACTCTGTAACCTCAATGCTTTCATTTTATTGATTTAAGTTAGATATTTACATTCTAGAAAAATGTTTAATACTATTAACATTTCAATAGTTGGTCTCATATCTCATTAGGGTGAACTTCATACCACTTTCAGCAATCACTTTATTTTGAAAGGGCAAATTTTCCAATTTTTTTTTTTTTTTTGCCTGCGAAAATAAGACTAACAATTGTACATTGCCATATAGTTAGCTAGGTGCTCCATCTTTATTTTTATTTTTTCAATGGAATATACGTGCATATAGAAATTTACTACAAAATTTTGCTGATACAAAGGATATGTAGCACACAGTTTACAAATAATAAAATATACATACTCTTTATTAACAATTCTACAATTGATTCTCCTAAGGAAGTAATTTTTGTTGTTGTTGAGGTAGCATTGGTTTATAACATTATATAAGTTTCAGGCGTACAACATTACATTGTTACTTCTGTATACTCTCAGCATGCTCACCACCAAAAATTTAGTTTCCCTCTATCTAGGTGCCTCATCTTTAGTTGTAAGGGTAAAATGTTGCTTCTATCCTGTGTTGAACACTTGTTATGTTAGAAATTATTTTGACTTCCTCAAGTTGCACACCTTTTAAATGTACTTTCTAAAGTAAATGGGACCCTTTACATTCACATGAGGAAGAGATAGACAGGTAGCTTAAAATTCATAGCAATAGTAGGATATTCACAATTTAAAGAATATTATACATATATAATGCAGAAACTGTGGGTTTACGTTTGTGTGCAGGTCCACAAAAACACTGTCAACTGATCTTTGACAAAGGAGCAAAGGCAATTCAATGGAGAAAGAACAGTCTTCAACAAATGGTGCCAGAACAACTGGACATCCACGTGCAAAAAATGAATCTAGACACAGATTTTAAACCTTTCACAAAAATTAACTCAAAATGTATCATAGCCCTAAAATTTAAAACTCAAAACTGTGAAACTCCTAGAAGATGCCATAGGTGAAAATCTAGATGACCACAGGTATGGTTCTGGTTTTTTAGATATGACATAAAAGCACAATCCATGAAAAAATTATTGGTAACTTGGACTTCATTAAAATTAAAAGCTTCTCCTCTGTGAAAGTCACTGCTAAGAGAATGAAAAGACAATCCACATACTTGGAGAAAACCTTTGCAAAATACTTATCTGTTAAAGGACTGACATATAAAATATACAAAGAACATTTTAAACTCAACAATAAGAAAACAAACAACCCAAATAAAATATAGGCAAAAGAGTTGAAAAGACACCTCACCAAAGAAGATGTACGAATGACAAATACACATATAAAAAGATGCTCCACATCAGAGGTCATAAGGAAATTGCAAATTCAAACAAGATACCACTACACACCTTTGGAATGTCTAAAGTCCAAAAGATTGACAACGTCAAACGCTAGTGAGGGTGTGGAGCAACAGGAACTCTCATTCTTTGCTGGTGAGAATGCAAAATGATACAGCCGCTTTGGAAGACAGTTTGGTAGCTTCTTATAAAACTAAACATATTCTTACCACACAAGTCTAGCAATTGTACTCCTTGATATTTACCCAAGTGAGCTGAAAACTTATGTTCACACCAAAACCTGCACATAATATTGATAGCAGCTTTATTCACAATAGGCAAAACTGGGAAGCAACCAAGATCTCTCTCAAAAGGAGAATGAATAAACAAACTGAGATATATCCATTTAATAGAATAGTTTTCTGCAATAAAAAGAAGTGAGTTATCATATCATGAAAAGACATGAAAGAATCTAATGTATATTGCTAAGTGAAAGAAGCTGCTCTGAAAAGGCTGAATTCTGTATGACTCCAACTATATGACCTTCTAGAAAAGGCAAAACTGTGGAGACAATAAAAGATCAGTGGTTGTGAGGGGTTAGGAGGAAGGGAAGAATGATTAGGCAGAGTAGAGATTTTAAGGGCAGTGAAACTACTCTGTATGCTACTGTAATTGTAGATACATGTCATTATACATCTGTCAAAACCCATAGAATGTACACCAAGAGTAAACTCTAGTGTGATCTACGGACTTTAATTAATAATAATAATGTATCAATATTGGCTCATCAATTGTGACAAATGTACCTAATATAATGTGTTAATTATAGCGGAAGCTGGGAAGGGGGTAGAGGTAATGGTGAGGGAACATATGGAAATGCATTGTACTTTCTACTCAGTTTTTCTATAAACCTTAAACTAAATAAAATATATTAATAAAAACAGTGTTCTGGGATGTGGTGACTGAACTGAGAGTTTCTTGTGCACAAAGTCTATTTTTGCAAAAGAGAAGAATAACAAGTAGACATATGCTGATCATATCTGCATAGTACACATTTTTTAAGTAAGAATATAGCACTGTGAAAATTGATTTAAAATAGAAAATCTATTAAGTAGTCTGTTTCTAATAAAAAACATCTCTAATATTCATAGTACAACTGTAAAACCCCACTCATCTGAAATTACATCTTCTAAAGGTTTTAAATGCAATGATTCTATACCTCTTCATACTAATCACCTCATGCATTTGTTGTGTTATAAATGATGGGGGAAAATGATATGAACTATATTTCCCAGTCTCAATCATAAAATAAAAGTTTTCCTTTTCTAGACTCATTTTTGCTTATTTACCCAACTATTCTGTCTGCCCAAAGGTACTTTGCTAAAGCTTAAACAACTACAGGTTCTCAGTATACCCTCCTGAACGATTCGAACATATGATTCCTCATTTGAATCAATCAAGGTCTAGTCATATGTGTAACTTAGTTAGATCCCATTAAATGCCCATTGCCTTTAATTTTGGGTACCATTCATCCCATGTATTACTTTCTCGGGAATTGTGTCTCACAAACCTGTTAAGGCATTTCTAATTTAAATTCTCAGCTTCTTCAACCTTTCCCTACCACTTTTAATAACTATAAATATTTGATTTACTCAAATCTGCCAATTTATACATGAATGAATAAATGAATGAAATTAAATGTCTGAACATTTGTTGACTTCTAAAAACAAAAGCAAAATGTATAGAATGGTCATTTGAAAACCAAACCTGATACAGTACACATGGATACACACTTGTGTGTGTGTGTGTGTGCATGTATGTGTTCACTTGGAGGAAATATTTCTGAACTCTGAAGGACATTCCTTTTAAAAAGGCAGTTCCCAGAAATTTGTGAGGCCCAAGTTAAGAGTACAACTAGAACCTACATACATTTTCCTAAATATTTTAAAGGTATTAATCAACAAACTATTAAATAAATATATTCTGTCCTCCTACCTTGATGTTCATAACAAAATTGATGCTCATAACATTGATCTTCATAACAACAAAATTGGGAAGAATATATAAAAGCTATGTTTTTTATATAACTGAAAGTTGGCAAACTATCAAAAATCAGTGAATGCTATTATTGAGCACATCTGGGTGCTCTGATCATGAAACAGCAATATTCAGGTGAGTAATAAAATAAAGACACATATAATTCAAAAATCACCATATATTTATTTCATGAATATAATTTTTAATTGTCTTTATTTTGGCAAAATAAGTAATTCTGTTGTTATAATGAAGATTTTCACATAATAAATGTTCTAGTGACAGTAAAGATCTAAAGTAAGGGTCAAGGAAACTTTTAATGCAAAGGACCAGATGGTACATATTTACAGCTTTGTGAATCATCTAGTCTCTTTAGCAACTACTCAACTCTGTTATTGTATTGTGAAACCAGCAATAGAAGATACATAAGTGAATGGCTATGACTGTGTTCCAATAAAACTTTATTTATGGACACTGAAATTTGAATTTCACATAACTCATATGTCACAAAATACTATTCTTCTTTTGATTTTTTTCAACACTCAAAAGTGTAAAAACCATGCTTAGCTTGCAGGTCACTCAAAAATAAGCTGGATTTGGCCTGCAGGCTATATAGTTCACTGACCCTTTATCTAAAGAATTTTTAAAAATTAAAAGTATTTTTATTCAGAGTGAATAAAATTTAAATATAATTCATTAAGGAATACAAATTATAGTAAATGTAAAATTTTGAAAAATTAAAATCATTTTTCACATGCATCTTCTAAAAATATTCTTAAAAATTCAAAATGATGAATTAAAATAAAAGACAAAGTACAAATTATAAGTTGTGAAAACTAAAAATTTAAATCAAATTTTAAATTTAAGGTAAAGTTTTTATATCTTCTTAAAAATTTAATTAAATCTTGGTTAAAGATTGGATTTTAAAATGATTTGCAATTCTAGTGATCAATTTCATATAGTTGCCAACATGTCATATACAGAATTCCTTACATACAAATTTAAAAATAAAATGAATTAATATTATTATATAGTCATCAGCTGTTACGTGCAACTTTTGTGAATACCATGTTAATTTGTGAGTGCCCCTAGAACCATGGATTAAAATATCACTAGAAGTAAGAAACTGGACAATTGACACTCCTGGGAAATAATACTTCATTAAGCAATATTTATTGCATTCATGCTATCTAGGAATAAGGATTGGACTACTTAATTATTTTGTCTTTTAAGCTCTTCTGTTCAAATCCTCCTCATATCCTAAAGTAGTGCTCTTCTCTGATTTTGGCACAACTCAAAAAACCTTTACAGCATCCTGATGCAATTGTCTTTTCTTTGGAGTACATAAAGAAAGAGATGTGGAGTGATTCCCTAGAGTCTGAACAGCAGGCACATGAGCAGAAGTTAAGATTTACTGGTCTTGTTATGCCAGAATAGCACACCAGAACCTGAGTGACAGCACACATGTGTTAATATAGTTATTCAAGTATGTGTGTTTATATATGTCTTTGAATGGAGGGCCCAGGAAAGGGGTCTGCATTAGTTAGTTATTACTGTATAACAGTATTACTATTGTTAAATGTGTTAAAACAACACATATTTGTTATCTCACTATTTCTATGAGCCATGAGTTCAGGCACAGCTTAGCAGTGTCTTCTGCCTCAGAGTCTCACAAAGCTGCATTCAAAGTGTCAGGTGGGGCTGTAGCTTCACAGGATTGACCAGGACAGGATCCACTTCCAAGTGCAGTTGGTTGGTAGGATTCAGTTTTTTGTGGTTGTAGGACTGAAGGCTTCATTTTCTTGCTGGCTGTTGGCTGCAAGCCCTTGCAGGCTGTCAGCTGGAAGCCACCCTTAGCTCCTGGAAGTCATCCATAGTACCTTGCCATGTCTTTGTTTCCAACATGCCCATTTGCTTCCTCAAAGACAATAAAGAAGAAACTCCAGGAAGACTGGGGCTGCAATCTTATATAATCAAATATGCATGGAATCATATGCATTCCATTATCTCTGCCATATTCTACTCATTAGAAGCAAGTCACAGGTCCTTCCCACACTCAAAGGGAGGGATTATATGGGTGTGGACACTAAGAGATAGGAGCTCACTCTAAGAGTCTGTTCACCACGGGGTTCCTCTTGCTTGGATCTAACGTGGTAATGAAAAAGAGAATAGACCATTTCTCACTGTACTGGATTTATCTGTTATAGATTCTTTAATTACATGGCTTATTTTTCCAATTTTTTTTTCACTTGCTAAATGCTTGTTCTACTTAATTTTTCAAAACAGCTGAGATTCCATGTATTTAATCATAAGGGGCTCTGGCGATTAAGAAGAAAAAAAGGCAGAGAAAAAGGAGGAGGAGGAGGAGCAGAAGAGGGTTAAGAAAATGTATAAGAAGAGGAGGAAAAAGAAGAGGAGGAGGAAGAAAAAGGAGGAGGGGTGGGAGAAGTGCGGAAACATGCAAGAAAGAAAGGAAGATGGGAGGAAGGAAGGAAGGAAGCAAGCAAGGAAGGAAGGAAGAAAGGAAGCCGTAACCAGCCAAAAATTATATAGGAGCACTTGGAAGCAGTATGTCAATCCTAGAATGTGAATACTGTCTACTACAGCAGCTCAATACAATCTTCGGTTTGGACAGGTGGTGATTTGGGGTCTCTGGATGTATAATTTATAAGAAAAGTTTCTAGAGTTTAATACGTAAATTCTCCTTCTACTTCATGGGATATGCCAACAAGGTCAGGTTACCCTGATGTCTGATCACCCACTTGAGCTGTCTGACACTGTCCTGCTTCCTAGAACCCTTTCCTCAGTCAAGACAGATACGATGATTGTTTTCTCACTCAGCTGTCAGGGTCTTGCCATAGAGATCTGCCCACACATACATCATTTTGGATAGAAATAGAGGAAATAATTGTGAACAATCTGTCATATAAATCTTAATGGTCATTCTTCATTAATTGTCGACTCAAAACTGACCTTACTTGTTTCTATTACCAATTTTGAAATCTCAGATCATGAAGCTGCCATAAAACTCAGCATCAGATTAAATGGATACATTCAGACTGTGTATTTGTGTATCCATTCCACTGTTCAGAAACTGTGACATATCAAATTTTTATCTATGTACTTAATGTGTTAAATTATACATCATACCTGCACAAAGAATCTTAATGCACTCAAAATAAATGATGAACCAAAAAGAGCATAATATAAATATGAGATTGTACATGACCAGTTTGACTTTAAGAAGGTCTAAATGACAAAACCTCCCCTACAATTTCTCTCCAAATCTGAAAAATCAAGTGCTTCTGCTGTGCACAAATTTGCATTGTCCTCATTTATAACCTTATGGTCTCTAAATCCAGTAGCTTTAAGCAGCAAATCAATCATGAAGTGCAATGAGAGGTCATGGTGAAGGTTAGAGGAGTTTAGTTTTGTGATTGTATAAAAAACATAACATATTACTTCTCTCAAATGCAACAATAAATAGCCAAATTCACATATCCCACAAACTGTAGGATCCTAATCAGATCCTAATCTGATGAAGTATTACGTCCTGGGCAAAGTGTAGTTGAACTGACTAGTTCTATAATTTACAAAAGTAGAAAATGCTGATAAACTATACATATATAACTGAAACTATAAAGCTTCCATTATAGAATGCTTTGCAAAGATGGCCCATAAAAGACTAATAACGCTTATGTAAAAAGCCTGATATTTTGGACTATTATTATAAGATTCTGCAGCATTTGCAGAAAGGTTTCCAAGTGTGAATCAAACTAAATTTAGTGAAGATGGACTGGGGATAAATTTATTTCATTTACAAAGGTAAATAAATACAATAGAATGGAATAAGTCCTCATGACTCATTTCCACCAGAAACTTGCAACAAGCCTCTCTTAAATATGACTATTACTGCACATATACACCAATATTGTACTTCCCCAACAATCACTGGAGTATCATTCATTGACCGAAAAATACTAGCTAAAAACAATATTTCTTTAGCAAGCAGAACAGAATTCCTATTGCTTCATCATCATTTATGAAATTTTACCCTGTTGCTTAATTCAAGCAGAGTAACCAAGTATTATGCAATATACATTAATCAGATATATTATATAGCACATGGAATATAGCCAATATTTTTATAACTTTAAATGGAGTATAATCTTTAAAAACATTGAATCACTATGTTATACACCTGAAACTAAAATAATGTTGTAAATCAACTATATTTCAATTAAAAAAATAAAATAAATATGTATAAATTGACCAAAAGTGTTTAATTTTAGATTATGGAAAGCATGGCAGCAGAAGTTATGACAGTTAAAAGAGTGTATAAAATAGAATATCTTCCCTTAAAGAGTCTAATAAAAGCATACTGCTGTTGAGTTTGTAATACATTTATTTCTAAATTAATTATTGAATTGGTTTAGAGATGAAGATAATTCATCTCATAAAAAGTATTTTTTCAGTGTCTGGTTGAGGGTCTCATCTGCTACATTAGTATAGAAGAGTGACACAGCAGGCAAAATGAAAAAGGTTAAGATGCATTTAAACATGTTTGGCCCAATAAGTCCCATGCTCTGATTATCCCTAGCAGTTCATTCCATTATAAACTTAATTAGAAACCTTTTCTTTTTAATGTTGAGAAAAAGCATTTTGATATTACTGACTCTATACGTAGGATTTTTAAATCCTATTAAATGGTTGATTTATAGTTATAATAAATTGACTTTTTATTTTTAATACACCTAGTAGGATGATGCTATAAAAGCTTTTAAGGAAGCCAATGAATCTTTTGGAGTGGACTCCATGATGCTTCAATCAGTCTGTATTAAGCCATGATTGTCATAAGTACCAAATGAATTAATACAGTAAAATTTTGGGTGCTACATTAGGTGGAATAATAGCTGGCAGATACATATTTATGATTAACCTACATAAAGAAATATACTTTTTATTTTTTACTGAAAATGATAGGAATTTTATTGTGCAAACTATGATTCTATTGCATTTGTTTAATGATTTGTAGTTGCTGCAAGTTGTTAAGCATTCTAAAAGCCAAAGTATGAATGGGATTACAATCTAACTAAAATTTACTGCATTCAGTAAAGGGCTAAAGCACTCAAGCTTTGAAATCATCTACTGCAAAGACTGTTTATTCCCCATATAAAATCTTACTGTATATTGTGTCCTAAAAGATATAAGGGTTGCAACTGAGCAGACTGCTAAACATCTCAAATATTAATTTATTGACTTCCAAAACTGTGCTTGCAGAGCATACAGAGTAGCAGATTAAAGGTTGGTAAGAAAGAATAAGTGAGACTTGACAATTCTATTTGAGTCTTCTGTGGTTTGGAATTGAAATATTTTAAGGCTACACTAGCTGAAGAAGATATTTTGAACAAATAGCTTCATAAAGCAGGTTTGGTTTTAAAAGCTGGAGGGATTTCAGAAATTCATTTTATTCTTCAGAAATAATTAGAAGTGGGAAGCAGTTTATTGAAAATATCAGAAAACACAAATAGTGCAAACTCCCCACAGGCAAGTATCTTGCTATTGTCTCACCCCAGTGTGAGTCATAGCGCATCTGGAACAGGTGTCTCTGCCTTCGAAAGGCACGTTTATCCCCTAGCCTTGGCATTTAGTTATTAATTTTGAATAATCTGGGTGGCAACAAAATCAGGTTTTATGCATTTTACATCGCTTCTCAGAATGAGTAATGAACCATGCCTTGGAACTATTCACATTTGGGGAAAAAACATGTTTTGTGGTTAATTGATGTCTAAGATTGTCTAGCATCAGGGGTTAGATGAGGGAAATGATACAAAGAAGAGAGGGAGAAGCAGAAATTAGGTCTCTGCACAGCCTTGGTAACAGAAAGAGCCTATCAGAGTAATATAAGGCAACCAGTCTATTTTCAAATATTATAATAATTTGAAAAGAAAGGAAAGAAAACGATCAGCTGTTTTAATGGTTCAGCCCAAACCCTGGGGTGAAGAGATGAGCAAAACAAGTGATCAGACAAAAAAGGATATCCCGGAACTCTGCGGTTTATTAGTTTGCATTCACAAATGTCTGCTTTTATCTTGCTTTTGCATTTTTAGTATAGTCATCTTCTTTTCTTTAGTTTACCTGTACATTATCTCTCCCACTATGTAGTATATTTTAAAGGAATTTAACTTTTTCATATTGTGGATTCCTCAGAATTCTTAAATAACACCTTTCCCGATAGAGATCCCCCAGCCGAGATCACCACTTGAAAAACACATTGCTCTAGAATCCCAGAGATGTGACATCCTCCAAGACACGGACACTTTTTGCCAGCACAAAAGAAGCCACGCTGAGAGTTAAAGAAGGAAGACATTTCACCTCTGTTAACATGTAATTAACATATAAGGACTAAGTTCCTTCCTCTTCTGTTGGTGAAGGGTATTTTGTTAGGCCGTTTGCAGGCTTGCTTTTGCCACTGGTATTTTCTCAGAAGATTTCTACAGCCATCCTTTCTCGGTATGACCTTTGTGGTGGTGAGATTTGGATTTGATTTTCCAACTAGCTCAGTTACCTCATGACCAGTCCCTGGAGCCACACAGTCCCTTCACTTTTTTGCTTTGTAGTGCCAAAACCTTCATGCCTCGCTGAAAACTGCATAACATTAAACACATGCTGCAGATATATGTTCAAATTAGAGATGTAACAAACTATCCACTGAGAATCCACTAAATCACTGAAGCAACAAACCTGCAGATCCAGAGTTAGCACCAGTAAATTACAATCTATAATATACTTTTCCCTCTGATGATAAAAGCAAAGCATATTTTATTTTAAAATGCTGACAATAACTCCTAAGCAATCAATACCTTTCCTGGAGAAGGGAAATTGCATAGCCCCAACTGCTACTGTACATACATTGAAAAGGACAGATGAACTATAGATGTGAGTCCTTCAGCAAAACCCAGGTATGAAAAGTTTTGGCGCCTGGCACTTAGATTGGATTCAGCAGTCAGCCCTTGAACTCTTTGTGTTACGTGTACTGAGCTTCTCAAGTTTGACAGCATGTTATCTTGCAAGTTTGAGGGATGTCTAAAAAATCAAATGCCAGGATTCTACTGACAAATGTGTGGCTTTTCCCTACCTCCCCTTTGTTGGGCTCAGTTTATGTAATAAAAACTGAGCAGCAGCAAGGCAACATTATATGGAATACTATACGGAAAATACTATATTCCTGAGGTGGTAAATCCCTTGTTGAGGAAGAGATGTTACGTCTGCAATAAAAAATAAATTCAAAAAAAATTTTTTAAGGAACAGAAAGAAGGAAACCTCTCCTAAAGGGAATCTGATTCTAGAAAAACATATGCTGAAATCTTATGCCTCTGTTATGCACTGTGGGATTGAGTCTTAGAAGACACCATAAATATAGAAAGTAAAGCCTACTGGCGGGTGGGGAGGGACACACAGGAATAGAACTGGGAAATAAGCATATAAAAGTGTTCCTTATTTATAGAATACACAAATCCAAAATGTCGGAGTTTGTGATCGCTGCCTAGTTACATTCCGATAAGGAAGAGTTATTAGCAATTTCTCTAGAGGAAACTTCAGCACCATTACTCTAAGTATCAAATGGCTTTTTTTCAAAACTCAGCTTATTTTTGTAGTTGTGCTGTCACTACATCTACGAATGTTTGCAAATGCTTTCAGGTTTGGGAAATTGACTTTCCAATTTGAAGTGTCCTCTCTGATTCAGAACTAGATACTACCATTTATAACATTTGATGGATCGCTTTCCATATGTATGTCCTTCGAGGAAGTTTGGCAACTTTTAGTTTTATGGCTGATGGCAATCTGTGTTAGGGGCATAGAAAATGACGAGAATCTGTATGGTGCTTCAAATCAGGGAATCCACCCAAGCAAGCATCAGAAATAGCTTTAGAATTTTTCAATGTAAAAAAGAAATGTAGGAACCTGGAAACTTCAAAAAGAAAAGCTGTATCTTTAAATGACTGCTATGAACTAGCCCAAACTGATAGGAATTCTTTCACTGCTTCCATACGCAGTAAGGATACACCTTATACCAGGCATTTGACTAGTACATTTTATTTTTTAAAACGAGTAAGATATTATCTTTGGTCTCTTTATGGTTTTGTCACCTATGAACTTATCAAAAAAAAAAAAAAAAAAAAACTTTATGGAAGAGATTCATATTTTCAACATACATTGCCCCGGTTAACTTGTTTGTATAATCATTCAAAGTTTATGGAGTTACTCTTTTTATCCCTTTATAATTTTGTGACAAAAGGTATTCTCTCTGTTTTCAAAGTGCTCATGAGCTTGTGAGGAGACAATCGACTATAATAAGAAGAGGTAGAATGCTGTTATAGAAGTATGAACATGAGAGTTCATGGAGTATGTTGGAAATTACAGGTAGTCTGCTGTGCCTGGAGCTTAGGGAGCCTGGAATGGAAGGCAGTGGTTAGACAAGAGATAAAGTGGTTAGGACCAGACCCTATTGGGGCTTAAATGGCAGAGTAAGGAGTTTGGAAGTTATCCATTGTGCAGTGGGAGGCCTTTTAAAACTATTAAGTAAGAGAATCACATGACCAAACATGAATTTTAAAGGTAAGACTTGAAATTGGGTGCAGAGTGGTCTGAAAAAGGGGAGAGATGAAAGAGTAGAAACAGATTAGTACAGCTGAGGAAGTTCCTAACATAGTCCAGGCAAACTATGATCAGGGGCTGAACCAAGGTGATGGCAGTAGGAACGGAGAAGTAGGTCTAGATTTGGGGCATATTTTAGAGATCAAACTGGCAGGATTTGAAAACATGTAGCTGTGTCATTTTGCGGTGATGCAGAGGGCCGTTTGGGAGAGGAAAGCACTTAAAAGGACTGTGGGATATTATTCAGTGAGAAGGGCACACAAGAGGAGAAAAGCACATATAGGGGACAGAAGATAAAAGATTTGGTTTCACAGATGTTGGCTTTAATGGGTCTGTGCAAGAATGGAGTAGAGGAGTCAAACAAGAGGTTAGAAATAAAAGTCTCTCACTTGAGAAAGAGACGAAGTAAAAGAAAAACCTCTAGTAATAAGAGTTTCCATACATCTATTCTTCTCTGTAGGATGTAGATCTTCAGTGTTTTTTTTTTTTTTTTTTTTTTTTTTTGCTAAACTTTTCTTAAGTTTCATCTATTTCATTCAAGTATTTGGGGATTCAGTAAATTAAATTTTTTTGAAGAAGTAAATTACATCCTCACCTTAGTATTACCTCCCATCAGTCCTAATTTTTGGAAACAGTCTGCCTGATCCCTTGATCTGTTCCTTTTATTCCACTGCTTTCTGAATTTAGTTCACTGATCATAATTGTCTGATACTGCAACAATAATTTGCAGTCAAAGGGAGAATGTTTGCTGTTTTCCATTTCATTCCTCTCCTAATGAAGTACATCAATTATTTCTTTTTTTTTTTTCCTTTTTTTTTTTAACGTCAGCAACACATTGGTCAGATATCTTTGGGAAATAGTTTCTGTTGATTCCCAGGTCCTTTCTTGGGTTTCCTTTGGGTACAATTTAGATAACACTTCCCTGAGGACACGCCCTTGCACTGTCACTCTGCCATTTTGTAGGGTCACAAAGGCTTGCTGGATCTTCTTACATCCCTTGATCATTTAACTGCACAAAAGTACTTGAAGACTTCTGCCAGCTTAAAGACTTTCCTATGCCCTTACATGAGGATCATTTGTAAAATATTAACTACCCAGATCCCCAGGGAATGCTAGTGTTCATAATTTTCTATTTTAGAAATGCTTATTTGTTTCCTAAATTGAAGCCAATTCTCTATTCTGTAATGAAGTTTGTTTGTTTGTTTTTTCTTTACAGACATATTGCCATTTTGTTTATTATTTTCTGGCTGCTTTGTAACTCTTGTTCCTTTCCACTTGCTCTTTTCCTTTGAGATTTGTTGATTTTCTATAGTGGTATGCTTTTGCTTATTGTTTGTTTCATTTTGTTTTGTCTTGTAACAGCCTTTGAAAATGTGGAATCTTGTCAAAAGTTCTTTTTGTGAAAATCTAAATGGATTCTATCTGCTGGACTCCCTTTATCTGCATATGTATTTTCCCCCTGGAAGAATTACAATAGATCAGTCATGCTTGATTTCTCCTTGTATAAAGCATGTTGCCTTTTCTCCAACACATTCTTTGCTTAAGTGGTTGGTAATGGGAATAAAGCACAACATTTGTCAACAACTCAAGATAACTACAGCAATATGACAGGATGCCCAAATTTTCAAATGGCGACTTACTTGTCTGATTGAAATTAGTAAATATAGTCATTGGAATTTAGAAAGTTTGTTCTCAGGATATGACTGTATAACAACAATATCACAATATAGGAATACCTGTTGTATTTTCTGATGACTAATGTGGATGAATGTGGTGTTTGTTCCAATGTGAGGGGTGAGGTAAGGGAATAACACAGGAGCCCTAGAGCCCATAAAAAACAACCAAAAAGCAATCCTAGAAAAATAAATAAATAGATTGATTAAAAAGTTGATGCTTTCAGATTTGACATTTTTGGGGGAATGACTTTTGATAAGATGAAGTGAAATACCAGATTTTAAAAATGCCAGGTTGTTCTTTTCTAAAAAGATTTTTAAGTAAGCTTTTTTTCTTTCTCACTTAGGAGGGGAAAAAAAACCTCAACCTTTTGAGCATAGTACATATGGTTGTCTAGGCAACAAGCACAATAATAACATCTACAGCATCCATGTGAACCTTAATTATAGCATTATATTAAACTAGCACAAGTTAACTCTTTAGCAAAACACATGTATTCCTTACTTTGGAGAATATTAACTATTGATACATGGCCTTTCAAATTAAGCTGCCTGCTTCTTTACAAAAATAGTTTCATGACAAATGGTTAAGAATTCTAGCAGTTTCTCTCATGATATTTCAAGAATGAAAGCCAAGGCTGAAGAGATGTACATTCTGTTTATATTACATTCACTTTATGAGTTATTTATGGAGTGTTAGTGATGTGCCTAGCTCAATGGGAAAGGTTTTGATTATTTTTTTCAGCATAAAATGTGGGATCTGTGTAAAAGAGCTTAAAAGCATATTAAGGAAATAAGACCGTCATGTAAAAAAAGTTCTAAGAATATCAATATTTAAACATCTCCACATACATTATCTGAATGAAGTAATACAGTCAAGTGTTGATTTGAATCAAGCACCAGCCTTTGATATTGCTGCATAACAAAATACCACAAATTTAGTGGCTGAAAGCAACACAAATTTATGAGCTCACAGGCCTGTAAGTCAGAAGTCCAGGTGGACTCAGTTGGTATCTCTGATCCTGGTTTCACAAGGCCAAAATCAAGGTGTCAGTTGGCTTGAGCTCTTAGCTAGAGGCTCCAGGGTAGCCTCTGCTTCTGATCCCATTTATGTTGTCTGAATTCAGCTCCTTGTGGTTATGGAATGGAGGTCTCTGCTTTCTTTCTGGCTGTCAGTCAAAAACTGCTCTCAGCTCCTAAAGGTTATCAACATTCTTTCTTTTTGGTCACATCCACCTTCAAGCCAGCAATGGCACACCAAATCCCCCCTGTGTTTTGAGCCTGACTCCTCCTTCTCTGACCAGCTGGAGAAAATTCTCTGCTTTTAAAAGGCTCAGCTGATTGGGTCAGACCCACAGAGGTAATCTGTATATCTCAAGATCAATTGACTTAGGATTTTAATTATGTCTGCAAAATTCCTTCAGAAATGTATCTAGATTAATGTTTGATTGAATAACCAGAGGACAAGACTCTTGGGTATCCATATTAAGAATACTGCCTACCACACTACAGGACATCAGGAAGGGATGGAAATTATTGAAAAATCTCCAGAGTTGAAATGGGCTTGAATTCATCTTTGAAAAATAGATAAAATTTGGACACATGGAGAAAGGACCAGGGATGTTATTCCAAGTGGGAGAAACAGCATGAACCAAAGCAGAGAGATTCAGGCAATGAGTAGGTTTTGTATAGAACATTAGGTAGGCTTGTGGACTATCAGAGGTTTTATGATCTAGTGAAAAGTGAGCTTTACAGCCGTGTGACTTGAGCAAGTTACTTTAACCTGGCGACTCTTAGTTTGATCACCAATAAAATTAGAGTAATAGTAGAATACAGCTCACAAGATTGTTGGAAGGGATTGGAAGCTTGATAGAGATAGATAGATAGATAGATAGATACAGATAGACAGAGTCAGACAGACATAAATATAGAAAGAAAATTTCTAGCTTCTAGTAATGCATACCAGGATTACCATATCTTTTATCTCATGGAGTTACATTATTAATTCATATTCTGGTTTGGGGATTATGGGATACCTGCTGGTGGTTTTTGCCTCTTAGCTGTATATTTCACTTCGTATTTTGAGTTTTTAAAGTACTGTCAACCCCACCTAATTCTATGCATCTGGAAAATTGGTGAGAATATTAAACTGAATGAAATAAAAGATTTGGGGGAGGTAAATATCACCTCTGCCCCTATTCCCTACCCTTGCCACCCACGATTGACACAACTCTACTGATTACTATCATTTGAATATAAATTTTCAAATCAGCTAATAGTCCTTAACAGTAGTATCATGCTTTCCAAGGTTACAGAGAAAAAATATCATTTGGAACAGGATAAGACGTCCTCATGAATTAAACATAGATGAATTATACTTTAATTTTTTACTTATCTATATGATCTATCAATTATTTATTCAAGAAAAATGAATTGAATACCTACTACGTGCCAGGCACAGTACTTGTGAGTTACAAAGATGGACAAAACATGCTCTCTGTTCTGAAAAATCGTTTTCACTAGTGGGGAAGTGTCTAGGAAAAGCTCTTTTCCTTTACTCTCACACTGCTACCACACTCAACACTTCTGACACCAAGTTTCTGGGTTTATTCCCACACCAACCAATTCTCCAACACCAGCTGGGTGTCCTAAAATTCGGTTTGGTACTGACACTATCTATGTAGAATTAAGGCTTGTTCTTTCTGGTGAGCAGCTCCCATCCAGGAGCCCACCAATAGTCACCTCATTAGAATAAAGGACACTGCAGTCACCCAGGAAATTCCTAGGGTTTTAGCTCTGTGTCAGGAACCAGGGTCAAAAGACAAATATTGGAACAAAAGATGCTCCTAGCACTCTTATCACATAGGAAATTCCAATGATTTTAGGAGTGCTGTGCCAGGAATCAGGGGCAGAGAGCAATATACATGTATTTCCTATAATTTCACAGGGAGATGTACACATATGCAAGTGTACCCACACACAAACACAACCACACACAGTTAATTATAACAGTCTTGATAGTTAATACACAGTATTATTATATGTTAGGCATTTTTATGGTATACATTCCGTTAAACGGTATTGTGTGACATCACGTTGAGTAGCTATGTGGTACATTAACTAGTCTCTGCTTGTTTATGCATTTATTCATTCTACAAGCATTTATTATTTCTTATTTGCCAGGCTATGGCACACTACTAATGCCAAGATGAATAAGGCAGAGTCTCAACTCCCAAGGAGCTCACCGTCTAGTGAATGTAAAAGATATGCCAAAGAATGTCATGCAGGGGTGATAGTGATCTGCAACCTTCATGTAAGTGTGAGGCTCACAATGTGTTGCTATGAGAAATGAAGTGAAACCAAAATTATAATTCCTATACTTTAAAAGCACCAAACAGAAAGTTACAGTAAATCTTTCATTGATAGGAATATGTATTAAACTTGAGCATATTTGCCAGCCCTCCTTTGGGTTAAATATGACCCTTTCTATGGTGGCCTTTTAAAATGCAAATGCCCCTGGAGAGTTAATCCATTAAATCAATATCACATTAGTGGCTTTTTTTCTCTGATACAAAGAGCCCAAGGCAGCATAAATACACAGAAGGTTGGTAATAGGGAGGAGGGTACATTGAGGAATTTTAAGAAAGAAACTCCATCTACTTTATACTTTTGCTGAGGTCCTGATGCTACATTTCTATCTTAACTAGAACACTTATTTTAAGCGGAAGCATTTTACTAACCAGCACTCTCAATTTCCTTTGCGTATCTTCGCTATACTTCTAGATCCACTTTTATTAAAGACATTTAATTTTGCCTCTTAGTAGCAAAGTGGCCTGTAGGAATATATGTAATACTTTACCTACAATGCTTTTCTGCAATTTGGAAAAGAATTATAAATAAATACATGTTACTAACCCTTTGAAAAATATCTTGAACAAAAAGATTCACTCCCATTTTAAGTCAGTGTACATATGTCCTTAGCAGTTGTTGCCATTTATGAGCAAATCTTCACAATTATTTCCAATAAAAGATTGCAGAGGCAAAAATTTTTTCATTGGCCTTAAATATACCATATACTTTTCTGCTCTTTTTTGTTTGGAAACTCAGCTAATCTTCCATTAACTACACAAACGTGACTTGAACTTAATTTTTCTGAACTACTTATTATAGAGCCCAAATAAAATATACAATACGTCCAGCGAATTTTCCTAAAGTTTTAAAACATAACTGCACAATGAAACAATACTGTTTTTCTTCTTCTACAATTGATTTCCACCAAAATTGTTTTCTTTACAACTTTCTCTTAGTTTTCTCCTTTTTATTCCAAATATTTCATGAGATATTACTAAAAATAGCATTCCCACCTTATATATCTGTAAAGTAAATAATTATAATCCTCTTCTTGGAATATCAAAACAGAAGCTCACCAGGCACATTTCCTGATAATGGTAATGAATGACAAGAAAGCTATTACAGTGGTCTGACTACAGCATTTGAGTTTGGAAGCTCTTTAATACCAATTACTTTTCTGTTTCCCACTATGGCCATGGCCTTGAGTAAACTATTTAATATACTTGCCTTTATTTTCCCATTTTAGAAGGAAGAATGAGTCTATTTTTATATCAAAGGAAGGCATTGAGAATCAGTTGACTTAAAGAAAAAGTTTAGACCTAAAAACAGAAATATGAAAGATATAAATATTACATATATCCTTGTGTGTATATTTGTACACATAGTATTTCTATATCTCAATTTAATTCTATTGTGATAATGCTTATATTAAAGTTTATAACTTAATGCTGCAATGAAACCTCCTTAATATTCATCTAAGGTATAGGTACATGTAACTTGTTACATTATGTATTTTGTTACCATAGTTTTACATAATCATTTTTTGGGAAAATATAATTTTAAAGTAGTTGAACACACTTTTTATTATTTAAATTTTTGATGATCTCAGGGCAAAGGAGAGTGGAGTGAGTAGAAGTATAGATGAGCCAAGAGGGCTATTGAAGTTTTGGGGGGCTGGGTGATTGGAGCACTATTCCCTCTACTTCTACATATGTTTGATATTTTCTAAGAAAAAGTTCACATAACTTTAAAAATATTATGTTCAGTAACATAACCTAATTTTTTAAATGCTTAAAGTTTGAATATACTCATGAAGCTAACAGTATTTACAGCTGATGATTTTTAAAAACACAATTATTACATCCCATGGGGAAATAACAAGCTTTAATAGGGACTGGCAAGAGAATCTGATTTAAAGAGTTAGTAAAATGTTGAAAATTGGTATGATAATTTCGCATAAGTTATATGAAGTGGCTTCTGGAAATGAGCACATTTTAATTTCAATACCACGGAAGGAGGAAAAAGAATCACTTTCAGTGTTTTTCAGCTTAGCTCCATAGAAAGCAAATCAATGTTTCACTTAGACAGAAGAGATGGGAAAACCAACATCTTTTGACTTCCTAATTCTGCTGGGTGTTGCTATGATTTCACAATGCTAGCTACTTATTTCAAAGTTTGGTTTTGACCTCATATTTTATATACACAAATAGCTTTTCAGTTCCAAAGTAAAAGTTGTGAAATTATCTGATAGATGAAAGCAACCTCACTAATAGAACTATAAGTAGCAACAAAGAAAAGTAGACAAATACTTGTTTTCCATTTAGGTCTCAGGGTTTCCGAAGCACATGAAGGAGAAAAAGTGAAAGGCCCTAAATAGTTGCCCCCTAGTCACCAGCAGACAGAAGAACAGAACTTGTTTCATATTTCCGAATGGTACGCCTGTTTTTGAATATAGAATGGAATGTCCATTGGAATTTGGTAGCATATTCTTAGAGCAGGTATTAAATTATTATTGTGGGAAAAGACTTGAAATTTAAAGTTACTGCAGGGAAAATTCATTCAATAAATAGTGCCCACTCTGAATCTGTGAATATTTGAATACATTTTGTAGGATTTCTTTTTCAAAGACACATTTTTACTCTTTACTGAAGCATAATAAACATCCAGAAAAATGCACATAGCATAATATTTTAATGCTGTTTGGTTTACATTCCAATCAAGAAAAAGAAAAATTTAAGCTGATATATTGCATAAATGCAGTTAAGCATAACATGATCAGTCTCTGGTAAATTCATTTCTTTTTGACTGTCCCTCCTTTTTTCCCTGCTTCCACCTCTCTCTCCTGTCTCTCTTCCTTTTTTCCTCCCTTCTTTCCATTAACAGACATGTTTGAAGTCTTACTGTATGCCTGGCACCATACAAGGCATTAGGGATAAAGCAAAGAACAATACAGACATGTTTCATACCCTCACAGATTTTCCAGTCCAGTGGGACCAGCAGACAAATAAACAGGAGAAAGAATGAAGAGGTAATAGGGGAAATCCATTATGCTATGAGAGCACATAAGAGGTGAACTTTCCCTTTTCCTGGTCATTAATCCTTTTTAGTGAGCCCAAAGTGAATCCCTTTGTCTTTAAATCTTACAGTCTATATCATATTTATACATGCTTTTCTAACAATAATAGCTCAAAGTATGCTTCTCACTTCCCTCTTCACACCAGGCACCTACCCCCACATTATAGTTCAATTCCCTGGTACCCAGCACAGAAATGTTTTATTTTTACTGGCTCCTCTAAAAACCCAAGAATAGCACCTATTCTTTTTAATCAACTAAGCCACTAACATATAAGTAGCAGAATCTCTAGGTAACTGTTGCTGAATCTCAGGTGGGTATTCTAAAAGGTGAGTAGAAGATCTGTGGGCTTGTGTACTTTTGATTTCTACATGCTTTCTTCTGTTTGGCATTCCTGGATAGAACTGGTAAGTCATTCTTGACAATTTTTGCTATGTCATAGGTTATTAAAACTCTCCTTTCTCCTTTCATTTTCAACACCAACTTCACTCTAGTGATCCAAATCTCTGCATGTGTTGGATCTTACATGGAGAAACTTACAGCATTCATTCAAGATTATTTTCCATTCTGAGTCCCGTAAAAAGACATGCACATATAATAGTTCTCCGATAAAAAGTTGTGACTTCTACTTAATAAGACTCCTACAGGCAACATTTTGAATTATAGTTTTATGTGTCATTCCTGTTAATGTGATTTCTATAGAAATGTATGTAGTTGGAGCAATAAAACATTGATAGTGGAGATTGTTTACTTTCATTAAGATATATAAATAATATTAGAAGTCTACTGAATCACAAGATGGAGGATTTAGATTCTAGTCCTGTTGAAGCCACTTACTACCAAATTGCTGTAGTGTTCCCTGGGCTTTTGTTGCACTATCTGTAAAAAGAGATACTTGCATTCCCTACAAGGAACATACCTCTGCTGCTTATCTCACATGGTTGTTATGAGGCTCCAAAAATATGATGAAGACTTTTGGAATTGCTTTTAAAAACTGAAAAGCACAATACAAATATAAGATGGAACTTTTATTCTACTATTAAACTTAGGCAGTTGACTTTTACTGTCACTACTGTTTTTGTAACACATTTTTGCTTTAAAATATGAGAAATCAAACACTCATAAGATAGAGCTCACAGTGAATTCTGGGTTCCAAGCAAAACATTTCTTTTCGTTAATTACAGTACTATTTTTATTCAAGTTGGGATAACTAGTTTTACTCCCTGTGTGAACTGAAAAAAATTCAATACTTACACATTTAGGGTGTCTTAGCCCCATCCTGTGATCTTGCACATTTCCCTTTGAATTTAGTGCTTACTTTTTGAATGAAATGAACTTGAAATAGTATTTTTGATGCCAGAGTTTTTAAAAAGCATTGTAGGATAGTTCATTTAAATGTTCAGTTTTGTTCTTTGCACTATGGGAGAAAACAACTTAATAAAACTGGCTTGCCAGTACCTTTAATTCTCAATCCAACCAAAGATCATGAGGAAGACATCCTCTGGGTAATCAGAAGAATATGATAGTAGAGAGTAGAAACACCAGCACACAGTAGAAAGGAAGAGCCTGGCCTGATAGGCCTTGAAGTTTATACTTGTTCTGCTCCTCTTTGAGCTATAAGACTCCCCAGGTTCCTATATCATAATATGTAAATTTAGGGTTGTGGATGCAGTGGCCATACAATTCTGCAATGTTGTGTCTATCCTTCTGGAAAGTAGTTGGCTAAAAGTCAACAGGCCCAGGCAAGTGTTACCCTTAGAAAGTTCAACTCCAATTAAGAAGAGATCTTAATTTGTTACCAACAGAGATAATTTAGGGTCATTCCCCTAAAAATATTTGTGTGTGGGTGTGGGGGGGTGTATGTGTGCTACTGGGTAATATAGATATACTTTATGTAACAGGATTTCCAACCTAAAAATTGATTATCATAAATTCATTTCTACAAAATTATTTCACCTAATATTACAGAAATGCCTACTGTGTTATTTCCACTATAGCCACCACCTGGAGCTCCCAGTATAATAATAAAACTTGGATTTTGAGAGCAACTAGCACTTGATTTGGCTCAACAAATATAGTTATCACTATATCAGTTCCCAATGATATCATTGTTATAGACCAGAGAAAGGAAGGGAAGAGAAGGGAAGAGAAGGGGAGAGAGGGAAAGAGGGAGAAAGGGAGAGAGAGAGAGAGAGGGAGGGAGAGAGAGAGATTTCTAGAGATTAAAAGAAAGAAAGCAAATCTTGGGCATGAGGTTTTTCTAAAGATCCTGACATTAAAGAAGTCTCTTTATCTGGTTTGAGATGGTAACCGACTTAGAGCTGATTAGCATCTTGGTGAGAAGTAGGATGGGAGGCACAAACTCACTGGCCTGAGATCCAGAAGACCAGAGCTCTAGCTCTGCCATATATAAAAGTTTTGTGTAAATCATCTCCTTTCCCTGGGCCCCAGTTTTCTTTCCTGTGAGGTGCAGAGGGTGAACTAAATGATCTCTAAAAGCCCTTCCATTTTGAACATTCTACAAATGACTTAAGAAAGAAGATCCTGTAAAGAAGAGGCTTGTGGATCTTCATGGATGACTCATCCCTCTGAGTTAATACTAAAACAGTGCTTCAAATTAGTACTTTGTTAATGCTGATCCTTTCAGTTGTATAACTAAATGTGTTACAGAGTGAAGTGAAGATGAAATAAAAGAACTGGAACCTGAAGTTGCTCTTTTACCATCAACTCCTCATAGAAGGATGGACAGATGCCTTGCTTCACTCCCACATTTCAACTTTTCTGAGATGTTTTATTTAAGGAATCCTGTGTACTTCCAAGTGGTCTCTCACAGTACTGTCAAGTAAATACAAATTCTTCCTGGATTCTTTCCTGCCTCTTTCTGGATTATTTCTCGTTCCATACAGGATTTTAATGTCAAATGTCTCATACAATGTTTTAGCTGATAAACCTTGAACTATTCCTCATCCTGGAAGAGTAAAACCACCCCACCCCACCCCAATATCACACCACTATGGCCTACCCTGGGCTGTCCAACACCTACTGACTTCTACCTCCTAGGCATCTCTACCTGATAGCAATGATAGTTATTGAAGAGTCACTAACTCACAAGGTCATCTCAGGCAAGTCACTTCAGATTTCTGAGCTTCTGTTTCCTCTTATGATAGTTGAATTAAGTGATTCTTTCTGAGTTAAAAATTCTTGATTTTATACTCGATTTCAGCATGGTTTGGCATTGTAAAGTCATATGACAGCAGGAGCTGTATTATAAGCACTTAAATAATGTTTCTGCACAGGATCCGTGAATGGATACGCCTATGTAAATCCTAAAGGCGCCATTTCTGACGTGTTGTAAGATAGTTAGGCTTCAGGAGCCTGTGGATAGTGCTTATCTCCCATTACTGCAAAGGGAGAGAAAGTAATCCACTAATCCTTCCCATTGCTTCTCAGTTCAGTTGAACCCTCCAAAGTGCAAGTTACCAGGGCAGATTTATAATCTGAAAGTGAGACACTTGATACTGAAAGTCTTGGTGGAGAAGCCCCAAAAGACCTGCAATTATTTTTCTGCACACACTTTCATAAAGTTATTAGATATCCTTTTTTGGAAAAGAATGTCTGACAAGGGACACAGCATGTGGTTCAGCTCCAGCCATGAATTTGATATAAAGTTTTCAGGAAACCACAGCAAAGGGCAATAGAAGTGTACTTATCAGCTCTCTTGTTTTCTTATTTCCACTCTGTGCATCTGGCCGATCCCTTGCTTTATATGGAACTGCTTGACAGAATTACAGATGCCTTCTAAGAGAAAATCATGCTGTTATAGATAGGTTTTGGACATTGCATTTGCTTGGAGATAATGCCTTAAAAATAACACCACATTGAAGTGTATGCATAAAGGATGGCAATAATTTACAGATAAGAATCCAATATGTTAGGTGACATAACAGCTCTTCTGTGCTGCCTATCTATGACTAATAGTTGAAAATCAATTAGAGAATATGTAGATGAAGGAACTCAAATACATGCAATAATAATTAAGTATGACAGCATTCACAAAACTGAAAAACATATGACAAACTAGGAAAAGTACACATAGAATATACCCCAGACTGAGGTTATTCATTGTAAAAAGAGCTCTTAGACATCAATAAAGATGAACAGGCATACAAAAATGAGCAAAGTTAGGATAGGACAATACAACAAAAAAGAAAATTAGATGGCTTATAAATATAAGGAAAAAAATTGACAGGGGCTGTCCCAAAGAAATTATATTTAAAAACTAATATTTTTAACCATCAAATTAACAAAGCATTTTAAGAAATAATAATATTCTTTTTTGGTAAAGGTGCAGGAAAATGGGCATTGCCATCCATGATTTGTGGGAAATAAGTTAGTACAGTCTTTCTTGAAGAAAATGTGTCGGTATTCACCAAAAGCTATGGAATTTTGCATGCCCTTTTTCTTAATATAGGAATTTATACCAAGGAAATAATGTATGTGCACCTAGATGTTATTACAAGAATACTTTGAAGTGTTGTTTATAGCATTAAAGAATAGCAACAAATATCCAATAATAGAACAGTCATTAAATAAATGCTGTATATTCATACAAAAGGAACACTAATCATCAAATATAATGCTGAAAAAGAACATTTAATAATGTGCAAAATGCTCATGACAAACAGTTAAGTGAAAATATCATATTATTGTGAAGCATAACCTTTTTTTAAAAAAAAGAAAATAAGAGCATTACACACACATGCACATGCATATGTCCAAAAGGCATGTACCTAAAAAAATAATTATGATTAATGTGGGGTAATGAAATGGCAAAATTTTTTATTCTTTACATTTTATTACATTTTCAATGTTTTCTAAAGTGGATATTATTACAGTAAAAAGAAAAATATTTTAAAGTCTCAAATATACTTGAAGGCTACATCATTACATCTGAATGTGTATATTTTTATACCATCATGTTAAAACCACTATATAATAGATGGAATAAATCAAAACAAAATCTCTAAAATCTCTTTTAAATTTGTTATAACTTGCAGATATTAATTGTAGAAAAGTATAAAGAAGAAAATCACAATCGTCTATCCTGGCACCCAAATACAACCACTGTGAATATTTTGGCATATATAATTTTCTACATAGATAAGATAAACTTAGAGATATATAGTCTTTTTATAAACTGTTTTTTTTCAGTACATGTATATCTATAAATTGCTTTTCCACTTAACAGTATATCACAAACATTCCCCTTAAATGTAATTCAAAAAATTATTTTTATTGGACTCAAATTATTCTATAACATAAATATACTATCATTTATTTAATCAGTCCCCCATTATTGAGCCTCTAAATTGTTGCCATTTTTTAAAAACTATTAGGGCAAACACTTGTGATGACTATCCATATGGATTAATCTTAGACTTCCTTTCTGAATTTTCTTAGGATGAATTCTTAGGTCTGGAGTTATTGCTTTAAATTACCTACTATACTTTGCCAAATTGCCTTTGAGAAAATTTGTACTAATTAATGCTTCTACTTTAATTTTACAGGACTTGCTGTTTCTCTACACCCTTGTAAACATTAAAGATTACCATGTTTTCCTTCCTTTGCCAGGTTAAATAGTGAGATTCAGCCATTTTTTTCATATTTTTCTTTTGTAGTATGCCCATTCATGCCATTTATCCTTTGATTTGTTGTCAATAATATTATTCTTATTGACTGATAAAAACTTATTTTATATTGAGAATATATATTGGACACAGCTAACATTAGGAACACTCAGAAGAAAACTGGGTGACATGTGGTAGATACCAAGCAAATGATGCTGAAAGCTCAGCCTCTCTGTACACTGGTGCCGAATCAAATCTCGGAGAAAGAGTTTTGGGTGAAGTAGAAAAGAATAACTTTATTGCTTTGCCAGGGAAAAGGGAGACACAGAGGGCTCCTGCCCTCGAAAACTATGCATCTCAAACCAGGGGAGTTTGGTGAGGAGTTTTATGGCAATGGTTCAAGGGTGGGGTTGCTGATAAGATTAGGTGTGTGTAGGGGCTGCCTTCTTCTAATCTGGTCTCAGGTAGTCTTCTTTTTTTTTTTTTTCAGGTAGTCTTCTTGATGAGCTTCTCTGGTTCCTTTAGTCTGGCTTCAGGTGGTCTTCTCTGGTATGGAGAATGCTAACATCTTCCATTTGTTGGGTTTTAATTCTATAAAAGGGCTTAAAGATATTGTTATTTGTGTCCCTTGAGGTGGAACCAGGACCCTGCCCCAAGGTTGTACTATTGTTTCTTGGCTGTTCCTCCCTTGACTCTGCACCCCTTCCCTTCCTGGATTAGCAACTGTTCACATCTGCCCTTTGGAGCTCAGGGAAGGTCATGGAGGCTGAACAGAAAGGCTCTGCATGCCCAGGAGCCCCTACAGGGTCCTGCTCAGCTTTGCAAAGGAGTAAACCAATGGAGTATATATCTCATAGTAAATATCCACCACAACATTTGGAATTTCTGTACTTTTTTCTATAGTACCTCCACTTCAACTAAGATTAAAGTATTCCATGGCGACAATCTGCATTGTCTTTTACCATATAAAGTTTTATATTCTACTTTCAGGCTAAGATATTTGTACCTTATCTATATTAGCTTTTCCAGATATTTTTGTAGTCTGGCTTCTTATCTAATCTACTACTGCTAGATGTAGAAAAGGACATACAGAGTTCTGCTAAGTACTCTCAGCAACAGAAACCAGAGGGAGCAGGTTGATCCAGATGGGAAAATTGAAATTTTCATTGAGTGTAATGTTTATCATAGAACATCAAGGATCCAAAAGAGGAAGATAGATTTATCAGATGGGAATTGTGAGAAGCAACTACTCCAAATTACAGGTTAAAGTTACCATGTAAAGCCATTTCTCTTATCTTTCATGATAACAACCTTGCATACTTATACAGGGATGGTGATGGATGAGAATTGAACTGAGAGAGCCATACGTAATGAAATGTTCATATAAAATTTGTGAAAGCTTGAAACTTTGAGCTGAGCTGAGACATTGCATTTGCTACATCCATGCTGTTGATTTAGAATTAACATAATGAAGGCTCCTAAGATTTTGCAAGCTGGAAAACTGAGTCTTCATGAAGTTATACCAGCGTTCTCAAGAAGGTTATTGCTTTGCAGGAGGTTGGGTACTAGATTGGTTCTCATATGTTTACAAGCTTCCACTGGCTACCACTAGAGGCCCGGACAAAAATCTGGCTATTTCTTTAGGTAAGGATCAGAAAGGATACTTTTTACCAGAAAGAATCACTTGAGAATGCATTTATAGGTAAACCTCAGATAGGGTAAGCACTCTGATCTGTAATCTAAATGAGTGTTACTTTGTTACTTATCCTTTTATAAATAGCAAGGCAACTCTATTTACCTTCTGATCTTAATGACCAAATGACTGATAAGAAAAAGGTGCTAAAAAACCTCTTACCTGATAAAAACCTTTATTTATGGTAGAAGTAACAAGTAGAGGACTTCTGTAGACTATGGTTGTTAGCAACAACACAGAGGATAACAGCTATGCAAAGCAGACCACTGTAAAACTTTATCAGGAGCAAGAGTGAAAACGTTTGCTAAATGAATGCTTTTGAAAAGGTTGATCTGTAGCTGGAATAATGGCGCTATTTTGAAAGAACTCAGTCTAAAAAGCAGCCACACTCTGTGCTGGAACTGAAAAAAAAAATCATTGTGACAGGAAAATGATGCATGTTGAAATACTAAATAAAATACTGTCAGATCCTTTAGTAACTATTTTGGCCTTTATTAGAAACTCACAGATTGCATGATTCTTCAATTTGCTGACCAGCCATAAATGTGCAACTTGCTTGTGCTACACAACTGAGGTGACTTCCCACAGGCACTGGGAATGATCTGCATAAGATAACAGAGACAGGGTGAGAAAAAGAAGAAAAGGAAAGGAATACAGTACATACTAAAGAACCATTTCAATCCCAACCGTTTCTCGCTTTAAAAATATTTTAGTCAACAAATAAAAAGCCAAGTTTTTAAGGAATATTGATCTTTTGTTTCAAATGTCTACAAAAGCAAATACATAGTTTCCTTTCAGGAACAGCCTTACAGGTAAGCAGAATCTGCAGCTATCTAGAGAGGATGATATCAAAGGTGGACAAGATCCTCTTCCTCTGGGGGCTTATCATCCTGTTTTCCTGCCTCATTGGAAATTGACACTTTTAGGATATCTTTTATTAAGAGTATAAGAGAAATATCTTTAAAGTCAACTTTTTTAAAGAGAAGATTTAGAAACCACAAGAATGCTGGGTTAATAGTTCATCAATTTCCTCATTTCTCAGATGGAGGAACTAAAGCCCAGAGAGCAGAAGTGAATTGCCCAAAGTCCCTCCAAATCGATACATGAGGAAGGATAAAATATGCTAGAGAAAGTTCTAGCCACTCTCAAGAACACAGCAAAATTAATAGTACAATATCTCCCATAAATTTACCTGATTAGCTAGTTTTTACCTTAAAGGAGAAAAATATTCTTAAAGGAGAGAAGACAAGACAAACAAGAGAAAACAAGACATCCGAGTTTTGAGGAGATTGGTCAGGAAGTAAACTTGGAGACAAAAAAAAAAAAAAAAATGCAGTCACAAGAGAAGGGTATGGTGACAAGGGAATAAGATAGAAGGCACCAATCAGGGAATCAGGGAAGGAAAGATAATGGAAACAATCATTGTCAGCTTGACAATGTAGTCTAGACTCCTGATTCACAAATAGAGGAACAGGAATTAACTGCATAATTATTTTCCTCAGGTAAGAAAAGAATCTTGATACTAATTTAAAGATGCAAAGAAAATCATAGGATAATATGTATAGGGGATGCAGTAATTTCCTTATTTTCGATTTGTAGTTCATTCATTTGCTTCCATTATCCCTTTCTTTTTGGCCACCTTCATTAGATACCCAGGTTCATACTTTGATTTCTCACATTTGCATTTTATCTAAAAATATGAAAACCACACAAAATGAAAAAAAAAACTTTTTTCAAAGGGTTTGATGAGGTAAGTTAAGGTCAATGTTTTCAGCTTTAATTCTGAATGTCCTTGTTTTTATGAAGTGAAGTCAGACCCTTAATATACAATTTAAATGCAGCTTTGACTGACTAGAAAATGTTATTTTAAATCCCCAGAAGACACAGATCAAAGGACAGTAAAAATGCATCCATATTTGATTTAATGATGCTTTGAATTAAAGTAAAAGGAACATATGTCAAAACCTTGATCCACTGATTATTCAAGTTCAGTTTAAGGCTAACCTGCTGTAGCTTTAAATGAATCCATAGCCTAATATATAAAACATAACAGAAACTGTTTATAGTAAAAATATCTATCTGCCTTCAAAGACATTCTAGGTTGCTAAGCCCAATTTTGTGCACTGTGTTTATAGCTTTCACGGTGCTTTCTCTTCTCTTGGCGAGATCTTCACTTTCCTCTGTTGACTTTGGGGGGAATTTAACAGGGGCCTACAACATTTTATCTCTGCCTAGTAACAACTGAAATTTCTCTTTCAGTTTCTCTTTTTTTCACAGTACTATTCATTGAGCTGCCACAATTCATCTTTCCCACTCTCACCTCCATTCACACAACATCTGGAAGATTGCTCTCATTGTATATAACACTTTGTTATTTATTTTAACCAATCCAGGGACTTCTACTGTCACTTATTTCCAGTGAACTCTTAAATAGTGACCCTCAACTGTTGTCTGAACTTCAGATCCATGTGGCCAAATGCAGGATTTACATCTCCTACTGGAGAGCCCAATCGTCCTTTCCATATACATCCTTCTTAAACTGCAGTTCCTGACTTTGCTTTTACTATGAATGCTACAACTTCTTTCCCAGTCACTCAGCCTTGAGCATTTCAGTCACCCTAGACTCCTTTCTCTCCATGACCCTTCGCACGTAATCTGTTTCCAAGTGCTCTTGATTCTACTGCCTCAATATCTCTTGCATCTGTCTCCTCCTAGCTGTTGTCACTGCCAACACTCTGGTTAATGCTTTTGTTACTTTTCATCCAGGGCTATTCTAAAAACTTCCTAATTGGTCTGTCACCACATGTTCCTCTTCATGCCATTGAATGCTACATACACTGTTAGAGAACTCTTGTTTAAAGCAACCCTGATCAATCACCACCATGTTCAAAAACTTTCAGTACCTTCCTACTGCCAAAACAAAGTATTAATCACTGACTCTGGCATTTAAGGTTGTCTATGATATGGCACCAAACTCCATCTGCTGTGGTTCCTCTACATTCAACCTATGACCAATGAAACCAAACTGCTGACTTTTTGAAAATGACCTGTGTTACCCTTTCATTTGCCTTTGATCAGGCTATGCTTTCTCTCCCTCTCTCCACAGAGAAATGCTAGTCATCCTCCAAGGTCCGTCTCAAATTGACTTCTTCCTTAAAGTCTTTTGTACCTGCCTTTTTAACCCATTTCAATGGACTAAAATTGTAATTCTAAAGGACTACTTGTAGAGGCAGCCTGGAGAAAACCTAGATCAACACTACAAAGTTGAAGTAGACCATATTGAAGCTCAGGAGAAGTAATCTTTGGGTGCCATGTAGAAAAATACTCTGTGTGAATAAACATTCAGAGCCAAAGGCTAAGATCAACCAGGTTGGGCTATGTCAGGTATGGCCAATACCTGGCAGGTATTCTACCTGTCCCTTTTTTAACGTTCGTGGTAGATACAAACAATCTTTTGCTCTTGTGACTCTAGTCTGGGGCATAATTAATCCTACAAACATCAGACCAAGAGAAACATTACCAGAGAAACACTGTCAAGAGAATCATTAAACCAAGTAGCTATCTCTGGGCTGGATATTTCCTAATCCCTGCCTATCCATTTACCTATGAACTCCAATTGAGTTTGGGCCTTAGCTATGTTATGGAACATTTTTCTCTAGTTTGCACTATGCATCATTTGTGTATTTCTCTTATTTTCCCCTACTGGGCTGTAAGATCTTTGAGAGAAAAGAATATGTTTCAGTCATGGCAGTGCTAGAATTTGCCTTCCTTTTTACCTTTCATCCTCCTTCCTTCATTTCCTCTTTTCTTTTGTTCCTTCCTTCTTTCCTATCAAAAACAAAATGGATTCTTCAGAGTTTGGATAGCAACTGTGGTTTAACAGTTTGGGGGTCAGACAAACCTGAGTCAGTATTCCAGCTCTATTAGTAGCTGTGTGCCTTCTCACAGATGACTTGACCTCTCTGTTCATCAGTGTTTTTAACTAAAGCTTTGATAGTAACATTTCTGCTTTAGAATGGAGAGTAGAGAAGGAGTGATAGTATGCTAAGAGAAATAAGGCACCAAAGTACAAATTGTGCTTATGTTTCTATTTTGGGTAGTGTGGCTCCCTTCAACAGTTCTTTGAATTTATACATGTGGATGAGATTGTTTAAAACCAGGAATGTATTCAGAATTGGAATAGTCTCTATATTTTTGGTATAGTTTATGTACTTCTGCAATTTCCAAAATATAATTAGAAATTACTCTTTGTTCTTGAACAAATTAAGAACCCTTGTGCAATGAAATGGCACAAATGCTCATTTCACTTATGTTAATATTTTCAGAAAACCTCAACACTATCTGTTTATGATTCTGGTAATGTAGATGGATACTGTTTTGCTATCATTGCATCAGCTGTGAAACTACAGAATTTTACCATCCTAATGGGGCTTATCTCAATAAAGATTTAAGGAAATAATTTTGCTGTCATTTGGACATCCTATTATCATCTACTCAAAATTTGGCACTAGAATAATGTTTTCTTTTTATTCATTTGCTTTTGGAAGAAATAGGAAATTTATAACAGGTTTTCTAGTAAAATGGTGATTGGCTAAAAAATTTTTTAGCAGATTGTCTACATTTTACCTGCTGCTCAGGGTTCATTTGAGTTGCTAGTTTCTATCTACAAAATGCTACATGATGAAAATACTTTCTTCAATAAGTATAGGTTTCCCTTTTTATGGGCATATTTTTTTCCTAATAATAAAGGAAATAAATTGGTTCAAATAACTAGAAGTCCAGAGACAGAGCAGTCTTCAGGGTTGATGTAATCCCGAAGCTCTAGCTCCACTTTTCTGAATTCCCTTATCTCTACTCTCATCTGGAGGGTGTTGGCTGCATTGTCAGGCTGATATTGAAATGGCTACAGAAGTTCTGGGCCTCATATCCAGTCAACATAATGTTCAGAAGGAAAGTGGTATGTCTAGCTTTTTGTTTTGTTTTGTTTTGTTTTTCATTTGCTTTTAAAGATATGCAAGGTAAAAAGGCTTCTCATGACTGAGTGAAAAGGCTTCTCATTTACCAACATGACAGGTGTTGGTAAATGAAGTCATTTATAAGTGGAGGACTCTGCCATTTATTATTGCCTCCACATAGAGGGACCCTATGACTCACTGTTGTATCCTGCTTAATATATTTTCATATAACTAATTTCTTCTTTAAACACTATCTTGATGTCTTTGAAGACGATATTTTCCTCATCTGCCTATTTGAAAAGTGTCAGTGTCTCTGTTAGTAAATCATAATATTCTCAAAGAAAACATGATTATGTATATGTGATGCTGAGCAATTGATTAAAAATCGGAAGAAAACAATAGAAATTACATTTCTGATGCCATGTAAACAGATGATTTTCAAAATTTATGTATTTATTTTCTTAGAGAAAGACTACATTCACTTTGTAGATCTTCATAGCGTCCCTCCATTTATCCAAGCAACACACGTTTGTGTAGATCAGAGAACCAGATACACATGTTAGAATCTTCATATTGCCACTTATTACCAGTGCTACATTGAATATATTATTTAAACTTCCTGAGCCTCTGTTTCCTCACCTGTAAGATGGATGTAATAATTCTTAGCTCATAGCTTTTTTGTCATTCATTAAATATTAGTTTCCTTCCCTTAGCATTTTTCTTTACCCTTTCCAACTTTTTCTAAACAAAAACCCTTAAACATAACACTGGTAACTAAAGTAATATCTGCCAGCAACCTAAGTACTCAAGAATGCATGTCACCAGTGTTTCAAAGGTATTCTAAGCCATTCCTTTTTCTTTTTCTTTTTTTCTTTTTTTTTTTTTTTTTTGCTTTTCTTTTCTTTTTTTTGACATCTTTATTGGAGTATAACTGCTTTACAATGCTGTGTTAGTTTCTGCTTTATAACAAAGTGAATCAGCTATACATATACATATATCCCCATATCTCCTCCCTCTTGCGTCTCCCTCTCAACCTCCCTATCCCACCCCTCTAAGTGGTCACAAAGCAGCAAGCTGATCTCCCTGTGCTATGCGGCTGCTTCCCACTAACTATCTATTTTATATTTGGTAGTGTATATATGTCCATGCCACTCTCTTACCACGTCCCAGCTTACCCTTCCCCGTCCACGTATCCTCAAGTCCATTCTCTGCGTCTGCGTCTTTATTCCTGTCCTGCCCCTAGGTTCTGTAGACCATTTTTTTTTTCTTTTAGATTCCATATATATCTGTTAGCATAAGGTATTTGTTTTTCTCTTTCTGACTTACTTCACTCTTGTATGACAGGCTCTAGGTCCATCCACTTCACTACAAAAAACTCAATTTCGTTTCATTTTATGGCTGAGTAATATTCCATTGTATATATGTGCCACGTCTTCATTATCCATTCATCTGTTGATGGACACTTAGCTTGCTTCCATGTCCTGGCTATTGTAAATAGAGCTGTAATGAACATTTTGGTACATGACTCTTTTTGAATTATGATTTTCTCAAGGTATAAGCCCAGTAGTGGGATTGCTGGGTCATATGGTAGTTCAATTTTTAGTTTTTTAAGGAACCTCCATACTGTTCTCCATAGTGGCTGTATCAATTGACAGTCCCACCAATAGTGCAAGAGGGTTCCCTTTTCTCAACACCCTCTCCAGCATTTATTGTTTGTAGATTTTTTGATGATGGCCATTCTGACTGGTGTGAGGTGATACCTCATTGTACTTTTGTTTCACATTTCTCTAATGATTAGTGATGTTGAGCATCCTTTCATGTGTTTGTTGGCAATCTGTATATCTTCTTTGGAGAAATGTCTATTAAGGTCTTCTGCCCATTTTTTGATTGGGTTGTTTGTTTTTTTGATGTTGAGCTGCATGAGCTGCTTCTAAATTTTGGAGATTAATCCTTTGTCAGTTGCTTCATTTACAAATACTTCCTCCCATTCTGAGTGTTATCTTTTCATCTTGTTTATGGTTTCCTTTCCTGTGCAAAAGCTTTTAAGTTTCATTAGGTCCCATTTGTTTATTTTTGATTTATTTCCATTTCTCTGGGAGGGGGGTTAAAAAGGATCTTGCTGTGATTTATGTCATGGAGGGTTCTGCCTATGTTTTCCTCTAAGAGTTTTATAGTGTCTGGCCTTACATTTAGGTCTTTAATCCATTTTGAGTTTACTTTTGTGTATGGTGTTAGGGAGTGTTCTAATTTCATTCTTTTACATGTAGCTGTCCAGTTTTTCCAGCACCACTTATTGAAGAGGCTGTCTTTTCTCCATTGTATATTCTTGCCTCCATTATCAAAGATAAGGTGACCATATGTGTGTGGGTTTATCTCTGGGCTTTCTATCCTGTTCCATTGATTTATATTTTTGTTTTTGTGCCAGAACTATATTGTCTTGATTACTGTAGCTTTGTAGTATAGTCTGAGGTCCACGAGCCTGATTCTTCCAGCTCTGTTTTTCTTTCTCAACATTGCTTTGGCTATTCGGGGTCTTTTGTGCTTCCATATAATTGTGAAACTTTTTATTCTAGTTCTGTGAAAAATGCCATTTGTAGTTTGACAGGGATTGCATTGAATCTGTAGATTGCTTTGGGTAGTAGAGTCATTTTCACAATGTTGATTCTTCCAATCCAAGAACATGGTATATCTCTCCATCTGTTGGTATCATCTTTAATTTCTTTCATCAGTGTCTTATAGTTTTCTGCATACAGGTCTTTTGTCTCCTTAGGTAGGTTTATTCCTAAGTATTTTATTCTTTTTGTTGTAATGGTAAATGGGAGTGTTTCCTTAATTTCTTTTTCAGATTTTTCATCATTAGTGTATAGGAATGCAAGAGATTTCTGTGCCTTAATTTTCTATCATGCTACTTCACCAAATTCATTGATTAGCTCTAGTAGTTTTCTGGTAGCATCTTTAGGATACTCTATGTATAGTGTCATGTCATCTGCAAATAGTGACAGTTTTACTTCTTCTTTTCTGATTTGGATTTCTTTTATTTATTTTTTTTCTTCTCTGATTGCTGTGGCTAAAACTTCCAAAACTATGTTGAATAATAGTGGTGATAGTGGGAAACTTTGTCTTGTTCCTGATCTATAGAGGAAATGGTTTCAGTTTTTCACCATTGAGAACAATGTTGGCTGTGGGTTTGTCATAAATGGCCTTTATTATGTTGAGGAAAGTTCCTTCTATGCCTACTTTCTGCAGGGCTTTTATCATAAATGGGTGTTGAATTTTGTCAAAAGCTTTCTCTGCAACTATTGAGATGATCATATGGTTTTTCTCCTTCAATTTTTTAATATGATGTATCACGTTGATTGATTTGCGTATATTGAAGAATCCTTGCATTCCTGGGATAAGCCCCACTTGATCATGGTGTATGATCCTTTTAATGTGCTGTTGGATTCTGTTTGCTAGTATTTTATTGAGGATTTTTGCATCTATATTCATCATTGTTATTGGCCTGTAGTTTTCTTTCTTTGTGACATTTTTGTCTGGTTTTGGTATCAGGGTGATGGTGGCCTTGTAGAATGAGTTTGGAAGTGTTCCTCCCTCTGCAATATTTTGGAAGAGTTTGAGAAGGATAGGTGTTAGCTCCTCTTTAAATGTTTGATAGAATTCACATGTGAAGCCATCTGGTCCTCGGCTTTTGTTTGTTGGAAGATTTTTAATCACAGTCTCAATTTCAGTGCTTGTGATTGGTCTGTTCATATTTTCTATTTCTTCCTGGTTCAGTCTCGGAAGGTTGTGCTTTTCTAAGAATTTGTCCATTTCTTCCAAGTTGTCCATTTTATTGGCATGGACTTGCTTGTAGTAATCTCTCATGATCCTTTGTACTTTTCCTTTTTCTATTTCTGTTTGACTTAATCTCTCATTAGAGTCCATCTACCAACCAGGTCCTTTAAATAAGAAGTTGGAAGTTTTTTAGGAGTTGTCTTTTCATTTGCTTTATATGCTTGACAAATATACTATTCTTATTGTTTGCTGTTTGACTGACAAACACACATCTCCCCATCAATTTAGATTTCCAGGCTCGTCTCAAAACAATTTGATTTTTGATCTACTCCATAATAACTGGGATAATTTTTACTTTTTCACTCTCATTTACCTTCCAGGCTTTGAGGAAACAAGATGTCAACGTAACATTTTGGTTTTGTTTTTGCAGTGGAGTTAAAAGTTCTGCTAAGTGAAAAAGAATGAAATATTGCCATTTGCAGAAATATGGATGGACCTAGAGAATATCATACTAAGTGAAGTAAGTCAGACAAAGACAAATATCATATATCACCTATATGTGGGATCTAAAATATAATACAAATGAATCTATAAAAAAACAGAAACAGACTCACAGACATAGAGAACAAACTTATGGTTACCAAAGGGGAAAAGGAGGAAGGGGAGGGATAATTTAGGAGTATGGGATTAACAGATACAAACTACTATACTTAATATAGATAAGCAACAAGGATTTACTGTATAACACAGGGAAATATATTCAGTATCTTGAAATAACCTATAATGGAAAATAATCTGAAAAATATATATGTATAATTGAATCATTTTCCTGTATACCTGAAACTAACACAATATTGTAAATCAACTATACTTTACTTAAAAAAAAATCCTGCTGATAAACTGTACTAATTACTCTCATCCAAGTTTAATATTAGGGTAAACCAGATGGACAACCAATAGACTGTATTGCTGTTATGGAATACGTCCCTTCATTTAGAACTGATTCAACAGAAAAATATTTGAAATTAATTTTCAACAGATAAAGAAGTTGCAACAAAGCAGAATTATAAATGTAAAGGTAACATTGATGTTAAGGAATACATTTCTTTTAAAGGACTAGAAGTGGTGGATTACACATCATTTTAGAAATGCTATAATGAAGCTTCACTGTATTTACTTAGAAGAGTATTATTAGCATAGCAATTTTGGAAAATTAATATTCTGCTAAATTGTCTCAAAGGTTTCAGATAACTCTTCCAATTTTATGGAAAATTGTTATTAAAATTACATGTCTTATGAAAAACACATATTAATGAACCAGACAAGATAAATATATTTTAATAAATAAGCATTATATTACAAAGGAGTTATATCTTATTTGAACCTGATATAATGAGTAACGGAACATTTCAACTTGATACAATGAGTAATGAAAACTTTCAACAACACTGATGATTCACTATGTCATTAAAATATAATGAAATTTTAAAACATTAAAATCATCACAGACACCCATTCAGAGTCTTTAAGAATAAAGCCTGAATTATTTTCCATGCTCTGTCAGAGCAGAAGACAGAAGCTGCTTGCACAAGTTGTTCAGTAGAATCCTAAAAGGAACAGAGAGTCTGAATAATTTATTTCCCCTGTAGTTGCCCAATACTGTACTACAAAATGTTATACCTGATGAAACTAACCCATTGTAACTTGACATCTTAATGGTCTAGTGTTAATTTCAACTAGACTTTGTAGCATCATTTATTTTTCATTATCTCTGTAGATTTGTACTGACTTTGTAAGATTGTTAACAACTGAATGTAAAATTGGAGTTATAAGTCGAGAATGAAAATGGGAAAAGCAAGTTTACCATAAAATTACAGTGTATCATTTTCATTTCAATAATAGTATCAACTAAGTAAACTCTTTGCCATGATCAAAAATGTTTTGTCTAATCAGGATAACATTTTTTCACTTTCAGGAATTATTTCTAATCTCCCCCTGCTTTTTCTATATGGATTTTTAAGTGTTGGTTTTTTCCCTTAACATATGTATGAAAGCTAATTCAATGTTGCTGATGGCTGTGCTTTTGCACTGGATAATGTTAGATTGTAAAATTAGAGTGCTACTAATACCATCCAATTTCTTTTTGACTCATCTTCTAGAGCCAGAGTTGAGCAAAATATATGACCCCCTCCAGGTCAGTGGGTTCAGGAAAAGTAAAAAGATATGTCTAAAGATGGCAAATGTAAATTGCCTAGGTCTTTTTTCTAACTTTCTCAAGATTCAGGGAAAGAATGTTTCAGCTTTCAGAGCTGATAAAAATTTTAGCTGGAAAAGCTGGAAAAGCTCTTTATAAGAAATTGTTCCAAATATAAGTTGGTTATCAAAAACTAGCAGGTTTGGCACTGCAAAGAACTTCATCCCCGTCAAGCAAAGTTTTATCTCTGGAATTTCACAACTAATGTAATTGTGTCCATTTTGCAGTTGCCAATTCAACTCAATGATTTCATCTGTCACTTGGAATCTGTCAGACTCTCATAGACATAACATTCAACACCCAACCTGGCGGTCACTAACTTGTACAGATGGAACCCAATATGACTTAAACAGCATCAATGTAAATACAGCAGTGGTCAAAAAGAGGCAACGAGTTTCTCATGAGATTAAAAACATGAATTTAAGGTTAGAAAACATAGTTATCAATCAAGATTTTGAAAGATAGTTGTCTTGGAGCACACTTAAGGGAATATTGTTATTAATGTTGTTGTTTTTAACTGGTAGCTTTTTGTTCTATCTCATGTCTCCCAGTTTCCTAACTTTACTTTTCATATTTTTGGTCCTACTACATAATGATTCCTCTATACTTATGGATTCTGTAGCAATGACTCTCAAAAAATATTTTAAAATTTATTTTGTGCTATTATTTTCAGACACCAAAACAGTGTACTCGAATATTTCAGTGTAAGACCTATCAATAATTACTAGTTGTTATACTGACTAGTTTTTACTGTGGTCAGTAATTCTTCCAAAACCAATCAGCCTCACTAGCTTGAACCAATTACTTGTTCTTTCATAAAGATATTTGTCACAACCTTGCTAATAAGAATTGGAAATTCTTAATTTTGGGGTAATTATAGCTATCTATTTATATAGGAATGACCTTTTACAAGAGCTATTCAACTTCAAGTAACATTGTTTTTTTGTTTTGTTTTGTTTTTTCATTTTTTTTTTATTGGAGTAGAGTTGCTTCACAACATTGTGCTAGTTTCTGCTGCTGTACAGCAAAGTGAATCAGTTATACTTATACATATATCCACTTTTTTTAAGATTCTTTCCCATATAGGTCATTACAGAGTATTTAGTAGAGTTCCCTGTGCTATACAGTAGGTTCTCATTAGTTATATATTTTATATATAATAGTGTATATGTGTCAATCCCAACCTCTCATTTCATCCCACCCTCCCTTCCCCCCTTGGTAACCATAATTTTTTTTCTACATCAGTGACTCTATTTCTGCTTTGCAGATAAGTTCATCCATACCATTTTTCCACATATAAACAATATTATACTATATTTGTCTTTCTCTTTCTGACTTACTTCACTCTGTATGACAATCTCTAGGTCCATCCATATTGCTGCAAATGGCATTATTTTGTTCCTTTTTATGGCTGAGTAATATTCCATTGTATATATGTACCACATCTTCTTTATCCATTCCTCTGTCAATGGACATTTAGGTTGCTTCCTAAGTAGCATTGTTTAGAATACTTAAGTAAAACTTCATTTATGGATCCCTTTCAAACATGAATCAGAAGTTCAAAACACTATGTCTTAAAAATAATGCTCTCTTGAATGTGTTTTAATATCAAACCAGGATCAAAGTGGACAACTTTAGTAAATGACAAAGGGAAAATTTGATTTTCACATTAACATGTTTGGTGGCAATGCCCTTAACTATTGTTACCATCTTGTCAAATTGCTCCATCCTAAATCTGACTGGAATTTGCTTTCTAGTGCCAAATTATTTGTTGACTCATTTCCCCCCATTCATGTTCAGGCAACAGACGTGAAAAATATTTCTGATATCTCTGTAATGAAAGTGTTTTCATTTTGTTTTCTCAGCATGAGTTTTATCATTCTTTTTTGTGTGACATTTATCAACACTTATATTGAATAAACAAGTATCAGCACCATCCAAGGATATTGAGTGAGCACAACTCCACACCCAATGGAGGCCAGTAGCCAAGATCATAGTCCTTAGTATACAATGCAAACTACATTGGACTTCAATCAAAAATTGTTCTTTCTGAACTATGAATCTTCAGAAAAGCATCTGTGACTACCAAAGCCCTAACTGTTCTTCCTATTTGGTAATCACTCAACTTTAAGAAAGTTGAAGGCTGAATAATTTTCCAGTGCCTCCCCAAGCTTTTTCTTAATTCCTGTGTTATTTTGTGCTAGATACCTGGCAACCAAGGGCCTAAAAGTGAGACTCTAGTAGATCAAATATCACTAGGAATGTTTCACTTTAAGTCAGCAGTTGGTTGAAGGAAAGCAAGGTGAAATACTATTGTAAAAAATTAATAAACAGAAACCTTAATTAAGTAGAGTTGAGAGATCAGAAGGGGGAGATCACATGCCGAGTGATGGTAACAGAACCCAAGAGGAAGAAGAAAAATTCCTTTTTCCTGACAACATTCAACCAATGAAAACCATAGACTCTGTTTACTATAGCCATCCCAAATTCCTCTTCCCCTCTATAAAAACATTCTCCTTCCCTTGCTTTGTGGGCACTTGCACATGGCCTGCCACAGTTGTGTTACCCAAAAACTGGGTCTGCCTCTTGGTGTGTGTCAAGCCAAAAGAAACAACAAAGCCAAAGATCAGGAGAAAGAAGGATCATTACTTGCAGCAAGTAAGCAGAACACTGAGAATCTTTCCCAAAGCAGCATCTCTCCAAACAGCAATACTGGGGAAGTTTTAAGCTAAGGCTACATGCATATTCAAGAAGAGGCTTGAGCAGTTTACAGAGTCTAAGCTTTAGTTGATTGTAGTCATGAGAGTCAGAAAAAGTCAATATCATCCCTTAGGTTCCAGTCGATCTAGTGTTTGAGCACTTCAGGGTAATCTTCACTACTGAAACAGAACTGGGAGTCTTTACAACTGCTACATTATCTTTGCTATTGTTACATCTCTTGCCTGATAACAGTCATTCTTTCTGCATTCTTTTCTTCTCTTAAGATCATTAATTACTGAGACCTGTTCAAGGACAAGCATTGTGGCCAGGCTTAGATCACAAAATGGCTTCAGCCAAAAATGACTTCTCTTCTGTCAAGAAAGCCATGCCTGGTTCTCTCTGTCTGGGGACCCCCTACCCTATCTGCTTACAGTTACAGACTGTGAATTTCAATTCTTTCCCAATCCTGAATAAACACATTTTTGATGGAGAAATAACTGGCAATCTATTTGTTTTAGGTTAACATTTTTGTGGCTAATATAGGGATCAAGAGAATCCTGCCAACAAATCCAGGGCTGGTAAGTAAACAGGTGTGATACCCACATTAAGCCCATTGTTCCTCACTGCTTTTCTTGCCAACCCTGGAGTTTGAAGGTATGTCTTTGTACTGGATCCAAGCTTCTGTCCTCTTTGCATTTTGAAGCTCTCTAGGTTTTATTAGAGATCTGTTTTAAGATTTCATCCTTCCTGGTTAAGGCCTTGTTCTATATGCAAGTGCTTGTTTGGCACTTCAGTCTTATTTGAAATCAGACTGTTCCAACTGGAACTGGTTCAGCCTTCAGCCCATTCCTTTTGGAACAGAAGCTATTCCTCCAGGAACTGACTAGCCTTTGGACCATGCCTTTGGGAGCAGGGACTGTTTCATTGGAACTGTGCCAGTTCAGCCTTCAACCCATTCCTTTAGAATAGTGGCTGTTCTATGGGAACTGAGTTGAGAAGCCTTCAGCTTGGCTCCTTCGGGACCAAGCTGTTCTCTTAGAACTGGCTGGTATTAGGCCTGCAAGCTGTTTGAGCTATTTGAACTGTTTAAGCAGTTTGAATGGTAAGCTGTTAGAGAAATTTGAGCTGTTCAGGCTGTTTGAGTTGTTCGAGCTGTAAGCTGTTTGTGTTTAAGCTGTTTAAAAATTATTCTTTTACTTTAGAGAAAAACCTCTGAGAAATGGGATCCCATTTATCTAAATATTTTGAGTCCCGCTACAAGGACTCTGAGTGATTTTGTGTTTAAATACCCTAGTCTTTCCTTAAGCACATTTCTAACTAAATGGACCAACTTGACTAAAGGAAATTTAGAATATCAATGGCCATTACCTTTTTAAAACTGAGTTGGACTACCGTAACTCTAAAATTTCCAGAACTGAATGGAATGTGTATATTGATTGATTTTGAGGCTTCCAAATGTTATCAGTAGCCTAAAATTGCCTTTCTGCAAAATAAGATTTTAATATTAACTGAGGCAAACAATGATAAAACGGCTTTCAAAGTTTCATTCTCCTCTTCATTGGCTTCTTTGTCTCAGTCCCTGCCTCCAGCATCATCTTGTCTCTCTCCCTCAGCTCCTCATGCTCAGGCCCCATCTCCAGGGCCATCTTCCTTCTTCCCTCCTATACCGCCTACACCTCCTCTAAACCCTCAGTTTCACAATACTAATTATCTTGCTGAACTTCCCTTTTTCTCTGAAAATGTCCCTCTCCTTTTTCCTCTGGATGTATCAGAACCTGTCCCTTTAAAATTAAGCCTTCTGAGAATCCAGAAGCTAAACTCTTAACTTCTTGTATTCTCTGAACTAAAACTGAACTGCGAGCCACAGTCAAAGATTTTCCCAGAGTAGCCAAAGTTTCTTACAGATTTGCTGAGGAATTTAATACAGTCATTCCAACTAATCAACCTGGTTTCTCTGACTTCTATCAGCTAGTTCGTATGCTTGTCTGTGAAGGCCAGGCCCAGCATTGGATGAAAACCGCTAAAGGGAAAATCCTGACAGGTCTCTAGAATTACAACCAGGAGACCAGCCCACTAACTTATTATATGATCATACTCAGGCAATCTCTAGGTAACTTTGTTGGGCAATTCCTAAGGCTTTTCCAATCTATTGATTGGAACAAAATTCAGGCTTGCATATAAAAATCTGATGAGCCTGTTCATGACTATTACAATTAACTTCAGATTTTTTTTTTTTATTCCACCCCAGGTCATTTTTAACTCTATATTAATGGGCTGAACTGGGACCTTTCTCTTCTAGTAAAAAGGACAAGGATGGAATGGGAAACTATGTCCACTCCAGATTTAGTTATACTGGTAAACCAGCTCTCTTACACTCTGGATGAATCACCTAAAAGGAGGACCACTGAAATTCTTATTCTTCAGCTCCAGCAAAGGAAGGTCCCTAAATGAAACCAAAACCCTCCTAGTTTCTGCCATTATTGAAAAACAAACAAATAAACCCAGGACATTGGAAAAGAGATTTTTACAAATTTAATCACTTCAGACTCCTTCAGTCCTCAAACCTGCCTTTCCAAAGTCCTCCTAGTTCTCAATGATAGGGCTCTAAGAAACTACAGGAGATCTTCCCAATCCTCCCTCTTAATTGACTTGGAGAAATATTTCTCCAGATTGGGGATGAATCTCTTCCTGTCCTAGCTGACACTGGAGCCACATTCTTGGTGCTCAACTCTAGTACTATAAGACAGTCCCTGCCTTGGAGCACTAAGAAGACAGTTCAAATAGTGGGGATCCCTAATGAACCTCAAGAAGTTCCTTTCTCTGAACCCATTCCCTTTTGTTTAGATCCTTTGAAAGATACACACTCTTTTCTCCTTAGTTTCTCTACCCCTACCCATTTATTAGGCTGAGACTTCTTAGGGAAGCATCATGCTGGATACTTCTCCTCAAAAGTGGAAATAGTTCTAGAATTTGACAGTAGTCAGCAAAGAAACCAATCAGGTGCATTAAATAACCCTTTGATATATTTTATTTCTTTCATCTCTTACAGTACTAGAGCTGATTCTGGAAACACTGATCATTTGTCTCTACTGAATCAGCTACCACTAACCTTATGTGCAAAATCTCCAACTGATATTGGGAAAATTCACAGTGCATCTCCCATTAAGATTCAAATAGACCCTTCAAAACCTCTTCCCAGAATTAATCAATACCTTATAAGTAAAGAAGCCCTTTAATGTATAAAGCCCATAATAGAGGATTACAAGTCTCAAGACCTCATTATTCCTTGTACTAGTCCATGTAATACTTCTGTCTAACAGTAAGAAAACCTAAGGGCCAAGGATGGAGGTTTGTCCAGGATCTCCAAGCAATAAACAGCATTGTTATCCTTCCACATCTGTTGTTCCTGATTCTCATACACTACTAACATCCACTCCTTCTGGAAGCAAATTCTTTACTGTAATTGATTTATGCAGTGCATTCTTTAGTGTTCTAGTTGATGAAGCTAACCAATATATTTTTGTCTTCACCTGGGAAGCAAAAAAATTTACCTGGACAGTAATGCCTCAGGATTTTACTGACAGTCCTTCTTATTTCTCACAAATCCTGATGTCTGATCTGGATAATATAAAGTTTCTTAGGCATTCTACTTTGCTGCAATATGTAGATGATTTGCTTCTTTGCTCTCCTCCTCAAGCTTCTTCAAGGGAATACAGAATCCACCTGCTAAGGCTTCTGACTTTAAAGGAACATAAGGTCACCAAGGAAAAATTGCAGTTTTCTCAAACCCAGGTTTAATATGTAGGGCATCTGGGCTTCCCTGGTGGCGCAGTGGTTGAGAATCTGCGTGCCAATGCAGGGGACACGGCTTCGAGCCCTGGTCTGGGAAGATCCCACATGCCACGGAGCAACTGGGCCCGTGAGCCACAATTACTGAGCCTGCGCGTCTGGAGCCTGTGCTCCGCAACAAGAGAGGCCGCGATGGTGAGAGGCCCGCGCACCGCAATGAAGAGTGGTCCCCACTTGCCACAACTAGAGAAAGCCCTCCCACAGAAACGAAGACCCAACACAGCCATAAATAAATAAATAAATAAATAAAAGAACGTGAATTTCTTTTTAAAAAAAAACCCTATTAATGAGATATTTAAAAAAAAAAATATGTAGGGCATCTGATTTCAGAACAAGGGTTATACCTAGACCAAGATGGGCTTCATGGTATCCTAAGTTTCCCAAAACCCAAAACTAAACACCAACTGTGAAGTTTTCTCAGGCTAGTTAGTTTCTGCCAAAATTGGATTCAAAATTTTTCTCTTATGGCTAAACCACCATATGTTTTACTAAAGAATAACAACTCCAACCCAATTTTATTGGTAGAACCAGACAAAATTGCCTTTAAGGACTTAGAGGAGTTTGATGAACCCACCTGCCTTTGGGCATCCCAATTTTCAGATTTCCCTTTTCCTTTTTATATATGAGAAGAAAGGGAATATCTTCAGGGTATTCATCCAAAAACATGGGAACCACCACTGACCCATAAGGTATTATGGCCAGCAACTTGACCTTGTGGCATGGGGATAACCCCCTTGCTTTAGAGTCATTACTGCCACTGCCTTTTCTGTCAAGGCCAACAATAAAACTGTGGGATCTCCTTTAACCATTTTTGTACCTCATGCAGTAGAAGCCTTCCTGAATTCCCATCCCACTCATCATTTCTCAATCAGCCACCACACCTCCTCTAAAGTTCTTTGTTAACTGCCCTCACATAACTCTTTTATTTTGTAATAACCTTAACCTGGCTACTTTTCTCTCCTCCATCAACAACGAAGTCCCTCAGGACTGGTTAATGCTGACAAATCACCTCGACTCTTCATGATATCTGCAGGAAATTCCTTTGTGTAATGCTGACTTCTCATGGTTCACTGATGGTTCTGATTTAAAAGGTGACAATGGCAAATATTATGCTGGGTTTACTATTGTAACTCCTTTTGTTGTTGTTGAGGCAACAACTTTACCTATGGCTACTTCAACCCAATGGGCTGAATTATATGCTCTTACACAGGCTGTCACTTTAGCCAAGGGCAAAACTGTCAATATTTATGCTAATAGTAGGTATACTTTTGGAGTAGCTAATGATTTGGAAGTGTTGTGAAAGCAACATGACTTCTTTAATTCCAGCAGGAATAAAATTTAAAATAACCCCTATGTTTAGGAATTATTGTATGCAATACCTTTACCTGCCACTTTAGCTATTATTAAGGTTCGAGGACATTCTAAACTTGATACTCTAGATACTAAAAGATAATCACCTTGTTGATATTTCTGTAAGGAATGCTGCCCTTAAAGGAACCAACAGCAGCCAAGTCTCTGTCATGGTCCAAAGGGATACTTCCCCAAATGATAATTTGGAAAAACTGTCTGGAGAAGCCCAAAAATTGGCCTCAGAAAAGAAAAACAATATTGGGAATTCAGCAATTATTGGTTTGACAAAAAGAGAAAGCTCTGGTTTGAACCAAATAATAACCCAGTCCTACTAGAGACTTGAAAATTCCTACTCCTTACCACTGAACATGCATTAAACCCTTGGTCAGCTGATAAAATTATAGCCTTCATGAATAAATATTGGTGGGGAAACATTAACAAAGCCTCAAAAAATTTGTACTGCTCCCAGACATAATGGACAATTCAAGATCTGGCAAATACAACCTCCTCCATCTTATGGATCTAAATGTGTTTTAGTTATGGTGTATATGTATCCACACTGGACTGAAGCCTTCTCTTTTAGACAGGCCACAATCTCTTCTATGTTTAAAGTCCTTTTGGGAAAGATTATTCATACCTAAGAAACTCCTCTTTAACTTCATAATGATAGAAGAACCCATTTTACTGGTCAGATACTTCTACAAGTCTGCTATATTTGGCTGGTTTTGCAACATTTTCACTGTGCTTACCATCCTCAATATTCTGGGATAGTCAAATGCACTAATAGTATTATTAAAATTCAGTTGACAAAACTTGTAGAGACCCTCAAACACCTTGGCCAAAAGCATTGCTGTTGGTCCTTCTAAATCTCAGATACACTCCTTTTGAAACTCATAAACTCTTACCCTTTTAGATAGTCACAGATGCCCAATGCACTTGGCTCCTGCCTCTTTTGATCCACAACTGATAAAAGGGGAGATACTCCAATATTGCAAACTAATTACTTCTATTTAAAGTAACCATGTTTGGTAGAACAATCTTTTCACAATGTGCTCTCAGGAAACAAAGACCTTAAGCATCACACCTTGCAACCTGGAGATTTTGTCTATTGGAAAAGACACCCCCGGAAAGACGCTCTTCAACCTTGTTGGAAAAGCTCTTATAAGGTACTGGTAACCAACCCTTGTGCTGCCAAACTCTTGGGTCTAGGCTCTTGGATTTACATGACACACATAAAGAAAGTGTCAAACCCTGACTGGACCTACACTTCATCTGGTGACCTGAAAATAAAAATTTCTCAGAACTGAAGTAGACAAAATCTGATGAGATGGCTTTCCCAAGATATCCAGACCAGGCCTGCTGGAAATTTGTCACCAAACCTTTGATGATGGCATAATGCTTCATATGATCTCCAATGTCTATGATCTTAATAACATATGAACTTTAGATAAAAAGTGCCTGAGAGTTCTCCCTCTTACCCCTCCTTGTAATTTGAATGTGATTTCAATATATTTCCAGTCTGTGCAATTTCCCTCTGACGTGAGACACTACACCCAGGAAAGATCCTTCCTGGCATTGAAAGGAAAAAGCCACTGAAACTGGAAAACCTGACTCTTGATCAGTGATGCTTTCACAGAAAGATCTTGATCAAAAGGGGAAAATATAAAAAAGTAATAAACAGAAACCTCAATTAAATGGAGTCAGGAGACCAGAAAGGGGAGCTCTCATGTCTTGCAATGATAACAGAACCCAAGAAGAAGAAGAAGAAAGATTCCATTTTCTTTCCTGGCAACAACTCAGCCAATGAAAAGCTATGGAATCTTTGTTTACTATAGCCTTCCCAACTTCCTCTTCCTCTCTATAAAAGAATTCTCTTTCCCTTGCTGTGCAAGGACTTACACATGGTGAGCCATGGTTGCAGACTTCCAATTCCAATTTTTTGCTGATCGCAAATAAACCCATTCTTGCTGGAGAAATAACTGGCAGTCTCTTTGTTTTAGGTCAACAGTACCTTGGCACAGATTTAAGTACTGACCATTATCTAACTAATTCAGTCAAATTTCAATTACCCAAAAGGAGCTCATTTGAATAAACTAATGGTCACATAAGAAGGAAAAGAAAAAGCTTTTCATGTAAATATTCATGTCTTGCAAAATGACCTCATTTAAATGACTGGTTTGGGGTAAGCAAGACTTCGATGAGTGAAATTCAATTGTAGATTTCAGTTCAAAACAAGAGAGAACATTTTTTTAAACTACATTTGCATCATGTGTTCCAGGCATTTTCTTCTGCAATAAATTAAAGTTGTTATAGTCTTTAGGGAAATGTGAAAACTAATATCTTCTTATCTACTGTTGCACTTTAAGATGCCTATCAAAAATGTTATATAGGGGCTTCCCTGGTGGTGCAGTGGTTCAGAGCCCGCCTGGCAGTGCGGGGGATGTGGGTTCAAGCCCTGGTCTGGGAGGATCCCACATGCTGCGAAGTGGCTAGGCTCTGCGCTGCAGCTGCTGGGCCTGTGCTCTGGAGCCCGCGGGCCACAGCTGTTGAGCCCGTGTGCCACAACTACTGAAGCCCGCTCACCTGGAGCCCGTGCTCCGCAACAAGAGAGGCCACCGTGATGAAAGGCCCACATGCCGCAACAGAGACCAAATGCAGCCAAATATAAATAATAAATAAATAAATATTTTAAAATGTTATATAGTAATGAAAAGTATTCTTGTGAGTGAAACATCCAATGTCACTTTAAGACTGCAGTTCTCTACATATTTCACGCAAATAAATTTTAATTTTTCAGTAAAGTGTCAACTATTTAAACTGATGCTGAAGCACATTGATCTACCTAATTAGATATAAAACCTGGTGACTAAAGTCACCAAGAGTATATGATCTCATGCCCAAGGTAACACATTCAGTGTTTTTATTATTATTGTATGATAATTCCCCCAGCTTTTTCTGTAAGGAACTCTCTATGGGCTAAGTAATTGGTAGTTTCTCATGTATGTTTTAATAGTCTTCAGAAAAAAGTTTTCTGAACAAATGCCATCTACTATGGAATACTATTTGAACTGCATTTATTTCTACAGCAGATTTCCCTGGTTGGCCAATTAATTACAAGGTATAAAGGTCTTTTTAAAGTCACTTGGAAAAAAAGGACAACAGTTATGGTTCATGGTTCCCATCTTGAACTGACTCTAATAATGCAAGTAGTGTAGATTATAAATACCTTTTCAATATTGTTAGGACAAGAAATAAATAAATAAATAAATAAATATATATATATATATATATATTATATATATATATATAGACTTCAAAATTATCATTAAATACATGGTGGGAGTTCTGATTTATTCTTGTCAGCTTTGTGTTTGGAAAATAAAAGAAATCTATATGCATTTTTTGACTATTGCTTAAGAGAATATTTAAATCTACAGAACATTGTTAACAATTACTTTGATCATTACTGAAATATTTAGATTCAGATAATTAAATAAATAGGATCACGATGCAGTAGAGATTGAATTAATTTCCCCTTTTTTTCTGTATCTGTTTTTAGAATAAGATAATCACATTTTTATAACAATGTTTGGAACATAGGTTTTGCCAGACTAAATATACTTTTAAGGTAAATATTAAAAATGACTAATGTATTTACTAGTCACTTAACCCCTATTAAATTGACCACAGACAAAATATTGGTTTTTCTCTTAAATGAAGTAAATTAATTTCAAACATTCTACTATCGCGGCAGGATCTAAGATATCCTGGGATAAGGATATTGATTCGATCATCTGTACCAGAACTAAGTCAGAATATATCTATAATGAAGCTGAGAAATCTCCAGGGTCACAGCAGAGGTAAAATGGAGGGAATCCCCAGGGTCACAGCAGAGGTAAAGACATTTTTTTGACAATGTTATTATTCATTCCCAATATCAAAGAACCAATATAAAGTGCATAGCTTGTAGCAGGCACTTGAGAAACATTTCATGAATGAGTGAATGGGCAAACTACAGACAAGTTTTAATCACAATTGTATATTTGGCACACATAACAAATGATTCATGAAAGCTTAGCCTTATTTATTTATTTATTTATTTATTTTTTAGGTAGCTAGTGTTTGTAGCCATCCAGGTGGATTCACCTGTAAATCACTGCTTATGAGAAATACAACTCTATTTTAGGTTGATATTTGCTTTCCAGCTACTATTGCCACTTTCAAGAGATATCAGCTAGCAATTCTATTTATCAGAAATGACTCTAACCTCCTAAGTAGTGTTTGAAATTTGTAAAAAGCCTCCCCAGGGCTCCAGCTGATATTTGTCCTTGCCAAGAGGTTTGGACCTTTTCCTTTTGGGCTCACTGCTCATAATAATGATACAGACCTCTCACTTCATTAGCTTTGATAACAGCATTATTTCCCCACGGCTTGTGAGAAACAAAACTATAGAGATTCTCAAGAATAGTATGAAACTTGATCCTTATCACAAAAAAAGAGAGTGAATTTCTGTTCTCATACACTCTTATCACATTGGCAAGCATATTAATCACAAATGCACAGTGTGAAAAAACTCAGTCCTACATCTTTAACAATAGTTTTGATTGGTTTGGTGTAATGCTAAAAATATAACTTTGAAACATCTTTAAGAAGTTGTTGGAGGACCTTCAAGATGGCGGAGGAGTAAGATGTGGAGATCATCTTCCTCCCCAGAAATACATCAGAAATACATCTACATGTGGTACAACTCCTACACAACACCTACTGAACGCTGGGAGAAGACCTCAGACTTCCCAAAAGGCAAGAAAATCCTCATGTACCTGGGTAGGGTAAAAGAAAAAAGGAAAAACAGAGACAAAAGAACAGGCACCGGACCTGCACCTCTGGGAGGGAGCTGTGAAGGAAGAAACGTTTCCACACACTAGGAAGCCCCTTCACTGGTGGAGACAGGGGTGGGCTGGGGGGAAGCTTCGGAGCCACAGAGGAGAGCATACCAACAGGGCTACAGAGGGTAAAGCAGAGAGATTCCTGCACAGAGGATCAGTGCCGACCAGCACTCACCAGCCCGAGAGGCTTGTCTGTTCACCTGCCAGCTGGGGTCAGTGGGGGCTGGGAGCTGAGGCTCCAGCTTCTTCGGAGGTCAGATCCCAGGGAGAGGACTGGGGTTGGATGTATGAACATAATCTGATGGGGGATAGTGCACCACAGCGAGCTGGGAGGGAGTCTGGGAAAAAGTCTGGACCTGCCTAAGAGTCAAGAGACCATTGTTTTGGGGTGCGCGAGGAGAGGGGATTCAGAGCACTGCCTAAACGAGCTACAGAGACGGAATCCAGCCACGGCTATCAGCACAGACATCAGAGATGGGCATGAAACGCTAAGGATGCTGCTGCAGCCACCAAGAAGCCTGTGTACAAGCACACATCACTATCCACACCTTCCCTCCCAGGAGCCTGTGAAGCCTGCCACTGCCAGGGTCCCCTTATCCAGGGAAAACTTCCCCCGGAGAACACATGGCATGCCTCAGGCTGTTGCAACATCATGCTGGGCTCTGCCGCTGCAGGCTCACCCTGCATTCCAATTATGACTGCTGTATCCTTCCCTACCCCCCGGCCTGAGTGAGCAAGAGTGCCCTAATCAGACACTGTTTTAACCCCTTCCTGTCTGGGCAGGAAACAGAATCCTGAGGGCGTCTACACACAGAGGTGGGGCCAAATCCAAAGCTGAATCCCAGGAGCTGTGTGAACAAAGAAGAGAAAGGGAAATTTCTCCCAGCAGCCTCAGGAGCAGTGGATTAAATCTCCACAATCAACTTAATGTACCCTGCATCTGTGAAATATCTGAATAGACAATGAATCATCCTAAAACTGAGGAAATGGACTTTGAGAGGAAATGTAGACTTGAGGTTGTCTGTATTCAACAGAGTAGTTTCTGATTTTTATGTTTAACTTAGTATAGTTTTTAGTGCTTGTTATCAATGGTGGATTTGTTTATTGGTTTGGTTGATCTTTTCTTTTTTATTACTTTTTTAAATTTTTATTTTAATAATATAAACTTTTTTATTTTAATGACTTTTTTTTTATTTTATTATTTTTTTCTTTCTTTTTTTTCTCCATTTTCTCCTGAGCTGTGTGGCTGACAGGGTTTTGGTGCTCCGGCAAGGTGTCAGGCCTGAGCCTCTGAGGTATGAGAGCCAAGTTCAGGACATTGGACCACCAGAGACCTCTCAGTCCCACATAATATCAATCGGTGAGAGCTCTCCCAGAGATCTCTATCTGAATGATAAGACCCAACTCCACTCAATGACCAGCAAGCTCCCGTGCTGGACACCCCATGCCAATCAACTAGCAAGACATGAATGCAAGTCCACCCATTAGCAGAGAGGCTGCCTTAAATAATAATAAGTTCACAGACACCCCAAAACACACCACCAGACGTGGTCCTGTCCACCAGAAAGACAGGATACAGCCTCATCCACGAGAACACAGGCACCAGTCGACTCCACCAGGAAGCCTACACAACCCACTGAACCAACCTTACCACTGGGGGCAGACACAAAAAACAATGGGAACTACGAACCTGCAGCATGCAAAAAGAAGACCCCAACACAGTAAGTTATGAAAAATGAGAAGACAGAGAAATATGCAGCAGATGAAGGAGCAAAGTAAAAACCCACCAGACCAAACAAATGAAGATGAAATAGGCAGTCTACCCGAAAAAGAATTGAGTAATGTTAGTAAAGATGATCCAGAATATTGGAAATAGAATGGAGAAAATACAAGAAACGTTTAACAAGGACCTAGAAGAACTAAAGAGCAAACAAACAATGATGACAACACAATAAATGAAATTAAATACTCTCGAGAAGGAATCAATAGAAGAATAATTGAGGCAGAAGAACAGATAAGTGACCTGGAAGATAAAATAGTGGAAATAACTACCACAGAGCAGAATAAAAAAAATAAATAAAGCATTGAGGACAGTCTCAGAGACATCTGGGACAACATTAAATGCACCAACATTTGAATCATAGGGGTCCCAGAAGAAGAGAAAAAGAAAGGGACTGAGAAAATATTTGAAGAGATTATAGTTGAAAACTTCCCTAATATGGGAAAGGAAACAGTCAATCAAGTCCAGGAAGGACAGAGAGTCCCATACAGGATAAATGCAAGGAGAAACATGCCAAGACACAGATTATTCAAACTATCAAAAAATAAATACAAAGAATAAATATTAAAGGCAGTAAGGGAAAAGCAACAAATAATGTACAAAGGAATCCCCATAAGGTTAACAGCAGATCTTTCAGCAGAAACTCTGCAAGCCAAAAGGGAGTTGCAGGACATATTTAAAGTGATGAAAGGGGAAAACCTACAACCAAGATTATTCTACCCGGCAAGGATCTCATTCAGATTTCACGGAGAATTTCAACCTTTACAGACAAGCAAAAGCTGAGAGAATTCAGCACCACCAAACCAGCTTTACAACAAATGCTATAGGAACTTATTTAGGCAGGAAGCACAAGAGAAGGAAAAGACGTACAAAAACCAACCCAAAACAATTAAGAAAATGGTAATAGGAACATACGTATCGATAATTATCCTAAATGTAAATGGATTAAATGCTCCAAGCAAAAGACATAGACTGGCTGAATGGATACAAAAACAAGACCCGTATATATGCTGTCTACAAGAGACCCATTTCAGACCTAGGGACACATACAGACTGAAAGTGAGGGGATGGAAAAAGATATTCCATGCAAATTGAAATCAAAAGAAAGCTGGAGTAGCAATTCTCATAGCAGACAAAATAGACTTTAAAATAAAGACTATTACAAGAAACAAAAAGGACAGTACATAATGATCAAGAGATAAATACAAGGAGAAGATATAACAATTGTACATATTTATGCACCCAACATAGGAGAACCTCAATACATAAAGCAAATGCTAACAGCCATAAAAGGGGAAATCGATAGTAACACAATCAAAGTAGGGGACTTTAACACCCCACTTTCACCAATGGACAGATCATCCAAAACGAAAATAAATAAGGAAACACAAACTTTAAATGACACATTAAACAAGCTGGACTTAATTGATATTTATAGGACATTCCATTTAGAAAACAAGAGAATACACGTTCTTCTCAAGTGCTCATGGAACATTCTGCAGATAGACCATATCTTGGGTCACAAATCAATTCTCAGTAAATTTAAGAAAATTGAAATCGTATCAAGTATGTTTTCTGACCACAACACTGCGAGACTAGATATCAGTTACAGGAAAAAAAACGGTAAAAAATGCAAACACATGGAGGCTAAACAATACACTACTAAATAACCAAGAGATCACTGAAGTAATCAAAGAGGAAATGAAAAAATACCTAGGAACAAATGACAATGAATAAATGATGACCCCAAACCAATGGGATGCAGCAAAAGCAGTTCTAAGAGGGAAGTGTATAGCAATACATTCCTACCTCAAGAAATAAGAAAAATCTCAAATAAACGTCCTAACGTTACACGTAATGAAATTAGAGAAAGAAGAACCAAAAAAACCCAAAGTTAGCAGAAGGAAATAAACCGTAAAAATCAGATCAGAAATAAATGAAAAAGAAACGAAGGAAATGATAGCAAAGATCAATAAAACTAAAAGCTGATTCTTTGAGAAGATAAACAAAATTGATAAACCATTAGCCAGACTCATCAGGAAAAAAATGGAAAAGACTCAACGGAATTAGAAATGAAAAAGGAGAAGTAACTACTGAGAGTACAGAAATACAAAGGATGATGAGAGATTACTACAAGCAGTAAATGTCAATAAAATGAACAACCTGGAAGAAATGGACAAATCCTTAGAAAAGCACAACTTTCCGAGAGTGCACCAGGAAGAAATAGAAAATATAAACAGACCATTCACAAGCACTGAAATTGAAACTGTGATAAAAAATCTTCTAACAGAAGAACTCTATCAAACATTTAGAGAAGAGCTAAGACCTATCCTTCTCAAGCTCTTCCAAAATATAGGAGAGAGAGGAACACTCCCAAACTCATTCTACGAGGCCACCATCACCCTGATACCCAAACCAGACAAAGATGTCAGAAAGAAAGAAAACTACAGGCCAAAATCAATGATGAGCATAGATGCAAAGATCCTCAACAAAATACTAACAGAATCTAACAGCACATTAAAAGGATCATACACCATGATCAAGTGGGCTTCATCCCAGGAATGCAAGGATTCTTCAATATATGCAAAACAATCAACAAATTAACAAATCAAAGGATAAAAACCATATGATCATCTCAATAGATGCAGAAAAAGCTTTTGACAAAATTCAACACCGATTTATGATAAAAACCATCCAGAAAGTAGGCATAGAGGGAACTTACCTCAACATAATAAAGTCCATATATGACAAACCCACAGCCAACATCATTCTCAATGGTGAAAAACTGAAACCACTTCCACTAAGATCAAGAACAAGACAAGGTTGCCCACTCTCAACATTATTATTCAACAGAGTTTTGGAAGTTTTAACCACAGCAATCAGAGAAGAAAAATAAATAAATGAATCCAAATTGGAAAAGAAGTAGTAAAACTGTCACTGTTTGCAGATGACATGATATTATACGTAGAGAAACCTAAAGATGCTACCAGAAAACTACTAGAGCTAATCAATGAATTTGGAAAAGTAGCAGAATGCGAAATTAATGCACAGAAGTCTCTTGCATTCCTATACACTAATGATGAAAAATCTGAAAGATAAATTAAGGAAACACTCACATTTACCATTGCAAAAAAAGAATAATATACCTAGGAATAAACCTACCTAAGAAGACAAAAGATCTGTTTGCAGAAAACTATAAGACACTGATGAAAGAAATTAAAGATGATACAAACAGATGGAGAGATACACCATGTTCTTGGATTGGAAGAATCAACATTGTGAAAATGACTATACTACCCTAAGCAATCTACAGATTCAGTGCAATCCCTACCAAACTATCAATGGCATTTTTCGCAGAACTAGAACAAAAAATTTCACAATTTGTATGGAAACACAAAAGACCCTGAATAGCCTAAGCAATCTTGAAAAGAGAAATGGAGCTGGTGGAATCAGGCCTCCTGATTTCAGACTACACTACAAAGCTACAGTAATCAAGACAGTATGGTACTGGCACAAAACCAGAAATATAGATCAATGGAACAGGATAGAAAGCCCAGAGATGAACTCACGCACATATGGTCAACTTATCTTTGATAAAGGAGGCAAGACTATACAATGGAGAAAAGACAGCCTCTTCAATAAGTGGTGCTGGGAAAACTGGACAGCTACAAGTATAAGAATGAAATTAAAACACTCCTTAACACTATACACAAAAATAAACTCAAAATGGATTAAAGACCTACATGTAAGGCCAGACAGCATAAAACTCTTAGAGTAAAACATAGGCAGAACCCTCTACGACATAAATCACAGCAAGATCCTTTTTGATCCACCTCTTAGAGAAATGGAAATAAAAACAAAAATAAACAAATGGGACCTAATGAAACTTAAAAGCTTTTCCACAACAATGGAAACCATAAACAAGACAAAAAGACAATCCTCAGAATGGGAGAAAATCTTTGCAAACAAAACTAACTGACAAAAGATTAATCTCCAAACTTTACAAGCAGCTCATGCAGCTCAATATCAAAAAAACAAACAACCCAATCCAAAAATGGGCAGAATACCTAAATAGATATCTCCCCAAAGAAGATATACAGATTTCCAAGGAACACATGAAAGGAGGCTGAACATCACTAATTATTAGAGAAATGCAAATCAAAACTACAATGAGGTACCACCTCACACCAGTCAGAATGGCCATCATCAAAAAATCTGCAACAATAAATGCTGGAGAGGGTGTGGAGAAAAGGGAACCCTCTTGCACTGTTGGTGGGAATGTAAACTGATACAGCCAGTATGGAGAACAGCATGGAGGTTCCTAAATAAACTAAAAATAGAACTACCATGTGACCCAGCAATCCCACTAATGTGCATATACCTTGGGAAAACCGTAATTGAAAAAGTCATGTACCACAGTGTTCATTGCAACACTATTTAAAATAGCCAGGTAATGGGAGAAACATATGTGTCCACTGACAGTTGAATGGATAAAGAGATGTGGCACATATATACAATGGAATATTACTAAGCCATAAAAAGATACGAAATTTAGTTATTTGTAATGAGGTGGTTGGACCTAGAGTCTGTCGTACAGAGTGAAGTAAGTCAGAAAGAGTAAAACAAATACCGTATGCTAACACATACATATGGAATCTAAAAAAAAATGGTTCTGAAGAACCTAGGGGTAGGACAGGAATAAAGACCCAGACGTAGAGAATGGACTTGAGGAAATGGGGAGGGAGAAGGGTAAGCTGGGACGAAGTGAGAGAGTGGCATGTACATATATACACTACCAAATGTAAAATAGATAGTAGGAAGCTGCCGCATTTCACAGAGACATCAGCTCTGTGCTTTGTGACCACCTAGAGGGGTGGGATAGAGATGGTGGGAGGGACACACAAGATGGAGGTGATATGGGGATATATGTATATGTATAGCTGATTCACTTTGTTATATAGCAGAAACTAACACAACATTGTAAAGCAGTTATACTCCAATAAAGGTGTTAAAAAAAAAAGTTGTTGCAAGGAAATAGGACTATGCAGAAGATTATGAGGCAGAAAAACAGTGCTCTTGATATGATAAATAATACATGGTCCAAAGGCAGAGCATAATAATGATAGATACCACTTCTACTACTAATAATAGCTAGTTTTTATATAGCACTTATTAAGTACCAGGCCCTGGTTCTGAGTGTTTTATATATCTTAACTAATTTAATCTTCACAATTTATTAAGTTGCTACTATCATTAACCCCATATGGTAGATAAGAAAACTGAGGAACAGAAATGTTGAATAATTTTCCCATGGTCAAATAGCTAGTAAGTCACAGACCAGTATTTGACTCAGAGGCAGGGAGGTCCAAGAGCATACTTGGTTTAATTTCCACATTTGTTACTTAGTACCTGTGAGCTACTAAGCAAGTTACTTAAGCTCTCAGACCCCCAGTTTCCTCTTCAACTAAATGGGGTTAATAATGACTACCACACACAGGGTATTTATGGGTTCATAATTGTAAATGATAATAATGGTTGATATTTATTGAGCACTCAATTTGTGATCTTTACTCTTGAGAAAGTGCTAAGAGGGCTTTGTAGTCAGGCTCTATTACTTACTTGTTATGTGATATTCAGAAAGTATTGTACATCTCTAGACCTCAGTTTCCTCATCTGTAAAATAGGAAACACATTTCTATATCTTCAAAATAAAGATGGTAATAGCTATTTAATAGAGTTATCATAAAAATCAAATGAAATGAAGCATAAGAAATATTTGCATGATTCCTGGTATATATTAAGCACTAAATTAATTAATAATAATAATAGTAATAGGAAACATTTAATCAACAAGAAACTTCTGAGGACTCTGGCTAAAACAGACATGAATATAAGCAATCAATATTGTTGCCTCATGTCAGATTCTCATTGACTGAGAAGGTAAAAAGAGACTAGTTGCAACATGCTATAGGTGTTAGCATAAGACAAAGGCTCAAAGAAAGGCATATATTCCATGTTGCTGTGGCTTGAAGAGCTTTGCTTAGATACTTAGTAGTCAAACATCATCACTGTTAAAGATTCTGTTGCCCAAGTTGCTCAGGTTCAAATTGATTGTTCATTATAGCAACACAGGAAGCAAAGCAATAGCCTGGGAACCAGTTAAGATAGTAGCATTGTAAGGTTCAATGTAGTTTGGGAAGACGTTAGAAGTTTGAAATAGAAGTACATAAGTCTTATTCTAAGCAATATCCAATAAAAGAAAGTATGTTTAAAGATGATAAAGCATATTGACATAAGGGGTGTTATTGGGTGGGATGAAAATGTTCTAAAACTAATTTATCATGATGATTGTATCATTTGGTAAAGTTAGTAAAAATCATTAAATTTTATACCTGAAATGGATGGATTTTATAATACTAAAATATACAAGAATAAAGTTGTTAAAAACATGTAAAGTAAGTTGTTGGAATTAACACCTGTTCCTTATATCATGTTTAGAGGCAGGAGAATAGAGAACTGAAATTTATTAAGCACTTAACATACGCCAATCACTCTGCTATGTGCTTTACCTTAAGGTGTCCCATTTTATACTCACCACATTCTACATAGTAAGCATCATTACTTTTATTTTACAAATGAGGAAACTGAAACACGGAGAGGTTGTGTTACTTACCTAAAGTCATATAAATAAGAGTGATAAATTCAGTTCTTTCAGAAACAAAAATGTAGTGATAAGAACCCAAACTCTGAAAAAATGTAAATTTTGTCTAATAGAGAATTGTCTTTCAAAATTCTACTGATAATTTTATGATAAGGAATATTTTGACATAAAACTTCTAAGACTACAAGACACTGAGTAACCATATCTGGCAATATCTGATGAAGCACAAAGATGCGTGTTGTGGTCTATCATTACTGAAAAATTTTAGAGGATGGATAAATCAATTTAAGTTAGAGCATTGGGGCAAGTTGTGTGGAGAAGAATAGAAACACACAAGAAAACATTCCACCTGAAAAACACTAAAAGGACAATGGCATTGGAATTAAAGTTGCTATGATGTGGTCTAAATAACAGGTCATTACTGTGAACATACACCATCTGAAATTGTTAAATAGAATCATTTTAGAAAACAAAGTGGTTTGACTTTCACGTCTATTCTTTGCTTCCACTTATCAGTCTATTCACATTGGTATTGTTAACCCTTCAAACATATAAAAATAGAAAGCAATGAATAGTAAATGTTTTTATACTCAACTCCCAGAATCAACAGTATTCAAGATTTTGCCAAACCTGCTTTATCTATTACCTTTTACTTTTTGTAATAAATGATTTTTAAGTTTTATTGATAGTAAATTAAGATTAGAATGTAATAAATATCCTTAATTATAGTCCAAATGTCTTATATTTTATACACAGCCTGTATTATAATATATCATATTATAATATATTCTAAATAATTCATCTCTCATTCAAGAAGCAATTCAGATAAAATATGCCTCAAAACTCAAATGTCCATTCATTACACAATTGTTGGGGCACAATGTATTCCTCTCATCACATCTTCATCCGAGCACACTCTATGCTTACACTGCGTTCTTAACTCTCTCGTGGAGTCCCTTCACCACACACAGAATAAACCTGACCCCTCTGTACAATCTTTAATAGTGACACTCTACTAATTTTTCCTCCAAATCGATTCTCCCTTTGTTTTATAGGCACATAGCTACCAAGCTTGAGACTAAATTTCCCACTTTTCTTGACCAGGAGGTAAAGAATTAAGTTTGGACCAATGGGATGTGAAAATAAGTGAATGTGGACCATTTCCACTTGAAAGCCATGTTACTTTCTCTAGATTTTAATTTTTTAAATTTTTTGCTTCTTTCTGTATGTTGGAATATGAACGTGGAAGCAACCCAGCTTTGATGATGCAGATGAGAACACCCTAAAGGATGGATGACCAGAGAGAGGGGAGGAATTTGTGACCATGAATGACTCTGTGGAACAGAGCTGAAAATCCAGCAGAGAACTACAAGACCATTATGGGGGAGAAAAGTAAACTTATTTAATAAACAAATCAATAAACAAATATCTTATGTATGTCACTGTTTGGGGGGTCTCTCTGTTACAGCAGTTTAACCTATACCTTAAATATCGCACTAGTATAACATCCTGTAAGTGTAGAGAAAATAATGGCTTTGCAGGTTAGTCAGACCTAGAATTTCTAGTTCTATCATTTATATGTGACATTAGTAAGTTATTTCAACTGTATGAACTCATTTTCCCATCTGCGAAATATCTACCCATGGTGTTGCTGTGAGGATTCAGTGAAACAATGGATGTATATCATCTTGCATGTGCCTGGAATACAAAGCAGTGCTTAATAAGTGTTCTTTCGTAGTTTTTTTTTTTTTTGTCACACTCATTAGAGAACGTGTTTTCTGCTTTATTATTGAACTTAAATTTTTCATTCAATGTTTCACTAATGACATCAACTCTTCCTATTTATACAATTTAATTAACTCAATCAACATCCAGTGTTGTACACCAATTATTTTTTAATTTTAAAATAGAGTTTGACATATACTGAGTCATTTTAAGAATATAGACAATTGGAAAGAGAAAATCATTTTAACATCTGGTTTTTTGCAGATCTATATGTCAAGGCTATGATGGCTCAGTGAACAAACAAATATGTTTCATGTCTTTTGGTATAAAACGACTGGTCAGAGAGGCTTTTGTATTAATACAAACCTTAAATCACAAGTCCTCACAACATTCTGGTGTTAAAACAGGAAATGTGGTTAATCCCTGAAGTCTTTGCAGTATTTCATCATTGTGATTTAGTGTCTAGACTCAAATGATGAAACTGACACAGGAATGCAATGACCCCTTAAAAATCACATAGCTTACTGGAGTGGTCTAGAAAGAGAGATTGGAAACAGAATGGTTGGAGACCAAAAACAATGCTTTATTTAGTAAATTACTTAGTCTATGTATATGAAAGCCATGAGAAACATTATTATTGCATTATTTTCAAAGGATGAATAGCTGTGAAGTGATAGCACAAAGCAGTTGGTTGAAATTAAAATTGTGACATTGGTAGCCAGAAATAGACCTCAAAAATATACTACATTACATATGAGATTTACTCCATGAATCTTAAAAATCAATAATTTGTGCCCTCAAGCTTAGGTGAGTCACATGGTGATATGTCAGCCACAAAACACACCCTTGGGCAATTTTCTCCTAGTGCATAGATATCTGTTTTGGAGAGGGCACATGGGTTAATGACACACCAATATTATTTGTTGCTAATAAAAATGTGAAAGATTATATTTCTGGTTCTTGAAACTCCCTTTGATCAACCGACCAAAAAGAGTAATGAGATGGAGGACAGTTGCTTCCTATATCTTGCAATCAACAATGCTCACTATCTGTAAAGGATTTTTCTCCCCAGATACCTAAAGGAATTGCATTATGAGTTATTTTCTATCAAATAGGATTAACTTTGTTCTAGATGGAACACTCTTGATTTTCTCTGCCAAGGAGTGCAGCAGTTTGGTGTGTCATGCATTACTGCTCACTACAGACCGTCAAACTCATTTCATTTGTGACAGGAGCTGGAATTAAACCTTGTTCTCCAGAGATGGGATGCCCATGTATTAATCGGATCTGTGCTTCCTTCCAAGCCACCTTGTATATTGTTACAAGAGCTTCTCTTTTTGCTGTGAAATCCACCTTATTTATTTGTTTGTTTGCTTGTTTTGTTGAGAAGTAAAGAGAAAAGTATTTTTGTGTTTGCCCTATAGAAAGATGTTTCATTGCCTCTGTTTGGCATGGGGTTAACCTACTGAGCTCTACCAGGCACAGGCAGCCTTCCTCATCATATCTCCCTTATTTACAACCTGCTGCTCTGGCTTTGTCTCCTTCACCTCTGATTTAGCAGCTATCTCTAATGATGCAAAACATCATGAAGCCTCAATATTCAAGAAGCCTCAAACTCTCTTACCTATGTCAAAGAATTGCCATTTTTATACCTCATCTGAGATTGCAAATCATTGCCTTTATATTCTGTTTCAAAATGACCAAGAAAGATCGAATCATGTAGTACTAGGTTAGGAGGTAGGATAGATGAGTCTTGATTATTGCCAATAAAAGATGATGGATAAATAGCTGAGTTCTATTTTTAAACTTATATACATTTGGGCTAGCATTGACATATATGTTAGGTCTTTTCCTCTAAGATAGCATATTTTTAAAATATTGGCAAATAACAAAAATATACTTTTAATTTTGCTCAGATAGCTTTTCTCAGCTGAAAAGACCAAGGTCATTTATAATCATCTTAATTGATTTTAAAGTTGGGTAAACACAGAGATTAAAATAGGATACAAATGTGTCATTTACTATTATAATTTAATAAAAAGTAATGCATGGCCTCTGGAAATGTGTATTAGTTTAAATTTTCATCAATCAAATTAAAAACAATGCCTACTTATTTGAATTGCACAATTTTGAGGAAGACTGAGATATTATTTTAGAAAAAGATTTTTCAAGCTAAGAAATATAAATGGACTTAATGCGGTATTAATGGTCACATTGTGGTCTCTCTGACATTCTAAAACACTCTTATGCTAATAGAAATGTCAGTTCATGTTGCCTCTCAAATACTAACTCTTGATTGGTTGCTGGGAAGGCATTTTTTCTCCCTAAGCATAATGCCTCAGCATGAAAGTGTATTGGAGAGTACACTTGTTGAAAGGAATTTCAGGTATATGCTGGGATAGCCATCAGTCATTTTGTTAAGTTTGGTTTAATTTACAAACCGCATGTCAGAACGTCTGTGCACTTCAACTATCTTTCTAATGGAACCTGGGCCCTAGGGCCCTTAGAAGGATATGATAATCAGATTTTATTCATAAGGTTTTTTCTAATTTTTCCCATTGCACCAGGTTAGTAAAGTGCCAATTAAGGGCAATGATTTTATTGGGCCAGTTACTAAACACTCAAATTAATAGAATTGAAAAGATTCTGTCAATAGAAGCAGTATTTTGAGAAGTTTTTATCCTTAGATCTCTGAACATACACTGAAATTGCATTCTCATGATACACGTGATTTATGTAACACCTTTCTAAAGACCTTAGAGTACATTTATGGAGTCAGACTGTGAAGCAGAATATATTTTTCCCCATTTTCTTTCAAACATGGAAATTAAGGTTTAACAGATACAATTTCTTCGAGGTCACAGTGCCAGAGGGAGAATGTAGTTGGGAGTGCGCATGGTTTTCACTTCGTCATACAGTTGTTTGTCCAGGCCAAAGGATAGCTACCATCCCTCCTACCTCAAAATGATAAGGAAGCCTCCAAGATCTTCATTTATGCACAGCAGACCCTGAGCAGGCCTAGAAAGCTGGTCACCTCAACACAGAGGATTATGGAATCCTTGTTTAGCGTCCTGCAGGTAAAGAGTGAAACTACGTATGTATCCTGTTTCTATGTACCTTAATTTCTCTCTTCCCTATGGTAATAAGCCACATACATGTTCATCTGAAAGGGAAAATAAAAAGATGAATGATGTCCACTGTTGGCAATGGTAGGAGATAGTGGTTGCTCTCATTCACTGTCATTGAGAGCATAAATGATTAAACATTTTTCAGAGGGCAATTGGTAACATGGAACAAAACTTAAAGTCACATATCTTATTCTCCTTTATAATTTCTATTTTAAAGAAGCTATCAGATATTACTGCTTCTGGCACTATGGCAAATTAAATTATCTGAGGGAGTGCTCTTAATTCAAAAAATAAAAATAGATCCCACATAAAGTATAATATTTGTTGTATTACACAGATAGAATAAGGAAATCTCCAATAGATTGAGAAAAAGCAAGCTGAAAATAGAGGAGTGAGCAGAAAATGCATGAAATACTTGGTTGTCCTAATGATAAATGCTGAAAACCACACTGCAGGTAGAAAGAGGCATATTGGAACCTGAGAATCCTGGGTAAAGTGGAGGCCTCTGGGTGGATGATAAAAATGAAGATGTTCCAGGTCAGTAGCACTCCATGGCCCTCAGAAAAAGCAAACACAATTCCTCTTTGGAAGAAAGCATTCAGGATATACAAAGTTGAAAAAAATAATAATTCTAAGCTGAAAATTGAAGATCACAAAACACAAAATGAAATGAACCATCATGAGTTAGAGTTAGCAGGGATAAACAACAACAAATCCCCAACAAATTTAGCCCCATAGGGATTCCAGAATCTAAAATTTTCAAATACAGAATATATGAAAACTACAATTAAATAGAAAACCACAATGAGTAAAGGATGGAAATGTAAAATGGGTAATCTACAAGAAACTACAAAATGTGAGCAGATAAATTTGAAAAAAAATTAAAACAAGAAAATAAAAATCGTCATTCTTTAAATAAATGATAAATTCAATGGATATCTTAAGTGGTGAACTCACTGACAAATAGACAAAAGGAATAGAAAAAGAGCTCAAAAAGAGATCTATTTTGTATATGGAGTTTGATATACAATCAAGGTAGCTAGGAAAACTTTATATCACTCTCTTCTTGAACAGAAGTCAGCAAACTATGGCCAGTGGGCCATATCTGGCCAACCATGTGCATTTGATTAAGTCCTGTCCATGGCTGCTTTTCCTCTGCAAAGGCAGAGTTAAATAATTGCAATAGAGACTGCATAGCCCTCAAAGTTGAAAATACTTACTATCTGGCCCTTTATAGGAAAGGTTTTCCCACTCCTGTTCTTGAAACATTATTTTGCTGGGTTTACAATTCTAGGAATCTTAAAGATATTAATTCTTTCCAAATTGAATAATAATGTCAATTCAATTACATTTAAAATACTAATGTATTATTTTGAGGAAATTTACAAGCAATTCCAAAATTTATATGACAGAACAAACATCCAGGAAGAGTCAAAAGAAACCTGAGGAAGAGAAAAAAAGATAGGGGAAATAACCCTACTGGATATTATGAACAATAATAATGATATGAAAATTATAATAATATGTTACTCGTTCAAACATAATAATAATTTTAATCATTAGTAGTAGTCCTAGTGGTACCACTAGTAATAGTTGACACTTATATGGCACTTACTATGTGCTATATGCTAGGCACTGATAAAAAAACCATTTAATCTTTGCTACAACCTTATGAGGAGAGTGTTCCTTTTCTTTCTTTTTTTTATGAAGCTATTTTTAAAAAATTTTTATTGGAGTATAGTTGATTTACAATGTTCTGTTAGTTTCAGGTGTACAGAAAAGTGAATCAGTTATACGTATACATATATCCACTCTTCTTTTTTTTTTTGGATTATTTTCCCATATAGGCCATTATAGAGTATTGAGTAGAGTTCCTTGTGCTATACAGCAGATTCTTATTAGTTATCTATTTTATATGTAGTAGTGTGTATATGTCAATCCCAATCTCCCAACTTATCCCTCCCCCCCTTATCCCCTGGTAACCATAAGTTTGTTTTCTACATCCATAACTCTACTCCTGTTTTGTAAATAAGTTCATTTGTATCATTTTTTATAGATCCCACATATAAGTGATAACATAGGATATTTGTCTTTCTCTTTTACTTCACTCAGTATGACAATCTCTAGGTCCATCCACATTGTGGCTAACGGCATTATTTTGTTCTTTTTTATGGCTGAGTAATATTCTACTGTATATATGTACCACATCTTCTTTGTCCATTCCTCTGTCATTAGACATTTAGGTTGCTTCCATGTCCTGGTTATTGTAAATAGTGCTGCAGTGAACATTGGGGTGCATGTATCTTTTTGAATTATGGTTTTCTCCAGGTATATGCCCAGGAGTGGTATTGCTGTGTTCCTTTTCTTTATTTTACACTTTAAAAGACTGAATTGCAAAGAAGTTAAGTAATAAAAAAACTGACCAATGAACACATAGAGATTACAGAAGGAGACTTGATGATCTGTCTGTTAATGCTATGTAACAAATCATCCCAAAAACTTAGTGGCTTGAATCAACAGCAATTATTTATTCCCTGTCACAGTTTCTGTGGGTTAGGAATTTGGGAGTGCTCAGCTGGGAGGATCTAGCTTGGGGTCTCATTAGGTTGTTGTCAGATGGTGGTAAGGCAGGGGCCATCTCAAAGGCTTTGGTGCTGGCACTGGAAAAACTCAAACAGCTGGGGGCTGGAATACTTGGGGCACCTTGGGAATTTAAATATATTTCACTTGTTTTTTTCTGCATGTTGGCTTTAATAGAGCCAGAATTCTTCCATGGTGCCCTCAGGCTCAAAAGTCACATGTCTGAGCCAGCCAGGCAGAAAGAAGCTGCATCATCTTTTATGCTCTAGCCTCAGAAGTCAACCAGTGTGGGGAATTCCCTGGCAGTCCAGTGGTTAGGACTCCATGCTATCACTGCTGATGGCCCCAGTTTGATCTCTCATTGGGGAACTAAGATCCCGCAAGCCCGGCTGTGCAGCCAAAAAAGAAAAATCTCAACCCGTGTGACTCCCACTGTAGTCACTGACATGGCCAGATTAAAGGGGAGCAAACATGGACTCTTTGTGCAGCCATCTTTGGAATACAGACTCAGCCACAATCTGGCATATGTGTAAACAATCTATGATTGAGGTGCCATGGAAGATCAGTGGGAAAGGATGGACTATTTCATAAGCTGTGCTGAGGCAACTGATTATATATAAAAGAGAAAGATGTAGTATCCATATCTCACCAACACCAAAATCAATTTCTGATTGATTAAGGACTAAACGTGAAAGGCAAAACCTGGAAACTTACAGGAGGAGTGCTTTATGGCTTCAAAGTAAGGAAGGAATTTTTTCAAAGACACACAAAGCACTAACCATAAAATACAACATTAATAAATTTAATTACATTAAAATAAGAATGTCTGTTCATGAAAAGACACAATAAAGAAAGTGGGAAGACAAACGGAAAACTAGGAGAGGACCCTTGAAGTACATAAAACTGACAAAATTTTAGTATCTAGAATATGTAAAGAATTGTCACAAATCAATAAGAAAACGACAAACAGTTCAATAGAAAACTGGGCAGAAGCATGAATAACCATTTTACAAAATAGGGAAAACAAAAGAACCATGAATATATTTAAAAGTTTTTTAACCTCATTAGGAATCAGAGAGATTCAAATTACTAGCAAAATGAGATACACACACCAAAAAAATTGGCAAAAATTAAGAAGTCTATTAAAATTAAAAAGTGTGATGATACCAAAATGTGGAACAACCATAATACTTACATTCTGATATTCTGCTAATGAAAGTTTGAAATTCTACAATCATTCTGGAAAACAATTTTGAACTGCCTTGGAAATTTGAACATGTACATATTATATGATCCAGCAATGCAGGAGAATGGATTAATAAGTTATAGGATAGTTACAAATTGGAATGTTTAAAAATGAAAATGAATTAGCCATAGCTACACACAACAATGTGGGTAAACCCTTAATATAATATTGATGAAAAAAAGCAAGCTGCAGACTACACACAGTAAAATAAAAAGTTTATAAAGGTCAAAAACATTCAAATCAAGTTCATCATTTATGCATTCAGGAATAATAGAAAAAACTTTTTAAAAAAGCAACATACAAAAATCCAGCAAACTCTAAGTGAGTTGCAGGCAGTGGAGTCAGGGGAATGGAATAGAAATAGGGACCAAGCACACAGGGGGATACAAAGGAATGTTAATGCCTTACTTCTTGAGTGATGGATTCATGATTATTCATTTAGTTATTGTGCTTCATATGTTACATATATGTTATAGTTATTTTAATCATTTCAAATAATACCTGATAGACATAATGATTAATACAAAGTATTATACAAAAATTGTTGCATAACTATGTAAGGACATATGCTAAAGGACATTCATTGCAGCATTATTTTTAATAACAACTGACTAGAAACAACCAAAGTGTTCATATCAGGAGAGTAAATAAATTACGGTACACATAAAATGGAATGCTTTGCATCCATCACAAAGAATGTGGGATATTTGTATGTTCTTACACAGAAGTTAATCTTTGATACATTGACTGAAAAAAGCAAGTTGCACAGGAAGTTGGAAAATAATTCCATTTTTGTGAGAAGAAATATTTTATATATATTTTATATAAAAAGAATATAATACATATGACATATATATAATATATAGATATATAAATATATTTATATATAAAACATTTATATATATATGATGTATAAGTTTATTCATATGTAGACGTATCTGTATGTACATAGAAAAAAATGCTAAAGGACACACATTAAAATGTTATTGGTGTTCATCTCTTAAGAGTGGAAATGAGGGGGGAAAAGAGAACATTCACTTTTAACTGTTTATGTTTCTTTACTGTTTGATTTTTTTTCCCCAAAATCATGTATTATTCTGTATAAAAGATTTTAATGAAAATTAAATACAAGTCTCCTCTCTTTCTGACTCTCATCACCAAACAAGGCTTGCCAAAGCCAAAAACTTTCCATTCTACCTTTTAAAAAGTAATCCAGGCACTATTCATGCTGTACTAAGGGAGCCCTCTGCTATGACCTGGCTGACAATGAACTCTGGTAATGACTTGGTGAGAAGGAAGTGTATCAAAAAGAGTCCTTTTGTATATAAAGGCCACTGTCAACTAATGTGTTCTATCTCAGGGACTGTCAGAAGAGCAGAAATAAATAAAAATGCGTTTTTCTCTTCATGAGCAAAGTTTTTTTTCTCACTTCTTGATGGAATTCTTTTTTTGTTCTTTTCCACCCAGAAAAGGTCAGTTGAAGCCCCTGTGAGTGTGATCTTGCCAATGTTTCAAAAGCAGTTACATGTTTTGAACAGCTGCACAAACTCTTCTTTCCCATAGCAGCTCTCCTCCCTTCCTCACACCTTTCCTATTAGACCTCGTATCAACAGGCTCATTGAAAATAAGCATCTGAACCCAGGAACAATATTGAGATAATATATTATGTTTATATAGGTGCTTCCCCTATTATTCAATCTAATGACATTTTCCTTCTAAAAGACCTTGTCACAAAGGCTAGCATTTCCCCCCTGATGGCGCTAGCAGCCATTTCATACTCTAAAGGAAAGTAGAATCAAGGCAGTACCATGCTGATTTTCTGACTGCTATACTTCTTGTCCATTATAAACTAAAAGCTTTCTTTCTGAGGCCTTTCTTCTCTCCTACCCCCGATCAGACCTTCAAAAGGGCCCATTACCTTGTAAAATATAAAAGATTAAGTAAAACATTCCTGCTGTGAATCAAAGCCCCAAACTGTCCACTTTCATTTTTTAAAACAGTGTATTATAAAGTTGGAAGAATCACCACAATAGCAGTATATATTGAAGAGTATAAAACATCTTGAACTGAGAACATAGTGAAGGTTTTATTGATTTATTTATTTTTAACATCTTTATTGGAGTATAATTGCTTTACAATGGTGTGTTAGTTTCTGTTTGATAACAAAGTGAATCAGCTATACGTATACATATATCCACATATCTGCTCCCTCGTGCATCTCCCTCCCACCCTCCCTATGCAACCCTCTAGGTGGTCACAAAGCACCGAGCTGATCTCCCTGTGCCATGTGGCTGTTTCCCACTAGCTATCTACTTTACATTTGGTACTATATATAAGTCCATGCCACTCTCTCACTTCCTCCCAGCATATCATTCCCCCTCCCCATGTCCTCAAGTCCATTCTCTACCTCTGCGTCTTTATTCCTGTCTTGCTCCTAGGTTCTTCAGAACCATTTTTTTTTTTTTTTTTTTAGATTCCATATATATGTGTTAGTATATGATATTTTTCTCTTTCTGACTTACTTCACTCTGTATGGCAGTCTCAAGGTCCATCAACCTCAACAAATAACTCAATTTCATTTCCTTTTATGGCTGAGTAATATTCCATTGTATATATGTGACACATCTCCTTTATCTATTCATTTGTCGATGGACACTTAGGTTGCTTCCATGTCCTGGCTATTGTAAATGGAGCTGCAATGAACATTGTGGTACATGACTCTTTTTGAAATATGGTTTTCTCAGGGTACATGCCCAGTAGTGGGATTGCTGGGTCGTATGGTAGTTCTATTTTTAGTATTTTAGGAACCTCCATACTGTTTTCCATAGTGGCTGTATCAGTTTACATTCCCACCAACAGTGCAAGAGGGTTCCCTTTTCTCCACACCCTCTCCAGCATTTATTGTTTGTAGATTTTTTGATGATGGCCATTCTGACTGGTGTGAGGTGATACCTCATTGTAGTTTTGATTTGCATTTCTCTAATGATTAATGATGTTGAGCATCCTTTCATGTGTTTGTTGGCAATCTGTATATCTTCATTGGAGAAATGTCTATTTAGGTCTTCTGCCCATTTTTGGATTGGGTTGTTTGCTTTTTTGATATTGAGCTGCTTGTATATTTTGGAGATTAATCCTTTGTCAGTTTCTTTATTAGCAAATATTTTCTCCCGTTCTGAGGGTTGTCTTTTCATCTTGTTTATGGTTTCCTTTGCTGTGCAAAAGCTTTTAAGTTTCATTAGGTCCCATTTGTTTATTTTTGTTTTTATTTCCATTTCTCTAGGAAGGGGGTCAGAAAGGATCTTGCTGTGATTTATGTCATAGAGTGTTTGGTCTATGTTTGCCTCTAAGAGTTTTATAGTGTCTAGCCTTACATTTAGGTCTTTAATCCATTTTGAGTTTATTTTTGTGTATGGTGTTAGGGAATGTTCTAATTTCATTCTTTTACATGTAGCTGTCCAGTTTTTCCAGCACCACTTATTGAAGAGGCTGTCTTTTCTCCATTGTATATTCTTGCCTCCATTAGCAAAGATAAGGTGACCATATGTGTGTGGGTTTATCTCTGGGCTTTCTATCCTATTCCATTGATCTATATTTTTGTTTTTGTGGCAGAAACATACTGTCTTGATTACTGTAGCTTTGTAGTATAGTCCAAGGTCTGTGAGCCTGATTCTTCCAGCTCCGTTTTTCTTTCTCAAGGTTGCTTTGGCTATTCGGGGTCTTTTGTGCTTCCATACAAATTGTGAAATTTTGTTCTAGTTCTGTGAAAAACGCCATTGGTAGTTTGACAGGGATTGCATTGAATCTGTGGATTGCTGTGAGTAGTATAGTCATTTTCACAATGTTGATTCTTCCAATCCAAGAACATGGTGTATCTCTCCATCTGTTTGTATCATCTTTAATTTCTTTCATCAGTGTCTTATAGTTTTCTGCATACAGGTCTTTTGTCTCCTTAGGTAGGTTTATTCCTAGGCATTTTATTCTTTTTGTTGTAGTGGTAAATGGGAGTATTTCCTTAATTTCTTTTTTAAGATTTTTCATCATTAGTGTATAGGAATGCAAGAGATTTTTGTGCATTAATTTTGTATCCTGCTACTTTACCAAATTCATTGCTTAGCTCTAGTAGTTTTCTGGTAGCATCTTTAGGATTCTCTATGTATAGCATCCTGTCATCTGCAAAGAGTGACAGCTTTACTTCTTCTTTTCTGATTTGGATTTCTTTTCTTTCTTTTTCTTCTCTGATTGCTGTGGCTAAAACTTCCAAAACTATATTGAATAATAGTGGTGAGAGTGAAAACCCTTGTCTTGTTCCTGATCTTAGAGGAAATGGTTTCAGTTTTTTACCATTGAGGATGATGTTGGCTGTGGTTTTCTCATATATGGTCTTTATTATGTTGAGGTAAGTTCCCTCAATGCCTACTTTCTGGAGGGTTTTTATCATAAATGGGTGTTGAATTTTGTTGAAAGCTTTTTCTGCAACTATTGAGATGATCATATGGTTTTTCTCCTTCAATTTGTTAATATGGTTTATCACACTGATTGATTTGCATATATTGAAGAGTCCTTGCATTCCTGGGATAAACCCCACTTGATTATGGTGTCTGATCCTTTTAATGTGCTGTTGGATTCTGTTTGCTAGAATTTTGTTGAGAATTTTTGCATCTATGTTCATCAGTGAAATTGGCCTGTAGATTTCTTTCTTTGTGACATCTTTGTCTGGTTTTGGTATCAGGGCGATGGTGGCCTCGTAGAATGAATTTGGGAGTATTCCTCCCTCCGCTATATTTTGGAAGAGTTTGAGAAGGATAGGTGTTAGCTCCTCTCTAAATGTTTGATAGAATTCACCTGTGAATCCATCTGGTCCTGGGCTTTTGTTTGTTGGAAGGTTTTTAACCCCAGGCTCAATTTCAGTGCTTGGGATTGGTCTGTTTATATTTTCTATTTCTTCCTGGTTCAGTCTCGGAAGGTTGTGCTTTTTTAAGAATTTGTCCATTTCTTCCAGGTTGTCCATTTTATTGGCATAGAGTTGCTTGTAGTAATCTCTCATGATCCTTTGTATTTCTGCAGTGTCAGTTGTTACTTCTCCTTTTTCATTTCTAAATCTATTGATTTGAGTCTTCTTCCTTTTATTCTTGATGAGTCTGGCTAATGGTTTATCAGTTTTGTTTATCTTCTCAAAGAAACAGCTTTTAGTTTTATTGATCTTTGCTATCACTTCCTTCATTTCTTTTTCATTTATTTCTGATTTGATCTTTATGATTTCTTTCCTTCTGCTAACTTTGGGGTTTTTTGTTCTTCTTTCTCTAATTCTTTTAGGTGTAAGCTTAAGTTGTTTATTTGAGATGTTTCTTGTTTCCTGAGGTAGGATTGTATTGTTTAAACTTCCTTCTTAGAACTACTTTGGCTGCATCCCATAGGTTTGGCGTCGTGGTGTTTTCACTATTATTTTTTCTAGGTATTTTTTTATTTCCTCTTTCATTTCTTCAGTGATCTCTTGGTTATTAAGTAGTGTATTGTTTAGCCTCCATGTGTTTGTATATTTTACAGATTTTTTCCTGTAATTGATATCTAGTCTCAGAGCATTGTGGTCGGAAAAGTTACTTGATATTATTTCAATTTTCTTAAATTTACCAAGGCTTGATTTGTGACCCAAGATATGGATATGATCTATCCTGAAGAATGTTCCATGAGTACTTGAGAAGAAAGTGTATTCTGTTGATTTTGGATGGAACATCCTATAAATGTCAATTAAGTCCGTCCTGTTTAATGTATCATTTAAAGCTTGTGTTTCCTTATTTATTTTCATTTTGGATGATCTGTCCATTGGTGAAAGCGGGGTGTTAAAGTCCCCTACTATGATTGTGTTACTGTCGATTTCCCCTTTTATGGCTGTTAGCATTTGCATTATGTATTGAGGTGCTCCTATGTTGAGTGCATAAAGATTTACAATTTTTATAGCTTCTTCTTGGATTGATCCCTTGATCATTATGTATTGTCCTTCATTGTCTCTTGTAATAGTCATTATTTTAAAGTCTATTGTGTCTGATATGAGAACTGCTACTCCAGCTTTCTTTTGATTTCCATTTGCATGGTATATCTTTTTCCATCCCCTCACTTTCAGTCTGTATGTGTCCCTAGGTCTGAAGTGGGTCTCTTGTAGACAGCATATATACAGGTCTTGTTTTTGTATCCATTCAGCCAGTCTATGTCTTTTGGTGGGAGCATTTAATCCATTTACATTTAAGGTAATTATCTATATGTATGTTCCTATTACCATTTTCTTAATTGTTTGGGGTTTGTTATTGTAGGTCTTTTCCCTCTTCTGTGTTTCCTGCCTAGAGAAGTTCCTTTAGCATTGGGTGTAAAGCTGGTTTGGTGGTGCTGAATTCTCTTAGTTTTTGCTTGTCTGTAAAGGTTTTAATTTCTCCTTCAAATCCGAATGAGATTCTTGCTCGGTAGGGTAATCTTGGTTGTAGGTTTTGCCCTTTCATCACTTTAAATATGTCTGCCACTCCCTTCTGGCTTGCGGAGTATCTGCTGAAAGATCTGTTGTTAACCTTATGGGGATTCCCTTGTGTGTTATTTGTTGTTTTTCCCTTGCTGCTTTTAGTGATTTTTCTTTGTATTCAATTTTTGATAGTTTGTTTAATATGTGTCTTGGCATGTTTCTCCTTGGATTTATCCTATATTGGACTCTCTACACTTCCTGGAGTTGATTGACTATTTCCTTTCCCATATTAGGGTAGTTTTCAACTATAATCTCTTCAAATATTTTCTCAGTCCTTTTCTTTTTCTCTTCTTCTTCTGGAACCACTATAGTTCGAATATTGTTGTGTTTAATGTTGTCCAGGAGTCTCTAAGACTGTCCTCAATTCTTTTCATTCTTTTCTCTTTATTCTGCTCTTCAGTTGTTATTTCCACTATTTTATCTTCCAGGTCACTTATCCATTCTTCTGCTTCAGTTATTCTGCTGTTGATTCTTTCTAGAGAATTTTTAATTTCATTTATTGTGTTGTTCATCATTGTTTGTTTTCTCTTTAGTTCTTCTAGGTCCTTGTTAAACGTTTCTTGTATTTTCTCCATTCTATTTCCAAGATTTTGGATCATCTTTACTATCATTACTGTGAATTACTTTTCAGGTAGACTGCCTATTTCCTCTTCATTTGTTTGGTCTGGTGGGGTTTTACCTTGCTCCTTCATCTGCTGTGTGTTTCTCTTCTTCTCATTTTGCTTAACTTACTGTGTTTGGAGTCTCCTTGTTTCAGGCTGCAGGTTCATGTTTCCCGTTGTTTTTTTTTTGTCTGTCCCCGGTGGCTAAGTTTGGTTCAGTGGGTTGTGTAGGCTTCCTGGTGGCATGGACTGTTGCCTGTGTTTTGGTGGATGAGGCTGGATCTTGTCTTTCTGGTGGGCAGGACCACATCCGGTGGTGTGTTTTGGGGTGTCTGTGACCTTAGTATGATTTTAGGCAGCCTCTCTGCTAATGAGTGGGGTTGTTTTCCTCTCTTGCTAGTTTTTGGCATAGGGTGTCCAGCACTGTACCTTGCTGGTCATTGCATGGAGGTGGGTCTTAGCGTTGAGATGGAGATCTCTGGGAGAGTTTTTGCCATTTGATATTATGTGGAGCTGGGAGGTCTCTGATGGACCAATGTCTTGAACTCAGCTCTCCCACCTCAGAGGCACAGGCCTGACACCTGGCCAGAGCACTAAGACCCTGTCAGCCACACGGCTCAGAAGAAAAGGGAGAAAAAAAGAAAGAAGGAAAGAAAAAAATAAAATAAATTTATTAAAATAAAAAAGAAATAAATTATTAAAAATAAAAAGAAATAAATTATTAAAAATAAAAAACTAAAAAGTAAAACAAAAAAGAAAAACAAATAAAGGAAGAAGAGAGCAACCAAACCAAAAACAAATCCACCAATGATAACAATCGTTAAAAGCTGTATTATTAAAAAAAAAAAAAAAAGAAAAAAAAATCGGAGAGACAGAACCCTAGGACAAATGGTAAAAGCAAAGCTATACAGACAAATTACACAAAGAAGCATACACATACACACTCACAGAAAAGAGAAAAGGGAAAAAATATATATATATATCTATATATTAAAAAAGGAAAGGAAGAGAGCAACCAAATCATTAAATCTACCAATGATTATAATCTCTAAATACTAAACTAAGATAAAAATAAAACCATAAACCAGTCAGTCTCATACAGCACACCCCAAGTCTATAGTTGTTCCTAAAGTCCACCGCCTCAATATTGGGATTCGTTGTCTATTCAGGTATTCCACAGATGCAGGGTACATCAAGTTGATCGTGGAGATTTAATCCTCTGCTCCTGAGGCTGCTGGGAGAAATCTCCCTTTCTCTTCTTTGTTCACACAGCTCCTGGGGTTCAGCTTTGGATTGGCCCCGCCTCTGCATGTAGGTCGCCTGAGTGCATCTGTTCCCTCCCAGACAGGACGGGGTTAAAGGAGCAGCTGATTCAGGGGCTCTGGCTCAGTCAGACCGGGGGGAGGGAGGGGTACGGATGCGGGGTGAGCCTGCGGCGGCAGAGGCCAGCAGGACTTTGCACTAGCCTGAGGCGCGCCGTGCATTCTCCTGGGGAAGTTGTCCCTGGATCACGGGACCCTGGCAGTGGAGGGCTGCACAGGCTCCCGGGAGCAGAGGTATGGATAGTGACCTGTGCTTGCACACAGCCTTCTTGGTGGCTGCAGCAGCAGCCTTAGCGTTTCATGCCCGTCTCTGGGGTCTGCACTGATAGCGCGGCTCGCGCCTGTCTCTGGAGCTCGTTTTGGCAGTGCTCTGAATCCCCTGTCCTCACGCACCCGAAACAATGGTCTCTTGCCTTTTAGGCAATTCCAGACTGTTTTCTGGACTCCCTCCCAGCTAGCTGTGGCGCACTAGCCCCCTTCAGGCTGTGTTCACACAGCCAACCCCAGTCCTCTCCCTGGGATCTGACCTCTGAAGCCGGAGACTCAGCTCCCAGCCCCCACCCATCCCGGCAGGTGGGCAGATAAGCTTCTGATGCTGGTGAGTGCTGGTCGGCACCCACCCTCTGTGCAGGAATCTCTCCACTTTGCCCTCTGCACCACTGTTGCTGTGCTCTCCTTTGTGGCTCTGAAGCTTCCCCCCGCCCACCCCCATCTCCGCTAGTGAAGGGGCTTCCTAGTGTGTGGAAACTTTTCCTCCTTCACAGTTCCCTCCCCAAGGTGCAGGTCCTGTCCCTATTCTTTTGTCTGTGTTTTTTCTTTTGCCCTACCCAGGTACATAGGGAGTTTCTTGCCTTTTGGGAAGTCTGAGATCTTCTGCCAGCATTCAGTAGGTGTTCTGTAGGAGTTGTTAACACATGTCGATGTATTTCTGATGTATTTGTGGGGAGGAAGGTGACCTCCACGTCTTACTCCTCCGCCATCTTGAAGGTCTCCCCTGCAAAGGTTTTAAGTCTGTTCTTGGAAAACTGCACCTGGTCTTCCTCCCCACCCCACCCGGTCTCCCCCCACCCCGCCCCCGGAAAAAAAAAATCCATATTCTACAAGTTGTAAATTTCAAAACAGAAGAGTGAAGAAGGTAATATTTGGAAATCATTTGTGATTTAAAGAGACAAAATCTTCAAAATCAGTATGGAGTTTACATGAGACCTGAAGAAAAATGTGAATTAACTAAAGCAGAGAATGAATAATTGGTTAAATAAATAGGCATCATAAGAAACTAGCATGAGTTGATCAGACATTCTGCACCAGGGAAGAACAGATCTGGAACTCAGGCTTCCTCTGCTGTATTTCTTAAATGCACCTCACTGACAGGTTTTAATACTCTTTGGTCTCCTTTCCAAACTCCTCCTTTTCCCTTCCTCCTCCTCTTCTCCTCCTCACGACCCCCTTATGTCACTGAATTGTTTACACCCAAAAAATTCACTTTCTCCTTTACCATTTGCCAAAGTCATCTCATGGTTGGTTCTCCCAGCTTACCTGATAGGTCTTGGTCCTGACTTCCCACATTGGCTTCTCTCTGGCTCTCTTCACCTTTCTCAAGTTGGGTGTTCTTCTTTCCTCTTCCGCTTTTTGTTGATAGCTGCCTCAGGCTACAAGGTCGTCTGAAAAATTAATACTTTTATATTTGAAAATTACATGTTTGACTTAGAATAATGGGGCTGTCCTTGGAGAAAAGGAAAAAAAAAAAAAACCAAATAAACTGGTAGTTACATGTTTGGTTGCTAAGCTTTAGCCAAACAAGGGGCAGAGGGCAGGCTGTCTGCCTATGCAAACCACTGCCAGTAGGAGTTTGGACAAAATATTTTGGCTGCCATCTTATAGTAGCACCAGACTGTGTTATCTTTTGTGCCAGGCTCCTGTGTTGAGGACCATGGGAGGCCGTCACTTTGAGGTACATGCAGAACAAAGTATAATAAGGTTTTAAAAATTGATATGTGAGAGCTATATCCTTTTTAGTATTAGTTTCTATTATGAGGAAACACATTTCTATTAGAGACTTCCTGTTGTCAAGATACATGCAAAAATGAAATCTAAGGAAATAGTTTAAAATTTAAGTGGTTATTGTCCAAAATATTTTCATCTTCTGAGAAATATGGTTCTTACAGGTTAAAGTGCCTGATTCATCTATGGTTGCTTGAAAATTGCCTTTGGAAAGTATCAAACCTCCTGTAGTGTTAGCTCTTCAACTAATGGCACTCAATAATAGTTTAATGATGAACTGTTTGTCGATGTGGTAGTTGAATTTTTTTTTCCATTTTGTCACTTAGCCATTTGCAAAGTAAAACAATTCCATGGGTTCATAAATATTAGAATTATTGTTAGGAATAGAGTGCTATTTGTTATAATCCCCAAAGGTAGACACATGCCACCTGATAAAGAACTGCATACAAACCAATGAGGTATTTGAACTATAAGAGAATTCTAATCTCAGCAGGATAGCATAAATCTATGCTATGTGGAGTCTTCCAGTCTGGGAAAACAGCTGGACAATATTAAAACTTTTAAACTTGGCCTCTATGAACTTTGTTCTGTATAACTGAATAAGGAAAAGCATGCTCTTCTTTATGAAGGTGTGTCTACATGATTCCAAAACCATAGGTTAAGCTAGTCAGCTCAATCAAACATCTAGTTAACTCAGTGGTAAAAAAAAAATTCCAAGAAATGATACATTATTTTTTGTAGCCCAAAAACCACTTGACAGATTTTTTTTTTTTTTTTTTTTTTTTTTTTTTGCCAGTTGATCTTCTATTGTGTAAAGAGAGCCTAAGGCCATGATTCCTAATCCTGGTTGTGTAACAACTCAAGTTGTCTCCAAGAATGTCAGGAGCTGTCAAAAAATTCTCAAAACAAAATTATTTTTAATTCCTTCCAAATCACAAAAATATACCACATAGCATGGTTATTGGAAGTCATGAACTCAAATACCTAAAGTGTCACAATTTCAAAGCAGACCAGGAATAAAAGATCTAGCCCAACTCTATTATAGAGCTATTTTTCTCTCTCTTTAAATGTTCAGTAGTGAGGATTTTTAAATGGGGTCTTCAGAAATGATGGTGATACATGATGATTTTCAGTGTGGTGAGTTTTTTTTTTTTTAACTTGTGTTTGTTACATTATTGCTATCATTGTTGATACCACTTTAGAAAGTATTGGAATTTGAAAAGAATTCTGGTTAGTAGTTATGCTTCCACCTGTATGTGGGGAGGTATTTCTGTGGAAAAAACAACTGTATTAGGACTTTTGATTGCAAGTGACAAAGACTCATCTGAAATTGGCTTGAATGATTGAACGATGATGATGATAGTGATGATGATGATAATTCATGTTAAAGCATTTTGACTCACAAAACTAAAATGTCCAAGAAGATCCAGCTACAAGCAGGTCTAAATTCAGGAGCTTAAACATTTTCATCAAGACTTGATCTCCTTGCATCTCCTGGTTCAGCTTTTATCTGTACTTGCTTTATGTACTTTTTTCTGTGACAGATTTTCTCTATGCAGGCAGACTTTCCCTAGGTCATGGCAACAACCCCAGGGTTACTTCTACAGGCTAGCAATCCTAACATAAAGAAGTGACCCAACAAAAGCTCTGAGTGTTCACTCTTATTTGCATTGGTCCCATGTGGATAAACAAATATCTGTGATGTTGATCAAGCCTGCAACATACTCTTACTTCTGAGACCAAGAACTTCACTCAAACCCCATGCATTGAGAAAAGTGAATGGCAATTGGTTCCTCATAGGAAAGTGAGAGTAATGCTAAAAGAAAGATACATGAATTATGATGTTGGGCTGGCAAAAAAATAAAAAGACGTTTACTTCAGCAGTACACCATGCATATTCTGTATATATATTGATAGTTTTTTCAGACACATACAAAAGTGTTGTTGATGAAAAGTTAATCAGTCAATCTAAGAAAGAAATGGATTTTATCTGAGGTGAATTGAGGATTATAACCTGGGAACATCATCTCAGAAAGCTCCAAGAACTGTTCTGCCTGCCCATTATAAGTCATAATGCAGTTATATAAGTTTTTTGAAACAGAAGGCTATACATTAAATGACTTATTATTGACAGTTTATACAATCCAGATCTGCAAGTGCAAAGTGGTGGGTCATTGTGACCCCTTACAAAGAAGGTTATTTTCTAAAGAGTTGTCCTGTTGGTGCTGGGAGAGTGTTGTTCTTTATGGTTGAGCAGGTATTTCTGCCAATGGGGGAAGTTTGGTTGATGCATAATGCAGATACACGATGCACAGTGAGGAGAGAGAGGCCAAAAGGCAGAGAAAATTTTTTGTGTTTAAATCTTTCTTGTCTTGCCCTAAAACATTAATTTTATTTCACAGTGTATACAATGAAAATATAATAATCTTAAATATTTATCAAACAAGTGCAATATGCCAGGCACTGTGCTTGTCCAACTTTCTTTCCAAAAACTTTGAGGGATGGGAAAGGAAGCTGAGTCTCTGCTGAGACTAGAGCTCTGTTGAAGCTGGGGATCCTTAATAGACAGTGTGGAAGAGAGAACCTGCAAAGATCCTGAAGCAAAAGCACTAAAATGGAGCAGAGAAAGACATGTTATGGACCTCAAGACAGTTCAGGCAATGTTAGGCACTTTTCTACATGTTGTCTGTAATCTTCACAACAAGCCAAGATATGTTGTATTAGGCTCATTTTGCAGATGGAGAAACTAAGTCTCGGAGAGGCTAAAAGATTTGCCCATAAGCACATAACTAGTTAGAGATTAAACTGGGATTTGAACTCAGATCTGTATAGCCTGAAAGCCTGTGGTCTTTCCAATACATTATTCAGCACTCATGATTTACATCGCACTTGTCTATATACAATTTTGTATAAATGGATAAAATATTATACTTTGATACTAAGAAGTTAGGATGGCTTGAATGCAATCTAGGTAGGAAAAGTTGACACATGAAATATGACAATAGTAAAAACAATATTCTATATTGGAAGCAAAACAGAGTGGATTCTCTATCTCATTTGACAAGACTGTTGACAGCACTAACCACATCAACATTGCAGAACATCCTTGATCTCATCATTCCACCCCTTTGATTTCAAGATAACTGTACCCTGGAAATTAAATATCACTCTCATCAATTATGCTGCCTACAATGTGAGTAGAAAGCATTACATTAACTTTGAAAACAAGTTTCAGTAATGTTCCTGTACCATAGAAATTAATGCTTAAGAATATCTCATTGGAGAACAAATCACAATCAAACACAGAAACATTGAACAGGCCCATTGCAACCAGTCAATTCCATCAAGCAGAAAATCATACATTATTTATAAAATAAAATCTGGGAGTTATTCCAGAGAACATACCAAACACTAGAGATAGGGCTTTTCCAATATTTTTATCTTGAAATGGTCTCTCTAATACATTAACAATTTATTTACTAACAAACATTTATAGTGCATGCAGTAGTTTTTTTGAGTATCAAGTGAATCTTTCATTACAATCATTTATATTATGAAATTGGTCTTTCCGTACTTGGAGGTTTACTTTGTAGTGGGTGGCATTGGGCAGCTTTCTGTGGTTCAACTTTGTCAGCATTTTCATTATCAGCATTTCTTTTTTCCCTCTGAGCTATTTCACAATCGTTCTAAATTGTATCTGGCTAACACTTGGCATCTAAATTGCCACCTTAGATAGAATTCTGTCTCAAAGAAAATGCCAGTGTCAGTCTAATGAGCTGAATTGTATAAATAGCACAGTCGTTTTTAGGTAGCTCCAATCTCTATTTTTAAACTCAGTTATAACTAAAACATTGAGATAATTATGATACATAATCCATTGTTGATGAGAAGAGCGTTAACACATTAATTTTTCTAATTAGTTTTTCTCAACTGAGGCTAGGAATCTTGGAATCTTTGTTTTCATCCTAAGAGGGAATTGATTCATTTCAGCAAAGTTGCGGTGAAAGTATTTTTCTTTTTTAGTTGTTATTTGGCATAACTCACCTAGTTGAATGTTTTCTAAAATATTACAGTTTATCTTAAAACTTTTTGTTTGAACATTGACTCAGGCTGTTTTCCCATAGCTAAAGTGGGACAGAATCGATGCATTGCAGGCTTCCTCTGCTGCTCTGTGTGATAAACATTGTCTAACGAGTCAGTAAAAATCCATTTTGATGTTACTTCCCCAATTAGACCTGTTAAACGGTCTTTGAATGACTGAATTTGGTTTTAGTTTTACACCCAGATACATTGTTAAGCTAATATTTTAAAGTAGAGTAAACTATAGTACCATTAACATTAATTTCTAAGAAGTGCCTTTTTTTTAATCAAGTCTTTAAGTATAAGCAAATAAAATTGTATTTGTTTTGTTGAGATTCAGCATAACTTGATTACTCTCTAACTACTCAGTAATTTTTTGGAAATCCTGTTCATTCAGTCTGAACAGTTGCAGATGACTTACTTGTATGTGTATAAGAAAACTGTGCCATTAGCATATGTTCTGGGAATGCCTTTGAGTATGGGCACAGATCAGGAAGCTGGTAAGGAAAAAAACGTTGCATTCATTCAAAGACTATCTACTGAAGCTCTTTGTTACCATGTGCAAGATGTAACAGGTAAGTCCTCTGAGGAATGTGAAGTGTAAGCCAGCCCACAGCTTCAAGGAACTTATCTTCTATGAGAAATAACAGCTACATAAAATCTTAAAAAGCAAGGCAATATAGGACGAGGGTCAGATGGAAAGAGATTGCATACCTGAGCAAAGCTCAGCTCTTTAATTTTTGTGTTTTATTTTCCTAAAAGAGATGATGCAAATATATTATCCTTTGACTACAATAGTCCAAACTCTTTTTTGATACTATTTGATGAACCCTGATAAATCAGGTCGCTGTATGATGACACATAATTTAGCGGGTCAAACAAAACTGCTTCACAAACCTGGCAATGGTCAGTCCTTCTGCAGCCTTGGTCAGTAAATTCTTACAGCATTGTAATTTTTAAATAGCCAGATTAAACCAAGGCCACCTCGAAGCTGTTAAACTATTTCCACTGTGACTTTATTATTGTTAAAATCTGCATTTCCAAAATGACAAGTATATTTAAAACCGAACTAGTACTTCTTTCAGCCCAGGACCATTGTGAATGTTATTCTATGAAAGAAGTACAGGTAACCTACTTGGGGGAGAGGGAGAGAGAGAGAGAGAGAGAGAGAGAGAGAGAGAGAGAGAGAGAGAGAAACTCGATTGTTGAAAACTGTGAAGTATGAACCAGATAAGCTTTAAGTCAGTCCTTGCATCAAATACCATAAAATAATGTCACTTGAAAGATTTTTCAAATTTAGACTCTCTCCCAGTGGGAAAGTTGATGTTTTCAAATGAAGATCCCTCCAGATGTAATCTTGTACCCCAGCTAATGCCATGCATTCCTATTGACTATTCACTACTGATTCATAAACTACCACATAATTTCTGAGCTAGGAACACCTTAATTGATGGTCACACATAATAAAATAAATGTGATGACACTATTTCTTAGAGCCGAAGAGATGTTATGAAATTTTAATTGATTATCTTCAAAGAATTGTGTGATTCCAGAAAATAAAGAATCAGAATATAAAAGTTTACAATCTTGACTACTTATGGAAACTATTTGAAGGTGAAAAGAGAATTAGACACATTTGTTCTACTTTCATTTTCCTGGGCAAGTCAAAATGGCAAGGTTCTTTGTTCTTTGAGATTCTCTTGCTACACAACACTCAGAGTTGTCTTCCAATACCTCACTCGAATCACTATTAAACAATGTTGCACTGCTTTACAGTCACTGATTTTTTGCCAAAACTGCTTTTGAAAGGGTGTACCGAGAACTTATTGCTTATGATTTAGCTAACAAAGGATCTACTCTTAATGAGAAGTAACCAATCATTTTTGATAACACATTGAGCTAGTGTAATCCTCACCAATATTATTTAGTAAATTTCTTAGAAACACTACATGTCTGCCTTCACAGTTGTATGCAGGGAGAGAGGTACTTGTAGCTTTAGATACTTTGTCTGAAGATAGAATATCTTCTGGAAGAGTCAGTTTTACTCAATGATAAAACATTTTTAAAATATTATGACCAGCATATATTTTATATGTTATACATATACAAGCATGATATATTGTGGGGTGAAATGCAAACTTTGTATGATTGGCTAAAACATTTGACTTAAAAGAAATCCCACCCTGCAACAGTGCCGAACCCACCCCACCCCATTCTTACCCTCTCCTTGCTGTATGTATCATCTTCTCGTGCTTTTTAGTACTTTGATGGAAATAATCTGAGAAGCAGCAGCAAAATTATAATTTGGTGGATAGAAAAATAACCTGGATTCATGGTGTGACACCAACTCACTGATATACTCAGCCCCAGAAATAGTCTCTTTTTCTATTGTAAAAATTTCTAAAGGTGGTCACTGTGTAGACTGAGATGAATGATCATAGCATCTCTTGTGGAAACTGTTTGCTGCAGGTTCAGAAATGGAAAGCCTGATCTCCACATAGGAGACCATGAAATAGAAAGGTTACTGTATCTCTTCCCTTGTCCATGGTGATCAAGTAGAGAGTTAGAAGAATTGGAGATAGAAACAGGGGGCAGCTTTCTGGTTGAATGAGATTCATAGAGCAGCTTGTTCCAAAGCTGTCAAGATCACAAAATGAATATAAATACTAACTAAGTTTTCTACCACCTCCAGGCTAGAAGATATTCCAAATTTAAGCCTGTGACTAAACAGGCATATATTATCTCATGTAACTGTCATGAAGACCCTACACGTGGAGTATCATCACATACATTTTACAGATGAGGAAACATTCTTAAGTAACTTGGTCATGATCACACTCTGTTTTCTTGTTTTTTTCATTGATGCTTGAGATTATTTCCTGAGTTGTTCATTATAGGCTATCACACGTCTCCACTTGGTGGTTGAGGAATTTGAACCAAGAGATGATTTTCAGGTTCCTTGTTTTAAACACAAGAACTTTTCATTCATTGTCCTATGTGAGACTAAGTCATTTCTCTTTGCATTGAGAAGTTGTTAGAAATTTGAACTCATGCCTACTAGGTCTTGGAATGGAACCATCAACTTAGTCGTGTGTTAATTTGAATATTTAATTAATTTTTTGGAATGTCACAAAAATGAATATTACATTTGGAAAAGTTACAGCAGTGAAATTAATTATGATTTAAGTATTAGAGTTGTTTTTCTACATGAAATTTTTTACTGCTTGATTGCACACCTACCTGGTGAGAAAATGAAAGTGTGGCTCCTAATCTTTCATGTAGATGTGTTTCCAATTTTTCAAAAAGAAATGGCTCCAGTGTTTAGGAAAGGATTCAATGAATGCATATAACAACTGTAGTAGAATGTTGTAATTTTGATGGATATGAGAAGAGTTTACTCTTTTTCCATAGTAAATGACTATTTTTGAGTAGATTAATAGTTCTCCAGTAGCAAGATTTATTTTTCTTTTAGTCGTTCAAATTTATTCCTGTCATCTGATAATTTCATAAAAATCAAATCATATGAAATGTGTGTTGATGCCTTGCTGTCGAATGCTTTACATTCAAAATAGCTCCCTTTATGCTGGACGAAAATGACTGGGCAGTAGATAGAAAATGATTGTATTTACCAGGGATCTTGTAGTGGTATGAATTGCAATAATAACTTACAATGAAGAAGAAATCAATGATACAATGTTGGGGTGTAAGCGAGAGAGGGATCTTATAATGCCCAATGGTCTGGCCTAAGATTTGCTAGTTGTTCCCCAAGGATAGTTTGATAAATGGCAGTGTAAGAGCATTTGGAAAGCTTTCTTTTTTTCTAGTGATTAGATTTGTTTTTAAGTTTGCTCAGGAAAACATAATCACCTAAATATAAAAGACGTGTAAAGACAACTTTCAGTAAAATAAATTGATTTCATTTCAGCTAAAGTTTTGAAAATCTCCCTTTGCTTTACTTTTTAAAACTTGGGATACTGAGTTAGCAAATTAAGTTGATAGGAGAAGAGGAAAATATTTGGGAATACATGCCTTAATAAACTCACATTTTAAGCTAAGAATTTGTTACCATTTATTGATATGTTTTCTTTTTAAATGTGTTTATTTTTTTAATTATAAAATACAGATTAGCAAAAAGAAAAAGGTAATAAATGACCCATTAACATTTTAATCCATATACATTTAGGATTTTCTTTCTTGGCATTTTTTTACATAAATGAGATCACATTTTTTACATTGTCGTGTTTCACTTTTTTTCACTTCACAATCAGCCATAAAGATCCTTTATGTCATTAAGTAATTTTCAGCTAAATTACTTTTAATGACTACATAGTATTTCATTCCATTTTTTTCTATGTCCTCACATGTATCTAATCAAAACCTTGTTTGGGACATTTAGGATATTTCTATTTTTTTCACTCTTACAAACAATACTGCCATGAACATTCTAGAACATACATTTTTGTGTACTTATCGATTTATTTTTAAGTGGATGTTTTGACAAGAATATGAATATTCTTAAGACTTGTGACATATTTCCAGACTTCTCACTAGAAAGGCTCTATGGAAAAAACTTCTCATTAGCAACGTGTGGGAGTATTTATTTCATTCTATGCTCCCCAACACTGGAATGCTACTTTTCAAAACGTTAAATATTAATTTATTAGTAATTTTAAACACTAACTTATTAGAGGTCAGGCAAGTGATATATACTCCAATAACAAACCATTATCCAGGCAAATATGTGAAATGAAGAGAAAAGCAACATGGAGCAGCATGTAGAAACTTGTAAGAAGTAGTTCAACTTCCTACCCTTAAGTCAATTTGATTTTATTGAAAGTTAGTGAATCAAAGTAGGAATTATATGGTTTACCACTGGGTCATTTACTGGGTGATTCAGTGTCACCCATGCATGAATTAATTACCTATTCCAGAATGCATATCCTGCAGCAAATGTTTAGAGTTGAGAATTTCTGCCTTTGCATTGTTCGTGAATTTTGCAGTGCAGAATGCCTAGCATACTTGCCAAATATCCTTGAGGGGACCATGGTGACTCACATCTTTTTTAATACTGTCTGACAACAATATTCTAATAAGTCTGATCTCACAGACAAAAATAAGGGCTCCAAAATTTTATTGTAAGAACCTATCCTACATTTGATTTTGAATCTTTTAAAATTTTTGGATAAATCTTAACCAATGCCTGACTGTGTTTGTAAATTTAGTTCATACAAATATTCAAGCAGAACATTGCTACCTTTTTTATACACCTGACTTTAGTGTAGTGGGGTGAATAATGTCCTCCCAAAATTCATGTCTATCTGGAACCTCAGAATGTGATCTTATTTAGAAATAGGGTTTTGCAGAGGTAATCAATTAAGGATCTCTACATGAAATCATTCGGGATTTAGGGAGGATCTTAAATCCAATGACTGGTGTCCTTTTGAGAAGCGGAGAAGACTCAGGGACACAAAATAGAATATAATGTTAAGATGGAGGCAGACATTAGAGTGATGTGTCTACAAGTCAGGGAATGCCAAGGCTTATCGACAACCATCAGAAGCTAGGAGACAGGCATGGATGGTTTCTCTCTCATATCCTCCAAAATGAACCACCCCTGCCAACACCTTGATTTTGGACGTCTGGCCTCCTGAACTGTGAGAGACTAAATTTCTATTGTTTTAAGCCACCTGGTTTGTGATACTTTGTTACAGCAACCCTAGGAAATGAATATATTTAGAAAGTTCCTTAATTCGATTCTTTTAATAATTCATTTGGATTAATACTTCTTCTCTATGCCTACAAGATTTTCATCTTCTCCATGGGTCTATCACTTGAGAACACTCTACATTGACTAGCAGTAGATGTTAATGACAACTTACTACTTTCTGAGGCCAATGAGGCTGTGCAGATTAGAACTGTCTCAGCTTTCATACTTACTGCCAAAGAAAAAATACTTCCCCTGCAAATCAGTTCATAATCTGTTGCATATCTGAGCATGCCTTCTAACAGTCTTGAAGTGTCTCACAAAACAAAACAAAACAAAACAAAACAAAAAATGAAGAAAAAACAATGAATTCCTCACAGTGAACTTACAAAAAGATGTTTCCTCTCCCCATTTTGGCGTACTTATGAACTGAACAATTTTCTTGTTGTTCTTCCTTCTAATTTCGCTAAATTTTGTGTGGGAAAACAAAAGCATGACGGTATCCCCAGTGTTTACTTAGGTTCAGGTATGAAGCTGAGCTCTGGTGTGACTAACTAGATATATATGGCAAAACTTAATGTTGAGAGGTATTTTTCAATGGAGAAGCTGAAAGAGAATTCTGTCTTAATGTCCTGCTCCAGCAAGACTATAGTGATATTTTCTCTCTACTTTCACACTTACCTTGTTGCAAATCATCATATTTGCAGTTTAACTTCTCTGTAATGCAAGCCCGATGTGGGTTAATGCTTAGATCCTATTAATGCTATGAAGTGATGATAGAATGCAACATTTTAAAGAGAGAATCTTCAAAGTCCTTGGTGTGTAAATTACCTTCCTAAGTTAACAATAGAGTTTTTAATTTAAAGCATTTTGTTTTATCCCTTTTCATCTACATTACTAATATATAAGAAGATCCTTAGTCATAATGAACAAAAAATCATAAATAACGCTACTATGGTGCATTAGTTGTCTATTGCAGTCTAGCAAATAACCCCAATATATAGTGGCTTAAAACAACAAACATTTATTATCTCACATTTTCTGTGGGTCAGGAATCTAGATGTGCCTCATCTGTGTGTCTCTGACTCAAAGTCTCTCACAAGGCTGCAATCAAGTTATCAGTAAGGTCTGCAGTCACCTCAAGGTGCTACTAAGGGAGGATCCACTTTCAAATGTACTCACATAGTTCTTGGAAGGCTGCAGGTCTTCACTGGCTGATAGATGGAGACATCGGTTCCTCGCCATGTGGGACTCTCCGTAAGGCAGCTCAAAACATGACAACTCAGAGTGAGTGAGCAAGACAGTGAGAGAGCAAAAGAGGCCACCCAAGGATGTAATCTCTTGGTAACCTATTCTCACATGTGACATCCCTTCACTTTTGCTGTATTCTATTGTTTAAAAGGGAGTCAAGAGTCATCTGGTCCACACTCAAGGGGAGAAGGGAGCCAGGACATGAATATCCAGAGGCAGAATTCATTGGGGGTTACCTTAGAGACTGACTAACACATATAGCCAAAATGTTGTCACAGGATGTGAGAGCTGCAGACCCTCTTTAAAGCCATTACATTGCTATACATGACTTTACAAATATTTTATGAGCTCTGTTTCATCATTATTAAAAACATTGTGATTTGGTCAATCTTAGTATTCTAATTCAAAGTGTATATATTTCTAAACTTTGTTCTCTTAGTATAGAGCATTTTAAGTTGTCTTTCTGGGATTTTTAAATATGCAAATCCTGAGTTTTCAAGTGTTGCTGATTGCCAGATATTTTATTATACATTAAAAAAATGGAAATCCTGTGAGGATGCCACTTCCTAGAGAGAACTATTTCAGGCTTGGGAGATACCAATGAGGTCAATCAAAGGAATGAACAAATCATCCTGAGTTAAAATTTTAATTAATAGAGAAAAGCAAAGTTAAGAAATTCATTATTTCATTTTTGGACCAAACCTTAATTTTCATGGCAACAAATCATGAACATAGCCTCTGGAGTTTTGATAATTTTGTGTATCTTTTTTGGCCAGAAGCTTATCCAACCTGGCAGTTTAGAAAATTGCCATATAGTTTTTAAAATGTATTTTACCTTATTCATCTCATGCAAAAGTTTGTACATGCACAGCTTTCCCTTTACTCCTATTATAGTAATATCAGCCCTGAACATAAAATTCATATAAATACACTCTGGAGTCCAAATGAGGCTGACTTTACATTCTATAGTGTCTCCTTACTGAGGCCAAAGACATTCAGTCTCATCAATCTTGCATAGCTGATATCTTTTTTTTTTTTTTTGGCTGCATTGGGTCTTCGTTGCTGCATGCGGGCTTTCTCTAGCTGTGGCGAGGGGGGCTACTCTTTGTTGCAGTGTGTGGGCTTGTCATTGCAGTGGCTTCTTTTGTTGCAGAGCACGGGGTCTAGACACACGGGCTTCAGTAGTTGCAGCACTTGGACTCAGTAGTTGTGGCACACAGGCCCTAGAGTGTGTGGGCTTCAGTAGTTGTAGCGCATGGGCTCAGTAGTTGTGGTATGTGGGCTCTGGAGCACAGGCTCAGTAGTTGTGGTGCACAGGCTTAGTTGCTCTGCGGCATGTGAGATCTTCCCAGAGCAGGGATCAAACCCATGTATCCTGCATTGGCAGGTGGATTCTTAACCACTGCACCACCAGGGAAGTCCCCATAGCTGATATCTTATACAACTTTTCAGATGAATAATTTCAAGCCCAGTTACATGGATATAATTTCTTTGCAATTTTTACTTATCTCAGTGCTGGTCCTAGGTTTAATTGGGTGGCTAATAATTTGCTAAATTTTGCTTTGTGGAAAGGTAGTCTGTGCTCATATATTTGCATTTAAGCCTAAAATATTTTCTTTTTGTGATTCAATCAAGCTCCTTTTGCTGCTGATTAAACATACTGCTAATATTTCCAATGACATGTTTTCTTGGATATGTGTGTTAGTTTGGTGAATATTTATGAGCTTATCTGATCCGTGTTCATAGTATTTAAAGATTTGTTAAGAAAAATTATGTTGGTTGATAAAGTTGTGACAAATGTGAACATCAGTGGTGGAAAGGACGAAAACATTTACCTTTGAAATGACAAACCTTAATAAATATGAAAATCAGACCTGGTGATGAGGTTTATGAAAGGAAAAAAAAAAACCCATAGGAGAAATTAAGGACAACAAATGCACCTATATCACAAAGCTTAAAGCTTATGTTGCCAAGCCAGTAATAAGCAAGACACGTAGAAAAATAACCTACTGAATAAGAATTGATCAAGATTGATGAGGAAACTCACCAAGTGATTAAGGTAAAAATGTCACTGTATTAGAATTAAAACATTACACAGAAAACAGAATGAAATGGAGGGAAATTGGTATATTAAGGCAAAAAAGAGAAATATAAAAAATTCAAATCATGATAAATAAAAATGAATTGGTAAGAATTGATTGGAAACAAGGTATAGTAGATGGAAGAAAGCTATGATCAAGAAAAGCTGTTTAAATTCATAAAATAGTATTTATCTAGAAGCTTAGCACCACAATATAAAAGGACAAAAGAGAATGCTAGTGACATATGAGGCTTATGTTGCACACAACTCCTTTGTATTTTATTTACTCCAGTTTACAAGAGATAAAAGTCATATTTCAGAGATTCCTATGGAGGAATACAAAATGTTGAAACAAAGGCAATTATATTCATACCATGACAGGTAAAAATACAATTAGAATGATTAAATGATAGAATGATTAAATGGTAGATGGTAAATGGGCTGGTAGAGTCTAAGACTTAAAGGACTAAGTTCTAACTCTCAGTGAAGTTATAATGAGTCCAAACTGGCCAGCCGTTAATGAAAGAGCTGGCCCTGGAAGATGGCATGCATTGGTCAGGGTTGGAGCATTAAATCTTGGTAGCAAATGAAGGATTTCATATTGTTCTATGACTAAGCAGAGCTTCACTCATGACTATCAAATCAGACCTCTTCAGCTAAAATTATACCTATTAAATTTTAAAAGTCAAGACACAATTGTGTTCCACATCTGTATGGTAACTGCTTGAGTTTTCCCATTATGACTCAGAATATTTAGAATCTTGGAGAAGGAGACGTACAATTTTGTGGCTGAAAGTATGGTTTCTGGAATCAGACAAACTAGCTTCATATCCTGTCTCGACAACAGAGGAGCTGTGTCGCCTTGGGAAAGTTATCTAACCTCTCAAAACCCCTGTGTCCTGACCTGAAAATGAAAGTAAATGATAGTAGCCAAATCCTAGGATTGTTGGAAGGATAAATGAGAGAATATAAATAAAGCATTTAACAAGTACCTGGCACACAATAATGGTACTAAACTAAGGTGGTCCTGGAAAGAATTACAAAAGTACTACAAGTTAGACACTTAGCACAGTAGTTGGTTCAATGTATAATGCTCAGTATATGTTAGTTATAATAATAATATGAATAAGTCTATTGGAATTTTATCTGTAATTACAGGAAATGATTTGAAATGAGGGAAAAATGCTAGACACAAAAGAGTCTGCAAATTTAATGTTAATTTTTTAGATGACACAAGCAATAAGTGAATGAAAAACTAAAGGTGTCAAATATCATAGAAAAGTTTTGAGTAAAACATGCAAAAGAATGTAACTCGTCCACTATCTTACACCGTACCCAAAAATTAACAGAAAAAAAGGCTCGAACATGAGACATAAAATCATAAAACTCTTGAAAAAAAAAAAAAGGCATAGGTGGGAAACCCCTTGATATAGCTCTTGGCAATGATTTTTTAAAAATCTAACACCAAAAGAAAAAGCAACAAAAGCAAAAATAATCAAGTGGGAGTATATCAATCTAAAGTGCTTATACACAGCAAAGGAAGCCAGCAACAAAATGAAAAGTCAACCTACTGAATGGGAGAAACTATTTTCAAACCATATATCTGATAAGGGATTAATATTCAAAATATATAAAGAAATCATACAACACAATATCAAAAAACAAACAACCCAATTAAAAAATTGTCAGAGTTCTTGAATAGACGTTTTTCCAAAGAAGACATACAGATGGCCACAGACACATGAAAAGATGTTTAACATTACTAATTATCAGGGAAATGCAAATCAAAACCACAATGAGATATCACCTCACACATGTCAGAATGGTTATCTTCAAAAAGATATAACAAGCTGGCAAAGAATGTGGAGAAAAGGAAACCCTTGGTGCACTTTTGGTGGGAACATAAATTGGTGTAGCAACTATGGAAACCAGTATAGAAGTTACACAAAAAATTAAAAATAGAACTACCATATGATCCAGGAATTTCACTTCTTGTTATTTATCCAAAGAAAACAAAAACAGTAACTCAGAAAGATGTATGCACCCCCATGTTCATTGCAGCACTATTTACAATAGCTAAGATATAAAAACAACTAAAGTGCTCATCAATGGATGAATGGACACAAAAAACTGTGGTACATATATGTACAAATTAATATTACTCAGACATTAAAAAGAATGAAATCTTGCCATTTGTGACAACATGGATGGACCTTGAGGGCATTATGCTAAGTGAAATGAGTCATACAGAAAAAAACAAATGCCATATGATCTCTCTTATATGTGCAATCTAAAAACAAAAACAAAAACAAAAAACTCATAGATACAGAGAACTGAATGATGGTTGCCAGAGGCAAGGGGTTGTGGATGGGAGAAATGGGTCAAGAGGGTCAAAAGGTGAAAAAATTTTAAAAAATTATCATAGCGAAATTGGCACAAATATATATGAAACAAAAAATCCACTTTAAAATAAGGTGTGTAAAGTCCATAAAAATGAATATTTGTGGCAATCAAATAAAATTCAATTTAAAAAAGTATATGTGGAATATTAAATACAAAAAAAGAAATGCAGATGGTCATTATGCTATTCAGTCTTTCTATATAAGAAAATAGGCTATATCTCCATATATTACTATTTTAAGCATATTTTTATAACTTATTTTCATATAATCTTATACATATCTTATAAATTGTATTCCTTGATATCGAAAAGTTTTGTTGCAATTGTGAATATGATCACTACGTTCCATTCTCCAACTGGTTAATTTTTTGTACAGTAACTCTTTTAAATATATTGTATTAATCTAGTTTGGGAATGATTATAGATATTTTACTGGATTTTTAGTTGTTTCTCTCAGATTTTTCTGTTTTGAGCAATATATGGTCTGTGAGAAAATGACAGTTTTGTTCCTTCCATTTTGTGATAGAGACCATGAGTAGGCTTACTCAACATCCATTTGAACCCCTTTTAGCTACAGCAAATGGAATCTGTGTCCTACATTTCCCAGAGTCTCTTACAGCTAGGGTTCTTAATATAATTTAGGTTCAATAAATCACATGCACTCAAATCTCACTTTAATTTGGAAATGAGTTATATGAAGAGAGAGTCAAATGCAAGTCATCCATTTTTCTGGCACATTTGTAGCAAAGACATCATGGTTCTGCAGCCAGCATCTGATTTGGTAACTTTCTCAATGGCAGGCAAATTCCTGATATGATAGCTTCCTCAAGACAAAGACAGTAGCTCCCTTCGGGGGTCTAGTTCTTTGATGTGGTTTTAAGAGTTATTCCTGGTAGATTCTGCTTCTTCAGCTTCTCCAATGATTAATAAATACCTTTGTGTTTAGTCTACCAACTGTGATTTCTGTTGTCATAAGTTAATAATACCTGATCAATATACTTTTTAATATTTAAAATGAGTGAAATATTCTTGTCTTATTACAATGGGTATCAATTCAAGAATTATGCTGAAATACTAGCAGTAATAGTAGATATTATTATCTTATTCCTAATTTCAATTCAAATGCATTATACTTCACCATTAAGGATAATGTTGGTTGTGGTTTTATATATTATACTGTTTATCAAAGCATAATATTCTTTTTAATTTTCTAAGAAGAGATGATATATTTTAATATCAAGAATGTGAGTTGAGATATACTGAATAGTTTTTCTTTATCTAGTAAAGAAATATGAGATAATTATGTTTTTCAATTTTCTTTAATTTGTTAATATAGATTTCCTGATGTTGAGCCATCTTTGAAGTTTGGGGATAAATATTAATTGTATGTTGTATATACTTTTAGTGCAAAGCTTAATTTTACTTATTTTAAAATGTGTAATTAAAAATTGTACAAGTTATATTACAAAATTTCCATTTTTCTCAAAGAAAAAAAAAACATTTTTCCAGAGATGGGACAACACAAAGAATCATGCAGAGCTTGGGAGAGCTACACATGATCAAAAAAGTGTCTAAAATGTAAAACTTCAAAGCATGGATGCTCATCTAGTGACCATAACCTCTGGCTTTGAGGTAAGTTTTCAATGCCATGACAAACTTCTCTACCTAGAAATAGGGAGAAAATGAGACAGACTACAGGAGAGAAACCTTGAGAATTAAAATATGTATGACAATGTAGATAAAAATATAGCAATAACTAATGTAGCAGCAACTATTATGAAGAATAATTATAGTAGTAGAAAAATCCTTACAAGTAGCCATTTTATCATTAAAGTATAATGATGTCCCTGTAATTATCAGTTATTCTATACTGATATCTGAGATAGGAAATAGGAAAGGGGCTTAGTTAAAGGAATGAGCAGGACACAAAGTAGGAGAAAGTATCTGTAGATTTGATTTGCCTGAAGATACTAGCTGAAGGCTCCTTGGATTGAAAAAAATTCATCATGCCATGATCAGAGTGGGTCTACAGAATGTCAGAGTACAATTGGGCTCTTCATTTATACTAAATGATATTAAATTTTTTAAATTTATTATTTTTTGCCGATATGCTAGAGCTGCCGTTTTAACTTGAACAACTGACTCCATAAAAAAGAAGAGATAGAACAAATTAGGGTTCATAGAACAAATTAGGGTCCAAAAAGAAGGGGCACCTATGTTTTATTATATTCCTCTCTATATTGATAAATATCCAATCTCAGAGAAAAAGAGAATAAAAGTATGCAATGAATAAACAACCAAATTTTGCTTCCTTGTCACTTTACCTCAATTACTAAGATAGGAATCTTGAACTCTTCAACTATAATTGTGGCTCTGCCTCTTCTCCTTCATTTCTATAAGTTTTGTTTTGTGTATATTAAAATCCTATTATTAGATACATGCTCATTTAGGGATTTTAATGTCTCTTTGATGAATTTATCTCTTTATTCTTATGAAATGTCCATCTCTATCCCTAGTAGTATTCCTTGTTCTGAAGTCTACATACTTCGGCTGCTATTAGTATAGCACTCCAGCCTTCTTTCAGTCAGTTTTTACGTGATATCTTTTTTTTCTTTCTTTTACTTTTAACCTCTATCATTATATTTAAAGTGGATTTTTTATAGATAGCATATAAGTAGGTCTTGGAATTTTCATCTAATTTTTAAATCTATGTCTTTTAATTAGAATTTTTAAGCCCTTTATATTATTGATATGATAGAGTTTACATCTATCTTGCTATTTATTTTCTATTCATCACATTCCCGTTTTTGTTTTATTATCTTCTTTTGCATAACTTGAGATTTTTTTTAAAAATTCCATTTTATCTCCTTTATTTGCTTATTAGTTATACCTCTCTGGTTTAAAATTTTAGTGATTTCTCCAGCATTTACAATATACATTTTGATTTTATTTCATTATATCTTCAAATAATATCATTCTTCAATGTTTATTATATTTCAGTACTTAGCAAAGTATTTAACACATGGTAGGTGGTCAATAAATATTTTTATTAGTCTCCAATTGGCATTAAGCTTTCTAAATCTGTTCATTGTATGCCTCACTCCTCCACCTCATAAATACAGTTTCCACAATGAGTTTTCTCTCACTAACTCTATGCCTTTTTAAATATATAACCTTAGGCAAGTTACTCCATTGAGTCTAATTTTTCTCATTCTGAAAGGGGGACAACAATTCCTATCTCCTGAGTTGACATGAGGATTAAATGAAATAACATGTGTGAAAATGTCTGGGGCATAGTAGCACTCAGTTAATATCAGCTTCATTTTTTCCCAGGCTCAATGGCTTAGAGCCAAGAAAAGTTTCCTTTTTCATCTTATCTAGACTATTTTAATATAAGTGGAGCTATAGTGAGGGAGCTTTAATAAGAAGATTTTAGGAGGCAAACATGTCTTCTACCTTTGCTTTCCTCTTCATCTTTTTTCCTTTTCCTTGTGCCACCTAGAAGCATCCTTCATTGCTCAATTATGAAGCACATCCTATGTGCTTTTCTCTTTGCATTAGCTATTTAATGCCAAAATGACTGCAAGTAGCAACATCAAAACCTAACTTGTATATATCAATACAAAATTATTTTTATGAATCTGGAATGGCTGAATAGCAGTTCTTCTGGTTTCAGCTAGTCTTGCTCACATACGTAGGAGCTGGCTGTTTGTTAAGTGATTTAAGATGGCCTCACCTAGAAAAACAGGAGTGATTCTGTGTCTTTCAACCTCCAGCAGATTAACATGGGCATGTTCTCATAGTAATGGCAGAATGCAAGTGCAAGCAAGCCCAATCACACAAGCACATTTCAAGCCAACCTTTGTATCACAATTTGTTAACATCTCATTGACCAAAGCTAATTATATCACTAAGCCCAGTGTCAGAGCAGAAGGATACTACAATTTGACATGTAAGAGATATGAACACTGACAGGGATAAAAATTATGACTGTTAAATCTTACACTCAGTGTCAGGTACTAGGGAAAAAAAAGGGGAGCGAGATCCGATCCTTGTCCTTAAGAAGCAGGGCTCTGAGTCCACAGGATGAGTGAGACAAACATGTAAATGAATAAGTTCAGTCACATTTACAGATGTTCAAATAGAAATCCATACATGGAACGCTGGCTGGTACAAAGATTCTCTCTGAAAGGAGACAGGGAAGAACAAATATGAGAAAAGTCTTCATAGAAGTAATTCTTAATATAAGCTTCAAAAAGAAGTAGATGTTATGACATTAGAACATCTTGTTCTGGCATTTTTAACCAGCTCAAAGGACTGTCTGGAATTCATTCATTAACCAATTGTTCCACAGACCACTGATGAGAATAAAAGTGAGAGGAAAGACAAAATACTTCATACTTCCTAACACTTAACTTTTTTGTAATAATGTCAAATAATATTATGGCATATATAAACTTATTTTTAATGAAAATGAATATGATTTTTATTTTTATTTTAAAGAAATATGTTCAGTCATCCCAGCAGCAGTTTTATTTTTTAGTTTATACAACATTTATTTTGTGCACTTATGAAGTTCTGGGATTCAGAAATAACTATTATAATATGTGCTTCTGTTATTTTTGTCCTAGTCTCAAATCCAAGAAGTACTAAAAATGTCAAATGGATTGATGGGAAATGAAAATAAGGAACTATTTTTGGCTAGATTTTGAGGCCAGTTTTTAAAATGAAGAGTTTCATATGACAATCAATTCTCTGAAATATTAATATTATGGAGTTTTAGATAATACTCAGCATGTGATAATAAATATAGTTAATTTAGAGGATCATCACTCTTTATTGAACTCATTTAGCCTTAGATTTATGGATTCACATATCCCTAGTTTTCACAAGTCCTTCTTAATCCCTCAACTAAATTCATGTCTCTCCCTACTACCATCAAATTGCTAGTATTTTATGTAAATAACAAACATAACAGACTATCTCAAAAAAACTGACAAGAAAAATTATTAGTCTCACTTTGCAAATCAAAGTGGAATGTAATTAGTCTGCTTGCTATTTAATAACAAGTCTACTCCTTCTAGCCAACAGAAAATAAGAGGAGTTGTTGCTGGGGATAACAAATTAGAGGAAGATGTTACCAAAAAAAGACGAGAAATTCTAGAATAAAAGAGTAGATGACCAAAACCTCAACCTAGAAGTTAAGATTTCTAGGACTGCTCCCCAAAGGACTCATGCTCATTTGTTCTCTAAACAATATTTAATATGTACAGGTGTACGTTGGAGATATTGCAGGTTCAATTCCAGACCACCACAATAAAGTGAATGTCTCAATAAAGTGAGTCACACAAATTTTTGGTTTCTCAGTGCATATAAAAGTTATGTTTACACTATACTGTAGTCTATTAAGTGTACAATAGCATTATGTCTAAAAAATGTACATATGCTAATTAAAAATAATTCATTGCTAAAAACGCTAACCATCATCTGAGCCTTCAGAGAGTTGTAATAATTTTGCTGGTGGAGGGTCTTGCCACCATGTTGATGGCTGCTTATAATCAGAGTGACTGGTGGCTGCTGAAGACTGGGGTGGCTGTGACAATTTCTTAAAATGAGAAAACAATGAAGTTTGCCACATTGATTGACTCTTCCATAAATAATTCCTCTATAGCATGCAATGCTGTTTGATAGCATTTTACCCACTGTAGAACTTCTTTCAAAATTGGAATCAATCTTCTCAAACCCTGACACTGCTTTATCAACTAAATTTTATGTAATATTCGAAATCTATTGTTATCAATTCAATGATCCTCACAGCATCTTCACCAGGAATAGATTCCATCTCAAGAAACCACTTTTCTTTGCTCATCAGTAAGAAGCAACTCCTCATCTGTTCAAGTTTTATCATGAGATTGCAGCAATTCAGTCACATCTTCAGGTTCCACTTCTAATTCTAGTTCTTTTGCTATTTCCACCACATCTGCAGTTACTTCCTCCACTGAAGTCTTAAACCCCCAAAGTCATCCATGAAGATTGAAATTAACTTCATCCAAATTCCTGTTAATGTTGATATTTTGACCTCTTCCCATTAATAAAAAAATATCCTTAATGGCATTTAGGTGGTGAATCCTTCCCAGAATGTTTTCAATTAACTTTGCCCAGATCAATCAGAAGAATCACTTTCTATGGCAACTATAGCCTTACAAAATGTATTTCTTAAGTAATAAGACTTGAAAATCAAAATTGCTCCTTGATTTGTGGGCTGGAGAATAGATATTGCATTTGAAGGCATGAAAACATTACTCTCATTGTACATCTTTATCAGTGCTCTTGTGTGACCAAGCTCATTGTCAATAAGCAGTAATATTTTGAAAGGAATCTTTTTTTCTGAGCAGTAGGTCTCAACAGTGGGCTTAAAATATTAGGTAAACCATGTTGCAAACAGATGTGCAGTCATGAAGGCATTGTTGTTCCATTTATAGAGCACAGGCAGAGTAAATTTAGCATAATTGTTAAGGGTCCTAGGTTTTTCAGAATGGTAAATGAGCATTGGCTTCAACTTAAAATCACAAGCAGCATTAACCCCAAACAAGAGTCAGCATGTGCTTTGAAACTTTGAAGCCAGGTATTGACTTCTCATCTCTAGCTATAAAAGTCCTAGATGGTATCTTATTCCAACATAAGGCTGTTTTGTCTATGTTGAAGATCTGTTGTGTAGTGTAGCCATCTTCATTAATTGTCTTCACTAGATCTTCTGGATAATTTGCTGCAACTTCTACATCAGCACTTGCTGCTTCACCTTGAACATTTTTTTTTTTAATTTAAATATAGTTGATTCACAATGTTGTGCCAATCTCTGCTGTATAAAAAGGTGACTCACAGTTATGGAGATGCCTTCATTCCTTAAACCCCATGAACCAACCTCTGCTATCTTCAAACTTTTCTTCTGTAGCTTCCTCACCTCTTCACAGAATTGAAGAGAGTTAGGGCCTTGATCTGGCTAAGGCTTTGTCTTAAAGAAATGTAGCTGGTTTGATCCTCTATCCATACCACTAAAACTTTCTCCACATCAGCAATAAGGCTGTTTCACTTTCTTATCATTTGTGTGTTCGCTGGAGTAGCGCTTTTAATTTCCTCTAAGAACTTCTTTTGCATTCACAACATGGCTAACTGTTTGGCACAAAAGGCCTAGCTTTCAGCCTCTCTAAGCTTTCAACGTGCCTTTGTCATGAATCTTAATCATGTTTAGCTTTTGATTTAAAGTGAGAGATGTGTGGCTTTTCCTTTCATTTGACACTTAAAGGCCATTGAAGGGTTATTAATTGACTTAATTTTGATATTGTTGTGTCTCAGGGAATAGGGAGGCCTGAGGAGAGGGAGAGAAATGGGGTAATGGTCAGTCGGTGGAGCAGTCAGAACACACACATTTTATCGATTAAGTTTGCCATCTTAAACGGGTGTAGTTTGTGGCACTCCAAAACAATTACAAGAGTAACATCAAAGATCACTGATCACAGATCACCATAACAAATATAATAATAACAAAAGTTTGAAATATCGCAAGAATTACCAAAATGTGACACAGTGACACTAAGTGAGCAAATACTGTTGGAAAAATGTTACCTACAGACTTTGATGCAGGATTGTGACAAACCTTCAATTTGTAAAAAAATCAGTATCTGTGAAGTACAGTAACATGATGCACAATAAAACGAGGCACACCTGCATAAATACGTATGCTATATATATATGCATAAATGTATACTATACTATGCATATTAATTGAAACTCATTGAATGAATGAATGTTGAATCTTTTGCCTTATTGTATTACCTTACTTAATTGTTTAATGTATGTGCCACGTCACTATAAGTTCAACAAGGGTAGGAACCATGCACTCTACATATTTTAAAATTTTTTTCCCTGTTTTAAATAAAAGTCAATAGAAACAGTCATATTAAAGACAATTTTGAGAAAAAGAAAAGACAAAAATTAATCTGAGGTAGCACCTTATAACTTTTTTATTTGCTTATTTTTAATTATAATTTTTATATTGTAATTCTTAAATTATAATTTATTTATTATTTTGTAATGCCCATATAAAAATGTCTTTTACATGTTTGAAGTAATTTGGTATCTAATTGTATACTTTAAGAACTTAGTACAGTATAAATATTTCTGTTTTAAGTTTTAATTGTGACACAATATTCCATTCCCTTAATAAACCATAATTTTATTGAACATGAATTTATTGGATAATCACCACGTACCTTGATCCCATTGTTTTACATGCAGAACCTTTCCAGTTGTTTTATGTCATATATAATGCTACAATCAACATGTTCATTCATATAATTTTTTGCATACTATAAAATATCAGCTTAGGATGTATTTCTATAACGAATGTTGCTTGATCAAAGGGAATGCATGTCTTTACTGGCCTTGCTGTACATATATTATATATTTTTCTCCAATTTTAAATATCACCAACAAGTATATATGATTACCCTTCCAGCACTAGACATTGTGATTTTTTTAAATGTTGACAGGATGTATTATACATAGTCATGATCTCTGTAGTACCTAGCACAGTATATTGTGCAGCAGTAGTGAACACATAATACGTACAGCATGAATATGAAATACCTCACATTTTGAGATAAGAATTGAGATGATAGGGAAGGAAACTCTTTTAATACTCAGGAGAAGAAAATGCTGTATGAACCAAAATATTTCAAAGGGGAATATCCAACCATGACAAACTCACAACAATAAAGATGAATGAAGAAAGGTCATTAACAAACAACCATAAAGACTCTACAAAAGTGAGATGAGAACAAATATTTTAATGTGTTTAAACTGCTTAGAACAGTACCTGACATATATCGTCACATACTTTTTAATTGTTTGGGATGATGATGATGATGATGATGATGAAGAATTTGACTGCATGGTTTAAGTCATTTAATCCTCTCAAGAATTTTATGAGGTAGGTATTATTGCTGTTGCCGTTTTGTATGTGGGGAAACTGATGCACAAAACCATTAAGTAACTTACTCTATGTATGTCATAGAGTCAAGGAGTTAAATCCAGAACCATGCTTTTAAGTAATTACACTAATCTACCACCTGTTAAAGAAAGTTGTTGATAAGTGAAAGGGTGTCTCTAAAACATCATGGTACATTAAAAATTTAGTACATAAATCAGGAAAACTTGAGATGAAAAAGAAATAGTTTAGAAAGTTTATACCTGATAGCCTCATTATAAGCAAAGTGTGATGACAGTTCTCTAAATGAACTAGGCAGAGGAGTAGGAAGAAGATTTGAGTTTCAAAAAGAGAAAAGAATTACTGAGCAGTCATTGTGGAGAATGAATCATGGATTCAATTCACTCCTTCATTCAACAAATATTTATTGAGACCATACTATGTGCTAGACTTTAAGTGCTGGGGATACAGCAGTAAAACACACACACACACACACACACACACACACATACACACCGCATGGTATATCAATGATGGAAAGTCCTAAAAAAGAAAAATAAAGTAAATTAAAAGGTTTAATGAGTGCCGATGGTAGTGGGGAAAGAGTTCTATTTTGTACGGAAGAGTCATAGATAGTCTCTCTCATAAGATGGTATGTGAGCCTAGAGCTGACAGAAATGAAAGCAAGAATCATGCAGATATTGGGAAAACATTACATTCCAGACAAAGAACAGCAAGCACAAAATCCCCAACGTGGGGGGTATGCTTGGTATTTACATGGAAGAGAAATGAGACCAATGTGACCAATTGAGTAAAAGGAGACAGTAGGAGAGGAACTTATAAAAGTAGAGGTGAGAGTTCTATGGGTCATGGAGAGTCCTATAGGCTCTTGCAGGAGCATTTTACTCTCAGTAAAATTGAAGGTCATATCAGGGTTTTGAGCAGAGGAGTGACATGTTCTTACATATGATTTAAAATTTCTCTGGTTGCTATGTAGAGGAGAGACATGATGGGAAGGGCAAGGGTGGAAGCAGCAGCTATTCCAATAATCTAAGCAAGAGAATGTAGGGGCTTGGACTAGGATAATAGTGGTAGAGATGAAGAGAAGTGGATGGAATTAGGATACATATATAGATAGGTGGACTGGTATTGGTAGATTGGATTGATGGAGAGATGAAGAAATAAGTCAATGATGATGGTTCAACTTTTGGTTTCAGTAAATAAGTAGCTAGTGGTGCCATTTGCAAAGATAAGAAGCAGTGGTGGGGGAGAAGACAGGTGCAGAATTCAAGAGTTTGGTTTTCCACATTGTGCAGTAAACGAGGGAGTAAATCTTGAAGGATCACAACCACAGAGATTATCCTCAGAGAAGCATATGAAATTAAAGGATTTTTCATATTCACAAGTCCTAGAGAGAGAGGCATGGCATTCCTTGAGGGCCATGCAAAAGGCCCCAAAATTTGGTCATAGCAGGCACGGAGAGAGTGGAGCAAGGACCTGTGGGCTAGTACCTTTATTGAGGGTCATGGGTGCTGGAACTTGTGGCACGTGGTAAGCATGCTCGTTGGGTAATCAATGTAACTGGGTCAATGTGGAAAGGAGGAAAGTGGTGAAATGGGGAAGTCATGATGAGGCTTGTTGCTTGAACACACATGTTGGGATAGGTCTCAGAAGTGGGCCATAACTAGGTAAAAGTTCAAAACAAGCAGGGCAAGTGTCAGCACATAGGGAGTCATTGAGACAAGAAATAATAGCTTTACATGAGATACATATTAGGGTTAAGATAGCTATTAGACCTCCACGTGGTAGAGTAATTGAGTAGGCAATTGGAATTATGAGTCTGGAGCTCAGGACTGAGGGTGAAAATATTAACTTAGGAGTCATCAGTGTATAGGTGGTATTTAGAAGCAAAGTATGAGGTTATTAAGGAAGTGGGTGCAGATATAGATAAGAAAAGGTCCAAAAACTTCTGTACGGAGCTCTGGGAAATCCAATGTTTAGAGTAGGGCTGGAATTAGGGTGAAGCAAGTGGGGCACAAAATTTAAGAGTGTACCAACAAACTCAGCAATGAAGAAAAATACTGTTTTACTGCAATATTTAAAAAAAAACAAAATTAATGCAAAAATCCTTGATGAACAAAATATCAAAATTTTAAGTAAAGATAGGATCAGCATTACTGATTTTCCCCATTGCCTGAGGCTCCAACATGACTTGGCACGGTGCTGCTTCATAGTCTAGAAGATGAGGAGGAATGGGTAAAGCAGATTTGATGCTTGTCTTAACTCAAGTTAAACTCAGTTTAACTTGAGTTAAACTGTAGAGAAAGAATATGTACATACAGTGGATAATTTATGGTGTGTTGGACCAGGTAAAATCCATTAGACCTGAGACATAAATAATAATCTTTAACTTCATAATTTTAAGGCTCTAACAAGGAGATTTGAAGATTGATAAATTTTACCATATAATTATTTTTAAATATTATATAGAAAAGGAAACAGAGTCAAAGGACAAATGAAAAACTAGAGGGGAGATGCAACATTTTCAGCAACAAAAAGGATAATTTTCTTAATTTAGAAAGAGTTCTTCCATCAGAAAAAGAAAATGACAAACATTATTTATTTTTTAAATGGGCAAAGGATGTAATCAGTTCGCTTAATAAAAAAAGATATGGAAGAAACTTTAAAATGTGCTCAAACTCCTTCATAGTCTAAGAAATGCATATCCACACAGTGAGATAATATTTTAAACTACCTGAAAGGCAAAAACTAAAATAGATGAAAACCCAGTATTAGTGAGAGTTGAGGAAACAAAGTTTTGTCAAACATAGTTGATGAAAAATCAAATTAGTTGAATTCCTTGAAGGGCAGTTTAGCTATATCTATCAAAATAGTAAATTCAGACTATTTGATGCAGAAATTCCATTACTATAGATTTATATTTCATATTTATTAGCCAAAATATGCAAAGATATATGGGCATTAATTTTCTTTACAACATTTTTTATAATTAAAACTTTGAAACTCTCAAAGTATACATATATGTGTATGTGTATATGCATGTATATATACTTACAGTACATACACACACTCCCAGAGTATCTATAAACAGTGTACAGTATATATATTTACTGTATATACATACATATATATAGTGTGTATATACACATATATGGTATATAATATATGTGTATATAAACACATAGATAACATGGAATAATATGTAGCCATCAAAAAGGATGAGTTAGGTCTATATGTACAGATGAGAAAAGATATTAGGTGAAAAAAACAAAGTTTTTTACAGTCTATAGAGTATAATACCTTTGCAATAAATAAAAAAAGAATTGCATTATATACATTTAAACTGGATGTGTGTGTGTGTTTGATTTATTCTGTGCAAGAATGTACACAAAATTTTAAGACTATTAACCTTTAGAGATCAGGACTAGGAAGAAGAGAGGCTTTTATTTTTCATTATATCTATCTGTATTATTTGAATTTTGGGTCAATTAGCATATAGTATGTTTTGTAAATGTCACGGGTGGTAGAATTATGGGATTTTTGTTTCTAAGATACAAAAGTAAGTCTAATTCAAGTTTAAAAATTTTTATAGGTGACAAATTACTTGGGTTAGAGATGGAGTGCCATACCTAAGTTAAAAAGAGCTATAATATATGAGTGCCCTACAACCTCTTACATGAAAATCACGAATTTATAATATCGCTATATTGGTGGATAATGTTTTGTTTTGCAATAAATTTGCCAGAGAGTTATTCACATAATCATGACAAATTACATTGAATGATTTTCTTTTCAATTATTGCATTTATGTGCAGCATCAAATCAGATAAAAAAATTTTAGTCATCCTAGGGACATGTTGATTGTATGAAACAAGGCAACTAATAGGACATTTCTTCTCCTGAGATAGAGTTGCTCTAAAATAATACATTTTACGTAAATAGCATAATTCTGTCACAGCATTTGCACTCTGAGACATATAATATTTTTATAAAATTTTCTCTAATATGGTTTTAAAGTGTTTCAACATTTATGTCTAATTTTCCTAATGTCCTGGGATGCCAGATTCTTTCTTGCAACTATATTTTAATCTGTAAATAAATAGTAGAATGATTTGATTTATAGAGATATACTTAATAACTAATTTTATTGTGTATGAACTAAGTTATAGTGTGTGAGTTCAAATATCAGGATCCCACTTAATATCTGTGTGGCCTTGGGTAAGTAACTTAGATTCTTGTGCCTCAATTTTCTTATTTGTAAAATGAGGATAATAACTGTCCATGACTCATTGGCTTGTTGTGAGAATTAAATGGTTTAGTGTGTATAAAGTGCTTGGAATAGTATGTGACATAAAGTAAGCACTAAATATACTAGCTATTGTTTTATTTGCAAGGGTATTATATGTCCATGGGAATCAGTACAGGGCAACTGAGTAAAGAAGGGACACATAAAAATTTAGAGTACAAAATGTATATGAATATATATCTATGACTTAAACTGCACTTAAGTTATGCATTGTTGCCATATAAAGTAGACATACGACTGGGGTGCTAAAGTATGGGTGAAACAGTGTGCTGCCCTAAATTAGGCATCAAGAGAAAAAGGGTTTACTCTATCCTACCACTGTGCCCAAAGCTGTACAGATTTGTACAAATCACATACCCTCACTGAGCGTGTTTCCTCATCTTTAAAATGAAAGGCGTGTGTTAGAAAGCCTGTAATGTCCCTTCAGGCTCTCAAATTATCCCAACACTTAAGTAGTTGTTGACCAAATAGTTGATGCATGAAACTTGTTGATAGGAATAGGTCTGGTAAAATATTTAATTATTACTGAATATTGGGGTGTATGTGTGTGTGTGTGTGTGCATGCACATTGTTTGGGGAAGAGGGATATGATGGATCAGTGCTGGGAACACTTTTTTTACAGTAATGTAGTAACTTGGATGTTAAGTCTATCAAATGAAGGATCAAATAATCAAGAGATGTGAAACTTCAGTTCAGATAGACATTCTCACTGTTTTTAATGAAATCTTCAGTTCAATCTTTCCTCCTCTGCTTTCCACATTTGTAGATAAGCTTAACGCCTTTCTTAACAAAGACTTTCCGAAGTAAGCAAGCATAGCAAAAGGGCAGTTCATTCTTGTTACACTGTAACCAATTTGTGCAGAAAGTTGTTTGAAGGCTATGTCTATCTTCCCCGTATATGAAAAATATCAGTCTGTGGAACTAACATGGTTAAAAAAAAAATAATCCCACATTGTTAGGCAAACTGATTTAACAAGAGTCCTGGAGATGCATTTTACTGGGGCAAACTCTCCCCATGAAGATTTTCAAGGATCCTGGTAGCAAATTAAACCAGCAAAAGAGATGTTAATAATACCTTTGAGATTGAAAGAGGAAGTGAAGAATCAACATTAATGAAATCTGCATTGCTAGAAAATCAGCTTTCCAAAGTTTCCCATGCCCTGAACCAGTGAAAGAGCCATAGATATAGTAGCAATACACAATCATGCAACTGATATAATTTACAAACTTGGTGAGCTTGCTCTTGTATCCTGCATTCAAGGGTTATTAGCTATAAATGTAAAATGCTACCAAGCAACCATTCTATGCCAACAAGTGAGGCTGAAGTTGATTTTTATAACATTTCTTTAATTATGGCCCCATGATCAGGGCTGCCAAATTGTACAACCCCAGAGGGGACAATTCAGAGCGAATTGTGGTCTATGTGAATTGCAGCCCCTGGAACAAATATACAAACAGAATGTGGCCTTCTAGAGTTGTACAATGTGATAGTCCTGTCATGAGTGCTTAAGTATTTACTGAGCATATGCTCTATTTAGTTCATGGTTCCTAGTTTTAGTGATAACAATGTCAAAAGCCTTGCCAATTTTGTACGTTATTCCTACTGTTTCTTCCAGATCTGTTATGTCGCCAGTCTCTCTAGAAGCCATTAGGAAATAACACCAGAGGTCTGATTCAGTGAGCAGTAATGATTTAAGAAATGTATATAAAAAGAGTCCTTAAAGAGTTAATGTCTGAAATTAACACAACATTGTAAATCAACTATAATACTTTAAAATTTAAAAATAAATTTTAAAAAATTAAGAAAATTAAATCAACATGGATAGGTTAAAAAAAGAGTTAATGTATAACTGCTTTTTATTCTCTTTTCACTGGTAGAACCAGTTCTACCACGTTGTATAGTGGGAGAGATCCTGAGATAATTTCAATTTTACCTATTATCAAAATTCTTCATAAATGAAAGTTGAGAGGGATTAATAAGTAATGTGAATCAAGCAACAACATCTGTTTACTACCACATCCCTGCACATTTTCACTATATCATCAAACTGAGTCAAAATGTGGCAGATTCGTAAGAATGGACAAGCCAGGTGAAGATGGACTTAAGGTGTATCTAACTGAGAAGAAAATAAATTGGGTTTCTCACACTCACAGTGCTATAAATCATGAAGGAAAATCCAAAAAGAGTCTGTGAGTTAGTTTTTCCTTTGTTTCTCTGGAAAGTTGGAAAATCAAATATTTTCTTTCCAGTTCATTTGGATTTTCTAATACTTTGAGAAAATATGCAAATTCTTCCAACAGAGACGTAAAGGTACAGTCATATGACACTTTATCCATTGCTTTATCCATTGTGTGGGTTCCACATTCCCAATCTTCCATTAGGTATTGGCAGGAGCAGTTTAGCCTTAGTTATAAGTGATAATAAATAAAATCATCATTATCAACTGTTACCCCATTAGGCAATTCCTGCTTGCTTTCCAGAGATGGATAGAGGTGGATTTTGAGCTTCCTGGCTTTCTAAATGTTCATTCTGTCTCTCTCCAACTGTTAGTAAGCTAGGCTTCCTTGCTTCCTTGACTCATCTCCTAAGTCTCCTACTGAATAAAAATGTAAGTGAGAAATTCCTTCCCCTCAGGGCTTATCCTAGAGAACTGTTGCAGTTGAGTGACACCTAAAGCAAAGTATAAGGTGTGGTAGACAAATTCTAAAATGCCCTCTCCATGATCACTGCCTCTGTGTAATCCATTTTCCTTGAATGAGGTTGGGATTTGCTTCCAAGACCTTGGATATGGCAAAGGTGGTGGATGTCACTCCCATGAGTGTTACATTATATAAGACTCTGTCTTGCAAGCAGACTTGCTCTCTCTTACTTGTTAGCTTTGAAGAAGCAAGCTTCCATGAAGTAAGTGACCATGTTGGAGATGCCCTTGCAGCAAAGAATGGTAGGTGGTCTCTAGGAATTGAGGAAAGCCTCCAGCAAGAAACTGAAACTTTCAATCCTGAAGGAGCAAGAATATGAATTCTGTCAACAAGCAGAGTGAGTTTGGAAGCAGTCTTTCCCTGATGAGACTGCAAACCCAGTTGACACCTGGATTGCCACCTAGTGACACTCTGAAGCAGAGAACCCAGCTAAAGCTGTGTCCAGACTTCTGACCTACAGACACTGGGAGATAATAAATGTATATTGTTTCAAGCCACTAAGTGTGGTGATTTGGTTAGCAGCAATAGAAAACTAATACCCAAAGATTTCTCAAAGATATTAAAATACGTGAGTAGTCTATAACTCAGTTATATGATATTGTGGTCTCATCAGCAACTCCTTCCAACTAAATGACTTCTTTGAACACCCTGAAATTGGTTCTAGCACAAGGGACTAGCCTGTGCCTGGGCTAGCACTCTGGTGAGCCTTCCAATCAAAGATAAGTTCATTAGTAAAATAATCAGTGCTTTATGGAGGACTGGGTGGAGGAGTGTAAAGAAGGAGGCAGCACTTCGATTCTTTGGTAATTTTATTATACTTCCAGCCTCTCCATATCAGCCCTCTGCTTCTGTCTCAATCATCATCTCCAACCCTGCTCTCTAACTTCAATGATCCCCAGAGTAAGGAGGTATTGGAATGGATATAGCCAGAGTTTGAAGTCAATGAAAGAGACAAAATAACATTTTTTTTTCTGCTTCTAGTCATTTAACTGCCTCAACGTGAAACAACTTTTGCAATTTCATAAGCAAGATATTTGATCTTTATAAGGGGGTACTCAGTTTCGTAGATAGTACAGCATGTACTCGAAATACGATGATGAGACTCTGATTCAGCACAAATTAATAGGAAGGACTGAATGAATGCAAGTGTTTAAAGAACCTGAGGCTTATTATTTGAACAATCACATGACTAAAGGCAGGTATAAGAACGTTGATCTGACAAGAGTCCCAGAAAAAGTGAAAGCTGAAATTAAATCACATTTCTTTATAAGAAAGTTAACCAGCCTTTAAAACACAGGAAGAAGTAGAAAAATCCTTTTGGTCATATTATATTACATAACATAAGATTTATGTAAGTCTGTTCTCTTGAGATCTTTTCTGTATTTTGTGGGATTAATTAACAAAGTTTTCAAGTACCTCTGAGAGAAGACTCTAAGAGAGTACTTCTGAGAATTAGGCCAGTCAAATACAAAGGAGTAACTTAGAAAATTAAATTAAATTAAATATTAAAATCCTAAATGGGATCTCAAAATCCCAATTCTATCTTTATTTCCAGCCACCAAAAATCAATCTTGTTCCCTCACAAAAAAAGATTTATAATGACTTTTATTTTGATGTTTCACAAACATAAAATGTGTCTTTTATAAATAAAATTTCCATGAGACTATATTTTTTCAAATACATGAATTGAAACTTCAGACATGACTGTGTAATATTCCATTTCTTACCTCCATTCCCTCTAAAGCATCAGATATACCAACGGCATAACCAAATACATACTGAGTAGAAAATGAGATAAAGAATTTGGCTAGATTTCCTAAACTCTATTCCTTGGATACCAGTGTTTGTGAGATATTAAGGATTATAACTTGAACAAAATAATCCTGATAATAGTTTTACTTTAAGAATAAAATATTTTAGTAAAATTGTGCAGCCACTTTGGAAGAAAATGTGACAGTTCCTCAAAAACTTAAACATAGAATTACCACATGACCCAGAAATTCCATTTCTAGGTATATACTGAAAAGAACTGAAAACATAGGTTCACGCAAAAATTTGTACGTGAATGTTTATAGCAGCATTAATCAAAGTAGGAAAAATATGAAAACAACACTATGCCCATCCAGTTGTGAATGGATAAACAAACATGGTATAGCCATAGAATAGAATATTATTTGGCAATAAAAAACAGAATGAGATACAAATACATTTCACAATATGGGTGTGCCTTGAAACATTATTCTAAGTGAAAGAAACCAGACACATAAGGCCACATATTGTATGATTTCATTTATATGAAATGCATAGAGTGAGCAAATCCATAGAGAAAGGAAGTAGATTAGTGGTTGCCTAAGACTGGGACATGGAAGGAATGGGGAGTGACTAATGAGTAGGAGGTTTCCTTTTTTGGTGATGGAGGTGTCTAGAATTAGTGGTGATGGTTTCACAACTCTATGAATACACCAAAAAACACTGAATTATACACTTTAAATAAGTGAATTTTATGGCACGTAGATATGTCAATAAAGCTATTATTTAAAACTAGATTTTTAATATATGAAAGAAAAATCTTTTAATACTTATATAACTGTTAATAGTAGTAATAAGTAGACAATAGTATGATCTTGAGGCACAATAGGGCATAACAGACTAATAGGACATCTTATGAATATGGAAAAAGGAAGCATGAAAGGCATGCTGATTATCTAGACTTGTCTAATAATTTCAAAATATTAGTAACTTTAAAATTTTTAATATAATACAATTTTTTTTTTTAATTTATGTAATGTGTTATACAGTTTTTAAAAAACATGGTAGTCCAATTTTGGTCTTTTCTTTCAATGTGTCTATAAGAAGTATATTTACTGTCTACTTTAAACCAAGCGTGCTTTATACTCCATGAGCTTCTGTTGGTGTTCCATGAATTTATAAAGAATACTTTATGGACAAAAAACGTTTTCTAAAGAAAAGTCTTTTCCTTTCAGGACTTGGCAGCTGGGCAGGAGTGAAGAAATAAAATTGTTGGATAGATCCAGAATAGAAAATTGGCAGCACTTTATTGTAGAGTGCATTCAGGAAATGTTTGTTAAATAAATCAAGAGGAATCGGCCAAAATGACCAATTCCAACCTACACTGGCTGTTGCAATGGACCTTGCAGAATTGTGAGGCTCATTTAGAGCATGGTTGAAAAAACACATACAATGGATCAGACTTACTTCCTCTTTGGAAAATGGATCTACCTAACAGAGTCTTCCAAGCTGGGAGCAAATGACAGTCGATTGAAATCTGGAGGAAACAGTGAGCTAACAGAATTTGCCCCATCACCGTTTGATTGTGTAAACAACGTGAGGAATGAAGGTACATATTCACCAACCTTACGGAAGCTGTTTTGACCAATCTATTTAAATGTGTTAAATGTGGATAAACTCTTCCCTTTGTAGGGGTCCACTTACTCCCTCATGATAGAGTTCCTTATAATAGTAAATATATATAAATTCTAATACCTCTCTTAAGTTCTGAGATCGTTTTGTTGGTTGTTTCTTGATCAACAAGGTTTGGGAGCACCCTTTCCTTAAACTTAGATTCTTCTTAACCCTGTTTTCCAAAGGACCAAAATCAGTGACTTCTACCCTTGTGGCCTTGATCAAGACAGCAGTTTTCCTATAGTGAGGGCCCCAGGAAATTAGGTGTTAATCTTGATGAGGTTCTTCTTTGCTTCCAGGTTGGCTAATCCTTCCTATGCAGATCCAGAGATTTCTGCCCTGGCGGAGATTTTATCTAACTACCTGCCAAAACAGAACTGTGACTGTGAACAGAGAAATCCCACCACGTACCTAAAAAGAGGTTTCACTGTTAATATGAATTTCATGATCCTTGAATATAAACAAATACAAACAAGTATGAAGTGATTGCTGGGTTCAGGGAGAGGGGAGAGGAGGTAAGGAACATTTTGGGAGGCATCCAAAATTGTAAATCCAAATTTTGTGACAATATTTATTGAAAAGGGCATCTGAACAAGAAAGACACAAAAAGCCAGTGTGTCTATTTCTTTAGTTTAATTTCTATTTCATTTACAAAAGCTGTGGAAGCAAAGATGTTATTAAACAACATCACATAATGGGATGCTTTGATCCCAGCTGTTTCTGTGTACATATGTGTGTGTGTGTGTGTGTGTGTGTGTGTGTGTGTGTTTATACAGCATCTCCTCTTCTCACCACTGGTAATAATACAGTTTCCTTATGTCTTCTTTTCAATAGTAAGCTTACATTTTCAATTTGTTTGAGTTGAACAGTCACTGTGAATTCTGATTAATTCTTAGAGACAAGAGGATGACATCTTGCCAAATGGAATTAGAAAGTTTTAAACAAAATATTTTCCTTTTACTGTAGCAATTTATATTAGGTGGCACAAGATAAGACCTCACTAGATGGTTATGCTTACTCCACTTTGAATAATCTATTTAGTCTTTTAGGCCAGTGGGTTACTATTTACTTAGTACAGTCATACAGCACTATGAGACAGTTTCTGTGTAAAAGTTAGTGCTTAGCTTAGTTTCCAGGAGTGTCTTATCTATCTAGAATAAACTTTCTTTTGTATAAGTTCTGGATGGATACTGTGCATAGAAAGTCAAGGTAACCTGATTGCATTTCTGCTGAGATTGTTTATATCAATCCATTCTCTCAACCTCGTTGAACATTTAGGCTGATAAAAATAATATCAGTAGTTTTGTCTTATCATTACTAAAGCTTCCATGATACTTTCTAAATACACTACCAAATATCCATCCATTTAATTAAAGCCTCTTTAATTAAAATTTGTTAGTTGCAACTTTAGACCTTAGAACACCCAAGAGCTTTCAGGTTTTAGTGAACTTAATTGGCACCTTCACCTTCAGCCAAAATAGTATTTCATAAATAAATATTAAACCTTTTTTATACAGGTCCATTATATACCCATTGAATATTCTCATATGAATCATGCATACTTAACAAAAGTTTTCGTGTATTTTAGTAGGCAGGGTGAATAATTGAAAAATGATAAAATATAAATTTGGACCATATTTTTGTTTGCTGGACATTATAATGGAAAATGAGCAGAACAGCTTGCAACATATTCAGAACTGTTCTACTATTTTAAATAGAAAGATAACTTTCTAGTTTATTAATATTTTAGAAACCTTTCCAACTCAGCTAAGAGCAAATAATTTGGGGTCAGATTTTATTAAAGAATGTTCCCAATATTTGATCAGAGTCTTGGATTTTTATCTTTTTTAAACATGCTGTTAATTATTTAAAAACAAATTTTATAAATCTGTAAAACACAGACTTTGAAAAAATATCTGTTTTTGCTACAAATAATTAAACTCAACATAAAAAAAAACTGTCATAACATCAGATGCAACTAAATCAAAGAGAATATATTCTGACAAAATACGATGATGAGCACCAGAGATTTTCATTTGTATCAACTTAGGCAAAGTGGTAGAGTGCTGTGGTCTGAATGTTTGTGTCTCCTCAAAATTCACGTATTAAAATCCTAACCCCTAAGGTTATGATATTAGGAGGTGGTGACTTTAGGTGATTAAGTCATGAGGGCAGAGCCCTCATGAATGGGATTAGCCCCTTATAAAGAGGCTCCAAAGAGACACAAAGAGATTCACAATGTCAGGATACTGTGAGAAGTAGGCAGTCTGCAATCCAGAAGAGGGCTTTCACCAAAACTCAACCAACCTGATCTTGGACTTGCAGTCTCCAGAACTGTAGGAAATACATTTCTGCTGTTTATAAGCCACCCAGTCTATCATATTTTGTTACAGCAGCGAGAATAAACTAAGAGCAAGCAAAATCCCTTCCCTCTTCTCAATCTCCATTAATATTTATTGTCTCCATGCAGAAAGATAAATGTGCTAAGAGTTCAAAAGACTTTTTTCCCTTTATTAAATTTATTAAGAACTAGTTTATGCATAGTAAAATGTATAATAAAGCATAAACATACAGAGCATAATAAAGCAAGCATACATGTATACCACCCCCCATCCAACTTAATAGGTGAAACAAATACAGTGAAGACCTCTATACACCCTTACCAATCAGATTCTCTTCCTCTGCTCCAGAAAAATCACTATTCTGATATTATGAAAATAATATTCATATTATTTATATTCATCTTTACACTATACACTACATATGCATACCATTAAATAATAGATAGTATTGTTTTAAACATTTTTAAACTTTATATAAGTGGTATAACTTGCAGCTTGTGATTTGCTCAACACTATATATTGGATATTTATCCATGCTGATACATGTAGATCTGTATCATTCATTTTCACTGCAGCATGGTATTCCATTGGATTAATATACAGCAAATTAATTATTCATTTTTTTGGTATACATTAGTGCTCTCTAAGTGTTTTGGTATTTCAAAAAATGTTCTATGAACATTCTTGAATATATCTCCTTGTATACATGTGCACAGATTTCTTTAAATTATATGTAGAAATGGAATTGCTGGATCATAGAACAGGCTCATCTTCAAATTTATCACATAATGCCAAATTATTTTCCAGATGGACTGGATTTTTGTTTGTGTTCTTAATGCTCTACATGTTCAGCATGTTCTAGTTTTTTGCCATTTTGGTAAATGGAAAATTGTGTGTTCTCAGTCTTGAAGTTGAGTATTTTTTCATATGTGATTGATCATTTAGAGTTCCTCTTTTACGAATTATATATTCATATATTTAACCCTTTTTTTCTATTAGTGTTGGATTCTTTCGCTTTGTAGCAGTTATTTCTATATTTGGGTATTTGGATATTGGTTCCTTGTCAATTTATTACAATAGTCTTTTCATCTCTGGGCCAACCCTACATTGACATAGTTACAGTATCTTTGTGGTATCTTGATACCTGGTAGGGAAAATTCCTCCATATTGTCCTTCTCCTTTAGGTGTGTTTCAGCTACTCTTGGCCTATTGTATTTCCATAGAAATTTTAGAATCAATTTGTCAAATTTCTGCAAAAATCACTGTAAGGATTTTGATTGGAATTGAATTGAATTCAATTTCTGAAATAATTTAAGATGAATTGACTTTTTTTTATTAGTTATCTATTTTATACATATTAGTGTATATATGTCAATCCTAATCTCCCAATTCATCCCACCCACCCCCCGCTTTCCCCCCTTGGTGTCCATACATTTGTTCTCTACATCTATGTCTCTATTTCTGCCTTGTACCATTTTTCTAGATTCCACATATATTCTTCAATATATGAAATTTTTTTTCTTTTTCTGACTTACTTCACTCTGTATGACAGTCTCTAGGTCCATCCATGTCTCTACAAATGACCCAATTTCGGTCCTTTTTATGGCTGAGTAATATTCCATTGTATATATGTACCATATCTTCTTTATCCATTCGTCCGTCGATGGGCATTTAGTTTGCTTCCATGACCTGGTTATTGTAAATAGTGCTGCAGTGAATATTCAGGTACATGTGTCTTTTTGAATTATGATTTTCTCTGGGCATATGCCCAGTAGTGGGATTCCTGGGTCATATGGTAATTCTATTTTTAGTTTTTTAAGGAACCTCCATACTGTTCTCCATAGTGGCTGTATCAATTTACATTCCCACCAACAGTGCAAGAGGGTTCCATTTTCTCCACATCCTCTCCAGCATTTGTTGTTTGTAAATTTTCTGATGATGCCCATTCTAACCGGTGTGAGGTGATACCTCATTGTAGTTTTGATTTGCATTTCTCTAATAATTAGTGATGTTGAGCAGCTTTTCATGTGCCTCTTGGTCATCTGTATGTCTTCTTTGGAGAAATGTCTATTTAGGTCTTCTCCCCATTTTTTGATTGGGTTGTTTGTTTTTTTAATATGAATTAACTTCTTTATGACATTGATTCTTCTAAACTATGGGCATGGACTTTCTCCTCAACTATGTAGATTTTCTTTAATGTCTTTTAATTTAGTTTTAAAATGATTTTTTTTAAATGACTTGCACATCTCTAGAATTTATTTCTAAGTACCTAATATATTTGGTTACTATTTTAAATGACATCCTTTTGTATTATTACACTTTATAACTATTTGTTACTAGTAATTAGGCATGCAATTGATTTTGGAATATTCATAGACTTTTATGAAGACTTTTATTAATTTTAATAATTCATTTATAAATTCTCTTGTATTTTCTGTGTGTGCAATCTCCTTGACTGTAAGTAATGAACATTTTGTTTCTTTCTTTCTTGTAATTGATCATCTTGCTGACTTGGCTGAGGCCTTCACTTTATTGTTGATAGGAAGTGGTGATAGCATGCATACTTATCTCACGTTTTTTTGTTTTATTTTGGTACATGAAAAACTTTCAAGATTATACTATTAAGCATAATTTTTTTTGTAGCTTTGGATAGATACTCCTTATAAGAATAAGGCAGTGTTTTTCTCTTTTCAATTTGCTAACTGAATATGGCAAATTTTGTCAAATGATTTTTCTGCATGTGATGATGTAAAGATATAGTTTTTCTCCATTAGTCCATTAATATGGTTATTTATGTAAACAGACTTTCAAATGTTAAATCAATCTTTCACTGATGGGATAAACCCAATTTGGTCCTGATTTTAAAAAATATATATATGTATTCTGCATTCCACTGCTTATATAGCTAGCTTATATAACTAGCTTATATAGCTAGTAATTTTCCTTCCTCATAAATTCTTAATCTGATTTCAGTGTCAACCATATACTTGCCTCAAAAAATTGAGTTGGGAAGAACTGTCTGATTTTCTAATATCTGGAAGGGTTGTTCAACAATTCAAATGATCTGTTCTTCCAATGTTTGTTACAAAGATGTATGAAAGTCTGGGCCCATTTATTTGTGCAGTGTGGGGCTGGATGGCAAAGAGTTTTAACTACTGATCTGATTACTTTAATGGTTATAAGTCTATTCAGGGCTTCTATTTTGTATTGGCTCAATTTGAAGTTATATTTTTTTATAAAAATTATCAATTTTTAATCTTATTTCTTCAGAAATTTTGACATAAAATTATTCATAGTTGTAGTTGTTATTTTCTAACCTCTATTGCATCTGTAATTATATCTGTTTCATTCCTAATACTGTTTATTCACTCTAATTTTTTTCTTGATAAGTCTTGCCAAAGACAAGTCTATTCGTGATTTTCAAAGAACCATTTTTTTCTTTGTTGAACCTCTTTATTGGAATGATTCTTTTTACTTGATGAATTTCTCTTCTTGTATTTATTTCCTAATGCCCACTGTCCTTGCATTTATTCTGTTGATATTTTTCTATTTCTCAAAATTAATGTTTACCTATTTAATTTTCAGCCTCTAGTTTTTTCTAACATAAACATTTGAGGCCATAAAATTCCCTCGATATTCTGTTCTACCTGCATCTCACAAATTTTACAAGTTATGTTTTAATTGTTGTTTAGCACTAAATATTTTTTTCTGTTTTTCATTATGATTCTTTGACCTATGAATTATAGTGTTTTTTTTTTTTTTTAGTTTTCAAAAGTCTGGTACTATTTTTAGTTATTTTGTTTTTGAACTTAAATGTATAATTGTTGAGAGTGTGGTCTGTATAGTTATTCTTAGAAACTTGTTGAAACATTTGTGGATTAGTCTGTGGTAAATTTTCATAAACGATCCATGTGTGCTTGAGAAAAATGTATATTTTCTACTTCTTGGGTGCAGGATTCTGCATACATTAATAATATCAAGGTTGTTAGTTGCAGTGTTCAAATTTCCTATGTTTTTATTAATGTTTTTGTGTACTTGATCTATCATTTATTGAAAGAATCATTTGAAAAATCTCCTGCTCTTATGGGAAAATTGTTTCTCTTTATAATTATGTTAGTTTTGTTTGATGTAAATTGGATCTATATTATTAGATGCATATGAGTTTATAACTTTTATATATTCTTGGTGGGATGTACTTTAGCATTATTGGGTAGTGCTCTTTATCCCTAAAAATGATTCTTCCTTAGAATACTTTAAAATAATATTAATAAAATTACACCAGCCTTTCTCTTGGTTAGTATTTTATGGTATACATTACTTTTGTGTTCTTTGTAAAGGGTTCATGGCTGTCTTTTTTTAAGTGAAATTAAATAGCCTCTCTGTTTTAACTGGTAAATTTAGTCCATTTGCACTGTTATGATTATGATATATTTGGATTTTTTTATCATATCATTTTAAGCTTTCTATTCACCTTTTTTTCCCTATGCTTCTTCTGCTTTCATTTTTTTAACCTTTTTTGGGAGGATTATTTGAGTGTTTTAAAATTATTTTTACTTATTTCCCCTTTAGCATTTTTGAAGTTATGCTTTTACTTATTTTTATGATTACCCTTATAATGATAATATACATCCTTGACTTAATGAAATCTAATTTTAATCAATATCTCTTCTCTTCTCTCAGTCAATACAAGGATTTTAAAATACATTAACTTTGATAAATCTCTTCTTTTCTAGATATTATTGGTGGCCAATAATTTTAGTTTCACCTTATTTTCTTACTCTAATGTTAGTTGTTATCATTGTCATTATATCATCTGTATAATCACCACTATTTTGTATTCCATGTTGGTTTAGAGCAGAAGTCAGAAAACTTTTTCTGTAAAAGATCAGATAGTAACTATGTTCAGCTTTGTGAGCCATGCAATCTCTATTGCAAGTACTCCGCTCTGCTGTTGTAATGCAAAAGCAGCCATAGACAATACATGAATGAGTATATTAGTCAGGGTTGCTCAGAAAAACAGAACCAATAGGATCTATATATGCGTGGAGAGAGAGAGAGAGATTTATTATAAGGAATTGGGTAAGGTGATTATGGAAGCTGACAAGTCCCAAGATCTGTAGTTGGCAAGCTGGAGGCCAAAGAGAGCCAATGATGTCATTCTAGTCAGGTTCAAAGGCCTGAGAACCAGGAGAGCTGATGGTGTAGGTCCAGTCCAGTTGCTGACAGGCCCAAGGCCCAGGAGGAGCCAATACTTCAGTATAAGTCTGAAGGCATGAAAAAAGTAATGTCCCATCTTGAAGGCAGTCAGGCAGTAGGAGTGTCCTCTTACTTTTGTTAGGGTCAGATATTTTGTTCTATTTAGATCTTCAACTGATTGGATGAGGACCACCCACATTAGGAAGAGCAATCGGCTTTACTCAATATACTGATTTAAATATTAATCTCATCCAGAAAGACCCTCATAGACACACACAGAATTCACAAAATGTATCAGGATTCCATGACCCAGTCCAGTTGACACATAAAATTAACCATCACAATGAATAATGGCTGTGATCCAATAAAACTTTATTTAGGAAAAACAAATGATGGGTTGGATTTGGTCTATGGGCCACAGTTTACTCACTCCTGGTTTAGATGAAAGACATTGACCCATATCTTTGTCTATTATTCTTTCTGGCATCTTAGTCCTTCTTACTATGTTTATTGTTCCTTTTCTTAAAGTCTGTCATTTAGAGTTTCTTTCAGCACCTTGTCTTTTTGGACTGTATCTTGTCTTTTGTAGTATTTTGACCTCTGTATTTCTAAATCTTTAAGCATTTCAAATGTATTTATCTGTATCTGATCTTTTCAATAGCTCATGTTCTTCAGGCTTTAAATTTAATGATTGGTGTTTATGCTGCCTCTTATTCATGGTGTCAGCTTTCTTTCTGCATTTTATAATTTTTCATTGTTTGCTCATATTCAACTTGATTTTCTCTGTGAGAATATTGCATCTCCCAAAGTATTCACCTTCTGATAGCATCACTTTGGGGGTTAGGGTTTCAAGATATGAATTTGAGGGTGACAAAAATATTCAGACCATAGCAAAAAGGCTGCATCAGTAGATTGAATCCAATCCTGTAACCCTTTTAACCAAAAAGAAGGATTTTATAACATTAGGAAGACCTGGCTTGACAGCCACTTATGCCAAACAAGAAAAAAATATCTGGAGCATTTAACTGGTCACAAGCTCCTTGTTATTTAGTTGTAAGTTGATGGAAGTCAACAGGACTAGTCAAATAGTTTACTTAGCTCTTCTCTCCTTCCAAGTCCATGGTAGGACTATATGTCCTCACCAGCTTTGAGTTTAGGTGAGGCCAATTGAGTTGTTTTAAAATCTTTAAGGACCAGTGCATAGTTTCTCTTTTCCTGTCGTGTTGACTATGGAAGTAGGTTTTGTAATGGAGTTTACATCAGCCTGAATCCCTGAATGACTGTGATGAGTGGACTACTCCCTGTCAATCCATATTGCATATTACATGTGAGTGAGATATAAACTTTTGTTGTGTTGTCACTGAGATATTGGAGTTCTTTGTTAGTGCATAATAACAAAGCTTCCATTGTCTGATATATTACCCCCACTCCAACTCCAAGATAAGCCAAACCTAATTTGAATCTTATTTAAAAGAAATTTTTTATAAGATTAATAAAATAAAATATTCTCACCCTACTTTGCATCATTAAATCACATCTGAAGTATCGACTTAATTCTGGGTATTACAATTTAGGATAAACCTAAACAAACTACAATGAGTTCAGGGGAAGGGAAACCATATTGATGACAATCTGGAAAACATATAGATGATATATTCTGTTTTTTTCTTCCAGTTTTATTGAGATATAATTAACATTCAGAACTTTATAAGTTTAAAATGTACAGCATAATGATTTGACACATACATCATGAAATGATTACCACAATGAGTTTAGTGAACATCCATCATCTCACATAGATACAAAATAAAAGAAAAAGAAAAGTAATATTTTTTCCTTGTGATGAGAACTTTTAGGATTTAGGAATTGTCCTTCAACTAGGACAACACTGCTGAGTTTAAAGAACATTTTAATGACTTCCCATTGTCAATAAAATCTAAATTCTTCAACTTAGCACTGAAGACTCTCAGATACCAGTTACTTGCTTCTTTCTCCATCCTCATCTTCCACTACTCTCTCATATATAATGCTTTGCTTCAGCATAACCAAACTTATTAGAGTTCCCAAATGTGTCATAGTTTCAGTGATGTTCTTCAACCTGGAATTCCTTAACTTCTCTCTCTTCAAGATTCAGTTCAAGTCATACTTCCTCTGGAATGCACTGCTTGATCGGGAACTCCCTTCCTTACTTCCTGACAGATGGAATTAGATACTTCACTTTCCTATTCCTTTATCACCTATGTATACATGGAAGCTGCCAAAAGACAGGTATTGTTACGATGAGGATGCTATAAAATATGAGGATTCTAATAATTATTTATGAAGTAGTGAATCTGCTACTGCTGGAAATATTAGAGGAGAGGCATTTCCACTTAGTGAAAGTTTGAATTAGATGACCTCATATTCCCTTCAAACTCTAAGAATCGATGTAAACATAAGGTTGATTTTACTAGGTCCAGTGAACAGATTCCATGGTGAAATGTCTTCGCCGTAAGGTGATATTAGGGTTAAATTCATAGTGGTTAGTATTGATATCCCTGAATCTCTTTACTTTTCCGAGTTTCAGTTTTTTTTTTTTTTCTTTTTCTGTAGAGATCCTTTATTTGAGATGAGAAATACCTTTGATGCAAAATTGGTCTTTTCCTCAAAGTTTAACTTTTTTACTAATAGTAATATCTTTGTGCTTCTGTATGAATATTTAACTCTTTGCTATTTTTTATGCATAATTTAAGTCACTTAACCTTAATGTAAATTCCATGAGCTCTGCAAAGCAGGAATTACATAAGGATTATGAGATTTATCCAAAGGCATGTAGCTAGTTATAGGAAGAACTGGACCAGAACGCAGCTACCCCTCCTACAGGTTCCTAAGTGTGTTTTTAAAAAGATACATCATAAGTGGACAGATGGGAAAACTAATTGTTAAGATTTCAGTTTATCCCGTATTCATTTTTAAGTTTAATATAATTACAATAAAATTATCAGTAAGATTTTTTTTAATATGACAGAATTATCCTAAAATATATTGTGAATAGTAGAAAAGCAAGAATACCAAAGAACTTATTGGGAAAAAAAGAGTAATAGAGAAAGCCATCAGTCATTAAAGTTTATTTAAAACATCAATAATTCAAACAGCATGATACTAGTGCAAGAATAACCAGATCAATGGAATAAAATAGACAACACAAAACAAACCCTAGAACTCATAAGGAGTATGTGGTAAAAGTGGAATCATAAATTATTGGAGATATAAAGATGAATTTTAAAATATCCTGCTGGGATAATTGATTATGTTTTGGAAAAAAAAGTAAAACACTTATCTTGTTACTCTTCCAAATAAACTCCAAGAGGATGAAAGAGATAATTATAATACAGTCAAACCAAAGAAACAGAAATATAAAAATATATACCTATCAATAATATTAGCTACCATTTATTCAGTGCTTACTATGTGTCAGGTAGTATGAAAAAAAAAAACGTATATAATCATTTAATTATTGGCACAACACTGTGAAATAGCTAATCAGTGGCAAGACCAGAATTTGAATTCAGGTAGGTCTGATTCCAAGCCCCACTATATTCTACTGTTACAATATCTGATTTAGGGAGATCATTGTAAAGTCATGCAATTGAAAGACAAGATAAATCTTGCTATATAAACATGTGTTTTATAAGAAGAAAGACTTGGGAGCATGTGAACCTCTGTAAAATGTGATGTTTATCACTTGAATTTTTCTGTAGACTCTTCAAGTCACAAACTGAATCTTATGTGCCACATTGGGGGGTAAGGTATTGGTGATGGTGGAGATTCATTGTAAGTAAGGAAAAACCATAAAAGAACAGCTTTACTAAACAATTTGAAAAATGTTGGAGGATTCATATGCAGAAAACTTCTAATATTTACATGGGAGGGAAGCATTGATTCCAGTTCTATAATGAACGTAAGGTGATCCAAGAATATTGAGGAATCCAAAGAACATGCACAATTATGGTATGAAATAGTGGTACTAAGCAGATGTGACAAAGAATCCTGAAAGAGAGAACAGTGCCCACAGGGAGATGGTGGTGTTGAGCAGAAGTGGCTCTTCTCTGGACACAAAAAAAAGCATTAGTGTATATCACAGGGAGGTAGAGGAGGCTGAAGAGAGAGAACATGAAAAATGCAATCAACCACTGACAAGGTTTATTTATGGGCATATATAAAATCTTTCCGGGAACTTTTAGAAAATTTGAATATTAGGCCACTTAACAAGGGGTCTGGAAATCCTGCATTAGCAAGTCCAGAGAAAATGCCAACAAATGATAGGTTAGGAAAAAGTATATAGACAATTCATTCCTTGGCAGTGGGAATTTTAGCTGAATACCCTGTACTACTTTCAACTTTGAACTTGAAATTTAAGGTTCCCAGTGTTTGGCTCAGCTGAGAGGGCAAGCAAAATCCTAACAGAGTGCTTCCATCAGTATCCACACACAAATCACTGCTTATCCTACAAAGAGTGCTTTCTCTGCCATGACAAAGTCTAACATCTGATCGGAAAATCTCACAGAAGTTGTTAATCTCATGATAATCCTACAGCAGCTGTATCACAGTCCCTCAGGAAAAAAAAAGTAGATTTCTAAATAAATCAAGTTTGATTTGAGTTGAATTATGGGATGTTTAGAGAAGTGTTTTATCTCTGTTGCTAATTGTGCTTTTCGCATAGGAAAATAATCATGGGTCAGGGAATCAGTAACCCCTTCATGCCTTAAAGATGCATCTTTTTGTTGATGGATTGGCGAATACAAAACTCTCAGCATTTCAAATGGTTAATAATCCCAGGAAATTTCAGATTGATTATGTTCCTTTCATAGACTAATCTGTTAAGGAGTTTGATAAAAAAAAAAAAATGATTAAAAAAAACCCCAATGCCATCATTCTGCTGGATTTGTTTTTAAATTGAAGCTTTAAAATATATCATTAAATAGTGCTTGATGGATTGGAAATCTCCTCCAATAATTGCAGAGATGGTTTGCTTCTTTGTATTTTGCAAGGCTTTTAACATTGTCTTTAAACATACCAATGCCAGCTTAAGGAATACACACACACACACACACACACATGCACATGCACACACACACTGTTGATCATTCCAACATGGATATGAAGATTCTATTTGTTCTGCTGTGGATACCCTTTTGATCCCTAGGAATTTCTATTCTCCCCAAATGATATTTAAAAATTAAACAAAGGACAGGGTTTGCTGGAGACAAGTACTTGTGTAAGGAATAAGAAACTTGATGTTTAAGGCTTTGGGGAGGAGTTTGTAAAAATGTTAAAAAGAACATCAAACACAGCTTTCAAATCCCTTTATGCCAATCCTCACACAGTCCTTAATCCTGGCACCATTCTAATGCCTGTTACTAGCTCTTAAAGCCAGTGGTGAAAAAGAGGATATGGGGGAAGGGGTAGCTGGACAAATTTAGGACTAGATTCTCTCAGCCTTACTCATGGAGAAATTATAAGTTTAAAATGACAAAAGTATTTGGGTGATTTTTGGTTTTTTGGTCTGTTTAGGTTTGTTTGTTGCTTTGAGTTTTCTTTATTTTTGCTTTGGTGACTCTTTTCAACAATGGTCAGTATTTATTGTCCTCTCAGATGGACTAGAAACTGAAAGTGCAGACACTCAAGCAGGAAGGTTGGACCAATGAAAATGTCCAGATCAGTGCTTTATTAGAGGAATGAACAACGGACCTGGCTACCAAGAAACTAGGTTCTGATGCTGCTTTGCCACAAGTCTTCTTCTGCTGCAATTTCCTCATCTGCAAAATGGCTGAAATCATATTGCCCATATCACTATTGATATTGTAAGGAAGAACTGAGATGAAGGGTGTTGAAGTACTTCAAAACTTATAAAACCTAATAAAAAAAGCATTGCCATTTTAAGAAAGAAACAAAAGAGGACAGAAGAGTCAAAGGTCTTGACATTTTCCTCACTAGCCTTCAGTTTAACAAAGCATAAAGGGAGCAAATAAAAGCATGCTTATATTTTATAAATGAAATTATAAAATCGGTCTAGTAGCAACAAGTACACACACACTCAAACAGAGTATCTATTTATTTACTTTTACTAAAAATGTTGCCCCTCAATGATATGTTAAGTAGGAGCCTTTGGATGTAACTAGCTTTACAATATAGAGAATAAAGGACACCACACATGGAGGTGCTTTTATTATGTTTGACATTATAGTCAAGCCTTTCTGTCTTTTTCTAGTTACAGCCTCTGATTACTGATTCTTTTTAAAATACCCTGTAGTGAATGAGCTGTTTCCAGAAGTCTTTAGTTGTTCCCTTAAATCTTTAAAGCCTCATGTTTTGAAAAAGTTGCACACATTAGATAATCAACCCAATCATCCCCAGACACAGGAAAACCCTTTTCATAATGTTTCATATTTTCTCTTTGATATTTTATTCTTTTGATATTTCCAATGTAGTTGTCATTGACATTGTTTAAACAGTAAACTTGTTTTTCTTAAAGTTGATACACATGGCTCAGCTTGAAATTCCAGACAGCAGCATAAATGATGGCTAGAGTATAGATTTTGGAGATATATATAGACTTAGGTTTCTTATCCTAACTCTACCATGTATTAACTGTGTGACCTTGGGCAAGTTATGTAACTTCTCTGAACTTCACTTTGTGTGGTAGTAATACCTACATCACAGGGCTGATGAAAAACTTAAAAGATAAATACGTTAAATTTCCACTGCAGGGTCTGGCACCTAGAAGGTAACTGACAAATGTTAGTTACTACTAGGATAACTGTATATTGGAATAAACAATGAGCATGTTCAATTGTTTGACAGACATCTTTGGTAAATAACTAGTACACTTGGATTTAATATCCGTAGTTTCTTGCTTATATGCCTCCCTGCATAACTCTTTGTAGGTTTTATGACTACTAGATTTTCACCTTTACAGTTCAACTCAGCAGAAAATTATTGAGCATTCACTGAGTGCCAGTCACTGCGTTAAGTGCTGGGGAGTTGAAGATGAATAAGGCAGAAGACACTCATTTTATCTATCTTAGTACTGAGGAAAAGTGGAAAATATTGATGATTATCAGCTGAATTATGTGTTTACATTTTGATAAATGGCATCTAAGATTGTTCTTTATTTGTTAAAGTATAGAAAAATTTAAAAAATATACTTTTTGCTTTTCATTAATCTACTTCTGTATGTGCAGACAATGAACATCAGAGAAACAAGTCACCCACCAACATTATTTTATAAATTCTCTCAGTATTTCTTCTGTGTTTTTATTGCTTTTTCACGTGTCTTGACATTTTCATGTGAGTAAAATATAGTCCCACAGTCAAGTTGTTCTCAGTCAGGTCTACAAAGGGAAAAGTCATTCAATAAACATAAAAAAAAATAAGGTTAAAGAAAATGCTGGAAGCCAATCCACAGCTAATATAGGTTTGAGTGTTCTTTTTTTTACTTTCATTAAAACTGCATACAATAGTGCATTTGAGGAATATTATTTTGTTGTTGTTATTGCCCCCAAAATATAGAGTTAGACCAGTCAGAGTAATCACAGGTCACCTAGTTGCCTTGGATGTATACAAAATCCTCTAAGGGATAAAAATGTTTGTCTAAGTATACAATAGCTCATCCGATCATAAAGGTATTCCGTTAGATCTGTGTTCTTGATGGAAGGAATTCAAATCCTTAGACAGAGCACGGGGCTAGTTGAACAAGCCCTTTGGATATTATCCTAACCCCAGAGTTCTGGGCTCTGAGCTTAGGGCTGCTCCAGGTTTCTTCTGATACAGATACTCACGACTTCAACTCCAGATTACCTCCAGTCCCCAAAGGATCCCAGTGTGGTGCAAAGAATAAGAATTCAGACTTTGAAGCTAAACAGTTAGTGTGAATATTGGCTCTTGCCACTTACTATCTGTATGACCTTGGACAAATTACTTGACCCCTCTAGGTCTCAGTTTTCCCACTTGTTTAATAATAAGAGTGCCTACTTCATAAGATTATTGTAACTTTTAAAAAGTTAATAGATGTAATAGACTTATGCTTAGCACGTAGGAAGTGTTGATTGGTCTTTTGAGTAGCCTGACTTGTTTAATTGAAAATGCTTTCTAGATTTTTGATGAATTTTTTAAATCAGTTTTAATTAGTCAATGATTAGGAAGATATTGTGTACTCACCCTGTGATCAGCACTATGATAGATGCTGAGAATGAGAAAAGTATATGGACTCAGGTGCTGGAATGAGCATGGCAGATACACATACACTCTTGATTCTGATGCAGGCTAAGTTTTGAAAGTGAGGAGCAATGAGATGCTCCACATTTTAGAAACTGTTTTAAAAGAGTAGCTTTTGTTTTCTTTCTTTCTTTCTTCCTTTCTTCCTTTCTTCCTTCCTTCCTTCCTTCCTTCCTTCCTTTCTTTCTTTCTTTCTTTCTTTCTTTCTTTCTTTCTTTCTTTCTTTCTTTCTTTCTTTCTTTCTTTCTTTCTTTCTTTCTTTCCTTCTTTTTCTCTTTCTCTCTTTCTCTCTTTTATTATTATTTAACTTTAGGGACATCACATCACAGCATGGCTTTGTCCCTTTCTCTCTCTCTTTCTCTGTCTCTCTTAGGCACAGTTTTGTAAGATTTCCAGTCTGTTGACAAATTCACTGTCTTCACCAGCCACTTTCACTGAATATCATGCAAAAGTCTTCAAACAGCTTTCTTTGTAGATGTACTTCCATTCACATGGATGACTTTTTACAATTCTTCTGCCCTATGTATGAAAGCCCTTCTTTAAAAATGCGGTACAAGCAGGTTAAGTATTAGATGTTTCTGTAGCACACATCTTACATTCTGTTGCATTTTCTTTTCCTTAGTTTTGGGAAATGCAGTTGTTTTTGCTTCATTTCCTTATTTGCGGGATCTTCCTCCTATGTGCTCCAGAGTGGTTACCTTACCAATGACCCTCATCTCAAAATGCTGAAAAGAATTTGATGTGTTCACACATTTTGAGAATAATCAGCTTCTGAACTATTCCACATTTTATACCTGCTGTATTCTGATGAAATTGATTTGCCTCTCAATGTAGATGTTCAGATTCTTTCTTTGATCTTTCAAGGCATCTGCAAGAATCTTTCTTGTTTTATCTCTGCTTGAATCTATGAATGCTATGACCTGTCCTTAAATTCTGGCATAGAATAAGGACTATTTCAGTTAACACTGAAATTAAAATTTCTTTCAAAGATTAAGTGGGCCAATGGGATTCAATGAGAGCACTCCTCAGTATATTCTCCTACTGCATATGAAATAAGCACTTGCCTCACTTGTGACAAGGAAGGATATGACATTGTAAGGTTGTGGAGAGAAAGAATTGCTTCTTTCTCTTGTTTTCTTGAACAAAATCAGTTCATGGTCTACTAAAACAATTAAAACTTTGCTTTTTACCTCCAGTCGGACAGAAATATCTGACCTGAATATATTAAACTCCTATCTAAATGCATTTAATAATAATAAACTATTTTCTCAATTTCTTTGTTATTGTCAGTACCATTGCCAATAAACAACATTTTCTTCCAGAATATTTGAATTCTTATGTATTGGAAATGGAGAAATGTGACACAGTCCCTTTCCCACGGGAGCCTTGCTGAGAGCTCATTTGAGCTGTGACCTGCTTAAGCTGCCAGGAAGTATTAGTATTTTTGTAGGATCTTTAAAATGGAGATCCAGAGTGAAGGACAATGCATCAGAATGAGACCTTTTAACTCATAGCAAATGAAAAATACCAGAAAGTATATTTTCTTTTGTAGAAAGTGTTTCACAACTTTCACCCTTTATCAGATTCTCTTAATAGGGAAAGCTTATCTATAAAATTACTTTTTTTTCAGCAAAAATTGTTCTATGCAAATTATGCATCTTGGATCCTAGAGTTCTGACTGGCAGCAGCTAGATTTAAAGTCTGAACATATCGAGGCAAGTATAAAATCTCTGTGTAGGTATGGAGTTGATGCAAGTTCTTAGGTGAATAATGTAGTGGCTATAGAAATAGTATGGGTACATTTGTAAATGGGATTTTTTAAATGAGTCCAATAACAGTCTTTTAAATAGAGGTCTGATGTTATTTTTTAAAAAGGAGGGGCTTTGGGAGAGGAATAACTGTTTGGGGGATAAAGTCTTTTAATTGTTGGATTCCTTTGACTTCCATACTGTTTAAGGACAAGGAACCACCTAAGCATGATATCATAAAAAACATAAGTATGGTTCAGTTGTGATAACAAAAAATTTTGCACTTTCAAGGCATTCGGTTCCCGAATGAATATGTCCTTTTCTTTCTCTGGTCTTTTTCTTCTGTGGAAACCATAGTGTCCCCTGCATTCCCAGTGCCTCCTTATCTAGCTAATTTCTCATCCTCCAAAGGTCCCAACTTCAAATATCACTTCCTTTGGGAAGCCTTCCAGGGTACACCAAATTAAATTATGTATCCTCTGGCTTTCACAGTACCTTTGACTTTTCTAGTTTAGTATGTATCGCATTGTGTTGTACTTATTTGTTTTCACATCTTCCTTCCTGACTAATGGTAAGCTCCCTCCACAATAAAAGTAATAACTACTCTTTACTGAATTTATACTATGGGCCAGACACTATTATAAGTACTTTACATATTTTATATTTTTTACTCCTCAAAACAAAACAGCGATAACCCTTATCAATCCATTTTACAGATGAGCAAACTGAGACACATAGAGGTTAAATATTTTTCTCAAGACTCCATAGCCAGTGAGTGGTAGAGACAGAATTTGAACCAACTCCAGAATGTAGCCTCTTAGCCATTATTTTATACTGTCTCCTTAAGGGCAGGGGTCATGTCCTGCTGCTTTCCTGTTATATTCTTAGAGACCAAAACAGTGCCTAGTAGATAAAAGGTAGACAACAGTAAGTATACAATAACATGTCTGTGGAATGAATCAGTGCATTCACGAAGAAAAGTACCGATTGTTAACGCAGACAGCATATGCTGTTGCAAAGTAACAGGAATATAACTGGCTCTTGATTGAAACCCTCCTGCAATTAAAATGAATACATATAATTATTCAATTCTAATATTAGCCCTTGATACCTGCCCCACTCATATCTATAATACAAATGAATATTGTCTTTGCAGAAAACTCTTCTGGTTTTGTTTTTTCAATTTAATCAGTATATACAGGTCATGAAGAGAAAGAGTTCATACAACGTGGATCTTTAGAGAAAGGAAAGCGAGGTCAGAAGTTTCAACATTAGTAAGGGTTGAGCCAGATGAGAGGACCGTGCTGGGCATGCGCCCCAGCTGATGTTTGCTTTGACTGATGGGGAGTTGAATTTGCGTGGAGATATGTATATCAAAAAGCACAAAAGCAAATGAATATACAACTTCTACCCTAAGTTTTCCCAACAATTTGCAATTTCATTTGACTAAGCATATTTTTAGGTAGACCTGGTTAATGGGCACGCGCACACACACACATACACACACACATACACATATATTTGTTTAAAATAAATGCACTACACTTATGAACATAACTCTTGGAAAATGTCAAAAGTTAAACATTGGGTTTGGCATTTTCCATAGGCTTAACAAAAAACACTGGTTGCTTCATGAATCCTGGTTGAATTGGTTCTGCATGAGTTATTGTCAGCTTCAGTCTTTGGCAACATTATGTGGTATCTTAGATGGAGCCTGATCATGCCCCAGAGAGACAAGATTGTCTAGTGGAATATGTCACTGGGCGACATCCAGAGGAGGGATCAGAGGATCATTTTCTTCACTCAAAATTTTCCTGGTGTACTTTAAGCAAAGTCATCAATAATGTTGTTATGTCAACATAATTTAATTTATGATCTTATAAGCCATTGCCTTGAAATGATTAAGTGGTCTAACAAAAAAACAGTAGAAATGATCAGACAGTGTATCTTACAAAGGCCCTGAGACTTTTGTGACCTTTTGAATACAAGTTATGAACAAAAAGATTTTCTCCCAAGAGATCCTAGAAACAGTATCCAATTACTCCTAAACCTCAGACTGAGATTGACATCCATATTAAGGAAAGAACAGAAGTAATTTCTCATATTAGAAATTTTATGAAGGATTGTGGTTATGTTTTCTTGCTTCTCTGTTAGGTTTTCTTACTCAGTGATGTTGCTATGTTTTAAAACTGGCTGTCCTCAGAAAATCAATACTGATGAGTCATGATACAGTAAATAGTAACATACTGGGATATTAAGAATGTTTCTTTTTACTCTGGCCACTATTTATGTGTATGTGTATGAATTAATCAATCCAGATATATAATTTTGTACAATTGTTATTAAACTAACTTAACCTGTGTAAACTGCAGATTAGCATATCCACTGAAGTAACAAATATACATGGGAGTCAAGTGGCAGTGATTTACAGGTTGTTCCAAGAATGTCCACAATGCATTTCATCTTTTTTATATCCCAATTCATTCTTTTGTTATATCTACAAACTTATCTCCACCCTCCACAAAAGTTATCAACTAACTAAGTTAACACTTTTGAACAATTCCTTTCCCTCTGCCCTCCCCTCACAATTTTAATGGGTTTGGGGGACATTATGAGCAGGTGCTTCTCTTCTCTATAAACAAGGACTATGCCAGATATCCACTATGGATTTCAGGTATTATTTTTTGTTTTTAGATTTAAAAAATGTAACTGAAACATATACATAGAGTGTATAAAACATATTTGGGTTTTTCTTTCAAGTAAATGTCACTATTTTTTTCAGCTTTATCGAGATGCAATTGACATATAACATTGTGTAAGTTTAAGGTGCACAGCATCTTGATTTGATACATTTATATATTGCAAAATGATTACCACCATAGTTTTAGCTAACACCTCCATCCCATCACATAATTACTATTTCTTTTTTGTGGTGAGAACATTTAAGATCTACTCTTGTAGCAGTTTTCAAGTATATAATACAGTGTTATTAGCTTTAATCACCATGCTGTACATTAGACCCCTAGAACTTATTTGTCTTATAATTGAAAGTTTGTACCCTTTGACCAACATCTTCCCGTTTCCCCACCCCCTAGCCTCTGGTACCCCTCAGGTATTACATACAAATCATTAAAATCATCTAGTGAGGAAAAGCAATGAATCTGAGACACATGCATATGAGAAGCTCAGAATCACTGGGTTCTGCCCACCATGTGTGGTTGGGAAAGAGTTAATACTTGTAGATTTTGTAGGACAATTAATGAAAAACACATATTTTTCTTCTGTGATGTTATGATTCTAAACCCCATAAACTTGACAGTTATAGGTTAATGTCATTTGTCCTTCTTAGAAGCATTGAAATAATTCAAAAATAAAGTCTTCTTGTATTCTGTGCTTTGCAGTAGGTGGTTAAAACCTACATACTTTAATCTTTATGTATTACTCAAGTTACATTTATATACTGGATATATATACTTAATTTACTACAATTTATTGCTAAATAATAATATCAACAGCAAAAATGATGGAAACCATACAATAAATGTTTCTTTTCCATTTTATCACAAGTTGAAAGCTAAAAGTCGAACTGCATTTTAATCCCATAGCACTTTAACCCAATTCCTTGCAGACTGGAATCTCACATTTGTGCTACAAGTGATGTTAGATGCCAAGTAAGTTAAGTGCCACTAAGTCACTGTACAGAATGTCAGAACAACCCGTGTGAGAGTACCAAGGGAACAGAAGAAACTACCCTTTGAAAGGTTTTCATATATGCTGCTATATATCTTTATAACAATTCAATAGAGTTTGATTGATATGGTATTTTTACTGTGCTACAGATGGACTTAACAGATAAGAAGAGGCTGTGTCTTATGATGTATATCAAAAAAATTAACTAACAGTAAAGATATTTTGAATAGATATAATTGGGGGAACCACTGGGGAAAATAATAACAGTTCACAGTAAGAAGATGATTTTATTCTCTGAGAGAAAATTCTTTGGAAGATTGAGGGGGTGAGGAGGTATGAAAGTCAAAGGTACTTTTTAATTATGTAAGGTAGGCCTGAATAATCCTGTAGGTAACCAAACTAGTATTTCAAATTAATGGTAGATAAACTTCAGAATACATTATAGCTATATGCTGATTAGTAAATTTCTGGATAAAGAGAACTTAGAGGATTAATCAATAAATTCATTAGACATTGCCTCTGTATAAGCCACCTATAAGCTATATAAATCAGTCAAATATAAATATATTTGTCAAATATAAATATATTTGACTGATTTAGGCAGGTGTATGTTAGTTAATTATAAGGAAATGAAAGCTGTAACCAAATAATTATACTTGGACAGCCCTGCATTGATCATTAAAGGACAGAAACAAATCAAGGAAGGCCCCATGAACCAAACTTAAAGTCTCTTAAACAGGTTTCTCCCTCAACTACCTATATAACTGTGAGATCTGGACAGTGTGAAATTTCCTTGATGTGTCCTATAAGCCATAATAAACATTATATATAGTGCCAATTAGGTCCTAGGTCACAAGCATTCTAATACATAAGCTGTGTTTATTAGATACAGTTCAACTCAAATATGTCAGTTAATTGCTTAGAGCAAATGGCAACTGAACATACAAAAAAATAGTTATAGTGAGCTGAAGAGGGAGTAATTAAAAACAGGGAGGTTCAGAAGCAACACTTAAGTCACTCAGTGAAATACATCCTTGAGCAACAAGGTATAACTGAAACTGGCTGAAACTCCACTACAATTAACAAATCGGCTTTTCTATAATTCTGAGATTGCTCTTTCTGAGCAAATCCCAAGTATGCATCCAAGAAGCAGAGACAATATTGCCCTGTTCTTTGTAACAGTTGATAGAGTTGCTAATTAAGCATACTCAGTGTAAAGTGTGCCAATTGTGCCAAACACAAGGCCTTAGATTCAAGTTGAGTTATGAAGAGTATTGTAAGTACCTCCCTGTCTTTCTGGGTACCATATATTGGTGGCAAATCCTGTCAATAGTTTCTTTTTCAAAGAAAAAGAACAATGCAAGAGGGAGTTACTATCTTTTTAAATGAACCTTATGACCTACAGTATCAGCTGAAACAAAACAACAAAATTCTTGCTTTATAGAGGAAAGAAATATAAAACTTGTGGGGAGCGTATGGGGATGGGGGAGAGTCATCATCTCTGCAGTCATTCAACTGATGATTTATTTGGTACTTGGCTATTTCTGAAGGGCTCCCCTGTAATTTCAGCTCAGATGAAGCTCTGGGCCAACCTAATGGCATTTCTAATCCTTACAACAGCAATAAAACCAGTTTAATTCTTCCTTCAAGGTCCTAGAGTGTCTGGGATCACCAGATTCACTCCAGGCTTAATCTAAAGTGAAATTTCTCTTTTAGGGGAGACTCAAACTAGTTTATTTTTTCCAGGTTGCAGCATCAGTTCGAGTGTCAGGCTAATAGATGTGGTTTCTCTCATCTGAAACCTAATTTGACTTATACAAAAAAACTAGCTGATAATTTTACCTCCATGCAGAAAATAGATGCCCTCACTGTTAAGAAAGAACTTAAAAAAACAAAACAAAACAAAACAAAAAACACTACTTGGTTTTGTTAGACAGGAAGTTAGCCATGAGCAACAAGCAGTGGCCCCATCAGCTGAATGTCCAATAGCCGCCTAATCCCACCAAGCTATTTGCCAACCCCGCCCCAAACATGCCCCCATCAGTACTACAAAATGGTCAGGGGACCAGAAAAATCTCCCACTGGCCGACAGAAGGGACTGCCCCCACTCTGACACATGCGCACACCTCGCGCTATCATGTCCATAGATAACCTTTGGTGGCCATTAAGCTCATTAAATGTTCATAAATATTCTATGAATACATACATCTGATTATAACAGACTGAATTATGGGAAGGACATGTGCAGCAGAGCCCCTTGCTTTATAACCTGCAGCTGTCAATCAAGACTGTTAATCAACGACCTTGCCTTAAAAACTCTACACCCTAGCCCTCCAGGGTCATTGCCTTCCTTGTCCTGGCCCACCTCTCTCTTGAGGTGTTCTTTCTGTTCTTTCCTTATCTTCAATAAACTCTCTTGCAACCGGTAAGACCTCAGATTCTTCTTTGCATCCTTACCAAGAACCGAGGCCCATGGGAGGAGGGGTCTCCAGACTCTCTTCCGCTAACATTTTGGTTCCGTGACTCGGATCTTTGTAAGTAAAAGACCTTCTCTCTCCAGATTTCTGTCACTCCTTTTTCTTTGCGTGGGTGCAGAGGACCTGCTCATTTCTCAACTCCTGCCTTCTCTTTCAATCCTCCATCGGTCGAGCAGACTCTTGCTCCCTATCTCCTCCCCGTCCGACCATCGTTCAGACCTGAGCCTACCTCTTTGGACCAACTTCGGAGATTCAGGTAAGCCTCCACTTTCCCACTGGGATAAGGAACGCCCCAGACCCTGACTGGCCACCAGGGGTCTGGGACATTCTTAGTTGGGTACAAGCAGGAGATATCCACCCTAACTCCCATGTAGTGCTGGACCCTAAGCCAGACTGCCAATTATGACCCTGGGTTGCCGGTCTGTCTAATTGTCCTACTATTTTCCAGATGGGAAACCAACCATCAGCCCCCGAGAGGACACCCTTGAGATGCATCCTCCAAAACTGGTCGCGATTCGACCCCGCCACACTACGAAAGAGGAGACTCATTTTCTTTTGTAATACGGTCTGGCCCCAGTATCACCTTTGGGATGGGGAATCCTGGCCCCTAAATGGGACCATTAATTATAACACCATTCTCCAGTTAGGCCTATTTTGCAAAAGGCAGGGCAAAAGGTCTGAAATCCCATATGTACAACTTTCTTTCATCCTACAGGACAGCCAGGACCTCCTCACAACTTGTAAACTTACCAACCTTGCCACCCTGCTACCTAAGGAAAATCTCTCAATTTCACCAGCCACATCACCCCCTAGTTCTGCCCCACCACCTTACAAGGAACCTCCATTGCCTCCATCAGCTAAAGTCTGTCCCATGGTGGAAGCACCAGGAGGCAAATTTGGGCCACAACTAGTCCATAAGCCCTTCTCAATAGTAGAACTAAAACAGATCAAGGCAGAATTGGGTAGCTTTCCGGACAATCCCCTAAATATACTGAGGGATTCCAACATATTACTATGGCTTATGAAATGACCTGGAAAGATATCACCATAATTCTAAATCAGACTCTCTCTGATACTGACATAGAAAGAGTTAAAAGAGAGGCAAAAAAATTTGCTGATGGACTCCACCTTTCTGATACTAAATACCCCACTGGGGAAACAGCAGTCCCTAGCACTGATCCTGGATGGGACTACAATCAGAAAGAACATCAATGGGAAAGAAATCATTTTATCATCTGTATCAAAGCAGGCCTTAAGGCAGCCCAACATAAAGTCATAAACTACTCCCAAGTAACAGCAATCAGCCAAGAGCCTGGGGAAAATCTAACAGCCTTCCTTCACAGGCTGAGGGAAGCATTCATTAAATATACCAACCTAGATCTGGACTCTTATGAGAGACAAGTGATTATAAAAGATAAGTTTTTAACTCAGCACCTGATATTAGACGCAAATTACAAAAACGAATTCAAGAACCTAATGTCACCCTAGATGAACTGCTGAATGCAGCCTCCACGATCTTCTATAACCGAGACCAAGAGGCCGAGGCCAAGGCCCGGGAGAAGGAAAGAAGGAAGGAATCCAGGCATGCCTAAATGATGGCTGCCTTACAGGGCCAAGCTGCCCCCAAAAGGACACTGACTTTACAGCCCAAAAGAGACAAAAGTCAAATTTGTCGCCAGATGGGCCATTGGGCACAGAAGTGCCCCAATCGAGATAAACCTCCTAAGACTGCTTGCTATAAATGCCATCAATCAGAACACTGGGTGGCCCTTTGCCCCTCGATCCAAAGGGACTGAGGAATGAGAGGCTGCTACCTAGTTGATTGCCCAAGACTGAGGAGGCCCCAATCCAACAGATCCACATGACTGGACTGGAGCCAAGGGTACAAACGGATGTGGCAGGTAAGTCAACCATCTTCTTACTTGATACTGGGGCCAGCTATTCTGTCTTGACTTCTTTCTCTGGACCCTTCTCACAGACCTGTACCATCATGGGAGTCACAGGCAAGCCATTCTGCAGGCCTTTTACTATACCCCTCTCCTATGTCTGGGAGGGATTTGGATTCTCCCATAGATTTTTACATATGCCTGACTGTCCTAGCCCATTCCTGGGGAGGGACCTACTACAAAAATGGAATGCCACTCTCTCTCTCCTTAGGAGGGTCACATGGACCCCATCCAGGGGACAACCTCTGGGAAACCTTAGGAGCTCTCCTAACTAATAAAGATATCAAAAATCCTTCAGGGCCAGACTGGCTACAACAAGTCAACCCACTAGCCTGGGACCAGGGGATCCCAGGAAAAGCTAAAAACACAACGCTGGTCGCAGTAGCTCTAAAGGACACACATAAATTTCCCCGAAAGACACAAGACCCCCTTAGGCCTGAAGCCCGCATGGGACTTCAACCCTTCATATCCAAATTCCTGTCCTATGGGCTCCTTATCCCCACAAATTCACCTTACAATACCCCAATACTAGAGGTCAAGATAAAGGACGGCACTTACCACCTCATCCAGGATTAACGAGGCAATAATTCCCCTACACCCGATGGTCCCCAATCCTTACATACTTTTGGGAAAGGTACCCCCAGATAGCAGTTGGTTCACAGTCCTAGATTTAAAAGATGCTTTCTTCTGCATCCCGTTGGCCCCAGAATCACAATACTTGTTCACATTCAAATGGTGATCCCCACTACGAGCCCCTGAACAACTAACCTGGACAGTTCTACCCCAGGGCTTTAGGGATAGCCCCGACCTCTTTGGACAGATGCTAGCCCGAGATTTATAAGATCTAACACTTGAGGGGGGAACTTTCATGCAGTATGTAGATGACCTCTTGATTTGTTCCCCCTCTCAACCCCAGGCCATTCAACATGCCACTCAGGTCCTTAATTTTCTGGCTGAGTTGGGTTATAAGGCGTCCAAATCTAAGGCTCAGCTAGTACAACAACAAGTTTCCTATCTCGGAACGATATTGACCCCTGGCAGGTGCAGCCTTTCAGCACACCGTATAAAGGCTATATCCGACCTACAGACTCCCACCACCCGTAAGCAGCTGCGAGCATTCCTGGGCCTAACCGGGTATTGTAGGATTTGGATACCCAACTATGGTCTCATTGCACAGCCCCTATATGAAGCCCTAAAAGGCAGAGATGAACAAATGCCCCTTGAATGTGGGCCATCCCAACAGAAGACCATAGAAACCTTAAAATGTCTCCTTTGCAGAGCTCCAGCTTTAGAGTTACCCAACCCTTCCAAGCCATTCCAACTTTACACCCACGAAAAAGGGGGCATTGCCTTAGGGGTCCTCACCCAAAAGCTAGGAGAAACTCCACAGCCTATCTTTCCGAACAGCTGGATTCCACTGCTAAGGGCTGGCCCCCCTGTCTTAGGGCACTGTGAGCACTATCCCTCCTAATTGAGGAGGCCCTTAAAATCGCCCTGGGAGCACCCATTTGGGTTCTAACCGCCCATCGGGTACCAGATTTATTTAATAACCAGGCCTCAGCCTGGCTTTTAGACAATAGGATCCTCAGATAGCAAATCCTTTTATTTGAAACCCACAGATATCCTTCAGTGTTCATAGGACTCTAAATCCAGCAACCCTGTTGCCCACACCGGGGGAAAAATGTCCTACCCATATTTGTTCCGAGGTCCTGACAATTTCCTTAAATGCCCACCCAGACCTCTCGGATCAACCTCTGGCCAATGCCGATGAGGTTTGGTTCACCGATGGAAGCAGTTATATAGCAGAGAGAAAACGCAAGGGTGGATATGCCCTCGTGTCCCTCCATGAGATCATTGAGGCCCAGGCTCTGCCTCAGGGCTCATCCACACAACTTGCTGAACTCATTGCACTCACCCAAGCATTAGAATTGGCTAAAGGAAAAAGAGTCACAATTTACACTGATTCTAAATATGCTTTCTTGATCCTACATGCCCATGCTGCCAATTGGAAGGAAAGAGGATACTTAACCTCCAAAGCAGCCCTATTAAATACAGCCCTCAGATTAATCAGTTACTCAGGGCCATCCACCTGCCTACAGAGGTAGCCATAGTTCATTGCAAAGGCCATCAGCGAGACTCATCTGACATTACAAAGGCAAACCAATTTGCGGACCAAGCTGCTAAGCAGGCCGCCTCTAAAGAAGCCCCATTACAGGGAAGTCTCATCCCTGCCCCACTGTCACTTCCTCAACCTACCTATATGGAGGAAGAAAAGACATGGGCAGCCTGGAAAGGTTTCCATCTAGACTCATCCGGATGGTAAACTTCTGATGGGACTCTTCTTGTCCCCGGCAACCTCCAATGGAAACTCATAAAGGCCCTCCATGAATTCATACATCTGAGCAGAGATGCTCTCTCTGCCTTGGTATCTAGAGTCCTAAAAGGCAAAGGACTTAATCAAGTAATCCAACAGGTATCCAGCTCTTGTCCAACCTGTTCCTATAATAACCCCCAGGGAAATAAATGTCCCTCCTTGGTCCAACCCGTCCAACAACATGGGACTTATCTTGGGGAAGATTGGCAGATTGATTTCACCGAGATGTCTCCTTCCTGGGGCTACAAATATTTACTAGTCTTTGTAGACACCTTCACAGGACAGATAGAGGCCTACCCAACTAGGACAGAAAAAGCCCTAGAAGTTACCAATAAACTTCTGCAAGAAGTCATTCCCCGGTTTGGCCTTCCCCGCTCCCTTCAAAGTGATAATGGATCCTCATTTATTTCCACTATAACCCAGTCCATTGCCAAAGCCCTCGACATAAGGTTTGCTCTGCATTGCTCCTAGAGGCCCCAATTCTCAGGAAAGGTAGAAAGAGCCAATCAATTCCTCAAAAACATCCTCCAAAAGCTAACCCAGGAAACTTCCCTAGATTGGGTAACCCTCTTACCTATTGCCCTCCTCCACAGTAGAATAACTCCAAAGGACCCCCTCAGACTGAGTCCTTATGAAGCCTTATGCGGACGTCCTTTCCTAACATCAGACCTCCTTATGGATAGGGCAACCCTAGGGCTACAATCTTATGTAACTGAGCTCTCAATGTTCCAACAGGCCCTTAGGGAATTTGGTCTAAAAACCAATCCTCCTAGCCCTCAGTCACCCATACTATATCAGCCTGGGGAAAAGGTCCTTATTAGAACCTGGAAGGACAGGTCTCCCAAGTCCCAACCGGACCCTATTTGGAAGGGGCCTCTTCCAGTCCTCCTTTCCTCAACTACAGCCATCAAAGTTCTAGGAATCTCCAGCTGGATTCACCATTCCAGGGTGAAGCCCTGGAAACCACCCCCTGAAGACTCAGGCACACCAACATCCTACACCTGTGAGCCACTTGAAGACCTTAAGTTCCTCTTCAAAAGAACCAAAGATAAGTAACAACCTAACCCTTTAAATACATGGCCAACTGCCCATGTAATGGTCTTGATCTCTTGATTGTCCTTTCCTTCTTCTGAGCCTGTGCCCTCCCATGGATAATCCTATCTCACACCTGCGGTACTCAACCTTGGTCATCCTGTTTTTCCAAGGCCTATGCCAGGCATCATTCTCTACCAAATGCCACCCAAACTCTTTCTCACTCTTATCTTACCCCTCCTCTGGTCCATCATACAACCTAAACTCTCTCATCTCTTAGACCCAAAGGACTATTTACAGACTCTAGCTACTGCCCACAATCTATCCTCCTGCTGGCTATGCACCTCTGGCACTAGCCTTCAGACAATATTACCCTTGCCAATAGAAACTTGGCCCAACGTCTCAGTTTCCCCAGTGTCCAACTCCATTTTAGGACCACAAGCTTCAGGTCAGATCATATAGAGTCCATCTTTCTTCAAGTCCTACGAGAATGTCTAAATCTCATTCCTATCAATCTATCAACCCCACAACCGGACGTGTCCTAACAAACCTAACCGAGGCTCTCATATACTCCATCTGCTTTCAGGGTGGTCACCCACAAGGGTACCCCGTCGATAACATCTCCACACAATACAACCACACCTTCACCCTGACTCTTCCCCTGACAAGTGAACAACCTTGGAACACAACCAACCAAACTATCCAAGCAGAAGTTAAATGATACAAAAAACTACTAGCCCTCCCAAATATCACGACCTTTTGGTCTTTAAAATACAAGTGCCAAATAAACCCCTCTTTACCATAGACTCCAATAGTACTTCCATCTCTGCAGGATGGGTCTCACTAAACATCTCTGGTCACCCCTCACTTCTCACACAATTACTGGTCTGGGGACAACAAACCCACTTTCTGAAATTCTATGCCGCTTACAGCATCCACACGGGAAATTCGGACCCTCTGTTCCCCGAGGAAGTCGGCTGGGAATCCCAATGGCCAGTAACACCGATCCCCCAACTACACTCTATTCCTATTCATATGGAACCAACTTACCCCCATCTCAAGCCCTCTTTTTCATCTGTGGGACCTCAGCATACATGCGCCTGCCCCGAGGTGGAAAGGAAAATGTTCCCTGGGTTACATCATACCAAATGTTATCTGGGTCAACGGATCTTCCCCAATGTCTCACAAAGTAGTCCATCTCTGAACCAGAACAGGGCAGGCACCAATGGGACCTACCTTCATTACCCTCACCTCTATCCTAACAGGCATTACCAGAACGGCAACAAGGGGTACCTCAATTCATATATCCACTCAATTAACCAAGGCCATGTCCAAAATGTCCACCACCTTGGGTGAACTTCACACCCAAATAAACTCATTGGCAGGTGTGGTACTCCAAAATCGGTGGGTGCTTGACCTTTTAACCAAGGCAGAAGGGGCACATGTTCTTTCTTAGGAGAAGAATGCTGCTTCTACATCAGCAGATCGGGAAAAATCACCACAAACCTATTCGAAACAAATCAAATTTTAAACAGGATAACCACAGTGACGTCCTTGTTCCAGTCAGTCAAAGAAACCTTTTTGCAGTTGCTCTGGCCCAAAATTATCCCACTTATATGTATTTTCTTAATTCTACTGTTTGTTCCTTGCTTCCTCAACTTACTATCCTGGTTTGTTTTCTCCCAGATTAATAAGATACAAGCCCAACTCCTGATGCAACAAGGATACCAGCCTTTAGCTTCTCCAACAACCTCCTCATACCACTCCCACTTGGATGGACATTGACAGCCATTTCCAGCCCCTCTCGTTGACAGTTAGCAAGTGATGGACACCCAAGGACCCTCTTCATTCCAGGACTGCAGGAAGTAGTCAGAGCGAATGATGCCCATCTACCCAGTGAATTGGTTGGGGAGATCACACTTGAGGGGGGAATGTTAGGCAGGAAGTTAGCCACGAGCAATGAGAGGCAGCCCCGTCAGCTGAACGTCCAATAACCTCCAATTCCACCAAGCTATTTGCCAACCCTGCCCCAAATATGCCCCCATCAGTACTCTAAGATGGTCAGGGGACCAGAAACATCCCTCACTGGCCGACAGGAAGGACTTTCCCCACTCTGGCACGTGCGCACACCTCATGCTATCATGTCCATAGATAACCTTTCTTGGCCATTAGGCTCATTAAATGTTCATAAATATTCTATGAATACATACAACTGATTATAACAGACTGAATTATAGGAAGGACATGTGCAGCAGAGCATCTTGTTATATAACCTGCAGCTGTCAACCAAGACTGTCAATCAACGACCTTGCCTTAAAAAAACTACACCCCAGCCCTCGGGGCCATTGCCTTCCTTGGCCTGGCCCACCTCTCTCTTGAGGTGTTCTCTCTGTTCTCTCCTTACCTTCAATAAGCTCTCTTGCAACCGCTAAGACCTCAGATTCTTCTCTGCGTCCTTACCAAGAACCGAGGCCCATGGGAAGAGGGGTCTCCAGACTCTCTTCTGCTAACAGTTTCAGGTTCAACCATTAGAAATGTTGGGCCATAAAAACACAAAGAATAAATCATAAATTGAGTAGAATAATATCAGACTGTGTCCATAATGGGCTTATCATAAAAGCATGTCTAAAGAGCAATGTATTCAGGTGGATTACCTCAATCTTATATTTACATGATTTACATCACATGCACTAGAAATGGTGTCAAAATTATGATGGTCATTCCTGTATAAGAATTTTAATAAATTATACTAAATTTAAGATTATATGCAATTTAAAATTATATGGATTGGTATTTTTTTTTTTTGGATTGGTATTTTTAAATGATCTCAAATTGAAAGAGTAGAAGTGACAAATTATGTATTTAAAGCATAAGCCTTATAAATGTATTACCTCGTAATTTTGGTATATTTCTTTCCAGTCTCCTTTTCCACTCTAATGACATTTTTTCCATTTGTAAAAAAAAAAAAAAAAAGATTATATTTTGATATCTTTATAATGGGAAGGAACGTCTTTTTTTTAGAGTTGGGTTTTTTTTAATCAAAGTATAGTTGATTTACAATGTCGTGTTAATTTCTGCTGCACAACAAAGTGATTCAGTTATACATGTATATACATTCTTTTTCATATTCTTTTCCATTATGGTTTATCACAGGATATTGAATATAGTTCCCTGTGCTATACGGTAAGAGCTTGTTGTTTATCCATTCTATATATAATAGTTGCATCTGCTAACCCCAAACTCCCACTCCACCCATCCCCAACCCTCCGCCCCCTTGGAAACCACACCTCTGTTCTCTATGTAAATACATTTTTTTAAACATTGCCTTAATTATACAGTATAAATGTACCCATTTGTATTATTTTTCCATTTAATACTATATTATGCACACATGTTTCTAAGTCTTCAAAAACATGATTTACAGTGGCTGCACAATAGTTCATTCAGTGGATGGCATCATAGATTATGAAACAATTCTACCAGTTGCTTCCAGTTTTTCACTATTATACAACTACACTCTGATGATCATCACTGTGCATAAAATAGATTGTGCTTCGGATGATTTCTGAAGCATTGTGTCCTAGAGGTGAACTTACTGAGTCATAGTAATATTGTTTTTAAGAAGCCTAATACTTATTTTCAAATTGCTTTCCCAAAGTGTTTTACCAAATTCACTTCCACTTACAATATGTAAAGAAGCCTGTTCCCACACACCTTTTCAAGCATTGAGCATTTTCATTATCTCAAATAATTGCTAATTTGCTAAGAGAAGAATTATATTTCATTATTTTAATATACATATTTTATGTTACTCGTGAGCTCACACATTTTCCATAGATTTGTTGACAGTCTCTTGGTAAATTGCCATCATGTTCAAACTTTTCTGAAGGTCCCAGGAGAGTATTGCATATATATGTTTACTAGTTGCTATCTTTTGTGACTAAGAAGTGGACTTAAAAATATCTATATATATTTGCTGCACTTATTAATACTGATTTGCTCTGAGGCAGGCAGACTTTCGAAAACAGAATAGTTTACTTTTTCTAACCAAAAGCATTGATACCAAATGTGTGCTTGAAAACCACTTGGTAAATTTGAGCTGAAAATTTCAGTAGGGAAAGACTGTCTAGGTAAGAAGGAGGCCCTTTGGAATAGTTTAATCTTTATGATTGCCTCCTCCAAAGGAATCTGGGGAAAGCACATGTGTGAGTGACTAGAAAGGTAAGCATGAAAAATAAAAGGAGTGAATAATTTAATTATAATTTTAACTGCTACCAATATTAAATCATTGGTTTAGATAAAGCCTGAACTTTTTCTTTTACCCAAATTATTTCACAGCTCTCAAGGTTCTTTTCTTCTGTGTTATTGTCCTTATATTATTCAAATTCATCACCTGGTATTTATTCACTTTCCACAATAACTGTCATTTGCTGTTTCGCTTAGACTCTTCTTGTCTGAGTCACCTAGGTGTCAGTGATAAGTACTAAAGAAATAGAGAGAGAGAAAACAGCAGGGTTGAGGGACTGTTAAGACACTTAATTTACTGTTTGACATGTATTGCAGACATGTGACAGTTAATTAAGACTGCTTAATTAGTTTCTGAATATTGGAATGAGGAACAGTAGCAAAACTGAATAGTACTAATGAAAGACTGAATTACTATAATCAAAACATTCTTTTCTTTTCTCCAGGTAAAAGACTTTCACATACAACATGGGTACTGCCTTTCTTTTTGTACAAGAGAAATAAGAGTTGCATTGCCACAGTGTTTATAACCAAAGTTCTGGCTTAATTCTTATAATTAAAGAATGTTAGAAAGACATTTAAGAGATTAAAGCTGGAATTTATCACATAAAGGAAAGGTTGTATTGTGAGGCAAACATGGTATTTTAGGTATATTGCTGTGGATATTTAATAATTAGATGTAAGGGGTTAACATCTATGAGCTAAAACAAGAAAAATAATGAAAATAAACAAATCTGGAACACACCCTGTTGTGTTTCATTTCTCTTTTCTGAAATTATGAACAGGTTTCATTAGGACAAACATCTCCCCTCCCCCAATGTACTCATTATCTCTTTCTTTCTTACTTTCTTTCTTTCTTTTCTTACTTTGTCCCTTTTTTCTCTCTCTCTCTTTTTCTTCCTTTCTGTTGCCTAACTGTGACTGTGCATGTGTGCAGTTTCCCTCTTCGGGACCAAACAGCTGGGGTTTCCCCCCCTATTAAGAGCAAGCAACTGCCAAACCCAAGTTTTGAAAACTGAAAAATAGATGGAATTCTCAGGGGTGCTTTGTCCCAGAGCATGTGGAATTTGAAAGCAAAAGCAGATGGAGTCCAGGAGAAAGACAGCTTGATGATGATGATTTTAATGATTAAATGGAAATCGAAGGAGGGACCATTGAAGGGTGGAACGAACTGGAAAGCTGTCACAGGGTCACAGAAGGAGTGGAAAGGAGGGTTTCGGAAAGTTTCTGTGAACCAGCCTAGCTTTCCTTAAGCAATAAGCCGTCAGCAAGAACCCAAATGCTCTAAGAACCCTGAAGCTCCAGGACAATAGATGTGTGTACCTCCCTGATTAGTGATGGCAGGAGATACAGATGGCTGGTTAACCCATTAGGTAGTCGGGAAGAGGAGCCACCAGGGAATTTGTGGCAGCTTCATGTAGCCAGACCCAAACAGGTGGCAGACAGCTTGAGCTGGGTCCTTTGTGTTTCATTTCTGACCTTATATAAAATAACAGTAGTCAAATGCGTATTAGGCCCTAGCTTGACTTATTTGTTTTCCTTTTGGCCAAGCATTGCTGAACAGGAGGCAATATCAGGAAGCTTAGTCTCAATTTTGCTTTGATATTTTTATCTTCCCTATTTCTTTTGACTCTCGCAGCCATGATCTTTCTCCGAAAACTGCAATGGAAAATGTTTGAGGAAGACCCAGATAGCTCTCCCTTTAGGGAGAGTACTAACTGCTCAACCTCAAAGCTTATCCAAGTCACCCCCATGCTAAGCAGCACAGTAACTTGGTGCTGTAAACGTGTGAAACTCAAGGGCAGCCATGTCAAATGCAGATGTGAATTCTGTAGGTGAACACACCTGTTGTCACATGTTTGTTTATTGTTTGAAGTACATAAAAAAGGCTTTAGGTAATATTATCCATTAAAGGCAGACAGCAGAGAGGCTGATGCATAAGATAAATATATAACCTATGAGTTGCTCCAGGCATTCTTTGATTTGTTGTTAATCCAATTTTTGCGGCTTGCTCAATTTTGCATTTCAGTGAAAACGTTTTTAAATGCTGTAAAATAAAACAGAAGTTGTTTTTGTTGTACAATTGCAAGGAACCAGATTTTCAATCTGAACATGCCTTTCATATCAGGTGCTTGTGACACAATATTTAACTGGTTCAGAAGAATGTGGTATAACCTTTGCTCTCCTTATAATAGAAAAAAAGGCAGAACGAGTTAGAAAAAGATGCCTAAAGTAATAGCTGACCAGGGTCAGTGTCAGACCAGAAACTCTGTGGGGCTATTCTAAGATGACTGCTTTTCCTAGACCAGAAAGATATTCAGAGGCAACATAGAAGAAAAGTAGGAAAAACTGGATTTGTTATTACCAGTCTTCCACTCTTCTCCTGCATGTGGCTAAAGTAGGTTTCATTCACAGGAGTTCCTGTCAAGAAATAAATTGGGGAAATGTTAGGTTAAACAAACTTGAAGAATTATCTTTGCTAAGAGTCTTCTCAGTCATTTATAGGCTTAAGCACATTGTGAAATTTCCAAAGTGTATATATGCAATGTTTGCTAATCTTATTCGAGTATATAGAACTTCATTGTGTTTTTTGTTACAGAGCATCTCATGGTATAGTGAGCTGAGACAGAAATAGCCTTTTGGAATTGTGAAGCATAGACATACCCTGTGTCATATCAAAATAGAAACTATGGGAGTAGCAGTTGAAATTCAGGTAAGGCACAAATCTAGTGAAGATGAGGAGAGCCATAATAGCGTTAATTTAATAACTTTCTAACTCAACATTTCCTAATGTGTGTGGTACAGATTTCTGGTTCCAAATGACATTATTAAATGTTGGGCAAAAATGTGATTTTGTGGTCGAATGAGTTTAGGTAAAGCCCAATTCGATGAAATTAAGCGTATTTTTTTAAAAGGCACCTCTTTGAATCTTTTTAAAAGCAAACAATTCGTGGGGTGGTTACCCAGTTCACAGAAATTTCCCCTTCTATGGGAACTGCCCCTATTACTCAGAAATATGTCCTCTGCAGTCACATATGTTCTGATTCTCTGGACTTGGCTGATTGGTCAAGGAAATAAAATATTAGAACTTCAAGAGCCCAATAAACATAATTGTCCTCATAGAATTTTGAGCCGAGAGATACAGAGGCAGGGCATTGCTGGTGTTTGTGTCACTTAAGTGGTCCATAAGAAGTGGTTTCTAAATCTGACTCCACTTCACCCTCACATGGAAGTTATGCAAAAACACTGATTCTTGTGCCCCAAGATCTCTAATCGGAATGTCTTATACCTAATTTATACAACAAATGTTTAATAAAGGTAGCTCAGAATTACTGAAGACTTGCCATGCACTATATGCCAAGCACTGTAGTTCTAAGATTTCCAAGAAGATTTTATGCATCCTGTCCAGCACTGGTGTCAGGATGTACGTTTGGGAAGTTCTGTGAATTCTTGCTGCTGAGATGTTCAGTAGTTACTCTTACTGAGGTTCCATCATTCAACAGTTCTTTTGATTTCTGTGAATTACCATAGTATCCTTCCAATAAATTCCATTTTAGGCTTATGCTAGCTCAAGTTGATTTCTGTTATTTGCAACCCAAAGAACCTTAACTAATACAATTTTGTGAATTTCCTAGAAGGGGCTAGGAAATATAGCATGCAGTGCTTCACAACCTTACTTGACCACTGGATGCTGTTTGTCAAGTAGCTTCTTGTTACATCAGTGTTCTGCCACACATGCTTTGGGGGAGTACTGGTTTCCGGTAATTGATTTAACAGTGCTGTGAATTTCCTACAGGCTATACACTGAATGTTGAGTTTTAAGCCCAGTTTTTGGAGGTTACATTAATTGCTTTACTATATGTTCTTAGAATTAGGGACACCTACTGGTAATATACACAATTAAATGCAAATAAATAAAACCTTGATACTCATTTCAGGATCTCTCTGGGAAACAAGAAGTCAGGGCTCTCCCTCAGAGATGCAGTGCTATTTGCATATGATAAGGCTTTCTCAATCACCTACAGGTTTTCATTAAAGACATCTTATTCTGTAATGCACCCAGAGGCAAGACCCAGATGGTTTAGTCCATGGCTGGTCATTCTACAACCGTAAGTAAAGAAAAAAATGTGTTATTAATTGAATTGACAAAAAGTAATCATCTGCCCTTCTAAATACCTAAAAGGTTATGGAAATGCAGAAAAATCACAGGATAAAATGCAATGGAACAGTAGCATATCAAATTCAGTTGAAATCTAAATTCTGCCATTTGTTAGCTCTGTTGCTTTGAACAAGGTCTTTTATACTTCTCTAAGCCTATTTCCAGTTCTACAAAATAGAGATAATAATTTCTCCCATTTTTTGGTTATGACTAAATGAATTAATAGTCATTATAATATAGTTACCATTTATTAATATATTTCTACATACCAGGCACTGTGCCAAGCCCTTTAAATTCATTGCCATATTTAATTTTCTAAACCATCCTGCGAGGTGATTACGACTCATTTTACCATTTTATAGGTGAGGAAGCCTAAGCTCAGAAATATTAACAGCATTGCCTAAGGATGCTAAGTAAACAGAATAGTCAGGATACAAACCTAGAGAGTTGGACTTCAATGCCTACATATTGTGAGTACTCAGTATTTATCCATTGCTTCCAGAAAGCTTTGTCCTTCCCTTTGACTAATCAGCAATAGAGAAACGTTCTAGCAATACATTCAGATTGTGAAGAAAAAAATTATAAATTTGGGTGGATGACACTGATGAATTCTGGCTTCTATTCTTGGTCAAGTTAGGCATCTTTGGAGGATGATTTTCAGTGGAGGGGAGAAAGGACTGAATCTGCAAGAGAATCACAGTAAAACAAGGAAAGTTGACTGGAGCACTTGTGTCATAGAAAGAAAGCTGAAGGAGTGGTAGCATTTGTGTGGGATTAGTGAAGGAAGGCCATGTGAGGTAAGGATTGTACCTAGAGTAGGAATGTGGATTGGTGAAAAAGAATAGGCTACGACATGCGGGGATAAAATTTTCAAAGTCTGAATAGTAAGGATGAGCAAACTGGTTTGTTTGTATGAAGAACAAGATTTAAATTAAAAGGTATAAAAACAATGAGGATAGCTAGATTGAGAAATGGCCCAGGGATAAAGTGCCTGCCTCTGTTTCATATAGAAGCTAACATTTACATTTATTGAATGGTTACTCTGTGTAAGGCACTACCCTAATCATTTTACTTGCATGAAATCATCAAATGCTCATATCAACTCTATGAAGTTGGCACAATTATTAGATCTATTTTACTGTTGAGGAAAATGAGAAACATAGAAGTTCAATAACTTAAACAAAGTTACTAGGAAGTGGAAGAGCCAGAATTGAAACACAGGAAACTGAGCTTCAGATCCTATTATCTTTACCAGTATGCTCTACCACTTTGTAGCCTGGCTTGGCTTTATTATATTACTCCCTTTCTCATAAAACTAAAGTACTTTCTTATGGCTTTTATTAGCAAATGTACATTCTTCTGCCTGACCTTTAGGGATCTCTATCAACTTGCAATCCTTGATCATCAACATCATTTTTTATCACTCTCTCTAAATGGACCCTCCTCTATTATAAGGAAATTAATGTTTCTCTACTTGGAATGCCCTCTCTCAGCTGATTCATTGTCTCTGAATGCCTTTAAAATTCAGCTCACAAAATTTAGCTATTTCCTCCAAGAAGCCCTCTCTGACTTTTTCCATTGAATATCAATTCTAAATTACTCTTTTTCCTCATAAAGTGTATTAGCTCAGTGGATATTGAGTGAATATTGATTATTCTGCCCTTAGTAACCTTAGGCAAAGTTAAGGTTATCAAGTAAGGTTATGATAAGCAATATTCAGTCTAGGTGTTTTTGAGCATGTGTCCTTCTGCTAAATGGATTATCAGCTCCTTGCCATCAAACAGTGTATTCGTATACAATATCCATTCATCTGATGTTGACCACATAGAATAGGTGAAATTGTAGGAAAATAGTAGCAAAAACAGTGGGAACAAAGTTTTTCCTTTCTCACCATCTGTCTGGAAACAGATTTATTTAAAAACTCCATTTTTCTCTGAGAGAAGTTTAAGTTCAGACTGTTAATATTCTTCCCAACCAGAAAGAAATACCAGTGTTGTAAAGGTTGAGGCTCATTTTTTTACTTGTGAAAATCAGATCAGTGGTCCAAGAAACAACAGAACTTAGCTTTGAAATAAGTGTAGATTAATCATACCTTTTTTTTAAACAAAAGTTTTAATTATACTGGGCCCTGCAGAGATTGTTTCTTTCATAATTACTGAAAAATGGCAAGTATCCCACATAATACCCTTTCCTTCTGAATATGGAAATGTACTTGCATAAGTGCAGATATTTGTCTGGCGACCAGACAATAGAGAAGATTCCCATTTGTGCTTAGTGGAATGGAGTCAGTCGGTACTCACTAATTCAGCCAAGGTTCTCTCTGCTAATGGCAAAACATGCCTGTCCCTGTAGCTAAACAAACACTGGATTATTCATTTTCCTTTTGGCAAATGCCAGAGTGGAATGCCCATGATACTTGTTGTTTATCATGAACGACTGTTGGGAGAGATCCCTTGGTAAAAGGAAAACTGTACAAGCCAAGATAATAAGGATAAATTTAAATGCTGTGGAATTCTGTGTGTATGTGTGTGTGTGTTAATATGTATCCAAGCCTTTATGTGGTTTTTGTTTTCTCTGAATACCCTGTGTTTCTGTGGAATCTTTCTTTTGTTGGGCTGCAAGCTCAGATTAAAGCAACTAACATAAATGACCCAGTATCTACTCAGTGTCCAGACAGCGCATAGCTCTTTTTGAATACTTAAAGTCATATAATAAAGACTGCCCATGGTTTCTGCCCTCAAAAATCTTGTTCTTAAATAGATATACAAACATCTAACTCTCTGGGTGAAATAGTTGTGAATAAAAAGAATATGTAAACTATTTATAGCAGGAGAGATGATTGAAATTTATTTGAAATTATAAAAGGAAGTGTTAAAACAGGTTAAAACACACATAAGTCTTTGTTTCCAATTAGCTCAGCTGATTAAAGCAAGGTATTAATGAGGACAAAGTGCAATGGAATTAGAAATTAAGTTAGGAGTACAAAGATCCAAGTTATAGTTTCAGTGCTACAGTTAACTAGCTGTTTGACATGAGCAGTGGGATCACTCTTGCCACCCTTATGAATAGGAGTATATATTTGTAAGACTGCAGTTCAAACTTTATTAGTCCTATTTTTTAAAAAACACTTTATTGAAATATGATTGATATTTTTAAAAGCTGTACATATTTAAACATATGTACATATTTAATGTGTACAACTTGATGAGTTTAGAGTTAAATATGTACCCATGAAACCATCACCACAATCAATGGCATATGCAAGCATCAATAGCATCAATAGATGAATGGATAAGGAAGAGGTGGTGTGTGTGTGTGTGTGTGTGTTTATGTGTAATGGAATATTACTCAGCCATAAAAAAAGAATGAAATCTTGCATTTGTGACAACATGGAGGGACCTAGAGGGTATTATGATAAGTGAAATAAGTCAGACATAACATAACAAAACAGAAACAGTTATAGATACAGATAACAAACAAGTGGTTGCCAGAGGGGAGAGTGAATATGTTGTTTAACAAGAACAAACATAGTGTTATAGTCAATTATACTTCAAAAACAAACAAACAAACTTATAGAGATCAGATTTGTGATTACGAGAGGTAGGGGATGGGGGGAGGGGAAATTGGATGAAGGCAGTCAAAATGTACAGATTTCCACTTATAAGATAAACAAGTACTAGGGATGTAATGTACCAGAAGAAAAAGAAGAAGGAGAAGGAGAAGGAGGAGGGCGAGGAGGAGAAGGAGGAGAAGGAGAAGGAGAAGAAGAAGAAGAAGAAGAAGAAGAAGAAGAAGAAGAAGACGGCCACCAGAGTCATACTACTTGGGTTCAAATCCTAGATTTCGTATTTATTTACTGTGTGACCTCAAACAACTTATTTAACCTCCCTAAACCTAAATTTTCTCTTCTGCAAAATAGAAATGATGGTATCTACTTTATAGGGTTACTGTGCATACTAAACACAATGAGATCTGTAAAACAAGCTCTGGCACATAAAGCTTAATAAATGTAATTCATTCACTCAACAAATATTTATGGAGCATTTCCCATATGCCTGTCACTGTTCTGTTCTGTGAAACAATGGTGAACCAAAGCAGAAAATAATCCTTGCCTTCATAGATGTCCTATGCTGATTGGGAAGATAAATAATACATAAGCAAACAAATAATATCAGATATAAGTGCCATGTGGAAACTAAAGTATAACAAGGGACTAGGGAGAGGCTATAAAGGCAGGAAGCGTGCTATTTTTACTTAAGGTTGTTTGGAAAGGCTTCTTCCTTAAGGATGTAGCACTTCATCAGAGACCTGGAAGATGCCAAAGCAGAGAGCCATGAACACATCTGGAGGAAGAGCATTTCATGTAGAGAGAGCAGCCAGTGTAATGTTCCTAATAAGGCAAGAATAATCTTAGTGTTCTCTAGGAAGAACAAAGACATTGATGTGTATGGAAAATAGTAAGTGAGGAGGGAAAGAGAAGTAGGAAATGAGATCAGGTCAGATAGGTAAGCAGGGGTCAGATCATGTTGGATTGTGGCAAATGCTAGCTATTATCATTGTTATCATTGTTAAACTCAAGGGGTTTTGATTACTGAAGTGATGCTTTATCCCATTTAGTAAATCCTCATAATACCTTATGAAGCAGAAACTTATTATGATAATGATAATAATAGCAATAGTGGCTGACTTTATCATTTGACCTTTTACAAAGTGATTTTCACATACGTGATCTCATTTACTGTTTACAAAAGCACTGTACATTATTATCAGTAACTGTAAAGTAATTATTAATATCTTTCTTTTGAGACAGATTTACAGAGGGTAAAGTACTTGTGCAGTCACATGGCGAAGCATGTGGGAGGTATGGCGCTCAAAGTCTAACTCTAGACTATTGCTTTATTTATATCATTCCTCTTTGTCTTATTGACCAGGGGAAAAAAAAAGTGATAGACAAAGGAGGATCTGATTTATCAGGGAAATAGAGGCCAATTCCACAAGTACAAATAGAACTCAGGATCCTGATTTAATTCCCTTAATATAATCAATATCTGAATTCAAGGCACCTACTTGCTATTGAAGAAATAACTATTTGTGTTTAGTACTTGTGAATTTCATGAATAAACTTCAAGTGTAGATCAGTAACTTTGAAGAGTTAGTTCAAATTCATAATAGTTGCACATTTCTTTTAGTATGATAAGATTCTGTAAGAAGCGAGTCTTGCTTACTGTCACCCTCTGGTGTTTTCCATTAGTTCAAGGATAAAGTAGACTTATGAGGGACAACATCTGAATTTGATTGAACAAAAAGATAATCTCATTTAGGAAGAATGATACATTTCAAGCACAGAGATGCTGGAGCTTGGCGCCAATCCATTCTATATATAACATTTATTAAGATGTGTCAAATGCTGACCAAGTTTATTGTGAAACAGAAGACACAGAATCAGGCTGTTACTTTGTCTTTTGATTTAAATACTTCTGAGATGTTTTGTAAAGCAAAAAAGTCAAGTGATACACAGTGAATTGTAAAATAGAGCAAAATTGAAAAGAAAAGCCATATGTGCTACTCAAGAATCAATTTTTCTTTTTAGTCATTTATTTTCTTTTGTTTATCTTTTTCTCCCTAATATTCCAGGAGCCAGTTTTGTAATGGTTGCCTTTGTCTGCTCTGTGCTCTCAGGTAGACAATTCAGCTAGCAATCCTAATCATATTAATGCTCTGCTAATATTATCCAAAGAGACCTAGTTTGCTATTGTGAGCTATATTGCACTAAGCCTATTAGCTTGTTGACATACCTGTTGATAAGTCTGGGGTCAATAACATTATTAGGTACGATGGGAAACACAACAAAATTCATACGTGGTTTTTTCCTCAAAGTTTATGCAATCCAATGACTGAGGCCAAGCATGCATAAATAAAAGTTGACTAAAATATAAGAAATTATACAATATATACCCAGTCAGATACACAATATTAAACTTCAGGCTCTTTTTAGCTTTCTAGAAATCCGTATTGCAAAGTCCCTGTCTTAAAATGCTTTGCAAATGACCTATAATAATACAAGTGGATGCTGAAAGTTCTCTAGCATTCTAAACTAGGTGAGATATCTGTCTTTTGAATACTAATCAGAGTGCTTGAATGGTGATTGACTTAGAGAGGTGACTTTTCTTATATATGGAAATGTACAGAGCTAGTAAGTTATTATTGCCTATTCAACACTATAGAAAGGATATCAGGACACCATTTTTTTCATTGAATAGAATTAGAAATGGTGGTTAGACGTCACTGAAATATTACTAAATGCATGTACATTTGGAGATAAGCTTCTGTGGTCTGGCCTGAGGATTTAACCATTATTTATAACATTGTTTCTCAAAGCATGTCTGTGGATCACTCTCATCAAAATCACCTGCAATATTGGTTAAATTACAATACCTTCAGCTCCAGCTCACATCTGCTAAATCTAAATATCTGGAGGCAATGTTCAGGAATTTCTATTTGTAACAAGCTCCCTAGGTATACATCAGGTACACACCATATGTTCGGAGCCATGTTTAAAGCATAACCATAGGTTTTATAGAGCAATAAATTTCATTCTTAAAAAAATTTGCCAATTTCAGATATATAGTTATTAATAATTGAGGGAGATTCATTTTCCCTTCCTGAAATAACCAGCAATGTTTTCCCATTGCTTTCTTTTTCCTTACTACTTGTTTTCGTTTTATTGTGGTAAAATATATATAACATTAAATTTGCTATTTTAACCATTTTTCAGTGTATAATTCAGTGGCATGAAATATGTTCACAAAGTTTTGCAACCATCACCATGATCTAGTCTAAAATTTTTCATTACCTAATAACAGAAACTGCTTACATATTAAGGAATAACTCCACATATTCCTTTCCACCAAGCCCTTGTAACCTCTAATCTACTTTCTGTCTCTATGAAATTGCCTATTCTAGCTATTTCATATAAGAGAAATCATGCAATATTTGTCCTTTTATGTCTGGCTTATTTCATATGGCATAATGTTTTCAAGGTTCATCCTTGTCATAACATGTATCAGAACGTTTTTTCTTTTTATGGCTAAATAACATTCAATTGTGTATATATATATATACCATGTTTTATTTATCCATTTGCCTGTTGATGGACACTTAGGTTGTTTCCACGCTTTGGCTATTGTGAATAAAGCTACTATGAACATTGGCATACAAGTATCTGTTTAAGTTCCTGTTTTCAGTTTTCTGGGGTGTATACCTAGTAGTGGAATTGTTGGGTCAAAAGTTAATTCTATGTTAAACTTTATGAGGAACTGCCAAATTGTTCTTCATAGTGGCTGTTCCATTTTATATTCCCATTAGCAATGTATGAGAGTTCCAATTTCTCCACATCCTCACCCACACTAGTTGTTTTACATTTTTTGAATGATAGCCTTCCAAGTATGTTCAAAGTTGTATTTATTTAGGTTTTGATTTTCATTTCCCTAGTGACTAATGATACAGGCATTTTTTTCATGTTCCTATTGGCCCATTTGTATACCTTCTTTCGAGAAACGTCTGTTCAAGTCTTTTGCACATTTTTAAATTGGGTTGTTTGTCTTTTTGTGACCATGTATAGATGATGGCTGATCTTCACCGGGTGAGTTATCCTATCACCTAGTTGTTCAAAGCTTCTCTGTAGCAAATGCTCTATAGTGGTCATTAACACAAAACAGCAAGTTCCACCCAATTTATGCCCACTCCCATACGTCCATTAAAATGTCTGTTTCTAGAACTCTTTGTCTCTGACCTTCAATCTTGTTTCCTCCTTATCTCTGACCAAACAGATATGTCACTGACCAGTGACTATGTGTCTATGAATTCTTAACTTTGTCCACTTCTCCCTCCATTGATAGTAGTCATGGGAGATTTGAGGATATTTGATCACTGGGGAGATTTCCCTCACTATTTTCCTATGAAGTCATCCCTGAGTGGTGCTATAGTGCACCAACAATCAATTGTTTGTTTGCATCAACATAGTGAGCTGTCTTATCTATGAACTGTACTCAAGAAGTACTGAGATTATATAGCAGCAATAACACTTGAACAATATGGAATCAGTAGTAAATAAAAGGATTGTAGAGTTGGATATTTCTTGAATACCTTGATAAGAAGAGAATGACAGGCTCAGGTCAGTCAGTCAACAACTCAGAACACACATGGAATTCAGAAGGCCACTGTATTCATTTCCTAAGCTGCCATAACACATTAGCACAATCTGACAATAGAAATCTATTCTCATATTTCTGGGAGTCAAAAGTCTGAAATCAAGGTGTTGGTAGGGTTGGATCCCTCTGGAGGTTCTGAGGGAGAATCCATTCCATACTTTTCTCCTAGCTTCTGGTGGCTGCAAGCAATTCCTGTGGCTTATAGATGCATCACTCCAATCTCTGCCTCCATCTTCACATGACCTTCCCCTTTAGTGTATCTAGGATTTTTTCTTTTCATTGATTCATTTTATAAACACATATTGAGTCTGATGTATATACCACATAATGTGCTAGACATCAGTGAGATAAAAGTGAATGTTTCAAAGCCCCTCTCTCAGTTTGCTCAGATCCAGTATAAAAATTAAAACATTAGCGATGTAATACTGGTTTGATTCTAATCAGTTAGCAACTTGCTTGGCTTCATTATTCTATCGTTTGTTGGAAAGAGGCTTGTGTTCTATCACAACTTTCAAGCAGTTCTCTCTGAACTATAAAGATGCTAACACACAATTCTTAATCACAAAACTTGAGTATGTTCATTAGGCCATGGAGTCTGAAATTGCAGCCCTGACCACACAAGCTAATATTACCAACTTCTGTTATCTAGTTTACTTATCTTGATCACCTCCTCTGCCCTGAGAGAATAATTTTGCTGTTTTTCCTGTAATTTAAACCACTCCTTTAATGCCACATAGTAATTTGGATTCATGACCATCTGGTTGCCTTTAACTCTGGCAACGTTTTAGGTCCAGCCATCTGCACAATGGGTCTAAGAAACATTTCCGCGAAGCATCATAATATGGCAAATTCAGAACTAAGGAAGTAGATTTGGATGTAAATTAGGATCTTGAGTCAACAAACGTACTCTAGATTTTCTGGTTTAGTGTCTCAGTGTCTATTTTGGTTAAAACAATTCTGATTAAATCAGATGTTCTTTTCCTTTGTAATTTTCATTATAGAGTTAAATGTTTTTTATATTGAAGCAGAGTGTTTCAAAGTATTAAAGGGCACAGATTCCTATTCCAGCGAGGCAATTCTTAAAAGTTACTCTATTAAGTCTTAATTTCTCTCTACCCTACAATAAAAGCAAAACTTGTTTCTGTATGTACCATATAAAATGATTCCATTTCATATAGAAACATTATTATTCATATCCTAAAGTGCACCATAAAGGTTTGTTCCAATTCTCAAATTCTTACAAGGAAAAGTTAAGAAAATCGGTTTAGAAGAATAACAGACTCTCTTATCTCTATCTAGTACTTCTCTAGAAAAAAAAAAAAAAGAAACTATCATACAAGAAAAAGGTATTAATGCTCACTAATTAATTTGTACAGTCTTTTTAGAAAAACATATATGCGTTTTTCAAGTTAAAATATATGTGAGCTACTTAAGCACCTACTAGTTAAAATTGCCAAAATATTCTTCTAGGAGTTTAGAGGTGCATTCCTCCAACATAATTATAATCCAATTTGATATTTGAATATTTCATCCAGCTACTAAGATGCTGCCTTGATCATAAAACATATCTGTCTAGAACATCTGGACAGATGAATGAATGAAAAGTGGGTTTATTTTAATGATTTTGATAAATGCCTTCAGTTGGTCATGAAGAATAAATCAGTTCAAACAAATTTCAGGGAAATAATCCACATGCCACATGGCTAGGAAGAGCCACACAACTTCAACTAATGTTAACAAAGATCCTCCAAAGAATTCTGAGGAGAAAAAGAAATTTAGTCCAGTTTATGGTGTAAAATGATGTTTGCATTTCTAGTTTTCAAAATCTCAAGCAAATCAAAGTAGAGAGCTAGCTCCTAGATACATGAAGGGAAAGACTGAAGAAAAATATGATCAAGGCAGAACCATCTGTGGCAATTTAATGATGATTTCAGGCTTGTACCAAAAACACACTTAAGAAATTAAGAGTTAAAAGGAAGACAATTTCAAAGGGATGTGAATACTGAAGAAAATATCTGTGTATATAGATACAAAAAAATGGTCTCTTATAATAGCGTTAGAAGCATCTAGATCGTAACTCTTAGAATCACTGTAATTTTTGTGTTTAATGCCCATCCTTTACATTTTGTCATTTTCTGATTTGGGCATGAGGTCAAACAGACTAACAAAATCTATACCCCTAGGGTTACTCTGTGCTCTTGTTTGTTGGGAAAGGCTCTGGGTAACTCATTTTATCTTGGTGTAATGTTTAATACTGCTTCATTTACTCTCAAGAGTGTTCTGGTTTGAATGATAAATGTTACGTTCACTCTAAGAATGAAAGAAACTTGAATAGTCCCATGTAATATAAAGTTATCTGTGGGGCCTAATTTATTTTCTTCTGTCTCTAGACACTCTAAAGTCTCAGCAATTGAAATATCTAGTTGTCAATTATTACTGTGCATTTCTGTCTCACTTAGTATTAATTAAAGTGAAATCAGGTTGAAATACTTAAATATTTCTTCCAAGCTTTTATCTTGACTTATGTGATGTTCAATTGAGAAGAGCATTATGACCAATAAGAGAGTAGTTTCTGAGTGGTTGTTCCATTTATTGAATTACTCAAGAAGAAATAAGCTACTTTGGAAAGTCTTCAAGACAGTATTTTCCTCAAAGAAACATTTCCCATCAGCCTGGTGTAAATGTTATTCTTATGATTTGTGTCAATCATGCTCTTTTAAAAGAAATGCCATTCGTGTAATTGTAAAAAATAATAATAATAAAGGTAATGACATATGAATTTCACAGGCATTAGCTAATATAAGAGAAGAATTTCTTTCACATCTTTTAGAACGCTTTACCTGGTATCATATAGGGTTTGGGGCCAGGTAGATACCAAGATTGTGCTGAGTTAGTATTAAGCATCTACAGTGGGGAATTTAGCTGAAAGACACTGGCAAAGATGGGGGGGTAATTTAGTAAGTGAATAATAGACTCTTAAGACAATTCTGAAGTTATAATTCAGGAAGAGAACAGGATGCCTGAAACTGCAGAGGTTGAGAAATAGAATATGGAGCTAAGGGTAGCTTTACCAATTCTGCAGAATTTTACCCTTCTTGCATAGGTTGTTTTTCCTGGGCCTTCTTTGCAGGAATGATGGCTTTATTCCAAGGTTTCTCAAAGACACCTACCACCTGGAATCTGCCATATAGTCACATAGGATAGCACCTAAAATTATCCTTGTTCCTAGTCTGAATAGAGATGTTAAAAGTTGCTAGAATCACTTTACAAGAAATACAACAGATTTTTCTCCTTCAAATTTTAGAAATTGCCTTTTTGGCAGACCAACTGCTTCTTGGACAATATGGATCTCTGCTTTGATTGAGGGAATTTTCAGTGTAATTCTCCATAAGAAAGCCCAATTTGTATTGAAGACAGCCTCAAAACTGTCTATTTGTTAGAAAGCGTTCTAGAAGGCAGTATTTCTACTCAGTTTTAAATAAAATAATTTATAGCTGTTATAGCTTCTCTTTACACATTGGTATTTAATGCCCCTCTTTGAAAAGCACAAAATTATGATGTTCATCCCCAAATTTCTAAAATCTGCATATTCAATCCTGATATTTAATTATTTTACTTTTTTTTTTTTTTCAGGAGAAATGTGTGGATTGGGGCTGCAAAATATGGTCCCAACATTTATAAGGAAAATCAGTGAGCCCCCTGAGGCTAGACAATAATCCCAATTTTGCCAAATGTCACTGACAGGAGGCAGGCTCATCTAGAACCTTAGCCTCACTCATTATGGAAGTAAGGTTCCAAGCATGCTGACATATAACGGTAAGTACAATCGATGATTTGTTTTGTTTCCTATTATCTTTATTTTTAAGAAGATTAACCAAAACAAATATGCATAGCCTCTGAGAAATGAAATGTACAGTTAATACTATGAAGCCCAGAGGGGAATAATCTTGTCCAAAGGGTATAGATTTTCAACAGATACAAGTGAGCTCTCAAAGTCTAAGAAACAACACTGCCCCCGCTCTCTTTATACCCATGCCTATTAAAAAATTTTTTTAATGCTAGAAAAGTCAAATCAGGCATTGCCAACAAATCCGTCCAAATATGCCACACCTTCCAGTTGACTGATATAAAAGCAATGAGCAAAGTATGAACAACTACTGTATAAAGGTTGAAAGATGATAAAAGTTTAGGATTATTTTGAGGGCAATGTTCAGACAAAATGTTACAAGGGCCATGGGCCTACACTGGAACAGAAGTGGATGTCCAGTCTTGCTTCCTCTTATTTTTACCCAAAAACAATAACATTTCTATATAGAAATGCTTTTATGTGTTTTAGTTGGAGTAGGACTTGGACTTTTGGTTTAGATTTTAAAAGTACTACCATCAAATAATAAGAGATCAGTGCTTGAAAGACCCTTAGAAATGGTATAGTCTAGGAGTCTATATGAGAACATGTGATGGTTAATTTTGTGTGTCAACTTGGCTAGGCTATGGTTGTTTGGTCAAACACTAGTCTAGATTTCACCATGAAAGTATTGCAGATGTGGTAAATAACTACAATCAGTTGACTTTACATAAAAGAGATTGCCCTCAATAATGCGGGTAGGCGTCATCCAATCAGTTGAAAGACTTAAGAGTAAAAACTGAAGTTTCCTGGAGACTAGGAATTCTTTTACTCAAGACCATAACACAGAAATTCTGCCTGAGTTTCCAACTGGTAACCTGCCCTAAGGACTTCAGGCTCAAGACTACAACATCAATTCTTATCTGGAGTTCCAGCCTGCTGGCCTGCCCTACAGAAATCAGACTTGACAGGTCCACAATCACACGAGCCAGCCTTTTTAAACAAACCACAAACAAACATCCTATTGGTTCTGTTTCTCTGGAGAATGCTGCATGATACAGAGCAGATACTTTTGTATCAGAGTTCTAAAATAATTTTTAGTTAGAATTCCTTTAGGCAAAGCATAAATCCTTCAGTTCCCCTAGGTGCTCACCATTCCCTGTTGTCTTACACTCAGTTTTGTCCCTGAAAGTATCTGAGTATGAGATTCCTCTCTTAAGCTATCCCGTCAGTTTATAGATGAAGAAACTGAAACCCACAATTGTAAAAGCATCTTATCCAAATTCTTAGGGTTTTTGAAGGGCTAAGACTAAGCCTCAGATGACCTTGCTTCCAGAGCACCTTACTTCCCATGACCCATTCCTGACTGTCAGTCCCTTCCCTTTGCAACCCTATCATGAGCTTAGCTTCAGCCTAGTTCCCAGCAGCCATCCAAAAATAAACAACCCCAAAGTCAGTCCTGTTTGAACCTTCTCTGATAAGGTACTTACTTCAGGCCTAACAGTGCTTGCTTCTGCATTTCCTCTTCAGCCAACAGAGGAGAGAACTTTGCAGGTGGCCTGCATAAGAGAGGGACAAGGCTTTTTTTCTCACTGCAGATGAGGGAACTATCACAGGGGAGGGTGGAGTAAGCCAAATTCTTCCATGGTCTGAAGAGCCAGACCTAAAGTTTCAGAGAACCATAGTAAGACAAGAGCCTCAGCCTATTTGAAATTCAGTGGAAGACCCCACAGTCTTGACCCCCTTTCAAGAAGGTTTAATAATAGAGTTTTTTAGAAAAGTCTTGTTGTAAGACAGACTCAACTTTATGCCATCCCATTTCAAGAATACACAGGAAAGTCATTATGAGCTTTCATAGCATTTTTCTTCCTTTGTAAGGAATAGAATCAGAGCTAAAAGTACCTTTGAAATGATGTCTAACCCTCTTAATTATCAGAAGGATGATCTTACTTAGAAAAGAGAAGTGAGTTGCCCATAATATACAGAAAACTAAGACTGGAATCCAAGTGTCCTGCTCATATTCCAGTGTTTTTATGTTTTTTTTTTTTATCACACTGCAGATTTTAAATATTCTGAGACTCATTAAAGCAGCACCAAATAGGCAATTTTCCTTTCTAGATTATTTGAGTAACTCTGTCAAAAATACCTCAGGACTGTGTTTTCGAAGGCAGCACTCCTTTTATTTTTTAATTTGCATTAATTTTTTTGTTTTTCTTTTTAAAGAAGATAGCCTGTGATCAAAATGTTTAACTCCACTCACAGAGTTACATATATTCTCATGCTGATAAATAGAAAAGGAAAGCAAGCAGAAGAAAATGACTCCATTTCTTGAAGGTGCACTGTCCTCTTTTCTTCTCAGATTAATGCTATCTGACATGAACATTGCAATTCACTGCATCATGCAGAAAATGTAAAAGGACAGCTTTTCTGAAAAACAAACCATAGCTTTTAGAATATAACTAAAATGAAGAGCAGCATGTAGCTGGGTCTTCTGGTCAGGCACATGGAAAATGTTTCCTATTTGGCAGCATTTATCCAGAGGCCAAAAGGGTTCACAACCATGCATTTTGCTATTCATATAACTGTGGATCTTTCTCTTGTTCTTCCTCACCTTATTATCTCCTTACATTCTAGTCATCTTTTCCAAACTACCTATTCTGCCACTCCATCCCATGCTAGCTCTCAAATGAAAACAAATAACACATCACTTGGACCCCCCTTGCCATTTGTTCTATCTCCCATTCCCCTCAAGGTTTACTAATCAGGAGAATGCTACAGATAGTGTATGTGGATTTTTCCAAGGAATATGACAGGTTCTCACATTATCTTGTGCATAAGATGTACCAAAATGTGGGACTGGTATAAGGATAGTGATGTTGATTCATAGCTGGCTAAAAAACAATACCCAAAAGGTGCCAATCAAATGAGCAAAAGTCAACTTACAGAAAGCTCTCTAGTGAAACACCACAGGAATCTGTCCTTGGTCCTGCTCTACTTTCTATATTTAGGAATGGCCCCACCAGCCTATGAACACTATGAGGCCAGACATTTCATATTCACCATTCCCATGTTTGGCATAAATTAGTTAGTCAATAAATGTTTGTTTAAGAATCAATGTCCAAGATGAGCATATTGATAATATAAACATCAAATTCACAGGATCAAGGATCAAAGAAAACAATCTCAACACATTATTGATGGCCAGGATAACAAACAAGATCTAATGAGTACTTGGCTACAGACATACCATAATTTGTCAAATATAACAAAGAGTAAGTTTGGTTTAAGAGCAGAATGAGTTTAACATATAATATTTTTAAAAGACTCTGGAGATGTCAACAAGATGGCAGAATAAGAGATACCAGCCTTCATTTCCAACAACAACAACAACAACAATGAAAACAATTAGCTATCCACAAAGAAAATAGCCCTGGGAGTGCTCAAAAGTCCAATGAAGAACCTATAGTAACACAGTGGAGCAAAAAGTGGAGAATAATTGCACAGAAAGGATTGCTGGGGAGATCAGCTTAGCTAAGATGTTTGGAAACAGCTAGGAGCAAAGAATGTGAGGGTTATCAGTATCAGCCACATGGTGGGTGCTATTACACTCCCCAGTTGCCTGCTCTGTGGAGGACCCCAGCATCCTTTGCTGCTGAAGACCTCAACAGCCCCTGTGACAGCTGCAGATTCCTTGCAGCTTTCAAAGTGGAAGACATCATAGTGTTCATTGACATGGATCCCAGCAGACTGCTCTGCAGAGGACACTGGCAAATTTAAACACTGAGTTAACCAACAGCCATCGCCACCATGGATCACCCTGGGAAGGGAGATGCACTGCCCACCCCACAGAAGGAAATATTGTTGCACCATAATGGGACAAGGGTTGCCACCCCCAACCCCTCACAGGCTCCATACCCCAGAGCTATAGCTGCTGCACATGCACCTGCACTCCAGACTCCGGGCCTGAGACCACTCTATGTACCCACATCTCACACACTGGAGCCACCACTGCTATGAACTAGCCAGCACTCCAGATGCCAGGGTTACTAACTCACCATGTACACCTGCACTAGGGACCCCAGCTCCATCGCTGCCCATGGGTGTTCATGTATCAGACACCAGTGCCACCACCACTGTGAAGGCACCTGCTAGCCAGACTTGATACCCAGAGACTATAAATGCCTGCATTAAGTAAAAAGAAAGATCTCAAATAAACAACCTAACTTTATACAGGAACTAGAAAGAGAGAAATAAACTAGGCCCAAAGTTAGCAGAAGAAAGGGAAAAAAATGTTAGCAGGCAGAAATAAATGGAACAGAGATAGATAAACAATAAAAGAGATCAACAAAACTTGAGTTGGTGTTTTGAAAAGATAAAGAAAATTGACACACTTCTAGATAAACTAAGAAAGAGAGCCGACTCAAATAAATAATATCAGAAATACAAGAGGAGACGTTAAAACCAATATGATAGAAATATAAAGGATAATGAGAGACTATTATGAACAATTATGTGCAAACAAATTGGATCACCTAGAAGTAAGTGAGATGTCACCTTACACCTATCAGGATGTCTTTACTCAAAAAGACAAAAGATAACAAGTGTTGGTGAAGATGTGGAGAAATTGTACACTGTTGGTGGGAATGTAAAATGGTGACACCACTATGGAAAATTGTATGGCAGTTCCTCAAAAAATTAAAAATAGAACTACTATATGACCCAGAAATCCCACTTTGAGGCATATATCCAAAAGAATTGAAATTAGGATCTCAAAGAGATATCTGCACTTGCATATCATTGCAGCATTATTTACAATAGCTAAGTTATGGAAATAACCTAAATGTCCGTTGATGGATGAATGGATAAAGAAGATGGGGTGTATAAATACACTGAAATATTATTCAGCCTTAAAAAAGAAGGAAACCCTGCCATATGTGACAAAATGGATGAACCTTGAGGACATTATGTTACATGAAATAAGCCAGTCACAGGTGGACAGGTATTGCATGATTCCACTTACATTAGGTATCTAAAATGATCAAGCTCATAAAAACAGAGAGTAGAAAGGTGGTTGCCAGGTACAAGAAGGGGGGGGGGAAGTTGCTGCTCAATTAATATAAAATTTCAGTTATGCAAGATGAGTAAGTTCTAAAGATCTGCTGTGCCTATAGTACTATATACTGTACAATATTGTGCTGATAGTTAACAAGACTGTATTGCGGACTTCAATTTCATTAAAAAGGTAGATCTCATGTTGTGTTCCTGCTACAGTGAAAAATAAATTTAAAATATTTTTAAGATTCTAAGGTTATTAATTGACAGGGAGCTCAAAATATTATAAGAGCATAATAGGGCTGCCAATAAAGCTAATGTAAGCTTAGGTTGGGTTAAAAGAAGAATGGTGTCCTGAGTTTGGTTGACCCTTGAACAATGCAAGGGTTAGGGGAACCAATCCTCCATGCAGTTGAAAATCCACATATAGTTTATAGTTGGCCCTCTGTATCTAAGGTTCCTTTGTATCCTCGGTTCTGCATCCAGAGATTCAACCAACTGTGGATCGTGTAATACTGCACCATTTACTATAGAAAAAAACCTGCACATAAGTGGATCCACACAGTTCAAACCCATGTTGTTCAAGGGTCAACAGTAGTTGAACTCCTATTCTAGTTTCCAGGACATCCACACTGGCAAAAATCAGTTTTACTAATGATCCAGTTATCCAATTATAGCTTGCCTAAAATGGAACTTCCTTTTGAGTATTTTGGCATCCGTTCATGGATCCTAAAAATAAAATATAATTATATTAAAATTAAAAGAAAGGGACCTTAGACCAACAGTCCAAGAAGTTCCTTAGTAGACACAGTAGGAAAAGCACCCATTAAGAAAACAAACCATCCCATCATTCATAGTATGCAGCATAAAATATGAAATTATGTTAAAAATACTCCCTAACATATTGGATTTTAAATATCTAAAAATACCAAAAAGATGGTAAAATAAAATACAGGATGCTATGACTGCAAAAACCCTCAGAAAAGCATTGCAGTTTAGATAAAGTAGCACATAACCTTTGTCTACACTGGCAAAATTACAATCAAACCATTGTACCCAGTTCTGAATGCCCATTGAGAAAATGCAGCACGTTGACAGAGGAGTAATAAGGATTATTGGAAGACTTGAAACAATACCATTTTAGAAAGAGGTGAGGCAACTCCGGATGATTTCAATGGAGGAAAATAAAAGATACATGTTGGACATGATAGCTGACCTTACGTACTTGAAAATATTCATTACACTTATTCCTTTAGCTTCAATGATCCAATCTAGAATAAATAAAACTGATTGTACAAAGATACCAATCAGGGCTGAAAGTATGAAAGAAGGTTTGGTCAATTGTAATTTTAAACATTGTAAATGGCTGCCTTGGAATTATATTATTAAGATTGTTCTTGCAGGTTATTACTTATAACCTTAGTGTTAAGATTTATATCATTAAGGTTATTTATAAAGAAACCAAATTTAGAACAATTCTACTGAGGGTTGAGACTGAATTTCTTTCTTAGGCTTGGCATTAAAGTTTTTCTCTCGGAAAATTCTTTGTACCCATCCTGGCCACTATGACTCTGTTTCTTTCCTGATTCCTTTTTTTATAATGAAGTACTGTGAACTGTAAGTTAGATTTTATTTGGAGACTGGACTTTGAAATTTTCAGCCATCCAGAACATTACCAAGAATCAGAGAAGAAACTGAAATATTTGTTATCAAGCCCATGATACAATGTCCCATTTCTATTGGTGTCAGATTATTATAGGCTTTATTACTTTGTGTCTTAATGCAAAATACAACAATAATGGTAAATTTGAAATTTGGTGAAAGAAGGCATACATTGTAGGCACATTGATGGGATAGCTGACAATCCTTAGAGACAGGACAGCCATAAATAGCAGACTGAAGCATAAAAAATATGGTTTTGCTGACCAATTGGGCAAACAACCCACAAACTCCATAACATCTGAGAGCATCACTCTTTTTCAACACAAAATGATCATTATTTATAATAATCAGAAGTTATTAAAAATAATCCTATTGAACTATCTAATGGATATTTTCTTTAGGGAGTTAGAGGAATGTCTTATTCATTTTAGAATTTTTTTCTTAAACATAGGTCAAATTTTAAAAATCAGGCCAATAGAGATTCACATCATTATATGGAAAAGCACTTATGTAAAGGGCCCCCCCGCCCCACCCCACCCCCGTGCCTAAAGATGTCAGATAAGCTTTACTGCACTTCATCCTAGATTTCACTCTTTGACATTGCCTAATTCGAATTTATATAGCAACGTGAGTTGAGTCTAGGAAATTGGCCTTACTCCACTTCCTATCCTAAGGATTTACAATTGTTACTAATTAATGTGATGGGGTGGGAGTTGGGAAGATAGGAATAGCCTCATACCCCGATGTTAGCCTCAAAATATCCCTGGAAATAAAGACATGAGATCTCCGTACCAAATATCCAGCTGAATTATTCAAGGGGTCTATTTTTCCCCTGAACTATTTTATTAAATGTTCAAAAAAATTTTTTTTATTATTGTTGTCTTTCCAATATTTAACCATTTAATTAGTAGTAGATCACACCATGTTTGAGCACTACTTGATTTAACTAATAATTACCACCCAGAAAAATTGCTCGTAAAGCAAATTTCTATAAAACAAATGATGTTTTTCCATTGATCTTTATAATAATGTAAGGAATGTGTTCCCGAATTTTTACTTTATTTTATTTTATTTTTTTGCTGTTCCTGCCTCTGGGTGATTATAGCACAAAGAGGAGTATAGTTACTCCACTAACTCAGAACATCTGCCACCTGCCTGAAGCCATGGCTCAATTCAGGCATAGGATGCAGGAAGCCCTGCTCTTTCCACCTTGCTTAATTTCAAATGCTTGCTTCATGCAGGCAACTTCTTATCCCCTACTGCCACAGCCTAGATTTGATGGCTTATCCAAGATCAGGCTGTGGGAGATACGAGTAGCAGCTGGTCACATCCTGCTGTTTCTGTGGCAAGGTACAGATAACTGGAGATCGCATTTTGTATATACTCCTGGAAGCTATTCGTCTACTGGCAAGTTTCTGTTCATGTGAGGTTTCTGGAAGCATATATTGAATTTATTTCCTACTTTTCTGTTATGGTGAATTTCTCGTTGGTGAATCCCATGTAATGGGGTACACCTGCACTGTTGAATCAAGAAGCAGGGAAGCTGCATAGTAAAATTAACAGTTGGCATTTGATGTTAGGACACATGACTACATTTGCAAATTCACTCAATAAATCCACAGACTTTTTATATTTCTGTGTGTGTTTGTGCGTGTACATTATATTTCCAGCTAAGAAATGATCACATCTCTTGATTGCTTCACACTGTGACTCAGTGTTCAGGCAGCACTGAATCAGCATTTGTAAAGACACTTTTGTTGGAAGCTTTGTTTTTTAGCTAAGATGCACAATTGAAGTCCTGATCACTTTATACTCACTAACTATCCCAGTGCCACTTTTTCAAGGATATGGACATTAATTAGTTCCACTGTCCTAAACCAATTCTAAATTAGGTAATTATGTTGTATATCCAGTGGTTTCTGCTGGGAAACATGTTCTTCACTTCCTGTCTCTAACTGATGGCCATCTGTTAAATAGATTCCAAGTTTTCCCCAGAGATGGTTAAACATCAGAAATGATTCTTTTACAGGATGTTCTCAGAATATTCAAGATGAAAGGAGCTATGTAAATGGTATTGTTATTGCTTATTATTATTATCAGTGACAACTCTCTTCATAGCATTATTGCATTAGTAATTTGGAGGTAAATGACAATGTTGTAAGATGGATCTCAGAGATTTTTGTTAGAAAAATTTGTTATAGGCCAAATGCTGGTTTCCCCCCAAAATTCATATGTTGAAATCCTGACCCCTAATGTGATTATCTTAGGAGGTGGGGCCTTTTGAAGATAATTAGGTCATATGGATGGAGCTCTCATCAATGGGATTAGTGCCCTTATAAAAGGGGCCCCAGAGAGTTCTTGCCCTCTTTCTGCCATGTGAGTTGGCAGTCTGCAACCCAGAAGATGGCCCTCACAAGAACCAGACCAGGCTGGCACCCTGATCTTGAACTTCCAGCCTCCAGAACTGTGAAAAATTAAGTTCTGTTGTTCATAAACCACCCATTTTATGGCATTTTGTTATTGTAGCCCAAACTAAAACAAATTTTTGCCTGAAAACCAATTCATATTAGTCAAGTACTTCCCAAGTTCTTAATAAATGCATATCTGTTAGCAGAAAATAATTTTAAACTCATTCTGATTCAAGATTTTATACAGTGTAGGGTGGTAAAGGGGAAAGGGGGAAAGTAACCTGAAGCCTATTTTAAAGAACATTGGAAATATTATTTAAAATCTTGAGTAGTCTATTGGATGAAATAATCACTAGTGATGAAAGGGAAAGTTAATGGGAATTCATCTTGTGAGCTATCCATATCTCCTCACTTATGAAAATAAAACTTTTCAGCAGATGTCTCCTATTAAATATTCTGAGGAGTGTCCATCTCCCCAAAAGACAAAAAGTACAAGACCAAGTACAAAAAGTCACATTTAATTAGAGACGAAATTTTACAACTGCACTAGAACACTGATCTATTATAATTCAACTTTTAATGGTCACATACACATTCCCAAAATTAAGAAACTATAAATAGTATTTATATATAAATGATTTGAGTCTATAAATATGAGATGTGTGATTCATTTTGTGCAGAGATTGTGCTGGTCATGTCAGCTATTCTGATGGTTGCAGAGGGTGAGACAACTCCTAGTAAGCAAGTTGCATGTAAATGGAATCCATGTTAATTCTATTTAAGTTGCATTATCACAGTAAGTACACAAGATCCTCAGGGAGGCAAGGCAATTGAGAGGTGGTCACGTCTAATCATCCATGCTCTGAATCTAGTAGTGAGACAGCACTATGGGATGGGGTTTTAGATAAACATAGTTTCCTTCTGTGACAAATTCTTTTAAGGTTAACACTATAATCACCAAAAAGAAATCCTTGGCTTCTCTTAATAACTCTTTGTAGATTTAATACTCACCTCCCCAAAAAAGTATGCCTTGCATGAGATTAGCACATTCATGTTCCTTTAGGAAAGATACCATGTCTTATTCATCTTTATAGCCACTGCTCCTTGTAAAGTAGTATACTGCAGAAACTCAATTAAAAACTTGCTGAATAAAAAATTGTTCCTCATTTTTTTTAAGTGTTTATAATTCCTTGAAACATAAAAATTTATATTATCAACTTTCTAATAGTATTTCCTTTAATTCAGCTTAAAACTGTCTCTTTATTGTTCCAGAAGCTACCTCCCATCATTCTGGGATTTTGTGAATGAATCTGTGGTCATTTGAGTTATTTACTTACTCAACAACTATTGAGCCACTCCTATATGCAGGTAACTGTGCAGGATACAAAGATGAAAAAGTCAGATCCCTAAAAGAGTTTCCATTCTAGTAGAGGAAGATAAGACAGTAGAAAGTCACAGGTCCCCTAATGGAGATACAGAAAAGTGCTACGTGACCTCAAAGGAGAGAAAAATGACACAGTATGGGAGATGAATTAAGGAGAGAATGATTCAGCCTATGGAAACTTGTTTGGTTCAGAAGGGGTCCCTTTAAAATCTAGCACCAATGACATTTATTGGTCATCTTTTAACCCTTTTGTGAAATTATTTCTTGTTCACAAAGTTGCTTATGATAATTTTTTAGGTAACAATTGGATTGCTCAGAGAGATTGACTAATTCACTGGTTACTGTGTAATGTGATACCAGGTCCTGATGTGTTGAGTGCTCTTAGGAAAGACTTGCCTCCCTCAGGGTTTTTCATAAGACACTCTGCACCACTCATACCACTAATTCCAAAGTTAATCTAGAAAAGGCCTTATGTATGTGCTGTGCACAGGTACTAGTCAAACCAGTAAATGAATTCCTAATCAAACTTGTTTCTTCAGAACAGAGCTATCTTTCATATCACCTTCATTTTGTTTTTAAATGAGTTGTGGAGGGACAGGTCAAGCATGTACAAGTCACTGGTCAACCTGCTCTTTCTCAGCTAATGGGAAATGTCTCCTGTGTTTCCATTTATTATAAATTATTATGATAAGGAAAGGGCAAGTACCAACAATCATTAAAACTCACTAGAACTGAATGACAAAACACTGTTGTCCATTTCTTTCCTGAAATCCATTAACCTCTCTTTCATGTGAAACCTCTCACAGAATTTATTTTGATCTGAATATACATTTCTTTTATTATCAGTTACTGCACCACATGGTGTATTAAATGTAATCTGCACACATGGAGAAGTTAGGTGGCCCAGAAATTAAGTAGCTATCCTGTCTTGTGATAATATAATATCTCTCTGGAAAATAAAGAGGTCATTGATGAGAGTAATCTGAGACTCAATAAGTAATCTGAGATTCAAGAAGATAGTTGTTTAAAATAAAAGATAAAGACTTAGGGTCTCAGATTTGTTCAAGATGGCGGAGTAGAAGGACATGCTTTCACCACCTCTTGCAAGAGCACCAGAATCACAATTAACTGCTGAACAATCATTGAAAGGAAGACACTGGAACTCGCCAAAAAAGATACCCCGCCTCCAAAGACAAAGGAGAAGCTGCAGTGAGACGGTAGGAGGGGTGCAATCACAATAAAATCAAATCCCATGATCACTGGGTGGGTGACTCACAAACTGGAGAACAATTATACCACAGAAGTCCACCCACTGGAGTGAAGGTTCTGAGCCCCACGTTAGGCTTGCCAACCTGGGGGTCCAGCAACAGGAGGAGGAATTCCTAGAGAATCAAATTTTGAAGGCTGGCGGGATTTGATTGCAGGACTTTGACAGGACTGAGGAAAACAGAGACTCCACTCTTGGAGGGCACACACAAAGGAGTGCACGCATGAGGACCCAGGGGAAGGAGCAGTGACCCCATAGGAGACTGAACCAGATCTACATGCTAGTGTTGGAGGGTCTCCTACAAAGGTGTGGGTGGCTGTGGCTCACTCGGGGACAAGAACACTGGCAGCAGTTCTGGGAAGTACTCCTTGGTGTGAGCCCACCAGGAGTCTGCCATTAGCCCCACCAAAGAGCCAGGTAAGCTCCAGTGCTGGGTCGCCTCAAGCCAAACAATGAACACAGAGGGAGCTCAGCCACACCCATCACCAGACAAGCAGATTAAAGTTTTACTGAGCTCTGCCCATGAGAGCAATACACAGCTCTATCCACCACCAGTCCCTCCCATCAGGAAGCTTGCACAAGTCGCTTATAGCCTCATCCACCAGAGGGCAGACAGCAGAAGCAAGAAGAACTACAATCCTGCAGCCTGTGGAATGAAAACCACATTCACAGAAAGATAGGCAAAATGAAAAGGTAGAGGACTATCTACCAGATGAAGGAACAAGATAAAACCCCAAAAAACAACTAAATAAAGTGGAGATAGGCAACGTTCCAGAAAAATAATTCAGAATAATGATAGTGAAGATGATCCAAGACCTCAGAAAAAGAATGGAGGCAAAGATCGAGAAGATGCAAGAAATGTTTAATAAAGACCTAGAAGAATTAAAGAACAAATACTTAGAAGAATTAAAGAATAAGCAAAGAGAGATGAACAATACAATAACTGAAATGAAAAATACACTAGAAGGAATCAATGGCAGAGTAACTGAGGCAGAAGAACAGATAAGTGACCTGGAGGACAGAATGGTGGAATTCACTGCCATGGAACAAAATAAAGAAAAAAGAATGAAAAGAAATGAAGACAGCCTAAGAGACCTCTAGGACAATATTAAATACACCAACATTCTCATCATAGGGGTCCCAGAACGAGAAGAGAGAGAGAAAGAACCTGAAAAAATATTTGAAGAGATTATAGTCAAAAAACTTACCTAACATGGGAAAGGAAATAGCCACCCAAGTACAGGAAGCACAGAGAGTCCCAGGCAGGATAAACACAAGGTGAAGCATGCCAAGACACATAAGTAATCAAATTGACAAAAATTAAAGACAAAGAAAAATTATCAAAAGCAACAAGGGAAAAATGACAAATAACATACAAGGGAATACCCAAAAGGTTAACAGTTGATTTCTCAGCAGAAACTCAACAAGCCAGAAAGGAGTGTCATGATATATTTAAAGTAATGAAAGGGAAGAACCTACAACCAAGATTACTCTACTTGGCAAATATCTCATTCAGATTCAATGGAGAAATCAAAAGCTTTACAGACAAGCAAAAGCTAAGAGAATTCAGCATCACAGAACCAGCTCTACACAAAATGCTAAAGGTATTTCTCTAAGTGGGAAACACAAGAGAAGAAAAGGACCTATGAAAGTAAACCCAAAACAGTTGAGAAAATAGTAATAGACCAAATGTAAAATAGATAGCTAGTGGGAAGAAGCTGCATAGGACAGGGAGATCAGCTCGGTGCTTTGTGACCACCTAGAAGGGTGAGATAGGGAAGGTGGGAGGGAGACGCAAGAGGGAGGAGATATGGGGTATAAGTATATGTATAGCTGATTCACTTTGTTATAAAGTAGAAACTAACACAGCATTGTAAAGAAATTATACTCCAATAAAGATGTTAAAAAAAAGACAGAACAGAAAATGGTAATAGGAACAAACATATCGATATTCACCTTAAATGTGAATGGATTAAATGTTCCAACCAAAAGACACAGGTTCACTGAATGGATACAAAAACAAGAACCATATATATGCTGTCTACAAGAGACCAAATTCAGACCTAGAGATACATACAGACTGAAAGTGAGGGGATGGAAAAAGATATTCCATACAAATGGAAATCAAAAGAAACCTGGAGTAGCAATACTCATATCAGATAAAATAGACTTTAAAATAAAGAATGTTACAAGAGACAAGGAAGGACACTACATAATGATCAAGGGATCAATCCAAGAAGAAGATATAGCAATTATAAATATATATGTCCCCAACATAGGAGCACCTCAGTATATAAGGGAAATGCTAAAAACCATAAAAGAGGAAATCAACAGTAACACAATAATAGTGAGGGGTTTTAACACCTCACTTACACCAATGGACAGATCATCCAGACAGAAAATTGATAAGGAAACACAAGTTTAAATGACACAATAGATCAGATAGATTTGATTGATATTTATAGGACATTCCATCTGAAAACAGCAGATTAAACTTTCTTCTCAGGGCACATGGAACATTCTCCAGGATAGATTGTATCTTGGGTCACAAATCAAGCCTCGGTAAATTTAAGAAAATTGAAATCATATCAAGCATCTTTTCCAACCACAATGCTATGAGACTAGATATCAATTATAAGGAAAAAACGTGAAAAACACAAACACATGGAAGCAAACAATACGTTACTAAATAACCAAGAGATCACTGAAGAAATCAAAGAGGAAATCAAAAAATACCTGGAGACAAATGACAACAAAAACACGACGATCCAAAACCTATGAGATGCAGCAAAACAAGTTCTAAGAGGGAAGTTTATAACAATACAATCCTATTTCAAGAAACAAGAAAAAACTCAAATAAACAATCTAACCTTACCTAAAGGAACTAGAGAAAGAACAACAAATGAAACCCAAAGTTAGTAGAAGGAAAGAAACCATAAAAATCAGAGCAGAAATAAATGAAATAGAAACAAAGAAAACAATAGCAAAGATCAATAATACTAAAAGCTGGTTCTTTGAGAAGGTAAATAAAATTGATAAACCTTTAGCCAGACTCACCAAAAAAAAGAGGGAGAGGACTCAAATCAATAAAATTAGAAATGAAAAAGGAGACGTTACAACAGACACTGCAGAAATACAAAGCATCCTAAGAGACTACTACAAGCAACTCTATGCCAATAAATGGACAACCTGGAAGAAATGGACAAATAATTAGAAAGGTATAAGCTTCCAAGACTGAATCAGGAAGAAATAGAAAATACGAACAGACCAATCACAAGTAATGAAATTGAAACTGTGATTAAAAATCTTCCAACAAACAAAAGTTCAGGACCAGATGGCTTCACAGGTGAATTCTATCAAACATTTAGAGAAGAGCTAACACCCATTCTTCTCAAACTCTTCCAAAAAACTGCAGAGGAAGGAACACTCCCAAACTCGTCCTACAAGTCCAGCATCACCCTGATACCAAAACCAGAAAGAGATACTACAAAAAAGGAAAATTACAGACCAATATCACGGATGAATATAGATGCAAAAATCATCAATAAAATACTAGCAAACAGAATCCAACAGCACATTAAAAGAATCATAAATAATGATCAAGTGGGATTTATTCCAGGGATGCAAGGATTCTTCAATATACTCAAGTCAATCAATGTCATACACCATATTAACAAATTGAAAAATAAAAACCATATGATCATCTCAATAGATGCAGAAAAAGCTTTTGACAAAATTCAACACCAATTTATGATAAAAACTCTCCAGAAAGTGGGCATAGAGGGAACCTACCTCAACATAATAAAGGCCATATACGACAAACCCACAGCAAACATCATTCTCAATGGTGAAAAACTGAAAGCATTTCCCCTAAGATCAGGAACGAGACAAGGATGTCCACTCTCACCACTATTATTCAACATAGTTTTGGAAGTCCTAACCATGGCAATCAGAGACGAAAAAGAAATACAAATCGGAAAAGAAGAAGTAAAACTGTCACTGTTTGCAGACGACATGATACTATACATAGAGAATCCTAAAAATGCCACCAGAAAACTACTAGAGCTAATCAATGAATTTGGTAAAGTTGCAGGATACAAAATTAATGCACAGAAATCTCTTGCATTCCCATACACTAATGATGAAAAATCTAAAAGAGAAATTATGGAAACACTCCCATTTACCATTGCAACAAAAAGAATAAAATACCTAGGAATAAACCTACCTAGGGAGACAAAGGACCTGTATGCAGAAAACTATAAGACACTGATGAAAGAAATTAAAGATGATACCAACAGATGGAGAGATATACCATGTTCTTGGATTGGAAGAATCAACATTGTGAAAATGACTCTACTACCCAAAGCAATCCACAGATTCAATGCAATCCCTATCAAATTACCAATAGTATTTTTTATAGAACTAGAACAAAAAAATTTTTAATTTGTATGAAGACACAAAAGACCCTGAACAGCCAAAGCAATCTTGAGGAAAGAAAAATGGAATGGGAGGAATCAGACTCTCTGACTTCAGACTATACTACAAAGCTACAGTAATCAAGGCAATTTAGTACTGGCACAAAAACAGAAATATAGATCAATGGAACAGGATAGAAAGCCCAGAGATAAACCCACGCACCTATGGTCAACTAATCTATGACAAAGGAGGCAAGGATATACAATGGAGAAAGACAGTCTCTTCAATAAGTGGTGCTGGGAAAACTGGACAGCTACATGTAAAAGAATGAAATTAGAACACTTCCTAACACCATACACAAAAATAAACTCAAAATGGATTAAAGACCTAAATGTAAGACTGGACACTCTAAAACTCTTAGAGGAAAACATAGGACATAAATCACAGCAACATCTTTTTTGACCCACCTCTTAGAGTAAAGGAAATAAAATCAAAAATAAACAAATGGGACCTAATGAAACTTAAAAGCTTTTGCACAGCAAAGGAAACTATAAACAAGACGAAAAAACCCTCAGAATGGGGAAAAATATTTGCAAATGAATCAACGGACAAAGGATTAATCTCCAAAATATATAAACAGCTCCTTCAGCTCAATATTAAAAAAACAAACAACCCAATAAAAAAATGGGCAGAAGACCTAAATAGACATCTCTCCAAGGAAGACGTACAGATGGCCAAGAGGCACATGAAAAGCTGCTGAACATCACTAATTATTAGAGAAATGCAAATCAAAACTACAATGAGGTATCACCTCACACCGGTTAGAATGGGCATCATGAGAAAATCTACAAACAACAAATGCTGGAGCGCATGTGGAGAAAAGTGAACCCTCTCGCACTGTTGGTGGGAATGTAAATTGATACAGCCACTATGGAGAACAGTATGGAGGTTCCTTAAAAAACTAAAAATAGAACTGTGATATGACCCAGCAATCCCACTACTGGGCATATACCCAGAGAAAACCATAATTCAAAAAGACACATGCAGCCCAATGTTCATTGCAGCACTATTTACAATAGCCAGGTCATGGAAGCAACCTAAATGCCCAATGACAGATGAATGGATAAAGAAGATGTGGCACATATATACAATAGAATATTACTCACCCATCAAAAGAAACGAAATTGAGTTATTTGTAGTGAGGTGGATGGACCTAGAGTCTGTCATACAGAGTGAAGTAAGTCAGAAAGAGAAAAACAAATACCGTATGCTAAAATACATATGGAATCTAAAAAAAAATGTTTCTGAAGAACCTAGGGGCAGGACAGTAATAGATGCAGACGTAGAGAATGGACTTGAGGACACGTGGAGGGGGAAGGGTAAGCTGGGGCAAAGTGAGAGAGTGGCATGGACATATATACACTACTAAATGTAAAATAGATAGCTAGTGGGAAGCAGCCACATAGCACAGGGAGATCCACTCAGTGCTTTGTAACCACATAGAGGGGTGGGATAGGGAGGGTGGGAGGGAGATGCAAGAGGGAGGGGATATGGGGATATATGTATTCAATCCCACTACTGGTCATATACCCAGAGAAAACCATAATTCAAAAAGACACATGCACCCCAATGTTCATTGCAGTGATCTTTACAATAGCCAGGTAATGGAAGCAACCTAAATGCCCATCGACAGATGAATGGATAAAGAAGATGTGGTACATATATACAATGGATATGCTCAGCCATAAAAAGAACGAAATTGGGTCATTTGTAGAGACGTGGATGGACCTAGAGACTGTCATACAGAGTGAAGTAAGTCAGAAAGAGGAAAACAAATATCGTATATTAACACATGTATGTGGAATCTAGAAAAATGGTACAGATGAACCAGTTTGCAAGGCAGAAATAGAGACACAGATGGAGAGAACCAACATATGGACACCAATGGAGGAAAGTGGGGTGGTGGTGGTGGTGGCATGAATTGGAGATTGGAATTGACATATATACACTCATATGTATAAAATAGATAACTAATAAGAACTTGCTGTATAAAAAATAAAATAAAATTCAAAAAAAAAAAAGACTTAGGGTCTCATTCATGGAAAAGAATGTATTTCATTTCAAAAATGATTGAAAGGAAATTACCAGGCTTTCCATGGTAAATAATATGTAACTCACTATCTCTTCCCTCCTGTCCTCACTTTATGCATGTTAAATCAATTAGGCCCCTGTTACTATAAGAAAAATATGCTTGTTCATTGATTGATGAGAAAGTATGTTCCCTACAGGTGTCTATTAGTTTCTTTTCATAATACTGTAAGTGAAAATATATTTTTCACTTCAAATTCTAAGGTAGAATTCTCAGTACCCTAGTGTTAATGTCTGCAGTGTAATCATTCTGAAACTACTCTTACTTATGCTTTGCTATGCTATGTTGAACATCTTATGGGAAAATACATCTGTGGAATACCACAGCAATCATTTAGTATCTGCTAGTAATCTATAATAGCATTTTGGGAAGATCACATTCAGAAGTAGTGTTATAGGGACCCCAAATGGAACACTTTTATCTATAATAGGAGAGAAAATAATGACAGCAGCAACCACAACAACACTATAAAAAAGGAAGCTCTTTCACATATTAAATTTATTTTGCATGATGCTAAAACAATGGGTTAAAAAATAAGGTCTTCAGCTGATCAGTTGTTTGCTCACTCTACATAATTACAAATAATCAAGTCAATGATTTCCCAAACATTTATTTAACTTGCCTTCTGGGTGAAGTGGCTGCATTGCATTGGCATGGTTTTGACAGAGTCTGAGTCACAGTATGAAACATCAGATGGTGGATAGACTGCCCCGGAATGAAGTGAAGATGTATTTGATGACCAAGCATAGACCAAGAAGTCTACTAACAGCCTACGGCATTTATGGAACTGAAGCATTTGTATCTGCAGTTTGCATGGAGATGATTTCGTGGAGTTTACCTCGTTTGCAAATTGCAATTCTAATCTTTGGAAAGTCTTTCTTGATAAGTGTGATAGTGTATGAACCTCTGACATGAATGACTGGGTTTGCATTGAGAAAGAAAACCTCACTGGATTCCAGAACAGATATACTTTTTGGAAATGAGTATATGCAAAAGGGGTAACAAATTATACTTTCAGATTATTTTGGAGTAAAGTTGTATCAATATCAGTTTTCAACCATAAAAAAAAAAACTCTGTAATTTTGTACTTTTGGCACCTCTTCCCACTTCCACGTATTCCCAGATATATGACTCCCAAGGTGGATGATCAAAGTTCCCTGAAAAAAATTGGTCAAAATAGTTCCTAAAATATGCTAGGAACAAATTTATAAAGGAAAAAATAGCAATATTTTTACTGCTTTTGATAAACACTATTTCATTGGGTGACCAATTGAAAACTCCTTAGCTCTCTTTATCTAGACACTCTTACCCATCTAAACATACACACACCCCCACACCCCCACCCACAATCATATATACACGTACAATCTTCAGCCATGTATTGTATCTGCATCAGGAGTGCCATTTCTAGTCTACAGAAATACTTAGGATCATTCTAAGCAGCATACAGCCAGGAACCCCTGCTATACCCTTTAGGCCAGTGAAATTGTTCTGGTACTAAAAAAAAAAAAAAGTAGACTTTATCATGTGATAAGAGTAATACAGAGAACAATAAACAATAAATTTCTTAATCAAGAAATTAATCAAGAAACCCAAGGGGAAAACACTATAAAAAGTCAAGAGATAGGAAGGCTGGATTTATTTGCATATGTTTACAGAAGTGACTCATCAGGACCCATTTAGTTCCAAGTGACAAGAATCAACTCAAATTAGGTTAAATCAAATCTAAGAAGATAATTAGCTCACATAGCTTAGAAGGATGCTGGAGAAACTAAAAATGGGTGGAGGAACCACAGAAACCAGGACTTTAGGGTTTAGAAACAGAGAGTCAAAGATACTAGTTTTATATATATTATATTTATATATTATATATATAATACACTATGTGCAATAAATATACTATATATATATGATATTTTGATTAACCAGAAATCTTTCATTTTCATTTTGAAATACCTAACATTGTCCAATACAGAAACACTGTGAAATTACTTTACAACTGCTTAGAATATTTGAGGGTCTGACTGGTGATTCTTAGAGTACGTTCAGGCAAAATCTGTGAGTGGAAGCAAAAAGAACTGGAAACAGAATAGAGATTTATCAGTGAGCCAGAAAAACCATGATATGACCCAGAAAGTATTGAGTTGATTAAAGAACTTAATGCACTATCTAGCACTTAGTGTTCAATAAATATTAGTCTTGTGCCATACTTTCAATAGCTTATCTCATTTATTCCTCACAATATTCAAATATATAGAAAGTCCCATTTTACAGCTGAAGAAATTGGGGTGCCAAGCAACTTTTGCAAGGTCACAAAGCTTATAAATAAATGATTCATCTGCAAGTGGAACCCAGGCAAGTTTTCTCTAAAATTTCTCGTGTCATGCTACTTGTCAAAACAAAGCATTATGGCAAAATTTCAAGTTATGCCACTATTTTCTAAGGTAAATTTCCTCATATAATAGGGTTAGAATAAAAGCATGGATATTTTAACATAAAAATACTTTTTATCTTCAGTATTGATGTTTATTTAATGTTAATGACATACAAAAGTAAACCGAGTCAATATACATAACTCTTTCAAACTGTTTAAATATGACCCACAGGAAAAAATACATTTTACACCATGACCCAGTAAACACATATGTTTTTTATTTATATGACTTAAACCAAAATTTTATGAAACAATATTTACTTTATCACATGTAATGCACTCTGGTACCTTATATGCTATATTATCACTTTAAAAAAATAATGATAGCCATGACCTATGAAATTGATTTCTTAACCCACTAATGGGTTGTGATCAACAGTTTGAATGAAAAACACTCATTTGAACAATGATGCTTTAAACAGCCATATCTACTTCTTTTTATCTCCTAAGTATAATTGGATTCTACAATCAACTAAAAGAAAAAAAAAAAAAAAAAAAAGCAAAAGGCCCGGGAGGAGCTTCAAGATGGCAGAAGAGTAAGACATGGTGATCACCTTCCTCTCCACAAATACTTCAGAAATACATCTACATGTGGAACAACCCCTACAGAACACCTACTGAACGCTGGCAGAAGACCTCAGACCTCCCGAAAGGCAAGAAACACCCCACGTACCTGGGTAGGGCAAAAGAAAAAAGAAAAAACAGAGACAAAGGAATAGGGACGGGACCTGCACCTCTGGGAGGGAGCTGTGAAGGAGGAAAAGTTTCCACACACTAGGAAGACCCTTCATGGGCGGGAGACTGCGAGTGGTGGAGGGGGGAAGCTTCGGAGCCAAGGAGGAGAGCGCAACAGGGGTGCAGAGGGCAAAGGGGAGAGATTCCCGCACAGAGGATCGGTGCCGAGCAGCACTCACCAGCCCGAGAGGCTTGTCTGCTCCCGCGCCGGGGCGGGCGGGGGCTGGGAGCTGAGGCTCAGGCTTCGGAGGTCAGATCCCAGGGAGAGGACTGGGGTTGGCGGCGTGTACACAGCCTGAAGGGACTAGTGCACCACTGCTAGCCGGGAGGGAGTCCGGGAAAGTCTGGAGCTGCCGAAGAGGCAAGAGACTTTTTCTTGCCTCTTTGTTTCCTGGTGCGTGAGGAGAGGGGATTAAGAGCGCCACTTAAATGAGCTCCAGAGATGGGTGCGAGCCGCGGCTATCAGCGCGGACCCAGAGACGGGCATGAGAAGCTAAGGCTGCTGCTGCTGCCACCAAGAAGCCTGTGTGCGAACACAGGTCACTATCCACACCTCCCCTCCCGGGAGCCTGTGCAGCCCGTGATCCAGGGACAAATCCCCCCGGAGAATGCACGGCGAGCCTCAGGCTGGTGCAACGTCACGCCGGCCTCTGCCGCTGCAGGCTCGCCCCGCATCCATACCCCTCCCTCCCCCCGACCTGAGTGAGCCAGAGCCCCCGAAGCAGCTGCTCCTTTAACCCTGTCCTGTCTGAGCGAAGAACAGAGGCCCTCAGGCGACCTACACGCAGAAGCGGGTCGAAATCCAAAGCTGAACCCCGGGAGCTGTGCGAACAAAGAAGAGTAAGGGAAATTTCTCCCAGCAGCCTCAGGAGCAGGATTAAATCTCCACAATCAACTTGATGTACTCTGTGGAATACCTGAATAGACAAAGAATCATCACAAATTGAGGAGGTGGACTTTGGGAGCAACGATATAAATATTTTTTTTCCCTTTTTCTCTTTTTGTGAGTGTGTATGTGAATGCTTCTGTGTGTGATTTTGTCTGTATAGCTTTGCTTTTACCATTTGACCTAGGGTGCTATCTGTCCGTTTTTCTGTTTTTTATTTAAAAAAAAATTTTTTTCTTAATAATTATTTTTTTATTTTAATAACTTTATTTTATTTTAATTTATTTTATCTTCTTCTTTCTTTCTTTTTTTCTCCCTTTTATTATGAGCCATGTGCAGGACAGGCTCTTGGTGTTCCAGCCAGGTGTCAGGGCTGTGCCACTGAGGTGGGAGAGCCAAGTTCAGGACACTGATCCACAAGAGACCTCCAAGCTACAGGTAATATCAAACGGTGGAAATCTCCCAGAGATCTCCATCTCAACGCCAAAACCCAGCTCCACTCAACGACCAGCAAGCTACAGTGCAGGACGCCCCATGCCAAACAACTAGCAAGACAGGAACACAACCCCATCCATTAGCACAGAGGCTGCCTAAAATCATAATAAGGCCCCAGACACCCCAAAACACACCACCAGATGTGGACCTGCCCACCAGAAAGATGAGATCCAGCTTCATCCACCAGAACACAGGCACCAGTACCCTCCACCAGGAAGCCTACACAACCCACTGAACCAACCTTAGCCACTGGGGACAGACAGCAAAAACAATGGAAACTACGAACGTGCAGCCTGCAAAAAGGACACCCCAAACACAGTAAGTTAAGCAAAATGAGGAGACAGAGAAACTCACAGCAGATGAAGTAGCAAGACAAAAACCCACCAGACCTAACAAATGAAGAGGAAATAGGCAGTCTACCTGAAAAAGAATTCAGAATAATGATGCAAAATCTTGGAAATAGAATGGAGAAAATACAAGAAACGTTTAACAAGGACCTAGAAGAACTAAAGAGGAAACAAACAGTGATGAACAACACAATAAATGAAATTAAAAATTCTCTAGAAGGGATCAGTAGCAGAATAACTGAGGCAGAAGAACGGATAAGTGACCTGGAAGATAAAATAGTGGAAATAACTACTGCAGAGCAGGATAAAGAAAAAAGAATGAAAAGAACTGAGGAGAGACTCAGAGACCTCTGGGACAACATTAAACGCACCAACATTCGAATTATAGGGGTCCCAGAAGAAGAAGAGAAAAAGAAAGGCACTGAGAAAATATTTGAAGAGATTATAGTTGAAAACTTCCCTAATATGGGAAAGGAAAGAGTTAATCAAGTCCAGGAAGCACAGAGAGTCCCATACAGGATAAATCCAAGGAGAAACATGCCAAGACACATTAATCAAGCTATCAAAAATTAAATACAAAGAACAAATATTAAAAGCAGCAAGGGAAAAACAACAAATAACATACAAGGGAGTCCCCATAAGGTTAACAGCTGATCTTTCAGCAGAAACTCTGCAAGCCAGAAGGGAGTGGCAGGACATATTTAAAGGGATGAAGGAGAAAAACCTACAACCAAGATTATTGTACCCAGCAAGGATCTCATTCAGATTTGATGGAGAAATTAAAAGCTTTACAGACAAGCAAAAGCTGAGAGAATTCAGCACCATCAAACCAGCTTTACAGAAAATGCTAAAGGAACTTATCTAGCCAGGAAACACAAAAGAAGGAAAAGACCTATAATAATAAACCCAAAACAATTAAGAAAATGGTCATAGGAACATACATATTGATAATTACCTTAAATGTAAATGAATTAAATGCTCCCACCAAAAGACACAGACTGGCTGAATGGATACAAAAACAAGACCCATATATATGCTGTCTACAAGAGACCCACTTCAGACCTAGGGACACATAGAGACTGAAAGTGAGGGGATGGAAAAAGATATTCCATGCAAATGGAAATCAAAAGAAAGCTGGAGTAGAAATTCTCATATCAGACAAAATAGTCTTTAAAACAAAGACTATTACAAGAGACAAAGAAGGACACTACATAATGATCAAGGGATCGATCCAAGAAGATATAACAATTGTAAATATTTATGCACCCAACGTAGGAGCACCTCAATACATAAGGCAAATACTAACAGCCATAAAAGGGGAAATCAACAGTAACACAATCATAGTAGGGGACTTTAACACCCCACTTTCACCAATGGACAGATCATCCAAAATGAAAATAAATAAGCAAACACACACTTTAAATGATACATTAAAAAGATGGACTTAATTGATATCTATAGGACATTCCTATACATTAGGACATTCTGTATACAGAATACACATTTTTCTCAAGTGTTCATGGAACATTCTCCAGGATAGATCATATCTTGGGTCACAAATAAAGCCTTGGTAAATTTAAGAAATTTGAAATCGTATCAAGTATCTTTTCTGACCACAACGCTATGAGACTAGGTATCAATTACAGGAAAAAATCTGTAAGAAATACAAACACATGGAAGTTAAACAACACACTACTTAATAACCAAGAGATCACTGAAGAAATCAAAGAGGATATCAAAAAATACCTAGAAACAAATGACAATGGAGACACAACGACTCAAAACCTATGGGGTGCAGGAAAAGCAGTTCTAAGAGGGAAGTTTATAGCTATACAAGCCTACCTTAAGAAACAAGAAACATCTCAAATAAACAACCTACACTTACATGTAAAGCAATTACAGAAAGAAGAACAAAAAAAACCCAAAGTTAGCAGAAGGAAAGAAATCATAAAGATCAGATGAGAAATAAATGAAAAAGAAATGAAGGAAACGATAGCAAAGATCAGTAAAATTAAAAGCTGGTTCTTTGAGAAGATAAACAAAATTGATAAACCATTAGCCAGACTTATCAAGAAAAAAAGGGAGAAGACTCAAATCTATAGAATTAGAAATGAAAAAAGAGAAGTAACAACTGACACTGCAGAAATACAAAGGATCATGAGAGATTACTACAAGCAACTATATGCCAATAAAATGGACAAATTCTTAGAAATGCACAACCTTCCGAGACTGAACCAGGAAGAAATAGAAAATATGAACAGACCAATCACAAGCACTGAAATTGAAACTGTGATTAAAAATCTTCCAACAGACAAAGTGAGAGAGTGGCAGGGACATATATACACTACCAAACATAAAATAGATAGCTAGTGGGAAGCAGCCGCATAGCACAGGGAGATTAGCTTGGTGGTTTGTGACCACCTAGAGGGGTGGGATAGGGAGGGTGCGAGGGAGGGAGACGCAAGAGGGAAGAGATATGGGAACATATGTATATGTATAACTGATTCACTTTGTTATAAAGCATAAACTAACACCATTGTAAAGCAATTATACTCCAATAAAGATGTTAAAAAGAAAAATCCTCCAACAAACAAAAGCCCAGGACCACATGGCTTCACAGGCGAATTCTATCAAACATTTAGAGAAGAGCTAACACCTATCCTTCTCAAACTCTTACAAAATATAGCACAGGGAGGAACACTCCCAAACTCATTCTACAAGGCCACCATCACTCTGATACCAAAACCAGACAACGATGTCACAAAGAAAAAAAACTACAGGCCAATATCACTGATGAACATAGATGCAAAAATCCTCAACAAAATACTAGCAAACAGAATCCAACAGCACATTAAAAGGATCAAACACTATGACCAAGTGGGGTTTATCTCAGGAATGCAAAGATTCTTCAATATATGCAAATCAATCAATGTGATACACCATATTAACAAATTGAAGGAGAAAAACCATATGATCATCTCAATAGATGCAGAGAAAGCTTTCGACAAAATTCAACACCCATTTATGATAAAAGCCCTCCAGAAAGTAGGCATAGAGGAAACTTTCCTCAACAAAATAAAAGCCATATATGACAAACCCACAGGCAACATTGTCCTCAATGGTGAAAAACTGAAACCATTTCCACTAAGATCAAGAAGAAGACAAGGCTGCCCACTCTCACCACTATTATTCAACATAGTTTAGCCACAGCAATCAGAGAAGAAAAAGAAATAAAAGGAATCCAAATTGGAAAAGAAGTAAAGCTGTCACTGTTTGCAGATGACATGATACTATACATAGAGAATCCTAAAGATGCTACCAGAAAACTACTAGAGCTAATCAATGAATTTGGTAAAGTAGGAGGATACAATATTAATGCACAGAAATCTCTTGCATTCCTATACACTAATGATGAAAAATCTGAAAGTGAAATTAAGAAAACACTCCCATTTACCATGGCAACAAAAAGAATAAAATATCTAGGAATAAACCTGCCTAAGGAGACAAAAGACCTGTATGCAGAAAATTATAAGACACTGATGAAAGAAATTAAAGATGATACAAATAGATGGAGAAATATACCATGTTCTTGGATTGGAAGAATCAACATTGTGAAAATGACTCTACTACCCAAAGCAATCCACAGATTCAATGCAATCCCTATCAAACTACCACTGACATTTTTCACAGAACTAGAACAAAAAATTTCACAATTTGTATGGAAACACAAAAGACCCTGAATAGCCAAAGCAATCTTGAGAACGAAAAACAGAGCTGGAGGAATCAGGCTCCCTGACTTCAGACTATACTACACAGCTACAGTAATCAAGACAATATGGTACTGGCACAAAAACAGATATATAGATCAATGGAACAGGATAGAAAGCCCAGAGATAAACCCACGCACATATGGTCACCTTATCTTTGATAAAGGAGGCAATAATATACAGTGGAGAAAAGACAGCCTCTTCAATAAGTGGTGCTGGGAAAATTGGACAGCTACATGTAAAAGTATGAAATTAGAACACTCCCTAACACCATACACAAAAATAAACTCAAAATGGATTAAAGACCTAAATGTAAAGCCAGACACCATCAAACTCTTAGAGAAAAACATATGCAGAACACTCTATGACATAAATCACAGCAAGATCCTTTTTGACCCACCTCCTAGAGAAATGGAAATAAAAACAAAAACAAATGGGACCTAATGAAATTTCAAAGCTTTTGCACAGCAAAGGAAACCATAAACAAGACCAAAAGACAACCCTCAGAATAGGAGAAAATATTTGCAAATGAAGCAACTGACAAAGGATTAATCTCCAAAATTTACAAGCAGCTCATGCAACTCAATATCAAAAAAACAAACAACCCAATCCAAAAATGGGCAGAAGACCTAAATAGACATTTCTCCAAAGAAGATATACAGATTGCCAACAAACACATGAAGGAATGCTCAACATCATTAATCATTAGAGAAATGCAAATCAAAACTACAATGAGATATCATCTCACACTGGTCAGAATGGCCATGATCAAAATATCTACAAACAATAAATGCTGGAGTGCATGTGGAGAAAAGGGAACCCTCTTGCACTGTTGGTAGGAATGTAAATTGATACTGCCACTATGGAGAACAGTATGGAGGTTCCTTAGATAACTGAAAATAGAACTACCATACGACCCAGCAATCCCACTACTGGGCATATACCCTGAGAAAACCATAATTCAAAAAGAGTCATGTACCGCAATGTTCATTGCAGCTCTATTTACAATAGCCAGGACATGGAAGCAACCTAAGTGTCCATCCACAGATGAATGGATAAAGAAGATGTGGCACATATATACAATGGAATATTACTCAGCCATAAAAAGGAATGAAACTGAGTTATTTGTAGTGAGGTGGATGGACCTAGAGACTGTCATACAGAGTGAAGCAAGTCAGAAAGAGAAAAACAAATACCGTATGCTAACACATATATACGGAATCTAAAAAAAGAAAAAAACAAAAGGTCAGAAGAACCTAGGGGCAAGACGGGAATAAAGATGCAGACCTCCTAGAGAATGGACTTGAGGATATGGGGAGGGGGAAGGGTAAGCTGTGACAAAGTGAGAGAGTGGCATGGACATATATACACTACCAAACTTAAAATAGATAGCTAGTGGGAAGCGGCCGCATAGCACAGGGAAATCAGCTCGGTGCTTTGTGACCACCTAGAGGGGTGGAATAGGGAGGGTGGGAGGGAGGGAGATGCAAGAGGGAAGAGATATGAGGACATATGTATATGTATAACTGATTCACTTTGTTTTAAAGCAGAAACTAACACACCATTGTAAAGCAATTATACTCTAATAAAGATGTTAAAAAAAAAGAAAGAAAAAGAAAAAAGCAAAAGGCCCTACTGTAGAAGGTTGTAGTCAGGATTCACTCTTCTTGACTAAAGAGGCAGGCAGTGGCAGCATTGCTCCTTCAAGCCATTTTTCTCCTCACTCAGCTTTCCTTAGCCAGCTAGTATCTCAGATCTTTCTTCCTCTTGCCTGGAAGGTAACAAGTCTTTTGTTAGTTACAGTTTACATCAACATTCAGTCATAACCAAGTTTCCAACTTGTATCCAGTGGAACAAAATTTGACAAAATATGTCAGAAAACCTCAGAAAAAAATGGCGGTAGATACATTGGCTCGTATACACAGCCTTAGGCCACTGGTGTCAACAGGAGACTATAATTATTAGGTAGGTAGCTGCTGTACTGGAGAAATTATAGACGTAAGTAAGTATTGGTAAATCTGGTTGGCCTATGTTTTTATTAATATTTTGATGGACTTGTTATAAATTTTCTCTTTTAAAATTTTCATGAAGGCAGAACAAAAATTAGCTGATATTTAAAGTTTCTGGTTAAACCTTCCAAATAACATGTGCCAAAAAATAAATGGTGGCTAGTTCAGTCTAACACTTTTTTTCCCTGCTATTTCAAGCTGCTTTGTCATATTTTGGGGTTATTTTTTTTAATTTTATTAAATATAAACCACAACCATTGTTTGGAGATACTGGAGATACTTCTGGTTCTTGGTTTATCCAATAAAGGCACTTTTCTTCCCTAGATTGCTCTTCAGGGTGTAAAATGAAGTATGACTGATGATAACTTACTAATATTTTATTCACCTTATGAATTTACTTTTTCCCCAATCATTATTTTATTCTATTTTTAAAATATGGGTAGCAAGTTAAAAAATATTTTTTATAAAAATGCTAAATTATTTTAAAGAAAAAGATTCTGGACATTTGTTTTTTTGAAAAATAGCATGGAGTAATAATGCTATATTGGCTTTTAGCATAAAACAATATTTAATAAAAGGCTGATATAGACCATGAGAGTCATATGCTCAAACCCTGTAAAATACATATAAGAGAACACCAAAGGCTTTCTGGAAGACAATGTTTTTATTGCACTGAAAGCTACACACCTTTACACATGTGAAAGATTACTTATAATGATATGAAAAGAAAAGGAAGTAAACCTCCATTTCATAAACAGTGAACTTCCCCAAGGGAAATACAAAAAAATATTAGCCTTAGTTCTTCTCTAGAATTATTTTTCAAAGAAGAAAAAACAGACAAATTGAGGCTTAACCTAAAGAACTTCTTTAAACCTTTATTCAGCCTTGAACTTTTATCTCTTATATACATCCTCTTCCTGTAGCAAAGTACACACATAAGGAAAAAGAGATTCATCAGCCTCTTAACCACACAAACATGACAAAAGTCCCCAAAGAATCCTACATAAAGAGAATAGTTACATAAATCATTTATATAAATAAATGTCTACTCTCGTTTCCTATTCCAGGAAGCCTTGCACTATTGACTGAGGTTCCAGATAAAGAAAGAAGAATAAAAATCCCTTTCCACTTGGCAGTATCTATTGCTCCCAATATAAAGAGAACTACCAACTTATTTAATGAAGATGATCTAGTTTTATTTGTTAGGGAATAAGGACTCATTACTTTTACTCATGGGATATGACACCTTCTGGTGTTGGCAGCTGCTAGACTATGTCAGCACCTGCCAATAGCAGTTAGTGAATTGGAGAAATATTGACAACTTTATGAACATCTGTGATTGCTATCACTTGTCCTAAAACATGTACTCAAAACTTCCTGGGGCTTCCCTGGTGGCGCAGTGGTTGAGAGTCTGCCTGCCAATGCAGGGGACACGGGTTCGAGCCCTGGTCTGGGAAGATCCCACATGCCGCGGAGCAACAAAGCCCGTGAGCCACAACTACTGAGCCTGCGCGTCTGGAGCCTGTGCTCCTCAACAAGAGAGGCCGCGATAGTGACAGGCCCGCGCACCGCGATGAGGAGTGGCGCCCGCCCGCCGCAACTAGAGAAAGCCCTCCCACAGAAACGAAGATCCAACACAGCCAAAAAATAGACTAATTAATTAATTAATTAAAAAAAAAAAAAACTTCCTCAAATCCATGACAAACCAATGTAAAATACATTTAGTGACTTGATTATTGTTATTCTGGTTTTCTAAATCTGACTATTCCCATATATCCTTAGAGGTTCTTAGCTCCTAGGAACAGATTTTTTTAAAATAAACTTTATTTTAGAATAGTTTTTGATTTACACAATTATGGCAGACAGTACAGAGAGTTTCTATATACCCCCCACACACATTCTAGTAATAGAATCCCCTATTACTAACATCTTACATTAGAATGGTACATTTGTTATAATTTATGAACCAGTATCAAACATTCTTTATCAATTGATGTCCAATCTTTATTCAGATTCCCTTAGTTTTCTTCTACTGTTTTTTTCTGTTTGAAGATCCCATCCAGGATTCCACATTACAATTAATTCTCATGTCTCCTTAGACTCCTCTTGACTGTGACAATGTCTCAGATTTTCCTTTGTTGTTGCTGTTGTTTCTACTGACTTTGACAGTTTTGAGGAATACTGTTCAGGTTACTTTGTAGAATATCCATAAATGGGGATTTGTCTGATTTTTTATTACTGTTATTAGACTGGGATTATGTGTTTTGGGTTGAAAGACTACAGAGGTAAAGTGACGGTTAACATCAAAGTTAACTGTTGATGTTAACTTGATCACCTGGCTTAACATAGTGTTTGTCAGGCTACTTCACTGTAAAGTTAACCTTTTTTCTCTCCCTTTCCATACTGTACTTTTTGTAAGAAAGTCACTATGCACAGCCCACACTTGAGTGGGGACTTATGCGCTATGTCCTTAAAAGTGGAGTATCTATATATATTATTTGGAATTATTTTGCATGGGACATATGCCTATTCTCCCCATTTATTTATTTATTCAGCCATTTATTTATACCAGTATGGATTCATGGATCTTTATTTTATACTTTGAGGTATTTTATTGCTTAAAAATCTTCCAGTTTTATCCATTGGGAGATCTTTCAATTGGCTCCTGTGTACCTTTGAGTATTCCCTACCCCCATCAATGTGGTTTTCTTATTCTTTTCTTCTTTCCTTTTCTTTTTTCTTCTTTTTTTCTTTGAGAACTTCCTTCGTTTTAGGTACTAAAATATGCTCCATGTTTATCTATATATTTTCTGTCCCAGTCCTATGATCAGCCATTTCTCCAAGAAGCCTTGTCACTTTTATTGGAGAGTGGTCTTAGAAACAAAATCTGTATGTGCTCATTGCTACTGGGGTGTTGTTAGTTATAGGTTCTCTTAGCTGACATAACAAGGAAATATATGTGTGTATACTAATTATATTATAAATAAGACACATATCTATACATATTTGTATATGTTTCCATCTATTTCTATATTAAGCTATTGATGTCTCCATCATCATACTGATGTCTCCAAATTCTAATCCATTACCGCTTGGATCATTTTATACTCCTCTCTTCCTTATCTGTAAATTCCCACTCAAACAGTGAGAAACGTGACTCCCACCATCAATCATATATTTACTGAATTTTTAAATTTCAGTATACATATATTGCACTATCAGAATTGATATCCTAGTGGGAACTCTTTATCAAGTATAGTACAGTGTTTACATGCAGTTCCTTTTGCCTTCAGTCTTACAGACTGAATTCATATCCAAAGTTACTTAGGTCAGCAATTTATTCCCCCATCCCTTACAGTGAGGTTTTAAAATACATTTGTAACATATTTAGATTCTTTTGCCACACTTTCCATTCCTTCCTGGAATGCATACATTAAGGATTACTCTTTGTGCTGTAAAAATTAATTGGTTTTGACAAACGTTTAATGTCTTGTTTTCACCCCTTATAGTATCATACAAAATAGTTTCACTGACCTAAAATAAATCCCCTATGCCTCACCTAATCAACATCCCCAAACCCCTAGCAACCAGGGACTTTTTATAGTTTTGTCTTTTCCAGAATGTCATAAAATGTAATTGTACGGTATGTAGCTTTTTCAGACTGTCTTTTTTCACTTAGCAATATGCATTTAATAGTGATTTTTTCTTCCATGTCCTGAGGATTTTCTTTTTATCGCTATAAAGTACTCCCATGTATAGGTATATCAGAGTTTGTTGTCCATTCACCTACTGAAGGACTTCTTTGTTACTGTCCAGGTTTGGTAATTATGAATAAAGCTACCATAAGCATTCATGTGCAGGTTTTTTGTGGACATAAGTTTTCAAATCAATTTGATAAATACTTGGGAGTGCAATTGCTGGACCATATGATAATGTTATGTTTAATTTTGGAAGAAAATACCAATTGTCTTCCAAAGTATCTGTATTATTTTTCATTTCCACTAGTAATGAATGAGAATTCTTGTTGTTCTGCATTCTCGCCAGCAGTTGTTATTGTCAGTTTTTAAAAAATTTAACCATTCTAATAGGCTCATAGTGATATCTTATTATTTTAATTTGCAACTCCTTCATGACAAATGATGTGGCGCATCTTTTCACATGTTTATTTTCTATTTGCATATCTCCATTTCTTGCAATGTCTTTATGTGGATTTGGTATTATGATAATGGTGATCCCATAGAATGAGTTAAGAAATGTTCCCACTACTTCAATTTTCTGAAATATATTGTGGAAAATTGGTATCATTTCTTTGTTAAATGTTTGACAGAATTCACCAGTAAAATCATCTGCCTCTGATGATTATGTTTTTGGAAAGTTATTATTGATTTACTTTCTTTACTAGATATAGAGCTATACAAATTATTTCTCCTTGTGTGAGTCTCCTTTGTGTCTTTTGAGAAATTTGTTCATTTCATCTAAATTATCAAATGTGTGGACATAAGTCAAAATTACAGTATTCATTTATTACTTTTAAAGTCCATTTATGTCTTCTCTCTTTTTCTCTTGGTTAGCTGGGCTAGAGGTTTACCAACTTTATTGATATTTTCAAAGAACTGGCTTTTGTCTGACTAATTTTCTCTATCATTTTCCTATTTTTCAATTTCATTGATTTCTGCTCTGAATTTTATTATTTCTTTTTTTCTGCCTGCTTTAGGCTTAAAATGCTCTTCTTTCTCTAGATTTTCTAAGGTAGAAAATTACATAATTAATTTTAGTTTTTTATTTTTGATAATGAAATATTTAGTATTTATTATAATAACCTATGAATTATGGACACAGCAAATTTGACACAGCAAAATTGTATTTTTATGTGTTAGTATGTTTTCTAGTACATGGGGGCCTGCTGTATATTTAATTTGTGTAATCCATTTATGTTCATTTTAAAGCAGTCAGAACAGTTTTCCTGTTTTACATGATAGATTTTTTGTGGTAAAATATACGTAGCATAAAATTTATGATTTTAACCATTTTAAAGTGAACAGTTCTGTGGCATGAAGTACATTCACAGTGTTGTATATCTGTGATTATAGATTTTTTTTTTCTTTGTGACAGGGATTTATTTGTTTGTTTTAAAATCCTAAATGGAAACCGGATAACAAGGGGATCAAGGTCTTATCTCTGTCTCATCTCCCAAGGCTGCCCTGGAGGAGGCCTCTGTGTGGAATCTGAGGGCTCAGGAAGAGCCAGGGTGAAAACAATTGCCCTGAAGAATCATTAAAATGAATGTCTTTATTCTTTGTGGTTTAATTTTTTTAACTTAATTTTTATTGGAGTATAGTTGCTTTACAATGCTGTGTTAGTTTCTGCTGTACAGCAAAGTGAATCAGCTATATGTATACATATATCCCCTCTTTTTTGGATTTCCTTCCCATTTGGGCCACCACAGAGCACTCAGTAGAGTTCCCTGTGCTATACAGTAGGTTCTCATTAGTTATCTATTTTATACATAGTAGCGTATATATGTCAATCCCAATCTCCAAATTCATCCCACCTCCCCTTCCCCCTTGGTATCCATATATTTGTTCTCTACGTCTGTGTCTCTATTTCTGCTTTGAAAATAAGTTCATCTGTATCACTTTTCTATATTCCACATATAAGCAATATTACACAATATTTGTTTTTCTCTTTCTGACTTACATCACTGCGTATGACAGTCTCTAGGTCCATCCACATCTCTGCAAATTGCACAATTTCATTTCTTTTTATGACTAAGTAATATTCCATTGCATATACGTACCACATCTTCTTTATCCATTCTTCTAATTGATGGACATTTAGGTTGCTTTCATGTCCCAGCTATTGTAAATATTGCTGCAGTGAACATTAGGGTGCATGTATGGTTTCAAATTATGGTTTTCTCTGGATATATGCCCAGGAGTGGGACTGCTAGATCATATAGTAGCTCTATTTTTAGTTTTTTTAAGGAACCTCCATACTGTTCTCCATAGTGACTGTATCAATTTACATTCCCACTAACAGTGTAAGAGGGTTCCTTTTTCTCCACACCCTCTCTAGCATTTATTGTTTGTAGATTTTTTGATGATGGCCATTCTGACCTGTGTGAGGTGATACCTCATTGTAGTTTTTATCTGCATTTCTCTAATAATTACTGATACTAAGCATCTTTTCATGTGATTTTTGGCCACCTGTATGTCTTCTTTGGAGAAATGTCTATTTAGTTCTTCTGCCCATTTTTTGATTGGGTTGTTTACTTTTTTTGATATTGAGCTACATGAGCTGTTTGTATATTTTGGAGATTAATCCTTTGTCAGTTGCTTGATTTGCAAATATTTTCTCCCATTCTGAGGGTTGTCTTTTGGTCTTGTTTATGGTTTCATTTGCTGTGCAAAAGCTTTTAAGTTTAATTAGGTCCCATTTGTTTATTTTTATTTTCATTACTCTAGGAGGTGGGTCAAAAAAGATCTTGCTTTGATTTATGTCAAAGAGTGTTCTGCCTACCTTTTTCTCTAAGAGTTTTATAGTGTCCAGCCTTACATTTAGGTCTTTAATCCATTATGAGTTTATTTTTGTGTATGGTGTTAGGGAGTGTTCTAATTTCATTCTTTTACATGTAGCTGTCCAGTTTTCCCAGCACCACTTATTGAAGAGACTGTCTTTTCTCTATTGTATAGTCTTTCCTCTTTTGTCATAGATTAGGTGACCGTGGGTGCATGGGTTTTTCTCTGGGTTTTGCATCCTGTTCCATTAACCTATATTTCTGTTTTTGTGCCAGTGCCATACTGTCTTGATTAGTGTAGCTTTGTAGTATAGTCTGAAGTCAGGGCACCTGATTCCTACAACTCTGTTTTTCTTTCTCAAAATTGCTTTGGCTATTTGGGGTCTTTTGTGTCTCCATACAAATTTTAAGATTTTTTGTTCTAGTTCCGTAAAAAATGCCATTGGTAATTTGATAGGGCTTGCATTGAATCTGTAGATTGCTTTGTGTAGCATAGCCATTTTCACAATATTGATTCTTCCAATCCAAGAACATGGTATATCTCTCCATCTGTTTGTGTTATCTTTGATTTCTTTCATCAGTATATTATAGTTTTCTGAGTACAGGCTTTTACCTCCTTAGGTAGGTTTATTCCTAGGTATTTTGTTCTTTTCATTGTAATGGTAAATGGGATTATTTCCTTAATTTCTCTTTCTGATCTTTTATTGTTAATGTATAGAATGCAAGAGATTCCTGTATATTAATTTTGTATCCTGCAACTTTACCAAATTCATTGATTAACTCTAGTAGAAAATTACATAATTAATTTTAAATATTTGTTCTTTTCTAGTATATGCATTTAATGGTATAAACTTCCCTCTAAATACTGATTTTGCTGTATCCCTCCAAGTTTGATAAGGTGTATTTTAATTTTAATTCCGTTTAAAAAGTTTTTCAATCTCTTGAGATTTCTTTTTTGCCCCATATGTAACATAGAAGTGTATTGTTTAAGTTCCAAATATTTAAGGATTTTCCCACTATCTTTCTGTGATTGATTTCTAGTTCAATTCCAGTGTGGTCTGATATCATATTTTGTATTATTTCTACTCTTTTAAACTTTGTTAAGGTGTGTTTTATGGTCCAAAATATGGTCTATCTTGGTGAGTGTTCTATGCTAGTTCAAGAAGAATCTGCATTCTGTTGTTGGATGGAGTATTTTATAAATATCAGATAGATTTTTGATAGTGTTATTAATAGCTTAATGATAGTGCTATTCAGGTAAACTATGTCTTTACCAATTTTCTCCCTGCTTGATCTCTCAATTACTGAAAGAAAGATGTTGAATTTAACTATAATAGTGGATTTCTTTCTTTCTCCTTACAATTCTTTCCATTTTTGTCTCAAGTTTTCTTAGGCTTAAACACATTAATATTGTTATTTTTTCTTAGATAAAATGTTTATGTAATGCCCCTCTTTTTCCCTGATAAATTTCCTTGTTCTGAAGTCTGCTTTGTCCAAAACTAATATGGCTACTACAGTTTTCTTTTGAATTATGTTAGCATAGCATATTTTTCTCCCTCCCTTTACTTTTAACCTATCAGAGTCTTTATATCTAAAGTGGGATTCTTATAGACAAAATATAGTTAGTTTTGTTTTTTCAGTCACTCCTACAATCTCTTTTAATTAATGTGTTTACACTGCTAACATTTAAAGTGATGACTGATATACTTGGATTAATACCTACTATGTAACAGTTTTCTATTTGTTGCCAGAAACTACCTTCTCCAATATTAGTTGATCATATTATATAATTTTATTTTCTCTCCTCTCTTAACATATATTTAAATTATATTTCTTTTGAAAATTATTTTAATGGTTTCCCCAGTATTTATAATCCACACTTTTAACTAATATAAGTCCACCTTCAAATAACACTATTCTGCTTTACAGGTAGTGCAAATGCCTTATAATGTGGTATTACCAATTCTCCTGTCCCTTATAACATTTGCTGTCATTTATTTCACTTATCTATATGCTATAATCACCCAATACATTGTTACTATTATTATTTTAAAGAGTTATTTCTTAGATAAACTAAATATTTTATATTACCTTCAATTATTCCTCCAATACTCTTCCTTTTTTTATGTACATACAAGTATCCAAGTTAATAACGGCAAAAAGGTTCCTAGATCAAATTCCAACCTGTGTATTTAGAGGCTTCCCCACACTAACAAGCAATTCTTGAACACCAGCATAATGTCCAAGAATTCAACTCAATTTTCACACTATTTAACTGGAGGTAGCACAGATTTCACAGGTTGACGGCTCAGTCCTTCAAGACTACACACTTACTCACCCCCATCCCCACTTTAGACACCAGTCACAAGCCCATATTATTTCCTGTGCTTTTGACTGACTGCCTACAAAATAGAGGTTTTCATGACCACCTCCTTGGGTTTAATTAATTTGCTAGAACAGCGTACAGAACACAGGGAACTCATTTACTCACTAGATTACTTATTTATTATAGGATGTTAAAGGAGATGAATCAATAGCCAGATGAAGAGATACATAGGGCAAGGTCCGAACAAAGGGCCTTATGTCTTTGAAGCTTGGGGTTCGGCACAGTGACATGCAAAAGCATTCTGGTTCCAAAATGTGGAAGTTCTCTGAAAAAGGGACCAAAAAGCTCTCCCTCTGGGTTTTGTGGAGGCTTCAGTACATAGTCATGATTGACTAAATCATTGACCAATGGAGATTGATTCAATCTTAAGCTTCTCTTCCCTCCAGGGAAATACGGGAGTGGAACTAAAAGTTCCAACCCACTAACTCATTGGATCATTCTCCTGACCAATAACCCCCATCCTTAGGTGCTTCTAAAAGTTACCTCATTCACATATCTAAAAACACCTTTACCATTCTCAATACATAGAAAATTCCAAGGGTTTGGGGAGCTGTGAACCAGGAACTGTGGGCAAATACCAAATATATGCAAAATATATTTTGTTCATCCAAATGACCAAATATATATTTCTTATAAATCACAATATCACAATGACCTATATCAGTTTCTTTATGCCTGAAGAAAAGCTTTTACTATTTTTTGCAGAGCTGGACTACTGGCAATGAATCCCCTTAGCTTTTGTTTGTTTGAGAAAGTTTTTATTTATCCTTCAATTATGAAGAAAAATTTTCTGCATATAAATTTCTAGGTTAGTGGATTTTTTTTTTTCTTTCAACACTTTAAATATTTCACTCACTTTCTTTTTGCTGGCATGGTTTCTGAGGAGTAGGCCACTATAATTCTTATCCTTGTTTTTCTGTAGGTAAGACATTTTTCCTCTGGCTCCTTCCAAGATTTTTTTCTTTCTTTGCTTTTCTGAAGTTTGAATATTGTATGCTTACATGCAGTAATTTGGAGTATTTCTCCTGCTTGATGTTCACTGAGATTCCTGAATCTGTGGTTTGATGTCTGTCATATAGTTCCCAGCCATTATTACTTCAAATATTCTATTTACTTTTTTTGTTGTTGTTCTTTTTCTCTGTGCTTTTCAGTTTGGGAAGTTTCTATTGATCTATATTCAAGCTCACTGATTCTTTTCTTAGCCACATTAAGTCTATCTTTAAGCCCAGCAAAGGTATTCTACATATCTATGGTGATTTGATTTCTACCATTTAAAAAAATCTTTTTTTGTTAGAGTTTCTATCTCTCTGCTTACATTATCCATTTCTTCTTGCATGCTGTCTATATTTTTCACTAGAGTTGCTAACTTATTAATCATAGTTATTTTAAATTTCTTCTCTGATAGTTTCAATATCTGTGTCATATCTACATCTTGTTCTGCTCATCTTGTTCTGTTCTGCTTTGTCTTCTCAGGCTGTGTTTTTGTCTTATCTTTTGTTGTGCCTTGTAACTTTTTGTTGAAAGCCAGACACATTGTATTAGGTAATAGGAACTGAAGTAAATAGGCATCTGGTGTGAGAATTTATGTTAATCTGGCTAGGAGTTGGCCTTTCTTAAATGTTTGCTATAACATTTAAGAGAAGTGCCAGAGACTTCAAATTATCTAGTGTCCTATATTTTTCTCTCCTCTTGACTTTGGGTTTCCATAATTATTCCTCCTCAGAGAGATTCTATATCTGACAGCTCTTTCATTTTTAATCTACTGTTATAAAGTTGAAGCCCTGTTGGTGAGGTGGTAAGAGGTGTGAGAGAAAGAGTATTCTGTGTTTTTTCAATTAAATCTTAGTCTTTTAGTGGGCAGTGTCTCTGGCTGTGACCTTCACAAGTGTTTCTTCTTGTATAGTTTTTTTTTTTTTTCCTACTGAATAAGTAAGAAAGACTAGAGGGGGCTGCAGTGAGAAGAATGTCCTTCCCCCATGGCTTTGAGATAATACTCTAGTAAAGTCATTTCCCCTGGAGGGTAGTCCTTTGCTGTGGAGAAGGTCTGGTGCATTTCACAAGGAGTATTCTTCCCCTCCCACTGTCAGAGCCAACAGGTAATCTTTCTCATTTCTTTACTGTGAGAACCTGATAGGATACCTGGAGGTATAACCCCCAAATATGTAAGACTACTGCTCTAAGAACTTTCTCACTCTCATGATAGTCAATATTCAGCTTCCAGCAATTTATCAAAATTACTATTTCAGTGATCACAAGTCTATGGCTGTAGTGGCTTCTGTTCTAGGTAAACAGATCTTAGTTCTGATTCTCTGGACTTACCTCTCTCTTCAGATTTGGAAGTTGTAGTTTGCCCTGCTACTTAGTTCTATGATATGTCCAAGAAAAGTCTTTGTCCAGCTTTCTCTTATTGTAAGGACAAGAGTGATGACTTTCAAGCTCTTTACATGTTGGAGTTGAAACTAGAAGTCCTCCTTGGGGTAGATTTTACAAATTGTTTGTATTTTACAAATCTAAATTACAAAAGATGCTTGCATACAAATGAAGACATGTTCAAACCCAATAGCAAATCTCTTCCTACTAGAAAGAATGCTGTTTTTATTTCAAAATGTCAGATAAAATATAGAATATTTTTACAGCCACAGTTATGGAAATCATAAGAATGAATTGTACCATTTTAGCATTATAGAACTGGTAAGCAAAACAATTTATTTTCTAGGATTCTATGTAGTGAGACACAATGTCAATTGTAGATAAGTAATGCCTTTACATTCCAAACAGAATAATACTTAAGCTTTACATTTCTCTTAAGAGTTCCATTCCCACATTAAATTTCATAGAATGAATTACTTTAGGGAACACTGTGACCCAGTCTGAGACATATTTTAATCATTAAGGTAAGTTTTTCCCTTATTAACCTCCCTTGCTAAACAAGCTATATATGGTTTTGATAGCAACCACAAGAGGGTATTTTTTAACTCACAAACTGTCATAGAGGATAAAATTAACTTGAATTTGGTTTAACAAAAGCACTGTTGCTGATTGTTAAAACTTGGGAGAGTCAATATATTTTAGAAAGCCAAAATCAGCAATGTTTACTTAATAAAAATAAAATAAAATCACCAGGAAATACCCTATGGAGAATTTGTTTTCTTTCTTTCAACAATTGATTAACTATGGCATTATGTGTAACTGGATACCCCTCCCATGATCAAAGAGCTTGGTTGGAAGAATCAATAGGCAATTTTTCTGTATTCTAATATTTAAAATCTGGATTACTTATGCATAGCTAGTTATTTCATATTGTTTGACATAAATCAAAAACTCTTTTCACCATTTTTTCCTTCATTGAATATGTGGCATAAGCTAAGTTATTTAAACTTATGTATTTTGTCGCAGTATTAAAATAGAAAAATATAGGAATTTTCAGTGAAAAAAAGCCTTACTTTACACCAAACTCATCATTCTATAGTGGTGGAAGCTAAGGTCCAAAGATATTAAAATTGTTTTTTTTATAAAAAGGAACTATTAATCAATAAATCAATTCTAATCAATATCACATAGAAGTGAAGTTGACTTCAGTGAAACAGGTGAAAACTATTTTTAAAATATCTAACCATTTAAAGCCTCTGGAAATGATCCTAAGGGTGAATAGAAAATAAAGAAACGTCTATTTGAACCAAGATTATTATGTCCCTTTCCCACCTCCTAGCTCAAACAAGGCCAGAGACTACTCCAAACTCCTGTAGCCAAGAATATAGAGCTCTTTCTCCCAATAGCACCAAGATGGAAAATTTTCCTCCTGGAGAAACAGGGTGCCAGCATTTCTCATCCTGCCCCCAGCTACCGGTTGCTGAAGCTAAGTCATGGTTGAGTACAATTGAGAGAAGGCCTTCTTCCTTCTGCTCAGCCCTGACTTATGGAATGGAGGCTCTACCTTTAGTGTAGCACCTCTGAGAATAGTGAACTCTTTTCACTCTTGCTCCAGCTTGGAGGGTAGTGATTTTATGCCAGGAGAGCCAAACAGAGAGTATCTAGGCTGCTGCCCACTGCAATGTGTGCTTACTCAGTGAGTGCTCATCCAATAAGTGTAATGAAAGGCAGTTGGGAGGAGATTTAAGATAGAGGTTAAAGTGTAAGTGTAAGCCAGCTAGTTTGAAGGAGAAAACCAGGAATGAAACAGCTGGGAGAAGCTCTCCTGGGATCAGAACAAAAATCAAATACTGATGTCAGAAAGTATTTCTTCAAAGGAGCCAGAATTGTTCATTTGCAGAACAATTTTTGCCCCAGAGCATTGCTGCAAACAATTGAGCAATCATCTGCCAATTATTGGAGTTTAGCAATTGGGTGTGGTCAGAGAAAGAAGAAAAGAGCCCTTCAAAAACCACTGTCATTCCAGCATAACTGAGATTATAACCAAAGCTGTGCCTCTATGAACAACAATATCAGAGGCTGAACACTAAAGCGGGGGGTGGATAGATTTCACTAAAATAAGAAAGTCAACCACTAAATAAGTAAACAAAAAACAGTAACAAGCTCCTGGGGGGATACTACCCAAAGTTGCTACAATATATTATCTAAAATACAGTTTACAATAATAAATTATGAGGCATGCAAAGAAACAGAAGAGTATGCCCCATCAACTGGGAGAAAAAACAGGCAACAGAAAGTGCCTATGACAGTGAAAAGATGTCAGATTTATCAGAAAAATACTTTAAAGTAGCCATTTTAACCATGTTCACAAAACTAAAAGAAACCATGATTAAAGAAGCAAAGGAAGGTATGACAACAATGTTGCATCAAATAGAGACATATCAATAAAGGGATACAAATTACAAAAAAAGAACCAAATGGAAATGAAACAGTTGAAAAGCACAATAACTGAAATAAAAAATTCACTAGAGGGGCTCAACAGTAGATTTGAACTGGCAGAAGAAAGAATAAGCAAACTTGAAGATACAGGAATAAAGATCATAGAAGCCAAAAAACAGAAAAGAGGATGAAGAAAAATGAGAAATGTGTATACCATCAAGTGAACCAAATTATTCAGTATGGGATTACCAAAAGGAGAGAAGGGAAAGAAAGGAGAAGAAAAATATTTGAAGAAACTATGGCTGAAAACCTAGCAGATTTGCTGAAAAACAATAACCTACATATTCAAAAAAAATAGTCAAAAAACTCTAAGTGGTATAAACACAAAGAGATTCACAAAAAGGCACAGAGTAAAAGATGCTGAAAGTCAAAGACAAGGAGAAAATGCTGAAAGGAGCAAGAGAAAAATTACTCATTACTTACAAGAGAGTGTCAATAAGTTGAATAACTGACTTTTCAGTAGAAACAATGGAGGCCAGAAGGCAAACTGCTCAAAAAAACAAAACTGTCAACCAAGAATCCTATATCCACAAAGCTATCTTTCAAAAATAAATGTTAAATAGACTTTTCCAGTTATTAAAAAAACTAAGAGAATATGTTTCTGGCAGAACTGCCTTACAAGAAATACTAAAGGAAGGTCTTCAGACTGAAAGCAAGCAACCTCAGACAGTATTCAAATCCACATGAAAAACCAAACGACACCAATAAAGGTAATTGCAACTATAAAAGACGGTAGAAATGCATTTTTTTCTCCTTTCTCTTAACAGATTTAAAAAGTACTTGTATAAGATAATATGTATATAATGTGTTTATTGTTGGGCTTATAACATATAAAAATGTAATATATGTATAATATATTCACTGATAATAACACTAGGAGATTGGTGGGAGCAAAGCTGAATTAGGCTAAGGAAATGACCAAAAATGTTAAAGTAATAATTATAACAGGGTATCATTAGGTTTGTAACATTAATAGATGAAATCATATAACAAAAATACAACAGAAAGGGGGGGAAAAGGAATAGAGCTATAGAGGAGTAACATTTCTCTAGCACTAGAATTAAGCTAGCACAAATTGGAAGCTGAATCAGATACGATAAGATGTATGTGGTAAACCTTAAACTACTCTTCAAAAATAAATAAAATAAATACAATAAAAAACTATTAAAGAAAATGATACATTAGAACATATTCACTTAATGCAAAAGAAATAAGTAAAAGGAATAAAAGAACAAACAACACATGAGACATATAAAAAACAAAAATTTTGATGGGAAACATAAAACAACTATATCAATCATAATAATAAATGTTAATGAACTAAATGATTCAATCAAAAGGCAGAGCTTGTTAAATAGGGTTTAAAAAAAACCCAAAAAACAAAACATGACTCAACTACATGCTCTCTATAGGAGACAAATTTTAGATTCAAAGATACAAATAGACTGAAAGTAAAATGACAAAAAAGATATAACAAGTAAGCCAATTCATGAGAAAGATAAAAATTATGAGCATATATGCACCTAATAACAGAGCACCACAATATAAGAAGGAAAAACTAAAAGAAATGAAGGGATAGGCAGTTGAAATATAATGGTTGTGGACTTCAATACCCCACTTCCAATAATGGACAGAACAACTAGATAGAAGATCAGCAGGGAAAGAGAAGACTTTAACAACACTATAAATCAGCCAGTACCTAACCATGTATATATATAGAATACTCTACCCAACAACAGTGACAGAATATATTATTCCTAAATTCACACAGACCATTCTTGAGGATAGAGTATATACTAGACTATTAAACAAACCTCAATAAAATCAAAAGGTTATAAATAATACAAAGTATGTTCCCTGACCACATGGAATGGAATTAGAAAGGAATAACAGAAAAAAAATTTTGTAAAATTCACAGATGTGGCAATTAAACAACATATTCTTATATAGCCAATGGGTTAAAGAAGAAATCAAAAGGGAAGTTAGGATGTACTTTGCTTAAATGAAAATGAAGATACAACCTAAAAAAAAAAATGGGATGCAGCTAACATAGTACTTACAGATTTATAGATATAAACACCAATATAGAGAAGATTAGAAATAAATTACAGGAAAAAAAAAGTAAAAAACACAAACACATGGGAGCTAAGCAACATGTTACTGAACAACCAATGGACCACTGAAGAAATCAAAGAGGAAATTAAAAAATACCTAGAGACAAATGACAACAAAAACAAGACAATTCAAAAACTATGGGATGCAGCAAAAGCTGTTCTAAGAGGGAAATTTATAGCAATATAATCTTACCTCAGGAAACAAGAAAAGTCCCAAATAAACAACCTAAATTTACACCTAAAGAAACTAGAGAAAGAAGAACAAGCAAAACCCAAAGTTAATGGAAGGAAAGAAATCATAAAAATCAGAGCAGAAATAAATGAAATAGAGATGAAGAAAAAAATAGTAAAAAATTAAATGAAACTAAAAGCTGGTTCTTTGAAAAGATAAATAAAATTGATAAAGCTTTAGTCAGACTCATGAAGAAAAAAAGGGAGAGGGCTCAAATCAACAAAATTAGAAGTGAAAAAAGAGAAGTTACAACTAACACCACAGAAATACAAAGGATCATAAGAGACTACTACAAGCAACTCTGCCAAAACAATGGACAACCTAGAAAAAATGGACAAATTCTTAGAAAGGTACAACCTTCCAAGACTGAACCAGGAAGAAATAGAAAATATGAACAGACCGATCACAAGTAATGAAATTGAAACTGTGATTTTAAAACTTGTAACAAACAAAAGTCCAGAACCAGATGGCTTCACAGGCAAATTATACCAAACACTTAGAAAAGAGTTAACACCTATTCTTCTGAAACTCGTCCAAAAAATTGCTGAGGAAGGAGCACTCCCAAGCTTATTCTATGAGGCCACCATCACCCTGATACCAAAACCAGACAAAGATACCACAAAAAAAGAAAATTACAGGCCAATATCACTGATGAATATAGGCGCAAAAATTCTCAACAAAATACTAGCAAACAGAATGCAACAATACAGTAAAAGGATCAATCACCATGATCAAGTGGGATTTATCCCAGGGATGCAAGTATTCTTCAATATACACAAATTAGTCAATGTGATACACCACATTAACAAACTGAAGAATAAAAACTGTATGATCATCTCAATAGAGGCAGGAAAAGCTTTTGACAAAATTCAACACCCATTTACGAAAACAATTCCCCAGAGTGTGGGCATAGAGGGAAGCTACCTCAACATAATAAAGGCCATATATAACAAACCCACAGCAAACATCATTCTCAATGGTAAAAAATGAAAGCATTTCCTATAGAGTCAGGAACAAGACAAGGATGTCCACTCTCACCACTATTATTCAACATAGATTTGGAAGTCCTAGCCATGGCAAACAGAGAAGAAAAAGGAATAAAAAGGATTTCAAATTGGAAAAGAAGTAAAACTGTCACTGTTTGCAGATGACATGATACTATACATAGAAAATCCTAAAGATGCTATCAGAAAACTACTAGAGTTCATCAATTAATTTGGTAAAGTTGCAAGATACAGAATTAATACACAGAAATTTCTTGCATTCCTATACACTAGCAATGAAAGATCAGAAAGAGAAATTAGGGAAACAATCTCATTTCCTATCACATCAAAAAGAATAAAATACCCAGGAATAAACCTACCTAAGGACATTAAAGACCCATACCCAGAAAACTATAAGATACTGATGAAAGGAATCAAATATGACACACACACAGAGACATAACATGTTCTTGGATTGGAAGAATCAAAACTATCAAAATGACTATGCTAAACAAAGTGATCTACAGATTCAATGCAATCCCTATCAAATTATCAATGTCATTTTTCACAGAATTAGAACAAAAAAAAATGTAGAATTTATATGGAAACACAAAAGACCCCGAATAGCCAAAGCAATCTTGAGAAAGAAAAACGGAGCTGGAGGAATCAGGCTCCCTGACTTCAGACTATACTACAAAGCTACACTAATCAAGATAGTATGGCACTGGCACAAAGACAGAAATATAGGTCAAGGGAACAGGATGGAAAGCCCAGAGATAAAGCCATGTACCCATGGTCACCTAATCTATGAAAAAGGAGGCAAATATGTACAGTGGAGAAAAGACCGTCTCTTCAATAAGTGGTGCTGGGAAAACTGGACAGCTACATGTAAAAGAATGAAATTAGAACACTCCCTAACACCATACACAAAAATAGACTCAAAATGGATTAAAGATCTAAATGTAAGGCTGGACACTATTAAACTCTTAGAGGAAAACATAGGCAGAACACTCTTTGACATAAATCGCAGCTAGATCTTTTTTGACCCACCTCCTAGAGTAACGAAAATTAAAATAAACAAATGGGACCTAATGAAACTTAAAAGCTTTTGCACAGCAAAGGAAACCATAAACAAAATGAAAAGACAACCCACATAATGGGAGAAAATATTTGCAAACAAAGAGACTGACAAGGGATTAATTTCCAAAATATACATACAGCTCATGCAGCTCCATATCTAAAAGAAACAAACAACCCAATCAAAAAATGGGCAGAAGAACTAAATAGACCTTTGTCCAAAGAAGACATATAGATGGCCAAAAAGCACATGAAAAGATGTTCAGCACCAGTAATTATTAGAGAAATGCAGATCAAAACTACAATGAGGTATCACCTCACACAGGTCAGAATGGCCATCATCAAAAAATGTACAAACAATAAATTCTGGAGAGGGTGTGGAGAAAAGGGAACCCTCCTACACTGTTGGTGGGAATGTAAATTGGTACAGCCACTATGGAGAACAGTATGGAGCATCTTTGAAAAACTAAAAATAGAACTACCTTATGACCCAGCACTCCCACTACTGAGCATATACCCTGAGAAAAGCATAATAGAAAACATACATGCATCCCAATATTCATTGCAGCACAATTTACAGTAGCCAGGACATGATAGCAACCTAAATGTCCATCAACAGAGGAATGGATAAAGAAGATGTGGTACATATATACAATGGAATATTACTCAGCCATAAAAAGGAATGAAATTGTGCAATTTGTAGAGACATGGATGGACCTAGAGACTGTCATACTGAATGAAGTAAGTCAGTCAGAGAAAGAGAAATATCATATGATATTGCTTATATGTGGCATCTAAAAAAATGGTACAAATGAACTTAGGTACAAAACAGAAATAGAGTCACAGATGTAGAAAACAATCTTATGGTTACCAGGGAGGAAAGGGATAAATTAGGAGATTGTGATTGATATATACACACTACTATATAATGTAAATAACTAATAAGGACCTATTGTATAGCACAGCAAACTCTTCTCAATACTCTGTTATGACTTATATGGGAAAAGAATCTAAAAAGATTGGATATATATATGTATAACTGATTCACTTTGTTGTACAGCAGAAACCAACACAATATTGTAAATCAACTATATGCCAATAAAATTTTTTTAAAAAAAATTAGAAGAAAGATTCAAAATTAATAGCCTAATTTTCTACCTTAAAACACTGGAGAAAGAGAAACTCTGTGTAGTAAACTCTGGAAAAAGAGAAGTAAACATATGAAAGGATCTTTAACACCTTTAGTCATCAAGAAAATGCAAATCTAAACCACAGTGAGATATTTCACACCCACTAGTATGGCTAGAATCAAAACGTCAGAAACAATTGTTTGTGAGGATGTGCAGAAATAAGAACCTTCATACACTGCTGTTAGGGATGTAAAATGGGGCAGCTGCTTTGGAAAGCAGTGTAGCAGATCCTCAAATGATTAACCATGGAGGTATCATATGGCCCAGTGATTCCAACTCCTAGGTATTTACCCAAGAAAAATGAGAACATATGACCACACAAAACCTTGTATGCCACTCTTCATAAAAGCATCCATAATACCTAAAAATTGGAAATAATTCAATATAGTCATCAACTGATGAATGGATAAGCAAAATATACTATATTGATGGAATGAAATATTATTCAGCCATTAAAGGGAATAATGTACTGATACATATGACAACATGAATGAACCTTAAAAGCATTATGATAAATGAAAGAAGCCAGTTACAAAAGACTACATATTATATCATTTCAGTCATATGAAATGTCCAGAAAGTAAATTAGTGGTTGCTTAGGCCTAGGGGAGGGACAAGTGATAGAAGGGTGATTGTTAAAGGGTACAGGGTTTCTTTTTGAGGTGATAAAGATGTTCTAAACTTGACTGTGGTGATGGTTGCACATATCTAAATACACTAAAAACATTAAACTGTACACTTTAAATGGGTGAATGTATGGTATGTGAATTAATTATATCTCAATGAAGTTGCTAAAATGATCACATAGGAATTTTTTAATATTAGGGTGGGCAGGTGCTGATCCTCTTAATTATGTCAGAAAAACCTCTGAGTCTCAGTCAAGTGCTTTCTCAGGCATAGGGATGGTAGCAATCATAGCTCTTGCTTTGAAAAAATTTGGCTCACTCCCAGTTACACCTGTGACCCAATTCGCTGCGGAGGTGGGGTAGCCCTCCTACAGGGAGAGAATGTAAGTCAGATTCTTAGAGTTTCATAGCACATGCTTCCTGCTCAACTGTTCTTCAAAACTCTCAGGATTAAACTAATGATACCCAATTTCTGTCAAGAGCCTACTGAAGCCATTTGTTAATTAAGTCTGTCAATCTAAGGCAGGATTGGCAAACTTTTTCAGTAAAGGGTTACATCGTAAATGTCTTAGGCTTTGTGGGTCATGTGGTCTCTGTTGGGAGGGCTCAGCTCTTCATTCAAAGCGTGAAAACAAGCAATGACAATATGCAAATAAGTGAGCATGGCTGTATCAAATCAAACTTTATTTATTGATAGTGAAATTCTAATTTCATATAATTTTCATATGTCATAAAATACTATTCATTTGATTTTTTTCAACCATTTAAAAATGGAAAACTCATTCATGGCTCATGGGCTATACAAAAACAGGCAGTAGGCTGGATTTGGCCTTTGACTTGTGGTTTGTTGACCCCTGCTTAAGAGAGTTGTTATCCATCTACACTAGCTATTTTAAATTTTAACTTAGTAACTACTTAGTCACCAGAAATTTTTGTACCTTAATATCATTAACTTAAATTCTGGAAAATGTCTTACTGAGTTACATTTTATCTTTATTGGCCATATAGAAAAGTTAAGAAAGGGTCTTTAAAAAGAAGTTTCTGTATGTTCTATAAAATATAAAGATGGCACTCACTATGTTATGGCCCTTATAAGAATACAAATATAATAAATTAATTTGGGATTCTAATATGAGGAAGAGTTTGATAGTATCATTAAAGCCTAATGTTTCTATCAAATAATGAGGATTAGATATTCCACCATGCTTTCAATTTTTGGCCTTGGCTTCCAGAATTTGAATTTAATATTCAAATTCACTAATTATATTAACCCAGATTGTGTTAGACTTATTGCTCCATACATATATATTTGTATTTGAATGATTCTATTATATATCCATCTTTTATTTTGAAACCTCTCCTCTCTGTTTTGGAGGTAATTGAGGTAAATATTTTTAAAGTTGTGAGTTATTGTTACTTTAAAATTTGGCAGTAGATTACTTCAGGGAGAGAATTCTTTTTTATTTAGCAAAATATCTTAATAGATTGTTGGATATTAAAAATTTGATCCCCAGGGCATGGCCTGTCTCGGTGGAAAAGCAGGGGTGGAGGCAAACAAATAGCTGAATTTCTTTGGACAGAACTTGTCAAGAGGGGAGGGATGCATGGGGTAACTATGAGAGAGAATAAAACAGAGAAAGGCTGGGTAAATGGCAATAAACAAGTGAGAACTTTCTAGTGGCAAGAATGGGCAAAGAATGCCTGGTATTTCATTTTAAGTACCCTGTTCTGCCCTATATTTTGTCACCTCCCGCTGTGTTTAAAGCTTCAGTAAAAGGCTGCTACAACCAAGTTTTGTGTCAGTGCTACATTGAGGGAATGCTAGAGTAAGTGCAGTGTTTTGCATAGAGTTGTATGGTGACTGCACATTTGGAATATGTGAGAAGCATAATGGGAATCAAGAATAAAGCAGCATCAGGAAATCAAAGACAGAGGTGACCAAGAGAAATGTAGATTAGAGATATTGGAAAGGACCCTGTGCCTCCCATAACATATGGGTGAGGATTTGAGTCTATTTTATTTAAATATTTTTCCAAGTGTACTGTCAAGTCATTTACTATTTTTTCCAGCTTTAAGTATAAATGACAAAATTGTATTTATGTATAAAATGCACAACGTAATGAGTTGGTATACATACACATTGTGAGATGATTACCACAACCAAGTTAACTAGCACATTCAGCATCTCACATTGTTACAATTTTTTTTTTTTTTTGGTGTGGTGAGAACACTTAAGAGCTACTCTCCTAGCAAATTTCAAGTGTACAATACATTATTACTAACTGTAGTCACCATGTTGTACATTAGATCCTCAGAATTTGTTCCTCTTATACTGAAAGTTTGTACCATTTGGCCAACATCTCCCCATTTTCCCCACCGACCCCACCCCTCTGGTAACTACCATTCTAGTCTCTGGCTCTATGAGTTCAACTTTCTAAAATTCCAACATATAACTGAGATCATAAAGTACTTGTCTTTCTCTGTCTGGCTTATTTCACTTAGCATAATGTCCTCCAGTTTCATCTATGTTGTCAAAAACAATGGGATTTCCTTCTTTTTGCACCTGAATAATATTCCATTGTATATAGAGCACTACTTCCTCATCCATTCATCTGCCAATGGATACTTAGGTTGTTTTCATGTCTTGGCTCTTTTGAATAATGCTTCAGTGAACATGGGAGTGCAGATGTATCTTTGAGGTACTTATTTCATGTCCTTTGGATATATAACCAGTAGTAGGATTTCTGGGCTATGTGGTAGTTCTATTTATTTTGAGAAACCTCCATACTGTTTTCCACAATGGCTGTACCAATTACACTCCTACCAACAGTGCACAAGGGTTCTCTTTTCTCCACATTATTGCCAACATTTTTTATATCTCGTCTTTTGGATAACAGGTATGAGGTGATATCTCATTGTAGCTTTGACTTGCATTTTCATGATGATTAGTGATATTAAGCACCTTTTCATATACCTGTTGGCCATTTGCATGTTTTCTTTGGAAAAGGGACGTATTCAGGTCCTTTGCTCATTTTTTAATCAGTTTTTGGTTTTTTTTTTTTTTGCTATTAAGTTGTATGTGTAAAGCAACCTACAAAATGCGAGAAACATTTGCAAACCATATATCTGATAAGGAGCTAATATCCAAAATATATAAGGAACTCAATTTTATCTAAATCTTAAAATACAGGTTGACTTTAAGTCATCAAAGAACTTAAGCATAATCTAGATGATTATATTAATTTATTTGCCTAATAATATATGTTTAGTAAATGGTAGAACCAAAATTAGAATCTTAGATTCCTAATTTCAATTTAGCATTTTATTATGTATCATGTATTTTCAAGGAAGAAGGAAAAGAAATTCCATCATTTGGGCATTTTGAAATTCAAAAGTCTAAAAAGTAGAAATGTATAAAAATTCACATGTACAAGATTCCAAATTTTCAAAGCATTTCTCATAATAATTTTATCTTTGTGACAAAAAAAATTTCTGAAAAATCTAGTCACTGCCCCTATTTCTTACTAGTCATTTGTGTGAAATGCAATAATTGCTCTGTCAAATAGCAGCCAAAAAAAAGAGCACCCTCTCCCTTTTGTTCTTATTCTCTGACTGGAAAACACTAGGGAGACTACATGTTGATTTCAGGAGAAGGTTTTGTGGATTTGGTGATTTGGCAAGTTTTACTAGTTTGTTTACTTTATGTTATCATATTATTAATATTTTTAAACATAAAATTCCAAGAGTACTTTTGGCTTTTGTCTTGAATTTTCTAGCTATCTATACTTCTAGCTATCTATGTGACCTAACTATTAATGATTATTTCTACTTAATATATATTTAACTTCAAAATGCATTTCCAATGCTTCTACACTATGATATTAACATTCCAGAGTTCTTGATCTTTATTTCCCTCTCAGTTGTCTATAACCCTTAATACTTGTTAAAGTAACATTTTTTTCAGAATGGGCACCAGGGTACGCTCTTTTTTCAACCCTTGCATATATGAAAATAGTTGTATTATTAGTATTAATCAATGTATTAGTTCCTGAAGTTGTAAAAAAATTTCCACAAACTTAGTAGCCTAAAAAAATAGAAATTTATTCCGTCACAGTTTTGGAGGCCATTAAGTCTGAAATCAATGTGTCTGCAGTGCTCTCTACAGAGGCTCTGCAGGAGGTTCTGTCTCTTGCCTCTTCCACCTACTGGTGACTTGACATTTCTTGGCTTCATTGCTCTAATCTCTGCCTCCATCTCAATATCACCTTCTCTTCTTCTGTGTATCTCTCTCAGAACTCCCTGTACCTCTCTCTTATAAGGATACATGTGATTACATTTAGGACCCACTTGGATAATCCAGGATAAGCTCCACATCTCAAGATCTTTAATCACGTCTTTTGGCATGTAAGGAAACATTTGTAAGTTCCAAGGATTTGATGTGGATATTTTGTTGGGGGAGCTCAATTTTTAGTTTAAAACAGTCTACATGTCTGATTTATTTTGGAGGATCAATTCTAATTCTTACTTGGTGAGTTTTAATTTTACCATTGCATTATCTTACATTAGTCTATTCCCATATATCTTGTTTTTAATCTGTTGTCTTTTTTTTTAAATCTCAAACTATTTTTGTCTTGCAGTAGTCATGTTTTATAGCATAGAAAAATTTATTCTTATATAATGAGAAACTGAAACAGGTAGTTTCTATATTGTTCTTCTGTTTCCTTTAGTAATTTTTTTTCAGAGATGTACTTTTCTTCTTAGCCTTCTCTAGGCTATAGCGTTTTTTTCATAAACCTTATATATATATATTTTTTAATTTGCCAAAGTACAGAAATTCAGGCCTTGACGTTTTAGTCCTCCTCACTGTCTATTCAAATGCTAATGAAATCCTTTCATATCTAAAACTGGAGGGGGGGTACTAGGCAAATATCAGGTTTGTTCTAGAAAATTGTGTTGTTCTCTCTCTTCCTTTCAGCTCTTTGTACACATTGCTTCTTTTGGAATACTGAGTCTCCTTTACTTCTTCTGTACTACTACTATTCATTTTTTACATCTAAGCTTAAGTAACATTTCCCTTAAAAAGTTTTTCTTGGTCTCCCAATATTGAGTGAGATACCTTGCCTTTATGTACCTAGGATACCTTGTACTTTACCCAATCACAGCATGTATCATACTACATTATAGTTGTCTGCCTCCCCAGTCGACAGCAAATAACTTGAGGGAACAAATTATTATTTGTTCACATTATGTTCTCAAGACTTAGCACAATACCTAGCACTAGTAGGCAATCAATAAGAATATTTGAATTGTGACCTTAGAATATGTCACCTACAGAAGTTCTTCCCTAAACCAAGTTTAGTGTGTTACCTCTATTCTGGGTTCACATAATACCCTGTACTGACCTTTATCATAAAATATATCACAATGTGTGGTGACTTTACAATAATAATTAGGATTTATTAGGCATTTAGACATTGTGTTAAGCAATTTATACATACTCTCTCCTTTAATTTAGCCCTCACAATACCCCTGTAAGTCTAGTACTATTATTCCATTTTAAGAGGAAGAAATGGGCATAAAGAGGTTAAGCACATTGTCCAAAGTCACCCAGTTAGCAACTGGAGAAGCTTGGTTTTTAATCCAGGAAATTTGATTCCAAACGTCATTCTATTAACCAGTATACTATACTTATCCCATGTTTGTTTCTGTCTCTGATACCAAACTGTCAGAAAATTCTTAGGAGCAAGTATTGCATATTCTTCCCATTGCTACCATGGTATATAATGCATTGGAGCTGCTAAATAAATTTTCCGTATGAATAAATGAATGACATGAAGTGAAGTTCAGATTACTGCTCCATGTTGAGTTCAAATAATTTATTTCAGAAAATGAAAATATAGCCTATAACTTTTACATTCTGCACTCACAGAATTTTTAAAAATATCTATGAATGAATAAGCATCATTTAAAAATATAGCTCCAAATATCAAAGCTACCATAGGTTAGCTCTGGACAAAAGAGTGAAGCAAAAATCAGCAAAACGGGAGGTTTTTGTCTCCACGAGAGAACAAATATATATATATAGCTCAGATATGCAGCTTAGATCCCTAAAGAGATATTAACATGTTTACTTCCATCCAGTATATAAAGAATATTTACTGCTTTACATATATTTTGATAGAATTTACTAACAATGAGCCAAAACTCCTCACAATAATTTGAATCGTCAAATACTGCATCAGTTAGACCATATATCTTTCAGAATTAGATTTTCTTAGTTGGATATCTTTTTATCTTTCTCATAAATTTTCAAATATTCTCCTACCAGCATATCATATTAAGGTTCTGGCACTGACCAATACCCTCACCTTCAAAAATTCAGTTGTGGTAATGTAGGTGCTCTTTGATCCTTTCACCTCTCTGACAAACATCACCAACACAACAGTGGCCTTCCTTATGTTTCCAACTAGTTACTATCCCTCACCAAAAGTAATCATTATCCAGATTTCTAATGCCACAAAGTAGTTTTGTTAAGCTGATTTTTTTAATTTATAGAAATGTAAACTTGCAGTAATTATTCTTTGTACCTAGCATCTTTCAATCAATATTGTTTCTGAGATTCATACTTAATGTTACATGTAATAATGATTTTTAAAAAATTTTTATTGCTGTGTAGTAATACAGTGTATTAACACATTATCCATTCTACTGTTGATAAATATGTGGATTGTTTTCAATTTGGGGCTATTCTGTACAAAGTTGCTATGGACATTCTTCTATATTATGTTGGTAGATATACACACTCATCTCTCATGGGCATGTACCTAGGACTGTTGTTGGGTTACATGATTAGTATAGGCTAAGCTTTTAAAGATACTGAAAACTTTTTCCAAAGTGTTTATACCTATTTACACTTCCATCAATAGTGTATGAAAGGTCCAATTGCTCTATATCCTTTCCAGTATGTAGTATTGCCAGTCTTTTAAAGTATTCATTCTAGTGAATGTGCAGCAGTACTTCATGGTGGTTTTAATTTGCATTGTCTTAATTTTTTTAATATGTGTGTTGGCCATTTGGATATATTTTTTTGAAGAAGCTATTCAAGTCTTTTTTCCATTTTATTTCTCTTGGGCCTTTTACTTTGCTCATTGCTCTGGATGCATGTCTTTTGTTATATATAAAAAACTGCAAATATCTTTTCTTACTCTATGGCTTTCCTTTTTACTCTTTTAATTATGTTTTCTGATGAAAATGTATTTTTAATTTTAATGTAGTCTAATTTATTATATATTTTCTTTATGGATATTTTTCTTTGTGTCCTGTTTAAGAGATCTGTGTGTATTCCAAGATTAAACTATTTTCTTCTTTGAGATTTATGCTTTATCTTTTATATTTAGGTCACAATACATCTGGAATTAATTTTTTAGTATGGTAGGAGGGAGAAATCAAGGTTTAATTTGGATATCCAATTAATCCAACACCATTTATTGAAAATACTATTCTTTCCCTCATTGAATTTTAGTGCAGACTTGATCATGCAACTCCATTTCTGAACTCTCTTGTTTCTCCTATTCATCTATTCTTGCACAATTAACGGTGTCTTAATTACTATACCTGTAAAAATAAGCCCCAATATCTGGTAGTGTGCATCCTTCAGCTTTGTTCTTGTTCTTCAAGATTGTCTTGGCTATTTTTGGGCCTTTACAGTTCCTTATAAATTTTAGAATGAGCTCTTGAAATCATGCACCCACACCCACACCCACACAAACTGGTTGATATTTTTATTGGAATTGCACAAAACCTATAGACAAATTTGGGGAAAACTGATATAATTCCAATATAAAGTCTTCCAATTCATTAGCCTGGTTTATTCCTTCAATTATTTAGTTTTCTTTAATTATTCACAACAGTGCTTTGCAGTTTTCTGTTTATTTGCTGCTGTTTTAAAGGTGGTGAGTCTTTTTTTCTAGATGTTTTCAAGATTTTCTCCTTGACATTAGCTTTCTGCAGTTTCACTGTGATTTGTCTATATGTGGCTTTCTTTTTGTATTATTCTGCTTGGGGTTCATCACAATTTTTGGATTGTGGTTTAATGTCTTTCATTCATTTGGAAAAATTCAAAACTACTCTCTTGCCATCTATTTTCTTGAAGATATTGCTCACAATAATCATAAAGTCAAAGTCTGTCAACTGAATGGCTGAATTCCCAGAAGGTCCTCTTCTATTGTCTATACATTTCTCTTGAAATTGATTTTGTGAAGTTGGTTATTTTTGTTTATTGAGTGTTAGAAGTTGTCTGTGAAAAATTATGGAAGATCTACATGAGGTTATCTTCTTCCAGAGAAGATTTACTCTATTTCCTATCCATGCTGCAAAGGGGCAGATCACCTGAATCTGGTCCTGGACTGAAGTGGCCCATTCCTACTTTGCAGTCTCTATAAACTCCCTCTCCTTCTGTTTTGCCCACATTCCTGGAGTTGAATCCTTCATGGATTCCAACTGAAAACCTGTAGTGTCTCTTAGCGATACTACGTAATGAGGGACACTTAACTTCAATTTTTTGCTGCTAGGACGTGAAACCATGGAAACTCCACTTTGCTTTTCAGCAGTTTTCTGCTTGGTTTCTTACCATCTTGCCCTGTGCAGCTCAGTGAGAAAAGGCCTTGAGGAGGAAATTGGTGCCAGGTGTCTAACTCATGTATTTGTGCCTTCTTCCTCTCTGGTATCTTAGTCTCTCATGCTGTGATGCTTTAAAATACCAGAAATCCAGTATCTGTCCCCCTATTCTGTGATATTGACCAAAGCTATCCTGGCTTCTCTGCCTCTTTCTTGGCACCAACAAATAGACCAAGAGGAAAAGCAGCAAATAAAAGGTTAGGCTTACCTCGATAACTTCCAATTTCTCTTCGATTTGGACCATCATATCCTAGTTGTCTTGAAATTATCCTGAGAACTTCAAAATAAATCTTGAATTTTATCCAGGTTTTCTGTTTGTTCTCAGCAGGAGTATTGGTCTGCTGCAAGCTATTCTGTCAAAGCTGATGACATATATTTCTCACAAAATTAATTCTACTATGTGAACCTATCATAAGTTGAAAATGCCACAAAATTCTAACAAAATACTTACAGTATTTACCATGTACTAAGTCACAAAGAAAGACTCAATAAAATACAAAAGCAGAAAACATAGAGGTTACTTTACTTTACTTTCTTCAATCTCAGTGTCATCAACTAGAAATAAATCAAAATATTAGCTAAAAAACACAAAGATTACTTGACAAATATTTTTAAACTATTCTAATTAACTTGCTTTATGAAGAAATCAAAACTGAAATACAGAAAATTAAGAAATGAAGTTACTGCATCTCAAAGTCTTAGTCTGGAAACAAAGTGATTCTGAAAGGAATATGTATAACCTTAAATGTATTTACTGAAAATAAGAAAAATGGAAGATATGTTAATTTCAAGTTTATCTTATTTTTCAACTGGAGTATAGTTGCTTTACAATGCTGTGTTAGTTTCTGCTGTACAATGAAGAGAATCAGCTATACGTATACATATATCCCCTCCCTCGTGGACCTCCCTCTCACCTGCCCATCCCACCTATCTAGATCACCACAGAGCACTGAGCTGAGCTCTCTGCACTATATAGCTATCTGTTTTACACATGGTAGTGTATATATGTCAATCCCAATCTCCCAATTCAACCCACCACCCCTTCCCCCACCAAAGTCCACAAGTCCATTCTCTACGTCTGTGTCTATAACCCTGCCCTGCAAATAGGGTAATCTGTATCATTTTTCTAGATTCCACATATGTGTGTTAATATACATATTTGTTTTTCTCTTTCTGACTTACTTCACTCTGTATGACAGACTCTAGGTCCATCCACAACTCTACAAATGACCCAATTTCATTCTTTTTTATGGCTGAGTAATATTCCATTGTATATATGTACCACAACTTCTTTATCCATTCATCTGTCTATGGACATTTAGGTTGCTTTCATGTCCTGGCTATTGTAAATAGTGCTGCAATGAGCATTGGGGTGCATGTGTCTTTTCGAATTATGGGTTTCTCAGGGTATACACCCAGAAGGAGAATTGCTGGGTCATATGGTAGTTCTACTTTTAGTTTTTTAAAGAACCTCCATAGTGTTCTGCATAGTGGCTGTATCAATTTACATTCCCACCAACAGTGTAAGAGGGTTCCCTTTTCTCCACACCCTCTCCGGCATTTATTGTTTGTAGATTTTTTTGAAGATGCCCATCTGACCAGTGTGAGGGGGTAGTTCATTGTAGCTTTGATCTGCATTTCTCTAATAAATAGTGATGTTGAACATCTTTTCATGTACCTCTTGGCCATCTGTATGTCTTCTTTGGAGAAATGTCTATTTAGATCCTCTGCCCATTTTTTGATTGGGTTGTGTGTTTTTTTGATATTGAGCTACATGAACTGTTTGTATATTTTGGAGATTAATCCCTTGTCAATTGCTTCATTTGCAAATATTTTCTCCCCTTATATGGGTGTCTTTTTGTTTTTTTTTTTATGGTTTCCTTTGCTGTGCAAATGCTTTTAAGTTTCATTGGGTCCCATTTGTTTCATTTTGTTTTTATTTTCATTACTCTAGGAGGTGGGTCAAAAAAGATCTTGCTGCGATTTATGTCAAAGTGTGTAATGCCTATGCTTTCCTCTAAGAGCTTTATAGTATCCGATCTTACGTTTAGCTCTTTAATCCATTTTGAGTTAATTTTTGTGGATGGTGTTAGGGAGTGTTCTAATTTCATTCTTTTACATTTAGATGTCCAGTTTTCCCAGCACCACCAATTGAAGAGACTGTCTTTTCTCCACTGTATATTCTTGGCTCTTTGGTTATAGATTAGGTGACCATAGATGCGTGGGTTTATCTCTGGGCTTTCTATCCTGTTCCATTGATCTATATTTCTGTTTTTGTGCCAGTACCATACTGTCTTGATTAGTGTAGCTTTGTAGTATAGTCTGAAGCCAGGGAGCTTGATTCCTCCAGCTCCATTTTTCTTTCTCAAGATTGCTTTGGCTATTCGGGGTCTTTTGTGTTTTCATACAAATTGTACAATTTTTTGTTCTAATTATGTGAAAAATGCCATTGGTAATTTGACTGGGATTGCATTGAATCTGTAGATTCCTTTGGGTAGTATAGTCATTTTCACAATATTGATTCTTCCAGTCCAAGAATATGGTATATGTCTCTCTGTCTGTGTCATATTTGATTCCTTTCATCAATATCTTGTAGTTTTCAGATTACAGGTCTTTAACCTCCTTAGGTAGGTTTATTCCTGGGTATTTTATTCTTTTTGATGCAATAGGAAATGGGACTGTTTCCTTAATTTCTCTTTCAGATCTTTCATTGTTAGTGTATAGGAATGCAAGAAATTTCTGTGTATTAATTTTATATCTTGCAATTTTACCAAATTAATTGATGAGCTCTAGTAGTTTTCTGGTAGCATCTTTAGGATTTTCTATGTATAGTATCATGTCACCTGCAAATAGTGACAGTTTTACTTCTTTTCCAATTTGAAATCCTTTTAATTTCTTTTTCTTCTCTGTTTGCCATGGCTAGGACTTCAAAAACTATGTTGAATAATAGGAGTGAGAGTGGACATCCTTTCTTGTTCTTGATCTTAGAGGAAATGCTTTCAGTCTTTCACCATTGAGAATGATGTTTGCTGCGGGTTTGTCATATATGGCCTTTATTATGTTGAGGTAGTTTCCCTCTATGCCCACTTTCTGGGGAATTTATATCATAAATGGTGTTGGATTTTGTCAAAAGGTTTTCCTTCATCTATTGAGATGATCATATGGTTTTTATTCTTTAATTTGTTAATATGGTGTATCACATTGATTGACTTGTGTATACTGAAGAATCCTTGCATCCCTGGGATAAATCCCACTTGATCATGGTGATTGATCCTTTTAATGTATTGTTGCATTCTGTTTGCTAGTATTTTGTTGAGGATTTTTGCGCCTATATTCATCAGTGATATTGGTCTGTAATTTTCTTTTTTTGTAGTATCTTTGTCGGGTTTTGGTATCAGGGTGATGGTGGCCTCACAGAATGAGCTTGGGAGTGTTCCTCCCTCTGAAATTTTTTGTAAGTGCATGAGAGGGACGGGTGTTAGCTCTTCTCTAAATGTTTGATAGAGTTCGTCTCTGAAGCCATCTGGTCCTGGACTTTTGTTTGTTGAAAGATTTTTAACTGTAGTTTCAATTTCATTACTTGTGATTGGTCTGTTCATATTTTCTATTTCTTCCTGGTTCAGTCTTGGAAGGTTGTGTCTTTCTAAGAATTTGTCCATTTCTTCCAGGTTGTCCATTTTATTGGCACACAGTTGCTTGTTCTAGTCTCTTATGATCCTTTTCATTTCTGTGGTGTCTGTTGTAACTTCTCCTTTTTCATTTTGAATTTTATTGATTTGAATCATCTCCCTTTTTTTCTTGATAAGTTTGGCTAAAGGGTTATCAATTTTGTTTATCTTCTCAAAGAACCAGCTTTTAGTTTTATTGATTTTTTGCTACCATTTTCTTTGTTTCTATTTCATTTATTTCTGCTCTGAACTTTATGATTTCTTTCCTTCTACTAAATTTTGGTTTTGTTTGTTCTTCTTTCTCTAGGTGCTTTAGGTGTAAGTTTAGGTTGTTTATTTGAGATTTTTCTTGTTTCTTGAAGTATGATTGAATTGCTATAAACTTCCCTTTTAGGACTGCTTTTGCTGCATCCCATAGTTTTGGGTCATCGTGTTTTCATTGTCATTTGTTTCTAGGTATTGTTTGATTTCCTCTTTGATTTCTTCAGTGTTCTCTAGGTTATTTAGCAACATATTGTTTAACCTCCATGTGTTTGTGTTTTTTATGGTTTCTTTTTCCTGTAATTGATTTCTAATCTCAGAGTGATGTGGTCAGAAGAGATGCTTGATACAATTTCAATTTTCTTAAATTTACCAAGGCTTCATCTGTGACCCAAGATATGATCTATCTTGGAGAATGCTCCATGTGCACTTGAGAAGAAAGTGTATTCTGCTGCTTTTGAATGGAATATCCTATAAATATCAATTGAGTCTGTCTGGTCTATTGTGTCATTTAAAACTTGTGTTTCCTTATTTATTTTCTGTGTGGGTGATCTGTCCATTGGTGTAAGTGGGGTGTTAAAGTTCCCCATTATTATTGTGTTTCTGTCAATTTCCACTTTTATGGCAGTTAGCATTTGCCATATGTATTGAGGTGCTCCTATGTTGGGTATGTAAATGTTTATAATTGTTATTTCTTCTTCTTGGATTGATCCCTTGATCATTATGTAGTGTCCTCCCTTGTCTCTTGTAACAGTCTCTATTTAAATTCTAGTTTATCTGATATGAGTATTGCTATTCCAGCTTTCTTTTGATATCCATTGCATGGAATATCTTTTTCCACCACCTCACTCTTAGTCTGTATGTGTCCCTGGGTCTGAATTTTGTCTCTTGTATACAGCATATATACGGGTCTAGTTTTTGCATCCATTCAGCCAGTCTGTGTCTTTTGGTTGGAGCATTTAATCCATTTACTTTTAACGTAATTATTGATGCTTATGTTCCTATTATCATTTTCTTTATTGTTTTGGGTTTGTTTTTGTAGGCCTTTTTCTTCTTCTTCTCTTGTGTTTCTGCCGTGAGAAGTTTCCTTAGCATTTGTTGTAAAGCCTGTTTGGTGTTGCTGAATTCTCTTAGCTTTTGCTTGTCTGTAAAGCTTTTGATTTCTCCATCAAATCTGAATGAGAGCCTTGATGGGTAGAATAAACTTGGCTGTAGGTTTTTCTCTATCATCACTTTATCTTGTATGGGACTCTGTGCTTCCTAGACTTGATTGACTATTTCCTTTCCCATGTTAGGGAAGAAGTTTTCGACTATAATCTCTTCAAATATTTTCTCAGACCCTTCTTTTTTCTCTTCTTCTTCTAGAACCCCTATAATTCGAATGTTGGTGTGTTTAATGTTGTCCCAGAGGTCTCTGAGACTGTTCTCATTTCTTTTCATTCTTTTTTCTTTATTCTGCTCTTTGGCAGTTATTTCCACCATTCTGTCTTCCACCTCACTTATTCTTTCTTCTGTCTCAGTTTTTCTGCTCTTGATTCCTTCTAGTGTATTTTTCATTTCAGTTATTGTATTGTTCATTACTATTTCTTTGTTCTTTAGTTCTTCTAAATCTTGTTAAACATTTCTTGTTTTCTCAATCAGTGCCTCCATTCTCTTTCTGAGATTTTGGATCATCTTTAGTATCATTACTCTGAATTCTTTTTGAGGTAGATTTCCTATTATTTCCTTTTCATTTATTTGGTCTTGAGGATTTTTACCTTGCTCCTTTGTCTGCAACATATTTCTCTGTCTCTGCAAATCAAAAGTACAATGATGTATCACGTCACACCAGTCAGAATGGCCATCATCAAAATATCTACAAATAATAAATGCTGGAGAGGGTGTGGAGACAAAGGAACCCTCTTACACTGTTGGTGGGAATGTAAACTGATACAGCCACTATGGAGAACAGTATGGAGGTTCCTTAAAAAACTAAAAGTAAAGCTACCATATGACCCAGCAATCCCACTCCTGGGCATATACCCTGAGAAAACCATAATTCAAAAATATACATGCACCCCAATGTTCATTGCAGTGCTCTTTACAATAGCCAGGACATGAAAGCAACCTAAATGTCCATCAACAGATGAATGGATAAAGAAGTTGTGGTATACATAAACAACAGGGTGTTACTCAGCCATAAAATAGAATGAAATTGTGCCATTTGCAGAGACGTGGATGGACCTAGAGACTGTCATACAGTTGAAGTAAGTCACAAAGAGGAAAACATATATCGTATATTAATGCATAAATGTGGAATCTAGAAAAATGTTATAGATGAGCTTATTTGCAAAGCAGAAATAGAGAATCAGAGGTAGAGAACATATGTATGGATACCAAGGGGGAAGAGGGAGTGGGATGGAGTGGGAGATTGGGATTGACATATATACTCTACTATGTATAAAATAGATAACTAATGACAACAGACTGTATAGCACTGGGAACTCTACTCAATGCTCTGTGGTGACCTAATTGGGAAAGAAATCCAAAGAAGCGTGGAATATGTATACATGTGGCTGATTCACTTTGCTGTACGGCAGAAACTAATGCAACATTGTAAAGCAACTATACTCCAGTAAAAAAATAAATCTTATCTATTTATGTAGATATTAAGAGGCATGATTGCAAAATAAATGAGTCACTGGTGTGAAACACAGAATGTGGAGAATATAGTCAATAATTATATTGTACCTTTGGTGACAGATGGTAACTAGACTTATTATGGTGGTCATTTTGAAATGTATAGAAATATTGAATCACTATGTTGTATACTAGGAACAAGCAAACAAACAACCTCATAGAAAAGAGATCACATTTGTGGTTACCAGAGGTGGGGGTAGGGGAGGGGAAATTGGATGAAGGTAGTCAAAATGTACAAACTTCCAGGTATAAGATAAATAAGTACTAAGGATATAAAAAATAAATTAAATAAATAAATAAATAAATAAAAGGCATGATGAACTCATGCCTTTGGTTTACATATGCATACTCTTCAAAAACTCAGTTCCATTTCTTGGGATCTAGCCTAAGGAAATATTAGCATTAACACCCAAACATTCATGTACAAAGTTATTCATTGCAGCATTATCTGTGTTCAAAAATTTGGAAATTAACTAAATGTCCATCAACTGAGAGTGGTTAAAGGATAAGGAAAAAGTATGTGAACGATATTAATGATGCACTCTTAAATGAATAAAGCTCATGGTAGAAAAATGTGTGGTATAATGACATTTTTGTAGAAAACTAAGTCCAAATGTATTTCTCTCTGTGTGTCTAGATGTATTTAAGTGTATATGTGTGTATGTGTATATTTGTATATATATACATATATTTGTGTGCATACAGCATGTGTGTGTGTGTGTGTGTGTGTGTGTATCCTTACATACATATCTGAAAGAAAGCACACCAAATTATTAACATGGTTACTTCTTGAAAGCAGGATTGGGACGGGGTGAGGCAATGTTTTTGGTTATCCCCCTACTTTTCCACAGTATTTGAAGTTTCACAATTATGCATTACTTTTAAATTGTCTTTCTTTCCCAGTAGAATTCAATCTCCTTAGGGCAGGGATTTCAAATCTCTCATTTTACCTTCAGTACCTAGAAGAATGGCACAAATTAAATGGCTCAGTAAATATTTATTGGCTATGTGAATTGACAGAGAAAGGGAGATAGGTCAAGGAACTAGTTTCTCAGATACCAGGAAAATATAACATCTTTCAAGGAGGAGGGAATGGTCAAGTGCTACTGAGAACTTATGAAAGATAAATATCGGATGTGTCCATTAGTAAGAAATTAGAAAGCATCTTTAGAAATAGTTCATGGGTGACAATCATGTGCATAATGGGAAGTTGTGGAAAATTGGTATAACATATTATTATCTGGAAAATATTCTTTTTGGAGCATGTTTCTCCATTAGTTCTAGACAGTTATATAGCATAGTGCTTAAAGGCATGGACTATAGAGCCAAACTGACTGGCATTAAATTCAGCTTTGCCACTGCTGGATGACCTTTGATAAGTTACTTGAACCGTCTGTGCCTCAGTTTCATCTCTGTAAAATGGGGACAATAAGGTACTTAAAGGTTTGTTTTGAGTATTAAATGAATTAGTATATTTTAGAGCAGTGCCTGTTACATAAGTAAATATTCAAGAAACGTTAGTTATTTTTACTTAAGGAAGGAAGGAAGCAAGGAAGGGAAAGTAATATGCTCCACTGGTAAGAGAAATACCCATAGCTTGATTTCCTGTTGTATAAGATGGTAAGTACAAGTAATCACTGACCATTGCTATGAATCCTTTCTCTTGTCTTTTGTGAGGTCCTTCTTCTGTTTTCCTAAGCAGCAATTTCATAGCCTTATTACTCTTCCCAACCAAAGTGGGATAGCTTCATCCGTCTCATTTCATGTATCAGTCTTAGATTCTAGGTCATGTATTAATCTGGGGTCCACACCGTTTCTCCTTGAATACTCAGTCCATTACATATATGAAAACTCATAATTCCTAGCATGTACTTCTACATGGATTCTTTCTGTTTCTCTTTCTATATAAATGATTTGTCAGAATTACATTTCCCAGTATGCCATGTGATATTTCCATTTCAATTCCTATTTTCTACTCAATTGTATTATGGGACGTGCTGTCTCTGAATAGATGTAGACTAGCAGAGGGGTGAGGATACATTAAAAATAGCAGCTAATACTTCTACTTCTGACCAACATAGAATAAGGGGGACAAGATATACTCTCCCACCTGCAAACAAACAAAACAACAAGACAAAATACATGAAATAATGGTTTCCAAATCACTGAACACCAAGCAATGAAGGACAGTGACACCTGAGAAGCACGGAACAAAGTGAGGCCTATGATTGTTCCCTATCACTGCCTCGAGAGAGTTTCCAGGCCATGGCACAGGAAGGGAGAACCCAGTCAGAGCCTGGAAGAGTGTCTAAATTGAGGAGACATTGTTGAGAGTCTGGAGAGAACAAGGGGATTAGAGTTCACAAAACAGAGTACCAGAAAGGAAATTGTTGCACAGAGAGCAAACTCTAGAGATCTGCAGAGGGGTCCCCTTCAGTATTAAACTGACTACTGATCAGCAAATGTGTGTGAGAAAATTACCCAAGGCCTAGGAAAGAACAGGGCAAGAAATAGTGCCTGTTTCCACCAGCCAGACTGGAAAACCTTATGATTCACAAGTCATTGAGTAGAGGGTCTTGACTTATTTGTGGGAAATATTAGGACTAGTTTGAATACTTTTTCAGTCTCACTCAACAAATCTAAACAGTAAGTCCCAAAAGGATCAGTCTATTTCCAAACAATTCAACCACATCCCAGAAAAAAAACTCAAGAATATTTTTAGGAATAGAAAAATATGCAGCACCCAACAAGGTAAAATTCACAGTAGCTAATATCCAATCAAAAACTGAGTCATGCAAAGAGGCAGGAAAACAGAACCAAAAATAAGGAGAAAAACCAAACAATCATAATGGACTCAAAACTTACACAGATGTTAAAATTAACAGACAAGATCCTTAAAACAGTTATTATAATTATTACATAGGGAGAGACATGAAAGATAAAAAATTGATCCAAATTAAATATCTAATGATGATGGCTACAATGAATGAGATAAAAAATACACTGGATGGACAGAGATCAAATGCTGTAAAAGAAAAGTGTTAGTAAAATTTTAAGATATAGCAATAAGAACTAATCAAAATGAAATATGGAGAAGAAAAATAAAGGAAGGAAGGAAAGAGAGAGAGAAAAAGAGAAAGAAAGAAGAAAAGAACAGAGCATCAGTGAATCATGAGACAACTTTAGATGACCTAATATATCTGTAATTAGAGTCCCTGAAAGACAGAGTAGGGTAAAGAGAGAACACACATATTACAATTATCAGGGATAAGAAGGTTGATCTGCCCAGAGACTCTACAAATACTAAAAGAGAATCATATGAACAATTTTATGTCAATACATTCTACAACTTAGATGATATGGAAAAAGTCCTTGAAAGACATAAATTACCAAATCTCACTTAAAAGCAAATAGATGTCCTGAATAGCCCTATATCTATTAAAGAAATAGATTTTGTAGTTAAAATGCTTTCAGACTTAGTGGGTAGATAGGGACTAACTCTACAATCCTTCTAGTCGCAAAGTCTGAAAGCTGGGAGCCATTCTAGATTTGTTGTTCTTTTGCATTACCAGTATTCAGTCTCTAAATCATTTATTTTGATTTCAACACACACAGATTTTGAAACAGTCTTCTACTTTCCAGCACCCACTACCACTGTCTTATTCCAAACACCAAAACTTTTTTTAATTGAAGTATTGCAACAGCCTTCTAAGTTGCTTTCCAGAATAAAATCTATGGCCCACACTTTCTCAGGTGAAATATTAGACAAATTCCAGTTCCTTCAAATTGACCATATGATAAAATCTGCATTCTTATTATTTCATTCATGACCCTTGGTGATCTAGTTCACTTCTTGTTCCCCCTCGCTTCTCATTCTATGACCCAGCAACATGAAGCCAGATGTAATTCCTCAAGCACACCATGCTCTTTCATGTTTCTATGAGTTTGTATAAGCTCTGCCCTTGACATGGATTCTTCTTTCTCTTCTTTGCTGTCTAGTGAAAACTAGTCATTCCCTAAAACCCTGCTCTACCAAAACTCAACCAGGAGGTAGTTTCTTAAAACAGTTGTGATATAAAACTTGAAACTATGTCAATGAACTGTTTGTATTCTGTTACATGAAAAGCTATTGATAAACTTATATTTTCAATGCAGCTCAATAACAAAAAAACAAACAACCCAATCCAAAAATGGGCAGAAGACCTTCAATGGATCTTTTATGCATGATTTTATACCAACAGGTATTGATCATTTGGAAAATATTCATTCACTAAGTTATACAGATCTTCCAAATATTGATGTATTTCATTATACACTATCACAAAGTCACCTTTATTTTTATCACCACTAATCTTATCAGAAAAGTTTTCAAGTATTAGGAAGCTGTCAATCTCATGGAAGTAATAATAGTAACAAGTTGTCCAAAATTCTAACTTCTGCTTGAAATCTTAAATATTATCATTATTGGCCAAAAATTCTGCCAGTCATTTTCCTTAAAGAAACAGGCTCACTTCATTCATTTTTGAGAGAACATCTGCCTCATATCCAAGTCTGAATAACAATAGTCTACGTTCATCTTTTCTAGTAAAAATAATGTTCTATGAAAAAAATCGGCCTTTCAAGCACATACCTCAAACAACTGCACAAGTGCTTTTCCTTGAGATAGTAATAGTACTTCAGTATACTGAAGTAATTTACGTGCACTTCCATTTCATCAGAGACTATTAAGACATGTACATAAGTGTCAAGCTTTAATAAAATTAACAAATTTTACACTTCATCAAGTATATCCTTAAGTGAAACTGGCTTTCTTTTCAACTGCAAATGCATGGTGGTGAAGAATACAACGACTAATCTTACTGTTCATTGTCACTGCGCTATTTCATGCCAAAGCCCCTGCAGTTTTACCCATCACTGTTTTTGCATCATCAATGTGAATTTCAACACAATGAATGAATTTTAGGATTATTAAAAAAATAGTGTGCCAGGAGATTATCATACTAAGTGAAGTAAGTCAGACAGAGAAAGACAAATGTCATATGATATCACTTATATGCAGAATCTAAAACAAAAAAATGATACAAATGAACTTATTTACAAAGCAGAAACAGACTCACAGACTTAGAAAACAAATTTATGGTTACCAAAGGGGAAAGGTGGGGAGGAGGGATAAATTGGGAGCTTGGGATTGACATATACACAATACTATATATAAAATAGATAACCCACAAGGACCTACTGTATAGCACAGAGAACTCTGCTCAATATTCTGTAATAACCTAAATGGGGAAAAAATTTGAAAAAGAATAGATATATGCATATGTATAACTGAATCACTTTGCTCTACAGCTGAAACTAACACAACATTGTAAATCAACTATAGTCCAATATAAAATAAAAATTAAAAAACAAAAACAAATGCAAAACAAAATAGTGTGAATGTTGTGGATCCCCTGAAGGGATCTTGCAGACCACACTTTGAGAGATAGAAAACCATGACAGAGATATGGTACCTGCCAGTGCCACAATAATTGGGATTTAGGGAAATTTCCAAAAATTATTTAGCTGAGATTTATTGAGTGTTATTGAGATTAGTCTCTTCCTACAGGGTTTCTTCACTTGAAATTACATTGTTCAGCCTTTTTTCCTGATTTCTGTTGATACAGAGTGTTCTCCTGCAAGCCAGACTACAGACAGCAAATATTTCTGAAATTGTTTTCTAGGCTTTGGAGGAAGTTTTTGGAGGAGGGATGGGGATTGGGGGCTGGGGGGAGTATAGGAAGGGGTTATTATAACTGGTGCTGTTATTGAGATTGCAATATGTGTTAACATTGAAATTACTATGTTCTCATTACTGTGGTAAGATTTGAGGATACATTGGTCTATGAAACAGAAATTTCCAGAAACTATTTAGCTAATATTTGTCCCTGTCCCTGTGGAGTGTAAATACTAATGGGAATAAGTCAATTGAGAAGAGAGAGAGTTGTATAAATTTGAGCTGTATGGTAACTTAGGACAAACTGTTGTAGAACCTCTTATTTGGGATTCAAACAAACTATATAGCTGTTAAATCTTTTAATTCATCATAATTCAATGATTTTGTTTTGTATAATAATCCATAAGTGAACAGCTGTGAATCTTTTTGAACTGTTTTGTGTTCATGCCTATATTCACTGTAGCCTTTCAGATCTAGGTTTCAGGATGCAATATTGCTTACATTTTCATTTCTTTCTTTTACATTTCATTTTTTCCTTGAGGCTGGGAGGATGACTTCTAACAGAAGATTAACTAGAGATGTAGGGATTACAGAGACAAGCAAGCCATTGGCCTCACCAGGACCTAAAATGGTAAAAGTCCTATAGAACTCGCTGATAACCTGAGGCCATAAATGTCTCCCATTGTCACCTGGGGCTGTCTGTCAGTGTCACTCTCTACACATTCAAGGTCTTTTTCAGATTCAGTTACAATCATGAACTCAGTGCTCTACTAACTTCTCTCTCCTCTGCTGTCAAAATCTAGGAAAATGATATTCACAAATCGAAACTCACGTGATTTTAGCAGAGGCTCTGGGAAGACTCATTAGCAAGAAAAAGCTTCAAATGGAAAACAGTGCCACTGAATAGAAACACATCGCCAAATTTATTCCATCTAAATTGATTTGTCCTGTCCAGATGGTGTAAGTCATTGAGACTATTTCCAAGAACAAGTGAACAATTTTAAAGGTGATTCAGGGGGGTGTGGTTGACAATGGCAAATGAGCTGAGCTTTGGTCCTGAGGGATAAGAATCTCTGTTCTAAATTACATTAAGCTCTGCTGTTGAGGTAATTCAATTAAACTCTACGGGCTTCTGTTTTCTCATCTAATAAAATGGGACTATAAACACTTCCAACAAATATCACGAGTTTCAAAATGGAAGAATGTATTAGAAAGTACATCATACATATGAAATTTTTAAATGCTTTAAAATAGGATTTACTGGTCTAAAGAAGCACTGTAAAGTTGAGTATTTCTAGAAACAGCCGTCACTCTTAGATATGAATGTTGATCTTTAAATAGGTATCAGGTTGTCTTTCCATTTTAAGTTCTCTTGCACTATTTATTCTTCCAATGAGAAATAATACATTCATAAATAGTAGGAAGAAAAAAACAAGTATTTTCAATCCTTCCCTAAATTATAGAAGCATTTCTACTCTCACCTTCATTCGTTCTTCCCTAACCACCCATAATCAGGAAGTAGGAAGTACTCTAACCATACAAAACTTTATTCTAGAACACACACCAAAAAATGTTTTTTTGTGCTTCTATGTTTTTCCATCTTCTATATAACTCTTTTTCTTCTGATTAATTCCCTCTCACCTATAGAACTGAGCTGAAAGGCCATTTTTGCTGTGAAGCCTTTCCTAACTCCCCAAGACAGAGCCAGTAGAACCTCCTCTCTCTTCTCATTACATTGTATACTAATTTTGTACAAGTAATTACCGAATAGATATACCACCACTTATTACATTTTGTTGTAATTCTTATGTCTTTTCCCCCCACTAGACTGTGAGTTCATTAAAGGCATTGCTCTTACCTTCCTCCCACCCTCTGTACCCAGCAAAGTTCCAGCTGCATAACTATTACATAGAAATGAATGAAAGCATGAATATACCCTTCCAGCTAAGCATACTTTGGTATATAGATATGTGACAGATGGGGACAGCTCTGTGCTGTGTCCATTGTGACCCATCACTGACTATGTGATCTCTCTGTGATTTACATGTAGATGTATTTCTCCCATCCCTACCTCTCTGTTTGCCCTGGCACTCCAGAGAATGTCTTAAATGTGCCTCAGATACTCTTATCCATAGCATTATCTAAATAAGATATAATTTGGCATTTAAAAACAGCATACAAGCAAGTATAAAGTTAGCCATGTAAAATGAAAGCTGAACTTCCTTATACTGACAAAATCCACATCAAAACCTGAGCATGGAAGGAAAAGGAGGTTTCGTTTGGTTGGTTGGTTTTTGATTTTTGAGGCTTTTTTCCCCCTCTTTTTAGTATTCCCATTGAAGGAGTTAATTATGGGCAACAGCTCCAACCTTTTAATGGGATAGATATTTGAATCTTTCACACCTTTTTGCTGCTGCTCGGCCACCTAAGTTATTTCAAATCTACAGCGCATGATTCCTAATATTACAGTGAAGAGCAAAGGAAAAACACAAAACAAATTTAAAAATCTCTAGTTATGGCTTGCAGACTACAGGATTACTTCCAATATTTCTTGATTCCTTTTCCCAGTAAGTTCCCCAACATTCTATATCAGGGATTGGCAAATATTTTTCTGTAAAGAGCAGACAGTAAATGTTTTAGGCTTTGTAGGCCAAGAGGCAAAACTGAGGATATTATGAAAGTACTTACATTAAAAAAGAGAAAACTTCCTCAATTTTTTATTGACAAAATTTAAAATATAATAATAATAACATTAAAATTATAAATATAATCATCATCATTTATTTTTTTGTAATATAAGTCTACTAATGAGAAGAATGGAATTCTTTTTTGGGAAAGGAGCAGTAAAATTTCATTTTACCCCATTTCATGGGGTTCAAAGTTAGTGTTCCCAATCATTAAAATTAACTGCAAATTTCATTTGTTAATGCTGATCTGTAATGAGATTTTAAGAATTTCATTTTTGAAAATGTCTTTTCACACAGATAGGTAATATATGTGACATTCAGAATGCTGATAACTACATCATTATGATTTATAGTAACAGTGAGAAATAAGAGCATCTTATAGAGTTTCTGTCAGAACTACTCAACTCTGCTGTTGTAACACAAAATCATCCACAGAAAATGGATGAATGAGTGTGGCTGTGTTTAAGTAAAACTTTATTTTGGAACTGAAATGTGAATTTCATAGAATTTTCACATCCCCAAATATTATGCTCCTTCTGATTTTTTTCAATCATTAAAAATGTAAAAATAACTCTCAGCTCATGGACTGAACAAAAACAGGTAGCAGGCTGGATTTGGCCCTTGACTATGGTTTGCTGACTCTAGCTCTATGGCATGCCCGTGGATTACAGTTGACTTTTGATGGTGTTGGTGGCAGAAAGTTCAGGGGGACAAAGAGACAGAAAATAGAAAAGGGGGTCTAGGTTTTTCCTTTCTACTAGGCCCTCTCTTAACTGCCCCATTCCCATACTTCTGCTCCCAGATTCCTACTCTCCTTTCCTATGCCATTATCCCCTGACTGGGTATACCTATCACTCTGCAGTGTAGTGAATATGCTATCACTGTATAGCAGGCAATTCACTCCTTCATCATATAATATTTATATTGTTTCAAACCCTACTGAGTCCACTCTCAGGCAAGCAAAGAGCCCTGCAAAATGACCCATAGGCTTCTCATAAGAGGTGTGCATGTGTTTGTATTAGCAGTGAATGAAAGTGTGGGCCAATGAGCATGAATATGGAACTGGCTAGACCAATGGGCATACATGAGAGGAAAACAGGGAACCACAGTTCTTGGGGATGGAAGAAGAGAATAGTCATCTTTCACTGTGAATAGATGAATATCAATGTGTCTCTATATGGTGATTAAGATATAAGATGATTGAATCTTCCCTGCTATCTGCAGAAACTGTTAGCAATTGTGCTTTTACTTCTTACTGGAAAACTAATGAGAAGAATGGAATTCTTCTTTTGGGGAAGGGGGTAACATTTCACTTAGGGTGCAAAGTTAGTATTCCCTGGCATTAAAATTGATTATAAATTTTGTTAATGCTTATCTATGATGAGATTTATTGTATTTCTAAGTCAGAAAAGAAAAACAAAAATGGTGGCTTATCTGTGTAAAAATTGAATGAATTTTAGACATGCACATAAAATGCTAAATGTTTTAGGACTAATTACCATGAAGGACAATGGAAGATGCCACAGTCAAGCAGAAAGGGAATATATTTAGTAGTCACATAACCCTGGTTCTTTACTCCATTTCTGTCCCTTACTAATTAAATGATCTCAAGTAAGTTATTCAATCTCTCTAAACATCATGTTTTCCTATTTGAAACCTCACAAGGTAGGCATAATTATCTGCAAGTTGTAGATGAACAAGATATGTAACACACATAGTCCCATAAGTGGAACTCAAAAAAATCATTTTAACCTTTATAAATGATGTACATCATTAAATGTGTTCTTTTAACTTTGTACTGATCAGTGTTTGATAATAACAGCATATTAATCATACATGATCACATTATTCTCCTGGGATTTCCTTTCACCCAATGCCTACACTATCCTTCTAAGGACCCAGTCAGAATGCTACAAAATGCTGTAAAGACTTTCAGATAACCCCAGATCAAAACAATGTCTCTCTCCTCTGAAGTCTCACAGTTTGTATATCTTTTCTTTTGGTATTTATTGCCGATTTTCAATTACACCTACATTTATTCAATTTATTCACGTGCTTGGAATCATAGAATGTTGGAACTGACAAGGGACATAAGATACCCTCTCACCCAAATCTCCTTATTTTGCATAGGGAGCAAGAAATACTGAAAGGCAAAATGGATTTTCAGGAGTCACACAGAGCTTTAAAAACAATTCAACTCTAAATTTAATTTTCCTACTCTATTATTTGTCTCCCATTTCCAAATTTTCTCTTACCTCTCCTGCCTTCACTAAGACCAATCAACCAGTCTTACCATCTTTATGCAACTTTCGTTTCCTTTCAAATTCTACTCATAACAATACATCTCATGGCATAATAACCACAGACCTGCAACTATCAATTTTTAATCTTCAAATTTGTCTTCTCATTGCAAATCTCTTTCTGGTCCAAGTCACACTATCGTCTGTTGCCAAATTAACTTTCTGAAAACATCAATTGTCATTCTACCACTCAAAAAGTATTCAGGACTCTATATTGCACAAAATACTTCCTGGAATTGGAAGTTCTTCACAACTTAGACTTGCTTTGTTGCTGATTATAAATACTGAAGAAGTAACTTACACAAAAGTGAAAAAACTCAAAATTCCTACCTTCCTCATTTCTTCTCCAGATGATTCCTCTGTCCCGGAGGTGTGACCTCTTCATCTATCTGTGTTTTTGCTCATTTGATTTCTTTTGCTTTGAATGTTTTCCTTCATTTTCATTTATTTAATAACCATTCATTCTTCTAGATCCAGCTTTAATGCCAGTTTACTTATGAAGACTTTCCTCACCATGTAATTCATGGGAATTACATCTTGTCTTCCTAGATATATTATTATTAGTAGTATATTTTACTTTGTATCATTGTTCCTCTTTTTTCATATATGTAATATCTCCAAAAAGATTTTAGAAAATTTTCAAGAAGGATCATAACCTGAATATATTTTTATCTCAGTATCTGACAATCAGTAATGTTTATTGATCAACAAAATTATGTCCCTCTTGATAAGTAAAAAAAAGTCCCAAAAAGACAACATGACTCCTGCTTTGATTGATTCAATAGCATTTCCCATAGCCAGATGTAATTATTTTTTTCCTGATGGCTTTTTAGGACCTGATTGTATTAGGTAGCTCTGGTTTATTTCCAATTAAGAAATAATTTTGTTTCCACAGTTTGTTTCCAAAATTATAGTCTTCAAGACCAAATGAAAAGTGCTCTTGAATGACTTCCATATTTCAAGTCATTGGCATCATGTAGCTCTCAATTTGATTTTCATAAACTTTGAATATAATAAGCTTTGAATATAAAAAAATGACAGGAACAATCAGCTTATGTGATATATAAAAAGGATGTTGTATAGTGAGTAATTATGGCCTGATTCACATTTGGCAAGTGGACTTGACTAAAAGAGTTCAACTATAATATCCAGCTAGTTTTCAATAAATAAAATCAGCTCCTAGAAGATTGGTTATATAGCCAAAAGTCTATACAGATGACTTTCACTCTTCATTGCAAACCACATTGCATAGGAAGTAAAATGGATTTGTAAAATAGGATACGGTTTAATATAAATTGAACTTGTGGGTTTTCCAAATGAAATACATAGTATGGATTTCAGATGCATGATATAGGGCTAAATGTCCCTAATTTTTTAAAAACAGAACATTTGCTAAAATTGTAAATGATGTCTCATGTCTTATTTTGTTTTAGAAACAAATTCTGTGCTCTCAACATGTGAGTCAGTAATATTGTTAAACTGCATATTCAAATGTGGAACACAAATATCAGAGGAAATCACTGCCAGGGACCACATATTTTAATTCCATTCCCAGTGTGGACATGCTCTTTGACTTTGGAAAATGTCATTTTAAAGCATCACTCATGGGACCCCAACTGAACACAAAGCTTTGCACATTTACATAAAGATAAACATCTCGGCCAGGGTGACAGAATCCTATCTCCCCCTCCCTGCCACTAGACTCAAGATTTATGTCTAGAAGAGAACAAATGTATGGATACCAAGGGGGAAAGGGGTGGGATGGGAAGAATTGGGAGACTGGGATTGACACATATACATTATTGATACTATGTATAAAATGGACAACTGATGGGAACATACTGTATAGCACAGGGAACTCACCTAGTGTACTGTGGTAACCTAAATGGGAGGGAAGTCCAAAAGGGAGGGGATATCTATATGTGTATGGCTGATACATTTTGTTGTGCAGTGGAGGCTAACACAACACTGTAAAGCAACCATACTCCAACAAAAATTAATTAAAAAAACAAAGATTTATGTCTAAGTTCAAAAGTCATCTGATAGGCCAGTTATGCCAAGGTATTTTCAATAAAGCATGTGGAAACACAAAATAAAAGAAGGTAGAAACCGAAATGATTTTCTGCATAGTATATATATCCTTGTCATAAATCACAAATAAGAAAACTGTAATATAAAGTACCATTTTATTAAATGTCACTCAGCATTCATGATTTCATCATTCTGGTAGTTTAGAGAGAGTAAAAAGTGGCTGAGAGTCCAAGAATCAGCATGCATAGCCAGAGCAGAGCAGTAGTGTTGAAGCTATGGAAAACCTGAGGAAGAAAGGTAAAAATGCAGAAAGAAAATAAATTCACATATAGAAAGCAGGCAACTCCATCACCTTGATCACTCTGAAATTATTGCAATTCAAATAAATTACATTTTTCACACAGGTAGGCTAAGATCATGTGTTTAATTTTCTGTCTAACTTTGTGTGTGTGTGTCTGTGTCTTTCCCTCTGTGTGTATATGTATATACATACACACACAGAGAAAGACATATATACAACTAAATCAAACAAAATTCTATTTTAATATATATATTTGAATGAAACAGGTGCTTCATTATCCTGGCTTAATGTCTGGAGAGTGCCCAGGCTGTAGAACAGGGAGGGGAGGACCCAAACAGAGCCTGACAGTTTCCCAAAGTTGAGACAAACTTCAGCATTCAGGGAAGTCAGGCAGATAGAATTCATAGGGCAGAGTACCATACAGGAGAGAGCCGCCCAGAAAAAGAGAGTTCTGAAGATCTATGAAGGTTTCCCTTGAGTTTTTTGGCTATAGACTGATCTGCACATGCACATTAGGAAACTACTGAGGTCAGGGAAAAACCAACCAAAAAGAGCAAGCAGAAAAACCCCTGGAGCTCACGTCATGCTGGTCCCCTCACACAAGGACCACCTCTCTCACCTGCCCAAAGTTCAGTGCCCAGAGAAGGGAGAATGGGTTCAAGGAGAATCGTTCCCTGTCTCCTTCTTTTCTTGGTCAGCCAGGACAAAGTGGGCAAGGGGGCCTTCCATAGGCCCCCAAAGTCAGGGTCAGGACAACCACATCTGGGCTGATATCACAGCAGGCCTCCAGCCTCCTTTTTAGTTCTCTAGTCTGCTTTCATTCCTGCTCCATTAGACAGGAATAATTAATGAGAAACAGAGCAGCAGGGAGGGAAGAGTGAAGGAAAGGAGCTGTTTGTCTGTCAGCCCTGTGCCCTCACCCCCAAGCTGGAACCCTATTCCATCCCTGGGCTATCCTCCTGATCAGTGTCTTGGGTACCTGTACGACTTGTTCCCCTCTTCTTTCTCCTCTCCTCTCTTAAAAAAAGTCAATCATTTTATTATAATTTCCATTTTTTTTCTTAAGCATAGACCAATTATAGGTTCAAAATTACCTAAATAGCATTATAAAAAGACAGGTGCTGCCATTAAAATGATTTCACCTGTATTAACAAATGACATTTTTGATAGAATTTAGTGCTACATAGGTTCAAAACAAACAAAAAATATCTGGACAATTACACTACAATAATGGATCTTCTTCCATGGAAACTAACATTTTGTATTTAAAATCCGCATAATTATTTATAACATAATAAGTTAATGAATGCAGTTAAAAATACTTATTATGAGTACCAAACAGCAGGCGACCCACTCTGCCTTACCTTACTGTCACTTATTTGGGGCATTGAAAAGGGCTAATTGTTTTGTTTCTCTACTTAACTCTTTCTCTGTGGCCTATGCAGAGGCATACACCTTTGGCAAACTACCAATAAAGACAAGAGAATGCATGCATTATTGATGAGCTTGCTTCTGAATTAAAAATCAAGGTATATACATATATGTATATAAATACCCTACCTTTACCTGTGGAGATGGCACTTGTTTTAATGAAAAAGGAAAAACTGGTGTGATTATTTGTAGAGTTATATTGCCCCAAATTTAATTGCAACATAAATTGGGAGAATGAATATAAATTTCAGGGTATCCAATGAAGAAGGGATTTTTAAAAAAATATCTTTGGCTTCTGTTTGGATAGTAATTCTAGTGGGGAAGAGACAATCCATAGCAAACAAAGGCTTGCACATAGTTCATTTACTCTTAGGTATTACACATTATCATTAACTTTTGAGTTCTTGGCTCATTTTTTGTCATGTGGTTTGCTGTAAGTATAAAGAGGAATTTCTCTATAGAGCAAAGTAACTGCTCCTTCTTTGTCCCTTCCAGGAAAGCTCCTCAGAGTTTGTTAGAGAATAAAGCTACAAGATGAACATCATCTAACAATTCACTTTCTGCACTTTTTACAAACCAGCATTCAAACAAAGATATAAGAGGGGATCAGGGCTTCCCTGGTGGCACAGTGGTTAAGAATCTGCCTGCCAATGCAGGGGACACGGGTTCGAGCCCTGGTCCGAGAAGATCCCACATGCCGCGGAGCAACTAAGCCCGTGCACCACAACTACTGAGCTTGCGCTCTAGAGCACGTGAGCCACAACTACTGAGCCCGCAAGCCACAACTACTGAAGGCCGCATGCCTAGAGCCCATGCTCTGCAACAAGAGAAGCCACTGCAGTGAGAAGCCCGTGCACCACAATGAAGAGTAGCCCCCGCTCGCCACAACTAGAGGAAGCCTGCATGCAGCAACAAGGACCCAACGCAGCCAAAAATAAATAAATTAATAGATAAATAAATTTAATTAAAAAAAAAGAGGGGATCAGAGGAAAGGGTTATTGCATTTATTCCTTTTATTTTTGAGAGGGGGGTAGATTTGTCTATTTATTTGTTTGTTTTCTCCTCCCCACAAATTATGTCAATACAGGAGAGACAACTGTGTTCAATAGTTGAATAGTTGAAAGAGTTTGAATGATGTGGAGATATTTCCATAAGTGTGTGGAAAATAGCATTGTAACTTTTCTATAAAATATTTTGAGAACCTTACCAGTATAAGGCAATTGCTTTGTCATAAGTATTAACAAAATCTCTCAAAAGATAGTAGAAAGGAAATAATTCAGGCAGAGAAAGAAAAATATTGTATGAGCTCACTTATCTGTGCAATCTTAAAAAGCCAAACTTACAGAAACAGAGAGTAGAATGGTGCTTGCCAGGGGCTGGGGGTGGGGGAAATGGAGAGATGTTGGTCAAAGGGTACGAACGTGCAGTTATAAGATGACTATGTTCTAGGGATATAATGTACAGCATGGTGACTATAGTTAGCAACACTGTATTATGTACTTGAAAGTTGTTGAGAGAGTAAATCTTAAGTGGTCTCACCATAAAAAAAAAAAAAGGTAATTATGTGAGGTGATAGAATGATAGAAGTATTAACTAACCCTATTGGAGTAATCATCGTATATCTTAAACTTACACAACATTATACGTCAATTATATCTCAATAAAGCTGGGGAAAAAAAGATAGTAGAAGGGTTTGACAATAATGATTTTCTACCTTTTAGTAGTATGAAGTGAATACTAAAACTAGAACATTCTAGAACATACTTAAAAGATCTCAAAGGAAGATGCCAGGGCCTTAGAGCATAGGTTCCTCTTCAGCTCTCACTGACCTGTTTGAATTGCTTTAAGTCTTGAGCAAAGAACATGACTATGACTAAAAGGAAAGAAAGTTAACACAAAATATCAAGATTACATGAGATTTAGTAAAATGACTCATTTTTTAAATTATCATTACTGTAGCATAAGTCCAGAAATGGTTGATGTGAGAGCCTTGTAGATGACAGACCGCCTAACAGTAAGAAGCTCCTTGTCAGATTATTCATTAACAATTACCAGTGAGAGAACTTTACTTGTAATAGCGGTTTATTCTGATGGGCAAATTCTTCGATTCAGAATGTTTTAAAAGACAAAAATCACTGCAGTTATGCATCAAGGACTCATTGGTCCCTTAGACCTGCTTGAACCCTAAATTAGCCATGGGGAACTACAGTGTAGGCAATAATTTCAACCTGTGCACCCATTACTTCACATGGTTAATATATGGATTGCCCCTTGCTTGAATCAAGCAAATAGCATAGAGAACAATTAGCATTTTTGAAGCATATTGAAACATTGTGAAGGTTTTTTTTTTCTCATATAGCTTGAAATGAGGTATTTAGATTCCATAGTGAAGCATAGGACTTTAACTATATCTTCATTTTCTATTAGTAAGTACTACAATTCTAAATTGCAATGTTGAATGCCAGGAAAAATTGTGATGCCAAAAGCTCAGCCTCTGGGCACCGGTGCCGAATCAAATCTCAGAGACGGAGTTTTGGGTGAAGTAGAAAAGACTAGCTTTATTGCTTTACCAGGCAAAGGGGGACACAGCAGGCTCCTGCCTCGAAAACTGTGTGTCCCGACCCAGGGAGTTTGGTGAGGAGTTTTATGGCATTGGTTCAGGGGTGGGGTTGCTGATAAGATTAGGGTGTGTGCAGGGCCTGCACTCCTCTAATCTGGTCTCAAGTAATCTTCTTGATGAGCTTCTCTGGTTCCTTTAATCTTTCCTCAGGTGGTCTATTGGCTGCTCCTCCCTTGATTAACAACTGTTCGAATCTTCCCTTTGGAACTTAGGGAAGGTTATGGAGGCTGGAGTCTGTTCCCTACAAACAAGAAACAGGGGACATGGAAAGGCTTCCATGCCCAGGAGCCCCACAGGGTCCTGCTCAGTTTCACTTACCACAATATTCAGCAGTGGTTGTCATTAATAACTGATCATTTTTGCACTTTAAATATTTTTCTCTAAGAATCACAAAATCCTTCTAACCACTCTGATAATATGTTAGGAATTAAGGAGAATTATAGACTTTTGTGAATACTCTCACTTTCATGGAATCAGAGCACCACAATTCAAATTTGATTTAACAAACTTTCTTATGCTGACTTACAAAAAAACATTTGGCTAGGCATTGTGGTGGAATTCCAAAATAATGAAACACATGCCCTGCTCTCAAAAATGTACAATTTAGACAGGCAAATAAGGTATGCTCACAAATAACTTCTTTACTACAAATGCATTCATGTGCAAACATATTCTCTAGCATCTGATTAATTTTCTCAAACACAAATCTTTCTTAATACTCTTCAACTGCTCCCATTTCACCTTTGTGGCAAAAATCAATAATATTGGGTTGGCCAAAAAGTTTGTTTGGGTTTTTGGTAAGATGTTATGGAAAGACCCAAACAAACTTTTTGGCCAACTGAATATTTTGCAGGACTGACTCCTGCCTTTTTATCTGACTCCTGCCTGCCCCTCTTAGCCTCATTGTTTCCTTAAACTCTCTCCATTATCTCTATAATCCAATCATAATGACAAGTTAATTGGTCAATATTACTGTTTTGTTGTGATTGCTTTTTTTTTAGGCTAATGTTTAATTAAACAAATAATAAATGAATATGTTCCCTTGGTAAAGTAATTAAAATATTACAAGACTAGGACACAATTTGCACACTACCTCAAATGCCCTATCCTGTCTCCCAGTGGTAAGTGCTATTATCAGTTAGGAAATGAGTCCTTCCAGATTTTTTTTTAACACGATTACATACACAATGTTGCTTTGCTTTGTGTTTAACCTGAATGGGATCATACTTTGCATGGGATCTGCAATTTATTTATTTTATTCAACAAATATCTTGGTGATTTTACCACATCAGTGTTCTAATATAGAATTTCCATAGCCTGAGTTAATAAGCAGTTTTAATTTCTTCTTAAAATATGTCCTGGGCTTCCCTGGTGGCACAGTGGTTAAAAATCCGCCTGCCAATGCAGGGGACATGGGTTCGAGCCCTGGTCCAGGAAGATCCCACATGCCACGGAGCAACTAAGCCTGTGCGCCACAACTACTGAGCCTGCGCTCTAGAGCCTGTGAGCCACAACTACTGAAGCCCACATGCCTAGATCCCGTGCTCCACAACAAGAGAAGCCACTGCAATGAGATGCCCGTGCACTGCAATGAAGAGTAGCTCCTGCTCGCTGCAACTAGAGAAAGCCCGTGTGTGGCAATGAAGACCCAACACAGCCAAAAATAATAAATAAATAAAAATAAATGTATAAAAATAAATAAATAAATAAATATGTCCCCTTTTTATTCCTTAAGCTGTTTATTTGAATTTCCCTTCCTTTTTTCCTTAATTACATTCAACAACAGTTTGTCTAGTTTTTTGGTCCTTGCAGTGTATTAGTTTGTGTTTTATTGATCAAGTCTCTATTTTGTTTTGTTTTCTATTATTTCTGCACTTATCTTTATTAATTTCTTTCTTCAATTTAATGGGATGTATTTTGTGGTTCCTCTATCAGCTTCATGAGTCAAAAGCTTGTTTTATTTTGTACTTTTGTTTTCTAATAAATTCATTTTATTAGAGCGATATATATATTCCCCTAAATTTTCTTTTGGTCCCTTTCTACCAGTTTGATATGGGTGTCGTTCAGTTTTAAATAAATTGTAATTTTCATTTTTATTTCCTTTTTAACCCAAGAGATATTCCAAAGTGTGCTTTTAAATTTGCAGGTATATAAGACTTTCTTTTGTCTTGTTACATTTTGGTTATTCCTTTCTAATTTTATTGTGTGGTGATCAAGAAGGGTAAAGTGGCCTAGAAGATTTTAATTCTTTTATTCGTTGAGATTTTTTTCTAGAGGCTTAGTATATGGTCTGTTTTTGAGAATATTTTATATGTGCTTGAAAATAATCTGTAATTTTTTACAGGTACTGAGACAGGAGGGAAGGGGGCACGGAACAACCTTTAAAAGAATAACATAGCCATTGAGGATACAAAAAAAACTGGTTAGAACCTACTAAGCCCAAGATGGAGGAAGAGTCGGCTTCCTGTAGACCTTGAGCCTCACTGTATGCTCACTGTAATACATTAGCATATGCTAAATGACACACCCACAAGTGCCATGACAGTTCTGAGGCTGACCATAGAAGGCTAAAATGTGGGCAGTGGCCCAATTCCTAGACATCCCCACCCCTTCCCCCAAATAGTTGGAATAATCCTCCCACTTATTAGCTTATGAAACTACCTAGCCTATAAAAACTAATCATCCCAGGGCCACTCTCACACTCTGAGACAGATCACATTCTGCCTATGGAGTACCTCTCTAAATAAACCTGCTTTCACTTTACTATGGCTCATTCTTATATTCTTTTCTGCACGAAGCTAAGGGCCCTCACTTGGTGGCCCATCCCAGGGACTCACCTGAGACCTGGGACGTGACCATTCTCACACCCTGTTCTCCTGCAACAGTACAACTGTGTGTGTGTGTGTTTATATGTTTATATGTTTATTAAATTGAATTTTTTAATTGTTAAATTCAAATACTCTATATTTTTTCTCACTTTTTTAATGTACTTGATCTAGAAACTTAGTGAAATATGTTATATTCTCACTACGATTGCAGATTTCTCATTGAAATTCTTTTTTTTTTTTTTTTTTTTTTTTTTTGCTTTTCCTGACCTCATTATGCAAAGTTAAGTGTTTCCTCCTGGCTCTCATTGAAATTCTATCAGTTTTTGTTGATATATTTTGAAACTACATAATTAAGTAATAAAAGTTCATGACTGTTATATATTTTGATGGATTATTCTTTCAGTATGAAATATTCTCTCTGTGCCCTTTTGACACTTTTTGCTTTGAATTGTTTTTCTGATATTAATAATGTTACACCTGCATTTCTTTATTAATATTCTCCTAGTATATTTTTCATCTCTTATTCTCAAACTTCTTGTGTCTCATGTAAATAACAGTTGGACATTTTTAGCCAATCTGAGAGAGTTTAACCTCCTTATATTACGCCTATATATATTTGGTCTTATTCCCAATGTATAATTTTGTCCTTTCTATTATCTATGCATTTAGTTTTTTTTTTCTTTAATTCATGTTTTTTCTTAATTTTTTGAAATATGTTTCTGTTTAGGTTTATGTGTGTTTCTCTCTACATGTGTATTCTGCTAGTGATAATCCTTAAACTTTAATACTAAAACTGAGTCCCCCTAAAACCGAGTTTCTCTGCTGAGTTTATGATTAACCTTTCTAGCCAAAACATTATTCCCTTTCTTGTCCAACATCTGTTCCCCTCAAGATTGAGGAGTATCAAAGAAAAGGGGGGATTGAAACCAAGCAGGACCCTGTGGGGCCCTTCCAAGTACAAAAGCCTTTCCATGTCTCCCACTTCTGTTTGTAGGGAAAAGGTTTCAGCCTCCTAGCCCTTCCCTGAGTTCCAAAGGGCAGATTCAACAGTTACTAATTAGGAGAGTGAGGAAATGCAGAAAGAAACAATAGTGCAGCATGGGGCCTGGTCCTGGTTCCTCCTCTGGGGATGTGCATAACAATTTGAAACATATCTCTGAGTTCTTCTACAGGAGCTAAGGCCCCCCACCCAGGTGGAGGATGGTAACTTCAGACTGACCACAAGCACATGGACCCCAGACTGGTTGGAAAAAGAAGGCTGATAACTGAGATTCCTGGAACACCTCCCTGTTACCTCACCACCAACCAATCAGAAGAGGGTTACACACCCTGCAGCCCTCCCCCCAAATTTTGTCTATAAAAACTTCTTCCCTGAAACCCATTGGGAAATTCTGGTCTTTTGAGCACAAGCTACCCATTCTTTTTGCTTAGCCCTACAACAAATCTTTCTCTGCTCCAAAAGCCAACATTAGGTTTGTTTGGCCTTACTGTGCCTGGGGCACAGGAACTTGGTTTCAACAACAATACAAACATTTAAACCTAGATTTTCAAAAGTATTCAATGGTATTTATTTTCTGTCCCTCAACCAAAAACAAGAAATGCAGCACATATTTACATACCTCTTTTTTTTAAAATTTTATTTATTTTTGGTTTTGTTGGGTCTTCATTGCTGCATGCGGGCTTTCTCCAGTTGCTGCGAGCCAGGGCTACTCTTCGTGGTGGTGTGCGGGCTTCTCATTGCGGTGGCTTCTCTTGTTGCGGAGCACAGGCTCTAGGTGCACGGGCTTCAGTAGTTGTGGCACGTGGGCTCAGTAGTTGTGGCTCGTGGGCTCTAGAGCGCAGGCTCAGTAGTGGCGCATGGGCTTAGTTGCTCCGTGGCATGTGGGATCTTCCCAGACCAGGGCTCGAACCCACGTCCCCTGCATTGGCAGGCGGATTCTTAACCACTGCGCCACCAGGGAAGTCCTACATACCTCTTTTCTTCCTGCTTTCCCTCTTCCTCTTCCCCTTTTAAAATGTGGAGTTCAGTTCCAGTTTTGAATTTAACTTTTTTTTTCTTACCATCAACAGTTATTAGTTTTAACAATTTGTATTAGTTCTGTAGGGGAGAAAATAATTTTTCCTCTACCCTTCTGAGTTCTTGGCTGAGCCCTCTGTAATAAAAGATTAACAAGAGAAAAACAAACAGAAGTTTATTAACATGTATACCTCATGCATACATAGGAGATACCCAGGGAGAAATAAGTACCCAAATTGTCTTAGAATTCCAGTTTACATGGCATTTGCAATAAAGAACAATAAATTTGTGGAGAAATGACAGGACAAAGGAAAGCAGTTTTAGATCTACAAGGGCAGAGGTAAAGGCTAATTAGTAAAGTTTGTTATGTAGACTCCTCTGGTGCATTCTCCAGGCTGTTAAGGGTTTAAAATTTTGTCTGGTAAAACTTTAAAGTTTTCTCTGGTAAACTTTTGTCCTCTGGTAGAGAGGAGATGAGGAATGCCTTTGTAAATTTATGTCTTATTCTTAGACAAACAAGGGGAAAAATCTTTTCTTGCATTGGCTTCTTCTCAATTGCCTTCAGCTCAAAATAATGCTTATGCCAAAAGTGGCATATGTTGGGGTGGCATAATCTGTTACCCTTTGGTCGTTTATTCATCGTTGTTTCTTATATTTGAATTTTTCAACTTGGATTTATTTTTCTTCTTGTTGTAATACATATTGTAGTACAGTATTTCTCAAACTTAAGTCATTTGTTTATCACTTTCACAATTTTTATATCTGAACACCACTATAATTTTATTTTATTAATAACTTATTTAAGTTAATTCACTTTTAACTCAATTTAAACTCACTCTAAGTAGTTATATCCATGAAATCATAGGTTACTATGCCAGTTACTTATAACTATTAATTTTAAAAAATGTCAGTGTACTACCAAAAAAAAAAAAAAATCATCTCATGTATCATGAGGAGTTTCTCCTCACCTCTCAAACCCGTTTTTGCCTAAAAGTAGACACTGACACAGCTACTATCTACTCCAAATGTCAGGTGGGATGTAAATTGCAGTGGCCAAAGTGACCAGTTTCCCATTCTGTGGTACTCCAATTATCCTTTCTGTTGGTTGCCTTTGAGTTTCTTCTTACTCCTGGTATTACCTTTCTACAAGCATGGCGTTTACTCCTGTGTTTTATAGTAGAATAGTCCCTCATATGTTTTTGGGTTATGTTTTTCTTTCTTCAAGCTGATTATCTATTGGCCTTCACCTTCTTTCAAGGTTTTCTCACAGAGTCTAGTCCACCATTATTGTTTTTTGTTTTGTTTTATTTTGTTTTGTTTTGGGGGGGGAGATAATCATAGCTTTACTACTTGTTTATATCAATTATACCACTTCTTGAAATTTGAGGACTGAAAGAAAAAACTATAAAACAAGCCAGGCTTTCATCTTACAAGGAAACCCACGGTAGGATTTTGACAGCTGGCAGTGGAACAGAGAGGTATTCCAGATGGAAAAAATAATACAATATTGCCTTTGGAGGTTAGTGAATAGTCCAGTCTGACCCACAAGGGGTAGGGAGGGAAATAATTGGAAGATGTTGCAGGAAAGATTGGCCATGAGAAGGAATGCATAGAACTTACAGGTCAGTTTTGGGAAAGCAAGGACTGTCTCTGAGGTTTTCACCACTATTGCACAAGCATCTAGCACAGTGGCTGACATAGTAATTACTAAGTAAACATAAATGAATAAATGAATGAATGAGTTAACGAGACAGATTTTTCACAGCACCAGTGTAGGAATAGAGATGATAGATTTTCTTTTTTTTTTTTTTTTTGACCGCACCATGTGGCTTGTGGGATCTTAGTTTCCCAAAAAAGGATTGAACCCAGGCCCCAGCAGTGAAAGCACTGAGTCCTAACCACCAGACCGCAAGGGAATTCCTGATAGATTTTCATAAAGTCCCAGTTCTTAAAGGGAAGATGTAGGGTTGAGAGAAGGGAATTAATGTATATCTATTTATAGTAAACAGTATATAGGGGCCTATCTGTTATAAAATGAATACTTCTTAATGCAAATCTTGACACATGAATAATCTCAACAGAACTCAAGATAATGTTGATTAGGTGAGCAGTTAGCAAATTTTTTTCTATAAAGGGCCAATTAGTAAATATTTTAGACTTTACAGAACCTACAGTCTATTTCAACTACCCAACTCTGTTGTTGCAGTGCGAAAGCAGCAATAGATAGTATATAAACAAATGAGTGTGACTGTGTTCCAATGAAACTTTATTTACAAGAACTGGTTTCAGGGAAGATTTGGCCTCTGGGCCATAGTTTGCTGACCCTTACTTCGGGTGATAGTACTACAATCTAAGATGATTTTTCTTACTAAAATCTTGACTAAGTATTTTAATTTCTCAAAGCAGAAAGATGCTGATTATTACGTGTTCTAAATAGGAAGTAGCTTTCACAACTTTCCAAGCATTTCACAAGCATTCCACTTGTTAAGACATCTGAGAGGAAGGTATCAGATTTTATAAATGTATGAACTCACACAAAGAGAAAGTAAATGGCTACATAGCTGCACAAAGAGCTAGCAGAAAAGGAAAAATAATAAACACTATCCATTCAAGATTAAACTAAACTTCCCAAGTAGCAGTTTTGTTAGAACAGGTGAGCAGTTACATACATTTGCCTTACAGGCCCAAAGAGAGCCATTTTTTCAGGAGCCCTGGCTTGATTATTGCCAGGGATGTAATAGAGCCACCAGACTGGAAAACTAAAGAAAAAAAAAATAGAAAAGAGCCTGTTTTTTCACAGATATTTTCCCCTCACATGCTTTGACAATATTTAATTAATAATTATTAGTCCTCTTCTCTTTACGTTCTTACATGGGTATAGGGGAGGCAAATTTTTACCCCTGCCCTCCTAGAGTTTTTTGGCTGAGCCTGAGAATTAAACTGATATAAGACAGGTCAATAGGAGGAAAGCATATACATTTATATTAAGTTTATGTGACACAGGGGCCCTTATAAGGAATGAAGACCCAAAGAAATGTCAAACCTACATGCTTTTGTAGTAGGTTGAAGTGCGAGAGGCAATTGTGGAAAAGTAGTTAAATTATGTGGAGAGGCTGAAGGAAGATAAGATTTATTTTAACAAGGTCTGTTTGTATAGAATTCTCTTGGTCTCTATTTCTCATCCTTGATAAGAAAGGAACTATACTCTAATACAAATTAATACAAAATTTTTTTTAAAAAAGAATGTTTCTTTCCTTCTAGTATAGAGAGGATATCTCTCATATAAGAATTTCATCCCCTGCTTTCAGGGATCAGAAGTAGGGTCAGAGTGCTGTTCTTGCATCTGCTATTAATTCAAAATGATCAACATGCTATAGTGGCATATTTTGGGATGACATATTCTAAATTCCTTCATGGGCAGAAATTAAGAAAACATCAAAAGAAAGGTGGTAATGTTAATAGACTTGTCATCTCTACTAACATTTTTTCTATATTTCCCTGCAAAGCCCTTAAAATGTCTTTAATTTTCTCTTGAAACATATGTATGTAAAAACAGATTTTTCAGGAAGACTCACCAAAAAACAAACAACAAAACAAAAGCAGAATTATTTGCTACCGCCATTTTGAAAACATTTGACCAGAGAAACTTAAATATAAGCATGGTGCCAGAGCTGTGAAATGGAATGGATATCAGGAATCCCAGGCCTTTTGTACTTATGAAGAAAAAATCAGGCCTATCTGATCAGTTATTTTCAGAAAAGTGATAAAAGTGTTTTTCCTTTTCTCTAATTCTGTTCACAAGATCCAAATAAGTATTCTACTCTTACCCTTGGCTGTGAGTTTTCAAAGGATTTGTTTATCAGAATGCCACTCTGAAGAGTAGTTGAAGGAAAGTTTGAAGTATATTAATTATAGAGTACCGTGGTTGCCTTTAAATTTCCAGGTTAGTAAGTGTTGCGTCACTGATTTGAGATGACATCTTTTCCTTCTAAAATACTTTTAAAAATGCAAACGTAGGAACAGAAAATTCTCACTTCAAAGAGAAATAGAACTGTCTTGAAAGACAGCCTTTGAATGCAATCTTATTTAAAAAGAATCCTATTTAGAGAAAATGAAATCCAAAAATGTCGACACCTGTATTCTGCCTGAGACTATGCCTTCTTTTTGACAACAGCACTGATAAGCTAAGAGTACTTTTAAAAACAAACACACTTCACTTTATTTGGTTATAGGCAAGATAGTTGAAATGTTATGGTACTCCCACCCTTACAATATATTTTCATTAAAAATCAATACATTTCACAAATTTGATATGGGCAATTGCCTAAACCCACATAGTGTATATTGGGAGACTCAACCTCATTTTAAAATCAAGTTAGGAGACGTGTGTGTGTGTGTGTGTGTGTGTGTGTGTGTACTTTTCTAAAATATCAACTCAAACCTGGAAAAATAGTTTCTTTGCTATAATTTTGATCAGTTTTTAGAGTTGGAGTATAATGGAAAAAAAATATGTTCTCACATCACAGAATTGATTTTGCTTTTTTGTTTTTATAGAAGATTATTATAAAGACTCTTTGATCTAAAGGAAAATAATCTTTCTCGTTGGTAGCACAAAAGATATTAAATATGACAAAGATATGCTTTTTATAATAGTTTAAATAAAAACATTGTAGATAACAATGCTTGCATTCCTAGGCTAGGAAAAGATAAATGCCACTGTCACTGTTAGTTAAATAAGGGTGATGCAGAAATTGCAAGGAGGATGTTGGTTGGCCAGGGATTTCTGGTGGCCATTTTTAATAATACATGCAGTTTTGCTTCAGGGGTTTACACCAATAAGGCATAATGAGACAAAATGGTTGTGTAAACCCCTAAAGAAAAAGAATGCATTTATTCTTAAAACATCTTGTGTTTTGTAATTTTGGTCACAATTCTCAATTTTATCATTTATTTTCCAGAATAATATAATCACAAGTAAAGATAATGTTCCTAGGTGGAATCCATTGATGTTATTTTGATTAAACATATTTTTGTCCATGTAATTCATTTTCTTCCAAAAACATTTTTTGTCATACCTCAATTAAAACTTATCCTCACATTGAATAGGCACTACAGGTGGTCATATAAACTAAACGGTCATATTAAGGGACTTGCAATATAAGTGCCATATACTTCTCTAAGTTGCCTGACACATTTTTAATTTTACAATTTAAATGTAAACTCTATATTTTACATCCAAATTGCAAAAGTAAAATGACTTGTAATGTGAACTCATTCATCCTTCTATAGTGTTCCACTTATAACCTAATCAAGAAAAATTCTAACCTAATGATAACTATGTTTTAGCCTTCAGAATGTCTTACAAATATATTCAGAAAAAGTAAAATATTTGGTTTTCTAATTGTGGTTTTAAAAAATATTGGCATGGTACATTTTCTTCTCTTTTACCTTACCTGGTCTTTTGTGTTTCTAATGAGACAATCTACTAAGCGTTGCAGAAGTGGTTCATAAGTCTCTATAGTTCCAACAACCCAAACAGAATCATTCCTAAAAACCAGATCTTTTAGGATAATATAATAAAGAAGATAAAGAAGGGTGGACATTAGGAAGAGTGGGGGTATTCCCCCCTTTAACAACACACTCATACATGCACCAATCAATATTAAGATCAGAAAAAATGTGCACTTTGACCATTAACTTTGTCAAAGTTGGGAATTAGACTGCAGTTAAGAGAGGCAAAACTGGGAAAAGTTGAGGTAAAACTGAAAGATGAAAAAAATCCAGACAACACAGTAATATTAGGGTTTGTTTACTTCAAACACATGGTTCAGAACACTGGATTATAAATCTAAAGGAAGATTTGAAATCTGAAATCAGGCCAGCATGGAAAGCAGAGGATAACTAAGTAATGGGAATTCAGGCAGACATGACATTGAAAAAATTCTTGTTTAGGTATTTTAGAAGCACTTACAAGGCAGCAAGTCCACTGGCAGGAGACCTAGACACTAGGGAACTTGCATTCCAGGCAGTAAATCCAGTGATTGGGGATACTGAGGTGCAAGGCATGAGCCAGAGCATCAAAGTTAGAAGAAGACAAAAAGCAAGATTCATGGGTCTCATATACCCCTCCCCTTCCCAGCACACCCACCACCCCTACACACACACAACAACAACAACAACCTCTGTAGTATTCTGGAATCTGAGGTGTGGCAGATCCTGAAAGGGGGTGAGGTGGGAATAAGTAAGAATCACAGACTGCCATAACTATTATATGTCTTAGAGGTATCTAATCTTTATCCAGATGGGGAATATGTGGCTCAGAAAAGTTACTCAATTGCTCATCTTCTCTGAGACTGTTTCTTCCCATAAAACAGAACTTTTGGGAGAATTAAATATGGGATAACAAGTGAAGATTCCTAACTATTTGTCTCTGCTCCTTCCATAAAACCATCCCAAATCTTCCTATCTAGAAGTATTGTAAGGAAATCCTGAAAACCATGTATATCACTACTTTTAGCCCCATTTACTTACTCTTCAATTGCATCACATCCTGGGAGGAAGCATTTTCTCAGAGGAATAAAGTTTGTCTCACCTCTGAAGTGTTATAGAAGATGGAATGGTGACTAGAGAAACATAGGCTGCATGCTATGTTAACTCTCTCTTCTAAAGCAGAGTTATTGAATATGATTATAAAATATTAATCACCACATAGCAACAATTTTCAAGGTCATTTAGGATTAGTGGAGTCACAATTGTTAAATCTGTGTACTATAATACACTTTTTTTCTGCAAGGAACAAAACTAATCTGCAGTATATAAACCCTATATTCAGAAGCTGTCAAATTAATTACAATTTGGGGCATTGTCATATTTGAAGACAGGATTATATTTCTCCATTCTCACGCTCACTATTGATGTTTGAAATCACTCTAAGATCAAGCTGTAATGTAGTTGACATTGGGTTCTTCTCAAACAAAATGCAACCAATAATGGTAAGTTTATGGGCAGCCATTTTTCTCCAGACAGCCAAAGAGCTTTTCAATGGGGAAAAAAGGGGCTGGCATTCATGACAATATGATAAGGTATTTTGGCATCCCTGCAGTGTAACTTTGGCTGACATACAGGTGTCAAAACAACACATCTTTATGGTGTGCACTAATGGAAGGAACATGATGAATGCCCTTGAACAGAGTGTAAGGAGGAGAGAAGAAGCAGAGCCCAGGGACAGATGGTGCTGATTTATTACTCTGAAATGTCAGAGGGTAAGTGTTTTCTGCATATTGAGTTAGAGGTAATGCAGAGGTAATGTTTGAGATTATTGTGTTGGGCTTGATATTTTGATACTGAATTTGAATCAAAATGATCTCATCTCTTAAGCAGGCTTATTGACAAAAGAGATGGCTGGATTTGAAAAGGCTTGACTGACGTCTTTGGGGATATGATCAGGAAAACAATGCCCTGGGTCTATGGCTCATGAATATATTTGAAATGAACACAGGCTTTTTTTTTCATTGTCTTCATTTTCTGTGACAATTAGAGTGTGATTCAAAGTGACATAACCAAAATTCATTGTAACTAAAGCAGCTACTGTATTGTGTTTTGCCAATGAGATTAAATCTAAAAGAGAGTACTGTGGTCAGAACATCTACAAAGCATAGACATCCTCTTGGTTGTTCCTTTACTGATCAGCTTTGTGGTATGTGGATTTGGTCTCAAAGAAACAACTACCAAATGATTTTTATGACCTCTTCATTACTTTAATATCATTTATGATAACAGATGTCTTAAATTGTTTAATAGGTAATTCAACTGTATTAGGTTTTTCATACTTCCAGATTAAACTAAGCTTCTATAAATTGCTTGGTGATTGAATTTTAAATAGGAAAGAACTCTTAATTTCATATAATCTGTACCCTATTATCTGAGAAGGGGACAAGATTCTGTACTGTACTATATATTTGACCACATTTTAAATTAAGCTTTCTCATTTATGAACTCTGAACTGAAATGTACACTCTTGGACAAGATGTGTTTGCCTATCAGTGAGGTTACTATACAGTTTCACAAACTCTACAGCTGAACATTCTATAACTTGTTATTTTCATTTCATTATTCATTAAGACATTTTCATTAATTTTAGTTTTCAGAAACAGGTGAAGAGGAAGATATGGCCTACCACATAAAAATATCAGATTGAGAACGAGACTGAAATTCTATTCTCAGTTTATCCTCCTGTTTACTTTCTCTGACTAAAGTTCCTCACCTATAAAAAAGTAATCATTTACACTTATTGTACACTATAAATATTGTCTGGAACATTTTCAAAGAACTTTGACCTCAGCATAAAATGAAACCTTTAAAATTCAGTGAGTAGCTAATATATTTAGATACACAACACATTTGTATAGCACTTTAAAATCTTGGCACATATTTTTTAAATGTTTTGTAAATTGCTATGTGTAACAATTCTATTAGACAGTCAATGTCTGTATCATTGACTCCATTATTGTACATGAGCTGAGATTCAAAGGGAATAAGTGATTGATTTATGGTCATTCAACTATAAAGTGGAGCAGGCTGGATAATCACATAGGTCTTCAAAGACAAGCATTTATTGTCCTATACCACACTGCTTCATTTTATGCGCAATGGATATATGTGCACTATCATCATATTTCTACATTATGGGTAATGACACGTCTAGTCTGCTAATCATAAAAATAGCAGGAAAAAATAATGAACAGAATATAAACTATGCAGACAATATAATATTTGTTGAATTAAAACATTTGTTGAATTAAAAAGTAAATTAAATAACTTAGGGGGGAGGGGCAAGATGGCAGAAGAGTAAGACGCGGAGATCACCTTCCTTCCCACAGATACATGAGAAATACATCTACACGTGGAACTGCTCCTACAGAACACCCACTGAACGCTGGCAGAAGACGTCAGACCTCCCAAAAGGCAAGAAAATCCCCACATACTTGGGTAGGGCAAAAGAAAAAAGAAATAACAGAGACAAAAGAATAGGGACGGGACCTGCACCAGTGGGAGGGAGCTGTGAAGGAGGAAAGGTTTCCACACACTAGGAAGCCCCTTCGTGGGCGGAGACTGCGGGTGGCAGAGGGGGGAAGCTTCGGAGCCACGGAGGAGAGCGCAGCCACAGGGGTGCGGAGGGCAAAGCGGAGAGATTCCCACACAGAGGATCAGCGCCGAGCAGCACTCACCAGCCCGAGAGGCTTGTCTGCTCAGCCACCGGGGCGGGCGGGGGCTGGGAGCTGAGGCTCGGGCTTCGGTGCTAGCCGGGAGGGAGTCCGGGAAAAAGACTGCAGCTGCCGAAGAGGCAAGAGACTTTTTCTTGCCTCTTTGTTTCGCGGCGCGCAAGGAGAGGGGATTCAGAGCGCCGCCTAAACGAGCTCCAGAGACGGGCGCGAGCCGCGGCTATCAGCGCGGATCCCACAGCAACAGGGACGCAGAGGGAAAAACGGAGAGATTCCCGCACAGAGGCTCGGCGCCGAGCAGCACTCACCAGCCCGAGAGGCTTGTCTGCTCACCCGCCGGGGAGGGCGGGGGCTGGGAGCTGAGGCTCGGGCTTCGGTCGGATCCCAGGGAGAGGACTGGGGTTGGCTGCGTGAACACAGCCTGAAGGGGCTAGCGCACCACAGCTAGCCGGGAGGGAGCCTGAGAAAAAGTCTGCAGCTGCTGAAGAGGCAAGAGACTTTTTCTTGCCTCTTTGTTTCGCGGCGTGCAAGGAGAGGGGATTCAGAGCGCCACTTAAACGAACTCCAGAGATGGGCGTGAGCCGCGGCTATAAGCGCGGATCCCAGAGACGGGCATGAGACGCTAAGGCTGCTGCTGCCGCCACCAAAAAGCCTGTGGGCGAGCACAGGTCATTCTCCACACCGCCCCTCCCGGGAGCCTGTGCAGCACGCCACGGCCAGGCTCCGGTAATCCGGGGACAACTTCCCCAGGAGAGCGCACGGCGCGCCTCAGGCTGCTGCAACGTCACGCCGGCTTCTGCCGCCGCAGGCTCGCCCCGCCTCCTCCGTGCCGCTCCCTCCCCCCGGCCTGACTGAGCCAGAGCCCCCAAAGCAGCTGCTCCTTTAACCCCTTTCTGTCTGGGCGGGGAACAGACGCCCTCAGGCGACCTACATGCAGAGGCGGGTCCAAATCCAAAGCTGAACCCCGGGAGCTGTATGAACAAAGAAGGAAGGGAAATCTCTCCCAGCAGCCTCAGAAGCAGCGGATTAAAGCTCCACAAACAACTTGATGTGCCTGCATCTGTTGAATACCTGAATAGACAACGAATCAACCCAAATTTAGGAGGTGGACTTTGGGAGCAGGATATATTAGCTTTTCCCCTTTTCCTTTTTTTGTGAGTGTATATGTGTATGCTTCTGGGTGAGATTTTGTCTGTACAGCTTTGCTCTCACCGTTAGTCCTAGGGTTAGGTCCGTCCGTTTTTTTTTGTTTTTTTTTTTTTACTTAAAAAAAAATTTTTTTTCCCTAATAAATGTTTTCTTAATAATTTTTCCTTATTTTCTATTTTTAAAAGTTAAAAAAAATTTTTTTAATAAGTTTTTTCATATTTTTTATTTTAAAAAATTAAAAAAATTTTTTTTCTTAATAAATTTTTTCTTAATAATTTTCTTCTTATTCTTAGTATAAAAAATTAATAAATCTAATTTTAAAAATTAAAAAAAGTTTTTCTTAATAAATTTATTATTAATAATTTTTTTCTTATTTTTTATTATAATTGCTTTATTTTATTTTATTTTATCCTCTTTCTTTCTTTCTTACCATTTTTTCTCCCTTTTATTCTGAGCCGTGTGGATGAAAGGCTCTTGGTGCTCCAGCCAGGCATCAGGGCTGTGCCTCTGAGGTGGAAGAGCCAACTTCAGGACACTGGTCCACAAGAGACCTCCCAGCTCCACGTAATACCAAACGGCAAAAATCTCTCAGAGATCTCCATCTCAACATCAAGACCCAGCTTCACTCAACGACCAGCAAGCTACAGTGCTGGACACCCTATGCCAAACAACTAGCAAGACAGGAACACAGCCCCATCCATTAACAGAGAGGCTGCCTAAAATCAAAATAAAGCCACAGACACCCCAAAACACACCACCAGACGTGGACGAGCCCACCAGAAAGACAACATCCAGCCTCATCCACCAGAACACAGGCACTAGTTCCCTCCACCAGGAAACCTACACAACCCACTGAATCAACCTTAGCCACTGGGGACAGATACCAAAAACAACGGGAACTACGAACCTGCAGCCTGTGAAAAGGAGACCCCAAACACAGTAAGATAAGCAAAATGAGAAGACAGAAAAACACACAGCAGATGAAGGAGCAGGGTCAAAACACACCAGACCTAACAAATGAAGAGGAAATAGGTAGTCTACCTGAAAAAGAATTCAGAATAATGATAGTAAGGATGATCCAAAATCTTGGTAATAGAATAGACAAAATGCAAGAAACATTTAACAAGGACGTAGAAGAACTAAAGAAGAACCAAGCAACGATGAAAAACACAATAAATGAAATTAAAAATACTCTAGATGGGATCAATAGCAGAATAACTGAGGCAGAAGAACGGATAAGTGACCTGGAAGATAAAATGGTGGAAATAACTACTGCAGACCAGAATAAAGAAAAAAGAATGAAAAGAACTGAGGACAGTCTCAGAGACCTCTGGGACAACATTAAACGCACCAACGTTCGAATTATAGGGGTCCCAGAAGAAGAAGAGAAAAAGAAAGGGACTGAGAAAATATTTGAAGAGATTATAGTTGAAAACTTCCCTAATATGGGAAAGGAAATAGTTAATCAAGTCCTGGAAGCACAGAGAGTCCCATACAGGATGAATCCAAGGAGAAACACACCAAGAAACATATTAATCAAACTATCAAAAATTAAATATAAAGAAAGCATATTAAAAGCAGCAAGGGAAAAACAACAAATAACACACAAGGGCATCCCCATAAGGTTAACAGCTGATCTTTCAGCAGAAACTCTGCAAGCCAGAAGGGAGTGGCAGGATATACTTAAAGTGATGAAGGAGAAAAACCTACAACCAAGATTACTCTACCCAGCAAGGATCTCATTCAGATTTGATGGAGAAATTAAAACCTTTACAGACAAGCAAAAGCTGAGAGAGTTCAGCACCACCAAACCAGCTTTACAACAAATGCTAAAGGAACTTCTCTAGGCAAGAAACACAAGAGAAGGAAAACACCTACAATAACAAACCCAAAACATTTAAGAAAATGGGAATAGGAACATACATATCGACAATAACCTTAAATGTAAATGGATTAAATGCTCCCACCAAAAGACACAGACTGGCTGAATGGATACAAAAACAAGACCCATATATATGCTGTCTACAAGAGACCCACTTCAGACCTAGAGACACATACAGACTGAAAGTGAGGGGATGGAAAAAGATATTCCATGCAAATGGAAATCAAAAGAAAGCTGGAGTAGCAATTCTCATATCAGACAAAATAGACTTTAAAATAAAGACTATTACAAGAGACAAAGAAGGACACTATATAATGATCAAGGGATCGATCCAAGAGGAAGGTATACCAATTGTAAATATTTATGCACCGAACATAGGAGCACCTCAATACATAAGGCAAATACTAAGAGCCATAAAAGGGGAAATCGACAGTAACACAATCATAGTAGGGGACTTTAACACCCCACTTTCACCAATGGACATATCATCCAAAATGAAAATAAATAAGGCAACCCAAGCTTTAAATGATACATTAAACAAGATGGACTTAATTGATATTTATAGGACATTCCACCCAAAAACAACAGAATACACATTTTTCTCAAGTGCTCATGGAACATTCTCCAGGATAGATCATATCTTGGGTCACAAATCAAGCCTTGGTAAATTTAAAAAAATTGAAATCATATCAAGTATCTTTTCCGACCACAACGCTATGAGACTAGATATCAATTACAGGAAAAGATCTGTAAAAAATACAAACACATGGAGGCTACACAATACACTACTTAATAACGAAGTGATCACTGAAGAAATCAAAGGAGAAATCAAAAAATACCTAGAAACAAATGACAATGGAGACATGATGATCCAAAACCTATTGGATGCAGCAAAAGCAATTCTAAGAGGGAAGTTTATAGCAATACAAGCCTACCTCAAGAAACAGGAAACATCTCGAATAAACAACCTAACCTTGCACCTAAAGCAATTAGAGAAAGAAGAACAAAAAAACCCCAAAGCTAGCAGAAGGAAAGAAATCATAAAGATCAGATCAGAAATAAATGAAAAAGAAATGAAGGAAACAATAGCAAAAATCAATGAAACTAAAAGCTGGTTCTTTGAGAAGATAAACAAAATTGATAAACCATTAGCCAGACTCATCAAGAGAAAAAGGGAGAAGACTCAAATTAATAGAATTAGAAATGAAAAAGGAGAAGTAACCACTGACACTGCAGAAATACAAATGATCATGAGAGATTACTACAAGCAACTCTATGCCAATAAAATGGACAACCTGGAAGAAATGGACAGATTCTTAGAAATGCACAACCTGCCGAGACTGAACCAGGAAGAAACAGAAAATATGAACAGACCAATCACAAGCACTGAAATTGAAACTGTGATTAAAAATCTTCCAACACACAAAAGCCCAGGACCAGATGGCTTCACAGGCGAATTCTATCAAACATTTAGAGAAGAGCTAACACCTATCCTTCTCAAACTCTTCCAAAATATTGCAGAGGGAGGAACACTCCCCAACTCATTCTACGAGGCCACCATCACCCTGATACCAAAACCAGACAAAGATGTCACAAAGAAAGAAAACTACAGGCCAATATCACTGATGAACATAGATGCAAAAATCCTCAACAAAATACTAGCAAACAGAATCCAACAGCACATTAAAAGGATCATACACCATGATCAAGTGGGGTTTATTCCAGGAATGCAAGGATTCTTCAATATACGCAAATCAATCAACGTGATACATCATATTAACAAATTGAAGGAGAAAAACCATATGATCATCTCAATAGATGCAGAGAAAGCTTTCGACAAAATTCAACACCCATTTATGATAAAAGTCCTGCAGAAAGTAGGCATAGAGGGAACTTTCCTCAACATAATAAAGGCCGTATATGACAAACCCACAGCCAACATTGTCCTCAATGGTGAAAAACTGAAACCATTTCCACTAAGATCAGGAACAAGACAAGGTTGCCCACTCTCACCACTATTATTCAACATAGTTTTGGAAGTGTTAGCCACAGCAATCAGAGACGAAAAAGAAATAAAAGGAATCCAAATCGGAAAAGAAGAAGTAAAGCTGTCACTGTTTGCAGATGACATGATACTATACATAGAGAATCCAAAAGATGCTACCAGAAAACTACTAGAGCTAATCAATGAATTTGGTAAAGTAGCAGGATACAAAATTAATGCACAGAAATCTCTTGCATTCCTGTATACTAATGATGAAAAATCTGAAAGTGAAATTAAGAAAACACTCCCGTTTACCATTGCAACAAAAAGAATAAAATATCTAGGAATAAACCTACCTAAGGAGACAAAAGACCTGTATGCAGAAAATTATAGGACACTGATGAAAGAAATTAAAGATGATACAAATAGATGGAGAGATATACCATGTTCTTGGATTGGAAGAATCAACATTGTGAAAATGACTCTGCTACCCAAAGCAATCTACAAATTCAATGCAATCCCTATCAAACTACCACTGGCATTTTTCACAGAACTAGAACAAAAAATTTCACAATTTGTATGGAAACACAAAAGACCCCGAATAGCCAAAGCAATCTTGAGAACGAAAAATGGAGCTGGAGGAATCAGGCTCCCTGACTTCAGACTATATTACAAAGCTACAGTAATCAAGACAGTTTGGTACTGGCACAAAAACAGAAATATAGATCAATGGAACAGGATAGAAAGCCCAGAGATAAGCCCACGCACATATGGTCACCTTATCTTTGATAAAGGAGGCAAGCATATACAGTGGAGAAAAGACAGCCTCTTCAATAAGTGGTGCCGGGAAAATTGGACAGATACATGTAAAAGTATGAAATTAGAACACTCCCTGACACCATACACAAAAATAAACTCAAAATGGATTAAAGACCTAAGTGTAAGGCCAGACACTATCAAACTCTTAGAGGAAAACATAGGCAGAACACTCTATGACATAAATCACAGCAAGATCCTTTTTGACCCAGCTCCTAGAGAAATGGAAATAAAAACACAAATAAACAAATGGGACCTAATGAAACTTAAAAGCTTTTGCACAGCAAAGGAAACCATAAACAAGACCAAAAGACAACCTTCAGAATGGGAGAAAATATTTGCAAATGAAGCAACTGACAAAGGATTAATCTCCAAGATTTACAAGCAGCTCATGCAGCTCAATAACAAAAAAACGAACAACCCAATCCAAAAATGGGCAGAAGACCTAAATAGACATTTCTCTAAAGAAGATATACAGATTGCCAACAGATACATGAAAGAATGCTCAACATCATTAATCATTAGAGAAATGCAAATCAAAACTACAATGAGAGGGAGGGGCAAGATGGCGGAAGAGTAAGACGCGGAGATCACCTTCCTCCCCACAGATACATGAGAAACACATCTACACGTGGAACTGCTCCTACAGAACACCCACTGAACGCTGGCAGAAGACGTCAGACCTCCCAAAAGGCAAGAAAATCCCCACGTACTTGGCCGTGTGGATGAAAGGCTCTTGGTGCTCCAGCCAGGCATCAGGGCTGTGCCTCTGAGGTGGGAGAGCCAACTTCAGGACACTGGTCCACAAGAGACCTCCCAGCTCCACGTAATACCAAACGGCGAAAATCTCTCACAGATCTCCATCTCAACATCAAGACCCAGCTTCACTCAACGACCAGCAAGCTACAGTGCTGGACACCCTATGCCAAACAACTAGCAAGACAGGAACACAGCCCCATCCATTAACAGAGAGGCTGCCTAAAATCATAATAAGGCCACAGACACCCCAAAACACACCACCAGACGTGGACGAACCCACCAGAAAGACAACATCCAGCCTCATCCACCAGAACACAGGCACTAGTTCCCTCCACCAGGAAACCTACACAACCCACTGAACCAACCTTAGCCACTGGGGACAGATACCAAAAACAACGGGAACTACGAACCTGCAGCCTGTGAAAAGGAGACCCCAAACACAGTAAGATAAGCAAAATGAGAAGACAGAAAAACACACAGCAGATGAAGGAGCAGGGTCAAAACACACCAGACCTAACAAATGAAGAGGAAATAGGTAGTCTACCTGAAAAAGAATTCAGAATAATGATAGTAAGGATGATCCAAAGTCTTGGAAATAGAATAGACAAAATGCAAGAAACATTTAACAAGGACGTAGAAGAACTAAAGAGGAACCAAGAAACGATGACAAGCACAATAAATGAAATTAAAAATACTCTAGATGGGATCAATAGCAGAATAACTGAGGCAGAAGAACGGATAAGTGACCTGGAAGATAAAATGGTGGAAATAACTACTGCAGACCAGAATAAAGAAAAAAGAATGAAAAGAACTGAGGACAGTCTCAGAGACCTCTGGGACAACATTAAACGCACCAACATTCGAATTATAGGGGTCCCAGAAGAAGAAGAGAAAAAGAAAGGGACTGAGAAAATATTTGAAGAGATTATAGTTGAAAACTTCCCTAATATGGGAAAGGAAATAGTTAATCAAGTCCTGGAAGCACAGAGAGTCCCATACAGGATAAATCCAAGGAGAAACACACCAAGACACATATTAATCAAACTATCAAAAATTAAATATAAAGAAAACATATTAAAAGCAGCAAGGGAAAAACAACAGATAACACACAAGGGCATCCCCATAAGGTTAACAGCTGATCTTTCAGCAGAAACGCTGCAAGCCAGAAGGGAGTGGCAGGATATACTTAAAGTGATGAAGGAGAAAAACCTACAACCAAGATTACTCTACCCAGCAAGGATCTCATTCAGATTTAATGGAGAAATTAAAACCTTTACAGACAAGCAAAAGCTGAGAGAGTTCAGCACCACCAAACCAGCTTTACAGCAAATGCTAAAGGAACTTCTCTAGGCAAGAAACACAAGAGAAGGAAAACACCTACAATAACAAACCCAAAACATTTAAGAAAATGGGAATAGGAACATACATATCGATAATTACCTTAAATGTAAATGGATTAAATGCTCCCACCAAAAGACACAGACTGGCTGAATGGATACAAAAACAAGACCCATATATATGCTGTCTACAAGAGACCCACTTCAGACCTAGAGACACATACAGACTGAAAGTGAGGGGATGGAAAAAGATATTCCATGCAAATGGAAATCAAAAGAAAGCTGGAGTAGCAATTCTCATATCAGACAAAATAGACTTTAAAATAAAGACAATTACAAGAGACAAAGATGGACACTATATAATGATCAAGGGATCGATCCAAGAGGAAGGTATAACAATTGTAAATATTTATGCACCCAACATAGGAGCACCTCAATACATAAGGCAAATACTAACAGCCATAAAAGGGGAAATCGACAGTAACACAATCATAGTAGGGGACTTTAACACCCCACTTTCACCAATGGACAGATCATCCAAAATGAAAATAAATAAGGAAACACAAGCTTTAAATGATACATTAAACAAGATGGACTTAATTGATATTTATAGGACATTCCACCCAAAAACAACAGAATACACATTTTTCTCAAGTGCTCATGGAACATTCTCCAGGATAGATCATATCTTGGGTCACAAATCAAGCCTTGGTAAATTTAAGAAAATTGAAATCGTATCAAGTATCTTTTCCGACCACAACGCTATGAGACTAGATATCAATTACAGGAAAAGATCTGTAAAAAATACAAACACATGGAGGCTACACAATACACTACTTAATAACGAAGTGATCACTGAAGAAATCAAAGGAGAAATCAAAAAATACCTAGAAACAAATGACAATGGAGACACGACGATCCAAAACCTATGGGATGCAGCAAAAGCAATTCTAAGAGGGAAGTTTATAGCAATACAAGCCTACCTCAAGAAACAGGAAACATCTCGAATAAACAACCTAACCTTGCACCTAAAGCAATTAGAGAAAGAAGAACAAAAAAACCCCAAAGCTAGCAGAAGGAAAGAAATCATAAAGATCAGATCAGAAATAAATGAAAAAGAAATGAAGGAAACAATAGCAAAAATCAATGAAACTAAAAGCTGGTTCTTTGAGAAGATAAACAAAATTGATAAACCATTAGCCAGACTCATCAAGAGAAAAAGGGAGAAGACTCAAATTAATAGAATTAGAAATGAAAAAGGAGAAGTAACCACTGACACTGCAGAAATACAAATGATCATGAGAGATTACTACAAGCAACTCTATGCCAATAAAATGGACAACCTGGAAGAAATGGACAGATTCTTAGAAATGCACAACCTGCCGAGACTGAACCAGGAAGAAACAGAAAATATGAACAGACCAATCACAAGCACTGAAATTGAAACTGTGATTAAAAATCTTCCAACACACAAAAGCCCAGGACCAGATGGCTTCACAGGCGAATTCTATCAAACATTTAGAGAAGAGCTAACACCTATCCTTCTCAAACTCTTCCAAAATATTGCAGAGGGAGGAACACTCCCCAACTCATTCTACGAGGCCACCATCACCCTGATACCAAAACCAGACAAAGATGTCACAAAGAAAGAAAACTACAGGCCAATATCACTGATGAACATAGATGCAAAAATCCTCAACAAAATACTAGCAAACAGAATCCAACAGCACATTAAAAGGATTATACACCATGATCAAGTGGGGTTTATTCCAGGAATGCAAGGATTCTTCAATATACGCAAATCAATCAACGTGATACATCATATTAACAAATTGAAGGAGAAAAACCATATGATCATCTCAATAGATGCAGAGAAAGCTTTCGACAAAATTCAACACCCATTTATGATAAAAGTCCTGCAGAAAGTAGGCATAGAGGGAACTTTCCTCAACATAATAAAGGCCGTATATGACAAACCCACAGCCAACATTGTCCTCAATGGTGAAAAACTGAAACCATTTCCACTAAGATCAGGAACAAGACAAGGTTGCCCACTCTCACCACTATTATTCAACATAGTTTTGGAAGTGTTAGCCACAGCAATCAGAGACGAAAAAGAAATAAAAGGAATCCAAATCGGAAAAGAAGAAGTAAAGCTGTCACTGTTTGCAGATGACATGATACTATACATAGAGAATCCAAAAGATGCTACCAGAAAACTACTAGAGCTAATCAATGAATTTGGTAAAGTAGCAGGATACAAAATTAATGCACAGAAATCTCTTGCATTCCTGTATACTAATGATGAAAAATCTGAAAGTGAAATTAAGAAAACACTCCCGTTTACCATTGCAACAAAAAGAATAAAATATCTAGGAATAAACCTACCTAAGGAGACAAAAGACCTGTATGCAGAAAATTATAGGACACTGATGAAAGAAATTAAAGATGATACAAATAGATGGAGAGATATACCATGTTCTTGGATTGGAAGAATCAACATTGTGAAAATGACTCTGCTACCCAAAGCAATCTACAAATTCAATGCAATCCCTATCAAACTACCACTGGCATTTTTCACAGAACTAGAACAAAAAATTTCACAATTTGTATGGAAACACAAAAGACCCCGAATAGCCAAAGCAATCTTGAGAACGAAAAATGGAGCTGGAGGAATCAGGCTCCCTGACTTCAGACTATATTACAAAGCTACAGTAATCAAGACAGTTTGGTACTGGCACAAAAACAGAAATATAGATCAATGGAACAGGATAGAAAGCCCAGAGATAAGCCCACGCACATATGGTCACCTTATCTTTGATAAAGGAGGCAAGCATATACAGTGGAGAAAAGACAGCCTCTTCAATAAGTGGTGCCGGGAAAATTGGACAGATACATGTAAAAGTATGAAATTAGAACACTCCCTGACACCATACACAAAAATAAACTCAAAATGGATTAAAGACCTAAGTGTAAGGCCAGACACTATCAAACTCTTAGAGGAAAACATAGGCAGAACACTCTATGACATAAATCACAGCAAGATCCTTTTTGACCCAGCTCCTAGAGAAATGGAAATAAAAACACAAATAAACAAATGGGACCTAATGAAACTTAAAAGCTTTTGCACAGCAAAGGAAACCATAAACAAGACCAAAAGACAACCTTCAGAATGGGAGAAAATATTTGCAAATGAAGCAACTGACAAAGGATTAATCTCCAAGATTTACAAGCAGCTCATGCAGCTCAATAACAAAAAAACGAACAACCCAATCCAAAAATGGGCAGAAGACCTAAATAGACATTTCTCTAAAGAAGATATACAGATTGCCAACAGATACATGAAAGAATGCTCAACATCATTAATCATTAGAGAAATGCAAATCAAAACTACAATGAGAGGGAGGGGCAAGATGGCGGAAGAGTAAGACGCGGAGATCACCTTCCTCCCCACAGATACATGAGAAACACATCTACACGTGGAACTGCTCCTACAGAACACCCACTGAACGCTGGCAGAAGACGTCAGACCTCCCAAAAGGCAAGAAAATCCCCACGTACTTGGCCGTGTGGATGAAAGGCTCTTGGTGTTCCAGCCAGGCATCAGGGCTGTGCCTCTGAGGTGGGAGAGCCAACTTCAGGACACTGGTCCACAAGAGACCTCCCAGCTCCACGTAATACCAAACGGCGAAAATCTCTCACAGATCTCCATCTCAACATCAAGACCCAGCTTCACTCAACGACCAGCAAGCTACAGTGCTGGACACCCTATGCCAAACAACTAGCAAGACAGGAACACAGCCCCATCCATTAACAGAGAGGCTGCCTAAAATCATAATAAGGCCACAGACACCCCAAAACACACCACCAGACGTGGACGAACCCACCAGAAAGACAACATCCAGCCTCATCCACCAGAACACAGGCACTAGTTCCCTCCACCAGGAAACCTACACAACCCACTGAACCAACCTTAGCCACTGGGGACAGATACCAAAAACAACGGGAACTACGAACCTGCAGCCTGTGAAAAGGAGACCCCAAACACAGTAAGATAAGCAAAATGAGAAGACAGAAAAACACACAGCAGATGAAGGAGCAGGGTCAAAACACACCAGACCTAACAAATGAAGAGGAAATAGGTAGTCTACCTGAAAAAGAATTCAGAATAATGATAGTAAGGATGATCCAAAGTCTTGGAAATAGAATAGACAAAATGCAAGAAACATTTAACAAGGACGTAGAAGAACTAAAGAGGAACCAAGAAACGATGACAAGCACAATAAATGAAATTAAAAATACTCTAGATGGGATCAATAGCAGAATAACTGAGGCAGAAGAACGGATAAGTGACCTGGAAGATAAAATGGTGGAAATAACTACTGCAGACCAGAATAAAGAAAAAAGAATGAAAAGAACTGAGGACAGTCTCAGAGACCTCTGGGACAACATTAAACGCACCAACATTCGAATTATAGGGGTCCCAGAAGAAGAAGAGAAAAAGAAAGGGACTGAGAAAATATTTGAAGAGATTATAGTTGAAAACTTCCCTAATATGGGAAAGGAAATAGTTAATCAAGTCCTGGAAGCACAGAGAGTCCCATACAGGATAAATCCAAGGAGAAACACACCAAGACACATATTAATCAAACTATCAAAAATTAAATATAAAGAAAACATATTAAAAGCAGCAAGGGAAAAACAACAGATAACACACAAGGGCATCCCCATAAGGTTAACAGCTGATCTTTCAGCAGAAACGCTGCAAGCCAGAAGGGAGTGGCAGGATATACTTAAAGTGATGAAGGAGAAAAACCTACAACCAAGATTACTCTACCCAGCAAGGATCTCATTCAGATTTAATGGAGAAATTAAAACCTTTACAGACAAGCAAAAGCTGAGAGAGTTCAGCACCACCAAACCAGCTTTACAGCAAATGCTAAAGGAACTTCTCTAGGCAAGAAACACAAGAGAGGAAAACACCTACAATAACAAACCCAAAACATTTAAGAAAATGGGAATAGGAACATACATATCGATAATTACCTTAAATGTAAATGGATTAAATGCTCCCACCAAAAGACACAGACTGGCTGAATGGATACAAAAACAAGACCCATATATATGCTGTCTACAAGAGACCCACTTCAGACCTAGAGACACATACAGACTGAAAGTGAGGGGATGGAAAAAGATATTCCATGCAAATGGAAATCAAAAGAAAGCTGGAGTAGCAATTCTCATATCAGACAAAATAGACTTTAAAATAAAGACAATTACAAGAGACAAAGACGGACACTATATAATGATCAAGGGATCGATCCAAGAGGAAGGTATAACAATTGTAAATATTTATGCACCCAACATAGGAGCACCTCAATACATAAGGCAAATACTAACAGCCATAAAAGGGGAAATCGACAGTAACACAATCATAGTAGGGGACTTTAACACCCCACTTTCACCAATGGACAGATCATCCAAAATGAAAATAAATAAGGAAACACAAGCTTTAAATGATACATTAAACAAGATGGACTTAATTGATATTTATAGGACATTCCACCCAAAAACAACAGAATACACATTTTTCTCAAGTGCTCATGGAACATTCTCCAGGATAGATCATATCTTGGGTCACAAATCAAGCCTTGGTAAATTTAAGAAAATTGAAATCGTATCAAGTATCTTTTCCGACCACAACGCTATGAGACTAGATATCAATTACAGGAAAAGATCTGTAAAAAATACAAACACATGGAGGCTACACAATACACTACTTAATAACGAAGTGATCACTGAAGAAATCAAAGGAGAAATCAAAAAATACCTAGAAACAAATGACAATGGAGACACGACGATCCAAAACCTATGGGATGCAGCAAAAGCAATTCTAAGAGGGAAGTTTATAGCAATACAAGCCTACCTCAAGAAACAGGAAACATCTCGAATAAACAACCTAACCTTGCACCTAAAGCAATTAGAGAAAGAAGAACAAAAAAACCCCAAAGCTAGCAGAAGGAAAGAAATCATAAAGATCAGATCAGAAATAAATGAAAAAGAAATGAAGGAAACAATAGCAAAAATCAATGAAACTAAAAGCTGGTTCTTTGAGAAGATAAACAAAATTGATAAACCATTAGCCAGACTCATCAAGAGAAAAAGGGAGAAGACTCAAATTAATAGAATTAGAAATGAAAAAGGAGAAGTAACCACTGACACTGCAGAAATACAAATGATCATGAGAGATTACTACAAGCAACTCTATGCCAATAAAATGGACAACCTGGAAGAAATGGACAGATTCTTAGAAATGCACAACCTGCCGAGACTGAACCAGGAAGAAACAGAAAATATGAACAGACCAATCACAAGCACTGAAATTGAAACTGTGATTAAAAATCTTCCAACACACAAAAGCCCAGGACCAGATGGCTTCACAGGCGAATTCTATCAAACATTTAGAGAAGAGCTAACACCTATCCTTCTCAAACTCTTCCAAAATATTGCAGAGGGAGGAACACTCCCCAACTCATTCTACGAGGCCACCATCACCCTGATACCAAAACCAGACAAAGATGTCACAAAGAAAGAAAACTACAGGCCAATATCACTGATGAACATAGATGCAAAAATCCTCAACAAAATACTAGCAAACAGAATCCAACAGCACATTAAAAGGATTATACACCATGATCAAGTGGGGTTTATTCCAGGAATGCAAGGATTCTTCAATATACGCAAATCAATCAACGTGATACATCATATTAACAAATTGAAGGAGAAAAACCATATGATCATCTCAATAGATGCAGAGAAAGCTTTCGACAAAATTCAACACCCATTTATGATAAAAGTCCTGCAGAAAGTAGGCATAGAGGGAACTTTCCTCAACATAATAAAGGCCGTATATGACAAACCCACAGCCAACATTGTCCTCAATGGTGAAAAACTGAAACCATTTCCACTAAGATCAGGAACAAGACAAGGTTGCCCACTCTCACCACTATTATTCAACATAGTTTTGGAAGTGTTAGCCACAGCAATCAGAGACGAAAAAGAAATAAAAGGAATCCAAATCGGAAAAGAAGAAGTAAAGCTGTCACTGTTTGCAGATGACATGATACTATACATAGAGAATCCAAAAGATGCTACCAGAAAACTACTAGAGCTAATCAATGAATTTGGTAAAGTAGCAGGATACAAAATTAATGCACAGAAATCTCTTGCATTCCTGTATACTAATGATGAAAAATCTGAAAGTGAAATTAAGAAAACACTCCCGTTTACCATTGCAACAAAAAGAATAAAATATCTAGGAATAAACCTACCTAAGGAGACAAAAGACCTGTATGCAGAAAATTATAGGACACTGATGAAAGAAATTAAAGATGATACAAATAGATGGAGAGATATACCATGTTCTTGGATTGGAAGAATCAACATTGTGAAAATGACTCTGCTACCCAAAGCAATCTACAAATTCAATGCAATCCCTATCAAACTACCACTGGCATTTTTCACAGAACTAGAACAAAAAATTTCACAATTTGTATGGAAACACAAAAGACCCCGAATAGCCAAAGCAATCTTGAGAACGAAAAATGGAGCTGGAGGAATCAGGCTCCCTGACTTCAGACTATATTACAAAGCTACAGTAATCAAGACAGTTTGGTACTGGCACAAAAACAGAAATATAGATCAATGGAACAGGATAGAAAGCCCAGAGATAAGCCCACGCACATATGGTCACCTTATCTTTGATAAAGGAGGCAAGCATATACAGTGGAGAAAAGACAGCCTCTTCAATAAGTGGTGCCGGGAAAATTGGACAGATACATGTAAAAGTATGAAATTAGAACACTCCCTGACACCATACACAAAAATAAACTCAAAATGGATTAAAGACCTAAGTGTAAGGCCAGACACTATCAAACTCTTAGAGGAAAACATAGGCAGAACACTCTATGACATAAATCACAGCAAGATCCTTTTTGACCCAGCTCCTAGAGAAATGGAAATAAAAACACAAATAAACAAATGGGACCTAATGAAACTTAAAAGCTTTTGCACAGCAAAGGAAACCATAAACAAGACCAAAAGACAACCTTCAGAATGGGAGAAAATATTTGCAAATGAAGCAACTGACAAAGGATTAATCTCCAAGATTTACAAGCAGCTCATGCAGCTCAATAACAAAAAAACGAACAACCCAATCCAAAAATGGGCAGAAGACCTAAATAGACATTTCTCTAAAGAAGATATACAGATTGCCAACAGATACATGAAAGAATGCTCAACATCATTAATCATTAGAGAAATGCAAATCAAAACTACAATGAGAGGGAGGGGCAAGATGGCGGAAGAGTAAGACGCGGAGATCACCTTCCTCCCCACAGATACATGAGAAACACATCTACACGTGGAACTGCTCCTACAGAACACCCACTGAACGCTGGCAGAAGACGTCAGACCTCCCAAAAGGCAAGAAAATCCCCACGTACTTGGCCGTGTGGATGAAAGGCTCTTGGTGCTCCAGCCAGGCATCAGGGCTGTGCCTCTGAGGTGGGAGAGCCAACTTCAGGACACTGGTCCACAAGAGACCTCCCAGCTCCACGTAATACCAAACGGCGAAAATCTCTCACAGATCTCCATCTCAACATCAAGACCCAGCTTCACTCAACGACCAGCAAGCTACAGTGCTGGACACCCTATGCCAAACAACTAGCAAGACAGGAACACAGCCCCATCCATTAACAGAGAGGCTGCCTAAAATCATAATAAGGCCACAGACACCCCAAAACACACCACCAGACGTGGACGAACCCACCAGAAAGACAACATCCAGCCTCATCCACCAGAACACAGGCACTAGTTCCCTCCACCAGGAAACCTACACAACCCACTGAACCAACCTTAGCCACTGGGGACAGATACCAAAAACAACGGGAACTACGAACCTGCAGCCTGTGAAAAGGAGACCCCAAACACAGTAAGATAAGCAAAATGAGAAGACAGAAAAACACACAGCAGATGAAGGAGCAGGGTCAAAACACACCAGACCTAACAAATGAAGAGGAAATAGGTAGTCTACCTGAAAAAGAATTCAGAATAATGATAGTAAGGATGATCCAAAGTCTTGGAAATAGAATAGACAAAATGCAAGAAACATTTAACAAGGACGTAGAAGAACTAAAGAGGAACCAAGAAACGATGACAAGCACAATAAATGAAATTAAAAATACTCTAGATGGGATCAATAGCAGAATAACTGAGGCAGAAGAACGGATAAGTGACCTGGAAGATAAAATGGTGGAAATAACTACTGCAGACCAGAATAAAGAAAAAAGAATGAAAAGAACTGAGGACAGTCTCAGAGACCTCTGGGACAACATTAAACGCACCAACATTCGAATTATAGGGGTCCCAGAAGAAGAAGAGAAAAAGAAAGGGACTGAGAAAATATTTGAAGAGATTATAGTTGAAAACTTCCCTAATATGGGAAAGGAAATAGTTAATCAAGTCCTGGAAGCACAGAGAGTCCCATACAGGATAAATCCAAGGAGAAACACACCAAGACACATATTAATCAAACTATCAAAAATTAAATATAAAGAAAACATATTAAAAGCAGCAAGGGAAAAACAACAGATAACACACAAGGGCATCCCCATAAGGTTAACAGCTGATCTTTCAGCAGAAACGCTGCAAGCCAGAAGGGAGTGGCAGGATATACTTAAAGTGATGAAGGAGAAAAACCTACAACCAAGATTACTCTACCCAGCAAGGATCTCATTCAGATTTAATGGAGAAATTAAAACCTTTACAGACAAGCAAAAGCTGAGAGAGTTCAGCACCACCAAACCAGCTTTACAGCAAATGCTAAAGGAACTTCTCTAGGCAAGAAACACAAGAGAAGGAAAACACCTACAATAACAAACCCAAAACATTTAAGAAAATGGGAATAGGAACATACATATCGATAATTACCTTAAATGTAAATGGATTAAATGCTCCCACCAAAAGACACAGACTGGCTGAATGGATACAAAAACAAGACCCATATATATGCTGTCTACAAGAGACCCACTTCAGACCTAGAGACACATACAGACTGAAAGTGAGGGGATGGAAAAAGATATTCCATGCAAATGGAAATCAAAAGAAAGCTGGAGTAGCAATTCTCATATCAGACAAAATAGACTTTAAAATAAAGACAATTACAAGAGACAAAGACGGACACTATATAATGATCAAGGGATCGATCCAAGAGGAAGGTATAACAATTGTAAATATTTATGCACCCAACATAGGAGCACCTCAATACATAAGGCAAATACTAACAGCCATAAAAGGGGAAATCGACAGTAACACAATCATAGTAGGGGACTTTAACACCCCACTTTCACCAATGGACAGATCATCCAAAATGAAAATAAATAAGGAAACACAAGCTTTAAATGATACATTAAACAAGATGGACTTAATTGATATTTATAGGACATTCCACCCAAAAACAACAGAATACACATTTTTCTCAAGTGCTCATGGAACATTCTCCAGGATAGATCATATCTTGGGTCACAAATCAAGCCTTGGTAAATTTAAGAAAATTGAAATCGTATCAAGTATCTTTTCCGACCACAACGCTATGAGACTAGATATCAATTACAGGAAAAGATCTGTAAAAAATACAAACACATGGAGGCTACACAATACACTACTTAATAACGAAGTGATCACTGAAGAAATCAAAGGAGAAATCAAAAAATACCTAGAAACAAATGACAATGGAGACACGACGATCCAAAACCTATGGGATGCAGCAAAAGCAGTTCTAAGAGGGAAGTTTATAGCAATACAAGCCTACATCAAGAAACAGGAAACATCTCGAATAAACAACCTAACCTTGCACCTAAAGCAATTAGAGAAAGAAGAACAAAAAAACCCCAAAGCTAGCAGAAGGAAAGAAATCATAAAGATCAGATCAGAAATAAATGAAAAAGAAATGAAGGAAACAATAGCAAAAATCAATGAAACTAAAAGCTGGTTCTTTGAGAAGATAAACAAAATTGATAAACCATTAGCCAGACTCATCAAGAGAAAAAAGGAGAAGACTCAAATTAAAAGAATTAGAAATGAAAAAGGAGAAGTAACCACTGACACTGCAGAAATACAAACGATCATAAGAGATTACTACAAGCAACTCTATGCTAATAAAATGGACAACCTGGAAGAAATGGACAGATTCTTAGAAATGCACAACCTGCCGAGACTGAACCAGGAAGAAATAGAAAATATGAACAGACCAATCACAAGCACTGAAATTGAAACTGTGATTAAAAATCTTCCAACACACAAAAGCCCAGGACCAAATGGCTTCACAGGCGAATTCTATCAAACATTTAGAGAAGAGCTAACACCTATCCTTCTCAAACTCTTCCAAAATATTGCAGAGGGAGGAACACTCCCCAACTCATTCTACAAGGCCACCATCACCCTGATACCAAAACCAGGCAAAGATGTCACAAAGAAAGAAAACTACAGGCCAATATCACTGATGAACATAGATGCAAAAATCCTCAACAAAATACTAGCAAACAGAATCCAACAGCACATTAAAAGGATCATACACCATGATCAAGTGGGGTTTATTCCAGGAATGCAAGGATTCTTCAATATACGCAAATCAATCAATGTGATACATCATATTAACAAATTGAAGGAGAAAAACCATATGATCATCTCAATAGATGCAGAGAAAGCTTTCGACAAAATTCAACACCCATTTATGATAAAAGTCCTGCAGAAAGTAGGCATAGAGGGAACTTTCCTCAACATAATAAAGGCCGTATATGACAAACCCACAGCCAACATTGTCCTCAATGGTGAAAAACTGAAACCATTTCCACTAAGATCAGGAACAAGACAAGGTTGCCCACTCTCACCACTATTATTCAACATAGTTTTGGAAGTGTTAGCCACAGCAATCAGAGACGAAAAAGAAATAAAAGGAATCCAAATCGGAAAAGAAGAAGTAAAGCTGTCACTGTTTGCAGATGACATGATACTATACATAGAGAATCCAAAAGATGCTACCAGAAAACTACTAGAGCTAATCAATGAATTTGGTAAAGTAGCAGGATACAAAATTAATGCACAGAAATCTCTTGCATTCCTGTATACTAATGATGAAAAATCTGAAAGTGAAATTAAGGAAACACTCCCGTTTACCATTGCAACAAAAAGAATAAAATACCTAGGAATAAACCTACCTAAGGAGACAAAAGACCTGTATGCAGAAAATTATAGGACACTGATGAAAGAAATTAAAGATGATACAAATAGATGGAGAGATATACCATGTTCTTGGATTGGAAGAATCAACATTGTGAAAATGACTCTGCTACCCAAAGCAATCTACAGATTCAGTGCAATCCCTATCAAACTACCACTGGCATTTTTCACAGAACTAGAACAAAAAATTTCACAATTTGTATGGAAACACAAAAGACCCCGAATAGCCAAAGCAATCTTGAGAATGAAAAATGGAGCTGGAGGAATCAGGCTCCCTGACTTCAGACTATATTACAAAGCTACAGTAATCAAGACAGTTTGGCACTGGCACAAAAACAGAAATATAGATCAATGGAACAGGATAGAAAGCCCAGAGATAAGCCCACGCACATATGGTCACCTTATCTTTGATAAAGGAGGCAAGCATATACAGTGGAGAAAAGACAGCCTCTTCAATAAGTGGTGCTGGGAAAATTGGACAGGTACATGTAAAAGTATGAAATTAGAACACTCCCTAACACCATACACAAAAATAAACTCAAAATGGATTAAAGACCTAAGTGTAAGGCCAGACACTATCAAACTCTTAGAGGAAAACATAGGCAGAACACTGTATGACATAAGTCACAGCAAGATCCTTTTTGACCCAGCTCCTAGAGAAATGGAAATAAAAACACAAATAAACAAATGGGACCTAATGAAACTTAAAAGCTTTTGCCCAGCAAAGGAAACCATAAACAAGACCAAAAGACAACCCTCAGAATGGGAGAAAATATTTGCAAATGAAGCAACGGACAAAGGATTAATCTCCAAGATTTACAAGCAGCTCATGCAGCTCAATAACAAAAAAACAAACAACCCAATCCAAAAATGGGCAGAAGACCTAAATAGACATTTCTCCAAAGAAGAGATACAGATTGCCAACAGACACATGAAAGAATGCTCAACATCATTAATCATTAGAGAAATGCAAATCAAAACTACAATGAGGTATCATCTCACACCGGTCAGAATGGCCATCATCAAAAAATCTAGAAACAATAAATGCTGGAGAGGGTGTGGAGAAAAGGGAACACTCTTACACTGTTGGTGGGAATGTAAATTGATACAGCCACTATGGAGAACAGTATGGAGGTTCCTTAAAAAACTAAAAATAGAACTACCATATGACCCAGCAATCCCACTACTGGGCATATACCCTGAGAAAACCATAATTCAGAAAGAGTCATGTACCAAAATATTCATTGCAGCTCTGTTTACAATAGCCAGGACATGGAAGCAACCTAGGTGTCCATCATCGGATGAATGGATAAAGAAGATGTGGCACATATATACAATGGAATATTACTCAGCCATAAAAAGAAATGAAATGGAGGTGTTTGTAATGAGGTGGATGGAGATAGAGTCTGTCATACAGAGTGAAGTAAGTCAGAAAGAGAAAAACAAATACAGTATGCTAACACATATATATGGAATCTAAGGGAAAAAAAAAAAAAAAAAAAAAAGAGGTCATGAAGAACCTAGTGGCAAGATGGGAATAAAGACACAGACCTACTAGAGAATGGACTTGAGGATATGGGGAGGGGGAGGGGTGAGATGTGACAGGGTGAGAGAGTGTCATGGACATATATACACTACCAAATGTAAAATAGATAACTAGTGGGAAGCAGCCGCATAGCACAGGGAGATCAGCTCGGTGCTTTGTGACCACCTAGAGGGGTGGGATAGGGAGGGTGGGAGGGAGGGAGATGCAAGAGGGAAGAGATATGGCAACATATGTATATGTGTAACTGATTCACTTTGTTGTGAAGCAGAAGCTAGCACACCATTGTAAAGCAATTATACTTCAATAAAGATGTTTAAAAAAAAAAAAAAAAAAAAAAAAACTACAATGAGGTATCATCTCACACTGGTCAGAATGGCCATCATCAAAAAATCTAGAAACAATAAATGCTGGAGAGGGTGTGGAGAAAAGCGAACACTCTTGCACTGTTGGTGGGAATGTAAATTGATACAGCCACTATGGAGAACAGTATGGAAGTTCCTTAAAAAACTAAAAATAAAACTACCATATGACCCAGCAATCCCACTACTGGGCATATACCCTGAGAAAACCATAATTCAGAAAGAGTCATGTACCAAAATATTCATTGCAGCTCTGTTTACAATAGCCAGGACATGGAAGCAACCTAGGTGTCTATCATCGGATGAATGGATAAAGAAGATGTGGCACATATATACAATGGAATATTACTCAGCCATAAAAAGAAATGAAATGGAGGTATTTGTAATGAGGTGGATGGAGTTAGAGTCTGTCATACAGAGTGAAGTAAGTCAGAAAGAGAAAAAGAAATACAGTATGCTAACACATATATATGGAATCTAAGAAAAAAAAAAAAAAAAGGTCATGAAGAACCTAGTTGCAAGATGGGAATAAAGACACAGACCTACTAGAGAATGGACTTGAAGATATGGGGAGGGGGAGGGGTGAGATGTGACAGGGTGAGAGAGTGTCATGGACATATATACACTACTAAATGTAAAATAGATAGCTAGTGGGAAGCAGCCGCATAGCACAGGGAGATCAGCTCGGTGCTTTGTGACCACCTAGAGGGGTGGGATAGGGAGGGTGGGAGGGAGGGAGATGCAAGAGGGAAGAGATATGGGAACATATGTATATGTATAACTGATTCACTTTGTTATAAAGCAGAAGCTAACACACCATTGTAAAGCAATTATACTTCAATAAAGATGTTTAAAACTGTTTTCACAAAAAAAAAAAAAAATAACTTAGAGGACATTTCTTCTCTGTAGAAGTTTAATCGAGACAGATGGGAATATTTGTTGAATATCTACTAAATGTCAGTCCCTGTAAAGAACTTTATATGTATTCACAGATTATTTTGCCCTGTCTAGCTACTTTGATGCAATCCTAAATTCATTTTAAATGTTAAAAAAGATTTCAATGATACGATAGTATGAGGAGAAAAAGAAAGAAATGGAATGGCACCATCTATCTTTTAACAGAACCCCCCAAAATTAAAAAAAAATAGAAACATTTGAGATTCAATATCGTGCCATAGAAAGATGGGGAAAAAGCAAGAGAGCTGACCACTAAGCATGCCAGCCTAAGGGCTCACTAGCAGTAGGCAGAAAAGCAAAGATCAAAGAAGCTGCCTCAGGTTCACATCCTGTTGACTGGCCAACTAATGCGGAAGGCTTTGTGGATATGACTTACACCAAATCCATACTCACCCTACAGAAATGTGATAAGGCCTAATTAGGGTGTTCAACTCCAAAAGATAATATTAAAGGAGGCAGAAAAAGCTCATTCCTTGAGGATTTCTAAGGATATGGTACTTTTCTGTCTGGCTATATTGTTCCACAGCAGTGTTTCTAACATTTCTACCAGTAACTACCATAAAGATTCTTATCATCTTCCCACTAATATCCTGTGTTCTTCCTTCAAACCTCTCCAGCATTTCTGTTTACAGGTCTCTTCACCATCTGACACAAAACTAACAAATCCAGCCAGACTGGGGCTCTTCTTTCAAATACATTTTAAATTAAACATTTACTTTATTGACTTTAGTTGTCCCGATTTAACCACAATTATGGGAGAGAAAATATTTGCATGTTGGCTCATTATAGACAACCTCACCAAGGAAAGCCCAGGGTAATGACCACAACAGGATAAAAAATTAGCAAATTAATTAATCGTACTTTTATATACAGATTTATTCTCCAAGTTAATGATTTGTTTAATTAAAATCATTTTCACTTAATTGAGTGGATATCTGGCATATTCAATAAGCTTAGCTTTCTAATGAGAAATGTTAGCTTCAAAAGAAAAAGATTTATGGTTTTATATGACTATAAAAGTAATCTATACTTATAGTAGGAAATTTGGAAAATAATAAAATGTATAAAAATGTAGTATAAAATTATCCATAATTTCATCACTCAGAGATGAACATTGTTAACATTTTTGCGTAAATAAAACAAACACTTCTCTGACTATACACACACACAGAAGCAATGAATTGAGTGGTAGTCGGCAATAACCAATGACAATGACTTTAGACCATCAAAGAGTTTAGATATTGCATTATAAGACAGAGATTATAAGTTTAATATTTTTAAACCAATAAAATAAAGAACTGAAAGTAAAATGATCATAGTTAAAGTCTTCGATGTCCTTGCAATGTTTGGGAGAAGGATAAATATACTTATTAATTTTAGATTTTGATAACATTAGTGAAACATACTATAGCTACCACCAAGACAGAGCAGCCATATTCCTTCCAGGTCCTTCCTTTTATAACTAAAATTACACTGGACATAACACAACAAACAAGCATAGGAAATCCCTGACAGATGGAAAGAAGAAGACAAGCTGCCTAGGGACCTCAGGACATGAGAAAGGATCAGTGGTGAGTTCTCTGGGTCTCCTTATTATCCCCCATATATACCAGACAGCATGCTACAGAAGCCCCCAACCCAGAAGTACCAACAGGCACAGGAAAAGAAAAGCTCCAAGAAAAACCTGCTCTATGTAACCAAAGGACTAGGAAATGGTGGCCTAACGACTGGAAGACATTTTGGCTGTACCTGCCTGTAAAAGTCTGCCCTGGGCTGCCATAACACATGAAACAAAAGCTGATAGCACTGACAGGAAAAAAAGACAAATCTATAATTATAGTTGGGGACTTCAGCATCCTAACTGATAGAACTATCAGACAGAAAATCAGCAAGCATATAGAACTGAATAATATAACCAGTAAACAGGATCTAATTGAAATATATAGAACACCCTACCATAATAAAATACTACAGACTGCGTGGTTTAAAAAAGAGAAATTTATTTTCTATCACAGTCTAGAGGCTAGAAGCCCAAGATCATAGGTCAGGATTGGTTTTCCATGAGGCCTCTCCTCCTGGATTGACAGCTGCCTTCTGGCTATATCCTCACATGGCCTTTCCTCTGTGCACATGTGCACAGAGGGAGAAAGATCTCTGGTCTCTCTTCCTCTTCTTATAAAGACACCAGTCCTACCAATTAGGGCCTCATCCTTATGACCTCATTATTAATTACCTCCTTAAAGGCTCTATCTCCAAATACAATCATATTGGTGGTCAGAGCTTCAACACATGAATTTGGAGGGGGAGGGGATATAATTCAGTCCATCACCCCACCCTACTCCAGTCAAACACCAATAGGAACTACTCCCCCATCACCCACTCCTACTGTAGTTTCAGCAGGGCCAAGTGAGGAATTGATCTTCATCCCATCTTTCAGCCCTGTTGGAGCAGACAGCATGCTTCGATTCCCCTGCTGGGTGGTGTTGGTGGAGCCTAACAAGGAGCTAATCTTTCCTACACTGTTAATGGAAACAGGTGGTATTGGCACCTTGACAGGTGGTATTGGCAGGTAAAACAAAGGAATGATCTTCCATTCCTTCTCAGGAGAATCAGATAGTGCTCCCAAACCCGCCAGGGGTAGTGTCCATGTGCTCTAATGGTGAGCTGTGTCTCCACTGCTACCCAGCAGTCATGAGACTGAACAAAGTGGCGCAAGTCAGTGCTAGTAAGCACTCCACTTTCCCCCGACCCCAGAGATCAACGAGGTCCATTGGGAAGCTGAACAACCACACCTACCCAGCAGCAACAAGACTGAAGCGGGCGATATAAAACAGGGCTAGTTGACATGCCACCTGCCTCCCCCCTCAGTTGTCACTAGGACTCAATGGTAATATGAGCTTCCAGTTCCACCCTACACCAACAAGTTGGTCCAATAATGGGAGATTGGCTTGGTGACATTCTGCTCTCCCCTTGCCTTAGGGTCAGGGGGCTCCATGGGGAGTTAAGTCTCCACCCAATATGACATCAAGTCATTGGAAGTTATGAGGAGTGTAGCTAGTTGGTACTTTACTCCCCTCCCCTGGTGTTACTGAGGTCTAGTGGGTAGCTGAGCTTCTGCTACCCACCCTGCAGCAACAAAATGGTGTAGGTTAGCCCTCCACTTCCACACTCCCTGATGGCAATGTGGCCCAGTAGGGAATTGATCTTATATATCCACTTGGAGGCAATATATATGATAATTATATCATCATAAGTAAGAAGATGATATACTCAATAAAACTACTAATAAGTCAAGATAGAATCCTAAAACAAATGTTCAAATAACCCAAAGGAAAAAAAATAAATAAACAAATAACCCAAAGGAAGGTAAGAAAAAAGAAACAAAGGAGCCAAACATAAAACAAAAAATAAAATGGCAGAGTTAAGCCCTAATATATCAATAATTACCTTAAATATAAATGGTCTAAATACACCAAGGAAAAGGAGATATTGGCAAAGTGGATTAAAAAAACATGATACCACAATATGATGAATACAGTTGACCCCTGAACAACACAGGTTTGAACTGCACAGATTGACTTATACTCAAATTTTTTTCAATACTATAATACTACACAGTCTGCAGCTGGATGAATCCATGGATGCAGAATTTCAGATACAGAGGGCAGACTATAAAGTTATATGCAGATTTTTGACTGTATAGGAGACAGGCACCCCTAACCTCCACATTGTTCAAGTGTCAACTGTATATGAAACTCACTTCAAATATGACATAGGTAGGTTGAATTTAAAAGGATGAAAAAAGATATACCATATAAAATTAATCAAAAGAAAGCAGGAACGTCTATATTATACCTAATAAAGTTGACATCAGAGCAAAATATATATATATAACATATATATTTATCTTTCATCCAACACTACATGTTCTTTATATATATATATATATAAAATATGTGTGTGTGTGTGTGTGTGTATGTATCTATGTATATATGCGAGAGAGAGAGAGAGTGTGAAAGGGAGAGGAAGAGAAAGTTGATATAATGTATATATGTATATAAATAGTAATCAAGACTATGCAGTGTTGGCAGAAAGATAAACACAGAGATCAATGGATCAGAATAGAGAACCAGAAACAGAACCACACAAATAGGCCCACCTGACTTTTTACAAAGGTGAAAAGCAATGAAATGGAAGAAGGATGGCCTTTTTGATAAATTGTGACAGAGCAATTGTACATCCTTACGCAAAAAGATGAACCTTGACCTAAACCTCACATCTTATACAAAATTGAACACATAATTGATCACAAACATATGTAAAATGTCAAACTATAAAACTTTTAGAAAAATCATAGGAGAAAAATCTCTAGGATTCAGGATGAATCTAAAAGTTCTTAGACTTGACATCAAAAGTAGAATACATTTTTTAAAAGTCAATAAATTGGACTTCATCAAAATAAAAAAAAATGTTTGCTCTGCAAAAGACTTCACTAAGAACACATAAAGACAAGTTACAGAATGGGAGCAAATACTTGCAAACCACGTTTTCAACAAAGGACTACTATCTAGACTATATAAAGAATTCTCAAAATTCAACAATAAAAAAACAAACAATTCAACTAGAAAATAGGCAAAAGACATGAACAGACATTTCACCAAAAAAGAATATACAGATGAAAAACAAGCATATAAAAAAATGTTCCACATCAAATGTCAAAAGGGAAATGTAAATTAAAACAACAATAAGATACCACTACGCATGTGTAACAATGGCCAAAATCCAGAACACTGACAACACCAAATGCTGATGAGGATTTGCAGTAACAGGAACACTCATTCATTGCTGGTGGGAATTCAAAATGATACAGCCACTTTGGAAGACAGTTTGGCAGTTTCTTATAAAACTAAACATACTCTTACCATACAGTATAACAATCATACTCCTTGGTATTTACTCAAAGGAGTTGAAAACTATGTCCACACAAAACCAACACACAGTATGCAGAAAATTATAAGACACTGATGAAAGAAATTAAAGATGATACAAATAGATGGAGAGATATACCATGTTCTTGGATTGGAAGAATAAACATTGTGAAAATGACTCTACTACCCAAAGCAATCTACAGATTCAATGCAATCCCTATCAAACTACCACTGGCATTTTTCACAGACCTAGAACAAAAAATTTCACAATTTGTATGGAAACACAAAAGACCCCGAATAGCCAAAGCAATCTTGAGAACGAAAAATGGAGCTGGAAAAATCAGGCTCCCCAACTTCAGACTATACTACAGAGCTCCAGTAATCAAGACAGTATGGTACTGGCACAAAAACAGAAATATAGATCAATGGAACAGGATAGAAAGCCCAGAGATAAACCCACGCACATATGGTCAACTTATCTTTGATAAGGGAGGCAAGCATATACAGTGGAGAAAAGACAGCCTCTTCAATAAGTGGTGCTGGGAAAACTGGACAGGTACATGTAAAAGTATGAAATTAGAACACTCCCTAACACCATACACAAAAATAAACTCAAAATGGATTAAAGACCTAAATGTAAGGCCAGACACTACAGAACTCTTAGAGGTAAACATAGGCAGAACACTCTATGACATAAATCACAGCAATATCCTTTTTGACCCACCTCCTAGAGACATGGAAATAAAAACAAAAATAAACAAATGGGACCTAATGAAACCTAAGAGCTTTTGCACAGCAAAGGAAACCATAAACAAGACCAAAAGACAACCCTCAGAATGGGAGAAAATATTTACAAATGAAGCAATTGACAAAGGATTAATCTCCAAAATTTACAAGCAGCTCATGCAGCTCAATAACAAAAACACAAACAACCCAATCCAAAAATGGGCAGAAGACCTAAATAGACATTTCTCCAAAGAAGATATACAGATTGCCAACAGAGACATGAAAGAATGCTCAACATCATTAATCATTAGAGAAATACAAATCAAAACTACAATGACATATCATATCACCCCGGTCAGAATGGCCATCATCAAAAAATCTAGAAACAATAAATGCTGGAGAGGGTGTGGAGAAAAGGGAACCCTCTTGCACTGTTGGTGGGAATGTAAATTGATACAGCCACTATGGAGAACAGTATGGAGGTTCCTTAAAAAACTAAAAATAGAATTACCATACAACCCAGCAATCCCACTACTGGGCATATACCCTGAGAAAACCATAATTCAAAAAGAGTCATGTACCGCAATGTTCATTGCAGCTCTATTTACAATAGCCAGGACATGGAAGCAACCTAAGTGTCCATCATCGGATGAATGGATAAAGAAGATGTGGCACATATATACAATGGAATATTACTCAGCCATAAAAAGAAACAAAATGGAGTTATTTGTAGTGAGGTGGATGGAGTTAGAGTCTGTCATACAGAGTGAAGTAAGTCAGAAAGAGAAAAACAAATACAGTATGCTAACACATACTGTAAAAAACACATACTGGAAAAAAAAAAAAGAGGTCATGAAGAACCTAGTGGCAAGACAGGAATAAAAACACAGACCTACTAGAGAATGGACTCGAGGATATGGGGAGGGGGAAGGGTAAGCTGGGACGAAGTGAGAGAGTGGCATGGACATATATACACTACCAAACGTAAAGTAGATAGCTAATGGGAAGCAACCGCATAGCACAGGGAGATCAGCTCGGTGCTTTGTGACCACCTAGAGGGGTGGGATAGGGAAGGTGGGAGGGAGGGAGATGCAAGAGAGAAGAGATATGGGAACATATGTATATGTATAACTGATTCACTTTGTTATAAAGCAGAAACTAACACACCATTGTAAAGCAATTATACTCCAATAAAGATGTTAAAAAAAAAAAACCAACACAGAGATGTTTATAGCAGCTTTATTATTAATTGCCAAAACTTGGAAGCAAGCACAATGTCCCTCAGTAAGTGAATGGATAAATGAACTGTGGTACATCCAGACAATGAATATTATTTAGCATTAAAAAGAAATGAGCTATGAAGCCATGAAAAGACATGGGGCAAACTTAAGTGTTTATTACTTAGTGAAAGAAGCTAATCTGAAAAGGCTATATACTGTATGGTTCCAACTCTATGACATTCTGGAAAAGTCAAAGCTATGGAGACAGTAAAAAGATCAGTGGTTTCCAAGGACTGGAGGGAGGGAAGGGATAAATAGGTGGAACACAAATGATTTTTAGGGCAATGAAACTACTCTGTGTGATACTGTAATGGTGAATACATATCATTATACATTTTTCAAAATCCATACAATGTAGATCCATCAATTGTAATAAATGTACCACTCTGATGGGGGATGTTGAATGTGGAGCAGGCTACGTATGTGTAGAGGCAGGGATATATGGGAAGTCCCTGTATCCTTTCACTCAATTTTGCTGTGAATCTAAAACTGCTCTACAAAAATAAAGTCTATTAATAAAAAAAAAAATTGCTCAATATCTTTAGCCATTAAGGAAAGGCAAATTAAAGTCACAATGATATATCATTACACACTTGTAAGAATGGGTAAAATAATAATGATAACACTTAAAGATGGCTAGAACATGAAGAAACTACACTGGGAATATAAAATAGTGCAAGCACCGTGGAAAACAGTTCAGCTATTTCTTATGAAACTAAACATGCAACTACCATACAACTCAGCAAGTGTACCCCTTATTCATTAATCCTAGATAAGTATAAATTTAGGTTAACACAAAAAAACCTGTACACAAATTTTTATCATAGCCTTATTCCTAACAATTAAAAACTGGAAAAAACCCAGATGTCCTTCAACAGATTAATGACCAAACTGTGGTATATTTATGCCATGGAATTCTACTCAGTAATATGAAGAAATTCATACATTCATACTTGGATGAATCTCCAGGGAATTATGCTGAGTATAAAAAGTCAATCCTTAAAGGTCACACACTGTAATTCCATGTATATAACATTTTTGAAATGATAAGGTTATAGACATAGATAACAGGTAGGTGGTTGCCAGGGATGGAGGCAAGTGGGAAAGGAGGTGGGTGTGGCTATAAAAGGACAACAGGAGGAATCCTTGCGGTGATGAACTGCTCTACACCTTGACTGTATCATTGTCAGAATCTTGGTCTTGATATTGTGTCATAGTTCTTCAAGACACCACCATTGCGGGGAAATGGGTAAGTAAGTGAACATGGAATATCTTTCTATTATTTCTTACAATCTTTGTATTATTTCTTACAATTATTTCAAAATACTAGGTTTTATAAAAACTCTAGGATAAACACTGAAATAATAAAATAGAAATATGTATTTCAAGATGGTGATGAGGAAAAAATGGAAGGAGAAAAAATAAATCTAAAAGAAGGAAATGAGGAGGAAAAAAGAAAAACAGGAAATGTGGGACAAAGTGCAAAACAAAATGTTACAGATTAATCCAATGAAAATATTTAAGTAATTATTTCTCTTAATTCTGATGGATGTTGCTCTATTGTTTTATAATATTTTGTATTGTAGAGAAGTGTGTATAGAAGCTGATTTTATTCTTTTGAAAGTAAACTCTTTCCCTCTAGAAGTTTATGGGGTCACTTATTTGAATGTTTCACTAGGATAAACCTAGCAATGCATCTCTTACATATATATATATATAAACCTAGCAATACTTCTCTTATATATATATATATGTATAGTTTTTTTATAAGATCTCTATCTATCTATCTATCTATCTATCTATTTTTCTATCTCGCTCTCTCTCATACATGGTGATTATTTGTTTGCAAATAGTTATGTTTCCCTCTCTTTCTGGGTTTATGGTAGGATATCATTTGCCCACCTTCCATGAAGTTAGGGATGGACATATATGACTTGCTTTGGCTAAAGAAATGTGAGCACCAGTGGCTGTGTGTAACTGTTTATTAGTGAATTCCTTAGTGTAACTTGAAATTTATTATTTTAATCTCTTTAACCGTTTAAAAGCTAAAACCATCCCATCTATTGAAATTCCCAAATTGATGACTGTGTGTTTATTTCTAGACTTCTAATTATTGGCTCTTTATCATATCCACAAAGATATTTTCAGATATGCAAAAACTTGAGATGTATATTCTCTAAGTATTCTTCTTGAAAGGTAACTGAAGCTGTTCTATTTTTTATGAAGAAAGGAAACAATAAATCTTGATAAAACGTTATAGTAAGAACTGATAATGAACACTGAACAAATTTATGTAGATTTGTCTAAACAAATATACATTTTGGTATAATATAAATATCAACAATTAGTATTAAAAATGAATATTACATTTAAAATATATTTGAAGACTTAAAAAGAAAAAAAGTTTAAGGAAATGGATATGCATAATATATAAAAGCCAGATAAAATATTGCCTTCCATGAGTTGCTTTGAGGCTCCAGCATCAAATATTTCTGGCATATTACTTTCTACTTCACTTCTTGTTATTTTTAGAGAATTAGTAAGTTTTATCAGACTAAGTCCACAGCTCAAAAATACCAACTTTAATGGCAGCCATTCATCCCTACAATTTTATTTCTTTATATTTTGAAGCCTTTGCATCCAAAAGAGTTCTATTTGAAAAGCAAATTCTATTGAAGGAAGTTTCTCCTTAAAAATCAGTTAGTATGTTAATATATAGATAGAACTATAGCATAGGAGTGCTACATTGATGGAAATTGTCTATGGGAATGACAAAAGGAAATAGGGCTCTGACATGAGAGGTGAAAAGACCAGCAAATGCAAATTTCACATTTATGTCCACGGTCTAAATCATACAACTTAAAAATGCATTAAAAGTGTAGCCCGGGCTTCCCTGGTGGCACAGTGGTTAAGAATCTGCCTGCCAATGCAGGGGACACGGGTTCGAGCCCTGGTCTGGGAAGATCCCACATGCCGCGGAGCATCTGGGCCCGTGAGCCACAACTACTGAGCCTGCGCGTCTGGAGCCTGCGCTCCGCAACAAGAGAGGCCGCGATAGGGAGAGGTCCGCGCATCGCGATGAAGAGTGGCCCCCGCTTGCCACAACTGGAGAAAGCCCTCGCACAGAAACGAAGACCCAACACAGCCATAAATAAATAAATAAATAAAATTAAAAAGAAAAAAAAAAAACTTCTCCTCAAAGAAAATTATAAAAAACAAAAAAAAAGTGTTGCCCTACAATGATGTGCTGATGCTACATGGAATTTTCAGTGGAAATCACAGGAAATTCACATAATAGCACCAATGTATGTGATTCAGTGTATACTAAATATGATCTGAGTGATCTAAGGACAAAAAAAACATACTTTTAATGGGTGGCCATGGAAACAACTGCCTTTCATGCCTTTTTCTGCACTTTCCTATGTGTCTCCTGTATCTTGAGGGGAAGGGAAAATTAAAAAATTGTCCCCTGATTTAGTTACCATATCTGCCATGTCTTCAAAAAACATGAAGGTAGAACCTTGAAAATTATCTAGAAAATAGATATACCTGTGTTTTTCAAATGGATACACTTGGGTTATATTCTTTTGGTCACCTATATCTGATTGACTATTGAGACATTGCAGTAAAAAAAAAAAAAATATTGGCCTTGTCAAAATACAGTATCTGAGGTAAGTTAAATGATGCCATCTCACTGTAAAGCACTCAACATTCATTCAATAAAAATATATATTAAGAAATTTGCTATGTACATGGTGTTTGATCAGCACTTGGGAATATGACGGTGAAAAACAAACAAATGGTACTGGCCTTCCTGGAACTTATGCAGTGAGTCCCCTACATTCGAACCTTCAAGTTGTGAACTTTCAAACATGCGAACTTGTGTCCATCAGTGTCAGGTGTGAGTGAAATTGCAACTTGCCCTCCGTCTCCTATTGCTGACGATCCTTCAGCTCTATCATCCCCCACCTCCCCTCCCTCCTCCAGTCAGTAACTCTTCTTGCCTGTTCACTCACTGCCAGCACCTGTATGCCAGCTGTTGTACTGTACTACTGTACTTTTCAAGGTACTGTACTGTAAGATTAAAAATGGTTTCTTTATTTTTTGTGTTTTTTTTTTATGTATTATTTGTGTGAAAAGTATTATAAACCTATTACAGTACAGTACTATATAGCTGATTGTGTTAGTTGGGTACCTAGGCTAACTTTGTTGGACTTAAATTGGACTTATGAATGCACTCTCGGAACAGAACTTGTTTGTATGTAGGGGACATCCTGTACTCTTGTGGGAAAGACAGTTAAAACTACTTCCAAAATTAACTATTTAATTACAATTTTGACCAATACTCTAGAGATGTTTAGAGAGTGCATCACAGGGGCATCTGCCCTAGACTGGGATCTGAGAAGGGGAGAAAGAGAAAGAAAATTCCAAGTGGAGGGAAGAGCATGGGGGAAGGTCCTGAGATGGGGAGGAACAGAGTTCATTGCAGGAACTGAAAGTCTATGTGGTTCCAATTCAGAGTGGATGAAAAGTGGTATGAAACGAGCGCATAAGGGCCATATGAAAGGTTTTAATCTTCATCCTAACAGCAATGGGAAGCAATTACATATTTCTAAGAAAGAGAATGTCAGAATCCAAAGGCAGTTTTTTTGTTTTTAATAAATTTATTTACTTATTTATTTATTTATATTTTTTGGCTGTGTTGGGTCTTCGTTGCTGCACGCGGGCTTTCTCTAGTTGCAGTGAGCAGGGGCTAGTTTTCTTTGCAGTGAGCGGGCTTCTCATTGCTGTGGCTTCTCTTGTTGTGGAGCACGGGCTCTAGGTGCGTGGGCTTCAGCAGTTGTGGCACGTGGGCTCAGTAGTTGTGGCCCACGGGCTCTAGAGTGCAGGCTCAGTAGTTGTGGTGCACGGGCTTAGTTGCTCCACGGCATGTAGGATCTTCCCGGACCAGGGCTCGAACCCGTGTCCCCTGCATTGGCAGGCGGATTCTTAACCACTGTGCCACCAGGGAAGCCCCAAGGCAGTTTTTAAAGATTATTGTGATTAGAGATAACTAAGTTAGATGAGTATTTCCACAGTTTAGGTAAGGAATCATGGTAACTAGGACCAAGATGTGGCAGTGAGAATGAGAAAAGCAGACATATTTGAAAGATTTGAGAGATGTTTTAGGTGTAAAAATTGACAGGACTTTTTTTTAGTTAAACTTTTTATTTTGAGATAATCGTATATTCACATGCAATTATAAGAAATAATACAGAAAAATTCGATGTGTACTTCACCCAATTTGCCTCAGTGGTAACATGTTGCAAAATTGTAATACAACATTACCACTAGGATATTGATGTTGGTACAATCAAGATACAGAACATTTCCATCACTACAAGGATCCCTCATGTGGCCCTTTTATATAGCCTCATGTACTCCCATGATTCTTTCCCACCTCCACCTCTCCTTATTCCCTGGCAACCATTCTATTACTCTTTGTATAATATTTCAGCAGGACTTTTATGACTAATTATTTGTGGGGTATGAGAGAAAAGAGAGGAGTCAAGGGTGACTGCCAGGTTTCTTGCTTGCATAATTGGATATATAAAGTGCTGAATGAGGACAAAGTTTGAGGAAGGTGATGATTTGTTCAGCTTTGTCCATGCTGAATTTGAGTGGTTTGTGAAATATACAAGTGGAAATGCTGAAGAGAGTTGTAAATATGAGTCTGACCTTTACTGTAACTTTTCACAGTGCCCTGTGTTAAAACATATATAATTTCCAATTAAATTATTCAATTAAGTAGTTTTGTCCCCATTTTACAAGTATTACGTCACTGTGTCTCCATCTCCAGTCAATTGTTTTTCATCTGTTTTTACCAGTTACTTCTCACAAGAATATGCTCACAACATTCTTGGTAAGCCAAAATTTTTGAATTAATGTCATATATAAGAAACAGTCACCTGAAAATTAGCAGGCTAAAAATGAAAGAGCTGGAGAGTAAATGTTTCCATATCTCCTTAGCTACTGCTGACTTACCTATAATTTTTCCTTTCTGGTTTGTCTCTTTAACAGCTGTTTGAATAAAAATGTTGATACGACCACCAATTCTAAAAATACGTTTGCTCACAGTCAAATCACTAGAACATTCATATCCTATGAAGACAATGAATAAGAGGGGCTAGAAATATCCCATCAAGGATGCATATTTTTGAAACTAATGAAGAGTTGAAACTAATGAAGTTGAAATAATAGCCACAGGTGTTGACTAGAGTACATAGCTTTTCCCATGTATTTTCAAAGGCAAATGTCTTAGTTCTTTCCTATGCCTAAAATAGGTAGCACAACCCATCTCTGAATGCCAGCAGTACTGCTTCAAACACACACAGACTGTGGAGGAGTCACATGGACCATATTTGTGCACAACACGCTGGCAAACTGTGACACAGAAACGCAGGAATGTGCCTGCTGAGTGTTCACTTTACTTGGTCCTGTACTTCACAAAATGTTTTTCTAACACTCTTGATTTTTTGATTGCTGATGCAGCATCCTCCAGACCTTCAAAAAACGATTTGAAGTTAAAATGAGGAAAATATATTTTCAGAAAAATGAACACTTGGTGTTATGTTTTTCCATTTCCAAGAAGGAGCATTAAGAGAAGCTGAAGAGGGTGGGGGCAGAGGGTTGCAGAGATTCTAGGAGGCTGGGAATATCATTTAGTAGGAGGTAAAATCAACTTTGGTTTCCCAAATGGTTCTTGTTTCTAAGAGCAATTTTCACAATGAAAAGTGAACACTGAGTAGAAAAATCTTAACCTTAAAGTGCTTGAACGGAATATAAATTTTGTCCACATAAGTTTAAATGGCTGACCTTTTTAGTTGTTGTTGTTCTTCTTTGGGATCACTCTTTTATATACTCTGTTAGAAGGTCCATTCGGTATACATTTTTCTAATAAGAAAAAAGAAAGAATAGGTAAATATTATTATGAAGATTAGCCATGTTATTTTTATCTGCCTATAAAAATTCGGAGAAATATAGAAGAAGAAACGAATGAACACAGAGCTTAACACTGACTTTTGGGTTCCCACAATCGTTAATCAATTTGAGGAAGATACGTGGTTACCAGAGGTGAGGGGTGGGGGGAGGGGGATTGGATGAAGGCAGTCAAAAGGTACAAACTTCCAGTCGTTAGATAAACAAGTATCAGAGACATAATGTGCAACATGATAAATAACATTAACACTGATGTATGCTATATATGAAAGTTGTTAAGAGAGTAAATCCTAAGAGTGCTCATCACAAGGAAAAAATGTCTTTTATTCTGTATATATATGAGATGATGCATGTTCACTAAACTAATTGTAGTAGTCATTTCATGATGTATGTGAGTCAAATCATTTTGCTGTACACCTTGAACTTATATAGTGCTGTATGTCAGTTATATCTCAATAAAATTAGAGGGAAAATACATATATACATACATACAATACATACATAAATTTGAGGAAGGGAAGGTATGAATGTTTGCAGTCTATGGATCACCATAGAAACATCATCCTCCTTCTACATTGCCCGCCCCCCACGTCAACATGTTTCACCACATCCTGCTTTTACTCCCTTCATTTCCCACTCCCCCATTCCCTACACATAGGGTCTGCTCCAGAAGTCTCTTGATTTTGGGGAGCCAAAACACAGCTCCTTTTCTCAAAAAAGGTTGCCACCCTAAAGAATTCTTCCTATGAGAGGCCTACTATGCCAGCCTCCTGCTAAGATCAATTCCCCACATTTCCAGATTGATTCTTTCAAACCTCCATCAGAAGTAGGGAGAAAGAAAAAAAAAAAAAAAAGAAACTGGGACAACTCTACATTCACTGATGTAATCTCTCCAAACTTAAGAAATTTGCTCACACATCGTCTCACTAATGGTAAATTTAACTTGCATCTGCACACAGTAACTCTCCTCTTCAGTAAAGTTCATCCCTAACAGCTTCCTGGAACACACTTGCCTTTGCCAAAAAGCATATGGAAAAGAGAATGTTATCTTTTACAGGCCATTTTCAGCTAGGAAGATCTCAAGGTAGAGAAGAAAATTAGTTTTATGACAGTTAGGATGGAATCCTGTTTCATTTTCCCTATCTCATTCTAACTCAGCCATACTGGACTCCCTGTTTTCCTTCTAACCTGGAGGCTCACTCCTGCCTCAGGACCTTTGCATTACCATTCCCCCTGCCTCAGAAGTTCTTCCCCCACAAACCTCTCTTTCTTATCTCACCTCTTGTCTAGTCCTGTCAATTTATTAGAGAAGTTTCTGTCTCCCTATTTAAAACTGTAGACCTCTCTCCTCCATTCCAACTCCCATTCTCTGCTTTTACCTCTCTTCAAAACACTTATCATTATATATATTATTTGTTTGATTTTCTTTTTCTGTTATCACTGGAATATAAGCCCCATGAAGGTAAGGATTTTTTTTAACGTCTTTATTGGAGTATAATTGCTTTACAATGGTGTGTTAGAAGATAAGGATTTTGATCTGTTTTATTCATTGGTACATCCTCAGCACCTAGAAGAGTGGGAACTCAAATATTTGTTGAATAAATGAAACAGTGAATGAGTGAACAAATGAGTGAATGAGGAAATTAATATTGGGCTAAAATAGCACTAGATCTAAATCTGCACTCTAAGTATCCTGTACAAATAAAAAGTATTAAATTGCACTGCAAGTGACTCACCATCATATTCAACTTAATCTTATTTTAACTTATAGGCAACATCATATACTTTGTGTAGGGCAATAATTTAAGTCATTCATTGACTTATTTGTCAATGACATCATGAATACAGAAGAATTTTTCCAACTGTGTACTAGTAACTTAGCTAGGCATTGAAATGCTGACAGATTTGGCATTCTCTGATGGTGGTTATTGTGTTGTTTCCCACCCCTACTGCACGTTAAAGTGTCTCCTGTCATTCCTTTTTGGTGCTATTAGATTTGCTTTCTGCCATTTCAGTAATGGACAGCTCGAGAACAGATGTTTCTGAAGTATCATTGATAACAATGTTGTGTGGAGTCAAAGGCCAACAAGCTCGACTGATGAGGAGGAGGTTTGGGCAGCTGATACATTGCCTCAGTGAGGGAAGTTTTATACTTCCTATGCCTCAATGACTTCTGGAAGCAGTCAGCCATTTTTAACCAGGAGCCACAGCTGTGTAGCAATACCTGGTCTCTTGATTTTACCACTTTGACATCATTCATCATTCTCCAATTTAGCTATCTTTGCATTATTTAGTTCTACGGCTGCTAAATTTGTGTCCTCCTACATTCTCTTCAGTAAAGTTGCTTCTCAGCACCTGTGGTTTATGCTGCAGAACTCTGACTTACAGTATCACCTGACTAGGCTTCTTTTGCCATTCTGTATGCGGTCAAGTTAGACTACTAGGAGAATTTTTAAATAGAGCACTCTTAGCTTACCAGAATAATCAAACCCCTCCCCCTCCCTACCAAAAAACTTTATTACACAATTATGAAATACTCAGTGTTGCTGTTTTTGTAGTTTTAACTGTTTTTGGGTAGTATCAACATACCTGTGATTTCATATAATCATAGATGGAATGGAACATTAGAGTTTACCCATTTAAATGACCTTAGTTTTTCAGATGAGGGAATTAATGTCCCCAAAATATAAGTCTCTTGTGAAAGATCACAAAGCATTTAACTTCCTACATGAATATAATTCTATAATAGAACCTGTGCAAACCTGGCCCTTAACTCTTGTTATCTAAAAAATAGATGTGTTAATAACAAAAGATAAGAATATATGTAAAATGTATCACTATAATCCTAATTTCCTTCACTATTCTGAAACATAGTCATAAAACATATTACATTGGGAAAATTCATTCAGTCGGTCAATATACATTATGTATTTGAATTGTGCTTGGGACTGTGCTAGGGAGCCGGGGATGTAAATGTTATTAAGAGTCCTAATTCCTGTCATCACAGAGCTTACAATATAATGGGAAAAAATGAGTAAATAGATATAATTACAGTTAAATATAATAAGTAGCAATACAGGAGAAAAAGAGCAAGTTATGGGAGCGCAGAAGAGCAGTACATAACCTAGACTTTGATGGCAGTGTGGATCAGGGGAAGTTCTCTAGAAGAAGTGATTTGAAGTTGAGGTATGAACAATGAGTAGGATTTAGTTGGGTGAAGAGTTGTTTGAGGGTACTGCAGGGAGAGGAAGAGAAGATCATGCATGAATGCCTTGAGGTAAGAGAATGCATGACATGCTAGCAGATGGAAAGGAGGCTTAGCATGGCTGGAAAATCAAATGCCAGTAGATTAAGGCAAGAGATACAGCTCAAGAAATAGGAAAGACTTTATAAATTCTACAAAGGAGCTATGGCTTTATCTTAAGACCAATGAAGAAATCTTTCAAATAAGGGAGTAGCATGATAAAAAGTAGGGTAAAATGATTCTAGTTACCAAAAAAAAAAAAGAAGAATGAATTAAAGAGTGTAAAACCAGAGTCAGGGAGAACAGTTTAAGATGCTTGTTCAATAATCTGGGCAAGAATCTTGGTGGCCTGAATGAGGGTCAATATGGAATTCAACAGATAGATTCAGTAGGGCATGGATATTGACTTGATGTGATGGAAGAAGTCATATATGACTACCAGGATTCTAACTTAATAAGCTAGGTGGATAACAGTGTCATTTGTTGAGATGGGAAACACCAAAGAGTGAAATTGAGTGTGGAAAGCAAAACAATCAATTTTAGACATGTTCTATTTAAGGTGCTTATAAGACAGCCACGTAAATTTGTATAGTAGGCCATTGGATATGCAGGTCCAACGGTCAGGGAAGATATCTGAGTTGGAGATGTAGATTTGAGAGTCATCAGAACATACATGTTAATTGCAGCAACGAGAGCAGATGATATCATCCACTGAAAAAATATAAATTAGTAGTGAAAAGGATGAAGAAAAGAATCCTGTAGACCATGAATGCTTAAGTAATGAGCAGAGAAAGAGGAACTAGGTAAAGGCCATGAAAAATAAATAAACATAGCAGTCCAAGACAATCATTGTCTTGGAAAAAAAAGGGAGAAAATTTCTCAGGGAGCACTAGTTAAAAAAAAATTCTCATATGCTGCTGAGCAACCAAGTGAAATAAGAATTTTAAAACATCTATCAGATTTAGTAACAAGGTTATTAACATCTTTAAGAAGAGCAGTTTCAGTTATGGGGGTATAATCCTGGTTGGCATCCATTTGTCCTTTTAGTCAACAGATATATTTATTGAGCACCTGCTCTTAGTCTGGTACTGTTAGATGTTGCAGATGCAATGGTAAGCAAGAACATTATCCTCATTCTCATGGAGATTGCAATCTAGTGAGGGAGACAGATATTAATAAAAGAGTCATGTAAATAAATACTAGGTTGCTGCTCTGACAAGGGAAAGAGTTATGTATGAGTATACGTGAAATAGAGGGGCTGTGACCTGGAAGTTTTCTCTGTGGAAATGACATGAACTAAAACGTAATGGATATGTGTAAATCAACTAGGCATAGCAGAGTGAGGATACTGTGATGATTAGTGTTTCGGGTGAAGGAGAGGGCATTTGTAAAGATCTGGGACAGGAAGAAACATGGCATATCTATGGAATTAAAAGAAGGTAAGTGTGTCTAGGTATAGAAAATAAGGGGGAGCATGGTAAGAAATGAGGGTAAAAGAGGTGGGATCATGCAGATCATGCAGCTAAGGATTTGTTTTTTATCTGAAAAACAGTGAGAAGCCATTGAAGGGGTTAATTGTAGGCATCTGTCTTGGGGGGAGGGGACAGAGTTGACATGATCAGATTTGCCATTAAAAAGGTTGTTCTGGCTTCTGTTAGTAAAAAACATTTGAAAGAGAGGAACCATAGATGCAGGGAGAACTGTTAGAATCCAAGTCTGCAGTGGTCCATGCAAGAGAGAGTAATGGTATGAACTAAAATAGTAGAAATGAAAAGAAGTAAATGGACTCGAGTTTATTTAGAAGGTAAAATGGGTAGTAATTTCTGATTGATTAGATATGAGTTTGAGAAAGAGAGAGGTGTTCAAAACGAAAATAGAAAAACACTTCCCAAGTTTCTGTTTTGAGTAAAGACAACTGTAACATATTTTCTGAAAAATTTGGCTGAGAAATTAGAGAGAGAAGAGAGAGTAGCTGGGGATAGACATGAGGTTAGTGAAGGAGATTTTTCCTATTTGTTTTTGTTTTTTAAGATGGCAAACATGTAAGTATGATGAAATGTTGACCTAGAGAAAGGGAAGAAAATTCATATACAGGAGAAAGAAGAAATAATCAAAGAAGTGTTCTCTGAAAATGCAAAAGGAAGCAGATTCTACAAGACTTAGGAAAGAAGGAAATAATGTGTGGGGCTGCAAGTAAGTCATAAAGTTGGTGATGAGGTGATAAGGACATCCCCTTCTGATGGCTGCTATTTCCTCTGTGAACTCATCTGCTGAAAATGAAATGGGATGTGATGGTGTCAACATCGGTCACTGTGTTATTTATAAAAGTGAAGTTTTAAGAGCAATACAAATACCATCGGGGATTGGTAAAATAGATTATGATATGTGTTACCCTGTTCTAGTAAGTAGTATTTAAAAATCATGTTGTAGAAGAGTATTTTAGATCAAAGGGAACTATTTACTATATGTTGCACATGAAAATAGCAGTTTACAAAAGAATATGCATGGTATACTCCCAATTTAAAAAAAAAATTGAATATTTACAAAATAGAAAAGACTAGAAAGATATGCTACAAAATACTAATTATATATATTATATATACATATAGATATATAGAGAGATATACATATATTGTCTGTGTGTATGTATCACTTTTGTAGTTTGTAATTTCCATGCTGTAGCCCTAGGGTGCCTGGCTCACTGTAAATGCTCCATAATTGTTGTTAAAACGATATAAACTAATGCTTTAACTTTATTTCAAAATAACAACATATTGTATGCTATATATGAAAGTTGTTAAGAGTAAATCCTGAGTTCTCATCACAAGAAAAAAATGTTATTTTTTTTCTTTTTTTTAAATCTGTATAAGATGATCGATGTTAATTAAACTTATTATGGTAATCATTTCACGATATATGTAAGTCAAATCGTGCTGTAAACCTTAAATTTACACAGTGCTATATGTCAATTATATCTCAATAAAACTGGGGGAAAATTTTGCTACTGTGATAAAATAATGTAACAATTAATTAGTATCTTCCCTTTAACATCTAGCTCCTGGGTCATATGGACTGTCTTAATAAAAAGAAACTGTTAATAAGAAATACATTTTTACATGGCAAAAAAAAAGATAACAGCATAACTTATTCTACTGTGAAGTATAGAAAATGTAACGAAATGGTTGTAAAATTACATTTCCATTGAAAAAGCATAGGGCTGAATTGTTCATTAATCAAAATAGCTATCACATTTTAAGCCAAAGACCAGATACTGTGGTTAGTGCTTCACCTTTGCAATTCGAAGAGAAGGTCAATGTGATAGCCACTTTATGGATGAGAAAACTGAGGCCTTGAGAGGTCATTTGGTCAAAATCATTCACCAGGAAGAGGCAGAATCGGGTTTGGAACCCAGGTCTGTGTGATCCTGGTGGCAATGTACTGCACTACACAGTGAAAGGAACTAAAAAAACAGCTTCTATGGGCCTGCCTCACAAACCTATACTCTGCTAGCAAAATCACCATTTTAATTGAAAAAAAAAAATCAAATGAACCAATAAAAGAAAAAAAAATCCACTTGATTAATAAGTAAACACCATTTATTTCACAAAAGATATTTAGACAGTTTTTCTGGCAGGAAAATTAATATTGCCAATGCTACAGAAACAATCACAAGCCGTGTCTCATTTCTTAAATAATTAGCAATAGTTTAAAAGGTTCTTAAAGGGTAAAAATAAAAATCAAGTGAAAATTGAAAATTACACAAATGGCACTTTTTTGTCATCGAAAAAGCTTTCAACAACTGTAGATATTGTCTAAGGATATTTGCTAATTGTGCTGCTGTTTCAACCATTACCATCACCAGCTTTTATTCTTACTTAGGATCAGAAACAGTAAGCAAGCTGGAAACAATACTCTTTTCTACATGTAAGTGAAGCCCTAAACCTATTCCCCTCATCCATCTCATCTTTATTCTTCTAACAGACATTTGTTGAGCACTTACCCTGTGCCTGTTTTCAGGACTGCCAAATGGGATGTTATTCTGATGCAATTTGATTGAAGTCATGACAACTCTCAGTTGATAAAGTGAAAAAGTCAATCTTTATCATCAAGATATTTGTAAAGGGATATTATTTTAATTAATGCTGTAGAATTTCTTTCAATGTCCTCTACATCCTGTCCTCCACATCAATCAACCAACCAACCAAATAAGTAATTAAGAAAGAAGTGAAATATATGTTTCAGCAACCAGAAGGCAACAGATACCTTCTTGCTGTTAAATAGCCTTAGCTGGTGGTATTTGAGAGGATTGGTTTGTTTGTTTTGATTGTTTTTTTTCTTGAATCCATTAAAATAATAATACAAATATTTACATCTTGCTCTTTTCAGCTGAGAAGCTGGAAGGATTTACAAAATTGAATTCATCCATACAACCTCTATAAAAGCAGGAGAAAATGAAAGAAAAATATCTACCATGTTAAAACAGAACTCATGCTATAGCTAGGAAGTAGTTTCATGAATGACAGTTTCTCTTGCAATACAGTACATCAAATCATCAAATTATGCTGTATTTTAACCCTGATGGTGAATTGATTAATTAGAATTGTTTGTTCAATAAATAGGGGAGTTAAAATGTAACTGCCTTGGTTGGCCATGCTGGAAGTCTGATGTGGGATATAACAGTGATGTATCTAGGCCCTTTAAATAAAGTAAGAATGGATTACTCTCATCCCTTGTCTTAGCACAGGTTTTCCCTAAAAGCAGAGGCTGAGATAGAGACAAAGGCTGATGGAGGTAGTTGAATCTCAGAGGCCAGGAGCAAGGGACAGAGAGAGGGAAAAAGGAAGGAGGGAGAGCCTTATATAAGGTGATTTGGAGAACTGAAATTATCTGATCTGAACATTCATGGACTCCTTTCCTCTCTGGGACCAACAGACTCACTCACTCCCTCTAAATTCCTCCTTTTGAGGAATACTGAGAAGAGAACAATTCTGAGACCAGGACTTCATGGCCTGAAATGGGCCACATCACAAAGAAAAACAACTTCTTTCGACAAGATTGCAACATCTGCCTGAACAAATCAGGCCACCAATCGTGCAACTGCACTCTGCTGTTTTTGTCTCCTTTCCCTGTAAAACCCTTATCATCCCCCAAATTCATTTGTCTGTCTGTTGCAACTGTTTGAATAAAGTACCAACTACTTTACAGTTTTCATGTTGGAAAATTTTTTGAAAATTTGACAGTTTCCCATCATTACAGGGTGAATGCTTGATCTTGAAGAGGACTTCTGAGGAGCCTTCTGAAATGCATCTCAGAATCATCTACCTAGGGAAAGAAAGGGATAAACATTTATCCCTTATGAGTCAAAAGTTGGCCTACAGGGGGCTCTAATTCCCCCACACAACTGGGTGTTACAAGCTTGAATGTGAATAGGTTTCAATGGGTGTTTCACACTTCAGCCTCAGAGAAGCTCTGGGGTAGGAAGACCAAGACTCAAGGTGCCGGCCCAAATTGAGGTACCATCAGGCTACACCTGTGAGGAACTGAGAGCACCTGTTTCCATGTGAACTGGCTGCTCTGGTTGGGGCTGCAATAGAGGTGAGGCTGAGAGGGTTTGAAGTGATGCTGGAGGTACGTGCATGTGTAGGACTTGTTTGGATGGAGTTCTAACTTTCCTATCTTCTTGACCTTCACAAAATCTCCCCCACCAATGTGTGTGTAGGGTTGCACCTCATAGGCCTACAAGACCTGTGATTGCCCAGCTTCAAGACTGAAGAAAGAGCCCAGAGTCAGCAACAGAGACATCAATGGTTTAATGGATGGGGGAGCTTACACGTCTGAAGCAAGGTCCTGGAGTGACACCCCACCCTGTGCAGTGGATGGTGGGCAGGAGAGAGAGGCAATCTTTGCTCCTGGGGCTGGGGGGGCAGGGGTGTTAGTAGGAAGGGGAGATTACCAGTTACAGGGTAATTGATATCAGGTGGGCTCATTAGTTACCAGGGAAACCAGTAGAGGGGCACGCTGCTCACTGCCCCTTTGATAAGAACAATCACTAGCTGGGACCTGGGGCAATATGTAGGAAGGTCGGTCATGTGAGTAGCATGTAGGTGAATCGGGCACTGGTTGGGCAGGGCAAGCACAGGGTGAGGGCTTGACAAATATCTATTGGAAGCTATAATTTTTTCTCAGCAACTTCCTCTGCCCTGGCTTGGTTCCCTCACTTCCCTATAGACCCCTCCAGAGAGTCTTCCCTCAATGAAGCTCTTGTACAAGAATTCTGGCCTCGGGCTCTGCTTCCAGGGAACCCAACCCAAGACAAAGAAAAGGAGAGTCAACTGCTGGGGAGTACTATGCTCCTTAACCATCTCTGTAGGACACCGTGGGTAAGGCCCCCTGGCTACCACTCCAACCCTGCCTCTTGTTATAATAATTGTGCACACCTTGTCTCTGGTTAAGACAACAACCTGACCTCTATTATTTCAGGATCCCTTGATCTACTATTATTTTCAGGGGACTCAGTTCAATGACTAACTCTTATTATCAGTCCTTGCCTACAGGGAATGGCAACCACTGTACTTCTCAGTGCTCATGGTGCCTGTTTCACCAACACATTCCTCATTACTTTGATCCATGGGGTATCCTCCAGACCTTACTGGAGGAACATAGACAGCTGGTGCATTTTCTGGTCATTCAGAATCAATCCTCTTTAGCATGGCCACTTCACTAAGCATTTTGATCTCTTTTTCCATCATCTTCCATGGCAGTTCTGAAATTTTTACTTCATTTACTTTGGACCATCACTTTATCCAAAATCCCAAGTGCCATCCTAGCAGCACATTAGCCCCATCATCCAGGATCCTTGCCAGGGTGTTTAAATTGTATTAGAAGAGAATGTGTCAATATCGATAAATTCTCACTTCTCTAACTGAGAATTGAGATATTTGCCCACACCCTCCCTTGATCCAGCATCCTCGGGATACAGTCCCATACATACCGTATCAGATCCCAGCACCTGTTGGTTAGGTTCTTCAGACTTTGCCTTGGTCTTTTCCTCCCTTCCCATGCTCCACACTTCCACATCCAGCTTAGATGTGACATAACTCTAAATATTGGTTTGATGGCTAGAAGGGGAGTTAAGGGAAGACCATAAGGGGCCTTTCTTTTTCTTGCAATAAAGGCCTCTGCGGGAATTCCCTGGTGGTCCAGTGGTTGAGATGCGGGCTTTCACTGCTGTGGGCCCGGGTTCGATCCCTGGTCGAAGAATTAAGACCCCACAAGCCGCATGGTGTGGCCAAAAAAAAAAAAAAAAGACTGCATTATTATCAAGCAAGGTGGGAATACTGCCTTTAAGAGGGAGGAGCAGATCACTTCTGCAAGTCCAGAGAATTCAGGGGAATCAGAATTCAAGATGTCTCAAAAACAGCTTTATTGAGGTACAATTCACATACCATACAATTTACCCATTTAAAGTGCACAATACAATGCTTTTTAGTATATTGACAGATATGTGCCACAATCACCACAGTCTATTTTAGAATATCTTCATCAATCAGAAAGAAACACTGCGCCCTTTAGCCATCCTCCTGTCCCCCTGCCATGAATAGAGACCATATATAGTCTTTGTGACTTCTTTCACTTACCATCATGTTTTCAAGGTCCATCCATGTTGTAGAAGTCAAGGGTGTCTACCAGATGTCCCCATCCCACATCTCAGGCCTCCTCTCCTTCTCAACTAGGGGCTTCTCCTTTCTGTAATAAACATGCCAGAGATGGGAACATGACCCTTACCTGGACCTGCACTGTCGTTATAATTAAGTCCTAGGTCTTATCCTCTGGCTATAGAAAGTAAAAGTCTCTTTAAATGCTTCCAAGGCCCTCTGACTTTCACACTTCACCTTAAATTGGTGATTAATCACCCTCAGCCTTTCATTGTTTTCCCCATGCATCTGTCACACTCAGCCACAACCGTCCATTGTCCATTGTCCTGATCATTTCTCCCAAACTCCTGAGCTATTGCCACTGCCAATGCATTCCCCTGCACCCTGAGAATTTTAACAATTATTTTGCTATAACATGCCAAAGGCTATCCATACACCACCTCCCACCAGTGGCAGCATTCTTATTTCCAGTCAGCTGATGAGTGATCCAGATACCATATCCCATTTTAAAGTCTACTTTTTCAGAGCATGCCTAGCACCTGAGGTGCAATGTCAGGCTCTCCATGAAACAGACTCTGAGATGGATATTTGAGTGCAGGAAATTTATCCAGGGCTGCTCTCTGAAACAACACCTATAAGGCAATGAAAGAAGCAAGATTGTGCAGAGAAAGGTCAGTTGCAGATTAGTAGTAATGAAGGCTTCATTTGAACTTACAGGGAGCTCTGGAGCTGAGATGCCCCCTCAGAGCTTTAAACTGACCATTCACTGAATGTGGGCTGCCCCCATGTAGGGGCATAACCTTGGCCAAGGCAGCTGCCTTCAGTGGAGGGCAGTGCCCAGGAAAGGACTCAAATGTTTGAACTCTCAGCAGACAACACTCCCAGAAGCTGGGAAAATGAGTGTCCTTTTTCTGAAAGGAGGTTTGTAGCAACACATTAAAGCATCCACTGCAAGATCATAATTCAGAACTTGTCATTGACAATAACTGCCTTGCCCCCCAAATCTCAATTTCAACTTCCTATTCTTCAATGACCACCTCCTATTTTTTTTAATTTTATAACCTAAAATACTTTAACTCCAACAATCTTTGAACTGAGATTTCCAATCCACTCATCCTACTTTATATTTTCCATTCTTCACTCCCTTGAATTCGTCTCTCCCTCTACCCATCTTAAATCCATGATCAGTTAATATAATCATTGACTTGTATATAATATAGGGTACTATTCCCTGCCTTTTCTCACACTCTTTTTTGTTATTTTTTTTGATATGGTAGCCTGAGCTGACTAATACACCAGCTCTCTGCCTACTCTGTGTCTATACCTTTGCAGCTGAACCTGGCTAAAGAAAAATACCCACTCACACTAACTAGCTCACTTTAAATTCATGACCATGAATCTCAAGTACACAGTGATGCCTATCAATCATAATAAACTTCCTAACTTTATTTAATTGTCCCATTCTCTTAGATGAATATATCATACTTATTCTCATTCCTCAAACTCCTGACACTTCACTACCCATCCTCATGAGAGCTGATGACTCTGCTTCTTCATCACTGAGAAAATTGAAGCAATCAGAAAAGTATTCCCACAGTTCCCACCCACACTATAACAACCCTCCTACCAGTATCTACAACCATATTCCTTGCCTTCCCACTTGCTACCACAGATGAAATATCCATGTTATCATCTAAAGTCTCTCCCCCATCTTGTGTACCAAATCCCATGTCCTCTCCACTATACAAGGGGATCCATCCAACAATCCTCTTCCACTTCTTTTATTTTTTTCCTCTCTCTGAGATCCTTCCATCAGCATACAATCATGTGATTATTTCTCCCATCTTAAGGAAAAAACTTTAATCCTGATCTCTCCACTAAATTATGCTCCATTTATTTGTTCCCTTTTCAGTAGAACTCTTTGAAGAGTTGTTTATACATTACTGTTTCAAATTCCTCTCTTCCAATTCTCTCTTAAACCCACTGTATTTCAGCTTTCACCCCCTGCTACTCCACTGAAAGTGCTGAAGGTCATCAATGACCTCCATGTCATTAATTTCAGTGGTCTATTCCCAGTCCTCAGTTTACTCGATCTAACACAGCAGTTCTCAAACAGAGGTGATTTTGCACACCAGGTGCCAAATGTCTGGAGACATTTTTGTTGTTACAATTCAAGGGATTGTGGGGGTGGTGTCCAGGGGATGGTGGACCAAACTGGCATCTAGTAAGTAGAGTCCAGGGATTCTGTTAAATTTCCTACAATGCAAAGGACTCCCTCTCCTCCACCACCACCACCAAAGAATTCTCTGGCCCCAAATGTCAATAGTGCTAAGGCTGAGAAACCCCAACCAGCATCATCTGACACACTTAATAGATTTTCTGGACTTGGATTTCAGGGTACCACACTCTCCTGATTTTCATCCTACCTCACTGTGTGCCCCTTCTCAGTATCTGTTGCTAGTTCCTCCTCTTCTCCCCAACCTCCAAATGTTTGAATGCCCTAGGGCTTGGCATTGTACTTTTTTCTTCTTTATTTATACTCACTCATTAGGTGGTCTCCTCTTTTCTCATGGATTTAATGCCATCTATGTGCTGCTAACTTCCAAAGTTGTACTTCCATCAGTCCTTTCTCCAGATTTCTGTACTAATTTCTGTACAACTGCTTACTCACACCTCCACTTGATATCTAATAAGCATTCCAAAACCTAATATGTCCAAAATGAAATTTCTTACCTTCCTTTGCAAACCTTAGCAGAGAGTCCCGCAGTCTTCTTTATCTTGGAAAATGGAAACTCTAATTCTTCTAGTGGCTTAGGCCCCAAATCATAGTCATCCTTGACTTCTCTTTTTCTCTTGTACCTTACACCCAATCTCTCATCTCGGTCTACCTTCACATTATATCAAAATCTGACTACTTCTTACTGTCTCAATTCTTGCTTCCCTGATCCAACCCATCATCACCTCTTACCTCTGAATATAATCACCACCTCTGAATAACTGAAATACTGTTCTAATTGGCCTCTCCATGTCTACTGTTTTTATTACCACAGTCTATTCTTACGTAGAAGCTAAAGTGATCTTTTCAGAAGCCATATCAAGTTACTCCTGTGTTCAAAACCTTCTAATGGTTCTCCATTTTGCTTACTGTAAAAATCAAAGTCTTCATGATGGCCTACAAGTTCCTATGTGAACTCTTTCCTTTTTATCTCTCTGATCTCATCTCCTGCCACTCTTCCCCTCACTCATTCTGCTCCAGTTGCATTGATGTCTTTCTGTTCATCAAATCCACCAGGGATATTTCTTCCTTAAGGCCTTGGTAATGTGATGCTGTCCCTTAGATATCCACATACTTGCAACCTCATACCCTTCAAGTCTTTGATCAAATGTCACTTTTTCAATGAAGCTTACCCAAATTACCCTATTTATAACTCCAACCACAACCTACACTACCTATACTTCTTACCACACTCTTATTTTTTCCTCCAGTGTGATTATCACCTTCTAACATACTATATAGTTTTCATATTACTTATTGTCTATTATCTTCTCCCCTGAGAGCAGGCATCATTGTCTGTTTTATTCACTGCCATACTCTCAAGTGCCTATAAGAATGTCTGGCACACAAAATGTGCCCGAAAAATATTTGTTGAATTAATGAATTTTGACTAAAGCGAGATTTGGTACCAGATTCTGCCACTAGCTTTTACAATAAATTAATTTTTGATGGCAGTAGAAACTTTATTTTTGAGCTTTTGTTTTCTTATATCTTTCAGAAGAATTGTTATTAGAAGTTCAAAAAGTCTGTATTTTAAACCAAAATTTAATTTTCTCTTATGTATGATGATTCCAGGCATCAACTTTATTCCTCTTGGGTTTGGATGCATCTTCGTTCTTCTTTGTTCACTCCCAGCTGCTTTAAAGTTTGAGAAGCATCGATATTTCCTATTTCTCTTGCAGTTTATCATAGAGACTACACTAATTGAGTTCATTTGCACACCTATTAGTTTTGAAGCAACACTTTGGGTCTAGTCCTACTATATCTCTCCCACCCTCATCCCCCACCTCACTTTTTTAGAGAGAAGAAACTGGCTTTCTCCAAAAGGTTTCTTTGAAATATACTGTTTCCTTTCTCTTAATCAGAATATAGAAAAACCTTTGCTCGTTCTCTTATGCTAAGAACAAAAAAAAATCTTGGAAAGCACATTTCATGACTCTAGGTACTGAGCAACTTCTATGGACAGCTTCATTTGAATCTTGGGAGATGGCAACTGAATCCATTCACTTGTCTGCATCCCGTCTTCTTTTCTCATTAATGTTTATTTTGCCTCAAATACTAAAGGTAATTCATTTAGTCACCTGACAAACTCCTAGCATTTTATTTTTGACCTGACTCATTTCCAGATACTTCGTATAGGTGCCAACTCCCTTGCCTATTTTTTTGGCTTTTCTCTTCTAAAGATTTAAGTAAAAACTCAATGGCACATACTAAATTTTAAACAAAGATACACAGTCATTTCTTCACAATGGCTAAGTGAATGAGGTCTGTAAACCTAAGAATTGACAAGCTAAATGACTTTTTGAGGTCTTATATAGCCTATGATAGAGCCAAGCCCAGAGCAAATGTCCTAAATTGCAAGGTTTGGAATGGCAGCACTGGTCCTTTAGACTTATACAAAAAGAACATATGCACTTGCTGCCATACCGTGCTTTGAAGCTGTAAGTCTCTTTCTTGACTGCTTGCATGTGTTCATTTTTATGTTTGCTTTCCTTTGTATAAGGAAATTATTAAAATCAAATGCATTCTGGTGATGTAGGTTTTTGTATTATGTTAAACTCTGAATTTTTGTGATTTATGATGTGATATAAATTTTCTATGTATTTGCAGAAAGCAGTGTAGAGTTAGCATTCTAAATTTCTTCTTAACTGTCTTGCTATGAATGGAAGTCATATGAAAACATTATGTATTGGCAAGGTTCTGTCAAAAATCTACAACTGACCAAACCTGAACCTGTGTCAATTTACTGTAGTCACCACTCTTGTCTAGTACATCAGCCAGTCCTGAGTGATTCTGTTGGCCACTGCCAACTGATATTCACTCTCTGTTCTACAACCCAAATCCAGATTACTTTGGTTTAGAATTGATAGTCAAAAACATGTTTATTCCTATACATGCGCATTTTGCTGATAGCAATTAAGAATTTCACTCAGCTTTCAGTCTCTGAGGTATGTGGGTGGGAAAGGCAACAGCAAAATAGTCAAGGGAATTGGAGGATCACTGGGACTTGGTGACACATTGGATGTGGGTGGTAGTCACTTGTAGAAAGCTACACAGGAAGTGCTTCCTGAGTCATTAGGCTAACTATCAAGATGTATCATGTTTACAAACAAATAGTAGGATAATGGCAAACTTGAAATTTGTTTTTCCCACTGTAATTTAAACAGGATAGAACTAATTTTAATTGTTCCATTCCCGGCCTCTCTCTGAAAATTTGATGGTCACTTTTCAGGCATTTTGTTAACATCGCAGTTGCAGCCTCATGAGAAGCTAGCTTTGATAAAGAGAATTTCTGAATACTTAGAACTGAAATGGAGTTCAGAAATTGTTTTGCCCATCCCTCTGATGTATACAGATAGAAAACTGAGGCACAGAGACTTGAAGGACCTGTCCAATCTATACATCAAAATTGGAGACAGAATAGAGTCTAGAGGTCCTGACTCACATCTACTGTGTTTTCCTCTACACCACATTGCCTGACCTAGAAATTATTAATAATTTTAAAGCCTTCCTTTTCAGAAACTGGAAATGTGTTATCAGCTAGCCTTGCAAGTATATTTGAGTTGTGATATTCGGTCGCTTGCAGCATCGTTTTTAGATATCACCACAATGCTATAGGATTAGTTAAAATCCTCAGTGGGATTTGTTAACAATTTCCAAACATGGGGCAACTTCTATTTGTACTAAACAGTAACCATAGAAAATTTTCTCCACTGCTAAGGTTTATAACATATTATCCTAAGAGCTTAAAAATGGCTATTAAAATAATGCTGCTTGATTGTAAGGCATTTATATGTGTTTTTTCCTAAGCAGTCTGCAGAAAGATCTGCTAGATACCACTAAAGGAACATCTGCAAAACTTCTCAGGGGTGAAATCAACTGACCTCACTAGCTTGGAGGCTCCATCAGAGGTCACACCAAAGTGCAGAGGGTTCCACACTGTTGTACTACATTCCCCAGATAGCTGATTTGCTTGTCACAAATTAGAGCAATAGCCCTGACTTTCTGTAATGTACTCTCCATATTCATGTTCTACATTGCAATTAATACTTGCAAGGAAGAGAAATGAAGATAAAAAAATAAATCCCAGTAAATCACATTTAATCAGCTTCCATTATTTGGTTGCCATTGACTGCTTCGTCCCTCCCATCCCTCACAGCTTCCCAGGACTACACTTGAAGTAATGCTTGTATGGTTTCATGATTGATTGGCAAGCTGTATAGCAGCATATTATTCTGCTCTACCATTTTCCCAGTGGGCGGTACTGCACAATAGTGATGGGGAACTGTAATGACACTACATCAAAAGTCACTAAAATATAAATATTACACGAATTTCATTGCATTAAGCTGGATACCTTTATCCATTTACGTGCATCACTTTTGCATGTAGCAGTGATGGAAAATGTTAACCTTCTGCTTTCCAAACCTACTCAAATAGGATTTGAATCTAAATGCTCTTTGAAGACACACTTTAATATAGGTGTATTCGAGGACTTAAAGTATGGTCACTCTTTGTACTTATGCAGTCTCCCTTCTAAGCACTTCCTATCAGAGGAGATATAAAGTGAGTGGAAATTATTCAATGTAGTTATGAATTGAAAGCTCACAAGCTAGCTGCTCTTCAAAGTGCTCAGAACACCTGGGCCACCAGAATTGCTGAAGTAGACAATGGCATTTATACTGAGATTACAGTATCATCTTATTCTAAATGGTATTTTTGTCTTTAGAGTGCATGAGAGATGCCAGCACTTCTCAGTGCTTAATTGGTTTTCTCCCTTGACTTTAATTAAACTTACCCTAAGCTTGCAAAACCCCAAGGCTGCCGCTTAAGGGTGAGAAGCCCCAGTGTTTCCAGCTTTGAATACAGTATGATAAAGAATCAACTGTACTGTTTGATTAATTGAATATGCAAATATTTTATGTTTTTAAACAGCAACATTGTTACATAATCAACAGCATTCCAAAAATTGCTCTTTTGTAGATGAAAAGGCATGATTTTTGTAAATCTCCAACAAGGATTTTAGAAAATATTTAACTTGCCAAGCTGTAATGCACATGCTCACTGCCCGGGAAAGCATCATTTATATTATGCCCAATTATAAAGCCTCATTATTTACTATTATGACATTATTTAGGTATCATTTACATCATTTAAAAAGAATCTCATCTTCCGTATTTGTTTTATTTAGTGGTATGGCAACGATCAAGGTTTTAAGCATTCTGGACATAACCCAATTCCCATCTGCTTACTCAACCCTTTATTGGAAGGTCATTTGAATTGACTGAGTCAGTTACACCTGAACTGGGAAAGGAGTCTTCTGTCTTTTCTGGGATGAGTCAGCACTCGGTTTTAATATTGTACCTGTACCTAGGGAATGGACAATGAAAACACGAATAGAAACACGTATCCTTACAGCATGTATCAGAGTTATGTAGCGCCTGAAGCCATCCCAGCCAGCAAACATAAATTAAATACTGAGTCAGGAAAAGAGGACAGAATAGAAACCTATCTAAAGCGCCCCCACATTACCTACATATAAATGATTGAAACTCTAGAATAGCATTTCAGGAATGCAGAGTTCCTGGCCGTGTGTTTTCTTAATAATAGGTTCTGCTACTTCTTTAGGACTTAATATGCATCAAGCACTCTGCTGGGCATCTAAAATGTATTACCTAATTTAATCTTTACATCAACCCTATGATGTAAAGAATATTATTATCCTCACCACTTAGACACAGAAACTGATGCACAGAGATGTAAAGTAATGCACCCAAGGTCACATAAGTAGGAAGTGGTGGGCCCAGAGGAAAACCCTGGCAATCTGATGCCAACGCCCATATGTTTAACCACCATATTATAGTGAGACAGAATTAGCAGTTGAACAAATCTCAGTATACTAATTTGCAGAGAAGGGTGAAAGATTGCTGTTAGGCTCAATGACCCTGAAGATTAAACAGCTATTCTAGGAACATGATTAGTAATGTTTTAATAGCCCAATTAGAATTCAAGTAAATGTCCCCAGAAGCCTTATAGGCTGAAGACTGTGTTAATATTCTCATTATGCACTGTTCTCCCAAGAACATGACTGGGAAGAAGCACAGCTGAATCAAAATTGAAGACCAGGTTCATCTTATCAAAATTAATTTCAGCAATTTAAACATTCAGCAAATATTTATTTGGCTCCTCACTATGTGCTAGGTACCGAGCTAAGCAGTAGAATTTGCATTCCTCTCATCTGAAGAGAAAACAACATCGTGCACTAGAAGTACCTGCAAGTTGAAACACGGAATGAAAACACAGCATGGGAAATAAAGCATTAAGTTCCATCAGGTTTATTAAGAGGGATAAGACCTGGTGGCTGCCTTTAGGAAGCTTGTATTCTAAGTGAAGAGACAAGACACACCCATGAAAAACTAATTAGTTTAATCTGGTAAAAATATAGACAAGAACTACTGTGGAAATGTGAAATAAATGAGAGATCACTATGGGCTGAAGAAGAGGTCTTAAATGTTCATTTACATGCAAAAACCTGGGGATCTTGTGAAAAAGCAGATTCTGATTCAGAAGGTCTGGGAGGGAGCCCAGGGTTCTGCATTTCTAACAAGCTCCCTAGCGATGTTGGTTTGTTTATCCACAGATCACACCTGGAGTAAAGAAGAGCTAAGAAAATTAAGAAGATGTTTACAGAGAAGGGGAGGCTTGAGCTGGATTTTGAAGGGGGGATAAGATATACATAAGTAAAGAAATATAGAGAGAACAGTGGCAGGGGCACAGGGGGAAAGTATCAGACTGGATCACAATTTATGTTGCCAAATACTAGGTGACTGGTGGAAAAATAGGTTAGGACTAGATCTTGAGGAGGGGCAGAGACAGGTAGGATACACCCGGGGTTCAGGAATTTGTGCTTAAAGAAATGAAGAAAGATAAATTATAATGTTTTAGATTTTTAAAAAATATCTATAAAATTAACTGCAAAAGTTTCTATTTGATTTGGATATTTGGACCTCTATTTCCTTGAGAAATGGTTTGAATTTATTTGCCACCCTAAAGCATTGAGTTCTGACTTTATGGAACTGTACACGACATAAAACATCCAGATACTAATTTTGCAAATATTGGGAAAATTGATCCATCATTATATTGTTTAAACAACCATGTTAATTGTCAATGTAAAGATAGTGGCTTATTGAAGATGATTTGAGGAATTAATCTATTTACAGCACTTCATTGCTGAATTTCCTGAAATTCCTACAAGCAATATTTTGTTTGCTTTTAGCTGTTGTAGACTTCTACTTCAAATGAGAACTTACCTACTATGTTGGAATAGTTTATTGAGAAGGAATTACACAAAGAAAGCTTAAAAATGAGGAAGACAGACACAAAGATGATGTGAATGATTGTGTCACCATGCCTGAGAGGCCAGCCTGCATCTTGTTCAGAATGTTAGTGGTGATTAGAATTCAAGAAAAGTCATTGAACATTTTAGTTTTATTTCTTATAAAAATAAAATGAGTGAGTTAGTGCCTATATGATGACAAAATATGTCATCAATTCACTGAAAATGAGTTAATTTGATATTTTTAAAAGAAATTTACTTTCACTTTTCAACCATGGTTTTGACCTTGAAGACATAGCTTTACAATATTTTTGAAACACAGAATATTGTGCTGTTCATTCATCATTAAAATGGTAAAATTCTACAGATGGTAGTTATTACTTGACTCTGCAATCTGGAGATAAGTAACACTGTAGAGTATTGGATTCTTCTTCTTGTATACAGTGAATAAATAACCATTTCTCTCATGTAGAGAAGCTCAAGGATCTCAATACATTCTCTTCATCAGAAAAATGCAGATTTCGTGAAAAGTCAATATAAAACACAAACTCCTGTGGCTATCCTTGAATTCTGAAGTCAGATCACATCAGCTTTTAAATGAACAAGAACTATCCACTTCAGACATTGGAAACACTAGGCAAAGACAGAAATAAAACTCTTCAACATTGCAAATATGGGCAAGTTCTAGCTTTATAATAACTATAACAACCTTAGCAAAGAAACATTCATTTTATAATTGTACATGTATAAACACGCTTCTCAGAAAATTACTCCAAATGATCAGGCTCATAGTACTAAGCAGGCACCAATCAAGGCGGTAAACCTGCATAAGGTCAAAATCATAAAGATGTAAATTACAATTTAAACTTCAAAACAGTAGAATTCTTGTGGCCCATTTACAATATTGCAGATTGTTATACATACTTAAATGTCCTCCTTGGCTCCTTTGCTCAAAAGCCTCAAATGGTAAAAACACTCAGGAAAACATCAAGTCAGTTGCCACTATTATTTAAAATGAAATTATTCTTGTATGTATATTATAGAGCTGGTAGGTCTGTCTTGATTTCTGTGGTCCTTGTAAGAATTCACCCTGCATTTAAGGGCTTTTCTCAGGATTGCAAAAGCAATCTTGAGAAACATGGAGACATAACTCTTCCAGACTTCAGACTATACTACAAAGCTATAGTAATCAAAACAGTGTGGTAGGGGGGATTTGGGAAGATGGTGGAAGAGTAAGATGCAGAGATCACCTTCCTCCCCACAGATACATCAGAAATACATCTACACGTGGAACTCCTATAGAACACCCACTGAACACTGGCAGAAGACCTCAGACCTCCCAAAAGGCAAGAAACTCCCCACGTACCTGGGTAGGGCAAAAGAAAAAAGAAAAAACAGAGACAAAAGAATAGGGACGGGACCTGCACCAGTGGGAGGGAGCTGTGAAGGAGGAAAGGTTTCCACACACTAGGAATCCCCTTTGTGGGCGGAGACTGTAGGTGGCGGAGGGGGGAAACTTCGGAGCCACAGAGGAGAGCGCAGCCACAGGGGTGCAGAGGGCAAAGCGGAGAGATTCCCACACAGAGGATCGGTGCCGACCAGCACTCACCAACCCGAGAGGCTTGTCTGCTAACCCGCCAGGGAGGGCGGGGGCTCGGGCTTTGGTCAGATCACAGAGAGAGGACTGGGGTTGGCGGTGTGAACACAGCCTGAAGGAGGCTAGTGTGCCACAGCTAGCTGGGAGGGAGTCTGGGGAAAAGTCTGGAGCTGCCGAAGAAACAAGAGACTTTTTCTTTCCTCTTTGTTTCCTGGTGCACGAGGAGAGGGGATTAAGAGCACAACTTAAAGGAGATCCATAGACGGGCATGAGCCGTGGCTATCAGTGCGGACCCCAGAGACGGGCATGAGACGCTAAGGCTGCTGCTGCAGCCACCAAGAAGCCTGTGTGCGAGCACAGGTCACTCTCCACACCTCCCCTCCCGGGAACCTGTGCAGCCTGCAACTGCCAGGGTCCCGTGATCCAGGGACAACTTCCCCGGGAGAACGCACGGCACGCATCAGGCTGGTGCAATGTCACGCTGGCCTCTGCCACCACAGGCTCACCCCGCACTACGTACCCCTCCCTCCTCCCAGTCTGAGTGAGCCAGAGCTGCCAAATCAGCTGTTCCTTGAACCTTGTCCTGTCTGAGCGAAGAACAGATGCCCTCAGGTGATCTACACGAAGAGGCAGGGCCAAATCCAAAGCCGAACCCCAGGAGCTGTTCAAAAAAAGAAGAGAAAGGGAAATTTTTCCCCAGCAGGCTCAGAAGTAGCAGATTAAATCTCCACAATCAACTTGATGCACCCTGCATCTGTGGAATACCTGAATAGACAACAAATCATCCCAAATTGAGGAGGTGGACTTTGGGAGCAAGATATATTATTTTTTCCCATTTTCCTATTTTTGTGAGTGTGTATGTGTATGCTTCTGTGTGAGATTTTGTCTGTATAGCTTTGCTTTCACCATTTGTCCTAGGGTTCTGTCCGTCCAGTTTTTTTTTCTCTTTTTCTTTTTCTTTTTAAAATTTTTTTCTTAATAATTATTTTTTACTTTTTATTTTAATAATTTTATTTGATTTGATCTTACTTTATTTTATTTTATCCTCTTTCTTTCTTTCTTTCTTTCTATTTTTTCTCCCTTTTGTTCTGAGCCGTGTGGATGAAAGGCTCTTGGTGCTCCAGCCAGGAGTCAGTGCTGTGCCTCTGAGGTGGGAGAGACAACTTCAGGACACTGGTCCACAAGACACCTCCCAGCTCCATGTAATATCAAATGGCAAAAATCTCCAAGAGTTCTCCATCTCAACACCAAACCCAGCTTCACTCAACGACCAGCAAGCTACAGTGCTGGACACCCTATGCCAAACAACTAGCAAGACAGGAACGCAGCCCCATCCATTAGCAGAGAGGCTGCCTAAGACCATAATAAGGCCACAGACACCCCAAAACACACCACCAGACGTGGACCTGCCCACCAGAAAGACAAGATCCAGCCTCATCCACCAGAACACAGGCACTAGTCCCCTCCACCAGGAAGCCTACACAACCCACTGAACCAACTTTAGCCACTGGGGACAGACAGCAAAAACAACGGGAACTACGAACCTGCAGCCTGCAAAAAGGAGACCCGAAACACAGTAAGATAAGCAAAATGAGAAGACAGAAAAACACACAGCAGATGAAGGAGCAAGGTAAAAACCCACCAGACCTAACAAATGAAGAGGAAATAGGCAGCCTACCTGAAAAAGAATTCAGAATAATGAGAGTAAAGATGATCCAAAATCTTGGAAATAGAATAGAGAAAATGCAAGAAACATTTACCAAGGACCTAGAAGAACTAAAGAGGAAACAAGCAATAATGAACAACAAAATAAATGAAATTAAAAATACTCTAGAAGGGATCAATAGCAGAATAACTGAGGCAGAAGAACGGATAAGTGACCTGGAAGATAATATAGTGGAAATAAATACTGCAGAGCAAAAAAAAGAATGAAAAGAACTGAGGAGAGACTCAGAGACCTCTGGGACAACATTAAACGCACCAACATTCGACTTATAGGGGTCCCAGAAGAAGAAGAGAAAAAGAAAGGGACTGAGAAAATATTTGAAGAGATTAAAGTTGAAAACTTCCCTAATATGGGAAAGGAAGTAGTTAATCAAGACCAGGAAGCACAGAGAGTCCTATACAGGATAAATCCAAGGAGAAACACGCCAAGACACATATTAATCAAACTGTCAAAAATTAAATACAAAGAAAACGTATTAAAAGCAACAAGGGAAAAACAACAAATAACATACAAGGGAATCTCCATAAGGTTAACAGCTGATCTTTCAGCAGAAACTCTGCAAGCCAGAAGGGAGTGGCAGGACATATTTAAAGTGATGAAGGAGAAAAACCTACAACCAAGATTACTCTACCCAGCAAGGATCTCATTCAGATTTGATGGAGAAATTAAAAACTTTATAGACAAGCAAAAGCTGAGAGAGTTCAGCACTACCAAACCAGCTTTACAACAAATGCTAAAGGAACTTCTCTAGGCAGGAAACACAAGAGAAGGAAAAGACCTACAATAACAAACCCAAAACAATTAAGAAAATGGGAATAGGAACATACATATCCATAATTACCTTAAACGTAAATGGATTAAATGCTCCAACCAAAAGACATAGACTGGCTGAATGGATACAAAAACAAGACCCGTATGTATGCTGTCTAGAAGAGACCCACTTCAGACCTACGGACACATACAGGCTGAAAGTGAGGGGATGGAAAAAGATATTCCATGCAAATGGAAATCAAAAGGAAGCTGGAGTAGCAATTCTCATATCAGACAAACTAGACTTTAAAATAAAGACTATTACAAGAGACAAAGAAGGACACTACATAATGATCAAGGGATCGATCCAAGAAGAAGATATAACAATTGTAAATATATATGCACCCAACATAGGAGCACCTCAATACATAAGGCAAATACTAACAGCCATAAAAGGGGAAATCGACAGTAACTCAATCATAGTAGGGGACTTTAACACCCCACTTTCACCAATGGACACATCATCCAAAATGAAAATAAATAAAGAAACACAAGCTTTAAATGATACATTAAACAAGATGGACTTAATTGATATTTATAGGACATTCCATCCAAAAACAGCAGAATACACATTTTTCTCAAGTGTTCATGGAACATTCTCCAGGATAGATCATATCTTGGGTCACAAATCAAGCCTTGGTAAATCTAAGAAAATTGAAATCGTATCAAGTATCTTTTCCGACCACAATGCTATGAGACTAGATACCAATTACAGGAAAAGATCTGTAAAAAATACAAACACATGGAGGCTAAACAATATACTACTTAATAACCAAGAGATCACTGAAGAAATCAAAGAGGAAATCAAAAAATTCCTAGAAACAAATGACAATGAAAACACGACGACCCAAAACCTATGGAATCCAGCAAAAGCAGTTCTAAGAGGGAAGTTTATAGCAATAAAATCCTACCTTAAGAAACAGGAAACATCTCAAATAAACTACCTAACTGTGCACCTAAAGCAATTAGAGAAAGAAGAACAAAAAAACCCCAAAGTTAGCAGAAGGAAAGAAATCATAAAGATCAAATAAGAAATAAATGAAAAAGAAAAGAAGGAAACGATAGCAAAGAACAATAAAACTAAAAGCTGGTTCTTTGAGAAGATAAACAAAATTGATAAACCATTAGCCAGACTCATCAAGAAAAAAAGGGAAAAGATCAAATCAATAGAATTAGAAATGAAAAAGGAGAAGTATCAACTGACACTGCAGAAATACAAAGATCATGAGAGATTACTACAAGCAACTCTATGCCAATAAAATGGACAACCTGGAAGAAATGGACAAATTCTTAGAAATGCACAACCTGCTGAGAATGAACCAGGAAGAAATAGAAAATATGAACAGACCAATCACAAGCACTGAAATTGAAACTGTGATTAAAAATCTTCCAACACACAAAAGCCCAGGACCAGATGGCTTCACAGGCGAATTCTATCAAACATTTAGAGAAGAGCTAACACCTATCCTTCTCAAATTCTTCCAAAATATTGCAGAGGGAGGAACACTCCCAAACTCATTCTACGAGGCCACCATCACCCTGATACCAAAACCAGACAAAGATGTCACAAAGAAAGAAAACTACAAGCCAATATCACTAATGAACATAGATGCAAAATTCCTCAACAAGATACTAGCAAACAGAATCCAACAGCACATTAAAAGGATTATACACCATGATCAAGTGGGGTTTATTCCAGGAATGCAAGGATTCTTCAATATACGCAAATCAATCAACGTGATACATCATATTAACAAATTGAAGGAGAAAAACCATATGATCATCTCAATAGATGCAGAGAAAGCTTTCGACAAAATTCAACACCCATTTATGATAAAAGTCCTGCAGAAAGTAGGCATAGAGGGAACTTTCCTCAACATAATAAAGGCCGTATATGACAAACCCACAGCCAACATTGTCCTCAATGGTGAAAAACTGAAACCATTTCCACTAAGATCAGGAACAAGACAAGGTTGCCCACTCTCACCACTATTATTCAACATAGTTTTGGAAGTGTTAGCCACAGCAATCAGAGACGAAAAAGAAATAAAAGGAATCCAAATCGGAAAAGAAGAAGTAAAGCTGTCACTGTTTGTAGATGACATGATAGTATACATAAAGAATCCTAAACATGCTACCAGAAAACTACTAGAGCTAATCAGTGAATTTGGACAAGTAGCAGGATACAAAATTAATGCACAGAAATCTCTTGCATTCCTATACACTAATGATAAAAAATCTGAAAGTGAAATTAAGAAAACACTCCCGTTTACCATTGCAACAAAAAGATTAAAATATCTAGGAATAAACCTAAGTAAGGAGACAAAAGACCTGTATGCAGAAAATTATAAGACACTGATTAAAGAAATTAAAGATGATACAAATAGATAGAGAGATATACCATGTTCTTTGACTAGAAGAATCAACATTGTGAAAATGACTCTACTACCCAAAGCAATCTACAGCTTCAATGCAATCCCTATCAAACTACCAATGGCATTTATCACAGAACTAGAACAAAAAATTTCACAATTTGTATGGAAACACAAAAGACCCCGAATAGCCAAAGCAATCTTGAGAATGAAAAATGGAGCTGGAGGAATCAGGGTCCCTGACTTCAGACTATAGTACAAAGCTTCAGTAATCAAGACAGTATGGTACTGGCACAAAAACAGAAACATAGATCAATGGAACAGGATAGAAAGCCCAGAGATAAACCCACACACTTATGGTCACCTTATCTTTGATAAAGGAGGCAAGAATATACAGTGGAGAAAAGAAAGCCTCTTCTATAAGTGGTGCTGAGAAAACTGGACAGGTATACGTAAAAGTATGAAATTAGAACACTCCCTAACACCCTACACAAAAATAAACTTAAAATGGATTAAAGACCTAAATGTAAGGTCAGGCACTATCAAACTCTTAGAGGAAAACATAGGCAGAACACTCTATGACATAAATCACAGCAAGATCCTTTTTGACCCACCTCCTAGAGACATGGAAATAAAAACAAAAATAAGCAAATGGGACCTAATGAAACTTCAAAGCTTTTGCATAGCAAAGGAAACCATAAAGAAGACGAAAAGACAGCCCTCAGAATGGGAGAAAATATTTGCAAATGAAGCAACTGACAAAGGATTAATCTCCATAATTTACAAGCAACTCATGCAGCTCAATAACAAAAAACAAACAACCCAATCCAAAAATGGGCAGAAGATCTAAATAGACATTTCTACAAAGAAGATATACAGATTGCCAACAAACACATGAAAGAATGCTCAACATCATTAATCATTAGAGAAATGCAAATCAAAACTACAAAGAGATATCATCTCACCCTGGTCAAAATGGCCATCATCAAAAAATCTAGACACAATAAATGCTGGAGAGGGTGTGGAGAAAAGGGAACCCTCTTGCACTGTTGGTGGGAATATAAATTGATACAGCCACTATGGAGAACAGTATGGAGGTTCCTTAAAAAACTAAAAATAGAACTACCATATGACCCAGCAATCCCACTACTGGGCATATACCTTGAGAAAACCATAATTCAAAAAGAGTCATGTACCAAAATGTTCATTTCAGCTCTATTTACAATAGTCAGGACATGGAAGCAACCTAAGTGTCCATCGACAGATGAATGGATAAAGAAGAAGTGGCACATATATACAATGGAATATTACTCAGCCATAAAAAGGAATGAAACTGAGTTATTTGTAGTGAGGTGGATGGACCTAGAGACTGTCATACAGAGTGAAGTAAGTCAGAAAGAGAAAAACATATACCGTATGCTAACACATATATATGGAATCTAAAAAAAGAAAAAAACAAAAGGTCAGAAGAACCTAGGGGCAAGACGGGAATAAAGACGCAGACCTACTAGAGAATGGACTTGAGGATACGGGGAGGGGGAAGGGTAAGCTGGGACAAAGTGAGAGAGTGACATGGGCATATATACACTACAAAATGTAAAATAGATAGCTAGTGGGAAGCAGCTGCATAGCACAGGGAGATCAGCTCAGTGCTTTGTGACCACTTAGAGGGGTGGGATACGGAGGGTGGGAGGGAGGGAGACGCAAGAGGGAAGTGATATGGGGATATATGTGTATGTATAACTGATTCACTTTGTTATAAAGCAGAAACTAAGAAACCATTGTAAAGCAATTATATTCCAATAAAGATGTTTAAAAAACAAACAAACAAAAAACCCAGAAAAAAACAGTATGGTATTGGCACCAAAAAAAAAAAAAATACAAATAGATCAATGGAACAGAATAGGGAGCTCAGAAATAAACCCATGCGCCTACGGTCAATTCATCTATGACAAAGGAGGCAAGAATATACAGTGGAGAAGACACAGTCTCTTCAATAAGTGGTGCTGGGAAAACTGGACAGCCACATGTAAAACAATGAGATTAGAACATTTCCTCACAACATACACAAAAATAAACTCAAAATGGATTAAAGACCTAAATGTGAGACCCAAAATGAAAAAACTCCTAGAAGAAAACATAGGCAGAACACTGTTTGACATAAATGGTAGCAATATTTTTTTGCATCTGTCTCCTAAGGCAGAAGAAATAAAAGCAAAAGTAAACAAATGGGACCTAATCAGACTTAAAAGCTTTTGCACAGCAAAGAAAACCATCAACAAAATGAAAGGACAACCTACTAAATGGGAGAAAATATTTGCAAATGATGCAACAGACAAGGGGTTAATATCCAAAATGTACAAAGCCTTCATACAACTCAATATAAAAAAAAAAAAAATCAATAAATGGGCAGAAGATCTAAATACACATTTTCCCAAAGAAGACATACAGGTGGCCAAGAGGCACATGAGAAGATGCTCAACATTGCTAATTATTAGAAAAATGCACATCAAAACTACAATGGAGGTACCACCTCACACCAGTCAGGATGGCCATCATTAAAAAGTTTACAAACAACAAATGCTGGAGAGGGTGTAGAGAAAAGGGAACCCTCCTACACCATTGGTAGGAATGTAAATTGGTGCAGCCACTATGGAAAACAGTATGGAAGTTCCTTAAAAAACTAGAAATAGAGCTACCATGTGATCCAACAATCCCACTACTGGGCATATATCTGGAAAACAACAAAACTCTAATTTGAAAAGATACAGGCACCCCAATATTCATAGCAGCACTATTTATAATAGCCAAGACATAGAACCAAGCCAAGTGACATCAACAGACAATTGGCTTAAGAAGATGTGGTATTATCTATATAAACAATGGAATATTACTCAGCCATAAAAAAGAATGAAATATTGCCATTTGTAGCAACATGGATAGACGTAGAGAATATTATATTTAGTGAAGTAAGTCAGACAAAGACAAATACTATATGATATCACTTATATGTGGAATCTAAAAAATAATACAAATGAACCTATGTACAAAATAGAAACAGACTCACAGACATAAAAAACAAATTTATGTTTACCAAAAAGGAGAGGGAGGGAAGGGGGAAGAGATTAGGAGTATAAGATTAATAGATACAAACTACTATACATAAAATAGATAAGCAACAAGGATTTACTATATAGCACAGGGAATTTTATTCAATATCTTGTGATAACCTATAATGAAATATAATCTGAAAAAAATGCATATAACTGAATGACTTTGCAGTACATCAGACACTAACACTATATGTGTATATATATATCTATAGAACTATATATCAACTATATAACCATAGTTGATATTGTAAATCAACTATACTTCAATAAAAAATATAATATCAGGGCCTTTAAGCAACGTTAACTTGAATTTATTTTCTGCATATAGCCAACTACTGAATTGCCATGAAAATTATAAATATTTCCCAGTGTATCTGGAACAAATTTGAAATTTTCGAGGTTCAGGTCATTATCAATTGCTTTCCTTCCCATTAAAAGTATTTTAATTTGTGCTAATAGAACAGTGTGTGCTACATAAGGTGAGAAGTATGATATTTTAGGTTTAGAGAAATTGCAAAAATATGGGCCATCTTGTTGATGAACTGAATCAGCAATATAAATTTTGTACCATGTTCAAATTGTAAACCAGAATTTTAACCTCTGGCCAAGATGTGGTAACAAGGACCAGATTTACTTTCCTGCCTGAAACATCAGAAAGCCAGTCAAAGTATATGTGATAACACAGTTTGTAAGACAGTCAGCATCAGATAGCAAAGGAGAATGATCCCTGATTGACAGGAAAGAGACAAAGTGAGCCCTAGGATTGTTCCAGATTGCTGGTTTGAGAGCATTTATAGGCCATGGTTCAATGAGGGAAAAACTTGGCTGAGTCTGGCAGACAACCTGAGATCAGAAGATGGAATTAGAGAGGCCACGGCAGCTTGAGTTTATAGGACACAGTACTGGAGAGAAGAGAGCTGCCCAGAGAGGAAAGCCCAGAGATCTAACAGAAGATCACTCTTGGAGTATTCTGCAGAATGCTGATCAGTGCATGCATGTGAGGAGACTCAGAAAAAGAACCACATGAAAAGATTAGAGGAAATAGTATCCAGCACTCTCACAGGGACAACATTTAGTGCCTGTTCCCACCAACCAGACTAGCAAAGCTCCTAGCTCATGGGTCAAATACTTGGAAAGATATTGCCTCAGTAGTGGGAAATAACTGGCCTTAGACTAAACGTGGCTGTGATCCTCTCTAACAATTCTTAAAATCCAGGCCAGAAAGGATCAAACTATTCCCAATTAACTTATCTGCATCCCAGAACACAAATCAATAGTTTTATAGTAATACAAAAATATCCAGGATCCAGCATTGAGATGTGCTACTTAGATGTTCTTCAAGAGAAACTGCCATGAAGTGCCTACTTAACTGACAGCCTCCAGATGTGTTCCCTTGTGAAGGGTAAGGCCACAAATATGCCCTGTTTCTCCCAGTCAATGGGGGAGCATGGTAGGAGTACTAGTGCAGTCTCATTCCTGCCCAACTGGGGATTCCTCTAGCAGGCAACTGTGGTTCAGGGATTCCCAGATTGCCTGGCCAAGTCTTTCTCAAAACGAAGCTGCAGTCTAATTATCTTGTTGCCCGATCTTCCTTTGTTCCTTCTCTTATTTCACAGGTGTCAGATTGGCACTGCATTCTGAAGACTCTCCCTGTCTACTCTAGCTCCCTCTACCTTTATCTTTCACAGGTGTTTTCTGCAATTAATCTCTTGCTTTTCTAATCCTATCTTGGCATTAACTTCTTGTAGGTCTCAAAGTAACACAATCCAGGAAGTCCTTAAGTGGATATATTATTTAACTAAGGAGACACACCGTGGTATGCCATGCAAAATAAAAATGAGTGACACCAAGGTTATTATAAAGATATTTTATAAAGTTATACACTTATGCTATCATTATTATTATCAGTATAATTATGCACTATGTTCCATGTACTATTCTTGGTGCTTTCCATACATTATCTCTTGTCTCCATAATAATTCTATGAAGTAGATATTATCAATTTTCCCCTTTTACAGATGATAAAACAGGCTTAGAGAACTTAAACAACTTACCCATGTCCATACAGGTGTTAAATGGTTAAAATATATTACAAACCCAGGAAGTCTGCCACTATAGCCCACATTTTTCATTATCACACCATTCAGTCTATATGCCTCAGTGGCTTCTCCAGCTGCATGACCCCTACCAGCTTCAGACATCTCAGCCAGGTTTCAGAGGTCATCAGTTTCCAGGCTGACTCTTGACCCCAGGTATTCTCTGACACAGATCCAGGGGCCAGTACAATAAAACGTGGCTCTGTGCTGCCTTCTGACCTCAAAGCTGAGAGAACCTCAGGATCCTAAAAGACCAAGGATGTTACCCTCTAGATATCAAGAAAAGACAGCACATTGGAAAACATGACTCCCAGGAATAGATGATCACTCCCTTTGGAATGTGGTGTAAAGGAAAAAGAAAGAATTCAGAAAACTTTGTGCACATAAAGAAAGATGACGAGAATAGCTTTTGCTTTGTTACCCAAATTACAAATGTTTACAAACATCAATTTCTTTAAAAAGTATCAATGGAAGTTGATGAATTTAAATTAACTTTTTGATGATTCTCGGAAGGTAGTGACTTAAATTTTTGCAGACTTCTGACACTCATGTTGATTCTAAAACCTGGTTTCTAGGAGCCATACGTTTATCAGCATCAGTCTAAAGAATAAATATTCATGTTGAAACGTCTAGTAAGATGTGGTCATATGATATTTGCTTTATATATACAAATGCCAGTGTTTAGTAGAGGCTGAATGGAAAGCACCAGAACAAAATTACTCTTGTCTTGGTATACTCAAATAGAACCTAGGCTCCCTTCTGAATTATGCAAAGCTTAAAGAAATCTTATTCTTAAGGGATAACTGGAAGAAAGAAATCCTTAAAAATGTCACAGAATTGACTTTTGAGTTCTTGGCAAATTCATATAGAATCACAAATGGATTATAAATGTTAGAAAGCTACAAGACATCAGTGTAAATCCATAACAAGGATGGACAAACCTGTTCAGATAAAATTGGAATGAGCAGTCTGAAACCTACAAATCTTTAACCAAATCAGAACCTCATTAAATTTGGAAGTTTCATCGAATATTTTTAGAAATATTCCTCTCCACATTTTCAAGTCTATTTCAAAGCAGAAATAAGAAATAAGTAGGCTTATTGTGAGCAAGCCAGGTCTACTTTTACTTTTGCAAATGCTTGACAAGTTCAGTAGATATTAAATCATAGTAATAGTCTAAGAAAGTCAGTTCTCAAAGAGGTATTGATGAACAGAAATCAGGAAAGATTCACCAATCAAGATAAAATCAGAAATCTTTTGAGGTTTTGTTCACTTATATACAAACGGGTATGCTGAATGTTATTCACTGCTACCATAGCTTATAATAAACTGTATAGTCATGGCACTAATAAGTAAGTCATCTCCAGTTTGATTTTTAATTGCTCTGTTCCTACATTGAAAAAGATTTGAGGACTGTTAACTTGGAAGAACTGAATACAGAAACAGGAAGGGTATAGTAGTGTTACCTACATTTTGGATGTGCTGATCCTAAGCTCAGCTACATTGACCAGTTTGCATTAAAATTCATTTACTACACCACTTTACATGGCGTCAATCGTGGAACAAATTTCTATGGATAGAATATCCTCATATCTGACAGCAATTTCTGTACCATTCATGGAACCATCATTAAATATATGTGAATTTCTCTGGGCAGCTATACTTGTTTATTTTCTTACTGCTGAGACCCACTACTGCATTTAAATGCACCAGAGAAATTTTATATAGAAGATTTACATATATTTGCCAACAACTTTTTTGGCAATACCAAATTTTACTACTGTTAAATTGTTTGATAACCAAGTGTCAACGGTACCTTCAATTTGCATGGTGATTGACAAAGCCCTTTAATGCACACTAAATTGATTTTCTTATCGATAATTAGGCAGAATAGGTACCCTGTTTTCCTGATGAAGAAACTGAGACTTTTAATTGACTACCTGACATAATGCTCTCAATTCAGATGTTTTCCCAACAAATGTCCTAAAGAGCTCAGACTCAGCAAATATAAGGTAAATAATAGTGCATGAAAAAACATCAGCAAATTTGATGGCAAATCTAAGAAAATGCAGACAAAAACAAGGTACAAATAAAGAATGAGTCCTTTCTTTATAAGCAAAGTTATTATGCGGCTTGTCAAACATCTGAATACCTACTACAATAACATGGATGAAGCAAGTGCTCAGTAGACAGGAAGATAAAGGAAGTGTTATAAAATAAATAAATCATTAGGCTTATAGAAAATTATTCCTGGGTCCAAATCCAACCTATGTCATTTACTAGCTATTTGATATCACCTGGCCACATCATCTCTCTAATCCTGATTCTTCATTAGCAAAATGGGGATGATGATGATGATAATGCTTATCTTTTAAAGGGTGGTTTGAAAATTAAATTAAATTAGATAAATAAGTTAAGTGGCTGGCATTTAATAAGTGATCAAAACTGTTAGCTCTTTTTTCTACTTAGTGAAGCTAAAGTAAATAACATACACAAAACTGAAGAATCTTTAAACAGTGGACATATAAACAACAAAAAGAGACTTTCATGTACCCAAAATAGACAAATAACTTTTCCAGGCACCCACCGGAATTTTCAGCAAAACATAGAAACATTATAATATTGTCAAAAGTATTTCCTTTAATGTTGAGAGAAGTAATATTAATATTTCAAGAAAAAATATTTCAGTTAACAAATCCTCACATATTTTCTAATTAAGCTATTCAGTTGCCTTTGTTTCTAATTGTCAATAGGTAATTTGTGTGACTTCATTTTATCATTTATATCATGCCTTAAAGTGAAGTTATTCAAATTTCTTCTTAATATGCCAACATAGCTAATTTTCCCTTTTGACCCATCAGGGTCTATTATCAAAAATTATTTGAGCTTGCTTAATTTTGAAAAGTAATATACTCCTCCACCATATCTAAATAGTTATCTATAAAAGGTAGAATATAGATTCTATGTTACTTTTTCTGCATGGTTTTCCCAGTCAAACAACAAACACATGTACATGAAATGAATGTAAACTGAGATCCAGATGATTAAGTACTGGAGATTGTGACATAAAAATCTGCTCACCAGCCCATCATTTTTTTTGTTTGTTTGTTTTAATTTAATCAATGGTCCAATTCCACTAAATATGTTTACGTTAAATTGCAGAGTTATTCGGTTAACCTGAGAAGAGCAAAGCTAAAATGGTGACAATAGTCAACAAAGCTTGAAATTGTGATGGATTAAACTCTAGAAAACTGGTGATTTATGTCAAATCCTATATGGACAACAGATATATCCTATTAAATACCAATATGTCTGATATATAATTTACTCATTATACAAGGGGGTGCATTTTTGAAAAATAATGATCAGTCTGGCAAACAGATTTTTTTTTTGTAAACAGCCTGAAGTTGATTTAGATAAGTTGAGGTGGCACAGCACTTTTGTTCATTATTTGGTTTTTAAAGCATCACACGGTATAACTAAGATATCAATATTCACATTCAGATGGCTCTTGACATTAAATGTATAACATTTGAGTGCTTTTAAAGCATTAACTATTTTTTTTTTAAAAAGCAGAGTTTAAAAAAATAGCTTCAACAATTCAAGGCATTTTAGTGCTTGGATCTAAATTTTTAAAGAACCACTTCATATATGCCTTTGCCAGGCTTTGAGATTTAACATGGTTGTCAGGCTGGATGAAGAGGATCCCTCCTGAACACTAGCTTCTGGTCTTCCTAGCCAAGAAGAAGAAAGTCCTTAACTTAATTGACCCTGTCTTCCACAAGTGACAATCCATGCCTGTTCCAACTCAACGTGAGATGGTTTAGCATGGCTACATTGGTGTTACCATGCCAAACCCAGGCAGAAGACTGATTCATTTAGTGGGAAAACTTTATCTCTTTATACTTTATCTTCTAAAATCTCCAGTCATTTTAACCAGTTACTTAAGGTGGGCAGCACTTTACGGTAATTAAAACATAAATATCTTGCTATTCACTTCTAACTTCAGATCCATAACAGTCAGGAACAAGGTAAAGTAAGGGGAATTAAAATGGAACTTTGAGCTAAGCAATAACCCCTCAGTAGTGAGTTGTGATTTATCTTTTTTAGGATACCAGATCTTCTCCTTATTTCCTAGACAACTTAGCTTTGAAGGGTGTTTTTATTTTATTTCCTTCTAACTTTCTGACTGCCTTCTGACTGTCTATCTTTCAAGGCATCCTCTCTCTATAATGAAAGGATAAAATTATGTTTTCTGAACTCTTAAATTTTCATTGAGTCTGAAAACTGAAAGAGAATCACACCTGGGAATAGGAACTCCTGAGATTTATTTCCAGTTTCATTTCTGGTTGTGACACTTAAGACAACTCATTTACATTCTTTTATACTCTCATTTACAATGTGCTCATGCACTGAAGTCTCTGTCACCAAAGTACAGGCAGTAAGAGATTTCCAACTAAAGAAGATAAAAATTGGAAATGAATTATGTCACTAGAGACAAACATGGACATCTAAAAACAAAGACTAGCCCAGGTCTTTGGGTCCCCACAGAACACCTCACCCAGTCTATAAGGACACTGTAACTCTCTCATCCCCCATGACTTTCCACTCCTTGAGCTCATCATAGAGACCAAGAACAATGTCATGACAATTAGCAATAAATATGCTCTTTCCTAAAACCATCAATAAATACACTGACTCAAGTATAAAAGATAAACTATAATCTTTCTGTCTGTGGTATATTATTTGAGTGAGGTTCGAAGGCACTGAATATTTGGCATTTATTTTCAAGTGTCCTTCCTCATTGTCAGAGTGAACACACATCTTATTCTTGTATATACATAAGTAGTCAGCCAACTGAATCGATGCACAGCAGGTAATAGGCAAATTCACAAATGAAAAGCAACAAATAGAGGTTATTCTTTGCTGCTCACCAATCTTATTTTTTTGCAGCTTAATAGTGACTCATAAAAGCACACCCATGAACTATATGTTTCAGTAAAGGAACAAAATAACTCATAATTCAATGGGAAGCCAAGAAGACACCCAAGTCCTTCCTACAAGATTTACAATGCCCTGACCACCCCTTGGCCAACATTTTTATCACTTATCATGTGCTAAATTCTTTGTTGAGATTATGACACTTGCCCCTCATTAAAACCCTATTAAGCAGGTAGTATTATCATCCCTATTTTACAGTTGAGAAAACTGAATCTAAGCTATATTAAGTAACTTGTTCAGGCTAAACCAGCTGAACCAGGACAATTTGACTCCACACCCTGTCTTTTTAACCACACTATTACCTCCTATCCCTTCTTGGCTTTCTGGCCCTGTTGTCCTAGCTCAGCAATTGGAAAACTCTTTTTTCTGTGAAATGCCAGGCAATAAATACTTTAGACTTTTAACTACATGGTCTCCTTTGGAACTACCCAGCTCTGCTGTGGTAAACTGAATTCAGCCACAGACAATACTGAAACAAATGGGCACTCCAGTATTCCAGTAGACTTTATTTATGGACACTGAAATTTGAATTTCATATAATTTTCTGTATAAAAAAAGCATATTTTTCTTTTGATCTTTTTTCAACCATTTAAAAATGTAAAAGTCATATTTAGCTTGTGGGCCCTATAAAAACAGGCAGGGAGCCAATGTGACCCAAAGACTGTAGTTTGTTTGACCCCTGACTTAGCCAATCACATAAGTGAGTCCCATAATGTACACTTATAATTCTGTGTGTGCCTCACCTGCCCTGAGACCTCCTTTCTTATTCCTATGCCAAGGATGCCATTTGGGTTGGCTTCTAAAGCCATTTACTTCCCAAAGCTCCTTCCCTTACCAATCTCACCTTCTCTTTGACACATAAGCCTTCAGTTTCTTAAATTAATATTCCCCCCTCTCATCAATAACATCAGGAAATAGCTAAAAGTTTTGATAGTGAACTTTTAAAAAGATTTTGCATGCTTTTCTGTGGCAGAGTGCACAGTAATTCCAACTTCGTGCTTCAGTGTCTAACATCCCATAGTCAATCTGCCATCACTCTGCCATCAGTTCTCTTTGAAGCTCCTCAATGTCATTAGAGCCACAATAGAGAGATTTGCATGAAGTTTCAAGAATACCATCCATATATCTTATTGGTAGTAATCTTGTTTTTACAAATAATGACTTAAGCCCAGACCATTTGCATGGTAAAGGCTATGAAAAAGGGCCATGAGTGCTACATGGCAAGAACTGGTTGGTACCATTGTCTCCATCCCTTACTATCATGGAGATTTATGCATTTTGCCTTGTATATATTTTTTTAACTGTTTTTTCTTGTTCCCTTTCTTTTTCTCTTCTTCTACATCTCTATTTTGTAATTTTGCCACTATTATTACCTACTAGACTCAGCATGGGGTAGTGGAAGGAATCCTAAGCTTGTATTGTGAAGAATGCAGTGTCAGTCAGAACATTTTCAATTCTAAGAGACAGAAACCAAACTAAAACTAGCTGAATAAATTGTCGAGGGGGTAGGGGAAGAGTATAAGAATTAGTTGATTTACATAACTAAGAAGTCCAGGGGGGCTGGAAATGTTTAATGCATAGCTTAATCCAGTTCAAATAATAGCATTAACTGTTTCTTTCTCCAACTCTTGACTACAACTCTGCTTGTTTCTATTTGTCTTCCTTACCAGGAGGTTTTCTCTATGTGGCAACAAGACAGTTGCCAGTAGCCCCAAACCCATGTCGTTCTTACAGCTCCTAATTCCAGAAGAATGATAGCATATTTCCTAATAGCTCTTGAAAAATTCCAAAGTAGGTTTTAATTGGGCTGTGTTGGGTCACATGACTATCACTGAATTAATCGCTCTGGTCAGAGTCATGATATACTTTTTGGCTAGTTTTGGGACTGTTCCTGTCCCAAGGCCATGTGGGAGACCAATGTGAATAGAACCACATAAGCATAGAAATATTACAATGCAATGGGGAAGAGTGGTTCTCCAAAGGAAGGTAGGCTGAGAAGACGAATACATGTCCATGAACTAGTGTACGTGAATGACTTCCACTAAAGCAACTGTATGACACCAAATTACTCAAGGTACACTATAAAATGTGGAAAACTCTGTATATGCAATTGCTCTGAAATATTTATATCTCTGAAATATACAAGGGATTATGGTGATTTAGGCTTGTCAGTGAACTCTAGGGTTACCCTAAACATTATTTTGCTCCTAGTGAGTATAAGGATCTAACTTTTATTGATTACTTTCTTAGACTTTCTAAGAGGTAGACTATCACCATCCATAAAATTCTATCTATAGATTGTCTCTCTTATGTCATCCTGTGAGATTATTATTATATTAGCATCTTAATTTTATAGATAAAGAAATGAGACTCAGAGAGCTAAGTAGGTAATAAAGACAGGATTCAAACTCATTTTTGTTGTTTCCCCTGATTCCAAAATTTACGTTCTTCCCTGTTACCATGCTGTCCTGTAACCTTCAGGGCTAAGGGGGGATTGGCTCCTATAAGCTCATTCTTACAGTATTTACACATAATGAGGTGTGTTCTACAGAGCAACTCCCACAAATGTGATCCTATAATTTATTTGGACAGTAATGCAGACACTTCATCAGGACAGTGATGTGTGGTTTAAAGGCTGGAGGGTTTTCAGGGTATGGGTTCCTGTAGTCTACCAATAGTGTTGTCTTTCTCCTTCATAAGTTTTCTGAGAAGGGAAAGTTTTCAGTAGGGAAAGTTTTCTGAGAAAGTATAAATAATCAAAAATCTCATGCAGCCAGAATATCCTGCTGGATGCTTATTCTAATGAGATAAGATGGGTGGAGTAATATTCTATTTACACTATATAACAATTTGATCTTGATTTCCAGTTAACTTCAACTCAGTACTTAGAAGTTCCTCTCATAGATTGCCAGAGAAAACATTCGCATAAATAATATTTTTGAGAAAGCAGAATATCCTGAAAAGCTCTCCCTTGGCCTTAGAAACTGGCAACGCTTTTCAAAGGGGCTTCTTTACTTCATACTTATACAACTGGTGTTCTTAAACCAGCAGAAAGTTCTTTTTAAGGACTCTTCTTGCAGCCTGTTAAGAATATAATTATACTCTATTTGCAGATAAAATGACAGTCTATACGGAAAATTTTTAAAGACTTCTCTAAAAAAACTATTAGAACTAATAAACAGGTTCAGCAAGGTTGCAGAATACAAAATCAGTATACAAAAAAATGTATTTCTGTACACTAGCAATAAAAATCCAAAAATAAAATTAAGAAAACAATTCCAGTTATAATAACATCAAAAATAATACAATACTTAAGAGTAAATTGCACCAAAAATTGCAAAATTTTTACATGGAAAACTACAAAACATCATTGAAAGAAATACAAGACCAAATAAATGAGAAGATATCCCATGCTCATGGATTAGAAGACTAAATAATTTAAGATAACAATACCCCCTTAAATTGATCTACAGATTCTCTATCAAATTCCCAGTTGCCTTTTTTGCAGAAATTGATAAGGTTATCCTAAAATTCATATAGAAATGAAATAACCACAGAAGAGCCAAAGCAATCTTGATAAAAAAGAACAAAGTTGGAGAACTCACACATCCTTATTTCAAAATTTACTACAACACTATGGTAATGAAGACTTATGGTACTGGCATAAAGATAGACATATTGATATCTTTGGAATCAATGGAATAGAATAAACAGACCTCATGTTTAGGGTTAATTGATTTTTGACAAAAAAGCCAAGACAATTCAGTAGGGAAAGAATAGTCTTTTCAACAAAATGGTGCTAGGACAATTGGATAGCCACATGCCAAAGAATGAAGGTGAATCCTTGCTCTACACCATATATAAAACTTAACTCAATATGGATCAAAGACATAAATATAAGAACCAAAATCATAAAACTCTTAGAAGGAAACATAGCTGTGAGCCACTGAGACCTTGGATCAGGCAATGTTTTTTTTAGATATGGAACCCAAAAAACAAGCAACAGAAGGAAAAATAGATAAATTGGACTTCATCAAAATTAAATACTTTCGTGCATCGAAGAAATGAGGAGATGTCCAAAGAATGGGAGAAAATATTCACAAATCATAGATCTGATAAGGGAATTGTATTCAGATTATAAGAACACATGGAACTCAATAACATAAAGATGAACAACCCAATTTAAAAATAGGCAAAGGAGCTGAATAGATATTTCTCCAAAGAAGATATACAAATGGCTAATAAGCACATGAATAGATGCTCAACATCATTAGTCATCAGAGAAACACAAATCTAAGCTACAATGAGATACCACTTTACACCAACTAGAATAATTATAATAAAAAAAGACAGTAATGAGTGCTGGCGAGGATGTAGAGACATCAGAACTATCAAACATTGCTGTTGAAAATATAAAATGGAACAGTGGCTTTGGAAAAAGTTTGGCAGTTCCTCAAAAATAAAACATATAGTTACCTTTCAACCCAGAAATTCCACTCCTAGGTATATTCCCAAGAGAAATAAAAACATACTTCTGGGCTTCCCTGGTGGCGCAGTGGTTGAGAATCTGCCTGCCAATGCAGGGGACACGGGTTCGAGCCCTGGTCTGGGAAGATCCCACATGCCGCAGAGCAACTGGGCCCGTGAGCCACAACTACTGAGCCTGTGCGTCTGGAGCCTGTGCTTCGCAACAGGAGAGGCCGCGATAGTGAGAGGCCCGCACACCGCAATGAAGAGTGGCCCCCGCTTGCCGCAACTAGAGAAAGCCCTTGCACAGAAACGAAGACCCAACACAGCTAAAATAAATAAATAAATAAATTTATAAAAAAAAAACATACTTCTACACAAAAACACGTATACAAATGTTCATAATGGTATTATTGATAATAGTCAAAAAGTAGAAACAAGTCAAATGTCCATCAATGGATGAATGGATAAACAAAAAGTAGTATATTCATACAACAGAACTCTTTTGCAAAAACAAAAAATGAAACGAAAAAGAAATACTGATATAGGCTAGAACATGGATGAGCCTCAAAAACATTGTGCCGATTAGCATATTTCAATTAAATAAGCTAGACACAAAAGATCACATATTACATGATTCCATTTATAGGAACTGTCCAGAATAGGCAAATCTATAAAGACAGAAAATAGATTAGTGTTTACCTAGGTATGAGAGGAGAAGCGAATCAGAGGGAAATGCAGAATAACTCTTAATGTGTAGGGAGTTTCTTTTTGGGGTGATGAAAATGTCCTAAAATTGATTTGGTAATGGTTGCACAAATGTGTGTATATACTAAAAGCTATACATTTTAAGTGGGTGACTTGTAGGGTATGTGAATTATATCTCTATAAAGCTGTTATTTTAAAAAGAATATAATCATAATTAACTTGCGTAAGCCATTCTTGAGTTATTTTGAACTAGACTTTCTTGGCACTCCAAGGTTTCATTCAATTCAATTCAATTCAATTCAATTCAATTCAATGTATCGAGTACTCTGCCACAGGGGCTGCAAAGATGAGGAAGTCCCAGTCTCTGCCCTCAGGGTAATCTTATCTAATAGTGAGACAAGACAAGCCAACAAATATCTTTAATATAAGGCAGTATGTGGTATACTAGTTACGATTATACTAGCTCCTTTAACAAATAAATCTCAACATTTCAGTGGCTTCACACATTTATTTCCACTCACATAATAATCCAGTGCAGATGTTGGCCTTCCATATGGTGATGATTCAGGCACTCTGGTACCCTTCACTTTGTAGCTATAGCATCCTCTAGGGCCCCAGAATCATTAGTATCCAGCTGACAAAGGTAAGAGAGAGCAGACAGAGAAGGCACACCTGCTTCTTTACATCCTTGGCCCTGCTTGGTTCTTTCCATTGACAATAAGTGGTCCCAAGGCCCCACTTAGATGCCAGAGTAGCTTGGAAATATAGTCTCTGGCCAGGCAGCCACTCCCAAATGATAACTGTGTGCAAAGGAAAAGTTTAATCCTGCTGAAACTAAAAAGGGAATTTACTGGCTTACATAATTAAAATTTATGAGAATAAGTCTCACTTCAGGCATGGCTGGATCCCAGGTGCTCCAGCAATGAACTCAAGATTCAATGTCTGTATTTTCATCTCTGATTAGCTCTGCGTTAGATTCATTTTGAGATAGGTTGTAATATGTCAAGAATATCCTCTTGCAGTTCCTGACTTACCTAGTTTTCAGTACTCAGTCTCTCAGAAGACTAAAGATCCATTTTAGAGACTCATTTTCTTTCTTTTTTTTTTTTTTTTTTTTTTTAAACATCTTTATTGAAGTATAATTGCTTTACAATGGTGTGTTAGCTTCTGCTTTACAACAAAGTGAATCAGTTATACATATACATATGTTCCCATATCTCTTCCCTCTTGCATCTCCCTCCCTCCCACCCTCCCTATCCCACCCCTCTAGGTGGTCACAAAGCACCGAGCTGATCTCCCTGTGCTATGCGGCTGCTTCCCACTAGCTATCTATTTTACATTTGGTAGTGTATATATGTCCATGACACTCTCTCACCCTGTCACATCTCACCCCTCCCCCTCCCCATATCTTCAAGTCCATTCTCTAGTAGGTCTGTGTCTTTATTCCCATCTTGCAACTAGGTTCTTCATGACCTTTATTTTTTTTTTTCCTTAGATTCCATATATATGTGTTAGCATACTGTATTTCTTTTTCTCTTTCTGACTTACTTCACTCTGTATGACAGACTCTAACTCCATCCACCTCATTACAAATACCTCCATTTCATTTCTTTTTATGGCTGAGTAATATTCCATTGTATATATGTGCCACATCTTCTTTATCCATTCATCTGATGATGGACACCTAGGTGGCTTCCATGTCCTGGCTATTGTAAACAGAGCTGCAATGAATATTTTGGTACATGACTCTTTCTGAATTATGGTTTTCTCAGGGTATATGCCCAGTAGTGGGATTGCTGGGTCATATGGTACTTTTATTTTTAGTTTTTTAAGGAACTTCCATACTGTTCTCCATAGTGGCTGTATCAATTTACATTCCCACCAACAGTGCAAGAGTGTTCCCTTTTCTCCACACCCTCTCCAGCATTTATTGTTTCTAGATTTTTTGATGATGGCCATTCTGACCGGTGTGAGATGATACCTCATTGTAGTTTTTTTTTTTTTTTTTTTTTTAAACATCTTTATTGAAGTATAATTGCTTTACAATGGTGTGCTAGCTTCTGCTTTACAACAAAGTGAATCAGTTACACATATACATATGTTGCCATATCTCTTCCCTCTTGCATCTCCCTCCCTCCCACCCTCCTTATCCCACCCCTCTAGGTGGTCACAAAGCACCGAGCTGATCTCCCTGTGCTATGCGGCTGCTTCCCACTAGCTATCTATTTTACATTTGGTAGTGTATATATGTCCATGACACTCTCTCACCCTGTCACATCTCACCCCTCCCCCTCCCCATATCTTCAAGTCCATTCTCTAGTAGGTCTGTGTCTTTATTCCCATCTTGCCACTAGGTTCTTCATGACCTTTTTTTTTTCCCTTAGATTCCATATATATGTGTTAGCATACTGTATTTCTTTTTCTCTTTCTGACTTACTTCACTCTGTATGACAGACTCTAACTCCATCCACCTCATTACAAACACCTCCATTTCATTTCTTTTTATGGCTGAGTAATATTCCATTGTATATATGTGCCACATCTTCTTTATCCATTCATCCGATGATGGACACCTAGGTTGCTTCCATGTCCTGGCTATTGTAAACAGAGCTGCAATGAATATTTTGGTACATGACTCTTTCTGAATTATGGTTTTCTCAGGGTATATGCCCAGTAGTGGGATTGCTGGGTCATATGGTAGTTCTATTTTTAGTTTTTTAAGGAACCTCCATACTGTTCTCCATAGTGGCTGTATCAATTTACATTCCCACCAACAGTGCAAGAGTGTTCCCTTTTCTCCACACCCTCTCCAGCATTTATTGTTTCTAGATTTTTTGATGATGGCCATTCTGACCGGTGTGAGATGATACCTCATTGTAGTTTTGATTTGCATTTCTCTAATGATTAATGATGTTGAGCATTCTTTCATGTGTCTGTTGGCAATCTGTATCTCTTCTTTGGAGAAATGTCTATTTAGGTCTTCTGCCCATTTTTGGATTGGGTTGTTTGTTTTTTTGTTATTGAGCTGCATGAGCTGCTTGTAAATCTTGGAGATTAATCCTTTGTCCGTTGCTTCATTTGCAAATATTTTCTCCCATTCTGAGGGTTGTCTTTTGGTCTTGTTTATGGTTTCCTTTGCTGTGCAAAAGCTTTTAAGTTTCATTAGGTCCCATTTGTTTATTTGTGTTTTTATTTCCATTTCTCTAGGACCTGGGTCAAAAAGGATCTTGCTGTGACTTATGTCATACAGTGTTCTGCCTATGTTTTCCTCTAAGAGTTTGATAGTGTCTGGCCTTACACTTAGGTCTTTAATCCATTTTGAGTTTATTTTTGTGTATGGTGTGAGGGAGTGTTCTAATTTCATACTTTTACATGTACCTGTCCAATTTTCCCAGCACCACTTATTGAAGAGGCTGTCTTTTCTCCACTGTATATGCTTGCCTCCTTTATCAAAGATAAGGTGACCATATGTGCGTGGGCTTATCTCTGGGCTTTCTATCCTGTTCCATTGATCTATATTTCTGTTTTTGTGCCAGTACCAAACTGTCTTGATTACTGTAGCTTTGTAATATAGTCTGAAGTCAGGGAGCCTGATTCCTCCAGCTCCATTTTTCGTTCTCAAGATTGCTTTGGCTATTCGGGGTCTTTTGTGTTTCCATACAAATTGTGAAATTTTTTGTTCTAGTTCTGTGAAAAATGCCAGTGGTAGTTTGATAGGGATTGCATTGAATCTGTAGATTGCTTTGGGTAGCAGAGTCATTTTCACAATGTTTATTCTTCCAATCCAAGAACATGGTATATCTCTCCATCTGTTTGTATCATCTTTAATTTCTTTCATCAGTGTCCTATAATTTTCTGCATACAGGTCTTTTGTCTCCTTAGGTAGGTTTATTCCTAGGTATTTTATTCTTTTTGTTGCAATGGTAAACGGGAGTGTTTTCTTAATTTCACTTTCAGATTTTTCATCATTAGTATACAGGAATGCAAGAGATTTCTGTGCATTAATTTTGTATCCTGCTACTTTACCAAATTCATTGATTAGCTCTAGTAGTTTTCTGGTAGCATCTTTTGGATTCTCTATGTATAGTATCATGTCATCTGCAAACAGTGACAGCTTTACTTCTTCTTTTCCGATTTGGATTCCTTTTATTTCTTTTTCTTCTCTGATTGCTGTGGCTAACACTTCCAAAACTATGTTGAATAATAGTGGTGAGAGTGGGCAACCTTGTCTTGTTCCTGATCTTAGTGGAAATGGTTTCAGTTTTTCACCATTGAGGACAATGTTGGCTGTGGGTTTGTCATATACGGCCTTTATTATGTTGAGGAAAGTTCCCTCTATGCCTACTTTCTGCAGGACTTTTATCATAAATGGGTGTTGAATTTTGTCGAAAGCTTTCTCTGCATCTATTGAGATGATCATATGGTTTTTCTCCTTCAATTTGTTAATATGATGTATCACGTTGATTGATTTGCGTATATTGAAGAATCCTTGCATTCCTGGAATAAACCCCACTTGATCATGGTGTATGATCCTTTTAATGTGCTGTTGGATTCTGTTTGCTAGTATTTTGTTGAGGATTTTTGCATCTATGTTCATCAGTGATATTGGCCTGTAGTTTTCTTTCTTTGTGACATCTTTGCCTGGTTTTGGTATCAGGGTGATGGTGGCCTCGTAGAATGAGTTGGGGAGTGTTCCTCCCTCTGCAATATTTTGGAAGAGTTTGAGAAGGATAGGTGTTAGCTCTTCTCTAAATGTTTGATAGAATTCGCCTGTGAAGCCATCTGGTCCTGGGCTTTTGTGTGTTGGAAGATTTTTAATCACAGTTTCAATTTCAGTGCTTGTGATTGGTCTGTTCATATTTTCTATTTCTTCCTGGTTCAGTCTCGGCAGGTTGTGCATTTCTAAGAATCTGTCCATTTCTTCCAGGTTGTCCATTTTATTAGCATAGAGTTGCTTGTAGTAATCTCTTATGATCGTTTGTATTTCTGCAGTGTCAGTGGTTACTTCTCCTTTTTCATTTCTAATTCTATTAATTTGAGTCTTCTCCTTTTTTCTCTTCATGAGTCTGGCTAATGGTTTATCAATTTTGTTTATCTTCTCAAAGAACCAGCTTTTAGTTTCATTGATTTTTGCTATTGTTTCCTTCATTTCTTTTTCATTTATTTCTGATCTGATCTTTATGATTTCTTTCCTTCTGCTAGCTTTGGGGTTTTTTTGTTCTTCTTTCTCTAATTGCTTTAGGTGCAAGGTTAGGTTGTTTATTCGAGATGTTTCCTGTTTCTTGATGTAGGCTTGTATTGCTATAAACTTCCCTCTTAGAACTGCTTTTGCTGCATCCCATAGGTTTTGGATCGTCGTGTCTCCATTGTCATTTGTTTCTAGGTATTTTTTGATTTCCCCTTTGATTTCTTCAGTGATCACTTTGTTATTAAGTAGTGTATTGTGTAGCCTCCATGTGTTTGTATTTTTTACAGATCTTTTCCTGTAATTGATATCTAGTCTCATAGCGTTGTGGTCGGAAAAGATACTTGATACGATTTCAATTTTCTTAAATTTACCAAGGCTTGATTTGTGACCCAAGATATGATCTATCCTGGAGAATGTTCCATGAGCACTTGAGAAAAATGTGTATTCTGTTGTTTTTGGGTGGAATGTCCTATAAATATCAATTAAGTCCATCTTGTTTAATGTATCATTTAAAGCTTGTGTTTCCTTATTTATTTTCATTTTGGATGATCTGTCCATTGGTGAAAGTGGGGTGTTAAAGTCCCCTACTATGATTGTGTTACTGTCGATTTCCCCTTTTATGGCTGTTAGTATTTGCCTTATGTATTGAGGTGCTCCTATGTTGGGTGCATAAATATTTACAATTGTTATACCTTCCTCTTGGATCGATCCCTTGATCATTATATAGTGTCCGTCTTTGTCTCTTGTAATTGTCTTTATTTTAAAGTCTATTTTGTCTGATATGAGAATTGCTACTCCAGCTTTCTTTTGATTTCCATTTGCATGGAATATCTTTTTCCATCCCCTCACTTTCAGTCTGTATGTGTCTCTAGGTCTGAAGTGGGTCTCTTGTAGACAGCATATATATGGGTCTTGTTTTTGTATCCATTCAGCCAGTCTGTGTCTTTTGGTGGGAGCATTTAATCCATTTACATTTAAGGTAATTATCGATATGTATGTTCCTATTCCCATTTTCTTAAATGTTTTGGGTTTGTTATTGTAGGTGTTTTCCTTCTCTTGTGTTTCTTGCCTAGAGAAGTTCCTTTAGCATTTGTTGTAAAGCTGGTTTGGTGGTGCTGAACTCTCTCAGCTTTTGCTTGTCTGTAAAGGTTTTAATTTCTCCATCAAATCTGAATGAGATCCTTGCTGGGTAGAGTAATCTTGGTTGTAGGTTTTTCTCCTTCATCACTTAAAGTATATCCTGCCACTCCCTTCTGGCTTGCAGAGTTTCTGCTGAAAGATCAGCTGTTAACCTTATGGGGATGCCCTTGTGTGTTATCTGTTGTTTTTCCCTTGCTGCTTTTAATATGTTTTCTTTATATTTAATTTTTGATAGTTTGATTAATATGTGTCTTGGTGTGTTTCTCCTTGGATTTATCCTGTATGGGACTCTCTGTGCTTCCAGGACTTGATTAACTATTTCCTTTCCCATATTAGGGAAGTTTTCAACTATAATCTCTTCAAATATTTTCTCAGTCCCTTTCTTTTTCTCTTCTTCTTCTGGGACCCCTATAATTCGAATGTTGGTGCGTTTAATGTTGTCCCAGAGGTCTCTGAGACTGTCCTCAGTTCTTTTCATTCTTTTTTCTTTATTCTGCTCTGCAGTAGTTATTTCCACCATTTTATCTTCCAGGTCACTTATCCGTTCTTCTGCCTCAGTTATTCTGCTATTGATCCCATCTAGAGTATTTTTAATTTCATTTATTGTGCTTGTCATCGTTTCTTGGTTCCTCTTTAGTTCTTCTACGTCCTTGTTAAATGTTTCTTGCATTTTGTCTATTCTATTTCCAAGACTTTGGATCATCCTTACTATCATTATTCTGAATTCTTTTTCAGGTAGACTACCTATTTCCTCTTCATTTGTTAGGTCTGGTGTGTTTTGACCCTGCTCCTTCATCTGCTGTGTGTTTTTCTGTCTTCTCATTTTGCTTATCTTACTGTATTTGGGGTCTCCTTTTCACAGGCTGCAGGTTCGTAGTTCCCGTTGTTTTTGGTATCTGTCCCCAGTGGCTAAGGTTGGTTCAGTGGGTTGTGTAGGTTTCCTGGTGGAGGGAACTAGTGCCTGTGTTCTGGTGGATGAGGCTGGATGTTGTCTTTCTGGTGGGTTCGTCCACGTCTGGTGGTGTGTTTTGGGGTGTCTGTGGCCTTATTATGATTTTAGGCAGCCTCTCTGTTAATGGATGGGGCTGTGTTCCTCTCTTGCTAGTTGTTTGGCATAGGGTGTCCAGCACTGTAGCTTGCTGGTCGTTGAGTGAAGCTGGGTCTTGATGTTGAGATGGAGATCTGTGAGAGATTTTCGCCGTTTGGTATTACGTGGAGCTGGGAGGTCTCTTGTGGACCAGTGTCCTGAAGTTGGCTCTCCCACCTCAGAGGCACAGCCCTGATGCCTGGCTGGAGCACCAAGAGCCTTTCATCCACACGGCTCAGAATAAAAGGGAGAAAAAATGGAAAGAAAGAAAAAAAGAGGATAAAATAAAATAAAATAAAGCAATTATAATAAAAAATAAGAAAAAAAAGAAAAAAAAATTATTAAGAGTAAATTTATTAAGAAAAAAAAGTTTTTTAATTTTTAAAAATAGATTTATTAATTTTTTATACTAAAAATAAGAAAAAATTATTTAGAAAAAATTTATTAAGAAAAAAAATTTAATTTTTTAAAATAAAAAATATGAAAAAACTTATTAAAAAATTTTTTTGAAAATAGAAAATAAGGAAAAAATTATTAAAAAAACATTTATTAGGGAAAAAAAATTTTTTAAGCCAAAAAAAAAAAAAAAAAAAACAAAAAAAAAACGGACGGACCTAACCCTAGGACTAACGGTGAGAGCAAAGCTATACAGACAAAATCTCACCCAGAAGCATACACATCTACACTCACAAAAAAAAGGAAAAGGGGAAAAGTTAATATATCCTGCTCCCAAAGTCCATCTCCTAAATTTGGGATGATTCCTTGTCTATTCAGGTATTCAACAGATGCAGGCACATCAAGTTGTTTGTGGAGCTTTAATCCGCTGCTTCTGAGGCTGCTGGGAGAGATTTCCCTTTCTCTTCTTTGTTCGTACAGCTCCCGGGGTTCAGCTTTGGATTTGGACCCGCCTCTGCATGTAGGTCCCCTGAGGGCGTCTGTTCTCCGCCCAGACAGAACGGGATTAAAGGAGCAGCTGATTCGGGGGCTCTGGCTCAGTCAGGCCGGGGGGAGGGATCGGTACGGAGGAGGCGGGGCGAGCCTGCGGCGGCAGAAGCCGGCGTGACGTTGCAGCAGCCTGAGGCGCGCCGTGCGCTCTCCCGGGGAAGTTGTCCCCGGATTACGGGAGCCTGGCCGTGGCGGGCTGCACAGGCTCCCGGGAGGGGCGGTGTGGAGAATGACCTGTGCTCGCCCACAGGCTGTTTGGTGGCGGCAGCAGCAGCCTTAGCGTCTCATGCCCGTCTCTGGGGTCCGCGCTGATAGCCGCGGCTCGCGCCCGTCTCTGGAGTTCGTTTAAGTGGCGCTCTGAATCCCCTCTCCTTGCACGCCGCGAAACAAAGAGGCAAGAAAAAGTCTCCTGCCTCTTCGGCAGCTGCAGACTTTTTCTCGTGCACCCTCCCGGCTAGTTGTGGTGCGCTAGACCCTTCAGGCTGTGTTCACGCAGCCAACCCCAGTCCTCTCCCTGCGATCCGACTGAAGCCCGCGCCTCAGCTCCCAGCCCCCGCCCGCCCCGGCGGGTGAGCAGACAAGCCTCTCCGGCTGGTGAGTGCTGCTCGGCGCCGAGCCTCTGTGCGGGAATCTCTCCGTTTTTCCCTCTGCGTCCCTGTTGCTGTGGGATCCGCGCTGATAGCCGCGGCTCGCGCCCGTCTCTGGAGCTCGTTTAGGCGGCGCTCTGAATCCCCTCTCCTTGCGCGCCGCGAAACAAAGAGGCAACAAAAAGTCTCTTGCCTCTTTGGCAGCTGCAGTCTTTTTCCCGGACTCCCTCCCGGCTAGCACCGAAGCCCGAGCCCCAGCTCCCAGGCCCCGCCCGCCCCGGCGGCTGAGCAGACAAGCCTCTCGGGCTGGTGAGTGCTGGTCGGCACCGCTCCTCTGTGCGGGAATCTCCGCTTTGCCCTCCGCACCAATGTGGGTGCGCTCTCCTCCGTGGCTCCGAAGCTTCCCCCCTCTGCTACCCGCAGTCTCTGCCCACGAAGGGGCTTCCTAGTGTGTGGAAACCTTTCCTCCTTCACAGCTCCCTCCCACTGGTGCAGGTCCCGTCCCTATTCTTTTGTCTCTGTTATTTCTTTTTTCTTTTGCCCTAGCCAAGTACGTGGGGATTTTCTTGCCTTTTGGGAGGTCTGACGTCTTCTGCCAGCGTTCAGTGGGTGTTCTGTAGGAGCAGTTCCACGTGTAGATGTATTTCTCATGTATCTGTGGGGAGGAAGGTGATCTCCGCGTCTTACTCTTCCGCCATCTTGCCCCTCCCTCTAGAGACTCATTTTCTATCAAAATCGATACCAATCACTATAAAGAACTCTGATTGGTCTAGTTTGTATCACATGACCAACCTTGAATTGATCACTTTATCTACAGTGATGAAGTGCTCTGACTGACCATTTCTGGCCCATGTGTCCACCCCCATGGCAGGAAAGTGGAGGATCACTGAACTGAAAGTTTACCAGGTGAACTTTTTATGAATTTTTACTCATAAACATAAAAGGGGTTCTTTATCAGAAGAAAGGGAGAAAGAATGTGGGCAGATAAAAATTTGTACCTTCTTTAGGAAGATATTCTGAAACTGTATGTGAGGCCCTCAGCAAGATTAACTGAAATTGATATTTTAAACCCAAGTGAAATACAAAGGTGTGACTTTCAAGATGTAGAGACTTACAAAGTAGAATGTGAAAAGGTTTTGAGGTTAACAAGAGACAAAGACCATCTAGACTAATTCTAGGGACATTGCTATGATCTCTGGCTTGGACTGAACAGTCATTGGCTTTCTAAGTAAAAGTGGTCCCCAAATTTGTATGTGTAAAATAACCCCTTGGGGTATGAAAAGAAAAATAGTTTGCTTATAATTTACAGGATGTCATCAACATAGTTAATTTTACAAAAAACATTAAATAGTAGAATCTCTTCAATATAGATATGGTGAGTGGCCCGAAACTATTTTGTATTGTAGAGGTTCTTTGATTATCCTGTGATAAGGTACTTAGGGAATTGTAGAACTTAAATATATATTAGACATTTTTCTTTTACTAAAAGATAAGTGTTCCAAGTGTGCCGACCTTATTCTGATGACAAAAGACTTTCAGTAATGTGTTACTTAGAATGTACTTTAAAAATAATGAACACCTTCAAAAGAAAAGTGTTATTTTACCCATAATGGAAAGGACATCTGATTTTCAAAAGAAATTCACACAATGGAGAGAACATCTTAAAAGGGAATATTTGGAAATATCTCCAACATTATGTGACTTTATGGCTGAAACTATGGGTGTCACCTATAAAAGCAAATAATACACATATATGTGAATCCTTAAAAATTGAAAACACAATAGAAAAAAAAATGACAAGAGACATAAACTATTTACATAAAAAGAAAAACAAATGGTCCTTAAACATGTGAAAAATGCTCTCACATTTAATAAGGTATTAAAATTGAAACTACACTGAGATAGCATTTTTCAAATATGCTGACAACTAAGTCTATTAGCTTGATGTGGAGAAATAAGGACTCTTAAATTTCTAGTGGCTCTGCAAAATGTCAAACCCCCATGGTGGGGTATTTTGCAACATCTAACAAAATTACATGCTTTTACTTTGTGACCCAGTAATTCAACGTCTCGGAATCTACCCTAAAGATATAACTCCAAAAATATGAAATATATGCACAAGGTTGTTCATTGAAGCATTATTTGCAATAACAAAAATTGGAAACAACCTAGCTATCCATTCATAGGGGACTGATGGAATAAACTATGATACCTTCATACAATGAGGTACACGCAACCAACAAAATAAAGAAAAGGAGGAAGATTTGCTTATCCTTGCCAAAAGAAATACAGGAAGGATGGAAGGACTAACTAGAAAATTATCCTAAACTAATAAAAATGGGAAAATGAAGTGGAAGGCATAGAGAAAGAAACAAGTCTCCTCCTTGAGTATATCTTTTTATATAGTGTTGACTTTTGAACTATGCAAATGCTTTATTTAAAAAACAAAATAAATTTTAAGGAGTATAAACCTTTAAGCACAAATAGAAACACATGAGCATAAATATGTATCAAACATAACCATATAAAGAAAATGATTACTTAAAGTATTTTTTGACACAGTATTCTGACTGTACATCCTTAATTGGATATATTTCAAAGACAAAAGAACTGCAAAGAAAGCTCAGTAGATTTCTTGTTGTTAGTAATATTGATTATAATTTTGAAGCTAATCTAGGTATGTCATAGGATAAAGTAAATAAATGTACATGTATATGTATGGTTAGGCATCTATATTTTCAGAGTTAAGAAAAAGAGATGCATCAGAAAACTCTAATTAAAAAAATAAATGAACTGAAAGCTGATATGAAAAATAGCATGGAGGTTCCTCAAAACTAAAAATAGAATTACCATAGGATCAAGCAATTCCACTTTTGGATATATAGCTAAAAGAATTAAAAGCAGAATGTCACACCCATATTCATTGCAGCCAAGATTCACAGTAACCAAGATGTGGAAACAACCCAAATGTCCATGAACATATGCGTGAATAAAGGAAAATGTGGTATATCCATACAATGGGGTAATATTTTCTTATAATGAAGGAAATCTTCTCGCATACTACATGATGGATGAACTTTGAGGACATTGTGCTGAGTAAAATAAGCCAGACACAAAGAGGCAAGTACTGTATGATTCCATTTATATGAGATATCTAGAGTAGTCAAAATTACAGAAATAGAAAGTAGAATAGTGGTTGCCAGGGGCTGTAGAGAAGGAACAATGGAGAAATGTTGTTCAATGGATATAGAATTTCAGGTTTGTCAACCCAATTAAAAAATGGGCAGAAGAACTGAATAGAAATTTGTCCAAAGAGAAAATGCAGATAGCCAACAGGCACATGAAAAGATGCTCAACATCATTAATCATCAGGGAAATGCAAATCAAAACCACTGTGAGATATCACCTCACACTTGTCAAAATAGCTATCATTAAAAGAACACAAATAACAAATGTTGGCAAGGATGTGGAGAAATGGGATCCTTCCTACACTGTTGGTGGGAATGTAAGTTGGTACAGCCACTGTGGAAAACAGTATGTAGGTTTCTCAAAAAAACTAAAAATAGAACTACCATATGGCCCAGCAATTCTACTCCTGGGGTTATATCCAAAACAAAAACAAAAGCAAAAACACTAATTCAAAAAGATACACGCACCCCAATGTTCATAGCAGCATTGTTTACAATTGCCAAGATATGGAAGCAACATAAGTGTACATCAATGGATGAATGGATAAAGAAGATGTGGTATATATATACACAGTGGAATACTACTCAGCCATAAAAAAGAATGAAATTTTGCCATTTGCAGCAACATGGATGGACTTGGAGGGCATTATGCTAAGTGAAGTAAGTCAGACAGAGAAAGACAAATACTGAATGATGTCACTTATATATGGAATCTAAAAAATACAACAAAGTAATGAATATAACAAAAAAGAAGCAGACTCATAGATATAAAGAACAAACTAGTGGTTGGGACTTCCCTGGTGGCGCAGTGGTTAAGAATCTGCCTGCCAATGCAGGGGACATGGGTTCAATCCCTGGTCCAGGAAGATCCCACATGCCGTGGAGCAACTAAGCCTGTGCACCACAACTGCTGAGCCTGTGCTCTAGAGCCCATGAGTCACAACTACTGAAGCCCTTGTGCCTAGAGCCCATGCTCTGCAACAAGAGAAGCCACTGCAGTGAGAAGCCTGCACTTCGCAACGAAGAGTAGCCTCCACTCTCCACAATTAGAGAAAGCCTGCATGCAGCAACGAAGACCCAAGGCAGCTAAAAATAAATAAAATAAAATAAATAAATTTAAAAAAAAAGAACAAACTAGTGGTTACCAGTGGGGAGAAGTGGGGAGGGGCAAAACAGAGGTAGGAGAGTGGGAGGTACAAATTATTGGGTGTAAGATAGGCTCAAGGATGTATTGTACAACACGGGGAATGTAGCCAATATTTTGTAATAACTATAAATGGAAAGTAACCTCTAAAAATTATATAAAAATAAAATTTTTAAAAATTTCAGGTTTGCAAGATGAAAAAGTTCAAGAGATCTGTTACACACCAATGTGAATATAGTTAACACAACTGAACTGTGCACTTAAAAATGGGTATGAGAGTAAATTTTATCCTATGTGTTTTTTATCACAAACTTTTTAAAATAAAATGAACTGAAAATATCAGTATGAACTGATAATTTTAAAAAGTATTTCTCCTAGCTCTGACATAGATAGTCCTAGAAGCAATGACACCCCAGAAGCATTAACACACCTAGCGCACTTCTCAATTCAATTTTCTAATCAAAGGAACCAAGGCTCCTTTGAGAAATGGTGATTCCAGGTCTGAGGCAGGGTGAGACTGAGGCATCTTGTGCCATAAAGAGCAAAGAGGTACTCAGAGGTGAACAGGGACACGTCACTTCAGAAGAATACAGGATCCGGCTGGAAGAGGCTTCCACTGGCCATATTTGAAACACTTTGATCATTCAAAAGAATAATATCTATAATTAATTGCAACACACTGAATAAATAAAACCCATTAATCCATAGTGATACTCCCTCCAAAAAAGAAAAAAAAAAAGGAAAAAGGTGGATAAAAGGAGAGCTCTTCTTTATAGAATGCCAGTTAACAAATTAAATATAAAATGAATAATGGATTTAGAAAACCACTGTGTTGTAACCTCCGAAGCAAAAATGGATCAAGGCAAGGATCACTGAAGAATGCTAAAGCAATTAGGTGAAAGATTGTTGCAGAAAAGAGTATTCACCATGTGGAAGTGTACCTAGGGGAAGGGACCTTTACAGTGGAGGGGTCTGGAGGTCACCACCTTAAACAAGTGATCAAACTTAGTGTCACTCGTATAGGTGCAGCCAGACCTAATGTGCCGACCAAGATGATGCAAGTTGAATTGAACAAATATCACCTTTGAAATATTCTGCTGAAGTATTTCATCTTAATCTAATAAGCCTCTAGAGACCTTACTTGCAATATGTAAGGAATACATGAGATTTTTACAGTTAAACAATACCAGGAGGAAACAATCAGATAAATCCAGAATCCAGGGCATTCTATGGGACGACAGTTCTGGGTTCTTAAAAAAAAATGAGTATCATGAAAAATATACAAGGTGAGGGAGAGGTATTCTTTTCTAAAAGAGTCTAAAGAAACACAAAAATTATAATGTATGAACTTAGATTGCACATTGGTTCAAAAAATAGAGCTGTAAAAGATATTTGTGGGACAATTAAGGAAATTTTAATATGGACTATGTATTAGGTGATACTAGGGAATTATTGCCATTTTCTTAGTTGTGAAAGTAGAGTGATTATGTAAGAGAATGTCTTTATACTCGGTAGATGCAAGCTGAATATATAAGAGCAAAGTACTATGATGTCTGCAATTTACTTCCAAATGATTAAAAACAAAAACACCTAATTTAACCAAAAACTGTTACAAAATTGGTGCTTGGAATTCACTATTGAGCATCAGTATTTAGGAAGTGCAACCAACAGTACACCCCTTTCATTTGGATCTATATATTTTTTGAAGTACCTTTTCAACTATTACAACCATTAAAACCAGGTATGAAAATATACTGAATTTAGAATCAGGCCACTAAATCACTGTATCACAAACTGTTAAACCAAGAATTTAAAGTAATGAACGACATCCAGTCTTGAGTAGATAACTCTCACTAAAATATAATTATGTATAACATTTATAATAACATATGAGTGAGAACAAAAATGCTTTATGTATCATTAAAGATTAAATACAGAATATTTTCAGGTACTTTTATTTCAATTTTATCTCCTTTTTCATTTCTGTTTGTAAAATATGCATTAGAATGTGCATAAACTGTTATTACACTGCTATGTGTACATTCTTGAGAACAGTTCCAATAAATACACATCTAATCTATTCATGATTTTTATTTTTATTAAAGATTTTGACTGGCTTGAGTGGTGCAATATGAGTCAATGTGTAAGGCTTAGCCCTTTGTGAACGAATCTTGAAACACAAAATTTTGAGAAAGACACTGTATTAGTTCCTTAGGGCTGCTATGACACAGTACCACCAACTGGGTGGTTTAATACAACAGAGACTTATTCACTCAAAGTTCTGGAGGCTAGAAGTTCAAAATCAAGGTGTCAGCAGGAATGGCTCCTTCTGAGGGCTCCGAGGGAAACTCTGTTCCATGCCTCTCTGCTAGCTTCTTGTGACAGTGGCCAATCCTTGGCATTCCTTGCCTTGTAGATGCATCACTCCAATCTCTTCCTCTGTCTTCACGTGGCTTCTCCTTATGTATCTGTGTCTCTTCTCTTCTTATGAGGACATAAGTCATGTGGATTAAAGGCCCACTCTAATCCAGTATGACCTCAGCTTAAATAATTACATCTGCAGTGAACTTATTTCCAAATAAGGTCATGATCTAAAGTACCAGAGGTTAGGACTTCCACATATCTTTTGAGGGGACACAATTCAACCTGTAACAGAACCTAACGGATGTTTTCTCCATCTTGTTCTATGTGCTGATTCTCTATCTTAGTCTCTTCTTCCATATTTTTTACATTCACATATTTGGTAGAGAGAAATCCAAGGAGAAAGGGAAAAGAAAGCTCAATATGTCTGAAGATATATTTTGTGTTGTGATTCATTTTACAACATTTGAACTAGAAATGATGAATTATTTTGAGATGCTAGAATTGTTATCATGTCTTATCACGAAATAGATTTTTTCTTTTTCCAAATACTAGAATTAAGGACTGTGAATTCTATCCTTGCAGTTTCCTAATCCACATTATAAAGCATGACTCTTTTTTATTAAATTTTCTGTAGTCCTTAAATTCTCAGCTTCACCCTTTAGCACTATTATAATTCTTGTTCTCTTCAAGTTATCAGATCCAACATGTACAGTGTCTTTTTTTTTTTTTTAATTTATTTATTTATGGCTGTGTTGGGTCTTCGTTTCTGTGCGAGGGCTTTCTCTAGTTGTGGCAAGCGGGGGCCACTCTTCATCGCGGTGCGCGGACCTCTTACTATCGTGGCCTCTCTTGTTGCGGAGCACAGGCTCCAGACGCGCAGGCTCAGTAATTGTGGCTCATGGGCCCAGTTGCTCCGCGGCATGTGGGATCTTCCCAGACCAGGGCTCGAACCCATGTCCCCTGCATTGGCAGGCGGATTCTCAACCACTGCGCCACCAAGGAAGCCCCAGTGTCTCTTTAAAATGACTTTTCTGCAGATTATTACCTTTGAGGTCTAATTTATCTTCCTTTAAACTATGGCTCCTACTTCCTTTGACATGATATGTTCCTACATTTTGTTTCTAACCAATAAATCTTAAGGCTCATCAGTGTGTGACCTGTTTAATTGATTGGATGCATTTGCAGCTGCATTCCTAATAGATACAATAGGCTCAAGCTAAAAGGAAGAAATGTTTGGTTTGTTGTTCTCAGTTTTTCTAAATACAGAAATGCGGACATTAATTCTTATACCACAGTCTGCTTCAAGTTGCTCTGTATTGTTTAATATGGTTTCAGTTTGATGGGCAGTAGGAAAATCTTATTTAACACACAAATGTAAAGAAGAAAAACCCCTTCTGTAAGAATAAAGCCACTATGGTGGCTACTTAATAAATATTAAGTAATAACAGCAGTACTCATGGGGGAAATAGCACAAAGTAGTCTTTTATTGTTGGACAAAAAAAGTAATCACACTTTTTAAAGGCCAAATGACTTGGAAAAGCATGCTATATTTGTAAACTGTTAAATAAGCATTTATCCCATTTATTGAAATTCCCCTTTTAAGGTGTAAAGCATATTGTATTTAGGAAGCTGTATTTTCTATTCTACAGGTGAGTGCACTGTGCCAATTCCACAACTACACATTGCAGTTCAAAGATTTCTGCTCACTAGTTCAGGCCTTCGGAAATGTGTAAAGTGAAGCTTGTCTTAGAGTGATTCTTATTGTCTCTTTTTCTTTCTTCCTTCCCCCTTCCGTGCTCTCCTTCTCTCTCTTTAGCTTTCAAAATCTGCCCTCAGGAAACTGATAGCTCATTTACACTAAACCAGGGGTTCTCAAATAAAGGGTGATTCCTGCAAATTCAGCATCTGCTGGGAACTTGTTAAGAATTCACATTCTCAGTCCCCACCCTAGACTGACTGAATCAGAAACTCTAGGGATGGAGTCCAGCATTCTGGGTGGTAACATGACCTCCGGGGGATTTCAATGCCCCCTGATGTTTGAGAACCATTCCACTTTCCCATAAATGACAGATAGGTTTTTATCTGTTAGCCACACCAGGAATACTTACATTATTTTTAAAAAGGGAAAAAATTGAATTTTTAATTAAGAAATTTTAATCACTAGCTGTCTTAGTCTGTTTGGGCTGCTATAACAAACTACTATAGACTGGGTGGCTTATAAACAGCAGAAATTTATTTCTCACAGTTCTGGAGTCTGGGAGTCTAAGGTCAGGGTACCAGCATGGTGGGGTTTTAGTGAGGACCTTCTTTCAGACTGCAGACTGCTAACTTCTTGTATCCTCACATGGTAGAGAGCAGAGAGGGGAAGAAAGTTGTCCTGTGACTCTTAAAATGGCATTAATCCCATTCATGAGGGCTTCATCCTCATGACTTCATCTAATCCTAATTACTTCCCAAAGGCCCCACCTCCTAACACTGTTACCAAGTCTGTCGCCTCAGAATCAAACCCTTGCCCCTCCCTCGAATAAAAACCGATTACTCTTATCTAAGTTTCAGGAGGAAGCTGCAAAGAGAAAAAAAATAAGAACTGGTTAAAACCAACTAGACCCAAGATGGCAGAACATTTGACTTCCAGTAAACCTTGAACCTCATTATGCACTCATTGTAATACATTAGCATGCTAAATGACACAGCCACCAGCACCATAACAGTTGACAGTTGCCACGCCAACAACCGGAAAAACCCATAAGGGACTGAAAGGAGAGTCACATCAGTTCCATGTCCAAACTACATCCCTGTTCTCAGATAAGTCATGAATATTCTTCCCACTCTTTCCAATTCCCTCCCTTTTACCTCGATTCTCTTATATATTTGGTATCTCCACCCGAATTGGGTTGAGAAGTTAATTTGCAAACTAGGTTCCCACTTCTCCATCCTTTGGCCATTGAATAAAGCTTGCACTTTTCCAGTCTCAGCATCAGTTTCTTTATTGGCTGCTCAAATCCGATCAGAAAAAGAACCTCCCTGGCCAAGAAAAGATGTCTTGGCCCAGGCTAGGACCCCAGTGTGGGTCCAGTTGACCAATTCGGTAACAATACTATCACATTGGGGGATAGGGTTTCAGCATATGAATTTGGGGAGACACAGACATTTAGCTCACAACAACAATTAATCAGTGGGGAAGGTGATCAGGGGTGGGATGCTTTGAAGGTCAATGGTAGTAATACTTTGGTGACAATCCTGTTTCCTTCCTGGCTACATGAGAGTTGCTTGTTCCTAGGATTCCCAACTGGATTTGCCAGGGTCTGTGGGTCAAGTGATCCTGAAATCAGCAAACTTTACATTTTATGATGCTTTTTATGGTTCATTTTGAAAGAGTGGTGGGGATTATCCCAGATAACCTAGAAGAGTAGTTCTCAAAGTAATCAAGATTGTTTAGGCTGAAAGACAGGAGTTGTCTTTAAAATACTATTTTTTTTAAGTTGGCTGCCTTTGTGTTGTTCTTGTTTTTATAATTTGTGCATATCACACCAGAGCTCCACTAATTTTTGTCAGACTGCTAGGTCTGTCTTTTGTGCCATTAGAATTAATGTTTAAATGGCAAAATCCCTGGGCCAATATACCATTTCACTTTAATAGTAAAATTAATCAAGAGCATTTTGTGTGCTGAGTATGGCTGATTGAATCTTGAGACCCTGATTCTATTAGATACAAATTCTTGAGAAAATGTTTGATCAGAATTCATAATAGATCCCTCATACATGGATTTAAAAAAAAAAAAGACAGGTTTAATAAATAAAACAATATTTTAAATGTTTTAAAGTATCTGTTACTATCAACTTTCATTGAATTTATGGTGTCTTAAACTTCCTTGTGGATTATAAACATTAAATGAATCCTGTAGACCTTTATATTCACCTTGAGGTACTTTTAAATATAAACATGATATTTCATTTTACTTAAGAGCCTATTAATTTTAATAGAGATGAGTAAATATATCAGTTGTGATTAACACTCACTCAACAAGTATTTGAAGGCTTACTATGTGTACTTAATGCATTTCATATTCTCTCCATGAACACGGGCACCGTCTCTATTTTGTTTGCTGCTGTTGAATAAATAAATGAGTGGGTGAAGGAACAAAGGCTAAGAGCTATGGGAATATAAAGATAAATGCCAAGTAGCCCCTGTCCTCAAGAAGTGTATATTCTTACTATGAAGTAGCTAAAACATGGCTCATTAACTGCAAAGTAATAATTGATAGGTACCATGAGAGAAAAAGAGACCATTTCTGTTGGATTTTTGAGGCATGAGAGGTTACATTAAGCTAAAGAATCAGAAAAGTCTTCCTGGAGGAGATGAATCTGCATTTGGAGAATTTGAATATGTGGAAGGGGGGAAGGGGAGGCATTTTGGGCAGAGGAAACAGTTTCTACAAAGAAACTGAAGCAGGAAATACAGAACATGTGTGGAATGTAAAGTGTTGAAAGAAAAAGTAAGAAGTAAAACAGAAAGGGGTGGTTGCAGCCAAGCAAAGTACTTTAGAATGCTTTCAATCATCAGCAGGAAGCAGGTGAAGTTATCTGACCAGAAAATAGAAACTATTACAATAACCTGATGAGAGATAATGGCCCAGACTAGAATGAAAATGGGAAAGAAAAAAAAAAAAACAACAGAAAAAGACTACTGTATTAACCTGTCTCTGATGAACATTTTGCAAGGTCCTCAGGCCCCTAAATCCTCAACTAGCTTTCTGCTGGAGCCAGTTTCCTGAAGATTAAATGTACGGGGAACACTCCAACCAAATGCATGCAGATCTCCTGGTCAGAGTTTTGACCCCAAAACTCCTTCCCTGGGGTCAGGAATGGGCCATATGTGAATCTTAAAAAGCTTGATTTTGTCCCTAAAAGAATCTCTGACCCTACTCCTCTAGATTCTACCATTTCACTGTGAGAAGCACAAAATGCTGAAAAAAAAAATCCCTCCTTTCTCAACCTGGGGGAGAACTACCTACTTCCTTCTCTTCTGCCCCTGGGCTCCACCCAAACCAGAGTCAACCCATTGTACCACAGAAAAATGGCCAAGTTCCAAGGAAAATCAGAAGGTGGGCCTTCTAGGTGGGTCAGTTTGGGGAGAAGAAGGTCCTCTGTCAAAGAGAGAGAGAGAGACAGAGAGATAGACAGAGACAGAGACAGAGAAGCTCCCAGAGAAGACAAAGCTTTTACTATACCCTTTCCTCTTTCTAGAAGAAGCACCATCCCCTACAAATCCTACTAAAGAGTTTAGAGCAATGGTGAAAATGATGGTACATTGATGCCAGCCTGACTGGGTTCAAATCCTATTTCTGACACTTATGTGTGACTTTAGACAAAATACTTACAGCTCTCTCTGACTTAGCTTCTCCATGTTTAAAATAGGGACTATAATATCAATAGTACACCAAGATTAGTGTTATTGCTATCATTAAACAAGGCAATGTTGGTACTTAGCCCTTTCCATGCTTACTTGATGTGAGGTGTTGTTTTTCTAATTGTGACTCTTAACCCATGTCAGGAGCTACTACTTCTTGGAAAGAGTTAGGAGCAAGAGACCTGAGTACTATTTAAAATTAGAACATATGGCTTTCAGAAAGTTTATTGGTACAGGATCATAATTAAGGAAGGAATGGTGGGTGGACACAGGAAGAAAATAAAAAATTATAGCAAGATTTCCCACCTGGATAACTAAAGACACAGAAAGTTGGACATCAGGAAAAGGAGCAGGTATTGCAGCATGCATGTTGTTTACTTTCAGGTTCATGATGCCACTCTAACTACCACAGGCAAATTACAGATAATAAGCACATATTATCAGTCAGCTTAAGTTACTCTGTGTTGTAGTAACAAACAATCACAAAATCTCACTGGCTTAAAACAACCAAAATTTATTTTTTCATTCAAACTACAGGTCTACTGATGGCCAGCTGCAGCTATGCTCCATGATGTATTTACTCTGGGACTCAGATTAATAGATAAGTCCCTTTCTAGGATAGTTCTGATCTCATGGTAGAGAGAGAAGGTGAGCATAGAATAGCGCATGCTGGCTCATAAAGCATCTGCTTGGAAGAGAGTTATACTTCATTGGCCAAAGCAAGTCACATGGTCAATGCTGGTATCAATGGAGCAAAGAACTCCCTTATGGATGGTTCCTACAGATTGGGGTCAATTTATTCTCAACGGAAATACAATTTACCACACCAGGACTTTGTGGTCTAAGATCAAAGAAAGAATAGATGAATCCATTCTACTCTGGTACATGGATTATGGCCTCTTTATGAGACAGAAATCATCAACAAAATGTTCTAAGATGGTTAAAACCTAGAAATAAATTTAGATACACTACAGGGGAAAAAAAGCAAACAATTTGTGAATAAGAGGTTACTTGGGCAGAATTGAAGATGAGATGTAATGAATAGGTGTAGATTTCCAAGATCATATTATACATTCAGGTTTGAGTAGGAAATGAGCCATCAAGGTCCCTGTTAATATAATGTTGGTAAAGGTTAAAGAAGAGATTAAGGATTGAGAAGAAGGTATGATAGTTAAATGAGATGTCCAAAAACTAAGTTGATCTGCAGGGGGAGAGAAAGGAAAACACAAGGTGAGAGTCTGTGAGTGTGTGTGTGTGTGTGTGTGTGTGTGAGAGAGAGAGAGAGAGAGAGAGAGAGAGAGAGAGAGAGAATAAGAGAGAAGGAGAGAGAGAGAGAGAGAGAGACAGATGAAATAGCAGCATTCGGCAGTTCAGTTAGTAAAGGACACAAAAACCAGCAGAGTCAAAAATAACAGGAAATTTACAAGATTGGAGATAAAATAAATTATTATTATTATAGCCAGTACGTTTGAAAATGTTGAACACCTTTGTCATATGGAGAGGATGGGAAGTTATCTCAATTAAGATTTATTGAGATGGAGCTTCATAACAGGCCTATGGATTAGAAGCTGAAATTAGAGGATACTCTTTGACTAAATTATTATTTACTTAATGCCTGTACCTTCCGTTTGCATTTAATCACCTTATTCCTTAAAATGTTAATACATTATAATCTGTAAATGTTTTTAACTTAAATTTACTCTATGCTTCTAGAAACAGTAATTCTACACAAGTATGATAAAACATATCTGTTTGTGACACCCTAAGAAACTTTGAGTTAACCATTAACAAACAGAGCTCTAAGAATGAAGAACATGTTCTGCTTCTTTGTATCATTCACAGTTATCATAGTGCTTCATCCATAATAAGCAATCAATTGATAACTGTTGAGTGAATGAAAGAATTACAGTTTTATTCTTGCTGTTTTCTGTAGAATAGTTACTTGAATGACTGGTGAATCCAGCAATTGTATCTCTTTGGGCCTCAGCCTCCTCAGATGTTAAATGTAAAGTGGATTATCCACTAACCTCTTTGCAGGACTGTTGAGAAATAAGAAATGCAAATGTCAAATAATTTGTACCCATAACATTCGATGACTATTTGGAAGTAAAGTTATGCAGTGATATTTTAAGTTAGGATTCTGTATTTTTGAATAGCCAAGACAGGGAAACCACCTAAATGTCCATCAACAGATGAATGGATAAAGAAGATATGATACAAATACACAATGGAATACTTCTCAGCCATAAAGAAAGACTGAAATAATGCCATTCACAGCAACATGGATGGACCTAGAGATCATCATACTAAGTGAAGTAAGTCAGAAAGAGAAAGACAAATATCATATGATATCACATATGTGGAATCTAAAAAAAGTAATACAAGTGAACTTATTTACAAAACAGAAACAGACTCACAGACATAGAGAACAGACTTGTGGCTGCCAAGGCAGAGGGGGTTGGTGAGGGAGGGATGGAGTGGGAGTTTGGGATTAGCAGATGCAAACTCATATATAGAATGGATAAACTACAAGGCCCTACTGTATAGCACAGGGAACTATATTCAATATTCTGAGATAAACCATAATGGAAAAGAATATGAAAAAGAATGTATACATATGTATAACTGAATCATTTTGCTGTATAGCAGAGATTAACACAACATTGTAAATCAACTATACTTCAATAAAATGAATTGAAAAAAAAGTTTCTGTATTTTTCAAATCTTAGTAGTTTCTATTTAAGTAAATATCTAAACTGGCATCTTTGGAGAATCATGCTAGATCTAGGTGATACCAAACACCCCAATGAAAACTGAAAATACTGAACAATATCTAGATATTTTTATGTATTCAGAAAACAGCTACCATATACACAGAATAACTGGATGTGTAACCATAGAAAATCTGACTTCCAATTATATGTCCTGAAACTGACAGGTGGCATATAAAAAAAATTCTTGAACTTGGCAGAAAGAACATTTAAGTTTTCATGTAGGGCCTTGACATCATAAAAGTTTAACCATAGAAAGCAAAAATGCCCATTATAGATTCTATAGAAGTTTATTTCTCCATGACTTTGCAAATATCATTACCTTCATTCAAATAATGTATTTATTTCTTTATACTGGGCAAAATCAAAAAGACCAAAGCAATTCCATATTTTTAAACTGCAATTTCACACATGTATAGTAAAGCATAACTATTTCTGACAGTTTTAGAAGTTTTGAAAGCATCATTATCAGACAAACTCTAAGAAATAAGAACACATTTTTGGTTTTACTCTTTTGTTTCTATATTTGTTATTGTTTATACAAATCACTGTGGTTAACTGAGAACAACATTTAATAGGTCCCTTGCACATTCACATATGTGCTTTTGGAATATCAAACAACTTATATATACTCACGGAAAGTGACAAGTAAAGGCTAAGAGAGGTGGTGGTAAAAGGTTGTAGTTAAAATTATACTCTCTACTTACATTAAAATTGTTAATTTTTACCACAACATAATTTCCTGGTTATCAAAAGATTAATTGACTTTCTTTTAAGAAGATTCCTTAAATTATGTATGCATCACTAAAAATAGTGGTGATGTTTCAATATATTTGGGAAATTATCGTCTAACACGAATAAATCTGATAAGATGTTTAATGGATAGGAAGATGCCATCACCTATTGAACTATCAAATCAGGGACAGCCAAATGGGATTCTTTCTTGGACCCTTTAAATCATTTAAATTCAAGCATTTTGGGTCATTTTTTTCAATAACTAGGCTTTAACATGCATAGCTTATAGTAGGTACTAATATATTTAAAATGTTTCAGACATTGAGTACACTGTATCACAAAGCCATTTTCTTCAAATTAATAATACAAAGCTTTCAACTTCGTTTAATTTGGCATGTAGACAAAAATACTGGGAGATAGCATAAGGCACTCTATCTACAATCCTTTCTCCACCCTTCAGGCCAGGCAAACCTGCAAACCATTCTGAGGCTCTTAGATCTAATTGCTAAGCAGCATAGATGCCACTTATTAGAGAAATCGAGGAGGAAGCGGTAATCTAGAAACCACAATTTGATTGGAAGTAGGAATATTATTAATGCACACAATTCCCTTACTGCACATTACTAAGGCATCTAAAGTAAAGGGAAAGGAAGTGCTTCTGAAAGAGGAACCTCTGTGGTTCCTTTGAAAAAGAAAGCCAACCAACATGAGTTTTATAAAGTTTAGCAGCATTTTACTCCCTTCCATCTTAAGTAGTATGTTAGTTGCAGAATCATGATTTTCTCTTGGCTATCCTTTATGTTGCCTATGAAAAGTCTCCTATGTGTCTGCTCTGGCTGTTATTCTGTGTGTTCTTGAAAAACGCCATTCAGTGGTAAAGACCAAGCAATTTTGTTTGCCTAGAGGACTGACTTTCTACCCCATCAGGTCTGGCTCTTTACTTTTTTCCTGCAGTATCTCCTGATAATGTGCTTGAAAGAAACCCCCAAATACCCTTGGTACCAGATTGCCTGTCTTGCCTAAGCCAGAGGTATGTGGTTTTTCAAGATAAACTGTAACATAATAGCATTGTCACATTTAAATCTCAAGCCGTGGAGTCTAGGGGTAAAGGCATATCAAATCTGGGTATTATACAAGATGTTGGCATATATAAGATGCTATCTCAAATCCATTAGGAAAGCAGTGTGCAGGCTGGTGGGACTTGCAATGAATAACCAAATGATGGTTTGGCATGGAGGGTGAATGGGCGTGCAGAATCAGCACAATCCATGAACAGAGCTTTGCTTTCATCGACTGATGTCTGTACCAGTGTTTCAAGGCATGTTGGTTAAAAACACTGTCAAGACTGATCCTCTAGGGACACATCCTTTCAAAGTGGTGTTTGCCAATAAATGTGCAGCTGTCAAGTTCTACAATTTATTATGGGTTTTGATAGCACAAAAAATGTTTACGGATTTAAAAAAAATCTTGAATGGGAGGGAACACACAGGTGAAGAGAATGCCTTTCTTCCTGTTGCTACCTTATTTGGTTATGAGTACATTATCAGAAAAATAGAAAAGCTCATTTCCTCATCTTCAAAATGGCACCCCTTGTAAAGCAGTTGTATTAGAGATCAGACAGCAGGACAAGAATGGGGGCAGAGGCTAAAAATGAATGAAAGAAAATTGATACCATCAAAAGAGGAAAGAAATATAAGAAAGGCGAAAAGGCTAAATAAAAAGTTTTTGTTTGTCTTGGAAAACATGTGAGAGGGTGGTGAGCCTGTAATTCAGTTTAAAGGCACAGGACTGGAGCAGCCTGGCAAGTAGGTCTGGGACTAGAAGGATGGCAAGCTGAGAATTGCTATCATTGTTCAGCTATTCCTTCAGAGAAGCCCTACCAGGTATGTCTCAGAGGAATCCTCACAATAGCTACCTGCAAGCTAGCTAAAAGCTGGAAACCTACACTGGTCTCTTTATCATCATTCTTGAAAATAGAGGGAAGGGAGTATTCCTCGTGGTAAGTTTAATCCACATTTCCCCAGCTTGGAGGTCTCTAATGAAGGTGGGTTTGAGTTACAATGACAGTCATTTCTGACTCTGAGCTCAATAAAAATTGACAATACCCCATCTCTTTGCGTCCTTCCATTACCACCTAGCAAAGCCTTCTTGGGGATCAGCACTGTAATTGTCCTGAGCAGCTGCTAGCGTGCATTTATCTGCTCCATCCCAATGTAGCCTCTACTCCAATGCTCTCAGCTGACCTTGGTATAATCTGGTCGTTTATCAATGCCTGATTTTCAGGACTCCTCCCACAACCATATGGCTGTTGTAACTACTAATTAGGATCACTATACATCCTGGTTAGCCCAAGACAATCTCAGATTAATTCTCTTGACCCAGCAAAATTTTTTACAGTGTCCCCTTTCATTCTCAAAAGTGCTACTTTCTATTGGAGATGGACTTTCTTCCATCAGTTTGTAATTCTTGTTCAATAAGGCTTCCAAATAGAACAGTCTAACTCAGTTTCTTACAGTTCCCAGACTTTTAGAATTCTTCTGCTTGTCTTGTTCATTCAGATTTGTCCACCCCATGATACAGCAGAAAGAGCATAGATTTGGGAGCCCAATTGATTTGTGCTCAAATCTCAGCTCTGGTACTTACTAGCTAAGTAGAGCAGGGTAAAGTCTCAGTTTTCTCATCATAAAAGTGGGAATAATAATATGACTTAGCTCATATAATTATTTTGAGGATGAATCAAATATAATATGAGACTAAAACCTAAGCACAATATCTAACATTGTAGAGAATGAATAAATGTCAACTTTTCACTCCATCCCTCTAAAGATGGAAATGTAAAACAGCTTCTCCAGGGCTTAGGCCAGAAAACATTCACCTAATGATATTTAACAACTTACTCAAAATTCTCTCTTCTCTCTTCCTGTAAGACAATTTCTCTTACAGGATAGTGAATAAATTCCTTACCCACTGAATTATTCCCTCAGTGGTTAGAAGTGACCCCTTACCCCTCTCTTCCAGCCTATACTTCAATTCTTGGTCTTAGATAGAACCCTAAATTTCAATGAGCCCATTACCATCTCCCTAGGAGACCAATAGGAAGCTTAAACAAAAAGAACTCTTGGACATCACCATTTTAGTTAAACCAGAGGTCAGCAAACGTTTTCTGTAAACAGCCAAATTGTAAATATTTTAGGCTTTGTAGGTCATACAGTTTCTGTTACAACTACTCAACTCTACTGTTAGAGCACACAAGCAGACATAGATGATTCATAAATGAATAAGCATGGCTGTGTTCTAATAACACTTCATTTATGGACACTGAAATTTGAATTTCACACAGTTTGCATGTGTCACAAAATAATATTCTTTTTTTACAATCATTTTTTTAAATTAATTTATTTATTTGGTTGCACCGGGTCTTAGTTGCAGATCGCCAGCTCCTTGGTTGCGGCATGCAAACTATTAGTTGCGGCACGCATGTTGGATCTAGGTCCCTGACCAGGGATTGAACCCAGGCCTCCTGCATTGGGAGTGTGGAGTCTTATCCACTGCGCTACCAGGGAAGTCCCCCAATCATTTAAAAATGGATAAAACCATTCTTATCTCATAAGCAGTACAAAAATAGGCAGTAAGCTAGATTTTGTCAATGGGTTTTAGATTGCCAATCACATAATTTGACTCTTGGTTGTAAATGGCAGGAAAACAAGCTCAAACCAACTTAATCAAAAAGGAATTTATTAGTTCACCTAAACAAAAGTCCAGGAATATATGTTTCAGGTATAGCTTGATCCAGGGGTTCCAAACAGTGTCATCAGTCTCTGTCTCTCAGTTTCTCAATCCTCCTCTCCTTCATGTTGACTTGATTCTCATGTCCTGATTGTGTTAAGATGGCTGTTCATATTTCTAGGGCTTTTTCTTCCATGTTCAAATATAGCAGAAAAGAAAATGAGTGTTCTTCTTTCTAAAACTGTTAACATAAAGTACTGGGACTGATAATCAGTACTCTGAGCTAGATCATGTGTCCATCCCTATTCCAATAACTATGACCAGAGGCATGAGATGTCTTGATTGGCTTAGGTCAATAGCATATTCCTGTACCTGGGGCTTGGGTGGGATCAACTCTACACAATCTATTCAGAAAATCAATAATTCCCCCAGGTTATTTAAAGACACTGCTGCCAAAGAATAGGAAAGGGGTAGGGGTGGTGCTGGTGTATGTTAGAAAATGTAACAAATGTGTACCATATACCATAGAACATGCCTGCCTTTCAAGGACATTCAAATTTGGCCCTCCCCAATGCCCTCAAAAAAAAATGTGAACTTAAATATTTTGAAAATAAAATTAGTCAGTGGCATAAGGTTGATCTTTCAGAGAAGGCCATTTCATATATATGTATGTAGGTATATGATGAATAAATAGGCCTCAGTTTTTCCCTATAACACAAAGAGGTTAAATTAGACTATGACAAACTTTTCTGCAAAGGACTAGATAGAAAATTTGTTAGGCTTTGTGGGTCATATATTTAGTCACATTTTTCTTCTTTTTCCTCCTTTTACAACCCTTTTAAAATGTAAAAACCGGGACTTCCCTCGTGGTCCAGTGGTTAATACTCTGCGCTCCCAATGCAAGGGGCCAGGGTTCAATCCCTGGTCAGGGAACTATGTCCCGCATGCCTCAACTAAGACCCGGGGCAGCCAAATAAATAAATTAAATTAAATAAATAAATATTAAATAAATAAATAAAATGTAAAAATTATCCTAAGCTCAAAGGTCATAAAAAAATACAGGCCAGATTTGGCCTGCAAGCCATAGATTGTCTACTTCTAAACTGGATAATCACTAGCACCCCTTCTAGCTATGCTAATCTATGATTCTAGGCTTCTGTCTTTAGCAGCTGATACCTACTGCCTCCGCCCAGGAAGGTCTCATCCTTTCACAGAAGTATTCAAATGCCAATGTCACTATTATCCCCTGCCCCAGGAAGTGTGGTGAAAATATCTAAATGGTTCTGTGCTCACCTGCATCCTTTTTGGCCATTGAATACTAGGTATCCGTATTTTCACTGTTCCCAAAAGATGCTCTCTTCTCATGGTTTTCTATCTTACTTGTGAGAAGCAGCTTCTGCCAGGCCAGAGGTATGCGGTGGCAGGTAAGGATTACCTTTCTAAAATACAAATATGATAATATCACTCTACTGTTTAAAAGCCCTTACTGACAGTCATCACCTTCAGGGCAGAAGCTACACTTCTCAAGCATGGCATTTAAGGACCATCACAATCTAACTCCACCTGGCTTTTCAGCCTTGTCTCTCATGACTTTCCTCAACTGCTTTATCCACTACCAAGCCCAGTATACTCATAGTACCCAAACTTGTCATGCATTGAGTGCTTTATATTTTTGCATAATAGTAAACTACTCACTTTGCCTACGATGGGGTTCAGAATATGCTACTCCAAAATATGGCACCTTGGCATATGGAATATTTTAGGGTGAAGGAATTTGAGAAATGGCAGGTACAGGGACTCTCTAACTTCCCCTTATTCACTGAAGCAGGCCATAAAACCCTCTTGTGAGGTATCCTCTCCATACCCAGAGGAAAGGAGCATCCTTATCTCTGAAGATGAGAATCTGAAGACACAAACCTTACTGTTTCCCCCAGTTTACTACCCTTACCTCAATGCTCTTTTGTCCTACCGCATTTTCCCATGACTTTCTACCCTTCATCAAATTTAGTATAAATATGGTCAGGTTTAACTGTTTCTTTGGGTCTTCATTTCCTTATGAAGGCTCCTGTGTCATGTAAAGCATATATTAAATACATTTGTATGCTTTTTTCCTGTTAATCTGTCTTTGTCAGTTTAATTTTCAGGTCCAGCCCCAGACCCTAAGAGGATCAAGGAAAAGTTTTTCCTTCCTATACCTATAATCGGCTTCCTTTTTATCATGCTCTTGAGATCTTTCCTTCATAGGCCACATCCTCTTTGAAGCCTTCATTGCTCCCATGCTTGGGAAGAATTTACTCCCTCTTTGTGTACCTTTATGATCATATTCCTACTTAGTCATACAATGAAATCATACCTTATGTGGGGAGTGGAAGTCTAAAAATATAAGAAAAAAAGAAAACCTCACATTAGTTTCAAATTCACCTTGAAAATAAATGTCTTAGGAAGGTTATCCCTCAGGCTGAATAGTAGGTGAAATAGTTAGTTGCCTTGCATGTAGGGACCAAGTTGTATAAAAAATATAACCCTTACACTTGAGAATCACAGACAGCGCAGAGAGATGTTCACACTGTGAGAGGTAAGTGGGAACCTACACTGAGGGAATTGCAGTTTCCTGTCTTTCATTATCATACTAATTATAGGGCCTTGCTCACTAAATGGATTAGTGGACAAGCCAAATTGGATTAGTGCACCAGCCAAATTCTCTCTCTCTCTCACTCTCTCACTCAACTTATCTACTTAAATATACTTTAAATATGCACTATGTAGTCTGCTTTCTCCTTCTAACTTGAGATTATAAGATTCTTGTGGGCAGGAATTATGTCTTCCTCACTTTGGATCCTTAGTACTTATCTACTATGGCATCTCCTGGGTGCTTACAGGTGGAGCATTGTAGAAGCTCATTAAATGTGAAATGGGATTGAATTCCATGTTCCTTCAGTGTTTTCTTCTTATTTCTTTTAGTCCCTAACAAATTAATTCAACATAATTTGCTGATGGGGTGGTGGACAATCTTCAGTGGAGAAAAGGAAACTCTGCAGCAGGCCTTTCCAAAGTAACCCAGTGATAGTTCAGTTTTGCAAAATGTAAATGACATAATGCTACTTTCTTTCCAACCACAGGCCGTATCAAATAATTAGATGAGACCAAAGTTGAGTCCATTATAATTTGTCAATAAGTCCTTCTTACCCCTTTCATGATTAAAATCAAGCAGTAAACCTTCTGAACATCACTATACTTCCTGGCAGTCCAATAACAAAGCTTTCTAAATATTTTGGACCTCAAGTCCTTTTAATTCATCCAGTCCTTCACATTACTATTCATATGAAATTAATCTCAAATTTGTAAAACTTTTGATAGTTTCTCAATACCTTTCCGAATAGCAGGAGAATTTTTATTATTTTTTCTTCCAGTACTGAAATGAAGGACTTTCTGATATAGAATCATCTACTAAACTGCTCAGGGAATGAATTACATGTTGACATTTTAAGTAGGCAAAGTATTCTGTCCTCTTACCGGTTTTAAGGACTTTGACTTCAAAAACACCACGAGTGATTCAGGAGATGGAGGCTCTCTCATGTTTCTATGACTCTCTGATTCTTGGTCAGATGGTAATACGTGAGAATATATTTTGGCTGCCAAAGAATATTCTCCCATAAACAATGTTCAAAAACAGCTTAATAATTAAAGCACTAAATATTAAATAAATAGATGAATATATATGAAAGATACAAATATATAAACATGACTTAATAATTAATTCTTAGTATTTTCATTTGGTTTCTCCCTAGTGCAACTCAATCAGAGGGAAAGGATATAGCTGAGTCAAAACTCATGTAACAAACTAAATGACTCCTTTCACACATAGCCTTAGCTTAGCTCTGTCTATATCCCCACTCTTCAACCTCTTCTGCTGTTGGACTAGTAGACTGTGTGACAAACGATAAGCTGGTTAATATTTGTTCTGTGATCAAGTCTAACATAAGTCCAGGTCACTCTAAGGTCATTCAGTAAGCAGGTTGAAGAGAAGGGATGCAAACCCAAGTTGCTCTGATTACACAGCCTGAGCTCTTAGATGTTCTATACTCTCTACTCAGGTAGCCTATCTCCCTTTGTTTCCTGGTTCTCTAAAGTCAATCAAGCCTGAATAGAACACATGATGATTCTAATCTGCCATGATATATAAAGATAGTCATATAAGTGACTGGTTTGGTTCCTTCCTGTTCTGGAACTAGGCCAGTGAGTCACAGCATATTGGACCGACAAATGGTCTTTCACATTTGATTAGGTTGCATGTGCTAGGCAACATGGACAATGAAATGATGATGTTAAAGCACCTTTTTGTTTCCCCTTTATTAAGGATTTGACAGACTAGCATCCAAATAGCTATAATACAAAGCAAAAGCATAGGGTGGTAAATGTCTAAGGAATGTAAAATCATAATGCTGGAATACTTAATACACAATTCAAAGACAAAGGTACGTTAAAAGGTTGGTAGCGAGAATTATCTAGTAAGGCACTGGCGAAAGGAAAAATGTTTCTCTTGGGTGCTTTTGGGTTTGATGATAGGAAAAGCTGGGAAACAAATTACCATGAGTCTCCCTTTGTATGACAGGAAACACATACTCTCTTTTCAAGAATAGCAGGGAGTAGATCTTTTGCCAGTGCTTCAGGGGTCTACCTAGAACTATTGTTTAACCCAGTGGTTAGAAAGTTTGGCTCATTGTTATTTAAGTCCATTTCCTACAAAGCTACTCTATAGAAAAATGGATCGACCAAATGCAAACCTTGTTTTTCTTTTTAACAAGCAGTCACGTTGTAGAATGCTATTAACTGTCAGAGGAAACAAAATGACTATGCTGACTGTGCTAGTTTTCAGACATAAACATAGTATTCAAATCTGCAGACCCTGATGATTTTTATTCCAGGTTTCTATAAAAATTAGGTCAAAGTTATTGTGGGACCATACCAGTAGTATATTTATACATTTTCTCCAAGAGGAAAGTGATGATACTAGAAATGATAGGCATCTAAGTTTAACTTCTTTACCTGTATATATATTTTTAAAAAATTCAAAATTTGCCCTCAAATCTATTTGTAGGCAAATTAAATGGGAAAAGAAATGAACTAAAAGCCATAATAGCTTTGTGAAAACCAAATCCTATCAGAGTAAACTTACCTCTTTCTGCAGCAGATTCAATAGACTAAAATAAGGGTTTTTTTTTTGAGGTTTTCAATTCCACCCTGCTAATATAACCATCAGTGAAATGGGAAAGTGTGGTATGAACTATATAGCTATTAAACTGGACCACAGTTGGCTCTAGCATCATGTTTAGAAAGTGTCATAAATCTAGATAATATAATAATTAGGGGTTCAAAGCTTCCAGTCCAGAATTTTAGAAAAATGACTCTTCTGAGATTTTAACACCATCATTACTAGTTAGGCTAGAAATTAAAAGATTATACCTGTACTTCCAAACAGGTCAGAATTTTTTTTTTTTTTTTTTAATTTTTATTTATTTATGGCTGTGTTCGGTCTTCGTTTCTGTGTGAGGGCTTTCTCCAGTTGTGGCAAGTGGGGGTCACTCTTCATTGCAGTGCGCGGGCCTCTCACTATCGCGGCCTCTCTTGTTGTGGAGCACAGGCTCCAGACGTGCAGGCTCAGTAATTGTGGCTCACGGGCCCAGCTGCTCCGCGGCATGTGGGATCTTCCGGGACCAGGGCTCGAACCCGTGTCCCCTGCATTGGCAGGCGGATTCTTAACCACTGCGCCACCAGGGAAGCCCCAGGTCAGAATTTTGACATACATAAACAAAAATGATCAAAGAATAATAGAGAGGAACGGATAAGCAAAACAAATGGACTTTCAGATTTTGCACTTAGCAGGAATTCAATAACATCTGTTGATAGATTTAATTTATGTGTTTTGGTGTCATAGCTGTTGATCATTCATTCATTTCACACATATTTAGAGAGGCCTTAGTATGTGCCAAGAACTATTCTAGGTGCTGGAGATCCAGAGATATCTATTAGGCAATGGGGTTTGTCTTCATTATTTTTCTCCACCTTTTTGATGTTAGATGCTGCAGGACTTTACTAATATCTTTATGTAGCATTAATTCTAGTTTGTCATTCAAGCAATAAAAACCCAGAACATGAACAAAAATCATGTATTTATAGATTTCACCCCTAAGATAGCCACTGGGCTCATTAATATGATATTGCTATCTCTGAAGATGTTAAAAAAATTATTTGGGACTGAATAATTCTTGGTACTTTTAGCTGAGCCAGTAGTATACCTTCAGCCCTGTAATAAACTCATATCAAATCAGGTGTATAAAAGATGTTAAAGATTCCTTCCAACTCTGTTGTCACTTCTACATGATGTAAGCATTTTCCAAGTGTACTAAATTGTTTGACCCCAAATCATGGTCTTCTATTATTTCTTTTCACTTGCCTCCTGGGCAAGTCAGAGGCTGGGAGAGAAGTAATCATTTAAGATTTCAAATACAGATAATGCATTTTATGGAGTGTAACATGGTCTTAAACATATCCACAGATCTGTAGACCCATCCCTCGAGATGTGTTCCTGCTCAGAGACAGAAAAGACGTCCTCAGACCCATGGTGAACAACCATCCCAGATTGCCCAAGCCTGTCCCAATTTTAACACTGAAACTCCCACAACAGGGGAAACCTTTCAATCCTAGGCAGAAGAGGACAGTCAGTGACATTAAATGCCACTGAGTCTTATCTTGACAAAAATTTTTGTCAGAGTATAAGATAGGATTCCACAGGTTAGGACCACTTTTTACCGTTAGTGAGTTAACTGCATTTACTGGGATGGCAGGAGGGAGGGAGGCAATCTAACTCTGATAATTTTTGTAACAGCTCTTATCACCTTTATCAATTTGTTTCTCTTCTTATATACACATACCATCATTATAGTCATTGTGAACTCTTTTTTCAATTCTTGTATGTAGGCCAGTTCACAACAAATTTATAGTTGAAACGTTTTTTTTAACAAGTTTTGTTTTGCCATCAAGAACCTGATTTTAACAATTTAGGATCTATTTTAATTCTTCATAAATCACACACATACACAAATGTGTAACCATAATATATATATGAGATCAGTTTTATATATATATATGTATCATATGTATATATTCATTTATATGTTAATTTATAGTATCAATCAACTCTTCCTTACATCTTCACCTGCTTTTTTTCATAGGGTAAAAGAAAATATGAGCATTGTTCACTACACCAAGTGAAAGACCTAATCAAAATTGGAAGTTTGGTACATACCTGGACACTTATAGCAAGGCATTTCCAGATCAAATGTGTCTGCTTCTAAGTGAACAAAATCCTAGGCTTTGTCCCAACATTGATTAACAGGAGGAGTTAGAATGGATTTTTGTCTACAATTTAACTATAACAGCAAAAAGTTTTTGAGTGTTTTTGTGGCAGAATGCCATGCTTAGAAACTAGGGTATTCTAAAGGCCCTATTAACTGATAATTGATTTTTCAAAGTTATGAACCACTCTGAAAGTCCTTCAATCCACCATTTCCCAGCAACTGGCAGAGTCAGAGATCCACCAGGCACAGAAGTTTCTTGTGTTGAATATTACAGTATAGTTGCAGAGCCAGATTAACTCTACTGGTACATACAGCCTTGACCTTCACAGTGATCCATAGGAAATCAAGAAAAACTATTTAGAAAAATATTTTAATACTATCATTTTCTCAGTTTACTCTAACTCTCAGGACACACACAGCAAAGAAAAAAAGATAACCAACCATCAAGACTCCAATTACAAAAATAAATAAATAAATAAAATAAATTTTAAAAAAATAAAAGGGGCTTTCCTGGTGGCACAGTGGTTAAGAATCTGCCTGCCAATGTAGTGGACACAGGTTCGAGCCCTGGTCAGGAAGATCCCACATGCCGCGGAGCAACTAAGCCCGTGCGCCACAATTACAGAGCCTGCACTCTAGAGCCCGCAAGCCACAACTACTGAAGCCCGTGTTCCTAGAGCCCGTGCTCTGCAACAAGAGAAGCCACTGCAATGAGAAGCCCGCGCACGGCAATGAAGAGTAGCCCCCGCTCTCCGCAACTAGAGAAAGCCCTTGCGCAGCAACGAAGACCCAACACAGCCAAAAATAAATAAATAAAATAAATTAAAAAAAAAAAAAAAAAGACTCCAATTATACTTGACTTATCCTCAGGAAAAAAGTTTGGTAAAAGTATAAGGTAGGAGACAACAAAGAGTTCATTTTGTCTTCCTTATAAATTCTTTCTATTCATTTTATGTTATGTTCATAATCCCAGAACTAAAAGTCAACATCAGTGTTAAAGAAATGTGAAAGGAATTTTCAGCAAAATTTGGAAGCAATTTGGGGGTCAGGAGAACCAAAATCGAGTCTGTTGCACTCCAGGAATTTAGAGATGAAATGTGATTTATTGATTTGAGATGCATATTCAAAAAATGTTATTGTTACTTTGAATTATAGATGCAGAGAAATGCTGAAGGCTAAAGAGGCAGGTGTGAGGTCAGTATTGCAGACATTATACCATGTACTTACCACACATACCCATGATCACAATATGGATTACTGAACTGCTTAGAATTAATAAAAAAATATATATCTACTTTCTGTCCAAAATTTAAATAGAAGTCAGATTGACTGCATAAGTATATTTTTAAAAACTGCTAGCTTAAATATCATCTACATCCCCAAGTTTTACGCAGATGACCCAAGGCACTTTACCAGTACATTTACCAATCATCATAAGTTAACCAGAACACCAGGTACCAGAACAAATTAAAAGGCACAACTTTAATAACCTAATGATCCATTCATATGTCTGATTTTGATGACGCAGCATTATGCAAGAAGTAAAATTGAGCTGCTTCATTTCAGTTTGCACTTATACCTCTGAAATTTGTTAACATTCCCTTCAGTTTCCACACTGAAATCATTAAACGAGTTCTAAAAATCAATGAGACTGTTTGATTTGTATATCAATCTACTCTGTAGTAGAAGAAAGATAATAATATTCAGTAATCTCAAAATTCTTTAAATTCTTTGATTTAAAAGTAGTCTAACTATATCTTAGCCCCCTGTGGTTTGGTCTTGAGAATTTTTATCGAACTGAAAAACATGTATTTGCACTTCCATTGTTGCCCATATTTGCTTTAATATGGGCCATCTCAAAGGTTTCTTATCTTCCATAACAAATCATTATGGATTTATCCTCCACAATTTATTAAAACTCTTCTTGAACGTATTTATGTTTTGGAGTTAGTCATTTATCATTCTAATTACTTTCGTAGATTTACTACCTGCTTCATGAAAAGATCTTCATTTGCTCTTAAATTAGCCATCTTCAACTGCAATATTGCTCTTGGCTCTAATTTTTATGGGATTTGTTTAAACAAGCCCAAATTCACCAACCTGTATATTTCATAATGTTAAAAACTATAATCAAGCCCCTATATTCAGAAGTTTTCATTTTGGTAAACATAGCCTAAATGTACTATAATTTTTAGACTCTTTCTGATGTTCTTAGGCCCAGAGTACTAAGGTGGTTATTTGTATTTAGCAGTATCTCTTCACATTGGGATGGGGAAACTGAGGTATGGAGAAGATAAGTAGTATTATGAGCATGGACACCAAATCAGTTTTGCTGCCACGAATAGGATCTGGGCTTAGATGTTCAATCTAAGGAAGAGAAATTCCCAAGCATGGGTCTTTCTGGCTGTGTCAGAATCATTGGGGATTGAGGGTGCTGGAGAAAATACAGATTCCATGCACATAACACCAAAGATTTTGATTCAGTAAGTCTGGGTAAAGCCCAGAAATCCTGATTTTTAATGAGCTCTCATATTAATTCTGATGAGCATCCAAGTGTGGGAAACCACTGATATAGTATATCATTGGTGTCAACTAAAATATAGTAAGGGGTAATGATGTTCTACTATTTTCCAGGACTCAGCCTCCACTGTACTGTCTCCAATATCTCCAACTCATAGCAGGTCGAGCCATTCTCTAGGAAATTAAAAAATAATTGAATAACATTATTGTGCTTTTACTGATCTTTCATATAATGATTTAAGATATGTAATGTACAACATGAGTTCTATCTAGCCTTTTGAAGAGTGGATCTCATTTTTTACAGAAGATTAATCTTTTGCATTGGAAGCTGCCTTGTAATACATATCCCAGTGTTTTATTTTCATGAAATGTCTGTGTCAACTGAAGACATGTAAATCAGCACATATTGTGTTCTAGCACAGCTGAATTAGAAACCCATTAAGGGCTGGAATTACGGAAATGATGACCTAGTCTTCAGTACAGCTCCACTAGTCCATACCTCCAGCTGTTGTGTATCCAAGCTATGGCAGGAACATTTGAGTATGATCTTGAGAGAACTTCAAAAACTTAAGAAAGCTTTGACCCAAATGATTTAGTTTGGTTTTAACTAATTGTGTGGGGGGTGTGTGTGTGCACACACATGTGAGCGTGTGTGTGTGTGTGTGTGTGTGTGAAGGGAGAGCAGGGGAGAAACACAGAGAGGGGAAGAGAGACTGAGAATGACGCACTGTAAACTTTTCTTCAAGCTCACATCTGGAATAGTGATGAATAAAGAACAGCATAATTCATTGATGAAATCAAGTTGTATTTCATTCAGTTAGGCACACGTAACTCCTGCCTTTGGATTTTTGTCTATTTTTCAAAGGTGGTGACTGTTAATGCATTGATTTTTAATTTATAATATCAGAAAAAATAATTGTGTTATAGAATTGATGATCTTGTTGGGAAAAACCTCCCTTGACAACCTAAACTAAGAGGGTGTGATGCTGGGGGAGTGCATTTTGTTTTTGTTGTTACAAAAGAGAAAATTGTTCTTTCAGCTATAGCAATGGTGTCTAACAGCAACTGCTTCCTGTGAAATTGTTCCAAACACATTTCCATAAAGAAGGGTTCTATTGTACTCCTTATATTCCAACTCCATCTACATTCTACTCCAGGACTTGGTGTGTTTTTCCCCCCAACAATTTGGCTATTTAATGCTTGTACAGGCCTATAATTGTTCTGATGTCATCGAGCCAATCAATCACAGAACTATTCATTAGGATATCTGCAATCAGGGCAGTGTCAAAGTGAACTATATTCATTTTGCTACAAAACATCAAATGATGGCAAATTAAACTCTTATTGTAATGATGGCATTAAAGTGAATGGTGTGCAATTATATTTTTTTCTCACCGTTGCATTATTTTTACTAGAGAAGATAGTAAACATGGGTTTTACTGACTTTAAGACTGGAGCAGAGCTGAAAGGAAGAGGGCAAGGGTATTTATATTTCCACGTGAAAAGCCCCTTATATGGCATTGATGGAAAACAAGTCAGTAAACATTACATTTTAGCAAAATAAGAATGCATGAGCCTATTTTCCATTTATAGTCAGCCTATGACCATGTGTCAGCACAAAAAATAGATGAATGTAGGTGCACTGAGTACTCCAACAGCAACACAAATCCCACAGAAACAAATTGCTAGTTATAAACGAAGAAAAATAATCCACATGCTTACATATTTCCCTCCTGCAAAAAAATGTGCTCTTTTCAAAATTAAGGTTAATACAATATTTTATCATGGAAAAACTACACCATAGCCTTTCATAAATTTGCCTAATATAAAAGGTCATCAGTGGAAAGTGGAAAATTGAATAGCATTGATAAGAATAATTATTTAGTGTTTTGTCCTGTTTTTCAAGCACCTAAAAGTCAAATGTTAATTAAAATAGTTAAATAAATAAAAAGAAAAGTTTAAAGTAAGTTAAATTTATCATTTGCAGCTGTCCTTGTCTTGAATTGTTTCAAGATATATTAGGAGCTCTCGCTCTCACATTAGAATCATTAAGGACAGTTTAAAACGAATTTTCACAGCAAGAGATATTAACATTTCAGTAAAATTTTAATGGGGGATTTTCACATGAGGCAAAACTGAAGAGGAAGAATGTTTAAAGATGAAACTATTAATTAACTAACAACTTTCTGTTGTTCTGATGTTTCTCTCTCAGTAACATTCGCTTTCTTCTAGACTTTGCAATAAGGTCAAAATAACCCTTCATTTATTATACTCACTTTCTTTCAGTGTCCCAGTTTCTGGACATGATTTCATGATAGAATGGAATAGAAGAAGATCAGTTAGACCATGGAGAATATTTTATTTATCAAAATACATTTGGACAAGAGCCAAATTCACAAGCACAACTATGAAAATCTTGGCATTATAAAAGTGTTTTAAATACATTTGAAACATCTTCCGGTCTTCACACTATGGCAGTGTTTCTGTAGTTCTGAAAATAATTCTATAAAATGAATACATCTTAGGAATGCTGTTAAGAAAATCACATTTATTTATTAGGCACATATTCAACCAGTAATGAAGCAAATCCAAATTTTCTCAAACACAAGAAATAAAATTTTGTAATTTAATTTAATAAAGGTAAGTATCTTCTCAAACAGTATGTTTTTTCCAATCATATTTACTCAAAGGCAAAATAAATTATTAATTCTAAAATATTCATTAAGTTGAACAACTGAAATATATTATAGGCCAATGATCTGAATTGTAAGAAACAAAATTTTTTTGTCTAAATAAAACTATTTCTATTGAGAAATAAAAATATATTTTATTATTTGTTCAGTATCTCTGAAGGAGCCTAAAAACTGGGTGCGCATACTGTGCAATGAACAAAAATGCCCTTAATCACACTGCAGAGTTAACTTAGTGAAGACATCACTGCTGGTGCAAAAGGGCCCAGACAGACCACTGAGGAAGGCACTGGGTTGTCGCTCTTAGAAGCACTCACTGCCTCTGGGCCTCTAATGACTGAGTGAAGCTGTCATCACTTCTACCCCTGCCAAGATGATTTCCACCCAGTTCCTTTTTTGTATCACTTGTTTCCTATTCAAAAGCTAGAGGGAGGGTCATTTGATTAGCAATGTCTAAGTTATGTGCCCAAGTCCTAGCTACACTGAGGCTGGGAAAGGAAGTACCTGGACTTTTCAGCTTCTGTAAATGGGATGTTAGCTTTGTCTCCTGTGGTGGAGGATTTCATAAACATAAGAAGATAAGGTTAGATCCTGAGTGACCAAAACACAATGACAAATGACCACTAAGATACACTATTGCAACTACCTAACATCAGCATACACTGTTCTTTCCATACCTTATTTTATCTAGGATTGCATAGCTCTGAATTTGTGCTAGGTATTTGTCTAAGCATTTCACTGTTGTCCCTTAGTATTTGCAGGAAATTTGTTCCGAGACCCCCTGCAGACACTAAAATCTGTGGGTGCTCAAGTCCCTTATATAAAATGGCTTAGTACAGTCAGCCCTTCATATGCACTTGATGAGGAACCCACAGATACAGAGGACTGACTCTATATTTACTCATTTAATTTTCACTATAACCATATCAGGTAAGTACTATGTTTCCCATTTTATGAGTTAGAAAACTGAGGTCAAAAAAGATTAATTTTCTCAAGGTCCCAAACCACTGTATAATACCACATTTTAATGTGATACAACATAATTGTTCCTTATACAACAAAAACTGTCTTATCTCTCCAAAAGATATGCAATGGACTAAATGTTTATGCCCCTCCTCCAAATCATACGTTGAAATCCTAACCCCCAAAGTGATGGTATTAGGAGATGGGGTCTTCGGGCGTGATTAGGTCATGAGGGAAGAGCCCTTATAAAAGAGGCTCAAGAGACCTCCCTCGCCCCTATCCATCATGAGGATACAGTGAGAAGACAGGCATCCTGAGGAAGCTGGCTCTCAGCAGACACCAAATCTCCCACTGCCTTGATCTTAGACTTCCCAGCCTCCAGAACCATGAGAAATAAATTTGTGTTGTTTATAAGCAACCCAGTTTAGTGATATTTTGTTATAGCAACCTGAGTGGACTAAGACAAAACTTTTGGACAACCAAAAGTTCTTATCACTTACTTCATACAGCTCTAAATCCATGATGTCTTGGTAATGGCCCTTGTTCCTCCCTTTGCATCACAACAATTTCTCAATATTATAATTCGTAAATTTAATGATAACCAAGATACCCCATAATTTTAATGATTATTAACACACCTGAAAAATATTTGGGGAGGTAGAGGTTAGTTAAACTATGCAAAAGCATATAGCACAGTAAGGAAAATGAGGTGGATCAATGCTGTAATCCTCTTTTCTGCATCTAATCACAAAGCCACAAATGGTATTAACTACTTCCTTGCTCTACTGGCCATTAATCTTCCCTTTTTTCTCAGCACCTCTACTTGCTAGGGCTCTTTACCAGGTCAGGTGAAAGATCTAAGCTTAGTGGTTCTGACTGATCAGGATCCCTATATTTTGTTTTATCACTGGCCACTGGACATAATAATATTAGAACCTCCTTCATGGATGCTACTTCTGTCTACCTCAGTTGTGTAATGACAACCTTATTCGAGTTAATAACGAAACCCCATTTTTTGCCTGTTTACTCTATGGCCAGTTGATATTTCTTTCACTTTTCAATTCAGTGTAACCTCTATTGGTAGAAATTTTCCTCTTTTGAGTACTGAGATCTTTCAATCAACAAACCCTAGAGTTGCTATATAAGTACTTTATTAGGTGAAATACCATTCCCACTTTCTCCCATTGGTTCCCAGAGCTGTGTAATATGAGTATGGGAGATGCGGTACCTTACCTTGATCATTGGTTCATATCAAATACTTCTGTGCATCCCATAGAAGAGTACCTGAATCTCACATGATCAGTTCTCAGTTGGCACAGTTACTGTGCCTCCAAGAAGGCATACTGCTCCACAAATCAATCTATTTCTGGGTGATGGAGTTCATGGAAAAAACAGTGAATCATATGGGAATCAGCTAATTCATTCCCTTACTTCTTTTTATAAAAGGTGAGTTCTTTGATTGAAGGTCATATTGTGTGGGATACTATGAATGTTCATATGGCATTCAGTATAAAAATGATGGTGCTAGAAGAAGCATGATGGGCACGGAAAACATATCAAAATATTTTATGCCAGCAAGGGAAACACAGCCCTCTTCATGACAGAGTCCACTGTAACCATGTGTCTCTAGGTGGCTGACTGTATTGGGGCTCAGCTGTTACTGTAGGCAAATTGGCCACTCAGTAAGGCCAACCTTGGTGAGAGAGATTTAATACTATTGATATCAGGCCAAAACTCCATTCCTGCCACTATGGCTATCACCTTATAATAACCTGCGAGCAAGCACTAGGGAGACTGGAGGAAAAACCCTTACTGTTATTATAAGGTAAGATTATTTTTGTATGATTATTGAAAACCTTTTATTCCAAGGATGACTTTTAGTGGATGTTCACATGGGACACAAACATTCTCACACTTGGTGCCCATTCTGAGATGTTCATGCAGAAGCCTCTCACTCAAACTTCTTTATCACTAATCCTCCAATCATTTTCTTTCAAATTCTCTGATCATCCAGCCAAACCATTAGCCACTACCCATGAATAAGTAATGATCCACACCTCAGGTCATATATCCTTCCAGGCAAAGTGGACGATGAGATATACAGCTTGAGTTTCAGCCAATTGAAAGGAATTTCCTTTGTCAGTGTCTTTCAGGGTAACCTCTAAGTGAGCCTGTAATACTGCAGTAGTCGACTTTTTGCCTAGTGTCAGCACATCATTCAGAGCCATCTATAAACCAGGCTCATTCTTTTTTCTTCAGTTAGCTGGTCATCAGCAAGTCTCCAGGAAGTCAAAAGTGTCATTTATAAGAAGGATGACAGTGCAACCAAAATAGGCATATTGGGAGTGTGAATCATCCACTCACACAAATTACTTATGCCTACAGGACCTATTCAAGTCCAACATTGTGTATACTACCTCCTCTGAATAGTGGAATGCTGTTGTATGCCCAAGTTTATGACTTAGTGGATCAAATAACACCTAGCTCATGATGGCTTGCTCAGGTCATATAAGGTACTTGATGTCCATGGTCAGGTTTTCAGTCTCTACCAGAGCCCAGATCAGCAAGCTAGGAGCTATTTCTCAAAGGAGAAAGGTGATTTGAAAAAGAAAATATAGCTTTATTCTAAAACCTGTTGGGTCTGCATTGTGGTTCTCCTTGTTACAAAAGGCTTACCCCAGGATCCGTCTCTCATCTCAACTTGCCATGGATACCTTTATTCTGGGTCATATGTTCCAAGTGATAGAGCAACTCACCTTGCAGCCTTCGTTTGCTCTGGACCCCTTTATAATTTTTTTTCCTCCCAGCCCTACAACTCTGGCTCAGCTGACATAGAGATCTTAAAACCCAATGGAGGAATAATTTTACCTTTGGACCCAACAATGGATCCCATCTCTAAATACTATCTGGATGTTCACTACCTTCAATTGCAACCAAACACAGAACCAATTCCAGATTTCCCATATTTCTTAGAAGATATTTTGCTGCAACTAATCTTTGCTGGAATAATCTTGATGTCTATATCAGTTAGCTTTCTCAGATGCAAGCAACAGAAACCAACTTGGCTAGTTAAGCATACAAGAAGTTTATTCAAGAATATTGAGCAGCTCTCAGAATCCTCAAAAGAGTTAGATAATCTGTAATGAAGAATATGTAGAAAAAAAAATTGTGCCACAGAATTGGTCCAGTGAAAAACCCACTACTACTCTCAATGTTATTGCCTCTGCCACTGGAAACAAATACAGAAATTTACACACCAGGGATGCTGGATTATGTCACTAGACTGACACTGTTGTCTCTAGAAATTGAATTCCTTCATGCCATAAATATATAATAAGTATCTACCATATGCGAGGCAATGTTCTGAGTGCTGAAAACATAGCTGTGTAAAGAGAAAAAAAATGCCCACTCTTATGGAATTTACAGTGCAGTGAAGGGAGAGAAACGATAAGCAGATTAATAAAATATATAGTATATTAGATGATAATTACTAGGGAGAAAAATAAAGCAGAGTAAAAGGGATAGTCAAAGTTAGAGAGGAATTGTAATTTTAAGTAAGATGACCAAAAAAAGTTTTCCTAACAAGTGACATTTGAGTAAAAACCCAAAGAAAGTAAGGCAGCAGAAAGATATCCAACTATCTGGGCAAGAGCATTTCAGGGAGATATAACATCAAGTCCAAAGGCTCTGAATTCAGAGAAGACCTGAGATGTTCAAAGAAAAGCAAATATGAATAAAAGAAGGTAAGCAAGAAAAATGAGATCAGATTATGTAGGGCCCTATAGACTAAGAACAAGACTTCAGCTATCACTCTAAGATGGAAAATGATTGGAGTTTTGAGCAGTGGAGTGACCTGATCTCACATATTCTAATGGGGTAACTCTGGCTGCTATGTAGGCAGCCCAAAAGAATGACAAATGCATTCATTCATTTATTCATTCATTCAACAAATATGTATTGCAGACCTAATATTTCAGACACATTTTTAGGTGCTAGAATGCAATACTAAACAAGACAAACAAAAATCCTTGTGCTCCTGTAGCTTATAACGTAATAGGAGAAAACAGAATGTATATAAGCAAATAATTATATGATACAAAAGGTGGTGCTAAATGCTCTGAAGAAATCTAAGGCAGAACTAAGGAAATGTTTCATAGCACAGATGGGAAGTACCTTTTTAGCTAAGGTGGTCAGGCAATTCCTCTCTGATATAGAGACATTTGACCAGAAATATGAATGAGGTAATAGAGTAAGCCATGCAGATGTCTGGGGGTAGAATGTTCTGGGAAAATTATACACTAAGTCCAAACACCCTGATATAAGAGCATGATTGGTAAATTCAAAGAACAAGGAGGCCTGTGTGGCTAGAACAGAGTGAGAGAGGAGAGTGGTTTCAAATGAGGGCAGAGATGTATGAAAGTGCCAGATCACACAAGGGCCTTGTAGGTCATTGCAGTGACTTTGGATTTTATTTTGAGTGGCATGGGTAGTCATTGAGGTGTTTTGAACAGAGAAGTGGCCTAATTTGACATCCTTAGCAACTATGTAGAAAATAGACTAATGAAGTTTGTGGTCAGGTGCTGTGCCTTTCCCACAGCCCAGTACCTCACAGCCCAGTACCTTACCTGAGGATAACTTTTGAAAGATGCATATGCATTAAAAACTGCCCATGATAACCTGGGTTCTTTCAGATCAACCAAATCTTAAGGTCAGGCAGGACCAAGATCAGTCCATCACTATTTGGAGGTGGTACATTCAGGATCAGCAGAGCCAGAGTCACATGCAAGCTACATGAGCAGGTGGCTCGTACCCCCAAAATATTCACTACTGTTACACCAGTCCCTCTCCCTAACTTCATACCTCTGGTCAGACGGGGGAGGTACCTTATGATCAGCTAATCAAGAAAGGAAAAGGAGGAGCTTAATTCATGGTTGGACCAGCTTAGTATATGGGTGGAAGCTTAAATAAACTCTGGCTGCACTAGCGCCCTACCCAGGGCGGTTTCAGAAGACAGCCATCAGAGAAAATCTTCTTAATGTGCAGAATTTCATGTGTTGTACCAGATTATCCACTTCATGAGAAAAGAGAAGTGGCCCAAGGTTAGAATATACATAGATTCCTGGGCAGTAGAAAAGAGCTTGGCTGATTGTTCGAGGGCCTAGAAGTAAAGAGATTAAAAGGTCAAGAAAAAGAGTTCGGTGAAAGAAACAGTGGATGCACCTATGGGAAGATATTTATTTTGCAGTTTAACAGCTGCCAGAGAGCATCCAACATGGAAGAGTCACTAGATAACAAAAAGAAAAGCACAGCTAGACCGGTTAGACTACTCCAGTCTGGTACAATAGGCACATGAATGTAGAAGCCCAGAATGCAAGTATGGAGGCTAAGTATGGGCTAAATATTGTGTAGTCTCACTAACCATGGCTAATCTAGTTACTGCTGCTGCTGAATGTATAACCAGTTAGCTGAAGAGACCAAATTTGAGTCACTATTATGGCACCTTCCCTCAAGAAGACCAATCAGCCATTTGATGGCAAGGAGATTACACTGGATGCCCTCCACCCTGGAAGGAACACCAATTCTTAATGAGTACCATTGACATGTATCCTCGGAATGGGCTTGCCTTTCTCACCTTAGTAGGCATCACTACCTGAGAACTCACAGAGTGTTTTCTGCACCAACAGGATCCCACATGGTATTGTGGGAGATCAAGGGACCAACTTCACAAAAAAGCAGGTTCATTAGTAGGGCCATGCCCATGCTATTCACTGATCCTATAACATACTGCACAGTCTAAATGCTGCTGGCCTTTAGGGTGATGGAGTAGCTCTCAATGAATCAATTGAAACACCAGCTTGAGACCATTTCTTACAAGGATGTGATACCATCTTCTAGGATATATTATATAACCTAAGTCAATGACCATTATATGGTACTAAGCCCTCAATAAGTATAATATATATATATGTCTCTGAGAACCAAGGGTGAAAGTAAGAACCGCCTTGCTTACCATTACCCTCAATGACCCACTTGGGCAATATGTGCTCCCTATCTCCACAATTTCAGACTCTGTGGATACATTCATTTTCTATTTCTGCTGTAAAAATTATCACAAACATGGCAGCATAAAACAACACAAATTATTATCTCATAGTTTTGTAGGTAAGAAGTCTTGTTTGGCTTTCTCTGCTTAGGGTCTCCCAAAACAAAAATTACAGTGCCAGCCAACCTGAGGTCTTATCTGGAGGCTCTGGGGTAGAATCTACAAATGAGCTTTTCAGGTTGTTGGCAGAATTCAGTTCTTTATGGTTGTAGAGTTGAAATCCTCATTTCATTGCTGGCTGTCAGCTGGAAACCATTTTCAACTCCTTAAGGCTGTCCACATTCCTTGTCATGTTGCCTCCTCTATCTTAAAACCAGCAACAGCACAATGAGTCCTTCTCGTGCTTCAAACCTCTGACTTCCTCTTCTACCACCTAAAGAATATTGTCTTGCTTCTAAGGGTTCATGTGATTAGTTTGTGCCCAATTGGATATCCAGGATAATTTTCCTATTTAAGAGTAACTGATTAGTAAACTTAATTACATCTGCAAAGTCCCACTTGTCATGTTAAATAACATAGTCACAGATAATAGGAATTAGAGCATGGATATTTTTAGGGGTCTAGCAGCCCTGGTTCCCAGCAACATAGTAAAAACCTCATTGAACTTTAAGCTACAGCTGCCCTCCAGTTACTTTAGGCTCCTTGCACCAAGAAACCAGCAGGCAAGAAAATTAGTTACCATACTGGCAAGGGAATTCAACCTTCATTATCTGGAGGAGGTAGGACTACTATTACTAATGGGGACAGGGAAGAATATATTTGAGCACCCTGTTGATCCACTGCTTCATTGTACTCCCCTGATAATTTTGATAATGAACAAACAAGGGCAGAAGTCACAGACTGAGAAAGGCATAGTGGCATAGAACTCATATCTCTTGGGGATGAAGGTGTATTATTCTGCTCAGGCTGCCATAACAAAATATCATAGACTGGGTAGCTTAAACAACATAGTGATTTATTTGTCACAGTTCTGAAGGTTAGAAGTTCCATATCAAGGTCTGTCAGAGTTCAGTTTCTGGTGAGAGCTCTCTTCCTGGCTTATAGATAGCTACTTTGTCCTCATTTGGCCTTTGCTAGGCACATGCACATAGAGAGGTAGAGAGAGACCTCTCCCTCTCCCTCTTCCTCTTCTTATAAGGCCACCAATCCTATCAGATTAGGGCCCCATCCTATAACCTCATTTAACCTTAATTACCTCCTTAAAGGCCCTAATCTCCAATATAGTCACACTGGGGGTTCAGGTTTTAACATATGAATTTGGGGGGAATAAAATTCAATTCATAGTAGAGGTTATGAGTCATCTCACCAGTTATGCCCTCTGGACAAGCAGGGAACTAGCTGAGGGTGAGGGGTTCTAGAAAATATAGAAGAGAAGGGAGATAAGAAGTATCAGTTGTGGTTTCAAGACAGCTACAGCAACAAGAGCTTGTACCACTAATCTTCCTTTTTTAAGTTTTTCAAAGAAAAGAGATTGTGGTGGTGTTTTCTCTGACTCTATGTCTGACAACAAATACATGGGTTTTTTTCCAACACCAAAGTGAATTCTCTGACACTACCTGGGTGTGCAACAATTCAATTTAATTCTGACACTGAACTGGTTTGCAGGGCAGAAATAGAGACACAGATGTAGAGAACAAACGTATGGGTACCAAGGGGGGAAAGTGGTGGTGGGTGGGTGGTGTGATGAACTGGGAGATTGGGATTGACATGTATACACTAATATGTATAAAATAGATAACTAATAAGAACCTGCTGTATAAAAAAATAAATAAAATTCAAAAATTTAAAAAAAAAAGATTCTGACACTGACATTGGAAGTTAGCACAGACCCCACAGGTTAAGAGCTCAGTCTTACAGGACTGCCCCCACTTCAGATGTCATTCACAAGTCCCAGGGGCCACCCATATTTCTAACTGGCTATAAATTCTAGGGTTCCAACAACCGTTTCCTGAGGTTTAATCATTCACTAGACCAACTCGCAGAACTCAGGAAAACACTTCACTAATGTTTATCAGTTTATTATAAAGGATACAATTTGGGAACAGCCAAATGTAAGAAATCCATAGGGCAAGGTATGGCAGGAGAGGACACAGAGCTTGCACGCCCTCTCCAGGTGTGCCATTTCCCAGCACTTCAATGTGTTCAATAATTCAGAAGCCCTCTGAATCTCATTGTTCAAGAATTTTGATAGAAAATCTCCAGCCCCTCCTCACCTCTCCAGATTTCAGGTCATGGGCCTGAAAGTTCTAACCCTCTAATCTCATGTTTAGTCTTTCTCATGGCCAGCTCCCAGACTAAAGCTATCTTGGTGCCCCACCGAGAGTCATCTCATTAGCATAAACTCAGGTGTTGTCTGTGGTTGAAAGGGGTTCATTATAAATAACAAAGGATATCCCTGTCACTAAGGAAATTCTAAGAGTTTGGGGAGCTCTGTGACAGGAACTGGGTACAAAGACCATACATATTTTGTATTATACCAATAAAACCAACTGGAATCCTGGAGGAGCTTTTCCCAGATGGCCAAAAATCATATGAAACAAGTGAATTCAAGCAGCACAAGGGGTAGACTGTAGTTGATTCTGTGATGAGCCTTTATATCCCTTCCCCTTAGCTGCCAGAAGTGTTGTTACTGAAGACCCACAGCTGAGTCCCTCTGTAAGGATTGTCCTTAGTCAAGAGCTATCTTGCCTGGGTTATAGCCTCTCCCCAGGGGCAACCTTCATATAATCACTGGTTTATTCAGGGTCCAACATCCTGATCACTTTTGTCTCCATTGGAGACAACTCTGAAGGACATCCTAGTTATAGAGCTGCCCATAGAATTAGCTATGGGGAGTCTGCATTGCAGTTTAATTTCTCCCTCTGCCCAATTCTGCTTTTCTCACAGCCTTACAGGTGTCATTCCTGAGAGCACTGCTCAAGAAATCTGCAGGGACTTCCCTGGTGGCGCAGTGGTTAAGAATCTGCCTTGCAATGCAGGGGACACGGGTTTGAGCCCTGGTCAGGAAGATCCCACATGCCGCGGAGCAACTAAGCCCGTGTGCCACAACTCCTGAGCCTGCACTCTAGAGCCCACGAGCCACAACTACTGAGCCCACGTGCTGCAACTACCGAAGCCCGCGTGCCTAGAGCCCGTGCTCCACAACGAGAGAAACCACCACAATGAGAAGCCCACGCACTGCAACGAAGAGTAGCCCCCGCTCGCCACAACCAGAGAAAGTCCGTGCGCAGCAACGAAGACCCAACACAGCCAAAAATAAATAAATAAATAAATAAATTTATTAAAAAAAAAAAAAAAGAAATCTGTATACACATCTGTGTCTCACAGTCTGTTTACTGAGGAGCCCAGGAAGCACCAATTGGAAAGTGGAGAAATGAGACAGGGAAGAGAAGAAAGCCAATACAGGATACATTCATTAGCAGGTTACTCCTGAGCACAGCTGAGACCCATGCAGCTGAAGGAGAATTCTGAGAAACTGTAGAACATGCCTTAATGCTGTCCTGTTCAAGAAGTGAGGAAATGGGGGTATTTAATCATTCATTCCTACCAGTTATTTGTTAAAGGCTGTTCTCGGGGGTGCTAACTTCCAGGGTCAGCCTGCTGAAGTTAGAGGTGGAACACACACCTGTGGCCAGAGAAAGTCCTCAAGCAGAAAGTCACATGCCTTAAGAAATACTAAAACTGAGCCCCGGGGCATTCCAACACTTAAGATATCTGGAAGGTAAGGATGATCCAACAAAGTATGCCAAGAAAGAGCAGTCAATAAATAGGGAGATATAAAGAAGGAAAAATGTTTTTTCCTTCTACCCTTCTAGGCTCTTGGCTGGGTCTCTGTAACAAAAGACAGATTAACAAAAGAAAAACAAACAAAAGTTTATTAACATATATAGCTCATATATAGAGGAGAAACTCAGGGATGAGTAATTTAAAGGAATAGCTAGGGCTTGGGTTTATATTGTATCTTAACGAAAGATAAGTTTTTAGAGAAGTGACAAGACAAAGGAAAAAACCTTGACTCCTAAGAGAGGCAAATTGTGGGAAGGCAAATATATGGGAAACTAATGGTAGATCAAGCCTAGTTAGTAAAGTTTGGTATTCCCCTGGTACTTTCTTTAGGCTAAGGGTATAAATTTTCTCCAGTGATTAAATTTTGTCCTCCCTGGTAGAGAGGGGAGAAGGGACACCTTTGTAAATTTGTGTCCTCCTTTGAGGCAAATACAGGAAGGCAGAGAGGTTTTCCTGTATCTGCTTCTTCTCAGTTACAGTCAGCTCAAAATAATCTTTATGCCAAAGTGGCATATTTTAGTGTGGCAAATTCTGCTACCCTTCAGAGACAACAAAGAGAGAACATTTTCCCAAAAGCCAAGGAGGAAGTAATCAAATTATGTCAAATGCAGCTCATGGGTGAGTAATATGAGGACTGAGAATTGAGTGTAGGATTTAGGAACATGGAGATCATTGGTAAACTTGTCAAGAGCTCCTTCAAAGGAGTGGTGGAGATAAAAACCTGACTGGAGTGAGTTCAAGAGAGAACAGAAGAGGATGAAGTAGACAGTGACAACTGACAATTTTAGGGTAGTTTTGTTAAAGGGGGGAGCAAAGAAAGGTAATAGTAGCTTGAAGGGATATAGCATCAAGAGAGACTTTGTCAAGGTGGGAAATATTGCCACATATGTTCATACTGTTGGGAATGATACAGTAATGATGAAGAAACAGATGAAACAAGGAAGGAAAGAGATACTTGCATAGTCCTTGAGCTGATAAGGAGGAATGAAAGTGAGTGTAAAAGGAAAGAGGCTGTCCTCTACATATGTTCACTGTGTTCACATCACTTTCATGAAATACCAGATGGTGAAATCCAACAAATTAAAGCCACCTTTACTTGACTTTACTCTGCATTCTTGATGAGTTTTTGTTTCCTGGTTCTGAATGTCAGACTTGGCCTTGTCCCACTTTTTTTTGGCCTTAATTTCCCCACAACTACACTGATTGACCCTTACAGCCTACAGTAGAGGACCAATCTTGTCCATAATACAGAGGAAATGAAGATTTTCTAGCCCATCACTTAGCTGTGAGTGATCTTTCCACTTGTGCAGCCTAAGCCTGTTCTGAAAACAAGCTTCTGCTCCTTCTTTGTAACCGAATGCAGGTTCTGCCACTCGCCACTCAGCTGCCAATAAATTGAGGGACAAACTTTGGTAGAGAAAAAACATATTTTATTCAGAAAAGCCAACAATCTGGGGAGAAGGTGGACTTACGTCCAGAGACCAACTCCGAAGATTTTGCTCAGCCATGACAATTTTTAAAGGGAAAAAGGGAAACAATCTCAGTTAATCATTAAGGCAGGAGGTCAGATTCTTCATCCTTTTTCCATTGCGTGCAGGCCTGCTGACTTCTCCCAATCTTCCTTGGGACGCTGTCTTGCTTGCATGGTCCGCCTGTTATTAGATGTTCTCTTGCCCGCGTGGTCCACCTGCAAATTTACCAAGGGAAAACTAGAGGTAGAGAGTCAATCATTCTTTAACTACTTAATTCTTCATTCTTATTCCTTCTAATCCAGGAAAGGAATCAACAGGTTAAGTAAGGTTTTGTGTACATTTAGAAAAGCAGAAATCAGGAGCTAAGTTAAATGTTGCCTAATGATCTCATCTTTATGATTAAGGTCTAAGGAAAACAGGGATGAACAAACAGAAAAGGGGCAAAGGAGTTGCTTACACTTTGAGTTCCTGATTTGTTAATATGCCTAATACTTAGATCTCTACAGGACTGGGGCCCTCTTTTTCTTACCAGTAATGCCCATCCCTGGGATTTGCCTGCTTCCCCTAAACCCTAGCTTGGTAGCTAGAACCCTTATACATTCTGGCAGATTTCCTGGAATGCCGTCAACCTTCTAGCTTCTTTGATCTTCCAATGTAACTCGCATCAGTGTGTTTTGATCATCTGTTGGTATATCCCATTATCTCATGTTTGAATCCCTCTCCCATTCTCTCTCTCTTTCTCCATTACTGAGTCTTTTTCTGGGAATACAATGCTATATTTTGTAGTTTCAGCTCTGCTTGGAGGTCTGGCAGAACCTGAAGCTGACTCAGTTGCCTGAAGGTCTAGGCATCCCACAGTCTGTCCTAAACCACTATAGTTACCTGAGCCATGCTTGGCTATGTCATGAAAAATTACACTGAAATTATTGTGACGTACTAATAAAATATATTCAATGGCACATTTTAGTAGGAAAACTAAGTCTGAAACTATCACTCAAATTCTGCTATCATTTTCATTTTTCTGCCAAAACAGTTAAACATAGCCCAAACTATTCCTCTGCCATGAACCCATTGGCTTCGTTCTGTGCATATCAAATACATTCAGTAATCTTTATCATCTTGTTCATGTGGAAATAAATAGCGGCTGAGTAACTGGTTTAGAGGTTAGGTCAACAGTCCCAGTTGTGATTATAAATACAGTGTGGGGCTTTCTGTGAATCTCCTCTCCCCCTGTCTTTTAACCGGGCTACATTTAAATTTGCCTTGTTCACTAGTAATCGAGTTAAAAAACTGAACACTATGCTTCTTGAACTTGACTGTCATATTGAATAGTTCTAGTTCCTATCCTTTGTACTGTTTAAATTACAAAGTAGTGTCATTCCACTTGCTTGTAAATCTTTTACAGTATTTCAGTTTTGACTACCTTCAAAATAGAAATGTCCTTCTTTTTCCTCAAATTGAGATATTCCTTTTCTGTTCAGCAACACTACTTTCATTTAACAATTAAAGCGTGGATGAACTGAGACTAGGAACAACTGAGCAAAGTTGCTGCTATGCTCAACATATTTTAAAAGTTTATAGACAGCAATAAAGGTCTTCACAATGAAAAAAGTATGCAAATCTGATTAGCTCTCTTAAAAAGGGAGCTGAAAGCCAGCATAGCAACACACAAACGTCTTGCCAGTAGCAAGTCATCTACATTGTTAATTACCAAGCTCATTCTGGAAACTGAGCCATGATATCAATGAGATCAATGAGATTAGTGGGCTCTTAAATACTCAGCAAATAGCTCTTTACCTTAAATATAATCTTTGGGATTAATCTGAATAGTTTACCAAAGCATACAGTTAAGTGTGAGTCTATTCTACCAGGAAACAATAGGAAAAAAAAAAATTAATTTTATCTTTTTGGCTTACTTTTTAAATCCACAAACAATTGGAAAACATCTTCTCATTGATTAAAAGAAGCAATAGCAAACTATATCTCAAAACATAAATGTCCAAATTCTGTCTTTTGAAAGGATTTTGATGGGAATCAGAATATGCCACCCCAAAATGTGCCACTTTGGCAAATGGATTATTTTGCCAAATAGGGGAGAGAAACTCATCACCAAAGACGGGAATTGATGTCAAGGTAAGTGTGCATAAAAGTGCTTACCAAAATAACCATTATCTTCTGTCAGTTACCCTATGTAGTTCCTAGCAATTTTCCCACAAATTATCACCATTAGAAGCCCAAATCCCCTTTTCCTTGTCTAGTCACTCCTCCACAATGTATTGTCCTTTGTTAAAATGGTATATAAGCTCTTGAGTGTAACCACATCTTTGGGTTTTTACTTCTTTTCTGTGAAACCCCCAGGCACATAAAAATATTAACATCAATCAAAATTGCATGCCTTTTAGTCTGTTAATCTGTGTTTCATCAATTTTATTTGCAGGCCTGAGCCATTTATCCTAAAATGGTAGAGAGAAGGTTTTTCCTCTCCTACAATCTATAATGGCAAGCTTCATCTTTCTACAAGAAAGGGGGGTAGGTAATATTGTCAGTCTCTGGTCATCTTTAGTTACATAAAAAGCCAAACTTTCTCAAAGGAAATTACTAGAACCATTACTTATTACCTGCTCTCTTGAAAACTTTTAGTTGATAACAGAGCCATTATATGGCACATAATCCTACAACTCTGTTCAAAGTATTTGTAATTATACATACATTCTTACTACAGCATCTACTCATGTACTTTTCTGTTATTAAATATTTATTGAGCTCCTATTTGATGCTACCTGCTAAATAACAGACATAGTACTTGCTCTTATGGAATTTATAGTAAGACAGACATGAAACAACTTATCACAAGGTGATAAGTGTCAGAGTGCTATGGTATCAAATAAAAAACAAACCTGGACTTGGGGAAGAAGAGACTGTATTCGAAAGGAGTATTGCAAGAGGGACAACAAGGACTATTGCAATGGGGGAGGAGGGCAATTACAATAGGGAGTCTGGTCTGAATGCTGCAAGTGTCTCAAAGGTCAAGCAGAAAAGAGCTTTTCTTCTATAGGGAGAGGTGAACAAAGCTAGAAAAAAGTGAGTGTGGGGGAATGGGAAGAATGGATGGAACTGTCATGATCAGGCTGTAGCTCATGACAAAGACGCTCTCCTTGATCAAACTCTAGTCAGGCTCCTCTGAGCCCTCTTCTCAAGTAGCCTTCAACTTTGGCCTATGAGAGCTGCAGACTCTCTGCACAAATGATTTCAGCTACCTCCAAGACTCAGAGACTGTAACAAACACTAGCATTTTTTTCTAACAGCTCAAGGCAGCACCCCTAGGATGATGACCCAACCCCCTTAAGTTCCTATCTGAGAAAAAGTCACTGGTGCAAAAAATATGCACTATTTGTTCCGGCCAAAACCTGACTACAGCCCCCACCCCCACTCTCCCTTAGAAGCATTTACTTTAAAAACTTAGACTTATAAATCCTTCTTCTCTCCCTTTGAGTTGTATATGTATCTCCTAAAAACTAACAGTGTCTTTCTCAAAGACCTAAGGGCCTCTCCTTTGAAAGTAATCATCAGGAAGACTAGGGCCCCTGTCTCCTAGTCTCTGTGGGAGGGTAGGAGCCTAACTTTGATAAGTGCCACTTAGCAGGCACAGGTGGCCTAATCACATTAAAGTGATCAATGCCCTTACCTGCTTCTTACAATTTTTCACTTCCCTGACTCTACTCAAGCACCCCACACATTTCCCCTTCCTACTTCTTCAGTTTCCCTTTGAAATGCTCAGTCACTTCTGCACAGATCAGATTTGAGCTCAGGTTACACTGGGGTCTCTCCCCTACTTCAGTGGGACTGTTAAATAAAATCTATCTTTACTGCCTTTAATTAGTGTCTGGCTTTGTTTTTCTTTAGTAATCAGAGACTGTTTTACCCTGAGGTCAGCCTATTCTCAGGAGGGGCTGCTAAGAGAGGGTTGTATGCTGGCTTGGGCTGAGAGTGAGTCATAGTTGAGGAGCCTGCGGAAAGGAGAGAAGCTTAACTAAAATTTGATCAGGTCAGATGAATGGGCATTTTGTTCCAATTAATTAGTGGGGACAAATAGTTCAGCTAATCATTTATGAGACAAAAAATGGGAATTTAGAAGGCTTCTGTTTTGTCCTAGGTAAATGACAAGGATATCTGTGAGTCTTATCTAACTCATGTAGGATGGATGGCCCTTTGCAATAAGCCAATTCACAAAAGGGTGGTGGGATTTCTTAATTGTTGCTGTCTTCCAGGAGCACGAGGCTCAGGTAACATTCACTACCGTTAGTGGGAAGACACTGCAGAACACCAATCCTTGTTCAAGGGTTAGAAAAAACCACCCAATCCAGTTATATATAAGTTTCTTCCTGAGTGATGGGTTGGAAGAAGCCAGATAAATGGTACTTGGGTAGAAAATATTAGCCTGTGATGATACAGATTAATGCCTGTGTGAGGAATTTCAAGTTCATCCTTCTTGCAACAAAAAGTGAGAGAACTGAGTAATGTGGTGACAATGGTGAATTTTACCTGAGCCCTGTGCTCCTGAAGAACAGGGAAGACTAAGAAACTACCTCACCCTTTGTGTTCCAGGAAATGGTTTAGTACAAAGAATCTCCTTTTGCTATATGACTTAGATAAGACTCACTGACTCCCTTTATTTATATATAACGAGGCCAGACATGGACCTTCCAAATTCTCATTCTTTGCCTCATAACTAATTTGCTGAACTCTTTTGTCCCCACTGGTGAATGGGAACAATATACTTATTAACCAAATTTTGGTTAAGATTCTGTTCTTCCCCCAGATCCCTGAACTTGACCCATCTGCAGCCTGAGCTGAAATACAGCCTTCTCAGCCTTCCAAGAACAGGCTGACCTCAGGATAAAATATTCTCTGATCTACTTACTATCCCACAGGGCCACTCTTTCATCCAACTTCCCCACACTTGGTTCCTTCCAGCTCTGTTTGCTCCTATATAAAAGAAAAACTTTTTTTGCTTAATTCTTGAGACTTGAAGATCTTATGCAGTAGTTCTCTCTATTACAATAGATCCTTTGTCCCTTGCAATAATGTTTTGAATAAAATCTCTCCTTACTGAGTTCCAATTTGTTTTTTATTTGACAGTGGGGAGAGAGGTAGGCAAGGGACAGATCACAGAGCCTTGCTATCTCAGACAATGACAAAGCATTGAAGGTTTTAAAAAAGAGAGAGTGATAAGATCAGATTTGCATAATAAAAATCTTTCAGGCCTAAGGTGGGAGAGGGGATTTCTGCCTTGGCCACTTGCTTGGTTGATGGGGCTTTCTCTGAGGAGAGAGAAGATTGGGGCAGGAGGAGGTGATTTTGTTCAAAACACTCATTTTGAACATGCTGAATTTGAGGTGACCTGGAGATGTTCAGTTACAGCAAGAGATGTGATTCTGAAGCCTTGGGGAGAAATATGTGTCAGAGAATTAACAGCACATACATGATTATCGAAGCCCTGGAGTAATGCCCTCTTCAATCTCAAACTATAATATACAGGTTCTCTTCTCTTTTTGTCTTTGCCTTCCCTGGATCATGACTCCAATTTTAACCTCTATTTTTGTTTCTCTTTGTTTTTTCTTCCTGCTTTAGAATATATGGACAGCGATGTATAAACTACAAAAGTAAACTCCACATCAATAAAAAACTAGATGAATATTTGTTATTCCTCTCAGGCCATATAGCTTCATTTAGCACATTTAAGCAGTTGCTAATTGCTCTCCTCATAATGAAATGAAACAAGTATCAAATTCTGTTTGAAACTTATTTACCATACAATAGTGTCTAACACAAGATCAGCAACATCTTTAGTCCTAAGTGTAACAGGGTGGGTAGAGGAACTAAGAAATTCCTAAGGGCTTTACTAGATACTTCATTGGAAGTCATGAGGCATAGGAAACCCAGAAAGATGAGAAGGAGACATGAAGAAAAAGTAACAATGTAGAAGAAAATATAAAAGAAAAAAAAAGAAGGGGCAAAAAGCAGAAATTATTAAAGCACCCATAGTGGGGAGTTTTAAAAGATAGGGTGGTTGGTGATACCAATATTCATGTCAAAGGATTCTCAGTGCCTTTACAATAATGAAAGTTTAATTTTAAAACAATTTAGTTATTATTGGAAAATAACTTTGTTATGGTAGACCAACTTGACAATAGAGTCGCTGCTTGTTCTAGATCTTCACCATTCTGTGGCTACAAAATAAGGTCAAATTTACCTTAAGAACCAAATTATGAAAGCTCCAACAATTTGCTGAAATACTGAAACCAAATTTGGCTTCTGTACCCCAACACCAAATTAAATCTTGAAGACAGAGTTTTGGGTGAAGTAGAAAAGAATAGCTTTATTGCTTTTCCAGGCAAAGGGGCCACAAGCAGGCTAATGCCCTCAAAACTGTGTGTCCCAAGCTGGAGGGGGTAGTGAGGAGTTTTATAGTAATAGTTCAAAGAGGGTATGATCAGCTCGTGGGCATTCTTCTGATTGGTTGCTGGTGAGGTAAGTGGGTGTCAGCATCATCAACCTTCTGGCTGGGTTGGAGTCTATGTGCTTGTGGGCATATCCTTAAATTCTCCCACCTGGTGGGGTTTTAGTATCTGCACAACAGCTCAAAGATATTATGTTTATCCCTTGAGGGGGAACCAGGACCCTGCCCCAAGGCTGCATTATTGTTTCTTTTGACTATTCCTCCCTTGTCTCTGCATCCCCTCCCTTCTCTAATTAGCAACTGTTAGAACCTGCTCCTTGGAACTCAGGGAAGTTCATGGAGGCTGAATAAAGCCTATTTCCTGTAATCAAGAAATAGGTGATACATAAAGGCTTTTGTGGCCAGGAGCCCCACAGGGTCCTGCTCGGTATCAATATAGCCCTTCTCAAACACTTCCCCAGTGATTTTAGGAGGTTCCATAAATGAATCTATCAGCTCTAATCCCTCCCTTTCTCTGGGATCCACTGTGAACATCCTATGTCCATTAGTACACTTGATAAAGCTCCTCCACTGCAACTGCTCATCATGGAAATCCCATGTACGTGCCAGGGCAGCTGCTTTCAGATCTTCCCAACACTTGCAATGAGCCACACAAAACTTTGGGTGCTGAGAGCATCTTCTTCTCAAATCTTTGCCAAAGTTTTCAACTGAAACTACTTCTTTGTGCCAGAATCTTACATAGGCTCTTTTAAACAGGTCTGTCTACTTCTAGCCCTGTCTCCTCTAACTATTCAATTATGCATTCAATCTACTATGTGCCCAACACTGTGTCAGGTGTCAGCGATACAACAGTGAAGAAGACAGATGCAGTCCTTGGCTTTTGTGGAGCTTATAATCTAAGTGATATGATAACCCAAATAACAGAGGCTTAAGTGCCTTACAGGATTTATTCTTATCCTTAACCACTACTTTGCCAGTTAAGGACTATTATGATTCTCATTTTACAGACCTAAAGTCATTAAGTTGCTCACTCAGAGTCACAGAGTTAGTGAGGGAATAACCAGGATTTAAGCCCTGGCCTGTCTGACTATACAGCCCATGCTCTTGACTCCTAATAGGTCCCCTCAAAACAAATCCACAGGGCTGGACAGTTTATAGAGATCAGATCTACCAGCCTCCTCACCCACCTTACTCTTCTATGAACCCCTTTGCATGAATTCAGTGTCCCTCTCTGAGACCTGCTTCCCACCCCACATTAAGAGCTTAGGTATATATCAAGGTATAAACATAAGTCAGGGTAGACAAGGTAGGCAGAAAGGAGATATTCTGTGTACTAAGAGCATCTGTGAAAAGCTTCATAGGCCAAAAATCCTTTCATACCATTCTAAACAAAAACCTTTCTGATGATAATCACCTAGCGAAATACCTTTGAGACTGGTGCCTGCAAATGCACCATACCTTTTAACTAAATATTGGTAATCAACTTGCTCTAAAGAGAGCTCTTCTTGCCCACTGGAAATCTCTTTGGTTATAAACAAGATCTAAAATGAAAGGTTACGAAGGCAGTAGGATTAGGGACTTTATCTGAGTTTGGGATGTCCCTGGTAATAGGGGTTCTCAGCAAGGCCCCACACAAGGGCTGGAAGTTGAATGGTCCTCCACATTCAAAGGAACCAGTGGGCTCTACTCACTATTTTGTGGCTTTTGAATTGTTTCTCTGATTGTGAGGATTGGTGTATGCTGAGCCACCCCTGCTTTTTCATTTGGGCTCCTCTGTGATAAGCAGTACACTTCTGAGAGGTGGATGGCATGTAAAACACTCTCCCTGTGCCTCTCTGTGATAGACACTGGAGCAATGAACTCTACCCTATGGAGTAAACCCTCAACCTGTTCAGGGTTCTAGCCAGTGCTGCAGTTTTAATTACAATTTACTTTCTAGCATGATAGAGTAAGATATTTTTAAAGTCTAAAATGTTTTATTGCCTTTAGATTATACTCTCTTCCATGAAATGCCAATCTGTTTGGAACCAGAGTCTAGGGTTTCTTCTTTTGTTGTTATCCTCCAAATATTGTCTAACATACAGTGTTGATAAAAGGTCTCTCTGCACAGGGTAAAACCAGCCAGGTGAGGGAAGAAAAACCTGCCAATGAACTGATGTTTTAGACTCTACTGACCATAGGGGACTACTTGATACTTAACAGAATTGACCGATTCACACACCTACTAAATCACTGTGTAGTCATAGTCTATGCTGTCCAATACCATAACTGTGTGGCTATTTTAAGTTTAGACTAAAGTTAAATGAAATTAAAGTTTTAGTCCCTCAATCACACTAGCCCCATTTCAAGTGTTCAATAGTCACAGGTAGCTAGTGGCTATTGCATATTGGACAGTGCAGACATATAACATTTCCATTGTCACAGAAAATTCTATTGGGCAGCACTGGTCTTGAGGATAAAGCTACTGTTGCTTTATTGAGATAATTCAATTCAGTACAACTACTCTGGGCAAATGGTAGTTTCAACTCTTAAGGAGGTAATACTTCCCTGAAACAGATATGTGTACAGCCACAAACTATAACATGAGGCAAAGGTGCTAAGTGTTCTAATTATCGGAGCAAGGAGAGAGTCATTCTGACTCAGGTGAGGGGAAAGGCTTATTGTTGCAGGCGGCAACTAAGTTGTTTTCTCAAAAAGGGTCAGATGGAAACAGTCAGAAATTGACCAGTGGCTGGTGGGAGGACTGGGGAGGAGTAGAACAATTTCAGTGGAATGTGAGCAAAGGGTACAAAGGTAGAAAGTTTTGAACCTGCGTGGGCAAGTGTAAGTGTTGTATTGGTTGCCGGCATGTGCTTGTTGAGTTCATATTTCAAAGTCTAATTCTTTCAATTCCTTTATAAAACTCTGCAGTTAAGGTTATTTTCATATTCATGATGAAATTGCCTTTTTGACTTCCCTTGTGATTTGAAGATAAGGCTGCAATCTAACTATTGCTGCCAGGCTAATATTTCTTTTATATATAGCTCTATAAACCAGAAATTCAATTTATTAATTTATAAGACACATAACTATCAACTGTCCAGGTGTTGGTGTCTGCTGAGCAGTATATTCTATTCCTATAGGCAAATTTATAAGAGAAGTCAAATTATAAGCACAAGACTGCTTGGAGAGCCTGGAATCTAAGCAAGGGAGTCAGTTAGGTATTCCAATAGCTAGTGTCATCCAGATATGACAGCCTAATGCAGCCTAATAACCACTATTAGAATACCTAGATGACTGTTTCTTCAGGACAATGTATATCATGCTATTCCTGTTTTCAGAATCTGCAACAGTTTCTTGTCTAAATTAGTAAATCTAAACTCCTCTACCTGGCATTTAAGGCCCTACTTAATCAAATGACATCTTATTTAGTTGAATTTATCCCCCATTAGGATATATAACATAACAAAACAATTATAATGCAGTCGTTTTGATGTGACCATTTTAACGCAGTCGTTTTGATGTGACCGTTTTAACACAGTCATTTTTATGCTGAGACCTTTTGTTGATGCTGCCTGAGCAAGATTGTTTTAACATAGACATATATGACAGATTCTAAAACAAAAACTATTAAGCTGTCAGCTTTTTTTAATGACCAAAAATGGAATGTAACATCTGTGACCCCCAACCTGTTCCCAATTTTTTTCTATATCCACCTAAGCACATTCTACTCTGAGTCCCCATGCCTTGCTCAGTAAATGCTCAGTAAGTATTTGTTAAGTAAATTAATGACTGAATGTTAGCCAATCATTATGTTGTTCTGTACAGTTGCTGTAGCTCTCCATCTTTTCAGAGTGAAGAGACTTTCCTTTAACATGGATCTTATTGTAAGTAGCTTCTAAAGGTGCTTTCCTCTGCTTACCTTATTTAGATGTCTTGTGGTCATTTTTAATCCCTATGTATGCAGTCCAGTAATAATCCATCAAACAGCCTGGTTTCCAACCAGACAGTCAGCCAACCACTCCAGGAACCACTAGAGGTATCCAAGCATTTTTTTCTAGTAGCATTAATGTTTAAAATATGGCAATGCTTAGCTTATATTGTTCCTAGCATGAATTAAGATTCATGACATTTAATTAAATGACATCACCATCATAGTATTTCACTCTAAAGCAATTCTCTTCCTTTTATTCATTCTGATGAGGTTTTATTGTAAATAGGAGCAAATTGTCTTTATAAAGATCAATCGGGCTTCCCTGGTGGCACAGTGGTTGAGAGTCTGCCTGCCGATGCAGGGGACACGGGTTCGAGCCCTGGTCTGGGAAGATCCCACATGCCGCGTAAGTGACTGGGCCCGTGAGCCACAATTACTGAGCCTGCGCGTCTGGAGCCAGTGCTACGCAATGGGAGAGGCCGCGATAGTGAGAGGCCCGCGCACCGCGATGAAGAGTGGCCCCCACTTGCCGCAACTGGAGAAAGCCCTCGCACAGAAACGAAGACCCAACACAGCCATAAATAAATTAATAAATAAAATTAAAAAAAAAAAAATCAATCAACAGCTTGTTACTTGCTAAATCCAATGCAGTCTTTCATATATTATCTTCCTTTGCCCTCATGTAGTACTTGAAACTTTCTTGTATCACTCCTCTCCTGAGTTTCATGTTATCATGTTCTACTAGTTTTCCTTCATCCTTTATGATTTTTCTTTCTGTGTCATCTGCACTGTCTTCTATTTCTTGAGCCACTCTTTTCATGATAGTGACCCCAAGGGTCTCACAGGCACCTCACACTCATGTTGAAAACTAAACTCATGTATTCCATCCCACTTCCATAAACCTGACCTTCATTCAACATTTTTTAACACCCGCCCCCAGAAAATGTTATCGCTTTTTACCTAGTTTTACAAGCCCAGCAAATTGGAAGCCAATCTTGCCTCCTCTCTCTTCTTCACTTCTACATGTTATTCATCATCAAATCCTGCCAACTATACCTCCTAAATGTCATTTTTCTCCATTTTTGCCATTACCATCCTAGTTTACTCCATCATCGTCATCTCTCACATGTACAGCATCCTAAGTGGTCTCCTTGAATCTAGTCTTGCCTTCTTCTAATCCATTCCTTAAATTGTTGTCAACTTTTTTTTTTTCAAATAAAATCTGATCATGTTACTTCCCTATTTAAGACCCTTCTGTAATTTCTTATTGCTCTTTGAATAAAGGCCAAAATCCTTAAGATATCTAGAAAAGCCATCCATGATCTGGATTTTGTCTCACTCTCCAGTTTCATCTCAGGCCATTCTTTCCTTTGCTTTTACCAGGTCTCTTGAATATGAGGATTTATGTCTTCTATCTCTTCTGGAAAATTCTTAACCATTATTGCTCTGAATATTGCCTCTGCCCATACTCATTATTCTTTCCTGCTGAGATTTCTATTAAACATACTTTGGGCATTTTTAATGTATCCTTAACCTCTCCTATTAATCTTTGTCTCTTAAAGCTGTGTTCTGGATTACTTCCTCTGGGTCTGCCACTTATTAATTTTGTTAACTTTTGCTCATGATGGTTTGTGTATTGGTGTGCTTTGTGATTTGGGATTGTGAATTTGTGTATGGTAAGGTTTTTATTGTTGCAATCCTTTGTGGCAATCATGAAATGAGTGTGTGTCCTTCTGGAGACATTTAGTATTTGTGTTTGCCTCTGACAGCTTCCTCAGAAATGTCACAGAGTGGGGTCACTTCTTATGTTAATTTATTGGCTTTGGTGTCCCTAGAATATGTAGGTAGTGGAAAGCTTGTATGATGTAAAATCTGTGGTAACTAATTTTCAAGGAGAAAAAAAATTTATAATCTAGAACCCAGGATAATATAGACAGGCTTCCTTTTTTAGTAGGTTTATTTTTTCCTAGTTCCTCCTTACCCTTAGGGTGTAGACTACAGAGGATCTTGGTTTTTAAATAGAGTCTAGGTTTCAAATTCCCACTTCTTACAGACCCAAGACCTTCTCGCCCCTATATAGCCATTAAACCCCAAGTCCCATTTTTGAAGAACAGCGAATACTCTCAGATCCACTGAAGTGTAAACTTACTCATACATTTTTTCAATAAATATTTATTAAATGCCTGCTATGCCAAACATTATTATACATACTGTAGATACTATAGATTTGCCACTCCTATTTTGAAGTTTCTATTTGGAGCCTATTAAGCAAAAGAATTATCAAAAACTTAAAAATTAAGTGATAGTATAGCTATTTTCTCATTCAGTGTCATACTGGAACATTGGATAAAGGGCTCAAGAAAGGACTATTTAATACTTTAGGAGAAGGTACTTCATTTGACATAATATTTACTGTTCACTAGGGCCCAGAATCTGAAAAGTTTCATGTAAACTTATTAGGTTTTGTCTAGTAGATGTGCAAATCATTCCTATCAGGTAAAAAAATAATAATAATAATCTTAAAGAGCATAGTCTTTTTGCCATATAAGACATTAACCAATTTTGTATCTAATATGCCTTTCCTAGTGGACTATTAAAACCCCTATTCCTCTAATTATCCTTTAACCCAACTTTACCTTCCTGCTTATTCCCTTGTTAATGAATTAAATCTTTGACATGTCCTCACTTTATATTTGTATGAGAATCATGTTTATAACTTTTTCTAATTCACATGTTTACAGGCCCCCAACAATTTCTTTTACTGAAAGTTCTGATGTGCTTATAAAAGGATGCTTGCTATATTCTCTCCAGCATTACCAAATGTTTAATAGTAGGAGGTTTTCTGTTCATTTAACCTCCCATATCTATAGAAAAGAAGCACACCTCCTCCTCTGTGCTTTAAGCACACTGGCCTTCTTTCATTTCTGCAGAGTTCTGCCATTTCTCTGCCCTCTAGGACTTTGCAGTAACTTTTTCTCTCCCTGGAATTCCCCCTTTAATCCCTGTTTCCTTTTGCTTGGTTAACCTCTACTCTTCCTTCAAATCTCAAAAGTTATCTCCTGTCTGTCATACAGAGTGAAGTAAGTCAGAAAGAGAAAAACAAATACAGTATGCTAACACATATATATGGAATCTAAGGGAAAAAAAAAAAAAAAAGAGGTCATGAAGAACCTAGTGGCAAGATGGGAATAAAGACACAGACCTACTAGAGAATGGACTTGAAGATATGGGGAGGGGGAGGGGTGAGATGTGACAGGGTGAGAGAGTGTCATGGACATATATACACTACCAAATGTAAAATAGATAACTAGTGGGAAGCAGCCGCATAGCACAGGGAGATCAGCTCGGTGCTTTGTGACCACCTAGAGGGGTGGGATAGGGAGGGTGGGAGGGAGGGAGATGCAAGAGGGAAGAGATATGGCAACATATGTATATGTGTAACTGATTCACTTTGTTGTAAAGCAGAAGCTAGCACACCATTGTAAAGCAATTATACTTCAATAAAGATGTTTAAAAAAAAAAAAAAGTTATCTCCTTAGGAATCTTTCTTTGACTTCCTTCAGCCCCTAAAAACTATTTCAGATCCCTCTGCTATTGGGTTATTTTTTAGGACCCTGTACAGTTTCTTCACAGGCACTTATCAAAATTCCAGTTTATTAAGTAATTTGTTGTCTGACATCTATCTCCACACACAAGATTGTAATGCAGCTTCAGATTAATAAGAATAGAGACTGTGTCTCTTTTCTTATAATTTTCTTCTTAGGTGCTATCACACCTCTTTGTTAGTACCTCTTTGTTAAGAATTTGTTTGGTGAATTAACAAATCTTCATTACCTTCTTCCTCCCCAGGTGACCCAATCATGCCCATGACTTCAATTAACATCTATGTTGATAATTCCCAAATCTGTACTTATAGGTTATGCCTCACTCCATAGTTCCAGGTTCATATTTCCAATTGTCTCTTAAAGACCTGTAGCTGATTATAGTATAGGTACTTAAACTCAACTGATTCAAAAGTTAATTCACTGTCTTTTCCTATAGATCTGTCTTTCCATTTCTTATTGTACCACCTTCTACACAGTCATCAACACTGGAAACTCAGAATCAACTTTTATGCCTACTTTTCTTTCACTAACTACAAACAATTAGTCACTAAACCTTGTCAATGCTACCTCCAAGGATCTTGATTACATTTGTCCTTTCTCAATCCCATTGACATTCCCTTAGTTTAACAGTATTCAGTTATTTTTTCTAAAATACTCAGTAATGCAATTCCCCAACTCAAAAAACCTCCAATGAAAAAATTTTAAAAATTAAAAAACTATAATGCCTCCACTACCTATAGAATAAAATTCAAGCCTCTTAGCACAACATAAGAAGCTCTTCACAATCTGACTAGACATATTTTTCTATTTTCATCACATTGGTCATCTTTGTTCTCTAGGAATAATATTATTTGTTTATTCTTCAACATAGCACATGCTTTCATGCCTCCATGGTTTCTCTCATGTACCCTGTACCTATAAAGCCTTTTCTACCCATTTTCTTCATTTGGAAAAATCACACATATCTTTCAAGGTCCATGCTTTTCTGCAAAAACTTTCCTATTGCCTAAATTGCCAGCTTTCTCCATTCTTCTACAGGCAAAATTAGTTCCTCTATCCTCTCTCTTTTCTTACAGAACTTTTTCTATTGTATTTTGTGTATATCTTGGCAGAAAATGTAATCCAGATCATAGGTGCCTAGCCAGAAACAGCTAGGGGCTCAGACACGTTTGGACATGTTCGGATGAACTGATGAGACAGGCTCAGCTGAAGTCTATTTTCTGAGGAGTCTTCTGAAAAATAACTCCAGCTGTGTCCACTGCTGGGATTCAAACATATCTGGGCATGTCAAGCAAGTCTAAGGATCAGCCAAACAAAAACCCATTTAGAAGAAAAAATGAAGAGCCTTCACAAGAGAATTTATCTTTAAAAAAGAAATAAGAAGGCACAATGAACGTAACTTACTAATATAGGAATAGTTTGCAAAGGGAAATAGAGATTTTTTTTTTTTTAATATAGCACAACCCCTGTTTTTCAAATCTTCAGGGGCTAGAGGTCTTACATCAGAAGATATAGAAGCAGTGAGCTAATAAAATTTATGTACTGTTAAGAGACAACAGACCCAAAATGGAAACATTTGCACTAAGCCCCACATCAGCAAACCAAGACTTAATACCTAACCTAATAGCAATTTCAACCTCTCCCAGGAATATAATCTCAAACCAGTCTATCTGGAATTTCCTGGTCAGCAATGGTGAGGTAATTTGCCTGATAAATCCCTTCCACCCCCAAAGAAAGATGAGGTAATTTGCTCTTTCTTTGTCCCCACCCCCTCTGCCTATAAAAGTCTGCCATTTTGGTCAGTTCTTTGGAGCTTCTTTCTATTTACTAGATGAGATGTTGCTCGATTCATGAATTGTTGAATAAAGCCAATAAGATCTTTAAAAATTTATTAAGTTGAATTTTGTTTTTTAACAGATTTGGTGACAGTGGAAGGATCTGAAGTGAACTTCTGATTGCTTCAGGGACAATGAGGAACACAGGTATGGTATCCATGAACCCTTTTCAGTTCTCTGTATTTCTCACCATTTCTGAGGGCTGTGGGTAAGTTTCTCTTGGTTTTGAGCTTCATTCTCTTTGTCTCAAGCTCCTGATCTAATTGACTTTCCAGTCCACAATTCCCCATTTGTTTGGAATCCCAGTCTAGTTCATAGTCCCCATTTGTTGAGGTGTGCTATTTCAATCCTTTCTCCAGTCCAAGGTTCCATGGTAGGTATCATTGGTGGTGCACACAGAGCCTTCTCTTAGCCAGGACATAGTAACATCTATTGGATACTGCCCATATATTAAGGTGCACATATTTGCCTTGTTTTGTGTAGATAAGGGCTATTGCTAATGGGGATCTCAGAAGCGAAAAAGCCAGAAAACTTTGTGGGCATGGATCAAGCACTTAAGAGCTATTAGAATACTCGCCAACTAACTCAGATTCCCACGTTAGGATAAGTTGGTCATAGAATAGGTTAGTTTGACACTAGGTCACCTGCCAACCTCAAGAAACTTTCAGTATAATGAGGCAAACTGTAAAACACCACAGTCTTCAACCCAGTAGCAAATCCCCTTTAGGTATTAGTTTGGCTCTAAGAGACCCAGAGACTTAAAATAATGGTATTTTTAAATTTGTAAGAGTTGAGCATGCCACCTTCAGGCACACCTGCTTATTTTATTTCTAAAAATATAGTCCTGGAATGTGTAGGTCACTACAAAAAATGGCAGAATTATACTAAAAACAGCCTAGAGTTACAATGATCATTATGGAGAATGTTCCAATTAGACAAGACCACTCATTTAAGAAGTGCACTTGAAAATAAGGGTTCCCTAATCAACAAGAATGGGATACCTAATTTTTAAAATTTATTTATTTATTTATTTATTTATTTGGATGCGTTGGGTCTTAGTTGTGGCGTGATGGATCTTTTAGTTCTGGCATGAGGGATCTAGTTCCCTCACCAGGGATCGAACCCGGACCCCCTGCATTGGGATCTCAGAGTCTTAACCACTGGCTCACCAGGGAAGTCCCTGGGATACCTAATTTAATTGGTATGTAGAAGCTTCCAAAAGCTTCAATATTCCAAAATAGCTTCATTGAAAGATTCATTGCAAAAAGGCTAATGAAATAATAAAGAACACACTTAAAACAAAAGACTATAAGACTGACATAACTCCTACTGCTTCACTCTTTTATTTGAGTATTAATTTTACTAATCTTCTCTCTGGAATGTCTTTCCACTCTCAAGAAACTACAGGACCATAAACAAAATTATGCCAATTAGTGACCTTACAGACACCTCCATATCTACCATCAAAGGAGGGCCCCTCCCAGAGTTGAGGAGACTCTGAGAGATTTCTAGTAAACTGCTATGTTATTCCCTTAAACAGCCAGGGGAAACTAAAATTAAAGTTAATACAAAACCTTGCCATAGGGAGAAGAAGATGGCGGAAGAGTAAGACGCGGAGATCACCTTCCTTCCCACAGATACATTAGAAATACATCTACACGTGGAACTGCTCCTACAGAACACCCACTGAACGCTGGCAGAAAACGTCAGACCTCCCAAAAGGCAAGAAACTCCCCACGTACTTGGGTAGGGCAAAAGAAAAAATAAATAACAGAGACAAAAGAATAGGGACGGGACCTGCACCTGTGGGAGGGAGCCGTGAAGGAGGAAAGGTTTCCACACACTAGGAAGCCCCTTCAGGGGCAGAGACTGCGGGTGGCGGACGGGGGAAGCTTCGGAGCCACGGAGGAGAGCGCAGCCACAGGGGTGCGGAGGGCAAAGCGGAGAGATTCCCGCACAGAGGCTCGGCGCCAAGCAGCACTCACCAGCCCGAGAGGCTTGTCTGCTCACCCGCCGGGGCGGGCGGGGGCTGGGAGCTGAGGCTCGGGCTTCGGTCGGATCGCAGGGAGAGGACTGGGGTTGACGGCGTGAACACAGCCTGAAGGGGTTAGCGCACCACAGCTGGCTGGGAGGGAGTCCGGGAAAAAGTCTGCAGCTGCCGAAGAGGCAAGAGACTTTTTCTTGCCTCTTTGTTTCGCGGCGCGCAAGGAGAGGGGATTCAGAGCACCGCCTAAACGAGCTCCAGAGACGGACGCGAGCCGCGGCGATCAGCGCGGACCCCAGAGACGGGCATGAGACGCTAAGGCTGCTGCTGCCGCCACCAAAAAACCTGTGTGCGAGCACAGGTCACTCTCCACACCGCCCCTCCCGGGAGCCGGTGCAGCCCGGCACGGCCGGGCTCCCGTGATCCAGGGACAACTTCCCCAGGAGAACGCACGGCGCGCCTCGGGCTGGTGCAACGTCACGCCGGCCTCTGCCGCCGCAGGCTCGCCCCGCATCCGTACCCCTCCCTCCCCCCGGCCTGAGTGAGCCAGAGCCCCCGAAGCAGCTGCTCCTTTAACCCCGTTCTGTCTGGGCGGGGAACAGATGCCCTCAGGCGACCTACACGCAGAGGCGGGTCCAAATCCAAAGCTGAACCCCGGGAGCTGTGCGAACAAAGAAGAGAAAGGGAAATCTCTCCCAGCAACCTCAGAAGCAGCAGATTAAAACTCCACAAACAACTTGATGTGCCTGCATCTGTTGAATACATGAATAGACAACGAATCATCCCAAATTCAGGAGGTGGACTTTGGGAGCAGGATATATTCATTTTTCCCCTTTTCCTTTTTTTTTTTTTGAGTGTATATGTATATGCTTCTGGGTGAGATTTTGTCTGTATAGCTTTGCTTTATAATAGCTTTATTTTACTTCACTATATTTTATCCTCTTTTTTTCTTTCTTTCTATTTCTTCTCCCTTTTATTCTGAGCCGTGTGGATGAAAGGCTCTTGGTGCTCCAGCCAGGCATCAGGGCTGTGCCTCTGAGGTGGGAGAGCCAACTTCAGGACACTGGACCACAAGAGAACTCCCAGCTCCACATAATACCAAACGGCGAAAATCTCTCAGACATCTGCATCTCAACATCAAGACCCAGCTTCACTCAACGACCAGCAAGCTACAGTGCTGGACACTCTATGCCAAACAACTAGCAAAACAGGAACACAGCCCCATCCATTAGCAGAGAGGCTGCCTAAAATCATAATAAGGCCACAGACACACAAAAATACACCACCAAACGTGGACGTGCCCACCAGAAAGACAAGATCCAGCCTCATCCACCAGAACACAGGCACTTGTTCCCTCCACCAGGAAGCCTACACAACCCACTGAACCTACCTTAGCCACTGGGGACAGATACCAAAAACAACGGGAACTACGAACCTGCAGCCTGTGAAAAGGAGACCCCAAACACAGTAAGATAAGCAAAATGAGATGACAGAAAAACACACAGCAGATGAAGGCACAGGGTCAAAACACACCAGACCTAACAAATGAAGAGGAAATAGGTAGTCTACCTGAAAAAGAATTCAGAATAATGATAGTAAGGATAATCCCAAATCTTGGAAATAGAATAGACAAAATGCAAGAAACACTTAACAAAGACGTAGAAGAACTAAAGAAGAATCAAGCAATGATGAAAAACACAATAAATGAAATTAAAAATACTCTAGATGGGATCAATAGCAGAATAACTGAGGCAGAAGAACGGATAAGTGACCTGGAAGATAAAATGGTGGAAATAACTACTGCAGAGCAGGATAAAGAAAAAAGAATGAAAAGAACTGAGGACAGTCTCAGAGACCTCTGGGACAACATTAAACACACCAACATTCAAATTATAGGGGTCCCAGAAGAAGAAGAGAAAAAGAAAGGGACTGAGAAAATATTTGAAGAGATTATAGTTGAAAACTTCCCTAAATGGGAAAGGAAATAGGTAATCAAGTCCTGGAAGCACAGAGAGTCCCATACAGGATAAATCCAAGGAGAAACACGCCAAGACACATATTAATTAAACTGTCAAAAATTAAATATAAAGAAAACATATTAAAAACAGCAAGGGAAAAACAACAAAGAACACACAAGGGAATCCCCATCAGGTTAACAGCTGATCTTTCAGCAGAAACTCTGCAAGCCAGAAAGGAGTGGCAGGATATACTTAAAATGATGAAGGAGAAAAACCTACAACCAAGATTAATCTACCCAGCAAGGATCTCATTCAGATTTGATGGAGAAATTAAAACCTTTACAGACAAGCAAAAGCTGAGAGAGTTCAGCACCACCAAACCAGCTATACAACAAATGCTAAAGGAACTTCTCTAGGCAGGAAACACAAGAGAAGGAAAACACCTACAATAACAAACCCAAAACAATTAAGAAAATGGTAATAGGAATATATATATCGATAATTACCTTAAATGTAAATGGATTAAATGCTCCCACCAAAAGACACAGACTGGCTGAATGGATAAAAAAACAAAACCCATATATATGCTGTCTACAAGAGACCCACTTCAGACCTAGAGACACATACAGACTGAAAGTGAGGGGATGGAAAAAGATATTCCATGCAAATGGAAATCAAAAGAAAGCTGGAGTAGCAATTCTCATATCAGACAAAATAGACTTTAAAATAAAGACTATTACAAGAGACAAAGAAGGACACTATATAATGATCAAGGGATCGATACAAGAGGAAGGTATACCAATTGTAAATATTTATGCACCCAACATAGGAGCACCTCAATACATAAAGCAAATACTAACAGCCATAAAAGGGGAAATCGACAGCAACACAATCATAGTAGGGGACTTTAACACCCCACTTTCACCAATGGACAGATCATCCAAAATGAAAATAAATAAGGAAACACAAGCTTTAAATGATACATTAAACAAGATGGACTTAATTGATATTTATAGGACATTCCACCCAAAAACAACAGAATACACATTTTTCTCAAGTGCTCATGGAACATGCTCCAGGATAGATCATATCTTGGGTCACAAATCAAGCCTTGGTAAATTTAAGAAAATTGAAATCGTATCAAGTATCTTTTCCGACCACAACGCTATGAGACTAGATATCAATTACAGGAAAAGATCTGTAAAAAATACAAACACATGGAGGCTACACAATACACTACTTAATAACGAAGTGATCACTGAAGAAATCAAAGGGGAAATCAAAAAATACCTAGAAACAAATGACAATGGAGACACGATGACCCAAAACCTATGGGACGCAGTAAAAGCAGTGCTAAGAGGGAAGTTTATAGCAATAGAAGCCTACATCAAGAAACAGGAAACATCTCGAATAAACAACCTAACCTTGCACCTGAAGCAATTAGAGAAAGAAGAACAAAAAAACCCCAAAGCTAGCAGAAGGAAAGAAATCATAAAGATCAGATCAGAAATAAATGAAAAAGAAATGAAGGAAACAATAGCAAAAATCAATGAAACTAAAAGCTGGTTCTTTGACAAGATAAACAAAATTGATAAACCATTAACCAGACTCATCAAGAGAAAAAGGGAGAAGACTCAAATTAATAGAATTAGAAATGAAAAAGGAGAAGTAACCACTGACACTGCAGAAATACAAACGATCATGAGATATTACTACAAGCAACACTATGCCAATAAAATGGACAACCTGGAAGAAATGGACAGATTCTTAGAAATGCACAACCTTCCGAGACTGAACCAGGAAGAAATAGAAAATATGAACAGACCAATCACAAGCACTGAAATTGAAACTGTGATTAAAAATCTTCCAACACACAAAAGCCCAGGACCAGATGGCTTCACAGGCGAATTCTATCAAACATTTAGAGAAGAGCTAACACCTATCCTTCTCAAACTCTTCCAAAATATTGCAGAGGGAGGAACACTCCCAAACTCATTCTACGAGGCCACCATCACCCTGATACCAAAACCAGACAAAGATGTCACAAAGAAAGAAAACTACAGGCCAATATCACTGATGAACATAGATGCAAAAATCCTCAACAAAATACTAGCAAACAGAATCCAACAGCACATTAAAAGGATCGTACACCATGATCAAGTGGGGTTTATCCCAGGAATGCAAGGATTCTTCAATATACGCAAATCAATCAACGTGATACACCATATTAACAAATTGAAGGAGAAAAACCATATGATCATCTCAATAGATGCAGAGAAAGCTTTCGACAAAATTCAACACCCATTTATGATAAAAGCCCTGCAGAAAGTAGGCATAGAGGGAACTTTCCTCAACATAATAAAGGACATATATGACAAACCCACAGCCAACATTGTCCTCAATGGTGAAAAACTGAAACCATTTCCACTAAGATCAGGAACAAGACAAGGTTGCCCACTCTCACCATTATTATTCAACATAGTTTTGGAAGTGTTAACCACAGCAATCAGAGAAGAAAAAGAAATAAAAGGAATCCAAATCGGAAAAGAAGAAGTAAAGCTGTCACTCTTTGCAGATGACATGATACTATACATAGAGAATCCTAAAGATGCTACCAGAAAACTACTAGAGCTAATCAATGAATTTGGTAAAGTAGCAGGATACAAAATTAATGCACAGAAATCTCTTGCATTTCTATACACTAATGATGAAAAATCTGAAAGTGAAATTAAGAAAACACTCCCGTTTACCATTGCAATAAAAAGAATAAAATACTTAGGAATAAACCTACCTAAGGAGACAAAAGACCTGTATGCAGAAAATTATAAGACACTGATGAAAGAAATTAAAGATGATACAAATAGATGGAGAGATATACCATGTTGTTGGATTGGAAGAATCAACATTGTGAAAATGACTCTACTACCCAAAGCAATCTACAGATTCAATGCAATCCCTATCAAACTACCACTGGCATTTTTCACAGAACTAGAACAAAAAATTTCACAATTTGTATGGAAACACAAAAGACCCCGAATAGCCAAAGCAATCTTGAGAACGAAAAATGGAGCTGGAAAAATCAGGCTCCCTGACTTCAGACTATATTACAAAGCTACAGTAATCAAGACAGTTTGGTACTGGCACAAAAACAGAACTATAGATCAATGGAACGGGATAGAAAGCCCAGAGATAAGCCCACGCACATATGGTCACCTTATCTTTGATAAAGGAGGCAAGCATATACAGTGGAGAAAAGACAGCCTCTTCAATAAGTGGTGCTGGGAAAATTGGACAGATACATGTAAAAGTATGAAATTAGAACACTCCCTGACACCATACACAAAAATAAACTCAAAATGGATTAAAGACCTAAGTGTAAGGCCAGACACTATCAAACTCTTAGAGGAAAACATAGGCAGAACACTCTATGACATAAATCACAGCAAGATTCTTTTTGACCCAGCTCCTAGAGAAATGGAAATAAAAACACAAATAAACAAATGGGACCTAATGAAACTTCAAAGCTTTTGCACAGCAAAGGAAACCATAAAGAAGACGAAAAGACAACCCTCAGAATGGGAGAAAATATTTGCAAATGAAGCAACTGACAAAGGATTAATCTCCAAGATTTACAAGCAGCTCATGCAGCTCAATAACAAAAAATCGAACAACCCAATCCAAAAATGGGCAGAAGACCTAAATAGACATTTCTCCAAAGAAGATATACAGATTGCCAACAGACACATGAAAGAATGCTCAACATCATTAATCATTAGAGAAATGCAAATCAAAACTACAATGAGATATCATCTCACACCGGTCACATTGGCCATCATCAAAAAAACTAGAAACAATAAATGCTCGAGAGGGTGTGGAGAAAAGGGAACACTCTTGCAGTGTTGGTGGGAATGTAAATTGATACAGCCACTATGGAGAACAGTATGGAGGTTCCTTAAAAAACTACAAATAGAACTACCATACAACCCAGCAATCCCACCACTGGGCATATACCCTGAGAAAAGCATAGTTCAAAAAGAGTCATGTACCAAAATGATCATTGCAGCTCTATTTACAATAGCCAGGACATGGAAGCAACCTAAGTGTCCATCATCGGATGAATGGATAAAGAAGATGTGGCACATATATACAATGGAATAAAAGCCATAAAAAGAAATGAAATGGAGGTATTTGTAGTGAGGTGGATGGAGTTAGAGTCTGTCATACAGAGTGAAGTAAGTCAGAAAGAGAAAAACAAATACAGTATGCTAACACATATATATGGAATCTAAGGAAAAAAAAAAAAAAGGCCATGAAGAACCTAGTGGCAAGACGGGAATAAAGACACAGACCTACTAGAGAATGGACTTGAGGATATGGGGAAGGGGAAGGGTGAGATGTGACAGGGTGAGAGAGTGTCATGGACATATATACACTACCAAATGTACAATAGATAGCTAGTGGGAAGCAGCCGCATAGCACAGGGAGATCAGCTCGGTGCTTTGTGACCACCTAGAGGGGTGGAATAGGGAGGGTGGGAGGGAGGGAGATGCAAGAGGGAAGAGATATGGGAACATATGTATATGTATAACTGATTCACTTTGTTATAAAGTAGAAACTAACACACTATTGTAAAGCAATTATACTTCAATAAAGATGTTTAAAAAAAAAAAAAAAAACCTTGCCATAATAGAGCTACATTGCCTAGTTTAAACTCCACTCAGAGCTTGCAGATGGGATCCTGGAAACAGTGGCAAAAGCTGGCTAAGGGTGAGAACTCTTACTAGAGTCAGATCTCTTGAATCTCTGTCTGTAGTATCCAATAAATAGAGGAAAATAAAATATCTTTTGCACCCTTTGGTGATGCCTCTTGAGTCAAAGGGGTTGTTTGATACTGCCAGAAATATTTACTGTTTGTCCCAGCTAGAAACAACACAGTAGCTCTGTGGTCAGAAATTGGCCAAATTACAGAGTCTGATAAAAAAAATTTTAGCACTTCTCCTCTAAGCTAAAATAAAACTATGTACACAGAGGGAGGGGGAAAAAAAACTTCTAAAGCCCTTGTAAAAGGATTTATGGATAAATCAACTTATGATGTCATTTAAGTTGCAACCTAATTCCTTAAGGAATTAAAAGCAACTGTCCTTATCTTACAAATCTTTGAAAAACCAGAAATGTGGCTCCAGGAACTCTTATCTAGGTCATCTCTTTAAAATACCAACTTTGGGGAGATAATTCTCATCAGAAGAAAAACAAAAGGGGCAAAAGTTATATTGAAATTTAGGCAAATAAAAAATCTTAAGTGTCTTCTTCACAAATATTAATAAAAGCCTTTAGCCATCTGAGGAGGGTAGCCTTAAATTATTCCATCTTCCATGAATGTAATTTGGATCCAAACCTCTTTTATAACTACCTGATTTCATGGCTAAAATGTTAAAAGAGAAGCTATAATGTCTCTGCTTGCATATATCTTTATATTTTTGTGTCTAGGTATTAATATATGTGTTGTAGATGTATGATATTTTCCACATCTAGATTGTATTATTAAAATTATTCTGTAAAAAAGCTCTATGTAATTGGCCTAAAGAAAATTAAGCACTTATATGCAGTACATATTCATAAATTTCCTATAAATATAATAAAAACAAACCTAAATGCTTTACAGGTTCACATGATCTAAGATAATTTTTAGTAAATAAAAGCTAGTTTAACTTTCATGGTTTAATTAAAATAGACATATTTTTAGAGTTATCAATATTAAAAATAATGCAGACATACAACTTTTATTCTACCTGGGTTTACTAGTCTAATAAGTTTTGTTATCTCTGTTACAAAACTTGTCAGCAAGACAAATGATGTGGGAAAGACCTTCACGATGGCGGAGGAGTAAGACGTGGAAATCACCTTCCTCCCTACAAATACAGCTACATGTGGAACAACTCCTACAGAACACCTACTGAATGCTGGCAGAAGACCTCAGACTTCCAAAAGGGCAAGAAAATCCCCACATACCTGGGTAGGGCAAAAGAAAAAAAAAGAGAGACAAAGGAATAGGGACAGGTCCTGCACCTCTGGGAGGGAGCTGTGAAGGAAGAAAAGTTTCCACACACTAGGAAGCCCCCTCACTGGTGGGGATGGGGAGTGGGGAGCTTTGGAGCCACAGAGGATAGTGCAGCAACAGAAGTGCAGAGAGCAAAGTGGAGAGACTCCTGCACAGAGGATTGATGCCGACCAGCACTCACCAGCTTGAGAGGTTTGTCTGCTCACCCTCCGGGGCAGGTGGGGGCTGGGAGCTGAGGCCCAGGCTTCAGAGGTCAGACCCCAGGGAGAGGACTGGGGTTGGCTGCGTGAACAGAGCCTGAAGGGGGCTAGTGTGTCACAGCTAGCCGGGAGGGAGTCTGGGAAAAAGTCTGGACCTGCCTAGAGGCAAGAGACCATTGTTTTGGTGTGCACAAGGAGAGGGGATTCCTATTCCATGTGCCCACAGACGGCAGGGCACTGCCTAAGTGAGCTCCAGACACAACTATATATATATATATAGTTTTTGCCCTAAAGCAAAAAACTGCTTGCTAAATTTAAGGTACAGCAGGAGGCCAGTGTGGCTAGCACTGAGGTAGGAGGAGAGTATTGGATGTGAAATCAGAAAAGAAGCCAGGAATGAGATCAAGTGTGCCTTGTAGAACAGACCAAGAAATTAGATTTTATTCTGAGTGACATGAGAAACCACTGAAGTGTTTGGAGTAGAAGACTGAAATGATCTAATTTACATTTTAAAAGGTTCACTCTAACTTTTGTGGGGAGAATTGACAGCTGGGGAGAAAGGGGTAGGGGCAGAAGCCAAGAGACTAGTTAGAAAATTAGTGCTTGATGATGATTTTCGACTGGGTGGTACAAGTGGAGGTGGTAAGAAGTGGCTGGATTCTGGATAATGTGTATTTTGAATATAAGGCCAACAGGATTTGGTGATATGTACCAAGTATGTATGTATGATGTATGTAAGTATGTATGATGTGGGTTGTAAAGAAAAATCTGGTTGACGTGAAGAATTTTGTCCTAAGCAACAAGATGGATGAAGTTACCATTAACTGAAATGGAAAAGTCTTTGGGCCAAGCTGGTTAGGGGATGTTAAGAATCAAGAGTTCAGTTTGGGACATAGTTTATTTGAGTTGTCTGTTATACATCTAAATGGAGATGTTGAGCAGGAAATTAGATTGAGTCTGGAATTCATGGTAGAGATCAAGGCTGGAGATTTAATTTTAGGAGTCTTCTGTATAGAGATGGTATTTTAAAGCCATGTGCCAAAATGAGATCATCCAAGACATGAATGTAAATAGAAGAGGAGAGAAGAGGTCTCGGGATTTAAACTTGGAAAACTACAATGTTTAGAGGTCTGTGAGATGAGGAAGATTCAACAAAGGGGATTAAAAAGAAACAGCCATGAAGGTTGACAAGAGAATAAATAATGGTCTCTTTGCAGCTAAGCGAAGAAAATAAATCTCCATATATAATCATCGTTATACAACAGGGATGATGGGTACAAATAACTACCATAAACTGTTACTAATACTAAAAAATTGAGGTTTCCCAGGATTTACCAACCTGTGGGTGCAAATTAGATCAGGATAATATTAGTACTGTTAAAAAACAAAATTCAACTGAGTAAATTTTTAAAGATCTTATTGGCTTCATTCAAGAATTCATGAATCAAGCAGCATCCCAAATAGCAAATAGAAATGATTTCCAAAGAGCTGAACAAAATGGGAGACTTTTATAGGCAGAGGGGGAAGAGGCAAGGAAAGAGCAGATTACCTCATCCTTCTTTGGGGGTTGGAAGGGTTCTATCAGGTGGATTACCTCACTACTGCTGACCCAAAAACTCCAGATGTACTAATTTAAGATTACATTACTTAAATTCCTGGGAGAGATTGAAATTGCAATTAGGTTAGGTATTAAGTCTTGGTTTGCTGACATGGGGCTTAGAACAAATGACTCCATTTTGAGCCTGTTGTCTCTTTTTTAAACAATTCTCCCCTTTTGCTCAGACTCTCAGCGTAACTGAGAGAGTTGATCAAAATTTAAGGTATTAGCACCCTTCCCAGCTATGGCTCTGAAGTTCTCACAGTTTTTGTTGATCTCTGTGTAGTATTCATAAGTCATGACTTCAGGCTCACAGTCTTTTAGCCAATCATTTTCTTCATTTCTTTTCCGGTGTTCCAGTCTTAGGGAGATTATTTGCTTAGTGGTTAGTGGCTGTGAACATGTATTTAAACCTTTTGAGAGAATACATGTGCTAGGGAGACTACTATGATTATTATTAGCAGGATAATTCCCAATGTTTGGAGTGCATTTTGGAGTCACTGTCACCAAGACCCAAACGAATCAAAATCAAGTAAGTCAGAGAAAGCTTGAAGGAGTCATCTTTTTAAGCCAAATTGCTTGTTCAGTGATTTTTTTTTTTTTGAATTTTTGAATTTTATTTTATTTATTTTTTTATACAGCAGGTTCTTATTAGCTATCTATTTTATACATATTAGTGTATATATGTCAATCCCAATCTCCCAATTCATCCCAGCACCCACCACCACCCCCTTGTTCAGTGATCTTATGTAACTGAGTTTCAACTTTCCCAGAAGTGTTAATCCAGGTGCAGCAGGAGGTGCTGGCCACAGCATAGACACCACTTTGCTCACTAAGAGATAATCAAGGGCTATCCTATTATCAAGAACTTTGGCCAGAAAGTCTAAGGATTTTAGCTGGACAGCTATTGTCTCAGTAGTGGATTCTGCAATATTTTTAAGAGCTAAGGAGAGGTTCCTGATCATCTTTTTTTTTTTTTAATTAATTTATTTATTTTTTGGCTGTATTGGGTCTTCATTTCTGTGCGAGGGCTTTCTCTAGTTGCGGCAAGTGGGGGCCACTCTTCATCGTGGTGCGTGGGCCTTTCACTGTCGTGGCCTCTCTTGTTGTGGGGCACAGGCTCCAGACGTGCAGGCTCAGCAATTGTGGCTCATGGACCTAGTTGCTCCGCGGCATGTGGGATCTTCCCAGACCAGGGCTCGAACCTGTGTCCCCTGCATTGGCAGGCAGATTCTCAACCACTGCACCACCAGGGAAGCCCCTGATCATCTTCTTATTTATATTTTCTCCTAACCAGGGAAGTAGGGCCCTGCCAAAGGAAGCAAATTCTGAGTCATGAACATCTGCTCGTAGGTCCATTCTAACTCATTGATGTAAATTCAGGGGAGTTGACCAATGAGGTGTCTCAGTTCATTTGCAAACAGTTAGGGACACAGTTAGGTAACCCAAGAGGTATTACCTGGTTATATGCCAGCCATCTAGGTATCCATAAGCCCAAGGACACAGATGAAGATAAATCCTATCTTATCTTTTGTGAAGAGCACAAACCACTTCAGTAAGGTGGCACTGCTAATGGACTCATTATCAGGGACTGTTGCATTTGCCTATTCAAGCCAAGGGTCAGTTAAGTGGGAAGGAAATCTCCTAGCTTGGAAAAAATGTTGTTCTGAATTCCAGTTTGCCCTGCTTAGGAATGGAAGTATGGATGATGGCATTAGCTTTCCAGGACAATGCTTGAGTAAATGGAAAGAAGAAGAAGAAGAAGAAGAAGAAGAAGAAGAAGGAGAAGGAGAAGGAGAAGGAGAAGGAGAAGGAGAAGGAGAAGGAGAAGGAGAAGGAGAAGGAGAAGGAGAAGGAGAAGGAGAAGGAGAAGGAGAAGGAGAAGGAGAAGGAGAAGGAGAAGGAGAAGGAGAAGGAGAAGGAGAAGGAGAAGGAGAAGGAGAAGGAGAAGAAGGAAGAAGAAGAAGAAGAAGAAGAAGAAGAAGAAGAAGAAGAAGAAGAAGAAGAAGAAGAAGAAGAAGAAGAAGAAGAAGAAGAAGAAGAAGAAGAAGGAAGAAGGAAGAAGAAGAAGAAGAAGAAGAAGAAGAAGAAGAAGAAGAAGAAGAAGAAAGAAGAAGGCAAAGGAGAAGGAGAAGGGGAAGAGGGAGAGGAAGAGGAAGAGGAAGAGGAAGAAGAAGAAGAAGAAGAAGAAGAAGAAGAAGAAGAAGAAGAAGAAGAAGAAGAAGAAGAAGAAGAAGAAGAAGAAGAAGAAGAAGAAGAAGAAGAAGAAGAAGAAGAAGAAGAAGAAGAAGAAGAAGAAGAAGAAGAAGAAGAAGAAGAAGAAGAAGAAGAAGAAGAAGAAGAAGAAGAAGAAGAAGAAGAAGAAGAAGAAGAAGAAGAAGAAGAAGAAGAAGAAGAAGAAGGAGAAGAAGAAGAAGAAGAAGAAGGAGAAATGGTCTTATGTTTAAAGTATGAAGTCTTAATCCAGTGTCTTGGGAGGAAGCAATCTACCTTTATGTAGGCGACTTCTCTTCCTAGTCAATTTGATTTTGAGTTCTCCAGCTGGTGTACAGAACCAGATGTCAGGTGGAGACTTCTTCAGCTGTGAGATGTATGTCTAAGGTTCAAGTCCCTGAAGTTTGGCTGCCATCTGGGTGGTGAGGAGTTTCTGTTATAGTTCCTTTGAAGGATACTCAAGGGAAATCTTTGTTCTTAGTGATTCCAAATCAGAAGAGTGAGAAAAAATTGGAAATGTTAGTTTGGAGAGCTGTTGCCAGTTATTTGAGGGAACTAGAATTCAGAATACAGTTCAGTTTACAATTATATAACACAACCTCAAAGATAACTAACAGGTCTAGAATGTAATATCTACAAAGGTGTAAACATAAGATTTTTCTTTATGATTTTAACCAAAGGTAATCACAGTAAAACTAATTTGTTTGCATTAAACTTGGCCTGATTATGTACATAAGTGCAGCAAAAATAGCGATTGACCATATAAAATCTTTTTAAGACCACTTTGCTGGAACTTTTCATAAGAAATCTCAGATTGAAATCTTAAAGACCTCTGAGGCCAAGCCAAGAATTCACTATTGGATTTTACCTGCAATATATATAGTTTGGGTGAATTCCTTTCTTCTCAAGTCCCCCCCAAATATCTTGAGGTTCCTGGGCCTGCCAGGCAGTAACCTTCCTTACTCACCTGGAGGCTGCTGGGAACCCTATAAGCAAAGTACAAGGATGATTTTTCCAAGTAGTTCTTTAAAGCTGTCTGATCATATCGGGGTCTATATACATCTCTCTCAGCAATAAGATTTGGTATTTTAGCCAATGTTTCCAATTGTGTCCTGTAACAAGGAGAACAGATTCTTATTGAACTTATGCAAGTAATTAACTACATTTCCATTAAAAAAATGCTCAAGAGTTTCCAAATTATGGAGGGATCAGGTAGAAAAAAAAGTAAATTTTTCATCTTTGTTTACAAATGTATACTTTACCAAATTGCTGTAAGTCATCAATTGCTTAAGAGAAAAGGTTTCTTTACATCTGGAAAAAAAAATCTATAAGGAAGCAGTACTGTTTCAAACAAAAAATCACAAAAAATTATAATCATCTTCTTCAGGTCATTCACTGCCATGTAATTAATACTTTTTCTGCTTGAATCCAGTTCATTTTTATGACCTTAGAGTTATCAGAACCTATACTTACCAGAGTTTTTCCCATGAATCTCCCTGAAGATGAAGTACTTTTGTAGGAACAGTTTTACAAAAGCAACTAAGACAATAAAACTCTCTGTAAATGACAAAGACTTAAAAATGCCCATTGTTAAAGATCTGATGAGAGTTCATTTGATAAAGAAATGTAGTTATTTCTGTGATATATATTTTAAGATGATAACTGGAATTATAAGTCATAATATTATACCAGGACATAACAGATTTCCAGGAATTTCACAGAACTTCTGGAACTCATATATGTATACAAATATAACATAAAGAAGGCTTAGTATTACTTCTTATTTGACAATGCTTCCCATGTAATTTAACATATCAAATAAACCTAATTAGTTTAACATCTCTCTTTTTAAAGGAGAGAGAACAAATCTTTTGAGATGTTCTAGGGGCCCTGTGGGAAATCTCAAAGTTGGTTCAAGGTCAAAAAGAGTTTGTTTAGAATTTGATTTTTGTCAAAAACATCAAAAGATTCAAAAAACTTGGTCAAATAGGATCATACTTCACAGTGAAACAATACTTATTTATCCATATAACCAAAGTAAAAATCGAAGACTTCACAGACAAATGCAGAGTTAAATAGTTGTTATTGGAAATTATTTTGGTAAAACACATAATCTTTGCTTTCTAAGAAGAATACCTAAAAGGTAAAGAAACTTTCACAATCTGTTATCAAAAGAAGACCAAAGCTGAGTAAAACTTTGTCCTTTTAACAGAGAGAAAACCAAATTCTAATTTTGTACCAGCTTACTTTTGATATTAAAATTTATTTAACTTCACTGAGTTCATTCTAATCTTAACCAAGCTGAACGTGCATAAAATTTCTTTCTCAAGATTCCTTTTCCACAAAACGTTTTTTGTTCTATGTTTTTCCTTTTCCCCATTCTGAAATACCCAGTATTACTTTAGGACAAAATTACTTTCTTTTTTCTCAAGAAAAATGCATCTCCGTTCTTCATAGCTTTACTCTTATCATAAATAACACCTTAATTTTTAGTAGAAATAAGGAAGTAAACTATTGTGAACTGTGTTTTTTATTAACATTCTGTGGTTTGACAAATCTATAAATGCTTTTTATAATTTCTAGAAACATATGAATTCTCACAGTACACTTTTCAGTGTGGGACAAAATTATTTATTAGTAGACCCAAGTATCTTTAGTTCCTTTGTAAAAGTGGATGAACCTATGTTCAGTAATGGATGTTTCAGTATTTTACCTTATTTGAAAATGACCTAGATATTTCATGATTATTCATCATTTATTTTAACTTTGCATAATTTTAAGGTTTCAGGTTACAGAAGAATTGGGGAAATTATTTTTTAAATTTACTTAAAATTTTTTATCCTGTTCATATCTATTTAATTTACTTGCTCACAACAATTATGTTTAGATTATTTATGAAAATTTCATCATACCAAGTCATTTTTCTTTCTTTCTTTTTCTTATCTTTATTGGAGTATAATTGATTTACAATGTTGTGTTAGATTCTGCTGCATAACAAAGTGAATCAGCTATATGTATACATACATCCCCATATACCCTCCCTCTTGAGCCTGCCTCCCACCCTCCCTATCCCACCCCTCTAGGTGGTCACAAAGCACGGAGCTGATCTCCCTGTGCTATGCAGCTGCTTCCCACTAGCTATCTATTTTACATTTGGTAGTGTAAGTATGTCAATACTACTCTCTCACTTCGTCCCAGCTTCCCTTTACCCACCCCCCATGTCCTCAAGGCCATTCTCTATGTCTGCATCTTTATTCCTGTCCTGCCCCTAGGTTCATCAGAACCATTTTTTTTTTTTTTTTTTTTTTTTACATTCCATATATATGTGTTAGTATACGGTATTTGTTTTTCTCTTTCTGATTTACTTCACTCTGTATGACAGACTCTAGGTCCATCCACCTAACTACAAATAATTCAATTTCATTTCTTTTTTGGCTGAGTACTATTCCATTGTATATATGTGCCACATCTTTATCCATTCATCTGTCAATCGACACTTAGGTTTCTTCCATGTCCTGGCTATTGTAAATAGTGCTGCAATGAACTTTGTGGTACATGTCTCTTTTTGAATTATGGATTTCTCAGGGTATATGCCCAGTATTGGGATTGCTTGGTCATATGGTAGTTCTATTCTTAGTTTTTTAATGAACCTCCATACTGTTTTCCGTAGTGGCTGTATCAATTTACATTCCCACCAACAGTGCAAGAGGGTTCCCTTTTCTCCACACCCCCTCCAGCATTTGTTTGCAGATTTTTTGATGATGACCATTATGACTTGTGTAAGATGAAACCTCATTGTGGTTTTGATTTGCATTTCTCTAATAATTAGTGATGTTGAGCATCCTTTCATGTGTTTGCTGGCAATCTCTCTACATTCTTTGGAGAAATGTCTATTTAGGTCTTTCACCCATTTTTGGATTGGGTTGTTTGTGTTTTTGATATTGAGCTGCATGAGCTGCTTATATATGTTGGAGATTAATTCTTTGTCAGTTGCTTCGTTTGCAAATATTTTCTCCCATTCTGAAGGTTGTCTTTTCGTGTTGTTTATGGTTTCCTTTGTTGTGCAAAAGCTTTAAGTTTAATTAGGTCCCATTTGTTTATTTTTGTTTTTATTTCCATTACTCTAGGGGGTGGGTCAAAAAGGATCTTGCTGTGATTAACGTCATAGAGTGTTCTGCCTACGTTTTCCTCTAAGAGTTTTAAACTGTCTGGCCTTACATTTACGTCATTTTATTATAATTAATTAATTAATTAATTAATTAATTAATTAATTAATTTTGGCTGCTTTGAGTCTTTGTTGCTGCACGTGGGCTTTCTCTACTTGCAGCGAGTGGAGGCTACTCTTCGTTGTGGTGCGCGGGCTTCTCATTGCACTGGCTTCTCTTGTTGTGGAACATGGGATCTAGGTGTGCAGGCTCCGTAGTTGTGGCACATGGGTTTAGTTGCTCCACAGCACGTGGGATATTCCTGGACCAGGGCTCGAACCCATGTCCCCTGCATCGGCAGGCGGATTCTTAACCACTGCGTCACCAGGGAAATCCCTACATCTAGGTCTTTAATCCATTTTGAGTTTACATTTGTGTATGGTGTTAGGAAGTGTTCTAATTTCATTCTTTTACATGTGGCTGTCCAGTTTTTTCCCAGCACCACTATTGAAGAGGCTGTCTTTGCTCCATTATATATACTTGCCTCCTTTGTCAAAGATAAGTTGACCATATGTGTGTGGGTTTATCTCTGGGCTTTCTATCCTGTTCCATTAATCTATATTTCTGTTTTTGTTTCAGTACCACAATGTCTTGATCACTGTAGCTTTGTAGTATAGTCTGAAGTCAGGGAGCCTGATACCTCCAGCTCCATTTCCCTTTCTCAAGATTGCTTTTGCTATTCGGGATCTTTGTGTTTCCATACAAATTGAACAATTTTTTGTTCTAGTTCTGTGAAAAATGCCATTGGTAGTTTGATAAGGATTGCATTGAATCTGTGGATTGCTTTGGGTAGTATAGCCACTTTCACAATGTTGATTCTTCTAATCCAAGCACATGGTATATATCTACAACTGTTTGTATTGTCTTTGATTTCTTTCCTCAGTGTCTTATAGTTTTCTACATACAGGTCTTTTGTCTCCTTAGGTAGGTTTATTCCTAGGTATTTTATTCTTTTTGTTGCAATGGTAAATGGGATTGTTTCCTTAATTTCTCCTTCAGATTTTTCGTCGTTAGTATATAGGAAAGCAAGAGACTTCTGTGCATTGATTTTGTATCCTGCTACTCTACCAAATTCACTGATTAGCTCTAGTAGTTTTCTGGTAGCATCTTTAGGATTCTCTATGTATAGTATCATGTCACGTACAAACAGTGACAGTTTTACTTCTTCTTTTCCAACTTGGATTCCTTTTATTTCTTCTTCTTCTCTGATTGCCATGCCTAAAACTTTGAAAACTATGTTGAATAATAATGATGAGAGTGGGTACCCTTGTCTTGTTCCTGATCTTAGAGGAAATGGGTTGGTTTTTCACCATTGAGAATGATGTTAGCTGTGGGTTTGTCATATATGACCTTTATTATATTGAAGTAGGTTCCCTCTATGCCCACTTTCTGGAGAGTTCTTATCATAAATGGGAGTTGAATTTTGTTGAAAGCTTTCCCTGCATCTATTGAGATGATCATATGTTTTTTTTTCCTTCAGCTTGTTAATATGGTGTATCACATTGATTGATTTGCATATATTGAAGAAACATTGCATTCCTGGGGTAAACCCCACTTGACCATGGTGTATGATCCTTTTAATGTGCTGTTGGATTCTGTTTGCTAGTATTTTGTTGAAGATTTTTGCATCTATGTTCATCAGTGATATTGGCCTGTGATCTTCTTTTTTTGTGAAATCTTTGTCTGGTTTTGGTATCAGGGTGATGGTGGCCTTGTAGAATTAGTTTGGGAGTGTTCTTCTCTTTGTTATATTTTGGAAGAGTTTGACAAGGATAGGTGTTAGCTCTTCTCTAAATGTTTGATAGAATTCACCTGTGAAGCCATCTGGTCCTGGGCTTTTGTTTGTTGGAAGGTTTTTAACCCCAGGCTCAATTTCAGTGCTTGGGATTGGTCTGTTTATATTTTCTATTTCTTCCTGGTTCAGTCTCAGCAGGTTGTGCTTTTTTAAGAATCTGTCCATTTCTTCCAGGTTGTCCATTTTATTGGCATATAGTTGCTTGTAGTAATCTCTCATGATCCTTTGTATTTCTGCAGTGTCAGTTGTTACTTCTCCTTTTTCATTTCTAATTCTATTGATTTGAGTCTTCTCCCTTTTTTCCTTGATGGTTCTGGCTATTGGTTTATCAATTTTGTTTATCTTCTCAAAGAACCAGCTTTAGTTTTGTTGATCTTTGCTATTGTTTCCTTCATTTTTTTTTCATTTATGTCTAATGTGATCTTTATGATTTCTTTCCTTCTCCTAACTTTGGGGTTTTTTTGTTCTTCTTTCTCTAATTGCTTTTGGTGTAAGATTAGGTTGTTTATTTGAGATTTTTCTTCTTTCTTGAGGTAGGATTGTATTGCTATATACTTCCCTCTTAGAACTGCTTTTGCTGCATCCCACAGGTTTTGGGTTGTGTTTTCATTGTCATTTATTTCTAGGTGTTTTTTGATTTCCTCTTTGATTTCTTCAGTGATCTCTTGGTTTTTTAGTAGTGTATTGTTTAGCCTCCAATTTGTTTTTATTTTTTATACTTTTTTCCTGTAATTTATATCTAGTCTCATAGCATTGTGTTTGGTAAATATGCTTGATATGATTTCAATTTTCTTAAATTTCCTGAGGTTTGATTTTTTACCCAAGATATGCTCTATCCTGAGGACATTCCATGTGCACTTGAGAAGAAAGTGTATTCTGTTGTTTTTGGATGGAATGTCCTATAAATATCAATTAAGTCCATCTGGTCTAATGTGTCATTTAAAGCTTGAGTTTCCATATTTATTTTTATTTTCGGTATCTGTCCATTGGTGAAAGTCGGGTGTTAAAGTCCCCTACAATTATTGAGTTACTGTTGTTTTCCCCTTTTATGGCTGTTAGCATTTGCCTTATGTATTGAGGTGTTCTTATGATGGGTGCATAAATATTTACAATTGCTATATCTTCTTGGACTGATCCCTTGATCATTATGTACTGTCCTTCTTTTTCTCTGTAATAGTTTTTATTTTAAAGTCTATATTGCCTGATATGAGAATTGCTACCCCAGCTTTCTTTTGATTTCCATTTGCATGGAATATCTTTTTCCATCCCCTCACTTTCAATCTGTATGTGTCCCTAGGTCTGAAGTGGGTCTCTGGTAGACTGCATATATACCGGTCTTTTTGTATCCATGCAGCCAGTCTGTGTCTTTTGGTTGGAGCATTTAACCATTTACATTTAAGGTAATTATTGATATATATGTTCCTATTACCATTTCCTTAATTGTTTTGGGTGTGTTTTTGTAGGTCTTTTCCTTCTCTTGTGTTTCCTGCCTAGAGAATTTCCCTTAGCATTTGTTGTAATGTTGGTTTGGTGGTGCTGAATTCTCTTAACTTTTGTTTGTCTGTAAAGGTTTTAATTTCTCCATTGAATCTGAATGAGATCCTTGGTGGGTAGAGTAATCTTGTCTGTAGGTTTTTCCTTTTCATCACTTTAAGTATGTCCTGCCAGTCCCTTCTGGCTTGTAGAGTTTCTGCCGAGAAATCAGCCATTAACCTTATGAGTGTTCCCTTGTATATTACTTTTCATTTTTTCCTTGTTGCTTTTAATAATTTTTCTTTGTCTATAATTTTTGTCAGTTTGATTACTATGTCTCTGGGCGTGTTTTTCCTTGGGTTTATCTGGTATCGGACTCTTTGTGCTTCCTGGACTTGATTGACTATTTCCTTTCCCATGTTAGGGAAGTGTTTGACTATAATCTTCTGAAATATTTTCTCAGAAGTTTTCTTTTTCTCTTCTTCTGGGAAGCCTATAATTCAAATGTTGGTGTGTTTAATGTTGTCCCAGAGGTTTCTGAGACTGTCCTCAATTCTTTTCATTCTTTTTTCTTTATTCTGCTCTGTGGAAGTTATTTCCACTATTCTATCTTCCAGGTCACTTATCCATTCTTCTGCCTCAGTCATTCTGCTATTGATTCCTTCTAAAGTAGTTTTAATTTCATTTATTGTGTTGTTCATCATTGTTTGCTCTTTAGATCTTCTAGGTCCTTGTTAAACATTTCTTGTATTTCTCCATTTTATTTCTGAGATTTTGTATCATCTTTCCTGTCATTACTCCGAATTCTTTTTCAGATAGACTGCCTATTTCCTCTTCATTTGTTTGGTCTGGTGGGTTTTACTTGTTCCTTCTTCATCTGCATATTTCTCTGTCTTATTTTGTTGAACTTACTGAGTTTGGGGGTCTCCTTTTCATAGGCTGCAGGATTGTAGTTCCTCTTATTTCTGGTGTCTGCCCCCAGTTGGTGAGGTTGGTTCAGTGGCTTGTGTAGGCTTCCTGGTGGGGGGGGGGACTGGTACCTGTGTTCTGGTGGGTTGGGCTGGATCTTGTCCTTCTGGTGGGGAGGGCCGCATCCAGTGCTGTGTTTTGGGGTGTCTGTGAGCTTAGTATGACTTTAGGCAGTTTCTCTGTTAATGGGTGGCATTGTGTTCCTGTCTTGCTAGTTGTTTGGCATGGGGTCTCCAGCACTGGAGCTTGCTGGCAGTTGGGTGGAGCTGTGTCTTAGTGTTGAAACAGAGATTTCTGGGAGACCTCTCGCCAATTAATATTACATGGGGTTGGGAGGTTTCTGGTGATCCAATGTCCTGGGCTCGGCTTTTCTTCCTCAGAAGCTCAGGCCCAACACCTGGCCAGATCACCAAGACCCTGCCAGCCACACGGCATGGATGATAAGGAAGAAAAAAATACCCAAAAACCAAAAACAACAAAGCAAACAAACAAACAAAAACCAAACAGACAGAACCCCAAAACAAATGATAAAAGGAAAACTAAACAAACAAAATCACGCAAAGAAACATACACACACACACTCGCAAAAAAAAAGAAGAAAAAAAAAAGGAAGAGCGCATCCATACCAGTAAACAAACCAACAAATGAAAACAAACACTAAAAACTAAATTAAGATTAACATAAAACCAAAAAAAGATCAAACTCAGAAAGCAAACCCCAAGTTCACAGTTGGCCCCAATGCCCACTGCCTCAATTTTAGGAACACTTATTGTCTACCTGTCTACTCGTATTCCACAGATGCAGGGTTCACCAAGCCAGTTGCGGGGATTTAATCTGCTGATCCTGAGGCTGCTGGGAGAGATTTCCCTTTCTTTTCTTTGTTCGCACAGCTCCTGGGGTTCAGCTTTGATTTTGGCCCTGCCTCTGCGTGTAGGTCACCCTCAAGCATCTGTTTCCTGACCCGACAGGAGGGGGTTATAGCAGCGTCTGTTTAAGGCCCTCTTGCTCACTCAGGCTGGGGAGAGGGAGGGGTATGGTAGTCATAACTGGGCTGCGGGTAGTGACTGCGGCGGCAGAGGTCAGTGTGTAGTTGCAACAGCCTCATGTGCACTGTGTGTTCTCCTGGGGAAGCTGGCCCTGGATCACGGGACCCTGGCAGTAGTGAGCTGCACAGGCTCCTGGGAGGGTGTGTGTAGTGACCTGCATTTGCACTCAGGACTTTTGGTGGCAGTGGTGGCAGCGGTCGTGGTCCATGCCTGTCTCTGGGGTCCGAGATGATATATATATATATATAACGTAAGCTTCAGAGTAGCATGGACTCTGTATTTGTATTTGTGTTCAATACTGATTTTCCAGCATCTAGAATGGTGCCTGGCACACAGTAATATCAGAAAAAAATGTCTATTGAATCAACCAACTAGTGAATAGTGCTAAATATGACTAATAGGACTAAAAAATGTACTAGTAAGGGTCAAAATGTTAAAGAAAGCTAAAAGTACCACAGAATATTTTTGTAGAGCAGTCATTAAATTATTTGGGTATATGTTGCTTTTTCTGTTTTATAGGTCACAAATTAAAGAAATAGTTTAATTATTCCCCATGAAATGGAGTTACTTAGGAACATCTGATAGCATATTGTGCTAATACATATAACAGTTGGTAGATATCTGATGAGCATGTTCATGTCTCAGTCACTCAGTTCAATAGATATTGTGATGATTTTTGACCATTTTACCAATTTATATTATTTATGTTCTAAGTTACGTATCATTTAATTTACATCCATAATAAAGATTCCATGAGCTAGAGAGCTTATATCTACTTTGTTCTCCCTAACTCATGAACTTTCCGATTCCATTTCAACTCATGCTTCCTTCTTTCAACTATTTACACCATGATAGATATAAAGCGCATCTACTACTATATTAATTATTGAATAGGTACTTAGTAAATATTTGTTGAATAAAAGCATAAATATTATAATTATTCTATATATTTGCCTCAGTATGATTTCAACCAGATATAAAAGTTACTAACATTAAAGCTTATGTACTATAGAGACAAAAAGCATACCAGTGGTTATCCAAGGCTGGCCATTGGACTGCAAATGGACTTAAGGAAAGTTTGGAGGCTGATGAAATCTTCTAAAACTGGATTTAGAAGGGGGGAGATTGTGTGGGGTGGTTGCACAATTCTATACATTTATTTAAAAAATCACTGAATTGAACACATACAATGAGTATATTTTATGGCATGCAAATTATGCCTCAATAATGCCTCAAAATTGTTAGTGTGTGTAGAAGCTCAGGATATCATAAGTATTTCAAAAAATAATGCATAAAAAAGAAAATTTTGGGATAAATGTAATCATTTGCCCTTAACGTTTATTTGGAACAAATATTACATAAAGTAACAATATGTCTTTTGCAGAATATTGCTAACAAATGAAAACCTTTGAATATTATCATAAAGGGTTATGAGGGGGAGTAGAATATGCCATCCCCAAATATGCCTCTTTGGCATATTGATCATTTGAAGCTGATTATTTTTTAAGGCTCAGACACAGGAGAATCTCTGAAAACAGTAGAAGGTGACTTTTGTGAGGGAAATTTACATTTATAAGAAAACTCTCCATTTGTAAGGGTGTCTCCCTCTCCATACCAGGAAGAGGAGGATGACTAAATCTCTAGAAGCTCTTATCAATGGAGAAGGCTTGGTCTTAATTCTGCATAACAACTACACCCTTGTTTACTGTGCTTTTCCTGGTCACCTCCCTTAACTGGCCTCTCCCCCTCCCCAACATCTTGTTTTCTGTCTTTAGGTGGAGATGGTATTTAAGGTGGTGACTTGGGCCATTTGGGAGAGTTACTCAGTTTTTCCTGAGTATCTCCCAAGTACAAAAGAGGTATACATGCTATTAAACTGCTGTTTGTTTTTCTCCTGTTAATATGCCATTTATTACAAGGGAAAGAGTCTAAAGCCTAGAACATAGGAGAGTAGAAGGAAAATTATTTACCCCCTTCCAGTTGGAAGCAATTATAAAAACAAATTATTTGATTTCTATAAGCAAAACACATAAGAATTCTGAATATAAATTCATAAAAACATTTTAGTCTATTTTGATTCTATAATACAAAATTACATCTCAATTTACATTTTGGTATATACTTGCTCCTGAAACACAAATATAATATATGCTATTTATATGTTAGCAAACCATACTTTTTCTCACATAATTGATTAAAATTGAATAGTGTTTCAAGTGGGAAAAATAAAAGTCTATATTTAATAAATAAGATGTACAATAGAATTTACTTAAATTTTATAATGTAATATTTAATAATACAGTGATTGAACATAATTTTTCATTTAAAATTATTTCTATATAATTACTGATGCTGAAAACTTGACCTCTGTGCACTGGTGCGAAATCAAATCTCTGAGACAGATTTTTGGGTGAAGTAGAAAAGAATATCTTCATTGCTTTGCCAGGCAAAGGGGGACACAGCAGGCTCCTGCCCCAAAAACTGTGTGTCCCAACCCAGGAGGATTTGCTGAGGAATTTTATAGCAATGGTTCAAGGGCGGGGTTACTGATAAGGACTAGGATGTGTGCAAGGCCTGCACTCCTTTAATCTGGTCTCAGGTAATCTCTTGATGAGCTTCTCTGGTTCCTTTAATCTGGCCTCAGGTGGTCTCCTCTGGAATGAAGAATGCTGACATCTTCTATTTGTTGGGGGTTTTAGTTTTGCAGAAGAGCTCAAAGATATTGTTTTGTGTATCCCTTGAGGTGGAACCAGGACCCTGCCCCCAAGGCTGCACTATTGTTTCTTCCCTTGTCTCTGTAGCCCCTCCCTTCCCTGATTAGTAACTATTTGAATCTGCCCTTTGGGACTCAGGGAAGGTCATGGAGGCTGGAGTCTGTTTCCTACAAACAGGGAATGGGGGACACATAAAGGTTTCCATGCCCAGGAGCCCCACAGGGTCCTGCTCAGTTTCACTATCACCCAGGGTTCTCCAGAGAAACAGGACCAGTAGGAGATATGTATATATTTAGAGAGAGAGATTTTTAAGGAATAGTCTATCATTGTAGGGTTGGCAAGTTCAAAATTCATAAAGAAGACTGGCAGCCTGGAGACTCAGGCGGGAGTTGATGCTGCAGTCTTCAGAATTTCTTCTTTTCCAAGAAACCTCAGTTTTTGCAGTTTTTATTCCTAAGGCCTACAGTTGATTGGATAAGGCCCACCCATATTACTGAGGTCCTCTCTTTGCTAAAGTCAGCTGATTGTAGATGTTAACCACATCTAGAAAGTACCTTCACAGAAGCACCTAGATTAATACTTCATGAAATAACTGGATACTACAGCCTAGCCAAGTTGGCACATAATACTAACCATCACAATAACTGTTTATGCAAAAATCAGAGAATATTTTTTTATATTCCCAAGAGGATTTTTAAATTATCAATTTGTATGAAAGGGGTTCAATAATAATACATTAAAAATGTTGGAAGCCACTGGTCAGGAGCAATGGCTTTTCCAAATTTTCTTTTTATATTCATAGAAATTTGTTTTAAAAAACAATCATGAAAAGAAACTCTATTATCTAAAAGAGGGAAAACAAAACTTTTATGGTGAAGATGTGAAGACTCCCAGAACCCACCCATTTAGCTTCCTGTCAGTCTTGACAATAAGCACTGCCATGGAACCCTAGGATATATCAGTGCACTTTTGTAAACTGTTGATATGCCCAAATTATAAACTCAAATGCCTCCAGGAATAAGGAAAATAACAGAAAAAAGTGAAGTCTATCAAGAATTGGCACTTGGTAACATTTCCATGAACACAGTGGGGAGTGGTGGGAACTGTGGTATATTGGAACAAACAGATCCTGTTTGAAACACAGCTGCTCCTCAGCTCTTGCCAATTGGTACCCTAATGGAATGCAGGTCCCATGTTGGCAGATCTCCTAATTTTTCAATTGCTGAAAATCAGGATTTTTATGTAAGATCTTTTGATTTCAAAATTTGTGGGTTTTTTGGTGTAAGATCTCTTAATTTCAAAATGTGTAATTAATTTAAGAGAGGTTTAACACTTTATAGAATAAACAAGTTATGCAGACCATATTTAACAACCTGTTTGCAGTGTCTGGCTTTTAGCATCAATTCCAGATCATTTTGATTGGTCAAATAACAATAACACTTTGATTCTAATATCTTCCATTGCCAATTCATTCTTAAAATATATAACACAGATTTTTTTTTAAAATATAAGACAAAGTCCTAAAATAAATGCTCTATTACTGGTCATATATTTACATTTGGTAGTTGAAAACATTTTCTTATGTTAAAAACTACTATCTGTTTTACCAAATTAAATTTTACCATGTGCTTTTTCTAATACAAAAAAATATTACTTACGTAGCACTTAAGTAGTTAGGAGAAAAATTCCACATTTCAGAGTTCTTGAATAATTAGCAACTTGATTTAATTTTTTTATTTTAAGATAATTAAATAATTTTTTAGAAATGAATTAGCTCTGATATTATTCCCCTTACTCCCTTCTACACACATACACACACACACACACACACACACACACACTGTTGCAGTTGTACTCCATTAAATAATTCCAGTTTTCACAATTTTTTTATCTTCTTTCAGGAATATACACTTTCAAATACAACTGGGTAATAAAATTGTATTTTGGTAATCTATGGAGAATATAAAACTCTTGCTTACTTATAAGGAAGATATAAAAAATTATCATTGAACATTTATAGAGAAAAGATTGTTCATACTTCAACAGTTGTTTTTCCTAGTGAGGTGGCTGTTGTTAGTTTCCTTTCTTTATTTACTCTAACAAGGCATATTCAATTTTCTCTCCCACTCAAAAGAAAATACACCACATTGTGATTACTTGAAACATAACAGAGTAATTAGAGAGAAAAGGTGCATAGAATTTTATCGAGCTCTCACTTGGTCATGTGAACATGTTCAAGGTTGCTTTGTATTGGCCAAATTCCAACCACTGCAGCAGCATCTGCTACTAACCAGGTTTATCTCTCCTTCGAATTCAAATTGCATAACAGAGCACAATTATGTAGGATTTTTGGCAAATATTTTCTATTTTTTTACTGGACAGGAAAGAGTACTAAAAATGTCAAAATAACAATTTTGGAAAGAAAGATCTAATTTGAAACAGAATGAAAAGCTTTTGATCTATACTCTTTGCATTTTTATATTAAGTTAAAAGGATGGAAATGATAAAATTTTGCACAGTTCTCAGCATGTCATACCCAGCATGGCATGCTTGAAATGTGATCTTTGTTTCAACTTGGCCACCCAGAGAAGTAGACATGAATAAGAGATGTCTTTATACAGTGTGTGTTATTTAACAGAGACACCTCCAGACAAAGGCTTTTGCAAACAAATCCATGAAAGGGTTTGTATTGCAAAGGTTTTGCCCTGCTCTGCATTTGTGCTTGGGGTGACAAAATGGATAAGGTACATAGGTCCTGTCAGAGGCTTGAGGGAATTGATAAAATTGGTTTGCTCAGACATAACATCTATAGTCTTTTATTCCCCAAACAAGAATGTAACTAACTAAATTATTTTTTAAGAAAAAAAAAACCAATAATGTTGAGTTGCAATTGTGATGACAGTCTTCAAATCTGCTGATTAGCCAGTAACTTGGATTTTTGTCCCCCATTGACAACTCTGTATTTCTTTCTGAAAATTATTGTGTGTAAAGTTCATCAATATTCTTAGAGGGAGAGTTAACATACCCCAGAAAATGAAGCTTACATTTTTGCAATAATGAGAAAAGAAAATAATATAGATATGTGGATTGTTATTCTCAGACTTCATTGTGTTATCTTTGCTAAAATAATAGCACATTCCCAGGTCCTAATATGTACTCAGTTTTACGGGAACCATTCCAAACCCAATTATTACCAAGATAAAATGTGAATTTGTCAGAATGACTTATGATTGTTGATGGACTGCAGCAAGAAATCTTCCATGACCAGAGCCAATCTTAATCCAAATACATAACCAAAGCATGACAGTTTTGCATGAAATTCAAAGTTACCTAAATCAAGTCTTTGGTTCAATGCCTCGTGATCATGCAAATCCACAGAGATACGCTTGAAAGTATAGATTTCCAGATCTTACCCCAGAACTACTGAATCAGAATCTCCATGGAAGGGATCTGAATTTTTAAATTTTTAAACAAGGTGTTTGGGAAACCCTGCTATAGCACAAAAGAGATTGTGCCAAGAAAAGACTGCATGATAATTGGAGGGGGGTGGGCATATATTTTTTGTCCCATCCAGGACACTTTGAGAGAGAAAGGAGCATTACTAAAAATTATGCCAAAACAATAGGCATAAATGGGATCATTCTGGGAAACGTGGACTCATTTGTCAATCTAATACTACTTCACACTTTTATATCACTTTTTTTAAAAAAAGAAACTTTATTTTTGGGACTAGTTTTAGATTCACAGCAAAACTGAACAGAAGGTACCGAGAGTTCCCTTTTACCCACTGACCCTACACTCACAACCTCCCTCATTAACAACATGTAGTACATTTGTTACAATTGATGTACCTACATTGACACGCTATTATCACTCCAAGTCCACAGCTTACACCGGGGTTCACTCTTGGTGTTGTACATTCTATGTACAAATGTGTAATGTCATGTATCTATCATTGTAGTATCATACAGAATAGTTTCACTTCCCTGAAAATCCTCTGTGCTTTGCCTATCCATACCTCCCTCCTCTCTAAACCCAGGCAACCACTAATAATTTTACTGTCTTCATAGTTTTTGTCTTTTCCAGAATGTCAGAGTTGGAATCATAAAGTATGTATGTAGTCTTTTCAGATTGTGTTCTTTCACTTAATATGCATTTCAATTTCTTCCATGTCTTTTCATGGCTTGTTAGCATATTTCTTTTTAGCTCTGAATAATATTCCATTGTCTGGATGTACCACAGTTTTTTTTTTTTAATCCATTCACCTACTGAAGCATATCTTAGTTGCTTCCAAATTTTGACAATTATGAATAAAGCTGCTACAAACATCTGAGTGCAGGTTTTTGGGTGGAATATGTTTTCAGTTCATTTGGATAGATACCAAGGAGTGTGATTGCTGGATCACATGGTAAGAGTATGTTTGATTTTGTAAGAAACTGCCAAACTGTCTTCCAGTGTGGCTATACCATTTTGCATTCCCATCAGCAATGAATGAGAGCTGCTTCACATCCTCACCAGCATTTAGTGTTGTCAGTGTTTTGAGTTTAGGGCACTCTAACAGGTGTGTAGTGATAGCTTGTTCTTTTAATTTGCAATTCTCTAATGACATATGATGTTGAACATCTTTTCATATGCTTACATGCCATCTCTATATCTTCTTTGGTGACATGTCTGTTCAGATTTCTGACCATTTTTAAATGGAGTTGTTCATCCTCCTCACTGATGAGTTTTAAGAGTTCTTTGAAATGTTGATACAAGTCCTTTATCAGATGTGTCTTTTGCAAATATTTTCTTCCAGCCTGTGGCTTTTCTTATCATTGTCTTGAAGTTTTCTTTTGCACGTCAGAAGATTTTAATTTTAATGAAGTCTAGTTTATCAATTATTTATTTCATGTATCACACCATAGGTGTGTCTAAAAAGTCATTGTCATACACAAGGTTATCTAAGTTTTCTCCTACATTATCTTTTAGGAATTTTATAGTTTTACATTTTACCTTAATGGCTATAAGCCTTTTTGAAATACTTTTCTAAAGGGTGCAAGGCCTGTGTCTACATTCATTTTTTTGCATGTAGATGACCAGTTCTTCCAGCCAGCACCATTTATTAAAAAGACTCTTTGTGTCATTGTATCGCCTTTGCTCATTTATCAAAGATCAGTTAACTATACTTATGTGGGTCTATTTCTGGCCTCTCTAGTCTGTTCCATTGATCTACTTGTCTATTCTTTAACCAATACCTCACTGCCTTGATGACTATAGGTTTGGAGTAAGTCTTGAACTTAGGTAGCATTAGTCCTCCAACATGCTCTTCAACACCGAGTTGACTATTCTGGGTCTTTTGCTTCTCCATATAACTTTAGAATTATTTTGCCAATATCCACAAAATAACTTGGGATTTTTATTGCAATTGTGTTGAATCTATATATCAAATTGGAAAGAACTGACATTTGACAGAGTTTTCCTATTCATGAACATGGATTATTTTTCCATTTCTTGAATAATTCTTCTTTGACATCTTTCATTAGAGTTTGTAGTTTTCCTCACATAAATCTTCTACATTTTTTTTTAGATTTATACCTAAGTAGTTCATTTTTTTTGGTAGCTAATGTAAATGATAATGTGTTTTTAATTTTAAATTCCACTTGTTCATCTGGCATATAGGAAAACGATTGACTTTTTTTCAGGAGGTTTTTTTTTTGTCAATTCTTTTGGATTTTCTACATAGACGAGCATGTCATCTGTGAATAAAGAGAGTTTTATTTCTTCTTTCCAAATCTGTATACATTTTATTTCCTTTTCTTGCCTTGTTACATTAGCTAGGACTTCCAGTATGATCTGAAAAGGAGTGGTAACAGAGGACATCCTTGCCTTATTCCTGATCTTAGTGGGAATGTTTCAAGTTCCTTGGCATTAAGTGTGATGTTAGCTGTAGAATTTTTTGTAGATGTTCTTTATCAAGTTGAAGAAGCTCCCCTCTATTCCTAGTTTACTGAGATCTTTTATCATGCATGAGTGTTGGATTCTGTCAAATGCGTTTTCTGCAACTATTGATATGATCATGTGAGTTTTCTTCTTTGGCCTGTTAATGTGATGGATTATATTGATCGATTTTTGAATGTTGTACCAGTTTTATATACCTGTGATTATCCCACTTGGTCATGATAAATAAGTCTTTTTAGATTTTATTTGCTAATATTTTGTTGAGGATTTTTACATTTATGTTTATGAGAGATATTGGCCTATAGTTTTCTTTTTTGTAATGTCTTTGGTATGGTATTAGGGTGATGCTGGCCTCATAGAATGACTCAGGAAATATTCCCTCTCTTCTATCATCTGGAAGACATTGTAGAGAATTGATATAATTTATTCATTAATGTTTGTAGAATTCTCCACTGAACCTGCCTGAGCCTGGTGCTTTCTGTTTTGGAAGGTTATTAATTACTGATTCAATTTCTTTAATAGATATAGGCAAAATCAGATTGTCTTTTTTCTTGCGTGAGTTTTGGCAGATCATGTCTTTCAAAGAATTGGTCCATTTCATCTAGGTTATCAAATTTGTTGGCATAAAAGTTGTTTATAATATTCCTTTATTATCCTTTTAGTATCCATGGGATCTGTAGCAATGTCCTCTCTGTCATTATTATATTAATAATTTGTGTCTTTCTATTTTTTTCTTAGTTAGCCTGGCTAGAGGCTTCTTGAGTTTATTGATTTTTTCAAAGAACCAGCTTTTGGTTTTCTCAATTTTCTTTATTGATTTCCTGTTTTTTATTTCATTGATTTCTGCTTTGATTGTTATTATTTATTTTTTTCTGCTTTGGATTTAATTTGCTCTTTTTTCCTAGTTTACCAAGGTATGTTGTAGTTTTCCCAGCTACGTTAAGCTCTGTTAAAGCCCCAGCAGATTAGGCTCCTGTAAAATAGTTTTTCCTGAGGGCAGACCTTGATAAGAACAGAATTTAGTTTTCCCCTCTCTCTTCAGGAAGCCTGAGGGGATTTCTGACCAATATTCACCATCAGAACCTGGTAGAGCTCCTGAAGGTAGTACTCACAAAAATATGGGGGCTCTCTGACTGGGTCTTTAAGAGATTTTAACATTCAGAGTTGTCGGCACTGAGCCTCCAGCAATTCACCAATTACTGTTCAGGTTTTCCTACCCAGGCACTGGTTCCCATGGCTGTTTCTCTGCTGGTAGGTTTCTGTTCTGGTAAATTGTGATTCTTTGTATCCACCTGTCTGCCTCTACAGTTTTGGCAGCAGCGGTTTGCTCTTTGACCTCACTTCTCTGCCTGATTGAAGAAGAGGAGTTGATTTTTCATTTTGCTCAGGTTTTTACTTCTCATTAGGATAGAGTGGCAACTTCTAAGCTTATTATATGCCAGACTGGAAACTGGAAGTCTGGATAATACTTTTGTTTCCATTTTCAAAGCTCTTTCAAGTGCAATCTTTGGTTGGCTCCATTGTGCTATGCTATGAATTGAGCTAAACTTTGTAACCAGCACTTAGCATCTGAGGAAAGATAATTCAGTAGAAGGCACAGATTCTTTCCTTACACAGTGAACGTTAGCTCCTGAAACTGTGGAATAGGATGCTTTCGACACCAAGCATCATAGCTTTTATGGAGAAACCTCTTGCAGTCTCCAGAGGTTTTGCAAATGATTCACAGGTGTAGCTGGTTTGAGGAAACAGATGTGTTCTTGAAGAATTGTGTGCAAATTGAATTTTTGTTAATTGAATCTTATTTAGAATTCATTTTAGGAGAGCTAGCTGTTTAAAGTAGCCCTTTGGTGAATTCTTTTGTGAAATGAATAATTGCTCCTTAATTCATCTTTTTTGCAAATGGAAATTTTTATATGTGACACTTTCTTAAAGCTATGGACCAATTCTAAAGCATAGAATACTTGTGGCTCTTGGTAACAATACAACTCATTTTTCTATAATTAAAGAAAATGCTGTATATAAATAGCTGAATATATCCTATATGCAGTGTTATGTTTAGAAACAGAAGTAGCCTAGAACTATGATCTTGAAGAACAGCAGTAATTTGAAGTGAAATAAACTGGGTGTTTGGTCAACATTGACTAATGTAATATTAATAATACAGTTTCAAGTGACACTGCACTGGTGATTCAAATTCTATAAGTCTAGTATAGGGCCCAAGGATGTGGATTTTTAACACAAAATTCTGCTCTGCCTAGTAGTCACTAGCTACCTGTGGGTATTTAAATTTAAATTAATTAAAATTAAATTCAGTTCCTCTGTAGCACTAGTCACATTTCAAGTGCTCAATAACCACATGTGGCCAGTGGCTACCATATTGGATAGCACAGATTATAAAACATTTTCATCATCTTGAAATGTTCTATTCAACAGTACTGCAATGATTCTAATAACAGGCAATGTTGGGAAACATTGGTTTAATTACAAGAAGACTCTCCTTAGAGTCAGAACCGTAAGATTGTAGGCTCTACCAGAGAAGTAACTTTCTGTGATATGAGTTTATTTGTTGTTACAGGTGCCATTGGGAGCCATTCTGCTGAAAATTAAAAAGGTCTGTCTCTTTCTCAATGTTATCCTTTATCATCTGGATAATAATTTCATGCTTCTGCCTTATAGGTATTACTACAAAATGAAGAGTGGTTTTCATTGACCACAAATGAAAATCAGTTTCATTACTTTTAGAGGCACACCTCAAAGATTACATGAGCACCCATATAATTTCTGAAGAGGGTGTAAATATAATTGATAAATTCCAAGTCAAGTAATAAATTTTGGCTGGTGATATTTTCCTAGGATAAATTTAGTAGAAGACAGGAAATGTGTTATTGGATTCATATGTTGTATTAAAAGATATTACAGAACCTGAGAAAGTGCTCAGTATTTATAGCTCAGAACTTTGTTTCTTAGATAAACTGATATCCCTCCTATCCCTCTGTTATAGATAAATGAGTTGAAACATAAAAGCCCCTGATCTAACTTCTCTGTGCCTCAGTTTCTCTATAAAGTAGGGATAATAATAGTTCCCACTTCATTTGTGTGTTGTGAGGATTAAATAATACATGGTAAGCACTTGGAACAGTACTACCTACACAGGGCTTAATACATTTTAGCCATTACTCTTTTTAATGTTCTCATCAACTACATCACACAGTTAATCACATACCTGGGAATAGGACTGACCTTGCTAGCATTTTAGTCCTTCTGTCTGTATCATGTTGTTTTCAAATCCAATCTGCCACGTTCCACTATGTTACTTGACTCACATAGAGTGCCTGGGATCTGGGCTATATTTGGCAAAAGAGGAGCTGCTTAGAAAATCCATTCTTGTCCTGTGCTGACTTTTTGTTTTCCAGATCAGTCTACCTAAATCTTAAGAGAACCTGAGAACACTGGAGACCCAGGATTGGACCAGGCCTTGGGGCTCTGAAGGAATTTACAAACCTTATCAAATAGTCAAAATATTTCTATTTATCTATTTTGAAAAAATATATATTTAAAGCACTGCTTTATTTTTCTTTTTATTTATTTTTTTATTGGAGTATAGTTGATTTACAATGTTGCGTTAGTAGGACTGCTTATTTGCAGTAAATATTTAGATAGGCAATGACAAACTCATATCATTTTTTCTTCCTTTAATGCAGTCTGCTGATGATCCCTGACAGGTAGGACTACAAACAAAATGTCACTTTCCTGGTTCAAGTATTTACCAGACATTTCAGTGTTTCTGACAAGGATTACATCTTCAGTATGGTAAGTCTTTGACTTGTTTTCCAAGCCTCCAGCTAGTACTTGGTCTTGCACTTGCATTTTATGGTCATCTTTCCTTGGTGAGGTCAGATTCTGACAGGATGTGTATTTTTCACTCTATAGTATATAAATTTACACAGCACCCTATCTGATGGGAAAGAAGTATGTGTTGTTATGGGTTTAACAGGTAAGCCCTTGTGAAGAGTCAAGCTCTTCAAATCCAGACTGGCACAGAGTTTACCACCAGACTTCCAGTAAAATAGATGAAAACCAAAGGAAAATAACCACATTATAGAGTAGATTGTAATTTAGTCATTGAATATGTTCTGAATAACCTCCCAAAAAACTATTTGGTGAGAAATATAAAAGACTGCTTTGTTTCAAACATCTCTCATCTCCTATGGTGTCAGAACTAAAGACCTTGATTTTTCATGTTCCCTGGGAGTCGCTTCCGACTCATCACTTAGCTGATCTTATGATCCCCTTTCCCACCCACCTCACTCACCACATGGGCTTTCCCTACTGCTTTTCATGCCTCTCTTCTATTCCTTCAAAAAGCACACATGTCATTGCTTGCTCTGCTAAAGTCTTTGTGTCTCCTCTGTGCAAGCCAATTACTGAGGAACTAAGTCAACTGGGTATGTGAAAGAGGGGACACAGACTTTTTCCTAAGCTTTCCTCCAGGCTTCCCCCCACCTCTTTAGAGTTTTACCAGTAATAGCTTAGTTGGAAATCTCGGCTTTCCTTCCTTCTTTGTGAGCAAGTTAGAATTGTGTGTGTTTGCCTATCTAGCATCATCTTGTCTCAGGCTGAAACAAGGGAAAGCGTTTTAAAGGGGTCCATGTAGATGATAGGGTTGAAATAAATTTCTAGGCCCAAGATAGAGCCGCTTCTGCCTGGGGAAACACGTCAAGAAACCAAAACTTAGATAACTTTCCTGTCCTTGTAAATGTTCCACTTGACCAAAAATCCAGTAAATTCAGTAAGCCAATCCCTAAATGCCAAGCCAACTCTGGGCCTTCTCATTCCAAACAAGGTTGAGTCTGTGACCCCAGCCAATCAGATATTTTCTATTTGCCCCTTCCTTATTCTTTATTCTTTATCCTATAAAATCTTCCTGCCTTCTACCCCATTTTGCAGTTCTCCACAGGAGACTGTCCACTTCATGAAGTGTTAAAGTTTGTATTGTATCACCTACATTGTCTTCTTTAATCATTTTTTAACATTATTCACCAAAGAAAGATAAATTTAAATCCACTTTATTACCTGTAGCATTCCCAAACTGGGCTTGAGAGGAGAATTACTTGGAAGCTTGTTAATAATACAGATTCTTGGACCCCATTCCAGAATCAGAATCTGTAGAGTGGGGCTTTAATTTTCTTCAAAGTGTCCCAGATGGACTTGATTGTGAATGGACCTACATTTGAGAACTCACTGATGCTTGCCTTCTATATCCCCTCTCCAATTATTGTGGTTGTAGGAGAGAAAGTCCTGGGTTGACCATCAACACTTCTGAGTGCTGATACTCCCCTGGGTCAGCACAGGTAATTGAGAGTTGATCTATTAACTTTTGAAAATTATCATAGAAGAACATAAAAGGCCCCAAGCAAGAAAGGAAGATGGGATTCTTGCCTAACAGGAGATTTGTTTGTATCTTTTACAGTTTATCAATGAAAAAAAGGAAGGAAAAAAACCTGTTTAATGCAACAGCAGAAAGGTCACAACCACATAGCTGATGAAAACAGGTTGCTATTGTTCTTAGCCAAATTTAGAAGGCTTTTACCTTATAACCACTTAGATCATTTTACATTTTTCTTGCCTTCTCTTTAAGTCATCAAGCAGGCATTGGGGAAGTTTGCCTGTATATTACATCTGCATTAAAAGCATTGCTCTCATCATGTACTGTTAAAAGATAATTTTCATAAAAAAGGTAAAATCATGACTCTCACACAGATATAAAACAACCATGTGTTAATGATTTTATTTATGTTAATTATTTTATTTAAGTTACTAATGAGGGAATTTGTCAGCTTTTACAACAGGCCCAAACACAGACATATTTCTAGATCTTAAATATTGACTATTGGACTTGAAAATGGAGGCAAATTGGCTTCTGGGTTTTTTGGGGTTTTTTTTGGTGAGGGGCCTCTCTCTTTCCTCCTTGGGATAGAAGTCATTTCCATGTTCATAGAGGAGAATCATTTACATTATTGTCATCAGTTCTTTACAACATACAGAATTATAAAATACCTCAAAAGTGATGAAAGACTAGAACCAGATAAACTGGAATAGTGTGCCCTAAACAATGCATAGTTTTCCACTGAACCACAAATGTTTCCCTACACTACTGAATATGTGATAGCTCCCTATTGTTATTAAATCCTAACTTTCCTCCGTGACTTTCAAATCTCTCCTTAACCTTATTTGCTTTAGGCTGTTCCCTTGATTTGTCATGTCCTGTTTTCTGACTTCCAATTTTGAAAAAATGTCCTATTTTTAGATGAATTTAATTTGATTATAAAATTAGTGCATATTCATTTTGGAAATTTTGTAAAATACAAAGGAAAAATGTAAAGAAGGGAATGAAAATTATCAGTAACCTTACAGCATCTGGAGGAGGAGTTACACTATAACACAATTAATGGTCAAGGGAGTTTGAAGACTTTTTAACCTATTGTTTGAAGACATTTTAACCTATTGTTCCATGGCTCTCAACCCTTAATTTGCTAATGGTTCTATCTACCTACCAGTTGAAGACTTCTGCCCTTGCTGTGGCCTGGATTTCAGAAAGTCAGCTCCTGTCAATTCAGTCTGCCCTTTTTTCACTCCCGTCAATATTTCTCCCATGCAGACTCAGTCCCTGTGCTCCATCCTAACTGAGAAGAACAACTCTCTTTCTTCTAAAGCCACCAATCAGTGACATTCCTATGTGCCTCTCTATGAAACTGTAGCTGAGTTCCTACATAAAGACTATCAAAGGCATTTGGGAAATTAAGAACTTTGAACCAGTTTTTTTTTTTTTTTTTTTTTTTTCCATTTGCTTTGGTTTGGAAAGAGTAGGTCAATGCAGGGTGAAATGTTCCGGGGTGGGGGGTGGGGGGGTGGGGGGCATTTACATCAACCTATCCTTGATGCTCAAAGTCCTATACTATATCCGGTATGTCTCCATTACCCTAGGGTGCAGGCTGCTAGTCGATGCCATGATCTTTAATCTTCAGAGCTAGAACATTAAAGATACCATGGGCCAACCGCCTTCCTACACTCACTTCTTCAAGACTTCCAGTGTTCAGCTCAATAGTAACAATGCTGGAGAGATACACCACCACATCCCCCACCCCCATCCTCAAATGCAGGGGCCAATGGCACATCAATTACCAACACATGAGCATACTCATGAAACACATGCTTGACCCTTGTTGGTTGTCATATGTGTGTGTTCACGTTAAACATTTAACCACCAACTCCCTGAAAACAAAAGCCTTGATTTGTAACATTTGTCAATTTCCATGGTATAAATACTCCCACCATGGCTGATTTTAATCTACTGGCATGATGTCACTGAACATGGAGTTGGGAAGAGATTGTGCTCAATAGGTTATCACAAGGCGGGAGGGACCACAACACTGCCTCCCACCCCCCAACCTCCACGGAGAGCTCTTTGCATGGAGGACACTTAGCCAGAGACAACTTCAGAGAGAGCCATGCTAACAGCAGCTGGCTGAGGATGATCTCACCAAATGATTCACAAGCCTTTTGTGGCTAGCTGAGCCTTAAGTCATCACAACCCCTCTCCTTCCTTCTGTCATTAAACTTGGGCTTAGGTCATCTAGTACAGGTATTCTGGCCCAGGTATATGATGATTCAAGTGATCCAGAGCCAGTCTCCCTCCACACCACTCACAAAATGAATTTGATTTCTGCTTTATAGTAAACACAGGTTGGATAGGAAAATTCCATTCCAAGGGGATCCCTGTGTTCTGGGGTCCTCTGAAATTACATTATCTATTCCCAGCATTTATTCCTGGCATAAAAACCCAATATCAGGGTTCAAATTTTTTTGTTAAGGGCCTGGTGGGCATATAGCCATGGGCTTATCATGTAAGCCCAGAGAGAGATTTTACTAAGCTGTTTTTATTTTTTTACAGCTCTATAAATGTATAATTTATAAACCATAAAATTCACTCATTTTAAGCGTAAAATTCAATGTATTTTTGTTTTTATTTTGGTTTTGTTTTTACTACATTTACAGAGTTGTGCAACAATTACCACAATCTAATTTTAGGACATTTTTATCACTTCAGTTAGAAACCCCATATCCATAAGCAGTCAATCCCCATTCCCACTACCCTCCCTCCTCAGCCCTAAGCAATCACTTCCTGTCTCTATAGATTAGCCTATTCTGGACATTTGATATGAATGCAATCATATAATATGTGGCCTTTTGCATCTGGCTTCTTTCACCTATCATAATGTTTTTAAGGTTCATCCATGTTGTAGCATGTATCATTACTTCTTTTTGTTGCTGAATAATATTCCATTTTATAGATACATCCTATTTTATCTATCCATTCAGAAGTTGATGAACATTTGAGTTTTTTCCACTCTTTGGCTATTGTGAATAATGCCACTATGAACATTTGTGTACAAGTGTTTGAGTGGACTTATTTTTTCATTTCTCTTAGGTATATCCCAAGATACCTATGACTGAAATTATTGGGTCTTAAGCTGCTTTTATACCTATCTGAGCCAAGACCAAGAGTACATGCAGACTGATCTCAGAAAATGGTACAAACACCACATGAATGATGTGGCCTCATCAATATCAGACTCTCAATCCCCTCTCCCTCCATCCGTCTATATCCCTGTACTAACCCCTGCTTTCTCATTGTGTTTCTCCTGGCCATTGAAGCAAGGGTTTTTATGCCTCCATAATCTCACACCTGGCACTCATTTTAGAGTTTGCTATATTTCCTTGTAGAGACTGGTGGATTTTCTTGTTTTTCTTTTTTTACCTTTTCTATATTTTCCCTGCCTTAATTTACATTATTCTAGATAAACTGAGCCTACCATATTCCATAGAGTGGGTGGTGACAAGATTCTATCCTAAGTTATCTTCCTGCAGGGTCTCTTAGATTTAAGGAGTCTTAGGGAAAAGGTGGAGGAGGGACAGCCAGCAGCTACTGAATGTACTTCCTCTGCCCTGGCCTTAGTTGTCTCTGAGGCAAGTGTCTGTCTTTTACTCTTTTTCTACTATAAGAATAATGAATTTTATTGACTTTTAAAGAAGATTCACTGCTGAAATAATAAATCTTTATGAACACAATATAAATAGTTTTGTATTATCCTTTCTATTGACTTAACAATAGAACATAAGCATTTTTCAATCAAATAAGTCTTCAAAAACATAATTTCAAGAGCCATATCTTATTCCTGCATATTGCTATACTATAATTTATTTAACCATTTCTCTCTTTGGGAGGCATTCAGGATTTTTCACTGTTTTAAGGTGTATTAAGACATATTTTGCCGCATTTTAAGTTCCTTTGGCTAGATTATTTTTAGTGGATTTGCCGGGTCAAAGGGTGTGAATATTTTTAAAGTTTGTATTACTGACTCAAAAGTCAGATTTAACTCTCTGTCTACCATGAAGCCTTCTCTAGCCACTGTAGAGCTGTGAGTCCCTTCTTTCTCTAAACCAATTGCACTTAAACAACTATGTATTACTACATAGGGATTTCATTTATTTTTCCCTAATTATTTGTTTTCTTTTTCTTTTTCTTTTTCTCTTTCTTTCTTTCTTTCTTTTTTTTTTTTTTTCATTAATGGTTAGACTGTAAACTCCACAAGAATGGAGACCATGCCCTTTACTTTATTTGAATTCTTCACCAAATTTTGTCTCAATCACATGAAAAACAGGAATAGTATTCTCAATTTCTCAGAAAAACAAGGATTTCAAAGGACAAGTGGCACTCTTCTAAACATAGCAATTAGGAATTTGTTGACATTATAGTTCATTTGAGTCTGCTCTGTTAACCTTTTAAGTTTGATAACCCTGTTTCTTCAATTACTAGATCTGCATATTCTAATAACCCTCAAAAATCTTAGATTTTATGTTATAACCACTTCTGTTTTAGCCTATGACCTCTTGTACTTAAATTAGTAGAACAGATCTAGCTAATCCTTCCTGCAGTTAAAATGTACACCCTTCCGAACATTCTGAGTTCTTTCCATTAGCCCTAAGAAAGGGTCAAAAGAATGGACAATAGATTAAGACCCATAGTTACTGCAGTCCTTGATTTTCTAAATATTCAAACATGAGATTATTTTTTCAGTCAAGCATAATAGGGCAGAGACCTAGAAATTAGGGAACGTGAGCTTTAGTCCCAATTACGCACTGAGTGTGTGAACATTAGAATGTCACTTAGCCTCCCTGGGCCTCAGTATCTTTACCTGTTGTGATAAGCAGAATAGCTGTCCCCAAAGATGCCCACATCCTAATTTTCTGAGCCTGTGAAAATGTTAGGTTACATGGCAAAGGGGGCTTTGCAGATGTGGTTAAGTGTCTTAATGTGGGAAGAGTATCTTGGATTAACTAGGTGGTTCTAATATAATCACAAAGGTTCTTAAAAGTGGAAGGAGGCAGGAGAAGAGAATCAGAGGGAGATGTGACTTTGAAAATGGAGGAAGGGGCCATGAGCCAAGGAATGCAGTCAGTGTCTAGAAGCTAGAATAAGCAAGGAAATTGATTCTCCCCTTGATTCTCCAGAAAGAAACACAGCCCTACCAACTCCTTGATTTTAGTCCATTGAGACTCGTTTCAGACTTCTGACCTACAGAACTATAAGATACTAAATTTATGTTATTTTAAGCCCCTAAATTTGTGGTAATTTGTTACAGCAGCAATAGAAAACTAATATAGCTGTAAGGGAATGGGGTGGATGATAAAATTTGCAGCAGGCCTGTCAGATGTGAATCATATAATTTCACATTTCCTATAGTAGTGCTTAGATACCTATGAAATGGAACAAGGCAGTCATTATTAGAAATACTTGAATTATTCCCCAAACACATGAAACGGTATTTAATATCCAAGTGTACTAAAGGAAAATAAAGGGCTATAAAAATGCTTACATTTAGTGGGTGATTACTTGACAATATTATTTATACTCCTTTGCTTATAGATGATGAAATTGAGGCCAAGGGTAGTTCAACAACTTGTCCAGGGTTACAAAGGTGAAGACAGGATTCAAACCTAGGCAGCATGACTCCAAAACCCAAGCTCACTATGCTCACCTCACTATACTGCCTCCTAGGACTAGTGTCTGTGTGTGATAATAGGGAAGCTCTTAGTGAGGAACAAGGCCTGGAAGATTCATTGGGGCCCCTGGTCCTTGGAAATTTTTAGGGTCTCCAATGTCACTATCCTACCAATCCTCTTCTTATAGATTTTTTACCAATTGAGAAATGTACAAAGGATTCAGATGGGAATCAAAATATCACCTGTAATGCTTATAAATCTGCCTGGCTTTACCTTGCAGTAACAATTGGGCCTTCCAACACCCCTGAATGGAACTGACTTTCTCACCAAACAGCAGAACCAAGGAGCCAGACATTTCTCCAAATCTCACCAATCAGATGAGATGCTCCTCACTCCATGAGGAGGGAAAGGAATGCCTATCAGAAAAGTATATTTCTGGTACTCACCCAACTTGCTCTAGAAGTGTTAATGATTCTCCAAATCCTCTCTTCTACTTCAACATCTGAATTTCTCTGAGTTTGGCAATATTTTGCCTCAAATTTGTTTTAGATAAATGTTCTAATTATCTGTTGAGGGGTATAAACATACTTATTTATCAACGTAATGCATTGCACTTTTTGTCTCTCCTCTTCCCTTGGGAAATACAGATCAAATATTTGAGAGGTTACCTTCTTGAACACTGAAGCAAATATTTCTTTTCAAAACTCAGCAGTTTCAATCAACCTCTCTAATTTTATGGCCAATAAGAACACATGTTATTAAGTACATGATGATAAGGATAATCAAACTTATGCCTCTAGCCATAAAATGATCATCACAAGAGTCAGGATATTTTTTAATATCACAAGAGTCAAGAGTTCAGGATTTCTACATTTAAAGCTATAATTATCTTTTAGTTTTGACTTCTGGAAGTTAGAAAGAGAATCATTATTAATGGTGTTATTGTGAACAAAATACACCTGCAAGGAACAGGCCACACACACATTTCTAGATATTGGGTTGGCCAAGCCTATTCTCTGATTCTAGATTCTACAGACTATTTTGCAGGATATTGAAGTCATCAGTCCATGGCAGTGTTAGGTTATTTACTTGAAACAAAGCACCAGGACGGAGCCATTTTCTAAAGCTGGAACCCACGTTTGACTCATCGTTTTTCTTACATCTCAGAAATCCTGAGATAAGCAGTAGCTTATTATCAGCCCTTTATGCATGTCCTCTCAATTCTTTACCTATAGTACTTTCAAAGTTGCTGGTTGTTTAAAAAAACTCTTTATGAAAGGTTGGTCTGTGTGTAGGAACAGATTTAACTTTCTTAATTATGTGTTTCAGCTCTCAGAATGCAAAATTTTATTTTTTAGCAAGTATTCACATGGATAGTAATACTTTGGTTATATTTCATTTTTTCCAACTTAATTCTTCCATGATAAACAAAATGAATGAATTATATTGATTTCTTTATTGCAATGTTTCTGAATGGGCTTATTTGATTTGTCTCTTCTTCTTTTGGTACCTCACACACCTTGAATCTGTGAATATTTTATGTATTCTGTTGCATTCCCTTTATATCATATTTTATTTTTAAAGAGAGACCAATCAAATAATTTTTTAAAATTAGAAAAAAATGCTTTAAATTGTGACCAGAAGAAAATAGGCATCATTTGGATGTATATAAAACCTTTGAACGTGTTTATTTTGTATCACTGTAATTCATCCGTCAGTTTCTGAATTCAGTTTTTTCCAAAGAGAGCCTGAAACCTACATGCTACTGGTGAGGCAAAGTTGGACACTGAGATTTCTAATTTAGTTTCTTTGACAGGTGAAATCACATGTATCCAGAAATTGCTAGTACTTACTCAGCTGTAACTACAGATGAGACCAGGGAGATTTTCTTGCCAACACTGGCATTCATTTGCTTTGAGGATTTTTCTCACACTTCTCTTTTTCTTCACTAACAATAGATGGCCCAGTTGTTTTAGATGGATTACACCTGTTTCTGAACACATCAAATACATTTAAAGCCTTCCCAACATACATGTGGAATTTGTGAGCTGCCAAGAAATTCACTGTTTTCCAGAAAGTATAAATCTCTAAGGCATAGTTGGGCAATCCCTGTCTTCTTAGTCTTGGCTATGCTCAGGGTTCCACTCTTCTGTTTGTTTTATTTGGTTTGTGGCATAATAAATTGATCTCTTCATTAGACAGAACCACCTGGAGGCTGAAGAACATGGTTTCTGCAGTCCCTGACTCTGTATCCTAGCTCTCAGCCCCAGAAGAGCTTTGACCTTTCTCTCTCCATTCACTACCGATGTGATAATCCTTCTTTTCCTTCTCATTAAGAGCAGTGATTCCCCCATCCACACACATGCACATGATAGTTTTTTTTTTTTTCAGTAAGTATAAGAAACCAAAGAATCAGCAAGACAATTTGGTACTCTGTAATCATCATTTGCCTCAGTCACAGTTGCTCCAATACCCTTTGTCATTAATTTTGTATGCTTCTGTATGTTCCTTTCTCTAACTACTTTTCTTTCTATAAAGACTGTTATCTTTATTTTTCTTTATGCTTGATGTGTCAGAAGCTGGCCACTTGTCCTGCATCTGATCATTCTAATCATCACTTTCTAAGCTCTTCTGCTCAGTATCTTTTTAAAAAAAATAAAACAAGTGTTAGAGACCTAGAAAGGTTGCCACTAAAACACAGCATCCTTCAATGTATTTGTAGGTGTTTAGCCATATGTTACTTAACATCATGCTCATGTGAGTGGACGACACACACATTGGGTCAAAAAGCAACCATGTTCCAAAGCCATAAAAAAATCTTCCAGTCCTGTCTCTTCTACTTAAGGTTGCCAGTCCATTCCTGGATAGTTAAAACCTCGTATTACTACTTCCACTCTGGCTTCTTTACAAGCCTTTTTTATGTGCTCAAATCATTTCACAGTCCACTTGCTCCTTTCTGTCTGGTGGTCTACAATATACAGTATTCGAACAGCTAGTTTACTAAAATACGTTCCAACACGTCCAACTTCAAAGTCCAACAGCTCTGTGCTATTACTAGGCTCTTCTCTATCCTCTACTATTATAATAATAAATCCTTCGGGTACGTAATTCCTACCTACATTATTTCATACTCCTTCAAAACAGGGTTCTGGTAAGTATGACTAAAGCAAGGACCTTCCAAATCCTGTTTCCTATCCATTTTAGTCAAGAACGTATTAACTAGGTACCTCACCTGGTATCAACCAAAAGAAGTTTATAATAAATGATGCATGTCCATGTAAATCCATTCTCTAAGAAAAATGTTATAACCATTCCTAAAATGATTGAAACAAATTTAAGATATGTACAACAACGGCTATAGTAACCATGAATTCATAGCTTAAAAATAAACAGCATTCCCACTGATTCCACCGTAACCATGCTTTTTTCACTTCACATCTGTATTATGACAATGGTTATGTAATCAAGCTGCCTAACTACAGGCTCTCTCTGGTGCATCCTTCCAGAAAATAACTGGCTGAACAATCTTCCTAAGACACCATTTACACCAAGCCATTACCCTATAATGATCTTACTAAGTGCCCTTAGAAAGTTGTATTCCCCTACCGTGCTTTTAAAAGTTTGCCATGATCTGGCCCATGACGTGTATCCAAACTTATTTCTCACTAATACATAGCCTCTGCTACGGTCATACCAGCTTCCACAGTCTACGACCTTTCCATTCTATTAAGTGAGCCTTTGCTCCCTGTGACTCCTCCCTGCAGACAATAATGTCTCTTCTCCCTTAGACCGAAAATGTTACCCATGCCACAAGGGAAAAATGTTTCCCATGCCCCACTTCAGTGCCCACTCCCTCCATGAACACTATTTTCCAACATTCAGGAAAGCAGAAAGTGAATATCCATAGATCACCACCTAGATTCTACAGCCAATTAACATTTTGTCTTGTCTTATTGCACATATATCCATCTACCTATCCTTCCATCCATCCATTAACCCCAATGTTCATTGCAGCACTATTTATAATAGCCAGGACATGGAAGCAACCTAAATGTCCATCAACAGAAGAATTAATAAAGAAGGTATGGTACATATATACAATGGAATATTCCTCAGCCATAAAAAAGGACAAAATAATGCCATTCATCTTATTTTGGTATGCATTTCAAGTTTTAGATATCAGTTCACCTCACCCCTAAAAACTTCATTATGTAGATCATTAACTAGAGTTAATATTTGGTTTGGGTTCTTTTTGTTAGGTAAAACTTGCATACAATGAAATACACAAACTGTAATTGTATAATTTGATGAGTTTTGACAAATTCATATGCCTGTGTAACCCAGAGTCCTATCAAGATATAGGACATGACCATCACTTGAGAAAGTTCCCTCCTGCCCCTTCACAGTCAGTTCCATCGCCAGCTCCAGTGGAGGCAAAATTGTTCTGATGATTTCTACAATAAATTAATTTTCTCTTTTAGAATTTATTTAGATGGGATCACACAATTGATACTCTTTTGTGTAAGTCTTATTTCATTCTGCATAATGCATTTGAAATTAATCCATGTCATTGTACATATAAATAGTTTCTCTATTGCTGAGTAATATTGTATTGTTTATACATTTTCCTGCTGATGAATACCTTGAACTGTTTCCAGGTTTTAGCTAGTATAAATAAAGCTACCTTCTTGTACAAATATTTTTCTAGACATATGCTTTTATTTCTCTTAGATAAATACCTAGATTTGGAATTGCTGAATAACGGGGGTAGTGTATGCTTAGGATTTTCTTTCAGATTTTGATTTTTTTTGTGATGTACTCTAATTTTTGTTTATTCCATTCTTTCTGTGCATATGATTTTTTTAATCATGGTTAAATATACAAAGCATAAAATTCACCATTTTAAGCATTTTTTAAGTGTACACTTCAGTGGCATTAAGTACATTAACAATGTTGTACAACCAACACAACTATTCATTTCCTGAACTTTTTTCATCAACCCAAACAGTTTTGTACCCATTAAACAATAAATCTCTATCCCCTCTCTCTCATCCATAGCCCCAGGTAATCTTCATCCTATTTTCTGTCTCTATAAATTTCCCTATTCTAGGTACCTCACATAAGTAGAATCATACAATGTTTGTCATTTTGTGTCTGGCTTATTTCACTTAGCATAATGTTTTCAAAAAGTCTATCCATTATATTTAGTTTTATAAGAAACTACCAGACTTCTCTCCAAAGTGTACCATTTTATGCTCCCACCAGCAATGGATGAGTTTTAGTTGCTTCACATCCTTGCCAAAATTTAGTGTTGTCAGTTGTCTTGATATTTAGCCATTCTGGCTACTTACGCTCAGTTTGACAATCTACTTTTCAGAATTCCTCTTGCTTTGATAGTCTGCACCACACAATTTAGATTTAATAGTTCTCACTGTGTATATGAATTCCTTCCCCAAGATGAACTTCAAACTCCTTGAGAATAGGGACTGTACCTTATACTGCATTTATTTACTTTGTGGTGCCTAGCATTGGATCATGCTCATAGCAATTGTGGCCATTTGAAAACACATTGAATCCAAATTGAGACAGAAGAGGATTTAGCTTTAATATACTAGTTACTGTTCTGTTGGCAGATTTTCTAATTGCAGGTTGAGATGTGAAAATTTCAACTTTAGTCCATTTTTTACCTTTCTTCACTATGGACTCAAAAAACATATTAGGAAATAAAGTGTCAATAATATCTAAATAGTAAGCTGAGAAACATCTATGGTTGCTAAGGGACTGTTAATTCAGCCATAGATTTCATTTTGTTTACTGGTTAAATTCCTCCATGAATATAGATTCAGAAAGAGTAACTAACAGGAAAAAGAAAAGAGAGAGAGAGTAAAAGAAACAGAAACAAGGAAACCAGCATATTTACTGCCTCTTTCTGTGGTAAGAGGAAGGTTACCACAGAAAGAGGAAAAGAGGAAAAGAACTCTTTTCTTTCAAAAAAGAACTCTTTTTTGACAAACTGGGCTTTTTAAATTTAAATGAAGAAAATTGTTACAAGCTGGAGTATAGCTCATTAATACATATTATTTTTTCTGTTTATGAATAGCTTATTATATATTAGGAAACTAAGTGTTTAAATAACCCTATCTTCAATACCATGTATCACCTACTGCTATAAACTGAATTGTAGCCCCTCAAAGTTCATATGTTGAAACCTTAACCCCTGATTTGATGCTATTTAGAGGTGGGGTCTTTGGGAGATAATTAGGTTTAGATGAGGTCATGAGAGTGGGATCCTCACAATGGGGTTAGTGCTCTTATAAGAAAAGACACCAGAAAGCTTGCTCTCCCCCTACCCCACCTGCTACCATGTAAAGACACAGGGAAGGCAGCCATCTACAAGCCAGGAAAGGAGTCCTCACCAGAAAGTGACTATGCTAGAACCTGGATCTTGGATTTGTACCCTCTAGGACTGTGGGAAAAGAAAGTTCTTTTATTTAAGCCATCAAGTCTATGGTATTTTTTTACAACATCCTCAGCTGACTAAGACATAGTTTTTACCAAAGTTCTACCAATCACAAAAAGTCATTTTTCTCAGAAAAAACAAAGTTAAAGGTTTTCAATAAATATTCCTGATTGGCACATAGTACACTCTCAGTAAATGTGTTTTGAACTGAATTGGGCTCCTTCACACCTTCTATTAACATTATTCTGGAGCAAGTCTACTTATATCGGCAGGGACAATCAGCTTATATGTCTTATGAATTGAGAGGACCCATAGTCCTCTCTTCTTCAAAACAACTATTTATCTTAATGTCCACCTACCATTAGGTATCAATTCCTTCCTAAGTAAAGCATTAGTCCCAGTTTAAATGCAAACACAGTATTGAAGTTATATTAAAACAATGATGATGGTAAACACTTTAATAAAGGTTAGTGGATGGGATTACCTAGCAGGGTCTGAAGAAAGGAAACACAGAACAAGTAGAACAGGTAGATTTGTATTTGTCTGGGTGGGTAGGGTTGGGGTGGGGAGTAAAGTGGATGGAAGACGTTATCTAGAGTAGCGGTGGAAAAGTGGCTAAGATTTAAACATTGGAAGAATTCACACGAAGTTCTAAATTTTAATTTCCTTGAAAAATCACATCCAGAAGCACTGGGCTAGCATTCTTGCCTGGCAATAAACACCTGAAGCAACATGGTAGCTGCCCCTTTAAAAAGGGCATGCGCTCTGTCTTTTGCCACTGTCTCAACCATCCCCATGTCTCTTACACCAGGTATAACTTCATTATGGTATTTACCAAGCCCCTGTAGGCTTTCATTTTGTCACTCCTGGCCTAAGACCCAGGGGCATAGAGCTAAATATGACAGTGACTGGGGGAGAGGAGACCTCTGGGCACTTAAGAGTGAGAGAGATGTTGAACACAGAATGCAGTGATGGGAGGGAGTGAGACTGCTTAGGAAGGTGACATGGTTTGCTTCTGTAAAGTAAATGTAGGTGACATGCACAGAACTTTACAAATCTGAGCCTTCATTTTCTGGAATGCCTCCTGCCTATTTTCCATATCCCTCTAAAATTAATTAGCTGACCATATGAGGCAGTCATTGCCATAAGCCACTTCCAATGAAACATTGCATTTCCAATTCATTCTAACAATTTAAAAATAATCTGTAGTTACCATTCTGAGTACTTTTATTATTCAGGATGAAGGTTAATCAAATTTTTGTTGTTAACCTACCACATTTGTAATAACATTTTGAATAATCCCTTCTCTCAGAAGTCCCCACTTTCAAATGGATTCCATACTTCCAAATTATATTCACTGAGAAATACAAAGTAAGTGAGGTTACAAAGACACATTAACACACATACACCCAAATTTGCTTTACGGGGTATCTCATTTCTGTTACCTTAAAATCTGAAAGAAGTGATTGCCATTTCTTCAAGCTTGATAATCTCTTTGTGATAAATAAAGAGTGTTCTAATTTGCTGACATAAGTAACGTTCTTAGCATAGAGCCTGAACAAAATTAATGATAAATGTTACCTTTCTTCCCAGATATACCCTCTTCCTTCCTACAGTTTTCTTACTATTATTTTAGATAGGAAATTTGAATTAGAATGAACCTAACCACACTCTACAGGTAGAGCCCCTTACCAGCCCATATAAAACTTTACTGAGAAGTTAAGAACATTAGACGGATGGTCAAATAGGAGAGCAACTAGTCTTTCAAATTAAACATCAGTTTAATCTCAGAAAGAAATATAGGTAAATTGATGACAAAAAAAATTCCTTTCCGTCCCAAGCAAGCATCTTCATTCCTTGTCTGGAGTCTTGGATCAAGACCTTTGTTCACTGGCAGGTACATTGTGGGAGATGCTGTGATCAATAAAGATGGCAGGATTTTTTTTTTTTTTATTCACTGCTGTGTCCTACAACCTAGCAAAGTGAAGTGCCTGTCAGATAGTAGACCGTCATTAGAACACGTGACTGCCAGCACACTAGAAAGCATAATTCCTGCCCTTGAAGAGTTTGAAGTTGAAACAAAGAAATAACAAAGTATGGCACAGGACACAACTAACTTACAAAATTACAGGGCATGAATGAATATATCTCTTTTACCTCCCTAGTTTCTTTTGTCCCCCCTCCCCGTACTTTTCCATTAAAATGCATACATAGGAAATTAAGCAAATGACAAGGAATGTGCAATTTTCATTGATGTTTATGGCATTTCTCATCTCAACTCACAGCCATCTACTAGGATAGTGCTGATCCAAAGTTGCAAGGCCTTGGGTTGCAAAGTTTTTTCTTTCCTTTTTTAATGTAGATTTCCTAATGCTTCTTTCTTATTTTTTACTTAGTCAAATAATTTCCTCTAGATTTTGTTCTTAAAACATGAGAGGTGTGTGTGGGGGGCTGGGGGGGGGAGGTGGGTAGGGTCAGACATAAAGCTTAATTAGATTCATAATGTTCCAATGCATAGTGTTTGTGACAACCATGTATATACGTTGCCTCCTTTGAACTCCAGCAAGAGGATCATACTTTTGTAATGCAGTCCTCAGGACACAAGCCCCCACTGCTAAAACAGCTAGCAGCATGGAACTCTCCATTGAGACACTCCCATTGCCATTCTAGGCAGCACCTTCAAATCACTATAGTTGCCAGATCCTGTCTGTGTGCTGGAGAGGAGAACTTAGAGATGGAAAGGATCATATTTCCATTTTTCCTCATTTATTTTTTAGCCTGGTGGGAGACCAGAGAGAAAGCAATGAACAAAGAGAGTAAATATGTGAGCAAATACAGTAGTCCTCACCACATACCTAAGAATTACCAAATGCAAATTTGTGTGCCCAACGCACAGTGAGGCCAAACAATACTGAAATATTGGAGTTTGGAGCAGAGAAAGATTTATTGCAGGACCGTGCAAGGAGATGGGTGGCTCATTTGCAAAAAGTCCTGAACTCCTTGAAGGGCTTCAGCAAAGCACTTTTAAAGGCCAGGTGATGGAGGGATGTGGTTAGTTGTTGCAAACTTCTTGGTGTAGGAATCCTTTGTTCTTGCAGCTGTCCACGTAAGTCAGTTCACAACATTCCTGTAAATCTCCAACAAGACAAACATTATTCTCTGTTCTGCAAATTTTTCTCTCTATATAAATGGACTCTTAAAGGTCAGAGCCTTAAGAATAAGCTATCTTGTATACTTCAGGCTATAGGCAACATTCTTTTACAAAAGGTGCAGAGCCAGCATGACTAAGTACAGGCAACAAAGCACAAAGGTTAAAGCAAAAGGAACAGATCTAATATGGAGTCAGATTTGTTCTTCTCTGTTACATAAGTGCTAAAAGGATTCTTCATGTAGAAACTCCATGAGAACAGAAAACTTGTCCATTCCATTCTTACTGTAACTCCAGCACTTAGAACAGTGCTGGGCACAGAGCAGGTACCCACCAAATATTTGTCAAATGAAGGAATTCTATATAAAGGAGTGATTAGAATCAAGGCTGTTAGTATTCAAAGGCAATGTGGAGTTACATGATATCAGTTTTTGTATAAGTGGACAATAAGTGGATTAGCTTGTAGGAGGCAGAGGAATGTGGCTAAGAGATATGAAATGAGGTATCTGGAAGTAATGAGTTATATGTAGAGAAATCATATAATTTATTATCCCCACGTGGACATTTTGAAGAGTGAGAGAGGGCACTTAATAATTATTCCAGAATGACATGTATAAATCATGACTGTCCTGGGAAACTGGGATATATGGGCACCCCCTTTATATGACACTAAGTAAACTGAGTAAGGGGTTGGTCTGGTGAAAATAAAGTTTGAGAAAGATTGTTTTCATTTCCACAGTAGATATAGACTTTAAATCTGAAAAAAAGAGAGAGACTAGAAGACAGAACTCCTGTTAGAATTGTAATAATTACAATCTAGGGATGACAGCTTTGAGAATAGAGGGGAAGGGGTAGCTCTGAAGGACTTTGTGAAGGATCAAATAGAATTGATTAACCAAGGAATTTAAATGTTCAGTCATAATACTGCCTACAGTGTTATTTCAAAAATAGATAAAATACAAGCTCTGATAAATTCTGCACTCAACTGAAGCTGTCTCCACACCTTGCAGCTCTGTAATGTTGGAACACTTACTTAACCTCTCTGACCCTCAGTTACCTGAGGGTATAATGTAACTAAAGGTAAGTCATCCAAATAAGCCTTCTCATATTTTCAGACCATATTGGAAATTCAAATTTGGTCCCTTAGAACTAGTTTGTTTTTTTTTTTTTTCCACTATTCTGAGCCAGGAAAGTTCTTAAGTAAAATAATATTCTGAGACTTATTGAAAGTACCTTAAAATAAAACAAAAAAATTAAGCTATAACTATAAAATCAGGATTTTAAAAAAGTCCTTCATGGAAAAACACTAAGATGACTCAATTTTGAGCCCAACAAAAAGAGTTTGGTTTTAGTGGCTATTCCTACCAATTACATCTTGCATCTTTCCTATATCAGAAAACATTTCTGCTGGAAATCACAACAAAAATGGTTAGATTTGGAAAAATATGAGTTCCTCCTGGTAACATTCAACTTTCAGGAAGAAAATTATTGAACAAAGCCTTTGAGCAGGAGAAACACTAGTTCTATCAGATAACTTTATTTTCTCTTTCTGCCAACTCTGAAAACTACTCTCCTCTTGCCTTATAGCAAACTGCTTCAGGGCTTCAGGCCTTACAACCTTTGGCTACCACTCATCCATGTGAATACTGCCTTGTCCAGAAGAGTCTGGCCCCTCTGATTTTCTATCCTTTTTCTTCATCCAGAGCCCTAGTTTCAACCTCAATACAGTTGGCATGTTGCCTAAACTTCAGAAAAAGAGAAATTATTTTCCAATCTTTCCCTCTCATTTTTGTGTTTACACACTTAAGGGATAATATGTTGTATAATTCTCTTTAGTGAATCTTTATCTACTATAATTGCAGCTGAACATCACTGCTGGTACAGGGATCAGTGAAAAGAATAGTGTAAATTGCTGATAGCACCTAAATGTTACGAGACTCATATTTCCAACTGTAGAAATTGAACCACTTCTGAGTTGTTGAAATTATTGCTAAATTTACTTACAGTCGTTTTTACAATAAAAAGCTGTATTACTCTTATTATGGGCCAAAGAAATGCTCTAAATCTTGAATTCTGAAGTAATATCTCCTGTCCTAAAAGCAGTGAAGCTTTTCAAGAGAGAGGGAAAAAGAAAGTGCATTCTGAAAAGGTAGTTTATGGTTTTAGAATTCTGTTGCAATTTTGGTTCATATATTTTTACTAAGCATAACCTTTATATGTAAATTAAATGATTATATAAGAGAGAGCACTGTTTTCATAAAGTAAGAAATAATTTTATATCCTAAAAGACAGAGGAGTATAAACCAGTAAGGCAGCTCTGCATGTGTTTGATGGCTATGAAATGACCTGTTTGATTTTCTATTACAGACCAGCAGACTATGCTGCCCTGACCCACCAGACCCAGACTGTGGGGTAGCCAACTTCTCATTAGGGAGTCCTGTGGTACAGAGTTCATTCATAGCCTGTAATAAATAAAGTGTGTTTAAAACCTCATGTATAGAAACAGCCCTCCATTGTGAAAGCAGTATCATAAAAAGATTATTTTTCCTTTGAAACACTATTGGAGAGGGGAAAAAATTATTTTCTGGCTAAGCCCTGACAAAAGAGTTTATCATTTGGCCACATGGGATAGTGTATGCACACATGTCCAGAGAGTCAAATTCATTCAAATTGGTCTGGACAGACTAATTCACCAGTTCTTTGGAGGGAAAGCCCAACCTGAGTTAAATAAAATGTTGAAGTAAAAGCAGTTTAATTACCTCAGGGGAGAAGTAGAGAGAACTTGGCTTCAAGTCTTAACAGAATTCTATAATGACTTTAGTGAGTAGAAAATCATTTGTGATTAGGACATTCATTGTATACAAAAGCTTCAGCAAAAGTAGGAATCCTTTTAATCATCTCACTTAGTCTTATTTATCTATTTACTGAGTAGACTGTGTATATGTCCATAGTATAGACATACATTTAGGTTGGTCAGGTGGAGATTATTGCAGATTCCAAACTAATGGAGTTGGGTTAATGAGGTTTTACTCTCTGTGTATACATGGCAGACATAGGCAGTAAAGAACAAAGTGTGTCACCTGTACCTCAGATTTTAACTCATTTTGTTTTCCTCACCACCAGTGCCATAAATTCTACCTGTGATATGAGAGTCAACCTATTTCTTCCTGTTTCTGGAATTGTCCTTTGTGATAAAAAAATTATGTGATCAGAATTTACCTGAGAACTTGTAGATATGTGAAGCAAGATATGCTTGGTTATAATTTTCTCTCTTGGGATGATTATTTACTGTAATTATTTCTTTATTGAGCACCAGTAGCACAGAAGATGTGGCACAAATTATATTTATGATACTTTCCTAGCTACCTTAAAGTCTATAAGTGAAATGATGCAGAAAAGGTCAATGAATAGGGAGGTATACATAAATGAGACATTTTTGAAAGAGAAAGAAAGATTTAGAGAAACCAGTAAGAGACCAAAATAGAATTGAATGGATTGGAGGGATTCTGGGAAGATGGCAGAGTAAGAAGCACCAGGAATCTGTCTCCCCACCTAGACAACAATTACACTGGCAAAATCTGTCTGATGTAACTATTTTGGAACTCTGGAATCTTTCTGAGGCAGGTATTTTGGAACTCTGCAGTCTATTGAAGGGTTGCATGGTACATTGTGGTTAATTTCAGTCAATTTCAGTTCTTAGCTCAGCAGCCACTACTCACCCCCCAATGATAGCTCTGTGGAAGGGAGCTGTGCATTGCTAACTAGAGCAACTCTCACACAACCTGTGGGAACCAGGGTGGGTAATATGGACCCTGTCCTTCAAATATTCAGGATCTGTGTTCTGATCACTGATTGCTGACTCAGATAATGGAAGTGCAGACACGGAGGTATACAGCCATGTTTTCACACCCCTCCTCAATGTTGCAAGCCCCTACCCCTCCAGCTGAAGTGACTCCCAAGGGATTTAAAGAGCCAGCACCTTCTTCTTTCTTTAATTGTTTTCTTTTCCCCCACTTTGAGAGCCAGACATTAAAGAATAGGGCATTCAAATTAACATACTGAGGAAATTAGAAAGTTACTGCATATACCAAGCGAAAGGTGCAGAATCAGAAAATACTGGAGAAAAATCTTAAGTTTCCATCTCAGGCTGATCTTTAGTACAAAAATAGTCTACAACAATCAAAAAAAAAAAAATCCTGGTAGTAAGAGAACAGGATTTCCAGAGTTATCATTAGATTCAAATGTAGTTTTCAACAAAAAATCACAAGACATACAAAAGAACAAGAAAGTATGGCCTATTCAAAGGAAGAAAGATAAACCAACAGAATCTGTCTTTAATATGGTCTTAAAAACACTTAAAGAACCAAAGGAAGACATGGAAAAAGTCAGGAAAATGATGTCTGAACAAAATGGAAATATCAATAAAGAGATAGAAAATCTAAAAAAAAAACCAAAAAGAAATTCTTGAACTGAAAATTACAATAACTGAAATGAAAAATTCACTAGAGAAATTCAAAGTCAAATTTGAGTAAGCAGAAGAATCAAAACTTGAAGATAAGAAAATTGGAATTACGAAGACTGAGGAACTGAAAGAAACAAGGTTGAAGAAAAGTAAACAGAGCCTAAGGGGCCTGTGGGACACCATCAAGTTTATGAACATATGATTGTGGGAGTCCCAGAAAGAGAAGAGAAATGGACAGAGAGAGTATTTGAATAAATAATGGCCAGAAACTTCCAAAAGTTGATGAAAACCTGACTGTAAACATCCAAGAAGTTCAACAAACTCCAAATTGGATGAAATCAAAGAGACACACACCAAGACACATTATAATCAAAATGTTGAAAGTCAGAGACAAATAGAGAACCTTTAAAGCAGTAAGAGAGAAGCAACTCATCATATACAAAGGATCTTCACTAAGATCATCAGCAGATTTTTCATCAGAAGTTTTGGAGGCCAGAGGTAGTGAGTTGATATATTCAAAGTGCTAAAAGAAAAAAACTGTCAGCCAAGAATCTTATATCCAGTAAAATTATCCTTCAAAAGTGAGGGATAAATTAAGACATTCTCAGATAAACAGAAGTTGAGGGAGTTTATTACCACTACACATGCCCTGCAAGAAATGCTAAAAGGAGTCCTGCAGGTTAAAATAAAAGCACACTAAATAGTAACTTGAAGCTATATAAAGAAACAAAAATCTCAGTGAAGGTAAATTTTACATGGGCAATTATACAATTTAGCATTATTATAAAAATAGTTTATTACCACTTTTTCTTTCTATAAAATTTAAGCAAATTATGCATTATAAAAAAATTATTCATTTATATTTTTGGACACACAATGTATAAAGATGTATATTTTGACATAAATAACTGAAAGAGACAAAGACAAAGCTATATAGGAGCAGAGATTTATATGTTATTGAAGTTAAGCTAGTATAAATTTAGATTATTATAACTTTAAGTTATTAAATATAATCCCCATGGTAATCACAAAGAAAATAGTTACAGAATACAAACAAAAGGAAGTGAGAAGGAAATTAAAATATTTCACTACAGAAAATCAGCTAGACACAAAAGAAGACAATAATTAAGGAAATGAGGGACAGAAAAACTGTAAGGCACATAGAAAACAAACAGGAAAAAGACCAAAGTAAGTCCCTCCTTATCAGTAATAACATTAAGTATAAATGGACTAAACTTTCCAATCAAAAGACAGAGATTGGCAGAATGGATTTTTTAAAAAAATGATCCAATAATATGCTGTCTACAAGAGACTCACTTTAGGTTCAAAGACAAAAATAGATTGAAAGTGAGAGGATGAAAAAAGATATTCCATGCAAATAGTAACCAAAGAAAGCAGAGTTGGTTATCTAATATCAAATGAAATAGACTTTAAAGAAAAAAAAGGTTACAAGTGACAAAGAATAACAGTATATATTAATAAAAGTTTCAATATAGCAAATGTATAACAACTATAAACATTTATGCATGAGTAACAGACCATCAAAATATATGAAGAAAAGCTGACAGCTAAAGACTTCAGTACCTCATTCTCAATAATAGAACAACCAGAAAGAAGATAAGGAAATAAAGGACTTCAACAACACAATAAACCAATTATATCTAACAGACATACAGAACACTCTAACCAACAACAACAGAATCCACATTCTTCTCAAGTGTACATGGATTATTCCCTAGGATAGACCATATGTTAGGTCAGAAATTACGTCTCAATAGAATTACAAAGATAGATATCATACAAAGTATCTTCTCCAACCACAGTGGGATGAAGTTAGAAATCAATAACAGAAGGAAAATTAGAAAATTCAAAAATATGTGGACATTAAACAACCCACTCCTAAATTACCAGTGGGTCAAAGAAGAAATCACAAGGGAATTTAGAAAATATTTAGAGACAAATGAAACTGAAAATACAACATACCAAACTTATGGGATGAAGCAAAAGCAGTGCTAAGGGATGAATTTATATCCATAAATACATTTAAAAAAAGAAAGATCTCAAATCAACAACCTAACTTTACAACTTAGAGAACTAGAAAAATAAGAATTAATTTAACCCAAATCTAGCAGAAGGAAAGAAACGATAAGAGGAGAGATAAATGAAATAGAGAAGAGGAAAACAATAGAGAAAATCAACAAAACCAAAAGTTGGCTTTTCAAAAAGATCAACAAAACTGACAAATCTTTAGCAAGATGACTAAGAGAAAAAGAGAGAAGACTCAAATTACTAAAATCAAAAATGAAAGTGGGGATATGACTTCTGATTCTATAAGAATTAAAAGGATTATAAGAGATTACTATGAACAACTGTACACCAACAACTTGAATAACCTGGATATAATAGACAACTTCCAAGAAACACAAAGCCTACTAAGAATGAGTCATGAACAAATGAAAACATCTGAACAGACAAAAGTCCTGGGCCTCATGGCTTCACTGGTGTATTCTACCAAACGTTTAAAGAGAGATATAACACCAATGTTTCTCAAACACTTCCAGAAAATAGAAAAGGAGGAAACACTTCCTAACTCAGTCTATGAAGCCAACATTACCCTGATATCAAAGCCAGACAAAGACACTACAGGAAAACTACAAACTAATATCTCTTATGAACACTGATGCAAAAATTCTCAACAAAATACTAGCAAATTCAGCAACATATTTAAGGATTATACATCATGACCAAGTGGGATTTGTTGCTGGAATGCACAGATGGTTCAACACATGAAAATTGATTAGTATAATATACCACATTAACAGAATGAAGAAAAAAAAAACACATGGTTATCTCAATTGATACAGAAAAAGCAATTGACAAAATTCAGTATCCTTTTATGATTAAGAACATTCAACACACCAGGAATAGAAGAAAACTACCTCAACATAATAAAAGCCATATATGAAAAATCCACAGCAAATATCATACTTAAAGGTGAAAGACTGAAAGCTTTTTCTCTTAGATCAGAAACAAGGTAAGGATGCCTGCTTTCAACATTTCTATTCAGCATAGTACTGGAAGTCCTAGCCAGAGCAGTTATACAAGAAAAAGAAATAAAAACCAACCAAATTGAAAAGGAAAAAATAAAATTATCTGTTTGCAGATCATATAATCTTATATAGAAAACATCCTAAAGAGTTCACAAAAAAAATACATTAGAACTAATAAACAAATTCAGCAAAGTTGTAGGATACAAAGTTAATGTTCAGTAATAAGATACATTCCCATACACTACCAATGAACAATCTCAAAAGGAAATTAAGAAAACAATTTTATTTACAATAGCATCAAAAAGAATAAAATACTTAGGAATTAATTTAATCAAGGAGGTACATGGCATGTACAATGAAAACTACAAAACTGCTGAATGAAATCAAAAACATAAATAAATGGAAAGACTCCTATGTTCAGGGATTGGAAGACTTAAGATTGCTAAAATGCCAATACTATCCAAAGCAATCTACAGATTCAATGCAATCCCTATTAAAATTCCAATAGCATCTTTTGCAGAAATAGAAAAATTCACCTTAAAATTCATATGAAATCTTGAGGAGCCCCAAACGGCCAAAGCAATCTTGAAATACAAGAACAAAGTTGGAGGACTCACACTTACTGATTTCAAAACTTACTACAAAGTTACAGTAATCAAAACAGTGTGGTACTTGCATAAAAACAGACACATAAACCAATGGAATAAAATATAAAGTCCAGACATAAACTCTCTCATATATGGTCAAATGATTTTAACCAAGGGTGATAAGACTGTTAAATGGGAAAAAGGACAGTCCTTTAAACAAATGACGCTGGGAAAACTGGATATCTACATGCAAAAGGATGAAGTTGGACTCACCTAGCACTATATAAAAAATTAACTCAAAATTGATCAAAGACCTAAAATCTAAGAGCTAAAACTATAAAACTTTTAGAAGAAAATATAGGGGAAAAGTTTTACAACATTGGACTTGGCAATAATTTCTTCAATATGACACCAAAGGCACAGGCATCAAAAGAAAACATAGATAAATTAGATCTCATCAAAATGAGAAATTTTGCACATCAAAGGACACTATAAATGGAATCAAAAAGCAACCCACAGAACAGGAGAAAACATTTGCAAATCATATATCTGTTAAGGGATTAATATCATACTATACAGAGAACTAAAAAAACTCAACAAAAAAAATCAAACAATCTAATTTAAAAATGGGAAAGGATTTGAACAGACATTTCTCCAAAGAAGATATACAAACAGCCAATAAGCACATGAAAATATGTTCAATGTCACTAATCAGGGAAATCTCCATACAATTGATCTCCTTTACCCGTTTCACCCTCTTCCTCAGTCCTCCCCCTCTGCTAACTGCTGCTCTGCTCTCTGTATCTATGTGTTTGTGTTTGTTTGGTTTGGTTTGTTCATTTATTTTATTTTTTCTTTTGTTTGTTTATTAGTTTTTTTTATTTTCCAGGTAGGAATGAAATCATATGGTATTTGTGGTGAGCACATTGTAGAGTATACAGAAGTAGAAATACATTGTACACATGAAACTTATATAATGTTATAAATCAATGTTACCTCAATAAAAAAAGAAGAAAAAACCACAATGAAATATCACCTCACACTCATTAGAATAGGTACAAAATAAAAACAGAAAATAATAAGCATTGGCAAGGATGTGGAGAGATTGGAACCCTTGTGCACTGTTGATAGGAATGTAAAATGACAGAGCCACTGTGGAAAACAGTATGGTGGTTCCTTAAAAAATTAAAAATAGATTTACCATATGATCCAGCAATTCCACTTTGGATATATTCCCAAAAGAATTGAAAGCAGGGTCTCAAAGAGGTATTTATATATCCAGGTTCATAGCAGCATGTTCACAGTAGCTAAAACATGGAGGCAACCAAAGTGTCCATCTGTTCACTGACACATGAATGGACAATCAAAATGTGGTATATGTATAAATACAATGGAATACCATCCAGCCATAAAAAAAAGAAAATTCTGACATATGCTACAACATGGATGAACTTGAGGACATTATGCTAAAGTGAAATAAACCAGTCACAGAGACAAATACTGTGTGATTCTATTTATATGAGTTACCTAGAGTAGTTAAATTCCTAGAGACATAAAGTAGAATGGTAGTTGCCAGGAGCTGGAGGGATAGGGAAATGGGCAGAAAACATTACTGTTTAATGGGTGTAGAGTTTCAGTTTTACAAGATGAAATGTGTTCTACAGGTGGATGGGCATGATGGTTTCACAACAGTATGAATGTACTTAATATCATTGAACTATACACTTAAAAATGGTTAAGATGGTAATTTTATGTTACATGTATTTTACCACAACAAAAAATATTGGGGGAAAAAACCTTAATGGATTGTATTAAGTCTCCACTATTAGAGACTTGTAGAACTGGAAAAGCATTATAAGGGAGTAGAATATTGGAGCTGAATGGAGAGTTAGATTTCACCTAGTAAAATCCAGCCTTTTACAGGTGGGGAAACTGAGAGAAGTCAAGTGTCTTTTACAAGTTCATGCAGCTTTTTAGTGGCTGGGCTAAGCCTTCTGACTCCAACCTGGTTCCTTCCAATATTTTGTTATTGTTCTAACCTCAGATGTGGAAGTTTGAATTAATCTTACCCCTCAGATCATAGCATATTATCTTAATTGGTCCTCATAAGCATCCTCTCGTTAATTAATTAATTAATTTTCATCTATCCCTATTCCCCACACACATTTCATGCTTCCCATCAACAATCATTCCATTGCGTTTACTATGTATGTGTTCTTGCAAAATGTGAATTTTTGGTTCATTCATTTTAACTTATTTGACAATATTGTGTTATATGTCACTATATTTCTTCCTTTTTTCATTCAGCATTGTTTTCAAATCCATCCATGTTGCTACACGTACATTAATCCACTGCTTCTGACTGCTACCTGGTTCTCCATGTTCTGTACCCACTGCATTTGACCTCTCTACTTTCCCAGCAGTTGATGCATAGAATTCCTCACACTCCTCTCAGCAAAAATGCTTTAGTGAATATTCCTGTGCATGGTTCTTATGGACCCCTGTGAGAATTTATTTGTGATATAAATTACAATTATTTATATTTAATTGAGTATGTTTATAATTCCACTAGCTGAGGAAATTTTTTTATCCCCACATCTATACCAATGTTTGACATTACCCAACTTTTAATTTTTTTCCAATTGGACAGATGTAAAATGGCTTCATGTATATTTCTCAGATTGCTAATAATTTTGAGCATGTTTTCATATGCTTATTAGGGTTTGGGGATTTATCCTCTGTACACTTCCTGGTCTCAACCTTTGCCCATTATTCTATTGAAGTTGCTATTTTTCTCTTGTTGATTTATGAATTCCCTGTATATTTTAGGTATTAATCCTTTATTGATTTTAGACACTGCTAATATCTTCCCTTAGTCTGTTACCTGTCGGTGAACTTTTAAATTGTATCTTCATTGAATAGGTACCCTTAATTTGATGTAACCCAGTAAATAAATTTTTTAGGTTGTGGTTTGTGTTTTTGAAGTTTTAAGACATCCTTGCATACTCCTAGGTCACAAAGACATTCTCCTATATTTTCTTCTAATGACTAGTTTAACTTTGTACATTTGGTTTTAATATACCTGGAGTTGGTCTTTGTATGTAACATTAAGTAAGGATTTAGATTTGTTTGTTTGTTTGTTTTGTTTTGTTCTTAAGGCTAAGTTTTAATTTTGAAAAAGTGATATATTCACAGGTAGTTGCAAAAATAGTAAAGAGAGATCCCATGTGCTTTCACTGTTTTCCCCAGTGGTTAACATCTTGTATAACCATAATACAATATCAAAAACTGGAAATTGACATTGGTACAATCTACAGACCTTAGACCACTTTTACATGTGCTCGTGTATTTGTGTGTGTGTGTAGTTCTATGTAATTTTATCACATGTGTAGACTGTTGTAACCATCACCATCACCATCAAAATATAGAACTGTTCCATTACCACAGAAATCCTTCATGCTACTACTTTATACGCTACCTATTCTGCCCTTCACCCACCTCTCACCGTAACCCCTGGCAGCTACTATTCCTCTGTTCTCTATCTCTATAATTTTGTCATTTTGATTGTCATTCCATTATTTAAATAGAATCATACAATATGTAATCTTTTGAGATTGGCTTTTTTTCACTGAATATAATACCCTTAAGACACATTCAAGTTGCGTGTGTCAACAGTTTCTTCTTTTTTATTGCTGAGTATTATTCCATAGTATAGATATAGAGAAGTTTGTTTAATTACTTACCTGTTGAAGGACATTCACACTTTTTACAGTTTTGTTTTTGACTATTATTAATAAAAGTTTCTATGAACATCTTTGTACACATTTTTGTGTGGTCATACATGTTAAATTTCCTAGGAGTGGAACTTCTGGGTCATATGGTTTAACTTTTTGAGTTAACATTTTGTTTAACTTTTTAAGGAACTGCAAACTATTTTCCAAAGCAGCTGTACCATTTTACTGTCCCACCAGCAATGTATAACATATTTAGCTCCTTCACATACTTGTCAGCATTTAGTATTATCAATATTGTTTTATTTTAGCTGTTCATATAGCCATGTAGTAATATTTCATCATTGCCTTCATTTTACTTTCCTGATAGTGATGTTGAACATCTTTTCATGTGCTTATTTGCCATCCATATATTCTCTTTGGTGAACTGTCTCTTCATGTCTTTTGTCCATTTTTTAATTAGATTGCTTGTTTTCTTTTTCTTTTGAGTTTTAAATGTTACTTATATATTATAGACAATAGTGCTCTGTTGCAAAGATTTTCTCCCAGTCTGTAACTAACTGTCCTTTCATCTTCTAAATGGGATTTTCCAGTGGAAATTTAAAAAATTTTTGATGACATCCAATTTATCCAGTTTTTTTTATGGATCATGCTTTGGTGTCTATGAAAGCTTTCTTTTCCTCTTGTGGCAATTTTGGCAGTTTATGACTTTCTACAAATATATCTATTTCATTCAGATTTTCACATTTTTAGCACATAGATTCATAATACTTTAAACAATTTTATCTATAGTTAATTTAAATTTTTCAAGTATTTTTTTATTCACATCTTTTCTCTTGATCATCTTGCCAAAGCTCTGTCTATATAATTAATCTTTTCAAAGAATTAGCTTTTCATTATGCTGCTTTCTCTACCATTTGCTGTTTTGGGTGTTGTGCCTGTTTAATTTATTTTGTCATCATCATCATCATCATCATATTCTTCCTTCTCATTTGTTTTGTGTTTTTCTTTTGCTCTTTTCTCAACCTCTTGAGTTGAATACTTAGTTCACTTATTTTTTTCTTTATTTTTTAGTAAAATTTTACTACATACAAAGGATATGCATAACATATATATAAGTAATAAAACTTTTCCACTCTAGGCATACTTCAACCATATTTTATACACAGATGGGTATTTTAACGATTTTTAAGCCCTAGGGAAAGAGATTCCTCAGCTTCCTTTGAAAACTGTGCTTAACATAGCTGTATTGGTGATCATTCTTGGCTAAAATCAGAGACTGGAAAAAAGAGATATATTATGAGAAAAATGAAAATATGTATTGAAGATATTGATGAGACGAATGCTTGTTGATACATCATATTGAAAAGTCTGTCTTTGTTTATTATTCTTATCATTACTCTAATATGTCACTTGAAAATTATTATTGATTTACTTTATTTCATCTTCAAAATGGGTATAATATTTGTTATTATCACTATGATCTGATGATAGTTGAAACAGTGCTCAGATGGAATTTGCTCTTAAAAAAGAAATCCATAATTTTTCATAAAGGTTTTGTTTAAATTCATTATGCTAATTTTAATTGCTATCCTAATGTTGTTTATCACTTAATACATATAACATTAATATTTGTGAGAAAAATATTTTTCTTTAAATTTTTTTAATCTTCCCTTTTTTACCACTTCACTTTGATATTTTATTTGGAAAGAAATTATTTTTTGTTAATAATATATGCAGACTATATAATAACTAGACAATTCTTTTCAATATTCTGCATGTCCCACACTCATTTTGCCACACTCTACACACTGTAACTCCCTTCTTGCTCATCTGCCAGAAACTATTATTGCAGTAGTATATGCATTATTCCTTACATTCCAACTCAGTCAACAAATCCGTATTGATCTCCTACTATGTGTGATTCACTTTTGTTACAAGGGTGAATATTATATTGAAATGCTCACAGGAGTACCTCTACAGATGTTTTCATCCCTAAATATGTAATATCAATAGCCCTTTTCATTTTTCATCCTAATCTCCTGGTTATAAAAACATAAATGTTATATAGGTCAAAAATACAAATTTTTAATAGAATATGGGCAAAGCCATATTATGTGGGTTGTCTTCTGCTTAGGCATATGGATTACATATGGCAATATGGATTGTTACCCTGCATATATTAGAGATATATATCATTTTCATTAATAGGTGGTTATAGCAATTTCAACTAATAGTTTATCTAAACACTTTTTGAATCTTTAAAAACAATATTTTAAACCAACTCACTAACTGGGAAATGGATTTTTAATGCATTTTCTATCTACTATTTTACTCTATTTTATGAAATCACTGAATTTTAAACTACTGCAATAGTTCCCTTATTTCTTATTTTCCTGGCCTCCTAACCATTCTACATTCCTGAAACACAACATTGTGTACTTTATTCCAATGCTCAAAAACCTTCAGTAGCTCCATATTGTTCATGGAATGCAAATTCCTTTTATTTGCTTTACACTACATTAATTCTCCCAAGAGAACCTACGTACTGGGTGTCCTATACAATAGACTATCTTTTGCTAGTAAATATTTTATATATTTACCTAGCCTGCAGATCCCTTAAGAAAATAAATAAGTCTTTTCCTCTCTTAAATCTGTCCCGCAGAACACATTGAGTGATGGTTGTGTCTCAGGAGACACTTGATAAATATTTATTAAATGATTGATTGAGCCCATTTGAACCTTATCTATGTTTTTACTTTCTTCATTTTCTGATTCAGTATTCTTTTACTATTTATCTGCACTTAGTAGTAAAAAAAAAAAGTGATGGGGAGAAGAGGACCAATGACCATGCTTATTGGTTAGGGCTGGAATCTCTATCTATCTTGACATATCCTCACTCTCAATCCCCAAACTGTTCAGCCTTCCCAAGGCTAAACTCTCTTTCCAAATCCCTCCAGACATCCATTGTCTCCATTCCCTCAAGAGAATCCTATAGCTTCCTCCACCTTGTACTTTTTTTTTTTTTTAAATAATAGGTATTCTTTGATTTATTTATTTATTTTTGGCTGCGTTGGGTCCCCGCCTCTGCGCAAGGGCCCTCTCCAGTTGCGGCAAGCGGGGGCCACTCTTCACCGCGGTGCGCGGGCCTTTCACCATCGCGGCCCCTCCCGTTGGGAGCACAGGCTCCAGACGCGCAGGCTCAGCAGTCGTGGCCCACGGGCCCAGCTGCTCCGCGGCATGTGGGATCCTCCCAGACCAGGGCTCGAACACGTGTCCCCTGCACTGGCAGGCAGACTCTCAACCACTGTGCCACCAGGGAAGCCCTGTACTTTTTGATAGTCACAATTTACCTTGAAATTACTGAAATAAAACTTCAAAGCATTAATTCTCACATTCCATACATTCCATACATTTTGTCAAGTCCATGTCCAATCCTTAATATACACTGAATATGTGACAGACCTGTAACATATTCTCCATCATCCAGGCTTTATCTTTCCAAATTGAAAAAAAAAATCATTTATGCATACATGTGTACGTGTGTGTATATGTGTGTGTGTGTGTGTGCGTATTTACATATATGTCTTCTTCTGGATAACTCATAGACTCTTAGAGTTTGGGAGAAAACTAAAAGTCAACCATTCCCAACCAGTCACTCAATATTTGAATCCTAATGGTCTTTTTCAGTTTTCTCTCCAGATTTTCTATCTCTCTCTTCGTTTGAGATGATCAGAACTACATACAATGATTGAGGCATGGCCATGTTATCATTTTCATTCAACAAATGCCACAGCACTTTTGGTCAGTGCTTTCTGAGAAGAGTCGATAATGATTCCTAGATCTCATTCCTGGACCATGACCACTTAGAGATGATAGCTCAACTTACGTAAAGCTAATGAAAATGTGGCTCCTGTCGTTCAGCCTTGAGTGGTGTCACATCCAAGATGCTTCACATGTCCCCTTTCTTTTGCTTCCTAATTTCTCATACCCCATACTCTTTAGAGAACACACATTCCTCCCACCCCGACTCTACCTCTCCTGCTCGCAAAGCCTCTATTCTATCTGCTCTCTCATTTATTTTGTAGATTCCGTTAACCTCTCTCACTTAGTCTTTTCTCTCTTTTGTAGACTCTTTTGTCCTGCTGCCATGTCCTCTTCTGCCTATTCTTTGATTCTACATCATGGAAATATAAGAGTTGGTCTGGCCGAGATATGCTTTGTCCAGACAGATCGAGGAATAGGAATGGTAGATAAGAGAAACTGAGTATGCAAGATAAGATTCTCTTTTGCTAAAATATCCATTAAATTTTCCTTGTTAATAATTGCACTCCATTATGTTAGGATTATGTTTTCAAAGAATATTATCTTATAGTTATTTACTTTGTAGCTCATCTGTCATTTTCTACCCTTTCTCACTTTCACATGATCAACTTGCAGTTGTCCACTAGGGGATTTTTTGTTTTTGTTTTTGGCAAAGCTTAATGTTAAATGTAAACATTAGTATCTACTGTGTGTTATCTTTTCCAAATGTATTCATATTTCCAACTGTATTTTCATTTTTCATTTATATGTTTTTTTCTACCATTTTCCTTTCTTTCTATGGTTGTTAGGTCCTAGAAGCCAAGGAACATTTATATTAACAGAGCAATTAATATCAAGGCACAAACACTTTCTAATGGTGATCAATGCCAATATTTATGAAATGTAGGAGTTATAGCGATATACAAATTGCCTAATGGTGGAGAGCAGAAATATGGTTAATATGGGCAACAAGGAATGCTTTTCCTAAGTCAACTTCATCTGTTCTTCCCTATCCCCACCCAAATCCATCAGCTTTTCTCATTCATCCATGCTCATCTTAAAACTCTGAAGTCTGAATTCTTGCTGCCACCACTCAAATGGAAAGTACTTTCCAAAGGTCATTAAGATCCACAAATATTTACTGACTGCATACTGCAAGTTAGACATGCTACAAATTAGGGACTTTCTATAGAATGGTGGACAAAACAAATGGAATCTCTGTCCTCATAGATAGAGAAACTAGAGAAGAATATAGAAGCTAATCAAAGAATTACACAAATCAGAATGAAATATTTGACAAGTGCTATGAAGGAAAATAACATGACCCTATGAAGAGAATAATAATGGTCACCTCATTTTGAGGGGAAATAAGGAATGTCTATATGAAAGACCCATGCTGAGACCAACGCCTGAAGAATGAGAAGAGTTAGGTTGATGAACAGAACAGAGGAAGTTCCAGACAGTGGGAAAAGCATGTGTGAAAACCCTAAGGAAGAAGATAATTAGTACATTAGAAAAACTGAAAGATATTCTGTGTAACCACAGTATAAAGAGCAAGAGGAAAATTGGTGAGAGAAAAAAGTTGGAAGAGTAAACCTAAGAAATATTATACAGAGCTTTTTTAGGCCATGTTAATGATTTTTATATTTTAACCCTGAGTGCAATGGGAAGCAGGTTAAAAAGGTGTGGTAACACATCACTGATAGTTTTGTAATGTGGGAGAAGATGGATTTGAAGGGTACAATTGGTAAGATATTGCATGATTTTAGGCAGGAAGTGATGGTGGATTTGACCAGGGTAAAATTCGTGGTATATTTTGATGTATAATTGACAGGATTTGGTGATGGATTAATGGATTGAATATGAAAGGTGAAAGAGAAAAAGGAAGTCTCAGTTTTCAAGCTTGGGCAATTCGAGGGATGAGGTGATTTTACTGAGATGGGGCAGTCAGAAGGAAGAATGGACTTGTTTCCGGAGGATGTGGGGTTACTCGAGTGTCCATTTTTTGTTATATTGAGTTTGAGATGCCTATGAGACATCTAATGGTAACATCAAGTAAGTTAGAAGGGTAATCTGGTCTGGAGATATGCATTTGGAGTTACAAGTATAGAGACAGTATTTAAAGCTGTAGGAAAAGATGGAGGAGGACAAATGAGAGTGAACAAGAGTGACTCACTAGTCATTCATTCCAAGGGTTTTTGTTTCCCTTAAGCCTTGATCTCCTCATCTTTCTGGTGCATTGACAGTTGTTAATCATGTCCTTCTCCTTGAAATTTTGTCTTCCTGTAGATGCTATAACACTGTACTCTCCTTTCCAATCTTTATAGGTTCCTCTTCCTACCCTTTACATGAAGGTGGTCCTAAAGGCTGTTCTTAGCCTTCTCCTCTCTAACCTCCTTCTTCCATAACACATATATTCCCTCCTTCGACAAAATCATCCTGTGTTATTTAAGCTCTGTGATGGTTAATTTTATTGGTTAGTTTTAGGTGTCAACTTGATTACATGATGGGGTGCCTAGATATTTTGCCGAACAATATTTCTGGGTGTGTCTGTGAGGGTGCTTCCAGATGAAATTAGCATTTGAATCGTAGACTCAGTAAAGTAATTTGCCCTCTCCAATGTGAGTGAGCATTATTCAGCAAAGGCCTGAATAGAACAAAAAGGCAGAGGAAGGAAAAAGTCAGCCCTTGCTGCCTGATTGCTTGGGCTGGACATCAATCTTCTCCTGCCCATGACACTCCTGGTTCTCAGGCTCATGGACTTGGACTGAATCACACCAGCGGCTTTTCTGGGTTTCCAGCTTGCAGACAGAAGATGAGGGAACTTGGCCTTCTTCATTGCATGAGCCAATTCCTTATAATAAATCTCTTCCTATATATATCTGGTTGGTTCTCTTTCTGTGGAGAATCCTGACTAATACATGGTCATACTAGCTACTATAAAATAAAGCCTCCAGAATGCAATGGTTGAAACAAGTTGCATGTATAGTTCTCTCTCAGGTAACAGTTTCTGTTCCAAATCAGTGAGAGGCTTTGCTGCACAGCATAACTTAGAAGTCCAATTTCCTTCAATTTTGTTTCTCTGCCATTTCCTCTGTATGGTATTGTCTTTACCTGAATGGTCAAAGTATGTTCACAGTCACATCTGTGTTCCATTTCAATGGATGGTGAAAGAGAATGAAAGAAGCAGGTCCACCATCTTAAAGGCTCCAGCCTGGATACCATACATGTCAAGCAGGAAGCCCCAACTACCAGTCCCAGGTGAGACTTTCCACTGTGCATAGAGAATGGCAAAGATCATAACAATGCCAACCACCAGAATTAGGAGCTCACAGACCTCAGTCCACAGCATCTTCTATGGGTTTGAAGTCACCAGGGAGGATTCAACACATGAGGCTCTGGTTGGAACAACCCTTTACTCACAGAAAGGAGAAGAGATTCAGCAAGGTCAGCATCTGTAGTGTGCGCTGGTCTCCTATGGCCAGCATGTCCCTCCTGATACCTGACACAGGACAGTGGACTGCATGCACCCTTCTTGTGCTGCAGGCAAAGACTTCCCATGGGGGCAGATATACTGGCAGGGCTGGCCAGGTACTATATGATACACATGCAGTACAAGGAAGTTGACTACATACCCAGAACAGAGAAGGGTTTCTTCTAATAAGGAAGAAGAATCTGGGGCCAAGTGGAAGCTTGGTCCACAGTATCCATATAAGGGAATGTTTTAGACCCAAGGCACTGATTGGATAATCCTGGGGCAAGGTGACAAGTTGTGCAATGGGTGCTTCCCCGAAAGTACACATCACCATCTCTGTCATCTCATTGGTGAAAATTTAGTCACATAGTCACACCTAACTATAAGAGTAGATGGGAAATGTAGTATGGCTAGCCAGTTTTATTAGTTTTTTATTGCTGCTATAATAAATTACCACAAATTTGGTGTCTTAAAATAACACAAATTTATTATATTATAGGAGGTCAGAAGTCTGAACTCTCACTGGGTTAAAATCAAACTAGGGCTACGTTCCTTCTGGAGGCGTTAGGGGATAATCTGTTTCCTTGCCTTTTTCAGCTTCTAGAGGGTTCTTATATTCCTTGACTTATGGCCCCTTCCTTCAAATTCAAAGCCAGCAACACAGCATTTTCAAATATCTCTCTAACTAACCTCCTCTTCTGCCTCCCTCTTCCATTTTGAAGGAAGGAAGGATCCTGTGATTACATTGGGCTCACCCAGATAATCCAGAATAATCATCTTATTCGAAGGCCAGCTGATTAGTCTTCTTAATTCCATCTGCAATCTTAATACCCCCATGCCATGTAACCTAATGTATTCACAGATTCTGAAGATTAGGATATAGACATCTTTGGGAGCCATTGTTTGGCTTACCACACAAGCTATTTATATGCCATGCCACAGTTCTATTCCTATGGAAGAAAACATGAATGGAGTCTAGCAGTCTTTACCACATGAGCTTTCATGGCTTTATCTATTCAGGTAAAGGCAGTTTTGATCTCTGTATCAAAATTTAGAGGATGAAAATGGTGGTGGTTGAAGTGTCCTGCTTCAGTCAGTTCTGTGCTGATGACTCCCCAAAGTACCTGTCAAATATTGCCTTATCTGTAGTTCTATCTCATGGGTAAATCAGAGCTCATCACACAATTTTACCCCAGTGGTACCATCACTTCTCGTCATAGCTAAAAACCCTGAGGTCCTCTTTAACTTCCTTTTTCTTTGTCTTCTATATCCAAACTATCATAAAAGGCAGTTTAATACTTCCTTATTTGATGTCTTTTGATTTGCTTCTCCATGTTTATTTCCATTTCCATTTCCATTTCCTTTGTTCAGTTGCTCCTCTCTTCACTTATCACTTACCAAAATACCCTTCTTCACTTTGACTCTGTTCTCTTCTGGGCTATAATCTGTCCTAATTTTGAAACTGTTTCATCTATTGTTTTCCCTATTTTTTTTTAAATCAGAGTAATTCTGTCATCTTCTGGCCCAAGAATCTCCCTGTTTTCTACCTTATTATTTCCCAGCCTCTTTTCTGGGCTTGCTAAACTATCAGTAACCTTACTCAACTCCTCTCTTGTGTATATGATAACTTATATTATTAGTTTTATCCTTTCTCTCCCACACACAGGTGTATCTCTGTGCTTTTCCCTATGCTAAGCCCCTCCTCTGGTTGGGATACCCTCCCTTCTTTACTGCTCCACGTCCTGAATATCCCTCAAGATTCCACCTCTAGCTAGTACCTGAAGTCTTTTGCTACCACTCCAGGTTAGTGGACCTCCCATTTCTTAGCTATTGCCTTTCAGGTTAATATTGTACATATAGCATTTAGCTCATCTGTAATTGATTTGTAAATGAGAATTTTGAGGCTCCAAATACATAGTAAAATTCTTCAAGGCAAGGGGTCATGTCTGGCATTAAAACATTGCTTTTGCCTACTTTACAGTGCCTAGCATAGTGCTGGAAATATAGAACCTCAATAAATACTTGTTAATAAACTCAGTCATCTTTCCCTCTCTCTCCCTTCTTTATCATGGTAAGCTTTTCTTGAGGGTTAAATACTTGACAGCAGGACAGAGAGCAGGTGATTAAATATAAGGGGGTGAGGTGGAGCCCCATACATAAAGCCATGCAAGCCAACCATTGCAATATGCATTTTCACATGTGGTGATTAAATTCTCACCGACATTAACATATGATGACCTGTTGAAATGATTTGTAAGTCTTTAAGGTTTTACAAACTGCTTTATCTCTCAATTCTACATGATGAAATGGCAAAGAATTATTTATTATGTCTCTCCACCAGTAGCATATGGAATTTTTAAAAGATTTATTTTAACTTTGGGGTTCTCTTGAGATTAGAAAACTGGCAAGAAAAAGAATTAAATCTTTGTCTCCTCAGGCCCACAGCATTATAAACTCTACCATGCTATTTCGTCAAGGATCTTCCTCTTATCCATGCAAAGGAAGTGCTTTCTTTTTATTGTAATGTAGTTGTAAAACTCAAACAGCCATCATAATTTCATTAAATCATGCTGAACTTCATAGAATTGCTGAAAAGGATCCATAATATGCAATATTTGTTCTGCAAACTGACTGAATATTTATAATATTTAGTCTATACCATGCTATTTATTCTAAAAAATGACATATTTGTTTTTGTTTTCTTAGTAGAGCATAAGGCAAATTATATTAATTAGGCTATTTACATGATTTCCTAACTTAGAGCAGTGAAAGTTGCCTTCAGCTAGCAAATAATTGGAATTACAATTGCTAGAGATATCACAAGTTTGTTAATTATATCAGGCTTCATCAAGCTCTGATAGGTCGCTAAATGGTCTTTTTTCTCTCCTTCCCTTTCTTCCTTCTTCTCCTCTATCTCAATCCTTGCCCCATCATTCCTTATATAGAACAAAGTTGCAATAAAGTAGACATACAGTACGTGATCATCCAAGCTACAATTTCCACTTCAGATGTGGGAGTCTATAATCTTCTAGAGGTGAATGGATTCATTTGTCATTGTTTCCTTTTCAAGAAAATGAGGTCTAAATGTTGAGAGATGCCCAAGTTTTACCTTCTCGCCTTTTCAAAAATAATGGAAATTTTAAAAAGAAATATTAAAGTCAGACACTAAAACAATGAAATCTACCAAATGTATTACTAGTGTAATACCTTTGTAAACTACTTTTGTTTTTACTATTAAGATGTATTTAGATGTTTTCCTAGGCCTTTTTTTACAATTTGGGAAGTGAAACCAGTTGAGAAGGGGTGCAGCTAATAGAAAAACATGATTCAAAACAAATCACTAATTAGTGAAAAGAAAACATAACTACAGGGTTATCTGATTATGTCACTGTTGCTTAAAAATTTACAACGCCTTCCCATTGTTCTTAGAAGAGCACTTTCCAGAATGTGTTTTGTGAAGGCAAGTTCCTTAGCACCCTACTCCTGAGATATAATTCTAAAAATAAGTGGGAGACATTCCACAGTCAAATCGTTCCAAGAAATTTTGTGTACTCTGCCTCACCCTGGGAGAGCCATGCTGCATGAGAAATCCCACGGTGAGGACGACCAGTATTTCCAAAACATTTTTGAGCATAGGTTTTGTTTTGTTTTCTTTTGTTTTCCACACATCTATTGTCATTTTGTGGAGTTACTGGAGGAAATTGTGCCTTAGGCCAAAGTCCAAACTGCTTATCCAGTCCGAGGACGCTGGTCACAGCCTCTCCCTCCCTAAATCTCCAGCCTTGCCCCTTGCTACTTTCCCTCCTGTTCCTAATCTTTTCATTTCCCTAAAAGAAGCCATCCTCTCTCACCTCCTGGCCTTCCTTCACTTAATGAACTCTTTCTGATGTTCTGGGCTCCGAGTAAATGTTATTTCTTCGGGAAGCCTTTCCTGGCCCCTCATCTTTAAGACTGGGTTAGGGGGTGGTCCTCTTAGGGGCAGCTTTCTCTATCTGCTTTCCCAAGCACACTCTATTTACTTGTGTACTGGTGTGTCAGTAAGCTGTGGAAAGACAGAGACGTTTCCATGGTGTTCACTGATATATCCTCGGGCTGTGGTGTGCTGCAGCTGGCTTGTACTGGCTCACAAGATCTCGCTGTTACATTTTCAGGAATTTTGTGATTCAATTGATGTCCCCTTGATAGCTTGAAATCAACCAAGGTAGGAACATTTCCGCCACAGAAATTGGCAAACACAACAAAGCAGGCTTGTTTTCACCTGGTTGTTAAATAGTCACAGAACACCACTGACTCAGTACCTAGCATAGTACCTGGTACCTGGTGTATCATGGGTGTTTAATTAGTGATTTTTTTGGAATGGATAAATAAATAGACAAACGAGTTCTATTTTTTTAAATATGTTCTGTTGCTTCAATTTTTCTACTTCTTAGGCTCTGGGAACAACCTTCCTCACGTTGCGAAAGCCTTTCTCCTGTCTTATTTTTTTAAACCTATTTTGCTTCAAGGAAGGGACTGTGTCATTTATTTCCACATATCCTCCAGTGCCTTACAGAGAGTAGGCACATCATAATTTTTAAATGACAGCTATATCTATGAATTGAGCTTATGCTGTCTCACCACCAATGGTAGTAGCAGTCATTGAGCTTTGTGCTTTTTTGAAAATATACTGAGTCATCGTGGTGCAGACATCGGTTGTGATTACCAAAGGCCCAATTCTGCTTCTTAGATTTTCCGGGTGAGAAGGAGAAGAGATAAATACAAATATTGTTCTCTCAAAGGTTAGGGTCTTGTCTAATTCACTTGAAGAATTAGATTACCATCTTGGGGCGGGTTCCCCAGAGGCTGACCTGGAGACGAGGATTCGTGGACAAGTGATTTATTAAGGAAGTGATCCCAGAAGAAATTGGAAAGAGACTGAGGGAAGCAGGACAGAGACGGGAAGCCAACAAGGGTATAATCTTGGCAAAAGCCCTGGGGAGCATAGGGGCCAGCTGTGTCCCACAAACAAACTCTAGGGTGTTAAGTGTCAGAATTGTTGCCACCTGAGGCAAGGGTGCTGGGCTTTCACACCCCTTCGGTCTGAAGACCATGGTAGTGGGAAACAAAAGTATGCATAGGGAAGGACACACAGATATTATAGAAGAAATCTGAAGAGATCTGGAAGGAGCATTGTTAAGTCAAAAATGCGATGATCAACAAATTCAGAGTTAAAGTCGTTTGCCTTTTGGGCATGTTTTCATTACCTTTAGTTCTGGTTCTATTGTTAATCACCTCTTTGACCTTGGACAGGTGTATTAAATTCTGGGTCTAAATTCTCTTATTTATAAACTAGAGGGGTTAGACTACATATCTCTAATATCCTTTTCAGATCTGACATTTGTCAAGAACTGTGAAGGGTCTGAGATTTTACCCTACTTGCATGCTAACATGCTAGCCTAGCAGAAGACATGAGACTCCTGGGTCAGAGACAACAGAGAGTTTATTATTCGTAGTGATAGCAATACCCAGAGTATCAGAATTCATATAATTTCCCTGAGCCCCAATTCCCAAAAGCAATATGAAGAGGGCCAGGTGACATCTGCATAGGCAGTGGGTTGCATTATAGAAGGGGAACTTCAAGCTTAACCTAAACAGTTAATAATAAGCAGTGAGCATGCTGATGTTTTCCCTGGAGGGAGGCACTATTGTTAGTATATGTACAGAAGCAAATCTGCCCTTTATTCCAGCAGGAGACACTATCTATCTAGCAAGGCTCTCTGCAATACACATATCCTTAAAAGGATAATTCATGATAAAGACAGTGCATCTGCCTGTTCCATGTGTAGAAACACTTGATAGCTATGGAGAACTGTTTCCTTACATTGTTCAGAGTCTGTTTCACCAACTGTTTTTTTTTAAGATCAAAGCTAAGACAGGTGAACTAGAAATGGGTAAACATTTTCCTGAAACTTGAGTACATGTACTCCTTTCTGATCAGATCATCTCTTTGAAAACAGTGGGAGCCAGTGACTTGATAGGCATGTTCTTATACTCAGAATGTGTATCCCATAATACACTTGGACGTGTCCTTCTTTTCCCTTTCTTTCCTTCCTTCTTCCTTTCCCTGTTTATTCAAACTTCCCCCCTTTCCTCCTTCTTGACAATACCAGCTGCCAAGTAGTTACCAGGACTAGTTACACCATTGCCAATCTGTACTATGACCACATTATTTGCTTTAAGAAATATAGTAAAATTTGAGAATGAACAGTAGATATTATTCACCAACTTCCTAGCAAATCCCTCCAAGTTATTTCCTCATCTATGGAAAGTTTCTCACCTTGGACCACCTTCAGAGAGAATATAATCAAGCCAGGCAGATAAGTATACCCTCACAGGCCCAGGGCAAATCATAATTTTAATAAAAATTGAAAATATGACCCATAATATAGGGACTATGCCTCTCTAGGTTGTTCAAATGCATCATTTTCAAGATATGGTATGGAGCAGGCTACAGACATCCTAGAGTGTGAGGAATATGCATTGTTTTCCTCAGTCTATTTTTCCTACCTGACAAGGTAAGCACCTTGTATATTTTCTAGCAGTGGAAAATGTATACATTATAAATATATGAAATAAATATTTGCAAAAATGATTTCTACTCCAGATAATAATAAAACCATGTTCAGCCAAAATACTAAAAACGGTCAATTGAATTGATTAGCATGAGAATCTATACCAAATATCAATTTTCCCTGAATTTTAAGTAACATGGCCAATTTCTCTATTATAGGAGAAGTTAATGATCATGAAACTTTCATATTGTTTTAGTCTTTCACAGGCATGAATCTTTCAGTCAAGTTGCCCTGGCACTTTTCACATGGGTATAGGACAGATACTTCAGTCCAAATAGAAATATATTGGCTAACATTTTCAAGTGATTATGTCACACAGTTTAAACCTGGTCTCTCCATTTTCAAAGCAGAAGTGGTATAAATGTATAATTTGTCATCCACAAGCATAAGAAAATGAGAATGCTTCCTGTGTGTGAGTTGTGGAATGAATCTCATTTCTTTTCTCATATATCTCAGTGATATATACACATAGCTGCATTATTAACCTAAGCCCATAGGACAAAATCAATAGCATTCAAGAATTCCACAAATGATAGGTGAAGGAAATCTCAAGTTGTGTGCTGGATTCCATACTTCCTCTGGGAATGAGTTGATGACTGAAATTTGAGAATCGCATACTTCAAATTACAGCGTTGTTTGGCCCCACCTATGTGTACGTATTGGAATTATCAGAATAATAGAAAATCATATTTCAATATGGTTTATTTTCTATCCTTCTCAGCAAGTCTTCTTAGGAATCATTTTTATTAATGAGACCAAATTACAAGCAGCCCTGGTTGCTTGTCCTTGCTATAATGAATTTAAACAAGTAGCCAAAAATAGTCCCTGGTAATTATGTTTTATAGGTATGTATTCCATGTCATTTTTCAAGTTGCTAGCAGAGTGTTATGTACCCAGTAGGTGCTCAATAAATTTTTTTTAAATTATTTATTTATTTATTTATTTATTTATTTATTTATTTATTTTTGGCTGTGTTGGGTCTTCGTTTCTGTGCGAGGGCTTTCTCTAGTTGCAGCAAGCGGGGGCCACTCTTCATCGCGGTGCGCGGGCCTCTCACTATCGTGGCCTCCTTTGTTGTGGAGCACAGGCTCCAGACGTGCAGGCTCAGTAGTTGTGGCTCACGGGCTTAATTGCTCCGCGGCATGTGGGACCTTCCCAGACCAGGGCTCGAACCCGTGTCCCCTGCATTAGCAGGCAGACTCTCAACCACTGCACCACCAGGGAAGCCCCTCAATAAATATTAATTGATCTTGATGTAACAGTTTCCTTCTGGAAGTAGTCAATTTCTCATATGTGAGCATCCTTTGTTTTTCTCTCTGTTTCCCTGATTACAGGCCCTGATCAAAGACTTTCCCACCTCCTCATGCTTAGAAAAACACATACTTAAAAAATTGCTAAATTCCTTTTTCATAACAAAAGAAACTGCTGTCAAAATGATTTCCTCACCACATTTAGCATTTTCCTCTTAAAAAATAAAACAGATCATATAATATCTTGGACAGTATTTATGATGGAAAAAAAATGCCTTTTATAATCAAGTCAACCACAAAACAGGACTCCTTCCTTAAGCAAGACCAGGGCTAAAGGTTATTGGAATAGGTGGCTGCTCATTTGAGGCTCAGATATGTTATTTTAAACAGTCATGCTTGAAATTCCCAACTTCGGGAGAGCCGAGCCGTAAAGTCTATTTAAACTAGGTTAAGGGACTGTGGCACCAAAGTGGGAATGCACACTAATTTACACATGACTTGGGATTGCTTTTTCTGATTAACCTGTTTCTACTCACCAGCAGAAAAGGAAAAAATAAGGGGTGGGGCACAGATTTGCTTCTGATGACAGGAGAAAGTCAGGCCATGGGACATATGAGGTCAGTGAGTCACTGTGATAGGAACACCAGGGTAATTCGTGCCCTGGAAAGGGAGATTGGTTATGACAAGGGCCCAGAAAGGAGAAATGACAAAGACAAACTCTATTAACTGCACAATTTCTACTTAGATCAACCATATCCCTAAGTTTAAATAAAAAGGCAATTTGTGTTATAACACTGGTTCTCAGCCCTGTCTGTACATTAGGATTACCTAGGGAGCTTTTTAAATACAGATGCCTGGGACCCACCTCCCAGAGATTCTTATTTAATTGGTGTGGGATAGGACCAGAACATTGGTATTTTTTACCTCTCCCAAGGTGATTTTAATGTTTTGTTAGGTTGGCAAACCACTGATCTATAGTAAATTGAGGAATTCAGGCTTGCTTCACACATGTGAATGATTTGCAGTCACTGTTTTTCTGAAAGCAGCAATTTTCAAACTTTAGTGTGCATGGAAATCACGGGGGCATTTGCACATTTAATTAGCACCTTCAGACGATTCTGATTCCTATTCTCACACTTTGATGAAAAGAGCCTGAGATGAATGAAAATGATCAAAGTCTGGTATATAAATAGAAGACAAGTTTGGGAATGCACATGCTGGACCACAGCTTTGCTACTTAAGGCCAGGTCCTCAGGCCAGGAGCAGAGTAGCATCCATCACCTAGAAGCTTGTTTGAAATGCAGCAGCTTGGGCACCTCCCCCAAACTTACTGAATGCATCAGAACATGTATTTTAACAAGATCCCCAGGTGATTCGAATGCACAGGAAAGTTTGAGAAGCACTGAACTATAGGACACTTGAAACTTCCTTATACCTCGACTATTCTCTCAATACTTATTCAAACCAGTAGATGAGTGGTTCTCAAACTTTGATATGGAACAGAATCACCTGAAAAACTAATAAAGAACACAGAGACCCAGGCTCCTTGAAGTAGGATAAGGCCTGAGTCATATTTGTACCTAGATCCCAGGTGATTCCGACACTCAACAAAGTTTGGGAACTGCATAATGTGATTATTGGTAACGATTTTTTTGGTCTGTTTGCTTATTTTTTGTGTTCTCTACTAGACAATAAATTCCATGAATCTACTTTGTTCATCATTATACATCAGGCATCTTGCATAACACCTGGTAGGCAATCAATAAATATTTGAATGAATGATTGAATTGATGCACTGTCTACCTTTAAGTACCGAATATTGGAAAGAACATGTCCCAAATGACTCTTCTCCCTTCACCTTAAATTTTGGACACAGAACCTTTATAAACCCGTGGGAGGTTGATGCAGGAGGGGGAGGCTGTCCAAATGTTAACTCAAGGAGAAGAATTGTCTTGTACTTCTGGCCACACACCCCCTCCCACATAAAGTTCATTAGCTCTATACAGTAGTGTCCCCTTAACTGTGGCTTCATTTTCCATGGTTTCAGTCACCTGTGGTCTACAGCAGTCCAAAAAGTATTAAATGGAAAATTCCAAAAATAAACAATTCATAAGTTTTAAATCGCACACCATTCTGAGTAGTGTGATGAAATCTTGAGCTGTCCTGTTCCGACCCACGTGGGATTCCCAACCGTCAATATCATCATGGCTTGATGATCCAGGATCACCAGATGATCTGACATCGTCAGAAAGTCAGTAGTAGCCTAATGCTACGTCACAATGCCTATATCATTCACTTCATTTTATCTCATCACATAGGTATTTTATCATCTCACATCATCACAAAAAGAAGGGTGAGTACAATACAATTAGATATACTGAGAGAGAGACCACATTCACATAACTTGAATTACAGTATTTTTTAAATTGTTCTAGTTTATTATCAGTTTATTGTTGTTAATCTCTTATTGTGCCTAATTTATAAACTTAAACTTTATCATGGGTATTTGTATAGGAAAAAACATAGGATATATAGGGTTTGGTACTATCCACGATTTCAGACATATCTTGGGGGTCTTGGAACGTAATCCCCACTGATAAGGGGAGACAACTGTACAAAGGTAATTCTCCCCTGACCTCCCATGCATTTCAGAAGGGTCTGTGTGTACCCCGAGGCAATGCTTGTACTTTGCTTCATCTTTTTTCTGCATGTCTGCAGGCATGTGTGTACATGTGTATTCCAAACCTTATGCAGGCGCTTATGTGCATACATTCACTAGCTTGCACGAGGATGGCTAGATAGCACTGGGGATACAATGAAGAGAGTTGGCTCTTCTATTATTAATATTCCTGATAATCTCATTATCATATCTGTAATGTGACTGAGTGATGATGAAGACTGATTTACATATCTGGTTGACATGTTTGTGATGCTGTTGATTCAGATGGCTAGAAAGCTACATCTGTTCAGAATTCAAAAGGTACTTAGTAATTTCTTTTTATTGCCACTGCTAGAAAATGGCATTAAAATTTTACTTTGCTTATTTAACTATACCAAACCTTCCAGCTCTGAACTGAATATCCCTGAGCATAAGAAACATTGTCATTGCATTTTTAATAAGCACCCCAGGAGATTCTGATAAAGGTGTTCTCTTGATCACAATTTGAGGAAACCTGGTCCCTAGCAGCAACTAGGAAGGAGAAGGAAAGCAAATATTTATTGAGCCTTTATTGTGGGCCAGGCACTGGCTGCTAGATGCCTTTCTCTATGTCGCCTCATGCAATCCACACCACAGCCCTCTACTTTCCCATATGTAGAGAATGAGGCTGAGAAAAATAATGTGTTTGACGTCACACAGCTTCTACATGACGGAGATCAGAATTGAACCCAGATTTAGTTGAACTTACACCTTCTGGAGTCTGATCACCTGGGCTGGAAGCCTAATTCAGCTACTTACTGTGTGACCTTGGGAAATTGCCTAACCACTCAGTGTCCACACGCATAAAATGGAAATAATGGTAGTACATACTTCACTGGATCAATGAAGGATTAATTGAAGTAAAAATCTGCCCCACTTTTTGAAAGTTTTTGTTACGTCACGTTGACGAAAGAACTACATTAGTACCTGTTTTCCATAACAAAAGAAATCCGAAGAGGATTTCGATTTTATGAAAGAGGGCAAAAAGCTAAAACAGTACTCAGGGTTTGTCTGCAGCGAGCTGTTACAGAGGCAGCGTGCACCCCGAGCAGCAGGAGTGGTACCACCAAAATCCTTCCCTGGGAGGTACATTCACGTCTCAGCCTCAAGACACCACTGAACTGTGTCTATGAGCATCTGTGCTTTATCTTGATTTATTTTGTGCATCCATTAGCAAGATGAGTCTTAAGGTAATTGTTTCTTCTCTTCATGCTATTTTGGCTTATGAAAGGTTTCATAGTCGTACTCTACTTTTGGAGAGCGGGGGAAACCTGTAATAGATGTAACGTGTTCAGAAGAGCAGCTGACACATGGCAGGCACTCAGTAAATGAGAGCTGCTGCTATTATCATCATCATCATTATCATTACCTGATACTAAAGAACTTGCTGTTTCCTGCATCATGTTACCTCCCTACAGTTGTGATTGTAAGATATTCTATAGAACACAAAATTGCACTCTGGAAAGAAGAGAATAAATATTGTGTAATAGTATATTCAACACCTTGAATCAGTCACACCACCCTCTTCCCTTTTCAATCTCTCCCTCATTATTCGCTCCTTTGCCTCTGTCTTCACAACTCGCAGGTCTCTTTGGGATTCCATGGACATCACTGAAGATGGTGGTCAAGTAGAGAGATATATAAGAAGATGTAATTGAGAAAAAAACACAGATATCAGGGACCTAGGCAAGAGATCTGCACATTATTAAGTGGGTGAACATTTATTTCAAAGAATAATCCACCCTGCCAATTAAACATTTTAGCAATAAGAGGAGCCTCAGTAAACAGTGGCATCAATTTCATCTTACAGTATAGACAGATTATTTTAAGATTTAAGTGATTAGAAAAGTCTTTGGCCACAAATATTATTCTGGGGACACAGAATTCACCTTGACTTTAATCACACCTACTTAGGTTCCTTACTTCTACTTCTTCCCTGGTCAGGAGGGCAAATACAGTACATGGGTTATGAATATGGATTTTAGAGGAAAAGAAGGCCTGGCACTGCCAATTTATTAGCACTGTACCTTTGGGAAAATTATTTCACTTCTCTGAGCCTTAACTTCTGCAGTGGTAAAACAAAGATAATAAGAATTCTAACCTTAAAGGGCTGTTGTGAAGATTAGATGAAGTATTCTCAATAAAGGCATAGTGTGCAGCAACAAGTGCTAAAAGTTATTTGCTAATATGGTAGCAATTATTCTGCCACCTTGTGTCGTACTGTTCCTTGTAAGGCTTTAAAGCCTCCTTATAGCATCTGGGCACTAGTTGTGACACCTTACAACATTACAAGGATTATTTATTAAGTAACCAGGAGCTCAAACTGGGTTTCCTCCGGTCCCCAGAGAGCTCAACTTGGTAAGGCCTGTGAATTTGAGTATTGAAACAGAAACCAAAGGTAATTTTTTAAACAAGGAATGTTGCTTCACATATATAAGAACCTAAAGTAGAATTACTGTGTACTTCTTAAGATTTAATAAAAGATTTAAAAAGTTTTCAATTATTATATTACTTGATATCCTTTCCATTGGGAAATCAAAGCTGAAAATTATATACTTCTTCAACCACCCACATATTTTACTCTCATTAAATAGAGAATGCAGGAGGGTCCTTCAAGATGGCAGAGGAGTAAGACGTGGAGATCGCCTTCCTCCCAACAAATACATCAGAAATACATCTACATGTGGAACAACTCCTACAGAACACCTACTGAATGCTGGCAGAAGACCTCAGACTTCCCAAAAGGCAAGAAACTCCCCATGTACCTGGATAGGGCAAAAGAAAAAAGAAAAAACAGAGGCAAAAGAATAGGGACAGGACCTGCACCTCTGGGAGGGAGCTGTGAAGGAGGAAAAGTTTCCACACACTAGGAAGCCCCTTCATTGGTGGAGACGGGGGGTGGCTGGGGGGAAGCTTTGAAGCCACAGAGGAGAGCGCAGCAACAGGGGTGCAGAGGGCAAAGCTGAGAGATACCCACACAGAGGATCGGTGCCAACCAGCACTCATCAGCCCAAGAGGCTTGTCTGCTCACCCATTGGCCAGGATGGGTGGGGGCTGGGAGTGGAGGCTCGGCCTTCAGAGGTCAGATCCCAGAGAGAGGACTGGGGTTGGCTGCGTGAACACAGCCTGAAGGGGGCTAGTGCACCACAGCTAGCTGGGAGGGAGTCCAGGAAAAAGTCTGGACCTGCCTAAGGGGCAAGAGACCATTGTTTCGGGGTGCACGAGGAGAGGAGATTCAGACTACCACCTTAACAAGCTCCAGAGACAGGCGCGAGCTGCGGCTATCAGCGCGGACACCAGAGACAGGTGTGAAACTCTAAGGCTGCTGCTACAGCCACCAAGAAGCCTGTTTGCAAGCAAAGGTCACTATTCACACCTTCCCTCCCAGGAGGCTGTGCAGCCCGCCACTGCCAGGGTCCCGTGATCCAGGGACAACTTCCCCGGGAGAACACACAGTGTGCCACAGGCTGTTGCAACATCATGCTGGCCTCTGCTGCCGCAGGCTCACCCCACATTCCATACCCCTCCTCCCCCCGGGCTGAGTGAGAAAGAGCCCCTTAATCAGCTGCTACTTTAACCCTGTCCTGTCTGAACAAAGAACAGACGCCCTCAGGTGACCTACACGCAGAGGTGGGGCCCAATCCAAAGCTGAACCCCAGGAGCTGTGCGAACAAAGAGGAGAAAGGGTAATTTCTCCCAGCAGCCTCAGGAGCAGTAGATTAAATCTCCACAATCAACTTGATGTACCCTGCGTCTCTGGAATACCAGAATAGACAATGAATCATCTCAAAATTGAGGTGGTGGACTTTGGGAGCAACTGTAGACTTTGGGTTTGCTTTCTGCATCTAATTTGTTTCTGGTTTTATGTTAATCTTAGTTTAGTATTTCAAGTTTATTATCATTGGTAGATTTGTTTATTGATTGGGTTGCTCTCTTCCTTTTCCTTTTTTTTTTTTGACATATATAGATATATATTTTATTTCCTCTTCCTCTTTTTGTGTGTGTGTATGTATATGCTTCTTTGTGTGATTTTGTCTGTATATTTATGCTTTTATCATTTGTCCTAGTGTTCTATCTGTCCATTTTGGGTTTTTTTAGTATAGTTTTTAGCGCTTGTTATCATTGGTGGATTTCTTTTTTAGTTTGGTTGCTCTCTTCTTTTTTTTCTTTCTTTTGTTATTACTTTTTAATTCTTTTTATTTTTAATATTTTTTTATTTTTTATTTTAATGACATTTATTTTATTTTATTATTTTTTTCTATTTTGTCTCCTTTTTCTTCTGAGCTGTGTGGCTGACAGGGTCTTGGTGCTCTGGCCGGGTATCAGGCTTGTGCCTCTGAGGTGGGAGAGCCAAGTTCAGGACATTGGTCCATGAGAGACCTCCCAGCTCCACACAATATCAAACAGTGAAAGCTCTCCCATATATCTCCATCTCAACACTAAGAACCAGCTCCACTCAACGACCAGCAAGCTACACGGCTGGACACCCTATGCCAAACAACTAGCAAGAAAGGAATACAACACCACCCACTAGCAGAGAGGCTGCCTAAAATCATAATAAGGTCACAGACACATCAAAACACACCACCCAAGGCGGTCCTGCCCACCAGAAAGACAACATCCAGCCTCATCCAAAAGAACACAGGCACCAGTCCCCTCCACCAGAAAGCCTACACAACCCACTGAACAAACCTTAGCCACTAGAGACAGACACCAAAAACAACAAGAACTAGGAACAGGCAGCCTGTGAAAAGGAGACCCCAAACAGAGTAAGTTAAGCAAAATGAGAAGACAGAGAAACACACAGCAGATGAAGCAGCAAGGCAAAAAACCACCAGACCAAACAAATGAAGAGGAAATAGGTAGTATACCTGAAAAAGAATTCAGAGTAATGATAGTAAAGATGATCCAAAATCTTGGAAATAGAATGGAGAAAATACAAGAAACGTTTAACAAGGACCTAGAAGAACTAAAGGGCAAACAAAGAATGATGAACAACACAATAAATGAAATTAAAAATTCTCTAGAAGGAATCAATAGTGGAATAACTGAGGCAGAAGAACGAATAAGTGACCTGGAAGATAAAATAGTGGAAATAACTACCACAGAGCACAATAAAGAACAAAGAATGAAAAGAATTGAGGACGGTCTCAGAGACCTCTGGAACAATATTAAATGCACCAACATTTGAATTATAGAAGTCCCAGAAGAAAAAGAGAAAAAGAAAGGAACTGAGAAAATACTTGAAGAGATTATAGTTGAAAATTTCCCAGATATGGGAAAGGAAAGAGTCAATCAAGTCCAGGAAGCACAGAGAGTCCCATACAGGATAAAACCAAAGAGAAACATGCCAAGACACATATTAATCAAACTATCAAAAATTAAAAACAAAGAAAAAATATTAAAAGCAGCAAGGGAAAAACAACAAATAGCATACAAGGGAATCCCCATAAGGTTAACAGCTGATCTTTCAGCAGAAACTCTGCAAGCCAGAAGGGACTGGCAGGACATATTTAAAGTGATGAAAGGGAAAAACCTACAACCAAGATTACTCTACCCAGCAAGGATCTCATTCAGATTTGATGGAGAAATTAAAACTTTTACAGACAAGCAAAAGCAAAGAGAATTCAGCACCACCAAACCAGCTTTACAACAAATGCTAAAGGAACTTCTGTAGGCAGGAAACACAAGAGAAGGAAAAAACCTACAATAACAAACCCAAAACAATTAAGAAAATGGTAATAGGAATATATATATCGATAACTACCTTAAATGTAAATGGATTAAATGTTCCAACCAAAAGACATAGACTGGCTAAAGGGATACAGAATCAAGACCCATATATATGCTCTCTACAAGAGACCCACTTCAAACCTAGGAACACATACAGACTGAAAGTGAGGGGATGGAAAAAGATATTCCATGCAAATGGAAATCAAAAGAAAACTAGAGTAGCATTTCCCATACCAGGCAAAACAGACTTTAAAATAAAGACTATTATAAGAGACAAAGAAGGACACTGTATAATGATCAAGGGATCAATCCAAGAAGAAGATATGACAATTGTAAATATTTATGGACCCAACATAGGAGGACCTCAATACATAAGGCAAATGCTAACAACCAAAAACGTGGAAGTTGACAGTAACAAAATCATACTAGGGGACTTTAACACACCACTTTCAGCAATGGACAGATCATCCAAAATGAAAATAAATAAGAAAACACAAGCTTTAAGTGATACATGAAACAAAATGGACTTAACTGATATTTATAGGACATTCCATCCAAAAACAACAGAATATACTTTCTCCTCAAGTACTTTTGGAACATTCTCCAGGATAGATCATATCCTGGGTTACAAAAAAGCCTTGGTAAATTTAAGAAAATTGAAATTATATCAAGTATCTTTTCCGACCACCATGCTATGGCACTAGATATCAATTACAGGAAAAAAATCTATAAAAAATTCAAACACACGGAGGCTAAACAATATGTTACTAAATAACCAAGAGATCACTGAAGAAATCAAAGGGGAAATCAAAAAATACCTAGAAACAAATGACAATGAAAACACGACCACCCAAAACCTATGTGATGCAGCAAAAGCAGTTCTAAGAGGGAAGTCTATAGCAATACAATCCTACCTCAGAAAACAAGAAACATCTCAAATAAACAACCTAACCTTACACTTAAAGCACTTAGGCGAAGAAGAACAAAAAACCCCAAAGTTAGCAGAAGGAAAGAAATCATAAATATCAGATCAGAAATAAATGAAAAATAAATGAAGGAAGCAATTGAAAAGATCAATAAATCTAAAAGCTGGTTCTTTGAGAAGATAAATAAAATTGATAAACCATTAGCCAGACTCATCAGGAAAAAATGGACAATACTCAAATCAATAGAATTAGAAATGAAAAAGAAGTAACAACTGACACTGCAGAAATACAAAAGATCATGAGAGATTAATACAAGCAACTATATGCCTATAAAATGGACAACCTGGAAAAAAAGGACAAATTCTTAGAAAAGCACGCCCTTCCAAGACTGAACCAGGAAGAAATAGAAAATATAAACAGACCAATCACAAGCACTGAAATTGAGACTGTGATTAAAAATCTTCCAACAAACAAAAGCCCCGGACCAGATGGCTTCACAGGCGAATTATATCAAATATTTAGAAAGAGCTAACACCTATCCATCTCAAATTCTTCCAAAATATAGCAGAGGGAAGAACAATCCCAAACTCATTCTACGAGGCCACCATCACCCTGATACCAAAACCAGACAAAGATGTCACAAAGAAAGAAAACTACAGGCCAATATCACTGATGAACATAGATGCAAAAATCCTCAACAAAATACTAGCAAACAGAATCCAACAGCACATTAAAAGGATCATACAGCATGATCAAGTGGGGTTTATCCCAGAAATGCAAGAATTCTTAAATATACGCAAATCAATCAATGTGACAAACCATATTAACTAACTGAAGGAGAAAAACCATATGATCATCTCAATAGATGCAGAAAAAGCTTTTGACAATATTCAACACCCATTTATGATAAAAACCCTCCAGATAGTAGGCATAGAAGGAAATTACCTCAATATAATAAAGGTTATATATGACAAACCCACAGCCAACATCGTTCTCAGTGGTGAAAAACTGAAACCATTTCCTCTAAGATTAAGAACAAGACAAGGTTGTCCACTCTCACCACTATTATTCAACATAGTTTTCGAAGTTTTAGCCACAGCAATCAGAGAACAAAAATAAATAAAAAGAATCCAAATCGGAAAAGAAGAAGTAAAGCTGCCACTGTTTGCAGATGACATGATACTGTACATAGAGAATCCTAAAGATTCTACCAGAAAACCACTAGGGCTAATCAATGAATTTGGTAAAGTAGCAGGATACAAAATTAATGCAAAGAAATCTCTTTCATTCCTATGCACTAAGGATGAAAAATCTGAAAGAGAAATTAAGGAAACACTCCCATTTACTATTGCAGCAAAAAGAATAAAATACCTAGGAATACACTTACCTAAGGAGACAAAAGACCTGTACTCAGAAAAATATAGAGGAAACACTGATGAAAGAAATCAACGATGACACAAACAGATGGAGAGATATACCATGTTCTTGGATTGGAAGAATCAACATTGTGAAAATGACTATACTACCCAAAGCAATCTACACATTCAATGTAATCCCTATCAAACTACCAATAGCAGTTTTCACAGAAGTAGCACAAAAAATTTCACAACGTGTATGGAAACACAAAAGACCCCGAATAGCCAAAGCAATCTTGAGAAAGAAAAATGGAGCTGGAAGAATCAGGCTCCTGGACTTCAGACTACAGTACAAAGCTACAGTAATCAGGACAGTATGGTACAGGCACAAAAAGAGAAATATAGATCAATGGAACAGGATAGAAAGCCCAGAGATAAACCCACCCACAAATGGTCACCTTATTTTGATAAAGGAGGCAAGAATATACAACGGAGAAAAGGCAGCCTCTTCAATAAGTGGTGCTGAGATAACTGGACAGCTACATGTAAAAGAATGAAATTAGAACACTCGTTAACACCCTACACAAAAATAAACTCAAAATGGATTAAAAAACTGATTGTAATGCCAGACACTATAAAACTCTTAGAGAAAATCATAGGCAGAACACTCTATGACATAAATCACAACAAGATCCTTTCTGACCCACCTCCTAGAGAAATGGAAATAAAAACAAAAATAAACAAATGGGACCTAATGAAACTTAAAAGCTTTTGCACAGCAAAGAAACCAGAAACAAGACAAAAAGACAACCCTCAGAATGGGAGAAAATATTTGCAAATGATGCAACTGACAAAGGATTATTCTCCAAAATTTACAAGCAGGTCATGCAGCTGAATATCAAAAAAGCAAATAACCCACATCACTAATCATTAGAGAAATGCAAATCAAAACTACAATGAGGTATCACCTCACACCAGTCAGAATGGCCATCATCAAAAAATCTACAAACAATAAATGCTGGAGAGGGTGTGGAGAAATGGGAACTCTCTTACACTGTTGGTGGGGATATATATGGATACAGCCACTATGGAAAACAGTATGGAGTTTCCTTAAAAAACTTAAAATAGAACTACCATATGACCCAGCAATCCCACTTCTGGGTATATACCCTGAGAAAACCATAATTCAAAAAGAGTCATGGGGGCTTCCCTGGTGGCCCAGTGGTTGGGAGTCTGCCTGCTAATGCAGGGGACACGGCAACGAGCCCTGGTCTGGGAGGATCCCACATGCCACGGAGCGGCTAGGCCCGTGAGCCGCGGCTACTGAGCCTGCGCATCTGGAGCCTGTGCTCCGCAACAAGAGGGGCCGCAGTGGTGAGAGGCCTGCGCACTGCGATGAGGAGTGGCCCCTGCTTGCCACAACTAGAGAAAGCCCTCGCACAGGAACAAAGACCCAACACAGCCAAAAATAAATAAATTAATTAATTAATTAAACATGAATAATGCTTTAAAAAAAAAAAAAAGAGTCATGTACCACAATGTTCATTGCAGCTCTATTTACAATAGCCGGGACATGGAAGCAGCCTAAGTGTCCATAGACAGATGAATGGATAAAGAAGATGTGGCACATATATACAGTGGAATATTACTCAGCCATAAAAAGAAACAAAGTTGAGTTATTTGTAGTACGATGGATGGACCTAGAGTCTGTCATACAGAGTGAAGTAAGCCGGAAAGAGAAAAACAAATACCGTATGTTTAACACATGTATATGGAATCTAAAAAAAAAAAAAAAAAAGGTTCTGAAGAACCTAGGGGCAGGACAGGAATAAAGACGCAGATGTAGAGAATGGGCTTGAGGACAGGGGGAGGGGGAAGGGTAAGGTGGGAGGAAGTGAAAGAGTAGCATGGACATATATACACTACCAAATGTAAAATAGATAGCTAGTGGGAAGCAACCACATAGCACAGGGTGATCAGCTCGGTGCTTTGTGACCACCTAGAGGGGTGGGATAGGGAGGGTGGGAGGGAAACGCAAGCGGGAGGATATATGGGGGTATACGTATATGTATAGCTGATTTACTTTGTTATACGGCAGAAACTAACACACCACTGTAAAGCAGTTATATTCCAATAAAGATGTTAAAAAAAAAATAGAGAATGCAATATTCCAAGCATGAATCTTTCTGGAATGAGACTTTTTGGAAGATGTGATCTTTCCTTCTATTATCATTGGAAGAAAAATCAATGTATTTTCTACCTTAATGCATTCTCCAGTGTAATTATTTCATTATACGAAGTAAAACCTAAATATAGGGTCTTTTAGTTTAAATAATTAAAGCTTAAAAATCCAACACTTAAAAATGCCAGTGAGCCAAATTCATATGTGATTACTGCAAATATAATGTTTCTCCTTCTTTAGGAGTTTTATTAAATACAAATTCCCAAGTTACAACACTTTACGCAGGACATTTTGTCTTGGAGTCCCTCAGCACAGGAAGAGTCCCCAAACCTGTGTTCTACTTTCTGTACTCTTTGGGGAAGACTGAAGGAGAATCTATCTGAAGCAAGGGAAAATATCATAGGCAAAAACTTGAAAAATGCATTCCAATGAATTAGGAAACTCAAATGGAAATTTCCCTAGTAAAAATATATAACCTACTCAAAATATAACTTACCAAACTGACTCAGATAGAAATAGAAAACTTGAATGGACCTATAAATGGTAAAAACAAATTGAATCAGTATTTTTAAATCTATACACACACACATGTACACACAAACACACACGCATACCACGTGCCAGGCTTAGAACATTGTACAAGCTTTTTTTTACAGGAACATTCAAGGAACAAATAGTCTGCACTTTATACAAAATACTTCAGAATATTAAGTATGTTTAATCTCAGAGATGTGTACATGAGTTTTTGTTAAATTATTCTCTTGCTTTTCTGCACATTTGAAATATTTTTTAATTTAAAATTAAAAAAGAAAAAAGTCTATAAGTAAGTTAGGCAGAGAAAGACAAATATATGATATCACTTATTGGGAGAATCTAAAAAAATATAGCACAAATGAATTTATTAGACATAGAAAAACAATCTTAGGGTTACTAAAGGGGCAGAGGGGAGGAGGGTTAAATTAGGAGGTTGAGATTAACAGATACACACTACTATATAAAATATATAAACCACAAGGACCTACTGTATAGCACAGGGAACTACATTCAATATCTTATAATAACATATAATGGAAAAGAATCTGAAAAAGAACAGGTATACATGTATAACTGAATCACTTTGCTGTACACCTGAAACTAACACAATACTGTAAATCAACTATACTTCAATTAAAAAAAAAATGAAAGAAATAGGAAAGAGCTTCTCAGGGAAAAGTTAAGATATGAAAGGCCAGAGGAGGAAGCAAGAGTAGGACTGGGTGCATACAGAAGAATAAGTAAGAGCGGATTGAGTTTGCGGTCAGAGAGTAGGGCCAGAGACTGAGGAGAGATTTTTGAGTAACTGGCGTGGAGATAGACAGAAAAACATTTAGGATATTTTGCTTTGTGTTTTGTGACCCAGTTAAAAAGAAAAATCTCCACATGCTTAAACACTCTTTGAGTCAGAGTTATTCCTCTTTGAATGTGACACCAAGTTAAGATTGCCCTAAACACCAGACCCAAAGAGCTCAAGCTTTATTGGGGTTATGTATGTACATTACCCAGTTAGTTTTAAATTTCTCAGTATTATTTTACTACCCAGAGGAAAGTGCCATCAGCATAAGAGAGGCAAGATCAAATCGAAAATGTATGAAAATGAAAATTCAGAATATTCAGGTTTACCTTTTGGCCACAGTCAACATTATAGAAGCCTTCCTGCTGTTACAAATTCATAAAAGAAGGTAGAAACTTGCAAAAAAAAAAAAAAGATGTAAATTATGGTTTCTTTTTCTCAAGACCTGAAGAAACAAAATGAGCCAAACTCTTCAAATGTTATGACTTAGGTTTTTCTTCTACAAGCAGTTAGAGCTTCCACTCTCCCAATATTCAGCCCCTAAACAGATGAGAGAAGGAAGAATGTGGTAAGAGAGAAAAATTTTGTTGGATCTTCATAAGGGCAGGAATTCTGTGAATGTTTAGTGTCATAAACCCCTCACGAACAAATTGAAATCATTGCTGATCAACTTCTCAGCAATGGTAACTACTCTTCTGGGGTGCAGTAGCCAAAAACATACCTGAACGATGATGGGCTGTGTTTGTGAAGATACACAGTTGCACCTCAGTATCACAGGAGACCAGCCTCCAGAAACTACACCCTTAGAAGCCTAAATCAAGTGAAACTGTTCTAGAGGATTAAGACTTCATTAGACAGTAGGAGTAAGAGGTGGACCATTCCAGAAAAATAAAACTTCAGAATTATTTTAAAAAGCAATGTTTGCATAACTTAGCCATATCCAAAACCTAAAAAGATTAGCTTAGCTCTTCTCAAATAGCAAGTAAAAACGGCATGCATGCAAAGCATATCTAAAGTGCTGTAACTACAACAAAATGAAATTCTCTGGACAGCTGTTACACAACTTACCTAGACATGCCTTGAACTGGTGCAGTGGAAATTGCATAAACAAAAAAGGTTGCATGTGCATCAGCTATTGTGTTATGGCTTTACCCCACTAATTTATTCTCCCTGGCCCTGACCTGGATGTTAGCAGCCAATAATAGCACTTAAAAAAAAAAAAAAAAAAACTTACCTCTTTACCTATTTCTCTTCTTTCGGTTTTCACTCTGATACTTCAACAAGTAGCTGCCTTGGTCATGAACTACTTGCATTTTATTATACCTAAAACAGAAAGAAAATTGCTCATGGGAACTCTAATCCTTCCATTATAGAAATAATTAAGCTCTTTTATTTGCAAGAGGAAAATCTTTGGGGAATGTAGAAAAACTATCAAATGGCAACTAAAAAAAAAAAAAAGAAGAAGAAGAAGACGATGACAAGATATAACAGATCCTGGATATTGAAATTTCAGTTAGTGCTGCATATTGAAAGGTGCAAAGGAACTTTGTACAGGATTTCTCCTCTGTTCTTTGTTGGAATTGTTCAGTATGATTGGTAATTTAAAAATGCCAAGACACAGGGATATGCAAACACAGAAACATATTGCTGTAAATACATATAAGGGAATGTGAATTCCAAACCCGCTTTATGGATCTTTATCACTCCCTCCTTCCCCCAATACTTAAAAAGCAGGAGGAAAGAAAATGCCTGCCAGAGCTCCTCTCTTACTGCAGGACTATCTGATTCACCATCAAACACATGAGTAAGTGGGTCATTTTCTGAGATGTCTGGCTAATTAGAATCCTTGCTAGGGGTGAAATCTGTCTGTCCCATTGTAGAAAACTGCAGTGTCAGCAAGGCCAGATTAGGACCTTTTTAAAAAAATTATGTATTTTGTGATTAAAAATACAACTTTATTTTTCAAAACAATACAAATATGTGTACTGAAGTTAAAGTAACTTCTCCATATAAATTCTGATTGCAAAACACCAGATAAGTTTGCTACAGCTGTACATTTCTTTGTTGCCCCTGATGTCCTGGTGCCTTAGACGTGCAGTTGGCCCGCCTGTTGGGTAAACCAACACTGCAAGTTTTGCTACTGACTGTATGGTTTTATTTATTTGTTTGTTCTATTATTTTCCCCTGCTTCAGTAATGATTTTTTTGGAATTATACCTTAGAGTGTCCCTAAACTCTCTAACTTGATGAATATGGCCATTATGTTGATTTTAGAATTGACAATCTGGCAACAAAAATCTCAGAGTAGAAATTCTCATATATGCTTTTGGATCCTTTCTTAAGAAAGATGCTTCTCAGAAAAGAAATATCAGTGCCAAAGGAAAAGAACATTTTCTTCATTTGTACATCATTCATCTATTCAACAAATGAAGTGCCTATTACGTGCTACGTATTCTGTTAGACAATGACAAAATAGAGATGAACAAGATACACTTCTATTCTAGAAGGATTTTAAATCCACTTAAGTAAAAAACAGTGGTTGCCAGGGGACAAGAGGTGGGGGAATACAATTGATGGTGTTGGTATATAAGGGTATAAACTGGTAACAAGTACTAAATAAGCCATAGAGATCTAATGTATAAACGTATTGAATATAGACAATAATATTATACTATATGTAACATAATAAATATCATTACAATGTTAACCATATTACAATATATAAATGTATCAAAGTAACATGCTGTACAGTTTAAATTTACACAATGTTACATGTAGAATTTATCCAAGGAAAAAAAGGAAAAAAAATGATGATCTTGTGGGCCACACCTCTCATCTAACCACATGGAAAGGAAATTCCATTTGGAAGGAGGAGACAGCAGAAGGGCTTTTATCAGTGCCTTATCAAATGTGAGTGCTCCTACCCCATAAACATAATCACATTGTAAGCTCTACGTGCCAGGGGATGTTTTTGCCTTCTTTTGAATTTGCCCATAGTGCCTAGAAATATACCTCCTGTGCATGTATAAGGTATGCAATATTTATGTTTTTAATTACTAATTGTCACAAAGAAATTGTGCCTGTGTTCATACATTTGTTCGTTACATAAACTTGTGAAACATTTAGCATCATTTCTTTGAATAACTGCTTTCTTTAATTTTTGCTTGTGATATAATCAGTAAAGTATTAATCACTAAGTCAGATTAATATATGAATACAATCATACTTTGGTCTGGGTTTCAAATTAAAAGTTCCCATTTTTAGGAGCCAAAGATCCAAATATGCTGTTCTATACTCAGAATCAGTATTGAAAAAAGAGGAGACATAAATAGCAGAATAAAACACTGAAGCTTTTGATTGTGAGTTAGCAAAGAACAAAGAATGTCTCATTCCTCTTCCACTCCCTAGTTTCTTTCATAGAACCTGGGCCAGCAAGTGTTCAACAAATATTTGGAACAGAAAGAGAGAGAGATTGCTGAAGATCAGCTAACCAGTAGGCATGCTGTGGTAGTCCCCAAGTGAAGTGGGCAACTCTCTGCATTTCAGGCATCAGATACCATATGCAAAACTTTGCAAATGTGAAAAAGCAAGGTGTATTTAGGGTTGGGGGGTACGTCCTGTAGATCTGGAGAATCTGATATGTGGAGGGAATAGCTAGAAAGTTAAGGCTGAACACAAGGACAGAAAACAGGCCAAAAGAGTTTGTATTTTATCCTGAACTCCATGGGGAGTCACTATTAAGTTTTAAGAAAGGAGAGTAGCATAGCAAGATTTTTTTGTAAAAGGATAATTTGGTAGCAGTGGGTAAGATATATTGGAACTGAAAGCCATGTGGAGTCAGGTAAACACTTTAGGAAGCTGTGGCAATCTGGCTTCAAACCCTCACAAAGATTTCTAAACCTCTTGTCCTCTCCTCCAGTCTCAAGTCACCTTGTTTCTCTTGTGTCACAAAGTTTTTCTTCTCCCTGTTCAGTCCTCTTTGCATTCTGCTATTTACCCTCAATCTTACCTGATACCATTAATTTATCTGCTTATGTTCCTTAGGTAACTACTGATTTTTCACCTCTCTCTCCAAAATCCCCAGCTTGGTGCCTAAAGTAGAAATAAGTAGGAAATACATATGTAGAAGAGGTGGAGAAGGGCTTTAAACCTAGGTCTGTTCATACTCTGTCACTAGGCCATATTGCCTCTCTAACCAGGTATAGTGTTAGTTAATGCTATTTTTTCAAAATCCAAAGTCTAGGAAATATTCACATTGTTTAGTATACTTCAAAAATTTACACATTTTTTTATTTTTCTCTAACACGTAAGTGCTATACTTTACTCTTGGCTTTCCTTGAGGTTATAATTTAATGGGAGAAGGTAAGAGAAGAATGCTATAATCTTCTATTTAATTTAGTACTGCATTTTATCCGGAAGCACTTTGCCTCAGAGAGGACCCCATGAAGTCTTAGGTACACACAAGATCCACCGCCCCCTTCTGAGAAAAGTGGCCCCAAGCTGTTCTTTCTGCATTAAAATGCCAAAGCTCATGCCCAGTGATTCTACCCATGCACTGACTTGATAGGGGTGGCCATTTTCCTCTGAGATGGCTTTGCATGAAACTGCCCAAGAGGACTGCTCCATATTGCATGATTGCACACTAAGTTGGAGGAAAAACAGGAGCATTCAGAAGAAACTGGTGCTCAGTGTGTGTCCTAAATGATGATAAAATATTTTGCCAATTTTCTGTGAGATCTATGTACATCCCAGGCTAGAAAGTTGCTGAAACATAAAATGATCGGAGAAATGGTCATTTTTTTCTATCTCATTTCTCTGTGTATAGCTACCAAAAAAAAAAAAAAAAAAAATCACTGAAGATCATCTGTGCCTGTCTATTCCTATTCCTTACTATCCTGTATCTTTCTATAGACTTCATGTATACTCTCACCCTGCTGTGAAGATAACATAGATATGATCTTAGTTCCATAGATAGGTGAAGGGTAGCTGAGAGATATTTGTAGCCAGTTGCATCCAGTGTTGGGTTGAGAGTCAGAGGCTCCAAAATACAAGTCACAGGTCTTGATCTTGGACAAGTCACTTAATCTCTCCAAGCCTCAGTTTCTTTCTCTTTGAAATGGGAATGTTAATGGTACTTTGGTCATAAGATTTTTGTTAGGAATAAACAGGAAAATGCATGTCAAGTGCTGGGAACATTGTTTGCTGACAATAAGCACTTAATAAATGCCAGCTACTGTTTTGAAAGTTATAGGTACATGTATTGCCCACTCTCAAGCAGCTATTAAGAGATGGAAACAGGATTATTCCTATTATTTATTTCTAGCTTAGCACCTTTTTCCCCACAATACCACAGTGTTAATATGATGATAAGCCTTTGTTATGGGGGTGCTGAAAAGCACTCACAGTATTTGTGATAATATTAAAATAAGGAATAATTCAACTACCTAAATCTTACAGCAATAAAATAAATCTGAAACAAACTATAGAATAACAATATAACTACATTACAGAAAAGTTAACTAAATCGATGGTTGATAAAATATTAATTAATTTCCAAGAAAAGGTGATGTTTAATACACATAGCTAACTTCTGAGTATAATGTCTTAGAAAACAGGCTAATAAGTTTTATTCTCCCTCCCTCTCTCTCTCTCATCATCAACACTGGGTTGGGTAAAACCTGGGTTTGTCCCAGGCTGACATTTCTAAAAAAAGTTCATGCTACAATTATAGCATGAACAAAAAATTGTAACATATACAAAAAGTATATGTTACAATTTTTTTTATTGAGGTATAGTTGAGGTACAATATTATATGAGTTACAGGTGTACAATATACTGATTCACAATTTTTAAACATTATACTCCATTTATAGTTATTATAAATATTTGCTATATTCCCTGTGTTGTACATCCTTGTAGCTTATTTTATACCTAATATTGGGTTGGCCAAAAAGTTCGTTAGGGTTTTTCTGCATCATTGGAAAAACCCGAACGAACTTTTTGGCCAACCCAATAGTTTGTACTTCTTAATTCCCTACCCTATATTGCCCCTCCCCTTTCCCTCTCCCCACTGGTAACCACTAGTTTGTTCTCTATATCTGTGAGTCTGCTTCTTTTTTGTTATATTCATTAGTTTGTTGTATTTTTTTTAGATTCCACACATAAGTGATATCATACAGCATTTGTCTTTCTCTGTCTGACTTATTTCACTTAGCATAATACCCTCTAAGTCCATCCATGTTGTTACAAATGGCAAAATTTCATTCTTTTTATGGCTGAGTAGTATTTCATTGTATATATTATAGATATATACCACATCTTCTTTATCCATTCATCTGTTGATGGACACTTAGGTTGCTTTCATATCATGGCAATTGTAAACAATGCTGCTATGAACATTGGGGTGCATGTATCTTTTCAAATTAGTGTTTTTGTTTCTTTCAGATATATACCCAGGAGTGGAATTGCTGGGTCATAGGGTAGTTCTATTTTTAGTTTTTTGAAAAACCTCCATACTGTTTTCCACAGTGGCTGCACCAATTTACAGTCCCACCAACAGCGGACGAGGGTTCTCTTTTCTCCACATCCTTGTCAACATTTGTCATTTGTCTTTTTGATGATAACCATTCTGACATGTATGAGGTGATATCTCATTGTTGTTTTGATTTGCATTTCCCTGATGACTAGCAGTGTTGAGCACCTTTTCATGGGCCTGGTGGCCATCCATATTTCCTTTTTGGAAAAATGTCTATTCAGGTTTTCTACACATTTTTGAATTGGGTTGTTTGTTTTTTTGATATTGAGTTGTATGAGCTGTTTATATATGTTTGATATTAACCCCTTGTCAGCCATATAATTTGCAAATATTTTCTCCCACTTTGTAGGTTGTCTTTTTGTTTTGTCAATGGTTTCTTTGTTGTGCAAAAGCTTTTAAGTTTAATTAGGTCCCATTTCTTTATTTTTGCTTTTATTTCCTTTCATTTGGGAGACAGACCAAAAAAAAATATTGCTACGATTTATGTCAGAGGGTTCTGCCTATGTTTTCCTCTAGGAGTTTTATGGTTTCCAGTCTTACATTTAGGTCTTTAATACATTTTGAGTTTCTTTTTGTATATGGTGTTAGAGAATGTGCTAATTTCACTCTTTTACATGCACCTGTCCAGATTTCCCAGCACCACTTTTTTTTTTTTAACATCTTTATTGGAGTATGATTGCTTTACAATGGTGTGTTAGTTTCTGCTTTATAACAACGTGAATCAGTTATACATATACATATGTTCCCATATCTCTTCCCTCTTGCATCTCCCTCCCTCCAACCCTCCCTATCCCACCCCTCTAGGTGGTCACAAACCACCGAGCTGATCTCCCTGTGCTATGTGGCTGCTTCTCACTAGCTATCTATTTTACGTTTGGTAGTGTATATATGTCCATGCCACTCTCTCACCCTGTCACATCTCACCCCTCCCCCTCCCCATATCCTCAAGTCCATTCTCTAGTAGGTCTGTGTCTTTATTCCCGTCTTGCCCCTAGGTTCTTCATGACCATTTTTTTTTTCTTAGATTCCATATATATGTGTTAGCATACTGTATTTGTTTTTCTCTTTCTGACTTACTTCACTCTGTATGACAGACTCTAGGTCTCTCCACCTCACTACAAATATCTCCATTTCGTTTCTTTTTATGGCTGAGTAATATTCCATTGTATATATGTGCCACATCTTCTTTATCCATTCATCCGATGATGGACACTTAGGTTGCTTCCATGTCCTGGCTATTGTAAACAGAGCTGCAATGAACATTTTGGTACATGACTCTTTTTTTTTTTTTTTTTTTTTTTATTTATTTATTTATGGCTGTGTTGGGTCTTCATTTCTGTGTGAGGGCTTTCTCTAGTTGCGGCAAGCAGGGGCCACTCTTCATCGCGATGCGCGGTCCTCTCACTATCGCGGCCTCTCGTTGCAGAGCACAGGCTCCAGACGCGCAGGCTCAGTAGTTGTGGCTCACGGGCCTAGTTGCTCTGCGGCATGTGGGATCCTCCCAGACCAGGGCTCGAACCCTTGTCCCCTGCATTGGCAGGCAGATTCTCAACCACTGCGCCACCAGGGAAGACCCACATGACTCTTTTTGAATTCTGGTTTTCTCAGGGTATGTGCCCAGTAGTGGAATTGCTGGGTCGTATGGTAGTTCTATTTTTAGCTTTTTAAGGAACCTCCATACTGTTCTCCATCGTGGCTGTATCCATTTACATTCCCACCAACAGTGCAAGAGTGTTCCCTTTTCTCCACACCTTCTCCAGCATTTATTGTTTCTAGATTTTTTGATGATGGCCATTCTGACCGGGGTGAGATGATATCTCATTGTAGTTTTTTTTTGTTTTTTTTTTTTCATCTTTATTGAAGTATAATTGCTTTACAATAGTGTGTTAGTTTCTGCTTTATAACAAAGTGAATCAGTTATACATATACATATGTTCCCATATCTCTTCCCTCTTGCATCTCTCTCCCTCCCACCCTCCCCATCCCACCCCTCTAGGTGGTCACAAAGCACCAAGCTGATCTCCCTGTGCTATGCGGCTGCTTCCCACTAGCTATCTATTTTACATTTGGTAGTGTATATATGTCCATGCCACTCTCTCACCCTGTCACATCTCACCCCTCCCCCTCCCCATATCCTCAAGTCCATTCTCTAGTAGGTCTGTGTCTTTATTCCCGTCTTGACATTAGGTTCTTCATGACCTTTATTTTCCCTTAGATTCCATATATATGTGTTAGCATACTGTATTTGTTTTTCTCTTTCTGACTTACTTCACTCTGTATGACAGACTCTAACTCCATCCACCTCATTACAAATACCTCCATTTCATTTCTTTTTATGGCTGAGTAATATTCCATTGTATATATGTGCCACATCTTCTTTATCCATTTATCTGATGATGGACACTTAGGTTGCTTCCATGTCCTGGCTATTGTAAATAGAGCTGCAATGAACATTTTGGTACATGACTCTTTTTGAACTATGGTTTTCTCAGGGTATATGCCCAGTAGTGGAATTGCTGGGTCGTATGGTAGTTCTATTTGTAGTTTTTTAAGGAACCTCCATACTGTTCTCCATAGTGGCTGTATCAATTTATATTCCCACCAACAGTGCAAGAGGGTTCCCTTTTCTCCACACCCTCTCCAGCATTTATTGTGTCTAGATTTTTTGATGATGGCCATTCTGACCGGGGTGAGATGATATCTCATTGTAGTTTTGATTTGCATTTCTCTAATGATTAATGATGTTGAGCATTCTTTCATGTGTTTGTTGGTAATCTGTATATCTTCTTTGGTGAAATGTCTATTTAGGTCTTCTGCCCATTTTTGGATTGGGTTGTTTGTTTTTTTTTGTTATTGAGCTGCATGAGCTGCTTGTAAATCTTGGAGATTAATCTTTTGTCAGTTGCTTCATTTGCAAATATTTTCTCCCATTCTGAGGGTTGTCTTTTGGTCTTGTTTATGGTTTCCTTTACTGTGCAAAAGCTTTTAAGTTTCCTTAGGTCCCATTTGTTTATTTTTGTTTTTATTTCCATTTCTCTAGGAGGTGGGTCAAAAAGGATCTTGCTGTGATTTATGTCATAGAGTGTTCAACCTATGTTTTCCTCTAAGAGTTTGATAGTGTCTGGCCTTACATTTAGGTCTTTAATCCATTTTGAGTTTATTTTTCTGTATGGTGTTAGGGAGTGTTCTAATTTCATACTTTTACATGTACCTGTTCAGTTTTCCCAGCACCACTTATTGAAGAGGCTGTCTTTTCTCCACTGTATATTCTTGCCTCCTTTATCAAAGATAAGGTGACCAATAGTGCATGGGTTTATCTCTGGGCTTTCTATCCTGTTCCATTGATCTATGTTTCTGTTTTTGTGCCAGTACCATACTGTCTTGATTACTGTAGCTTTGTAATATAGTCTGAAGTCAGGGAGCCTGATTCTTCCAGCTCCATTTTTCGTTCTCAAAATTGCTTTGGCTATTCGGGGTCTTTTGTGTTTCCATACAGATTGTGAAAGTTTTTGTTCTAGTTCTCTGAAATATGCCAGTGGTAGTTTGATAGGGATTGCATTGAATCTGTAGATACACCATATTAACAAATTGAAGGAGAAAAACCATATGATCATTTCAATAGATGCAGAGAACGCTTTTGACAAAATTCAACACCCATTTATGATAAAAACCCTGCAGAAAGTAGGCATAGAGGGAACTTTCCTCAACATAATAAAGGCCATATATGACAAACCCACAGCCAACATCGTCCTCAATGGTGAAAAACTGAAACCATTTCCACTTAGATCAGGAACAAGACAAAGTTGCCCGCTCTCACCACTATTATTCAACATAGTTTTGGAAGTTTTAGCCACAGCAATCAGAGAAGAAAAAGAAATAAAAGGAATCCAAATCGGAAAAGAAGAAGTAAAGCTGTCACTGTTTTCAGATGACATGATACTCTACATAGAGAATCCTAAAGATGCTACCAGAAAACTACTAGAGCTAATCAATGAATTTGGTAAAGTAGCAGGATACAAAATTAATGCACAGAAATCTCTGGCATTCCCATACACTAATGATGAAATATCTGAAAGTGAAATTAAGAAAACACTCCCATTTACCATTGCAACAAAAAGAATAAAATATCTAGGAATAAACCTACCTAAGGAGACAAAAGACCTGTATGCAGAAAATTATAAGACACTGATGAAAGAAATTAAAGTTGATACAAATAGATAGAGAGATATACCATGTTCTTGGATTGGAAGAATCAATATTGTGAAAATGACTCTACTACCCAAAGCAATCTACAGATTCAGTGCAATCCCTATCAAACTACCACTAACACCACTTATTGAAGAGACTGTGTTTCCTCCACTGTATATTCTTGCCTCCTTTGTTGTATATTAGTTGACCGTAAGTGCATGGGTTTATTTCCAGGCTCTCTGTTCTGTTCCATTGATCTATGTGTCTATTTTTGTGCCAATGCCATACTATTTTGATTGCTATGGTAATAGTCTGAAGTCAGGGAACATGATTGCTCCAGTTCTGTTCTTCTTTCTTGGGACTGTTTTTGCTATTCAAGGTCCTTTGTGTTTTCATACAAATTTTAAAATTTGTCAGTTCCAGTCACATTCTATTAGCCAAAGGAAGTTACTAGCCAAGTCAGCCATTAATGGAGTGAGGAAGTACAGCTGACCCTTGGATATCATGGGTTTGAACTGCTTGGGTCCACTTATACACAGGATTTTTTCAATAGTATATACTGTAGTACTACACAATCCACAGATGCAGAATCGTGGATACAGGGGAAATGTATACCAAGGGCCAACTATGAAGTTATAAACAGATTTTTGACTCCACGGAGGGTCAGTCGAAATCTTGTGTTGTTCAAGGGTCAACTGTATTCTTTTCTCAGAAAGGTAGAGAAAAGGGAATCAATATTTGCTTAAAATTAATCAAATTGACCACATCATTTCACAATATTTTTGCAATTCAATTCAATGCAGATACTGAGATATATATATAGTATTTTAATATGAATATATACACTATAGTATACATTATATAGTATATACTGTGTAATGTATATATTTATATTATAGTATAATATAAACAACTAAATTATATATACCTATGTATGTATATATATACATATACATATATCTATAGTGACTGCCTATAGAAAAATAAAAGGAAAATTCATTAAAAACAACAATAAAAAGGACAACAATATCTCTTCTTTATTTTATCAGGAAAAATGCTATGTTGCCAAAAAGCTGTCCAGAAAATGGACAGCAATCATCATTGCAATATTCTGCAGTTGAACTATGGATCAGCGTCAACTAAAATAGCAAAATGGAGCCAAGATGCCTTGCAGTGTTGCAGGTGGTGCTAGATGTTGGCACTTTTTAGAGTTCTGCACAGTGGTGGGGCCCTAAGGCCTAGCAGAGGGGCAGGTGGCACGTGGGAGCTAGCCCAGCCAGAAGCCAAACAGGATATTGTTTTGATTTACAAAACTAGCACTGTGGCACCACAGTTATTTCAAAGTCATTCAGTGAGGTCAGAAGAGGCCAGAGCTTCTATCGGATCTCTGTCATCTCAAACTAAATGTTTAATCCAAATCTAAACCTTTTCTTTTTAGAAGTAATATTGGTAATTAACTCAGAGACCTCCATATTTCCCTTACAAACATAACTATGTTTATGCTCAAAATCTGGTGCTCAAAATCTCAGAGGTTTAAGTTTTCCAGATTTAGTTTGGACATCACATATCTGCAAACGTGATATTGAGGAAGCTGCAACAACTGAATTGTAAACCTTCCTGAACAGGCGTTGATTCAGCTAATGGCAACTTTACATTGAGGGCAAAATTTGCTTGCTTTCAACAGCACAGACTTTCCACAGATGGCCTTGAAGCTAGCAAGTCTGGAAGCTGTAAAAAAGCCCTCTCTTCAGCTATGTCACACTGAACTGGATATAGATTTTTAAACAGTTTGCTGTCCAAATGCTAAGTGGTGATATGTTGTCCAATCCTACAGCTGGGTGGCTTACAAAATAAGGAACTGTCCTTTAGCTCTAACACTGTGGTAGAAATCCATTTCTCTTTGCCTCTGCTGAGTCCCAAGAGGACAGTTGTCTACATATAATTATATACAATTGGGCAGTCAGTGGCTTCATTCAGGAGAGACCCAGCTCTGATCTTTGCTGGCTCTCCAATGACTTCTGAACCATGAAGGAGGTGGTCATGCCAGGTCAGGGTTTATTATGGAAACAGAGAGTTTGAAGGGACAGACACTGGAGCTGACAGCAAGGCGGTTGACTTGTGGAGGAAGGACTTCATCCATGGAAGCCTGCATGCACAGAATGCAGAGAACCTACCTGAATGCTTTCTTATCTTACCCAAAGTGAAGGAGAGCAAAAAAAAAAAAAAGAATTCCTTGACTTTGCCAGCAACATTCTTTTCCTTTAATATTCAGTGTAAGCTGTTCAGAAATTCTATTCTGTTCTTTACATGGATACGCTAAGGGAAAGATTGTGAATTCTAATAAAATCAGATGGTAAGATACTTGAGCTTTTACAAAGAAGCATTATTTTACTAGGCTGAATGTTTATACAATTCACTGTAGACCTAGGCAATTTAGCCTGCTAATATATTGTACTGGCAGGTTATGTTTGGCCATAAAGATACCATTTGTGGCACCCCCTTACCCTTGTAAAAAACATTATTATATGCCAAGACACCAAGATAACATAAAAAGAAACCATGGAGTTTTTCACTAAATTGAAAGGAAGTATAGTCTGTGTATTGTGATAAAGGATACTCATGTGTACTGCAGAAAAATTCATAGATTCATGTTATCACCTTTCTACATCCCCCACAAGAAGTTGAAAAATGTTCATGAAGGTAAATTAAAATTCTAAAATGTAGTCCTAAGATGGAGATGATTTTTGTCTCATTTTTTTAATCAGAAATTGGAAACATGAGAAAGAATACATAAAAAACTTGTGCTCTGTGGAAGGCAATGTCAAGAAAATGAGAAGGCAAACCACAGATTGGGAGAAAATATTTGCAAAAGACAATGTCTGATAAAGGACTGTTATCCAAAATATACAAAGAACACTTTAAACTAAACAAAAAGAAAATGAACAACTCAATTAAAAAATGGAGAAAAATCATGAAGAGACAGGTCATCAAAGAAGGTATACACATGGCAAGTAAGCATATGAAAAGATGCTCAACATCATATGTTGTTAGGGAATTGAAAATTAAAACAACAGTGTGATACCACTACACACCTATTGAAATGACCAAAACCCAAAGCACTGAGAACACTGATGTGGATGTGGAGAAACAGGAATTCTCATTCATTGCTGGTGGGAATGCAACATGGTACAGCAATTTTGGAAGACAGTTTGGTAGTTCCTTACAAAACTAAACATTTACCATGCAATCCAGAAATTGTGCTCTTTGGTATTTACCCAAACAAACTGAAAACTTATGTCCACACAACACCTGCACATGAAATTTTTTTTTTAATTAATTTTTGTAATTAATTTATTTATTTTTGGCTGCGCTGGGTCTTCGTTTCTGTGTGAGGGCTTTCTCTAGTTTCGGCAAGCGGGGGCCACACTTTATCGCGGTGCACAGGCCTCTCACTACCGCGGCCCCTCTTGTTGTGGAGCACAGGCTACAGACGGGCAGGCTCAGTGATTGTGGCTCACGGGCATAGCCGCTCCACGGCACGTGGGATCCTCCCAGACCAGGGCTCGAACCCACGTCCACCTCACTGGCAGGCAGATCCCCATCCACTGTGCCACCAGGGAAGCTCCCTGAAATGTTTATAGCAGCTTTATTCATAACTGTCAAAACTTGGAAGCAACCAATATGTCCCTCAGTAAGTGAACAGAAAAATAAACTGTGGTACCTCCAGACAATGGAATATCATTCAGCATTAAAAAAAAAAAAAAAAAAATCAAAAGAAAGCTGGAGTAGCAATAATCATATCAGAAAAAATAGATGTTAAAAAAAAGTATGTTACAAGAGACAAGGAAGGACACTACATAATGATCAAGGGATCAATCCAAGAAGAAGACACAACAATTATAAATATATATGCACCCAATATAGGAGCACCTCAATACATAAGGCAACTGCTAACAGCTATAAAAGAGGAAATCCACAATAACACAATAATAGTGGGGGACTTTAACACCTCACTTACACCAATGGACAGATCATCCAAAATGAAAATAAATAAAGAAATAGAAGCTTTAAATGACACAATAGACCAGATAGATTTAATTGATATTTATAGAACATTCCATCCAAAAACAGCAGATTACACTTTCTTCTCAAGTGCACACAGAACATTCTCCAGGATAGATCACATCTTGGGTCACAAATCAAGCCTTAGTAAATTTAAGAAAATGGAAATCATGTCAAGCATCTTTTCTGACCACAATGCTATGAGATTAGAAATCAATTACAAGGAAAAAAACGTAAAAAACACAAACACATGGAGGCTAAACAATACATTACTAAATAACCAAGAGATAACTGAAGAAATCAAAGAGGAAATCAAAAAATACCTAGAGACAAATGACAATGAAAACACGACAATCCAAAACTTATGGGATGCAGCAAAAGCAGTTCTAAGAGGGAAGTTTATAGCTATATAAGCCTACTTCAAGAAACAAGAAAAATAGCAAATAAACAATCTAACCTTACACCTAAAGGAACTAGAGAAAGAAGAACAAACAAAACCCAAAGTTAGCAGAAGGAAAGAAATCATAAAGATCAGAGCAGAAATAAATGAAATAGAAATCAAAGACAACAATAGCAAAGATCAATAAAATTAAAAGCAGGTTCTTTGCGAAGATAAACAAAATTGATAAACCATTAGCCAGACTCATTAAGAAAAAGAGGGAGAGGACTCAAATCAATAAAATTAGAAACGAAAAACGAGAAGTTATAACAGACACCTCAGAAATACAAAGCATCGTAAGAGACTACTACAAGCAACTCTATGCCAATAAAATGGACAACCTGGAAGAAATGGACAAATTCTTAGTAAGGTATAACCTTCCAAGACTGAACCATTAAGAAATAGAAAATATGAACAGACCAATCACAAGTAATGAAATTGAAACTGTGATTAAAAATCTTCCAACAAACAAAAGTCCAGGACCAGGTGGCTTCACAGGTGAATTCAATAAAACATTTAGAGAAGAGCTAACACCCATCCTTCTCAAACTCTTCCAAATAATTGCAGAGGAAGGAACACTCCCAAACTCATTCTATGAGGCCATCATCACCCTGATACCAAAACCAGACAAAGATACTATAAAAAAAAGAAAATTACAGACCAATATCACTGATGAATATAGATGGAAAAATCCTCAACAAAATACTAGCAAACAGAATCCAACAACACATTAAAAGGATCATACACCATGATCAAGTGGGATTTATCCCAGAGATGCAAGGATTCTTGAATATACGCAAATCGATCAATGTGATACACCATATTAACAGATTGAAGAATAAAAACCATATGATCATCTCAATAGATGCAGAAAAAGCTTTTGACAAGATTCAACACCCATTTATGATAAAAACTCTCCAGAAAGTGGGCATAGAGGGAACCTACCTCAACATAATAAAGGCCATATATGACAAACCCACAGCAAACATCATTCTCAATGGTGAAAAACTGAAACCATTTCCTCTAAGATCAGGAACAAGACACGGATGTTCACTCTCACCACTATTATTCAACACAGTTTTGGAAGTCCTAGCCACGGCAATCAGAGAAGAAGAAGAAATAAAAGGAATACAAATTGGTAAAGAAGAAATAAAACTGTCACTGTTTGCAGATGACATGATACTATACATAGAGAATCCTAAAAATGCCACCAGAAAACTATTAGAGCTAATCAATGAATTTGGTAAAGTAGCAGGATACAAAATTAATGCACAGGAATCTCTTGCATTCCTATACACTAATGATGAAAAATCTGAAAGAGAAATTAAGGAAACACTGCCATTTACCATTGCAACAAAAAGAATAAAATACTTAGGAATAAACCTACCTAGGGAGACAAAAGACCTGTATGCAAAAAACTATAAGACACTGATGAAAGAAATTAAAGATGATAACAACAGATGGAGAGATATACCATGTTCTTGGATTGGAAGAATCAATATTGTGAAAATGACTCTACTACCCAAAGCAATCTACAGATTCAATGCAATCCCTATCAAATTACCAAGGGCATTTTTTACGGAACTAGAACAAAAAATCTTAAAATTTGTATGGAGACACAAAAGACCCCGAATAACCAAAGCAGTCTTGAGGGAAAAAAATGGAGCTGGAGGAATCAGACTCCCTGACTTCAGACTATACTACAAAGCTACACTAATGAAGATAATACAGTACTGGCACAAAAACAGAAACATAGATCAATGGAACAAGATAGAAAGCCCAGAGATAAACCCACACACCTATGGTCCACTAATCTATGACAAAGGAGGCAAGGATATACAATGGAGAAAAGACAGTGTCTTCAATAAGTGGTGCTGGGAAAACTGGACAGCTACATGTAAAAGAATGAAATTAGAACACTCCCTAACACCATACACAAAAATAAACTCAAAATGGATTAGAGCCCTAAATGTAAGACTGGACACTATAAAACTCTTAGAGGAAAACTTAGGAATAACACTCTTTGACATAAATCACAGCAAGATCTTTTTTGATCCACCTCCTAGAGTAATGGAAATAAAAACAAAAATAAAGAAATGGGACCTAATGAAACTTAAAAGCTTTTGCACAGCAAAGGAAACCATGAACAAGACGAACAGATAACCCTCAGAATGGGAGAAAATATTTTCACACGAATCAATGGACAAAGGATTAATCTCCAAAATATATAAACAGCTCATGCAGCTCAATATTAAAAAGGCAAACAACCCAATCCAAACATGGTCAGAAGACCTAAATAGACATTTCTCCAAAGAAGACATACAGATGGACAAGAGGCACATGAAAAGCTCCTCAACATCACTAATTATTAGAGAAATGCAAATCAAAACTACAGTGAGGTATCACCTCACACCAGTTAGAATGGGCATCATCAGAACATCTACAAACAACAAATGCTGGAAAGGGTGTGGAGAAAAGGGAACCCTCTTGCACTGTTGGTGGGAATGTAAATTGATACAGCCACTATGGAGAACAGTATGGAGGTTCCTTAAAAAACTAAAAATAGAACTACCATATGATCCAGCAATCCCACTACTGGGCATATACCCAGAGAAAACCATAATTCAAAAAGACACATGCACCCCAGTGTTCATTGCAGCACTATTTACAATAGCCAGGTCATGGAAGCAACCTAAATGCCCATCGACAGACAAATGGATAAAGAAGATGTGGTACATATATACAATGGAATATTACTCAGCCATAAGAAGGAATGAAATTGGGTGATTTTTTGTGACGTGGATGGACCTAGAGACTGTCATACAGAGTGAAGTAAGTCAGAAAGAGAAAAACAAATATCGTATATTAACGCATATATGTGGAAGCTAGAAAAATGGTACAGATGAACCTGTTTGCAGGGCAGAAATTGAGACACAGATGTAGAGAACAGACGTATGGACACCAAGGGGGGAAAGCCTTGGGGGGGGGTGTGGGTGGGGGTGTTGTGATGAATTGGGCGATTGGGATTGACATGTATACACTGATGTGTATAAAATTGTTGACTAATAAGGACCTGTTGTATAAAAAAAATAAATAAAATTAAATTAAACAAAACAAAGCAAAAAACAAAAAAAGATATATCAAGCCATGAAAAAACATGAAGAACCTTAAATACATGTTACTAAGTGAAAGAAGTCAATCTGAAAAGGTTACGTAATTTATGGTTCCAACTCTATGACATTCTGGAAAAGGCAAAACTGTGGAGATGGTAAAAAAGATGGGTAGTTGCCAGGGTTTAGAGGAGAGAGAGGGATGGATAGTTGGGGAACGGAGGATTTTTAGGGCAGTGCAACTATAGTGGTGGATACATGACATCATGTCTGTCAAAACACAGAAAATGTGCAACATCACAAGTGAACCCTAATGTAAACTATGGACTCTAGGTGATAATGATGTCTCAATGTAGGTTCATCAGTTACAATAAATGTATCACTACGGTTTAGCATGTTGTTAGTGGGGGAGGTTGTGCATGTGCAGGATCAGGGGGTATATAACACCCCTTCATATTTTCCACTCAATTTTGCTTTAAACCTAAAACTGCTCTAAAAAATATATGTTATGAATTTAAAAAAAGGATATATGCACATGCACTTGCACACACACATATAACAATTAATCCAGCTCATTTACTCACTACCCAGATTATGAAATAGAAAACTGATGTGAATATTGAAGCCTTTTGTTATGCTCCTCCACAATCCCATCCCCCACCCACCGTCCCATCCCTAAACTTCTCCCTGAGATAAATATTACACTGATTTTTGTTTTCCTTCCAATGTCTTTCTTTACCACGTTTGTTTGTATCACTAAGTAATATGTTGCTTAAATTGGATGCTTTTGAACTTTATATAAATGGAATCATGCTGTAGGTAATCCTGAGTTTTGTTTTCATTTCGTTTTGTTTTGTATCTTATTTTTTGTTTTTGCTAGACCTTAGAGTAATATGATTATTCCTGTAGCAGGAGTTCATTCTTCTAACAGCTGTATACAATTCCGTTCTAAATTAAGCTCATTGTATTTTTCCCTGTTCTTCTCCTGTTTTTGGACACTTGGTTGTTACACGTTTCTTTTTTCTTTCTTCTTACCTTGCTGTTACAAACTTTCTTTACATGTCTTTTGGTGAACATTTATAAGAGATTTCTCTAAGGAGTAGTCATAGAGATAGAATTGTTGAGTTCTATGCTATCTTCATCTTTATAAAACAGTGCCAAATTGTTTTTCAAAGTTGCTGTACCACTTTATACACCTATCAACAGTGTATGAAAGTTCTGATTACTCCACATCCCTTATCGTATCAGATTCTTTCTTTTTCCTCCTTTCCTTCTTTTTCCTCTCTTTCTTTTTCTTTCTTTCTTTCTTTCTTTCTTTCTTTCTTTCTTTCTTTCTTTCTTTCTTTCTTTCTTTCTTTCTTTCTTTCTTTCTTTCTTTCTTTCTTTCTTTCTTTCTTCTTTTTTACCAATGTGATGGGTTTGAAGTGATATCACATTTAATTTGCATTTTCCTGATTACTAATGAGATTGCTCTTGCATTTTCCATATATTTAATTGGTTTTTTGTGTTCCTCTTCTATGAAATGCTTAATTTGCTTGCTTATTTTTCATTAGATTGTTTATCCTTTTCTTATTGTTGTATCTTCTCCCAATTTGTGATTTCTCATTTCACCTTAGGTATGCTGTCTTAATTTTTATATTGTGAAATTTATCAATTTTTCCTTGTCATTTGCATTTTTGGTATCTTATTTAAGAAATCCTTCCATATAATAAGGTCATAAAGATATTTTTCTATGCTCTCTTATCAAAGTTTTCAACCTTTGCTTTTTGCATTTGTATTGAACCAATCTGAAACTGATTTTGTGCATAGATATAGTTTATATTTTCCTGTATGGATAATCAATTGTCCAAGCATAATTTGTTGGATATTCCATACTTTACTCATTGATCTATAATGCCAGCTGTATCATAAATCATTTCTGTATATATGACCAGCTGGTCCTGGAATATTTTTACTATTTTATAGGATTATTTGTCTATCCCTAAACAAATGCTACACTATCTTGTTGACTATTGCTTCACATGATCTTTGTATCTGTTAGTACAAGACCTCCCCAACCCTTTGTTCTTTGCCATCAGTTTTTTGGCAATAGCTGCTCTTTTCTTTTCCATATACATATGTATTAGTTAAGGTTCTCCAGAGACAAAGAGACATAGAACCAATAGGGTATAGATAGAGATATACATATACACATATCTATCTTAAAGAGTTTTATTATTAAAAATTAGCTCATGTGATTATGGAGAAGTCCTGAGAAGTCCCAGGATCCTCCATCTGCAAGCAGGAAACCCAGTAAAGCCAGTCTAAGTCTGAAGGCCTGAGAACCAGAAGAATCAATGTTGTAAGTCCCAGTCTGAGAACAAAAGAAAACCAATGTGTCAGCTCAAGCAGTCATAAAGAGAGCAAGGATTCCCCTTCTCCAACCTTTGTTTTATTCAGACCATCAAGAGACTGGATGATGCCCACCAACATTGTGGAGGGCAATTTGCTTTACTCAGTCTACTGAATCAAATACTAAACTTTTCCAGCAACACTGTCACAGACACACTCAGAAATAATGTTTAACCAAATATGTGGACATCCAAAGGCCCCATCAAATTGACACATAAAATTAACTATCATGGAATCTTAGAATCAAATCCTCAAATTAAACACACACACACAAACACACACACAGGTGTTTTTGCATCAAATCTAAAGATAGATTTAGGAAGAATTGGCATATATATGATAGTGAGCTTTTCTACCCCTATCCATTTATTTAGACTTTTAATGCCTTCTAATTTCTAATTTAATTGAATTATGATGAAATAATATGATCTACATGATACCTGTTCTATGAAACTTAGGACTTGCATTATGACCTAGTACAGGGTCAATTTTTGTAACTTTCCATGTATGCTTGAAAATAATGTGTATTATACAATTGCTGAGTCAATTAGATCAAGATTGTTAATTATGCTATTCAAATACATACTTATTGATTTTTGTGCGTGTGAGCTTAGATATACTGGTTTTCATTTGGTTAGTATTTGCCTAATATATCTTTTCTCATTTATTAATTTTGGCCTTCCTGTGTCATAATGTTTCTCATACGTCTTATGAGAATGTAGCTTATGGCTGCATTTTATTTTTTTATGCAGTCTGACAACCTTTGTCTTGTAACTAGCTCTTTTAATCTATTTAAATTTACAGTGATCAGAAGTGTAATTAGAATTTATTTCTACCATCTTTTTACTGGTTTCTATTTATTCTGCTTTTTCTATTGGTGTTTTTTTCTTCTTTATTGTCTTATTTTGGATTGATTGGGATCTTTTGGGTCTCATTTCATATTTACTTAAAATGTTAACATGCATTCTTGGGAGGCACAAACTACTGAGTGTAAGATGGGCTCAAAGATGTATTGTACAACATGGGGAATATAGCCAATATTTTGTAATAACTGTAAATGGAAAGTAACCTTTAAAATTGTATAAATTTTTTTTTAATTTTAAATGCATTCTTAACAAAATCTAAAGTTAATCAACTTCTTCACCCTCCTCCAAACAATGCAAGGACTTTAGAGCACTGAATTCATATCACCCCTTGCAAAATGACAAGCTATATTTCCAGATTTTAGATCTACCTGATTTTGCTAACCCCATAAATTGGGCATTGTTATTAATGTTTATGCAGTCATGTTTAGATATGATACAAATTTACTGATTTCTTGACTCACCATTCCTACTAGCATCTCAGTGCCTCTTTCTGAGATGATTTCCCTTTGGCCTGAAGTACAGCCTTCAGAATCTCCTTTGGTGGAGGTCTGTTAACCAAGAGAATTTGTTCATTTTGGCTCTCAGAATTAGGCACAATCACCCAGCTGGTCTCAGGACATGTTGAACCAGAAGAGAACTTCTCACGTGTCAGGAGGACCAGCCCTTGGAGAAACAGAGCAAAACATCTGCTTTCTGTGAGCAAGTCACTTCCACAAGGAAGAGGGGTATTGCTGAGCTAAGCATGCCTCGGTATTTCCCCCAAATATTCCAATTGGATACGTTACTCCATTAACCCTCCTCCCCAGTTGAGAATAAATATAGGAGCAGAAAGATATCAGGAGATTAACACCAGTGAAGATCTTTTAACCTAGCACTAAACATTGGGGGAGGGGCAGAGATGTAGACCCTAAAAGAGCTTTGTGTCTGTACTAGTTTGTTAGGGATGCCGTAACAAAGTACCACAAACTGGGTGGCTTAAACAATAGTTCTGGAGGCTAGAAGTCCAAAATCAAGGTGTCAGCAGAGAGCCATGAGGGAAAATCTGTTCCATACCTCACTCGTATCTTCTGGTAGTTTGCTGGCAATTTTTGGAATTCCTTGTAGATGGTGTTGTCCCTGTCTCCGCATTGTCTTTCCTTTGTATGCATCTCTTTCTCTTCACACAGTCACTGGATTAGGGGCCCACCCTACTCCAGTATGATCTTCTGTTAACTAATTACATCTGCAATGACTGTTTCCAAAAAAAATATCACATTCTGAGATACTGGGAGTTAGGACTCCAACATATGAATTTGAGGGAGGGGACACAATTCAACCCAGGCAGTTTCCTTATATGTTTTGTGAATTTCAACTATAAGTGCAAGCTCCATGGAACTTCATCTATGGAAAACCTTTGAGGCCTGGGTTGAAGATGTGTTTCTCCAGAGAGGGTTTGATTTTGATTTTGCCAAGTGCCTGGAGTACATCCAACCTGCAACTATTATAAAATAATTCTCACTGGGGGGTTTTTCATACTGCATAGGTAGTGTGAATTCAGACTCCAAACTTGCCCAAGGTCCAACTTTTGTTTAAAAATTCTAAAGAAAGACCTTTTTTTTCTATTGAACCTTGTGCTGAGACAAAGATAGGCAAGTTCCCTTTCTGCCCTTTAGTGGGGGAGGGAATTTTTTTTTAGCTCACCCTTACAATTTTGGTCTTAACGTCTTAAAATGATGTCTAAGCTTTTTGCCAGTGTCTCCTACAGATCGCCCCTCCCTGCATGGGTATTAGGCTTTGTCTTCATGCCTCTGGACCAAGTGATCTTAAACATTGATGCTCAGGGTTACCAGGATTTACAGATGTGTCCAGGGAGAAAGCTAACTTTTGTATTTAGATTTTTGCTTTACTTTCACGTTTGTCTTTTAGGTGTTTTTCTTGCCAACAAAGATATACAAATAAAAGTAATTTATTAAATATATTTTATCCAACATTTTCAGTTGTTTTGCCACCAAAAATTATACACGTTGTCTCTCCTGCTTTACCACCCAAAAGAGATGTCTAGGTGAGGTCTTTATAGAAAGAGTTGCATCCTAAAACCAATAGCTAATATTTATGGAATGTTTATTATACGCATGCTAATATTATTCTAAGTGCTTCACATGAATCACCTCATTTAATCTTTACAAAAACCACATGAGGTAAGTACTGTTTTCAAATGCAGAAATTTAGTCTTAGAGCAGACAGTATATTTGCCCAAGATCACAGAACTGAAAGTTGATGGTGATGGAACTCAAGTTTATCTCTGTCTAATACCAAAATTAGTGCTCCCAAACACTATCATTTACTACCTCCCAAGCTAAAATGTTATTGAAATGAGTATGCATTGATTATGTGCATGAATTTAATAAAAACACTGTGATGGCAGACACAATTATTGTTTTATCACTTATTGTACCCCCCAGTGCCTATCATGGTGTCTAGAACATAACAGGAGTTTATTAAGTATGCTAAACAAATTAAAGAATAAAGACATATAGGAACTCTTATTCATATATGTACAGAAGACTTGGTATCATCAAACTGTCATCCCACTACCAGCAGGTAATCTAACTTGACATCTATACAGATTTCTGGGGCTCAGTGTTTCTAATGTTTTTATTTCAAATTATCTGGTCTTCAGTAATTAAAGTTATCCCAGCTCTGGAACTCCTAACATGCCTGTAGTTCTAAACACATTTTGTTTCCAGTTCATACATTCAGAGATTGGAAACCAGTGAGCTTTCACCTATTCTTTCTTCTTTTATACTATTTAGATGGAATCTCAATCACTGTTAGAATGTTGAGTTTACACTACTGCTACTACTGCTAATAACTATTGCATGCCTACTTTTATTTTATACTTATTTTTCAAAACAATTCTGCAAGTTATTATTGTCATCTCCATTTAACAAATGAAGATCCTAGAAGAATCACACAGTTAATTAGCAGAACAGCAAGTCATGAAACCACCTATGACCACAAAATTCCCTATGCTTCACCTACCCCAGATTATTCTCCATGCGCCACAAACCCACTAAGCACTTTTAGACCTCTAGGCCTTTCTTTATAGTCCTGTCCCCTCTTCCCAAAGGCCCTTCCTCCTTTAGAGGGCTAGTGAACCTCTACGTATCCTTTAAGGCGAAAACCAAATATCATCTCCTTCAAGAAAACATCTGTGAACCCCTCTTGGTCTCCCTGCCTATTTGCTTCCTAGCATTTTGTGTATTACTAGTCACGCTGTTCTTTAATGCATTATGCATTGTTGTGATCCAGGGAGAGAATGATACTTCTTCACTGTATCTCCAACAGCTAACATGGCACCTGGCACATTTAGCATGAATTAATCAGTGACTAGATTTAATGGAACTAGTTATAATTAATCTGGAAAAAGTTCATGCTAATAATTCTTACATGGTTTCAACCCTTCATCTACTAAACAAGTTCTTTCCTCTTTCACTAAACGTTCTCTTTATCTTCTTTGAGTCGGTCTTCAGAAAATGGTCTTAGGTATAATGAAAATAATACAACAATACTTTAAGCTTGTGTAGAGATTTACAGTTTCCAAAGAACTTTCCATTACAGTTTGTTTTCTCATTAGGACTCTGAGTTAGCCTGAGGAAACTGAGAGCCAGAGCACATGCTCAAGAAGTGTTAGACCCAGGAGTTGGTCTCTTGTCTACTGGCATCTAGCCCAGAGCTTTCCATTCTGTCCTTGCAGTTAAAACTATTACTGGAAGAGGGAAACCTCAGTAATTTGAATCATGTTAAGTTTAAATCATCAGATGATGTGATTCTCCAACTTGAATGTAATCACTTGAATGTAGGAAAGCTTGTTTAAATTATAGATTGTCAGCCTCCATTCTCAAAGATCCTGATTCAGAAAGTCTAGGGTAGAGCCAGAGAATCAACAAATACTCCAGGTGATTCTGCTGTAGATATTTCTTAAGCCACAATTTGTGAAACACTGGGTAAAGGTTGGGCTAAATTTGTTGTTTACGGTATATTCAGAGCAAAATGTGGTCTCATGAGTGGAATCCGTATCTGTTAAGAGGAATAGTAAGGAGTGTATGCTTGGGGTGGGGGGTGGATGGAGGCAATGGAAAAGCCAATTGGCTGAGGGACAGAGAAGGAAAAGCCAAGGTGTACATGGTGCCTGAATTGCCTGTTGGTCTTTTTTCTAAGGCATAGAAAGAAAAATCAGAGAACATATTCTGTCAAGTTTGTAATATTTGCTGCACATTTCCAAGGCATTTTGTATTGGAAAAAGAACTATGTTGAGGCAATCCCATATCTAGCCTTGCCATTTGTTCTTTTTTCTTCCACAGAAGGTGTTACTTTCTATTTTTTCCTTTTCTGCTCTCTAAACTAGGTAACCATTTGGTTGTTTTTAATTGCCACATTTCTTCTCATACCAACATGTTAAATGTAACTTGAGCAAAAGCCAAACCTACAAATCCCTTTTTCCCTCTCTCTGAAAATCCACACAAAACTGAAGTTAGAGATCGCTTCCTTTCTTTCTGAGTTAGGGTTCCTCATTACATTTCTAAAGTTATCAACTTACTGCTTCCCAGGAGTCAGAGAGAATCTGGATTGACTTTCAGCTACTCGTCATCTTTTGAATATTCTGAGACAAATAATGCAGATGGAGACAGAAAATGCAGTATTTTAGACATCAAAATTTACCTGTGAAGTATTATTTGTTCTGCATATCTTATTTTCTTATTGGCTTCTGTATAAAATTGACAACATCTTCTCCAAAATAAGATTTGGCTTCCAGGCCCTGATAAAATCATGAGAGAGAAAACAACAAACCCTTTAAAATCACACTTAAAGGAGAACAAATATTTGATAAGTTAATAGCAGTCAAAATAAGTCACAACATATGAATGTAAAGCAGCAGAGTTTTGGGTTTTTTTTTTATTTTATATGATAAACTTAAAGCTTTTCTGAAGGGAAAAAAAAATAACTAAGAGATTAAGGGTATAGAACTCACTGAACCAGAACATCAAGAGTTGATATCAACTCTCCATTCTCATATTCAACTCCCTCACTCATACTCTATAACAGAAGAATACTCTTTGGGGTGATCAAACATTAGTGGGAGCTGAGAGAGCAAGATGGACAATTATTTCAAGCCTACTGTGTGACAGGCCCTATGCTCAGAATATTTTATTTCAATCCTATAGAACCTTATAAGATTATGTCCAATTTACAAATCAGGAAATGAGTCTCAGATGTTAAACAACGTGTTTAGAGTTATGTACTATTAAATGACAGATTAAACCCAGATATGTCTGATTTCAAAGTTTATGCTTTTCAACAAGATTAATGTGTTCCCAAGCTTTTTTGGTATGATATCTCGTTTTTCCCCTAAATAATTATTTTATTACACAATAAGAAGAGGGCCTAGAACAATAGCCTATCATGTCTTTTTTTTTTCTGTCTAACTCTGAAACATTATATCTTGTAGAGGGTACACATTCAATTTCAAAGGAGGAAGGAGTATTTGAAATAACTGGCACTTAACACAGCTTTCAGATAATATGGTTTGAGTTACTGCACCGGAAAATGAATATCTAACTTGTAAAATCATGTTTATTATGTATCAGTATAATGCAGAAAGGCAAAACTCAATAAAGAAAAACACAGAAGAAAAATATATTTCTAGTAAAAGCCTATACACACAGAGTATTTATAAGTTTTTGGCAAGAATGTGCTTTGGACATCACAAGTTGGACATCCGTGATAAATAGTCAGGTGTATAGATGCATCTGGAAGTCAGGGCTGGAGATTTAAATTTGAGGAGTCATCAACATATAGATCGTATTTAAAGCCATGAAACAAAATAAATAGCCTCAGGAGAAAGTGGCGATAGACAACAGAAGCGGACAGGAGACAGAGGCCTGAAGAACAAACACATGATAATTAATTTTAATGCCCAAATTTCTCAGATTGCTTCCCCAACATACACAACGATAGTAGTTGTACTTTTAGTATCTAGTTGAATTTTAGACATTGTATATACTTATAATATGTAACATCACTGGTAAAAGTGAGGCTATTAATAGGTACAAGGTCTTGGGACAGACTATTTGGAAACATTCGGGGTCACACAGAATCAAGACACCACTCAGTTTAAACAGCCCTGAGGCATAGTAGTTAACAGCTTGGGTGGTAGAACAAAGTTATTTGGGTTTGAATCTCAAATTCACTAAACCTGTCAAGTGTCTTTGGGTAAATTACTTAATTTTGTTGTCCTCAGTTTCCTTGTTTATATAATAATGGTATCTACTCCCTAAGGTTTTCAAGAGGATTAAATGGGCTAAAATGTGGAAAACATATGGGAGCTCAATAAATATTCACAATTCTTACCCAAGAATTTTGTTAACACTGATGGGATCCTAGCAGTTTTCTTTTCCAAGCATCCCAACCTCCAAGAATCCTCTCTAGGACCCCATCGCATCACAAGGCAGCGATTTCCATCTTGGCAAGCTCTGAGCACTGCACAGTCACTTTCTATAGGGATACCAAAACCTGCTTCCCTGTCACTTCTACACTTTGGTCCTATTTTTGCACTGCAGAGAACTGCAGAATAAGTTTCCTCTTCTAAGTGATGAGTCTTCAAACCCTTGAAGCAGCTCCCATGGCTCACGTCACTGTTTCATCTTTTCTTCCCTGTGCAAAGCATAAAAGCATACCCTGATCCTTCAACTGTTCTGTATGCAAAATGAATTCAACTTCTCACACTCCTGGACCTCCTTATCTATAGATATTACCATTTGCCAAAGTTCCTTTATAGTTTGCCCATGAAATGTGTATATCAAGACACACAAGAGTTTGTAATAGTGCAAATGTTAAGCCACATCTGACTGGAGCTGAGAGGGATGAAGCAAAACAATCAGCCCATTAGGTATTTGTGAGGCTTTTAGGCTTGACAGTTTAAAAGGAATAAAGGAAAACTAGCTTAATTATTCTGCTAAGTGCAAAGCTAAAGGAACTTTCCTAAAGTGTTTTTCAAACTAGAGCAGAACTCATCTGGCCTTTTGCTGATACGTATGCCTATTTATAAATGAGTGATTTCAACATGCGGGTCATAACATATATATGAGAAATATTCTTTCAATTTTGGAGTGTCTTTTCATTAAAGGTATCCGAGCTGGACACCTGTGAAGATTCATAATCCATTATTTATATTGTGCATTTCTATAGTGCCTGTTGCCATAGTAACCAACTCAGACCGAGATGTGAGACAATGAACAAATAAGCTTGGAAAGACTACTATAGTAGCAGATACTTTGAATCATGATTATTGTCCTATGATGAATGGGACAGTTGATGATATTCTATTGAAACAAATGATGAATCAAGATTCTATAGGCCCGTGGAGCAACATACTGTAAGGAAAGATTGCTGAGCTGCATATGAAAAAACTTGGGTTCAATGATGAGCTCCATCATTGACTAGTTGTGCAAATTTGTCAGATTATTTAAACTGAGATTTAGTTCCCATACTTAAAAACCTGAAATAATAATATCTGCTGCACACCTAGTGTCCTTATGAAAAGCAAATGAAAGGGCTCTGCTTGTATGGCAGGGCAAATGTGAGGTAGTATTGTAAAATACACTTACCTGTATTACCGTGCTTCATTTTAAGAACACGTGCATGAAATGAGCCCAAAAATAGGCCTAAATTTCCAAAATTGATACATCGTGACCTGATTAGCACTCTTTAACATGACATGATTATTCTCTTAAGCTAAACAACAAGTCTTCTTGTAGAGTTAACTTAGTTTTATGGAAACTTCTATTTAAGTGATGGCTTCCCCATTTATATCTGGAGATACTGCCAGGGCTTTTCAGTAAAGCAAATAATTTTCTACAACTATTGGTTACAACAAATAATTTCTGAGATCCCTTACTATTCTTGGTGGTGGTGGTAGAGATAGCTAAACTGTATAAGCAAATAGGCCAACTCATCTGTGAAGGGACTTGAAATGTCAGCCTTACTTCTACTGCTCATGTATAAACAATATACAATCTTTTAAACCAATTGATGCAGTGTTAACACTTGGGACTCCCTTCTTGGCAGTATGATGTAGTTGAAAAAGTACAACTGCAACTACAACTTGGATTTGGGGGTCAAATCCAAGTCCTGTCACATACTGTGTGGTCTTGGGTGAGTCATTTAATATCTTTGTAAGAGAAACTCATCTCTAAAATGGAAATGAGAACATTGCCTTTGCAGAGCTCTATGAGGCAAAGCAACAATGTGTACAAAGCAACTGGCATGCAATAAATGATAGTTGTTATGACTAATCTCGATCTAGTTTCTATTAACATAGCCTTTATTTTCAGTGAACATAAATTTGATTTTAAATTTATTCTGGACACAGAAGCTAACTTTGATCTTATTGCAAAAGCTGAAACAAAAATCCAGATTAATAATGATTAAGGATATTACCAGCCAAAATATTCATAGCTTTTTAACCATGTGTACAGCTCATCAGATTTGGAACATTAAATCACATTTCTATATATTCATCTGCAGCACGATTCACATTATAGAAGGCGTATGTTCCCCAAAGTAGATTTTTGGAACTGTTTTTGACACATGCAATTTAGGAAACTGCTACGGAGCCATTTGCTTGCTATGTGGCTGGGCAAGCATATCTTGCAGACTGAAGGAGAAAGTTATTACCTTCAAAATAAAATGGTGGTTACAACCACTCATTTATAAGGATGCCAACTCCTCCATGAAGACTTCCAGGAAGGATGAATCTGTTTCCTCCCCATTCCCATGTGCTATGTTTGCATTTCTATCATAGAACTCAGCAAATTCTGTCATGTATTGTACTCAGTTGTAAACATGACGTTTTAATTTGCAGGACTATGATAGATCACTCCCATTTCCCACACTTCCATCCACAGGAGGAAAGGGGGAGTTCAGAAACTTTAGAGAATCTAGACAAGACCCCTCTTCTCTGGTCTCTACATCATCCTTGTCACTCTGAAGGGGGTGAGAGGCAGGAGCAGACCTCGGCTTATTTATGGAAAGATAGAGAGATAGAGATCTCTCCCTCTTTGGCAATGCTCATAGTTTTGCCACTCTGATTTTTGCCTTGAGATCACCCAGATTAATCTCATTATGCCTTCATCTCTGTTTATGCCACATGAAGCCCAGGACTCCCATGTTATACTTTAACACCCAACTATAATCTTATAAGATGCTAAGAGCTGTGATTAAACATCCTTCCCCAAAACTTTCTTTCTATCATTCCATATCCATCTTCTTTTTATATATATATATATATATTTTTTAATTGGAGTATAATTGCTTTACAATGTTGTGTTAGTTTCTGCTGTACAGTGAAGGGAATCAGCTATATGCATACTTATATCCCCTCCCACTTGGACCTGCCTAACGCCCCATCCCACCCATCCAGGTCTTCACAGAGCACCGAGCTGAGCTCCCTGTGCTATACAGCAGGTTCCCACTAGCTATCTATTTTACACATGGTAGTGTATTTATGTCAAAACTAATCTCCCAATTCATCCCACCCTCACCTGTGTCCACACATCCGTTCTCTATGTCTGCCTTTCTATTTCTGCCCAGCAATAGATTAATCTGTACCATTTTTCCAGATTCAACATATATGCGTTAATATACGATATTAGTTTTTCTCTTTCTGACTTACTTCACTGTGTATGACAGACTCTAGGTCCATCCACATCTCTACAAATGAACCGATTTCATTTCTTTTAATGGATGAGTAATATCCCATTATATATATGTACCACATCTTCATTATCGATTCATCTGTTGATGGACTTTTAGGTTGTTTCCATGTCCTGTCAATTGTAAATAGTGCTGCAATGAAAATTGGGGTACATGTGTCTTTTTGAGTTATGGTTTTCTCAGGGTATATGCCCAGTAGTGGGATTGCTGGGTCATATGGAAGTTCTATTTTTAGTTTTTTCAGGAACCTCCATATTGTTCTCCACAGTGGCTGTATCAGTTGTCATTCCTACCAACCGTGTAAGAGGGTTCCCTTTTCTCCGCACTCACTCCAGCATTTACTGTTTGTAGATTTTCGGATAATGGCCATTCTGACTGGTGTGAGGTGATACCTCATTGTAGTTTTGATTTGCATTTCTCTAATAATTAGTGCTGTTGAGCATCATTTCATGTTCCTCTTGGCCATCTGTATGTCTTCTTTGCTGAAATGTCTACTTAGGTATTCTGCCCATTTTTTGATTGGGTTGTTTGTTTTTTTGATATTGAGCTGCATGAGCTGTTTGTATATTTTGGAGATTAATCCTTTGTCCAGTTATTCATCTGCAAATATTTTCTCCCATTCTGTGGGATGTCTTTTAATATTATTTATGAATTCTTTGGCTGTGCAAAAGCTTTTAAGCTTAATTAGCTTGCATTCGCTTATTGTTTTTTTTTATTTTCAATGCTCTAGGAGGTAGGTCGTAAAAGATCTTGCTGAGATTTATGTCAAAGAGTGTTCTGCCTATGTTTTCTTCTAAGAGTTTTATAGTCTCTAGCCTTACATTTAGGTCTTTAATCCATTTTGAGTTTATTTTTATGCATGGTGTTAGGAAGTGTTCTAATGTCATTCTTTTACATGTAGCTGTCCAGTTTTCCCAGCACCACTTATTGAAGAGACTGTCTTTTCTCCATTGTATATCCTTGCCTCCTTTGCCATAGATTAGTTGACCATAGGTGCATGGGTTTATCTCTGGGCTTTCTATCCTGTTCCATTGATCTACATTTCTGTTTTTGTGTCAGTACCATACTGTCTTGATTACTGTAGCTTTGTAGTATAGTCTGAAGTCAGGGAGCCTGATTCCTCCAGCTCCGTTTCGCTTTCTCAAGATTGCTTTGGCTATCTGGGGTCTTTTGTGTTTCCATACAAATTGTGAAATTTTTTGTGCTACTTCTGTGAAAACTGCTATTGGTAGTTTGATAGGGATTGCATTGAATCTGTAGATTGCTTTGGGTAGTATAGTCATTTTCACAATGTTGATTCTTCCAATCCAAGAACATGGTATATCTCTCCATCTGTTTGCGTCATCTTTGATTTCTTTCATCACTGTTTTATAGTTTTCTGAGTACAGGTCTTTTGCTTCCTTAGGTAGGTTTATTCCTAGGTATTTTATTCTTTTTGTTGTGACAGTAAATAGGATTGTTTCCTTAATTTCTCTTTCTGATCTTTCATTGTTAGTGTATAGGAATGAAAGATTTCTGTGCATTAATTTTGTATCCTGCAACCTTACCAAATTCATTGATTAGTTCTAATAGTTTTCAGGTGGCATCTGTAGGATTTTCTATGTATAGTATCATGGCATCTGCGAACAGTAACAATTTTACTTCTTACTTTACAATTTATATTTCTTTCATTTCTTTTTCTTCTCTGATTGCCATGGCTAGGACTTCCAAAACTATGCTGAATAATAGTGGTGAGAATGGACATCCTTGTCTTGTTCCTGATCTTAGAGGAAATGGTTTCAGTTTTTCACCATTGAGAATGATGTTTGCTGTGGGTTTGTCGTATATGGCCTTTATTATGTTGAAGTAGGTTCCCTCTATGCCCACTTTCTGGAGAGTTCTTATCATAAATGGGTGTTGAATTTTGTTGAAACCTTTTTCTGCATCTACTGAGATGATCATATGATTTTTATTCTTTAATTTGTTAATATGGCATATCACATTGATTGTTTTGTGCATACTGAAGAATCCTTGCATCCCTGGGATAAATCCCACTTGAGCTTGGTGAATGATCCTTTTAATGTATTGTTGCATTCTGTTTGCTAGTATTTTGTTGAGGATTTTTGCGCCTATGTTTATCAGTGATATTGGTCTGTAATTTTCTTTTTTTGTCACATCTTTGTCTGGTTTTGGTATCAGGGTGATGGTGGCCTCATAGAACGAGTTTGGCAGTGTTCTTCCCTCTGCAATTTTTTGAAGGAGTTTGAGAAGGATAGGTATTAACTCTTCTCTAAACGTTTGATAGAATTCGTCTGTGAAGCCATCTTGTCCTGGGCTTTTGTTTGTTGGAAGATTTTTAATTACAGTTTCAATTTCATTACTTGCAATTGGTCTCTTTATATTTTCTAATTCTTCTTGGTTCAGTCTTGGAAAGTTGTACCTTTCCAACAATTTGTCCATTTCTTCTAGGTTGTCCATTTTATTAGCATATAGTTGCTTTTATTAGTCTCTTATTTTTCTTTGTATTTCTGCAGCATCAGTTGTAGTTCCTCCTTTTTCGTTTCTAATTTTATTGATTTGAGTCCTCTCCATTTTTTTCTTGATGAGTCTGGCCAAAGGTTCATCAATTTTGTTTACCTTCTCAAAGAACCAGCTTTTAGGTTTATTGATTTTTGCTATCATTTCTTCTTTTCTATTTCATTTATTTCTGCTCTGATCTTTATGATTTCTTTCTTTCTGCTAACTTTGGGTTTTCCTTGTTCTTCTTTTTCTAGTTGCTTTAGGTGTAAGATTAGATTGTTTGAGATTTTTCTTGTTTCGTGAGGTGAGCTTGAATTGCTATAAAATTGCCTCTTAGAACTGCTCCTGCTGCGTCCCATAAGCTTTGGACCATCGTGTTTTCATTTTCATTTGTTTCTAGGTATGTTTTTTATTTCTTCTTTGATTTCTTCAGTGATCTCTTGGTTATTTAGCAGTGCACTGTTTAGCCTCCACGTGTTTGTGTTTTTTACAGTTTTTTTTCCTGTAATTGATTTCTAATCTCATAGCATTGTGGTCAGAAAAGATGCTTGATACGACTTCAATTTTCTTAAATTTCTAAGGCTTGATTTGTGACCCAGGATGTCATCCATTCTGGAGAACATTCCCTGTGCACTTGAGAAGAAAGTGTATTCTTCCACTTCCGTGTAGAATGTCCTATCAATATCAATAAAGTCTATCTGGTCTATTGTGCCATTTAAAGCTTGTGTTTCCTTATTTATTTTCTGTCTCTATGATCTGTCTGTTGGTGTAAGTAGGGTGTTAGAGTCCCCCACCATTATTGTGTTACTGTCGATTTCACCCTCCATGGCTGTTAACATTTGCCTTATGTATTGAGGTGCTCCTATGTTGGGTGCATAAATATTTATAATTTATAAATTATATATATATAAAACATATATATGTATATTTATGTTTTCTTCTTGGACTGATCCCTTGACATTATGTAGTGTCTTTCCTTATCTCTTGTAACAGTCTTTATTTTAAAGTCTATTTTATCTCATATGAGTACTGCTACTCCAGCTTTCTTGTGATTTCCATTTGCATGGAATATCTTTTTCCATCCCCTCACTTTCAGTCTGTAGATGTCCCCAGGTCTGAAGTGGGTCTCCTGGAGACAGCATATATATGGATCTTGTTTTTGTATCCATTCATCCAGTCTGTGTTTATTGGTTGGAGCAATCAATCCATTTACATTCAAGGTGATTATCGATATGTATGCTCCTATTACCATTCTCTCAATTGACTTTGGTTTGTGTTTGTGGGTCTTTTTCTTCTCTTTGTTTCCCGCTTGGAGAAGTTCCTTTAGCATTTGTCATAACACTGGTTTGGTGGTGCTGAAATCTTGTAACTTTTGTTTGTCTGTAAAGTCTTTGATTTCTCCTTCAAATCTGAATGAGATCCTTGCTGGGTAGAGTAATCTTGATTGTAGGTTTTTCACTTTCATCACTTTAAATATATCCTGCCACTCCCTTCTGGCCTGCCGAGTTTCTGCTGAAAAATCAGCTGATAACGTTATGGGGATTCCCTTGTATATTATTTGTTGCTTTTCCCTTGCTGCTTTTAATATTTTTTCTTTGAATTTAATTTTTGGTATTTTGATTAATATGTGTCTTGGTGTGTTTCTCCTAGGGTTTATCCTGTGTGGGACTCCCTGCACTTCCTGGACTTGGGTGGCTGTTTCCTTTCCCATATTAGGGAGGTTTTAGACTATAATCTCTTCAAATATTTTCTCAGACCCTTTCTCTTTCTCTTCTTCTTCTGGGACCCCTATAATTCGAATGTTGGTGCATTTAATGTTGTCCCAGAAGCCTCTAATACTGTCCTTGATTCTTTTCATTCTTTTTTCTTTATTCTGCTTCTTGGTGGAAAGTTATTTCCACCATTCTAACGTCCAGCTCACTTATTTGCTCTTGCCTCAGTTATTCTGCTCCTGATTCCTTCTAGTGTGTTTTTCATTTCAGTTATTGTGTTTTCTTCACTGTTTGTTTGTCCTTTAGTTCTTCTAGGTCTTTGTTAAACATTTTTGTATTTTCTTGATCTGTGCCTCCATTCTATTTCTGAGATTTTGGATCATCTTTACTATCATTACTCTGAATACTTTTTCAGGTAGGTTGTCTATTTCCTCTTCATTTATTTGGACTTGTAGGTGTTTACCTTGCTCCTTCATCTATAACATAATTTTTTGTTGTCCTTTTTTTTTGATGGGTGGTGCTGTATTGCTATCTTACTGGTTATTTGGCCTGAGGCATCCTGCACTGGAATTTGCAGGCTGTTGGGTAGAGCTGAGTCTTGGTGCTGAGATGAGGACCTCCAGGAGACCTCCCTCTGATTAATATTCCCTGGGGTCTGAGTTTCTCTGTTAGTCCAGCGGTTTGGACTTGGCACTCCCACCACAGGAACTCAGGCCCGACTCCCGGCCTGGGAACCAAGATCCCACAAGCCACACAGCATGGCAAAACAAAAAAAAAAATAGGAGCAGTACAATAACAAAGAATAAAAAATAAAATAAATTTGAAAATATAAAAAATGTATTAGGAAAAATAAAAGTATAATTGAAACAACTACAACAAGGTAAAACAGAACCACAACAGAAAAAAGAAGGGAAAAAAACCAAGAGGACAAGCCAAAAGGAGCAGAACAATAGCAAAAGTATAAAGAATAAGATAAAATTAGAAAAATTAAAAATTTATTAGAAAAAATAAAAATATAAATGTATCAAAAACAGCAAAGTAAAACAGAATCACAACCTAAAAGAAAAAGAAAAAGAAAAAGAAAATGGCAGGAAAAGGTCTTGGCTTTGGGGGATAGTGCTTAGGTGGGGGTGGAACTTAGGCAGGGGCGGGGTTTAGGGCAAGGGTGGGGTCTAGGTGGGGATGACCTTTAAGCATGGGGTGGGGCCTAAGCTCAGGACCTGCGCAGTGGGGAAAGGCAGCATGGCCTGAGAGGGGTCTCCAAGTGTGGATTTACAGAGTTTGGAGGTAAGGCCCTGGGTGGGGGCGTGTGGGTGGCTTTTAGGCCCAGCTCAGTCAGAGGGGGACTCAGAGGGGGGTCTTGGATTGCCATGTGTAGAGGTAAGGCTCTGGGTGGAGGTTTAGGGCCGTGGCTTAGGTTCTGTGTGGCCAGAAGGAGCCTCCAAGGGTGGAAGATTAGGCCCAGGAGCCCAAAAGTATCCCTGATACCCAAGTGGGCAGGGAAAGCTCTTGCTGTGCTCCCTTCCGTTCCTCTGCTCTCTCGAGGGTCTCCTCTGTCCCTGCTGATCTCTTAACCATGGGTGGGCCCCACCAGGTGTGGGAACTCTTTCCCTCCCCCAGCTGCCCCTCAGGTGTGTTGGTCCTGTCAGTCCGACCTTTACTTTTGTTCCCCCTTCCCTCCCTCCCACTGTCTCAGGACCCGCTCGGATGGAGGGGGCCTCAGTGGGCCAAGCATCAGGCCTGGGATCACAGCAGGCTCCACAGAGCCCAAGCGGGCAGGGGAAATGCTGGCCACACTTCCTTCTGATCCTCTGCCCTCCCAACGGTCCCCCTCCCTTTCCCTCTCTGGGCATGGGAACACTTCTCCTCTCCCACCGACCCTCAGGGGTGCCAGTCCCATCTGCCTCTACTTCTCATCCCCCCTCACTCCTCCCCACATCCTACCTGGTCACTGGGGGTTCCTCCCATCTCCTTAGATGTCTGTGGTCCCCTCCAGTGCCTGGTAGGTGTCCTAGTTGTACAGAGACATGAACTCCACATCCTCCTAGTTCGCCATCTTGACTCCCCATCTTCATTTTTATTTTATTTTTCTACATAGAATTTATCAACATCTGGATATTTTCCTTATTTCTTTATCATCTGTATCTCTGTATCAGACTGTAAGCTTCCTCAAGGCAGGTATTTTTCAATGTTTTATTTATGAATTTTATTTCTGATGCCCAGAATTGTGCCTGTCACACGCTAGGTGTTCAATACATTATTTGTTGAATGAATATTGAATCAACAGTAAATTTCTTGATCTCAGAGTTTGTATCCTATTTGTAACTGTGTCTGTCTCACTGCATTGGATATTCAACATTCAATAAATGTATATTGTATTGATTTAAGTTGAACATCTCTACTAACCTAAGTCTTTGGATTCTTCCAACTCTTCTGACATTACAAACTGGAGAAAAGAGACCAACTGGAATATTGAAGTTCATATAACCTAAGTGTAGAGTGTGAACACTAATTTAGAACCTCAAATAATTTTATAGTGAAGAATTGTGAGTAGAAAAAAATTTCAAAGTATATAACATCTATTTCTACTATTTGTTTTTAGTCTATAAGAAAACTGACTTATACTAGAACTACTTCCCAACATTGATAAAAATACAGAACAATATATTTCTTGCCCATGAATAGAGAATGATGAGAAATCTCTAGCAAAAAGAACTTTCATACTTCACTATATGTTAACAACAATCTGACATCTACTCATAGAGCCCAAGCTATGCAATTAATATGGTCCTAAAAAATGTGTCCATGGCCCTGATTATCCTGAAAAATGAAAATTTTCCTGACTGGGAAAGAGGAAAAGATAGCTGCAGGGAGAAACTACTATAAGTGCTATGGGGCAACCTAGTATGTAAAGGTTAAAAATAAATGACTGTTTTCTTTGGACAATCTTTCCAGGAACATCAAGGCCATTTGGAGCTGAAAGAAGTCATCAGAAAAAAGTTAAATAAAAATAAAACAAACTACAGATTAAAATGAGAAAATTGTAATATGTTGATAAAAGTATGAATATTTAAGTTTTGGTATGGGTCCTTCTGAATAAACTAGAAAAAGCCAGAGGTATTTACCCAAAGTACTTAAGATCTATAAATATATAGCACATTTTGGTGTCCATAGCACCCTTTTTTGGACTATGTTTTAAGGAAAGATTTTCTGTTGTAATTTTTTGCTCTTTCCAACTTGACTTCCTTTTCTCTATTTTGTCAAGTTAATTTTTATGTCCAAAAAAATTTTCAAGAAAAACTTTGTTGTACATGTTAGCAGTTCCTAGATTTATGTGCTTTTGGTGTCTATGGGCATTTAAAGATAAATTACAAAGCTAAAAAGGTAGAAATAACTTTAGAATGGTACTTAACATGATGGATTTGAAACTTTCTCAGATCTATAGAAAATTGCTCTTAGGTAGCAGTTGCACTGTTATAAGCTAAAATTAATACAAACCCCAGAACTCATGTAAGGGAGGAATAGTGCTCATTGGTCTGAGCCCAGAATTGGGTCTCTTCTCCTGGGCTTTAATCCCAGCACTGTGACTAGGAGTAAGTCATAACCATTTTAACCCCATGGTGCCTCAGTTTCCGAATTTGTTATAAGGAAAAAATACTGACCTACCTTGCTGAGCCTTAGAGATTTAAGGATGAAATATTACTGCTCTTGGAAAATATGATCTGCAATAATGCTAATTATTATTATAAAAATAAATGCATGTTCATCATATGGTAATTTAGGCAGAATGAGTTTGGGGAAAGGAGACTCTCAGAGCTCTTCTGTGTCAGTTAAATGAGTCCTCTCCGTTTAGTTGGTTCCCTAATAGCAGTCGGCTGAACATAAGATTTGTAAACAGTACAGTGATGACAAGGTTAGGGAAGAGAAGATTAAAAGGAAAATTCTCAGTTTTATGACTCATCTAGATTATGGGGCAACAGTCTAGCTCAGTGCAACACCTTGATACCAAAGACCTGTATGTCCAGAATTCACAAACTATCAAGATAACCTGAAGAGAGTCAGTCCAATCAAATGCGTCAATCCTACGGCTGGTTAGTCACGTCGACATGGCCTCTATCAGCGTCCCCCCAAAATCTAAGATACATATGAGGCCGAAGAACTTGTTACCACAATTAAAAAAAATTCCTTCTTGCATAACTTCTTACTAATTAGCATTATTATGCCAATCTTTTAATTATACATTCAGTCTTTTCCACATGACAGTGACCGAAAATAGACAGAAGCAGCATATCAAACTGGCACTTGAGGATTTCATGGGTTCCGCCTCACTTAATTTCCCTGCTTCAGCCAAATAAATATTTATCTCATTATCTTTCTTGTGTTGCATGGTAGATTTACATAGCATTTTTTAGACACTAGGATAGAGATAATACTGTTGTCTGGTAGGGTCATCAAACAGGCTGGTCATGGAACAATAGAGAACTTAAAGTGGGCATCAGTTTCAAAGGGCATAGAGGGAAGCTGTCAGACCAATTTCAATGCATGAGGGGGTGACTTAAAACATAGTAACCCAAGAATTTTCTCCTAATTAATGGGCAACAGAACAGAAAGAATTGAGGCATGATTGTATTAAAGAGGCATGGGGGAAATTACAAGAAAATATTTGGTGGATAAACCCATTAGGCAATAACATAAAGAGAAGACATTTGATTCACCTGTTTCAAGAGACCATTTTGAAGTTATCTTTAAAAATTGTCTGATTGGAAGCATTTTTTAAAAATTCAATGGCTGAAATCACATGAGAATTGTTTTGCTTCCAGTTTTCTTCCTTGCTAGCTATCCTTTACTGGGTTGCCAGAATGTCCTTTTACCTAAAACACAAATTTATCATGTGGCTCCCCAGCTTGAAATCCTTCAATGGCTCCTCTTTCCCTGAAACACAAAGTCCAAACTCCTTAACTGTGATTCCAAGGGACTCTAAAATCTAGCCCCTGCCTCATCACTCAGTAATTGCTGCTTTGAACAATATTTCATTCCCATGACCTTCATGATAAAGTCCAAAGTCCTCAGCATGTAGTCAATGCCTACCTTCCAGCCTCCTAGACTACTGCTTTTCTACTGCAACAGGATTTTCATATCTTTATGCCTTTGCAAGTGTTATTTTCACTGGTTATCATCACACCAGTCCATCCTATGGGATTCCATGTTAAAACATCACTTCCCCTGTGAAATTTTTTCTAGCCATCTATTCCATTAATAATCCCTGCCCCTCCATCATCATCACCACAAAACCAGGAAAAGGTAGTCACTCTCTTCCTACTGCACCTAAACTAATTTGTGTGGACATATATATATCACCTTGCATAGATGTTAAGTGGTACATATTTACTTACTTGCCTGCTTCTCCCTCTGGATCAGTGTTCTCCAAACATTTTTGATAACACACAGCTATCAGTAACAAGTATTAATTATGTACCCCAGATATATGTATATTTATTGATATATAAATTGTATATATGTACTGCTGTACCAACATTTTATGTACATATAAAATATAGAAATAGAAATAAAAAAAGAATGAAATATGAATAGAAGTTCCAATAGTCTAATATATTAATTTGTACAGCCTTCACTGGAGTGCCTGCACCTCTTTTTGAATTAGCGTCTAATAACAAGAATGATAATAAAATGTTTTGATGTATATATTACATTAATTCAACAAGTGTTAATAAATGTCAAGTCTATGTCATATACTGATCTAAATGTCAGAGATACAGCAATGAGTAAGACAGATTCCTGTTCTTGAACTTACATGCTGGAGGGAGGGGTGAACAAGAAACGAGATAATTGCATAACTTGAGTGTAAACAACTTGAAGGGATGATGTGTGGTATAGTAAGAAATAACAGGTTTTAGAATTAGGAAGACATGGTTCAAATTCATGGTTGAATCTTTACAAGTTCCATGACCTTAGGCAAATAACTTGTTTACTTTGAATTTGTTTCCTGTAAAATGAGGATAAGTCCCTTCTCAATAGCATGCTTTAAGAGTTTAGAAAGCTAATGTTTAAAGCTTCTGGCATAAATGCCTAATTAGTAATACTTTTATACAGACTTTGCTGTTCCCAACGACTCCCCCTTCACTGCTAACACTTCCCTTCCAAAATGTGCGTTCCACCCGGGAGACCATTCCTCTGTTTAAGCTATACGCATCTAAAGGTCAGAAAACATATCATTTTGTGCCACTGTGCTTGGACCATAGTGAACATTCTTTAAACGCTTGTCAAATGAATGAATAATGAAATGTGTTTAATCAATCATTAATGGAAAAGCAATCCAGCCATTTCCCCATCCATCCTCCTAAACATCGGTTGTAAGTCATGTTGATGTCCCTTAAAATTAGGCTGAAGTATTTTTAAAAAAGGAGATTTTAGGATTTTTGACTTGTGTCTTTCTAAAATAGGTATCGTCTCAAGAGTTGTTTTGTAGTGACCACGCCATAAACCAGATGCATCGTGAAACACCGAAGTTAAACACTTTCGCTTTCTGAACATTACTGTTGACCTGTCCTTTATACATTGAATTCTCTCTCTTTCAGAAACATAGGTCTCCTTCAATAATAAAGTGATTGTTCATAGTTTAATTGATAATTGCCAGTGGGGCAGAGAGGGCCCAGTACATGGGTCATAGAGAATGTCTAATGTGTAAGTAGATATTCTGCTTCCCTTGTTCTCCTATTTCCTTTGCATTTCTCCCTTTTTCCTTCTTGTCATGTATTTTAGGTAGCATGTAACTGGATATCTTCAAAACTGAAGTGGTGAAAGTGTAAAACAATAGCAGAGACTTCCAAATATGTACCTAAATCAGAACCCTAATCAGTGGCCTAATAACAAAGAACCCGTTAGTTCCTACTTAGGGTGGGAGTTACTATTTCTCTGAGCACATGGGTAAAGTGGGCCTTTGCTAATCCTCTTCAACTATCTCATTTCCTCAAAATAAATGCAAGTTAGTGCTTCCTAAAGAAGAACAGTCCAGAATTATCTATAACATCATGATTTTAAGGTATAACTGTCACAATATCAATCCATTTTCCATTTTAGATTTTGGAGACTTTAATGTTTCAATTAAACTTTTTATTTTGAGATAATAATGAATTTACATTCAGTTGTAAGAAATAATACTGAAGGATTCCATACCTTTTACTCACTTTCCTCCAATAGTACAGTATTTTTAATTGATAATATTCTTTACAACAAAATGTAGTTTAATAAAGTTTCAAAGGACATTACTACACTTGATAGCTTACTTTAGGTCATTATGAATGTTTAGTAACAATTTTGAAAGGGTATAGCATGAGAAGAATAAGAGCCCGATCATCTTCTGGTCTTCTCTCATTCATATACTCATGTTGTTCTGCTTCTTACCCCTTGATGATCTTTATGCCATTGCTTACGCTGCAGCCACTATCATGTTCATACCTCCTCACACCTCTTCCAAATACTGTGTCCTCTTCAGGGTCTAGACTAATTTTTTTCCACTGATTTAACAGAACTTATTAATTATATCCCAATTTTAGCCAATTCAAATCTCTTTGGGAGTAGGCAGAGTAAAATTTATAAATGACTACAAAGCATGCTGAATGACCAAAAGCATGTGTCTAAGTCAGCTCAGGCTGCCATAACCAAACACTATAGACTGGGTGACTTCAACAGCAAAATTTATTTTCTCACAGTTCTGGAGGCTGAATATCCGAGATCAGGGTGCCAGTATGGTTGGATTCTGGTACAGTCTCTCTTCCATATTTGCAGGCAGTTGCCTTCTTGCTATGTGCTAACATGACCTTTCCTCCACGAGTGTGAGTGGCAAGAGATCTCTCTCGCTCTCTCATCATCATGGTGTCTTCTTATAAGGACACCAATCCTTCATATTAGGACTCCACCCTTATGACCTCATTTAACCTTAATTACCTCCTAAAAACCGTCTCCAAATATAGTCACATTAGGCATTAAGTCTTCAACATATGAATTTGTGGGGGGGCATAGTTCAGTCCATAGCAGTATGTTTCTGGTTTGAAAACTAATCATGTACTACCTATTAACATCTTTTTTTCTTAGGCATATTTTTAAAAGATAACTCATTATTTTTCCCATTACAAGAAAACTAATGTTCCTATAACTTTTAAACAAATATGTAAAATGAAGCTACACAAAAAGAAAAAAACAAAAACAATAATAATTCCACTGCCCAAATTGATCAACTGCTAACACCTTGCTGTATATATTTACAGGCATTTTTTATTCTACACATTTGAAGTACAGTTTCTACTGAATGTGAATCACTTTTGCACATCATAATGTCAAAAAAAACATAAGTCTAACCAGTAGAACTCAAGGACTGTCTGTACAAATATCTACAAATGCCAGCAATACAGAAAGTATCTATCCCGCCAATTCTAAAATTATTATTTTTAAATATTTGACAATTGTGTAGGCCAAAAAATATTTTCTCATTTTAATTTCCATAGTATTGATTACTACTATAATTAAACATTTTTTTTCATATCCTACTGGCAGTTCATATATTGTGTTTTGAACTTCCCTGTTCATATCCTTTGCTCACTTAAAAAAAATTAACATACTTGTCCTTTCTTTTATTGCTTTGTTATACAGTAATTTCTTAAATTGCTACTGGTATTTTTACCAAGCATTAAAAATTTTTTAAATTAATTTATCTTTATTGAAGTATAGCCGATTTACAATATTATATTTGTTTCAGGTGTACAATGTACTGATTCAAATTTTTATAGATGATACTCCATTCAAAGTTATCATAAAATATTGGCTATATTCCCTATGTTGTACAATATATCCTGATAGATTATTTATTTTATACATAATAGTTTGTAGCTTTTAATTCCCTACTTGCTTCCCTCTCCCCACTTGTAACCACTAGTTTGTTCTCTATACCTGTGAGTCTGTTTCTGTTTTCTCACCAAGCATTTTGGGGGAACAAAAGCCTTCATTTCCTGACTAAATAATAATGTCACTAATAAAATGTTTGCAGTTCTTCTGTGACCTAAAAGATGGTCTCATTCTGTCTTGTTTACCCAGCATCAAGTTCATTTATGAAGATTCTAGTTTAAATAGGTGAATATTGAAAGTCTCATTGCATCCTGTCTTCGATTCTAAAGCCACCCCTTGCGTAGCAATCTCAAACTATTTCATTAGAAAACTTATTTCACATCATAAAAAATATTTTCCACTGAATTTGCTAGCATTGTTTAGAAACTAATTTATGATGTAATCTCACCGGAAGCTTTTAAGTATTCCTTGTAGACAAAAATGCAAATTTTTATAAATAACACATCTTAATATAACCTGATTTATGAAGTAAGTAAATGTGAGTTAAACTAAATTTATTTTACAAATAAAGTAATAGATATTTTTCTTAAAATGGAATTGCAAGTTGGGGGTAAAATAAAAAGTAACTTAGTGGCCTTTAGTCACTCAATTTATAAAACAGCTCAACAATATTTCCATGTGTTTCAAATATCTTAGTTTGGTTCTTGAGACTTACAAATAAATCAGTCAGTTTACCATGCGTATCCTGGTAACAGCATTCAGTTGATCCATGTAATATATCTTTTAATAAATTGCTCTTAACACTCTCAGGATAATCTTTTCAAATTAATCACAAGCATAAGAAATTCCATGATCAACAAATACTTAGAAACTATAATACTGCAAATATAGTGGTACACACTAAGGTTTGTGATCAGTGAGAACTCCCAATCTGGCATAAATAGATTTGGATACTAATTCTAGTATGCCATAAACTTAGTACCTAGATGACTAGACATCTCTCTTCCTTCTGCAAGCCTCAGGTTCCTCATGTATAAAATTAGCTGAGTTTGTTTAGATGATCACTGTGGTGGTTCGTTTTATGTGTCAGTTTCTCTAGATTATAGTACTCACTTATTGAATCAAACATTAATCTCAGTCTCACTATGAAAGTATCTTGCAGATGTGGTTAACATCTATAATCAGTTGACTTTAAATGAGATTACCCTCAGTAATGTGGATGATCCTCATCTAATCAGTGGAAGGCCTTAAGAACAAAAACTGAGGTTTCCCAGAGAAGGAGAGATTCTGCCTCAAGACTGTAGCATCAATTCCAGCCTGAGTTTTCAGCCTCAGGCCTGACTTACAGATTGGGGACTTGCAAGCCTCCACAATTACATAAGTCAATTTCTTTAAAAAAAAAATCCTTAAAATAAAGCATTCTTCTTTCCTCCTTCCTTCCTTCCCTTCTTCCTTTCCTCTTTCGATATAGCTGTAGCTATAGATACAGACATCCTACATATATCATATATATGTATACACACACACACACATACATATATACATTATATGTGTGTGTATATATATATATCCTATTGGCTCTGTTTCTCTGGAGAACCCTGACTGATATAATCACTAATATCACCTTTAGTACCAGCATTTCATGATTCTATCAGAATGAATTAAGAAGACCATCACAACTGCTTGTTTATGGGAGGCAAATAATTAAAAAGTCACTTCTCATTAGTCCACCAAGCTAAAAAAATATACCTAATGAGGTTACTTTTCTTAAGAGAAAAAGTGTATGTGTGTGTGTGTGTGTGTGTGTGTGTGTGTGTGTGTGTGTCTGTGTAGAGATAGATAGTGTTTGTTTGTGTGGAGAGACAGAGACAGAGTTCTGTTACACAAACTATTAAGGATTATTTCTTGCATCTTCATTGTTGAACATAAATTGAGCTTTGAGGGAAGATGTCAAAGTGACAGCACTGGACACTGAAGTTCTCTATCAGTGGCTGTCTAGTGAGATAAGACCAAGAGAGTGCACATTTCTCATGCTAGGCACTGCACAGCCATAGATCTCTCAATACCTAAGCCACTTCTGAAAAATGATGGATTGGTCATTGTTGAGTACAGTGTCTGACTCAATATTAATATACTAATAATATTATTGAATGTGGTCAAACTCACATTCCCATAAAAGCCATACTAACTATGCTAATTTGGATCATGTGCACAAGTATCTAATCACCATTTAGCAGCAATGAAATCAGCATAGTTGGATTAGTAGAGTAGTCAATATAGAAGTACAAAAGGCACTTGGATAATATAATGTACATTCCTCTCTGCAACCTCTACACATAATAGGAAGGAATGATGGAAAGACTCCTTTCTGTTAAAGGGCTTCTGATTTGGTGTTATCAAAGGTGTTAAAGACAGCCAGCCAAAGACTACCAGGAACACAGTGGTAGCCAAAGTTAGGTTTATTAGGCTTGCCACAGCAAAGGAGAATGCACACTGGAGGAATGTGGGGTGTCTTAAAAGGAGGGAGTTGGGGAGGAGGACTTAGGGGATTTTGGAGGCTGAAGTTAGTAATAGGATGGTTTGGGCAGTAATTGGACCAAATCTATCAACTAAGGAGTAGTTGGAACAGTCAGTGAACTTATCTTTACAACACATGCATCTGTGCAGAGTTACGGGTTGTTCATGTTATATCAGTCTGTCTGTGGTCTTCTCTAGGAAGTTTGGGTCTAAAGGAGCTGGTGTTAGAGCTTCATTAGTTTGTGATTATGGTCTGGTTTGGTACAGTTTTTTTGAAGAGTCATCATATAGTTTTTTAGGTGTGGTTTCTCTTCCATTTCTTAGTTCCCCCTCACAGCCTAGTGACCAGCAGGACCATTTTTCATTTTAATGTCCCTCAGCCACGCCCCCCCCCCCCATCCCAGTCATCTTCAACCTAAGCTAAAGGATAGACCATTATCTTCTGGGCACTTGATCAATCCAGATCTGTACCACTATTTGATGGGCCACGATGATGTAACATGTTTTTGATGGTAGTTGTTTTGATCTCTTATTCTTTGTGCTGGATGATCAACTGTTGTATCATCAGGCATGACAGTGGCAGCACAACAGTATTTAAAACTCTGGAATTCACATATCTGGTCACTGCAACACAGACAAGCACCAAGATAGGGATTATTATTAGTTTGGAAAGTACTTCAACACCACAATCCTAGACGTCCAAATACAGGTCATGAAAATATGTCCAGAATCTATTTAAATTTTCCTTAGATAAACAAGTGGCTTTTTTTCTTTCACTAGGATATGTATTGCTCAGCTCTTCCAGTTGAAGTCTCCAGAATTACTATGTCTGAACAAAATCTGTGATGCTGAATTAAGAGATGTCATATTTGAAAAGAAGAGAAACAACTGTAGAACTTACCTAAAAAGTTCTGGCTGAATATTTTACTGTGCCCAGTTTCTAATTCTTATTTCAATACCAGTTTAAAATTCTTGGTTTTTTTGTTTTGTTTTTTCTGAGATCCAGTGTCACTGAGTGCATATTTGTTGGCGGGTCAAAACAAACAATATTGGAACAAATTAGATGTTGTAGAATGTTCGTAGAAGAAAGCAGATTTACTATAGACTCTGGGATTTCCTAGACCTGGTTTACTAGCCATGTAAACTTGGGGAAGTTTTTTCTGTTTTTTTAAAAACACCTCTATATCTCAGTTTCCTCATCTGTAAAACAGAAAGATAAATAGTACCTACATCAAAGGGTTGTGATGGAGATTAAATGAGTTTGTAAAGTACTTTGGTCAGTGACTGGTACAAAGTAGGCACATTAAGAATACTTGTTAAATAATTAAAAAAAAAAATACACCAAATATGTCATTTTACCATAAGTCTTTTCCATCTGGTCCCAAAGGGGGAAAAAAAAAATTGAAAACCAAGGGTTCTCTAACTTTTTATTTATATTTTTTGTATTGAGGTAACATTAGTTTCCTCAATTTTAGTGGATATTATAATTACCTGAGAAGATATTTAAATATTCCTAAGCATCAGTTCAGACCTACTAAATCAGATTCTCTGGGAGTGGAGCCCAGAAATCTGCATTTTAAACAAGCATCTTGGGTGGTCTCTGTACCTTCTTTGGTAAGCACTGTGGTACAGCCTTGTCTGGCAAAAGGGATCCATATTAAGACTATCACAAATATCTAGATTTCTGAATATCATGCTGTTTTCCCTTATTAACTAAAGAGTAACTGAAAAAAAGAAATTGACCACATTCAATAATGATCAAAAAAATGAGCAAAATTATTTATAAATCTAAAACCAAAAATTGTGTCTTAAAGAAAAGGTGCATATTATGTCATGTCATAACCATAACGCTAATTTAATTTTCTTGCATTCATTCCATAGACACTTATTGAGTGTTTGCTCTGTGCTAGACACTGTGCTCAATGGAGATTAAGATAGGACATAGTCCCAGCCCTTACAAAATTCATCCATAGTGATAGCTATGAATAATGTTGATTCCTACCCGTGATGACTGGGCTAAGGAATGCCCAGATAGCAGGTAAAACATTATTTCTGGGTGTGTCTATGACGGTGTCTTCAAAAGGGATTAATTAGCATTTGAATCTGTAAACCTAGAAGATGCCCTCAACAATGCAAATGGGCATCATCCAATCCCTTGAGGGCCTGAGTAGGACAAAAAGGCAGAAGCAGGGAATATTTGCTCGCTTGCTGGAGCTGGGACAACTATCTCCCACCTTTGGAAATCAGAGCTTCTGGTTCTCAGACCTTCCAGTTTGGACCAGGATTTAATAATTCTTGGGCCTTTAGACTCAGATTGAGATTTACAACATGCGCTCCTCTGGTACTCAGGCTTTTGGATGTGGACTGGAACTATACTATTGGCTTTCCTGGACCTCCAGCTTGCAGATGACAGGACTTCTCATCCTCCGTAATCATGTGAGTCAATCCCTCATAATAAATCTCTTTATACCTGGATATATCCTACTGGTTCTGTTTTTCTGGAGAACGCTGACTAATATACTACCATCTAGTAGATATATCATTAATGAAGATGATAAAATGTACTATATGAAAGCCTTTTCAACTTTTGTTTAAATTGTATCTTTCATTCAGTGATCACATTTTGCATTTATTGAAGCACTCCCTAAACCCCTCTCATCATCTTCCTGTCATTGAGTCCATACACTCCTGAATTTGACCAAAAACAAAACAAAACATGCTATAAAAGGTTTATACTTAAAACAAACCCCCAAAACCAATCCTTTACTAATCTGATCTCTTCCCTACTCTTTTCTTGTGTTCTTCCAAAGGTATTCTACATATATACCTGTACTTATATTTCTGTGCATATGTGTCTTTCACACGATAGTAATATACTACACATACTATTCTGTATATCTCTTCTATTTCTTTAATACTGTATCTTGACGATTCTCCCATTCAGTCTTGACAGATAGCTTTGGTTTTTACTGATGGTGTCATAATATCCCATTATATAGATGCACAATAATTTATTAAACAATTTTCTACTAATAAACATTTAGTTTGTTTTAAATTTTTTGCTATTGCAAATAAAGATACAATGAATATCTTACTGTATAGATATACAAGTGTGCATGAAGAATAAATTCTTCAAAGTAGAATTGCTGGGTGAAAGGATATCTGCATTTGAAATTTGGATATAATTTGTCAAATTGCCCTTAAAAAAATTCATTCCAGTTTACCGTCCTACCAAATATATGAGAGTGTCAGACACTGTTACTATGCCAATCTGAAGGTGAAAATATCTATTTCTTTGAAGTTTGAATTTGCATTTATTTGTAATGAGTGAAGTTGAGTATATTTTCACATCTTTCAAAGAGATTCCTCGTTGAAATAAAAATAAGGAGATTCTTATTCCTCTTCTGTGAAGTCTGTCTTTGTGATCTTTGCCTAGTTTCTATCAGATTATTGTTCTTTTTCCTATTGATTTGTTCTTTATATATTACTAAAAAAACATCTCTTTTTCATATGTCACAAATATTTTATTTCTGGTATATTACTTGCTTTATATTTTGTTTTCGATGCTTTATCTTGTAGAAAATTCTATTATATGCATTCAAATTTGCATGTTTCATTTCCTGTGGTTTCTGTATTCTGTCATGTTTTCAAAGTCCTTCCCTGTATCAAGATTATTTTTTAAACTATACCATACTTTCTCCTAGTACTTTTTATGGCTTCATTTTAATGTTAAAAATTTTTTTTGGTCTATCAATTTGCAATGTCACCTTTATTGTATACTAAATTTCCATATGCACTTGGGTCTATTTCTGGCCTCTGTAGTCTGTTCCATTAATCTGTCTCTCGAGATTTATGTGTGTCTTGTTCTATAATTACCATAGCTGTATAATATGTGATTGTATCTGGTAGTGCTAGGCTCCCCTCATTCATCCTCTTTTTCAGAATTTTCCTAGCTCTTTTTACACATTTATTTCTCCATATATAATTTTGAGTCAGCACATTTAGTTTAAAAAATTCTTTTGGAATTTCGTTGGAAATTTATAGATTTATTTTGTAGAGCACTGACATCTTTAAAAATCTTCTTAGCCAAGAATAGTGTGCTCTCCCATTCATTCAATTCTATTAAGTCTGTCAGTGGCAAAGTGACCAACAAAAAGCCTTATTGAGATGCTGATGTGGGGCCTTTGAGTAGGCTCATTCACTAGGTAAATGACCAATTCTAACCCAGAAACCAGCCCAGCATTATGTGCATTTCATATTTGGGCTTAGCCAAATCTTAAATGACTATAGACCATGGATATGTTAAATTTGTGAATGCTTAAAGTCTATTGTAAAGTTTGTCGTACATTTTCTTTTTAGTCTAGGAAAGTTACTAAATCATAAATATATACAGTAAATCATAATAAATATGTACAGTGAAACAATTCACATTGCTTGCAATGTGTGAACATTATTTCAAATTTCATTGTCAAATACCACCAATAAAGGCCCCCCAAATTAGCTTTATAGATGTCTCTGTCAGTTAATTAATAATTGTTAATGAATCATATCACAGTCAATGAATTATATTCACAGTAGGTGAATGAATGATGTGTTAGCTGGCTTTCTCTTTGGCCTTAATACTCAAATTGACATTGTGGTCAATGCAACACATGACTTCCATTGACGGCTATTGTCTTACAGGTGACAGCTGATGAAACAGTTGCCATAATCTATTTCACCTTCCTTTTCCATCTGTTAGAGCACACACTATCACAATATGCCATGGGATTAAATCTGCCCCAAATGTACTCTTGTCATATTGAGAACACTTTTCCTCTTGATGTCCTTTAACTTGTTTCTGAGAAAGTACAGTGTTCGTCCAGAATGTTCTCTGTACAACTGCCACATTTTTCATTTAAAAATGCAAACAGAAGCAAGACTTTCCCTCTTTAAAATTCTTCACTGCTTTCCTTTCCTCATCCTGACAAATTCCAAATTCCTTATCATGGATTACAAGTTCCTTCAAGATCTGGCTCCTACTTGCTTTTCCAGCCTCATTTTTTACCACTCCAGCAATGCAAACTATTTTCAATTCCTTAATTTACTGTTCTCATTCACTTCCAGCGGAGTGCTGGTAAATTAGCTGGGGGCGGGGGGGTGGGGGGTGGGGGTGGTAAGGACCTAGGAAGGGAAGGCCCTGATTTGTAGCATTTACTGATTTCTGCAAGATAACTACTCTCATGTTTCAAGCTACAATCAGCTTAATAATTGGCTTGAAAAATTCCACCAGCACACTAGTGTTTCTCTTCCTAGAATACATATTCCTCCCAGCCCCAGTGTCTTGTCATCATCCTTCAGGTCTCAGTTTTCATATCATTTAGATTCCTGCAGAAAGTCATCTCTGATTATCTCATGACTGGATGAGAGGCCCATCCTATCTGTTTGTTCTTACAGCACCTCTGCTCCTCTTTATCACCTTTATAATCTTAAGTTACAATTGTCTATTTACTCTTACATATCCCTCAATTGCCTGAAAGCTTAATGAGGGCAGGGATTACTATATTCCTAGCACCTCATTCAGAGTTCCTGGCATATAGTAACTGGTCAATGAATACTTGTTCAATTAATGAGTGAGAATTTATTCATAAATATGTTTCATTATCTTAAATTTATATTATTTCATTACACTATGACAGAAAAGAAATCAGTAATAGTAATAAAATGGAATTTAATATTCTAATTGTTAAAAATGAAAATAATGTAAGAACAAACATATTATCAAAGAATAAGTGTGTTCTTATTACGAGTAAAAAACATGGTTGTAGGTGTGTTATTTAAAAGTTATTTTAGGAATCCACTAGAATAAGGGCATCCCAGGTACTGAATAGTTAGTTAATATTAACAGGTTATCCTAAGGTTTCTGATCAATATAAGTAGTGAGCACATAGTTGACGTTTGAGAAATTTGTGTTGAATAGAATTACTGAAACTGCAGAACCAATGCTTCCTTCAAGTGAAGAGGATACTGGGCTGGTGGTATCCTTTCTCCACGGGCATCCCAATGAACCAGTTTTGCTTTATTGTACAATATAAGGTCCTGGGATAAATGATTAGAATGAGAAGAATCAAAGACTGAGAAGTCACAGCTGCTCACAAGCCAACTAGAGAGTTTATGTGAGGAGTGAGCAGTAATCAAGGGCTAGTGTGCGTGAAGAGCCCAGTGAGCTTTCTCTTAGACAGTTAAACCATGACGATGGAAAAAATGTGACTCAGCTGAGCTAAAAGAAATCTCTGCTTTTTCACAAAGACTCAGAAGATCCTGCCACTGTGGTCTGTCTACTTAAACCTGGATGATCAGGAGCCTCTGGATGATGGCCATGACTAAGTACAGAATTGTTAGACCTTGAAAGTCTCAGAAAATGTTGCTTGGATAATATTTTTGCTAAAATCTTGCTAATACTCTGCTGTGGATGGAAAATCAAGTTACTCCTATTTTAGTCTTTATATCTTCAGCTAGTCCCTGGTGAATTGAGAATAAATAGTAGAAAATCATTGATCTGTGGTCCTTTGTGCTAGAACATGATGCGGCAGTTCACAGGAAATGCCAGTTCATAGAGTAAACTGAGAGATATATCACTGGGCTTTTAGCACCTTTTCTTAGTACCCATCCAAACAGAGTGTTCTCAATGTGAAATGCTAACCTTTGCACCTTTGACTTTTCATCACACAGCAGGTAATATCCTTTAGTCTCTGGGTCCACAACATTTGCAGAAGTAATGTTGAGATATATGCTGGTGAGGATCAGGCCTTGGAGAGTGCAACCCATGTCCTTCATTGCTTCTTAGTTTTTCTTGCTGCCATCCTTACTTTCAATATTGTGCACTGATGACTTCATTGCTGTTTCTATGAGCCTATGTGCAAAAATCTAGAGCAGCAATAGAAGCTTAGGGAATCAGGTGGAGAATATGACAGGTCAGGCACTGCCACCCCCAGAAGGCCCTCTCCAGTATCCAAATGGTTGGATTTGGATACAGTTGCCAAAGTAGGGGAGACCCTGGGAGAGAAGATGATACTGAACTTTCTGTCTGACTGTCCAGGGAGCATCGGAGAGAACTGGGACCCTTGTAGATAAAGAGGTGGAGATCTCCAGCAAGTTTACTCTTTTCTAGGTATTTTTAAGTCCCCTGGGTCAGCCGTGGGCAGCAGTGAGGCAAACAGATGTTCCCTGCATTTGCTCCCTGGTCCCTGAGGCAGCCACAAGTAGGCATTGGGTGAGAATTGGTAGGCAGTGACCTAAAAGAAGCTTACTGTTACCTGCAGAGTGGCCCACTGCAGAAAGTTTAAGGGCACCGATTCTAAGACAGGGCAGCAACTCAGCTAAACCTCGTTTTCCGCCCCTTTTTGCTATCCCAAGAATTCTACTAGCAGGATGCCAGGAAAAATAACATACACAGTTCTGAGCTTGCCCCTTTACTTACCATGAACCTATTATGCATGATGCATTAATAATTGGGCTTTCTTATACAGGAATCACTTCTCCTGCTCTGTCTGGGTTCCGTTCAAAGGCTACACGCAGTGACACATCTTCTGTCTTTGTTGTATCTTCATGTACCCAGTTGAAAGGTTAACTATTTGAAGAAGATTAATGGATGCAGCATCTTTCTCTTTGCCCTTTCCATTGATATCTATATTTTGTTTATGCAGTCACCATGCAACCGAGCCCCAGATATCTACTTATTTGCAAGCCATTTGTTTCTTTGTGACTCAGGAAAATGTGTTTTCGTAAACTTGCTGCTGAATTAGCCAAACAGTAGTGTGAAAGGGAGAGAAGGAAAAGAATACATGAAGTAGCAAACACAAGAAATAATTGGGAGATAGATGGAAGGGAAATAGAAGAAAAAGCAAGTACTTCAGAGTTAAACGGTAGGATCATGAAAATAATAATCATTTATATAAATAATCTTCACTTTCTAAGAAAAGTAAAGCCTTCCTTTTACATAGGTAATTTCAGTAATGTCAGTAAAGAGGAAGAAAAGGAATTAATGGTTCAATGTTTTCTAGGCATAAGTACCTGGAAGTAAAGTACTTTTTCTGGGTTTTTTTTTTTTTGAGAGAGTGTCAGAGAAAGGAAAACCAAGGTGAGGATGCAAAAAAAAAAATAAATTAAATAAAAGATGAGTATTATTTGGGGTTTAAAAGGTCAAACTCAGTATTCAACTTACCTGAAGCCTCATTCTGAGAGTCAGTTACATGTGGTACAAAACAGACATCTTGGTCCCTGATCATTTTATTAGTTTTCATTCATCAGCATCACAGAAAACTTAACTAAATTAGAAATTAAATCAGTAAGAAAAAGCTGGTGTCTTTTTTCAAGTGACTTTGTGTCTATTTTTAAGTAAATTATTCCAAAACACAGGAATATTATTGTGTCAAAATAAGCAGCCTGTGTAACAGAAGAAAACATTTAAATTATTTTGAATAAAAAAAAAAATCTCAAATGGTCTTGGCAAGAAAGTGATGCTTCTTTCAGGTTATTTTTCTTTAAGCTTAATTTTTTTTTTTTAATCTAGCAGATAGAAGAATTTTGAAGGTTAAGCTTTAAAGTTCTACCATCTTCAAACCTGAAAATCTGCTTTTAGGAAATAACATAACTTCACATCTTGATTTTACACAGATCTTCCCTTTCTAATTTCAAGCAGAACATGCTGGCATTTTTTTCTTTTGAAATAGTTTATGATCTCTGACATTGAGCTACCATGCTATTAGAAAGAAGTCATATTTCCCAAATTACCTTGGAATATTCTATGGCTAGAATTTTAAAAAATGGAATATCTTGACCAGAACCTGAGTTAATGTTTGACTTTAGTGTTTAAATAAATATGTTGTCCTGTTCTGTGTTGGAGTAATCACCTGGAAGGTTGAAGAAACTGGCAGTAATTTCAAAGTCAGAGGGAACAAAATAAAGGCCTGCTGGAGATGGAGGCTCTTTCCCTTCCTTGGAGAATAAGAAATGGGTGAACCAGTGGGTGAAGGAATGAAATGGAAGGAACAATTTACAATCATTAGGACAAAAAAATTTGCAAATGTAGACTCCCTGGTACCAAAGTGTGCTAGGGAGTGTGAGGTGGGGAATGAGATTTCTCAGTAATACTCAAGGTCCCTGTGGGATAGTGCAGTTGGGGTGGGTGATGTAATGTTTGATATAAAAGACGGGGCAAGTGACTGGTATTCGGTTCCTTGACCTGCATTTTAAGAGCATTCCAGGCAGAAACATGCATAGGCACTGAAAGTGACCAAAAAATATAGCACTTTCTCCAATCTGTGTCTTCAAATCAATTTGGCCTCAGTTTCCATGGCAGCTTACCAAACAATAATTTTAGCCTCATTCAATTTCTAGAAAAATAGTCACTTTGTCTAGTTACATTACAAAATGGAGAAATTAGCGATCCATTTTAAAAGGGGAATAGATTACTTTGGGGAATTGATAATGGGATTTTATCATTGGTTTATTCCAATAAATATGGTCTGTTTGTCATCATTGGAGAGCTGTGCAGTGAGATTCTGAATGAATCCCCGGTCTCAGGTCTAGAGCTTAATGGACAGGTGTTCATTTCAGTATGATAGGAGTGAATTAGAGTTTCAATTCAAATTCTAACAGACGGTATTGTCACAGATATTAAATTACACTATCAATGATAGATATAATTCCCATATTAAACCAGAGATTAGTATTAGGGCAAAATGTACTAAGGTATAGTAAGAGCATATGCACTAAGGAAGAGAAGTTCTAATTTTTAAGTAAGATTGGGAGAATAAAGAAAGGGTCATGAGTATTTTTCAGAATCACTCAGAAAATTACTTTACAAAATCAGTGTGAGCTGGGTCAAGATAATTATCCTAATATTTTAAAAAATTACATTTGGTCCACCCATGTATTACATAAGGAGAATTAATACCTTGTTAATTATAAAACATAAATATTAAAATTTGAAAAGAAATTATACAAATGTTCAATAAGCAGAAAATGACTCATACATTAAATGTGTATGTTAGAGTTTACCACATAATAAATTGCCAAACCATTTTTTTTGTTTATTATCACAACAGTATTGTTTTTTTCAAAAGTGCTATATTATCAGCACAGTTGTGATGTTTATTTTAGTGTGACATTGAGTAATTTAACTATTTAGTAATAGTTAATCATTTTCACCATGAATCTATTTGCTACACCTTTTAACTTCCTATTTACTTTTCAACTGTTAAATATATAAAGAACTGTGATTTGTGTACAAATGTAGAAAACATAAAACATTTTCATTCACAGCAAGTTTTAAGTTATGTCCTAATTCAAGATATTCTGGAAGCAACTTAAAATATAATGTTTAGGTCCTTCAAATGACCTTCCATTTAACTCAAAGCAAAGGAACTTTGCAATAAGTAACAGCAGGATTTATTTTACAGCAAGAAGAACCACGATGCCTGCTAAATGTGAGGAAATTATATGGCTTCAACCTTTCCCTCAGATAACTGTGTTCACAACACAGATATAGAATGTCTTGTGACAGCTAAGTGTATGGTGGAGATTGGCCCATGTCAAGATACAGAAATGTTTCTCTGTTCTCAAAACTACCATAAGTGATTTTCAGATAAGAGCTTTGTCGTTACTTCCAGGTTATTTCAATTCGCTCCTATGTGGAAGCATGTAGAGTAGCAGATACTATTTAGTTATCAGCCTCTGGAAGAACTGTTAGTCAAATTTCATTGCCTCTAAAGTTGAACTGCTGTAAGGATTTAGAAGCACACTTCGGTGTTTGGGTCAACACACTTGGATCCTGCTCTCTCAAGAAGGAAATTTATCTCATCTGCATAGTGTGAGAGTTTAGGGACTAATTCATAGATTTTAATGGTCTTTTCATTTACTGCACTGCATGAGGTGACAGTCACAGTTTGTTTTGTTCTGTCTAAATTTGATTTTATATCATCTTCACATATGGCACTTCAGCATTATCACCACTGGGCTTTCCCCATAGGAGCTGTATACTCTTGTTCTACAGCTCCTGATGTGACAGGGTACATAGAGAATGGCTCTGGATAACTGAGGCTGTCAAGAAAGGATAGATAGAGAGGAAAATGGATGTGTCATTTCTTTGTCATTCAGCTGCACCATAAAGCTACTTTCAAAATGTGACTAGTTATTTGGTGAAGGTAAGAGTTTCCGGCTAAAGCTCTATGAATGAAATGGTTGCATCTCAATCTCACATAAATATAAGTATGCACCTGATTCTTAGTAATATGCCACTGGCTCATCTAAATGCCCAGTAGAGTCTCAGACTACCAACAATCATGTGATAGGACAAAAAGCTCAAGGCTGAGCTTGGAGAAAAGAAATATATGTAAATCATCATCATCATCTTAGTTATGGCATGTATATTTATTATTGTTCACACTGTCTATTAAGAGCTTTCCATGTCAGGCACTGAACTCAGCCCTGTTCCAAATATAATCTCATTGAATCTTTGCAACAGTTCTGTGAGTTATATTCTATGATTAGTGTCACTTTACTGATGAGGAAAATGAGGGTCAGTGAAGTTAAGTAACTTTCCCAAGGTATATGATTAAATGACAGAGCCAGAATTAGAACCAGACTCCAGACCCCAAGCTATGCCATGCTGTCCCCCATGGCTATGTGTTTTATTTTTCATCTTTCAGTTGTATTCCAAAGACAGAAATAAATGTGTTCTTTTTTAGATTATCTACATGCCGTTTATCCATTCTTTCCATAAGCATAACTATTTCAGGAGTTGACTTTGTCTTGAAGACAGTATGTCAAATTTTATACTCAGATAAAGGTCGCTGAAGTAGTGAGCACGTGCCTATGGGATGAATTTGTCTACTGTGAATTGTATATCATCCCAACACTGTGGTTAGAATGACTATATTTATTATGTGGACTAGGGTGCAAATGAGGAGTGAGTAATTGTGCTCCAGCACTAAAAATTCATTACAGAATTTACCTGAGAATTCATGAAGTTTCCAAAAGATCCTGTAGCATGCAGTTACATTCACATTCCTGAATATTGCTGACTTCTTCATTTAATTAAGTATCCTATTTTAAAGCCACATAAAATGCATTAATGCTCTATGTATCTTTTGACATACGGCCAATTGTGTATAACACTCTCAATCTGCCAGCTGTGTTTTAGGAACAAAAATATTTTGTTTTCAGACAGCTTGATAGAAATCCTGAAGTTTGTAAGAAAACACAACTTCTCAAAAATGTGATTCTTTTTGAACCACTGGAAACTCTGGGGTGATAATCAAAAAAGAAGAGTCCTTGATATTACTGTAATAGCAGCCTTGTTGTTTTTCAATAATAACATGTTGCCAAATTGTATTCAGCTTATTTTCCACTGTGACTTCTAGTTAGTCCCTTTGCTTTTTGTTTCAGGATCTGATAGAATAAAGAATGCTTCTCTGGTCTGGGCCAGACTGTGCTTTCCTGTGTTAATCACAAAAAGAAAATTTTAGGACGCACAGAGACTGGTTAAAGGGATTTAGACCCTAAGAAATATCATGTCTAAAACATATTAAATGTTATTTTCAGTGTTTTCTTCCCTCTGCCTTAAGGACAGAATCTTCACTTGCTCAAATTGCTTAGAGCTGGTGATTGGGACAGATGGTGGGCAGGGGAGGGGGTGTTATTGCCTTTACTCTGAGCCTTGGAGCTCTGGCTCAGAGGGGGTTCTGACCCCCTTTATTACCTCTACCAAGGGAGAGGACGGGAATCTATGATAACATGTATTTCTAATCTCTGCCAAGGCTATAATCATATTAGGCTAGTGTTTTGCAAACTCTGGATTGCAACCCACTGGTGGACTGTGAAATCAACTTAATGGGTTTGACCAGCATTTTAAAAAGAATTTGGAATCGAATATATTGCACATTTTCAAACTTCTGTTTCAGTTGTGTGTGTGTGTCTCTGTGTGTGCTGGGTCACGATATAAAATGTATTTCTTACTGTCAGCTGCAAAATGACAGGTGTGAAAGCTACTGCATTGGACTTCTACCCTTGACATATCAATTATGACATTCTTTTGTTTTATTTCAGAAGAGGCCCTTTTTGTTTCCTGAGTAAATTAGGGAGTTCAACAAATAAGTAGGATTTCTAAACAAAGGACTTCAAGCAGCCAGTTTGCATATGTTGCTCATTCTTAATCAGTACAGATATACAGCTCTGGTAGTATGCCGTCATCTTTCCATCTTAGTAAAAAGGCATATCTTGCATAAGAAAAGCAATCATAATTGATTAATATCGTCTGTTTGCATGGGGAAAAAACTAATTATATACCAGAAGTCAAGAGATTCAGATCTAAGTGAAAAATTTTCACCAATATTTACAACTGAACACCCATAAAGAGCAAAGCACAGTTTTGACAAGAGAAGGGGGTCAGGAATAGAAAAAGAAATGATGCCCAGGCTCTGTTGTCAAAGATATTTATAGTCTAGTGAGAGAGACTTGGAAAGCAATAATTCAAGTGAACAACCAATGTGGGATTGTTCAAGTCCTTGGTCTATTGGCTCTCAAATCCATCCCTTGCACTGCCCTGCTCTGCTCTCCATCGTGATGGGCTGACCCCTACAGGTGGCATTTTTAAGGTTCTTTTGTCAACCTGGTTAAGATATCGGAGGACAGGAAGGCGAGGCCGTGATACTCCTCTCCCTCCTTCTTGGTGTCCATGGTGCCAGGTCCCTTTGTAGAAGCCTGTGATCGTTCTAGGTTCACTCGGGAGCCCTGACCCCTGGGTTCTGGTTCTGGTTGCATCTGCTCTTCCCTTTGGCCTTATTGTCCAGTTGCTGCAGCAAATTCCTGTTTTTGCTAATTTCTTGATTGCTTCACCATTCTCTTGGCCTCTCAGAGATCTTTCATAAGCTTTGTAACTATTTTCTGCATTAAATTCCCTTTGTTTTGGGTACTCAGAGTTGTTTCTGTTTTCCAGCTTAGACTAATTAATACAAGAGTTTAGAATGAGATATTTGTGCATAATTATCATAACAATAACTGATACTAATTTAATGCTTACATATGTCAGGTATTATTCTAAGTGACTTTTATGTATTAACAGTTCTATTTCACAGATGAGGAAACTGAGGCACAAAGAGGTTACTTAACTTGCCCAAGGTCATATGACTGTTAGAGCATTGCTTTGCCCTGATTTTCAGTTTGAATTTTTTTTTTCAACTGCCCGGTGCTTTAGCTGTAGAAATCTTCTTTTAGGTGTAAGCATTCCTCAAATTTATCATGTATTTTGTAAATTCAGGTATCTTTTTTTTGACTTGAATTATAGTTGACATACAATATTATGTTACTTTCAGATGTATAACATAGCGATGTGACATTTATATACATTATGAATTGATCATCTAGATAAGTCTAGTAACCATCTGTGACCATACAAAGTTACTGCAATATTATTGACTACATTCCTTATGCTGTATATTACCATCCCCTGACTTACTTATTTTATAACTGGAAGTTTGTACCTCTTACTCCCCTTCATCTATTTTGCACAACCCCCACCCTTCTCCCCGATTGCAGAAATTTTTGATACTGAAGGATTGCTTGATTGATATGAATGGAAATTTATTAAGCATCTATTATATACCAAACACTATGAACAGGTGTTATGGTTGAAAAAGGCATGATGACTGTGCTCTATAAATAAACAGCTCCTCTTCCAACCTGATTTTATAAGTGTGATGTCACTGCTAAAAATCAAGGACTAAAATCAAGTGGAATAGACTTCCAAATCCCAGTCAAGTGAGATCTAGATGGCTGCCTGGAAATGATATGTTTACTTTTGAAATAAAGTTGCATTCAGAAATATTGCTCTCTGATCCTCAAAGAAATCATTTGCAGCCTTATCCTGAAAACAAGTAATCCTTAATTTGTCCATTTGAAGTAAACATTCATTTTAGTACCAGGGTAAATCAGGTCGGGGAAGCAATATTTCCTTTGTAGCTAAGCAATCATTGATGCACAACATTATGGTTGTTTCTCGTTACTGTAGTTTGGGGAGCTACTTTTCTCAAACTTTCTCAATCAATATAATATAAATCTATCAGCTACCATCCAAACAACCCTCTGGGTATGGATTATTCAGGATGCATACAAGACTACTCGTACTACGGACTGAAATGTACAATTAAGCAAAATGATGTGCACACAGCTGTTTTATATTTAGTTGGCTTTTTAATGTGAGCTAATTTGTTGTAGGGATTGAGGGCATTACGAAGATTTATTTCAAGTTTCAGATGAGATAAAATTATTGTTTGAAGGTGAAACATTAGTCTCCACTCAACTTGAACAGACGTTACTTTTGTATTTTGTAATGTCGGATGGAGTAAATTGTTTGATATATTAGCACATACAAAGATAATAAGGCTTCACAACACGTCCTCCTTCTGTGAAACCAACATCTTAAAACCCCTACTTTCCTTTTATAATGATAAATGTGAATAAAAGCAAAGGTGATATGAATATCACTTAGACTTGAAAACAGTCTATGTGAAAATTAGATGGTGACTGCATAACAAAATGCAGTATTCACCTTGTTCTTAGATTTATATCTTAGCTAAATTCTCTGACAGAAGGTAGGGCTGTTCAATGGCTACCGAATGTGTGGAAGTTGCTTTCACTTATGCATCTTTTCCCCTGGGGCAAAAGTGAAGCACAGAAGAGGGGAGAAAAAGACCCTGAGGGGAGTAAAATGTCATCCTCTTGTTTCAGGAATAACCGGCGCTCTCTCCTGAAACTACACTATGGCAGAAAACCTTGTTAAGAAAAGAATCAGCACCAAACCATTATGCAGGTGAACTATAGCTTCTGAAATGGAGGAAGTTAGTGACTCCGAATGGAACAGTATTGTATAGGTTGTGAAAGATACATCTATACTGTCAGTAGGTTAACAGGGTACAGAATGTTAATTGTAACAACCATGGAAAAATAGATGGACCAGAACCATTTAATTTTATCAATGGATATTTTTAACTTATTGAGAAGTCTAAACTTTAGAGGAATGCTAGTCTCACTGTAAGAATTCCCGTTGTTCTTGTTAGCTCATTATGAAGACCTGGATTTGTTGTTTAATTTGAAATACTAGCAAGTAGAACACACACCTATTTTCTGCTTCTAAATAAGCAGGTATGTTATCTGTGTTATGGAATAAGATTTTATTTAAGCACCCTGCTATATTAGTGACCCATTTAATGTGTAGTGAAACAAATGTTATAATTGAATGACTTTAAAGGCAGTGTTGTTTTATAATAGGAAACCATCTATACAGTTCAAATATTAGTACAGGGCCTGAAAGAAAAAAAGATGCAAACAAGCTAAGTTATAACCAGAAATTATTATCTTAAGTTCCACTATTACTCTTTGATTTCTTTACCCACTTACGTTCACTGCCATCTTCACAAGGATCCTAAAGTTTCCTATCTCCTAAATATCTTTCCAATCTGTACATTTCCTTCCATTCTCACAGCCACTACACTACATCAAGCCACCTCTCACATAGACCATTACAATACGATTCCAAACAGTACTATTCCCTTTACACTCGTCCTTCTCTAATCCATTCTAATTCATTCTCCATTCTTCAGTCAATGTGATATTTCTAACACATTTAAACATATCAATTCCCTGCTCAAAACATTCCAGTGTTTCTCCTTTTCCCTCAGGGTAAAGTTCAAATTTCTTAATATAACTTACCAGTTCCTGCCCAATCTGACTTTGGCTTATTATCTATGAGGTTTAAGCCAGGTGGGGGTAGATATCCATGGTAGATTGAAATAGCCAGTTTTTTAGCCTTTTCCATAAAAAGATGGAGTCTGTTTTCCCACCCTATGAATATGAGCTGGCCCTGTGACTTTCTCTGATTACTAGAACATCACAGAAGTCAGAGTGTGTGAGCTCTGAGCCTAGTTCTCAAGAGGACTTGCAGCTTCCGCTCTTGCTTTCAGGGAACCCTGACACTGCTTTGTGAAGAGTCCTGGGCTAGCCATCTTGAGCATGAATGACCACATGAGGAGAGAGACCCAGCATTGAGCCAGCCCAGCAAAGTTCAGCCAATAATTCTGACCCACGGAAATGGGAGCCAATAATAATTTGTTCTAAGGCACTAATTTTTAGGATGACTTGATAAACAGCAAAAGCTAACACTATCCTATTTTCCATAGTTTACCTTTTCGATTTTGATGAAAAAATATGCTTTTTTAATCCCATCATAAAATGAACAGAATCATGACCCATGTTCCCCAAATTCTATGTTTCTGTAACATTCCGTGTATTTCTGAGAATTCTATCCCATTTGTTACAGCTCACCAACCCCATCTGCTCTGGGAGGTTGTGGGGATGATGGTGACACAGAGGTGTTAGAGGTGGGGAGGGATGCTCCTAGAGCTGAATCTAGTTAGTTCAGGTTTATGCATGAAAATCCTTGATTCGATGGCTTGTCAGGTAGGGGCAGGGTGATGCTGGCTTCCACAGCTATAATGTAATTATGAATGGGCCTAAACCCATGAAGTTGCATTAAAAATCAATCTAAAAATAACTGAGGGTGCAGACATGAAGTGATACCTATTCCCATGGGAAAATATTTTGACTAGCTTGTCAGCCCTTAAAGAACCTGAAATTCCATTAGAGATGAGCTGAGTACACCCTTCTCCAGGTGAAGGATAAATCTTGGCAGGCTACTTGAGGTCTGAATTCTATCTGGGACTTCAAGGAATTCCTGTGAATAGGTGTCTCAACTTGAAGGTTCTCCAAAGATTTTGGTCAAGGCAGGACAGGGTGAAGTAAAGTTCCTCCTCAAGGATTCCTGAGGCATTGCCTCCCCTCTGGACTCCCCAGATTTCTAACCTGTGGCCGGTGAGCCCAAATTACTTGGAGTTACAGTCACTGCCCTGAAAATCTATCTTTCAGAATCTCTCTTCTCTACCCTGACAGCTGTATCTCTTCAGGGGGTCTTAATTCTAATTAGAATAGTATTTTAGGTACCAGGTCACATTACCTCCTCTGGGTTTTCTTTACAGATCAACTTTATCTTAAGTAACTTTCTCCCAGCACCATCTGACATGTAACAAAGTGACTTGAAATCTTACTGACATAGGTGAAAATTCTGCTCTGGCATTATTAGCAAAGTGACCTTGGACAAATCACTTAACCTTTCTGGGTTACTCTGAAAAATGAGTATACTACCCACCTGGCAGGTTTGTTGTGCTCCAATGACATCATGCTTCCCTAGAACTTTCTCCATATCACATGGATTTACCATCTCCATCAGAATCATCTATTTTTCTTTCAGTCAGTCATTCAATGATATTTGTTGAGTTCATACTCTGTGCTAGCCACTGTTCAAGTAATCAGAGCAGTCAAAGATTGCTGTCCTTGAGGAGCTTACATTCTGGTAGGGGGAGACAGACAATAAAGAAAATAAATGAGTAAAATATATAGTATATAGAAAATGATAAGCACTTTCAAGGAAAATAAAAGTAGAGCAGAATAAGTAGGGTTACAAAGGCCAAGATGGAGTGGGGGTCGCAGTAATCAAGGTAAGCTTCATTGAGGAAAAGTGTTTGAGTGAAGAACTTCAGGAAGTGAGTGAATTAGACAAATGGATATTGGGGGAAGAAAACTCCGGGCAGAAAGAACAGGCCCCAAAGCGGATGGCATGCTTGACATGTTTGAGAGGTAGCAAGGAGGCCAATGTGACTGGAGTGCAGGAGGATGAGTGGGAGAATAATATAGGAAAAGATCATAGAGATCACAGGGACTAAATCATAGAGGACCTCATGGGCTATTGTGAACACTTTGGCTTTACCTCTGGTTGCAATGGAAATGTTTTATAGGGTTTTGAGCAGAAGACTGATGTGATCTGATTTTCATTTTTGTTTTCTTAGTTGAAAATAGACTCTAGGGAAAGAAGGAGGAGAACAGGAATACCAGTTGGGAGGCTACTGCCGATGGTGGTGTCAAGGACCAGGGTGGTAACTGTGGATGTGGTGAGAAGAGGTCAAATTCCAGACATATTTTGAAAATAGACCAAGACTTCCTGATGAATTAGACATGGAATGTAAGAGAAATAGAGGTGTCAAAGATGACTCAAAGATTTCCATTTTATGTAACACATCCTTCTCACATCCCCCCGTTAAAACTTACTGGTTTTGTGCTCTATTCAATAAAGTTCTCAACACTCCCAACTAACTGATTAATGAACAAATGCTATTTCAGTAGAGTTTTGGTTTTAACTTATTGTTTTAGGCTGACCCTAGGTTAAGCAGCCAAAAAGTGTAGAGATGCTTGATTTATTGTGCTGAGGTTCAATCAAGGATTAGGGCCTATTAAGACCCTTACCAGGAAATCTTTATGCTGCAAGCCCAAGTTCTTGTGACAAGCCTGGTTCCATGCCTCCATGGAACCTCCATGCCAGCCTGGTTCCTCACTATGGCAGCTCGCTTTTGTTTAGACTCAGAATTACTTTGGCTCTGAACTCCCTCAGGTATATAATTAGGGATTATATCTAGGTTTTTAAAAAGACCTCAGAAGGCAACATCTACTGTTACAAGTGGTAGGAACATTTATCTTCATTCACCTTAATGCGTCTTATCGGCCTTCCAAATTAAGTACTTTAAACTTAGCTCTTAAAACAGAAGCTTCCCAATTCCTTTCCCACCCCTCAGTCCAAAAAGTTTATGTTTGAAGTTGCAAAGACAACTAAGTGTTCCCATGAAGAAAGCAAAATGCTGTATATATCAAATGTGAGAGCAAATTCTTCTTTGCTGGATTAATCCCAGAAACATGACCATCGATTTACTCCCCAAAATCATCACTTGAGGAAATGCATGAAAGAGTGGGTCAAGAAACACCAAAATGTATTCACCATTTGAGCTAACATAGAGAATTTGTTTCCAGGTTTCATATGTTGACTTTAGCAAAAAAAGAAAATCTAGCATTTAGTTAGCTCCTTGCTCAGGAACATGCTAGGACTAAGAAGGATTCAGCTATTGACAATTTCTTCTCATTTTTTAATAGATGTTTAAGTGAAAACAATAAAACAGTATTCACCAGTGTTTTGTGATTCTTTCCTTAAGAATTTTCTATTTCGGAGTCAACTAAAAAGATTACAGCAGTATTTAAAAATTCTTTCCAAAGTCACTTTAGGGAAGGTGTTGATCAACAGAGACATGCCTTTTCATCTTTTCATGAATCAAGATGAGACATTTTGTGTATTTCATTCTCTTGCTACTCTTTACCTTCAGAAATTGCTTATTCTTTGTTTGTCTAGAAAACTACCCCTGACCATGTTTGTTCAGCATAAGACCTTTGGAATTCCTTCATCCTTTCTGTAAAAACAACCATTTAGCACTAGGAAATCTAGTCAACTATTCTGTAATTGGTTTCTATTGTTACTTTAATGTAGCTTTAAAATTTGGAGCTTTGTAAAAGCCCAAATATTTTGAACTGCTACATTTTAATGGCATTTTAACAGCACGTAGAATATTGTATACAACAGTTGACACATGCTTGATAAATTGTTATAATTGTTCCTTAAATTCGCTGTGATAGAAAGTGTTAGGTAGCACCACATACTCAGTTTTCCAAAATGTTAGCTGTAATAACTGCCACTGTTTTCCTTTACCACATTGAGTTGCTATTTCATTTGGGTATTAATTACCATCTATATTAATTTCTGCCTCATTTTTATTTTTATTTTATAAGATGGTAGAATATAAACTTGATAGTGAATTTCTTTTTAAAAAATTATTTCAGACTCTGTTGTTAGCCTGCCTTCCCTACAGTACAAGCTCCAGTGGCTAAATATAGTGTGATAGCATATCGTTGAAATGGAAATCTCCTGATAATATGGCAAATGTTTAGGAAACCATCTTCTGAATTGTTGCCAAAACACAATAAATCTCCTAGATTAAAAAAATATCTGAGCTGTTCTTATGGAAAAAAAATGACCACCAAAATAACTGACATTATTTTTATATCTGTTAGTTTCAACAACATTTGGGGTCTCCCCTCCGACTGTCTGTAGAATTCTTATAGGTTTTCTTTGTTTTAAAATCTTTTTCTTTTTTTTTTTTATTTGTTTGTTTTGGGGACAGTAAGGGAGAGTTCCACCTTTGCTAAATTGATTTCTACTTGATGTACAGACAGAGCAAAACATTCCATTCTTAGTTTCTTGCATTAATTTTTACCATACTGGTTCTGACATGGATTTGAATATGATGCAGCTTATACATTTCTAAAGAGAAATAATGGAGAGTAAATGTTCATTGTTTTACGACTGCGTTTTATTGCTGAGGATTTTTGAAGATGATACAGACACACACTGAAAATTCAACAGATGACCTTAAAGTGCACTAACATTTCAACTGACATTTTTGTACATGATTTATACTTTGCCCAGTGGTCAGACAGTGAATCAGTCAAGCTGACTTATCCTGATTCATGAAAAGGTGAAAAGTTGTGTTCTCTGTGACTCAACACCTTCCCTGGGGTGATTTTGGAAACAGTTTTCAAAGACTTATTCTAACTTTTTTAGGCTGACTCTGAACTTCAAAGCTCTGAAAACAAAGAAATCAAAACAACAAAATGATAAGTAATATTTGGTTATTATATTTGTAAAACATGACTTCTTCAAGACTGGATGGTATTTTTAAAATCATTACTTCTTTCTCACCAAGAAATATATGCATTTTTATTTATTATGAGAACTGGTCCAATGACATTTTTCCTTCATATTTTGGATATGGACTGGGGAATTATGCACATATTTGAGAATCAGGACATATTTAGAATTTCACAAAGATTACTCAAAAATAAAATGGGTCCAGAAAAATATGACGTTAGAAAGCAAAGCAAATTATTCCCAGGAAGAGGCAAAGAGTACTTGGAGGATGACAACCCAAATAGATTTAGCTGTAAAGAGCACTTTTTACGTTTTACTTTTACAAGAAGAATCAAATCCAGAAAGCGGTTATAAATAACAAGGTCTTTTACTTAGGTGAGAGAACCTGATTTGTTTTTTTCCGAATAAGCACATACATACAGCTGTTTTTGCCAAGTGCCAAAGCTCTGGGCAGTATATGCAGAGAAGAGACAAAGGCTGCCCTTGTCAATAAGAACCCCCAGAGTCAGAAGTTCCACAAGTTTTAGGAGTAATGGAATGTATTGTTGCCTTGAAGAGTACATAGGTTTCTTTCCTAGGAGTTCATTATTTAAGACCATGTAAAGTCCTTCCAAATCAATGGAGGAAGACTGTACATACAGTGATTGTTTAAGACCAATGGAGGAACAAAGGAAAGAACTGAGTGCCCCATTAACCTCTCCTTCTTATGTCAGAGCAAAATCAGAAATGAAAGGAACAGGTAAAGTTGAAAAAGAAAGAAAAAAAGCCCTAATTCTATGAACAACGCACCTAACAGAACTGATAAAAGCATAAAAGAAAAAAAAAAATCAATCCTTTTTCTCACATCATCTGTATGAGCCTAGGACTGGAAAGCAAAGCAATATATAGCACTTGCTTAGCAGAATGTGTTATGGCACAGTTCATTGCCATAAACAAATAGCAACAATCTACCTCCCCTTTGAAATGAAATAGAGATCAGTAAGCAGCCCTCATCATATCAAGGGACTTCAATAAACAGATCTGTAGATTTTGGTGTCTACAGAGTATCAGATTTTTAGAGTTTAACTGATCATATTCATCTAATTGGGCAGCCTGTTTGGGCTTGAAACACATTGCAGATTCAGTCCATTCCTGCTATATTTTAGGGCCTTCAAGTTTCATTAGATAAGTTTAATTTTGGGGGGGATGATATTTGGGGGGAGGTTCAAATGATAGAGAACTTTTATTGTAGTTAAGCATTCTATCAGTCTGTAAGGCCTATAACTTTGTGTCCTGGTGACAAAATTCAGTCTTGTGTTTACAACAGAAATGGAGGCCACCACAATGCTTTATGAAACAAGAAAAGTCAATGGGCTTTTTCACTCTATAGCAGGTTTAGAATTTCAAAGCATAGAGTATATTTCTACTTGTTGATACAAGTCTTTACTGGGCAGTTGCTTTGAGCTACTAACCTTGGTTAGAGAAGGGATTGGGGAGAGAGATAGCAACTGAATCTCCAAATAGTGAGATTTTGTAGAAGTTACTGTAGAAACTTCAGAGACATGTCATTAACCATAAAGTTGATAACTACCTGATTACCACTACTCAGAAATGACAATTCTGGGTTTATTACATATGAAATCATACTTTGTATTCAGCATTGGGAAAATATTGCTGTTAAAAGATGACATGTTTCTGAAAACCTAAATTATTTTAGGACAGCTGATAACTATACAATCTTCTAATGTAGCTATTCCATTACCCTGTTTTTATCTTTAGGTCCCAAAGAAGGAAACAAACAAACAAACAAAAAAAAACAAATTTGGAATCACTTCTTCTCAGTTCAGGAATATGAGAGCTAAAAGCAGAAAACATTAGCTTTAATAATAATTGAAGTAAGCTTCAGTCTTGGGAATCATGAAAGCCAAGATTTTTTAATTTTCAAAGTTATTATCTATGGTATTGACCTGGTTCATATACAAAATGGTGGGTGTGATGAAGGACATAGAAAAGATTAGATGCAGCCAAAGAATAAAACAGAAGCCTGAGAAAGAAAAGTCAAGAACAGAATAACAACAATGCAAGTCAGCAAAACCAAGGTTAATTTTTATGCTAAAGTTGTATGCTCTATATATGTCACATGAAGTCTAAATTACAAGGGCATAATCTTCAACTATCAATAATTTAGGTCTTGGTAATGGATTTTGAATCATCCATAAAATATACTCTTTTTTTTTTCTTTTTTCTTTTTTTTTTTTACTCCTTATAGCTTATTACGGACTCTGGAGACAGACTGCCTGGGTCTGATTCCCAGCTCTACCACTCATTGGCTGTGCAAGGCTAGGCAAGTCACATAATCTCTTTATGTCTCAGTTTCTGAAAAATGGGGATACAAGGTTTGTTCTGAGTATTAAGTGAGTTAACATATGTCAAACACTTAGAAAAGTGCCTTCTGACCTATAGCAAGTAATTTTATATACATATATGTGTGTGTTATGATTATTACTAGTAACACATCCATTAAATGTAAATAGTAGAAGAAAAATGAGAATATATAAAAATATAGATTTATATTCATTCATTTAACATTTACTGAGGTCCTAGTGTGTGCTAAACATGATATTAATTGCTAAGGATACACAGATAACCGTCTCTAATTATGGGCAACCTGGCAATTATGAAACAGTGTGATGAATGCTGCATGGTAAGGGAACCTAATTCAAGCTAGTGAATCAGTGAATTCAAGGTAAGGAACCTAATTCAAGCTAGTGAATCAGCCTAAATGCAAGTACCCATTAAAGGAATTGTAAAGAGTTCAGGATCACTGGATTACAGAGTGTAAGGGGTAAGTGTTGAGATATGAGACCAAAACAGTAAGCAGGGACTTTGAATGCCATACTGAAGGGAATAGATTTCATCCTGAGAGTGACAGGGAGATACCAAAAGATTTCAAATTAAAGGAATGTCATGACCTGACTTAATTTTTAAGATAAAGCTGTTGGAAGAGTGGAGGATGGATTGAAGGAAGAGTGTAGGGGAGCAAAATAAAATCTGAGATTAAAGATGAGACCATTTCCATAATACAGGTGTAAAATGATAAGGATCTAAATGAAGCAATGGCCATAGGGATAGAAAGGAAAAGACAGACTCCAGAGATGTTTAGGAGACATAATTCACAGGATTTGGAGATCAGCTTGGATTGGTGGGCAGCATAAGGGAAAAGGATTAGTTAAGGATGACTTCAAGAATTTTACCTCAGGGAAATAGAAAATATAGGAAGAAGAGTAATTCTGGAGAGGGAATTGTGTATTCGAGTTAGGTCATGTGAGCTTAAGTTACCTGTTAGACATCCACATAGTAGACAGTTTTACATGAGTCTGAATATCAGGAAAGAAATCTGAGTTGGAGATAAAGACTTGAAAACTGGCAGCATGTGGTGGTAGCTGAAGACAAGGGACTGTGTGGGTTTAGCCAGGAAGAGAGGGAATGATTACTTGGGAAACAGTACTTAATAGATTCATTTTAAAAGAGGAAATCTGGGAGGTGAGTGAGGAGGAGTATAGAAAGAAGTAAAAGGAACCCCCCCTGGTTTCTCTTAACTTTGTTAACAGAGTCAAGGAAATAGAAAATTTTAACGAAGGGTAGAGGTGGCAAATGATGCTATGATGTCAAATAAGATTAATTCACTCCACATGCATTATACTGAGTACAAACCATATGCCAGATCCTATTGTAGGGATATAGAAGACAGAAAGAATCCACTGGATTTTGCAACAATGGGGTCATAGATGATGCTTACTAGAGAAGATTCAGGATTTGATGATGGCAACATCCAGATGATACAAGTGGCAGGGAGTTGAGAGGATGGTAGTGACACAGTGGATAGAAAACATAATAGAGCAATTCTGGAACCCTGATGGACCCAGCTAGCATGGAAGCCTTCCTACTTACAAACACCTGAAAAGACTGGATAAAAGATAACCAAAGTTTCAAATACACATTTAGATATCTGTGCTCCCAGGAGGCAAAGAGAAATCTCTACATGCCAGAGGAAACTGAAAGGTAAATTGGTAGTTACACAAACCAATAGTTTGTCAGCCATGTAGTATGGGCTGGCATGGGCATGGGGTGAATAAGTAGGGAGAAGAATTTGTAAAAGTCCATACTAGCTAGGAGCTTTGGTTTTTAATACCCACAAAAAAAAGGACTGGAAATAAGCTCTTGGGCCCACTCAAGGTGGAGGCAACAGAATTGAGACGTGTGTAATTCCCGAAGAAATAGAAAATCAGAATAGACCATTAAAGAAACTGAACATGCCATATAACTATATACTCTTCCACATATAAACACAATAATGATCATTAACAAAAATAATGGCATGATTTTAAGTTATTTTCCCGAACATCAAAGATCGCTATAATATACAAACTCTTCTGGAGTTTGAAAAGGAGTTCAGTTCCTCCAACTCAGTTTTTAGAACAACTGTAATTAAAGATGATACAAGAAATGAAAATTACAGGCAATCTCACCTAGAAACATAGGTGCAAAACTCCAAAATAAGATTGCAGCAGACAGAATTAAGCAACAGATAGTAAAAACAAGTAAATAAATAAATAAAATTAAAATCATGACAAATTAGATTTTAACCCTAGTGTGTCTAGCATTTCATTATTTTTATTAACATTCCTGTCCCTCCTCACAACATACATCTTTTTCCTCATCATATCTAGCTACAGGGGTTGTTCTTTCACATAGCAAATATAATGATAGTGATTTTTCCTACCCAGGCTCAAAATAAGTTATGAATTAGAAACTACCTAGAAATATTCCACTTAACTGACTAGCTTAATGGGAAAGAACTTTCTAGAAGAAGTCCATGTTCCTTCAATACGTTAACCAAGAGGCTGTCAAAATTTATTTTATTAGGGAGAAAAGGAGCATACGAATGCATATGAATACAAATTCCTATTGTGTAGACACTCATGTAGTTATAATAGAGAAAGGCTACAATCATCTCTTAATTTTATACTTAAATGTAAACTGCAGCAACTCTGCCTGTTGGAGACAGACTCCTGCTTTAATGCTGCAATTTAAACCTCACACCTTCATTCCATCGATTGTATTGGGTTTCCATTTTGAAGGAAAAATATTGTTTTTTCCTTTGTGAAAGAAATTCATTCTCTTCACTTCCTTGACCACTTCCAAAATATTTGGAATGATGCTTCACATTTTCAAAAATGATGTCAAGGGGTTACAAATCTGGAGGCTCTGGGTGTGGTTGACGTACTGTAGGTGTTCAGATTATACTGGAATGTTCTAGTTAAATTGAGAGAAAGAAATCCTCTTGCAGTCTTAGTTGGTCTTTTGAAAATAAACATTTTTGAAGTGTTAAGAGAGGATGAATAGCTTGTCAGTACGGCATCAGTTTGTCCAAAAGTATTGAGCAAGCACCTACTTTGCACCAGATACAATGCAAGGTTTGGAGGATCTCACTCATAAGTCAGACCTCACCCTTGCTCTTATGGACTTAATGGATTGGAAACAGCCCTAGTTTCCAAACTCTCCAGCCATCCAAAGCAGCCAACTATATATTTTCCTCTTTTTCCTCCCTCCCAGGGACATGCTTCTGTCTGCTTGGTTTAACAAACCATACATATAGAAAGAACCTGCTTTGACTGAATAAGGTCAGGGTCCTTTCCTCTTATCATAATAACCTCTGTCCATTCACAGAAAACATTACACCAGAGGTACAAATTACTTGTAATTTATCTGAAAACTTTATAAGTTATCCATTCACAAAATCTTTCCATGTTTGAACTCATTTAAAAGGAAGAAGAAGAAGAGCTTTTGAGATGCCTAAAGGAAACGTATTTCTTAAGATCATCAAGAAAGGAATACAAAAATGTGTCAATAAGGAGTGAATGATTAAAACATTGTAAACTTGGGGCCTCAAGACCAAATAAAATACAACACAGTTGTTAAATGAATGACTGCATAAAAATTGCATTTTTTAACAATTTTGAAAATTTGATGATTTAATCAGGGGGATAATCTAGATCAGATTCATTAGAATTTATTGGACTAGTGGAGATTAAGCTAGATTCGAGATGTTGGAGTACCAGAAGTTGTGTTTACTTCACTTGTTTTATTTGAGGGATACACTGCAAACACAAATGCATGCAGAATAAAGAATTAATCACATTTAAAAAACATTGAAACCCTATACCATATAAGTGTACTTTACTTTCAGTTGTAATGAGAAGAGAGATTATTCCTCTGGTGCCAATTTTGTGGATAATTATAAAACTTTGCTAGCTTTTGAATATTGTCTTCTTATCCATTCTGTTCACAAAATATACCATCTGAACTACTGATAGAAAGGAAGATCACAGAATCAGAGTAACCTGTTTTAATACCTTTCCATCATCATTTGCCACTAACGTTAGGCACATGTGTATCTGTAAAATTTATTCCCACTGTATTTACTTGGATGCCATGCCACCGATCTGTTCAGAATAGTAATCACACAAGCTATAAATACTGTAACAATGGAGGGAGTGCATCTTAGTGTAAATTTTCCTCTGGTTGAGAATAGTCTCAATGCCCACGTATGAAAATAGAATGTAGAAATTGCCTACAGTCTTATGAGAAAATTTGTATTGAAAAGCACAGTAATAAATTAGACTATTCCTAAGACTATTTATTTAATGAAGAGGATATTGAGGTGCATCTGGGGTAGCATGAGCGCTATTAAAAAGAACTTGTTGCTAAGATAGTAGCTATTTGCAGTAATATCTTAGGTGAGAGTCTGGGATCACAATGTTTTACACTTTGGAACACATGTATAGTAATTCTTTTCCTGATACCTTGTGATCAGGTCCCTTTACTTTGGTTTCTTGAATCAGATTTTATACTTTGTGACCCAGTAGGCGATAGTGGTATACTAAAATAGGTGTATACCTCTCATAAGGGCTAAAATCATCCAGTGTTTGCTAGTTCCCATTCAAATGAAAGTGGTGTATATAGCATCATGTAGGACTGCTGGGGCTCAGCTAAATGGATTTCCAAATAACTTATGTCTAACCCTGTAAGGACCATTGCTTTTGTTTAAACCTTTTTTTCTCGAATGGATACCACCCAAAATGTATTGTACTCTATAAGATTATATGAAACACAATTCAATCCCTTCTTAATGACTTAAAGTTATCAAATGTATGACTATAGATACACATTCAGTTGCTAAATAAAATTATATAAGTACTGAAGCCAGGAACTCACTCACTTGAAAAATTACTTTTATTGGACTGAGTTTTGGTCATTTTTCTCTTTCTCATAAAGTAGAGGATTGTTCAACAGTGTGATCTCCTGTGGGTGTAGCATGACTACCTTTCTGCAAAATTGATTGTTCAATCAAAATCCAAAGAAGCCTTCTCCTAAGTCATTGTTTTATTTCCCAGAAATCTTTACTGTTGCTATAAGTCTCTTTTGGACTTGTCAGCAGCATCCTGAACATCATCTGCTATTTCTTGTACTATTGCAATGTACCATAGTTTGTTCTCTCATTAAAACTGTAACTCTTCAGACTGAAAAAAAAAAAAACCCTATGGCTGGTATGCTTATAATGAAACACAGCGATGTATTTAAGGACTATTGAGAGGTAGGTGGCTATTCTCAACCTCCATCCACCACCATCAAATACACACACATGCGTGTTTCCACCCCTGTCAAAGAGCCTGCTGCCTTAGTGTTTACAGGCCTCCTGAGAACTCCTGAAAATGAAATGGGTATTAGACTCAGAAGACTACAGACCATGCAACAATATGATGTCAATTACCTTTTTGCTACTGGCCTTCTTTGGTGTCAGAGTCTCCACTATTGTTTTTCTTTCTCTGATTTTTTATGCTTTCTCCACCCTTTCCCCATGACTTCTGTTTTTTTTAGACTTTGTACTTGGAAGATTGACTTTTCTCAACTGATGAAATGTATTCTCTATTGATGAAACAACCACTCACAGTATGAGGGGTGACCTTCTCTTGGCTCTTTACTACATTCATTCCCATTTGCTGCACAGAGGCTATTTCTCTACTCTAAGAGGCATCTTCTTTCAGCCCTGTTTTAGATATTTGAGATTTCTGAGTATCTGTAAAGCATTCCTCTACTTTCAAACTTATTCTCTCTTGATGATGTTTATTCATTCAAAAATATCTATGAACTGTCTGCCACATGCCATGCACTATGTTAGGTGTTGGAGATCAAATTGAGAGCAAGTTAGTCATGATGCCTGCTTTCATAAAGCTTCTAGTCTCATGCAAAAGATAGAAAAGCAAATATTGGCTCTAAATTTAACACTACATGTAAGTTCTCTTCCTCCCTTATGCTAACAATAAAATATGGTACTTAAAGAAGTGACAAAATTATCATGTCTTTGATACAGCACATCAGAATTAATTCCTACATTCATTTACAGGTGGAGGTTTTTGTTTTGGTTTTGTTTGGTTTTATCAGAAACGCTAGACGTGGATAAGGCTTTGTGACATTTCTTCTCTGTAATACTTTAGAAGGCACGATTTACACGGGATTCTCTACAGTTAACGAATATGCTATTTTTGAGACTTTACAGCTTCTTATTTAATGGCCATAAATCTAAGAGTAACTATATGTCATGATGTAAGAACTACGAGGTCCCATCTTGAGACTTCTTCCTGTAAAATCAGCATTTTGTTTTAAATGTTTTAAATTTGGTTAATACTACTTTTCGAGAAAATTAATAGCATTTACACATGCACATATTTATTTATTTATTTATTTCAAAGCAAAAAAAGCTTTATTCAGGGAGATACACACTCCATAGACAGTGTGGGCCATCTTGGAAGGCAGGAGGCACCAGGGTATGGGGTTATCAGTTTTTATAGGGGTGGGTAATTTCATAGGCTAATGAGTAGGAGGAGTATTCCAGCTATTTTGGGGAAGGGGTGGGGATTTCCAGGAATTGGGCCACTGCCCACTTCTGACCTTTATAGTCAACCTTGGAACTTTCATGGTGCCTGTAGATGTGTCATTTAGCTTGCTGATGTGTTACAATGAGCATATACTGAGGCTCAAGGTCTAGTAGAAGTCGACTCGTCTGCCATCTTGGACCTATTTGGTTTTAATCAGTTTATGTTTTATCCTCGGGCAATGTCATTCTTTTAAAGGTTGTGCCCTGCCCCCTTCCTATCTCATTCCTCCCTCAGAGATTTTACTCCAAATCTTATGGGAAGCAGAAAGGTGATGGTCTGTCCTCTGTAGCTGCTTCAGGGCTGAGTAGGGGCATCAACTTTGCCTGTCAGGGAGTAAAAATCTCTGGATGCCTGATCTAGGGGCCCTAGGGTCAGGACAGCTTCTTGAGGGTGGTAAGGGCTGGAATCTTGGGATCTTGGCATAGCCATCATCTTGATGTAGAACTGTTATAACTGCTTCTGTAGCCTTCCTATGAATCTTCTTGAAGACGAAGCTCTCTTGTAACAGTATCAGAGTACAACAATAACTGTCTATAAATGACAAAAGACTTAAAAGGCATAGTTAAACATCTGATTACAGTGTAATTGATAAAGAAGCTTGGTTACTGTTGTACCTGCACCTATTTAAAAAGAGAAAAAGAAAAACTTTGGAATCTGAGTTTGGTGTGGCTTTATGCATTGGAAAAAAAAAAAAAAATGAATATGCCCATGTATAAACTCTTGCTTTTAACCCATGTCTTTCTTCTTACTCCCATGTACTGCAGATACTTGGCCTAGAGATGTTTATTTCCAAACATAATTTTCAATAAGTTTGCATTTTTACAGTCAAAAAGCAGCTCATAGGTTTTCAAGTAAAATCTGGAGCACTTTATAATTATATTGTTGAATACACAATAAGCTTGCTGAATTTAAAAGAAGAGTTTATAGTTCATCTCTGCAAAAAAAAAGTATATCAATAAAATTGATGTATTTGTGGGCAGTTTTAATATCACATATTCCTTAATTCTAGAGTCTCTCCATCAAATCAAAAGGTAAATAGAAATACTAGCAACTTATTAGATTGACTTTTAATTATAAGCCTTTTGCATAGTAATTGAGGCAAATAAGTATTTATTGAGAAACTATTGTATACCTATGGCAGACTATTGCTAGAAGCTTCAAATGATCAAGGATAAGATATCTGTAGATGATGCATCCAGAAAGGTAGTGACCTCAGGGAGAACACTAAAATTTACCTGTAGTGTTGAGGAATCTTCTAGATTCTGTACTAACTCTGCAGGATTTATAGACAACCATACTCAATTTAACCTAACTAATTGTGATTCCTCTCATTTCAAGAGCTGTGTAATTGATGGAAAAAGTATTGGACTTGGATGTAGAGATCTGAGTTTCAGTCTCGACTTTCCATATTTTAATCTTGGGCAAGTCAACTCAGCTTTCTGAGCTTCAGTTTCTTTGTCTCTAGAAGGGAAAAAATATAACTCATCCTGCAAACCTCACAGGATGGCTGTGAGAATCATAATAAAGAATGTGCTTGTGATCTAATGTTATGTCTGCAAATGTAACATTATCTTTCCATTCATGTATTTATTTATTAACAAGTATATGAGGGTTGTTTTGGATTGTTTATGTGGGATAAAAGACATATGGAACTCTCTTGTGCTATTACACAGCCTATCCATCCCTTTTGCAAATTTGATCAAGCTTGACATGTTCTTGAGTGCATAATTGGTGCTACACTGCTATGTAGTTTGTACTTTAAGGAATATACCTAGAGGAATGGCTTCACATTTGAGTTATAGTTTCAAGTTTTCATTTTCTTCTAATGCTCAGAGAGACCAGTGTTTCAGCGTGCCAAACATGTGTGTGTCATTTGAACATAAAGTGAGTGGGTCATATTCTTCCAAAGAAGCCAAAATGCTATATTTTAAAAGGTTGGGCCCAGCCCGCCACTCTTGTGGGTGTTCTCTGCCCACAAGAATATATATTGCTATTTAATTGCTAACAAATTGTCAACCTCTGTTTCTCTTTATTTTTTATCCTGAAAAACTATGTGCATAATTTTTTTTCTATGTTTAGTGGAAGTTAAAATACTAAGCACTAAGCATTTTGATTCAAGAGTATGATTTACCCCTCTTCTAATCAGAGAAATAAGTATCCCTTGACATTTGTGGTTTTCCTTTCATTTCTTCTGTCCCTTTTTCTGGTTCTCTCCTTTTTCTTCTTGTTGAAGTCTCTCTTTTCTGCAACCATCCCACTCTCCCCACCTCCCCACCACCCCATGACCTTTTCAGATTCATGTTTTATTGTGTCTGCAAAAATTTTCCCCTCCAGTGTTTTCTACAATAGTCTCTTATTTTCAGAGTAAGATCTTAATTAAAATGAGATAGTCTTCTGGGCAGTGGGGCTTTGTTTTGTTGTACTTAGTTTTGTTTTACTGCCTTTACAATATGATGAGTTAACAACTTTTAAGTTGAGAAAATAAAACTAAATAATTTCCCCTATCAACATTATCTATAATTTAATGTTCTCTCACCCAAACAGTCCCAATTTCTTTTTCTTTCTTCTTCCTTCCTTTTTCTTCCTTCCTTCCTTCCTTCCTTCCTTCCTTCCTTCCTTCCTTTCTTTCTTTCTTTCTTTCTTTCTTTCTTTCTTTCTTTCTTTCTTTCTTTCTTTCTTTCTTTCTTTCTTTCTTTCCTTTTTCCTTCCTTCCTTCCTTCCTTCCTTCCTTCCTTCTTTCTTTTTTGGCACGAAGGAGGAGGAGAAAGAGGAAAAGAAAAATCAAGCAAGATCAAGAAGGGGTGGGGCCAAGGAATGGAACCAAATGCTGCAATGAAATACTGAGCACTCTTCACCACCATTCTAGCAAAGAAGGGTCAAGACTCCCACAGAATCACTGATCTGGAGTTTGTCCATTTTGTCTCCTTATAATTTTCATAGTTTCAAGAAGAAGAAGAAGGTGAAATATGATCTCTTGCATAACTCCTTTCTATCCCCATACACCCCACGCTATATTGACAGTAGTTACATTATTGAAAAATGTCAAGTTGTTCCCACTAGAATGCCCGTGCTCATGTAGTCCTGCCATGCAAAACTCAGCCTGCTCTACACAAAGACTTCACAGAGCTCTGCATTAAAAGGCTGCCATGGAACCTGGGGCAAGATGGCGGAAGAGTAAGACGCGGAGATCACCTTCCTCCCCACAGATACATGAGAAATACATCTACACGTGGAACTGCTCCTACAGAACACCCACTGAACGCTGGCAGAAGACGTCAGACCTCCCAAAAGGCAAGAAAATCCCCACGTACTTGGCTAGGGCAAAAGAAAAAAGAAATAACAGAGACAAAAGAATAGGGACGGGACCTGCACCAGTGGGAGGGAGCTGTGAAGGAGGAAAGGTTTCCACACACTAGGAAGCCCCTTCGTGGGCAGAGACTGCGGGTAGCAGAGGGGGGAAGCTTCAGAGCCACGGAGGAGAGCGCAGCCACAGTGGTGCGGAGGACAAAGCGGAGAGATTCCCGCACAGAGGAGCGGTGCCGACCAGCACTCACCAGCCCGAGAGGCTTGTCTGCTCAGCTGCCGAGGCGGGCGGGGGCTGGGAGCTGGGGCTCGGGCTTCGGTGCTAGCCGGGAGGGAGTCCGGGAAAAAGACTGCAGCTGCCGAAGAGGCAAGAGACTTTTTCTTGCCTCTTTGTTTCGCGGCGCGCAAGGAGAGGGGATTCAGAGCGCCGCCTAAACGAGCTCCAGAGACGGGCGCGAGCCACGGCTATCAGCGCGGATCCCACAGCAACAGGGACGCAGAGGGAAAAACGGAAAGATTCCCGCACAGAGGCTCAGCGCCGAGCAGTACTCACCAGCCCGAGAGGCTTGTCTGCTCACCCGCCGGGGAGGGCGGGGGCTGGGAGCTGAGGGGCGGGCTTCGGTCGGATCCCAGGGAGAGGACTGGGGTTGGCTGCGTGAACACAGCCTGAAGGGGCTAGCGCACCACAACTAGCCGGGAGGGTGCCCGAGAAAAAGTCTGCAGCTGCCGAAGAGGCAAGAGACTTTTTCTTGCCTCTTTGTTTCGCGGCGTGCAAGGAGAGGGGATTCAGAGCGCCACTTAAACGAACTCCAGAGACGGGCGTGAGCCGCGGCTATTAGCGCGGACCCCAGAGACAGGCATGAGACGCTAAGGCTGCTGCTGCCGCCACCAAAAAGCCTGTGGGCGAGCACAGGTCATTCTCCACACCGCCCCTCCCGGGAGCCAGTGCAGCCCCCCACGGCCAGGCTCCCGTAATCTGGGGACAACTTACCCGGGAGAACGCACCGCGCGCCTCAGGCTGCTGCAACGTCACGCCGGCTTCTGCTGCCGCAGGCTCGCCCCGCCTCCTCCGTACCGCTCCCTCCCCCCGGCCTGACTGAGCCAGAGCCCCCGAATCAGCTGCTCCTTTAACCCCGTTCTGTCTGGGCGGGGAACAGACGCCCTCAGGCGACCTACATGCAGGGGCGGGTCCAAATCCAAAGCTGAACCCAGGGAGCTGTACGAACAAAGAAGAGAAAGGGAAATCTCTCCCAGCAGCCTCAGAAGCAGTGGATTAAAGCTCCACAAACAACTTGATGTGCCTGCATCTGTTGAATACCTGAATAGACAACGAATCATCCCAAATTTAGGAGGTGGACTTTGGGAGCAGGATATATTAACTTTTCCCCTTTTCCTTTTTTTGTGAGTGTAGATGTGTATGCTTCTGGGTGAGATTTTGTCTGTATAGCTTTGCTCTCACCGTTAGTCCTAGGGTTAGGTCCGTCCGTTTTTGTTTTTTTTTTTTTACTTAAAAATTTTTTTTTTCCCTAATAAATGTTTTCTTAATAATTTTTTCCTTATTTTCTATTTTTAAAAAATTTAAAAAAATTTTTAATAAGTTTTCTCATATTTTTTATTTTAAAAAATTAAAAAAAATTTTTTCTTAATAAATTTTTTCTTAATAATTTTTTTCTTATTTTTAGTATAAAAAATTAATAAATCTATTTTTAAAAGTTAAAAAAATTTTTTTCTTAATAAATTTATTATTAATAATTTTTTTTCTTATTTTTTATTATAATTGCTTTATTTTATTTTATTTTATCCTCTTTCTTTCTTTCTTTCCATTTTTTCTCCCTTTTATTCTGAGCCGTGTGGATGAAAGGCTCTTGGTGCTCCAGCCAGGCATCAGGGCTGTGCCTCTGAGGTGGGAGAGCCAACTTCAGGACACTGGTCCACAAGAGACCTCCCAGCTCCACGTAATACCAAATGGCAAAAATCTCTCAGAGATCTCCATCTCAACATCAAGACCCAGCTTCACTCAACGACCAGCAAGCTACAGTGCTGGACACCCTATGCCAAACAACTAGCAAGAAAGGAACACAGCCCCATCCATTAACAGAGAGGCTGCCTAAATTCATAATAAGGCCACAGACACCCCAAAACACACCACCAGACGTGGACGAGCCCACCAGAAAGACAACATCCAGCCTCATCCACCAGAACACAGGCACTAGTTCCCTGCACCAGGAAATCTACACAACCCACTGAACCAACCTTAGCCACTGGGGACAGATATCAAAAACAACAGGAACTACGAACCTGAAGCCTGTGAAAAGGAGACCCCAAACACAGTAAGATAAGCAAAATGAGAAGACAGAAAAACACACAGCAGATGAAGGCACAGGGTCAAAACACACCAGACCTAACAAATGAAGAGGAAATAAGTAGTCTACCTGAAAAAGAATTCAGAATAATGATAGTAAGGATGATCCAAAGTCTTGGAAATAGAATAGACAAAATGCAAGAAACATTTAACAAGGATGTAGAAGAACTAAAGAGGAACCAAGCAACGATGAAAAGCACAATAAATGAAATTAAAAATACTCTAGATGGGATCAATAGCAGAATAACTGAGGCAGAAGAACGGATAAGTGACCTGGAAGATAAAATGGTGGAAATAACTACTGCAGAGCAGAATAAAGAAAAAAGAATGAAAAGAACTGAGGACAGTCTCAGAGACCTCTGGGACAACATTAAACGCACCAACATTCGAATTATAGGGGTCCCAGAAGAAGAAGAGAAAAAGAAAGGGACTGAGAAAATATTTGAAGAGATTATAGTTGAAAACTTCCCTAATATGGGAAAGGAAATAGTTAATCAAGTCCTGGAAGCACAGAGAGTCCCATACAGGATAAATCCAAGGAGAAACACACCAAGACACATATTAATCAAACTATCAAAAATTAAATATAAAGAAAACATATTAAAAGCAGCAAGGGAAAAACAACAAATAACACACAAGGGCATCCCCATAAGGTTAACAGCTGATCTTTCAGCAGAAACTCTGCATGCCAGAAGGGAGTGGCAGGATATACTTAAAGTGATGAAGGAGAAAAACCTACAACCAAGATTACTCTACCCAGCAAGGATCTCATTCAGATTTGATGGAGAAATTAAAACCTTTACAGACAAGCAAAAGCTGAGAGAGTTCAGCACCACCAAACCAGCTTTACAACAAATGCTAAAGGAACTTCTCTAGGCAAGAAACACAAGAGAAGGAAAACACCTACAATAACAAACCCAAAACATTTAAGAAAATGGGAATAGGAACATACATATCGATAATTACCTTAAATGTAAATGGATTAAATGCTCCCACCAAAAGATACAGACTGGCTGAATGGATACAAAAACAAGACCCATATATATGCTGTCTACAAGAGACCCACTTCAGACCTAGAGACACATACAGACTGAAAGTGAGGGGATGGAAAAAGATATTCCATGCAAATGGAAATCAAAAGAAAGCTGGAGTAGCAATTCTCATATCAGACAAAATAGACTTTAAAATAAAGACTATTACAAGAGACAACGAAGGACACTATATAATGATCAAGGGATCGATCCAAGAGGAAGGTGTAACAATTGTAAATATTTATGCACCCAACATAGGAGCACCTCAATACATAAAGCAAATACTAACAGCCATAAAAGGGGAAATCGACAGTAACACAATCATAGTAGGGGACTTTAACACCCCACTTTCACCAATGGACAGATCATACAAAATGAAAATAAATAAGGAAACACAAGCTTTAAATGATACATTAAACAAGATGGACTTAATTGATATTTATAGGACATTCCACCCAAAAACAACAGAATACAAATTCTTCTCAAGTGCTCATGGAACATTCTCCAGGATAGATCATATCTTGGGTCACAAATCAAGCCTTGGTAAATTTAAAAAAATTGAAATCGTATCAAGTATCTTTTCCGACCACAACGCTATGAGACTAGATATCAATTACAGGAAAAGATCTGTAAAAAATACAAACACATGGAGGCTACACAATACACTACTTAATAACGAAGTGATCACTGAAGAAATCAAAGGGGAAATCAAAAAATACCTAGAAACAAATGACAATAGAGACACGACGATCCAAAACCTATGGGATGCAGCAAAAGCAGTTCTAAGAGGGAAGTTTATAGCAATACAAGCCTACCTCAAGAAACAGGAAACATCTCGAATAAACAACCTAACCTTGCACCTAAAGCAATTAAAGAAAGAAGAACAAACAACCCCAAAGCTAGCAGAAGGAAAGAAATCATAAAGATCAGATCAGAAATAAATGAAAAAGAAATGAAGGAAACAATAGCAAAAATCAATGAAACTAAAAGCTGGTTCTTTGAGAAGATAAACAAAATTGATAAACCATTAGCCAGACTCATCAAGAGAAAAAGGGAGAAGACTCAAATTAATAGAATTAGAAATGAAAAAGGAGAAGTAACCACTGACACTGCAGAAATACAGAGGATAATGAGAGATTACTACAAACAGCTATATGCCAATAAAATGGACAACCTGGAAGAAATGGACAAATTCTTAGGAAAGCACAGCCTCCCAAGACTGAACCAGGAAGAAATAGAAAATATGAACAGAACAATCACAAGCACTGAAATTGAAACTGTGATTAAAAATCTTCCAACACACAAAAGCCCAGGACCAGATGGCTCCACAGGCGAATTCTATCAAACATTTAAAGAAGAGCTAACACCTATCCTTCTCAAACTCTTCCAAAATATTGTAGAGGGAGGAACACTCCCCAACTCATTCTACGAGGCCACCATCACCCTGATACCAAAACCAGACAAAGATGTCACAAAGAAAGAAAACTACAGGCCAATATCACTGATGAACATAGATGCAAAAATCCTCAACAAAATACTAGCAAACAGAATCCAACAGCACATTAAAAGGATTATACACCATGATCAAGTGGGGTTTATTCCAGGAATGCAAGGATTCTTCAATATACGCAAATCAATCAACGTGATACATCATATTAACAAATTGAAGGAGAAAAACCATATGATCATCTCAATAGATGCAGAGAAAGCTTTCGACAAAATTCAACACCCATTTATGATAAAAGTCCTGCAGAAAGTAGGCATAGAGGGAACTTTCCTCAACATAATAAAGGCCGTATATGACAAACCCACAGCCAAAATTGTCCTCAATGGTGAAAAACTGAAAACATTTCCACTAAGATCAGGAACAAGACAAGGTTGCCCACTCTCACCACTATTATTCAACATAGTTTTGGAAGTGTTAGCCACAGCAATCAGAGAAGAAAAAGAAATAAAAGGAATCCAAATCGGAAAAGAAGAAGTAAAGCTGTCACTGTTTGCAGGTGACATGATACTATACATAGAGAATCCAAAAGATGCTACCAGAAAACTACTAAAGCTAATCAATGAATTTGGTAAAGTAGCAGGATACAAAATTAATGCACAGAAATCTCTTGCATTCCTGTATACTAATGATGAAAAATCTGAAAGTGAAATTAAGAAAACACTCCCGTTTACCATTGCAACAAAAAGAATAAAATATCTAGGAATAAACCTACCTAAGGAGACAAAAGACCTGTATGCAGAAAATTATAGGACACTGATGAAAGAAATTAAAGATGATACAAATAGATGGAGAGATATACCATGTTCTTTGATTGGAAGAATCAACATTGTGAAAATGACTCTGCTACCCAAAGCAATCTACAGATTCAATGCAATCCCTATCAAACTACCACTGGCATTTTTCACAGAACTAGAACAAAAAATTTCACAATTTGTATGGAAACACAAAAGACCCCGAATAGCCAAAGCAATCTTGAGAACGAAAAATGGAGCTGGAGGAATCAGGCTCCCTGACTTCAGACTATATTACAAAGCTACAGTAATCAAGACAGTTTGGTACTGGCACAAAAACAGAAATATAGATCAATGGAACAGGATAGAAAGCCCAGAGATAAGCCCACGCACATATGGTCACCTTATCTTTGATAAAGGAGGCAAGCATATACAGTGGAGAAAAGACAGCCTCTTCAATAAGTGGTGCTGGGAAAATTGGACAGGTACATGTAAAAGTATGAAATTAGAACACTCCCTGACACCATACACAAAAATAAACTCAAAATGGATTAAAGACCTAAGTGTAAGGCCAGACACTATCAAACTCTTAGAGGAAAACATAGGCAGAGCACTCTATGACATAAATCACAGCAAGATCCTTTTTGACCCAGCTCCTAGAGGAATGGAAATAAAAACACAAATAAACAAATGGGACCTAATGAAACTTAAAAGCTTTTGCACAGCAAAGGAAACCATAAACAAGAGGAAAAGGCAACCCTCAGAATGGGAGAAAATATTTGCAAATGAAGCAACTGACAAAGGATTAATCTCCAAGATTTACAAGCAGCTCATGCAGCTCAATAACAAAAAAACAAACAACCCAATCCAAAGATGGGCAGAAGACCTAAATAGACATTTCTCCAAAGAAGATATACAGATTGCCAACAGACACATGAAAGAATGCTCAACATCATTAATCATTAGAGAAATGCAAATCAAAACTACAATGAGGTATCATCTCACACCGGTCAGAATGGCCATCATCAAAAAATCTAGAAACAATAAATGCTGGAGAGGGTGTGGAGAAAAGGGAACACTCTTGCACTGTTGGTGGGAATGTAAATTGATACAGCCACTATGGAGAACAGTATGGAGGTTCCTTAAAAAACTAAAAATAGAACTACCATACGACCCAGCAATCCCTCTACTGGGCATATACCCTGAGAAAACCATAATTCAGAAAGAGTCATGTACCAAAATATTCATTGCAGCTCTGTTTACAATAGCCAGGACATGGAAGCAACCTAGGTGTCCATCATCAGATGAATGGATAAAGAAGATGTGGCACATATATACAATGGAATATTACTCAGCCATAAAAAGAAATGAAATGGAGGTATTTGTAATGAGGTGGATGGAGTTAGAGTCTGTCATACAGAGTGAAGTAAGTCAGAAAGAGAAAAAGAAATACAGTATGCTAACACATATATATGGAATCTAAGGAAAAAAAAAAAAAAAAGGTCATGAAGAACCTAGTGGCAAGATGGGAATAAAGACATAGACCTACTAAAGAATGGACTTGAGGATATGGGGAGGGGGAGGGGTGAGATGTGACAGGGTGAGAGAGTGTCATGGACATATATACACTACCAAATGTAAAATAGATAGCTAGTGGGAAGCAGCCGCATAGCACAGGGAGATCAGCTCGGTGCTTTGTGACCACCTAGAGGGGTGGGATAGGGAGGGTGGGAGGGAGGGAGATGCAAGAGGGAAGAGATATGGGAACATATGTATATGTATAACTGATTCACTTTGTTATAAAGCAGAAGCTAACACACCTTTGTAAAGCAATTATACTTCAATAAAGATGTTTTTAAAAAAAAGGCTGCCATGGATATGACTGGAACAGATGATGGTTTTGCTACTTATTTCACTAACCAAGTGTGATCCTTCACAGTAGGAACATATTTAAATTGCTGTTTTGAAAAATGAAGCTCAGTTCATTTGCACAGTTTATATTCTCAAAAACATCTTGGAATATACATGAGTACAACCATGGGTGGACATTTGAAAGTTTGGGATTAAACTGTCTGTTGAGGGCATTCAGAGACATGAGAGAGGTAGAAATGTTTTAAAACCATGAAAGGACTAAACATATTTAAGTGAGTCAAAAATTGAATCACAAACTTTATTTTTGCTTCAGAAGAACAAAGAGAGGACATATTATTATTTCTCATAAGTAACCAAAGGCTTTGGCATTTGCGCCTTCAAAGCACAGACTATTGCATGTTTTTTTTTAAAAGGGATTCTTGTTCAGTCTGTCTCACTAGATTTTTCCCTTTCTTCTTCTTTGAAACACACACACCACACCCCTCTTAAAGATACACTTTATTCCTCCCGTGTGCCAGAGTAAATCTCTAGTTTGCAGGAATATTTAAGTACTGAATTTAAGTCTCATTATCCCCATCAGTCCTGCTGCTGTTACCAGTGCTGGATAACACAACAATGATCTGAACTGAAAGTTCCAAAACCCATAGAAACTTCTCCTGGCTGTGACCTACTGTCACTGACATTTTGATGCTGATATACTATAGATGAAACCCATAAATGCAATCCTAAATTTCAGGCATTTGGATCTGTCAGTTTAATTCAGGCATCACCTTAGTTAAAGCTCATCTTACTGTATTTATGCAAAGAAAGGGGGAGGACAGGGGCAAAAGACATTTTCATTCTGCAATAAATATTTATCAGAGCTTTGCAGTATTATAATCAGTGCATGCAGAATAGTGCAACTCCAAACAGCAAGCTGGAGTTGCAGTCTGGCAAAATAAGCCCTTCAAAGCTCATGAGTTTACTGCTATTCACCTGGTGGAGTCTCTCCATCACGAAGCTGAATGAATCCATTAAGCTTATGTAATACAAGCTTAAAGGTGAAATGGAAAGCTCTTAAAAAATAAACTATTTAAATTTCTAAATCAGGAGTGTGCATTATGTGCTGAAAACTTAAATATGCCAGTAATGCCGCATACATTTGTACAATAATGATAATCACATTCACATTTTAAAGCAAAACATTTTAAAGTACATTTCCTTCACAGTCCTAAAAAAAAAAAAAGAAAATCAAAATCAGTATTCCGGCTTTGCGCTGAAAGAACTGAAGTGTCCATAGCAGTCAGGGAGTGCTCTATGCTTTGCAAGTGCTGTCATCAATTCTAATAAATCCTTAATCCAGCCCTTGATAGGCAGGTGAAGAAGAAATTGATTTTTTCAGATGTTTTGGTATAATGAAATACAGAATATAAGAAATGTAAGCATATACACATAGTTTCACAGATAGAGGATCTTTTTGATTTTAGCATCTAATTTAGTGCAAGGAAAGTAGAATGCATCCTTCAAGGGTAGTAAATAGGAGTTAAAAATGTATGTGTAGACCCATGACATCCTCAGACGCACTGAATTGTGCTGGAGTTTATTACATGCCCTAGCACTTTAAAAAGCACCTCAGCCATAGGCTCAACCCTAGAAGAGCTCGGTGAGATAAGCAGTTGTTCCTTTTACTTTCAGAGAGAGTATGTTTTAATGGACATCTGGACTGAGGCTTCACCTGATTCGGCCAAACTCTGAAATGCCAGCTGCCATGACTGTAGCAAGAACGTCAGAGTCTACAGCCAAGTGTGAGTGAGTGTAATTTTCTTCCAAATGTCCTTTGACCTTTACCTAATTTCCATCAAAACGCTGGTAAAACACCCAAGAGGAAGACACTCTTGTTTTCCAGATTAATCCTAGCTTTCATAAGAAACTTCATCATTAATAAAAAATTAACCTTCTCAACAGACCATGGATTGCTATGCTTTTTCTTCTTGAAAGAGGTATCTTCCAAGCTTTCATCTGTTAAAGATTATTTCCTCTTTGGAACTAGACCACTAGTCCTACAGGTGCAAGTGCTTAGGGAAATGAATAATTTGCTTCAGGGGAAAAATTGTTTCTTATCTTGTTATAAAATGACCTTGAGCTTTGTTCCTCATGACCCAGATTCCCATGACAACAGCAACGGTGACCTTGCCTTAAGGTCCAGGAGCAGATGAAGCGATCGTACAGAATGAACTCAGATTTCTGGTGTTGATTTTTCAGGTATGTTTTAATGTTTCAGCCTTAAATTTCTTTCTTACAAAACAGATGGTTACAATCATGACAAAGGATATCTATAGGTAGTATTTCTTCTATCAGATCTACCCAAATAAAAAGACAGATTTTTCCCATTGGGACAGGCAGCCAAAAGAGTGACAAAAATATCAGTTTGTAGGGACTTTGGCACAAAATATAGTCCAGGAAATTACACCAAACCTCACTACTGTAATGGACTCTAAATTTTCAGCAACTGAAAACCATTCTGCACCAGCCAATTGGTAATAAATTTAAAGTACCAGAAGATGATTTCAGAGAAAGAAATTGCAGTCATGGAACAACATATTTCTAAGATCAATGGGACATATCTGTCTTACCGGAATAGGATACACTTCTGGAAAATAAAGTAATGATCTTAGAAGGTGGAACAGAGACTCTTTTTAATATCTTCCTCCTACTCCATCTTAGAGGAATGGGATGAGAGTTAAATGTTGTAGGTCTCTTGGAGGTTTTAAGATAGAAGCTAAAAAAGAGCATTTATAATTCAAATCTTCCTGACTATGAAATCTTTTGAATTTATGAAAAATGTATAACATTTATATCTGCTTAATGTACTGTGTTTATAGCTTATGTATTTGAGAAAGTCCCATTACAATAGTGGGTACTCCTTTATATTACGCACACACAATAGATAAGCATTAACACATGAAAGCGAAATACTTCCTGGTTACCTAGCATCAGTAATAAGCCAATAAACCAAGGATTTAGCAGTTAAAAAAGGAAGGAGATTCCAATGTCAAGAATTCTTTTAGGAAAATACCATGCTTTTCCTTCAAATTTTCAATCGTACGAAGATAAGGGTGCTCTTACCTTTTCTACAAAAGATGTCCCATCTTTTTGCAAAAAAGAACTTTTGAAGAAAAACTAAAAGGCTATCTGTGTCTTTACAGATGAAAATCAACCTGTAAGATTTTCCCCAGAAGTTCATAAGTAATCATTTGTGTTGCTTACTCAATACAAGCTAACTTATTACAATAATAAAGCCAGTGAGCTCTTACATGTTAGCTATTTTCTTTAGTACTTAATGCTATTTATTCAGTCATTCATTCATGCTACAAATATTTATTCGATATTATCATGTTGGGCAGTATGCTTGACAGTAGGGATACAGAATAAAAATAAGGCATGTCTTTGTCCCAGAGATGCTCACAGTCTGTGGATGACAAAGACTAGAGGCAAAATTTGCCTTGTTCATACCAAACTGATGAAATTAAGGTCTTTGAGGTTCAGATTTGCCCCTGGAGAATACAAAGTAGACTCAGGGATCAGAGACCACCTTGAGAAATTCATTAATAAGTAAAATGTTCTCAAGACTTGATTTTGAAATTTGAAGGAAAACAGAATGAGCCCCATACAACCTGAGCAAATTCTCTGAGCAAAGAGCAACCACTGCCAGTACTGATCTATCTAATCCCAGGATTACAGGCTATCCCAAGAGAGCGGGGAGGTTTGTTTTAACTGGGATTTTGCTACATGAGAATTGTCTGAAGCCCTGTGAGCTCCCTTGCAGAGCTCTTTTCTCCATACAGAGGTCTTTGCTATGCCTTTGCTCAAATAGGTTTATTACGAATTTGAACCCTCCATGTGGTGATATCAGTTGCAAAGAATATGGAAATTCAACAACAGATTTTTTTTACACGCAGTTTCAGTTTTTCCAATCTGTTGTACACTGTGTGTAGTTACATATTTGGGGAAATACTGCCACAGAATGAAGTGTTGTAAGGCCTTTACAGAGTGCTTATCTGATACTATTCAAAAAATGGAAACTCTGTTCAGCTCTATAAGATAAGGGTAATGTAACCTTACCTGTGGTGGCACATATCTTATTTAGAGGATATACAATCCTTGCATTGTAGGGAATTATGAAAAAAAAAATGTGAATTTTTGCTAAAAGTCTCTTACCATTCAAATTTCCATTCATCAAAATGATTTTGGTGCATGGGGAGTTGTATTATGGTGTGTAAACCAGGTACAGAGCATTTAAAACTGTAAAATGAAAGCTTAATATTCCTTTGAAGATAGTATGAGGGTTAAAAAAACATTAAAAAGGTTAAACATAGTGGGGTGTTCCTTGCCCTGGGGAACAAAAAATGATATTACCAGTTAAAAGCTATCAAATTCATTTTGTCTAGAAGATGGTGTCTAATTCATTTTAGGTATTTAAGGATAAAGTATAATTCAGGGATTAATCATCTTCTAATGAATTCACTCTGTTACTGAATGATGCTTGTTTTCTGCTGCTGTTTCACTTTCTACTCCTTCTCTTTGCCTCTTTTTGGTTAGTCCCAGGACCAGGAAGGATATTCAGCAGGCACACACCTATACCATCATACAGTTTGTTAAACTATTGAGATAATTCATACCAATTAATAAATGGCTGCTGCCCTGCATCCCTCAAGTACTATCCTACTACCGTGAGGTCCCTACACCTTCTTCCCACAGTTCCCATCCTCCCTAGGACCCTGGAACTAAAGAGGTAGGTCCTGGCAAAGTTATTGGATATGGGGGTTACTCCAGAACCCTTTTCCAGTGCTATGGCTGGCTTCTGTCCTAAAGGGTTGGTATCTGTATTTTCCCAGTTGCTAAATATTTTAGAGCCTCTCTTTTCCTATCTCTTCAGATTTAAAAGAGGTTAATCAGAGATGGCCCCAAGCAATATTTCTTTTTTTTAAATTTTTATTGTGTATTTTCTTTACAACGTTGTGTTTGTTTCTACTGAACAGCAAAGTGAATCAGCTATACGTATATATATATCCCCTCTTTTCTGGATTTCTTTCCCATTTAGGTCACCACAGAGCAATGAGTAGAATTCCCTCTGCTATACAGTAGGTTCTTATTAGTTATCTATTTTATACATAGTATCAATAGTGTATATATGTCAATCCAAATCTCCCAATTCATCCCACCCTGCCCCTTTCCCCCTTGGTATCCATACATCTGTCCTCTACATCTGTGTCTCTGTTTCTGCTTTGTAAACTGGATGGTCTATAACATTTTTTTCAGATTCCACATATATGCATTAATATACAATATTTGTGTTTTCTTTCTGACTTACTTCACTCTGTATGACAGTCTCTAAGTCCATCCATGTCTCTACAAATGACCCACTATTGTTCTTTCTATGGCTGAGTAATATTCCATCGTATATATATACCACACCTTCTTTATCCGTTCCTCTATTGATAGATATTTAGGTTGTTTCTATGTCCTGGCTATTGTAAATAGTGCTACAATGAACATTGGGGGACAGGTGTCTTTTTGAATTATAGTTTTCTCAGGGTATATGCCCAGGAGTGGGATTGCTGGGTCACATGGTAGTTCTATTTTTAGTATTTTAAGGAACCTCCATACTGTTGTCCATAGTGGATGTACCAATTTACATTACCACCAACAGTGCAATATGGTTCCCTTTTCTCCACACCCTCTCCAGCATTTACTGTATGTAGATTTTGTGATGATGGCCATTCCGTCGGTGTGAGGTGGTATCTCATTGTAGTTTTGATTTGCATTTTGCTAATAATTAGTGATATTGAGCATTTTTTCATGTATGTTAGCCATCTGTATGTCTTCTTTGGAGAAATGTCTATTTAGGTCCTCTGCCCATTTTTGGATTGGGTTGTTTGTTTTTTTTGATATTGAGCTGCATGAGTTGTTTGTGTATTTTGTAGATTAATCCTCTGTCAGTTGCTTCATTTGCAAATATTTTCTCCAATTATATGGGTTATCTTTTTGTTCTGTTTATAGTTTCCTTTGTTGTGCAAAAGCTTTTAAGTTTCATTAGGTCACATTTGCTTTTTTTTGTTTTTATTTTCATTACTCTAGGAGGTGGGTCAAAAAAGATCTTACTGTGATTTATGTCAAACAGTGTTCTGCTTATATTTTCCTCTAAGAGTTTTACAGTGTCTGGCCTTACATTTAGGTCTTTAATCCATTTTGAGTTTATTTTTGTATATGGTGTTAGGAAGTATTCTAATTTCATTCTTTTTCATTCTTTTACTTGTAGCTGACCAGTTTTCCCAGCACCACTTATTGAAGAGGCTGTCTTTTCTCCATTGTATATTCTTGTCTCCTTTGTCAAAGATAAGGTGACCATATGTGCATGGGTTTATCACTGGACTTTCTATCCTGTTCCATTAATTTATATTTCTGTTTTTGTGCCAGTACTATACTGCCTTGATTACTGTACCTTTGTAGTGTAGTCTGAAGCCAGGGAGACTGTTTGCTCCAGCTCCATTTTTCTTTCTCAAGATTGCTTTTGCTATTTGGGGTCTTTTGTGTTTCCATACAGATTGTAAAATATTTTGTTTTGGTTCTGTGAAAAATGCCATTGGTAATTGATAGAGACTGCATTGAATTTGTAGACTGCTTTAGGTAGTATACTCCCTTTCACAATGTTGAGTCTTCCAATCCAAGCACATGTTATATCTCTCCATCTGTTTGTATCATCTTTGATTTCTTTCATTAGTGTCTTATAGTTGTCTGCATACAGGTCTTTTGTCTCCTTAGGTAGGTTTATTCCTAGGTATTTTATTATTTTTGTTGTAATGGTAAATGGGAGTGTTTCCTTAATTCCTCTTTCAGATTTTTCATCATTAGTGTATAGGAATGCAAAAGATTTCTGTGCATTAATTTTGTATCCTGTGACTTCACCAAATTCATTGATTAGCTCTAATAGTTTTCTGGTAGCATCTTTAGGATTCTCTATGTATATTATCATGTCATTTGCAAACAGTGAGAGTTTTACTTCTTCTTTTCTGATGTGGATTCATTTTATTTCTTTTTCTACTCTGATTGTCACGGCTAGGACTTCCAAAACTTGTTGAATAATAGTGGTGAGAGTGGGCACACTTGTCTTCTTCCTGATCGTAAGGGAAATGCTTTCTGTTTTTTTACGATTGATAATGATGTTGGCTGTGGGTTTGTCATATATGGCCTTTATTATGTTGAGGTAGGTTCCAACTATGCCCACTTTCCAGAGAGTTTTTATCATAAATGGGTGTTGAATTTTGTCAAAAGCTTTTTCTGAATCTATTAAGATGATCATATGGTTTTTATCCTTCACTTTGTTAATATGGTGCATCACATTGATTGATTTGAGTATATTGGAGAATCCTTGCATTCTTGGGATAAACCCCACTTGACCATGGTGTATGATCCTTTTAATGTGCTGTTGGATTCTGTTTGCTAGTATTTTGTTGAAGACTTTTGCATCTATGTTCAACAGTGATATTGACCTGTAGTTTTCTTTTTTGTGACATCTTTGTCTGGTTTTCGTACCAGGGTGATGGTGGCCGTGTAGAATGAGTTTGGGAGTGCTCTTCCTTCTGCTGTATTTTGGAAGAGTTTGACAAGGAGAGGTGTTAGCTCTTCTCCAAATTTTTGATAGAATTCACCTGTGAAGCCATCTGGTCCTGAGTGTTTGTTTGTGGGAAGCTTTTAAATCACAGTTTAAATTTCAGTGTTTGTGATTGGTCTGTTCATATTTTCTATTTCTTCCTGGTTCAGTCTTGGAAGGTTGTATTTTTCGAATTTGTCCATTTCCTCAAGGTTGTCCATTTTATTGGCATGTAGTTGCTTGTAGCAGTCTCTCCAGATCCTTTGTATTTCTTTAGTATCAGTTGTAACTTCTCCTTTTTTATTTCTAATTCTGTTGATTTGAGTCTTCTCCCCTTTTTCTAGATTAGTCTCGCTAATGGTTTATCAATTTTGTTTATCTTCTCAAAGAACCAGCTTTTAGTTTTATTGATCTTTGCTATTGTGTCCTTCATTTCTTTTCATTTTTTTCTGAGCTGATCTTTATGATTTCTTTCCTTCTGCTAACTTTGGGAGTTTTTTGTCCTTCTTTCTTTAATTGCTTTAGGTGTAAGATTAGGTTGTTTATTCAAGATTTTTCTTGTTTCTTGAGGTAGGATCGTATTGCTACAAACTTCCCTCTATGAACTAGTTTTGCTGCACCACATATGTTTTGGGTCATCTTGTTTTTGCTGTCATTTGTTTCTAGGTATTTTTTATTTCCTCTTTTATTTCTTCAGTGATCTCTTGGTTATTTAGTAGCACATTGTTTAGCCCCCATGTGTTTGTATTTCTTACAGGTATTTTCCTATAATTGATATCTACTCTCACAGTGTTGTGGTCAGAGAAGGTACTGGGTACAATTTCAGTTTTCTTAAATTTACTGAGCTTGATTTGTGACCCAAGATATGATCTATCCTGGAGAATGTTCCATGTGCATTTGAGAAGAAAGTGTATTCTGTTGTTTTTTGATGGAATGTCCTATAAATACCAATTAAGCCCATCTGGTCTAATGTGTCATTTAAAGCTTGTGTTTCCTTATTTATTTTCATTTTGGAGGATCTGTCCATTGGTGAAAGGGGTTTTAAAGTTCCCTACTATTATTGTTCTACTGTCGATTTCCCCTTTTATGACTGATAGCATTTGCCTTATGTATTGATGTGCTCCTATGTTGGGTGCATAGATATTTACAATTGTTATAACTTCTTGGATTGATCCCTTGATCATTATGTAAGGTCCTTCTTTGTCTCATGTAATCGTCTTTATTTTAAAGTCCATTTTGTCTGATATGAGTATTGCTACTGCAGCTTTCTTTTGATTTCCATTTACATGGAATATCTTTTTCCATCCCCTCACTTTCAGTCTGTATGTGTCCCTAGGTCTGAAGTGGGTCTTTTGTAGACAGCATATATACAGGTCTTGTTTTGTAACCATTCAGCCAGTCTGTGTCTGTTGGTTGGAGCATTTAATCCATTTACATTCCAGGTGATTATCGATATGTTTGTTCCTATTGTCATTTTTTAATTGTTTTGGGTTTGTTTTTGTAAGTCTTTTCCTTCTTTTGTTTTTCCCGCCTAGAGAAGTTCCTTAACACTTGTTGTAAAGCTGGTTTGGTGGTGCTAAGTTCTCTTAACTTTTGCTTGTTTATAAAGGTTTTAATTTCTCATTGAATCTGAATGAGATCTTTGCTGGGTAGAGTATTCTTAGTTGTAGGTTTTTCCCTTTCATCACTTTAAATATGTCCTGCCATTCCCTTCTACCTTGCAGAGTTTCTGCTGAAAGATCAGCTGTTAACCTTATGGGGATTCCCTTCTATGTTATTTGTTGCTATTCCCTTGCTGCTTTTAATATTTTTTCTTTGTATTTAATTTTTGATAGTTTGATTAATATGTGTCTTGGCATGTTTCTCCTTGGATTTATCCTGTATGGGACTCTCTGCCCTTCCTGGACTTGATTAACTCTTTGCTTTCCCATATTAGGGATGTTTTCGACTATAATCTCTTCAAATATTTTCTCAGATCCTTTCTTTTTCTCTTCCTCTTCTGGGACCCCTATAATTCGAATGTTAGTGCGTTTAATGTTGCCCCAGAGGTCTCCGAGACTGTCCTCAATTCTTTTAATTCTTTTTTCTTTATTCTGCTCTTTGGCAGTTATTTCCACTCTTCTATCTTCCAGGTCACTTATCCGTTCTTCTACCTAAGTTATTCTGCTATTGATTCTTTCTAATGTAGTTTTAATTTCATTTATTGTGCTGTTCATCATTGTTTGCTCTTTAGTTCTTCTAGGTCCTTGTTAAACATTTCTTGTATTTTCTCCATTCTACTTCTGACATTTTGGATCATCTTTGCTATCATTACTCTGAATTTTTTTCCAGGTAGACTGCCTATTTCCTCTTCATTTGTTTGGTCTTGTGGGTTTTTACCTTGCTCCTTCCTCTGCTGCATATTTCTCTGTCTTCTCATTTTATTTAACTTACTGTGTTTGGGGTCTCCTTTTCACAGGCTGCAGTTTCGTAGTTCCTCTTATTTGTTTTGTCTGCCTGCAGTGGTTGAGGTAGGTTCAGTGGCTTGTGCAGGCTTCCTGGTGGGGGGTACTGGTGCCTGTGTTCTAGTGGGTGGGTCTGGATCTTGTCCTTTGGGTGGGAGGGCCACATCCAGTGGTGTATTTTGGTGTGTCTTTGAACTTAGTAAGATTTTAGGTGGCCTCTCTGCTAATGGGTGGGGTTGTGTTCCTGTCTTGTTATTTGATTGGCATGGGGCGTCCAGCATTATAGCTTGCTGGCCGTTGGGTGGAGCTGGGTCTTAGTGTTGAGACAGAGATCTCTGGGAGAGCACTCGCTGATTAATATTACATGGGTCCAGGAGGTCTCTGGTGGTTCAGTGCCCTGGACTTGGCTCTCCCACCTTGCAGACTCAGGCCCAATATCCGGCTGGACCACAAGGCCCTGCCAACTGCACAGCATGGAAGAAAAAGAAGAAGAAAAAAAAAAAAAAAAAAGACCATACAGAACCCCATAAGAAATTTTAAATGGAAAACTAAACAGACAAAATCACACAAAGAAACATACAAACACACACACGCAAAAATAGAGGAAAAAACATAAATATGAACAGACGGAACCACAAGACAAATGGTATAAGCAAAACTAAATAGCAAAATCACACAAAGACACATACACACACACACTCACAAAAAGAGAAAAAAAAAAGGAACATAGCAACCAAATCAATAAACAAACCCACCAATGAAAACAATCACTAAAAACTAAACTATGATAAACATAAAACCAAAGACAAATCAAATGCAGAAAGCAAATCCCAAGTCTACAGTTGCTCCCAAAGTCCACTGCCTCAATTTTGGGAGCATTCATTTTCTATTCAGGTATTCCACAGATGCAGGGTTTATCAAGCTGGTTGCGGGAATTTAATCCGCTGCTCCTGAGGCTGCACAGAGACATTTCCCTTTCTTTTCTTTATTCGCACAGCTCCTGGGATTCACCTTTGATTTTAGCCCCGCCTCTGCATTTAGGCCGCCCTTGGGCGTCTGTTCCCCAGCCCAGACAAGAGGGGGTTAAAGAACCGGTTTTTTAGGGCTCTCTTGCTCACTCAGGCTAGGGAGAGGGAAGGGTAAGGTAGTCATAATTGGATTGCTGGGCGTGCCTGTGACAGCAGAGGCCAGCGTGAAGTTTCAACAGCCTAAATTGCACCGTGTGTTCTCCCAGGGAAGTTGGCCCTGCATCACGTGACCCTGGCAGTGGTGTGCCTCCCAGGCTCCTGGGGGGGTTGTGGGTAGTGACATGCGCTTGCACACAGGATTCTTGGTGGCAGCGGGAGCAGAGGTCTGCGCCCGTCCCAGGGTCGAGGATGATAGCTGCAGCTCGTGTCCATCTCTGGAGCTCACTTAGGCAGTGCTCTGCCATCTGTGAGCACACAGAGCAGGAAACCCCTCTCCTCGCACACACCAAAACAATGGTCTCTTGCCTCTCTGGCAGGTCCAAACTTTTTCCCGGACTCCCTCCTAGCCAGATGTGCTGCATTAGCCCTCTTCAGGCTGTCTTCACGCTGCCAACCCCAGTCCTCTCCTTGGGGTCTGACCTCCAAAGACCAAGCTTCAGCTCCCAGTCCCCACCTGCACAAGTGGGTGAGCAGACAAGCGTCAGGCTGGTGAATGCTGGTTGGCTCCGATCCTCTGTGCAGGAATCTCTCTGCTTTGCCCTCTGCACCCGTGTTGCTGTACTCTCCTCTGTGGCTCTGAAGCTTCCCCCCCCCACACCTCCCCCACCAGTGAAGGGGCTTCGTAGTGTGTGGAAACTTTTCTTCCTTCACAACTCCCACCCAAGGTGCAGCACCTGTCCCTATTCTTTTGTCTCTGTTTTTTCTTTTTTCTTTTGCCTTACCCATATACGTGGGGATTTTCTTGCCTTTTGGGATGTCTGAGGTCTTCTGCGAGCATTCAGTAGGCATTCTGTAGGAGTTGTTCCACATGTAGATGTATTTTTGATGTATTTCTGGGGCAGAAGGTGATCTCCACGTCTTACTCCTCTGCCATCTTGAAGGTCGCCTCGGATTCCATTTATTTCTTTTTCCTCTCTGATTGCCATGGCTAAGACTACCAAAACTATGTTGAATAAGAGTGGCAAGAGTGGGCACCCTTGTATTATTCCTGATTTCAGAGGAAATGCTTACTGTTTATCACCATTGAGAATAATGTTTGCTCTGGGTTTCTCATATATGGCCTTTATTATGTTGAGGTAGGTTCCCTCTATGCCCATTTTCTGGAGAGTTTTTATCATAAGTAGGTGTTGAATTTTGTCAAAAGCTTTTTCTGCATCTGTTGAGATGATCATATGGTTTTTATTCTTCAATTTGTTAATATGGTGTATCACATTGATTGATTTGAGTATATTGAAGAATCCTTTCATCCCTGGGACAAATCCCACTTGATCATGGTGTATGATCCTTTTGATAAGTTGTTGGATTCCGTTTGCTAGTATTTTGTTGAGGATCTTTGCATCTATGTTCATCAGGGTTATTGGCCTGTAATTTTCTTTTTTGGTGATACCTTTGTCTGGTTTTGGTATCAGGGTGATGGTGGCCTCATAAAATGTGTTTGGGAGCGTTCCTCCCTCTGTAAATTTTTAGAAGAACTTGAGAAGGATAGGTGTTAGCTCTTCTCTAAATGTTTGATAGAATTCACCTGTGAAGCCATCTGGTCCTGGACTTTTGTTTGTTGGAAGATTTTTAATCACAGTTCCAGTTTTATTACTTGTGACTGATCTGTTCATATTTTCTATTTCTTCCTGGTTCAGTCTTGGAGGGTTGTACCTGTATAAGAATTTGTCCATTTCTTCCAGATTGTCCATTTTATTTCTTGTAGTAGTTTCTAATGATCCTTTGTATTTATTCAGTGTCAGTTGTACCTTCTCCTTTTTCATTTCTAATTTTATTGGTTTGAGTCCTCCCCCTTTTTCCTTGATGAGTCTGGATAATAGTTTATCAATTTTGTTTATCTTCTCAAAGAACCAGTTTTAGTTTTATTGATCTTTGCTATTATTTTGTTGTTGTTGTTGTTTTGTTTCTATTTCATTTATTTCTGCTCTGATCTGTATGATTTCTTTCCTTCTGCTAACTTTGGGTTTTGTTTGTTCTTCTTTCTCTAGTTGCTTTAGGTGTAAAGTTAGTTGTTTGAGATTTTTCTTGTTTCTTGAGGTAGGATTGTACTGCTATAAACTTCCCTCTTAGAACTGCTTTTGCTGCATCCCATAGGTTTTGGATCATCGTGTTTTTGTTGTCATTTGTTTCTACGTATTTTTTGATGTCTTCTTTGATTTCTTCAGTGATCTCTTGTTTATTTAGTAGCATATTGTTTAACCTCCATGTGTTTGTGTTTTTTACAGTTTTTTTTCTTCCTGTAATCAATTTCTAATCTCATAGCATTGTGGTCAGAAAGGGTGCTTGATATGGTTTCAATTTTATTAAATTTACCGAGGTTTGATTTGTGACCCAAGGTGTGATCTATCCTGGAGAATGTTCCCTGTGCACTTAAGAAGAAAGTGTATTCTGTTGTTTTTGGATGGAATGTCCTATAAATATCAATTAAGTCTATCTGGTCTAATGGGTCATTTAAGACTTGTGTTTCCTTATTAATTTTCTGTCTGGATGGTCTAAACATTGGTGTACATAGAGTGTCAACATCCCCCACTATTATTGTGTTACTGTCGATTTCCCTTTTCATGGCTCTTAGCATCTGCCTTATGTATTGAGGTGCTCATATATTGGGTGCATAAATATTTACAATTGTTATAGCTTCTTCTTGGATTAATCCATTGATCATTGTGTAGTGTCCTTCCTTATGGCTTGTAACAGTCTTTGTTTTAAAGTCTATTTTGTCCGATATGAGTATGGCTACTCCAGCTTTCTTTTGATTCCCATTTGCATGGAGTATCTTTTTCCATCCCCTCACTTTCAGTCTGTATGTGTCCCTAGGTCTGAAGTGGGTCTCTTGTAGACAACATATGTATGGGTCTTATTTTCATATCCATTCAGCCAGTCTGTCTTTTGGTTGGAGCATTTAATCCATTTACATTTAAGGTAATTTTCAATATGTATGTTCCTATGACCATTTTCTTAATTGTTTTCGGTTTGTTACTGTAGCTCTTTTTCTTCTCTTGTGTTTCCTGCCTAGAGAAGTTCTTTTAGCATTTGTTGCAAAGCTGATTTGGTGGTGCTGAATTTTCTTAGCCTTTGCTTGTCTGCAAAGCTTTTGATTTCTCCAAAAAATCTGAATGAGAGCCTTGCAGAGTAGAATAATCTTGGTTGTAGGCTTTTCCCTTTCATCACTTTAAATGTATCTTGCCTCTCCTTTCTGGCCTGTAGAGTTTCTGCTGAAAGATCAGCTGTTAGCCATATGGGGATTCCCTTGTATGTTATTTGTTGCTTTTCCCTTGCTGGTCTTAATATTTTTTCTTTGTATTTAATTTTTGATAGTCTGATTAATATGTGTCTTGGTGTGTTTCTCCTTGGGCTTATCCTGTATGGGACTCTGTGCTTCCTGGATTTAATCAACTTAATCACTATTTCCTTTCCCATGTTAGGGAAGTTTTCAACTATAATCTCTTCAAATATTTTCTCAGGTCCTTTCTCTTTCTCTTCTCAGTCTGGGACCCCTATAATTCGAATTTTGGTACATTTAGTTTTGTCCCAGTGGTCTCTGAGACTGTCCTCAATTCTTTTTATTCTTTCTTCTTTATTCTGCTCCTCGGCAGTTATTTCCACCGTTCTATCTTCCTGTTCACTTCTCTGTTCTTCTGCCTCAGTTTTTCTGCTATTGATTCCTTCTACTGTATTTTTAATTTCATTTATTGTTTTGTTCATCACTGTTTGTTTGTTCTTTAGTTCTTCTAAATCCTTGTTAAACGTTTCTTGTATTTTCTCCATTTTATTTCTGAGATTTTGGATCATCTTTAGTATCATTACTCTGAATTCTTTTTCAGGTAGATTGCCTATTTCCTGTTCATTTATTTGATCTTGCAGATTTTTACTTTGCTCCTTCATCTGCAACATATTTCTCTGTGATTTCATTTTGTCTGACATGTGTTTTAGGTCTCTTTTCTGCAGGCTGCTTGGTGGTAGCCCCTCTTGCTTCTGTTGTCTGCCCCCAGTGGGTGAGGTTGGTCCAGTGACTTGTGTAGGCTTCCTGGTGGGGGGACTGGTGCCTGCGTTCTGGTGGGTGGAGCTGGATTTTTTCCCTCTGATGGGCAAGGCCACTTCAGGTCGTGTGTTTTGGGGTGTCTCTGGGCTTATTACGACTTTAGGCAGCCTGTCTGCTGATGGGTGGGTTCGTGATCCTGTCTTGCTTGTTGTTTCATGTGGGACGTTCAGCATTGGAGCCTGCAAGCAGTTCAGTGGAACCAGGTCTTGGAGTTGAGATGGAGACCTCTGGGAGAGCTTTCTCCAATTAATATTCCCTGGGGCTGGGAATTCTCTGGCTTTCCAGAATCCTGGACTCGGTACTCCCACCCCAGAGGCTCAGGCACGACCCCTGGCCTGTTAACTAAGACACTGCAAGCCACATGGCTTGGCAAATTAGGGGAAAAAAAGGGCGGGAAGAAAACAAACGAAAAGAAACAGATGAACAAAACCCAAGACAAATAGCAAAGACAAAAGCAAGCAAATAGCAGCAGCAACAATTAAAGATAAATAAATGAACAGACAACCAAAACCCCAAACAAATGGTAAAAGCAAAAACAAACAACAACAAACCCACACAGATGCAAAATAAGAAAAACAAAAATAGAGAAAACAAAAAAAAGAGAATAACCAAAGAATCCCAAAACAAAATAGAACAATTAAAAACAAAACTAACAAAAACAAAAAATAAAAAACAAAAGCAGAATGCAATCTGAAGTAAAAAGCAAAGAAAACAAAACAAACACACAAAAACGATTAAAAAAAAGATTAAAAAGATAAGAACAAATAGAACAAAAGAAAAAAGATAAAAACAAAATAGTACAAATGAAAGAAAGAAAAACAAGGAAAGTCTCAGAACAACAAAAAAGTAACTTAAAAATAGAAATATAAAAAAATTAAAAATATGTAAAAAATTTTGAAAAAACAAATAATGATAAAAACAACAACAGAACAAAACAAAACATAAAAGAAATAGTAATAATTTTATTTTCCTGGGGTCTCAGCTGTCAGTGTCCTTGCCCCCACTGTGAGTCACAGCCACCCTCCACCTCCCTACCAGGCCCTCCAAAACCTCTAGGCAGGTCTCTGGTCCCTATGTGGGCACTGTAGGGGCAGCTCAGACTCTGACCTGCCCCAACTCCTGTGTGCACTAGTTCCCAAAGTCCACAGCTGCTAGGGGTAGACCAGCTTCAGTTGTGGGAACACTCATTGTCCATTCAGATATTCCATAGATGCAGGGTTTACCAAGCTGATCACGGAGATTTAATCTATGGTTTATGCCACTGCATGGAAAGATTTTTCTTCCTCTTCCTTAGTCACCCCACCCCTGGGCCTCAGCTGTGATTTTAGCCCAACCTCTGCATGTGGGTCACCCACAGGAGTCTGCTCTTGAGGCTGCCCTGGAGCACTTGGATCTGCCCTGTTGAGGACAGGACACAGAGGTGGCATGACTGACTGGGTCTCGGGGGCCCTGGTGGTGACAGGTGCATGGGAAAGCCAGCGGCCACGGGCACAAGAGATCCAGGCCTAGTGAGAGCCTCTTCTAGGGCCTGGAAGCTGACATGAGGTCAGCCCTGGTGGGCACTTTTCCTAGCACCTGACTGGTCAGGGGGCAGGTGTGTGGTGGAAGAGAGGCTGCAATATTGGCTCCAACCTCTGCACATCAGTCAACAATGGTGCCTTGCTTCTATGGCAGTCTGGGTTTCCTCCACAAGCATTCCTGGTTGTAGATTTCCTCCCTCCTGTCCCCTCAGGCTGTCTTCTTGCAGCCAACAGCAGTCTTCCCCCTGGGTTTGCTCTCCAATCCCCACGTTCCAGCTCTCAGCCCTCATGTGCACCAGCAGGCACAGGTTCCAATGTGGGGTGCACAAGGCTGTGGCATGGACCATCTGTGTAGGTCTCACTCTGTCCTGTCTGCCACAAACTGGCTGTTTCACCTTCCTCCAACAGCCTCAGATGCTCACGTTCTGTCCCAACTGATTTCCCTGTCAGTGAGGGGGCTCCATCAGATGCAGGAGCCTCTCCTCTGATTCACACCCCCCCAGTGGCGCAGATCCCATCCCACTTCCTCTCCTCTTCTTTTTCTCATCTTTCTTTCATCCTCCCTAGTAATGTGGGGATCTTTCTTGTAATTTCCAGTGTCGATTGTCTTCTGCTAGTGTTCAGCTGGTGTTCTGTGAGAAATGTTCCATCTGTAGATGTATTCTTGATGCATTTGTGGGAGAGATGAACTCCACGTCCTCCTATTCCTCCACCATCTTGATTTCTGCCCCCAAGCAATCTTTCTTTCCAGTGGTCCCATGTGAGCTTTCAGTAACTTTCCCTACTGCCCAGCTGCTCTGCCCTAGATCTATCTACCTGTCCTGTGTACAAATATCTGACCCATTTACTCGGATTGTAGTAATATTGGTTTATAATGTCTGAATGGCTTGCTCTCAAGACTGAATTGTCACAGATAACTGATGGGAAAAAATATTTTAATATAAAGTAATAATAATAACCATCTTCTGTTTTACATCTACTGAAGGCCAAGTAATATAGTAGTTGCTTTAGAGGTACCAACTCTAATCCTTATAGCCCACTTCACAGATGAGCAAACTGAGTCTCAAGAGCTTAAGTTACTTGACTAAAATCACAGAGATACTGGGAACCAAAGCTAGGATTCAAAATCAGGTCTGTCCTTAGAGAATGAACTTATGGTTACCAGGTGGGGAGGGGGAGGGGGAGGGATAGATTTGGAGTTTGAGATTGACATGTACACAGTGCTATATTTAAAATAGATAACCAACAAAGACCTACTGTAAAAATAAAAATAAAATAAATAAAATAAAAATACACAATATATACTGGAATTAAGTTTGCTTCATATTTTATTTGCAACACACAAAAGTAAATAAATAAATAAATATTCTACATGCATTAAACAATAACTCCCCATTCTCTGCCCTCCCCTCCAGTCCCTGGTCACCACCATTATACTTTCTGTCTGTATAAACTTGACTCTGCTAGGTACCTTATGTAAGTGGAATCATAAAAAAAAAAAAAATGAGGTCTGTCTACCTACTGTATACCACAGAGAACTATACTCAATATCATGTAACTATACTCAATATCTTCTAATAACTTACAATGGAAAATAATCTGAAAAAGAATATATGTATATGTATAACTGAATCACTTTGCTGTACACCTGAAACTAATACAACATTAACTATTCCTCAGTAAAAAAAATCAAGTCTGTCTATCTCTGAAACTCATGTTCATATATCACCATGAGACCTAATAGCAGAATTTGAGGCTAGGTAGCAAAATGGAAGGAAAGTATTTTAGTGATTGGGGCTGAGAGGGAGGTGGTAATTCCAGTAATTCTACCCTTTAAATTAGATCCTTAAAGAGGTGCCTCCTCTGCCTCCATCTAAAAGCACGTCTGAGGTTGAATTGGAATCCAAGCATTTAAAGAAAAAAACAATGTTTGCTACTTAATCACAAAATCACACAGTCTTAGGGTTGGAAGATATAATCTAACTTCTATGACAAATTTACCATGACATATGTCCTCCAACATCTTCTTAACTACTTTCCGTGATGAGACACTTTTTTTCCTCACAAGGTAACCTATTACATCATTGGACATATTTGATTACTTAAAAAAGTATTCCTTATGTTAGGCCTAGAATAACATACAGTGAATACATCATTCAATGGAGTGACATATATATATACACACACACATATATAATGTATATAATAGACATAAGTATATACACACTATACATATATAATGTATATAATAGAGTTAGAACAGTATATATAAATATATTCATATTCTTCTCAGGTCTCCTCTTTTCCAGATTAAAAATCACAAATATTTTCAACTGTTTCTTATATGAAGTATATTTTAGATCAAATATGATATTCTGTGTGTCTGCAATCGTTTCTCAAGGTGTTCAATTGTTCTGAAAAAAATAAAGAAAGGCTATGTGGTCAAATATGTTGGACTAAATTTCTTTCCTGCATGTTTTTTTTTTAATACTTTGAAAAGTACACATGCATTATGTATCAGCAGTTATTGAGCTAGACTCCAATTCACCTGATTCTCAGTAGTCTGGGCACTTCCTATGAGTCTACTAAATCCATGTTCTTCCCAAACTAAATGAAAGAGAGAGAAAGAGACACAGAGAGAGAGATTGAATCAGAGCCATTAGGTTGGAGACTCTCTGGGGTTGGTCCTGAGAAGGCAGTTTTTAGGTGAGGTGTGTGAGATTGACAAGTGTTTAAGGAGGTGGATTCACAAGTGCTTCTGTGGGGATGTGTCCAAGCAGAACAGACGTATTGAAGCATTTGAAGTCATTGACAATGGTATGGGCACCAATGTGGACATAAAAACTATCTTCTAGATCTCTTTCTGGTTCATCTCATCTCAAATCACATCCACTAACAACTTTGTGCAAAAAGTGATTGTTAGAATGTGGGATGTAATGGCCTCTGAACTCTACTTGAACCGAACATAGAGAAAAATTGACACTGCCATAATTTGTTTTAGCAATTTGTCCAAACATGATCTTCGGTGTATGGTTTGGGAATTTCAGAAACAAAAGTATGAGAATTCAACTAACAGCCTAGTGGTCTGGATGAATGAAGATGCTCAAATACTTGAAGCTACAGTTTCACCTCCACCAGCTAGAAAGAAAGCTCTCATGTCATTTGAATCTTATGTTGTTGGAGCCCTGAAATTTGGATTTATGACTCCACAAGATTGACTACCCACCAATCAAAACGAATTCCTGTCTCTCATGTATAAAACAAACAGAGCCACCACTGTTAAGAGATATTCCAAGTGGCAACAGATATCAGATTTCAAACATACTCACTAGTGGAACTACTCATGACTGGTGAAGGTGACTCAAAAAGTTCACCACCTGTGTCCTTTGAACAGCTTGTTTTCACAACATAGCGGTGGTGTTATATGTATGAACAGCTCAACTAACTGCTCATCTTCTGGCTTTTTGACTCTCCTTCCACCAGTAAAACCAACTTAGCTTCAGCCATTGCTTGTAAATCTATGTGTTATTGTTGTGTTAAATGGACCAATGAAAACTTTCCATTCAATGATGATGTCGATAAAAATTAATTTGGTGGGAGAAAAAAAATTCATGATAAAAATAACTGAAACTGCAAAAGCAGTTCTAGGAGGAACTACTTGCCAAATTAAAAAAGGAGGAGAGAGTAGGAAAATAGCGGCTACTCTGGTAGTTGTTACCAGTAGCACTGACAGGGTGGCCTACAGTGGCAATCTGGTCAACTTTACTCAACAGCAAGCTTTAAGAGACACACTGGTTAAACTTAAGTTTGATGCCCACTTAACCTGGTAATTGTGGAGTCACCGGTGCTCCCGATACAGTAAGTCCCCTACATATGAACCTTCAAGTTGCGAACTTTCAAAAATGTGAACGTGCGTTCGCATGTCCAATCACGTAAGTTAGTTCACGTGTCTGGCATACATTGTCACGTGCATGCATCCTCTACAAGTGGTTGTGCTTTTGTGTACTCTACTGTACAGTACTGTATAGAGTACTGTAGTATGGTATCTTTATTTCAAGCCCAGGATGATGTCTGGAAGCAAGCATAAAAGCAGCAGTGATGTAGCTGGTACTGCTAAGAAGCGCCAAGTGATAACGATGGAAAAAAAAGTGAAAATAATTGAGAGAGAGGAACGAGGTGAAAAGATGGAATTGGAGGTCCAGAGAAAGGATGAAGAGAGACAAGAGGAAGAAGGAGTAACTAAAGAACCGAAGAGATTCACGATGCAGGAAATGGCAAGGGGATTTTCTTTATTTGAGGAGACACTGTTAGTTTTTAAGGCACAGGACCTGAATGTAGAACTGTACACGAAGGTTGCAGCAGCTGTTCAGAATGCAGTCCAGTGCTACAGTATCATCTATGACGAGAAAAAAGGAGCTACTACCCAGACATCACTGGGTCATTTTTTCAAGAGGGTAGATAGAATTGAATCCAGCAAGGAACCAGAACCTGTGCCATCAACATCAGGCGTGAGTGAAATTACAGCTTGCCCTCCTTCTCCTATTGCTGATGATCCTTCAGCTCTACCGTCTCCCACCTCCTCTCCCTCCTCCAGTCAGTAACTCTTCTTGCCTGCTCACTTGATGCCAGCTGCTGTATGCCAGCTGTTGTACTGTACTACTGTACTTTTCAAGGTACTGTACTGTAAGATTAAAAGTTTTCTTTATTTTTTGTGTTTGTTTTTTATGTATTATTTGTGTGAAAAGTATTATAAACTTATTACAGTACAGTACTATATAGCCGATTGTGTTAGTTGGGTACCTAGGCTAACTTTGTTGGAGTTACAAACAAATTGGACTTACAAACGCTCTCTTGGAATGGAACTCATTCGTATGTAGGGGACTCATTGTATAGTAGCAGTTTTCAGAGAGGGCAAATGACTCTGTAACAATGGACAGAACCCTGTCATCTATCATGTCATAGAGAAGTGTCATCCAAACTTCTATCTTGATGACATGGCTTTAAAAGTGGGTGAATCAGTGTTGGACAACACACTGATGAGATCAGACAACTTTCTCCCCTGTCTGGAAGATTTGCCTCCTCTCAAGGAACAAGTCCCAGAGTTACACTTTTCTGCTTCTCCTGACTTGATGGACTTGACCTCAGGAGAATGACTAGAAGAATTCTGAGACTGGCAATAAGTAAAGAAAAGTAGAGGAGTTTCTTAATCTCCATCAGCAAGGTTTGTTTTCTTGGGAGGAAATTAAATGTACCTTTGTTTCTGCTTCTTTGGTACAGGCTGCACTGAGTACTATTTGGAATCATTTTAAACAGTTTGAAGAAGATTACAGCCAGTGGCTTACTGTGTGGAGTGATTTGCATTCTGATCTTGAGAATAAAGAACATTTATCAATTTCTGATTTTCATCAAGAGCTAACTGAAGTGTATGGTGTAGCAAGAGTCTATTCTGAATAAAATCACTCAATAGTTGCACACCGCACTGATTCAGGTGAGTCTCATGCTGGTCAAACTGACCTAAATGGACTGGAGAGGATACAAATCCTTGGGGGCTGAGTGCTGTTAGTATAGGCACTTGGTTAAAAAGGGAAAGGGAAAATAATGAGCATGACTTGCCTGCTATCTACAGGTAAAAGCCACATTATTCCAGAAAAAGCCACATTTATCTTTGAAACTGAAAAACAGAAACTGGCCTTCTGCCTGTTGCTAAGCCAAAACCAGACCTTATCTCAAATATAACTCCTCCTGGACATGAGGATTTCAATCCCATATCTGTTGGCTTATGGCTTCAGATGCACCTAAAAGATCAAGGTTCCATAAACAACAATGTAAGTGTGGGCAAGTTTGATGGTGGTAGAGGTGGTCTGCATCTTACTGTATAACCTAATATTTCAGGTAACGATCTCATTTTGAAGCTGCTGGACTTATTTAGGGTGAAATAATAGTTACCCATGTACAGAAATTGAGACACAGATGTAGAGAACAAATGTATGGACACCAAGGGGGGAAAGCGGCAGGGGGTGGGGGTGGTGGTGGTGGTGTGATGAATTGGGCAATTGGGATTGACATGTATACACTGATGTGTATAAAGTGGATGACTAATAAGAACCTGCTGTATAAAAAAATAAATTAAATTAAAAAAAAATAATAGTTGTCCATGTAATAAAATTTATGGAGTATTGTGAAAAGCTTCCTATTCTCTCTTTCCATCTTAACCAATCTGAAATCTCATGTTTGCAATTCATTCCTTTAGAACTAAGTCACTGTTGACTTAAAACCTTTGTGAAATGTGAATATTTCATCTGTTCATTTTAATGTATTAAAGCATCGGCATTTTAGCATGGCTTGATTCATCATTCATTTTTGTTAACAGGTAGTTGCCACGCATGTATTATAGGGCAGGAAGTATGCCAGGTGCTGTAGAATATAGGTTGGTGAAGAAGACATAGACTCTACTTCTAAGGAGAAGAAACAGTGGAAATAAGACATGTACACAGACATCTATCTATATCTATTGTGAAAAGTTGAGATCAATAAATACAATGAGAGAGAATTATAAGCTTGATACTAAAACTTCAGTGGGAATTTCAGTTAGTAGGATGATTCAATCTTTTTTTTAGTCATTTTTTAAACAAACATTTATAAAGCATTTGCTATGTTCCAGGTATCATGCCGGATTCAGAGGTGATACAAATGAAAGGGATAGTCCCTACCTTTAAGGGGCCTAGTTTAGAGGGGGTAGGTAAACAAATATACAAATACAAAGAATAAAATAAATAAATAACAAATGTAAGAATAAAGCTGCCCAGGAGAAGCTTTGGGAATACAAAGGAAGTTTATCTCAGCTAGTCCAAGATCAGGCAAAGGTAGACCTTATGATGGAGAGAAGCTTTATGGAGGAAGAAACTATAGGGCTGAGGGGGAAATAAAGGTCACTGCAGGAAGAGATGACAGCTGTTTCAAAGGGACAGAGACATGGGAGAGCATGGGGAATCCAGAAACTGAAAGAGTTCTGCATGCCCAGAGTCAAAATACAAGTGGAGTTAATACAGAACATGAGGCAATAGAAGTGATCAGGCTGAAGATCATGAAAGGTCTTGGACTTTTTCCTGAAAGTAAAAGAAAGTTAAAAAGCAGTTTTATGACAAGAGAGAAATCCAATCCTGAAAACATGAGCATAGTTGCGGATTGGGAAGAGAGAGGTAGAAAAAGAGAGAGAGAAAGAAGGAGATAAGGAAAGAGTGAGAGAAAGCAAGAGACTGAGAAAAAGGAAAGGCTGAAAACTTGAGCCATTAGGAGAACAAGTCTTAGTGGCATGCTGTAGTGGGAGGCCCCATACTAGCAAGGGGTAGAGAGCAAAGAGAACCTGAAATTTCATTCATTCATTCATTCAATAAAAGAAAATTTTATTGTTATTAGAAAATGCTAAACACTGTTCTAAGTATTGGGGATATACTCTTTGCTTTCCTGGAACCTGGCAAGGGTGGCAGATATTAACCAAATAATCAACTAGAATGTATACTTACAAAATAAAATAAGTGTTATTAAGGATAGGTCCATGTACCAAGAGACCACATAACAGAGATGTAGGATTAGGTTCTTCAGTTGCAAGCAACCAAAATTTATTTGGGTTAACATGAGCAAAATCAGAAATATTGGTATATGTGGAACCTAAAATATGACACAAATGAACCTATCTACAAAACAGAAATAGACTCACAGACAGAACAGACTTGTGGTTGCCAAGGGGGAAGGGGGTGGGGGAGGGAGGGACAGGGAGTTTGTGGTTAGCAGGTGCCAACTATTACATATAGAATGGATAAACAACAAGGTCCTACTGTATAGCACAGGGAACTATATTCAATATTCTGATAAACCATAATGGAAAAGAATATAAAAAAGAATGTATATACATGTATAACTAAATCACTTTGCTGTGCAGCAGAAATTAACATGACATTGTAAATCAACTATACCTCAATAAAATTAATTTCCAAAAATAAAAAATCAGAAGTTTTGGAAGGATATGAGGCAACTCAGTGTCAAGAAAGAATGGCTGAGAAACCAGGAGTCTGCAAATCAGGAAGCAAAACCACTTCAGGGATCCAGGTAACAGGGATTAGTGGACAGGGTCTTTAGATGAATCGGCTCAATTTTCCATCTCTACAATGCTGCTCAACGTACACATTCCTGTGAGGGAGAGTCTGAGTGGCCTAGTGCTTGTCGCAGTCCCATTACTTGGTTAGGGAAAAGAAGATTACATACCTTGATGGATAGTCCTATCAGCACTGCATGCATGGGGGAAAGGAAGTTCTCAAGAAAACCAAGCTGTATTTCCCAGAAGCAGAATGATTGTTGCTCTGGTAAAAACAACAGATTTCCACTAACGAGGAAAACTGGACTAAACCTCAGGGAAGGTTTCCTGGAGGAGAGTTATTACTGAACTGAGATATGAAGGATGAGGAGGAATTAACTAGGGAAAGACTGGGTGTGCACTGTCATCAGGGGGTGGCTTCCTAGGCATAGAGAAGGCACAGCGTGTTCGCAGATGAAAGGCTAATTAGATACAAAATTAACGCCTTTAAAATTTTGCCTTGTTAGTGTCCATTCAATGTCATGTGTGGATTATTCATTAGCAAGCATCTCCATTATCAGCAGCATCATTGCTACCTCTAAGTATAGCAATAAAGTACGCCGTCTATGAAAGTCAACAAAATTATCTACATGTTCTCCCCTTTCAGACGCTTGTTTATGGCTTTAAGAAAATGTTAGAGAGAAAAGCCGTTCTGGAGACTAATTTCCCCATGGTGTAGTCTGTCACCCTTGTCATCTCTTAGTAGAGGGTTTCCTAAGAAAATGATTATTGTAAACTGCGGAACAGTAGGGAGTTTCTCCTCTTTACCTGTTACTATACTAAGGAAGTAGATTTTACTATGCACCTTAGCATGTTAGAAATATAGTTATTTCTTTCTTCAGTCTTTTGAGTTATGTAGATAATTACCCCTTGCTAGGCAAAAGTTACATGATTCTGGAGACTGAAGCAGCTTCTCTCTACCATTCACTGTGCAACACTGAGCAAAGCAGTTTACTTGTCTCTGCTTGGGTTCCTTCGTTTATGGAAGTGGTGATGAAACAGACTCTGCAGAGACCTTGCCAAAATGAATCATTTCTCTTATTTTATGAACAAGGAAAAGAGGGCCCAGAGAAGTAGTGTGATCTGCCCAACATCACACAGCTTCTTGGTGAGAGAGCTGGATTTAGAACCAGGTCTGTCTTCTATTTATCATGCTTTCTTCTTGGAGAACTTGGATGTGTAATACAAAGAAAACATTGCATGTGAAATAGAAACCACAGTTTTGAATCCTAGATGTAACACTTATTAGCTTTGTGACCTTGGGTATTCACTTAAACTTTCTAAACCTTGCTTTCCCTCATTTGTTAGGTGAGGTTAACAATGTCTGCCCAACCCCTTTCAGGGTCATTTTAAGGATCAAAAGAAGAGAACATACATAAGGCTACTTTGCACACCATAACATGTAACGCAAATATTTGACGTTGCTGTTATAAACTACATTTTGAAAAACTAGGAAATTGAAACTCTGAGATGCTGAATAACTTACCCAAGATTCACTGGGTCATTTTCTGTCTAAGAAGATCTTTGAACTTCAAGCTCCTTTCCCTTTCCTCTACACTCCACACTCTCCCTTTGGTCTGGAAACACAAACTGTCATATGCTAATTTTTAAAAATTTAATCTTTAATTAAGCCCAGACTAGAGTGTTACAGTATGGTAATAAATGTGTATTTCTTTATAATTAACTCTATTCCCAAATTCCTACCTTGTTAAAACTGAGCAAGAAAAAAAGAAAACAGTCGTAACATGTAAACTAGTATATTGGAAAAAATAATTAAGAATTTTTTAAAAGTTGAATTTTGACCTTCAGTTGAAAAGGGGGGAAATCATTTCCCAAAGTCATTGTGCAGCTTAGAAGCATAAGAATTTCCTCTTCCTATGGTGTCTAACACTGATAATAACTACCTTGGATATCTCTCCTAATGAAAATACTACAACTGTCTCACAAGGAAATGAAACTCAAATGACTAGTCAATGAATCCTTTGTCTCAGACCAGAGACCCCAGGATCTCAGGTAGAATGCTTTGGCTTCATCCTACCTTTTCAACATTACTCGTGCCTTACATCATGCCAACATCATCATCTTCACCATCAACCATCATTGTAATCATCCTCATCCTCATCATTGATAAGATTTATTGATAATGTACTATGTTCCTGGTGTGATACATGACACATAGCTCATTACATGCACACTCTCATTCAAACCTTACAATAGCCTTAAGTGGTAACTATTATAATTATCTCAGGTTTTTAAGGGCTAGCAATGTGCACCTCACACATCTTTGTATCCCCCAGAGTGCTTGTAAATACAAACCACTTCCATTTCCTCTTCAATAAAATAGAGATAAAAATAGGTCCCTCCAGAGACTAGGAACCAAGATGGCAGAGAAGAAGGACGTGCTCTCACTCCCTCTTGCGAGAACACCAGAATCACAACTAGCTGCTGGACAATCATCGACAGGAAGACACTGGAACTCACCAAAAAAGATACCCCACATCCAAAGACAAAGGAGAAGCCAATATGAGACAGTAGGAGGGGCGCAATCAAAGTAAAATCAAATGACAAAACTGCTGGGTGGGTGACTCACAGACTGGAGAACACTGATACCACAGATGCTCACTCACTAGAGTGAAAGTTCTGAGCCCCACGTCAGGCTTTCCAACCTGGGGGTCCGGCAATGGGAGGAGGAATTCCTAGAGAATCAGACTTTGAAACCTAGTGGGATTTGATTACAGGACTTCAACAGGACTGGGGAAAACAGAGACTCCACTCTTGGAGGGCACACACAAAGTAGTGTGTGCATCGGGACCCAGGGGAAAGAGCAGTGACCCCAGGGGAGACTGAATCAGACCCACCTGCTAGTATTGGAGGGTCTCCTGTAGAGGCGGGGGGTGGCTGTGTCTCACCGTGGGGACAAGGACAGTGGCAGCAGAAGTTCGGGAAATACCCCTTGGCATGAGCCCTCCCAGAGTTCGTCATTAGCCCCAACAAAGAGCCCAGTTAGGCTCCAGTGTTGGGTTGCCTCAGGCCAAACAACCAACAGGGAGGGAACCCAGCCCCACCCATCAGCAGTCAAGCAGATTAAAGTTTTACTGCGTTCCGCCCACCAGAGCAACAGTCAGCTCTATGCACCACCAGTCCCTCCCATCAGGAAACTTACACAAGCCTCTTAGATAGCCTCATCCACCAGAGGGAAGACAGCAAAAGCAAGAAGAACTACAATCCTGCAGACTGTGGAACAAAAACCACATTCACAGAAATATAGACAAGATGAAAAGTCACAGAGCTATGTACCAGATGAAGGAACAAGATAAAACCCCAGAAAAACAACTAAATGAAGTGGAGATAGGCAAACTTCCAGAAAAAGAATTCAGAATAATGAGAGTGAAGTTGATCCAGAACCTCGGAAAAAGAATGGAGGCAAAGATCAAGAAGATGCAAGAAATGTTTAACAAAGACGTAGAAGAATTAAAGAACAAACAAACACAGATGAACAGTACAATAACTGAAATGAAAACTACAGTAGAAGGAATCAATAGCAGAATAACTGAGGCAGAAGAACGGATAAGTGACCTGGAAGACAGAATGGTGGAATTCACTGCTGCAGAACAGAATAAAGAGAAAACAATGAAAAGAAATGAAGACAGCCTAAGAGACCTCTGGGACAACATTAAACGCAACAACATTCGCATTATAGGGGTCCCAGAAGGAGAAGAGAGAGAGAAAGAACCCGAAAAAATATTTGAAGAGATTAAAGTCAAAAACTTCCCTAACATGGGAAAGGAAATAACCACCTAAGGCCAGGAAGCGTGGCGAGTCCAATACAGGATAAACCCAAGGAGAAACACGCCAAGACACATAGTAATCAAATTGGCAAAAATTAAAGACAAAGATAAATTCTTGAAAGGAGCAAGGGAAAAATGACAAATAACATACAAGGGAACTCTCATAAGGTTAACAGGTGATTTCTCAGCAGAAACTCTACAAGGCAGAAGGGAGTGGCATGATATACCTAAGTGATGAAAGGGAAGAACCTACAACCAAGATTACTCTACCGGGCAAGGATCTCACTCAGATTCGATGGAGAAATCAAAAGCTTTACAGACAAGCAAAAGCAAAGAGAATTCAGCACCACCAAACCAGCTCTACAACAAGTGCTAAAGGAATTTCTCTAAGTGGGAAACACAAGAGAAGAAAAGGACCTACAAAAACAAACCCAAAACAATTAAGAAAATGGTCATAGGAACATACATATCGAGAATTACCTTAAACGTGAATGGATTAAATGCTCCAACCAAAAGACACAGCCTTGCTGAATGGATACAAAACAAGACCCATATATATGCTGTCTACAAGAGACCCACTTCAGACCTGAGATACATACAGACTGAAAGTGAGGGGATGGAAAAAGATATTCCATGCAAAAGGAAATCAAAAGAAAGCTGGAGTAGCAATACTCATATCAGATAAAATAGACTTTAAAATAAAGAATGTTACAAGAGACAGGGAAAGACACTACATAATAATCAAGGGATCAATCCAAGAAGAAGATAAAACAATTATAAATATATATGTGCCCAACATAGGAGCACTTCAATACATAAGGCAACTGCTAACAGCTATAAAAGAAGAAATCGACACTAACACAATAATAGTGGGGGACTTTAACACCTCACTTACACCAATGGACAGATCATCCAAAATGAAATTAAATAAGGAAAAAGAAGCTTTCAATGACACAATAGACCAGATAGATTTAATTAATACTTATAGGACATTCCATCCAAAAACAGCAGATTACACTTTCTTCTCAAGTGCGCACAGAACGTTCTCCAGGATAGATCACATCTTGAGTCACAAATCAAGCCTCAGCAAATTTAAGAAAATTGAAATCATATCAAGCATCTTTTCTGACCACAACGCTATGAGATTAGAAATGAATTACATGGAAAAAAACGTAAAAAACACAAACACATGGAGGCTAAACAATATGTTACTAAATAACCAAGAGATCACTGAAGAAATCAAAGAGGAAATCAAAAAATACCTAGAGACAAATTACAAGGAAAACACGACAATCCAAAACCTATGGGATGCAGCCAAAGCAGTTCTAAGAGGGAAGTTTATAGCTATACAAGTCTACCTCAAGAAACAAGAAAAATAGCAAATAAACAATCCAACCATACACCTAAATGAACTAGAGAAAGAAGAACAAACAAAACCCAAAGTTAGCAGAAGGAAAGAAATCATAAAGATCAGAGCAGACATAAATGAAATAGAAACAGAAAATAATAGCAAAAATCAATAAAACTAAAAGCTGTTTCTTTGAGAAGATAAACAAAATTGATAAACCATTAGCCACACTCATCAAGAAAAAGAGGGAGAGGACTCAAATCAATAAAATTAGAAATGAAAAAGGAGAAGTTACAACAGACACCGCAGAAATACAAAGCATCCTAAGAGACTACTACAAGCAACTCTATGCCAATAAAATGGACAACCTGGAAGAAATCAACAAATTCTTGGTAAGGTATAACATTCCAAGACTGAACCATTAAGAAATAGAAAATATGAACAGACCAATCACAAGTAATGAAATTGAAACTGTGATTAAAAGTCTTCCAACAAACAAAAGTCCAGGACTTGATGGCTTCACAGGTGAATTCAATAAAACATTTAGAGAAGAGCTAACACCCATCCTTCTCAAACTCTTCCAAAAAACTGCAGAGGAAGGAACACTCCCAAACTCATCCTATGAGGCCACCATCACCCTGATACCAAAACCAGACAAAGATACTACAAAAAAAGAAAATTACAGACCAATATCATTGATGAATATAGATGCAAAAATCCTCAACAAAATACTAGCAAACAGAATACAACAACACATTAAAAGGATCATACACCATGGTTAAGTGGGATTTATCCCAGGGATGCAAGGATTCTTGAATGTATGCAAATCGACCAATGTGATACACCATATTAACAAATTGAAGAATAAAAACCATATGATCATCTCAATAGATGCAGAAAAAGCTTTTGACAAGATTCAACACCCATTTATGATAAAAACTCTCCAGAAAGTGGGCATAGAGGGAACCTACCTCAACATAGTAAAGGCCATATACGACAAACCCACAGCAAACATCATTCTCAATGGTGAAAAACTGAAAGCATTTCCTCTAAGATCAGGAACAAGGCAAGGATATCCACTCTCACCACTATTATTCAACATAGTTTTGGAAGTCCTAGCCATGGCAATCAGAGAAGAAAAAGAAATAAAAGGAATCCAAATTGGAAAAGAAGAAGTAAAACTGTCACTGTTTGCAGATGACATGATAGTATACATAGAGAATCCTAAAGATGCCACCAGAAAACTACTAGAGTTAATCAATGAATTTGGTAAAGTTGCAGGATACAAAATTAATGCACAGAAATCTCTTGCATTCCTATACACTAATGATGAAAAATCTGAAAGAGAAATTAAGGAAAAACTGCCATTTACTATTGCAACAAAAAGAATAAAATACCTAGGAATAAACCTACCTAGGGAGACAAAAGACCTGTATGCAGAAAACTATAAGACACTGATGAAAGAAATCAAAGATGATACCAACAGATGGAGAGATATACCATGTTCTTGGATTGGAAGAATCAATATTGTGAAAATGACTATACTACCCAAAGCAATCTACAGATTCAATGCAATCCCTATCAAATTACCAGTGGCATTTTTTACGGAACTAGAACAAAAAATTTTAAAATTTGTTTGGAGACACAAAAGACCCTGAATAGCCAAAGCAGTCTTGAGGGAAAAAAACGGAGCTGGAGGAATCAGACTTCCTGACTTCAGACTATACTACAAAGCTACACTAATGAAGATAATACGGTACTGGCACAAAAACAGAAACATAGATCAATGGAACAAGATAGAAAGCCCAGAGATAAACTCACGCATGTATGGTCAACTAATCTATGACAAAGCAGGCAAGGATATACAATGGAGAAAAGACAGTCTCTTTAATAAGTAGTGCTGGGAAAACTGGACAGCTACATGTAAAAGAATGAAATTAGAACACTCCCTAACACCATACACAATAATAAACTCAAAATGGATTCGAGACCTAAATATAAGACCGGACACTTTAAAACTCTTAGAAGAAAACATAGGAAGAACACTCTTTGACATAAATAACAGCAAGATCTTTTTTGATCCACCTCCGAGAGTAATGGAAATAAAAACAAAAATAAACAAATGGGACCTAATGAAACTTCAAAGCTTTTGCACAGCAAAATAAACCATAAACAAGATGAAAAGACACCCCTCAGAATGGGAGAAAATATTTGCAAACAAATCAACGGACAAAGGATTAATCTCCAAAATACATAAACAGCTCATGCAGCTCAATATTAAAGAAACACACTACCCAATCCAAAAATGGGCAGAAGACCTAAATAGACATTTCTCCAAAAAAGTCATACAGATGGCAAGAAACACATGAAAAGCTCCTCAACATCACTAATTATTAGAGAAATGCAAATCAAAACTACAATGAGGTATCACCTCACACCAGTTAGAATGGGCATCATCAGAAAATCTACAAACAACAAATGCTGGAGAGGATGTGGAGAAAAGGGAACCCTCTTGCACTGTTGGTGGAAATGTAAATTGATACAGCCACTATGGAGAACAGTATGGAGGTTCACTAAAAAACTAAAAATAGAACTACCATATGACCCAGCAATCCCATCCTGGGCATATACCCAGAGAAAACCATAATTCAAAAAGACACATGCACCCCAATGTTCATTGCAGCACTATTTACAATAGCCAGGTCATGGAAGCAACCTAAATGCCCATCGACAGATGAATGGATAAAAAAGTTGTGGTACATATATACAATGGAATATTACTCAGCCATATAAAGGAACGGAATTGGGTCATTTGTAGAGATGTGGATGGACCTAGAGACTGTCATACAGAGTGAAGTAAGTCAGAAGAAGAAAAACAAATATCGTATATTAAAGCATGTATGTGGAACCTAGAAAAATGGTACAGATGAACTGGTTTGCAGGGCAGAAGTTAAGACACAGATGTAGAGAACAGATGTATGGACACCAAGGGGGGAAAGCCGCAGGGGGTGGGGATGGTGGTGTGATGAATTGGGCGATTGGGATTGACATGTATACACTGATGTGTATAAAAGTGATGACTAATAAGAACCTGCTGTATAAAAAAATAAATAAAATAAATTTCAAAAATTACAAAAAAGAAATGTCCCTCCAAGTGTTGCTAAAAGATTATATGAAACACCATAAAGCACCTTGCAGCCTGCTTGCCCTGTAGTGTGACCTCAATAATAAATAATATTTATAACTTAAATTTGAATAGAAACTCATGTTTATTTGGGAAGCTTCTAATGGAGAGAAACCTCCAAAACCTAGGCGTAAGAAATTTTTAAAATCACTTCACCAGTTTAATCTCCCAATGGTAAACTTGGGATATATCAGACTCTCAGAGAATGTTGCTTCATAAGGTTTCTATCCCTTTCCAGAGACTCTCTTTGAACTCAGGCTAAAATCTATACTCTTCATTCTCCATGGTACTAACTAATGCCATTCTCTAAAAACAACTTCAATTATAAAAAGAGTTACATATTGTAAAACTCTATTAATAACATAAAAAGATTCTTAAGTGAAGTATTAAGTTAAAATACATTTAGTGTGTCCTTATATATATATGCACATGTATATACACACAGACATATATATGTGTGTGAGTGTGTGTGTGTATGTGTACATAATCATAGACAAAAGACTGGTTAAAATATATAAAAATACTGAGAATGGATTATAGATGACTTTTATTCTTTATCTGTTTAAGAAATTTCTGAACACTTTACAACGCACCTGAATTATTTTCATTTTGAAAAAAAGGAAGGAGAGTGGGAGACAGATCAAGTGATAGGCAGCCTTGCAAGACCACTGCAGCAGACCCTAGATTTTTGAGGTTTGTACACTCACAGCCCCACCCTGCATCTTCCAGAACCCTGTGACTGAGACAAGGCCACAGCAGAGCTGGCTCCAGAGCTCCCTACTATTTTCTTATAAAGCCATGGTTTTTTATAACTAGCTTCCAAACAGAGCAGGTGGGGAAGCCTGCTCATTCATATTCAAGTTTGAGAGTATAATCTTGATAATAATAGTAGCTTAACATTTATTGAAGATTTACTGTGTGCCAGGCTCTTTGACTCTCCATGTATTCATTCATGTAATTCTCACAATAACCCCAGGAGGTGGGTTCTCTTCACTTAGTAAACATTAAGCTCCCAACCTGTAACAGGCACTGTTCAAAGCATTTGGGCAACAGTGAACAAAACAGAGATTCCTTGTGGAGCTTCCATTCTGGTGGTGGAAGACAAATAATGTCTCCAAGTTACAAACATAGAAACTGAGATACAGAATGGTTAGACAACTTTCTCAAAGTCACAGAAAGCCAGCGTTGGGTCTGTGATTTGAACACAATGTCCCATCCCCAATATTCGTACTCTCAACTACTACACTGCAATTGGTGAAAAAAGAAGTCCCATTGGAAGGATGATGCAACAGAACCTGTAATGTGCACTTACTGAGATGTATCCTGAGTATAAAGTCCCAGTCTGACCTTGTATGTTATGCACAAAAGAATCACTTCAAATCCTTTCAGTTGAAAAATGTTGGCCTTGCAGTCAAATGCCATTTTGTTTGAATGAGAAGAGACAGGGTAATCCCTAAATTCCAAGTATTCCTAGGTGTATGTATATTAATTACATGCCAGAAATACTAGTGAAGGAATGTGATAGGTTGGCAGATGTACTCTGCCTGATTTCCTGTTCAAGTGGGTTGGACAGCCGGTTCTCCTAAAACTAAGTCTGATCAAGGTTTACAGAAGTAGGAGAAGAAAGACAAGGAAATGTATCTCCTCTCCTCCTATCCTGGAACTGAACATGGATACTCCTCTTTACAGGTCAACTTTTCAACAAGAACGGTCTAGGCTGGGCTCCAGCCAGACTCTGGAACCATACCCAAAGAAAGTTCCTCTAGTTCTGTGCATGCAAGAGAGATGAGGCTCAGTGTTGGAAAAGCTTTGACTGAGCCGCACTGTGCCAGAGCACATTTCTTTTACGCGTCTGCTAATTAGTCTGTATGCTTATGTTTATGTTTAACTGAAAGGAAAAATATTCTGAAATAATGAATGAAAAATTAAGAGAACAAACCAAGACATTAAGCTGCTAGCTGGGGCCTACTATTTGGATTTACTCTGAGCCTTTGAATGATATGAATGATTTAAACTTAAATTCTAAGCTAATTTCCTTCAAAAAGTGGTTAAGTCCACTGGTATCCCCGTATAAGTGGGCTTCGAACTAGAGTGGAAGAGGCTAAACATGATCCCAGGCCCATATTGAGGGATTTCAAATGAAAGCAATGGTACCAACCACATCCCCCCAAGATTTAAAACACTGAGTTTCTCCAAAGCAGAACCCTCCAACTTCTTCATGGTTACAGCCACTGTACATAGCATATAGTAGGCTCTTAATAAATGTCTGTTAGATCAATGGCTCAGTACATAGTTTTGATTCCTTAAGCAGGAATGAAGAGGATTTTTTTAGAGGTTCTCTATCTATAAGGAGCTTTTTATGCAATTTCCACAATAGTCTTGAAAAAAGTCAAAGAGTATTTATTAACTCTGTCAGATCTATCAATAGATAAAGTAACTCTTGTGAGTTCAGGGTAGATGCAGAATAACACCAAAGCAAACCTCTGGAAGAAACATTACATGAGTCACAGGAAAGAGAAGTTCAGAGAAAACCACAATAATACATTTTATGTGCACTGTGTTCCTTCAGTCATCTTGAAATACTTCCCTCCTGAGGTACAAGCAACTTCCATCCTCTTTTCTAGCCTGGGGTTACAAAAGCTTTCAGAGATGTTTTGTGAGGAGCACGAAGCTGTGGGCGGCTGTTCTTTATTCCTCTTTGGCGCACACAGCACCCTGTCTTTCCGACCCTGAGCTCGCTTTTTGTACCTTGCTAAGCAGAACATACAACAGAATAATGGGTTCGTTTTCGGGGGTCTCAATAGCGCCCTTTCTTCCTGTTTTCATTAAAATAATGAATGTCAGTCTTCGATCCAGTGTGACTGCAGGTTAATTGGCAAGCTTTTTGCTGGGAGGGGTTGTCAGTCTGGGAGTTGTCAGGCCCTGCTGTGTGCCGCTGATAGCCACAGCTGTGGAGTGGGCCCAGCAGAAGCAGCCTGATTAGCCCTGCGATTATTTCATATACAATAGAATCAGGCTGAGATACTACAACAATGAGGTGTCTGTCTTCTTTCCAAACAAAGTACAGGAAGCAACAGCAGAAAAGGAGGGCTGGGGAGAGGGTGGAACACTTCACGTGCCATCAATCTCCAGTGATCCTAGAAGAGTCTGGTGGAATCTTGGTTCTACAGAGGTGGCCGTGCTCATTTATTATTATTTTTTTCCTTTTTAACCTTTTTTTTTGTGCTAAAATACATGTAACATAAAATTAAGTGTACAATTCAGTGGCATTAAGTACATCCACAATTTTGTGCAACCATCACCACAATCTATTTCCAGAACTTTTTCATTACTCCAAATAGAAACTGTATACCCATTACATAGGACTAGGGAAAGATTTCTAACTCTTACGCAAATCCAGATGCAATGAAATACTTTTGATTACTTAACGAATAAATGAGTGTAAAATACTGGTAATATAATTACAGATAAAGTGTGGGGTTTTTTGTTTTTGTTTTTCCCTGTGCTGATTTAAATCAGACACATTAAGAAGCAAATTAAACAAAATCACCTTTTGGGGACTAAGCTAGTGTATAAACAGGCAAACAGACAGTCAGACAAAGGGTTTAGTGTGTTTTGTAAAACCAACCAACAAACAAACATTCCAACTGGATAAAAAGCCTGTCTTCTCTTATAAAAGCACAGTCTCGCAGGTATCTGCCTCCTCTTCTTCTAAATGTGCCTCGCAGACTGCACTATGAAAAATCAATCCGACCAGGGAGGCTTGTTTTGTAACTTTTCTCTGTGGGCAAGCTTTTTCCTAAGAGTATACAAAAGGTTCAGAGGTACATTAACTCTGTCATGGCCATTAGCATTTTATGTGGTAAAGCATGGCTGTTGCTCACTAAATATACACTAGTGTGTCACTTAGGAAGTGGCTTAGTCCGTTCGGGCTTAGCAACAGACTGCGTTGCTGAAAAACAACAGAAATTTACTTCTCACAGTTCTGGAGGCCAAGATCAAGTCCAAGATCAAGGCGCCAGCATGGTCACCTTCTGGGAAGGGTCCTCTTCCTGATTCATAGCTGGCACCTTCTCTCTGTGTCCTCACATAGTGGAAGGGGTGAGGGAGCTCTCTGGAGCCTCTTTTATAAGGGCTTAATCCCATTCATCTCACTAAGCACCTTCCAAAGGCTCCACTTCCTAATACTACCAAGAGTTAGGATTCCAACATAAGAATTTTAGGGAGACACAAACATTCAGACTATAGCAGCAAATTAATGGTGCAACACAAAAATCAATATATCCTAATGGTTCCCAAAGGTCAGTTGGCTTCAGAAACTTCTTCAGTCCTATAAGGACTCCTTTGCCATTAGGAGAGGGGTGGCAGCTGCAGAGACAATAATAATTTTGCCAAAGTGACAGGAGGCCCTTTAACCAATTGTCCCTCTTTGAACCCATTCACTTTTTATTATGGACCCCTGTGGCAGAATTTGAGTAAAGCAACAATAGCAACATGACTTTAAAAACAAAGGACAAGACAAAAATTTGGAAATCTCAGAGGGTGAAACTGAATATTTGCCACATTCAGCAAGTATTTATGACTAGTCTCGATGCCATCAAATGTACTATGGATGTTATTTGCTATGAAACACAAATTCTATCTTGAAAATATGAGTTATATGTTTGTCTCTTAATCTCTTCTATTTTAGAAAATAAGAGATTTCTGTTGAATTCCATAATATAGCTTTCTAATAAACCCAAACAGAAATGGATAGGAATACCTGATTCCCTAACTGGCAATATTTGCTGCTGAGTATTTCTCTGGTTATCATCAACCAGAGTAATTTTTTGATCTTTAGAATTTTTCAAAAGAAGGTATCAAATTCATTTTCTACTATTGGTCCAACTGCATTATGGAAATTTGAACACAAAAGGTAGAAATATCATATGCTAAATCAATCTTCTTGGATTATTCAATATTTATTCATGTTTTGGGTATATTTGGTATTGAGTCAGATTTTAATATAGTGCACATACTTTTTTCCTCAGCCTGAAGCAATGAATTTTAGGGCCACTCACTTCAAATGTCTCGCACCTTCCTCCCCTCACACACACATACCCAATAATCATTGTAGACTGTATCCTGTCAAACTTCTAAGGGCAGATCCACAGATTTTATGGTATTGGGGACATCATTAGGTTTGGACATTTAGGGATAAAAAAATGACAGAAAAGATTGTGGTTGCCCTTAGCAACTACTGCATCACATGCTGTTTGTGTTATCTGTGAGCTGCAGAGCATCACCTTCTTTTTAAGAAACACAAACATGCACATATAGTGCACCCCATGATAGTTTTCAGCTAATCACAGATTCCACAATAATAATAACATAAGAAGTGGAGCACACATTCTTTTGGTTTCACTCTCCTGTTTATCATGTGGATATTTTCAAGATGTAATATTTTATTTTGTCTTGTTTTTAAGAAACAACTTCACTGAATGATTTTTATGATGAAAATAAGAGGCAGTGGAGCATTAGATCTGATCACAATAACAGGCTGTTTAAAATAACAATAACTACTTAAGTAAATAATTTGAAAGACTCCCCAGTATAGAAATCTGGCTTTCAGATGATTTTCTCTCCAATTTCTTGATGTGTATATATTAATTTTTTTCTTCTTTAAAGGTCACTGCACAGTGTTTGTTATAAAGGGACATTAAAACAGAAACATCAATTTTTATCCTTGGTATTCTGAATGCAATCAAATAATGTTTGAAAATTTTTATAGGCCAAAAGGAAGTTGTTTCGTGCCAATTTAGCTAATTAGACTTCTAATAGTCTCACCTCTGAAAATTAAGTATTCTCACTCTGTGGATTGGCTGACCTACCTGTCCTTTCAAAAAGGCAATTATAATAAGGAATTGATAAAAAAAAAAAAGTTCAGGTATTCCTCAACATGTTAGGCATTTCTCACTGTAAAAATAAATAATAGTCTTCAAAGTTCCCTGTAAAACAAAAGACTTCACCTGAGGTTCTTTTTCTTTTCTTTTCCTTTTTAAGGCGGGGAGACATTGATGGAGACTTATCACTTCAAGAATTTCTCTCCAGTAAGAAATTGTGTAGTCACTAGGGTCATTCACAAATATTATGTTTCTCCTTCTGGTCCATGGCAAGGTTGAATTGTACATCCTTGCCCCTTTGAGTTTAGTTGAGGTCATGTGGCTTATTTTGGCCAATAAAATATGAGCAGAAAGGACACGGGTTACTTGATGGATGAAGCCTTTAAAGCCAGTACTCAGTTGGCTACTTTCCCATTTCCTGCCTCCTCAGCAGTTGTGGAAACAGATGTGGAGATGGAGTTTCCATCAGCTCAGACTCCTGAGTTGCTACCCTGAGTAGGACCCCACCTGCAGCTAAGATTTTGAGGGTTTTCAGTTACTGCAACATTATCTTGCACAATTTGATGAACATAAAGATGAAAAGAAAACAAACCAAAACCCTAAGGCTACTGAATTTTAATCACTGCAGAGGAGGTTAGATTGTTTTTGTTTCACCTTTGGCTTACTAAATTGAGGATAGGGTTGTATCTTCTTTCCAGGAACCCTATGGTAGATTACAAAAATTGCCTCACCCCTTCTTTTATCCTTGTCCTTTGCCATATTTTTTTTCAGAGTCCTCTGTTTGACACTGGGTTTAGCCATATGACCTCCTTTGGGAAGTTAGCAAACATGAAAGAAGAGTCTTGAAAATGATTGCACCATTGGGCGTACCCTCTCTCTTTTTCCTCTTCCATTGCCATCAGAACATGTCTAGGATAACCTGCTGAATGGTGAGAGATGTGTGAACAGAACCAAGTTGCCCTCAGCAGCCCAGCCAGGGTCAGTTTAAGTGAGTGGGCAGCCAGCCAAATCCCAGACATGTGAGAACCCAACCAAGATCAGCAAAGCCCCTAGAAAGCCATCATAGGCACATGAGCAATAAACACTTAATGTTGTATGCCAACGAGGTTTGTGATTGTTTGTTGCAGAACATTATTGTGGAATTAGACAATTGATGCATCCTCCTAACCCTCCACTCCTCATCCCTACTCTACACAGGCCCCTCTGAAACATTATCCCCATACAGCAACTCTATACTTGCTGTTTCTTCACAAGTTTTCCTCCAACTTCTCTCATGATAATGAACAATTATTTCCTTGGGAGGTACATGATACAAGTTACCTTTTACACAACTGGTGGCATGTAGTCTTCATCTTTCTAGCTTTTTTGTTCTACTGCCAGGCATATTGGCTCTTCTTACCTAGCTATCCTCTTTGTGTCAACATTGGATTAAAAAAAAGTCTTCTACCCAAATTGCATGTGTGTGTGACTGTGTATGTAAAAAACATCACATATGTTGGGAGATTTCTTATATGCAAAAGTATTTCTAAATCTGTATAATTTTCATTAATCAAGTCTTCTCCTCTCTTCTAATCCAGACAACTGGCTCAATGGGAGAATTAATCCTGTGTATTTTATACTTCAGCTAACACTCAAGTGGCTCTTTTATGTTCTCTTGCCTTACAACTGAAGGTAGGCTAAGGAAGGCAAGACACTGCCAGGGGATGAAAGGGATCTATCTGAAATTTCAGTAACCAATTTTCTAATTTGTTATCAGTTTCTCTTCTTAAAATTGTGTTAAGTGATATTTAGTTGATTGAGTTCATCTTATAAGAAAGGAAAAATGTATTTTTGAGAATAATTATAAGCCAAAATGCAGAAAAATATTTATGGTATCCCAAAATATATTACTTTACAGATTTCTTAAGATTCCCTCAATCCACTATGGTATTTTTGCTTATAAAACATCTCAACCTTGTCCAAAAGATGTTCACAGGTGTTAAAAGGGGATGTTTTAGGCAAGTCAATATTATGTTGAATCAATATTACTTCTAACAGTCAGAGCCCACCACCACATTATTTTAATACTTTCTGAAGGTTATAATCACCAGGTTTGTAATGTCCTTTTAAGAACATGAAAATGCTTTTTCTTTCCTCGTTCATTTTGTCTTTCCCCACCTGGAAAGTATTGATTCCCTCTATTTTTCTCTTAAGTGTATATTATAAGCTCCTGGCCAATGTGATTGCATTCCTATTTTTTGTTTTGTCAACATCAAAGATATATTAGTAGCTCTCTGGAAGTAATTTTAGCCATTTTGTGCCACCTTTTGGATACGATTATGGAAGTCCAATCTTAAAAACCAAATCTAAACCTCTAATGAGACAAAGAGGAGAGGCTAAAGTTTGGTTGTGTTTTTCTTTCTGTTATGCTATCAGAGAGCAAACAGAGCTTCTTTTAAGTGGTCTCACTCTGCATGCGTTTCTGCTTCCATATGCATTTAACAGGTATATGGATAGTTTTGACTAATTTATAAAGTGTAATAGTTTGCCTGACAATAAATTGTCATTTACTCATTGTAAATCCACGAAGTCTATCAAAGCAAATCACAATTTTGGAGCACTGTTAAACACTCTGCATATTTTCATAGTAAATCAGTGTTTGTTTATTTAACACAGGTGTTTCTGTAATTGCACTGCTTTAGGAAAATTCAATGCTCAATGGCCCTCAAGCACTTCCACCTGTGGAGTGTATTGGCCCATTATTAGTATACCAAACGAAATCATAAAATGTGTAAAATGTTAACTGATTAAAGACTTGGTTTTGATTATTCGGATTCTGGTTATGCTTTTCTTGTCACTTCATTCATGTTAAGCACATTTTCACCCCCCTCAAAAGAAGTTAGTTGCTAATCATATATTTAGCAAGAAAAACAAATGTTATATTCACATTAAGACCTTGAATTTAAGGAACAAATAGTTTTCAGGTTATAAATCAGATTTTGAAGATGAAGGAAGCAAAATAGAAAGCCAGTGAACTATTGCATCAATATAATTCCATGCTATACTGTTCTAAACCATACTGAGATGACAGTTCATTGCAAGGTTATAAATTATTTTATAAATCATTCAAAAAGCTTTTTTTGAACACAGGCATGGAGCTGGGAGGGGGTGGTGCTTTGCATTGTGCTATGAGAAAATGCAAGGTCTTTGCCCCCTCAAAAACCTTACCATCTAGTTTGGAATGCAAAATGAATATGGCAAACAATTAGCAAACAAGCAGAGGCTAAGGCTTCACAATGAGGTGAAATTGGAGGTGAACTTTCGAAAACTTGAATAGAAAAAAGGTGATCTTCTCAAGGTGGATGGGAAGCAATTAGCACTAGCAAAGGCATAAAGGCAGGAATAAACACGAAGAAGGCCTTGAAAAGTGTAGCTTGAAAAACTGGAAAAATGAGCTACCATCTTTGCTATATTCAGAAGTTTGGATTGTAGTAATTTTATCGTCATTTATTACTCAGCATTTTCAAATTTCCATTATAACTTCTTATTTGTTCTATGACTGATTTAGAAATGTGTTTTTAATTTCTGAAAGTATCAGTGTCCTTTTCTTATTGATAATCCAATTTAATTGCATTATCATCAGAAAGTACTCCGCATACCTATTCTCTGAAATTTTTGATAGCTTCTTTATGTTTAATGTGTATTCAGTTTTCATGAACGTGTTCTTAAAAAGAAAAGGCACACCCTCTAACTGTCGAGTGCAGGATATAATATGTAATTAGGATTATATAATTATATGTTCTGTAATTAGAAATATATACATATATATGTATATAAAATCCTGCACTTAACAGTATGTATCCATTAAGTAAAATATATTAATTTTGTAATCCAAACATTCTAAAATTTTTATTAAACGCTGTCTGCTTAACATATCAATTGAGAGAAGTCTGTTGAAATCTTACAACTATAATGATTGATTTGTATATTTCTCCATGAAGTTCTATCCTTTTTTGCTCTATAAATCTTGAAGCTATGTTATTAGATGCACACACATAATCCCTTTATCATCATGTAGTGACCCTCTTTACCCCTAACAATATTTTATCTTATGGTATCTTTTGTCTGTTATTAACATAGCTGTGCCAACATTTTAAAATATCTGTTAGTATATAGTTAGTATCTGTCTGGTATATATTTTTCAATCCTTTTCCTTTTAAATTTTCCATGTTTTTAAGTATTAGACATATCTCTTGAAAAAAGTATTTGGATTTTTTTTTAGCCAGTATGACAATCTTAGTCTTTTAATGGATGAGTTTAATTCAGTAATATTTACTGTGACTTACTGATATATTCAAACTTGAACTTGTTTCTACAATCTTTATACTTTCCCTTTCTCTTGATGAACTTTGAAAAGAATAAAATAAACTAATATCAAAGTTTCAAGGACATTAGAACACTTTAGTCCTGATCACCCCCTTCTGACTTCCACAATATTGTTTTTCATTATTTTAGTTCTCTTTTTTTAAACTCACACACTGAGTATAATTTTTGTAATTATTTCATAAGGATATCTGTTTTTATACCTACAAATCACTATTTTCTGTGCCCTCCATTCACTTTTTCCTCTAAGACATTACTTCTGTGGTTATTTTCCCTCTGCCTAAAGACCCCTTTTAGAAGTTCTTTGTTAATAATCTGTTGGTGATGAACTCTCTCACTTTTGGTTATTTCAAAATGATTTCGTTCCACCTTTATTATTGAGAAATGGTTTTCTGGGTACACAATTGTAGGTAGACAGTGATTTTCTCTGAGCAGTTTTAAGATATTATTCTACTCTCCTGGATTTCATTATTCTACTTAAGAAGTCTGCAGTTATTCTAATTGTAATTCCTTTGTAGGTGACTGTTCTTCCTCTGGATTTTTGTAAAATCTTTTTGCCTTTGTTGTCTTGCAGGTGCACTACAATATCCCTAAAAGTGTTTTGTGTGTGTGTGTGTGTGTTTTAAATCACGCTTGATAACTGTTAAATCTTGTATCAATGCATTTGTTTGTTTGTTTCTTTTTTAATCAGTTCTGGAATATTTTCATCTATTATCTCTTTAAATAAAGTTCTTCTCTATTCTCTATATTATATTCTCCTGGCATAGTTAATTATCTTAGACTTTCTCATTTTATCCAGTCTCTAAAATCTCCTTATCTCTCTAGGCAATATCATCTCAGTCACTATTTTTTCTTTTCAGTTCTTTATAATCTACTCTAAAACCTAAACAGTGAGTTTTAATTTAACTATTTTGTCATTTATTAATGTTATATTTGACAATTTATCAAATGTTACTGGTCATTTTTGATAGTCTTTTATTGTTTGCTCATTTGATATGATCTTTCATATCATTAAACATTTCATACACAGTTATTTACAACACCTGAAGTTCTTGAGAGTCTAAATCTGTTAACCCTGAAGGAAAGAGGAAGTCAGGGATTTTAATTAAGTCCATCAAACTGCCCTTCAAATGTAGATTCTACAGACAAAAGTATCAATTATGGAAGAGATAAGGAAACAATACATATAACCTTTTCTTTTGGAACTTACAAGATAACAACTTTGAGTCAACCAGGAGATGACTGGATAAACTACAACAAAGGACAGTCAGCAAACGTTGAAAATCTTTAACAATATACCTAAGACTAAAACCATTGGATGGAATACATAGAAAGAACACAAGGAAAATTGTGTATGTCCTAATAATGGTAAAATAATTGAACTAAAAGAAATCAAAAGAATGGAGAAAGAAAGTAGAGGCAGGAGCCAGAACTGGTTCACTGATTGCCTTACCTGTAACAGCTGAGATTCAAAGAATATCATTTAAAAATTGCAAAGCAATAGAACACAGTGTTGTACCAAGGAGTAGGGGTAGGGGGTGAATAGTAGGAGTGATCCATGTCTCTGCAGGAGGGAGTATTTTACCATTGATATAGTTTAAAATTTCTGGTACATGGTAATAATAAAAAGCAGATGTATTCAGTTGTTTTTGTTATTGCTTTTAAATTCCTTATAGACAATGTACCTCCTTATTGCTATGCCCAGGTTGGTCCACTCCCATTGTTCCCCCTTGATATGCTACCAACAGGAGTATAAGCATATCAAACACTATTACCCAAAGTAATCTACAGAGTCAATGCAATCCCTATCAAATTACCAAGGGCATTTCTCACATAATTAGAACAAAAAATTTTACATTTTGTATAGAAAGACCCCGAATAGCAAAAGCAATCTCCAGAAAGAAGAACGGAGCTGGAGGAATCAGGTTCCCTGACTTCAGACTATACTACAAAGCTACAGTAATCAAAACAATATGGTACTGGCACAAAAACAGAAATATAGATCAATGGAACAGGATAGAGAGTCCAGAGGTAAACCCACACACATATGGCCACCTAACCTATGACAAAGGATGCCAGAATATACAGTGGAGAAAAGCCAGTCTCTTCAATAACTGGTACTGTGAAAACCAGACAGCTACATGTAAAAGAATGAAATTAGAACACTCCCTAACACCAAACACAAACATAGACTCAAAACGGATTAAAGGCCTAAGTGTAGCGCCAAATACTATAAAACTCCTAGAGGAAAATATAGGCAGAACACTCTTTGACATAAATCACAGCAAGATCTTTTTTGATCCACTACCTAGAGTAATGAAGATAAAAACAAAAATAAACAAATGGGATCTAATAAGACTTAAAAGCTTTTGCACAGTGAAGGAAACCATAAACAAAACAAAAAGACAACCCTCAGAATGGGAGAAAATATTAGCAAATGAAGCAACTGACAAGGAATTAATCTCCAAAATATGCAAACAGCTCATGCAGCTCAATATCAAAAAAACAAAGAACCCAATCAAAAAGTAGGCATAAGACCTAAATAGACATTTCTCCAAAGAAGACATACAGATAGCCAACAAACACATGAAAAGATGCTCAACATCACTAATTATTAGAGAAATGCAAATCAAAACTACAATGAGGTATCACCTCACACCAGTCAGAATGGCCATCATTGAAAAGTCCACAAACAATAAATGCTGGATAGGGTGTGGAGAAAAGGAAACCCTCATACACTGTTGGTGGGAATGTAAATTGGTACAGCCACAATGGAGAAGAGTATGGAGGTTCATTAAAAACTAAAAATAGAGCTACCATATGACCCAGACAACACACTCCTAGGCATATATCGGTAGAAAACCATAATTTGAAAAGATTCATGCACTCTGATGGTCATTGCAGCACTATTTACAATAACCAGGACATGGAAACAACCTAAATGTCCATCAACAGAGGAATGGATAAAGAAGATGTGGTACATATATACATGGAATATTACTCATCCATAAAAAGGAACAAAATAGTGCCATTTACAGAGACATGGATGGACCTAGAGATTGTCATACAGAGTGAAGTAAGTCAGAAAGAGAAAAACAAATATCATATAATATTGTTTATATGTGGAATCTATAAAAATGGTACAGATGAACTTATTTGCAGAGCAAAAATGGAGTCACAGATGTAGAGAACAAAGTTATGGTTACCAAGGTGGGAACAGGAGGGTAGGATGAATTGGGAGATTGGGATTGACATATATACACTACTTTGTATAAAATAGATAACTAATGAGAACCTACTGTATAGCACAGGGAGCTCTACTCAATGCTCTGTGGTGGCCTAAGTGGGAAAGAAATCTAAAAAAGAGTGGATATATGTATACATATAACTGATTTACTTTGCTGTATTACAAAAATTAACACAATATTGTAAAGTAACTACAATAAAAATTTTAAAAAGAAGAAAAATAATATTACTGACTAAAATTGATTGGTGAGAGGATGAGGAGGAAATGATGAGGGGAAATGTGCTAATTTTATCATTGCTTCCAGTAGGAAACTAACAAATACAGTTTAAAGGAATACAGTACCAAGGTATTATGTACAGTCATTACAAATATAATTACTTCAACAAAAATAAGTCTCAAAGGATCTATAAAAGTCTCAAAATAAGTCTCAAAGGATCTATAAAAAAGTAAAGCAAAGCAAGCAAACCACATTGTGGAAGATTTTATTTTAAAAAAACAGAAAAAGATACAAAATGCTATGACATTCATATCTGTTAAATCTCTAAATGTAAATTTGTTAAATTTACAAATTAAAAGAGAAATGATTTCTGATTTTATCCAAAAAATAAACTCAATTTATATATAAGAAATAGATATCAAACAAAATGATTGAGACTGATTGAAAACAAAAGGATGGACAAACTTATCCTGAGAACAAGCAAACAAAAAGAAAGCATTGATCATGATCTTACTATTAGACAAGACGACATTCAGTTTCAGCTGATTTAAGGATGAAATTCAAGATCATAGGGAGATTAGAAGGAAATTACTTGATAGATAAGGAATAAAGAAAAACTATTACCAAGTATTTGAGATATTTAGGCAAAAAGAGAATTTTAATATTATCTGGAAACTATACCTGGCCCAAGTGGAAAGTAACTTTGATCAATTACAGGACCACTATAAAGTTCTCATTCCAGTCTTCCTTCTTTTTCTGAGAATTTATTGAGTACCAACTATGTGTCAGGCACCGTGTTAGCCACTTGGAAATCAGCAGTGAATAAAACAGATAGAAATAATGGCTTCCACAAATCTGCATTCTAGTGAGGAGAGACTTCCAATAAAGATGTAACCAGTCAGAAAATATTCCAAGAATAAAGATAAGTGTCAAGGAGGAAAATATAACAGGAAAGTGGGAAAAGAGGATGTAGAGGACATCGTAATTTTAGATAGGGTAGCCAGAGAAGGCCTCATCGAGACAGTAACATTTGAGCAAAAACCTAAAGAGGTAAAAAAAAACCCCATAAAATCAAATATGAAGGGAGAGTGTTGATGGCAGAGGGAACAGTAAATGCATAGTCTCTGAGATGGGTGTATGTATGCATGGCAAATGTAAGGAGATCTAAGAAGGTTAGTATGGCTGAAATTGAGGGAATGAGGCCAGGTACAGAAGGAGATAAGATCAAAGAAATAATGAGGAAACGGTAGCATAGTCTTCAGTGCCTTGTAAACCATTATAACCATTATAAGGACATTGGCTTTTACTTTGAGTGAGACAGACAGCCATTAGAGGACTTTAATGGGAGGAGGGATATAATCTCCTGCTTACAGGCAGGAGGAAAGAGAGGGAGAATGAATCAGATTGGTAAAGAGAGAGGGCATAATTAACTTCCTACATTATGTTGCATTTAAAGCTGAAGTTTTTATTTTTCTTTCCACCTCATTAATAAAGCTACTGTAGTGTCCTTAGAATACATAGAGTACAACATTTATAAAATGCTCATTCCATGATGAATTAAGTTTACAACTGCTGAAAATTAAATATAACATTCTAGAACAATTATCAAACTTTAGGGTGCATCAGAATTACTTGGAAGGTGTGTTAAAATCACAGATTTCTGAGCCCAACACACAGTTTCTGACTCAGTACTGCTGAGGTGGGACCTGAGAATTTGCATTGCTTTTTTTTTTTTCCATATTTTTAATTACCATTATTTCACCAATACAGCATACATATGCTCTATATACATATATCTGAAACTTCATTTTCAATTTTTCAGGAATTCAAATACATAATATATTATCATCTTGAGAATACAAAAAACACTACACAGAGGAAGATTGAGAAAATAGGTTCCCAGTAGTTAGTCACTAGTATTCTATAGGCTTTCCTTTTAGTGTTTTCTATTGGAATTTTTAAATGTCCTGCCATGTCTCTGTAAGAATAGAGCTGCCTGGAACGGGAAGCAATGAAAAAAAAAAATGGACCCAAAGTAAAAAAGAGTCAAGAAGGAAATCCAAGAGAGAGAATCTATTTTGAAACTAAATATAGGGACTCCCTTCAGCCAGAGGGTACACATCCAAATAGGTGCTAAGGGAAGAAATGAGATCTTCCCATTTCACTCTCAAAATTGCCCCTTAACAGATAAAATAGCTGGTGCCAGTTCACCTAAGAGCGGGACCCCTTCACAGCATTGTAAAAGGAATGGTGGGCAGAGGGAGGAAAAGTGGTGGGGGAGCAACTTGCTTCTGACATACTCCTGGTGATGGGTATCGCAGCCATCATTTGGGCAAAACCTATCACAGCTAAAGCAATGGCTCTCCAGGTTGCTTCATAAATGATGGTACATGTAATAGCAGCTTTCTGTTGAAGAGCTGGATTGAAAAAAATAAATATTTATGAAAAGGAGCCAGATACCCAGGTAGCAAGGCAATGTGGGTACTGAACAAGAGTTAAGTGCTTTCAACCTCTCTGCTCTACAAATTAGGTTAAAAACTCTAAACCCGGGCTTCCCTGGTGGCGCAGTGGTTGAGAATCTGCCTGCTAATGCAGCGGACACGGGTTCGAGCCCTGGTCTGGGAAGATCCCACATGCCGCGGAGCAACTAGGCCCGTGAGCCACAACTACTGAGCCTGCGCGTCTGGAGCCTGTGCTCCGCAACGAGAGAGGCCACGATTGTGAGAGGCCCGCACACCACGATGAAGAGTGGCCCCCGCTTGCCACAACTGGAGAAAGCCCTCGCACAGAAACGAGGACCCAACACAGCCAAAAAAATTAATTAATTAATTAATTAATTTTTAAAAAAATGCACCTGTATCTAACACATCATTGTTAATCAACTATATTCCAATATAAAATTTTAAAAAAAATTAAAAAAAAAAACTCTAAACCCTTTAACTTTAGGAGAAATAATGGGGTCATTACAAAGTAACGATGTGCTTCAAATGCAGCAACTAGATGGAGCTGCAAGAAAGTAACTGCTTCTCTAGAATATAACTAGGAAAATATAGCCCCCTGAACCTCCTTCATCCAAGAGACACCCACTGATCAGAGATGCTGCACTATTCAACAGACAAAAGAAGAGTGGGGTGCCACCAACACAACGCTCTTGTCACAGGAAGAGACATGTAAATGCACTAGAAGTTAAGAGGGCTGCACCCAGCACTGGATGTTCACTGAATAAGACAAGCCAGAGGGAGGATATACAGCAGAGACCCAGGAAACAGGTCTTTCTTCACACCCACCCCTATCAAAATTCTGAATCTGTAAACACTGAGATCAGTCTGTCCATTTTTAGAGTCTTCAGTTAATGGAAAAAAGAAGTTCTGAGGTTTTTGTCTCCCCTGAAATTGCTAAACAGGGTTTCACAGAGAGGCACACGAGGGTCATGAGATGATTCTGAAATAAGTTAAAGAATTTAAAGATGGAGAAAATTTTACAGATGTTAGAGGTTATTTCCCCACCAAAGAGACCCTGGCCTTTAGAGCCCTGCATAGTCAGCCACAAGTATCATAAGACCCACTATTCCCCTGCCCTGATAGTGAACAGGAGATAAGAAATACTTTCTTGGCTGTACAGCAAGGAACAACACCGGGGAGTGACACAACCAGCCTGAACGCAATGGAGAAGCTATGAAAACAACTGCTCAATAATTTTGGTTCTGGGGAGGGAAGGGGTTCCGAGCTACCCTCACAGATTGGTGCCCTCAAGGTCATTTTGATTCTTCAAGTCTGTCCTTAACGTCCTGCCAGTGCTCTTCAGAACTGGACCCAGTTGGATGGCTGTGGTGCCTAGTTTGGAACAGAGCTGGATGCAGTGCTAAAGTCTCCCCACAAGTCATTACTTGCAGAAACTGGAGCTGGTGCTGGTGTCGTTACAGGAGCAGGAGAATCCAAATCTAAAAGGATATCTGCATCACTACCTCCATGATTAGATTTTGGTATGGGCGGTGGATGGACATGATTGCCGATGGCAACTGAGGAGGACGGTGGAGAAATTGTGACTCTGCCTCCAGGCGGGGGTGGGAGTAAGCTTAGGCCCCCAGCCCCTGTAGTCTTGGAGTTAGAAGCACCCTCAACTTGATGGTCTGCCCTTCCTTGAAGCCCAGATCCAACTTGGGACGATTATCCATTTCCTGAGATTCTTTGGAAATCTCAGATTCCTGCTTTACCCACTTGAAGTGATCTTGCAAAGAGACATTAAAGTCGAAGGCATCACCCCAATCTGAGAAGCCAATGCCAATGAAAGCACTATGCCCAGTACCATCCTGGATCCGGATTACAAAGTAGCAGCTGGAATCTGTCACTGTCTCCACAGCAATACCAGGATATTGTTCTACTGGTGCCTGAGCAAAGAGCTCCCCTGAAACTTTATCCTCGAATTTGATATAAGCAATCTTCCCTTTTGAAGTGATTCGGAGGCGACCAGTTCAATCAGATTGATCTAGTTTCCAGTCAGATGCCCTGTAACCGCGGTTGGAGGCCCGGGGCAGAATCGGGTAGACGCTGACATCGGGCTTCACACACAGAACAGACTCGTACTCCAACTCGGCCACCATCTTGGCTCTGAGAATTTGCATTTTTAAGTTCCCAAGTGATGCCTGTGCTGCTGGTCGAGGGCCTAAGCTTTGAGATCCACTGGTCTAGAATATGTAATGCATATAACTAGTGCAGAGATAATCTGAGAATTATTGGCATTTTTAGTAATCCTGCTGAGGAAATGACTTTGTGTTTTGGCATCTGGCTTTTAGAACCTCTAAACTCTTACTCTCTCATGACTGACATCTGAAAATAAAATTATTGGGTCCTTTCTGTTTATTCATCTACCACAGATTAATTTAAAAGTAAATAAGAAAGAAAGGTATAAGCTTCCTTCTTACAAAAACCTGCTTAATTTTTAAAAAATTTCTGAAAGTGATAATATTGAATTTTTTGAAGAGTCAAATACTTTGCTGCTAATCCAAATGCATTTGTACTAGAAAGTGCTTAAACCAGCTAATTCCTATTATTATTAAACCTTAACTTTTCATTGTTACTCGGACTCTTCAGAAGTTTATTAATATGATTCCATTTTTATTGTAATTATACTGTCTCTATTCTGAAGAGGAGATATACATTAAGGGCTTATATGAAATGTCATTTTGACAGTGATGTTTTTTGTTTGTTTTTACTAGTTACCATCTTTTTAGAATAAAAAACGTAAGACACTAAATAAACTTTTCCAAGGGGTTTTTGCTGTGATTTTAGAAAGTGTGCCTGAGGACTTCCCTGGTGGTGCAGTGCTTAAGAGTCCACCTGCCAATGCAGGGGACACGGGTTCAATCCCTGGTCCAGGAAAATCCCACATGCCACGGAGCAACTAAGCCCGTTCACCACAACTACTGAGCCTGCACTCTAGAGCCCATGAGCCACAACTACTGAGCCCTTGTACCACAACTACTGAAGTCCATGTGCCTAAAGCCCATGCTCCGCAACAAGAGAAGCCACCACCATGAGAAGCATGCGCACCACAACGAAGAGTAGCCCCCCGCTTGCCGCAACTAGAGGAAGCCTGTGCACAGCAACGAAGACCCAACACAGCCAAAAATAAATAAATAAAAATAAATAATAAAAAACTAAATTAAAAAAAAAAGAGCTAACTTTAAAAGAAAAAAGAAGGAAAGAAAGAAAATGTGCCTGGAAACAGTTGACTATTACTGGAATGCTATATGTATTGAATGGGATTAACGTGTTAAAGCTTTCACAGTCTATGAAGTCTTTCATAAATATTCTTTGCTATCAGCAAGGTGAATGGGAAAAGCATGTGGTATTGCTGAATTTTTAAGGATTTATTATTGTCAAGGGACATTTCTTCAGTTTTGTGGCTTTACAGATTTTCAGTTAACCAGTGAGGTTTCACATGTTAATTTGGTACTTAGAAAACCTGCAAGCAAGTGAGAAGCAGGAACAAAGCCAACAAAATAAATGTGGAAAAGAGGGGGAATATTTTTTTAAAGATAGTCTTAAAAGGTTTGTGAACTTATCAATTTCTTCCTGCAAGAAATGTTGGCAATTGACCTGTTATGCCCTGAAAATGAAAGGTAAGTGTATCTAGTTACATGTACATTTGTTTTCCAAATCCCAAAGAAAACATAAGGCAATATAAGTCTTTTAGACTCAGAACATGTGATCCATTAAATGTGTCAGTTTGGTGAAAGATGATTTCAGGATGCAGTTATCTTGTGACTCTGTGTTTGAAGTGAAAGAGGAGAGAGATCAATTGGGCTCAGATTATTCCAAACTACTTTATCTTAAAATTGTGATTTTGGGAAGTTTTTTTAATATTTTGTTTAAGTCTGAGAAGCTTCACAAAGAACATACAGCTGGTGACATGCTTATATTTTTATTCTTGGCCTCTTTATTTGAATATTTATCTTTGAACTTCTGAAAGTATATTGATTATTTTAAATATGTATTTCCTCAGCATGAACAAAGACCATTTTAAACATAGGAGACAATTTTAAACTGTCCATATTTGCTCTATTCCATAGGTCAAATAATTGTAGCATATGAATATTTTAAGTGCTATTCATCACTGATGAGAAACTTTTTGTTTTGTTTTGTAGTTAGGTAATTTTAGTAATTATTAATAAAGCCAGGTATATATGTTCACTGAGAAGATTTGTGATCTTAATGAATATGAGTCTTACTATTAAAGTCTGATATTCTTCCAAGTATCTGGGCAGAAGCTATTAAAGCTAAATACTATTTATCATTGTTTTTTGAATTTTCCCTGGCTTACACATGGCAAACATGAACCAATAAATGTTTGTTAATGAATGACTACAAGATATTTCAAGTAGTTAATGGAAAACACTAGACCTTAGCACAGTGGTGCTATTGCTTATTAAAATTTTTATTATTTATTACTTATTTTTTTACATGAGTGTGGTAGATCAAGAGAATGAGATATGAGATTTCACAAACATTTATGTAGCACTTAATATCTGTGCTTTACTAATATTCATTTGTTTAATCCTCATAACCACCCTGTGAGGTGACTACTATTTATTTTCCCCATTTTTCAGATGAGGAAACTGAGGAACAGAGAGATTAAGAAAATTGCCGATGACAGAGCTAAAGATAAAAACCCATCCTGCCCCATAGAGTATGCTGTGAACCACTAAGCTACACTGATTCTTTTCACATTTTAACCTTTCCTTCCTTTATGGTGCAGGCCAGAATCAGGACATTGAGAATGCAAAGTAGGCGACCCCTGTTGTGGATAGCAGGAAGGTAAGATGTAGCTAGTGGAATCATTGACTGTAACATAGAGGTGAGGTCAGGGACTTTTGGAAGAAGACTGGATAGCCTATGACTTATTCAGGGAGTGAGAAGAAGGTAGCTGGAAGAATTCATGCAGAAGATAGCATCGTGAGAGTACTTGCAGCACAGTGAAAGTAGCAGAAGGAAGACCTTCACACTTCCATCACTATCATCATCCTCATCATCATTTGTTTTGGGAAAGAAGGTTTATGCCAGCAAAACTCTGACTCTTCAAAAAATCTTTCATAAAAGTCTCACCCAGCATTTTCTGCTTCATTTCACTGTTCAGCAGTGGGTTACATGACCACTTGTAGATGGAAAGCAACTAAAAATAAAGGAGTTATAGATGGGGTTGGGCTCAATCATCACTCTTCAAAAAGGTAATTCACAATGAAAACAAAACTTTACATGTGGAGATTGCATTGCAGCATTGTTTATAATAACAAAAAACTGGAAACAACCTAATATTCAATGATAATGAGGAAACTAAGCGAATTATGGCATATCCATATGATGGAAAATAAGCAACCTTTAACATCATATTTATGAAGAGAAATGTCATAGAAAATCCTTATGACATAATATTAAGTGAAATAAAGCAGTACACACTGCAGCACAAAATGTTAACAATAGATCTCCCTAAAATAGTGGGAAAATAAGTGATTTTCAATATTTTAGTTTTACTAATCAACATTTTCCAAGGTTTTTACAATTGTTAATGCTTTTCATAGGTACATCAATTAGCAGACTTTCAAAAATAAATTTTGAAAGCTTTAAAAAATAACTCTGACTACACCAAGAAAGAAAAAGAGATTTATCGGATGGATTTATTGCCTTAGTTTTTACGTATCACCAATCAAAAACCAAATTCTCAAGAAGGAAAGTCTGATAAGTCTACCTTGGGTCACATACTTATCCTATGGTCAGGGGAGCAGAGTTCTGTTAGTGACAGTCCTATCAGAATTATGTGGAGTGGAGAATGGGCTATTTCCTGAAGGAAAGGATTCTGGTCAGACAAAACCACCTGTGTAATAACAGCAGAAAAATAATGTTTCTTTTTAAAATTCACACTCATTAAATCCTCAGGCTGTTACAACACAGAAAGAATTGACCACATTTTGGGAACTCCAGGGATGGCCGGTGACAAACGTGGAGGAGACTAGAATTTGGGTAACTATCTTTCATAGAGGGTACACTATTCATTTAAGATCATAACATTCAAAGGGGAGTGCTGAATTCAGACTTTAAAAGATTGCAATTAGTATTCAAGGAGGTTTAGTCTGCAGGAAGGGTCATTAGCTTCAGTTTTTTTGGCAGTGCAAAATTTAGAGTCAAACAGGTAGGTATATTATAAATTTGAATGGCACAAATAAATATTCATTCTCTAGGGAGGTACACTACAAAGAAGGAAAAGGGTGAGTGCCCTTTGTAGACCATACATTGGGCTAAGAACTTAACCTGCATGATATTTTCTCCTTACAACTCTATAAGTTAAGACCTATCCATATTTCAGACTTGATAAACCAGTTCAGTGAAATTAAGTCACTTATTTAGATCATATACCAATGGGTGGGAGAGCTGGGATTCAAATCCAGGTTTAGGGTGTTGGGATCCAACAAAGCAAATTGGGTTCAAGCCAGAATTCTAGCTCTGTTCCAGTTCACTAACTAAGATAGATACCAATTCCTAAGGATTTGACTCATGTAAACATGACAAGAGTTAGAGAGAGGAGGCTGAAGATTTCATCCAAGCTGTAAAAGACACCAGAGTGGAAGAGCCTACTCACTAGTAGAAAAAAAAACCCACTCAGTTCTACTTCCTTGCTTTGTTCTATATTGACTCAGAGTTTGAGAGGAGCATGAATGATTGGTGCTAGAACTTAGTGACTACAAATGAGTAAGAATCAACTAAAATCCAAGATATTAAGAATGCTCAATTTTCTAGACAGGACAGTTTATAGACTCAAATATTAGAATAGGACAAGTCCAAGAAAAGACAGGAACAAAGCTAAAAGTACACTAAGGCTATGGATCAAGGTGTAGTAATCTACAGCTGCATAACAAATTCCACCAAAAATGTACACCACAATAACATTAAAATTTAGCAGCTTAAAATAATAGCACATATAGTTTATGTGAGTCAGGACTCAGGAAGTGCCTTAACTGGGTCCTTTCGGCTCAAGGTCTCTCATGAGGTTGTAGTCAAGATGTCACTGTGTCTGCAGTCATGTAAAGGCTTGACTGGGCCTGGAAGATTCATTTCCATGGTGGTCCATTCATATGCCTGACAATCTGGGAAAGGCAAAACTATGGAGACAGTAAAAAGATCAGTGCTTGCCAGGGGTTCTAGGGGAGGGAGGGAAGGATGAATAAGTGGAGCACAGGGGTTGTATAGGGCAGTGAAACTATTCTGTATGATACTATAATGATGGATAAATGTCATTATACATTTGTCAAAACTCATAAAATGTACAACACAGAGATGTGAACCCTAATGTAAACTATAGGTTTTAGTTAATAATAGTTGTGTCAATATTGGCTCATCAATTGTAAGAAATGCACTATGCTAATGCAAGATGTTAATAAATATTGGAAACTGGGGAGGTTGAGGGGTATATGAGAACTCTCTGGACCTTTTGCTGAATTTTTCTGTAAACCTGAAACTGCTCAAAAATAGTTTATTAATTTAAAAATAAAATAATTTGCAATATTTAAATAGTAATAGCAATTAAAAATCACTCCTTAATTTGTAAATTGACTATTTTTGATAAAATATATAACATAAAATATTCCATTTTATTCATTTTTAAATGTACAATTTAGTGCATGAATTATATTCAAAATGTTGTGCAACCATCACCACTATCTCTTTCCAAATACTCTGAAATCATTAATCAATAACTTCTCATCCCTTCCTCCTCCCAGTCCCTGATAAACTCTAATCTAGTTTCTGTCTCTAATGACTTTGCCTATTCTGGATATTTCGTATATGTGGAAGCACACAAGATTTGTCTTTTTGTGTCTGGCTTATTTCTTTAAGCATAATGTTTTCAAGATTTACCCATGTTGTAGCATGTATCAAAACTTAATTACTTTTGATGGCTGTACAATATTATATTGGATACATATACCACATTTTGTTTATTCATTCATCTTTGATGGATACTAGGGATGTTTCCACCTTTTGGTCAATGTGAATAATGCTGCAGTGAACACTGATGTACAAGTTTCTGCTCAAATCTCTGGTTTCAGTTGTTATGGATATACACCTAGGAGTGGAATTGCTGAGTTGTATGATCATTTTATGTTAAGCTTTTTGAGAAAGTGCCAAACAGTTTTCCACAGTGGCTGCATCATTCTACATCCTCACCAGTCATGTCCAAGGATTCCGGTTTCTTCACATCCTTATCAACATTTATTTTTCTTTTTCTCTCTCTCTCCTTTCTTCCTTTCTTTTTCTTTCTTCTTTTCTTTCTTTCTTTCTTTCTTTCTTTCTTTCTTTCTTTCTTTCTTTCTTTCTTTCTTTCTTTCTTTCTTTCTTTCTTTCTTCTTTCTTTCTTTCTTTCTTTCTTTCTTTCTTCTTTCTTTCTTTCTTTCTTTCTTTCTTTCTTTCTTTCTTTCTTTCTTTCCTTCCTTCCTTTCCTTCCTTCCTTTCCTTCCTTCCTTTCCTTCCTTCCTTTCTTTCCTTCCTTTCTTTCCTTCCTTTCTTTCCTTCCTTTCTTTCCTTCCTTTCTTTCCTTCCTTTCTTTCCTTCCTTTCTTTCCTTCCTTTCCTTCTTTCTTTCCTTCTTTCCTTCTTTCCTTCTTTCCTTCTTTCTTTCTTTTCTTTCTTTCTTCCTTTCTTTTTCTTTTGCCATCTTAGTAAGTGTGAAGAAATGAAGTAGTATCTCACTGTGATTCAAATTTTTCTAATAGCTAAGGATGTTGAGCATCTTTGCATGTACTTATCAGCCATTTGTATATCTTCATTGGATAAATGCCTATTCAAGTTTTGTGCCTATTTTTCTAAACTGTATTGTCTTTCTATTGTTGAGTTTTAACAGTTTTAAAATATTTTCTACATATTAAACCCTTATCAGATATATGATTTGCAAATATTTTCTCTCATTCTACAGACTGTCTTTCTGCTTTCTTGATAATGTCTTTTGGTGTACAAAGTTTTTAATTCTGATAATGTAAAATTTATTTTTTTCTTTTGCCACTCATTCTTTTGTTGTCATAGCTAAGAATCCATTACCATGTTCAAGGTAGTGAAGATTTAACTCTGTTTTCTTCTAAAATTGTTGTGGTTTCAGCTCTTATATTTAGGTGATTGATCCATTTGAGTTAATTTTTGTATATCGTATGAGGTAAAAGTCCAACTTCATTCTCTTGCATGTGGAAATCTAGTTATCTCAGCACTATTTGTTGATGAGATTGTTCTTTTCTCATTAAATGGACTTGGAGCCCTAGTCAAAAATCAACTGACCATAGATTTATGGATTTATTTCTGGGCTCTCAATTCTATTCCATTGGTCTATATGTCAATCCTTATGCCAATAGCACACTGTTTTGATTACTATAACTCTGTAGTAAGTTTGGGAATTAGGAGGTATGAATCTTCTGACTTTATTCCTCTTTATCATTATTATTTTGGCTATTTGAAGCTCCTTGCAACTCTATATAAATTTAAGGATTATCTTTTCCATTTCTCAGAAAAGCTGTTAGGATTTTGACAGGGATTGCATTGAATCTGTAGTTGATCACTTTAGGTATTGTTGACATTTTAACAATATTAAGCTTTCCTATCCTATCCATAAAAATGGAAGGTCTTTCCATTTGTTTATTTTTTAATTTCTTTCAGCAATGTTTTGTAGTTTTCATTGTATGTCTTTCACCTCCTTGGTTAAACTTACTAAGTATTTGATTCCTTTAGATGCTGTTGTAAATGGAATTACTTTCTTAATTACCTTTTTCAGTTGATCTTTGTATATATTTAGAAACAACTGGTTTTTGTGTGTTCACCTTGTATCCTGCAACTTTGTTGATTCATTATTAGTTCTAGTACCTTTCTGTGGATTCTTTGAGATTTTCTGTATATAGGATAATTTCACCTGCCAATTGAAATAGTTTTACTTCTTCTTTTGTAATTTAAATGCCTTTTATTTCTTTTTATTGTCTAATTACCCTGGATAGAACTTCTGGTACAATGTTAAATTGCAAAGGTGAAAGTGTGCATTCTTGTCTTGATCCAATCTTATGGGGAAAGTTTTCAGTCTTTCACCATTGAAAATGATATTAGCTGTGGGTTTTTCAGAAATGCCCATTATCATTATCAGGTTGAAAAGTCCACTTCTTTTTTTTTTTTTTTTTTTTTTTTTTTTTTTTTTTTTAAACATCTTTATTGAAGTATAATTGCTTTACAATGGTGTGCTAGCTTCCGCTTTACAACAAAGTGAATCAGTTACACATATACATATGTTGCCATATCTCTTCCCTCTTGCATCTCCCTCCCTCCCACCCTCCCTATCCCACCCCTCTAGGTGGTCACAAAGCACCGAGCTGATCTCCCTGTGCTATGCGGCTGCTTCCCACTAGTTATCTATTTTACATTTGGTAGTGTATATATGTCCATGACACTCTCTCACCCTGTCACATCTCACCCCTCCCCCTCCCCATATCCTCAAGTCCATTCTCTAGTAGGTCTGTGTCTTTATTCCCATCTTGCCACTAGGTTCTTCATGACCTCTTTTTTTTTTTTTTTTTTTTTTCCCTTAGATTCCATATATATGTGTTAGCATACTGTATTTGTTTTTCTCTTTCTGACTTACTTCACTCTGTATGACAGACTCTAACTCCATCCACCTCATTACAAACACCTCCATTTCATTTCTTTTTATGGCTGAGTAATATTCCATTGTATATATGTGCCACATCTTCTTTATCCATTCATCCGATGATGGACACCTAGGTTGCTTCCATGTCCTGGCTATTGTAAACAGAGCTGCAATGAATATTTGGGTACATGACTCTTTCTGAATTATGGTTTTCTCAGGGTATATGCCCAGTAGTGGGATTGCTGGGTCATATGGTAGTTCTATTTGTAGTTTTTTAAGGAACCTCCATACTGTTCTCCATAGTGGCTGTATCAATTTACATTCCCACCAACAGTGCAAGAGTGTTCCCTTTTCTCCACACCCTCTCCAGCATTTATTATTTCTAGATTTTTTGATGATGGCCATTCTGACTGGTGTGAGATGATACCTCATTGTAGTTTTGAGTTGCATTTCTCTAATGATTAATGATGTTGAGCATTCTTTCATGTGTCTGTTGGCAATCTGTATCTCTTCTTTGGAGAAATGTCTATTTAGGTCTTCTGCCCATTTTTGGATTGGGTTGTTTGTTTTTTTGTTATTGAGCTGCATGAGCTGCTTGTAAATCTTGGAGATTAATCCTTTGTCCGTTGCTTCATTTGCAAATATTTTCTCCCATTCTGAGGGTTGTCTTTTGGTCTTGTTTATGGTTTCCTTTGCTGTGCAAAAGCTTTTAAGTTTCATTAGGTCCCATTTGTTTATTTGTGTTTTTATTTCCATTTCTCTAGGACCTGGGTCAAAAAGGATCTTGCTGTGACTTATGTCATACAGTGTTCTGCCTATGATTTCCTCTAAGAGTTTGATAGTGTCTGGCCTTACACTTAGGTCTTTAATCCATTTTGAGTTTATTTTTGTGTATGGTGTTAGGGAGTGTTCTAATTTCATACTTTTACATGTACCTGTCCAATTTTCCCAGCACCACTTATTGAAGAGGCTGTCTTTTCTCCACTGTATATGCTTGCCTCCTTTATCAAAGATAAGGTGACCATATGTGCGTGGGCTTATCTCTGGGCTTTCTATCCTGTTCCATTGATCTATATTTCTGTTTTTGTGCCAGTACCAAACTGTCTTGATTACTGTAGCTTTGTAATATAGTCTAAAGTCAGGGAGCCTGATTCCTCCAGCTCCATTTTTCGTTCTCAAGATTGCTTTGGCTATTCAGGGTCTTTTGTGTTTCCATACAAATTGTGAAATTTTTTGTTCTAGTTCTGTGAAAAATGCCAGTGGTAGTTTGATAGGGATTGCATTGAATCTGTAGATTGCTTTGGGTAGCAGAGTCATTTTCACAATGTTTATTCTTCCAATCCAAGAACATGGTATATCTCTCCATCTGTTTGTATCATCTTTAATTTCTTTCATCAGTGTCCTATAATTTTCTGCATACAGGTCTTTTGTCTCCTTAGGTAGGTTTATTCCTAGGTATTTTATTCTTTTTGTTGCAATGGTAAACGGGAGTGTTTTCTTAATTTCACTTTCAGATTTTTCATCATTAGTATACAGGAATGCCAGAGATTTCTGTGCATTAATTTTGTATCCTGCTACTTTACCAAATTCATTGATTAGCTCTAGTAGTTTTCTGGTAGCATCTTTTGGATTCTCTATGTATAGTATCATGTCATCTGCAAACAGTGACAGCTTTACTTCTTCTTTTCCGATTTGGATTCCTTTTATTTCTTTTTCGTCTCTGATTGCTGTGGCTAACACTTCCAAAACTATGTTGAATAATAGTGGTGAGAGTGGGCAACCTTGTCTTGTTCCTGATCTTAGTGGAAATGGTTTCAGTTTTTCACCATTGAGGACAATGTTGGCTGTGGGTTTGTCATATACGGCCTTTATTATGTTGAGGAAAGTTCCCTCTATGCCTACTTTCTGCAGGACTTTTATCATAAATGGGTGTTGAATTTTGTCGAAAGCTTTCTCTGCATCTATTGAGATGATCATATGGTTTTTCTCCTTCAATTTGTTAATATGATGTATCACGTTGATTGATTTGCGTATATTGAAGAATCCTTGCATTCCTGGAATAAACCCCACTTGATCATGGTGTATGATCCTTTTAATGTGCTGTTGGATTCTGTTTGCTAGTATTTTGTTGAGGATTTTTGCATCTATGTTCATCAGTGATATTGGCCTGTAGTTTTCTTTCTTTGTGACATCTTTGCCTGGTTTTGGTATCAGGGTGATGGTGGCCTCGTAGAATGAGTTGGGGAGTGTTCCTCCCTCTGCAATATTTTGGAAGAGTTTGAGAAGGATAGGTGTTAGCTCTTCTCTAACTGTTTGATAGAATCCGCCTGTGAAGCCATCTGGTCCTGGGCTTTTGTGTGTTGGAAGATTTTTAATCACAGTTTCAATTTCAGTGCTTGTGATTGGTCTGTTCATATTTTCTATTTCTTCCTGGTTCAGTCTCGGCAGGTTGTGCATTTCTAAGAATCTGTCCATTTCTTCCAGGTTGTCCATTTTATTAGCATAGAGTTGCTTGTAGTAATCTCTTATGATCGTTTGTATTTCTGCAGTGTCAGTGGTTACTTCTCCTTTTTCATTTCTAATTCTATTAATTTGAGTCTTCTCCTTTTTTCTCTTGATGCGTCTGGCTAATGGTTTATCAATTTTGTTTATCTTCTCAAAGAACCAGCTTTTAGTTTCATTGATTTTTGCTATTGTTTCCTTCATTTCTTTTTCATTTATTTCTGATCTGATCTTTATGATTTCTTTCCTTCTGCTAGCTTTGGGGTTTTTTTGTTCTTCTTTCTCTAATTGCTTTAGGTGCAAGGTTAGGTTGTTTATTCGAGATGTTTCCTGTTTCTTGATGTAGGCTTGTATTGCTATAAACTTCCCTCTTAGAACTGCTTTTGCTGCATCCCATAGGTTTTGGATCGTCGTGTCTCCATTGTCATTTGTTTCTAGGTATTTTTTGATTTCCCCTTTGATTTCTTCAGTGATCACTTCGTTATTAAGTAGTGTATTGTGTAGCCTCCATGTGTTTGTATTTTTTACAGATCTTTTCCTGTAATTGATATCTAGTCTCATAGCGTTGTGGTCGGAAAAGATACTTGATACGATTTCAATTTTTTTAAATTTACCAAGGCTTGATTTGTGACCCAAGATATGATCTATCCTGGAGAATGTTCCATGAGCACTTGAGAAAAATGTGTATTCTGTTGTTTTTGGGTGGAATGTCCTATAAATATCAATTAAGTCCATCTTGTTTAATGTATCATTTAAAGCTTGTGTTTCCTTATTTATTTTCATTTTGGATGATCTGTCCATTGGTGAAAGTGGGGTGTTAAAGTCCCCTACTATGATTGTGTTACTGTCGATTTCCCCTTTTATGGCTGTTAGTATTTGCCTTATGTATTGAGGTGCTCCTATGTTGGGTGCATAAATATTTACAATTGTTATACCTTCCTCTTGGATCGATCCCTTGATCATTATATAGTGTCCGTCTTTGTCTCTTGTAATTGTCTTTATTTTAAAGTCTATTTTGTCTGATATGAGAATTGCTACTCCAGCTTTCTTTTGATTTCCATTTGCATGGAATATCTTTTTCCATCCCCTCACTTTCAGTCTGTATGTGTCTCTAGGTCTGAAGTGGGTCTCTTGTAGACAGCATATATATGGGTCTTGTTTTTGTATCCATTCAGCCAGTCTGTGTCTTTTGGTGGGAGCATTTAATCCATTTACATTTAAGGTAATTATCGATATGTATGTTCCTATTCCCATTTTCTTAAATGTTTTGGGTTTGTTATTGTAGGTGTTTTCCTTCTCTTGTGTTTCTTGCCTAGAGAAGTTCCTTTAGCATTTGTTGTAAAGCTGGTTTGGTGGTGCTGAACTCTCTCAGCTTTTGCTTGTCTGTAAAGGTTTTAATTTCTCCATCAAATCTGAATGAGATCCTTGCTGGGTAGAGTAATCTTGGTTGTAGGTTTTTCTCCTTCATCACTTTAAGTATATCCTGCCACTCCCTTCTGGCTTGCAGCGTTTCTGCTGAAAGATCAGCTGTTAACCTTATGGGGATGCCCTTGTGTGTTATCTGTTGTTTTTCCCTTGCTGCTTTTAATATGTTTTCTTTATATTTAATTTTGGATAGTTTGATTAATATGTGTCTTGGTGTGTTTCTCCTTGGATTTATCCTGTATGGGACTCTCTGTGCTTCCAGGACTTGATTAACTATTTCCTTTCCCATATTAGGGAAGTTTTCAACTATAATCTCTTCAAATATTTTCTCAGTCCCTTTCTTTTTCTCTTCTTCTTCTGGGACCCCTATAATTCGAATGTTGGTGCGTTTAATGTTGTCCCAGAGGTCTCTGAGACTGTCCTCAGTTCTTTTCATTCTTTTTTCTTTATTCTGCTCTGCAGTAGTTATTTCCACCATTTTATCTTCCAGGTCACTTATCCGTTCTTCTGCCTCAGTTATTCTGCTATTGATCCCATCTAGAGTATTTTTAATTTCATTTATTGTGCTTGTCATCGTTTCTTGGTTCCTCTTTAGTTCTTCTACGTCCTTGTTAAATGTTTCTTGCATTTTGTCTATTCTATTTCCAAGACTTTGGATCATCCTTACTATCATTATTCTGAATTCTTTTTCAGGTAGACTACCTATTTCGTCTTCATTTGTTAGGTCTGGTGTGTTTTGACCCTGCTCCTTCATCTGCTGTGTGTTTTTCTGTCTTCTCATTTTGCTTATCTTACTGTGTTTGGGGTCTCCTTTTCACAGGCTGCAGGTTCGTAGTTCCCGTTGTTTTTGGTATCTGTTCCCAGTGGCTAAGGTTGGTTCAGTGGGTTGTGTAGGTTTCCTGGTGGAGGGAACTAGTGCCTGTGTTCTGGTGGATGAGGCTGGATGTTGTCTTTCTGGTGGGTTCGTCCACGTCTGGTGGTGTGTTTTGGGGTGTCTGTGGCCTTATTATGATTTTAGGCAGCCTCTCTGTTAATGGATGGGGCTGTGTTCCTCTCTTGCTAGTTGTTTGGCATAGGGTGTCCAGCACTGTAGCTTGCTGGTCGTTGAGTGAAGCTGGGTCTTGATGTTGAGATGGAGATCTGTGAGAGATTTTCGCCGTTTGGTATTACGTGGAGCTGGGAGGTCTCTTGTGGACCAGTGTCCTGAAGTTGGCTCTCCCACCTCAGAGGCACAGCCCTGATGCCTGGCTGGAGCACCAAGAGCCTTTCATCCACACGGCTCAGAATAAAAGGGAGAAAAAATGGAAAGAAAGAAAAAAAGAGGATAAAATAAAATAAAATAAAGCAATTATAATAAAAAATAAGAAAAAAATTATTAAGAGTAAATTTATTAAGAAAAAAAATTTTTTTTTAATTTTTAAAAATAGATTTATTAATTTTTTATACTAAAAATAAGAAAAAAATTATTTAGAAAAAATTTATTAAGAAAAAAAATTTTTTAATTTTTTAAAATAAAAAATATGAAAAAACTTATTAAAAATTTTTTTAAAAATAGAAAGTAAGGAAAAAATTATTAAGAAAACATTTATTAGGGAAAAAAAAATTTTTAAGCCAAAAAAAAAAAAAAAAAAAAAAATGGACGGACCTAACCCTAGGACTAACGGTGAGAGCAAAGCTATACAGACAAAATCTCACCCAGAAGCATACACATCTACACTCACAAAAAAAAGGAAAAGGGGAAAAGTTAATATATCCTGCTCCCAAAGTCCATCTCCTAAATTTGGGATGATTCGTTGTCTATTCAGGTATTCAACAGATGCAGGCACATCAAGTTGTTTGTGGAGCTTTAATCCGCTGCTTCTGAGGCTGCTGGGAGAGATTTCCCTTTCTCTTCTTTGTTCGTATAGCTCCCGGGGTTCAGCTTTGGATTTGGACCCGCCTCTGCATGTAGGTCCCCTGAGGGCGTCTGTTCCCCGCCCAGACAGAACGGGGTTAAAGGAGCAGCTGATTCGGGGGCTCTGGCTCAGTCAGGCCGGGGAGAGGGAGCGGTACGGAGGAGGCGGGGCGAGCCTGCGGCAGCAGAAGCCGGCGTGACGTTGCAGCAGCCTGAGGCGCGCCGTGCGCTCTCCCGGGGAAGTTGTCCCCGGATTACGGGAGCCTGGCCGTGGCGGGCTGCACAGGCTCCCGGGAGGGGCGGCGTGGAGAATGACCTGTGCTCGCCCACAGGCTGTTTGGTGGCGGCAGCAGCAGCCTTAGCGTCTCATGCCCGTCTCTGGGGTCCGCGCTGATAGCCGCGGCTCGCGCCCGTCTCTGGAGTTCGTTTAAGTGGCGCTCTGAATCCCCTCTCCTTGCACGCCGCGAAACAAAGAGGCAAGAAAAAGTCTCCTGCCTCTTCGGCAGCTGCAGACTTTTTCTCGTGCACCCTCCCGGCTAGTTGTGGTGCGCTAGACCCTTCAGGCTGTGTTCACGCAGCCAACCCCAGTACTCTCCCTGGGATCCGACCGAAGCCCGCGCCTCAGCTCCCAGCCCCCGCCCGCCCCGGCGGGTGAGCAGACAAGCCTCTCGGGCTGGTGAGTGCTGCTCGGCGCCGAGCCTCTGTGCGGGAATCTCTCCGTTTTTCCCTCTGCGTCCCTGTTGCTGTGGGATCCGCGCTGATAGCCGCGGCTCGCGCCCGTCTCTGGAGCTCGTTTAGGCGGCGCTCTGAATCCCCTCTCCTTGCGCGCCGCGAAACAAAGAGGCAAGAAAAATTCTCTTGCCTCTTTGGCAGCTGCAGTCTTTTTCCCGGACTCCCTCCCGGCTAGCACCGAAGCCCGAGCCCCAGCTCCCAGCCCCCGCCCGCCCCGGCGGCTGAGCAGACAAGCCTCTCGGGCTGGTGAGTGCTGGTCGGCTCCGCTCCTCTGTGCGGGAATCTCCGCTTTGCCCTCCGCACCAATGTGGCTGCGCTCTCCTCCGTGGCTCCGAAGCTTCCCCCCTCTGCTACCCGCAGTCTCTGCCCACGAAGGGGCTTCCTAGTGTGTGGAAACCTTTCCTCCTTCACGGCTCCCTCCCACTGGTGCAGGTCCCGTCCCTATTCTTTTGTCTCTGTTATTTATTTTTTCTTTTGCCCTAGCCAAGTACGTGGGGATTTTCTTGCCTTTTGGGAGGTCTGACGTCTTCTGCCAGCGTTCAGTGGGTGTTCTGTAGGAGCAGTTCCACGTGTAGATGTATTTCTCATGTATCTGTGGGGAGGAAGGTGATCTCCGCGTCTTACTCTTCCGCCATCTTGCCCCTCCCTTGAAAAGTCCACTTCTATCCCTAGCTTTTTCAGTATTTTTTGTCATGAAAAGGTGTTGGATATTGTCAAATGCCTTTTCTGCATCTATTGAGATGATCATGTGGGGTTTTTTTCTTTGTTCTATTAATGTAGTGTATTAGATTGATTTTCTTATGTTGAACCACCCTTGCATTCTTGGCATAAATCCTATTGGTCATAGTGAATAATCTTTTTAATGTGCTGTTGAATTCAGTTAGCTAGTATTTGAAAATTTGAAAATTTTGCTTCAATATTTATAAGGAATACTGTTCTGTAATTTTCTTCTGCTGTAGCAATTGACTTTTGGTTATGTGTACTCTACTATTTATACTTTATATTCTTTTCTTTAAGATTTTTTAAATATTTATTTTATTTATTATTATTTGTTTTTGGCTGCATTGGGTCTTCGTTGCTGCACACAGGCTTTCTCTAGGTGCGGTGAGCAGGGCCTACTCTTCGTTGCAGTGCATGGGCATCTCACTGCAGTGGCTTCTCTTATTGCAGAGCACAGGCTCTAGGCACGTGGGCTTCACTAGTTGTGGCACGGTGGCTCAGTAGTTGTGGCTCACGGGCTTAGTTGCTCCACAGCATGTGGGATCTTCCCAGAAAAGGGCTCGAACCCGTGTCCCCTGCAGTGGCAGGCGGATTCTTAACCACTGCGCCACCAGGGAAGGCCCCATATTTTATATTCTTGCTCTCTATATGCATATATTACTCTAAGTTCCACTTTCTTTTTTACCTTGCATCAATGTGTAAAGTCCTTTACATATTTCTACTCAGTTCTTAAATGCATCATTTCTGACAGTAATCAGAAATGCATTACTCCATTAACGTATAATAATCTGCTATTATATCTAGCACAGTGACCATTTAGACTATTTCTAGCCCTAGCTGAAATGTATAGCTAAAGCATAATGATTTATATGTCCATCTTTTATTTAAATTATTTCTTTGGAATAGAGTTTCAAAAGCAGTTTTACTGGGTTAAAAGTATGCTTATCTTGATTTCTATAAGTCATTGCCAAGTAACTCTCCAGAACGTTAATGTCACATTGAAGGACCATTCTAAATATTCACTCACAACCCCTACACTGAATTTTTTTCTTCATTATTTTCTTTATGTTTTAATAAATATCAGCTGATATTTCACATTTTTTGTTAATAATTCATTTTCTATGTAATTTTTACGCTTATAAAAGGAACATGTGTTGGTTGTAGAGACATTATAAAATTTAGTAAATTATAAGGAAGAATCTAGGAATAATCCATTTTGAAATAATTCTTGTGGTTTTATAATACATTTTAGTATCAAGTGGATTAGACAGGTCTCAGTAGAAAACAGATGGCACCCTTAAATTAATATAATTCTAAGGAAGTTTAATAAAGGGACTATTTTACCAGGTGTGGCCAAAATGTAAGGAAACCGTAATAATTCTCACAGAAACCCAGGGCTAGTAATAGTGGACTCCATTAGCACCCTAGGCCTGAATATGCAAGTTACAGGAATTCCAAGACAGAGGACTGTGGAAAGGGCTGTCTGACAGGAACTGTAACCTGTTATAAATTAACACAGCCACCGCCCAGTGTCTCTGGAGAGAGGGAGTAAGGGAAATTAACACCCTAACCTACCTCACTCTCCTTTCTCCCTCTGATCTCTTTCTGCGGTCTTCCATTAGCCAAATTCTATTGGACACCAGAGGGAATAGAAGTCTATTGATGTCTGTTTAGGTCAGCCTCCAGTCTCCTAGGGTACAGAACAGAGTGAAGAGTGAAGAGTGAATCTGAAAGGATAGACAGAAAATATTCAACATGTCAAATGTGACAAGACACTCTCAATCCTCTCTCCTTATTTCTTTCAATATTCCTTCAGTAAAGTTTGTAACTTTGCACAAGCCTACATGTATTGAGTGCTTACTATGTGCCAGGCATTTTTGAGGTGCTTTATGTATAGTCTTCACAATAACCCTATGAGTTAGGCACTATGATTATCCTTATCTTATACTGATAGATGAGGAAGAGGGGGTCCTAGACTTAATTAATATGGCCATGTCACAGCCCTAGTAAGTATCAGTGCCACAATTTGAACCCAGGGATTCTACAGACTCTCTGCAGGAGTTCTACAATTTTTTTACAGTGTTATTCTTTGGCTTCTTATGATATTTTGTTGCAATCCTAAGTGGATTCTTTTCTCCCTTTCATTTCTTCTAATGAGTTATTGCTTCCATAAACAAAAGATACTGACTTTTTTATATTTATTATCTATTCTGCTCTTCCTAAACTTGCAATTCTGAGAATTTAATAATTGAACCTCTTAGATTTTCTAGGTCTATATCATATGTAAAGATATTAGTGTTTTTTGTCTCTTCCTTTCTTTTCAGAAGTTATACCTCTTTTTTTCTATTCCATGTTTAATATGTTGGTTTGAAAGAAAAGTTTTAAATAGTAATAGTGATACTAGGATATATTTTCTTGGTCTTTATATTATCTCACCATTATTTACCATTTTGGTAGTCTCTTTAAAGTTTATATTCTTAATGGAAAGATATGACTTGTTCTTAGATAGTAAGATTGAGAAAATGTCAGTTTTATGAAAATTACTCTGTAAATCCAACGGAATCCCAGTGAAAACACCACTAGCTTTAAGAAATGTTTTTTTTAATTTTTACAAAATGATATTGTCCATTTGTAATACTAAATATGTGAAAATACCAAGGAGAATTACAAATATATGGTAGACTGGCACTATTTTATAAAGCTGAAGAAATTGAAAGTTTGATATTGGCAAAAGAATAGCTATGTAATAGAAAAGAAGAGAGAGTCCAGAAGTTAATACAAACATATATGGGAATTTAGTACATGATAAAAGTGGCAATTTCAAATCAGTACCATGAAAACAGCTCAATAGTTAAATGCTATTGGGAAAATTAGTCATCTGGGAAAAAATATCTAACATCATATTTTACATAAAGTATAATTCTAGATAGATAAAATATTTACATTAGAAATACTAGATTAAAAGGTGAGCGAATATGTTTATAGTCTTGAAGTGAAAAAGGCATTTTTAAGCATAACACACTCCAGAAACCATAAAGAAAAATATTTATAAGTTCCACTAAATAAAAAGGAAAATGTTTGTGTGGCAAAATATCAATTAAAGTGAAAAATAATATGACAAATTTGGGGGAGGAAGAAACCAAAAGTTTTATGTCTTTAGTACACAAAGAGCTATTACAAATTAATAAGAAAAAATGCAGTTATTTTAATGAGCATGGGCATGCAGTTCACAAGAAAAGAAAGTCAAAATGGTAATATAAATATACAAAGATAATTAATCACACTGGCAAAAGGGAATCACAAATAAAAATTAGAGGCAATTGTTCCCTTAATTTGACAAAATATATGAAACATATTTATTATATCTAGTGTTGCCAGATATGTGAAGAAATTGACAGTTTAATTTGTTGTTTAATAGCTAGTAAACTGATAGAAGAGCTTGGAGGGAAACTTAGTAGTTTCTCCCATGGTCATTTGTTCATTCAGGTCTTTCTATTTTATTAATTAATTTTGAAAATTATCCACTACTCTGAGATTTAAAATTATTAAATTGTACATAGCCTTATCTTATTATTACTAATTAAATAATCTACATCTCTTATTATGTTTTCTTTACTACTTGTAATTTTCTGTATTTTGCTTTCATAATTTTTCAGATTGCATATTTCAGATTAAGCAGAATTATTTTTTCTTTTTGTCCCCAAGAACTAGTTCTTGGATTAAATTAAAATTTCAATTCTATGGATTTTACTTTGTCTGAGAAATTTATTTCTGCCTTTAGCTTTACTATATCATTCCCCTTGATTTTCTTTGGAATATTTCATTGTTCTCTTTTGTATTTTCTTGGTTAGATGCTAATTCATGTTTGTTTGTTTTTTTAATTTTTATTGGAGTATAGCTGACTTACAATGTCATGTAGTTTCAGATGTACAGCAAAGTGAATCCATTATACACATATATATGTCCATTCTTTTTCAAATTCTTTTCCCACATAGGTTGTTACAGAATATTGAGTAGAGTTCCCTGTGCTATACAGTAGGTCCTTATTAGTTATCTATTACTACGTGAAGTAAGTCAGACTCAGACAGAGAAACACAAATAACAGATGATATCACTTATATGTGGAATCCAACAAAAATGATACAAATGAACCTATTTACAAAACAGAAACAGATTCACAGATCTCGAAATAAAACTTATGGTTGCCAAAGGGGAAACGTGGGGGGAAGTGATAAATTAGGAGATTGGGATTAACGTATACACACTACTATATATAGGAAATGTCCCTTTAGTATATAAAAATAACTAGAAATAGAAAAAGTTAAAAGGATTGTGATAGAGCGTGGAGCAGGAAGGAAGGATGAGTCTTTTCATTTAGTGTCATGTTGCATTTTAAAAATTTTACTATGCTTGTATATCTCTTTTACCATGAAAAAGTAATAATAAAAGTAGAGCCAGTATAGGTCATTACCAAATGGACACTAAATTAAGGGTATTGGTCACAGAGGTGATCAAACACTTACCCTCATGGGCAATAACTCCCTGTGAAATCCTAGTTACACAGCTATGAGAGATGGGGGAAGTTGAAATTACTGAATTTCTTACTGCTAAACTGAAATTAAATTAAGCCACTTGAAATAACTAAAATGTCTGTAACTTAATGAATTGTGTCCCCCAGAAAAAAATGTATATGCAGAAGTCCTAACCCCCAATTTGAATGTGTTTGGAGATAAGGCATTTAAGGAGGTAATTAAGGTTAAATTTGGTGGAGGTGGTGGTTAATCTAATATGTCTGGGGTTCTTATAAGTGACACTAGTGATGTGTCTGCACAGAGAAAGGCCATGTGAAGACACAGCTAAGAGGTAGCCACCTTTAAGCCAAGGAGAGCGACTTCAAGAGAAACAGAACCAGTAAACTCAAACTTAGGTTGATTACTTCATAAATTTCTAGAAATATACTTTTAAAAATTAGATCTTACTAGTTTACCCCATTGTTTTATTTTTCTTTACCAGGGACTTCAATTATATGAAGAGCATACTTTGCTGAACTTCCATTTCTACACCTCTTTTTTTACCTTTTCTTATTTATTCTATTTATTTTATTTTTTTACACCTTTATTGGAGTATAATGGCTTTACAATGTTGTGTTCGCTTCTGCTGTATAACAAAGTGAATCAGCTATATGTATACATATATATCCATATCCCTTCCTTCTTGTTCCTCCCTCCCACCTTCCCGATCCCACTCCTCTAGGTGGTCACAAAGCACCGAGGTGATCTCCCTGTGCAATGCAGCTGCTTCCCACTAGCTATCTATTTTACATTTGGTAGTCTATATATGTCAATGCTATTCTCGCCCTTCGTCCGAGCTTACCCTCCCCACCCCCGTGTCCTCAAGTTCATTCACTGGGTCTGTGTCTTTACTCCTGTCCTGTCCCTAGGTTATTAAGAACCATCTTTTTTTAGATTCCATATATATGTGTTAGCATATGGTATTCATTTTTCTCTTTCTGACCCACTTCACTCTGTATGACAGACTCTAGGTTCATCCACCTCACTACAAATAACTCAATTTTGTTTCTTTTTATGGCTGAGTAATATTCCATTGCAAATATGTGCCACATCTTCTTTATGCATTCATCTGTCAATGGACACTTAGGTTGCTTCCATGTCCTGGCTATTGTAAATAGTGCTGCAATGAACATTGTGGTACATGTCTCTTTTTGAATTTTGATTTTCTCAGGGTATATGCCCAGTAGTGGGATTGCTGGGTCATTTGGTAGTTCTACTTTTAGTTTTTAAAGGAACCTCCATACTGTTCTCCTTAGTGGCTATATCAATTTATATTCCCACCAACAGTGCAAGAGGGTTCCCTTTTCTCCACACCCGCTCCAGCATTTACTCTTTGTAGATTTTTTGATGATGGCTATTCTGACTGATGTGAGGTGATACTTCATTGTGGTTTTGATTTGCATATCTCTAATGATTAGTGATGTTGAGCATTCTTTCATGTGTTTGTTGGCAATCTGTTTATTTTCTTTGGAGAAATGTCTATTTAGGTCTTCTGTCCATTTTTGGATTGGGTTGTTTGCTTTTTTCATATTGAGCTGCATGTGCTGCTTGTATATTTTGGAGATTAATCCTTTGTCAGCTGCTTCATTTGCAAATATTTTCTCCCATTCTGAGGGTTGTCTTTTTGTCTTGTTTATGGTTTCGTTTGCTGTGCAAATCTTTTAAGTTTCATTAGGTCCCACTTGCCTATTTTTGTTTTCATTTCCATTTCTCTAGGAGGTGAGTCAAAAGGATCTTGCTGTGATTTATGTCATAAAGTGTTCTGCCCATGTTTTCCTCTAAGAGTTTTATAGTGCTTGACTTTACCTTTAGATCTTTAATACATTTTGAGTTTAGTTTTGTGTATGGTGTTAAGTGTTCTAATTTCATTCTTTTACATGTTGCTGTCCAGTTTTCCCAGCACCACTTATTGAAGAGGCTGTCTTTTCTCCACTGTATATGCTTGCCTCCTTTATCAAAGATAAGGTGACCATATGTGTGTAGTTTTATCTCTGGACTTTCTATCCTGTTCCATTGATCTATATTTCTGTTTTTGTGCCAGTACCATACTGTCGTGATTACTGTAGCTTTGTAGTATAATCTGAAGTCAGGGAGCCTGATTCCTCCAGCTCTGTTTTTCTTTTTCAGATCGCTTTGGCTATTTGGGGTCATTTGTGTTTCCATACAAATTGTGAAATTTTTTGTTCTAGTTCTGTGAAAAATGCCATTGGTAGTTTGATAGGGATTGCATTGAATCTGTAGATTGCTTTGGGTAGTATAGTCATTTTCACATTTCACAATGTTGATTCTTCCAATCCAAGAACATGGTATATCTCTCCATCTGTTTGTACCATCTTTAATTTCTTTCATCAGTGTCTTATAGTTTTCTGCATACAGGTCTTTTGTCTCTTTAGGTAGGTTTATTCCTAGGTACTTTATTCTTTTTGTTGCAATGGTAAATCGGAGTGTTTCCTTAATTTCCCTTTCAGATTTTTCATCATTAATGTATAGGAATGCAAGAGATTTCTGTGCATTAGTTTTGTGTCCTGCTACTTTACCAAATTCATTGATTAGCTCTAGTAGTTTTCTGGTAGAGTCTTTAGGATTCTCTATGTATATTATCATGTCATTTAGTGGCTGCCATCTGTGGGCAAACGGAGCAGGAAGCCCCTCTCCTCTCTCACCCTGAAACAATGGTGTCTTGCCTCTCTGGAAGGTCCAGACATTTTCCTGGACTCCCTCCTGGCTAGCTCTGGCTCACTAGCCCCTTTCAGGCTGCCTTCACACAGCCAACCCCAGTCCCATCCCTGGGGTCTGACCTCCGAAACCGGAGCCTCAGCTCCCAGCCCCCACCCAACCCGGCAGCTGACCAGACAAGCGTCTCAGGCTGGTGAGTGCTGGTTGGCACCCATCCTCTGTGTGGGAATCTCTCTGCTTTGCCCTCTGCACCCCTGTTGCTGTGCTCTCCTCTGTGGCTCCAAAGCTTCCACCCCCATCCCCTCCAGTGAGGGGGCTTCCTAGTGTGTGGAAACTTTTCCTCCTTCACAGCTCCCTCCCAGAGGTGCAGGTCCCTTCCCTATTCTTTTGTCTCTGTTTTTTCTTTTTGCTTTTGCCCTACCCAGGTATGTGGGGATTTTCTTGCCTTTTGGGAAGTCTGAGGTCTTCTGCCAGCATTCAGTAGGTGTTCTTTAGGAGTTGTTCCACATGTAGATATATTTTTGATGTATTTGTGGGGAGGAAGGTGATCTCCATGTCTTATCCTCTGCCATCTGAAGGTCTCTCCCTAATTCATGATTTTTTTATCCATTAACTTTTATTTAATTATGAAAGTTTTTAAGACTGTGAGTTTTTTTTAAATGAAGTTTTGGCAATATTACCTACATTTTAATAGGTTTAACTCTCATTTGTTGTTATTTTATAAGTGCTGTGTTCATTATGCTTTGATATTCTCTTTTACTCAATCCTTATTTTAAATAGTTGTGTGATGATGATTTGTTCTAAATAGTTATATATTTTATTGCTTAAATTATTATTAATAGCTACTTTTATTGTATCACCTGAGGTAGTAAATTATGTAAGTTTAATTTGATTTGGAATTTATTAAGGCTTTATTTTTAAAGGGTTTTTTTTATATGGACCATTTTTTTTTTTTTAAACATCTTTATTGAAGTATAATTGCTTTACAATGGTGTGTTAGCTTCTGCTTTATAACAAAGTGAATCAGTTATACATATACTTATGTCCCCATGTCTCTTCCCTCTTGCATCTCCCTCCCTCCCACCCTCCCTATCCCACCCCTCTAGGTGGTCACAAAGCACCGAGCTGATCTCCCTGTGCTATGCGGCTGCTTCCCACTAGCTATCTATTTTACATTTGGTAGTGTATATATGTCCATGACACTCTCTCACCCTGTATATGGACCATTTTTAAAGTCTTTATTGAATTTGTTACAATATTGCTTCTGTTTTATGTTTTTGGTTTTTCGGTCTCGAGGCATGTGGGATCTTAGCTCCCCTACTAAAAATCAAACCCGCACCCCCTGCATTGGAAGATGACGTCTTAACCACTGGACCACCAAGGAAGTCCCTATTAAGGCTTATTTTGATTGTTTGTTTATTTGCTTTTCTATACCCTAGAAAGAAATTTACGTGCTATATTTTTCAGAGATATTTAATACGTTCCTACATTTTGATTTGAATTAAATTATCAAAATATATTTTGAATGTTTTGGTACTATAATTTTCAAATTACATATAAAATACTTATTTATACATGTTCTCATTGAGTTTTTGAAAAGCAAATGTTATGAAGATAAATATATACAATGAATATAGATAATAAAATATCAAATTTTTGTAAATTTCCACAAATGCTTAAAAAGAGGATGAAATTTCTCTGTAAAATGATTACCTGTTATATTTTTGTGAGTTTGTCTGCTAGGTATTTGCCCACCCTTTACATCCAATACAATATATATAATGTATGTGTACAGTTAAAAAAATAATAAATGAGAACACATTTATACACTACTCAGTTTAAGGGTTAAATACTTCCAGTGCCTTTAAAGCTACCAGTATGCCCTCCACATCACAACATCCATCTTTCCCCTAGAAGAGCCACTACCCTAAATTTTGTGCTTAGTATTCCCCCTGCTTTCGTCTATAATTTAAAACCATAAATGGGAACTCTAGGCGATATTGCTTTCTTTTGGAAAGTTATTATTTATTAAACTGGAAAATTCCTTTACCTGTGGACTCAGTAAACTCCTAACTAGAACTATTCCTCAAAGTGTTTAATATACATCTAAAGTGGGCAATCCTAGATGTGTTCATTTTAAAGGTACATTTTCGCCTTTGTAAATTAATAGTTAATCTTCAGAGTTATACTTTGAAACTATGTATATATCTTATTTCCCAATAACCTTACATTCATTGGTGATCCCCACCTGAATCAATTATTATATTTGTAGATATAAAGTGGTGACTTTCTAATTCCTTCTATACTTAGTAGCTGTCATTAATCTGTAAATAAAAGCTTTCCTTCCCTCCCTCTTTTTGAATATTATTACGGACTCACAGATTCTCTTTTATGTAACATATTACAATATCTTACCTTGCTCAAATTGCTCCAGATGCAGTTCCAGATGTGGCCAATGCCAGCCCCTTTTTGACATGCCCCCATCATTCCTTGAATGCTTCCTTGCTTTATAACACAACAATATGTTCTTATATAGATTTATCTTTTGCTTTGCCTGTTCCAGGCCTGGGATTGGTTATTATTCAAAGGAGCTTCATTTCCTTTTATGAAGAATGGTATTTAGAAACCCAGATCTGGGTGCTAGGGGTGCTTCTAGATCTTCTAAAATACACTACAAAGAAATAGGTTTTTAAGAAACCATGAGTTCATACTGATATTCTAATTCAAGGAAGAATTCTTCCTCATTTTCTCCCATTTCATATTTTTATCTCTCTAAAGGACAATATACGATTGATTTTGTCACTAAAAGTGACTGGAGGACTTTGAATGAGAAATGTCTTGGTATTTTCCAAATTTTTATTCATAATAAAGAAATAACTTTCTCCCTTTGAATAAATGTTAATGAAGCAGTGGGATTATATTGTTTCTTATTACACCCAACAAGGCATGCTTGTTTAATGTACTAGTTACACATTTATTATATGTGTAGTCACTAGTTTTATGTTATTTTCTATACATATGCCTGGAAACTTTTATTAACGTGGTTTTGCTACCTTATAAAAAGAGGGAAAATAAAAATGTAGTTGAGGCTCATGTGTAATCACAAGTCTTTTGTTTGCACACACCAGGATGCAGCCTTCTTGGAATTTGAGTAAAATAGGGCAATCAACTTATGTTTATTTTTTCTTGATGTAATCTTATTTTTCTTGATGTATAATTTTTTTTGGTGGGTGAGAGTCTAATAAGATATTCTGACAGATTTTCTATTGGATTTTAAAAGGAAATTCTTTCAAGTTTTAGAATAGAGTCCAAAGATTTATAATGACTATGAGAAAATTCAAGTAGCTGAAAAGAGTGCTTAGGTGTTTCATCCTACAGTACAAAAGAAAGACAACAGGAGTTACACAACAAAATGGGAGGTGATATTTGATCAGCAAATACAAAAGGGCTCAGCAGGAGATTCAGCTACCAGGCATGAAAGAGGTAGCAGTTATATGAAGCATATTTGTACAAAATAAAAAATATTGGAAACCATCATCTTAAATATATTATCATATTAGTTAAATGGAAGCACATATAGTGTTTTGGTTTTTTTGGCACTTGCATAACAAGTGATAGTAGAGTTTGTTTACAGTAGAAATGTGCTTTCACAGAACATTACTGACAACCTTTTTATTACTTGATTATACATAACTACTTGTTTGATTATGTTATAGGGCAATCAGGAAAAAGAAATTGAGTATAGTCCAGTTTTTTTCAATCAGCTTAAGAACTAAATTGAATTATTACACTGATCATGCAATGATAAACAACTCTGTAAACTGTCAGTTTGTGGTCACAGATAGGTGAAAAAATGTAAAGTCATGCAGTTATCACCTTATGGTCAAAATCTAGTAAAACATTCTGCTGAGGAATGCTTCAAGTGATAGCTACTTCACTCTTAACTTTATCCATGAATCTCTTCATGTGTTAAGTTTTCCAAATATCGATTCAAGGTGAGAGGGACTTCCCTGGTGGTGCAGTGGTTAAGAATCCACCTGCCAATGCAGGGAACACGGGTTCAATCCCTAGTCTGGGAAGATCCCACATGCCGTGGGGCAACTAAGCCCGTGAGCCACAACTACTGAGCCCGCATGTCACAACTACTGAAGCCTGTGCGCCTAGAGCCCATGCTCCACAACAAGAGAAGCCACCACAATAAGCCCCACTCACCTCAACTAGAGAAAGCCCATGCACAGCAATGAAGACCCAATGCAGCCAATAAATAAATTAATTAATTTTTAAAAAGCAAGAATTATTGTCCATTTAAAAAAAAAATTCAAACTGAAGAGAAGTAGAATACATAAGAGAAAGAAAAGAGCAAAAAAAAAAAAAAAAAAAAAACTGGGTAGAATGATTTGTAGGCTGTTGAAGTTAGAAAAATAGATCCTAATAGCCATAAGTATATTTATATCATATTTGTATAGTCAATCTTAGATACCTCTACCTTAACTGATTCTTACATTTTCAATATTAATCTGTTCCTCTTTCTTCCTTTAACCTAAATCGTGTATGAAGTAACAAGCAAAATATCTTGGGAGGTACATTAACATTTTGCTAATAGATATATTCAGAGAAAATATTTCTTTTTAACAGCTTAATTACATCTACAAAGAAAAATATACATATAGGTAAATTTATATGAGCCTTCCTTTAGACTATCAACTTATATACACATACAAATCCCTTTGCTCATTGAAAAGAGAATCTATCCTTTTCTGAAGTTAACACATAACAATTTCAGTATGAATGATAGGCATGATGCTATGAATTGATGTCCATTAGGATCGAAGATTGGCTACAGTTTTTACTGGAGTAATTGTGAATAAGATCTGAAGCCTATCCTATAAATAGAAAAAATCACAAACACTGACACACATCCTTTTAAATACTCAAAATTTCTGCATCTGATTTGGGGGAGCTTTTTTTATCCAGCAGGAAAAAGATATTGAATGACAAATAACGCTGGAATATTTTACCACTTGCACAAGACTAGATGATGCTTATAGGATCCTGGTTCATGATGGTAGTACACTTGTCTTTCATTTCCCTTAATTGCCTCTTGATTCTTTAGGTTTATTAATAGCTTGGAGCCAGAGCTAAAACTTGAGTAAGCTAGCCTGTGTCAGTAAGCAACATTGAATGAAATTGTCTCTTTGCTTTGGGCAGACAAAGCCTTCTTGTCATAGAATGTTCTGGGACACTTAAACAGACATCCAAACATGGTCCCTGATATGAATTTTTCAAGACTCTCATAGAAAAAAAAATCCTGTATACAATTGGGGTTCAGATTTGACTGACAGAATGAGGGGTGTTATGATGGAAGGCAGATATCAAAGGGGAACAACAAGAACTTAATAAGCAATTCATCACAACTGAGGAAGATGTCTGGCAGAGTGGGCCAGATTCAAAACATAATCTCATTGCTGTTCTATTTTAGAATTGTCTTTGGTGTTGTTACTTGCATTATTTTCCATATGAATTTTAGAATCAGCTTTTCTAGTTCCAATTGAGAATAATAACCCATTAATATTTTTATTGAGACCACATTATATATTTATAGCTTTTCTTGTGGAGAATTTACATATATATAACATTGAACCTTCTTTCTACATAGGAACACGGTGGGCCTATCCATGTGTTCTTGTATTCTTTTTAGTGTTTAAAAGTTTTCTCTAGCACTACTGAACAGTATACTTTAAAACGGTTAAGAAAGTGAAATAAGTCATACAGAGAACGACAAATACTATATGATTTTACCTATGTGTGGAATCTTAAAAAATAAAAAAAAACTGAACTCTTAGATACAGAGAACAGAATGGTGGTTGACAGAGGTGGGGGCCAGGGAGCAAAATTGATGAAGTTGGTCAAAAGGTATAAACTCCCAATTATAAGATAAATAACTAAATAAGTCATGAAGATATAATGTAAAAATTTAATGGTAAATTTTATGTGTATTTTACCACAATTAAAAGTTTAAAAAAATGAAGAAAGGTTATTGATAATAAAATATAATTAAGGAAGTAAACAATTCTGCTTTGTCTGGGAAATAAACTACATTATCTACTAAAAAAAGTTTTCTTTATGTAGGTATTATATATTTATGTTTATTCTTGGTTATTTTATAATATTGCCGCTATTGTTAATGGGTTTTTTATATAACTTTTAACTAGTTAATTTTATGCATATATGTGTGTATATATATGATACCCATACATTAATATTTACTCCACTATCTTACTAAACTCTTATTTGCTTGCAGTAGTTTTCTCAGTTGATTCTCTTGTATTTTCCAGTTACACAATTATGTAATTTGCAAAGAATGATAGTACTTTTTTTCTTCTTTCCAATTTTTATACTTGAGTGTCCCTTATCTTATCTAATGGCTTCAGCTATTATATGTAGTAAAGTGTTAAATAATAATGGAGATAGTAGACATTCCAGACTTCTTGCTGATTTTAGTGGTTACAATGGCTGTGTTTCCCCATGATATTGAATTTTGGGCTGAGATAAGTACAGTTAATCATGTTAAAGAAGTATTGATTTATTCTTATTGAGTTTTTAAAATTGAGACTTGTCATTGAATTTTGTCAAATGCCTTTTCAGCATCTATGGAGATGAGCATATAATTTTCTACATGAATCAATTAATAGGATCAATTATTTTAATAGATTTCCAAATAGTGAACCATTCTTGATTCCTACAATAAGTCTTATTGGTCTGGATGCATGTTTCTTAAAAGGTACTGCTGGATTCTGGCTTACTAATATTTTGTTTTGGATTTTTCTCACTATGTTTTTATTAAGATATAACTCATATACTGTGATATTCACCCTTTTAAAGTGTACAATTCAGTGACTTTGTTAAAATCACAAGGTTGTGCAACCTTGACCACTAATTACAGGATATTTTCATCTCATCAAAAAGAAACTCCTTAAAAAGAAAAAAAATAAAAGAAACTCCTTACTTATTAGTAATCACTCATGAATTCACAACCTTAGCTCTGGAAACTACTAGTCTACTTTCTATATGTATGCATGTCTATTCTGGGTATTTCATATAAATGAAATCATACAATATATGGTCTTTGTGCATGGCTTCTTTCACTTAGCATAACGTTTTCAATGTTCATCCATGTTGTAGCAGGTATTTCATTCCTTTTATTACCGAGTAATATTCTATTGTATAGATATACCACTTTTGTTTGTGTCTTCATCCATTGATGGACATTTCCAATTTGGGGCTCATAAGTAATGCTGCTATGACTATCATGTACAAGTTTTTGTGTGGACATAATATTTCTTTTCTCTTGAGTATATACCTAGAGATGGAATTGATGAATTGTATGGTAGCATTTTTAACATTTTGAAGCACTTCCAAACACTTTCCCAAATGGTTGCACCATTTTACAGTTCCATCAACAATGCATGGTTCCAACTTCTCCATATCCTTGACAACACTTGTAATTGTCTGTCTTTTTTAATATAGCCATCTAAGTGGGTGTGAAGTGGTACCTAATTGTAGTTTTGATTTCCATTTCTCTAGTAACTGTTGGGGCTCAGCATCTTTTCATGTGTTTATTGGTTATTTCTGCTTTTTTGAGAAATGTCTATTCAAATATTTTTAATAGAGTTATTTGTGCTTTTATAGTTTTATGTTGAGTTCTTTATGCATTCCAGATACTAGACCTTATCAGATAATTAATTTGCAAATATTTTCTCTCATTCTATGGGTTGTCCTTTCACTTTCATGATAGTATCTTTTAAGCACAAATATTTTTAACTTGATATAGTTCAATTTATCAATTTTTTTCCTTTGGTTTCTTGTGCTATAGGTGTCATACCTGAGTATCCATTGCCTAATCCAAGGTCACGAAAATTTACTGCTCTGTTTTCTTCTAAGAGTTTTATAGTTTTATCTCTTACATTTAGATCTTTGATCCATTTTGAGTAAAGGTTTGCGTATGACATGAGTTAGGGATCCAATTTCTTTCTTTTGAATGTAGATATCCAGTTGTCCCAGTACCTATTGTTGAAAAGACTATTCTTTCCACCATTTAGTTGTTTTGACAACCTTGTTAATAGTAGATTGACTATAAATGTACGGGTTTATTTCTGCACTTTCTATTTTGTTCTATTGATCTTTGTGTTTATCTTTATGCCAAAACACATGGTCTTGATTGCTGTAGCACTGTAATAACTTTTAAAATTGGAAAGTGTGAGTCTTCCAACTTATATTCTTTGTGCTATTATTGTCATAAACATTACAGCTTTATAGATTGCATATTCATCAACTTAGTTCATTTGTATTTTAATAATATAGAAGAAAAAAAGAGTTACATACAAAAATATATTTATACATTTATATTTATACCTGTGTGTTGCCTTAATGGTTGTCTTCATTTCTTAATGAGGATTGGAGATATTGTCTAGTGTCTTGTCCTGTCATTATTCAGACACTCCTTTTAGTATTCCTTATAGATCAGGTCTGCTAGCCATAAATTCTCTCATTGTTTTTGGTTATCTAAAAATGTCTTAATTTTTACATAACTTTTGAAGGATAATTTTGTCAGATACAGAAATCTTTGTTGCCAGAATGTTCTTTCAGCCTTTAGTGTCATCTCTCTACCCTCTAGCCTCATGCTTTCTGATGAAAAATAAGGTTAATCTTAGAGGACTCTTTACACATGATGAGTCACTCCTTTCTTGCTGCTTTCAATTTTCTCTTTTCTTTGGTTTTCAATGGTTGAATTATGATGTATCTAGGTATGGATCTCTTTTATTTTATTTTACTTGGAGTTTATTGAGTTTCTTGAATGTATGTATTAATGTCTTTCCTCATATTTGGGAAGTGTTCAGTAATTATTTCTTCAGTATTTTTTCTATCCCTTTGTCTCTGTCCTCTCCTTCTGGGACTCCACTTTTCAAATGTAGATATTGTTGATTGTGTCCCATGGGTATTTAAGTCTCTGTTCACCTTTCTTCATTTTTTTTCATTCTGTTCCTCAGACTAAATATTTTCAATTGACCTATCTTCACATTACTAATTTTTTTCTGCCTGCTCAAATTTACTGTTGAGTTCTTTAACTTAGCTATTGTACTTTTCAACTACAGAATTTTTATTTGCTTTTCTTTATAATTTCTATCTCTTTATTGATATTTTCTTTTTGATGAAATGCCATTCTCATACTTTCTTTAGTTCTTTAGACATGGTTTCCTTTAGCATTTTGAACATATTTTAAATGGCTGATTTAAATTCTTTGCCTAATAAATCTTACCTCTGGCCTTCTTCAAGAATAGTTGTTATTGATTCTTTTTCCCTGTTTCTTTATATGGCTTATATTGTTTTTGTTGAAACAACATTTTATATAATATAGTGTTAAGTTACACTTACATTGTTATATAATATAAAACATCATTTTATATAACTATGTTGTTATTGCTGCTTTTTGTAGTTGCTGTTTGTTTTTTTAGTGATCTTTCTGAACTAATTCTGTAAAGGCTACCTTCTTTGTCATATGTGAATGCTGAAGTCTCTGTTTAGTTAGCTTAAAGGTCAGGTAACAATTGAACAGAGATTTCCTTAAACACTTGAATCCAGTACATTTTCCAGGCTTCGCTGGGAGGCTCTGTGTTCATGTCGGTGCACACCTTGAACACCGAGCAAGGCAGTTGACAACTCTGCTTTAACCTTCACTTCCTGCTTGAGGAGACTTTAGGTCAACCAGACATGAGAGTTTAGGGCCTTCTCAAGTCTTTTCTGAGCAGATGCAAGGGCCTGGGTATGTGCACAGCCCTTGGTATGTGCACAGTCTGACATATGTGCATGACCTTCAAAATTCTCAGGAATATGTCAGAGCTTTACAAAGGCCTTATGAACATCTCTTTCCCCAGCTTTTCCTTTCAGATTGTTTTTTTATAGCCTATTGTTTGCCCCAACTGTTATCTACCTCTTCAGGCAGCCACAAAATCAAACACACCAGTACTTTTTTGACAAATGCCCACAGAGAAAGGGTTTTTGCACTGACTGAGCATTGAGACAGGTCAAATAAAGACAGCCTTGCAAGTAGGGTATTCCAGGGAATCACCAAACAGGTGAAATAATAAAAATTACCTGAAAATGGGGAGATTGAAGGAGATCCAACCTCATTCTGCCCCCTCTGGTTGCTGCCAGGCTGCTGGTTTTCACCAAGATTTCAGGCTCTTGGTTTTCAAGGCTACACTGATGCTGGAGAGAATCAGATCAGAACAGGGCAAGTTATATTGCCACAAAGTTTGCTGGTATTGCTAAGATTCAAAGGTTTTACTTGAATAAACACTCCCCAGATTGCCGAAAGCATTGGATTAATTTCCAGAACTCTGAAATTTTTCTATTTGACAATTTTTGCCAATATTCTAGATTTTCTGAGGCCCTATTTTGCTTTTTTTATGGCTGTCTGTCTTGTTTAAGAGTTTTGCATCAATACATAACAATTATATTTGTAGCCTTTTTTTTCTGTTCAATTTTTTTCAAGTTTTGATGTTAGTACTGAACTCACTTCATAAATGGAATTTGGAAGTTTTCCCTTTTGGAGCAGTTTTACCAGCTTCGGAATTATCTGTCCTTTAAAAGTTTTGGAAAATCTTCTATGAAACCATGTAAATCTATTGCTGTTTGAAAGATAGCACTTTGATCATCTTCTTCATTTATTCCATATAAATGCATATGTTTAGATTTTCTATATTTTCTGAGATAAATTTGGTAAATTATAATTTCCTAGAATATTATATATTTCATTCATACTTTCAATTTAAATTGTATAGGTTTGAGGAGCATAGTCTCTCATCCTTTTAATTAATTCCGTAGATATGTCTTCCTTATCATGTTTTACCTTTTATTAGTAATTTTTTCCTTTGTTATTCTTAATTAGATTAGCTGGCAGTATATTTTTTTAATTTATTTATTAGTTCTAACATGTTTTCTTTATTTAACTCAATTTCTCTTTCTATCTTTATTAAATCATTACTTTAAACTTGCTTTAATTTTTTGTTGCTATATTTCTAATTTTAAGTTAGGTTATTAATTCATTTATTTTCATTTTGCCTTATTATTGATATACATATTTAAGGCCATGAATTTCCCCATGAACCCTGCTTTAGCTGTATTTCATATGTCCTACAATATAATGCTTTAGTTATATTTGTTTTAAAGATATTATTCAATTTTTAATTTCCTCTATAACCCTCAAAAATTATGGGAATTTGCTTTCTTTTTATAAATTTATTTATTTTATTTTACTTTTGGCTGCGTTGGGTCTTCATGGCTGTGTACGGGCTTTCGTGAGTTGTGGCGAGCGGGGGCTACTCCTCACTGTGGTGCTCAGGCTTCTCATTGCAGTGGCTTCTCTTGTTGTGGAGCATGGTCTCTAGGTGCACGGGCTTCAGTAGTTGTGGCACACAGGCTCAGTAGTTGTGGCGCACAGGCTTAGTTGCTCAGCGTCATGTGGGATCTTCCCAGACCAGGGCTCTAACCCATGTCCCCTGCATTGGCAGGCAGATTCTTAACCACTGCACCACCAGGGAAGCCCTTGTTTTTTATTTATAGGCAGAAAATGCGCTTTTCATGATATAAAAAAAAAAAAATTTATAAAGTTCTAGACTTATAATCAAAGAGTTTTTGGGGTTTTTTTTGTATTACATCAATATTAGTGAATGCTGTAGAGTCTATTGGAAAAGATTCTTCTCTATTTTTTAGAATATAGCATTCAATATATATAAAAAGTTACCTATCAATTATATTGTCCATTTCTTTTATATTCTTATTTTTGCCCACTTGATTTGATATAGACTGATAGAGAAGAATTATCATTCTACTAGTATATTTTTATCTAATTTTCCTTTCATTTCCCATGATTTCTGCTCTGTAAATGCTGTTACTATGTTACTTGGTGCTAGATATACAGCTCTATTTTACCTTAAATGTGAATCGTATCCTTTATCATGGTCTTTTGAAAACTGTGGTTTGAAGATCATGTATGTATTAGAATTTCCTCCTTTTCTTTTACTGTAACAGGAGAAAAGAAGCAAAGATAGAAACAGACATTACTAAGATTTTCTTCTGGTTTGATGATGATGTGACAGCTTCCCTATAACAGGTTCGGCTTTCTCTATGAAGTATGAGACATAGGGCAATGATGGATAGCTTGAATATTCAGGAAGAATAAACAAGATATGAAAAAGTGATTGCAGAGAGAAAGCAAGATTAAAGAGACATTAGTTAAAAATTTCTGGAATTTGTTTAGTGTTCTTTTAATTTGCACAACACACATATAGGGTAAAAGATACTAATGCACATGGTTATTTGGTGCTTATCTGCTTGGCAAGAGATTGATCATCTAGATTCAAATTTTTCTAGGTTAATACTATTGAAAAAAAAGTGAAGTGTAGATTGGTTCAAGATGGTGGAGTAGAAGGACGTGCTCTCATTCCCTCTTAAAAGAACCCAGAATCACAACTAACTGCTGAACAATCATCGAGAGGAAGACACTGGAACTCACCAAAAAAGATACCCCACATGCAAAGACAAAGGAGAAGCCACAATGAGATGGTATGAGGGTCGCAGTCACAATAAAATCAAATCCCAAAACTGCTGGGTGGGTGACTAACAAACTGGAGAACACTTATACCACAGATGCCCACCCACTGGAGTGAAAGTTCTGAGCCCCACGTCAGGCTTCCTAATCTGGGGGTCTGGCAACGGGAGGAGGAATTACAAGAGAATAAGACTTTGAAGGCTAGTGGGATTTGATTGCAGGACTTCGACAGGACTGGAGGAAACAGAGACTCCACTCTTGGACAGCACGCACAAAGTAGCGTGCTCATCGGGACCCAGGGGAAGGAGCAGTGACCCCATAGGAGACTGAAACAGACCTACCTGCTAGTGTTGGAGGGTCTCCTTCAGAGGCAGGGGGTGGCTGTGTGTCACCGTGAGGACAAGGACACTGGTAGCAGAAGTTCTGGGTAGTACTCCTTGGCATGAGCCATCCCAGAGTCTGCCATTAGCTCAAACAAAGAGCCCTGGTAGGCTCCAGTGTTGGGTCACCTGAGGCCAATAAACCAGCAGGAATGGAACCCAGCCCAACCCATCAGCAGACAAGTGGATTAACGTTTTACTGAGCTCTGCCCACGAAAGCAACAGCCAGCTCTACCGACCACCAGTCCCTCCCATCAGGAAACTTGCATAGGCCACTTAGAGAGCCTCATCCACCAGAGGGCAGAGAGCAGAAGCAAGAAGAACTACAGACCTACATAGACATTTCTCCAAAGAAGATATACAGATTGCCAAAAAAAACCATGAAAGAATGCTCAACATCATTAATCATTAGAAAAATGCAAATCAAAGCTACAATGAGATATCATCTCACACCGGTCAGAATGGCCATCATCAAAAAATCTACAAACAATAAATGCTGGAGAGGATGTGGAGAAAAGGGAACCCTCTTGCACTGTTGGTGGGAATGTAAATTGATATAGTCACTATGGAGAACAGTATGGAAGTTCCTTAAAAAACTAAAAATAGAATTACCATATGACCCAGCAATCCCGTTACTGGGCATATACCCTGAGAAAACCATAATTCAAAAAGAGTCATGTACTAAAATGTTCATTGCAGCTCTATTTACAATAGCCAGGACATAGAAGCAACCTAAGTGTCCGTTGACAGATGAATGGATAAAGAAGATGTGGCACATATATACAATAGAATATTACTCAGTCATAAAAAGAAATGAAACTGAGTTATTTGTAGTGAGGTGGATAGACCCAGAGTCTGTCATACAAAGTGAAGTAAGTCAAAAAGAGAAAAACAAATACTGTGTGCTAACACATATATATGGAATCTAAGAAAAAAAAAAATAGTCATGAAGAATCTAGGGGCAAGACGGGAATAAAGACACAGACCTACTAGAGAATGGACTTGAGGATATGGGTAGGGGGAAGGGTAAGTTGTGACAAAATGAGAGAGTGGCACAGACTTATATGTACTACCAAATGTAAAATAGGTAGTGGGAAGCAGCTGCATAGCACAGGGCGATCAGCTCGGTGGTTTGTGACCACCTAGAGGGGTGGGATAGGGAGGGTGGGAGGGAGGGAGACGCAAGAGGGAAGAGATATGGAAACATATGTATATGTATAACTGATTCACTTTGTTATAAAGCAAAAGCTAACACACCATTGTAAAGCAATTATACTCCAGTAAAGATGTTTAAAAAAAAGAAAGAAAGAAAGAAAAAGAACTACAATTCTGCAACCTGTGGAACAAAACCCACATTCACAGAAAGATAGACAAGATGGAAAGGCAGAGGGCTATGTATCAGATGAAGGAACACGATAAAACCCCAGAAAAACAACTAAATGAAGTGGAGATAGGCAACTTTCTAGAAAAAGAATTTGAAATAATGATAGTGAAGATGATCCAGGACCTCAGAAAAAGAATGGAGGCAAAGACTGAGAAGATGCAAGAAATGTTTTACAAAGATATAGAAGAATTAAAGAACAAACAAACAGAGATGAACAATGCAATAATTGAAATGAAAACTACACTAGAAGGAATCAATAGCAGAATAACTGAGGCAGAAGAACGGATAAGTGACCTGGAAGACAGAATGGTGGGATTCACTGCTGCGGAACAGAATAAAGAAAAAAGAATGAACAGAAATGAAGACAGCCTAAGAGACCTCTGAGACAACATTATATGCCACAACATTTGCATTATAGGAGTGCCAGAAGGAGAAGAGAGAGAGAAAGGACCTGAGAAAATATTTGAAGAGATTATAGTCAAAAACTTCCCCAACATGGGAAAGTAAATAGCCACCCAAGTTCAGGAAATGCAGAGAGTCCCATACAGGAGAAACCCAAAGAGAAACACACTGAGACACAGTAATCAAATTGATAAAAATTAAAGACAAAGAAAACTTATTGAAAGCAGCAAGGGGAAAATGACAAATAACATACCAGGGAACTCCCATAAGGTTAAAAGCTGATTTCTCAGCAGAAACTCTACAAGCCAGAAGGGAGTGGCATGATGTACTTAAAATGATGAAAGGGAAAAACCTACAACCAAGATTACTCTACCCGGAAGGATCTCATTCAGATTCGATGGAGAAATCTAAAGCTTCACAGGCAAGCAAAAGCTAAGAATATTCAGCATGAGCAAACCAGCTCTACAACAAATGCTAAAGGAACTTCTCTAAGCGGGAAACACAAGAGAAAAAAGGACCTACAAAAACAAACCCAAAACAATTAAGAAAATGGTCATAGGAACATACATATCGATAATTACTTTAAACGTGAATGGATTAAATGCTCCAACCAAAAGACACAGCCTTGCTGAATGGATACAAAAACAAGACCCATATATATGCTGTCTAAAAGAGACCCACTTCATACCCAGGGACACATCCAGACTGAAAGTGAGGGGATTGAGAAAGATATTCCATGCAAATGGAAATCAAAAAAAGCTGGAGTAGCAATACACATATCAGGTAAAATAGACTTTAAAATAAAGAATGTTACAATAGACAAGGAAGGACAATACATAATGATCAAGGGATCTATCCAAGAAGATATAACAATTCTAAATATATGTGCACCCAACATAGGAGCACCTCAATACATAAAGCAACAGCTATAAAAGAGGAAATCAACAGTGACACAATAATAGTGGGGGACTTTAACACCTCACTTACACCAATGGACAGATCATCCAAACAGAAAATTAATAAGGAAACACAAGCTTAAAATGGCACAATAGACCAGATACATTTAGTTGATATTTATAGGACATTCCATCCAAAAACAGCAGATTACACTTTCTTCTCAAGTGCGCACGGAACATTCTCCAGGATAGATCAAATCCTGGGTCACAAATCAACCCTCAGTAAATTTAAGAAAATTGAAATCATATCAAGCATCTTTTCTGACCACAACGCTATGAGATTAGAAATCAATTACAGGGAAAAAAACGTAAAAAACACAAACACATGGAGGCTAAACAATACGTTACAAAATAAGCAAGCAATCACTGAAGAAATCAAAGAGGAAATCAAAAAACACCTAGAGACAAATGACAATGAAAACACGACGATCCAAAACCTATGGGATGCAGCAAAAGAAGTTCTAAGAGGGAAGTTTATAGCTATACAAGCCTACCTCAAGAAACAAGAAAAATCTCAAATAAAAAACCTAACCTTACACTTAAAGGAACTAGAGAAAAAAGAACAAACAAAACCCAAAATTAGCAGAAGGAAAGAAATCTTAAAGATCAGAGCAGAAATAAATGAAATAGAAACAAAGAAAACTATAGCAAAGATCAATAAAACTAAAAGTTGGTTCTTTGAGAAGATAAACAGAATTGATAAACAATTAGCCAGATTCATCAGGAAAAAGAGGGAGGGCACTCAACTCAATAAAAATAAAAATGAAAAAGGAGAAGTTACAATAGATACTGCAGAAATACAAAGCATCCTAAGAAACTACTACAAGCAAATCTATGCAAATGAAATGGACAACCTGGAAAAAATGGACAAATTCTTAGAAAGGTATAACCTCCCAAGACTGAACCAGGAAGAAACGGAAAATATGAACAGACCAATCACAAGTAATGAAATTGAAACTGTGATTGAATATCTTCCAACAAACAAAAGTCCAGGACCAGATGGCTTCACAGGTGAATTCTAGCAAACTTTTAAAGAAGAGGAACACCCATCCTTCTCAAACTCTTCCAAAAAATTGCAGAGGAAGGAACACTCCCAAACTCATTCTATGGGGCCACCATCACCCTGATACCAAAACCAGACAAAGACACAACAAAAAAGGAAAATTACAGACCAATATCACTGATGAATATAGATGCAAAAATCATCAACAAAATAGTAGCAAACAGAATCCAACAACACATTAAAAGGATCATACACCATGATCAAGTGGTATTTATCCCAGGCATGCAAGGATTCTCCAATATACGCAAATCAATCAATGTGATACACCATATTAACAAATTGAAGAATAAAAACCATATGATCATCTCAATAGATGTAGAAAAAGCTTTTGACAAGATTCAACACCCATTTTTGAAAAAAACTCTCCAGAAAGTGGGCATAGAGGGAACCTACCTCAACATAATAAAGGCCATATACGACAAACCCACAGCAAACATCATTCTCAGTGGTGAAAAACTGAAAACATTTCCTCTAAGACCAGAAACAAGACAAGGATGTCCATTCTCACCACTATTATTCAACATAGTTTTGGAAGTCCTAGCCATGGCAATCAGAGAAGAAAAAGAAATAAAAAGAATACAAATTGGAAGAAGAAGTAGTAAAACTGCCACTGTTTGCAGATGACATGATACTATACATAGAGAATCTTACTGAGGCCACCAGAAATCTACTAGAGCTAATCAATGAATTTGGTAAAGTTGCAGGATACAAAATGAATGCACAGAAATCTCTTGCATTCCTATACACTAATGATGAAAAATCTGAAAGAGAAATTAAGGAAACACTGCCATTTACCACTGCAACAAAAAGAATAAAATACTTAGGAATAAACCTACCTAGGGAGACAAAAGACCTGTATGCAGAAAACTATAAGACACTGATGAAAGAAATTAAATGATACCAACAGATGGAGAGATATTCCATGTTCTTGGATTGGAAGAATCAATATTGTGAAAATGACTATACTACCCAAAGCAATCTACAGATTCAATGCAATCCCTATCAAATTACCAATGGCATTTTTTACGGAACTAGAACAAAAAATCTTAAAATTTGTATGGAGACACAAAAGACCCCGAATAACCAAAGCAGTCTTGAGGGAAAAAAACGGAGCTGGAGGAATCAGACTCCCTGACGTCAGACTATAACACAAAGCTACAGTAATCAAGACCATATGGTACTGGCACAAAAACAGAAATATAGATCAATGGAACAGGATAGAAAGCCCAGAGATACACCCATGCACCTATGGTCAACTAATCTATGACAAAGGAGGCAAGGATATACAATGGAAAAAAGACAGTCTCTTCAATAAGTGGTGCTGGGAAAACTGGACAGCTACATGTAAAAGAATGAAATTAGAACTCTCCCTAACACCATACACAAAAATAAACTCAAAATGGATTAGAGACCTAAATGTAAGACCAGTCACATCTTCTAAGAGGAAAACATAGGAAGAACACTCTTTGTCATAAATCATAGCAAGATCTTTTCTGATCCATCTCCTAGAGTAGTGGAAATAAAAACAAAAATAAACAAATGGGGCCTAATGAAACTTAAAAGCTTTTGCAAAGCAAAGGAAACTACGAACAAGATGAAAAGACAACCCTCAGAATGGGAGAAAATATTTGCAAACAAATCAACAGACAAAGGATTAATCTCCGAAATACATAATCAGCTCATGCAGCTCAATATTAAAAAAACAAACAACCCAATCAGAAAATGGGCAGAAGACTTATATAGACATTTCTCCAAAGAGGACATACAGATGGCTGAGAAGCACATGAAAAGCTGCTCAACATCACTAATTATTAGAGAAATGCAAATCAAAACTACCATGAGGTATCACCTCACATCAGTTAGAATGGGCTTTGTCAGAAAATCTACAAACAACAAATGCTGGAGAGGGTATGGAGAAAAGGGAACCCTCTTGCCCTGTTGGTGGGAATGTAAATTGATATAGCCACTATGGAGAACAGTATGGAGGTTCCTTAAAAAACTAAAAATAGAATTACCATATGACCCAGCAATCCCACTACTGGGCATATACCCAGAGAAAACCGTAATTCAAAAAGACACATGCACCTTAGTGTTCATTGCTGCACTATTTACAATAGCTCAGTAATGGAATCAACCTAAATGCCCATTGACAGACGAATGGATAAAGATGTGGTACATATATACAATGGATTATTACTCAGTCATAAAAAGGAACGAAATTGGGTCATTTGAAGAGACATGGATGCACCTAGAGACTGTCATACAGGGTGAAGTAAGTCAGAAAGAGAAAAACTAATATCGTATATTAACGCATATATGTGGAACCTAGAAAAATGGTACAGATGAACCGGTTTGCAGGGCCGAAATAGAGACACAGATGTAGAGAATAAACGTATGGACACCAAGGTGGGAAAGCAGTGGGGAGTGGGGGTTGTGGTGTGATGAATTGGGAGATTGGGATTGACATGTATACACTGATGTGTATAAAATGCATGAGTAATAAGAACCTGCTGTATAAATAAATTAATTAAAAATAAAGTGAACTCTAATGACTGTGTGATCTAATAGGAACAGGTTTTTTCACAAGGTTGGGGAGAGTAAGAGTCTGCAAGTAACATTGGGAAGCAAGGAGGATACCAATCTCAACATCCGAGTTTTATGGATTATGAAAGGAAAACCAAACAGTGCCCATGTGAGGCAATGGCAAGAAAAGGAAAATGTTTTCAGGGAACTGCCAAGTTACAGAGTGGATAAACAATGGAAGGAAACATTCAGAGAAGCTGTGGGTATAGAATAATTTTCCTGTATTGGACGAGGATTTTCCAAAATCAGAGTGGCAAGATTGTGAAGAACCACTTTCAGTGACTATGGAGGGTCTTCTAGCCATCCTCAACTTTCAGTGTTCAGTAATTTTTCTAATCGTGGCTAAGGAAGTGTGCCTCAGTTGATACAGATGGGGCCAGAAATTTAATCATACAGAAGTAATGTGACAGAATTGGGCAAGACACATAACCTCTTTGAACCTTTATTTCCACATCTCTCTGAAGATGAATGGAGACCAGACATATATAAAGCACCAAGCACGGAGCCTGATATAAAGTAGGCACATAGAATTGTGATACCTCCTTTTTTCTTATTCCAGATGGTGCTTCATTAGGACACACACAGGTATCCTCTGAAAGCTTCATTGACACGCAGTCAAGACTTCTTTGATATATTGCAGTGGGGGTCTGTCTTTAGTTCTTCCCCATCATGTGCTGCTATTTAGACCGCCTCCTCCCTCATTCCCTTTCATTGATGTAGTCCCTCTTACCTTCACTTCTATTTGCATCAGAATTTATCAGAAGTCTTAGACCTGGGTATGAACAATGTCTTTGCCATTGTTATGACCTTATTGCTGAGTTGGCTATGATGATCTTTTTTTTCCAAAATTGGGAATGAGAACACCTCAGTCTCTTTCTCCAATATCCTCTGCCAGAGAAAATATAGGACTGCATGAACTTGTCATTGAATGGAAGTTGCCAGAGGCTATGGTCTAGATACACGTCTACATTCCTTTTCCTTCAAAATCTATATTCTTCAAAGTTTTACAGTATAATGGATGGCTTAATATTTAGAATTAAGTTGGGTGGCAGTTTTAAAGATTGTTGAGTATTGAACAAAAAGCTCTCTATTTGACAACTTACCTAAGAGACACTTCAATATTTTTTATGTTTCTCCTACATTTACTTTTCTTTTGATTATTATCATAGTAAGGGTGTGGATGATCAAAGCCACACCATATTGAATTGACAAGTTATAGTCAATTAGACATTGTTGCCTTGTTGATACATCCACTGTCAGACTATGACAACAGCTGGCAGGGGTGAAAGATACCCTGGGAATATTTCTAGAGCTCAAATGAGAAGTCTTTCCCTGAATGTGATAGATGTTATTTATAGATCCCTTGAGGACAAAGTGTCTCTCTCTATATGACTTAAATGCTTAATCTCTGTACTATGCTGAGAACACTGCCCAGACTAAACAAATCATGTCCTTTTATTCCATTTATATGCAACTGAACAAAAAATTTTCACTTTGATACCATTTAAACATTTAAATCTGACATATCTCCATGCAGCAATGTCTCTATCTATTAGCTGTAGGTAATATAGTATAAAATTATGTAATACAATCATGTACAGTATTTGTAGTCTCCCAAGATAGAAATATGTTGAGTTATGCCAAATGAATCATGTAAAACATGTACAGATTCTTTGTTAATTGGCCAATTGTCAGGTACTAAAATTCAGCGGAATGAAAGGGCATTAACAGTTTGATATTTGCAAAATCCCTGTTTTCCACTGGCTCATAACCTTCTAAAGTAAATATATCCATTGACCAGATTTAGAGCACAGCAGTGCCAGCTGCAAGATTGAATGCATTCTGAATTCCCATTTCCTCTCTATTTTCATAGATTTCTGAGGAGTTGTGGGGAGTGGCTCACTTGGTTTCAGAGTAGAATGACAGTTTATTATCAGTGAGTGGCTAAGTGCATATGGGGTAGTGGTAGGAGTTATGGAGGAAGGAGGGAGGAAAGTCAGAGCAAGCCACACAATAATGACATGTTGGTTGGGAGTGACTACTGGATTACAGTAACCTAGCCTCTATATTTAAAAAGGTAAAAAGGGGACATAGACAAAAGAGTGATGAAAAATGCATTACATGATTTCTAAGGAACATAGGCTTTTGATTTTTTCCTTTAAAAAAAAATGCATCCAAATCCAATAAGCTAACCTCTGAATGGATTTTCCTTCACAGTTCTCCTGAATTATGAATTCTAGTGGAATACCAGATGCTAAGTCTGAGAGAACTGCCTTGTTGATGATCACCAGTTGAACAACGGAGCTCTTCAAAGTGGGTTTGATTTTTTTCTCTGCAAACCATTCATTCTATTTAATAACATCACTGTATTGCTAAGATTTAGAAAGGTATTCTTATTGAAATGCTAGCAGCTCTATACAGCTAACTGCTGGCTGGTATCACATGAAATGGTCCCCGGTTATCATACTTCAAGGTAAGAAATGTTACGTTGGTGTAGAAGCTTGAAAAGTGAAAAACAAAACTAAAAGTTAAAACATTTACCATATTTGGGTCATAGTTTGACTTTCTCCATGTTACCATGAGCAGACAGTTATATTGTTCTTCAAAGTCTATGCAAGTAAATGTCCCTGAAAATGACCAGTAAAATAGAGAGACCACACAAACAGAATGTTTTCATCTTATGCAATTGATAGAGTTAATCTGGATTATTACTTTAGTGATTTAAGTACTAAGTGTTTCTCTTTTGTCATCTCTAAAATGATAATAAACTGTCTTAATTTTAAGTCTGAAGCAGGAATTAGCATGAGTAACATTTTCTGGAAATTACGAATGAAAGGTAAAGAGTTTTATTATGAGTATTGTCTGCTGAAGACTGCAGCTCTCACGTCTTATTGAGCTGGAGCAATGAAATGCCAAAGCAGTGAAGGGCCAGAGTACTCATAATAAAGAATGAACTGAAGGTTTCAAAGGAGGTTGACCTCAGCTTGTTCCTGCTATAAGTCTGATTTTTTCTGATCTCCCAGTTTCCTGAGGATGGCTTCCCAGTTTCTGTTACTAGATAATACTGAAGGAGGAGATAGAAGCCCCTTTTATTAGACATCCCTCTTCCTTAGAATTCACAAAAGTAGAACTCAGTGTAGAAGAACTTCAGAGAAAGTAAATATGTGAAGAAGAGTTAAATCTCCAAAGAACACACACAATTCTCCTTTCTGGATTGGTTTAATGAGGTATTTTTTTAGCTTTGTTTTCTTTAATTCATTTGGACTCTGCAAGATTGAGAGATGGGGATGTGTTCAATTTATTCTCAACATACCTCAGGTCAGTAAATCACAAAATGAGGTCCAGTGATTATCTGCATAAGAATCACTGGGGTGCTCATTAAAAATTAAAATTCCGGAGTCATACCCAAGAGCTATGAAAGAAAATCTCTTAGAATAGGGCTCAGGAACCTTTCTGAAAGTGGTGGAGAAGAAAGCGGCTGTCTTAAGTAACTTTGTAAAACAGTGTTTTGATTAGATAGTATTTGGCTAAAGACAAAAAACAAAAGCAAAACAAAAATCAAAAAACACTACAAAATCACTGAATTTTAGTTGGTAAATTTGTTTCTCACAGTGCAACAGGTAAGCAATTCTGAAACTACACATATACTAGTTTTGAAAGCATAAGTAAATATGTTGTAGATAATGTAAGCCAGGTTTCACACTGTTGGAAAAAGAAGTTTACAAAAAAACAAAAGAGGAATGCTAGAATGAACACTGTGATGTTGGATTAGACTTGGAGATCTCAATATGAACTCATGTTTGTTTTAATATATATACACAAATCGATAAAGGAGTAAATATAGATGGGTATAAATACATGGATTAGGATATCTACAAATATTTCCTAGTTCTGTCCTCTGAGAGGCTTAGAAGCAGTGACACCTAAGTCACAATGAGTATTACCTAGTGACCAGATCTTGGTTTCTAAATAATATTCTCCAATAAAAGGAACCAGGGATATTAGTGAAATGGCTAATTTTAGAACTGGAGCAGGGAAAACACAAGATGCCCCTGTAGCATCTTGTGACCCATGAAAATAAAGAAATGTTCAAGGAAAAAAAGAAAAAGAACACAGTAATCAACCTCAAAAAACTCCCAATGCCCAAAAATGGAACAATTTGAGTAGCAAAATAAATAATAATACTGGATTATAACCCAAAGAATAAAATAAATATCTGTGAGTCCATAGTGATATAAATAAATTGTTGAATAAATATATAAATAATGGGTAAAAGGGAATAAATCTTCCTAACAGAAGATTTCAATTCATAAATGTAGAAGAAATGAAGGAGCTGGAAAATCACCATTAAAATACCACAGTAATAATTCCTGCAGGCAGTATCAATGGATGCATGCTAAAATTAGTGGATACAACTTTAAGGGAAAAGAGGAAACTTGTGTAGTCTCAAAATATCTCCCCAAAAATATTAATTACTGTGTTTTTTTCCTAACACATGCCCACAAATTCTTTGATACTACTCCCTACAGTAGGTAAAACTTAATTCCCCTTCCCTTGAGTGTGGCTGGATTTAGTGACTTGTTTCTAATGAAAATACAGTAGTATGGAAAGGGAAAAATGGTAACTTTGCAATGTAGAAACCTAGCAGACACCACCTTAACCAAGTAATCAAAGTTAAGATCACCAGTAATAAGTTATATTGTTATTATTGATATGGTACAATGAGAAGGTGATGTCACCTCTTTAATATACACCCCTCAAATCCATAACTTCACACCAATCATGAGAAAACATCAGACAAAGGATCAAGGTCACGAAAGACAAGGAAAACCTGAGATATTGTCACATACTAAAAGAGATTTAGGAGACATGACAACTAAACACAATGTAGTATCCTGCTCTGGATCTTGAAACAGCAAAAGGACATTAATACAAAAACAGGGTAAATTTAAATAAATTTTACAGACTAGTTAATGGTATTGTACCAATGTTAATTTCTTAATTTCAATAAATGTACCATATTATGTAAGATGCTAACGTTAGGGAAGTCTGGGTGAGGGGTATAGGAGAACTCTCTTGCCTTAGTCAACTTGGGCTGCCATAACAAGATACCATAGACTGGGTGGCTTAAAGAAGAGAAATTTATTTTTTTTCACAGTTCTGTAGGCTGGAAGTTGGAGATCATGGTGCCAGCATGGTCAGTTTCTGATGAAAACTCTCTTCCTGGCTTGTAAATGGCCACCTTCTCCTTATGTCCTCACATGGGCTTTCCTCAGTGTGTGTGGGTGGGAGGAGAGAGATTGAGAGAGGGAAAACTGTAAGGTGATCATTTCAATAGAGACATTATGGTTTTTCCTCATCAATATATGATAATCTAGTTTGTTGCTACTTATAATAGCCAACCAATATCCTTAAAATTTGGTTGCGACTACTTGTGTTTTCATAAATACTAATCTGTCCATAAGTGTTTTTTATGTGTGGCAGTATAGCAGAAACATGACTTAGCTGTGAAACACATAAGTTGCTAATAAAGAACTGAGAACCGACATTTTTATTAATGTATTATAAAATGTTATGTGTATACCAATAAAAAGACATCAGTGAGGTAATAGATTGCAAAATCTCATTTTGACAGGAGTCCAACTCTTCAAGGTCAGTGAGAAATAAGAAAAAATGTCAACTATTTAAAATTAAAATAATTTCTGAAGAAGTTTATTCCTGCTGCCTTTTCATCTCCTTTTAAAAAAAAACACAAGTAAAAATGCAAGCTAACAAATTTCAGTGGTTGATTAATAATCGGTCGGCAGTTAATTAAACCTGAATTCATCATTATATGTGTTTGGCAGCTTGGAACTCTATATATTTTAGTTTTTCTCTATTCCCTAAATGCAGATTGCTTGATGGTGTGTAAGACAGCTAATTAGATATAAATACCAACCAGCACCCAAATAACAAGGATCATAATGATCATACAGTGAACAGCTGTGCCATTTGATAAATTGGTTTCATTTCTAATACTGCAGCAATTCAAACATTTTCTAGCTCCAAAAATGTTTTTCCCCTTCATAGCCCAGATTCAATTAAAAAAAAGACCTGCTAATGCTGGACTTCAGAAAGCCAGAAAAAAATCTGAGGCTTTGTGAACTTTTGTTACAAAAGCCAAATGGAATTCTTATTGATTGTGGCCTTTTCTGATTTCTCAACTGATAACATAACAACATATATAGGAGTAATGTTTATGGAACCAGTGCAAGGAGGGACTACTGGATTATAGTTGAGGATTGAGAAATAAATAGCTGTCTTCTGCAAAACTGAACCTTATTCAATTTTATTTTGTTTTGTTTTTCCATTTTCTGTTTGATACTGTTGAAAATGTTTGAGGCAGTGTTTCAAGGTCACTTTAGATTGACAGCTCTAAATTCAATTTAATTAAGTCCATATTTATTTAGTGCCTACTCTGTGCCTGGTGCTATTTTAAGTGCTGGTCAATCAGAGAGACATTGTTCCCTCCTTCCCTCAAGGAGCTAACAGTCTAGATTGGGGAAAAGACCAAAAATCCCTTAATATTATAAAACAAAACAAATATAAATTGCCACTACTATGGGGGAAAAAAAAAGAAAAGGCACTGCCCTAGGAAATCATGGAAGATTAAGGAGTGACCTGAAATAAATAGTTCAGGGAGGCTTCTCTGAGGAAGTGACATTTAAGCTAAGACCTAATTTAGGTTGTTGAAAAGGGAACACCTCATGCTTTGACAGAACAGAAAACAGCAAAAATTCCTACTATTTACTTTGTGATCACATCTCAGTCCTATTTTGAAGTTTCAAGAAACAGCTGCCATCTTCTAGTTTAAAAATGGTGCCTAAATACCTTGCCACTCTCCTAAAACTCCATTAAAATGATAGCAAAAATTTTAGAGCAGGAAGGGGGCATAATATTAATAGGATTAACAATATAGGGGAGGAGACAACAAAAAACAAAATTTTGCAGTACAGAAAGAAGAAGGATAAGTAGAAACTAACTTGCTACACTCAGGAAAACTAAATCCCAAGCTTGTAGTGGAGAAAACCAAGAAACAGCCAGTTTTATTGTACCCCCCCAAAAACCTCAAGGAAGGTAGTGACAGGAATCTCTGGAAGGTGAATAAGGGACTAAGAACAGGAAAATTGGTTTAAAATATTTCTTTGAATTTTCTTGAGCAGTTAGAACCCAAGCCCCTTCTCTATTTCGTGTAGTTTACACACTGTCCTTTTCCCATCCAAGGAAAAATAATGGAAGTCAGTTTCCTGCAGAAGGTAAAATAAAGGATCTCTGGAATGGGAGAAACCAAATATAACTAAAGACTGGGCTACTGTATTAAAACAGGGGATTGTGTGAAAGTTCATATGTTGGATATTAAGAACCATATAATTCTCCCACTGAGATTCCAGAATGCTGACAGCCAGGTCCATAGCCTATGGTAAAGAGATTAGAAAATCCACGTGTCCCTAAGGAAATGATCTAGCCAGATCACACTACTATGAAGCTACAGTCAGCAAAACGCAGGCTGCACACAGACCTTCCAATCTGCTTTTGAGTGCCCATAATTTAACTATGAAGTGTTAGTCATGATCACTAAACGTTTGAAAAAAATTCTCCAATATAAAAATGGATATCAAAATAAATAGACATAACGCAACTTGGAGGAAACAGACTATGAATGAAAACATAATTTTACAAAATTAATGTCCTTAGAGAGATAAGAGATGTTATTAACCCATGAAACAAGAACAGTTTGCTATAAAAAAGAAACATTAAAAGAACAATGAAGAGCTTCTGAAAATTAAAAATTTGTCAGATAGGAAAAGCTCAATAAGAAGGGTTAAAGGTAAAGTTCAAGAAATATCACAAAAAGTAGAGTGAAAAGGCAAAGAGGTAGAAAATAGGAGACAAAGGACAAGAAAAATAAGAGACCTATCTAGGAAATCCAAGATTCAAATAATAGGAGTTGCAGAATGAGAGAATATGGAAATCAGAGGGAAAAAAATATATAATTCAATAAAATGCCCCAGGCCTGAAGGACATGAGTTTCAAGATTGAAAGGGTCCATCAAGTATCTACCACAGTGGATAAAAATAGCCCTCACTGGAACACATCATCATACAATTTTAGAACTCTGGGGGAGAGAAAAATTTCCTAAAAGATTCAGGGAGAAAGAACTCATTTCACACAAAGATTCAGATCTCAGAATGGTATCTGATTTTTCAACAGTACTGGAAGCTAGAAGACAATGAAACAATAACTTCAAGATCCTGATAGATAGAAAATTATTTTCACCTTGAGTTCTATGCCTAATGAACTATCAATCAAGCTGAGGGTAGAATAAAAACTTTTCAGATATTCAGGGTCTCAAAATCTGTGCCACCCAGGCACCATTTCCCAGTAAGCTACTACAAGATATGAAACTTTGAAAGCAGAGAAAATACTCAGAAAGAGGAGGAAAGCAGAGAGTCCATCATACAAAAAAACTGGTTCTTGGAAGTACATTAAGAAGGTGAAATTGTGCTTGAATGTATGAAAGAAGATTTACAAAACTGGGTAGAGTTTAGGGCTAAATTAGTGATAAATACACAGAGAGCAAAATAATCAAAGCCAAATAATTGCTAATTGAGGGGAAAACCAAAAGTTGGGTAGTAAAGTATATAGTTTACTATATAACTCTGCTCAGTTAAGCATTTGCTTAGTCATAATCATGTAAACGCTGAGTAATAAATTAACTGATTGAGAGCATGGGCCACAGGAAGTGTAATGGAGATTGTGAAAGAGAACTTACTCCTCATTTTCTACAGTAAGAAGGAAATAGATAATGCAGAAAAATTAGTGAAAAAGTTAAAATGCAGCAATATAAATACTGTACATTATATGGCAATATGATGGTAAATACCAAAATGATCAGTTAAAAGAATGAGGTTTGTTGTTTCTAGGTGGCAGGAAGTATGGGGTAGAAGGAGTCAGGGAACTGTTCTCAATATGTCTAATAGAACTATATGACTATTTAAATTATGTATCTGTACAACTTTGATTAAATAAAAACTAAATTAAAACAGAAAAAGTGAATAGCTGCCAAAATAGAGGCTTGCTTACATATACAGGATAAGCCTGGATTTATACCAACATAATAGTTTTAATTACTTTGAAATAGAGTGATGATATTGCATGAAATTATTTATCTCTTATTAATGTTCAATTGAATCCAAATTCTACAGTAGAATCTGACTCTGTACGTGCTGACCCAGCAACTAGAATGTGGTAAAGTTGTCACTCAATAAATGTTTGTTTCCTCATTTCTCTCTTAAGGACTATTTGCCCTATAACATTTTACAATGGTTATCCTGATCTGTTTTTGTGTTAGATTCTTTTGTGTGTTTGTCCTAGTTTCTCACCAGCAGGCTAAATATTGGGCAATTCAATATCATCCCCAACTTTCCTAGCCCTGCACATGGAGCAATTTGGGGAGTATATATAAAGAATTTGTAGGCTTTTGCTCACTTGAAGTTTCAGAATCTTAAAACTCAGATTTATTTCCATTTCCAAATTGTTCTTTACTTATTTCTAAATTTGGACTCTAAGATGCTAAATAGTTTATGTTCAGAAAAAGAGATGACAAATTAATGACAAAATATTCCATGGGACGCAAAGGGATTCAGTGGCACTGCTGTTAGTTTTATTAACAAGAAAGGTGTTGAAATCTGTGTTGACATACTCTAAAGGTCTGAAGTTCTACTATTTATATCTAGGTCTTCTAACTAAGAAATGCAAACTGTTAATACTTAAGAATACTCACATAGGGCTAATGACTTGTTTCAGGGACAAAGGGGTTTGTGGCATGGCCAATAATAGAACTGAAAGATTCAGATCATCAATTCCCTTATCAGCACCAAATGAGTATCTCCAAAAAGACTTTTAATAATGCATCTGCGGTACAAAAGGGTGAAGGTCACATTTAAAAGGTACAAGCTGCTAATAGATTTAGTGGGATTATAGCTTTGTATATCCATTTAAACTCAAGTCATATTAAATCTCAGTGGGAAAATTGTACATTTTAATTTCATATACTGATTTCATAAAATAACTCTTTTCTTATCATATAAGTAAAATAGAGAAAGTATAATATAGAAAAACCATAAACACAAAAACGTATAATATCAAAAGCACAAGCACAAAATAAAAATTAAAATGATGTGTAATACCACCACTCAAAGATATACCTTCTAAACATTTTGTTAGGTTGATACATATCCTTACAGTATTTCTTCTAAGTCTATATGTGTTTGTGTATGAAGACACACGTTTTCCCCCAAATTTAGATTATATACTATACATTATATTTTAATCTGATTTTTTTTAAGTTTAACAATATATTTAAAGTATTTCCCGTGTCAGGGCTTCCCTGGTGGTGCAGTGGTTAAGAATCTGCCTGCCAGTGCAGGGGACATGGGTTCAAGCCCTGGTCCGGGAAGACCTCACATGCCGCAGAGCAACTAAGCCTGTGCACCACAACTACTGAGCCTGCACTCTAGAGCCCATGAGCCACAACTACTGAGCCCGCATGCCACAACTACTGAAGCCCGGGTGCCTGGAACCTGTGATCTGCAACAAGAGAAGCCGCTGCAATGAGAAGCCTGTGCACCACAACAAAGAGTAGCCCTCGCTCACCGCAACTAGAGAAAGCCCGTGCACAACAATGAAGATCCAATGCACCCAAAAATAAATAAAATAAATAAATTTTTAAAAATTAAGAAAATTAAAAAATAAAGTATTTCCCATGTCAATAAATAACCTTCTACAGTATAATTTTTTAATGTAGCATATAGTTCAATAACTGGTATTCTCCACATGTTACGCCACTTGTCTTTTACAAAAGACCTACTTTAGTATCTGTTTTCACTAACTGAAAGAAATCCAAAGAGGATTTTCACTTTTACGAAAAAAGGCAAGAAGGGAAAATTGCGTTCAGCATTTGTTTTTGCAGTGAGTTGTTATACAGGCAGCACACACCCAATGCAGCAAGAGTGGCACCGCCAAGCTCCTTCCTGGGAGCTACACTCAGCATCCCAGCATCAAGCTGCCATAGCTTTGAACTGTATATGTGAGCATCTGTGTTTTGTCTCAATTTATTTTTTGTATCCATTAACAACATGTGTCCTAAGGTATCAAAAAAACCTAAAAGAGATCAGAAGGGGTTTACACTTAATGGAAAAGTGGACATAATTAAGCATTTTGACCATGGTGAATGAGATAAAGATATTGTGTGTGCGTTGAACTTGCCTGCAACAGCCATTCATACTATTGACATTTAGGCAGAGAGAGAGAGAATCTTGAAAGCTGCCCAAGTTAATATTGGTTCCACTAGTAGCACAGTGGTCTCTTTTGTAGTTGGCATCCAGTAATGAATACAACAGAAAGTCTCTTGCTTGAGTGGATAGATGGGTGTACAAAGTGTGGTGTTGTGTTAAGTTATCTTATACTAAAGGAGAAACCAGCCAGGCTTTTTAATAAGCTGAAACAGAAACTGCTGGACAATGGTGCTGAAAGTATTGCAAAACTAGAATTTAAAGTAGTTGTGGGGTAAAAACCCACCAGACCAAACAAATGAAGAGGAAATAGGCAGTCTACCTGGAAAAGAATTCAGAGTAATGATAGTAAAGATGATCCAAAATCTTAGAAATAGAATGGAGAAAATAAAGAAACATTTAACAAGGACCTAGAAGAACTAAAGAGCAAACAAACAATGAGGAACAACACAATAAATGAAATTAAAAATTCCCTAGAAGGACTCAATAGCAGAATAACTGAGGCAGAAGAATGGATAAGTGACCTGGAAGATAAAATAGTGGAAATAACTACCACAGAGCAGACTAAAGAAAAAAGAATGAAATAAGGACAGTCTAAGAGACCTCTGGGAACACAATAAATGCAAAAACATTTGAATTCTAGGGGTCCAAGAAGAAGAAGAAGAAAAGAAAGAGACTGAGAAAATATTCAAAGAGATTATAGTTGAAAACTTCCCTAATATGGGAAAGGAAAGGGTCAATCAAGTCCAGGAAGCACAGAGAGTCCCATACAGGATAAATCCAAGGAGAAACACTCCAAGACACATATTAATCAAATTATCAAAAATTAAACACAAAGAACAAATATTAAAAGCAGCAAGGGAAAAACAACAAATAACGTACAAGGCAATCCACATAAGTTTAACAGTGATTTTTCAGCAGGAACTCTGCAAGCCAGAAGGGAGTGGCAAGACATATTTAAAGCAATGAAAGGGAAAAACCTACAACCAAGATTACTCTACCCAGCAAGGATCTCATTCAGATTCAACAGAGAAATTAAAAACTTTACAGACAAGCAAAAGCTAAAAGAATTCAACACCACCAAACCAGCCACACAACAAATGCTAAAGAAACTTCTCTAGGCAGGAAAACACAAGAGAAGGAAAAGACCTACAACAACAAACCGAAAACAATAAAGAAAATGGTAATAGGAACATACATAGCGATAATTACCTTAAATGTAAAAGTATTAAATGCTCCCACCAAAAGACATAGACTGGCTTAATGGATACAAAAACAAAACCCATATATATGCTGTCTACAACAGAGACACTTCAGACCTATGGACACATACACACTGAAAGTGAGGGGATGGAAAAAGATATTCCATGTAAATGGAAATCAAAACAAAGCTGGAGTAGCATTTCTCATATCAGACAAAATAAACTTTAAAATAAAGCCTATTACAAGAAACAAAGAAGGACACTACAAAATGATCAAGGGATCAATCCAAGAAGAAGATATAACAATTGTAAATATTTATGCACCCTACATAGGAGCACCTCAATACATAAGGCAAATGCTAACAGCCATAAAAGGGGAAATCAACAGGAACACGATCAAAGTAGGGGACTTTAACACCACACTTTCACCAATGGACATATCATCCAAAATGAAAATAAATAAGGAAACACAAGCTTTAAATGATACATTAAACAATATGGACTAATTGATATTAATAGGACATTCCATCCAAAAACAACAGAATACACTTCCTTCTCAAGTGCTCATGGAACATTCTCCAGGATAGATCATATCTTGTGTCACAAATCAAGCCTTGGTAAATTTAAGAAAATTGAAATCGTATCAAGTATCTTTTCTGACGACAACGCTATGAACTAGATATCAATTACAGGAAAAAATCTGTAAAAAATACAAACACATGGAGGCTAAACAATATACTACTAAATAGCCAAGAGATCACTGAAGAAGTCAAAGAGGAAATCAAAAAATACCTAGAAACAAATGACAATGAAAACACGAGGAACCAAAACCTATGGGATGCAGCAAAAGCAGTTCTAGGAGGGAAGTTTATAGCAATACAATCCTCCCTCAAGAAACAAGAAACATCTCAAATAAGCAACCTAACCTTACACCTAAAGCAATTAGAGAAAAAGGAACAAAAAAACCCCAAAGTTAGCAGAAGGAAAGAAATCATAAAGACCAGATCAGAAATAAATGAAAAACAAATGAAGGAAATGACAACAAAGATCAATAAAACTAAAAGCTGGTTCTTTGAGAAGGTAAACAAAATTTGTAAACCATTAGCCAGACTCATCAAGAAAAAAAGGGAGAAAACTCAAATCAATAGATTTAGAAATGAAAAAGGAGAAGTAACAACTGACACTGCAGAAATACAAAGAACCATGAGAGATTACTACAAGCAACTATATGCCAATAAAATGGAAAACCTGGAAAAAATGGACAAATTTTTAGAAAAGCACAACCTTCCAAGACTGAATCAGGAAGAAATGGAAAATATAAACAGACCAATCACAAGCACTGAAGTTGAGACTGTGATTAAAAACCTTCCAACAAACAAAAGCCCAGGACCAGATGGCTTCACAGGAGACTTCTATCAAACATTTAGAGAAGAGCTAACACTTATCCTTCTCAAATTCTTCCAAAATATAGCAGAGGGAGGAACACTCCGAAACTCATTCTACAAGGCCACCATCACCCTGATACCAAAACCAGACAAATATATCACAAAGAAGAAAACTACAGGCCAAATTCACTGATGAACATAGATGGAAAAATTCCCAACAAAATACTAGCAAACAGAATTCAACAGCACATTAAAAGGATCATACAGGGCTTCCCTGGTGGCACAGTGGTTGAGAATCTGCCTGCCAATGCAGGGGACATGGGTTCTAGCCCTGGTCTGGGAAGATCCCACATGCCACGGAGCGACTGGGCCCGTGAGCCACAACTACTGAGCCTGCGCGTCTGGGGCTTGTGCTCTGCAACAGGAGAGGCCGCAATAGTGAGAGGCCCGTGCACCGCGATGAAGAGTGGCCCCCGCTTGCCACAACTGGAGAAAGCCCTCGCACAGAAACGAAGACCCAACACAGCCATAAATAAATAAATAAATAAATTAAAAAAAAAAAAAGGATCATACAGCATGTGCAAGTGGGGTTTATCGCAGCAATGCAGGGATTCTTCAATATACGCAAATCAATCAATGTGATAAACCATATTAACAAATTGAAGAATAAAAACCATATGATCCTCTCAATAGATGCAGAAAAAGCTTTTGACAAAATTCAACACCCATTTATAATAAAAACCCTCCAGAAAGTAGGCATAGAGGGAACTTACCTCAACATAATAAAGGCCATATATGACAAACCCACAGCCAACATCGTTCTCAATGTTGAAAAACTGAAACCATTTCTTCTAAGATCAGGAACAAGACAAGGTTGTCCACTCTCACCATTATTACTCAACATAGCTTTGGAAGTTTTAGCGACAGCAATCATAGAAGAAAAAGAAATAAATGAATCCAAATCAGAAAAGAAGAAGTAAAGCTGTCACCGTTTGCAGATGACATGATATTATACATAGAGAGTCCTAAAGATGCTACCAGAAAACTACTAGAGCTAATCAATGAATTTGGTAAAGTAGCAGGATACAAAATTAATGCACAGAAATCTCTTGCATTCCTATACACTAAAGATGAAATATCTGAAAGAGAAATTAAGGAAACATTCCCATTTACCACTGCAACAAAAAGAATAAAATACAAAGGAATAAACCTACCTAAGGAGAAAAAAGACCTGTGTGCAGAAAACTATAAGACACTGATGACAGAAATCAAAGATGACACAAACAGGTGGAGAGATGTACCATGTTCTTGGAGTGGAAGAATCAAATTTGTGAAAATGACTATACTACCCAAAGCAATCTACAGGTTCAGTGCAATCCCTATCAAACTACCAATGGCATTTTTCACAGAAGTACACCAAAAAAATTCACAATTTGTATGGAAACACAAAAGACCTCGAATAGCCAAAGCAATCTTGAGAAAGAAAAAGGGAGCTGGAGGAATCAGGCTCCCGGACTTCAGACTACAGTACAAAGCTACAGTAACCAAGAGAGTATGGTATGGGCACAAAAGGAGAAATATAGATCAATGGAACAGTATAGAAAGCCCAGAGATAAACCCACACACACATGGTCAACTTATATTTGATAAAGCAGGCAAGAATATACAATGGAGAAAAGACAGCCTCTTCAATAAGTGGTGCTGGGAAAACTGGACAGCTACTTGTAAAAGAATGAAATTAGGACACTCCTTAACACCATACACAAAAATAAACTCAAAATGGATTAAAGACCTAAATGTAAGGCCAGACACTATCAAACTCTTAGAGGAAAACATAAGCAGGACACTCTATGACATAAATCACAGCAAGATCCTTTTTGACCCACCTCCTAGAGAAATGGAAATAAAAATAAACAAATGGAACCTAATGAAACTTAAAAGCTTTTGCACAGCAAAGAATCCATAAACAAGATGAAAAGACAACCCTCAGAATGGGAGAAAATATTTGCAAATGAAGCAACAGACAAAGGATTAATCTCCAAGATTTACAAGCAGCTCATGCAGCTCAATATCAAAAAAACAAACAACCCAATCCAAAATGGTCAGAAGACCTAAATAGACATTTCTCCAAAGAAGATATACAGATTGCCAACAAACTCATGAAAGGATGCTCAACATCACTAATCATTAGAGAAATGCAAATCAAAACTACAATAAGGTATCACCTCACACCAGTCAGAATGGCCATCATGAAAAAATCTACAATCAATAAATGATGGAGAGGATGTGGAGAAAAGGGAACCCTCTTGCACTGTTGGTAGGAATGTAAATTTGTACAGCCACTATGGAGAACAGTATTGAGGTTCCTTAAAAAACTAAAAATAGAACTACCATACGACCCAGCAATCCCACTACTTGGCATATACCTTGAGAAAACCATAATTCAAAACGAGTCATGTACCAAAATGTTCATTGCAGCTCTATTTACAATAGGCAGGACATGGAAGCAACCTAAGTGTCCATTGACAGATGAATGGATAAAGAAGATGTGACACATATATACAATGGAATATTACTCAGCCAAAAAAGAAACGAAATTGACTTATTTGTAGTGAGGTGGACGGACCTAGGGACTGTCACACAGAGTGAAGTAAGTCAGAAAGAGAAAACTAAATACCATATGCTAGCACATATATATGGAATCTAAAAAAAAAAAAAAAAGGTTCTGAAGAACATAGGGGTAGGATAGGAATAAAGATGCAGATGTAGAGAATGGACTTGAGGGCACAGGGAGGGGGAAGGGTAAGCTGGGACGAAGTGAGAGAGTGGCACGGACTTATATATAGTACCAAATATAAAATAGGTAGGTAGTGGGAAGCAGCCACATAGCACAGGGAGATCAGCTCGGTGCTTTGTGACCACCTAGTGGGGTGGGATAGGGAGGGTGGGAGGGAGATGCAAGAGGGAGAAGATATGGGGATATATGTATAGTTATAGCTAATTCACTTTGTTATAAAGCAGAAACTAACACACCATTGTAAAACAATTATACTGCAATAAAGATGTTTTAAAAATAAATAAATAAAGTAGTTGTGGGTGGTTTGATCATTTTTTGAGGCAAGGACAGTTTTATAACTTAAAAGCTACTGGAGAAAGTACTTCATTTGATACTGAAGATGAGGAAAAAGTTCTAAGAGGAAGTGAAGAAAATAATTATGGAAGGTAATTCATGTAAGCAAGTGTTTAACCGTGATGAAATGACCATTTATTGGAAAAAATAGCCGAGCAAGAGATTTATTTCCATAAAAGAAAATCAGGCTAATAGACACAAAGCATGGAAGGACAGGTTTACACTAATGCCTATTATTAATGTCACTGGTGATGCTGTCCTTAGGCCTCTACTAGTGTACCCTCCAGGAAATCCAAGGGCACTTAAAAGCATTGATAAGAATCCACTTCCTGTTGTGTTTCGTTCACATCTAAGCGGTTGGACTACCCAAGTGATTTTTTCTGAGTACGCAGGTGGACACATTGGTCCTTTTGTTGAAAAATACTGTAGAGGGCTTCCCTGGTGGCGCAGTGGTTGAGAATCTGCCTGCCAATGCAGGGGACACGGTTTCGAGCCCTGGTCTGGGAAGATCCCACATGCTGCGGAGCAACTGGGCCCATGAGCCACAACTACTGAGCCTGCGCGTCTGGAGCCTGTGCTCCGCAACAAGAGAGGCCGCGATAGTGAGAGACCCGTGCATCGCGATGAAGAGTGGCCCCTGCTCGCCGCAACTAGAGAAAGCCCTCGCACAGAAACGAAGACCCAACACAGCCATAAATAAATAAATAAATTAATTAATTAATTAAAAAATACTGTAGAGAAAGTAACTTCCACTATAGGTGTCTTCTGATTGTCGATGATTGTGCTGCTCATCCATCTAGCATTACCAAGTATGGCGATAATATTTGTGTTGTGTTCTTACCACCAAATATTATGTCATTGCTGCAACCACGTGATCAAGGCCTAATAGCTACAATTAAGGCTTATAATACACAAAATGTGATGTATTTTATTGTAAGTGCCATTGATAGAGAGAGGTCAACTCTGAAACATCTTCAGGAGAGATCTGGAAAGACTACAATATAAAATTGGCAGTTGCCAGCCTTGGATATGTTCTTGATAGGCTAACAATCTGAATGAGAAATGATGTTTAGAGGAACAATTTTAAAGGCTTCAAACCAACAACAATAAATACATCAGTGATGATTTTGGTTAAAGAGCCTTGGTTTGTGGACGTGGATGAAGATGATGTTGAAGTGGTTTGGGCATCTCATGACCAAGAACTGGCAGATGAAGAGCTGATGCAACTGCAAAAGGAAAAGATATGAATCAAAACAACACAGTAGCGAAAGGCCTGAAAGTGAAGTCTTCCAGGAACTGAACAAAAGCACTTACATGAGATGTCCACTACTATTGACAGTGTTACAGTGATTACAGAAAATTATGACTTTAATTTTGAAAGGGCACGTAGGTTTAGGGCAGGTTTGCAGGATGTTTTGAGTACCTACAAAGAATTGTATGCTAGAAAAATGTGCAAGGCTAAATAGTCATGTATAATATTGTATTTCAAGCCTTCCACATCAGCCACTGTAGACAATGAACCTCAACCATCAACAATGAGACAGGCAGACATAGAAGAAGGTATAAACATTAATGGAATCAGAGATGAGATGTTAAAAAAGGGTCCTCTTCCTCTGTCCCCTACACCCCAGTCCCCTGTACCTCCCAATGCCCCAACCTTCCAAGACTCAGCCTAACACACCATCATCACAACCTATCGGCCTTCCATTGTGCTCTCTGTCTTCCAGATTCTGGTAAGTGAAATTACACTGTACATACGTTAATTCTACTTTTTACAGGCTGTGTATTTATCATATCATTCCTGCTTTGGAAAATATGTTAGTGTTATTTTAGGTTTTATGTGCTCTTTGGTATGACTTGGTAGGTTATTTTTTTGTCTGGGAATGCTCAAAACATTTTCCCATATAAATTAATGGTAATTACTTCTTCACTTTATGCAATTTGGGCTTAGGAAAGGTTTCATAGGAATGCTCCACTTTAGGAGAGCAGGGGGAACTTATTTATGACTATGCCATAATTTACATAATAAGTCTCCTGCTATAGGAAGTTTCCAATATTTCTTGATTATAAATTAATCTGATATGAATATCATTGTGCATGCACCTTTGTATATATCTCTGATTATTGCTTTAAAATAAATTTCTAAAATTGGAATTTCTGGGTCAAACTCTTCCTATTCTTTTCTGCTGTATAACAAAGTGAATCCGCTATACATATCCATATATCCCCATATCTCCTCCCTCTTGCGTCTCCCTCCCAACCTCCCTATCCCATCCCTCTAGGTGGTCTCAAAGCACTGAGCTGATCTCCCTGTGCTATGCGGCTGCTTCCCACTAGCTATCTATTTTACATTTGGTCGTATATATTAGTCCATACCACTCTCTCACTTTGTCCCAGCTTACCTTCCCCCTCCCCATGTCCTCAAGTCCATTCTCTACATCTGCGTCTTTATTCCTGTCCTGCCCCTAGGTTCTTCAGGACCATTTTTTTTTTTAGATTCCATATATATGTGTTAGCATACAGTATTTGTTTTTCTATTTCTGACTTACTTCACTCTGTATGACAGACTCTAGGTCCATCCACCTCACTACAAATAACTCAATTTCGTTTCTTTTTATGGCTGAGTAATATTCCATTGTATATATGTGCCACATCTTCTTTATCCATTCATCTGTCAATGGACACTTAGGTTGCTTCCATGTCCTGCCTATTGTAAATAGAGCTGCAATACATCATTAGTGTATAGGAATGCAAGAGATTTCTGTGCATTAATTTTGTATCCTGCTACTTTACCAAATTCATCGATTAGCTCTAGTCATTTTCTGGTAGCATCTTTAGGATTCTCTATGTATAGTATCATGTCATCTGTAAACAGTGACAGTTTTACCTCTTCTTTTCTGATTTGGATTCCTTTTATTTCTTTTTCTTCTCTGATTGCTGTGGTTAAAACTTCCAAAACTATGTTGAATAATAGTGGTAAGAGTGGGCAACCTTGTCTTGTTCCTGATCTTAGTGGAAATGGTTTCAGTTTTTCACCATTGAGAATGATGTTCGCTGTGGGTTTGTCATATATGTCCTTTATTATGTTGAGGTAAGTTCCCTCTGTGCCTACCTTCTGGAGGGTTTTTATCATAAATCTGTGTTGAATTTTGTCAAAATCTTTTTATGCATCTATTGAGATGATCATAAGGGACTGAACCCATGCCCTTGGCAGTGAAAGCACACTGGAGTCCTAACCACTGGACCTCCAGGGAACTATCTAGACCTGACTTCTTAGGTCACCAAAAAAATAATTGACAAAGAAAAATGTATAATTATCTTCTTTGGAGAAATGTCTATTTAATTCCTTGGCGCATTTTTAACTGGATCCTTCTTCTTTTTATTATTGATTGACTTGAAAGAGTTCTTTATATATTGTAGATACAAGCCAAGCCCCTTATCAGGCCTATGATTTGTAAGTATTTTCACTCATTCTGAGGGTTTTCTTTTCACTTTCTTGATTGTATGGTTTATATCACAAAAAGTTTTAATTTTGATGATGTCCACCTTAGGTGAGTTTATCATATGTGAATCATATCTTAATAAAACTTCTTTTAAAAATTTATACAAAGACAACATCTTTGTTTGTGAGTGTAGTCAGAGGCCGAAAGCTTACTATGTAGTATCATCACCAGAGTAATCACAGGTCGGCCTGCAAAAGCCTGTAATGTTTGACACCCAAAGCTATCCAGGCATTCTCAAACATGCACCAACAAAAGTAAGCTACAAGTCTTATTCATCAATCTGAATCTTCTTGCACATGGGTATTTCCCATACTTATTTTTTAGCTTGCCTTGTATGAAACACTTTGGTGTTATGTGTTATTTGGAAAAGTAGCATAATAGGGGTTCCAACAATGGACTTCAGATCCAAACTTCTTGGGTTCATATCTTGGCTTCACCTATCAGTAACTGTGACCACAGGCAAGTTACTTAACCTTTCCATACCTCAGGTGTTCCCATCCTTAAAATGGGAATGATAATAAAACTTTATCACAGAGTGAGTGTGAGTTTTAAATGAGTTAATATATGTACAGCTCTGATAACAGTGCCTAACATAATAAGTACTAAGCATAAGTTATTAAAACTATTTTTCTGTGTTTTTAGTAGGGAGAGTAGGAGACCTTTTCATTACCTCATATGCCTCCTACTGAGTTTTGCAGTTGGCAAAAGAAAACCTAGAATTTACTCTCTCTCTCTTTCTCTTTCTTGATTCACCTCTCCCTCAAACTTCCTCATTTTTATTGATGATGATGCCATAATCTCCTTAGCATTCCAGATGAAATAAATCTGAGTCCTCAGAGTCTTCTTTTTTTTTTAATATAAATTTATTTATTTATTTTTGGCTGCATTGAGTCTTTGTTGTTGTGCGCGGGCTTTCTCTAGTTGCAGCGAGTGGGGGCTAATCCATTGTGGTGCACGGGCTTCTCAATGTGGTGGCTTCACTTGTTGCGGAGCACGGGCTCTAGGTGCATGGGCTTCAGTAGTTGTGGCACGTGGGCTCAGTAGTTGTGGTTTGCGGGCTCTAGAGCACAGGCTTAGTAGTTGTGGCTCATGGGCTTAGTTGCTCCATGCCATGTGGGACCTTCCCAGACCAGGGCTCGAACCCGTGTCCCCTGCACTGGCAGGCAAATTCTTAACCACTGTGCCACCAGGGAAGCCCCTCAGAGTCTTCTTTAATTCCTCTTTTCCCTCACTCCACAAGCTAAATCCATTAGCAAGTTTTCTCAGCTCTACCTCTTAAATATATGCAAATCTGTCCATGCTTCACTGCATCTACCAACTCCGTCCTAATACAGGCCATCATCATTCTTCTCTTAGTCTGCTATGGTAGTTTCCTAACTGGTCTCTCAACCTGTGTTCTTGTAATACTAAAGTCGATTCTCCACAGCAGCCAGAGGAATATATTTTAAACCTAAATCAAATCACATGACTCCCTTTCAAACTTTCATTGACTTCCCACTGTACTTGGATTATAATCCAAGCACTATATCATGGCCTATGAAAGCTCTTATGGTAGCTGGTCTACAAAGATAATGACCATCATTCAAGAGGTAGACTCTTTTCTTTCTCCTTGAAATTAAGTCAGCCCTGTGACTTGCTCTGACTAATAAGATGCAGTGGAAGTGACATTCTTGGACTTTCAAGGTCAGATCATAAGAGGTCTAGCAGCTTCTGCTTCTTTCCTGGTGGAAGCTAGTTGTCATGTATTAAGTCTGCCTACCCTAAGACTACCATCCTCTGAGGAAGCCCAAGCGTGGCATGTCATTAGATATAAGGCATGTGGAGAAGCACCTATACACCAGGGATATGAGAGCCTCAGGCAACTCAGCCCAGTCCAGTGACCAGATGAACACTGACAAGTATTTTCAGTTGACACCACACAGAGCAGAGAAATCACTGAGCCAAGGTCTGAACAAATTTCTGACTCACAGAATCCTGATGAAAAATAAATTATTGTATTAAGTCATTATGTTTAGAGTAGTTTGATGCGCAGTTATAGGTAACGGAAACATCACTCACGATGCTTTCTCCCTGTACTTCTCTAGACTCATCTGATACTAAGTTCTCTGTATTTTAACTATGCTTACTCTCTTTTTCTTCTTCTGATGTGGAAACCTTGTTCCTTCCTCATGGCCCTTGAAGTCACTGTGCCCTTTGCCTAGAAGTCTCTTCCCTTAGTTTTGGGCACAGCTAACTTATCATTAAGGTCTCAGTTCAGTTGTTACCTTCTCAAGCAGGCCTTCCTTAGCCACATTATCTGAAGTAGGTTCACACCACCACTCTTCTCATTCTACCATACTTCTTTATTTTATTGCCTTAATATTACTTAACATTATCTGAAGTTATTTTGACTGTTTACTGATTTTTTAATTGTCAGACTTCTTTCATGAGGATAGAAATTCTGTCTATTTTATTCACTGCTATGAAATTAACACAGTGAATAGTGCCTGGTACATTGTAAGTGCTAAATAAATTCAGATTGAGTGAATGAATAAAGGTGAAAGAGTGTTCTTACATTCCACTAGACCCAATGTAGTAACTATTGGTTACTGTAATGGATCGTTTCAATTTTCCTTACCTAAATTCTCTCTCTACCATTTTATCCTATTCTGTGCCACCAAGAAGCTAGCCGTTAGGTCTGGATCAACATGCTTCCTTTTCCTCTAGTTTTTGGTTGGTTTTGGCCACTGAGAGGCACCAACGGGAGATTAGAGGGGCCGAAGAGAAAGATGTCAGTGTATTTATTCTAATAGCTTCCTCTCAGAGAGTTCACTGGCAGTTAGCTACATTCCTCTTTCAAAGATCACAACTCCCAGAAGGTGGCCTTCTCTTACAGTAGGCTAATCTCTCCAGGATCTGGTAATCTTTTCTTCCTCTTGTCAGTCAGGCCAAGGGACAGTAAAAGTTCCTCACTGTCACCAGTCCTTCTGTGTTTCACTATTTTTTGTTGCTTTGCCTTAATCCTGCCCACACCCTTTATATAGTCTTTTCATTTAAAATCCCTTCACTTTTTTTTGTGTACCATCATTCCCTGCCTAAATCCTAACAGTTACTTTATAGATCTAGACAATAGTTCCTTCTTTTATGTAGCTGTTCTAGATGATTCATAGTACTTTTAATGATTTTCATACATAAGCTATTACATATATTTTTATTTTAGTTAATCTACATACTTGTTAATCTATCCCTAGATAATTGAAAGATGGCTGCAGATATTTACCACTCTTCTTTTGAAGCTAGTTCCTTTGAGCAATGATGGGTCTATGAGTGCATTATACACGTTTACACACCCACATGTAACACACCTGTTTCTGCTTTCACAATTGCTTTTGCTGAGGCAAACTCATCATCTCACTTTGTGGACTCTGTTCTCACCACCTCCAAGCACTCTAGCCATGGAGACCCACTCCAGAACTGTTTAGCTATTCTTTTACTAATATGACTCATATTGGCTCTGAAAGGAAAGTACACCATCAAGGACAGAGAGTGAAGCTAAGAGAGCTGAAGGTGATGGAATACATAAAGAGAAAACAGTAAACAATCCAGATTGGTACTTTCATCAGTGCACAGACCAAATACGGATGCAAGGAAGGATAATTTGTCCCTTTTAGCTATGTATGCTACCAACTTAATGAGAACACATGTTGGTAAAAATGTTAGTAGCTTTGAATAGCCATTGGCAAGATGGTGGCTTTTGTGAGTCTGGCTGCAGGGATGAGGCCATAACAACTTAATTTGAATGCAAAAAGTAGTTTCCTAAAAGTTAGATGAAAGTAAATGACAGTGTTAACTGGTAGTAGGATTTATCTTTCATTTAAAGTCAGATTTTTATGAAACATTCATGCATCTATAATCACAGAAGCATAAAGTTTTATAGCTTGGAGAATCCTCAAGATCATTTGTTCAAACCCCTCATTTCATGATTAAGAAAGCAAGGTCTAGAATGACTGGTCAGAGATCAAAACTAGAGTTATAATTCCTTGCATCTCTCTTTTTCAGTCTCTGTTCTTTCCTTTTGATCAATTGTTTTCCAAATACGTCTTCCATGGTCCATGGTGGTGGGGTTGGGTAGAGTGGTAAGGTTGACAATTCACAAGGCCCAGGGAAAGAGGAAGGCCAGGGGATGGCATACCCTTCCCAGTCAATAAAAGCATCTCTGCTTTTTTTGCTTTATATATATTTTTGTATAAGATTTTGTCTGGAAAAATTTTCTTGTGTTAAAAAGGAGAGATTTGAAAAGCATCATTCTATGCCGTGCTATTAACTTAGCAAGAAACTAGCTGAAGAAATCTGCAAGAAAAATGGCATTGATTTGATTGAATCTGGTGGTGCACAGGTAAATGTTTAAAAACTTGCTCTCTGAGGAAAAAAAAAAGTCCTGATTTGTAGCCTTTGCCGATTTCCATCCCATCATGGCTTATTTCAAGCTACTAACATGACGTCAATGAGCTTGCAAAATTCCTGAAAATTTAACAGTCAGCTTTTGCCAGCCATTATGAGCTAGCTCCAGCACACCACTGATTGAATTCCTTCTGTGTGCATTACCCTCCTGTGATTTTTCTGTTTGTATTTAAATAATCAACTCATAGAGAATTTTGTTATTGAACGAATAAATAAAAGGTAAATCAGTCTACAGGCCTTGGAAAATATTATTCTCCATCATTGAATTTTAGTGAATTATTTGTTTATTTATTTATTTATTGGTCTGGGGTTTTGGGAGATGGGATTTGGTCACAGGTAAACACGTGTGATCTCTTAGATGAAAAGTAGCATATTTAAAGTGGAATGCTAATGAAACAACTGTGGATGAAATCAATGACCATCCTGGGGGTGTATGAGAATGTTTACACACATATACCTCTTTCTATGCACCAATAACATCTGCTTTTATAAGCAGAGAGGTGCTATTTTAATCAAACCTGAGGAAATATCTCGGGGTGGATTGCACTTCTTCCTTCATCTCCCTAGGAAGCCATTCAATTATAACCCATTATTCTCTTTGATTCCAGTGGGTGTTCCATGCTCAGACTGGCCCCCTTTTTTTTTAAACCCCAATGACCTCCTTTCACATGTCTCTTATATTATTGTACTTCCTGCTGCCTCTGCAACACAGAGACAGATAGAAATTTCCACAGTAAAAGAGAAAAGTTGTCTAAATATTTATGCCAAGGTCTTTTCAATATATATGGCCTCTTTCTTCTTCCTTTTCTCTAGTCCAAAGTATGGGGAGAGGGGCAGGGTTGAAGCATGTCTCACACCATAATATCCACATTCTTACCTTAAAATGGGTACCTTATAACCCAATTGCATGTATCAAAGTTGTTCCAGCTAATGTTTCAACTCTTATCTTCTGTGCCACATTCTTAACTTCTGGCATTAAAAATCTCAGGGATAGAAAAGACATCTCCATTTTCTTTCATTTCTCACAATTTCTTCCAGATCATATAAAACACTTAACAATAATAAAATAGTAAGAGAACTATAGTGTTCACAGAGGTCTACCTGCCTTCTTTCAATTTCTGTGTAGGTTGATGATGAAAAGGAAACAAGGGTAAGAAACTCCAAGCCAGTCTATAGATTTATTCTATCTTTTGAAGAATTTTAATGCTCAGACTGACTGAAAATGGATCTTCCAATAAGAAGAGATTTCCTATGATGCATTTTTAACAGAGTGGAAAATCACTTTGATTACTTTAAAACGTAGTCAAGCCATATGCAAAAATCTAAGCAGACATAGTTTCATAACCCAATTTACGAGTTCTCTCTCACTACTTTATGATAAAGAGGTGGCAATTGCTCTAATATTGATTATGTTAGTCCACACCCAACCTGCTGCCCTGACAAGTTTATAATAAATTCCAATTAGCCCATGCTCCCTCATCTTAATTACCAATAAATGCCTTCAGTGGGTGATGGTCCTTTGAGTCCTACACCCATTGTCCAATCTTTGTCTATCTTTGATGAGCATCACAGACTTTACTTCTACTGGCAAAGATGCTTTTTTAAATTTCAAATCATGTTATCTAGTTTGACTCTGTTGTTCCTTTTCTTAAGAAAGTTAGCACTAGGATAAGAAAACAGGTAGCTAGCATCAGCAGTCACAATTGGATTTTAGGCTGAAAAATAAACTATGACAATGCAGGGTTTCCCATTTTCAACTAATCAGAGACATATCTGCATTTGCTTCATTTATAAGGTAAAAGAATATTCTCAGTGTCTGATCTGAAATTTTATCCAGAGATCTGAGATTCAAGCTGTGCCCTCTCTGCTTCTTTTATCACTGCTTGTAATAAAGATTCTGCAACCAAACTTAGCTGACAAGTTTGTTGATGATGCATGAACCACAACAGAAGACACTTTGGCTCTTCTTGAGTGATATTGGTCTTGAATTCTTGAAAGGATCAAAAATCTGAATCTATCAAAAAATTAAGATATGATTCAAAGATGCTTATAGAGGCATACAGAGCATTCCTAGGCCACATGGGCTTTAGTGTGTCATATAAACCCTTATAAACTGGCGTGGCCTCCTTCCTTTCCTGTTCTAGGTAGTGGAATTTCATTCCTAACACAACCTGGGGCTCTATGATACATAAAAGAAGCCTACAGGATCTTGCCTCTATTTGAGAGGAATAAGTAAAAGAATACAAGAACGTTAACCTTTAGAGTATGTCTTTCACATGGCAGACATGATGCAAACAGATAGCTATTATCCAATTATCCAATTCAATCCTTAAAGAAATCCTTATAGCATTGTTATCACCATTTTACAAATGAGGAAACTGAAGTTTCAACTCAATTTTATTCAAATCCAAATCCCATACTATACAATGCACCCATAATACTCACTTCACTGATTGAATTGAAAACATACTCAGTAGGTTGTGGAAAGTAACAAGTTGGGTAGGTTTGCCAATATCTTTCCAAACAAGAACAAAACTCAAATGAAAAATAGTCATTTAATACAGGAAATAGAATAAATTTCAATTAATTTTTTTAATAAAAAAATAGAAGCCATATCTCTACAGTTGGCTGCTGACTTGATCGTTCTGAAGAACTTGACCAATTGATGCAATCAGTTTGCTAGATTTCCACTGTATTGAAATATCCAACCGGTGGTTTTGTTATCATTTACATTTACCCTGAGAGTCCAAACGAAATGAGCATGATAAGAAATGAAGGGTTATTGACTAGATCCCAAGCAGCAGAGCTCAATCTAGTCATCCTAGTGGTTCGTAAGTCGAATGGAAGTGAATAAGTTAAAGACTGGCAGATGGGAACTTCTACAATAAGAAATAGGAAAGACTGGCAGATGGGAATTCTACAATAAGAAATAGGAAAAAGAAAGACAAAAGATATGCTCGTGTTGTATTCTTATTTTGTGAGGTTCTTATAAAAATATTGCATTTAGACTTGAGTTTCACATGTTGAGAAATTGGAGAGGCTACAGAGAAGAGTAACAGAAGTACTGGACTAAGGAAAAAAAACTGAGTTTAAAGAAACTGATTTTGCAATCCATTCCTATTAAATATTATATCGTACTTTTATATAAGGCTCAAGGCACTTAGAATTGACTCTTGAACAGTGCGGGGTTGGGGGGGTCTGGGGCGCCAACCCCCCATGCAGTTAAAAATTCACATATAATTTTTGACTCCCTTAAAATTTAACTAATAATAGCCTACTGTTGACTGGAAGCCTTACCTATAACATAAACAATCAATTAACACATATTTTGTATGTTATATGTTTATCTACATATATTTTACTCATTCATGACATACATTTTCCTTAATTTTTTTCAATATTTCTAGGCTTTGTGGTTTGTCTGAGAAATTTTTTCAAATTGTCGAAAATCTCCAGAAAATCTTGCTATATATTTAATGAAAAAAATTCTTATATAAATGACTCATGCAGTTTAAACCCCTGTTGTCCAAGAGTTAACTTTACTTAGAAATATCTAATACTACAAAATTGACAATAAGAAAATATGAATGTTAAAAAAACAAAGTTGCAAAAAAAGGTCAAAAACACTAGGTACTATGATAGGTCATTTACCTGTGTTAGTTTATTTAATACTCACATTTAATCTGTAGGTTTTCCCCTTTTTAAAAATGAAGAAATTAAGTCCTAGAGAAGGTAAATGATTTTCCCCAAGTTACACATCTAAAAATGTAGCAGAATAGGGAGTCAGACCCTGAATTCCTTAGATGCAGAGGCAAGGAGGGAAGTGACTGGTAGAAAATGAGGTAAGAGAAACTAGTAGGAATCAGACCACAAGAGTTTTATATATGGAATTTTTAATTGAAGTATAGTTGATTTACAATGTATAACTGAATCACTTTTCTGTACACCCGAAACTAACACAACATTGTATATATGGAATTTTGATTGCATCTAAATGAAAGATAACTAGAGAGTTTTAAGATGGGAGGGGAATGTTTGAATTCATTTCAGAAAGGTCACTTTAGTAGTATTTTGAAGAAGTAAGGATGTATAGAGGCATGACTAGAGGAGAAGTGCTCTAGTATAGTAAAAATTTATAAGGACCTGATCTAAGGCTGTGTCAGTAGGAATGGAGAATAGATTAGGGACTAGACCAAAGAGTTATTTTAGAAAGAAGAATTAATAGATTTTGATGACTGCTTAGATGTGGGTGGTGAAAGAGAGGGAGAAGTCCATGAAGACTTCCAGCTTCTAACTTGAGTTGCCATTAGAGTACTTCCATAATACATAGAGATTAATAAAAGAAAAAAAAAAGTTTGTATAGGGACATACTGAGTTGACATTCAGACATGTTAAGTTTAACTTGACACTAGAAAATCCAGATGAAGATTTCTAGTAGGTTGTTGGATATATAAGTTTGAAGCTCAAGAGAGAGATATTAACTTGTTATATGAATTTGAAATCAAGGATGTTTAGACAGTAATCAAAATTGTAGAAGAGGATGACATTGCTCAAGGAAAGCATGTGGAGTGAAAAGATGACTGACAACAAGATCCTGCAGGACACTAATATTTAAATGACATGTGAGGGGAGAGAACACTGATGTAGCATCTTCTCTGTGACAAGTACTTTGCCAGGTGCTTTACATATACCATCAATGAATTAGAGTGGGGAAAAATGTTGAGCAGAAACCCAGGAAGACAGATCTCGAAGAAGGAGGAAGTTGTCAACAAAGTCAAACGTCAAAGATGAATTAAGAAAAATATCCAATAGATTCAGCAGTCAAGAGACTATTGGCAGCCATTTTAGTGTAGTAGTATGGAAGGAGGTGAGAAAGAGTTAGGAGCATAAGTGTAAGAAGTTATTGGAGATAACTTTTGTATTTTCAGGAAGCTTGGCAATAATAAGGCAATGCCTAGGGGAGATAGCAGGGTCCAATATGGTGGCTTTTATATTATAAGAAATATGAAAATGTTGGCACATAAATACCTCTCTTTTTTTGTGGTACCACTGGTCACATAAAGACACCATTGTTACTCTCTTGGGCCCCCTCTGAACTCTTGACTTTAACCATTTGATCAGCTTCCAGCCAATGGCCATGAGTTAATGTATTCTCTTCAGTTTGGCCTTTCTTGATGGTCCCTATTTATTCATATTTATTTTTTTATTTGAGTTAATGGCCTCTGGTTCCTATAATTTGTCTGTATTGAGTCCATTTTGTATCATTATACACAGGACTGGAAATCCAGGTATTGGTTGCACTTTGAACAATCCAAATACTTCAGCATTTCCTTTCCTGCTCCATGAAAGATTTCACAATTACCTGTCACTGCTAAATAGCACCACTTGACCCAGTTTGCTAAACCCATATTATAAACCAAGGAAAAAATATTGGTTAGAATAATTATTTTGTTAGTTGGGTTTAGAGGTGTGATTTATGCTAAAACATCATTTAGATTTAGAGCACCCCATTTTCTCCCAGCATCATTTCTTTAGATCTTCCCTCCCGTTATTCCTCCATCTTTCACAACTACTGGCAATTTGATGACAAATTTAATGCATTTCACAAGCTGTCTTTTTGCTGTCTGCTTTTTACTTTCCTTTCCTAAGTGCTAGAGTCACCAAAGAAGATGGAAAGTGAATGTTTTTGCACTGATTATTTTTCTTTTGTCATACTATTATGTAAATAGCTTTTTTCCCCTCGAAATTCTAATATGCTGACTGATTCTAGATGGACTTATCTACCTAAAACTTAGATTCCTACCCCCACCACCCCATAATGCTATTATCTGCATATCTGTGAGTCTAAGGATAAGATTTTGTAAAATAAAAATAAATGTGTGTTTTTCACATTTGACAAACAATGGTATTTATACTTATTAAAGCTTTGCTTTCAACTTTTAATTAGTCTTTATAATAATAATTGTTATTTTTCTGTTGCATACTCTAACAATTGCTAGCTTTAGAGAAATAAAGAAATTTGTTAATTAACATTCAGACTACTAATGAAAATGTGAAATTACTGAAGTTACAAATAGAACTAATGGTACTTACTTTCTATAATCTAATTCATATTTGTTGGTTTCCTAGAAGTAAACAAATTTGCTAGAGCAACCAGTTAAAATTGGAATGTTATAATTTAGGGGGTGGAAAAAGAAAAGCACTCTTGTCAGTTAGTTGACATATTACATTGTCCATCATAAAGAACAGTTGTTTTTAGTCACTGCCTATAACACTTCAACATGAATTTTGAATTTCTAATTATCTCAGTAGTTGTTACCAACACACTATAATTTTTTTCAAAACAAATTGGTTGTTAAGCTATTTTGTTTTAAAGTGTATGTTGTTTATACCATTTAGAATGGAGTGTAAGGTTCACAAATTAAACTACTGGCAGGATGTTGCTGTTACGAAAATGTCGGAGACCACTGCGCTAAAGCTTGGTGTGCACAAATTTCTGTTGTGAAACCTTACATAATTCTCTCAGTGGTGGTCCAAATCCAAATCAGATCACATCACAGAAGAGTCACTTTGTATACTCTGTGCTAGTCTCAAACTACCCACATTATTTCATCAGCCAACAAGTGAATGAAAGTTAAAATATATATATATATATGTTTATAAAATGAACGATATCAGCAGGGTGATGTGATTGGTGAATGGTATTTCAAAACCACGTGTATAAATCTTTAAGACCACATGACTAGAAATTGCTTAGCCACATTACCATTCCTCATTTTAATACAGCTATAAAATTCCTTAGCAGGTCTCGCCTCACTATCTGCTCTTTATTCCTCTGCTGGAGGAATTTTGCTTAGAGAAAAACAGGAAATCCATCATTTCAGGGGGTGAGAAAGGAAACCTCTTCTTCTGTTCAGAGCAAGATTGTCAGTCTTTTGCACTTGGCTCAAATCAGGAAGAAAATACACACTCACAAGCAAGCTTTTAACTGAAAGGTTAGCTTTTCTGCAAAGTCTGAATTCTACCCGAATCACAGGAAGTTCAAACAGTCTATAGGCACAGGCTTCAGAGATCTGGATAAAGTTACAAGGCTATTAAAAAATGTTATGGGCTTTAGATTTTGACAGAGTTCAAAGCTGATACTTTCATTTGAAAGTGTAATTTTCAAAGGAGAAAAGGAATGGCTAAAAGAAAGTAAACAATTTTACTTCACTGATTTTACCGAAAAGTGTTGGCTATATTTAAGAAGACCAAGTATCTGTGACTTTGCAAAAACATTGTTTTAAATGGCGTGTGATTAGGTGGCTACAAAAAAAAAAAAAAAAGTGAAAGGCAACTAGAACAGTGTATATTCCAGCCAGTATCTTATATTAACATATTTGAACATCAGCTGTGAGAGGATGGCCAAGCATTTCTTTCTGTGTGAGCTGCCTCTTCAACATTGCCATTAGTATCTGATTAAAGCTTGGTGAAAAGTCACTGAGTTATTCCGCTTTTGTTCTTTAACTGAAGGACCAGAGGGTAGAAAGTTTTGATGAAGCTGTGGACCTAGAAAAGAGTTCCTATCAATTTCTACTTCTCCCCAAGTTGTCCGGTCAGGTACAACTTTGTACTTTATCATTCTTCAATTACAGTTGTTTCCTCAGGATGAAGGACGTGACTTTTACGTCTCTATGTAACCCGAATAAATCACAGGGCCCTACGTGACGCAATATGTGAATGGAGTTGCATCTAAAAGAATGATAGGGGCTTCCCTGGTGGCACAGTGGTTGAGAGTCTGCCTGCCAATGCAGGGGACACGGGTTCGAGCCCTGGTCTGGGAAGATCCCACATGCCGCGGAGCAACTGGGCCCGTGAGCCACAACTACTGAGCCTGCGCATCTGGAGCCTGTGCTCCGCAACAAGAGAGGCCGCGACAGTGAGAGGTCCGCGCACCGCGATGAAGAGTGGCCCCCGCTTGCCACAACTAGAGAAAGCCCTCGCACAGAAACGAAGACCCAACACAGCCATAAATAAATAAATAAAAATTTAAAAATGACTAATACTCTCTAAAAAAAAACAAAAAAAACAAAAAAAACATTAATTTGTTAAAAAAAAAAAAAAAAAAAAAAGAATGATAAATTTTGGAAGGCTCAGGCTGGCCCGGAAAATTTACACAGCCCTCTGCACAGAAAGCTTAACAGAAACTTGATACAAGTATCCTCTGGTTTTTGAAAATTCACGAGAGCAGCACTGCCAAGCTCCTTCCCCAGGAACTACTCTCAGCATGTCATCATCAAGCCTCCATAGCTTTGAACTCTTTCTGTGAGCATCTGTGCTTTATCGCAATTATTTTGGCATCCATTAGCAAGATGTGTCCTAAGGTAATTGCTTCTTTGCTTTATGCCATTTTGGCTTGTGAAAAGTTTCATAGGAACACTGTACTTTTGAAGAGCAGGGGAAACCTGTATGTACATATTCCTCTATCCTCAGTTCCTTGGCATAACAACTGCTGAAAATCTTCCCTGCTCTCTCTCATCTACTAGTTCTTTCATTACCATGATGCTCCCTCTGTTCACTTCCTCCTTCCCTGCCCTGTGGCACACTGCCTAGCCCTCTGAGGAAAAGTTATCTCCAGTAGATCTCTTCCCATCCACAGGTCACTCTAGAAGGGCTAGTAATCCAACAGCTTTATTCCCTCCCCTTGGCAAGTGTGGTTCTTTCCTTACCCTGACTACTCTCTTGCAAGAAATTGTCATGAAAACTCTCATTACATTTGAAACCCCCAATAGTACCTAGCACATCCCTAAGGTCATTTTAGATGTTTAAAAACTCTTTGCTGGTTGAAAAATGTGCAGATTTTACTAGTTTCTTATTCAGGAACTACTTCTTTCTGCTCCACATTTTTGTCATGCCATATTAGCAAGAAAATGAACTAGCAGTGTACTTTCTGATCTATGAGAAATGTTAAAACAAACTCACATCTTAAGGTACCTAAAATATGATCCATGAGATCAACACTGCAGGGATGTTAAAAGACTACGGAAATATTGTTCTGTATATCAAACTGACAATGGTACCATCCATGGTAACCTGTGCCACAGCCTCTGTCTGAGAATCATGTCCCTCTTTCTGATATCTCTGGGCTAAGAGGACATTCACAAATGAAAAAAAAAAAAAATGAATGCAGAATTCACACACAGACATATTTCTATGATGAAAAAAAATACTATTGGATCAATTCTTGATCTTCCACATTAAAAGAAAGTACCAGTGACATAAAGAAACCAAAAATCATTCTTAGAAAAATTAAGGCAATCTGATATTTTTTGGTTGCACATTTGCCTTGAATCACATTTGGCATAGTTCAATAATGCAAAGGTTTGTATTCATTGAACACACTACAAATGAGTGGCAAAAGACAGAATAGAAACAGTTTTGGTGTATGCTTAGAAAAAAATCACAAAGCCATGCTAAGTGGGTCCAGTACAAATCCAGCTGTTCTTTCTCTGCTAGTGAGCAACTGTTTCATTCCTTTTTTTACCAGTTTCCTATTGTGCTTCTTATAGTGATTTCTCCAGGTTTTTCCCACACCAAGCAACTCTCAACACCAGCTGGGTGTCCTACAACTTGACTCAGTTCTGACACTATCTACATGAAGATATCATCACATCCTAGAGGTTAAGGGTTCAGTCACACAAGACTGCCCCCTCCTCCTTCAGATGCCAATCACAAGCTCAAGTTATCACTTGTGCTTCTGACCAACTGGCTATACTTCAGAGGTTCCCATGACTCCTTCCTTGGGTTTGTTTAATTCCCTAGAGAGGCTCACAGAACTCGGAGAAACAGTTTACTTACTAGATTATTACCAGTTTATTATAAAAGGATATAACAGCCCAATGGAAGAGATGGATAGGGCTAGGCATGAGGAAAGGGCACAGAGCTTCCATGCCCTCTCTGAGCTGTGCCACTCTCCCCAGACCTACACGTGTTCACCAACCCAGAGGCTCTCTGAACCCCATCCTTTTGGGGTTTTATGGCGGCTTCATTGGATAAGCATTATTGGTTAATCATTCACCCTCCAGCCCCTTTCCCCTCCCCGGAGGTCAAGGGTTGGGACTGAAAGTTCCAACCCTCTAATCACTTGGGTGGTTCTCCTGGCAACCAGCCTCCATCCTTAGATGATTTCCAAATGTCATCTCATTAACATGAGAGACATCTTTTTGGCTCTCATCATTCAGGAAATTCCAAGTGTTTTTTTGTTTTGTTCTGTTTTTTTGTTTTAAAGGCAACTCACACATCTTTTTTTATTAATTTATTTATTTATGGCTGTGTTGGGTCTTCGTTTCTGTGCGAGGGCTTTCTCTAGTTGTGGCAAGTGGGGGCCACTCTTCATCGCGGTGCGCGGACCTCTCACTATCGCGGCCTCTCTTGTTGCGGAGCACAGGCTCCAGACACGCAGGCTCAGTAGTTGTGGCTCACGGGCCTAGTTGCTCCGCGGCATGTGGGATCTTCCCAGATCAGGGCTCGACCCCCGTCCCCTGCATTGGCAGGCAGATTCTCAACCACTGCGCCACCAGGGAAGCCCCCAAGTGTTTTAAGAGCTCCCTGCCAGAAGCAGGGACGAAGACCACATATATATTTTTTATTATAAATCACAATATCACACAGGCCTTCTCCCTATTCCCAAGCCCACAGTTCATGTGTGGTCTTCAAAACACCCCTATGAGAAATCTCGTTTTATACTTTCCTGAGATTGAGGGGCATCAACTTCTGTGTCTTTTCTCCTCTCCACATCAAAATATCTATCACCACATTTTTACTACCATTGTATAACCTCAAGAAAGATATCCTCTTTTCCTTTGGTTCATCACCCTACCTTTGTTCTTGATTCCATTTTGACCCATTTCCCCTAAAACTTTGCTCCATCCTTTATACCAGGTGTCATTAACTCAAAGTTTGATATTAGCCTACAGACTTGATTTTTGGTCTGCATAGAGTTTCGTTTTGGTTTGGTTTTTTAATGCTTTTAGACAGGACACACAGTCTTTTTTTAAAATTTTTTTTATTGAAGTGTAGTTGATTTACAATGTTGTGCTAATTTCTGCTGTACAGAAAAGTGACTGTTATACACATATATACATTCTTTTTTTATATTTTTCTCCATTATGGTTTATCCCAGGATACTGAATATGGTTCCCTGTGCTATCCAGGGCACACACGCTTGACTTTGTCTCTACTCCCACTCTTTCCTACTGAATTACATTCACTAGCTTCAGTTATTTAACCACCTACCCAGACCATAAAGGCATTTGAGCTTCTGACCCCTGCCTTACATCTTCAGGCCTTTTCACTGGCTCCTTTGCTTCTGTTTACATTCTCAGATTCTTCATATCCTAAAAACACAAAATATCTTTTCTCTGGACCTTGCCATCCCCTGAAGGTACTATCTGATTCCCATGCTTCTTTGTACCACTCTATGTCATCACTTTGGCATCCTATGCTATTTCCCATTCACCCTGCTTCTGAGCAAAGAAAATACACACACACACACACACACACACACATCAAGATTTGGATTCTAAAAGTAAAAGTATGTAATAAATATTAATGAATTATGGACCCAGCTCTTTTACTTTACCAACTTTGAATAATAATTTAACACCTGAGATTCAGCTTGTTATGAGGATTAATGTCTTTCCTGCATACTGCACAGGGTTGTTTTAACACAGTAAAGGAATAATAATAGATTCTATTATTTATTGTCTGTGGTGTGCCAGGCTCTGTGTTGAGTGATTTACATATATTATGCCATTTACTTTTCACAATAACCAAATGAAGAATATGCCATTATCACCACCACTTTGAAAAATGAAAGTGAAACTTAGGAGTTTAAGTAACTGGCCCAAGCTTACACAATGAGAAAGCAGAAGAGCCACAAAAAATACATAACTCACAGGAAAATATTTGGATATTTCTTTTAAGCCCTGGGTATGAGCAAATTGTTGTAACTATATTAGTCCAGTGTAGAAAGAAATTAACATAGCTATTAGCACCTTCTGTCCCTTAATGTCATTTAGCTCTATCTAGATTTAGACCCTTACAGTACTTTTCTCAGTATTCTGGAACCACGTAGAACTTCTTTTTTAGTGCTGTGTCTATCTTCCTCCTCCTTCACATTGGCCTTACCATTTCTAAGGATAGACAAACATGAAAGAGGACATCTGTTTTATCCCTGAGTACAGCCTCTTGCAGGTCCAATGAATAAATTACCACCTGAGAACAGTGCTCTTGTAATTTAACCACAGAGGCATAAATTTCAATTTCTCCTTGTTTCTCTTTCACTAAATTCTAAGAATTACAGCTGATAGGAAAATTACAGTTATCTGACAATTCTGAATACCTTAATTATAAACTCCAGCCAGGACAGGAAACTTACCAATGAAACTGCTCTGCTCATATAAAACTGTATTAACTAAAAAGGTCAACTTTGTTTTGCTACCTTTTAATTTTTTTAAATACCTATACTGACTCTCACACAGAGAAGCACAAAAGACTTCCAACAGGAAATGAAATGAGTCACCCAAACATCTAAGTCCTTCAGGTATTCTCACTGGATGAAATATCAAGATTGGCAAGGCAGGTGTAAAACATAAGCAAAGTGGCTTGATATCAAGAATGATGGGAAGACCTTCTGCTCCTCTCCCTAAATCTACTTCCATATTGTTGCCTGGGCTAGAAACGCCTATAAGCCAGGATAAACATTTTCATTCTACATTAAAAGCCAAGGCTGAAAATGTAAAATATCTCAAGAGAGGCTACACATAAACTTACCTTTTTCACACTGATGTAAAAATGACTGATATCAGATCTTTCCCTGAAAGCAAACTTTTAAAGGAGATGGAAAGTTTCGAGAACTGCTTTTATCTCAGCCTTCTTATTTCCCAAAATGATGGATATCTTCACTTGCATTCCTAGACTAGTCAAACTTAGTGATTGGCTACTTTAACAAGCCTCTGAAAGCTCCAAACATGAGGCAAAATGTTGGTTCCATATCAAGATCCTTCTTGCTGCTGTTACCTAATATAAACTGCTCAAGTTCTTGGTCTTAATCCTGATCCTTTGTAGCAGAAGCTGTTGGTCTGTGTTTCTGACTCTGTGATGCCCAATTTCTTTGCCTAGGTTCTAAACTTACTATTATTCACTGTGATCCTTAATATCTGTGTGATTTTTCCAGCCTTGTTTGACCACCTGATTGCCTAGTTTTCATCCCAGATCTGCTCTTTTTGAATGAATCCTCTCTCTGGACCTATTTCAGACTCCTTGTTCCAGACAGACCATGAGCCTGCTGGCAGTGTCTATCCCCGAATCTATTTCTCCATTTTGCATCAGATATCCAACAAAAGCTTGACTTTTCTACTCTGTATGAAGTAATAATAGGCCCACCATAGAGCAGAGAGGTGTCTACAAATCTGAGTATTTCTTGTCTTACTTTAAAAAAAGAGAATAATGCTGATAGAAGAAGCAGAGAAGCAGTACCAGGCAGCAGTTAAGCATGGGAACTCTTGAGTCAATCTGCTTTCAAATTCTAGCTTCTCTCTTTACTAGTTTTATGATATTAGGTAGAAAATGAGACCAGTGTGAAGGAGTAAGGAGATGGACACATGACCAGAAAAGAAGTTCTACATGGTTCCAGAATGCTGGGCAATGTACTGTAATAATTTATATCTAGATAGAGGTAAATGTCTTTAAGGGACAGAAGGTGCTTGTAGCTATGTTAATTTCTTTCACACTGGGTTAATATAGCTACAAAATTCAACATGTACTCATACCCAGGGCTTAAAATAAATACACAAATCTACTCAGTCTTAGCTTTTTCATGTGTAAAATGATGATAACAATACCATCTACCTCAAAAAGCTGTTGTGAACATTAAATGGTATATGTAAGTGAAATATGTAAGTGCTTGAAAAATGCAGGCTGGCGACAACAGGTTTAATCTCTTTGGTTTTGGCTGAGAAGAAAAATAAATCACAATTCTAAGTGATTACCAAGAAGGTCTGAGGTTGCTTCCAGCTTGTACAGCACATGAGTATGTTTAAATTGCAATTGAGGGTACCAAATATTGAGGGTACTCACTATTGAGGCCAAGGCCTCAATGGTTGATTTAAGCAAGATCATTTGCATCTCTTTGCGTTTTACAGTTTGTTGAGTAGTGTTTGCCTAGTTGTTCAAGATTTTATTTTCTCTTCATTCCCACTTTCACTTTAAAGGATTTTGTCCAATATATGGCTTTACTCCAAAGGCATAGTAATGTGTGCCTGTTATTGTACCATTTCCCCAGGGTAAAAAATATTTGGTTTTGTTTCTTTTAAGATTGCTTGGAGGTAAGGTCAAATATCTTGAATAATATTTGTTATGCAAGGGAATTCAATAAGATGTATATTTTGCTTTCAGGGAACAGATAAGTCAGGTTTCAAAGACCTCCATAAACCCACATATTTTGGATGTTGAATTACACTCTAAATAATGATACTAGCAGGGGTGCAGTGGACAAGAACACTCTTCTTATGCCATCTAACTTTAGAAAAACAAACAAAAATCAGCAGGCTTTCTGGGCCAATGACATTCTCTTTCATCTGGGCAGCTTGACACACATGTATCTCCACAAACAGATTGTCCACCTGGGGAGTGTGAGTAGAGACTCAGCTAATGAGTACACTGAAGACATTCTCACCAGAGAGCAGCCTGTGGGGAGGAACAGTCATCTTACCTAATACTGTAGGCACTAAAGAAGAAAACAAAATAAAGCAACCAATGACAACAACAAAAACTCAGGAGAGAGCAAGCTCAATATGGTAAAAGGCAAGCCATTCACTGATTCAGAGTATTGAATCCTTGCCCCACGCCCAGATACAGCCTCCAACAATAAAGAAGTCACATTTTGGATGAATAATATATTGGGGGTTATCAACTTCTAACAAAGCAGCCAATACAAATGGAAAACACAGGGATACACAATTAGAGATGGGATGTCTCGAATTGAGCTAACTATAGTGACTGTCAGTGACAAGTCTTTAAAGCAACTGTTGGTTTTAGGCAAAGGACACAAGGAGATATCATCAGTAGGGGAGGCAACACAGACTTTGTAATGTTCTTACGAGCAACAACACATTGCAGGAAGAAATGATGTCAGCAATATCATCTTTGAACATGAAGGACAGTGAGATACCTAATAGCTGTTGCCCATTTTTAAACCATTCCAATCTCAAAGAAATGTACTTGGGAAGAATTTGGAAAATAAACCTTCCCCAAACCATACTACAATGAGGCAAATACCATTAGAAACAAATTGACTGCTTGGAGCTTGCAACCACCTCTTAGAAACAGTAAAAAGCCCTGGAATCACAAACATTGATATCAATGAACTTTTTTTTTTTTTTCAATGAACTTTTGATCTCAAAATATTATGGGGAAGCTCAGCAGCTACTTTCAAATTTTATTTCCCTTCTTCTGTAACTGAACAGAAAAAATATAATTTTTAGAATATTAAAAGGCCCTAGTACGGATTGTAGCATTAGAAACTGACAAATTTCTATTTTTAAAATGAACGTGTCCTTATACAAGAGGCCACAAAAAGAGGAGGTCTGAAATTAATATGGGTTTTTAAAATTGTGGTTAAAAAACACATAACATGAGATTTACCCTCTTAACAAACAGTTAAGTGTATAGTACAGTATTGTTAGCTATAAGCACAGTGATATACAGCAGATCTCCAGAACTTTTTCATCTTGCTTAGCGGAAATCCCTCCCCTCAAGCAACACCATTTGCTTTCTATTTCTATGAGTCTGACTACTATAGATACCTCTTATAAGTGGAATCATACAGTACTTGTCCTTGTACTTGACTGGCTTATTTCACTTAACATAATATCCTCAAGATTCATCCATGTTGTCACATACGACAGAATTTCTTTCTTTTAATACGGATTTTTTTTTTTACTCTCCTGAAACACAATACCTCTGAAGTATTTAGATTCTGCAAATAAATTTACTTCTAGTCTGAGCACTTCTCATTCAACACCTGTAAGAACTAAGCATGTTTTTGTCCAAGGTATTAAATTTTATCATTTTCTATTCAAAGTTAAAATAGCAGTCACCCCTCACTAAAGAGATTAAGATGAATTGACACTTTTGTAAGCTCTTTAATAACAGAGAGACCAACAGAGTGTATACTTTCTCATAGGGATTTAATGAGTGCAATAATCTGGCAATTAAGAGAACAGAGAGTTTTTATAGAATCGCTCTGTTTTTCATTTGATGATGAAAATATATGTGACTATTTGGATTTTCAGAAAACAATTACAAAGATCCCAGAAAAAAAATATATGTAGTAGATTAAAGAATATATTGAAAAAAAGAGAGACAGGAAAAGTAGATTAAATAGGTAAGAATGGTATGAAATGTATGCTGCAGCTAACATTTCCAGATGTCATCAATTTTCTATTCATGCTTTTTCTATACTTCCAATGCCAACATCTTAATCAGACCAGGGATTCTGAAAGAAGGGAGCAACTTTGTGACCATTGTACTACAATGTTATGATTCACTGTAGAATATGTTTTACTATTGTAACATTACTATTATCTAAATAATTACCACAATTTGGACTTAATCCACAATCCAGTTAATTAAATATTTATTGAAAATCTTCAGTGTACAGAACACAGTATCAGGCACTGTGGAGAGGCTAAAAATGATTGAAGAGACAGTTTCTACTGTTAATAGTTTATGGTCTAGACATACAACATATTTTTATTCTGTGGCTTGAGAATAATTAATAAATGCATTAACAGGTATAAAATTATACTGAAATGCCTGACTTTCAGCAGTTGATATATTCTGGAAAATGTATACATAAATTAAATTTTCTCAAATTAAATTACTTTTAGAAGAAAACCAGAGACTTAATTAAAGCAATACTATTTTGAAAAGTTTGATAAAGTAGAGTTACTCCTTGATTTGTCTTGTGCATTAATCCATATTTTCACAAATTGGTCTTGCTTCAAGTGAGGTACAAGTGTACATTAAAAATTGAAACCTAAGTGCTGAGTGGGCACAAAGACACTTGTCAGAAGTAGGATTACTCCAAGAAGATTTTTTAAATATAGGATTCTTTGTTCGGGTCATAAACAAGTTTGTGAGGGTAGAATGGTTAAAAGACATGCTGTAGAATAACATTAGAAATTAGAGGATCATACAACTGTGACCCCAGACAGAATTTGGTCTACAGAGATCAGTAGGCCTGTGGTTGGGGAAAGGGGAGAGTGGGAAACACTGATCCCTAGTTGTGAGTGTGACTGACCTTCCGGTCTAAAAGAGGCCGGGAAGAAGCTGAAATAGTAGGCGAGTCTTCCCCAACTGTGAAGCCAGGAATGTGCAGTACTTACAGCCTACCTGCTTTAAAATCACTAGCCTCAAGAAATAAACAACACTTCACCATTCAAGACTTATGGGACTGCCATTATGTAGAGAACACCAACAAATGTGCCTTGCCCTAATGAGCTAAAATTGGAAAACAACAAATCCAAAGGACCTAGCACCAGGGAGATGAATATCACTCAGAACAAGTAGAACACATGCCCATCAAAAGAAAACCACTGGGTAAGTTGCCAACTAAACAATTGAGTAGACACATTTAAGGAGAGGATAACATCTATTGAGACCCTAATTAGGAAACTAGAAATCAAAAGAACAAATACCTAAAAAAAAGAAAAAAAAAAGAACAAATACCTAAAGCTCAAAGCCAATATGTAAAGAGAAAGAAATTATGGGAAAAAGGTAAGAACCTCAGAAGGTAGATACAAGGTGATTTAATATACAAATAATAAGTGTTCCAGAAGGGTATCAGGAATAGATGGAAGTGTGGCAATAATCAAGCCAATAATACATAGAGGAAAATTTCCCTGAGCTGGAGAAATATCTAAGCTCACAGACTAAAAGGGCTCATCAAATTCTAGCCAGAATTGGTAATAGAAGACACATATAAAATTACTGAACTTTGAGTATAAAGAGAAAAATCTAACAAGTTTCCATTCATTCAAGAAATATTTATTAAACATCTACCTTGTCAGTCACTGCTCCACGAATTGGGGAACAGTTCTTCCTTCATGGAGTTGATATACTCAAATCCATTGTCCTCCTCTTTCTCTGTCACACCCTCAGGGAAAAGCCCTAAAACTGGACATTTACAGCTCCATCAATTTCCTACAGTTACCCATACAGTTGAATGTGGCTGGAAAAAAACATAAGACCATGCTGACAAATTTCACTTAAAATTCATGACCACTAACCTTGAGTGGGTCTCTAATGTTTCCCAATAATTCTACCACATTTTTTCCAATTTAGTTTACATCTCTCCCAGATGACTATTTCACACTTCCAATTTTTTCAAACTTCCAACCACCTTCCTTCCTTCCTTCACTCTCAGCTGATCACCTTCTTCCTCATTAATTAGGAAAATTGAAGCAATCAGAAGATAATTGCTCCTGATATTGTTATGTGATAATTACCTTGATGCAGTGGTGTCTACCAAGTACACTACCAGGAAAACTCTCCAAGAAATCACAGAACAGAAAAGCTCACATGAAAAAAAATTAAGATTTTTTAATCATATGATCTATTAAATTGATTTAAAACAAAACAAGAAGCACAGAAAAAGAAATCTGGCATGTCAGCACACCTAGGATAGGATGTAAGTGATTGGATGAACCACACTAACTGAATCCTTGGTTACATAATGTTCATATGTCCTGTCCCTCTGTTGCATCAACTTTCCCCATGATGTCATGGTTATGAGGACCAGAGATGAGGTTGGAGGAAGGGGAAGGAGGAGGCACGAACAGAAAGCATCTATGGCTTGCTTTACAAGAAAGATGCAGAAGTGTGTTTGGCTTGGCCCATAGCTGTAGCTCACCAATTACCTTGCTGAACAACTATGGTTTTATCTTTGCTTCTTGGGCAGAGCACATGTGGGGTCAGAGAGGAACTATACTGAGTGCTATCAGTGAATGGCTACTTTAGGGATGACATAGCTGTTAATCCAGATGGTGCATTATGGCACCTTATAATGTGATCTTTCCATTCTTTTCTACCAAAAAGTAACACTCTTGTTTGATCCATCATATATTCCATTTATTCTATCTTTAACATATCTATTTATCTTTAACTTATCTTACTAACATAGTACCTATGTTTAACACATCTTAGAAATTCTATCTGTATTTCACAAGCTATTTACTTACTCATAACTTATACTTACCATACCTCATGGAATTTGTTTGCATCCTGTAAGTTAATTGCTTCCTTATTATTTCATAATTAAAACTGTCAAAACTGTCAAGAGTATGAGATTTCACACTATATTCAAACTCATCAGTTAGTTTTCTGTAATTTATTGTGGCAGAAGATGTGAGGTTTCTGGTCAGAGATTAAGGGGAATTTATTTCCACAACAATGGCAGTAGCCAGATATCATAATTTTCTTACACCAGTTTCTTGAGCTCCAGTTCCAACAGGGCAATGCAACAAGAGCCAGGTGAAGCCTATACACATAGTGGATTGTATTAAGAGAGGAAACTCAAGTTTGGAGAACCAGAATCTTTTATAATGGGCTACAAGCAGACCTATCCTTTGCCCCATAGGAAGACATTACCTTTATCGTACTGAAGAAGAAATAAACCTGTCCTTTATCCTGGACAGAGAGCATTATCTCTATTTCAAGGGGGACTTTAACACCTCACTTACACCAATGGACAGATCATCCAAACAGAAAATTAACATGGAAACACAGGCTTAAAATGACAAAATAGACCACATAGATTTAATTGATATTTATAGGACACTCCATCCAAAAACAGCAGATTACACCTCTTCTCAAGTGTGCACAGAACATTCTCCAGGATAGATCACATCTTGGGTCAAAAATCAAGCCTCAGTGAATTTAAGAATATTGAAATCATATCAAGCATCTTTTCTGACCACAATGCTATGAGATTAGAAATCAATTACAGGGAAAAAAACGTAAAAAACACAAACACATGGAGGCTAAACAATATGTTACTAAATAACTAAGAGATCACTGAAGAAATCAAAGAGGAAATCAAAAAACACCTAGAGACAAATGACAATGAAAACACGATGATCCAAAACCTATGGGGTGCAGCAAAAGCAGTTCTAAGAGGGAAGCGTATAGCTATACAAGCCTACCTCAAGAAACAAGAAAAATCTCAAATAAACAATCTAACCTTACAGCTAAAGGAACTAGAGAAAGAAGAACAAACAAAACCCAAAGTTAACAGAAGGAAAGAAATCATAAAGATCAGAGCAGAAATAAATGAAATAGAAACAAAGAAAACAAGAGCAAAGATCAATAAAACTAAAAGCTGGTTCTTTGAGAAGATAAACAAAATTGATAAACCATTAGCCATACTCATCAAGAAAAAGAGGGAGAGGACTCAAATCAATAAAATTAGAAATGAAAAAGGAGAAGTTACAACAGGAACTGCAGAAATACAAAGCATCCTAAGAGATTACTACAAGCAACTCTATGCCAATAAAATGGACAACCTGCAAGAAATGGACAAATTCTTAGAAAGGTATAACCTTCCAAGACTGAACCAGGAAGAAGCAGAAAATATGAACAGACCAATCACAAGAAATGAAATTGAAACTGTGATTAAAAATCTTCCAACAAACAAAAGTCCAGGACCAGATGGCTTCACAGGTGAATTCTATCAAATATTTAAAGAAGAGCTAACACCCATCCTTCTCAAACTCTTTCAAAAATTGCAGAGGAAGGAACACTCCCAAACTCATTCTATGAGGCCACCATCACCCTGATACCAAAACCAGACAAAGATACCACAAAAAAAGAAAGTTACAGACCAATATCACTGATGAATATAGATGGTAAAATCCTCAACAAAATACTAGCAAACAGAATCCAACACCACATTAAAAGGATCATACACCATGATCAAGTGGGATTTATCCCAGGGATGCAAGGATTCTCGAATATATGCAAATCGATCAATGTGATACACCATATTAACAAATTGAAGAATAAAAACCATATGATCATCTCAATAGATGCAGAAAAAGCTTTTGACAAAATTCAACACTCATTTATGATAAAAACTCTCCAGAAAGTGTGCATAGTGGAACCTACCTCAACATAATGAAGGCCATATATGACAAACCCACAGCTAACATCATTCTCAAAGGTGAAAAATTGAAAGCATTTCCTTTAAGATCAGGAACAAGACAAGAATGTCCACTCTCACCACTATTATTCAACATAGTTTTGGAAGTCCTAGCCACGGCAATCAGAGAAGAAAAAGAAATAAAAGGAACACAAATTTGAAAAGAAGAAGTAAAACTGTCACTGTTTGCAGATGACATGATATTATACATAAAGAATCCTAAAAATGCCACCAGAAAACTACTAGAACTAATCAATGAATTTGGAAAAGTAGCAGGATACAAAATTAATGCACAGAAATCTCTTGCATTCCTATACACTAATGATGAAAAATCTGAAAGAGAAATTAAGGAAACACTCCCATTTACCACTGCAACAAAAAAGAATAAAATACCTAGGAATAAACCTACCGAGGGAGACAAAAGACCTGTATGCAGAAAAGCATAAGACACTGATGAAAGAAATTAAAGATGATGCCAACAGATGGAGAGATATACCATGTTCTTGGATTGGAAAAATCAATATTGTGAAAATGACTATACTACCCAAAGCAATCTACAGATTGAATGCAATCCCTATCAAGTTACCAATGGCATTTTTTACAGAACTAGAACAAAAAATCTTAAAATTTGTATGGAGACACAAAAGACCCAGAATACCCAAAGCAGTCTTGAGGGGAAAAAAACAGAGTGGGAGGAATCAGACTCCCGGACTTCAGTCTATAGTACAAAGCTACAGTAATCAAGACAATATGGTACTGGCACAAAAACAGAAACATAGATCAATGGAACAAGATAGAAAGCCCAGAGATAAACCCACGCACTTATGTTCAACTAATCTATGACAAAGGAGGCAAGGATATACAATGGAGGAAAGACCGTCTCTTCAATAAGTGGTGCTGTGTAAACTGGACAGTTACATGTAAAAGAATGAAATTAGAACATTCCCTAACACCATACACAAAAATAAACTCAAAATAGATAAGAGACCTAAATGTAAGACTGGACACTATAAAACTGTTAGAGGAAAACGTAGGAAGAACACTCTTTGACATAAATCACAGCAAGATCTTTTTTGATCCACCTCCTAGAGTAATGAAAATAAAAACAAAAATAAACAAATGGGACCTAATGAAACTTCAAAGCTTTTGCACAGCAAAGGAAACCATAAACAAGACAAAAAGACAACCCTCAGAATGGGAGAAAATATCTGCAAACAAATCAGTGGACAAAGGATTAATCTCCAAAATATATAAACAGCTCATGCAGCTCAATATTAAAAAAACAAACAACCCAGTCCAAAAATGGGCAGAAGACCTAAATAGACACTTCTCCAAAGAAGACATACAGATGGCCAAAAAGCACATGAAAAGCTGCTCAACATCACTAATTATTAGAGAAATGCAAATCAAAAGTACAATGAGGTATCACCTCACACCAGTTAGAATGGGCATCATCAAAAAATCTACAAACAACAAAGGCTGGAGAGGGTTTGGAGAAAAGGGAACCCTCTTGCACTGTTGGTGGGAATGTAAATTGATATAGTCACTATGGAGAACAGTATGGAAGTTCCTTAAAAAACTAAAAATAGAATTACCATATGACCCAGCAATCCCACTACTGGGCATATACCCAGAGGAAACCATAATTCAAAAAGACACATGTACCCCAATGTTCATTGCGGCACTATTTACAATAACCAGGTTATGGAAGCAACCTAAATGCCCATCAACAGATGAATGGATAAAGAAGATGTGGTACATATATACAACGGAATGTTACTCAGCCATAAAAAGGAACGAAATTGGGTCATGTGTTGAGACGTGGATGGATCTAGAGACTGTCATACAGAGTGAAGTAAGTCAGAAAGAGAAAAACAAATATCGTATATTAACGCATGTATGTGGAACCTCGAAAAATTGTACAGATTAACTGGTTTGTAGGGCAGAAGTTGAGACACAGATGTAGAGAACAAACGTATGGACACCAAAGGAGGAAAGCCACGGGGTTGTGGGGATGGTGGTGTGATGAATTGGGTGATTGGGATTGACATGTATACACTGATGTGTATAAAATTGATGACTAATAAGAACCTGCTGTATAAAAAAGTAAATAAAATAAAATTTAAAAATTAAAAAAACAAAAACAACTAATACTAAACTTTCTTTGGGTTATTTGTATGGAAATATGTTAATATAAATGTTTCAGACATTACATGAAATTCCTAAAAATCTTATATGCTCTGGTATAATGTTATAAGTCATAATTCTAGTTATTATTTTAAAATGTATGTCTCAGAAATAACTAAATTTCCTTGTCAATTGCATTATTATGAACTTTCATCAAATATTTAACCGTGGTCAGTTTTAAGTGTTTTGTCATTTACAGACAGTTCTGGGTGTACGCTGATGCTTTTGCAAAAATGTTCCTATAAAAGGGTTTCATCTTCAAGGAATTCATGGAAAAGACTCTGACAAGCACAGGTTTCTGGTAACTGACTATACTGCTGAACTGAATGAATAAGCATTTTCAAAACTCTAATGGAAAACTGATGAATTCATAAAAGTGCTAACAAAAGATCAAGATGAAAAAAATTAATTACATGCGACTGAGTGAACTGATGAGGATGATTATAATTTTTGTGACTTTCTGTTTGAATAAAAAAAGTGTAAGGCCATGGAAAGACAGCGATAACATATATCTATAATTTAGATATGGGGGAAAAGCTGTTCTCATAGGTTACTGGAGAAATTATGCATTAATTGATGAAGCTTTTCTGGAAGCATTGTTGATATCCTCTTCAATCTAGAAATCTCAATTTTAGGAAATATAAACACAAAAATAAAAAAAACCAATATATGAGGATTATATACAAGAGTGTGTCTGTATATATATATATGTGTGTGTGTGTGTGTGTGTATATATATATATATATATATTACAGCATTGTTCATAATGGCAAAAAATGAAAAATAGGTGAATGTCTTTCAGTAGGTGCACTAATGAATAAATCATGCTACAGCTTCAAAATAGAATCTTCTGCAAACATTAAAAAACAATTAATCAGTTCTATACCAGCTTTCTTTGAGGAATTTCCATAAGTTATATTTGAATAAGAAAACTAAATGCAGAAAATATCTGGGGGTAGGAAAAAGGAAGCTGCATTTTACAATTGCTCAACAAAATTTGAGAATTTTTCATAATTTATGTGCATGAAAAACTACTCCACGTGGTGAAATAAGAATAGATCAAGTCTTGTACATAAATAGTTGCTCTGCATTTTTTAACCTAAACAAATGCATCCTTACTTTGATGCTGTTAGTCTTTTAGAAATTCAGACCAAAATTCCTTTGATGGGCATTCAGCTTTTAACAGCTCCTTATCTCTCCTCTTAGAATAGCCATATGCCAAAGGGTCAGGTGGCACTTTTCCAGGGAAGCATGTTCAGACACAATACTGAGTGGAATATTCTTGTGTACTCCCCTATTTGGATCCTTCTTTAGTGTCAAGAGTTAGACTGTATACACAGTCAGCCTTCCAGTGCTGTGATTCTTGATAATTCTTAGATCTCTTTCTGCAGGTCGTAAATAAATGCTCACCATCCTTACCCTGCCACACACAAAACAAACTCACACAGTATTCAGTATAGCATTGAGCCATAGGAAGTATTTTAAAAGCCTACCTATGTCATTCATTCCTTTAATAAATTTTTACTTATCACTGGTTTTATACAAATATTATAGTAGTTTCTCCGAGTACGTAATGATGAAAAAATAGACATGGTTCCTGGCCTCCTGACTCTTAAAGTCTAGTGGAAAAACAGATAACAAATATGTATAATTATTATATGTAAATAAATTTCATAATGCTTTGATTCTTAGACATACTTTTTTTTACACCTCTGAAATCTAGATGTGTCTTATAATTGATGGAGTATCATAACTTAATTGGCAGCATCCTTAGTTTGTTTTTAGTGATCCATAAAATAATGGTGCATCTTACAATTGATGGCATCTGAGATTCAATGAAAGAAGACATGTATTCACAAACTGAGTTACATATTATGAATTCTTGAAAAAACAAGAAAAGTGAGAGATGATGGACCTACTGAGGAAGGATCAGGCAATGTTTTATTTTATATTTCTTTTGCTAGAATTGATCTTCACCAACTTCTGCTACACTCTTACTAATGTTTCTCATCCTCAGAACTTTTAATCCAGTCCAATAAAAAAAACTAGGAGCATATAATATTTGTTGCTTGTTTTCAAACATTACCTTAAAGTTTATCAGCTACGATACATCCTGAACTATGGTAGTGGAGGTGGTGATGTAAATAAATGGAACAATTTGTAAAGAACTTAGGTCATAGAGTCGAAAGAACAGACAGAATATGAGAGATGAGGGGTTCTGATATGGGTTGATTGATATGAAACCACTGTGACATATGAAAACAACTACTGATTAAGATTTACTAGAATAACAGAAACTAATTTTTTCAGAGTAATTTTAAATGGCACAATTGTCAAATTTATGTTCTCTAAGAACAGAAACTAAGACTTTTAACTTGATAAACTCACATATTACATAGAATAATGTTGTGAACAAGGTAAGTATGTTTTAGACATATCACATAAAACAAGCAAAAGTGGCCAACATGCCTGAACCATCCATAATTTGGATCAGCTATTTAATCCACATGACTAATTAGTACCATTGATGGTAACTAGAAAGAATTATTTATTTAATATGGCTTTTAAACCAGAAAATCTCAAATCCAGTGAGAAGAATTATGTTCCTTCAGCTTCAAACAATGCAAAAAATTGTTTTAAATATCTAAAGGAAACAATGCATTTTATTGCTGAAGAAATAGAATTACTAAAGTGTGTCTATAATACTAAAACCAAATAAACTTTTTTGAAAAAACTATCATCTATTGGGGATTATATTATCACTGTGTTGATACAGTATCTAATGTTTTGGAACCAATAATAAATCCTTTCTAGTTATATAATGAATGCTTTTCAAGATTTTTTAATCTCATTTATTATCTCCATGATATTAGGAAGTGGCTAAGATTTCATTCCTAATTTTATAGATGCTGAAAGCATCTGTGATACATAAAAAGAAACTCACATGAGCTAGCATGTGTATGTTGCCATTGAAGATGTTGGATGACCACCTGGTGAGGATGCTGTAGAGAAGATTTAAGCACTGGGCTAGTGATTAACCTATATCATAGAAATTCCTTTTACAACTCTGAGATTCTATGAATGTCAATAGCAGAAATGTAGCTCTCCATTGGACTTGAATTTTACCTGTGCACCCTTGTCTAGAGTTAAGAACTTGGGAACCAAAATCACACCACATGGGTTCAAATCCTGACTCCACCAGTTTATTACTTTATTAACTTCAGGTATCTGTTTCAAAGTTTCATAAAACAGAGATTAATGCAAAGAGTTGTTGTGAGTATCAAATAATATATGTAATGCATCTAGCAAAGAGCTGGATACATAGTAGATACAAAATAAATATCAATTTTTTTATTACTATTATTCACTGGGTGATACAGGAAATTAGAAATATTTAACTTACACATCCATGGGGCAGCATAGCACCAAGTCACTGTCAAATATAGATGGACTTGAATCCTAGCTCTAGTTGAGCATCAGTTCTCTCATGTGTAATATAGAAGAAAAACATTTTTTCTCATGTGGTTTTGTTTTGTATAGTTTGAATGAAGTAAGGTATGATAAAGCAGATGACATGTTTTTATTTTACATAATGAAATCAAACATTGGTTATTTGGATACACTTGGAACATTTTTCTCTTTTCATCAGAATGCTTGTCTCTGATGAGACATATATCCTTAGTTTTAAGTTCTCATGGAACTATCATTTTTGCATTGTTAGTCCTCAAAATAAAAACTCTTGAAAATATGCTGTTTAAGCTTACAACAGACTAGCTCTGAGCAATATTGTGCCTTTGACTGCAAGCAGAAACAAATGTGAAATCACAAATTGCATGGTCAATTTCTACCCTGAGCTTCCTTCTAGTGTTTGTTATATGAGTAAACACTCAATTGGAGAACATTGACTACATAAATGATATATTCTAAATTATGAGAATCATAGCCTTACCTGTCTATTCAACAGACTGTTTCTTTAAATATAGAGAAAAACAGGGTTGACAGTGTTACAGTATTCATTACTGAAGAACTGATTCACTGTACCATAGTCTGACTTCAGGGAGAATGATAACCAAGATTATCATTTCTCAGGGCAAGACATGGCCCAATTAAAAAAAAAACTAAATTATTAAAAAGCACTGAAATAGCATATGTCATTGTCCAAAACGTGCACCAAATTACCATCTCCAAAACATGCACCAAATTTTAAAAGCTCATGTTTTAACTGATAAATCAGTGAGCATGAAGTATAATTTCCTTAGTTTAAGTGTATATATATTCCTTGTGATGTGCTGTATTTATTTCCTATGTACTATAATGCCTGAATGCAGTTAGTGTACCAATTTTGAGTTTTCCTCAAGCTGCAAGTAACACTAATTACTGAGCAGGCAGTTTGACATCTGCATTGAATATATCTGTATTCATAAAACATAATTATCTTTGGAAGTTGAACAATATGTTCTTATTAATGAATGCCAATATATGAGCTTTATATTACTTTATATGTATTTTAGATGTAGTTGCATTTTAGTCTATACCCAAGGAAATGTATTCAGTTTCTTCTCTAATTTTCTAGAGTAAACCCTGTCTGTTGTATACAACATGATGTCAATGTATTTCCTTGGTCAAATAATTAAAGGAACCTTGAAATTTTTAGGCACAAAACCAAAAAACGAATATCATAGCAAACACAGAAAACACAAGTAAGTCAAGTTTTAAACAAACAGATGTATGTGTTTTCCTTTTTGGATAAGGATAAACATTTATAGTCTTTCTGTAAAGTACATTTGAATTGCTGTTCTTCCTCCCTGCTGGCAAGATAGATTAGTCTAGATGATTTCTGTCCATAAAAGGTTTTATACTTTTGACTCAGCAATTTAACTCCTACTAAATTACCCTTTTTACCAACATTCTCCTTGTCAAATTTAGAGAGAAATTTGCATTTGTCATTTTGGTTCTTTCTCACTTTACTGTTCCCCTATCATTTGCCCTATTCCTAACTCTTTTCTTACGAAACAGAATACAGTAGTAAAGAGGTTTTTCCTTCCTGTGCCTACCAGCAATTTCTACCTGCAGATAATGTGAAATGTGTTTTAAAATAATGCTGATAGGTTCAAATAAGAGGAAGAAGGCAAGTTAGACTCAATGTAATCCAACATCTTTTCTGTTGGTTACATTTTTAGAGCCAGTATTCCTAGCACATATCTGCTTTTAACAATAGGTGCGAATAAGGCTTATCAGGATACTGCAGTGAAATTTAAACAAAAGATATTTAACCCTGTGACATGTGTTGTATTTAAATTACTCATTTGAAGCATGTCTTTTGGTTTAAAATCACGGGGTTAATCAGAAGCCCAGTAACCCTTTGAGGCTTTTCCCTACCACCTGCACACTGTTTCCTTACGGCCACAAAATAGGTCAAAGAGTCAGTAGGGTCAAGCTGAAGTACGACATCAAAGTCATGGAGGGCCTTAGTTTAGTGGGGGAAGGCCCTGCTTCCCCATACTCTGTGTCTAGCTTATTGGATATTTATTAAAGTCACAACTGAGGCAGAGCCTCTCTAGGGAAGAGACATGACCATTCTTCATCTTAGTGTCCCCCTGTGCCTATTACAGTGTGTGTCACATAGAAGATGCTGAATAAATGATTGTAAAGAATGAATGAATGATGAACAAGTAAATAAATTTCTAATCAGCCATGAGGGCGTTCTATATGCCCAAATGAGAATTGGATGGGAATTTTTTTTTTAGCATTTACTGAGAGAATAGCCAGGGGGATGGTTAGAATACCACCAGATCAGAGTTCCTCTCTTGGTGAATCAATCCTTTGTCTCTTCTGAGCTTGCAGGGTGCATAAATACATCTTAATACAAATTTCAAAGATCAAAAAGGAAATTTTCATATTAGTGCTCATAAGTCATGGTCTATACAGTTGTGTTGGGGCATTTAGATATGGTGGTGCTCTAAAATCTACTTGTCAGATATCACCAAACCATTCAAAGAAGCACAAATTCAAAGAAAAGTACTTAAATCAATATTTCTTAGTGAAGCCGAATCAAATGGCAATGCAATGTACTGGATTGGGTGATCTAGCACCATATTGTCCAGAGGCTAAAATTAAACAACCTAACTAATTAAGATCTCTCTTTTCTCTCTTCTGCCCACCAAAGGTTAATCAATTTGGCAGATATTCAGTGGCTCTGACTCTTTTGCTCATATTATATAGACATAGCCATACACTAAACTGGCCCAGGCAGATTTGAAATGCTCACTCAGCACGTACTTTCTACATGCTCTGCTTTAAGCCACAATTTAATGAAAAGAGAATATATTTCAAGTTGTTCTCTGTTTTAACAGTTATCTGTTAAAAACCCAGGTTAATGCACACACATGAATAATAGGTATCCAATTTTTCTCTATTAGACTTTGGAAAACGTTATTAACGTGCTTTATGGCACATATTAAATTTTAATTCTTTTCTTTTTTTTTCTTCAAATGAATCATAATCTACAGTACATTCACAACTTTTGTGTTTTGACAGATTAATTACATTTGCCATATCTGGTAGCCTGATGGCAGGGGTAAAAAGCCTCAAATTAAGCAGTCCTGGAATAATTCTACTCTTTAAAGGATGTGTTTTAACAAAACATGATCATGATTAAAAATGCTAAGATGCTGAAAATAGTGTGGGCTACAGAAAGATAAGAGTCACAATTTATCTCAGAGGAAGAGTTACATAATGAGAGGTTATAGCAGATATTTGATTAGTGGGCTATGAAAACAACAAATCCTGAATGGAAATTTACACATACCTACTGTTTGTAGTACTTTCTCAAATGGATGCACATTATACTGTTCAGAAAAGAAAAAAATAAAGCATTCTCTGATTGCAAATAAGCATACAAAGTTTTCCCTCTAATTTTCAGAGGGAAATTATATTCTCATTCTCCTGGCTGCTATAGACATGGTTTCTAGGGATCCAAGAACACATCTTACTAAATTCATTACTCATACAGAAGGGATAGAGTTATGATTCTTTTCAATGCCATTGTCACTGAATTGTTAATTTGTATGAATAATAAAAAGTTAGATGCAATGTTGGAATAGATGACTTTTCAGGTCCCTTCCAACCCCAATACTAGATGTATCCATTATTCTAATATCTAAGACTGGAGAAGTGTAACTGAAAAAGATGAATCTCACATCTCTTCCTAGAACTCAACTTGGTCCTTGGAGATTAAAAAAAAAATTCTACCACATAGAAGGAATAGCTTAAGGGGACCAAATGATACACATATTTAAATGTTTTACTTTGGTTTCAAGTAGCTTCTCTAGAAAATGTTGCTTGGGAGTATTAAGGGCACACATACTTCTAAAGAGAGCAGAGTTCATTGCCATTAAGAGATTTTTGAAGGTGAAAATCAGAATATTGAATAAAAGAAGATATTGATTAAACAATTAAAAGAAAAAGATGGGATCTCAGCATATCTTAGTAAATACTCAAGTGCTTAGAAAATCCTTTTAGGGGACTGATGAAAATAAATGCCCAATAAGAATAATCTTTGGAAATGTGAACAATGCATCTTAATAGAAAAGACTTCAAACCCTCACAACTTTTACCTTCCAAGAATTTGGCTAAAAGTAGCTCAAAATGCAGGAAATTGGCATTTTAATATTCTGTTTGAAAAGGAGAAAGATAAATTATGAAAACGGAATTACTTTTTGCTGTGATCTGATAAAAATTTCAAGGGTCATCAGTGTTTTCACATTTTAGCACGTAGTGATACATACTCAATTATGTGTGCCAAATTCTGTCCAGAAATAAGTAGACCCTATTCCCTGAAAGTATTACCTGAAAGGGAAACCTACTATGTGACAATATTTATATAACATTTTCCTAAGAACCACAGTACCTGTAAACAATTGTTGAGCTATATTTATGTGACTTTATCTCAGAACTGAAGAAATAAAAGAATGGCAATTACTATCTTTACTATATTTAACAATCTCAAGACAGTCTCTTCAGCAAGTGGTGCTGGGAAAGTTGGACAGCTGCATGTAAATCAATGAAGTTAGAACACACCCTCACGCCATGCACAAAAATAAACTCAAAATGGCTTAAAGTCTTAAACATAAGTCATGACATCATAAAACTCCTAGAAGAGAGCATAGGCAAAACATTCTCTGACATAAGTTGCACCAATGTTTTCTTAGGTCAGTCTCCCAAGGCAATAGAAATAAAAACAAAAATAAACAAATGGGACTTAACCAAACTTACAAGCTTTTGCACAGCAAAGGAAACCATTAAAAAAAAAGGCAAGACAACCTATGGAATGGGAGAAAATATTTATCTCCAAAATATACAAACAGCTCATACAACTCAACAACAAAAAAACAAACAACCCAATCAAAAAATGGGCAGAAGACCATAATAGACATTTCTCCAAAGAAGACATACAGATGGCCAATAAGCACATGAAAAGATGCTCAACCCCACAAATTATTAGATAAATGTAAACCAAAACTACAATGAGTTATCACCTCACACCAATCAGAATGGCCATCATTAAAAAGTCTACAAATAATAAATGCTGGAGAGGGTGTAGCAAAGACATGGAAACAACCTAAATGTCCATTGACAGAGGAATGGATAAAGATGTGGTACATATATACAATGGAATGCTACTCAGCCATAAAAAAGAATGAAATAATGCCATTTGCAGCAACATGGATGCAACTAGAGATTATCATACTCAGTGAAGTAAGTCAGAAAGAGAAAGACAAATACCATATGATATCACTTACATGTGGAATCTAAAATATGGCACAAATGAACCTATCTGCAAAACAGAAAGAGACTTGTGGACATAGAGAACAGACTTGTGGTTGTCAAGGGGGAGAGAGGTGGGGGAGGGAAGGACTGGGAGTTTGGGATTAGTAGATGCAAACTATTATATATAGGATGGATAAACAACAAGGTCTTACTGTATAGCACAGAGAACTATATACAATATCCTGTGATAACCATAATGGAAAAGAATATTTAAAAAAGAATGTCTATATGTGTATAACTGAGTCATTTGGCTGTATAGCAGAGATTGGCACAACCTTGTAAATCAACCATGTTTCAATTAAAAAAAGTTATCCTTATCATCTTCATTCTCCTCATATTAATTCAGGACTTGGACGAGAGGCCTCATGATTTCACTCCATAATATAGGCAGGCAGGACAAAGGATAAATGTAGAACCCAACCAATGGCAGGGGGCAAGTGCTAGGGGACCACTCCCAGCAATAGAGGTGGAATTTGAAAGTGCATCCAGCTGAGTAGGGGACTATCCAAGAAGCACAGATATCTCAATCCCAGTTGAGGAAATATTTGACAACCAAAATGGAAAAGCAGGATCCCAATAGCTAGCTGGAAAACTAAATCAGAGACTTTATAGACAACAGTCCTCAGAATTCTAGACATGAAATATCATCCAAGAAATCTGTCTATAACTAACTGGGGTAGTAGGCAGGATAAGAGGTTGAAATCTACAAGTAGGGAACAAAGGTCAGTAGGACTGGTCTAATGCTGAGAGATAGCGAGAGCTGAAACTCAGAGCCAACAGACAGAATCTCTGGGTACTTCCAGTTCTGGGTCTGATTAGTATTAAAAGAAATGAGGTGAACAATAAAGGATTCAGTAAAGTAGTGAGTAGTTCCTGATTAGCAGGAGCTCATGCTATTTGAATCTTTTAACTGAATACTATATAATATTTAATGCACATAAAAGAATACACTTAACATACATTAGCAACCATAACACATACTAATAAAATAAACACCTGAGAGCCCACCACCCAACCTCACTGCTACAAGTTACAAAAGTCATTGACTCTACCTATGTATTAATACTTCTTCCCTATTTCAACCTCCTACCTTTCTCCAAAGGTAGTATATCCATTTGCAATTACATGTTTATCATCATGTGCTTTTGAAAATAGTTTTATCTCATATTTATGTATTCTTAAACAATACATTATTTGTTCTGCTTGCTTTTTAGCTTCATAAAAATGGATGCATACTATTCAGACTGTAGTCACTGTAGTCTATAGTTACTTACCTATTCACTATTTTTCTAAGATTTATCCAAATTTTGTGTGAGCTCTAAGTTGTTGTTTTTCAATGCTGTATGATATTCTATCTTTTCAATATACCAAAATTTATTTATCCGTTCTCTTAGCAATATTATGAACAACGCTGTTATTAATATTTCCTATACAATTCTCGTAGTGAACATGTGTAAGAGTTCCCCTAAAACCTACTTCTAATTTGGAGTTGCTGGGTATAGGATATAGAGATGTTTAATTTTGCAAGCTAATGCCAAATTGTTTTCCAAAGTGTGTGTCAAATTTAGTCTTCCCTCAGCAGATTCTGTTTCCATTGATCTTTGCTCTTACCAACATTTGATAATGATAATCCTAATTTTTTCAGATGTGCAAAATGCTATTTCATGGTATTCTCAAATTGTATTTCTCTGATCAGCAATGAGACAAACATTTTTTCATGTTTTTATTCTCTATGTTTGTTTCATCTTTTGAAAAATTCCTGTAGTAACTTTTGCCCATTTTAGCTATTGGTTTGTGGTTTTTACTTATGGATTTGTAGTAGTTTCTAAAAATTATATTCTACAAACTAACCATTTCACAGCTATATGTATTGTAAATGCATTGTCTCAATTTCAGGCTTGCCATTTTACTCTTCATAATGAACAGAAGTTCTCATTTTTAATGTAGTCTAATATATTGATCTTATCATTTCTGGTTAGTATTTTTTGCATCTGATTTTAAAAATCCCCTACACTGAGGCCATAAAAATATTTTCCCATTTTTTTCCTAAAAGTTTGTTTTACATTATTTTACAAGTGAGCCAGGAGGAGGGAGTTGAAATGGAATGAAACAGGGAAATTTCAATGATTCAACAAATTCTTCTGAGAGCTTATACTGTTCGAGTTATTGCACTAAGGGCTGGGTCTTTCATTAACTCATTTATGTTTACCTCTTTAAATACAAACACTTCTGTCTAGCCTTCTCTCCCATATATCAGAAATTTGTACTGATGATCATAACCTAGAGAGTAATTAGAACAAATTTCTTAGATCGCATGTACCAATGTCAATTGAGTTGTGTCTAGCGCTCTGGTTTTATTTAACTATCATTACCCATATTGCCACACTGCTAGGCCCTGACTTGTTTAGGTTTCACAGAAAATCTAGATTTTTTATACAGGGTAGAGACTACATGTATGTAAAACAGTGCCTTCCATGGTTTACAAAGTAGGTTACTACTTCATTAATGAATGTCTTGTAAGGAGAAAAAACCAACTACATGGTAATCTGGAATAACAACAACGAAAAAACACTTCAGATTTTTTTAGGAGCTTTATTCAGGATATTGGGCTTAGTGCCTTATTTTTTTTCCAGAGCCATTGCAAAAACACTACATCAAATAAGCAAGCTCCTCACACCCTCTGAGCACCAGATGTTAAACTAGGAAGTGTTTAGATGGTAAAACAATGAAAACAATAAGAAACTAGACCTCTTTATTTCTATGTAATACAGAGGGTACTGTGATATTCCTTACAGATAGTTTCTACTAAAATAAGGAGCACTACAATAAATACACTGCAATAGTTTTCTCCCAGATGAAGGTGATGGCATATCTCAGAATGGTCTGTTGTCCAAAGAGGTGACTTCAAGTTCTGGGAACTGGTGAACATTTTCTTGTGGAATATTTATGATGTGGACTTAAATTATATTTGCTATGGATGTGTTCTGAATATAAACTTAGAAAATTAATTGCTTTCCTCTCAGAGAAGCTAACATTTCTCTTCCATTTCTTTTCATGTGCCTACTTGGCCTAGGAGCAGGAGAACACTTTGAAAGCTAAGTATGTGACTTCGTGCTTGCTGATTAATATCTATCAAATCATTTTGATAAACTCACTCTTCTATTGATTCCAAGAAAACTTCAAGTTTCAAATGCTTATGAATTCAAAAACAAACTATAGGTCAGACCATTGCACCTATTCAACTCTCAGTAAAGGATCATCAGAAAGACTGCTTATGCTTGACTTTGGAAATTTCAACACAAACACCTATGGTTGGTTTGTAATGTTGACACCATTGCCATCCCATATCCAGAGATACAACATTCAGAACCCATGTCTATAAAATGGACATGTAAGTAGAAACTTCTTCAGAGTGACTGTAAGAGAGTGACTGACTATCCTTCAGTCACAAGCCATGGTTGGTGTTTACAGGGTTTGTGGCTATCAGAAACTCAGTTGAGACCCATTGGCCACATTTCAAAATGATCCACCTTATCTCCCATTGGTCACTGTCAATCCTATGCCACATTGTTTGAGTATATTGTGTATATTTATAACAATTCTGATCCCCTGCTTTGTGGTTGGTCTGCTTCAGCTCACCACACAAATATCATCTACCTTCCACAGACAATAAGACACATGATAAAATCCACAAGAATGATACTCCTAATAAGATGGCAGTGTCCTTAAAACATAACAAGTTTATTTTATTTTACAAGCCATAATTTTTATCACTAAGATGTTCCTGCAATGGAGAAGCAACTTTCATAATAGCAGTGATATGATATTACATTTGGAAAATTCTTCACCTTTTAATATGTCTCGTCTTATCTGATTCCTACAATAACTCTATGGTAAGTACAACAGGTATCATGTGCCCCAATTAACAAATAAGAAACTAATACCAAGAGAAGGTTAAGTGACTTGCTTGGACACAAAAATTTTTGTAAATAGCTAGGCCACACCGAAGGACCCAGATTATTGTCCGTACTTTTTAAAAATAGGATAATTTGAAATAAACTGTGTTTTCTCAACTTTTCCCGTAAGCCACAGCATAGCAAAAAAGGTCCTACAGGAATGCACATGGGATCAAAGACCTCCATCATCACTTAAACTAGAGCAACGCTGCTTTTTTCTAATTGTTTTATATTTGAGCTCTGCATAAGATTTCTTATGAAAAAAATAGTGCATGGGTACAAAAAGAATAAAAAGGTTTAAAAACCACTGGAATAAATTATCTCCACCTCCGACTTTCTTTCTCTGATTAGTCAAGTGCTAATTAGTGAAAGGTCCATCTGTTCCCCATTTATGACTTCACTGTTGCTGTAGTATATTATAGTCATTTTGGCCATTTAGTCATCTATAAAATAAAATCATCCTATTTTCACTAACAAGTACAAGTGTAAATTTCTAAACACACACACATATACACATGTGGTTTTGATTTAGCATCTGTGTGTTTGAAGACCATGATCACATAATCTTGCAAGTGACAGAAAATCTAGGTTGCCCCATTCAATTTTAGAGGGTTGATGGTTCATAAGGACAACTAGAATACCTTTATTCACCACTAAGTAATACAGAATTGTACAGGTACTGATGATGACATCAGCTGTCATCAAGCTGCGGGGAGAAGAGGTGTGGCGATTTAAGAAAAAAAATGTGCAGACCAAGGAGATTTTCATGTGTTTGAAAGTTTCTCAGTTGCACTAGGGATGGGTTTAGCCGATTTTTCTAGGTAGCAAGGGCAAAATCATAGATATAAAGTAATAGTTCAAAAATACTGTCATACAAACAGCAAATAATTAGAAAATGAAAAAAAATTAAATGCTTTTACATAGTTACAAAAATATTTAATGGACAAGAATGAATTTAACAAAAGATAGGTAAAACCTCTAACCCCAAAACTACAAAACATTGTGAAGAAATTTAAAAGGACCCAAGTAAATGGAAATTGGAAGAGTCAAATTGTTAAGATGACAACTCTCTCTATGAACTGATAGATTCAAAGTAATACCAGTCATAATCCTACTAGGGTTTTTTGTAGAAATTGACAGGCTGAGAATAAAATTTATATAGAAAGGTAAGGGACCTAGAGTATCTAAGGAATTTGGGAGAAAAAAAGGAAGCTGGACATCTTACACAACATGACAAGTACATACTACAAAACTCCAGTAATCAAGAAACCATTGTGCTGGCAATACAGATTGGCAAACAGACCAAGGGAACAGAATGCAGAATCCAGAACTAGACACAGGCTTCTGTGGTTATTTGATTTTGACAAAAGGGATAAAGTAATAAAATTGTTGAAGAAAAGTCTTTTTAAAACCTACATTAGAATAACTGAGTATCTATATAGAGGATGGGATCAGGGGAGACAAGGACAACCTTGACCTCAACTTTACACTAGATGCAAAAATTAATTTAGGTAGATCATAGACCTAAACATAAAAGTTAAAACTATAAAGCATAGAATAGAAACATAGGAAAATGTCTTTTGACCTGGAGGCAGTCAAGGATTTCTTATCACAGAAAGTGAAAACCATTAAAAAAATGATATATCATCAAAATCAAAAATTTCTCATCAAAACACAAATTTAAGAAAATAAGCCACAGATTGGAAGAACATAATTGCAAAACGAAGTGATTATAGAAGGCTTGTGTTCATGGTATATTAAAAACAATACTTACACATCAGTAATAAAAATACCAACAACTAAATTAAAAATTAGATAATAATTTGAACAGACACTTTACAAAAGAAGATACACAAATGGGGTGATAAGTGCATGAATAAATGCTCAACACCAATCATCAAGGAAATGCAGACTAAAACCATGATGAAATTCCGCTCTACACTTAACATTCTTGCTAAAATTAAAAAGACTGACAGCACTAAATGTTGTCAAGGATATAAAGTCATTGGAAGTCTCATGTATCGATGATAATGTAAAAATGTTAAAAACAACTTTGGAGAAATGACTAGAATTTCTTATAAACATACACCATCATGAAGAACCACCAATTCTAAGCATTTACCAAAGGGAAATTAAAACATACGTTCACAAGTGACAGTACAAGAATGGTTGTATTAGGTATCTGTTGCTGCATAACTAATTACCACAAACTTAGTGGCTTAAAACAACACATAATTATTATCTAACAGTTTTTGTGGGTCAGGAACCCAAGCACATCTTAACTGGGTCCTCCACTTAGCGTTTCACATGACAGCAATCAAAGTGTCAGCTGGGATGCATTTTATCTTGAGGCTCAACTGGGAAAGAATCCTCTTTAAATCTCATTCAAGTTGTTGGAAGAATTAATTTCCTTGTGGTTGTGGAGTTGAAGGCCCAGCTTCAGTCTTACTGTTTGCTTGAGGTTGCCTTTATCTCCTTGCCATGTGGTCTTCTCACTTTGACTGCTTATTTCTTTCAAGCTGAATAAGGAGAGAGAGTCCCTAGAAAGAGAATACTAGCAAGACAGGAACTCCTATGACAACGAATTATGGGAGTGACATACCGTCACTGTTTCCATATTCTCTGGGTTGGAATAAAGTCACAGGTATTCCCTACACTCACTGGGAGGGGATTATACAAGCACATGAACACCAGCTAGTGAGGACAATGGGAGAACCCCTTAGAGTCTGTCCACCACAATGTTCGCAGAAGCTTTATTTATAATAGCAAAAAACTGGAAAGAGCCAATGTGTTGGAAAGGAGGAAAACTGATGAACAAACCATGGAGTATACGTAGAAAGAAATACTAATCAGCAATGATAAGGGACTAACTACTGATACATGCAACAAAGTAAATAAATCTTAAAAACATGTTGATTAGTGAAATAAGCCTTACACAAAAGATTATATATTGTATGATTCCATTTATTTGAAATTCTATAACAGGAAAAACTAATTTATGGTGAGAAAAACCAGAACAGTAGTTGTCCCAGGGGATGGGAATGGGATTGATTGGGCAGGGTCATAAGGGAACTTTCTGGAATAAAGTAACGTTCAGTATCACTGTTATAAAGTACCTGATCAAGGAGCTCAATCTAAATCACTAAAGTGCTGGGAGTCATACTGTATCATTGACACTAAAAACTGTAATACTTACTGAGGTCTTTTTTTCAGAGTTTATCATTTAGTTAGTTTTCAAATAATAAATGTAGAAGGAATGATAGAATTAGAAAAACCATCATTTTGTAACCTCCCCCCAATGTAATAATTGATTCAGGAGATGACTATCAGTGGTTCTTAAAACCATTAGGTGAAAGGACATTGGATAAAAGGACAGTCACAGGTCTCAAATTATCAGCCCAAACACTACATACTGATTGTAAAGGGGAAAAGATACCTTACATTGGAGAAATCTGGCATAGACAACATTAAACAAGTGATCAAACTTGGCATCTCTAAGAATGAAATGAACTGATAATATGTGCCCTTGATATGATGCAATGGAAAGTATACAACATTGTCTGTGGATTTTTCTTGCCAAACATATTTAACCTGAATCTAATCATGAGGAGGCAATCTGACATATATGGCTTGAACTCTAAAAATGCCAATTTTATAAAATCAAAAAAGGTAAGTGCTATTCTAGATCAAAGGAAGCTAAAGAGACATAACAAATCAAATACAATAAGTGACTTTTGAATGGACCCTAGATTTAAAAATAAAACTCTAAAGAACTTTGGGGAAAGAGTTGAAGAAATTTGAATATAGACTCTATTAGATAATACTTCTTTAACAATGTTAAACTTGTTTGATGTGACTCTGATGTTGTGGTTATTTAAGATAATTTCCTTGTTCTCAGGAGGTACATGCAGACATATTAAAAATGAAGTTTTATGCTATCTGAAAGTTTATTTCAGATGGTTCAGCAAATAATAGATAATACAGGTGAAAGATAGAAAGATAAATCCATAAATAGAGTAATTTTGACATGATGTTAATGAAGAGAAGCAGAATTTGCCACCCCAAAATATGTCTCTTTGAGATATTAATTATTTTAAGCTGGTTACTTTTTAAAAAACAGCAGACATGGGAAAAACTCTGAAAACCAAGTTTACATTTATAAGGAAAATCTCCATTTGCTGTACCAGGAAGAAGAGGATGACCAAATCTCTAGAAACTCTTATCAATGGAGAAAGCAATGACTTAAGTCTGATCACAATCACCCTTGTTTACTGTGTTTTCCCTGGTTACCTCCCACAACTGGCTCTGCCCACCCTCAACACTCTCTTTTGTCTTTAGCTGAAGATGATATTTAAGGTGAAGATTTTGGCCATTTTGGAGAGTTACTCGGCTCTCCCAGGTCTCTCTCATGTATACGTGTTATTACATTTTTGTTTGATTTTCTCCTGTTAATCTGTCTCATGTCAATTTAATTCTTAGACCAGTCAGAATGACCTAGAAGGGTAGAGAAAAATTTTTTCCTCCCCGACAATAATAATTGGTGAATCTAAGTTAAGGGTATGCATGCTCTTCTTTCAACTTTTATGTAGGTTCAAAATTGTTCAAAATAAAAATTGATGGGGCTGTAGTTTCACAATTAGCCATGATGGAGTACCTAGTACCAGACTAGCCCTCCCACTGTAAATAACTATAAAATTTGACAAAATATATGGAACAATAGTTTTCAGATACTACACTATAGGTGGTACAGGTTCTGATTTGCTGACAAAAGAGAAACACAGGAAGTGAGCCCAATTATTGCCCTGATTTTCTGCCAAGAGGCACTTTCCAGACTGCATTCAGAGAGGTGGAACACAGAGCATGGCAATCTTGCTGACCTGAAGATATAGAGTTCAGAGTTAGGTGCTGTGTAGGTGGCTGGAATTTGTGAGGCAAGATAACAGACAAGGAGGAGCTATGCAGAGAAGAAGCTCTAGAAATCCACAGAACAGCCCCAATGAGTCTTTAGCAGAATACTAAGCCACATTTGTGCAATGCAGAAAACAACTATTGAGGATTCATTAATTGAATGGAGATTACAGAATTTTCAAAGTACTAGTAGTCATTCAAATTCTGATTGACCAGATAGAAAAGACATTACTGAATATCACAGATTCAGATGAGATATGTACATAAGATTTAGTTGCACACCCAAGGCATAAGGCTACTTCTGAAAGCAGTTCTTTTGTCTCTTTCCTGTTTGCCCATTTCTGTTCCCCTGTAACCTTGAAAGAACCTAATTATAAGAATGAGATCACTAGGCAATTTAAACCAACTCCTGACATGCTCTCCAGAATGCACACCATGTTTGTCTAACCTGTTAATTCTTTTCCTAGATTAAAAGAAATAAGAGTGACTACCTCTCTACCCCCAACAGCTCCCGTAGCAATCCTGCAGGCAGATCACGCAGGCAAGATAACATCTGAAGAGAGTGTCAGCCAGTCTGCAAGCAATGGAGAAAGATGAAGAACCCAACCTCCTGCCTTGATGATTCACTGAGAATCTTTCCTGCCTTTTTCCCTTTAAAAACTGTCATGACTGAGCAAAATCTTTGGAGTTGCTATCAGGACACAAGTCCACCTTCTCCCCAGATTGCCAGCTTTTCTGATTAAAGCAACTTTCCTTTCTACTGACACTTGCCTCCTGAATTATTGTCTTTTGAGCGGTAAGCAGCTGAACCTGAGCTCGGTAACATTTCAACTCTAGAACAAGCACTACTCTACATCTGCCAGAATAAAGCTTAAAACATGCCTCAGAAAATCAAGCTGGTACACAAGTAAACTAATTACCTGCCAGAACAAAATTTAATATGCCCATAAGTAAAGCATTGAAGAACTGATAAAATATCCAGAAGGAAATATATGCAATATTTACTTTAATAATCAGAGAGCTGCTCAGTTTCCAGTGAGGGTCCTAAAATGTTTTCAGTATTGCATAAATTGTTTTACATAGCTCAGCTTGGCTGGTGAATCCTTCTAATTTGAATAATTCCCCAGTGAAAATAAAATATAATAGTACAATGATACACACAAGATATACTTTTTGTTAGTAAACAACACCTGAAAAGATGGCAACTCAAAATAGAAGAACATGTACTTCTCCACTAAGAATGAATGAAAACTGAAGTTGGAACTCACAAAATGTTTCCAAGAATATGTAGAAAATTCCAAGGCACTTTGAACCATGATAATATTCTAGATAATTTCTATCATGGCCATTGCACCCAATGTTTCCAAAACAATTTCTGATTTGGATTGGTCGAGTCAAACCATTCTCCTTACTAGCTTTGTTTATGTTCCAAAGTCCTGTTTGATTTTAAGCAAAAATAGCAAGCATACATCTTGACACCTTGAGGAGGCTGAAACTGGAAGATGATACACACCATGCCATCAGAGACAAAAATATATTTTAGGATAGCTTCCTAACAATAATTGTGTCTTACACAGCATTTTTTAGGATGTGGAACAGCTGTCAATCACCAGCATCTATGAATCTATTTGAAAATTTGTGATGCTCAATTAAAAACCTGGAACTTTCATCCAACACTATAATAAAGATGAAGTACCTCAGTGAGAAATACTTTTTATAGAACCTGCCTCAAATATTTGAAGAAGGAAAAGAGCCTGAAGTGGTAAACTCTCTGCTTTCTTCACAGGGCCTACCTGATTTTTGATTTCCATGTTTTCTGCAAGAGCTTAATTGAACCACATTGTTTTGACTTTTCACTTTCAATTAACATCTTCTACAAAGTGTGAATTCACAGAGCCTGGTTTGACAGTTTCATACTTAACAAGAAAGTTTCTGTATGTCTGTTTTGAATTTAAATGAAAATGCTGTAGATATCAAGTTACAGCTGAAAGAAATGAGTACCGAACTAGCTTAAGTTTACTTCTATTAGAAAGGGGCACTTGAATTTAATTTGGCTAAAATAATGTCTCTCTCTCTCTGCTATTTAGAAATATGTGTTTTGTATGTAGTGTTTTGATTCTAGGCTACATAAAATAGGGTACACTCAAAAATACTACACTGCTATATCAAAAATATCAGTAGAAAAATCATTTCAGAGTGTGTCCCACCTGGTCCTTGGCAGTGCCCCTGGAGCACTCCAGGTCAGCGTTCAGGTGCTGGAGACCTAGTGGTGGCATCATCTCCTGTTCCCTGTGAGCCCCTCGGGTCCCCACTGCAGTGGTGCTTCTGCTAAACCATTGAAGAGATAAGGAGTAACAGACTCTACCAGCCAGGAGATGCCTCCAGTGAACATTTTCTAACAACAACAGACTGAGCAAAAAGGGAGAGAAGCAAAAACAAGGACCTGGAATGAAGTGGCCCCTTGGAGCTAACTCCCATCTTCCCCATCACTCCCAGCCCTTGTTGAGGAGCCTCTGGCACCACTGAGCCTACATATAAAAGGCAAGTCTTTGCGTCCTTAATCTGTACCTGAAGTTCACTTCTGTTGCTGAGAGGGAGAGCAAAGACTGTTCAGGAGCACAGGAGCCATCATTTCTGGCTGAATTAGGACCTCAGGAGGGAACCTCAGAAGAGACAGCACACACAATTAAGAGGGGGCGCCATCAAGATGGCAGAGGAGTAAGACGTGGAGATCACCTTCCTTCCCACAAATACATCAAAACTATACCTACATGTGGTACAACTCCTACAAAACACCTACTGAACGCTGGCAGAAGACCTCAGACTTCCCCAAAGACGCCCTCAGGCAACCTACATGCAGAGGCGGGACCATCTCCAAAGCTGAACACCAGGAGCTGTGTGAACAAAGAAAGGGAAATTTCTCCCAGCAGCCTCAGGAGCAGCAGATTAAAACTCCACAATCAACTTGATGTACCCTGCATCTGTGGAATACCTAAATAGACAATGAATCATCCCAAAATTGAGGAGGTGGACTTTGGGAGCAGCTATAGACTTGCGTTACCTTTCTGCATCTAATTTGTTTCTGGTTTTATGTGTATCTTAGTTTAGTAGTTAGAGTTGATTATCATTGGTACATTTGTTTATTGATTTGGTTGCACTCTTCCTTTTTTTATTTATATATATATATATTTTTTTTCCTTTTTCTCTTTTTGTGAGTGTGTATGTGGATCCTTCTCTGTGTGATTTTGTCTGTATAGCTTTCTTTTGCCATTTGTCCTAGGGTTCTGACTGTCCATTTTTTGGTTTTTTTGTATGTTTGTTTGTTTTGTTTTGTTTTTTTAGTATAGTTTTTAGCACTTGTTACCATTAAAGGATTTGTTTTTTGATTTGGTTGCTCTCTTCTTTCTTTCTCTCTTTCTTTTTATTAACTTTTATTTTTTTATTTTTAATATTTTTTTCTATTTTAATAACTTTATTTATTATTACTTTTTCTTGCTTTCTGTTTTTTTCACCCTTTTCTTCTGAGACGTGTGGCTGAGAGGGTCTTGGTGCTCTGGCCGAGTGTCAAGCCTGAGCCTCTAAGGTGGGAGAGCCGAGTTCAGGACATTGGTAGACCAGAGGCCTCCCAGCCCCACGTAATATCAATGGGCGAAAGCTCTCCCAGAGATCTCCATCTCAACGCTAAGACCCAGCGCCACTCAACAACCAGCAAGCTACAGTGCTGGACACCCTATGGCAAAAAACTAGCAAGACAGGAGCACAAACCCACCCATTAGCAGAGAGGCTGCCTAAAATCATAATAAGTTCACAGACACCCCAAAACACACCACAGGACGTGGTCCTGCCCACCAGAAAGACAAGATCCAGCCTCATCCACCAGAACACAGGCACCAGTCCCCTCCACCAGGAAGCCTACACAATCCACTGAACCAACTGCAGCCACTGGGGGCAGACACCTAAAACAACGGGAACTACAAACCTGCAGCCTGCAAAATGGAGACCCAAAACACAGTAAGTTAAGCAAAATGAGAAGACAGAGAAATACACAACAGATGAAGGAGCAAGGCAAAAACCCACCACATTGAACAAATGAAGAGGAAATAGACAGTCTACCTGAAAAATAATTCAGAGTAATGATAGTAAAGATGATACAAAATCTTGGAAACAGAATGGAGAAATTACAAGAAACTTTTAACAAGGACCTACAAGGACTAAAGAGCAAACAAACAATGATGAACAAGACAATAAATGAAATTTAAAATTCTCTAGAAGGAATCAATAGCAGAATAATTGAGGCAGAAGAACGGATAAGTGACCTGGAAGATAAAATAGTGGAAATAACTACTGCAGAGCAGAATAAAGAAAAAAGAATGAAAAGAGTTGAGGACAGTCTCAGAGACCTCTGTGACAACATTAAACGCACCAACATTCGAATTACAGGGGTCCCAGAAGAAGAAGAGAAAAAGAAAGGGACTGAGAAAATATTTGAAGAGATTATAGTTGAAAACTTCCCTCATATGGGAAAGGAAATAGTCAATCAAGTCCAGGAATCACAGAGTCCTATACAGGAGAAATCCAAGGAGAAACATGCAAAGACACATTAATCAAACTAGCAAAAATTAACTACAAAGAAAAACTATTAAAAGCAGCAAGGGAAAAGCAACAAATAACATACAAGGGAATCCCCTTAAGGTTAACAGCTGCTCTTTCAGCAGAAACTCTGCAAGCCAGAAGGGGGTGGCAAGACATATTTAAAGTAATGAAAGGGAAAAACTTACAACCAAGATTACTCTACCCAGCAAGGATCTCATTCAGATTTGACCGAGAAATTAAAACCTTTACAGACAAGCAAAAGCTGAGAGAGTTCAGCACCACCAAACCAGCTTTACAACAAATGCTAAAGGAACTTCTCTAGGCAAGAAACACAAGAGAAGGAAAACACCTACAATAACAAACCCAAAACAATTAAGGAAATGGGAATAGGAACATACATATCGATAATTACCTTAAATGTAAATGGATTAAATGCTCCCACCAAAAGATACAGACTGGCTGAATGGATACAAAAACAAGACCCATATATATGCTGTCTACAAGAGACCCACTTCAGACCTAGAGACACATACAGACTGAAAGTGAAGGGATGGAAAACAATATTCCATGCAAATGGAAATCAAAAGAAAGCAAGAATAGCAATTCTCATATCAGACGAAATAGATATTAAAACAAAGACTATTACAAGAGACAAAGAAGGACACTACATAATGATCAAGGGATCAATCCAAGAAGAAGATATAACAATTGTAAATATTTATGCAACCAACATAGGAGCACTTCAATACATAAGGCAAATGCTAACAACCATAAAAGGGGAATCGACAGTAACACAATCATAGTAGGGGACATTAACACCCCACTTTCACTAATGGACAGATCGTCCAAAATGAAAATAAATAACGAATCACAAGCTTTAAATGATACATTAAACAAGATGGACTGAATGGATATTAATAGGACATTCCATCCAAAAACAACAGAATACACTTTCCTCTCAAGTGCTCATGGAACATTCTCCAGGATAGATCATATCTTGGGTCACAAATCAAGCCTTGGTAAATTTAAGAAAATTGAAATTGTATTGAGTATCTTTTCTGACCACAACGCTATGAGACTACATATCAATTACAGGAAAAAATCTGTACAAAATACAAACACATGGAGGCTAAGCAATACACTACTAAATAACCAAGAGATCACTGAAGAAATCAAAGAGGAAATCAAAAACTACCTAGAAACAAATGACAATGAACATATGACGACCCAAAACCTATGGGATGCAGAAAAAGCAGTTCTAAGACGGGAGTTTATAGCAATCCTACCTCAAGAAATACAATCCTACCTCAAGAAACAAGAAACATCTCAAATAAACAACCTAACCTTACACCTGAAGCAATTAGAGAAAAAAGAACAAAAAAACGCCAAAGTTAGCAGAAGAAAAGAAATCATAAAGATCAGTTCAGAAATAAATGAAAAACAAATGAAGGAAACAATAGCAAAGACCAATAAAACTAAAAGCTGGTTCTTTGAGAAGATAAACATAGTTGAAAAACCATTAGCCAGACTCATCAAGAAAAAAAAGGAGAAGAGTAAAATCAATAGAATTAGAAATGAAAAAGGAGAAGTAACAACTGACACTGCAGAAATACAGAGGATAATGAGAGATTACTACAAACAGCTATATGCCAATAAAATGGACAACCTGGAAGAAATGGACAAATTCTTAGGAAAGCACAACCTCCCAAGACTGAACCAGGAAGAAATAGAAAATATAAACAGACCAATCACAAGCATTGATATTGAGACTGTGATTAAAAATATTCCAAGAAACAAAAGCCCAGGACCAGATGGCTTCACAGGTGAATTCTGTCAAACATTTAGATAAGAGCTAACACCCAAACTTTTCAAACTCTTCCAAAATGTAGCAGACGGAGGAACACTCCAAAACTTTTTCTACGAGGCCACCATCACCCTTATACCAAAACCAGACAAAAATGTCAGAAAAAAAGAAAACTACAGGCCAATATCACTGATGAATATAGATGCAAAAATCCTCAACAAAATACTAGGAAACAGAATCCAACAGCACATTAAGAGGGTCATACACCATGATCAAGTGGGGCTTATCCCAGGAATGCAAGGATTCTTCAATATATGCAAATCAATCAATGTGATAAATCATATTAACAAATTGAAGGAGAAAAACCATATGATCATCTCAATAGATGCAGAAAAAGCTTTCAACAAAATTCAACACCCATTTATGATAAAAACCCTCCAGAAATTAGGCATAGAGGGAACTTACCACAACATAATAAAGGCCATATATGACAAACCCACAGCCAACATCATTCTCAATGGTGAAAAACTGAAAACATTTCCTCCAAGATCAGGAGTAAGACAAGGTTGCCCACTCTCACCACTATTATTCAACATCGTTTTGGAAGTTTTAGCCACAGCAATCAGAGAAAAAAATGAAATAAAAGGAATACAAGTCAGAAAAGAAGAAGTAAAGTTGTCACTGTTTACGGATGACATGATACTATACACAGAGAATCCTAAACATGCTACCAGAAAACTACTAGAGCTAATCAATGAATTTGGTAAAGTAGCAGGATACAAAATTAATGCACAGAAATCTCTTGCATTCCTATACACTAATGATGAAAAATCTGAAAGAGAATTTAAGGAAACACCTCCATTTACCAATGCAACAAAAAGAATAAAATACCCAGGAATAAACCTATCTTAGGAGACAAAAGACCTGTATGCAGAAAATTATAACACACTGATGAAGGAAATTAAAGATGATACAAACAGATGGACAGATATACCATGTTCTTGGATTGGAAGAGTCAACACTGTGAAAATGACTATACTTCCCAAAGCAATCTACAGATTCAATGCAATCCCTATCAATCTACCAATGACATTTTTCACAGAACTAGAAAAAAAATTTTCACAATTTATATGGAAACACAAAAGACTCCGAATAGCCAAAGCAATCTTGAGAAAGAAAACCGAGCTGGAGGAATCAGACTCCCTGGCTTCAGACTATATTATAAAGCTACAGTAATCAAGACAGTATGGTAATGGCACAAAAACAGAAATATAGATCAATGGAACGGAATAGAAAGCCCAGAGATAAACCCACGCACATATGGTCACCTTATCTTTGATAAAGGGGATAAGAATATACAAGGGAGAAAAGACAGCCTCTTCAATAAGTGGTGCTGGGAAAACTGGATAGCTACATGTAAAATAATGAAATTAGAACACTTCCTAACACTATGAACAAAAATAAACTCAAAATGGGTTAAAGACCTAAATGTAAGGCCAGACACTATAAAACTCTTAGAGGAAAACATAGACAGAACACTCCATGACATAAATCACAGCAGGATCCTTTTTGACCCACCTCCTAGAGAAATGGAAATAAAAACAAAATTAAACAAATGGGACCTAATGAAACTTAAAAGCTTTTGCACTGCAAAGGAAACCATAAACAAGATGAAAAGACAACCCTAAGAATGGGAGAAAATATTTGCAAATGAAGCAACTGACAAAGGATTAATCTCCAAAATATACAAGCAGCTCATGCAGCTCAATATCAAAAAAACAAACAACCTAATCCAAAAATAGGCAGAAGACCTAAATAGACATTTCTCCAAAGAAGATACACATATTGCCAACAAACACATGAAAGGATGCTCAACATCACTAATCATTAGAGAAATGCAAATCAAAACTACAATGAGGTATTACCTCACACCTGTCAGAATGGCCATCATCAAAAAATCTACAAAGAATAAATGCTAGAGAGGGTGTGGAGAGAAGGGGACCCTCTTGCATTGTTGGTGGGAATGTAAATTGATACAGCCACTGTGGAGAACAGTATGGAGGTTCCTTACAAAACTAAAAATAGAACTACCCTACGACCCAACAATCCCACTACTGGGCATATACCCTGAGAAAACCATAATTCAAAAAGAGTCATGTACCACAATGTTCATTGCAGCTCTATTTACAATAGCCAGGACATGGAAGCACCTAAGTGTCCATCGACAGATGAATGGATAAAGAAGATGTGGCACATATATACAATGGAATATTATTCAGCCATAAATAGGAATGAAATTGAGTTATTTGTAGCGAGCTGCATGGACCTGGAGACTGTCATACAGAGTGAAGTAAGTCAGAAAGAGAAAACAAATACCTTATGTTAACACATATATATGGAATCTAAAAAAAAAAAAGGTTCTGAAGAACCTAGGGGCAGGACAGGAATAAAGATGCAGACGTAGAGAATGGACTTGAGGACATGGGGAAGGGGAAGGGTAAGCTGGGACAAAGTGAGAGAGTGGCATGGACATATACAGAGTACCAAATGTAAAATAGATAGCTAGTGGGAAGCAGCTGCATAGCACAGGGAGATCATCTCGGTGCTTTGTGTCCACCTAGAGGGGTGAGATAGGGAGGGTGGGAGGGAGACGCAAGAGAGAGGAGATACGGGGATATATGTATATGTATAGCTGATTCACTTTGTTATACAGCAGAAATTAACACACCATTGTAAATCAATTATACTCCAATAAAGATGTTAAAAAAAATCATTTCATTTGTGAAAATATGGACTTATTCCAGCATGGTACTTCCTCTTGTCATACTTTACACTGTGTCCTATACATCAGGAAACTAAGACATTGTATTTTCTACAAGCAGATTATTATTGGTAAAGATGAGCTTTCTTTAGTTCTGGGAAATGTTCAGTGGAGTCTCTCACCATGCAGCTGTACTTCATAAATAAGAAAAATATTTGATATGGCCATTCACAAGTTAGAGGATCATAAAATCCTTCAAAAGCCACTAGTTTTATCTTATAAATGTAAAATAAATAAGTCTGAACCTTGTCATTTACATTTGCCACAATCAAATGCACATAATCACATGGGTCTGAATCCTGACATGAAATCCTGAATCTTTTTTCCTTTTTACTGATGGCAAGAGAATCTATTCCTACAATGATATTCAACTCAGTATATACCTTCCAATGCTTTAGCAACATTGCTCAAGTTGATCTGAAATGTAGGTTATATTGTTGAAACATTCTGTAAATTATAAGCAAAGATCATGGTAATTCAAGTCATGCTTCATGTGACCAATACCTCAGAACACTGTAAATGGAGAATAAGTATTTATGATGTCAAATGAAAGAATTTCTGTAGGTAACCTTTTTCATTTTTTGCATGCCAGTCTTAAAAATGGTGCCTAGTGACATTTAATTGCCTTAAAACCTTCACACTTATGGAGTCTGTGATTCTAAAGAACTCTTACTTATATCTTGACCCCATTTAAGAAAGTACTATTCTCCCTGGAGCTGTATAGGGATAGACTGGTCTCATCAGAATCCAAAACTAAAGAAAAGTTAAAGAATAGTCTGTCAGCAAAGTTGGAAGGAATCATTGTATATGGATTATTGTTTCCTCTGGGATGAATATATTGATGCATACTACCTCCTGTGATACTAATATCTAAGAGCTACAAGACATATAATAAGAAAATAACCCATTTATGGGCAACAAATAAAATTAGCAGGTGCCAGTTTGCAAACGGTGAAAAGATAACACATATACACTTATTTTTTCATATTCTGCAATTTTACAACCTTATACTCAGCACTTCCCAAAGCCCCAGGGATGGTTCACAACATTGTACTATCAAGATTCAAGAATAAAAATAATGCTTTGGCTCAAAGACATAATACCTCACATAAAGCATTTCCTCAAAAATAACAGACCAAAGGACTGATTTCATCATTTCCTTTTTGGCATTTAAGAAAAGTGTATTCAAACGTTTAAAAAATAAGAGTGAAACTTTTAAGACATAGTGACTGAGTAGTGCCTTTCTCCAAAAATGGAATTTAAAGCCATGGAAAACTAAATAACAAATGAAGAATGGCTGAGAATTGCCACTGGAAGACTTTGAAATAAATGCTGAAGAAAAGAATGAGTTGTGTCAAGGTACTGATCCATGCTGTCTCAGAGAGGCGATAGACTGAAAGGCATAGGGTCAAGTTTCCAGAAAAAAAAATCATCCTAATCTTGCAGTCCTCCCCCTTCTATGGCCAAAGTTGCTTTGGAAATGACAAGGAGGGATTGTGTAATATGAATCCCTGTCAGAGAGCTGTGGCAGTAATATTCTGGGTCAAGCCAGCGCCCTCAAAATTCCTCCTATCAAAATAGCACCCTGGCTATATGGTGCCCAATAAAACTGAGAAGCTGGCGTTGTGATTGTGAGAACACTACAGATTAATAAATAATTCACTTTGTTCTTTGTATGTCCCTAAGTAAAGTAGAATAGGTCTCAAAGAGCCTAGGCAGCACCGATATCCAGGAACAGTGAGAGGGAAAAAAATGAAACAGAAGGGACAGAATCAAAAAATAAGCCGGAGAGATTTTACCAGAGAGTCAGTGTTAGGACAAGCAGAAAAATATGGTTCATTTCTAGTCTTGCCATCAGCAACAGCAGTAATCCACACTGTCCCCCAAGTTTGTGTTAAACCTTCAAAGCAGGATACTAAATCCTTTCACAAATTTTCTTAAAGCTGTGACAGTGACAACAAAGCAGAGAGCATTTCCTTACAGTTTGGGTAAGGAAATTGAGCAGCCCGATATAGATGAAGAATTTTTAAAGAATCCATAGTGCTAGAGTATTTCTGTGGGTTTAGAGAATTCACTGAGTGAATGTATACCCTGCAAAAAGAGGGTGATAAAATTAAGCATATCTCTTGATCTTGATAATTCAGTGCCACATGATGAGTGAAATGATTCTGGTCTTTTCCTACTAAATGACAAAATGGTGTATGGTAAATATTTGTTAAGATCTTCTCTTTCCACAAACTCTATTAGGACAACTTTCTGCTGCATTTGATTATATTGCTGCTCATAAGCATTCCATAAATCCTGAGTTGTTAGACTCAGAGCAAGTAGCACACTTGTTTTTCATCCTAGAGAAACTGCCCACTTTCCTCATCTCCTTTTGCTGCAGTGAGGAAAGTAGTGAATTTGTACAAAAGAACAATGTCTGATTTTTGTCCCTCAATTTTTACACAGTCCATTTTTTGTTCAAAAGTGATGCTCAGAATTTGTGCTCAAGGGATGTCAAATTGTCAGAATTATCCTCCTGAAAGCTTTTCTCGCACAGGAGTCTGCTTTGTCTAAGAAGCTCTTTTCAGTGTCAACATAACACTTTTGATGTATGCAGTAGCTGTTTTGCTTTCCTCACTTTTGACCACGAATACCATGTTTGTTGCTTGTAGTTTTCACACAATTGTGTATAATATTTTGGAAAGATTATTCTGTGCATGTTTCTTTGCACTTTCCCTAGCTCAAATGAACTTATTAACCCATATTGATTTCTACATTTGTGTTTTCTCACACTTTTTCTTAATATATGAATTATTTATTTTGAGAAGATGGCATATTCTGTTAAATTAGGTGAGGGCAGTCAGGGGATTTGTTTCTGCAAAGTCTCAAAATAAGAGATTAGTGTATTATTCAAGTTTTTTTGCATTTTGTGCTATACACTCTGAGATAAAAATATAAATAAGGTAGAGGACCTGCCTTTTGAAGCTCTTGTTCTGGTATAACTATGATAGATAGTAATAGGTGCTATAAGTGGCTATGAAGGATCTAACTCTGCTTGGGGCAGGGGAAATAGAGTGAGTCTTGTAAAAAGAGGAATATCTGAAAGGTAGCAGAATATGTCACCACAAAATTTGCATCTCTGGCATAAGAATTATTTTGAGCTGATTACTTTGAGAAACAGCAGACATGGGAGACGCCACAAAGAGTAGAAGTTACTCTTTTCTTTTTGAAAAACCTTAGAAAATGTATTTTTTAAATTTATTTTATTGAAGTATAGTTGACTTACAATGTTGTGTTAGTTTCTGCTGTACAACAAAGTGATTCAGATATATATATACATATTCTTTTTCATATTCTTTTCCATTATAGTTTATCACAGGATATTGAGTATAGTTCCCTGTGCTATACAGTAGGACCTGTTGTTTATCCATTCTATATATAATAGTTTGCATCTGCTAGTCCCAAACTCTCAATTCACCCCTCCCCCACCCCACCTCCCCCTTGGCAACCACAAGTCTGTTCTCTATGTCTGTGAGTCTGTTTCTGTTTCATAGAAAACTTTATTTGTTCACATATAAGTGATATCATATGATATTTGTCTTTGACTTACTTCACTTAGTATGATAATCTCTAGCTGCATCCATGTTGCTGCAAATGACATTATTTCATTCTTTATTATGGCTGAGTAGTATTCCAGTGTGTGTGTGTGTGTGTGTGTGTGTACCACATCTTCTTTATCCATTCATCTGTCAACGGACATTTAGTTTGTTTCCATGTCTTGGCTATTGTAAATGTGCTGCTATGAACACTGGGATGCATGTATCTTTTCCAATTAGAGTTTTCATCTTTTCCAGATATACACCCATGAGTGGGATTGCTGGACCATATGGCAACTCTATTTTTAGTTTTTTGAGGAATCTCCATACTGCTTTCCATAGTGGCTACATCAATTTACATTCTCACCAACAGTGTAAGAGGGTTCCCTTTTCTCTACACCCTCTCCAGCATTTATTGTTTGTGGATTTTTAATGATGGCCATCCTGATCGGTGTGAGGTGATACCTCATTGTAGTTTTGATTTGCATTTCTCTAATAATTAGCAATGTTGAGCATCTTTTCATGTGCCTATTGGCCATCTGTATATAGAAGTTACTCTTTTGAAAGGGAAATTTACAGTTATAAAGGGAATATCCATTTGTAAGTGTGTGTCTGTAATAGGAAGAGGATGACTCTACACTGGAGAGTTTTATCAGTGGAACAGGCTCTGATTTAAATCTGCGTAACAAACCTTACCCTTATTTACTCACCTCCCATAACTGTCCTCTTTCCCCACCTCCCACCTTTCTTTTGTCTTTAGCTGGAAACAGTATTTAAACTGGTGGCTTAGGCCACCTCCAGGAGTTACTCTTATATCCCTGGGTATCTCCCATGTATACATGGGTATTCCTGTTAATAAATTTCTGTTTGGTTTTCCCTTGTTAATCTATCTTTTATTACAGGAGTCTCAGCTAGGAATCAGAAGGGTAGAGGAAAAATTATTGTTTCTCCCCTACATGTCTCACAAAAAGATAAAGGAAGCAAGAGAAGTATAGCACAGAGAAACATGACCAGTTCAGATAATAAGTAGTTGAATGTAGTCCTACTAGGAAGTTAAAACTTTATACTGTAGGTCAGTAATTCTCCTTGGTGCACAAATAAATAAGCTATAAAGAGTTTAGAAATGTCAGTGCCCTGGACACCACCCTCTCAAGATTCTAATTTATTGGTTTATGATGAGTAAAGAAGGTAATTTGTAAAATCTCCCTGGTGTCGACTGAAATAAAATGCACAACATGATGGTTGTGAGTTCAGTTTTATTTGGGGACTTACTGAGGACTATAGCCCAGGAGACAGCCTCTCAGGTACCTCTGAGGAACTGCTCTGAAGAGGTAGCTGCGGAGGTCAGTGTATATGTGATTTTGGCAAAGGGAGTACATGCAACCAAGCACACATCTCGAGGAATCTAACTATTTGAAGACCTGTTCTGCCAGTTTGCCCAGAGCACAGAGTGTCTCATTCCTAATCTCTTCCCTGAACTCCTTTCAGGGTGCATTAAAGCTCAGCACCTGCAGTAGCTAACGACTCCATCCATGTAGAGCTGGATGGTGAGCGACACTCTTTACTTGGCACTGGTTATGCTAATCCACAGCCAGTGGAAAATCAACACTTTACACAATGGGAAGCCATTGAAGGGTTTTAAGCAGGACCATGAATGATGATTTGGGGAAACAAAATAATTTATTTAAATTGAAGAAGTGAAAGATCAAAGGCTGAGATACAATTAGAACAGTAATACCAAGATATCACCCCTCAACTCCTGCAAATCTAAAACAAGGTTTTCACTTGCATCAAGCAAAATGGTACAAAAAAAGGACAAGGTAGTAAGTTTCTATAAAGCTATATTTATTCTACATAAAGAATTATTTTCTGTTCTGATATTGCGTCATCCTTATGTTTTTATTTTAAGATGTTTATTTTATAAAATAATGGTGAATATACATGGTGCTTATTGATATCGATATTTGATGTTTTTACTTGGCAAAATATCAGTTTTGTTTTTCACAATTGGAAGTGCTTACAATTTCCCTGTTCTTTCTTTCTTTTGTTTTTACTTTCACAGTTGACATATTAAATGCATACTATGAGATGTGTAACATATACAAAGTGTACAAATCAATGAATTTTTAAACTTGTGTATACCCCTGTATCCACTACCTACTTTACGATGCAGAATTTGTCTAGCACTCCTGAAAGTTTCCTCATGCCCCATTTTATTCAATTTCCACTCCTCCATCATTGGCAACCACTGTTGATTTATTGGATCAGAGATTAGCTTTGTCAGTTCTTGTACCTACTATAAATGGAATCATACAGTATGTACTGTCTGGCTTCTTGCAGTCAACATAATGCTTCTGACTCATCCATGTTGTTGTGTAAATCTCAGCAGGTTTTTTTTTTCCATTTCTCTGTAGCATTTCAATGTATGATATTAACACAACTTGTTTATCCATTCTCCTGTTGATTGACATTTGGGTCATTACTATTTTTAGTTATTTTGAGTGAGGCTACTATGACCATTCTTTTATGAGTCTTTGTGGACATATGTACTTGTTTCTCTTGGTTATATACATAGGAGTAGAATTTCTTCGTCATTGACAAGCAATATAGTTTATCCTGATATAAGTCTATTGTAATATATTTAGCATATATTAAGAAGATGTGAAACTAAATTTAGTATCAACTAAATTTATTTAGAGCGGCTGCATAAACTTACAATTCCACCACCAATATATGAAAGTTACAGTTGTTCTACATGTTTGTCAACTCTTAGTATTATGTCTTTTTAATTTAAGCCATTTTGGTGAGAGTATAGCCATATATCACTGCGATCTACTTTTGTGTATGTTGGGTCATCTAAAGAAAATTACTGTTTTTCAATACCTGTTTATTTTAGTTGATCAGCTGTACAAGTAAGCACAACTACACATTTTTGGCTACTTAAAAAAAAATTGGGCTGTAATTCACATGCCAAAATATTCACCATTTTAAAGTGCCCAATTCAGTGATTTTTAGAATATTCACAAAGTTGTGCGACCATAAACACTATCTAATTCCAGAATATTCCCACACTGCAAAAAGAAACTCCATACTCATTAGCAGCTGCTCTCACTCCCCTCTCTGTTCCCCTGCCACCTCTCATCCCTCAACCTTGGGCAACTATTAATCTGCTACTTTCTGTCTCTACGGCTTTGCCTACTTTGAACATTTCATATAAATGGAATCATGTAGTATGTTGCCTTTCATGTTTGGCTTCTTTAAGTTAGCATAATATTTTCAAGGTTCATCCATGTTGTATCATCTTTCAGTACTTCTTTCCTTTTAATGGCTGAATAGTATTCCATTGTGTGAATATACCATACCTTGTGCATCCATCCATCAACTGATGTACGTTTGGGAGGTTTTCACTTTTTGACTATTATGAATAATACTGCTATGAACATTTGTGTATGAGTTTTTGTGTAGACATGTTTCCTATACTCTTGGGTATATATCTAGAAGTAGAATTGCTGGATCATATGGTAACTCTGTTTAATTTTTTGAACAAATGTCAAATTATTTTTCAAAGAGGCTGCTTACATCAGCTTACATTCTCACCAGCACGGTATGAGGATTCCAATTTTTTCACATATCTGCCCACAGTTGTTATTGTCTGTCTTTTATTATAGTCACCTTAGTGGATGAAAGTGGGTATCTCATTGTGGTTTTGATTTGCATTTCTCTACTGACTAATGATGTTGAGAATCTTTACATGTGGTTATTAATCATTTGTATATCTTCTTCAGAGAAATGTTTATTCAAATCCTTTTCTCATCTTTAAATTACATTATTAACTTTTTCTTAATGACCTCTAAAGTTTTTTTTATTATATTCTGGTAACAAATCCTAATAAACAGATATTCTTAATTTAATGAAATCAAATTTATTGTTTTATTTAATCTTTTATGGTTTTATTTTATGGCTATTTTTTTCCTTTATAAAGGAAAAAACTACTACTCCATAATCACAAAGATATCCTCCTATGTTTTCTTCTAGAACAGAGTTTCACAATTTTTTTCTGTGAAGGGCCAGATAGTAAATATATACAGCTTTGTGGGCCTTACACTCTTTATCATAATTACTCAGCTCCACCACTGTAGCATGAGAAAAGTGATAAAGAATACATAAATGAATAGGTTGGCTGTGTTCCAATAAAACAATTTACAAACAGAGGTAGTAGGTCAGATTTGGTCTATGAGCCATATTTCTAAAAGTGTTATTGTTTCATCTTTCACATTTAGGTCTATTGTGCATCTCAATTTGATGTTGTGTGTGGTGTAACATAGGGATTAAGGTCCATTTTCATCCATAAGGATACGAAATTATTTAATACATGGCACCATTTATTAAAAAGACTATTCTTTCTCCCACTTAATTACAGTGAGATCTTGGATGTAAGTCAAGTGACTCTATATGTGTGGGCCTATATTTGGATGCCCTATTCTGCTCCATTGGTCTATTTGTCAATCCTTTCATTAATATCATACTGCCTTAATCATTATAGGTTTATAGTTATTCTTGAAATCTAGTAGTATAAGTCCTCCAACTTTGTTTTTCTTCTTCAGGATTATATTGACTATTCAAAGACCTTTGTATTCTGATACAAGTTTTATAATCAGCTTATCAATTTACATACACACTACACACACCCTGCAGGAGTTTGACTGGGATTACGTTTACTCTATAGATCAGTTTTGGAAGAATTGACATTATAACACTACAGAGCCTTCCAATCAATCCATAAACATAGTATGCTTTTCCTTTCATTTAGATCTTTTTCAATGTCTTTCAGAATGTTTTGTAGTTTCAGGTATAATGATTTATCACATCTTTTATTAGATTTATTTCTAAGTATTTGATGCTTTTTATTGTTATTTTCAATGTCGTCTTTTTATTGGCCCAAAAATTTTTGTTAGTTTACAGAAATACAAATAAATTTTGCATCTTGACTTTTTCCAAGTAACTTTGATAAATTCACTAATTAAATCTAATTGTTTCTGAAATTTTGCTTGTCCCTGAAATCCAAAAGTCTTATAACAACTGAAGAGACTACTGAACTAGTATAGAGAAGAGGTAATAAAAGCACAAACTAAAATGTTGGTTATGAGGAAAGATTTAAGAAATCTATAAAAGATAGAATCCATGGAAATTGGAATTTTTATGACAATGTAATGAATATTAGAGTCTATCAGGTTTCTATCTTGGATGGATGAATAGTTAATGTTGCCATTTACCAAGGTAGGAAATACAGGGAGAAGAAAATGCTTAAGAAAAAAATAATGAGGTTAGTTTTTAATAAATTCCCTTGAGTCATCTATAAGATATCTAAAGGAAAATTTCCATTAAGGAACTGAAAACAGAAATCTGGACTTCAGGTATTGAAAGTTTTTAGGAATATAGGTGATAGTTGAAGCCACAGAGATATAGATGAAAACATAAGAACAATGTGTAAAGTGAAAAGAGAGCTAAAGATTTTAGTACTGGAAAATGCCAATATTAAAGGAACAGTGAAGTGAGAAAAATCAACAAAGGAGAACAAAAGAAATGCCCAAGAAAGGACAAACAAGAAAGGTAATCACAGAAACCAATGAAAGAAAGATTTTTGAGAGGTAGAGCATGTTCAGCAATGTGAAGTGCTATAAATTAGTCAAGTGAACCAAAATTGAAATCACCCATTTAGAAGTTATTAATTACTTTTTCCAGAGATATTTCAGCACATGATGTTCGAAATGGAAGCCAAAATGAAGTGGATTGAATTGGAGGTGAGGAAATTTTAAAAAACAGAAAAAGAAAAACTGAGCAAAACAGTGTTTGTAAAGTCTTTTATGTGAAGAGCAGGAGAAAAGACTCTAGACAAAGATTAATACAGGTTCAAAGGAAGGGTTTTTTTAAATTTTTATTTTTATACAATTTTTTAAGGTTACACTCCATTTACAGCTATTACAAAATATTAGCTATATTCCCCATGTTGTACAGTACATCCTTGATGTACTGTACACCAATCTTACACCCAATAGCTTGTACTTCCTACTCCCTCACACCTATAATGCCCTTCCCCCCTCCCACTGGTAACCACTAGTTTATTCTCTATATATGTGAATCTGCTTCTTTTTTGTTATATTCACTAGTTTGTTGTATTGTTTTAGATTCCACATATAAGTGATATCATATAGTATTTGTCTTTCAGTACCCTCCAAGTCCATCCATGTTGCTGCAAATGGCAAAATTTTGTTCTTTTTTATGGCTGAGTAGTATAAGGAAGGTATCTTTGAGTGACAATATTTGATAATATTTGTATCTCTAGTAGAAAGACCCAAGGAGTTTGAGGCTATAGATGGAAGAGAGAATAATAAATGGAACAAGGTCTTGGAGTAAATGGAAGGAGAGTGGATCTGATGCATAAACACCACCTGAATTAAACTAAACTATCCCTGTAATGGGATAAATAGAAACATAAATACTTATATGTTTTACAGATGTTAGGACACAGAAGTTGGATATAAGTTAATACCTGCGAGTTTGATCTTCTCCCCTACCTAGTCTCTCACATTCTATTATCTACTTAACATGTTTGAATTACTTCTAAGTTGCCCTCAAATGGGTGAAAAAAATATCCCTCCCTTACTTGAACTTCACTTCCTTCACATATAATGAACAATGCCACAGACACCTTGTAAGCCTCTAGAAAGGATTTATTCTGTGGTGACAGGCCTTTAATTATGCATGTAAAAATCAAGCTACAGATTTAAATAATATGTGATGGTTTTTGTGAAGGTAAGAACGTATAAAGAACAGGCACTCATGCTATCCCTTGCTACATATCCACTTTCACCTCTGTCAAATACAAAATTCCAAATAGAATCAAGTTAACAGTAAAGCAATGTAAGTTCTGAAGATTTTTATTAAAAGCTATTAATTAAGAGGGCATGGAGACTTTTTTAAAAAAGCAATGTCAATTATTTGCATTGAATACACTGAACATCAACAAAGAAATACATAGATTTTAGTGGAATGTGACAAGTAGTTTATAGTATCAATGAGGATGTTGAGACATCTGGTAAATGGAGGCTTGTGATTACATTAAGCAAAGGAAACTTTCAAGGCAATAAATTGAAATTGACAAGTTTAAATAATTATAACAGAAAATGAGTGGTCAAGATAATTTTTAAGATACTTCCTCAATACACATGAATATTAAGGTAGCTTATAAAATTCAGATTTGATTTCTATGGACAAGGAAATGAATATTTTTAAATGTTTCCTATTGCATTTGCCACAACATGCAAAATACATAAGGTGATGATTGGGAAGTTAATAAAAAGATGAGACTGTCAGCTCCTAAATTAATTCGTTAGTCTAATATTCATGGAATATATTTTCCTTTCAATGCACACACATAATTCATATTAGCATTAGTGGGAGGAAGTTTCACTTGCATGGGAAGAATACAGCAATCAACATGCAAAAGTGTAAGAAAACTCTTTGTGAAGAATTTGCTATTTCACTGTTTATTGCAAAAGTGCTGTCTGCATGACACCAAATGAATACATTGAATCATCCAAATGTTTCTTAACAGCTGCATGTTTTACATTGTAGGTGAAAAGTGTAAAATATTTTTTGCATTTTATCCATAAAAAGAAAAGGTAACTAAATACCAACCACGTGCCAAGCACTGTGCTAAGTCCCTGACAAGTGTAGTTATTGACACAAAAGTGCTGTGAAATCATCCCAAAACTCAGTGGCTTAAAATAATCATTTATTCTCATGCATCTGTGGGTCAGTCAAGCATTAGTTGATAGAGACTGGGCTCAGCTGGGGAGTTTTTCTGACCTTAAGCTAGACTTGCTCATGGATTTGGGTGTTGGCTAGCAGTTGTATGATCTATGCCGGGCCCAGGTAAGGTGTTTTGTTCTGCTCTGATGTATCTAATCTTCTCCAGGGAGCAGCAACATAGCCAGTGGCAAAGGAACAAGAGGGCAAGCTGAATGGTGTAAGAGCCTTACATATTTTGGTCATGTTATGTGTTACAACCTGCCATTGACCAAAACAAGCCAAATGGCCAAGCTCAGAGTCAAGGGTTGGGGACATATACTCTACATCTTCAGTGGAAGAAACTGCAAAGTCACTGGGCAAAGGGCATGGATACAGGATGGGGTAAAGAACTGGGGCCATTAATGAAATCTGAAATACACACACTATTTTATTTAATCCTCAACACATCCCCACATATTATCCTCTTATTACAAGTAGGAAATTAGAAAAAAGAGAGGTTAAGTGACTTGCCCAAGTCATAGAGGTAATAAGTTGCAGAGCTAATGCCAAAGTTCATGGTCATTGTTGTCATTCCAGTACATAATTTTCTATGCACATAGTTTAAAAATCTGCAAGTGAAATGAGGTCTGCCAATTAACTGATACACAAATGGTATTGGCAGGTAAACAATAAATATATATGTGTGTGTGTTTGTATGTGTGTCTGTGTGTGTATCCATAATCATATAAAATATTGAGTAATAAAAAAAAACAACCACTTGATTGAATCAATGGGGTGACATTTAAATCATCCTTTAGTTTTCGATTGCTCATACATGTTAAGATCTCTGTCACAGATGTCCGTGGCAAGACTGCTTTGTCTTCCTAAACCTCTCATCATCCAAATTGTGAAGAAACCACACAATCTGTTCTTCTCTCTGATTCTGGGCTGAAGGATGGTAAGGGAGTATATTGTGAAAGCAGACTCACCACAGTTGTACACATGTGCAGATATATTTTGAGAGGGAAAGGAACAAGTTGAGGGAACACATATCATGTGACTTCAGTTTTCTCAATAAGTATATTAATGATATTATCATTTACTCAGAGATAAAAAGATATCCAAGTCTTCTCTATCTTTAAATAAATAAATAAATGGCAGCACACTTTTTCCTGCCCTTCCCTCAAGTTACTATTGTATTTTTCTGTTTCCCTTCAACGCCAGTCTATACTTACTGCTGCTGCTCCCTGATACCACATTCCCACATTAATGCCTTAGCTTCCTTCCTCACTGGTCTTGCCCTCTCCAATGTTATCTTTCATCTCCCAATCACAAATATTTTTATCAGTCCTCATCCCTTTTGCCCTCTTTCCAGTATATGCCATTTGCCTACTCTTCTACCACTGGAAACTCTATATTTAGAGGAAGTGTAGAGATGTTAGCTATGTGGGTACTGGAGCCAGTCTGCCTGGATTCGAATCCTGACTCTTCCACTTCAGAGTGCTGTGGCCTTCAGTAAATTAATGAACCTCTCCTTGCCTCTGTTTCCTTATCTGTAAAAAGAGGGTAGTCATAGCACCATAGTACCCAAATCGTATGGTTATCATGAGGATTAAATGAGGTCATCTACGGTAAATACTCTGAAAACTGCCTGGCACACAGTAAGTACTCAATAAAAACTCTCTCCTTTGATGATACTGCATTGCCCTGTGTTCTTCCTACATTTTTTAGCATACTGGATTTAATTCCTCCTCCCAATCCCTATTTATATATGTTTACTCACAGTTTATTCTCTTTTTAAAATATTTCTTTATTGAAGTATAGTTGATTTACAATGTTGTGTTAAAGTATACAGCAAAGTGGTTCAGTTTATATATATATATATATTCTTTTTCAGATTCTTTTCCATTATAAGTTATTACAAGATATTGAGTATAATTCCCTGTGCTATACAGTAGGTCCTTGTTGGTTATCTATTTTATATATAGTAGTGTATATACGTTAATTCCAAACTCCTAGTTTATCCCTATCCCCCCTTCCCTTTTGGTAACCGAAAGTTTATTTTCTATGTACTCACAGATTATTCTTATACTTCTCTTCTATACCCTTTTTTTATTCTTACCTAGTATCAAAATTTTAACTATTAATCTTACCTAGTATCAAAATTTGATGCCCCAAGTTCTCAAATCTATGTCTGACCTAACCACTCTTCAAATAACACTATTTCAATTTAACACAATTTTCTCATACTCAGTTTTCTACTGACAAACAGAAAAACTGCTCAGTGGTCTCATCAAATAATCCCCTTATATACTTTAAGATCACATCTTTTATGCTTTAACCTTCTTTTTACTAAGCTAAGTAACTCCAATCCCTTTAAACTTTTCTTGTAAAGCCTGTTTTCCATTCCTTTGAAATTCTTTATTATACGTTTCTCTACCTTCCAATACCTCTATATTCTTCTTACAGTATGAAAATTCACTCTTCATAATATTCAAAAAATATTTTGACTAATGTTGATTACAATGAAAGCATATTCTAACCTTGGGTGCTAATCCCCTGCTAGGTTCCATTATTCAGCTTGTGGGTAAGAATAGTAATTTTCCTGTTCTTCTTGATTCTAGCCAGGTCTGTTCCAAAGAATAAAAAGGTAAAATTAATATAATACGAACAGCATTATCATGACCTCAGTCAAAGTTGTGGGTTTTGTGCATAGCAGTTTAGCCTTATTAATTCATATTGTAACTGTATGAAAGGAACTAAACAAAATAGAGTCCAGGATTGGGCACATACATCTAGGCTTATTCCATATCCTAGGAGATCAGCTAAAGTTCTTGTGAGAATATGCCAAAGATCATCCTAAGCTAGAAAAATCAAATGCCAGAAGGATAGTGGACTTAGGAATCAGTTTAAAAGAATCTAGTGCCTGATTTATGTATTAGGAGTAATCAAGCACAGACAACTCTGAAAATTTTGGATATGTAAACTGCTAAGGTTTTATAAAATAGCTGGTGACATGGATTTGAATTCTAAATGCCTCCACACCAAATTTTCCTGAAAGAATCCCCTTTAAACCGCTGTCCCCATTAACACCCTGGCCATTCACAATATGTACTCCACCATCTTATCTCATTCGGGCTTCTAAGAGCTTCAGGAACTGTTTGTGTAGCAATTACAACTACGCTGGAAACGGTCAGATTGTTCATAGATTGACAGTAAAGAACTTATAGGGATCCAAAACACTACAAATCTCCAAACTTCCTTGGGGCTGTAGGGAAGTTTCAAAAGCACTGATAAGAAGCAGGTTGCAGCCATTAAGCAGATATCAACTTGCGTTGAAGGCAGTCACACACGTATCAAACTGTGACCAAGTATTGATCCAAGACCAATATTTACCTCAAGGAACAATGCATCCTGGGTGGACCAAAAACCCCAGTCAATACATGTCTTTTTACATACATTCCATTACCAAAATTAATTGTGACAAAAATTTTGATCTACTTTTATTTTGACATCTGAGGAATATTTATAGGAACTTCAGAAAGTACGTAGCGCTTTCTGTTATATTTCTGTAGTCCATTTATTAAGCTAAAGGAAGAACCAACGTAAATGTTATTAACTTTGTTATAATCAGTTTTGTGCTTTTCTCCTGGAAAGGTATGCAATTTACAACAAGTAGGGGTAGGGACTAGAGAGGAAAGAACTTTAGAGAGAGAAGACTTCGCTTAAAATTTTGCTCCTACCGTTTATTAAATATTCAGCCCTGGGAAAGTTTTTAACCATTCTGAGGCTCAACTATACAATAGAGGAGAATATTAATGCCTACCTGACTCATCAGATTGTTATGAGAATCAAATGAGATCAAGTTGTAATCCAGCTATCCCTCTATCCCTCATCACCTCTTTACATCCAAATGTCTTGAAGGAGTTGCCTTAATTCACATTTCACTCTTTGTTATCTTCCCACTCACCTGTCAACCCACAGCAATCTGTCTTCCATACCTACCACTAAATTAAACATGCTTTTAATTTGTCTCCTGCTTCTTCATTGATAAGTCTGATAGGTACTCAGTTCTCATCTTATTTGATTTTATAACAACATTACTCACGCTTATCCAACTCTTAATTTGAAGATCTCTACACCTTGACTTCATGTCTCTGTGTTCTCTGGATTTCCATTTCTCTATGGCTATTCTTTCCTAGTATCCTTCAAGAGCTCATCTTACCCGCCCCCCAGCTGTTTTTCATTATACCATACTGAGCCCTCTTCTCTTGCCATTGCGCACACTCTCCCTGTGTGATCTCACTCAGACTTGTGGTGGACCATTACCACGTATGAGCTGTTGACTCCAAAATCTATAACTCATTCATTTATTCAAAATCCAAACAGTATATATGTATACAGAGCATTAGTGGAGTACACCCTACTTTAGGTCTTTGTTCAAATGTCAACTTATCAGAGAGGCCTTCCCTGACAACCCTCTAGAAATTAGCAATCTCTACATTCATATTCTGCATACCCCCACATACAACTTCATTTTATCCATAGAATGTATCAAGTTTATTGGTTATTATTATCTGTTTACTTTCCATCTTCCTTAGTATATTGTTATTTCCAAGAGACCAAATATCTTATTTATTTCATTCACTGATGTGTCCCCAGTGCCCAGGAAAGTGCATAGAGAACATGGTAATACCTCGATAATTGTTGACTGAGCAAAAATGTAAAATACTTGGAGCAGAGTAGGTACTCAATAAATTGTTGTACTATTATTATTATTACTATCGATGTGTAATTAAAATACTTTGAAAAATAAAATACCATATAAATGATAAACTAGGAAATCACAAGCACAAGATGCTTATTAATTGATTACAGGTAAATCTGGATGAAAAATTCTGTAGTATCCACCAGAGCTCCTGGACATGTCATATACACACCTCTAATGTCCATCTCACACAAGCATAGGGCAACAGGGTATCAGGCTGTAGCTGCTGCTGGAAGCTGGAGGAAGCAGTAATATTAAAGCTATTCTTTGGTTCTCTGTTAAGGTGTCTGTGGAGAAATCTCATCATATGGAGGCAACTGTAATGATACTATTAGTAACAACAGAAAGAGGAAGACCTCAGTGCAACCTCATTTTCCAATTTGCTAGATCTAACTAGTGGTTGCCCAGTCCCAAGCTCTTCAGTAGCCCTTGGCCCAGCCCCTCTCATCATACCCACCTCTGAGGTGGTGCCAGTTCCTGACAGTGGCTCAGCACATTAACTAATACAAAGCAAACCTTTATTACTTTGTAAGGAGTGGCACAAAATTGATTAATTTCAAACAAAGTTAATTGCCTTGGGAAACTGAGCAACATGCTGCAACAAAAACATTTATATTAAATAAGAAAAAAATATATGTTTTAGGAAAAACAGTTTAGCTTTCTGATAAACATTAATAGGACTCTGTAGTTGAAGCTTTCTCTAAGGAAAACAACCATGAGTTATTGTAAATAGTTCAATCAAGTTAGCTGTGTGTAGCAGTTGGTTCCCCAAAGCCTTCAAGATAATTGGGGGCTTTAATAAGGGGAAAGGAAATGCTATTACTAGAAGCAATAGATCCCTTTTACACTTGGGATCCAAGACTCAGCTTTGAGTAGTGGACTGTATGTGAAGCTGAGAAAGGGTCACAGTAAAAATGGTTCGAGTGGTGTTTATCTGCTCTGTATGTAGTAGAATCAGCAACTAAATTAGAGCAGTATATATTCTTTGAAACTATTGAAGTCTACAGGAAGGTAGATACAAGACACAATGGATTTGTCTTTTCAGTGAAATTTAAAATTGGAAGCAGGACTTACATTTTAAAGTATCAACCCCAGGAACTTGTACTGGGGCAGGAGGTAAAGGGTATAAATCTAAGAGCCAGACATGAAGTAAACATGGAAGGGAACAAACCTAGGAGTTGCTGGGATCTGGACAGATACTTTCCCAGTACTGAAGAGGAAAGCAAGCCTTTAGATAGAACAGAATCTCCCACATTTCATCACTTGGCATTTTATTTAAATCACTTCATTTTTTACTCAAATAAATATAATTATTTTAAAAAGGAGCTCTACTGTAACTTATGGATCATTATCATTTGTTAACGGAAGAGATCAGGCAATTAATACAATATGGATTAAACAATAATATTAAATTCCAGCTGGACACCATTATTAGTCTTAAACTCTTAGCTTGAAGATCATGTTTGTGTTTCTTTTAAAGGGACAATAGCAACTGTTTGAGAGTTAATAATGACAAACTTAACCCAAATTAAGAATTTTTCATTAATGTAATCAGAAGAAGTGAACGAGCATTGAAAAGAAATTAACTTTCTCATTATGAATCACCTATTATGTGCCTGTGTCCCACCAGTAGTATGTATTACAAACTTAGGGGAAAAAAATTTTTTTTAACATCTTTATTGGAGTATAACTGCATTACAATGGTGTGTTAGTTTCTGCTTTATAACAAAGTGAATCAGCTATACATATACATATATCCCCATATCTCCTCCCTCTTGTGTCTCCCTCAAACCCTCCTTATCACACCCCTCTAGATGGTCACAAAGCACCGAGCTGATCTCCCTGTGCTATGCGGCTGCTTCCCACTAGCTATCTATTTTACACTTGGTAGTATATATAAGTCCATGCCACTCTCTCTCTTCGTCCCAGCTTACCCTTCCCCCTCCCTGTGTCCTCAAGTCCATTCTCTACACCTGTGTCTTTATTCCTGTCCTGCCCCTAAGTTCTTCAGAACTTTTTTTTTTTTTTAGATTCCATATATATGTGTTAGTGTACAGTATTTGTTTTTCTCTTTCTGAGTTACTTCACTCTGTATGACAACTCTAGGTGATCCACCTCACAAAAAAAAACTCAATTTTGTTTCTTTTTTGGCTGAGTAATATTCCATTGTATATATATGCCACATATTCTTTATCCATTCATCTGTCTATGAACACTTAGGTTGCTTCCATGTCCTGGCTATTGTAAATAGAGCTGCAATGAACATTGTGATACATGACGCTTTTTGAACTATGGTTTTCTGAGAGTATATGCCCAGTAGTGGGACTGCTGGGTTGTATGGTAGTTCAATTTTTAGATTTTAAGGCACCTCCATACTGTTCTCCATAGTGGCTGTATCAATTTACATTCCCACTGACAGTGCAACAGGGTTCCCTTTTCTCCACACCCTCTCCAGCATTCATTGTTTGTAGACTTTTTGATGATGGCCATTCTGACCGGTGTGAGGTGATACCTCAGTGTAGTTTTGATTTGTATTTCTTGAATGATTAGTGATGTTGAGCATCCTTTCATGTGTTTGCTGGCAATCTGTATATTTTCTTTGGAGAAATGACTATTTAGGTCTCCTGCCCATTTTTGCTTGGGTTGTTTGTTTTTCTGATATTGAAGTGCATGAGCTGCTTGTAAATTTTGGAGATTGATCCTTTGTCAGTTGCTTCATTTGCAAATATTTTCTCGTATTCTGAGGGTTGTCTTTTCGTCTTGTTTATGGTTTCCTTTGCTGTGCAAAAGCTTTTAAGTTTCATTAGGTCCCATTTGTTTATTTTTCTTTTAATTTCCATTTCTCTAGGAGGTGGGTCAAAAAGGATCTTGCTGTGATTTATGTAATAGAGTGTTCTGCCTATATTCTCCTCTAAGAGTTTTATAGTGCCTGGCATTACACTTAGGTCTTTAATCCACTTTGGGTTTATTGTTGTGTACAGTGTTAGTGAATGTTCTAATTTCATTCTTTTACATGTAGCTGTCCAGTTTTCCCAGCACCACTTATTAAAGAGGCTGTCTTGTCTCCATTGTATATTCTTGCCTCCTTTATCAAAGATAAGATGATCATATGTGCATGAGTTTATCTCTGGGCTTTCTATTCTGTTCCATTGATCTATATTTCTTTTTCTGTGCCCATACCATACTGTCTTGATTACTGTAGCTTTCTGCTATAGTTTGAAGACCAGGAGCCTGATTCCTCCAGCTCTGTTTTTCTTTCTCAAGATTGCTTTGGCTATTCGGGGTCTTTTGTGTTTCCATACAAATTGTGAAAATTTTTGTTCTACTTCTGTGAAAAATGCCGTTGGTAATTTGATAGGGATTGCATTGCATCTGTAGATTGCTTTGGGTAGTAGAGTCATTTTCAAAATGTTGAATCTTCCAACCCAAAAACATGGTATATCTCTCCATCTGTTTGTATCATCTTTCATTTCTATCATCAGTGTCTTATAGTTTTCTGTACACAGGTCTTTTGTCTCCTTAAGTAGGTTTATTCCTTGGTATTTCATTCTTTTTGTTGCAATGGTAAATGGGAGTGTTTCCTTAATTTCTCTTTCAGATTTTTCATCATTAGTGTAGAGGAATGCAAGAGATTTCTGTGCATTAATACTGTATCTTGCTACTTTACCAAATTCGTTGATTAGCTCTAGTAGTTTTCTGGTAGCATCTTTAGGATTCTCTATGCATAGTATCATGTCACCTGCAAACAGTGACAGCTTTACTTCTTCTTTTCTGATTTGGATTCCTTTTATTTCTTTTTCTTCTCTGATTGCTGTGGCTAAAACTTCCAAAACTGTGTTGAATAATAGTGGTGAGAGTGGACAACCTTGTCTTATTCCTGATCTTAGAGGAGATGGTTTCAGTTTTTCACCATTGAGAATGATGTTGGCTGTGAGTTTGTCATATATGGCCTTTATTATGTTGAGGTAAGTTCCCTCTATGCCTACTTTCTGGAGGGTTTTTATCATAAATAGGTGTTGAATTTTGTCGAAAGTTTTTTTTTTGCATCTATTGAGATGATCATATGGTTTTTCACCTTCAATTTGTTAATACGGTTTATCACATTGATTGATTTGCATATATTGAAGAATCCTTGCATTTGTCGGATAAATCCCACTTGATCATGGTGTATGATCCTTTTAATGTGCTGTTGGATTCTGTTTGCTAGTATCTTGTTGAGGAATTTTGCATCTATGTTCATTAGTGATATTGGCTTGTAGTTTTCTTTCTTTGTGACTCTTCATCTGGTTTTGGTATCAGGGTGATGGTGGCCTCATAGAATGAGTTTGGGAGTGTTTCTCCCTCTGCTATATTTTGGAAGACTTTGAGAATGGTAGGTGTTAGCTCTTCTCTAAATGTCTGATAGAATTCGCCTGTGAAGCCATCTGGTCCTGGGCTTTTGTTTGTTGGAAGATATTTAATCACAGTCTCAAGTTCAGTGCTTGGGATTGGTCTGTTTATATTTTCTATTTCTTCCTGCTTCAGTCTCAGAAGGTTGTGCTTTTCTAAGAATTTGTCCATTTCTTCCAGGTTGTCCATTTTATTGGCATATAGTTGCTTGTAGTAATCTCTCATGATCATTTGTATTTCTGCAGTGTCAGTTTTTACCTCTCCTTTTGAATTGTGACCCAAGATATGATCTACCCTGAAGAATGTTCCATGAGCACTTGAGAAGAAAGTGTATTCTGTTGTTTTTGGATGGAATGTCCTATAAATATCAATTCAGTCCATGTTGTTTAATATATCATTTAAAGCTTGTGTTTCATTATTTATTTTCATTTTGGACATCCGTCCATTAGTGAAAGTGGGGTGTTATCGTCCCCTACTATGATTGTGTTACTATCAATTTCCCATTTTATGGCTGTTAACATTTGCCTTATGTATTGAAGTGCTCCTATGTTGGTTGCATAAATATTTACAATTGTTATGTCTTCTTCTTGGATTGATCCCTTGATCATTATGTAGTGTCCTTCTTTGTCTCTTGTAATAGTCTTTGTTTTAAAGTCTATTTTGTCTGATGTGAGAATTACTATTCTAGCTTTCTTTTGATTTCCATTTGTGTGGAATATTGTTTTCCATCCCCTCACTTTCAGTCCGTATGTGTCCCTCAGTCTGAAGTGGGTCTCTTGTAGACAGCATACATATGGGTATTGTTTTTGTATCCATTCAGCCAGTCTATGTGTTTTGGTGGGAGCATTTAATCCTTTTACATTTAAGGCAGTTATCAATATGTATGTTCCTATTACCATTTCCTTAATTGTTTTGGGTTTGTTATTGTAGGTTTTTTCCTTCTCTTGTGTTTCCTGCCCAGAGAAGTTCCTTTAGCATTTGTTGTAAAGCTGGTTTGCTGGTGCTGAATTCTCTTAGCTTTTGCTTGTCTGTAAAGGTTTTAATTTCTCGATCAAATCTGAATGAGATCCTTGCTGGGTAGAGTCATCTTGGTTGTAGGTTTTTCTCCTTCATCACTTTAAGTATATCCTGCCACTCCCTTCTGGCTTGCAGAGTTTCTGCTGAAAGATCAGCTGTTAACCTTATGGAGATTCCCTTGTATGTTATTTCTTGTTTTTCCCTTGTGGCTTTTAATATTTTTTCTTTGTATTTAATTTTTGGTATTTTGATTAATATGTGTCTTGGCGTGTTTCTCCTTGGATTTATCCTGTATGGTACTCTCTGCACTTCCTGGATTTGACTGACTATTTCCTTTCCCGTATTAGGGAAGTTTTCAACTATAATCTCTTCAAATATTGTCTCAATCCATTTCTTTTTCTCCTCTTCTTCTGGGACCCATATAATTCGTATGTTGCTGCATTTAATGTTGTCCCAGTGGTCTCTGAGACTGTCCTCAATTCTTTTCATTTTTTTTTCTTTATTCTGCTCTGCGGTAGTTATTTCCACTATTTTATCTTCAGGTCACTGATCCATTCTTCTGCCTCAGTTATTCTGCTACTGATTCCTTCTAGAGAGTTTTAAATTTCATTTATTGTGCTGTTCATCACTGTTTGCTTGCTCTTTAGTTCTTCTAGGTCCTTGTTAAAGGTTTCTTGTATTTTCTCCATTCTATTTCCAAGAATTTGTATGATCTTTGCTATCATTACTCTGAATTCTTTTTCAGGTAGACTGCCTATTTCCCCTTCATTTGTTTTGTCTGGTGGGTTTTTACCTTGCTCATTCATCTGCTGTGTGTTTCTCTGTCTTCTCATTTTGCTTAACTTACTGCGTTTGGGGTCTCCTTTTCATAGGCTGAAGGTTCATAGTTCCCCTTGTTTTTGGTTTCTGCCTCCAGTGGGTAAGGTTGGTTTAGTGGGTTGTGTAGGCTTCCTGGTGGAAGGGACTGGTGCCTGTGTTCTGGTGGATGAGGCAGGATCTTGTCTTTCTCGTCAGCAGGACCGCCTCTGGTGGTGTGTGTTTGGGTGTCTGTGAACTTATTATGATTTTAGGAAGCCTCTCTGCTAATGGGTGGGGTTGTGTTCCTGTCTTGCTAGTTGTTTGGCATAGGGTGTCCAGCACTTTATCTTGCTGGTCGTTGAGTGGAGCTTTGTCTTAGCGTTGAGATGGAGATCTCTGGGAGAGCTTTTGCCATTTGATATTACATGGAGCCGGGAGGTCTCTGGTATTCATTTTTCATTGCACCAGTGTCCTGAACTTGGCTCTCCCACCACAGAGACACAGGCCTGAACCCGGCCAGAGCACCAAGACCCTGTCAGCCACACGGCTCAGAAGAAAAGGGAGAGAAAAAGAAAGAAAGAAAGACAGAGAGAGAGAGAGAGAGAGAGAGAGAGAAAGAAAGAAAGAAAGAAAGAAAGAAAGAAAGAAAGAAAGAAAGAAAGAAAGAAAGAAAATGAAAAGAAATAGTTATTAAAATAAAAACTAAAAAAATTATTAAAAATAAAAAGAATTTAAAAGTAATAAAAATAAAGAATAAAGAGAGAAAGAAGAGAGCAACCAAACCAAAAAACAAATCCACCAATGATAACAAGCGCTAAAAACTATACTAAAAAAACAAAAAAACGGACAGACAGAACGCTAGGACAAATGCAAAGCTATACAGACAAAAATCACTCAAAGAAGCATACACATACACACTCAGAAAAAGAGAAAAAGGAAAAATATGTATATATCTATATATTAAAAAAAAAAGAGAGTAACCACATCAATAAGCAAATCTACCAATGATAATAAACTCTAAATACTAAACTAAGATAAGCATAAAACCAGAAACCAGTCAGTCGCATACAGCAAACCCCAAGTCTCCAGTTGCTCCCAAAGTCCACCGCCTCAATTTTGGGATGATTCATTTTCTATTCAGGTATTCCACAGATGCAGGTACATCAAGTTGATTGTGAAGATTTAATCTGCTGCTCCTGAGGCTGCTGGGAGAAATTTCCCTTTCTCTTCTTTGTTCACAGAGCTCCTGGGGTTCAGGTTTGGATTGGCCCTGCTTCTGTGTGTAGGTCGCCTGAGGGCGTCTGTTCTCGCCCAGACAGGACGGAGTTAAAGTAACAGCTCATTAGGGGACTCTGGCTCATTCAGGCCAGGGGGAAGGAGGGGTACAGAATGCCGGGTGTGCCTGCAGTGGCAGAGGCCAGCGTGATGTTGTAACAGCCTGAGGCACCCCGTGTGTTCTCCCAGGGGAGTTGTTCCTGGATCACGGGACCCTGGCAGTGGCAGGCTGTACAGGCTCCTGGGAGGGGAGGTTTGGTTAGTGACCTATGCTTGCACACAGGCTTCTTGGTGACTGCAGCAGTAGCTTTAGCGTTTCATGCCCATCTCTGGTGTCACACTGATAGCCCGGCTCACTCCCATCTCTGGAGCTCGTTTAGACTGTGCTCTGAATCCCCTCTCCTCACACACCCCAAAACAGTGGTCTCTTGCCTCTTAGGCAGTTCCAGACTTTTTCCCGGACTCCCTCCCAACTAGCTGTGGTGCACTAGCCCCCTTCAGGCTGTGTTCATGCAGCCAACCCCAGTCCTCCCCTTGGGATCCGACCTCTGAAGCCGGAGCCTCAGCTCCCAGCCCCCACCCACCCAGTGGGTGAGCAGACAAGACTCTCAGGCTGGTGAGTGATCCTTGGCAGTGATCCTCTGTGCGGGAATCTCTCTGCTTTGCCCTCTGCACCCCTGTTGCTGCGCTCTCCTCCGTGGCTCCAAAGCTTCCCCCCTGCCACCCCCCCATCTCCGCCAATGAAGGGGCTTCCTAGTGTGTGGAAACTTCTCCTCCTTCACAGTTCCCTCCCCGAGGTGCAGGTCCCATCCCTATTCTTTTGTCTGTGTTATTTTCTTTTTTCTTATGCCCTATGTAGGTACGTGGGGAGTTTCTTGCCTTTTGGGAAGTCTGAGGTCTTCTGCCAGCGTTCATTAGGTGTTCTGTAGGAGTTATTCCACATGTAGATGTATTTCTGATGTATTTGTGGGGAGGAAGGTGATCTCCACGTCTTACTCCCCCACCATCTTGAAGGTCTCCCACACTTAGGATAATTTAAGTTAAGCAAATAACAGTTTAGAAGCCATAGTCTAAAAGGAACTAAATGTGAGAAGGAAGCACAGGCAACAGTAAAAATTTGAATGAACAATCAGGAAAAGGTATATTTACAGTAACTGATGATATGAGAGGAACTGGAACATTCATAGTAACTGAAGATATAGTATATTTACAGTAACTAAAGATATATATGAAGCTATATCAGTCAGCTTGTGTGAGTTTATACCAAGATTTTTTTTAACAAAAGCCAATAGTTTTTTTCTCCCTCATATTCCCAGTCAGTGACTGTGGGTCAGCTCTGGCTCTGCAACTTGTGCCTTTTCATTAAGAACAGCCCCTATTTCAGTCTCTTAGAGCTTCAGCTCAGATGTGGCACCTAATCATTTCATTCATGGTTCATTGACTAAAGGAAGTCAATGAAAATCAATGAGGCAGGGCATATACTCAAGTTATCTTTTTCATTTTACTTGTTCCACTTTAAAAAAAAATTGGTTATTCAGCAACACATTATAGAGGAGGAAATTATCTCAGAATAAAAGACTGTTACCAAACCAAACTTGTGTTTGTTTGCCTGACACACAGCAAAGCCAATCTATTGACAAGGGGTTGCAGTGAAGGAAAGTACAAAGTTTATTGCAGGGTGCCAAGCAAGGAGACCAGGAAGCTAATGCTCAAAAGACCCAAATTCCCTGATGGCTTTCAACAAAGGATTTTTAAAGACAGTGTGAGGGAGAGAGTCACGGGGTACATGACAAGCTCATGCGTAATTCTCTGATTGGTTGATGGTGAGGTAACAGGGTGGGATTTCAGGAATCTCAATTATCAGTTTTCCAGCTTCAACTGGTCTAGGGTCTACATACTGGTAGTCAACACGCAGTTTACTTCTTCCACCTGGTGGGAGTTTTAGTATCTGCAAAACAACTCAATGATATGGCTCAGGGTATTATCCATAGCCCTTGACAATGAACTAAAGGTCCTTGACTTCGTTTTATGGCTAAACCATTATTATTTTGTCTTGCTTGATTGCTTTACTTTTCTCACTTCTCTGATTAAATTTGTTCTTTGGAACTCAGGGAAAGCATAGGAGGCTAAATCTTTTCTGCAAACAAGAGTCAGGGGACATAAGGGTCTGTCACTGGGAAGGCCACACAGGGTCCTGCTTGGTTCTAAGATCATTAAATTTAAAAAATTAAAATTTGTTAAAAACTTAAAATATTTTACTTATTTTTTTTCTTTTGCCATGTACCAGTTAAAACAGAAACACAAATAATCAGCAGTCCAGAGAACAGTATCTTGTAATTGTTGTTCTAAGTTTGATACTTCTATTATTGAGACCACAGAAAACTCTCTTTCAACCACTGTAACTTGGTCTCCCTTAGAATTCACTTCACAATGCTACCCTTGTATATTACTTTTTCAGCTTTTGTTTAAAAAAAAATAGAGAAAGATTCTGCATTTGCCTTAACAGTATTCATTTTTCATTGCACCAGTCTCTCTTGAGGAGCTAATATGGATTTGATATGGGTCCTACTATTCATAACTTTGTAACTTATTTTGTTCTGGCTTCCAGGAAATGCATAGCCACCATGGCAGTTCAACTACAGAAATTCTATTTATCTTTATGATTAGCATACATACATCCCCTTTTTCCCTTGGTTTGTAATTTTTTTTCTAGTTTACTATCCTATTATACTTTTCATGTTACAAGCCCTCTCAATTCCTTTCTAGACAGATGTGGGTTCCAAATTAGTATAACTTAACTAGTGGTCATATTATTTCCTATTAATCTCCATATCTTGCTGTCTCTATTTGTCATTTTCTTCAGTATGGGATCGATGATTGATTCACCTTTGTACTTTTGATGGTGTTTAACATATAGCAGATACTTAATGCATATTTGTTTAATGGTGACCTGGCTGGATGGATGGCTGGCTGGATGGATGGCTGGATCAGGCCTTATACTTCTCAGTTGGCTAAATATATCATATTCTTCCATGCTGAATATTTTAGGAACCATAACAAGTAGGAAAACCTATGTAACAGTTAATGTGGGAAGCCACCAAGTGTTAAAATCTCTGCTTTTACAATAAGGTCCTATTCCCAATTGCTATCCTGGAAAACTATTAATAATATTTTGAAGATAACATCAACATTATTCACAATAACCAAGATATGGAAGCAACATAAATGTCCATTGATGGATGAATGGATAAGAAAATGTGGTATATATAAGCAATGAAAAGTAATTCAGTCTTTAAAAAGGAGGAAATGCTGCCACATGTGACAACATGGATGAACCTGGAGGACGTTAATGCCAAATAAAATAAACCAGTCACAGAAGGACAAATACTGCGTGATTCTACTTATATGAGGTATCTAAAAGAGCCGAACTCATAGAAGCATGGAGTAGGAAGAATGGTTACCAGGGACTGAGGGGGAGGGGAAAATAAGGAGTTGCTAATCTACAGGTATAAAGTTTCAGTTGTGCAAGATGAATAAATTCTAGAGATCAGAGGATCTCAGTTGTACAACATTGTACCTATAGCTAACAGTGCTGTATTGTGCACTTAAAAATTTTGTTAAGAAGGTAGATCTCACGCTAAGTGTTCTTACCACAATAAAAAAAAATTAAGTAAAAAAAAATAAAGGTAACATCAGCAAATCCGCCACATGCATAACTATGAAGGAATAGTATAAATGTACTTAGAGACGTCTCTTTCCACACTGAAATGTTGAAAAGATATTTGTAATGTTGCCAGGTTTCATTTTGCTTGATTTATCTGACACTCTGTCGGCTCAATTGGAATATCTGCCTTTATCACATATTTCATTCAAGAATGTCATGCTGTTTTCATTCTTACTAGCTCCCTCATCCTTAACCCACTTTCACTCTGCATCCCACATTCTAATAGTGTCCTGTTTTGGGAAGCAAATTCCCCTTCAGGAGGAGTCAGAAGAGTCAGCCTTTTTAAAAATTTTTTATTTCAGATACAGAATGATCATGGGTTTCCAAGTGTGTCTACTAATTACTAAGGTGACCCAAGCAGATGCTACTCTTAACCAAACAATACTTCAGACTGCTAGAGTGTGGATCATCTACCAAGCACTCTCCCAACATTCACCCAAGTGCTTACTCTCTGTGTAGCTTTCTGCATCATGGATAAAGTAACTGTGGCCTCTGGGATGAGGTAAACTAAATAAATTCTTCAGCTAGTTTTTGCATTTGAAAAAGGGAAAGGTTTCCATACGAAAACACATGTTAGTTAACACAGAAAGTGAATTGTTTGCATCACAGAAGATGGAACTTGGAATCCATATGTGTCTCAGTCCAGTCAGGCTGCTGTAACAGAATACCATAGACTGGGTGGCTTATAAACAACAGAAGTTTATTTCTCACAGTTCTGGAGGCTGGAATTTCAAGATCAAGGCACCAGCAGATTAGGGTTTGGTGAAGACTCACTTCCTGGTTCATAGATGGCCGTCTTTTCACTGTACTCTCACATGGTAGAAGGCATAAGGGAGCTCTCTGGAGGTCTTTTTCATAAGGGCACTAATCCCAATCATGAGGGCTCCACCCTAAGAACTAATCACTTCTCAGAGGCCCTACCTCCTAATAACATCATATTGGGAATTAAGTTTCAACATATGAATTTGAGGTGGATGCAGACATTCAGTTTTTAGCAACATGTTTGGCTGTTATTGAAGAAGGTTCCACCATGTGCTCATGTTTTTTGCAGGTCCTGGCAAAGAAGGCAAAAGCCGTCACAATGAAACTCTTTCATAAAAGAAAGGAATGGCTGAAAACAGTTCAAGGATGGCATGACATGCTTTGGAAAGGAAGTAACTCTATATTCAAAAGACATAGCTCAGGTAGCTGTGCTACCCAGAATCCAGACAAACTCATAATGAAGATTAACAACTGAGAAAAAGGGTGTCCACTTCAGGTCAGAAATGATGGTGTTCTTTACATCTATTCAATCTATACTCCAGCTCATCTGACATGTAAATTCAGGCTGTTTTCATTTATTCTTATTATTTTGAGTTATATATCTTGTCATAACAAATACAGTAAATTTAAAGAAAATCTCTAGGTGGATTAATTGCTCCCAGAAGTGATTATCTTTTAGTGCCAGAGGACAGAGAAGAATTGAGGGGCAGTGGATAGAGATCAAAATAACACATTGCTGCTTGAAAGATTCAGCAGCATTTACTGGCAGAAGTATTAAGACTTGCCAGCAGTCAGACTTTACATTTGGCCTTTCAAAATGCACTGCAATGGAAGCCAACATGTTGGGGTGCAGCTCATATAACCATATGACTCTGAAGCTGCTCAGAAATAATCTTTTCTTGCAGTACGCAGTCATAGAGACAACATAGATAATGTTCTGGAGTTGGATGGGGGAATTATTTCACAACTGGATTACATCTTCCAATTTTTTTTAATTAACTACACATGTCTATTATGCAAATACAGTGTCAAGTTTTGGAAGTGATAACCTTGTATAAGAATACTCACTTCTCACTACATTGTGATCTGCAGGTGCTCAGCAGAAACCCCTGCCATTGTCTCAAGGCAGTGTCTGTCAATCCAATTTAATGATCATAAAGATCTTTCTTTGACTCCAAGGACCAGGGGTTCATTCAAGCAGATATCCTGTAAGGAGGTTTCTTAGTTGGCAGCAGAAAATCTGTGTCCGGGGTCCTTTAATTATATCTATTTAACACTTCTTACTATAAAGCCACAATTCTGCTACCTTTCATGATAGCACAGAGGGATGATTTTTTAAATTTATAAGTGAAAGTCTCAGCTGTGTGATTATATCCATAAAGACTGAAAATACTTCTTTAAAATTTAGCCCAGTACTAGGCACCCAATGGGCACTCAAGAAATAATAAGATGCTGATGATGATGGCACTTTGGGTTTAAAGATGATGTAAATTCTGTTTCTGTGAGCACTCAAAATTAGTTGAAGAGCTGTGCATTTTGCAAAATGCTTGCCTGAATCAGGTCAAAACTCACTCAGCAACTTTTGGCAAACGCCTCAGAGCCTCTGTAGTCTCTTAAACTACCAATGTGGATGATGACCATAGTTTGCTTCCAAATGAGACTGGAAAGTGTTTCTGCAGTAAAGCTATTCTTTAGATAGGAAAACTAATGTATGGGGTTTTTTAAAGAACTTAATAAAATCACCATCTCCACATCTTCCTTCTTATTTACACCCAGTGTATTTCCCAGTTTTGTTTCGAAATAATAATTAATAGGAGTTAGGTAATGTCTTATATTCTAAAGAGCTCAAGTATATTACCTAGCAACTTCATTATTCCAGCATCATTATCTAAGAGGTACTCCAGGAAATAGTATTCCGACTTTGGAAAAGCTAAGTCTGAAAATAACTAGCAACTATTTTATATTGGGTTGGCCAAAAAGTTCGTTCGGTTAGTGAATATCTTGTTCAATAAAGTTCTTCATGAAAATGAAAAATGTCTTTATTTTTACTTAAAGCTGAATGAATTTTTGGCCAACCCAATAGGTTATTTGAGAGAACTGACACAATTAAAATGTAAAAATGGGGATATCTTTATAGATCTTGCTAGCCAGGAGGGAAAATTCTGGAAATTTTAATGGTGCTCTGGGTAAAAGAATGCTGTTTCACTCAGCACATTAGCAACTATGATATTTTGCCTAAAATAGAAGAGTGATTCTCAACAAAGAGAGTGTGGCTTTCCCATGGGGCATCTAGAAATATGTAGGGACATTTTTGTTGTCATAATGTTTGGAGGGGCCCTACTGACATTTAGTGAACAGAAATCAGGAATGCTAGACACCCTGCGATATGTGACATAATCCCGCACTGAAAAAATTGTTCCTTGACATGAGAGTTGTGGGAATATGTGAGTGATTATAATGATACTGAGATTACAGAAGAGATGAAGTTATTAGTAATGACAAGAACTAGTAAATGACAATGCCTATGGAATTATTACTGAGAAAGCCAGGTGTTACTTCCAGAACCCAGCTTGATTCCTGATTATGGAGAGTAGAATGTCTAGAGGAAGCATTATCTTAGTCCCAGTATGAGGTTTCACTCTCCAGCCATTGATGGTGTTGAGAACACCTGGAGAAACTGAAAGTTATTCCTATTACTCAGGCCCCCTATTGAACTCTGAGGATGGGATAGAAATCCTGAAAAAGTGTGACCTTAGTTCTAGTGCACAAAGCCCACTATTAATTCCTTTTGGAGGAGGAAAATAATTATTTTTGAAGGTTTGTGTGGCTTCCCCTTGACTCCTGTTTATGGAGTGGAAGATACCTTCTGCGGAAGCCAAGTATTGTACCAAATGTGCGGGGCCCCTTTCTATCCCTATTGATGGTGAGCTCATCCAGTAACATGGCTTTAAGTACCATCTATATGGCTAAGACTCTCAAGTTTTTAACTTTAGCTCAGACCTCTTTTCTGAATACCATACCTGTATTTCCAATTGCCTATCAACATCTCAGCATAGATGTCTAATAGACATTTCAAACTCAACATCTTCAAAACTGAACTCAGTATCCCTCTTCTCCCACCCTACAAAAGCTGCAGTCTTTCTCTCCTCAGTAAATGGCAAATTTTACCATCCAGAAGTTCAGGCTAAAAAGTTGGAAATTACTCTTCATCCCTCTACTTATCTCATAATCCATATCCAGTTCATCAAGAAATCCAGTTGGCTCTTTTAAACTTATCCAAAATCCAACCTCTTCTCACCATCTCTAGAGCTAAAACCCTGGTCTATCCACAATCATTTTTTTCCTGGATTACTACAATATCCATCTGGACTCCTTGATTCCACTCTTTCCTCCCTTCCCTCCCACACACCCCCAGATTATTCACAACATAGAAACTAACTCAGATACCATTCTTCTGCTCAAAACCCTGCAATGGCTTCCCACCTTACTCAAAATCTGAAGTTCTTAGAGTGGCCTACAAAGCCCCATATGATATGCCCTCTTCCCATTAATTCTCTGGACCTCGTGTCCTGCTACTTCCCTCTTCACACATTTGGCTTTAGCTACATTGGCCTCATTGCTGTGCCTTGAAAATACCGGGCATGTACCCTCATTAGAGCCTTTGCACTGGCTGTTCCCTCTACCTGGAATGCTTTACACCAGATATCTTCATGGTTAACTCCCTAAGCTTCTTCCAGATTTTGTGCAGATATCACCTTCTCAATGAAGCCTACCACAACCACTTCTATTTCAAATTCCAACCACCTACCACTCCCTGGCAATTCCAATGCAGTTACCCTGCTTCATTTTTTTTCCCAAGGAACTTACTAACTTATAACATACTATTTAGTTTGTTTACCATGTTTATTGTCTATCTCCTTCCCACCCCACCCCCAACTAGTCTGTAAGCTCCATGAGACCAGAGATGTTTGCCTGCACCATTGTATTCCAAGTACCTAGGACAGTGTCTGGCACATAGTGAGTTCTCAATAAATATTTCCTGGATGACTTTCAAATGTCCTAATACACATTCATGTAGTTGAAAAATCTTTTTATACACTATAATTTGAGGAAGTGTTATTCTTTGTTTTATTTGAAACTTAATAAGCATTTATCATCATTTGGGGATATCATGTCAAAAATGGCACTGACAAATATTTGAGTACTTGACCATTGAGTAGACACAAAGTCAACATTGGTAGCTGTCATATCATAATGATTTTACCTACAGTTACCAACATCTGACTATTGTAGTATGTCTTCTGGATAGGTTTTGCCTGTGCATTTGCATATAGAAATACATATTATTTTATTATAAATTACTTTCCTTTCATTTACCCTTCATATTACTGCTAGAACATTATATTGTTATTTTTTCTTTAGTAGTGTGTATCAGTAGGTTATAGTATGTGCAAATTTCATTTAAGAATTTTACGTGAATAGGTGATTAAACATCAGCATTTTCATAGTTTGCCAATCACCCCTACTGTAACAATTTTGTAATTTCAAATTCTTCACAAACACTGTTAAATATAACAGATTATGTTCTGCTTAATTCTTAGCCCAACATAATGATGATGTACCCAAACACATCCTGGTGTCCTTCGGATTTTATCAGACAAAAAAGAGGATCCATGCATTGTGGGAAAATGACTCCCTATACATTGTTCTCCAGAGTAAAACACATGTGTTTCTTGGTGTCAAGATGTGTAGTATATGTTTCCAAGTTTATGAATAATGGTGAATAAAAATACAGCAAACAGCAAAAAAAAAAAAAAAAAAAAAAAAGAAGAATTTTAAAGTAGGTTTTAGGAAATACTTACTATAAAGAATGTATTGGATTGAGAATCACAGCAATGTAGTAACTAATGCTTCCAGACTACATACTTCATGTTTAGATTGTGACTTTCCAGAGGCAGACATCTGTGCCCTCTGTGAAAATATGGGGCAGATGGCACAAATCAAATCCACTAATATTTAATGAAAGACTACCTTGTGGAAAGCACTCATCACCTCCACAAACTTTCTTGCCAAGGCTAGGAAGCATAGTTTGCATGTCTATGATGATAAGTAAAATTAACTTCTCTGCCACCATTAGCTGCAACTACAAATTGGATAATTTTTGCAGAAAGTCTTTGTTCCTCTCTCCTTCTCAGCACAAGCCTTCTAAGAAATTTTTGTCTAAACTCAACAAAATATAAATCCAGGTGTGTATGTGTTTGCCTGTGTCTAGGGTAGAACATGTTCCTAGCTCTATTGCTCCAAATCCCTTTCCTGTCTAGTCTTTCCCAATCTTCCAAAGGTTTCCTCCAGGAGGTACCTTTGAAACATGTTTCCTGACTTTTATCTCTTGGCTATATCAGGCATCTGCCCCTTCCAGGATAAAACCCTTGAGCTATAATTGCATCTATCCCTACCCACCGGATTATTTCCATTCCCATATAACTGTACCAAACTGATATACAGGAATGACTAGCCACTTAATTTTGACAGTTTGAAAGCAAACTAAAATTGTTTTATTCTTGCTCCTAGAGTTCTTCTGCCCTTGTAACCTTGAACTCTATTTGAAGTGCATGTTAACAAGACATTTTGATGCATATAGTTACCATTCCTGTCTTGCAGGGCTATACTGGATGAGTCTAAGATTTGGCAAAGAATCAGTCAGCCCTTTTATTTCCATATATTGCAGATGACACTGCTGATGGTGGGGTTGTACATTTGTGCAATTTTGGCTGAAAAGTCTAATGTATGGTCCTTTAGTACCATATAAACAGCAGTTTTTTAAAGTTCCTGTCACTAGTCTGAATCCCAAAGCACTTAATCAATAATGAAAGTTTAATTCTTTCACAATGGCTGGGATGAAGAAACTTCGGGTGAATGGCAGGTTGTAAGTTCTTTGATAATGTAACTTCTTTTAAGGAAATCATTGGGGGTATAAGATATCATTACCTATTTGAGCACTTGGCCAAGACAATGAACTCATTACTGATATACATGCACACTCTCCCACAAATAGTATGTCATTTTAATGACCTTAGGTGTTTATGATTTAGCTTCCAGTTTCTGTAATCTAAAGTGTAGCAAAATTTTCCCTCCCTTTTGGCTTCTGTTCACTCCCTGCCTCGTTTTCTCCTTTCTCTCCTCGCCAACCAAGCTCTAGTCATGTTCTGAACTGCCTCTAAGTTTTCTCCACCACCTCCACCAGAGGAGCAGCTGCCATTGCTAACAGCAAAGAAGGAAAGTGGGAGGGAGGGAGTGGAAAGGAAAAGATGATGGAGCATTATAAAGAAGGAACAGATGAACGAACTTGTGGTGACTCTGACCCCCTTCAAACCCTCCAGAGCCACGCAACTCCCAACCCCTATCTCCAGTCAGAGCTGTCACCTGAGAAGCAAGCATCGCCTGAAGAGAAGCAACTGCCATCACCTTTACTTTGGAGCTGATTCCAGCATTGAGATAACTGTGTCTCTACCTCTGCTTGAACTAGAAACTATGTAGAAGTTCCTGGAGTGTGCGGTGGTGAAACTTGCCAAAGGTCCTTCTGGAACTGTCCAGAGAGCCAGAAAATTCAGGAAACAGCCAGATTGGCAGGGTTGCAGCTGGTCTACTGATCAAGAACTCTTTGCCTTCTGAGGATCCAAACATCAAGGCACAACAGCAACAGAATGGCTTCCCATTAATGTTAATGTTTGACCGAGAAGCCAAGAACTATTTTGCAGACGTTAGGCACAGAAACCTACTAGCTTAGTTCTTCCTCACAACGATGGCTGAAATTGTTTGTATAGAGAACTCAGTAAACCAGTGGTCAGGATTCCTTCTTCAGCTGGTAGACAATGTCACAAACTCCAACAGCACAGAGCACATGAAAGAGTAGACATTGGATGCAATTTGTTACATCTGCCAAGATATTCAAACAGAGTAGCTACAAGTTCCATCCAATGAGATTCTGACTGCCATAATCCTGGGAAAGAGGAAGGAAGATCCTAATAGTAATGTGAAGTTAGTGGCTACTAAGGCACTCCTGGAGTATTGGAGTTCATCAAAGCAAGCTTTGACAAAGAATCTGAAAGACAATTTCTTTTCCAGATAGTCTATGAAGCAGCCTGTTATCAAGATAATAAGGTATTAGTGACTACATTACAGAATCTGGTGAAGAAAATACCCCTGTATTATCAATATGTGGAGACACATATGAGCCCTGCTCTTTTTGTGATCACAGTTGAAGTAACACAGTGACTTTGATGAAATGGCCCTGTAAGGAATAAAGTTCTGGTCCAATGTCTGTGATGACAAAATAGATTTGGTCATTGAAGCTATAGATTTGGTCATTGAAGCTAAAGAGACAGCAGAACAAAGAAGGTCCCAGAGCACACAGCAAGATTTATGCCAAGGAAACACTACAATTGAGGTTCCAATTCTCACACAGACACTAACAAAAGATGATGAAAATGATGATTCTCCTGGCCACCTGATGTGAAGATGACATTGTCCCACCTGTCCTTAGCTCTTGTAAAGAACAGATCAAGAACCCTGATTAGTTCTTGGAACCCTGACACCCTTGTGATGACTTTTGCCTCTATCTTGGAAGAAGAGAAATCCAATAAGCTCAAAATCCTAGTTATACAGGCAATGCCTAGCTTAATATAATTAATCGAAGACCCCTGTGTAAATTGTTTGGTATATTAGTATACAGACTGGGGGCAAATTTTGCAATTTGCTCCATGAAGCTGCCATAAGTGATGTTTGCTCGGTTCCCTTGTTACAATGTCTGAGAGAAAGCCTGAGTACTGAACCCAGAATGGCATCAAATGTGTGCTGAGTTTTTTCCAATCTAGCTGAAGCTGTTTATGAAAGTTTGTAAGTGATGATCAGGAAGAAACAGCTACTTACTGCTTATCCTCATATTTCAGAATCTCCTAGAGATCACAGACAGTCCTGATGGCCACCAGAATAACCTGAGAAGTGCTTCATATGAAGCTTTGATGAAAATTGTGAAAAATAGTATGAAGTACTATTACCCTTCAGTTCAAAAATTGACGCTGACAACTCTAACTGCAAAAAGTGTATCAATAGAGATACAGTCACATATAAAAACACTTCTGATAAGATCCAATTCAATGACTTTCAGTCTTTACTCCACATAACTCTTCAAAATGTTCTCTGAAAACTGCAGCATCAAGATGAGATGACGGTCTCCCTGTTAAGGATTTTCCAAAGCACAGTTGGATATGGGGGATGCAAGAGGGTGATCCGATAGCAGTTAGCACATCAGAGGAAACGTTGGTTGCTAAATTCCTAAAGTATATAAAGGCCTCTAAGTTCTCCTGAGTATGGGTATTTTATTGAAAACTTATACTGAGTGCAAGGTTTTATTGGAGACTGTAAGATACGTGGAAGACTTATGTCACACCTTGAAATCCAGTATCTTACTGTTTGTTGACAGAGAACTTGGGAAATGAGAATGTCCATAGGTCTGTGAAGCCACAGATTCTGTAAGTGTTTAATGATATTGCCTTTGTTATTGGTGGAGAGTTTAACAAATACCTAGAGGTAGTATTGAGCACACTTCTGCAAACCTACCAATCTCAGGTGAATAAATCAAAGTGTGACACGGTGGATTATCTGAATGAGCTAAGGGAAGACCGCTTGGAAGCCTATTCTGTCGTTGTCAAGGATCAAAGGAACAAGGATCTAAGGGTGATGCATGCTCAGATGTACTGCTGATGCAACCAAGAGTAGAGTTTATCTTTCTTTGTCCACAATGCTAGACTTGAGAATCATCCAAAGAGTATTAGGTACTGGTGCTGCTGAGCCAATAAGGAACTTATTTACGACATTTGGGAAGAATGTACTGAAATTAGTAGCAGTTGGCTGATGATTCTTGAAGTGTTAACTAAGGAACAGAGATTCAAAACTAGCAAAACAAAACCCTGTTCGATGGACAGCAAAATAACTGAGGAAACTGAAGAATCAAGGTCGATCTGTAGCCATTGGGATGAAACCCAAGACCATCACTAGAAATCTGCAGTCTTTTGAAAAACCTAGAAGTAAGGGGTGTGCACAGATGCTGAAAACACACCACATTGAAAATCCTACCACAGGAGGAGCAGCTATTAGCAGCAGGACTGTTGGTCAGCTATGTAAACACTGACTTCAGAGAAAACCATTCTAATGTCTACTCCAGGAGCCATTTTGGATAAGAGAAACATAATGGGTTTACTTAATTGGAGGAGGGGGAGGAGGAGGAAGGGGGAAAGAGGAGGGGAAAGGGGAAGGGCAAAGAGAAGGAGAAGAAATGGAAGTTATTTCTTCCCAAGGAACGCTACAATTTGGTTTTTGGTATTTCAGGTGGTGCTGAGTGGAATGACTGGTTTTTCCAGAGGGGAGAGATTGTACTTCATCATAAAAAGCAGCTTGAACCTATGCTACTGATGATGATGATGGTGGAGCCTGGGTTTGTGTACCTTTGTCACCCAGCACTGTATACAATCAGGCTAAAAGGAGGTGAAGAATACTATATAATCTGAGTGTGGCTGAATGAAGCTATATCCACATTCTCAACTTCAAGTCATTGAAGTTTATCTTTTTCCTTAAAAAAAAGTGGGATAAGGGGGTGCTAAATATTGCATTTCGTAAAACTAACTGAAGTTCTGTCTACTGATGGACCACAGGAGATGGAAAAGAAAAAGAAAAGGAAAAGAAAAAAAGAAAGACATTTTTTAGCTTTTTGGTTGTTTGTTTTAAGTTATTTTCATTATTTTAAGGAAAACACTAACAAATGGTCAGAATAAAAATCTAAACTTCCAAGACAAAAACTAAATCAAAAATTTTTTTTAAAACCCACAACCTAAAGAAACCAAAATGTAAATGGTTGAAAGTGGCAGCACAAAGAGAAAGCTCCCTCTTGACACTTTATATTGGCAGTCCTGATACCCACCCCCTCCATAAGAAATGATGCCAAGGAGTTCACCAAAAAATTTACAATAAAAATAAATACATAAAAATACAGCAAACTTTAAGTAACTATTTTGTTCTATAAAATGAGGATAAATTTAATGATTAAACAAAATCTAATAAATTAGCCATTAGAAAATTGACTTTCTATTCTCTTTTATCTGTTTGTCTCAAATGTAGTATTGTTTCCTTGCTATACTTTAAAACCAACTAACCACGAAAACAACCAAAAATATATGCATAAATGATGTGTGTGGGTATAATTACACATCTCATGATGAAAACAACACTTATGAAAGGTTTCATTTTTCCACTGCAGTTAAATATTAATATAATAATCTCAAACCCTCCACAGGAAAAACAAATAAATTTCAGGGAAAATACAAATTTATCCATTTCCTAAAGAAGAGGGGGAAAAAGCAATCTTGTCTCCTTCATGTAGATCTGTGTTAAAATTGAACCTCATCTAACAGTCCTTTATAATTACATTCAGCTAACAATACTGTGTGTTAAAATACTCCCAAAGTATATTTGATGGGCCCATGCACCCATTCCAAGCCTGATGATTCCAAACTGATCCATTTTTTCACAAAGCAAAAAGGTGAACAGGTTAGTTTAAATCAAGCCAAATACTGATAAGCAAATCTCTTGTGATGGGCAGGCCTCAAAAGCTTGTTGAAGGCTGGTTCAACTAAGCATTGATTAAGAGTTTGGATGCTTATCTGATGCTTATCCAAACTTATCTGAAATTGAACATCTTTGTTCTAAAAAAAACAGGCCAAAAATCTGACACTGATTTTGATGTTTTGGTTCATAATAGGTCACAAGTATCAAAAGAACAGTCTAACTAGGAAGTGGAGATATGGCTAGAAATAAAAGTAGAGGGATTAGAAATTAAAACTGTCAGAACTTTGAAAATGCATGGGGGCAAGGAGTCTCAGTGAAGTGGGAGAACATATATAAATAGCAGATGAAAGAATGGTGAAGGAAGAAGTTTGGTTTATTAGTTTGAAAACAAAATAGAAATTTGTCTCAGTGTTGTTGTTTATTTTTTAACCATGAGTTAATCTATTTTGAAATTTCATATAACATTGAAAGAGAGTATGAGATTTTTTTGTTCATCAAAAAAAAAAAGAAAAGAAAAAAACAGAGAAGACTTCCTCTTCTGGAAAAACAGAAGATATGTATTTTTCCCTATTCTTCCTCCTAAATACAACTAGTAAATCTTGGACATTACATGTAAAATAAACATAAGAAGACTCTGAAAGGTGGAGAAAAAGAAAGCAGACTGACTAGGAAACTTAGGACTCAAGAAAAAAAATAACAGTTGGTCAAGAAACCACTGGTGGGAATGTAAAGTGGTAAATCCATTCTGGAAAATAGTTCAGCAATTTCTTTAAAAAGTAGACATGCAACTACCATCCCAGCAATTGCACTATTGGACATTTATCCCAGAGAAATGAAAACTTACGTCTGGACAAAAACCTGTATACCATCGTTCATAGCATCTTTATTTGTAATAGCTAGCCAAAAACTAGAAGCAATACAGATACGCTTCAAGTGTGAATGGTTAAATGAACTGTGGCACATCCATACCATGGAATACTACTCAGCCATAAGAAGGAACAAACTATTGATACACACAGTAGCCTGGATGAATCTAAAGGGTATAATGCTGTGTGGGAAAAAAAGAGCCAATCTTGAAAGGTCATATACTTTGTGATTCCATTTATACAATATTCTCAAAATGACAAAATTATAGAGCTGAAAAGCAGATTACTGCTTTTGAGGAGTTAGAAATGATATGGAGGAGGGATAAGTATCACTATAAAGGAGCAGCATGGGGGAGATCTTTATGGTGATGGGACAATCTTGTATCTTGAGTGTGGTACTGGTTACACAAATCTACATGTCATAAACTGACACAGAACTCTACACATTGTGATGGTTCATGTGTCAACTTGGCTGGCCGCAGAGTGCCCAGATTAAACATTATTTCTGGGTGTGGCTGTGAGGGTGTTTTGGATGAGATGAGCATTTCAATTGTAGACTGCCCTCCCCAATGTGGATGGGTGTCATCCAATCTACTGAACAGGGCCTGAATAGAAAAAAAGGCAGAGGAAGGTGGAATTTGCCCCCTTTTTCCTACCTCATTAATTGAACTGGGACATCTTATAGTTCCTGGCCCTCAGGCTGGGATTTACACCATCAGCTCCCCTGGTTCTTAGGCCTTCGGACTCAGACTGAATTACATCACTGGTTTTCCTGGGTCTCCAGCTTGCCAATGGCAGATCATGGGACTTATTAGCCTCCATAAGCACATAAGCCCATGCCTCATAATAAATATGATTTATTGTGGTTCTATTTTTCTGGAAAACCCTGACTAATACATATATTAAACAAAGTCAATTTTCTGATTTTGAACGCCAGTTACTTAAGATGTAACCATTGGGGGAAACTGGGTGAAGAGTACATGGGACTACTCTGTACTGTCTTTGCAACTTCCAGTGAATCTATATTTATTTCAAAATAAAAAGTTTAAAAAAAGAAGAGATAAGTTTAAAAGTTTGAAAAACGCTGGCAGAGGGGGGCAAAACATAGACAACCACTTAACAAGGTAAGAGATCTTTTGTTAATCTCAATTTTGAGATTTATACTACATTCTATTTGAATAAATCTTCAGTTCAAGATTATACTTTCATTTCAATCCCTGAGTTTCTGCTTTTTAAAGTTTCATGGTGGTGTCATTGGGGTCATAAAAATGTAGAATAATAACACAAAGTCTTTCCATTTCTGACCCTGATCAACTGACAGTTGTCTAGAGAAATTGTCTCAATAAATATGAAGCCTAAATTCAGAGCATTTTTTCATTTGAATTAAAATGTTTCTAGGGAAAGGAGTGTGGCATTTGCACTGAAAAAGTAAACTCCATCTTCAACAAGGATCCAGTGATATTTAGAATATCTTTTCTGCATGGGACCAATATAACCACTACTAGGTTGACTGGGCTCACAGAACACATGCTCAGCAAAGTGGGCTGTATCATCTAAAAACAGCATCAGAGACCTAAAAAACAGGAGCTTACAAAAGATTAAAAAATTATTTTTTTCTAACATAAAAGATGTTCGAAGGTAGGCACTTCAAAGCTGATAATGGCAAATCCTAGGTCACAAGGGATGAATTTTTATGTTTATGATCCTTCATCTTTTGCACTGGCTCAAGATCACCTCATTGTTCATTATGGCTTCTAGGGCTCCAGCCATCATATCTACATTACTGGCAAGAAGCAGGAGATGGGAAGGGAAAAGAATGCATATACCAAATGCTATCTCTTTCTTAAGGAGAGCTCCTGGAAGTCCCATCCTATCTCTCACTTACATCCCGTAGGCTATCCATGACAAAATTCAGTTCTATTATTAACTAAGTAAGAGAAAATGGATATTAGTTAGGCAGCTAGTAGTCTCTGTCAATATGAAAATAATTTATATACAATTATAGCCAGCATTATGGGTTGAAAATAAGCTCGAAGAATATTCAATCAGGCAAAAAAATGTCTTTGGCAATAAAGAGAACAGGCGCTCATGGGATTAGATTGTAGAAGAACATATAACCAGTGAAGTTTTGGTCAACAAGAAATTAGAGAATCGGATCAACAAAAACTTTGTGATGTTTTCAGATTGTCAAGTGCAAAACTCAAAGGGAAAGTAAAGACTGAAACACAGTGGTTCACAGTGTCTAAACACATACGGCAGTTAAACCTGGACCCACCAACAGTGTCTTACCTAGCGGATTGAACAGTTTTATTGAGAACACCTTACAAGATCTATAATAAGTAACAGGATAGTATCACTGACAACAAATATATGGGGGAGATTTTCTCTAAACATGGGGGAAAGCCTGGTCCTTTGTAAATGAGCATTTCACGAACAATAAATGAAGATGCCTTTATTATCACCATTTTACAGACGAAGAAACTGGGGCTCAGTGATTAAGACACCACACAAATTCACATGGCTAAGAAGTGGCAGAGCCTAGATTCTTTGTAACCAGAACACTGCACTACTGTCTGCTGCACAAATCACCATTACGTAAAAAAATCTTAGTTATATGTTTAATCTAGACATAAAAACCATTTACTGCTCTTTTCTAGGAGCAGACTCTTTTATTTTCCAGCACTTTAGAGAGTTAATATTACTCAAGGCTACTGAAAATATGATTTCTGAAAAATACTGTGTAGTTAACTGGGAGAACTGAGCCTGCTAGTCATTGGAGGCTTCAGAACCAGCTGAGTCTACCTCCGAGGGATCCATCTTACTCTCCAGAGAGGAAAGGCCCATCTGCATCTCTTCTCCAGCATTTTGTCCAGCTGCTCCAAAGTGCTTTGCTGCAGGGGCAACCACTCCTGGCTCTTTCTACGAAAGATAAAGGATCCTGATTATGGCAAGTATTCCTGCTGCAAACCATACCTTTTTGCAGTGGCTTGTTTGTTTTATTTAAAACCATTTTGACAGCTCTCTGCTTTCTCTGCTTCTATAAATAATCAGCCCTAATGATAAAATATAACCTGCACATTTAAATACACATTTACTTCCGTACATTTCCATGCCCTGAATAGTCACAGCTACCAAGACATCAGTTTTGAACATAAGCATATGGGTCTGAGAACTTCATATTTCAAATCCGCAATTCGACTTAAGAATTGAACATAATATTTTCATTAACACTGGTGATATATAAAACTGCTTCTTAAAAAAATAATGAAACCTGGACTTGAGCTGTGAGGTTGGAGTTTTGAAGCTACTTAGGATTGAATTTTTATGTTGGAAAAAAATGCTGTCTGACGGCAAGATAAAGCCTGCATAAAATACTGTGTAAATTCACAATGCTTCTGTTCAGTCCTTAAAAGAAACTTGTAGGCAGAGGTTCCTCCATGGCCTAACAAGTGACTTCTAGTGCAGTGCAAGTGCTCTGTCATTGACCTTGGCCCTCACTCTTTCTTGTTTGTCTGGATAGTGTGAATATGTCTCCCTTGCTGGTCACCAGCTTCTCCAACTCCCCCTTTGGCTGCATACATCAGAAAGAGACTGCAGAGAGGTACAGGAGTCACACACAATTGCATGTTACTCTGGAAGGATGTAGGAGTCTATGGAACACCTGGCACTCAGTGCACACACAAAGAAGCAAAATCCAGTCATTTGAAAGATCTTTCATTTAAATGTATTTCTAACAAAAGATGCCACATACTCCCTGTCTTACCCCAAACGGAAGCATTCAATTTATTCATTAATGGTGAGCCTAGGGAGCCGCAGTCCAACTTCCTCCCACTGTGCCCAAACTGTTCTTAATAGACCATCTCTTTGAGTAAAGAGAGGAGTTCAGGCATCATGCAGAATAAATTCTTGCCTTAATTTAAAAGCATTGCAAGAAATGGAAGATCCATGGTGAGACCCTGGAGAACTCCCTGCAGAGACTTCCTCTTCTTGCTGCAGGTAAGAAGTAAGTAGCTCATGGAGAAAGGGAAAGAGAAGGCCAAAGGGCAGGTGAAGTAAACTGAATTCCTTGAAATCTGTATCCTCTTCCCTCCCAGAGAGTGGAATCTCTCAGTGGCTGCCACAGACTGCCCTGTCCACTGTCTTCTAGTGATCCCTAGCACTCTGCTTTCCTCCCTCAGCTCTCACTCCCGAATTGTTCTTCTGAGTTTCTTGGTGAACAATCATCATATCCATCTGATCCATGATGATGATATATAAAAGAAAGTCCAGTAAAATAAAGTCATTGAAAACAAGTGCCTTGACAGAGCTGAAAAATCTATAACTACATAGAAATAAGTATGAGAAATTTCCAAATGCACCTTTGAAAGAGTTTTGCAAATTTTAATATTTATGTAACTATAATATATAATATAAGCCTGGTATACATATAATATACATTGTACATATAACATATATATTTTATAAAATAATATATGGTATACATAGTTTATATATATATGGCTATCTTTCTAAGAAAAAAAATGAGAAAAGCAGATAGTCCTCATTGATAAAGCAGTGAGCTTTTCATTTTGAAGTCTCATCGGAATTTTGAAAGAAAAATAGAGTAAAATTTTAGAGGGCAATTGAAAATTGCTAGTCCAAGGGTTGCATTTTGCCTGGAGATTTCTTATGTTTTTGGAGGGGGGTAGCAGAGAGCTTTGTTTTGTTTCATTACTGGGGTTTTATTGATTGGTAAAATGGAATTTTATTTCAGAATATTGTGGGAACCAATTAGGATAACTAATGTAATACGTACTAGTTCACGACATATATGTTTCATTATGTTTTGATATGAATACTTTTGGTGGGGAACACACTCTCCAATTTTCCTCAAGTAGCACCTCTCTCTATTGCCCTCCACCTGGCTACATCACACCCCTAGCAACAGACAGCCTTTGCGTTTATAGCTCTTCTTGGCCTAGAGAATTTTAAGGCCAAAAGAGACATTAGAGATTATTTGGTCTCATTTCCAAAATCGTTTCCTGTAGTCCCACTCTTCCAATGCTATGCAATGTTGCCTGTAATAGAAAAGAAACACAATTTGAAATGCTCTTTCTCTTACTGCAGTCAGTGCATTTCTGATGTTCCAGGTCATGGCAAGTTCACCAATTTGACAGCTCATGTGCTTTTAGCATGCTTGCTTTCCTGTTGGTGGCAGAATAACCTCTGTGTACTATGATAACCTCCACAAGAACAGATATTTATTCCAAGTCCAACGGTAGTGTAGCAACTTCATATGCATGCTGCAGACAGAGATGGAACTTGTGAATGTGATTTATGGTGAAAGGCTTCAAAGCTGTGTGGAAACACCTTAGCATAGACATGTAACTGTATTTCTCACTGGTAAAGCTTATTCCTATGCCAGGTTTTACAATGAATTGAGGAAGATTCTTTGGGCTTACTGTTGTTGTTGCTTTTGTATAAGAGTTCAAAATCCATCAAGGTCACAAACAGAGTCTATTCTATAATGAGTAAAATTCACTGAAAAGCAGAGAAATCTCATTTCTGTTGCAGGTGTGGGCTTGGATGGCCTTTTCCCCTACACATCTGCCTAGAATTTCTTATCGCTACCAAGGAAAATAAAGGGAAGGCCATTTGGCATAAGAAATGCTTTTCCTTCTGACTTTGCCTGAAACCCCTTCAACTGCGAGGAAAACGGGAGGATCCATATGCTGCCTATACCGTGCACTAGCCTGCTGTGCCACATACAGGAGTGCCGTGGTGCTAGGGATGCCTCTTGAGCATTTGGGAAATAAAGTTGCGGAGCTGGAAACCTCTAGCTCAGCAAATGCGCTGGCAGCTTGGTAACTATTTGTAACATATTTTGGAGAATTGTTTTTTTCTGGGTCAGAGTAAAGTGGATTTCAGAATTCCAAACTGGTTCCCTGCAAAGTCCTCCCCCCACCACCACCCCACTTGTAACCACTAGTTTTTTCTCTTTATCAGCAAAGTCCTTCTTTATATCAGAGGGAGATAAAGTAGGATCCATGCTGGGAATGATCATCAATCTCAACCTTGTTCTCTTGGTTGGTGCAGTGAATGGGATATCATAACTGAATGGAAGAGACCCTTGTCTACTGATACTAAAACTGCCTCCATGGCCGTCATGGAAAAGATAAGAGGTAACAAATGCTGGTGTGGATATGGCGAAAAAGAACCCTTGTGCGGTTGGTAAGATTGTAAACTGGTATAGCCAGTATAGAAAACAATGAAAATTCCTCACAAAATTAATAATAGAACTACCATATGATTCAGAAATTCCACTTCTGGAAATATATCCATAGGAAACAGAAACACTAACTCAAAAAATATTTGTACCCCCCTTGTTCATAGCAGCATTATTTACAATAGCTGAAAACAAACGAAATGTCCACTGATGGATGAATGGATAAAGAAAATGTGATACATATAGATATATAGATATATAATGAAGTATTATTTAGCCATAAAAATGAGGAAGTACTACCATTTGTGACAACATAGGTGGCCCTTGAGGGCATTATGCTCAGTGAAATAAGTCAGACATAGAAAGACAAAAATACTGTATGATCTCCCTTGTAAAATATATGGAATTAAAACACACACACATGCAACACACAAACACCAAATTCATAGAAAAAGAATTCAAATTTGTGGTTACCAGAGGTAGGGGTAGGAGCGAGACGAACTGGAAAAAGGTAATCAAAAGGTACAAACTTCCAATTATAAGTAAATAAGTACTAGGGATGTGATATTCAATACAACATGATAACTATAGTTAACACGGCAGTATGATACATAGGAAAGTTGTTGAAAGAGTAGATCCTTAGTGTTTTCAACACAAAGAGTTTTTTTTTTAATTTTTGAATTTCATTTTATTTATTTTTTTATACAGCAGGTTCTTATTAGTCATCAATTTTATACACATCAGTGTATACATGTCAATCCCAATCTCCCAATTCATAACACCACCACACGCAACCCCCCGCCGCTTCCCCCCTTCGTGTCCATACGTCTGTTCTCTACATCTGTGTCTCAATTTCTGCCCTGCAAACCAGTTCATCTGTACCATTTTTCTAGGTTCCACATATACGCATTAACATACGATATTTGTTTTTCTCTTTCTGACTTACTTTACTGTATGACAGTCTCTAGATCCATCCACATCTCAACAAATGACCCAATCTCGTTCCTTTTTATGGCTGAGTAATATTCCACTGTATATATGTACCACAACTTCTTTATCCATTGGTCTGTCGATGGGCATTTAGGTTGCTTCCATGACCTGGCTATTGCAAATAGTGCCGCAATGAACATTGGGGTGCATGTGTCTTTTTGAATTACGGTTTCCTCTGGGTATATGCCCAGTAGTGGGATTGCTGGGTCATATGGTAATTCTATTTTTAGTTTTTTAAGGAACCTCCATACTGTTCTCCATAGTGGCTGTATCAATTTACATTCCCACCAACAGGGCAAGAGGGTTCCCTTCTCTCCACACCCTCTTCAGCATTTGTTGTTTGTAGATTTTCTGCTGATGCCCATTCTAACTGGTGTGAGGTGATACCTCACTGTCGTTTTGATTTGCATTTCTCTAATAATTAGTGATGTTGAGCAGCTTTTCATGTGCTTCTTGGCCATCTGTATGTCTTCTTTGGAGAAATCTCTATTTAGGTCTTCTACCCATTTTTGGATTGGGTTCTTTGTTTTTTTAATATTCAGTTGCATGAGCTGTTTATATATTTTGGAGATTAATCCTTTGTCTGTTGATTCATTTGCAAATATTTTCTCTCATTCTGAGGGTTGTCTTTTCATCTTGTTTATGGTTTCCTTTGCTGTGCAAAAGCTTTTAAGTTTCATTAGGTCCCATTTGTTTATTTTTGTTTTTATTTCCATTACTCTAGGAGGTGGGTCAAAAAAGATCTTGCTGTGATTTATGTCAGAGTGTTCTTCCTACGTTTTCCTCTAAGAGTTTTATAGTGTCCAGTCTTACATTTAGGTCTCTAATCCATTTTGAGTTTATTTTTGTGTATGGTGTTAGGGAGTGTTCTAATTTCATTCTTTTCCATGTAGCTGTCCAGTTTTCCCAGCACCACTTATTGAAGAGACTGTCTTTTCTCCATTGTATATCCTTGTCTCCTTTGTCATAGATTACACCATAGGTGCGTGGGTTTATCTCTGGGCTTTCTATCTTGTTCCATTGATCTATGTTTCTGTTTTTGTGCCAGTACCATATTGTCTTGATTACTGTAGCTTTGTAGTATAGTCTGAAGTCAGGGAGTCTGACTCCTCCCACTCCATTTTTTCCCCTCAAGACTACTTTTACTATTCGGGGTCTTTTGTGTCTCCATACAAATTTTAAGATTTTTTGTTCTAGTTCCGTAAAAAATGCCATTGGTAATTTGATAGGGATTGCATTGAATCTGTAGATTGCTTTGGGTAGTATAGTCATTTTCACAGTATTGATTCTTTGAATCCAAGAACATGGTATGTCTCTCCATCTGTTGGTATCATCTTTAATTTCTTTCATCAGTGTCTTATAGTTTTCTGCATACAGGTCTTTTGTCTCCCTAGGTAGGTTTATTCCTAGGTATTTTATTCCTATTGATGCAATAGTAAATGGGAGTGTTTTCTTAATTTCTCTTTCAGATTTTTCATCATTAGTGTATAGGAATGCAAGAGATTTCTGTGCATTAGTTTTGTATCCTGCAACTTTACCAAATTCATTGATTAGCTCTAGTAGTTTTCTGGTGGCATCTTTAGGAACCTCTATATATAGTAGCATGTCATCTGCAAACAGTGACAGTTTTACTTCTTTTTTTCCAAACTGTATTCCTTTTATTTCTTCTTCTTCTCTGATTGCCGTGGCTAGGACTCCAAAAACTATGTTGAATAATAATGGCGAGAGTGGACATCCTTGTGTTGTTCCTGATCTTAGAGGAAATGCTTTCAGTTTTTCACCACTGAGAATGATGTTTGCTGTGGGTTTGTCGTATATGGCCTTTATTATGTTGAGGTAGGTTCCCTCTATGCCCACTTTCTGGAGAGTTTTTATCATAAATCAGTGTTGAATTTTGTCAAAAGCATTTTCTGCATCTATTGAGATGATCATATGGTTTTTATTCTTCAATCTGTTAATATGGTGTATCACATTGATTGATCTGCGTATATTGAAGAATCCTTGCATTCCTAGGATAAATCCCACTTGGTCATGGTGTATGATCCTTTTAATGTGTTGTTGGATTCTGTTTGCTAGTATTTTGTTGAGGATTTTTGCATCTATATTCATCAGTGTTATTGGTCTGTAATTTTCTTTTTTTGTAGTATCTTTGTCTGGTTTTGGTATCAGGGTGATGGTGGCCTCATAGAATGAGTTTGGGAGTGTTCCTTCCTCTGCAATTTTTGGAAGGGTTTGAGAAGGATGGGTGTTAGCTCTTCTCTAAATGTTTGATAGAATTCACCTGTGAAGCCATCTGGTCCTGGACTTTTGTTTGTTGGAAGATTTTTAATCACAGTTTCAATTTCATTGCTTGTGATTGGTCTGTTCATATTTTCTATTTCTTCCTGGTTCAGTCTTGGAAGGTTACACCTTTCTAAGAATTTGTCCATTTCTTCGAGCTTGTCCATTTTAATGGCATAGAGTTGCTTGTAGTAGTCTCTTAGGATGCTTTGTATTTCTGCAGTGCCTGTTGTAACTTCTCCTTTTTCGTTTCTAATTGTATTGATTTGAGTCCTCTCCCTCTTTTTCTTCGTGAGTCTGGCTAATGGTTTATCAATTTTGTTTATCTTCTCAAAGAACCAGCTTTTAGTTTTATTGATCTTTGCTATTGTTTTCTTTGTTTCTATTTCGTTTGTTTCTGCTCTGATCTTTATGATTTCTTTCCTTCTGCTAACTTTGGCTTTTGTTTGTTCTTCTTTCTCTAGTTCCTTTAGGTGTAAGGTTAGATTGTTTATACGAGATTTTTCTTGTTTCTTGAGGTAGGCTTGTATAGCTATAAACTTCCCTCTTAGAATTGCTTTTGCTGCATCCCATAGGTTTTGGATCATCGTGTTTTCATTGTCATTTGTCTCTAGGTATTTTTTGATTTCCTCTTGGATTTCTTCAGTGATCTCTTGGTTATCTAGTAACATATTGTTTAGCCTCCTTGTGTTTGTGTTTTTTACGTTTTTTTCCCTGTAATTCATTTCTAATCTCATAGCGTTGTGGTCAGAAAAGATGCTTGATATGATTTCAATTTTCTTAACTTTACTGAGGCTTTATTTGTGACCCAAGAGGTGATCTATCCTGGAGAACGTTCTGTGCGCACTTGAGAAGAAAGTGTAATCTGCTGTTTTTGGATGGAATGCCCTATAAATATCAATTAAATCTATCTGGTCTATTGTGTCATTTAAAGCTTCTGTTTCCTTATTTATTTTCATTTAGGATGATCTGTCCATTGGTGTCAGTGAGGTGTTAATGTCCCCCACAAATACTGTGTTACTGTCGATTTCCTCTTTTATAACTGCTAGCTGTTGCCTTATGTATTGAGGTGCTCCTATGTTGGGTGCATATATATTTATAATTGTTGTATCTTCTTGGATTGATCCCCTGATCATTATGTAATGTCCTTCCTTGTATCTTGTAACATTCTTTATTTTAAAGTCTATTTTATCTGATATGAGTATTGCTACTCCAGCTTTCTTTTGATTTCCATTTGCATGGAATATCTTTTTCCATCCCCTCATTTTCAGTCTGAATGTGTCCCTGGGTATGAAGTGGGTCTCTTGTAGACAGCATATATATGGGTCTTGTTTTTGTATCCATTCAGCAAGCCTGTGTCTTTTGGTTGTAGCATTTAATCCATTCATGTTTAGGGTATTTATCAATATGTATGTTCCTTATGACCATTTTTTTAACTGTTTTGGGTTTGTTTTTATAGGTCTTTTTCTTCTCTTGTGTTTCCCACTTAGAGAAGTTCCTTTAGCATTTGTTGTAAAGCTGGTTTGGTGGTGCTAAATTCACTTACCTTTTGCTTGTCTGTAAAGCTTTTGATTTCTCCATCGAATCTGAATGAGATCCTTGCCGGGTAGAGTAATCTTGGTTGTAGGTTCTTTCCTTTCATCACTTTAAGGATATCATGCCACTCCCTTCTGCCTTGTAGAGTTCCTGCTGAGAAATCAGCTGTTAACCTTATGGGAGTTCCTTAGTATGTTATTTGTCCTTTTTCCTTTGCTGCTTTTAATAATTTTTCTTTATCTTTAATTTTTGCCAATTTGATTACTATGTATCTCGGTGTGTTTCTCCTTGGGTTTATCCTGTGTGGGACTCTCTGCACTTCCTGGACTTGGGTGGCTATTTCCTTTCCCATGTTAGGGAAGTTTTCGACTATAATCTCTTCAAATATTTTTTCGGGTCCTTTCTCTCTCTCTTCTCCTTCTGGGACCCCTATAATGCGAATGTTGTTTGTTGCGTTCAGTGTTGTCCCAGAGATCTCTTAGGCTGTCTTCATTTCTTTTCATTCTTTTTTCTTTATTCTGTTCCACAGCACTGATTTCCACCATTCTGTCTTCCAGGTCACTTATCCATTCTTCTGCCTCAGTTTTTCTGCTATTGATTCCTTCTAGTGTAGTTTTCATTTCAATTATTGCATTGTTCATCTCTGTTTGTTTGTTCTTTAATTCTTCTAGGTCTTTGTTAAACATTTCTTGCATCTTCTCGATCTTTGCATCCATTGTTTTTCCGAGGTCCTGGATCATCTTCACTATCATTATTCTGAATTCTTTTTCTGGAAGGTTGCATATCTCTAGTTCATTTAGTTGTTTTTCTGGGGGGTTTTCTTGTTCCTTCATCTGATACATAGCCTTCTGCCTTTTCATCTTGTCTATCTTTCTGTGAATGTGGTTTTTGACCCACAGGCTGCAGGATTGTAGTTTTTCTTGCTTCTGCTGTCTTCCCTGTGGTGGATGAGGCTTATGCAAGTTTCCTGATGGGAAGGACTGGTGGTGGGTAGAGCTGACTGTTTCTCTGGTGGGCAGAACTCAGTAAAACTTTAATTCACTTGACTGCTGATGTGTGGGGCTGGGTTCCCTCCCTGTTGGTTGTTTGATCTGAGGCAACCTAATACTGGAGCCTACCTGAGCTCTTTGTTGGGGCTAATGGCAGACTCTGGGAGGGCTCACGCCAAGGAGTACTTCCCAGAACTTCTACTGCCAGTGTTCTTGTCCCCATGTTGAGCCACAGCCACCCCCCACCTCTGCAGGAGACCCTCCAACACTAGCAGGTAGGTCTGATTCAGTCTCCCCTGGGGTCACTGCTCCTTCCCCGGGTCCCGATGTATACACTACTTTGTGTGTGCTCTCCAAGAGTGGAGTCTCTGTTTCCCCCAGTTCTGTCGAAGTCCTGCAATCAATTCCCGGTAGCCTTCAAAGTCTGATTCTCTAGGAATTCTTCCTCCCGTTGCCAGACCCCCAGGTTGGGAAGCCTGACGTGGGGCTCAGAACCTTCACTCCAGTGGGTGGACTTCTGTGGTATAAGTGTTCTCCAGTCTGTGAGTCACCCACCCAGCAGTTATGGGATTTGATTTTACTGTGATTGCGCCCCTCCTACCATCTCATTGTGGCTTCTCTTTTTTCTTTGGATGTGAGTTATTTTTTTGGTGAGTTCCAGTGTCTTCCTGTCGATGATTGTCCAGCAGTTAGTTGTGATTCTGGTGTTCTCACAAGAGGGAGTGAGAGCACGTCCTTCTACTCTGCCATCTTGCTTCCAATCTCACAAAGAGTTGTTTTTGTTTTTGTTTTTTCTTTTTATTGTATCTATATGAGATGAGGGATGTTAACTAAACTTACTGTGGTAATTATTTCAAAATATATGTAAATCAAACCATTATGCTGTATACCTTATACTTATACAGTGATGTATGTCAGTTATGTCTCAATAACACTGGGGGTAAAAACCTCAGAAAGAACCCTGTCTCCATGTAGATTCTCCCTTAGACCATTTTCTGTGTGTGTCCATGTGTGCGTGTGTGCATGTGTGTGTGGGTGTGTGTCAGTAGTTAGCCTGAGATACCCTCAAATTCCTGAAGAGTTGCATCAAATTTTAAAGGCAATAGCCTCTGTTTAGTGATGGGTTTCCCTCTCCTTTCTTCAAACTCTGATTTGGACATCACAGTGTGAGCATGGAAAGATGAAAAAGAATTACAAGAGTTGTTGCTGTTGCTCCCAATATAAATGTTGATGTCCATACATAATGTGGCCACAGTGTGACTCAAATTGTTTGTGCTTTGGTAGAATGAGCATGCTTAACTTCTTATTCATTAAAAAAAAAGACACCTCAGTAATAAGCACTTCTTCCATTTAAGTTTCAAAACAAAATTTTGTGGTTTTGTTTTCCTTTACACCTTGCAAGTAAGAAGCAGATACAGCTGTGTAAGAACTGTTGCCAAGATTGGCAAAATTTAAAGCTGACAGCTTTACAGAAAAATAAAAAGACTCATAGTCTATTAAGCACATGTATGCACAAACACACACACACACACACACAGGCACACACACACACACCTCTTCCAATAAAAATAGTATGTTGTTTATATTGTCACCAGCCCAAGAGAAAGCTCCTTGATATTAACTTAAAAGGTCCACAATGATTCTCAGATCTGTTTTCTTGTGCTTAGAGTAGCCTGGCGAAATTTCTTCCCTTCTCCTGTCATTCAGTATTCTTTTATTTTAATCCACCAATAATTCATTGTGTGTCTACATGGTACAAGGAACTGTATTGCAAAATGGGAGCCAGAACGGACATGGTACTGCTTGTAAAGAACTTAAGACCTTAAGAGGAGACGAGACATCTACAAATATTCACATACATTTAATCTACTGCTTTTACTAAAATGCAAAGGTGGCATTCCTTACGAAGAAAGTCATTCCTCTTATTCTCCAATAAAAGATCAATAGTATGTAAAGCCTTGTTAATGACCTGCAAGCACCTGGATACTATTTGTTGCCATCCAGTTTCCCAAAGTCCAGACATTTGGTCAGTCCAGTACTTGGGATATTGAAGATGAAAATGGTAGAAGAATCTTCCTGTGCCGTTTCCCTCATTTCATCCTCAACTACTTCCTAGTATGAGTTTGCTAACACTTATCTTAATCTAAAATAACGAGTGAGTGTTTGATGAGCATGTGTCACTCTAACAGACTGCATCTCCGTGACAGCAGAGATCGCATTGGCCTTTCTCATCATGGTATTCTGCACTCATCACAATACCTCTATCATAATGGGTATACAATAAATACTTGTTGACTATTGAAAGAATAAATGAGTGATATAAATCAGCTCTAATACAAACATCTCCCACTCTGGCATCGTCTTAGATACTCCCAGGCAAAATTCCTTTTCAATCAAATTAGTAGGTAGATACAATAAACATGCCATATTTGGTAATTGTTGCCATCATTTTTTTGAGCAAAAGTGATAACTGAATGAGCTACACAAACACCTCCCAACTCCATGATTCCATGATCCAATGGAATACTGAAACTTGCAGCTTGTCATAAAGGATTCAGCTAGTTTTAAAGGCAGAAAATGTGAATGAAGTTGAAAGATTATATAACATTCACCCCAAAAGTAACATTCATTGCCAAGGACCTAGCTGTCAAATATGCATGATAAATTGCACAATTGTTGCAGTTTTTGTGAGCAATTTACACAAGGGAGAGTATCTCCAAATGGAAACATAAAGAATAATAGTTCAACTTGAAACCCAGAAGGTAAGAATGCTGAAGGTAACAGTGTTTCATTGACCTGTAGAGTGTGTTTTAAGTCTATATTTCTGATTGTGGAGCTCACCAATTACTAGTGTTATAAGTGTAATGTGATCTCCCTGAAGGAGAGGGAGAAAGAGCTTAAGAAAGACCTCCCTGTGCCACAGGTAATTAGGGAGGATGAAAGCTCATACAAAGCATGGAGGAAAAAACAGAAGCATCAGTGACCAGAATGGTATTTTCTTGACCATGTAAGGGATAGGGTTCATCTCAGGAAAACCTGGGGGTAAGTATTTGAAAGGAGGCTTTCCTATCTTACTAAGAAGGCTTTAAACTGAAACTATACAGAGAGAGAGAGAAAATCTGATGTATGATAGTGCCTAGGACAAAGCAAGAAAAGCACTTGGAAAAGGATCTCAGTAATTCTTTGAACAAATAATAGGAAAGATATTTGGGAGCCATTGTTCAAGCCTCAGATGTCTTATACCAGTAGCAAGAGTATGGGCAATAAATGAAAGCAGCTTGAAATTCTCACATGAAGAGGTTAAATAGAATTGACTAAGTGTTACTGAGGCTGGATGGGATGGTACTCAATAAAAATTGCAATTAAATGTAATAATCTGTCCATAAATAGATTTAACAGGAGAAAAAGCATCAGATGTTGCAAAGATACAGACGGGAAAAAAATCCTTGAATCTAGAGGCAAAAGCATGTTGAGGAGAAATAAAAAATTAACATAATTGTGGGAATCCCATACAACCTGTTTTACAACATGGAAGATATGGACAATACTGTCTAATAATTATCACACAACTGGCATATGGCCAAAACAAATAAAACCTTAAGGAAGACTATAATTTCAAGAATATGCCTAAAGTCGGAGTGCTCTGAAAGCAAAGCATATGGTAAATTTTTGACTTGCTTAACAACTAACCTCATAGGCACTCAAAGAAGCTATGAAGGAAAGGGCTCTCAGGAACTAGGACTGTCAAGGACATGCATTACTCACATGTAAAGTATTTTGATTTCAGCAAAAATTACAACAAAAATGCCCCATGATTATTTTATGCATATGATGCTAAAATATGAATCTGGATCATGCCATACAAGTGGTTTGGGAAAGCACTGGGCAAGACACTAAACAGAAGAGTGTTATATTGATTCAAGGCGACATTTTTTTCTGGGCGACAGAACAAACAGTTATGTTTTAGTAGCTTAAATACCCATAAGTCATGTGATTTTCAGAAACTCTTAAATGCATAAACAAATAAAATATCCTTAGAAAATAAAACTTTCAGTGAGATGGTGACTATTTCAGCTAAGTAAGCCACTCTAAAAAATAAACTTCAACCAACTAACTCAAAGCGCAGGAGTTTAGCCAGGAGTTTAGAGTTTAGGCAATCAAAATCCAGCAGGAAAGAGCAAGTTAGAAGGCTGTCAGATATGCAGAGAATTTTATGGATGCTCCCTTTGCAACTTTTTATTGGTCCAATAACTTTAAAGCCAAGCAACTAGCCTAACTCCTCAAGAGATCTGGGGATGTGCTCATCCTTTATGTGGTCACTTGCGAAATTATGAACTTTTTATTGACTGAATATAAAGATAATTCTGGCAACTGCCTACACTAGCTACCAGTGGGATACTAACTGTGGAGCAGAGAAGGAGGAGAGTTTGAAGAGAATTTATCAAAATAATTACAGGAGAATACTTTCATTAAAAAAATAAATTGGTATAATTAGAATAGAATCATAACTCTTTCGCAAGTGCTTCTGCATATACTCCATCTTTGGTACCTTTAATGGTTTGACATTCAGTTAAAATTAAGTGCTTCTTCCACAGTGTAGAAAAATTCTGACTTACTGTTTCACTCATTTCTTAGCTTAATGGAAAATGATGCAGAATTAGTTACTTTTAGCAAGAGATTATCTCTCTTAACCTTGTTGAATTTTATCTGCCCTCTGCAACTAAATAATGCAGAAAAAATGAGAGGACAGGGAGACTTGTCAGAGTTTAACCAAGAGTGTCTTTTCTATAGGACAAAGAAATACTAAAAATTAAAGTGGAAAGAAATGAGTTGGGAGAGTTATAAAAAGCTACTAGGATTTGTGTGTTATAATAAAAAGCAGTATGTTTATAACTCTTTTTAAAACCCAAATATTTCTTGATCCTCAAGTACTTTTTCACTAAGACCTTAAAAGGCAATATAAAGAGATATTTTTTATGTGTGCTTTGAAATCCTTCAAAATAGACTCTCTAAGACCTGATAAGATCTGCATTTTCATAATTGGTGGATACACGTCCATGTTAAAAGGAAAAGAAAAGAAGCTGTAAGGAGCCATTGTACCCAAAATACCTCAGAACTGGAAGGAGGTATTTCTTAAACACTTTCCTAAGTAGAAGAGTTCAAAACTTCAGCTTTATTCAGATGAATGGATAAAGAAGATGTGGCACATATATACAGTGGAATATTACTGAGCCATAAAAAGAAACGAAACTGAGTTATTTGTAGTGAGGTGGATGGACCTAGAGTCTGTCATACAGAGTGAAGTAAGTCAGAAAGAGAAAAACAAATACCGTATGCTAACACATATATATGGAATCTAAAAAAAAAATGGTTATGAAGAACCTAGGGGCAGGACAGGAATAAAGACGCAGACGTAGAGAATGGACTTGAGGACACGGGGAGGGGGAAGGGTAAGCTGGGACAAAGTGAGAGAGTGGCAAGGACTTATATATACTACCAAATGTAAAATAGCTAGTGGGAAGCAGCCGCATAGCACAGGGAGATCAGCTCAGTGCTTTGTGACCACCTAGAGGCGTGGGATAGGGAGGGTGGGAGGGAGACGCAAGAGGGAGGAGATACGGGGATATATGTATATGTATAGCTGATTCACTTTGTTATAAAGCAGAAATTAACACACCATTGTAAAGCAATTATACTCCAATAAAGATGTTTAAAAAAAAACTTCAGCTTTCCACCCCAATATTTTCAATGAGGATTTCATGCTGTTGGACAAAGAATTTTTTTTCCTGGAATAATTCTATCTTGTTCGACTTCCCTCTCCTTTTTCCAGATTCCCGAAGTGTATTTCTTTCATATGTCTTTTATACATGAAGTACCAAGCACAAGTAAATTTCTACTATGGATTAAACTTCCTTGCTATTTAAGCCCTCTAAAAATGAATTTTAAAAAATGCAAATCTTTAAAAACAATAAATGAATCCAGATACCAAATATCATTCAGAACAAAACCCCTAGAATATCAAAATTAATGAAAACCACAAAGTAAATGATAACACTCACATTTAAAATGCTTTACAAGTAGTAAGTTATTTGCATTTTCCTCTTCCAATTTTGCTGATAGGGAAGTTGACATGCAGCAGGAAAAGGGTTCTTGCCCAAGATCATGTGATATATATGCTCTTACCTTCTAAACTTGCTATGTCATGATTTACTTTGACAACTTCTAATTCTGTAACTTCAGATTTTAGAAGATGCCTCAGAAAAACTTTGATAATGGCAGCATAATATTAAGTTTAAAAATAAGTCTATTTATTCAGGGGAAAAAAACTAATGCCAACTAATTCTCTGACTCACTAAGAAGTTATGATTCTTGGATGTATCTTAATAGCTTGACTCTTCTTGAACTTCATGGACAAATAAATAAATGAAGATGAATTAAAATCATTTTTCTTGGATTTATTAAGAAACCATTTAATAATATGTGTGGGTGCGAATAGTGGAAGCCTGGGTAGGGAGGATGCAGAAGGGAGTTCTTTGATGGAATTAACCAAGTGTATGGCTTATGAACTGAACTCTGATTTATAGAATCATTAACCTTTGAGTTGGAGGCGATATAGTGGTCACCTAGATTGGAGGTTCTTCTCCCAGACCTATTAAATTAGACTTGATGGGGATGGCGCAGCTGGTCTATGGATCAAAGTTTGGGAAGCCCTGACTTCGTCCATCCTCTATGCCACTGCAGGAATGCCCTCTACAATGCCTCTGGTATGCTGCCAGCTACTACCACACATCCAGTAACAAGGAACCTATGACTTCAAAAGGCAAAACACTTCACTTTTTAAAAGTTTTAATTGTTAACCAAATTCAATTTAACAAGCATATATAGAAAGCCTACTATGTTCCAGGCACTTTATATACATTATTTCTAATTCTCACGTTAACGCCATCAAAAAAGGTAGTGTTGCTCTCATTTGTAGAATAGGAAAATGAAGCTTTGAGATGCTGAATGCCTTGTCCACGTTCACATAACTACGTGGCAGAACTGGGATCGAAACCCTATACTGCTTCTGGCATACATTTTCTTATTTAATTCTTAAAAATCCCTTACAGAGTACGTATTATTTATCTCCAATTTACAAATGAGGTCACCAAAGATTGGAGAGGCTTAGTGATTATTCAAGGTAAAATAGTAAGTGACAGATTGGTAAATCAAAGTCAGTTCTATCTGACTTCAAAACCTGAGATCTTAACCATCATTCCTTAGACCTTCTCGTACATTTGTATATAATACATTGCAATAAATTAAAAAAATAGAAGTAGTGCAAAGAGGGTAGCCAACTGTAGCAGCAAAGCCATCTGTTCAGCCTTCCAGGTGAGATACTATCTAAGCTTGGTTTCAAAAGATAGAGATTATCCAGGCAAACAAAGGAGAGGAGGACAATGGGGGCAGATGGGCATGTGGAAAAGAGTTGAGCTAGAACACATCACAGTTAACATCTGCCTGCTTGTACTTTCCACATATTACTCTCTGGACTGATGTTCATTTTTACATTCTTTCATCTGTCACCTTACCTGCTTTATATTTCCTCAGAACACTTAGTACTATAACAATAATGGCTATTACTTATTGGATACTTATTATATATCAGGCACTGTCCACAGAACTTTACGTGAAATGACTCATTCAGCCCTCACAAAACGCTTTGAGGTAGGAACTATTAATATGTCCATTTTACCTCTTTGGCATATGTCTGGACAAAACTCTAATTCAAAAATATACATGCACCCCTATGTTCATAGCAGCACTATTTACAATAGCCAAGACATGGAAGCAATCTAAATGTCCATTGACAGAGGAATGGATAAAGAAGATGTGGTACATATATACAATGGAATACTACTCAGCCATAAAAAAGAATGAAATAATGTCATCTGCAGCTACATGGATGGACCTAGAGATTATCATACTAAATGAAATAAGTCAGACGGAGAAGGACAAATATCATATGATATCACTTATATGTGGACTCTAAAATATGACACAAATGAACTTATCTACAAAACAGAAACAGACTCACAGACATAGAGAACAGACTTGTGGTTGTCAAGGATGAGGGGCGTAGGGGAGGGATGGAGTGGGAGTTTAGGGTTAGCAGATGCAAACTACTATATATAGAATGGATAAATAACAAAGTCCTACTGTATAGCACAGGGAACCATATTCAATATCCTGTAAAAAACCATAATGGAAAAGAATATGAAAAAGAATATATGTATAACTGAATCATTTTGCTGTACAGCAGAAATTAACGCATTGTAAATCAACTATACTTCAATAAAATAGATTTTAAAAATAAAAAATAAAAATATGTCCACTTTACATATGAGAAAACTGAGGCACAGATAGAATAACTAATTTGTATAAGTCACAGAGCCGGTAAGTGGGTGAGTAAGGATTTGAAGCCAATCAGTCTTGTTCTAGAGCCTGCTTTCTAACCACTATGCTCTCCATTACCTCTCTAGCTGGCATTATATAAATTGTCTGTTCAGTTCATAATCTCTCCTCCCACTGGAATGTAAGTTCCATAGGTCAGGCACTATGTTTATTTTCTTCAATGTTGTATTCTCAGCAACTAAAATAATACCTGGCACACATGAGATGCTTGGCAATAATTGTTCAATGAATGAATTATTTTAACAAAATTTTTTGAGTATCTATTATATACTAGGCTATGCTAGCTACTAAAGTTGCATGGGAAATTGAATGCCTTTTCCACAAGATAGTTCTTAAAATAAATAAAGGGAGATATTATATCCCTTTTAAGTTTCTTCTGTTCCAGAATTAATAGCCTTATTTTGTTCCATCATTTCTCATGTGACATGAGAATACCCAGGCCTTGCCCTCTGGACAGGACCAGTTCATCAACAAAAATAAAAGGCACACAAAATTTACCAGAGTGCTTTAGGAATGGTGTGACTCCATTTTCCTATATTCCATGCTTCTTTTAATGCAACCCAAGATTGTCACTTGCTTTTCTAGCAGCCATATCATATCATTGTAACTTGTAGAGTTGGCAGTGAAATAAAAGGCCTACACTCTTTTTAATAATAACTCTATGATACTAAGCCATTCTCTGTTATGAGTTGTATAGTAGAAATTCTACAAATGATTTTATTTTTAAATCAATATAGAGAACTTCATAATTACCCCCATTAAATTTCATCTCATTACCTCAGGGGCATTCTCCCAACTTATAAATAAGTTTGAATTTTGAGTCTTTGCTCCATCTTACGTGTTATCCACCTCAGAATTGAGCCATCAGCAAACTCTACAAGTAAGACTATTATATCATCATTCAGATAACAGCTCGATATTTTGAAAGGGGCAGAAACAAATGCAGAGTTCTGTGGCAAGAATGTATATATATGTATAACTGAATCATTTTGCTGTACAGCAGAAATTAACACAACATTGTAAATCAACTATATTTCAACAAAAAAGACTTTGGGTTCAGTTATTCAACAGGTTATGAATGTGAGCCCACGTTTACAGGATGATTTATATCTATATTTTATCATTTAATCCACAAAATAATCACAGAACATTTTTCCTGTATGTTTTGCATGCTCCTGTCAATCCTAATTCCAAAGAAACTCTTTCCTTCATTGCTTCTTCAAGTGCTATGGGGTAAAATTGCTTGGCAAGTCAAGAATTCATCACATGCTTTGCTTTCAGAACACTAAAACTTTAGGAATATTTCTTGAAATTGAAAGTCTCCATTTTAAGATTTTTTTTTGCCAATACTAGTTGTGTGATAACTATTAGAAAATATCATCCATGTCCTCCATTTGACCAAACAGTTCATACAAGATTCCCACCATTTTTTGGTATTTCTCCTCACCATGCTTCTGCCTCTAGATTCCTGAATTTTTCCCCTACTCTCTATCTTTGCAATATCTGATGCTATTTCTCCTATTATATCTATTTTTGAAGAGATTGCTACCTTTAATTGCAATTTTCCATTGAGTACTATCCCATCAAGTCTCAGTGACACCTATTTGATTGCATTTAACTTGCTTGTTTTAAAAACTTAAGCTGATTTCCAAAAGAGTTTGTTAGCATGTTATAAAGAGAAATTTTTCTATTTTTCAATACAAAAATCAATGCAAGGAAACCCTAGCATCAGTGTGTCTCATTCATTTCCTTTCTAACCAAACTCTAGGACTATTTTTCTGGCTTCCTCCACCTTGTTTTTCTGAGACTATCTCAAACTTTACCTAAGAAATATATATTTCCAAAGAGACAAATAGTTCCTCATAGCATATACTCTAAGTATCTGCCATGAACCAGAAGGAAGACAATTGACCTTGCTCAAAAATTACTGCCCTGCTCAGTGTCCCCATGCTCATCATGAAATAAACTAGGGTTCAGTGAAGGCAACTTTAAAACCTGATTTTAATGTATTCATATATTAGTCAATATATGATGATAAGCAAAGTAAACAAATATTAGTGTGAATTTAAAGTAAAGGAAAAATGGAAAATTTTTATGTTGCTTTTATCTGGAAAATTGATGTCTGAGGATAAAAATTAGCATAAAACTCATTAATGTGTAGTACTATTGTTCAAACCAGTAGATATTACACTGCAGTTAATTGTATTAACAATTAAGACAAAGGAAATCCTTTATAGCTTGAATAAAAGCTTTAAACTAATCATTTCAAACATGGAAAATGAAGTGAATAATTTTGTTTAAAAAGCATTTGTCCTTTGAACTTCAGTCTATTCAACTTCTGAAATGCTTTTTATAACAGAGTTCTGTTCAGCACATTTTAAACTTTACATAATTATACCACCCAGTGTACATTTCTGTAAAGCATCAGTAGCTGACAATACTGTTTCATAAAACATTTATATTAGATTATACAGGTGCTCTTACAGTTCAAAAAATAAAACCAAAACTTTGTTAATGAGGTGGCAAACTGAGGGGAGTTACAGGGAACTTGTTCAAAGAGACCAAACCTTCTGAAATGATTTGAAGCATTAGAACTAAGGATGGCAATGTCTTAAACTTGCTAAAGGAAATCAATACATTCTTTGATTGTTATTCTCTTTGCCAGCTGGTCAGGCCCATATCTGATAATGACAAAGTGAGATCCTTCCCTGAGTTGTGTCAGCCCAAAAATGCCACCTGAACAACTATTACTAAATTAAACATTGGTGGGGCCATAAAAGCCTTCCCATCATGAGATAATCCTTCCAAGTCAGATGTTACCATTAGAAATACACACAAATGTTGAGTTCTATTGTTAAACTCTTCATTAATGTGTACCAACCCTCATTTCACATGGACAAACACAATGGTCTTACACACACACACACCATCTCAAAAGGCAACTGAATTAAAAGGATATAAGGTAAATGGAGAAAAAAAAAAAGTACCTCATAGAGTATCGTCACTTGGGACATGCAGTTCCAGATGGTTTTAAAGTTTGTGCAAAGTTCAGAAGTGTTTAGGCAATGGAATTAAGGCAAACCCAATGTTATCTATTAAGAGGGGGGATGAAGCATAACATGAGTATATTTTCTACCACATGACTTAGGGCTATACCCAAATGCCCCAGCTGAAAATCAAATTAGTCAATAACTTCATTTTATTAATATATTAATGAATTAATAATATATTAATATATAATATAATATATTTTTTAATTATATATATATATTAAAAAAATGAGTACCAGTCATATAGAAGTGAATGGGTCAGAACCAATACCTGCTTTCACAGACCTAAAAGAGAAACATGGAAGACAGAAAAAGGAAACCTAGCAGGGAAGATAGACAATTAAATAACTAAATAAGCATTTGCCATAAAGAGTGGAGAGTTCTATTGTAAGCGATTAGGGGAGGGGATACCTGGGAGTGTTCTTTAAAGAAATGATATGGACTGTGAGATCTGAAGCTTGACTGAGAAACGTACCAGATACAAAGTAAACAAGGCCCTTGCCCCTCACAAGAAATGGTCCAAATCTTCAACATTTCTTAACTGAATTATGCAATAATTTTCTAACTGGGTCCCTTCTTCTAGTCTTCCCCCTAGTCTAACCTCTATGTAGTACCCCAAGTAATTTTTCTTAGAGATCAAAATCCTTCAATGACATAGTACTGCCTAGTCTAGAGAATGACTTATAGACTTCTTAACAAGGCATTTATGCTTCACATTTTTACCTCGAGTTCTCTTGCCAGCTTCATTTTTCATCACTTCTGGAATGTGATGGCTCCCCCTAAATGTTCATGCCCTAACCCCTAAAAACAGTGGTATTATCATGGATTATCTGGGTGAGCCCAATCACATAAACCTTTAAAAGCAAAGCACTTTTTCTGGCTGGAGTCAAAGAAATTCAACAGAAGGAAAACTCACAGTAATTTGAAGCATGAGAAGGACTCAGTGCACCATCACCAGGTTGAAGATGTAGGGAACACAATGATGAGAGCTGAGAGAGGTTCGCAGCTACACCCAGAAAGGAAATAGGGACCTCAGTCCTGCAACCAAAAGGAACTGTATTCAGCCAATGTGAATGAGCTTGGAAGCAAATGTTTCCTCAGAACCTTCAGATGTAAGCTCAGGCCAAACAGTGCATTGAATTTGGCCCTGTGAGACTCTGAGCAGAAAACAATGAGGTATTTATCACAGCTCTCTAGTCCCTGTGTACTTCAGCAATCACAGCCTATATGTAGAGAGATTAAAGTTTGCAATAAAATTTGAATGTTGGTTGAATTAGTGATTTGAGTTGGCTCCATTAAAAACCCATGTAATTAGTATTAAAAGAGTCTACCTAAGTGTCCATCAGTGGATAAATGGATAAAGAAAATGTGGTATGTATATATACAATAGAATATTATTCAGCCATGAGAAAAAAGGAGATTCTGCCATTTGTGACAACATGGATGTACACTGAGGACATTACGCTAAGTGAAGTAAGTCTGACAGAGGAAGATAAATACCATATGATATGACTTATATGTGGAAACTAAAAAACAAAACAAACAAAAAATGAACTCAAAAAAAAGAGAGCAGAATGGTGTTTACCAAAGGTTGGGAGATGGGGGACTGAGAGAGACATTGTTTAAGGGTATATACTTGCAACTAGTCTTGGAGGTCTAATACATAGTACAGGGATTACACACAACAAAACTGTGTTATAAACATTAAACTTGCTAAGAGACTAGATCTTAATTGTTCCCACAGCTAGAAGAAATAATAATTATATAATGTGATAGAGACTTTAGTTAAAGCTACAATGGTGATCATATTGCAATATAAAGGTATCAAATCAATATGTTGTACACCTTAAACTTGCACGATGTTATATGGCAATTATAGCTCAATGTAAAAAAAAAAAATTGTCAAGAGAAAAAGAAGAAATAAGTGCCCATCCCTAAGGATGTTTAATTAGAATATCCCTTTCCTTGTGACTGCTATTTTTGGCAAGAACATGTCTTAAAAAATGAAAACCAAAATTGAGTGTTAAATGTAGTCAGCACTACCCTTATTTCTTTTTCCTTTTTTTATAAATTTATTTATTTATTTGTTTGTTTTATATTTGGCTGTGTTGAGTCTTCATTGCTGTGCACGGGCTTTCTCTAGTTGCGGCGAGTGGGGGCTACTCTTTGTTGCGGTGCACAGGCTTCTCATTGTCGTGGCTTCTCTTGCTGCGGAGCACGGGCTCTAGGCACCCAGGCTTCAGTAGTTGTGGCATGCGGGCTCAGTAGTTGTGGCTGGCGGGCTCTAAAGCACAGGTTCTGTAGTTGTGGCGCCCAGGCTTAGTTGCTCTGGGGCATGAGGAATCTTCCCAGACCAGGGCTCGAACCCATGTCCCCTGCATTGGCAGGTGGATTCCCTACCATTGCGCCACCAGGGAAGCCCACTACCCTTATTTCTATAGCTATTTCCATCACCTCTACTTTACCTTGTGTGGAAATATTTAAGTGACCAGAACCAAAGGAGTGGCAGGCAGAATTCTAAAAATGCAGTTGCAAGGTTCTTGTCCCCTGACAATCAAAAACTAACTTAGATACTGCTGTGAAGGATTTTGCTGGTATAATTACAGTTCTAAGTTATTTGAACTTAAGATCTGGAGATTATCTGTGTGGGCCTGACCCAATCAGATAATAGCTTCTAAAGTGGGGAGACTTCCTGACTGATGGCAGAAGATGAAGTCATAGGGGGACGTCAGAGATATTCAACACACAAGAAGGAATCAACACAAGGTTGCTGGCTTTGACAGTGGAGGAGGCCATGAACCAAGGAACATAGGCAGACTCTAGGAGCTGAGGACAATCCTAGACAACAGCCAGCTGGGAAATGGGGACCTCAGTTCTACAACCTTATGGAACTGAATTCTGCAAACAACCTGAATGAGCCTTGAATCAGATTCTCCCCCAGAACCTCCTGATAAGATCCCAGGCTTTCTGACACCTTGATTTCAGCCTTGTGAAAACCTAAGCAGAGAACCTAGTTGAGCCTACCTGGACTTCCGACCTACACAAACTGTGAAAAAATAAATGACAATCATTATTTTGTTTAAGCTGCTATATTTGTGACAATTTGTTATAGCAGCGATTGAAAACTAATATCAAAAGCATTGACGTAACTACAAACCTAACACAGCTCTTCCTGTATCTTGTCTCCAGTGTCTTCTCCCTGAAGAACATATGAAAATTATTAGTCAGTGTGGTTTTTGGATGTTCTTGTTCAGTCTTGCTTATTTAGTAGGTGTCTCAGATACTCAGTGATATGTCCAAGTTTCTTAAGCTCTCTGGATTTCAAATGCCTAATCTGTAAAATGCAGATGATAAAACAAAATTAGTACCCACTTCAAGAGATTAAATGAATTAGTGCTTATGTAATACTTGGACTAGAGCCTGGCATATAATAAATGTTCAAAAAACATATTTCATCACCCTTTTGTCTGTTCTGAAATGACTCTCCTTGGTTCATGCCTTAATAACCAAGTTTTGGTGTTCACATGTGCATTTGCTCAAAATGCAGTCTTTATAGATTGGTGCTCATGAAAGACAAATATGGAGGTTCTCTCTCTAACCTGAGAGTTCTAAGTTTATTTTGCCAGGAACTGCAATGGTATATTTATGGTATCCATATATGGTTCCTTATGTTGGTCTATAGAGACCAAAAGCCACTTTGGTTTGAAGAATATTAGCCCCTTTGGCGAAGTCTCCATTTGTGTAACATGGCTTCATTCTTAGTGTCACATTGTTAACATCCCCAGGCAACCATGGCTAGAGACATTACTAGTTAATCATTTTGGCCCAAAATTAAACAAGTTATGCAAACTTTTCATCTGTTTTACTGAAATTGGGACTTAGCTTTTTAAGACATTTTCTTGAATCAGTTTTCAAGAATCATCTATTTTTGAGATGAAAGGAATGACTCATCCACCCTACTAAGAAAACAAATTAATTGTGATTATGCCGACAGGAAATGTGCTTCAAGGGATTAAATACATTTCCTGATGCCAAGTTTACACCCTGGCCTGTCAGATATAACTAACACTCCAGGTAAGTACCACTGGTTTTCATTCTAGTTGATATGAATGGATTATAAAATTTCCTCCATAAACATATTCTTTCAAGAATAATCCTTAAATCCAAGCTCTAGATTCCATAATACAGTTTGAAAAGAAAAAGAAAACATCCAGATCCTCCAAAACAAATTCTCCTTTATAAAAACTACTAACCCTTCCTTTCTGTAAGCAATTGTTCAGCAATTAAGAAAAATATAAATTATAACTTTCTTACTGCCTAACTTTTTAGCTTTTATTTATTGAGATAAATTTTATACACGGTAAAATATCCAGATTTAACATGTAAAATTTTATGAATTTGACAAATGTATGTAACCCTGTAATCACAACTACAATCAAAATATAGACATTCCCATCACCTTAAAAAGTTCTTTTGGCTCCCTTTATAGTGAATCTCCTTTTAAGAAGATATTCTTTCCACCCTCTGTCCCAGGCAATGACCAATCTGATATCTATATTCATAAATTAATATTGCCTATTCCAAAATTTCATATAAATTTAATATGAAATTAATCTTTCTTGCCTGGCTGCTTTCTGTCAGCATAATGTTTTTAAGATTCATTCATGTATTCACTTTTAGTTTGCTCCTTTTTGTTGCTGAATAGTATTCCATTTTATAAAAATTACTATAATTTTTTTCATTCTCCTTCAAATGGATATTTTAGTTGTTTCCAATTTGAGGCTATTATGAATAAAGCTGCAAAGAACATTACTATAGAAATGTAGTTTTGTTTCTCTTTGGTAAGTATATTGAAGTGGAATTTCAGGTCATTGGGTAATTTTGCATTTGACTTTATAAAAAATAGCTAAATAGTTATCCAATGTGGTTGTAACATGTTACACTCCCACCTGCAACATATGAGAGATCCAATCATTCTACACCTTCACCAACACTTGGTATTTTCTTTTTACTTTTTTTTTTTAATTTTAGCCATTCTATTGTGGTTCTGTTGTGAGTGCAATGGTATATCAGATGGTTTGAACCTTTAGGTGGTTTAAATTTGTGTTTCCCTGTTGACCAATGATGTTATGTACCTTTCCATGTGCTTACTGGCCTTTGAATAACTTCTTATTTGTGAAATAACTGCTCAACTCTTTTGACATTTTGTTGGGTTGTTTTCCTTTATTGTTGATTTGTAGGCATTAATTACATATTCTGCATATGAGTCCTTTGTCTGCTATATGTATTGTTAATATTTTTCCCAGTCTCTTGCTGATATTTTCATTTTTATAAGTTTTTTATGAATTCAACTAATGAACGTTTTTATTTTATGATTATTGCTTTTTTGTCCTCTCTTAAATGTTTGCCCATCTCAAAATTGTAAAGATATTTGCCAGTGTTTTCATTTAGAAGCTTTGTAGTTTTAGCTTTATGCCACATCTCTAATCATCTCCAATTAATTTGTGCGTATGCTGTGAGGAAGGGTTTAAGGTCGGTTGTTTTTCATTTGTTTATCCAATTGTTGCAGCACAGTTTGTTGAAAGGACTTTTTTCCTCGTTGAATTGCCTTGAAAATATTTTCAAAATTCAATTGACCATATACATGTGAGTTTATTCTGGTTTTCCATTGATCAGCTCATCTATCCTTATGCCAGTGCTACACTCTCTTGATTACTATAGATTTATAGTAGGGTTGCAGTCAATAATAGTCTATACATCAACTTTGTTTTTATTTTTAAAATTGTTTTGGTTCTTATAGTTTACTTTTATTTTCATAAATTTAGAATCCATGTGTTAATTTCTATTAAAATGGAATTTTTACTGGGATTGCATTGAGTCTTTAGATCAAGTTGGGGATTGTTGACATGTTAACAATATTGAGCCTTCCAATCTTTGAATATAGTATATATCTCAATTTATTTAGGTCTGTCATTAGTTTTGAAAAATTCTCAGCCATTATTACTTCAAATGTTTCTTCTGTTCCTGTCGCTCTTTCTTCTCCTTCTGGGGCTGCCACTGTATGTATGTTACACCTTTTGTAATTGGTTCTTAAATAGTCGGGTTTCTTTCCTTTTTTTCTTTTCGTTGTTGTTCTTTTTCCTTTCCGCTTTTCAGTTTGGGAAGTTTCTATTGACATATCTTCAAGCTTACTGATTTTTTTCCGTGGCCTTGTCCTGTCTAATGATGAGCCCATCAAAGACATTCTTCATTTTTGTTACAATGTATTTGATTTTTAGCATTTCCTTTGATTCTTTCCTTGATTTTCCATCTCTGTGCTTACATTACCCATCTATTCTTGTATGCTGTTCACTTTTTCCATTAAAGCTCTAAGCATATTAATCATAGTTATTTTAAATTCTTGTTTTGATAATTCTAAAATCCCTATCATATCTGAGTCTGATTCTGTTGCATGCTTTGTCTTTTCAGATTGTGTTTTTTGCATTTTAGCATGCCTTATCTTTCTTTGTTGATAGTCAGGCATGATGAATTGAGATAAATAGGCCTTTAGTGTGAGATTTATGTTTATCTGTCTAGGAATTAGGCTGAATTCACTGTTGCTGTAGCTGTAGGTGTTAGAGCTAAAATTTTTTCTAGTGTCCTTGATTTTTGTCTCCCCTGTTGTCTTTGGGTTTCTCTAGAGACTCCTGTTTAAATAGAGTCTGAGACTCGCAATTCTTTCAGCTGTAATCTTCTGTTATTATATGAGTCCAACTGATGTGGTGTAAGATGGCAGAGAGGAGAGCATATAGTTCTATGATTAGGTCTCAATCTTTTAGTGAGCCTATGTTCCTGGGCGATGACCTTCATAAGTGCTTTTCATCTTGTTTTTCCTCCTTAGGTGAGACAGGAAGACTAGAGGTGTCTGGAGTTGGATATTTCCCCTTCTGCCAGGTCAGTTACACTCCAATAAAACTCAAGTTAATTAGGTTCTAGGAAAATAGTTTTCCTTGAGAGCATGCTTTTGTTAGGGAGAGCGGAATACTCTGGGTGCTTTCCAAAATGGCTATTTTCCCCCTCCCTCTGACAGAAGCATGAGGGAAATTTTCTCCCATATTCACCCTGCAAACTTAGTGGGGCTCCTGGATAAAACTTTAAAAAATGTGGGGGCATCCCTAAGACTGAGCCATCCATTTTTTAAACTCTCAAGCTCATCCACACTGAGCCTCCAACAATTTGTCATTCACAGTACTGACTCCAGCAGCGGACTTCTGCTCCTGTTAAGCTGTGATTCTCTGTGTTTGCCTATCTTTACAATTTTCAGGTTGGCAGCTTGCCCTGTGACCTCAATTCTCTGATGGACCTAATAAGTGTTGTTGATTTTCAGTTTATTCAGCTTTTGCTTGTTGTGATGACTTCTAAACTCTATGTTTTGGACCAGAACCCAAAAGTTTTTTCCATTTGCTTAGAAATGTTTAAATTTATCTTACAATATTTTGAACTTTTCAGTGTAGATGTCTTGCACATCTCTTGTTCAGTTTGTTCCTAAATATTTTATGTTTTTGATGTTACTGTAAATTTTTAAAATTCATTTCCAAGTGCATACTACTGGTACACTGAAACACAATTATTTTTAAAATTTTTGTATCTTGACCTTGTAATTTGAGATCTTGATAAATTTACTTTTTACTTCTAGTAGTTAATTTGTACATTCCTTACAATTTTCTAAATATATAATCATGCCTTCCTTAATTAAAAAGTTTTAATTTTTCCCTTCCAACTTTTAAGTTTTTTGTCTCTTTCTGTTGACTTACTAAACTGACTAGGACATGCAGTACAATATTGAAGAAATATGCTGATAGATGACATTTTTGTCTAATTTCTACTCTTAGGGGAAAAGCATCCAATAGTGCATCATTAACAATAATGTTAGCTATAGGCTTTTTGTAGATGCCTTTTATTGGATTAAGTTCCTTCCCTAATTGCTAAGAATATCTTGTTTTTAAATCATGAAGAAATGTGGAATTTGTCAAATTATTCTTCTGCATCTTTTAAAATGATTTTATGATTTTTCTTCTTTATTCCCTTAAAATGGTGAGTTACAATGATTGATTTTGAATGTTAATCCAATCTTGCATCACTCATCATGTACAGGAATAAACCCCACTTACTCATCATGTACAGGCAGACCTCAGAGATATTGCAGGTTCAGTTCCACACCACTGCAATAAAGTGAATATTGCAATAAAACAAGTCACATGAATTTTTTGGTTTCCCAGTGCACATAAAAATTATGTTTACACGATACTGTAGGCTATTAAGTGTGCAATAACATTATGTCTAAAAAACAATATACATACCTTAGTTTAAAAAATGTTGGGTTGGCCAAAAAGTTCATTCAGGGTTTTCCGTAAGACTTACTAAACCCAATACTTTATCACTAAAAATGTTAATCATCATCTGAACCTTCAGAGTTGTAGTAACATCAAAGGTCACTGATCACAGATGGTGATATCAAATATAATAATAATGAAAAAGTTTGAAATATTGCAAGAATTACCAAAGTGTGACACAGAGACACGAAATGAGCTAATGCTGTTGGAAAAATGCAGGATTGCCAAAACCTTCAATTTGTAAAAAACATAATATCTGTGAAGCACAATAAAGAAGCACAATAAAATGAAGTATACCTCTATTATCTTTATCTTTATGTATCTATTATCTATCTACCTATCTATCTATCTATCTATCATCTATCTATATTGCTGTATTTAATTTCCTACTATCGTGGTAAGGATTTTTTTGGTATTCATGAAGAACACTAGCTTGTTATTTTCTGTTCTTGTAGTGCCTTTGTCAGATTTTGGAAACTGGCTTATTCGGACCTCATAAAGCAAATTAGGAGGGATTTTCCCTTCCTTCATCTTCTAAAAGAGTTTTATGAGATTAATGTTATTTTCTTCTTAAATGTTTCACAGAATTCATCAACAAGAACTTGTGTTCTGGAAATTTTCTTTGTATTTTTATTATACATTCAATTTCTTTCATAAATGTAGGCATTATAATTTTCTATATCTTTTCATGTCAGTTTTGGCAATTTTTGTCATTAAAGGAATTAATCCATATCATCCAATTTGTCAGTTTCATTAGCATAAAGTTATTCATAATATTCTTTGGGTATCATTTTAATGTGTGTAGGGTCTGTAATAATATCCCTACTTTCATTCCTGATACTTGTAATTTGTATTTGACCTTTTATTTATTCATTGATCTACAACAGAGTTTATCTATTTTATCAAACTTTTCAAAGAACCAGATTTTTTTGTTAAATTTTTCTATTGTTCATGTTTTCTATTTTATTAATTTTTGCTCTTACCTTTATTATTTTCTTTCTCCTACTTTGGGTTTAATTTTCTCTTCTTTTTTAGTTTCATAAGATAAAAATTAAGATCAATAATTTTGAGCCCTTCTTTTATATAAAGAAGACCTGCTTTTTTTTATATATTCAGATTTATACATTTCCTTCTAAGCACGGCTTTAGCTGCTTCCCACACATTTTGCTGTATTGCGTTTTCATTACCTTTCAGGTGGATTTCTTTTCTTTTTTTCTTTTTTCTTTTTACATGTACCAGTCATCTTTTATTTGACATTAATTCTCAATTAGGATATGAAAAGATTTACACCATTGTGTTCCTCAAAGAAGGGTGCCAAGCAAAAAAAGTCATGGTCAGGAATGCAGAGTTGCACTCCACACTGGGCTCTCTTCAGTGGCACTTGCATAACCACTCATGTTTGAGTTCCTTCTAAGAAAGACAATAGCTGAAAAGCATGTAAGTTGCCAGCACCATAGAAACCCCAGTGATGCTTCCTTTCTTCCACTGACATACTTGTAATAACCTCTTTGAAATGCTCCAACAATGCCTTTAGGGGTGAAATCCCACATTAATATCCAGTTTCCCTATTTTGACATCCATGAATTTCTTCTCCTTCACTGGTATCACTGACACCATGTTGGTGTCCTGGGTGTCTATTGCCCAGGTGGATTTATTTTATAATTCCCCTTGTAATTTATTCTTTGACTCTAGGGTCATTTACAAGTAGGCTGCTTAATTTTAAACCATTTGAGGATATTTCTAGATACTTTTTTGTTACTAATTTATAATTTAGTTCTGTTGTGCTTGGAGAAAATTCTCTGTAATATTTAAATCTTTTGATACTTATTGAGATTTATTTTAAGACCCAGCATATTATCTATCTTGCTTAAAGTTCCATGTGCACAAGAAAAGAATGAGTTTTCTGCAGTTGTGAGGTGAAGTGTTATAAAATATTAATAGGGGCAAGTTAGTTGATAGTGTTTTCAGATCACTAATTTTTTATTTAGTTGTTCTCTCACTTACTGAGAGAGGATGTTACTACATCTAAACAAGATAAATGTCTTTTTTGTCAATAATTCCTCTTTTCTTAAATTCTATTTTGTTTGATATTATTATAATCACTTCACTTCAGCTTTCCTATGCTTACCATTTACATTGTATATATTTTATATTCTTTTATTTTTGATATATATACATCTTTATATTTAAGTGTGGCTCTTGAAGGCCACATAAAGTTGTGCCTTGCTTTCTCATCTAGTATAAATTATTGAAATAATCCAAATGGTGACAATAAAGGAGGATCACAGAAACAAAAAATATACATAAGAACTAGCAAGATGGTAGATTTAAACCTAACTGCATCAATATTACATGAAATGTAAATAGACTAAGCAATACCTTCTCATGAAAAGCTTTCCTTTGGGTTAATTCAATAATTTTTAAAATTTTTTTAAATTCTTCTATTAGATTTTTAATTATACCTTCTAGTGCCATTTTAGTAGCTGCTCTAAGGATTAGACTACCCATCTTAATCTTATCACAGTACATTTAGGGTAAATATTGTACCCATTCATGTAAAAAATAAATACCTTGAAAGTTAAAATTTCATATACTCACCACTCTTTGTATTATTATTATCATATGTTTTGTATTTACATAAATTATAAATTCAACAATGCAGTGTTTTGGAGAAAGACAATATTTTTAAAATTTACCCTTATATTTACCTTTCTTGATGATTTTCATTTTTCCCTGTAGATCTGAGTTTCCATCCAGTATAATTTCCTCAGTCTTAAGAACTTTCTATAGCATTTCTTGTAGCTTAGATAGTCTGGTAACAGTTTATCTTAAAATATATTTATATCACCCTCATTTGGAAGAATATTTTCACTGGATATTGAATTCTGGGTTTACAGTTGTTGTTTTTTCAGCACTTTAAAGATGTGATTCCTTTTTCTTTTGGTTTCGATTGCTTTTGGTGAGAAGTTAGCTGTAACATATCATTTTTTCCCTATATGTAATCTGTCTTATTTCCCTGCTGCTTTCAATGTAATATCTTTGGTTTTTCATAATTTGACTATGAACTGCCTAGATGTGGTTTGCTTTAAATTCATCCTACTTTATGTTGGCTAAGTTTCCTGGATCTGTAAGTTAATGCTTGTCTTTTGTATGTTTAACTAAATTTAGAAATATTTAAATTATTATTTTTTTATTATTATTATTATTTTAACAATATTTTTTACACCCTATTCTCTCCTCCTAGGTGTCTAATTTCATGTATTTTAGATGCTTAATAATGTCTTGGAAGTTACTGATATTCTCTTCATTTTTGTGTTAATCTTTCTTCCTCTTCTTCATATGGATAATTTTGATTGACATATCTTCAATTTCACTGACCCTTTCTTCTATTATTCTCAATCAACTGTTAAGTGAATTTTTCATTTCTGATATTTTACTTTTAAATTATCAAATGCCCATTTAGTTTTTAAAGTATATTTTATTTATTCACTGAGATTTCCCAGTTGTTCACTCAATTTGACAATCTTTTCTTCTAAGACCTTGAGCATATTTTAATGGCTGCTTTAAAATCTTTTTCTGCTAATTCAATAATCTGGGTCATCTAGAACTCCTTTTCCACTAACTGCTTTTTCTCTTGATTATAGATCAAATTTTCCCGTTACTCTGCATGTTTTATAATTTTTTATTATTTTTACACTGAACATTTTAGATAATTCATTGTAGAGTCCCTGGATTCTGTTATGTTCCTCTGAAGTGTATTTGTTGTAAGTTATTTGTTGATCAAATTGAACCTGTGGAGGCTTGCTTTTATGCTCAATTAGTGTGACTGTCCTTCAACATTTTTTTCCTTTTGTCCTAAGATGAATGCTTTAATATTGTAACATAACTTTTACCTCTTAGGCATGGTCTTTCTAGGGTTTCAGTGGTAAGGCCCAGGTATTTATGAAGCCCCTCTAAGACTCCAAACTCTGTCTTATTTACAATGGTTATCTGCTGAAATATCTATACAGTGTTTTCAGTCTCCTGGCTCTTCTTTTTCCTGGGCTCTTTGAAGTATCCCCCATAAATGCATGGTTCATGGATTATACAAAAATGTGAGGGGGGTTTATATGCAGATTTGGGAACTTTCTCTCTCTCTCTTTGTAACTTCCCTTTTGTCAGAATCTCTTCCTTTAATTTCCCACTGAACTGATATCTTAGAATTCCATTATTTGACTCCTCAAGCCACGCTTTCTGCTTGATTTCTAGCTGCCCCACAGTTCATGTTCTTGGCAGTATTTCAGGGTAAAAGCTGCATAAACATAGATTTCATAACTATTGCCTGAGTGAGGGTTAGTTTACAAGGTTCTTCACCATTACTAGAACTGGAAAGCCAGCAAACTAATATTTAAAGGGCAACAGTGGGAACTTTATCTTTGCCATTCTTTCTTTGTCCAACCACTCAGTCTTGGAAGAAAATGGAGTACAGTGTCATCTGCTTCTCAGTAACTCAAGTTCCTACGGTAACTTTAAATCCAACTTTATGTGCCAAACCCTATAACCGAAGTTTCATCTTCCTAACTGTTTCTGCTTGATCTTTTCTGAATTTTCTGTTTCTGAGCCCATTAGTAGTACTGGTATCACACCTATTTACATATAGGGTCTGATTGATGAGATATCTGCTAAGTAAGCCAAAAATACCAATAAAATGTGACTTTAATGAGCAATTTGAGAACAACTTACAATGCAGCAGAATACTCTGCCAATTAGCCAGGGGAACAGAGAGGCAGTGCCACTTATGCTTATGGAATTTTATTGTTCAGCCAAGAAGAAAAAATGCTATCTAGTTCTTATTAATGGGAGTATGACTTCTTACTTCTCTGACCATATTTATTTTAATAACTGTTCTCTTCACCTTCAAAGCTGGAACAATTGCCTCTGGCTTTATTTAACTATTGTCATAGAATTTACCCCCATGTTACACTCCTGCCACTCTTTATATCTGTCATTGCTCTGACATTTTCAAATGAAAAGAAATTTGAAGGGCATGTATACTCTGATACAACCATAGAAACTCTTTCCGAAAAATGTAGCATGTAATAGCAGTGATAGTACTCAGCAAATGACTTTCTCCAAAGCTTAGTGACACACTTAGAATGGATTGATTACCATTGGGTCAAGGAGAACTAAGTGCCTGGAAAAATCAGATAGGAATGTTGGGACAGAATACCAAGAGGCAAATCTTTAAAATCTAATGTCATATGAACTTTTAATTTTCTTCTGGCAATTCCACGAAATTAGGGTATTTAATGTTTCTCTTGAGAAGACATTCAAGAAAGATAAATTTATGCCTTTGGGATAAAGAATAGGGAAGAAAACCATGTGACTTTGCTTCTATCACATACTTGTCTCTTTCTTCCCCATTCGATTGTAAATGCTTTTATCTATAAATAACTCACAGTTGCAAAATGACAAGAGGGCAAATTGTTTGAAGTCCTAAATGTTGTATAATTGATACATCTGAAGTTTACTAATGTAGAGATATGTGCCCTTTAATACATTTGTTTGTGTACATGTATAAATTACAAGCCGTACAGATATTGTTTATCTATATTCAAAAAGGCTATGACTCAGAAGACCAATGACTTGAAGTTCTTCTTCCCACTTCTGTGACAAGTCATTTGTTTGTGGCTATAGCTGATGTTTGTAGAGCCTATCTAAATGTATAGGTTCCTTTGTACTTTCTAGAATACTCAAAGATGCTACCCCATTTTTTATTTTTTCACTGTTGGTTGATCTTTCTGCTCCTATATTTACCTGTAGTCCACAGGCAAGCTTCATTATTCAAGACTTACTTTTTCTAAGTCCTTGTAGCAGATCTTAAATCCTTGTTGATTGCATCCCCTCTTCATGTGGCATCTAATTTATAAATATATATATATATATATATATATATATATATATATATATATATATATCTCAATCTTGTTCGTTTATCCAAACCAAAAAGATAACCATAATCTATACACTATTATTTGAGGGGCACAAATATTCTCCCTGAGTGAATTAACTGTACATTACAATTCCCTGGTAAAATACAGATGCTTCCTGGAAAGGGCAAAATATAGAACTCTTTCAAAGCATTAACTCCTCAGTTGAATTATTGTATCAGACTAGCCATAAAATAGAATACGACTGAAGAGTGGGATATACAGAATGGGGAAATATTAATGGAAGGGACCAGAAAAAAAAAGATCCAGAGCACTGGGCTGCCTGGCAGAATTGGTTCCCATGATATTTAGCAGTGTCAGGCTCTGAGTACCCAGAAGACATCATAGGGCACTGGGTTCCTGGGAGCAAATGGGCTGGAAAAGTACTAAAGAAAGGCATCATCTATTTCAGAACTTTGCATTGATCTGACCCTCATTGCTGTCATCTACTCAGATGTTCTGCTAGCATTGGCCTTGGAGTCAGTTCAGTGCTGGTAGCCTGGCTACAGTCTAGCACTTTATTGTTGTTATTTAATTCTGGATGTGACTTATAGGTGCTGTTGACCTAAACATACACACACACACACACATATTGAAACAGCAAGATATTGCATCTTCAGAGGGTGATATGCTAATAAAGATGAACCTACTGACCTACAATCCTTGATAACTGTTTTTATTTTATGCATAAATTACATAGATGGTTGGGGAAAAACCAATTCACTGCATAATACTTTTGGGTAAAAAAAAATTATCCATAACTGGATGGACTATTTACAAATGTATCATAATGCAGTATTCAAAACTGGAGTCCCTTTCAGTCCAGATTTGCATACAATAATGCTCTATGTATAAAATTCCCTGTATAAGAATCTGGCCCTCTATTAGCGAATGCTTAGTTTCTACATAGGGATTAAATAGGACCCAAAGCCATCCCCAAATTGTGTCCCTGTAAATGTCTAACAGTTAGAAGAGGAAAATGTAATTTGATCATCTGGGCAAGTTACTAATATGCTGTCTTTTTAGGCTTCCCTGGTCTGCTCTTTACATTGCCCAGACTCTGTGTGGTGACTGAACATTGTCCAAGATGCGCTGCCGTTCAAAACCAGACTCACGTTGCGTTTGTGCAATCGGAATGAGCAAGTGTTGGGGAACACAGTTTTCTTATTCATATGACTATGCACCAAGCACTGGGAGGCCTGAGATGTGAGACAGCCAGTCTGTCAATTGTAGCTTTTTCTTCAACTCTGAAGTAAATCTTGAAATAAATCTTTACTTCATGACATTTGTTACATCGAAACTAGATATTTGCCAGATGCAGAATAGCAATAAACAACAACCCCTTCCCCTGTGGCCAGTACCAGAAATAGCCAATTAGAAATAATGCTTCGTGATGACTGTCTCATGCTAAACTGAATTAATTCAGGAAGAACTCAGAGGTTTGTTTGATTGTGTAAATCCTATAAATGAGCCTTGCGAAAGCCAAGTCTAAACATTTTTTTTCCAAATAGTTTGAAGCTCTTGCTCTTTCTCTATGTGTCCCTCTTTATGACTTTTTAAAGACAGTGTTATTGAGATATAATTCATGTACCATACAATTCACCCATTTCAAGTGTACAATTCCATGATTTTTCAGTATATTCACAGAGTTGTGTAACTATAACCACAGTCTAATTTTAGAACATTTTTTGTCACCCTAAAAGAATCTATTAGTAATCACTTCACATTTCCCTCCAAATTTCCAAGCCCTAGGCAACCACTAGTCTACTTCCTGTGTCAACAGCTTCCTTATGACTTTTATAATGCTAACTTTAAGAATGATCTCTCTGGATGGCCAAAGAGCATATGAAAAGATGTTCAACATCACTAATTATTAGACAAATGCAAATCAAAACTACAATGAGGTATCACCTCACACCGGTCAGAATGGCCATCATCAAAAAACTCTACAAACAATAAATGCTGGAGAGGGTGTGGAGAAAAGGGAACCCTCTTGCACTGTTGGTGGGAATGTAAACTAGTACAGCCACTATGGAGAACGGTGTGGAGGTTCCTTAAAAAATTAAAAATAGAGTTACCATATGATCCAGCAATCCCACTCCTGGGCGTATATCTGGAGAAAACCATAATTCGAAAAGATATGTGCACCCCAAAGTTCATTGCAGCACTGTTTACAATAGCCAGGACATGGAAGAAACCTAAATGTCCAACGACAGAGGAATGGATAAAGAAGATGTGGTACATATATACAATATTAACCATATTAATATTAACCATAAAAAGGAATGAAATAATGCCATTTGCAGCAACATGCATGGACCTAGAGACTGTCATATTGAGTGAAGTAAGTCAGACAGAAAAAGACAAATATATGATATCACTTATATGTGGAACCTAAAAAAATGGTACAAATGAACTCATTTACAAAACAGAAATAGAGTCACAGATGTAGAAACAATTTTATGGTTACCAGGGGGAAAGGGGGGGAGGGATAAATTGGGAGATTGGGATTGACATATACACACTACTATATATAAAATAGACAACTAATAAGGACCTACTGAATAACAGGGAACTCTACTCGTTACTCCATAATGACCTATATGGGAAACTAATCTAAAAAAGAGTGGATATATGTATATGTATAACTGATTCACTTTGTTGTACAGCAGAAACTAACACAACATTGTAAATCAACTATACTCCAACAAAAATTAAAAAAAAAAAAGAATCCATATACTGATGTACTCCAAGTTTGAAAAAAAAAATGATCTCTATGGGTTAATAGTAACTACTATTTACTGAAATCACTGTAGAGAGTGATTTTGGCATGTTGTCCTCAATTCACACAACCATATTACGAAATAGGAATTAGTCTCCTCAATTTACAGAAAAAGAAACTAAAGTTGAGATAGACTTTGATACTTTCCCAAAGTCACATACTTGGTAGAGCTGGAATTTTCTTCCAGTTCTGTCTGGTCAAAGCACCCATGTTTTGTCCAGTATGCTAAAGTGAGATAGGGTAGAGGAGCTTAACTCTGAGGTTAAACCATATGAAATTGCCAACATTAAGTCATATTCACCTACAAAAACAGTAATTTCATAACGTTTAACCGAAATAAATACTTCAATGCCTTCTGTTGGAATGAATCTCAAAAGAATGATTATTATGTCAGTCTGCAAAAAGCTTTTAGTGAAGTTGGGATCTACAGACATTAATGCAGCTCCTCTATACTATCAAAGCTCTTCCTTTCCTTCCTCCTAAAGACACCTTGTATAGCTTTACACCCATGAGGGAATATACCTGGCTCCAAGTTAATCTCCTAAAACAACTGTAGGTGTTTTTTTTTTTTTTTAATGTTGAATTTCTTATAAAAGGGATAGAAAACTGTAGGGTCATTTACAAGCATAAGGGGGATTATTGGTCCAACATGAGTATGGCAGGAGCCCAGAGTCCATCTCAGAGTTTTACCTTGTTCCTTACCAGCAGCTCTTACAGTGAGGATCTGGGTTGGGAAAGCTCAGGAATAGAGCAAGGTTCAGGGAAGAGATAAGGATGACTGTTTTTCACATTATTTGGTAATGGCTGCATCAAAGCAAATACATCAAAATGTTACATAGACTTCAAAATATGAACGACTCTACAGGCATATGACAGAACCTAGGACCCTTCATTTCATTAACATACAGCTCTGCACTTCTATTTTGATTTAGCAAGGAACCACACACTACCAACTAAAAGCAGTACCGAATGGGAAAAACATCTCTAACTGAGAGCGGCACGTCTTGTATCTGAAAGAGCTGTCGACCTTATTCTCACTGATTTTAAACACACACACACAAATAATGGTATGGGTTGGTAGAAGGGCAAGGGATTTTTTGCTCTCTCTTTTCAATTAAGCAGGATTATCATAAATCTTACTTCCTTTGGAGGACTGTTTATGATGCTTTATTTATATTTAGCTGTTTATTCTTTTTAAGACTACCTGATAGATCATCCTTATGTGAAAGAGCCAGACCATTAAAAATGGATAATTGCCTAACAAATTATATTCTTGTCTAATTTCTATCAAATGATTCTGTATGGCATTAGCAAATACTATAAACAAGAAACTCAGCAAATGATTTTATTCCCCAATATTAATTTGGCAGCAAATGGTTACTCTAGCTGCAATTGGGTATCATGTTATCTTGTCAAAAATTCTACATAATAGGAAAGAAAAAGAAAAAGTTTAAATTCAAGAAAGTTCTAAATTACCTCATAGGTCTTGGTTCACCTTTCATCTTCCTCTTAAATCCCCATCATTGTAAGAAAAGTAAATAGCAGGTTGTGTTATGATGGATTAACATTGGCACATGCACAGCTGGGTATAACTAAGACAGTTGTTGGAAGACAAAGTTCTTGTGGATCACCTACATCTGTTGCCCAAGTTGCCTGTGTCTATTGACACTAATGATAATCTTCCTTCTTAACAGGCTTAGCATGTAAGATGTCTCTGGGGACTTTCTCAAGAGAGGTGCTGCTTTTCTGTTGATTTAGAGATCTACCTGTCCAAACTACAACTGCATCCAAGCTACACAAACTCTTCCTTTGTGTATATTTTGGAGAGGACTTGGTATCATTAAAAGAACTATCAAATGCTTCTCTTTTGTTTGGATATAAATCTGAACAAAAGCATCATTGGCAAATTGTTAGCATAATTATTCTCAATTCCTATGAGTCATTGTGCACAATTTCTGAAGCAAGCCTTCACTGAGGTTCTTTTTATTTTTTAAATTTTTGAATTTTATTTTATTTACTTTTTTATACAGTAGGTTCCTATTAGTCATCAATTTTATACACATCAGTGTATACATGTCAATCCCACTCGCCCAATTCATCACACCACCATCCCCACCCCCCTGCGGCTTTCCCCCCTTGGTGTCCATACATTTCTTCTCTACATCTGCGTCTCAACTTCTGCCCTGCAAACCAGTTCATCTGTACCATATTTTTAGTTTCCACATACATGTGTTAATATACAATATTTATTTTTCTCTTTCTGACTTACTTCACTCTGTATGACAGTCTCTAGATCCATCCACGTCTCAACAAATCACCCAATTTCGTTCCTTTTTATGGCTGAGTAATATTCCATTGTATATATGTACCACATCTTCTTTATCCATTCGTCTGTCAATGGGCATTTAGGCTGCTTCTATGAGCTGGCTATTGTAAATAGTGCCACAATGAACATTGGGGTGCATCTGTCTTTTTGAATTATGGTTTTCTCTGAGTATATGCCCAGTAGTGGGATTGCGGGGTCATATGGTAATTCTACTTTTAGTTTTTTAAGGAACCTCCATACTGTTCTCCATAGTGGCTGTATCAATTTACATTCCCACCAACAGTGCATGAGGGTTCCCTCTTCTCCACACCCTCTCCAGCATTTGTTGTTTGTAGATTTTCTGAGGATACCCATTCTAACTGGTGTGAGGTGGTACCTCAGTGTAGTTTTGATTTGCATTTCTCTAATAATTAGTTATGTTGAGCAGCTTTCATGTGCTTCTTGGCCATCATATGTCTTCTTTGTAGAAATGTCTATTTAGGTCTTCTGCCCATTTTTGGATTGGATTGTTTGTTTTTTTAATATTGAGCTGTGTAAGCTGTTTATATATTTTGGAGATTAATCCTTTGTCCGTTGATTCCTTTGCAAATATTTTCTCCCATTCTGAGGGTTGTCTTTTCATCTTGTTTATGGTTTCCTTTGCTGTGCAAAAGCTTTGAAGTTTCATTAGGTCCCATTTGTTTATTTTTGTTTTTATTTCCATTACTCTAGGAGGTGGGTCAAAAAAGATCTTGCTGTGATTTATGTCAGAGAGTGTTCTTCCTATGTTTTCCTCAAAGAGTTTTATAGTGTCCGGTCTTACATTTAGGTCTCTAATCCATTTGGAGTTTATTTTTTTGTTTGGTGTTAGGGAGTGTTCTAATTTCATTCTTTTCCATGTAGCTGTCCAGTTTTCCCAGCACCACTTATGAAGAGACTGTTTTTTCTCCATTGTATATCCTTGCCTCCTTTGTCATAGATTAGTTGACCACAGGTGGGGGGGTTTATCTCTGGGCTTTCTATCTTGTTCCATTGATCGATGTTTCTGTTTTTGTGCCAGTACCATATTGTCTTGATTACTGTAGCTTTATGTTATAGTCTGACGTCAGGGAGTCTGATTCCTCCAGCTCCGTTTTTTTCCCTCAAGACTGCTTTGGCTATTCAGGGTCTTTTGTGTCTCCATACAAATTTTAAGATTTTTTGTTCTAGTTCCGTAAAAAATGCCATTGGTAATTTGATAGGGATTGCATTGACTCTGTAGATTGCTTTGGGTAGTATAATCATTTTCACAATATTTATTTTTCTAATCCAAGAACATGGTATATCTCTCCATCTGTTGGTATCATCTTTAATTTCTTTCATCAGTGTCTTATAGTTTTCTGCATACAGGTCTTTTGTCTCCCTAGGTAGGTTTATTCTTAGGCATTTTATTCTTTTTGTTACAATGGTAAATGGCAGTGTTTCCTTAATTTCTCTTTCAGAGTTTTCATCATTAGTGTATAGGAATGCAAGAGATTTCTGTGCATTAATTTTGTATCCTGCAACTTTACCAAATTCATTGATTAGCTCCAGTAGTTTTCTGGTCGCATCTTTAGGATTCTCTATGCATAGTATCATGTCATCTGCAAACAGTGACAGTTTTACTTCTTCTTTTCCAATTTGTATTCCTTTTATTTCTTTTTCTTCTCTGATTGCCGTGGCTAGGACTTCCAAAACTATGTTGAATAGTGGTGAGAGTGGACATCCTTGTCTTGTTCCTGATGTTAGAGGAAATGCTTTCAGTTTTTCACCATTGAAAACGATGTTTGCTGTGGGTTTGTCGTATATGGCCTTTATTATTTTGAGGTGGATTCTCTCTATGCCCACTTTCTGGAGAGTTTTTATCATAAATGGGTGTTGAATTTTGTCAAAACTTTTTCTGCATCTATTGAGATGATCATATGATTTTTCTTCTTCAATTTGTTAATATGGTATATCACATTGATTGATTTGCGTATATTGAAGAATCCTTGCATCCCTGGGATAAATCCCACTTGATCATGGTGTATGATCCTTTTAATGTGGTGTTGGATTCTGTTTGCTAATATTTTGTTGAGGATTTTTGCATCTATATTCATAAGTGATATTGGTCTGTAATTTTCTTTTTTTGAGGTATCTTTGTCTGGTTTTGGCATCAGGGTGAAGGTGGCCTCATAGAATGAGTTTGGGAGTGTTCCTTCTCCTGCAATTTTTTGGAAGAGTTTGAGAAGGATTGGTGTTAGCTCTTCTCTAAGTGTTTGATAGAATTCACCTGTGAAGCCATCTGGTCCTGGACTTTTGTTTGTTGGAACATTTTTAAACACAGTTTCAATTTCATTACTTGTGATTGGTCTGTTCATATTTTCTGTTTCTTCCTGGTTCAGTCTTGGAAGGTTATACCTTTCTAAGAATTTGTCTATTTATTGCAGGTTGTCCATTTTATTGGTATAGAGTTGCTTGTAGTAGTCTCTTAGGATGCTTTGTATTTCTGCGGTGTCTGTTGTAACTTCTCCTTTTTCATTTCTAATTTCATAGATTTGAGTCCTCTCCCTCTTTTGCTTGATGATTCTGGCTAATGGTTTATCAATTTTGTTTATCTTCTCAAAGAACCAGCTTTTAGTTTTATTGATCTTTGCTATTGTTTTCTTTGATTTCTATTTCATTTATTTCTGCTCTGATCTTTATTATATCTTTCCTCTGCTAACTTTGTGTTTTGTTTGTTCTTCTTTCTCTAGTTCCTTTAGGTGTAAGGTTAGATTCTTTTTTTGAGATTTTTTCCTGTTTCTTGAGGTAGGCTTGTATAGCTATAAACTTCCCTCTTAGAACTGCTTTTGCTGCATCCAATAGGTTTTGGTTTGTCGTGTTTTCGTTGTCATTTGTCTCTAGGTATTTTTTGATTTCCTCTTGGATTTCTTCAGTGATCTCTTGGTTGTTTAGTAACGTATTGTGTAGCCTCCATGTTTTTTTTTTTACATTTTTTTCCTTGTAATTCATTTCTAATCTCATAGCGTTGTGGTCAGAAAAGATGCTTGATATGATTTCAATTTTCTTAACTTTACTGAGGCTTTATTTGTGACCCAAGATGTGATCTATCCTGGAGAATGTTCCGTGCACACTTGAGAAGAAAGTGTAATCTGCAGTTTTGGGACCGAATGTGCTATAAATATCAATTAAATCTATCTGGTCTATTGTGTCATTTAAACATTCTGTTTCCTTTTTTATTTTCATTTTGGATGATCTGTCCATTGGTGTAAGTGAGGTGTTAAAACCCCCACTATTATTGTGTTACTGTCGATTTCCTCTTTTATAGCTGTTAGCAGTTGCCTTACATATTGAGGTGCTCCTATGTTGGTTGCATATATATTTATAATTGTTATATCTTCTTCTTGGATTGATCCCTTGATCATTATGTAGTGTGCTTCCTAGTCTCCTGTAACATTCTTTATTTTAAAGTCTATTATGTCTGATATGAGTATTGCTACTCCAGCTTTCTTTTGATTTCCATTTGCATGGAATATCTTTTTCCATCCCCTCACTTTCAGTCTGTATGTGTCCCTAGGTCTGAAGTGGGTCTCTTGTAGACAGCATATGTATGGGTCTTGTTTTTGTATCCATTCAGCAAGCTTGTGTCTTTTGGTTGTAGCATTTAATCCATTCACGTTTAAGGTAATTATTGATATGTATGTTCCTATGACCATTTTCTTAATTGTTTTGGGTGTCTTTTTGTAGGTCCTTTTCTTCTCTTGTGTTTCTCAATTAGAAAAGTTCCTTTAGCATTTGTTGTAGATCTGGTTTGGTGGTGCTGAATTCTCTTAGCTTTTGCTTGTCTCTGAAGCTTTTGATTTCTCCTTCGAATCTGCATGAGATCCTTGCCGGGTAGAGTAATCTTGGTTGTAGGTTCTTCCCTTTCATCTCTTTAAGTATATCATGCCCCTCCCTTCTGGCTTGTAGAGTTCCTGCTGAGAAATCAGCTGTTAACCTTATGGGAGTTGCCTTGTATGTTATTTGTCGTTTTTCCCTTTCTGCTTTCAATAATTTTTCTTGGTCTTTAATTTTTGCCAATTTGATAACTATTTGTCTCAGAGTGTTTCTCCTTGGGTTTATCCTGTATGGGTCTCGCTGCGGTTCCTGGCCTTGGGTGACTATTTCCTTTCCCATGTTAAGGAAGTTTTCGACTATAATCTCCTCAAATATTTTCTATGGTCCTTTCTCTCTCTCTTCTCCTTCTGGGACCCCTATAATGCAAATGTTGTTATGTTTAATGTTGTCCCACATGTCTCTTAGGCTGTCTTCATTTCTTTTCATTCTTTTTTCTTTATTCTGTTCCGCAACCGTGAATTCCACCATTCTGTCTTCCAGGTCACTGATCAGCTCTTCTGCCTCAGTTATTCTGCTATTGATTCCTTCTAGTGTAGTTTTCATTTCAGTTATTACGTTGTTCATTGTTCATCATTGTTCAACTTTAATTCTTCTAAGTCTTTGTTAAACATTTCTTGCATCTTCTCGGTCTTTGCCTCCATTCTTTTTCCGAGGTCCTGGATCATCTTCACTATTATTATTCTGAATTGTTTTTCTGGAAGGTTGCCTATCTCCACTTCATTTAGTTGTTTTTCTGGGGTTTTATCTTGTTCCTTCACCTGGTATATAGCCCCTGTCTTTTCATGTTATCTATCTTTCTTTGAATGTGTTTTTTGTTCCACAGGCTGCAGGATTGTAGTTTTTCTTGCTTCTGCTGTCTGCCCTCTGGTGGATGAGGCTACCTAAGAGGCTTGTGTAAGTTTCCTAATGGGAGGGACTGGTGGTGAGTAGAGCTGACTGTTGCTCTGGTGGGCAGAGCTCAGTAAAACTTTAATCCACTTGACTGCTGTTGGGTTGGGCTGGGTTCCCTCCCTGTGGGTTGTTTGGCCTGAGGTAACCCAACACTGGAGCCTACCTGGACTCTTTGGTGGGGCTAATGGTGGACTCTGGGAGGGCTCACGCCAAGGGGCACCCCCCAAAACCTCTGCCGCCAGTGTCCTCATCCCCACAGTGAGCCACAGCCACCCCCTGCCTCCGCTGGTGACCCTTCAACACTAGCAGTTAGGTCTGGCTCAGTCTCCCCTGGGGTCACTGCTCCTTCCCCTGGGTCCCCATGCGCACACTACTTTGTGTGTGTCCTCCAAGGGTGTGGTCTCTGTTTACCCCAGTCCTGTCAAAGTCCTGCAATCAAATCCCACTAGACTTCAAAGTCTGATTCTCTAGGAATTCCTCCTCCCATTGCTGGACCCCCAGGTTGGGAAGCCTGATGTGGGGCTCAAACCTTCACTCCAGTGGGTGGACTTCTGTGGTACAAGTGTTCTCCAGTCTGTGAGTCACCCACCCAGCAGTTATGGGATTTGATTTTACTGTGATTGCACCCCTCCTACCATCTCATTGTGACTTCTCCTTTGTCTTTCGATGTGGGGTACCCTTTCTGGTGAGCTCCAGTGTCCTCCTGTCGATGATTGTCCAGCAGCTAGCCATGACTCTGGTATTCTCACAAGAGGGTGTGAGAGCACGTCCTTCTACTCTGCCATCTTGGTTCCTTTGCACTCTCACTGAGATTCTTTTAAGGTGCTCAGTATGCATTTTTAATTCCCCTTTTAATTATGCCAATTAAAACTGTGTTCATCCTGGGGTCTACCAGAAGGCAATTACACCTCTATCCTTTAGACATCCGGAAGCCTGAGGATTCGCCATCATTGCGGTAATCTCTTGCTTTATTCCAGATTCTCCACCTCTAATTTAGATAAATATTAAACTCGTCCTGCAAAAGCTATAAATCTTCTGGTAACTCTTATGACAACATTATATAGAAGGATTCTTTCCTCCTGGGGGTTTAACTAGCAGATCATAATATATCTAGTACTATTATCGTCTTAAACATTTTTGTCATGCAGAGTCCCATTAGGTTAAAAAAATGTCACATCATTATATTATACAGAAGTCCTGACTTCTTGCTGAGCTAGCTTTTCATCCAGTTATAAACCATATCTAGGGAGTGACATTTCAGGATCAACATTGTGTGCATAGAATGAACCTGCTTCTCTAGTCAAAACCCATTATTTCCTTGAGAAACCCTGATATGTAAATTATTTTTTACTGATCACTTAGATCAGGGCTATATATACCACAGTAACTAGACCACCTCTATGGTCAAATAATATAAAGGATACCTTCCAACCCAGTTTGTAATATGGCATTTCTAACCCTCTCATAATCTCCATTTTGTTTCTATCACTAACACTTGTAGTTACAAATAATATCAAAGTTGGTGCACAGTGTGAGTGGCTAACTAACACTTTGGAAGTGAGATTGTGATCAGCTAACTACTTTTCTTCACCTGAACATGTTTCTTCTTCCCTCTTTGTAAAACCACTACAAAAGAAACTTTTGAATCTGCTCTGAACATCCCACAATAGGGCTAAATGTTTAGGTACAAAAATCATTCAAATATTATAGTGTGGAAAGTAAATTTTATATCTACAGTAAACATTATAGCTACTAGAAAGGAAGTGCTGTGCTTACTCATGGCCCCCAAGAGAATGCTTTCTTCAGAAATGAATGACTTTTTATTTTTAAGGAATGGGAATCCTACAAATAGCAAAGGAGACTGAGATCTGGGACTGAGCTCAGGGGAAGATAAGCTATATGTAAGAAGGATTTTGCCAATCAGAGAAATGTTGGTAGTCACTGAAGAGAGTCATGTTTCTTTAGTCACCTTGAGTTTTATGACATCCTGTATAAATTGGAAAAAGACCTTACTTACATGTGCTTGCATGAGCACAATGAAAGGTGGTGAAGAAAACATCCCAGAGTGGTTAACATTGGTTACCTTGGTGAAGAGAAACAGGTAGTGGGAGTGGAGAGAGATGTTTAAATTTTTTTAAGCCTTTATCATTTTAGAGCAGTTTCAGGTTTACAATAAAATGGAGAGGAAAGTACAGAGATTTCCCATAAACCCTCTGCCCCGTCACATACATAGCCTCCCCCATTATCAACATCACTCACCAGAATGGTACATTTTTTGCTAAGGATGAACCTATGTTGACATATCATCACCCAAAGTCTACAGTTTACCTTAGGGTTCACTCTTGGTGTACTCCATTCTATAGATTTGGACAAATGTATAATGACATGTATAGACCATTATAGTATCATACAGAGTATTTTCACTGCCCTAAAAATCCTCTGTGTTCTACCTATTCATCTCCTCCCCCTCGCCCCCAACAACTATTGATATTTTTATTGTTTCTATAGTTTTACCTTTTCCAGAATATCATATAATTGGAATCACGCAGTTGTAGCCTTCTCAGCTCAACTTCTTTTACTTAGTAATATACATTTAAGTTTCTTCCATGTCTTCTCATGGATTGATAGTTCATTTCTTTTTTTCCCCAGTTTTATTGAGATATAATTGACATATAATATTGTATTAGTTGAAGGTGTACAACATAATGATTAGATATATGTATACATTGCAAAATGATTACCACATTAAGTGTATTTAACATCCGTCACCTCACATAGTTGCAAATATTTTTTTCTTGTGAAAAGTTTTAAGACCTACTGTCTTAGCAACTTTCAAATATACAATACAATATTGTTATTTCTTCACTTTCTTTTAGCACTGAATAATATTGCACTTTCTGGATGTACCACAGCTTATTTATCCATTCACGTACTAAAGAACACTTTGGTTGCTTCCAAGTTTTGACAATTCTGAATAAAGCTACTATAAACATCCATGTGCAGGGTTTTGTGTGAACATAAGTTTTCAACTCCTTTAGGTAAATACCAAGTTATGCAATTGCTGGATCACATGGTAAGAGTATGTTTACTTTTGTAAGAAACTGCCAAACTGTCTTCCAAAGTGGCTGTACTATTTTACATTCCCACCAGCAATGAATGAGAGTTCCTGTTGCTCAACATCCTCACTAGCATTTGGTGTTGTCAGTGTTTCAGATTTTGGCCATTCTAATAGGCATGTAGTAGTGTCTTATTGTTGTTTTATTTGCCATCTGTATATCTTCTTTGGTGAGATGTATGTTAAGGATATCCATGTTTAAGGTCCCTTTTTATAATTAAGTTGATTGTTTTCTTATTGAGTTTTAAGAGTTCTTGGCATATTTTGCATAACAGTCCTTCATCTGATGTGTCTTTTGGAAATATTTTCTCCTGGTCAGTGGTTTGTCTTCTAATTCTCAATATTGTCTTTCACAGAGCAGAAATTTTTAATTTTAATGAAGTCCACCTTATCAATTATTTGTTTCATAGATCATATCTTTTTTTTTTTTTTTTTTTTGGCTGTGTTGGGTCTTCGTTTCTGTGCGAGGGCTTTCTCTAGTTGTGGCAAGCAGGGGCCACTCTTCATCGCGGTGCGTGGGCCTCTCACTATCGCGGCCTCTCATTGCGGAGCACAGGCTCCAGACGCACAGGCTTAGTAGTTGTGGCTCATGGGCCTAGTTGCTCCGTGGCATGTGGGATCTTCCCAGATCAGGGCTCGAACCCGTGTCCCCTGCATTGGCAGGCAGATTCTCAACCACTGTGCCACCAGGGAAGCCCATAAATCATGTCTTTGGTGTTGTACCTAAAAAGGCATCACCATATCAAATGTCATCTAGGTTTTCTGCTGTGTTATCATCTCAGAGTCTTACAGTTTAGCACTTTGTATTTAGGTCTCTGATCCATTTTGAGTTAATTTTTGTGAAGGGTGTAAGGTATGGACCTAGGTTCATTTTTTTGTATGTGGATGTCAATGTTTAAGGTTTTTTTTTTTTTTAAATGCATCTCGGTGTTGCTTTTCTTGTTATAACACACATTTATTACCATTATAATTTTAAAATCAAAATGTATTTTTAGTGAACTTACTTTTACTGAGAAAAATTGGTTAAATCTTTGCTCCCTAAGGCTACTGTAGGTGACAGACTTTTCATTAAACTGTATTTGGATTAACAAGCGTGGAATGTTCTAGATTAGAGTGTCACAACCACAGAACTGCAGATGGGGTTTGAAGATTGTTTCTATACTTCATACCTCAGTATCACTGAGAAACCCCAAACCACAAAAGTGATTGCCCACACCTCTGGAACAGGTGAAAATATGCTTTGGATATTGCAATATCACATGAGTACACCACTAATATTAAATAGAGCCTTTTCCCCCTGGATTGTCTTCTTTCACCAAAGAAAGAGAAATTTTCACATAAGAAAATTGGGTTAGAAAAGAAGCATCTTGTGCAGACCTGCAGATTCTCTCTTTCAGACTAAATCATGAAGAGAATTCCCTCCTCTGAGAAATTCAACTCCCTTATCCCAACATACAAAATTTGAAGTTAGAAGAGGCTTTAAGGATCAATCACCCCAATACAAGTCCCTCCTTTTACAGAAAAGTCAACTGAAACCCATAGATATTAAGTGATGGCCCCAAAGTCACACAGTTACTAAGTAGAATCCCAGACTACTGTTTTTGCTTTCAATTACATCCTCTAAATCCTACCCTTGGAAATTTTGCAGCCACTGGGGGTACAAGAATATGAAATAGAAGTGTCCCTCAAGGTTCTTTGTCACAATGTTGTAAAGCAAAATGGACAAATGTGATTTTTACAGTTCTTGTTTCATGGAAGTTCTCTACAATATGGAGAAACAAAATGGTATCTTATAAGGAACACATATAGCTATAAACAAATGTAGACGTCCCTGAAACATAGTAGAAGTAAACATGTGTTCCTTTTTAGCACTGTAATGTGTGCTAAGTTGTACCTTTATGACAATCATTGGAATGTATTAATACTTATTATAATTGAAGAGAAACTCGAACTTGCAACAATGTAGTGATGAAATTGGTGTGAGTTCTGTTGGGACTGCTTTGAAATTATCAAAACAATGGAATAATCATCAGCCATGTTTGTGACCTCACATCCAATTTTCATGTTTGTATGGTTTGAGCAGTTTGAGAAATACTATAACATGTCAAACAATGTAAACAGAGAATATCAAAAAGGAAGAAGAGTATGAATTTGAAGCATAGATGTGGCATTAAAATTCTGATATTGTTTGCTTATGACAAAGATTTAATTAGAAGAAAGTGGCACTATTAATTCATTTTCATGATAAAGTTTATCAGAGGAAAACAAAATAAAACATATGGGTTTGAATCCTTTTCCATGATAATTTTTATACTCTGCATGATAAACAGCACCCTAAAGTGTTAACTTCATCTTAGGAAAAATTGACGTAATTGTCCAATTCATTCCAAATCATTCAGCCTACAGAAAGAATTTTCTGTGGTCAGAGTAGGTAATATATATTACTTCCAAAAACCACGTGGGCTTTTGTATTGTATTTGTTTTATTTCTTTTATTTCCTTTGTAAATGGTTACCAAATTCACTTGCCTCTGAAATGTATTGAGCATCCAGTCATTTCCCATCATAAACCACATCTTGCCTTTACCTGAAAATGTATAATAACCAAAAATATATACCATTTATTACATTCCAATTATGAGTTAATGATTAGACTCTTTACATGATACATCATTTACTTCTCACAACAGAACTGTGACACAGCTATAATTTTTCACATTTACTAGATGAAGAAACTGAAGTTGAGAGAAAGTAGCTTGCCCAAATTCATGCATTTAACTGAGCGGCTGAGCCAGGATTTGATCCTCAATCTGTCAAAAGCTGAAGTCAAACTCTATGTCCTTTCTACTATATTACATTTACTCCCTAAGAAAATCATGGCATCTTGGATTTACAATGTGATTTTTTCCCCCAAAAAAATCCAAGATTCTTTCTGATTTGGGCCTTACCATAAGAAATCCTTCATTAATGTAACATGCCTATTGAAAGGTCATGAATGATAGGCCTGTATCCAGCTACTTCTACATCTCTCAAAAATGTTACCAAAGAGCTTACTGATTTCGGAAGCATGCAGCAGTGAGCGTGAGCTTGCAATAAGCAGCAGCTGGAAACAGACCTTAGTTCCCTGACTGGGAATTGAACCCAGATTGCCTGGATGGAAACCAGGATCTTAACCACTAGACCACAAGGCCAGTGGCTAGAGTCTCAGTCCCCAGTCTTTTGTCTACCTTGAAAGGATGAATCTGACAAGGTGATGGAAGATATAGAAGAAAGTAAAGTGTTTATTAGAAAAGCAGAGTACATGCGGAAAAATGCACTGGTGAACACAGCAAGAGAGTAGCTAGAATCGTGCCTTTGGGAAGTCTATATCCTTTTTAAGGGGGCAGTCATCCAGGTCTTTGTCTTCTTGGCCAATCGCATTGTTTTGACCCCATGGCTAATTTGTCTCTGGACCCTCCCCTGGGTGCGCACACACCCCCTCAGTCAAGATGGATTTCATCGCAAAGGCGTCTGGGAGAGGCAAAGGCAAAACTTATTATGGTCTGGTTTCCCCTGCCTTTTTGACCCCATGAAGACTTTTGCACATGTGTAGTGTCTCACCTGCCCCAAAGATGGGAAATGTATGACCTCTTGATCTTTTAACAGGGTTTAGCCCCTCTCTATCCCTGCCATAAAAATGTCCAATGTCCGGTTATCTATCCTATTTCTGTTATTGTTTCTTATATCGAAATGCAGATCTCAAAATGTAGACAGGAGTCCAGTCATAAATATATAGTCCAGAGCCCATTGGTCTCTCGCCTCAGGAAATGTAAACAGGGGGCTAGTAGTGAATGTCTGGCCTGAAACCCATCTTTTTCTCACCCCAGGAAGTGTGAACAGGAGACCAGTTGTAAATGTCTAGCCTGGAGCCCATCTATCTTCTGCCTCATTACCTTACATCTTTCCTCTTTGGCCAGCAGCCCTTTTCTCTACATTCCCAAATGCTTTTGGATTGTCCTAATTATTCCACTCTTTTTTAGAAGAACTTGATTCAACTTCTGTGGAACAAGCCTACTGCCTACAGAAAAGTTCCAGTGGTGTAAAATCTCTTCTTTTCAGAATCTCTTTTCTATCAAGATTTTTCATTTTCAATTCCATTGCCCAGGCTTTAAGTATCTGTATCTTCTTTACCACATTGGCTTCACTTTCTGTGAGAAGAAATGTGTACCCACTATGAAGCTCCAGGAGAGCGATTTCTTTTCCTTTTCTCTTCTTACCATTCTCCATTACTAGTTTCATTTCCCCTCTCCCTTCTCACAGCACTGTAATTGCTGATGCCCTTCAAAAATGTTTTCTTTGTTCTATCATGAGTCTATTTATGCTTTGTGGCAATCTGGAATAACAAAAGTATGTTTTCGGCTTACTTTCTCCTTTATCATGGTGGATAAAGTACATTTAATACAAATATAGATGATGAATACCTCTGGCAAAAAGGCAAATGCAGCAAACTCTCTGCAGGTCAGTAAGATAAGCCCCTTGAGGTTCCAACCTTATTTTAATATAGTTAGGTTCATAAGTAGAACCATAACCCTATGTAATTTCCCTCCGTAGCTGTCTCAGTAACCTGCCAGTTGTACTGAGCTTTGCTTCCTCCGGGCTTTGAGAGTTCTCTTTTGTCATTTGTCTGCCTGTAGTACAAGGACCACTGGGTTGACAGTTGCTGGCATAAGATTAGTAAATTTCCGTTGACCATCGTGAGTATCTTAAAGCAGCTGGCAGATTATAATCCACCCAAATAAATAAAGGAAAAAAACCTAGGAGAATTTTAGGTAATACATTTCTCAATTCTGCCTTTTAGCCTTTGTTAATGTCAAGATCTACCTATTCACCTCCAGACAATTGACTGTTGTTTAAGGAAATCGAATATAATAGAAAACAATCAGAGTTGAGCTCTGAGATCATGTTTCTAAAAAGTGCTGATAGAATAATGCAGCCTTCTATAGAAAAAAAGTAGATGCATCTTAAAATTAAAAAATGATCAGGGCCAGTGTTCCTCTTTTTTGGGTACAAGCAACACCTGCATTGGATGAAAGGCAGAATGTAAAGAGTGTCTCTTCAAAACAAATATTTAGAAAAATATAATATTATGATTTTGAAATAAACGGTGCAATTCTAAGTGTCTTAAAATTGTTTTATCTCAACATTGGGCACTTTTTGTTCATCTGTGAAAGCAAAGCTTTTGGGGATTAAATCTGGAATACTAGGGATATCCTGAGAAATAGAAAAGGAACCAGTGTAATTGTGTATGTAGACTGATTTTCCCACTGCGATATAGAGAGAGAGAGTGGGGAAAGCACCTTGTCAAGGAAGGGTATTAATTAAGGCTGTTAACCAATACAATTAATAGCGATGTCATATGAGGCCACATTGTCCAGCTCTTGGTTAAGAGCAGTCACTAAGCAGCAGTTGGGTTCATTTCATGATTTTGATTTGTTTTGAAAATAGCACAGCCCAAACCATGGATTGCTATCCGTTTAAGAAACACCAGACGATTATGGACAGTGGTGAGTTTGAATCACCTACCAGGAGATGCTGAATAGTTTCCTGGAACCTTGAGAACAAGACTATTCTGGGTAATTTCACTTTCTCTTCTCTGTTGTTTGCAGCTTTGTTTCAGGTATGAAATAGAAATTATCACTGTTACCTCCAAAACATTATTCACCCTGGCTCAGAGTCTTCTGTAGAGGATGCTGATTATTTGAGATTGTTAAGCTGTTTTGACATTGTTGATCACAAGAAGCCTATTGACCTGAATGGTAGCTCTGTGGCTGATATCAAGCCCAAAAGGACTCTGAGAAGCAGGATGGCAGCCACTTCTCCCCAATAGCTCCTTCAGCTATAAAATCTGTTGGACATAATCTGATGTCATGACATATTTATCTCCAGCATGCCTATGTCCTCTATCTGCTAGTAGTTCATGTCTTAAATATGAGTTTTAAACAAAATTTTGCTTCAACTGTGACCAAAACTATCAAAAAGTCTTATAGAAGAAGAGCTGTTGGAAATCCATCAAGATGAAGCTTAAGTTAATTTTGAAAAATGGAAGATGTAGACATGAATTGAACTGCTTCAATGATGAAAGAGTAAATATTTAAAATACAAACGTGTTATTCAAGGCAGGACTAGTAACAATGGAACTTTAAAGTAACTTTGGACCTCAGAGGCCTCATTTTATTTCCTAGCAATCCACAGACCTGTCTCCTTTGATAAAGAGTGAAGGACTTCACAATGGGAATCCTTGGAGATTTTTCATTCATCCTGAATAACTAACTCATTCTATCTGGACCTTACAGAGCTAGTTGGTATAGAATGAAGCAGCATGACTTCTGGAAACCCAGACTACTAATATCCTAGCACACAGGTTTTTATGTTCTATGTGATTTAATTATATGATATTCATTTGATTCCATGCTGTGACTGACAGTCTCAGGAGCTTCAAGGAAGCTCACACTGGGGGAAACAAGGGAAGAAATAGCTCAAGGAGTCTTGATGTGAAAAGGCCTGGAATAAAAAATGAGCATGTGCTTGTAAGAAGATGTGTTTCTTTCAGATTTAACTATTTAAGAAGGTCACTAGACTGGAATTTGTTCAAAGAAGAGCCTGTGAAAGCAAAGTGTCCAACTTGGAAACAGACCCCTACTGAGGAAAATGGTCCAATTTTGGTTCATCTGTTTGTTTTCCCTTGCCAGTGTACATCCAGTGTGTGTATTAGAGAGTTAAAAACAACCCTGCTAAGCTAGCCCCAGTACATTTAACTGGGAATTAGTGGGTTACCTAAAGACAATCACAAGAGAAGTTGGGCGGGAGGGAGTACCCCTATTCCTGAGCTGATTTTGACTGTCCAACCAACCCCATCAAATCCTCTATTTTGGGAAGTACACACACTAGGTGAAAAAGAGAAGGCAAATCTTTTGAGCTCAGGACATTATCCTGAATGACACTAAGTTATATTCTGTTTTCTATTTCAAGTGCAATAATAACTACAATAACAGCAGCTATTACTATTACTACTATGACTGTTACTGATGCTGCTGCTATGAAGTAGCTACCAGTTATTGAGACTCTGCCAAGGGTCGGGCACTGCAATAAGCATTATATATGCATTATCTTGTTTAATCCTCATTCATCCCTATGAAGTGGATTCTATTTTTATCCACAGTTTAGAGATAAATAAACTAGGACACTAAGAGCTTCAGCAACTTCCCAAGGTCACATGGCATGGAAGTGGCATAGCCAGGATTCACACCCAGGCAGATATCGAAGCCTTGGAAATATCAGTAACCAGAGTGACTATGCCCCTCATGAGTGACCTCACGTCCTCATTTTCTCATGGATCCTTTCAATAAACCTCCATCCTTAGGGGTAATCTGGTATGTCTCTTTCTTGCAACTTTAAAGATCTTTTTAAAAAATGTCTTCCATAGATATATAGATGTATAGATATATTTTATTGAAGTATAGTTGATTTACAATGTTGTGTTGGTTTCAGGTGTACAGTTAAGTGACTCATTTATACTTATATGTGTATTTTATTCCAGATTCTTTTCCCTTATAAGTTATTACAAAATACTGAGTAGAGTTCCCTGTGCTATACAGTAGGTCCTTGTTGGTTATCTACTTTATATATAGTACTGTGTATCTCTTAATCTCAACCTCCTAATTTATCCCCCCTCCATTGCTTCCTCGTTTGGTAGCCATAAGTTTGTTTTCTATGTCTATGGGTCTATTTCTGTTTTGTAAATAAGTTCATTTGTATCTTTTTTTTTTTTTTCAGTTTTAAAGATCTTAATACCACCATTTACATCTTTGTTCTTAGTCGCGGTCTATTTTAAATTGGATAAAAATCTCTCCAGTGTGAATCAGGAAGAACTAGTAAAAATAAATATATATTGGATACCTACTTAATTCAAGACATTCTGTGAGGCTGTGTGAAGGATACTATACAAAGAAGCATTATACATGTTCCCTGGCTTCACGGAGTTTACAATCCTGGTAAAATGAACTGTGTATATTGCTGACATAAAGAGAAAACTCACAATACAAGAAGTGTTTGGGAATGCTAATAGCTCAAATTCAATAAGCACATATTATGTACCAGACTCTAGGTGAAGTACTTAATGTCTTTTGTCATATTTAATCCTTACATGAACACCACCAGTGCTATTGTTATCTCATACTTATAGATGAGGAAACTGAGGGTCAGCAACAGTGAGTACTTTGGTCAAAGCTGCCCAGCTAGTAAGCAACAGAACCAGATCAAAAACCGAGGCTGTCTGACTTCAGAGACTAAACTCTTCACCAATAAATGACAGTTGTTCTTATGGCAAATGTCTAAGTAAGTGGCATGGTCAGTAAATATCTGGGAGTACAGGGGAGGAAGAGAAATTTTCCTCTAGGATAAAATTGATAAATATATATTGGGTGTGAGTTTTCATTATTATGTAAAGGTTAGTTTTACTTTGGAGCAAGCAAATGGGATATAGTAAAGTGGAAACTTGCAAAATAGTAGCATTGTAATGCAAACATTTGCATTGCAAAGGTTTATTTGCTTCACAAAGAATCATCACAGATTTCCTTTAAAGACCAGCCTCCCCTATTGTGCTCAGACTATGACTGGATTCCCCACACACACACTGAGGGAAAGAAAGAGTGAATGTACACAACGTTTCTGTAATATGACTATTTTATAAAACAGGATACAACTTTACCACATTTCATACGCAAAACCTGAGACTTCCAACAAAGACCAAATAGATAAGAAAAAAAAAAAAAAAACTATTTACTCATCACCTTGTCTGACTCCCTCATTTTATAGATGAGAAAATGGAAGCTCAAGTGAGATGATTTGGCCAGAGTTAAACAGCTAGTTAGTGGCACTCTCATTAGTGATTTGAAAGACCCATGTCTTTTGTACTCCAGCCTTGTTTTCTTTAAACTATACCACTTCACTGTTCTTTAATAAGAAGCAAAAATAGCATCAGTAAATTTTAGGTAAAATATTCTTCTCTATTGTTACAGTACATGGACATATGTGATCCTGCATATAAGAGGATAGGGCAGAGATGAAGTAGCCCATATTAACTCCTATCACAACAATTCAAGTTTACTCACTTCTCTCACCCAATTTCTGTCACCTTGTTAAGGGCCCCCAGAATGAATGCCATTCATATATCTGAAAGCTAAGAAGGTACTTACTTGGCTCTGTGATACCTTCCCTTATCAGTGGAACCTCACATGCTTCCAATGCAACATCAAATGTAATATTTGCTTTGCATAAGCAGTTCAGAGAAGCTTTCTCTACCAATTCACCAGGGCTGATAGATTTACTATATAACTTCTTGCAGTAATACTTGTAAAAGGTTAAAGGTAAAACCTTTGCTTTCACTCCTGATTTGTTTGAAGAATAATATAAGCAGTAAATAAGTGAGGTCTGCAAATAAGAGATAAAGCCCAAGAAGAATTTTCATGTGGATGATCATAGATGAAGTATAAGCATTTACTCTCTTGAATTATGTGGATCTAATAGCCTTTAGCCTATGTGATCAGAATTTCTATCAGGTCAATACCCGGTCCTCATTCTTAAGAGTGTTTGATTCATACCATTTATATTTTGGTCTGGTTCATTAAACATATAATTTATTGGTTATTAAAATGCCCTGCAGTATTTTTCCATTACAGAAAAATATAAAAAGTGATTTATGCAGCTTGTGTGTAAATTGATACATGTCATAAAGAAAAGAGTTGTAATTTGTTTCCAAATAGTACTTCTTTACTCTCAGAACTGGTTACAGCTCTCAAAGCCTCATCACAGCAAAAACTTGATTAAATCTGTTGGTTGTATTGCTTTGGATGCAAAAAGCTCCCTTCATAAAATCTATTGCTCTACATAATATGTGCTACTCTTTTAGCCTTTGGTCACAACGTACACCTGTGCAGGTTGACACATAAAAATGGACAAATCAAGAAAAAGAAAGCTGCCTGGCCCACATGAGGTTATGTGTTTCATGCTTTATTTCCCCAACAGTCATTTCTAGCAGCAGGGCAGACAAGACTAAAGACAAATGGTGAATCAAAGGAAGGACAAAATGAAATGAAAATGAAGGACAAACATGATAGGATATTTTCAAGGAACATCTTTTTGATGTTATATCTATTGATCATAAACAAAAATCCAAGCCCAAGGGTTATGGCTCTGGATCATCAAACCTCATCTTGACTTATAGTGGCTGCCTGAACCATTCCTCCCCAAACACCAATGTTTGATATTTCTAAACAGAATATTTCTCGCCATAAAACAGAGCATTCTCATTTCAGGAAAAGGTCAAGTGTGGATGAAAATCTCTTGCAGTACTAATGACTTTTTCAATCATATTTCTCCTTTGAATACATATAGCTTCTTTCCTTCCAGAATGTCCCGTGTTTGCTTTCAGCTTCTCCCTTGCCTGCAATGCTAGAGCTATGCATATGTGATTCTAAGACAAATGGGGGGCTTGTCATTTCAGAGTCATTAATTTCAGTAAATAAGCATTTGTTGGGTTTTAAGTATTTTATTATTAAATTCACCATGTATTTGGTGCTCTTTTACTTTTCTTTTCTAATATTTTGTAGGGAATTTTAATATCACTTATACTTTATCATCATAAATGAATGCTAGCAATGTTCTTAAGAGCTGCAAATTCTGCTACTTCACCTTCCACAGCCATAAACTCATTCACCCTACCCATCCTAATGGGGCTGGATTAATGAAGCTTTCAAAAGTGCAACATTTGGCGAAAATTACAGAAGTACCTGAAGGACTGGTTATTTGCAGATTCACTAGAAAAAGATGCTGTGATTTTGGCTGCTGATGAGCATGTATGTAATATCCCGCTGTATTGCCTCCAAGATGCACTGCATTCTACTCTCTGTTATCCACACTAATGAAGAGGAACAATAGAACAGGTAATACAAAGCAGCAGGTGACTTGCTGATCTCTTCATTAACCTGGGGAGTAGAGAGCAGGGATATAGGAGCTGCCACAGGAGAGAAGTACACCTTATTTTTTCCTTCTAAGGACAATCATTAAAAAAAATTCAAACATGAATAATTTGTCTTTGAAAACTGCCCACCTTGTCCATTACCTGCCTTTCCCAGGAACTAGCTTCACTGCTCATATTCTAGCTGCCCAGGACCCCCACAAAGCTATTTCACCTGTTCTGTCCAAAGAGCCTTATGCCCTGTGTTTCCCTGCTCTCATACCCATCCCAAATCAAAGCATGCCTGCTCCATGTTCCATTTCATTTCATCACTAATTTATGCTTTCCAAGGTGACATAGCACACATGTTGCCGTTCTATTCCCAACATGCCCACAGGAGACTGCATTAATTAGGTATTCCACTTTTTCTTACTAAGCCTGGAGTCAGCCTCAGAGACTTTCTCAATGGTCCAGGCAGCCATTACCACTTCAGTGAAACAAAAAGTATGTGATAAAAATTATATGATTTGAATAGAAAGATACTTTCATAGTTTGATAAAGAGTATAACGTAAGTGCTAACAGTGAACCACTTGACACATTTTCAATAAAGTCAGAAGGCAGATACAAGGATTTTTATTATCACTGCAGTTATGTAGCATTGGAAGGGGGATCATGAGAAGTAAAGTATTAAAAATTCTTTGTGTAGTTCAGCTAGAGGATAACAATGTTGCCTGATTGTAGAATTTGCTAGGTTAAAATAAGTATGTTAAAATAGCTAGGTAATCACTGAAAATTTAAAATAAAATTCAGCCCAAAAGATTACAAGAAAGTAGAAACAAAGGAAATAGAAAAAATAGGACAAATAGAAAGTACATAAGATCATTTAAATAAATGTAAATATCTCAGTAATCACTGCCAATATAAATGGACTAAACTCTTCAGCTAAAAGACACATGATTGTTCTACTGAACTTTTTTTTTAAACCCAATTATATACTTTGTCAAAGAATATACAAAAAGGTTAAAGTTAAATGATGAAAACATTGTACTACACAACAGTAACCCAAAGAAAGTGACTGCAGATACATTAGTACCATACAAAATAGACTTTAATAATTTAAAAAATTTTTTTAAAATTCTGTACTAGAGGTAAAGAGAGTCACTACATAATAACAAAGGTCTAATTCACCAAAATGATAAAGCAATTTCAAATGTGTGTTAACCTAGTAACATAGCTCCCAAAAGAGAAAACAATGGCAGAATTATAGAAAGAAGTTGATAAATCTGTCATCCTCATGAGATGTTTCAACATAATTGTCTCTGTAATAGAAAATTTGAGTAGATTTTTAAAAACAAATGGGGATACAGATGATTTGAACCGTAAATTTTGAAATGTGAAAGGATTAGCACCATACAGACCACATTCTTTGACTATAATTAAGTCAAAATCACATATTTTTAAGGATTTATGTTGTCATTTAATTTTTTTCCAGCTTTATTGAGGTATGATTGACAAATACAAACAGTATATATTTAAGGTGTACAATAAGATAATTTGATATATGTATACATTGTGAAATGATTACCATAATCAAGTTAATTAACACATTTATCACCTCACATAGTTGTGTGAGGTTTTGTTTGTTTGTTTGACTGCTGAGGTGAGAGGGCTTAAGATCTACTCTCTTAGAAAATTTCAAGTACACAATACAGTATTATTAACTATAGTCACCATGGTATTCATTAGATTCCCCAAAATTGATTTATCTTATAACAGAAAGTTTGTGCCCTTTGATCAACATTTCCCCATTTTCCCTACCCCCTAACCCCTGGTAACCACTGTTCTATTCTCTGGTCCTCTGAGTTCAACTTTTTAAGATTCTTCACACCTGTTAGGATGATTATTATCCAGATACAAGAGATAACAGAGTGGGAAGAAAAGGGAACACTTACATAGTGTTAGTGGCAATGTTAATTGGCAAAACCATTATGGAAAACAGTATGGAGTTTCCTCAAAAAATTAAAAGTAGAACTACCAAGTGATCCAACAATCCCACTAATGGATATATATCCAAAAGAAATAAAATCACACATGTTTTTATATATAACAAGAAGCCCATTATTGAAAATTTAAAACAAACAAAATTCCAACTATTTCATAGATCAAAGAAAACTTCATAATAAAAATGTGAAAATACTTAGAACTGAATGATCATGAAAACATTATGCATCCAAACATATGGATGCACCTAAAGTGGTATTTTGAAGAAATTGTATGGCCTTAAATTGGTATATTATGAAAGAAGTAAGGTTGAAAATAATGATTAGACCGTAGATCTCAGGAACTTAGAGAAAGAATAGCAAAATAAATCAAAGGAAAGTAGAAGAAAAGAAAAAAATGAAGACTAACATTTAATGAAATAGGAAGCAAACATAAAGAGTATTGACAAAGGTATAAGTTTGTTCTTTGACAAGATTTTTTTTAATGACAGACTTCTAATGGAATTAAGCAAGGGAAAAAAGAGTGAGAAAGGGCACAAATAAATAATATTAAGAATGAGAGAGAAAGGGTACAAATAAAAAATATTAGGACTGAAAAGTGAAATATAACTATAGATGTTGATATTAAAGAGATAAGAGGATAGTATATAGAAATTTTGATAATAAATTTGAAAACTAAAATGAATGAGTAAATTTCTAGAAATACAAATTATTGAAACAGACTCAAGAAGAAATAGAAAGCTGAATAACCCTAAATCCATTAAATAAATTCAATAGACATTAAAAAAAAATTCCAGAAGAAACCAGACTTTAAAATGTTTCCAGAGAAATTCAATGAACAGATGATTTTAGTCTTACTCAAACTCTTTCATAAAATAATAAAAGAAAAACACTCCTAATCTATTTTACAAGGCTGGCATATTACTTATATTGGAACCTGAAAAGAATAGTTTATAGAAGAACATTTATGCTTTCGGTGAGAGTGTACTTTGTTCCTACCACTTTGCAAATAACAGAATGTTGATTCTCATGGATGAACAATAATATGAATTATCTAAATAATGATATGTGATTATTTTGAAAAATAGGAAAAAACTAAAGTTATAAACTTGAAACCAAGGTTCAGTCTGAGTATCCTATAATAATGAACCAAAATAATGGCCTGTGAGTTAACTAAAAAATGGTGATCATTTCCCTCTATTTCCTTCAGTGGTTAATTCAGACCTTTAATACTATTCTTTTCAAGCTCCCTTCCCTTCCCTTGCCTCTGCCTTCTCTTCTTTTTTCAGAGATAATATAGAGGCTATTGAGTCTAAAGTCTCTCAGTATTATTCCCTCTGTGTTATAATGTATCTATATTTGAGCATATAAATAGTATCTCCATTACAGAGAAATCAACTAAGAAAATCTCTCCACCTGTGCTGTTTCCATCTCCTCCAGCTCTTCATTCCATCAATTATTCCAATTTTGTCCTGTATCTTCAACATCTTTCCATTTATTCTTTTTTTTTGAATTTTATTTTATTTATGTTTTTATACAGCAGCTTCTTAATAGTTACCCATTTAATACATATTAGTGTATACATGTCAATCCTAATCCCCCAGATCATTGCACCACCAACTCCAGCCCACCCCCCACCACGTTCCCCCCGTGGTGTCCATACGTTTGTTCTCTACATCTGTGTCTCAATTTCTGCCCTGCAAACTGGTTCATCTGTACCATTTTTCTAGGTTCCACATATATGCGTTAATATACGATATTTGTTTTTCTCTTTCTGACTTACTACACTCTGTATAACAGTCTCTAGACCCATGCACGCCTCTACAAATGACCCAATTTTGTTTTTTTTACGGCTGAGTAATATTCCATTTTATATATGTACCACATCTTCTTTATGCATTTGACTGTCGATGGGCATTTAGCTTGCTTCCATGACCTGGCTATTGTAAATAGTGCCGCAATGAACATTGGGGTGCATGTGTCTTTTTGAATTATAGTTTTCTCTGGGTATATGCCCAGTACTGGGATTGCTGGATAATATGGTAATTCAATTTTTAGTTTTTTAAGGAGCCTCCATACTGTTCTCCACAGTGGCTGTATCAATTTACATTCCCACCAACAGTGCAAGAGGGTTCCCTTTTCTCCAAACCCTCTCCAGCCTTTGTTGTTTGTAGATTTTCTGATGATGCCCATTCTAACTGGTGTGAGGTGATACCTCATTGTAGTTTTGATTTGCATTTCTTTAATAATTAGTGATGTACAGCAGCTTTTCATGTGCTTCTTGGCCATCTGTATGTCTTCTTTGGAGAAATGTCTACTTACGTCTTCTGCCCATTTCCAGATTGGATTGCTTGTTTTTTTAATATTGAGCTGCATGAGCTGTTTATATATTTTGGAGATTAATCCCTTGTCCATTGATTCGTTTGCAACTATTTTCTCCCATTCTGAGGGTTGCCTTGTCGTCTTGTTTATGATTTCCTTTGCTGTGCAAAAGCTTTGAAGTTTCATTAGGTCCCATTTGTTTATTTTTGTTTTTATTTACATTGCTCTAGGAGGTGGATCAAAAAAGATCTTGCTGTGATTTATGTCAAAGAATGTTCTTCCTATGTTTTCCTCTAAGAGTTTTATGGTGTCCAGTCTTACATTTAGGTCTCTAATCCATTTTGACTTTATTTTTGTGTATGGTGTTAGGGAGTGTTCTAATTTCATTTTTTTCCATGTAGCTGTCCAGTTTTCCCAGCACCACTTATTGAAGAGACTGTCTTTTCTCCATTGTATATCCTTGCCTCCTTTGTCATAGATTAGTTGACCATAGGTGTGTGGGTTTATCTCTGGGCTTTCTATCCTGTTCCATTGATCTATATTTCTGTTTTTGTGCCAGTACCAGATTGTCTTGATTACTGTAGCTCTGTAGTATACTCTGAAGTCAGGGAGCCAGATTCCTCCAGCTCCGTTTTTTTCCCTCAAGACTTCTTTGGCTCTTCGGGGTCTTTTGTGTCTCCATACAAATTTTAAGATTTTTTTGTCCTAGTTCTGTAAAAAATGCCATTGGTAATTTGATAGGGATTGCATTGAATCTGTAGATTGCTTTGGGTAGTATAGTCATCTTCACAATGCTGATTCATCCAATCCAAGAACATGGTATATTTCTCCATCGGATTGTATCATCTTTAATTTCTTTCATCAGTGTCCTATAGTTTTCTGCATACAGATCTTCTGTCTGTCTCCCTAGGTAGGTTATTCCTAGGTATTTTATTCTTTTCGCTGCAATGGTAAATGGGAGTGTTTCCTTAATTTCTCTTTCAGAGTTTTCATCATTAGTGTATAGGAATGCAAGAGATTTCCGTTCATTAATTCTATATCCTGCAACTTTAACAAATTCATTGATTAGCTCTAGTAGTTTTCTGGTGGCATCTTTAGGCTTCTCTATATATAGTATCATGTCATCTGCAAACAGTGACAGTTTTACTTCTTCTTTTGCAATTTGTATTCCTTTTATTTCTTTTTCTTCTCTGATTGCCATGGCTAGGGCTTCCAAAGCTATGTTGAGTAATAGTGGCCAGAGTGGACATCCTTGTCTTGTTCCTGATCTTAGAGGAAATGCTTTCAGTTTTTCACCATTGAAAATGATGCTTGCTGTGGGTTTGTTGTATATGGCCTTTATTATGTTGAGTTAGGTTCCCTCTATGCCCACCTTCTGTAGTGTTTTTATCATAAATGGGTGTTGACTTTTGTCAAAAGCTTTTTCTGCATCTATTGAGATGATCATATGGTTTTTCTTCTTCAATTTCTTAATATGGTATATCACATTGATTGATTTGCATATATTGAAGAATCCCTGCATCCCTGGGATAAATCCCACTTGATCAAGGTGAATGATCCTTTTAATATGGTATTGGATTCTGTTTGCTAGTATTTTGTTGAGGATTTTTGCATCTATATTCATAAGTGATATTGGTCTGTAATTTTCTTTTTTTTGTAGTATCTGTGTCTGGTTTTGGTATCAGGGTGATGGTGGCCTCATAGAATGAGTTTGGGAGTCTTCCTTCCTCTGCAAGTTTTTGGAAGAGTTTGAGAAGGATAGGTGTTAGCTCTTCTCTAAATGTTTGATAGAATTCACCTGTGAAGCCATCTGGTCCTGGACTTTTGTTTGTTGGAAGATTTTTAATCACAGTTCCAATTTCATTTCTTGTGATTGGTGTGTTCATATTTTCTGTTTCTTCCTGGTTCAGTCTTGGAAAGTTATACCTTTCTAAGAATTTGTCCATTTCTTCCAGCTTGACCATTTTAATGGCATAGAGTTGATTGTAGTAGTCTCTTAGGATGCTTTGTATTTCTGCGGTGTCTGTTGTACCTTCTCCTTTCTCATTTCTAATTTTATTGATTTGAGTCCTCTCCCTCTTTTTCTTGATGAGTCTGGCTAGTGGTTTATCAATTTTGGTTATCTTCTCAAAGAACCAGCTTTTAGTTTTATTGATCTTTGTTATTGTTTTCTTTCTTTCTATTTCATTTATTTCTGCTCTGATCTTTATGATTTCTTTCCTTCTACTGACTTTGGGCTTTCTTTGTTCTTCTTTCTCTAGTTCCTTTAGGTTTAAGGTTAGATTGTTTTTTTGAGATTTCTCTTGTTTCTTGAGGTAAGCTTGTATTGCTATAATCTTCCCTCTTAGAACTGCTTTTGCTGCATCCCATAGGTTTTGGATCATCGTGTTTTCATTGTCATTTGTCTCTAGGTGTTTTTTGATTTCCTCTTGGATTTATTCAGTGATCTCTTGGTTATTTAGTAACATATTGTTTAGCCTCCATTGTTTGTGTTTTTTACGTTTTTTTCCCTGTAATTTATTTCTAATCTCATAGCGTTGTGGTCAGATAAGATGCTTGATATGATTTCAATTTTCTTAAATTTACTAAGGCTTAATTTGTGACCCAAGATGTGATCTATCCTGGAGAACGTTCCATGCGCACTTGAGAAGAAAGTGTAATCTGCTGTTTTTGTATGGAACGTCCTATAAATATCAATTAAATCTGTCTGGTCTATTGTGTCATTTAAAGATTGTTTCCTTATTAATTTTCTGCCTGGATGATCTGTCCATTGGTGTAAGTGAGGTGTTAAAGTCCCCCACTAATATTGTGTTACTGTCAATTTCCTCTTTTATAGCTGTTAGCAGTTGCCTTATGTATTGAGGTGCTCCCATGTTGGCTGCCTATATATTTATAATTGTTATATCTTCTTGGATTGATCCCTTGATCATTATGTAGTTTCCTTCCTTGTCTCTTGTAACATTCTTTATTTTAAAGTCTCTATTTTATCTGATATGAGTATTGCTACCCCAGCTTTCTTTTGATTTCCATTTGCATGGAATATCTTTTTCCATTCCTTCACTTTCAGACTGAATGTGTCCCTAAGTCTGAAGTGGGTCTCTTGCAGACAGCATATATATGGGTCTTGTTTTTGTATCCATTCAGCGAGCCTGTGTCTTTTGGTTGGAGCATTTAATCCATTCATGTTTAAGGTAATTATCAATATGCATGTTCCTATTACCATTTTCTTAATTTTTTTCGGTTTGTTTTTGTAGGTCCTTTCCTTCTCTTGTGTTTCCCACTTAGAGAAGTTCCTTTAGCATTTGCTGTAGATCTGGTTTGGTGGTGCTGAATTCTCTTAGCTTTTGCTTGCCTGTGAAGCTTTTGATTTCTCCTTCGAATCTGCATGAGATCCTTGCCGGGTAGAGTAATCTTGGTTGTAGGTTATTCCCTTTCATCCCTTTAAATATGTCATGCCACCCCCTTCTGGCTTGTAGAGTTTCTGCTGAGAAATCAGCTGTTAACCTTATGGGAGTTCCCTTGTATGTTATTTGTCATTTTTCCCTTGCTGCTTTCAATAATATTTCTTTGTCTTTAATTTTTGCCAACTTGATTACTATGTGTCTTGGCATGTTTCTCCTTGGGTTTATCCTGTATGGGCCTCTCTGCACTTCCTGGACTTGGGTGGCTATTTCCTTTCCCATGTTAGGGAACTTTTCAACTGTAATCTCTTCAAATGTTTCTCAGGTCCTTTCTCTCTCTCTTCTCCTTCTGAGACCCCTATTATGTGAATGTTGTTGCATTTAATGTTGCCCTAGAGGTCTCTTAGGCTGTCTTCATTTCTTTTCATTCTGTTTTTTTATTCTGTTCCACAGCAGTGAATTCCACCGTTCTGTCTTCCAGGTCACCTATCCGTTCTTCTGCCTCAGTTATTCGGCTATTGATTCCTTCTAGTGTGTTTTTCATTTCAGTTATTGTATTGTTCATCTCTGTTTCTTTGTTTTTTAATTCTTCTAGGTCTTTGTTAAACATTTCTTGCATCTTCTTGATCTTTGCCTCCATTCTTTTTCTGAGGTCCTGGATCATCTTCACTGTCATTATTCTGAATTCTTTTTCTGGAAAGTTGCCTATCTTCACTTCATTTAGTTGTGTTTATGGGGTTTTATCTTGTTCCTTCATCTGGTACATAGCCCTCTTCCTTTTCATCTTGTCTATATTTCTGTGAATGTGGTTTTTGTTCCACAGGCTGCAGGATTATAGTTCTTCTTGCTTCTGCTGTCTGTCCTCTGGTGGATGAGGCTATCTAAGAGGTTTGTGCAAGTTTCCTGTTGGAAGAGACTGGTGGTGGGTAGAGCTGGCTGTTGCCTCTTTCCATTTATTCTTTTATGTCCACTAATTTCAGTTCAAAACACCATTATCCATCCACTCATTTAGGCAAATTAAAACCTGGAAGAGGTTCTTGACTCCTCACTGCCCCTTGCTCTCCTCCCCACCACCCAATTCAAATCTACAAAAAAACTTAAGTCTTGCTGCCAATTCTATTCCCTGAATATTTCTCACGTTTTCCATTTTTTTTCATTCCCACAGGCACAGTCTTAATTCAGGACTTCATTATTATTCACTTTTAGATTCATCCAGTGCCACCTAATTGAGTGTATGGTCCAGAAGAACAGCATGGATCTTGGAGTCAGGCTGTGTTCAGATGCCAACAATATATTTTACTGTAATTGTAACTTTGGAGACATTAACCTCTCTAAACCTTATTTTCCTCAGCTATAAAATGGAGATGATAATGCTTGTTCGTAAGTGTTCTTGTGGTGATTAAGTGATATTATATATAGTAATACTGTGCCTCGGGTACTTCCCTGGTGATCTAGTGGGTAAGACTCTGCGCTCCTAATGCAGGGGGCCCAGGTTCGATACCTGGTCAGGAAACTAGATCCTGCATGCTGCAGCTAAGAATTCCACATGCTGCAATGAAGATCCCACCTGCCACAAGTAAGACCCAGAACAGCCAAAATAAATCAGTAAATTTTTAAAATATTCGAAAACAAAATAAAACTGTGCCTGGCATATAGTAGGCACTGCAGGTATGTTAATTCTCTCTCTCCTTATAGCTTATTCTCCTCCAGTCCCTTTTCCACAGTCTGCTATGAAAGTGACCCTAACACAAATCTGATCATGTCACTTCCTTAATGAAAATTCTTTAGAGGTTTTAATTTGCCCACATGTTAAAATCCAAATTCCATTAACATGAAATATAAGGCTCTTCATCAGTTGACCCTCCACCCCGTCTTTACTCTGCCTCAAATTCATGAGCTCCTTAAATACACAAAAGGAATTTGTCTGATCCATCTATAATTCCTTAGGGTCTAACAACAGTGCTAGGTTCAAAATAAATACTGTGAAAATGGAGTAAAAGTTCATTCAAATATATGTCTAAATTTTGTATGGAATTCACTTCACAGCTATAAAATAGTTGATATTTGGAAATTCCTTGTGTGGATTTTAGTGGGAGGTATAAGCTGCTATTAAATTAAGAAAAACTAACACTTCTATTTTGACGTGTTTGTTATTTCATAATCATAGGGATCATCAGTTTTGATTTACTCTGATGTTTCTTAAACTGACAGGATAATATCAAACATTAGGAAAATCATGCCTAAATTAATCATGAAGGGATGGATCAAAGGGAAATCAATGGCATGTAATGCAGGAATCAAACAAAAAATCATAGAAAACATCTCAAATAGCTTAATTTTATGTGATTATCATTGTAGTTTCACTTTGTATTTAAAAAGGAATTTCCTTCCACAAATCTCAAAGTATGTTAAAACTATTACCTTGTTTTTACTAACAAAGTCCCTGGGAGTTAATGAGAAATTATAACTTAGGTAAATAAAGCTTGCTTTGTACCGTTCACATTTTTTGTTTTAAAATGTCAAATATTTCTGTTTTTACTATATTCAGACTGCTGAGCACTTTTGGTGAAAATCATACAACTAGATATATTGCTGCCACTATATTCATCATCACTATTGATCCCTAAATCACCTTATAATCTCACAGTCTACTCACAGTATATATTTCCATAGCTACTTCAAATCTTTCCCATTGTCCTAAAACCTCTTCAATGTATCTCCAAATCTTCCTTCAGTCTCAACAGATAGCCTTCCCTTTTTCTTTCACACATGCGCAAACACACAAAGCTACGAAACCTACAAACTTATCTGCACCTATCCTTCCATTTTCTTTTCTGTAACAAAAGAAGAGGTGTCTCTTCTATTTAAAATCAAACCCTTCACCTCTTCTCTTGTTCCCAACTCTTCTCTGATTTTCAGATATTTTTCCACTTCTAATTGTCCCCTCTCCTTTTGCATTTTCATTTTCTCATTTCTTACTGGATCCTTTCCATCTTCATTTATACATGCTCAAGACTTAAAAGTATCTTAACCCCATCTTTCCCTCCTCATATCACCCTCTATCTCTCCTCCTCACATTTTCTTAAAAAGATTCCTATATCTGTCACAATTTGCCCACCTTCCACTCACTCCTTAACCTACTTCAAATTAGTTTTGCTCAATCATTCCACCAAAAAAAAAAAAAAATCCTCACAAGGGCACTAATGACTTCCATGTCACCAAATCCAATGTTCTTTCTGTCCTCATCTTATTTGACCTTTCCATAGCAATTGACAATGTTAAATTAACCACACACTTCTTTTTTTTTTTTTTCTTACCACACACTTCTGTGGAAACTCTGTCTTCTTCTGCCTCCTGGAACATCAGGAAAACATTTTTCCTATCCCCCCCATCTTATCATTATTTTTGCAGGTTAATTCTCCCCTACCTAAACTTGCGTTGCCTGTTTTCAGAGCTGTGGCCTAGACCTTCTTTTCTCCTCCTCTCTTCTCCCTTTTCTCTTTCTTTTCAATCACATTCCCCCAGGTGATTTCATTTAGTTCCATAGCTTTGGTTGCTATCTACATGCCAATGAATCTTAATTAGGTGTCTCTAAACCAGAGATATTTCCTAACCTGTACATCCAAATACCGACTGATCGTCTGTATTAGCATATCTCATTGAAATCTCTAATCAAGGACTCACATCTATATCAAATTGAACCCATCATCTCTTACACCTTCTCTCCAAAAACTATTTATCCTCTGGTTTTCCCCATTGGAACACATGGCACTATCAATCCATCAAGTTAATCAAACCTGAAATCTGGCAATTGTTCTTCTCTATTTCCTTACATCAGCATTCCCACAAATCAAATTCATCAGCAAATTCTGTCAGCTCTACCTCCAAAGTATGTCTTGAAAAAATCTACTTTTCTCCATCTTCATTGCCACCACCCTAGTCTAGTCCTGCATCCTCTTTATCCTGGATTACTACAAAAGCCTCCTACCTACATGGACATTCTTCTTCCAATTTTCCTCTCCTACAAACAATTATAGGCAACAAATGCAGCAACTAGTTGTCTTATTTATTAATCTACTTGTAAATATGCTGGCATATATCTCTAAAAAAAATTGTTTTTAAAAACATAACCACCACATCATTTTCACAGGTATAAAAATTAATAGTAATTCCTTATCTAGGAATCTCCAAATATCTAGTCACTGTTTAAATTTCCCTAAGAGTATTACGATGTTTTATCAGGTTTGTTTTGTTTTGTTTTGTTTTGTTTGAATCACAGTACAAACAAGATCCTCTCCCTACATTTGGTTGAAGTGTCCTTTAAGTCTCCTCCTACACTACAGGTTTTTCCTTCAGATTTTTATTTCTTTGAGTTTATTTCCTGAATAAACTGAGTCTTTTGTCCTGTGGAGTTCCCAAAAGTCTGGATTTCCTTGTTCATACCCCTGTGGTGTCACTGAACCTGGCCTTCTGTCCTCCTGCATTTCCTACAAACTTGTAGTGGGACCTAGAGGCTTGATCTGATTAGGCTCAATTTTTGTATAAATATGTCATAGGTGGAGTTGTGTACAAAATACTTAGTGCCTCTTTTTTATGTTAGGAGTCACTGATGATCTTTTCTTAGATTTATTATTTTGTTAAGGGCTTGAAAATTACAATATTCTAATTATATCAGCAGGATGATCTTGTTAAAAATATATATATAAACATGTCACTCCCCTTCAATGTCCACCAGTGTTGGGATAAAATTCAAATTCCTTAACATGGATCCTTACAAATTTATCAACTGGCAGCTGCCTGTCACTGTAGCCTTGTCTTATGCCATTCTCTGCCTCATGATTTGGGCTCCAGACATATTGACTTCACTGCAGAGTCATGAATAGGTCTTACTCCATCCCAAAAATCTAAAACTAGGATACCTCCACCTGCTATTTGCTCTATATTTCTCCCTTCATTACACTCTTGTCTCCTCCACCATCTCTTTGTTCATCAGTGTATTTCCAACATGTGAAGAGTTCCTAACACATTGTAGGTGCTTAGTTATGTACTTGTTGAATGAGCTTATGTCACTACAATTTCAGCTTTTCTTTTTAAATTGATAATGTGTTCATGTTACACTCTTATAAAGCATTTTTATATAAACTATCACATCAAATGCCACAACATCCCAATGAAGACAGAAGCAGACTGACTTCATTGTGTTTCTTCTCCTCTGCTTCTGTGAATTACGACGTGAACATTGCCACAGTGACATTCTTTCATCTTGAATTAATATGGTTGGAAATATTTACTTATTTCTTCTGTTTTGTATCTGAGATTCTAACATCTAAAAGCACTCTCAGACCAAAATCGGGAATGTGAAGGATTTATATTGTCTACTGCAGCTTAATCATATCTGTTTTAAGTGGCAAGCTACTAGCACCCATTCCTTATCTCAAAATCAACCCCTCCAGGAAGACTTGCCTGAGCCTGAGCCCAACAGTGTTAATGATGCCATCATCTGGACTATGCTGCAATTTTGGCCATACTTCTGATATTACAGATACCATTTTTTGCCTACGTCGCTTACACCTATTAGATTGTGATTCCCATGAGGACAGATATTAAACTTCACTCATTTCTATATATCGAATGACTAGCACAGTGCCTGGTACACAATAGATGCTCAATTCATAATTGCTGAATCATTGGCATGGATTAACATGCCCTCTTGTCTATAGTTAGTTCTCAAATAATGATAAATGGTTAGGTAAGTTTGTTTTGGTGGTGGCCATGCTTGTTACTTTGAAAAATGAATGGAATCAGGACTCCTGGTCAAAATACAACAGTAAGAAAATGAAGTGTTAAGATATAGTATCCCAAGGCGGTCTGGGTTAGATGGTAAACTATATGCAGGAATCTAATTTTAATCTCCCCAAACCTCACTAAAAACGCAGGGAAAAAATTTTTTAAAGACATAAACCCAAAAGGCTGGGAAGAATATTAGAAGAGATAAAAGCAATGCAATTTTTGAAGTGGAACCCAGATGGATTAGTGTTAGTTGACTTAGCCTGAGACGGTAGGGACCTCAGCCAGCAGTGGAGAATGCTGAGAAATAACCCAATTTATAATCCAGTATCCTCATAAGGTTCAGTAATTGGCAGCACCCGGTACCTTTGGAACTGAGAGTTAAGAGAGAGCTAAAATCAGGAGGTTTGGGTGAAACTATTTGAAAAGCAATTTAATTTAGAAAGATCCTTTCTCTCATTCCACAGAGCTAGATAACTGTCCTTCCCTTACCTCCACAGAAGTCTGGAGGTTTATTCTTCAGCTCTGGATAAAAAAATGAGAGTCACTGAACTGGAAAACACCAGGCACAGTGGCCCTGGATACTACCTAAAAGAAGGGGATTAAGCAACCTTATGCATAATTAATTAAATGCTTCCCTCACTAAGCTTGTAGAACACTGGTATCCAGTCTTCCATCCTCCAGGCAAGAGATTGGAAAAGTCTTCCCTGGAGAACCTGATGAGCCCAAAAAGAAAAACCTAAATATGCAGATGACAAGGGGTTCTGCATTTGAACAGTCCACCCACACAGAGAGTAAACCAGCTGCGTCCCAGGCTCTGAGTTACAGTCATCACTCTCAACCACGAGCAGACAACCAAAGATTAGCAAACCGTGGGGAAAATATCCAACACACAAGTTAGAGACAAAGATAGAAACTAAAAAAACAAACAGAATTTATTTTCAAAACAGAGAGAAAATGGAAAAAAAAGAAAGAAACTTGCAGGAAATATCAGTAATGATATTACTCAGAAAGATGACATATGCACGAAGCAAGAACAAGATGTTTTAAAAAAGAATATTTGGAGAACAAAGTTTTGGAAACTAAGCAAACAATAGCAGATAGAGGTGTTTCAGGTAATTAATTTTAAGACTACGTTGTTTTTCTGGGTTTTGTGATGTTTATGATAGATGACAGTTTTTTAATATTTATAAATTGTCATTTATTCCTGCATTATTAATAAATATTCCTATTTTACCTAATACCTAATTTTGTGTGGGTAATTTTGTGTTCATTTTCCTGAGGCAGGCCCCGAAAATTGTTCAGAAACTTCAGGCCCCTCAAAACCTGTGTCTGCCCCAATGGCAAATCTTATTTCCAGTTGCTCACATCAAAACTATAGGAGATATTCTCGACTCCCCTTCTTTCTCTAACCCCGCGTCCAATCTGTCAGGAAATCCTGTTCGCTCTGCCTTCAAAATATATGTGTAACCTGACCACTACTACCACCTTGGTTCAAACCGCCATCATCATTTGCCTGATTTTTGTAAGAGCCACTTAACCTGTCTTCTTGCTTTCACTCAAGCCCCCTTATGGAAAAGGTAGTTCATTCATATGCTTCAAATTTCAAACAGTGCAAAAGGGCATATAGTGAAAAACATTCTTTCTACCCTCTTCCTTTGCTACCCAGCCCCTCTTTTCAGAAGCAGTCAGTGTTATTTCTTGTGTTGTGTTGTGTATTCCCAACACAACAGTCAGAGAACTATCTTCTTAAAAACTCAGCCAGATAATACCATCCCTCTGCTCAAAACCTTCCAATGTCTCTCTGTTCACTCAAACTGCCTCTACGTTTCTTCTCTGACCTCCTATGGAGCTATTTTCTCTTTGGCTTACTCTGATCTCGTCACACTGACTCTTTTGCTATTCCTCAAAGATACCAGGCATGGTGTTCTCACTTTAAGGTTTTTACACTGACTATTCCCTCTTCTTGGTATCCTCTAGATATCTGCAAGACAATCTCTCTAAATTCTTTCAAGTCTCTGCTTAGATGTTACTTTCTCAAGGAGGCCTATCTTGATGATCTTATTTAAAATTCCAATCCAATTCATCCCTGCTCCATGACCTGGCACTCTCAAACTCCCTTACTCTACCTTCTTTGTTTAATAGCACTTTTCACCTTCTAACACATTACATAATGTATTTCTTATGTTCGTGGTTTATTGTATGTCTACTTCCATTAGGATGATAGCTACATGAGAGTAGGGATTTGGTTTATTCATTGATGTATCACAAGCACTTAAAATAGTGTCTAATGCATAGAAGTGGCTCAATAAATATGTGATGAATTTGAATATAACATGCATATATATGAATATATACATAATATGCATGCTGAGGACATAACTGTACATATACACATACACATACACACATACTGTAAAAGCATACAGTATCTCTGCAAGAATACAGAAGAAAGAAATAACACTGACTGCTTCTGAAAAGAGGGGCTCGGTAGCAAGGGAAGAGGGTAGAAAGACTGTTTTTCACTATATGCCCTTTTGCACTGTTTGACATTTGAAGCATATGAATGAACTACATTTTCCATAAATGAATAACAAAACAGTGTGAGTTGGACTTCATAGCATGATTTTCCCTCATAGTAGGATCCTCAAAATATTATGATTTTCTCAAACTCTCAATTTTTTACTCTTATGTAAATGTTGATGAAATTCTTTAAAACGTGTATAGAATTCAGTAGGCCATGGAGAAGAACAGAGCACAAGGTCCTCAAAGGAAACTTGGCTACAATAAGATAAATATATACTTGAAAATCAGGTGCCCAAAACACTAACACATGTCAATATATATTGATAAGTGAAAAAGAAAAAAAATCAAATCACAAAAGTAAACATATAACACTATCCTCTTTATATTTTAAAACATCTCTGTGTGTGATGTATATGCATAGAAAAAAAAATCGGGAAAGAGAAAGCTTTCATATTTTATTTTTTTAATTTTTTTCGAAATTATTTTAATCTTAAAGAAAGTTGCAAGAATAACAATAGTACAATGAACACCTACATATCCTTTACATAGATTCACACATTAGCATTTCACTCTATTTGCTTTATTTTTTGCTGTTTCTCTTCCATATACATCTACATAGACATGTATTCACACATACACGCACAAATAATATATATACATAACATTTTTCTGAACGATTCAAGAGTAACTTACTTGCATAAAGCCCTTCACCCCCAAATATTTCAGTGAGCATTTCCTCTAAATAATAATATTCTCTTACATTTACACAGTAGCGTTTTCAACTTCAGGAAACTTAATATTGATACAATATTTTTATCCAAGCAAACAACCATATGCTAATTTTTTAGTTGACTTAATAATTTCCTACTTACCATTAATTCTTCTTTTTTTGAATTTTTGAATTTTATTTTATTTATCTTTTTACACAGCAGGTTCTTATTAGTTATCCATTTTATACATGTTAGTGTATATATGTCAATTCCAATCTCCCAATACATCACACCACCACCACCCCCCAGCTGCTTATCCCCCTTGGTGTCCGTACGTTTGTTCTCTACATCTGTGTCTCAACTTCTGCCCTGCAAACTGGTTCATCTGTACCATTTTTCTAGGTTCCACAAATATGCATTAATATAGGATATTTGTTTTTCTCTTTCTGACTTACTTCATTCTGTATGACAGTCTCTAGATTCATCCACATCTCTACAAATGACCCAATTCCATTTTTTTATGGCTGAGTAATATTCCATTGTATATAAGTACCACATCTTCTTTATCCTTTCCTCTGTCAATGGGCATTTAGCTTGCTTCCATGACCTGGCTATTGTAAATAGTGCTTCAGTGAACACTGGGGTGCATGTGTCTTTTTGAATTATGGTTTTCTCTGGGTATATGCCCAGTACTGGGATTACTGGATCATATGGTAATTCTATTTTTAGATTTTTAAGGAACCTCCATACTGTTCTCCATAGTGGCTGCATCAATTTACATTCCCACCAACAGTGCAAGAGGGTTCCCTTTTCTCCACACCTTCTCCAGCATTTGTTGTTTGTAGATTTTCTGATGATGCCCATTCTAATTGGTGTGAGGTGATACCTCATTATAGTTTTGATTTGCATTTCTCTAATAATTAGTGATGTACAGCAGCTTTTCATATACTTCTTGGCCATCTGTATGTCTTCTTTGGAGAAATGCCTACTTAGGTCTTCTGCCCATTTTCGGATTGGATTGCTTGTTTTTTTAATGTTGAGCTGCATGAGCTGTTTATATATTTTGGAGACTAATCCCTTGTCCATTGATTCGTTTGCAAATATTTTCTCCCATTCTGAGTGTTGCCTTGTCGTCTTCTTTATGATTTCCTTTGCTGTGCAAAAGCTTTGAAGTTTCATTAGGTCCCATTTGTTTATTTTTGTTTTTCTTTTGGTTACTCTAGGAGGTGGATCAAAAAGATCTTGCTGTAATTTATGTCAAAGAGTGTTCTTCCTATGCTTTCCTCTAAGAGTTTTATAGTGTCCGGTCTTACATTTAGGTCTCGAATCCATTTTGAGTTTATTTTTGTGTATGGTGTTAGGGAGTGTTCTAATTTCATTCTTTTACTTGTAGCTGTCCAGTTTTCCCAGCACCACTTATTGAAGAGACTGTCTTTTCTCCATTGTATATCCTTGCATCCTTTGTCATAGATTAGTTGACCATAGGTGCGTGGGTTTATCTCTGGGCTTTCTACCCTGTTCCATTGATCTATATTTCTGTTTTTGTGCCAGTTCCAGATTGTCTTGATTACTGTAGCTTTATAGTATAGTCTGAAGTCCAGGAGCCTGATTCCTCCAGCTCCTTTTTTTTCCCTCAAGACTGCTTTGGCTTTTCAGGGTCATTTGTGTCTCCATACAAATTTTAAGATTTTTGTTCTAGTTCTGTAAAAAATGCCATTGGTAATTTGATAGGGATTGCACTGAATCTGTAGATTGCTTTGGGTAGTATAGTCATTTTTACAATATTGATTCTTCCAATCCAAGATCATGGTATTTTCTCCATCTGTTTGTATCACCTTTAATTTCTTTCATCAGTGTCTTATAGTTTTCTGCATACAGGTCTTTTGTCTCCCTAGGTAGGTTTATTCCTAGGCATTTTATTCTTTATGTTGCAATGGAAAATGGGAGTGTTTCCTTAATTTCTCTTTCAGATTTTTTATCATTAGTGTATAGGAATGCAAGAGATTTCTGTGCATTAATTTTGTATCCTGCAACTTTACCAAATTCATTGATTAGCTACAGTAGTTTTCTGGTCGCATCTTTAGGATTCTCTATGTATAGTATCATGTCATCTAAAACAGTGACAGTTTTACTTCTTCTTTTCCAATTTGTAATCCTTTTATTTCTTTTTCTTCTCTGATTGCCGTGGCTAGGACTTCCAAAACTATGTTGAATAATAGTGGTGAGAGTGGATATCCTTGTCTTGTTCCTGATCTTAGAGGAAATGCTTTCAGTTTTTCACCATTGAGAATGATGTTTGCTGTGGGTTTGTCATATATCGCCTTTATTATGTTGAGGTAGGTTCCCTCTATGCCCACTTTCTGGAGAGTTTTTATCATAAATAGGTGTTGAATTTTGTCAAAAGCTTTTTCTGCATCTATTGAGATGATCATATGGTTTTTCTTCTTCAGTTTGTTAATATGGTGTATCACATTGATTGATTTGCCTATATTGAAGAATGCTTGCATCCCTGGGATAAATCCCACTTGATCATGGTGTATGATCCTTTTAATGTGGTGTTGGATTCTGTTTGCTAGTATTTTGTTGAGGATTTTTGCATCTATATTCATAAGTGATATTGGTCTGTAATTTTCTTTTTTTTTTTTAGTATCTTTGTCTGGTTTTGGTATCAGGGTGATGGTGGCCTCATAGAATGAGTTTGGGAGTGTTCCTTCCTCTGCAATTTTTGGAAGGGTTTGAGAAGGATGGGTGTTAGCTCTTCTCTAAATGTTTGATAGAATTCACCTGTGAAGCCATCTGGTCCTGCACTTTTGTTTGTTGGAAGATTTTTAATCACAGTTTCAATTTCATTACTTGTGATTGGTCTGTTCACATTTTCTATTTCTTCCTGTTTCAGTCTTGGAAGATTATACCTTCCTAAGAATTTGTCCATTTCTTCCAGGTTGTCCATTTTATTGGCATAGCGTTGCTTGTAGTAGTCTCTTAGGATGCTTTGTATTTCTGTGGTATCTGTTGTAACTTCTCCTTTCTCATTTCTACTTTTATTGATTTGAGTCCTCTCCCTCTTTTTCTTGATGAGTATGGCTAATGGTTTATCAAATTTGTTTATCTTCTCAAAGAACCAGCTTTTAGTTTTATTAATCTTTGCTATTGTTTTCTTTCTTTCTATTTCATTTATTTCTGCTCTGATCTTTATGATTTCTTTCCTTCTGCTAACTTTGGGTTTTGTTTGTTCTTCTTTCTCTAGTTCCTTTAGGTTTAAGGTTAGATTGTTTATTTGAGATCTTTCTTGTTTCTTGAGGTAGGCTTGTATTGCTAAAAACTTCCTTCTTAGAACTGCTTTTGCTGCATCCCATAAGTTTTGGATCATCGTGTTTTCATTGTCATTTGTCTCTAGGTATTTTTTGATTTCCTCTTTGATTTCTTCAGGGATCTCTTGGTTATTTAGTAACGTATTGTTTAGCCTCCATGTGTTTGTGTTTTTTATGTTTTTTCACCTGTAATTCATTTCTAATCTCATAGCATTGTGGTCAGAAAAGATGCTTGATATGATTTCAATTTTCTTTAATTTACTGAGACTTAGCTTGTGACCCAAGATGTGATCTATCTTGGAGAATGTTCCGTGCACACTTGAGAAGAAAGTGTAATCTGCTATTTTTTGATGGAATGTCCTGTAAATATCAATTAAATCTATCTGCTCTATTGTGTCATTTATAGCTTCCTTTTCTTTACTAATTTTCTGTCTGGTTGATCTGTCCATTGGTGTAAGTGAGGTGTTAAAATCCCCCACTATTATTGTGTTACTGTCAATTTCATCTTTTATAGCTGTTAGCAGTTGCCTTATGTATTGAGGTGCTCCTATGTTGGGTACATATATATTTATAATTGTTATATCTTCTTCTTGGATTGATCCCCTGATCATTATGTAGTGTCCTCCCTTGTCTCTTGTAACATTCTTTATTTTAAAATCTATTTTATCTGACATGAGTACTGCTATTCCAACTTTCTTTTGATTTCCATTTGCATGGAATATCTTTTTCCATCCCCTCATTTTCAGTCTGTATGTGTCTCTAGGTCTAAAGTGGGTCTCCTGTAGACAGCATATATATGGGTTTTGTTTTTGTATCCATTAAGCCAGTCTACGTCTTTTGGTGGGAGCATTTAATACATTTACAATTAAGGTAATTATCAATATGCATGTTCCTATTACCATTTTCTTTATTGTTTTCGGTTTGTTATTGTAGGTCTTTTCCTTCTCTTGTGTTTTCCTGCCTAGAGAAGTTCCTTTAGCATTTGTGGTAAAGCTGGTTTGGTGGTGCTGAATTCACTTAGCTTTTGCTTGTCTGTAAAGCTTTTGATTTCTCCATCGAATCTGAATGAGATCCTTGCCAGGTAGAGTAATCTTGGTTGTAGGTTCTTCCCTTTCATTACTTTAAATATGTCATGCCACCCCCTTCTGCCTTGTAGAGTTCCTGCTGAGAAGTCAGCTGTTAACTTTATGGGAGTTCCCTTCTATATTATTTGTCATTTTTCCCTCACTGCTTTCAATAATTTTTCTTTGTCTTTAATTTTTGCCAATTTGATTACTATGTGTCTCGGTGTGTTTCTCCTTGGGTTTATCCTGCCTGGGATTCTCTGTGCTTCCTGGACTTGGGTGGCTATTTCCTTTCCAATGTTAGGGAACTTTTTGACTCTAATCTCTTCAAATATTTTCTCGGGTCCTTTGTCTCTCTCTTCTCCTTCTGGGACCCCTATAATGAGAATGTTGTTGTGTTTAATGTCCCAGAGGTCTCTTAGGCTGTCTTCATTTCTTTTCATTCTTTCTTTTTTATTCTGTTCCATGGCAGTGAATTCCACCATTTTGTCTTCCAGGTCACTTATCCGTCCTTCTGCCTCAGTTATTCTGCTATTGATTCCTTCTAGTGTATTCTTCATTTCAGTTATTGTATTGTACATCTCTGTTTGTTTGTTTTTTAATTCTTCTAGTTGTTTGTTAAACATTTCTTGCATCTTCTCAATCTTTGCCTTCATTCTTTTTCTGAGGTCCTGGATCATCTTCACTATCATTATTCTGTATTCTCTTTCTGGAAGGTTGCGTATCTCTACTTCATTTAGTTGATTTTCTGGGGTTTTATCTTGTTCCTTCATCTGGTACATAGCCCTCTGCCTTTTCATCTTGTCTATCTTTCTGTGAATGTGGTTTTTGTTCCACAGGCTGCAGGATTGTAGTTTTTCTTGCTTCTGTTGTCTGCCCCATGGTGGATTAGGCTATCTAAGAGGCTTGTGCAAGTTTCCTGTTGGAAGGGACTGGTGGTGGGTAGAGCTGGCTGTTGCTCTGTTAGGCAGAGCTCAGTAAAACTTTAATCCGCTTGTCTGCTGATGGGTGGGGCTGGGTTCCCTCCCTGTTGGTTGTTTGGCCTGATGCAACCCAGCACTGGAGCCTACCCTGGCTCTTTGGTGGGGCTAATGGCTGACTCTCAGAGGGCTCACGCCAAAGAGTACTTCCCAGAACTTCTGCTGCCAGTATCCTTGTCCTTACGGTGAGACACAACCACCCCCCCACCTCTGCAGGAGACCCTCCAACACTAGTAGGTAGGTTTGGTTCACTCTCCTATGGGGTCACTGCTCCTTCCCCTGGGTCCCGATGCTCGCACTACTTTGTGTGTGCCCTCCAAGAGTGGAGTCTCTGTTTCCCCTAGTCCTGTTGAAGTCCTGTAATCAAATCCCACTAGCCTTCAAAGTCTGATTCCGTAGGAATTTCTCCTGTTGCCCAGACCCCCAGGTTGGGAAGCCTGATGTGGGGCTCAGAACCTTCATTCCAGTGGGTGGACCTCTGTGGTATAAGTGTTCTCCAGTTTGTGAGTCACCTACCCAGCAGTTATGGGATTTGATTTTATTGTGATTGCACCCCTCCTACCATCTCATTGTGGCTTCTCCTTTGTCTTTGGATGTGGGGTATCTTTTTTGGTGAGTTCCAGTGTCTTCCTGATTGTTCAGCAGTTAGTTGTGATTCCGGAGCTCTCGCAAGAGGGAGTGAGAGCACCTCCTTCTACTCTACCATCTTGAACCAATCTCCTGTAGCATTCATTCTTATGTAGCATTCTGTGTTGTCTTATGGAGAGCATAGATTGTTTCTATAATTTTAAAACAATTTTAATTGTTTTAATTATTTAGGGAGCTAGAATAAGCAAAATAGCATCTCAAGATTTAACTTCTTGAAGCACTTACTTTTCACAGAGTCAGCATACATATATGGGTCTTAGGGAGGACTGCTGTCTTTTCCTAGAAAGCTACTAGTCATGTCTAGATACTTCATACTCCTGACTGAATACCAGGATGACAACTGGTACTGAATCCTGAGACAGCCTAACACTTAAAGAGCCATAGACAAGAAAGGTAGGATTCCTTTATCAGTACCCTCTGCAATCTCTCAAAGAGCACAGAATCTTCTACTCAGTTCAGGAATGATCCTTCAACAATTTTTTTTTAATCTAATTATAAGAAGCAAGTTCTGTTGTCCTGATATATTGTGTGACGTTTCTCCTTTCACAAGAAAAGAAACATGAACACTTAAAGGAGTACCAGAACCCATTCTTTCAAGTCTTTCTTTCAAGTCCTTCTAAGTGAATCTTCCCCATTCTCCTTTAATTCCTGTGCTTCTCATTCCTGTGGTAGTGGCACCACCACAAGAAAGATTGAGTAATGAATTCCATCAGTGTCCCAAACATAATCACTGGAGGCCCTGGGCAAGCTCCTGCAACCAGATAGAGGCAAAGCATTAACACTTAAAACTCCTACCACATAGGCACTTTATTGAACAAGATAATTTTTAAAATTTATTCATAGCATCATTAAGAATGTGTTTATTGAGCCATTTGAGGATAATCAGTAAAATCACTAGCCATTTTTACAAAACCTTACATCAGAAAAGTGGAGACTACAGTCACCAAAAAGACATTATCATCACAGTTTAAAACTCCATATGTAGCGCATATATTAGCTGTTTTCATTAGGAAAATTATCCTATTATTATATAGCATATAATAGAGATTAAGGCCATTAGGGCAAATTTTACAACACTATATTGATAGAAAAATAAATTTGAATTTAACCGCCTACAAAGTACTCTACTGAGCCATAGCACAGTGGGTATTGAAGTTGGAAAATAATGTCAAAAAAAGGCTAAGTACTTATTTCTGTCTTCAGTGGGGAGTGGCAGTATGTACTCTGCTGATTTCCCAGCATTAGCAAGACACCCACAGTGGGGGGTGGGGGTGGGTAATGGATGCAATAAACAGTTAACTGCAGTATTCTGTAAGGTACTTTTAAAGACCAAGCACAGGGGGGTGGAGTCAAAATGGCAAACTAGGAGGATGCGAAGTTCACGTCTCTGCACAATTAGGGCACCTACCAGTCACTGGAGGGGACCATGGATATCTAAGGGGATGAGAGGAACACCCAAGCAACTGGGTAGGACATGGGATGAGGAGAAGTGGAGGCAGGACAGACCGGTGCCTCTCAGGGGCGGCTGGGGGAGGGGAAGGGATCCCACGCCCAGAGGGGAGAAGGGGGGGACTGTTGGGAGGACAGAAAATCAGAAGGGAGAGTGGCCAACATTTCCCTTGCTCATGTGGGCCCCAGGGAGCCTGCTGAGATCCCAGGCCTGATCCTCTGCCCCCCGAAGCCCCCTCCAGCCACATGGGTCCTGAGGGAGTGGGAAGGAGGGAAGGGGCAGCAAAAATAAAAGCCAGACCTATGGGACTGGCACCCCGAAGGGCGGCTGGGTAAGGGGAGGGGTTCCCACACCCAGTGGTGCCCACCCAAGGTTAGGAGTTCAGTGGCAATGTGGGAGACCCTCCAGGATGTGGAGGAACAGAAGGGAGTACAGCCAGTGCTTTCCCTACTCACTTAGGCACCAGGGAGCCTGTTGGGCTCCCGGGCCTAATCCCCCACCCTCTGGCATCACAGAGCCTAAGCCCCGTCCCTACACCCCCACCCAGGTCCCTAACTCTACACTGTGGCACTCCAAAACCCCCCTGAGACCCCTCCAACACCACTGGGCCTAAACCCCACCCACACACCCTCAGCCAAGGCCTTACTTCCAAACTCAGGAACTCCACACTCCCAAGGACCCCCTCAGGCCATGCTGCATTTCCCCCGCAGGTCCTAAGTCTAGTCCCCGCCTCAGCCTAAATCCCTCCTCACCTAAGTTCCACCCCACTGCCTAAGCTCCACCCCACACAGCCAAGGACTTTTCTGGCCTTTTATTTTCTTCTTCTTCTAGGGTGTGGTTCTGCTTTACCTTGTTCTTATTGATTCATTTATATATTTTTTTCTAATAAATCTTTTATTTTTCTAATTTTATTTTATTCTTTATACTTTGTTATGGTTCTGCTCCCTTTGGCTTGTTCCCTTCTTTTTTCTTTCTTTTTTCTGTTGTGGTTCTGTTTTACCTTGTTGTAGTTGTTTCAATTATATTCTTATTTTTCCTAATATATTTTTTATCTTTCTAATTTTATTTTATTTTTTATTCTTCGTTATTGTACTGCTCCCTTTTTTTCTTTTCTTTTGCCATGCCACACTGCATGCAGGATCTTGGTTCCCAGGCTGGGTGTTGGGCCTGAGCTCCTGTGGTGGGAGCGCTGAGTCCAAACCACAGGACTAAAAGAGAACCTCAGACCCCAGGGAATATTAATCAGAGTGAGGCCGCCTGGAGGTCCTCATCTCAGCGCCAAGACCCGGCTCTACGCAACTGCCTGCAAACACCAGTGCTGGATGCCTGAGGCCAAACAACCAGTAAGACAGTAATAGAGCCCCAATCATCAAAAAAAATGAGGCAACAAAAAAAATGTTACAGACAAAGTAGCAAGGTAAAAACCTACAAGACCAAATAAGTGAAGAGGAAAAAAGCAAACTGCCTGAAAAAGAATTCAGAGTAATGATAGTAAAGATGATCCAAAATCTTGGAACTAGAATGGAGAAAATACAAGAAACGTCTAACAAGGGCCTAGAAGAACTAAAGAGCAAACAAACAGTGAAAAACAACACAATAACTGAAATTAAAAATACTCTAGAAGGAATCAATAGCAGAATAACTGAGACAGAAGAGTGAATAAGTGAGCTGGAAGATAGAACAGTGGAAATAACTGCCACGAAGCAGAATAAAGAAAAAGAATGAAAAAAATTGAGGACAGTATTAGAGAATTCTGGGACAACATTAAGTACACAAACACATTTGAATTTAGGGGTCCCAGAAGAAGAAGAGAAAGACAAAGGGACTGAGAAAATATTTGAAGAGATTATAGTTGAAAACTTCCCCAATATGGGAAAGGAAATAGCCACCCAAGTCCATGAAGTGCAGAGAGTCCCATACAGGACAAACCCTAGGAGAAACACACCAAGACACATGTTAATCAAACTAACAAAAGTTAAATTCAAAGAAAAAATATTAAAAACAGCAAGAGAAAAACAACAAATAACATACAAGGGAATCCCCATACGGTTAACAGCTGATCTTTCAGCAGAAACTCTGCAAGCCAGAAGGAAGTGGCAGGACGTTTAAAGTGATGAAAGAGAAAAAGCTACAACGAAGATTACTCTACCCAGCAAGGATCTCATTCAGATTCAAAGGAGAAATTAAAATCTTTACAGACAAGCAAAAGCTAAGAGAATTCAACACCATCAAACCAGCTTTACAACAAATGCTAAAGGAACGTCTCTAGGCAGGAAACACAAGAGAAGGAAAAGACCCACAATGACAAACCCAAATCAGTTGAGAGGATGGTAATAGGAGCATCCATATTGATAATCACCTGGAATGTAAATGGATTGAATGCTCCAACCAAGAGACACAGAATGACTGAATGGAAACAAAAACAAGACCCATGTATATGCTGTCTGCAGAAGACCCACTTCAGACCTGGGGACACATACAGACTGAAAGTGAAAGGATGGAAAAAGATATTCCATGCAAATGGAAATCACAAGAAAGCTGGAGTAGCAATAGTCATATCAGGTAAAATAGACTTAAAAATAAAGACTGTTACAAGGCATAAGGAAGGACACTACATAATGATCAAGGGATCAATCCAAGAAGAAAACATAACAATTATAAATGTTTATGCAGCCAACATAGGAGCACTTCAATAGATAAGGTAAATGCTGACAGCCATGGAGGGGGAAATCGATGGTAACACAGTAATGGTGGGGGACTTTAACACCCCATTTACACCAATAGACAGATCATCCAGACAGAAAATAAATAAGTAAACACAAGCTTTAAATGACACAACAGACCAGATAGTCTTTATTGATATTGATAGGACATTCCACCTGAAAGTGGAAGAATACACTTTCTTCTTGAGTGCACACAGAACGTTCTCCAGAAAAAATCACATCTTGGGTCACAAATCAAGCCTGGGAAAATTTAAGAATATTGAAATCATATCAAGCATCTTTTCCAACCACAACGCTATGAGATTAGAAGTCAATCACAGGAAAAAAAAAACTGTAAAACACACAAACACATGGAGGCTAAACACTGCGCTGCTAAATAACCAAGAGATCACTGAAGAAACCAAAGAAGAAACAAAAAAATACCTAGAAACAAATATTAATGAAAACACAGTGACCCAAACCTATGGGACACAGCAAAAGCAGTTCTAAGAGGGAAGTTTACAGCAATTCAACCTCACCTCAAGAAACAAGAAAAATCTCAAATAAACAATCTAACCTTACACCTAAATCAGCTAGAAAAAGAAGAACAAAGAAAACCCAAAGTTAGTAGAAGGAATGAAATAAAGATCAGAGCAGAAATAAATGAAATAGAAATGAAGAAAACAATAGCATAGATAAATAAAAGTAAAAGTTGGTTCTTTGAGAAGATAAACAAATTTGATAAACCTTTAGGAGACTCATCAAGAAAAAAAAGGGAGAGGACTCAAATCAATAAAATTAGAAATGAAAAAGGAGAAGTTACAATGGACACCGCAGAAATACAAAGGATCATAAAAGACTACAACAAGCAACTATATGCCAATAAAATGGTCAACTTGGAAGAAATGGACAAATTCTTGGAAAGGTACAACTTTCCAAAACAGAACCAGGAAGAATTAGAGAATATAAACAGACCAATCACAGGTAATGATATTGAAACTGTAATTAAAAATCTTCCAACAAACAAAAGTCCAGGACCAGATGGCTTCACAGGCGAATTCTATCAAACATTTAGAGAAGAGCTAATATCTATCCTTCTCAAACACTTCCAAAAAATTGAAGAAGGAGGAACACCCCCAAACTCGTTCTACGAGGCCACAATCCCCCTGATACCAAAAGCAGACAAAGATATCACAAAAAAAGAAAATTACAGACCAATATCACTGATCAACATAGACACAAAAATCCTCAATAAAATACTAGCAAACAGAATCCAACAACACATTAAAAATATCAAACACCATGATCAAGTGGGATATATCCCAGGGATGCAAGGATTCTTCAGTATATGCAAAACAATCAATGGGATACAACATATTAACAAATTAAAGAATAAAAACCATGTGATCATCTCAATAGATGCAGAAAAAGCTTTTGACAAAATTCAACACCCATTTATGATAAAAACTCTCCAGAAAGTGGGCATAGAGGGAACCTACCTCAACATTATGAAGGCCATATATGACAAACCCACAGCAAACATCATTCCCAAACATGAAAATCTGAAAACATTTCCTCTAAGATCAGGAACAAGACAAGGATGCCCACTCCGGCCACTATTATTCAGCATAGTATTGGAAGTCCTAGCCATGCCAATCAGAGAAGAAAAAGAAATAAAAGGAATACAAATTGGAAAAGAAGTAAAACTGTCACTATTTGCAGATGACATGATACTAAACATAGAAAATCCTAAAGATGCCATCAGAAAACTACTAGAACAAATCAGTGAATTTGGTAAGGTTGTAGCATACAAAATTAATGCACAGAAATCTCTTGCATTCCTATACACTAACAACAAAAGATCAGAAAGAGAAATTAAGGAAACAATCCCATTTACCATTGTGACAAAAAGAATAAATACCTAGGAATAAACCTACCTATGGAGGCAAAAGACCTGTACTCAGAAAACTATAAAACACTGATGAAAGAAATCAAAGATGACTCAAACAGATGGAGAGACATACCATGCTTCTGGATTGGAAGAATCAATATTGTGAAAATGACTGTACTACCCAAAGCAATCTACAGGTTCATTGCAATCCCTATCAAATTACCAATGGCATTTTTCACAGAATTAGAAAAGAAAATTATACAATTTTTATGGAAACACAAAAGACCCCAAATAGCCAAAGCAATCTTGAGAAAGAAAAATGGACTTGGTGGAATTAGGCTCCCCGACTTCAGACTATACTACAAAGCTACAGTAATCCAGACGATATGATACTGGCACAAAAAGAGAAATATAGATCAATGGTACAGGATAGAAAGCCTAGAAATAAACCCACACACCTATGGTCGCCTAATCTATGACAAAGGAGGCAAGAATATACAATGGAGACAAGACAGCCTCTTCAATAAATGGTGCTGGGAAAACTGGACAGCTACATGTAAAAGAATGAAATTAGAACACTGCCTAACACCATACATAAAAATAAGCTTAAAATGGATTAAAGACCTAAATGTAAGACCAGACACTATAAAACTCTTTGAGGAAAACATAGGAAAAACACTCTTTGACATAAATCACAGCAAGATCTTTTATGACTCACTTCCTAGAGTAATGAAAATAAAAACAAAAATATGCAAATGGGACCTAATGAAACTTAAAAGCTTTTGCACAGCAAAGGAAACCATAAACAAGATGAAAAGACAACCCACAGAATGGGAGAAAATATTTGCAAATGAAACAACAGACAAAAGATTAATCTCCAAAATATACAAACAGCTCATGCAGCTCAATATCAAAAAAACAAACAACCGAATCCAAAAATGGGCAGAAGACCTAAATAGACATTTCTCCAAAGAAGATATACAGATGGCCAAGAGGCACATGAAAAGCTGCTCAACACCACTAATTATTAGAGAAATGAAATCAAAACTACAATGAAGTATCACCTCACACCAGTCAGAATGGCCATCATCAGAAAATCTACAAACAGTAAATGCTGGAGAGGGTATGGAGAAAAGGGAACACTCTTGCACTGTTGGTGCCAATGTAAATTGATACAGCCACTTTGGAGAACAGAATGGAGGTTCCCCAAAGAACTAAAAATAGAACTACCATACGACCCAGCAATCCCACTACTGGGCATATACCCTGAGAAAACCATAATTCAAAAGGACACATGTAACCCCACGTTCACTGCAGCACTATTTACAATAGCCAGGACATGGAAACAACCTAAATGTCCATTGACAGATGAATGGATAAAAAAGAAGTGGTACATATATATATAATGGAATATTACTCAGTCATAAAATGAAAATTCATTTGTAGAAATGTGAATGGATCTAGAGTCTGTCATACAGAGTGAAGTAAGTCAGAAAGAGAAAAACAAATATCATACATTAATGCATACATGTGGAATCTAGAAAAATGGTACAGATGAACATATTGCAGGGCAGGAATAGAAAGGCAGATGTAGAGAACAGACATGTGGACACATGAGGGGAAGGAGAAGGTTGGGTGAATTGGGAGATCAGGTTTGACATAAATACACTACCATGTGTAAAATAGATAGCTAGTGGGAACCTGCTGTATAGCACAGGGAGCTCAGCTCAGTGCTCTGTGATGGCCTAGTTGGGTGGGATGGGAGGTGGGGGGAGTTCCAAGAGGGAGGGGATGTGTGTATGCGTATGGCGATTCACTTCGCTGTGCAGCAGAAACTAACACAACATTGTAAAGCAATTATATTACAATAAAAAAAATAAAAGAAATTTTAGAAGACCAAGCACATAAGACCTGGTATATTAATGACTCTTACATTACAGCAGCCCTTCAGGTAGAAATAGAGCCCGCTGATGACAGCTCTTCCTCTTCTGGTCTTTCCCCAAGCTCTTCACCAGTGCTTCTTACCTTAATCTCAATCAGGGAGCAGAAAGAAAGGCCATGATGAAGAGGAAGTTAACTGATAGAAAGTTAAAGGTAGAGTATTGAATGGTATTCCAAAAAAGGCCTACTTTGGATTTGATGAAATCTATTATTCCCCTAACAGTGACTGAAATGATGCATGCTAAATCCATGGAGAATAGTACAGTAAGATAAGGGTAAGTGCTCAAGTACTGAAAGAGACAGAGACAGAGAGAGCCAAAAAGAACAAGAATACCTAGATGAGTATAAAAACTACACAGAGGGGACTTCCCTGGTGGTGCAGTGGTTAAGAATCCGTCTCCCAGTGCAGGGGACACGGGTTCGTTCCCTGGTCCAGGAAGATCCCACATGCCGTGGAGCAACTAAGCCGGTGCACCACAACTACTGAGCCTGTACTCTAGAGCCCACGAGCCACAACTACTGAGCCCACGTGTCACAACTACTGAAGCCCACGCACCTAGAGCCCATGCTCCACAACAGTAGAAGCCACCGCAATGAGAAGCCCACGCACCACAACGAAGAGTAGCCCCCACTCGCTGCAACTAGAGAAAGCCCGCGCGCAGCAAAGAAGACCCAATGCAACCAAAAATAAATAAATAAAATAAATAAATTTATTAAAAAAAAAAAACTACACAGAATTCTACGATATTTTGACTTGTATAATTCCCCTCTTATCGCGCCACCCCCCCCCACCATCCCATAAATATTTTACCACAGGAAAAGGAGAAGAGCTATTTGCAGCAAATATTTCTCACCATAGCTGCTGGAAGGTATTCACAGCAAACCCTTAAGAGTTTGAAGAGGAACAAATTTGCTTAATCATTACACTCTCCTTTCACCTAAGAAATTTTTGTCATGCTATCTATTAGAAGGATATCAGCCACCTAAATCCACAGACAGCTGAAATGATTTATATAACTTACACAAGATTATGTATCCAAGCTTCTTTTCTTCAACAAAAATTAATATAAATATTTTAACAAATTAAACATCAGTATTCATTTTTAACTTTAAGCATACGATTTTTTAACAATTTCAACCAGTTTAACAGAGCATTAAAAACAGAGCATTTCAAAAAATTAAAACTCAAGAGAATATGTAAACTCTGTCACAAATAAACAAACAATTTAAATATTTGTAGTGCACTCTCAATTGTGCCAACGTCTTCTTGTTTATTTGAAGAATGACTAGAGTAGATTCAAAAGCTTTTCTGAATTTTCTATTTCTAACTAAATTCTCATTTTCAGGATGAATTAAGACAAAAGAAGGGAAAAAAATACTTAAAATTTTATTATCAGTTTACCACTTCACTTCAATAACATCTGAGGACTCCAAATCTACATTTTAACTACATCTAGCTACATGTTGCTATTTAAATTAATTAATTTTTAAAATTTAAAATTCATTTCCTATGGCATGCTAGCCTCGTTATAAGTGCTCAATAGCCACGTGACTAGTGGCTATCATAACAAACATTTCCAATATCATAGAAATTTCCAATTTCACAGAAAGTTCTACTAGGCATTTCTACTCTAGATGTTTAAGCGAATTTTAAATGATGAGTGATTAAGTGTCCTTTGGTGCCTCATTAAAAAGTATACATTTCTTTAAGGATTTAATTTTGTCCTAATATTTATTACTGCTGGTTGTAGAGGGATGACTTGGATGCCCATATATTAGAAAACGTGACTAACTACAATGATAAATATAGAGAACACTGGCAAGAAAATGAGCACAAGGTATCATTATGTCCTTTATAATCCATATTTTTCCTAAGAATATTGCATGGCTATATTATTTCAAAATGTATTAGTATTAAATGTCAATTAGCTGAAATGTTCAAAAAATAGAAAATCTTGATTAAAAGAATTTTTATCTGATGTTTAAGTCATAGCTTTTCAATTTCTACACACTTACTGATTATCTTTCAAAAATATACGAGCCCATTTCCCTGTCTAGTATTATCAATATAATTGAATCTTCCTTTGAAGACTCACTATATTGCAGGGCCTCAGGCTCATCAAAATGACCATCAGTGATCCCTGTAGAGGCTACTAGAGGAGTGGCTTCAGTCAGTGTTCACTCCAAGATATATGCTGGAGGTTGGATTTGTGATTAAATGTCTTACATGTAGTTTATTTTTATTATAACTTGCCTCTTTCATCTAAAAGTTGCGTTTCAAAGAATAAAAATAAATGTTTGCACAATATGATACTTCCGGCAAGTGGGGGCCTGTCCATTTGAAATTTTGTTAAAATTAGAAAGCATAATTGTCATATTGTATTCCAAAAATAGCTCTTTGAACTTCTTATCAAAATGCTACATGATATGTTCTAAGCATTTAATTTTTAATTCCAAGTTAAATTTTCATTTTTTTTTGGTTAAAATATGTCGGGTTTTTCCATATTAGAAGATGAAAGCAAAGAAAATGGTATCAGAGAAACAAGGAATAATTCTCCCATGAAGTTTGATAAATGAGGTTTATGAGATTATTTTCTCAGTTTGAGAATACTTCCCTAGATGGAAAATAAAATGTTGGAAGAGACTGAAAGAAAGCAATAGAAGTAAAAATAAATAAACAAAAGTTATCAATTACTTCATTCTTCTCTTGCATAGCTTCCCAGTCCTAGCCACTGAGCCAGAAGTAGAAACTAAGCAGAAGCCTGAGTGAGTAACCTATCCCTCTGCCATCCTTGCTAACAGAATCAGCTTATGAATGAAACACAATGGAACAAACTCATATTGCAGCTTAAAAAAGAGAGAGGCTTGGCATATACCTTCTTGAATCCAAGGACTTAAATTCCATAACAAGAAAAATATTGGAATGTTCTTTCCACTCCACCTATACACCCAACACTTATTTAAACTGTCACCTTCTAGAAACATTTCGTATCCTACCTCTTCCATAAAAAGTTGTTCTGATCTTCTGGTCTAGATAATATTTTCCTCCTTTGAAATACTAAAGGATTTACTGACTATATGATCCATTTATTATTTATTAGTTCATTGCCTTCCAACATTTTTTTAAATCAATTTTATTATTTTTCTGATCATAAAATTAAATGTGCTGTTCTTAAAAATATAGCTTTTAGCAAGTTCTAAAGAATAAAATAAAAATCAGCCATAATCCAACTACCAGGAAATAATTCTTATTAGAACTTAGATACATTTCCTTTTCATTTTTATACATTTATAAACGTATAAATGTACAACTACATACTAGAATACATTCTGCTCATCATCTTATTTTTCATTTATCATTACTGCATAAATACTTTCCCATGTTTTAAATAGTTTTCAAAAATGGGTTAATGGGAATTCTGCTTCCAGCATGACTGAGCAAACCCTTAAAATTATCCTCTGATAAATTAAAACTATAAATTAAAAGCATGTGGATTTGAGAGAGGAGTCAATGTTTGGAGGAAGCAACTGGCATAGAATAAGTTTCATGTTTTCAGGCAAAAGAAAGCTAAGAATGAATCACCAGCACATCCAAAATACACACACACACAAAAAAATGCCAAAGAAAATTCTCCAGGTGGAAAAGAAATGACACCAGAGAGAATCTTAGATCTTTAAGAATAAAAGAAGAGAATCCAAAAAAATGTAAATATTTGAGTGAAAATAAAAGACTATTTCTCTCTTCATTTCTTTAAAATACATACAGTCACTTAGAGCAAACATAATATTCTCTTGTGGAGTTAAAATGCAGGTAGTTGTAATATATATGGCAAACATTACATAAAAGAAGGTGAAGAGGGGTGGTAAATGGACCTATTTGATTGTAAGGTTGCATTTTATATAATTAGTAAAATCCTTAGAAGGCTGTGACAACTTCAGAATGTATATTGTAATTTCTAGAGCAACCACTAAAAAATTTTAGAAGACATAGTTAAAAAGTTAAGAGGTAAATTCAAATAAAATTCTAAAATATATTCAAATAATCTAAAAGAGAGCAGGGTAGAAAAAAATTAAGAGGGATCAAACAAAAACCAAATAGTAAAATAGAAGATCTAAAGACAACCATATCAATAATTACATTAAATGATAATAAAAGGTAGACATTATCAGAAATGCTAAAAATCCAAGTCCCTGTCTTGAATATACATACTTCTAATGTTTATAACATACATACTTTAAATATGACACAGAAGTTTGGAAAGAATAGATTGAAAAGCTATATCATGCAAACGGTAAGCATAAGAAGGCCACAATAGCTATATTGATACCAGTTAAAGAAATTTTAAGAGAAAGAGTATTGTTAAAGGTAAAGAGGCACATTTTACAATGATAATATAATCTGTTTGTCAGAAAAATATTGTAAATATACATGTGCTTAATAACAGAACTTCAAATCCATGAAGCAAGAATCAACAGAACTGAAGAGAGAAAAAGACAATTCCAGTAGGAGATTTTTACACTGTTCTTTCAGTAATAGACTATCTAGACAAAAATCAGTTTAAACATAGAGGATCTAAAGAATGATATCAACCAGATAGACCTAATTGATATTTACAGATTACAACACCCAGTAACTACAGAATATACATTCCTTTCATATGCACATGGAACATTAGCCATACATACATATATTTATGTATGACCATAAAACATATATCAATATATCTAAAAAGAATTGAAATTATAGTCTCTGGGCACAACAGAATTATATTAGAAACCAATAACAATAAGAATCTAGGAAATTCTCAACTATTTGAAACTCAACCAAGATACTTCTAAGTAATCCATGAGCTAAAGAAGAAATCATAAAGAAAATGAGAAAACTAAAAATTATTTGTAACTGAATGATAATAAAAATAAAACATGTCAAGATACAGTGCTTAAAAGGAAATTTATCATTTTAAATGCTTACATTAGAAAATAAGAGAAAACTTATATACATGACTTAAATTCCCACCTCAAGAAGTTAAAAAAAATCAGAAGAAAATAAACCAAAAGTACGTAGAAGAAAGGAAATAAAGATGACAGCAGAAATAAACACAACAGAGAATACAGAAAATTAACAAAGCCAAAAGCTGGTTCTATGAAAAGATCAACAAAATTAATAAAACACTAGCTAGGCTGATTAAGAAAAAAGAAAGAAAATGCAAGTCATTATCAAGAATGAAAAAGAGGCTAGCAAAGCATCTTCTAGAGACATTTAGAACATAATTTAAAATTTTGAGAATGGTTTTTAGAACTTTAATAATTTCAATATCTTACTTTAAATGGACAAATTCTTGAGATATACAAATTAACAAATTTGACAGGATAAAACATATTTTTCAGAGCATAAAGGAGGAGGGAGCTTCTGCTAAATGGTTTTTTGAAGCCAGCATAACGTTGCTATCAAAAACCTAACAAAGATATTACAAAAAAAGAAGAAAAGAATATTAAAGACCAGTATCTCTCATAAATGTATATGCAAAAACCCTTAAAAATATTAGCAAACAAATCCAGTGATATATGGAAAAGATAACTCAATGACTAAGCTTGTTTTATCCCAGGCTGCAAGGTTACTTTAACACTCAATAATAAATCAATATAATTCACCACATTAACAGAATAAAGTAGAAAAAACATATGATCATTTCAATAGGTGTAGGAAAAGGATCTGAGAACCTTCAATAACCATTCATGATTAAAAACAGAAAGAAACAAACTCACAGGAAACTAGGAATAGAAAAAAAAAAAAAAACTCCTTAATGTGATTAATCCCATCTATTAAAAAAAGAACTAAACTAACAACACTCTTAATGGTGAAACATTAAATACTTTCCCCTAAGTGTTATACTGATAGTCTTAGCTACTGAAATAAGACAAGGAAAAGAAATAGAAGACATAAAGACTGGAAAGAAAGAAGTAAAACTGTCTCTATTTCCAGATGACATGATTGTTTATATAGAAAATCCTACAGAATATACAAAACAATTAATAGAACTCACAAATGAATCTAGCAAGGTCACAGGATACAAAGGAAATATCCAGAAATCTATTCCATTTTTGTATACCAGTAAATGAGAGGAAAATAAAATTTAAGAAAATCATTTGCCAATAGCCCCTCTCCCCAAACATAAACAATTGGGGGATAAATCTAACAAGACATGTGAAAGATCTCCTCACTGAAAACTACAGAACATTGCTGAGAGAAATTAAAGACATATAAATGGAGAGAATCATTGTCATGGACTGGAAAATTCAATGTCGTTAAGATGTCAATTCTCCCCCAAATTAATCTGTAGATTCAACACAATCCAAATTCAAATTCCAGCAGGGATTTTTTGTAGAAATTGCCAAGTCGATTCTAAATGTATATGGAAATGCACTTAACCTAAAATTGCCAAAACAATTTTTAAAAGGGTGGACAAAATTACAGGACTTATACTACCTGATTTCAAGACTTACTATAAAGCAATAGTAATTGAGTGTGATATGGAGGAAAGGATAAACAAACTGATCAAAGGACAAAAGGTAGTCCATAAATAAGCCCATATATATGGTCAAAATATTTTTCAATAGAAGTATCAAGGCAATTCAATACAGAAAGAAAAGTCTTTAAAACAAATAGTGCTGAAGCTGAATATCTATATGGGAAAAAAATTAATGTGATCCTTACTTCAACCCATATTCAAAAATTCACTCAAAATGCATTGCAGACCTCAATATAAAAAACTAAAAGCATAAAATTTTAGAAGGAGGCATAAGAGAAAATCTTTGTGATTTTGGGTTAGGCAAATTTTTTTCCAAGTCACAGAAATCAATAACCATAAAAGAAAAAAATTATTAAATTAGACTTCATCAAACTTAAAATATTTGCTCATCAAAAGAAGCAATACTTACATCTGACAAAGGACTTGTATCCAGGTTATATAAGGAGCTCTTACAACTCAATAATAAAAAGAACCTTCTCAAAAAAATTAAAAATGGACAATATATTTGAACAGATAACTTCACAAAAGGATATACGAAGATGACCAATAAACATGTGAAGAGATGCCCATCATATCAGTCGTCAGGGAAATGCAAATTAAAACCATAATGGTATACCACTAGAAACGTATTAAAATGATTAAAACTTGAAGGAAAAAATCTCCAAGTTTTTGTGAGAATATGGAGCAACTGATATTTTAATACGTTGCTGGTGGGAATGAAAAATAGTACAATATTTTGGAAGACAGTGTGATAGTTTCTTAAAAATATATACATATACCTATTATAAAACTCAACCATTTCATTCCTAAGTATTTACCCAAGTGAGATGAAAGCATATACATACAAAAACCTGTATATAAATGTTAATAGCTGCTTTATTTGTTATAGCCCAAAACTTGAAACAACCCAAATGCCCTTCAACAAGTAAAAAGATAAACAAATTGTGCAGTATTCATATAATGGAACAGTACTTAGCAATAAAAAGGAATGAACTATTAATATGCCCAACAAAATGAATGAATCAGAAAATAATAATACTAAATGAAAGGAGTTAGCCAAAAAGAGTACATACTGTATTATTCTATTTATATGAAACTCTAGAAAATGCAAACTAAGTTAGAGGGACAGAAAGCAGGTCATCAGTTGCCTGGGACATACAGAATAAGGGATGGATTGCAAAGTGGCATGAGGAATCTTTTGTTGGTGATGGAAATGGTATGTATCTTGATTGTGCTAATACTTTCATGGGTGTATATAACTGTCAAAACTCAATAAAATTGTACAGTTTTAATGGATGCAATTAACTGTGTGTAAATTATGTCTCAATACAGTTGATTTAAAAAAAAAACCAGAATAATGGCTGTATAATATTTGGGCATTTGTATGTATAACAATTTGTTCAGTCAAAACTCTATTATTGGATATTTGTGGGAACACTTTTAGTGAAAATAAATAATATCGAATATGCAAATTCAAATTAAAAGTCTAAACATTCTATGAATGCAACCCAAAGATGGACCAGAAAGAATTGGAAGACTGAGAGATCTACTGCTGGAGAACCACGTGGTTTGGCCAAGATGGTGACTGCCAACAAAAAGAGCAAAGTCCCTACTTGCCCAGCAGCAATGAAGAGCATTCTGACAAGTACTCAGCCATTTGTATGTCTCAGGTATAGAAGAGCTTAGATAGGTTATTTGTTTGGTGGTTCATATAGTCCTGGGACTGCTAGGGTAGCAAATATGGTGCTTGTCAATAGTCCATGAAACAAATTGCCCTGGGAGAATTTGTGAAAGACTTCAGAGATTATGGTACTGAATGAGTCCTATTTGGAAGGTGAGAGCTAACATCCTACTTTATAAAACCTGGGATTCAACAAACCTCATTAGCCATGTCCCTGACACCATCTAAACTTCTTGTTAAAGGTTCTTCACTATTTCAGATGAATTGGGCAACAAAATGTCTTCCCCCTGAGCTCTTTGGATAAGAGACTATAAATCCAAGGCATTACTGTTTGTTGTTCACCAGAAAAAGACAGATCTATTTACTCTTTCCTGGCACTTTTGGAAATCTTAGTTACCCATAAATTATTCGGTTACATCACAGAGGAACAAATGGACTGAAGAAGAATATCAGGGCTGTGAATGAATGCTCCAAAAGTTCATTTCTGGTGGCAAAATTAGGCACCCGTGACAGTCTTGTCTTTTCCTCACTCTTTTCTCCCTATTCTCCTTCCTTTTGTCCTTGGATAGGTACCTGATACTTTTTAAACATTCCTCCTTTTTTCCTAAAGGATTTCAAAATATAGTTCAACTGTTTCCTAATTCCATTTACTTTTTAATAGCACTCAGTACATATGGATAAATACTCATCATCTGAGGGTCTCTATCCATCCTTCATTACAACACTATATTGATGATAGAAAAGATCTGTAGGAAGAAAAGGAAATTTCTTTTTTTTTTTTAACATCTTTACTGGAGTGGAAATTTCTGATTTAATTATTTTTATTTGTTCTATATAGAGATGTTGTCTAAAGTCATGGCAACAAAAATATTCAAGAAAGGCCCATCTACTACTGTATGATCAGATGAAATTTTCAATTTCTAAATATTTGGATTTGGAGTAATCAAAAGTTGCCTAAATTCAGATACCATTTTGTAAGTGCTTTAGTTCAAGTGCTATTTTCAAATCATCAATTGTTTAACTTTTACAATTAAAGAACAAGTTTCTCATGGAATGATAACCATCTTAGTGTGGTGAAATTCCACTCCACTATTTGCTGTTATATTATAACGATGTTAGTTATTTAATTTTCAAAATAGTGCTGCAGATATTCAATAGTAATCAAGAAGCTCTTATAGAGTTTGAGAATTTGATTGAAATAGAGATTTTACAATTTTTTGTTTCCACTTAGATACAGAAGCATGAAAGAGTTTTAAAAGTAAAGTCTAACAGTGTTAACAAACCCTTTTGGTTTCACTGCTGATATTATCAGTCTACCCTTGCAGAATGTCAACTGCTAAACATATTCCATCCCTGGACTGGCACAGTACTAAGCAATTGACTTTACCATCTGGCTTTCTAGCATTTTTATCAGGTCTTTTTAATTAGGTTCAAATCGGTGATCTCCACCTTTCCCTGCTTCTACCTTTTTCAGTGCCATTAAGACTGAACTCATTTCCAGTGCACTGCGGTGTGCTCAAGTGGAACTTAAATTGAATAGTATTTTCCCCCAGGTTTTCACGCCTTACATATGCTAGCAAAAGTCATGTCATGCTTGCCCAGTAGTGCATATAATTCAATTTTTGTTTTATTAAGATATGAAGATGACCATTACATTAAAAAGCCAGGCAGCCTTAAGAGACCTAAATGAAAAATGGGGCCATAGTTAGAGAAATTAAAGATCTCTGCAAGGTAAGGAAAAAGGAATGGAGAGCACTGAAATTTTGCTCTTTAATTTAAACTGCTGAAACAATGTATACGATAGAAATATTAAAACCTTTTCAAGTTAAACTTAGCGTCACCCTCTCTTACAAAAAAATACTTCCACAGAGTTTGTGAGAAGATGAAAAACTGGTCAAATTTGGTTATGTCAAATCTTTCCTGTTAATTTAAGATGATCTCAATTCAATAAGTCTAACCTCTGCAGCAGAAAGCTGGTCAGGCAATGGGAGCTCATTTTTCCCTCTGTCTGTGGCAGTAGAGCTGACTGCAAGTTGTATTGCAATCAACCTGATTTTTTTTTCTTGAAGAGGAAGTGTAGAGCAGTCATTCCAATATAGTAAGCTTACTACCTTCATAATAGTCTCCTCAAAATGGCCTCAGATTCAAATAAAATTGATTTCCAGGGAAACCAGAGTGGTTTTTTAGGATGGAGGCAGAAAGAAGCCTTATCCTTAAGCCTCATCCTTATGGGATGAACACTCAGTTGTATTTCTAAGAAGTATCTAAAGCATTAAGAATCCTTATTCACTCTTTGTTCAAGCATATATATATATATATATATATATATATATATAATCTCAAGATGTGTAAAGCAAACTCATGAAGGACCAAAAAGACTGGCTCTTCCTAATTCATTAAGACAGTCCTGGGAAAGGTGAGTCACGGATCTCTTGACTCCCTGCCATCCCAAACTGCCCAGGACAAATTGAGCAGACCTTTCATTCCCATATAAGCTGACATGCATAAATAGATTAAATTGTAATGTTAAATTCAAACCGATGATTCTGGATTTCAAAGGGGGAGGACTTGAAGTGTTTGTACCCATAGTGATTTTCTACACTACACTGATATTTGGATTCAAAAAACCTGACCAACAGAGCTACTACTCTGGAATTCTACGCACGTTTTTTTCCCGAAGTCATTCTAAATAATGCCTAGGATCCTTCCATATGAACCTTCAAGGCTGAATTTCCCATTCCTCTTTCAAATATCCTACCCACTCACTAGCACAAAGGATACTGGTTTTGAGAACCTGTGAGGCTCAACACGTGTTCAAATAGACTTGGGAAGTTTGGGCTGGGGGCACCCACATTCAGATTAAAATAGCACAAAGGGGAAGTCCTATGGCCCAAGAAAATAATTTTTCACAGAGTTTTGCTCACCAGAGTGTAACTGCCCACAGTTTCTGGATATTCTGCTCTCTAAGCACTTTATAAATAAATGTATGCTGCCGGAGCTGCAAACTTTCTGGGGGGGGGGGCGGGGTGTCATTTTGGGGCTAGCTTCAACCTTCATTACTCTAACCAATAGCTACAGTCTTTGCTAGCAGTTTAAGGGACCCTGAAATAATTTATATATTTTTAGAATCCTCTCCTAAGGCAGTCGAGCCAACCACACATTATTAAATTCATTGAGTTTTTCCTTTTTACACATTTTCTTACTGCAGATGTACTAAACTATTCAGCAAAAATGTAGGATACTGCAGAACAAGTAAAGACCTGCAGAGCTGTAATAATTACAGGATAATATAGAACTAAAATAATTCTTCTGAATGTTGAGGTTTAATATTATCTGTTCTTTTCTCCGCATTCCCAGTGGAACAATTGACTCAATTTCTCCAGGCACAAATCTTTCATAACTTCTTCTTAACTTTCTAAGCAATTCTCCTGGCAGGACTATACAGGGTAGTGCATGTCTCCCTCTCAACTGCAATAGTCAATCACATTTTAACCCACCAGGCCTTATTCGTCCATCTCTATTTTACAGCAGTGTTTTTAAGAACCAGTCTCAGCCAGAGGGACTAACTTAACAATCTAAGTAACAAATTTTGACAAACTTCCCCTTCCCTGAGTCATAAGTTCAAATTCCTTCAGGGTTGATTTCTTAGTAGATGAATTCAGTGGCACAATGAGTTCAAAGAGGAAAATCTTCAGAAGGGAAGAGAGTATTTCCAAGCCCCCAGAGATCTACATCACCTGCCAAGAAGTTATGCCTCTGCACAGCATTTCTAGAGCCTGGCTAACAGTCAAAGATCTGAATCTCTTGTTTCAGACACTAAATATGACAATATAGCCTTAACAAGTAAGACAAACACTTTCCCATGAGTTTGTTGTTTGTCTCACTTGGCTCAAATTGGTGCTCATCCCTGGTGAGTAGGTAATTACAAGGCTTTTGTTTCACAGACCAGCTATGGTCTAACGATATTTCAGTACAAGTTTCTGAGTGAAGAAGTCACCTTGTGATTTGTAGTCGTGCTAGCCATAAATCTTGGTCATAGGTTAGGAATAGACTCAAAAATGTGTCAGTAATTCATGTTATGCTATGATATCTCATTTAGCTCTAATATGATAAAGTGTGACAGCTGCATCCTGATGACTAATCATGGCCTCACACTGAAGCCTTCCTTTGTGGAAAGCAAGATTTCTGAGAGTCCATCATATGAAAAGGAGCTGCTCTACCCATAAAACAAAGTTTAGTTGCACATCCAGCTTCTGCTTTTTTGAGAGATGACATAGGTTGCACAGAGGGCTCTATGGTGTCTGAGGTTTTTCTAGTTTCAGATTTCAAATGATTAATCATCATAACACTCCTGGATCAATATTAGTATTTTCATTTTTCAGGAAATGGAAAACTACGGTAAAGATGCTTTTTAATCCCCCATGGAAAATGCATAGAAGAGGTAAAATGAGTATGCGTTGGTGTGTATAAATTTTCAGATTATCCACATTTTGATAATTGGAAGTAGCAGGCAGAAAAGCTAGTTCTCATAACCAGAAGCCTGAGGGATATGAGAATTTGACATCTAACCTATCTTTATTGGCCTTCATCTTTTTAAAACCTAATGGATTGTTTCCTGCTATACAGTGTGCCAAAATGCATAAAAATATTTCAAATATCCAGAGGAGCTTCACATCCATTGATCAGGGTTTATATATTGATTTGTGGCTATGAGGGACCCATTCTTTCCACTTCTCTCTGTTGTAATGAAAATGGAATGTACACTAATTTGAACTGAAAGAAGGTATGTAATGGCAGAGGGTGTTGGGGTTTTTTTTCCATTTTGGTCTCAGAATGTTGGTTACATTAAATCATGCTATTTGTTAATGATCAGAATAATAGCCTGAGCCAATCCTGATACTCTCTGAAGTCATCCTAGAATCAAAAGGTATGTTTTCAGGATCTTTCTTATATATCTCTTCACTGTAGAAGTTTGAGTCTAGATGTCCACCTGAAAGGAAATATAAATATTTTCAGGTTTGCAGGAATCATGCACACACACACATTTTGTACACAACAGTCATATGTTCCCTTTATAGGGATGTTTACCAGGTTCAATCCAGGATGAAACAAACTTATATCACTTCTGCTCCATAGAAATATATAATTCAAAACAGAATGATGCAAACAGATACTAAGAACATATAGAAAAATTGAAAGAAGAATTAAACAAGTCCAGAAATGAAATATATGAAAACTACGTTGTGGTGGATTCTTGGAAGAGATGGAATTTGCAGAATTTTTTGACTGATGGTAGAGAAACAACTTGTTGAATTGGGGCTAGAATGATATTCCAGACACCTGGCAGAAAAAGGATTCAAAGTTAAAAGAGAGACTTTAGAAGCTAGAGACAGATGACTGGCAAAAATGGACACTTAATAAAGGTGGCCTGTTAGAAATGTAGGGAACACTCAAGAGGGTAATAAGACAAATTAAATGAAGATGAAAGATATCTAAAGAAGCCAACTGCTCAACCTCTTTGCTTCTGGTCAAGATGAAACCTAAACTATCCCTTAAAAACTACCAAATACCCTAGTATTTCTTCATTTAAGTAGGTAATTTCAATGGTCTCCCAGGTTTTAATCTTTTCTAATTTGGTTTTTACCCACCTAAATTCTTCTGTTATTATTATCTGAGCTTAGTTTGGAGGAATAATATAGGATAATCCTCTTCATTCTTAGTCTTGAGAAAATACAGCTCCAACTCCTAAAATATAGACTATAAATCAGAATTTTATTTGCTTTCAATTAATGTGAAAACCTTATTTAGATGCAAAATCCAGTGGTCAGATATTACATCTTTCTGTCTTATCACTGCACTGCTAATCTTATTCTTCATTTTCTAAGACGATGTTATTGGACATAAGTACTTTTCTTTTGGTTTGAATGTGACCAAAATTAGTATTGTGAGACCCAAAATCATTTCTTTGTTTTACCCAACTGAAATGTGATCATGATATATCTGTTGGCCTCATGTAAATCCTGAAAGATGCTGTTCATTTTTGTAGCTCTGATTTTACTTTTGTTATCCAAAGAAAGAATATATTGACCTTTATATTTTGGTTCAAATTGCTTCACCTCAAACATTCATTGAGCACCTGTTATGCACTGGGTACTGTCCTAGCTCTTAGAGATGAAAGAACTCTGGTCCAAGTCATTATCATCTTTCATCTGGACAACTGCAGCAGCTCTCTGAATGGTTTCTCTGCCTTCACAATGGCTTTCTTCCAACCTTGTCTCCAGTGTGCAACCAAAGTGAGCTTTCCAAAAAAAATTTAATTGTGCCACTCTGCTGCCTAAAATTCTTCAAATGGCTTCCTTTTGGAGGCTCCAAGATAAAGACACAATACCTTACCTTGGCTTCCATGGTCCTGCACAATCTCCATCTTCATCCTGAGCCATTTCACACTGAGGTTCCAGACATGCCAAATTTCTTTCACTTCCTCAGAAGCTCCACATGGTGTCACTCACTTCAGATATGCTAGTTCCTTTGACTGCTCAATCCTTCCTCATTAGGCTAACTCCTTGTCTTCCTCAGGTCTCAGCTTAAAGGTTACCTTAAGGTAGCATCATTCCAGGTTCACACTATGAGTTGTGCAATGTCCTGTTAGGTTCCCCTGCTTTATGCCTCCATAATAATATACCCCAGTTGTAATATATTAGTCTGCTTGGATCACCATTACAAAATACCACAGACTGGGTAGCTTAAACAACAGAAAATTTTTCTCACAGTTCTGGAGGCTGGGAAGTCCAAGATCAAGGTGGCAGCAAAGTAGGTTTCATTCAGAGGCCTCTTTTCTTGCCTTGTAGGTGGCTGCCATTTCACTGGGTACTCACCTGACCTCTTCTGTATGTGGGTACCCACAGAGAGAGAATGCCCTGGGGTTTCTTCCTCTTCTCATAAGGATACTAATTCTATCAAATTAGGTCTCCACCCTATGACCTTATTTAACCCTTACTACCACTTTAGAGATCCTATCTCCAAATACTCTCATGTTAGGGGTTAGGGCTTCAACGTATGAATTTTGGAAGGACACAATTCAGTCCGTAGCATATAACATTCATTACCTGTTACAGTTAAGGCATATTTAAGATATGTTTTGCCTCCTGGACTGTAAGCTCTGACATAGTAAGAACTGATTAAGTACTTTTAAATGAGTAAAGAAGAATAAGATATGGTCTCTGCCCTCAAAAAGCAATAAAGCTAGCTCATTACTTAGGCAAAAGTAAAACTGGTTATAATATAGCATAGCAAACTTGTTTATAATTGTCTGAACAAAGCACAGTTGGAAAGAATTGTTAATTTATTAATTCTGACCTGGATGAGGGTGAAGATGGGGTGGGAGTCAGAGTCAAGGAAGGTTTCACAAAGGAGGTGATACTTGAGTTGGGCTTTAAGAGGATATGTCTTTACTGCTTTGACTACCACTGTAATTTAGGTGTGCTTCCAAAAAAAAAAAACAATCTGCAGTAGCTCTTAAATGTGTATTTCCAACGACATCCTTGTGTTGTGTTGCATAAGCTGCTTCGTTGAGCTTATAAATCCACACTGTTGAGCTCAGTAGCCACTAGCCACATGTAGCTATTTAAATTTAAATTAATTAAAATCAAATAAAACTAAACATTCAGTTAGTCATTCTAGCAACATTTCAAGTGCTCAGTAGCCACATATGGCTACCATACTGGACAGTGCAAATTAAAGAACATTTCGATCCTTTCAGAAAGCATGCTATAAGCAATGCATTCACTTATCTAATAAATTTCTATCAAGCATCTACTATTTTCCTGGTACTGTGCTGGATGATGGTGTGCACAAAGACAAATATGACAAGGTTCCTGACTTCCCAAAGCTCACTCCAGTGAATAGGTCCTCCTCTATTTCTGCAAGTTGGTTTGTGACGAATTGCACTTGTTTATTATTGTTGACTTCAAGATTACTATCTCTAGGAATGTGTGTGCTGTTGGTAGTTTGTTGAATTGTAAGTGTCTCAGATGTTCACAAATCAGAAAGATAGCTATGAATGGAACTTTGAATTAATCTGCTACTTATTAGATACCCAGCATGTGAGCACCCTATGCTGAGTACTATGGAAAATACAAAAGGAATATAAGACAAAATATCTTCCCTCTATGAGTTTATAAATCAAATAAAATATTGAATATAAAACTAATTTATAAACCATGAATATATTTCTATTATTAAAGCTAAATGAAGGAGACTGGATTCACATAAATTTAATGAGAACAAAAAAAGAGTATATAATCAAGTGCTGGAGTATATAATATAAACTTATAAATATTAGGCAAATTCACAGCTGAGAAAGAATTACATGAAGTGAAATGGTCATGGAAAACTTTGGGACGAAAGTGCTGAGAGTAGTCATGAATTACTGTATAACAAGTAACAGAAAACCAACACAAACTGGCTTCCACAAAAAGGAGGATTTATTGATTTAGGTAAATGGAAAGTTTATGTGTAGACTTTAAATGCAAATCCATCTAGAGAATCAAACAAAGTAATCGCCTATCTCTCTCATCTCTTCCTCTCCATCTGTCAGCTTTGCTTTCCTCCATATTGGCTCTATTCATATGAAGGCTCTCCCTTCATGGTAGCAAGATGGCTGCCAGCAACTCTAGGCTGACATCCCATTATTTCAGGAACTCCAGTGAGTTTGAGTCATTCTGTTTGTGTCATGTTATTATCTGTGAACCAATCACTGTAGCTAAGAGAAGGCAATGCTCTGACTGGTCAAGCCTGGGTTACAACCTCACTGCAGGAGGGGAGGAGGGAGAGTTGGGTAGTTGTAATCCCAGAAAGAAAATTGTGAAAATGTATAAAAGTAAAAACAAACAAAAACAAGGGAATGGAAGTTAGATAAACAACTAAAGTCTGATTCAAACTAGGCCGTAAGGAAAATATTGAATTTGCATCTTTCTCTGGTGGAAAGGTGAACTGGGTGTCCAAAGTAAGAGAAATAAAATAAAGACACAAAGACAAGAATGAGTGTATCATCTCCAGAGAATGAATTCAGTTTCATTACATGGGAATTTATCGATAAGAGATTATCCATTTGGCTTTGGTTTACCATCTTTAACATACCCTGGGCAAAACCTTGTGCAGTCTTGGCTGATCCAGTTAACACAAAATAAAACAAAACAAAACAGAAACAGAACAATAAACAAACAAACAAACTGACTGGTGAAATTCATATCTGCCCCTATCTGTCTGACTGCCTGCTTTTATCTTTGATTTTTTTTCTATTTCCTGAAGAAATATGTGTTCCCTGAAGTTCACATAACTAATTAGTGTGAATGTTTCTTACCAATACTGCCACACAGCCCCTACCTTCCTAGATCTCAAAAAAGTTTTATTTTTAAATGTAAGTTCTTCTTGGGACCTTCCTGGCAGCCCAGTGGTTAAGGCTCCGCACTTCCATCCCAGGAGCCACGGGTTTGATCCCTGGTCAGGGAACTAAGATCCCACATGCCGCATGGTGCAGCAAAAAAGAAAATAATAATAATAATGATAATAATAAAATAAAACATTTTTTTAAATTAAAAATAAATAAATAAAAAGGCTTTGGTTGGAACCAAATTCATTAAAAAAAAAAAAAAAAGTAAGTTCTTCTTAACATTCAGGGCCAGCCAAACCCCATAGTACTAAAGCATGACACATGTCACCACAGAATAACTTTAGCATATTGAGAAATTTTTCAGAGTTGCTAACTTTTCTCAGAAGCTTCATTAGTCTAGTTTGGTTAATGGCGTTGAATATTTAAGTGAGGCCTATGAAAATCACATAAATATCTCTATGTCTGGATTTTTGTTTATCGGACATCTCACCCATGCTCGAGTGGTGGGAGAAGTCTGCTCCAGACACAGAATATAAGGGAGGTGCGTTGTCTGTAGAAAATTTACAGACAATAATAAAACAGACTAAAAGTCACTCTGCTTTTTATTATCACCATGCACCTGCATTTTAAACAATGTCAGGGATAAAATTATAAAATACTCCTCTGGGAAAAAAAAAAAATCTTTGATCGGTCTGAGTCAGGGTTTCTCAGCCTGAGAATTGACATTTTGAGCTGGATAATTCTTGCTGGGTGGTGGGGCCTGTCCTGCGCATTGTAGAATGCAGCCCTTCCCCACTTATGACACCCAAAAATGTCTCTCGCAATTACCAAATGTCCCCTGGGAGGCAGAAATCACTCGTGGTTGTGAACCACTGGTCTAAGTTCGAAACAATTGCAATGATTACTATTGAGATTTAATCATTTATGTTTTGTTACTTTTAATAATAATACTTATTTCTATAACTTACCTCATAATAAACATTATATCTGACATGGAAATGAACTTGAAGGACTCTCAGTTATCCATTTGGCCTCTGACACACACGGATCCCTCTATGTGCATCCATTTCCAGAAAAAGTTCAGAACAGCTTAGAATCATTTGAGCTTGCTTTTGGTAGAGTTCACAGCGCCAACCCTTGTGCTTTTGCATATTCCTGCATTTAAATAGTAGCTTCAAAATAAACAATGATAATGCAATGATGTTAACAGCAAAGAAACTCGACCTGAGCTGCTTCAATACTGCCATTCTATGTGACTACTGGAATTTTGTATCTGGATTTGGTGTTCTGGTGTGGTAAGTGGAAATTTTAGTTAATAAATGAAATATTTTACTGAATTTGAATATATTTAAGATTAAAATGTATCCTTCTATTTTAGCTTCCTATTGAATTGTTTTTTAACTGTTATTAATCTATAACATTATTATTTTATTGTTTATTATTACAACACACCAATATGTAGGTATGTTTTTCCCTTAAAAAATACATTAATATAAGTAAAAGTATTACTCTATTATTTTTTCTTTATAAACTTATATCTCATAAACTTCCAGTAATAAATAAGCACTAGGGATGTAATGTAGAACATGATGATGGCTGTAACAGTGCTGTGTGGTATATTTGAAATTTGTTAAGCAATTAAATCGTGAGTTCTCATCACAAGGAAAAAGACGTTTTTCTTCTTTTTTTTTTGTATCTAAATTAGTTGATGGATGTTAACTAAATTTATTGTGGTAATCTTTTCATCATGTATGTAAGTCAAATCATTATGCTGTACACCTTAAGCGTATACAATGCAGTATGCCAATTATATCTCAATAAAACTGGAAAAAAAACTGTTAATCTATTACTTTTTTCTTTTCCATATTATAATATTTATTCATTTTAAAATATTTTACTAGCATGATTACACATAAAACATTAAATGTCTAAATAATAATGACAATAATCAATAAAAGAAAATCCTCACTCTCTTGGCCATTAATTTCACTCTATTATCATTACTGAAAATAACTTTGTCCTATAGAGGAAGGGGATGTTAAAAATTATCTTTTCCAGATATCAAATATGCCAAGTTTGCCACTCTTTGGCAGAAAACAAAGTTTTCTACTGCAGTGTCTTTTGAGCTAAAGCAGTGTTTCTCAACCAGGGGAAATTTTGTCCTTCCTCCCCAGGGGACATTTTACAATGTCTAGAGACATTTTTGGTTGTAACAACTAGGGAGGAAGGTGCTATAGGCACCTAGTGAGTAGAGGACAGAGATGCTACAAAACATCCTACAATGCACCGGACAGCCTCATACAACAAAGAATTATCTTGACCAAATGTCAATTGTACTGAAGCTGAGAAACCCTGGCAAAAGCAATGAATTACATAATCACTTAAAGCCCAATAAATATTATTAAGAATGTACAGCCCAGCTAAATTAAATGCTGACCTTTATGTTCCAAAACACTTCTCCGTTGTGAATTTCTACCCACCCTGCTAGTTTTGTACCGCTGCCTATATGTTCATCTAACTGATCGTGCATTTCACCCCTGTAATGAGTTTGTTTTCAGGCAGGGTTGACAAAGGAAGAAGAACATTTTATTATCATCCTTTCCCAAACCTTTTCTAAACATAACATGTAAAGAGTTGAATTTGGAAACGTGAAGAACACTCCAAACATCTTGCCAGTATTTGCATAGAAAACCTAAAACCACACGCAATCTCTGTGACAGTTTGAATCTAGAGTAAGGAAAACTGGGAAGTTTTAACAACCCCAACTAAAAACTGTAATTAGGATTGCAAAAATGCCCCTATTACATGATTTTTATAATCCTTCAGTCTTCTACACAGACAAAAAGTAAAATTCTAATTATCTCCTTGTTGAGTCCATAGATAATTCAGTGACATCTGTAACCCAAAAAGTCTCCATCTGCTTAAAAGAAAAAGGAAAAAGACTTAAATTAAAAAGAAAAGGAAGATAAAGACAAGAAATAAAAGCTATATCTTTTCCTTGGAAAGAGAATATGCTATATTTGAATAGGAACTAACTAGATATAAAATTTCCTTGATCTAGAACTAGGTACCCTGTTGCCTGGATAAACACTCAGGGACCAGTAGTGAAAGCTATTTTATTTTCCCTTTAATTACAATGAATTACTCATTAAATGAAAAAGTCTCCAATAGATATCAGTCTTATAGACTAGTTCTCTTTCTGTCAGGGACCAGTTTGTAGTCAACCTGAATTTACACTGTCCAAGCCTACTTTATTAGCATATCAGCAGTGCAGGTTATTCAGTCAGCCAGGTGTGTGTCTTCAGTAGATAAAATGACATCATTTCTCCTGTTGTGGATATTCTATTGCTTCCCATTTTTGTGGAGATAACAGTAGGTTGGGGATGGGGGAGTTCCCTGGCAGTCCAGTGGTTGGAACTCTGTGCTTTCTCTGCCAAGGGCCCAGGTTCCATCCCTGGTCTGTTTGGGGAAATAGGATCCCTGCAAGCTGCACCGCGTGGCCAAATGGAAGGAAAAAAAGTAGCTGGGGGTGGAGATCATGAAGTTGTATTTTCATCCTGTGACCATATTAATGTTATGAGCTCAGATTCTTGATCTTATATGGGAATTTCTGACAAAGACTGTCTGGAGTAAGTTAAATGTAAAGACATACAATAGAGTTACCAAAAATGCATGAGAATTTGAAAAGATTTGGATACATGAATAAACTGAACCTAGGACTGCCAAGTATTTTATTACTTCTTAGCAAGCAAGGTTATGTTTACAATAATGACTTTCTTTAATATGCTACAGTTGAACTTTTTAGTACAAGTTTCCAATTTAAAGTAAATCAGACTCAAAGAAGTTGTTGTTACAAATTTGATTAACCCTTTTCTGTGCTTAGGATGTTTTTACAGCAAGAGGTGCAGAAACAAATGGCTAAAAGATAATGAACATTCCCTGGGCTGAAATGTGGCTCCCCTTCAGCTCACCTCTAGGAAAAAAACAAGATTTAAATACAAGTTCTAGCTAGATGCGATCCCTTCCTCATACATCATTTTAGGTGTCCAACATACACCACTAATTCTACATACAAAGGAATACAGTTTTGATTTGTGCTTCAACTTCACTTACTGTTGATAGCAGCTGTCTAAATTTATAAACTGTTAGAGATGCCATCATTAACTGCTGGATGACCTTGACTTCCAATTCCAGAATTGGTTAGAAACTCGTGACACTGAGAAAAAATATACCAAGGACAAAAATAGCTGGAAAACTAAAGATCAGATTTCATGCTTTTTTCCATATTATGATCTTCCCTCAAAGTTGGCATCTTGGCCTTTATAGTTTCTTGGCATCCTTTAATAAATAAACATTTCCCTTTGATAGTTTCACCCAGCATTTGCAAGAGTGGATATTTTTAGTGCCCTTTCCAATCACCTAGAGTGATAAGACGGAGAATTGGCCTGGTCTTTGGATAATTTTAAACCATTTTGTATTGGTCAGAATAAGCTTGGCTATGTCACTAGTTTACTTGCCATTTGTACAAAGCATAAAATGGTTCAGGAAGCTCTACTCCACCCTGTAGCTGGCCATATGAAATTCGTGACCTCCAAAGTCTTTGCAGTGGTAGTAAATAGGAATAGAGGAAGCATACAAAGTCTTTACTGACTCAGTCCAGAAAACTCATGCTTCCTGTGCATTCACCAAAAACAGGCACACAACTCCAACATAAATGCAAAGGAAAGTGGGAAATTTTAGGAAACTCATGGATGTTTGTCAAGTACTATTTCTGCCAGTCATGTTTCTCATATATTCTATTCATAGTCATTTTGTCATTCTACTCATATATCTGGGATGCAAACCTCTGCTATTGAAATTTAACTCCATTTTCCCTGGGTCCAACAGGCATGAAAAAACATTTGTGATCTATTCACCAATATAAAAAACCGAAGGTCATAAGTGACGTTTGTTTTGAAGTGAGCCAATTGCAGTCAGATGAGACATTTGATCCACTTTAATTCTATGATATGCAATATGAATAGCTTAGAACATGCCTCAAAAATGCTTTGATTCCAATCCAGGAAACCAACACACCTCGCTTGTGATATGAGGCAACCATTTTGAAATTGGCTAAGAGTATTAATCCTTAGGCTGTCACGAATGCCTACAGGCTGCCTTCAATAACATTGATTTGGCTGTCAAGTTGGGGTAAAATGTCAACATCTCATACTACCCAATTAAGGCTTAAGAGACATACTTCTTCTTATGGAGGAACAAAAGGTCTGTCTCTCCTTATGTTTCACGTAACTCAATGTATGCAATGTACGACATCATATTATAGAGATACAAATAAACTGTGGAAGATGATACGCTGGGACACAGATTCTACCCAAGTAAAGCACACGTACCACTGACATGGCAGAAGCTACCCTCATTAGTAATGATGTACAAGGACAGTAGTGGCACAATTTTTTTTCCTTTGCAACTTGGGTTGTCAGAAAGTAGTATTTCTCAAGTTTTGCACGTGTGACAAAAAAAATTCTACTTGAAACCCTCAAATCGCCTATTATTCTTTGAATTATAAAGAAATCTAAGCATCGACAACAGTCATGGAGAATGACTGCCAAATGGGAAATGGTATGGTCCTCTACTGAGGAGAGCATCTTACTCCCCAGCCCATTTTGCATAGTTTAACAGCCCTTAATAGAATTGATAGTATTAGGAGAGTCGCCCTACACTGTTCTCAATTAAGATCAACCAAGAGATCCTTTAGCTGTTTGCAGTGAACAGTGGTTATCATATGGCTTTGGCTGTGTTTGAACCTGTCGGGGATTGTTTTGCATCTTCAGGACTGGTTTGAATTTGAATTTGAAAACACATGAAACTGACTGGTTTTATTGGACAGAAAATTCAATATGAATGAAGGTATATGGTTGCTAGCTATCTCCCAAAATTCCTTTCCCCGCTTCTTACTACACACATCGCTTCTCAGCTAGAGACAACATTTCAAAGCTTTCATAGCAGACAAATGTGGACATATTATTAAGTTCTTGCCAATGGAATAAGAACATAAAGGATGTGTACAATTTCTGCCTTGCTTGCTTAAAAGGAAATTGTTTGCCCTGGACTTCTTCTTTTCTCTTCTTTCAGTGAGATGGAAAACAGATGTACCAGAAACTCAATTTTGACCATGATGTCTAGGAAATGCCCTAGGAGATGGCAGAGCATCAAGATGGAAGGAAGCTCTGTCCCTGAACAACCTTGTCAAGCAGAGAAGCCCCACTATTGTAGACTAGCCAGATTCTACTTAAGAAATTAAACTTTTTATTTAGGCCACTGTGTTTTGGGGATGCTTTGTTGAAACAGGTTAAACTTTACCTTTACTGGAGCATTTGCCTCTGGTGCCCCGTGTCACATCCCCTTTGTCACATCTCTGATTCAGCCTGCAGTGGACAGTGCCATGTGAGCTTAGATCCATCTCATGCTGACCACATCCCCTCAGATGCATGGGGTGCATTTTTCTAATCTTCATATCAGGGCCTTCACCAATGTCTCAGCAGCCCTCTCAGGCCAAATGCTACCTTCAAATAAGGGGAGACAAGAGGCAGTGGGTAAATACTCCACTCTCTTCCTCTAGGTGTTGCAGGAGAAGGGGCCGAGAGAGAATGGTTATGTCCCAGGTCTCGGGCAAGTTCCTGGGGCGGGCCGCCAAGTGAGGGTCCTTGGTTTCAGGCAGAATTCAAGAATGAGCCATAGTAAAGTGAAAGCAAGTTTATTTAGAGAGATACACATCCCATAAGCAGAATGTGGTTCTTCTCAGAAGGTGACAGTGTTCCCGGGGTATGGGGTTGTTAGTTTTTAATGGGCTGGATAATTTCATATGCTAATGAGTGGGAGGATTATTCCAACTATTTTGAAGAAAGGGAGGGGATTTCCAGGAATTGGGCCACTGCTCACTTCTTGGCCTCTTTATGTTCAGCCTGGGAACTGTCATGGAGCAGGTGGGTGTGTCATTTAGTGTATGCTAATGTATTACAATGAGCGTATAATGAGGCTCAAGGTCTACTGGAAGTCGGACCTTCCGCCATCTTGGGCCTAGTAGGTCCTAAACAGTTTTTGTCATATCCTCAAGTGTTGTGACATTCTTTTAACGGTTGTGCCCTGCCCCCTTCTCACCTATCTCACAGACAGACAATTCTGTGAGGATAAATTTTTAAGAGAACTGAAAATATTTAACCCAAAAAATTGTTAAATATTTGAAAGGCATATACGTAGGTAAATACTTGAAAGGCATGTATAAAAGAATTCAGCTAACTTTCTTCTGTAAGATCCCACATAGGAGAATGAAGACTAAGAGGTAGAAGATGCAATGAGAAAGATTTCAGTTCACTGTAAGTAAGAACTTTTATACATTTAAAATTGTTCAAAGTTTCTAAAATGTATTTTTGAAATATAGTGACAGGCTACTTAAAATCTCCTAACGACTCCTACCCTTCTGTCCATGAAGACAAGTTTCTTCAGGATCTCCCTCTCCTGCCTTGGCTTCTCCTGCTCCCCACCTCGCCCCACCTATGACAAGCCATGACAGACACCTTACAATTCTTCTAACACACCAGGGTAGTTCATCTCTCTACCTTTTAAATATGCTGTTCTTTCTGCCCTTTCCACTATTTGCTCTCCTAGCAAACCTCTCTCTTTACAACCCAGATTGGGCATTTCTTCCTCTGGAAAACCTTGTCTGAACCCTGCCCACCCCCACTACAACTACACAAAAGAGTTAACTATTCTCACCTCTGTACTATGTGTTCCTTTCATATTCTTATTTTTTTCTATTATTGCCCACACTGTAGCACAATGATCTGCCTGCATGTCTGTCAACTCTACTAAACGGTTTCTTAAAATCAACGACAGTATCTTATTACTCTTTGTGGCTGCATCACTTAGGAAGTTGTCTGGCATGTAATAGGCACTCAATTATTTAAATAAATGAATTTAGGAATGAATAAAAGAGAGAAGGAGAGAAGAAAGAAAGAAAGGAAGGAAGGAAGGGAGAAAGAAAGAAGGAGGGAAGGAAGGAAGGAAGACAGAGTTTTGGGTGGGATAATACAGAAAGAACTGAATCATCAAGAATGGTTATTCTGACCTGCCCTTAAGGTTTCTTCCAACTCTGAGTATCTGTGATTCTAAAAAAAATTGCCAGCTGCCCAAGGCTAATTAGACTTATTTAAATGAAAATTAAAGTGTCAGTCATCCTACAGTGAGGAAACTGTCTCTCAAAGTAAAAAGAAATTTTATGACCTGTCAACATCTTAAATTGTTGGGTTACTCCAATCAAAAGTTAGTAAATGAAGATTCTTTTTATACCATTTAGTACGAGCTTGGAAATAAATTGTACCTACCCTATAGTCACTGAGAGTTTGAGAAGAGAAGTAAGTGATGTGTGTGTGCTCATGCGTGTGCATGTGCCTACATACCTATGAGTAGTATACCATTGTATCCCTGAAGTGAAGCAATCAGATAAAGAATCTCAGCTCTATGAAATGAATAAAGTAAAATTGATTGCTTTGTCTTAACCAAATCCTCAGTTACAGAACTGTGAAGCACTCATTTATTAACACAATTACTATATCACGGCTCTCTATCTCAGACCCAGTTGGACACTACGATAGTTCCAATCTAATAGATAAACCCAGTTGTTGTACCCTGCTTCTCACTGGCATCTGGTTAAGGTATAGCAGAGCTCTGGAAGATCCTCATTAAGGGCAGCTTCCCTGACTCTTTCCTCAGTCAGTTGACATGATGGTCACACCTAACCCAGGGGGTCACAATAACAAGAAGCTACCCTACCCCTTGCCCACATGTCCCACTAAAGTTCTTTTACCATCTCCACTATCCTCTATGGTGGAAGAGAATCCAGAGATGAGGTAGGATTTTATTTTACACACAGCTTCACAGCTCTGTACCTATTCTGAATGTTAAGGCATGTCTGTGTTTTGATATTGATGGTAATTATTAGAACTGGGCCTCTGTGAATTTGTGAAGCTATGAAAGTTGTGCCTTTAGCAGTCCCCTTTGGAGCACTCTCTTTCTTCCCTTTAAGTTTCTCAGTGCTCAGTATCCGTATAATTCTTCTTGGTTGTCCGCAGTCCTCCACGTGGACACTCTCCATTCTCTGGAGTATCCCATAATCCTTGTCAACCTCACTCACCTTAAAATTTATCTATACTGAGAATTAGTCTCTTACCACCTTTCAAAATGACTAGCTAGGTAATCTGATCAATTATTTTATTGTGATCAGGTTGATGGATAATACCAACTAGGGTTGAATCATGGCTCCACCACTTCCTTGCTGTGTGCTCTTGGGTAAGTTATTTAACATTCTTTTGCCTGAGTTTCCTCATCTGTAAAATGTGGATAACAAGTGCACCTTCCTTATAGGGCTGTGTGAGAATTAAACAAATGAATATATATAAAGTGGTTAACACAAAGCTTGGCATGTAGTAAGTGCTCAGTAAATGTTAACTATCAATAAACATATTTTAGTGGGGAGTTGAATGTTCTGTCAGAACTTCAGACTTGTGGAAAACCCCTTGGGAGTGTTTTTGCTGGCCTATATTTTAGCACATATTCTATCTGCTGCATGAGGGAGACCTTAGTGGTTACTCTCTGCACATTTGGACCATATAGAAAGACCAATGAGAGAATAAGAGTCTTTTCACACTATCAGAGGTAAAGCTCTTTAATTAACATAAAACTGAAGAATCCTTTTAAGATAGGCAAGTACTGTAATCAAGGATGCTTCTGGGAACTAACTCACTCAGTTTTCTAAAACCCTAGTGTCTTGTGAGAAGTTTTTTAAATATCTTTGCCTGTTCTCCCTAGTTTCTCTCAAGTCGTCTGGGCCTGCGCATTTTGACATACCTTATCAGACAAAACTGTTCTGGGCTTGTCCTTGTACTTCTTAATGACTGGTATCAAAAATCCCAAGAGCATGTATTATGGCCCAATGTAATGTGCTGAAAGTCATTTTTCCTTTTCACAGGGATCATTTCAGTTATAGAAAGTGTGCTTTTTAAGTATATTAAAAGAAATTCAGACAAGTTTTTAAATCCTGTTATCTCTGTAATGAGTTAGTTTCTAGACAAAATTGGCATCCTTTTAAGAGCTTGATTTTTCTTTTTCTTCAGTTCCTTTCTTTTTTCATAAATGTGGCCTAGAAGATAAACCTGTTGTATGAAGCCACAGACTGATGGCAAAAACAGAAGACAGGAAGGAGTTTACAGAGTTTCATATGATGAAGCCAAGATAAGAGAGAGATCAAATCACTCCCATCTCTTTGCTGCTGATGTTTAAACTTGCCGCTGTAGAAGGTAATCATGCACAGTTCAATCTATCTTCCTAATAACAGCCTCTTTAATAAGACTTTAGTTGTCTGCATGTGTTGGTCCAGTTCTACTCTTTTGCTTTTAAACATTTACAGTTTTTGCTTCTCATCTTTTTTTTTACAGCCAATGTTACACATTCAATATTTTCTATTTAAAAAATTTTTCATTGAAATATTAGCTTTATATTTCTTCTCCTTCCCTCCCACACCAGCCCCTTTGAAGTTTCTTGAGTGACCACATACATATTGCCTGAGCTATTTCTGTCATGAGCTTAAAAGTACCGTGCATAAGTCATTCCCTATTTTCTTCCCACTCCCTTTCAATTCAAAGTGTATGCTCTCTTGGCAATACAAAATGATACATTTCAACAGAGCACACTTTATAAAATGTCTGTTAGACCATTTTTGTTTTATAGGGAATCAAATGTTCATGTCTTAAATATTGGCCAATCCTAAGTACTTCAAAATGGAGGTTACAAAAGCATGGTCCAAATAATGTCATTGTAATATGTCTTGGAGTTAACTTAATGGTATTATTATCTTCAAATAAATGTTTCCATTCATCCTGTTCCTCAGACCATTTTCAATTATAAACAGTAAAGTAAAATTGAAATTGTCAGGTCCCATCACAAGTGTTGATTAAGCACATCTCAGCTCTTTAAGTCTACTACAGACTGCAATACTGAGAACATGTGTTACCGAACCAAACTTGGGTCTGCTTACTCATGCACAGTAAAGCCAATCTACTGACACCAGGTTGTGGTGAAGGAAAGTGCAGTGTTTACTGCAGGGTGCCAAGCAAAGAATCCAGGGCAGCTAGTGATCAAAAAGCCCGAATTCCCCAATGGGATTCAGGGAAGCATTTTTAAAGGCCAGGTGAGGGAGGAGGGTTGCAGGGTATGTGATCAGCTCGTGCATAGTTCTCTGATTGGTTGATGGTGAGGTAACAGGGCAGTGTCACAGGGGTTAATGTTATGAATCCTCAGTCTCCAGTAGGCCTGGGGGGCTACGTGCTCAAAGTCACCAAGTAATTAACCTCTTCCATTTGGTGGGGGTTTTAGCATCTGTAAAACAACTCGGGAAATGTGCATCAGATACTGTTATCTGGGTACTTCAGAGAGGAGCTAAAGGAGAGGATACAGGGAAGGGGTCTGTCCCGAGAAGGTCCCATAGGGTCCTGCTCCATTACACATGTATTTTCTTCCTTGATTTCTCTTCCTGTTATTGCCTTTCCATGTATCTTTGTGATTTATAATCTCAGCTATTGAGCTTCTGATTATGGCTGCTGAAATAACTACAATGTTCGACTAAATTGAGGGAAAATCAAACTTTTCTTCAAATTGATTTTCTGAAATGAATGGCCAAGGGTGAAATTTGAAACTTAAGCAAAATTCTATGTATTTCTAAACAATTTATTCTTGGCAAGTACAGAATAACTTAATCATTTTAAAACAGAAGTATAAAAATTAGTCACTGCGTAATAGGCAATATCGCTCCTCATTATTTTCAGATTGCACATTTGTGAATTTGTTTCCCTGCTAAAATTTATTTGTAAATCATAACTCAAATTCAACTCACTCTGTGCATTTTCTGTCATTTGCGGACTTGTGCAGTAAAGAAAAATTTGAGTCGCCAGTGTGCAGGTTCCCCGCTGAAGTCAAACAAGGCCGCACTTGGCTTTCTTATTTCAGCTCTCATACTGTAAACAACTGTCCTTTGTTCAGTCTATTTGGTGCTACATTTTTTGTGCTTTTTGTTGGTGATTTTCCTGTTTCAAATGGCCCCCAAGCCTAGTGCTGAAGTGTTGTCAAGTGTTTCTAAGCTCAAAAAGGCTGTAATGTGACTTACAAAGAAAATACATGTGTTAGGTAAGCATCATTCAGGCATGAGTGCTGTTGGCTATGAGCCTAATGTTAATGAGTTAACAAAATATATTAAATAAGGTGTATTTAAACAGAAACACACATAAAACAAGGTTATATATTGATAAGTTGATGAAAATGTTGTGACCAAAGGCTCACAGGAACCTAACCTTGCATTTCCCCTAGGAGCAATAGTTCAATACTTTATAAAACATAACTACTGCAAATAACAAGAATCAATTGTATTTTAAATCCGGGTTCAGTTAGAACTGCCAAGAAATCAGCTACACAAATAAATTTAAAGTATCTTTCTATGCCAAGATCTCTGGGTCATAGGCCCTTGAACTTTTCCATAAAAGGAGTACTGAAATTAGGTTAATTTATTTTCATGAAGATAATTCCCTATTTTCAGAAATAAAGATGTCTGCTATCAGCAAATGTATCTCTAACAAAGCTTAAAAAGCACATTTGAAAATTCTTAGTTACCTTTTTTTTTTCATGGATAATATCTTTATTACATTGTCAGCTTATTTAAATACATTGACACATTGTCAAGCTAGTTTTGCCCGTTTGAATCAGATACCATGATGTTTCAATACTGCTTTAACCACCTCTTGGTGTCTCAGCTAAGAATGCTTGTCTCAGTTCTACCTAGAAATCTACCACAGGTACTTGCTGCTGCTGAGATTGTTTCAGGTATACAACAGACACTCTTGGTTGCTCAGTGTGTCCTTCTTGGTTTGCCTTAGACCTCCACTTCTGCTATGTGGTGGCCAGTAGTCCAGCCCAGGTGTATGCCATCCCTGGCCCACCCCTCATCGAGCCAATGGCCGCTCCTCAGACCAAAGTGTCAGGCATCTCCAGCCGCCACTCAGTTCTCCTTAGTTACCTTATAACACAGCAACAGTGAACATGTGTGATTGTGTGATTAGGTTACCAAAATGATTGTTGCCAAGGTATATAACACCATAGAGTGAAACAATTTTTTAAAAACTCAGGCATCAAAAAGATTTTTCTCTTTGTCTAGTTTCCTAAATGCATTTAAGATACTGCATAAGGTAAATAAGGCCAAATGAAAACACAGCTAGGTATGATTTTGTTGTGGTGGTGAGGTGTTTGGTTGTTGGTGGATATCAGTTGAAGCCAATTCTGTTTCTTAGAGTAGAAAATGTCTTAGGTATACTGTGTTGCTAAATAACAAAACCAATATTCTTTTGCTTTGAAACGATTTATTCTACCATCTCAATTTTTACAACACCAGATTTGCAATATATGAAAGTCTACAGTATGTTTGACAAGTGACTTGGGTTACAAGCAAAGTAGAGTTCCATCCGTTTGCAGTTCAGGTGCAGTGATGCACCCTAAGTAAGAAGGGCTGTGAAAAGAACAACAGGACTACTTTGATCATTCTATAGGCAAAGCACAGTAAGTGTTGATTAATGTGTGATTTATTGACAGGTTATGAACCAGGGAGGCAAGAGGGTGGCCAGCTGGTCATTGCCTAATGTTTAAATTGTGGCATCTGAATGATTTTCACTTTCCTCCAGCACATTTCCTGTATTCCCATTTTAAGTCACTGCAGTAATAGATTTTCTACCAGTAACTTTCACCTACTCTTTAGCCATCAGAAGACCTGATATTTGGCACTAATTCTAGGTATTTTCCTATGTTTTTTCTTGGCTTTATTTCTTCCCATTATGTCTTTTAAGTAATAAATGTAATTAGCGGTTCCATAAGGCTTAATATTTAAAGCACTTTCATAGTTGTTAAAAAGTCAGTCCTTACCACATCCATGAAAGTTAGACCAGGTCTGTTCTGTTATCTACCCCAGGTGCCTTCCTGTCAAAAATAAAAACTTTATAAACTCCTTTTAATGAAGGACCACATTTTGTATATTCTCAACAGACCAGGGTGTAAGTCCCGAGGACTTAATCCAAGTTTAACAGTAATTGTATGCTATTAGCATAATATTAGCATATGTATATATGTATATATCTTGTATATAATACATAACACATTTCCATACACACCTGGGCAATCAGAAGAAAATTGATGACTATGAGTAAGGTAAGTAAAATATAGTCCCTCCTGGATTCAAAGTGATCATCTAATTGAGGCAAATTACCTTATCCAGGATTTGCTTATAATAGAAAATGTAGCTCTGAAAAGCTTAATGATATTGAATTGGTACCCCTTTGAACTAAATTACTTCTTTAGAGAGCAAAATGGTCTTCCTGGAAGAGGTAATTTACCTTAAACATAGGAGCACTTTCCCTCAAAGAAAGAGTACCAATTTGCTCTGGGAACTCCATGCTTTAGTTGCCGACCCCCCTACACAAAGAATTGGCCGTTGCAAACTATTTGTCTACTACTGTTTAGGTACTTCAAAATATAGCCAGTGTTTTCCTCCTTAAAGTGGCCGTATTGGAATGTTAACTCCCTGAGGACAGGGATCTGCTCTTAGTGGGAAACTTAGACTGTGATAATTAAAATAGTATGCTTGGAAAAGGTTTGACATTTCATGAGGGGAAATTTCTTCATTGCTATGACTCTCACACAAATGAGGTGAAAATTGCTGATAATCCTTTTTAGGTAAAGCCTATTTGAGGGAATAGCCCACTCCTTCTAGCTGAATTCACTCTCTGACCCCTTGAAAACTAGCAATAGTCCAGATCCAGATAATCCCTTCAGTCAGTCTTTTATCAAACAGTTCTTATAAATGCTAATGAAGAGCCTCCCTTGAGTTCCCATACTTTGTATTGTAGACCAACCATCTGCTCCAAGCACTGTTTTAGGCGTGATGCCTTTTGTACAAACATTCTCTAATACGCTTTTTTTTTTAACTTTTTATTTATTTATTTATTTTATTTATTTATTTTTGGCTGTGTTGGGTCTTCGTTTTCTATGCGAGGGCTTCCTCTAGTTGCAGCGAGCGGGGGCCACTCTTCATCGAGGTGCGCGGGCCTCTCACTGTCGCGGCCTCTCCTGTGGCGGAGCACAGGCTCCAGACGCGCAGGCTCAGTAGCTGTGGCTCACGGGCCTAGTTGCTCCGCAGCATGTGGGATCTTCCCAGACCAGGGCTCGAACCGGTGTCCCCTGCATTGGCAGGCAGACTCTCAACCGCTGCGCCACCAGGGAAGCCCCCTCTAATACTCTTATACAGTGGATGTACTATTTGGATTTTATTTTTCTTGCATTTCAATGTTGCCCTCCTGCATATTTTAATGAGCCATCCCTAAATCCTTTTTACTGCTGTGGTTGTTTTCGCTGTTGTTTTTGTTGAGAAATGGAATCAGCAGGGGCCAGATAGAGGAAGATATTACCTATATTTATTTCCTTACCACTCAATATCTACAAGCATTCTATTCCCATCTATGGTATTCATTGCAAACCTGTCCAGGTTAGGCCTTGGTTTTTGTCTTTCTATCATGTTTCTAAGCTGGCAAATCTTTGTTCTTTGTGGTCATCGTAATTTAAAAAAAAAAAGAAACTCATATCAGCTCTGAATGTAATGTCCGTAGATCTTTAACAAGGCTATTAAACAAAAATATTGTTAATATCTGAAACTTTTCTGACATTATCCTATATTTTCAAGCCAGCTGATATTGTTCAAGTGAGCTTTCTTCATTTTCTTGGTCGCTAACAGACGAGTCACTAATAATCATTTTTTTGTCAGACCTTTACAACCTAGCGTTTACCACAATTCTGGTTTCTTTAGGTTTGCGGGTGTCAAGGCTTCTCTCCTTGTCCACTTCCCTACACACTCAAAAGAGACAGGTCTTCCTCACACAGCCCCCTCCAACTGCTCAGTGGGCTTCAGTTCAAAGAGCTACATTTAATTTACAGATCAATGTGATTCTGTAACAATGTGTTTCTCATTGTTTCAATGAGCCCTCACATTGTTAACTGTAATTTTTGCCGTGGTTAAATGCATGTTTTTATTTTGAGGGTGACGGTTTTGTAATTGTGTTAAACTACTGCCCACACTTACTGCTAAAAACAGAATTGACTTTTTTCTCCTTTTCAACCTCATAAATTTTCAAGAAAGCCTACTAGATAACAAAACCTGATTTCAACCTGATTTCATTGTACAGCAGGCACATCGCCTTCTCCACTGGATTGTATCTTTGAAATGGTAGAGCAATGCAAAAATCTACCACACACATGTTTAATTCATTGGCTGACCTTTAAAAACATAGATTTTGTCATTAAACTAAAAGTAACCCCAACCTTTAGATATATAGTACAATAATATTTAGACCCATAATATCTCTACACAGGGGTCCATGGTTTAAAAGCATGATTTTAGGCTTAAATAAATTGATCTTTCTCTTTTTGCTTCCAAGTTCCACTCTGCTTTTTGTCCATCTCTCACTCCTGAGAGATGAGGCAAATTAACTCCTTAAAAGGAGCAGGAGACTCTAGGAGCAAGGAGCTATTTTTCCAAAGCAACATTTATCGATTACAGATCTGAGTCATTAAACTGACTTTGCTGAGGTGGGAATTGTCACAAGTTGTTCCTATAACCCCTCCTTCTTCCACTCACTGCACTGCCCACCCCCCAGCACACACCCAGTCTCTAGACATTGTACAACTTGTCTGTCCTGTATTATACAGAGACTAATTCTGGAACTGTGGCCTCCTTGAGAGGTGGGACCAGGTCAATTAAACTTGGTATCCCCAAAGCCTAGTACAATGCCTGGGACATGTGTGGGCTCACTGAATAAATGTCTGGACAGGGATCAGTTAAATAATTAACTGAACTTTAAATTTTCCTGATGCTCTTACAGTTTTCTCCAATCTTAAAACTACAGTTAAGGGTGAACAGAGGGCAAAGCCTCACGATCAGACTGAACTGAATTCCTTCAACTTTCATTCTGTCAAAACAGAAAAAGACATAATTCTCAGAATGTTAAGAGGCACTGGTCCAGTTAGTCCTATCTTTACTATGCCATTACTATTGAATACACATGCATTAACATTTCCATTAAATTATCTGTGAAATTCCAGACTTCCACTCAATGTACTATGGTCAATAGGTTAAAGAAAAGCATTCACAATTGTTTATTGATACTGGCAGAAAAACAAAGATAAATAGGCATACTAAAATTTATACTCATGCCTTCTTTTATGGGCTCTACATTTATCTGACAGTATCAATAAATATCCTGCTACAGGTACAGTAATATCGAGAGCTCATGAGAAAAAGACTTTTAAAACATCCTCATATCAACAGGAAATGACAGACACATGTAAGTGAAAACTAACTTTATTAGAAAAATAATTGCACCGAATTCCTATAATTGGATGGCTCTAAAAATTACCACAGTTTCAATTACTCAAGGATTGTGATAGAATTTCACGTTGTGAAAATGCAAGAACTTAACCAAATTATTTATTTCTTTTAAATGGTGTATAACATGAATAAAAGTATTACTGTTATTTAATCTAATTTAAAAACGTAATTTACATGATGAAAATTGCCCTACTTCTTAATCAGTCACTGTGGTAGAACTGTTTTAATAAAAGTTTCTTTTTATATATATAATTTAGCTTTCCTATTAGAAAATGAATTCTTCTATCTCCAAATTACAAATTGGATCACACTTTTAACCTTTTCTCCGATCCTGAAGCTTGCCTGAGATGAAGTGAAGAGGGTGCCACTTGATAACACCATCGTCTTTGCTTTGCATTTCTGTCCCGTACGATTGTCAAACTTGTATTATGCTAGTCCCCGATTTAACGCCATTACTACCCAGTGAGAGAATACCAAAAGAAAGAGAGAGAACTCAACGTGTTCCAGGCTGCTACCCTCCCCATAGTTTCCCATTCATCACAAGGCACCCAGCCTCCCTCAGCTTCTTCCAGCAAATGAAATTCCTTTCTCATCACCAAGGAGAAGCCAGGGCAGCATGAAAAAGACATGCAACCTCAGGGAAAAGAAAGGAGATATGCAAAGTAAACAGTCTTTTTATAGATATCATTGGATCACATCAATTGTTAATACCGACCCCTGACAGGACGAAATTGCATGGATTAGCAGAATCGAAAATTACAGTTCTAAGAATCATTTTAGGTCATAGGATCAAATGTCTGGGCAGGTACCTTAGAGTCCACTTCCTCCTACCCTTTCATTTTGCCAAAAAGGAAACTGAGACTCGGGGAAGATAAGTGACTTGCTCAAAGTTGCACACCCAGAAATGTCTCACCCTGAACTAGAACCCAAGTCTCTTAACTTCCAGCCCAGTACTTTTATCCACATCACCAACCTGGTTCCAATGAATAAAGCTGAGTGCTTCAGTGCAATTATTTCATCAGTGCCTTCATCCTCACCTTCTTCAGCCCCCCAGAATTTCTTTTGCCTATCTGCTCTCTTTTCAATTCATATTTGCATTTGAATGTATTTTATAATGTATAACCTTTATCCCTGGACTTCCCTGGTGGCGCAGTGGTTAAGAATCCGCCTGCCAATGCAGGGGCCACAGGTTCGAGCCCTGGTCCGGGAAGATCCCACATGCCGCAGAACAACTAAGCCTGTGCGCCACAACTACTGAGCCTGCACTCTAGAGCCCGCAAGCCACAACTACTGAGCCCGTGCGCAACAGCTATTGAAGCCCACGCGCCTAGAGCCCGTGCTCCGCAACGAGAAGCCACAGCAATGAGAAGCCCGCACACTGTAACAAAGAGTAGCCCCCGCTCGCCACAACTAGAGAAAGCCCACGCACAACAACGAAGACCCAACACAGTCAAAAATAAATAAATAAATTTATTTATTAAAAAAAAAAACCTTTATCCTTAAAACTTTTATTACTTTTTTTTCTGTAACTACCACCAATCTAAATTTTGCCAGCCTTACAGTCCCTGTTCCCACATGTCACAGTCACCTGACCTATATCAGGCCAGATTGTTTGCCCCACAGGACTGACAGAGCTCGTAAAATTCAATGCCTACTGTCAAAATTCATAGTGACCTCTCCAAGGATATTGCTAAAAGAAATGAAAGATGATGCAGCAATTTAGTTAATTAAAAATACACTCGTAATGAGTTTGAAAGAAAAGTAAGCATTTTCAGACACCAGCATGGTAAAATATAGATGCTACTGGACTATATGCAAAACTATTTAATCTTATAAATATGTCATTTTAATTCCAGCTAATGGATATGGACACTTTAAAAAAATGTAACGGAACTGCATGGTAATTGATAAACTGTGCCTCACCAAAGTAGGGCACTGCATATAGAATTCTAGGCACTGTCTTGATTTTTACATATTGCGTTAATGAGTATATAAAAGGCCTATTTAGATTTTCATTTAGATGTTTTATTTAGGATAGAAAATTATATTATGTGTGTAATAAACTGCTGTTGAATTATAATTACACATATATCATCACGATATGAAGTTTTAAAAAGTCTTATCAATAAGATAATGTAAGCAGAATAGTAACAATAAATAATACAGCAATGAGAAATAGCAATTGCCCTGAACTGTGTATTATAACAAAACTAAATGACAGGGACTTTCTTGGTGACACGGTGGTTAAGAATCCACCTGCCAATGCAGGGGACATGGGTTCGAGCCCTGGTCCGGGAAGATCCCACATGCCACGGAGCAACTAAGCCCCTGTGCCACAACTACTGAGCCTGCGCTCTAGAGCCCATGAGCCACAACTACTGAGCCCACGTGCCACAACTACTGAAGCCCGCGCACCATAATGAAGAGTAGCCCCCGCTTGCCACAACTAGAGAAAGCCCGCACGCAGCAATGAAGACCCAATGCAGCCATAAATAAATAAATAAATAAATAAATAAATAAATTTTGTTTTTAAAAAAAAACCTAAATGACTATATAACACTTAGATGGTTAAATTTCTCCCTTTTTCTGCTTCTTTCTCCTCTATTTCTCTTCCCTCTTTCCTATCCCCTATCTTTAGCTATAATGTTCACTTTTTAGTGTATTTGCCAATCTCACAACCCCATTTCCTGCAATCCCCCAGCAGGGGTGGGCCCTAGCTGCTATATACGTACCATGTACTCGATACTGCATCACCCTCTGAGCCCAAGATGACTGGACATGTGGAAACCTTCAACCTAAGCTGGGCTGATTTTTCTTCTGGGCCCTCCCCTAAGCCATAGCTGATCAGATGAGGGTGAACATTTACCTCCGGTGTGCCAACCAGATTTTTCTCCTAGGAATTTGGACTTGTGATGCAAAGATGTGGGTCAGCCTCTGCTATTTGGATAAACCAAGAATATTAGAAATTCAGAAGCTGTAAGGAGGCCATGCTTTTGTATTTGCTGATATTATGAAAGTTGATCTGGAAAAGAGGTGCTAAAAAAAGAGAAGTTTCCTAGTTTCTTGACAGTCAGTTTCCAGCTACCCATGAGATGGAAACTACCCTTTCTACCATGGGTTTCTTTGAGACACCGTGTTTCTTACAAAAAGTTCCCCTTTTTCACTTAAGCTAATTTTAGTGGGCTTCTGTTACCTACAACCAAATACACTGTAACTAAGACCCTTTTTCTCTTTTCCCTTTTCTTCCTCTTTTTTTGGGGGGGGCAAACATGCAAACTACACACACACATACACACACTTACGTATTCACACACATACACACCTATTTAAGTTATAAGCCCATAATTCTAGAACTCTATATGTTGGGTGACTTTGAGTCCCTATCCTTTGCCACTTTATCTTTATTCATTGCATCAGCTAGAATGTTTCTTAGGGATCTATAAAAACAACAAGAAATAAATGTTGGGGATCACCTGTCCCAAAAGGATTGCAATACATTATATTATTTCCCCTCTCCTCACTAGCCTCTCACTTAATAAGGAATCATACTTCCTAACTCAGTCTTACTGATATTTCTAATTATTCACAGAGCATATGTACTTATTGAAATGAATAGCATCCAGTTCCAATGTGAGGACGGAATAGATACCTTGAAGCTCTGTGTTCTTAGCTGCCTATTCTATGAGCAGGAATGTTGACATCTATCTTGATGCTAGCAACATATAGACAAAGTATTTTAGGAATGAACTATATGTTTCACTTTTTATTCAGTTACAAAATTACAAAGATTAGAAGTGATATTCTGTGTTACAATTCCAATGGCATGTAGACTTGGTAGGGTTGATTTGTTTGTTTTTACTATCTTGAAAATTGACTGATAAATGATCAAATCAATATGTTGCTCAGTTATCAAAGGTAGCTAAAGTACAGGGTAAATATGCTGTCATCTGTGAGTGCTATTGTTGGTTTTTCTAGTACAGTAGATTTAACTTTTGCTGCACTTAACCATGTAAAATTTGAGGATATTCACATAATATCATCTCAGAAGACAATTACCTTAATATCCTGGAAAAAACATAAAGGTTTTACCAAGAAATGCTAAATAATATCAATTTTGACTTTAAGAATATAGGGCTCTAAAGGAGAGGGGTCGTGCTCACTTCAGCAACACATATACTAAAATTGGAACAATACAGAGAAGATTAGCATGGCCCCTGTGCAAGGATGTCATGCAAATTCGTGAAGCATTCCATATTTCTGTGATTGGGATTGACATATATACACTATTGATACTACATATAAAATAGATAACTAATGAGAGCCTACTGTATAGCTCAGGGAGCTCTACTCAGTGCTCTGTGGTGACCTAAAAGGGAAGGAAATCCAAAAAAGAGGGGATATATGTATACATATAGCTGATTCATTTTGCTCTACAGTAGAAACTAACACAACATGGTAAAGCAACTATACTCCAATAAAAATTAATTTAAAAAAAAACATGTATCTTAACATATAAATGCTTTGATATGACTACACTAGGAGACATAATGAAGGGGTCAGATGTCTACTGTGGCTAAACTCTAGAAAGACATCAAAATTAAACAATGTGAGGAAAATTTGCTAAGTGTCAAATTATTTGTAAAGATAATGAGTGCAACATAAACCCTAAAAAAGGAAAAGATCCATTCATTCAACAAATCATTATTGCGCCAAGCATTGTGTTCAACTCTGGGGTTGCACCTGAAAGGACCAATAATAATTACATTGGCAGAGAGGAAGATGAATAGCATTCCTAACAGCGTGAACAACAGAAACAAAGGTACAAACAAGGGGATATGTGGAGCATATTTTAGGGACATTAATCAGATTCACTTGTTTTTATAGGGGAATTAGAAAAGTTGTTTAAGGTTAGAAAAGATATAGAAGGCCTTGGAAACCAGGCTAAGGAATTTGGACTTCACCTTTGAGGGCAGTGACAAGCCACTTGAATGGCAATGGCAAGCAAAATTTTGAGCAAGAAAGACATACTATCACAGAGTTTTAAGAAAATAAATCTGGTAGTGAAGGCATACTTTCAGGGTGTAGATGAAGTTGAGACTCAAGATAGATTAATTAGGGGATCATTGAAATAGTCTAAGTGTCACATGATAAAGGCTGGATTAGGAAGTTAGCAGCAGATAGAAATAGGGAGAGGAAAATTTGAAAGGCCTGAATTTGAGAGCTATGATTGGATGTGAAAGAAAAGAAAGGAGAGAGTCAAAGGTTACAGTGAGTTTAAGGCCTAGGTGGCTCAAAAAAATTACTGAGTCAAGACAGGAAGCTAGTTTTAAGGAAATTTATGTTCAGTGTTAGGCATGTTGAACTGGAGACAATATGGGGCCATCCAAATGGAATTATCAGACGGATTATTTAATGGTGAAAATGATAAGGCTGAGAATATAAATTCTGAATCATATACATAAAGTATCAACTATTGTAGAGTCTGATCCCCATGCTAGAAGACATTGGGGGAAATGAAGAAAGTTAACATAGCTCTGCCCTCAAGAGTTTATAATTCCAGTAGTATATTAAATGCTAAACTATGTTGTACAGTATTATAAGAGGTTAGAGAAGAGAGAAATAAATGTGGGGCAAGACAATCACTGAAGGCTTCTTAAAAGAGATGGTACTTATGTCTGAACTAAAGAAGAGCCTGTATGACTTGTAGAATTTCTCAGCATATTGGTGAGGTTAACAATAATGATAAATATTTTATGATTTAATTTTGATAAATTAAAGAATAATGATAATCTCTTCCCAGCCAAGAAAATGAGTCTTTCTTCATAAGCTTAGACCCTGAAGATGTTGGAAAACTAAAAGAACGTGGCAAGGAACTTAATGAACATTAGGCACCAGGCTGAACTACTTGATAACACTTTTTCTATCCCTTTCCTACCTGGTTTACATGACCTCATTTCTCAGAAAGCTCTTGGGACATCACTACAGAAAAACACTTAATTCTCTTAGCTTGTGATGCAGGATCAGAAAAAAAAATTGTGTTGCCTTAAAGGGTGAAATAAGTGACTGGAAAATAAAATACAATTTTAGCAAACATTTTAGAGTGTTTACTCCTCAGAGCACGAGGCTGGGTTGAAAGGAGGAAGCGTAGAGGCATATAAACATGACATATCCCCTGCTCTCAAAGGGGCTTGTGGTCTGGTAGAGATGATCATCTATACATAAGACAAAGTATATAGGATCAGAAGGAAGGCAAAGGCAGCTCTGAAAGTTGTAAACCGAAATCTCTATGATATGGTGTGGAAGGGTCCCTTGTGAACCCTGTTCCAGTGACAGAGTTCAGCCAGTACCAATTGGCATGCCATGTAAAATTGCAATGGGCTCATCAGTTAAAGAAAATGATTTACAAGCTGTACTCTGCGTTTTGAACTCAAGCATTTATTTCTAAATCAAGTGCAGTTTGAAGAAAAATGTAAATGAAGAGCTTCTTTTATTTTAAAACTTAATTTTGAGTGATGTCATTATACAAAGCATCAGAAATAGTCTTGAAAATGAAGAAAAAAATTCTTCATAACTCACATTTTACAACTCTAATATTTCAAGCAAAGAGTTGGATGAAAGTAAGAAAGAAAGCGAAATTCAGTAGCTTTTTGGCTGGAAAAGTTTGGCACTCTTCCATGACTTGCTTGCTGCAAGAGCCAGAATTTGATTCAGGAGGAGCTGAAAGCTTCTCCATGCTGCTCCGGTGGCCCAGAGATTCTGGCTTTGGACAGCACCATCTGGACCAGTGTGAACGACAAAGTCAAACCTCCCACGTGCATTTGCCTGACTGGGCAAATCAACTTCAGAGCAAGGGCACAGGCTGCCTCTCAGACTCCATCAGCTTTCTTCCTTGGTGGTGTGGATAGCTCCAAGGTGCCACTGCCATCATGAAGAGAGTAAGGCAGCTTTTCCTATTGCCGTATATTGCAAATCATCCAATTGTGAGTTGCTATTTATCCCCTTTTTTGGCAGCTATAGCTATTCAGCTTCCTGTATCATCTTCTCTTCTGTGAATCAAAGAGCTTTCCTCGCATATAAATCCTATCAAGTGTCTTCTTTGGCAATCCCTCATTAGAGGAGGTTTTTCCTGATTGTTTTATACATGGGTGTGAATGTGGCTGCTGAGGCTGAGCTGAGCCCCACAGACTGTATTGTATCCCAAATCTTGCTTAGGATTTTAGTCTGTCAGTTATTTTAGTCATGCCTGCTTTTCTCTTTCACTCCTCTTGACAAAAGTTAAAGTTCTGAGATCACTGCAATAGATTTTGAAACCAAATGAAGAGCTCATAAAGCCTATACAGTAATCTATGCTTCCATGCTCCATGTCTCCAAGAAAATCTAAATACCATCTCTAATGCCACTCTTGTTTTGTTTTGTTTTGATTTGGCCCAAGTGATTTTCCACCTAAAATCAAGCTGAGAGAGGAAGACACTCCATTGATTCTGCTGCCTGTCTAGTGCAATGGATATCTGCTGACGTTTTCTTTCTTTCTTTTTCTTTCTTTCTTTCTTTCTTTCTTTCTTTCTTTCTTTCTTTTCTTTCTTTCTTTCTTTTCTTTCTTTCTTTCTTTCTTTTCTTTCTTTCTTTCTTTTCTTTCTTTCTTTCTTTCTTTTTTTCTCTTTCTTTCTTTCTTTCTTTCTTTCTTTCTTTCTTTTAAATTGACGTGTAGTTGATTTACGATGTTGTGTTGCTAATGTTTTCTTGTGCAATACAAATAACATTTTCCCTTTTTAACTACCCCCCCATCTTAATAGGCAAAAGAAGATCTATTCCCAAACAAAGTTGGTGATGTTGATCAAAAGTGACAATAGCATGCAACCTGCCAATCTGAATCCATCTCCAAAATACCTGTGCAAATTTCTTATACCTTGATATTTCGAATGTAGACTAGGCCAGCTAGTTCACAGGTTCCCCAAATGAGCTATACGTAAGCATTTGGAAGTCCTTGAATTGTCAGCATTTAGGCCAGAGAAAGCTCTAAGAGACTTTCTGCCCTCAGTTTATAAAACTGAATTTTAAAAATAAAACAAAAAGACTGCCAGCTGGGTTTCTTGCTGAGCTGACTTTGCAAAAATTTGAGATTTTATTTTTAACCCTAATGAGTTCTTAGTCCCAGATTGGGCAAGAATGTTCTAGTGAGTACATATGTGGCTTTAGTAAATAACCATGAAAATTTAAGGATAGTGCCAGGTAAAATCACTTTATAAGAATGAAGTTAATTGTTCATCTGAATCAATACACAGGAGACGGTAACCCACTCTGAGTACAGATTTATAGGTAGGTTACATGCATGGGACTGTCAGAAGCTAAACAGTGTCACTAGTCCAGGATATGCCCTCAGGATTAGAATAGAACTAAAGATGGCTATAATCTAATCAACTGCACTGTAATTTCTCTAAAGAATGTGCCTATACTATATGGTACTTTCCTGTATGGAGTCTATAAAAAGAAGAATTGGATAGAAAAAATTGCTTGTGTTAACTAACTCTGTCCAGGAAAGACAGGCACAATATATTGCAATAATGATAATGATAATTATGGAATCATAAACATTATCACTTATTGATGTTTAAGTGACATAATATATGTGAAGCATGTAGAACAGTGCCTGGCACAAGTACCTATTCACTAAGTGTAAGCTATAATTATTATGAAGCTGTAATAGTACAATAAAACACTCTACAAAGTAATTTACAAACTTTAGTTTAAAATCTGCAGCCAGCCCACAACCCTAAGTGTTTTTACCAACCTTCAACCCTACTCCCTCCACACACCCAAATACCTTTAAAAGCTGGTCTTCCGCCATCCATCTAATTGCACAAGCCAGGACTAGGCACAATCCTGAACACCACCTTCTCCTTCATTCTTCAAATCTCATCCTTCAAGAAGGTTTATTGATTTTATTTCACTTTGTTAATATATCTGTCACTTACTAACTTCTCTGTACCTCCAGTGTCACCACCATGGTCCAAGCCATCATTTTCTCCTTCCCAGACTATTGCAAATAGCTTCCTAACTGGTCTCCTTGTGTACCAGGGGTACCAGTTGTGTACCCTTTTCTGCTATTTAAGCAGATTCTCCATAAAGTAGTCAGAGTGATCTCTTCAAAACCCGAATCTGATCACTGACATTCTCCTTACTGGCTTTCTATTGTTCTTACACTATTGCTAACCAAATCATCAACTAGTCCTGCAAGGTCATGCTTAGTCTGTCCCCTGCTTACCTCTCCAACTGTACCACTACCACTCTTGCTCCATATCCTTCAGCTACATCGCTTTCTTCCAGTTCATAAAAATGTGTTTAAATGAGGACTTGATCTGGAAAGTCGGGGAAGTCCTCCCAGAGAAAATGAGGTTTGAGCTGAGGAGCTGGAGGATAAGTAAGTGTTAAGTTAATGGCGGAGCCTGGTCGGGTGGTGGTGTGGGGAAGAGTGAGAAGTAATTTGGAGAAGAGGAGACCATTCCAGGAGAAGGGAACAAGTGGCATGAGCAAAAGCCCTGGAGAGGAAATGAGCTTGGTATGTTCTAGAAAAGAGAGTGTAGCTTAAGGGTAATGATCAAGAAGGAAAATAATACAAGTTGAAGCCAGACAAAGGGTGGGGGTCAAAGTGTGTTGAGGCTGTAGCCTACCATAAGGAGTTTGCAAATGATAATAAACAAATGAGCTAAATGATTAGACCTTCATTTTTGTAAACTACAATTTGGTTCTTACTTCAAATTTTAAAACATGAGTTTCACCCTTGTTTTAGCCAAATATAAGTGTGTGTTCTTCACTAAGTCATCAATGAAGTCTGTTGGACCTGGCTTGGTAGACAGTAGCCAAGAGGTGCCAGGGTACAGAGAAAGGAATGTGTTGCTGGTGGGGTTTCAGGTGCACTGGCACAACTCTGCAAGACAAGAACCTGGCCCACACTGTATGACACAAGCCAACTCTCTCCCTTTTGAATCCAATAACTATTACTCAACAGTTGAGAGAACAGAACCAACAAACAGCTTGCCTGGATTAACCAGTTGAAAGATGAACCTTTATATTGCTTTTGAAAAATAAAGTCGACAGGGGAACAACTTGGGGGCAAAGAGAAATAAACAAATTACATATTTGCAATTCCACCATGATGTATTTATACATAGGGGCTGGAGAGGAATAACGTGTGGAAGGAAGGAGAGAAGGAAGAAAGGAGGGAGGAAGGGAGGGAAAGAGGGAGGAAGGAAGAGAAAAGAAAAAAAAAACAGACTCTAAAGCTTTAAGTAAAGAGAAAAGGGCTTAAATAAAAAAGAGCATTTTGATTTGTTGCTTTTCAAGACTTTTCAGTGGAAGGAACAAGGATAAAGGAAAGTATCAAAATATTGTCTGAAAAACATTCCAGCATTTTCCAAAAAGCATTTTTCAACAAAGGCTTGAGACAATTTCCAATTATTCATATATTTTATCATCAAGAAAGGTAGCTTTGTTTTCCATATTTTAAGAATAGAGAGAAACCAAGGCACTGCATTCTTGTGTAGCATATGCAATTCACTCTTAACAGAACACGAAATGAAACAAGTTTCTTGGTGTCTCATCTACCTTAGTTCACCATTATGATGGAAAATTCCATGAGGGCAGGGAGGATCTTATCCCATTGCCATTAGTATCTACCACAGAGCATGCCACATAGTACCTGCTTAATAAATATTTGTTAAATGGCTGAGTAAACCATTCCTCCCCAGGTTCAGAAGTACCATTTTCTCTTCATTCATTGTCTGGAGTTTCTACCCATAGAGAGCAATATAGAACTTGCCAATATCAGTGTCTTAGAAACTGAATACATAGCAATTTGGCAGGTTGCATTGTCCCACTTATGTTTTAGAAAGTAAGTTTCTTCTTAGACATCTGTTTGCTTAAAACTCTTGGGTTTTGTTAATGGTAGTATTTAAAGACAGTTATTTTTAGTTGACATTTTCCATTTTAACAAGGAATGAGCATAACATGCATGGTTGCACTACCCTGTCTTTGCACTCATATAAGGGAGGTCATGGGCTCTGGCTTCTGCTGGTGAAGTAGGTGTCTGGATTAATCTGAGTTTAGCTGGTCACGCCTTCCAAATGTCCACATTCTACCTACCCTTCACACAGCAGATTAAGAGCGATCTCACTATATCCCATGCTAAATTCTACCTTGTTTGTGTTTGAAGAATAGATTTTTTTAGCTATCAAAGTGGTATACTCTAGCATATATTCTAATTTGTTAATCCTTGTGTGAAATACAGATCGTTGACCTATCATTCAGATGGTGATTCAGTATATATTGACTTCCCATCAATGTGCTGAAGGCAATATCAGGCACTTTTACACACTTTGCCTTATTAACCCTCTCAACAACTTTGTGGATAGGTGTTGTTACTCCATTATCACAAATGAGTAAACTGAGTCTCAAGGGAAGTGTATAACTTGCACATAGTCATACAAAGGGGCATTCCAAGCTTCTGGAATTATTGTTGCCTTGGCAATCATATCATTCTTCTCAAATGAAGCTTGTTGTATTCATTTTATATTATGACTAAAACAATGCATATTAATGACAGAAGTATCTTAACATAGAAACAAGAAAAAAGGAAAAGGAAAAATAAGAACAAAAAGCAACCATAATAAAAACTGTTTAGAGACAACTGCTGGAAATGCCTTGTTATATGTTTTTCAGGGATTTTTCTATGTATATTTTTAAGGAGTCAGACTTTGGGTAGTTTTATAATACTTTTTTCTCAATTAACAATTATGATCGGGACTTCCCTGGGTGGTCCAGTGGTAAAGAATCCGCCTTCTAGTGCAGGGGATGGGGGTTCGATCCCTGATTGGGCAACTAAGCCCGCATGCCACACTAGAGAGAGAAAACCACACCTGCAACTAGAGAGACACCCTCGTGCCGCAACGAAGACCCGACGCAGCCAAAAAAAACAAAAACAAAAACAAAAACAAAATTATGATCATATGTTATTCCAATAAAAAAGACTACATTGTAATTTTAATGGCTGCCTTATATTCCATCTCATGGATCTGCCATAATTTATTTAATCAATCCTCCTTTTTCTATACTTATAAGCTGTTTCCAATGTTCTGCTGTAACAAATCATGCTGCAAAGAACTTCATTACAACTCTGTTTTTACCCACATCTTTATTAATTTACTTGAAATAAATTCCTACAGTGGAATTTCTGGATCAAAAAGCATGCACATTTTGCAGTTTGTTTGTTTGCTTGTTTTGATATATATTCACTGTGTCTCTTAATTTGAGCCCAGGACTAAAGCCCAAGCCAGGGGAGACATATTTAAAAGAGGAAGAAATGTTGCCATGTTTCTATTCTGCTTTCTTATGATTATCCTAGCCTCATCTGACTTGTTATCATTCCCTAGTCATCGCTTCTTCCAGTCATTTGCAGTCTCTGCATTCGTACTTTGCCAGTAATTCGCTTAAGACAGCCAAGAGGGCAGAGCTAGAATCTGACTTATGTCTCAGTATTAATGATGACTGGTCACAGGTAGCCACACAACTATGAGGAGGCAGATATATAATTATTAGCATTTGGTAGCTGAATGAATCTTTCTGAAATAGGAAAGTCCAATAATTCAACTATTTAAAATTTAATTCTATTTTCTTTCCAGTTCTTTAGGTTTATCTTTCAACTATGATTCTTGCTTTCAGTCACTGGTCCTTAATACATTTTTTAAACAAATCATTAGACATTTTTCTTCTTACAATTTTTTTTCTTGGGAGGAAATGTGTTTGCAGATTGTCTACAAATCCAGTTCAGGTTAAGTGATTTCATCCTCAATGTTGAAATGCAATTAGGGCTTAAAATGGCCTGTAAGAAATGCCATATTTCAGTACCTGTGAGTAGAGGAAAACAGCCTATATTTGAAAATGAATGCATTGCTGACACATGAAAGGAGTTTATTTGATGCTTTCACATCTCCATTAAAGGCCTGATTGGAGAACAGTATGGAGGTTCCTTAAAAAACTAAAAATAGAGCTACCATACAACCCAGCAATCCCACTACTAGGCATATACCCTGAGAAAACCATAATTCAAAAAGAGTCATGTACCACAATGTTCATTGCAGCTCTATTTACAATAGCCAGGACATGGAAGCAATCTAAGTATCCATCAACAGATGAATGGATAAAGAAGATGTGGCACAAGTATACAATGGAATATTACTCAGCCATAAAAAGAAATGAAATTGAGTTATTTGCGGTGAGGTGGATGGACCTAGAGTCTGTCATACAGAGTGAAGTAAGTCAGAAAGAGAAAAATAAATACCGTATGTTAATACATATATATAGAATCTAAAAAAAAAAAAATGGTTCTGAAGAACATAGGGGCAGGACAGGAATAAAGATGCAGACGTAGAGAATGGACTTGAGGACACGGGGAGGGGGAAGGGTAAGCTGGGATGAAGTGAGAGAGTGGCATGGACATATATACACTACCAAATGTAAAATAGATAGCTAGTGGGAAGCAGTCACATAGCACAGGGAGATCAGCTCGGTGCTTTGTGACCACCTAGAGGGGTGGGATTGGGAGGGTGGGAGGGAGATGCAAGAGGGAGGAGATATGGGGATATATGTATATGTATAGCTGATTCACTTTGTTATAAAGCAGAAACTAACACACCATTGTAAAGAAATTATACTCCAATAAAGACGTTTAAAAAAAAAAAAGGCCTGATGGACTGGCATCACAACCCTTTTTGGCCATTTCTTCTGTTAATGGGAAAGTCTCCCCTCTTTAGCACATTAATAAATGAATGATCATAATGAAGGTCTAGACTCTAAAGCACAAACCCAGGAACACCCAGATATATTTTGATTGCTTCAGGGCAATACTTGTTGCAATAAATAATATTAAAATACTGTCTCTATAGAGAGACAAATACAAAGAAGGCCGGACTGCAGTTAAAGCCTCTATTAAGCTGGACTCACCGCTGCTGGTGTCTAACACAACAGGATGCTTAGCATCATCTGTTGCAGCAGGATTTCATGTGCATCCAGATTTCCCCGTCAGTAGTCTGAACAGCAACTCTTTCTCAATTAAGGTGATTTTATTTTAAAACCATGGTAGTGTAAAAAAAAAATAAGCTGTATAGAATATGGAAGCAAGATTTCCAGAAAATGCCCTTTACAGCCCTTTCTCCCTCTCCGTTTCCAGAATCAAGTCTTTATTTTGAATTCTGGTCACCTCCCTCCTGGGTGACTACAGTCGTCTAGCAATCCTCCCTACATCCAAATGCATTCCACTACAATAAATCCTGTAACTCAAGCGATGCCATAAATACCTAATCTCTGGTATATTACTGACATACAAAAGTGAGAAATCATAAAGGAAAGTGGAAAATTAAAACAGTCAAGGAAGATGGGAGTTGAATATTGAGGAGGAGGCATTATTTGAATGGGTAAGAGGAAATGAAATTTGTGTCTACCCTAGCACACAGCAGTGCCCCATCTACCCTGACTAGATGGCCCATATGTCCCATGCTGGGAATCTCCCTGAGAAAGATGGAGAGAGAGAGAGAGAGATTGATTTGACTGCAGTTCCCTGCTAGGTTTCTAAGCCAAGACTTATTTAAGGAACAGCCTGGAGAACATCCACTTTGAAGGAACAGCTTAATACTCTGAACTTTCTCCCCACCCCTGGTCCTCTCATCCATGTCTGGGGCTCAACACTTCGGGAAGCCTCAGGCAAGTTCCTCCATCTCTGTAGCCAGTGTTCCCCCTTCAAGCTTTGCTGCAAGAGCCCATAGTGAGAAAAAATGTTAGCAAAAAATCTGAAAGCAACCTAAATGGAAAGAGCCCAGCAAATTTTCAGTGTCTCAAATGTTAGAAAAGAATGTGCACATTGACCATTCCGGTCTCTCCTTAGAGACTCCTTTCATTCAGAATTAAAGGAGGGAGGAGGAAGGAGACTGCTTGAGGAAGTTAAGCTCTGGATTTTCCTTACAGCATTCTCAGCAGTGCTGTGGATGTATCTATGTACGTCTGTGTGTCTGGTTTTGTGTCTTGAAGTTGAACACTTTTCTAGAAAATACAGAGTAGCAATTAAGAACCTAGAGCTTTTCATCAGATGGAAATGAGATTGAACCAAAGCTCTTCCATTTATTAGCTATATAGCTTATCAGAAACACTTAACCCCCTAAGCTTTAGTTTTCTCATCTGTGAACTGTAAATAATAGTACCTACCTCATAGAATTACTGTGAAATCTAAATGTTATAACCTACATAGAGTACATATGATATTGCCTGGGCCCAAAGTCGGTGGTTAATAAATTACTGCTGTTGCTGCTGTGGCTGCTGTTATTATTATTATTCCTGTTCTTATTTTCTTAGTCACTAGACACATAAAATGTCTTTTTCCAGTCCCCTCCCACACTGTGTTGGGAGGGCAGGTAATGAAAGTCTTTGACTTATTAGAGGATATATGTTACAATCAACTATTGAGCTTAGTAGGGTTGCTGATTCATTGTCTCAATATTGTACATTTGGTTATGTTCTATTCTAATTCCCTGGAAACGGCTCATCCCTTGCCCAGAGCACCAGCATCCTAGAACATTCATTCATCAGATGTGTCTTGAGCACCTGGTACATACTGGGCATGTGCTATGCCCTGGAGATACAATTGTAAGCAGGATGCACATGGTGCCTATCTTTGAAGAGTTCCCGGTTTGATTTTGTTTATTAAGAGGAAGGGTGATGTGAATAGAGAGAGAGACAGATATAGTATGTTCTATGACAGAAATTAGCAGTCAATGTTAAGAAAGTAAGAGCATAGGACAGCCTAGGTGACGTGTCAGGGAAGGCTTTCCAGGGTAACTGTCTCTAGACTTATGTCTTAAAGTGTATATAGAAATTATATCCAGAGAGAGGGGATATAATTTCTGTTATTCCTGACAGATCTAGGAAAATGTGCAAAGATGTAGGTTATGAAAGACCAGAGCACATAAAGAAATAGCAAGTAGATCAGTATGATTGAAGAATAGGAAAAGAGTGGGGGTGGGGGGCAGGGAAGTACAGTAGGACTTGGGAGGTAAGTAGGGGCCAAATCATGAAGGTCCTTAGGAGCCATTTTAATGAGTTTGTTTATTATTCTGAAGAAAATAGGAAGTTGTGTTGAAGTGGCTTAAGCACCCTGACATCAGGGTGGAAAACGCAGTGTTGGAGGGAAAAAATTATAAACCTGTATACCAGTAAGGAAGCTATTGCAATAACCCAGGAGCGAACAGATGAGGCCTGAAAATAATGGCAGTGCTGTTAGAGAGGAGAGAACGCATTGAGTAGAGAGTTAAGAAGTAGAATCAACAGGGTTAGATATGTCACTTCTAACCATAGCATTGTTTTAGTACAGTTAACAAATCCTTACTGAGCACCTATTCATTCTATTTATACAGAAATGAACAAAGCACCACGGTCTTGCTTCCTGATAGAGGAGATGAGACATACACAATATGCCTAAGGTATGAGAGAAGGGCAGGAGTAGAGCTACAAGCTAAGAGCTGTAGGAGTGGTGAGGAAGGCAGCATCATTTCTACTTGTGATTTGTAACGTTAGAGAGAAGCAAGGTGGAGGAGATGTTATCTAACTTAGTTTACACAGACTAATGCATAAACCAGAATGTCAGGGTTTGAAAAAAATTTTTTTTGGTTATAAAAAATATTCCAGAAGAATTAAACAATGTCTTAGTTTCTCTGATGAAGAAAAATATAGTAAGGTAAGCTTTTTATTATTACCAGGAGGTTGCCAAGTGAGTATGGAACCAGAATTGGTAGAATTAACTGGATCATCTTATTAGTTGTGGTCTGAATGTTTGCATCTCTCCGAAATTCATGTATTGAAAACCTAATGGCCAAGGTGAAGGTATTAGGAGGTGGGGCCTTTGGGAGGTGGTTAGGTCATGAAGACAAAGCCCTCATGAATATGATTAGTGCTCTTATAAAAGAAGCCCCTTAGAGCTAACTTACCCCTTCCACCATGTGAGGACACAACAAGAAGTCTGTGACCTGGAAGAGGATCCTCACAAGAACCCGAGCATGAGGACACCCTGATCTTAGACTTCCAGCCTCCAGAACTGGAGAAATCAATTTCTCTTGTTTATAAGCCACCCAGTCTCTGGTATTTTGTTATAGCATCCAGAACAAACTAAGACAGCTACTATCTTTAAATTTTGGGAAAGCCATCCTGAAGCAGTGAGATCTAGAGGATAAATAAGACTCACCCACACAAAGATGGAGGAAAGAGTGTTCCAGGCAGAGGAGACAGCATGACTGAAGGCCATGATGTGAGATATCGTTCAGTGTGAACTGAAAGAAGTCTAACACATGACTGGGGAGGAGAGAGTGATGGGGAGAGCGCTGAGAGATGGGACTGAACCTGAGAAGCCTTGTAAGATTTTGGACTTCACCCTCAAGGCAACTGCAATTGGCTGAAGTGTTTTAAGGATGGGTCTGACCGCATCATTTTTTCACTTTAAGATCACTCTGCCTGCAGATTGGAGGGGGATTTGAAAGGAAACAAGACTGGAGGTGGGGAGACCAGACAGGAAGCTCTTGTAGTATTCCAGGCAAGAAGTGACAGTGGGTCGTGACAGAGAATATAGAGAGAAATATTTAGATAGCAGAATAGATAAAAGTTGGCAAGTGATTGAATAAGGGGTGTGGAGTGAATGTAAGATGAATCCCGTGTATTTGGCTTGAGCAACTGGGCGGATGGTGATGCTATTCACTGGTACAGGAGACACCGGAACAGAAACAGACAAACAGGATGGAAAAGATAATGGGTTCTGTTTGGGACAGGTTACGTTTCAGTTGCTTGTGTGAAATCCAAATGGAAATGCCAAGTTGGCAGTTGAATATGTAGATCTTGGGCTCAGAGTGGAGGGCTAGGCTAGCAAGCTCTCTTTGAGAGATGTGGGCACACTAATTACACTTCACTTACTTCTACGGATAGTTAATATCGTCCGTTTTGAACTCATCTTAATTATTTTCTCTCATAGAAGATAATCTTATCTAATGCTTATTGACTGGTTTCAGTAATCAGAAAAGCCATCATGGACAAGGTGGCATTTGATCTGGACCTCTGAAAGGCAAAGATGGTGACAAAAAAGAGGGTATTCGAGGCAAAGAGGAGAGAGACAGAAAAACAACTGTTCAGGGAAGATGAGTCTTCCAAATTGACTATAGCACGAGGATGATATACGCATTCAAGTGACTGTGTGCCACGAGGAATGTAAAGTTGAATAAGGGTTGGGGTCTGCACTCCTTTAAGAAGCCATCCCTCAATCCCCAGGCTGAGTTACAAGCACGTCCTCTGTGCTTCCTGAGTACCCTCTGCTCAGTCTCGTTGTTGGACTTAGCCACATTATATTGAAAGTATTTGTTTCTTGTGTCAGGCTTCTCCACTATAACAAGAATTCTTCATATTCACCATGTTATCCCCATGCCTAGCACAGGCACTCATCATGGTAAATACTCAATGAATGTTCATTGGAACGAACTGAACTGCAACCAAGGAGCTTACAGTCTAGTGGGGAAAATGTGGAAGCTAAAGCTGGAAAGAAACATATTGCAGAGAGATCTAAGTGTCAAGAGAAAGGGTTGGGATTATACTGGTAGGCAACAGGGTGTCAAGGGAAGTTTTTGAAGCTGATTTTGAAACAATCAAAGTGTGTTTTGACAATATTGATCTAATAACCACGTCTAGAATGCATTGGAGGAGGCAAGATGTAAGTCGAAAGGGTACATAGCACAGCCAGCTGACTCATAGTAGGTACTCAGTAGACATTAATGAAAAAATGGATAAAAGTCAGGGACAGAAAATAAGGAATAGATGCAACTATTAGCTAAGGAATTGAATGCATGCTCAGATACCCAGTAGCTCTCTGGAATACTTCTACCACCAACAGCATTATGTATATTTTATAATGCTGTAGTGTGGACCTGTTATAATAGGGTTTCACTGCAGCAACCATAAACTTTGCTCCTCACATCTCTTTTTTTAAAAAAATTTCTCCCAATGAATTAATTTTAAGGAGATGATGTAATTTTACGTGATTTTGTTGGGACTCAGGTCATTTAGCTGCATGATTAATACTCTACCAAGAGCCTGCATGCCATCAGGCAACATACCTATACACTGAACGTTTCAATTTGGCAAAACGGAAACAGCTTTAATAGTGATTATTGTGTGTGAAAATTTTCAGGGGTGGAAGACTGGCTATTATTGATCAAAATGGGAATCATTCTTCTGTCTTTGTTATTTTGTTGTGGAGACTCCTAGACATTTGCATTTGATTATAGCTGTTGCACAGCTGTTCTATTTTCTCATAACTTGCTCTCTGGTACCAAATATCATAGACAATCAATCAGAACATCAAAGTGTCCTATTTCTAGATTCCTTCAGCCTAGAAGCCCAGTGACAATAAGCTGAGGTTTACCTCTGGATCTAATTAATGTGTGGATCCAGCTGTTGTGCTGTATGGGTTCAGTTTTCTTAAGTCAAGCCTGTGGATCTGTATTGCACCTAGCTGAGTTTTAAAATGCTGCAATCAAATTGGCCAGTCAAACGGAAAGGACAAATTGTATTTAACAAAAACCAATGAAAAAGAAGGGAATGCAATTTTCTCTTTCCTTGGGAAGCCACTGGCTTATGTAACTACTATATTCTGGTGAATGTTGTAAGTTTCCATTATGAAGACATTGTATTTATTTGAAATCCACTTTAAAAGAAATCAATGTGTCTATTCCACCTGAGGGTTATTTTATGCTGAAAACAAATAGCATTATTTTTCTAATATTGAAATAAGTGCTTCCACTGCTAAAATAAATGATTTATTTCAATAGAAGAAAATTGACATGTGTCTAAAGCAGTTTTATTTCTTATGATTTATTTTATTTCCTTTCTATAACTTTATCTCTTACTTTATGAATGAAGTTAAAGTTGGATTTTTATTTTTTATTCTGCTTAGTTCTTGTAATTTGGACAATTTCTGCCTCAAACAAGACTTTGCTGGCTTGTGTACATCTGTACTGAAAACACTAGCCTTAAGTGAGGCCAGGATGGAAAGCCACATGGGTGCCTAAGCTCTCTGTAATAAGCAGATTAGAATATGCCCATGTGTTCAAGCCCTAAAGGTAACCAGGAAGAGAAGGCCTACTGAAAATCAAGTAGAGAGATTACTTAAGAGAGCATCCAAGTCTTTTAAATTGGAGAATAAGTGAGTTTTCACTCTGTGTTCTATGCCCATAAGGTAAAATATACATGAATATGCTAATTTGTGCAAAAAGAAACACAGGAAGGACCAAACATAAAATAATGTGATTCATTACCTATAGGAGATATGTGGGAATGGGGTGGGCAGGATGGGGAGAAGGAAACAGAGTAGAAGACATGGGTCAGGGAGTCACTACACTTGAGTATACTTTTTTTAGAGAGTTCTGATGTTGGAACCATGATAGTATTGCACATAGTCAAAAAATAAATAAATGAGAGATGGGTTCAAGATGGCAGAGTAGAAGGACGTGCTCTCACTCCCTCTTGCAAGAACACCAGAATCACAACTAACTGCTGAACAATCATCGACAGGAAGACACTGGAACTCAGCAAAAAAGATACCCCACATCCAAAGACAAAGGAGAAGTCACAATGAGACGGTAGGAGGGGTGCAATCACAATAAAATCAAATCCCATAACTGCTGGGTAGGTGACTCACAAACTGGAGAACACTTATACCATAGAAGTCCACCCTCTGCACTGAAGGTTCTGAGCCCCACGTCAGGCTTCCTAATCTGGGGGTCCAGCAACGGGAGGAGGAATTCCTAGATAATCAGACTTTGAAGGCTAGCGGGATTTGATTGCAGGACTTTGACAGGACTGGGGGAAACAGAGACTCCACGCTTGGAGGGCACACACAAAGTAGTGTGTGCATTGGGAACCAGGAGAAGGAGCAGTGAACCCATAGGAGACTGAACCAGACCTACCTGCTAGTGTTGGAGGGTCTCCTGCAGAGGCGGGGGGTGGCTGTGGCTCACCGAGAGTACAAGGGCACTGGCAGCAGAAGTTCTGGGAAGTACTCCTTGGCATGAGCCCTCCCAGAGTCTGTCATTAGCCCCACCAAAGAGCCCAGGTAGGCTCCAGTGTTGGGTTGCCTCAGGCCAAACAACCAACAGGGAGGGAACCCAGCCCCACCCATCAACAGTCAAGTGGATTAAAGTTTTACTGAGCTCTGCCCACCAGAGCAACAGTCAACTCTACCCATAACTAGTCCCTCCCATCAAGCCTCTTAGATACCCTCATCCACCAGAGGGCAGACAGCAGAAGCAAGAAGAACTACAATCCTGCAGCCTGTGGAACAAAAACCACATTCACAGAAAGATAGACAAGATGAAAAGGCAGAGGGCTACATACCAGATGAAGGAACAAGATAAAACCCCAGAAAAACAACTAAATGAAGTGGAGATAGGCAACCTTCCAGAAAAAGAATTCAGAATAATGATAGTGAGGATGATCCAGGACCTCGGAAAAAGAATGGAGGCAAAGATGGAGAAGATGCAAGAAATGTTTAACAAAGACCTAGAAGAATTAAAGAACAAACAGAGATGAACAATATAATAACTGAAATGAAAAATCCACTAGAAGGAATCAATAGCAGAATAACTGAGGCAGACCAACGGATAAGTGACCTGGAAGACAGAATGGTGGAATTCAATGCTGCAGAACAGAATAAAGAAAAAAGAATGAAGAGAAATGAAGACAGCCTAAGAGACATGTGGGACAACATAAAACGTAACAATATTCGCATTACAAGGGTCCCAGAAGGAGAAGAGAGAGAGAAGGGACCCAAAAAAAATATTTGAAGAGATTATAGTCAAAAACTTCCCTAACATGGGAAAGAAAATAGCCACCCAAGTCCAGGAAGTGCAGAGAGTCCCATACAGGATAAACCTAAGGAGAAACACGCCGAGACACATAGTAATCAAATTGGCAAAAATTAAAGACAAAGAAAAATTATTAAAAGCAGCAAGGTAAAAACAACAAATAACATACAACAGAACTCCCATAAGGTTAACAGCTGATTTCTCAGCAGAAACTCAACAAGCCAGAAGGGAGTGGCACGATATAATTAAGTGCTGAAAAGGAAGAACTTACAACCAAGATAACTCTACCCGGAAAGGATCTCATTCAGATTCGATGGAGAAATCAAAAGCTTTACAGACAAGCAAAAGGTAAGTGAATTTAGCACCACCAAACCAGCTTTACAACAAATGCTAAAGGAACTTCTCTAAGTGGGAAACACAAGAGAAGAAAAAGACCTATAAAAACAAACCCAAAACAATTTTAAAAATGGTCATAGGAATATACATATCGATAAATACCCTAAACATGAATGGATTAAATGCTACAACCAAAAGACACAGGCTTGCTGAATGGATACAAAAACAAGACCCATATATATGCTGTCTACAAGAGACCCACTTCAGACCTAGAGACACATAAAGACTGGAAGTGAGGGGATGGAAAAAGATATTCCATGAAAATGGAAATCAAAAGAAAGCTGGAGTAGCAATACTCATATCAGATAAAATAGACTTTAAAATAGAGAATGTTACAAGAGCCAAGGAAGGACACTACATAATGATCAGGGGATCAATCCAAGAAGAAGATATAACAATTATAGATATATATGCACCCAACATAGGAGCACCTCAATACGTAAGGCAACTGCTAACAGCTATAAAAGAGGAAATCGACAGTAACACAATAATAGTGGGGGATTTTAACACCTCACTTACACCAATGGACAGATCATCCTAAATGAAAATAAATAAGGAAACAGAAGCTTTAAATGACACAATAGACCAGATAGATTTAATTGATAGTTATAGGACATTCCATCCAAAAACAGCAGATTACACTTTCTTCTCAAGTGCACACAGAACATTCTCCAGGATATATCACATCTTGGGTCACAAATCAAACCTCAGTAAATTTAAGAAAACTGAAATCATATCAAGCATCTTTTCTGACCACAATGCTATGAGATTAGAAATGAATTACAGGGAAAGAAATGTAAAAAACAAAAACATATGGAGGCTAAACAATACGTTACTAAAGAACCAAGTGATCACTGAAGAAATCAAAGAGGAAATCAAAAAATACCTAGAGACAAATGATAATGAAAACACAATGATCCAAAACCTATGGGATGCAGCAAAAGCAGTTCTAAGAGGGAAGTGTATAGCTATACAAGCCTACTTCAAGAAACAAGAAAAATCTCGTATAAACGATCTAACCTTACACCTAAAGGAAACAGAGAAAGAAGAACAAACAAAACCCAAAGTTAGTAGAAGGAAAGAAATCATAAAGATCAGAGCAGAAATAAATGAAATAGAAACAAAGAAAACAATAGGACCAATCAATAAAATTAAAGTTGGTTCTTTGAGAAGATAAACAAAATTGATAAACCATTAGCCAGACTCATCAAGAAAAAGAGGGAGAGGACTCAAATCAATAAAATTAGAAATGAAAAAGGAGAAGTTACAACAGACACTGCAGAAATACAAAGCATCCTAAGAGACTAGTACAAGCAACTCTATGCCATTAAAATGGACAAGCTCGAAGAAATGGACAAATTCTTAGAAAGGTATAACTTTCCAAGACTGAACCAGGAAGAAACAGAAAATATGAACACACCAATCACAAGAAATGAAATTGGAACTGTGATTAAAAATCTTCCAACAAACAAAAGTCCAGGACCAGATGGCTTCACGGGTGAATTCTATCAAACATTTAGAGAAGAGCTAACACCTATCCTTCTCAAACTCTTCCAAAAACTTGCAGAGGAAGGAAGACTCCCAAACTCATTCTATGAGGCCACCATCACCCTGATACCAAAACCAGACAAAGATACTACAAAAAAAGAAAATTACAGACCAATATCATTGATGAATATAGATGCAAAAATCCTCAACAAAATACTAGCAAACAGAATCCAACATCACATTGAAAGGATCATACACCAGGATCAAGTGGGATTTATCCCAGGGATGCAAGGATTCTTCAATATACGCAAATCAATCAATGTGGTACACCATATTAACAAATTGAAGAATAAAAACTATATGATCATCTCAATAGATGCAGAAAAACCTTTTGACAAAATTCAACACCTATTTATGATAAAAACTCTCCAGAAAGTAGGGATAGAGGGAACGTACCACAACATAATAAAGACCATATACGACAAACCCACAGCAAACATCATTCTCAATGGTGAAAAACTGAAAGCATTTCCTCTAAGATCAGGAACAAGACAAGGATGTCCACTCTCGCCACTATACTTAACATAGTTTTGGAAGTCCTAGCCACGGCAATCAGAGAAGAAAAAGAAATAAAAGGAATACAAATTGGAAAAGAAGAAGTAAAACTGTCACAGTTTGCAGATGACATGATACTATACATAGAGAACCATAAAGATGCCACCAGAAAACTACTAGAGCTAATCAATGAACTTGGTAAAGTTGCAGGATACAAATTTAATGCACAGAAATCTCTTGCATTCCTATACACTAATGATGAAAAATCTGAAAAAGAAATTATGGAAACACTCCCATTTACCATTGCAACAAAAAGAATAAAATATCTAGGAATAAATCTACCTAGGGAGACAAAAGACCTGTATGCAGAAAACTATAAGACACTGATGAAAGAAATCAAAGATGACCCAAACAGATGGAGAGATATACCATGCTGTTGGATTGGCAGAATCAATATTGTGAAAATGACTATACTACCCAAAGCAATCTACAGATTCAATGCAATCCCTATCAAATTACCAATGGCATTTTTTACGGAACTAGAACAAAAAAATCTTAAAATTTTTATGGAGACACAAAAGACCCCGAGTAGCCAAAGCAGTCTTGAGGGAAAAAAACGGAGCTGGAGGAATCAGACTCCCTGACTTCAGACTATACTACAAAGCTACAGTAATCAAGACAATATGGTACTGGCACAAAAACAGAAACATAGATCAGTGGAACAGGATAGAAAGCCCAGAGATAAACCCACGCACCTATGGTCAACTAATCTATGACAAAGGAGGCAAGGATATACAATGGAGAAAAGACAGTCTCTTCAATAAGTGGTGCTGGGAAAACTGGACAGCTACAAGTAAATGAATGAAATTAGAACACTCCCTAACACCATACACAAAAATAAACTCAAAATGGATTAGAGACCTAAATGTAAGACCGGACACTATAAAACTCTTAGAGGAAAACATAGGAAGAGCACTCTTTGACATAAATCACAGCAAGATCTTTTTTGATCCACCTCCTAGAGTAATGGAAATAAAAACAAAAATAAACAAATGGGACCTAATGAAACGCCAAAGCTTTTGCAAAGCAAAGGAAACTACAAATAAGACAAAAAGACAAACCTCAGAATGGGAAAAAATATTTGCAAACAAATCAAAGGACAAATGATTAATCTCCAAAATATATAAACAGCTCATGCACCTCAATATTAAAAAAACAAACAACCCAATCCAAAATTGGGCAGAAGACCTAAGTAGACATTTCTTCAAAGAGGACATACAGATGGCTGAGAAGCACATGAAAAGCTGCTCAACATAACTAATTATTAGAGAAATGCAAATCAAACTACCATGAGGTATCACCTCACGTCAGTTAGAATGGGCATCATCCGAAAATCTACATACAACAAATGCTGGAGAGGGTGCGGAGAAAAGGGAACCCTCTTGCACTGTTGGTGGGAATGTAAATTGGTCCAGCCACTATGGAGAACAGTATGGCGGCTCCTTAAAAAACTAAAAATAGAATTACCATATGACCCAGCAATCCCACTACTGGGCATATACCCTGAGAAAACCATAATTCAAAAAGTCACATGCACCCCAATGTTCATTGCAGCACTATTTACAATAGCCAGGTCATGGAAGCAACCTAAATGCCCATCGACAGATGGATGGATAAAGAAGTTTTGGTACATATATACAATGGAATATTACTCAGCCATAAAAAGGGACGATTGGGTCATTTGTAGAGACTGTCATACAGAATGAAGTAAGTCAGAAGGAGAAAAACAAATATCGCATATTATCGCATATATGTGGAACCTAGAAAAATGGTACAGATGAACTGGTTTGCAGGGCAGAAAGTGAGACACAGATGTAGAGAACAAACATATGGACACCAAGGGGAAAAAGGGGAAGGGGGGGTGATGGTGTGATGAATTTGGAGATTAGGATTGACATGTATACACTGATGTGTATAAAATGGATGACTAATAAGAACCTGCTGTATAAAAAAATAAATAAAATAAAATTCAAATAAATGAATAAATAAATAAATGAAATCAGCAAGAATGAAGGAGATCCCAAAATGGAATACAAACAAAAATAAAGGAACTTAATTTTATTTCAGATGAATAATGTCACCACTCTGAATGGAAAAAGAGAGAAAACAAACAACCCAAGTAACATTTGAATACAGTATTTTAGCTGTATATATTCGGGTAAAAAGTAAAAGAACTGTAAACAAATATTAAACCTAGTTAAGTAGGTTTGTTTCTTCACAGTGTTAAAGTTAGCAATTTTGGAAACACTTTATGCCTATTCTATGAATGAGCAAATAAGTAAATATACTGTGGATAATGAGAACCAGGGTGTCACTGTAGAAGGCAGGTACAAATATGGCAAGGGGGGAAGAGCAGAGTGAACTCTGTGGTATTGATTGTAAGTACAGGTATCAGTATATACTCATGGTTTTTAACAGGTAGGTAGCATAGGTTAGACAGATGATTGGTAGACAGATAGATAGATGATAGAGAGATAGATAGGTGATATGTAGGTAGAAAAACACACACATACATACATACATGCATGCATACCTACATACATATATTTCTTAGCTTTGTCTGCTGAGAGACCTTAAAAACAATAGTACCCCATAATAACTAGCAAAACTAGTATCTACTCTTAATTTCTAAGTATCTTTTTCTACCAAAAGGAACCAGAGCCTCTTGGAACTGATTCCAGAGGTGGGGCAGAGAAAGAAGAAAATGAGCCTTGAAACAATTTTTGGCCCAGAAACTGAGAGTGTTCAAAGAATGAAGAGGTCACGGCCAGAGGACACAGGAGCCAGCCTGAGGGGCTCCATTGGCCACATATGGGACAATGTGAGCATCAAAATAGTGATAACAATGGGTTAACCTATAGAATAAAATGAGAATATATGAGTCAATACTAATATAAAAAAAGTTTGAATAAATAAATAAGGAATAAGAGAAAGCTCTCCCTTGCAGTAAAATTCAAACTAATAAATGTGGTAGGACTAATATGTTGCACTGAAAAGAGCACATCCTCCTTTCTGTGGTATTTTTGGAGAAAAAAAACCCTCAAAACCTGAGTGTCTGAGTCTAATGAAGAAAAAACAGCAGATAAACACAAATTGAGGAACATTTAAAAAATAAACGGCTTATTCTCTTCAAAAATGTCAGTTGTGAAAGACAAAGAAAGGTCAAAAACTCTTCCTGATTAAAGGACACTAAAGAGACATAATAAGTAAATTCAATGGGTGATTCTATATCAGATTCTAATACACAAACTTCTTTTTCTGTCACTATAAGAGACATTAATGGGACAGTTGACAGAATTTGAATAAGGTTTAGATTAGGTAATAGTATTATATCAGTGTTAGCTTCCTGATTTTGATGGTTGTGCTATGGATATGTAAGAGACTATCCTTATTTTTAAGAAATACATATTGAAGTATTTAGGGGTAAAAGGACCATCATATCTGCAACTTATTCTTAAATCATTCAGAAAAATTAAGTTGATATATTGATACACACACTTGTGTGAAAATCATATAGAGAGAGAGAGACAAAGACTACGAAGGTGGTAAAAGGTAAACATGTAGGGAATCTGGGCATATGAGTGAAGGGAATATGGGAATTGTTTGTACTATTTTTGCAACTTCTCTGTAAGTCTGAAATTATGTCAGAATAAAAAGTTTAAAACTGTGAAAATAAAATATTTCAAATAAATCTATCCTAGTGCCAAGATGTTTGGGATCTGGGTTAATAGGATTTTCTGCAAATGTAAGGAAGTGAGCCATAAAGAAGTAATTCTCACTGTCAGAGTAGTTTGGATTAAATCATTCTGTGGCCTATTTTTTCCCTTTGTTTCTTGTTCAGTGTCATTAGTATGGGGTCTTTGAAAGGCCCACAGGAAAATGATGCTATATCAGTTCCAATTACAAGAACCAGGCCCAGTTGTTGCCCTTTCCCGTACTGTCTTGATATTGATTTGACTTTAGCCCACATCATCTTTTCATTTAGGTCAGAAACCTAACTTTAAAAGTAAAAATCAAAATATAAACTTTATGATGTCTCCCATTTTTGAGAAGTCGTCCTGCTATTGCTATGAACTTTTAGGACTTTTCACTGGTGAGTGCATTCTAATCCATGCATTTGGATCTTTCACATCCTTAAAATAAATTGGGGTGCCTGAAGATTAATGAAACTGAACAGTTCCTTTAGACTAAGCACTAGCAGAACTACAGTCCAGGACTAAACGTTTTCTCTTTAAGGAAAAAGTATATTTGGAAAGGTAAAATTACTAAAAATATTTTCAAAGTGAAAAAAAAAATCTAAAAGGAGAGCTAATTCACCTCTTAATTTGGAAATAGCTGGAGGTGGGATGGGAATGAGGTGGAGATAAGGGAATGGAAGTTTAGGTAGAATTATGTTGCTCTGATTTATCCTTGGAGCAGGGCAAGCCATAAGATAAATTGTGAACTATGTAAAATTTTCTATTTCCTCAGTCTTCCCTCCTCCCCAGGCATTTAGTGTCCTCTTTCTCTTTTCTTCTATTCCAACTTTTATAACATTCCTCATTCTCACTAAGGAGTAAATGACTGATACAAACTCAGTGAGTTACCCTTCATAGGGTCATTAAGATTTTAACAGATATCAATACCATAAGCCAAAAAGCTAAAACTCCAATGGCAGATTTCAGGCATCTGACAGCAGATGAAAGAGATCATGGGGAAGGAGGGAGATAGTGGTTCTGGGTCTTTCCAATAAACATGGTATCACATACTTCTATGTAGGACTAGCCCTAACTTAGTCAACCAAAATGTCACAATTACTTTGTACCCTAAAGCAAGCTCAACGCTCACTCTACGTGTAGGTTACCCAAGTTGGCAGCCTGGCATCTTAGCCCAAAACCACTTTGGCTATAGACTTTCAGTCAACTTATATTTACATAGCACCTTCCATCTTAGAATGTCTGCCTTTTTATTAAGATTGTTTTTTTAAAAAAAATCCATGGAAGATTGAAACATAATATTTTCTTTTCACAGATTGGTAAAGTGATTCCAAGCAGAGTGCCATTGTCGACTAGCAACCAAAAGTTAGCAACGGAATGACAAGAGAGGCTCCTGCCTTTGCATTCTTTATCTGAAAAGAAACATTTTTACAACTGGACTTGGACTCTTCCTGGTGCTGTGTCTTCTGTAGAGCTGGTTTAAAACCAAACCACCCAGAGCCTAGGTAACCACATTTTGTTTGAAATGCCATTTGGCTTTGCATCATCTGCCATAATCTCTTTCCCAACTGGCCTGATATTCTTTCTCTCTTACGGATGCTGTAGGGAGGATGGCAATGCTGAGCGGAAGGTTGGACCAGATGGCCTTAAAGGGCCCTTCCAAATACAAGATTCTCCAATTCTCTGATTTAATTTTGATGATTCAGTTTCATGATTTTGGCTATCACCAGATGAAATTATGTAGACATTCTGCCTTCCATCTGCCCTCAGATATATGTCAATTTGTCCGTATCCAAATTCATCACATCAGTCAATGATTAAGCACTCATTTCCATGGAGTATTCTACAAAGTGTGTCCTAAGGGCTCTGACCCACAAATGTGAAGAACAGTTAGGAGCAGCAGGTATAGTAGAGGTGGACACATCAGGTTATCATAACTTGGGAACACCAGGGAGTCTAATCAGCCAGCTAACTCTCCATGTCCGGATTTCAAGCCATGAAGCAACCTTTTGACTGTAATTTGAGGTTCCTTGTGGACAGACAACAGAATGAGAATGGGCTGATTATCAAATAACAGTTATTGAACTATTGAGTGCTTACTATGTATGAGGCTAAATACTTTACACATATCAACTGACTTTAATTCTCACAGTAACCCTATCAGACAGGGATTAGCATTATTGCCCTTATTTTACGGATGCGGAAATCGAGGTATGCAGAGTTTAAGTAACTTTTCCAAAGTCAGATAGGTAGTAAGTGGTAGCCCTGGGATTCAAATTCAAGCAATCTCGCTCCTGGCCCATAAAGTCTATTAAGCCATAGTGCCACTGCAAGTATGCAGGCCACTTGATTGTACTGCCTCCGAGTAGCTGTGTTCCAGGAGATCCATGCTCTCCATGTTGGGCAGAGAAAACTGCACAGGAAGTCTGCAAAAGAGAAAATCCCAGGCTTCATATAAGAAAAGAAATCCCAAGAGTCTTGCAAGGCCTAAAGAATCTAATAACACAAGGGACTGCTCCTGTCCCTGGGGATGACTTACTGTTCCATAGTCGAGGAATGATATAAAATTCTGTAAACAGGACATCAGTGTTCATGGTGTGGATTTCTTTCATTAGGATTCAGGAGAACAAGAACTAGAACTAGATAGAGCCACCATTGGCCCTACGGCAACACCAGCTTCACTCTAATAGTTGTTTCTTGAGATATCCAGGCAGCTAAGCTCAAGTTAAATTAGAACAGCAAGATTCTTTCAGAGCATTGAGTATCCACTGATTGATTTTTGGTCTGAATCCAATTTAATCAATGAACCGCATGTATGTTGAGATTCCCTGCAACTTCTTGGCCTTCTTCCCCCCATCTTTATACTACCTGTTGCTACATCTTTATGCCATCTACCCCTAAGTCCATTCTATAAAACTAATTAACAATCATCCTAGGACTTCTGATTTCTCTTTTCACCCCAAATCCCCCCGTGTTCTTGGATGTTGTTTCCATGGTAACAACTAGCATTTGCTTCTGTGACTTTTATTTCATTTCCTTACCTGTAATTTACCCTGTAACATACTAAAATATGACTTCTACCTCCCTCCTAAACCCCACATACCCCTTCACAGTGGAACTGATCTTCCAAGACCATCAAAGACCTCCATGTTGTGAAATATAGTGGAAGATTTTTTGGTCCCCGTGTCTCAGCAGTATTTGACACTGTTGACCATTTCCTTCTTCTGGAGAAATTCTTTTCCCTCAGCTTCCCTTACATTCGTCTTCTGGGTTTCCTCGTACTCCTCAGTCTGCACCTTCCCAATCTTTTTTACAGGCTCTTTTTCCTGTATGTGTCAATTAGATGTTGGTGTTCATTGGGCTTTGTCTTAGATTTTCTGCTTATGTCAATGTACACAGTTTTATAACAAGGTTACAACTGCCCCTGTTACCTGCAAGTGTCAGCTATATGGTGGTATCTCTCGCATCTCTGTCTCCATCCTTGATCTCTTCTCAAAGCATGAGGTAAGTCAACTGAAATGTCAGTTGGGTATGTCCACTTGAATACCCTCCCCCCAAAGAGCTCACACTCATCATGCCAAAAAGTAATTGCCATCTTCTCATCTACCACCTCCTCCTCCTGTTCTCTGTTTCAGTGAGTTGCACCTCTGAATACCCAATCACAGTTCTGTAATGATCAGACACCTGAAAGTCTTCCTTGATTTCTTTGTCTCCCTCATTGACACCTCCATTCAATCAATCACCAAGGCCTATCAATTCTGCCTCTCTCCCTCTCTCTCTCTATCTGTCTCTCTCTCTCTCTCTCTCTCCCTCCCACCCCCCTCCCTTCTCCCTCTGGCATCTGGCTATTTCTCTGCATCTTCACTGCCAACACCATAGTCCAAGCCACCATCATCAGTTGCATGAATTATCACAATGACTTCATAACTTGTCTCTTTACCTCTAGTCTTCTCCCATTTAGATCCATTCTTCACATTGCTGCTAGAGTTATCTTGGTAAATTTCAAAACATTAAACCTTTCAGTGGTTGCCTGTTGTATTAGGGGAAATTCAAAACTCTAATACAGAATCTTGACACTTAGAATCAGGGGGGTCTGAGATGGTCTGGGTTCAAACCTTGGATCTGACAATCACTAGCTAGGTAAACTTGGGCTACTGGGTTAACCTCACTGAGCTTCTGTTTCCTTATCTGTGAAATGAGAACAATAATAATAGTAATAGTAAAATAATAATAATAAATGCCTCATAATGTTGTGAGGATTTAATTAAATTGCACATGAATAAACACTTTAGAATGTTTTCTGTCTCATAATTAAATAAATGGCTGCTGTTTTTCTTTTTGTTGCTGTTATTGTTATTATTCAACAATAATTTTTGAATTTTTACTATGTGACAGGAACAATAGTAGATAATGGCAATGCTATTTTGAACAAAATAGACAAGGTTGCTGCCCTCAGGGGAACTGATTTACAATCTAGCCACATTTCTTACCTCTCATGAACTTACACTCTAAATTATACTACTGTAGTCCCATTATATGCTGTTTTTCTCTCCTCCGGGCATTTTCCTATGCTCTTCCTGTCTCAGAAAACATTCTCTCCAAGTCCTCCCTCATCTGTTTAACTCTTTATCCTTCAGATTTCAATTTAAAATGTCACTTCCAAGATTTCTCTAACTGGATTAGGCCCCCCTTATTTCTTAATTCTTTCCCTACCTTAGCACATTTGTATTTTACCTGTTCATATATGTATATCCCAATACACTCTAAACACTAAAAGATGAAGGAGTCTCTAGGTCTTGTTCATCACTGTTTCCCCAGTTGTCTAACATAGGGTCTGACACACATAGACATTAAAAAAATATTTATGGAAGGAAGTAAGGTAATTAGTAGAGGCCACAAAGATCCTTACCATGATGGCACTTGGAGGGGGAGGGGAGGTACTTACTAGTATACCTTTGTATGTTACATTCTATAAGCTAATATATCTTCAGTATCACATGTCATCATCTGGAACATCTGTACACTTGAAAAGCAGAGAGTGGGTAACACATGCAAAAGACATCCTAGCAGCTATTCTTTGAACTCTTAATTGTGCACACTTACTGCCATTCTGATTTGTAATAATGGAAAGACTATTTTGAATAAAGACTCACAGTAGTAATTAATGCTAGTTGAATTGTTGAAAAACAGCTATCACGTAGTCTGAGAGTTGGTGTCATACCTGAAAGTAGACCCCTAGCTGTACTCCATCTTGTTGAAGAAGTGCTTGCATGGCTTTCTCCTAAAAACAATTCATGTCACAGCTCTACACACCATTGTAAGAAAGGGTAATAGGCTGTACTGCTCAGAAGAATTTCAGAAATGATTAGAAACATTAGTGGGATGTCTGACCAGAATTGGTTGGCCATAGGGAGAGGCATACAAGGCTGGCAGTGATAAGGCTGCCAAAAGTTGACAAGCATTCCCAGCCAAGTTCTGGCCCTCATCAAGTTTCCTAGCTGCAAAGATACTTCAATGTTTTGAAAGATGTACCGGCATATTGCAAGCATTTCTGACTATAATATAGTCCTGGCTGATATTACAACTGAATCGTGTTATGGTTCCCAAACCCCTTTCTTCCAGAAAAATCTTTCCTAGAAGATCAATATATAAAATAGAAAAGGTAGAGCTACTCTCCCTGATTCCCTTCTTATGCCCCCAACCTAATGACCTTTGAGGGAAGAGTAAAAGGATCACTGTACTGGCAACCAGAAAGCAGACTCATAGAATTCCAGGGTAGAAACAGAACATAAAATAATTCAGTCCAACTGTCCACCCTGTGCTTGAATTCCCTTCTATGAGAACCCTCCAAGCTCTATCCCCCACAGTGTTTCTGCTCTTGGACAAATCATTTCCCCTCTGTAGACTTCAGTTTATACACCTGTAGGAAGAAGAGTGGGATAAATACACTCCAAGGTCTTTTCATCATAAAAACATGATTCAATAGTACTAAGAACATATAAGAATCCTCACCCAGAAAGGAGATCATGAAACTTGTTAAGTTTTGCATTCTATACAACCAGTAGTCCAAAGGAATATGATTTGAGATGTCCTATAGGACTATATAGGTAGTTTCAAGGATTCTGAAACCCTTCTGAATTTTCATGCAAAACTGGAGCATTCTTCTGGTAGTGGAGCCCACTGGGGTTTTTGTTTGTTTACTTGTTTGTTTTATTTTGTTGTTTTATTTTGCATTCATTTATTGCAATATTTTGCATTTAAAGGGGAAAGCCCAGAGTTTTTAATAAACTTGTTTCTTTTGGGGGTGACATTACTGTCCCAACTTTGGCTGTTCTAGAGTGCTCTTGACCTCCTTTGAGTATTTGAATTTGGAATAGGTTTTCTTTGTCTTTTTTCATTTTTCAAACATCAATCTTTTCTGGCTCTTCCTAATAAAATCCATGTATGTTCAGTATATGGACATCCAAATGGTGCTTAAGAGGTACAATGTTTCCCAAAGTTTCTTTGTCATATAAGGTTTTTTAAATTTTTTTTATTTTATTGTGGTAAGAACACTTAATATTATACCCTCTTAACAGATTTTTAACTGTACAATGCAAATTTTATTTATTAAAGGACTGGCACATTGGTTACTACATTCCTAATAGGCCTGCCACTTTAATAAAGGAGAGATGAGAGGCCTGATATTGTCCTAACATAAATAATGATTTAGACCCCAGTCTTTTCTTCCAACCATTTTCAGAGTGCTTGTGAGAATACCCATACCTGAAATGTGGAATCAAAATATGCCTGGAACTCTTCTTAGTATATTTGTTTAATGTGTGGACATTGTGAGTCAGGGTTCTCATTGTGGAAGAAAGAAGATACAAATAAGGAATGAGGAAAGATGAGATTAGGATTGGAGGTATCCCTCCCACTGAGTAAATATGGCACTATTTGAGCATCAAAATTTAAAAGGTAATGGATAATAATCCACTGAATAAAATAGGTATCCATGAGTCCATAGCTATAAAGTTAATTGATATATCAGGCTGCCCCAGTGGCCTGGCCCACATCACAAATCTAAACCTTGGTCAGCCTGCACTTACAGGAACCACCTGTCAAGGAAACTTAACACCAATCACAGTCCTCCAACTCAGCTTTAGCTAGCTTAAATATTTAGCTAGAATAGGACCTGCCTGCCTTATAAGGAAATCCCTAACCTCTAGCCAATCACGCCATTTTCGCATTGCCTCTTCTAGTGCTCTATACACTCACTCTTTCCCAAAATCCTTCAGAAAGACTGCTCCACTGCTTGTTAGGCACTGTACTCCCCCAATCCATGGATTGTTTTCCCTAGAATAAAGGACAGCAAACTCATTACTAAATTGTTTTAGTTTTGTCATTTGACAATAGTGATAACAAATAGAAAGAGAGAGAAAGACAGAGAAAGACAGAGAGGGAAGCAGAATGTCAACTAACGAGTATGGAGGGAGGGGTGGATTTAGAAAAGCACCATTTTGTAACCATCATAGTAAAGATCAGTTCAGGCAACAACCAGCAATTTATGCTAAATGCAAGGTAGGGGGATGGACGGCAAACAATATTTGCATGGTTTTAAAATGTCTCCCCACAATTTCTTTATTAGTTGCAAGGGGAAAGTAGTAACTGTACAGTGAATAAAACAGATGATATGTTGACCAGCGATCAAAATTAACCTCATCAGTGAAGGACAGACAGACAATATGTGCTTCTGTATGTGCTTCCCTGATATGGACTCAACACTGTTGCTGTAGTATGTAGGGAGGTCTCACTTGAATCTAATTATGAGGAAACAGTAGAGAAACTTAAATTGAAGTACATTCTATAAAAAACTGAACTGCATTCTTTAAATTTCCTGAATTTGATAGCTGCATTGTGCTTATGTAAGAGAATTTCTTCTTTTTGGGAAAGACACAAAGAATAGTTAAAGCTTATGATCATATTCTCAAATAGTTTATCTTAAAATGTTTATATAAATGTATAAATCAATAAATATATATAGAGAGAGAAAAAGAGACACACAGAGATACAGACAAAGAGGACAGACAGAGAGAGAATAGTAAAACAAATGTGGCAAAATATTAAATATTAGTGATGAGTGAATCTGGGTAAAGGGCAATCAGAAGTTTTCTATATTGGCCTTCCAACTTTTCCATAAACTTGACATTACTTCAAACTAAATTTTTTTCAATTTAAAAAATTGACTGTTGCTTATATTCATCCTAATTTCAAATGATAAATAGTATTTATTTCTTTTAAAATTTTCTTGCCCGGGAAATTAATTTACTGGGAAATACTTTTTACTCAAGTACGTTTGTTTTATTTTCAGTGAAAAGGATGATAATGTGAAACATGTGAAGCACTGAACACATAACAACCCACTTAGAAGCAACTTTTAAAGCTAAGGGAAAAAATTCCTACTCAGTAGAAGCATTATACTCCTGCACATACACTCAAAAATCTATTTGTATATCAGGTCATTAAACTTTTTTCCCGCAGTTAAAGTCACCACTGGTCAAGCTTTATTAAAACTTTCCCATAGAACAGCAAATGGAGCAGTGGAGTGGGAGCCAAGAAGTCCTGGGTTCAAGTCCCAGCTTTGTCACTTAACTAGTCACATAGGTGTAACTGTCTAACTTCAGCTTTCCCATCTATACAATGGGGATAAGGATATCCTGATAGGTTCAGGAGTGCACAGACTTTCTGAAAGTACACCTGCAAGTTGGCCTTGTCATGAGGGATTGTGTGAAGCTGGTAGTAAGTGTTGGACTTGCTCATATACTTGTCTTTCTGTTTAATCTGACCATCCTCTAGGGTGGAGCTTGTCTACAGGAGCTATATATTCTTAAAAGGAATCTGACAAGCTGCTTTCAAGAGTAGTAAATCCTAGACAATCAGTTGCAATGAATTCACTAGCTTGTGCATACTATGGCCATTTTGCTTCTTGTGGAATCTTCCAAGTAATCATTGTGTTGGTCCAGAGAGTGACAACACAGGAAACAAATTTTTTTATACCCCAGATCTTTCTTGTGTACCTTTGAGACCTATCACTTACTGACAATTGCACTTTTTTCCTTCCTGTTAGCTCTGCTGTACCAATCTTCCTATGAGAGAGTAGGAACTGAATTGTATTCTGTCTTCAGCAGCAACAATTTCGTCAGTTAGACTGTGACTGCTGAATCTTTATTCCAGGGATGTGGCAAGATAGGGTGACAGCTTCAATATTGCTGACTAGCTCTTTTGGGATTTGTAAACTTGTGGCACAATTGACTTGTAAATCAATGCTTGTATAAATGCATCTGATACCCAAACATAAAAACCTACCATTTTATCTGAGTCTTGTTCACATTAAAATCATAAGTTTCTCTAATTCTTCATCTTCTCTTCACATTTTATGCCATTCATGAAACAAGCAGGATTAACTACCAAAGAGAAAGTGAAATGTAGTTGGTAAACATAGGACATACACAGCACTTTGCACTTATAGTCTCCCTATATTTTTTTTCGAATCTTCACTCTCTTAGGTAATTTTCTCTATCAAAATCTTTGTCCCCGGTAGTTTTCTTTAGTTGTACCTATAGAGTTTTATAGCAGAGGAAAGGATGACTCAGAATATTAAGTAGCAAGCTGGGGAAATGAGTATGTATTTCTAATTCCTAACATCAGTGCTTCAGTCCAGTCATCTGCAAAATGGGACTAAAGATACGCATGATATGTAAGTAAAAATTCGTGAACATGTGTAATGTGATATAAATTCAAAATGATAACACATGTGCTGTCTAAGATTTTTACTAGGAGGAAAACTGCTGGATTCAGAAAGCTCAACGTTCAGCCTGAACAAATTAGTAGATACCAAAGTAATACACCTCAAAATGCACCAAAGTTGGTAAATGATACTTTAACTCCCTGGTGTGAGAATTGGAAGGTGTACTAGTTTTCTACTACCGCTGTAACAAATTACCATAAACTTCGTGGCTCGAACAATACAAATGTACTATCATACAGTTGTATAGGTCAGAAGTCTGACATGGGTCTCGCTGGGCTAAAATCAAGGTGTCAGCAGGACCAAAATCCTTTCTGAAGATTATACTGGATTATCTGGGTGGGTCCAGTATAACCACAAATATCCTTAACACGGAAGCAAACTTTAGAGAAAGAGAGAGGCAGAGAGAGTGAGAGAGAGAGAGAGAAAGAGAGAAAGGGAGAGAGAGAAAGAGATATGATGACGGAAGCAGAGGTTGGAGTGAAGCACTTTAAAGATGAATTATAATTGATTTACAGTATATTAATTTCAGGTGTACAGTATAGTGATTCAGAATTTTTACAGATTATATTCCATTAAATGTCACTACAAGGTAATGGCTACAATTCCCTGTGCTATACAATATATTCTTGTTGTTTATCTATTTTATACATAGTAGTTTATGTCTCTTAATCCCATACCCCTGTCTTGCCCCTCCGCCTTCACACTGGGAACCACTGGTTTGTTTTCTGTATCTGTGAGTCTGTTTGGTTTTGCTATAAACATTCATTTGTATTATGTTTTAGATTCCACATATAAGTGATATCATACAGTATTTATCTTTCTCTGTCTGACTTATTTCACTAAGCATAATATTCTCTAGGTCCATTCATGTTGCAGCAAATGGCAGAATTTCATTATTTTTTATGACTGAGTAATATTTCATTGTATTTATAGACCACATCTTCTTTCATCCATTCATCTGTTACTGGACACTTAGGTTGTTTCCATGTCTTGGTTATTGTAAATAATGCTGCAGTGAACATTGGGGTGCATGTAGCTTTTCAAATTAGTGTTTTTGTTTTTTCTGGATATATATCCAGGAGCGGAATTGCTAGATCATATGGTAGTTCTATTTTTGGTTTTTTGAGGAACCTCCATACTGTTTTCCATAGTGACTGCACCAATTTACACTCCCACCAACAGTGCATAGGTGTTCCCTTTTCTCCACATTCTCTCTAACACTTGTTATTTGTAGACATTTTGATGATAGTCATTCTGACAGGTGAGGTGATATCTCATTATGGTTTTGGCTTGCATTTCTCTAGTAATTAGTGATGTTGAGCATCTTTTCATCTTTCCATGTTAGCCATCTGTATGTCTTCTTGGGAAAAATCTTCTCTATTCAGGTCTTTTGCCCATTTTTTTGATTGGGTTGTTTGTTTTTTTGATGTTGAGTTGTATGAGCTGTTTATGTATTTTGGATATTAATCCCTTGTCAGTCATATCATTTGCAAATACTTTCGCCCATTCAGTAGGTTGCCTTTTCATTTTGTCAGTGGTTACCTTTGCCATGCAAAAGCTTTTAAGTTTAATTGGGTCCCATTTGTTTATTTTAAGTTTAATTGGGTCCCATTTGTTTATTTTTCCTTTTATTTCTTTTGCCTTAGGAGACAAATCCAAAAAAAATATTGCTACAATTTATGTCAAAGATTGTTCTCCCTATGTTCTCTTCTAGGAGTTTTATGGTTTCAGGTCTCATGTTTAGGTCTTTAATCCATTTTGAGCTTATTTTTGTATATGGTATGAGGAAATGTTCTGATCTCATTGTTTTACATGTAGCTGTCCTGTTTTCCCAGCACCACTTATTGAAGAGACTGTATTTTCTCCATTGTATATTCTTGCCTCCTTTGTTGTACATTAATTGACTATAGGTGCATAGTTTTATTTCTGGGCTCTCTATTCTGTTCCATTGATCTATGTGTCTGTTTTTGTGCCAGTAACATACTGTTTTCATTACTGCAGCTTTGTAGTATAGTCTGAACTCTGGGAGGATAATACCTCCTGCTTTGTTCTTTATTCTCAAGATTGCTTTGGCAATTTAGGGTCTTTTGTGGTTCCATATGAATTTTAGGATTATTTGTTCTAGTTCTGTAAAAAAACGTCATGAGTATTTTGATAGGGACTGCATTAAATCTGTAGATTTTTTTAGATAGTATAGACATTTTAACAGTATTGATTCTTTCAATCCATGAACATGGTATATCTTTCCATTTCTTTGCCTCATCTGCAATTTCCTTTATCAATGTTTTTGCTCTCTGAGAAGTTCTTTATCTCTCTTTCAATTCTAAATGATAATGTTGCTGGGTAGAGTGTCCTAGGTTGCATGGTATTCCCTTTCAGGACTTTGAATATATCATGCCACACCCTTCTGACCTGCAAAGTTTCTGCAGTGAAGTCAGCTGATAGCCTTATGGGGGTTCCATTATGTATGACTCTTTGTTTTTCTCTTGCTGCCTTTAGAATTCTATCTTCACCTTTTGCCATTTTAATTATGATATGTCTTGGTGTGGGTCTGTTTGAGTTCATTTCTTTGGGACCCTCTGTGCTTCCTGTACCTGGATATCTGTTTCCTTCTTCAGGTTTAAGAAGTTTTCAGTCATACTTTCCTCAAATACTTTTTTGATCCCCTTCTATCTCTCTTCTCCTTCTAGGACCCCTATAATACAAATGTTGTTGGTATGCTTAATGTTATCCCAGAGATCTCTTAAATTGCTTTCATTTTTTTAAATTTGTTTTTCTTTTTGCTGTTCTGATTGGGTGATTTCCATTATTCTACCTTCCAGGTCACTTATCTGTTCTTCTGTATCACTTAGTCTGCTATTCATTCCTTCTAGTGTGTTTTTTATTTTAGCTCTTGAATTATTCATTTCTGATTGGGTCTTTTTATATTTTCTAGTTCCTTGTTAAAAATGTTCACTGTTTACATCAATTCTTTTCCCAAATGCAGTTAACATTTTTATCACCAATATTTTGAATTTTTTGTCTGGTAAATTATTTATTTTTGTTTCATTATGTATTTTTCAGGGTTTTTCTCTTGATCTTTCAATTGAGAGTAATTCCTCTGCCTTTTCATTTTGCTTATTTTCCTCTGCCTCTATGAGTTTAGGTGCAACAGTTACCTACTGTGGTCTTGAAAGGGTGTTTTTATATGGGAGTATCCCTATGCAGACTGTGTGTCCAATGCCTTTTGTGGCAGAGCTAGATTTGATGTGGATGCAAGTCACATCTTCAGGGTGTGCTGGCAGCTATCACCTTGGTAGGGGGTAGGGCTGGAGATGGAGATGCTAGAACTGGAGCCAGGTGTGAGGCAGGACTTTCCCTCTGCTCAGTGGCCATCACCACCCTATCAGGGTCAGGGTCTGACTCCAAGTTGCTGAAGCAGAACCCCTGACAGTCAGCCCAAGCTGGCTCTACTCCCTTTAAGTGTGTGTTTTTCCTTCTCCCCGCTCTGGGACCCTTGACCCAGAGGAGGGGAGTGCTGAAGCAAGTGGGACCCATGCACACAGAGGCCCAATGTGCTGCCTTGTAAGCGCCTGTGTCTCTGCTCAGACACCGCCTCTGGTGCAAGTCTCCTTTATCCCTCACAGCTGATCATTGTCCCCAGGCTCTGGGCAGCTCCACAGGGCTGGCAGGGGCCTGCTTGGACTCTCAGCATGTGTCAGGAGGTGAGCTGTGGTGGAGTGGCCACCATCAGAGATCTGGGTGGCTTCTAAGGCACTGTTTGAGAAAGTGCCAACAATGGTCACCACCACCCTACCCAGGCTCTATCCCGGGACTGGGTCACCTCTGCATCGCACAGTTGAATCTTTTGCTTGGTCATGGCCACCCCAGATCCAGTGCTGTGCTATGGTATGGAGTGAGCAGGGCCAGAGCGTTTGTTCAGCTTGGGCTAGGGCGTGCTGCTAGGCATTTGCAGGAAACCCAGCAGCTGCTAGAGCAGACCTCTCTCTCCCCTGCCTAGGGGCCCAGGCAGTGTGTGCATGTTCCTAACCAGCAGAGTCCAGGCTTCCCACAGCCCCTCTGTCTGTCCCAGTGCTCCTCCAACCAGATAAGGGGGCTTGTCTCCTCCTCATAGGACCCCAGGACTGAGGTGTCTAATATATGGTTTATACCACTGACTCCCCAGTGTGGGCATCCACCTGTATAATCTTCCTTTTCCTCTGAGTCCCCTCCCAGGGACACAGGTCCTGACCCGATCACTTTTCTTCCTTCCTACCGGAGCACATGTGTATCTTTCTTACAGCTTTGGTTATACAGGAGTCCTTCTGCCAGCTTCCATTCAGTTTTCTGTAAGAATTTTTCCACGTGTAGATGTATTTTTGATGCGTCCATGGGGGAGGTAACCTCTACATCCTCTTACTCCACTATCTTGATCTCTCCTCTGCTGTCTCTAGTAGCTTGAAAAGGCAAAGAAATAGATCTTCTCCTAAAGCCTCCAGAAAGAATGCAGCACTGCTAACACCTTGATTTTAGCTTGTAAGTCCTATTTTGGACTTCTGGCTTTCAGAATTGTATGATAATAAATTTGTGTTGCTTTAAGCATTAAGTTTGTGGTAATTTGTTAAAGCAGATAGGAAACTAATATATGGAGAATCCATTTCCTTGTCTTTTCTACATTCTAAAAGCCACCTGTGTTTCTTGACTTCTTGTGCTGTCCTCCATCTTCAAAGCCAGCAATGTCAAATCTTTCTCTGACCCTTCTTCCATTATCACGTCTCTTTCCTTTATTTTTAAATAAATTTATTTATTTTTGGCTGCATTGGGTCTTCGTTGCTGCGCGCAGGCTTCCTCTAGTTGCGGCGAGGAGGGGCTACTCTTCGTTGTGGTGCACAGGCTTATCATTGTGGTGGCTTCTCTTGTTGCGGAGCATGGGCTCTAGGCGCACGGGCTTCAGTAGGTGTGGGGCGTGGGCTTCAGTAGTTGTGGCTTGCGGACTTTAGGGCGCAGCCTCAGTAGTTGTGGTGCACGGGCTTAGTTGCTCCACAGCATGTGGGATCTCCCCCGACCAGGGCTCGGACCCATGTCCGCTGCATTGGGAGGCGGATTCTTAACCACTGCACCACTAGGGAAGTCCCTATCACGTCTCTTTCCGACCTTAGCTGGGAAAGGTTCTCTGAGTTTAAAAATTCACATGGTTAGATTGGATAATCCAGAATAACCTCCCCATATCAACATACTTAATCATTTTCACATCTGCAAAGTCTCGTTTGACATGGACGTTAATTTATTCACAGGTTTCAGGGATTAGGACATGGACATCTTTGGGGGATGGGGGCATCATTCTGCCTACTACAGAAGGCTTAAGTTCTATGCTTAGTTCATCAGCTCTCTAGAGATGGTACTTTGGGAAAATGTTATCAAATCTCTAGATCATAGATTTCTTTATCTGTGTAATGATCATAATACCTTGCTATGTCACAGGGTTGCTCTCAGCATTAAATGAGTGAAAGAATGTGAAAACACGTATAAACCACAAAGATTACATAAATATAAGGGATTATTATTTCAGGAAGGATGGAAGGGCAACAATAACAGTAATTTAAATAATGGATAATGAAGGAGATATGGGTATCCTACCTGTCCTGCACATCAAGCCTTATCAAGCTATTTATGGGCATACTTAGGGGTATCCCTGTGAACTTACAGAGTCCTCTCATATTCTCTTTTCTGAACACTTTCATTTATCTCATTAATTCGGGTTGCCATACAGCCACTGGAGGGTGGCATCTGATCATGACCTAGTTGCTGCTTGCCACAGTGCCCTCCGTGTCCATCCCACATTCTTTTGTTGCTCCTGAAGCTGTATACTCTAGAGGTGTCAAAGAGATGCAATAATTTCTTCAAATGCTCATCGAGCTGAGGCCACAGTATGTCCATATAGGATATCCTTTTCCTCCATTTTGCATCATATTTGGTCACCTGACCACAATGGCTGGGCCATTAAAGATTGGAGACAATGATGACTTAGACTTCATTCAAAGTTACTTTCACTCTGTGTTTTTACCAAACCAGCAAACAGGATTGGAAGGAATATACACCAGAAGCACAAGGAAATCAGTGGTGAATACATCCTATGCAGAAATAGAGATCTGCAATGTTAGAGGAGTCAAATACCATGAACTTGCTGCCTGTTAGATGATTTTAGCTGGGAGAGGGCCCACATCAGCACTCAAGGGTCTAACCATTACTATTCATTAAATTCTCACTATACCACAGTTAAATACTTCTGTGTCCTATTGCTTACTGACTCCTTATGGCTACCTGCAGCCTGACCATGGCATTCCACATCACGTGCCTCACAAGTCCTTTGTAAATACAGGTCTTTCTGCTTGTGCCTTCAATGCCTCTATTCAAAAAGCTCAGAAGTCTTTGGGAATAGATCAGGGGACAGACACTGGGCCAGCCTCCCCACCCCTTCTCCTCCATCACATCTTTGCCAACCAAGTGACCACTTACAAGACTCTCCCTGCCATTTCCTCACCTCCTCCTCATCTCACTCTTTCCACACCTCCTCTTTTCCTTCTCCTAGGCCTCTTCTCCCCAAGTGACAAAACCCATTTAAATGGACCCTGTGGATTATTTCTATCTGCTAATTAGATGCACTCAGGTGTATATGAATGGCAGTTAGGCTCAACTGGGACCACTGTTAAAATTATATTTGTTGTGATACATAACCAATAACAGGTACAGTTATGATCACGTAACAGATACAGTTCATGATTCAAATAAAAGACAAATGTCTTAAAGCCAAGAAGCTTGTGGTTCTTTATAGAACCACATCCATTGTAACTTTGGGCAGAACTAATTAACTGAGCTCCTGAGACATGGAAAAGTCTGTTCCTGTCACTGGGCAGACAATAGCTAATCAGTTTGACTGAAAGTTGAGGTCAGAATGGTTTAGAAAGGATACTGCAGCCACACATGGAGAAAAAGCTCTATAAAAGAAACATCCACGTCCACAATGACAATTTCATGGTCTGTGGAAAGAATCTGGAGTATGTGCACATATATTAATACCTTCCCCACCCACTATGAGATCTGGGATATACTTAGAGTTTGCACACCCTTCTGATCTGATAGATCAGAATGATGGATTCAGACCAGAGACTATCACCAAACAAGTACACAAGGAAAAGAAAAAGGTAGACATCTGAGTTCCACTCCCTGAACCACCCACATGGCTGAGCCGAACATTTAATTCTTACACTTCCTATTGAAGTGTTGTCCGAACTGCTCCTGCCAAGGGGCTCCAGGGTCTGTAGAAGCCAATGAATCAGCTCTGGCACTGGAGGTGAGCAAATTGTTTCATACACACTGGGGAGTGGTAGAAAATTGCTTGCCATCATAATGCAGCAATCAGGGGTCAAGGGACTTCATATCTGAGTTACAACAAGGGATGTGCTATGGAGGAAGCTTGGTTCGTGCCCAAGTTTGTACTTTAATGCTGAGGTCATTTCACTTGGGAAGAATACAAAAATCCCAAACATTTTGTTTCGTGCAATTTTGTGTCCCAGCAACGCCTGTTTCCACTGATTCCATTCAGTCACTTTGAAGGCTTTGCCTGCACTGCAGTGATTAATGAACATTGTATTTTGCTTATAACAAAAATTGAAAAAATTGGGAGCAGGGCACAGCGTGGTAACTCCTCCGGTGTAAGAAATAACATACAGAGGTGCTCATCTTAACTCAGTAGAAGAACCAGGTGTCAGTCAAACTGTAGAGGTGGAAATAACTGGTCAATTCAGTCCAACAACTGGTCAGTGACTACTCAGTAGCAAGTAGGTAAAGTCTTGGTTCTTTCTAATAAGCTGTGTTATTATAGGTGTTTGAAGGGCAACCTGCCTCCTCAAGATAAATTTCTAATTTTTTTCTAATATATAGTGTTTCTAATATACTCTGTATATTCTTGATAGTTCTTGATAGTCTATGCTTTATAAACTCTTCACAAAAAAAATGTGTTTTTTTCCATAAACTCCTAGATGACAGAAATAGGGTATTCCTTTACTCTGTGATTTCCTCCACTATTTCTACTATTGTCTAAAATGTGATATAAGCTGGAAAAGACTGGAATACTTTTGAAGTCACAGATGACTTTCTGACCCTTTCAAAACATATGAAAGTTCTCAATAACTGAAACAAACATGTGAATCAAAATATCAGAAATGTAACCTATAGCACATGTCCCAAATGTCACCTTCCCATACAGGATTCGTAGGTTGCAATCTCTTAGTAACAATTGAAAAATATATATATATATATATATAAAATATATATTAAAAAATATATATATATGGCAAATAAACCAACATGCTCCTGATTCAAAACTCTCATCTTAAAAAATGAGGGGAGGCGGTGGCCAGAGCAGTACACAATGAAACATTATTTATTAGCTGTTTTCTCTTGTAAGAAAAAAAGAAAAATGACAGCAAAGAAATGTCTAAGGAAACTGTTCAAGGCAAGTAAACAATACCTGAATGAAGTCAGAACGTTTGCGTTGGTAGTGCTGCTTCAGCAGCCAGTTAGAGATGAACGCTTTTTCCAGAATATGAGTAGCACTCAGTTTAACCATATATAGTCTTCTGATGTCATGTAATAAATAATAGAATATGTACTGTTAGACAAGATGAAAGAGCATGGACGGTACATCAGGGTTTATGCAAGAAAAACTGGTGTGAGAAAAGACAACTCGTGTAAAACCAGAGAGGGAAAATGCTTCATGCTTAGAAACATAATTTGAAAGTCACAGAAACCAAAAATGTTATCCCTGGGAATGGAGATACCATTGATAATCAATCGTATTGGTTTGACACTTCCAAGGACTCAGAAAAGGAACCATTAGTATATAAAAGTTAGAGAAAAAATGTCTGACTGACTTGCCACAACCTCATCTTCAGTTCTGTCATTAACACTGAATGTAGATTTATGAGGACAGAGAAATTAGACTTACCAAAGCTACAGTGAATGGATTTGTAGGGAAGCCCTGTACTGGATGACTAAGGTAGAGTTGAGAGGGGGTTGGCTCTATATTTCCTAAAGGAAACTAGAAGTTAGTCACGTGGAATTTTCTAGAAGTTGCCTTCATTTTGTGACAAAGAATTGTTCTCTGTTTTAAACGCATTTAATATTTTTGAATGAGTGGCAGCCTTAGAAATTGAACAGACTATTCTCCAAAGGTTTTTTAAAGGAGAATGATAGTTCTCTGCCATACTCCAACAACAAATACATTTTAGTCATTCAATAGAGACCCTGCAATGCTCATGAAATTGCAAGGGAAAACAACAATCCTGCCAAGAACGAACATAAAGGTAAAACGCCAAGCCTCTTTGCAATTCTTTTTTTTTTTTTTTTTCCCAAGTGCTAGAAGTGTTGGCAGATGTGTATGTAGGGTCCCAATAATAAGCAAATGAACACGTTTAACCTCTGGGCCAGATGAGCTGTATGGACGAGTCATGTCAGATTGTGTCATGTCTAGGGGAAGCCACATAAGATGTCAGTACAAACTAGGCTGGTTATCCACCAAATATGAGATTCACCAGCTTCTAGGAAATGCATTCCCATCCAATTAAGTGACTTTCTAAAAGGAAAAAGAATAAGATAATTCTCCTTCAGTGAGCTATTGCTTTTAGAAAATGTATTTCATGGAAATCAAAATTATCAAGTTAGAAAAGATTTATAGAGATAATTTAGACAAGGTTGTTTAGACCCAGGGAAGGGAAGTGATTTCCTCTAGGAAGCTGCATAGAAAAGCCAAGAACTACCTGACCAGGGCTGGATCTACATTTGCTGTTAACAAAATGTTCCAACCAGCTTCCCTGAATACCCTTCCAGATTTTCCTCCACTGGAGACTTCCTAATTCTTATTCAAAATACAAAATACTCCCTGACATTTTCACTCGGGGCATTTCATGAGGAAAGCAGAGTGGATATCGTAGGTAATATTGATAAATACAAAAGAGGCTAAGGTCAGATCAGAGGTGATTCAAATTTACCTATGACTTAAACCCAAATTGAAGCCATGTGGACCAATATGTTCTTACAATTTGAGCATAGGACTGTGATCACCCCCCTTCTGTCTTGAATAAAGCATATTTTGCTCAGTAGAAATATTCCCCTTTAATAGCTCACATGATGAATTAACAGAGTGCTAAATTAAAGGAATTTCATCTGTAACACTACTAGTTATTTCTTCATCATGGAATATGGGTATTCATCACCTGTAGCCTTATTTTAAGCTATGTATTCCATTCAGCTTTCATACTCAAATGCTACTGCACTAAAGGTTGGAAGAGAAACAGCCTTTCTATGGCAAGAAACACCCTTTCTTGCCATAGAAAGAGTACCTCATTCTACCACTCACTAGCCATACAACTTTGGACCAGATAACTTCTCTGAGTTTTAGTTTTTTCGTGTATAAAACACAGTTCACAGAAAGAGTTAAGATCAGTATGCAAAAGTGCTTGACATGTAGTAGGTGTTGAATATATATACAATAGTTGAATATGAGTGTTTGGGCAAGCATTATCTTCTGTTACCAACCTGGAATTGGTTCATGGAGAATGAAATAGAATTAAAATAGAAAATGTTCTTTTTCAGGCTCATAAGCAACTTTTAAACAATGGAGGAGCATAGCAGTAAAAACATGAAGAAAATAAGGTAAACTTGTCTTGTTCCATAGGCCTGGGTTTACCCCTAGATAATTCCTTCTTGCTGTATAAGATTATATGTGAATTAAGTCTCCTAAGCTGGAACAGCCCTGGGTGCTGCATAAATAGCATGAGTATTAGTGGATATTAAAGGCACACATACATACACATAAGTGCAACACACATATACACACACACATAGGGGCTTGCCATGAGAACCTAGCCTAATGTTATATTTGGTTTAAGCTATGAAGAGTTTCTTGTTTGTGCCTTTTGATTCTCAACTTACACCCTCTATATCAGAGGGTATCCTGTTTCTCAGTCAGTAATTGTTGGCTTCAAAGAACAGGAATGTATTCAGGCAGCTTAAATAGAATGGAATTTAATAAAAGACTGCAACAAACAATCTCATGGAAATCCCAGGGCATCCAACAAAGCCCAGTCAGGAACCTAGGAACCGGAAATTTACCTGTTAAATCAGAAACCATTGTTCATACTATCTCAAAAAGCCTCTCTCATCTCTGCCCTTCTGCCTCCTCTCTCTCTCTCAGCTCATTTCCTCTGCTTTCATATGGCACAATTTAGCTAAAGCAGCCATTCAGGTCTATTATCTGCTCATTTTCTAAGTGACTGAAACAATCATTAAAATATGTTGTATCTCAAATATTTTATATGAAAAATATTTTATTGAAGTAGAATTGAAAAAAAAGTATAATTACAATAATATATTAGTTTCAGGTGTACAACATAGCGATTTGATATTTTTATACATTACAAAATGACCATTGCAAAAGTCTAGTTACCATCTGTCACCATACAAAGTTACTGACGTATTATTGACCATATTCCCTATGCTGTATATTACATCCCCATGAATTATTTACTTTATTATTGGAAGTTTGTATCTCAAGCTCCTTCACCTACTTCACTCATCCTCCTACCACCCTCCCTTCTGGCAAACACCTATTTCTTCTCCATATCTATGACTCTGTTTCCGTTTTGTTATGTTTGTTCATTTGTTTTGTTTTTTATTTATTTATTTTATTTTTTAATTGAAGTATAGTTGCTGTACAATATTATATGAGTTACAGGTGTACAATATAGTGATTCACAATTTTTAAAGGTTATACTCCATTTATAGTAAATATAGATATTGGCTGTATTCCTTGTGTTGTACAGTATATCCTTGTAGCTTATTTATTTTTGCTGAAAAGACAGCTGAGAGTTCCCTTGTACATAACTAGTTGCTTTTCTCTTTCTGCTTTTAAGATTCTCTCTTTAATTTTTGCCATTTTAATTATGTGTCTTGATGTGAACCTCTTTGGGTTCGTCTAGTTTGGGACTCTGTGTTTCCTTGAACTGGATGTCTCTTTCCTTTCCCAGATTAGGGAATTTTTTAGCTGTTATTTCTTCAAATAAGTTCTCTGCCCTTACCTCTCTCTCTTGCCTTCTGATATCACTATAATGCGAATGTTAGTACACTTGATGTTGTCCCAGAGGTCTCTTACACGGTCTTCACTTTTTAAAATCCTTTTTTCTGTTCAGCTTGGGTGATTTCCACTACTGTGTCTTTCAGTTTGCTGATCTGTTCCTCTGTATCATCTAACCCAGGGGTCCCCAACCCCCGGGCCACAGACCAGTACTGGTCCACGGCCTGTTAGGAACCCAGCCACACAGCAGGAGCTGAGCGGCGGGTGAGCGAGTGAAGCTTCATCTGCCACTCCCCATCGCTCCCCATTGCTCGCATTACCGCCTGAACCATCACCCCTATGTCCATGGAAAAATTGTGTTCCACAAAACTGGTCCCTGGTGCCAAAAATGTTGGGGACCGCTGATCTAACCTACTGTTGATCTCTTCTAGTATACTTTTTTACTTCAGTTATTGTATTGTTCAGCTTTACTTGGTTCTTCTTTATATTTCCAAACTCTTTGTTAAACTTCTCACTGTGTTCATTCATTCTTCTCCCAAATTCATTGAGCATCTTTATGATCATTACCTTGAACTCTTTATCAGGTAGATTGTTATTCTCCATTTTGCTTAGTTCTTCTTCTGGGGTTTTGTCTTATTCCTTCTTTTGGAACATATTCCTCTGTCTTCTCATTTTGCCTAATTCTCTGTGTTTAATTTAAAATATTAGGTAGGTCAGTTACATTTCCTGATTTTGGAGAAACAGCCTTATGTAGGAGACATTCTATGGGGCCCAACAGCATATCACCCCCTGGTCACCTGAGTTATATGCTCTAGTGGTTCCCTTTTGTGGGCTGCATGGGCCCTTCTGTTGCAGCAGGGCTGACTACTATGGATGCACTGGTAGGCATGGCTGGCCCCTGGCCCAGCTGGCTGCTAGGCCCTTCTTTTTTTTATTATTATTATTTATTTATTTATGGCTGTGTTGGGTCTCCGTTTCTGTGCGAGGGCTCTCTCCAGTTGTGGCAAGCGGGGGCCACTCTTCATCGCGATGCGCGGGCCTCTCACTATCGCGGCCTCTCCTGTTGCGGAGCACAGGCTCCAGACGCGCAGGCTCAGCAACTGTGGCTCACGGGCCTAGTCGCTCAGCGGCATGTGGGATCCTCCCAGACCAGGGCTCGAACCCGTGTCCCCCGCATTAGCAGGCAGATTCTCAACCACTGCGCCACCAGGGAAGCCCTAGGCCCTTCTTTATGTGATGGCTACCAACCTGCTGGTGGGGGGCTGGGTCCCAGCATGGCTGGCTACAGGGGTTGGGGTGTCCTGGGGCTGGTGCTGGCCTGCTGGTGGGCAGAGCCAGGTCCCAGGGTGGCTTCTCATCCCAGGAGGTCCCAGGCTGGCTGCTCGGCCCAGAGGGTCCCAGGGCTGGTGCCAGCCTGCTGGTGGATGAGTAGGCCTTGGACACTAATAGGCTAAAAAGATACTCCAAAATGGTGTTTGCCAGCACTAGTGTCCTTGTAATAGAACGAGCTTCCAAAAAATGGCTTCCACCAGCATCTATGTCCTCAAGGAGAGTCCTAATTTCCTCCTGCCTCTCCAGGAAGCTCTCTAAGATCAGCAAGTGGGTCTGACCAGGCTCCTTTCAAGTTATTGCCTCTGTGCTGGGTCTTGGAATGTGTGAGATTTTGTGTGTGCACTTTAAGAGCAGAGTCTCTGTTTCCTATAGCCCTCCACCTCTCGCATACATAAGCCTCACTGGTCTTCAAAGCTACATGTTCTGCAGGCTCATCTTCCCAGTGCACGCCCCCTGGGCTTGGAAGCTTGATGTGTGGCTCAGATCCCTCACTCCTCGGGGAGAACCTCTGCAATTGTGATTATCCTCCCATTTGTGGATTGCCTCCTTCTGGGATGTGAGTCTTGACTATTCCCCATCTCTGCCCCTCCTACCCATCTAGCTGTGGTTCCTTCTTCTTATCTTTCATTTTATCTTTTCTGCTAGTCTTCTCATAAATAGTTGCTCTGTAAATAGTTGTAATTTTGGTGTGCCCTTGGGAGGAGTAGTGCTCAGGGTCTTCCTACTCCACCATCTTGGCCATACCTTCCAAAATTTTTTTTTTTTTTTTTTTGATAACAGGATGATAAGTGGATAGCTTCTCCCTTCTAGGGCCCAGTACATGGATTCCACAATTTTATTCTACCCTCCAGCCTTTTTCTTAAGTATGGTTTGACTTTTGTACTTTTGCACTATCTTGCTTACGCAAACCACATCCATAATTTCCAGTTTGGATTCCTTTAAAGTGAAATGAGAACTAAAAAAGACCTATGAGAGGAAGTGATCTGATATCCGTGATTTGCTTCAAAATAATTGTAGCAAAGGAGTGGGTGGGTATAGCTAAAACAAGATTGGACATGTATGGATAATTGTTGAAGCTGGGTGATGAGAATATCCTGTTTAATTATACCAGACTCTCTAATTTTAGATATGTTTGAAATTATCCATAAAATAAAGTAAAAAACAAAATATGTGAAGCAATATGAATGTAGAATCTTCTTAATTATTATAATTTCCCCCATCTTTTACTTTTTTCTTACCCGCGCCTAATTTGACAGATTTTTTTAGCACCCTGCATTTACTGAGACCTACAAAGGCATTCAGCCTAGATTTCATTGAAGCAACAACTCACTTTGCATTCATATTTCATCAGTTTACATAATATTTAATTAAATCACATAATTGCATTATTATGTACAACTGGCATAAATAGATTTGGAACAAACTCAACTAATTTTCAGTAAGCACACAACTCAAACTGTTGAAGCAGAAGTATCTGGGCAAACTAGACTCTTCTAGTCACACTACTTCTAACCGCACTACTAACTATAAGCACTTAGTGTACCATGCTTATTGGTCCTGGGTCTCACTGTCAATTAATCCAGCAAGATGATTAAGCAGAAGTTCACTAAGAGAGAATCTACTGTATTTTGTTGTTGTTGTTGTTACGTATGTGTTCTCCTACATTTTTCAAACTTTAATTCTGACTTCAGTTAATCTTCTTTCATGATCTCAAACTCAAGACCGTTGAAGATTTTATGTTTGCCTCAAATGATCTTCTGGTGTGTAATGGAGCCAGTGGGACTAATTTTTTCAGTTACTTATATTTGGCAAGGATGGGGAGGAAGGGTGTTTCATTTCTATATTCTTATTATTGTATTTTTCTGTTTTCTCACAACTCTCTGATTTGCTCGCTTAAAAAGAAATAGAAGTTAGGTTATTTTACGGACATTGGCTTTGGCGAGAAGCCTGATTATACTTGCTAAGCCTCCTAGTAGCAATATTGAGGAATTAGTTAAAATGCTGAGATGAGAGTACAGACCCAGAGAGACAAAGAATGAGTGTGCTAGTAGTCCCCAGCTCTAAGTTTCTGCAGTCATTTGTTGAAATACCTTGAGGAAGTAAGTCAGTTTTTATTTCTCTATGCAGGGTGGCAAAAGGTGATATGACGTACCAATCTTTTTATAATGATAAAACTGTAGGGACCAAAATTCCCTCTTTCTCCTCCTCCCTCCATGATACCTCAAAGCTGCTTCCAGAATGAACTAGTCATACTGCCCCTTGAGTTTCTTTTATCAAACTCACAGCCGTGGATGTTGGAAGGGACTGCTTCCCCTTTGCTTAACCACTTTAGTATGACTAACTCATGAACACACAGGAGCAAGGCAATTTGCTCCGCCATTTTTCATCTCGGGTATGCATGCAGCAACAGCATGCATTCTGAGTCACGCAGAGTCTACCCTAAAGAATGTGTGCTGTGAGCTCAGAGGGGCTAATAATCAAATTAGGCTGCTAACAAATGGCAATTTATAATGCTGAAACTAATGAGAGGTCAAAGAACAAAACTCTGCAAGGAGTTTTAATTATCCTGTCCTTTGTGACTCCACAAGAACATTTTTAAAGGAACACTGTCACCAGTATTCAACTGGTACTTTAAGTTCCATTAAGGTTTACATAAGCTATTACATAAATGGGAAATACACACTTTCTTTCCAAGTAGAGTAGGAATCTAAATCCTTCTCTTCAGGGATGGAAAACAAGCACTGTCTTGCTTTGATGTTCAATTTATTGAATCCTTTCCTTCCCATAGCACTGATGGAGAAACATGAAGCCTCTCTTCAAGGGAATCTCTAGATTGGATAGCATATAGAAAGAAAAGAACTGTAACAACCAAAACAACTGCAACAGTTTTTCTGTCCTTGTTTCCTATGCCATTTCGTTTTCACTTTTTTTTTTTTTTCTAGTTTGTTTGTGTTTTATTGACTCTGTGATGCTCAGGCCTTGACCACGAACTTTGGCAGTGGGTACAGCTGTTTCTTCTGCTGTTGCTTCTTGGTATTCAACTTCTCCTCATGCTTGTTGAATCTGCAGCATGTGTTTCCTTGGGCTGCAGATCCAGAGGCTTGTACTTCTTGCCCTTGTAGAATTTCCTGAGGTTCTCTTTCTGAGTCTGATTAACAACAGTGAGAACTCGGGCAACGGATTTACAAACATCTAGGATCTTGGAGAGCTTGGATGCCACACTGCTTGTCACTTTGGTGATTTCCAGCTAAGACAGCTCCACCTTCAAGTCATCCAGCTGTTTCAGCAGCTCCATCTTTTTGCCAGGAAGATCTCAAGCTTTAATCTTGGCCATGACTGCACAAGCTGCGCCACTGCCTGCTCTTGAGGGAAAGAGTTTTTTTCGCTTCTTATTTTCACTTTCCTCTGTCACATATATATCCACACGCACCACCACAACCACCACACCCAGCATTTCTGCAGGTCAAAGTGCCCTTCCTCTCTCAGAGCCTAACTTCTTTCTAGGAGGTGTTTGAGATGGGTTTGTATATTTATCTGTTTGTTTGGAGAAGAGTGGCATAATTGATGAACTGACGAAAGTGACAATATCAACTGAACGTGGAAACTCTCAGGCAAAAATAAAACCAAAAAGCTGCTACCCTTAAAAGCTAGAGAAAAGTGGAGATGTTAGCAGCAACATACTGTGAACACGGCTGGTCTGGAAAGGCTTTTGCTACCAAGAGGGTTAATTGTCCAAAGGTAATGTCTACCCATCAAGCCAATTTAAGGTCAAAGAATGCATCTTGGCAAGGAGTTTTCTTTTATCAATAACTGCATCAATAAAACAGCAAATGGAACACAAAAAAATCGAGCATATTCATATCATCAGGGCAGCAAGACAAGTAGCCCAGAGCACTGGAGGGTCTGGGTGTTGAACTAGTTGCCCTTTATTACTGAAAAAAACAAAGTATAAAAGCAATTCCAACAAGGAAATTGGGAACAATGCAAATAACAAAACTTTCTTCCTGAAAAGGAAGAAAAAATCTGCAAATTCTTCCGCTAAACTTGTCATCACCACACCCTGCCATGTGACATTTACATGGTTCTTTTAAATAGGTAGCCCGTTGTTTTATGAGACAGTGTAGCTTAAGGGCTAAGAGTGTGGGCTCTAGAGTCAAACTAAATCCAGTTCCATCACTTCTTAGCCACATAGTCTTGGGCAGGTTACTTTTTTCTTTCTAAGCCTCAGTATCCTCATGTGTAAAACTGGGATAATAGTAAGGCAGCAAGAGTACAGGCTTTGGAGTCAAACTGCCTGGTTCCCAGCCCTCTACTCCACCACTTACTGGCAGTGTGACCTTGAGCAAATTGCATAACTTCTCTGTGGCTCAGTTTCCCCTTCAATAAAATGGGCCCGATTGATTGTCAGGACCTCACAGGATCATTTTGAAAATTATATGTATTATAGAACACATGTAAAGTACCTAGTAAGTGCTCCACAGATATAAGTCATTAGTACCTACCTCAGAAGGTTGTAGTAAGGATGAAATGAGACAATGAATGAAAAGCTTTTAAGCTTGGTATAGTCAGTGCTCAATAAATGCTAGCTTTTGTTATGTGCTTGTCTTTTGACTCTCCAACTGGCTTTTAAGCTTCTAGAGGATGAGTCTTAATTTTTTTTCTTCATACTATAATATCTAGCACTCTGTTATATGCAAATAAAAGTAACTCAACTATAGCCAAAGGAAAGAAAGGAACAAATCCTCATGCAGAAAAAGTGGAAACTCAAATATCAGAACCGTGGACTCACACGCCATGAAAAGATTGGGTTTATTAAAAATTAATGGTACAGGTCAAACAACATGTCTGATTTTTGGCAAATTATAAATATTATCAAGAGCAAACAATTTGGCATTCGATTTCTTACTTGTGTAGGGGAGTATAAATATTTTTCCCTCTACCCTTCTAGGTTCTTGGCTGAGACCCCCTGTAATAAAAGACAGATTAACAGGAGAAAAACAATTTTAATTATGTACATACTATGTAGTACCGGAGCCCCACAAAGATATGAGGCTCAAAAGGAAGCCAGACAATAGAGGCTTATATACCATCCCAAGGCAAGGAAAGGAATAGGGGTCTGGGACTTTAAAGCAGGGGAGGCAAGTCATGGGACAATGAGAAGAGAAAAATGTATGGTAAACAAAAGTTGCACTGCCAGGTAGATAAATTTCTCAGGCGAAAAAATGATCTCTGATAAAAGCTCTCTTCCTGCTACCAGCCCCCTTTCTAATGTAAATTTCATTTATAAATGTAGATTTCCCTTACAAAAGGGCAACTTTGTTTTCAGAGCTTCTCCTATGTCTGTAGTTTCTCAAGATGATTCTTAGGCCAAAGAGGCATATTTTGGGGTGGCACTTCATTTGAAAATATTGATGACTACAATAGATGACTCAGTTAAAAAAAAACAAATGGCCAAACTAATGATGTTACATAGACACAGCTTAGGAGGTAGTTCTCACACTTGAGACTTCTGTGAATCACCTTTACAAATTTCATTACTTCAGTATACCACCAAAAAAATTCCTTCATAATTTATGCTTTATACACATACCACATTTACTATTATTTTCTTAACAACTTTTTCTTTGAACTAACTTAAATTGTGTTAAAAAAAAGACAACAGGCCCAAAATGGAGTCACTTATGCCAAGCCCCATGTCACCAAGACTTAATTATGGTTTTGGCCTCTCCCAGAAATGGAATCGAAAACCAGTCAATCAGGAATCACCTCGTTAGCGCTAGTGAGGTCATCTGCCTGATAGGCACCTGCCATTCCCTGAAGGAAAGTGACCTTGCCATAAACAATCCACTTTTTGCCCAATTAACTTTCTAATTCCCACTCCCTTCTACCTATAAAATTCTGTCATTTTGTACAGCTCCTCAGAGCTCCTTTCTATCTGCTAGAAGGGATGCTGTCCAATTCATGAACTATTGAATAAAGCCAATAAGATCTTTAAAATTTACTCAATTGTACTTAGATTTTTAACAATTGTTTTTACTTATCGATTTGAAAAGCTGAGTTTATATCATTACATAAAATGGAAACCAGTATCATTTATCATAAATAGAAGGTGAGAGTAAAAATAAATATAATGAAAACAAAACAGTGTTCTTAAAATCTAGATAAATATTGTTGCCTGGCAGAGGCTCCTGAGTCTGTGGCTTTGAGACCTGCTTTTTCTTTGTTAAAAAGTTTGTTTAGAACACATCAGAAATGTTTAAGACTAACTTTCACCAAAGTGAGAACTGAAAAAGAATTTAAAAGGGAAAACTTCCCCACTCTATGACTCAGTATTATTTAATGTCTATATACTCTGTGCACCACCTGAAATCATTTTGTGATTTCATGAAACACTGGCCTAGATGATCAATGAAGAATGGTTTCTGGCTCCCCAAATGCCTGTACAATAGTGTTCTCAGGGTGTAGCCCCTGAATTACCTGCATCCGAATCACCTATGGGTGCTTATTTAAAAAGGGGGGTGGTAACTAATGAATCACTACTTAATCTGGAGACTGGGACCCGACATATTACATTATTAAGAAACACCCGCAGGTGATTCTGATGCACAATAAAGTCTGAAAACCAGGGCTATATTATAGCAATTATTGAAGAAGGTGGAACCATCCCTATAACAGCTCTGTAGATACAGAAAAGCTGAAAGGAAAAGTGAACGGAGAATTTAGCTAAAGGAGGTAATCTGCCCCAGACCTGAACTGTGAGACTACAGCCTGCAAGATAAGCACTGCATTTAACTGGAGTATTTTAATACCAGAATGAGGTAGAAAGGGGAAAAAAAAAAAAGAAGAAGAAAGGCATCCGGCAATGAGAGAACAAAAAGATTCAATGAAGAAAGGGATTGATTTACAAGAAAAGATGAAAGGAATTTAAAATGTGGCTTTGCTAAGTGATCACTAAGCAGGGGTGTGATAACAGTTTACAAATGTTTGAATCATATACTAAAAAGAGGAGGAGGAATTTGTTAAGTAAGAACAAGAAGGGATAATTAGAACATTAGAAGATTCTCTGAAAATAGAGTAGAACTTTCCTGAGGGCAAATTACATTTATGAGGGAAACCTCCATTTGTAAGGGTGTCTCCCTCTCTCTACCAGGAAGGGAAAGTTGGCTCTAAATCACAAGAGAATTCTGTCAATGGAGAAGGCACTGACTGAAATCTGCATAACAAGACTTACCCTTGTTTACTGTGCTTTTCCTGGTCACCTCTCATAACTGGCTCCCCCACCTAACTTCCAGGCCACTGTGGCTGTCATGACCTCCACATCCTTTCCAAAATTACAGCCTAGACCCTCACTCTACTAGGGCAAAGCCTACAGGTCTAGTGGCCCTAACACCTTAAAAGCATTATAGGGGAGTCTGCACTAGAGCTTGGGAGACCTCCACTTTGAGGAGCTGAGAAATTGATTGGCAGTAGGGCCAGACTCTGGCAAAACCGACCAGTTGTAAAATTTGTCTTCAGCAGCTTTTTTGTGCCACCCCCAGTTCCAGATTCCCAGACATCTCGGAATATATAAGTAAATGTCCCTCTTGTAAGAGGAGAAAGGGATCAAATAAATACCACTCATATATGGAATGTTTTAATATGTATTGGGCTCCACCCCACAGGCCTGCAAGCTCTGTACTTGCCCGACGTCAAGATCAAAGAAAGAGCCCAGCGTCAGCAATAGAGACATCAGTGGTTTAATGGATGGGGGATCTTACATGGCTGAAGCAACACTGTGCGCAGTGGAAGGCAGGCAGGACACAGCAGCAGTCTTGCAGTCTTCACTCCTGGGGCGGAGGTTGCTGGGAAACCAGGTGGAAATGTTCTGACCTAGGATTAGGACAATCACTAGCTGGGTCTGGGGGCACGTCTGTAGGAAGGTCGGTCATGTGAGTAGGGTGTAGGTGAAGCAGGCGCTGGTCGAGCAGGGGATGTACAGAGAGCAAGAGAACAGCCATCTTGAGTGGTCTGACCATATAATATGTTACCTCTGGGAACAGGAATGGTAATTACTTTAAAAGAGCACTGTGGCGGGACTTCCCTGGTGGCGCTGTGGTTAAGACTCCGCACTCCCAATGCAGGGGGCTGGGGTTCAATCCTTAGTCAGGGAACTAGATCCCACATGCATGCCACAACTAAGAGTTCACATGCCACAACTAAGGAGCCAGTGAGCCACAACTAAGGAGCCCGTGAGCTGCAACTAAGGAGGCGACAAGCCGCAACTAAGACCCAGCACAACCAAATAAATAAATAAATAAATATTTTTTAAAAAAAGAGCACTGTGGAGAAAGGAAGATGCTTAAATCAAATGCAAAAATTCTAAAGTTAGAATTTTAGACACTGAGCATCTGAGTGTTGAGCTCTTTGGGGGAAGAGGAACACCATAAATAGACCTCAGTTTACCACATTAGTGATTCTGTAGGGGAGGAAAAATAATTTTCCATTTACCTTTTTGGTTCTTGATTGAGACTCCCTGGTAATCAAAGACAGATTACAAGAGAAAAACAAACGGAAGTCTAATAACATGTATACCTCCTGTATACATGGGACATACTCAAGAAAACTAACCCCCTGAGATGAGCTGGGCCAAGCCATCACCTTAAATACTATTTCCATCTAAAAACAAAAGAAGTTGGGGGAGGGAGATGCCAGTTATGGGAGGTGACCAGGAGAAGCACAGTAAACAAGGGTAAGGTTGTTATACAGATTTAAGTCATTGCCTTGTCCATTGATATTGTTGCTGGTGAATTTAAGGTTCTTTCTTCATCGCGAAAGAATTCGGAAACAAAGTGATAGGTAAGAAGTGGATTTATAGAGGCAAACACACTCCACAGACAGAGTGTGGGCCATCTTGGAAGGCAAGAGGCAAGAGGCCTCGAAATATGGCATGGTTAGTTTTTATGGGCTGGATAATTTCATAGGCAAATGAGTGGGAAGATTATTCCAACTATTTTGGGGAAGGTGTGGGAATTTCCAGGAATTGGGCCACCACCCACTTTTTGACCTTTCATGGTTGGCCGCAAAACTGTCATGGCGCTGGTGGGTGTGTCACTTAGCTTATGCTAATGTATTACAATGAGCATATAATGAGGCTCAAGGTCTACTGGAAGTCGAATCTTCCACCATCTTGGACCTAGTTGGTTCTCACTAGTTTTCATCATGTACTATGGCTATGTCTTCCTTTTAAAGGTTGTACCTTGCACCCTTCCCTCCTGTTCCAATATGAGTTTCTAGAAATTTACAGTCATCCTTCTCTTCCTGGTAGAGAGAGGGAGACACCCTTACAAATGGAGATCTCCCTTATAAATATAAATTTGCCTCAGGCAAGGGCAACTTCTACTCTGTTTTCAGAGATTATCCTGTGTCTGCAGCCTCTCAAAAATAATTAGCCCAAAATAATCCTCATGCCAAAAAGATATATTTTGGGGTGGCATATTCTGCTCCCCTTCACCACATTAGTGATGTTAAACTGCTGTCCCCATATTTCAAACTGATCAGTGACACCTGAAAAAACCTGGATTTTGAAGCTATGCCCTGTACTACCCTCTTCTGTCCCCTGACAGTTCAGAGACATTAACCTACTGAGTGACTTTCAGAGCCCACTTACTGAAGGTCTGACATAGCCACATAGCAGTTTGTAACTTTAGATACACTAGCAAATGTAAAATAGATAGCTAGTGGGAAGAAGCCACATAGCACAGGGAGATCAGCTCCGTGCTTTGTGACCACTTAGAGGGGTGGGATAGGGAGGGTGGGAGGGAGACGCAAGAGGGAGGAGATATGGGAATATATGTATATGTATAGCTGATTCACTTTGTTATAAAGCAGAAACTAACACACCATTGTAAAGCAATTATACTCCAATAAAGATGTTAAAAAAAAGTATTTTTCAGCTTTACATACGCCTTCACATATACCACCTGTATTTCCCCTCCCAGTCCTTTTATAGTTTCTCAATAGCTCACTTTACTGTGGACTCACATGAGCTTAGAATGCTGTTCAATCAACCAACAATTTCCTGACTGAATGATTAAGTTAAGAAATGTGGCATAAGTGGCATAATTTGAGACTCATGCTAGACTAAACTGAGAAGCAGAAATGCAGAGGAAGGGCTTTAAAATACATCACTTGATGGATAGCCTGAATCATTGCTGGGTCTCTTCCATCTATGTATTTCATATAATAAAGTAGCACTGTACTTTCCAAGGAATTTCACATTACCATAGAAGATTCTCTTTCATTGTATTTTAATTTGGGTTTAATATAGAAAATATTTGAATGTCCTATTCATCAGCTGAATAGTGCTTCTATCAGAAGTAGATAAAGGCTGTGTTGCTTTGTCTGTTCAGCACTTTTTCCTCCTTCACTTGGGCGTAGAGCTCTCCTTTCCTCTGGGGAAACACAGTTCATGTGGTTTTACTCCTGCCCTGGCCACTGGGGTGGTCTTATGACCCAGAAGTGTTCTCATAACCCAGATTTGGTCAATCAGAATAACCCATGTCTCTTGCCCCAGTGATTGGTCCAGGGATGATCACACGATTCAGGTCAGACTAGCCAAGGTGCTTTGGCTGAAATCACTGCATGCAAGTCTGGGGTCATCCTGCCATGCCTGTGCCTCTGTGGAGGGGAGCTGTACGAGAATGAAGACAAGCAGAATTGATGGATGGAGAGAGAGAGAGTTGGAACTCCTAGATGTAGCTGTGCCTGGAGCTCACTGAAAACCCCCTTCGACTTCACAAGTACATAAGCCATTACATTCTCCTTTTTTGCTTATTTAGGTTCATACTGGGCTTCTGACACTCGCAACCAAAATATTTCCACATAACACATTTCCAGGTTTTACTTAGGAAAAATGAATTAAACATAGAGGAATACTTTGCTTTATGTAATTGGTATCTTTTTCAGAAGTTGAGGTTAAATAAATTTTTGTGAATCAAATCACACGAAGGGGGACAGAACATGCCATCCAAAATGTGCCCCTTTGGCATAAGGATTATTCTGAGCTATTTTGAAAAGCTGAAGACACAGGAGAAGCTCTGTAAACAGTGGAAATGATTCTTTTGTAAGGGACATTTACATTAGAAAGGGGGCCTGTAGCAGGAAGCTCACTTTTTCACCTGAGAGATCTGCCTGGCGGGGCAAGCTTTGTTTACCAAACATTTTCTTTTCTCACCTTCCTGTGAATTGCCTTCCCTGCTTTGAAGCCCCAGACCCCTATCCCTTTCCTTAGCTCAGGATGATATATAAGACTCTATTGCCTGGCAGCTTTTTGAGTTATATCTTTGTGGGGATCCCATACATACTTATGTGCTATGTAATTTAATTTACTTTTCTTCTGTTCATCTGTCTTTTTGTTGCTGGGGGTGGGGGTGGGGAGGTTTCAACCAGGAACATAGAAGAGTAGAGGGAAAATTGTATTTCCTCCCATATACATACTACATAAAAAACAATACATTGTTAAAAGGAGACTTGTTGGGAATCTTTCATAGTACAGGTTTTTTGGGTGGCTTTCTGTTCGTTTGTTTGTTTTTAAGGAAAGGCATTACAAACGTAGAAATGTGCAAGTACCTGTTGGCGATTCTGGGAGAGCTACTTGGCCGCTTTCATGATCCCAGAAAGAGAGCAATGACTTTATTGATTTCATTATTTCTCGGGTATTAATTCTCACTCTTGTAGGCTTAGAAATTTGATTTAGTTGGTACACTAAGATAGGACCTATCTCTCAGGGAAGGATTCCCAATGAGCAAGTTCACAGAGACTAAAATAGAAAACCAAAATGCCAATTGATTAATGGACAATTACAAAGACAGTCCTCCAATGGACAAGAATCCTTGCATCAGCAGATCATTGCATTTTGTTTTTGAGGGCATAAGTTTCATCCTGATAATCTTGATTCAGTCACATATGCTTTTCATAAGCCTATAGTATAGTACAGGCATACTTCGGAGATACTGGGGGTTGGGTTCACTGCAATAAAGCAAATATCCCAATAAAGTGAGTCACATGATCTTTTTGGTTTCCCAGTGCATATAAGGGTAATGTTTATTAAGTGTGCAATAGCAAAAGCAATATATATACCTTAATTTAAAAATACCTGACTGCTAAAAATGCCTAATTATAATAGTTACATCAAAGATCACTGACACAAATCATCATAACAAATATAATAATGATGAAAAAGTTCTAAATATTGTGAGAATTACCGAAATGTGATACATAGACGTGAAGCGAGCAAATGCTGTTGGAAAAATAGGGCTGATAGACTTCCTCCTTGCAATGTTGTCACACACCTTCAATTTGTAAAAAATGTAGTAACTGTAAAGTGCAATAAAGTGCAATAAAATGAGTTATGCCTGTATATAAAAAAGTTTGGAATCAGATATCAATGTTAACAAATCATGGAACTTCACATAAAAATCTGGATTTACAACTTCTCTTGAAAAATCAAAATACCTACCAACACTAATTTCTCTGATCATGGCAACCATTGCATGGATCTGAGTAGGGCCTGAGCCCTTTATATGAGACATGGACTCTCTTATATACTAGAGTCCCCATCAGGCCCATTGTCTTCATTTATATCCCCTTCCTGGCCTATACAGGTATTTGAATTTCATACATTTAGAAAGGAAAGCTACATGTGAAGTCAATAAGCTCTTTCCTTCCCCCTAGCTGCAGAGTTTGATTCAAGAGTGGGAATGTGAGTGAAGCCAATGTAATTAGAGTGAATCTCAGGGGTTTTTCTGGGAATGTTGGGGCAAAGATGCTCACTGTTTTTTCTGTTGCAAATGAAAAAGGAGGCATGTATGTCTGGGTGTTACTGACAGCCATCCTGGGACTATAAGGGAAGCAAGTCTTATGATGACAAATTACATCAAAGAAGACAGCAGAAACACCAAAAGAAATAGGATCCTTTGGGACTTGAGTGAGCTGCAGGATCAAGCCTTACCTAAAGCTACACTGGAATTTTCAGGTACATAGGTGTCATTATTTAAACCAGTTTGAGTTGGGTGTGAGGGGAGCAGAATATGCCGCCCCAAAATATGTCTTTTTAGCATAAAGATTATTTTGGGCTGATTATTTTTGAGAGCTTGCAGACACAAGAGAATATCTGGAAACAGTAAAAGTTGCCCTTGTTAGGGAAATTTATACTTATAAGGGAAATCTCCACTTGAAAGTGTGGCTCCCTCTCTGTACCAGACTATTTAGATGACTAAATCTCTAGGAACTTATGAATGGAAAAGGCAACCACTCAAATCTGCATAACAACCATACCCTTGTCTACTGTGCTTTTCCTAATAGCCTTCCATAACTGGCCCCCACAACCCTCAACATCTTCTTTGTCTTTAGCTGGATATGGTATTTAAGGTGATGATTTGGGCCATTTCCAGAAGTTACTCAGTTTTTTGTGGGTCTCTCCAATATATATAGGAGGTATACATGGTATTAAACTTGTTTGTTTTTCTCCTGTTAATCTGTCTTTTATTACAGGGTGTCTCAGCCAAGAACCTAGAAGGGTAAAGGGAAAATAATTTTTCTTCCTCTACAGGTGATTTGCCACAAAAAGTATTCCGATATGGGAAAGGTATATTTTTTCTCCAATAGAATGTCTAGCAAAACTATTGTTACTCATGAGAGCGTGGCAAATCCCTTAGAAATCCCGAAGCAAAAACAGATTAAGAATTACTACTCTCAACTACAAGATATAATAAAATTAGGGTTCACTTACTGAATTCCAGTTTTAGTCTCACTTTCAGGAGGTTGTACTTAATTCACCTGGATTAGACTTTTGGATCTTCCCAGACTCTTTAGTCCTCACAGGCAACTTCTTGCTTTACCCACACATGGCTAGTCACATATCTTTTTATAAAGATTTAACATTTGAGGTCAATTATATTAACCCAATCTCCAAGGTTTGTGTGAGATAATTTATAGACTTACTCATGTACTGTAAATAAGAGGAACATATATGACTGCACAGCATATAATCTACTTATACAGGATATTTTAAAATCCAGGAATATATCTCTTATCGAAAGAATCATTATTTGGCAACTCTAACAATCTGAAATATTGATAAATATCAGGAAGAAACTAAAAGATCTTTCTATAAAGCCTATTACATATAATGAAATTCTCACAAAACTGAACATTGCTTCAGTCAGAGGACTTCCCCCACCACCACCACCACCACCTCACACACACACACCCTCAGGACCTTAGAGCCATTTATTCTTATTTTGTATAGAATTCAAACTAAACTGATTTCTCAAGTCATAAAAGTTTAGAAGTAGTAAATCAGAAGTATGTGTGGAGGTGGCATTGTTGAAGTAGGCACTGGAAGGAAGGGAAGGGGATGGAAGAGAAACAGAGAGACAAAGAGAGAGACTCGAAAACCACAGCATTATTATTGAGCCAGAGAAGCTGAAATACAAGAATTGGTTCTGAAAGCAACACAGTATCATGTACAGGGTAGTGTAATTGCTGGTATTTAATTTGATGAACCTGATTAGCCTGAAAGTTAAATTATGTCCAATAACTTTTATTTAAGAAGAAATATAACTATGTTATATATTTTACAAGTGTTTCTTCCCAAAGAATTAAGCTGTAGCTTTTAAAGAAATATACTTCAGTTATAACAAATAACACAGTTCTTGGCATATGGTAGGATATATATATATATATATATATATATATATATATATATATATATATATATATATATCAGGTACTTGTAAATCCATTTTGCTTTCTTGTGGATACCATGTCTACTAATTGACAATTTGAGTGTGTGTGTGTGTTTGTAATTGTTGGGGGGAAAAGAAATCATTTATGTGGAATATTACTTACTTATAAAAAAAGCTGTGTTAAGCTGACCATATTTTTCAACTATAAATTAAGCCATATAGTCGGAAAATAAAATATTTTTTTCTAATTTGTGAATGTATGTGTAAGTCTTACAAAAGCATAGAAACAAAATAATTCCACTTTATTTCAAAGAATAAAATGAGATGAAATTAGGGCTGTCCACAAAAAAATGTTAAATTTGTATGGAAACACAAAAGACCCAAAATAGCCAAAATAATCTTGAGAAAGAAGAACAGAGCTGTAGGCACCGTGCTCCCTGACTTCAGACTATACTACAAAGCTACAGTAATCAAAACAGTATGTTACTGGCACAAAAACGGATACAGAAATCAATGGACCAGGATAGAAAGCCCAGAAATAAACCCACACACCAATGGTCATTTAATCTATCACAAAGGAGGCAAGAATATACAGTGGAGAAAAGACAGTCTCTTCAATAACTGGTGCTTGGAAAACTGGACAGCTACATGTAAAAGAATGAAATTAGAACATTCTCTAACACCATTACAAAAATAAACTCAAAATGGATTAAAGACCTAAACATAAGACTGGACACTATAAAACTCCTAGAGGAAAACATAGGCAGAACACTCTTTAACATAAATCGCAAAAATATTTTTTGGATCCGTCTCCCAGAGTAATGGAAATAAAAACAAAAATGAACAAATGGGACCTAATTAAACTGAAAAGCTTTTGCACAGCAAAGGAAGCTGTAAACAAGACGAAAAGACAACCTACAGACTGGGAGAAAAATATTTGCAAACGATGCTACCAACAAGGGGTCAATTTCCAAAATATACAAACAGCTCATACAGCTTAGTATTAAAAAAACAGCCCAAACAAAAAATGGGCAGAAAACCTAAATAGACATTTCCCCAAAGGAGACATACAGACGACCAACAGGCACATGAAAAGATGCTCAATATCGCTAATTATTAGAGAAATGCAAATTAAAAGTACAATGATGTATCACCTCACACTAGTCAGAATGGCCATCATCAAAAAGTCTACAAATAATAAATGCTGGAGAGGGTGTGGATTAAAAGGAACCCTCCTACACTCTTGGTGGGAATGTAAATTGGTGCAGCCACTATGGAGAACAGTATGGAGGTTCCTTAAAAAACTAAAAATAGAGCTACCATATGGTCTTGCAATCCCACTTCTGAGCATATATCTGGAGAAAACTCTAATTTGAAAAGATACATGCACCCCAATGTTCATAGCAGTACTGTTACAATAGCCAAGACATGGAAGCAACATAAATGTCCATAAACAGATGAATGGATAAAGATGTGGTATATATATCCAATGAAATATTACTCAGCCATAAAAAATAATGAAATAATGCCGTTTGGCAGCAACATGGATGGAACTAGAGATTATCATGTTAAGTGAAGTCAGACAGAGAAATACAAATATATGATATCACTTATATGTGGAATCTAAAAAAAAATGATACAAATGAACTTATTTACAAAACAGAAATAGACTCACAAACATAGAAAACAAATTTATAGTTACCAAAGGGGAAAGGGGAGGGGGAGGGATAAACTAGGAGTATGGGATTAACAGATACACACTACTATATATAAAATAGGTAATCAACAAAGACCTACTGTATAGCACAGGGAACTATATTCAATGTCTTTTAATAACCTATAATGGAACAGAATCTGAAAAAGAATGTATATAAATGAATCACTTTGCTGTACACCTGAAACACAACATTGTAAATTAATTATACTTCAATAAAAAAAAAAAGAAGCCTCATGTAGGTATAAAAACTCACCTTACTATTACATCAAAAAAAAATTTGAAGAAGATGCAATATTTATAAATCAGTTTCAATTTAAAAAAACAACAGAAAGTTAAAAACTAAACACATTCTCTTTGACTACTGATCATTTTCAGTATTAAATGTCATTTCAACCTTGGGTATTCTAACTTTGGAGAACTTACCTAGATGGTTTAATGAGAACAAAAATCCCTCTCATTTCTCTTATCAAATATGTATAACATGATTTTCCAGTCAATTATTAATTTTTGAGGGGCATTTAAAAATAGACCTGGAAATATTAACTAAAGTCATGTGGTTATCTGTACAACTCATTATAAAGAAACTGAGAAAGTTGTTAAATATGCCTTAAGCATCTTCATCATGAGCATAAGCAAAAAATCTTGGTAACTTCATTTGATTATGGTTTATAAAAGCAAGCCAATGTTCAAAAGATTTGAAATAAAGTTGTGATTTTGAAAAAAAAAAAAATTAGGGCTGTCCAAAAAAAATATCTGGGATGTGTTCTATATGGAGTATAATCCCTTACCCACCACAAAATTTCCTTAAGTGAAAGTGTATCCTTCAAGAATTTACTTTGGCATAACTTCTACAGCAACAAGGATTTGGTTCTGTTGAGGATAATTTAAAAGAAGGGAATGACCACGTGAACGAACACATTGCTATGGCCCCTTCCAGGATTTGGAAGTTGCTCCTGCAAGTGAGGGTCTTGGAGCATAAGCTTCATTAGTTTCATGGTTAATTTACCTCTGAGGGAAGTAATCCTTCACATGTCCAGAAAGTAAGTAATGACAGATTTAAATTAACTGTACAGAATCATTTATTATTAAGTGTATATATCCAGAATTAGCCAAACTCTGAGGATTGAGCGCACAGTCCTTCAGACTGCCTAGTCTCACCAAGACTTATGACACCAACTGCAAGGAGTTAGTCTAACTACTGTTGAAAAGAAACAGACCCCAAATGGAGTCACTTGTAAGACCCACCTAAATACTTAACCTAATTGCAGTTTCAGCCTCTCCCAGGAGTGGAATTTTAAACCAATCAGTATGGAACCTCCTGATTAGCATAATAAAACCCCTGCCATTCCCTTCCTCCCAAAAGAAGATGAAATGGCCTGAAACAATTCTTTTTTTGCTAATAGCCTTCTCATCCTGCCCAGTTTTTGCCTATAAATACCTTACATTTTGTACTTCTCCTGCTTGCCCTCCTGCTTGCTAGGTGAGCTGCTGCATAAAGCCAATTAGAGTTTCAAATTTACTTGGTTGAATTTTGTTTTTTAACACTACAAATTTGGAGAACACCATCCCCAAGACTGCCCTCACTTTTGACACCAATTGCAAGTTCAGGGGAGTTCCCAAAACCTTCCTCAAGTTTGAAAATTCACTACAAAGAATCACAGTACTCCCTGAAGGCTATTATACTCACAGTTACGGTTTATTATGGAAAAGAGGCACAGATCCAAAGGAAGAGACACATAGGGCAGGGTATGGAGGATTCCAAATGCAAGGCCTCCGTTGTCTCCAGGATGTATTACCTTCCCAGTGTACGTGAGCTTTGGGTCTGGAGATTTTATTGGGGCTTCATTGCATAGGCATGATTGACTGATTGATTGCCCATGTGGTTGAACTAAATTTCCAGCAACCTCCTCCTGTCTCCAGAGATCAGGCTGATACCACATGGTCTGAGGGGCTCATTATAAGTCACCTCATTAGCATGAACTCTCAGATGTAGTTGAGGGGCCCACCATGAATAACAAAGACACTCCTATTACTCAGGAAGTTTCAAGGGCTTAGACATTACCTCCCAGGAACCAGAGACAAAGGTCAGTCCTCTCTTTGGAGCAGGACAAATTCTTTACTACACAGTGTAAAATACCACTGATGTACTCTTTAGTATACTTCTAATTTTATTTTTATGAATCTAAAACTATTCATGTTTCTATAGGTCATCATGGTTCCCCACCTTTGCTTTTTTCTTGCAGGCTTATAAATTCCTCATCTTCTTCATAGTTGCCAGGTAGTTTGAGAGGAGATTATTTTGTCAATATGATTTAGGTCATCTCTGTAAAATGTGACAATTTACAACTGTGACAAATGTCAAAACTGGTTAAATTGATTTTATTTTTGTATTAACTATTGCAAATGACAGCAACACATTTAAAAATAAATTTAAGGTAAGAAACGAATTGATTGGCTAGAGTATCTAGAGTAACTAGAGTATCTTGCAAGGAGTATCTTGCTTTAAGAGTAGCTGGAATCAGACTTTTAGAAAGTACTATCATGAGTTTTTGAATTTCCATTTTATGTATATATATATATATATATATATATATGTATATATTTGCTGTTGTTGGGATTCTAACTCTGATCACTCATTAATGCAATTTCTCTTTTAATTCTTTGAATACATTTGTAATAACACCTTTGAAGACTTGTCCATTATAGTCAGTGTGTAGACCCATTCTGAAGTATTTTCTATTGACTGCATTTTTTTCCTGAATGTGAGTTACACTTTCCTGTCTCTTCGCATATCTATAATTTTTTAAATTGGACATTGCAGATAATACATTATGATGATTCTGGATTATGTTTTATTCTGAGGATTTTATTGCTATAATAGGAAGTTAGTTTGCAAGAATTGAAACTGTAAACTCTGTCTCCTCCACGGAATGTAGCCCTGATATAGTTGCTCAGTTCTTAAGGTTTCCTGCTACTGCTATTTTTACCTCAGCTTTCCAGGAGTTTCACCTGCACCTGCATATCTTGGTGGTCAGCCAAAGATTTGGGCACAGATAGTGGGGTTCTGTCCTCTGATACCTCAAGCCAGTAACACTTCAGTTTTCTGCCCACCTGAGCAGATTGGGGAACACAGTCAGATTTTAACAAAAGAGAAGCAGCAAATTCACAAACCTCTTAGTGCACCTAGTGCAGCTGTTTTTCAAGAGTAGAAAAACCTCATTGTTTTCTCACCAGATGCCCTGGTATCTCTCTTGCACATGTGTAGTTTAGCAGTAAACCAGCATTAGCACAGAGTTTATGTTCAGATTTTGTGTCTCACCCATTTTGCAATTCTCTTGCTTCCAGAACTTTCCCCTTAAATTTACAGTTGCTTTTCCAGTTTTGAACTCTTCTCTGCTATCATAATGCTGATTTTTTTTTTTTTTTTTTTGGCTGTCATAGACATGGTAGTAGGGAGAAACCCCAGGAAAGAAAGCCACAAACTTGTAATTCTGCCTCCTTGAACTGCAGTTTTTCAAGAGTAAATTTTTCTCCTTCTTCTGTCTGCTTCTGGACACCTAATATTTTACACTGTTGGGAATATATATATTCTAGATTTTATAATTATGAACTGCACAAGGTTTCGCCTAACCACTTCACTTTGCTGTCATTAATGGAAGTACTTCAATAAAACATTATTTTGAAAAGAATCTAAAAGGAATTTGTGGGCTCAATGTAGTCATTAGGAATTTTGATAGCAAATTGACAATTGGACTTTTTTCTTCATTTTCACTTGTTGGCATCACATGGACAGAATGTCAAGCCTATGTTTGTTTGTTTGTTTCCACATCCACAGAAATAGCCAATTGCTAAACCATTGATTAGATTATCCCAGAGACAATCTCGTGGGTATTAAGAAGGGAGAAATCCCCTATCTCATGAAAAAGAGTTGATCATATAAAATCAATTAAAATATGATTTGGTAAAGTGTGTATACCAAAAAGCAATTACATGATTCAGCATCTTATTAGCATTTTTGAAAAATATTAACTTGACTGAATTCTTTGGTTAAGATTATAAAGAAATTCTACCAATTTTTGATCTATACATAGAGAAGATTACATACAAATGTAATATCTTATTTTAGAAAATCGGGTTAAAAAGATGATTCTCTTAGAAGTTGAGAGTGGTATTTTATATTTTCCTTTCTTGTAAAAATTTGTATTAATTTAGAATGCTAGTTGAGAAAAGATTTTAATTTAGAAAAACAAATTCCCTGAACTGATCCAGATGTATGTATCAAAGTGAAGTTACTCTTAGAACAGACATTAATTTTAATGTTCATATTTTCCAAAACACATACACATGCACATGCACACACCACACACAGAGCATCTCTTGATGTTCAACAACTCTGGTTTTCAAAAGTCATTGATTCTGGGACTTCCCTGGTGGCGCAGTGGTTAAGAATCTGCCTGCCAATGCAGGGGACAGGGGTTCGAGCCCTGGTCCAGGAAGATCCCACATGCCGTGGAGCAACAAAGCCCATGTGCCGCAACTACTGAGCCTGTGCTCTAGAGCCTGCGAGCCACAACTACTGAGCCCATGTGCCACAACTACTGAAGCCCACATGCCTAGAGCCCATGCTCCACAACAAGAGAAGCCACTGCAATGAGAACCCCATGCACCACAATGAAGAGTAGCCCCTGCCCGCCTCAACTAGAGGAAGCCCGCACACAGCAATGAAGACCCAACATAGCCAAAAATAAATTAATAAATAAATAAATTTATATTTTTAAAAAAGTCATTGATTCCACTTGTGTCTAAGAGTACTATGAACTAAATAAATAAGCAAGTGCAACCTCTCCAGGTGGGTAGCAATTCAAAGATCATTCTTTAACATTTCAGAAACATAATACTGAGCACCTCTTTACAAAGAATGTCTCCCCACTATTGAAATTCAAGTGCAAATTACAAATAGACCAACAGTGAAAAAGCACATAGTTCAATGCCTCAACTACTAATAAGAAAGGCAGCTAGTATGACAAAATCAACTTTGTGTAAGGACCACAATTGTCATTTGTGACCAGACTCTGGGCAGTCAAAAGATCAGACCATATAACCTTCCCCGATCCTAGTGTTTCCTTGGGATTTCTACAAAAAGCACTTTCCCTTTGTGTTGCTTCCTTTTTCAGACTTTTTTCTCCACACAGCCAAAGAATTTTGATAAGAAAGCGATGTAAGGAAAAGTTAGAAGGGAAAACAGTAATAGCTAATGTTTTTAAATAGAAAAATAATCTAGATTCTATTTTGCTTTATTTTTCAATAAAGCTCAATTCAATAAAGTAAAATACTTTCTCAAGATTTCCTGCAGTTTATATAGAAATAACAAGACCATGTCCATGTGGAGTAATTTTTAAGTAAGCACAAATCATAAGTCACAGTTCCATGATATTTTACAAAGTGAACTTTTGTGCATACCACCCATATACATAAATAGAAAATGCCCAGCTTCACAGAAGCCCCTCATAGCCCCTCCCAATTCCTTCTTCCCTAAAGGTAACTACTGTTATGAGTTCTATCACTATAGGTAAGTTTTGCTTGTTTTTACTTTTATACAAATGAAGTAATAAAATATGTATTTTTGTCTGACACCTCTTGCTCAATATTTGGTTTTGTGACACATTCATGCTGTTGCATGTATAAGTAATATGTTCATTGTCATTGCTGTATAGTATTCCATTTTATGACTATGTCAGAATTTATTGATTTTACTGTTGAATATTTTAGATGCACCCAGTTTTGTCTTTTACGAACAGGTGTTGCTGTCAACATTCTTATACATGTCTCCTGGTGAACATATGTACTAATCTGTAGGATACATACCTGGGAATAAAAGTGCTGAGTGTAGTCTCATGTTTGTCTTTAGTAGATATTGCCATTTGGGGCAATTTTGAATGGTTCTTGATAGGTTTTTAGGGAATGATTTGGATCTGATAAATACCATAAAAGTCCTTCAGCAAAACAGCTACAAACATTCTCTGAGATTCAGGGAGCGTGTACAGAGTAGTGAATGTGATTCACATTCATTCACTCATTCAACAAGCTTTTGGTAAGCAATTTAAAATGTCAAACACTGTGTTAGGCATTGGCATTACAGCATTAAACAAATCAGTCTCTGTTCTTACCAAGTAACTTTACAATTCCGTCTATTAAAATCATTTGTATTTAGCAGAAAACATAGAAGAAAATCTTTGTGACCTTGTGTTATGAAATAAATTATCCTTCCACCCATCTCCCCCATTCATATGTCAAAGCCCTAATCCCCAGCATCTCAGAATGTGACTATATTTGGAGATAGGGCCTTTAAAGATGTAATTAAGGTAAAATGCAGTCATACAAGTGGGTGCTAATCTAATATGACTAATGTCCTTATAAGAGTAAGAAGAGGAGATTAGGATATAGACATGTGTATGCACAGAGGAAAGACCATGTGAGGACACACTGACAAGTTACCATTTGTAAGTCAAGCAGAGAGGCCTCAGAAGAAACCCAGACTGCTGACACTTTGATCTTGGATCTCTAGCCTCCAGAGCTGTGAGAAAATAAATTTCTGTTCTTTAAGCCACACAGTCTGTGATATTTTGTTATGGTAGGCCTAGCAAACTGACACACCTTGGGTTAGGCAAATAATTTTTAGATATGACAGTAAAAGTGTGATGCATAAAAGAAATTCATAAACTAAACTTAATAAAACTTTAAAAATTTGCTCTGCAAAACATTGTTAGAAGAATGGAAAGCAAGCCACATAATGGGAGAAAATATTTGCAAATTGTATCTCTGATGAAGGAATTATATTAAGTATATATAAAGAATTCTTAAAACTTAATAATGAGAAAACTGAATCCCAATAATGAAATAGGCAAATCCTTTGAAGGGACACTTCAGCAAAGAAGGTATACAGATAACATAAAACCATATGTAAAGATGCCTGACATAATTAGTCATTATGGAAATTCAAATTAAAACCACACCTATTAGAATGGCTAACATTCAAATGCCTGAGCATACCAAATGTTGGTGAGGATGTGGAGGAACTGAAACCCTCATATGCTGCTGGTGGGAATGCAAAACAGTAGAGCCATGTTGGAAAACAGTTTGGCGGTTTTCTTATAAACATGCACTTACTGTACAACTGAGCAATTCCACTCCTGGGCTTCTGTCCAAGTGAAATGAAAACCTGTGTCCACATAAAAAAATGTATTAGAATGCTCATAGCAGCTTTATTCATAATTACCCATAACTGGGAACAACCCAAATGTCCCTCACCCAGGGAGAGGATAACAGACTGTGGTATATCCATACAATGGAACACTACTCAACAATAAAAAGGAATGAACTTCTGATACCTGCAATGACATAGGTGTGTCTCAAATTCATTATGCTGAGTGATACATATATACTGTGTGATTCCATTTACATGTTATTCTAGAAAAGACAAAACTATAAGAATGTAGAACAGATCAGTGGTTGACAGGCAATAAGGGTTTGACTACAAAGATGACAAGAGATTTTCGAGGGAGCAGGGGAGAAGGCAGTGATGGAACTGTTCTGTATCTTGATTGTAGTGGTAGTAGTTACATGACTCATAGAATAGTCAACAAACAGAGTGAATTTTACTGTATATAAATAAAATATAAATGACAAAAAATTGATGGACTCAGATATCCACATACAAACACCATCCTTCCTCCTGAAAAAAATCATTTGCCAAGTTTTCTAAAAGTAGAGATAAGTTCAAGGATGGATAAGAGTGAGGCAAAAGATACCATGGTGTGTATGGAGAAATAGAAACAATGTATTATTGTAAAGGAGTGATGCTGAAGAAGTTGACAGGAATGAATTTATGGAGGCCTTGTATGTACTGCAAAAGGATTTTGACCTTGTATGGTAGGGATTGGGAGCCATTGAATGATTTTGAGAAAGAGCATGGTATGGTCAGCTTTTACATAAATCAGTCTGGCTGTGATAAAGAGATAGGATTTGACTCGTAGAAAGACTGAAAGCACGGAGATCAGTTGGAAGGTGTTTGCTGTAGTCCAAGTGAGATATGAAAAAATCCTGCACTCAGGCAGCTGCAATAGGAATATAAAGTAAGGAGAGGTTTCTGAGCCCCATTGAGTGTGGATACATAAGTTCAAGAGAGCTAGAAGGGAAGTAATGACCTAAGAAAAGGATCTCAACTTTGGAAGGCTTCAGAGTACCTTCTTCTTACTATCTTGTTTCAGTCATAAGGGAGAGAATCACTACTGCTTGACCCTATCTCATTTCTGTGATACAAACCCACATGAATCCCAGACAATTTTTTCAATTACATGGTCTCACATGTTTTTTAGATGTTTCAGTGAAATCCAGATGGCAACTGAATAACAGTGATTAAATGACCTACAGTTAGGATGACCATATATCCAATTTTGCTAAGAGATAGTCCCTGTTTATTCCTGATCTCCTAGAATAATTATTATAGTGTATTAATAATAGTACCTCCTTTCATTCTCAAAAGCACCCTGGTTTGGATGGTAAAATTTATGGTCACCCTAGCCTATAGTAGCTTCCCCATTTGACTATTCTTCAAGGGGAAAAAGGAGGGAACATAAAAATGCCAATACATTCATTTTTTTTTTTTTTTTTTTGGCCGCACCGCGCGGCATGTGGGATCTTAGTTCCCCAATCAGGGATCGAACCCACGTCCTCTGCATCAGAAGAGCAGAGTCTTAACCACTGGACAGCCAGGGAAGTGCCAATACATTCATCTTTTGAATATAAACCAAGAGAGATTTTTTTCGTCTTCAAAGGCCTATAGACCAGTAAAACAGAATGGAAAGCTATATAATCTGAACACAAAGGTAATCATTTAACTATATATGTATATATACACCCAATTAACAGACTTGATCCTCAAATAATTATTGAGTTCTTCCCATTTACTTTTTCTTCCTGTGTACTAAATTTTGTGTAAAATTTAAAACCTTACTATCCCTTGGTACTTAAAAATTTCAACAGAGTGCCCCGGGGCCTTGAAGGGAATTAGGAAGTGAGGTCGTGACTGATTGTGATACCCCTGACTGTTCTCCTTTCAAAGATTCATCCTTCATTCTGTCTTCTATAATCCTGTGAGAAGCCAAAGCAAGCTTGCTCAGAAGGGTTCCTTGTGAAATATCAAGAATTCTACACTAAATCATCACCTCCCTCGTGCTAGGTCCACATAGGGCAGACAGAAGAGAAAAGAAGCATAACAACTTTGCTTCGTGGCACACTGTTCTGTCACATCAAGACTGGTTTTTGATACACCCCAAACCCTGTTTTCACACTCTGACCATAATGGTAAAACATAATTCCGGCCTGTGTAAGCCAATATGAAAGTGACAAACAAATAGAGTACTGAGGCAGAGAAGATTGGATTTCTTCCAGAGAAGATTTTAAAATACAAAAAACTGTATTTTATTATTTCTACCCATCCTACTTCCATAAAGGACTTAAAGCAATAAAAACAAATAAGAAGTTGTAATGAATTATAATCATGTTAGCAATAATCAAATGAGGAGTAGCCATTATATTGCCTTTTTTTTTTTTTTTTACTTCTTTTGTTTGATCTTTAGTTTTAAAATAAGAGTCCTGCAAAAACTCTTCACAGGTTCAACAGCTTGAATAAGATACTAACTCAAAAGATTAATACTTGGCTCTTTTATCTTTGTAACAGTCTGATGCCTTCAAGCTTTCTAAAATGAAATTGAATTTGAATAAGGATAGCACTCCTGAGGTCTGTAAATTGTCAGTTCTCAAAAGATTCCTTGTCTGTATTCCATATTCTCTTTCTAAAGCCTATAGGACAGATAATACAGATTCAATTCTAAGTAGATGTTACATGCATGTCAAAATTTTTTCTTTTTAAAGAAACTGATGTGCTCTTCAAGTCTATTAAATCTGAAAGATATCTGCATAAAATTTATCCACAGAAGATGTTTTGACATGGTCAGCATGGGCTTTTGCAAAGAGGTAAAGAAAAAGGCTCCCTTCATCTTCTTGTACCCCCAGTAGGGCCCAGAATAGGTACTAAATCAGTTATCACCACCATCTGTTCTATTATTTATTATGTTACACTGTAATTTATCTGTTTCTCTATCCATCTCCCCCACTAGACTCCATTAACTGCTTGAGGGTAAGGGTTGTTTCCCATGCATCTTTATTTCTCTGGCACCTAGCATGAAAGGAATTCAGTAACTTGCTGAATAAATGAATAGGGTCTCATTTTAATTTTGTTAGAGGCCATATACTTAACACTGTGCCTCTTGCATAGTAAGTGTTCAATAAATGTTAACTGTTATTTGCTATAATGGGGTCAAATGGAACTGGGAGCTGTACTGGAGCAGATTCCTACTGGCTGTTAAATTTTCAGGAATTTTGCAAGTTGGTTGTTAAATTATTGGTAGAAATAGCCCATGGAGGGAGAATTCATACCCTGGAAATTAGCAAATGCCACAGTTCCACACACAGACATCCCCTCCCCCCAAGTCGGCAATTAAACATTTACCAGCACACCACTGAAGTCAGATAACATACTACATACTGGAGCTTGAATCCCTCTAAATGTTATTAATGTTCATGTGATAAAGTGTGCATGTGATATGTGTTGAATGTAGGAGAGAGAAGAAAGTGAAACATTGGGGACAGAGAGGTAGTCTGCCAGCAACTGAGTGAAGTTCCAAATCCAACCTCCCATAACGCTTCACCTCTCTCAGATAATAGCCTTTGCAACAATTTATGGTGCAGGGTCTCCTGGTGGGCTTAATTTAGGCCAACAAGAAAGAACCGGCTGATGGTCTTAATTCAATATCAATCATTATCATGCTTCAGAAAAACTTCAAATGTTGCGACACCAACAATATAAAGGTTTACTAACCATTGAAGTTCTCCACGATGAAGTAGTTTGCTTTAAAATGTGAGGTTTTTTTGTGTAAATTAGGAGTGTTCACAGGGAAGCTAGATGAAAATCTGCAGAGATACTGCAGAATGAATTCTCACTAGGTGATTCTCTCGCACCGTGCTTCTCAAAGTCTGATCTGCAGACTTCTTGGGACCCACCCAAGACCTACTGAATGAGGACCTGCATTTTAATAAGCACCTCAGGTTATTCATATGGAAATTAAAGTTTGAGAAGGCTTTGCCCTAGATCACCTCTAAGGTCACAGCTAACTCTGGGATTCTGTGCCTCTACCATGACTTGATGAAGACATACAAATCACGCTTATAATATTTGGAAGGAAATAAAATGACAGAATGAAACAATTCGACACTAAACTCCAGATACAAGTTCCAAAATAATCTCAACATACTTAATGATAGGCGAAAATCAGCAAGATGAAATTCAAAAGGCAAAGTATGAAATCTACATTTAGAGAAATCCCTAAAGCAAGGGAATCAGGCACATCCACAGGACTAAGTCTTGTCAAAGCATCCGGGTGAGTGACATACAGGCAAATCCTTCTGTCCTAGATTCTGAGCTCTATTCATGTGCTCTCATGGGTTTATATTACTTTGTGAATTTTCTGAAGTCACTGCAGGAATATGCAATGACCTTCTGAACTAGACCATTTAGTAAGGCCCTTAGTTACAACATCTGCTTCTTTTGGGCTCTCCCCATCTCCCACTGGACCTGGAACAGAGCTCTTTACCAAGTGAGTGCCCAAACAATGCTACTGACTGATAATAATTATTAGTAGCATTTTAGATAGTACCCTTGTTTCTATTCCCTTCCAGTGACTACAAAATCTTCATAACACAACAAAATATCTCCATGATAGAAATTATTTATATTGTAAGCAGTAAATACAATATAAATTTTAACAAATCAATTAACAAGTGATAGACTGCTACAATTTCTAAATAATATCCTACAACTAATATTTTCCATTTAAACTTTATACTCTAAACTTCAAATGTTTCCCCAAAGTGATCAAATCCATTGACCACTTCTCTGAACCACTGCATTTCTTCCTGATCTCTGTTGGGTAGAACAGAGTTGGCAAATGTGTTGAGAAGCCAGAGCTGTTGTATTAAATGAACAACATGCATATTGTGACCTGCTGAATGAGGAGACACAAGCCACCACACGGGGATAGCAGGGAGTTCCCTCAGCATCTTACCTCCCACTATGGGGACCTGAAACCCATGGGGTCGTTTTGATTGAAGGTGCAGTTTCAATCAATACACCCACACAAAGGAAATCGAATCACAAGATTTATTATTGCTTACGGGGTTGGGGGTTGCTGGCAGCGCAGTGAGCCAGGGGAAGGGTAGTCCTTCATCCCAGGTCACAAGCCAGTAGGAGATAGAGAGCAGGGCAGCAAGTACTTATTACCTATAAGGTGGTTGGGGCAAAGTCACTAACTTCGCGGGCTTAGTTTTAACTGTGGTTATTTTAAAAGGTGTCCCAGGGAAAAGCAAAGCAGGAACTTATGGCGGGCACCCTAAACTCAAGTCCTTATCTAAATGTCCAGACTCTGGATGTGAGTAGGGTTATCATACTCTAAAATGCCTGGGCAGCAACTCAGAAAAACAAAGTTGTTTTCCTCAAAAGTTGTTTTTCCCATCACAGCAAACTTCTTGTAAAGGGCCAGACAGTAAATACTTTGGCTTTGTGAGTCAGATAGTCTCTGTTGCAACTACTTAAAAGCAGCCATAAACAATAGGTAAACAAAAGAGAGAATGAGTGCTGCTGTGTTCTATTAAAACTTGACCACAGCAGGCAGGCCACAGTTGGCTGAGCCTGAGTTGGAAGATTCTGTATCACAAGAAGCCAAGGTCCCCTCTTGCACTTACTCTAGGGAAAGAATGCTCCAATTCACATGGATTTGCCCTTCTCAACCCAGGAACCCATATGGATCTTGTTTTTTCAGTAGAAACCAATGAGTATGATCCAGATTCATGTCAACCAAATATTGCACAAATGTCTTTTTTCCCCATTTCTCCTTCTTTCTTCTGTCCTTGTGTCAATACAAGGCTCTATTTTATTCTGCTTCTCTTTTGCAAAGTCGTTCTGGAGGAGAATTCACACACAGAAAATTTTTCTTTCGGTTCTAGTAATAGAGATGGGCAGGCCCACGAGCCAAGGCTGAGCTAAGTCGCCTAGAGAAATCTAGGCTGAGAGGGCTGGAGACATTTTGCTCTTCCTCCCCTTTACCAGTCATGCCAGAGGAGTGACCAGTCAGAGAAAACAGCCCTGCCCTCTGGGGGGTGGGGGGTAGGGGGGTAGGGGAGGGTGTCATAACTAATTCCCCCTAAATCTGTTTAGTTCCAAGTCCATGATACTCCTTCCCATGACACTACTTCCCACACTGACTTATTTAACCAATTTGAAGAGGATTAAGGGCTCAGCTGACACTTACAAACGAGTTTCATGTGGTTGAATGAAAAACATGTTCTGGCAGCTTTGAGCTGTATGTAGCACAATGAGTTGGAATGTCAGAAAAAGGAATCTGGAAAGTGGATCCCATTTTGAATTCAAGCCGATATCAGAAAGGCCTTAAAGGTTCCGTTTTAATTTGCAAATTGAGATTTACCAGAAGCCAAGAAAGACAAACAGTCTTCATCAAGGCAGCATTTTTGCAAGTTTAATCCACCAGTTCACAGTTTCTTTGACCCTTGTGGTACTCGAGATTACTTTGCTCCTCCCAGAACACTGTGCAATAAAAGGGAGCTGATCAATGGAGAGAGACCTACGCTGCCTGTGAGAAGATAGCCATGGGGGATGATAAAACTGTTTTATTTCATGCTTGAATATATCTAATATTTTTTTCAATATTTTCAATTCAGAATTTTTACCCTGCTTAAAACAAAACAAGGAGAAAAAAAAAACCAAAACCTCATTTTAACTTTTGAAATGCGTTAGAAACACTGACTTTGGCTTGGCTCCTGAAGAGATTTGGGGGGTTAATTTATTTCTTTGAGAAGAAAGACAGTACAGAATCAAATAATCCAGCTGTTATGATTTTGAAGAAAGCATAAATGTGATTTAGAAGCATATTCACCTTGCTATGTGCCTGCTAGTAAAAGATAGTAGTGAAATCCTCAGTAGAGGCACCAATTGCAGTAATCTTAACGAACTGGAGCTTGAAAACCATCAAGAAATAGCCACAACCTCTGCAATACAGAGAACAAGCAATGGAGAAAACAATGATAAACAAGGAAAATGTTAATATTCCATTTATTCTTTGCAAGACATGCATCAAATATCCCCCAGCGTCTCTCTTTAAACATGGAAATGAATGTAGGCTACTTCCCCTTTCACCAAAAGGAATGTTGAAGAGAAGCTTCAATCTCATTGACTAATCCAGCTGTTCCTTTAAATTGAATTTTTAAACATATGGGCACACAAGCCAATCTATATGCAGAACAATTCTTTGAACAGCATGCAAACGGTTTGGGATTACATGCTATGTATCACACAAGTGAGTTTTCACAGGACAAAAGAATGAATTCCTTATTGTGACACTTGAGATAACAATACTAAAGAATTTCAGCTCAACTTTAAATTGTTCCACAACTGCTGTAGTTTTCTTAGTAGGAGTCTAACAGCCTCCTCAGCTTCTGGTTTCTCCTACCAAATAATAACTGCTCAACTCTACTAAAGAATGGGTCATTGATCTTCGCATTCATTCAGTCATTCAACAAACATTTCTTGAGCAACTCACGTCTGGTACTATCTCTCTTTTTTTTAATATTTTATTTATTTATGTATTTATTTCCTGGTCACACTTAATTAATTTAAATTAATTAATTAGTTAGTTAGTTATTTTTGGCTGCGTTGGGTCTTCATTGCTGCGCGCAGGCTTTCTCTAGTTGCGCGAGCAGGGGCTACTCTTCGTTGCGGTGTGTGGGCTTCTCATTGTGGTGGCTTCTCTTGTTGTGGAGCACGGGCTCTAGGCGTGCGGGCTTCAGTAGTTGTGGCACGTGGGCTCAGTAGTTGTGGCTTGCAGGCTCTAGAGCACAGGCTCAGTAGTTGTGGCACACGGGCTTAGTTGCTCCACGGCATGGGGAATCTTCCTGGACCAGGGCTTGAACCCGTGTCCCCTGCATTGGTAGGTGGATTCTTAACCACTGTGCCACCAGGGAAGTCCCTAGTACTATCTTTTTTTTAATGTGTTTTTTTTTAATTGACGTGTAGTTGATTTACAATGTGTGAATTTCTGCTATACAGCAAAGTGATTCAGTTATACCTATATATGCATTCTTTTTTTATATTCTTTTCCATAATGGTTTATCTCAGAATACTGAATATGGTTCCCTGTGCTATACAGTAGGATCTTGTTGTTTATCCTGGTACTATCTTAAACATTGAGAATAGAGAGATAAATATGGAATAAAACCTCTAAAAACTACATTCCTAATAGGTAGGACAGACTTATATAGAGACAAATTATATGAAAAGGAAGAGAAAGGGAAACACATCCCTAATTTGAGATTTTTATTCCAATTCAACAAATCTCCTTTTCATCACCGTATAACATATTGACCTTATATTTTACTTTATGTGTGTCCCTGGGAAATTCCTCTTGTCAGTCATCTTTCTTGGAAAAGAAATGATTACTTAAACCAGCACCTACTATTGTATGTAGGGCACTGACAACCAGGACAGAGCAGGCTGGAATGTGGAGGGGGCCTGATGGAACCTGTTACCAATGATGTATGAGGATGGAAACAATTCAGCCCTGAGATTTCCACTGACATATTATTGGTACACAGTGAGGATTTCAGCTGCTGATTCTGCCCCGTATCAGTTGCCCATAGTTTTGCTGATAAGGAGAGCCAATGAAGGGAAGAGGAGACAGGAAAGGAAAAAATGTCTTTAAATATTAAGGTATTTTTGTGGTCTAAGCAGGGTTGGTATACAACCTGTATGCACTGGTTAGGCATCTGTTCTTATTGCTCACTATTTTAATATCACCCTGAGTGTAGGTACCAAATTTACTGTATAAAGTGCACAGAGAATTGAAAGAAAATGTGGTGTATATATACAACGGAATACATTTAGCCTTTAAAAAGAAGGAAATTCTGCCATATGTGGCAACACGGATGAACCTGGAGGACATTATGCTAAGTGAAATAAGCCAGTCACAAAAAGACAAGTACTATATCATCCCACTTCCACGAGGTATCTAAGATAGTCAAACTCATAGAAACAGAGAGTAGAATAGTGGTTTCCAGGAGTTGGGGAGAGGGGGAAATGGGGAGATACTGTTCAACAGGTGTAAAGTTTGTTACACAAGATGAATGAGTTCTAGAGCTCTGTGGTACATCATGCCTATAGTTAACAATACTGTATTGTGCACTTAAAAGTTTGTCAGAAGGGTAGATCTCATGTTAAGTGTTCATACCACAATAAAAAATGGAAATATAATCTTGAAGAACTGCCAAAAAAGAGAATTTGAGTCTTTGAAGCCATGTCACCTTTAAGACTAAATTTGGGAGGAGGTGCCACCTGGGATGAGTCTTTAAAGGATAAATAGGAGTTAGTTAGGCTTGCAAGGAGAGGGCTGGGGACATCTGAGGCAGAGGGAACACACTCATAAATGGGAAACATCATGATGAGTGTAGGTGAAAGTACAAGGATTTTAGCGTGGATGAAGAGGAGAGATAGCAGAGCAGAAATGTACACAGGGTGCAAATTATAACTAGTCTTATATGGCAGGTTATGGAGTTTGGACTTTATCCTAAGAATCATGGGGAGCCATTTGAAGGCTTAAGTAAAGCAAGTTGGGGAGGGGAGTCCACCATATGATCAAATTTGCGTTTGAAAAGGTTACTCAGGCTGCAGTGTGGAGAATAAATGGGATTGGGCAAAGGAAAGGAGTGAGAATAATTTTGAATACCTGAGGGTTGCATTTTGCTGGGCTGATACAGCAGAAGGGACAGGTTACGTGACTTTGGAGAGGCCAGTAAGGGGCAAATAGACTAGAGGAAATTGGAGTACAGTAGTCAAGGTAGTGAATGTCTCACTTATAGGAGAGAGCAGCTGTAATGGGTTCGGGGAACAAATGAGTTGGAAAACTTGGAGGTTATAACCAGAGAATGGATTCTTGGAGTGTAAGATTTCTTACGTGGTGTGGTTTAAAGTAATTGTGATATTGTGATGTATAATAAATATTTTGGTCTTTAGTCCACGATTCCTGGCTTACAGCTTCCCCAAACCCTTGGAATTTCCTGAGCAATAAGAGCGATGGGAGCATCTTCTGTCATAATATTTGGCCTCTTGTCCTCAGTTCCTGAAATCCCTTCAGAGCCATAAAGCCGAAATGGGTGTCTTTGAAGCCGAATATGGCCTCTGTACCCTGACACCGAATTAAATCTTGGAGACAGAGTTTTGGGTGAAGTAGAAAAGAATAGCTTTATTGCTTTGCCAGGTAAAAGGGGTCACAGCAGGCTAATGCCCTCAAAACTGTGTGTCCCAACCTGGAGGTGGTTAGGTAGTGAGAAGTTTTATAGTCGTGGTTCAAAGAGGGCGTGATCAGCTTCTGGACATTCTTCTGATTGGTTGGTGGTGAGGTAAGCGGTCGTCAGCATCATCAACCTTCCGGTTCCAACCTGTCTGGGGTCTATGTGCTTGTGGGCAGCACACAGTTAACTTCTCCCACCTGGTGGGGGTTTCAGTGTCTGCAAAACAGCTCAAAGATATTGTTATGTGTATCCCTTGAGGGGAAACCAGGCCCCTGCCCCAAGGCTGTACTATTGTTTTTTTTTTTTTTTTTGACTGTTCCTCCCTTGTCTCTGCATCCCCTCCCTTCCCTAATTAGCAACTGTTTGAACCCGCTTGTTGGAACTCAGGGAAGGTCATAGAGGCTGAATGAAGATTGTTTCCTGTCATCAAGAAATGGGGGACACAGGAAGGCTTTTGTGCCCAGGAACCCCACAGGGTCCTGCTCAGTATCATCGTGTTATTCATAACAAACCCCTTTGTCAACTGAGTTGATATTAATGAGCTGACTTTGGAAATCCTCTAAAGATGAGGGGCTGATTGCCAGGGGAACCAACCAGAATGTAAGGGTTGAAACTTTCAGTCCCATCCCCTGATTTCCAGGGAGGGGAGAGGGGCTGCAGGTAGAATCAATCACCAACGGTCCATGATTTAATCAATCATGTCTCTGTAATGAAGCCTCCATAAAAGCACAAAAGGATGAGGTTCAGAGAGCTTCCAGGTTGGTGAACCAGAATGCATCTACATGCTGGCCCCAAACTCCACAGGGGCAGAAGCTCCTGTATTCAGGACCTTGCCCTATGTATCTCTTCATGTGGCTGTTGATTTGTATTCTTTAATATCTTTTGTAGTAAACCAGTAATCTAGTGAGTCAACTGGTTTTGTGAGTCCTGTGAGCCACTCTAGCAAATTAATTGAACCCACAGAGGGGGTTGTGGGAACCTCAGACTGATAGCCAGTCAGTCAGTAGCACAGGTAACAACTTGGACTTTAGATGGGCATCTGAAGTGAGGGGCAGTCTTGTGGGACTGACCCCTTAATTTGTGGAATCTGATGCTATCTTTGAGTAGATAGTGTCAGAATTGAGTTGAATTGTAGGACACCCAGCTGGTGTCAGAGAATTGCTTGCGTGGGAAAAAGCCACACATTGGAACTGGGTACAGAATTGTAGTGTAATGAAAATGTCTACAGTGTAGCCATGATGTTGAACGCAGAGGTAGGAGTAGAAGCAGACAAAACTCAAGGCTGCAAGACACCTGCAATTCTGATGGTATATCAGAATCATCTGTGGTGGTTTTACAGGTTACAGAATGTAGGGCCCCCATCCTGAGAGATTCTGATATGGTAGGTGGAACTCAGGCATATGCACTTTTAAAAAACTTTTACAGATATTTCTAATGTGCAAGCCAACTTGGGAACCCCTGAACTGAAGTTGGATGGATTGTCCATACAAATCCTAAATCTCCAAATGACAGCAAATTCGGTTAGGATAGAAAGCAAAGTCTTCACCGAGTGTGAGATAGTGAGCCAGTAGTCAGTATGTAAGGAAGAGGAAGAGGAATTGATTGTGGCATAGCCAGAGGGTAAAAACTTGAAACGAGCAGGGATTTTTACTGGAGGGTGAAGGATTTAACTCAGCATCACAGAGCAAAGGATGAAGGTGTAAACCTCACCTCCCAACAGTGACTTCCTTTAAACTAGATCATACAGCACAAAACTGTTTGTTCATCCCCAGTTCACAACTGGCATTTCCAAATTTCTACTTCACTATTCTGAGAAAAGTGAGTTTGGAGATGTTCTCATATTCTGAAGTTCTACTTTCCACTTTTCAAAGCTCATTGCCCTCTTTTAGATATTTCCTTCTCTTTTAGATAACCACTATGCTTGGAAGGAAGAAATTTTCTTCTACCCTTCTAAGTTCCTCCGACTGCCTAAGAATTAAATTAGCATGAGACAGGTTAACAGGAGAAAATCAAACAAATTTGAATAACATGTATACATGGGAGAGACCCAGGAAAACTGAATAACTCTCCCAAGTGGCCAAAATCCTCACCTTAAATACCATCTTCAGCTAAAGACAAAAGAAGATGTTGGGGGTAGTGGTTTGGGACTTCAAATGGGAGGAAGGCAATTCACATAGAGATGGAAAAGCAAATGTCTGGTAAACAAATATTGGCTGGGCCATGCAGAAAGGATGGGACACAGAGTGGATTCTGATCTCTAGGTTTTGCTGAGTTTTTCTCTCCACACCTAGCCTATATTCTTTGCAGATATCTGGTGATAGCTCTATTCCAGGAACAGGCCCTTTATCTAAATTCCTGTAGGCAGTTAAGGGGGAGGTAACAAGAAAAAATTCCTGAGTCTTCTGTTTCTTAAAAACAATCAGCCTAAATTAATCTTCATGCCAAAGAGATACATCTTGGGGTGGCAAATTTTGCTCCCTGACAGTAGCCTCTTGGGGGAATGAAATGAATCCTGTGGACTTGAATCCAGGTATTTTTAAATGAATTATTTTCTACAAGATTCAGGAGCCCACTTCACTTACTTGGTTTTCAAGATATTTGTGTGAAAGAGGATCAGGATAGGGTGTGATTAGATAATGTAAATTAGATCATTTTTAGAAAAATGGAATTCTATAGAATACATTATGGAGTATTTAGATTGAAGGAAATTCCAAATGACTGTCTCTAGTAACAGTAGTAGTAGTAAGAGTAGTAGTAGTAGTAATTCAGCATTACAAAGAAATGAAAAGCATCAAGTCTTGTTTACCTAGTATATTTTATTCTTTATCTTTTAAAATGCTTTCATTATAAAAGTAATGCAAGCTCCATATAAAAGTACTGAATAATTCACAGGTATCTAGAGTAAAAGTGAATGTCTTCTTTCCACAACACCACTCCCAACTCCCGTCCTAGTGTGCATCTTTTTCCAGAACCTTCCCTATGCATTTATAAAATATATACATATATATACATATATAAATGTATTATGCATTTTCTGCAACTTCTCTTTCTGTTAGCAATATATCACAAATATCCTTCTATACTGATACATATGGATGAACCTCATTCCTTTATCGTCTGTATAGCATTTCATAGTATGGGTGCACAATAATGTTTTTAAACATACTCTCCTTTTTGGGGTGTTTGTTTCAAATTTCTTTCTTTTATAAAAATAATTCTCTCCAAAAAATTCTTGTACGCATATTTTTGTGTGCATGTGCTAATATTTCTGTAGCATATATTCCTAAAAGGAGAATTTCTAGATCAAAAGATATGCATATTTAAAAGATATGCATATTTAAAAGATATGCATATTTAAATTGTCGTTAGGTTACACTTGGTTAGGTTCAAGTGTCCTTCAAAAAAATTTACTTTTCCACATATATCAAGTGCCCATTTCCCCCACCCTCTTGCCAATTGTGTATATTATAAATCTTTTTCATTTTACAAGTTAGTTTATTGTTTTTATTTACATTTCTTTGATTTCAAGTAAGGTTTCTTTGATTTCAAATAAAGCTGAGAGCGTCTTTTCCTATTTTATTGGCAACATCTCTTTTCCTTGAATTTCTTCATATACATTTGCCTTTTCGGGGGGGGTGCCTTCTTAATGATTTGTAGGAGTCCTTTATATATTGTGGATATAAATGCTTTGTCTATTATGTACATTAAAAATATTTTTTGCCAAATCCAATGCCTGTCTTTTAATTTTGTTTAGGATGCTTTTCATAATACAGAAAGAAAATTTTAATTTTCACATACATCATATCTTTACATAAAGCCATCCTTTATGGCTTCTAGCTTTTATGTTATGTTTAAGAAAGACTTTCCCACACAAAATTATTTCCAAGATAAATATTCTTTTACATTTTCTTAGAATGTATTGTTGCAAGTTGAGTTCCACAGTATGCAGAATCTGAAACAGAGTTTAGCCTTTTGGATGTTTCTTAGGGAATGATCTTGGGACCAACACCTGTGGAAAATGGAGGGCAAGGAAGCAGAAGTGGTCAGAGGAAGAAGCTGAGCCAATGACCACCTCAACCCACCTCATGGGTACCTCTGGTGCTCAAATGGTGCTTCAAAATTTTTTTGAGTTGGGCTGAGATGGCCAGGCCTATATATTCCTGCTTTTTCATCAGTCACTGGATGTAGGCTGCCCTGGGAAGGGGTGTGACCCTGCATGAGGCAGCTCTTTACAACTGAAGCAGTTACTGAAGAGGCCGGCATCTGAAGACTGTCTCCTGACAGCACTCTCAGCAAATGGAGCAGTTAAGTCCTTCACTGAAGAGACGTCTGGGCAGTACTTCACAGTGTCTACCACGCATGTGTATGGTTTAGAGTCTTTAACCCATCTGGAATTTATTTTTGTGTATGATACGAGGTAGACAGAGGTTCTGATTTTCCTATTCCAGTAGACAGCCAATTCTTCCAACATTTGCTTGATAGTTCATAATTTCCCATTAATCTTTTTACTCATTTTTTTAAAAATTCAGTCAAAACATTTATTAATTTGTAATCTACTTGATTGGTATTTATGATAACTCAGATACAATGTGGTATTTTCTATTACATTAGAGAAAAATAATTGTCTTAGTTCGGGCTGCTATAACAAAGTACCATAAGCGGTTTATAACAACGGAACTTTAGTTTTTACAGCTCTGGAGGCTGGAAGTCTGAGATCAGGGTGCCAGCATAGTCAGGTTCTGGTGAGAGCCATCTTCCGTGCTTCAGACTATCCCTGACTTCTTGCTGTGCCTTCACATGGCCAAAAGTAAAAGGGCTTGCTCTCTTCCTCCTCTTATAAGGACACTAATCCCAGCCTGAGGCTTCCACCCTCATGACTTAATTACTTCCCAAAGGCCCCACCTCCTAATAACATCCTACTGGGGCTTAGGGTTTCAACATGAATTTTGGGGGGAGACACAAATATGCCATCCATAACACTAATCAAAAAACAGAAGAATGTGTGAAATCATAGGGCTACAGAAAAGAATTTTCTATCATTGAAGATTTTTTATCATTAGAGTCATAAATCATCAAAACCAGAAGGGAACATAGTACATATTTTCCAGTCTCATTTCCCAGATGAGAAAACTGAGACCTGAAGAGTGGTAGGGGTAGATTAAAAACCAGATCATAAGACTTGATTTCCAGACCAGTGTTACTTCCTCTGTATTGGCAGCTTCTAATATATCATTTTACAATGTAGGCCTTTGAGGCTTTTTAATACTTTCATTAAAATATTTATTTGTTTACAGTTATTTATACTTTCTAATATGTCCTCTAGTTGAAAATAAGAAAACAGCATTTCATTAAATAATCTTCTCTACTGTAGACTCTTCACAAAGCTCAACTGGCCTCTCCTCTCATCCTCTAATTATTTAGAATTAGTGTAAAATTTTTTGTGCTGGCCGCACTCTCCTAGAAACCATGGAGTAATTAGCAAGTAGAAGGCACACCAAAGACAGATGATACTATATTGGCTTGTAAGGATAATTGTAAGTTTACTGATAAAAATCCATTTTTATTGGCTCACTTATACTTCATAATAAGGCCACCGTGGCACTTCCTGCTCAAGGCACATAAGTGAGAGCTAGTGTGTATTTGATTTTAATAAATACTGTCTGTGGGAAGCCTGGATAGGAATGAACAGATGTTGGAACCATATGATAATAGTGTGACAGGGTAAAAAAACCTGTGCATTTATATGGCACACCTGGTGTTTATGATACTTTTGCAACTTTTATAACTACAGCATCTGGCCCTTTGCTGCTGTTCTTTAATTTTCAAATACCCAGGATCTTACGTCTCTTGCAGTGTAGACATGTCCATCAGAAGAAAAAGAAAGGCCATACACATGTCACGATTCATGCAGAAAGAGACTACTGCCTCCCACAAGGAACTTATATTAAAATTGTTGGTGAAATTTAAAAATATGAGAAAACATTTGGATCGGCTTTTCCCAGCTCTTAAGGGGCAAGAAAAATTCACTCAAGGATTGCCACATCACCCATCTGCACTGCAAACTTTCCAATATTTTTAATTTGCAATATAGATAATTTAGGGGAAATATCTAAAATAAGTATAGCACTATAGGCTCTAAGTTATGCCAGTTGTATTCTATTTGATCCAAGTGATGTAGGTTGAGTTGGACAAAGAGAATATAATTTGATGTAACTCAAGTTTGATTAAATTTCATGATTTTTCCTCTGAGCTTTAGGGGGTGTTCCATGAGTTAAAGGATACCAAATGTATATATCTGAACCTAACACAATATTGCAAATCAACTGTACTTCAATAAAACTTTTTAAAATAACTTAAAAAGGATATCATATGTAAAATAGTTCTTCTAAATTTTCAGTTGTTCTAATGAGTATATCAGATTAATAGTATAACTCACTCAAGAGATGGTTTTTAAAAACATCACTAGACACACACACATAGCTTTATACTAAAGTTCACTTAGTAACTCTCTAACTCTTCTGGGGTTTTCTGGACTAGAACTTGGAGGAACCTTCAGAGTAGTGAATATGATCTGAGTTCTATAGCAAAACATGCTCCCTGAAGATGACCCCAATTTCGACAAGACAGATTTTTCAAAAAACACATCCTACTTGGGTTTTTGTGATGATGAACCTGCTAGGGTTTGTCAGTTATCAAACTTATATTAATATTTTCATGAATTGATAGATTTCAGTGAGAAAGAAGTCCCTCAGATGGCAACCTGAAACCCCTAAATCAGGGATGGAAAACACTCAGTGGTGTAATAGATCATGGATTCTTTCTCATTAAGTACCAGAAACCTTCAACACATGGCCCCAGGAGCCCACTCCCAAGCATTCAGGGTTGGTTTATGGGATAAACCAGGAATGAAAGACAGAGGGCATGAAACAGGGAAAGAAAAGAGAACCAATTCAAGGATGCATTATCAGGTGGCCCACCACTGAGTGCTCAGTCATGTGGGACCATCTAAGTTGCCTCATGAAATGCAAACCAAGACCATCCATGTAAAAGAAAGGGAAAAATGTTTAACCATCAGCTCTGTTTCCCCTTGGCTAAAAGTTGCCCTACAGGGTATTAACTTTCCCCACCTCACTTCCAGGTTGCCCCTACTTGAATGCCAAATGCCTTCTTGGAGCATCCTTGGGCAAGGAATCAGAGAAGCCCTGTTCCCAGAAGTGAGAGTCATTTGTGGCTGGCCAGAGACAAAGGACTCTCAGTGGCATTGAAGCTGGTCAAGGCCTACTAGGTTGCCCAGGTATGACTGGGTGGGAAATGAAACCAGAGGATTTGAAGTGTTGCACAAGCAATGTTCAATATACCTTATACAGGGCCTGCCAGTGAGAAATTATTGGACTATTCCATACAGTAGTGACAAGCAGAAGAGCAGTTTGTTTTTTACAGCTGTTATTTTTAAACTCTCCCTCATAATTTAAGCCTAAACTGTAAAGTTTGTTCCCCTTTCTATTAGTATTAATGAAATAATGCTACTGAGATTGGTTACTATGATTAGCACCATGGAACTGATGAAAAATGGATTTTTTTATTAGTATTTTATCCTTATTAGTAAGGAAGTTCCACAATCATGCCATTACACATAATTTTGAATAAGCAGCTTCTCATAATTATGAAATATAGAGTTATGGAACCTAATTTAAATAATTCCACTTATTCTCTGAGGTTTTTAATCACATATTGTGATTTTTTTGTTTTCGAGATCAAAGATGACAGGTTTACCTTTTGTGAAAGAAGACAATTTACTTAACAACAAAATCTTATTGTATCATAGTTACTAACATGTCTATTTCTCTTTCTGGCATTGATTTAAAATATTTTGAAATAATGAAATCGCTGTAACTTAACTTTGTGGATATGCTTCACAATATTCCTACTTAGCCCGTTTACTAAAATTACCCAAGCGTATATCCACGAGTATGGAGAATGGGGTGGAGAGTTGAGGGGGGAGTGGAGGAAGTTCATTTTGGAAGGCAGTATTATTAATACCTGCCATTTATTGAACTCTTGAAATGTGCTGTTCACTGTGCTAAGCAAATGCTATTTCTATATCATGTCATTTAATACTCACCAATAGGTGTTTTTATCTGCATTTCATAGATAAGGAACATGAAGGTCAGGTAGGCTGAGTAATATGTCCATGGTCACATAGTAGTAACCGATTTAGCCAGGATTCAAACGAGTGTCTTTTATTTTAGCATTCAGGCTGTTATTCAGCACAGTTAGCTGCCTATAATTTAGATGTCTGGAATGACCAGGAGAGGACATATAATTCTTTGTATACTGAGTCCATTAGAAATTGGGTCTCTTGCTAAATGTCTGTAGCCAAGTGTCTGGAAGTATCTGTCACTGCTCACTCGTTTTGCAGCTTAGAGCCACGGATGCCCTGTCCAGCTTGGCTGCCATGTACTGCCCTTTCCCTGTCAGCTGCAGTCAGACCATATTGCTTGGCTTTCTTTTGGTATATTCTCAAAGCATTCCAAGCAGCACATTATTCCCAAGAAAAGTAATGCATAAAAAACAATCACATCTCTATTCATCAATTTTTCATCAAACTTACAGATGTCCATTTGAGAGTTTTTAATAAAGTCTCTAAATATTACAGCTTCAATTGCACAATTTGAAAGCTTTGATGCTGTTTGGGCCTCTCTCACAGGAAAAGTCCACATGGCCTCCCTATTCACTTTAAGTCCAATTAAACAGTATTCATTAAATTCATTAAACTCACCCATTTTTTTTTAACATGTCCAAATAGGGACATGGGTACTTAATGAAATTGTTATTCCTCATTTCTCATCCAGCAGAAATGACCCAGCCTAGGCAAAGTGGGTTAGAGGCAATATTTTGGGTTCTTTATTTCTAGAACATGTGTGACTCAACTTGGAGGAAACCACATTATCTCTGCCCCAGTCTCAGCAAATGTTTCTTTATAATTGGTAATGCTTGACCAAATTAGCCTGTATGTCATGAACCAAGACTACTGAAAACCATGAGCTTAATTAATTGGCAGGTAGAATGTCTTTCTACACATCCTAGTTCCTGTTGGAGCAGTGTGTGTTCAAATGGGTCATCACACCAAGACAGAGGTTAAATCTTTCATCTTGTTTTGCTACAAGTTTCCAATTGACATATACCATTTAGTGGTTATAAGAATGATTAAGGCACTACAAAAAGGGTCTATAGCAATAATTAGCTAACTGTACATCAGAAGGTCAAAAGACACTTAGAAAGTTTGCTTACCTAACTACTAAGCTTTGCTTGCTCTGGGAGAGGTCAGAGTTCTTTTGCTTTGGCAGATTAATGTCACTTCCTTGATAGAGCAATGGATATATGATAAGGAGAGTTAAATTACCTACAGAGCAATTCCTGAACTGTGGGATCAAGATTCTTTGTGACAGCTCCCAAGAGGGAATAAATGCTTTTCTGAGATAGTCAACACTGTCTCAAATCCTTACATTGATCCGGGCCCATAAGAGGCTACAATCACCCTATAAGTCCAGGCAGTTTAACTGTTGTAACAAAGAATTCCAGTATCTCAGTGATTACAGAGAATGAAGGTTTAGTTCTCATTCTCCACATAGTCCAATTAGGTGATGAGTGGGAAGCATTCTATAAAGTCATTCAGGACCCCAGGCTCCTTCCATGGTGTGGTCTGCCATCCCTAGTGCCTCAGAGCCCTCCACTGGATCCTCTGCTTCTGGCTGGGTGACAAGGGGAGGGAGAGAATATGGAAAAGGTTCACCTGTTTTTAACAGCTTTAGCCAAGCCATGACACCCATGGCCTCCCCTCACATTCCATTGGCAAGAACTAGGCACATGGCCCCACCTAGATGCAGCAAGACTGGGAGATATTGTCTGGTGACATGCCCAAGAAAAGGAAGGAAATGGGTTGCACATGACACAACCACAACAATAAACACATTCCAAAAGGAGGCACTTTCGTAGCACCTTGTTTGTTTACTTTGTAACACATCATGCAATGCCATTACTTTATTTGTTGATTAATTTGAGGTTTACCCGTTGCTTTATTTGTCTGTCTCCACAACAAGAATGTACTGAGGACAGTGACCATGTCTGTATTTTCCACTATTGTATTCCCAGCATCTGGCATAGTGTCTGGTACTTTACAGGCACTTAAAGATTTGTTAAATGAATGAATGCCAGTGCTACCGTAACAAAGATGAGGGAATAACTGTAATAGTTCCTTAATTCTAAGATGTACTATCTAACAAGTAACAGATTTTCAGTGGAGTGGGTAAACACCACCATAATAAATACCCATGTTGATGATAAGACACATTCAGATTCCAGAAATATTAATCAGAAAAACATATAAAAATGAATCATATTTCTTCCTGATGGGCTCTGGAAAGTTTCACTGAGGACATGTTATTTGAGCTAATGGAAAGATGGCATTGTCAGGTTTTAAAAAGTTGGGAAAAGACATTCTGGACATGGAGGCGAGCATGCACAAAGGCAGTGCAGCTTCCTCCCTTTGGGAAGTCAGTAATTCGGTATAGTTAACTGGAAGAGTGCTTAAGGGGAGAACTGAAGATGAGTCTGGAAAAGCAGGCTCCAGCAATGGGGTGTCATTGACAACTCTGAAGCAAAGAACTGTCATTGTCAGGCTTGTGTTTTACCAACTTCATTCTGGCAGCAGTAGGAAGAGTATAATTAAGGGGGTCTAGAATGGAGCCAAGGAAGCCAGTTATGAGGCTATTGGAAGTGTGGAAGGTACATGGAAGGGTTAGTGTTTGTTCTATATGTCAGCTCCACAAAATGCAGTATGAAAACACACAATATAATCCCTTCTTTACAAAAGATAATTAATATAAATTTAAGGAGTAGAAACAGCATTTGTTGTATGGGATTATTTATTGCAGACAATTCTTTATTACCACAGCAAATTAGCTTGAACTGCCCAAGAGAAATAGAAGTGATTTTGTTAATACAGAACTCTTCTTTATAATGATATTCTTTGTAATGTCCTGTATTGAAACCCAGTTTTTCCTTATGTCTGTTTTAGCAATTAAGAACATTCCATCTCCATCATCTATTAAATTACTGTGTGTGTGGGGATGGGATATTTTGCCTTCTTTATTTCCATTTCCAGGTCTATCCTTTCTCCTAAGTAAATTAGAATTTATTAGTTACATTTCAATGTTTTATTTACAGATTTGAGGCTCTCCTAAAGTACCTCTTGTTCTTAATAGCATTGTGATTGTGGAGCTGAGAAATGTAAACCTTCTGCGGACTACACGTTCTACTAAATATATTGCAAGGATGATCTTGTGCTTTCTAGATATATCCCAGTTTAATGGAAAGGACACAGGCTTTACAGTCGGAACAACCTGGACTGAGTTCCAGCCACTTACTAGCTGTGTGACCTTGGGCAGGTCACTTCATCACTGCCCCATGGGTTAGTCGTGAAAAGGAAGAGGAAGTACCTCCCTACTATATGTAAAGGGCCTAGGACATTGCCCCAGGGCTTGGCTAACAATAATCTGATCCAGCCTCCAGGGCACTAGCCAGCCATCTCCCCACAGCCCAGATTCACCCTTTTTCTTTTCACATCAGCACTACATTTTGGCTAGCATTCAAACAGTATTTTTTTTTCCTTTTGTTATATTATTTATAGAAAATGTTTTTGCATAGCATTCCTTGTCTCTTGTGTTGCATGTAAAGTTGTTTTCTTCCCTAAGTGGCATGGCAGGCAATTCTGCCCATTTCTCCCCATCGGCTTTTACAGAATTTTCTCCTGCAAGATTTTGTTTCTTTAAAGTTTGTTTCCTGGGACTTTCCTGGTGGTACAGTGGTTAAAACTCTGAGCTTCCAATGCAGGGCGTGTGGGTTCAACCCCTGGTCAGGGAAATAAGATCCCACATGTCGCGCGGCCATAAATAAATAAATAAATAAATAAATGAGCTTAAACTATAAAAATATATATATAAAATAAAGTTTGTTTCCCTATCAGCAGTAGGATTTGTTATAAAAATTAAATCAACAGCAATTATTCCTTAACTGTTCCCTTTAACATATGCTTTGCCTTGTATGTGTCTCCCAATTAAGTAGTAGGCTCGTGGAGTGTCCATATGATCCCCCTTTTATCTTAAAAAAATTTTGTTGTTGTTTTCTGAAAGTTGGAAATACCACTTCTCTTCCAATCTGCAGACAGTTTCAATGAAATCTCGATTTTCTAATTTCCAGTTGAGTGCACACAACTTTATCTTTTTTAGTAGTTTATATTTTGGATCCAGTCTTCTTGCCCTGAACTTTTACTGAGGCGTCAGCATTGTAAAGTCTTTCTTCCACTCCCACACATCTAGTTATTCTTTGTCCTTAATCATTCCATTTGGGGTCTGGCTCTGTTAGTTTTTACTTAACCTGTGCAAACAACCTTGCTTATTCCTCCTACTCAATTGCTTTGGCTATGTAAACTTGATTACACTAAAACAGATTTTATGCAACTTACGACTTTCTTTCTTGGCGGTGGTGATTGTAGGGAATTCTTTTAACGGTTATTTGTTTTAAGAGACTTTATTTTGTTTATTATACAAGGTGGGCAGGAATCACTGCTTCTGTGCAGTTTTTCCTCTATACATTAAAAGCAACTTAAGACATGTCAGTCTTGAAATCACTTGGAAAGTGGAAAATGTCTCAGTATCCCTATCAGTGATCTGGAGAATCCATATTTTCTGCTGACAGAGTTGAAAGGAACATTACAAATAACACCCACTGCTTCTAGCCTTTAGCAAAGGACCACCTCCCAAACTACTGAATATACTCAGAGAATTGTTGGGGAGGAGGACATTTTCATCTACCCTTCTAAGTTCTTTTGGCTGGTCTAAGAATTAAATTGACATGAGACAGATTTACAGGAGAAAATCAAACAAAAGTTTAATAACATGTATACATGGGAGAGACCGAGGAGAACTGAGTAACTCTCCAAAATGGCCAAAATCTTCACCTTGAATATCATCTTCAGATAAAGACAAAAGAAGATGTTGGGGAGAGTGGTTTGGGACTTCAAAGGGGAGGAAGGCTATTCACACGGAGATGAAAAAGCAAATGTTTGGTAAAAAAATGTTTGCTGGGCCATACAGAGACAATGGGACACAAAGAGGAATTTTAACAAGCAGACTTTGCTAGGTTCCTCCCACACCTAGCTCATACTATAGTTATCTATGGTGATAGCCCCCTTTCTGGAACAGGTCCTCTATCTACATTCTTTTAGAAGTGACCAGAGCAGAAAGCTTTTATACCTTTTAGACAAAGAAATAATACATTTGTGAAGAATTGACAAGACAAACGGGTTTGGGCTTGGGATAGCAAATGGGGAAGAAGTAACTATGTTTGTTTATACAGCCTTCTAGGCCCTAAATTCCCTGTCTCCAGTGGTAAGGGTGTCTATCTTCCTGGTACAGGGAGGGTATCTTTCACATGGGAGATTTTTCTTTTTTTTTAATTTATTTTTATTCTAATATTTATTTACTTATTCGGCTGCTTTGTTTCTTAGTTGTGGCATGCGGGATCTTCATTGCAGCATGTGGGATCTTTAGTTGCAGCATGCAAACTCTTAGTTGCGGCATGCATGCGGGATCTAGTTCCCTGACCAGGGATTGAACCCAGGCCCCCTGCATTGGGGGTGCGGAGTCTTACCCACTGGACCACCAGGGAAGTCTCCTCACATGGGAGATTTATCTCTTGCTTTCAGGAGGACCAAAGAAGACCAGAGTGTCCTTCTTGAGCCAGCTGTTCCCTAAGTATGTTTAATTCAAAATAATCTGTATGCTGAAGGGGCATATTTTGGGGTGGCATATTCTGCTACCCTTCACCAAAATGCAGGGAATGGTTTCCAGTCACATATGCTGGAGCTTTTGTTTTGCAACTACATGAGGAAAGAAGAAGGTTTGCTTGGGAGAGGGTACTGAGGGAGACTAGAGTGAAGGCTCAAGGGGATGGAATGAGATCTATCTACATTGGGTCTTTGGCCTGGATTTGGCACTGTTACAAAGATAGTAGGTCAGAGGGAGAAGCTGAGGAACAAAACACAATCTTGCTACCCAGAGACAAGATCCTTGACATAGACAATGGCCTTATCTTTGTAGAGAAAGAAAAATAATTTTTTATATTTTTTCATGTTTGGGGTGTTATATTTTGCTACCCTTCATCATTATGGTCTATAATAGTGGTGAGGTCCCGCCAGGATATTTTAAGGGCAGTGGATACAAACAAATGGGAGTTGGAGGGGAAGAATACAGAAGATCCTACTCATGAAAGTAGCTGATGAGCTGGTTTTTAGGCTCAAGTGAAGCATTCCTCTGGGGACTCTCGTAAATAACTGGGTAACATTTGCATGTTGTAACGCTGAGACCCTGTTTCTACGCGGTTGGAAGTTAGCAAGTCAATGAACATCTGGATTACAGTTGGTAATGCTTTCCCATACTAGCATACAAAGCACAAGGTAGAGAGAGCTACAACTCAACATTGTCATGTTCTGGCCTCAAAAAGAATTTAGGGTACTCACTAACCACACCTCCAGAAATGGAAAACTCTCCAGCTTCTCTGTAAGAAACCCCGATCCACCCCGACACTCACATCAACATATATGCACACATATCTAACCTTGTTTAATTTAAAAGCAGATCGCAAGGCTGTATAGTCAGTTTGCCACCCCTTCATACACACCCACCCCCAATCTGCTCTCCCACCTGAGCACAAAGCACAGTTGCTCTTTTGAAACATCTGGTTTCTGCTACAAAGTTCGACCTTTTCTTCATGGTCTCCTGCTGCCTGCAGGGAGAAAAATCTTTCACCATCCAATTTCTCAGTTTGTTTTTAGCATCCTCCAAAGCCCCGATTTCATCCCTTTCCATTACCACCCCCTCTTCGTTTGTTGTCCTTCCATCTTCTTTCTTTTTTTTTTTAATTAAAGAAGATTTTTTTTTGAAGTATAGTTGATTTACAATGTTTCAGGTGTATAGCAAAGTGATTCAGTTATACATATATGTGTGTATATATATATATGTATATATATATATATATATATATATATATATATATATATACACACATATATATTCTTTTTCAGATTCTTTCCCCTTACAGGTTATTACAAGATACTGAATATAGTTCCCTGTGCTATACAGTAGGTCCTTGTTGCTTACCTGTTTTATACATAGTAGTGTATATCTGTAACCCCAAACTCCTAATTTATCCCTCCCACTTCCTTTCCCCTTTGGTAACCATAAATTTGTTTTCTATGTCTGTGAGTCTATTTCTGTTTTGTAAATAAGTTCATTTGTATCATTTTTTTAGGTTCCACATATAAGTGATATCATATGATATTTGTCTTTCTCTGTCTGACTTACCGTCTTCTTTCTACACTCCACCCATCTCCCTGCAGGGAAGTGTCTAGTAACCTACTTTCCCTAAGAACAAAAGGGTTCTTTGTGCTCAATCCCCCAGGGGATTGACATTTGAATAAGGGACAATCTTCCAACCAAATGAAATTAATTACACCTGAGGAAATTGGAGACTTCAGCAAAAGGTCCTGAAAAGTTTGTATGGAAAGTGGGGACTTGCCGCAAATCCTACCACTTAACAATTGCATGCTTTAGGGTAGAGTAGGGTCCTTTATTTTGGTATAGCCTTGGGACTTTATCACACACCCCACTCTTCCCCTGCATCTTTTCTTTTTTTTTTTTTAATTAATTGATTTACTTATTTATTTATTTTTGGCTGTATTGGGTTTTCATTGTGGTGCGCAGGCTTCTCATTGCAGTGGCTTCTCTTGTTGCAGAGCACGGGCTCTAGGCACGCAGGCTTCAGTAGTTGTGGCATGCGGGCTTCAGTAGCTGTGGCTCGCGGGCTCTAAAGCACAGGCTCAGTAGTTGTGGTGCACAGACTTAGTTGCTCCACGGCATGTGGGACCTTCCCAGACCAGGGATCGAACCTGTGTCCCCTGCACTGGCAGGCAGATTCTTAACCACTGAGCCACCAGGGAAATCCCCCCTGCATCTTTTCTTGAATTTCATTTCCTTACACATCTTTCTCAAGTTTTTCAGGGAGGGAAGCATTTTCTGACGACAACAATAAAATCTGGATTCTGCTGATCCTAGTTGTTTTCTAGGCAAAGGGAGTAAAAACATAGGTCATGTAAGATAGAGAGACAACTGATCTTCTTAGCTAGGGAATTTTCCTTGTCACCTTTATGTAGTTACTAATTTACATCTTCGATAGCTATATATTCTAGGGTTCCTTTCCTCTGAAGAGTTTGATATGCCCTTATTGGTCTAAAATTCAAAATAACAATAAAGGTTCTTTTGTTAATTAGTGAAAAACTGTCTTAATATGGTCTTGAAATGAGACTAAAATGGCCGGGAAAAGGCCATCAGTGGGAAAGGGATTGTTCGTGGTCTAGTTTGCAGTAATGAGGACAGGACCTTAGTGGGTGAGCCTAAATTATGCTGTTTTGTTATTCAGAAGCAGTGGGATGGAGACAGAGCCACAGGAATTGTACATTCGTAAATAGAAGTAGGTTAAGGTAATTAATCCTATGTCTTGCAGCTCCAACATTCTTTCCCTTAAGAGAAATAACCCAGGGTCCAAGGCAGCTAACAGCAAGGTGCAATGATAAAGTGGTCGAGTTCTCTCTGATTTGGGACCTGTTATTTGTTTCAGTGTATGTTGTGTGCAAAGCACATGTTTTAGGCGAAAGAGCAAGTATAAATTTGGTGTAACCTCAGATCCTTCCCAGTCACAGATATGGAAAATGCTTTTAGAAACATAAAGTCACATTTTTAAAAGCAACTCACTGGAACTCTTCAAGAAGCAATTAGATGCCATCCTGAGGGGAAGAAAGCTTCAATAAAATGAGTGGGTGATTTCTCTTAGCATTTCTTATATTTCTAATTTCATGCTTAATGAAATGGAAGCATGAGAAAGAAGTTCTGCCCATTACTGTTGTTTCTTTTTTTTTTTTTTTTTTTTCCTGGGGTAACTTTGAAGTCATTTTTGAAAATTTCACCATTATTTAGGTTCCCAGAAAAATAACTGCATTTAGGAGCCTTACTCCTGCCATGTTAATCCTGGAACTAAGTGCTTCATCCACTGATACAATAGAAAACACCAAAACAACCTTCAGAAATTCATTTACAGAACCCCCCCCCAAAAAAGATGGATCTGCAATCTTAAAGCTTTGCCAGCACAGTAGTATGCATATTCCTTTAGAGCAAACATAGAGTGCCTATTATGTGCCAGGCATGGTTTAAGTGTCATACCTAAGTTAACTCACTAAATACACAAAATCCTCAGACAGAGGAACTGAAACATTCCCACTGTAAATATGAGGCAACTAAGGCTCAAAGAGGTTAAGTGGTTTGCCCCATTAAGTGGTGGAGCTGCTCCAAAGTAGGTCCAAAGCCCATGAATCTCCACATATTCATCCCAGTATACAGCTTCCCCTGTACACAGCATGCTTCTAAGGCACATAAGTAAAGACATATGCTAGTCTGCGGGCATTAGTGTTAAAACTCCTGGTCTGACACTGATTAGAAAGAGCCCCAGGCAGGTGTGGAAGAGCAGAGTTGAAATATACTGTGCCTGGAAAACACAGAGTCTCTTGCTGGCTCAGCAACAGATCGGAAACCCAGGGGCTGTTAGTTCTCCTCAAAGCTTTGTCTGAGCACAGATGTGACCTTGATCTCACTAATGAGCCAGGCTGGCCTCAGTTTTCTCATCTGTGACTTAGAAATGGAGACTTAGAATACTTCAAAACATACCCAGGTGACAGGAAATTTCAAGAACCTAGGCTCTCATACTTGAGGTACAATACGTAGTTCTGTATGGAGTTAAGTATATGCTCAATGCAGAAACGTGGACAAAAGACCTATTCCCGTTTAGGAAAGAAAAAAAGCCATTTACCAAGTTTTCCCTCTGCTAATAAATGTCACCTTGATAGATATGGCTAAATAGAACACTGAAGGAATGGAAAGGTCTGCCATTTTCAGGAATAAACTTTTTGAATATTCTTTGTTTCTACACTTAGTCGAAGTAATATGGTTTTAATAAACATGGAGCTAATAAAATAGTATTATTTTGAGCTTATGAATTGTTAAGCCTATTTTTTATAATGATTAATGATGAATCATTTTATAAAGCTTGGGTGATTCATCAACAGAGCAGCATGCCTTTAAAACAGGTGTTCTGAGAATTTAGAACCTCTGTAACATAAAGTTATTTTTTATTCTCTAATTTGGGAATTTCCAAATTACCTGCCAATAGGAATAGAAACCAGGAAAGTAGGAGATATATACTCTTAGCTCTTCATATTACTTCCATCTTCATGGAATCTTAATAAATTCAGCTATAACAAAATGTAAACTACAAGTAGAGTCCAATTTCAAAGGAGATCTAGCTGCATTATCTAAAAAAGACTGTGTAGCTTTTGTACGAGTATTTTTCTTTGAAGTATTTTGTCCCTGCTGTAATCTTAAAGGATTTAAAAAAAAAAAAAAAAAGGGAAGAATAGCAAAGCTATGTCTGCTCCAGAGCTCAGATGTTTTGAAAAATGTGGACAGCTTCCCTGGAATTATTTTTCAGAAGGAAGGGTATAAACTTTATTTTAGATAGAAGATATAAGGTGATGTGACAAAGATCATGGAGGAAAAAAAGAAGCTAATAACTGCCCACTGAATTCCGCTCCTCTGAACTCATAAAATCATCATTTGATGGAAAGATAATGATCATAACTATACTTTTGTCTCATGATATTTTTAGCTTATCTGAAAAGAACGTCAATATAAACGATCAACAATAAAGAAATGCTTAAATTATGATATACCTATCAGATAGAATATGCTGCAGCCATTATAACAAATGTTTTAAAAGAATATTTAATAACAGATTGTTTAGAACATAAATGAATAAAAATGCCAGAATACAAAACTATAAGAAGAGTAGGAACACAATTTAAAATATATAACTAGAAAAAAAGAAACAATAATGTTAACGAGTATTTCTGGTGGTGGTTTTATTTGATCCTTTATACTTTTCTGTATTTCTCAAGTATCCTACAATTAACATATATTTGTTTTGCTACTAAAAAACAAATATGCATTTTTAGTCTTAAAGTTTAAAACTTGCACTTCTTTTCAGACGAGTAACATATGTTGACTTATTTTTATCATTTATTATTATTTTTCTAGAAACAAAACAAAAGTTACTGACATAAGGTCAAGAGTGACAGAATTTTACTTTTTAGACTCTATCTCTCTCTCTCTGTCAAGGTATATGACCCTCATTCTTGAGAGTTCTGTAAACTCAAGCTTGAGAGCTCTCATTTTACATTATGTTTCACTTTCCTCTGTAAAGAAATCCATTGTCTTTATAATTGTCAATTGTTAATGTTTGTATAATCATTTGTCCATTCATTTATTCACTCAACATTCTCTTATTGAGGAACATAGGCATAATAATACCTCAATGTGGGGGGATAGCTTAGAGAAGGAAAACTAAAGATGGTAGACCAGTTAGACAAGGAAAGATGCATGCCTAAAACATGCTAGTTAGTATGAGAATGTGAAGGAAGAAAGTCAAAAGATATCCTGAGACAGAGAAAGACAAATATCATATGATATCACTTATATGTGGAATCTAAACAAAATGATACAAATGAACTTGTTTACAAAACAGAAATAGACTCACAGACATAGAAAACAAACTTATGGTTACCAAAGGGGAAAGGAAGGAGAGGGATAAATTAAGAGTTGGAGATTAACAGATACAAACTACTATATATATAATAGATAAACAACAAGGACCTACGGTATAGCACAGGGAACTATATTCAGTATTTTGTAATAACTTAAAATGGAAAAGAATCTGAAAAAGAATATACATATGTACACCTGAAACATTGTACACCTGCTATACACCTGAAACATTGTAAATCAACTATACTTCAAAAAAAAAAAGATATCTTGAGAGTATAAAGAGAATGTGGTGACTTTTTATGTGTAGTTATGCCTAACATGTACTAGATAGTGTGGTAATGTAGACTGTATGACAGTAAACAAAACACCTTCTCCTCATTCCTCAAACCTCCAACCCAACATCACTCACTCCCTTTCACTCTCAACTGATGTTCTGGGAAAACAGAGCAATCAGAAGAGAACTTAATTACAATTCCACCTCTAAATCTACAATTCTCTACACCCTATGGCATATAGTCTTCCTTTTCTCCTGCTAAAAGGGAAGACTTGTTCACCCCTGGATGTATGTCCTGAGTTGCACCCCCTGTCACCTCCACAAGGACATCACTCTTATAATTGCCCAGCTATTCTACATCCTCAAAATTTCCCCCTCTAATGGATCATTCTAATCAACACACAAATATTCTGTTATTCTCTCATCTTAAACAAACATTCCCTTGAGCTCAACACTCTCTGCAGCCATCACTCCATTTCTGCTAAAATTAAGACTCTAAAAGCTGGTATTTATTCACATAGTCATATGATTTTGTAAAATTTATTAAGTAAAATACAAATTATTCTGATGTTAAGAAGCAAATTTGAGAAGATGCTTCGGAAACTTTCCATAAAACAAGTGAAAATTTACAGACTCCTTATTTGGCTGAATATGACAGGTACTCTTTTTGTCATCTTTAAATTTATTTATTAAAGTACAGAGAGAAAATTCAGATAAAAAATTAATGAAATGTGAAGCCAAAGTAATAAAGATGAGTGATGAAATCAATAGAAATTATTCTGACATTGAGAAGTGAATTGAAACATTTTTTTCCAGATTATGCCAAAAGCAGTAATTCATTAAGAGGAAGAGATAAATTTTGAATAGAAGTAATGAATAGGCTCTTGGATTGTTTAAGAGTTCAAATAGTGAAGAGAAGTGAATCATATGAATATATCAGGAAAAGATTTAAATTTCTTGCTGATTTGATACAAAATACTGACATTGCTGAAGATAACATAAAACCCATAATAATGCTACTTACAATGAGCACATTGATGCAAAACTGGTTAATGAATGTCATCAATTCAAATAATATTTAATATTAGTCACTGTACAAAAAAAATTGAAGTACTCTGAAATCTTACAGCTCATAAATTAAATAAACTTGATAGAAGTTTCCCAAATTTGACACAAAACCTTAATCTCTATATGATATTACCAATATATGTTGAGAAGGTGAAAGAAAGTGCAAAAGCTATCAATAAAAAAAATTGATCAGCCATGATAGAGATGATTGACTTCTTCTCAAAGAGTTTACAGACAAAAACTGTAGGGAAAAAAAGATAGTATAGCCATGTACCAGACAGTTAATTACTATGAGTATTATGTTATTTTCCTGGATTTGTGTCATGTTTGTGGTCTGTGCCAGGTTTTTTTAAAATAATAGATGATTTATTGATATCTTTTCTTGTTATGTAACAACGGTTACTTTCAATTGCTGCAATAACAAATTAGCCCAAAACTTAAACAATAACAGATGTATCATTTCACATCTGTAGGTCAAGAATTCAAAGGGTCTTAACTTGGTAGTTGTCATTCAAGGTCTTTTATTAGGCTGCAGTTAAGATGTCAGCTGGCACTGCACTTATGTGAAGGCTTGACTGGTGACAGTGTTGCTAAACTTTCCATTCCTATATAACAAGGATCCCCTTTTCTCCAGTTTCCAACATTTCCCATTTTCCTTTAAGCCCACATCTGAAGCCTCCTCAAAGCCCATCAGGATGCTATGAACAGTCTCATGAATGTTAGACTTAATATAACACCTCATCAAAATCCTTCTACCCTTTGATTACTACCTAGTTTCAAAGTTTCTCCATATTTTATGTTTTTATTATGGTAGCACTCCACTCCTGGCACCAAAATCTGTATTAGGTGTCTTTTCTTACATAACAAATTAGCCCCAAACTTAGTGTCTTAAAAAAAATGATCATTTATTACCTCACACAGTTTCTGTGGGTCAGGAATTCAGGAATGGCTTCACTGGGTGGTTCTGGCTCAGGATCTTTTATGACATTGCAGTTAGAATATTTCAGGATGCAGTGAAGATCATGGGGGACCATCTTGGAAGCAGACCACAACACATTCAAAATAAATATTTGCCTTCATATCTTATTTTTCTTTGTAACTTTTTATTCATTACATGTATAATTTTCCTTTTCCACAACACGTGGATGTCCAGTAAATCAGACTAAAAGTCTTGACTTCTCTCATTGTCTCAGACCACACAGATGGTCTATTAGTACATCCTGTTAGGTCTACCTTCAAAATATATCCCTAATTCAGTTACATATCACAACCTCCACTGTTACCAAGCTTCCCGAAATGATAATCATCGCTCACTGAGATTTACTACAATAGTTTTTTCTTTGGTCTTCCTGCTTCTACCTTTGTCCTCCTCTCATCTATTGCCAACATGGAAAAGTGATTATTTAAAATAAGAGCCATGTCATGTAACCACTTTTCTCAAATCCTCCAATGACTTACTATCTTACCCCAAGCAAAAGCCAACCTCCTTATATGTTCTATAAGACGCTACGTGCCCTGGTCCCTGTCTACCTCTCTGACAGCGTAACCACCTCTCTCCTCCTGCTCACTGTGCGCCAACTGGCTTCCATGCTGCTCCTACCTCAAAAACTTTATATTTTCTGTTCTTCTGCCTGAATGCTCTTTCTCCAAATACACCTCTTTTTTTATACTTTTTTGTATATAAACATATTACACACTTTACACTCTAAAAAGGATTTTGTACTGCCTCTTACCCTCCACTAAAATATAAGCTCTCTGAGGACCAGAGCTTTGTTTTGTACATGGTAATATTCCTAGCACATAGAACAAGGCCTAACACATGATAGATATTCAGTCAATATTTATTGAATGAATGAATAGATGAAGGAATCAATGAATAATTGAATTTTTGGAGAGATCACATTAGAGCTAGAACTGTGCAGTGTTAATATGGTCAAGAGGAAAAAGGATACAGAAAAACAATGATATGATTGTCTCTGTTAAATGCTGTAGAAAGGTAAATGAGACTGGAAATAAGAGAAGGGGGGGAAAAAAGGTCAAATTTAGAAGATTAGAAGATTATTTGATAGAATAGTTGTAATGCAGTTGTGGAAGCAGAAGTCATTGCCAGAAGTTAATGAGTGAGGTAGGGGAACATAGATGCTATGAATATCCTTTTGAGAAAGAGGATAATGAAAAATGGAAAGGAGGGAGAGAAGAAAGGGAGGGAGGAGAGAAGGAGGAAGGGAGGGATATAGAGAGAGGGAGAGATGGAGAGAGAAAGAGGGAATGAGAAAAAGGGTACCCAGTGCAGTGGTTAAGATCTTAGGCTTTGGAGTCAGACAGTTACGCTTTCAAGTCCCAGCTCCACCACTAAATACTTGCATGATTTTGGGCAAGTTGCTTAAACTCAGGAGCCTCAGTTTTCTCTGTCAATTGAGCATAATATTACCTACCTCATAAGGGAGGTGTGAGGATTAAATGAAATAACTCATGTAAAAGTTGAGCTTGATCCACTTTCTCAAACACAGTAAGAGCTTAGTAAGTGCTAGCTTAAGAATAGGTACCTTTTAAAAAGTCACAGGGTTGAGAAAGGGAGTTTTGGTGTTTTTTTCAGATATGGGAAGACTTGATTCTGCTTAAAAGCCAAGGGGAATAAGTTAGTGGAGGGAACAGATTGAAGATGTAAGAAATGTTCCAGTGAAACGGAAGTGGACAAGTACTGATAGTCCTGAAAAGAGTGGGACTGAATGAGAAAAGCTTCCTTCTGACATTGAAGTAGGGAAGAACAATTGAGTGGGTGACATGGAGAAATTTAAGAAAAGAGGGAGAGCTGACTTATATTTAATAAAACAGAAGAAAGCAAGCCATCTGCTGAGAGGATGAAGATATTGGGTTTAAAGCTGTACAATGCACTGCCTCGTTCTTCCAAATTTGCCTTCGCTTTTTAAAGGCTCAGACATTATTTATACTCAAATATATTCACCTTTCCACTTTCTCCAGCACAATCAGATACTGTCTTATGCCTGCCTCTGTAAGAGAAAGAACATTGGAAGTTCCTTTTTAAAAGAAGATGTTCATGACCTGGTAGATAATATATATATATAGCTACAATTTACACTCTGTGTATGTATATATATATATATATATATATATATATATATATATATATATATATATATATATATATACAAGGTATAAATTGCACAGGATGCATCTCAAAAACCATTTTAAGAGGTTTTTGTCTCTCTCCTACTAGGTTGTTGATAAATATATCAAAAGCGGGTAGGTAAATCACTGGGCATTGTACTGCATCAATCAATACGGTGATTGTATGACAAACATTTTCTATTTTTCTGTTTGCTAAAGCTAGCCAATCTAGTATGTGTTGGTGGTGTTTGTCTGTTTGCTGTTAAGGAAAGGGGTTTCTTCTGGAATGAGATTGGAAGAGGATCAAGAGAAGAGGGGACCCGGTGGGCTGCTCAAATCTTCTACAGTAGGGTAGTCACACTAAAATAATCCCATTGAGTACAGCTACTACTCTACCACTGTGACAGTGAAGGCTGTTATTTGAAAACAAAACAAAACTTAACAGCACTTAGTGCTTCCTGGTGACCTCTCCCCAATGTTTACTAGCTCTGCTTGCAGATCTGAATAAACTGAGGGAGGTAGGAGAGGATGAAGGGGAGAAATGGTGGGTCAGCACTTAGATTTGAAAATATTTTTTGATCCGAAAATACCACCATCATCAAGAATAACAAACATTTGATGAATATTTAGTACTTGAGAGCAGTTCTAGGGTCAGATGAATTATTTCTTTTTTTTAACATCTTTATTGGAGTATAATTGCTTTACAATGGTGTGTTAGTTTCTGCTTTATAACAAAGTGGATCAGCTATACATATACATATCCCCATATCTCTTCCCTCTTGTGTTTCCCTCCCTCCCACCCTCCCTATCTCACCCCACTAGGTGGTCACAAAGCACCGAGATGATCTCCCTGTGCTATGTGGCTGCTTCCCACTAGCTACCGGTTTTACATTTGGTAGTGTATATATGTCCATGCCACTCTCTCACTTTGTCCCAGCTTACCATTCCCCTCCCTGTGTCCTCAAGTCCATTCTCTAGTAGGTCTGCGTCTTTATTCCCATCCTGCCCCTAGGTTCTTCATGACCTTTTTTTTTTTTTTTATATTCCATATATATGTGTTAGCATATGGTATTTGTTTTTCTCTTTCTGACTTACTTCACTCCTTATGACAGACTCTAGGTCCATCCACCTCACTACAAATAACCCAGTTTTGTTTCTTTTTATGGCTGAGTAATATTCCATTGTATATATGTGCCACATCTTCTTTAACCATTCATCTGTTGATGGACACTAAGGTTGCTTCCTTGTCCTGACTATTGTAAATAGAAATGCAATGAACATTGTGGTACATGACTCTTTTTGAATTATGGTTTTCTCAGGGTATATGCCCAGTAGTGGGATTTCTGGGCCGTATGGTAGTCCTATTTTTAGTTTTTTAAGGAACCTCCATACTGTTCTCCATAGTGGCTGTATCATTTACATTCCCACCAACAGTGCAAGAGGGTTCTCTTTTCTCCACACCCTCTCCAGCATTTTTTGTTTGTAGATTTTTTGATGATGGCCATTCTGACTGGTGTGAGATGATATCTCATTGTACTTTTGATTTGCATTTCTCTAATGATTAGTGATGTTGAGCAAACTTTCATGTGTTTGTTGGCTATCTGTATATCTTCTTTGGAGAAATTTCTATTTAGGTCTTCTGCCCATTTTTGGATTGGGTTGTTTGTTTTTTTGATATTGAGCTGCATGAGCTGCTTGTAAATTTTGGAGATTAACCCTTAGTCAGTTGCTTCATTTGCAAATATTTTCTCCCATTCTGAGGGTTGTCTTTTGGTCTTGTTTATGGTTTCCTTTGCTGTGCAAAAGCTTTTAAGTTTCATTAGGTCCGATTTGTTTATTTTTGTTTTTATTTCCATTTCTCTAGGAGGTGGGGCAAAAAGGATCTTGCTGTGTTTTATGTCATGGAGTGTTTATCAATTTTTTTTATCTTCTCAAAGAACTAGCTTTTAGTTTTATTGATCTTTGTAATTGTTTCCTTCATTTCTTTTTCATTTATTTCTGATCTGATCTTCATGATTTCTTTCCTCCTGTTAACTTTGGGGTTTTTTTGTTCTTCTTTCTCTAATTGCTTTAGGTGTAAGGTTAGGTTGTTTATTTGCGATGTTTCTTGTTTCTTAAGGTAGGATTGTATTGCTATAATTTTCCCTCTTAGAAGTGCTTTTGCTGCATCCCATAGGTTTTGGTTCATCGTGTTTTCATTGCCATTTGTTTCTAGGTATTTCTTGATTTCCCCTTTGATTTCTTCAGTGATCTCTTGGTTATTTAGTAGTGTATTGTTTAGCCTCCATGTGTTTGTATTTTTTACAAATTTTTTCCTGTAATTGATATCTAGTCTCATAGCATTGTGGTCAGAAAAGATACTTGATACGATTTCAATTTTTTTAAATTTACCAAGGCTTGATTTGTGACCGAAGATATGATCTATCCTGAAGAATGCTCCATGAGTACTTGAGAAGAAAGTGTATTCTGTTGTTTTTGGATGGAATGTCCTATAAATATCAATGAAGTCCCTCTTGTTTAATGTGTCATTTAAAGCTTGTGTTTCCTTATTTATTTCATTTTGGATGATCTGTCCATTGGTGAAAGTGGGGTGTTAAAGTCCCCTACTATGACTGTGTTCCTGTCGATTTCCCCTTTTATGACTGATAGCATTTGCCTTATGTATTGTGGTGCTCCTGTGTTGGGTGCATAAATATTTACAATTGTTATATCTTCTTCTTGGATTGATCCCTTGATCATTATGTAGTGTCCTTTTTTGTCTCTTGTAATAGTCTTTGTATTAAAGTCTATTTTATGTGATATGAGAATTGCTACTCTAGCTTTCTTTTGATTTCCATTTGCATGGAATATCTTTTTCCATCCCTTCACTTTCAGTCTGTATGTGTCCCTAGATCTGAAGTGGTTCTCTTCTAGACAGCATATATATGGGCCTTGTTTTTGTATCCATTCAGCTAGTCTATGTCTTTTGGTTGGAGCATTTAATCTGTTTACATTTAAGGTAATTATCAATATCGATGTTCCTATTACCATTTTCTTAATTGTTTTGGGTTTATTATTGTAATTCTTTTCCTTGTCTTGTGTTTCCTGCCTAGAGAATTTCCTTTAGCATTTGTTGTAAAGCTGGTTTGGTGGTGCTGAATTCTCTTAGCTTTTGTTTGTCTGTAAAGGTTTTAATTTCTCTGTTGAATATTAATGAGATCCTTGCTGGGTAGAGTAATCTTGGTTGTAGGTTTTTCCATTTCATCACTTTAAATATGTCCTGCCACTCCCTTCTGGCTTGCAGAGTTTCTGCTGAAAGATCAGCTGTTAACCTTATGGGGATTCCCTTTTATGTTATTTGTTATTTTTCCCTTGCTGCTTTTAATATTTGTTCTTTGTATTTAATTTTTGATAGTTTGATTAATATGTGTCTTGGCGTGTTTCTCCTTGGATTTATCCTGTATGGGACTCCCTGTGCTTCCTGGACTTGATTAACTATTTCCTTTCCCTTATTAGGGAAGTTTTCAACTACAATCACTTCAAATATTTGCTCAGTCCCTTTCTTTTTCTCTTCTCCTTCTGGGACCCCTATAATTGGAATGTTGGTGAATTTAATGTTGTCCCAGAGGTCTCTGAGACTGTCTGCAATACTTTTCATTCTTTTTTCTTTATTCTGCTCTGCAGTAGTTATTTCCACTATTTTATCTTCCAGGTCACTTATCCGTTCTTCTACCTCAGTTATTCTGCTATTGATTCCTTCTAGAGAATTTTTAATTTCATTTATTGTGTTGTTCATCGTTTGTTTGCTCTTCAGTTCTTCTAGGTCCTTGTTACACGTTTCTTCTATTTTCTTCATTCTATTTCCAAGATTTTGGATCATCTTTACTATCATTACTCTGAATTCTTTTCATGTAGACTGCCTATTTCCTCTTCATTTGTTTGGTCTGGTGGGTTTTTACCTTGCTCCTTCATCTACTGTGTGTTTCTCTGTCTTCTTATTTTGCTTAACATACTGTGTTTGGGGTCTCCTTTTTGCAGGCTGCTGGTTCGTATTTCCTGTTGTTTTTGGTGTCTGCCCCCAGTGGCTAAGATTGGTTCAGTGGGTTGTGTAGGCTTTGTGGTGGAGAGGACTAGTGCCTGTGTTCTGGTGGATGAGGCTGGATCTTGTCTTTCTGGTGGGCATATCCGCGTCTGGTGATGTGTTTTGGGGTGTCTGTGACCATGTTATGATTTTAGGCAGCCTCTCTGCTAATGGATGGGGTTGTGTTCCTGCCTTGCTAGTTGTTTGGCATAGGATATCTAGCACTGTAGCTTGCTTGTTGTTGAGTGGAGCTGGGTCTTGGCGTTGAGATGGAGATCTCTGGGCGATTTTCGCCATTTGATATTATGTGGAGCTCGGAGGTCTCTGGTGTACCAATGTGCTGAACTCGGCTCTCCCACCTCAGAGGCACAGGCCTGATGCCTGGCTGGAGCACCAAAGCCCTGTCAGCCACACGGCTCAGAAGAAAAGGGAGAAAAAAAGAAAGAAAGAAAGAAAGAAAAAAAAGTATAAGTAAAGTTATTAAAATAAAAAATAATTATTAAAAATTCAAAGAATTTTTAAAGTAATAAAAAAAAAGAAAGAAGAGAGCAACCAAACCAATAACAAATCCACCAATTATAACAAGCGCTAAAAAGTATACTAAAAAAAAAAAAACCAACAGACAGAACCCTAGGACAAATGGTAAAAGCAAAGCTATACAGACAAAAATCACACAGAAGCATACACATACACTCTCACAAAAAGAGAAAAAGGGAAAAATATATATATATATCATTGCTCCCAAGGTCCACCGCCTCAATTTGGGATGATTTTTCGTCTATTCAGGTATTCCACAGGTGCAGGGTATATCAAGTTGACTGTGGAGATTTAATCTGCTGCTCCTGAGGCTGCTGGGAGAGATTTCCCTTTCTCTTCTTTGTTCACAAATGTCCTGGGGTTCAGCTTTGGATTTGGCCCTACATTTGCATGTAGGTCGCCTGAGGGCATCTGTTCCCCACTCAGACAGGATGGGGTTAAAGTAGCAGCTGATTCGGGGACTCTGGCTCACTCAGGCCGGGGGGAGGGAGGGGTACGGAATGTGGGGCTAGTCTGTGGCGGCAGGGGCCGGCGTGACGTTGCAGCAGCCTGAGGAGCACCGTGCGTTCTCCCGGGGACGCTGTCCCTGGATCACGGGAGCCTGGCCGTGGCGGGCTGCACAGGCTCCCTGGAGGGGCGGTGTGGAGAGTGACCTGTGCTTGCACGCAGGCTTCTTGGTGGCGGCAGCAGCAGCCTTAGCGTCTCATGCCCGTCTCTGGGGTCTGCGCTGATAGCCGCGGCTCGCGCCCGTCTCTGGAGCTCCTTTAAGCAGCGCTCTTAATCCCCTTTCCTCGCGCACCAGGAAACAAAGAGGGAAGAAAAAGTCTCTTGCCTCTTCGGCAGCTGCAGACTTTTTCCCGGACTCCCTCCCGGCTGACTGTGGCGCACTAGCCCCCTTCAGGCTGTGTTCATGCCGCCAACCCGAGTCCTCTTCCTGGGATCCGACCTCCGAAGCCCGAGCCTCAGCTCCCAGCCCCCGCCTGCCCCGGCGGGTGAGCAGACAAGCCTCTCGGGCTGGTGAGTGCTGCTCGGCGCCGAGCCTCTGTGCGGGAATCTCTCCGCTTTGCCCTCTGCACCCCTGTGGCTGCGCTCTCCTCCGTGGCTCCGAAGCTTCCCCCCTCTGCCACCTGCAGTCTCCACCAGTGAAGGGGCTTCCTAGTGTGTGGAAACCTTTCCTTCTTCACTGCTCCCTCCCACTGGTGCAGGTCCCCTCCCTATTCTTTTGTCTCTGTTTTTTCTTTTTTCTTTTGCCCTACTCAGGTACGTGGGGAGTTCCTTGCCTTTTGGGAAGTCTGAGGCCTTCTGCCAGCACTCAGTAGATGTTCTGTAGGGGTTGTTCCACATGTAGATGTATTTCTGATGTATTTGTGGGGAGGAAGGTGATCTCCACGTCTTACTCTTCCGCCATCTTGAAGCTCCTCAGATGAATGATTTTTAAGTGTCACAGCTTAGTGTTGGGAGATTTATCAAAAGAAAAAAACACATCAGTTGTAAATTACTTGGATGGCTTTTTAAAAGACAGATGGTTTACCTAAACCATTCCCCCCATGTGTCTTCTAAATTCTAAGAAGCCAAGAAAATATTATTAATTTAATGTGGCATATGTATTGTATTTTTTCACACCTTGGATTTAGATAGGATTGTGATAGCTGCATTTTTTTTTTTACATGATAGTACCTGCTTAATTCATTTTTTAATAGTTTTTAGAAACATACAGTGCAGCAAGTGATAAGGATCACATGCATTTTTTTCCATTTCAAAATTTGTCTGTCCCTTGAATCCATACCTTAAAGTTGTTTACCAGTCTGAGTGTCTTTTTTTTTAGATTCATTGAAATGTTATTTCTTTTAAAATTTTTTAAAAATTGAAGTATAGTTGATTTACGTTGTGTTAATTTCTGCTGTACAGCAAAGTGATTCATTTATACATAGATATACTTTTTTTTATATTCTTTTTCCATTATAGCCTGAGTGTCTTGATTGGAATCAGCTGAAAAATCATGCCATCCCCGCCCCCATAGGCAGAAAAGATTCAAGTCCTAGAGAAGTACCGGCTTAAAAGCTCAGGTACTTAGAGATTTGCTTTTGAAACCTGTTGCAGAGAGAATCTCAGGGAGAGAAGCGTGATGCAGGAAAGAAAGAAAAAAGGCTAGAAGAGAGGTTATGTTCCAAATAAATGGCTTTTTAAAAGGAATGGCACTTCAAGATGTTCCAGGAAGAGACTGTTCTGAAACTTTGAAGAAGCTGCTGGCCCTTCTGAATTTCAACAGAGTGGTGAGAAACTAAGTACTAATATTAAACTGGAGTCGTAAGAGAACCTTGAGTGGCTTAGAAGCACCCCTGAGCATGCTCTGTATGGTGAAGTGGCCCCAAGGATGTATGTTACAAGATAACATGAAAATAGAGTACCTGCCTTGTATTTCAGTTTTGCTTCCTTTTTCTTGGCTCTGTATTTTACTGTTGTTTTATTTATTTACCTCGGTTGCATGAAGTGAATGATAGAGAACTAGCATAACCAATTCACCAAAAGTTTTAGCAAAGAGAAATATTAGATAGGAGTAGAAATTGGTACAACCTTTTTAAGGGGGATTCACATTGAATTTCAAAATATTTGTAGCCTTAAAACTATTTGTAGCCTTTGACTCAGTAATACCACTTCAAGAAAGCTTAAGGAAATAATCAAATGTGCATAAGGGTTTTGTTTATTTGTTTGTTTTTTCAAATTTAAGTATTATTTATTTGAATCAAGTTAGTCTTTTTTAATAAGGTTTTACACAAAAGATTAATCTAGAAGACTAATAATCTTCTCTCTCCTCTCCTCCCTTCCATTATAGATGATTTAGCAACTACAGAAAAACATCATAATAAAAATCACCTGTAATTCCAGTACCCAGAGACAATCACTCTTATTACACTTTTCTTGGTGTTATTTTCTTCCAAACTGTGTTGTTAGGTTTCTCTTTGAGGCCACCATAACAAATTATCAAAAACATAGTGGCTTGAAACAACACAAATTTATTATCTTACAATTCTGTTAAGTCACGAGTCAGAGGCAGCTCTTACTGGGCTAAAAATCAAGGTGTCTGCGGGGCAGCATTCCTTTCTGGAAGCTCTAGGCGAAAATTCATTTTCTTTCCTTTTCAAGCTTCTGGAGGCCACCCACATTCCTTGGCTAATGGCCTCCTTTGTCCATCTTCAAAGTCAGCAATGTTATCTCTCTGTGCCTTTCTTCCATAGACATAGCTCTCTCTGACCACAGCAGGGAAAGATTCTCTACTTTGAAAGACCCATGTTATTAGATTGAGCCCGTTCAAATAATCCAGGATAATCTCCCCATTTCAAGGCCCTTAAACAGAATCACATGTGCAAAGTTCTTTTTGCCATGTAAGGGAGCATACTCACAGGTTTTGGAAATTAGGGCATGTATAGGCATCTTTGGTGAGGAGAGGGGCATTATTCTGTCTACTACACAAATATTTTCATGTATCTTGAAAAATATATATTTTCTAAAATTGGAAACATGAATAATTTTGTATCATGCTTTCCTTCTACTTACAGATGGGTAATCAGCTTCCAGATGAAGAAACAGACAATTACCAGCATTCCAGAAGCCCCCCTCATGACACTTTCTAGTCACTGCCACCAAAGTAAGCACTATTTTGACTTATAACAGCACAGATTAGTTTTGAATGTTTTTGTAGTTATACAGAATGTATGCATTTGTATCTGGTTTCTTTCATGTGACATTATATTTATAAGATTCATTTGTATTGTTTTATATAGTTGTAGGTTGTTGTTTCTCCTACTCTATAATATTCAGTTGTGTGAGCATACCACAATTCATGTATCCATTCTACACTGGGAAGTTTCTGTTTGGGGGCTGGTAAGCGTATGGACACAGTTTTTTTGTTATTAACCTAGGAGAGGAATTGCTGTGTCATAGAGTATGCATATAAGTTAGCATAAGTAGATACTGCCAAACCATTTTCTGAGGTGATTGTATCTATTTCATTCCCATTAGCAATGAGTGAGAGTTCCACTTGCTGTATACTTTGTCAACACTTGTTATTTTCTATCTTTCTCATTGTAGACATTTTGGTGGGTGGACTTATACATCTTTATATTTATTATCCTCAGTGTAGTTCTATAGTTGCAGCTATGGGTTTTCTTAGTTGATTAAATACAGATCTTCCTCAACTTACCATGGGGTTACATCTCACTAAGCCCATCATAAGTTGAAAATATCATTAAGTCAAAAATGAATTTAAGACACCTAATTTACTGAACATCATAGCTTAACCTAGCCTACCTTCAATGTGCTCAGAACACTTATGTTAGCCTACAGTTGTTCAAAATAATCTAACACAAAGCCTATTTTATAATGAAGTGTTGAATATCTCTGGAAATTTATTCAATACTGTACTGAAAGTGAAAAACAGAACGGTTGTATGGGTTGTAAGTGTATCAGTTGTTTACCCTCATGATCACATGGCTGACTGGGAACTGGGGCTGGCTGCTGCTGCCCAACATCAGGAGAACATATCATACCATATATCGCTAGCCCGGGAGAAGATCAAAATATAAAATTTGAAGTATGGTTTCTACTGAATGTGTATTGCTTTTGCACCACTGTAAAGTCAAAAACTCATAAGTCCAACCATTATAAGTTAGGGATGGTCTGTAGTTATTTAGGAAAGTTTTTTTGGTTTTTTTGTTTGTTTGTTTGTTTTAAATTATAACTAGTTGTGTCCTTTAAATTGTTGTTAAATTTTAGTTTTAGCACATTGTGATCAAATAATGTGGTCTTTACTATCTCGGCTTTTTGGAATTTGTTTTCTTTTAGAATCTAATGTGTGATCAGTTTTATAATTGTAAAAAGGATGGTTTAAAGTAATATATATTCTCTGTAGTCTTTTAAGTTTGTTATGACAGCCTGATTAATGTTTAAATCATTTATTGTTCTTTCTACTTAATCTGTCTAAGACAGAAAGGGTGGATTAAAGATTTCCACTTCAGTTATGTTTCTCTCATTTTCTAGGAGGCAGCACATGTAGTGCAGTGGCTCTCAAATTTTAGCATGCATAAGAATCAATTGGAGTACTTGTTAAAATGCAAATTTCAGAGCTCTAGAATATATCTGAGGTGACGCCTGGAGTTTGTGTTTTTAGTAACCGTTCTAATGCAGGTAATGCAAGGACTAAACTTTCAGATACAGTAAAGTAGTGTCTTAGTGCTTCTCAAGTCATAAAGACCTGGGTCCAAATCCCAGTTGTGCCCTTAACAGTGAAAACCTTGAACAAGTCATTGAACCTCTCTGTGCTCAGTTTCTTCATCTGTAAAATGGGAATAATTACCATGTCTACCACATAGTGTTGTTCTGAACATTAAATTAGCTAACCCATGTGCAAATGGTAGTGCAGTATCTGGCCACATGGTTCATTACTGTATAAGGCCATTCATTGACCATATACTATTTTATGTAAAGTGACTCTGTCCCACTTATTAAATTCTACTTTTATTATTATTCATCACCACCTTTGCATTTTATTACATTTTTCTGTTATATCTTTGCTCATTTAAAAAAATATTTTTAACTTCTAAGGCACTTTAGATATCTCTCATATGTGACAAATAGTTTTGTTTTTCTTTTGTAAGTTCAGTCTGAAACTCTTTTTATTACAGGAGTTAACTCATTTACGTTTGCTTTATCTTCAACAAGCTCCCTTTGCTTTCATATTCTCATATTTTTATGCTGTTTGTTTTGTTTTATATACTATATTTTTCTTTGCTTTTTTGTTTAGATATTTGGAAGAAATTAACCATCTTTTAAATTTACCTTTGTGTTTAAAATTGTACCTATATTTCTCTTGTCAATGTCAGGTATGAAATGGTATTTCTTTCTTTTTTTTGGGGGGGGGGATTTTTTTTTTTTTATTCAAACAGAAAGTCACAAAAATTATAATCATCCTCATCAGTTCACTCAGTCCCATGTAATTAATTTTTTTTTTCATCTTGATCTTTTGTTAGCACTTTTACGAATTCATCAGTTTTCCATTAGAGTTCTGAAAATGCTTATTCATTCACTTCAGCAGTATAGTCAGTTACCAGAAACCTGTACTTGTCAGAGTCTTTTCCATGAATTCCTTGAAGATGAAACCCTTTTATAGGAACATTTTTGCAAAAGCATCAGAGTACACCCAGAACTGTCTGTAAATGACAAAAGACTTAAAAATGACCACGGTTAAAGATTTGATGAAAGTTCATAATAATGCAATTGACAAGGAAATTTAGTTATTTCTGAGATATACATTTTAAAGATATAACTAGAATTATGACTTATAACATTATACCAGAACATATAACATTTCTAGAAATTTCATGTAATGTCTGAAACATTTATATTAACATATTTCCATACAAATAACCCAAAGAAAGTTTAGTACTGGTTGTTTTCTTGTTTGTTTGTTTGTTTTTTTATACTGCAGGTTCTAATTAGTCATCAGTTTTATACACATCAGTGTATACATGTCAATCCCAATCTACCAATTCAGCACACCACCATCCCCACCCCACCGCGGTTTTACCCCCTTGGTGTCCATACGTTTGTTCTCTACATCTGTGTCTCAACTTCTGCCCTGCAAACCAGTTCATCTGTACTATTTTTCTAGGTTCGACATACATGCGTTAATATATGATATTTGTTTTTCTCTTTCTGACATACTTCACTCTGTATGAAAGTCTCTAGATCCATCCATGTCTCAACAAATGACTCAATTTCGTTCCTTTTTATGGCTGAGTAATATTCCATTGTATATATGTACCACAACTTCTTTATCCATTCGTCTGTCGATGGGCATTTAGCTTGCTTCCATGACCTGGCTATTGTAAATAGTGCTGCAATGAACATTAAGGTGCATGTCTTTTTGAATTATGGTTTTCTCTTGGTATATGCCCAGTAGTGGGATTGCGGGGTCATATGGTAGTTCTATTTTTAGCTTTTTAAGGAACCTCCATACTGTTCTCCATAGTGGCTGTATCAATTTACATTCCCACCAACAGTGCAAGAGTGTTCCCTTTTCTCCACACCCTCTCCAACATTTGTTCTTTGTAGATTTTCTGATGATGCCCATTCTAACTGGTGTGAGGTGATACCTCATTGTAGTTTTGATTTACATTTCTCTAATAATTAGTGATGTTGAGCAGCTTTTCATGTGCTTCTTGGCCATCTGTATGTCTTCTTTGGAGAAATGTCTATTTAGGTCTTCTGCCCATTTTTCGATTGGGTTGTTTGTTTCTTTAATATTGAGCTGCATGAGCTGTTTATATATTTTGGAGATTAATCCTTTGTCCATTGATTCGTTTGCAAATATTTTCTCCCATTCTGAGGGGTGTCTTTTCATCTTGTTTATGGTTTCGTTTTGCTTTTCCTGTGCAAAAGCTTTGAAGTTTCATTAGGTCCCATTTGTTTATTTTTGTTTTTATTTCCATTACTCTAGGAGGTGGATCAAAAAAGATCTTGCTGTGATTTATGTCAACGAGTGTTCTTCCTATGTTTTCCTCTAAGAGTTTTATAGTGTCCAGTCTTACATTTAGGTCTGTAATCCATTTTGAGTTTATTTTTGTGTATGGTGTTACGGAGTGTTCTAATTTCACTCTTTTACATGTAGCTGTCCAGCTTTCCCAGCACCACTTATTGAAGAGACTGTCTTTTCTCCATTGTATATCCTTGCCTCCTTTGTCATAGATTAGTTGACCATAGGTGCGTGGGTTTATCTCTGGGCTTTCTATCCTGTTCCACTGATCTATGTTTCTGTTTTTGTGCCAGTACCATATTGTCTTGATTACTGTAGCTTTGTAGTATAGTCTGAAGTCAGGGAGTCTGATTCCTCCAGCTCCGTTTTTTTCCCTCAAGACTGCTTTGGCTATTCGGGGTCTTTTGTGTCTCCATACAAATTTTAAGATGATTTGTTCTAGTTCCGTAAAAAATGCCATTGGTAATTTGATAGGGATTGCATTGACTCTGTAGATTGCTTTGGGTAGTATAATCATTTTCACAATATTTATTCTTCTAATCCAAGAACATGGTATATCTCTCCATCTGTTGGTATCATCTTTAATTTCTTTCATCAGTGTCTTATAGTTTTCTGCATACAGGTCTTTTGTCTCCCTAGGTAGGTTTATTCCTAGATATTTTATTCTTTTTGTTGCAATGGTAAATGGGAGTGTTTCCATAATTTCTCTTTCAGATTTTTCATCATTAGTGTATAGGAATGCAAGAGATTTCTGTGCATTAATTTTGTATCCTGCAACTTTACCAAATTCATTGATTAGCTCTAGTAGTTTTCTGGTGGCATTTTTAGGATTCTCTATGTATAGTATCATGTCATCTGCAAACAGTGACAGTTTTACTTCTTCTTTTCCAATTTGTATTCCTTTTATTTCTTTTTCTTCTCTGATTGCCGTGGCTAGGACTTCCAAAACTATGTTGAATAATAGTGGTGAGACTGGACATCGTTGTCTCGTTCCTGATCTTAGAGTAAATACTTCCAGTTTTTCACCATTGAGAATGATGTTTGCTGTGGGTTTGTCGTATATGGCCTTTATTATGTTGAGGAAAGTTCCCTCTATGCCCACTTTCTGGAGAGTTTTTATCATAAATGGGTGTTGAATTTTGTCAAAAGCTTTTTCGCATCTATTGAGATGATCATATGGTTTTTATTCTTCAATTTGTTAATATGGTGTACCACATTGATTGATTTGCGTATATTGAAGAATCCTTGCATCCCTGGGATAAATCCCACTTGATCGTGGTGTATGATCCTTTTAATGTGTTGTTGGATTCTGTTTGCCAGTATTTTGTTGAGGATTTTTGGATCTATATTCATCAGTGATATTGGTCTGTAATTTTCTTTTTTTGTAGTATCTTTGTCTGGTTTTGGTATCAGGGTGATGGTGGCCTCATAGAATGAGTTTGGGAGTGTTCCTTCCTCTGCAATTTTTTGGAAGAGTTTGAGAAGGATGGGTGTTAGCTCTTCTCTAAATGTTTGATAGAATTCACCTGTGAAGCCATCTGGTCCTGGACTTTTGTTTGTTCGAAGATTTTTAATCACATTTTCAATTTCATTACTTGTGATTGGTCTGTTCATATTTTCTGTTTCTTCCTGGTTCAGTCTTGGAAGGTTATACCTTTCTAAGAATTTGTCCATTTCTTCCAGGTTGTCCATTTTATTGGCATAGAGTTGCTTGTAGTAGTCTCTTAGGATGTTTTGTATTTCTGTGGTGTCTGTTGTAACTTCTCCTTTTTCATTTCTAATTTTATTGATTTGAGTCCTCTCCCTTTTTTTCTTGATGAGTCTGGCTAATGGCTTATCAATTTTGTTTATCTTCTCAAAGAACCAGCTTTTAGTTTTATTGATCTTTGCTATTGTTTTCTTTGTTTCTATTTCATTTATTTCTTCTCTGATCTTTACGATTTCTTTCCTTCTGCTAACTTCGGGTTTTGTTTGTTCTTCTTTCTCGAGTTCCTTTAGGTGTAAGGTTAGATTGTTTACTTGAGATTTTTCTTGTTTCTTTAGGTAGGCTTGTATAGCTATAAACTTCCCTCTTAGAACTGCTTTTGCTGCATCCCATAGGTTTTGGATCATCGTGTTTTCATTGTCATTTGTCTCTAGGTATTTTTTGATTTCCTCTTTGATTTCTTCAGTGATCTCTTGGTTATTTAGTAACGTATTGTTTAGCCTCCATGTGTTTGTGTTTTTTACATTTTTTTCCCTGTAATTGATTTCTAATCTCATAGCGTTGTGGTCAGGAAAGATGCTTGATATGATTTCGATTTTCTTAAATTTACTGAGGCTTGATTTGTGACCCAAGATTTGATCTATCCTGGAGAATGTTCCGTGTGCACTTGAGAAGAAAGTGTAATCTGCTGTTTTTGGATGGAATGTCCTATAATTATCAATTAAATCTATCTGGTCTGTTGTGTCATTTAAAGCTTCTGTTTCCTTATTTATTTTCATTTTGGATGATCTGTCCATTGGTGTAAGTGAGGTGTTAAAGTCCCCCCACTATTATTGTGTTACTGTCGATTTCCTCTTTTATAGCTGTTAGCAGTTGCCTTATGTATTGATGTGCTCCTATGTTGGGTGCATATATATCTATAATTGTTATATCTTCTTCTTGGATTGATCCCTTGATCATTATGTAGTGTCCTTCCTTGTCTCTTGCAACATTCTTTATTTTAAAGTCTATTTTATCTGATATGAGTATAGCTACTCCAGCTTTCTTTTGATTTCCATTTGCATGGAATATCTTTTTCCATCCCCTCACTTTCAGTCTGTATGTGTCCCTAGGTCTGAAGTGGGTCTCTTGTAGACAGCATATATATGGGTCTTGTTTTTGTATCCATTCAGCAAGCCTGTGTCTTTTGTTTGGAGCATTTAATCCATTCACGTTTAAGGTAATTATTGATATGTATGTTCCTATGACCATTTTCTTAATTGTTTTGGGTTTGTTTTTGTAGATCCTTTTCTTCTCTTGTGTTTCCCACTTAGAGAAGTTCCTTTAGCATTTGTTGTAGAGCTGGTTTGGTGGTGCTGAATTCTCTTAGCTTTAGCTTGTCTGTAAAGCTTTTGATTTCTCCATCCAATCTGCATGAGATCCTTGGCAGGTAGAGTAATCTTGGTTGTAGGTTCTTCCCTTTCATCACTTTAAGTATATCATGCCACTCCCTTCTGCCGTGTAGAGTTTCTGCTGAGAAATCAGCTGTTAACCTTATGGGAGTTCCCTTGTATGTTATTTGTCATTTTTCCCTTGCTGCTTTCAATAATTTTTCTTTGTCTTTAATTTTTGCCAATTTGATTACTATGTGTCTCCGCATGTTTCTCCTTGGATTTATCCTGTATTGGACTCGCTGCGCTTCCTAGACTTGGGTGGCTATTTCCTTTCCCATGTTAGGGAAGTTTTTGACTCTAATCTCTTCAAATATTTTCTCTGGTCCTTTCTCTCTCTCTTCTCCTTCTGGGACCCCTATAATGCGAATGTTGTTGCGTTTAATGTTGTCCCAGAGGTCTCTTAGGCTGTCTTCATTTCTTTTCATTCTTTTTTCTTTATTCTGTTCCACAGCAGTGAATTCCACCATTCTGTCTTCCAGGTCACTTATCCGTTCTTCTGCCTCAGTTATTCTGCTATTGATTCCTTCTAGTGGATTTTTCATTTCAGTTATTATATTGTTCATCTCTGTTTGTTTGTTCTTTAATTCTTCTAGGTCTTTGTTAAACATTTCTTGCATCTTCTCGATCTTTGCCTCCATTCTTTTTCTGAGGTCCTGGATCATCTTCACTATCATTATTCTGAATTCTTTTTCTGGAAGGTGGCCTATCTCCACTTCATTTAGTTGTTTTTCTGGGGTTTTATGTTGTTCCTTCATTTGGTATATAGCCCTCTTCCTTTTAATCTTGTCTATCTTTCTGTGAATGTGGTTTTTGTTCCACAGGCTGCAGGATTGTAGTTCTTCTTGCTTCTGCTGTCTTCCCTCTGGTGGATGAGGCTATCTAAGAGGCTTGATGGGAGGGACTGGTGATGGGTAGAGTTGCCTGTTACTCTGGTGGGCAGAGCTCAGTAAAACTTTAATCCACTTGACTGTTGATAGGTGGGGCTGGGTTCCCTCCCTGTTGGTTGTTTGGCCTGAGGCAACCCAACACTGCAGCCTACCTGGGCTCTTTGGTGGGGTTAATGACAGACTCTGGGAGGGCTCATGCCAAGGAGTACTTCCCAGAACTTCTGCTGCCAGTGTCCTTGTCCCCTCGGTGAGCCACAGCCACCCCCTGCCTCTGCAGGAGACCCTCCAACACTAGCAGTTAGGTCTGGTTCAGTCTCCCCTGGGGTCACTGCTCCTTCCCCTGGGTCCCCATGCGCACACTACTTTGTGTATGCCCTCCAAGAGTGGAGTCTCTCTTTCTCCCAGTCCTGTCAAAGTCCTGCAATCAATTCCCACTAGGCTTCAATGTCTGATTTTCTAGGAATTCCTCCTCCCATTGCCGGACCCCCAGGTTGGGAAGCCTGACATGAGGCTCAGAACCTGCACTCCAGTGGGTGGACTTCTGTGGTATAAGTGTTCGCCAGTCTGAGTCACCTACCCACCAGTTATGGGATTTGATTTTACCATGATTTCGCCCCTCCTACCGTCTCATTGTGGCTTCTCCTTTGTCTTTGGATGTGGGGTATCTTTTTTGGTGAGTTCCAGTGTCTTCCTGTCGATGATTGTCCTGCAGCTAGTTGTGATTCTGGTGTTCTCACAAGAGGGAGTGAAATGGTATTTCTTGATTCTTTCCCTTCTCCTGACACTATCACTAGTGTAAATACAGTAATGTTTTACATAGCTATTCATAAGTCTTTTTGTTAAACTGTGAATTTATCAATAAAAAAATTCAATCAGGAAGTGTCTGATCTTGCTTGCCTCATTTATTTTGTATTATATTGACCCTTTTCAGCTCTAAGTTTTCTTCTAAACTTTGGTTTTTCATTTTATTTAATCTGTTCTTCATGTAATTGGAAAGTTTGGATCTCCTAGATCAGTTCTCCCTATCTTATTACATTTTTTTTTCATTCTGGACTAAGTTTTGTAAAGGTCTTTTAGGGTTTGACTCTGACCACTAAACAGCATCAACCCATCCAGTATTATTTCCATATCCCCTACTGTACTCAGAAGGCATTTGCTCAACCCTCACAAACTATATAACTTATCTCTGATGTGGAAAAAAATAAAATAAAATGGAGCTAATTAAACCACAAAAAAGTGACTGAACTATGGTGTTTATAAGAATGAAGTTCTAAATGTCATAAGCCTGCTTTATCTTTCTATCCCTCATTGACTGCCTATTTGGTAGAAGAACTCTTTCTATTTGGACTCCCTGAGCTTAGTTTGTGTTGCCAGCAGAGATAAGACCCCCAAGACTTTGCCTCTGCCTACTTCTCCAGGTTTATCTTCTTCCATTCCATAGTCTTGTTATGCTGAATTTCTTTCACCCTGTCAAATACTCTCAGTCAGGATACTTTTGACTTTAGGTAGAAAACACTGACTCAAACTAGTTCAAGTAATGAGAATATTAACTCAAAACTAGAGGTCCAAAGAATGGCATGCTCTAGATATGATAAAAATCAATTGTTACTCAATTATTATTATGAAATACTTGAATTTATTTCTGTTTTGTGTTAAGCTCTCCACAGTTTGGTTTCATGTTAAGGCTGGTGTAGCAAGAGGATTGCCAATGGAAATAAGGGTTACAAGCTTTTTTTGATCGCATCCAGCAGGAAAGAGAGAGGAAAATCTCTCCTTGAAGCATGGATTAGGTCTCTCCCTTGAAATTTTATTGGGCTGAACAAATAATAGTCACCAAGGAAATGCCACACACTAATTAGCTTAAACTAATCAAATTCTCCTGAGTATCCAGAGATGGATTCGGATATCTGAACAAAATTGAAATCATATTCAGAGTAAGAAAAGGCTAAATGGATGTTGATGAGGCAATAAATAGTGTCTACAGTGGATGCTACGTTCTTTCTCAAATCCTGATCTTTGCACACAGCGTTTCCTCTGCCTATGATACTTATTGCCTCCCTCTTTACCTAGCTTACTTTTACTTAGTAAGTAAAAAGCTCTCATCTTTTCCCCCCATTTTTATTGAGATATAATTGAGATACAGCACTGCATAAGTTTAAGGTATACTGCATCATGATTTGACTTACATATATTGTAAAATGATTACCACAGTGTTTAGTTAACATCCATCATCTCATATAGATACAAAATTTTTAAAAAGAAAAAAAAAGATTTTTTCTTCTTGTGATGAGAACTCTTAGGATTTACTGTCTTAAAAACTTTTATATATACCATATAGCAGTGTTAACTATAGTCACCATGCTGTACATTGCATTGCCAGGACTTATTTATCTTATAACTGGAAGTTTGTACCTTTTGACTGCCTTCATCCAATTCCCCTACCCTTCTACCACCCCCATTTCTGATAACCCACAAGTCTGGTCTCTTTTTCTATGAGTTTCCTTTTTTCTTCTTCCTCTTTTTTTTTTTTTTTTAAAGATTCCACATATGAGATCATACAGTATTTGTCATTCTATGACTTATTTCACTTAGCATAACACCCTCAAGTTCCATCCATGTTGTCACAAATGACAAGATTTCTTCATTTTTAATGGCTGAACAATATTGCATTTACCATTCATCCATTGATGAACACTTAGGTTGTTTCTATGTCTTGGATATTGTAAATAATGCTGTGAGTATGGTGGCGCAGATATCTTTCCACATAGTGTTTTTGTTTCCTTCAGACATATTCCCTGAAGTGGAATTGCTGGATCATACGATAGTTCTATTTTTAATTTTTTGAGGAACCTCCATACTGTTTTCCATAGGGGCTGAACCAATTTATTGGGTTGACCAAAAAGTTCGTTCAGGATTTTCCGTAAGATGTTATGGAAAGCCCAAACTTTTTGGCCAACCCAATACAATCCCACCAACAGTGCACAAGTGTCCCTTTTTCTCCACATCTTTGCCAACACTTGTTATTTCTTGTCTTTTTGATAATAGCCATTCTGACAGATGTGAGATAATATCTCATTGTGGTTTTTATTTGCATTTCCCCGATGAGTAGTCATGTTGATCATCTTTTCATGTGCCTGTGGCCAACTGTATGTCTTACTTGAAAAAACATTATTCAGGTCCTCTGTGCACTTTTTAATCAGGTTATTTTTTCTGGAAATTGAGTTGTGTGAGTTCTTTATATATTTTGGATATCAACCCCTTAATGGATATATCATTTGCAAATATCTCCTTCCATTCAGTTGGTTGCCTTTTCATTGTGTTGGTCATTTCTTTTGCTGTATAGAAGATTTTTAGTCTGATATAGTCTCACTTATTTATTTTCTATTTTGTTGCTTGTGCTTATAGGTATCATGTCCAAAAAATCATTGCCAAGACCTATGTCAAGGAGCTTTTTTCTTATCTTTTTTTTTAGGAGTTTTGTGTTTTTCAGTCTTATATTTCAGCTTTAATCTATTTGGAGTTAATTTTTGTGAGTGGTGTAAGGTAGGGGTTTTACTCTTTTACATGTGAATATCCAGTTTTCCCAGCACCATTTATTGAAGAGACTATTTTTTTTCCTCCATTAAGTATTCTTGACTCCCTTGTCAAATATTAGTTGACTCAGCTCTCATCTTAAACCGAATTCCGTGACCCATGCAAACTGCATTATAGAATTTGGGGCCTATGTAGATTTTTGTAGATTAAATGCAATTTTGCAGAGAGAGTGAGGATAACTCAACAGTTTCAGAAATTGTTGTTCCTACAACATTTCTCAGGGTAGAGGAGGACTGTACTGTATGTCCTCACAGGCTGTGTGCTGCAATTGAATTACACCCCCCTGACTAATTCCAGGGGGTCCTCAAACTATGGCCAATAGACTAAATCCAGCCATCACCTCCTTTTGTAAATAAAGTTTTATTCAAGCACAACCACATTTATTGATGTGTGGCCTACAAGATAAAAATATTTACTATGGGTCCCTTTATAGGAAAAAAAAAAAAAAGCCATCCTCTGACTTGGACAACATAGAGGCCTTGTCTTTAGGCCTTGTCTTGCTGAGAGTTGCTACACATTGGGAACTGACTTGAGATTGACTACCTTCACTCTAAACAATAGGAATGCAACAGGGTTCTTTTGCCCCTTTTACTTGCACTTGGTGAGGACGCACACCAGTGACCACAGTTTCTATAACAATTGAGGGAAGAGAGTGTGGGTGGGACAGGAGTTCAGAGAAACACCCATGAGATTGACAAAGATGAGTGGCTCACACTTGTTAGATTCCTCATACCATGCTGGCATAAGCAGTTGTAAGTCAGTGTGGAAAACTGGGATAAATGGCTAGTCTATACATCCATCCAGGTTCTTGCTGCTTTATCTTCTGTTTTATGGTGTAGTCTCTGAACAGATGGGTTTCTATATCTGTTGGCCTTAAACAGACAACATTTTTAAATTATACATGTGCATCCATCAATCACTGGACTCTAGTGTAAGAGCAGATTGTCAATCTATATTGATGGCTGAGGGACTTATGAGGATGTAAGGTATGAAAGTATTTACTGAGAAAGTTGCACCTGATTACTTTTTCCAAGTGGTGAACTTGTTGAAGATAAGGACCATGTCTTATACTATTTTCACCTAGAAGAGGATTAAGTGCTAAGCTGCTCAATAAATGCTATGAATGTGGAATGAAAATAACACAGTCTAGCTTGGCAATCAACAAGATTGAAAGTTTTGGTTGATTCACTGTTTTAAGGAGGGAAAAATTCAGAACACTTTCTATTACCTGTATTTTTATATATTCTCTTATATAAAAGATGTAAGTGAAATAGTAATAAACCCCAAATAAGTGCAACTAGAATGGTGTATTTGCTGTTAAAAGCACGCATAAGGACTATTATGGTAGACTATATCCCTGATCTGTAGTCATAGCCATATTCATAAAAACTCAGGGACTTAAGCATGCTTGAGCTGCCCCAGACTAACAAGGCAACTCTGCTTTATTTCTCGGAAGTGGCATGTAAAAAAAACCCAAAAAAACAGGAGACCTTCAAGATGGCGGAAGAGTAAGGCGTGCAAATCACCTTCCTCCCCACAAATAGATCAGAAATACATCTACATGTGGAACAACTCCTACAGAACACCTAACGAATGCGAGTAGAAGACCTCAGACTTCCCAAAAGGCAAGAAACTCCCCACGTACCTGGGTAGGGCAAAAGAAAAAAGAAAAAACAGAGACAAAAGAATAGGGATGGGACCTGCACCACTGGGAGGGAGCTGTGAAGGAGGAACAGTTTCCACACACTAGGAAGCCCCTTCACTGGCGGAGACAGGGGGTGGCAGGGAGGAAGCTTTGGATCCATGGGAGAGGGCACAGCAATAGAGTGCAGAGGGCAAAGTGGAGAGATTCCCACACAGAGGATCGGTGCTGACCAGCACTCACCAGCCCGAGAGGCTTGTCTGCTCACCCACCTGCCGGGATGGGTGGGGGCTGGGACCTGAGGCTCCCGCTTCTTCGGAGGTCAGATCCAAGGGAGAAGACTGGGGTTGGCTGTGTGAACACAGCCTGAAGGGGACTAGTGTGCCACAGCTAGCTGGGAGGGAGTCCGGGAAAAAGTCTGGACCTGCCTAAGAGGCAAGAGGCCATTGTTTCGGGGTGAGCAAGGAGAGGGGATTCAGAGCACTGCCTAAACGAGCTCCAGAGACAGGCGTGAACTGGGGCTATCAGTGTGAACACCAGAGACGGGCATGAGACGCTAAGGCTGCTGCTGCAGCCACCAAGAAGCCTGTGTGCAAGCACAGGTCACTATCCACACCTCCCCTCCCAGGAGTCTGTGGAGCCTGCCACTGCCAGGGTCCTGTGATCCAGGGACAACTTCCCCGGGAGAACACATGGCGCACCTCAGGCTGTTGCAACATCACGCCAGCCTCTGCTGCCACAGGCTCACCACAGATTCTGTAACCCTCCCCCCACCCCGGCCTGAGTGAGCCAGAGCCCCCTAATCAGCTGCTACTTTAACCCCGTCCTCTCTCAGCAAACAACAGATGCCCTCAGGCAACCTACACACAGAGGTGGGGCCAAATCCAAAGCTGAACCCCAGGACATTTGTGAACAAAGAAGAGAAAGGGAAATCTCTTCCAGCAGCCTCAGGGGCAGCGGATCAAATCTCCACAATCAACTTGATGTACCCTGCATCAGTGGAATACCTGAATAGACGACAAATCATCCCAAAATTGAGGCAGTGGACTTTGGGAGCAACAATATATATATATTTTTTCTTTTTCTCCTTTTGTGAGTGTGTATGTGTATGTTTCTTTGTGTAATTTTGTCTGTATAGCTTTGCTTTTACCATTTGTCCTAGGGTTCCGTCTGTCGGCTTTTTTTTTGTTTCCTTGTTTGTTTTATTAGTATAGTTTTTAGCACTTATCATTGGTGGATTTGTTTTTTGGTTTGGTTGCTCTCTTCTTTCCTTTTTTCAATTGCTTAAAAAAATGTTTTTTAATAATTATTTTTTATTTTAATAACTTTATTTTATTTTTTTCTTTCTTTCTTTCTTTTTCTCTCCCTTTTCCTCTGAGCCGTGCAGCTGACAGGGTCTTGGTGCTCCAGCCAGGTGTCAGGCCTGTGCCTCTGAGATAGGAGAGCCGAGTTCAGGACATCGGTCCATGAGAGACCTCCCAGCTCCACGTAATATCAAATGGCGAAAGCTCTCCTGGAGATCTCCATCTCAATGCTAAGACCCAGCTCCATTCAACAACCAGCAAACTACAGTGCTGGACACTCTATGCCAAACAACTAGCAAGACAGGAACACAACCCCACCCACTAGGAGAAACGCTGCCTAAAATCATAATAAGGTCACAGACACCCCCAAAACACACCACCAGACGCGTTCCTGCCCACCAGAAAGACAAGATCCAGCCTCATCCACCAGAACACAGGCACCAGTCCCCTCCACCAGGAAGCCTACACAACCCACTGAACCAACCTTACCCACTGGGGGCAGACACCAAAAACAATGGGAAGTACGAACCTGCAGCATGTGAAAAGGAGACCCCAAACACAGTAGGTTAAGCAAAATGAGAAGACAGAGAAACACACAGCAGATAAACGAGCAAGGTAAAAACCTACCAGACCAAACAAATGAAGAGGAAATAGGCAGTCTACATGAAACAGAATTCAGAGTAATTATGGTAAAGATGATCCAAAATCTTGGAAATAGAATGGAGAAAATACAAGAAATGTTTAACAAGGACCTAGAAGAGCTAAAGAGCAAACAAACAATGATGAACAACACAATAAATGAAATTAAAAATTCTCTAGAGGGATCAATAGTAGAATAACTGAGGCAGAAGAACAGAAAAGTGACCTGGAAGATAAAATAATGGAAATAACTACCACAGAGCAGAATAAAGAAAAAAGAATGGAAAGGAATCAGGACAGTCTCAGAGACGTCTGGGACAACATTAAATGCACCAACATTCGAATTATAGGGGTCCCAGAAGAAGAAAAGAAAAAGAAAGGGATTGAGAAAATATTTGAAGAGATTATAGTTGAAAACTTACCTAATATGGGAAGGGAAATAGTTAATCAAGTCCAGGAGGCTCAGGGAGTCCCATACAGGATAAATCCAAGGAGAAACAGGTCAAGACACATATTAATCAAACTATCAAAAATTAAATACAAAGAAAAAATATTAAAAGCAGCAAGGGGAAAACAAAAAATAACATACAAAGGAATCCCCATAAGGTTAACAGCTGATCTTTCAGCAGAAACTCTGCAAGCCAGAAAGGAGTGGCAAGACATATTTAAAGTGATGAAAGGGAAAAACCTACAAGAATGATTACCCTACCCAGCAAGGATCTCATTCAGATTCGATGGAGAAATTAAAACCTTTACAGACAAGCAAAAGCTAAGAGAATTCAGCACCGCCAAACCAGCTTTACAACAAATGCTAAAGGAACTTCTCTAGGCAGGAAACAAGAGAAGAAAAAGACCTACAATAACAAACACAAAACAATTAAGAAAATGGTAATACGAATATACAATAACAAACACAAAACAATTAAGAAAATGTTAATACGAATATACAATAACAAACACAAAACAATTAAGAAAATGGTAATAGGAATATACATATCGATAATTACCTTAAATGTAAACAGATTAAATGCTCCAACCAAAAGACATAGACTAGCTGCATGGATACAAAAACAAGACCCGTATATATGCTGTCTACAAGAGACCCACTTCAGACCTAGGGACACATACAGACTGAAAGTGAGGGGATGGAAAAAGATATTCCATGCAAATGGAAATCAAAAGAAGGCTGGAGTAGCAGTACTCATATCAGACATAATAGACTTTAAAATAAAGACTATTACAAGAGACAAAGAAGGACTCTACATAATGATCAAGGGATCAATCCAAGAAGAAGATATAACAATTGTAAATATTTATGCACCCAACATAGGAGCACCTCAATATATAATGCAAATGCTAACAGCCATAAAAGGGGAAATCAACAGTAAGACAATCATAGTGGGGGACTTTAACACCCCACTTTCACCAATGGACAGATCATCCAAAATGAAAGTAAATAAGGAAACACAAGCTTTAAATGATACATGAAATAAGATGGACTTAATTGATATTTATAGGACATTCCATCCAAAAACAGCAGAATACACTTTCTTCTCAAGTGCTCATGGAACATTTTCCAGAATCGATCATATCTTGGGTCACAAATCAAGCCTTGGTAAATTTAAGTAAATTGAAATCGTATTGAGTATCTTTTCCGACCACAACGCTATGAGACTAGATATCAATTACAGGAAAAAATCTGTAAAAAATACAAACACATGGAGGCTAAACAATAAACTACTAAATAACCAAGAGATCACTGAAGAAATCAAAGAGGAAATCAAAAAATACCTAGAAACAAATAACAATGAAAACATGGCGACCCAAAACCTATGGGATACAGCAAAAGCAGTTCTAAGAGGGAAGTTTATAGCAATAAAATCCTACCTCAAGAAACAAGAAACATCTCAAATAAGCAACCTAACCTTACACCTAAAACAATTAGAGAAAGAGGAACAAAAAACCCCCAAAGTTAGCAGAAGGGAAGAAATCATAAAGATCAGATCAGAAATAAATGAAAAATAAATGAAGGAAATGACAACAAATATCAATAAAACTAAAAGCTGGTTCTTTGAGAAGATAAACAAAACTGATAAACCATTAGCCAGCCTCATCAAGAAAAAAAGGGATAAGGCTCAAATCAATAGAATTAGAAATGTAAAAGGAGAAGTAACAACTGACACTGCAGAAATACAAAGGAGCATGAGAGAATACTAAGAGCAACTATATGCCAATAAAATGGACAACCTGGAAGAAATGGACAAATTCTTAGAAAAGCACAACCTTCTGACACTGAACCAGGAAGAAATAGAAAATATAAACACAAGCACTGACACTGAGACTGTGATTTAAAATCTTCCAACAAACAAAAGCCCAGGACCAGATACCTTCACAGGTGAATGCTACCAAACATTTAGAGAAAAGCTAACCTATCCTTCTCAAACTCTTTCAAAATATAGTAGAGGAAGGAACACTCCCAAACTCATTCTATGAGGCCACCATCACTCTGATACCAAAACCAGAAAAAGATTTCACAAAGAAAGAAAACTACAGGCCAATATCACTGATGAACATAGATGCAAAAATCCTCAACAAAATACTAGCAAACAGAATCCAGCAACACATTAAAAGGATCATACACCATGATCAAGTGGGGTTTATCCCAGGAATGCAAGGATTCTTCAATATATGCAAATCAATCAATGTGATACACCATATTAACAAATTGAAGGACAAAAACCATATGATGATCTCAATAGATGCAGAAAAAGCTTTTGACAAAATTCAACACCCATTTATGATAAAAATCCTCCAGAAAGTAGGCATAGAGGGAACTTACCTCAACATAATAAAGGCCATATATGACAAAACCACAGCCAATATCGTCCTCAATGGTGAAAAACTGAAACCATTTCCTCTAAGATCAGGAACAAGACAAGGTTGCCCACTCTCACCACTATTATTCAACATAGTTTTGGAAGTTTTAGCCACAGCAATCAGAGAAGGAAAAGAAATAAAAGTAATCCAAATCAGAAGAGAAGAAGTAAAGCTGTCACTGTTTGCAGATGACATGATACTCTGCGTAGAGAATCCTAAAGACTCTACCAGAAAACTACTAGAGCTAATCAATGAATTTGGTAAAGTAGCAGGATACAAAATTAATACAGAAATCTCTTGCATTCCTATACACTAATGATGAAAAGTCTGAAAGAGAATTTAAGGAAACACTCCCATTTACCTTTGCAACAAACAGAATAAAATACCTAGGAATAAACCTACCTAAGGAGACAAAAGACCTGTATGCAGAAAACTATGAGACACTGATGAAAGAAATTAAAGATGCTACAAACAGATGGAGAGATACACCATGATCTTGGATTGGAAGAATCAACATTGTGAAAATGAGTATACTACCCAAAGCAATCTACAGATTCAATGCAATCCCTATCAAACTATCAATGGCATTTTTCACAGAACGAGAACAAAAAGTTTCACAATTTGTATGGAAACACAAAAGACCCCGAATAGCCAAGCAATCTTGAAAAAGAAAAATGGAGCTGCAGGAGTCAGGCTCCCTGACTTCAGACTATACTACAAAGCTACAGTAATCAAGACAGTATGGTACTGGCACAAAAACAGAAATAATGGAACAGGATAGAAAGCCCAGAGATAAACCCATGCACATATGGTCACCTTATCTTTGATAAAGGAGGCAAGAATATACTATGGAGAAAAGACAGCCTCTTCAATAAGTGGTGCTGGGAAAACTGGACAGCTACATGTAAAAGAATGAAATTAGAACACTCCCTAACACCATACACAAAAATAAACTCAAAATGGATTAAAGACCTAAATGTAAGGCCAGACACTATCAAAGTCTTAGAGGAAAACATAGGCAGAACACTCCATGACATAAATCACAGCAAGATCCTTTTTGACCTACCTCCTGGAGAAATGGAAATAAAAACAAAAATAAACAAATGGGACCTAATGAAACTTAAAAGCTTTTGCACCGCAAAGGAAACCATAAACAAGAGGAAAAGGCAACCCTCAGAATGGGAGAAAATATTTGCAAATGAAGCAACTGACAAAGGATTAATCTCCAAGATTTACAAGCAGCTCATACAGCTCAATATCAAGAAAACAAACAACCCAATCGAAAAATGGGCAGAATACCTAAATAGACATTTCTCCAAAGAAGATAAACAGATTGCCAACAAACACATGAAAGGATGCTCAACATCACTAATCATCAGAGAAATGCAAATCAAAACTACAATGAGGTATCACCTCACAGCAGTCAGAATGGCCATCATCAAAAAATCTACAAACAATAAATGCTGGAGAGGGTGTGGAGAAAAGGGAACCCTCTTGCACTGTTGGTGGGAATGTAAATTGATACAGCCACTATGGAGAACATTCTGGAGGTTCCTTAAAAAACTAAAAATAGAACTACCATACGACCCAGCAATCCCACTACTGAGCATATACCCTGAGAAAACCATAATTCAAAAAGAGTCATGTACCACAATGTTCATTGCAGCTCTATTTACAATAGCCAGGACATGGAAGCAAACTAAGTGTCCATCAACAGATGAATGGATAAAGAAGATGTGACACGTATATACAATGCAATATTACTCAGCCATAAAAAGAAACGAAATTGAGTTATTTGTAGTGAGGTGGATGGACCTAGAGTCTGTCATACAGAGTGAAGTAAGTCAGAAAGAGAAAAACAAATACCGTATGCTAACACATATATATGGAATCTAAAAAAAAAAAAGGTTCTGAAGAACCTAGGGGCAGGTCAGGAATAAAGACGCAGACGTAGATAATGGACTTGAGGACACAGGGAGGGTGAATGGTAAGCTGGGACGAAGTGAGAGAGTGGCATGGACTTATATATACTACCAAATGTGAAATAGATACCTAGTGGGAAGCAGCCGCATAGCACAGGGAGATAAGCTCGGTGCCTTGTGACCACCCAGTGGGGTGCGATAGGGAGCGTGGCAGGGAGACACAAGAGGGAGGAGTTATGGGGATGTATGTATATGTATAGCTGATTTACTTTGTTATACAGAGAAACTAACACACCATTGTAAAGCAATTATACTCCAATAAAGATGTTAAAACAAACAAACAAACAAAAAAAGAGCCTGTCAATATCATAAAGCTCAAAGTCCAATTACTCACAAAGATGAGGCCTTTTGACAGACTCAGAAATGCTTAGATCCAAAGGTGAATTGTGACTCCAGTCTACAAAATTGATTCATGAAAGGTAGTAAAGCTAGCTATATACTGAAACTGAGCCCTAGCTCTGCCTTGGTTCCTGACTCATTTGCAAAAGACATAAGGCCAATAGATTAATTCAGTAATTCTTCCTACCATGTGCCAGACACTGTTCAAAGCAATATAAGTACAATGTTGAATAATACAAGCAAGGTCTATGCCCTCAGGGAGTTTGTATTCTACTGGGAAAAGACATATTAAGTAATTAGATTCGTTGCAATATAATGATCATATAATAAGTGATGAAGTACTGGGTGTTATGAGAGCACAGGTGAAGAATATTGAAATGACAGTGAGGGATCAAGCAAGATCTCCCTGAGAAGTTACACTAATATCTAATAGATGGGTTGAAGTTGAGTCAACAGGCAGGGAAGTGGGGAGTTGGTGAAAGTAGTGGTGAAGAATATCCCAAGGAAAGGGAACAACAAATGCAAAAGTATCAGGATGGAAGCAGTTGGGGGGAAAATTAAAATTTTAGACAGAATAGATGATTTTTTAGAGAATGTGTATTTACAAAAAATAAGTTGAGTAATAGCCTGACTGACATAAAATTCGGCTTAAGAGTTAGGTAGAGGTGATGTCATAAACAGTTTTGTTGATTGTGCTAAATATTTTGAACCACATTAATAATTTTAGAGCAACAAGATGTCACAAAAGAATTTTGAGCAGGATAATAGCATGATCAGATTTATGTTTTCTTAAAGAATATCACCAATCCCAGGAGTAGAGATAGCATGAAGGCAGGTTGCCCAGTTGGGATACAATCCACTTCTCTTCTTCACCATGCTTTCATTTGTAGGGAGCATTGTGCAGTGTAATAACTACTACTGATGATAAGTCAGTTAGTGATTTATTTGACCCTTTGTATCAGTCAGGCAAGGCTGTTATGCTTCAGTGACAAAAAACCCCCAAACCTCCATGACTTAAAACAACTAAAGTTTGTTTTTTGCTTATGATACATGTTCATTTTGAGTCAACTGGTACACTCTGCTCAATGTCATCCTCATTCCAGGACTCAAGCTGACAGAGAAGTCGTGATCTAGAGTGTTACTCATTGCTGGGGCATTCACTTGGGGTTCCATAAGTCAGCACACTAGCTCCTAGACCTACCACCTAGAAGTGATGCATATCACTTCTTCTCACATCAAGGAGTTATGGAGAAGTGTAGTCCTATAATATTATTGAAAAGAGGAGAACAAAAGTATTATGATCAAAAGACAATCTATAGAATGAGAAAAAATATTTGCAAATCACGTATCTGATGAGTCTAGTATCTAGAATATATAAACAACTCTTAAAACTCAACAATAAAAAGACAACCCAGTTCAAAAATGGGCTAAGGACTTCAATAGACATGTTTCTAAAGAAGATACACAAATGGCTAACAAAAACATGAAAAGATACTCAATATCATTAGTCACTAATGCAAATCAAAACACAATGAGTTACTACTTCACACCCACTAAAATGGCTAAAATTTTTTTAAATAGAAAATAACTAGTGTTGGCAAAAATGTGGAGAAATTGGAACCTTCATACATTGCAGGTGGGAATGTAAAACGGTTCAAGCTACTGTTGTTCCTCAAGAAGTTAAATATAGAATTACCACATCACTGAGCAATTCCACTCTTACATTTTATACTCCAAAGAATTGAAAACAGGTATTCAAATACTGTACACATGTATTCATAGGAGCACAATTCACAGTAGCCAAAATATCCATCAACTGATGGATAAACAAATTCTGGTAAATACATATAATTAAATATTATTTAGCCATAAAAAGGAATGAAGTACTGATATGTGCTGCAATGTGGATGAATCTTGAAAACATGCCAAGTGAAATAAGCCAGACACAAAAGGTCACGTGTTGTATTATTCCATTTATATGTATTATTCCATTTATATGAAATATCCAGGACAAGTAAATCCATAAGAGATAGAAAGCAGATCGGTTGTTGTCTGCAGCTGGGGGATAGGTTGGATGGAGAATAATGACTTAATTGGTACAGGATTCCTTTTGAGGTGATTAAAATGTTTTCAAACTAGATAGAGGTCATGGTTGCACAACACCAGAATGTACTAAATGCCGCTGAATTATTCACTTTAAAATGATTAATTTTGTGTTACATGAATTTTCCCTCAATAAAAAAATGTATTTATGACAAGAACTAATGATTACCACACCTCTCTAAAAATCTGTCATGAGGGAACTTGTAGGATATTTTGAAATATTTATTTAAGGTACAAAAATATATTTTAGAATATAATGTGATTCTTTGGGAATTGTTTTTTTTTTTAACCATAATCCCCATCTTCCTTTGTAGTTCTATGACAATATAAGATATTTTCCTACACACTTACATATTTTAACTTTCTCTCCATGAAGGTCATAATCAGCAAGAAACTTTGACAAAATATCCACTCCCTGAAGATCATTAGGTTTTCCCTTGTCCCTTTGTATAAAGATCAGGCGTGGTTGCCACCTGAATATTTAAGAGTCAAAATTAGCAGAGTATTTGTTATAATTGTTCAAGAGGAACCAGCTTTTAGTAGGGGTCAAAATGATCAGAATCCTCAGATCTGGCTCAAAGCGCTTGTTCTGTGTTTTTTAATGATATATTGGCCAGCCCTGAAAAGAATCCATCAAAGTGGCTAAGAAACAAAGAAGGTTAGGTATGCTTGCTAAGGAAAGGAGAACAGGCACGATTACCATTTCAAGCTGCAGAGTTCATGCTATTCAGACCTTAATATGCTTGCCGATTAAGAGCATACTGGTAAAACTCTGATCACTCAAGGTCACTCGGGATTGCACTTTCTGCCCAGAGATGGTTTCGTGGTGTGGTCAAGTCATGAAATTCAAATGTTTTTTTACTTGCAAAATAAAATGAAAGGTATTTAAATTGTTAGAGCAGGTCAAAATAATTTGTCTAATGGTTCCCCAAACAGTCACTGCCCTTTATAATCTAAGTTGACACTGCTGACAATGGTGTTTTCTATATCAGACTTCTCTACCTCAGCAAGCAATACACAGAGAATCACTCCAGTGGTATGGCCGGCGCAACACCTGCCCTTTCATCTCTGACCAGCCTCATGCACAGCATTATGTATGTTCAAGACCAAGTGGGTCCAAAAGGGTATAGATAAAGCAATAGGTGGTGATTTCTTTTTGGTGCAGAACACTAAAGGCATGAGGATAGCTGGGAACAGGCTATGATATCAGAAAAGGAGAGGAAGTGAAAAGAGACAGAAAGGCTAGTCCCAAGAAATTTTTGAAATTTTGAAAATTTTAAAAATGGGGTTAAAAATCTTGTTTCCATTTCTTACTGGCTGTATGACCTTGGTCACTTACTTACCTTTTAGTGCCTCAGATTCTTCATCTATAAAATAGAGATAATAATAGTATCTACCTCATTGGGTTGTCATGAGGAATAAATGAAGTCAATTCACGTGAAATGCTTAGAACAATGATTCTCAGTCTTTTGTGGGCATCTCAATCACCTGGAAGGGCTTGCTAAAACAGAGTGCTGGCTCTCACCCCCTGACTTCCTGATTCAGTAGCTCTGGGATGGGGCTGGAGACGTGCCCTTCTAACAAGTTTCCAGATAATTCTGATGCCACTGGTCTGGGGAACCACACTTTGCAAATCATTGTATTAGAATGATGCTTGGCATGTGGTAAGTTAGGAATTACTGTTTTATAAAATTACAACTACGATTTATTAAGCATTTACTGTTTGCCAGGCACTGTGGAGATTATTTTATGCGTATTGCCTCTCTTAAGCGTCACCGTAGCTCTCTGGGAAGGTGCTGTTACCAGTAAGTGGTAAGAGAGGAAGAATGAACACCCAAAGCGGTTGGGGAAATTGACCAAGGCCCCATAGCTTATAAAGGCAGAGAAGCAAATTAGACTGTCTGACTCCAGAGATTATGCAAGTGACTGCTCGAATCTGGTAGTGCCTTCCAACTCAGTAGTACCTTGACCCTGCCCCAGGTACTTTTGTGTTGTTCTCTTTGGTGGCACCGAGGAACCACTCTCCTTGCCAGGCTGTACTAGACCTTTCGAAATGGGGTTTATTCTTCTCCATCACCTCCACCCTTATCTTCTGCACCTGTTAACCGCAATCAAGGAACACTTGCCCAGTGATCACAGCTTATATCTGGAATGCCCCCCCCCATCACAAATGTTTCCTATTTTCTATTTTTCACCAATACCTAGCTCAGATGTCATCTTTAGAAACCCTTCCCTGATCACCTCTCTCCCTCTTTCTTCCCTCCCCCTCTCTCTCCCCTCCCCCTCTCTCCCCTCCCCCTCTCTCTTTCTCCTCCTCCCCCTTGCTCTTTCTCTCTCTCTCTCCACCCCTCTTTCTCAACCCAAAAGAGTTGATCACACTCTTTTCTGAGAATGTAGTATAGTGGATAAGAGCACAGGACTGGATTTGAATTCTAAACCTACCTCTGCTCCTTACTATCTGTCTGACCTTGAGCAAGTTACTTAACCTCTCTGGGCTCAGTCTCTTCATCTCTAAAATGGTCATAATAATAGTGCCTACCTTAGGATTGTTGAGGACTGAATGAGCTTATCCGTATAAAATACTTAACACAGTTTAGATGATATACACTGCAATATACAAAAAAAAAAAAAAAAACTCAATAGTAGCTATGATTTTTTCATGCTACCTTTATAATATAGTCCATACCTAAAGTCTATACCCAATGTTATCTCCTTATCACACTGTATTATAAACCGTCTGTTTCCATACTCATGCCCTTTGCTAGGCTAGGAGCTACCTGAGGAGATTTTTGCCTCTGCAGTCTCTATACCAGTTGTTCTCAAACTGTGGTCCCTGCTTGTAATCCAATGCTTGGGTTTGTGGTCTAGGTCATGAACCTGGGTTCACTGCTCACTGAGGCCACATTCCTTTGACTCTAGGCCCTATACTTTCATCAGCTCTCTCAGAACAGTGTGATTCTCTACGGATGCTGTAAAGGGGAAGTTTTGGGTTTGGGTTTTTTTTGTTTTTTTTAACTAGTGATTCTCACAGTGTGGTCCTTGGACCAGCAGCATCAGCATCACCTGGGAACTTGCTAGATCAGAAACTCTAGGAGAGGGACTTCCCTGGTGGCGCAGTGGTTAAGAATCCGCCCGCCAATGCAGGGGACACGGGTTCGAGCCCTGGTCCGGGAAAATCCCACATGCCGCGGAACAACTAAGCCTGTGTGTCATAACTACTGAGCCTGTGCTCTAGAGCCCGCGAGCCACAACTACTGAAGCCCACGCACCTAGAGCCCGTGCTCCGCAACAAGAGAAGCCACCGCAATGAGAAGCCCGCAACGAAGAGTAGCCCCCGCTCGCCGCAACTAGAGGAAGCCCGCGCGCAACAACGAAGACCCAATGCAGCCAAAAATAAAAGAAACTCTAGGAGAGGGGCCCAGCAATCTGTGTTTTCACAAGCCCTGGGCTGAAGTTTGAGAACTGTTCTCCCATGCCCGGCTTAAGAAATGTGTGATTTCCTAAAGGTCTACTCTCTATTTGCTTTCTTTTTTATTCACAAGGCATAGTGTCTTTGAGATTTTTCCAGGGACATACACTAGTAACATCCCAGCGAACTAGACTTTACTGGACTTGGAATTCGTATCAAGGTTATGAGGAGAAAAAAATATGGATCTCAATTTTGTATGTAATATTCTTAAATTCACTGAGCGTTGGGCAAGCTGAAATTTTCTAAATCTATGCCATTCCTAGGAGGAAAATATCATTTTTAACCATCCTTATCGCAATTAATAAAGCATCAAAAGACTTAAGGAAAACAAGCCTCTCTCGACAACAACAAAAAACACCCTTCTTTATGCTAAGCTAAGACAATTTCCCATTGATTTCAAGGTATCTCTTAATCACATATTTAACTCCTCTATTGAATTGTACTGCTTATTTATGCATACACACAATTACTGACAACTGTAGAGAATTTTAACTCCTTGGGAGGGTTCCAGAGGCAAATCCTTAGTGAAAAAACAAAAGTGGCAACTTTATCAAAATACTGTAGACTTCATTTCCACACTGCAGTGTATTCAGGACTCTCAATAGCTCCTCAAAATCATTACAACATGCTTTGTTGGCATAGATCTAAGCAAGAGTCTGGGTTGGTGAGGCAACAAAATCTCACTTTCTGGGGTACTTCAGAGAACACTGAATGGGGAGTTAGGGCACCGGGATTGTAGCCCAGGCCCTTCTGTACACTAACTATGTGACCTTGAGCAAATCACTCCCCCTCTCAGTTGTATTTCCCCGTCTATAAAATGCAGAGGTTTGGACCGCGTGATGTTTAAAACATATTGCTTCTCTGAAGTTTCCAGATGGCCTGAAGGTCAAGATTTAAAGTGATAGTAAAAAACTGAGCTCACCTTCTTGTAAATGGAACTGTAGGAACACGACTCTAAAGGGGTCTTGCTAGGGGCTGTGTAGAAGCCACTGGAGATCAGCATAGTCATCAGCATAGACTGATGAAGGTGGATGCTTCCCAAGCTTAGCCTACCTCCTGAGTGCAGGTTGAATAAACAGCAGACCCAGGGCCTCCTAGATTCACCCTTTCTGTTAAGGACCGTCCAGGCTCGTGCTGTTTAATTTCTAACCCCCTTCCAATAAATTCTGATCCCCTCTAGGTGTCTAACACTCTTGGACATCTCTTTTTGGTGTTAGTGACTGTGTCACCAGAGGTTCTGAAAGTAGAATGACCCCCGGGGGGTCCATCTGGTTTTATGTAGGGCTTCCTAAGGAGGCTCTAGGCTTGGCGTACCAACTCTCTCTTCACTCTTCAGGCCATTCTGCTTTAGAGCCTGCTGCCATCTTAAAGGCTTATGCGGTGTGGGGATTCAGCTGTGTGTGACATTGAAGCAGGTGCCAGGATGATGTGCTCTTTTTTTTCATATCTTTTGGTGAACTGCAAAACATTCTTTAGAACCTCTTAGATGTCTAAGAGTGATCCAGGAAATATCTTTGAATGTGGAAAACTTTTATATCATTGAGTATTTAAAGTGAAGCCTTATATTTTTAAATATATTTTATATATTTGTCTTCCTTATAACATCCATTCTTAACAAGTTTTTCAGAAACAGTGACCAAAGTAAGAGAAAGCTTCTGATTCACTCCCAAGAAAGGAAGTAGTGATACATTAACCCATTCTCCACAAAACTCAGCATTTAAAATCTTTGTATTGCTAGTACTGATAAAGCTATGCTAGAGACATGTCAAAAATTACCATGTGCTGCAACCTTAATTGGCTCATTGTGTAGAATTTTCTATTTCTACCTTAACTTCTAAATGTTTGTTTGGGTCCACATTTATAAGTTTGATGCCTCCTGATTTTGCCTGCCTGATTTTGGATCATTACCCTTGTTTTACCGTTGGTTTTCATCTTTTAATTCCAAGGATTCTTTTTAAGTGAGTAAATACTAAAACAGCTTCAAGACGAATATAAGCATCTGAGTGCCCCGGGATCTGGCAGTTAGACAAACAAATACAGTCTAAGCAGATGCTTGAACAGCCAGGGGAGGCCTTAGGCAGAACAGAATACTCAGTACTCTGGGCTGACAGAGCCCAGAGACCATCATTTCCTAGCTTGTAAGCAGCCTAATCCCCCAACATTATGCCTCCAGCTTGGGGAGTTTTATTTCAGGCCTCAAAGTACATTCCAGTAGCTTTCCTTCACTTCTCCCAAACCTCTGCCTGAAATGCCCCATCCCCCAGAGACTTAGGCCAAGAAAACCAAATGGGGAAGCACAAACTCGAAGCAACAGAGATGAAATCCCCAAAGTTCTAAAAACACTTCCTTGAATTTTAAAATAGAGTTAACATTTGTAGAGCACTTCTGATTTACCAGCCACCACGCCAAGCGCTTTACGGGGATTATCTAATTTAATCTCCCACAACAGTCGAGGAAGGGAGACACTATTATTTCCCCCTATGATAGCAATAAGGAAAAACTTGGGCTGAGGAAAGTTAAGGGAGTTGCCCAAGGTCCCAGAGGTAATAAGGGATGGAACTAGAATTTGGAGTCTACAGATCGTTTGCCAAAGACACCTAGCAAAAGTCTCATTAAAAAAAAAAAAAATCCAGCCAACACACCAAGCAGGTGAATAAGTGGTTGCTAGCAGGTGCACAAAACCATAAAAAAAAAAAATCCTGCTTTTCCTGCACGGTCCCATCCTTGATGGCTCTTCTTGCTGATTCTAGCCTGGCATGCCAAGACTGCTTCAGCGCCTGCTTTTTGAAACACAATTATACTCCTCAGAGGAGTCTAGAGACTCTGGGTCAGGGAGAGTTCTGCAGGTCACCAAGCTATTCTTCTGGCCAAGGAAGTGATGCAAACAGGAGAGCCTTCCAGAGGCTTGAAGAAAATGCACCAGGAGGGAGGAGTGGGTCAAATGGGAAAAGAATGCTGCAGAGAACCCAAGGTGATAGTGGCTCCCTAAGAAGCCCCATGTCTTTTCCTCATGTTCCATATAACACGTTGAACTTTGTCCCACGAGCATTAAAATCTAGTTTACTTTAGTCATGAGCACATGCATTAGTAGTCAGTGGCAAGATGCATATGCATTTTCATCATCCAGGTTGATCCTGTTGTGGCCTCCTGGAGTATTTCCCCGCCATCCCTCTGCCCCACACCCCTCAGTTTTTACGTCTGGAGAACTTAGGTACCAAAGCTCGAGTCTCTCTCCTGGATTATCCTGGCTCCCTGCCTTGGATGCTAGCTCCATTCATTCACTCGTTGAGTGCCCACTCCAAGCCAGGCTCTGTAGGAAAGCACCACTAAGGCTACAAAAGATCCTTAGACACAGCCCCAGCCTCAAAGAGGAGAGAGAGCTATAAAGAAATGTTTCCCAAATTTGAATTTTCCCCAGCCTCAGGAACTACAAGTACAGATGAGGCCACTTAATGGCAGTGACTTGGTTCTCTGCAGCTTACTCCCACGTGCTGATGTAGGAACTACAGGCTCTGTGCCAATAATGTTAGCGTTTTCAGCAAAAAGACGCTTGCAAGTTTTTACTTATAGCCCAGGCCCTGCTCTCCGTAGAGCTTAGACAGGAGCTAAATGGGGAGCTGAACCGGGCACTTACTCCAAGCAACACACAGTAGATGTGGGACATGAGCTCGGGTCTATTTGGTTTCAGGACCTGAAATCAGAATGACTATACTGTTACTGTCTCTATACACTTAGAGTTTTGCTTGTTTGGGAATGTGAACCTTCCAGTGGAAATTCTTCTGTCGTTCCATTTACACATTCCCAACCTGAGTTTGGAGTGTGGGCATAAGGGACACTGAGAAGGCAATAAAAAAAGGTGAAAGCCCCATGCCCCTATAAAGCCAAGTTTACAATCTCTCTCAGCTGTGGAAACTAAGAATTGGGCTTTTTACAAAGCATTTCCCCATTCTGAGGGTAGAGAGTTCCCAGAATTTGCCAGCAGAAACACTAGACTGACAAGCCAAGCTATAAGCTGCTGAGTACAAAGTAGTCTACAGCCTGTTCTCCACCTTTATTTTTAGATTCTTTTCTGTGTAATTGTGGCAGCTGAGGCTGTCTGCAATCCCTTCTTGGAATATGTTCTGCCCTATTTTTCTCCCCTAAGACTATGGTTTCAAATTCACCTAATTACTTCTCTGCGCAGAATTAAATCATGGTGGCTTCAAAATGGAGATGACCCAGTGAGTTTAATTATTCTCTAATGTGCCTCATTGTGGCAAAGGCGTGTTTACTACATAAATAACAATTCTAGAGGACAGCAAGCGTTTTTGTTTGGTTTTTGTGTTTTGTTTTATAAAGACAGAGTATAAGATTTACCTGGATTTTAAACCTTGAGTGCCATCATTTTCAAGTAATGGTACACTACGACAAAACTGTTCATATTAACTCAGAATCTTTCTCCTTGTCTTTTTGAAAGAAAGAGACCAAGTCCGATTTTTAGGGAAATTGCATCAGCTATCACCCCAATGACTCTTTTTTTCCGTGGAAATCACTGATGTAGTAATAAACATTGGTGCTACTTTTCTGGGAGTTAAACGGGAACACAGCAATGCATGTGTTAAAATGACAGCAAGACAAATGAAAGTGTAGGAAAAGAAAGTTTGTTGGCCTTTTATCCTTTGACTCATGTCTATTGGGAACTTGAAATTTTATTTCTCTTTGGGTCCTTCTCAGTTTCCCTTTAATTTTTTCCTGCTAAAGCAGAATGCAGTATGGCTTTAAAGAGAACATTCTCAATTCTCTCTAAAATTGAGAACATTCTCAATTCTATCAGTTAACACCTGATAACTAAGATGGCCATCTCTTGGTTATCAGGTGTTATTTCTACCCCACATTTGGAAATGAATCCACAGATAAAAAGATTTTTTGTTTTTGTTAACAAATAGACTTTCTGGAAGGGCTTTGTATACCTGTTTCATGAGGAAGTGGAACCAGTTGCTCTGAGATTTCTTTGAGTCATGATGTAGCACCAGGCTTTAGTACCCATTTTAGTTAGACCCCACTTAACTTTACACTACAAAGAGCATGATGAAGAGACTCTAGGGGTCCCCGGAAGGAGGGAGTCAACATTCAAGAAGAATTTTGCTCATTTCATTTTTCATATATCTAACCTTTCATCCTTGGGAAAACCTATAATCTACTCATACCAAAATTGAGCAGAGCAAAGGAGTTATGTTGACTTGAATCCATTTAAGATCATGGGCCTCCACTGAGACCAAAGAGAACTGGACTCAGGAGAAGGAAGGGCAGTATACAGTAGACCACGTTCATTTGTGCTGCCCTCTCTGATTCACACATTGCAGGGCCTGGCTACCTCTGCCATTTCATGCCTCTTTCACTAAGATGCCAGAATTTCCCATCTCTGACAAAGACAACACAGGGGACAGTATGAGACTGGGGGTTCCTACATAGGTTAAGAATTTTTACCAGATCAGTTAGAGCCATGGAACAGCATTGTCCTACAAATGGAGATCTGAGTTCTAGGTCAAGATTTGTTCATCTCTAACCTGGGGATTTCTGAGCCTCAGCTTCCTCATCCTTAAAATGAGAAGGTTGGATAAAAGATTGTCTCTGTGGTAGCTTTCAGCTCTAGCATTCTGTGATATTTCCCTTCTTCTCCTCCTCTTCCTCTTTTGGTTTAAAGCAAACCACTGAGCCCAGAGACTGTCTGGTTCAGTGCCCTTGCCAAAGGACATCTGAGATACATGAGGCACTGGGGCTCTGCACACATGACTAGAGCATACTCATGGCCAGATCCATCTTCATTTCCTAGGCAGTAAACCACTATCCTCATCAAAACTCTATGTAAATGTATCTATCCTCTGGTATCCAGGGCTATAAGTCATGTTAGGTCATTCTACCATTTTCCTTTATAATCTCTTCTACTTTTTATTTTTTTTCACTAGGTAATGGTGGTGGTTACACTTCTTTTTTTCATACACCTTCAATTCTACAAATATTAATTAAATACCTGCCTAGTTACCACTACTGGACTGGAGGCCATGTTGGGTTAAGCATATATATATTATATATTATATATAATATATATATGTGTTTTACATTTATATTTTTATACACACACACATACACACATTTGGGAGAGATGAGATTACATAAGAAATAGTTGTATAGGGGCCACCATTTGTAAGTGGGATGTTTTGGACTACATCTAAGACAATTAAATATCATATTATGTAATGGGGCCTGTATGAGCCATGGGCCATCAACAAGGAGAGGGGGCTATAATGATTTAAGGAAGACTTCATCAAGGAAATAGGGTTATAATTGACTCTTGAATGATGGGTAGGATCTGAATAGGTGGAAAAGTGGGAAGGCCTTACAGGATGGGGTTGCAACCTGAGAAAAGATACTATATTTAAAAAGGTTCTTTTGGTTTCAAGCAACAGAAACCATGTGGAGCTTTGCTACTCAAATGTCACCCCTAAAGTAGTAGCATCGACATCATCTGGGAACTTATTGGAAACGAAGCATCTTGGGCCCCACCATAGACCTACTGAATGAGAATGTGCAGTTTAACGGGATCTTCAGGTGAGTCATGTGCACGTTAAACCTTACCTAACATTGGAGTAAGGTAACTATTCTCAGCTTTGAATGCCTACTGGTGACCAAAATCCAGAAATAGCTAAATTAAAACTACCAAATCAAAAAATAGTATTTAGTAAGAATTTATTATACATATTAGAATAGTTTATGAACTGGGAGCTTTCAAATTCAAAGAGTGGTATGAAGCTCAGGGGCATGAAGTTACGGGATGGCTCATAAAGTAAAAATGAGGAAGTTGTTTATCCTTTACAATGATTGGTTATTACACTGGAGGTTTCTAGACAGCAGGGGATTGGTTAAAAGTGATTATCTCTTACCATTTTTAAGATGACTTAAGTTTCTTTTATGATTGTCAGAGGCATTTACAATAAATAACCTAAGTTTCACTTATGTTCATGAAATAAGATAGGTTTAGTTTTGCTTAAGTGGCTTAGATGGTTTGTCAGTTCAGGGAATTCTCAAGTCCGGTCTCCATTTTGTATTTAATTTTAATATTGGGATCACCTGGGGAACTTTAAAAACAAACAATACTGGGTCTCGCTCCCATTGACCTGAAGCTAGCTTAAACAGTGGGCAGTGAAAGGGTGAGTTTATTGAAATGTCACTAGAATGTTTCTTGGAATTAGTGAAGAACAAACTCAAGGTGGCCAGGAGCCAAGGTAGCTACAGAGAAATATGAGGTGTATTTCGTGAATTTTCCTTCTAGAGCAGTGCTTCTCAATTTTAATATCTACTACTAAACCAGTCAGCTTTGGGCAGAAGAAGACAGAAGGACTACTTTGTATCCAAGGTCATTTTCAGAGAAGGGAAAATTCTGAATGAGGCATCTGCCCTACAAAGTGTCTGCTATAGCCACAAGGGCAAAAATGAGCATGGAACATGCACTCAGACAAAAACACGGAGAAGGAGTTTGTACCTCCTTTCAGTTGAAAGCTTCTTGGCTTAGATAACCATGATCATATTGATATGTAATTTTATTGCTTCTTTGTTTTGAAGGTGTGGAAAAAATTTTCCTTCTCTTCTAGGTTCTTTGGCTGGTCTAATGATTAAATTGATATAAGACCGATTAACAGAAAAACAAACACATTTTGTATGTATAGGAGCCCCATAAACATGAGACGCAAAGAGCAGCCAGGCAATTGAGGCTTATATAACACCCCGAGCTAAGGACAGGGGTTGGGGTCTGGGGATACAAAGGGGAGGAAAGCCATTCACAGGAAGACAGAGAAGATGTTCGGGAAACAAAGATTTCCCTGTTATGCAGATAAGTTTCTTAGGTAAAAAGAGAACTCTGGTATATGCTCTCTTCCTGGTACAGGCCCCTTTTCCAATGTAAATTTAGGCAGTTGAGGGGGAGGTAAAGAAGCTTTTCCTGAATCTGCTGCATTTTGCTTGCCTTTAGCTCCAAGTAATCCTCAAGCCAAAGAGACATATTTTGGGATAGCAAAATCTGCTCCCCTTCAGTTTCATTTGTTTCCTTTTAGATATTTTGTAAATGGTTAATTTTTTAAAAATCTCTAGCAGTACAAAACAGTGTACAATGAAAAGTCTGCCTTCCACCCTAGATTATCTATCCCACAGTCTTTTCAGGTTCCGTACACAGAGACCACCACAGTTAAGCCTCTCACACTTGTACTTTGCAAAGACCGCAGTTTCTAGCTCTGAGTTTGATGAAATAAGCCAATGCCGTTGGGAGAGTCTCCATAATCATATTATTACAGAAAGACTTTCCAGGAAATAAATTGTATGTTAGCCATTTGAAATGGAAACAAGTAGATCAAATTAACATCCTAATACCACCTTACCCTTGTATCACAAGACTTTAAATTTTACAAAGCACTTTTGTATGCATTATCTCATTTGATCTTTATATTGATTCTGTGAACTTCTGCAGGGCAGGTATTTTCCCCTGATCTAATTAAATGGTTTCTGAGGTTCATAAAGGTTATGATTTATCCTATAATTACATTTTTCACCAAAATAAACGGACTTCTGAGGGTGCTTTGCATATTTCACGGGTAAAATTGAAGTATAGTCAAATATTTATTTTCAACACTTCTCTTAGGAGGCCTCTTGCCCCTGCCTGCAAAATTCTACCCACTAGGGTAGGGTATCTGACCCCTTTCTCCAATTAAAACATTCTCTAGGTTTTTCCCAGGCCCAGCTATTATGATTAACTAACCAAACTCAGGTAATGAAGACGATACCTTGCCATTAACTAGAATTTTCCAGTTTACCACACAGCTTCCTATTCAGGCAAGCGTCAATTCATTCAACAAATATTCCATCCTACTCTGTGTCAGGCACTGTTATAGACACTGGGGACACCAGACAGGCAAGCCCCCCTCCTGGAGATTCCATTGGGGGAAAAGAGACAAAGAAGAAAACAGATGAATACAAATTTTAGACAATCCTGGGTGCTATAAAGAGAAGAAAACAAAATGATGGTGATAATACAGAGAATGACTCATGGAGGGTGCTCACTACTTTAGATTAGAGGAGTCAAGAAGACTGAGGAGGTAACCTTTGAGCTGAGATTTGAATTCTAGCCCTGGAGCTGTGGCATTTGCTAGCTCTGTGAACCTCAGGCATGTTAGTTAACGTCTTTAAGTATTACAGTTGACCCTTGAACAACACAGAGGGTTAATCTGCCTATAACTTAGAGTTGGCCATCCGTATCTACCCCTCCTTCACATCTGCAGATTCAGCCAACCACGGATCTTGTCGTACTGTAGTGTTTACTGTTGAAAAATATCCGAGTATGAGTGGACCCACACAGTTCAAATCCACCTTGTACAAGGGTCAACTGTACTGTATTTCTTTGTAGAAAATGGGTTATATATAGTAGTATAATAATGATATCTACTTCAGGGTATCATTTTGAGGATTTAATTGGAGTAATGTATGCAGCAAATTACTCACAAAGTTCACTACATAGGTAAGTGCCCAACAAAGATTAGTGTGTGGTTATCCATGATTTCACTTTGTCCATGTAAAGAGCCCATTAAATTGTGTTAAGGAAATTGAGATTTAGAAAGGTGAAGTGATAATGGATCACTCAATGTGATGATAACTCACCCAGGTTGTCTACTTGCAGTTAAACAGAGAGTTCTACCAGCAATGCTATCTTTGAGATACTTTGGCAGGTTGAATACCAGGGAGATTTGGAGACAGCCAACAATTTTATGCTGTTCAAATCAGAACAGGGCTTGCTATCCCATTCTCAGACTTCTAGAGGGGTATGAAGCAATCACTTTAATGGTCTCTAGAAAGAAAGCATTATAGGGGATCAGTAATACTAAATACAGTAGGTATAAAACATCTTCACTAGATTAATTGAATGTGTACACCATCACTTGCTCCTGAATAATAAGCAATATTCATTAAAATGAATACTCTCCTGTAAAACTCTAACCTATTTTTTGCTTAGCCCAGTGCATTTTTAATCTAACAGAGTTAGAAAAAAATAATTTGCATGTGCTCAAATCATTACATTTTTATATACAACAGTGTCTGATATACAGAATCTATAAAACTTGTGTTATTACAAACTGATAGGTTGTGATGGTGCATGATAAAGTTAAACCAACGTTCACAGGAACGATTCACAACCCTAGGATAAAAAGAGCAAACTTCTTAGTGAAATAATCTGTTCTAAAAGGGACTGCTAAACATGACTTCCTAGGCCCACCAGAGAGTCAATCACAACATTCTTATTAGGATCCCTAGAATCTTGAATCCCCTTCAGGGCAGAATCTGGGGTCTATTTTCATCCAGGTCTTTAGCAAAATGAACAGGAAGAGGCCTGACTCCTGTCCCAAGTAAGGTCAGAGGCCAATGGGCAGGTGGCTTTGAATTATACTCAACAACAAAGATAATCCCCTTTTGTTGTTCCACTTAGTAGTTAACATACAGTTGTGATGAGAAGCCAGAGCTGTTGTATTGAATGAACAATATGCAGATTGTGACCTGCTGAATGAGGAGACACAAGCCACCACACGGGGATGGCAGGGAGCTCCCTCAGCATCTTACCTCCCACTTTGGGAACCTGAAACCCATGGGGTCATTTTGATTGAAGGTGCAGTTTCAATCAATACACCCACACAAAGGAAATCGAATCACAAGATTTATTATTGCTTACAGATCCAGGGTTGGGGGTTGCTGGCAGCGCAGTGAGCCAGGGGAAGGGTAGTCCTTCATCCCAGGTCACAAGCCAGCAGGAGATAGAGAGCAGGGCAGCAAGTACTTATTACCTATAAGGTGGTTGGGGCAGAGGTTACTAGCGTTTTGCAGGCTTAACTATATATGGTTATTTTAAAAGTTGTCCCAGGGAAAAGCAAAGCAGGAATTTATGGCGGGCATCCTAAACTCAAGTCCTTATCTAAATGTCCAGACTCTGGGTGTGTACAGGGTTATCATACTGTAAAATGCCTGGGCAGCAAGTCAGAAAAACAAACGTTGGTTTTTCTCAAAAGTTGTTTTTCTCATCACAACAGTGTTAACTATGTGCTAGCCTTCATTTGGGGCGTTCTACATGGATTAGCTACTTTAATTCTCACAGCACTCTTACAAGGATAAGTACTACGTATTAGTTTGTTAGGGCTGCCATGACAAAATACCACAGAGTGGGTGGCTTAAACAACAGAAATTAATTTTCTTGAAGTTCTGGAGACTGGAAGTCCAAGTTCAAGGTACTGGCGGTGTTGGTTTCCTCTGAGGCTTCTCTCTAGGCTTATAGATGGCCCCCCTCTTGCTGCCTCTCCTCTGTGCATGTGCATCCCTGGTGATTGCTCTTCTTCTTACAAGGACAACAGTCATATTGGATCAGGGCCCTACCCTAATGGGCTCATTTTAACTTAATCACCTGTTTAAATATCTTATCTCCAAATATGGTTACATTCTGAGGTACTGGGGGTTAGGACCTCAGCTTATGAATTTTGAGGGAAGGGAGAGACAATTCAGCCCAAAACGTAATATTATTATCTTTGCTCTAAAAATGAGGAAACTGAGGCACTAGGAGATGCCATATCTTGTCCCAGGCAGCACACTTATAAGTGGCAACGCTGAAAATTGAAACCAAGCAATTTGGCTCCTGAGCTAACAAGTTTTTACTCACTCCCCGAGAGTACCTTGTGTGACAGGAGGGTGGAGTTCCCTGCTCCCTGCTTTAATACCCCTCAGTAGACTGGTTTCTTTGCACAATTTCTCACTATATGTAAGATGGAGGCAAACCTATGACTGTTAGTACTAACTGAATTATTGTTTTGAATTTGGGAGAAGGGGAGGGCAGGATAGCATTTGTTTACCCAAAGAACAGCCTATATTGAGTGAGCATTCCCTAGAAGAGTATCTCCCTGAAGGACAGTCCCATATTTCTTATATCATTATGCTTCCATCTGGGACGCAACACATTCTGTGAAGAATAGAACCAGGGAACCTTGGTTTCTCTCCCAGGTTCCCAATGTCAGGTTTCCCAAGACCTCTCCGTGACTGGGTATGCTCTGCGTTGGTCTCACTTCCTTTTCTCAATGAGGGAGACGAAGGAAAAAGGTGAGGACCAGCCTTAACAGAGCAGACAGTAAAGGTGGCCTGAACGGCCCGAAAACTCTGCTCTCGAGACGACATCATGGAGATCTGTCTGACTTCTGAACAGGTCACATCCCGCCTTGCTTGTTTCGAGTTACTTGAGATGTTGTTGTCAACCATGTCTGCTTTCCTCCTTTCTGAAGAACTGTTTTCAATGGAATCTTTTTCTTTTCGGAAGCAGGAGTGTGAAGAGCAATATAGTTGCCAGGAAGAAATTTGCATGTGCTGTAACTGTAGAAGCCTGCTTTACGCAGGTACTATTCCAGTGCTGTCGAGGTGGTTTTGAGGAATATTTGTCAGTGACTTCTAGGAGCCACGTACTTCCAGGCTTGTGGGATAAATCCATGATCATTAAGTGCTTTGAAAAACAAAGTCCCTTTAGCTTTCTAAATGTCACACCTGAAAAGATTTTAAAATGGCCAAGTTTCTAAACATTGACTATTTTGGACAAAGTCAAGAAATTACCATTAATAAGCTCTACCTGTTGGTTAGCTTCAAAACTGGCTCTTTCTGGATTATGCTTCTCCCTCTGCCATTGACAAGAAACGATCTTGTCAGTCTATTCTTGAATTTTCAAGCTGAAAGAATATCAGAGATTACTTAGCCCAGCTCCTTCATAAAACATGGTGGAATCATTTAATAAGCTTCAGGGGTATGGAGATGGTTTTTCTTTTTCATTGCTCTCTCCAGAGCCTAGCACGATGTTTGGCCTATGATAGGTATGCAACAAGTAGTTTAAAATGGGGAAATGATTAGGGACTTCTGTGCCTGAAAAAGACCTTAAGAAAGGCCATATGATTAATTTCCCTAACTTTCTAAAAGCCGTGTTAAATCCTCTATAAAATGCACATTTATCCTGTTGCTGAAGGCTAACAAAGAAAGAAATTTCACAACCTCTGTGGTAAAATATTCCGTACGCTAATAACCTTCGCTGATCAGTAAATCTCTCTCTGATAGATTCTCTGTTCCTCATTTGCACTATTCCCAAGTTGATTGTTTCTTTGAAGACCAACGTTCAGTTGCCCCTCTGTCATCTCTTTCTCTAGCCTGAATAATCTTTACCATTTTGACTTTTTAGTCATCTCCTTAGTTCTCATTTAGGACCTCTAAGTTTTTCTTGTCCCTCTTAAGAACTAAAAGTACTCTGAATGTACAGAGGTCAAATACGAAAGTGATTACAAAAATGTAAATGAGATTTAGATAAAATCTATTTCAAATGCAAATACACACAAAAATGATAAGGATAAGCCTTTTCTCTTTATTTTAATGGTACTTTCCAATGGGAGCTAAGTTTGGCAAGTAGGGAAGAGTCAAGAAGAGAGATTTTTTTTTTTAATGTTTTCCTCCATTGTCCCACATGAATTTTTTTCAGTCCCCCTTACAGTCTGTGCTTGATAATTCTCTAGAGGACTGCTATTTCAAATGTATTGCCGTGCCTGTTAGCTGAGTTGCAAATTGTCACCTATCTCTCTTGGGAGTCCTACCGCCTAGCAAGACTGAAGAAAAAATCAAGAAAATCATTTCTAATTACTGTAGTACTGAAGCTGACCAGAAACAACGCAGATCCAACCTTATTTTTCACTGGAGCTGCAGAGTCTCAAAGTTCCTGGCTGCTTTCCTGTTTAGCAACAGTAGTTGACTTTTAAGAATATGCTATGGTTTCCCAGAACGGGATTGTAGATTGTGGGTACGTTAGAGGAGATTATAAAGGAAGTTTCAGACCTTAATGATAAATTGTCATGGGGTTTTGTTTATTTATACAGCTTGAATGCTTCAGAAAATTGAATTTTTATTATGTTTTTATACCTTTAGTTCCTAAGCCTCATCTCATTCCTATGAGGGAAAAAATATTGCATAAAGCACAGCTTGCTAGCTGATGCACACACTGAGAAGGCAGAGTGGACACATAGCCTGTTAGTACCGGGTAGTTTCTTGGCATCCTGCTTCTTCTGAAAACATTATTTCCGATGTTTCCCTAGCTCCAGAGAATAACATCAAGTGCAAATGAAAATAGGTGTAGTCCTGTGAAGCTGCAAAAATATTGAGAAATTGGTTTTCCACTCTTGTTTTTTTCTTTGTCAACATTATACATGCATAAAGATTAAAGAGTCAAATAATGCAACAGAGTTCTGTAATAATAAAATAATTTTATAATATAATATAATTCTATAGTATATGAAAAACAGTGGTCCCTTGACCTTCCCTATATCCTATATCTTGCTCCCTGGAGATAACTTTCATTTATTTTAGTGGGTTTTTGTTTGTTTGTTTCGCTATTTAACGCCATTAATCTAAATCAGCATTGTCCAGTAAAAAAAAAAAAAAGTTAAAAATATTTCATTTAACTTAATATGTCCAAAATATTATCTTTGAAGATGTATTCTATATAAAAAGATTAATTAGATATTTTACATTTTTTTTCCATACTAAGCTTCTGAAATCCAGTATATAGTTTACATGTACAGCACATCTCTATTTGGACGTTAAATTTTCATTAGAAATGTTTTATCTGTGTTTAGATTCCCTATACGTTGAAAAAGGAAATTCACATGCCCAAGTTGTTCCAGACACACCTAAAAGCTTTCCAATAACTGAATTGAGTTTAAGATCTTTAAATTTTAATTGTTTAAAATTAAATCAGCTTAAAAATTCAGTTCCTCAATTGGTCTAGCCACACTTCAGGTGCTCCATATCCACATGTGGATGGTCCCTATTTTATTGGACATTGCAGGTCTAAATGATATGATTATATTGTTTCTTTGTTAGTTTTTAGTTTTTGATGTAATCTACTAGTATCCCACTGTTGAAAATTAGACTTAACTGTTTTATCATCCCCAACCTCACACAGACACAGAAGCATATTCTCTTCCTATCTTCCCATCCTTCCCTAATTACATCATTTGATTAAATCAAAATTTATAGTTAGTAGTTGTCTTTGTTTTTTTCCCTTAGCTTTCTATATATGTATTCTTTCCCATGTAAAAATCTCCTTTAATACATTCAGATACATCAAGTATTCTATTAATTTCATCTTCTCAGCAAAAATATCTCCTATAGCCTTTAGAGTGGAGTGCGCTGAGTCTGCCTGTCACCATCATTCTGGGAATTGCCTTTGCCTCTCTTCTAAGTTGGAGCCCATGTGACTTTTATTACCAGCCTTCCTCTTTCTTGGTTTACTCCTCCATTTTGGTAGAAGATATGTCCTAGTTACTTTCCGGAAAAGTTTACATGGGAAAGAGGGGTATTTTTTTGAGATTTTTCAAGTTTGAAAATATATTTATTCTACCCTCACACTTGATTAATGGTTTTGTTGTGTATAGCATTCCAGGTTGAAAATATTTTCCTCATAACGTATTGAAAGTTTGTTCTATTGCCGTCTAGTTTCTAATATTGCAACTGAGAAAATGTTTGCCATTCTGAATCCAGTACATTCTCTCTGAAAGCATGTAGGATCTTCTCTTTGTCCCAAGTATCCTGAAATTTCATAGTGATGTGCTTTGGTAATGGACCCCTACAATCTGTGGATTGATGTCTTTTAGAAATGGGAATTTTTCTTGAATTATTGCTTTGATTTTCTTCACTACATTTTCTCGGTTACTTTTCTGGAATTCCTTAATATTCTAATGTTGGACTTCTTATAATGATCCTCTAATTCCATTAACCCTTTCTCTCCCTTTCCTATCATTGTCTTTTTACTCTACATTCTAAAGATTTCCAATGATGTTGTCTTTAAAACAGTCTACTCTTTAGAGTGTTTTTATTTCTGCTATATTTTTTAATTTCTGAGATATCTTTCCTATTCCCTGAATGGGGTATGTGTGTGCAAAACATGTTATTGTTTCGTGGATCTTTTTTTATATCATATATCTCAACTGCATAGTCTGTTTCTCCCCAGTTTCTTTTGTTCAACTTTTATATATGTGTTTGTTTGTTGTTTTGGTCTCTGTCATTCATATGAGACTTTCCTCATATCCCTAGTCATCCTTTGTTCTCTATTCATGTTGAAGGATGAGAAATTGAAAAGCCAGTTATAAAGCTTGTGTGTTTCATTGTAGGGTATTCTGGTTGAGTCATTTCTTTAGAGAATCTCTCATTTCAGTATTTTTAGGTCTTTCCTGTTGTGTTGGTTAGATTCACCAAAAAACACTTCAGATTTGCTGCCTCAATAATGACATCATGACAGATGAGTGGCAAGAGAGCACTGGGGATCTCAATATTCAACTAATGCTTCTGTTTTCAATACAGTACCCAACCCTCAACTATAACTGTTGACCCCTGCCCAGAGTCTCTATTTTACCCTCTACGGAGTATAAATTCCTAATCTTCTGTCAAGGTATGGGAAGGCTGGTTCTCCAGTGTGTGGAGAAGAAAAGGGGTTTATTAAATCTAATTGTTTCTTAATGTAAAGTTTGACAGTGTGAATTGAATTGTTTCTCTTTCCCCATTGTCAGTTTAGGATTAGGCTTTCTTGGGGTTTCTAGATCAGGTACTACTTACCCATATGCTTTCCAGCTTCCAAAAATTTACTGCTCTGGACACCTTTCATGTTTACTTTTGATTGTAGGTTTATGCCTTTTAAAATATCCCTTTAGTTTTTGGGAGAAATCAAAGGCTAGTATTTTTTTAAATCTGCCATCTTTAATTTGAAATCCTACTTGCCATTCTTTTGTGTTTTTTGGAACATCATTGATTTTTCTGGTACAAATAGTGTATGAAACCCCTCCTTCCCTGAATCGCTAACCCATTGTTCTCTTTTGTGAAAAATTTCTGCAAATCCCAAGCTGCTATTGTAACATCTGCCATCCCATCCCTGTAGTGGTGGTGCACAGTGAGGCAATAATTCCTGGATAAGAAAAGGTGGCCAAACCCTCTGTGCAATAAATGATACTAGACAGAATTAAGTGATTCTCATATTGCATTGAGTTTTTCTCTCTATAAAAAAAAAAAAAAAAACACTTTAGTTTGGGAGAGGGAAAGCAATGACAAATGCTAATGTTGCTCTAATTGCATTCTTTTGAAGTTACTTCAATTTTAATTTATTTTTATCTTAAATAATTTTCAAAATGTCACCAACAAGCTGTACCTTAACAACTCTCAAGTACTGCACCAGCACTTAGGTACTATGATGGTGGATCAGATCTTTTCTCTTTTGCTTGCCTACTTTAGACTGTGAAAGGAATAAATCTGTTAAGAGCCCTATATGTCTTTGCATCTTCACCCATTTGTCTTCTATAATTCCAAATCTTTTTGTTTCTAAAGCAGTAGAATTTTTATTTTCTCATTCTACAGTGGTCTATTTGATGCCTTACCCATAAACTCTGCTTGCTAGATCTCCAACCTAGACTATAATACATTAAAATGAGTCCAGTGTATTATTTGCCACTATACCTTGATATTGTGGATGTTAGGCTGATTGCTTCAGTAAAGAGTGTAATTAAACACCACGCTGAGCCCCATCTTCTTACATACAACCTAAAATTCAAGGTGAAAAAGATGAACTAGTACTGTCACTATTTGCCTAAAATTATTGGAGTTGTCAAATAGTATCTAGGAGAGGGTGTGGTGCTCATCAAGAGCTCCAGAAATCAACCATATAATGTCCAACAGGTCTTACAACGAGTAGGTGAAGCTTTAACCTCAGGTAGAAGTAAACTATTTTTCATGGAATGTCTAAAAATCATCTGCAGTATTGGTGGTCTATTTTGAAAGAAATCATGAATGCTATGCTAACCACAGGGTTATAATAATGTACTTGTTTCAAAAGAGTTGTTAGTCCGTGTAAGACTTGGAGAATTCACAACAATATTTCCAACACAATTCATTGTGCACTTGGTACCCATCGGCTATTCTATTTAGCTCTTTATGTCAGCGTCAACAATAGGTGTGACTTGGGTGTCATATTCACAGATCTACTAAAGGTGTTGGTTGCCATAAGTGAGCTGATATGTAGGAAATCTTTCAAAAGTTTAGTCTTATATGCTATTTTATCCCCACCTCTAGGTAGTCATACGAAGAGTTGGAGGTTGGGAGGTTGGTAGTGCTGGGAGTCGGTGAGGGGTGCATTTGCTGGAAATAATTCCAACTAGATTCTTGAATTCTATTGCTTATCTTCTTTTCAGCAATAGCCTATGCTGACATTCAAAGATGGCAATTCATGAGATTGGGACAGGTGGGAATATGTTCTATCTATGATCATTTTTTTAAAATAGTTTTTAAAAATTGAATATAACACATCACACAATAATGCTTTCTGGTAAAAAAAACAAAAGAACTAAGGTTTCCAAAGGTTGATGACTGAAAAACTGTGGTTCAGGCAGGGGGTTCTGCAGCAATTGCTCAGTTGGATTTCCCAAGGTTCACTTTGCTTTGGTCTGATCACCAGAACCCCAGAGACAGAGAACAACGCCCAGAAAACACCTGTCATCCTGCTAAGTGACTTCCTCTGAAACTTATGGATATATTTTCTTTATCACCATAGTATCATATCTTGCAGAACTACCCATGAAGAACAGATAAATGTCTGGATGGCAAAAGCCATTGCTTTGGGATAAACTCTCTGTGAAAGGTCCACAGTGTTCAGATCAGTACCAAAAGAGATGCACATCACACCATCATGCTGGTCACTATGCTGTGCCACAGTGAGAAATGGTCTTTATAACAAATGCCACATCAGGAAAGAGGGACATTTTACATCAATTGCCTGTACAAGATACACAAAAAAATGGCCAAAAAAGAGGGCCAAGAAGTCAAGGCTCCAGAAACGTTCGATTCACCCCAACAGAACTTCCTATGGCCAAATCTAGTGTCCTGAATATGCTACTATATTATACAGTAAAGACTCTGATTCTTCTGACTCACCTTTGGGGAATCTTTATAATAACATCTGCTCTCTGTCATGGAAAGCTGTAGTGAAAGTACACTGCATGAGGTTTGAAACATGAAGAAGGTTGTGCCTGAGAGGGCATTGTGAACAACAGGAAACCTTTGGCTGAGTTCTGTTGTAACAAAGTAGGCAGCACCTAGCATGGAGCCTGGTGGGTACTAATTGCTCAAGAAATAACGGAGAATTGTGGATGGTGATGATGATGATAATGACATTGATGATGGTGATGGTGATGATGATGATTTTAGTCTCACATAAGCCAACCATAAGACTTGGACATATCATGATATGATCAATATAATTTTTTCTACCAATCTATTTTTTCATTCAGAATGCTCTGTTTTATGTATGAAATAGTGACCTTTTAAAAATTCAGTTTTAGAAACATCATTCTGGCCACTCTCCTAACTAAACAGCTAAAAGCAAAATCAGAGAACTGTTGTGTAAATCAAGAGACCTGTAGTTTTAATCAAAGCAGTTAAATAATCTATTAAAGAGATGGAAATACTATCTTATTTTATAAATTCTAACTAATATGTGTGTGTGTGTGTATATATATATATATATATATATATATATATATATATATATATGTTTCTCCCTTCTTTTCCCATCGGGAGAGAGAGAATAAATGTTGCCGAGGAAATATGGCAAATAACATTGTGGAGAACACAAGCTGTTGCTCCAAATAACAAGGTGCCTTTCTCTTCTTATTCTTTGGGTAGGTTTAGGGGAAAGAAGCAGGGTCCTTATAAGGTGGAGAGACAAAAGGAACTTATTTCAGACTAGCCAGGCAAGGTGGATTGGCTGCCCACTAAAAGACAAAGTACCTGAGAGAGAAGTACCCTGGTCATTTTGACTTCCATTTTTTGGCCTCCTGGAAGTTGGGGCCAAATGCATAGGATGGCTTTTTGACTATAATTCAGAATGATATCATAAAATTCAAGGTTAGTAAAACTGACACCAAATTGTACATAGGCATATATTTCTTTGAAAAGAAAAAACTAAAACAAAAGAAAATCTTAAAAGCCAAATTTTGTCTTTATGGGTTTAAGCCAAGCTTTTTTTTTTTTTTTTTAACTTTTTTTTTTCAATAGGTGATGGGAATAGTGTGCTAATCTTTTCCCTAAAACACATGTTTATAGTTTGTGCCTTATCACTTGGACTATATGGTTGTGCCATACTATCACCACCTGGTGGCAGCATACCTAAATTGAGACTTTGCAAGAGTTTTTTCTTTTTCATTTTAACAATGTGAATATTCCCTTGAAGGGCAACACCACAAAACTAGAAATATGAAGGACAGAAAATATCACCCATACTCATCCAGGTACTTAGAGCCCATTTGTGGGCACTTATTAGTCCACCTCCTTATAGAAATAGACTATTGTGATCCCATTTCTGCCATTTACTTGTACATTTATTTTCTTGGTTGCTAATTTGAGATAATTTAGCCTTGGCACGGGTATTGAATCCTATTTTTTTCAAGTACTATACAAATTGCCAAGTGTTGGAGATGAGCTTCTGGGCCTTGTGCGTGTGGCTCATGAACGCTTTGATTAACTTGTTAATGAGACAGGTGGAGTCTCATTATGTGAAAGTTTGTCCTGATGAAAAAATTTTAAGTGTATGATAAAGAGGTTTCACAAACAGGATTTGTCGGGGGCAAAATGATGAGATATGTGAAACTTTTCTTCAGTACCCTGCCTTCTTCCCCCTTTGTCAGTACCTCAGATCTTTTGCAGCAGCCTTCTCTCTCCAGGGACCTGTTCTAGTTCTCTCCTCCCTGTCCAAAATACCGTTGCTCACCCGCCCCTCACCTAGAGCCTGCCCAGGGCTTTCCTGGCCACACTTCCCTAAGCTCTGCAATCAAATGGACATTGATCTCTCCTAGATCTTCTCTCAAGCTTTTCAGGATTCTTAACGCAGGGGTTTCCAACCTTCTCTCCACTGCAATGCGTGTGTCTGATGACATTCCCATGCATACACTACTCCCAAAACATACCAGGATTTCTGCAATTCCTTGTGTCCAATCTGTAATTCTTGCCCACTCAAGAAAACATATCCAAATGGGAAGAAGTAGAAGTGGTGATTTTATAGGGCTATCCTTGAAAGTGCTCTATTTTTATTTTAGTTTTTAAATAAATCTTTTAGTAAACAAAAAGGACCTACTGTATAGGAGAGAGAGCTATACTCAATATCTTGTAATAACCTATAATGGAAAAGAATCTGAAAAAATATATGTATGTATATATATATATATGTATAACTGAATCACTTTGTTGTACACTTCCACACAAAACTTTAAATTAACTATACTTCAATTTTAAAAAATCTTTTAAACTTCAGAAATTTTTATTCCCCCATATTACTTATGATATCTCACAACTGACTGTGAGACACCAATATGTCAAGACACTTCAATACACTATTCTGGTCATGGTCTGATACAATATGTCAATCATTTTTTCTGAGGATCAAATATTTACTTGAAAATGTCAAGCGGCTTCCCTCTATACTTCAAAATAAATATGGTAACATGAGAAGGAAGAGAGTAACATTTTGATAGATTATTGGGAGAGAGATTTGCACCTGATAAGGCCTTTTACTAGCTTTTATTTATTTATTTATTTATTTTGAATTTTATTTTATTTTTATACAGAAGGTTCTTATTAGTTTTCTAATTTATACATATTAGTGTATACATGTCAATCCCAATCTCCCAATTCATCCCACCACCACCCCACCACCCCCGTGTTCCCGCCTTGGTGTCCATACATTTGTTCTCTACATCTGTGTCTCTGTTTCTGCCTTGCAAACCAGTTCATCTGTACCATTTTTCTAGATTCCACATACATGTGTTAATATACGATATTTGTTTTTCTCTTTCTGACTTACTTCACTCCGTATGACAGTCTCTAAGTCCATCCACATCTCTACAAATGACCCAATTTCATTCATTTTTATGGCTAAGTAATATTCCATTGTATATAGGTACCACAATTTCTTTATCCATTGGTCTGTCGATGGGCATTTAGGTTGTTTCCATGACCTGGCTATTGTAAATAATGCTGCAATGAACATTAGGGTGCGTCTTTTTGAATTATGGTTTTCTCTGAGTATATGCCCAGTAGTGGGATTGCTGGGTCATATGGTAATTCTATTTTTAGTTTTTTAAGGAACCTCCATACTGTTCTCCATAGTGGCTGTATCAATTTACATTCCCACCAACAGTGCAAGAGGGTTCCCTTTTCTCCACACCCTCTCCAGCGTTTGTTGTTTGTAGATGTTCTGATGATGCCCATTCTAACTGGCGTGAGGTGATACCTCATGGTAGTTTGATTTGCATTTCTCTAATAATTAGTGATGTTGAGCAGCTTTTCATGTGCTTCTCAGCCATCTGTATGTCCTCTTTGAATAAATGTCTACTTAGGTCTTCTGCCCATTTTTGGATTGGGTTGTTTGTTTTTTTAATATTGAGGTGCATGAGCTGTTTATATATTTTGGAGATTAATCATTTGTCCATTGATTTGTTTGCAAATATTTTCTCCCATTCTGAGGGTTGTCTTCTCGTCTTATTTATAGTTTCCTTTGCTGTGCAAAAGCTTTTAAGTTTCCTTAGGTCTCATTTTTTTATTTTTGTTTTTATTTCCATTACTCTAGGATGTGGGTCAAAAAAGATCTTGCTGTGATTTATGTCAGAGTGTTCTTCCTATGTTTTCCTCTAAGAGTTTTAGTGTGTCTGGTCTTATATTTAGGTCTTTAATCCGTTTTGAGTTTATTTTTTTGTATGGTGTTAGGGAGTGTTCTACTTTCATTCTTTTACATGTAGCTGTCCTGTTTTCCCAGCACCACTTATTGAAGAGACTGTCTTTTCTCCACTGTATATCCTTGCCTCCTTTTTCATAGATTAGTTGACCATAGGTGCGTGGGTTTATCTGTGGGCTTTCTATCCTGTTCCATTGATCTATATTTCTGTTTTTGTGCCAATACCATATTGTCTTGATTACTATAGCTTTGTGGTATAGTCTGAAGTCAGAGAGTCTGATTCCCCCAACTCCGTTTTTTTCCCTGAAGATTGACTTGGCTATCAGGGTCTTTTCAGTCTCCATACAAATTTTAAGATTTTTTGTTCTAGCTCTGTAAAACTGCCATTGGAAATTTGATAGGGATTGCAATGAATCTGTAGATTGCTTAGGGTAGTATAGTCATTTTCACAATATTGATTCTTCCAATACAAGAACATGGTATATCTCTCCATCTGTTTGTGTTATCTTTGATTTCTTTCATCAGTGTCTTATAGTTTTCTGAGTACAGGTCTTTTACCTCCTTAGGTAGGTTTATTCCTAGGTATTTTATTCTTTTTGTTGCAATGGTGAATGGGATTGTTTCCTTAATTTCTCTTTCAGATCTTTTGTTGTTAGTGTATAGGAATGCAAGAGATTTCTGTGCATTAATTTTGTATCCTGCAACCTTACCAAATTCATTGATTAGTTCTAGTAGTTTTCTGGTAGCATCTTTAGGATTCTCTATGTATAGTATCATGTCATCTGCAAACAGTGACAGTTTTACTTCTTCTTTTCAAATTTGTATTCCTTTTATTTCTTTTTCTTCTCTGATTGCTGTGGCTAGGACTTCCAAAACTATGTTGAGTTATAGTGGTGAGAGTGGACATCCTTGTCTTGTTCCTGATTTTAGAGGAAATGCTTTCAGTTTTTCACCATTGAGAATGATGTTTGCTATGGGTTTGTCATATATGGTCTTTATTATGTTGTGGTAGGTTCCCTCTATGCCCACTTTCTGGAGAGTTTTTATCATAAATGGGTGTTGAATTTTGTCAAAAGCTTTTTCTGCATCTATTGAGATGATCATATGGTTTTTCTTCTTCAATTTGTTAATATGGTGTATCACATTGATTGATTTGCTTATATTGAAGAATCCTTGTATCCCTGGGATAAATCCCACTTGATCATGGTGTATGATCCTTTTAATGTGTTGTTGGATTCTGTTTGCTAGTATTTTGTTGAGGATTTTTGCATCTATATTCAGCAATGATATTGGTCTGTAATTTTCTTTTTTTGTAGTATCTTTGTCTGGTTTTGGTATCAGAGTGATGGTGGCCTCATAGAATGAGTTTGGGAGTCTTCCTTCCTCTGCAGTTTTTTGGAAGAGTTTGAGAAGGATGGGTGTTAGCTCTTCTCTAAATGTTTGATAGAATTCACCTGTGAAGCCATCTGGTCCTGGAATTTTGTTTGTAGGAAGATTTTTAATCACAGTTTCAATGTCATTACTTGTGATTGTTCTGTTCATATTTTCTATTTCTTAATGGTTCAGTCTTGGAAGGTTATACCTTACTAAGAATTTGTCCATTTCTTCCAGGTTGTCCATTTTATTGGCCTAGAGTTGCTTGTAGTAGTCTCTTAGGATGCTTTGTATTTCTGTGGTGTCTGTTGTAACTTCTCCTTTTTCATTTCTAATTTTATTGATTTGAGTCCTCTCCCTCTTTTTCTTGATGAGTCTAGCTAAAGGTTTACCAATTTTTTTTATCTTCTCAAGGAACCAGCCTTTAGTTTTATTGATCTTTGCTATTGTTTTCTTTGTTTCTATTTCATTTACTTCTGTTCTGATCTTTACGATTTCTTTCCTTCTACTAACTTTGGGTTTTGTTTGTTCTTCTTTCTCTAGTTCCTTTAGGTGTAAGGTTAAATTGTTTATTTGAGATTTTTCTTGTTTCTCGAGGTAAGATAGTATTGCTATAAACTTCCCTCTTACAACTGCTTTTGCTGCATCCCATAGGTTTTGGTTCGTCGTGTTTTTGTTGTCATTTCTCTCTAGGTATTTTTTGATTTCCTCTTTGATTTCTTCAGTGATCTCTTGGTTATTTAGTAAGGTATTGTTTAGCCTCCATGTGTTTTTGTTTTTTATGTTTTTTTCCCTTTGCTTGATATCTAGTCTCATAGCACTGTGGTCGGAAAAGGTGCTTGATATGATTTCAGTTTTCTTAAATTTATCATGGCTTGATTTGTGACCCAATATATGATCTGTCCTGGAGAATGTTCCATGAGCACTTGAGAAGAAAGTGTAATCTGCTGTTTTCGGATGGAATGTCCTTTAACTATCAGTTAAATCTACCTGGTCTATTGTGTCATTTAAAGCTTGTGTTCCCTTATTAATTTTCTGTTTGGATGATCTGTCCATTGGTGTAAGTGAGGTGTTAAAGTCCCCCACTATTATTGTGTTACTGTCGATTTCCTCTTTTATAGCTGTTAGCAGTTGCCTTATGTATTGAGGTGCACCTATGTTGGGTGCATATATATTTATAATTGTTATATCTTCTTCTTGGATTGATAACTTGATCACTATGTAGTGTCCTTCCTTGTCTCTTGTAACATTCTTTATTCTAAAGTCTATTTTATCTAATATGAGTATTGGTACTCCAAGTTTCTTTTGATTTCTTTTTTTTTTTTTTATGATTTAGGAAATTAGCATATTTACTTCTTTTTTTTTTAAACATCTTTATTGAAGTATAATTGCTTTACAATGGTGTGTTAGCTTCTGCTTTATAACAAAGTGAATCAGTTATACATATACATATGTTCCCATATCTCTTCCCTCTTGCATCTCCCTCCCTCCCACCCTCCCTATCCCACCACTCTAGGTGGTCACAAAGCACCGAGCTGATCTCCCTGTGCTATGCGGCTGCTTCCCACTAGCTATCTATTTTACATTTGGTAGTGTATATATGTCCATGACACTCTCTCACCCTGTCACATCTCACCCCTCCCCCTCACCATATCCTCAAGTCCATTCTCTAGTAGGTCTGTGTCTTTATTCCCATCTTGCCACTAGGTTCTTCATGACCTTTTTTTTTTTATTTTCCTTAGAGTCCATATATATGTGTTAGCATACTGTATTTCTTTTTCTCTTTCTGACTTACTTCACTCTGTATGACAGACTCTAACTCCATCCACCTCATTACAAACACCTCCATTTCATTTCTTTTTATGGCTGAGTAATATTCCATTGTATATATGTGCCACATCTTCTTTATCCATTCATCCGATGATGGACACCTAGGTTGCTTCCATGTCCTGGCTATTGTAAACAGAGCTGCAATGAATATTTTGGTACATGACTCTTTCTGAATTATGGTTTTCTCAGGGTATATGCCCAGTAGTGGGATTGCTGGGTCGTATGGTAGTTCTATTTTTAGTTTTTTAAGGAACCTCCATACTGTTCTCCATAGTGGCTGTATCAATTTACATTCCCACCAACAGTGCAAGAGTGTTCCCTTTTCTCCACACCCTCTCCAGCATTTATTGTTTGTAGATTTTTTGATGATGGCCATTCTGACCGGTGTGAGATGATACCTCATTGTAGTTTTGATTTGCATTTCTCTAATGATTAATGATGTTGAGCATTCTTTCATGTGTCTGTTGGCAATCTGTATATCTTCTTTGGAGAAATGTCTATTTAGGTCTTCTGCCCATTTTTGGATTGGGTTGTTTGTTTTTTTGTTATTGAGCTGCATGAGCTGCTTGTAAATCTTGGAGATTAATCCTTTGTCAGTTGCTTCATTTGCAAATATTTTCTCCCATTCTGAGGGTTGCCTTTTCCTCTTGTTTATGGTTTCCTTTGCTGTGCAAAAGCTTTTAAGTTTCATTAGGTCCCATTTGTTTATTTGTGTTTTTATTTCCATTTCTCTAGGACCTGGGTCAAAAAGGATCTTGCTGTGATTTATGTCATAGAGTGTTCTGCCTATGTTTTCCTCTAAGAGTTTGATAGTGTCTGGCCTTACACTTAGGTCTTTAATCCATTTTGAGTTTATTTTTGTGTATGGTGTCAGGGAGTGTTCTAATTTCATACTTTTACATGTACCTGTCCAATTTTCCCAGCACCACTTATTGAAGAGGCTGTCTTTTCTCCACTGTATATGCTTGCCTCCTTTATCAAAGATATGGTGACCATATGTGCATGGGCTTATCTCTGGGCTTTCTATCCTGTTCCATTGATCTATATTTCTGTTTTGGTGCCAGTACCAAACTGTCTTGATTACTGTAGCTTTGTAATATAGTCTGAAGTCAGGGAGCCTGATTCCTCCAGCTCCATTTTTCGTTCTCAAGATTGCTTTGGCTATTCGGGGTCTTTTGTGTTTCCATACAAATTGTGAAATTTTTTGTTCTAGTTCTGTGAAAAATGCCAGTGGTAGTTTGATAGGGATTGCATTGAATCTGTAGATTGCTTTGGGTAGCAGAGTCATTTTCACAATGTTGATTCTTCCAATCCAAGAACATGGTATATCTCTCCATCTATTTGTATCATCTTTAATTTCTTTCATCAGTGTCCTATAATTTTCTGCATACAGGTCTTTTGTCTCCTTAGGTAGGTTTATTCCTAGATATTTTATTCTTTTTGTTGCAATGGTAAACGGGAGTGTTTTCTTAATTTCACTTTCAGATTTTTCATCATTAGTATACAGGAATGCAAGAGATTTCTGTGCATTAATTTTGTATCCTGCTACTTTACCAAATTCATTGATTAGCTCTAGTAGTTTTCTGGTAGCATCTTTTGGATTCTCTATGTATAGTATCATGTCATCTGCAAACAGTGACAGCTTTACTTCTTCTTTTCCGATTTGGATTCCTTTTATTTCTTTTTCTTCTCTGATTGCTGTGGTGAACACTTCCAAAACTATGTTGAATAATAGTGGTGAGAGTGGGCAACCTTGTCTTGTTCCTGATCTTAGTGGAAATGGTTTCAGTTTTTCACCATTGAGGACAATGTTGGCTGTGGGTTTGTCATATACGGCCTTTATTATGTTGAGGAAAGTTCCCTCTATGCCTACTTTCTGCAGGGCTTTTATCATAAATGGGTGTTGAATTTTGTCAAAAGCTTTCTCTGCATCTATTGAGATGATCATATGGTTTTTCTCCTTCAATTTGTTAATATGGTGTATCACATTGATTGATTTGCGTATATTGAAGAATCCTTGCATTCCTGGAATAAACCCCACTTGATCATGGTGTATAATCCTTTTAATGTGCTGTTGGATTCTGTTTGCTAGTATTTGTTGAGGATTTTTGCATCTATGTTCATCAGTGATATTGGCCTGTAGTTTTCTTTCTTTGTGACATCTTTGTCTGGTTTTGGTATCAGGGTGATGGTGGCCTCGTAGAATGAGTTGGGGAGTGTTCCTCCCTCTGCAATATTTTGGAAGAGTTTGAGAAGGATGGGTGTTAGCTCTTCTCTAAATGTTTGATAGAATTCGCCTGTGAAGCCATCTGGTCCTGGGCTTTTGTGTGTTGGAAGATTTTTAATCACAGTTTCAATTTCAGTGCTTGTGATTGGTCTGTTCATATTTTCTATTTCTTCCTGGTTCAGTCTTGGCAGGTTGTGCATTTCTAAGAATCTGTCCATTTCTTCCAGGTTGTCCATTTTATTGGCATAGAGTTGCTTGTAGTAATCTCTCATGATCGTTTGTATTTCTGCAGTGTCAGTGGTTACTTCTCCTTTTTCATTTCTAATTCTATTAATTTGAGTCTTCTCCCTTTTTCTCTTGATGAGTCTGGCTAATGGTTTATCAATTTTGTTTATCTTCTCAAAGAACCAGCTTTTAGTTTCATTGATTTTTGCTATTGTTTCCTTCATTTCTTTTTCATGTATTTCTGATCTGATATTTATGATTTCTTTCCTTCTGCTAGCTTTGGGGTTTTTTTGTTCTTCTTTCTCTAATTGCTTTAGGTGCAAGGTTAGGTTGTTTATTTGAGATGTTGCTTGTTTCTTAAGGTAAGATTGTATTGCTATAAACTTCCCTCTTAGAACTGCTTTTGCTGCATCCCATAGGTTTTGGATCGTCATGTCTCCATTGTCATTTGTTTCTAGGTATTTTTTGATTTCCCCTTTGATTTCTTCAGTGATCACTTCGTTATTAAGTAGTGTATTGTGTAGCCTCCATGTGTTTGTATTTTTTACAGATCTTTTCCTGTAATTGATATCTAGTCTCATAGCGTTGTGGTCAGAAAAGATACTTGATATGATTTCAATTTTTTTAAATTTACCAAGGCTTGATTTGTGACCCAATATATGATCTATCCTGGAAAGTGTTCCATGAGCACTTGAGAAAAATGTGTATTCTGTTGTTTTGGGGTGGAATGTCCTATAAATATCAATTAAGTCCATCTTGTTTAATGTATCATTTAAAGCTCGTGTTTCCTTATTTATTTTCATTTTGGATGATCTGTCCATTGGTGAAAGTGGGGTGTTAAAGTCCCCTACTATGATTGTGTTACTGTTGATTTCCCCTTTTATGGCTGTTAGTATTTGCCTTATGTATTGAGGTGCTCCTATGTTGGGTGCATAAATATTTACAATTGTTATACCTTCCTCTTGGATCGATCCCTTGATCATTATATAGTGTCCTTCTTTGTCTCTTGTAATAGTCTTTATTTTAAAGTCTATTTTGTCTGATATGAGAATTGCTACTCCAGCTTTCTTTTGATTTCCATTTGCATGGAATATCTTTTTCCATCCCCTCACTTTCAGTCTGTATGTGTCTCTAGGTCTGAAGTGGGTCTCTTGTAGACAGCATACATATGGGTCTTGTTTTTGTATCCATTCAGCCAGTCTGTGTCTTTTGGTGGGAGCATTTAATCCATTTACATTTAAGGTAATTATCGATACGTATGTTCCTATTCCCATTTTCTTAAATGTTTTGGGTTTGTTATTGTAGGTGTTTTCCTTCTCTTGTGTTTCTTGCCTAGAGAAGTTCCTTTAGCATTTGTTGTAAAGCTGGTTTGGTGGTGCTGAACTCTCTCAGCTTTTGCTTGTCTGTAAAGGTTTTAATTTCTCCATCAAATCTGAATGAGATCCTTGCTGGGTAGAGTAATCTTGGTTGTAGGTTTTTCTCCTTCATCACTTTAAGTATATCCTGCCACTCCCTTCTGGCTTGCAGAGTTTCTGCTGAAAGATCAGCTGTTAACCTTATGGGGATGCCCTTGTGTGTTATTTGTTGTTTTTCCCTTGCTGCTTTTAATATGTTTTCTTTATATTTAATTTTTGATAGCTTGATTAATATGTGTCTTGGTGTGTTTCTCCTTGGATTTATCCTGTATGGGACTCTCTGTGCTTCTAGGACTTGATTAACTATTTCCTTTCCCATATTAGGGAAGTTTTCAACTATAATCTCTTCAAATATTTTCTCAGTCCCTTTCTTTCTCTCTTCTTCTTCTGGGACCCCTATAATTCGAATGTTGGTGCGTTTAATGTTGTCCCAGAGGTCTCTGAGACTGTCCTCAGTTCTTTTCATTCTTTTTTCTTTATTCTGCTCTGCAGTAGTTATTTCCACCATTTTATCTTCCAGGTCACTTATCCGTTCTTCTGCCTCAGTTATTCTGCTATTGATCCCATCTAGAGTATTTTTAATTTCATTTATTGTGCTTTTCATCGTTGCTTGGTTCCTCTTTAGTTCTTCTACGTCCTTGTTAAATGTTTCTTGCATTTTGTCTATTCTATTTCCAAGATTTTGGATCATCCTTACTATCATTATTCTGAATTCTTTTTCAGGTAGACTACCTAGTTCCTCTTCATTTGTTAGGTCTGGTGTGTTTTGACCCTGCTCCTTCATATGCTGTGTGTTTTTCTGTCTTCTCATTTTGCTTATCTTACTGTGTTTGGGGTCTCCTTTTCACAGGCTGCAGGTTCATAGTTCCCGTTGTTTTTGGTATCTGTCCCCAGTGGCTAAGGTTGGTTCAGTGGGTTGTGTAGGTTTCCTGGTGGAGGGAACTAGTGCCTGTGTTCTGGTGGATGAGGCTGGATGTTGTCTTTCTGGTGGGCTCGTCCATGTCTGGTGGTGTGTTTTGGGGTGTCTGTGGCCTTATTATGATTTTAGGCAACCTCTCTGCTAATGGATGGGGCTGTGTTCCTGTCTTGCTAGTTGTTTGGCATAGGGTGTCCAGCACTGTAGCTTGCTGGTCGTTGAGTGAAGCTGGGTCTTGATGTTGAGATGGAGATCTCTGAGAGATTTTCGCCGTTTGGTATTACATGGAGCTGGGAGGTCTCTTGTGGACCAGTGTCCTGAAGTTGGCTCTCCCACCTCAGAGGCACAGCCCTGATGCCTGGCTGGAGCACCAAGAGCCTTTCATCCACACGGCTCAGAATAAAAGGGAGAAAAAATGGAAAGAAAGAAAGAAAGAGGATAAAATAAAATAAAATAAAGCAAGTATAATAAAAAATAAGAAAAAAAATTATTAAGAATAAATTTATTAAGAAAAAAATTTTTTTTAATTTTTAAAAATAGATTTATTAATTTTTTATACTAAAAATAAGAAAAAAATTATTAAGAAAAAATTTATTAAGAAAAAAAATTTTTAATTTTTTAAAATAAAAAATATGAAAGAACTTATTAAAAATTTTTTTTTAATTTTTTAAAAATAGAAAATAAGGAAAAAATTATTAAGAAAACATTTATTAGGGAAAAAAATTTTTTTAAGTAAAAAAAAAAAAAAAAAACGGACGGACCTAACCCTAGGACTAACGGTGAGAGCAAAGCTATACAGACAAAATCTCACCCAGAAGCATACACATATACACTCACAAAAAAAGGAAAAGGGGAAAAGTTAATATATCCTGCTCCCAAAGTCCACCTCCTAAATTTGGGATGATTCGTTGTCTATTCAGGTATTCAACAGATGCAGGCACATCAAGTTGTTTGTGGAGCTTTAATCCGCTGCTTCTGAGGCTGCTGGGAGAGATTTCCCTTTCTCTTCTTTGTTCGTACAGCTCCCGGGGTTCAGCTTTGGATTTGGACCCGCCTCTGCATGTAGGTCGCCTGAGGGCGTCTGTTCCCCGCCCAGACAGAACGGGGTTAAAGGAGCAGCTGATTCGGGGGCTCTGGCTCAGTCAGGCCGGGGGGAGGGAGCGGTACGGAGGAGGCGGGGCGAGCCTGCGGCGGCAGAAGCCGGCGTGACGTTGCAGCAGCCTGAGGCGTGCCGTGCGCTCTCCCGGGGAAGTTGTCCCCAGATGACGGGAGCCTGGCCGTGGCGGGCTGCACAGGCTCCCAGGAGGGGCGGTGTGGAGAATGACCTGTGCTCGCCCACAGGCTTTTTGGTGGCGGCGGCAGCAGCCTTAGCGTCTCATGCCCGTCTCTGGGGTCCGCGCTGATAGCCGCAGCTCGCGCCTGTCTCTGGAGTTCGTTTAAGTGGCGCTCTGAATCCCCTCTCCTTGCACGCCGCGAAACAAAGAGGCAAGAAAAAGTCTCTTGCCTCTTCGGCAGCTGCAGACTTTTTCTCAGGCACCCTCCCGGCTAGTTGTGGTGCGCTAGCCCCTTCAGGCTGTGTTCACGCAGCCAACCCCAGTCCTCTCCCTGGGATCCGACCGAAGCCCGCGCCTCAGCTCCCAGCCCCCGCCCGCCCCGGCGGCTGAGCAGACAAGCCTCTCGGGCTGGTGAGTGCTGCTCGGCGCTGAGCCTCTGTGCGGGAATCTCTCCGTTTTTCCCTCTGCGTCCCTGTTGCTGTGGGATCCGCACTGATAGCCGCGGCTCGCGCCCGTCTCTGGAGCTCGTTTAGGCGGCGCTCTGAATCCCCTCTCCTTGCGCGCCGCGAAACAAAGAGGCAAGAAAAAGTCTCTTGCCTCTTCGGCAGCTGCAGTCTTTTTCCCGGACTCCCTCCTGGCTAGCACCGAAGCCCGAGCCCCAGCCCCCAGCCCCCGCCCGCCCCGGCGGCTGAGCAGACAAGCCTCTCGGGCTGGTGAGTGCTGGTCGGCACCGCTCCTCTGTGCGGGAATTTCTCCGCTTTGCCCTCATCACCACTGTGGCTGCGCTCTCCTCCGTGGCTCTGAAGCTTCCCCCCTCTGCTACCCACAGTCTCTGCCCACAAAGGGGCTTCCTAGTGTGTGGAAACCTTTCCTCCTTCACAGCTCCCTCCCACTGGTGCAGGTCCCGTCCCTATTCTTTTGTCTCTGTTATTTCTTTTTTCTTTTGCCCTACCCAAGTACGTGGGGGTTTTCTTGCCTTTTGGGAGGTCTGACATCTTCTGCCAGCGTTCAGTGGGTGTTCTGTAGGAGCAGTTCCACGTGTAGATGTATTTCTCATGTATCTGTGGGGAGGAAGGTGATCTCCGCGTCTTACTCTTCCGCCATCTTGCCCCTTGATTTCCATTTGAATGGAATATCTTTTTCCATCCCCTCACTTTCAGTCTGTATGTGTCCCTAGGTCTAAAGTGGGTCTCTTGTAGACAGCATATATATGGGTCTTGTTTTTGTATCCATTCAGCAAGCCTGTGTCTTTTGGTTGGAGCATTTAATCCATTCACGTTTAAGGTAATTATCGATATGTATGTTCCTATGACCATTTTCTTAATTGTTTTGGGTTTGTTTTTGTAGGTCCTTTTCTTCTCTTGTGTTTCCCACTTAGAGAAGTTCCTTAGCATTTTGTTGTAGAGCTGGTTTAGTGGTGCTGAATTCTCTTAGCTTTAGCTTGTCTGTAAAGCTTTTGATTTCTCCATCAAATCTGAATGAGATCCTTGCTGGATAGAGTAATCTTGGTTGTAGGTTTTTCCCTTTTATCACTTTAAATATATCGTGCCACACCCTTCTGGCTTGTAGAATTTCTGCTGAGAAGTCAGCTGTTAACCTTATGAGAGTTCCCTTGTATGTTATTTGTCATTTTTTCCTTGTTGCTTTTAATAATTTTTGTTTGTCTTTAATTTTTGTCAATTTGATTACTATGTGTCTTGGCGTGTTTCTCCTTGGGTTTATCCTGCCTGGGACTCTGCATTTCCTGGACTTGGGTGGCTATTTCCTTTCCCATGTTGGGGAAGTTTTTGACTATAATCTCTTCAAACATTTTCTTGGTCCTTTCTCTCTCTCTTCTCCTTCTGGGACCCCTATAATGCGAATGTTGTTGCGTTTAATGTTGTCCCAGAGGTCTCTCATGCTGTCTTCATTTCTTTTCATTCTTTTTTCTTTATTCTGTTCCGCAGCAGTGAATTCCACCTTTCTGTCTTCCAGGTCACTTATCCATTCTTCTGCCTCAGTTATTCTGCTCTTGATTCCTTCTAGTGTATTTTTCATTTCAGTTATTGTATTGTTCATCTCTGTTTGTTTGTTCTTTAATTCTTCTAGGTGTTTGTTAAACATTTCTTGCATCTTCTCTATCTTTGCCTCCATTCTTTTTCTGAGGTCCTGGATCATCTTTGCTATCATTATTCTGAATTCTTTTTCTGGAAGGTGGCCTATCTCCACTTCATTTAGTTGTTTTTCTGGGGTTTATCTTGTTCCTTCATCTGGTACATTGTCTTCTGCCTTTTCATTTTTGTCTATCTTTCTGTGAATGTGGTTTTCATTCCACAGGCTGCAGGATTGTAGTTCTCCTTGCTACTGCTGTCTGCCCTCTGGTGGATGAGGCTATTTAAGAGGCTTGTGCAAGCTTCCTGATGTGAGGGACTGGTGGTTGGTAGAGTTGGCTGTTGCTCTGGTGGGCAGAACTCAGTAAAATTTTAATCTGCTTGTCTGCTGATGGGTAGGCCTGAATTCTCTCCCTGTTGGTTGTTTGGCCTGAGGCAACCCAGCACTGGAGGTCACAGGCTTTTTGGTGGGGCTAATGGCAGACTCTGGGAGGGCTCATGCCAAGGAGTACTTCCCAGAACTTCTGCTGCTAGTGTCCTTGTCCCTGTGGTGAGCCACAGCCACCCCCCACCTCTGCAGGAGACCCTCAAACACTAGCAGGTAGGTCTGATTCAGTCTCCTATGGGGTCACTGCTCCTTCCCCCTGGGTCCTGATGCACACACTACTTTGTGTGTGCCCTCCAAGAGTGGAGTCTCTGTTTCCCCCAGTCCTGTCGAAGTCCTGCAGTCAAATCCCGCTAGCCTTCAAAGTCTGATTCTCTAGGAATTCCTCCCCCCATTGCCAGACCCCGAGGTTGGGAAGTGTGACGTGGGGCTCAGAACCTGCACTCCAGTGGGTGGACTTCTGTGATATAAGTGTTCTCCAGTTTGTGAGTCACCCACCCAGCCATTATGGAATTTGATTTTGTTGTGATTGCACCCCTCCTACCATCTCATTGTGGCTTCTCCTTTGTCTTTGGCTGTGGGGTATCTTTTTTGGTGAGTTCCAGTGTCTTCCTGTCGATGATTGTTCAGCAGTTAGTTGTGATTCTGGTGCTCTCGCAAGAGGGAGTGAGCGCACGTCCTTCTACTCCGCCATCTTGAACCAATCTCTTACTAAATAACTTTTAAATAGTATCAGGTAGTCAATTTCTTATGCTACCTATGCACAACATCAATCCTTTGTACTTTCCTCCATCTTGGCTTAGTAGGCATCTATTAGATTATTTCCTCAGCACAACTCTTTGAAGGATTGAAGCTGTTTGACCTACATGATTGCAGCTGAAGCTGTCAGAGTTAGACATTGCAACCTCAGCTCCTAGCCAGGCTTGTTATTTACCAAGGATGAGCTGAACCAATTTAGATATGGAGATGACAAGGAAACCAGTTTGTTTCTGAGTGGCTGGACAAGAACATGGAATCCTGAGCACTGAGGTTGCATTGTTTTCTATGATGTGGATAAAAGCAGCAGCAAAGCCTGGACTGCAGAGCAAAATAGAGAAATCTCACATGACATTTAATTTCTCACTTTAGCTTCTTCTTGAAACTCGGTTACATTTCTGTCCATGCATTCTCTGAATCACTCCTTTATCCTCATTATAATCTCTCTTTTTTTTTTCTTAAGCTACATTGAGTTGGTATTCCATTACTTTCAAGCAAAGAATTCCTAAGCAAAATATCTAGTAACATAATATTTCATTAAATAAATTTATAGTCTCTTTCTTCAAAGGGAAGGGTCTTTGGGATGTGATTTTAAGAATGTGATAAGTTCTTTTACTGCTCTTTCTCATTTCTTTTTTTTTTTACTTGACAAAAGGGAAATTAAAAGTATATTACTTATCTGTTTATATTACATTTAAATATAATCTCTTAGAAGGGAAGGACCATGATTTTTTTTGTATCAAGCCTGAAGTGTCTGGCATGGCATCATATACATGACAGAGCCTAATAAATACTTCATCGTGATGTTGCATTTGATTACAAAAAGGAAAAACCTCAATTGACCATGGACTTAGAGAAGAAGAAGATAGAGGAAAAGTTGTGATCAAAGGAGGTATAGGAGACTGTCTTTTCCAAAGATGACTGCAATGCGAGCTCCCGTCCCTCATGCTCTCTAGAAAGTTGCCACTCCTCCATCAAGATGTACAGTCTAGTTCCTCTCCCTCTTAAATCTGGCTAGGTTTGTGACTTGTTTGTAACCAGTAATGAGGCAGAAATAGTGCAATGGGATTTCTGAAGCTAGGTCTTGGAAGGTTTCTTCCTTGTTTTCTGGAACAATCACTTTTTTAAATTCTTTTATTTTATTTTTTTAATTGAATGAAAGAGTTTTTAAATTCTGTGGTGCTTTACAATTTTCAAAAGTTTCACACACAATTTCATATAATCTCATAATAATGCTTTTATTTTTCTCCTACCCCTATATTGCCCCTCCACACTTCCCTCTCCCCACTGGTAAGCACTAGTTCTTTTTATCTGTGAGTCTGCTTCTTTTTGTTATATTCACTACTTTGTTGTATTTTTTAGATTTCATATATAAGTGACATCATATAGTATTTGTCTTTCTCTGTCTGACTTACTTCACTTAGCATAATGCCCTCCAAGTCCATCCATGTTGCTGCAAATGGCAAAATTTCCTTCTTTTTTTATGGCTGAGTAGTATTCCATTGTATACATATACCACATCTTCTTTATCCAGTCATCTGTTTATGGACACTTGGGTTGCTTCCATATCTTGGCCATTGTGAATAGTGCTGCTATGAACATTGGGGTGCATGTATCTTTTTGAATTAACATTTCTGGGTTTTTTTGGATATATACCCAGGAGTGGAATGCTGAGTCATCAGACACCCTGTAAGCAGTCTAACAGCCCCGAGACTGCCACACTGTGAAGAAGCCCAAATTAGCCTAGGCTAGTTCTCCATATGGAGAAGCACTGAAAGTGCAGGAAGAGAGAGAGATGCCTGGCCAGCCTCCTCTGCTCCAGCCCACCACTATCTGGCTCCAGCCACTGTCTGGCTGCAATTACATGGGAGACTCCAAGCCAGAACCTCCCAGATGAACCCTTCCTGACTTCCTGACCCATGGAAGCCATGAGAGGTGATAACATAATTGTTGACATTTTCAGCCTTGACATTGTGAAGTGATTTGTTACGAAACAATAGTAACTAGAACAGGAAGAGTAACTTCAAAATCTGCAGAATGGGAGTTCAAATATAAACTGCACAAGTAATCCTGATGAATAGCAAACGTCTAGAGGAATTCTATTTATCCATCTCTCCAATAAGATAGCAAGTTAGGAAAGCATACTTAATAGATTATAGATGGGAAGCACAGTAGCAAATCCATTCTAACTAATAGTGGTACTCACAGCCTTCTACAGTCATGTAAGGGTCATTAACAAACAAGCAAAGAAGTCACAAAAACATTCGTGGGTCAGAACCTCAAAGCAGAGGGGATGAGAAAATGCATTATTCTTAGCTGTATTTTTTTTCTCTTAAAAATAAATCTAACCTCTCTTAAAAACAAATAAATCTGGCCTTTCTTTAGAGCAACACCATTTTATTTAGTGCTTTCTATATCCATTGCTCCCATATGTGAAATGTGGTGGTAATGTGCCAGATGATGGATTTGGTGGTGAAATTGTTTTGGTTACTCAATGATTGTCAGTCTGTAGTGATGTATAGTCACAAAAAATATGCTTATAGACAATTGAAGGGAAGGAAAAGGAAGAAGAGAAAAATCAGTTTAGGTATAATGGCTTATCCTGCTAATTTACTAACTAAATTAATAGTTACTGTAAGTTCTGATATGCATATGCCCCTTACAAAATAATTGACTCAGATAGCAAATTGCCCATACAGGTCATTGCCATCCCTCATTGTAGGATACCATGTAACATGCTCTATATAACCAGGGGAAGGTGATGGGCTGGAGAAACATTGACAATGGAATCTGTGGATGAAACTGTGGCTTTGCTGTAAGTGATGTTGAGCAATACTTAAAAGAATTCCCATGCAACCTTGCAACTTTAGGATGAAAAAAAAGTTTCCTCCTGATACTTTAGCAATTAAAATGCAATTACCTACCCTAACCTTAGCACTCAGAGAAAGCTATTTCATCTACGAATTTCCAGGACAGCAATCTAATTTTACCTGTTTGACTCAGCATATCCAAATAGTACATATAAGTTTTACTCAGTATTTTAATTGCTTTTCCCAACTACATATGAGAAGAACTTTGACAGTCTAGGAAAGTGTATTAATTTTCTCTAGGGTCCCAGAACATGGAAGCTGTAATTTGCCAAATGGCACCCTTGTGGTCTGTAAGTTGATGCAGCTTCTCCAAGTGTCTAACTTTCCCCCGGGGAGGAGTGGAAACCCTTGGAGAATTTGGCTTTTTAACAATGAAAAGATGTGAGGTTCACTCAACGAATGTGGAGCAGAAGTAAAATATGGCTCTTTTGGGGCAGTTCGAGATTTTGTCACTGACAATCCCTTTTCACAACTCTCTGATAGACTGTTGAATCCGGGGAGAAAACACCTTGTGAGTGAAAGTATGTATGGCAGATATTAATGAATACTAAGTTAGTCCTGCACTGCATGGAAATTTAAAATGCAGTGGTTCTAGTTAAATTAATTTCTTCCAGAAAATACGGATTGGTTCCATCCAAAATAGTACGTGATGGAGAAATGCCCTGACTTAACAACTATGTATTTAAGTGCTAAATATACTCATCTGCAAAGCCTGATGTTTGTGACCATTTCATTATAACTGTCATTATTTTACTGAATTAGCATAGTTTTAAGAACAATCTGGCTAGAAAACAGATGCCTTGGCTCTGATAATGTAGAGTTACCATATTCCTAAGCTAGCATGATTTCTTCTTGGGTTCATTTATTTCTTTAGAACATCTTTTGAAACAAGTAGCTTAGCCCTGAATGACAGAAATAGGGAAAAACACTGTGTTTGCCCTCCCTACCATCCTCTCACCTGCCAGAGAGCTCCAGGTAATTGTGTTTATTGAGGTGACATTCGCATAGCATAAAACTGACCATTTTAAAGTGTAAAATTAAGTTGCATTTAGTACATTCACAATGTTGTATGACTATCACTTCTATTTAGTTCCAAAACATTTTCATCACTCTAAAAGGAGACTCCATACCCATTAAGCAGTAATTCTCCATTCTCCTCTCCCTCTAGCCCATAGCAACCACTAACCTGTGTTCTGGCTCTGTGGATTTACCTATTCTGGATATTTCATATAAATGGAATCATACAACATTTGGTCTTGTATGTCTGGCTTCTTTCACTTAGCATAATGTTTTCAAGGTTCATACACATTGTAGCATGTGTCAATACTTCATTCTTTTTTATGGCTGTATAATCCTCCATTATATCTTTCTTTCTCCATTCATCTGTTGATGGGCATTTGGATTGTTTCCACCTTTTGACTATTGACAACAGTCATGCTATGAACATTTGTGTACAAGTTTTTGTTTTCAGTTCCTTTGGGTATATAGGAGTGTAATTGCTGGGTGATATGGTATTTCCATGTTTAACTTTTTGAGCAACCACCAAACTGTTTTCCAGCATGGCTGAACCATTTTACATTCCTACCAGCAATGTATGAGGATTCCAATTTCTCCACATCCTCACCAACACTTTTTAATTTTTTTTATTCTAGCCATCCTGCTGAGTGTGAAATGTTATCTCACTGTGGTTTGGGTTTGCAGTTCCCTAACCACTAATGATGTTGAGCATTTTTTCATGTGTTTATTAGCCACATGCATATCTTCTTTGGAGAAATATCTATTCAAGTTCTTTGTCCATTTTTTAATGAGTTGTTTGTCTTTTTGTTGCTGAGTTGTAAGAGCTCTTTATATCTTCTGGATACTAGCCCTTTATCGGATATATGAGCTCTAGGTAATTTTGAAATGTACTGCGCTAGCTGTAATATTACACATTCCTAGTGACAGATAGTTGGTAGCAATCTTTCATGGAAACTCCTGGCCTTTCCTCAAAAGAAGAATGGGATCTAGACCAATGGCTTGGCCTTATATACAGAAAGACCCAAGTGGAAAAGATAATTTAGCACTTAAGTCTCAGAACCTAATAAATATCTGCAGTGGAAGGCAGATTGAATTCCTTGTTTGCCGTTTCAGTTCAAAAGCAAATGTCTAACTCTCCTTTTGTCCTGGATACAATGGAATATGTTTGGGGCATGAATTGAATCCTTCTTACCTTGGAAGATTAGTGCAGTGTAACAAGCTAGAGGGAAGGCATTTTCTCATTCATAAGAGAAATGTTTGATGGAACTAGAATTGTCTAGCCTAGAGAGCAAAAAACTCAGGGGATATGATAGCTGTCTACAAATATTCTAAGGGCTGTCATATGGAAGAGCAATTAGAATTGTTTTACACGTCCCCAAAGGGTAAAACCAAGACCAATGGGTGGAAAAACTTCAGGGAGACAGATTTTCAATTCTATTAAAGGATAAAACATTCTAATAGTCAAGGCAGTCCAAGGCTGGAATGGGCTGCCATGACAGGAAGTGGGCTTCACATCCCTGGATGCAGGAATGCATAGCTCTTGAGTCAGACAGACAGGTTAGAACCTCAGCTCTGCATACACACTAGGTGTGTGACCTGGGGCATGACTTAGTCTCTTCAAGCCTCAATTTTCTCATATATAAAATGGGGCTAATAGTGGCTACCTTATAGTAATGCTATGATGACTAACTGTTCAGTCCAAGGCATATTCCCACTGAGTGCAAAGGTAAGTAAAATCAACAGAACTGTTTTCATGGTGTTTTTCTCTCTTTCTCCCTCTCCTTCTCTCTTCTTCTTTTCCCTCACTCTCACTCTCCCTCCTCACCTCTTTTTTTCCTCTCCTCCATTCTGATCTATGTGCTTATAGTTAAATTTGCCTGTGTTAAATATGCATATAGTATAGCTGTTTTCTAATATGATAGTTATGAAGTGTTCAGGCAGTAGTTAAATAACTCCTTGTCAGAGATGCTATCTAAGGAACTCAATATTGGGTAGTAAATGAGACTAAATAGTCCCATCCCCACATTCAATGTAGGTTGTGTTGAGTCATATTTAAAAACCAGATCATCTTAACTGTTCAGTTTGTTTGCCTTGGGAAAACAAACAAACAAACCATTCCCCTTCCACTTCCCTTCCTTTTCCTTCCTGAACTATTTAGTCCTAAAGTCATTTGAAGGGTCCAAGCAAGGTAGGCGTCCATACTGTGAGGGACAGGGACAGCTAATGGGCCTAGAGAAGGGTGTCAAAGGCAAAACAGGGTCAGGGAAGCATCCACACATATGGGTGACCAAGTAAGGGGTGCCAGAGCAAAAAAAAGAGTGAAGAGGGTGCCCTGTGGGGGGACAGCCCAGAAAGAGGTAGCCTAGGGAGGACTGTCAGAGCCTGAGCCCACATGGAGGATGGCCTGGTAAGGTCTGTGGGAGCACAAGCAGGATTAGGAGGAATCCACATTGGGGACAGTGACAGCTGTGTAGCATGGAGTTCAGAGCCTAAGTAGGACAAAAATATTTGCTCAGGGGAGGACATGGCACCAACAATGGGAAGTTAGTACATGTAAGAGGATTTATCAAATAATCAATGCATTAAGAATAATGGGAGCAAGGTTTCTCACTATCTGAGAAAAGTTAAAGTATGGAAAAGGAAAAAACTAGAATGAACCCTGTGGTGCTGGATTGGAATTAGAGTTATTGGTGTCAACTCATAGTTATCAATATACATAATTAGATAAAATTAATAGATGTTAACTTGTGTGTATGTATGTACAGTATGTAATACACCTGTCCCCTAGTTCTGTTCATGGAGAGGGCCTGGGAACAGTGACAACAATCACATCTACCATTCAGATCTTGATTCATCAATACCCTTCTCCACAAAAAGGAACAATGACTCTTTGTAGAAATGGATGATTTGGGAGCTAGGGCAGGGAAAATACAAAATGATCATAGAATAGCATGTGATAGAAAGTAAGAGGGTACTCAAAGAATAACGAGGACATATCTAAAGGATAGAGGAGCCAGTTTGAATGAGTTTCCCACTAGCCAAATCTGGGACAATGTTAAAAGTAAATACTAAATTTATGGATGACATGATCCTATATGTAAAAAATGCCAATGAACCCAATAAAAAAAACTTATAGGGCTAATAAAAGAATTCAACAATATTGCCAAATACAAGATCAACACACCAAAGACAATTGTTTTACTATACAATAGCAATCAATAATCCAAAAGGGAATTTCAGAAAACAATTATATTTACAATAATATCCAAAAGAATAAGCTACCTAGGAATAAATTTAACAAAATAGGAGCAAAAATTGTACATGGCAAACTATACAACATGGTTGAAAAAGATTAAAGAAGACATGAATAAATGGAAATATATTTTGTGTCCATGGATTGGAAAACTTAATATTGTTAAGAAGGCAATACTCCTCAAAGCAATCTATAGATTGAATGTGTTCCCTATCAAATTTCCAAAGGCCTTTCTTCTTCAGAAATGGAAAAGCCTATCTTAAATCTATATGGAATTGCAATAGCCAAAAACACACAAACAAAAATGTAAAAGGAGATCAAAATGAGAGGACTCATATTTCCCAATTTCAAAACTTACTACAAACCTACAGTTATGAAAATACTGTGGTGCTGGCATTGTGATAGGCATATAGACCAATAGAGTAGAATTGAGAGTCCAGCAATAAAACCATACCTTTATGGCCAATTGATTTTCAACAAGGGTATCAAGACCATTCAGTGGGGGAAAGTATAGTCTTTTCAAGAAATGATGTTGGGACAATTGGATATCCAAATGCAAAGGAATGAAGTTGAACCCCTACCTCACACCACATACAAACATTAACCCAAAATGGATCAACACTCTAAATAAAGAACTAAAACTAGAAAACTCTTTGAAGTAAACATAGGTTTAAATCTTCATGACTTTGTGTTTGATAATGGATTCTTAGATATAAAGAATCCATTAGAATTGGATTGGAATTCATCAAAATTAAAAATTCATCAAACTGAATTTTTAGGTTGAATTCATCAAAATTAAAAATATTTTTGCATCAAAGAACATTATCAAGAAAGTGAAAAGACAACCTACAGAAAAGGGAAAAGTATTTGCAAATCATAATACCTGTTAAGGGTCTATTATCCAGAATATATAAAGAACTCACACAGAGTTATCTTATAGAAAATATAAAGAACTCAACCTCAAAAAAGACAATCCAATTTGAAAACAGGTAAAAGACGTTAATAGACATTTCTGTAAATAAGATATTCAAATAGTAAACAAGCATAGGCAAACATCCTCAATATCATTAGTCACTAGGGAAACACACATCAAACTCTCAAAGAGATATCACTTTATACCCACTAGGGTAGCTAGAATCAAATAACAGAAAATAATCAGTGTTGGTGAGGATGTGGAGAAATCAGAACCCTTACACATTGCTAGTGGGAGTGGAAAATGGTTCAGCTACTGTAGAAAACAGTACAGGGAGACCTTCAAGATGGCTGAGGATTAAGACGTGGAGATCACCTTCCTCCCTACAAATACATCAGAAATACATCTACATGTGGAACAACTCTTACAGAACACCTACTGAACGCTGGCAGAAGACCTCAGACTTAGCAAAAGGCAAGAAACTCCCCATGTACCTGGGTAGGGCAAAAAAAAGAAGAAAAAACAGAGACAAAAGAATAGCGACAGGACCTGCACCTCTGGGAGGGAGCTGTGAAGGAGGAAAAGTTTCCACACACTAGGAAACCCCTTCACTGGTGGAGACGGGGGGTGGCGGGGGGGAAGCTTTGGAGCCGTGGAGGAGAATGCAGCAACAAGGGTGCAGAGGGCAAAGCGGAGAGATTCCCACACAGAGGATCAGTGCCAACCAGCACTCACCAGCCTGAGGGGCTTGTCTGCTCACCTGCTGGAGCGGGTTGGGGCTGGGAGCTGAGGCTCAGGCTTCGGAGTTCAGGTCCCAGGGAGAGGACAGGGGTTGGCTGCGTGAACACAGCCTGAAGTGGGGTAGTGCGCCACAGCTAACCGGGAGGGAGTCCGGGAAAAAGTCTAGACCTGCCTAAGAGGCAAGAGGCCATTGTTTCAGGGTGCACGAGGAGAGGGGATTCAGAGCACTGCCTAAACAAGCTCCAGAGACGGGCATGAGCCGTGGCTATCAGCGCGGACACCAGAGACGGGCATGAAATGCTAAGGCTACTGCTGCAGCCACCAAGAAGCCTGTGTCAAGCACAGGTCACTATCCACACCTTCCCTCCCGGGAGCCTGTGCAGCCTGCCACTGCCAGGGTCCTGTGATCCAGGGACAACTACCCCAGGAGAACACATGGCGCGCCTCAGGCTGTTGCAATGTCACGCCAGCCTCTGCCGCAGCAGGTTCACACCGCATTCCGTACCCCTCCCTCCCCCCCCCCCCCCCGGCCTGAGCGAGCCAGAGCCACCTAATCAGCTGCTACTTTAACCCTGTCCTGTCTGAGTGAAGAACAGATGCCCTCAGGTGACCTACAGGCAGAGGCAAGGCCAAATCCAAAGCTGAACACCAGTAGCTGTGCAAACAAAGAAGAGAAAGGGAAATCTCTCTCAGCAGCCTCAGGAGCAGCAGATTAAATCTCCACAATCAACTTGATGTTCCCTGCATCTCTGGAATACCAAAATAGGCAACGAATCATCCCAAAATTGAGGCGGTGGACTTTTGGAGCAACTGTAGAGTTGGGGTTTGCTTTCTGCATCTAATTTGTTTCTGGTTTTATGTTTATCTTAGCTTAGTAATTAGAGTTTATTATCATTGGTAGATTTGTTTATTGATTTCATTGCTCTCTTCCATTTTTTCTTTATATATAGATATATTTTTTTTTTCCTTTTTCTCTTTTTGTGAGTGTTTATGTGTATGCTTCTTTGTGTGATTTTGTCTGTATAGGCTTGCCTTTACCATTTGTCCTAGGGCTCTGTCTGTCCGTTTTGTTTTTTTTTAGTATACTTTTTAGCACTTGTTATCATTGGTGGATTTGTTTTTTGGCTTGGTTGCTCTCTTCTTTCTTTCATTTTTTTAATTACTTTTCATTTTTTAATTTTTAATAATTTTTTTATTTTAATAACTTTATTTTATTTTATTTTTTCCTTTCTTTCTTTCTTGTTTTCCTCCCTTTTCTTCTGAGCCGTGTGGGTGACAGGGTCTTGGTGCTCCGGCTGGGTGTCAGGCCTGTGCCTCTGAGGTGGGAGAGCCGAGTTCAGGACATTGGTCCACCAGAGACCTCCCGGCTCCAAGTAATATCAAATGGCAAAAGCTCTCCTAGAGATCTCCATCTCAATGCTAAGATGCAGCTCCACTAAATGACCAGCAAGCTACAGGGCTGGACACCCTATGCCAAACCACTAGCAAGACAGGAACACAACCCCACCCATTAGCAGAGAGGCTGCCTAAAATCATAATAAGGTCACAGACACCCCAAAACACACCACCGGACACGGTCCTGCCCACCAGAAAGACAAGATCCAGCCTCATCCACCAGAACACAGGCACGAGTCCCCTCCACCAGGAAGCCTACACAACCCACTGAACCAACCTTAGCCACTGGGGGCAGACACCAAAAACAATGGGAACTATGAACCTGCAACCTGTGAAAAGGAGACCACAAACACAGTAAGTTAGGAAAAGGAGAAGACAGAGAAACACACAGCAGATGAAGGAGCAAAGTAAAAAACCACCAGACCAAACAAATGAAGAGGAAATAGGCAGTCTACCTGAAAAAGAATTCAGAGTAATGATAGTAAAGATGATCCAAAATCTTGGAAATCGAATGGAGAAAATACAAGAAACGTTTCACAAGGACCTAGAAGAACTAAAGAGCAAACAAACAATAATGAACAACACAATAAATGGAATTAAAAATTCTCTAGAAGGAATCAATAGCAGAATAACTGAGGCAGAAGAATGGAAAAGTGACCTGGAAGATAAAATAGTGGAAATAACTACCACAGAGCAGAATAAAGAAAAAAGAATGAAAAGAATTGAGGACAGTCTCAGAGACCTCTGGGACAACATTAAACACACCAACATTCGAATTATAGAGGTGCCAGAAGAAGAAGAGAAAAAAAAAACGGAACTGAGAAAATATTTGAAGAGATTATAGTTGAAAACCTCCCTAATATGGGAAAGGAAATAATCAAGTCCAGGAAGCGCAGAGAATCCCATACAGGATAAATCCAAGGAGAAACACGTCAGGACACATATTAAGCAAACTATCAAAAATTAAATACAAAGAAAAAATATTAAAAGCATCAAGGGGAAAACAAAAAATAACGTAAAAGGGAAACCCCATAGGGTTAACAGCTGATCTTTCAGCAGAAACTCTGCAAGCCAGAAGGAAGTAGCAGGACATATTTAAAGTGATGAAAGGGAAAAACATACAACCAACATTACTCTACCCAGCAAGGATCTCATTCAGATTTCATGGAGAAATTAAAACCTTTACAGACAAGCAAAAGCTAAGAGAATTCAGCACCACCAAACCAGCATTCCAACAAATGCTAAAGGAACTTCTCTAGGCAGGAAACACAAGAGAAGGAAAAGACCTACAATAACAAACCCAAAGCAATTAAGAAAATGGTAATAGGAACATACATATCGATAACAACCTTAAATGTAAATAGATTAAATGCTCCAACCAAAAAATAAAGACTGGCTGAATGGATACAAAAATAAGACCCATATATATGCTGTCTACAAGAGACCCACTTCAGACCTAGGGACACATACAGACTGAAAGTGAGGGGTTGGAAAAAGATAATCCATGCAAATGGAAATCAAAAGAAAGCTGCAGTAGCAATTCTTATATCAGAGAAAATAGACTTTAAAGACTATTACAAGAGACAAAGAAAGACACTACATAATGATCAAGGAATCAATCCAAGAAGAAGATATAACAACTGTAAATATTTATGCACCCAACATAGGAACACCTCAATACATAAGGCAAATTCTAACAGCCATAAAAGGGGAAATAGACAGTAACACAATCATAGTAGGGGACTTTAACACCCCACTTTCACCAATGGACAGATCATCCAAAATGAAAATAAATAAGGAAACATAAGTTTTAAATGATACATTAAACAAGATGGACTTAATTGATATTTATAGGACATTCCATCCCAAAACAGCAGAATACACTTTCTTCTCAAGTGCTCATGGAACATTCTCCAGGATAGATTATGTCTTGGGTCACAGATCAAGCCTTGGTAAATTTAAGAAAATTGAAATCGTATCAGGTATCTTTTCTGACCACAACACTATGAGACTAGATATGAATTGCAGGAAAAAATCTGTAAAAAATACAAACACATGGAGGCTAAACAATACATTACTAAATAACCAAGAGATCACTGAAGAAATCAAAAAGGAAATCAAAAAATACCTAGAAACAAATGACAATGAAAACACGACAACCCAAAACCTATGGGATGCAGCAAAAGCAGTTCTAAGAGGGAAGTTTATAGCAATAAAATCCTACCTCAAGAAACAAGAAACATCTCAAATAAACAACCTAACCTTACACCTAAAACAATTAGAGAAAGAAGAACAAAAACACCCTAAGTTAGCAGAAGGGAAGAAATCATAAAGATCAGATCAGAAATACATGAAAAAGAAATGAAGGAAACAGTAGCAATAATCAATAAAACTAAAATCTGGTTCTTTGGGAAGATAAAGCAATTAGAGAAAGAACAAAAACACTCCAAGTTAGCAGAAGGGAAGAAATCATAAAGATCAGATCAGAAATACATGAAAAAGAAATGAAGGAAACAGTAGCAATGATCAATAAAACTAAAAGGCGGTTCTTTGAGAAGATTAAAAAAATTGATAAACCATTAGCCAGACTCATCAAGAAGAAAAGGGAGAGGACTCAAATCAATAGAATTAGAAATGCAAAAGTAAAAGTAGCAACTGACACTGCAGAAATACAGAGGATCATGAGAGATTACTACAAACATCTATATGCCAATAAATTGGACAACCTGGAAGAAATGGACAAATTCTTAGAAAAGCACAGCCTTCTGAGACTGAACCAGGAAGAAATAGAAAATATAAACCGACCAATCACAAGCACTAAAATTGAGACTGTGATTAAAAATCTTCCAATAAACAGAAGCCCAGGACCAGATGGCTTCACAGGCGAATTCTATCAAACATTTAGACAAGAGCTAACACCTATCCTTCTCAAACTCTTCCAAAATATAGCAGAGGGATGAACACTCCCAAACTCATTCTATGAGGCTACCATCACCCTGATACCCAAACCAGACAAAGATGTCACAAAGAAAGAAAACTACAGGCCAATATCACTGATGAACATAAATGCAAAAACCCTCAACAAAATACTAACAAACAGAATCCAACAGAACATTAAAAGGATCATACACCATGATCAAGTGGGGTTTATCCCAGGAATGCAAGGATTCTTCAATATACGCAAATCAATCAATGTGATAAACAACATTAACAAACTGAAGGGTAAAAACCGTATGATCCTCTCGATAGATGCAGAAAAACCTTTTGACAAAATTCAACACCGATATGATAAAAACCCTACAGAAAGTAGGCATAGAGGGAACTTACTTCAACATAATAAAGGCCGTATATGAAAAACCCACAGCCAGCCTCATCCTCAATGGTGAAATTCCTCTAAGATCAGGAACAAGACAAGGTTGTCCACTCTCACCACTAATATTCAACATAGATTTGGAAGTTTTAGCCACGGCAATCAGAGAAGAAAAAGAAATAAAAAGAATCCAAATCGGAAAAGAAGAAGTAAAGCTGTCACTGTTTGAAGATGACATGATACTATACATAGAGAATCCTAAAGATGCTACCAGAAAACTACTAGAGCTAATCAATGGATTTGGTAAAGTAGCAGGATACAAAATTAATGCACAGAAATCTCTTGCATTCCTATACACTAATGATGAAAAATCTGAAAGAGAAATTAAGGAAACACTCCCATTTACCAGTGCAACAAAAAGAATAAAATACCTAGGAATAAACCTACCTAAGGAGACAAAAGACCTGTATGCACAAAACTATAAGACACGGATGAAAGAAATTAAAGATGATACAAACAGATGGAGAGATATACCATGTTCTTGGATTGGAAGAATCAACATTGTGAAAATGACTATACTACCCTAAGCAATCTACAGATTCAATGCAATCCCTCTCAAACTACCACTGGCATTTTTCACAGAACTAGAACAAAAAATTTCACAATTTGTATGGAAACACAAAAGACCCCGAATAGCCAAAGCAATCTTGAGAACGAAAAATGGAGCTGCAGGAATCAGGCTCCCCATCTTCAGACTATACTACAAAGCTACAGTAATCAAGGCAGTATGGTACTGGCACAAAAACCCAAATATAGATCAATGGAACAGGATAGAAAGCCCAGAGATAAACCCACGCACATATGGTCACCTTATCTTTGATAAAGGAGGCAAGCATATACAGTGGAGAAAAGAGAGCCTCTTCAATAAGTGGTGCTGGGAAAACTGGACAGGTACATGTAAAAGTATGAAATTAGAACACTCCCTAACACCATACACAAAAATAAACTCAAAATGGATTAAAGACCTAAATGTAAGTCCAGACACTATCAAAGTCTTAGAGGAAAACATAGGCAGAACACTCTATGACATAAATCACAGCAAGATCCTTTTTGACCCAGGTCCTAGAGAAATGGAAATAAAAACACAAATAAACAAATGGGACCTAATGAAACTTAAAAGCTTTTGCACAGCAAAGGAAACCATAAACAAGACCAAAAGACAACCCTCAGAATGGGAGAAAATATTTGCAAATGAAGCAACTGACAAAGGATTAATCTCCAAAATTTACAAGCAGCTCATACAGCTCAATAACAAAAAAACAAACAACCCAATCCAAAAATGGGCAGAAGACCTAAATAGACATTTCTCCAAAGAAGATATACAGATTGCCAACAGACACATGAAAGAATGCTCAACATCATTAATCATTAGAGAAATGCAAATCAAAACTACAATGAGGTATCATCTCACACCGGTCAGAATGGCCATCATCAAAAAATCTACAAACAAAAAATGCTGGAGAGGGTGTGGAGAAAAGAGAACCCTCTTGCACTGTTGGTGGGAATGTAAATGATACAGCCATTATGGAGAACAGTATGGAGGTTCCTTAAAAAACTAAAAGTAGAACTACCATACGACCCAGCAATCCCACTACTGGGCATATACCCTGAAAAAACCATAATTCAAAAAGAGTCATGTACCACAGTGTTCTTTGCAGCTCTATTTACAATAGCCAGGACATGGAAGCAACCTAAGTGTCCATCGACAGATGAATGGATAAAGAAGATGTGGCACATATATACAATGGAATATTACTCAGTCATAAAAAGAAACGAAATTGAGTTATTTGTAGTGAGGTGGATGGACCTAGAGTCTGTCATACAGAGTGAAGTAAGTCAGAAAGTGAAAAACAAATACCGTATGCTAACACATATATATGGAATCTAAAAATAAAAAGTGGTTCTGATGAACCTAGGGGCAGGACAGGAGTAAAGACACAGATGTAAAGAATGGACTTGATGACACGGGTAGGGGGAAGGGTAAGCTTGGACAAAGTGAGAGAGTGGCATGGACATATATACACTACCACATGTAACATCGATAGCTATTGGGAAGCAGCCACATAGCACAGGGAGGTCAGCTTGGTGCTTTGTGACCACCTAGAGGGGTGGGATAGGGAAGGTGGGAGGGAGACACAAGAGGGAGGGGATATGGGGATATATGTATATGTATAGCTGATTCGCTTTGTTATACAGTAGAAACTAACACAATATTGTAAAGCAATTATACTCCAATAAAGATGTTAAAAAAAAAAAAGGAGGATCTATGCCTGATCTATGAAAATGAAAGGAACACATTTCAAGGTATTCCTTAAGAAATTAATTGATATTCAGAAGAAATCAAGGATGATCCCCAATTTTCCCTTTACATCTTGTTTATGACATTTCTTCCATTGGGAATCCCCTGCTTGCTTCTAAATAAGTATTTGATAAGCACTGAATTATTATAGTAAACACGATTCTTTTTCTAGATTATTGTTTTCATTTTTGTAGCCTTAGCATTATTATATTTTATTATAATTTTAATGTAGTCTAAAATTTCCTTTTAACAATGTCCATTACCCTCTATATTTTACATCTATTTGGGGAGAAATGGTATATTAAAATCTGTTGCTATATGAATAAAAAACCAGTACAGTATTTTATCTGGGGATTATGGAAATGTTTTAGAAGTACATAAAGATAGTGATTACACAACACTGTGAATGTACTAATTGCCACTGAATAGTTGACTTTAAAATAGTCAAATTTATGTTATATGGATTTCACCTCAGTAAAAATCAATAAATAGTTATTGATAGTAATAGATTATTCTCCATTCAATAAAATAGGAAGTCCTGAGCCTGTGATGATATAAATTTTAAAATTGAATAAATTGAAAGCTTAATGAGGAATGAATACCTACATGGCTTCAATGTACCCACTCATAAAATATTAACATGGTCATTCAAGATGCTTACATTAGGGGAAAGTGGGTGATGGATACATGAGATTTGCCATAATATATATTTGCTATAAATCTAAAATAATTTAAACTAAAAAAATTTTCAAAATATGCTAAAGGAAAAAAGATAAAATTTATAGCAGAGAGACCTGGCAGACATTAAGTTAATCTAGTTATCAAAGTGAACATCACTAATAGAACAAATAGAAATTACATGGCACATGATAAGATGTAGTGAGAAGAATGCAGCATCACTTCTGTAATATTCCTGCCAAATGTCTATAACCTGATTCTCATTAGAATATAACAGAAGACAACCCAGATTGAGGGAGAAATGACAAAGTAACTTGGCCTATAATCTTTGATAGTGTCAAGGTCTAGAAAGTCCAAGTCAAACTAAGGTAACTTCCCAGGATCAAGATGGAGAAAGAGTCATGAAAACTAAATGCAACTCCTTATTTTGAATTGGATCCTCTTACTCTAGAAGACATTATTGGGACAACTGGCAAAACTTGAATGGGCTTTTAGGAAGCTGTCAGGGAGAAAGAAATTTTCCTCTACCCTTCTATGTTCTTCTTGCTTGTCTAAGAATTAAATGGACATGAGACAGATTAACAGGAGAAAATCAAAGTGTAATACCATGCATACATGGGAAAGACCTAGAAAAACTGAGTAACTTCCATGTCCGCTGTTTCTTAGAAAGTAAGCAGCTTAAAACATTATGCCAAAAAGACATATTTTAGGGTGGGAAACTATGCTCCCCTACAAAGTGATGGTAGTAATGAATGTCCTGGTTTGGGTGGTAATATTGTGGTTATGTGGGAGAATGTACTTGCTTGTAGGAAATATGCACTAAACTAGTATTATGGGGTGATGGGGCATCAACTGACTCTTAAATGGTTCAAGGCAAAAACATTCTCTGTACTGTAATTACAACTTTTCTGTAAGTTTGAGGTTACTAAAAACAAAGAGCAAGAAACCTTAAGCCAGTTTACTAAGGGTGCTATTCTTTGAGCATATGAAATATCATTCTACACCATCTAACATGTGAGAATCAGATTGCAGTGACTGTTTTGGCTGTGGCTTGAAAAGACCAGTTCTACCATTTATCCTAATCTTTCTTTTCTTGGGATAAGTTACGGATGACATAGCTCATTACCAAGGTGGTGGAGGGTGATGGAAAGGAGAAGCCGGGAAAGCATGACGCTGCCTAAGGAATTGTTACTGAACCAAACTCGGGTCTGCTCACCCACACTTTGTAAAGCCCATCTACTGACACCGGGTTGTGGTGAAGGAAAGTGCAGTGTTTACTGTAAGGTGCAAACAAGGAGTCTGGGACAGCTACTGTTCAAAAAGCCTGAATTCCCCCTGGGTTTCAGCAAAGTATCTATCAATCTATCATCTATCTATCTATCTATCTATCATCTATCTATCTATCTATCCATCTATCTATCTATTTTTGCAAATAGCCAAAGAACCTCTTTTATATCATCTCTGTGTGGTAGCAGGAGAGAGACAAAGAAGACCTAAACAGGTGGGAGAGGGGGTGAAAGGGGTAAAAGATACATGTGTGCTCTTGATCTCAGGTGGCCTTGGCCCACAGTGGCTTGAAGCAGGATTTCAGTTCCCCGGCCAGAGATTGAAGTCAGGCCGCAGCAATGAGAGTGCTGAATCTTAGCCACTAGACCACCAGGGACCAGTAGCCAGTGACAAGGCCCTGGCCCATTGGCTTTGTAGAAATGAATTTCCACAAAGAGATGGAAAGTAGTGAAGCAAGTATAGTGTTTATTAGGAGGAGAAGAGGACATGTGAATAGACTCACACGGGAAGACTCAGAGAAAGAGTTGCACTTTTGTGGTAGCTTGAATCACTTATATGGGGCATTTCTTCTGGGTTTTGTCTGCCAATCATCTCGTTTGCCTGGCTCTGAGTCCATATTTGGTTTATCTCAGGGTCCTCCCCTGTGTGCACGTGTATCTCTTAGCCAAGATGGATTCTAGCACAGAGGCCTATGGGTAGGTTGACATCACATACTATGGGGTGGCGGCCCCTCCCTTTTTGGCCCCTGAGGAGCCTTTCTGTGCATGTGTAGTAGGGAAGGTCTCCTTGACCTCGAGAATGAGAAATATGTGGTCTCTTTATCTCTAATCTGGACAGGGCTCAGCTCCTCCTCGCTCCTGCTATTATCTTCATCTTGGAGTATCTGTCCACAGGGGGCAAGCTCAAGCTGCTCAGCCCGAGGCCCATCTATCTTCTGCCTCACTCTGATGGGGTATATATCACATCAGCTGGATGTCCCCACTGCCAAGTTCCATTGAAACCCACCTGATATGTTTTCCTGCCGTCTCAGGAAAAGAATGGATTGGCTGATACGCAACAATCTACTACCACTTCTGCTTGAAGGCACTGGGCACTGAGGCAGCAAAAAATACTCTGGACCCCTTGCAGCGCTGGTGGATGCTTCACTGGCCATCACACACCCAAGAGTAGAGGAGTAGTGAGTAGGTTCTTCCTCTGAGTGTTTATGGTTCATCTTTTAGTGTGAGCAGGATCTGCTGGTGTTGGAGGGTCTCCCAGGGAGGTGGGGGGGTGGTCGCCACCGTGGTTCACCCCGGGATCCTAAATGCTGATGGCGGACGTATCAGGAGGTATGCCCATCCATGCGAACTCTGGCTGGAGGCAGACATCTTGCTTGGGTCCCCAGCACTGAGACCTGGCCCAGCAAAGCATGTTTAAAGGCCAGGTGAGGGAGGGGAGTCTCAGGGTATGTGATCAGCTCGTGCACAATTCTCTGATTGGTTGATGGTGAGCTAACATGGCCAGGTCACAGGGGTTAACATTATCAATCCTCAGGCTCCAGGAGGTCTGGGAGCTATGTGCTCATGGTCATCAAGTAGTTAATGACTTCCTTTTGGTGGGGGTTTTAGCATCTGTAAAACAACTCAGGAAATGTGCATCAGATTCTGTTAGCTAGGTACTTCAGAGAGGAGTTAAGCAGAGGATATGGCAGATGGGTCTGTCCCGGGAAGGCCCCGTAGGGTCCTGCTTGGTTACTGAAGTAGTTATGTGGAAGAAGGTACATTAACTCTCCAATCCTGGTTTTGAAGAGGGGGATGATTAGGAGCTGGTGCTTAACCACAGCTACCCTTATTGACTTCTCCTACCCTCCCACCCCCCACCCCGCCAGTGGCTGGATGATTGTCCCACACTTTGAGGACAGCTCTGTTTAACAGCCCTTAATTAATGTGTTGACTCGACTGGAACCTGGCTATCTTATTAGCAAATCCATCCATTTTCAGGGCCCCAAAGCCTGTTCAGAGTAGACTCATTCTCTTTTTAGTTGAGAAAGAGGGAGCTTAGCTTTATAGTTAACACTGTCAGAATCTTTTATTAGGACAGACGGTAAGAGCAGGGGACTTTAACTCAGAAATGTAAGTGAGCCTCATATCTTAGCATAATGACCAGGGAGCATAAAACAGTCCGGGAGCCACAACATAAAAGTAATGTCTATCAAGTGTGCAGTTAAGCATTACCTAAATATAATAAACTGCAGGCAACAGCATCCACCCAGCCACACACGGTCAGATTACTCCCTTATCCTTTTATATTACAGTATGACAAAACCGCTTTCAGAGAGAAATTGGGGCTTCTTCACAGCACTTGTGAAGTTATTACAAGCTTAACCCAAGCCACATGGGCTGCATCGACAACCACAGACTCTTTAAAATAAAACTACATTTAAAACTCTCTGCCTTTCTACTTGACAAACAATCCGTGCAGTTGATGGTGGCACACATTGGTTCAAGTTCCCCTCATTTTTTGGACCCATATTTTCTTTCTCATACTATATTAAGAAGCTTTGGAAAAGGTATCTTGTAAAAAAGAGAGAACACAGCACCCACTAAAATCTTTCCCAGTTAAGATGCTGGTCCAGGGTTGTTTCTATGAAAATGGCCCTTTAAGCTTAGATAGTTACACCATCTTAGCACAATCACTCACTGTCATTTAAGCCACTCATATGAGTATGACTTGGTACTTAAAGCACCCTTCTTGTAGTAGAGCAAAGCACTTGCTTCTTAACAGGAGGTTCTGCGTCTTAACAACTAGGCCATTGCAAATCATTGATTGCTTAAAAAAAAAAAAAAAACAGTTAAAAACAAGATGTCATTGGTCCAGAGAACCAGAAGCCAGGTTGATGGGAATATGGACAATTGACATATTTCCTAGTGAGAACTTTGTCCAAGAAGAAGGGTCTTCAAGCTACAACCCTCAGGCCAAGGCCAGCTTGCTGCTTATTTTTGTATTTTGTATTATATTGGAACACCAGCACACCCGTTCTTTTAGTTACTTTCTATGCCTTCTTGTTCACTATAATCATAGAGTTAAATAGTTGCCAGAACAGGCTGTCTGGCCCTCAAAGACTAAAATATTTACCATCTGGCACTTTACAGAAAAAGTGGGCTGACCTCTGCCCTAGACACCTCTGGCATATAGCACAGCTCTTCTAATGCCACTCTACATCTCTGGCTCCCCACCTAGTCTAGAGATGTCAGTCATATCCTCCTTGCTTATAAAACTTCTTTAGGGAATCTGATCCAGACACTGGTCGGAAAGGGTAGCTCACACGGCTCTATCTTTTGATCACAGCTAATAGGGCCCAGGCTGGAAACCTGGCCCAACTGCCCATGAAAATTGGCAAGAGAAACTGTTTTACCTGGTACCTATGTAGTTGAATCCAGAGTTATTATTATGGCCAACCAAACTAATGTGCAAGCTTATGAGAAGAGGGAGAAGGGGCTGTAAACTTTGCAATGAAGCTTCCGTCTGCAGAAAGGAAATTGGGAGCAGACAGGCAGCACATATGAGAGACCCCCAAGGCTGCAAAGAGACAGACAGAAACAGACCATCTGTCTCAGCACTTTCTAAGACCCATGCGATCTGGCTGTATTTCATGTCATTGGGGGCCTGTGGGACTTCCTGTATTTCTTAACCTAAATTCCTTTTGCCTAACCTAGTCTGAGTGTATTTGTGGTTCTTGTTTTAAAATAAATAATTGACCTTAGACAAAAATACAGGTAGGTATAATATTTATTGAGTGACTGTTATATTACAAACATTGTTCTAGATGCTCCAAATTCAGTTGTGAAAGATACAAACTAAAATTTCTGCCCTCGTAGAGTTCATATTTTAGTGGGGTGTATATATTTGGCTCAATTTTCTTGCCTTTCTTTTGTCATTATTCCCATTTGGAAAAAGGAGATAAAATAGTACCCATCTCACTCAGGTTATCAAATGATAAAACGAAAACACTTTAGTAACTAGTTTGATGTCCTTTAATTCAAGGGTAAACAATCCATGGATTTGGGGAATATAGTGCCTCATAAGCAGAGGAGCACTCTTCCCAAGGAATGTGGGGCAAGAGTGAGTTTTCTAGAGCATTAGAAGAGGCCTCCCAGAAACGGTATGATTGGCTAGGAGGTAGATGATTTCCTTACAAGGCTGACAGGTCCTATTTTCTAGGGTAAGGTAATCCAGCTAAAGCTGAGTTGAAGGATTGTGATTGGTGTTAAGTTTCCTTGACAGTGAGGGGTTTCCTGTAAGTACAGGCTGACCTAGGTTTAGATTTGTGACATGGGCCGGGCAACTGGGGTGGCCTCCATTTTGTGGGTCCCGATACACAAATTAACTTTATCAGGGTTCGTTTTATGATTAAGTGGAATATGTACATGTAGAGTCCCTAGTTATATATGGTGGTGGTGGTCGTTGAAAAGAGAAGCTGAAAAGAAACAAAGGCCACAGCCAGAAGAAGGCTTGTGAAGGAGGGCAAATATAGACAGGTGTTGGTGCAGGGATTGCAGAAGGATAGAATCCTTTGTATCTTTGACTTTTGTAATCCAGAAAGTAATTGTCATTCATCACTATCAGTGTCCCCAGCAACAATCTGCCTTTGGACCCTTCTGACTCATTTATAAGTTTTTGCTCTTTCTTACTCTCCCCAGCAGAAAGGCATGGGGAGAGGAAGAGGGAGCTAGGGTCAATAACTTTCCTCAGTTTCTTTCTGACTATGACAGTGGGTAGTTGTTGCGTTTTGGGCCCCAAATATCCCTGGATGATTTCTACCTGCCCAACAGTACAAACGTTATTATAGCCAACCTCATAACTATTTACAGCAAGAAATGCCAAACAGATGGACCAGAACTGGTTCTAAATAAAATAAGCTTATTTTGAAAAAACCTACAAAGAGTCTTCCTTTTAAGAATTTTCTTTAAAGTATTAATATTTTGCAGAATGGACCAAAGGTGTAGGCAACCACCTAGACCAAAGTGGTCTGTGGATCAGCTGCATTGGAATCACGTGAGGGTCCATTTAGAAAGTAGATGGCTGGGGTCCCCCCAAGTAGATCCATTGAATCAGATTCTCTGTTGACAGGACTTAGGAATCTGTAATGATAGCAAGCTTCCCTGGTGATTGTTAAGCTGGCTAAGCTTGAGAATCACCGACCTGAAATGTCACCATCAAAGATTCTTTGGTTTTATGCTTTGGCCTAAATTGTGACTGTTTCTAGACAAGACAATACATTAAGATGTGAATGTAATGAATGTGAGTTAATTTGTATCCAGCTATCTAACATCACAGTTCACAGAAAGCATGACTGGAATGGGGAGAGAATGAGGGATCAGCAAGGTACTGGCTCCTAGTGGACGTACCACAAGGGGAAGAAGGGGTAGAGAGAGTTTTTCACAAGTCTGTTCTGCCTCCACGTAGTAGATACGCCATATGTGAAAGCTCTTGGATATAAGGTGTCCTTCCATCAGAAGTTGCTCTTGAGCTTGGGTCACACCTACCTGACAGGCAGCCCTGTTACTGAGGATGATTGTAATCTTTGCAGTGTGTATTGTCGGGGAAGAAGAAAATTTTCCTCTCCCCTTCTAGGTTCTTCTGGGTAGTTAAGAATTCAATTGACATGAGACAGATTAACAGGAGAAAATCAAATTTATTTTCATACGTACAGGAACCCCACATACATGAGAGGGTCAAAGACATAAAGGGAAAATGAGGTATACAGGCCATCCTGAGCTGAGGAATGGGATAGGGGTCTGGGGCTTCCAAGAACAGGAGGGATATTTACAGGACGATAAGCAGAAGAGTAGATGTTTGGTAATTAGATGTTTGCCCTGCTGTATAGATGGGGCCACTTAAATAAACTTTATCTCTGGTAATAACTCTTTTTCTCCAATTTAAATTCTTCTAGAAGTTTCTCTTGAGCCCACAAGGTCTCTATTGTCTTTAGCACAAAAGAATCCATGTGCCAAAGTGGCACATCTTGGGGAGGCCTGTTGTGAACCCGTATAGCATGTAAAAGGGGACCTTTCTCGGTAGGGCTGGTCCGGCTTGCTCTTGGCTGTATGAATGGGGAGTGGGCTTGGGGACCTTCCTGCTCTCCTTTGCAGGCATTTCTCGGGAGATGGAAGCAGGGATCCACCATGCACAACTCAGAGCTATTCCTTCCCTAGACTGAATGGTGACCGTTACGGAAAAATCCCTAACCCTATTATTGTCCCTGTCTTTCCTATGGCTGAATTAAAAGAAAAAAATCATTAGGTGTGTGGGGAGCAAGCTTCCTTTCCTGTTAAATGCTATAAAGCCAAGCCTTGTGGGCAGCTCTGGCTGATTATCAGGATTTTCAAATTGACTCTTCTACTGTGTAGAAGGAACTTAATTCCGTATCTAATTTTAATCTGCATCCCACGGTCAGAAGTGTTGTGTTAAAGCATTTGTTAACATTTAGAGAGGGGGAGCTGATGATATTGATCCTTCTTGTGTAAATTGGCCAAGGTGATCAATTTGGGGTTGTAAACTTTTGATGTTTAAATGCATTACCTTAATACCATTTAAGCACAGTCAATTGTCAACCCCATTAACCCATAGTGTACAGTCTGAACTTGGAATTCAACATTTCCAGAATGGTGACGTGAGGAGGGGAGTTTAGCAATTTGCACACAGAGTAGATCGGCTGTTCCCTTACAGGCCATTTCCTGTGTGTGCTGCTGAAATAGGCAATCATGGGGTCGTTGGCATAGTCAGAGTATGTTGCCGAGAATCCACTCTTCCTCCCTTATCCCATCCTGACTGCAATCATGAGAAAATGAGCAGATTTGTATTAAGTTAGCATTCAGGCAGTTAGCATATAGGTAGGGAAGGATTAATAGTGGCATCTGTTGTTGCAAACCAACAAGAGATAAACACAGAGACAAAATATTGTCAGCGTGAAGCTGCTGACTGACACCCAGAAGCTAAGGGCACAATGATTTCCACAGCCCAGGAGATGGTTCTTGGACACAGGGCTGCTTTGACCTGGTGACCAGAAAATTGCCAACAAATAATCCCCTTCCAAAGGGCTTTCTCTGCCCTTTGCCCATGCAATACATTTCCTTCTATAAGGAAAGAACTTGATTAAATGCTGTATCAGTTAGGATTAGGTACAGCTGTGAGTGACAGAAAACCCAAATTAATAGTAGTTTCAACACACAAGATTTAATCCTCTCGTTTGAGAAATCTAAAGTTTGACAATCCAGGGCACGGTTGGCAGTTCCATGATGTTACCAGGACATGGTCTTCTCCCAGTTTTTAGCTCCATCATCTCTAGGCTGTGTCTCTCATGCTTGTAACCCAAGGTGATTGCTTAAACTCTGGCTATTGTGTCACTTTTCCAGACAGCAGAAGGGAAAAAGAGGGCAAAGGACAATGCACCATTTTCCCTTAAGGACACTCTTCAGAAGCCACACATGAAATTTTCATTTGCACACCAATGGTCAGAACTTAGCCACGTGACCATACTGAGGTACAACGGAGGCTGGGGAATATAGTATTAAGCATGTGTCCTGCTAAAACTCAAAATTCTCTTACAAATGGAGAGAATAGATATTGAAGGTCAACCAGCTGTCTCTGTCCCAAGTGCTGTGTATGTTGCAGATGGGGACAGAAAAACTAAATCAAGCTTTTTGATTTTCCCCCTGCCATCATGGATCAACAACTCTCCATTTCCCTTTATCTCGACCAATCTAAAATGTTTACAGCCTCCTAAACAAAATGGAAAAGCATCCAGAAAGATCCAAGAGAAGGGGAAGGGGCATATGTAACATCAGTATTTCTCCCCCAAGTGATTTCAAAGCATTTTGAATCACTTGATCACTGTATATGGCACAGTCTGGCCATCAGCTCTGTCTCACTTTTACTCTGATAAACTAGGAATGTGATGGGGGCGTGGGGGCAGTGCGTTTGCCACTCTCATTAAAGCACACCAGTGGAACCATTAATCTTTTTGAATAAAAGTAACTCACATGTGATTTTGGATACTCCAGAAGGCACCTACCTACCTACTTATCACACCTACCACGCCAGATGTCCCGGTTGCGAGAAGTCTCATGAAAACTTAAAGCCTCAAGGTGTCCCTAAACCATATGCCCAGTGTCCAAGACCCAGTTCTGGGGTCACTAGGTTCTCCTGGGGTGAAACATAGTCCTTTTCTTAGGAATCCTTTCTTAGGAACTAAGAATTCTTATTTGTTTGGGGAGGTTTGTTGCACACGTTTTCAAAAATGAAGAAATCTCTAATAAGGATGATTCTCAACTTGTGGATTAATCATGCTTAATGATTCATCCCAGACAGGCTTTGCACAACTATTACATGCCTCTCGACCGTCTCTGTGACTGCCCATTTATGTGTGCTGACAGAATGCAAATTTAAGTTTAACAGAAGCCTAAGCAAAATATAATTGAGAAGGTAACTTTCCCCAAAATGATGTACAAGGTAAAATAGAAATGACTTCAAAATTATCAGTGTCACATTCATTGATGTGGATAATCAAGAAATGACTATACAGAAAAGTATCATTATTTTGGGCTCCAGCAATTCAGAATTTGTGATTAAATTTCTACCCACTTCCTGTTCAAAATACCATTGCGCTACCTCTGAACGAATAGTTAGTTCAGCAACGTAACAGTGTAAAGAAGATTGCAAAAGGGCATGTTTCACCTAGGAGGGATTGATCTCTTTTTAAGGGCTTTGACACATTAATTATTTGCATGCAAATGAGTGCTACTTATTCCAAATGAGTCTTATCTTGTCATTAAAACTCTTATAACACGACCTCATTTGGAAACATTTGGTTACCAGTTAGTTTGTTATTAGGTGTTATTGCAAATAATAAAACTGCATCTAATCTTTTAAATATGTAACTTAGACCCTTCACAAATTGAGATTAACCTTCCCTGTATTTGGCCTGTATCACTGAGGTTTCCCTGTATGCATGAAGATATATTTAGCTATCCATAGGCTGAACCTAACCCATTTATAGATCAGCAACTATTTCTGCAAATGGGCCAACTAGCCCTGCTGTGTGCAGAAAACATTCAGGATAATTGAAAACTACCTGAAATATTTATAAGCTTTGAACGAGTTCAATGAAGGCACTGGTCAGACATTCAGACTTTGATTCTAGTCCAATTACATCAAGTCACAGCCAATGATCTCAAATGATTAGAATGGCACTGAAAGTTTTTCTTTGTTTTTGTAGATCTAACCAGCTCAGTCACAAATCTGAGTAATTAGATATGTTTAATACAACTAAAACCAACAAAATATCATTTATCATACATTTAATATCTATGGCTTTTTGGTAAAGTAGATCATGTAATCCAGCTAGTTGCTTTATTATTAAGTCCCAAGACTTAGTCCCTTGGCTTAGCAAATATGCTCACTAGGGAAGCAGTGTTTCATTTAATTAAGAGCATAAGACAACAGAGTTCAGACTCCAGTTTTTCTACTTCTACCTTAAGCATTCTATTAGTCAGTCTCCTCACTTATAAAATGGGGACTCCAGTCCCTACCTCAAGAATAAGGGCTTAGCGTAGTGCCTGGAAAATATCATTATTATAGCTGTCATTAGGATTAGTGATAATATTTACTGAATTGACATGGAAAGGTAACAGAACTGAAGAACTTTAACGGGGACAGACAGTCCCATTGGTGGCTAGTTGCAACAAGCTTAACCAATGAAGTTCCCAGTCATCAGCCATTGGCCATTGCACAGTGTTTAGACCTCAGTTAACCTTTTTATACATTGATACTACTTGAAAACCCATTATGAACTGTGTGTGAGTGTAACTGAAAAGGTCACTGTGGGATCAATAGTACCTTCCAAACTAAGAACATGTGAAGTCTGTCCTCTGATTAGTGAGCATGGCCACTATCCAAATTGCCTGCCACCTAGATTCTTCATATGCCACAACATATTGTATACATGTAAGAAATTCCCAGACTCACGGCATTTCAGTGATTTTGAAGACATGTTCATAGATCACGATTGCCCAAAAGAAAACCTCCATACAGCATCCGTTGAATAGAACAAAATAACAAAATGAATGAAAGTCTGTCTAGAGTCAGTCAGCTAAGCATGTTGTTTGTGGTCTTTTACTGAATGGCACACCTTTCAAAAAGCAGTGTTTATTCCTCCTCAACATCTTAATCTAAGAACACTGTATAAACTATTCGCCAATCTCTAACCCTTGAAAAGTATTTATCAGTACATTACCCACAGGAGCACCCCTAGGTGCATGTGAGGAATTCAAAGAAAGAGATCAGTCCTTGCTCAGACTCTAGCCATACAGATTAAGAGGTACAATTTGTCAGAGGAGAAAGAGGGGAACTGGAAGCTTCACTAGCTGGTGTGTATGTCTGTGAGTTGTTTGGTGTGTCGCAAGGGATTTGATAAAAATCGTATTTAAACTACTGATGTTTGGGTATGATTTAATTATTTCAAAGAGAGTGAAATCAAAGTGATCCTTCTAATGACATCACTTTCATTTACTTACATTCCATTCATGCTGTCTTGAGTAGCAGCTAAATGGGCAGGGTTACACACAGAAAACGGTATAGCATATAACTCTGGGCATATGCAAAGGGAGGTGACTAGACAGCAACAGTCTCTATCCTGTATGTTGCAACTGGGAAAAGAAAGGTGGTTAAACCCCAGCTCAGAGTACCGTCTAAGGCACCTGCTGCCACCAGACTTTGTCTTGCTCAGAGCTCCTCATTCCATGGTGTTTTTCACCCTCCCTCCTATCACCATCCCAACTCTTTCCTGTCTAGAAACCCGACATCTGGACATTACTCTTAGGTTTTATTTATTACTAATCAGAGCATAAAAAATATCATTTAAAAAAATTCTTTTTTTCTGTCTAGGGCCATGTGTTTTTGGAATGCTCGTGGACCCACAAGCATTCCAAATGTGGAGATGTGGAGATGAATTCACATTATATCTTATATCTTATATCTTATATCATTATATCTTATAGCTTATATCATGTTGAGGTGAGGAAAGTTTGGGACAAAAAATATAAAAGTTTATCTTAGGTAAATGGGGAAGCTCAATCACAGACATATAGGGTGACATCGCCACCTATCCCCAAAGGTCACATTATCACCGTGTAATAATGGGGAAGTCTGGCTATAGGAGTCTAACCTTCTCCACTTTTGAGATGGGTTAGGTAACAGTGACCTTTTTTATTGATGGATTCTGAGGGCTATTAAATTAGCACTTCTTAAAGGGGGTTAAATAAATACTAAGCAGTAGTGTAAACAAATTTCACTTAAAACTATGAATAATGGAATCTGTGCTTCATTTATCATTTCTGGCAATGCAAATACATCAGAGGAAGCCAGTCATTTTTTCAGCTTTCATGGAAAATTTGCAATTCAGAAATCATTCTTTGGGTTCTTTATGCCTTCCTGCTCAATCTGTCATTGACTGTTGAGATTAGTGCCTGCTTGGTGGTTCTGTTTCTGTTCCCCAGCAATCTGTTAGGAACTAATGGTAAATAAAAGGGTACTCTGATGAAACAGTGTGGGCCTGAGGTTGAGAATGCAAGTTAGGCTGGAAAAGGTGAAGGACTGTATGCTGTGAGTTCAGGCTGGAAATGCAATCAGTAGACAGACCCACAGTGGGAACTTCTAGGTCTAAATAAATCCCAATTTAATATTATTCCATTTTTCAGAATATACACTTAATCTTCCTTCTGTGTGTGCCTGTCTAAGGCTCTGATACCCATGCACTAATCACAAACCCAGCTTACAGCTTTTCCCGTTGGGGGATGCTCTATTCCTCATGCTTGAATATTATGGCTGGGTGGCTGCATTGCAGGATGAGAAAGCACTCTTAAATGAAGGAGTAGATCAGCATCACAAATTCCTTTTCAAAATACTTTGGCCCACACAGTTTGGGTTGGATCATCCCACATTATGGATGTTACATCCACGTGCCCTCTCTAGGTGGCTGGCTTGGGCTTCTTCACAGAATGATAGTCTCAGAGTAGTCAAACTTTTTACGTGTAGGCTAGCTTCCCCCAGGGCAAGTGTTCCAAGAGACAGGAAGTGGAGACTGCCATTTTTTAAAGACCAAGCCTAGAAAGTGGCACATCTTCTTTTGTTCTATTATATCCTATTATTCAGAAAAGTCATACAGGCCACTCAATTTCAACGGAAGGAGAAATAGACCCCACCTCTTGATGAAAGGAGTTTCCAAGAATTTGAGACTGTTTATGATTGGCCACAGGATCCAAACTTATTTCTTTCCATATGGATAGCCAACTGACCCACTAAAACCTGCATGGGGTCACTACCAACAAAAGACCACTTTAAACTTAATTTTCAGGGGAGATGTTTGCCCCACCATCCAACACCAAGTTTTGAGACAGGCGATTTTCTTTAGAATCCCTTGGTGTGTGAGGAGAAGTATGTTTATTTCCAGTTTACCTTTGTACTGGGCACATAGCTTTTTGGAATCCTAATTTTATAAGAGTGTGGGTGTCTTATAGTAGATGTCCCAGCTGGTTGACTCTGGTCTTTTTTTTTTTTTTTTTGTCTTTCAAATTATTTATGTCAAGTAGAAACTGGGAAGACAACCACATGTAAGACAGTTAAAAAAAAACCTTGACAAATACACTCATTTGGTCATCAAAATATAAAAAGCTGAAAATAATATTTCATTAGCTACTTTGATTGAAAACAGTGTTATTCTATGTGTATATGTATAACTGATTCACTTCGCTGTACAGCAAAAACCAACACATTGTAATTTATTTATTTTTATTTATTTATTTATTTATTTATTTATGGCTGTGTTGGGTCTTCGTTTCTGTGCGAGGGCCTTCTCTAGTTGCGGCAAGCAGGGGCCACTCTTCATCGCGGTGCGCGGGCCTCTCGCTATCGCGGCCTCTCTTGTTGCGGAGCACGGGCTCCAGACGCGCAGGCTCAGTAGTTGTGGCTCACGGGCCCAGTTGCTCCATGGCATGTGGGATCTTCCCAGACCAGGGCTCGAACCCGTGTCCCCTGCATTGGCAGGCAGATTCTCAACCACTGCGCCACCAAGGAAGCCCAAAAAAACCAACACATTTTAAATCAACTATACTCCAATAAAATTTTAAGTGTTATTTTATTCAAGTAGTAAGCCCAAAGCCGTCCCAAACTAAGAGTTAAAGCTCTTCTATTCACACAGACAGATGTTAGACAAGAATCATATGCATTTTTATCCAGAACAGTCCCCCCCAAATCCTTGTCTTTTTATTTTTGTTACTCTTATGAAAGTTATTCAGTGTTTTGTGTTTTTCATAAATAAATTTTTTTCAGAATGCCACTAAACAACCACATCAACCTTGGACAATATCTAAAATCACTTTTACGAAAGTGGAAATAGCTAAAGAAGAATTCTCAGGTTAAGTGAGAGGCGTGGGTGTGGGTGGGTTATTAATTGACATGGAATAATTTGTCGTTTGATCGGCACAGTGACATTGCTGAACGAACGTGCTTCGAAAGTTGGCCCACCCGATAACAACCCATGTGGACTCAAACCTTTTCTTGGTCCTAGAATCCTTTCTCAAAGGTATAAATGAGGCTCAAAAAATCACCAGGAGAAGGACGAGTAAAAGCTGAGTCTTTGCCAAGAGTGGGGTGCTGGCCAGAGACAGTCAAGTTCTTGTACACCCAGTGGAAACGCAAAGTGTCCTGGCACGGCTGTCCCCAAGGGCTGTCCCCCAGGGCACATGTGAGGTGGGTCTGGTGAAGGAGAGACAGGCTTATTTGGATGAGGGTCACGCACCACCCCCGGAGAGTCAGGGCCGGGGAGCAGACCCTTACCACCGAGGCCGCCATGGTCTCCGGGTTGCCGTCCTGGGTTTGTCAGCCTGTCTCTGCCCTTTCCTCCTGGGCCGCCTCCAGCCTTCTGGCACTGAAGGGTTTCTTCCTCTTGCTCCTCATCTGAATCTGACTCATCGCTGCAGAAGTGAATGGTGGCTTGCGCAGGGAAACTAGCCAGCACCTTCTCGCACGAACTCTGCAGATACTCTTGACGCTTAGAAATGGGTAAAAAGTCTTAACAGGATGCTGAAACCCAAAGGCCCCCTTCGATCCAAGCGTTTGTTGGTCACTCCCAAGCTCAAGCTCGCCTCCAGTTCTGGTGGGCTCAGCATCCTGGGGGGGTCAGGATCCAAGGTCTCCATGGTGTTTGGCTCTTGGGCCGGAGCGGCGGCGGTGGTACCCGGGGACCATCCCGGCGGCAGTGACCGACGCATCCCTGTGCCCGTCCAGCGGCGCCAGCTATCCGCCACGCCTTTAACTGCTCAGACGAGGGAGCTCTGACTCTGGTCTTTATCTCTAATCCCCTACACCCCACAAGGTCATAAAAAGCTGAAAGCTCAAATTCACGGTTTTGTTAATGTTCTCCGAGCAAAAGCAAGCTTACTTCTCTGGGTTCCTGTTTTTGTTTTTGTTTTGCCTCCTCTGCATATTCCTTACTTTCTTGACAACTCATTTACGCATTTAATACACACACACACACAAATAACACTGTTGAAAAAAATCAGAAATTAATGAATGCTAGCTTTATGGAAATGAAAAGGGGTGGAGGAGATGAGAGAACAGCCTTGGAAAATCTGTGCTCCAGGAGGGTGGAATTCAGTGGAAGCTGTCGGTGCTTCCTTAATCAGTGCAAGACATTGATTTGTTTTGTTCTGTTTTGCATTGATGGTGAGATTTCTATAGCTCACCCCAGGGGGACAGGAGATAGATAGAACGTACTCGTCCCATCTGGGTAAATAGTGAACCGTAAATAAGTCACTACTCTTTTGTTGAATTTATAAATAGTATTCTCCTAACAAGGAGATACTTTGAGTAACATTTCTTGAACTACATTTGTTTTCCAATCATCATTACCAGGTAGATGTGAAGATTTGAACCTTGAGAAAGAAGAAAATTGATGAGAATCCATGGCAATTTGAAATGGTGGTATTCCATATTTTTCATTGTTGTTGTTGTTGTTCTGTGTTTGTTTTACTTGGGGACACTGTCATGTGTCCTAAAAAGAAAATCATTAAATTATGTGCTTTAAAGAAAGTTTTATTAGCAAGTAAGCTTTTAAAACAAAACTCTGGGGACTTCCCTGGTGGTGCAGTGGTTATGAATCCGCCTGCCAATGCAGGGGACACAGGTTTCATCCCTGGTCCGGGAAGATCCCACAGGCTGCGGAACAACTAAGCCCGTGCGCCACAGCTACTGAGCCTGCGCTCTAGAGCCTGCGAGCCACAACTACGTAGCCTACGCACTGCAACTACTGAAGCCCATGCACCTAGAGCCCATGCTCCGCAACAAGAGAAGTCACTGCAATGAGAAGCCTGTGCACCGCAACGAAGAGTAGCCCCTGCTCTCCATGACTAGAGAAAGCCTGCATGCAGCAACGAAGACCCAATGCAGCCAAAAAATAAATTAAAAAAAAAAAAGACTTAAAAAAAAAAACAAAAACTCTGGATCTTCTCCCATGCCTAAACCTGGGATGAGGTGATATAGTATAGCAGTTGCTATGATCTGAATGTGTCGCCTCAAAATTCATACATTGAAACCCTAACCCCCGAGGGGGCATAGTATTAGGATGTGAGGCCTTTGGGAGGTGGTTGAGTCGTGAGGGTCTCATGACCTTTTATAAGGACATGAGATTAATGCCCCAGAGGCCCCAGAGAGCTCACTTGCCCCTTCCACCATGTGAGGACACAGAGAGAAGGTACTATCTGTGAAAAGGCAGGCCCTCACCAAGCACAGATCTGCTAGCGCTTTGATCTTGGACTTCCCAGCCTCTAGAACTGTGAGAAATACATTTCTGATGTTTATAAGCTACCCAGTCTCTGTTATTTTGTTATAGAAGCCCAAACAAAGTAAGTAAGTAGTCAAGAACAAGCTCTCCAATGTTACTTTCTAGCTCCGCCATTTCCTAAATAGACCACTTTTGTCAAGTCACTTCATCCCTCAACCTTAGTTACCGCATCTGCAAATGTGGACAAATGAATGTTAAATGAGATAACATGTGCCAAGTATAAGATCAGTCATGACACTTATTTGCCTGGCACTTAAGCACATAAATGTTAGCTGTAGTTGTTGTTGCTCTTATAATAACTATTAATATGAAATAAGCCCCAGGAATGATGGTATATGATCAGGGTATTTGTTATAGGTACTACTTGATGGTTACTAGGAAGACAATTAAATTTTTTTACATATTGGGACGACTATTTGACCTCAGTTAATTTGTTTTTTTTTTTTTTTAATTGGAGTATAGTTGCTTTACAATGTTGGGTTAGTTTCTGCTGTACAGCAAAGTGAATCAGTTATACATGTACATATATCCTCTCTTTTTTAGATTCCCTTCCCATTTAGGTCACCACAGAGCATTGAGTAGAGTTCCCTGTGCTATACAGTAGGTTCTCATTAGTTATCTAATATTTTATACATAGTATATATGTCAATCCCAATCTCCCAATTCATCCCCCCCTCCCCCTTCCCCCCTTGGTAACCATAAGTTTGTTTTCTACACCTATGACTCTGACCTAAGTTAGTTTAAAACAATTACACCATCAACTATACTCCAATAAAAATTTAAAAAAATAAAACAATTGCACCAAAATGGCTGTGGCAGATTTCCTGCATCTTTCAATAAGGACCGTAATAAGTCTACCTCTCAAGAGGAAATAGTCTAGTCTTCTATGAATAGTGTGTGTCAACAGGAAAAGTTTCAGTTAACCAAGCTCTTCTTACAACCATTACTGTATTTCACCTAAGATTGAACAGCAGTGTTCACTATTGCAGGGCAAGGCAATAGGAATTAAAGAGAATCTAATATGTTTAAGATTGTTGTATTTTTACTTGATCAAGAAAGTGTTGACTGAGCTGGTTTCTTCAGTGTGCAGTTGTACTTACAGTTTTATTTATTAATGATCACCAGTGGTCTCCATAATTTAGGTGTAATGGTTAAACAATTACCTTTTGCCTTTGAACTGAAAAAAGAAGAAAGTCATTTAATTGCTAGTAATTTTTCCTCATTATACAAAAGCCCTGCCTTACTTCTTGGTAACATAATAATAATAGCCAGATAAAACAGTGATTCGGCAAACAATAACTTGTTTTGCTCCTTAAAAGCCAAACTATAAATCCCAAATGGCCGCATATAGCATATAAGCCATAGGGCTGAAAAGAGTATATTTTCAAAAAGGGATCTTGGTATGAGTTGAGGATAAGGGAGCTCTTTCTCCTATCCCATTGTGTCTTTGTAATAATGTGGTCAACCACAGCAACACAACTCTATGCACTGATTTAGTCCTCCTTTTGTTTTATCATCACCCCCCTTTCCAGACTTGTACGTTCATCCCCCCCACCTCATACAGGATCTCCTTACCGTATTCTTGGAAGTGACTTGTGATGACAGATTTGGGTGAATAATTCTGTCTTTCTGCATGAAGGAGAAAAAAATATATACGATATGCATTAGTCTTGTTCTGTCGTTTGACTCCCAGCTGCTCCCAAGCAGCTCACAGAGGACTAACATGGGTTTGATTAGAGAAATCTGGGGTATCGGGAAGGTCACACAATTTCTGGCAGCTTCCTTGTAAATTAAATCCAAGTAATTTATTCATGATGGTATCTATTTCAATTGTGGAGAGAGAGAGCGAAAGAAAACATAGTCTGAACAGTGACTTGGAAAACAGAAACTCTTGGGCTTTGCTCCCACCCTTAATGTCAACTACCTCTGTAGCCTGGGTGCGCACCCCAGAAGGGTACTCCAAGGATTAATTAGCTTCTTAAATGCTTTGAATGTGGAAATGTACTGAATAAACATATGACAGATTGAATTCACCAGAGGAAAAGAGAGACCTGAATTGGAGGGGGTGGGGGTGGGAGGAGTGGAGAACAGTTATAGAGTGAGAGATTATTGAATGTTTGTTCATTCTTACTTTGGAACAGTAAGAAGAAAATATCCTTAAGGAGTATTTTGCTTTATGTAAGCTGAAGGAGGGGGAGAAGAAGGCTAAAAAATCATCAGAAACTAATAGAATACTGTGATCCATAAGCAGTGACTAGAGATGGGAGGCTTAGTGAGGACGAGAGTGAACCATATAATAATGTGAAGCAAAGCTCTGTGGCTAGAAAAAAAAAAAAAAAGAAAACTAATCTTTCAAGAAAGGAAGTAGGACACTGATCTTAGGAGGCAGGGAGCATTGTGGTACAGAAAGCAAGAGACAAGACTGGATAATTAGATGGACTTGTCCCAAAGGAAATAAGTCAGGAGGAAGAGGAGGTGAGTAATATTAATGTTGTAGGTAGAAGGACACTATAATATACCAAATCAAGCCTGCTGATCTAAAACACAGGAGTGGAGACATGATGTAGTCAAAATGGCAGGGAATGATTGAAAATGAGATCGAAAATTTCAGCTGTAAGATAATAAGCTCATCATAAAATGCTGCTTATCAGGTCAAAAAAGAAAACCACTGTGAAATGCTGAGGAGGTGGACAGTGAGACAACATAATGTGATCCAAGATGCGGTTTCGGTCAAGTATTAGAACATGAAAGAAGAGAGAAATGGAACAATAACACAAAGAAAGAGAGAGGTACTGAAAATTAGATGATACTGAGGGTGAGGGGCAGAACATTATAGGAAAAGATTTGTAGTGTAATAAGACTGAGTGTGGGTCTTAGACATGCGTGCTCTCTAGGATTTCAATAAAGGAGGAGTTCAGAAGCAGGAATAGAACTATTCATATATGTGATTGGCTCATTAAACCCAGTATCTCTTCCCCATAATTACTTGGATGTCCAGTTTGCATTTGCTTCTGCAGAATAAATGTGTACACCTGGCCAAATCACTCTGCTATCACATTAGCCTATCATCCAAGAAAATAATCATAACTTGCATTCCAATTAAGAGATTCAAATGCCATCATTCCCCATTATTTCCTTTCAGGGCAATAATTCCATCCAGCAAGGTTCGCTAGTACTGTTACCTGTGCAGACATTTGGGAAATCCACTTCATTGACACCCATCATTTAACTCAAGCTTTAAATTTTTGACTGGAATTTTAAAGTTAAAACCTTGTTATGCGCTTTTCTTTGCTTATCTTTATTTTATACAAAGTTGGCCCCTAAAATGCTTACAGAGCATTTCTTAAAACCCAGATTACAAAATTATTGGTGATTTAGCTAGTTACCCCTTCTGAATTGGCTAGATAAAAGCCATAAACCTTAATTACATAATAAAGTTCCCTTCTAAATATCAAAATCCCTAAGAGAACAATCATTTGCAGTATCCAGATCAAGATTTTGTATGCAAGATCACCAAGCATCCCACACGGGCTTTGGGCACAGGCTGTTACTGCTTCATGGCTGCATTGCCAGCTCAGCTTGACTTGCTTAACCCTCTGCCTGCCCTGCTTTATGTCACCCGAGCTAATTGATCCACAAAAGATAGAGGGGCCTTGGTTTGGAATAAAGTTGCCTCTTTAAGTGTTTTTCAAGTGTTTAATCCTAAACAAGGGCCCCACCCATAGGTTACCTCAATTAGCCAGTCAAGAGTGGCCCATCTACTTATTGCAACAACTTGCTTGATACATTTTGTTAAATTATTATTACTATTATTCCCAATAACACCTTCAATATAAAAGTTAATAAGTGCTCACTGCAAAAAAAATTAAATATATGGAAAACCACAAAGAGAAAAACAGAGGCAAAGACCTTGACTAGATAGTTCTCCAAAGAAGGTAGACAAATAGCCAACAAATACATGAAAATATGCTCAACATCACCGATCATCAGGAAAACATGAATCAAAACTGTAATGAGATATCACCTCATATCTATTAGGATAACCACTATAAAAAAAAAAACAGGAAATAATAAGTGTTGGTGAGGATGTGGAGAAATTGAAACCCTTGTGCAGTATTGGTGGGAATGTGAAATGGTGCAGTGTTATGGAAAATAGTATGAAGTTTCCTCAAAAATTAAAAATGGAATTACCATATGATCTAGCAGTACTATTTCTTGGTATTTATCCAAAAGAATTGAAAGCAGGATCTCAAAGAGATTTTTACACACACATGTTCATTGCAGCATTATTCACAATAGCCAAGAGGCAGAAGCAACCCAAATGTCCATCAGTGTATGAACAAATAAAGGAAATGTGGTATATACATACAACAAACTACTATTCGGCTTTAAAAAAGGAAATCCTGTCCCGTGCTACAACATGGATGAACCTTGAGAGCAGCATTATACTAAGTAAAATAATTCAGTGACAAAAAGACAAATACTGTATGATTTCACTTATATGAAATATCTAAAGTAGTTAAACTCATGGAAACAGAAAAGGGTGGTTACCAGGGGCTGGAAGGAGGGGAAAATGGGGAGTTGTTGTTCAATGGATATAGAGGTTTAGTTTTGTAAAATGAAAAAGTTCTAGAGATCTCTTGCACAAAAAGTTCCAGAGATCTGTGAATGTAGTTGACACTACTGAGCTGTACACATAAAAATGGTTAAGAGCATAAATTTTATGGGTTTTTTTTAATCACAATTTAAAATATTTAAAGAAAAAAAGAAGCAGCAGCAGCAATAGCTTGAAAAGCACCTGTGCATTAGTACTTATGGATTTGTCAAGCCTGGAACGTTACCAGGATGTGAATGAGCCTGGGCTAGACTACTGGAGGTTACAAGACCACATCTCAGCAGACAGTCAATCAGCCACCAGACAGCTAACCAGTCACCAGCCAACCCAGCAGCCAATCACAGACACATGCATGGGCCACAGCAAAGATCTGCTGAGCCTGACTCAGATCTGCAGAAGCCCCCAGATGAAAACAGCCCAAATTGTTGGCCTGTATATTCTTGAGCTAAGTAAATCATTGTTATTTGGGGGAAATTTTAAAATAAAACAGAAATCACTCAAAATTCTTCCACTTAGAGGGAACCCTTGTGAACTAATATAAGTTTTGTGTATGTGTTTATGCATGTAACAGTATTCTATCAGGCGTTTACACCTTTATTTCTTTAATCCCAATGCATTTAGCTTGTTTTAAAATCTTGTGATATTGAAAATAACACTGAGATGAGCACTTTGTGGATATATTTTGTGTACAACGATGATTATTTTCTTAGGATGAATTCTTAGACATTGGATATCTGGGTGAAAGTTATATAAATTACTTAGGTATCTTAAAAGTATTCACTAAATCCTTTTTAAATGGGGGAGGCAGAGTTTCTTTTCACATCTGGTCACTAAGTTACACTTTTTAAAAAAAATCTAGCATTGTTTAACTGTAAAAATAATTTGATTAACTACTTTGGGTGAGCAGACCAAGAAAGAAATCTATAGGCAATGAAAACAGATATTAGTGGGTAAATTCTTAATGACAGTTGAGAGACACACAAGTGCAACCCAAATAGAAAAAAAAACCTTATTGTTGCTGTTCTGATGCCTGCCTGGTCTGTAAAACGTAGCAGATTTTTCAGTGCCTGTGGTGAAATGCAGCACATATTTGAGTGAGAAACCAGGCACTAAGAGCTTTATATGTTAATAATGCTGTGAGATCCACTAAATTTTTTGTATATAAATGTGCCCAAAACACTTAGTTTTATTCACACCCTGGAAGAAATAATATAAAGGTCTATTTATTGTTCATCTTCATCTATTTTAAATGCCAGCCAATGTGTGAATGGTTCATATCAGAAGGCTATTCAGCTGAAGACTATCATTAAAATGGCATAAATCAACATTCTTTTTATTAAGTAAGCCTTCATCCTAGCTAAATATTTTGGACCTCAAGCAAGGGAAACCCTTGTCCTTTTCAACTAGGAAGTAAATAGATGTCTAGTCCCTCTTATTCCCTGTAATGCAAGTATGACCTGGTTCTCATATACGCACGTTGTTGGGGAAAAAGAGCAGTATTTCCTTAGGCAGACAAGAGTGTTTAGCTTATACCCAACATGGTAAGTATAGACTAGGACATTCAGATAATGTTCAACAACTGGTGATTTTCTGGGTGATGTGGATGAGGAATGTCAAAAATGCCTCCTAAACATTGATCAAGTCTATGAGGCACTGTGGACAAAGAATGTCACCTGCCATATCAGTAAACAAAGGATGTTGCAGCCATCAAGCCCTCAGACACTGCAGTCACCCCTAACTGTGCACCCAGAGGGGATTCAGGATGGAGAAAAGCAGGACACTGGCCTTAGATAGTTAAAGTGCATATGAAAGGATTGATTTCAATGAGCACAGGCTCTTGCATCTTCCCATATATAGAAAAGTGCTAAATTCATTAACTTGAGATGTCTGGTTTTCTTTAATTAATAGTAATCATTTGATGTTCTGACTGCCTGGTTTTTGTTGCAAAAACTCCTATATATCCCTTCTTCTCCCTTAGCTCTTTGGAGCAGTTCCTCAGAGCTACCTGAGGGGCTGTCTCCCAGGCTTAAATCCTTATAAAGCCCGCCAGAAAAAACATAATTCTCAATTTTTAGGTGGTGTATTTTTTTCCAGTCAACACTGACTAATATTTGGGGTGCATTCTTATAAGCACAGAAGGTTTAGTTGCCATTAATAATGCATTTAATGGAGTTTTGACGTTTCTTGTCAATTCTCTGCACATATTCCTTTGAGAATTAGCAGAACTTTGAATCAGTATGTAGGCAACTAATAATTAGCCCACTTGGTCGATCTCTGGGCCTCAAATCTTACAGGAGCTGCTCAGGAAGTAACCATTTCTATAAAGTTAGGGAAGCTTGGTAGTAAATGACGCCGTTCTCACACATAATCCTTCTCTTTCTAATTCCCAGAGTGTGTATGTGTGTCGGAGGAGGGTCAAGTTGTGTGTGACTGGAGAGAATCTCCAATATTCTAATAGTTGGGGTCAACAGTCCCACTGAACCCCAAGAAAATTGTCTTCACTGCTGCTCCATGAACTTCATTCACAAAGCAAATGGTGAGAATGAATCTTACAAAGTTCTAGCAGTGGAGCCAAGTCAGTGTGAAACTGAGCATTGAGAACAAATTTAAGAAGATGCAGTATTTTGGTAATTGTTAAAATAATTTTATTTCCTTTGGTGGTGGCCATTGGGATCGGGAACCTACTCCCTTCCCCCACCTCCCACCTTGAAATGCAAACAAAGGCTTGCTAAAGTAGTGCTATGAGGAGTGGTTTGATTCTTGAAGAGCAGGATTGTTTATTTGTTCTCTTTCATTTGCAAAGCATCATATGAGTTTTGCAGATGGCACTTATAAAAGAAATGGTTCAAATACCTATTTGATCTGGCCCTGACACACACACTTACGTGCACATACAAGTTCAAGTCAACCTGATTTCCTCCCACTTTAGAAAAATAATTTATGAGACATTTATGGTTTTAGCATTTATACCTAAAATATGGTATTTAGCAAGACACAAAAACCTCTCTTGCTAGCGCTCTCTCTGTCTCTCTTTCTCTCTCTCTCTCTCTCACACACACACACACACACCCTTTTTGGAAAGAAAAGAAACTTAAGAAGCATAAAAGTTTACCTGGTATATAACCTAGAAATGGTACATTTAGGGTATTTTAAATCTAAGATCTATGATTGAATTCTATCTCCCCCACCTCAAAAATATGAGTTAGGTGTTTTCTTTTTAACCAAAGACTCTCTTATCTTTGAATTTCTCACTTGAGGAATATAGGGCCTGAATATCCCTGAGATATTTGTAGATACAGAAAATAGAGTGAGATTGTGGACAAGCAAAGCAAATCTTTCAAGTATATAAATGGAAAGTGGAAATAAGATAGCATGGTAATTAACACAGATAAAAATAGTTCATATGCTTCCCTATATTTCTTATGGGTGATAAACTGCCTTAGCTGGAAACTATATTTTCAAGCTGTAAATCTTCATATGACTAATGACTTCCCTATATCTTGCAATGAAATTAGAGAACAAATATTAAGATGTAGTTTTTATTTATCTGTAAAATTATAATACCAGAGCAACAGCATGAACCTGTACATGAAATTATGGCCACAAATTATTACTTGATGGCCATTTTCCCCCATTAAATTATATGGGTAGCAGTAGGTAGATAGAAATGCAAGATAAGTAAAGTTCATGGCCTGCATCTTGTCAAGTGGTTAAAAGGTTTCCATTGAAAGGACCAATTCATGTTGGAAATATTTATTTTAATTTGAATCTCTTCCGTGTATTACAAACTCAGTTGGCTGAAAAGGAAGATCAGAGCTATCTTGCAAAAGTCTTTGAAGAGTGCATTTGCCACACCTTAATTGGTATGTCTATTGTAGAATGTCTTTATAAGTGGATATCTCTGGCTTCCCACATATCACAAGTGCTTCAGCCGATTGTTAAACCGGAGAAAGGTACATCAGAAAAATAATGCTTCTGTTGCCTTCCCTGGGCATCCAGTGTGAGTTGCTTCCTCAGTCTAAAGATTACATGGAAGGTGGTTAAGAATCCACCTTCCAATGCAGGGGATGTGGGTCCGATCCCTGGTCAGGGAACTAACATCCTACATGGGACAACTAAGCCCACGCGCTGCAACTACTGAGCCCACGCGACACAACTAGAGAGCCCGCACGCCACAACTACAGATCCCACATGCTCTGGAGCCCCCACGTCACAACTAGAGAGCAAGTGTGCTGCAACTACTGAGCCCGCACGCTCTGGAGCCCACACACCACAACTAGAGAGAAGCCCACGCGCTGCAATGAAAGATCCTGGTGCTGCAACTAAGACCCGATGCAGCCAAAAATATAAATAAATATTTTTTTTTTAATTTAAAAAAGTAAAGATTACCTGGAGGGATTTAGCTAGGAACTTAGAACAGCCCTCAAACATGTACATGAATTTCTGGGCACCATTCACTTTTTCTTTAAGCTGTCTCCATAGTCTAGTCCATGGGTGAGAACTAACCTAATTCCAACAGAGGTGGGAAAAGACTGGCTTTGATTCACAAGTCAGCAGTTGTTAAATCTCGAGTCTAATTACATAAGCCACCTCGTAATGTGGAAGAAGTATTTGGAATCAAAGGGCATTGATATATTATAGAAAATATAAAAAGTGTAATGCTTTTAATTCTTGGAGTTTAATCAGAGTCTGAATGCCCACCTATCTGGGATGTTGTGAGGTAGATTTCTATATTGGGTGTATCTTCTGAGGTCCATTCCAACATTCTGATTCTATGACTTGGAGGTAGAATTACTAAATATGAATATTTGGGGCATAGCCTTATCCTGATGATTTTAATAGTTTTAGTACATAGACACTTGTGCAAATTAGAAGATGCTCCCTTTGGTAAGGTGAGAAGGTGTAGCCCAGAATCTATAATAAAACACCTGGGTAAACAAACTGAGTGTTAAGTGTTAATGTCCATCAATTTGCCCATTTGTTCATTGCTTTATTATAATTCATATGCTATTAAACATGAGTCTGGCGAGTTCTGGTGATGGAAGAGAGGCTTATATCAACTAAAACTCCCATACATTACAATTATAAACTCTGGAAAAGAAAACATAAAAATAACTGCTATTTGAAGGAACGGGAGGGTAAACAAAGCCTTCAGAAATTGTAGGGTTTTTTGACCCTTGAAGAAAGGAAATCATACTGTTTGAGGACCACCTTCATACATCTTTTCCCCTGAGACCAATTCCCAGCCTGAGCATCATGGAGGTAGAGGGGAGTTGATAAGCAGATTTGCAAGCTCCACCCATGTATGGTTTCCTCTTTTCAAGATTGCCTCCCTCAAATTCCAATCACTATAGCAACCACAAACTCCATCCTTAACACAGGAGACAGGAATGTTTTTGTGTACAGGACCAGATAGTGCAATAAATAATTAAGACTTTACAATACAGTCTCTGTTGCACAGTCCTCTTTGTTTTCCTTTTTGCTTTATATAAACTTTTACAAATACAAAAACCATTCTTAGTTCCCATTTTTAGCTAGAGGGCCCTATAAAAACAGGCCAGATTTGTCCAGGAGGCAATAGTTTGCCTATTCCTGATCTAATACCTCAAGCAAATAAAACTGCACCATCTAACATACATGTATTTGGATTCCCAGAAGGAGAGGAGAGAGAGAATGGAGCAAAATAAGCATTTGAAGTCAAAATCCTGAAAATTTTCCAAATCTGATGAAAAGCATCAATATACTAATCTAAGAAGCTTAAGAAGCTTAGTGAACCCCCAAGAAGTATAAATACATAAAACAAAAAAACCCAAGGCTCTTCATAATCAAATTTCCCAAAAACAAAGTACATAGAACATCTTGAAAATTACTCTTTTTATATTATTAACTCTAAGTAGACTTTGAAATATTAAGGATACATATTGTAATTCCTAAAGCACACACTAAAAATAATACAAAAAGTCAAAGTTAAAAGCCATAAGAGGAACTTAAATGGAAAACTTAAAAAAATTAATTAACCCAAAAGAAGACAGGAAAGGAGAAATAGAGAAACAAAAAACTCAAATGGGAATGGTAGAAAACAAATTGAAAAGCAAAATAGTAGACTTAAACCCAACCATATCAATAAACTATTTTACATGTAAGTAGGCTAATCTCTCCAACTGAAAGGCCAAGATTTACAGACTGTTTTTTTTAAGTGACTTTATCTATGCTATTACAGGCATTGTGTTTTGATATTATGACACAGGTTGAAAATAAAAGTATAGAAAAAGTTATATGGTACAAACAATAAACATAAGAAAGCTTGTATGTCTTTGTTATTATTAGACTAACAAGTATAACTTGAGATAAAGAGGGAAATTTCATACTATAAAAGTGTTACTATATAGGAAAGACATGACAACTAAATTTGTTTTTGTAGCTAAAAATATTGCTTCAGCTAAAGCTGACATAAGTAAAGGGAGAAATAAACAAATCCACAAAGGGCTGTGTATATGCTCATAAAAGACCTGAGAAAGCCCTCAGCTCTCCCCTCTGTCTGACTTTCAGGCTCTGTACAAACAGAAAGTGAAAGATAAGGCAGAGTTGTAAATTGCCTGGCTGAGTGTTGAGGGCGTATTCTGAAACATACACACACACAGTGCCCATCTGCAAAGACTAGGAGATTTTTTTTTAGTTCCAGTCTTTAAAGAAATTTCTGTACAATCACTGGTTGACCACTAACCTGAAGGAACAGAGACTTCAGTGGCCATGTACAACAAAGAATACACACTTTACAAAATTAGTTCAGAAAAGTCTCTAACAAACAAACAAACAATTACTACTACAAAAAGCAGCACCAACAATCCCTGGGGAGGGAGGAATCTAATTTCTGGAGTTGCCACATTATAATTCTCAAAATTTCCAGTTTTCAACAACAAAAAATTATGAGGCATGCAAAGAAACAAGAAAGTATAGCCAATACATAGGGGAAAGGGCAATCAATAGAAATTGTCCTTGAGGAAGCCTAGGTATAGGACTTACTACACAAAGACTTTAACTATTTTAAATATGTTTATAGAGCTAAAGGAAATCACATACAAAAAATCTGAAGGAAACTCTGAGAACAATATCTCATGAAATAGAGAATCTCAGTCAAGAGATAGAAATTATAAAGAGAAACATAGAAATTCTGGGGTTAAATTGTACAATAACTGAAATGAAAAATTCACTAGAGGCACTCACTAGAAAATGTAACCTGACATATGAGTTCAATTGAGGTTATCTAGTCTGAGGAACCAAAAGAAAAAAAAATGAAGAAAAATGAAATAAAAAGAGCCTAAGACAACTGGAGGACAACACCAACCATACCAACATATGAACATATACACAATGGGAGGCCCAGAAGGATAGAAAGAAAGGGGCAGAAAGAATATTTGAAGAAATAATGGCTGAAAACTTCCCCAATTTGATGAAAAACATCAATCTACACATCCAAAAAGGTCAATGAACTCCAAGTAGGATAAGCTTAACAATATCCACAGTAAAACACATTATAATAAAACTGTCAAAAGCCAAAACCTAAGAGAGAGTTTTGAAAGCAGCAAGAAAAAACCAACTCATCATGTACAAGGGTTCCTGAATGAGATTAACAGGTAAATTCTCATCAGAAACTATTAAGGCCAGAAACAGTGGGATGACATATTCAAAGTGCTGAAAGAAAAAAACACAATTGTTAACTAAGCATTCTCATCCAGTAAAACTATCTTCGTAAAGATAAACTAGAAAACCTAAGTGAGTTTGTCCCTAGTAGACATAACCTCAAAGACATGCTAAAGGGACTATTCAGTCTACAAAGTAACTTGAATCTACATGAAGAAATAAAGAACACTGATAAAGCTAACTACACAGGTTAATATAAAAGTCAGTATTAATAATTTTTAAAATTTTTTATTCCTCCTTTTTCTTACTTAAAAGACAACCATGTAAAACAGTCATTATAAATCTACACTGAAGGGCACAGAAGTTAAAAAATGTAATTTGTAATAACAATAAAGGGGAAGAAAGAGCTATATAGGAGCAAAGTTTTTATATCCTATTGAAATCAAGTTGGTAGTAATCCTAACTAGATTATTATAAATCGTTCACTGTAATTCTCAGAGAAATCACTAAGAAAATAATATTCATAATAGTCAAATGTGGAATCAACCCAAATGGCCATCAGTTGATGAATGAATGAACAAATTGTGGAGTAATCATACAGTGGAATACTGCTCAGCAATAAAAAAGAATAATTAATGCATGGAACAACTTAGTGAATCTCACAAACACTGCGTTGACCAAAAGAAGCCAGACACAAAAGAATAAATACTATATGACTCACTTTATGAAGTTCTAGAACTGACAAAACTAATCTATGCTGATAGAAATCAAAACAGGTGTTTTCAAAGTGGGGTAGAAATATGACTAGAAGGAGACACAAGAGCACTTTCTGAGACGATGGAAATGTTCTCTCTCTTGATTAGGGTGGTAGTTACCTGAGTGCATAAATTTATCAAGCATCATTGACTTGTCCGCTTAAGATTTGTTCATTTTGCTGAATACAAATTTTGTGCCAATTAAAAGTATGGTATATCTTGTGGTTCATGAAATCAGTCTTTTTAGTACAACACCCAAATCTGTAATGTAGTACTGGGGAGAATATTCTTCATCATTTTGTCAGTGAAGAAACAAAATTTTAAAATGCTTTAATCTTGAATTTTAAAAAATGGTTCCGGTCATTGATTCTAGGAGCAAATACTGTTTCTCCTTGCAAACACCACTTCCTCCAATGTGCTAAAAAGCAAAATTTGCCATGTGTATAAATTTCTTTGTAAAGATATATTGTCTTCTTGCAAAGCCCACTCTTCCCTTCCCCCCCCAAATAAAACCATGTATTTTGTGTTTTGTAAAATTTTAGATAATTTTTATATGGGCACATTCAACCAGGTCTCTGCTAGGTTCACAAAGGGTTCATGTTCTTCATGGAAGTACTGCTACTTAGTAGATTTTTTTTTTTAAGATAGAAATACCAGTCAAGATACCTTTGCTTCAGTAGCTGCTAAAAGTTTATTTCAGAAGCCTCTGACAGTGTGAACTTCTATCCAAGGGACAGGGGAGGAATTTTGGCTGCTGTGTGTGCTTCCTTGTCTCTAGTTTATACAGAGTTGGATTATTTGTGTGGTAAAGCATGCAATTTGCTCAGCAGGGAACACCTCTTTGCTTTCTCCAGCAGGGTTTTCATTATATTACCTAAAAGTGGTAGGTGCATATTTTGTTGACGTTTTTCATAAAACCTTTTTTTAAATCTTTCCAATGAAGGGGTTCCCAAAAGGGTCAAGGGTTGTCAAACACCCTTACTCAAATTCCATTCACCAACATCTCCTTAAGTGAAAGGTCTTATTTTAATTTGAGACATCTTAATAAGTAGACATCATTCATTCTGTAAATACTCACTGAGCACCAACTGTATGCAGGATCTGAGGTGGGGAGAAGAATAGCCATTCCTGACCTCAAAATCTCACACTCCAGTAATGAGATTTCTTAAAAAAATGAGAATCAGTTTGGACCATACGATATTGCCATTTTTGTAGGTCAAAAATAGTAGATTAACAGTGATTTCATAGGATCAACTTAGTGTAATCTGGGGGGAAAAGTGTTCAGTCCAATGCAGTCCAGAAGAAAGGAGTGATCACTTTCAGATGGGGTTTTAAGGGGGTGGGAAAGAAGAGAAACAAGAGAAGTTGCTGCCTTTTTGTGACTCATTTCTTTGTTCCTTTGGTGGTCATCACGAAAATTCATTGGCTGCCAATCCAGATTAGATAAATACTTCATTTGTGCTTCAAGGGGGAAGAAATGTAAAAATAAGAGGGATGATATATAAAGAGAATGTTGGTGTGGAGCCACTCACAATCTGAGCCTGTGAGTAAGGCATTGTGTGACCCTGAAATGTCTCTAATTAGAGCGCTTATTACCTGGGCCGGGGTGTGTGGTGCTCTGCATCTGAAAACTGGGGAATCTTTGTGGGGGGGTGGTGGGGCGGGGATGCATAGAGCTCTTAGAATTGTAAACAAAAGTATTTGTGTGTTTGGATTGGGATATTACATGCATTTTTCTGGGGGGTGGCAGGTGACATGGGAAGAGAGTTTATAATGTTCATCAGATTCTCAAAAGGTCTGTAACTCAAAATAGGTTAAGTACCGTAAAGGTATGTACACACAGATTTTGAACATGAATTGGTATACTTGGAGGGAGACTGCAATCAGCTTCATGATGTCCAGAGGAGGAAAAAGGTCACTTTCAGTGAGAGGGATCAGTGAAAGGTTTGGGAGGGAAGTTTGGCATCCAAGGTTAGTAGATTTTTCTACAGTGGATTTGGTGAGACATAATGAAATGTAGAACAATCGCAGTGTCAGGGAGGATGGAGAGGCGAGAGGCAGTGCAAGAACTACAGAGATAGAATTAGCAAGACTTGGCAGCTGATTAACTGAGGGGCCAAGAGAGATGGAAGATTTGAAGTTGATGCTGAACTTTTAAGCCTGGGTGAATGGGAAGATCAATTTCCCACTCAAAGAAGTCTTGAGGTGTCAAATATTTCTTTATAAAAATCATGCTTCTGTTTTCTTCTCCTTTAAAAAAAAGCTGGACTGACACTTTAGCTTTTTAACTCTTTATAATGGAAAATTTCAAACATATACAAAGTAGAGATAATAGTATATTGAACTCCCTTGTCCCCATCACCCAACTTCAATAATTATGAATATCCAAAGCCAGGTTTCTGGTTTAGCAACAACATAGCCTAAAATTAAATTCTCCAATAGCTCAGTTCTTCATGGGTAGAGATCCCCTATGATCCCCTAAAAGTGTATATAAAATTGTGTGTGTCTGTGTGTGTTTGAAGATCCACACAGAGAAAGGATCCATAGCTTCTGATAGGTTCTATGACACGGCCCCATCCCATGCCTTCCCACCACCCTCCATTTCATGGGAAGTCCTGCTCATATAAAAAGATAATTTATTTAAGACATGATTTCTGGAAGCTTGGATACAGGTTAAGCATTACTCTCGAAGAGTTACTCTGATTCTTCAAGACTAGAATATTAAGGAGATAGGACACCAAATGAGTACATTCTCATTTGAGGCCAGGGAGGTCTGGAAGATGGAATTATGCCCACAGAGGATCTGTCCAGATGGGTGTGGACTATGGACCTCCCTGCAAGCACTGGTTGCTTAGGTATGTGCTGAAGTTGTAGCAAGTTGGAGGAGAAAGATTAACAAGGAAATGGGTGTTGATTATATACAGAGTCTTCATTTGTTCACTAAGCAAGTATTTATGGACTGTATATTAGATACCAGGCACTGTGCTAGGTCCCAGAGGTACAGAAACAGTCTTGACATGTGTGAAACTTACATTCTAGTTGGGAATACAGGTGTCATCCAAATTATCATAAAAATAAGCACATAACAGTACAATATGGTAACTACTAAAAATGAAAGACACAAGGAATAACATGTGCAAATGCCCAGTGTTGGGAATGAGCATGAAACTGTATCTACACCCTAAATCATGGCCGCAATTAGCAGGAACTAAAATCTCAAAAGTAGCTGATGCTCAGATTGTTAGAAAAATCAGGATGCAGGAGGAAATTTGAGGGAGAGGTAGGCACAGGAACCCTGCAGGGTATTGAAGGCCATAGTAAGGAGTTTTGTCTTTGAAAATTATGGGAAGCTTTTAAAGCACAGGCTCTGGAAGAAGGGAAAGTAAGTTGACATGATCAGCTCTGCATTTAGAAAGGATGACTCTGCCTGGTATATGACTATCAGATTTTGAGAGGGAACACAAGTGCATAGTGAGTGACCAGTTTAATGGCTATTGTAGTTTAGATGAGAGAAGGTGAGAGATGATGGCTTATGTTAGGGTGGTAGTGATGAAGATGAAGTGAATTGGATGGTGTGGGGTATGTTAGTCCACCAAACAATTTTGACACAACCCATTGCCATGGAAAGTATGAGCCCTCACTCTGAATATAAGTAAAATAGAGTTTCATGGTAGTTCAGGTGTTCAACTAGAGTTAAAGCTCTGGGACATACCAAAAGCCACATAGTAAGTGGTCAAGTCAGGCTTTGAGCACAGATACAGGCTCAGGTTGTGTATAGCACAAGATAATAACCACTGATTAATTCTTAAAAAACAGTTGATCAAGTGGCCCTGTGTAGTCTTAGCTCCAATCAACACAAGATATCGACTATGCGCTATGTAGAAAACAGAACTATCCCACAAAAGTAGCCTCTAGTGTACAAAGAAATAAGCACCACCTCAACATGTACGATCCACTCAATGAATACATTCTAAATATTGAATAGATACTATTGAACCTAGCACTTGGCTCTGCAAAATTGCCAAGGGCAATTCACAGTGTGGATCTGCGGAGAAGTCTGTTTGATAGGGTGATTTCTAACTATCAGGATGCGGATGGGGGAAAGTCAGTTGTCTTAGGTGTAAGTAAAAGAAGCTTAATGATTCCTTCTCCTAAACCAAAAAAGTAGCAAGTTTGTTGATTTCTCTCTTGTCTCATCTTCTGCAATGGTGTGGTTTTTTTCCCCCTCTCTTTTGGGGCCTATATATGACTGTCATTAACAAAGGGATAGAGGCCCTTTAAGACTAAACTAGCTGACTAAGAGAATCCAAAAATGCCATCTTCTAAAGGCCTTTAGTTTCTGGAGGAAGTTTGTGCACAATTGATCTCATGAGCCTCAGTTTACAATAACCCTCTGATTGGTCTGGCTGATCCTGCTCTGCCAACTCTCCAGAATCTCTGGCACCTTGAATGGGCTAGCTGACAGATGGTGCTTACTTCTCAGATCACCACCCAGCTACCTGTCTTCCATCTCCATCCTTTCCTGAATCTTGCCAGCCTCCCATTCACTGTCTGCCATCTTTACCACTGTCCATTTCTGGGTTTACATCGTTTCTTAACATGGCCTATTGTCCTTCATGTGGCATCATTGGCAATCCTTAGAAGAACATTCTCAACCAGTGGTTTTCAGTCCTTAGTCGTGTGTCAGAATCACTTAGCAGATCTTTGAAATGGAGATTCCTTGGTCTGCTTTTGTGTTAGACTCTCTGGACAGTGATTCCCAGGTGTATGCATTTTTAGAAAGCTGTTTTGGAAGCAACGGACCAGTTTTTGGAATCCCTGCAAACTCTTTGACTTTTGTTCTACTTAGAGGTTTCAGATTCCCAGAGGAGGAAAGATGGGTCAGCGTGTTGCCCTTTATGAGCCTCTTAAGAAAGAATTTACAATTTCCTCAAGCATGATACTGAATTAGAATAATAGTACTAACCCCAGTTGATACAGAAAATATATTATTTTCATTCATGATAACAAATCCCATTTATTGAGTTCCTGGTGTGTGTGTGCCACCATGCTAAGTGTTTTTCACAGTTTCTGAAACTTAATCTTTTCTTTAAAATCCCATGAAGATTTACATTAATCAGATGAGAAAAATGGCACTCGGAGGTAAGCAACTTGCCCAGGAGGAAGTGGCCAAGTTAGGATTTGAACCCAGGACTCTCTGACGGCAACATTCATGCTCTTAGCCACATGGCCATCAACTCATAATAAGCAGGTGGCAGAACTGAGAACCAAATGAAGGTCTCCGTCCTCTTCTGGGTTCTCTGGTGCTCACTATAATGTGTTCCACAATGTGGACCAGATATCCCCTCTGTGGTTGCTGGGGGAGTTAGGGCAGCTAAGACCCGTAAAGAAGGATTTGATCTTATTGGTGAGTCTCATGAAATGGTTGTGATAACAAACCTGAGGCAAAATCATAAGTGTTTTGTACATCCTGGCTGGTTTTAGATTATTTCAGCCGTACAATTCCAGTTAAAGTCTCAGCCACTTCCTCTATTTTGCCGCGATGCTGTTTACTCACTGTGAAACCCCCAGGCGACTAGAGATTGCCAATACTGCAGGTGAATCTCCGGGCAGCAGCAGTGGTCCCTTGATGCCACTGTCTTCCTGACCACTATAACTCCCGCGGTCTCTTCCCCCTTGGTAGGCAGGACTCTGTGTTCACTAGCACAGCCGGCTGCTTTTGTTCAGACCTAGAAAGAGTGGAAGAAACACAAAAAGGTACCCTCGCCTTCATCGCTGTTAAACTACTGTAATCAAAGCAGAGTGCTCTGCTAGTGACAAGAAGTTGATGAAAAAAAAAAAAAAAAAGAAGTTGATGGATCTGTGGCAGAGTTCTAAGAAGTGAACAAGAAAGCAAAAGGATTTTGTAACAGATGGGATTCCCGTTGAGTTATTAACATTTGTATCACAGGTTCTATTTCTGCTACATTCACCAGGGACAAATAACACAGTAGCTCTGATCCTGCTATTCAAAAGGAAGTTATAAGGTGATGTAGTACAAAGGCTGCCCGTTATAAAAGTCCCATTGAAATGCAGTATACTCTTAATTGTTCTAAAATTCCTCATAATGAAAATAAACTTATTTTTAAATGCAAAACTGTATTTTAAAAATAACTTGTATATAACGTTGGCACCAAATACTTATAGTAAAATTTGGTTTTTTGCATTTCCTTTCCCATTGTGCATATACTATTGATACATTTCATCTTAAATTGTGTTACACAGTATTATCATCCCAATAAAGCATATAACGAACACTTACCAGTCAATAGAAAGGACTTACCCATTTCTGATTATCTATGGAAATCAGATTATAGTATGGTGCTTCCTGAACAATCATATCTTAATGTAAGGGGTAAAAGGTACAACACATACAGACAATGGAGACGGTGCAGTCGGATGGACCATTCAGCCATAGAATGGCCCCATGCAAGGATTAGAGACCTCTCCTTTGCCACCTTCTAAGATGCCTCCTTGATCCAGTTTGTACAAGTAGAGAGATACTGAAATAATTTGACACTGGCAAAGTGTCTGTCAACTGTCTGAGGTGACAAATGAGGCGTAAGTGAGTTTTCTTTGTCACATCTCGAGACACAAAAGTGGGAAGGGCAATTTCGGGTTAATCTTTCAGGAGAGTCCAGATACAGAGGCTGATACATTCCAAGCTGCTTCTGTTCACAGGGTGGCAGCTGGGAAAGATGGGACTTTATATCTAGTTGCCCCTCTCAAGAAACACAGGTTTCTGATTTCCCGCTTCCCGCCATCTGAGTACATAGATGGACGTTACTTCGCAAACCGAGTCCGGCTTAAAAAACAAAAGTCCTAGAAAGGCAACACCCTGAAAGCTTGCCTTTTATTTTCTCCAACATCTGAAAAACAGTTGTCTCAAAAATTTTTCTCGTTGTCTTCGGAGTTAACCATGATTCTTCTCATGACCATAACAGGAAAGCTTCTGGAAATGCTACCTAACCTACCAGAAGTTTCTTCCCTGAGCTCAATTGTATACCCACAAGAAAATAGGCATTTGGGATTTAGGTGGAGGGATCCACTCACTAAACTTGACTGCAGGCTAAATCCAGACTTCTGACAACTTCCGTTAAGGAAGACATGAGTTCTCAGCACATTATTCAGTTTGAAAAATCTGTATTTTGACTCCTTAGGTTTTTTGGTTTTGCTTTTGTTTTTGTTTTTTTTGGACTCAGAATCATCCCAGGATACCAGGGCTTCAGAGGTAGAAATGATCTCAGAAATGACCACAGAGTAACTTTTCAAGGCCACTTTTTATCCTAAGTAGAAGCTATCAACAGGCATGCCAGCCTCCTGGAGGAGGGTAGATTCTCTACATGCACTTTGGTGTGTATTTAAAACAGTCCTCCTGAAGCGAGTTAGTGTTTTCTAGAAGCATTTGCCTAATTAGCTCTTTTAACTTATTCTTCACTGAAGAGAACACCGGATACTTGACAAAACTTATGTTCTGTCGAGTGTTAGCATAGGTACCATTCGCAGAATTCTATGACAATTAGTTTCTATTGTTGGTTGTCCAACTGTCTGATCAAACACCAATTCTTCCACCATCTGTTTGGAAATTTCTGACAGGAGAAATTGAACCTGGCAAGGCAAACATTTCCAGCCTGTCTTTGGACAAAAGCATATCTCTTGTGGGGTGGTTTCCTCCTCCTTTTCTCCCCAAGTTTGCACATAGCACAGTGCTGGTTTGGAGGGTGGAATCCACCAGAAAATCAGCGACTGGGCTAAAGAAGCAGTATTTAGGACACTGCACACATTCCACAAGACAGAGCTTTAATCGAAGCTAAATGTTACATTATCAGTGGCAATGAAATTTGCTCACAAAGCTGGCCTCATCAGTGTTTCCACTCCCAACTATCTTTTTCCTCCCCCCTCCCTTATTTTTTTCCCTTCTCTTGGCTCCTTAGAGCTGCAGTAAATCATGTTGTGAAATAAGATGAGTTTGAATAGCGAAAGCATTGAGATTTCACATTCTGCAACATAACAATGAACTGCCTTATGTTAGAATTCAAGCTTGTTAGTAAGGCTCACAAATATTATCATCTCCTGTGGTGGCAATTTCCTATCTATCCAGGGAAGTGGTTTTGCTACCAGAGCCAACATCAGCCATGCCTTGTGAGCTGCAGATGGGCTCTCTTTGCCACAGTTCCACATTCTGCACTGCACGACGCCCATTCCTACTGGTACGCACGGGTGTCATCATCTGTGATGGATTGTACGGTGGTGTCATATTGATCACATGATGGGAAAGGTAGTTCAAAAGTGCCTTTCTTTTTTTTTCTGAGAGGCAAAGCCTGTTCCAGAGAAGAGGGCCAGTGCCCAGGCACAAGCCTACCAGGCCTGTGGGCTGTGTGGGAAGCAGCAATGCTATGTCCAGGTCTGAAAGCGAGGTGGGCAGACAGGCAGGAGGCCTTTCCAGCTAATCGTGACTCTTTTCAACAGCCTGCCTATTCAGTAGCCTTGGAGATGCCACTTATCTCTAGTAGCTGTGCTCCAGCTTAGCCCTGGGAGTCTGGGGAGAGTGGAGTTGGAGCATGCATGGTCAATTTCGTGGGTAGGAAACACTTGAAAGATGACAGAAAATTCATTCTGAGACTACCAAACAAAGGGATTGCTGTCTTGGAGTGCCATCAATCTCTCCCTCCCTCATCTCCCCTCCTCTCTACCTAGAGGGGCTTAGAGTCTTTGAAAAAGCCAGAGAAGAAATATATTATCCCACTTCCTAACAAATAGGGAGGAGCGGGCCAGATGAGGAATTTTTTATAGGGTAAACTGTCCGTGCTTGGAGTGAAATGGGAAACCATTTTTGTTCCTTTTTTTAATATTAAAGTTCCTAAGACAAAAATGGGTCAGCAATTCAAATACATAGAGAAGGTTAACCCTAAGCAAGGAGATTTTTTCAGTTGATTATCAGAATTAAACTCTAAACCTCGGAAAGCCTGGAATTTGGCACTTTTCAAATCTTTATTGAGGGCTAATTGCTATGCCTAGTTAGGATATAGATGAAGAAAGGTGTCAAAATTGACAGAGAGATCGGAGAAGAGATTAATATGCTGATGAGAAACATGTTTGCATTCTCCTAACTCAAAAATAGTTTTCTAATTGGGGTTATGAAAGGGACACTTAACCTCTGCGGGGCTCTGGAATGGAGGTAGATATTTTGCTTTCTAATCATCAAGTCTGGCCTTGAATGTAGGCTGACCATAAATTCCTGCTCTTGGAGGAATGAAACCTAAGATAATACAGGAATGTAAGGAAAAATGTGTTTTCATCTTTCCAAAAAACTTGAATACTAACAGCAAGAACAATGCTTTTGAATAGTTTATCCTCTCAGAAGGAGAAAGGAGATTGCTAGGAATAGCTCAGTAGCAGCAAGAGTCCTGTCGGGGGGCTCATCTATTCACTCACCACAGGAACTCTGAGAAGGCAAGGAGTATCACCAAAATTGCATCCCTTGGTCCCGTGGGAGAGATGACAAAGGCGTTTCAGGACTGAGTGGCTTCTGGGAAATTAAGGACAAAGACTCGTGAATTTGAAAATGGCTCCAGTCTCTTTTCTTCCTGTGTTGCCCTAAGATTCATTTCCCCAAGAGAAAGAGTTTGCAGTCAATATAAATTCCATGTCATAGTCAATGAGTAAAGAATCCAAATATTGACTTCGACTCCAGGGGCACTCAGCTGCAGCAACAGCAAAAGCTTTCTCTGACGTCTGTCTACTCCTCTTGATCGCTATCCTACTGTTCTCCCTTCTCAGCCAAATTCCTCACAAGAGTGGTCTAGTCGAGATTTACTGTTTCCATTGGCCTGTCTCCCACTTACTTCTCAACCCACTGCATTCTGGTTTTCCTCCCAACCCCCAAAATCCCACCCCCCCCAACACAGCCACCTAACTACCATGACTCCCTTGAGGATGTCCTGAGCATGGTAGCCGGTGGCCTGCATGTAATAAAATCCCAAGTGCTCTTTTCAGCCTTGTTCTATCTTGTTTGACCTCCCACGTGCAGTTGACGTTTGACCTTCCGCCTTCAAATTCCCCCTTCTATTGGTTTCTGTTACACTGCCCTCTACTTGTTTTATTTCTATTTATCTGACCACTCCTTCTCAGACTTTTTCTAAGCTTCTCTTCTTCTGCCAAGTCCTTAAGACAGGTGTTCCTAAAAGCTATCTTCTAGGTCTTATGCTTTTTTACTCTACATGCTCCCCGTGGCCTAGCTCGTATATTCACAAATATAACTTCATTCCTGACCTCTCTTTTGTGCTTCAGTTCCCTATATCTATCTAATTGGCATCTCCACTTGCATGTCTTAAAGATACCTCAGGCTCCAAGCTCTTAACACCGAAATCATCTTCCTCCCCAAACCAGATACTTGTCTTGTATTTTCTACCCTGATAAGTGACACTACCACTGATCCCAGTAAGCTACCCAATCCAGAAATCAGGTGCCATCCTTGATTCTTTCTTTTCCCTGTTTTCCCATATCTAATTTGAATATATTCTCTCTCTCAAATCTGTCCAGTCAGCTCTATCCCCATGCCAGGACCTCAGCTCAGGTCACCAACACCTGTAGCCTGTCCATTACAACAGTAGCCTCTTAACTCTTTTCCCCTCACCCCTCCTTGCCCTGTTCCAATTAGTTCTGCCACAATATAGTCAGAGTGGTCTTTCCGAAGTGCAACCCTGTTTCTATCCCATACATGGCTTCCTGTTACTGCTTGATAAAGTCTAAAGTTTATTTTATTTTTTTAAAATTTTTTATATGATACATTTTTATATGTATATAAAGACTTAAGATACACACACATATGATTCTTTTTGTTTTTATTTATTTTTTATAAATTTATTTATTTATTCATTGTATTTTTGGCTGCATTGGGTCTTCGTTGCTGCACGCGGGCTTTCTCTATTTGCAGCAAGCGGGGACTACTCTTCGTTGCAGTGCGTGGGCTTCTCATTGTGGTGGCTTCTGTTTGTTGCGGAGCACGGGCTCTAGGCACGCGGGCTTCAGTAGTTGTGGCTCATGGGCTCTAGAGAGCAGGCTCAGTAGTTGTGGCGCACGGGCTTAGTTGCTCCACGGCATGTGGGATCTTCCCGGACCAGGGCTCGAACCCTGGTCCCCTGCATTGGCAGGCGGATTCTTAACCGCTGCGCCACCAGGGAAGTCCCTAAAGTTTTCAGAATGTGTTGCAAGGTTCCCCATCATATAGACTTTTCCTGTCTACCCAGTCCTATCTCTTACCTCACTTCCCTTTGTGTTCTACATTCCAGTTATGCTTAAGTTTTTTTCAGTTTTTTGTTTTGTTTTGTTTTGTTTTTCAAAACTGCCAGGTTCTTTCTTTCCTCTGGTCTTTCATACTTGCCATCTTCTGAGAACAGTCTCCGCCCCTACCTCACCTCTTTTCCTCCTAGCAAATGCCTTCCTGATTCATCTGAAGTGCCATTTCCCCAGAGAGGTTTGTTAGGTTCTAGTGCAAAATCTGCTTCCCCCTGCATAACACTTATTGCACTTTTATGCAATTACTTGCTTGTTCTCCTGCTAAACTGTAATCTCTGTGAGGGTAAGAACCTTATATGTCTCATTCATCACTTTATCCCTAGTGCTCAGCACAAGTGCTCAACACACATTTGTTGAATGATTGATTGGTATTGTGTGAGGGAGTTATGGGAAAGGACGTGAGGGAGGACTACTTACCTGTGCATTATCTTGGGAGAGTGGTTAATGGTCAATGAGAAATGCCAAGAGTTACTCAAGTACTTCGTGATACTTTCTGGAGGAAATTGCTCTTAATACTTCAAGAATTATAAACCTGAAGGAGTAAGTCTACTTTGGATTGGGGATACAAAATCATTGTAATGATCATTCAGGACATTTGAAAGTGCTATGTCCACGTAGTAGAAAGACTCTCCTCCAGAATCAAGGGTAGCAGAACAAGGGTGCAGGCGGTAGAAGTAGGTCCTGAGTCGGGGAATAAGGGCCCTGGTGAGTGCCCCTGTAACAGGGGGAGGACACCAGCTGTAACAGTGGCAGAGAAATCAATGATGAGCTCAGTTATCATCTAAACAGGAATTGCAGCTGCTAATGTCATTGCAGTAAGCCACTAGGAGCCTTTGGAAAAGGGCTGCTAATTTGAGGGACTCTTTGCATTTCCCTGGAATGAAAATTTTGTTTTTTGTGTCAGGGACATAGTAGGAGACCCTTTGCAGTTAGGATTCTTAATTCCATTCGCCAAACAGAAATAGTGACCACTTCCTCTGAGGAACATGGGCAAGCCCTCCTTGCTTGCCTATTCTCTTTTTTTCATTGAGCTATCATGTATATGCCAGCTATCACCCACTCCTTTCCCATCCTGTGTTTCCATCTAGAGCTAATACAAGCTTTTCAAAGAGAAATCGCCCAGTCCCTTTCCCCAGACACAGTGATTCCTCAACTGCTGCTTACTTTCTAAACTCCAAATGGAAAAGAAAACAGGAAAAAAAAAAAAAAAAAAACCCTCCAGGTTGCAAAATAGATGCTGAAAATGGTAAAGATACAGAAGAGAAATCAAACTTGGCACCTACACATTTCTGACTGAGCAACGTACTTTTCCTTTATGTGAAGATATTTGATTTTGGAGCAACAAAGTTCTAGAGAATTCAAAACAGCATATTGAGCATGTGTAATGCCACATTGTCTTCTGTACCTTTAAAAAGACATGCTGAGATGTGTTCCTTTGAATGTTCACACATGTGGTCATTTGAATGTATGATTCAAAAGGAAGAGGAAAAAGAAACAGAAGGGAAAAGACCTTGAGGTGATATTAAGCACCATGAAGCAAAATTGATCTCCCTTGACCGAGTTTCTTCCAGGAAGCCGGTGTGCTTAACAGCATCACCCAGAGCAGAAGCCAAATCACCTACACTTAATGGTTGGGCTCATCAGCTGCAAAGGGTTTTCCAAAAGTTTCATAAAAAGAAGAAAATGAATTCAAATAATAAAAAAATTTGGGAGGGGGACACATTGTAGTCCTGGAGAATTGTGGTAGCAGCCATTTGAGATTCTACTTCTAGATCCAGTTCAGGAAAAAAGGCTGCCTTACTTTTCAATACTGTATTATGATTCCACCCTTAATTATTAAATATATTAATGATGTATCTGCCTACTTTTAGAATGATAATCAATATCTTCCCTGAAAAGAGCCATTAGTGCATAGCAAAGGTCATAAAGCATGAGCAAATGAGGTGGGTGATGTTCGTTTCCTACACATTCAGATCCACCATGGCCATGAACTAGGCTTCTGAGAAAGTATATATAAATATATATACTTTCTCAGAAGTATATATATATGTGTGTATATATATACGTATATATACTTATATATACGTATATATTTTTTCTCAGAAGTATATATGTGTATATATATACCATATATATACCATATATATATGGTGTTTTCTTTCACCATGATGCCATGTCAAAACAGCACTGAAAATCCTACAGTATGGGTGATTGTAACTATTTTTGTAATCTGGATTTGCATCTCCTTCTCTGTGCCTTTTCTGCTTTCTCTGTCTTCTCAGGATCTCTCTCTGTTAGTGTAAATGTGTGTGTGTGTGTGTGTGTGTGTGTGTGCGTGTATGTGTGTGTTTCTTTCTCCTCCTTATAGCTGTCTATTTCTGTCTTATTCTAAAAGTTTCTCTTGGACTATGTAACTGTTTGTCTTAGCCTTTCTCTGCCTCTGTTAGTCTCTCATTTGCTAGCCTTGCTAGCCTCTGTGCATTTCTACTCACCCTTTGAAGACTGAAGGATAACTCACCTTCTCTGTAAAGCTTTCCATGACCCATCCTCCCTACTCCTTTCTGACCCCCTCCTCCCTTTAGTTACCTCTCTTGTAGCCCTTTCACATTGGACTATAATCTGCAGTGAGAAGGGACAGTATGGTTGACCAAGTCTGCCCCCAGAGCCAGTCACACATAATATCTAATGTGGTTGAAGAGTTCTGGAAGGGAAATGACTTCTATTCCAGTTCTTCAATACTCATCATTTTACTGTTGGAGCCTAGGCCTGTTGTTACTAAAATGAGAAGGAAGGTGTGCTTCTCTCTGTCCATGGTCTTGAACAGTGGTTCTAAACCAGTGGTCCATGCAGTGGCATAATATTTTCTCAGGTCACTTGTTGGGTAGAGGCATATACCTTTCCCTGAGTACACCCATCCCCTGCTCCCTGACACTGTACTTATATGCTAGAATGATGTGCCTTAAACTTTGCTGTGCATCAAAATTCCCTGGGGAAGCTTGTTAAAAATACAAATGCCTAGATCCTACCCCAGAATCAAACTTGGGGCAGGGGATGCTGGGTATTTGTATTTTTAACAAGCTCCCCAGGGCATTCTGATGCTCAGTCAAGGTTGAAAATCAATCATTGAGAAGAATTTCTGTAGGTTAAACATTAACCTCTCCCTGGCCCTCATTTAAAGTAAGAATACTTCTTGCAGAGCAACACAGTAAGAAACCAATGCCTTGGTATGAATGAGTTTACTGTGAGGGTCTTCGAGGCATGAAGGAAAGCAATAACATGCGTTTAGTGCACACTGTGTTCCATACCATATGGCGGCCAGGAGAACCCTCCATTCCTATGGCCTTATGGGTAATGCTTCTTCTACTAGAGCAACACACTCCTAAATTTTCTTCCCACGCTTACTTACTTTCATCCCATGGGTAGGGTTGCCAGATAAAATACAGGATGCCCCATTAAATTTGAATTTCAGATAAACAAATTTGAATTTCAGACAATGTTGGGGGAGTAACTATGCCCTAAACACTGTATGGGTCATACTTATACTAAAAGTTATTCATTGTGTATCTGAAATTCAAATTTAACTCTGTTTTCTGTGTTTTCACATGCTAAATATGACAATCCTACCCATGGGAGGAGGATTGAATTATCTGAGCAGATCCATTGGCCCATGTTTTGCAGTTGGGTAGAACTAGGAGGACATTCTGTGTAAGTCTGTCTGCTCTGCAGACCCAAATTCTCCTTTAGGTGAACCATCTCAAAGAGTAGAGGTGGAGAGGAGAGAACTACTAAGACCATTTGGCTGCATGTCAAAGTTATATCCTTGAGTTCAGCATTGTCAATAATAAAGCTGATATTTTTATCTTCATTTGCCCTAAGCCTGTGTCTTATTTCTCATTTGGCTTTGAAATCAGATATTAATTATTTGCTCCCATGACAACCACAATGGTTATATTATTTACTTTAATTTTTTTTTTTTTTGATGTGAACCATTTTTAAAGTCCTTATTGAATTTGTTGCAATATTGCTTCTGTTTTTTTTATGTTTTGGGTTTTATTTTGGCCGCAAGGCATGTGGGATCTTAGCTCCCCGACCAGGGATCGAACCCGCAACCCCCTGCATTAGAAGGCAAGGTCTTAACCACTGGACCACAAGGGAAGTCCCTTATTTACTTTAATCTTAACAGTCTCTCTGTGAGGTAGGTGCTGTAATCCCCATTTTACAGTTAAAAAAGGATGGGACACTGAACTAGGCAATGGAAGAAGCAAAATTCAGATTTCCCAACACATGATTTAGCCTCAGGCATTTGACTGAGGTAGATATTTTCATCCCATTAAAGTGAAACTGACATCTGAATCTGTGTTCGATTTGGCTATTTATAATATACTAGCCTTAAATCATGAGAAAAGAAAAAACCCTTCAGTGCTAATAGTGCCTTTATCCAGTTTGACAAAAGGAAAAGTGAAGTATTGTCCTTTAACTCCCATCCTATGCTTTATGAATGCACAAATAATTTTTTTTTAATAAACAACAAGGCCACTGACCCAGATAAAAAGCAGCATGCCTAAGGGAAAAAATTCCCCTCCTCAAACATCAATTAGAAACGTTTATTAGTGGTATTCGATTGACAGTTCACATTTATTTCCAAGAAAAGACTGCAGGTAGGATGCAGCGCTTCAGAGTAATTGCTAAAGACAAGTGACCTTTGGAATCTAGCATCAGTCAGTTTCGGGAAGAGAAAGAGAATGTAGGCAAAAGACCTGCTCAAAACTCATCTTTAGATTTATTCAATGGCCCTTTATTTTAAGCCATGAATATATGCATAAGTATTAGCTTTCTAAATAAATTAAGGGTAGGTAGGAATAAGTAGTCACTTGAAAAATGATTGCATGTTGACTCTTGAATGTGGATCTGAATATGAGTCTGTAGATCTACATCTGGATCTTTGAGTAAGGATACTGTTGTGTGGGTTTGGATGTTTCTACATGTACCTGCTATGCTTGACCTTGTAGCTTGTGAGCTCTCTCTCTCCCCTCAACAATTATGGTACAAATAAAACAAAGACATCTGATGTCAGGCCTCCCCAGCTGGAGTCACTAATGCAAGGGGTCTGCAGGTTCAGCCTGGCCAAGTTATTAAGGTAGCCCTGACCAGGGCAGAACATATAGAACATTAGAAAATATTAGAAAGTGTTAGCCATACTCTTTGGTGAGGGCTAAAGTTAGTGCTGTTGCCCTAGAACCATTATCTCTTATACCAGCCACAACTCTTAGACATCTGGGTGCTGCTTCCCTACCCCACCCTTCAGATCAGACCACTGTGCTATCAATTCCTGCTGAACCAAGCCCAAGGTCATTATTCCTCCCTGGGTATTCTACATTGGAATTTCAGTTATTGTCTTCAGATGTAAGCTCTATGCCCTCCTCTTCCATATCATTTATTTCTTTATCATCTTGTAGCTATTCTTCATTTTCTGTGTATTGAATTATATTCTAGTTCTTACCAGATGATCAATGCTCAATACCAGGCCTGTTGATGCTCATAGTAGAAAGTTCTCACCCTCTCTGCCCACAATTGTACAAACGTTAGTCCGTGAAGTATATGAGATTTTTGCCTCAAATACAGAAAGCTCACTCATCACACTTCTGTTGCTCTAGCTATTATACAAATCCATGCGATGTAGACATTCTGGCTTGCATGGACACTGACATAGTCTTTGCTGCTGTAACAGGGCTTCTTTTGGTCTGCTGTGGTTTTAAGCAGAAATAAGAATATCTTCTTGGCTAGGGAAATTTTTTCTCCATTCTTCAAATAGCCTTTTGTGTGTTGCTTTTAGCCTTTCCATAGGCTTGGGGGACCCAAGCCATAGTTTTTCTTTACCACTGCGTATACAATGTATACAACATGAGTCTTGGGCAAATTGTGAAATATCTTTCTGTGGTGCCATCCACCACTTATGCTCAAAAAACCCTGAACTCCTAGAAGGGTTTCAGCAAAGCATTTTTATTTTTTTAAATGTCTTAAAAAATATTTATTTGGCTGCGTTGGGTCTTAGTTGCAGCACGCGAGATCTTCGTTGCGGCATGTGGGATCTTTCATTGTGGCATGCGTGCTCTGCACTGCGGCGCATGGGCTCCTCTAGTAGCAGTGCGCGGGTTTCTCTCTAGTTGCGGCGCACAGGCTCTCTAGTTGTGGTGCGCGGGCTCAGGGGTTGAGGTGCGTGGGCTCAGTAGTTGTGGCGTGCAGGCTCTTTAGTTGTGGTGCGCAGGCTCTAGAGCGCACCATCTCAGTAGTTGCAGCGCACAGGCTTAGTTGCCCCGCGGCATGTGGGATCTTAGTTCCCCGACCAGGGATTGAACCTGTGTCCCCTGCATTGGAAGGCAGATTCTTAGCCACTGGACCACCAGAGAAGTCCCCAGCAAAGCATTTTTAAAGGCCAGGCGAAGGAAGAGCATCACATGGTACATGGTCAGCTTGTGCACGATTCTCTGATTGGTTGATTTTGAGGTAATAGGATGGTTAACATGATCGATCCATAGGTGCTCATGATCATCAAGTAGTTAATTTCTTCCATTTGGTGGTGGTTTTTAGCATCTGAAAAACTCAGGAAATATGCATGAAATACAACTATCTACGTACTTCAGAGAGGAGCTAAAGCAGAGGATAGGGGGGAGGGGTCTATCCCAGGAAGGCCCCATAGGATCCTGCTCGGCTACATCCCCAGGGCCAGCACAGAGCCTAGCATATAGAAGGTCCCGTAAATTTGTTGAATGAACAAATAAAGTAGGTTCTATTATAAACCTCCTGTTTTACAAATGAAGGAAATGAGGCGCAGGGAAGTTAAGTGGCTACTCCAATGTCACACAACCAGTAAATGGTAGAGCCAGGTCTGTGATAGACCCATCTCACTCCAAAACCTGCATTCTTAGCAACTATTTCATACTGTGTCCCTTTTCAGCAAACCTGTTCCCACCCATTGGGTCCTCAACAGCCCCACCACCTCCACTAGAGAATCCCAATTGGGCTATCCACCCGAAGCAATGCCCATGCTCCCTTTATGACACCAAAAGGATCTGCATCATGAATGCCATCATCCCTGTCACCTCACTTATACTAAGGAGCTCGTGGATTAACATTCCCGTTTGAACTTTAGGGTTTCGATCTAGTCATTTAAAGAGGTAAATAGGAGTGGCAATTCCAGTCAATATGACAAGCCACTGAAGAAATATTTCTAGCCCAGGACATTTCAATAGGACATTGAATCACAACTCATGGTTGTCCTGGTATTTAGGGACATTGTGAGGCACAATCACTCTTTCACTACATTTAGCACATTAGTATAAAAATGTGGTGAATGAATCCCTTAGTGGTGTGAGTAAGGTAAGAGGTGATGCACTATAGTAAATTATCACATGTGACAGGACACCATGCAGGATTCTGTCAGGGGGTGCGGAGGATCATGGTACAAAGCTGGATCAGGCAAGGTCCCTACCCTTCATAAGCTTACAGTTTAGTTTTAGAGCTAAGGCAATTTAAGAGTGAAATCAATTCCATGATACATGAGCTGTCACAAGGCTGTCTGTGATTAACTTCCAAATGAGTAGTCCAGTCAATGAAGGCTGAGCTCAAAGGCATAAGACTTCAGTGTGGACTGGGAAGGCTTAGTTGCCTCCTGGTACCTGGCCCATTATTTTCAAAGGACTTACCATTCAAATGTTATCTTTTCCAAATGGGCTTCAGAATATTTCTTTATTAAAAAAAAAAAAAAAGACTATTTCTTTATTCAAAACATTGCTGTGTCTCTGTGACAGAGCAATGGAGTACCCTTCTGCTAATGACTTCCCCGTCTACATTCTATGTCTCTCTATATTAAAATGAGAGTCAAATGCAGCTGTTGCCATACTTGTGGATCAGTTTCACCTACTACAAATACAGATTCCTGGGCCCAGTTCCAAACCCACTGAATCAGAATCCCAGTAATTAGTATTTGAAAGAAAGATCTGTTTTCATTTTGAAATATTTATGGATGAAATGTGCTTCAAAATAATCCAGGGGTTGGTTGGATGAGATATAAATGAAATTAGATTGACTATGGGTGGTTAATTGTGGAAGCTTAGTGATGATCATCTGGGAGGTTGTTTTTTTTATATTCTCTCTTTTTTATGTGGTTGAAGTTTTCATAATAAAAAGTTTAATAAAACTAAAAGCAAAAGAGTCTATATTTATCACAGGCCTCCTTCCATTTAGATGGAACCATCAAAGGTAGAGGCAGACACATGAAAAAAATATACTGGCTATTATTCTGCATAGAGCTAAAGTCCAGGACAGAAAGGTTTTTGGTTTTGTTTTGTTTTGTTTTATTTTGTTTTGAGGGGGGGCAGTGAAAAATAGAAGTCTTTCCAATGAAGGTAACTAATAAGTAAACAGTCAAGAGGCTCCTTTTGAACAGTTAGTAATGGCATCATTCAAATAAGAAACGAAGAGTGATGATGCTAATAGCTTGGAGCATCTTTCTAAATACATCTACATTGGCCATTTGAAGCTCAGACTTCACTCATGAGATAAAGGGGGAGGCTGGATGAGTTGATTTGGGGGAGGCATTTCCAACATTCACATTCTAGGATTCAGGGGGTTATGTTGGCATGGCAGGTTTAATCATTCTCGTTTTATAAGTGTGGCTACAGAGGTTCAAAGAAGTTGAGTCAAACTTTCTTTTAAGCTGCTTTGTTTCTTTAGATTAGTTGAACCTACCAGTGTTTTCAAAGCCTTAGAACAGGTTTCACCAGTCTGGACACTTCATAGTATACAAAAACTTTGCTGGGATAGAGGGTTTAGAGTTTGAAAAATCAGCATCAGATTTTAGATTTCTTTGATTAATATAGGTACAGCTTCTTTGTCCTGGAGTAATAACTGCTAGAAGGTTGAGTATTGGGTTCTATCCCAAGAAGTAAGGGAAATGTTGGCAGTGTCCCCAAGCTTTGGACAGATCTAGCAGAGAGGCAGATTCATCTAGAAAAGGTACATTTGATAAGGTATGAACATACAATTGATGGTTAAAGGCTTCTTTTGAAACATTTGAGCAGAAATGTTTCCTGTTTTGAAGGATTATGAGTTAAGTGTTATCTTGGGTGTGGGTTTTCCTCACCAGGGCTTTAGATGACAACATGGAGCTATTCTTCAACTAATTCCTAGGAGTGTCATTTTGTCTATCAAATACTTTATACATATCAATCTGGAAATTTACCCATCATCTCACAGAATCATTACCAGCCTTTTCTACACACAAGCCAACATCATAGTATTGATGCAGTTGATAGCAGCAAGTCTGAAGAAGTACATTATCTCAACTGTGACTTATCTTTTCAATTAATTGAGGGCTAAAGCTCTTCTGATAAGGAAGTAAAGTTGATCTTGCAAATACCATTACACAGGGAATGAGGAGACCTGTGTTCTTATTTCAGCCTCTGTTTGATCCGCATTGACAGCTGGACTTCAAAAAATTTTAAAAGTTGATCCATGTGTTAGACACAGTCAAGTTACAAAGAATAGTGACATCCTCAACATATCTCAGTTAATGAATGTTTACTGTAAATAAATGAGCCACACATACCTTCTAAAGAACTTGACCATCGTTCCTCATACAACAGTAAGCTCTCCTCTCACAAGGAGTATTCTATTACTCCAACTTCTACTGCTCTGCTGGGAGGTTAGCTCAGCTATTGTGTCTCTGCTGCTACTTATCCCACTACTGACCAGTGGACTGAGTCTGAGTCTCAAATTGAGACTCCCCATGAGTAAGGATCTGGTTAGGATTCTTAGGCCAGTCCACCTTGGAGGCCGCTGGTCAGCCCATAAATACTGCCTTTGGGTCTAGCATTGCGCCACAGTCCAGTTATCTACAGTAAAGTAGCTAGGTCATGTAGTAACTCATCATCTGATCTCAGTTATCACCTCATTTTTGGAAATTTTTCATGCATGCTTTCAGTGGAGACTGGGAAAAAAGAGTAGGCAGGGAATAATTATATCTAGTGGACACTTTCCAAACTTTTCACAAATGAATTTTTAGCAAACAGGAGATTATTTTGTACAGCAGATGGTTTTATTGAGAAACTTAAAATTACATATAGAACAAAAACTTTGAGTATCACGAAGGAAGGAAATTTTCCAATAGGCTTCCTAATCATAGAGACTAATGGAAATATGTATAGAGGATGGGCTAAGATTACCTGAAAACCAAAGCACTTTGACAGAATATTTCCTTTTTAAATTTTCAAATTAACTTTACTTTTGGTTGGCTTTTATTTCATTTACCCATTTGCCGGTTGGACTAAAAAGGAAAAGTCATAACACACACACACACACACACACACATACACACACATACTCATTTGAAATATCATTATATTAAAAATGGCTTTGCAAACGCTGCAGAAAGCTACCCAAATTATTCGGAATCCACAGGTCCTGCCAACAGCATCTCAGATGTTGAAGAATGTCCCTTATTGCATCAGTTGAAAGAACAGTTAAAATAGCCACAATTGCGGGCTTCCCTGGTGGCGCAGTGGTTGAGAACCTGCCTGCCAATGCAGGGGACACGGGTTCGAGCCCTGGTCTGGGAAGATCCCACATGCCGCGGAGCGACTAGGCCCGTGAGCCACAATTACTGAGCCTGCGCATCAGGAGCCTGTGCTCCGCAGCAAGAGAGGCCGCGATAGTGAGAGGCCCGCGCACCGCGATGAAGAGTGGCCCCCACTTGCCCAGCTAGAGAAAGCCCTCGCACAGAAACGAAGACCCAACACAGCCATAAATAAATAAATAAATAAATAAATAAATAAATAAAAATAGCCACAATTGCAAACAAACAAACAGCAGAATATTTGAGCAGATAGAGGAATTGTGAGGCCAATCGGTTTTATGCTCTTTCTGCGGCATGCCTCTTCTCAGATGGACTACAGGGACAGCATGTGATATTAGAATGCTTGGAGAATTATGACCAATTAGAAAATCACTCAAATTGTCCAGTTGCTCTGTAGTTAAGGTTCTCACAGACAGAAGCATTAGCATGTCATGCCTCCAGCCAGAGTCATAGGATTCCATGTAGAGTTTCCCTATGCTGGGTGCTAAGGCAATCTATTAACTCAACCTGAGTTTTAAAAAATCTAGGTCTTCAATTATCCTCTAGCCCAAAGGTTCTGAATCTTTTTGTGTCTATGATTTTACTGGTTGATTCATAAGCTTACAGACAAGGAGTTAATATATTTCAACTCTTGGACCTATTTGAGCTGAAGCTTTCCAAGTTGTTAAGGTAGCTCTTCTGTCCAATGCTGGCTCCACTCTTCTGTGAAATTCGGAACGGCATCTGGTGCTAAGAAATGACACATAACACACTACACTAGCCATCCATTCTCCATCACCATCATCAACAATTTCATGTTACTGCTCCCCCTTAATTTCACTTCAAGAATTATAGTTACATGCATACCAGAAAGAGTGGGGTAGATAACTTAATTGAAGTACCATTGTTAAGTGTTTAGTGTAGAGGGCATTTGTTGGCTAAGGTGATTGATAGCTAACAAGATTGAAACATGCTGAACTGCAACTGAACAACTTGAACAGGGATTCCATCATTACCTTCCAATGCCTAGGCGGCTTCTAAGACCGTGCTATTTAGTGCAGAAGCCAATAGGCAGGGATATTCAGTGCCATGCTTGTTTGGTTCCCTGGCTGAGGGAGCAGGTCTAAAGCTTAAGGATTAAGTGGGTAGGTTTGGAATCCTATTACCTTGATTGGGGTCTTTCCTCTAGGGGAAATTTGAACTCATGTCACTCACACACTCCTACACACAGAGTCGGGATAGTGTTAGATAGTAGAGAAGTTTGGATTGTTGTGGTCTGCTCTGGAAGAAACAGAAGGGATTCATCCTGTCCATTGACTTAAATATTTATTAAGTGCTTCCTCTATCTGCTAGTCACTATGCTAGATACTGAGGATAGAGTGATAGGCTTTGGGCCCTCAGGGAGCTTACTGTCTAAAAGATGAGTTGGGCTTTAATCAAACAATTACACAAATGGTAATGATTGTATAATCACAACGTGAGACAAGTATTCTGAGGAAAAGATACATGATCCTCTGAAAGGATCTAGCAAAGGAAACTGATGCACAGTAGAGAGCTCAGGAGGTTTTCCCTGTGGTAGAGACATTTGAGCCAAGATCCAAAAGATGAGTAGGGGTTAACTAAGCATGTGTTTGTGTGGGTGTGTGGGGCGGGGAAGGTACAACGGGAAGAGCATTCCATATCCATGGATGAGCATATGCACAGGCTCGGTAGCAGGAGGAGATGGGGTCTGGTCATAGAACTGAAAGAAAGCTAACATGTCTGAAGCACAGAGAGCCAGGGGAGAGGGAAGCAAGATGAGGCTGAAGAAGTAGGCAGGGCCAGACTATGCAGAGCCTTGTAGACTCTGATAAAGAGTTTGGTGTCTATCCTAAGAGCAACAGGAAACCATTGAAAGCCTTTATTTAGGCAGGCGATACAACCAGAATTTTATTTTTTAAAGATCATGCAGGTATCTATGTGGAGAATGGACTACTGGGCAGCAAGAGTGCAAGTAGGGAGACCAGGTAAGAGGCTAGGGCAGTAATCCAAGTGAGAGAAAATGGTAGATGAGGTCCTGAATAGCCTAATCGAGGAACTTGCAGTCAATGAATAAATCAGCAAGGAATTACTCGGCACCTATCTAAATATGCATGGCTAGCTCTACTCATCATCTTGAAGGGAGATTCATCTTCAGCCTCCCACCTCTCTTTTTGGCAGCCTGGCTTCTATCCAATGATCAAGAATTCCAATTTAATGGAGCTGAGTTAATAAGGTGTTACTTTATTAAAATCATTAGCATTTAAGGAAATCTGGAGAAAGAATTGATTCAAGTGCCATTAACTAGTGTTTTCACATAGAACACTATTTCTCAATCTGTGATCCAAGAAAAGTTAATGCCACAGAGTCTCCTGGAGGAGTGGGAAAGCGGAGGCTTTATGAAAAATCAAATTTCTGGGCCCTACCCCAGACCCACAAAATCAGAATTTTGTTGTGGGGCTCAGGAAAGGACATCCTTAATGGGCTCCCCAAGTACCTCTATGAACATTAAAGTTTGAGAACTACTGCATATGGAGGCTTATTTGGAGATTGAGTTTGAACAAGGCAAATAAATACCTGTGACAGAAGAAAGGAGGGGGCATTCCAGGTTGAAGGTGGTCCTGAGAAAGTGTCAAGAAGTAGAATCAGCCAGTGGAGCGCAAGGAAAGAAAGTAGTGAGTAGACTGACTTCGCTGGGATGTGGAAGCTTTGATGGGAGCAATGAGAAATCATCTGTAGTAGGAGAAGGGAGAAGAGGAAGGACAGCATGCCTAAGAGAGCCAAGCCTGAGAGACACTAAATGAAGGGATTTCTATAATCCCAGAGTCACCAGATGAGGGGCCTGTGGGACTGCAAACTTGGAATTTCCCTCTCCCATGAAATGGAGGGAATGTTAACACCACTTACTGGTCACATAGCAACAATAGCCAACCTTACTGAGCTTGTACTGTGTGCCAGGCATTTGGCAAATTATTTTAAATACATTGCATCATTTAATCCTCACAGCATCCCTATGAGGTAGATACTATAATTATCCCCATTCTACAGATGAAGAGACTGAAGCACAGAGAGGGAAAATAACTTGCTTAAGGTCACACAACTGGTAAGTGGCTAAACCAGAATTCTAATCCAAGTCTATCTCTTGAGACTGCATCTTTAGTTACAATGCTGGGTTACTCACATCAATTCTAACTTATGCCCACAAGTGTTCATAGTCCTCTAAATAAGGGTGCCTTCGTTCTTTGGGACATGATAATGATTATGCATGATGGAGGCTTGGCCCTGCAGGTCCAAAGACAATTCAGGCCATAAGTAGTCCTGGCTAAGGCCTGGATAAGCACACAATCTCATGCAGAACTCCTTTGCAGGTTGATGATGGTCCACAATCAGCTAAGTGTAGCTGTTGAGAGTGAGCATTTGGAAACCTTACAGCAATTTTACAGAGTACTTTTATGTCTGTTTATGCTCACCAAAAAATGGGGGTTTTATTTTGCATGTCTTTTTTTTTTATTATATTTTTTCTAGAAATTTTAATTATATTTTATAGACGTATCTACAGATTGAAAATTTAAAACAGATCAAGACCAAAAGCATGGTTCTTCATTCCAGATGGTTTGTGATGCATGGGTCTAGTGGATATAAGAAAACTGTAAACAACTAACAATACTAAGGTATTTTCAAGCTCAGATATGGGTGGTAAGCTGACCAGTGGAGCTGATCTGAACCTTTATTTTGACATGGCAGCCTCTTCTACTTTACAGAATCAACCCCCTTGAGAATTATTATGACAGATTACAATGTGAAACCAGCCCTTTTTTTAGTAGACATATTCTTAGAGGTCATGCATTCAATTCTGGGCAATTACTGTCAGTTTAAACATTCAAGATGAAAGAAGGAAGTGTATAATTAATCAAGCAGAGGCACATAGATCCTGAGCAGTAAAGATTCGATGGGATCGTAGACAGAATAGAGGGAATAGGGAAGGGAACTCCTGTCGTTTTTCATTGACACTATCCCCAGAGTCATATGTTAAAGAATCTTAAAGACTTCCAATTTGTACTTTTGCTAAAAACAGAGCAAGACGGGAGGGAAATGATGCAGTAGCATTGAAGAAGTCCTCTTCTGGCACTGTTTATTTCTTCATTCATTCAACAAATATTTAATGTGTACCTATTACCTCCCTGTCTCTCTGCTTGGCACTTGTGGATACAAAGATACAAAGATTACATAGCTGTCCTCAAGGAGGTCACAGTCTAGTAGAACAACATGGAGACAGTTATAAAAAACTTGATAAGTAATAAAAGAAAAATGATTCTCAAGGGGCTGTATGTTTCAGAATCAAGGTGGGAGAGAAATAGTTTGAAAGGTCATATCAATACTCTATCAATCACCTTAAACGTAGCAGAGAAAAAAATAAGCATATTGGTTTCTTAAGACCGAAAATAAAGATCCGTGAAAGTCTGGCTGCTGGGAGGGATAAGATGATGGTTATCCAAATTAGGAGTCTGGACTCTCACTTGGGTGTGAATGTGTATACTAGTGTCTTTGCAAGGAACAGGGGAGAGGGGAGAAGTGGCAGGACATGCAAGACATTTATCCAAAAGGGGCATAGTTTTAAAAACTCAAGAAATGCGTTTGAATTTAGGTATAAAGAGATACTATGAGAACTATGGAGGCTAATATACTACCTGGGGTTGGAGGGAAGGAGACATATAGAAACGATGCATTTTGAGTCATAAACGTTCAGTAAGGAGTCAGAGTGTAAGAAATAAGAAGTGAGTGAGGCAGGGGAAGACCCCCTTCTGAAGCACATGGCTATCCCCCTAACCTCCTTGGCAGTTAAAGAACAGCATATGCAACCTACAGCAACAGTGGTGCTGAAAGCTGCTGCCATTGAGGCATCTGGGATGTAGCGCCATTGGCGCTAGAAGCTCTGGCTTTCAAATGCTACTCTTTCACAAACAGGGCATCATAACCTCCACAGACCTCACAGAACTGTTGTGAGACTCAAAGAAGATGCTAGATGTTAAAGCATTTTGTGAACTCTTAGGGAGTATGTGCTTATGTGTTGACTTCCCTGGTCCCCCACAAGCCCCCAAGGGTAAGTGAGATCATTGATGTAGAAGGCACTAAGCCCCTCAGAAGGAAGTTAGTATATGGAAACATGAACAATAATGATCTACATCTGCTTCTTTCTGATAATTCCTTTCTTTTTAGCTTTGACACCAAGAAAGCCCACACACCATGCCCTCTGTTGCTGAAAGTGGGCTGCATTGCCATTGGTTAGCTGCCAAGCATTCTGTTTCCAATTCAAAAGCAGTGGTTGTTTTTTTCTTGTTTTGTTTTGTTACTTCAATGCTTCTTGCCAAAATCTGGAGACAGAGACTTACATAAATGTCATGTGCATACAATGCTCATCATCTCCTATTGTTTGAGGCCATATATCCGATATCAGATCATGATGAGCTATTGGTCACATCTGGCAGAGCCCTTTAGGAAACTTTGAGATTGGAATCGCTGGTGGAGCAGAGCTGACTGAAGGCAAAAGATGAAGAGTGTAGTTTTTCTAAAAGCGAAATAATGGGATGATAACTCTCAGCCAAATATCTGGGAATGCTCGTGGTCCCTTAAAATGCAATTCCATTCTTCTGACTTGAAAAGGCTGTACCTGTCACTAGGGTCTCCTCTTGATCAATGGGCACAGACCTGAACCCGATAAAAAGCAAAACCAGGCCTGACCCAGCCATTCCCATCAAGGAGAGAAGTGGGCAACCCCAAGGCAGGGAGGGGTGGACAGTGGTACCAAGGGGCAAGAAGAAGTGTTAACACATCACCTTAAATACCACTGCTCTTCCTACTCCCTGTACTTCCTGGAGTGGTGTAGGGGTGAGTCCACAGCAATTGTTAGCAATGGCAGCCAGCAGGATTGTTCTGAACCATAACCACGAAGTAAGCAAAGTTGACCTCTGTGTAACTCATCTACCCTCTCCCCATCCTGAGCCCTGTCCTGGCCTTCCCAGCTGCCCAGGCTTCAACCCATTCCCTCCTCTCCTTCCTATTCCCTTGTCCTGTGTCCTGTTCCTGAGTGCCTTCCCCAATTAAGTTCTGGTCTGGTCAATTTATTAGAGCTAAAAGACGAATAGTTGCTAATGGCTTTGCTTCTGAACATGGGCTTTCTATCTTCAAGCAAAGAAGTAAGTAGAACAGCAATTAGGTGTTGGGGGTAGACTGAGGATCTGCTTGTAGCTGTCCAGTTTTCCCAGCACCACTTATTGAAGAGGCTGTCTTTTCTCCGTTGTATATTCTTGCCTCCTTTATCAAAAATAAGGTGACCATATGTGCATGGTTTTATCTCTGGGCTTTCTATCGTGTTCCATTGATCTATATTTCTGTTTTTGTGCCAGTACCATACTGTCTTGATTAACTGTAGCTTTGTAGTATAGTCTGAAGTCAGGGAGCCTGATTCCTCCAGCTCCATTTTTCTTTCTCAACACTGCTTTTATTATTCGGAGTCTTTTGTGTTTCCATAGAAATTGTGAAATTTTTTGTTCTAGTTCTGTGAAAAATGCCATTGGTAGTTTGATAGAGATTGCATTGAATCTGTACATTGCTTTGGGTAGTATATTTTCACAATGTTGATTCTTTCCATCCAGGAACATGGTATATCTCTCCATCCATCTGTATCGTCTTTAATTTCTTTCATCAGTGTCTTATAGTTTTGTGCATACAGGTCTTTTGTCTCCTTAGGTAGGTTTATTCCTAGGTATTGCATTCTTTTTGTCTCCTTGTCTATTGATGGAAAATGTGGGTGATAGGCTGGCATATAGGGCAGAATTTCCACTCTGATTCGGAGGTACAATATAGAGCATGGTGGTATATTTTGCCTCTAGCTCAGACCAAGAGAACTGAGAGAGTTAGACTCTACAATTCAATATACCAAGATTAAAGCAATTATTGTAAATTAGCTTAATCATTCCTCCATATGCCTTCAGAGGCAGGGTTTCTTTTTCTTTTTTTATCCTATTGTCACGACCACATAAATGGAGGCTTGCAAATACAGATAAACTTAACTTTTAAAGGGTTATCTGTGCTCAAATGTTCTGATGCTTTTCATTAAAAATTTCCTCATTATATATAGGAAAGTGTCTGTGTTGAGGCAGTGTGAGACACCAGGAAAGCATGAATGAAATATGGGAAGGAAATGATGGCGAACACGCAGCTGTCTTTTCATTTCACCCACGTATATTTTATTCTCAAGACAGCAAGATCTACCCTTAGCATGGCCTCTGACTGACTCTGGAGCTCCTCAAGGCCAGAGAACAGGGAGCAGCTTAAATGATTCCCTCCCTTTCAAGCCATAGGTTTTAGACTTGCGTTTCCGGAACACTCTGCAAGAAATTGCTAAGGGAGTACTCCAAAAGATGGAGAGCAGTGCTTTTCAAGCTTTAATGTGCACACGAATCACCTGAGAATGTGTTAAAATGCAGATTCTGATTCAGTAGTCTGGAGTGATGTCTGGGATGCTTCATTTCTAACAAGTTCCCTTGTGATGCTGATGCTGCTTGTCAATGAAGCATATTTTGAATAGCAGGAACATTCTAGATGTAGAGTCTAGATAACTGAGTCCTCTTTGGCTAGCAGCAGTGCAAGGATGAAGAGGCTTGATGGAAAAGCAGCACAGTTCTATCTGGATCAAGTGAAGGGCAGAGGAAACAAAAGGGAGGCAGATATGAGACTGATGGCACTCATGCTCCCCAGGGGTTCAAATAGATGGGTTTCAAGAAATACGTACCAGAAAGGCAGTTGCTGTCTCAAGCTAAAACAAGAAATATGCCTCGTGGTGAAGAACATATGTTCTGAAGTCATATTCTCTGGGTTTAAGTACCACCTCTGTCACTTCCTAATGGAGATCTTGATCATGCCACCTTACCTCCCTGAGCCTGAGTTTACTCTTCTGTAAAATTTGAATAATAGAACCCATCTCAGGGTGGGTGTGAGGATTAAATGAAATGAGAGAGTGGCATGGACATATACACACTACCAAATGTAACATAGATAGCTAGTGGGAAGCAGCCACATAGCACAGGGAGATCAGCTGGGTGCTTTGTGACCACCTAGAGGGGTGGGATAGGGAGGGTGGGAGGGAGACGCAAGAGGGAGGGGATATGGGGATATATGTATATGTATAGCTGATTCACCTTGTTATAAAGCAGAAACTAACACACCATTGTAAAGCAATTACACTCCAATAAAGATGTTAAAAAAAAAAAGAACATAAAGCCTGAGAATGGCACCTGCTATAGAGTGCTTAATAAGTGGTAGCTATTGTCACGCTTTCCATCTTTGAGCTGATCGCATTTAAGTACCACTGGGCTTTGGAAATGTTAGCCAGCCATGGTAGTGCCATATCTGCTTTTGATGTGACTCTCAAAGCAGCTTTGTTTGAAACTTAAGAAAAGTTAGTGATTTTGGATTTAAATAAATGGGATTCTAGACAAAAGCATGAAAACGGGAAGAAAAACTCCCTGGCAGGAACTATGCTTATTTTGTGCTTTGACCCTTGTCACTGCTTCTGCCTACAACTTCTCTGGCTTGAGAATCACTTGAATAAAGAAAGAATGATTTAAAAATAAAATGGATTAGAGAAACAAACTGTCTTCTGTTTCTTCAAAAAAGGAAATGCAGAATCTGGCTAGCTATCATCCAGCCTGGGGCAGGCCAGGCCCAAGGGAAGGGAAGGGAGGAAAGAAGGCTTGAAGAAAGAGCTTTCCAAGTCCATCAACTATACACAGAGCATCACTGAGTTGTAGGTACTGTCCTGGGGGTAAAAAAGGGCATTAGATAGAACCCCTGGGTTATGGTCTAGTTGGGAAGGTATTGGAGTAAAATACACACATGCATGCATGCACACACAGATGGATAAACATACATGTCAACCTGTAGCAAAGCTCCAGTGAGGACACCTGTTGGTTAATACAAAGGATGCATCTCTGGGGAGTAAAGATTAGTCTGGGGGGGAAGAGTGGGTCTGACTGTGAAGGTCCTTGAATATGAAAGGTATCCTGTGGGCAATTAGAAGTCAATGGTGTTTTGATGTGGGTGGGGTACCATATGCAAAAGAGCATTTTAGAAAGAGTAATCTGGTAACAGTTTGAGCAATTCATTTTAACAAACATTTACTGAGTATTATGTATAGCACCAGAGTCCAAAATGCAGAGCTATGCAACGATACAGGAAAAAAAAAATCTATATCCTCTGAGAATTAAAAGCCTTGTCAGGGAGACAGATATACTTTGTGTACTAGTGTGGAACGATTTCTAAGACAGAGTATTATGTACAAAGAGGTAAGGTACAGAACAGTATGTTTAAAACATGCTGCCATTTGTTAGGAAAGAATGCAGGGAAGACATGTATGTTTACATATGTATTTGTATACATATAAGATTTATACGAGATGTATACGTATATGATTTGTGCAAGGATACACAAAAGTCTAATGACGTTGCTTGCCTCCAGGGGAAGAAATCAGGGTGACGAGTTGGTGGAGGTGTCAATTGTATGCATATCCTTTGGCACCCTCTGAGTTTTGAAACAAATGAATATATTACCTACTTGCATTAAAATATATACAATAAAATAATGTGTATGGGAGTATGAGAGGGAAAAGATGAATTCCAGTTGGAAAATCTGGGGAGACTTCTGAGAGCATGTGGGCTATGAAGCTGGGCCTTTGGAAGGTAGCATTTCTACAGGTGATGGTTTGAGTGGGAGGTGTTTCAAGCAGAGGATAGAGCTTGCCTTGAGCCACAGGGTAGGGGCTAGATTTGCACTGGTCAGTATGGTAGCCACTAGCCACATGTGACTATTGAACACTAGAAATATGGCTAGTGTGTGCGAATTGAGATGTGCTGTAAGTGTAAAATAGTCATGGGTTTTTGAAGACGTAGTAAGAAGAAAGAATGTAAAGTTTTTCATTAATAATTTGTATGCTGATTACATATTAAAAGGATAATATTTTGGATATATTGGGTTAAGTTAAATATATTAAGATTAATGTCACTTGTTTCTACTTACTTTTTTAAGTGTATCTACTAGATCATGTAAAATTACATCTGTGACTTGCATTAGATGTCTGCTGAACAGGGCTAATCTAGGTAATGGAGATTTTCAGAGAGTGTTGAGTTAGGTCGGTATGGCTGCAGCAGGGCGTATATGGATAAAAGTGGGAGGGAAGTTTGGAAAAAGTGGGCCAGGTCAAATTGTGGAGGGCATTGGCTACTCAGCTAAAGAGTTTGGACTTTAATTTTATGTTCACTAGTGAGCCCCTGCAGGGCTTGGAGTGTAGGAATCAGATGATCAAATGGCTGCTTTGGACAGGGGTGAAAGTATGGGCAGGAAGAGCAGTTATGACAGTAACAAGGAGTGAGGTATTAGGGTCTGGGCTTGGGTGGTAGCTTTGAAATCAGAAAGAGATCAATGTAAACTATATTATGAAGGAAGAATTGATAGAACTGAGTGGAGGTACAGATGTGAGAGACGACATGAATTTTTACATCCCTGGTGATTAGAAGCATGTCAGTGCCAGTAATAAACATAATGAAGCCTGGAGAGGGAGGTGGATGGGAGCTGCCTGGGAGAGAAGATGATTTTGATTTTTGATGTGGTGAGCTTGAGCTTGAGGTGGCTGGCTGAAGTGTAGAAGTGAGGGTATGAGAGAAACAGATTTTTGGGTCTTAGTAGAGGTAATCAAATTGGTCAGATAATTATAATAATGATTAGTACTTGTATGGCATTAAAATACACACAATGCTCTCACATGGATTATTTTACATAATTCCTACAATAGTCCGAGGCTCAAAGAGTTTAAGTTTCTTGGCCAAGATCACACAGCTAGTTAGTGGCCACGGTAGCAGGCCCAAACTTGCTTTCTATCACTGCACTTGAAATAAAATGCTATGGGAAAATGTAGGGAAAATCTTAGACTCTAGATTATACAATTTCACTTCCCCCAAGCTGCTGCCTGAATTGAGGGGTGGACCCAACCCTGAGAAAACTATCTTAGCTTCCCCTCAGTTGTTTTAAACACCCTTTTTAGAGATGAGGAATCTGTGGCCTTGGAAGTTAAGCAAAATGTCAGAAATGTCTATTAATGAGAAGGGTAGGTGACACTCAGACAAGTGCTGTGGTACATTGCATGGTTGTTTCCAGGTATTAATATTTCCTCCCTGTTAGAGAGAGTGTCTCTGCCTCCTGCCATGAGCCCTACCAAACTGATGTGGGCTTGGTCATAGAACTTGCTTTGGCCCATGGAACGTGGGATAAAGTGACCTCCGCCACCTAGAATCAGAAGCTTTAACAGCCATGACATGGTTCAGCCTCTTTTGCTCCCTTCCCTCTGTGGTAAGAATGGCATGTCCCAAAGAAGGGCTCCTCCTTCAGCTGAGATCCTGGAATAAGGAAGACATACGAAGCAGAGCCACAGATGACCTGTAGCTACTGCAGGGCCTTTTGCTATGGTGATTGAGTTTGAGGGATTGTTTGTAATTTAGTGCAACCTAGCCTAAACTGACTGACACACTACCCCATTATATGTGCTTTGTTTCCATTACACTGACTGTTCACAAATGCTCACTTTTCACCTGGTTAACTTCTCATCCTTTCGGTCTCCAATTAAATGTCACTTTTTCAGAGAGGCTTTTCTTGACCACAGAGTCTAATTTAGGTCCCCCTCCCCACCATACACTCATACACCATTATTTTCTTTTATAGTATCTGCATTCTTTCCTTTTTAGGCACTTAACGCAGTTGTCATCATATAGACAACGTAGACTTGTTTATCATTGGCATGTTCCACTTGACTGTAAGCTCCTGAAGACCTGGATCACATCTATTTTTGCTTGCTATTATATACCGCCTGTTACACAGTAGTTGCTCTGTGGCTATGTGTGGAATAAGTGATGAACAAATGAATAGCTTCTTGTTAACCTGGTTGTTGGATCATAAACTGAGAAGGTGGGGGGATGCAGCAATTAGGGGAGATGATAAAGCTCCTAAAGAAGTTCCTGGGTGCAAGGATCAACTACTTTTTTTGTTTTTTGTCCTTCTCTTTCAAGGAAACTTTGAAAGCAGTGGCACTTTTCAAAACCCTTAAAAACAGATTCACTTGCCAACAGGCCTGCGGCCTGGCAGGTTTCCTGCCTAATACCAGGGAGGCCTGCGGAAGACCACAGATAGACTAGAAGGGCTCCTTTGAAAGAAAAGAGGACTGTTGCCATAGAATGCTTATTTATATAGAGTAAAAGAGTCACCTACCCTTCCCCTTCTGAGTGGTTGTTGCAATTTAGTGAAAAGTGGAAAGGAGGGGGAGAGAAAGAGACAACTGGGAAATAGAAATTATGGGCTGGGTGTAGTGGGTCCTTTTCCGGTCCAAACCAAACAAAAAATCAGGTCTACTCCCCCTCACATTCACCTGCCAAGAGACCACTTAAGAGGTGGCTCTGGACTGGATCACACCAAGCTGGCAATCAAGAATTTGAAGGCTTTGTGCAATACTGCCAGCCTCTTCATGACAGGGACATACACACATGCTTAGGTGGCAGGAGGGAGGAGAAAGCAACAGTTGTGTATTTTATATCATCATGAAATCTCTTGTATTGAGAAACCCACTAGGTCCCACAGCTTGAGTTATGGAATGCTGCAGTGAAGCCTGAGGTCGAGGCTACGTGTCAGTGGGTGGAGTCAATGACCCTTTCCTCCCGGGGAGCTCATTAATCCTGTGACCCTCCAGAACACACAGCCAGGGCAGGTTCCTTAGGCAGGGCAGAAGAGGGGAAGCTTATGGGGATATACTGCACTTTTAAAAAGTAAAATAAACGTAATAAAAAGCAGGCAGCATAATTGCCGTGACTTATATCCCATGATATTTGATAATAACAAGGTTGGTATGTTACAAAAAAGTTCCACAGTTACAACTCTGCCTTGATATTTACACTTATTAAATTGTTTAGGGAGGCGGTTCCTGGATGCTGGAGGCCCATACATAAAACATATTAGCATAATTGGAGTACAGCCAAGTCCCTCAGTGTACATTGCAGATACTTGTTAAAAGCTTGACCTTGGAGGAAAAAGCCTTCCTCCTTGTCTTCAATCAGTCATCAGCTCCTGAAGTGCTCCTCTGAAATCAACTTCCAGTCATCCACAGTTCGGGAGGCTTGTCCTCAACGCTGACCTTAGGCAGGCCCTCAGATCCCAGGACAATGATGAAGGCTGCGTTCTCACCTGGATGAGGAAATTAGCTATGATTTTCCATTACCTGTACCAAACATTCCTTTTCATTTGTTTAATTCACTGAGACTTGACACTACACATTAATTCATTGAGCAATTGCTTTGTGTAAAGGCCCAGAGATGAATGAGACAGTCATGGCCATCAAGAAACTTACACTTTCGTCAAGGACACAGACAACTATCTCTAGTAGAAGGCAGAATGAAATAAGGGCCATAATAGGAGTATGAACAAATTGCTACGGGAGCCTAGATTACACAATTTATTTTAATGAGGAAAGGAGAATTAAGGAAGGCTTCAGAAAGGCAGCACTGGTCCTTGAAGGATTAATAGGAGAAAAAGGGTGAAGTTGGGCAGTGAGGTCATACCAGTCAGAGTAAAGTGCATGTACATAAAATGGCATGAATGTATATACGTGTTTGGGGATGTAATCATATGTTTGTTTATCACTGGCAGGCTCCAGTGATAAATCCAGCGCAGTATGGCTGGAGGGATGGCAAAAGGGCTTGGAAGTTATGTTCAAGTCTGCTCCTGGAAACTTTGATGCCTGTACTAGTTTTGTTAATTAAGGGGAACAATCAAAATTTTTGAAGTGGATCAATAATGACATTTTAGGAAGCAATCTCTAGCAGTGCGAAGGACGGCTTGAAGAGCTAAAACACCGAAAACAGGGAGACCAACTTCTGTGCCTGACTGGATATTAGGGGAGAAGGAATAATACAAAGATGCTTCTGGTGTTTCTAGCCTTAGAGATTGGGAGAAGTGTAGTGCCCGTAATGACACGGGCAACCTGGAGAGAAGGATCAGCTTGCTGGAGAAGAACATATTTGGTTGGGAATATACTGAGTTTAGCGTGTGAGCTATCTTTTACAGAGGGAGGGTGGTTCTGGGGTTCTGGCGAGATCTCAGTTACCTGCTCATGGGAAATTGTCAAAGCCATGGATGTGGCTACCATGACCCTGATGGTGGGGACAATACAAATGAACACTGGAGATACTGCCTGTATTTAGGGGTCATGTGACCCCTAAATATGTGAATATTTACATATTAGTAAATATGTGAAGACAACCCCTAATAAATGGGAGTGAAGAATTTTCTGAGTGGTGGGAGAAGACAAGGCTAGGTGTATTTTGTGCCAAACTGGCAAAAAGTAAGCAGGATGAGGATACAGGGGAATTCGTAGGATTTGGCAATTAGGTGATCAGTGGTAGCCTTGAAGGAGAGAAGATTCACGGGAAGGTTGCTGCTGTTGTTTAATCAGATAGAGGAGACCTGAGGATGCTTGTAGACTGAGAGGAAATGAGCTGATGGAATAATGGATGTGAAAAGTGAAAGTCCTTTCGAAAGTACAAAGCACCACAAAATACAAGGTCACAGCAAGTCAGATTTTTATCCCAGATGCTCTAGAGTTGAAAGGTCATTGACATCTAACAGATGCTTTGATTTTTATCATTATACTGAGTTCTGCTAAGGAGGCCTTATTCCTGACCTCTTTCATCTCCCTTCCCTCCCTCCTCCAAGCACCACCATAAGTGTTACCAGTCGTTCAGCTGTTCAGCCGGGTAAAATACTCATTACTTGATTTTTGTCAGCAAGTCTAGGTCACTCTGCCATTATATATCACAGGTTTCCAAAAACTGTTGAAAGAGAAAATTCTTAGGATTTGGTTATTTTCAATGTAATTCCCATTGTGATATGCAGGTTTTTGTAGGAAAACAAAAGGACAATAACACAAGGTATTTGTGGGGTGGGGGGGAGATGGAGCAGATTCAGAAACCAGGTCCCCTTCCAAAACAAAAAAAATTAGCTAAAATAAAGCCATTCAGTGTCACATGTACCCAGCAGTTGAACGTGCTGAGGAGGGAAGCCTTATGGTTGTTAGAGTAGAAAGGTATTTAGCATAAAGGGAATAGACCTGAGTAGAGTTTTAAAGTCTGAGAGATTCCTGAGAAAACAGTAAAACAGGAGAATTTGCTGTTATTTTAGAGAGTAATGGTTGTTCAAAAACCTCTTAAATGTATGACTTAAAATATTAACCAGACACTTAAGAAGTCCTAGCTATGAACTAATTAAAGCTTTTCCCATGAATTATGCTTCATCTAAATGCCTTTCTTTCCTGTCAGTATGGGACCAAAACTGAATCAGTACATTTTAATGTCCACTCAATCTTGTCAGTTTTTCCTTTCTTTGAACAGCCACTCAGTGTTTTGACTTTCAGTATTATTGAGAAGAAAACAAAAGAGAAGGGACTGGAAAGGGAAAGAGAAAGGGGAAAAGAAGAAAAGGAAAGAAAAAGAACACAGCCTAGAGAGGTTACCCTGGTCCTTATTACCATAATCACTACAGTATCACTAAATACGCTCTTGTGTGGAATTGTTTTTTCCTGCCTGCTCTATGTCTTCACGACTTGATGCTACTTGTACACGAGGTTTGTTTGAGCCATTCAACAACACAGATATTAGGATCGTATCAAGTGTAAGAGCTGCAGCTGTACACATCCATGGTATCACTGCAATGATGAGCTCTTCTTCTTGTGTTCAATTTTTTCTGTTGAAAGTAGCCCATCAGTCACTCAGGCCTGAAACCTTGGTGTCAGATTTGAATCTTTCCTCTCCTCACACCCTCAACACCTAATTGATTTGCCAGTTATTTAGATGCTACTTGGATCTGTCCCACTGATGCTATCCTAGTTCGGGCCTTCATTAATTATCAAAAGTATTATAGCCAAAAAAAAATTATTGCAATTGCCTCCAACAAAGTTGGCCTTCTGTGACCTCTCCCATCTGTCTTACACAGAGCTTCCATCACCATCTTCCTTAAGTGCTCCATGTCATTTCTTTCCTCAAAATCCCTCAGTATTCCCCAACATTTATAAAATCAAGCCCAAACCACACAACCACTGCTGCCTTTCATGGAACCTTAAGTTTTAGTTCAACCGAATTGCTCCATATTCCTTTGCATATGCACATCAAAGCTTGTACTTCTGCTCATGCCTTCCCTCCCTCCTCAAAAAGACGTTAAGTTCCATGAGAATAGGGCCCTCATCTGTCCAGTTCACTGTTATGGTCTCAGAGCCTAGCATTGTGGTTGGCACACAGTAGGTGCTCATTAAATTTTGACTGAATGAATAAAAACTTGACATGTCCAAACCTACTTACCCTTTAAATTTCATTTCAAATGCCACCAGTGCCAAAAAATCTATACTGACACCTGCTTTCCACCTCAATACCCACCTCACCTCACCTCTCTAAAACTAAGTCAACTGTTTTTTCTGAACTCCCCTAGGCCTTATCTGTACCACTCTTACGACACTGATCACGTGCTTCCCACTTTGAATTACAGTTCTTTTTGTACATGTGCCATCTCCCATTAGACTGTGAGATCCCTGAAGGCAGGAGCTGTGTTTAATTCATAATGGTGTCCTGAAAAGTAATGTCCACTGAACGGGCACTCGGTGATTAGAATAGCCACACTGGAGCCTTTAGCGAAGTAGAGAAGTTGAAGGTTTATTATTAATATTTCTAATAATATGATAAGAGCCCTTGTGCTTTGCTCATACACATCAAAAGGTGAAAATATTGTCTGCACCTTAGCCAAAATATAGGTAAAAATACTGGCTGAACTTCTATTAGCCAAGATATAAGGTCATCATGGCTAAAGTCTGAACGCTGGCTAATCTCCAAGAACTAAGAACAAAGTTGTGATTTGTACAATTCATGAATTTGCAAGTTGTTTTTCCCTGCAGTGGATACTAACTATAATAATATTTTATTTGTGGCTATTGGGACTCTAGACATCTAAATAAATTCAGTCTGTAAATGGGATCTTTGGCTATAGCTTTCTTTTTACTATAAATCAAAACTATACACCATGTTACATTCATTGCATATATATCATCAATTTCCAGATTTCCATTTTCCTTTGAGCTCTTGGCATTAAGCTCGAATTCCCCTAGTCGTGGATACTAAGGTTTTCAGACTCCCTACAAAGGAGTTTGCCTACTTGGGTCTCTGGGGGAGAAAAAGCCAATTTTTTTGATTCCTGGAGCAAACCATTCCAAGGGAAACAATGGTCTTGCCAGGTACTTTGGACCATATCATTTATAGACCTGGTTATTACCTTGTCCAACCCTCCATCTTCAAGTCAGCCCACCTATGATGAGAGATTCTTCTTTTGAAAGCCCTCCAGAGAATAAGTATCTAAAATCCTTTATGACTAATTCCAGATTTTTACCCCTCTGAGCATTTGAAGCCCATTTACTTTCATTCTATAATCACGGTAAAAAACCCTTTTCTGTAGAAACAGTTTCTCTGGAGGATGTAAATCACCCTTCTGACTTTTCTGGACTTTTAAGTAAGTTGTGCAAACATCTCTCCACTACTCTGACAAGAAGTGCTAAAGATTACTTAAAGAAAATCTTATGATTCCCACAGGTGGGCGTGTCTTTGAATATATCCCATGATTTCCACCTGACCAGGTCCTTATAGAAATACTTTTGTACTTCTGTTAAGTTGAAGCTTCTCCTTCCAGAATGTTCTTACATTCCGTCTTTATACTTCAGTTTGTGCCTTTTCACCCATCCTTAGTATTAATTATCATAGGCAGCACAACATTTAATGTAACCTTAACTTTATTGAATAAGTAAGTATGCATTACAGATAGATTGCAAGTCATTCTTGGTCCTGCAGAGACAGGTGTTTATGCCGAGGCAAAATGAGAACATGAATCCACAGTTCTACTGCTACTGAAATACTTCTTCTGAGTGTCTTGGTATGGGCACAATCTCCCTCAATATCCATTCAAACAGGTTTTGCTGTCACCTCTCCTTTCAGCTGAGGGATTCACAATATCTAAAATAAACTTGTAAAGAAAGCTTCTGTATCAGAGGTAGTTTTATACCTACATTATTAATCATAGAAAACATTTGGTCAAAGACTCCATAAAAGGGGCAGAGAAGATACACCAGAGCTCAAAGTTGGAACCAATTATTTTTTCAAGCTAATTGGCCACAGTAACAAAAGTATCAACTGAATTATTTTAGAATAGCCTGTTCAGCCATTTAACATCAAAGCATGCAGTAGCCTGTGCATACAATAGCTCTTAGCGACAACCTTGAATTTGGCTTGAGCACCAAGGATGCATTTCAAAATGTGAAAAGTACATTTATGTGCAATGACTAGTGTTGTGAGCTGAAAGGTGGCTCCCCAAAGATACGTCCATGTCCTAATTCTCAGAACCCGTGACGTTAACTTAGTTGGGAAAAGGGTCTTCACAGATGTAATTAAGTTAAGGATCTTGAAATGAGGAGATTATCACGGATAGACCGGTGGGCCTTAAATGCCTTCACAAGTGTCTTTATAAGCGGGAGGCAGAGGTAGACTAGACATACAGAGGGAAAGGTGATATGAAGACAGAGCAGAAAGAGATTTGGCCACAAGCCGAGGAATGATGACAGTCACAAGAAACTGGGAGAGGCAAGGAACAGGTTTTCTCCTAGAGCCTCCAGAGGGAGTACAGCCCTGCTAATACCTCAATTTACCACTTCTGGCCTCCAAAACAGTAAGAGAATGAATGCCTGTTGTTTTAAGTGAACATGTTTGGAGTACCCTGTTACAGCAACCACAGCAACAAACTACAGATTTTGGTACCAGGAAGTCAGGGACTGCTGTAACAAATACCTAAAAATGTAGACGTGGCTTTGGAATTAGATCATGTGTAGAGGCTGGAAGAATTTTGACATATGTGATAGAAAAAGCATGGACTGCCTTAAACAGACTGTCGGGAAGAATAGGAATGTTAAAGGCGCGTCTCGAGAGGGCTCAGAAGGAACTGAGGACCATTTTATTGAAAACTAGAGGAAAGGTGATCCTTGCTATATAGCGGCAAAAAGCTTATCCAAATTGTCTCCAACTGTTGTGTGGAAAGTAGATCTGTAAGTGATGAATTCGGATATTTAGCTGAGGAAATTTGAGAGCAAAGCATTGGAGGTATGGCCTAGTTTTTTCTTGAGCTTAGAGTAAAATATAAGAGGAAAGGGATAAATTGAAGAAAGAACTGTTAAGCAGAAGGGACCCAGCACTTGATGATTCAGGAAATTCTGAGCCTATTCAGATTGCAAAAGATGTTAAAATGAAGATTCACTGTTAGGATAGTGTGCTCAGGAGACAAAGCCAAGGCTGGATAACCTTTGGCTAGTGCTGTAGAGATTAGGCATTGGCTCACTGATCCACTCAATCATCTCAGTAGAAGCCAGGAACAGAGGTGGTGTTATCTGGCAAGGATCTGTGAGGAATCTCTTGTCTCACTCATAAATCAATATGATATACATGGGGAGCCCACGAAGTTTTTGAGAAAGTTAGTTACACCAGCAGAAACAGTTCCAGCTTGGCCTGAAAGGGACAGAGACAGGACAAAATGAGAGAAGGCGGTCAGACTACCAAAACTTTACAGGCAGGAAGTAGGCTGATAAAGCTGCAAAGAGGTGATACCCTTCGATAGAAAAGATCAACCCTAGGGCAGAGCTGCAGGTTTAGAGGCAGAAGTACAAGCCATGGGCACAGAGGCAGAGACTTGATCCATGGGCCAAGAGGCCAGAGCTGCAGGCCTAAAGGGTGTAGCCCTGAGACAAGGAGGATTATTGTCAAGCCTTGAAACCTAAGGGGATTCTGCCTGGCCAAATTCTGAAAATCATCAGGACAGGTGACTCCTTTCTATGTTTGTTCCATTTTCTCCCTTTTGGAATAGGAATGTCTATAACTATTATCATATGCCTGTCCCACCACTGTATTCTGGAAGCAGGGGCCCTGTTGATGTCTTGTTTCACTGATTCACAGACGCAAAGGAATTTTGTCCCAGGGTTTTCACCTATAGCTGATTTAGATGATCTAGGTGAGATTTGGGACTTTTGAACTGAAGATGTTTGGATGAGATTTTAGACTTAGGGTTGAGACTTTTGGGAATGTTGGGATAGGGTGAATATACTTTGCACATGGGACAGACATAAATTTGGGGGTCCAGAGGGCAGACTGTCATGGGCTAAAGGTCACCTACAAAAAGATATGTCCACATCCTAATCCCCAGAACCTATGAATGTTACGTTTTTGGAAAAAGGGTCTTACAGATGTAATTAAGTTTAGGGTCTTCACATGAAATTATCCTGGATTATCTAGGTGGGCCCTAAATTCCAACAAAAGTGTCCTTATAAGAGAGAGGCATAGGGAGATTAAATACACAGAGGAGAAGGTGATGTGAAGACGGAGCAGAGAGAAATGTGGCCATAACCCAAAGAATGCCAATAGCTACCCGAAGCTGGAAGAGGCAAGGGAAGAGTTTCTTCTAGAGCCTCTGGAGGGAGCATGGCCCTTGATTTTGGACATCTGGCCACCACAACCATGAAAGAATAAATTTCTGATATGTTAGGTCACCAAGTTTGTAGTAATTTGTTATAGCAGCCAAAGGAAACTAATACAACTAGTAAACATTTTAAAGGGTTTTGCACTTCTTATAAAAAACATTCTGAAGAAAATCTGCATAAATTGGTGCTTCTCACGTGTGGCAGTAATAAACCCAACAAAAGACTTTAGTATAATTTGGTTCTATACTAAAAATGTCACTATGTACTTTTTTCTGGTGATAATTTTCAATCTAAAACAAAACTGCAAATGGCTAGAGCAGGACCATTATAAATCTGGGAAGCAAACCCTTTAATTGAGTTATCAGAACTTCGTGACAGACCCTGAACGGTCTCATAATGTTTGTGAAAAGCATGTGGAATTATTCTAAATACAAATATATAATTTATCAATAATAGTACTTTTTTTTCCCCACAAACTAAAAAATAAGGCAAGTTCACATCTGGAAAAGGTGATGATATGCATCAGTATGTCCACCTTGACCAGCCTGATAATATGGCATGGCAAATGCCCCTAAATATTAGTCAGGGTGAATATTTCAAAATATCATTTTCCTACAGTCTGAAAAGCTATCAAAAGACTCAAAGAAGCCATACCATGAAGATTTCAGAAAAGACTTTGTGAAGTTAAAAATACGTACATTAAGTATTTACATAAATTAGTAGAACCTAAATCTTTGTTGTTGTTGTTATTGTTAAAAAAACAGTGTGTGAAATTGATATGTCCCTTAAACTTGTTTGTGTGTGTGCATATGTGTGTGTCTTAAGATAGATAGGATAAAATTGTAAAATCTCAGATCCTGTTACTGCTTTTGATTTCTCTATTGTAGCAGCTTCAGAGCTTTGTAAAGGATAAGACCCAAGTAAGAATGTACTGGAGGAAAAGGCAGCAGTTTGAATCACTGTACATCTATAAAAAGGAAACTGTGAGCTATTGGTCACTTGGTTACATTATCTCAGGGAGTGACTTGCCAAGCCAGTCACTTGTTCTTTCTGAATGTCTATAATGTGCTTTGGAGGAAGTAGAAATAGGATTTTCTTTATAAGAAATATACATATAAGAAATCTTTTACAATAATCACAATCATCTGCATGGATTAGTCCAGAGAAGTTGTACCACATTATTACAATGCATTTTTAAAAATAATAGACAGTTAGTAAGTATAACTTTTTCTCCCTCATCATCTATTTAAGAAAAATGTAGAGCCTGTTTTTTCCTCCTAGAGTTGTTTTGGCAGCATCATTTGAATTTGTTAATATAAGGTAAATAAGTATGATGATGATTGAGAAGTTCACGTAGTCACTGGGATGTGGAATTATTGTAGCAGGAGATATAAATATATACACATATATACAGATACATACATATAATTTCTTTTTCTTCTTCAGATCACCATGGCGGAACTGGAAAGGGGAGTAGAAAGGCAGATAAAACAACTGACCTTTCGGACAGTTTTCTGCTGCCTCCTGCGGAGAGACACCTTTTTCCCCCTCAGGTCTCCTAGAACTCTATTCCCTGCCTTCAAGGGGGTTGTGGGAGAAAGAAGCAATAGAGAGAAGAAATAAACCATGGAGAATAGAGAGCAGTATTTACCTTTAAAAAACTGAATAAAGGTAACAGAATTTGCAGGTTCAGCCCTAGCATAAACATTACAATGTGAGGTTTTTCTCAAAAACAGCCATATAAAGTATTTGTATAAAGTAGATATATGTGCATAATTAGAAAATACCTCTTTAAATAAAGTTTAAATCACTTTCTCTAACTGCTTCTGTTAAACTTTTTGGCTTATTTTTAGCAATGATAAGTGCCTGCGATATCATGCTGAAACTCTAGATTAATGATAAGTTTAATTTCAGCCGAAGCAGATGAATCCATCAACTTTCACTTGAGATAAGATTCTAAGTAACTTGACGGGGGGGGGGGGGGGTGAAGCAGTACTTTTTCTGAGTTTCCAAAAATGGCTTCTTTTATAGAGTGTGCAATATCATTGCCTTTCCAAACCATTAACACGCACATTTTCACTGGCCTTTTCCTTTTCTATATAAAACAGGAATCAGAAGTAGACACTGACTAATTCTTTCTATTCTTTTTCTTCTCTTTTCTTCCTTTTTTTTTGGGTGGGGGTGACTTCAAATTTGAGTAATATTATACATTTTTGACAGACTGAATGGTTTTGAAAGTCTTTGGAACTCTTCAATTTCTTACACTTTTCATCATCACGGTCAGGCCACACACAGTAACAAATAATACACATCATCTTTACACTAAAAGGGAACGCATGTTTTATAATTCTGGTAATTGTGTTCATATTAGTATAATTGTGGGAGGAGTCTTGCAATAGCTTTACATATGCACGCTATTGCATCCAGCTTAGCTTGATCTTTGCAGAAATGTACTTATTTCCTCTCCATCCCTTGAGTGCATGTTTTGTTCTTCCCAAAATGTATGATTTTGTTTACTTAAGAAGTATTTTTCATATTCTTTGGCATCAGGAATCACTTAGATGAGATAGCTCCATTGTGGCGAGAGCGTGACCTTTCCAAAGGTACTCGTCTGTTATCTGTAAGACAAAGAGAAAAAGAACCAAAAACATGGTGAGCTTTAGATCCCAGCTGTTACGTGATGTCAGGTTGAGAGAGGTTTTCAAACAGTCCTGAAAAAATCACTTCAAATGAATATGTAAATAAGTAACATGGAGCCAAGATCTGAGGAGTTCATGCTGCAGCTCCCAGGCTGAGTTCAAGAGTTTGCAATCAGCATTAAATGACTTTTCTTGGTAAGTGAAGTCAGAGTGATAAAAGAAATGGAAGAATTCGCTCAAGCACAGTCCCCTTGGAAATAGCAGGCGACAACAAAATTCCTTGGTAAAGATGTTAGATTGAAAGGCTCTACGTACAGTGCCTTTTGTTGGAAAGCACTTCAATTCCCCATGAGTTTTCAATCTGTATGTTGGCTATCTCTCTCTAGAGCACACCAGTGTGGGCAGAGCAAAAAAGAGTTTTTATTTTTTACAATGATTGCAATATGTGGTAATCAAATCAGCTACCAAGTCTTTGCCTGATTATGTGATGTAAACAAATTCAATACATTATATAGTCATTATGGGACTGAATAATGAATAGGTCCTATTCCCCTCACCCGTCACAGGAAAAATAATCACTGTAGAGAGAACTGTTGGCACAAAGCTTGGAAAGCAAAGTTTAAAAGCACTGAAAGTTGCTGAAAATAGTTTTAGCTTTAATAGGAAAAAGGTTTACAGCTCTGCATTGTGATGATCACTACTATGTTATTATCACCTCTGTTTTATGCTCAGCTTAAATGCAACTGATGTTGGCGAAAATCCCTTTCTGACAAAAGCATAATGCACTTAGATTCTCTATTTAGAATGAGACTAGGTCCCTAGAAATAATGACAACTACCAGCACTTACATAAATGCTAACAACACTTTACACTCGTTAATTTGCTAATTCACACAACATCCCCGGGAGGTAAGCACATTTCATTCTATCCTATTATCTCTGCTTTAGTGATGAAGGTTACACAGCAAATCAATGGTATGACAGGGGATTATAATGCAAAGTTAACGCCTAAATGTCAGGCCTGCTTTGTTCAGAGGTAGATGTTGGGGCCTCCCAGGCTCCTACTCATTTCCTCCCTAAGATCATACCCAAGGAACACATTCTGCCTGTCCCATGGGGAGGATGGACCGTGAGAAATGTTGAGGTTTTGCCATGGGATCTTTCTCATCTGTGCTAGTTTTTCTTGAGTGATTCCGGGTAGTCTACGGTCAGTACACAGAGCAAAAGCTAACTGGCCTCCATAACCTTGGCCTCATTAACACCACAGAATGAGTGCACTGAACCAACCAGCCATAAGCTCAAAGTGCCTTATAATGCAATAATATCACTGAGAGGTGAGAAAGAAAGAGATATTTTCTCTATTCAGAGATATATCTGCGTGATGGATTATTTGGGCATCCTTTTAAAGATACCATTAAAAAATCCATTATTTAGTTTGTGATATGGATCACAATTCAGCTAAAAATGTAAAGATAACATTCCTAGATAAAGGGCTTATTACTTAGATGTCACTGGTTTGCATATAGATTGGTTTGGGACTTCTTAGAAGACATTTACAAATTAGATTATAATATGATGGCTACCATTGCATTGCTAGCATTTAAGTATTCAGTGTTAAAGCTATCAGATATGAGAATGATGGTACCATTCACAGAGGATTGTCCCAGCTCAGAAAAAAGGCTTGTGCCTTGGTGGTCCTACACACTAAGGTCAGTTGGCATTACCACTCACTCCAGGAATGCTATTGGTACCCCATACCACCACTCACTGCCCACTGGATTCAAGAGACATACCACATACAAAAACCTAGCCTTGCAGCAGTAAATGAAGTAATGACGGGATTCACATCAACCTGCAACTTTCTTGGTAGCATCTGGTGTGAGAAAATAAACTTTCAAGTCAAAATGAACTGGGGAACGGACACTGAAGCTTTTGGAAGGCAGGATAAACACTGGTTGACGGCCCAAATCCAGCTCTTGGCATACACAAAAGAGAATTATTCTATATTTCGTCCCTTCCTCTCTCCTTCTCTCCCTCTCTCCCTCCCTTCCTTCTCTTTCTGTCTCTCTCTCTTTAAATTTTTTTGGTACCTAATTGGTACCTATGTATATGAGATAATTATAAGTAGAAGCAATCCTGAAAGGCCAACACTTGTATTTTCGAAATGTCAACCTCCAACATTGTTTGTTTATGAGAAAATGACACTAGAAACAATGGCAGTGGGGGACCTTCAAGATAGCGGAGGAGTAAGACGTGGAGATCACCTTCCTCCCCACAAATACATCAAAAATACATCTACATGTGGAACAACTCCTACAGAACACCTACTGAACGCTGGCAGAAGACCTCAGACTTCCCCAAAGGCAAGAAACTCCCCACGTACCTGGGTAGGGCAAAAGAAAAAAGAAAAAACAGAGACAAAAGAATAGGGACGGGACCTGCACATCTGGGAGGGAGCTGTGAAGGAGGAACAGTTTCCACACACTAGGAAGACCCTTCACTGGCGAGGATGGGGGGTGGGTGGGGAGGAAGCTTCGGAGCCACGGAGGAGAGCGCAGCAACAGGGGTGCAGAGGGCAAAGCGGAGAGATTTCCGCACAGAGGATCACTGCCAACGATCACTCACCAGCCTGAGAGACTTGTCGGCTCACCCACCAGGGAGGGTGGGGGCTGGGAGCTGAGACTCGGGCTTCAGAGGTCAGACCCCAGGGAGAGGACTGGGGCTGGCTGTGTGAACACAGCCTGAAGGAGGCTAGCGCACCACATCTAACTGGGAGGGAATCTGGGAAAAAGTCTGGAACTGCCTAAGAGGCAAGAAATCATTGTTTTGCGGTACGCGAGGAGAGGAGATTCAGAACACCACCTAAATGAGCTTCAAAGACAGGCGCGAGCCATGGCCGCGTGGCTATCAGCGCGGACACCAGAGACGGGTATGAAACGCTAAGGCTGCTGCTGCTGCCACCAAGAAACCTGTGTGCAAATACAGTTCACTAGCCACACACCCCCCACCCCAGGAGCCTGTGCAGCCCGCCTATGTCAGGGTTCCGTGATCCAGGGACAACTTCCCTGGAAGAACACACGGCACGCCTCAGGCTTTTGCAAAGTCACGCCAGCCTCTGTCGCTGCAGGCTGGCCCCACATTCCAATTATGACTACCGTACCCCTCCCTCTCCCTGGTCTGAATGAGCAAGAGCACCCTCATCAGCTGCTGCTTTAACCCCCTCCTGTCTGGGCAGGGAACAGATGCCTGAGGGGGACCTACACGCAGAGATAGATAGGGCCAAAACCAAAGCTGAACCCCAGGAGCTGTGCGAACAAAGAACAGAAAGGGAAATTTCTCCAGGCAGTCTCAGAGGCAGCAGATTAAATCCCCATAATCAACTTGATGTACTTGCATATGTGGAATACCTGAATAGACAATGAATTGTCCCAAAATTGAGGCGGTGGACTTCGGGAGCAACTGTAGACTTGGGGTTTGCGGTCTGTGACTGATTTGTTTCTGCTTTTTTATGTTTATCTTAGTTTAGTTTTTAGTGCTTATTATCATTGGTGGATTTGTTTATTGGTTTGGTGGCTCTTTTCTTTTTTTTATTTTTTATTTTAATAATTAAAAGAATTTTAAAATTATTTTTAATGTTTCTTTCTTTTTCTTTCTTTTTTTTCCCCTTTTTCTTCCAAGCTGTGTGGCTGACAGGGTCTCGGTGCTCTGGCCTGGTGTCAGGCCTGAGCCTCTGAGGTGGCAGAGCCGAGTTCAGGACATTGGACACCAGAAACCTCCTGGCCTCCCATAATATCAATCAGCGAGAGCTCTCCCAGAGAACTCTGCCTCAATGCTAAGACCCACCTCCACCCAATGGCCAGCAAGCTCCAGTGCTGGATGCCCCATGCCAAACAACTAGCAAGATAGGAACACAACCCCACCCATTAGCAGAGAGGCTGCCTAAAATCATACTAAGTTCACAAACACCCCAAAACACACCATGGGATGCGGCCCTGCTCACCAAAAACACAAGATCCAGCCCCACCCACCAGAACACAGGCACTAGTCCCCTCCACCAGGAAGCCTACACAACCCACTGAACCAACCTCACCCAATGAGGGCAGACACCAAAAACAATGGGAACTACAAACCTGCAGCCTGCGCAAAGGAGACCCCAAACACAGTAAGCTAAACAAAATGAGAAGACAGAGAAACACACAGCAGATGAAGGAGCAAGGTAAAAACCCACCAGACCAAACAAATGAAGAGGAAATAGGCAGTCTACCTGAAAAAGAATTCATAGCAAGGGTAGTAAAGATGATCCAAAATCTTGGAAATAGAATGGAGAAAATAAAAGAAGCGTTTAACAAGGACCTAGAAGAACTAAAGACCAAACAAACAATGATGAACAACACAATAAATGAAATTAAAAATTCTCTAGAAGGAATCAATAGCAGAATGACTGACGCAGAAGAACGGATAAGTGACCTGGAAGATAAAATAGTGGAAATACCACAGAGCAGAATAAAGAAAAAAGAATGAAAAGATTGAGGACGGGTCTCAGAGACCTCTGGGACAACATTAAATGCACCAACATTCAACTTAAAGGGGTCTCAGAAGAAGAGAGAAAAAGAAAGGGACTGAGAAAATATTTGAAGAGATTATACTTGAAAACTTCCCTAACATGGGAAAGGAAATAGTCAATCAAGTCCAGGAAGCACAGAGAGTCCCATACAGGATAAATCCAAGTAGAAACAGGTCAAGACACATATTAATCAAACTATCAAAAATTAAATACAAAGAAAAAATATTAAAAGCAGCAGGGGAAAAGCAACAAATAACATACAAGAGAATCCCCACAAGGTTAAGAGCTGATCTTTCAGCTCAAACTCTGCAAGCCAGAAGGGAGCGGAAGGACATATTTAAAGTGAAGAAAGGGAAAAAACTACAACCAAGATTACTCTATTCAGCAAGGATCTCATTCAGGTTTGATGGAGAAATTAAGAACCTTACAGACAAGCAAAAGTTAAGAGAATTCAGCACCACCAAACCAGATTTACAACAAATGCTAAAGGAACTTTTCTAAGCAGGAAACACAAGAGGAGGAAAAGGCCTACAAAAACAAACCCAAAACAATTAAGAAAATGGTAATAGGAACATACATATCGATAATTACCTTAAACGAAAATGGATTAAATGCTCCAACCAAAAGACATAGACTGGCAGAATGGATACAAAAACAAGACCCGTATATTCACTGTCTACAAGAGACCCACTTCAGACCTAGGGACACATACAGACTGAAAGTGAGGGGACGGAAAAAGATATTCCATGCAAATGGAAATCAAAGAAAGTTGGAGCAGCAATTCTCATATCAGAGAAAATAGACTTTAAAATAAAGACTATTACAAGAGACAAAGAAGGACACTACATAATGATCAAGGGATCAATCCAAGAAGAAGATATAACAATTGTAAATATTTATGCACCCAACACAGGAGCACCACAATACATAAGGCAAATGCTAACAGTCATAAAAGGGGAAATCGACAGGAACACAATCATAGTAGGGGACTTTAACACCCCACTTTCACCAATGGACAGATCATCCAAAATGAAATAAATAAGGAAACACAAGCTTTAAATGACACATTAAACAAGATGGACTTCATTGACATTTATAGGACATTCCATCCAAAAACAACAGAATACACTTTCTTCTCAAGTACTCATGGAGCATTCTTCAGGATAGATCATATCTTGGGTCACAAATCAAGCCTTGGTAAATTTAAGAAAACTGAAATCGTATCAAGTACCTTTTCCAACCACAACGCTATGAGACTAGATATCAGTTACAGGAAAAAAACTGTAAAAAATACAAACACATGGAGGCTAAACAATACGCTACTAAATAACCAAGAGATCACTAAAGAAATCAAAGAGGAAATCAAAAAATACCTAGAGACAAATGCCAATGAAAACACGATGACCCAAAACCTACGGGATGCAGCAAAAGCAGTTCTAAGAGGAAAGTTTATAGCAATACAATCCTACCTCAAGAAAGAAGAAACATCTCAAATAAACAACCTAACCTTACACCTGAAGCAATTAGAGAAAGAAGAACAAAAATAACCCCAAAGTTAGCAGATGGAAAGAAATCATAAAGATCACATCAGAAATACATGAAAAAGAAATGATAGAAACAAAGGCAAAGACCAATAAAACTAATAGCTGGTTCTGTGAGAAGATAAACAAAATTGATAAACCATTAGCCAGACTCATCAAGAAAAAAAGGGAGAAGACTCAAATCAACAGAATTTGAAATGAAAAAGGAGAAGTAACAACTGACACTGCAGAAATACAAAGGATTATGAGAGATTACTACAAGCAAATATATGCCAATAAAATGGACAACCTGGAAGAAATGGACAAATTCTGAAAAAAGCACAACCTTCCGATACTGAACCAGGAAGAAACAGAAAATATAAACAGACCAATCACAAGCACTGAAATTGAAACTGTGATTAAATATCTTCCAACAAACAAAAGCCCAGGACCAGATGGCTTCACAGGCGAATTCTATCAGACATTTAGAGAAGAGCTAACACCTATCCTTCTCAAACTCTTCCAAAATATAGCAGAGGGAGGAACACTCCCCAACTCATTCTACGAGGCCACCATCACCCTGATACCAAAACCAGACAAAGATGTCACACACACAAAAAAACTGCAGGCCAATATTACTGATGAACATAGGTGCAAAAATCCTCAACAAAATACAAGCAAACAGAATCCAACAGCACATTAAAAGGATCATACACCATGATCAAGTGGGGTTTATCCCAGGAATGAAAGGATTCTTCAATATACTCAAATCAATCAATGTGATACACCATATTAACAAACTGAAGGATGAAAACCATATGATCATCTCAGTAGATACAGAAAAAGCTTCGACAATATTCAACACCCTTTTATGATAAAAACTCTCCAGAAAGTAGGCATAGAGGGAAATTTCCTCAACATAATAAAGGCCATATACGACAAACCCACAGCCAACATCATTCTCAATGGTGAAAAACTGAAACCATTTTCTCTAAGATAAGGAACAAGGCAAGGTTGCCCACTCTCACCACTATTATTCAACATAGTTTTGGAAGTTTTAGCCATGGCAATCAGAGAAGAAAAAGAAATAAAATGAATCCAAATTGGAATAGAAGAAGTAAAACTGTCACTGTTTGCAGATGACGATACTATACATAGAGAATCCTAAAGATGTTACCAGAAAACTACTAGAGCTAATCAATGAATTTGGTAAAGTAGCAAGATACAAAATTAATGCACAGAAATCTCTGGCATTCCTATACACTAACGACGAAAAATCTGAAAGAGAAATCAAGGAAACACTCCCATTTACCATTGCAACAAAAAGAATGTAATACCTCGGAATAAACCTACCTAAGGGGACAAAAGACCTGTATGCACAAAACTATAAGACACTGATGAAAGAAATTAAAGGTACAAATGGAGGGAGAGATATACCATGTTCCTGGATTGGAAGAATCAACATTGTGAAAATATACTACCCAAAGCAATGTACAGATTCAGTGCAATCTCTATCAAACTACCAATGGCATTTTTCACAGAACTAGAACAAAAAATCTCACAATTTGTATGGAAACACAAAAGACCCCAAATAGTAAAAGCAGTGTTGAGAAAGAAAAATGGAGCTGGAGGAATCAGGCTCCCTGACTTCAGACTATACTACAAAGCTACAGTAATCAAGACAGTATGGTACCAGCACAAAAACAGAAATATAGATCAATGGAACACGATAGAAAGCCCAGAGAGAAAACCATGCACATATGGTCACCTTATTTTTGATAAAGGAGGCAAGAATATACAATGGAAAAAAGATAGCCTCTTCAATAAGTGGTGCTGGGAAAACTGGACAGCTACATGTAAAAGAATGAAATTAGAACATTCCTGAGCACCATACATAAAAATAAACTCAAAATGGATTAAAGACCTAAATGTAAGGCCAGACACTGTCAGACTCTTAGAGGAAAACACAGGCAGAACACTCTATGACATAAATCACAGCAAGATCCTTTTTGACCCACTTCCTAGAGAAATGAAAATAAAAACAAAAATAAACAAATGGGACCTAATGAAACTTAAAAGCTTTTGCACAGCCAAGGAAACCATAAACAAGACCAAAAGACAACCCTCAGAATGGGAGAAAATATTTGCAAACGAAGAAACTGACAAAGGATTAATCTCCAAAATATACAAGCAGCTCATGCAGCTCAATATCAAAAAAACAAACAACTCAATCCAAAAATGGGTAGAAGACCTAAATAGACATTTCTCCAAAGAAGATATACAGGTTGCCAACAAACACATGAAAGGATGCTCAACATCACTAATCATTAGAGAAATGCAAATCAAAACCACAATGAGGTATCACCTCACACCGGTCAGAATGGCCATCATCAAAAAATCTACAAACAATAAATGCTGGAGAGGATGTGGATGAGATGGAACCCTCTTGCACTGTTGGTGGGAATGTAAATGATACAGCCACTATGGAGAACAGTATGGAGGTTCCTTAAAAAACTAAAAATAGGACTACCATACGACCCAGCAATCCCACTAATGGGCATATACCCTGAGAAAACCATAGTTCAAAAAGAGTCATGTACCACAATGTTCATTGCAGCTTTATTTACAATAGCCAGGACATGGAAGCAACCTAAGTGTCCATTGACAGATGAATGGATAAAGAAGATATGGCACATATATACAATGGAATATTACTCAGCCATAAAAAGAAATGAAATTGAGTTATTTGTAGTGAGGTGGATGGACCTAGAGTCTGTCATACAGAGTGAAGTAAGTCAGAAGCAAATACCGTATGCTAACACATATATATGGAATCTAAAAAAAATGGTTCTCATGAACCGAGGGGCAGGACAGGAATAAAGACGCAGACGTAAAGAATGGACTTGAGGACACGGGGAGGGGGAAGGGTAAGCTGGGATGAAGTGAGAGAGTAGCACTGACATATATACACTACTAAATGTAAAATAGATAGCTAGTGGGAAGCAGCTACATCGCACGGGGAGATCAGCTTGGTGCTTTGTGACCACCTAGAGGGGTGGGATAGGGAGGGTGGGGGGGAGATGCAAGAGGGAGGGGATATGGGGATATATGTATACATATAGCTGATTCACTTTGTTATACAGCAGAAACTAACATAACATTGTAAAGCAATTATACTCCAATAAAGATGTTAAAAAGAAGAGAAAAGAAACAATGACAGCAATGAATGCTCTGGGTTTTTGTGATTTATTTACGATTCTCTGTATGTATTTTAAAACTATTTTAGGTACAAAATATATTTATACTCTAGAGCTGTATGGATCAGGTAGAAGTGCAATTTGGATGATAATATGTTATATGTATATATAATATGGATATATATGAATATAAATATTCATCTCTTCTCACAGTCTAATAGCTTGCAATCTAATGATAGCAATGTTCATACTTGGATTCACGCCTTCTTTGAGGCAGAGATTGAGAATCATTGAATATCTAAAAATACAATTTCTATATTTATAGTATTAAATACGAATGGGTAAAAAATCAGTGGTTTGACCCTCATAAGGTCAGGACACATGGTTGGCATCAAATTTATGAGAAAAGAGCAAATGCTAGTTATTATTGCTGTTGGGGTGATGGAGTAATTTGGGTGATTGTGAGAGTGATTGCACTTCCTATTTGGAAACATAGGTGAAGGAGGCAGGTGCCCATGTGATATGATTTGAGAGCTCCAGGAGCCCCAGACTGAACCAAATCCACTTTTCTACCCAGTCTTATTCTCCCAACACTACTGATACTAGAATAGCTTAGATGGAAAAACATAGGAGTCTCTCCTCCAAAAAGTCAATAGTTTAAAAAATATGTATTTACCTGAGGTGATGTGGAGGGCTTTGTTAATAAGTAGTGGCTTCCCTTTCCAATTTGCCTTGTTGTGTTTTTGGAAATGAAAGAGAGGAAGATGGGGGGAGGCATCAGGCTATGTGTGTATACTTGTTGGGGATACTGTGCAATGAGATACAGGAAAATACATTTCATCAGAGGTTGGGGGAACATGATTTGTCATAATGTTCCTCTGTTTCCATTTTCTGAATGCATGAGGTAAAACACAGTGAATAAGAAAGCCTAGAGAGTCCAATGTATCCTCATGGTCTAAGAATTCATTAAGGGGTTCTATTGTTTGTAAACACAAGGATTAATGCAACAGTAGAGCCTGAGATGTCCATCCCAAGATGTACCCTCTAAATCCACCATAGTTGGGCATACATACCCTATCAGATTCTTTTTGGTCACCAAAGGCTTGATGCCCTATGTGAAGGTGAAAAGATTCTGACATTACAGACAGTAACCTGGTCATAGTGTGAAATTGAAGAGAGGGGAATAGTTACATGAAAATGTGCAGTCCATGGAGGAGGGGTGACCAAACCTAAAACAATATGCCAATCTGTCACAAAAAGAGAATATAAATACATGGTCCAGCTTTGACATGATTCTGCACATTGTGAATATCAGGTTAACCAGCTCAAACCACTTTCAAGCCTTTCTCCACTGTCATAAGAGCAAGAAGCTTTATGCTTTTTCTGAGCATAAACTGATTTGGCATTCATCTCAAAACCTTCCCAATGGAGTCCTGAGTGAATAGATAAACCTGTTATTGTATTGCTCTAAAATTCATTCATGCAATCATTTATTCAACAACTATGTACAAAGCACATCATCCATGAAATACCTGAATGTCACAAAATTTCAGATCATACCTAAATCTACACTGCTAATTTCCTTCCTACTGAAAACTTTGTCAAAGTGAGATAACTGAGGAATAAGCATATCATAGATAAAGCTTAAACAAAACGTGGTGTGAGATAGACCAAAGGACTCAAGCCTGTGGAATGTAACCTGGGAACGTTTAATTACTCCTCTAATAAAGTGAGTGTATGCCAAAGGTACAGAGCTGTGTGTTGTATATTGCATGAGTAGGTCAAGTTGAGATTGAAAACATGTGATAAAAAGACCATGTCCATTATTCATTTCCCCCCAGGCTAGGCATCCATCTGTTGTCTATGGAAGAACTGTTTCCTTCCTGGTGCTTCATAGGCAGGTTAGATGTATCAACGTTGACCTAACACAATGCAACTATACCCTCCCAATAGGGTAACATAAAATAAGTGTGCCTGGCATATACTGCACATTGTGCTACAAAACATCCCGTTTTAATGATAATTAGTTGGCTAGAAAACAAAGGAAAAGAAAGCCTCTGCAATTTACTGTGAGCTTTCTTTTCTCCAAAACTCTTCAAAAATGATGGTGTGGCAGATTGACCATCAATGGACAGGCATTGTTTCCAGCAAAAAGAGCAAACAGAGGATGGGGTTTGCACAGCTCAGGCTAAAAAAATGAAGAAAACTTTAGGTTGCTTTGGGAAATGTCTATTGAGTAGCTATTTGTATGCCAAACACTGATGAAAGATAATTATTTTAGACTGTTATAGTGAAATCATATCATATGAACTTACATCTTTTTTCCCTTCTGTCCCATGATTCCAAAACGGTTTATGTTTTTTTCTGTGCTTTTGGGGATCCTGACTTGATACAGTTTCTCACTCACTAGAAACGACTGGAAGGAAAGTGGCAACAGAATTAGGCTTGGGCCTAACCTCTTGGTGGAGGACAGCCAGTTTGTTGACTAGATTCGTTCTCTTCACTTACCAGAATAATGTCTTTAACAAAAAAAAAAAAAGTTGAGCTCGAACTATATATTCAAATTGGTGTTCTACTTTTTCATTTAACATTTTATTGTAGAAATTTTCCATGTCATTAAACTTCTGAAACATGATATTGAAAACATGATTTTTAATGGCCACATACTCTTCTTTTTATATAAATATGTCACAATTTGGTTAACCATTTCTCTACTGTTGGACATGTAGGTTGCTTCCAAGTTTTTGCTATTATACAAAGCCTTGCAAAGAATATCCTTGTAGTTTATATCTTATTATATACATCATGTGTAGAAGTGGCATTGTTAAGTATGCAAAATTAAGTCCAAATTGTATTCCAGAATACTTGTATTAATTTAAATCCAATTGGCAGTAAGTAAATGAATTTGTCTGTCTTATTGTTGGGTATTAATTTTTTAAAAATGTGCTAATATGAAAAGTGACTAATGGCATCTGATTCTTTCGGCCCTTCTTCAAATCTTAGTAAAGTGGAAATTTTCATATGTTATTATCCATTTATATTTCTTCCTTTAAATGCTGGTCATATCCCTTGCCCAATAAATTGATCGATCTTTTACACTGTGATCCATTCCTTTATTGTTAACCTTAGGAAGTCTTTCTCTAGCCAGAGACATTTGATAAACATTCAACTATATCTCTTCTTCTTCTTCTTTTTTTAAAACGTATCGATTTATTTATTTATTTATTTTTGGCTGCGTTGGGTCTTCATTGCTGCGTACGCGGGCTTTCTCTAGTTGTGGTGAGCGGGGGTTACTCTTCGTTGTGGTGTGCGGGCTTCTCATTGCGGTGGCTTTTCTTTGCTGCGGAGCACGGGATCTAGGCACGCGGGCTTCAGTAGTTGTGGCACGCGGGCTCAGTAGTTGTGGCTTGCAGGCTCTAGAGCGCAGGCTCAGTAGTTGTGGTGCACGGGCTTAGTTGCTCCGCGGCATGTAGGATCCTCCAGGACCAGGGCTCGAACCCGTGTCCCCTGCATTGGCAGGCAGATTCTTAACCACTGCGCCACCAGGGAAGTCCCGATATCTCTTCTCCTTTAAGGTTTGATTTTTTCTAACACTTATTTAAATGATCTAGAATTTATTTTGTTGTACAATGTCAGGTAAGTTTCCACATTGCTTGCTTGCTTGCTTTTTTCCTTGCAAAGAGGAAATGGGTTGTTCCAGCATCATCTGTTGAATAATCATGAATTTCTACATTGATTCATGATATTTCTTTTTTTGTTGTTTTTTTTAAAGATTTGTGTGTGTGTGTGTGTGTGTTAATATACATTTATTTATTTAATTTATTTATTTTTGGCTGTGTTGAGTCTTTGTTGCTGCACGTGGGCTTTCTCTAGTTGTGGCGAGTGGGGGGCTACTCCTCATTGCGGCGCACGGGCTTCTCATTGCGGTGGCTTCTCTTGTTGCGGAGCACAGACTCTAGGCGCGTGGGCTCAGTAGTTGTGGCACACGGGCTTAGTTGCTCCGCGACATGTGGGATCTTCCCAGACCAGGGCTTGAACCTGTGTCCCCTGCGTTGGCAGGCGGATTCTTAACCACTGTGCCACCAGGGAAACCCTATGATATTTCTTTTTTATATATTAAATTATCTATACTAGGGTACATTTCTGTTCCATTGACTTAAGTATTTTTCCAACTATTTTTCTGCCAATGACCTCTGATTTCATTATTTGTCTCATAATATGTTTTAATACCTAGTGGAGATAATCCTCTATAATTTATATTTTCATTTCAAACATGTATTTTTAGGGCACATTTTAGAACTCTACATCATGCTATAATCACAAAACAACTTGAAAACAATACAGTTTGACAAACAAACCCAATAGGTACTAACTAGGCTATCCTAGTAAGGCTAGGCAGATGTCTATTTCCTGAGTGCCAATGAGTCAAGTGACTCTAAAGTCCCCAACGATGTTTTTAAGACTTCTCCTCAGGTTCTTCATCTTCTTAAAGACTTAATAAGCCTCTTTCCCTGTCTTCTGACACTTTTTTTTTTTTTTTTCCTGCTGGCTAACCACTTTTCTTCTGAAAATACAGCACAGGCCAGCACTAAGGAAAAGAGCATCACCAATTCTACTTAGAGATTTTATAATACACTTATTCTCATTATTTTTGCTTCATCAAAATTTTGAATAATTGGAATTAAATGTATAGTTTTGTTGTTGATAAAGTCTAGTGCCTCTAGCTTGTAAACCTTATTTTCTCATATATTTTATATGTTTTACAAATTTGGTTTCCACTAGATACCACAGGTGATAAAATATATTAAATTATTTTATTCCAACAGAATTGTATACACAGGGTGCTAGTGCAAAAATGCATGCCCAGAAGCCAACCAATTACCTCTACTTAAATAGTTCTAACCCTATTCTAATCTCAGTGACATCGTAATGTTTTCAAAACTAGAAACAGGCCATGTTATGTAATCTATATCCTTCATTACATGCAAATAAATCCACGCAAAGAAGACAGAAACCCAGATTACCATGGTAGTTCAGGTCAGCAGAAGAGATGAAAGTTATTTTAACGAGGATGGTAATGGAAAGCAATAATGTTAAAGTAGTTCAGAGGCTACTGTGACTATAGACACACAACTCCCATTTACTGTAATTGGAGTTAAGCACATGTAATGATAACAAAATAGACCCCTAAATATCTTTCCAATTGGAAAATAAGCAAATGTGTTTCAGGAAACAGCATGCCTTTGTGTAGAAAATACAGTATTCTAATTGAGATGCACAAATTATTTTCACATTGATATTGCTCAGGGTATGATGGCATTTTTCCTATGCTTGGGGATGTAGATCTGCTCTAGGTAACATCTGTACAAAGAATGCCTTTCCTTTTCTTAATGCTCAGCATTCGTTATGTTATTAAAGGGAAAGTCTCAATAGTTGCAATGGATTTATTATTATTAATTCAGTAGCTTGTTATCAGCATGAAACTCTGCTGTGTTGGGGAAAAACAAATTATATTTTACAAAACTGCAGTAGTGAGATTAAATCACTTTTCTATATTTCACTTTCTTCTTATCCTCCCTGCCTGGTAGTAACTTGACTATCTCTATTATGAACCTCATATTTTGCAAACTATCAAGTCTCGTAGTAATATAAAGGTACATTATCAAACAAACTCAATTATAGCAACTTTAAGAAGATTGAAATACGTGATAAAAGTAAAACCACATAGTACAATAATATTACTTCAAGGCATTAAAAACTTAATCCATGTTAAGCTACAAATGTAGAAAATATGCAATGCTTACTTTTATCTGTCATAAACATGATATTTTCATAATATGTACAACCAACCTCTTGGGATTTTAAATGACTAGTATTTACCTAATGGATAACTTGAGTATTTCAAGGGATTTTGGAAAAGTATGGCACAGAAAAAATAAAATCAGTATATTCAGTATTTCAACTGCCACAGACCTTGCCATCGATTATCTTTGGACTCAATGTCAAAGCTAATGAACAGGATTTTTTAAAATGTCCTTGGTTTTATTTATTGGCCATGCATTATGTTCGCTTCTTCACTAGGAAATGCAATCGGGTCCTAACACAAATTTTCTACGAGGTTGAAAGTCTGATGACAATGCCGGCCTATCAGGAAAATATGGGAAAGGGCGACAAATAAAAATGTGAATAATGTTAGAAAATAGTTGGAAAAGCTCCCAAGTATATTAGATATGTGAAACTTACGTTAAAGAGCAAACCAGCAGAAACTACACAAACTGTAACAGAACCGCTCAGGTGTCTATCACAGTGGGTTACACACAGTGGTTTCTCAAAAACTGTCTGTTGATTAAGTAATAATCCAATCATTAGCAATGAATCAGGAACTGGTCCTGCAAATTCACCTTCCACTATACTGCTTACACACAGGGCATTAATTTGCCATTAATATAGGCAAAGGTAAGAAAATGCTCCCTTCCTCCCTTTCATCCACCCACAAATTTTTACTGAATAAAATATCTGCAGAGTACCATAATAAGCACCCTTATAAGTTATTAGGAAGGAAAGGATAAATGTACAAACAACTATAACATGAAACTAACTACATGTCTCTTATAGCATCTCTTACAGTCTACGTACAATGGAGGTTAAGAGAAGAGAAAAATCATATCCTTTGAGTGTAGAAGTTGGGGGGTCAGGGAAAACTTCATCCCAGTTAGCCCTTAACAGATAGGTGGGATTTCAACAAGAGGAAATAGAAGTGTAGCTGTTAATTTTTGATTAGAAAAAGTGAGTCCTGGTTCCTTATATTGCTGACTATTTTAATTACCAAATTTTTCCTATTTGGGGGGCATGAAAAGCAATGGATGTATAAAGGGAGAATCGGAATTTCTATACACGTTTAACCATTTTTTTCTAGGACACGGAGGAAAATAATGATAGGGAATGCACCAAACTGGTCAGATTTGTAGTGTTTCTGTAAACACGTGATTTTAGTTTTAATGGTATTTAAAAAAACAATCCTGAATGATTTACAGAGAAGACAGCAGTTTTGTTTCAAAACAAACAAATAAACAAACAACCCAGAAAAAGCCCACAACAAAACCACCCAGCAGAAATGAGGTCCTCTGGCATCATCTGGTTAGGTTCTGTTGTTGAAGCCTAGCTAGCACTATTAAGAGTGGCAGCAGAAGAGCTGATCAAGGCAAACAGAGATTGCAGTGACCTGGGCCAAGAGTACTTGGCAAGATGAGAGCTTGAGCAACCATTTGGGTTGATGCAGATAAACTAGCTGTTAAATGACAATGCGGATACAGGGTCATTCATTCCTACCACCTGTCATCTCTGTGTCTTTCTATTCCACGTGTGACAGAGATCCCTATGACTAAGAACGTTAGGCATCAGCCATTTCTCTAACTTTGATCATATGATGGACAATCCTCTGTCATTTTCTGTGGCAGTTGTTCGTGATCTGCCTGAGCTTTGTTGCTGATATGCTGACCTAGAATATATTTACCTGTCATCTGCTTTTGTTTCTAAATCATTCTAAGACTATATATCTACTCTTTTAGTTTTTAACGTGTGCAACCTATCTCTTGGGTCTGGGCTACCTGATTCTTGCTGATGATGGAAGTTTGAGAGTAATCAGCCCAACTCCCCAGCTTCAGTAGCCCTGGGTACTCTGGGGTTATGTAAGCTCGCTGGCTTCTACAGCAAGGCAGAAATGGCAGGCTTTCCCCTGCATACTTCCATTTCCCAAAGGACAGGATCACAGAACTATCCCACTGGCTATGATTTTGAGGAGAGAAGATATTAAGTTACAACTTACAATCCGTGAGACTATAAACAGGTGCTTCCTATTAGTAGTGTTCCCCACGCTAGCCTGTGCTTAATTACTTAACCAGTTGTATGGACAAAGGCAACCTGTATGGGTAATATCACAGACACTTTAGCAGCTGCCAGTGCCATTGTTTTAAAATATAAACTGTCCCTTAAGGTAGAAGCCAGTCAGCAGTTGTTTTAAATATGAGCAATTAGGACAGAGTTAAAACACGGCTTCTCAATGTCATATTCATAACTGACAGAAGTGCCTTTGTAATTGTAGTTTCTAAGGCAATCTATTCACAACCCAAGTGCTGGCTGAGCCTTTAGATGATAAAAAATGGTTACTGACTAGCAACTTATCCCTCATACAAGAAGTCTCAAAGAACCCTTCCTGATGTTTAAGTCTACTGGAATAAAGCCAGTCCTCACATTATCAGACAAATATATAAATATGGATGGCTGTACATCAATGTTCTTTGCAACATTGTTTATACTAGCAAAAATCGTAAAAAGTCTATCTGTCCATCATGGGATTCGATAAATAAAGGATGGGATCCACATACACTAGGATACAATGCAGCCATTTCTAAATTATCATATAGATCTACATGTACTTGACAGAAAGAGGCTCACATTATAAACTGAAAAGGCAAGTTACAAAAGAGTATATCATATTTTTAGTCTGAAAAAAATATAATTTTTAGAAGTTGGAAGGCTATCTGCCAATAAAAACAGTGGTTATCTCTGAATGGTGAGATCATGTTTTCTTTTTTATATTTTTCCATGTCTGAATTTTTGGCATTGAGCATGATTAACTTGGTAAATTAGGGAAGCAACCTAGGTAGGACGTAAAATTTTTAGCCTTCAGAGCAAAAGCACATACTGTTCTCAACTTAAAGGGCAGTTTAGGATTCAATAATCTGCATGAATTCTCTGTTGATAACACCATCACTAAGTACACTATAATGGGGGGAAAAAAAAAGACCAGTCAGGTACTATTTTCTGCTTTGTTTAAAAAAGGGCCACAGAATGTTCCCTGGTCAGAAAGTAATGACTTACAAGTAGGCTGGTTTTAGGGCACAAATAAATTTGTCTTCATACACTGTTGTCATTTATAAAAGGATATTATGAGTCTTAGATTCTAAATTCTAAAAGTTGGAGTCTTAAGAAGTGAGTGTAGACATTGCCTATCCAAAAAGATAGGTATAAATTCAGAAGGATAAGGAGGTATGTCATGGCATCATCTGGAGAGTTTTACTCCAATGGTAAAATCAAATGAGACTTAAAAATTCCTTTCAGCAACATGTTACCAGTAAATGACAAATTAAAAATAAAGTCTGTCCTTTGATGGGGGACAATACTGACCCATTTTCAATAAGACATACATACTGGGTTATTCTTCCTGGTTAATGCAGGCGGTGTGAGGTTGGAGAGGGGAGTCTTGGCACAAAGCATTATTATACTCTTTCTTACTACATTTGTACTAGAGCAACAAATGAGGATGGGATAAAGTAAAGCTAACTGGTATATGTAGTCTTTGAACTTATTAATGTAGATTACTAGACTCAGTTTTCTAATGAAATGGGCTATCCTCATATTTATGCATCTGCAAAAATGATTCTCCCTAAACTTGTCTCCTAATCTGCAAATAATAATGGTGCATACATTGTAGGGTGTTAACAGAATGAGATAATCTAGTACTTGGCCCATATTAACCTTTTGATAGATGTGAAACACACACACACACACACACACGAATCAGTCAACAATCCTCAAGCAAAAAGTGGTTTCTACCTTTAATGGTTATTTATAATTTTGTATTACAAAGTCCTCAGTGTATGACCATATGGGTTCAAATCTTTGTTCCGTTGCTTAATAGCAATGTCTTCCTAAACTTATTTTCCCATTTGTGAACATGAAAATAATATTTAAATACCTACCTAAGAGGATAGTTACAAGAACAAAATGAGGCAATAACGTAAAAGGACCAGAATGGTACCTGACAGAGTAAAAGCTTAACATTTTCGTATTTGATATTGTAAGAGTCACATTCTACAGATTTCAGCATCAAGATCTTATTATACTTTTTAAAGTCTAGACAGCCTCATTATGGAGACTATGACATGTTTTAGCCAGTTTGGGGACAATGGATAAGATGCAAACATATGTTTATAAAAGTCTTTTTCAGATTAGCATATAAAAACAAAGACTAATAAAGATCAGTTAGGAAATCAGAATTTATCAAGGTTCTGACTTTTTATTTATTTCACAAGTGGTCATGAGCGAGGGTATTTGTTATGCTCTTGGGAAGCAATGAAAATCTTTTATAGCAATTTATTTATTTTTCTTATTGTCATCCCATGAGTAGAGAAATGTTGCCAGGCTTTCTACTACATCTCTGCTTTAGGATTCCAGTTGTCTGGACAGATTTGTCCCCTGGGGTAGGAAGAGATTATTTCTAGAGATTCTAGGCTGGCTTGAACGATGCATCTGGTAAAACCAGTCACTCATTTTTTTTCCCCCTAGGACAGCAGATTTTTTTTTTTTTAACATCTTTATTGGAGTATAATTGCTTTACAATGGTGTGTCAGTTTCTGCTTTCTAACAAAGTGAATCAGTTATACATATACATATATCCCCATATCTCCTCCCTCTTGCATCTCCCTCCCACCCTCCCTATCCCACCCCTCTAGGTGGTCACAAAGGACCGAGCTGATCTCCCTGTGCTATGCGGCTGCTTCCCACTAGCTATCTATTTTACGTTTGGTAGTGTATATATGTCCATGCCACTCTCTCACTTTGTCACAGCTTACCCTTCCCCCTCCCCATATCCTCAAGTCCATTCTCTAGTAGGTCTGTGTCTTTATTCCCGTCTTACCCCTAGGTTCTTCATGACTTTTTTTTTTCTTCTTAGATTCCATATATATGTGTTAGCATACGGTATTTGTTTTTCTCTTTCTGACTTACTTCGCTCTGTATGACAGACTCTAGGTCCATCCACCTCACTACAAATAACTCAATTTCGTTTCTTTTTATGGCTGAGTAATATTCCATTGTATATATATGCCACATATTCTTTATCCATTCACCTGTTGATGGACACTTAGGTTGCTTCCATGTCCTGGCTATTGTAAATAGAGCTGCAATGAACATTTTGGTACATGACTCTTTTTGAATTATGGTTTTCTCAGGGTATATGCCCAGTAGTGGGATTGCTGGGTCGTATGGTAGTTCTATTTGTAGTTTTTTAAGGAACTTCCATACTGCTCTCCATAGTGGCTGTATCAATTTACATTCCCACCAACAGTGCAAGAGGGTTCCCTTTTCTCCACACCCTCTCCAGCATTTATTGTTTGTAGATTTTTTGATGATGGCCATTCTGACCAGTGTGAGATGATATCTCATTGTAGTTTTGATTTGCATTTCTCTAATGATTAATGATGTTGAGCATTCTTTCATGTGTCTGTTGGCAATCTGTATATCTTCTTTGGAGAAATGTCTATTTAGGTCTTCTGCCCATTTTTGGATTGGGTTGTTTGTTTTTTTGTTATTGAGCTGCATGAGCTGCTTGTAAATCTTGGAGATTCATCTTTTGTCAGTTGCTTCATTTGCAAATATTTTCTCCCATTCTGAGGGTTGTCTTTTGGTCTTGTTTATGGTTTCCTTTGCTGTGCAAAAGCTTTTAAGTTTCATTACGTCCCATTTGTTTATTTGTGTTTTTATTTCCATTTCTCTAGGAGCTGGGTCAAAAAGGATCTTGCTGTGATTTATGTCATAGAGTGTTCTGCCTATGTTTTCCTCTAAGACTTTGATAGTGTCTGGCCTTACATTTAGGTCTTTAATCCATTTTGAGTTTATTTTTGTGTATGGTGTTAGGGAGTGTTCTAATTTCATACTTTTACATGTAGCTCTCTAGTTTTCCCAGCACCACTTATTGAAGAGGCTGTCTTTTCTCCACTGTATATGCTTGTCTCCTTTATCAAAGATAAGGTGACCATATGTGGGTGAGTTTACCTCTGGGCTTTCTATCCTGTTCCATTGATCTATATTTCTGTTTTTGTGCCAGTACCATACTGTCTTGATTACTGTAGCTTTTTAGTATAGTCTGAAGTCAGGGAGCCTGATTCCTCCAGCTCCATTTTTCTTTCTCAAGATTGCTTTGGCTATTCGGGGTCTTTTGTGTTTCCATACAAATTGTGAAATTTTTTGTTCTAGTTCTGTGAAAAATGCCAGTGGTAGTTTGATAGGGATTGCATTGAATCTGTAGATTGCTTTGGGTAGTAGAGTCATTTTCACAATGTTGATTCTTCCAATCCAAGAACATGGTATATCTCTCCACCTATTTGTATCTTTAATTTCTTTCATCAGTGTCTTATAATTTTCTGCATACAGGTCTTTTGTCTCCTTAGGTAGGTTTATTCCTAGATATTTTATTCTTTTTGTTGCAATGGTAAATGGGAGTGTTTTCTTAATTTCACTTTCAGATTTTTCATCATTAGTGTATAGGAATGCAAGAGATTTCTGTGCATTAATTTTGTATCCTGCAACTTTACCAAATTCATTGATTAGCTCTAGTAGTTTTCTGGTAGCCTCTTTAGGATTCTCTATGTATAGTATCATGTCATCTGCAAACAGTGACAGCTTTACTTCTTCTTTTCCGATTTGGATTCCTTTTATTTCTTCTTCTCTGATTGCTGTGGCTAAAACTTCCAAAACTATGTTGAATAATAGTGCTGAGAGTGGGCAACCTTGTCTTCTTCCTGATCTTAGTGGAAATGGTTTCAGTTTTTCACCATTGAGTATGATGTTGGCTGTGGGTTTGTCATATATGGCCTTTATTATGTTGAGGAAAGTTCCCTCTATGCCTACTTTCTGCATGGTTTTTATCATAAATGGGTGTTGAATTTTGTCGAAAGCTTTCTCTGCATCTATTGAGATGATCATATGGTTTTTCTCCTTCAATTTGTTAATATGGTGTATCACGTTGATTGATTTGCATATATTGAAGAATCCTTGCATTCCTGGAATAAACCCCACTTGATCATGTTGTATGATCCTTTTAATGTGCTGTTGGATTCTGTTTGCTTGTATTTTGTTGAGGATTTTTGCATCTATGCTCATCAGTGATATTGGCCTGTAGTTTTCTTTCTTTGTGACATCTTTGTCTGGTTTTGGTATCAGGGTGATGGTGGCCTCGTAGAATGAGTTGGGGAGTGTTCCTCCCTCTGCTATATTATGGAAGAGTTTGAGAAGGATAGATGTTAGCTCTTCTCTAAATGTTTGATAGAATTCACCTGTGAAGCCATCTGGTCCTGGGCTTTTGTTTGTTGGAAGATTTTTAATCACAGTCTCAATTTCAGTGCTTGTGATTGGTCTGTTCATATTTTCTATTTCTTCCTGGCTCAGTCTCGGAAGGTTGTGTTTTTCTAAGAATTTGTCCATTTCTTCCAGGTTGTCCATTTTATTGGCATATAGTTGCTTGTAGTAATCTCTCATGATCCTTTGTATTTCTGCAGTGTCAGTTGTTACTTCTCCTTTTTCATTTTTAATTCTATTGATTTGAGTCTTCTCCCTTTTTTTCTTGATGAGTCTGGCAAATGGTTTATCAATTTTGTTTATCTTCTTAAAGAACCAGCTTTTAGTTTTATTGATCTTTGCTATCGTTCCCTTCATTTCTTTTTCATTTATTTCTGATCTGATCTTTATGATTTCTTTCCTTCTGCTAACTTTGGGGTTTTTTTGTTCTTCTTTCTCTAATTGCTTTAGGTGCAAGGTTAGGTTGTTTATTTGAGATGTTTTCTGTTTCTTAAGGTAGGATTTTATTGCTATAAACTTCCCTCTTAGAACTGCTTTTGCTGCATCCCATAGGTTTTGGGTCGTCGTGTTTTCATTGTCATTTGTTTCTAGGTATTTTTTTAAAATTTAATTATTTATTTATTTATGGCTGTGTTGGGTCTTCGTTTCTGTGAGAGGGCTTTCTCTAGTTGTGGCAAGTGGGGGCCACTCTTCATCGCGGTGCGCGGGCCTCTCAGTATCGCGGCCTCTCTTGTTGCGGAGCACAGGCTCCAGATGCGCAGGCTCAGTAATTGTGGCTCACGGGCCTAGTTGCTCCACGGCATGTGGCATCTTCCCAGACCAGGGCTCGAACCCGTGTCCCCTGCATTGGCAGGCAGATTCTCAACCACTGCGCCACCAGGGAAGCCCCCTGTTTCTAGGTATTTTTTGATTTCCTCTTTGATTTCTTCAGTGATCTCTTGGTTATTAAGTAGTGTATTGTTTAGCCTCCATGTGTTTGTATTTTTTACAGATCTTTTCCTGTAATTGATATCTAGTCTCATAGTGTTGTGGTCGGAAAAGATACTTGATACGATTTCAATTTTCTTAAATTTACCAAGGCTTGATTTGTGACCCAAGATATGATCGATCCTGGAGAATGTTCCATGAGCACTTGAGAAAAATGTGTATTCTGTTGTTTTTGGATGGAATGTCCTATAAATATCAATTAAGTCCATCTTGTTTAATGTATCATTTAAAGCTTGTGTTTCCTTATTTATTTTCATTTTGGATGATCTGTAGGACAGCAGATTTACCAGGCAACCTGCTGACCTTTAATTTGGTTTCCTGGGTAGACCCATTCACTGGAAAGAGGGAGTCTTGCCGTCATAACCAGGGTCTGTTCCCAAGTCAGGTATATTTCCTTATGTCCAAAACCTGGCCTGCGATTTATTTCAGCGTTCCTTTCTTGAACACTGACCACGTGCCTGTCATAGTGTCAGAGAGAAATGAGCCAGCCTCTTCTTTCCAGGCAGGTACTAGGTAGTGATTGGGGCCTTTGGTTTAAAAATTAGTCTAATGAGATGTGTTAGGGCTTCTGTAATCTGCTACACAGTTCTCAGTGAGTAAATTTTAGAGCCTGAATTACATTATATCCCCTGATACAAAACGAAAAGTCTCAGAGCTTTCCATCAAGATATTCTCACTGAAGTGAGGGTAGAATATAAAGATAATGAGAATACAGTTACACGGAGTATTATGATTAGGGGTATACTCTTCAAGAGCACAGAAAAGGAACACTTAGCCAAGCCTTAGAGGGAAGCATCTCTGGGAAGGCTTTCTAGAGACGGCAATGTTCTAGCTGATTCTTAAAAGATGAGGATGAATTAGCTTGGAGGAAAAATATATTCCAGGTAAAGGAGACACTGTGAGAAAAGGGAGAAAAGACATGAGAAAAAAATGTGTCTGTGTGACTACAAGTAAATCTGTGTTGATTAAAAGAAGGGGACTATGGGCTCTGAGTCTAGAGAAGTAACATCCAGATTAAAGGCTCTCGGACTTTAGATGTGCAATGGGAGTGAAATTGTTAAGATCGATCCATTTCGTGATTGTGTAGTGGAGAGGCTTAAAGGGGACAAGACAAGAATTAGGGAGTAACTGGACATGGAGGATAGAGAAAGAGTTAAAGATAACTCTAAAATTTCTAGCTTATACATTTGGAAAAAATGGTGGTTCCATTGACTAAGACAGGTATATGAGGAGAAGTTGCATTCAAGGAGAAGATTATGAGTTCAGTTTGGGATTTTTCAAGTTGGAGATGTCTTTAAGACATCCAGATGGAGCTGTCCAGCAGGCAGTTAAATATTACAAGACTGAGGTTCAGGGGAGAGGTCGGGAAAGGGTATGAGAGACTTGGGATACTTATCATAGATGGTAGTTGAAGCCATCACTCAGGAAAGTATGTAGAGTGAGAAAAACAGTTGGCTGATGATCAACTGCTGGGAAACACTGATATTTAAGAGATGGGCATAGGAAGAGGAGTCCTTGAAGACAGCAAATAATCAGAGCGGTACAGAATGGAACATTGGAGCACATATTATGGAATCCAAGGGAGTAGATATTTTGAAAAATGGAATAAGTAATAATATCAAATGCTGTAGAAAGATGCAGTAAAATAAAGACAGAAAACTATCAGCCTTAGAAATATGAATGTCATTAGACACCTTAATGAGAACAATTTCAGTAAAATAAGGGGAGCAGAAGCCATATTGCAGAAGGCTGAGGAGTAAGTGGAGGCAATGAATATAACTTATACTTGCATTTCCCACGATCCTGAATGCGGTGTGTTCATAGAGCAAAACAGTTATCTCAGGTCACTGTGCCTGACATGCCCAGCACCACTTCTAGCTGAAACTGTCCTGCTCATAGTTTTTTACTTAGGGGAGCAGCACTGAATAGGCTTCCCCCCCAACCAACAAAGGCCAATGAATGGACCACGATGGACACTTGGCCCCCTCAAGGGCAGCCAATTCATAGGCTGGCTAGTAACACATGGCATACCTTGTGATGAAGGGTACTACTCAGTAGGGTAATAAATCAGTCAAAAGAGAAATAAAACAGAATGAACAGACACACAGAAGGAAGTGAAACCCATTTTGTTTAGTAAGATGTCCTGAGTAAGTTTCTGTTCTAAAAGAGCCTAATACAACAGAAATGGATTACATGATGCAATTCCTAATACTGGGGTCAACTGCATTTAAAAAACAGTCAGCGAAGCTCACTAGGCCATTGTTTCTTAAAGCAAGGTATATTGAATGTTTTGTTTTGTTTTTTCATTTTTATGTAAAAAATATTGACATATGCATATTCGGTATCACCTTATAAGAAACTAGTGTATTGCTCATGGATATATACATTTGTTTATTTGTGTATTATATTAAAAGCCAAGCAACATCATGATGTACTGAACTAAGGAAACTTTCACAATAATATGACTAAAGAAAATTTTTCAGAGTCGAGTCATCCCAGAGGGTGATACTATTAAACACCATAGCGTAGGTAAGTTGGACATATAAGGTCCTGTGACAAAGAAGTCAGTACCGTCTTCAGGGTGTAAGCAGATGTACTTTGAGAATGTAGTCTTTGTGAACCAACTTGCAACTGTTAATTAGCAATAAACAGGGGGTAAATGTGGACTGAATAATTTTTTCTGTTCCTGGTTCCAGCAATAAATGGATTAGATAGCCATATTATGAAGATTTCACTCCCAACCTTACCTTCCTGTAAGCAAGACAACTTTACAAAATTATCGTGTTGACACCCTATTAAAACTGGAATTTGAGAGTTGCTCAATACCAGAGTTTTCACTCAGTGTGGAGTCCGATGATCCTGAGTTAGATGACAAAGCCCTTGATTAATACCATTTTGTTCAGTCTACTTATACAACAGAGATTCTCTGCATTCGTATCAATGAGGTCAAAATATATAACTGGATTCAAAGCTAAATCTTTCAACTATTAAATCTAGAATCAGTAGACATATTAATGTTAATTTTATTTTTATCTGCTTTATAGTTTTATTCAAATTGTTAAAGCATAAGGACTTTATTATGCCTATTTTTATATTTGTCAATATTTAAGTAACAACATATTAAAAATAGTTTTAGGTCAATTACCAGAGACCCAAAAGAATTAGATTTCCATTAAAATGAATCTACAGATACCTTTTACTATGACTAAAATTTGAGAAACAAGGTACTAGCTAAACTAATCACTACACCCAGATTGTCATCCATTCAAGTCATCCTCCATCCCCCCTTTCTGAGCAGTCTTCCCAAAGACACCTTACTCCCCAGCTCAAAAGGCTGCTGTGGATTTAAAACAAGACTAACCTGGCTCAACTCTAATTTGAAGTGGTGAAAAAAAGAAAAAAAGACAAAACAGCAATAAAAATTATAACAGGTTAACTTCCAAAAGAACTTTGGAGGGCTGATAGATTGAAATTCACTGCAAGATAAGGCATCTGAAGATAAACGTGAACAGTAGCTCAGGGAGATTAGACTATATGTGTAATAAATTTGGCTCTAAAATTTGTGGCAGCTAAAAAGGAGAAATTTATGGATTACATACTTGGTTTTCATGTTCTTTTTTTTTTTTTTTACACAGACCCCACTCTATCTAATCAGATTTTCCCTTATTCTCTGTTATGTACCCTTAAATCTAATTCAGTTGGCTTCTAACTATTCCGTGAACACACCTATACATAGTCCAAATTTTTGCTTGGGTGCCCACCTTCACCTTCTCCCTCCCCTCTTTGAAAGCCTACCTATCCTTCAGAGCCCAATTCAAATCCCACCTCCCTAACCTCTCTAGCCTTCCTCGGTCTTTCTCTCCTCTGGACTCTAAGAGCACGGACTTTGTACCACACAATTCAGCTTTTAATTTTAGTCAGTCTCACAGTTTTCACTATCATTTCATGTATTACCTTTCCAAGATGATAGTTCCATGATAGCCGAGAATGCGTCTCTTCAATCTCTTTATTAGTCTTCTCAATACTACATGGCCATTTAATATATTCCTGTTCTTTCTCAGAACAAAACTTTTATGAGGATTTATAGACACAAATATGCCATTTGTTCCCACATACACACATTTGTAGGAATGAGAAATAGTTTACAAACTCTACCTTTTCTATACTTTCTTTTACTATGGGTCTAATTGTGAATGTTTGAAATTGGTTCTGAAGAGGGCTTTGTGTTTTTAGGGGAATTGAGGGAAAAGGATAGTATGTATGGTTAGATTGTGAAGTAGTACATAAAATGGCATTAACAGCTCTCAGAGCTCCAATGTTGACCACGTACAAACAGGCAACGACTTGAAGGGAAGGATATTTCCTTAAAAGGCTTTCTTCTAACCAACTGCATTACAATCTCATTCTGAGAGGCTCTATTTTATCCTCTTCTGAGCACTAGTCACAAAATACAATAACCATAAATATCAGAATTTCAAGACCAAGGCAGAGTTGCTTGTATTGCTTCTAAAAGAGTCTGATCTGTCAGGATTATTTAACTACCTTTTGAAAGATACTCCAATAGTGAAAACTTTCTTATACATTAACTAGATCATGTAGAAAAATACAATTTCTATAAGTATAAAATGTTACACTGTATAAATAAATTCATTCTTTTCTCTAGTAATACAAATAGAGTGAAATTCTATTGAAAATACAGGGCATGTACCATGATGACCATATTTATGAATAGGCCTATTCTGAATCATTATCATATTCCTGCCTTAAGGCTTAGAAATTTTCTTTCAATTTTTATTTTCCTTAACCTCTCTGTAGCACTTGATACTGTTGACAATTATTCCTTCCATGAAAATCTCTCCTCTCTTGGCTTTTATATTACCACTCTTTCTTAATTTTCAAATTACCTCTTTGCCTGATGCTTCCCTGTATCTTTTATAAGCTACCATTCTTTTCCTTGTCCCTTATATGTTAGTAATTTTCAGGGTTTTATTCTTTGCCCTTTCCCATACTACTCTATATATGTTCCATGAGCTACCCTCCATGGGTATATTCATCCACTTGCAAAACTTCAACTACTCTATTCTATCTCTTTTAGGCTAATGGATCTCAATTCTACATCTCTTAGGCTCCAGTTTCAGTCACCTTCTAAGCATTTCTCCTGATTGTTCCGAAGCTACCTCACACTCAGCATCCAAACTGAACTGATTTCCTTTCCTTTGATCCTATTCTCTCCTTTCATGTTTCTTTATTTTGGTGAATGGGGCCATGATATGTGTTGAATTGGGTCCCCCCTCCAAATTCTTATGTTGAAGCCCTAACCCCCATTACCTCAGAATGTGGCCTTATTTGGAGATAGGGTCTTTACAGAGGTAATTAACTTAAAATGAAGTCATTAGAATGGGTTCTAATCCAATACGACTAGTGTCCTTATTAAAAAGGAGAAATTTAGAGACAGACACAAATTTAGAGACAGAAAATGCCATGTGAAGATGAAGGTAGAGATCAGAGTGATGCTTCTACAAGCCAAAGAATGCTAAAGATTGCCAGCAAGCCACCAGGAGCTAAGAGAGAGGCCAGGAACAGTTCCTTCCCTAGCACCTTCAGAGGGAGCATGGCCCTGCTGACACCCTGACTTTGGACTTCCAGCCTCCATAACTATGAGACAATAAATTTCTTTTGTTTAAGCCACTCAGTCTATGGTTCTTGGTTATAGCAGGCCTGGAAAACTAATATAGCCACCATACATTAAGTCATAAAAACGAAAACAAAAACACAAAAAACCAACAATTGCCCTAGGCTCCTTCCCTTTTTCCACCTTCATATCCAATTGCTCAACAAGTTCAGTCACTTCTAACTCCTGAATCACTCTTGGATCTATTTCTTTCTCTTCATCATCTCCACTGCCACTGCTCTAGTGTAGGCCTTCTTCCATTGCCTAGGCTCTTATAATAGACTCCCATTGAATCTCTCCTGCCTCTAGCCTCACCCCGACTCAATCAACCCTCCACATTGCTAGCAGATTCTGGAAAAGAAGCTAGAAATGACTCCTCATCACCCATGCAATAAAAAATCAAGTTCCTTCAGTATCCAAGGCCTCTCATGACAGCTCATTTTCCTAGCTTCTCATACCTATAGTTTAGCAACGTTGAACTACTTGCTCTTCCTTGAGTATATCGTGCTCTCCTACTGCCTCTGTAAATGCTGTTCCTTTTCCTGAGACATGCTTCTCTTCCTTTTTCTTCTCCTGCCTGAGAAACTCCTACACAGTTGTTAAGATTCAGCTCAAGCTTTCTATTTTTAAAAAATAATTTTATTTATTTATTTTAAAAAATATTTATTTATTTATTTGGTTGCGCTGGCTCTTACTTGCAGCTTGCTGGCTCCCTTGGTTGCGGCACGTGGGCTCCTTAGTTGTGGCAAGCGGGCTCCTTAGTTGTGGTATGCAAACTCTTAGTTGTGGCATGAATGTGGGATCTAGTTCCCTGACCAGGGATCGAACCAGGGCCCCCTGCATTGGGAGCGCGGAGTCTTAACCACTGCGCCACCAGGGAAGTCCTCCTCAGCACAAGTTTTCTACTGTGACTGTCCCTGTGTCAACTATCTGTCTCCCCCACTTCACTGGGAGCTCTGGAAAGGCAGGAGCTGCCATTTGCATCTGTTTCCTTGGCACCTGAAAAATAACAGGCACTTAAGAAGTGATTTTTTTGAATAAATACACAGGTGAGTATGTTCTTTTGTTTATCCGCAAAGAACGTGAAAATATTAGAGCATAATGATCATGAGTAACTTTTTGTGTGTGTATATTAAAACTATTCTTTAGGCAAGTTAATTCAGCTTTGATGGCCTTTTTTGGTAAAGAGGACTGGCCATATCTTTTTCATAGTTGTTCAGGATATACTGCAAATCTTTTAATTTCCCCGTATGCTCTGAAGCCTCCAATGAGAGAGTTCTATTGAAGATCTGTTAGTTCAACGGTCATTATAGGACAGAATTAAACTCATCTTTCCACCCTTTAGATCTTAAATTTTTTTTTTAGGTCTGTCAGCTCTCCTTAGATATCTCGTAGGAGAATCAAAAGCAGTCAATTTGCTGCTACAGTCATATAGTGACTTAGGAGAAATGAAAGAGTGCATTACTAAAAAATGCCTAATTGCTCCTTTCTACTTCAATAACCAAAATCATGCTTGACAGCATTTTACTTTATGAAGGGAAAGAGTTAAGTGATCCTCATTTCTACCAGGTTACATGGGTTATTTAACAAAACTCTCCCCACTCCACCCCATCCAGTGAGTTCAATCATCTCATATTCTTGCCTCCAGGTGGCAAATGCCTGAGGGCACTTTTATTGTCTTTCGCTGCTAAGGAAACCATTCCCGGTTATACATATCTCCCTCTTTTCCCTCCCTAAGTAGGGATAGGGCAGCGACATACACAGGCAGAGCTTCGTTAACACATAACAAAAAACGTATTGCCAAAAAATATTCAGCGCTTTCTTGTGAAAACAGTAGCAAGTCCCTTTGGACCACAGCACGGAAAGTGTTCCACTAAACGTTTAATGTGAATTTGCTCAATGGGACTGTGCGTACAGGTGTAGAACAATTATTAGATTTGATATCTGAATGAGCCCAGGTTCCCATTAGAGCCTGACTGCTTCAGTGACCCCATTATTTTGCTTCCACTGCTCCCAGAACTGATCAACTTAATTATTCTGACTAACGAAACATTTAGGACATGAATTTCTGATTTGTTTTAAACCATATGGGACATCTAAAAGTGCTTCACTTAAAAAAATCACAATACAGAAGAAATGACTATGAGGATGTGTAAGATGCCTGGAAGTAGGGCAGGGCCAGGTTCTATGCTGGGACACAGACACCATCTTTCCTGGAATGGCCCCTCTGTCTAGATTACTCCTTGGGACCAGTTACATTTTAGCAATTTCGCTCTTCCCTGGAATTTCACTCAAAATAGAAAGCATGAATTTGGCAATGGGGGTAGGGGCATGGGAGTGGCTGAGGTTAAACCTTGCACTTCCTGCTGTAAAACATTCAGTTCCTTAAAACAATTAATGTTCAGAAGCGCAAACAACAACAACAAAAACAAACAAACAAAAAACCCCCCACTTTGCAGAGCAAGCCAATTACAGTGATTCTTTGGCAAGGAGAATAAAGAACAAGAAATATCAGAAAACGGGACTAACTTTAGAGTTGATGTGTAAGGAATACGACCTTGTATATATGGAAAGTTAAGGTCAAATTATATTTGTTAATAAAAAACGTATCACCTTTGAAATTCAGGATTTTGACATTAACTTTAGCCACAGTGGTACATTACTAGTAGTACGTAGCTAGGAAAGAAAAGGATATACTATTTTGATACAGAAATATACTGATTCTGATAAGTCATAGCTGCTTCATAATTGGCATCTTTAAAAGCAAGTCCAACATCACCCATTCTTTCAGTTTATATTAATGACTATTAAAAAGTTATATGTTCACTTACAGGAAAGGGGGGCATAAAAGTATTACCAGTCTCTAAAATTTTACAGATGCCGGTTTCCCATCAGTGAGTGCATCTGTCCTTAAAAAGAATGAAAGTGACATCAAAATGGTTCCCTTTGCCCCTTGCCTCCTTTCACTAATGATATGTAACGGCTGCTGAGCCTGCAATAAATGTGTTTGTGTCCAGTCATATTCCCATCATTTTACAGTCCAATCTGATTACTTAAAAAAAAAAAAAGGAAAGAATAAAATCAAAGAAAGCAAGTCACAGGAGATGAGCCCAAGTTCCTGCTTCAAGGCACTGCCTGATATCAGCCTTCACTTCGTACTTCTGCTCGAAGTGCCTGATTTGACAAAGCACACAACGTCAGCAGACAAGTCGCTTCACCTCCTCTCCAAAACTGTCTGACAGGAGTCAATAATGATTCTTTCACACAGCTACAATCTAACAATTTTAGATGAAAGTCTGAGGGGAAACTTTCTAGCTATTCCTTACAATATTTTATTAAAGAGGGGTGTAGAAATGCATTTGCCTCAGTGGGGCTATTCTCCTCTTCTGGTTCAACTCAATCCATTTTAACAGTTGGCAGTTTCAATAACAGAAGTTACAGGCTGCCATGCACAGACGCTTTGCATGCGACATGAAAGGAAAGGATTCAGAGATGGAAGCAAAAACGGAAAGAAAAAAAAAAGCAGCCTCTCTTCTATAAAAGAATTTCTTTAATAACAGCAGCTGGGAAAAATTTCTCTGAGCTTGTGTCCTTCTCCTACTGCTTTATATAAAGCGGCTACCGTACTTTTCTTCCTAGGCTACATCTCCTGACAGACTGTCAAAAGCAAACAACTTTCCCCCTTATATTGCAATAATCATCTTCTGTATTTTTAACGCAGTCAAAACAAAATTTCTTATTATAACATCACAGTGACAATCCCCCCTGTATTCCCAATGTAAAATGATATATTTTAAACATGATAATCATAAAAGCAGCCTATCCATAATTACTATTTTTAGGTTAAATAAAATATCAACATTTTTCATTCATGTTTAGGTTAACATTTGCAATTCAGCTTTTTGCAATATTTAAATGGAATTGAATAACTTATGGGGAAAATTTTTTTTAAAAGAACAAAAATTAAAACTGCTTCTTTCTTGACTGGGTTGTCATCCTCACTGCCCACCCAAGACCTTCATCATATAATGTTAAAGAAGACCTCGAAGTTCACCAGATGAGCCCATTATTAACTGTTAGCTATGTCTCTGTGCCCACCAACTGTGACTTACTCAATTTTGAACTTGTACTTAATGATTATTTAGAAAGAAAGTATGTCTATTTTTTATACAATGTGCTGTGATTACTAGGATTAATAGATACAACATAATTTACAAGCTTCTGACACACTGAGATTGTAAATTGGTTAGTGTGGAGGAAGGGGAGGGATCAGGTTCTGTCACTGCATCTTGATACATATAAACTAACTACATATAAACTTGTGCATACAAACTAACTTTGGGTGCAATGATGATGTCTATATCTTTAAATGCCAATTTCCTATAGGCTAGGTCTGAGGGTTTTCTCTTAGGAGAAACAGCTCAGAAAAATAAGTAATTACCAAATATATAAGTAAATACATAAAATGCCTGCATGTGGAATTAGGAGAAACAACTCCAATCTTGTTTTGCACCCTCCTCCTCCTTTTAAAACTCCCTGGCTTTAAATTGCTCTAGAGCGGAGGTTAGCTGATATTTTGCAATAAATGGTTACCTTCCCTAAGCATCTCCAGCTTCTACAACATGTTGTGAAGCACCATTACGTTATCCACTCCGGGATTTGGTACAGTTTGCTCCTTCTTAGTCTATCCTTTACCAAGAGAGTGAAAACTGGTCACTCTTTAATCATAAACCTGAAGACTGATTATCCCTGTGCCTTCTCTTAGGCTAAACATTTCCAAACACATGTATGAATCCCTCATCACAGATTCAAGGAAAGAGGAGTTGTTGATATCACATCAGTTCTCAATTCATGCGGGTCAATAAAGTGTTTTTAAAAAGATAGCTATTTTTAAAAGAGCCTCATGAATTTGTATAATAGTTTGGAGATAATGGAACATAGAATTTTAGAACTGGAAGGGAATTTATTGATTATTTCAGTTCAGTCTAACCCTTCATTTTAGAGATGATGATACTGACCTCCAGAGAAGAGAATCAACTTGTCATAAATACCTTGCAATAAAGATACGAAACCGAGAGGCTTAAAGCAGGGAATGGGATGTAAGGTAATGAACCATGTAATCATAATTGTTCTTTCATTTATTGGATAATAGATAATTATGCTTTTAGAAAATAGATATTCATGAACAAAGATAGCAATAAAATGATAGAACACGATCTTCTGATGGCCCTGTATAATAAACACTCGAAAGAAGTAATTAGGGAGTAACAATAAGTTTAAAGTTCTTGTAATACTATAATACAACATTCAGTGATCCAGCTCTTTGGTAAGAAAAAGTTCATTGGATCCTATATATAAATCCTATAATATATGTATATATTATATATATATAAATACAGATTATAGGAGATATATATACACATATATATACATATATATACGTGTGTGTGTGTGTGTATATATATACATATATATATATGAGGCATTAGACTTCTACATAGTTAAGATCAAAAAGTTAAAAGCTCTTCAAGCTGTGAATGTAAGTTAGAAAAGTCACTGCATCGCTCTCTCTGGTGATTCCGTCATGTTCCCCATTGTTGATGGAACAGGCTCAAAGCTGCTGGTATCCCGTCAATGTTCAGTGTCATTGCTTTTGTTAATCTTTGTCCTGACCTCCATGTTACTGACATACAGTATGTGCTTGAGTATTCAAGACACTGTTTTCAGAGTTTTGCTATGAGTTGGGTATTTTAATTTAGGTTGACTGGTAATAAAATATAATTCAAAGCCAACTGTCAGGTGAACAAGTTAAACGAGTGCTCGGTTTCATAAAGTCTCTGTTCCCAATTAGTCTCTGGAATCTGAATGAGTTGTACGTCATCAATAGAAGTATTTAGAACTTGATTAGAAAGCAATACCTTTTTTGCATGCATTCTGTATGCTACTCACTACTGGGTATCTGTTTTAAATGCTAGAAAATGCTGTTCCTTTCACTGACTTCAACTCAAATTCTTTTTCTGAACAATGACCTCCTCATCTTACTCCTGTGAGCCACAAACATGGTGTGACTAGAGCAAAAGGAGATTAATTTTTGTGTATACATGGTTTATGTATATGGATCTCATTACATTAAAGCCACATATCCTATTTCTAAAATATTTACTTTTCCTCCCAAACTCTCCTTTTCTTCTGTTAAACAAGATAGTTTTTCAATTCATCTTTCTGCATGATTCATACCAGCAGCCCCGCCTGCCCCCACCTTAAAATACTGGTGATCATCTGGTACACATTTCCAATCTCAGTAATATTCCAGCAGTCACATAGAAGCTAGCATTGTAATCATCCCAATGCAGTCTTAATAATGTTATATGATGAGTGAGAAAACGTTCTTATAGTTAATATACTTTATTGTACCAATCACCCCTTGATGCTTCCATTTAGTCCTTCTGGTTTATGATTTTCCATGGCTTACTTCAAAATTTTCCTTGTTTGCATTATGTGTTGTATTATGTAATGCTACGTTAATTTCCTGTTGTAATGGGTCAGCATGCCAACATCATGCACCTCTTTAAATAAAGCTTCAAAATTTTTTATCAGCTCATAAGTTTTATTTAATTGAAATCATTAAAGTAGTAGAGAATCTTGCTGCATGCTTGGATTCCACTTAAATTGCTGGTATAATTTTGAATTGCTTTGTATCAAGTTTTGAAATGCCCTTATAAAGAAATTTTATAGCAACTATATACATTTTTTTTTAAGTGAGGAAAAGCAGCACACTTCTTTTTTTCTTTGTTTTTAGGAAGATCTTTCTTAAAAATATGCTGCTTTCTAAAAATCTATGTGATATATTTAAAACTATTCTATGAGCCATAACACACAGTGTACCTTCTTTTTGTTGGAAGCTAGCCACTTCAAAGGTACCATGGCAGAAAAGAAAGAGCACTGTCCTAGGCTCTGAAAAGAACTGCGTACTGAACTGATGCCTAGAATAGGGATAATGTTTCAGACCTCAGATGGTTACTACCAAGATCAAGTGAGATCTCACAGATATAGAGAACAAACTAGTGGTTACCAATGGGGATGGGGGGGAGGGGCACTATAGGGGTGGGCAGGGGTAGGAGGTACAAACCATTGGGTGTAAGATAGACTCAAGGATGCATTGCACAACATGGGGAATATAGCCAATATTTTGAAATAACTGTAAATGGATTGTAACCTTGAAAAATTGTATAAAAAATAAAATAAATTAAAAAAAAAAAAGATCAAGTGAGATCTTCTCTGTAGAGTGCCAGGCAACAACGTTTGGCACATAGTAGGCATTCAGTTCATTCAGTGTGTTAGTTGCATATAAATCTGAACCTTAGCTATGTGTGCTTAATAAACACATCTCAAATGTATCAACCTTGGGGGGGGGGAACACAACTATCAACTAACAGGTAGAGTTCAAGAATGAGCTACTGGGGACTTCCCTGGCGGCGCAGTGGTTAAGCATCCGTATGCCAATGCAGTGGACAGGGGTTCGATCCCTGGTCTGGGGAGATCCCACTTGCTGCAGAGCAACTAAGCCCGTGTGCCACAACTACTGAGCCTGCGCTTTAGAGCCCAAGAGCCACAACTACTGAGCCCGTGTGCTACAACTATTGAAGCCCATACACCCTAGAGCCCGCGTGCTGCAACTTCTGAGCCCACGCGCTGCAACTACTGAAGCCCGCGCGCCTAGAGCCCGTGCTCCACAACAAGAGAAGCCAACGCAATAAGAAGCCCGCGCACCGCAATGAAGAGTAGCCCCCGCTCGCCGCAACTAGAGAAAGTCCGCAGCAACGGAGACCCAACGCAGCCAAAAAAAAAAAAAAAAATGAGCTACTGAGTATTGAGAGGATGGTAGCGAGAATCAGCAATAGCAAGCTTATACTTTCTGTATTTATTTTGGGGGAAAGAACTCATGGTGAGGGAGAATTTAAAACGCAGATTGTCAGGATTTATGCGGAGAAGATCTCCTCTTTCCTCATTACTATAATAAACAGTGATCAAAAAATGCCTCATCAGACTTATGGCAGATAACGAAGGGAAGTACAACTTTAATTACGTCCTTGATTTATAGATAATGTTGCAACATCTCAAACAATGAACATCAAATTTTACCACAATCTATTTGCAAAGATTTGTGTATGTGTATGTGTGTTAGGGGTGTGATGGGAAATCATTTTTCATTCCATTCTTTTTAAATTAGAATGCACTTAAATAACTGTTCCAGAAAGAAAATGCAAATGAACATTAAACTACTTACATTCCTTTAAATTCTTTTCCAGTATGTGTCAACATACACACATTATTATAGATATAATCAGTGTTTATATACTCTCTTGGGATCTAATTCTTTCACTTAACATTGTTTCATGTACACATTTCTATGAGTTGTCGTGCAATGGCACCACCATCAGACTGTACCTGTTTCCCTACAGTTCCTCCCTCACCTCACTTTGTGCTTAGACATTCTAATAGATACATGTTGCTACCTTACTGTTATTTTAATTAGAATTTCTTGCTGGTGAAAATTGTATTTTTCCATGTGATGATTTATCGTGTATTTTTTTTTTACATGTAAACTTTCTCTCTCCACCTTTTATTTTCCTGTATGAACTGCCTTGGGAACCACGTCTAGAGGACCCTTACGCATTTATTCCAATGTCAACGTAACCAAATTTGTTGATTACTCCACTAAACCTATACAACTAAATGGGATAGCTATATACCTAATCATCGCCCATCTTCCTATGCTTCGAAACCCAATATCCAAATGGTCTCCAAATCCTCTAATAAATCTCTAAATCATTTCCCAATCTATTGTTCTCTCTCTGAGACTACTTGCATCTCCTCACAATTATTTTTAGAAATCGACTTAGAAAGGTAACTAAAATACAAACCCGATTGCATAACTCAGTCTCCAGTTAATAAATCTTTTATTGCTTACAGGATAAAAATAAACTTTTTGAGCATAGCCTAGAAGGCCTTTGCAATGTAGCCTAATTTCATTTACAGCCCAGCCTCATTTCCCCATTGTTCGCATAAATTCTACATTACATCTAACTGTTATATCTAAATGTGTTACTCATTGTTCCTGAATATCCTTCTTGCTTTTCTTCAACCATCCCTTTGCTCATGTCATTTTGCCCCCCCTATTAGGCTCAGGTCCCCTTACTCCCTATTCTACTCCAAATGCCTATGAATATCTTACACATCCTTTAAGTTTCATCTCAAATATGACTGACCTCCTGAAGGCTTTTCTGATATTTCTCAACTCGATATGGCTTCTCCTGTCTGTGAATCCTCAGAGCAGTTTATAGCTTGTTTATTTTCCCAGGTAAGAATTATTTGTATATTTGTTTTATCCCCTGGAATAGCTTATAAGCTGTTAAGAACAGGGGCTCAACTCACATCTTTCTCCCCGCAAATGCTCTGCACATAGTAGGTGTTCTATACATTTTTCTTGAATTGAATATTCTCCAAGGTCTGAAAATCCCTATCACAGCAAGAACTTTGCCACCTACATGGTTGGATCATCCCAACACTCAACATAAATATGGAATGAATAAAAATTAAAAACATGAATGCTTTCAAAGTCATATAATTGGGTAAAAATTAAGAACATGTATATTCTTACCTTCCAAAATCCAAGGCACGCCTCCCCCCTCCCAGTTATGTCTCAGAAAAAAAGGAAGCTGTCTTATGTTCAAGTCCTTATACATTCTTTAATTATAAGGAGCTTTATCTAAATTACTGTATTTTTTAATATTAAAGTACTCTTTGGAGAACACACATTAGTCTGGGACAAACTCGATTTGAGCTATAGGTGATTATGGAGGTAAATTTACAGAATTGGGGGGAGGGGTTGGAAACCACAAAATGTAACAAGACCTAAGAATTATTTACGGGGTATGTTCTCAGAGTAAAGTGTTGGATATGATGGTTAAAAAACAAAAAACAATAGCCTTTGAAAGATCACCTAAAATTGCAATTCAGTAAATACCTAAAGATGATAAAAAAATATACATATTTAGAATGAATGGAATAATCAACTGACCTAGTGTTACGCAAAGGGATGTGTGGCTTGGGATAAAAGTGACAGGGGTGCTATCATACACCGATTAAAGTGCTGTATCTCTATCTAACAACTTAGACGGACATGAATGTGATGTGTTCCAGAAAACTGTTAGGTGACTCAAAAATTGGCTCCCGTGCTTATAGAAACACTGATGTCAGAGATATGTGTGAAGAATTTGAACAACACTGTTTTACAAGATGGGATAGTGGGGGGAAAAAGCAATTTTTCTACATGAAGATACTATATTACACCATATGAAGTTGAATACATCTGTACAATTAAATGAATTTCATATCATAATTAGATATTTTACTATTTCATCTACTTTTTATTTTTTATAAATTTATTTATTTATTTATTTATTTGTGGCTGTGTTGGGTCTTCGTTTCTGTGCGAGGGCTTTCTCCAATTGCGGCGAGCGGGGGCCACTCTTCATCGCGGTGCGCGGGCCTCTCACTGTCGTGGCCTCATCTACATTTTTGAGAGGCTATCTATATTCAAAATGGTCAAAAACTTTTAAAAAATTCTATTAGGAAAATGCGGGCACACCTTAGCCATCATATTTGTTACGTGCTTTTGAATCCAGGGCGGTACACATGGCTCATTTCGGCCACGATAATAGTAAGAGCTGCCACTTAGCATTTGCTGGGTGTCATGGACTTTGTTAAGTGACTTGCACATGCTATATGTCAATGATTCTTCAAACAATCCTACAGGGTAGGTATTAGGAAGCCATTTTACAAATGAGGAGAGTATGCCTCCAGGAAATTAAAACGCTTGCTCAAGATCATGCAGTGAATAACTAGTGGATATCCATGGAGTTTCAAAGTCCATAACCTGAAGTGCCACATCGTACGGCCCCCATAAGCACTGAGCCTGAATTTCTAGGTCCATGACTTTGACAGGATGGTGCTTTATATGAACAATGGTGAAGTCAAAAGTAGGACAAGAACAAGAATTTTTGCAATCCATAAATGCATTACCATCTTCAATACTAACCCTTTTAATACATTTTTTATTTTGAATACATTTTTCAACTAGAAACCTGAAGAATACCACACTCATGATCTGTTTTGCCTCATGATTCTATTTCTGGTGAGCTTCACCAAGGGCTGCTCTATAGAAAGAAATGGTTTGTCCTCCTTTGCTTCCCACCTTCTCTCTGCTAACCATGTGCCTACACAATTCATGGATGAATTGACCCGAATCACTTTACTTTTCAAAATATGCTAGTTCTCTATATTCAATATTTTGTAATAACCTATAAGGGAAAACAATCTGAAAAAGAATAGATATATATATGTATAACTGAATCACTTTGCTGTACACCTGAAACTAACACAACATTGTAAATCAACTATACTTCAATAAAATAAATAAATACGCTAGTTCTTCACAACTTCTGGGGTAACTTGTTCCACGAGTCATGTATAGTACCACCCCTTCCCCATTGTTTACTTCTGTAATGTTTCAAGGATATTCCTTAGTTTCAATATTCTCGGCTTTGGTAAACAGGTTTGCACATATCCTATCCAAAGCTTTTATGATTTCATTTGATGGACTCTGAGCATAGCCTCACGGAACCACTATATTTTCCAACAGAAGAGCCCTAATTTTTTTAGCCTTTCATAACAGGGAATTCTCACTATTTGCCAGTTCATTACAAATGCCTTCTCTGGCCTGATGCAGCAGCAGCAGTATTTTTTTTTTAAAAAGGAGCAGCCATCAGAATTACCTACAATATTTCATCAAGTCTGGAGGACCTTCATCGTGTACAAAGGAAGCAGAATGTCTTCTGTTTGGATGCCAATCTTTTTCCAGATGCAGACCAGCAGAAATGTTGACCTTTGTGGCCATGGCAACTTCCTGAGCTCATTTTTTCAGGGGACAGCTACCAGTCCCTCCTAGATCTCTTTGCAAGATGGCAACGGAGAAGCCGGAAGCCTGCCAGCCTGTGAAGGCAGCCTGGCTTATTTTACTTTCGTTTTTTTTTTGCTAAATACATTTACCCACACAGAAGCTCATCTGCCACTTCTCGGCCCACTCGTGAACCTCAGGAGAGCTTCCTGCAGTTTACCCCTGGCAGCTTGGCATTTCACTTTCAGTGAACTCGGAACAGCTGAGTGTCAACTGCAAACTCTCTTTCTTCAGTTTCCTTAATTTTTTGACAGAATCAACTACTTCCTTGAAGTAATTAAAGTGATAATGTTTGAAATTGAAGGAGAAATATTAAGTGTAAAATTATCCTCCAATTAAACAAAAATGCCCCACACAGTGATAGTTTTTTTTTTTTTTTTTTTTAATTTCACCGTTCTTCACAGTGATGATGAAAAGTAGATTGTAACAGAAGCCTAGATTTAAGACATGCTACTGGCCTCGTATCTCTGAGGGCATAAAAGCGAAGGATTAATCTGCCAAATATCCTAAAATGCATTTACTTTCATTGTCATCAATCCTTCCAATTGGTCCCCCCCAGGTTGCTTTGTAATTCTATACGCCTCTTACATATTTAAAGAGCTTACTGTTTATCATTACTTCATTTTTAAAACTTTTATTTCCTTCTCTAGGAAGCCTTATTAATTTTTATAATACTCCCTTTTCAGATTGTAAAATAAATAAAAGAGATTTTAGTCTTCTCAGATATGCCTCAATGGTATGAAGGCTTACTATGAATTTTAAAAAATCAATTAGCAGAATTCTAATTTTCCCAGAGACATTTTAACAGAAAATAATGAAGACAAGATTTAAAAATTCTGTTGTAGCTAATTTAGTATGTGAAGAAATAGATTGTGTAATTGCCTTAATATCTACCTTAGTTTTAAGTTCTGACCTGAGCACGGGTTGCTGTGTCATTTAAAGTTCCTGAATGATCCACACAAACCTCACGTTAGAAGTAGACTCAGCAGGATATAATGGAAGGCACACAGAATCTGGACTCAGAGGTCCTAGGCTTACATTTTGCTCAGCCTCATTCAAGCCAGGAAACCAGTAATGAGTCAATCTTTCTAATCCTCAGTCTCTTCACCTGCAAAGTGAGGAGGTCAATTTTTTTTTTTTTTTTTTTTTAGAGAATTCTACCTTTCTTTTTTTTTAATGAATTCAATCCAGTTTTGTTTTTTTAATTTATTTTTATTTATTTATTTATTTATTTATTTATGGCTGTGTTGGGTCTTCGTTTCTGTGCGAGGGCTTTCTCTAGTTGCGGCAAGCGGGGGCCACTCTCCATCGCAGTGTGCGGGCCTCTCACTATCGCGGCCTCTCTTGTTGCGGGGCGCAGGCTCAGTAATTGTGGCTCGCGGGCCCAGTTGCTCTGCGGCATGTGGGATCTTCCCAGACCAGGGCTCGAACCCGTGTCCCCTGCATTGGCAGGCAGATTCTCAACCACTGCGCCACCAGGGAAGCCCCAGGAGGTCAATTTATCTTACTATGTTCACATGGTTCTTGTGAGGCTCAAATAAGGTATTGTAAAAATTTTTTCAAGTAGTTAATAAACAAAGTTTTATTAAAATTGGCTTTATTAACTGCAAGGCTTATCTAAAAATAAACCCTCTTGCAAATGGGCTACTTTGTATCTTTTCTACTGTTGGCTCTCTATTTTATACTATGATCCCTTGAAAAATAGTCATGGCTTTATGGCTGTGCTCATAATTAAAAAAAAAAAAAAATCTAAGTATTTTTCCATGCCATCTGAACAAGCACAGAAGAAAAAGCCTTGTTGTTTTCATTTTACCATTTTCTTTTTAGTCCAGGTTCTTCAGCACAAGCCACTCTGATGATGTTTAAAACCAAGATATCAAATGACACTGTCATGATCTGGAAATGTCTGCAAAGTCCAATGGGAAGTCTTAGCAAATGTCAGAGTACCTCTAAGGCAAGGCAGATCCTCAGGATGGATAATGGTTCAAGAGTTTAGTACTAAAGATACATCAGGGTTCCAGGGAAAGGCCTGCTTGAGGCTCAAAGGTCAAGCAGCACAAGTTTAATGCCGAGTAAAGTAAAAGGTCACTTAGCATTGTGATTAGTGATGCTGAATGGGTACAGGGTGATGTAACAGATACAGTCAACTAACACTTCCATTTCGGGAGGTGTCAGAATGGATATTTTCATCCATTCCCCTTCCTTTCTGACAAGTAATTACTTAGAAAAGCCAACGACTGAAAACACATCCTAGGCAGCAGTCAACTGTTTGGTAGTTAGTAGTCTACTGTGGTTGAGTTGCAGTTAAAAGGCATTATAGAGGATGATAACTTACAGACTTTAAGGGAAGAGAAATTATCTCTACACATCTGTTAAGAATGATCCTGGTGTGTCTGTCACTGGCAATTCAATTGTTGATTTTCTTTTAAAGCAAAACAAACACACGCATCAAGACAAACAGAAACCTGGAAGGGGAACTGATCCAAGTGGATGATACTAAAACAAAGGATACACATCATCAAATATGGCAGATGCATAGCGATAAGCACTAAAGGAAGGTGACAAAAATCTCCCCAATAACAATATCCCAATACCACCACCACCACCACCACCAAAATATTCCAATAAAAAAAATAAAGGTTCCCTGCCATCTGCTTTAAATAAGTATAAGGAATGCTGAGATATATGGTAATGTGTGAAAGTGAACCCTACACATTCATAACACAAAGGACTTGTTGCGATGGTTAACATAATAAAATCCTTGTAGGGTGATGGCCTATCCTAGGATATAAAGTATGGATATAATTGGAGTGGAACCTAAGGGTGTTTCATGTCGCATCCACAGGGTCCCAATAAGAAAGTGAAATCAAAATGACACATTTGAAAAGGAGAATATATATTTTAATCTCATTTTTGATCTAGTCAGAGCATTGAAGGATTTATCCTCACAGCTAACTGGCTACGCATATGTATACTGTAGTAGCCCTCTAGGGTTTATACAGGTTAGAACCGTAAGCTACTCAAGGATTTTTTTCTACATCTTTGTATCTTTAACACCTAACATGGGACATGCCACAAAGCTTGTGGCAAATAAAAGTATGTTGAATTAAACTTACAGAAACTTTGCTCTTACGGGCCTTAGAGTCTTGTATATAGATGGGAAAAATAATTAAAAAACAAGCGAGTGAAAACGGATGCTAGGAATTATAATGAGAGCTACTCTTTTTCACATCTGTATCTCTGGCATCTAGTGCTGTTCCTGGCATGTGGGCGACCCTTAGGAAATACTGAGCTATCAGTGTGTCACATAGAGAAGGTGAAATGTGATGCGGATCTTGAGAGGTGGGTAGGATTCGAAGATGTTTATTCCCAACCCTTCTTAGCAGCAGTTTCTAATGGAACTGGAGAGGGACATCTCTCCTCTAACCCCATACAAATTTACATGAGTCTCTTCTTTCTGAAAGCATGACCTCTTTTTGATCTTCTTGGGATAGATATGACATGATATCTATCCCAATTTTCTGGTAGGTCAGGATTGTATAAATCAGAGTTGGAAGTTGGACCAGAGGACAAATACCAGTGAATATCTGTCTTGCTGTAGAAGAGAGCTACTTTTTTTTTTTTTTTAACATCTTTATTGGAGTATAATTGCTTTACAATGTTGTGTTAGTTTCTGCTGTGTAACAAAGTGAACCAGCTATATGCATACGTATATCCCCATATCCCCTCTCTCTCTTGCGAGAGAGCTACTTTTGATTTTAAATCCTTGTGGTTTCATGCTATTTAAGTATGTATTTTGTTGGTGAAATTTTTACTTTGTTCTTGGTGATATTAATTCAGCAGACATTTACTGTGTCTACCATGCACATGGAAACAAAAAGTGAATTCATAAAATAGAGATGTAATACTATAGGTTGAATTGAATTTTTAAAATTTTATTTTATTTTTTAATTTAATTTAATTTTTACTGAAGTATAGTTGATTTACAATGTTGTGTTTTATATATATATATATATATATATATATATATATATATATATATTCTTTTTCAGATTCTTTTCCCTTATAGGTTATTACAAAACACTGAGTACAGTTCCCTGTGCTATACAGTAGGTCCTTGTTGGTTATCTATTTTATATATAGTAGTGTATATATGTTAATCCCAAACTCCTCATTTATCCCCCAACATGATTTTTACATTTTAAAAAAGTTTTGAATGTCTCTATTTATGGTAAATTATTTGAGCCATTGTGACTGTTTTTAGGGTTTCTTTTCCCCCCAGTATCTGTCCTTTTTTATATTTCTAGATCAGTTCAACTGAAGAATACCCTGACATGGCAAGGAGAGTTGTTTAAAACATTATTTACAACAACTTATTACTGCAAATCAGAGTTGTCTCAATATGGTACAGTAATAAATCAGATGTAATTTTGATGCTGAATCTGATGTAACACACAGGAGCTGTAACGTATAATCCCCAATTTTACACTTTTTAGTTTGAAGCCGTCTGTTTTCACCACCTCCTAGTAAATAAATGTTCTACCTTTGAACACACACGTTTATTCTAATAAAATACCACTCTTATCTTGGTTAGCTAGAAGATTTTATTTGGAAAAGTTTTCTCTGCATAAAAGAAAAAGTGTTTGAAAACCACTGCTCTAGTCTCTTACTCCAAATGGCTCCCAGAGGTCACTTTCTAAAACCCCAAATTTGATCATGGCCCTCTTCTGCTTAAAACCTGTCAGTGGATCCTACACCATATAAAAGTTCAAACTCCTTTGTGTCAGAACCCTTCTTGGCTGCTGTCCAACTCCCCAGCCTCATCTCTCACCTTGCCTCTTCACATCTGTACCTCAAGCCATATACTTTTTTTTCCCCAAACCATACACTTTTCATTTTTTGCAGTTCTAGGACCATGGCAAAGCCTCCATTTCTCTCAGCTTTTTAAAGAGCTGTGCCCCAAACCTCAGATACTGACTACCCACTCTGGCCTCCTTGTCTACTAGGAAAACCACTTTTTATCCTTCAAAGTTCAACCTAAATATAAAGCCTTCCCTGATCGCCTGCTTCCCTTCTCCCACTAAGAGTTGAGTCTTTCTTCCATTGCATTCACCCAGCAACCCGTATACACCATTATCCAACTCAAAAGATTTTAACGTGATTATTTGTTTCCACCTTAGTCTCTCCCACTAGACTGTCAGTTATATGAGGATAGTGATGTGTCCTGTCATATCTTTGAATCCTTGCTACTTAGGACAGAATCTGGTTCACAGATGTTACGTAATACAATACTTACTTAAATAAATAAAAAGTGACTAACTCAGAATTCTTCAGTTTCCCAGGGACTAGGGTTGATGTTTACTTTTGTTAAGCAAACTCCTTCCCCATAGATAATCTAAAATTAATAGTATAAATAAGATTATAAGGAGAATATTTAAAATGCTTAAGAGAACAAACTTTTCAAATCCCCTCAAGTACTTTATAAGCATCAATTCACATACAATTGATATGCTAATTACAATTTAGCCCTATTTGTTCATTAAAACTGGGTCCTTAAGGACCTCTACTAATGTTTGAATGACTGAATCTTGTTAACTTAGCTGAAGCTCCTGAACATACTAGACATAAATAAACATGCATTTCCTTAAAATTATTCCATAATTCCAATAATTTTCCCTAAATCAAAATGGCCTTTCTCATTTTGCAAGACGCTTTATTAACTACTGTTTCACTTCATTTTATGATACTACTTAAGTCCATTCATTGTTACTTTAAGGATTAAAAAAATATCCACAATGGTATTGGTAGAGGCTTTCCATTATATATTATAAAGCCAAATTCTCTGGCATGAAATAGAAGCCCTTTACCATCTACCACCTGTTCATTCTCTCCTATGTAGCCCAACCGTGTATCCTACCATTCCCTACAACTAGCCCTACAGTCCAGTTACAACTCCTTGACTTTCTTGAAGGATGCTGGGTCTTTTCATGACATCATCTTTTTATACATATTGTTGCTTTTTTCTGTAATGCCCTTTGCATACTCATGACCATGAATTCACTTACTAACTCCAATATCCATTTTCCCATGCCTCAAAAGACAGCTCCATAAGAAAGCTTTTTGGTCACCTAAGACAATGTTAGTCGCCCATTTCTCTGTGTTCCCAGAGCATTTTGTTGAGACGTATATTATTTATGACAATATATTATATATTTATGTCTACCTCCATTTGAATGAGGTCTTTGAGTGCAGAGACTGCATGCTATTCATCTTTCCATCCCCAGCATCCAGCATTGTATCTGGCACAAAGAAGGCACTGTTGTGAGTTGAATTGTGTCCTCCAAAAAGATACGTTGTAGTCCTAACCTGCGGTACATGCGAATGTGACCTTACTTGGAAATAAGTTCTTTGCAGATGGAATCAAATTAAGATGAGGTCATACTGGATTAGGGCGGGCTTTACATCCAATGACTGGCATCATTATTAGGAGAAAGAGATTTGGCAACACAAAGCCTCAGAGGACACACAGAGGGAAGAAGCCCATGTGACAACAAAGGCAGAAATTAGAGTGATGCAGCTGCAAGCCAAGGAATGCCAAGGATTGCTGGCAACCACCAGATGCTAGCAGTGAGATATGCAGCAGATTCTTCCCTCAGAGCCCCCCAAAGGAACCAGCCCTGCTGATACCTTGATTTTGTATTTCTAGCCTCTAGAACTGTGAGAGAATAAACCTCTAGTTTTGCCACCCAGTTTGTGGCAATACATTATGGCAGCCCTGGGAAACTAATATAGCACCCAATATATTTTTATTGAATAAATAAGTAAGTAGATGATGAATGACTTAACAGAGGCGATCCTTTTACTCGGTAGAGGATCTATGTCCAATGAATTCTCCAAAGCGTCTATTCTTCTCTGTCAGCTATGAGTCTCAGTAAGCATATGGAGAGTCCCTT